>NW_027362762.1:640718169-645718169 GCF_046119375.1 Phyllobates terribilis
ATGTCCTGATTCTTGAGATGTTTTTGAGGTGTAGATGACATGAACGAGCAAGTGATTTGATGTGAGGAGTGAAGGAAAGATCTGAATCAAAAATGACCCCAAGACACAAACGGAAATGGCAATATCGGGCAGAGGTAGGTTAGTGGAGGGAGGAAATACGAGTAGCTCAGTTTTTGACAGATTCAGTTTTAGGCAGAGGGAGGACAATGTTAGACAATGTTAGGATTATTGGAAAGGGAGATGATGAGATTGTTAAAGTAGGTATGTTTGAAGAGGTGAAGGGCAAAGTTATATGTTTTCAGCATAAATTTATAATGGAGGAAATCTTCGGGCAGATTAGATTTTCTCCACAGCCGTTCAGCGCACCTGAAGCACCTCTGGAGAAGACGTGTTTGAGGCGTGTGCCAGGGTTACCGCCGTCTATGCCAAATTGTTCTTTGTGTAGGAGGTGCGGCTTCATCCAGGGATCATAGCAATATTTCGTTATAATGCTTCAATGCAGAGTTGGGACATGAGAGGGAGGAGATTGGAGCCAATGATGATTGCAACTTTTTCATAAATTTCTGGGTGTTAATGGCGCGTATATTTCTATAAGTGTGGAAAATGGGGGGGGGCTTGAGTAGAGTCACAGTTCTTGACAGAGAATGAAAGAAGATTATGGTCAGAGAGTGGAAGGGGAGAGTTCGTAAAGTCATGTACTGCGCAAAGCCGGGAGAAGATCAGGTCCAATGTGTTCCCGTCTTCATGTGTAGGAGAATTAGCAAGCTGTGAAAGGCCGAAGGAGGAGGTTAGGGATAAAATATGAGAGGCAGATGGGGAAAGAGAATCGCCAATTGGGATGTTAAAATCTCCCATAATTAGAGTGGGGATGTCACAGGATAGAAAATTTGGAAGCCAGACAGCAAAGTGATCCAGGAACTGACGGGAGGGACCTGGAGGGCGATAGACAACCGCCACTCGCAGGGAGAAGGGCCGGTAGAGTGACTGTGTGGGCCTCAAAAGAAGGGAAGATAAGGGAGGGTACTGGGGGGGGGGATAACCTGAAAAGTACATTTTGTTGAAAGAAGCAGACCAACACCTCCACCTGATCTGTTGTCAGGTCTTGGGGTATGAGAGAAGTGTAGGCCACCATAGGAGAGAGCTGCAGCGGCGGTGGTTCTTACTGCTGGATCCAGGTTTCAGTGAGAGCCAGAAGGTTGAGGGAATTAGAGAGGAAAAAGTCATGGATGTAAGAGAGTTTATTACATGCTGAGCGCGCATTCCAAAGGGCACAGTTGAATGAGACAGAAGATATGCATGGAATATTAATGAGATTAGCAGGGTTTCTGAATGTACCAGGGAAAGAGTTAGTGTTATTATTACTGGAGGGTCCTGGATTAGGAGAAATATCACCTGCGACTAAGAGAATGAAGATACAGAGAGTGAGCAGATGGTTGAGTGATTTGTGAGAGCGTTTCCTGTGTTGTATGGTGGGAATGAATGGATCTGTGTGGTATAACATTGTGAAGAGAGCATGTCAGCTGTACATAGGAGAAGAGAGGAGAGAGGGGTTAATATGGATGAAGTGTGCCGAATTTGTGGGAGAACGGTGAATGTAGATGATTGTAGCAGCCAGGATATACTGGCACAAATACAAATGGTGAATACTGTTTGCAAAACAGATGACCTGGAAGCAAGTTTGTTTAATTGTCTTGCATGTCTTACCTGTCTCCTGCCCTGTCCAACTGCCATATCTAACTGCCGTGGCACTTTGATAAACTATGGCACTACAATAAAGTATGCATAAAAGCCAAGCATAAATGCTGCCCCTTCACTGTCTCCATATATAGGGACGTATCTACTTAGATCTACGCAGATTTAACTCGTTAAATTATATAAGTATATTTCATATTCTCCCAGGTGCCACACTTTCATTACAGGGCACTTTTATATCGCTACTAACCTGCAGATTAACAGCTTTACTCGACCTGGCAGGTTCCCTGTAAAGATATTACCTGATTTCCCCCTTTTTCACAATATTCATCTTGCAGAATGCCTAGCTTGACATGTTAACTATATTGCGTGTGTCATTACAAAAAAAATAAATAAAATTTATACATATACATACATTTTAATACCAGGTATTGGTACTTTTGGCAGTGTGGACAGGTTCCAAGTCCTGCTGGAGAATGAAATTTCCATCTCCAAAAACTTGCTGGCAGAGGGAAGCATGAAGTGCTCTAAAATTTCCTGGTAGACAGCTGCGCTGACTTTAGTCTTGATAAAGTCAGAGCAGTCGGGCTGTGGAATTCCCTACCACAAGAGGTAGTAATGGCAGATACTATAACAGCGTTCAAAAAAGGGCTGCATGATTTCCTCGATACAGGTAACATTGTGGGCTACAGTTAAATTAGACAAAATGTTACACCTATAGTAGTACATTAGATCCAGGGTTCTAGGACTGATCACCTTTTTTCGGGGTCAAGAAGAATTTTTCCCCGTGATGCAAATTGGCTGAATGTATCCTGGGGTTTTTGCCTTCAGATTTAGGTACAGGGATTTTAGTAATACCATAACAGTAATACAAAAATAAAACCAATTAAAAAATTATAAAATGGTTTAATTTGTTATTGTAATAGTGCAGTAATACTACAAATGGTAATTCATTTGTGAGGCCTAGTTCCAGTAAGTTAGTGTAGTGTTGGTATGGGGAGTACAATTGGGGGAGAAAGGTTGAACTTGATGGACCTAGGTCTTTATCCAACCTACGTTACTATGTATGTTACTATGTTACTAAAACACAGTGGACCTACACCAGCAGATGACATGGCTCCTCAAACCATCACTGATTGTGGAAACTTCACACTAGACCTCAAGCAGCTTGGATTGTATGCCTCTCCGCTCTTCCTCCAGACTCTGGGACCTTGAATTCTAAATGAAATGCAAAATTTACTTTCATCTGAAAACAACATCTTGGACCACTGAGCAACAGGCCAGGTCTTTTTCTCCTTGGCCCAGGTAAGACGCTTCTGGCGTTTTCTATTGGTCATGAGTGGCTTGACACAAGGAATGCGACACTTGTAGCCCATGTCCTGGATACGTCTGTGTGTGTGGTGGCTCTTGAAGCAATGACTCCAGCAAAGTCCACTCCTTGTGAATCTCCCCCCAATTTTCTGAATGGCCTTTTCTTAACAATCCTTTCAAGGCTGTGGTTATCCTGGTTGCTTGTGCACCTTTTTCTACCACACTTTTTCCTTCCACTCAACTTTCCATTAATATGCTTAGATACAGCACTCTACGAACAGCCAGCTTCTTTAGCAATGATTTTTTGTGGCTTACCCTCCTTGTGGAGTGTGTCAGTGACTGCCTTCTGGACATCTGTCAAGTCAGCAGTCTTCCCCATGATTGTAGAGCCTACTGAAACAGACTAAGGGACCTTTTTAAACGCAACGGAAGCCTTTGCAGGTGTTTTTTGTTAATTCTAATTTACTGAGATAATAACCTTTGCGTTTTCATTGGCTGTAAGCCATAATCATCAACATTAACAGAAAAACACTTGAAATAGATCAGTTTGTAAAGTTATATAATGTACTGATAATACAGGGTGTACTCACGGTACGATGAGCGTATGTATATATATACATACATACATACATACATACACTCTAGGAATCCTGATTTATCAAAAGGGTGATTTTGCACATAGCGATGTCAGATATATGCATTTTTTTTATTCTTCTATAGATGAAGCTTTTTATTTTATTATTATTATTTCAGTGGCAATTTGTGCTTTTTTTTTTTTTTTTTTTTCAGAGTTACAGTAAACCATGACAGGCTGCCTGTCTAGTACCCTGTGCTGGGCTTCCCCTATTATTTTTAACTAGAGTATCGCAGCCCCGTGGGATGGAGTCAATGGCAACCCAGCTGCAAAAATGATATTCTCTTAAGCCATGGCCAGCAAAGAGGTTAACTGTCATCATGAGGAGCTACAGTATAGCACTGCTCAGAGAGGAAATAAAGGGGGCCCAGGGATATACGGTGTAAATGAAAGAGTTGGGGCTAGTGTCTGATTTTTGTCTACTTGGTTTATCTGGAGGGCTGAATTAGTTTTGGAGTATGGCCTGGGACATTGATATATCTGAGGGGTCAGGTGTACAGTATGGGTGATCTTTAGTCCTTCCACACCTACGGCTGAGTGTGATACAATTGTTTCTGAAAGTACAATCAACCATAATCCTTTCACAGAATGGTTGTTTTTTTATTTTACTGTGATTCAATGACTAAAGTTAGCCTTTTACATGGAGCACTCATCAGTAAAAGTATTAAGGGGCATTGCCCAACAATGAAAATACAGAGATAGGGAAACAACAAATCAGTGGTAAGATGTCAGTTTTGAACAGACCTTCACCAGTTTGAGCACGTTGTCACATCATGGAATAGCAGCTGAAAAGCTAAATAAAAGAGTAGTTACTTACCGGTAACGAAATTTCTCGGAACCCATGACGGCACCACGGAGAGAGGGGATCCGCCCTTCAAGGACAGGAAACCTACAGATAAAAAGGGCGGCACCTCTCTCCCGCATCAGTTGGTTTACAGAGCACCAAGAGGACCGCCAGGTTAGTAACACCAAATATGATATATATATATATATATATTTTTTTTTTTTTCAGACACACCCTGTGACTAAACAAACAGGTAATAACGATTGTGCACACCCATGTGTAAGAAAAAAGGGGGAGGGAATGTACGGGTGCCGTCATGGGTTCCGAGAAATTTCGTTACCGGTAAGTAACTACTCTTTCTCTTTCCCCATGACGGCACCACGGAGAGATTGCAGAGCAGTGAAGATTAGGGAGGGACCACCGCTTCCAGAACCCTTCTGTCAAAGGTAAGATCTGAAGACTATGTTAGATCCAGCCTGTAGTGTTTAAAGAACGTGGAGGGAGAAGACCAGGTCGCCGCTCTACATATCTGTTCGATTGAAGCTCCGGCCTTTTCCGCCCAGGAGGCTGCCACTGCCCTCGTCGAGTGAGCCCTTAGGCCCACTGGCGCTGTTTCCCCGCTTGAGGAATAAGCCAGGGAAATGGCTTCCCATATCCACTTCGCCAGGGTTCCTTTGGAAGCTTTCTGTCCCTTCCGAGATCCCTGGAAGCACACAAAAAGAGCCCTGTCCTTCCTACACTCCCATGTGGCCTCTAAATATTGCATAATGCACCTCCTGACGTCCAAGGTGTGAAGGGCCTCTTCCCCCTTGTTTTTTGGGGCTGTGCAGAAGGAAGGGAGGGTGACCTCCTGTGACCTGTGAAAAAGGGATCCCACCTTAGGAAGGTACGCTGGGTCGGTCCTAAGCGTCACTCTGTCATCTAGAATCTGCGTAAAGGGGGGTCCCGCGGATAATGCTTGGATGTCGCTAATGCGGCGAGCCGAGGTGAGGGCTACCAGAAGGGACAAGATTTTAAGGGACGCCTCCCCTATTGGTTCAAAGGGGCTTCTGGTCAGGGCTGAAAGGACAAGATTTAAATCCCACGGAGGAGCCTTCCGAGAGAGGATGGGCCTGGATCTATGAGATGCCCTGATGAACCTGGAGACCCATCTATCCCTTGCCAGGTTGCAGTTATACAGGGCTCCCAGAGCTGCCACCTGAACCTTCAGCGTGCTCGTGGCCAATCCCAGCTCCAACCCCCTCTGAAGGAACTCCAGGATGGTAACCAAGGGGGCCTCCCCTACTATATCCGTACCTGCAAAGGAAAGGAATTTCTTCCAAGTTTTCCCGTAGAGCCTAGTAGTTACAGGTTTTCTACTCTGCAGCAGGGTACAGATTAGATTGGGGGAAAACCCTTTATCCCTCAAGAGTGACCTCTCAAATTCCAAGCTGTCAAGTGCAGGTTTGTTACCTGCGGGTGGAGTACTGGACCCTGAGACAGCAGGTCCGGAACGATCCTCAGCCAGGAAAACCAAGGCCTTCTTGGCCAGAAGGGGGCGATCAGGATCACATTCGCCTCATCTTCCCTGATCTTCCTCAGAACTGCCGGAATGAGAGCAATCGGAGGAAAGGCATATACTAGCTGGTGGTCCCATGGAATCAAAAAAGCGTCTAGTGCTACTGGGTTCCTCCTGGGGTCTATCGAGCAAAACGTGTCCACCTTTTTGTTTTTCAGGTTGGCAAATAGGTCAATACATGGGATTCCCCAAGCCCTCGTGATCTTTTTGAACACTAGCTGGTTCAGCTCCCATTCGCCCTGTCTCAACTGGGTCCAGCTTAGGAAGTCCGACGTGACGTTCATTGACCCTTTTATGTGCAGAGCTGATAAGGACTCTAAATTTCTCTCTGCTATGTGGAGGATGGAGCTTGACGCCTGAAGAAGGGAGATGGACTGGGTACCCCCCTGGTGATTTAGATATGCCACCACTACCCGGTTGTCAGAGAACACTCTCACGTGGTGACCTTTTAACACGTTTAGAAATTCCAAGAGGCCATACTTCACCACCAGAAGTTCTTTCATGTTGGAGGAAGAACCTTCCACCCCCTTTGCCCAGACCCCCTGAGCCACTCGGTCGTCTAGATGAGCCCCCCCCCACCCCCTGGGGCTTGCATCTGTCGTCAGAATCTGGGGTGCCGATATTGTCCATGGGACGCCCCTGCCTAGATTTTCTTCCTTTGTCCACCATGTTAGGGAAAGTAAAGTTTTTGAGGATAAGGTCAGTCGACCTTCTAAGTGCCCTCTTAGAGATTTTTCCGCCCCCAAGATCTCCCATTGTAAGACCCTGGTGTGCAACTGAGCCCAGCGGACACCCGGGATGCAGGCAGTCATAGAACCTAGGAGGGACATTGCTCCCCTTCGTGTCATAACCAGATGCTTTTCCACATAGGACACACGGGCTATCATATTTTGGACTTTCCCTTCCGGAAGACGGCATTCCTGACTCCTTGAATCTAACAGGATACCTAAGTATTCCTGTAGCTGAACTGGCTCCAATCTGGATTTTTTTAGATTTAGAAGCCATCCCAAACTCGTCAAAGAATCCATGACTACTGCTAGCTGGTCTTTGCAGTGGCTGAAATAGTTGCCTATAACCAGTAGATCGTCTAGGTATGGGACTATCAGGATGTTCCTCTCCCTCAGATGAGCCATGTCTTCCGACACCACTTTCGTGAAGACTCTTTGGGCTATTGCTAACCCGAAGTGAAGAGCCGCATACTGAAAGTGTGTGATTGTGCCCTTTATTGGTATTGCTACCCTCAGGAATTTCTGGTAGTCTCTGTGAATGGGGACATGATAGTAGGCGTCTTTTAGGTCTAAGACCGTCATGAAACAGCCTGGAAACAGTAATTTCACACAAGTGTTTATTGATTCCATCTTGAAAGGTTGTATATTCAAGAACTTGTTCAATTTCTTCAGGTTCACGATAGTCCTGAGTGTACCGTCCAGTTTTCTCCTGAGGAATAGGGGGGAGTAAAAACCCTCGCCTGCCTCCTGAGCAGGGACCTCCTGAAGGACTGCTCTGTCCACTAGGTCTAGGACTTCCTGTTCTAGAGACAACTGCTCTACCACTGAGGACCTTGCGGGGGTTACTGTGAAATTTCCCTCGAGGAGTGTAGAGGAACTGGAGTTTTAGCCCAGATTTTATCAGGCCCAAAATCCAGCCCACATTTGAAATCTTTTCCCAGGCTGGGAGGAAATGGAGTAGTCTTTCCCCCACCTGGGGCTGCGTTTCATTGGGCGGGCTTCTTGTTGTCACTAAGGGGCCTGTTGAACATAAACCCCTTGGCCTTCCTCTGTCTCCTATCTTCCCACCTATCCTGATCTTTGGGGGGCCTCCTTCGCATGAATTTTTTGCTCCGAAAACCCTTCCTGAATGATGAACCGGAGAGGACCGGAATCTTTTTTGTCATCCCCGGCTTTATCCAGGATGTCATCCAGGGTAGAGCAGAACAAAAATTCCCCTTCACACCGAATGGAGCACAGTTTGGATTTTGTTTGGAGGTCGCCTGGCCAGCATTTGAGCCATAGGGCCCGCCTAGCTGCATTTGAAAAACTCCCTGCTCTGGCTGCCAGTCTGACGGAGTCGGCTGAGGCGTCTGCCAGAAAAGCCGCTGCGCCTTTCATCACAGGGATGGCCCCTATAATATCCTCCCTTGAAGCCTTGTCTTTTAGCTGAGATTCCAGCTGGTCCAGCCAAACCATCAAGGATCTGGCTGTGCAAGTGGCTGCCACTGCAGGTTTTAACCCCCCCCCCCCCCCTGCCGCTTCCCAGGCTCCTTTCAGAAAGGAGTCCGCTTTTTTGTCCATAGGGTCTTTGAGTACCCCCATGTCTTCAAACGGCAGGGAATATTTTTTTAGAGGCTTTGGCTATCGCCACGTCAACTTTTGGCGCTTTATTCCAGAAAGAGCATACAGGGTCCTCAAAGGGGTATTTCCTTTTCGGGGCCAACAACCCTTTCCTCTCTGGCTTTTTCCATTCTCTCTTAATCTGATCATTAAGAGGGAAGGATCTCTTTCTTTTCTGACCTAAGCCACTGAACATTATCTCTTGGATGGACTTTTTGGGGTGAGGGTCTACAAACCCCATGGTGGACCTAACTGCTTTGATTAAGCTATCTGTTCCGTCTATAGGGAAACAGTTACGACCCCCATCCTCTGAAGATGAGGAAGCAGATGATGAACAGGATGATTCAGATACCGCAACTTCCTCATCTGATTTACTAGACTGACACCGGGGAAAGGTACCTAGTTTTTCGGTATCTTCGACTTGCGATTTTATCAGGGATCTGAGCTCGGTAGCAAACTTAGGGGTCTCCTCACAGATGGTTTGCTCGATGCATGAGCTACATAGTCTCTTTTGCCATGTGGTGGGTAGATCAGCTGCGCAAAGTGCGCAGGCCCTGTGTTTAAACTTCCCCGTGCTCTTCCTTCCCTAAGAAGAAAAAAGGGAGGGGGGAGGGCCCAAGTTACAAGTGAACTTTCACGAAGATCACTTACCGCCCAGACGAAAGAGAGAGGGAATACCGCATTCGAAGAGGAACCTGCTCTGGTAGCTGGGTCTTTCGCCGAGGCTGATGCCATGCCGGAATCTTTGCCACGCTGAGAAGACCTGCCGGACCGACCGCTTCCTCCGTCACCTTGAGTATGTTGACGCGGAGGGCCGCTGGAGGGTCCTTTCGTGCGTTTCCTCTGAGGCGATGGTGATGGAGATGGTGAGTGGGGGCGCAGGGGCACCTCCTGGGGCTCCTGGTCACTCATACTGCTGAACTCAACGTATGCCAGGAAGCATTTTCCCATTGCTTCCCTGGCTATTTAAGCTATGCAGGGGACCGCCCCCTCCCCCTCCAACACCGATGCGGGGAGCGCCCCACTCTGGCCAGGGCACCGCTGTGTCCTACATGTTAGGCCTTTCCCGCGCGCGCGTTTGAACGCGCCGCTCCCATAGGGATCTGCGGCCGCATCACTTCCGGCGCGCGCGCGTGGGGGAGCTTCAGCGCGCGCGCACCCGCCCAAACGCCGAATCGCTACCCGGCAAGCATGCGGGGCGCACGCTGCACAAGGCCCAGGTACCCTGGGCCCAGGACTCAGGCCTACTCCAACCCGAGCCCCAGACCCCCTATACTTATACAAGCAATACAGAATAAGAATATCTCAAATCAAAAGAAGTGAGGGCCCTGCTCGCAAGCTTACAGTCTATGAGGAAATGGGGGAGACACAAAAGGTAAAAAGTACATATATTGCATAATGCAGCCATGATATACTAAATAGGATAAATAATAATACATGGACTGGTCGCCAGCCAGAATGTGTACAGTCCTGACCAAGGCTATTAAGTACATGGATGGTATGAACCTGAAATTGAAGAATATTTTAATATGGGGGAAAACTGGGACGGACAGATAGTGGGTTGAGGCGATAAGCCACTCTAAAGAAATGGGTTTTTAGGGTCCTCTTGAAACTGTGGGTATTGGGAATTAATCGAACTGTCCTGGGTAATGCATTCCAAAGAATTGGCGAAGCACGCGAGAAATCTTGGAGACGGGAGTGAGAAGTTCAGATTATGGAGGATTTTAGTTTTAAGTCATTGGCAGAATGTAGGGCACATGTAGGGTGGTAGACTGAGACAAGGGAGGAGATGTAGGGGGGTACTGAAGCATGGTTGTTTCTGAAAGTACAATCAACCATAATCCTTTCACAGAATGGTTGTTTTTTTATTTTACTGTGATTCAATGACTAAAGTTAGCCTTTTACATGGAGCACTCATCAGTAAAAGTATTAAGGGGCATTGCCCAACAATGAAAATACAGAGATAGGGAAACAACAAATCAGTGGTAAGATGTCAGTTTTGAACAGACCTTCACCAGTTTGAGCACGTTGTCACATCATGGAATAGCAGCTGAAAAGCTAAATAAAAGAGTAGTTACTTACCGGTAACGAAATTTCTCGGAACCCATGACGGCACCACGGAGAGAGGGGATCCGCCCTTCAAGGACAGGAAACCTACAGATAAAAAGGGCGGCACCTCTCTCCCGCATCAGTTGGTTTACAGAGCACCAAGAGGACCGCCAGGTTAGTAACACCAAATATGATATATATATATATATATATATATTTTTTTTTTTTTCAGACACACCCTGTGACTAAACAAACAGGTAATAACGATTGTGCACACCCATGTGTAAGAAAAAAGGGGGAGGGAATGTACGGGTGCCGTCATGGGTTCCGAGAAATTTCGTTACCGGTAAGTAACTACTCTTTCTCTTTCCCCATGACGGCACCACGGAGAGATTGCAGAGCAGTGAAGATTAGGGAGGGACCACCGCTTCCAGAACCCTTCTGTCAAAGGTAAGATCTGAAGACTATGTTAGATCCAGCCTGTAGTGTTTAAAGAACGTGGAGGGAGAAGACCAGGTCGCCGCTCTACATATCTGTTCGATTGAAGCTCCGGCCTTTTCCGCCCAGGAGGCTGCCACTGCCCTCGTCGAGTGAGCCCTTAGGCCCACTGGCGCTGTTTCCCCGCTTGAGGAATAAGCCAGGGAAATGGCTTCCCATATCCACTTCGCCAGGGTTCCTTTGGAAGCTTTCTGTCCCTTCCGAGATCCCTGGAAGCACACAAAAAGAGCCCTGTCCTTCCTACACTCCCATGTGGCCTCTAAATATTGCATAATGCACCTCCTGACGTCCAAGGTGTGAAGGGCCTCTTCCCCCTTGTTTTTTGGGGCTGTGCAGAAGGAAGGGAGGGTGACCTCCTGTGACCTGTGAAAAAGGGATCCCACCTTAGGAAGGTACGCTGGGTCGGTCCTAAGCGTCACTCTGTCATCTAGAATCTGCGTAAAGGGGGGTCCCGCGGATAATGCTTGGATGTCGCTAATGCGGCGAGCCGAGGTGAGGGCTACCAGAAGGGACAAGATTTTAAGGGACGCCTCCCCTATTGGTTCAAAGGGGCTTCTGGTCAGGGCTGAAAGGACAAGATTTAAATCCCACGGAGGAGCCTTCCGAGAGAGGATGGGCCTGGATCTATGAGATGCCCTGATGAACCTGGAGACCCATCTATCCCTTGCCAGGTTGCAGTTATACAGGGCTCCCAGAGCTGCCACCTGAACCTTCAGCGTGCTCGTGGCCAATCCCAGCTCCAACCCCCTCTGAAGGAACTCCAGGATGGTAACCAAGGGGGCCTCCCCTACTATATCCGTACCTGCAAAGGAAAGGAATTTCTTCCAAGTTTTCCCGTAGAGCCTAGTAGTTACAGGTTTTCTACTCTGCAGCAGGGTACAGATTAGATTGGGGGAAAACCCTTTATCCCTCAAGAGTGACCTCTCAAATTCCAAGCTGTCAAGTGCAGGTTTGTTACCTGCGGGTGGAGTACTGGACCCTGAGACAGCAGGTCCGGAACGATCCTCAGCCAGGAAAACCAAGGCCTTCTTGGCCAGAAGGGGGCGATCAGGATCACATTCGCCTCATCTTCCCTGATCTTCCTCAGAACTGCCGGAATGAGAGCAATCGGAGGAAAGGCATATACTAGCTGGTGGTCCCATGGAATCAAAAAAGCGTCTAGTGCTACTGGGTTCCTCCTGGGGTCTATCGAGCAAAACGTGTCCACCTTTTTGTTTTTCAGGTTGGCAAATAGGTCAATACATGGGATTCCCCAAGCCCTCGTGATCTTTTTGAACACTAGCTGGTTCAGCTCCCATTCGCCCTGTCTCAACTGGGTCCAGCTTAGGAAGTCCGACGTGACGTTCATTGACCCTTTTATGTGCAGAGCTGATAAGGACTCTAAATTTCTCTCTGCTATGTGGAGGATGGAGCTTGACGCCTGAAGAAGGGAGATGGACTGGGTACCCCCCTGGTGATTTAGATATGCCACCACTACCCGGTTGTCAGAGAACACTCTCACGTGGTGACCTTTCAACACGTTTAGAAATTCCAAGAGGCCATACTTCACCACCAGAAGTTCTTTCATGTTGGAGGAAGAACCTTCCACCCCCTTTGCCCAGACCCCCTGAGCCACTCGGTCGTCTAGATGAGCCCCCCCCCACCCCCTGGGGCTTGCATCTGTCGTCAGAATCTGGGGTGCCGATATTGTCCATGGGACGCCCCTGCCTAGATTTTCTTCCTTTGTCCACCATGTTAGGGAAAGTAAAGTTTTTGAGGATAAGGTCAGTCGACCTTCTAAGTGCCCTCTTAGAGATTTTTCCGCCCCCAAGATCTCCCATTGTAAGACCCTGGTGTGCAACTGAGCCCAGCGGACACCCGGGATGCAGGCAGTCATAGAACCTAGGAGGGACATTGCTCCCCTTCGTGTCATAACCAGATGCTTTTCCACATAGGACACACGGGCTATCATATTTTGGACTTTCCCTTCCGGAAGACGGCATTCCTGACTCCTTGAATCTAACAGGATACCTAAGTATTCCTGTAGCTGAACTGGCTCCAATCTGGATTTTTTTAGATTTAGAAGCCATCCCAAACTCGTCAAAGAATCCATGACTACTGCTAGCTGGTCTTTGCAGTGGCTGAAATAGTTGCCTATAACCAGTAGATCGTCTAGGTATGGGACTATCAGGATGTTCCTCTCCCTCAGATGAGCCATGTCTTCCGACACCACTTTCGTGAAGACTCTTTGGGCTATTGCTAACCCGAAGTGAAGAGCCGCATACTGAAAGTGTGTGATTGTGCCCTTTATTGGTATTGCTACCCTCAGGAATTTCTGGTAGTCTCTGTGAATGGGGACATGATAGTAGGCGTCTTTTAGGTCTAAGACCGTCATGAAACAGCCTGGAAACAGTAATTTCACACAAGTGTTTATTGATTCCATCTTGAAAGGTTGTATATTCAAGAACTTGTTCAATTTCTTCAGGTTCACGATAGTCCTGAGTGTACCGTCCAGTTTTCTCCTGAGGAATAGGGGGGAGTAAAAACCCTCGCCTGCCTCCTGAGCAGGGACCTCCTGAAGGACTGCTCTGTCCACTAGGTCTAGGACTTCCTGTTCTAGAGACAACTGCTCTACCACTGAGGACCTTGCGGGGGTTACTGTGAAATTTCCCTCGAGGAGTGTAGAGGAACTGGAGTTTTAGCCCAGATTTTATCAGGCCCAAAATCCAGCCCACATTTGAAATCTTTTCCCAGGCTGGGAGGAAATGGAGTAGTCTTTCCCCCACCTGGGGCTGCGTTTCATTGGGCGGGCTTCATGTTGTCACTAAGGGGCCTGTTGAACATAAACCCCTTGGCCTTCCTCTGTCTCCTATCTTCCCACCTATCCTGATCTTTGGGGGGCCTCCTTCGCATGAATTTTTTGCTCCGAAAACCCTTCCTGAATGATGAACCGGAGAGGACCGGAATCTTTTTTGTCATCCCCGGCTTTATCCAGGATGTCATCCAGGGTAGAGCAGAACAAAAATTCCCCTTCACACCGAATGGAGCACAGTTTGGATTTTGTTTGGAGGTCGCCTGGCCAGCATTTGAGCCATAGGGCCCGCCTAGCTGCATTTGAAAAACTCCCTGCTCTGGCTGCCAGTCTGACGGAGTCGGCTGAGGCGTCTGCCAGAAAAGCCGCTGCGCCTTTCATCACAGGGATGGCCCCTATAATATCCTCCCTTGAAGCCTTGTCTTTTAGCTGAGATTCCAGCTGGTCCAGCCAAACCATCAAGGATCTGGCTGTGCAAGTGGCTGCCACTGCAGGTTTTAACCCCCCCCCCCCCCCCCCCCTGCTGCTTCCCAGGCTCCTTTCAGAAAGGAGTCCGCTTTTTTGTCCATAGGGTCTTTGAGTACCCCCATGTCTTCAAACGGCAGGGAATATTTTTTAGAGGCTTTGGCTATCGCCACGTCAATTTTTGGCGCTTTATTCCAGAAAGAGCATACAGGGTCCTCAAAGGGGTATTTCCTTTTCGGGGCCAACAACCCTTTCCTCTCTGGCTTTTTCCATTCTCTCTTAATCTGATCATTAAGAGGGAAGGATCTCTTTCTTTTCTGACCTAAGCCACTGAACATTATCTCTTGGATGGACTTTTTGGGGTGAGGGTCTACAAACCCCATGGTGGACCTAACTGCTTTGATTAAGCTATCTGTTCCGTCTATAGGGAAACAGTTACGACCCCCATCCTCTGAAGATGAGGAAGCAGATGATGAACAGGATGATTCAGATACCGCAACTTCCTCATCTGATTTACTAGACTGACACCGGGGAAAGGTACCTAGTTTTTCGGTATCTTCGACTTGCGATTTTATCAGGGATCTGAGCTCGGTAGCAAACTTAGGGGTCTCCTCACAGATGGTTTGCTCGATGCATGAGCTACATAGTCTCTTTTGCCATGTGGTGGGTAGATCAGCTGCGCAAAGTGCGCAGGCCCTGTGTTTAAACTTCCCCGTGCTCTTCCTTCCCTAAGAAGAAAAAAGGGAGGGGGGAGGGCCCAAGTTACAAGTGAACTTTCACGAAGATCACTTACCGCCCAGACGAAAGAGAGAGGGAATACCGCATTCGAAGAGGAACCTGCTCTGGTAGCTGGGTCTTTCGCCGAGGCTGATGCCATGCCGGAATCTTTGCCACGCTGAGAAGACCTGCCGGACCGACCGCTTCCTCCGTCACCTTGAGTATGTTGACGCGGAGGGCCGCTGGAGGGTCCTTTCGTGCGTTTCCTCTGAGGCGATGGTGATGGAGATGGTGAGTGGGGGCGCAGGGGCACCTCCTGGGGCTCCTGGTCACTCATACTGCTGAACTCAACGTATGCCAGGAAGCATTTTCCCATTGCTTCCCTGGCTATTTAAGCTATGCAGGGGACCGCCCCCTCCCCCTCCAACACCGATGCGGGGAGCGCCCCACTCTGGCCAGGGCACCGCTGTGTCCTACATGTTAGGCCTTTCCCGCGCGCGCGTTTGAACGCGCCGCTCCCATAGGGATCTGCGGCCGCGTCACTTCCGGCGCGCGCGCGTGGGGGAGCTTCAGCGCGCGCGCACCCGCCCAAACGCCGAATCGCTACCCGGCAAGCATGCGGGGCGCACGCTGCACAAGGCCCAGGTACCCTGGGCCCAGGACTCAGGCCTACTCCAACCCGAGCCCCAGACCCCCTATACTTACCGCCTGGGACCGACACCACAGGAGACCGCGGCTCAGCTTTGCGTCTCCCTGCCACCCTGGAGGCCCGCTGACCCCAGCTGTGGTGCTTCAGGACACCGCACCAGCCGAGGCAGGGAACCCCCGCTGCCTGAGTCGGACTGGTCGGGCCTGGTAAGTAAAATCTTCTTTCTTAGTTTCTTCAGGATTTTTCATCCGTAGGTCCCTGTCAAGGACAGGAAACCAACTGATGCGGGAGAGAGGTGCCGCCCTTTTTATCTGTAGGTTTCCTGTCCTTGAAGGGCGGATCCCCTCTCTCCGTGGTGCCGTCATAGGGAAAGAGAAAAGTTTGTTTATTTTAATTTGGTCTCTCCATTGCATAGATATTAGCATTTGAAGTTTAGGTTAGAATGTAGATGCTTAAGGCCTCGTTCGGACGTTCGTGTTTTTCCACATACACAAAAAACGATATCGGTGTCAATGTGTTTTCAGAGTTTTTCACATATGGATAAAAAAAAATAAAATGACAAAGCTTCTTCTATCCTTTGCAATGTTAAACATGGACAGCACATGGACTGTACACTGATGCCACCCGTGTGCTGTATGTGTTTTTCACGGACCATAGACTTTTATTGGCCCATGAAGAGGCTGGAACGGTTCCATAACGCATAGCTCAATAAATTTTTACTTTTTATAAAATATTTTCTCTTCCTCGCATCCTTAGCATGGCTTTTGGAAGCCCAATTTGTGCTGCTTCTTTACCTAAATTTTCATTTCGGATCTTCTATGGAGGTTCAGAGGGCGTAACTGTGGCCGTGGAGGATCGTTTTTGCAATTACCAGGGTGGTACCTGCTGCTGCACAACCCATTCAGATAAGGAGAAGGCACTCACATCCCTCACAAATATCTGTTGATCTGCTCGAGGAGCGCTTTCCATCAGTTTTTTTCATATGTAATGAGACAAAGCACAGCTCTGCTGTAATGTCCCTTCCCCACATTGACTCCTGTGAGATGAAAGCTGAAGAAGTATTCTCGCCCATCTCTACTCTGAGCACTTGTAATCGCTCTGCAGCGAGATCAGACTGTCACTACATGTCTCACCAAGGGGAAAACCTCTCAGCTAATGTGGAAACATGTTCTTGTTTCTCCCTGTATGTTGCTGATTGCTTATGATTGGTCAACATCATACAGGGGGTGAAGTGCACCCCCCCAGAGAAAAAGCTCTGGTAACACCCAGCTGGGTTTAACATAAATTAGAACCTAATCTCTACCAGCCAATATCTTTGCAACGGAGATGGAAAAAAAAAAGTAAAAACGACATTTTATTCAGCTCTGCAGGCACTATTCCATGATGTGTCAGTTTAATATGCACACACTGGTGAAAGATCCTCTTTAAAAAGGTAGCAAGATAAGGGTTAGCATGGGTTACAGAAACGGAGAAAGATTTCAGGACAGTTAAGACATCCACTCCGGACTGAGAAGAACAGGAACCTACAACCACGATTAGAAACTGGCTCCGGCAGTCATGTGCAGGACTTCTACAGCAGCGTCAGCACTAGACTGACAAACATTTAACAGAGGAGAAATGTCTTGTCATTTTAACAAAAAAACAAACAAGACTTATGTTAACACTGGGACAACGGCTTTAGTT
Organism: Phyllobates terribilis; assembly: GCF_046119375.1. Taxonomy (NCBI): domain Eukaryota; kingdom Metazoa; phylum Chordata; class Amphibia; order Anura; family Dendrobatidae; genus Phyllobates; species Phyllobates terribilis. Next base: position 640,735,331 of record NW_027362762.1, read on the forward strand.
GTTACTTATCCCTCCATGTGAGTAAATCTGATCAGGGCCGTATTCTCATGCAGAGACGGTATTAAACCATTATATAAGAATATTCAGCATACATGTTTGTGCAGTGTATACCTTTCTCTAATTGCATGATTATGGGTTTCTGCATCCCACTTTTATTTCCCTTCCTGGGTTGATAGTGTAGCATACATACAAAGGAATGACAAAAGACATAATCAAGTCACAAGGTTATTTTTTTGGTCACATTTTGTATGAACAGGAAAAACAAAAGTGCTGCACGGCTTCAGACGCAAGACGAAAACTGCTATGAACACCAGACTGCAGCACAGCACAATCTGCTAGTTTGGAGCCATTAATCCTTTCACTGTGAAGCCTGTTGTCACCTTCATGACCAGGCCTTCATGAGGTAATAACTAACACTTCAACAGAGCCCAGTGATTCTAAGATTGTTTTTGCGTCACATACTGTACTTCATGATAGTGGTAAAAATTTCTTTGATTTGACTTGCGTTTATTTGTGAAATTAAAAAAAAAAAAAGGAAATTTAAGAGAAAATTGTAAAAATTTTGCCCTTAAATCAGAGTTATGTCACACAAAATGGTTAAAGGGTTTGTCCAGTACTTTATATTCCCTCCCAATGTATCCCCCCCAAGGCCCCTAAGGATTTTTGTAATTACCTTACGTTGCAGATACTGTCTGTGAGTGGCGCTATCACTGGAGCTCACAGGCATCTCGTGACCCCCGGTTGCAGCCAGCGCTCACATCCGCTGACGTCCTGACAAATCGAGGCTGCAGCCGAGGGTCCCTCTTCCGCTTTCCACCGGTGGCTGCTGGGTTGTGGGCGGGGTTATTCCCTGTGTCACACCTGGCATCCATCGCGCACTCTGCCTCTCCCCATTCATTGGGAAAGCGCGCGGTGGATGCCGGGTGTGACGCGGGAGGTAGCCCCGCCCACAACCCAACAGCCACCGCGGGGACCCCAGCGCTGAGTCACGCCTCACTTGTGACGTCAGCGTGGGGTCACGTGATGCCTGTGAGCAGCCAAGGATAGCGCCACTCACAGGCAGAAACAGCAACGTAAGGTATTTACAAAAATCCTTAGGGGCCCCAGGGGGATACATTGGTGGGTGGGGGGTGGGGGGGTAATATAAAGTACTGGACAACTTCTTTAAATAACATTTCCCACATGTCTACTTTACATCAGCACAATTTTGGAAACTTTTTTTGGGTTAGGAAGTTATAAGGGTTAAACGTTGGCCAGCAAATTTTCCATTTTTACAACAAATTTAAAAAAAAAAATGGTTTTGTAAGAAACCACATCACATTTGAAGTAACTGAGTGGTCTATATGACAGAAAATACCCAGAAGTTTATTAACCCTTCAGGTGCTTCACAGGAATTAATGGAATGTGGAAGGAAAAATATGTAACTTTTTTTTTTTTTTTTTACCACAAAAATGTTACTTTAGACCGATTTTTTTCACTTTCACAAGGGTAACAGGAGAAAACGGACCCCAAAATTTGTTGTGCAGTTTCTCCTGAGTAAGTAAATTCCCCATCTGCAGGTGAAAACTACTTTTGAGACACAACACAAAGTTCAGAAGGATAGAAGCACCATATTAGAGTTCAGATTTTGTAGGACTGGTTTGAGAGAGCCATGTCACATTGGCAGAGCCCCTGACATGCCAGATCAGCCAAATCCCCCATAAGTGACCCCACTTTACCATCTACACCTCTCAATGAATTAATCTAGGGGTGCAGTGACCAAGTTGATACCACAGGTGTGTCACAGAATTTTATACCATTGAGCAGTGAAGAAAAAATAATTAAATGTACCACCAAAAGAGTGGTTACTTACCGGTAACGAAATTTCTCGGAACCCATGACGGCACCACGGAGAGGGGATCCGCCCTTCAAGGACAGGAAACCTACAGATAAAAAGGGCGGCACCTCTCTCCCGCATCAGTTGGTTTACAGAGCACCGAGAGGACCGCCAGGTTAGTAACACCAAATATGGCATTTTTATTATATATACTATATATGTATATATTTTTTTTTTTTTTTTTTTCAGACACACCCTGTGACTAAACAACAGGTAGTAACGATTGTGCACACCCATGTGTAAGAAAAAAGGGGAGGGAATGTACGGGTGCCGTCATGGGTTCCGAGAAATTTCGTTACCGGTAAGTAACTACTCTTTCTCTTTCCCCATGACGGCACCACGGAGAGATTGCAGAGCAGTGAAGATTAGGGAGGGACCACCGCTTCCAGAACCCTTCTGCCAAAGGTAAGATCTGAAGACTATGTTAGATCCAGCCTGTAGTGTTTAAAGAACGTGGAGGGAGAAGACCAGGTCGCCGCTCTACATATCTGTTCGATTGAAGCTCCGGCCTTCTCCGCCCAGGAGGCTGCCACTGCCCTTGTCGAGTGCGCCCTTAAGCCCACCGGCGCTGTTTCCCCGCTTGAGGAATAAGCCAGGGAAATGGCTTCCCATATCCACCTTGCCAGGGTTCCTTTGGAAGCTTTCTGTCCCTTCCGAGATCCCTGGAAGCACACAAAAAGAGCCCTGTCCTTCCTACACTCCCGTGTGGCCTCTAAATATTGCATAATGCACCTCCTGACGTCCAAGGTGTGAAGGGCCTCTTCCCCCTTGTTTTTTGGGGCTGCGCAGAAGGAAGGGAGGGTAACCTCCTGTGACCTGTGAAAAAGGGATCCCACCTTAGGAAGGTACGCAGGGTCGGTCCTAAGCGTCACTCTGTCGTCTAGTATTTGTGTAAAAGGGGGTCCTGCGGATAGTGCTTGGATATCACTAACGCGGCGAGCCGAGGTGAGGGCTACCAGAAGGGACAAGATTTTAAGGGACGCTTCCCCTAGAGGTTCAAAGGGGCCTCTGGTCAGGGCTGAAAGGACAAGATTTAAATCCCACGGAGGAGCCTTCCGGGAGGGGATGGGCCTGGATCTATGAGATGCTCTGATGAACCTGGAGACCCATCTATCCCTTGCCAGGTTGCAGTTATACAGGGCTCCCAGAGCTGCCACCTGAACCTTCAGCGTGCTCGTGGCCAACCCCAGTTCCAACCCCTTCTGAAGGAACTCCAGAATGGTAACCACGGGGGCCTCCCCTACTATATCCGTACCTGCAAAGGAAAGGAATTTCTTCCAAGTTTTCCCGTAGAGCCTAGTAGTTACAGGTTTCCTACTCTGCAGCAAGGTAGAGATTAGATTGGGGGAAAACCCTTTATCCCTCAAGAGTGACCTCTCAAATTCCAAGCTGTCAAGTGCAGGTTTGTTACCTGCGGGTGTAGTACTGGACCCTGAGACAGCAGGTCCGGAACTTCCGGAAGGACCCAGGGGTCGGAGACGGACATGATCCTCAGCCAGGAAAACCAAGGCCTTCTTGGCCAGAAAGGGGCGATCAGGATCGCATTCGCCTCGTCTTCCCTGATCTTCTTCAGAACTGCCGGAATGAGAGCAATCGGAGGAAAGGCATATACTAGCTGGTGGCCCCATGGAATCAAAAAAGCGTCTAGTGCTACTGGGTTCCCCCTGGGGTCGATCGAGCAAAACGTGTCCACCTTTTTGTTTTTCCAGTTGGCGAATAGGTCTATATATGGGATTCCCCAAGCCCTCGTGATTTTTTTGAACACTAGCTGGTTCAACTCCCATTCGCCCTGTCTCAACTGGGTACGGCTTAGGAAGTCCGCCGTGACGTTCATTGACCCTTTTATGTGCAGAGCTGATAAGGACTCTAGATTCCTCTCTGCTACGTGGAGGATGGAGCTTGACGCCTGAAGAAGGGAGATGGACCGGGTACCCCCCTGGTGATTTAGATATGCCACCACTACTCGGTTGTCAGAGAACACTCTCACTTGGTAACCCTTTAACACGTTTAGAAATTCCAAGAGGCCATACTTCACCGCCAGAAGTTCTTTCATGTTGGAGGAAGAACCTTCCACCCCCTTTGCCCAGACTCCCTGAGCCACTCGGTCGTCTAGATGAGCCCCCCACCTCCTGGGGCTTGCATCTGTCGTCAGAATCTGGGGTGACGGTATTGTCCATGGGACGCCCCTGCCTAGATTTTCTTCCTTTGTCCACCATGTTAGGGAAAGTAAAGTTTTTGAGGATAAGGTCAGTCGCCCTTCTAAGTGCCCTCTTAGAGATTTTTCCGCCCTCAAATTCTCCCATTGTAAGACCCTGGTGTGCAACTGAGCCCAGCGGACACCCGGGATGCAGGCAGTCATAGAACCGAGGAGGGACATTGCTCCCCTTAGTGTCATAACCGGATGCTTCCTCACATAGGACACACGGGCTATCATATTTTGGACTTTCTCTTCCGGAAGACGGCATTCCTGACTTCTTGAATCTAACAGGATACCTAAGTATTCCTGTAGCTGAACTGGCTCCACTCGATTTTTTTAGATTTAAAAGCCATCCCAAACTTGTCAAAGAATCCATGACTACTGCTAGCTTGTCTTTGCAGTGGCTGAACGAGTTGCCTATAACCAGTAGATCGTCCAGGTATGGGACTATCAGGATGTTCCTCTCCCTCAGATGAGCCATGACTTCCGACATCACTTTCGTGAAGACTCTGGGGGCTATTGCTAACCCGAAGGGAAGAGCCCCATACTGGAAGTGTCTGATTGTGCCCCTTATTGGTATGGCTACCCTCAGGAATTTCTGGTAGTCCCTGTGAATGGGGACATGATAGTAGGCGTCTTTTAGGTCTAAGACCGTCATGAAACAGCCTGGAAACAGTAATTTCACACAAGTGTTTATTGATTCCATCTTGAAAGGTTGTATATTTAGAAACTTGTTTAATTTCTTCAGGTTCACGATAGTCCTGAGTGTACCATCCAGTTTTCTCCTGAGGAATAGTGGGGAGTAAAACCCCTCGCCTGCTTCCTGAGCTGGGACCTCCTGCAGGACTGCTCTGTCCACTAGGTCTAGGACTTCCTGTTCTAGAGCCAACTGTTCTACCGCTGAGGACCTTACGGGGGTTACTGTGAAATTTCCTCGGGGAGTGGAGAGGAACTGGAGTTTTAGCCCTGATTTTATCAGGCCCAAAATCCAGCCCACATTTGAAATCTTTTCCCAGGCTGGGAGGAAATGGAGCAGCCTTCCCCCCACCTGGGGCTGCGTTTCATTGGGCGGGCTTCTTGCTGTCACTAAGGGGCCTGTTGAACATAAACCCCTTGGCTTTCTTCTGTCTCCTATCTTCCCACCTGTCCTGATCTTTGGGGGGCCTCTTTCGCATTAATTTTTTGCTCCGAAAACCCTTCCTGAATGATGAACCGGAGAGGACCGGGAATCGTTCTTTGTCATCCCCGGCTTTATCCAGGATGTCATCCAGGGTAGGTCCGAACAAAAATTCTCCTTCACACGGGATGGAGCACAGTTTGGATTTCGTTTGGAGGTCGCCTGGCCAGCATTTGAGCCATAGGGCCCGCCTAGCTGCATTTGAAAAACTCCCTGCTCTGGCTGCCAGTCTGACGGAGTCGGCTGAGGCGTCTGCCAGAAAAGCCGCTGCGCCTTTCATCACAGGGATGGTCCCTATAATATCCTCCCTTGAAGCCTTGTCTTTTAGCTGAGATTCCAGCTGGTCCAGCCAAACTATCAAGGATCTGGCTGTGCAAGTGGCTGCCACTGCCGGTTTTAACCCCCCCCCTGCCGCTTCCCAGGCTCCTTTCAGAAAGAAGTCCGCTTTTTTGTCCATAGGGTCTTTGAGTACCCCCATGTCTTCAAACGGCAGGGAATATTTTTTAGAGGCTTTGGCTACCGCCACGTCAATTTTTGGCGCTTTATTCCAGAAAGAGCATACAGGGTCCTCAAAGGGGTATTTCCTTTTTGGGGTCAACAACCCTTTTCTCTCTGGCTTCTTCCATTCTCTCTTAATCAGGTTGTGAACCTGATCATTAAGAGGGAAGGATCTCTTTCTTTTCTGACCTAAGCCACTGAACATTATGTTTTGGATGGACTTTTTGGGATGAGGGTCTACAAACCCCATGGTGGCCCTAACTGCTTTGATTAAGCTATCTGTTCCGTCTATAGGGAAACAGTTACGACCACCGTCCTCTGAAGATGAGGAAGCAGATGATGAACAGGATGATTCAGACCCCGCAACTTCCTCATCTGATTTACTAGACTCTGACTCCGGGGAAAGGTGCCTAGTTTTTTTATGCTTCTTCCCCCCCTTTTGGAGGGATTTGAAGGCATCTTCGACTTGTGATTTTATCAGGGATCTGAGCTCGGTAGCAAACTTAGGGGTCTCCTCACAGATGGTTTGCTCGATGCATGAGCTACATAGTCTCTTTTGCCATGTGGTGGGTAGACCTGCTGCGCAAATTGCGCAGGCCCTGTTTTTAAACTTCCCCGTGCTCTTCCTTCCCTAAGAAGAACAGAGAGAGGGGAGGGTCCAAATTACAAGTGAACTTTCACGAAGATCACTTACCGCCTATACGAAAGAGAGAGAGAGGGAATACCGCATTCGAAGAGGAACCTGCTCTGGTAGCTGGGTCTTTCGCCGAGGCTGATGCCGTGCCGGAATCTTTGCCACGCTGAGAAGACCTGCCGGACCGACCGCTTCCTCCGTCACCTTGATTATATTGACGCGGAGGGCCGTTGGAGGGTCCTTTCGTGCGTTTCCTCTGAGGCGATGGTGATGGAGATGGTGAGTGGGGGCGCAGGGACTGCACCTCCTGGGGCTCCTGGTCACTCATACTGCTGATTTTCACGTATGCCAGGAAGCATTTTCCCTTTGCTTCCCTGGCAATTTAAGCTATGCAGGTGTCCGCCCCCTCCCCCTCCAACACCGCTGTGGGGAGCGCCCCCCTCTGGCCAGGACACCGCTGTGTCCTCCATGTTAGGCCTTTCCCGCACGCGTTTGAATTCGCCGCTCCTGCGGCCGCGTCACTTCCGGGCGCCTCCCGCGTCACTTCCGGCGCGCGCGCGAGGGGGAGCGTCGGTGAGCGCGCGCACCCGCCCAAACGCCGAATCGCTATCCGGCAAGCATGCGGGGCGCGCGCTGCACAAGGCCCAGACCCTGACCCAGGGCTCAGGCCAACCTGAGCCTTCTATACTTACCGCCTGGGCCCGACGCCACAGGAGACCGCGGCTTGCTTCGCGTCTCCCTGCCACCCTAGAGGCCCGCTGACCCCAGCTGTGGCGCTTCAGGACACCGCACCAGCCGAGGCAGGGAACCCCCGCTGCCTGAGCCGGACTGGTCGGGCCTGGTAAGTAAAATCTTCTTTCTTCAGGATTTCATCCGTAGGTCCCTGTCAAGGACAGGAAACTAACTGATGCGGGAGAGAGGTGCCGCCCTTTTTATCTGTAGGTTTCCTGTCCTTGAAGGGCGGATCCCCTCTCCGTGGTGCCGTCATGGGGAAAGAGAAATTTTGTTTTAGCCCCAGATTTTACATTTTCACACTGGGAAATGGGTAAAAATGGCACCAAAATTTGTGCTACAATTTCAGCTGAATGTAGAAATACCCCATATGTGGCTGTACATTACTGCTTAGCCACACGGCGAGACTCGGGAGGGAAGGAGCACAGATTTTCCTAGAATGGTTGGCGAACTCAATATACAGAGCTCCTAAGTGGTAGAAGAGCAGAATCCCCCCTTAAGTGACTAAATTTTGAATATTATACCCCTTTGGGAATTAATCTACAGGTGTATTGACGATTTTGATTCCATGGGTGTTTTCCACAAACAAGTAGTAGTGGATGTTGCCGAGTGAAAATTTCAAACTGTAGTAGTGACCAGTAAGTTATGCCCAGCTTGTGCTTCTGGAGACAAGGACGCATAAGTTAGGCGGGTTCTCATCACTACAGAAATGCCAAACATGTGGACGCTAAAGGTGGTTTAGACACACTGCGGAGCTCAGAAGGGAGGGGGACATTTGAATTTGGGAGCGCAGAATTCGCAGGACAAGGAGCCATTTCGCTTTTCCAGAGCCTTTGTACTACTAGTAACGTGGTAGCCCCCTATATTTCCGTGAACAGATGAGAGACATAAGTGGGGACTTGTTTTTTTTGTGAATGGAGTTGAAGCTTTTATTGGGAACATATTACATAACATTTTAGATCACATTTATCCAGCACTCTAGGCTGAGCACTTATATGGGGTTTCCATCTAAATCTCTGCGTGACGTGATTCAGATGAAGCCCTTGATGGCTAGATGAGGCAGCAACTTTACTCTGGACTCCGCTGAACAGAGGCCAGACAGTGTCCTGTTCAAAACTGTGGCGGACCATGCTTTTATGCACACCTAAAAAGACAGACACTGCCGGATCACAGGCCAAACTGCGTCCACAGTGCCTCCCTCTGTCTCGTAACAGGGAATCTTCAGCTGGGATTTCGGTCTGAAGCACACATTTCAGAGCTTTACACGGAAATCCCGGTGTAAGCGCTCAGCGTAGAGACCAGGATAAATGTGAGAAGAGCCTTACTGCGATCTTTGAGAGGCAGAATGAACAAATCAACAGCAGAAGAGTTGGTTTTATTTTTTACGCGGTTCCTCGTGTGGTATAAGTGATTAGATTACGCTACTCTTAGGGTCATTATTATAAGGTCTGTGCGATTACAGCGATACCAGACTTCTATCGTGCTTTTATGTTTGACAGCTGTCACACACTAAAAAACGCTTTTTATTGCAAAAACAAATTTTTGCATCGCCATATTTTGATAACTATCATTTTTCCATATTTCTGCTAAAAGAGTCATGTGAGGGCTTGTTTTTCGCAGGACGAATTAACATTTTTATTGGCAACATTTTTGTGCAAATGACATCTTTTGATCGCTTTCTATTCCGATTTTTGCAGGATAAACAAAAACCAGCAATTCAAGAATTGTTTTTTGGGGATTTTTTTTATGCCGTTCCGCGTTTGATAAAATTGATAAGGCAGCTTTATACTTCAGGTCAGTACGATTACAGCAATATCACATTTATATAGTTTTTCATGTATTGGCGCTTTTACACAAAAACTATTTTCCAGAAAAAAAAAATAGAATTTTTGCATCGCTTTATTCTGAGAGCTATAACTTTTTTATTTTTCCACTGATGGAGCTGTATGGCGGCTTGTTTTTTGTGGGACAAGATGACGTTTTTCAGAGATACTATTTTTACTTATATCAGTCTTTTTGATTGCGTTGTATTCCACTTTTTGTTCGGAAATATGATAAAGCATCGTTTTGTGCCTTGTTTTTCATTTATTTGTTTTTCCACTGAAGGGGTTGACTAGTGGGACAGTTTTATAGGTCGGGTTGTTCTGGACACGGCGATACCAAAAGTGTACTTTTTCTGTTTATTTATTTATTTCACAGGTGAATATATTTACTGGATTAATATTTATTTTGTGACTTTTTATATTTATGGGACATCAACTTTCCCTGCCATGATTTAATACTTTGCAGTGCATCTGCACTGCAGAGCATCAGATCAGCATCTGACAGACAGGAAGGAGGCATCTCAGCTTCTGCTCTCTGAACAGGCGCTGACAGGTCACCTTCCCTGAAGACCCTGCGGCCATCTTGGGACCGGAGGTCACCATGGAGACCATCAGCACAACACGATCGCATCGATGCCAGAACTAATTGTGGCCATTGCTGCGGGGTGTCAGCTCTCACACAGAGCAGACACCCGCACTTGATCGTGGCGCCATATATAAGGCACTTTGCGGGAACGCAGCTCCATATATACGGCTCATGTCGGGAAGGGGTTAAACATCACTGAGCATGAGCCCTTATAATAATATGGGGAAAATAAGAATGAGTAAAGAAATAGAAGTATCTAGTAATATAAACAATAGTTCATTCGCCTACAATATTTTCATTACATACTTGCCTTGACGTTTGCAGAATAAGTGCTTTTAACAGCAGGTGTATCAAAACATGGGAAAAAGCAACGATTTAAAACAGCCTGACCCTGTGTATACAAGTATGGCTTCTTCTTTCCAGCAGTCTGTTCAGGTTCTAACCAACATACCTAGAAAAAGGAGAAACAAATATATATATTACTTCAAGTTACCTGAAACTATAGTAATTTGCAATTTGAAAAAAAAAAAAAAAAAACACATGCATCAAATCTCCAGGTACAGGACATACAGTGCAGTTTTACAATATACACCATTTAACTGGAACCATATTAGAATTTAACAATTGTTACAGAATGCTATCCAATTATAGTGGGAATGCAGCTTTCAACTAATACCACACTTCTGCAAATGTATAGCACTGAGAAAACTACTTAATGATGCCCTCACATGCAGATTTTCTTCATTAAGGCTATGTGCCCACGATGCAGAAATGCTCCGGATTTTTCCTGAGCGTTTCTGCATCTCCCTGGCAGAAAAAACGCATGCGGATTGTACATGCGGATTGTACATGCGTTTTCCTGCCAGGGACATGCGGATGTGAAGAGTTCTTCACTTGCATTTCCGCATGCGGGTTGACAATCGCTTTCCAAGTGATTTTAGCATCACTTGGAAAGTGCTTGTAAATGGTAAAAAAAAAAAAAAAAAAACCACACAACAACATTATACTCACCTCCCGATGGCCCCTAGTCTCCTTCTCCGGCTCGCGGTGGTGTGAAAGGACCTTCCATGACGTCATGTGACAGGTCACGCGACTGCTGACGTCAGCAGTCGCGTGACCCGTCACATGACTAAATTACATAATTTAAGGTCCTTTCACACCACCGCGAGCCGTACAAGAGACCGGACGCAGCGGAGAAAAGACCGGGGGCCATCAGAAGGTAAGTATAATGTGTTTTTGTTTGTTTTTTTACAGGTACTATGGTCTCCTCTTCTCCAGACCCGGGTACTATCAGCACATTGAATCGCGGAATTGCCGCTGCAGAAACGCTTAAAAAACGCATAGTGGGCACACAGCTTAAGTGTGTATAATGTGTAGACCGACTATTAAAGGGGGTAGTCCAAAGGCAAAGTAATTTTCATTCTAAATTCCTATCTATTTAGTGTGATAATCTAAAACTATTTTCCATTATACTTGCATTAAAAATTCCCTACCGTTCCCCAACTACACCATCTAATTTCACTTTCATTCTATTTTTTTCCCCTACTTGCTTTCTGGACAACCTCCTTTAGGCTATGTGCCCACGATGCAGAAATGAAGCAGAAAATTTCTGCAGCATTTCTGCATCTCCCTGGCAGAAAAAAACGCATGCAGATTGTGCATGCATTTTTCCTGCAGAATACATGCGGATTCACATGCGTATCCACATGCGTTAACGCACGTGTTTCCGCATGCGGACTGACAAGCATTTTCCAGGCAATAGCATCACTTGGAAAGTGCTTGACAACTAGGTCACACTGTATGAATCCATGCAACCAGCATGGATTTATATAGTGTGACCGTGAAAATAAAAAAATAAAGCTATACTTACCTCCGATGCCGCCGCGTGTGCTGTCGCGCTCCTTCCTGGCTTGCCGGATTCTCGCGAGACAGCCTGCGGTCACATGACTGCGATGTCATCTCAGGTCCTGGAAGGAGAAGCGCTGCAGGGGCCGCCGGACAGGTGAATATAAACTTTATTTATTATTTTATTCTTTTTTTCACAGGTACAATGGTACCCAGGTCTGGATGAGAGTCTCCTCTCCTCCAGAACTGGGTACCATCCCCGCACATTGAATCGCATATAATAAGTGAGTACAAATGTAGAGACACGGATTATATGCGTCTCAATGCAAGTCAATGGCGGCGCTTCCGCAAAATTAATGAACATGCTGCAGATTTTTGAGCGCCGCAGAAACGCTGCGGAATAATCCACAGCATGTGCACTGACATTGCGGAATGCCATTGAGGACCATGTGGTGCGGATTACCATGCGTTTTTGATGCGTTTCCGCTGCGGAAACGCATGAAAAACGCATCGTGGGCACGCAGCCTTAAAGTAAGTATAGAAAATAGTTTAGATTATGGCACTATATAGGCAGAGATTTAGAATTAAATGTACTTTGCCTCCAGACCACCTCTTTAATACTGTATACTCACCTACCGCCACCTTCTCCATGATCCAGCACCGTTCTGCTCCGCTTCTCAGTGACGTCACCACTCTGCACACTCTCTGGATCACACTGCACTCGGTGACCCGGAAGTGGCTTTTAAAATATAAGCACATGGAGCGTGAGAACGAGGCTTCATAGGTTCATTGTAAAACACTTCAGACTCACGCATAGAACATAAAGTGAGCCAAACAGTCTGAAGTGTGATGGCATCACTGAGAAAAGCAGCGAAGCAGCACTGGATCCTGGAGAAGGCGGTGGTATGGGAGTATATTTATGCACTCACACAGCACTATTCACAAACCTCTTCTAAATCCATTTTTCCCTTTTTAAAATAACACCTATAACTCATCTCTGATGCTGGTCTAGCACTATCGGTACTGTCTCTCCCGGGGCTTGCATAACAGTGTGAGGTCACACAAACCCTGCAGCCGATCAGCAGCTGCTTCAGTCTCCCTGCCTTCGAACACATCACATACATCCAGAGAAAGAGCAGCAGCACTCACTTCTTTCGGATTTAAGGGATTCGTTTAAAGGCAGGGACAGTGAAGCAGCCACTGATTGGCCGCAGGGTTCATGTGACATCCCACTGTTAACAGGGCTGTGGACTCTGTATAAAATGGACCAACTCCTAAAATATATAATAAGTTAGTATATTAGTACAATGCAGTATGTGCTGTAAATTTGTTCATAAGAATTTGGGAGAGTTATGAAAGATCCTGTAAATGTCTGTTCTTCTCCTGATCTAAGGATCTCGGCGTTTAGTTAAGATGAATCTGTGCTGCACTTTATGTACATGCTCAGTAATGAGGCAGTGAGATGAATCTGTGCTGCACTTTATGTACACGCTCAGTAGTGAGATGAATCTGTGCTGCACTTTATGTACATGCTCAGTAGTGAGGCAGTGAGATGAATCTGCTGCACTTTATGTACACGCTCAGTAGTGAGATGAATCTGTGCTGCACTTTATGTACACGCTCAGTAGTGAGGCAGTGAGATGAATCTGTGCTGCACTTTATGTACACGCTCAGTAGTGAGGCAGTGAGATGAATCTGTGCTGCACTTTATGTACACGCTCAGTAGTGAGGCAGTGAGATGAATCTGTGCTGCACTTTATGTACATGGTGAGGCAGTGAGATGAATCTGTGCTGCACTTTATGTACATGCTCAGTAGTGAGGCAGTGAGATGAATCTGTGCTGCACTTTATGTACACGCTCAGTAGTGAGGCAGTGAGATGAATCTGTGCTGCACTTTATGTACACGCTCAGTAGTGAGGCAGTGAGATGAATCTGTGCTGCACTTTATGTACATGCTCAGCAGTGAGATGAATCTGTGCTGCACTTTATGTACACGCTCAGTAGTGAGGCCGGGCTGTGGAGTCTGGATTTAGGGAAATTGGGGAGTTGGAGGTTTGGCTTACCAACTCCAGAGCCATTTTTACACAATTGCCAAGAGACACCGTGCAGACACCGCTGGAACAGCGCCCACATCAGAGGGGAGAACAAGTGTTATTTTAAAAGGGAGAAACATACGGATTGAGAAGTGGCTGTTGGAGTAAATCCTTTTAATGGAAAAAAAATTCACGGGAGGGCATCTTTAAAGAGGACCTGTCTCCAAGATAAAAGTGGACAGTTTTTACTCCTCAGTATTCCGCTTAGGGTGCGTTCCCACGTTCAGGACCCGCTGCGGCCCCCGATGCTGCAGAACTGTCACACAACGTCCACGCTGTTTTATGCAGATTAGTTTTTTTACACATACAGATTTTCTTTATCTAAACTAGTGTATGGGGATAATCTGCATGCGGACCCGCAAGAGAAATTGACATGCTGCGGGTCTATAAGACGAGCCGCATGTCAGTGTCCGCGGGTGATCAGCAGGAGCACAGAGACGCATAGTGAACATGGGATTTCTAGAAACCGTGCTGTAACATCTGGCCGCTGCAGTTCTGACACTGAATAAATGCGCAGAGTCAAAACCGCAGGAAATCCTGAACGTGGGAAGGCACCCTTAGTTTTTTTTAAACCCGGCAAATGGTTCCAGAGAAATGGGCAGTTTTATTTAGTGCATATTTTTATGAAAGCCACCCAAGGGGGCAGATTAACAGTCTAATGGATGCAACCCAAAAAAAGTACAGCTCATTATGTAAAAAAAACAACCAATTGTACAGCTCTGTAAAAATAGAAAGTTATAGGAACAGATTCCTGTGCCTTCATGACCAGCAGAACAAAACACGTTGCGACCTGGTACAGCCTGTCAGGAAGGGGTTAATAATGAGCGTTTTGACAACACCAGTGATTATTTAAAAGGCATTTCTGCTTTGGCACCCTGAACATCTTTAAATGCAGACTACATTTAAGGCTATGTGCCCACGATGCAGAAAATTTCTGCAGCATTTCTGCATCTCCCTGGCAGAAAAAACGCATGCAGATTGTGCATGCGTTTTTCCTGCAGAATACATGCGGATCCACATGCGTTTCCGCATGCAGATTGACAAGCGCTTTCCAGGCGATAGCATCACTTGGAAAGTGCTTGACAACTAGGTCACACTGTATAAATCCATGCAAACAGCATGGATTTATACAGTGTGACCGTAAAAATAAAACAAATAAAGCTATACTCACCCCCGAGGCCCCGGCGTGGCTGCAGCGCTCGTTCCTGTCTGGTTCCCGGCTGCTGGCATATCGCGAGACAGAGCGGTGAAGGGCCTGCGGTCACATGACTGTGACGTCACCGCAGGTCCTCAAGCGATGCCGGCATTCAGAGAGAAGCCGCCGGACAGGTGAATATAACTTTATTTGTTATTTTATTCTTTTTTTACAGGTACAATGGTACCCAGGTCTGGATGAGAGTCTCCTCTCCTCCATAACTGGGTACCATCCGCACATAGAAACGCATAGAAGCCGCTTGTAGAAATGTACAGTCGCGGTTTCTATGCGTCTCAATGCAAGTCAATGGCGGGAATTCCGCTGCGCTTCCGCAAAATTAAATGACATGCTGCGGATTTTTGTACGCAGCATAAACGCTGCGGAAAAATCCGCAGCATGTGCATAGAACATGCGGAATCCCCTTGGGGACCATGGGGTGCGGATTACCTAGCGTTTCACAAGCGTTTCCGCTGCGGAAATTCCGCAGCATAAACGCTTGAAAGATGCTACGTGGGCACGCAGCCCAAGAGTCAATGAGCCCCAAGGGCATTTTGTCCCCTAATTTTTGCCTCAATTATTTTCTAAAATTTAGAAAGATATGAAATGTCCTCCAGAAATTACCCTTTAATTGAGAATGTTAGCAATATGGTAATGGGAAAAAGTGGGAATAAAGTCATTGAATGATACTGAACATAACATTTCACTTTCAAGTGAAATTAAAAAAATAATAATAATTTCTTTTTCCATGTCACATTCTGTATTAAGAAGAAATAAGAAATCTCACAACTTTCAGACTGACCCATTGGACTATTCTTAACTTGTACTTCCTATACTGAGGTATCGTTGTCATTGTAACCCCGATTTTTATAAAAAAATCATATATACTACTATAAAGAATAGGAGGCACAAGTCTAAAATTGCTTTAGTGACCAGTGTGAACTTTGCAAGATTTCTATTTATTTTTCTTCATTTGTTTATTAGGTTTCTACAGTGTAACAGAAAATAAAGCCTCATTCATTCAGAATTGAGCTGAACTCTGGATCTGCACATGCGCCACCATTTTATTGAAGTCGTGCACACAGGACACCGCCCACATAATGACAGCGGTGGTGCAGAATTTTAAAGAAACAGAGGAGTATGGTAGGTGGGTGAAGAGAACCATAAGAAGACCCTGCCCCTACGTCCCACCCCGAAGCACAGAAGGTGTAATTATCTGAAAATTTCATAAGGTGAACAACAGCCACTGAGCAGATCCCTTCACATCAGGTATCAGATTAATCAGCATCACAGAGCCATTATAGACATGCCTTTAGTTTATAGGGCTAAATCCTGCAGACAGGTTCTCTTTAAGTAGAAGATAATAACTAAAGACATGTTTATTTCTACCCTGCAGCTTCTTGTCAGCGCTCCACAGGCAGGTTGTAATGAGTAAGAAATAAGGAACAAACTCACTGAAGAGTCAAATCAGCAAAAAAGTGCTGAGAGTCAATGTATATGGCGCAAGAAGGGGGCAAAGGTTAAAGGCCAACCCTACACAGTGCATGCAGTGGGCAAAGGGTAGAGGCCAACCCTACACAGTGCATGCAGTGGGCAAAGGGTAGAGGCCAACCCTACACAGTGCATGCAGTGGGCAAAGGGTAGAGGCCAACCCTACACAGTGCATGCAGTGGGCAAAGGGTAGAGGCCAACCCTACACTGTGCATGCAGTGGGCAAAGGGTAGAGGCCAACCCTACACAGTGCATGCAGTGGGCAAAGGGTAGAGGCCAACCCTACACAGTGCATGCAGTGGGCAAAGGGTAGAGGCCAACCCTACACAGTGCATGCAGTGGGCAAAGGGTAGAGGCCAACCCTACACAGTGCATGCAGTGGGCAAAGGGTAGAGGCCAACCCTACACAGTGCATGCAGTGGGCAAAGGGTAGAGGCCAACCCTACACAGTGCATGCAGTGGGCAAAGGGTAGAGGCCAACCCTACACAGTGCATGCAGTGGGCAAAGGGTAGAGGCCAACCCTACACAGTGCATGCAGTGGGCAACAGGTAGAGGCCAGCCCTACACAGTGCATGCAGTGGGCAAAGGGTAGAGGCCAACCCTACACAGTGCATGCAGTGGGCAAAGGGTAGAGGCCAACCCTACACAGTGCATGCAGTGGGCAAAGGGTAGAGGCCAACCCTACACAGTGCATGCAGTGGTCAACGGGTAGAGGCCAACCCTACACAGTGCATGCAGTGGGCAACGGGTAGAGGCCAGCCCTACACAGTGCATGCAGTGGGCAACGGGTAGAGGCCAGCCCTACACAGTGCATGCAGTGGGCAACGGGTAGAGGCCAGCCCTACACAGTGCATGCAGTGGGCAACGGGTAGAGGCCAGCCCTACACAGTGCATGCAGTGGGCAAAGGGTAGAGGCCAACCCTACATAGTGCATGCAGTGGGCAAAGGTTAGGTGCAGACCCCCACCTGGTGCAAGCAGTGAATAAAGGAGCCAACCAGTGTGGCTACAGCGGGACTGCCATGACTGGCCTACACATTACACTGAGGACAGAAGAATCTCACCCCGGGGTTGTCCCCGACCTCATACTCCACACCGACCACAAGCTGCGCTCCGGCGGCGGCTGCGGGCTCGGGCAGGCTGATGACCAGCGCGCTGCCATAGCTGGTGAAAGGCTTCTCCTCCCAGGACAGATCCTTCCGCTGCCCGGCAGCCGCCTCCTGCCACACACGCTGCACCCGCAGGCTCGGGAAGGAGTCCAGCCGCAGCTCAGCAGCCTCGGAGAGGACCCGCAGCTCCAGCCGCTCACAGCCCAGCAGCTTCTTGGCTTCCATGTCCACCTGCAGGTCCAGGTGAAAGTGCTCCAGCTGGAACTCGCGGTAACTGGAGGCGGTCGCCACATCTTCCACCAGCAGCGCGGCCATCCTGCCACTCGAGGAAAGGGGAATAAGAAGGAATGCTCGGCGCTTTGTGCTTATGACTTCCGCATGAGACGTGCCCTGCATCCTCCTGGGTCCTAACGCTGCCTCTTCACAGTGTGCTCTACAGGGGGTCATTAGAGGACGCTCCTCTACCTCCTGCAGTCAGCAGTATAGTGTGCTGAGTCACTACAGAGCAGGGCAGGCTGGAATGGGGATGTGAGAGTCCGTACACTATACAGCAGACTAGAATGGAGGCTTTAGAGGAAGGGCCTCGTTGGTAGTGGGGTACAGGAGAGAATTGTGGGGGTTTACAGAATGGGTTCAGGGGCAGTGCGAGGGTGCACATAAGAGGTGTGGGGTAGACTGGAGGCATATGAGGGCGGTGTGTGGGGAGGGGTTCAAAGAAGGTGTATGGGGCAGTGCAGGTGTAGCACCCTGAGGATTCGGCTGCTACAGGGGTATTGCACCTCAACCCAGAGGTGTGGTATTCCACTGCCGGGTAAGGATGGAGTGTGGAACTGAGCTCAGAAAGCTGCATGCACTACACACATCCCATTTCCGAGGAACAGACCAACGGTACTCCCACTTAGAAATGTGCAGGTACGACCGAGTCTGTTCCTGGCTGGAGTGGGAGGGGGGTGGTACATCCCAGTAGTGTAGGGGCAGATAGGGGGAGCAGCCTGGGTAAAGATAGGAGCTCATTGGGTGCTGGTCACCTGAGCTCACACATAGAGGGAGTATATAAGGTGGGCACCATCTAAGATCAGGGTCAGTCAGTCTGTGAGAGGTCAGTCAGTCTTTTGCAGAGTCAGAGGAAGAAAGCAGAAGAGCAGAGCAGCCCCAGAGCAAGAGTGAGAGAGGAGAGAAAGAAAGACCCAGAGGGGGAGACAGAAGGAACTCTGAGAACCCAAGTACAACCCTAGGGTGAAGAGTTGGCAACAGGGTACCGGATCCCAAACTGGTGGGGGCTAAAGCATACCTCAGCCAGAGACCGGAGGCCGTGGGCAGGATCTGCCACGGCCACCCACCACATCCACCCTGAAGGCAAACCACGTGGAGGGTCAGGGAACCCAAGGCCAAGGGTCTCCCAACAGAAGGCCCGAGGGAGCTGGACCTAGGTGGATCCCTGGTGGGGACGGCCAGAAGAAAGGACAAGAAGGAGGGCTCAGGGACACGCTCCGGACTTGCTTGGGGGTTGGCTGAATCCAGGACCTGGTGAACGCAGCACGGCTCGGGTGGTCACTCAAGGCCGGAGTGACCGGAATATCTGCAGTAAGTAAACACCCTGAACTGCACAACCCGACTCTGTCTTTAATTATCATCTACGCTGCACCACCACAACCCCCATCCTCTGCACCTGACCCCCTGAGGCCATACCCCTCCCGTTGGGGGTTATACTATCTAAAGCTGCACCAACACCATCAGCCTCAGCGGACCCTGCTGCAGCGGCGGCCGTAGTGACCGCAATCCAACGGGTGGCGTAGTCGACATAACGAACTTTGTAACATCTGTAGGACTGCCACATACTCTGAGCTTGACACCCTGGGCACGGACCGGGTCACAGCCACTCGGAGACTACAACCCCCATCTGATCCGGCTCCGGGTATTCCCCTAAAGAATATGGCCCAGGGGGCGCGTCAACTTTGGCGTAGTCGGCAGGATAACGTGCCCGCAACACCCGGGTACTGCGTGCCTGAAGAAAAGAACAAGTTTACCTCAAAAAGAAGTCTCCTGCCGGTTCCGGAGGGTCCCCGCCATCGGACTCCATCACAGGTCGATTCCCGCCGGTTGTCCGCCATTAACAGCTTTTTCCCGCCATCTGCAGAGTTTCCCGCCACTGGGAGACGATTCCCGCCATTTCCAAAGGTTTCCCGCCTTGGAAGAGCGGACGCCATGATGGGCGTGCCAGAGGATGGCAAGAGGCCGCCTCCCATCGTGGGCCAGGACCGAAAATGGCGCCAAAAGTGGAAACCGCCCCCACCAACAGAGACTGTGATGCTAGAGGTGTCTGTCAGCGTGAAAGAACTGCCCCTGGAGCTGACAATCACCAAGTGGCCCCGGGACCGCCCTCGAAGTGGGAGGACTGAGAAGGAGAGAGCAAAGATGGGTGTCGCCTGGAGCAGTCTGGAGAGAGCGCACCCGGAGACAAGAAGCCTAGAGCAGAGTCGAGAAGAAGCTTACCCGGAGATGGAAGAAGAGCAGAGCAGCACGAGCCCGCTGGCCAGGAGCCTGCTGGAGACAACGGAAGGAGAGCAGAGCAGCACCGACCCGTTGGTCAGGAGCCTGCTAGAAACAACGACCCCACTAGGCTTAGTGGAGGTCCTAACACAGCTCCCCCGAGATCGGGAGTGTGCACAGACTGCGCTGGAGGGCCTCGCACGGAGGATGGCCCGGGTACAGCGGGAGACGTTGGCGGAGTGGAGCCGTGAGATGGCCCAGCAGACAAGAACCCGTCAGCGGAGCACGCCACCCGAGACGAGGAGACAGACCGCCTCTGAGGATGGCGCAGGAGGACTGAAGGCCGGAGACGGCGCCGAGAAGGGAGCCGAACGAATGGAGGCAGGTAAAGGGGACGTCTCTACCCCAAACCGGGAAACCGCGTACCTGCCCCAGCTCCCCGTCGCAGAGCCCAAAGTACCCCCTGCCGTGCCCGTAACCGCAACGTCACCGCCACAGACCAGGCCTCAACCGGAAGCCGCAGCCGCGACCCCTGTGACGTCACACGCCTCGACCCCGAGCGTGACCAAGCAGGAAGTACTACCAGCCTGGTCGCAGGGCCTAGTACCCCCGGGCGCCGCAATACCAACAGCGCCCCCTACCTCCGCGGAGCCACCGGCCTGGTCGCAGGGCCAAGTAGCCCAGGGCGCCGCCGTCCTTACGGTGCCCTTCACTTTCCAGGTGCCCCAGGCCTGGCCGCAAGGCCTGGGCAACCCGGGCGCCACCACCACCGCGCCCATAAAACCAAGAGTGCCGCATCTGGGAGAAGATCTGTTCGCCCAGCATACGTGCCCGGATGGGCAGCCCTTTATATGGCCACCGGAGTTTCACCATCCCCGACTCCGGAAAGAGAGACCCTTAGACGAGCCCCTGATTCCGGTTCCAAAGCCCGTAAAAAGGATCTCGCCCCCGCTAGAGGAGACCCAGTTTGAGTGGGATCCCACCGGAGAAGACTTCATGGGGTTCACTCAGGAGACTCGGGCAGCCGCAGCGGAGCGTGCAGAGTGCTGCCGCCAGCAGCTCGAGGTCTTTGAGAGGGAGCGGAGAGAGAGGCGGGTCCGGGAACAACAAGCCCAAATAAGGAGCGCGGAGCAGAAGAGCCGGACCAGGAGAAACCCCCGTGCAGCGCATGGTCCCCGTACCATCGGGACTGTGATAAAGTTCAATCTGCAGCATGGGTGGGGTTTCATCAGGGATCACCGCACCCCAGGCGACGTCTTCGTGACCAGGAGAGACGTTGAGTCCCACCTACCGGAGGGACACAGAGGACGTGACCTGTATATAGGGGACGAGGTCACCTTCACCCGGCACAAGTGTGCCAAAGGACCCTACGCCCTCCATGTGCATCGCCTGACAGAGGAGGAGCTGCGGTGTGAGGAGGAGCAAGAGGACCCGGACGGGTCTGAAGCTAAAGGTAACCACAAAGAAAGAGCAGGAGGACGCCGTCGTTAAGTACAGCAGAGTACAAGCTGTATATAGTTGCCCGTCGGGGCACAGTGAACTGTTGCTAATATAGTCCCCGTTGGGACCAGCGAATTGAACTGTTAATCCCGTGTGTCCCTATTCCCACTGACCGAGGACTGAGAGCGGTCATCCCTTTCCTAATACCTGGCCGAGGACTGAGAGCGGCCATATCCCTTGTATATAGTTGCGCTTCCTAAAGCGCCCCCTTCCGGTTTTCTAGAGAAACTGTTGCAGTTTTCCCGGGCACACGTTGCACAGTGTCCGGAGGAGGAACCAGAAACAAGAATGTTAATATGAAAAGTTTTATGATGCTGCTAATATATATGTTTTATATGTTTTTATTATGTTGTTTATGAAAAAAAAAAATTTGTATGTTTGGATGATGTTTTATATCTTACAGCCCGAGGACGTGCTGTGATTTACCAGGGGGGAATGTAGCACCCTGAGGATTCGGCTGCTACAGGGGTATTGCACCTCAACCCAGAGGTGTGGTATTCCACTCCCGGGTAAGGATGGAGTGTGGAACTGAGCTCAGAAAGCTGCATGCACTACACACATCCCATTTCCGAGGAACAGACCAACGGTACTCCCACTTAGAAATGTGCAGGTACGACCGAGTCTGTTCCTGGCTGGAGTGGGAGGGGGGTGGTACATCCCAGTAGTGTAGGGGCAGATAGGGGGAGCAGCCTGGGTAAAGATAGGAGCTCATTGGGTGCTGGTCACCTGAGCTCACACATAGAGGGAGTATATAAGGTGGGCACCATCTAAGATCAGGGTCAGTCAGTCTGTGAGAGGTCAGTCAGTCTTTTGCAGAGTCAGAGGAAGAAAGCAGAAGAGCAGAGCAGCCCCAGAGCAAGAGTGAGAGAGGAGAGAAAGAAAGACCCAGAGGGGGAGACAGAAGGAACTCTGAGAACCCAAGTACAACCCTAGGGTGAAGAGTTGGCAACAGGGTACCGGATCCCAAACTGGTGGGGGCTAAAGCATACCTCAGCCAGAGACTGGAGGCCGTGGGCAGGATCTGCCACGGCCACCCACCACATCCACCCTGAAGGCAAACCACGTGGAGGGTCAGGGAACCCAAGGCCAAGGGTCTCCCAACAGAAGGCCCGAGGGAGCTGGACCTAGGTGGATCCCTGGTGGGGACGGCCAGAAGAAAGGACAAGAAGGAGGGCTCAGGGACACGCTCCGGACTTGCTTGGGGGTTGGCTGAATCCAGGACCTGGTGAACGCAGCACGGCTCGGGTGGTCACTCAAGGCCGGAGTGACCGGAATATCTGCAGTAAGTAAACACCCTGAACTGCACAACCCGACTCTGTCTTTAATTATCATCTACGCTGCACCACCACAACCCCCATCCTCTGCACCTGACCCCCTGAGGCCATACCCCTCCCGTTGGGGGTTATACTATCTAAAGCTGCACCAACACCATCAGCCTCAGCGGACCCTGCTGCAGCGGCGGCCGTAGTGACCGCAATCCAACGGGTGGCATAGTCGACATAACGAACTTTGTAACATCTGTAGGACTGCCACATACTCTGAGCTTGACACCCTGGGCACGGACCGGGTCACAGCCACTCGGAGACTACAACCCCCATCTGATCCGGCTCCGGGTATTCCCCTAAAGAATATGGCCCAGGGGGCGCGTCAACTTTGGCGTAGTCGGCAGGATAACGTGCCCGCAACACCCGGGTACTGCGTGCCTGAAGAAAAGAACAAGTTTACCTCAAAAAGAAGTCTCCTGCCGGTTCCGGAGGGTCCCCGCCATCGGACTCCATCACAGGTCGATTCCCGCCGGTTGTCCGCCATTAACAGCTTTTTCCCGCCATCTGCAGAGTTTCCCGCCACTGGGAGACGATTCCCGCCATTTCCAAAGGTTTCCCGCCTTGGAAGAGCGGACGCCATGATGGGCGTGCCAGAGGATGGCAAGAGGCCGCCTCCCATCGTGGGCCAGGACCGAAAATGGCGCCAAAAGTGGAAACCGCCCCCACCAACAGAGACTGTGATGCTAGAGGTGTCTGTCAGCGTGAAAGAACTGCCCCTGGAGCTGACAATCACCAAGTGGCCCCGGGACCGCCCTCGAAGTGGGAGGACTGAGAAGGAGAGAGCAAAGATGGGTGTCGCCTGGAGCAGTCTGGAGAGAGCGCACCCGGAGACAAGAAGCCTAGAGCAGAGTCGAGAAGAAGCTTACCCGGAGATGGAAGAAGAGCAGAGCAGCACCGGCCCGCTGGCCAGGAGCCTGCTGGAGACAACGGAAGGAGAGCAGAGCAGCACCGACCCGTTGGTCAGGAGCCTGCTAGAAACAACGACCCCACTAGGCTTAGTGGAGGTCCTAACACAGCTCCCCCGAGATCGGGAGTGTGCACAGACTGCGCTGGAGGGCCTCGCACGGAGGATGGCCCGGGTACAGCGGGAGACGTTGGCGGAGTGGAGCCGTGAGATGGCCCAGCAGACAAGAACCCGTCAGCGGAGCACGCCACCCGAGACGAGGAGACAGACCGCCTCTGAGGATGGCGCAGGAGGACTGAAAGCCGGAGACGGCGCCGAGAAGGGAGCCGAACGAATGGAGGCAGGTAAAGGGGACGTCTCTACCCCAAACCAGGAAACCGCGTACCTGCCCCAGCTCCCCGTCGCAGAGCCCAAAGTACCCCCTGCCGTGCCCGTAACCGCAACGTCACCGCCACAGACTAGGCCTCAACCGGAAGCCGCAGCCGCGACCCCTGTGACGTCACACGCCTCGACCCCGAGCGTGACCAAGCAGGAAGTACTACCAGCCTGGTCGCAGGGCCTAGTACCCCCGGGCGCCGCAATACCAACAGCGCCCCCTACCTCCGCGGAGCCACCGGCCTGGTCGCAGGGCCAAGTAGCCCAGGGCGCCGCCGTCCTTACGGTGCCCTTCACTTTCCAGGTGCCCCAAGCCTGGCCGCAAGGCCTGGGCAACCCGGGCGCCACCACCACCGCGCCCATAAAACCAAGAGTGCCGCATCTGGGAGAAGATCTGTTCGCCCAGCATACGTGCCCGGATGGGCAGCCCTTTATATGGCCACCGGAGTTTCACCATCCCCGACTCCGGAAAGAGAGACCCTTAGACGAGCCCCTGATTCCGGTTCCAAAGCCCGTAAAAAGGATCTCGCCCCCGCTAGAGGAGACCCAGTTTGAGTGGGATCCCACCGGAGAAGACCTCATGGGGTTCACTCAGGAGACTCGGGCAGCCGCAGCGGAGCGTGCAGAGTGCTGCCGCCAGCAGCTCGAGGTCTTTGAGAGGGAGCGGAGAGAGAGGCGGGTCCGGGAACAACAAGCCCAAATAAGGAGCGCGGAGCAGAAGAGCCGGACCAGGAGAAACCCCCGTGCAGCGCATGGTCCCCGTACCATCGGGACTGTGATAAAGTTCAATCTGCAGCATGGGTGGGGTTTCATCAGGGATCACCGCACCCCAGGCGACGTCTTCGTGACCAGGAGAGACGTTGAGTCCCACCTACCGGAGGGACACAGAGGACGTGACCTGTATATAGGGGACGAGGTCACCTTCACCCGGCACAAGTGTGCCAAAGGACCCTACGCCCTCCATGTGCATCGCCTGACAGAGGAGGAGCTGCGGTGTGAGGAGGAGCAAGAGGACCCGGACGGGTCTGAAGCTAAAGGTAACCACAAAGAAAGAGCAGGAGGACGCCGTCGTTAAGTACAGCAGAGTACAAGCTGTATATAGTTGCCCGTCGGGGCACAGTGAACTGTTGCTAATATAGTCCCCGTTGGGACCAGCGAATTGAACTGTTAATCCCGTGTGTCCCTATTCCCACTGACCGAGGACTGAGAGCGGTCATCCCTTTCCTAATACCTGGCCGAGGACTGAGAGCGGCCATATCCCTTGTATATAGTTGCGCTTCCTAAAGCGCCCCCTTCCGGTTTTCTAGAGAAACTGTTGCACTTTTCCCGGGCACACGTTGCACAGTGTCCGGAGGAGGAACCAGAAACAAGAATGTTAATATGAAAAGTTTTATGATGCTGTAAATATATATGTTTTATATGTTTTTATTATGTTGTTTATGAAAAAAAAAAATTAGTATGTTTGGATGATGTTTTATATCTTACAGCCCGAGGACGTGCTGTGATTTACCAGGGGGGAATGTAGCACCCTGAGGATTCGGCTGCTACAGGGTATTGCACCTCAACCCAGAGGTGTGGTATTCCACTCCCGGGTAAGGATGGAGTGTGGAACTGAGCTCAGAAAGCTGCATGCACTACACACATCCCATTTCCGAGGAACAGACCAACGGTACTCCCACTTAGAAATGTGCAGGTACGACCGAGTCTGTTCCTGGCTGGAGTGGGAGGGGGGTGGTACATCCCAGTAGTGTAGGGGCAGATAGGGGGAGCAGCCTGGGTAAAGATAGGAGCTCATTGGGTGCTGGTCACCTGAGCTCACACATAGAGGGAGTATATAAGGTGGGCACCATCTAAGATCAGGGTCAGTCAGTCTGTGAGAGGTCAGTCAGTCTTTTGCAGAGTCAGAGGAAGAAAGCAGAAGAGCAGAGCAGCCCCAGAGCAAGAGTGAGAGAGGAGAGAAAGAAAGACCCAGAGGGGGAGACAGAAGGAACTCTGAGAACCCAAGTACAACCCTAGGGTGAAGAGTTGGCAACAGGGTACCGGATCCCAAACTGGTGGGGGCTAAAGCATACCTCAGCCAGAGACCGGAGGCCGTGGGCAGGATCTGCCACGGCCACCCACCACATCCACCCTGAAGGCAAACCACGTGGAGGGTCAGGGAACCCAAGGCCAAGGGTCTCCCAACAGAAGGCCCGAGGGAGCTGGACCTAGGTGGATCCCTGGTGGGGACGGCCAGAAGAAAGGACAAGAAGGAGGGCTCAGGGACACGCTCCGGACTTGCTTGGGGGTTGGCTGAATCCAGGACCTGGTGAACGCAGCACGGCTCGGGTGGTCACTCAAGGCCGGAGTGACCGGAATATCTGCAGTAAGTAAACACCCTGAACTGCACAACCCGACTCTGTCTTTAATTATCATCTACGCTGCACCACCACAACCCCCATCCTCTGCACCTGACCCCCTGAGGCCATACCCCTCCCGTTGGGGGTTATACTATCTAAAGCTGCACCAACACCATCAGCCTCAGCGGACCCTGCTGCAGCGGCGGCCGTAGTGACCGCAATCCAACGGGTGGCGTAGTCGACATAACGAACTTTGTAACATCTGTAGGACTGCCACATACTCTGAGCTTGACACCCTGGGCACGGACCGGGTCACAGCCACTCGGAGACTACAACCCCCATCTGATCCGGCTCCGGGTATTCCCCTAAAGAATATGGCCCAGGGGGCGCGTCACAGGGGCGAGCCGATGTGTGGGGGGCAGTGCAGGGGGCGAGCCGATGTGTGGGGGGCAGTGCAGGGGGCGAGCCGATGTGTGGGGGGCAGTGCAGGGGGCGAGCCGATGTGTGGGGGGCAGTGCAGGGGGCGAGCCGATGTGTGGGGGGCAGTGCAGGGGGCGAGCCGATGTGTGGGGGGCAGTGCAGGGGGCGAGCCGATGTGTGGGGGGCAGTGCGGTTCACATGAAATGAGGGCTGATATCTATTTGTGCTCTGTACATACTGACATTCATTTAACTCAAGTTCTGGAAGTCTGATCTCTCCAAGATTCAAACTCCCATTCTCCTCCTGTAGCATCGGAGGCAGAAGCAATAGCGGTGAGCCACAGACTGCACTGTCAATATAGAAGAATTTTCTCTACTTGAATGTGCATTTGCTTCTTCTTTACAAGCACATTGTACTGGTACATAGAAATACATATATTATCTATATATACACCAGTGTATTTCTTTCAATTTGTATTCTAGGGGTGAACTAAACATTTTTTTTATTTCTAAAATTAACCAGTGTGGTGTTGAAGTCATCTCAGCACAGTCTTGTGTGCACGTTCCAGTCTGGTTTTATTGAATCACCTACGCCAGAACCTTTCCCAAGGACCCAGCATTGGGGACAACCTCTTGGAAGTTATGCGGCACTTTACCCCACCTCAGTCCAGGACAGCAAGCTTCTATCGACCACCGATGGGAAGCAGTTGGAGCAAGCAGGGCAATGGTGAGAAAACTAAAGCAGAGACTTCAAGAAAATCTGACAATCTCCCTGGATGACCAAGGGTGTTGGTTCTCTCCCTAAAACCACTAATGAGTTTGAGAGGGGTCATCTTGCCATCTTGTAGGTTTCCTGCCTTTAAAGGTGGAGCCTTTCACAGGTGCTGTGATTGGTGGAAGGAGAAAAAAAATTACAATAACGACCTTTTATTAGATGAAGAAGAAAAAAAAATCACAAATTAGTAACTAGCACAAAACATATTTGGTATCCATGTAATTTTAACAACTTGTAATATGCCGCGAATGGGTTATTTACTGTGATCAGTAAATGGAATGGTTAACATTTGTTCTTCATTAAACCCATATTTTTTCTTCATAAAAATGTAAGTCTGAGGCTGTGTTCACATGTAGTGTAAATGCTTCATTCTTTCTTCTGCTGCTTGACTGACAACTTCTTTGCCTGAAGTTACGCAGCGTAGAGGCTGTCAGTCCAGCAGGAAGAGGCCATGGAGAGAGCTGGAGTGACAGAAGCTTCAGATCTATAGTAGCTCTTCAGCCCCACCCCCACCCCCCACTGAAAAAAATGCATGTTGTTAACAAAATCATGTAAAAATTACAGATGCGTATTTAAAGGGATTCTGTCGGCACATTTGACCTATGTAAACTATTAATATGGGCATACGGGTTATAGACAGCTGAGGAGGGTGATCCCTGTATGTCTTATATCAGATGTGTTGTGGAAAAATCATCTTTATCACTTTATATAAATGACCTCTTCCAGGCTATGGGGCATACGCTGTTCGGAAGCTAACGCTGTTTCCTCCATTATCCTATCTTTCTCCCCCCACATTGTCACATTGCCTCTATGGGCATTGGCTTCACTTTTGGTCTGCGCAGGCTCCGAAGAATCGCTGTAACTTCCGCTCCCAGTGTTCTCTGGTGCGCAGAAAATGTGCTGATGACATGCTTATGCAGGGCGGGAGGAAGGAATCGGGTGTGCACCTTTTCAGAAAGCTCAGGATTTCCGACTGCGCACCTGACGTCACAGAGATACAGTGACTATGTGGGAGGAGAAAGATTGGATAAAGGAGGAAGGAGGCAGAGATATCTTCCGGACAGCGTATGTGCCAGAGCCTGGAAGAGCTCATTTACATAAAGTGATAAAAGATGATTTTTCCACAACTCATCTGATAGGAGACATACAGAGATCACCCTCCTCAGCTGTCTATAACCTGTATGCCCATATTAATAGGTCAGATCGCTCAAATTTGATGACCGATTCCCGTTAAGTGCAGAATCAACGCTTTTCTGTACTATAAAAACACATTAAAAATGCTGCTTCAAATAACCAAATGAGATAATTTGCATATTCCCACTGCATTTTGGGGTAAGTGAAGAGTCTCCGCGAGCTCAAAGAACACTGGATTTTGGATGTTGGAGCTGAAAAGAGGACATCGGTAAACCAGGGGAGGAGTCCTGATGAGATAATTTGCATATTCCCACTGCATTTTGGGGTAAGTGAAGAGTCTCCGCGAGCTCAAAGAACACTGGATTTTGGGTGTTGGAGCTGAAAAGAGGACATCGGTAAACCAGGGGAGGAGTCCTGATGAGATAATTTGCATATTCCCACTGCATTTTGGGGTAAGTGAAGAGTCTCCGCGAGCTCAAAGAACACTGGATTTTGGGTGTTGGAGCTGAAAAGAGGACATCGGTAAACCAGGGGAGGAGTCCTGATGAGATAATTTGCATATTCCCACTGCATTTTGGGGTAAGTGAAGAGTCTCCGCGAGCTCAAAGAACACTGGATTTTGGGTGTTGGAGCTGAAAAGAGGACATCGGTAAACCGGCGCGCGCATTTTGAAGCTTTTTTTTTAAGCTTTTTTCACTGTTTTCAGAACATTAACAGTAAGAACATGGAAGAGTCCAGGAGCCATTTGGTGAGCTGCATATCCTGCTACATGTTCACAGACTTGCCAGTGGAAAAGCCAAACTTCACATGCCAGAAATGCAAGCTTGTGTCCCTGTTGGAGGAAAAGTTGCGAAATCTAGAAGAGAGGTTAACTACCTTGAAAATCATTAAGGAAGGTGAAGAGTTCTTAGAGCAGAATTATCTCTTCATGATTCAGAAAGAGAAGAAATTCGAACTGCACCTGACGAAACAGAGGAATGGAAGCATGTGACCCACAGAAGCAGGAGGATCGAGAGGCAGTCAGCACCCATACTGCTCAGGAACCAGTACCAGGCTCTCACGCAGGAGAACCATGAAGAAATACAGCAAAATAAGACTTTGCCAGCAATGAATAACCTTGTAAGCCCTCAGAATCCTCCTGGATGGAGAAAGAAGAATGTTGTGAAGAAAAAACGGAGAATGGTGGTCATGGGGGATTCCCTGCTAAGAGGAATAGAGGCCGCTATCTGCAGACCAGACATAACCTCAAGAGAAATGTGCTGTCTTCCAGGAGCAAAAATTAAAGATGTGTCTGACAGGATATCAAGACTCTTCAGACCTACAGATCACTACCCATTCCTGCTAATACATGTGGGGACAAATGACACCGCAGGAAAGGACCTGGAAACCATCTGCAGTGACTTTGAAGACTTAGGCAAGAAAGTGAAAGAATTGGGAGCGCAGGTGGTCTTCTCATCCATCCTCCCAGTGGATGGCCATGGAACAATGAGGTGGAATAAGATTCTACAGGTGAACAACTGGCTACGTCGATGGTGCCGTCAACAAGGATTTGGATTTCTGGATCACGGAATGAATTACCTATACGATGGACTACTTGCTAGAGATGGGGTGCACCTTACGAAGACTGGAAAACATGTATTTGGAAGTCGCCTTGCTACACTCATCAGAAGAGCTTTAAACTAGAACAATGTGGGAAGGGAAGCAAAAGGCCAGAAAAAGCCATACAGCTGACAAATACTATTGAGATCTCTGCTACTGGAAGTGGAAAAGAAGAACAAAGACAAAAAAATCTAAATAATAAAAATATGGGAGGAAGAGAAACCAATCACAAACTAAAATGTTTTTATACAAATGCACAAAGCATGGGCAACAAACAAGGAGAATTGGAACTACTAATGCAGGAAAAGGAATATGATGTCATTGGAATCACTGAAACTTGGTGGGACGATACACATGATTGGAATAAAAGGCTAAAAGGATACAACTTATTTGCAAGAAACAGACTTGATAAACGAGGAGGAGGTGTTGCATTGTATGTTAGAAAAGCGTATATCTGCACAGAGATTGAAGCTTCAGAGACTGGGAGTTCTGTGGAAACTGTTTGGGTAAGAATACAAGGAGAGAACAACGGAAAGGACACCATTGTAGGCATTTACTACAGGCCACCTGGGCAAGCTGAAGATGTGGATGAACTCTTTATGTATCAAATGACCAAGTTCTCCAAAAAATATGACGTAGTGGTCATGGGAGATTTCAACTATCCAGACATTTGTTGGGAATCTCTCTCAAGTAAAACTAACAGGTCAAGCAAATTCTTATCCTCTCTTGCTGACAACTTTATCTTCCAAAAGGTAGGGGAGAAAACAAGGGGATCTGCTACTTTGGATCTAATCCTTATAAACAGGGAGGAAATGGTTGAGGAGGTAAAGGTGGCTGGGACCCTAGGAGGCAGCGATCATGCTATTATAGAATTTTGGATAACTAGAGGAGGAAGACATGTGAAGACTCAGACTTCAAGGTTAGATTTTAGAAAGGCAGATTTTAAGAGACTCAGAAAGAGAATAGGAGGGATCCAATGGCTGGATGTCCTTAAGGACAAAAATGTCCAGGAAGGATGGGAAATTTTTAAAAATGAGATTCTCAAAGCACAATCGTTAACAATCCCAAAAAGTAGGAAGAATGGGAAGCATTTAAGGAAACCAGGATGGATGAACACAGAACTTAAACACATGCTAAAAAGAAAGAAAGAAATGTTTATTAAATGGAAAGAGGGAGGCATATCTAAAGAAGATTATAATGCAGTCTGCAGATCCTGCAGGGCACGTATCAGGTTAGCTAAAGCTGACAATGAATTAAGGCTTGCAAGAGATGTCAAAAGCAATAAAAAAGGATTTTGGGGGTATGTCAAAAGTAAAAGAAAAGTCAAAGATGTTATAGGATTTTTACAGGATGAAAATGGAGAAATGGTAAGAGAGGATGTTGAGAAGGCCGAACTTTTTAATTCCTATTTTGCATCTGTTTTCTCTCAGAAAGAAAATGTAACATCAACTGATCTTCACTGTCCTTTTAAAGGAATAGAGGAATCCAAGTTATCTGTAAACAGAAAGATTGTGAGGGAATATTTAGCTAACATAAATGAGTTCAAGTCTCCAGGTCCAGATGAATTACACCCCAGAGTACTGAAGGAGATCGTAGAAGAAATTTTAGAACCACTCTCCATAATCTTTGAAAATTCTTGGAGAACAGGAGAAGTCCCAGAAGACTGGAGAAGAGCAAATGTTGTTCCTATCTTCAAAAAGGGGAAGAAGGTGGACCCAGGGAACTATAGGCCGGTGAGTCTGACTTCTATACCAGGAAAGATCTTTGAACAAATTATTAAACAACATGTATGTAAGTACCTGGATAAGAATGAAGTGATTAACCAGAGTCAGCATGGGTTTGTAACTAACAAGTCATGTCAGACTAACTTAATTTCCTTCTATGACAGAATCACTGACTGGGTGGATCAGGGAAATGCTGTAGATATAGTATATCTTGACTTCAGCAAAGCATTTGACAAAGTATCTCACACCATCCTTATTGAAAAAATGACCAAGTATGCAATGGACCAGGCAACTGTTAGGTGGATTCATAACTGGCTTAGTGATCGGACTCAAAGGGTGGTTGTAAATGGCTTCACATCCAGCTGGATGAATGTCTCAAGTGGGGTACCACAGGGCTCCGTCCTGGGACCTGTATTGTTCAACATCTTTATCAATGATTTAGATGAAGGAACTGAGGGTAAACTGATTAAATTTGCTGATGACACAAAGCTAGGAGGGATAGCTAATACTAGAGAAGAGAGAGAGGATTCAAAAAGACCTAAATAAACTGGAGCAGTGGGCAGCAACCAACAGAATGGTTTTTAACAGGGAAAAATGCAAAGTACTACATCTGGGCAATAAAAATGAAAAAAGCATATACAGAATGGGAGGAATAGAGCTAAGCAACAGTACATGTGAAAAAGACTTAGGTATACTAATAGATCATAGACTGAACATAAGTCAACAGTGTGATGCAGCAGCAAAAAAGGCAAATACAATTCTGGGATGTATTAACAGAAGCATACAGTCTAGATCACGTGAAGTCATTATCGGTCTTTACTCCTCTTTGGTCAGACCTCATCTGGAATACTGTGTACAGTTTTGGGCACCACATTTTAAAAAAGACATAGACAAACTGGAGCAAGTTCAGAGAAGAGCGACCAGAATGGTGACTGGTCTGCAAACCATGTCCTATGAGGAACGGTTGCAGGATTTGGGAATGTTTAGCTTGCAAAAAAGAAGACTGAGAGGAGACTTAATAGCTGTCTACAAATATGTCAAGGGCTGTCACATTGTAGAAGGATCATCTTTATTCTCATTTGCACAAGGAAAGACTAGAAGCAATGGGATGAAACTAAATGGGAGGAGACACAGATTAGATATTAGAAAAAACTTTTTGACAGTTAGGGTGATTAATGAGTGGAACAGGCTGCCACGAGAGGTGGTGAGTTCCCCTTCAATGGACATCTTCAAACAGAGGCTGGACAGACATCTGTCTGAGATGATCTAGTGAATCCTGCTTTGAGCAGGGGGTTGGACCAGATGACCCAGGAGGTCCCTTCCAACTCTACCATTCTATGATTCTATGATTCTATGAACCAGAGAAGATTATTACGTAGATTGGTGCAAACACCTTCAGATAAAAATGCAGCATTTATACAATGTGTAAACAAGGTCTTACAAATGTATTTGGCAAAAATGGCATCACTTGTGGGGAGTTTCCACTGTTTAGGCACATCAGGGGCTATCCAAACCCGACATGGCATCCGCTAATGATTCCAGACAATTTTGTGTTCAAAAAGTCAAATGGCCTCCTTTCCTTCTGAGCTCTGCCATGCACCTAAACAGTAGTTTTCCTATATACACATATTTACATATGGGGTATCAGCGTACTCAGGAGAAATTGTACAACAAATTTTAAGGTGCAACTTCTCCTATTACCTTTGTAAAAATAAAAAAAATAGGGCTAAAAGAACATTTTTGTGGGAAGTGTGCAGCAGGAAACTTGTGCGCTGGGGACGCAGAGTGACAAGTTTCCTGCTGCATGAGTCTTCACAGACAGCAGGAAGAAAAGCGCCGTCCATTCAGGGTAAATTGCACAGACGCGGCATCCGGCCGGGAACTGCACGTCACAGGGCCCTGTGACATACAGGGAACGGGTGGATATGGAAATTAAGCTAGTAGGCAGGTGAAGCTTGGCTGAACTAATTTAATAAAAAGCTATTACACAGCAATCAGACCGCTAATATGGGCCATACAGGGAAGTATAGATTCACATTTCTATCACCTGTGTGCCCATATTAGAGATCTGATAGTTCCCTTTAAGTGTTTAAGGGCATACAATTTGAAAGTTTGAAAATTGCGAAATTTTAGATTTTTTTTTTTATATTTTTGTAAATAAGCGCAAATTATATTAACATAAGTTTACCACTACTATGAAGTACAAGAAAAAAAACAATCTCAGAATTACTGGGATATGTTGAATCTCAGAATTACTGGGCTCTGTTGCTGTGTTCCTGAGTTATTACATCATAAAGTGACAGTGGTCAGAATTGAAAAAATTGTCCTGGTCAGGAAGTTGAAAACTGGCTTCACGGTGAAGGGGTTAAAGGGAATCTGTTAGTAGGATAAACCCTCCTAAGCTGTCTACATGGATATGTGGGTCATATCTGAATAAAATGATTGATATCTGTATTCCAATGTTTTATTCAACAGATATCCATGTGTTTCTTATATGTAAATAAGCTATTAATATCTATGGGCTGGACATAGATCTCCCCAAGAGTTTGCCTCCATAGCTTATTTTATATGAAAGGCACATTATCAATGTGAGACATGTAATGGCTGAGAGTCTGCTCTCCTAGTACATTACACTGGTAATTCCCCCTTTCATTTAATCTAAACTCTGGAGGCAGATTCTCAGGGAGATAGATCTGAGACCAGACCATAGGTCTTAACCACTCATTTACACATTACAAATGTGGATTTCTCTGGACTAAAACAGATTACAGATATCAAGATATAATCTTATTCAGCTTCCTATGACCCTACATGCCCATATAGATGGCTTAGGAGGGTTGTGACACCGGAATACCACGACAGAGTGGGGTCAGACGATCGCAGCATCTGGTGACACATACACCTGCGGTTGGTAGAACAGCTTCGCCGTCCTATTAGCAGTTCTGGCTACCTTTGCTTTGTTTAAACTGGGTTAAACTGCTTACTGGGACTCCTGGAGTTTTCTGTCTTTTTGTATCTGATTTTGTGAATTTGTTACTCCCTGCAGGTTTAAGAACCCTCCTCCTTGCTTCTTTCTTTGCCAGTGATAGATTACCACTTCCTGGTTTGGAATTGAACAAGAGTTCAGAGTTAGGAGCAGATGGTTATATTAAATAATAATAATAATTTTTATTCATATAGTGCCAACATATTCCGCAGGACTTTACAATTAAGCGGGGACATATACAGACAATAAATTCAATACAATGTAAGACAGTTTAAACAGTTACATTAGGAGTGAGGTCCCTGCTCGCAAGCTTACATTCTACAAGGAAATGGGGGGACACAATAGGTGGAAAGTGCTTGTTATTTCAGGTCTAGCAATTATAATATGGATTTTCATATAAAGCTGCATGATCCGGTCATCAGTCAGTATGTTTAAGTGCAATACTCAAGTACCGAGTGCAGTTATCGTGTGCATTGAGGGTGTGGAGACCAATGACTAGTAGGGAGCAGATTCTGAACAATATTTAGAAGGAGGGAACAGGGGAAAGTTAGTTTACTGAGTAGTTGAGGTGGTAGGCTTGTTTAAAGAGATGAGTTTTTAAAGTGAGCTTGAAGACGTGGGGGCTGGGCATCAGTCAGATAGTCTGGGGTAGTGCATTCCAGAGAACTGGCGCAGCACGAGAGACGGAGGTGCGAGGTTCGGATTATGGGGGATGTTAGTTTTAGGTCATTTATAGAATGGACTGGCACAAGATGGAGGCATCAGTGAAGCGAATGGACAGAAAATATGACCCCGGCTACCACATTCAGGATGAATTGGAGAGGAGAAAGTTTGGTAAGAGGGAGACCGATCAGAAGATTGCAGTAGTCCAGACGAGAGTGAGTAAGAGTGACAGTAAGAGTTTTAGCAGTTTCAAAGGTGAGAAAAGGTCGGATTCTGGAGATGTTTTTAAGATGCAGGTGACAAGAGCAGGTGGGTGATCGGATATTGGGAATAAAGGAAAGGTTAGTGTCGAATATGATCCAAAGGCAGCGGGCATGCTGCTTGGGAGTTATGGTTGAACCCTCCAAGGTAATTTCATTGTTAGGTAGAGTAAGATTAGCAGAGGGGAGAAACACAAGAAGTTCAATTTTGGAGAGATTCAGTTGAAGATAGAGGGAATAGAGGGAGGACATGGTGTTAGAGACAGCTGACAAACAATCCTTGGTATTTTCTATTAGGGTAGGGGTGATGTCAGGGGAAGAAGTGTATAATTGGGTGTCATCAGCATAGAGATGATAATGGAACCCAAATCTGCTGCTTGTTTGTCCAATAGGGGCAGTGTATAAAGAGAAGAGGAGGGGGCCTAGTACTGAGCCCTGTGGAACCACGATAGTAAGGGGACGAGGAGAGTAAGAGGAGCCGGCAAAAGATACAGTGAAGGAGCAGTCAGAGAGATAGGAGGAGAACCAGGAGAGAACTGTTTCCTTGAGGCCAATAGAGCAGAGCATAGTGAGGAGGAGCTGGTGATCCACAGTGTCAAATGCGGCAGAGAGATCTAGGAGAATCAGCAGGGAGCAGTGACCTTTGGATTTATCTGTTAGTAGATCATTAGAGACTTTAGTGAGGGCAGTTTCAGTGGAATGTAAAGAGCAGAAAACAGATTGTAGAGGGTTGAGAAGAGAGTTATCTGAGAGATAGCAGAGTTGCGACCACCGATGAGAGCGACTGCAGGAGATGTGAGGGAATGGGGTCACTGTTGCAGGTTGTAGGCCGAGAAGAAGCGAGGAGCTGGGTAACTTCTTTTGTAACAGGCTCAAAGAAGGCAAATGAGCTTGAAGTGTCAAGGGTGTGTCAGAAGTGACAGACAGTTGCCCTGCAGTTGGTTGCAGGAGATCTCTACGTTTGGCATTACAGACATCTTCTTAGAGGCTTTCTCTCTATAACCCAGCTGCTATCTTCCTCTGGCTAATTAACACCCTGGCCTGGGTGTATAAATATCTGCGGTCTGCTAGAGGGAGGTGCTGGCGATACTCACATGACCCCTTGTGAAGGCTTGGAGCAAGTGCATTACTTCTTCCTCTCTAGAGCTATGAGGACGTGTGTTCATCTCTCTGAAGTTGACTAAAGCTAAGCTATCTTCCCTTGTTTGTTCCACCTTGTTGTCTTTAGTTGTCAGTGGGGATCGACTAGTGCTCATCCCCCTCCCTTCCCTAGCCAGGACCTAACTCCAGGGAAAGACAGGCAAGCTTCAAGTGCGGCGATTGGTGAAGAACCAATATAGGGACGTTAGTAGAGACAGGGTGATATTAGATCAGCCTAGGAGGTCTGCCCTTTCCCTAGTGTCTGGGCTCCCTTTCCCTCTTCCCTTTCTGTTGCACTAAGTCTTTCTCACATCTTGCGTGACATGAAATGCGGCAGGGAAGGTATTCAGGCACTGGGGAGATTGGGTTGAGATGTCCTGATGGATGTGGTTGATTTTTTTCTAGGAAATAAGTGGCCAGATCCTCACCGCTGAGGTTGGTGATGGGGGCCTGTGCTTTAGGGTTCAGGAGGAAGTTTAAGGTTTCAAAAAGTAATTTTGGATTGTTGGATAGTGAAGTGATGAGGTTGGTGAAGTAGGGTTGTTTGGCCAGATGAAGGGCACAGTTATAGGTTTTGAGCATGAACGTATAGTGGATAAAGTCTTCTGCTAAAAGTGATTTTCTCCACTGCCGCTCAGCACACCTTGAGCAATGCTGAAGAAAACGTGTTTGCAGCGTGTGCCAGGGCTGCCGTTGTCTGTGTCGGGTCTTTCTGCGTGTAGAAGGTGCTGCTTCATCTAGGGTACTCTTCAGTGTATTATTGTAGTGTGACAATGCTAAGTCTGGTCCCTCTCATTTCCTCTTATAGGGGTCTGTCTATTTAGG
This sequence comes from Phyllobates terribilis, assembly GCF_046119375.1. Classification (NCBI taxonomy): domain Eukaryota; kingdom Metazoa; phylum Chordata; class Amphibia; order Anura; family Dendrobatidae; genus Phyllobates; species Phyllobates terribilis. Next base: position 640,773,042 of record NW_027362762.1, read on the forward strand.
CATGCTTTGGTATGATTTGGGTCATATACTTTAGCCGGATAGGAAGGCTGTTTACCTTATGCTCCCCTCAATTGTGGGTGTCTTATTTGATACTTTGTGAGACGCCTCTTATGCTATACATCATGTACAGGTGCATCTCACTAAATTAGAATATCATCGAAAAGTTAATTTATTTCAGTTCTTCAATACAAAAAGTGAAACTCATATATTATATAGAGTCATTACAAACAGAGGGATCTATTTCAAGTGTTTATTTTTGTTAGTCTGTGTGCCCACTATACGTTTTTTTAAACTTTTCTGCAGCAGCAATTCCGCCGCAGAAACGCTTAAAAAATGCTTGGTAGAAGGCCTGCCATGTTCCCCAATAATGATCCGCATGTGCTGTGCACATGCTGCGGAAAATTCCACTACGGGTTATCATTGCGGAAAAATTTGCAGCACTTCCAGTTATTTTGCGGAATCGCGGCGTTTTGCCGCCATTGACTTGCATTGAATTGCTTAATATCCGCATGACTACATGTGCACATGCGGATATTAAGCGATTCAGTGTGCGGATGGTACCCTGGTCTGGAGAAGAGGAGACTCTCCTCCAGACCCGGGTACCATAGAACCTGTAAAAAAAAAGAATTTAAAATAAAAAATACATTATACTCACCTTCTGATGGTCCCCGATCTTCTATCCCGTACGTCTTGGCTCCCCGGCGGCTCGTAATGGAGTGAAAGGACCTTCCATGACGTTACATGACTAAATGACGTCATGGAAGGTCCTTTTACACCACCGCGAGACACCGCGGAGACCGGATGCATCGGAGAAGGAGACCGGGGGCCATCGGAAGGTGAGTATAATGTTTTTAACTAACTTAGTCACACTATATAAAATCCATGCCGGTTGCATGGATTTATATAGTGTGACCAAGTTGTCAAGCACTTTTCCAAGTGATGCTAAAATCGCTTGGAAAGTGCTTGACAACCCGCATGCGAAATCGCATGTGCAAAACGCGTGATAAACGCTTGTCCCTGGCAGGAAAAACGCATGTAAAATCTGCATGCATTTTCTCTGCCAGGGAGATGCAGAAACACTCAGGAAAAATCCAGAGCATTTCTGCATCGTGGACACATAGCTTTAATGTTGATGATTATGGCTTACAGACAATGAAAACACAAAACTCATTATCTCAGTAAATTAGAATACTTTATAACAACAGCTTGAAAAATGTTTTTAAATTCCGAAAGGTTGGCCTACTGATATATATGTTCAGTAAATGCACTCAGTACTTGGTTGGGGCTCCTTTTGCATCAATTGCTGCATTAATGTGGCGTGGCATGGAGGTGATCAGCCTGTGGCACTGCTGAAGTGTTATGGAAGCCCAGGTTGCTTTGACAGCAGCCTCCAGCTCATCTGCATTGTTGAGACTGGTGTCCCTCATCTTCCTCTTGACAATACCCCATGGGGTTAAGGTCAGGCGAGTTTGCTGGCCTATCAAGCACAGTGATACTGTTGTTTTTAAACCAGGTATTGGTACTTTTGGCAGTGTGGACAGGTGCCAAGTCCTGCTGGAGAATGAAATTTCCATCTCCAAAAAGCTTGTTGGCAGATGGAAGCATGAAGTGCCCTAAAATTTCCTGGTAGACAGTTGTGCTGACTTTGCTCTTGATAAAACACAGTGGACCTACACCAGCAGATGACATAGCTCCCCAAACCATCACTGATTGTGGAAACTTCACACTAGACCTCAAGCAGCTTGGATTGTGTGCCTCTCCACTTTTCCTCCAGACTCTGGGACCTTGATTTCCAAATGAATATTGGAACTCCTGGACCTTGTGGAGTGTGTCAATGACTGCCTTCTGGACAACTGTCAAGTCAGCAGTCTTCCCCATGGTTGTGGAGCCTACTGAAACAGACTTTTTAAATGCTTAGGAAGCCTTTGCAGGTGTTTTTTGTTAATTATTGTAATTTACTGAGATAACTTTTGTGTTTCCATTGGCTGTAAGCCATAATCATCAACATTAACAGAAATAAACACTTGAAATAGATCATTTTGTCTGTAATGACTCTATAGTTTCACTTTTTGTATTGAAGAACTAAAATAAATTAAATTTTTGATGATATTCTAATTTAGTGAGATGCACCTGTATTTGATACCTATTTATCTTGATTATACTGTCCTCGAGGTACGCCTCGGGGTTGAGATTGCTGCTACCAGGTATTAGCATATGTCCTCTAGATGCAAATATAATATCTTATAAGGGGGAATGCCATAGCTCGTTCTGTATATATTTTGCTGATTTGAATGCATTTTTTCACCTTGATAAAACTTGTATTATGTGCATATGGACATGGTCCTTCTGGTCAATTGTTTTTAAATGGTTTTAAATTTTCACGTGTGTACTGACTTTTTGAATAACTTTTCATTGACTTTTTTGCAATTGGTATGCATATCCATTGTGCATTGATTCTTTTTCTCTTCCTGATTTTGCAAATTTGTCTTCAATGCAAGATTTAGCACCCGTACCTTAATCTTTAATATATTGGGTATTTTTGGTACACCCCACCATTATCATTTTCATATTCCATACGCTTCTGTCCCATACCTCCCTAGGTGTGGGAGTACACAGATTAGCGTTCATATAGGAGCATGGCGATGTACAAGACACTGGCATCAGGGATAATCTGTGGGACAGGGATAGCCTAGGGTTCCCCTAGCTAGAGGGACAGGGTAGGAGCCCATTGTCCCTGGAAATCATCCTGCAACATTGCTTACCCTCCCTGATGAAGCCCACAGCGATAAGCGTGGGTCCCTCCACTGATCCCTGATCCTACCTCATGGGTGATACGGCTTGATACATTGGATCATTTAGGCAGCCTTATACGTACTATGATATGGTCTTTTTAGTGGCCTGCTTGGTATAGGAGTTGTCATGCTTACCCCATAGCAGTTGATGCTTTATGACAGATTTTGTATTATATTGATTTGTGAGTGGGTTGGTTTTGCACACTACATTTTATGTGCCATCCAATTATTGATTTTGTTGGGAGAACCACTCCAACAAAAGTCCCCCCTCTCTCCTTTTATTTATATATAGTTGGACATGGGTTTATATCTTATATTTCCATATTTGGATTAGGGACACTAATTGGTAAACACAGTGTGCATTGCTATTTCGCTAAATATTATATTCTGCTTCTTTGATCATGAATGTTTTTAAAGGGAGGTCTAATAAAAGTGTGCACATTTGTATATGTACCATCTCTTCTTCTTTTGTGATTACTTGTAATTGGTACATTATGTCGCACCCTAATTTATTATATATGTTGTGCATCCTTTTCCCTCAGTTTTCCTAATGATCCTGCAACATTGTGACTTTATCACTGGCCTCACCTTTCTGGATCAACTATGAATCCTGTGACTGTTCTCGTAGCGCAGATACAAAAACTTAGCCTAGAGGTGGCAGACTTGCGCGCAGTTGCCTTGCAGCGCCCATTGACTCCAGGCTTAGGTCCCGCTTCTCCCAGGCAACCCCTGTTGGAACCCAAGGTAACTTTTCTGGATAGGTTCTCTAGGGGTCAGGATAAGTTTGTGTTTTTTAGGGAGGCCTGCAAACTATATTTTAGGTTACACCCCTACTCATCCGGTACCGAGGAACAGCGGGTGGGGATTGTAATCTCTCTTCTCCATGGTGTCCCCAAAGCCTGGGCATTTTTTCTTCCGTCTGATTCCAAGTCACTTCAGACAGTCGAGGAATTTTTGAATGCTCTGGATCTAATTTATGATGACCCCGACCGTGACTCTCTGGCTGAGTCTAAATTACGTCGGCTTCAGCAGGGAGACTGGCTAGCAGGGGAGTATTGCTCCGAATTCCGTAGTGGTCTACTGATACTAGGAGGAATGATTCCGTGCTCTCTAGTCAGTTTTTTCAGGGCCAAGATTGCAAAGAGTGAGATGAATCTCAAACCAAGCATGAGACCCCCCCCCAGGTGACACTGAAAAGGAGGGGAAAAGGCGGAAACTTATGTCGATTTCTTCTTACAACCGCTAATACCCTTTTTATCTTCTTTCATCAGGGACTCTTCTGACTATCGACATATGTCGCGGGCTTTCTGAGAAGGTGAAAGTTGCCTTTGTTCTATGAGACCTCTGTTTCCCTGGAGGCTGCTATGTCTCTAGCAATACGAGTAGACCGCCATCTATGAGGGAGACAAAAAAGAGACACCTCAATTTTCAGGGGTCCGGTATCAATTGAATGTAAGGCTGAGTCAACCAAGGAACCTATGCAGTTGGGGGGGACAATCCGTTTTACAAGTCCTCCTGCAGTTTGACCCAAAGAGGGAGTATGTCTTTTTTGTGGCAAGAAGGGTCATTTTGCTGGTATCTTTCCATCCATACGTAGACGCAAACAGCAGCCGGAAAACTAAGAAGCCAGGGTTGCGGGGAGGTTACCAACCTGGTCGTACATATTTCCTCTGTGGGTAGGTCACAATTATTTTTACCTGCCGAGATCCATATAAGCAAAAGTAGGATGGTTGTTTTGGCGTTTTTGGTTAGTGGTGCAGGGTTTAATCTGGTTGATTCCTGGTTCGTCCAGGACCAGGGTCTCAATCGTCATAAATTGTCTAAGCCTATACCTATAATAGATATTCATTCTGCACCCTTAAGCCAGGGGTATTTTATCCAGATCGTTCGAGATATACGTCTGCAGGTAAGGGCCTTGCACTTGGAATCTATTGATTGTTGTGTGCTAGAGGGCTTGCTCTCCGCAGTGGTTCTTGGACTTCCTTGGCTGATGTTACACAATCCTGTGGTGGAATGGCAGACTCGGGAGGCAGAAAGGTAGAGTGAGTACTGTCAAAGGCACTGCATGTGCACCCGTATAGCCAGGGATTCAACCAGGTCTCTGCCGGAATCCCTGTCTGACTTTGAGGATGTGTTCTCGGAACAGGGGTCCACCTCATCGACCATATGATTACTCCATTCATTTTTTTTCTGGGGGAAAGTTGCACATGAGCAGGTTATATAACGTTTCAGGTCCGGAGAGGCAGGCCATGAAAGACTATATCACAGAGAGACTAGCTAAGGGTCATATCAGACCCTCCTCATCTCCCTTTGCAGCAGTGTTTTTCTTTGTTAATCAAAAAGATAGGGGGTTACTCCCCCGCTTGAATATTCAGGAACATACCCTCTCCCTCTCATTCCGGATCTCTTTAAACAGATCATCGGGGCTAAGTGGTTTTCCAAACTGGACCTTAGGGGGGCCTATAATCTCATCCGTATTAAGGAGGGGGATGAGTGGAAGACCGCTTTTAATATACCACAGGGAAACTACAAAAACCTTGTTATGCCATTTTGGTTGAGCAATGCTTCCGCCGTTTTTCAGCACTTTGTAAACGACATTTTCCTTCATCTGACAGTAGATTTGTAGTTTATCTGGATGACATAATGATTTATTTACCGGACCTCGAGTCACATCAGGTACATGTCAGGCAGGTCTTACAAATACTCAGGGAGAATAAATTATATGTCAAATCAGAGAAATGTATGTTTTCGGTTCAGGAGATCCCTTTTCTGGGGTATTATTGTCCACAGTTTTTCACATGTATCCTGCGAAAGTCTGGGCAGTACTGGATTAGAATCATCCTGAAAACTTAAAAGCTTTACAGAGGTTTTTGGGTTTCGCTAATTATTTCCGAAAGTTCATCAAGGACTTTTCAGTAGTGCCCAAACCACTGATAAATATGACCAGGAAAGGGACGGACATTTCTAAATTGTCCAGTCCAGCCTTTGAGGCATTTGCTATCTTGAAAAGATGTTTTGCTTCTACTCTGATTCTTATACAGCCTGATGTCACATAGTCGTTCATTGTAGAGGTTGACACATTGAAGGTTGGGGTTGGGGATGTATTGTCTCAGTGTTCACCACCAAGCAAATGGCTCCTGTGTGCATACTTCTCCAAGAAATTGTTGTCCCACGAGAAGAAGTATGATATTGGTAATAGGGAACTCTTAGCAATAAAGAAGGCCTTTGAGGAATGGCATCATTTTTGGAGAGGGCTGTTCATCCACCAGTCATAAAAATCTTTTGTATCTGGAATTAGCTAAACATCTGATGCCTAGACAGGCAAGATGGTCATTGTTTTTTACCAGATTCAACTTTTTTGAGACTTATATCCCGGGGGATAAGAACACTAAGGCAGATGTATTGTCTCTTTTTTCGGGGGGAGAAAGTAATTGTGAGCCAGTTCCTGTATTACAGAGAGGAGTAGTTATTATTGCTACTATATGTTCTGATCTGGAGAAAGAGGTCGTAGAGGCTTAGGGGAACGCCCTTGCTGCCTGTCATTCAAGTAAACTGTTGGTCCCTGTAAACCTCCGTCTTAAGATTTTGAGTAAACAGCCTGATTCGGTCCTGGCTGTATATCCTTTTAGTAAAGCCACCACAGATCTTCTTTCTTGTCGTTTTTGATAGTCTAGGGTGCACTGGGATGTTTGGGATTATGTATCTGCCTGGAGTACTTGTGTGCATTCTAAGACCCCCATGCTCTTCCGTCCATCGCTCTTCAACCTTTGGCGATTCCATGTAGACCAAGGACTCATTTGTCTGTAGATTTCATCACTGATCTACCTGTGGTAGCAGGTAACACAGTAATATTGGTGGAGTTGGATAGATTCAGCAAGATGGCTCATTTCACTGCACAAATTTTTATTTAGGAGATTGTGAAATTGCATAGGATTCCTTCTGATATTGTTTTCAATTAAAAATTTTGGAAATTATTTCAATTTATTTCTAAGTTTTGGAAAGCATTTTGTGCTCACTTTGAGATTCATCTTTCATTTTCATCCACCTTTCATCCACAGTCTAATGGGCAAACTGGACGAGTAAACCAGAATCTTGAGAATTATCTAAGGCTCTTTGTGTCTTAAGAATCAGGAGGAATACCCCTTTGCTGAGTTTGCTGAAAATATCCGTTATCATGCATCAACTGGCATGTCTCCATTTTTCGGGTCGTACAGGTTTCATCCGCAATTTTGCGGAGTACCTGAGGAGGAACGGTTTTCATCATTTGTTACATCAGTATGGTGAGGGGTTCTTTATAATTTAAGGAGGGTGGGTTCTAAATATAAGAGTATGGCTGATCGAAAGTGCTTAATGGGTCTGAACCTGTGTGTGGGTGATTTGGTGTGGTTGTCAAAGGATATTAAGTTGAAAGTTTCTTCTTGGAAACTAGGACCCTGATTCATTAGACTGTTACTGTCGTCAATCCAGTGGCATTTTGCCTTGCTCTACCACCTACTTTCAAAATCCATAATGTATTCCACCGCTCTCTTCTCAAATAATATATGGCCTCCTCAGAACCATCCTTACCACCACCTTCTCCAGTCATTATTAATGGAAATCTGGCATTCCAGATAGCTTAGTTTATTCTCGCTTAGTTTACTGGACTCTTCAGAATTTAGTACATTGGAAGGGTTACAGTCCAGAGGAAAGAATATGGGTACCTGCGTCTGATGTTCATGCGATCAGGTTGGTTCGGGCCTTTCACACCAGATAAACCGGATTGTGAGGGTCCGGAGTCCCCTCTTAGGAGGGGGCTACTGTCACGGGGATACCACGACATAGTGAGGTCAGACGATCACAGCGTCTGGTGACAGACACCTGCAGTTTTTAGAACGGCTTCACCATCCTATTAGCAATTCTTGCTTTCTTTGCTCTGTTTATGCAAGGGTTAAACTGCTTAGTTGGATTCCTGGAGTTTTCTGTCTTTTTGTATCAACTTTTCTGAGATGGTTACTCCCTGCAGGTTTAAGAACCCTAATCCCTGCTTTTTTCTTTGCTAGTGATAGCTTTCCACTGCCTGGTTCGGAGTTGAAGGAGAGTTTAGAGTTAGGAGCCGGTGATTAGTATTGTTTTCAGAAGATTCCTGTGTGGAGTTGGTTTGTGTGTGTTTCTCCTAATCCTCTTCCCATTTGGTTTGTCCCACCTATCCTTCCCTTGATTCCCATTCAGTTATTTTGTGTATATGTATTATTGTGGTTTTCTTTTATCTTTGTCTGTGTTCCCCTGTCAGTCAGGTTTGTGTTATTCCATACGCTTCTGTCCCATACCTCCCTGGGTGGTGGAGGAAACATTAGCATTCATATAGGAGCATAGCAAGGTACAAGATCCCGGTATCCCCACCATCAGGGGTAATCTGGGGGACAGGGATAGCCTATGGTTCCTCTAGCTTGAGGGACAGGGCAGGAGCCCAATGTAAATGAAAATCCTCCTGCAATATTGTGACAGGTTGATCCCACTGACAGATTCTCTTTAACTTGTCAAATCAGCTATGTTATCTACCTATTAGGATATTTCTGTGGACAACAACATGTGGGATGCACCATACAAATGCTTCACAATTGTATTAACAAACATAGCTCAAATGAAAATAAAAACTTCCTGATTCATCAAAGTAATTTCGCCATAAATTTGAAAAGTCACAACATTTTTGCTCAACTCAAGAGTTGCATCAAAAAATTTCAACATTTGACATTTTCACTCCAATTTGTCCAAAATGGGCGAGGCTGGGACAGGGGTGTGGTGTGAAAGTGACACCACAGTTCGTCTAATTCATGATGAACTGCGGCGTTCCTTACACCAGAGATCTCACTCCAGTGCCCGAATGGAGTCAGATTTGTGGAGAGGCGCAGGGCACTTGTCAGACGCTTCTGATTGAGGCATCAACCTCTTTATGAATCCAGAGTGTCTGATTCCTACACACCCCCTCATCAAGACCGGCGTGAAAATCGTCAGTCTTAATGAATCAGGGCCTTAGTGTTTCAAGACATTATGCTACACAGCGTATGAAGAAAGGAAATAGTATCGATATGAAAATTACACCCATTGACTTTATTGAAGAAAATACCACAGATTTGATGTCGTTAAAAACAAGACCTATATTGAATGTTTATACTACAAACTCTCTTCCCACAAGGTCTCAATGAATTGGTAGAATTGATCCAATAATCTTTCTTTGTAACTACATCTAAATTCATAAGTATACTTACCTATATCTCGCCAATTTTGTCTAACATAGTAGAGTGATGCATTGTAAATTCCCCTTCATAGGTGGAAGTGTAGAAACACATTTAAATAAATGAGATTATATGAGTGTTTTTATTTTCTAGCAGTAACATCTAGTGGTCCCATACTACATACCTAATGATTTTCTTAACCGAGCTTTCCTGGACCCTACATGTTAATGCTATGAAGAACAACATTTATATTAAATAAAACAACAGTCAGTGAAAAAAATACATAAATGAGTTGCTCACCATAGTAAATAGATGACCTCTGCTTAGTAGTTAATTAAATAAAGATACTAACACATGCAAATACACAAACTACTACAAAGGATCCTAAATACAAAAGAAAACAGACCATAAACAAAACTCTAGCCATTAGTAAACAGACATTGTGTCATTCCTATTGTTCATACCTTTAGGTTGTTTTGAATCTTATTTCAATCCAAAAGGCTCCTCTCATGTAGGGCTTTACTCTGCCAGCTACCCCCATGGACTGGGGAGTTAATCCTTTTAATCCCAAAGAAAACCATGCTATCAGTCTCTCCATTATGTTTTTCCAAAAAATGTTTCTCCTTCACCAGAGTAACTGTTATTCCTATTATTCCTGTTATTTCTATTATTATTGTTATATTCAACCCCTGGCAAAAATTATGGAATCACCGGGCTCGGAGGATGTTCATTCAGTTGTTTAATGTTGTTGAAAGAAAGCAGATCACAGACATGGCACAAAACTAAAGTCATTTCAAATGGCAACGTTAGGGCTTTAAGAAACACTAAAAGAAATCAAGATAAAAAATGTGGTACTCAGTAAAGCCCCCGTCTCACATAGCGAGATCGCTGCTGTGTCACAGTTTTGGTGACGCAACAGCGACCTCACCAGCGATGTCGCTATGTGTGACACTTTGCAACGATCAGTCCCCTGCTGTGAGGTCGCTGATCGCTGCAAAGTGTCCTGGACCATTTTTTGGTCGTTGCTCTCCCGCTGGTTAGCACACATCGCTGTGTGTGACCAGCGGGAGCAGCGATCAGGCTGGTAACTATGGTAAACATCGGGTTACTAGGGGCACACGCGCACCTAGTAACCCGCTGTTTATCATGGTTACGAGCCTGCTAAAGTGAGCGGTAACCTCCCGCTCACTGTAGCAGAGTGGTAACCATGATAAACAGCGGGTTACTAGGAGCGCATGTGCCCCTAGTAACCCGATGTTTACCATAGTTACCAGCCTGCTCCTGCTTCAGCAGGCTGGTAACCAGGAGCAGGACATCGTGGAAAGATTCTTTCCACGATGTCACTGCTCCCCTGATCGTTGGTGAGCCTGCCTGTTTGACAGCTCACCAGCGACCACATAGCGACGCAGCAACGATCCCTGACAGGTCGTATCGTTGTCGGGATCGTTGCAGCGTCGCTAAGTGTGACGGGGCCTTTAGGGTCATTTTTTTCAGACCAAGCAGAGGGAAAAAATTATGGAATCACTCAATTCTGAGGAAAAAATTATGCAGCACGCAATATTGCATTACCACTGACAAACTTACGAAACATGGAACATTTGATGTCACCAGATGTACAATCAGCAGAGATCAAAATAAAAATTCAATATTCTTTTTGGGACCAGTGTATGTGAACCGCAAGTTGATGTCTTTAGTGTTTAAATAATAAATAAGGTCTGGTATGGTGGAGACACATCTGGACCAAATGATGAGGATATCGTCCACGTATCGACCATACCAAACTATACTCGAGAAAAAAAGATTGGTATGAGTAAAGATAAAAGATTCCTCCCACCATGCCACAAACAACATAGCTAGAGTTGGTGAGAATTGAGACCCCATTGGTGCTCCCTTAATCTGAAAAGAAAAACATTTAAACATAAAAAAAAATTGTGTTTAAGTAAATAATCTATTGCCATAAGAATACATTTTTTAAATTCAGGTTTATAATCACTATGGTTGGTAAGATGATATGAAAACCACTTGTAAAGCTAAATTATGTGGAATACAAGAATACAAATTGATGATATCATAGGATTTGAAATGATATTCATCTGCCCACCGCATCTTATTGCAGGCTTGTAAAACTGATGTACTGTCCTTTAAGTATCCTGGTGAACAGGATATAAGAGGTTGTAAATTCAGACCTATCCAGGTGCTTAAACCCTCACCGAGCGAATCTATGTCCAATATAATGAGACTAAGGGGGTAGGAAAAAATCTGTTTATTGACTTTAGGTAGTCCATGAAAAATAGGAATTTGGAAACCTTATTTTAAAGGGAACCTGTCATGTTCTGTCTACTATGTAAATTGCCCCCATTGCGTTGTTAGTGATGCAATGTGCATCACTAACACGCTTTTTTCATTAAAATTGGCGCTAATATCATGAGTATATAGCCCTTTATGTTTATATCCTACCTGCTCGTTCAGTCATAAGGGTGTGATCCTCGCATCCAGTCAGGGCTGGCCCCGCACACGCATTTGAATTCTGCTCCTGGCTCGCGCTGAAGTAAGTATGGGGCGCTTGCACAGTACAACATGGCCACCAAAGCTTGCTGTACTGAGAGCAACACATGTGCTGTGACAAGCTGCTCCCCACACGTGCGCAGTGAGGCTGTGTAGGTCCCAGCTTTACTGTGCGTGTGCTGTGACGAGCTGCTCCAGCCTTACACAGTGATGCTGGGAACTACACAGCTTCACTACGCACGCGCGGGGAGCCGCTAGTCACAGCGCATGCGCGCCTCTCAGCGCTGCAAGCTCTGCTGGCCATGTCATACTGCTCAAGCGCCCCATACTTACTTCAGCCCTGACTGAATGCGAGGATCACACCCTTATGACTATAACAAGATAAGAATTTTTAGCTAACTTGGCAAGTGAATCACTATCAGGTTTTCAGAGCTTTTTCGGTGCGGTAAAGAGGCGGCAATGTTACCCACTACATCAGCTGATGATTTATTGGTACGAAAATCTCTCTTTACTGTTAGCGTTCTAGCAAAGTTTGAATAAGATCAAAGTTCTGACAAGGTACTGAAATTGTGTCCTTTAGAGAGAACATTGATTTGCTGATGAGATAGAATAGTTGGGGTAAGTATGATCACACTATTGGAGGGAGAAGAATCAGTTAATAAAAGTTATTTTTCTTTCAATTGGGTGATCTCCTGAAGAAATGATCTTCTGTTGGTACGTCTTTTCCCTCCCCTCCTTTTCTATTTTTTGGTATGTTTTTACGGTTGCACACTTTTGGAAAACTATTTCTTTCAAAAGAAGATTCCAAGGTATCAAATGTGTCATTATGCAAATCAGATATGTCCACTTCAAATGACGAGAAATTGACATGTTTATTGCTATAATTGACCTTTTCAGCAGAATTAGCATGTTTTAAAATTGATTTAGGTATTCTGTTAGGTTTGCTGCGTTTCCTGCTGTAAACACAGTCATGTTTATAGTCAAGACAATCTCTTTGAAATTTCCATTTTTTATTTGTCATGATAATGTCCTCCATCTTGTTGACATTTTCCTGTAGTTTGAAATGTATGTCCTTATAGTAAGCAGAAGAAGGCAAGGAATCAATGGCTGATTTAATCTCCTCCATTTCATTCCGCAATGTTTTTAAATGTTCCTCTTCTTCTTTTATAACAAGACTAATTAGTTCAATGGAACATTTGGATAGTACATAATTCCAATCACACAAAAATTGTTCCAAAAAAATTTAAGTGGGAAATTTTTTTATCCTGAGTCCCCAAGGGATCATTTGTTTTCCTATGTAGCTGGAAAGTGTGTTGTGAGGTATCATCAGTGGAATCACCAAAAACACGCTTTAATTTCTCATGTCTTGACTCCATATTCAGTTCAAGCAGTATAGATGTGTGAATACACCACAAAAAAAAAAAATTCTTATGTAATTGAAAAAAGTACAGGCGACGGGGTCAGAGATGCATAGCAGAGAAAAAAATACATAAATGTGTCGGTCACAGTAGTGAATAGATGACCTTTGTCTTATTTTGCCAGGTTCCACTTAATCTGTTGATCAGCACAAAACCACAAATGAAAGGAAGGAGAAGACCATGTCAGTATATACCACAAGAGTTTTTATGTTGAACTATAGGGTAACGTTTCTCCTTGTGGAGAGTGACATACCGGCTCTGGCATGTCAAGGTAAGGAGGCTTATTTGCCGTGCTATGCTCCTCTGGGAAATTTAATATGCAAATTGCCTCTTCAGCTAGAGAGAGAACTTAACTCTGTAGCGCCACCTATTTTAATCATTGCACGGTGAATAAGCCTCCTTACCTTTGCATGCCAGAGCATGTCACTCTCCACAAGGAGAAACGTTACCCCTTAGACCTCAGTCCAGAGCCTCTCACGTAGCCAAATCAGTTCTGATACTTTGCACTGATGAGAGCCAACAGCCCGAAACACCGTGTCTGCAAATTGAGATTCTGATTTGGCTATTATTAAGTCATATTGTACGATTCATTAGAGGGTCCATTGTGACTTTTAGGATTGCTGCTTCCAATAGGTGGCGCTATAGAGTTAAAGTCCTCTCTCTAGCTGAAGAGGCAATTTGCATGTTGAACTTTATACATCAAACACACATACACCAGATGCGGAATAGACATGTCAAGAATAAACATATGTATAGCAACTAAAGTCTCTAAACTCAAATCTACTAAAATAGGGAAACCTCAGCATGGCAGTATATATTGATATATGTTTTGTATGTAAACAAAAATATTTTTATATATTTTTAGAAATCTTGCATTTAAACTCAAGGGATCATCTTTGACTTGATTGTTAGTGTTGAAAACTGAATTTAAACATGCAAAGCACACGGATACCATCACAAACCCTTGAATTCATTGTCAATGTTTTATTGTTTTAGTGTTTGTCCCACCACTGGTTTGTCTTTGACCAGCAATAAAAGAGTTTTTTTGTTGCTCCTTTTTCTTTCCTGTGTTTCATCATCTGTTGTGAGAAAAGCATCCAGCCCTTTTTCTAAAGGTTGATATAGTGTCTACTATTACTGTCTCTTAGGGTGCGTGCACAGATGTTAGAGCATAGTGGACGGGATTTCAAGAAATCCCATGCTCACTATTTGTCTCCGTGCGCCTGCGGCTCACCCGCGGACACGGACATGGGGTGCTTCTCGCATGCCGCAGCATGTCAATTTCTCTTGCGGAGACAATAGTCTCCGCAAGAGAGATTATATCAGTGCAATGTATAGAATGCGGTGAATCCACATGTGTTCAATGAACACATGCGGATTCACCTGCGTGCAGCGCTTTGGATGCAGCACTAGTATGCTGCGTTCAAAGCGCTGCCAAAAAGGATTGTGTGCACATACCCTTACAGTACAGCATTCCACAGTCTGCCAACTCTAACTGGAAAGAACCCTCTCCTTTTTAGTTGCCAGAATCCCCTTTTCTCCACACGTAATGAATGAAAAACTGATCCTTCAAATTTTTAATGAAAGAAAAACTGATCCTTTGAAATTCTTTATGGAAATTAAAGAATTTCAAATTTTGACTAATCTGACCACAGGACAGTCTTTCATTTTATCTCAGTCCATTTTAAATGAGCTTTGGCCCAGACAAGATGGCAGATTTTCTAGATTGTGTTGATATATGGCTTCTTTGCATTACAGAGCTTTAACTTTTATTTGTGGATTGCAGTGTTCACAGACAATAGTTTATGTCAGTATTCCTCAGCCCATGCAGTGGTCTGCACAACATGCCTGTTTTTAATGCAGTGCCGCTTGAGGGCCTGTAGATCACAAGTATTCAATATTGACCGTCAGCCTTATCCCTTGTGCACATGAGTTTCTTCAGAATCTGTGAATCTTTTGATGATATAATGTACTATATATGGTGGGATATTCAAAGTCTTTGTGATTTTACATTGAGGAACATTTTTCTGACATCGTTCCACAATTTGTAGACTCCGTTGTTCACACATTGATGACCTTCTGACTAGCTTTGCTTCTGAGAGGCTCTGCCTTGCTGACATGCTCTTTTTATACATATGTGACTTAGTTGATAATTGATCATCCAGCTGTTCTTCATTAGTACGACTAAGGTTATGTGCCCACGATGCAGAAATTCTCCGGATTTTTCCTGAGCGTTTCTGCATCTCCCCTGGCAGAAAAAACGCATGCGGATTGTACATGCGGATTGTACATGCGTTTTTCTGGGACATGCAGATGTGAAGCGTTCTTCACTTGCATTTCCGCATGCGGGTTGACAAGCGCTTTCCAAGCGATTTTAGCATCACTTGGAAAGTGCTTGTCAACTTGGTCACACTATATAAATCCATGCAAACGGCATGGATTTATATTCTGTGTTCATTAAATGATCAATATTTCAGCATTGATGCCCATTTATTTTCTTAACCTAAACCAAATTTGGGAGGGTTTCAGCTTTCAAAAGAGTAATTTATAAAACCAATGGATGAATTTAACTTCAGGTTATAAGCTTTTATTTACATAACATGGATAAGCGACATACACTCCCTGACAGAAGTTATGTTCTCCCCGTGTTTGCGATGGTTTCCCCCAGGTTCTCCCGTTTCCTCCTCAGTAAAAAAGCAGCCATACAGGAGTGTTCACAGTTCAAAAAATTAGAGACTGATACCACCATTTCCGTGGCCAACAGATTGAGGGAGTTCAACCTCTTAGCTTTGTCATGTGTAGGAGGAAACAATCTTTTACATGACCACAACTACGGGACCAAGGGCTGGCTGCTGTGCTGAGAGAGGGCAGAGTACGATGAACCAGACAAACTGCTGGACCGTGAGTGAGATGCAGACAGAGATGTTATGATGGATTGCTAAAGTTGTGGTGTGCTCGTTTTCTGAGATCGGTCAAAAACAGCAGGCATGTCCGCTTCCATTACATTTGACCAGCTCTCACTCAGCCTGACTGGAGCGAGTAAAGAACTGGAGGTTCTGCGGTGGGATACCTGCGTGACAATACTTGGCATGTTAACAGACGAGGAGGAAGAAGCAAATGAAGTTGATGGTTGTTGAGGTCCGCATTTTATTGTAGTGAGATTGCCAGAGTAACACATGTTGATTGCGCATGTGAAGGTTCATGCATGTAGTGGTCAAATTTTTGCCCTTTTTCCCTCTACTGAGTTTTTTCTTGCAAAGTTGCCAGATAACGTGAGTTGGCTCATCCTTTGCGGTGTCAAAAAAGGCGCAGGCTAGACAACCCTTGCCGCCCCTGCAAGCTTCAGACCTGCGACCGGTGCTTGTCACTGCCACGGTTGTGGCTAAGGATGTAGTGCTCATCACGGTTGCGGCTAAGGATGTAGTGCTCATCACGGTTGCATCACCTCCTTGTCTTCCTCCTCCTCCATCTTCTCAGATAAGCTACTCAGCTAGCTGCGTGCCTCTGGGTTCACACCAAGTGGGATCTACAACCTTATCATCATCCAATGTGTTATCCCATTCCTCGCCCTGACAGTCACCCTCCTCCTCCTCTTCTTGCCCTGACAGCACAGTACAGTGGTGGGTCAGGAAGCTGCTCGGACCCAACCATTTTTTTCTTTCCCCTGTATGGAGAACAATATTTGCCCCAAAGAATTTTAAGCTGAGATGTAGTCTGCGTTATTTACCAATTTTGAGTTTATCATGTCTGAGTACCCCTGTGTGGAGAACAATATCTGCCCCAAAGAATTTTAAGCTGAGATGTAGTCTTCTTTATATACCACAGTAGAAAGAAAACCAATTTCTTTTTTATCATGTGTTCCCCTGTGAGAACAATAACTGCACCAACCAATTAATTTCAATAGAGTATACGTATTCTAATGGGGACCGACACCTCTTCCACTAGAGCCAACCCAGCAGATGGAGACACAATCAGGAGTGTTCACATTTTAAAAAAATAGGTCCTAAAACCACCAAAGTGTTATCAATTTCACCAGAGTAGAAGTAGTTTAAGGGAGACCAAAACCTCTTCCACTATAGCCAACCCAATAGATGGAGACCCAATCAGCGTTCTCCACATTTCCAAAAATTAGTGGCAGACACCAGGAAAGTGGCATCAATTTCAGTACAGTAGAAATTGTAGAATTAGGAACGACACCTCTTCCACTACAGCCAGCCCAATAGATGGAGACCCAATCAGGACTCTCCATATTTCCAAAAATTAGTGGCAGACACCAGCAAAGTGGCATCAATTTCACTACAGTAGAAATAGTGTAATTTGGACCGACAACTCTTACAGTACAGCCAACACAGGAGATGGAGACCTAACCAGGATAGTTCACATTTCCCTAAATTAGGTCCTAACACCACTGAATTGGCATCAATTTCACTAGAGTAGAAGTAGTTTACTGGCCACCAAAACCTCTTCCACTACAGCCAACCCAGTAGATGGAGACCCAATCAGGATTCTCCACATTTCCAAAAATTAGGGCCCAAATCCACCAAAGTGGCATCAATTCCACTACAGTAGAAATAGTGTAATTAGGACTGACACCTCTTCCAGTACAGCCAACCCAGGGGATGGAGACATAACCAGGAGTGTTCACATTTTCCCTAAATTAGGGCCTAACACCACCGAAGTGGCATAAATTTCATCAGAGTAGAAGTAGTATAATGGAGACCAAAACCTCTTCCACTTCAGACAACTCAATAGATGGAGACCCAATCATGATTCTCCACATTTCCAAAAATTAGTGGCAGACATCAGCAAAGTGGCATCAATTTCAGTACAGTAGAAATTGCAGAATTAGGAATGACACCTCTTCCACTACAGCCAACCCAATAGTTAGAGACTCAATCAGGAGTGTTCATATTTTAAAAAATTAGGACCTAAAACCACCGAAGTGGCATCAATTTAACTAGAATATAAGTAGTATAATGGGGACCGGCACCTCTTCCATTTAAAAAAATAGGGCATAAACCTGCAGCAGCAGTAAGAGCAGGCACAGAAGCCATATCACAGACTGCAATTCTGCGAGATCAATGCAGCACACTAAAAACTACAACATCGCCTAGTCTGTACAGTCTGCGATTGGGGTGCAAAAGTCCTTGGAGATCCATGACTTGTTCATCTTGATGAAAGTTAGGCGGTCTACACTTTCATGGGACAGCCGGCTAAGCTTAACCATCAGGATACCACCAGCAGTGCTGAAGACACGTTCTGAGAGAACGCTGGCTGCCGGGCATGATAAAACCTCCAAGGCGTGACAGGCGAGCTCAGTCCATTCATCCGTTTTTGAAGACCAAAATGTAAAAGGGTCCAAATCCTCCCTGTTGGTATTCATATTGAGCTCTAGATACTACTGCACCATCCTCTCCAGTCGTTCACCACGTATTAGACTTGTACTCTGTTGAGCTTGTGTAAAAAATGTGTGAAAGGACTCACAGAAATTGTTTCTGCCACTTACGCTGATGCTGCTAATGTTTTGGCGTTGACAAACTGACGTGCTGGAGGTTGAAAGACTACAGCTGCGATGCACACTGTGTGCCTCACTGCTATCTTGGGGAAAACCTCTCTTAAGGTTGCTTAAAAGCTTGTTTTGATACTCCAGCATTAGCGGGTCTCTTTCCAGGGCGGGAAGCATCTGGCAAAATTTACTCTTATAACGTGGATCTAACAGAGTTGAAACCCAGTAGTCAGCATTATATTGAATCCTAACTATACAGGGATCATGTTGCAAAAAGTGCAGCAAGAAGGCTCTCATATGTCGGGCTCTTCCAGGAGGTCCAAAGTCAGCCTGTATTGATGGCTGCGCAACACTGATGTTTGTTTCCTCCGTCCCCTCCTGCCAACCACGTTCAACAGAGAGTGGATGATTATCATCTTCTGACTGTTGCTCACCCATCACCTCTTCCTCCTCCATTAGTTCCTTGGCTCTTGCACCTTCACTAACAGTTTGTCTGATATCACCAACCTTCCTCGATCACAGTAATCCACTGTCACTCGGCATCCGCCTGCGTGACGACAGTCTGGAACTTTGAATAGCGTGTGGCAGGAAGTGGTTGTCCCAGATGAAGAGGAGGATGCGGAAGGGATAAGAATGTCTCAAAGTCTTCTCCACCAAGTAGATGACCGGAATAGTGATGCTGATGACGGCATCGTCAGTGCTAACCATTTTAGTAGGCATTTCAAAACTGTGCAGAAGGGTGCAGAGGTCCTTAATCTGTCCCCACTCCATAAACTTTATATGCCCCACATCTGTACTGCGTTGGCCCAGGCTATACGGCATTATATACTGTGTCAGGGCTCGTTGCTGCTGCCACAGTTGCTGCAACATGTGTAGAGTGGAATTCCACTGTGTCTGCACATCGCATATCAACCTGTTAACTGGCATGGACAAAGACCTCTGTATCGATGCAAGTCGATGTGAGCATACATCTTCCGTGCTTTCTGAAGCCGCTCATCCAGGCCGGGATAGTGGCGGAGAAATCGCTGTACCACCAGGTTGAGGACGTGAGCCACCAGGTTCGTACCAATATCGCACACGGCCTTCCCTGGCTCTAGGTTCATCGGAGACAGCCATTTCTCAAACTGAGCCTGGAGAGCTGTCCACAACTCTTCACCTGTATGACTGCGATTTCCAAGGCATATTAATTTTAAGACTGCCTGATTGTGATGAGCCTTGACTGCGCAGTACGGAAGTGGTGTGGATTCTCTCTGTTGGAAAGTGATTCTCATTATGGCAGAGTTGAGTGCGCAGGTAGAGGCCTTAGAGGAGGTGGAGGAGGCAGAAGCAGTGGAGGAAGTGTTAAATACAGAGGTTTGTTCTGCAAGCCTTCGGGATTCCAAGACTTGTGGAGCAGCCCCTTCCACTCCTGCCCCCACAGCCACCAGAGTCACCCAGTGCCCAGTCAGTGAGATGCAACGCCCTTGGCCATGCTTATTCGTCCAGGTGTCTGTGGTGAAATGCACCCCGGCAGACATAGATTTAGTCAAGGAACAGGTGATGTTGTCTGCGACATGATGGTGTGGCGCAGGCACAGCTTTCTTAGAAAAGTAATGGCGACTGTGCAACTAGTACTGGGGGACTGTGACGGTCGTCAGCTTTTGGAAACCGTCTGTATCTACCAGCATTTACGTGGCCAACAGATTGGAGATGGTGGAGTTCAACCTCTTAGCTTTGTCATGTGTAGGATGAAACAATCTTTTACGTGACCACAACTGCGACCGAGGGCTGGCTGCAGTGCTGAGAGAGGGCGGAGTACGGTGAAACGGACAAACTGCTGGACTGTGAGTGAGGTACAGGTGCAGAGAAACATGTGGTGTGCTCGGTGAAACAAACACAGGCATGTCCGTTACCATTACAGCTGATGGGCTCTCACTCAGCCTGACTGGAGCTGGTAGAGAACTGGAGATTCTGCGGTGGGAGACCTGCGTGACAATAGTTGGCACGGTAACAGAGGAGGAGGAAAAAGCAGCGGATGCGGTTGATGGGGCAGCTGATGGTTGTTGAGGTCCGCTGGTCTGCATTTCAACAGGGTGAGATTCCCAGCATAATGCATTTTGTGTGTGCATGTGAAGGTTCATGCATGTAGTTTTCCCTCTACTGAGTGTTTTCTTGCAAAGTGTGCCGATAACGTGTTAGCTCATCCTTTGCGGTCTCAAAACAGGCCCAAGCTAGGCAACCCTTGCCGCCCTTGCGAGCTGCAGACCGCGACCGCTGCTGACCACAGCCACAATTGTGGCTAAGGATGCAGTGCTCGTCGTGCTTGCATCACTCCATGTCTGTGCCGAAGGGCGGAACGTAACCTTCTTGTCTTCCTCCTCCGCCTCCTCAGATGAGCTACTCAGCTGCGTGACTCTGGGTTCACACCAAGTAGGATCTTGAACCCCGTCATCATCCAATGTGTTATCACATTCCTCGCCCTCAGAGTGATCCTTCTCCTCTTGTTGCCCTGACAGCACAGTACAGTCCGCATGAGGCTCAGGTATCTGAGTCTCTTCAGGATCACCTCGCTCCCCGGTGGTTAACGTCTGGTGATGAGGGTCAGGAACCTGCTCGTACCCTACTTTGTCCTGCCCTGAATCCAACCTAAAAACATTTTGGGCATTGGTGTAGATGCTTTCCTCCTTTTCTTGACTCTGTGAATGTTTGGAGTACACTTCTGATGCCCATTGTATAGAATGGGTGAACAGTTCTACAAACTCGCACATCTGTGGTTCGCTACAGTCAATTGGGCAGTTGGATAGTTGTGACGCGGAGGGAAGCAAGGGTAATTGGGGTGCCACCTCTGTGGACTGTACTGTGTGTGATGCTGAGGTGGAGGAAGAAGAGGAGAGGCCACTTGAAGCAGTGCTCGCCATTCACTGGAGCAACTGCTCTTTCTAGCCCTTATCAACAAGGCGTATCGCTTTGGAAAGGGAGTGGAGTAGCCCATCCAGTAACAGAAGTTGTCAGTTGTCTTCGGATAGAACATGACGGTGTTGGTTCACTAGTGCTTTCACTAACATTACCACCTACCCCACATATACCTTGAACACCAAGCCTATTCCCCCTTCCACCACGACCTTTCTTTTTCCCACTCATTTTGCTCAGATACTGTGGTAGGAGTACACTATTAGCAAAACAAAATTAGATTTTTCCTCTGCAACAGTTCTGGACACACCTGAATTTCAGTGGCACTAAATGACAAGGATTGTTTGTCTGCTGTCTCTAACATCATGTCCTCCCTCTATTTTAAACTGAATCTCTCCAGGGGCTTCCCCTGGCACTGTTGGTTATCCTTTTACCTCTACTAAGTATGTCTTATTTAACCTTATCCATGTGATACTTGTATTTTCTGTGTGTTGCAGGATTTTGATGACTATTTACACTTGACCTGATACAGGTCACATTGACCTATGTTACTATAACTTTTCCTGCACACTTTTGCTGTGATCAATGAATTGTATGGGTTGGACTATGTAACCTATTATAGGTCCAGTGTAAATCTGATACCAACTGTGTCTCTATCTACCCTCTGTTGCCTCATCTGCCCATGTTATGTCTGTTAATACATGAAATTTATACTATATGTGTCTTTTTAAATATTCAAATAAAGTATTGTACCTTTTTAGTCATCACATTGTGTTCTAACCACGTCTTATTTTGGGGTTTTTGAAACACTTATGGTCCTTCTCTTGCTCAATGAATCTCTCCGAAACTGAACTTCTTGTGTTTCTCCCCTCTACTTACCTAACTCTACCTAACATCGAAATTACCTTGGGGGGTTCAACCATAACTCCCAAGCAGCATGCCCGCTGCCTTGGGGTCATAGCCGACACTAAACTTTCCTTTACTCCCTTTATCTAATCTCTCACTTGCTCGTCATCTGCGTCTTAAAAACATCTCCAGAATCCGACCTTTTCCTACCTTTGAAACTGCTAAAACTCTTACTGTCGCTCTTATTCACTCTCGTCTGGCTTACTGCAACTCTCTTCTGATCGGTCTCCCTCTTACCAAACTTTCTCCTCTCCAATCCATCCTGAATGCGGCAGCTGGGGTCGAATTTCTGTCCAGCCGCTTTACCGATGCCTCCATCTTGTGCCAGTCGTTATACTGGTTGCCCCTTTCGCTACAGGGTCCAATATAAACTCATCGCTGTCACCCACAAAGCTCTCAACAGTTCTGCACTGCCTTATATTTCCTCTCTCCTCTCTGTCTATCGCCCTACACGTGCCCTCCGTTCTACAAATGACCTAAGACTAACAACCCCCATATTCCGAACCTCGCACCTCCGTCTCCAAGACTTCTCTTGTGCTGCACCAGTTCTCTGGAATGCACTACCCCTGACTATCTGACTGATGCCTAGCCCCCACGTCTTGAAGCACGCTTTAAAAACCTATCTCTTTAAACAAGCCTACCACCTCAACTACTCAGTAAACTAACTTTCCCCTGTTCCCTCCTTCTAAATATTATTCAGAATCTGTTCCCTACCATTCATCTGTCTTCACTCCCTCCATGCACACGATAACTGCACTTAATACTTGATTATTGCACTTAAACATACTGGCTGATGACCGGATCATGCAGCTTTATATGAAAATCCCTATTTATTATATTTGCCAGACCTGAAATAACAAGCACTTTTCACCTATTGTGTCCCCCCATTTCCTTGTAGAATGTAAGTTTGCGAGCAGGGACCTCACTCCTAATTTAACTGTTAAAACTGTCTTAACCGGTATTGAATTTATTGTCTGTATATGTCCCCGCTTAATTGTAATGTGCTGCGGAATATGTTGGTGCTATATAAATAAAAATTATTATTATTATTACAAGGTAAGATATGGCTTGCTGTATAACGTTACTAACAGAAGAAAGTATTTTTTTTAGTGTGGATGAGGCCTATATAAAATATGAGATATTCTCCAAACTATTTCAATCTGAGATGTCCCCTGCTGTATAACGATAGGAACTGAACAAAGTATTTTTTTTAGTGTGTATGAGGCCTGTATAACATACGACATATTCTCCAAACTATTTCAAAATGAGATTTCCCCTGCTGTATAATGTTAGGAACCAAAGTATTTTTTACTGTGGATGAGGCCTGTATAAGTTACTATAACTTACGAGATATTCTCCAAACTATTTCAATATTAGGAATCGAAGAAAGTATTTTTTTTTACGGTGGATGAGGCCTGTATAACATAGAATATATACTCCAAGATATTTCAAACTCAGCTCTAGCCTGCTCTATCACATTGGGAACAGCAAAAAATAGATGTTTTACCATGCATAATGTCACGGTTCCACCCCTTACTGTGTCTGGGATGCAGTTACTGACAGCTCAGCGGTCCAATCTTGTACAGGGGCGTGCTGGAGCTGTCAGTACTGTGATTGACAGCTTGCCCATCCAACATGGTACATGGGCGTGCAATAGCTGTCAGTGTGGTGATTGACAGCTAGGCTGTCCAACCTGAGACTGGGAGACACTGGCTATCTTCAGGTGTTCATTATCCCAGGTGAATGCCTGGCTACTTAACTGAGCTGTTTTCCCCAGATCTCTGCCAGACTTACATTCAGCTAGTGTGTGGTTTGTTCCCTGTGCCTTGAGTTCTGTTTATTGATCTTTTGTTGCATGACCTTGGACCTTGTTCTGACCATCCGTTTGTTTAACCCCTTCTGCTCTGATCTGCTTTCCTCCTAGTATTCTGATCTACGGAATGTTACTTGACTACGCCTTTGCCTCTTCCCTCTGTTTATGATGTACCCTCCTGACTTTGACTCTGGACTCCTTGACTATCTCGTCTCATGGCCTGGCCGTGAAAAGTGACTCAGCGTCACACATAAGCTGTGCATAGAGCTGAATTTCACTGCCACTAAAGGACTAGGTGGCTTATAGCAGAGTGTAACACGTTTGTGAGAGAAAAAAATACTTTTTGTAGTCTGGCTAGCAACAGAAAAAAAATTTTTTTACTCTGAAAACAGCTGAAGTTCAGCGCCACTAAAGAAGTAGCTGGCTTATAGCAGAGTGTACCACTTTTGTCACAGAAAAAAATATTTTTTGGACTCTGCCTAGCAACAGAAAAAAATCAATTTTTTCACTCTGAAAACAGTTGAAGTTCAACGCCACTAAAATAGTAGGTGGCTTATAGCAGAGTGTATCACGTTTGCGACACAAAAAAATATTTTGTGGACTCTGCCTAGCAGCAGAAAAAATATATATATTTTTTACTGTGCTTACAGCTGAATTTCACCTACAAAAATGACAAAGTGGGCTATTATAGCTTGCACTGTCACATTAGCAAGTCAAAAAGAAAAGTTTTTGTGCTCTGCACTAAGAAGCTCTGCAGAGTCTGCATACAGCTGAATTTCAACCCCACAAAATCAAAACGTGGGCTACAAGGCCTTGCTTGCTTTATCACATTAGCAAGTGCAAAAATAGATTGAAGGGATACTCGTGCATACAGCACAATACAAGCAGTGCACAACACAGTTCTATGCCACGAGCCCTTCTGTTTCTGTCTGAAACTCAGTAACTGCACAAGAAAAAAAAAAAAGTGCTGCAAGGTCGATTTCACAGGTACACAGCAGAGGACTTATCTACATTATCTGACTCCCAAACAAGCACCCATCTATCTAGCTAATATCTCTCATTACACAAGAGCAGGGTGCAGGAGCAGCGTCTGTGACCAGTGACATGAATAAAATGGCACTCAGGGAACATGGCCTCTCCTTATATAGAGAGGACATGTGATTTCAGCAGCCAATGGCAGAAGCCCTTGAGTCTGAACAGTGTGGATGCGTCCTGCGCTCTGATTGGCTAGTCACTAGTGATGAGCGAGTATGTTCTGTTAACCCTTTCGCCGAGTATGCTCGGGCCGAGCACCGAGTAGTTACAGCTGCTCGGTGATGTGGTTGAATCGCTCCGGTGTGCACGATTTGCAACTGTTTGACAGCTTTAATGCATTTGAGGAATATCTGCTTCTTACACATTCCTCACATGCATTAAAGCTGTCAAACAGTCGCAAATCATGCACACGGGAGTGATTTAAACATAACACCGAGCAGCTGTAACTACTTGGTGCTCGGCCCGAGCATACTCGGCGAAAGCGTTAACAGAACATACTCGCTCATCACTACTAGTCACGCTTTCCTCACTTAAAGTTACAGGGAAAAAAAAAAGATTACAAGCGCGCCACTGCTCTGACCTCTTCTGAGCTCTCCCCAGCTCCTCTACTCATCTAACACATCCCCCCGCTGATCATACACAAGCACTATACTAGCCAAACTGTTAAAATGTGTAGCATCAGCGTCTCTGCCTCCTGCCGGGCAGAGACGCCGTTCCCCTCACCACAGCTTAGGGCGCGTGCGCTCCCTCTTAAAGGGGCCGCGCGCTCCGTCCTAAAGAGTCCCCGGCCAATGGCTGGAGGACTGCCCCTATATTAAGCACCTCCTCCAAAATGGAGGTGCCTGTGCAAGGTTGTTGTTTGTGTGCTAACACTCTCCTCAGCCCTCAGGTCCCTTACCTGCCAGTCTGTCTACAGTCCTGCCTGCCAGTCTAACAGTCGTGCCCACCAGCCTGCCTACCTGGAGCACCTGCCAGTTACCTGCCGTGCCCGCCAGTCCGCCTACCCAGAGCACCTGGCAGTTACCTGCCGTGCCCTCCAGCCTGCCGACCCGGAGCACCTGCCAGTTACCTGCCGTGCCCACCAGCCTGCTTACCCGGAGTACCCGTCTGGCTATCCGCTGTACCCGCCTGCTTGCCTACCCGGATCACCCGCCAGCCACCTGACGTGCTCATCCACTGTACCGGTCAGTTCCTGTCATCTGACCCGTGGGAGTCACCTGCTCTCATACAAGGTTGGTCACAGAGTGGCACCTGGTTCACCTGCCCGGTCCCTCCCTGGTACACGGAGTCAACTAAGCCGCCGTGTGACCTGGGTCGGTCCGAGTAGGCACTTAGTTACGCCCCTCTGGTCCCTCCTTGCGGCAAGCACAGAGGTTCCACCACCCGGACACGTCACAAAACGCTGTAGTTGCCCAGCAATCACGTTCCCTCACTTATTCGTCGAACATTCATCGAACATTGATGATTTTCCCGAATCTAAGTAAAAATGCTCTCCTTTCACGAATCACGAATCCGAATGTGCCACATTCGTGCCGAATTTAACTTTTCAGATCAGATTTCGAACATATTCGCTCATCTCTAGTAGCAATCTGAGTACTGAGACTAGGTGCATTACTTTAAATTTATCAACATTAACTCCTTCCCAACATATGATGTGCTAATACATCATATGTTGGATCCTCTTCTTTGAAGCTGGCTCAGAAGCTGAGCCTGCTTTATTGCTGGCAGATGATGGCTGTGTTATTCCGTCATCATCTGCCTCTAGCAGCATAGCAGCAGCATATGGAGCCAGGCTCCACCCTCTGGTGTATCCTTTTAAATGCCACTGTCAATCTCTGTCAGCGGCATTTACAGCACGCAGCCCGGGGGGGACGTCGTTTCATGAACCCAGTGGCCCCCATGCAACGTGATCGCTACATGCTGATGGGTTGTCATAACAGCTATGACGACCAACGTGTAGCTGAGCTCCAGAGGTGACCGTCATATTTACTATATATAGCAATATTTTGTGACTGCAGTAAATAGTACAAGTGTTACACGCATGCCGCTAGGTTCAGGTTTCATGAAATCTTTGGAATCCTAGGGGAACTGTTACTCAGGGCAACCATAGGTTGCAACTTCTCTCAGGCACATGATAGATTCAATTGCTGACCAGACACATCTGACAAGAGTCTTTTCCAACAGTTTAACAGTGGAATTTAATCTGAAGCACGGCCAGTGAAATTAAGGGATATTACAGCAACAATCTTCATTACAGTACAGTCTGAGTTTCTTGAGCAACCAGCTCCAGCAACAATATAGTAGTTTCTTCACAAGGCACAGTATTCAGTAGCACAATTCAGCATAGATTAGATCTCTTAGCAGCATACTTCTATGTGTGACATGCAGAAGTAGTGCTGTTGCAGAGTGTGACATGCCGAGGTAATGAAGAATATAGAAGTAACACAAGCACAGGAGACAGGAAGTGTTGTGCTCCAGAAGCATCCAGCAACTAGAGGGGTTAACACAGTCACAGGAAAAGGGGACTGTTTTAGCTGATCCAGGGCGATTGTGGGGAAGTTGTTTACTGTCTGGCCAGAATCGAAGAGAAAGGTGGCTTATGATCTGTATCTCACAGAATGCAAGGGAACAGAATTCAGGTCAGGAGGGAAGCTAAACAAAGGTCAGTTAGACTCCCTGAGCTAACAGTGTGGAGTATTATCGGCCAGGAAGATAAGGACTGGAAGTATGCCTTTCATAGAGATCATCTCCCTCATCACACCCTTCCCCCCTCCATCTCTATGCAGGATAAAGAATGTTGTGTACTATTGAGTTCTTGTGAAGGAAAAGCCTGTGGTTGTGTATGCATTAAAACTGTGCTGTACTGTGCTACCCTATAATAGACTGTGTACTGCTGGGCTGCAAAGGAGACTGTACTCTTATTACTGGAGCCTGTTGCTCAAAGAGACATTTGCATTGCACTGGCCGTGCCTCATTAAATGTGACTGTTCTACCATTTATGAAGACTCTTGCCAGATGTGTCTGGTAAGCGACTGAATTTATAGTGTGCCTGAGGGAAGCTGCAGCCTATGGTCGCCCTGAGTAACGGTTCCCCGAGGATTCCAACGAATTCATGTAACTGTTCTCGCCATATCTGAACTTAGGCAGTGTGCGTGTAACATTGGTGGCCCGTATGGGGAATCCTGAGCGGGAATTAGCGTGTAGAGGGAGAAGAGGAAAAGTGTCTGGAAAAACACAGCAGCATAGCACCTGAAGGAATCAACCAAAACCTCTGAACGGGTGATAGACTCAGACAGGACCTTTAACCTGCTTGGGTTAGATAAACCAGGGAGACAGTCCTCTCTAACACCACAAATCACCATAAGGAAAGAATTCAAGATACTGGGACAAGTTGGAGAGTGTGAACAGAAAGAGAGACTGTCTTGTAGGAACTTGTTGCACCAGATCGATGCAGGCTTACAGAAAGGCTACCAGCCAGATGAGATCATTGAGGGGGTGGTGAAAGTGATCAGCCCAGGACTGAACCTCCGTAGCATGCTATGAAAAGTCAATTGACCTTGCAACAGCTGAAGATGATTTTAAAAGGGCACTATAAAGAAGAGAGTACTTCAGAATTGTTCCACCGACTCATTAACCTCTCACAGAAAAATAATAAATCACCCCTAAGTTTCTTGTTCAGAGCAATTGACTGAAGGATAGACTGTTGTTTGCACCCAGAGATGTAGAAGTGGAAGACAAGTTTGATGCTGGACTAGTCCAAAAGAAGTTCTTGAGATCATTCGGAACAGGATTAATCAGCAAAGATATCAAGTTGCATCTGAAACAGTCCCTAGAAGACTCTGGCATTTTGGACGAAGTCCTAATTGAAAAAATGAATGAGGCCGCTAGTTTGGAGTCAGAGAGCAAACAGAAGTTAAAGAAAGGCTCTGCTCCTAAAATCACCAAAATGAGTCAGCTGAAGTTGGAGACCAGTCCGAAGATCATCATAGAGACCCTCCAGTGCCACCTCCGAGAGGGAACCTTAAATCACCAACAAAAGAGAGGACCGCCAGCGCTGACTGGGAGGAAGTAATAGGAGAACTGCAAGCCGAGTTGATTGAGGTGAAAAAGTTGATTCATTCCAGGCCAGAACCAGTATCCCTCAGACCCAGGAGTGGGTTCAAAAACAAAAGATGCCCGGCTTGTGAAGCGGGCTGTTAATCAAATCAGAGTACGGTGTGTGTCCACTGTCTAAGATGTGGTGAGGAAGGACATTATGCCAACGAATGCCAATGATCCCGGTCATTTGGGTTAAAAGACAGGAGGTTACCAGTGCGGGGCGAATGGTAACCGTGACACGGAGGAGGCCCCAGAAGCAAATCCAAATCTCACCAAACCCCAGAACGCCGCATGAGGAAAAACGGCTGCGTCAGTACTAACCCCAAATGTGTTCCCGTCTACAACAGCTGCAAGGGAGACAGGGGCATCTGTTACTTCATGCCCAGTGTGGAGGTCAAACGATGTACTCCTGGGAGGAGGATTCCTCGGTCAGTAAAGATAGCCTCATCAGCCTAATCGGTGAAAGGTGCTTTATACAATGCCGGCTAGATGGACCCCTAGTATAAGCACTATAGGACACAGGAGCCCAAGCGAGCCTTTTAAATGAAGAATGGAGAAGGCGCTACCTGCCATACACTTGCCTTCGGTCACTAAAAGAACTCTTGGGACCAGTGGAACTCCACAGCAAATCCGTCAACCAGACCGAGATCCCTTTCATAGGCTGGGTGGAAGTGACTTTCCAACTCAAGGCCACGAAGAAGAGCAACACCATCGAGCTTTTGGTACCTTTTCTCGTGACTAGTGATCAGAACGTGGCAGAGGATCCTATCCTGGATTATAATGTAATCAGTGAAGTCATCACGAAACACAAGGCAGGGGCGCTGGTGGTGGATGCAATCGTCACATCTCTTGCTATACCCAACGCCGTGGTGGAAAACGTGATTCATAGAGTAAAGAAAGCACAAAATACAATGGACCTAAAAGAAGTCAAGGTAGACTTGCACCCAACCATCATCCCTGCAAACCACATGGTGGGGGTGAGGTGTAGAAAGAAAAGTCCAGAAAAGACTGTTCGTGCCAAAAAACTCCTCAGAACTTCCAGAAGGCCTAGTTCAAGGTGAGACTATGCTTACAATTCCTACTGATGGGTTTGCTCGAGTGACATAGCCAGTGATGAATACTATGAAACACAAAATTAGACTGGATCCAGAGACTGTGTTAGGTCACATCGAAACCGTTAAAACAGTATATCCAGCCAGTGTGAGACCTACCCAGGGGTCTACAGTGAATTCAGTATCCCCACTGAGGGACAGGAGTTGCCCAGGGGAGGAAATTGCGCAACCCACCTCGGGGTCCTGGCATCCCCCAGTACCCCTGCAACACTTGTGTGCTTAAGATCTAGCGGTAGCAAAACAGATGCTGAGAGAAGAGTGTCATGCGTTCTCCAAAGTTGACTCTGATATAGGCTGTATCCCGTCGTTGTATTTGAAAATCAATTTGAAAGACACGACCCCAGTAACCAGAAGTTACATGTCTGTGCCAAAACCATTACATCGTGAAGTGACAGAATATTTACAAGATCTCCTCAACAGAGGTTGGGTCCAAAATTCGAAGTCATCTTATTCCTCTCCTATTGTCCGTGTTAGGAAGAAGGACGGTACATTGAGACTCTGTTGTGATTACGGGGAACTAAACCGAAAGTCAGTACCTGATCAACACCTCATACCAAAGATGCAAGATATGCTGGATAGCCTATCAGGAAGCACCTGGTTCTCTGTCCTCGATCAGGGTAAGGCATACCACCAAGGGTTTGTCGAAGAGTCCAGTAGACCCTTGACAGCATTCATCACACTGTGGGGATTATATGAGTGGATCCGCATACCGTTTGGGCTCAGTTCAGCTCCAGCAGAATTCCAGAGGAGCATGGAGACATGTTTAGAAGGATTGAGGGACGATATCTGCCAGCCGTACTTGGATGACAATGTGCTAACACACTGTTCAAAACGTGCCACTCCATAATATACACATACTACAATATAAAGAGTGGCAGCTATGGATCATATAACGGCAAAATCGGAAAATTAGCATAAGCAACGAGACAACCACGATCAAAAGCCAATCTACATCATAAAAAAATATTTTTTATTAGATATTAAGTTTTGTTAAAAATTATCACATGCAGATAATTGGTGCAAAAAATGGTGCAAAACAACATACAATTTGTAAAAATGTACCACCGCTGTATGGGACACGCAGGACCCAAGTTGTACAGCCTAATAAATGTTATGTAATCATCCAAGTAGCATAATATTTATACACAAGCCAATGTGACCCGATTAGTAAAGGCTCATATGTTCAAGGGTTGTTAGGTCAGAGAAACAGAAACTGTTGATACACTCCTCCAAGCAGGGCCGGCCCGAACGTATAGGCGAACTAGGCAGCCGCCTAGGGCGCCGATCCTAAGGGGGCGCCAGAGAAAAAATAGAAAAAATTATAAAAAATCTTTTCAAAAGGCAAAAAGTTTCAGGGATGGAAAGAAAAGTGTACATAATTTTTTTTACCATAAATTTAAAAGAAAAACCGTTGAGCTTCAATTGACGCATGGAAAGGAGGCGCTAAACTACGGACGTGAGTCGTTTGCATCATCTGCTGACAGGTGTTTGATCCCGCGCGTTTATTTTACTCCTAAGTTTTCAAATGTTGGCAAAGCAAAGCAAGCAACCAAAAATGCACACACTACACTAAGGGGGCGCCCGAAAAAAAAAAAAATGTATACTTAAAAGGTAGGTGTACCATATGGCCTATTTATACGTAGTTTGGACTTTAGGTACTAGGTACTAGTTGGCGATTATATTGATAGATGTCATCAGCAGTCGATGCGGCTAGTGGGAGGAGTCTGTTTTGACGCATTGGCGTAGACTGCCTGGACTGCCAGTCAGGCCAGCTAAGGCAAGGGAGATAGTATCTACGTTTTTTGCATATCGGCGCGCGGGATTATAATATTTTCGAGGTATGTCTCTACTGTTTGCATGCTTTATCATGTGAGCCATTGCTGTTATTTTGTATATTCATTAGATTCATTGTTCCATGAGGTTTCATGAATGCAAATAGAAAATAGGAGGTTTTTAGTAAATTTTTGGCCTAGGTTCTAACGTGTTAGGCGCTGCGAGGTAGGTATATTGTTTTGATTTTCAAAAATATTGGAAACATTGGAAATTGTTAAAGAAATTTGTGGTTTTTGTCTTAAAAGTAAAATTTTATTATATAATGTTCAGATAACAATTTTAATCGGCGCGTTAACTTTTAGGTAAATGCTGTGTGTTGTAACGAGTCATGGCTGATAAGAAGAAAAAACTTTCGGGGTTTCAGAACCGTAAAAGAAAAGCTGAGGAGGAGAAATCACTTTCAAAAATCAAAGGGTCATTTTTAAAATATCTAAGCAATAGAAATGAAGACGCGGAATTCCAAAGGTTGGAACAACAGGCTTCTGTTGCCTCGGAAATATCGAATGTGGAAATAGAATTTGTTTCTCATGCTGAAAATAGTGAACTACAACCATCAATATCTGGTGGTAGATCTGATCAAAGTACCAGTACTTACATGGAGGCTGGTACATTTATAGAAATACTACGCAAAGACTATTCGGACGATCCCGCTACGTGGACCGTAATCAATGATGACTTATGCCTAGATGTAGTAAAACTCGGCCCCACACAAGTTAAAGATTTCGATTTTCCTTTGGACACTAATCGAAGAAAATTTTCTTGTGTTCACTATAAACGTCATCTTGTCAATGGTGAAAGTCTTGAACGCAATTGGCTAACGTATTCTATTCAGAAAAATTCAGTTTTTTGTTTTTGCTGCACGTTGTTTCCAGACTCATCACTTCAACTAGGAATCATCAAACGCTCAGCCTTAGGTACTGATGGTGTAAATGACTGGAAAAACATATCTGCTATTTTAGCCAGCCACGAAAAAAGCAAAGATCACATGATTAGCTTTCAAAAATGGAAGGAACTCGAAAATAGACTTAAGATGAACAAGACCATTGACGAAGAACACTTACGCAAAATTGAAGAGCAAGAAAAATACTGGCATCAAATTTTAGAAAGGTTGATAGCTCTAGTGAGGGTACTAGGTACGCAAAACTTAGCGTTCCGTGGATCAAATGATGCATTGTTTGCATCTAATAATGGGAACTTTTTGAAATTTGTGGAGTATTTGGCTATGTTCGATCCCGTCATGTGTGAGCACATTCGGAAAATCCGGGACAAAGAGATTCATGCACATTATTTGGGAAAAACAATACAGAATGAGATGATTCAACTGCTAAGTAATGGTATTCAGGAAAAGATTCTTGACGATGTCAAAACTGCAAAATACTTTTCTGTAGTGCTGGATTGTACGTCTGACGTGTCTCATGTTGAACAAATGACTATCATTGTTCGGTTTGTTTCCACATCAGAAGACAAAAAGTTTGAAATTAAAGAGCACTTCTTGGGATTCATTCCTGTTTCTGATACAACTGGAGGTGGTTTGACAGCCGCTGTCTTGAACAAATTTGAAGAACTGTCGCTCTCTGTGGACAACTTACGAGGGCAAGGCTACGACAATGGGAGCAACATGAAGGGAAAAAACATTGGACTACAAAGACGAATTTTGGACATAAACCCACGTGCATTCTTTGTGCCTTGCAGCTCCCATTCTCTAAACTTAGTCGTCAACGATGCCGCTAAATGTTGTTTTGGAGCGACAACTTTTTACCTGTTAGTTCAAAATCGCTACGTATTTTTCTCTTCGTCAACTCAGCGTTGGGAAGTACTCGTGCGTCATTTGCCATCTCTGACTCTAAAACCTCTAAGCGAAACAAAGTGGGAAAGTAGAATTGATGCTCTGGCCCCCCTCCGTTACCAATTGAGCGAAGTCCATGATGCCCTAATGGACATAGCAGAAAATATTAGTCTCACAGGAAGCTCTGGAAATGTCTCCCGGCTAGAAGCGCAAGGTCTTGCTAAACAAGTTGGAACCTTTTCTTTTGTTACATCTGTTCTAGTATGGTTCAACATTTTGTACGAAATCAATTTGACAAGTAAGTTACTTCAGTCACAAGAATTCGATTTAGCTGCTGCTTCTCAACACCTTGACAAAACAAAGAAATATCTGCAATCATTAAGAAGCGATGAAGAGTTTGAGAAGCTGTTAGTTGATGCGAGGGAAATCGCAGAAGAGCTTGGCATACCAGCTAATTTTGAGTCAAGTTCTGCGCCAAAACGTTTAAAGAAAAAAAACAGACAGTTCTCTTATGAAGGGAAAGATGAGCCCATAAGAGATGAGAAACAGAGTTTCAAAATTAACTTTTACTTTGCGATCTTAGATACTGCTATAAATTCAGTTGATGAGCGGTTCACTCAGCTGAAAGAAATGGAATTGAAATTTGGATTTTTGTACCACATCCGTTCACTTGAGGGAAAACCAAGCAAATTTGTTCTAGATAAGTGTAAAGCTCTGGAAAAGTCTCTTACACACAGCGAAGTAAAAGGCATCGATGCCATAGAGCTATGTGGTGAACTGCAGGCAATGTCAAGACGTGTTCCAGAAGATTCATCACCAAAAGACGTTCTTGAACTTTTGCTTAAATCTGACTTGAAAGAAAGTGTCCCCAACCTGGTGGTGGCTCTAAGAATTCTTTTGACTCTGCCTGTGTCCATGGCCTCAGGAGAGAGAAGCTTCTCAAAACTAAAGCTAATTAAAACATATTTAAGGGCAAATATGACGCAAGAGAGGTTGGTTGGGTTGGCAACAATTTCGATAGAATCTGAAGTTGCTAAACAAATTAATCTCGGTGACTTAGTGTCATCCTTTTCAAAAAAAAAAGGCAAGGAAACAAAAATTTTAATTACCTATGGTCGTTTTTGTTTTGTGTTATTGATTACTTTGTATGTATTTGTCCTATACAACTTCTCAGAAGATTAAAGAGTTAGGAGAGAGTTAATTAATCATTGTTGTTGTGGTTTATTTTGCTCCTAAATTTATATCCCAAGTTTTCATCTACTGCCAAGAATAGTAGGGGCGCAACAAAATAGTTTCGCCTAGGGCGCCGTAATCTCTCGGGTCGGCCCTGCCTCCAAGTCATTATTATGGGTATAGTGAACCACCATATATATATTTATATGTGTATAACAACAGTATATAGACATGCAATATGTTAGTACTTTGTATTACATCCTATCTATACATTGTTCGGCCAGATTATCCATCATATGGAAAACATGTCTGGCACACAACGGTTCTGTATAAGGTGACAATGCAGATAAACATATATATAATAATTGATACCTAGGCACCAGACTGCTACTGAATGAGGCTTCCAAAGTGGGTCCTGCTCCCACCCCAACGTGCTTTTCGGCGCTGCCTTCCTCAGGGGGCAAAACTTAATATCTAATAAAAAATATTTTTTTATGATGTAGATTGGCTTTTGATCGTGGTTGTCTCGTTGCTTTTTGGATGACACTGTGACACACTGCAAAACCTTCCGGGAGCATGTTGAACACGTGAGGACAGTAGTACAAAGGTATCCACAACATGGAGTTAAGTTGACCCCAAAGAAGTGTTAACTGTTCAAAAGGCAAGTCCGATTTCTAGGGAAAATTGTGTCGAGAGAAGGATATACCATGGACCCAGCAGAAATCGTTCCGGTACTGGCCTTAGAAGACAATCAGCCCTCTACTGTCGGGGAGTTGAGACAGATATCAGGATTCCTCTCCTACTATCGTACATACGTTTGGAACTTCTCCAGGACTGCCGCCCCACTATACCTCCTCTTGGGGGGGATGACAGAGACAACAACACCCATGGAGAAAAATAAGATTGCGGGTAGGACTGTGGAAAATATGTGTATGGTTGATATACAGAAATCAATTATTACCTTTATACAAGCTTACTAGTTTAAAACACAATAATAGGAAAGTTAGTGTGTATGCTTTAGTTAACACTGTTGCTTGAAGTTAATTATTATTTTAAGATGGCGCCAGCATCCTTGATTTCCCCCCACCTGAGGAATGCCTAAGGAGTTACCAATATGGAAGAAGTCTGGATGGACTAATCACAGAGGGTCACGTTATCTAAGGAATGCAAGAAATTATGCTAATCTCCACCGTAAGTTAAAGTCTAAGAGTTTGAGGTATACACTGACAACAACCCTTTGACATAAGTCCTTACTACAGCCAAACTGAATACAATGGGTCAGAGATGGGTCTCTGAACTAGCTAACTTCAATTTCAGCATCAAGTACAGGCTGTAGCGTCGGCGTCCCTGCCTCCTGCCAGACAGGGACGCCGTTCCCCTCACCTCTCCGCTCCATGCCCGTCGGCTCCCTCCAGCTCTGCTGGCTCCCCCTCTCTTAAAGGGGCCGCACGCGCCGTCCTAAGGAGTCCCCGGCCAATGGCCGGAGGACCTCACCATATATAAGGCACCTCCTCCAAAATGGAGGTGCCCGAGCAATGTTGTTGCAAAGCCTTTCAACTCTGCTTCAGCCCTCAGGTCCCGTTACCAGTTACCTGCCAGTCACCTGCCAGATTCCTGCTTGATACCTGCCTGATACCTGCCTGATATCTGCTTACCTGCTTGCTATCCTGTGGTCCGACAGTCTGCCTACCAGCACCTGCCAGTCTGTCTATGGATCAGTCCGCCTGCGGACCAGGAAGTACCTGCCAGATACCTGCCTGATACCTGCCTGCCTGTCCAGAGACTCTTACTCGCTCACCTGGGAGCACTCACCTGCTACCTGCCTGCTAGCCTACCTGGAGGCTTAGCCGTCACTTGCTGTGACCACCTGCCTGTCCAGAGACTCTTACTCGCTCACCTGGGAGCGCTTACCTGCTACCTACCTGCTAGCCTACCAGGAGGCTTAGCCGTCACTCGCTGTGACCACCTGCCTGTCCAGAGACTCTTGCCCGCTCACCTGGGAGCGCTCACCTGCTACCTGCCTGCTAGCCTACCTGGAGGCTCTGCCGTCACTTGCCGTGACCACCTGCCTGTCCAGAGAATCTTGCCCGCTCACCTGGGAGTGCTCACCTGCTACCTGCCTGCTAGCCTACCTGGAGGCCCTGCTGTCACTTGCCGTGACCACCTGCCTGTCCAGAGACTCTTGCCCGCTCACCTGGGAGCGCTCACCTGCTACCTGCCTGCTAGCCTATCTAGAGACTCTTCCCTGCTGTCACTTGCCGTGACCACCTGCCCGTCTAGAGACTCTTTCCCTGCTGTCACTTGCCGTGACCACCTGCCCGTCTAGAGACTCTTACCCTGCTGTCACTTGCCGTGACCATCCACCTGTCTAGAGACTGTCCCCGTCACTTGCCATGACTTCCTGCCCCTTCTACCCAGAGACTGTCCCTGTCACTTGCCGTGACTACCTGCCCGCCTTCCCTGGGAGCCACCCGCTTCCTTACAAGGACTGCCCCTTTGTATAGTTGCTCAGAGGTTCCACCTCCCAGACCCGTTACACAGGCCAGGAAAATGCAATGTGGATGATGACGGATTGTCAAGAATACCACTAGAGCCTGAGGAGTTCATGCAAGAATGCTCGGAGGAAGTCAGTCTGGACACAATTAAGAGCACTACCCAAGCAGTACAAGCTTATGTGAAGGAAGACACACCATTGTGGTGTCCGTTGACGGTGGAAACCACCATAAAATCGAGAGATCAAGATCACCCTGGACTATTCAACAACTACCAAAAGGGAAAATCTGTTGAGCACAACGGGAAGATCCCGTAATTGGTAGAATACTACTTTATGCGGACCAAAATAGGTTTCCAAGTAAATGGGAGAGACACAATGAGCCACCAACAGTAACTGTTTTAATTAAAGAATGGACGAAGCCCTACCTCAGTGAAGACAGTATCCTGTATCGTAAAGGAGGACAAAACCGGAAGTTGGTACAACCCAAAGTATTTTGTAAGTTGGTCTTCAAAGAACTCCATGAAAACATGGGACACCTGGGAGTGGAAAGGACAACAAATTTGATCCGTGAACATTTCTTCTGGCTGTACATGCAGAGAGATATTGAGAGGTACGTGACCAGGGAGTGTGGGTGTCTGAAAGATAAACGTCCTAACACATCAAACCTGACAACTATAGGCCACATCTAAACTACGTATCCGTTTGAGATGGTCTCAATAGACTTTCTACATCTTGCGACATGCAAGGGTGGTTCCGAATACATCTTGGTGGTGATGGACCATTTCACTCGATTTGCTCAAGCATATGCCACCACCAATAAATCGGGTCAAACAGCGGCAGAGAAGATTTTCAATGAATTTGCTTTGAGGTTTGAGTTCCCTATGAGGCTACACCATGACCAAGGAAGAGAATTTGAGAACCAGCTCTTTGCCAAGCTAGAAAAGTACTGTAGAATTCAGAGATCCAACACAATGCCCTATCACCCAGAGTCTTATCGGGCAGGAAGATAAGGACTGGAAGGAATTGTGTCACAGGGATCATCTCCCTCATCATACCCTCCCCCCTCCATCTCCATGCAGGATAAAGAATGCTGTATACTATTGTGTCCTTGTGAAGGAAACACCTGTGGTTGTGTATGCATAGAAGTGTTCTGCTAAGAGATCTAATCTATGCTGAATTATGCTACTGAAGAGACTGTAATACCTTGCTTTTTGAAGAAACTACTGTATTGTTACTGGAGCCGGTTGCTCAAGAAACTCAGACTGTACTGTAATCAAGATTGTTGCTGTAATATCCCTGAATTGCACTGGCCGTGCTTCAGATTAAATTCCACTGTTAAACTTTTGAAAAAGACTCTTGTCAGATGTGTCTGGTCAGCAATTGAATCTATCGTGTGCCTGAGAGAAGCTGCAGCCTATGGTCATCCTGAGTAACGGTTCCCCTAGGATTCCAAAGAATTCGTGAAGCCCGTCTGATGTTTGATGTTATCTCTCATGCATGCTACTGGTTGTTTTCTACAAGTATCTTTGGTTACCAAATCTGGAGTTATAAGTACATCTGCATTTGTTGAGTCAGGTTTCTGCCTTAGATCTCATTGACAGTGATTTTGCTATCGAGTGTGGGTACACAGTGTAAACTCTCGGTCATCCCATTCAAGTATCAGCAATTGATAATTCTCCTCTTACACAAAGTAATGCTACTTCTAAGGTTGAGAATGTGTGAATGAGAGTGGGAGTGTTACATACAGAATATATGTCTTTCATGATCTTTCTGTTATGTTCTGCTACCAGAGCTAAGGAAAGAGAGGAGATCTGTCCCTACGATAGAACTCAGCTGAATCCCTACGATGTAACAGGGAACCTGATCCTGCGATCAGACCTGCTAAAGTCCTAAGCTAGTCTGTACGGAGACCTATAGATGTGGGGAAGGAATCCCTACAAGTACTAAGGACTGGGAGGAATATGGGACACCTCCTAACAGAAATAGTAGCAGACAGACGAACAAACAAAATATATAGAACATAGAGGTCCGTAGACCAAGCAAACTAACAGAGTAAGATACAGAGCACAGGCTAGCTAGAAAGTAGTTATACAATGAAGTCCAGCAAAGCCAGAAGGGCGGAGCAGGCTTAAATAGGCCAACAAGGTCATGTGACCAGCAAAGGAAAAAAAACCTAAGAGCAAGGTTCTAACAGTACCCCCCCTTCTAAGAGGATCCTCCGGATCCCCTAGGACCAGGCTTATCAGGAAATCTCCTGTGAAACGCTCTGATAAGTCTGGACGCGGAAACATCATCCGACCTCACCCAAGAGTTATCCTCGGGTCCGAAACCTTTCCAGGCCACAAGATACTGCAAACTACCTCTATACAGTCTAGAGTTAAGGATGCGAGAAATTTCATATTCCCCGTCCTCCACCACCGGAGGAACAGAGGCAGAGGCGTCACAATCCGATACAACAGCTTTTTTCAACAGAGAGACATGAAATACCGGATTAATTCTCCAGGAGGTAGGAACCTCCAACCTAACAGCAGATTGGTTGACAACCTGAAGCACCTTAAAGGGCCCTACAAACTTGGGACCCAATTTCTTAGAAGGAATCCTCAACCGCAGATTCCTAGAGGACAACCAAACCATGTCACCAACAGCGAACAAAACCTCCTGTCGTTTCCTATCAAAGTAGTCCTTAGATTTTCTGTTGGCCTCCTGAAGATTACCACGCACATCCGTCCAAACTCTCTCCAAATCACCAGAAAAATTCTCCTCCTCAGGCACGGCAGATCCCAACTTGGAGAACGACCCAAACGACGGATGTCTCCCAGAACAACAAAAAAAAAGGCGAACAACCAGCAGAAGAAGATGTATGATTGTTCAGAGCAAATTCAGCAAGTGGCAGAAACTCAGACCACCCCTCTTGATTGTCTGCCACAAAACAACGCAAGAACTGCTCAACATCCTGGTTTTTCCTTTCTGTCTGGCCATTAGATTCAGGATGATATCCGGACGAGAACGATAAATGAACTCCCAACCTGTCACAAAAGGCACGCCAAAAACGAGCCACGAACTGAGGACCCCTATCAGAAACTGTAACGGGTCCGGGAGGCGGAACCTCTGAGCTACTATACAAGGGGGCGGCCCTTGTAAGGGAGCGGGTGGCAGTCTCTGGGTGAACGGACAGGGAGTTACGGCAAGTGATCAGGGCAGTCTCTGGGTAAGGGGTAGGTACGACCTGTGATGGCAGAGCCTCCGGGTAGGCTAGCAGGCAGATGGTAGATGTGTGCTCCCAGGTGAGCAAGCGAGAGTCTCTGGAATAGCAGGTGGTCACGGCACGTGACGGCGGAACCTCCGGGCTGGCAGGCAGGTAGGTAACGGAGAAGCGCTCCCAGGTGAGCGGGCAAGAGTCTCTGGAATAGCTGGTGGTCACCGCACGTGACAACGGGACCTCCGGGCTGGCAAGCAGGCAGGTAACGGAGATGCGCTCCCAGGTGAGCGGGCAAGAGTCTCTGAGATAGCTGGTGGTCACAGCACGTGACAACGGAGCCTCCGGGCTGGCAAGCAGGCAGATAACGGAGAAGCGCTCCCAGGTGAGCGGGCAAGCTGGTCCATAGACAGACTGACCGGAGTAGTAAGGCAGACCGTCGGACCTCAGGCAAGCAGGCAGGTAGCTGATATGCGCTCCCAGGTGAGCGGGCAGGCTGGTCCTTTAGACAGACTGACAGGAGTAGTAAGGCAGACCGTCGGACCTCAGGCTGGCAGACAGGTAACAAGTATTCAGGCAGGAATCAGGCAGGTAACTAGCAGGAAACTGGCAGGAAACTGGCAGGTAACTGGCAGGCAACTGGCAACGGGACCTGAGGGCTGAAGCACAGGTGAGACACTGGTGCAAACAACATTGCTCGGGCACCTCCATTTTGGAGGAGGTGCCTTATATATGATGAAGTCCTCCGGCCATTGGCCGGGGACTCCTTAGGACGGCGCGCGCGGCCCCTTTAAGAGGAGGGGAGCGCGCGCGCGCGCGCCCTAAGCACAGGGGCCGGGAAGGAGCGCGCGCTGAGAGCAGAGCGGGAGGAGGACGCCGGGAAGGAGCGCGCGCTGACAGCAGAGCGGGGAGAGGACGCCGGGCACGGAGCAGAGCGGTGAGGGGAGCAGCGTCCCTGCCTAGCAGAGGGCAGGGACGCCAGCGCTACAGTACCCCCCCCTTTAGGCCCCCCCTTTTTTAGGCCAGACAGAAATTTAGCTAGGATGAGAGGGGCATGGATGTTCTCCCGGGGCTCCCACGTTCTCTCCTCAGGACCAAACCCCTTCCAATCTACCAGAAAAAAGGTCTTTCCTCTTACCCTTTTGGTGGCAAGAATGTTCTCTACCTCAAACTCGTCCTCAGCAGAAACCGGAGCAGGAGGCGTACCTGTAGACTTGGAAAAAGAGTTAAGCACCACAGGTTTGAGGAGAGACACATGGAAGGAGTTAGGGATCCGTAAGTTGGCCGGGAGTTTCAATTTATAAGCCACCGGGTTGATCTGACTGATGACCTCCAGTGGGCCGATGAACCGAGGCCCTAACTTATAGGAAGGGATCTTGAGCCGGACATATTTGGACGAGAGCCAGACTTTATCCCCAGGGCGGAATTGAGGAGGGTCCAGACGTTTTTTGTCAGCGTGTCTTTTCATACGCTCGGATGACAGAAGGAGTGCGGACCGGGTACTCTCCCATATGGAGGAAAATTTGTTAACAAGAGATTCCGCAGCCGGATTGTCCGCCGAGGTGGAGACGGGAAACGGGATCCGAGGATGCTGACCGTAGACTACAAAAAACGGGGATTTGGAGGAAGACTCGCTCTCGTGATTGTTGTACGAGAATTCGGCCCATGGCAGGAGATCCACCCAGTCAGAATGGTGGGCATTAACGAAGTGCCGAAGGTAACTGGTCAGGTTCTGATTGATCCGCTCCACTTGACCATTAGACTGTGGGTGGTAAGCGGAGGAGAAGTCCAGGGTGACGTCCAGCAATTTACAAGTGGCTCTCCAGAAACGGGAAGTGAACTGTACCCCACGATCCGACACGATGTGACGGGGCAGGCCATGAAGACGGAAGATGTGGCGGATAAAGTCTTTAGCCAGCTCGGGTGCAGACGGAAGATCTGGCAGTGGAATGAAGTGAGCCATCTTGGAGAAGCGGTCAGCGACCACCCAAATGACCGTACAACCGGCAGAGACGGGTAGATCAGTAATGAAGTCCATCGCTATATGCTGCCAGGGGGCAGCAGGTACTGGCAGAGGTAGGAGGCGGCCGGCCGGCAGGTGTCTCGGAACTTTGTTGCGGGCGCAGGACACACAGGCAGAAACAAAGTCTATTACATCCTTGTGCAGGTTAGGCCACCAGTAGTGCCGGGTAATAAGCTGGAGGGTCTTTTTCTGACCGGCGTGGCCAGCTAGTTTAGAAGAATGACCCCAGTGTAGGATCTTCTCCCGATCAGGTACTGGTACGAACGTCTTACCAGGAGGAAGACGATTTAGACTCACGGGAGCCACCTGCATTACTCTGGCAGGATCGATGATATGTTTCGGATCCTCCTCGAGATCAGACACCAGAAAGGACCGAGACAAGGCGTCCGCCTTGACGTTTTTGTCAGCCGGGCGAAAATGAAGGACAAAATCAAAACGAGCAAAAAACAAGGACCACCGGGCTTGGCGCGGGTTAAGTCTCTGGGCATGCTGGAGGTAAGCCAAGTTCTTGTGGTCAGTGTAAATTATTACCGGGTGAAGAGCCCCCTCGAGCAGGTAACGCCACTCCTCCAATGCCAGTTTGATGGCCAATAACTCTCGGTCTCCTATGGAATAGTTGCGCTCAGAGGAGGAGAAGAGTTTAGAGAAGAAGCCACAAGTTACCATCCTCCCGGAAGATGATTTTTGAGTAAGTACCGCTCCGGCTCCAGAGGAGGAGGCGTCAACTTCCAGGAAGAACTGTTTGTTGCCATCTGGGCGATGCAGCACCGGGGCGGAAGAGAAGGCCTGTTTAAGGGAAAGAAAGGCCTCCTCTGCTTCGGGTGGCCACTCTTTGGGATTAGTACCTTTACGGGTGAGCGCAGAAATTGGGGCCGTCCGGGAAGAGAAGTGTGGTATGAAGAGGCGGTAGTAGTTGGCGAAGCCCAGGAATCGCTGAATGGCCTTCAACCCCTCCGGTCGGGGCCATTTCTCGATGGCAGACAGTTTCTCAGGATCCATTTGTAGGCCGGTCTGAGAGATAATGTAGCCCAGAAACGGAAGCGAGGTCTGCTCAAAGAGGCACTTCTCAAATTTAGCGTAGAGATGGTTCTGCCTTAGCCTGAGCAGGACCTGACGAACGTCCCTCCGGTGAGTCTGGAGATCCGGAGAGAAGACCAAGATGTCGTCCAGGTACACCACTACGCAGGAGTAGAGAAGGTCCCGGAAGATGTCATTGACCAACTCTTGAAAGACGGCAGGAGCGTTACAGAGACCAAAGGGCATTACCAGGTATTCATAGTGGCCGTCCCGGGTGTTGAATGCCGTC
Source organism: Phyllobates terribilis (assembly GCF_046119375.1). Classification (NCBI taxonomy): domain Eukaryota; kingdom Metazoa; phylum Chordata; class Amphibia; order Anura; family Dendrobatidae; genus Phyllobates; species Phyllobates terribilis. Next base: position 640,817,139 of record NW_027362762.1, read on the forward strand.
TTCCATTCATCCCCCTGACGAATACGAACCAGGTTGTACGCCCCACGAAGGTCCAGTTTGGTGAAGATCCTAGCCCCCCTCAGGCGATCAAATAATTCTGGAATGAGCGGAAGGGGGTACTTATTCTTCACCGTGATCAGGTTTAGGCCTCTATAGTCTATACAGGGACGGAGAGAGCCGTCCTTCTTTTTGACGAAAAAGAAGCCTGCTACCGCCGGGGAGGTAGATTTCCGGATGAATCCTCTGGCCAGATTCTCCTCAATATATTCGGACATTGACCGGGTCTCAGCAGCGGATAAAGGATAGATACGCCCACGGGGAGGAGTAGTACCGGGTAGCAGATCGATGGGACAGTCGTATGGTCTATGTGGTGGTAATGTCTCTGCCTCCTTTTTATTAAAGACATCTGCATAAGACCAATAAGGAATCGGAAGTCCAGGTAGATTAGCTGGGGTAGGAGAGGGACGGACGGGATGGACGGGAACCAGGCAGGTTTTATGACAGTCTTGTCCCCAGCGAAGGACCTCTCCGGTTTGCCAGTCTAGCACGGGTGCATGTCTCTGGAGCCAGGGCAGACCTAGCAAGAGGGCGTGAGAGAGTCCAGGCAGAACATGAAAGGAGATACTTTCAGAATGCAGCATTCCCACCTGCAGGGTAATGGATTCGGTGATGAGTTGAATGGGGCGAGGTAAGAGGCCCCCATCCACGGCAGCGACAGACAAGGGTACAGCCAGAGGTTTGGTGGGGATGCGGTATTTCTCAACCAGGGACTGTGAAATAAGGTTCCCGGCTGCTCCAGAGTCAAGTTGGGCTAGTTCGAAATAACGGTTCTCCCCGTAGATGATCGAAACTGACAACAGCAGGGATGGAGAGGATTTATTCTTGTCTAGGTGGACCTCTCTGAGCGAACCTAGACACAGGCGTTTCCCGACCTCTCCGGGCAGGCACGGATCCGGTGCTCCTTACTGCCACAGTAGAAGCAGCTCCCCTCGGCACGGCGTGAGTCCTGACGGGTTTTGACCATCTTGGTCTGGTCGACCTGCATAGGCTCAGGAGAGTGTACCTGGGGAGAGATGGAGGAAATGACGGGTTTCTGGAAAGTAGGAGCTAAACGTGGAATCCTTCTCTCACGGGTGACCTCTTTGGCACGCTCCTGGAACCGTAGGTCAATCCGGGTGGCAAGGGTTATTAGATCATCGAGAGAGGTAGGAATGTCCCGACCAGCAAGTTCATCTTTAATACGACCGGACAGACCCTCCCAGAAGACGGATACCAGAGCGTCGTTATCCCAGGCCAGCTCCGAGGCAAGGGTGCGGAACCGTATGGCATATTGGCCCACGGTGAGACCCTCCTGACGGAGGCGTAGCAGAGAGGATGCGGATGAGGTCTTCCGTCCGGGTTCGTCGAAGACTTTCCGGAAAGCCGAGAGAAAAGCAGGCAAGTTGGACACCAGGGGGTCTCCTCTCTCCCATAGAGGATTTAGCCAGGCCAGGGCCTCCCCGGTGAGATGGGACATGATAAAGGCAATTTTGGCCCGGTCGGAATTAAACTGATGGGACAAAAGTTCAAAGTGCAGGGTGCACTGATTTATGAAGCCCCGAGCCTGGACGGGGTCGCCTCCGAAGCGAGGAGGTGCAGAAAGCCGGGGTCCGGGGTAGGATACCATAGTATTAGTGGGCGGCGGAGCTGCCGGATTGCAAGATATGGCACTGGCGGAGGTTGTTGGTGGATCAGACAGAGTGTTCAGGCGAGTATTAACATTCCGCAGGTGACCCAGGATGGCCTCCTGTTGGGACCTCTGACGGGACAGTTCAAGACAGAGGTCCGAGAGCGAGGGAGCTTGGGTGCCACCGGGTTCCATGGCCCGAGCAAACTGTAACGGGTCCGGGAGGCGGAACCTCTGAGCTACTATACAAGGGGGCGGCCCTTGTAAGGGAGCGGGTGGCAGTCTCTGGGTGAACGGACAGGGAGTTACGGCAAGTGATCAGGGCAGTCTCTGGGTAAGGGGTAGGTACGACCTGTGATGGCAGAGCCTCCGGGTAGGCTAGCAGGCAGATGGTAGATGTGTGCTCCCAGGTGAGCAAGCGAGAGTCTCTGGAATAGCAGGTGGTCACGGCACGTGACGGCGGAACCTCCGGGCTGGCAGGCAGGTAGGTAACGGAGAAGCGCTCCCAGGTGAGCGGGCAAGAGTCTCTGGAATAGCTGGTGGTCACCGCACGTGACAACGGGACCTCCGGGCTGGCAAGCAGGCAGGTAACGGAGATGCGCTCCCAGGTGAGCGGGCAAGAGTCTCTGAGATAGCTGGTGGTCACAGCACGTGACAACGGAGCCTCCGGGCTGGCAAGCAGGCAGATAACGGAGAAGCGCTCCCAGGTGAGCGGGCAAGCTGGTCCATAGACAGACTGACCGGAGTAGTAAGGCAGACCGTCGGACCTCAGGCAAGCAGGCAGGTAGCTGATATGCGCTCCCAGGTGAGCGGGCAGGCTGGTCCTTTAGACAGACTGACAGGAGTAGTAAGGCAGACCGTCGGACCTCAGGCTGGCAGACAGGTAACAAGTATTCAGGCAGGAATCAGGCAGGTAACTAGCAGGAAACTGGCAGGAAACTGGCAGGTAACTGGCAGGTAACTGGCAACGGGACCTGAGGGCTGAAGCACAGGTGAGACACTGGTGCAAACAACATTGCTCGGGCACCTCCATTTTGGAGGAGGTGCCTTATATATGATGAAGTCCTCCGGCCATTGGCCGGGGACTCCTTAGGACGGCGCGCGCGGCCCCTTTAAGAGGAGGAGAGCGCGCGCGCGCGCGCCCTAAGCACAGGGGCCGGGAAGGAGCGCGCGCTGAGAGCAGAGCGGGAGGAGGACGCCGGGAAGGAGCGCGCGCTGACAGCAGAGCGGGGAGAGGACGCCGGGCACGGAGCAGAGCGGTGAGGGGAGCAGCGTCCCTGCCTAGCAGAGGGCAGGGACGCCAGCGCTACAGAAACAATGTCAGTAGGAACGCCATGAAGTCTGACAATTTCCTTGACAAAGGCCTTAGCGAGAGTTTTAGCGCAGGGCAGTTTGACAAAGGGAACCAAGTGACACATCTTGCTAAAACGGTCCACGACCACCCAGATGACAGTAAAACCCTCAGAGGGGGGAAGGTCAGTTATAAAGTCCATAGCCAAATGTGTCCAAGGAGCACTGGGAACCTCCAAAGGACAAAGCAACCCCGCAGCAGGAGTATGTGAGGACTTAGATCTAGCACATATAGTACATTGACGCACCCACTTAATGACTTCCTTCTGCCATCCAGGCCACCAAAAACTGCGACCCACCAGTCTCTTGGTCTCAGAGATTCCGGGATGACCTGCCAACCGAGATTCGTGACACTCAACAAATAAATCTCTCCTAAAGGTCCCAGGCACAAACAACCTCCCATGGGGAGTGTTAGATGGGGCATTCTCCTGTGCTTTAAGAATCTCATCTTCCAAAACGGAGTCCAAAGCAGCTATCACAACACCTTCTTGTAAAATGTTCTCCTCTTTCTCAGCACCGACTATGGGAGAAAAACTGCGAGACAAGGCATCCGCCTTAACATTCTTAGTACCAGGGATGTAAGTAACGGAGAAATTAAACCGCGAGAAAAACAGTGCCCACCTAGCCTGACGGGCATTCAGGCGCTTGGCAGCATCAAGATATATCAGATTTTTATGATCCGTAAGAACCTGAACGGGAAATTCCGTACCTTCCAAGAAGTGACGCCAGTGTTCAAATGCGAGTTTAATAGCCAATAATTCCCGATTACCAATATCGTAATTCAGTTCAGTCTCCGAAAATTTTTTTGAAAAAAAGGCACAGGGATGTAATCCATCCCCGTTATCCTGAGACAATACTGCGCCAACCCCCACAGAGGAAGCATCAACCTCAACCAAAAACGGCTTAGTCACATCAGTCTGCATAAGGATGGGAGCATAGGTGAACCTCTCCTTGAGATACACAAAAGCTTCAATGGCCTCAGAAGACCACTGAACCGCATCAGCACCTTTCCTGGTGAGATCGGTCAGAGGTTTGACAATACTAGAAACATTTTTTATGAATTTTCTGTAATAATTGGCGAAACCTAAAAACCTCTGTATCGATTTCAAACCAATAGGCCTAGGCCATTCCTGTACAGCTTGAACTTTAACCGGGTCCATCTCAAAACCTTCGCTGGAGATAATGTAACCCAAAAAACTAATTCTCTGTACAGCGAACTCACATTTCTCCAGCTTAGCAAAAAGCGAATTGTCCATTAACAACTGTAATACCTCACGTACGCTCCGCCAATGAGACTCCAGATCCGGCGAATAAATCAAAATGTCATCCAAATACACAACCACATTTTTGCCGATCAAAGGTCTCAGGATGTCATTAATAAGATTCTGAAAAAATGCAGGAGCATTAGTAAGACCAAAAGGCATAACGAGATTCTCAAAATGACCCACAGGAGTGTTAAAAGCAGTCTTCCATTCATCACCCTCCTTCATGCGCAACAGATTGTATGCCCCCTTAAGGTCAATTTTAGAGAACCACTTGGCCCCCATTAACTGGTTAAACAGATCAGGAATCAATGGCAGTGGGTAAGGATTGCGTACAGTAATTTTGTTAATCTCACGAAAATCCAGACAAGGACGTAAACCGCCGTCCTTTTTTTTTACAAAAAAAAATCCAACCGCCACAGGAGACTTAGAGGGCCTAATGTGACCGGCGGCCAAACTTGTCTGTATGTATTCCTCCAAAGCCTTCCTCTCAGGAATAGTAAGGTTAAATAAACGACTTTTAGGAAGAGTCGCTCCAGGGACAAATTCAATAGAACAATCATAGTCTCTATGGGGAGGCAAAACCTGCGATTCCTTCTCAGAAAAAACTCTCCAAAAATCCTGAATAGGAACAGGCAATTCTCCCCTATCCAAAGCTGCAATACGCCCGTTACAACACTTGTCATAACATTTATGGCTCCAGGATTTAATTTCATTGGTAGACCAATCCAGTACAGGATTGTGAAATTTTAACCAGGGCAATCCCAATATTACTGGAGAAGGCAAGTTATTCAAAACTACCAAATCCAATTTCTCATGGTGAACACCATTAATAGTGAGAGGAAATTCACAGACCTTGAGAGTAATATTCTTCAAAGGGGAACCATCCACAGAAACCACAGCAATGGGGGATGATAAAGGTTCGGGTTTTAAATTGAGTCTTTCCAAGAATCCCCCATCAATTACATTCAGAGTAGACCCACAATCAACAAACACCCGAAATTCCATTAATTTTTCCTGAGCAATCGTGGAAGCAGCTAAAAATACACCCTTGGAATTTAAACAGGCAATACGGGCATGACTGACCATTTTTTTTTCTTTCTTCATACGAAGCTCACAGCCTTTAATCAAATGACCAGATTTTCCGCAATAGAAACACAAGCCTTCAGAAAATCGACGGTCTTTTTCTTGAGAGCGAGGTGCCACCGATCCAATCTCCATCGGTTCACCACTGTTAGTACACACATTCTCATAACCAGAAACTGACATAGCAGAGGATTTGCTCTCATTAACCCTTGCACGCAGTCTCCTATCCACCTGTATAGCTAATTGCATAGCCTGTTGCAAATCTTCAGGTGTAGGATAAGCAATTAGCAGGTCTTTAACCCTTTCACTGAGCCCAGCAAGAAATAGACTTTTCAGAGCAGAATCGTTCCACCCTATTTGAGTAGACCAACGACGGAAATGAGTACAATATTTTTCCACATTACCTGATCCCTGTTTCAAACGTCTCAACTCAGTCTCAGCTGATGCAACACGGTCAGGATCATCATATAATAGTCCCAAAGCAGAAAAAAAACTATCCACTGATCTGAAGCATGTATCACTAGGTTGCAAAGAAAAGGCCCACTCCTGAGACTCTTTGCGCAAAAGTGACATTATGAACCCTATGCGCTGGGATTCATCCCCAGAGGACTTGGGTCTCAAACGAAAATACAATAAGCAAGCATTTTTAAATGAAAAAAATTCTCGATGTTCACCAAAAAATAAATCCGGCAAACATACCTTAGGCTCCAAGAAATGTGCTCCAGGACAGTTACTCACGTGCTGACGGAGCTCGGCCACCTCCAGAGAGAGTCCCTGCAGGCGATGAGCCAAATCCTGAACCGACACCATGATGGAACAGAAAAATCTTTCCTTAGAGAATTTGCAGGCTGGACTTACTGTTATGTTCTGCTACCAGAGCTAAGGAAAGAGAGGAGATCTGTCCCTACGATAGAACTCAGCTGAATCCCTACGATGTAACAGGGAACCTGATCCTGCGATCAGACCTGCTAAAGTCCTAAGCTAGTCTGTACGGAGACCTATAGATGTGGGGAAGGAATCCCTACAAGTACTAAGGACTGGGAGGAATATGGGACACCTCCTAACAGAAATAGTAGCAGACAGACGAACAAACAAAATATATAGAACATAGAGGTCCGTAGACCAAGCAAACTAACAGAGTAAGATACAGAGCACAGGCTAGCTAGAAAGTAGTTATACAATGAAGTCCAGCAAAGCCAGAAGGGCGGAGCAGGCTTAAATAGGCCAACAAGGTCATGTGACCAGCAAAGGAAAAAAAACCTAAGAGCAAGGTTCTAACACTTTCCTTCATTACCAGCTAAAGTTGTGTTGGGTATGCCCTGGTTGGTGAAACACAATTCTTCCATCAATTGGGAGAGTCGCGGGGTTAAGTCTTCAGGGAATTTTTGTTTTTCCTATTGTTTGCCTAAATACTTAGCATCCATGAGATCTCTTCTGCCAGATTTTATTCAGGATTTTGAGGATGTTTTTCTGAGAGTGAATGTGAATTTCTTCCCTGTGTAGGTCATATGATTCTACTATCAAATATACCCCAGGGGCCAAATTGCCTAAGTCCTGTCTGTTTAATGTGTCTCTTCAGGAAAGAGATGCTTTAAAAGAGTATATTGAAAAGAGTCTCTCCAAGGGACAAATAAGGCCTTCCACCTCACGAGTTACCATGGGATTTTTCCTTAAGAAAAAAGATGGAGGTTTGCATCCTTGTTTTTATTTTAGAGAGGTTAATAAGATAACTGTTCGTAACACATACCCGTTACTTCTTATTCCTTATCTTTTTAATCAACTAGTGGGGGAGCCAAGCGGTTTTCTAAACTGGATCTGAAAGAGGCATATAACCTTATATTTGTTCACTAGGATGATGAGTGGAAGACTGCCTTCAATACTCCTGAGGGTCAATTTGAGAATTTGGTGATGTCATTCGGTTTGACCAATGCTCCTGCTGTATTTAAGAGCTTCATAAATTATATTTTTTCTTCTTTGGTGGGTAGATTTGTAGTGATATACTTGGATGACATTTTGATCTGTTTGGCAAACTAGATAAGTGTCAGTTTGAGGTGCAGCAGATTCAGATTTTGGGTCATTTGGTTTCTGCTGAAGATTTTCAAATGAATCCCGTTAAGGTACAGGCCGTACTTGATTGGGTGCAACCTGCTAATCTTAAAGCTTTACAGAGGTTCTTTGGTTTTGCTAATTATTATCATAAGTTCATTAAAAACTTCTCAGTTGTAGTCAAAACTCTTACTGTTATGACTCAAAAATGTGCTGTTACCTCTTGGTCTTCTGACATCGTTAATCCTTCTCGTACTCTCAAGTTAGCCTTTTCAAAAGCTCCAGTCCTCAGTCAATGTGATGTTAATTTGCTTTTTGTGGTTGAGCCTCTTCTGTAGTTATGTATGCTGCTCTTTCACAGATGAAGGACGGTTACTTTCATCATTGTGCTTTTTTCTAGCAGAAATTCTTACAAGCAGAGTCCAACTATGATATAGGCGATTGGGAACTCTTGGCGGTTAAGAGAACTAGCTTTCGAGGAATGGAGACATTGTTTGGAGGAGGCTAGGAATAGAGTAACTGTCTTTACTGATCACAAACATTTACAGTATGTTGACGCTAAGTGCCTGAATATTTTTTGATAATTTTTTTTTAAGTGCCTGAATACTAAACAAGGCCGGTGGGCTCTTTTTTTGCTCGGTTTGATTTCTCTGTAACATATCTCCCTGGTACTAACAATATTAAGGCGGATGCCTTATCACGTAGTTTCATTCCGGAATTGAAGGATGAAAATTCTGTCAAAATTCTTAGTGAATGGCGTGGTGGCGGGTGCTTTGGGTATTGATCTCAGACAGCACATTATGGAGGCTCAAGATGGGACATCTAGGGGCTTGCCGCTCAGCAAGTTTTTTGTGCCTTCCCCGCTTCGCACTGATCTCTTTAACAAGGTACATGACTTGATGTTGGCTGGACATCCTGGTTCCTCTGCTACTGGAGAACTGTTTCCAGGTCCTTTTGGTAGCAGAGTGCTCCAAAAGACGTATGTGGATGAGTATGTCCGTAAATGCAGGATTTGCGCCAGTTCTAAAGCCTCTTGCCAGGCCCTGGCAGGGTTTCTTTTGCCTAATGAGGTTCTGTCTCGACATTGGACCTAATTGTCAATGGATTTTTCATGGATTTAACTACCGTATTTTTCGGACCATAAGACGCACTTTTTTCCTCCAAAATTTTGGAGGAAAATGGGGGGTGCGTCTTATGGTCCGAATGTTGGGGGGGGTATATTTGTGTGGTGTGGGGGGAGCGGTATCGGTGGAGGAGCAGGGCACAGGAGGCAGCAGCCGCTCGCTGCAGCCTACACTGTCCCCTCTGCTAAAGAAACTGAATATTCATGCTCCTTAATAGCGGTATACAGTGTTGCCGCGCTGCGGCTGCTGCTGCTGCCGGCTATCTCCTGAGCCCGCTGTTAAATGCATGAATATTCAACCTCTCTCCACGCCCATAGGCATGGGGAGGAGGTGAATATTCATGGCCTTTAATGAGCGGGCACAGGAGATAGCCGGCAGCAGCAGCAGCTGCAGCCCGGCTCCGCTGTGTGCCGGCTATGAAGGAGAGTGAAGTCACTGCTCCCCGCGCACACAGACCCGGAGTGGGGAGCAGTGACTTCCGGCAGCTGATCTCTCCTTGTGAGCCGTGCATAGCAGTGACGTCATGCGCGGCTCACATGGAGAGATCAGTGCAGGCAGACCGGACGCAGCGCTGGAGGAGAGAAGAGAGGTGAGTAGCTGTGTTTATTTTTTTTTAATGTGCAGCCTGATGGGGATTAGGGGTGCCATGCATACCAGGACAGGGATTAGGGGTGCCATGCATACCAGGGCAGGGATTAGGGGTGCCAAGCATACTAGGACAGGGATGAGGGGTGCCATGCATACCAGGATAGGGATGATGGGTGCCATGCATACCAGGATAGGGATTAGGGGTGCCTGCTTACCAGGACAGGGATGAGGGGTGCCATTCATACCAGGATAGGGATTAGGGGTGCCATGCATACCAGGACAGGGATGAGGGGTGCCATGCATACCAGGACAGGGATGAGGGGTGCCATGCATACCAGGACAGGGATGAGGGGTGCCATGCATATCAGGACAGGGATTAGGGGTGCCATGCATACCAGGACAGGGATTAGGGGTGCCATGCATACCAGGACAGGGATGAGGGGTGCCATGCATACCAGGACAGGGATGAGGGGTGCCATGCATACCAGGACAGGGATGAGGGGTGCCATGCATACCAGGACAGGGATGAGGGGTGCCATGCATATCAGGATAGGTATGAGGGGTGCCATGCATACCAGGATAAGGATGAGGGGTGCCATGCATACCAGGATGGAGGGATGCCAGGCATACCAGGATGGGGATGGGGACCACATATAAAAGGAAGGGGGGCGGCATATATACCAGGATGGGGGATATTGTCAGAATTGGGGGACATTACATTATACCAGTGTCAGCAGAAGACCCCCTCCCTCTTAAAAGTGCATCATGACCACATTTTTTGCTTAAATTTTTATTTTTTTATTTTCCTCCTCTAAAACCTAGGTGCATCTTATGGTCCGGTGCGTCTTATAGTCCGAAAAATACGGTAATTCTGGTGGTAATACTGTGATGTGGGTGGTGGTTAACTGTTTTAGCAAGATAGTTCACTTGGTACCACTACAAAATTTGCCTATGGCTAAAGGTTTAGCTACTTTGTTTATCTCCCACGTCATTAAATTATATGGTGTTCCTAAAAGCATTATTTCCGATAGAGGGGTTCAGTATATGGCTAGCTTTAGGCGTAGCCTTTGCTCTAAGCTGAGAATTAAGCTTTCATTCTCCTTAGGTAATTATCCTGTGACTATGGTCAGACAGAGAGAATGAACCAAGAATTGGAACAATATTTATGATGTTTTGTCACATCTAATCAAGAGGATTTGGTGGATTTTCATCCCCTGGCTGAGTTCACACTCAATAAATGCACCTCGACTACTACTGGTACCTCGCCTTTTTTGTTTTTGTGTGGATTTCCATCCCACGTTCATAAATTTTTCCAGAGGAGGAAAGATATTCTTGTTTGGTTAAGGTTTGGAGAGAGGTTAAAAGAGGTCTTTTGATAACTTGCGATCGGACCAAAAGAACTGCAAACTACAGACGTAAGTGGGCTCCTGTCTTTAAAGGGGTAGTCCAGTAAAAACTGATAAGTCTGCAGTCACTCTGTGTGAGTGCAGACTTATGAATCCCCGCAGTGCACGCACTTTGCGCTGAGGGGATTCACCGGCTTCAGACCGGTACCGAAGGGTATGTATGAGTATACCCCCGGCTACCATGGCCTCGCTCTCCATACACTTGTATGGAGCGAGGCTGCGCCCTCTAGTTGGCCACACCCACTAGACGGCCACGTCACTAGATGGGGTGCGACCTTGGCTCAATACAAGTGTAGGGAGAGAGGCCGCGCCCACCATTACACATAGTGACTGCAGACTTATCGGTTTTGCCCAGACAATCCCTTTAAGTTGGGAGATTTTCTCTAGTTCTCCTCTAAAAATCTCCATCTTAAAGTTCCATCCAGAAAATTTGCTCCTAAATTTGTTGGACTATATAAGACACTCAAGATCTTTAATCCGGTAACAGTTAATCTCCAACTCCTGGTTGCATGTTTGGCGCCCCGAGGGCTCGGTTGCCACAGGGGTATTGCACCTCATCCAGAGGTGTGATATTCCACTCCCAGGTAAGGATGGAGTGTGGACCAGGGCTCAGTTAGCTGCACACACACACACACCATTTCCGGGGGACAGCTCGACGGTGCTCCCAGCTGCGGGCACAACTGACCATGTCCCTGGCTGGAGTGGGGAGGGGGGAAGAGAACCCAGTGGTGTAGGAGCAGAAAGGGGTCGGTTTCTGGAGCACAGGAAGGAGCTCATTGGGTGCAGGTCACCTGAGCTCAGACTCAGAGAAGCAGATAAGTCAGAGGAGTAGTTCAGTCAGAGCAGAAGGGAGAGAGAGCTGACAGGGAGCAGCGGCTCAGGCTGAGTTTGGCTCCACGAGGCAGGCCTAGAGAGAAGGCTGGGGCCAGAGAGGAGAAGAGAAGAAGGAGAAGGAAGGAAGGAGAAGAAACAGAGGAATTGCCTGGGGGTTGACCGAGCTCCTCACCTGGTGGACGCAGCGCGGCTCGGGCAGTCCTTGCTGACAGAAGTGACTTGTATAACAACTGTGAGTAAAAGACCCTGGACTGCATCATTGGACTGCATCATTTCTGCTGCGCCGGCACCATCACCCCCAGCATCCACCTACACTGCCCTGAGGCTGATTTGTGAGGTTCATTATTTTTTAAAAAACAAACAAATTAAAATTACATTATTTTTTCCATTATCAAGTGTTTTTCATTATTATTTTTTAGTCATTTATAGGATGAAAAAATCTCTTATTCTCCCTCTAGAATACAAATACTGTACAACTTGAAACTCATCAAGAGAATGCCAAGAGTGTGCAAAGCAGTCTTCAAAGCAAAAGGTGGCTACTTTGAAGAACCTCGAATATAAGACATATTTTCAGTTGTTTCACACTTTTTTGTTAAGTATATAATTCCACATGTGTTAATTCATAGTTTTGATGCCTTCAGTGTGAATGTACAATTTTCATAGTCATGAAAATACAGAAAAATCTTTAAGTGAGAAGGTGTGTCCAAACTTTTGGTCTGTACTGTATATTGTACATAGCAGGGTATTTCTGGATTTGTGGATTTGTGACCAGGAGACTTACAGAAAAAAATGACATTTTTATAATTGCTCATTATTATTTTTACTACTTTTATAGGAACAAAAAAAATCTTTTTCTTCACTTCAATATACAAGGACCATAAAGTACATTGTTATACACCATGTATGTCTATGGATATGTACAGTTATATGTAAAAGTTTGGGCACCCCTATTAATCTTAAGCTTAATGTTTTATAAAAATTGGTGTTTTTGCAACAGCTATTTCAGTTTGATATATGTAATAACTGTTGGACACAGTAATGTTTCTGCCTTGAAATGAGGTTTATTGTACTAACAGAAAATGTGCAATCTGCATTCAAACAAAATTTGACAGGTGCATAAGTATGGGCACCCTTATCATTTTCTTGTTTTAAATACTCCTACCTACATTTTACTGACTTACTAAAGCACTTTTTTTGGTTTTGTAACCTCATTGAGCTTTGAACTTCATAGCCAGGTGTATGCGATCATAAGAAAAGCTACTTAAAGTGGCCACTTGCAAGTTGTTCTCCTGTTTGAATCTCCTCTGAAGAGTGGCATCATGGGCTCCTCAAAACAACTGTCAAATGATCTGAAAACAAAGATTATTCAACATAGTTGTTCAGGGGAAGGATACAAAAAGCTGTCTCAGAGATTTAACCTGTCAGTTTCCACTGTGAGGAACATAGTAAGGAAATGGAAGAACACAGGGACAGTTCTTGTTAAGGCCAGAAGTGGCAGGCCAAGAAAAACATCAGAAAGGCAGAGAAGAAGAATGGTGAGATCAGTCAAGGACAATCCTCAGACCACCTCCAGAGAGCTGCAGCATCAACTTGCTGCAGATGTTGTCACTGTGCATCGGTCAACTATACAACGCACTTTGCACAAGGAGAAGCTGTATGGGAGAGTGATGCGAAAGAAGCCGTTTCTGCAAGCACACCACAAACAGAGTTGGCTTAGGTATGCAAAAGCACATTTGGAGAAGCCAATTTCTTTTTGGAAGAAGGTCCTGTGGACTGATGAAACCAAGATTGAGTTGTTTGATCATACAAAAAGGCGTTATGCATGGCGGCAAAAAAACACAGCATTCCAAGAAAAACACTTGCTACCCACAGTAAAATTTGGTGGAGGTTCCATCATGCTTTGGGGCTGTGTGGCCAATGCCGGCACCGGGAATCTTGTTAAAGTTGAGGGACGCATGGATTCCACTCAGTATCAGCAGATTCTTGACAATAATGTTCAAGAATCAGTGATAAAGTTGAAGTTACGCAGGGGATGGATCTTTCAGCAAGACAATGATCCAAAACACCGCTCCAAATCTACTCAGGCATTCATGCAGAGGAACAATTACAATGTTCTGGAATGGCCATCCCAGTCCCCAGACCTGAATATCATTGAACATCTGTGGGATCATCTGAAGAGGGCTGTCCATGCTCGGCGACCATCAAACTTAACTGAACTGGAATTGTTTTGTAAAGAGGAATGGTCAAAAATACCTTCATCCAGGATCCAGGAACTCATTAAAAGCTACAGGAAGCGACTAGAGGCTGTTATTTTTGCAAAAGGAGGATCTACTAAATATTAATGTCACTTTTCTGGTGAGGTGCCCATACTTATGCACCTGTCAAATTTTGTTTGAATTCAGATTGCACATTTTCTGTTAGTACAATAAGCCTCATTTCAAGGCAGAAACATTACTGTGTCCAACAGTTATTACATATATCAAACTGAAATAGCTGTTGCAAAAACACGAATTTTTATAAAACAATAAGCTTAAGATTAATAGGGGTGCCCAAACTTTTTTATATAACTGTATAATTTGTTTCTGTGTTCATTGTCTGCAGTGGAGGTCAAGATAACTAAATTCTCCTGCTTTTTGAGGCTGAAACTAAATCTGCCAAGAGAACAGGTTTTGCTGCAGAAAAAAAACGCAACGTGTGAACATAGCCTAACTGTTGAACTATGTGTTACTTTGTATTGTCGTTATTGTCTGTACATGACCCAGCTGCGCTGTAGAATATGGTGCCGCCATAGAACTGAAAATAATTATTAACCCCTTCATGACCTTGCAATTTTTTGTTTTTGCGTTTTCGTTTTTTGCACCCCTTCTTCCCAGAGCCATAACTTTTTTATTTTTCAGTCAATATAGCCGTATGAGAACTTGTTCTTTTGTGGAATGAGTTGTACTTTGAAATTACACCATTGATTTTACCATATAGCGCACTTGAAAACAGGGAAAAAGTGCGGTGAAACTGCAAAAAAAAGTGCAATTCCACAATGCTTTTTTTCTATTCACCATTTAAATGCTAAAACTGACCTGGCAATATGATTCCCCAGGTCAGTATGAGTACGCAATATGTGTAGATTTTTCTTTATTTAAGTGGTGAAAAAAAATCCAAAATTTGTAGGAATTTTTTTTTTCTTTTTTTCGTGTCGTCATTTTCCGAGACCTGTAGCGTATATTTCTTTAACAATTTTTTTTTACTTTTTTTACTTTTTACTGGCTTCAATAGTCCCCTTAGGAGACTTGAAGCTGCGATCATCCGATCGCCTGTGCTTCACATAGCTGTGCTACAGCCCTGCTATGTGTATCAAAAATCTCCTATGAACACCGGCCAAGTTCATAGGAGATTTGCAATGACAGGCATGGCAGTCTTCTGCAGATTCCCGGCTGTCATGAAAACCCATCTGCGCCCCCCGATCACTTGACAGGTGCACCGATGGGTGGGACTTGCTTCCACCCGACGTTTGTTAAACGGGTTAAGCAGCATTTAACTGCGGCCTGTGATGGGCTGCAGTAGCTAGGTTACTTGAACTGGGCATTTTCGGATGTTTTTCTGATGATGTGCTCTTCCAGTCACCTGACCACTGCAGTCTATTATAGGACACAATGGTCCTGTTGCTCGTGAGCATGGTGACATCATTACATTTTGAAATAATACCCAAAAAACAGCAGAATTGCTGTTTTTTTCCATTCCCCTCTTTCAAAAAAAATATTAAATACTAAAAAATGTAAAAAACAATATATGTAAGCCAAAATGCTACTATTAAATTACAACTCATCCTGGGAAAAACATCCCTCACATGGCTATGTTGACTGGTTGAAACACATTAATAAAAAAATGAAAACAATTACTGTGCCCTTAAGGCCCAAAATACATATTTAAGGGGCTAGGGCCTAAAACGCATGCAGTATTAGGAAGTAAGAGGGGTTCTCCAGTGAAAATAGGTTACCACCTATCCACAGGATAAATGATAAGTTACTGCTTGGTGGGAGTCCGACTTCTGGAACCCACACCAACCGCTTGACTGTTGATCCTTTCATTCTCTATGAGACTGCCAGAAAAAGCCGAGCACAGAGGTTAGCAGCCCCATAGGAGATGAATGGAGCACAGGTCTCATATCCACACTGCCGCTTCATTCTAATGGGGATTAAAGTTCCTTGCTCAGCCTTTTTGTGTAGGTCCCCATGGCGGGACCACCACGATCAATAAATTATCACTTATTCTGTGGATAGGGAATAATTTGTTTTCTTCAGACAAGTCATTTAAGTGATTTTTTTTACTTAAACTGCTTGTCTGGCACCTCTCATTGTTGCATCGGGAGGTGACATGAGCTAATGATGTCTAATGATCTATATATACAGTGGTGTGAAAAACTGTTTGCCCCCTTCCTCATTTCTTATTCTTTTGCATGTTTGTCACACTTAAATGTTTCAGATCACAAAACAAATATAAATATTAGACAAAGCTAACACAGTAAACACAAAATGCAGTTTTTAAATTAAGGTCTTTATTATTAAGGGACAAAGAAATCCAAACCTACAAGGCCCTGTGTGAAAAAGTGATTGCCCCCTAAGCCTAATAACTGGTTGGGCCACCCTTAAAACAAAAAATCAGGAAGGTGGCAAACACTTTTCCACACCACTGTACATGGTGGGATGCATGATTGCCAGCTTTCATTCACGTGTATAATTTGACAAGCTATGGTTAGAGAATGTACTGGTAATATCTGGGTGAAAACGTGGGGCACAAATTTTATTTTTTACTCAGGGCCCCATTTTGTCTAAAACTGGCCCTGGCCCCTGGATGCACATTTGTTTAAATTAAAAACACTAACCACACTTTGATTTTATTGTGCCTTTATTGTATTTAGCAATAATATTTTAACAGTGTAGAAAGAAACATGTGATCAAAAAGATGGTAATCCAAACTGTGCAACTTTCTGGTTAAAGTGATTTTCCACCTCAATATATTTCTAACAAATTCTATGTTATCACTAGTTAATATAAAAATATTTTCTCTTTATTTTTCCTTTTAGTGCTATTTAAATACACGGTAGTATTCACTATTCCTTTTAATATAGCAGCTACACTTTTTGACATGATTTCTATTTTGCACTCACAAGCAAGAAGGTACAGCTTAGCAACTGTCAAGCCATGTAATCATCCCATCTCAGCCCATGGTAGTTAACATCTTTTTAGTATTCAGTTTACTTGAAGACCCTCTATTAATGTTTTTAAGTTTAGACGTGCTACAATATTTGCATTGAGTGTTTACAGCCAAGTACACTACAGGTATTAGGTGAAAGCAGAAAAATATATCTTCTCAGTTACAGCATGGAAGCAATAGCAGTAATAAACCCATTGCATACTTCTCATAATAATGATGAAATACAAGTAGCAATGGAATGTTCATCCTGTGTGAGCCAGAGCTCCAGCACCTTGACCAAATCCAAAGCCTTTTGGACCAAAATTCTTGGCATAACATCCTAAAATGGAAAGAGATACAATTAAAGGGTTATTTCCAAGAAAACATGTTGTAGAGCAGTAGCGTGTCCAACATTTGAAACCCCCAGTGATCCTGAGAACTGAGCTCTGCAGACCCATCCTGAATTTTGGAACACAAATACGGCTGAAATAGATTGTGGGCGCCATGATGCATTTGCAGGATCCCTAAGGTGCATAAACAACATAAATCCCCCACAAGTGACCCCATTTTGGAAACTACACCCCTAATAGAGTCACTTTGCTGTGGTGGGATGGCTTTTATTTATTTTTTATCAAAATTATGTTAACTAAGTACCCTATTTTATTTTCATGCACCATTGCTATTTACAATGACATGTAAAAGTTTGAGCACCCTTGGTCAACATTACTGTTATTGCAAACAGTTAAGCAAGTTGAAGATGAAATGATCTCTAAAAGGCCTAAAGATTAAGATGACACATTTCCTTTGTCTTTCAGGCAAAAAAAAAATTTTGTTTTCATCTTTTGCATTTTAAAAATTACAAAAAGGAAAATAGGCCGATGCAAAAGTTTAAGCACCCAGCATGGTTAATACCTACTAGCTCCCCCTTTTGCAAGTATCACAGCTTGTAAATGCTTTTTGTATCCAGCCAAGATTCTTTCAATTTGTGTTTGAGAGATTTTCATCCATTCTTCCTTGGGAAATTCTTCCAATTCTGTGAGATTCCTGGGTCGTCTTGCATGCACTGCTATTTTGAAGTCTATCCACAGATTTTCAATGATGTTCATATCAGAGGACTGAGAAGGCCATTGTAAAACCTTCAGATTGGACATTTTGAGGTAGTCTTTTGTGAATAACAGTCATTATCCATTTGTAGAAGCCACCCTCTTTTCAACTTAAGCTTTTTTACAGATGGTGTTATGTTTGCATTAAGAATTTGTTGACATTTCATTGAATCCATTTTTCCCTCTACCCGTGAAATGTTCCCCGTGCCATTGGCTGCAACACAACCCCAAAGCATGATTGACCCATCCCCCATGCTTAATTGTTGGTAAGATATTCTTTTCCTGAAATTCTATGTCCTTTTTTTCTCCACACATACCTTTGATCATTGTGGCCAAATATTTTAACTTCATAGGTCCACAGGACTTGTTTCTAAAATGCATCAGCTTGTTTAGATGTTCTTTTGCATACAGTTATATGAAAAAGTTTGGGCACCCCTATTAATCTTAAGCTTAATGTTTTATAAAAATTGGTGTTTTTGCAACAGCTATTTCAGTTTGATATATGTAATAACTGTTGGACACAGTAATGTTTCTGCCTTGAAATGAGGTTTATTGTACTAACAGAAAATGTGCAATCTGCATTCAAACAAAATTTGACAGGTGCATAAGTATGGGCACCTCACCAGAAAAGTGACATTAATATTTAGTAGATCCTCCTTTTGCAAAAATAACAGCCTCTAGTCGCTTCCTGTAGCTTTTAATGAATTCCTGGATCCTGGATGAAGGTATTTTTGACCATTTCTCTTTACAAAACAATTCCAGTTCAGCTAAGTTTGATGGTCGCCGAGCATGGACAGCCCTCTTCAAATGATCCCACAGATGTTCAATGATATTCAGGTCTGGGGACTGGGATGGCCATTCCAGAACATTGTAATTGTTCCTCTACATGAATGCCTGAGTAGATTTGGAGCGGTGTTTTGGATCATTGTCTTGCTGAAAGATCCATCCCCTGCGTAACTTCAACTTTATCACTGATTCTTGAACATTACTGTCAAGAATCTGCTGATACTGAGTGGAATCCATGCGTCCCTCAACTTTAACAAGATTCCCGGTGCCGGCATTGGCCACACAGCCCCAAAGCATGATGGAACCTCCACCAAATTTTACTGTGGGTAGCAAGTGTTTTCCTTGGAATGCTGTGTTTTTTGCCGCCATGCATAACGCCTTTTTGTATGACCAAACAACTCAATCTTGGTTTCATGAGTCCACAGGACCATCTTCCAAAAAGAAATTGGCTTCTCCAAATGTGCTTTTGCATACCTCAGCTGACTCTGTTTGTGGCGTGCTTGCAGAAACGGCTTCTTTCGCATCATTCTCCCATACAGCTTCTCCTTGTGCAAAGTGCGTTGTATAGTTGACCGATGCACAGTGACACCATCTGCAGCAAGTTGATGCTGCAGCTCTCTGAAGGTGGTCTGAGGATTGTCCTTGACTGATCTCACCATTCTTCTTCTCTGCCTTTCTGATGTTTTTCTTGGTCTGCCACTTCTGGCCTTAACAAGAACTGTCCCTGTGTTCTTCCATTTCCTTACTATGTTCCTCACAGTGGAAACTGACAGGTTAAATCTCTGAGACTGCTTTTTGTATCCTTCCCCTGAACAACTATGTTGAATAATCTTTGTTTTCAGATCATTTGACAGTTGTTTTGAGGAGCCCATGATGCCACTCTTCAGAGGAGATTCAAACAGGAGAACAACTTGCAAGTGGCCACTTTAAGTAGCTTTTCTCATGATTGCATACGCCTGGCTATGAAGTTCAAAGCTCAATGAGGTTACAAAACCAAAAAAAGTGCTTTAGTAAGTCAGTAAAAAGTAGGTAGGAGTATTTAGAACAAGAAAATAAGGGTGCCCATACTTATGCACCTGTCAAATTTTGTTTGAATGCAGATTGCACATTTTCTGTTAGTACAATAAACCTCATTTCAAGGCAGAAACATTACTGTGTCCAACAGTTATTACATATATCAAACTGAAATAGCTGTTGCAAAAACACCAATTTTTATAAAACAATAAGCTTAAGATTAATAGGGGTGCCCAAACTTTTTCATATAACTGTACTTGCATACTTCTGACGCTGAAATTTTTGGTGAGGACACAGGAGAGGTTTTCTTCTGTTGACTCTTCTATTACGCCCATATTTGTGCAGGTGTCTCTGAACAGTAGAACATTTTACTACAACTCCAGAGTCTGCTAAATCTTTCTGAAGGTCTATTACAGTCAAGCGGGGATTCTGATTTGCCTCTCTAGCAATCCTATGAACATCTTTCACTGATATTTCGCTTGGTCTTCCAGACCTTATCTTGACCTCCACTGTTCCTGTTAACTGCCATTTCTTAATTACATTTCGAACTGAGGAAAGGGTAGCTTGAAAACTCTTTGCTATCTTCTTATAGCTTTCTCCTGATTTGTAGGACTCCACCTTTTTCAGCTAGGCAGCTGCTTAGAACAACCCATAGCTGCTGTTTTTTGTCACAAGGTTTGAGGAGGCTGGGTTTTTATAAAGCTGGGAAATTTACATCAGCTGGCCTTTCTTAACGATGATAGTGAACAAGCCATAACCCTAACAGGCTAATTAAGGTCTGAAACCTTGGTCAAAGTTAGCTGAAACACAAATCTCCAAGGGTGCCCAAACTTTTGCATCAGACCATTTTCCATTTGTGTAATCTTTAAAATGTAAAAAATGACAATATTTTTTTTGCCTAAAATACAAAAGAAATGTGTCATCTCTATCTTTAGCCCTTTTAGAGATCATTTCATCCTCAACTTGCTTAACTGTTACAGTAATTTTAACCAGGGGTGCACAAACTTACATGCCACTGTATTTATTTACTGCAGGGAATTTGCCCATTTTTTTCCTGGGTTTTATTCTAAAAGCCAAGTAGCACTCCTTCCCTACACATATGGGGTACTGTTATGTTCGATAAAAATTGCATAACAAATTATGGGGTCCATTTTCTCTTATTACCCTTCATGTAAATTATAAATTTGATGTTAAAACAGTATTTTAGTGGAAAAAATGTAATTTTTTGCATCTAAATGTTATAAAGTTTTCTGAATATCATGTTGGTCAAAAATGCTCAGTACACCACTAGATGCATTACTTGAAGGGTCTACTTTCCAAAAAGGGGTCACTTGTGGGGGGTTTCTGCTGTTTTGGCATGTCAAGGGCTCTGAAAATGCGGCATGGCATTCACAAATTATTCCAATCAAATTTACACTCCAAACATCAAATAGCGCTTTTTCTATTCCGAGCCCTGCTATGTGCCCAAACAGCAGTTTTTGACCATATATGGGGTATCATCGCATTCAGGAGAAATTGCGTTACAAATTATGGCATCCATTTTATCCTATTATCCATTTTGAAAATTACTAATTTGGGGATAAAGCAACATTTTTGTGAAAAAAATTTACATTTTCAATATGATGACCTAAGGTTTTCAAATTCTCTTTAGTACCCGTGGGTTCAAAATGCTCACTATTCCCCTGGAGAAAATCCTTGTGGGTTCTTTTTAGGCTTTGGCTTTTAGAACTCAGATTCCGTTTGAATAGATTGTGGGCTCCATTAGCCGAGCCCCTGAGGTGCCAGAACAGCTGAAACGCCCACAAATGACCCCATACTGGAAACTTCACTGCTTAAGGATTTAATTTAGGGGTGTAGTGAGTATTTTGAACCCACAGGTGCCTCACAGTATTTTATTTCATTTGTGATGTGGAAATATAACATTTCAGTGGTAAAATCTAATTTTTTTATTTGCTGTAAATTTGTGAGTTACAAAATGGTTAGTAAGTGAAACTAGAACCCACAACTTATTGCACAATTTCTCCCAAATGCAGTGATGACCTATATATCATCAGAAATTACTGTTAGTCCACATGCCAGGGCTGAGAAGGAAGGAGCGCTGTTTTTATTTGAAAAACAGATTTTGCCAGAATAGTTTGTGGGTGACATTTGCGGAGCCCCTAAGGTACTAGAACAGCAGAAAAAAAAAACAAAGTGACCCCATTGTTGAAATTGCACCTCTCAATGAATTCATCTACGGCTGCAGTGACTATTTTGTAACATCTACACCAGTATTTTTTTCTTGAAAATTGTAAATCTGCCAGTTTAGCTTCTGGAGACACGCAACCTGTAAATTGTTAATTAGGCTCTATACACTACAATAATGGAAAACATGTGACTGCTTACAGCGGTTTAGGTACAGTGGAGCTCAGAAGGAGGGGGCATTTAGATTTGGGAGCGCAGATTTCACTAGATTTTATTTGAGGGCGTGGGAGCCATCGCTTTTCCAGAGTCTTTGACCTACCAGTAACATAGGAACCCCCTATATTTCCAGGGACAGATGGCGGACCTAAGTGGGGGCTAGTTTTGTGCAGGATAAGTTAGGGGTTTTTGTTGGTAACATTTTGGGGTACATAACATTTTTTGATCGCTTTCAACACAAGGCTGAGATCACCTTCTTGCGTTCTATGCTGAGCACTCACGTTGAGGTTTCCGTGTAAATCCCACAAAAATGTGATTCAGATGAAATCCCCAATGGAAGTACTCACTCTAATGAGGCAGATGGAGACACTTTGGACTCCATTTGGCATCTGTTCCGGTGGTAACCACTTTTTAGGTGTGCACACAACTGTGATTGTCCACACTTGTGCACTAAAAAGATACATAAAATGATGGGACACCCCTGGAACAGAACACAGATAAAGTCCAAAGTGACTCCCATCTGCCTTGTGAGGATACACAAGTCTGCATTCAGATAGAGTGACTGCAGACTTTTGTAATAAACCTAGAAAACCCCTTTAAACTGGGTATCCAATTTCAGGACCTTTTTTACCTCTTTGGCCACAGGCATTCTCCAGCCCTGCCATAGAGTCGCTATTCCTGGTATTAACCCCTTACTGACATCTGACATACTAATACGCGTCTGTGCCCTGGGACTTAATACCCAGACCCGTATTAGTACGTCATGGCGATCGCGCGCGCACACAGGCTGTGCGGGCGCGATCGCCGCCGGGTGTCAGCTGATTGTCACAGCTGACACCCGGTACTATGTGCAGGGAGCGGTCCTGCACCGCTCCCAGCACATTAACCCCCGCGATGCTGCGATCGAAGTCGATCGAAGTCGATCGCGGCATTGCGGGGGCAAGGGGAGGTGATCGGCGATACTCACCTCCTCTTCCGGCTTCCAGCGCAGTCTGCAAAGGCTTCCCGGGTGTTGCCATGACGACCCGATGTCGTCATGACAACATCCGGGTCACCAGAGAGCAGGAAGATTGCTTGGACATGCGCAGTGCATCTCCAAGCAATCTTCACACTGTGCACTTCTGACAGCCTTCATGGCATAGGGATGGTGCTCCATTCCTGTGCCATGCAGGCGATCAGAAAAAAAAAAGTGAAAGTCCCAGAGTGGGACAAAGTAATAAAGTGTATAAACTGTGTGAAAGTGGAAAAAAAAAAAAAAAAAAAGTGCAAAAATATTATAAAAAAATAAAAAAAATAATACACCAAAAATAAAAATATAATGTACCCATCAATAAATATTATTATAAAAAAAATTTAAAAAAAACAATAAAAGTACACATATTTGGTATCGCCGCGTCCGGAACAACCTGACCTATAAAACTGTCCCACTAGTTAACCCCTTCAGTGAACACGGTAAAAAAAAAAAAAAAAAAAAAACGAAGCAAAAAACAATGCTTTATCACCATACCGCCAAACAAAAAGTGGAATAACACGCGATCAAAATGATGCATATAAATAAAAATGATACCGCTGAAAACGTCATCTCGTCCCGCAAAAAACAAGCCACCATACAGCTCCATCAGCCGAAAAATAAAAAAGTTATAGCTCTCAGAATAAAGCGATACTAAAAAATATTTTTTTCTATAAAATAGCTTTTATTGTGTATAAGCGCCAAAACATAGAAAAATGATACAAATGTGGTACCGCTGTAAACGTACTGACCCGAAGAATAAAGCTACCTCATCAATTTTACCACACGCGGAACAGAATAAAAAAAAAAAAAAAAAACAATTCCTGAATTGTTGGTTTTTGTTTATTCTGCCTCCCAAAAATCAGAATAGAAAGCGATCAAAAAATGTCACGTGCCTGAAAATGGCACCAATAACAACGTCAAGTCATCCCGCAAAAAACGAGCCGTCACATGACTGTCTGCCAAAATCTTGAAAAATTATAGCTCTCAAAATATGGCGATGCAAAAATTAGATTTTACAAAAAATGCGTCTTTTAGTGTGTGACAGCTGTCAGTCATAAAAACCCCATATGATTCTGGCATTGCTGTAATCACACCGACCCGAAGAATAAAGTCGTCTAATCACTTATACCGCACAAGGAACGGCGTCAAAAATAAACTCTTGGGTTAGGATTGGGCTAGGGTTAGGGCTGGGTTTGGGGCTAGGGTTGTGCTGGGGCTAGGGTTGTGCTGGGGCTAGGGTTGTGCTGGGGCTAGGGTTGTGCTGGGGCTAGGGTTGTGCTGGGGCTAGGGTTGTGCTAGGGTTAGGGCTGGGGTTGGGATTTTTTTCAAAAGTAAGAAAAAAAGATGACGATATGGCGACTAGTGTTGAGAGCAAGTGCTCGCTACTTGAGTTTGCATCGGGTGCTCTGGTATGCATTGAGTATCGTGGGTATTTGAGTGACATGCTCGAGTCTCTGCCCCATATGCTTCGCGGCCAAAAAACTTTACGGGGATTGCCTGCCATGCACGAGCGATCCCCGCATGTTTTTTTTTGGGTGTCTAATAACCGTGAAACATGCGGAGCAGGGACTCGAGCATGTCACTCGAGCACACGCTGTACATGGTGCATACCTGAGTACCCGATGCAAACTCAAGTAGCGAGCACTTGCGCTCAAGAATAATGACAACTTATTCAATATGATGACCTAATGTAAACAAATAATGTGCCGTACCTCTGGGTTCAAAATGTTCACTATACACCTTAATAAAATCCTTGAGGGGTATAGTTTCCAAAATGGGGACACTTGTGGGGGAGCTCCACTGTTTAGGCACATCACGGGCTCTCCAAACGCGACATGGTGTCCGCTAACAAATTGAATGGAAAATCGGCTCAAATTGTTAGCGGACGCCATGTTGCATTTAGAGAGCCCCTGTGTGCCCAAACATTGGAGCTCCCCCACAAGTGACCCCATTTTGGAAACTAGACCCCCCAAGGCACCTATCTAGATGCATAGTGAGCACTTGGAACCCCCAGGTGCTTCACAAATTGATTCGTAAAAATGAAAAAGTGAAAAAAAAAACACTTTTTCATTTTTATGAATCAATTTGTGAAGCACCTGGGGTTCCAAGTGCTCACTATGAATCTAGATAGGTGCCTTGGGGGGTCTAGTTTCCAAAATGGGGTCACTTGTGGGGGAGCTCCAATGTTTGGGCACACAGGGACTCTCTAAATGCAACATGGTATCCGCTAACAAATTGAATGGAAAATCGGCTCAAATTGTTAGCGGACACCACATTGCGTTTGGAGAGCCCCTCTGTGCCCAAACTTTGGAGCTCCCCCACAAGTGACCCCATTTTGGAAACTAGACCCCCCAAGGCACCTTTCTAGATGCATAGTGAGCACTTGGAACCCCCAGGTGCTTCACAAATTGATTCGTAAAAATGAAAAAGTGAAAAAAAAAATACTTTTTCATTTTTATGAATCAATTTGTGAAGCACCTGGGGTTCCAAGTGCTCACTATGAATCTAGATAGGTGCCTTGGGGGGTCTAGTTTCCAAAATGGGGTCACTTGTGGGGGAGCTCCAATGTTTGGGCACACAGTGGCTCTCCAAACGCAACATGGTGTCGCTAACAATTTGAGCCAATTTTGCGTTAAATTTGTTAGCGGACACCATGTTGCATTTAGAGAGCCGCTGTGTGCCCAAATATTGGAGCTCCCCCACAAGTGACCCCATTTTGGAAACTAGACCACACAAGGCACCTATCTAGATGCATAGTGAGCACTTGGAACCCTCAGGTCCTTCACAAATTGATTCATAAAAATGAAAAAGTGTTTTTTTTTTCACTTTTTCATTGTTACGAATCAATTTGTGAAGTACCTGGGGGTTCCAAGTGCTCACTATGCATCTAGATAGGTGCCTTGGGGGGTCTAGTTTCCAAAATGGGGTCACTTGTGGGGGAGCTCCAATGTTTGGGCACACAGGGACTCTCTAAATGCAACATGGTGTCCTCTAACAAATTTAACGGAAAATCGGCTCAAATTGTTAGTGACACCATGTTGCGTTTGGAGAGCCGCTGTGTGCCCAAACATTGGAGCTCCCCCACAAGTGACCCCATTTTGGAAACTAGACCCCCCAAGGCACCTATCTAGATGCATTGTGAGCACTTGGAACCCTCAGGTGCTTCACAAATTGATTCATAAAAATGAAAAAGTGTTTTTTTTTTCACTTTTTCATTGTTACGAATCAATTTGTGAAGCACCTGGGGGTTCCAAGTGCTCACTATGCATCTAGAAAGGTGCCTTGGGGGGTCTAGTTTCCAAAATGGGGTCACTTGTGGGGGAGCTCCAAAGTTTGGGCACACATGGGCTCTCCAAACACAACATGGCGTCCGCTAATTATTCAAGCAAATTTTACAATCAAAAAGTCAAATGGCGCTCCTTCCCTTCCGAACCCTGCCGTGCGCCTAAACAGTGTTTTTTCCCCAAATATTGGGTATCTGCGTGCCCAGGGGAAATTGCACAACAAATTTTGGGGTCCATTTTTTCTTATTACCCCTGTGAAAATAAAAAAAATTGGGTCTAAAGTAACATTTTTGTGAAAAAAGTTAAATGTTCATTTTTTTCTTCCACATTCAAAAAATTCCTGTGAAGCACCTGAAGGGTTAATAAAGTTCTTGAATGTGGTTTTGAGCACCTTGAGGGGTGCAGTTTTTAGAATGGTGTCACTTTTGGGTATTTTCTGTCATACAGACCTCTCAAAGTGACTTCAAATGTGATGTGGTCCCTAAAAAAATGGTTTTGTAAATTTTGTTGGAAAAATGAGAAATCGCTGGTCAACTTTTAACCCTTATAGCTCCCTAACAAAAAAAAATTTTGGTTCCAAAATTGTGCTGATGTAAAGTAGACATGTGGGAAATGGTATTTATTAACTCTTTTGTGTCATATATCGCTCTGATTTCAGGGCTTAAAAATTCAAATTCTGAAAATTGCAAAATTTTCAAAATTTTCGCCAAATTTCCGTTTTTTTCACAAATAAACGCAAGTGATATCGAAGAAATTTTTCCACAATCACGAAGTACAATATGTCACGAAAAAACATTCTCAGAATCAGGGGGATCCGTTGAAGCGTTCCAGAGTAATTACCTCATAAAGTGACAGTGGTCAGAATTGTAAAAATTGGCCCGGTCATTAACGTGCAAACCACCCGCGGGGCTTAAGGGGTTAACATGGCTGCAGTCAGGGCAGGCTCCAGGTTTTTGTGGGCCCCTTTGATGAAGTCAAGATATACTATATCTACTGCATTTCCCTGATCCACCCAGTCAGTGATTCCATCATGAAGAAAATTAGATTAGTTTTTCATGACTTGTTCCCTTAAAAGGAACCTGACAGCTGATACATACCGCTGTGGCATTTCAGAGAAAAACATAGTTTAAAAGCAGCCAAGGACCGATCCACGTGGGAGAGTAGTCGGATAGATGGGTCCCTGGTGGGGAGAAACTACCGGGAACCTGACTGTCCAGCTAGACTCCCTTGTAACTCAGTCCCCAGAGGCTTTTAAACCATGTTTTTCTCTGAAACGTCACAGTGTGGCTGTTTTAATTACTGATTTTTTTTTTGAATGTCAGAAATGTTTTTTTGTACATTTAAGTTGTCTGGTTATTATTTTCACTTTAACAGATGAAAATAAACAATTGAGATGGGTAAATTAATGTTTTTCATTTAGTAGGATAATAATTCTGCACACTAATAGTTGACCAATAATTCTGCACACATAGATGTTCTCCTAAATAGATAAAACTGCATTTTTACTTTCATAAATATCCAGGTTTACTGACTTTTTGGATTGACTATCAACCCCTTTACCCCCCAAGCCTATTTTCACCTTCATGACCAGGCCAAATTTTACAATGCTGACCACCGAGGTAATAACTCTGAAACGCTTCAACAGATCCCACTGATTCTGAGACTATTTTTTCGTGACATATTGTACTTCATTATAGTGGTACAATTTGTTTGATATGACTTGCATTTATTTGTGAAAAAAATGAAAATTTGGCGAACATTTAGAAAATTTAGCAATTTTCAAAGTTTTAATTTTTAAGCCCTGTAATGCCGCACCTTGCTGCATTGCTAAAATGTCCAGGGGGTGTGTTCTTGCTGACCTTGTACCTCCCCTCAGGTGACTAATCACATGACAGTGACATCATCACAGGTCCTGTGTGCACAGAAAGATATATAAATCCGGGTGGTTTTGAAACAGTTGGAGAGGCCTGGTGAGGCAAGAGGCCTGATCCCTGTGTTTGGGATGCCAGTAGCCCTGGAAGGCACGTGGCTTGGAGACCATGGCTGGGGAGCCTTAAAGCCACAGCTGTGGCAGAACAGAGCTGATAGAAGCAGCTAAGACCTGGCAAAGGTAAAAATGGTTCTTTATATAGACATTGATGTTGTACCTTGCTAAAGTCAGTATCTGAAGCCAAGCGGGCATAGCTGCCACTGAAAGGCTCTAGGACATTACATGTGTAACATTCCTGCGAGCCACTGAGATGGACTATGTTATAAGCAGTTTATGACGTGTAATAAACTACTGGACTTTAGTTTACTGGCTTGTGTGCTTTAATTGAGCCAGTGAAGTGAGTGCCTGCAGCCTGGTTGCTAGGGGTAACGGCACAGGACGACGAACGTGGATGCAAGCATCTTGCTGTGGCTCGGTGGGGTCACGAAGATTAAAGCATCTGGCTGTAACTCGACGGGGTTACGAAAATTGTCGTCGGACTCAAACCTGGTTTGCTGTGGCTCGGCGGGGCCATGAAGATTAAAGCATCTGGCTGTAACTCGGCGGGGTTACGAAAATTGTCGTCGCACTCAAACCTGGTTTGCTGTGGCTTGGTGGGGCCACAAAAATTTTTCCGGGGAGAGCGGTGTGAGTAGTATCCCCAGACGGAATGGAGAAGGGGTTAGATAACCGGCTGCAAATGCTCTTCAACAAAATAGAGTTTACTGAAGAAATGCAGGAGCTGATAAAGATGGCTGTGAAGGGAGCAGCAAATGAGACTGAAGCTGTTGAGCGATTAAAGTGCCAGCAGCAGGTATTTGAAAAACAACAGCAGGTATTTGAGAAATGACAACAGGACTTGCAGCAAGTCTTTGAGAAACAACAGCAGGTATTTGAGAAATGACAACAGGACTTGGTGCAGGAACGGCAGGAGCACCTTACAGAATGGTGGCAGCGGACCATTCCCTGAGTTCTCCTGTGGCGCCGGTACTATCCCAGAGTGCCCAGGGAGGTAGTAAGAGATGTTGTGAACTGGGTCCTAAGACTATTGCGGATTTTTTTGTTAAAGTACCCCCTACAGGTGTGGTTGTCCAAAAGGGGGTGGAGTCTCAAAAGGGGGTGGAGCATGGAATACCAAAGTTGGTTACTGGTCGTGTATTGGTACCGCCTAAAAATGACAATTCGACCGTTGATAACTGGGTAGCTCCAGTAGAAGGGGTTGACGTCAAAGTGGGAGGTGACTTGTTAGTACACAGTGCTCTGAGTGTGGATCCTCCTTTAGAAGCAGAGGAGATCAGGAGGGAAGAGGAGGTGACGTTTCCAGTAGCAACCTATGGTACAGTATCAGACAACAATGAAGATCAGGTGGAAGAGTTGGATGCAGTTTTGCAGATTCGTTACAAGAAGGATAATCTACTGGGACAAAAAGATCAGGAACCGACAGCCCTGAAAGAGGAAGTGGCTAATCATGACCAAGAACTGGAGGAAAATAGTGAGGAAATCAACCAATGGAAGGAAATGTTCCAGGAAAATAAGGAGGACTTCCGCAAAACCAAGGAGGAGGTTTTGCAGTTGAAGCTTGAGAAGGAGGCGCTGAAGGACGAAGTTTCTGGGTGTGATCAAGACCTAGAACAACTGCGGGAATAATTCAATAGGGAACTGCAACAAACTAGGAGAGACTATGAGGATCTCCTCAAGGTTAAGGAAAAACTAGAGGATGATAAGGCGGATGCAGAGCACAGGCGCCAAGTGATTGAGACTACTCTACAGGACACCCGTGATGAGAATGATGACCTCCATAGAAAGATCTCGGGACTGGAAGCTCCGGTGAAGGAGCTGCAGATGTTCTGTGATGATCTCCAGAGGGCAGAGACGTGCCTTAAGGATAGAATCGGCAGGATGGAAGCTGAGTGGGAAAAGATGGAGGAGTCTATCGAAGAAGGGAGGTATGAAGCAAATGCCTCCTCGAATAATGCAAGCTTGGATGATTCGGTGGATGTAAGAGCCGAGATCAAGGAGCTCAAGGAGGCATTACAAGCCCATTTGAAGCAAGAGAAGCTTAAGAGACTGGCTGTCGAGAGCCGAGTGGGCGCATTGGAGACAGAGGGGTCTAAGAGATTTCTGCTGATAAAAGAGCAGTTGAAGCAGGAAGAGCTTCAGAGATGGGTTGCTGAGAGGCGAGTAGCTGAGCTAGAAGAAGAAGTTGTTGAGCTCAAAGGTTTCCTGGCAAAGTACCAATCAGTAAACAAGGCCCCCTTGGAGAAGGAGTAGGGCAAACAAATTACGCTTAATCCTTTAAACCATGAGAAGGTGGACCTGAGGAGGGCTGAGAGAGTGTTTAAAGAAGATAAGTATGGAATGGAAGTTGTCAAGACGAGAATTTTTGAGTTCATAGCTGTGAGGCAGCTCAGGGGAAGCATACAGGGTGAAGAAGCTGAAAGTCAGTTGTCCCTGAAACCTGAGCCAGATAATCGTCTGTAATCCACTGGTGAGACAGAAACGTCTCGATACAAGTGCCTCATAGATGTACCCGAAGATTTGAGAGAAGAATGCACCAGAGAGTCAGTGCATGAAGAGTTTAAGAAGGCCGTGGGAGCCTGTAAGGTGTACTCGACCTCAGAAGCTAAACAGCTGGTGGTCCTGTCCACGATCGAAGTCACAGTGAAGAGGGTGGCGATCCTAAGTGACATGCACTGGCGATGTATTCGCACAAAGCGGTTTGTCCGGTTGAAGACGGAACAAGCCATTAGACAACTGGAGCTTATGAGAAAAGCTCAAAGTCTGCGTGAAGAGGTCATCCGTGTGCCTCATGCTCTGGTAAGAAAGCTCATTGGGAGAAATGGCCAAGCCATGCAAATGATGGTAAAGAAGTCTGGTGTGATGAAAGTAAGCAGTCCACGTGATCGTCAGGACTGGATACCAGATGAAGGAGGCATGGTGTCATTCTCCGCTGTAGGAACGGAAGAAAATTTTGCATATATACGAATGCTGATGGAGTACCGAGTGACCTACCTGCGAGAGGTAGAACAGTTGAATCTCGCCAGACTGCGAATGGAAAGGCAGCATCGCCTGAGCAGCAGAAGGTGGCAGCCGTCTAGAAATTGTGAGACCAGACAGAGAAAGGGCCCCCTAAATAACAGAACAGCTACAGCTGAAGTTAGAGACCTTTCAAGATGTCCTGAGAGTAGTGGGTGTGGGTTTAGAGGTAGTGAGACCTCCAGTAACTCAGGTCTGAGAGGCCCATACAAATGACCCAATAGAGTACGGGACAGCACGGAGTCTAACCGGACCTTAGATACAAGGACATGTGAGTCATACTGCTGTATTGACCGCTGGGAGCGGGGGAGGTCTGACAAGGTTACAACTGACCGCTGGGAGCGGGGGAGGTCTGACAAGGTTACTACTCGGAAATGTGACTTGATGAAGTTAGTGACAATGACAGATGGTAGGTCCCTAAGGAATGGGCTAATGTTGATGACTAATGTTCCAGGGGCTGAGCAGCGCATGACTGATCACATGCCTGTGACATCATCACAGGTCCTGTGTGCACAACATCATCACAGGTCCTGTGTGCACAGACAGATATATAAATCCTGGTGGTTTTGAAACAGTTGGAGAGCCCTGGTGAGGCAAGAGGCTAGGTCCCTGTGTTTGGGACGCCAGTAGCCCTGGAAGGCACGTGGCTTGGAGACCACGGCTGGGTAGCCTTAAAGCCACAGCTGTGGCAGAACAGAGCTGATAGAAGCAGCTAAGACCCGGCAAAGGTAAAAATGGTTCTTTATATGGACATTGATGTTGTACCTTGCTGAAGTCTGTATCTGAAGCCAAGCGGGCATAGCTGCCACTGAAAGGCTCTAGGACATTACATATGTAACATTCCTGTGAGCCACTGAGATGGACTATGTTATAAGCAGTTTATGACGTGTAATAAACTGCTGGACTTTAGTTTACTGGAAAACGTGGCTTGTGTGCTTTAATTGACCCAGTGAAGTGAGTGCCCCCCAACATGATCAATACCGCTACCTTACCGCCCTTAAATCAGAGTTATGTCACACAAAATAGTTCATAAATAATATTTCCCACATGTATACTTCAGCACAATTTTTGAAACATATTTTTTTTGTTAGGAAGTTTAAAAGTTAAAAGTTGACCAGCAATTTCTAATTTTTCTAACAAAATTTACAAAAACATTTTTTTAGGGACCACATCACATTAGAAGTGACTATATGACAGAAAATACCAAAAACTGACACTATTCTAAAAACTGCACCCCTCAGGGTGCTCAAAACCACATTCCAGAAGTTTATTAACCCTTCAGGTGCTTGACAGGAATTCATGGAATGTGGAAGGAAAAAAATAAACATTTAACTTTTGTTCACAAAAATGTTAATTTAGACCCATTTTTTTACTTTCACAAGGGTAACAGGAGAAAATGGAGCCCAAAATTTGCTGTGCAATTTCTATTGAGCACACCGATACCCCATATGTGGGGGAAAACCACTGTTTATGCGCACAGCAGGGCTCGGAAGGGAGGGAGCACCATTTGACTTTTTGAGTGTAAAATTTGCTGAAATAATTAGTCGATGCCATGTCGCATTTGAAAAGCACCTGATGTGCCTAAACATTGGAAACTGTATTTTAGCCCCAAATTTTGCAATTTCACAAAGTGTAACAGGAGAAATTGCACTATAAAATTTGTTGTGCAATTTTTCCTGAGTACGTCGATACTCAATATGTGGAGGAAAACTACTGTTTGGGCACATGGCAGGGCTTTCATGGGAAGGAGCGCCATTTGACTTTTTTAATGCAAAATTTGCTGGAATGTCACATTTGGAGAGCCCCTATTGTGCCTAAACAGTGGAAAACTCCCATAAGTGGCCCCATTTTGGAAACTAGGCCCCTCAAGAAATGTATCTAGACATGTGGTGAGCACCTTGAACCCACAGGTGCTTCACAGAATTTTACAACGTTAATGTGTGAAAATGAAGAAAATATATTTTTCCCACAAAAATGTTGTTTTAGCCCCATTTTTTTTCACTTTCACAAGGATAGCAGGAGAAAATGGACCCCAAAATTTGTTGTGCAATTTATCCTGAGTACGTCAATACTCCATATGTGGTTGAAAACTACGCCCCATATTGGAGTTCAGATTTTGCTGGACTGGTTTGAGGGTGCCATGTAACATTGGCAGAGCTGCCAGAACAGCAGAACCCCCCATAATAGACCCCATTTACAAACTACACCTCTCAATAAATTCAATGGGTGCAGTTAGCATGTTGACACTACACTATGCACTGCGCATGATCCAGCAAATTTGCTAGATCTGGTGACCCGGACAACATTGGGTCACCATGGCTACGATAGGCCCCTCACGATGATGTTGCGGGGGCGCCGATCCAAGGGCAGAGGGGACTTCCTCCCTTTGCCTGCTCTCTAAATTCTGCCATCTATTTTGATTGCAGCATTTAGGGGGTTAATATGCCGGGTGCCACTGAGTGCCGGATGTCAGCTGTGAGAATCGGCTGACACCCAGTAGCGATCGCTCGCACACAGCATCTGAGCACGCAAAATCGCCTGGACGTATCCGTCTAAGGTCATAAAGGGGTTAACACTGTAGTTGTTCAATAATAAAAAGAATAATCAAAAATAATAATCAAAAATACAAATTGCTTAATGATTGTGCATACTTGTGCATACAGTGTGCAATATTTTTTTCCCCTGAACCATATCCCTATGATATATACTCTTACAGATTTCAGTTTGCTTGGTTCAGAAGTTCAACACTGAAAGCAGAAAGTCTTGAGTTGTGTAAATAGAAAGGCATTAACTATGCAGACTTTGGGTGTTAAAAGTGTGGCACCCCAGGGATCCGGTTGCTACAGTGGCTTTGCCTCCCTAAAAAGAGGTAATGCCATGCCTGGAAGCAAGCAGGGGTCCCCTAGTCAGGGATACTAAACATGCAACACTTTCCTGGCTCCAGACCAGCAAGGGGAGCTCCTCCCCTTGGCAACTGGGATCTGGGGGCGGGGTTAGTGAGTCTTAGTGTGAGGAGTTGAGTTTAGGACGTCGAAGAGACAAGAGCTACATGGGAGCAATGCATGAGTAAGGCCCGAGCTGCAAGCCATACGGGTGAGCACAGAACTTTACACTCAGGGACGTGGGCTATAGCACCGCTACAGGCAGCAAAGCCAAAGAGTATAGTAAGAAGGGGAGACCTACAACTTCACCTGGGAAGGAGGACTCAATGTTTGCTTCCAGGCTGACCGGACTCTTACCTCTAGCCAGTACCCCAATGCAGGCTTGCCTAATTGTCATCAGTAAAGACCCTGGGACTGAACTATACTGACTCTGTGGTTATTACTGCACTACGACACCCTGCACAACCACCAACATCCACACCCTGCCCTGAAGCTAACTCTTCCTGTGGGGAGCTATAACATCCTTGCTGCAATACCACCAGCTTCAGAGGACTGTTCCACAGCGGCGGCCCCCCCTTTTGCCGCATTCCACAGGTGGCGTAGTCGGACACTTTAATTAAACCTACACATCTAATTTCCCTTGGATTGACCGCCCTGGGTCACGGACCGGGTCACCGCCACTGTGACTACAACCCCCAGCATCTACCGGCCCGACACCGGGTACCCCACGGCCCAGGGGGCGCGTCAACTTTGGCGTAGTCGGCAGAATTTCATGCCCATTGCCACTGGGTACTGTGCGCCTTAGCGAACTGTGTCGCATACCGTGGTGAAGTTTTGTGCCAATTGCCGCTGTTTCCCGCCATTTCCGAGTTGCCGTGTGAGAAGAAGAGGGGCGTAACCGCTGGAAGCGCACGAAGCCCAAGCCCCACCTCACGCACTGACACAGCGTCAGGTCCTGGAAGGAGGTCGCCGTGCCAGGAAGCGTACGCCCTGACGTCAGACGCAAGGGAACGCCAGGTCCTGCACCGGGAACTGCTAGTCGAGCAGTTCTCCTCCTCTCGTACGAGGGACCGCAGCCGGCTCAACAAGCGGAAGGTAGGCCGCGGTTCACTAGGGGGGAGGAAGATGCCCAACATGGAAGAGGGTTCAGCCGCAGGCGCGGCCGCTGCCACTGTAATGCCGTTATCAATGCCATACATACCGGGGGCGGCATGGTTGCCCCAGTACTCAGGAAAGTCGCACACCCTGAATGACTTTGAGGAAAGATTGCGCAGTTTGTTTAAGTATACCCCCTGTCTGAGGAACAAAAAGTCAGCATCCTCATAGGCCAGCTAATGGGTGCAGCCCAGAGAGAGGTGAAGTCCTGGCCAGGCAGAGACAAAGGCACTGTAAAAGAAATACTGGCCTGATTAAAGGATACCTTTGACACCCGCACTGTAGCGGAAATTAAAATGAAGTTTTACGGGTGCAAACAAAGAGTACAGGACAGTGTACGGGACTATGCTCTTAACCTGCAGGAGGCACTGCGAGCCATCAAACAGGTAGACCCTGACAGTGTGCATGATGAGAACAGATTGCTAACTGAACAGTTTATTGAGGGACTCCTGTCCAGCGCTCATAGGACGCAGCTGCGCATTATGGCTCTGCAAAACCCTGATCTGGACTTTGCAGAATTTAAAGACAGAGCCATCAGGGTGCTGCGGGAATCAACACCAGGAGACGCTGCATCCCACCGGCGCCCAGCTATCACCTACCACCAGGGGGTGGCATCCTTTTCTCCAACACCTGTGGAGGCTGACGCTCAGACGCTGGACAATGACCCGTCTGCAGACTTGCGCCTTCAGGTCCAAGAGCTGACCAGAAGCGTGGCCGCGTTAACCAAAACCGTGCAGGCCCTGCAAGTGTCTCCCCAGGAAAAGATCGAGCTGGCTTCCAGTCCAGATGATGTCCCATGACGAAGACAGAAAAGGATTCCACCGATCAGAGGGAGGAACAGCGATCACTACGACCAGGACGGACAACCCATCTGCCGCCGCTGTCAAAAGGCGGGACACTACGCAAGATTCTGCAATTTAAACGGGCAACACCTGGGGCAGAGGGCCAACCCCCAGGAGTAAGATGACCATGCCCACATAGCTGGCAAGACAAGTACGTGGGAGGACGGCCGGTCCTACCCGTCGTGCTTGATGGCATCCCAATGAGCGCGTTGCTGGACACTGGATCTCAGGTGACAACTATGCCATACATTCTTTATAAACAATACTGGACTGATTCAGACATTACCCGCCGTCCAAATGAGCATCTGAGCATCTATGCCAGCAATGGTCAGCCCTTGCCTCAGGTGGGGTATAAAGAGGTGACCATAGAAGTCGGCAAGGTAGAGTTGCCATCGCAAGGAATGATAATTGTTGATATTGATCGCCGAGAAAGTCATCCCATGATAACCTTAGGCACTAATGTTATAGAAAATTGTCTTTCAGAAATTATTGTCTTGTTACAGCAGGTCGCGGAAACTGCCAGTTCCAGTCAGCAGCGGGTTCTGCAGAGAGAAATCAGAGCCCTGATGAGAAGACAATAGGTAGAACTGTCTGGTGGTGAAATTGGCAGTGTCAGGATGAGTGACCCATTCCCCATTGCCATGCCCCCTAGAAGTGAAATGTTGATATGGTGTCGGGCAGCAATCGGTCTCAGGGGTCGAGATTACCAGGCCCTGGTAGAGCCCGTATACTCTGACAGTAAGCCCACCATTTTGACAGCCAGGGGGGTGGTTGATGTCCGCAATGGGAGAGTGCCGGTCCGCATCCTGAATTGTGGGGAGGAAGAGGTCCATTTACCCTGGTATGCTACCCTTGCTAAATTATTCACAGTTAGTAACAACTCTATAAAGGCAGTGGGACCATGGCCTCCATCCAAACCGGCGGAGGATAATGGCTCTAAGGGACAGATGGAGAATTGGTGTCAGAAGCTACACGTGGGCACTGACTCCTCCCCTCAGCACCAAAAACATGGAGTATACCAGGTGGTCCAGGAGTATGAGCGGATCTTCAGCAAACACCCACTAGATTTTGGGCAGGTAAAAGGGGTACAACACCATATTCCCACGGGAGATCATCCACCCATTAAAGAGCGGTACCGGCCTGTACCCCCAGCTCACTATCAATGTGCCAAAGGGATGTTACAGGAGATGAAGGAGGCTGGGGTGATAAGAGATAGTTGTAGCCCCTGGGCAGCCCTATTAGTTCTCGTCAGGAAAAAGGATGGTACAATGAGAATGTGTGTTGACTACAGGCAAATTAACCGCATTACACATAAGGATGCCTACCCGTTACCCAGAATTGAAGAGTCCCTAGCTGCATTAAGATCTGCTAATTATTTCTCTACTTTGGATCTCACCAGTGGGTATTGGCAGGTTCCTGTAGCAGAGGCGGATAAAGAAAAGACCGCATTTACAACGCCGATGGGCCTCAGCGAGTTCAACTGCATGCCATTCGGGCTCTGCAACGCCCCAGGAACCTTCCAGCGGTTGATGGAGTGCTGTCTGGGACACAAGAACTTCGAGACTGTCCTGCTGTACCTGGATAACCTCATTGTCTACTCTAAGTCCTATGAAGACCAACTGAAGCACCTGGCAGAGGTGTTTGAAGCCCTAGCTGAGTATGGCCTGAAGGTGAAGCGTCCAAATGCCACCTGTTGATGCCCAAGGTACAGTACCTAGGTCATGTGGTAAGCGCCGAAGGTGTAGCACCAGACCCTGAAAAGGTCACCGTAATCAAGAACTGGCCAAGACCCTCCACTATTAAGGAAGTGTGGCAGTTCCTCAGGTTAGTAGGCTACTACCGAAGGTTTATCAAAGGCTTCACCAAGATAGCGGCACCCATGCAGGACCTTCTAGTAGGCCAGTCCAGGAAGGCCAAAACCCCGAAGCCTCCGTTCAAATGGGATAAGCCAGAAGACGAATCCTTCACCTGACTAAAGATGGCCCTCACGGGAGACGAAGTCCTGGCCTACCCCGACTATGGCCAACCCTTCGTACTCCATACGGATGCGAGCAACGTGGGGTTAGGAGCAGTGCTGTCCCAGATACAGCAGGGCAGAGAGAGAGAAATTGCCTATGCCAGCAGGAAGCTCTGGCCCACGGAAAGGAACCCAGATAACTACAGTTCCTTCAAGTTGGAGTTCCTCGCCGTAGTCTGGGCTGTGACAGAGCGCTTCAAGCACTATCTCGCCTCCTCCAAATTTACGGTCTTCACGGACAATAACCCGCTGACGCACCTGGAAACTGCGAAGCTTGGTGCCCTGGAACAACGATGGATGGCACGACTATCTAACTACGAGTTCACCATCAAGTATCGGGCTGGGCACAAAAATGCAAATGCTGACGCGCTGTCCAGGATGCCCAACTTGCCAGAAGGGGGAGAAGACCTGGAAGAGCTGGCAGAGATAGAGATACCCGCTTTCTATCGTCATGGGGTGACCCAGTGCTCCCATTGTGTGAAGACCAGGTGCTATGCCAATAGAGAGGTCACGTTCAACCCATTGCCCCACCATGGATGGGCAGAGACACAGGATAGTGACCCGGCTGTCCACCTGGTAAAGGAGTTGCTGACACAGGCTGACTCGTGCCCTGATCCAGATGCTCCACAGGAGACCAAACAGCTGTGGAAGGAGAAGGGCAAGCTGTTCATCTATGAAGGGAAGCTGTGTTGAAGGAGTATCAACCCCCGGACACATGAACTGGTCTGGCAGGTGGTAGTCCCGAGGCGGGATGCGTCAATGGTCTTAGAAGCGTACCACGATGGAGCAGGACACTTCGGATGGAAGAAGTTGGAAGTCTTGCTACGTGAGTGATTCTACTGGGCTGGCATGAGGAAAGCAATCGAGAGATGGTGTCAAGAATGCGGACCATGCAACCTGAGACGAAAATACCGTGACAGCCAGAGGGCTCCCCTGCATCACTAAACAGCCACTCGAACTGGTAGCCTTGGTCCACGTGAAGCTAGCCCCAAGCAGGTCAGGCTATGTCTACGCTCTCACCATCGTAGACCACTACTCCCGGTTCCTGGTAGTAGTGCCAGTGAAAGACCAGACGGCTCAGACGGCAGCCAAGGCATTTCAACAGCACTTCTGTCGACCGCACGGTTACCCTGACCGTGTGCTTACTGACCAAGGTCCAGCCTTCGAAGCGGAGGTGTTCCAGGAATTCTGCAACCTGTACGGCTGCAAGAAAATCAGGACAACGCCGTATCACCCCCAAACCAATGGGTTGTGGGAGAAGATGAACCAGGTGGTGATAGACCTGTTGAAGACGTTGCCCCTGGAAGAACGCAGCCTGTGGCCAGAGAAGTTGCCAGATCTGGTGGATCTATATAATCACATCCCGGTGAACTCCACCAATTGTACACTCGCTTACCTGATGAGGGCAAGACCTGGTAAGCTACCCATTGACTTGGATGTGGGGGTCCTAACATCAGAGACAACCTCACCAGATGCGGATTGGGATACCGAGAGGCAGCAACAATACCGCAAAGTGCAAGAGAGTGTTGAAAGAAGCTTGTCCCAGGCAAGACAAAAGCAAGAGAAAACTTATAATCAACACGCACCTGCTGTCCCCTTGTTACCTGGAGAACAAGTCCTTAAGAGAAAGAGACGACTCCACAAACTAGATGATCAGTGGGAGGTAGAGCCGTACACCATTCTACCCTCGAGTTACGATAACACCAAAGTGTGCCTCATCAGCAAAGATGGAGGAGAAACTTCAGCGGCAGTCTCAAGAGACAACTTGAAGATATGTCCTGAGCAGTTAAAACACACTAAAGAAAATCAAGACAACCCTCAACCCACAGAAGAAGTGGAGGAGGTGGTCCATACAGTACTCGGAGAATTTCCCCGGTCGTGGACACATGTGGACAATGCAATTGTAGTACCGGTCCTTACCTTTCTCCAAGCAGCCTCACCGGAAGCTGCAGAAGTCCCAGAACAGCTGGAAGACCAGTCGGCCCCAGAGACAGAAGTTTCATTATCAGCAGACCAGGAGAATCAACCCTCTGCTAGCAGTGAACCTGTCGTACCCATGGTGAGCCAAAGAATTCGTAGGAGATTACCCAGCCTACCAGTGTTACCTCAGAATACCTGTAGTGTAGTTCCCACTGAACCCACCACACCAGGGGTAGACACAAGGGACCAGGGTAGAGCAGTGACTACAAGTGTACTACGTAGATCGACCAGGAGTACAAAAGGTCAGCTCCCTGCCCGTTGGAGAAACTAAAGAATTAAAGTATAAGAGAACTAAATTGTATGCTGTATATAGTTACCCGTAAGGGTAAAGCAGAAAGGTTGTGTTTTCAAAGTGAATTGCAAAAGTTGGTCATGTGTGCATTTAGTTACCCGGTAAGGGTATAAAGACTTGTAGGTTATGGACGGTGAATAACCAAAGAACTTTCCATTGTAAATAGTTGCACTTATTAGAGTGTCCCCTTATTGGTTTTATGATTATAACAAATGACCTCAGAACAAAAACCCGTTTGGCGTGGCCGAAGACGTGGTCCAACACCTGGATCATCTATGCCCTGCAGCCATGCCCAGGGCCTACGTTGAGGGTTTGCGGACGGGTCCCTCATGTTCAAGTTGCACCTTGCTCAGTGGAATGGACACCTGGTTGCAGATTATACTGTAACCTGTTAAAGACTGTAATGTTAATAATTTTCTGGGTGCCTTGTTATTGTTATTTGTTACTTTTGAAAAATATTCTCAGTCCGGGAGTACTGAAATTAACTAGGGGGGAATGTGGCACCCCAGGGGTCCGGTTGCCACAGTGGCTTTGCCTCCTTAAAAAGAGGTAATGCCATGCCTGGAAGCAAGCAGGGATCCCCTAGAAACTAAACATGCAACACTTTCCTGGCTCCAGACCAGCAAGGGGAGATCCTCCCCTTGGCAACAGGGATCTGGGGGCGGGGTTAGTGAGTCTTAGTGTGAGGAGTTGAGTTTAGGACGTCGAAGAGTCAAGAGCTAGGGACTGGAGCTGGGGTAGCTCGTCCTAGTTAGAGAAACACAGAGGACCGGACACCGGAGTCCGAGGCTGTGGGGCACTGAAGGCCCAGCAGCAGATACTGTAGGGCAGGAGATTGAAGGTCTCCTGGCCCCATCAGACGCCTGGAGGCTCAGCAGCACAGAGGGACCGGCACCGCTACGTGGGAGCAACGCATGAGTAAAGCCCGAGCTGCAAGCCATACGGGTGAGCACAGAACGTTACACTCAGGGACGTGGGCTATAGCACCGCTACAGGCAGCAAAGCCAAAGAACATAGTGAGAAGGCGAGGCCTACAACTTCACCTGGCAAGGAGGACTCAATGTTTGCTTCCAGGCTGACCGGACTCTTACCTCTAGCCAGTACCCCAATCCAGGCTTGCCTAATTGTCATCAGCAAAGACCCTGGGACTGAACTATACTGACTTTGTGGTTATTACTGCACTATGACACCCTGCACAACCACCAACATCCACACCCTGCCCTGAAGCTAACTCTTCCTGTGGGGAGTCATAACATCCTTGCTGCAATACCACCAGCTTCAGAGGACTGTTCTGCAGCGGCGGCTTCCCCCTTTAGCCGCATTCCACAGGTGGCGTAGTCGGACTCTTTAATAAAACCTACACATCTAATTTCCCTTGGATTGACCGCCCTGGGTCACGGACCGGGTCACTGCCACTGTGACTACAACCCCCAGCATCTAACGGCCCGGCACCGGGTACCCCACGGCCCAGGGGGCGCGTCAAAAGCAATCTTCATATAGCATATGACAACTGTGGCCCAATGTAAACATAATCACCACTTGAGGATCAACAATGACAGATTTTTTTTCTAAGAATATAAGTTGGATGTCACCTTTAATGCAGCTCTGTGGTAAATTCTGACTTTGCACACCTTCATCAACTATTTTTACACTGTTTTTGGTGTGCTAGCCTCTGCTTGGATTTGGATTTTAGTTAGACTTAAATTAGCAAGATTTTTTAGAACTGTTTGTCACAAAATTACATGAAGTGGGATAATCACTGTATAGAGCAGGTTTACGAGTTTCTCTGCTCCAAATAAAACTTTGCCCAGGGCTAAAATAAACCAAAAACCTCAGTCAGTCATACTCCCCTACTATCACCCACCTAGATCCAGCTCAGGTCACTCTGTGTTCTGCTCAGAGACAGTAAGTGGTGATGTCTCTGTTTCCCCAGCCATCAGACCCTTGTGGACTGTGTTTACTCCAGATGACTGCACCAATCTCAGGCCGGCGGTCCGACATTTGGTTCCAGGAGTTTCTTTATTTCTTTTCATATTAAATCCCATGGGGCAAAGTTTAATTTTGCCTGGACAACCTCATTAATACAACTGCAATCTTCAACTTTGGTGTTATGTCCAATCTTATATTGATGTTACTTCTCCCAAATGTTTATCTTGCACTGTAATTGCGTTACATAAATGTACCAAAATGTAGTATCTACTTACCCTTGCAGTAGATTTCCCCATCTTTATCTGCCAATGTTGTGGACTCCAAACCTTTCCCACACTTAGCACAACGGAAACAGGCCTTATGCCATGACTGAAAGAGAAAGAATACCTTTTAGCCAAGTGAATTTTTAAAGCAGATTTGTGACTATACCAACCAT
Source organism: Phyllobates terribilis (assembly GCF_046119375.1). Classification (NCBI taxonomy): domain Eukaryota; kingdom Metazoa; phylum Chordata; class Amphibia; order Anura; family Dendrobatidae; genus Phyllobates; species Phyllobates terribilis. The sequence continues at coordinate 640,859,825 of NW_027362762.1, forward strand.
GGCCACCATAGTGTCCGGTTCTTTAAAGGGAATCTGTCAGCCTGTTTTTGCTATGTAATTTGAAAACATCATGATACAGGGACAGAGACCCTGATTCCAGTGATATATCACTTACTGGGCTGTATTTCAATTAAGTTAGTGTTATATCAGCAGTAGATTATCACTAGAGGACTAGTTGTCTTGTGACACGTATTCCTCCTGCTCTGTGTAACCATACCCCACCACTCATTTAAAGAAATCTGCCTATGCACAGTGTACACAGAAGCCTGCAATCGGTGATATAGACGGGATTATACACAACTCAGCATTCAGAGAACTGCCAGATCTGCAGCAGAGGAAACAGCGATTTTATTAAAGTCACAACATGCAACCCAGTAAGTGATACATCGCTGGAATTAGGATCTCTGGCCCTACATTATGCTGTTCTCAAATTACATAGCAAAACCCTAGTGACAGTTTCCATTTAAACACTTCTCACAGTACTTGTATTAGGTTTCTAAACTTCATCTGTCCTTTGAAAAACGTTTATTGCTGTTTTCTCAGCAAACATATGTCATGTTAAGAACTTGGTTCAGCTGGCTTGTACTTCATCAATATTCTGTTTCACCTCCTTCTTCCCCATCATGGTAATTGACAGCCAAGACTTTCCTGAAGTCTGGGTAAATACTATGTTGTACAGTAGATATAATATTCTTCTATGCAGAATTACCCTTAATTAATGTAGTTCTTGCATCAGTTGGTGTTTGAAACTTATTCCACACTGAAAGTGCTCTGCTACTGGAAGATGAGCCATTTTTTACTATAGTGCTAGAAAGACTTCTACTAAGCATGTGCAAGATTTCATCAACAGGTGCAGAGAGGAGTACATAGAGAATTGCAATCAAAAAGACGAACATGAATAAAAGTGGTGTTGCTGAAAGCATCAATTTGTCCCACAAAACACAGCTTCTTCAGCGTAAAAATAAAAAACCTGTAGCTCTCAAATACAGCGATGCAAAAACAATATTTTTTCTATAAAATTGTTTTTATTGTGTAAAAGCGACAACCCATAAAAAAAATTATATAAATGTGGTATCTCTAATCATACTTACCTGAAGAATAAAGCAGTCTATCACTTTTACCACACTGTGAACAGCATAAAAAAAAACCAAAACAACCTCTGAGTTGCCGGTTTTTGTTCATTCTGCCTCTCAAAAATCGGAATAGAAAGTGATCAAAAAATATAATTTGCCCAAAAATAGTGCCAATAAAAACTCCAAGTCGTCCCGCAAAAAAACAAGCCCTCACATGACTGTCAGCAGAAATATGGAAAAATCATAGCTCTCAAAATCTGGCGATGTAAAAGCTTGTTTTTCTAAAAAAAAACTGTATAGAAAAAACTACAGAAATTTAGCATTGCTGTAATCGCACCGACCTGAAGAATAAAGTCGTCTAATCACTTATACCGTACGAGGAACGGTGTAAAAAATAAATAATTTGCAATTTCTATGAATCACCTTAAAATACTCACTACACCCCCAGAAGAATTCTTCGAGAAGTGTAGTTTCCAAAATGGGTCACTTGTGGAGGTTTCTGCTGTTTTGGAACTTTGGCGGCTCTCCATATGCGACATGGCATCTGCAATCTATTCCAGACAATTTTGCACTCCAAAAATCAAATGGAGCTCCTACCCTTTCAAGCCCTGCCATGTGCCCAAACAAGAGTTTCTGACCATAAATGGGGTATCTCTGTACTCAGGAGAAATTGCACAACAAATAGTATGGTACATTTTCTCCTGTTACACTTGTGAAAATGAAAAATTTGGGGCTAAAGCAAGATTTTTATTTGAGAAATGTATTTTTCCATTTTCATGGGACAACTATAATTCTGCGAAGCACCTGTGGGTTCAAACTGCTCACCATACCTCTAGATAAATTCCTTGATGAGTGTAGTTTCCAGAATGGGGTCATTTGTGGGGGTGGCGGGGTTCACTGTTTAGGCACACCAGGGGCTCTGCAAACGCGACATAGCGTCCGCTGTGTATTCCAGCCAATTTTGCACTCCAACAGTCAAATGGTGCTCATTACCTTACAAGTCCTGCCATGTGCCCAAACAGCGGTTTTACACCACACATGGGGTATTGATGTACTCTGGAGAAATTGAACAAGAAATTATACAGGCAATTTTCTCCTGTTACCCTTGTTAAAATGAAAAATGTGGGGCTAAAGCAACATTTTTGTGGGAAAATGTAAAATATTCATTATTTTCCTTTTACATTGTTTTAATTCCTGTGAAGCACCTGAAGAGTTAATAAACTTCTTGAATGTGGTTTTAAGCACATTAAGGGGTGCAGTTTTGAAAATGGTGTCACTTTTGGGTATTTTCTGTCACATAACCACTCATAGTCACTTCAAATGTGATGTGGTCCCTAAAAAATAGATTTTGTAAATTTTGTTGGAAAAATGAAAAATTGCTGATAAATTTTTAACCCTTCTTAATTCCTAACAAAAAAATGATGCTAATGTAAAGTATACATATGAGAAATGTTATTTCTTAACTATTTTGTGTGATATGACTATCTGATTTAATGGCATAAAAATTCAAAGTTTGAAAATTGCAAAAATTTCTATTTTTTTTGTGAAATTTTTGATATCTTCAGAAATAATCACAAATAATATTGTCAAATATTTACCACTAATATGAAGTACAACATGTCATGCAAAAAAAAAGTCTCAATCACTGGGACACGTGAAACATTCCAGAGTTGTTACCTCATAAAGTGATGCATGTCAGATTTTAAAAATGAGGCTCAGTCATTAATGTAAAAAAGTGGCTCAGTCCTTAAGGAGTTGACCTATTATTAAAGTATTGTTTGCAGCTCCCGTGGCATCTGGTTTTGAACAATGTACAGATCCCTAACACAGCTCCTTACATTGCTTATATTGTAGTTGCCATTCGAGGATACTGCAACTTAGCCATTTTCACTTCAAACCTCCATTCAGATGATGTATGGATTGTAAAAATTGACACTGAACAAAAATGGATGCAGCACATGAATGAAAAATAATTTTCTGTCCAGTGAAAAAAATCTTCCATTTCTAAAACGTCAAACTTAAATTTGCTTTTATGAAAGACGTATTGCTGCCTCTTTTTGCTTACTTTATTAAGGGTAATTCATCAGTTTTTTTAAAAATAATTATTATTTAATAATTATTTAAAAAAAAAGTATTTTAAAAATAGTTTAAAATTAATTATGCATTTTTTTCACATGCATTATCCACTACTTTTACAAAGATGCCTTCATCCTTAGGATAGGGCATTAATGTCTGATTGGTCAGCGTCCGACACCGGGCACCACTGCCGGTCAGTTGCTATCAGTGGCGGCGGTGGCCGCCGGCTAGAAATATTTAATTGTGGAGCTTGGTCGTCTACCTGTAGGGGCCGCCATGGGGTATTACACATCCACCTCCTATTGAATTAAATACGAGGCGGAAGTGCAGTAACAAGCCTTGGCCACTACAAGTAGATGGCCAAGCTCCGTAAGTAAGTACTTCCGGTTACCAGCAGCTGCCTCCACCACCGATAACAGCTCATTGACAGGAGTGCCGGGTGATAGACCCCGGCCGATCAGACATTGATGCCCTATCCTAAAGATAGGGCATCAATGTAAAAGTAGTAGACAACCTCTTTAAAGGGGTTGTCCGGTAAAAAAAATGGCAGTGTGTTTTAATGATAAATACAACCTTCTTTCTAATTACCTGGCGCTGCTGATACTGCCTGTGAGGGGCATTATCGGTGGCTGCAGCCGGCGCTGACATCCGCTGATGTCACGACAAGTTGCGGCTGCAGCCGGGGGTCTCTCTTCCGCATTCCACAGGTGGCTGCTGGGTTGTGGCGGGGTTATTCCCCTGCGTCACACCCGGCATCCACCGCACACTCTCCCTGTCCTCATTCACTGGGAAAGCGCGCAGTGGATGCTGGGTGTGACGCAGGGGAATAACCCCGTCCACAACTCAGCAGCCACCGCAGGGACCCCAGAGCTGAGTCATGCCTCACTTGTCGTGACGTCAGCATGTGGTCACGTGCTGCCTGTGAGCGGCCGATAGCGCCGCTCACAGGTAGTATCAGCAGCGCAAGGTAATTAGAAAGAAGGTTGTATTTATCATTAAAACACACTGCCATTTTTTTAAAAGTACCGGACAACCCCTTTAATGATAACTACAGTCCCGGACACCAGAGACACACAGCAAGCCGCCTGGGGACCAAACACCTTTGACCTACTGACAGCTGTGATTAGTCTTTCTGCTGCAGTCAGACCAATCACAGTGAATGATTCTGGTTTAGCCTGCTTTCTCAGATCTGACCTTCTCAGTGATATCATAGAGAAGACCATAGTCTCAGGGTAATATCCTCTGTCATTGGAGACAGCAGCATCTGGATGGTTAATAGATGAAGGGGGCATCCTCTTTAATGCCATTAGGAGGTCCTGATGGTTACAATTGCCACCACAGAGTAAGTAATGGCCTTGAGACTTGTCAGCTATGGAGGCCTGTTTGACCCTACTGTGAAAAGCGTCTAACAGACTGTTAGTGTAAGACTGGGGTCACACGTCCATCGATTCTTTCATGAAAGAGAATCAGGCCGATAATGCTAATGTCACTCAGCTCAAACTCTGTCAGAGTTTAATCCGAGTGTCACCTTAGTGTGATCCGATTCTCTCACAAGAGAGAATCGTAGCACTGATGTGGAGAAGATGGAAAATTTAAACTTGAATCGGTGCTTGTGAGCCGATCATCGGATGCACCCGCACATCCTGCATATATAAAAAAAAGTTGTATCACTGAAAACGTCATCTCGTCCCGCAAACCTGAAACCCAAGCCCTCAAATTTCTGTTGGCAGAAAAATTTAAATATTTATAGTTCTCAAAATATGGCGATGCTAAAACCAATATTTATTTTTTTTTAAAAAAATGCTTTTTAGTTTTGAAAGTATACAAAACATAAAAAACAAATATTGCTAATCATTATTCATTCTGTGTCAGAAAATTTTTAATAAAAAGTGATTTAAAAAAGTGTTATGCATTGAGAAATGTTACCAAGTACCCCACTCCGGACTCAAATCTGTTAACAGAGAAATAATGAGTTTCAATGGTAGGCTGCATTCAGATGGACGTATTTCACGGGTCACATACACTCGTGTGTCTATGAGGCTGTGGGTTCAGGTCGGGCGACACACGGTGAATCTGGGTATTGTGGTCCGCATACAGTCGGTGAAATTGGCCTATCTGAACCTGGCCTTTTTGTAGCGCAAAGTCTCTGGAAAAACAACATGGTATCCAGAAACCAATCCAGTAATCTCAGAGTACCCAAATCCAAATGTACCCTTTCCTTTCTGAGTCCCATAGTGGGCTATACAGCAGTTAGCATCCACATGTATGGCAATGGTGTAGCAAGAAGAATTCACTTAACTTATGCTCTGCATGTTGCCAGAAGCACAATCTGCACACAAAGTATTGGACACTAAGGTGATATATTTGCACATTTTTCACTCTGTAACATCCACTCCATGCTTTATTTGGGAAACAGATGTGGGACCAAGTTAGTTACACACTTGCAGATTAATTTTTCCCATGAGCTGCTGAAACCCGCAAGTGACTTCATTATGAAAACTACACCCCTCAAATAATTCATCTAGGGATACAGTAACATTTTTTGACTCACAGGTGCTTAACGAAAGTTTATAACAGTGGAATATGAAAATTAAATATTAAATTTTTTCCACAAAAAAATGTTGTATAAAATCCAAATTTTACTTTTTTCACCAGGGGTAATAGGAAAAAATGGACCCCACAATTTGTAAAGCAATTCATGCTATGAACTATACAGTAACCAACATGTGGTCGCAAGCTATTGTTTGTGAACATAGCAGGGCTTGCTATTTGGTAGTAATAGTTTGTGGGTGCCACTTCCAGAACCACTGAGATGATAAGACAACGGAAAATGCTCAAAGTGACCTCATTTCAGAAACTACACCCCTTAGGGAATTAGTCAGTGGATGTAATTTGCAATTTTACCACATTGGTGTTTTACCTATTTCAAATACGGCACTCACCAGCCACATTCGAAAGCTGTAAAATATACTTTATTCCATATATCTGCACAAAAGGTGGAAGAAGATACAGAGCAGATTGCTTAAAGAAGTTGTCCACTACTTTTTCATTGATACCCTATCCTTAGGATAGGGCATCAATGTTTGATTGGCCGGGGTCCGACACCCAGCACCCACGCCGATCAGCTGTTACCAGTGCCGGCGACCGCCGGCTGGAAGTGCTTACTTGCGGTGCTTGGCCGTCCATCTGTAGTGGCCGTTGCGGGGTACTGCACATTTGCCTCCTATTCAATTCAATGGGAGGTGGATGTGCAGTACCCTGCAGCAGCCACTACAGCTAGGTGGCCAAGAACCGCAAGTGAGTATGGTACTTCCGGCCGGCGGCCGCCTCCTGCACCGATAGCAGCTGATAAATCAAATAGGAGAGGATGAGGATATGCACACAAACAATACTTCAAGCAACAATCTACTGAACAATCTCCAAACGCCAACTCCAACCATGAACTACACGTCCAACTCCAAACTAGGCAGCAAGAACTAACACTGGAAATTCCTAAGTGCCAGAGGCGAGTATATATAGCAGAGGGAAATGGCCAACACTGAACAGCTGAGACAATCCAGATAGGAAAGCTCCACGAGCTTCAATTGAGCAGATTAACCTTTGCACTGCTAGCAAGGAAAAAAACTGCACTGTTTAATAAGATGGTGAAGTACTTCTAACTAGTGCAGGAGTTCGTGAAACCAGATGCCACAATATTCTGGCCCCTCTCTGTTGCAGTATCCCCTTGACAGTGCCATTGCTGAAAGCATGAAATGAGAAGGGGTTTTCTTTGTTAAATAATGCCCTTTATAGTCAACTATCTGCTGGACACCTGTTTAATGAATAATTAGACTTACCCGTGATTGAATTCTTGTTAACTAAAGTTTTGTAGTCTAAACTTTACCTTTGCTCTTAAGACTTTCACTGGGGCATACTCATTTTTGCAACATGGTCTTGAATGAATTTGTTTTCAAACTTACTTTTTTCGGTATGCAAGTAACAGATTTGATGGCAATCATTTGTGAGAGTATTTTGCAGTCTGATATCTCATAGAAAATGTTGATTCTGAAAGGAAACTAAAAGTTTTCTGACAAATATGTTGGAGTGTACTTATTTATGCTGAACGCTGTATATAGACTGTGTATATATAAATATATATACAGTTGAAACCAGAAGTTTACATACACTATATAAAAAGACACATATGCATGTTTTTCTCAATATCTGACATGAAATCAGAATAAACCTTTCCCGCTTTAGATCAATTAGGATTACCATGATTTTTAAGATTTCCCAAATGACAGAATAATGAGAGAGAGAATGTTTTAAGGCATTTTTATTACTTACTGCAAAGTCAAAAGTTTACATACATTTCATTAGTATTTGGTACTATTGCCCTTAAACTGAATGACTTGGGTCAAACGATTGAGATATGCTTCCACAAGCTTCTCACAATAGTTGGTCGGAATTTGGGCCCATTCCTCCTGACAAAACTGGTGTAACTGATCCAGGTTTGTAGGTCGCCTTGCTCGCACCTGCCTTTTCAGCTTTGCCCATAAATTTTCAATAGGATTGAGATCAGGGCTTTATGATGGCCACTCCAAAACATTGACTTTGTTATCCTTAAGCCACTTTGTTACCTTTTTGGCAGTATGCTTCGGGTCATTGTCCATTTGGAAGACCCATTTCCGCCCAAGCTTTAACTTCCTGGCTGATGTTGCTTCATTATTGCAACATAATCTTCTTTTCTCATGATGCCATGTATTTTGTGAAGTGAACCAGTCCCTCCTGCAGCAAAACAACCCCACAACATGATGCTGCCACCCCCATGTTTCACAGTTAGGATGGTGTTCTTAGGCTTCCAAACTTCTCCCTTTTTCCTCCAAACGTAACGATGGTCATTATGCCCAAAAAGTTCAATTTTAGTTTCATCAGTCCACAGGACATGTCTTCCAAAATTAAGGTCTTTGTTCCTGTGTGCATTTACAAACATTAATCTGGCTTTTTATGTTTCTTTCGGAGTAATGGCTTCTTCCTGGCAGAGTGGCCTTTCAGCCCATGTTGATACAGTACTCGTTTCACTGTGGATATTGACACAATCTTACCAGCTTCCACCATCAACTTCACAAGGTCTTTTGCTTTTGCCCTTGGCTTGATATGCACATGTCGGACACAGAACCAGTCTCCTTCCTGAGCGATATGATGGCTGGACATTCCCATCTTGTTTGTACTTGTGCATAATTGTTTGTACAGATGAACGAGGCACCTTCAGGTATCTTGAAATTGTACCCAAGGATGAGCCAGATTTGTGCAAGTCCACAGTTCTCTTCCTGATAGCTTGACTGATTTCTTTAGACTTTCCCATGATGCCACACAACGAAGCAGTGTGTTTCAGTTGTGCATTGAAATACATCCACAGGTGTGTCTCTAATTAACTCAGATGTTTCCAAAAAAAAGGCAAAGAATCCAAAAAAATCAAAAGCTTCCAAATGCATGGCATCATCATATCGTCAGTCCAGAATTGTTTAAAGGCATAGTAATGTTAGAGTATGTAAACTTTTGACTTTGCAGTAAGTAATAAAAATACCTTAAAACATTCTCTCTCTCATTATTCTGGCATTTGGTAAATATTAAAGATTATTTTAATCCTAATTTACCTAAAATGGGAAAGGTTTATTCTGATTTCATGTCAGATATTCATGTCAGAGAAAAACATGCATATGTGTCTTTTTATATAGTGTATGTAAATTTCTGGTTTCAATTGTGTATGTATGTATGTATACATATTTATATATATATATCATGCAATATAAATTATTGCTTATTGCTTTTCTACCTACAGTATTTATCTTAAGGTTTTAGTAAAATGGCAAGCACTGACTTTTAGCTGCACTTACATTTCCTCCTCCAATAACTTTCTCAGCAGCGTACACAGACTTTGAGCAACGTGGACAAACATCAGCATGTGTTGCTTTCTCAGCAAACTTAGAAGCATTTGGGTTGTTTGTTGGCTGGAATCTGGAAGCCCTGAAAAAATGTACCAAATTTAAGTATTAAAATAAAGTAAAAATTACATTAACATGAAAGCAAAATTGAAAGAGGATCTTTCACCAGTTTTCGCATGTTAAACTGGCCACATGGTAGAATAGTGGCTGGAGTTCAGTAGCTACAAAGATCAGGCCTTAAAGCAGGACTGTCTATCTTTACATCTAACTGGAAAAAGTATATCCTGATCTTTTGGGGACATATCCTTTTTCCCCGCTACATGACACCTTATCCATGGTAAATGCCGTGCATGGGACAAAGTACATGTCCCCAGAGACAAATTTCTAGTAATACCACCTTGGATTTATAATAAATTATAACCTAAACTTTACAATCTAATTTCTCTGCAACGGAGATGAGAGAGAAAAGACATTTTAATAAGCTCTGCAGTTTCTATTCTATGATGTGGCCAGTTTAATAAGCTAAAACTGGTGAAAGGTCCTCTTTAAGGTGTTTTCCAGGTTTAACAATTTTTAATTCACAAAATAAGAAAAGCTTCTTAATTTTTTTTACATATACAAGTAATTACAAAATATCTAAAATAAAATAATTTGCTATAAAAATGTTTGAAAGGGATATCCTAGCTGAAACATGTTTGGCACATTGATAGACACTTGCTACACTCTCAGTTTTAACTTTTTTTTTAAGTTGTTTAGTGAATCGACCATCGCAACATTGTGTGGAAGAGAGTTCCATAGTCTCAATGTAGTAATAAAAATCATTATTTGTGATGATTAAACCTTCTTTCCTCTAGACATTGAGAATGTTCTCTCTTGAGTTGAGTTAAAAGATTTGCAGAACCCTAGTCCAGTATACATGTAGGTACTACGCTGCAGCTGATTCAGAGAAAAGCGATCTTCCTCAGCCGACACTTGATTGCCAGCATCTATGTGTGTTCTGTGATTACTATGTCACCAAGGTATTATGATATACTTTGTGTAGTGACATAATGATGCTATGGGGGTCTAAAAATCACAAGAAAGTTCGCACTGCCCACGGACATTGGGACCAAAGATACACTACGTAAGATTGTCCAGAAAACCCTAGGGAGCCCTGATTTAAAAAAAAAACCTTAATCCAGATGAATTCTCAAGATAAGAAGAAGTCAAAAAAATCCATATCCCGTATGTTTGTGCGGTGTTGTGGTGCTGCTCATTTGATCTGCCTCAATGAGGTACTATTATATGCCTTTTTTACTTTAAGCTCTAGTCGCACCTTACTGTGATATCATCATGTCTTATTAATTTTTGCACTTGCACTTTATTACATGGTATCTTTTTGTGTCCTTCCTGGGTGGTATTTTATGCACCCTCTAGGGTTTGATCAGTAACAATATGATCCTGCTTGTACTGCTGCAACACTTACAGCACAGTACCTATATGTGATCTGTTTCTTATCTACAACAGATAACATAGTATGTACTTTGGATAGTCATTCTCTCTATATCTGTGAATGTTTTGTCTTTCAGTTATCTTGAGAATTCATCCGGATTAGTGGTGATTTTTGAACACAAGGCTCCTTAGGGTTTTCTAGGGCACGACGACGGTAAGTGGCGCCAATCTTGCGTGGTGTATCTATGGTCCTAACCTACGTGGGCATGTAGGGCTATTGAGAGGGCGCTGTCTATGGAAATTATCAGATCCTTTCATTACCCTGTCCCCTGACCTATCTAGTTCTGTAGTTCACTTTGCACAATAGTGAAGATTCAAACCACTTGGGTGATTATATATTGTTATGGTTAATATTTTATAGCTTTTTTTATTATCATTTAAGACAATTTATATCTCAGCTGAATAACTTTGTTTTTCGTTCCTTGCTTAGTTAGCATTTAGTTTTGTTTTGTTTAAAAATTGCTAGTGAGTATGTAGCTAATTTGGGGAACTGTTTTAAACATTGCCTGGTTTTATAAGTGCAAGTGTAGGTTATTGGAGAATTGACCTTTTAATCTTTATGCTTGTTGCTGAAATGACTGTAATGCACACGCCCGGGCTGAGCGGCGTGTGCGTGTGATTCCACTGGACCGTGCCGGAGAGTGAATGCCTGGAGGGGCTTAACTAGGTATTCACCCGATCCGACCAGGGTCGCACGACGGCATATGACGCCAGTGCACCCAGGAGGAACCGAGCAGAGGGACCAGGTGCTACTCCAGGACAGACCCCGGACACGGCTGTTGACCCACACAGGGGAATACAGGAACAGACTGGTTAGGCTGGCTCACAGACTGATGGGAATAGGCAGGCACGACTGGTATGCAGGCAGGCGGGTATGCAGGAAGGGGGGTACAGGCAAGCACGGCTAGAGTGCAGACAGGAAGGCACTAGCAGGTAGGAACACAGGCGGGATAGGACCCAGTACACACTGGGACTCTGGAACAGAACCACAGATGTGGCGGACAAACACAGCAGAGTGAGGCCGCCCAGAGAGATGAGCGAGAGCAGGGCAGGACGAGACCGCCCGGAGCGGTGAGCAAGAGCAGGGCAGGACGAGACCGCCCGGAGAGGTGAGCAAGAGCAGGGCAGGACGAGACCACCCGGAGAGGTGAGCAAGAGCAGGGCAGGACGAGACCGCCTGGAGCGGTGAGCAAGAGCAGGGCAGGACGAGACCGCCTGGAACGGTGAGCAAGAGCAGGGCAGGACGAGACCGCCTGGAGCGGTGAGCAAGAGCAGAGCAGGACGAGACCGCCTGGAGCGGTGAGCAAGAGCAGAGCAGGACGAGACCGCCTGGAGCGGTGAGCAAGAGCAGAGCAGGACGAGACCACCTGGAGCGGTGAGCAAGAGCAGAGCAGGACGAGACCGCCTGGAGCGGTGAGCAAGAGCAGAGCAGGATGAGACCTCCTGGAGCGGTGAGCAAGAGCAGAGCAGGACGAGACCGCCTGCAGCGGTGAGCAAGAGCAGAGCAGGACGAGACCGCCAGGAGCGGTGAGCAAAGGGTAAGAGCTGAGCGAGACTGCCGGAGCAGTGAGCAAGGAGTCAGAGCAGGACGAGGCCGCCTGGAGCAGTGAGCAAAAGGGTCAGAGCGGAGCAAGGCTGCCAGAGCAGTGAGCAAAAGGGTCAGAGCGGAGCAAGGCTGCCGGAGCAGTGAGCAAAAGGGTCAGAGCGGAGCAAGGCTGCCGGAGCAGTGAGCAAGGAGTCAGAGCAGGACGGACAGGGCTCTGTTCACACGGAACAGACAGGAAGGGAAAGGCAGAGCCAGATACCCACAGGGTATTTGCAGTGAAGTAGCAAGTGGACCACAAACTCACAAACGGGAGTACAGAGACAACAAGCAGGAGTTAGGTACGAGTTCAGACTCTGCAGAAAAAGGAAAGGAACGGACATAGAGGCAAAACAGGTAAAGGATAGGAGAGAGTTCAGACTGGAACTGAGTGTACGGAAGAGACCGACACTGCAGCGGGATACAGGAGCGGGTCTGGGAATACGGCCCCCAGAGAGGCGGGACGAACAGGCAAGGAGCGTGTTCAGACAGGACAGACAAGATACAGGAGCGGGTCTAGGTAATCGGCCCCTAGAAGGCGGGAGGAACAGGCTAGGAGCGTGTTCAGACAGGACAGACAAGATACAGGAGCGGGTCTAAGTAATCGACCCCTAGAAGGCGGGAGGAACAGGCTAGGAGCGTGTTCAGACAGGCCTAGAAATACAGCCTCCAGGATAGGCAGACAAGAGAAACACAGAACGGGACCTGGCACCTTCAGAGTGCAAGCACACACTGAATGAAACACAATGCTCAGGCAGGGATTGATTGGAGCAGCTGGGTTATATACCAGGTGACAGACAGCAATAGGCTGAGGATGCACAAGGGGTGTGACCCACAGCAGGTACAAAAAGCAGGAAGTGATCGGGCGCCGCCCTTAAGCAGCAGAAACAGACACAAACAGACAGCATGGAGGGAAGCCAGAGAGACATTCTGGACTGGAGATCAAGTGCGCGCTCTTGCACAGTGGGAGATGGACCACTATGCAAGGACGCCACCAGGTATGTTACAGTACCCCCCCCTTACGCCCCCTCTTCTTCAGGCCTGCCAGAATCTTCCGCAAGGAATTCGAGGGCCAATCCTTCACTTCAAGGAGATCACTTCCACTGTCCACAGGAAAAACTGGTCTCATCTGGTTAGCTAGGATGCTACCTCCTATCCAGCCATCCTCAGCAACAGACGAAACGGGTGGAGTACCAGGAACAGCACACAAGGAAGTCTCTCTCCACATATTTTCAGGTGGCACCCCAGAGGGTACAGGAGACAACTGGAAGTCCTCCACCGGGTTGGAGGGGAGCAGAGACTTGGGGGTAATCTCTGCTTCGAGGTACATCTTGTCAAATTCACAGGAAGAAATAGACGGGTTATCAGGTACAGGGTGAGAAAAAGTCACTGTCTCTTTGTTATCTGGTGGTACCCCGGAGGAGTCAGGAAACAACTGGAGGTCCTCTGCCAGGTCAGAAGAGTGCAGAGGCTCAGGGAAAACATCTGCTTCAGAGTACACTAGGTCGGACTCACTGGACGAAGCAGGCGAGGTATCGGGTACCGAGTATTGGAAAGTCTCTGTCCATTCACCACCAGGTGGCACCCCGAAGGGTTTTGGAGACAACTGGAGGTCCTCCGCCTGGTCGGAGGGGTGTAGAGACTCGGGAGTAACCTCTGCTTCGGAGTACACTAGGTGGGACTCACTGGACGAAGCGAGCAAGGTATCAGGTACAGAGTATAGGAGCGTCTCTGTCCTTTCGCTACCAGGTAGCACCCCGAAGGACTCAGGAGACAACTGGAGGTCCTCCGCCAGGTCGGAGGGGTGAAGAGACTCATGGGTAACCTCTGCTTCAGAGTACACTAGGTCAGACTCATTGGATGAAGCAGCCGAGGTATCAGGTACCGAGTATAGGAAAGTCTCTGTCCATTCGCTACCAGGTAGCACCCCGAAGGGTTCAGGAGACAACTGGAGATCCTCCGCCTGATCGGAGGGGTGTAGAGACTCAGGGGTAACCTCTGCTTCGGAGAACACTAGGTCGGACTCACTGGACGAAGCGGGCGAGGTATCAGGTGCAGGGTATAGGGAAGTCTCTCTCCAATTGTCCTCAAGTGGTATCTCGGGGGATTCAGGAGGCAACAGGGGGTCCTCCGGTGTGAATTCTGGGTGGGCAGCAGTCTCTTCGGGCAGGAGAACTGGTGCACTACCCACGCACATTACCCGTTGGGGCTTCTCCGGGATACAGGGAGATGAAGCTTCAGTAGGGACTTCAAGGTTGGGGTCAGGAGGTCTCAGGGAGGACAGACCCTGGCGTGACGGCTTGCCTCTACGTCTAGCACGTCTGGACTGCCTCTCGAGGTTGGGAGAAGTATTCCGGAGAGTGTAGTCACCCTGTGAGGATTCTGGGTGGGCAGTACTCTCATTGGGCTGGAGGACTATTGCGCTACCCACACACATTACCCATCGGTGCTGCTCCGGGATACTGGGAAGTGAAGCTTCAGCAGGAGCCTCCGGGTTAGGATCATCGAAGACCATTAGAAAGGCCACCAGGAAGGCCATTATGTCTAGGACGATAGGATCCTGTGCGTCCCATAGGGGAATGATCCAATTCAAGGCATCACCCGCTAGGTAAGACATCATGAATCCCACCTTAACCCGATCTGTGGGAAAACATAGATGGTAGAACTTGAAGTGTAGCATGCATTGCTCCACAAATGCACGACTCTGTCTTGGATCCCCATAGTAACGTGGCGGATCCGCAGGAACGAGAGCTGATAGATCCATCTGGACGGGTGCGTAATTCACCTGGAACTCAGCTAAGGAAAAAAAAAATTATTTATTTATTTTTAATGCACGTATTCGCTGGAAAACATCTCAGAGAGCGAAGGCCGTGGGGCTCAACGGGAACCATGGCCTGAACATGCTGTAATGCACACGCCCGGGCTGAGCGGCGTGTGCGTGTGATTCCACTGGACCGTGCCGGAGAGTGAATGCCTGGAGGGGCGTAACTAGGTATTCACCCAATCCGACCAGGGTCGCACGACGGCATACGACGCCAGTGCACCAAGGAGGAACCGAGCAGAGGGACCAGGTGCTACCCCAGGACAGACCCCGGACACGGCTGTTGACCCACACAGGGGAATACAGGAACAGACTGGTTAGGCTGGCTCACAGACTGGTGGGAATAGGCAGGCACGACTGGTATGCAGGCAGGCGGGTATGCAGGCAGGGGGGTACAGGCAAGCACGGCTAGAGTGCAGACAGGAAGGCACTAGCAGGTAGGAACACAGGCGGGATAGGACCCAGTACACACTGGGACTCTGGAACAGAACCACAGATGTGGTGGACAAACACAGCAGAGTGAGGCCGCCCAGAGAGGTGAGCGAGAGCAGGGCAGGACGAGACCGCCCGGAGCGGTGAGCAAGAGCAGGGCAGGACGAGACCGCCTGGAGCGGTGAGCAAGAGCAGGGCAGGACGAGACCGCCTGGAGCGGTGAGCAAGAGCAGGGCAGGACGAGACCGCCTGGAGCGGTGAGCAAGAGCAGGGCAGGACGAGACCGCCTGGAGCGGTGAGCAAGAGCAGAGCAGGACGAGACCGCCTGGAGCGGTGAGCAAGAGCAGAGCAGGACGAGACCGCCTGGAGCGGTGAGCAAGAGCAGAGCAGGACGAGACCGCCAGGAGCGGTGAGCAAAGGGTCAGAGCTGAGCGAGACTGCCGGAGCAGTGAGCAAGGAGTCAGAGCAGGACGAGGCCGCCTGGAGCAGTGAGCAAGGAGTCAGAGCAAGACTGCCGGAGCAGTGAGCAAAAGGATAAGAGCAGAGCGAGACTGCCGGAGCAGTGAGCAAAAGGGTCAGAGCGGAGCAAGGCTGCCGGAGCAGTGAGCAAAAGGGTCAGAGCGGAGCAAGGCTGCCGGAGCAGTGAGCAAAAGGGTCAGAGCGGAGCAAGGCTGCCGGAGCAGTGAGCAAGGAGTCAGAGCAGGACGGACAGGGCTCTGTTCACACGGAACAGACAGGAAGGGAAAGGCAGAGCCAGATACCCACAGGGTATTTGCAGTGAAGTAGCAAGTGGACCACAAACTCACAAACGGGAGTACAGAGACAACAAGCAGGAGTTAGGTACGAGTTCAGACTCTGCAGAAAAAGGAAAGGAACGGACATAGAGGCAAAACAGGTAAAGGATAGGAGAGAGTTCAGACTGGAACTGAGTGTACGGAAGAGACCGACACTGCAGCGGGATACAGGAGCGGGTCTGGGAATACGGCCCCCAGAGAGGTGGGACGAACAGGCAAGGAGCGTGTTCAGACAGGACAGACAAGATACAGGAGCGGGTCTAGGTAATCGGCCCCTAGAAGGCGGGAGGAACAGGCTAGGAGCGTGTTCAGACAGGACAGACAAGATACAGGAGCGGGTCTAGGTAATCGACCCCTAGAAGGCGGGAGGAACAGGCTAGGAGCGTGTTCAGACAGGCCTGGAAATATAGCCTCCAGGATAGGCAGACAAGAGAAACACAGAACGGGACCTGGCCCCTTCAGAGTGCAAGCACACACTGAATGAAACACAATGCTCAGGCAGGGATTGATTGGAGCAGATGGGTTATATACCAGGTGACAGACAGCAATAGGCTGAGGACGCACAAGGGGTGTGACCCACAGCAGGTACAAAAAGCAGGAAGTGATCGGGCGCCGCCCTTAAGCAGCAGAAACAGACACAAACAGACAGCATGGAGGGAAGCCAGAGAGACATTCTGGACTGGAGATCAAGTGCGCACTCTTGCACAGTGGGAGATGGACCACTATGCAAGGACGCCGCCAGGTATGTTACAATGACTATATGTCCATATATGCTGTTACCAAATATTTGGTCAATTTTACCAAGCCAGACTTGTTCACTGGCTTTATAGTCCATAGCGCCAATGGGAAACCTGTGCAAAACACAGCATTAATTAATAAACAACACAAAACATGGAAAAATGGGGTGAGGAATATGTCTAAACCAAATTGGCAATACCCCAAAAAAGGACTTGTAGAACAGCATAGTAAGGACTACCAAAGCAAAATTAAATAGGACACAAGGAGAACAAAAAACTTCGAAAAAACGTCCTGAGTCATGAAAATACAAAATCTGTGATTAGCGCTAGTGTAAAAAGTGGAATCGCCAGCCATTCACTAACATAGTGATGGCTGACGATTCCGTCCAGAGCTCGTCATTTTTTCAGCCCAAAAACGGTGCATGCAGCTCCATAGCGGAGCCCAACAGCGGCACTTCCGCTCGTTCGTCACCATTGGGAATCAATGGTGATAAGAAAGATGGCCTCATCTGTTCTTTCGATCGTTTTTGATATCCTCGTACAGATGTCAAAACAGAGCTGGTGTTAAACCAAGCTTACCTGTATGTTTTATATTGTTTCTGCTGCCCTATACACTGCCAATATGATGTAGTGTTGCCATTTCCAAGTTGTTTTGATTTTGCATTGCTATATGTGGGTAATACTCTTAGATTACCTTGCAAGCAACAATTGTGTATGTAAACCCAGAAATATGTACCATCATAAACCTGGCTCTCAAAAACAAAAGGAGAAAAGAGAGCGTGATGAAGAACAGGATAAGCTTAACCCCTTAATGACTGCCGTAACGCATTTTCACGGTGGTCATTAAGGGTACTTATTCCACATCGCTGTGAAAATGCGACGCTGCGGAATAAGTAAATAGCCCGGCGGCAGTGATTCCTGCGGGTGTCAGCTGTCTGTGACAGCTGACACCCTCAGTATCGGCCCTGGCCGGTCATGATGCAAATCTGGGCAGATTAACCCCTTAAATACCGCTGTCAATCGTGACATCGGTATTTAAGTTGTTACAAGGGGGTCACAAGACCTCCTTAGTAACCATTGAACCTCCGCGATGAGAATTGCAGGTCCCGATGGTTACCATGGTACCCTGAGATCATGTGATGATCCCAGGGTACAGTGGCTGTATATGAATTGACTTTTCAGAGAGGAACTAGAGACGACACATTAAGGCGTCTCTCAAAATACCAGGACCCTACCAATGTGAATACCTCTCTAAGGGACATCCGTCTGTTTATGTGTGGGATAATAAGATCCTGCTGCAATTAAAACCACCTGTGGCATAGAGGTGGAGTGCTCAGTCAAAGCTTACACATAGAAACAGAAAAAACTGACTGCACTTCTAAAACAAGAAATAGGTGTGAACAGGTGTGACGTGGCAGTGGGCTTCATTCAGTCTGATCAGAATGTTAAACTAAGAACCTCATGTTCAGTTATATATATTTTTGCCGAGAGGCATTAGATCAAATGTATGATTTTTTGGAGGTGCGGTCCATGCTCCTTTTTTTGCATTACTAAGATTAATATGCCTTTAAACAATTCTGGACTACCCATATGATGATGTCATGTGTTTGGAAGCTTTTGGATTTTTGGCAATATCTGAGTTAATGTAGTAGAGGCGAGAGAGCTTTTAAGAGAACTCTTACATGATATTTCAAAGATGGAGAGAGACTGCCGTCTGCTGGCCAGACACAGTCAAACAGAACCAACACATACAAGAGAAGTTGAAGGGAGAGCAGATTTAGATGCTGGACCCAGTCAGGTGACTTCCAGGAAGGAGCTCCTGAAGATAAGAGGCCAGCACGCCAAGCCTGAGGAGTTTTTGGCGCCAAGCATCAAAGAGGATCAGACGTGTTCTCTGTGTGCTGAGAAGCCCCGCGTGGCGTGCCCAAGCAAGAGGCACGTTAGGTGCCACAGCCGGGTGCCGGTGGAAGAGCTCCAGATCCCTTACAGATGTGACCCGAGTGCTGTGCCTGCTGCAGAGACTCGGAACCTGCTTGCGATGCTGAGTGAGTTCGTGGAACCCGACGTCGCCCGCCGACAGACCAGGTCTGGACCCCTCTACCCAAGGCTTGAGAGATTGCTTCCAACAGTCAAGCAGAGAGGAGTTGAGAGACGGCTGCCCCAGGAAAGTCACGCCAGTGAAGGTAGAGGAGCTGCATACGTGAACAGGGCCGTCACTTCTACTGTTCACTTACGGCACTGGGGCCAATTGGGTTTAGGTACTCAGGTTGGGAGGGGAACGGTTGGGGCCAAAGAAGCTCAACGTGATCTAATTGAACTTCCTAGCGGGAATAACCGGTGACCCCCCTAGGGCCATATGCAGAGTTAAAGAACTCACGTGGTGTCTCCCATGATTTAGGGCAACACATCACTTTGAGAGACTTCGTATTTTGCTAACATTTCAAATTACTGTTCAGTACCCTTTTTGCCAATCCCTTGTTCAGAATACCTGTTATATATATATAAACTGTTTATATTCATCTCTGACTGTTCTCGCCTTGTGTCTCTGTGCATTGCATTCCGGCACCTGCATTACATTTGGCGTAGTCGGCAGGATGCAACATTCAGACGCAGAGATGGCAGGTCAGTCTGGGGCTGGGTCTGGCCGGAACCATATACCCCTGGGGGCTATGCTCAATCATCTTCCCAAATTCACGGGGGATGGCATGTCACTGTGGGACTGGGTAGAAAGACTGAGAAGTATGCTGCGTATGTATCCCCTCGATCCCCCAGCCTAGGCGGAATTGGCCCTCCTAACCCTTGATGGAGAGGCCCGGCAAACTGTGATGTACCGCCCACCTGGGGACCGTGACACCGTGGACAAAGTGATAAAAATCCTAGAGGACATGCACGGTGACACCACAGATATGGGACACTTGCGCCTAAGGTTGTTTCAGCGGGTCCAAGGGGAAAATTAGACCATAAATCAGTATGTTAATGCATTACAGGAAGTGACGGCCCACATCACTAAGAAGGCTCGAGATGAGAACCGAGGGCTGGGACCATTGGATGAAGTGTTGTGTGACCAACTGATTGCTGGCTTGAAAGACCCTTCCCTGAGGCAGATCTTGAAGGAGCGGCTGCGTTCGAGCCCTGATCTGGGCTTCCTGGAGGTAGGGGCTGAAGCTAGAGTCCTGGAGAAAGAAGTTCCTGTTCTCAGAGCCACAGTTAGAAGTCATGAGGCAATTACCCCTGGATTCCCCAACAAGGAGCCTGATTGGGTATGGGTGATACATCAGGAAATTCGAGATATTCGGGGTGAGCTGAACACTATTAGAAAGGCCCCTGCTGCCTCCTTGCCGATGCACCCTACTGCCCCACGTGGGCGGAGACCAGAGCGAGAAAGACATTCCTACCAGGCCCCAACACGTCATGCACCCGACCTATCAGTAGAATGAGGACCAGAGTGTTGGACCTACGGTGGTAGGGGGCATATCTCCAAAGACTGTCCAAACCGAGAAAGGAGGAGGCAGGGACAGCCATTAAACTAAGATGCCCCACGGTTGAGGAGCATACCGTGGGGTCTCGAGCTTCAGAGAGTGGAAGAGGGAGCTCTGAAGACATTGTCTCCGAGAGGCCCATTATCTGGGCTGAATTTAATGGGCAGCGGATTCGCTGTCTAATGGACACCCAGTCTCAAGTGACCACTATGCCTGAGACGTATTTCCAAAGTCACTTTCCTGAAGTTGCTCGTTCCTGATGGGAATCCACTGTCAAACTGGTGGCGGCTAATCAACTACCTATCCCAGTAGCGGGAGTAGTATGGATGTCCGTTCAGGCATGTGGAAAGGACCTCGGTTGGAAAGGGATCGTACTGACCACAGGGCCCGGAGGCGATGGGCCCATTGTAACCCTGGGCATGAATGTGCTGAAGGAGGTCGGACAGTTCCTGGCTGAGGGCTGTAACAAAAATAACTGGACCCGCGCCACTCGAGATCCAGCTAACAAGAGAGTATTCCAGCATCTCGTGCGGGTCAGTCAAATTTAAAAATTGCCCCCTACCTCTCAGTACCTTGGTAAGGTTCGATATCACCCGAAGCCACAATGACACTGCCAGTGGGACAGACTGTACTCACTTTACCGGTACTGGCACATGTGTCCTTAGAGGGCGTGGACATTCAAATTGAACCAATGGAGGGAGAAGAAGCGCCCTCTGGACTCCTAGTTACTTGGACCCTGGCCACCGTGCGGCATGGTCGAGTGCCCGTGCTTTGAATCAATCTAAGTGGCACGAGTTTACAGTTGTTGCCCCGACAAGAGGTGGCACGAGTGTGTATAATGCCAGAGGCCCTTACCAGAGCTGACGCTATAGGGCTGGCACCTGTGGAAGGAGAGCCATGGACCCTGGAGGTGTCCCTCAACAGCCAAGAGAATGGAAGAGAACCATTGGCTGGGCGCCACTTCTTGGAGAAAATGGAGGCTAATCTTACCGAGCTTTTTGCTGGGCAAGTAAGGCAGATCGAACAACTTCTACAGTGATATCAGGGAGTGTTTGCACAACATGAAGACGATTTTGGGTGCACTCGGGACATTCAGCACGAAATACCCACCGGAAATACTGCTCCCATTCGAGAGAGATATCGGCAGATCCCTCCTCAGATGTACCAGGAGGTGAAAGAGCTGTTGGTCCACATGTTGCGGAACGGCATGATCCGCGAGAGTCAGTGTCCTTGGGCGGCTCCTATCATGCTGGTCCGGAAGAAGGATGGTACCCTAAGATTCTGTGTAGACTTTCGGAAACTGAATGCCTGTACAGTACGGGACTCCTATCCACTCCCCCGAATTAAAGAGTCTCTATCTGCGATAGGAAGCGCCAAGTTCTTCTCTTCTCTCGACCTGGCCAGTGGCTATTGGCAGGTCCCAGTAGCTGAAAAGGATCGCCCGAAGACAGCTTTTATTCTCTCTATGGGCCTGTTTGAGATCAATTGGATGCCGTTCGGGCTAACAAATGCACCGGGAACCTTCCAAACACTGATGGAGAGATGCTTGGGGAACCTCAACTTTGAAGCCACTTTAATATATCTGGACGATATCATTATCTATTCCGCTACGTTTGAAGATCATCTCCACCGACTGGAACAAGTGTTAGAATGGCTTCGGAGGCACGGCCTAAAGATTAAGCCTCGTAAATGTCATCTCTTCAAGCGGGAAATTGAATATCTGGGGCACACTGTGTCCAGTGAAGGAGTGCACCCCACCACAGAGAAAGTAGCTGCCGTGCAGAAGTGGCCCACACCCGCCAATCTAAGAGAACTGAGGGCATTCCTGGGGCTCGATGGATACTAGCGCAGATTCATTAAGGAGTTCGCTAAGATTGCGATCCCGCTCAATGAATTGCTGAGAGGAACGGCTGGGGGAGCCAAGCGGTAGCCCATTCAGCGGGCCCACGACAAGAAGAGGCATTCCGAGCATTGAAAATGGCGCTAACGGATGCCCCAATTCTGGCCTACGCTGACTTTTCGCAGCCTTTCGTGTTGTACACTGATGGAAGCTTGCATGGACTGGAAGCAGTGCTGGCTCAAGTGCAAGGAGGAAAAGAGCGGGTGATTGCGTATGCCAGCAGGTCACTCCGCGATACGGAGAAGAATCCGGACAACTACAGTTTGTTCAAGCTGGAGCTACTGGCACTGGTGTGGGCCATGACCGAGAAATTTGCTGAGTACTTGTCGGGGTCAGAAGTGCAAGTGTGGACAGATAACAACCCTTTGGCCCACTTGGAGAATACCAAGCTGGGCGCGCTAGAGCAGCGGTGGGTCACAAGAATGTCCAAATACCAGTACAAGATCGCCTATCAGTCCAAGGCCCTGAACAGTCATGCAGATGCCCTGTCCCGGGTTACTCAGACAGGCCCGAAGAGGGACAGAGATGAGGAGCTAGAAGGCGACGAGATTCCAGATTTCAGCCAGTTTGCCGCTGCTGTGGTCGACGCTCAGGAGACCAGAGAGGAGCCGAGGCCCACTCAAATCCTGGGCCGCTCAAGAGGCGAGTGGATACATCTGCAACAATCCGACCCAGAGCTGTCAAAGCTGAGAGAATGGGTCGCCCTTGGTCAAAGACCCGACCAGGAAGCCAGGGCCGCTTCACTTCCAACTACCCTACAATTCCTAGGCCAGTGGGAGAGGCTCTTCCTGAAGGATGGCTTGCTACCTCGAGAGTTTGATGTTACCTGGCAGGTAGTAGTTCCAGAGGCGCTGGTAACGCAGCTAGCCCAGGAGGCTCATAGAAGTGGTGCTCACTTCAGTGTGGAGAAGACCTTTCGGTGGTTGCAACGGCTGGTGTATTGGCCTCAACTGCGACAAGAAGTCAAAGGAGTCTGCCGAACATGTCGCCAGTGTGAGTTGAACAAACCTCCGGAACAAAGGGCTCCCATTCAGGCCATCCGAACTTCTGCACCCTTGGAAGTCCTGATGATTGACTATCTGATGATCGGAACTTCATACAATGGTTACGGACACTGTTTGGTAATGACTGATCACTTTACCAAGTTCGCAGTAGTGACGCCTACCAAAGACCAGACAGCGGAAGCCGCAGCTAACGCCATCTGTCAGGATTTCATCCGGATTTATGGGTGTCGGAAGCGAATACATTCTGACCAAGGGGCCAGCTTCCAAGGACGAGTGATGGATGCACTATACCGTATCTATGGGATCGACCGATCCCGAACAACGCCTTACCACCCTCAAGGGAACGGCGCATGCGAGCGCTTCAACCGAACCCTGTTGCAAATGTTGCGAACGCTGGAAGCGGACAAAAAGATGAAGTGGCCTGAATTTGTGTCCGAGCTGGTGTGGGTGTATAATAATCGAGTTCATGCGACTACTGGCTATGCCCCTTACATGTTGCTGTTTGGAAGGAGTGGACGAGAAATTACTGAACTGGAGCTAGACTCAGAAGACTCCGGCCCGGGCAGTAGCCCGAGTACCTGGATTCGAGAGCATAAGCGCCGGCTTCATACGGTGAGAAGATTGGTCACTCAGAAGTTTCAGGAAGTAGAGCATGCAAATCAGCCCCCGACCTCAGGTGGATCACTCCAGCCAGGAGACCGTGTGCTGGTAAGGGTCAAACGATTTGGGAGTAAACTGGACCATTGTTGGGAGGCAATTCCATATCGGGTGGTGAAGAAGATTCACCCCGACAACCCAGTCTGCGAGGTCAGGCCCGAAGCGGATGACGCCGCGACACCCAGGGTGTTGCACCGTAACATGCTTCGACCTTGCTCTTCTGAAGCAGAGGCCTATAACGAAGTTGGGCCTTCAAACAAATTGGCTGAGGTGCCGCATACAGGAACCTTGGAGGATGAAGAAGGATGGGCCACAATGCAGTTGGGCCCGTCAGAACCGTCGATGCCAACCCCGAGTGCGACCCAGAATGAATCAAGAAGTGACTTGCAATCCCCAGTGGTTGATTCATCGGATATCCCGGAGTCACCTCCGCAGGAGGAGCCTCGCAGAACTGAGCGGGCTACTGGCAGAATTCCTCCTAACCAGTGTGCTCAAGAAGAGTTTATCTGGTCTCAGATGCAGCAGGAAACGCAGGAGTGTGCCCAACTCCTGTCTGAGCTTGCACTGCCTAGAAAGAGATGTCTATCTAGCAAGAAATCCACTCGCCCGAGGACTGGCGAACAAAAAGGAGGGAGGAATGTAGTAGAGGCGAGAGAGCCTTTAAGAGAACTCTTACATGATGCTTCAAAGATGGAGAGAGACTGCCATCTGCTGGCCAGACACAGTCAAACGGAACCAACATATACAAGAGAAGTTGAAGGGAGAGCAGATTTAGATGCTGGACCCAGTCAGGTGACTTCCAGGAAGGAGCTCCTGAAGATAAGAGGCCAGCGCCCCAAGCCTGAGGAGTTTTTGGCGCCAAGCAGCAGAGAGGATCAGATGTGTTCTCTGCGTGCTGAGAAGCCCCGCGTGGCAGGCCTAAGCCAGAAGCCCGTGAAGTGCCACAGCCGGGCGCCAGTGGAAGAGCTCCGGATCCCTTACAGATGTGACCCGAGTGCTGTGCCTGCTGCGGGGACTCGGAACCTGCTTGTGGTGCTGAGTGAGTTCGCGGAGACTAACGTCGCCAGCCGACAGACGAGGTCTGGACCCCCCTACCCAAGGCTTGAGAGATTGCTTCCAACAGTCAAGCAGAGAGGAGTTGAGAGACGGCTTCCCCAAGAAAGTCACGCCAGTGAAGGCAGAGGAGCTGCATACGTGAACAGAGCTGTCACTTCTACTGTTCACTTACGGTACTGGGGCCAATTGGGTTTAGGTACTCAGGTTGGGAGGGGAACGGTTGGGGCTAAAGAAGCTCAACGTGATCTAATTGAACTTGTCCGGAAAAGACTTTCGGCCTAGCAGGAATAACCGGTGACCCCCGCTGGGGCCATATGCAGAGTTAAAGAACTCACGTGGTGTCTCCCATGATTTGGGGCAACACATCACTTTGAGAGAATTCGTATTTTGCTAACATTTCAAATTACTGTTCAGTACCCTTTTTACCAATCCCTTCTTCAGAATCCCTATATATATATATATATATATATAAACTGTTTATATTCATCTCTGACTGTTCTCGCCTTGTATCTCTGTGCATTGCATTCCGGCACCTGCATTACATTAATTAGAGACACACCTGTGGATGTACTATATTTTAATGCACAGCTGAAACACACTGCTTCTTTTTGTAGCATCATGGGAAAGTCTAAAGCAATCAGCCAAGGTATTAGGAAAAGAATTGTGGACTTGCACAAGTCTGGCTCATCCTTGGGTACAATTTCAAGAAACCTGAAGGTGCCTCGTTCAGCTGTACAAACTATTATATGCAAGTACAAACAAGATAGGAATGTCTAGCCGTCATACCGCTCAGGAAGGAGACGGGTTCTGTGTCCTAGAGATGAATGTGCTTTGGCCTGACATGTGCATATCAACCCAAGGACAAAAGCTAAAGACCTTGTGAAGTTGATGGTGGAAGCTGGTAAGATTGTGTCAATATCCACAGTGAAATGAGTACTGTGTCAACATGGGCTGAAAGACCACGCTGCCAGGAAGAAGCCATTACTCCAAAAGAAACATAAAAAAGCCAGATTAATGTTTGCAAATGCACACAGGAACAAAGGCCTTAATTTTTGGAGACATGTCCTGTGGTCTGATGAAACTAAAATTTTACTTTTTGGTCATAATGACCATCGTTACCTTTGGAAATAAAGGGAGAATCTTTGAAGCCTAAGAACACCATCCCAACTGTGAAACACGATGGCAGCATCATGTTGTGGGGTTGTTTTGCTGCAGGAGGGACTGGTACACTTCACAAAATAGATGGCATCATGAGAAAAGAAGATTATGTGGCAATAATGAAGCAACATCTCAAGACATCAGCCAGGAAGTTAAAGCTTAGGTGGAAATGGGTCAATGTTTTGGAGTGCCATCACAAATCCCTGATCTCAATCCTATTGAAAATTTATGGGCAAAGCTGAGAAGGCAGGTGCGAGCAAGGCGATCTACAAATCTGGATCAGTTACACCAGCTTTGTCAAGAGGAATGGGCCCAAATTCCGACCAACTATTGTGAGAAGCTTGTGGAAGAATATCCCAAACGTCTGACCCAAGTCATTCGGTTTAAGGGCAATGGTATCAAATACTAATTAAATGTATGTAAACTTTTGACTTTGCAGTAAGTAATAAAAATGCCTTAAAATATTCTCTCTCTCTTTCATTATTCTGGCATTTGGCAAATATTAAAAATTATGATGATCCTAATTGATCTAAAACGGGAAAGGTTTATTCTGATTTCATGTCAGATATTGAGAAAAACATGTGTCTTTTCATATAGTGTATGTAAACGTCTGATTTTAACTGTATATATACAGGTGCCTCTCACTAAATCAGAATATCATCACAAAGTTAATTTATTTAATGTTGATGATTATGGCTTATAGCCAATGAAAACACAAAAGTCATTATCTCAGTAAATTAAAATAATTAGCAAAAAACACGTGCAAAGGCTTCCTAAGCATTTAAAAGGCCCCTTAGTCTATTTCAGTAGGCTCCACTATCATGGGGAAGACTGCTGACTTGACAGATGTCCAGAAGGCAGTCATTGACACACTCCACAAGTTCCTAGAGTTCCAATTTTCATTTGTAAATCAAGGTCCCAGAGTCTGGAGGAAGAGTGGAGAGGCACACAATCCAAGCTACTTGAGGTCTAGTGTGAAGTTTCCACAATCAGTGATGGTTTGGGGAGCCATGTCATCTGCTGGTGTAGGTCCACTGTGTTTTATCAAGACCAAAGTTAGCGCAGCCGTCTACCAGGAAATTTTAGAGCACTTCATGCTTCCCTCTGCCGACAAGCTCTTTGGAGATGGAAATTTCATTCTCCAGCAGGACTTGGCACCTGTCCACACTGCCAAAAGTACCAATACCTGGTTTAAAAACAACAGTATCACTGTGCTTGATTGGCCAGCAAATTCGCCTGACCTTAACCCCATAGAGAATCTATAGGGTATTGTCAAGAGGAAGATGAGAGACACCAGACCCAACAATGCAGACGAGCTGAAGGCTGCTATCAAAGCAACCTGGGCTTCCATAACACCTCAGCAGTGCCACAGGCTGATCGCCTCCATGGCACGCCGCATTGGTGCAGCAATTGATGCAAAAGGAGCTCCGACCATGTATTGAGTGCATTTACTGAACATACATTTCAGTAGGCCAACATTTCGGATTTTAAAAACATTTTTCAAGCTGGTGTTATAATGTATTCTAATTTACTGAGATAATGAGTTTTGTGTTTTCATTGTCTGTAAGCCATAATCATCAATATTAACAGAAATAAACACTTGAAATAGATCACTCTGTTTGTAATGACTCTATATAATATATGAGTTTCACTTTTTGTATTGAAGAACTGAAATAAATTAACTTTTTGATGATATTCTAATTTAGTGAGATGCACTTGTATTTACATATATATATATATATATATATATATATATATACTGTATATATATATATATATATATATATATATATATATATATATATATATATATACAGGGTGGTCTAAAAGTAGGTGGACAGAAAATAATAACATTTATTTTGATTTATATATAAAATTATATTTACTAGCACAAGCATAACATTGACAATTAAATTTTATTCTGAACAATAATACAAAAGCCCTTAAATTTTATCAACGCAGGTGCTCAAACTGTTTTCCATTACAATTTGCACAGCTTTGAAGTCTGCCTCTTACGCTTCGACAAACTTTGGGTATTAATTTCTTGAAATGCATCTCTTATGTAATTTTTCAAATCACTGACACTTTTTGGTTTTCGACTATAAACTTTGTCCTTGAGTACTCCCCAAAAGAAAAAATCCATTGGGGTCAAGTCTGGTGAACGTGCCGGCCAATCAAGTGGTCCTCTTTGGCCAATCCATTTATTAGGAAATGTTTCATCAAGATACTTGCGGACTACTCTTGAATAATGTGGAGGGGCCCCATCTTGTTGGAAATAAAGGTCATTTGAATTAGGCTGTTGCTGTAACTGGGGAACAACTTGATTCATTAGAATTTTGAGATACTTATCTCCTGTGACTGTTCCATCAAAAAATATTGGTCCTAAAACTTGAAATGCCACCCCAAACATTGACACCAGGTTCATTTAGCTGTTGCTCTAATGTTAAATGCATGTTCTCATTATACCAGTAAATACAATTATGTCTGTTAATATGGCCGGATAATTTGAAAGAAGCTTCATCACTCCACATAATGTTATCTAAAATTACTGGATTTTCTTCAGTTTCGTTAAGTATAATCTCACTAAATTGCAGCCGCCTGTCTGGATCATCCTCCAATAAACCATGAGTTAGATGTGGACGATAAGCTTTCCTCCCAATAGATTTCAGGATTCGCATGATAGAAGCTCGTGAAATTCCCAATTCCAAAGAGGCTCTTCTGGTGGACTTTTTTGGACTCTGAACAAATGTTTCAGCAACAAGTTGTTTATTATCTTCTGTACAGACTGTTTCGGGTCGACCAGTTTTTGGAGCATTAAGGATTGAGCCAGTGGCATTGAATTTGTCACAAATGCGGTAAATGGTTTGTCTCTTTGGGGCTTGAGTACCAAATGTTTCAACCCAGTTTGCTCTAACGGTTTCAGCATTTTGAGATTTCCAATACTCTGTTAAAATCCATTTTCTTTGCTCTGTATCTAAATTATTTGCCATTATGTGTTATCTGAATTATCTGAAAAGAAAACAGATTTGGGGGAGAGCTATCTGCGAAAACTAGATCTGTGAAACTGGCTCAGTTGCCCTTAGCAACCAATCAGATTCCACCTTTCATTTTCCAAAGAGTCTGTGAGGAATGAAAAGTGGAATCTGATTGCTTGCTAAGGGCAACTGAGCCAGATTCACTTTACACCATGTTTGATAAATCTCCCCCTTCATAACTTTATTACACTTTCTGTCCACCTACTTTTGGACCACCCTGTATATATAGAAAATACACATACACATATTCCTAGTTTTTTTTGGCTAACAGCCAAATTAAATAACATTGCTTGTCCTTGACTATTTTTTCTTGCATATTATTAGCATAAATAAACTTACATTGTACATTTTCGGATATGTTGAGCATTTTAAAGGGAACCTGTCATCCAATTCATGCTGCACAATACACGAGTAGCATAAATGACAGCTTGGCTACGCAATTGCAACCAGGTATGTTTTACTCTGAAACACTGTGGCGTTTCAGAGAAAATATACAGTGGGTACAGAAAGTATTCAGACCCCTTTAAATTTTTAACTCTTTGTTTCATTACAGCCATTTGGTAAATTCTAAAAAGTTAATTTTTTCTCATTAATGTACACTCTACACCCCATCTTGACTGAAAAAAACAGAAATGTAGAAATTTTTGCAAATATATTAAAAAAGAAAAACAAATATCACATTTAACTGTGTTTCTTTTATGTTCTCATGAATCAATAAGGAGAAATGAATTATTTATATTTTCCTAATTGCTTTCCCCTTTTTCACATTTCTCCCCAGTTAAACTCAGCTTACACTTTTTAATCTTACTGTAATATTAAAAGACAATCATCAGAAAAATCACATTGTTATATTAAGGTTATCCAGTCTTGATAGCTCTCTCATCCTTGTAAAAACTGATCATTGTGACTTTGCTTTTCAATGTGCCTTGCAAAAGGTAACTTACTCTTCTGAAGTGATGCCCAAACTTTCACCTCGGTCCATACTTAGGGTTCCGGCGCCTTGTCCAAATCCATATCCTTTAGGGCCATATTTCTTTCCATAACATGATTTACAATAGATTTCGTTTCCATGAATAGCAACTGTAGTGCTGTCAAGATTCTTCTTGCATACCACTGCAAAGAGAAATCACAAAGCTAGTGCCAAACTGATCTTAAATTCATATAATTCAAAAGTTATCATTTTAAGCAAATGAATTTGCAAAGAAAAATATTATTTATTACATATATGTGTTGTGTGCATGCAATGTGCGTTAGTTTAGAATAGACGACTGCTGAAATCAAGTCCTCAAATTGCGGCTATGACTTTGTGTCCGTAAAATCGGACTATACGATGCACCACCATTTTATAAAAAAAAAATTTTGGGGTATTTTCCTCCCCAAAATTTGGACTGCATCTTGTGGTCCAGTGTGTCTTATAGTTGCAAAATACGGTAATTAAAAAATCTAGAGTTCCTTTCATTTGTCTTTCTGTTCTGCAAGTGCCTTTAAAAAAAGCCTGGATGAGTGAACTAGAAAGACAATAGCGCAAATAGGGTCTTATCCGGGTATAAATTGTTAATATAGGGAGATTTGCTCACCTGGTAGGGTTGTGTTAACACAACAACTTAATGCACTTACGACACAGGCTGCTGCAGACCCATGCGATAAGAATGCAATCAAAGGTAGAACCGAATGGGTTCATTCCAGAGCTGCCTGGAATTAATCCATTCGGTTCCACCTTTGATTTTAAAAAAAGTCTAACATTTTACTGTTTACTGTCCGCACCTGCGGTTCCCTGTCTGTTTGCACCTGTGGTAACTCTGTCTGTCCTCACCTGCGGTTCCCTCTCTGTTTGCACCTGTGGTAACCCTGTCTGTCTGCACCAGTGGTTCCCTGTCTGTTTTCACCTGTGGTAACTCTGTCTGTCCGCACCAGTGGTTCCCTGTCTGTTTGCACCTGTGGTAACCCTGTCTGTCCGCACCTGCGGTTCCCTGTCTGTTTGCACCTGTGGTAACCCTGTCTGTCTGCACCTGCAGTTCCCTCTCTGTTTGCACCTGTGGTAACCCTGTCTGTCCGCACCAGTGGTTCCCTGTCTGTTTTCACCTGTGGTAACTCTGTCTGTCCGCACCAGTGGTTCCCTGTCTGTTTGCACCTGTGGTAACCCTGTCTGTCTGCACCTGCGGTTTTCTACCTAAGAGCCAGTGCTTCCTGAAGCCGTTCCTGTCCGTCCAGTCTGAACTGGGTCCTACTTGTTCCTGTATTCCAGTCACATCTGCCAGTGCCAGCCTGCCAGTATATCACCACTGCCAGTCTATATACCTCCTTGTGGGTCAGCTGCCATGCGTACAAGGTCAGTCCTGGTGTAGCACCTGATCTGCCCCTCCTGGGCTCTCTTCTGATAGCAGCATTATCAGCTGCCATGCATCTAAGGTCAGTCCTGGTGTGGCGCTTAGTCACGCCCCTCCAGGTTTTCCTTGGTCCACGGCACAGTGGGACCACAATCCAGTCTCGTGCTAAACAGTCTGAGCGTGAGTGTAACAGGAATGCTCTAAATAGCTCACTAAATTCAAGTGTGGTACTGTAATAAGATGCCACCATTGTAATACCTCAGTCCATGATTTTTTTTCCTTTATATATATTCCATGACCAGCAGCAAGTTGGAATTCAGCCACAAAGTGGCAGATCACATAAAGAGTGGAATTTCAGATGCACATAGAGCAAAATACTCTGCCGTCTCATTAACTGCAGAGTTCCACACTTCCGCTGCTATTATCATTATTATGCATTGAAAGTATAGGTTTACATAGCTGAACAGCTGCCTGTAATCCTTATATCCACATACACTATGGCAAGCTTCAGATGTGGTGTAAAGCATGGTGCCACTACTTGAGCAGTGGAAACATGTTCTGTGGAGTGATGAATCATGCTACTCTGCCAGCCTGATGAATGCTTCTGTGTTTGGAGAATGCCAGGAGAATGTTACCTGTCTGTATTATGCCAACTGTAAAGTTTGATGGAGGCACGGTAATGCTACAAAGCTGTTTTTCAGGGTTTGGCCTCAGTCTCTTAGTTCCAGTGAAAGAAAATCGTAATTTTTTGCCATACCAAGACACTTTCGGCAACTGTATATTTCCAACTTTGTGGGTACAGTGTGGGTATGGCCTTTTTCTGTTCCTATATGACTGTACCCCAAATCACAAATCAAGTTCCATAAAGATATGTTTAGTTCACTTGTGGAAGAACTGAACAGAGCTCTGACTTCAACACTAGAGAACAACTAGAACAGAGGTTTGAGCCACACTTTCTCATCCAACAACAGTGTCTGACCTCATAATGTTGTTCATTATAAAGAAGCAAGAATTCCAAGATGCACTCGAAAATCTTGTTGAAAGTCTTCCCAGAGTATAGCATGTCATTAAAGCTCGTTTAGGATTAATCTGTGGGTACCCCAATACTTTTGTTTATATAGTGTACAGTATATACACAACGATCAGCCATAACATTAGGCATTAACATTGTGTAAGTCCCCTTTGTGCAGCCAAAACAGTTCTGACCCATTGATTCCCTAAGACCAATGAAGGTATTGTGATATTTGCACCAAAAATTTAGTAGAAGACCTTTTAAGGTGGAGCCTGTTTTTAGGCTGCTCTGTATTATTGACTCGTGAGCAACACTACACATAATGCTTATCGTAATTGTTAAGAAGAATTAACACTAAATTAAAGACTTGGAAATTATAGGCCAGTAAGCTTAACCTCTACTGTGGGTAAAATCCTGGAGGGTTTTCTAAGAGATGCTATACTAGAGTATTTGAAGAAGAATAACCTCATGACCCAATATCAACATGGGTTTACGAGGGACCGTTGCTGTCAAACTAATCTGATCAGCTTTTATGAGGAGGTAAGTTCCGGACTGGACCAAGGAAATGCAGTTGATGTTGTGTATATGGACTTTTCAAAAGCTTTTGATATGATTCCACACAAAAGGTTAATACATAAAATGAGAACAATGGGGATAGGGGAAAATATATGTAAGTGGGTTAAGAACTGGCTCAGTGATAGGAAACAAAGGGTGGTTATTAATGGAACTCACTCAGATTGGGTCACAGTTAACAGTGGGGTACCACAGGGGTCAGTATTGGGCCCGCTTCTTTTTCACATATTTATTAATGACCTTGTAGGGGGCATACAGAGAAGTATTTCAATATTTGCAGATGACACTAAACTCTGCAGGGTAATCAATACAGAGGAGGACAATTTTATATTACAGGAGGATCTATGTAAACTAGAAGCTTGGGCTGATAAATTGCAAATGAGCTTTAATGGGGATAAATGTAAGGTAATGCACTTGGACACAGGAAATAAAATGTATAATTAGATGCTTATTTGTAAAACACTGGGCAAAACTGTCACTGAAAAAGACCTGGGTATATTGGTGGATGACAAGCTCACGTTTAGTGGCCAGTGTCAGGCAGCTGCTGCAAAGGCAAATAAAATAATGGGATGCATTAAAAGAGGCATAGATGCTCATGAGGAGAACATAATTTTGCCTCTATACAAGTCAGTAGTGTGACCATACTTAGAATACTGTGTACAGTTCTGGTCTCCGGTGTATAAGAAAGACATAGCTGAACTAGAGCGGGTGCAGAGATGAGCGACCAAGGTTATTAGAGGACTGGTGGTCTGCAATACCAAGACAGTTTATTACACTTGGGGTTATTTAGTTTGGAAAAACAAAGGCTTAGTGGTGATCTTATTACTATGTACAAGTATATGAGGGGACAGTACAAAGACCTTTCTACTGATCTTTTTACTCTGAGGCCTGAGACGGGGACAAGGAGGCATCTTCTACGTCTGGAGGAAAGAAGGTTTAATCATAATCACAGACACGGATTCTTTACTATAAGAGCAGTGAGACTATGGAACTCTGTTCCGCATGATGTTGTAATGAGTGATTCACTACTAAAATTTAAGAAGGGACTGGATGGCTTTCTTGAAAAGTATAATATTACAGGTTATATATACTAGAATCCTTGATAGGGCATTGATCCAGGGAACTAGTCTGATTGTCGCATGTGGAGTCAGGTTGGAATTTTTTTTTCCAATGTGGAGCTTAGTGTTTGCCACATGTTTTTTTTTTGCCTTCCTCTGGATCAACATGTTAGGCTATGGGTTGAGCTAGATGGACTCAGTCTTTCTTCAACCATAAAAACTATGTTACTATGTTATTATGTTAAGTGCTTGTGAGCAGGGACGGTACATCTTGCTGACGGCACACTGGGTTAATATAGTGGAAGCTGGGACCCAGTCGGACCTTGGGACGAAACACATCCTCCCGACACTGAGAATTGCGGGCCCTGGGTCAATGAGGGTTGCCCCCACATTCTACAGCTCCTGCAACTCCTCCTTCTCCACCTCTACAGGCTCCATCTCCGAAATGACTACATCAGTCACAAGCTGGAAGCACTGCCTCGGCCAACGGCAACAGGCTGTGCTGAAGCTAATATGCTTAGGTGACAAACTGAACAACGCTGAAGAATTGTGGGCAGCTCTGAAAGAGCAGGCAGATCTGTGGCTGACACCGCAGAACCTACAGCCAGGCATGGTCGTGTGTAACAATGGCCGGAACCTTGTGGCGGCTCTGAGGTGAGACGAGCTCTCACACGTACCATACCTGGCCCATGTGCTTAACCTCATGGTTCAGCGGTTTATCAAAACCTACCCGGATCTGTCGGATCTGCTTGTTAAAGTACGCCTCCTGTGTGCCCATTTTAGAAAGTCACTACAGCTTCCACCGCCTTTGCCGTGCTTCAGCAGAATTTGCAGCTTCCAGCGCATCGACTGATCTGCTATGTCCCATGCACTGGATCTCTACATTGCAGATGTTGGGAAGGATTTGTGAGCAGAAGAGGGCAGTTTTTGACTACCAGCATCAACAAGGCCGTCGATATTCAAGTCAGACTCTACACAAAAGACCTCAGGAGTGGACATGGATGTCAGACATATGTACCATCCTCCAAAACTTTGAGGATTCCACCAAGATGGTGAGCAGCGATGACAACATAATTAGCATCACCATCCTGCTTCTCTGTCTTCTAAAACACTCTCTGCTCACAATTAAAGAGGATGCATTGCAGGCGGAGCACGACGAGATGGAGCAAGGAACCATACAGGGTGATTACATACAGCCCACCCTCATCTCATCCCAACATGGATTGGGTGACAATGAGGAAGAGGAGGAGGAGAAGGAAGAACAAGAGCTAGTTTCCTGCGCTATAGACGGTACTACCTGCACAACTGTCATTCCGTCTGTTCAGCGTGGATGGCCTGAGGACAGGGAGGAGAAGGAAGAGGAGGAGGAGAGCATGGTAAGTCGTCCTCTTGGTGAGGACACGGAAGTCTTGCCTCTTTGCATTCTGGCACACATGGCTGAGTTTATGTTACGCTGCCTTTCTCGTGACCCTCGCGTTGTCCAAATTTTGGGTGACAGTCATTATTGGTTGATGACACTTTTAGACCCACGCTACAAGGAGAACTTTCTGTCTCTTATTCCTGCGCGGGACAGGCCTAATAAAATGGTGCAGTACGAGAAGGCCCTTGTTGCAGAATTATTTAAAAAATTCCCATCTGAAAACGCTGGTGGCAGAGGTCACAGTTCGTTGGACAACCAAGGAGTACAGGCGAGAGAGACTCAAATGCAATCCAGCAGAGGCAGAGGAACACTGTCAAAGTTCTGGGACAGTTTTCTCAGACCCTCCCATCGCATAAGCCCTGATGCGCTGGGTACTCTCTCAAGGAATGAAAAGTTTCGGAAGGAGTACCTTGCCGACCGTACCAGCGTCCTCCGTGATTCCTCTGTGCCTTATAATTATTGGGTATCCAAGCTGGACACGTGGTATGAACTGGCTCTCTACTCCTTTGAGGTCCTGGCCTGCCCTGCCGCTGGCGTTTTGTCAGAGCGGGTTTTTAGTGCCGCCGGTGGAATTTTAACCGATAGGCGCATTCGCCTGTCAACTGAAAATGGTGACAGGCTGACTCTTATAAAAATGAGCAAGGGCTTGATTGGGCCAGACTTCTCAACACGACCGAATGATAGCAGCATTACATAAACTCTAATACTGTGTCTTTTTTTGGGAGGTCTAACTCTATTCCCATGCACCTCTGTCTTCACACTCAGACTTGGGAATACTCTTCCTGATTTTGTCTCTTTGCTCTTGTCCTCCTCCTTCTCCGCATCCTCATCCTCCACCACCATATCACCACCATGTGTACCATATCAACATATCTACGTCTCTTGCAAGGGACGTTGGAATTTCTCCAAATTTTGGGCAGACGTTTCACTGCATACCCTTTAACTGTATAGCAGACCCTCTCCTTTCTAATGGGAACATGTCGTTACTGTGGCCCATCTCTATGTGTCTTTAAATTGCTAGTAGGGTTTTTCCTAAATTTTGGCAGCCACTGCACTCACTGCATACACTATAACTGAATAGTAGACCCTCTCCTTTCTAATGGGAACATGTAGTACTCATTACTGTGGCCCAGCTCTATGTGTCTTTAAATTGTTAGTGGAGTTTTTCCCTAATTTTGTCAGCCCTTGCAGTCACAGCATGGGCATTACCACTATAGGAGACCCGCTCCTTTATAATGGAACATTTTTTTTACTGAGACCCTCCTTTATGTCTCTTCAAAGGGGTATTGGGTTGCGTCCAAATTTTTGGCAGCCCTTGGAGTCACTGCATACGCAATAACAGTATAGGAGACCCACTCGTTAATAATGGGAACAACAAAGCATAGCCGGCTGATGGCTCTCTAACAATAAAATAAAATACTATTTTAAGAATAGTAAGGGCCGCCTGATGGCCCTATAAAAATAGGCTTTGTGACTTTCAGAGTCCCTCCATCATAAATGAAACAGGATGTGTCTGATGATGTGTCAAACACCACATGGCCAGATAAGGTTGTAAAATGTTAAAATGAAATTTCCCGGTGAATGCATTTGTCTTAAAAAGTATTGTAAAAAAAAATACACAGTAGGATCTTTCTTTAGTATAAAAACCAGACTCGCCAATGTAACCGCAATGTAATCACATTGTTCAGCTCCTGCATCTCCTCCTCCATCTCCGAAATGACCACATCAGTCACAAGCTGAAAGCACTGCAGCACTGCCTTGGCCAAGCTGCAACAGGCTGTGCTGAAGATAACATGCTTAATGCTTAGGTGACAAACTGTTCACCGCTGCAGAGTTGTTGAAAGCTGTAACACAGCAGCCTGATCTGTGGCTCTCACCGCTGAACATACAGCCAGGCATGGTCGTGTGTGACAATGGGCGGAACCTAGTGATAGAGAAATGACAGCCGGAGTAGACACGGTTTCCCTCTGTTATGCACACGCCCGGGCTAAGCGGCGTGTGCGTGTGATTGGTAGTGATTCCACTGGACCGTGCCGGAGAGTGAATGCCTGGAGGGGCGTGACTAAGTATTCACCCGATCCGACCAGGGTCGCACGACGGCATACGACGCCAGTGCACCAAGGAGGAACCGAGCAGAGGGACCAGGTGCTACTCCAGGACAGACCCCGGACACGGCTGTTGACCCACACAGGGGAATACAGGAACAGGCTGGTAGGCTGGCACACAGACTGGTGGGTATAGGCAGGCACGACTGGTATGCAGGCAGGCGGGTATGCAGGCAGGGGGGTAAAGGCAAGCACAGCTAGAGTGCAGACAGGGAGGCACTAGCAGGTAGGAACACAGGCGGGATAGGACCCAGTACACACCGGGACTCAGGAACAATACAGGCAGAGGGTTACAAGCAAGCACAGCTAGAGTGCAGACAAGGCTGAGCAGGGAGGACAGGGCTCTGTTCACACGGAACAGACAGGAAGGGAAAGACAGAGCCAGATACTCACACAGTACTTGCAGAGACAACAAGCAGGAGTTAGGTACGAGTTCAGACTCTGCAGAAAAAGGAAGGGAACGGACATAGAGGTAAAACAGGTAAAGGACAGGAGAGAGTTCAGACTGGAACTGAGTGTACGGAGGAGACCGACACTGCAGAGGGATACAGGAGCGGGTCTGGGAATACGGCCCCCAGAGAGGCGGAACGAACAGGCAAGGAGCGTGTTCAGACAGGACAGACCAGACACAGGAGCGGGTCTAGGAAATCGGCCACTAGAAGGCGAGAGGAACAGGCAAGGAGCGTGTTCAGACAGGACAGACCAGACACAGGAGCGGGTCTAGGAAATCGGCCACTAGAAGGCGAGAGGAACAGGCTAGGAGCGTGTTCAGACAGGACAGACAAGAGAGCACAGAAAGGACTCAGTTCAGACACGGGAGCTGATACCGCAAAGCAGGAGACATACAGGACACAGTTCAGACACGGGAGCTGATACCGCAAAGCAGGAGACATACAGGACTCAGTTCAGACACGGGAACTGATACAAAAAGCAGGAGACAAGAGACGGGACCTGGCACCTTCAGAGTGCAAGCACACACTGAAGGAAACACTATGCTCAGGCAGGGATAGAAGGGAGCTGCTGAGCTATATACCAAGTGACAGACAGCAATAGGCTGAGGACGCACAAGGGGTGTGACCCACAGCAGGTACAAAAGGCAGGAAGTGATCGGGCGCCGCCCTTAAGCAGCAGAAACAGACACAAACAGACAGCATGGAGGGAAGCCAGAGAGACATTCTGGACAGGAGATCAAGTGCGCCCTCTTGCACAGTGGGAGATGGACCACCATGCAAGGACGCCGCCAGGTATGTTACAGTACCTCCCCCCTTACGCCCCCTCTTCTTCAGGCCTGCCAGAATCTTCCGCAGGGAATTCGAGGGCCAGTCGTTCACTGGGTTGGAGGGGGACAGAGACTTAAGGGTAATTTCTGCTTCGAGGTACATCTTGTCAAGCTCACAGGAAGAAATAGACGGGTTATCACGTACATAATGAGGAAAAGTCACTGTCTCTTTGTTATCTGGTGGTATCCCGGAGGATTCAGGAAACAACTGGAGGTCCTCCGCCGGGTCAGAAGAGTGCAGAGGCTCAGAGAAAACAACTGCTTCAGAGTACACTAGGTCGGACTCACTGGAGGAAGCAGGCGAGGTATCGGGTACCGAGTATAGGAAAGTCTCTGTCCATTCACCACCAGGTGGCACCCCGAAGGGTTCTGGAGACAGCTGGCGGTCCTCCGCCTGGTCAGAGGGGTGTAGAGACTCACGGGTAACCTCTGCTTCAGAGTACACTAGGTCGGACTCACTGGAGGAAGCAGGCGAGGTATCGGGTACCGAGTATAGGAAAGTCTCTGTCCATTCACCACCAGGTGGCACCCCGAAGGGTTCTGGAGACAGCTGGCGGTCCTCCGCCTGGTCAGAGGGGTGTAGAGACTCACGGGTAACCTCTGCTTCAGAGTACACTAGGTCGGACTCACTGGACGAAGCAAGCGAGGTATCAGATCCAGGATATAGGAAAGTCTCTGTCCATTCACCACCAGGTGGCACCCCGAAGGATTCTGAACACAACTGGAGGTCCTCCGCCTGGTCGGAGGGGTGTAGAGACTCAGGAGTAACCTCTGCTTCGGAGTACACTAAGTTGGACTCACTGGACGAAGCGAGCGAGGTATCAGGTACAGAGTATAGGAGAGTCTCTGTCCTTTCGCTACCAGGTAGCACCCCGAAGGGTTCAGGAGACAACTGGAGATCCTCCGCCTGGTCGGAGGGGTGTAGAGACTCGGAGGTAACTACCACTTTGGGGTACCCATTGTCAGGCTCACAGGACGAAGCGGACAAAGTATTGTGTACCGGGTGTAGAGAAGTCTCTCTCCATTTGTCATCGAGTGGTATCCCGGAGGGTTCAGGAGGCAACAGGGGATCCTCCGCCAGGTAGTAGAGGTGCACAGACTCTGAGGTAACCACAGCTTTGGAGCATCCTTGGACATGCACACCGGTTAAAGAGAGAGAAGCATCTGATGCCGGGTGCAGGAAGTTCTCCTGTGTGGAGTCTGGATGGGCAGAAGTCTCTTCAGCCAGGAGAACTGGTGCACTACCCACGCACATTACCCATTGGGGTTTCTCCGGGATACAGGGAGATGAAGCTTCAGTAGGGACTTCAAGGTTGGGGTCAGGAGGTCTCAGGGAGGACAGACCCTGGCGTGACGGCTTGCCTCTAAGTCTAGCACGTCTGGACTGCCTCTTGAGGTTGAGAGAAGTATTCCGGAAAGCGTAGTCACCCTGTGAGGATTCTGGGTGGGCAGTAGTCTCATTGGGCTGGAGGACTATTGCGCTACCCACACACATTACCCGTCGGGGCTGCTCCGGGATATTGGGAAGTGAAGCTTCAGCAGGGGCTTCAGAGTTAGGGTCCTCGAAGACCATACGAAAGGCCACCAGGAAGGCCTGCAGGTCAAGGATGACAGGATCCCATGCTTCCCATAGGGGGGTGACCCATTTCAAGGCATCACCCGCTAGGTAGTCAATCATAAAGGCCACTTTAGCCCAATCGGAAGGAAAATAGAGAGGGTAGGCCTTAAAGTGTAGCATGCATTGCTCCACAAATGCACGACACTGTCTTGGATCCCCATAGTAACGTGGCGGATCCGCAGGAACGAGAGCTGATAGATCCATCTGGACGGGTGCGTAATTCGCCTGGAACTCAGCTAAAGGGGGAAAAAAATTTATTTATTTATTTTAATGCATGTATTCGCTGGAAAAACTTCTCAAAGAGCGAAGGCCGTGGGGCTCAATGGGAACCATGGCCTGAGCATGCTGTTATGCACACGCCCGGGCTAAGCGGCGTGTGCGTGTGATTGGTAGTGATTCCACTGGACCGTGCCGGAGAGTGAATGCCTGGAGGGGCGTGACTAAGTATTCACCCGATCCGACCAGGGTCGCACGACGGCATACGACGCCAGTGCACCAAGGAGGAACCGAGCAGAGGGACCAGGTGCTACTCCAGGACAGACCCCGGACACGGCTGTTGACCCACACAGGGGAATACAGGAACAGGCTGGTAGGCTGGCACACAGACTGGTGGGTATAGGCAGGCACGACTGGTATGCAGGCAGGCGGGTATGCAGGCAGGGGGGTAAAGGCAAGCACAGCTAGAGTGCAGACAGGGAGGCACTAGCAGGTAGGAACACAGGCGGGATAGGACCCAGTACACACCGGGACTCAGGAACAATACAGGCAGAGGGTTACAAGCAAGCACAGCTAGAGTGCAGACAAGGCTGAGCAGGGAGGACAGGGCTCTGTTCACACGGAACAGACAGGAAGGGAAAGACAGAGCCAGATACTCACACAGTACTTGCAGAGACAACAAGCAGGAGTTAGGTACGAGTTCAGACTCTGCAGAAAAAGGAAGGGAACGGACATAGAGGTAAAACAGGTAAAGGACAGGAGAGAGTTCAGACTGGAACTGAGTGTACGGAGGAGACCGACACTGCAGAGGGATACAGGAGCGGGTCTGGGAATACGGCCCTCAGAGAGGCGGAACGAACAGGCAAGGAGCGTGTTCAGACAGGACAGACCAGACACAGGAGCGGGTCTAGGAAATCGGCCACTAGAAGGCGAGAGGAACAGGCAAGGAGCGTGTTCAGACAGGACAGACCAGACACAGGAGCGGGTCTAGGAAATCGGCCACTAGAAGGCGAGAGGAACAGGCTAGGAGCGTGTTCAGACAGGACAGACAAGAGAGCACAGAAAGGACTCAGTTCAGACACGGGAGCTGATACCGCAAAGCAGGAGACATACAGGACACAGTTCAGACACGGGAGCTGATACCGCAAAGCAGGAGACATACAGGACTCAGTTCAGACACGGGAACTGATACAAAAAGCAGGAGACAAGAGACGGGACCTGGCACCTTCAGAGTGCAAGCACACACTGAAGGAAACACTATGCTCAGGCAGGGATAGAAGGGAGCTGCTGAGCTATATACCAAGTGACAGACAGCAATAGGCTGAGGACGCACAAGGGGTGTGACCCACAGCAGGTACAAAAGGCAGGAAGTGATCGGGCGCCGCCCTTAAGCAGCAGAAACAGACACAAACAGACAGCATGGAGGGAAGCCAGAGAGACATTCTGGACAGGAGATCAAGTGCGCCCTCTTGCACAGTGGGAGATGGACCACCATGCAAGGACGCCACCAGGTATGTTACACCCTCTATGCCAGTCCTTTCACTGAGCTAAAGAATATGGCTGTGATGAAATACAACTCCCACTGAGAAGCAGTTTCAGACTGAAAAACATTGGTCCCACTATAGGATTTGATTCTGAGGGCTCACCTTTCTCCCACGCTCAAGAGCCCCATAGCAGCTGCAAAGTTTGCACTATCATGAACTCTCCTGATGGAGAAGCAGTCCTGGCTAAGAAAAGTGTGTGGGAAGGTTCCCGGACACTCTATGGCTGCTTTTTTACTGAGGTGGAAACCCATGCAAACACGGGGAGAACATACAAAATCCTTGCAGGTGTTGTCCTTGCTAGGATTTGAACCCAGGATCCCAGTGCTGCAAGGCTTCAGTGCTAACCACTGAGCCAATGTGCTGCCGTTCACCCTCTGATATCTAACAGGCTGGAGAAACTTGCACCTACTGCTGCTCTATCTTCGGCTCCTTTGTGAGATACTAATGTATTTGGGAGCCACTCAGTCTACCAAATAGGTACTGGGGTCAGTTCTAATAACATGGCGTTGTACCATAGTTTACTGGAAATATTCCAGGCTGGTAGGAGGCAAGCAGATACCCACAGAAAACTACCTGCAGTAATGTTCAGGGACCCACGCTTGTAGAAGGCGGAGATGATACCGGAAGAAGTAGTGGCGGCTGGGGACCGAGTATGGACACCTGGCTGCCGTCATGAGGTTGTTGACAGCTTCCGCCTCCACGAGCCTAAAAGGCCACATTTCAAGTGCAAGCAGCTGCCCAGAAATCTGGCAGTGTACTATTGCGGCCTGTGGGTGGGTGGCTGGCTAGCTGCATACTTGGGCTTGCATTCCAAGGAATAGGGTAGGGTCAACTGAACGCTGCGCTGGGACAAGGATGTGGACGGTGATTGTTGCAAGTCTTCAGCAACAAGTGCATGGCGGGAGGCATCTTCGCATGCTCCAAGGATCACTTATGATTGGCACACTTTTAGGCAGTGACCTGGGAGTCAGAGATGCTTCCAGGGGTCTTCCCCATGCTGTTCCCATGTCTTTTCAGCACTGTATGCATGTGTCTGATAATGTGTCACACACCACATGGCCAGATAAGGTTGTAAATTGTTAAAATTACATTTCCCAGTGAATGAATTTGTCTTGGTTGAAAGCAATGCAAAAGTGCAAAAACACATCAAAAACTCTACATGTGAACATAGCCCAAGGTGTAGAGGAGCATTTTTGTTCATTTATTTTGCCTTGTATACAAGTCATTTCCCTGGAAAGGATGTTCCTTAACATATTTCCCAGGAAAATCCATTTTGGTTTCGTTTTTGTATGTTTTATTGTGAGTCCGTAAAAGTGGCGTAATACCTCTGACAACATTGTTGACAGCAGTGACCTGGGCGTCAGAAATGCTTCCAGGGGTTTTCCCTATGCTGATTAAATGTGATTTGAGCACTGTTCCCATCGATTTGGGCAATTTTTAAGCGCTCCGCAGACCGCCAGGGGGAGCCACCGGAAAAATTCTTGAGTTTCCCATAGACTTACATTGGGCTCGTTACTCAGTCCGAGCACTCGAGCATTCCAATTTGCTCGACTCGAACAATGAGCACCTGAGCATTTTAGTGCTCGCTCATCACTAGGGATGACTTGTACGTCCAGAAAGCGGAAAGATGAATCTTGCAAAAAATGATCCCGGGGGATGATGTGGAGGCATTTTTGACTGTGTTTGAGCGGGAGCAGAGCAGGAGAAGCTACCACCGGAGCAGTGGTTAGAGGTGCTGGCCCCCTATCTGACTGGTGAGCCCCATAAGGCTTATTACGACCTGTCCTTGCAAGATGGCCAGGAGTATGTTAAACTTAAAACTGAGATACTGGCACATGCGGGAGTGACTATTTCAGTCAGAGCCCAAAGGGTTCACCACTGGGCGTATTATGGTGATAAGCACCCTCACTCCCAAATTTTCGACCTTCTGCATCTTGTACAGAAGTGGCTGCGGCCGGAGTCCTCATCTCCAGCCCAGATCGTCAAGCGGGTTGTCATGGACAGATTTTTGCAATGCCTACCTAGGCTGGAGCAGACCTGGGTTGCGCAGGGAGACCCCTGGATTGC
Organism: Phyllobates terribilis; assembly: GCF_046119375.1. Classification (NCBI taxonomy): domain Eukaryota; kingdom Metazoa; phylum Chordata; class Amphibia; order Anura; family Dendrobatidae; genus Phyllobates; species Phyllobates terribilis. Next base: position 640,904,263 of record NW_027362762.1, read on the forward strand.
AAACGACCTGGTCAGCCTCGTAGAAAGGTACCAGGTGGTCGAGAGGTCCCTAAGGAATCCAGAAGGTGCTGCATCCCCATACTGGGGAACCCAGAGGGAGCCCTACGCCCAAAAGAGGGGTATTAGAGCCACCACTGGGGGAAGTTCGAGGTCCCAAGGAGTCGCTGAGGGCCTGCTAAAAGCCATTGGGAAAGACTTGATCTGCTGGAGATGCCATGGGCCTGGACACATAGCCACCCATTGTCCTATGTCCTCTGAGCAGATGAACTGCAGCGTTGGGAGGCAGTGCTCATACTATGCATACCCTGTCTGCAGTGTGGACTACCAACCCGGTGAGGGGCCACAGTCATGTCCGGTAACCATAAATGGAGTACTGGTGTCGGGACTCCTTGACTCAGGAAGTTTGGTGACCCTGGTAAAGGCCAAACTTCCCCACCAATTGATCCCAGGGAAGCACGTCGACATCCGCCGTATTCACGGGGACGCCAAGGACTACCCTGTTGCCCGAGTGACAATAAAAACTAACTGTGGGGCTGAGTCCCATGAGGTTGGGGTGGTTGAGGGCTTGTTACACCCACTTATAATCAGGCAGGACTTCCAGCTGTTCTGGGACTTGTGGGGAAAGGCAGGTGTGCCTACTAGCTCAGACCAGAGCCGGTTCGTTCATGAAGAATCCCCATTACAGCCGATGGCTGGGGCGGAATAGTTCCCCGTGTGTCCTTGCTGGTAACGAGGACGAGACAGGGACCCATGTGGATGAAATTCCTGAACTGGGGGTTTCTGGAGGGAATTTTGGTAAGGCACAAATGCCGAATCTTATGTTAAACAGTACATTTGACAATGTGACTATACTAAATGGGGTTGCCCAAGAGCCGGAGGCTGACACCAGGTTCCCGTATTTCACCTTAAATGAGGAGCTGCTCTATTGGGTCACTAAACGAAGAGGGGAAGTAATAGAGCAGTTGTTGGTGCCGGATCCCTATAGACGTAGGGTATTAGATTTGGCCTATTCGCATGTTTTAGGGAGGCATCTGGGAGTAGACCAAACCCAGCAGAGGTTCTAAAGATCTGGGTGTCACCGAGACTTTGTTAATTTCTGCCAGTCTTGTCCTACTTGTCAGCTAACTTCTCCCGTGTCCCACTTCCAGAGTCCCCTTGTTCTGTTACCCATTATAGAGGTCCAGTTTGACCAAATTGCCATGGACCTTGTAGGACCCTTAGTTAAGTCCGCCAGGGGTCACCAATACATACTGGTTGTGCTGGACTATGCAACACGGTACCCAGAGGTGGTACCATTGAGAAACTCCTCTGCCAGGAGCATAGCCCGAGAGTTGGTACACTTCTTCTCCCGAATGGGCCTGCCAAAGGAGATCCTGACAGACCAAGGAACTCCTTTCATGTCGAAGGTGATGAGGGAGTTGTGTAAGGTTCTCCAGATTACACAACTCAGGATGTCAGTGTACCATCCGTAGATGGATGGCCTGGTTCAACAAGACCCTAAAGTCCATGCTTAAAAATGTCATGGAGAAGGATGGACGGAACTGGGATTGTCAACTCCCCTACCTGCTATTCTCCATTAGGGAAGTTCCCCAGGCCTCTATGGGGTTCTCATCCTTTGAGTTGCTTTCCGGACGACACCCTCTGGGACTGTTGGACATTGCGAAGGGGACCTGGGAAGCTGAGGTAAAACTTCACCAGAGCATCATAGAGCATGTGGCCCAGATGCAAGACCGGATCGCGAGGGTGATGATGATTGTAAGAGAGAGCCTTCTTCAAGCACAAGAGTCCCAGGCAAGGGTCTACAATCGATCATAGAGATTGAGGCAGTTTAGTCCTGGAGACCGGGTGTTGGTTTTGATTCCCACAGTGGAGAGTAAATATCTGGCCAAGTGGCAAGGACCTTTATGAGGTGGTCGAAAAGTTGAGCGACGTAAACTACAAGGTCCACCAACCAGGAAGAAGAAAGCCGTATCAGGTGTACCACGTTAACCTGCTCAAACCTAGGCGAGACAGGGAGTCAGTGGAAGCTACGTGCATGGGGGCCTTTCCTGAAGCCCGAGTCGAGTATGTCACAATGGCAGAGACACTGTCACTGGCCCAGAAGCAACAGTGCTAAGAGCTGCTTCAGCAGAACCGGGACATATTTTCAGAGCAGCCAGGTTGTACGCAGGTGGTCTAGCATGAAATTTTGACGGAGCGGCATGTGAGGGTAAATCAAAGGCCGTATTGGATTCTTGAAGCCCGCCGTGAGGTGATCTCCAAAGAGGTGAGGAGAATGTTGAGCCTGGACATCATCGAGGAGTCAAAGAGCGGCTGGTCCAGCCCCATTTTCCTGGTGCCGAAGCTGGATGGAGTATGGGGGTTCTGTAATGACTACAGGAAGCTGAATGAGTTGTTGAAGTTCGACACGTATCTAATGCCCGGTGTCGATGAGCTCATTGAGAGGCTAGAGTCAGCCAGTTATATCACCACCCTGGACCTAAGAAAAGGGTACTGGCAGACTATCCTGTCCTCAAGTGCCAAGGAGAAGATGGCCTTCTCTACTCCTGACAGGTGCTTTCAGTACACCAGGATGCCGTTCGGTCTGCAGGGAGCCCCAGCTACCTTTCAGAGGGCCATGGACCGGATCCTAGTCTCTCACAAGAAGTACGCCGCAGCTTACCTGGATGACATTTTAATATTCAGCCCAGATTGGGGAAGTCATTTATAGAAGGTCCAGGCAGTACTGGATGCGCTAAGAAAGGCAGGGTTTACGATAAACCCAAAGAAGTGCACCATGGGGAAAGAAGAGGCAAAATATTTGGGCTACATCATCAGAAGGGGCGAAATAAAGCCGCAAGTAAATAAGGTGGAGGCTATCCAAAATTGTCTGCAGCCGAACTCCAAGAAGCAAGTTCGGGCATTTATAGAAATTGTGGGGTATTATCGGTGATTTATCCCAAATTTCGCCAGGATAGCCACCCCCCTGAATGATCTTCTTAAGGGAACGAAGACATCGATGGCATTCCAGGAGTTGAAGCTTTCACCATGTAAACAGCCAGTCTTAGTAGCGCCTGATTTCACTAAGTAGTTCGTAGTTCAGACTGACACCTCTGAGGTCGGATTGGGAGCTGTGTTGTTCCAGGAAATAGATGGGGACGAACATCCAGTCCTATTCCTGAGTAAGAAACACTCCTCCTGTGAAAAGAACTATGCCATCATAGAGAAGGAGTGCTTGGCCATCAAATGGGAAATTAAGACTCTAAGATACTACTTGTTAGGCCGAAAGTTCAGGCTAGTATCGGATCTTGCGCCCTGAGATGGATGAGAGAAAGGAAGGGGAAGAATGACAGGGCGACTAGGTGGTTTCTAGCACTCCAGGACATTAATTTTCATGTGGAGCACAGGCTAGGGAAACTACATACTAATGCAGGTGCCCTGTCCAGACTTCCCTGCTTAGCGAGTGAAGGTGCCAAAACTCCCGGCTTTGGGAACAGGGGGGAATATGTGACAAAGTCACTGGTAAAGTGATAGAGGTAAGATATGTTTCACAGAGGCTATAGGCCTCCGTGAATTGAAACCATGAAGTGTGCTCCAGCATGTTATTTGCTGAGAGGGTTAAACCTCCATTAAAAGGGAGTGTTTTTTGTGAATGGCCTGTTAGAATCTATGTTGTTTTACTAACGGCCATCTTGTTGTGGTTTGCTGGCTTCTAGTCTTTTCCTCTGGTGCTGGGTGTCTTGGTCACGTGATCTCTTCACTCTTTATTACTCAGCACCTGTCTCCCATTCCCCGCTGGACATCAGTGTTGTTACGCTTGTGCTCTGGCTAAGTTGCCTTGTTAAGTTCTTTGTGCTTTTGACAATTGATATCCTGGGACTTCTTGTTCCACCAGTTTTGTTCCCTTTAATCTTCGTTTCTGCAACTAACTTTTCTATTAGGAGGTCTCCTGTTTTTGCTCCCAGTCCTTAGATCTTTTAGGGACCCCTTTCCCCTTCCTTCAGGTCTTCGTTTGAGTTCAGTGCAGGAGTTTCGGTGGGGCTATTCACAAGGAATAGGGCACCCATCCCAGCATAGAGTTAAGCTGAGTCTCAGTGCAGGGACAGCTTTTCCCTCCTATTCCTTAGTTCTAAGTTGCAGAACATAACATGGCCATTGTGAAGGCCTGGAGGTCATTCACCATATCTCTACCTCAGGGTGTGGTCTGGGGGGGTTAAAATATTTGGCCTACAGAGGCAGTCAGTGTTCAGTAGGTCTGGAGAGTGGAACTCCAGACAGGTTTGTGTGGAGCAAGCCTGAACCACGTGGAGTTGCTGAATGCTGAGCAGATGGATCCCTGCTACCACAAGGACTGTGATTTGTGTTGCCATTTTGCTTCTTTTCCCTGATTTGCCCAGCGGGCTGTGTTTTGTTTTAAGGACTTAGTGTAGGTTTATGCTGCATTTTAATAAATCAAACCAAATGTTTTAAAGAGACAGCGTAGAGGTGTCTACTTCCGTGTGCAGCTGAGTGAGCGATTTACCACATTTGTTACACTATGCAACTAAGTAAACATTGTTTGAATGGGTGCATGCTGAGATAACTTAACATTGAACTGGTGCACGCAGAGTTTGTTCCAGCTTATTATTTTATACTACTAATTAGGCATTATCCCTGACATGAATGTTGTACTTGGCACTAATTGGGTGCATGCAAATATGTTTTCACTATTAATTTTGCACACACTAAGTACCAGTCCCTTATAATATTAATCTTCACTTTTGGAAGTACATTTCTCTTATTAAATATGTTTATTTAACAGTGAGAGGTATATGTACAGTGCCTACAAGTAGTATTCAACCCCCTTCAGATTTAGCTGGTTGACACATGCGGAATTAACTTGGCATTGTGACATTTGTACTGTAGATCAGCCTGGAAGTGGGAAATGCACTGCAGCAAATTTTTTTTATTTTTTTTATTTTTTATTTTTTAAAACGTTAAAAGTTAATTCAGAGTGTCATTTATTATTCAACCCCTCAAACCACAAGAATTCTGTTTGGTCCCCCTAAAGTATTGAGAAGTAGTTCAGGCACCAAGAATAATGAGCTTCACATGTGTGGATTAAAGATCTCTTTTGCCAGCCTTTTCTGACTATTTAAGACCCTCCCCAAACTTGTGAACAGCACTCAGACATGGTCAACATGGGAAAGACAAAGGAGCATTCCAAGGCCATCAGAGACAAGATCGTGGAGGGTCACAAGGCTGGCAAGGGGTACAAAACTCTTTCCAAGGAGTTGGGCCTACCTGTCTCCACTGTTGGGAGCATCATCCATAAGTGGAAGGCTTATGGAACTACTGTTAGCCTTCCACGGCCTGGACAGCCTTTGAAAGTGTCCTCCCGTGCCGAGGCCAGGCTTGTCCGAAGAGTCAAGGCTAACCCAAGGACAACAAGGAAGGAGCTCCGGGAAGATCTCATGGCAGTGGGGACATTGGTTTCAGTCAATACCATAAGTAACGTACTCCACCGCAATGGTCTCCATTCCAGACGAGCCCGTAAGGTACCTTTACTTTCAAAGCGTCATGTCAAGGCTCGTCTACAGTTTGCTCATGATCACTTGGAGGACTCTGAGACAGACTGGTTCAAGGTTCTATGGTCTGATGAGACCAAGATCGAGATCTTTGGTGCCAACCACACACGTGACGTTTGGAGACTGGATGGCACTGCATACGACCCCAAGAATACCATCCCTACAGTCAAGCATGGTGGTGGCAGCATCATGCTGTGGGGCTGTTTCTCAGCCAAGGGGCCTGGCCATCTGGTCCGCATCCATGGGAAGATGGATAGCACGGCCTACCTGGAGATTTTGACCAAGAACCTCCGCTCCTCATCAAGGATCTTAAGATGGGTCGTAATTTCATCTTCCAACAAGACAACGACCCAAAGCACACAGCCAAGAAAACCAAGGCATGGTTGAAGAGGGAAAAAGTCAAGGTGTTGGAGTGGCCTAGTCAGTCTCCTGACCTTAACCCAATTGAAAACTTGTGGAAGGAGCTCAAGAATAAAGTCCACATGAGACACCCAAAGAACGTAGATAACTTGGAGAAGATCTGCATGGAGGAGTGGGCCAAGATAACTCCACAGACCTGTGCCGGCCTGATCAGGTCTTATAAAAGACGATTATTAGCTGTAATTGCAAACAAGGGTTATTCCACAAAATATTAAACATAGGGGTTGTATAATAATTGACCCACACTTTTATGTTTAAAATTTAATAAAATTCAACTGAGCAACATAACTTTTTGGTTTGTAAGATTTATGCTTCTGTTCATAAAACCTACTCTCGTTTGCAGTTTGAAGGCTCTAACTTATTTGCATCTTATCAAACCAGCTAAATCTGCAGGGGGTTGAATACTACTTGTAGGCACTGTATATTAATACTATCATTGTGCACAACATGCGGCCATATTAGTGTTATTCTGTGAATTATTAATGGAGATTATCTTCAATATGTGACAGGGCTTTACTGTGGGAGTGTGTGATTTCTGGGCATTTGAGCACTGGTTGGCTTAGTCGGACCACTGTGGCCAGGTAGGTACCATTTCTATTGGCTCCTATGGATGAACCTTCTCTTTTTGGAGTCTAGCCCCTATAGGTGGAACACATCAGTCTAATCGGGAAGATGTAGAGTATTACCGTATTTTTCGGACTATAAGACACACTGGACCATAAGACGCACCCCAAATTTTGGGGTGGAATATAGAAAAAAAAATATTTTAATAAGATTGGGTCCGTCTTATAGTCTTAATAGGTACAGTATGTTACCTGGGGGTCGGTGGAGCGAGGGTCACAGGAGGCAGGGTCCTTTAGGAATCCGGTGCTCCAGCAGTGCGGCGTTGCGGTGGAGCAGGATTGCAGGGCCCTCCGTTCCCTCCCTCAGGAACCTGGCGGCTGCAGCAGAAGAGATGGCTGATGCCTGATGCCAGGCTGGGGGCCGGGGCCTGGCTGAGGCCCAGTGCATGGCTGGGGGCCTGGCTGAGGCCCGGTGCATGGCTGGGGGCCGGGGCCAGTGTTTGGGAATAGGGGCCTGCCTGCGTGCCGCGAGGCCTGCCTGGAGACCAGGACCGTTGGTGGTGGTGGCGGAGGCGTCGGCGGCAACAGCAAAGGAGGAGGAGGTGAGGTGCTGCTGGTGACTGGCTGGGGGCCCTTGGTGTCTGGCTTGGGGCCCTTGGTATCTGGCTGGGGGCCCTTGGTATCTGGCTGGGGTTAGACTGGATGCGGCCAGTGTCTGACTGTGGGCCGGGGTGGTGAGCGGAGGAGGAGGTGAGATTCTGCGGGCGTCTGGCTGGGGGCCAGCACGGGTTGAACTGAATGTGGGCAGTGTCTGGCTGCAGGCCGGGGAGGTAAGCTGCGCAGGTTTCCGGTGTGTGCGGCAATCTTCCTGAACCTGTGGTCTACAGGAAAATGGCCGCCTGAGCTACAAGTTAGCGCATGTTCCGGCTCGGGCGGCCATTTTCCTGTGGATCACAGCTTCAGGATGTGACTACGCACAACAGAAACCTGCGCCGCTCACCGCCCCGACCCGCAGCCACACACTGCCCGCATTCAGTTCAACCTGCGCTGGCCCCCAGCCAGACACCCGCAGCCCCCAGCCAGACACCCGCAGCATGTCACCTCCTCCTCCTTTGATGCCGCCGCCAAGGAGGGAGATCCCGCTCCACCACCACCGTAGGTACGCAACGTTCGGACCATAAATTGCACCCCCTATTTTCCTCCCAAATTTGGGGAGAAAAAAGTGCGTCTTATGGTCCGAAAAATACGGTATATTTTTACAGCTAGCAGTTGAGCCATTGAACATGAACAAACTTGCCACTAAGTGATACAACTATGTGCTTATGTTCATCTCTTTGATATTCTCTTTCACTATACTGCCTAGCTGATGATTTAATACCGAGAAGTTGAATTAAAAATATGTTATACCCGTTTAAAAAATGTATCTGTGCAGAAACTCCGCAATTATTACTAGGAGTACACAAGAACCAAAATATAAAATAAGATAATATTTTATTAAATACACATAATCAATAAAAAAACAAGTCATATTAAAAGTTACAGTGGGAAACCACAAGAGGGCAGCACTAACCCATGGTATCAAATAAACACAAAAATGCTACAGTTGCATATTTGTCTAGGGACATGAATCATAAATGGAAATCTAGTTTCTAATATGTCATGCAAGACAATCTGCTGTCCCCACATATATATACTAGTTAGTCACAAAAGTAGTAAGAAGCTGACTCGCCCCCTGGGCCGTGGGGCACTCGGAACCGGGCTTCAGTGTAACGATGGGGATAGTAGTGGCGACCAGAGGCAGTCCTTTATAAGTTTTAAGTGAAGTCCGACTACGCCACCCGTGGATTGCGGTTATTATGAACCGCCGCTGCAAGGTAATCCCCTGAGGCTGATGGTGTGCGCAGCTGAGATTGTATAACTCCCCACGGGAAGAGTGTAACCCCAGGGCAGTGCAGTGGATGGTGGGGGTGATGGTGAAGAGAGTCCCAGTACCGTTAGTGCTGGAGGAGCAAGGAGTACACAGACAACGTACTGCAGTCCAATGTCTTTTACTCACAGTTCATATGCTCCGGGTCACTTCAGTGCAAGCAGTGACCACCCAAGCCGTACGGTGTCCACCAAGTGAGGGGCTCGGTCAACCCCCAGGCAACTCAGGAGTATGGCACAGGACCCCCTTTCTATCCTTTCTCTGGCCGGCCCCACCAGTGACCAACTTTTGTCCGGCTGCCGCGGATCTGCGCGGGAAAACGTGGGCCCCGTTCCCCGCTGTCCTATATGGTGCCTTCCTAGCAGGTTTGGTGAGGTGTCGCACCAATAAATGATCACGACCTTCGGTCTTTGGCTGAGGGTAGTTTCTCCTCCACCAACTTGGGATCCGGTACCCTTAATCTGCCTGACCCTTCACCCGATATTCTCATGGGCTCTTAGGGTCCCTTCTGTCTTCTTGTTCCTGAGCCCTTCTGTTTCTCTGTCTCTTCCCCTTCTTTCCTGTTCCTTCTTCTCCTCCTTCCTTGGCCTCTTCTCCAGGTCCAATTCTCCTTCTCCTCTCAGGCTCCGGCCTTCACCCTAGGCCCGCCTTTGAGCAGAGCTCCAACAGAGCCTCCACTCCCTGTCTTCTCCTCTCACTGACTGAACTCTACTTCCTGAACTAAGATGGTGCCCACCTTTTATACTTCCCTCTAAAACATGAGCCCAGGTGACCAGCAACCAATGAGCTCCTACCTACGCTCAGGAACCGTCCCCTCCTGCTCCTACATCACCGGGTTTTCCTCCCCCCTCCCCACTCCAGCCAGGGACATGGTCTGTCGTGCCTGCATTACTGTCTAATGGGAGCACCGTTGAACTGTCCCCCGGAAATGGGGTGAGTGTGCTGCATGCAGCTACCTGAGCCCTGGTCCACACTCCATCCTCACCCGGGAGTGGGATATCACACCTCTGGCAGAGGTGCAATACCCCTGTAGCGACCGAGCCCTCGGGGCGCTACATTCCCCCCCCGGTAAAGCACAGCACGTCCTCGGGCTGGAACAGAGCAAAAACAATTAAATACAGGACATGCAAAACTTTTTCAAAACTTTTCACATTTAGAAAACGGACGACACAGTTCAATTCCCTTCATGGGAAACACTTTCCTCACTTGTTACACTACTATAAAACACTTTGCTAATGCCTCCGGAACTCCTTTGTCATATATACATTATAGAAAACTTCCACATTACTATTTAGCAGCATATAAAACTTTTTCTACATAAAACATTCGCAAGAAAAACATTTTCAAAACACATTCTTGAACTCTGGCCGCTGTGCAACTGGCAACCAGGTATTCACTTTTGCTTGAAGGTGCATCAGCTTCCCTTGAGGTAGGCGTGCAGTTTTTCTATAAAACCAGTAGGGGGCGCTTTAGGAAGCGCAACTATTTACAGGGAATTGGCCATTCCCAGTCCTCGGCCGGTTGGAAAGGGGGAATGGCTGCTCTCAGTCCTCAGCCAGGTAGGGGAAGGGGGATGGCTGTTCTCAGTCCCTAGCCAAATAAGGGATAAGGGGCAACTTTCAAACAGGTAACAGTTTCATAACAGTTCCTTTACCCCGATGGGCAACTATCTACATTTGTGCGCTGTCACTTTTCAGTGGCGGTGTCCTCCTTGCGCACCTTCCTCAGGATAGTCTTCAGACCAGTCCGGGTCCTCTTGGCTTTCCTCGTAGCCATAGTGCCGTAGTTCCTCCTCGGTAAGCCGATGGACATGGGGGGCGTATGGTCCTTTGGCGCCCTGGTGTCGGGTAAAGGTGACCACATCACCAGGGTATAGGTCACGTCCACGGTGTCCCTCGGGTAGGTGGCTTTCGACGTCCCTGCAGGTCACAAAGACGTCGCCGGCGGTTTCCGGGTCCTTTATAAAGCCCCAGCCATTCTCCATCTGGAACTTTATCACGGTCCCGGTGGCTCGGGGACCGTGGGCGGCTCGGGGATCTTGACGGGCCCTGCGTTTCTGCTCGGCACTCTGGGCCTGAAGCCATTCGACCCTAACGCGCCTCTCTCGCCGTTCCCGCTCAAAGGTCACCAGCTGCTGTTGGCAGGTCTCCAGATGACGGGCTGCGTCCGCCCGGGTCTCCTGAGTGAACCCCATTAAGTTTTCGCCAGTGGGGTCCCACTCAAATTGGGCGTCCTCTAGTGGAGGCAGGGTGACTTCTATGGGCTTCGCAGCAGGTATCAGGGGCTCGCGCGGGGGCTAGGTCTTCCATGGTCGACCGCTGACCAGCTCGGCCGGCCACACTAACGGCAGTCCATCCGGACCGGTGTGCTGGGCAAACAGGTCCACACCCAGCGGTGGTATAGCGGAGGGCCCCGATTTGGGAGCAGCACCCGGGGGCACTTGGCCTTGCGACCAGGCCGGGGGTCTTCTGGTTGTGCCCGATGGTGGCCCAGTCCAGGAGGGGGGCGCTGGTGGGGTGACGGCGCCCGGGTTTACTAGGCCTTGCGACCGGGCCGGTGATGCCTCCCTCTTTACTGCGCCTGGGGTCGGGGGGCGTGGCGCAGGGCGGGGCGTGGCCGCGGCTTCCGCCGCTTGAGGCCTAGCCGGGAGTAGTGACGGCGCGGCAATAGGTGCGGTGAGTGGGGCTTCGGGCTCTGCGACGGTAGGCTGGGGCAGGCTTGCAGCTGCTGGGCCTGGGGTGGTAACGTCCCCTTTACTTGCCTCGGTCCTCGTGGCTCCCTCCGCGGCGTCGTCTCCGGCCTTCACTCCTCCTTCACCATCCTCAGAGGCAGGCGTACTCCGGGGTGCGGGTGATGCCTGCCACTGGCGGGTTCCAGCCTGCCGGGCCAGTTCTTCTCTCCACTCGGTAAGCGCATCCCGCTGCGCCGGGACCATCCTCCGATCCAGGTCATCCAGCGCAGCTTGCGCACGCTCCGGATCTCTAGGGAGCTGCGCCAGGATCTCCGCCAGGCTGCATGGCGGTTCAGCCTGCAGCAGGCTCCGGGCCAAGTTATTGGTGCTGCTGAATGCTTCCTCCATTCCCGGGTGCGGTCTGTCTAGACTGATCCAGACCGCGCCCTGCCCCACAGTTTTCTTCTCTTCCCACCCCCATTGGGGGTGGTCCCGGGGCAACTTGGTGACAATCACTTTCAGGGGCAGCCCCCCCACCTTGATGGACATCTCCACAGCCGCGCTCATGGCTGTTGGGAGTGGGCTCCTTCTTTGGCGCCATTCTGGGACCCGACCCACGATGGGGGGTGGCTTCCTGTGGTCTTTTGGCGCGCACATTATGGCGCTCATTCTTCTGGGGTGGGCGCCATCTTCAACACAGTGAAACAGTCTCTTTTCAGGCACGCAATACCCGTTTGTGGCGGGTTGGTCAGAATCCTGCCGACTACGCCAAAGCTGACTCGCCCCCTGGGCCGTGGGGCACTCGGAACCGGGCTTCAGTGTAACGATGGGGGTAGTAGTGGTGACCCGGTCCCGTGGCTCAGGGTGGTCAGACCAGTGGCAGTCCTTTATAAGTTTTAAGTGATGTCCGACTACGCCACCCGTGGATTGCTGTTATTATGAACCGCCGCTGCAAGGTAATTCCCCTGAGGCTGATGGTGTGCGCAGCTGAGATTGTATAACTCCCCACGGGAAGAGTGTAACCCCAGGGCAGTGCAGTGGATGGTGGGGGTGATGGTGAAGAGAGTCCCAGTACCGTTAGTGCTGGAGGAGCAAGGAGTACACAGACAACGTACTGTAGTCCAATGTCTTTTACTCACAGTTCATATGCTCCGGGTCACTTCAGCGCAAGCAGTGACCACCCAAGCCGTACGGTGTCCACCAGGTGAGGGGCTCGGTCAACCCCCAGGCAACTCAGGAGTATGGCACAGGACCCCCTTTCTATCCTTTCTCTGGCCTGCCCCACCAGTGACCAACTTTTGATCACGACCTCCGGTCTTTGGCTGAGGGTAGTTTCTCCTCCACCAACTTGGGATCCCGTACCCTTAATCTGCCTGACCCTTCACCCGATATTCTCATGGGCTCTTAGGGTCCCTTCTGTCTTCTTGTTCCTGAGCCCTTCTGTTTCTCTGTATCTTCCCCTTCTTTCCTGTTTCTTCTTCTCCTCCTTCCTTTGGCCTCTTCTCCAGGCCCACTTCTCCTTCTCCTCTCAGGCTCCGGCCTTCACCCTAGGCCCGCCTTTGAGCAGAGCTCCAACAGAGCCTCCACTCCCTGTCTTCTCCTCTCACTGACTGAACTCTACTTCCTGAACTAAGATGGTGCCCACCTTTTAAACTTCCCTCTGAAACATGAGCCCAGGTGACCAGCAACCAATGAGCTCCTACCTACGCTCAGGAACCGTCCCCTCCTGCTCCTACATCACCGGGTTTTCCTCCCCCTCCCCACTCCAGCCAGGGACATGGTCTGTCGTGCCTGCATTACTGTCTAATGGGAGCACCGTTGAACTGTCCCCAGAAAATGGGGTGAGTGTGCTGCATGCAGCTACCTGAGCCCTGGTCCACACTCCATCCTCACCCGGGAGTGGGATATCACACCTCTGGCAGAGGTGCAATACCCCTGTAGCGACCGAGCCCTCGGGGCGCTACATATACAGTACCTAGAAATGAGTAGTGCCACCGGCCCCTACGCACTTTTCAGCATGAGTACCCCAGATGAAGGCTCAGTTCCCACTGTAACTTTTAATGTGACTTGTTTTTTTACTGATTATGTGTATTTAATAAAATATTATCTTATTGTATATTTTAGTTCTTGTGTACTTCTTTTTTATATGATTTCTGCCTAGCCGATGATGAATCAAGGCAGTCATCTTCTAGTGAAGAAGTTCATAGGCTGTGTGCCCACGTAGCATTTTTCAAGCGTATATGCTGCGGAATTTCCGCAGTGTAAACGCTTGAAAAACGCATGTATATCCGCACCCCATGGTCCCCAATGGCATTCCGCAATGTCAATGCCCATGCTGCGGATTTTTCCGCAGCGTATATGCTACGGTCAAAAATCCGCAGCATGTTCATTAATTTTGCGGAAGCGCAGCGGAATCAATGTGCGGATGGTACCCAAGTCTGGATGAGAGGAGACTCTCATCCAGACCTGGGTACCAAAGAACCTGTAAAAAAAAGAATAAAATAAAGTTTATACTTATCTTCTGATGTTTTCCCTCCGTCGCGCTGTTGTCTGAAGGACCTGCCACGTCATTGAGTCATGTGACCCACCACATGACTCAATGACGTCACCGCAGGTCCTGCACACAACAGCGTGAGCCGCTCAAGCCTCCGGACGGGGCAGAGAATGCATCAGAAGGTGAGTATAAAGTTTATTTTTTTATTTTTTACCATTCTGAACAAGTTGTCAAGCACTTTTCCAAGTGATGCTTGGAGAAGTGCTTGATAACCCGCATGCGGAAATGCATGCAAAGACGCCTCACAAACGCTTCTACCTGGCGGGAAAACCGCATGTAATATCCGCATGCGATTTTCCCGCCAGGGAGAAGCGTAAAAAATATGCTTCAGGTCCGCAACGTGGGCACATAGCCATAAGGAAATTTGGGAGGGCGGTTAGATTCAATTGAGAGAGCGTCTTTTTACTTCTGTTGGTAGCGCTACTCTATCAATTGTCTTTAATTCTTTACTACCTAGTTAAAGGGAAAGTAAATAAATTATATCAATTATTACATAGTAAGTTACTCTAGTTATATTTTAGTAGGAGAGGAAGAAAAAGGAACAATTATACAAATATATATTAGCCATGAGATACAATAAAAATTATATTGTGGTTCAGCGTTAGCCAGCAAAATAGATATAAATACTTTTATGCCCAAAAAAAGACAAAGTCTGCCTAATGAAGGAGCCTATGTGCTCTGAAAGCATGCAATTATAATTGTTATTGTTAGCCAATAAAGATATCACTCTCAGGATACTTTTGTCTTTTTTTGGGCATAAAAGTACTTACATCTATTAGCTATGAGATGTTTCATCCCACACACCAGTGTTGACTACTGTCTCCTTAATAAATGTTTTATTTTAATCATACATCTCAAACTAGCTTATATTTGTATAATTTTATAGGAATCTTAATGTTTTAGCTGTAAAATGCCCATGTTTAAATCACAGTGATTTTTTTCCCAACCCTTGAGAGGATGATTATTTAAATAACTAAAGGTAATCGTTTCTTTTTTTAATCAGAATTTGCAGTGAATAGATATTTTTTTGGCTTACAAATAATAAGTATGGTATATCTTTTATGTATAATTTTATATAAGATTAGATATGAACATTTTGTCTATAGCCCATTAGCATGAACAGGACAAAGCATTGGTAACAACCAAGACAATGCATTGAACTGTCTATTGTCTCTGAGCTACTCCATGCATAATCATAGTTTACAATAATTAAGTAAATAACTAACAAAACTGTCCCTGTTTTGTGTCAAGAACTTAAAATAAGCTGCAATCAGAAAATGACCTATTGCTTAATTCATGTTGTTGTGTTATATGTATTTTTTTAATTATGGCAATGCTTTCTTTTCATATCACAATCTTATTTATTGCATTCTTAATTTCCCTGCCAAGGATGTACATATCTCATACATCTTTGCCGAATGGAAGCTCAGTAGCCAAGGCTATTTGGGATACATCCTGCCTTCTAATAGGTATATCTCAGCTTGGATTGCAGATGCAGAGGCAATCCTTTAAAATTAAATCAAATACACCCCTGTAGTCGTGACTCAGCCTGAAAAAAACAAGGAATAAATTGAGAGTTGTCTCAATTAAACCCATCATCTAATTTTGAAGCTGAGAATCTAAATGTAAAAATGAGTCCTGGATTGTTTCTGTAGCTGTGCACAAGACTGAAAAACAGTCCTTTGAAATGCCCAGCCCACCCCTTCAGCCCCTGTGAAGGAAGGGGGTGGGGGAGAGATGGGGGAGCTGACGGGCTGCAGCAGGAACCAGACAGAAATGATGTACAATCGCCTCCTGTCTCTGTATAAGAATAGGTGTTTATCACACCAGAAAAGTAAATATGTATATACAGTACAGACCAAAAGTTTGGACACACCTTCTCATTTAAAGATTTTTCTGTATTTTCATGACTATGAAAATTGTACATTCACACTGAAGGCATCAAAACTATGAATTAACACATGTGGAATTATATACTTAACAAAAAAGTGTGAAACAACTGAAAATATGTCTTATATTCTAGGTTCTTCAAAGTAGCCACCTTTTGCTTTGATGACTGCTTTGCACACTCTTGGCATTCTCTTGATGAGCTTCAAGAGGTAGTCACCGGAAATGGTCTTCCAACAATTTTGAAGGAGTTCCCAGAGATGCTTAGCACTTGTTGGCCCTTTTGCCTTCACTCTGCGGCTCAGCTCACCCCAAACCATCTCGATTGTGTTCAGGTCTGGTGACTGTGGAGGCCAGGTCATCTGGCGTAGCACCCCATCACTCTCCTTCCTGGTCAAATAGCCCTTACACAGCCTGGTGGTGTGTTTGGGGTCATTGTCCTG
This sequence comes from Phyllobates terribilis, assembly GCF_046119375.1. Lineage (NCBI taxonomy): Eukaryota > Metazoa > Chordata > Amphibia > Anura > Dendrobatidae > Phyllobates > Phyllobates terribilis. Next base: position 640,920,274 of record NW_027362762.1, read on the forward strand.
TTGAAAAATAAATGATGGTCCAACTAAGCACAAACCGGATGGAATAGCATGCCGCTGCAAGATGCTGTGGTAGCCATGCTGGTTCAGTATGCCTTCAATTTTGAATAAATCCCCAACAGTGTCACCAGCAAAGCACCCCCACACCATCACACCTCCTCCTCCATGCTTCACGGTGGGAACCAGGCATGTAGAGTCCATCCGTTCACCTTTTCTGTGTCGCACAAAGACATGGTGGTTAGAACCAAAGATATCAAATTTGGACTCATCAGACCAAAGCACAGATTTCCACTGGTCTAATGTCCATTCCTTGTGTTCTTTAGCCCAAATAAGTCTCTTCTGCTTATTGCCTGTCCTTAGCAGTGGTTTCCTAGCAGCTTTTTTACCATGAAGGCCTGCTACACAAAGTCTCCTCTTAACAGCTGTTGAAGAGATGTGTCTGCTGCTAGAACTCTGTGTGGCATTGACCTGGTCTCTAATCTGAGCTGCTGTTAACCTGCGATTTCTGAGGCTGGTGACTCGGATAAACTTATCCTCAGAAGCAGAGGTGACTCTTGGTCTTCCTTTCCTGGGGTGGTCCTCATGTGAGCCAGTTTCTTTGTAGCGCTTGATGGTTTTTGCAACTGCACTTGGGGACACTTTCAAAGTTTGCCCAATTTTTCGGACTGACTGACCTTCATTTCTTAAAGTAATGATGGCCAATCGTTTTTCTTTACTTAGCTGCTTTTTTCTTCCTATAATACAAATTCTAACAGTCTATTCAGTAGGACTATCAGCTGTGTATCCACCAGACTTCTGCACAACACATTTATAAGGCAAGAAATCCCACTTATTAAACCTGACAGGGCACACCTGTGAAGTGAAAACCATTTCCAGTGACTACCTCTTGAAGCTCATCAAGAGAATGCCAAGAGTGTGCAATGCAGTCATCAAAGCAAAAGGTGGCTACTTTGAAGAACCTAGAATATAAGACATATTTTCAGTTGTTTCACACTTTTTTGTTAAGTATATAATTCCACATGTGTTAATTCATAGTTTTGATGCCTTCAGTGTGAATGTACAATTTTATAGTCATGAAAATACAGAAAAATCTTTAAACGAGAAGGTGTGTCCAAACTTTTGGTTTGTACTGTATGTCACACAAAATAGTTAATAAATAACATTTCCCACATGTCTACTTTACATCAGCACAATTTTGGAACCACTTTTTTTTTGTTAGGAAGTTATAAGAGTTAAAAGTTGACCAACAATTTCTAATTTTTCCAACAAAATTTTTTAAATTTTTTTTTTCGGGACCAATCACATTTGCAGTGCCTTTGAGGGGTCCATATGACAGAAAATACCCAAAAGTGACACCATTCTAAAAACTTCACCCCTCAAGGTGCTCAAAACCACATTCCAGAATGTGGAAGGAAAAAATGAACATTTAACTTTTTTTCACAAAAATGTTACTTTAGACCCATTTTTTTTTATTTTCGCAAAGGTAACAGGAAAAAATGGACCCCAAAATTTGTTGTGTAATTTCTCCTGAGTACACCAATACCCCAATAACCCATATGTGGAGGAAAACCACTGTTTGGGTGCACAGCAGGGCTTGGAAGGGAAGGAGCGCCATTTGACTTTTGAAATGCAAATTTGGCTGGAATCGAGAGCGGACGCCATGTCGCATTTGGAGAGACCCTGAGGTGCCTAAACAGTGGAAACCCCCAACAAGTGACCCCATTTTGGAAACTACACCCCTTGAGGTATCCATCTGCTGGTGTCATGACCATCGTGATACCACAGGTGCCTCACAGAATTTTAAAATATTGGGACTTGAAAGTAAAATATTACGTTTTTTTCATGAAAAAAGTTGATTTAGCCTCACATTTCTCATTTTCACAAGGGTAAAAGGAGAAAATGGATGCCACAGTTGATTGTGCAATTTCTCCTGAATATGACGATACCCCTTATCCCTTATGTGGTCAGAAACTACATTTTAGCCACAGTGCAAAGCTCAGAAGTGAAGGAGCGCCATATTGGAGAGCAGATTTTACTTGAATGGTTTGTGGGTGACATGTCACATTGTCAGAGCGCCTGAGGTTCCAGAACAGCAAAACCCCCCAAAAGTGACAGCATTTTACAACCTACTCCTTTGTATAAATTTACCTAGCGGTTCAGTGAGCATACTGACACCACAGCTGTTCCACAGAAATTTATACCATTGGGCAATGAAGAAAAAATAATTACCACTTTTTTACCACTAAAATGCAATTTTAACCTCAGATTTTACATGGGAAAATAGGTAGATAAGTAAATGGTCACTACACCCATATATTAATTCCCAGAGGGGTGTCATTTCCAAAATGGGGTCACTTCAGGAGGGATTCTGCTGTTCTGGCACTTTTCATAGCCGCTAAGTGCCAAAACAGCAGAATTCCCCCTGAAGTGACCCCCATTTTGGAAATGACACCCCTCTGGGAATTCATCTATGCGTTTAGTGACAATTTTAACTCGATGGATGATTTCCAGAAACAAGCACGCAATGGAAGTTTTACATTCTGGAGAAACCACCCCCTCCCACCCCTGGAAACTGTTAAGTGAGCTCTACTCAAATGTGTCAATCACTAAATAAACCAAATGTTTGAATGACAAATTGGGATACATTTTTACAGTTTAAAAACGTGGTTCTGTGGGGAAGATTTTAAAGCAGTCAGTGACGCATAAGGCTGGCAATGATGGGCATTGTGGGCAATAGTAGCGGGTATCACGCCTCATTCCTCTCTTAGTACATACATGACATCTTTTCTGGGGGTTCCTTCTTGTTTCCGTTGCTAGAATGAGTGCAATAAAATGTCGCTCAGTGAGTCTTTTCACATCCTCAGATTCTAATGGATGAGCGGGGCTAACATTTTCAAAAACAAGATTTTTAATTACCTTTTCCTGATAACCAAAGAAAATATCTGAATTTCCTGCTTTTTTGTATAACACAAAATAATTGTATGTGGCCACCTGAAACAAATAAATGACTAACTTTTTATACCAGGTATATGATTTTCTTGGTGCCTGGTATGGCTGTAGAACCTGATCTGCAAGGTCCACACCCCCCATGTATTTGTTGTAGTCAATAACTGACACAGGTTTTTGCTTTGGAGTAGTGGATCCTAGTTCTACAATGGTCCTTGAGGCATCTGTGTGGATCGAGCTGAGGACAAAAATATCCTTCTTCTCCCTATACTTAAGGGCAAGCAGCTCTCCGTTGCGTACAGCCCCTGGCTGCCCCTTTTGGAACTTTTGGTTGACCAATGGTTGTGGAAACCCCTGACGGTTTTTACGAATGGTCCCCTAAGCTCCTATGTTGTGTTCAACCAGAATTTTACTCAGCAGTATAAGTCTGACTGGCCATTTTATTAGTTTTTATATTTTTTGACGTGACTGACTTGACTAACTGACGTGACTAACTGACAAGGCAACTAACAAATTATTGATAAAACAATTCTGATCAAGCCTAATCCTAGCCTAACCCTAACCCTAACCCTGGGCTAACCCTAACCCTATTCCAACCGTAACCCTAGCTTTAGCCTAACTCTAACTTTCTTTATCTGTTTTTTTTTTACTGTAACAAATCACTGACTGACACTGCTCTTGTCAGCAGCACTTGTGACACTCTTTCTCCTCTGATCTCTCACTCACAGGAGATCTGAGGAGAAACAGTGTTTTTATGAGGTAGATCGCCCGGGAAAGTTTGTTGCTACAACAATCTTTCCCAGTGATCGCTCTCATTGGCTGGTATGACTTTATCGAGACCTGAACCAATCAGGTCTTGATGAGGTAAATGGTCACAGCCATCGTTCTGCACCGGGATCCCCACGTTATAAAGGTACATGGGGGTCCTGATCACTGCTAAACCAGCTGTCACTATCTTTTAAATTCAATAGAAGATCATTCATCTAGATTCATCTAGAAGATAGGAATGAGTTAACATTATGGGGACCTGATCCAATCAGGTCCCGATGATGTCACCTGTCAGAGCTGTGGCTCTGCACCGGAATCGCAGCGCTTGCAGGACCCCGGCGGTCCAGAGCGCTGCGAGACCGCCGACATACACATCAGCGTAGCACAGAGCTCAGCAAGCGCCGAAGTTTATGTACAATGGGAGGTCGGGAAGCGGTTAATAAACTAAGTAATTTTCTTAATTGAGAAAATCTATGGTATTCTACTCTTTGTAACATGAATGTTGGAAAAACAAAACTTGTATTACTACAACAATTATTATTATAATGTACAACATGAAACATTTTTAAAGAAAAATGCTAATTTAGTTTTGATTTCTTTGTCTATTGACGTCTATTGTAGACAGAAAATGCAAAACAGGAATATAATAGAAGACAACTTACTGCACAAGAAGCAAGATTTGTGGAAACTTCCACCTTCACATTGTACTTCCTCCGCAAAGTAGACAGATGTATTGCACACTGAACATTTCTTTCCTCCACCCCAGTTAGGCATTTTTCTGTAAGAAATATAATTGATAAAATTCAGTGATAAAATGTTACTTAAATTTTGCATCCAAACATTCATACATACTATTTCATTGAACAATTTAAGAAAAAAAGTAAAAAACAAAAATTCTTACTATATAATATTGATCAAACACAAAAATATACATGTTTGATGTAACCATAATTATAATACCATTTTGCACTGCATTTAGTATAGAAACCATTGTTAATAGGATTGTTCCCTGCTTAACAACTTCTTTTGAATGGGTCTAATATAATGTAAAAATAATAAAAAAGATGCTAACATCCTGACCTTTCATACTTGGCACTTAATCCCCTACCAGTCTCCTGGAATCAACAGCTGGCAGGGGCAAGTAAAAAAGAAACACTAGTGTTTATACAATGCTCCTCATTTCCTTCCTTTGTTTACATGGCTCTAAATGGGGGGCTTCACCTTGTGAGAGCTGTTTGGCCTGTGACAAATGTACTGATTCCTCATTACATAAATTGCACAATCTAAGCTATAATTCATGTAACCATGGACTCACTGCACATGTATTGGATTGAATTGAAGAAAATTGGCACACACTAGGGACATTAAGTATGCAGACCATTAACCCAAAAGGTCAAGACTAGAGAAGACTGTCTCAAACAGTAAGTAAATGGATAACAGTGCTCCAGACCATGTCTCCACGTGACCTTACTGAGCAGTTGAGCTTCACATGCTTCCAGTTATATGTCATTGTAGCCATTTTGCCAAGTTTTAGTTCCATTGTATTTTAAGATTAAACGTTAATATTATATGTCTATGTTTCGTTCTTCTATCAACAAAAGGGCATACAATTGACATTTACTATATATAGTATGTGTAAACGAATGTGTGCTTTTTTTTGTCTAATAGTTTGCTATTTGTGAGTAACTACCCAAGATTAAAATTTAACATCTATGAACAACTGTTTTCTGGGCAGTTTCTTGATGGAAAAGAATTAGAAATAATTGGATCTTTTAAAATTCAAATTCACCATCTTTACTGAATGTACACCAGAAATTAGAATTATTTGCGTGAATCTCAATACTGGAAAGTTTGTAATTGCTCTGAAAATACACATGGGGGAGAAGAGAGAGAGATAACTCAGCTGACCATAAGAGCTCACACTCTATACGAGAGAGAGAGCACCCCTCTGACCATAACTGCTTGCACTCTACAGGAGAGAGAGAGGACCCTGTTGACCATAAGAGCTTACACTTTACAGGCGAGAGAAAGAGAGAACCCCGCTGATTATATGATTACACTCTACAAGAGAGAGAGCAACCCACTGACCATAAGTGCTTGCAATATACAGGAGAGAGATAATGAGAAAGAGAGGACCCTGCTGCTTATAAGAGCTTACACTCTACAGGAGAGAGAGGATCATATTAAACATTAGAGCTTACACAATACAGAAGAGAGAGATTTACCCAGTAACTCTGTAGATGGAAAGACTCTGCCATATAAACTGTGCTCCACTGAGAACTGCTGATCTGTGAAGGCCCAGATACCCCCTATACAAGGTTTGATAATCGGGAAGATGTCATAGATGCAGGGCATAATGGGGAGGCCCACGTGGCAATGCAAAATGACATTAGTATGATCTCTGATACAGGTGAGGTGTTGGAGGCACAGGGGGACGCCCCTGCCTCCTGCCCGTCAGGAAACTTATTTGTACCATCTAATCTGCGCCGCAAAGTAATTAAGGAACATCATAACTCTGTGCTTGCTGGGCATCCAGGTGGTAAGGCAACCACGGACCTCCTCTCTCGTCGTTTTTGGTGGCCAGGGTTGCATCGGAATGTGATTGAACACGTAGCCGCTTGTAGTATTTGGACGCGTTTTAAGGTTTCGCATACCTGTCCGTCTGGTACTCTTTTTTTCCGCTACCTATCCCTAGTAGGCTATGGACACACTTGTCCATTGATTTTATTACTGACCTACTGGTTTCTGCAGGCAAAACAGTGGTTTTGGTGGTTTTAGATAGGTTCAGTAAAATGATTCACTTCGTTGCATTACCTGCACTTCCAAATGCCAAGACACTTGCTCAGGTGTTCATAAATGAGATTGTGAAGCTTCACAGGGTTCCCTACGATATGGTGTCAGATCGGGGGACCTAGTTTGTTTCCAAGTTCTGGAAGGCTTTCTGTTCTTGGCTGGGGGTGCAGCTGTCCTTTTCCTCTGCCTTCCACCCTCAGTCGAATGGACAGACCGAGCGTGTCAATCAGAATTTGCAGACCTACCTCAGGTGTTTCGTCTTCGAAAATCAGGAGGACTGGGCTTCCTACTTACCACTGGCAGAATTTGCCATTAATAATCATCATCAAGAATCCACTGGCAGGTCACCGTTCTTCGGTGCATACGGTTATCACCCACAGTTTGGTACCTTTAGTGGGGGAGGAGCTTCAGGCGTTCCTGAGGAGGAACGGTTTGCTTTGTCGCTCTCCTCAGTATGGCAGGGTGTTCTGAGTAATTTAAAGATCATGGGAGACAGGTATAAACGTATGGCTGACAGAAAACGCTTGCCAGGTCCGGACCTGAATGTGAATGACTTTGTGTGGTTGTCTACCAAGAATATAAGATTGAAAGTTCCTTCTTGGAAGCTAGGATCTAGGTTTATTGGTCCCTATAAAATAACCACCATCATTAACCCAGCAGCGTTTCGTCTTGAACTTCCTCAGGCCCTTAAGGTCCACAACATGTTCCACAGGTCCTTATTCAAGAAGTATGTGAAACCTCTTGAGCCCTCACCTCTACCACCGCCCCCAATAATGGTTGATGGTAATCTGGAGTTTCAGATTTCGAGGATTGTAGATTCTCGTCTCCAACGTCGTTCTCTACAATACTTGGTGCACTGGAAGGGCTATGGTCCAGAGGAGAGGATGTGAGTTTCAGCATCAGAGGTGAATGCTCCCAGGTTGGTTCGTTCATTTCACACCTCTTATCCTGAGAAACCCGGTCCTGAGTGTCTGGAGGCCACTCGTAGAGGGGGGGGGGTACGGTCACGGGTGTGTTAGAAGAGACAGACAGTCACCCTGCATTTGGTTGCAGGAGATCTCTTTGTTTGGCATTACAGACAACTTCTTAGAAGCTGTATCTCCAGGACCCAGCGTATACCTTCCTCTGTCTAATTAACACCCTGGCCTAGGTGTATAAATACCTGCTGTGTGCAAGAGGGAGGTGCCGGCGATATTCATTACTCCTTGTGAAGGCTTGAGCAAGAGCAGTACTTCTTCCTCTCTGGTGCTAGAGGACGTGTGCGCATTTGTTTGGAGTCGACTAAAGCTAAGAGATTTTCCCTTGTTTGTCCCCCCTTGTTGTCTTTAGTGTTCAGTGGGGATCAACTAGCGCTCATCCCCTCCCTTACCTTGCCTGAGCCTAATGACAGGGAAAGACAGGGCGAGGTACGCGTGCATCGATTGGTGAAGAAACAATATAGGGACGTTAGTGGAGACAGGGTGACACTAGATCAGCCTAGGAGGTCTCCACTCCCCCCTTTCCCTAGAGTCTGGGCCCCTTTGTGTTGCACTTAGTCTTTCCCACACCTTGCGTGACAGAGATCCATAATAAAAAGCCAATTTATTGAAAAAAATTAAATACAGAATTAAAAAAGCAGAATGTCCAATAGGGGATGCTGGAGTGACCAATAAACCAGTAGTTTTGGTAACTTACATAAGCAATGTTGTAAACACCCAAAGAGGAGATGCAAATGTGATCAATCAGGTACCGTAGTACACTGTACCCGGATCAAAATATATGTACAGCACACTCAGAAATAAAGAGCCCACAAAATATATAAATCAAAGTAAAATCCCAGAACTGATAATATCAATTGCAAGTACATTAAATGTGTAACGGGTCTGGGAGGCGGAACCTCTGAGCTACTATACAAGGGGGCGGTCCTTGTAAGGGAGCGGGTGGCGACCAGGCAGGCAGTCACAGCAGGTGACCGGGACAGTCTCTGGAAGAACGGGCAGGAGGTCACGGCAAGTGACCGGGGCAGTCTCTGGATGAACGGGCAGATGGTCACGGCAAGTGACCGGGGCAGTCTCTGGGTAAAGGGTTGGTACGACCTGTGACGGCTGATGGTAGACGTGAGCTCCCAGGTGAGCAGGCGAGAGTCTCTGGATAAACGGGTGGTCACAGCATGTGACGGCGGAGCCTCCAGGAAGACCAACAGACAGGCGGCAGATGAGCGCTCCCAGGTGAGCGGGCAGAAGTCTCTGGACAGGCGGGTGGTCACAGCACGTGACGGCGGAGCCTCCAGGTAGGCTAGCAGGCAGGTAGCAGATGTGCGCTCCCAGGTGAGCGGGCAAACTGGTCCATAGACAGACTGACAGGAGTTGGAAGGCAGACCGTCGGACCTCAGGCAAGCAGGCAGGTAGCTGATGTGCGCTCCCAGGTGAGCGGGCAAGCTGGTCCTTAGACAGACTGACAGGAGTTGTAAGGCAGACCGTCGGACCACAGGCTAGCAGGCAGGTAGCAGAATATCAGGCAGGAATAAGACAGCAAGCTGGCAGGAATCTGGCAGGTATCTGGCAGGTAACTGGCAACGGGACCTGAGGGCTGAAGCAGAGTAGTGAACAGTGCAACAACATTGCTCGGGCACCTCCATTTTGGAGGAGGTGCCTTATATATGGTGAAGTCCTCCGGCCATTGGCCGGGGACTCCTTAGGACGGCGCGCGCGGCCCCTTTAAGAGGGAGGGAGAGCGCGCGCGCCCTAAGCACAGTGGCCGGGAAGGAGCGCGCGCTGCCAGCAGAGCGGGAGGAGGACGCCGGACACGGAGCAGAGAGGTGAGGGGAACAGCGTCCCTGCCTAGCAGAGGGCAGGGACGCCGGCACTACAGTACCCCCCCCTTTAGGCCCCCCCTTTTTTAGGCCAGACAGAAATTTAGCAAGGATAAGAGGGGCATGGATGTTCTCCCGGGGCTCCCACGTTCTCTCCTCAGGACCAAACCCCTTCCAATCTACTAGAAAAAAGGTCTTTCCTCTTACCCTTTTGGTGGCAAGAATGTTCTCTACCTCAAACTCGTCCTCAGCAGAAACCGGAGCAGGAGGCGTACCTGTAGACTTGGAAAAAGAGTTAAGTACCACAGGTTTGAGGAGAGATACATGGAAGGAGTTAGGGATCCGTAAGTTGGCCGGGAGTTTCAATTTATAGGCCACCGGGTTGATCTGACTGATGACCTCCAGAGGACCGATGAACCGAGGCCCTAACTTGTAAGAAGGAATCTTGAGTCGAACATATTTAGATGAGAGCCAGACTTTATCTCCAGGACGAAATTGTGGAGGATCCAGGCGTTTTTTGTCAGCGTGTCTTTTCATCCGTTCGGACGACTGAAGGAGTGCGGATCGGGTACTCTCCCAAATGGAGGAAAATTTGCTAACGAGAGATTCCCCAGCCGGGTTGTCCACAGAGGTGGAGACAGGAAAAGGAATCCGAGGATGCTGACCGAAGACTACAAAAAACGGGGATTTGGAGGAGGATTCGCTCTCGTGATTATTATAAGAGAACTCGGCCCATGGTAGGAGATCCACCCAGTCTGAATGATGGGCATTAACGAAGTGCCGGAGGTAACTGGTCAGGTTCTGATTGATCCGCTCCACTTGACCATTGGACTGTGGGTGGTAAGCGGAAGAGAAGTCCAGGGTGACGTCTAGCAGTTTACAAGTGGCTCTCCAGAAGCGTGAGGTGAACTGTACCCCACGATCCGACACGATGTGGAGGGGCAGGCCATGAAGACGAAAGATGTGACGAATAAAGTCTTTAGCTAGCTCGGGTGCAGACGGGAGGCCTGGCAGGGGAACGAAATGAGCCATCTTGGAGAAGCGGTCAGCGACCACCCAAATGACCGTACAACCGGCAGAGACTGGGAGGTCAGTTATAAAGTCCATTGCTATATGCTGCCAGGGGGCAGCAGGTACAGAAAGCGGAAGGAGGCGACCGGCTGGCAGATGTCTCGGAACCTTGTTGCGGGCGCAGGACACACAGGCAGAAACAAAGTCTATTACGTCCTTGTGCAGGGTAGGCCACCAGTAGTGCCGGGTAATAAGCTGGAGGGTCTTTTTCTGACCGGCGTGGCCAGCCAGTTTAGACGAGTGACCCCAGTGAAGGATCTTCTCCCGATCAGGTACTGATACCAACGTCTTTCCGGGAGGGAGACGATTTAGACTCACGGGAGCCACCTGCATTACTCTGGCGGGATCGATGATGTGTTTCGGATCTTCCTCGAGATCAGACACCAGAAAGGATCGAGACAAGGCGCCCGCCTTGACGTTTTTGTCAGCCGGGCGAAAATGAAGAACAAAATCAAAGCGAGCAAAAAACAAGGACCACCGGGCTTGGCGCGGGTTAAGTCTCTGGGCATGCTGGAGGTAAGCCAAGTTCTTGTGGTCAGTGTAAATTATTACCGGGTGAAGAGCCCCCTCGAGCAGGTAACGCCACTCCTCCAATGCCAGTTTGATGGCCAATAACTCTCGGTCTCCTATGGAATAATTGCGCTCTGAGGAGGAGAAGAGTTTAGAGAAGAAGCCGCAAGTTACCATCCTCCCGGAAGATGATTTTTGAGTAAGTACCGCTCCGGCTCCAGAGGAGGAGGCGTCAACTTCCAGGAAGAACTGCTTGTTGCCGTCCGGGCGATGCAGCACCGGGGCGGAAGAGAAGGCCTGTTTTAAGGAAAGAAAGGCCTCCTCTGCTTCGGGCGGCCACTCTTTGGGATTAGTACCCTTACGGGTGAGCGCGGAAATTGGGGCAGTCCGGGAAGAGAAGTGTGGTATGAAGAGGCGGTAGTAGTTGGCGAAGCCCAGGAACCGCTGAATGGCCTTCAACCCCTCCGGTCGAGGCCATTTCTCGATGGCAGACAGTTTCTCTGGATCTATTCGTAGGCCGGTCTGAGAAATAATGTAGCCCAAAAACGGAAGCGAGGTCTGCTCAAAGAGGCACTTCTCGTATTTAGCGAAGAGGTGATTCTGCCTGAGCCTGAGCAGGACCTGACGAACGTCCCTCCGGTGAGTCTGGAGATCCGGAGAGAAGACCAAGATGTCGTCCAGGTACACCACTACGCAGGAGTAGAGAAGGTCCCGGAAGATGTCATTGACCAACTCTTGAAAGACGGCAGGAGCGTTACAGAGACCAAAGGGCATTACCAGATATTCATAGTGGCCGTCCCGGGTGTTGAATGCCGTCTTCCATTCATACCCCTGACGGATACGAACCAGGTTGTACGCCCCACGGAGGTCCAGTTTGGTGAAGATTCTAGCCCCCCTCAGACGATCAAATAACTCCGGAATGAGCGGAAGGGGGTACTTATTCTTCACCGTGATCTGGTTAAGGCCTCTATAGTCTATACAGGGACGGAGAGAGCCGTCCTTCTTTTTGACGAAAAAGAAGCCTGCTCCCGCCGGGGAGGTAGATTTCCGGATGAATCCCCTGGCCAGATTTTCCTCAATATATTCGGACATCGACCGGGTCTCAGCAGCGGATAATGGATAAATACGCCCACGGGGAGGAGTAGTACCGGGTAACAGGTCGATAGGGCAGTCGTATGGTCTATGAGGGGGTAGTGTCTCTGCCTCCTTTTTATTAAAGACATCAGCATAAGACCAATAAGGAATCAGAAGTCCAGGTAGATTAGCTGGGGTAGGAGAAGGACGGACGGGATGGACGGGAACCAGACAGGTCTTATGGCAGTCCTGTCCCCAGCGAAGGACTTCTCCGGTCTGCCAGTCAAGCACGGGTGCATGTCTCTGGAGCCAAGGTAGACCTAGCAAGAGGGCGTGAGAGAGTCCAGGCAGAACATGAAAGGAGATACTCTCAGAATGCAGCATTCCCACCTGCAGAGTAATGGATTCGGTGATGAGTTGGATGGGGCGTGGTAAGAGACCCCCATCCATGGCAGCAACAGACTAGGGTACAGCCAGAGGTTTGGTGGGGATGCGGTATTTCTCTACCAGGGACTGTGAAATAAGATTCCCGGCTGCTCCAGAGTCAAGTTGGGCTAGTTCGAAATAACGGTTCTCCCCGCAGACGATTGAGACTGACAGCAGCAGAGATGGAGAGGATTTATTCTTGTCTAGGTCGACCTCTCTGAGCGAACCTAGACACAGGCGTTTCCCGACCTCTCCGGGCAGGCACGGATCCGGTGCTCCTTACTGCCACAGTAGAAGCAGCTCCCCTCGGCACGGCGTAAGTCCTGACGGGTTTTGACCATCTTGGTCTGGTCGACCTGCATAGGCTCAGGAGAGTGTACCTGGGGAGAGACGGAGGGAGTGACGGGTTTCTGAAAAGTAGGAGCTAGACGTGGAAACCTCCTCTCACGGGTGACCTCTTTGGCACGCTCCTGGAACCATAGGTCAATCCGGGTGGCAAGAGTTATTAGGTCATCGAGAGTGGTAGGAATGTCCCGACCGGCAAGTTCATCTTTAATACGGCCGGACAGACCCTCCCAGAAGACGGATACCAGAGCGTCGTTATCCCAGGCCAGCTCCGAGGCAAGGGTACGGAACCGTATGGCATATTGGCCCACGGTGAGACTTCCCTGACGGATGCGTAGCAGTGATGATGCGGATGAGGTCTTCCGTCCGGGTTCGTCGAAGACTTTCCGGAAAGCCGTGAGAAAGGCAGGCAAGTCGGACACCAGGGGGTCTCCTCTCTCCCATAGAGGATTTAGCCAGGCCAGGGCCTCCCCGGTGAGATGGGACATGATGAAGGCAATTTTGGCCTGGTCGGAGTTAAACTGGTGGGACAGGAGTTCAAAGTGCAGGGTGCACTGATTTATGAAGCCCCGAGCCTGGGCGGAGTCGCCTCCGAAGCGAGGAGGTGCAGAAAGCCGGGGTCCGGGGTAGGATACCATGGTATTAGTGGGCAGCGGAGCTGCCGGATTGCGAGTCATGGCACTGGCGGAGGTTGCTGGCGGAGCAGTCAGAGTGTCCAGGCGAGAATTGACATTCCGCAGGTGACCCAGGATGGACTCCTGTTGGGACCTCTGACGGGACAGTTCATGACACAGGTCCGAGAGCGAGGGAGCTTGGGTGCCACCGGGTTCCATGGCTCGAGCAAACTGTAACGGGTCTGGGAGGCGGAACCTCTGAGCTACTATACAAGGGGGCGGTCCTTGTAAGGGAGCGGGTGGCGACCAGGCAGGCAGTCACAGCAGGTGACCGGGACAGTCTCTGGAAGAACGGGCAGGAGGTCACGGCAAGTGACCGGGGCAGTCTCTGGATGAACGGGCAGATGGTCACGGCAAGTGACCGGGGCAGTCTCTGGGTAAAGGGTTGGTACGACCTGTGACGGCTGATGGTAGACGTGAGCTCCCAGGTGAGCAGGCGAGAGTCTCTGGATAAACGGGTGGTCACAGCATGTGACGGCGGAGCCTCCAGGAAGACCAACAGACAGGCGGCAGATGAGCGCTCCCAGGTGAGCGGGCAGAAGTCTCTGGACAGGCGGGTGGTCACAGCACGTGACGGCGGAGCCTCCAGGTAGGCTAGCAGGCAGGTAGCAGATGTGCGCTCCCAGGTGAGCGGGCAAGCTGGTCCATAGACAGACTGACAGGAGTTGGAAGGCAGACCGTCGGACCTCAGGCAAGCAGGCAGGTAGCTGATGTGCGCTCCCAGGTGAGCGGGCAAGCTGGTCCTTAGACAGACTGACAGGAGTTGTAAGGCAGACCGTCGGACCACAGGCTAGCAGGCAGGTAGCAGAATATCAGGCAGGAATAAGACAGCAAGCTGGCAGGAATCTGGCAGTTATCTGGCAGGTAACTGGCAACGGGACCTGAGGGCTGAAGCAGAGTAGTGAACAGTGCAACAACATTGCTCGGGCACCTCCATTTTGGAGGAGGTGCCTTATATATGGTGAAGTCCTCCGGCCATTGGCCGGGGACTCCTTAGGACGGCGCGCGCGGCCCCTTTAAGAGGGAGGGAGAGCGCGCGCGCCCTAAGCACAGTGGCCGGGAAGGAGCGCGCGCTGCCAGCAGAGCGGGAGGAGGACGCCGGGCACGGAGCAGAGAGGTGAGGGGAACAGCGTCCCTGCCTAGCAGAGGGCAAGGACGCCGGCACTACAAAATGGCTATAGGGCTAGTACGGGTAGCTTGAAAATTCATCTGTGTGGCAATATATACAGCCATTTTGCTTTTCTAGAGCCTTTGTGTTACCAGTAAAGTGGAAGCCACCTATATTTCCATTGACATATGACAGACCTGAGTGGGCACTTACTTTTTTTGCAGATTGAGTTGAAGCCTTTATTGGGAACATTTTTGATCACATATATCCTGTGGTCTGTGCTGAGCACTTACATCGGGGTTTCCATCTAAATCTCTGAATGACATGATTCAGATGAAACCTCTGAGGGATCCATTCATTATAATGAGGCTGCAGAGTTACTCTGGACTCCATCTGTACCAGTTTCAGAGGGGGCCTTCTTTTCAGAGGGGCACGAAACAGTGGTCGACCCCGCTTTTATGCACGCTTAAAAAGAGGGACAACATCTGACCATAGGCTAGATAGCATCCACAGTGTCTCCATCTGCCTAATTATAGGCAATCTTCATCAGGGGTTCTGTCTGAATCCCATTTTTCAGAGATTTACATGGAAACACTGGTTTAAACGCTCTGCGTAGATCCCAGGATAAATGTGAGCCACTCCTTACTTCTATCTTTTGTCGGCAGAATAAACAAATCAACTGCACCGTTTTTCACACAGTTTATGTGGTATCATGTCTTTATTCTTTGACTTAGAGCGATTACAGCGATACCAGATTTATATTTTTTTATGTTTGCTACTATCACTCACTAAAAGGTGATTTTTTTTTTTCAAAAAGTTTTTGCTTCGCCATATTTTGAGATCTATAATTTTTCTATATTTGTGCCGGCAGAGTCATGTGAGGGCTTGTTTTTTTGCAGGATGAGTTTTTATTGGTACCATTTTCGGGCACATTGCTTTCTATTATGATTTTTGGGAGATAGAATGAACAAAAAACAGCAATTCATGAATTTTTGTTGTTATTTTTTTTATGCCGTTCAATGTGTGGTAAAATTGATAAGGTAGGTTTATTCTTCGGGTCAGTACGATTACAGAGATACCATATTTATATAATTTTTTAATGTTTTGACGCTTTTGCATACAAAAAAGAATTGTTTTTTCATCACTGTATTCTGAGAGCTATAGTTTTTTTTATTTTTCCGCTGATGGAGCTGTATTGCAGCTTTTTTTTTTTTTTTGCAGGATCAGATGATGTTTTCAGCTATACCATTTTTGTTTACATTGGACATTTTGATTGTGCTTTATTCCAATTTTTCTTTTGGCTGTATGATGAAAAAGCATAATTGAAAATGAAAAGCGACGCGTTTCATACACTAGCCAGCATTCTTTGGTGCTGGGACAATAAAAACACAGGATAGAGTTCGAAACGTGTTGCTTTTCATTTTTTCTTTCATCATGCAAATTTTTTTGATACTATTTAAATTTTTTTACAAATAAAGCATTGATTTTTTTATACATAACCAGGTGCTGGACTTAGTATTTTTTTGTTATCCCTCATCATCCCATATTTGGCTTGTAGTGATTCCGTGCACACTGGACATTCCTGCGGCATTGGTAGAATGGCTTTTTTCTCTTTTTTACTTAGGCTATGTGCCCATGTTGCGGAAATGAAGCATATTTTTTACGCTTCTCCCTGGCGGGAAAATCGCATGCGGATTTTACATGCGGTTTTCCCGCCAGGTAGAAGCGTATGTGAGGCGTCTTTGCAGCGTCTTTACATGCATTTCCGCATGCGGGTTATCAAGCACTTCTCCAAGTGATTCAAGCATCACTTGGAAAAGTGCTTGACAACTTGTTCACACTATATAAATCCATGCAACCGGCATGGATTTATATAGTGTGACCAAGTAATAGTTAAAAAAAAAGAATCAGAATGGTAAAAAATAAAAAAATAAAGCTTATACTCACCTACCGATGCATTCTGTGCCCCGTCCGGATTCTTGAGCGGCTCACGCTGTTGTGTGCAGGACCTTCGGTGACGTCATTGAGTCATGTGATGGGTCACATGACTCAATGACGTGGCAGGTCCTTCACACACCTCGCGACGGCGGGAAAACACTGGGAAGACATCAGAAGATAAGTATAAACTTTATTTTATTCTTTTTTTTACAGGTTCTTTGGTACCCAGGTCTGGATGAGAGTCTCCTCTCCTCCAGACTTGGGTACCATCCGCATGCGGAAACGCAAAATTAATGAACATGCTGCGGATTTTTGACCGCAGCATATACGCTGCGGAAAAATCCGCAGCATGGGCATTGACATTGCGGAATGCAATTGGGGACCATGGGGTGCGGATATACATGCGTTTTACAAGCTTTTACGCTGCGGAAATTCCGCAGCCTATACGCTTGTAATACGCAACGTGGGCACGCAGCCTTACAGTGCTTTTGCATTGCAGTGTATTAGATCAGTCACTCGTACAGAGGCATGTAAACTCCTGATCTCGGCAGGAACTTACAGGCCACCGTAACTGGGTGACCCCATGGCCATCTTTTGGCCTGGCGTCACCATGGAGACAATCGGTATAACGCGATTGTAATCATGGTGTGCCGATCAGAGCAGAGAGGGAGCTCCCTCTCTCTGCATGCCAATCGATGTCGCTGTCGCGATTGACAGTATCAGAGAGGTTAAACGCCCGCAATAGTGGGCAATATTTCATGGTGTCAGCTATGATGAATAGCGAACACTCGCTAATGATCGCACTGACACTGAGTGAGCCGGCACGATCGTCGTGCCATAGCCATACACCGGTTTGCGGGAATGCACATTCCACAGCGCATGCCATGAAAGGGTTAAATAGAAGGGGATGTTAACAGTGTGATACATAATGGCTGTTCTTTGCTCTCCTGATCTCACTGCAGAGCTGTGTGTGATTATACCTGACACATCTGCAGGTTCCTCTCAGCTTCAGCTGCCATCTCACAGGCAGACAGGGCTGCAATATTGTTGCAATACAGCAGAGCTGAGAGAAAAGCAAAAAATATGTTTGCAACAAGACACATTTAATTCGTCTGGTTCTCTGTTAGTTACTCGTCTCACACTGGTAACTCCCCCTTTTATTTAAAGTAAACTCTGGATCTGAAGTCTCATGCAGATCAGTGTCCACCCCATAGCCTGGAACAATGTATTTACATGTAAGAAAAATGTAGATTTCTCTTGAATAAAACATCAGATCGCAGCTATTAAGGTATCATTTTATTCCGCTTTCTATGACGTACATGCACATATAAGACTGCTTAGAAAGGTTGATCCTACTGACAGATTCCCTTTAAGACTGCATCTACCAGAGAGCAGGCTCACTTGACATCAGGCGCAGCCACGCGGGTTTCCCCATAATACCTTGTAAATATCACATCACGTGGTGTAGCAAAGCCAAACTTTCACAGCCACTATTAAAAATCAGATGAAGGAAATCAGGACAATTTTAGATATTTACAGCCTAGGGATAGGACATCATAGAGCATAACTTATCATTCCAGAAGATAGGGTTAGAAAGGCCTAAATCAAAGTGTGGTGTACTACTGCAGCACCGAAGACCATAGAAAATGTGATTTGTAGTCTGACTTTGTGAATAATATTGCATAGATGCAAGTGATAATGTGCAGGACCTGCAGAGTCTGTGTAACTGGACTGTACTCTGATAGATCCATAACATAATGCACTATAACACCTTAAACAGGCTGGCCACTCATATTTTATCTTCTGTTACCAGCAGCGGCCGGAAGTTCTCAGATGCTACTGGAACACAGTAGCTCCATCATTTCTATAGTGGCAGCAACCGCATCATGAAGCTTGTAATGTAAAATGCAGAGTTTTAGATGCAGTGAAAATACGCTGCATCCAAGATGCTACTATTCCTGATCATGGGCATGTACCTTTACAAAGACAGACACATGTAAACTCAGGACTAGGGATGACCTGTCTAAAGTTCGGTTCAGGTACCAGAACTGTACCCGAACTTGAACCACAAACCAAACCCCATTGAAAACAGTGGGGGCTCGGACTTTGGAGCAGGAAAATTTTCTCTCTCTCCTTCGCACCAGGGCAAGTGGGAAGAGCCAGGCAAAGCGCCAAAATTGGTGCATCTAATAGATTCGCTTATCTGGGGTGGCTGCAGGCTGCTATTTTTAGGCTAGGAAAGGCCAATATCCATGTCCCCTTCCCAGTCTGAGAATACCTGCCCACAGCTGTCTGCTTTAGCTTGGCTGGTTCTCAAAAATGAAGGGGACCCCATGCCATTTTTTGAAATTATTTATTTAAAAAATACAGCGTGGGGACCCCTCTATTTTTGATAATAGGGGGCTCGTCACAACCACCTATCCAGATGGAGGTGAGGCTGAATCAAGAGAGTCAGGAGAAGGAAAATGAACTAACATGTCCTTCATTTGGTCAGAAAGTCCATTACAAAACTGATGGCAAAGGGCTATTCCACTTTGCGTCTGTGGCCCAGAACCGAATTTCAGTGCAGTATGTTGCCCTATAGGATGAATGCTAATTCACTTTCGGCGAAAGCAACTCAGTAATGATCATCATGTAGAATCTCTATAGCATCAAAAAACTAATAGAGAGTGGAGCATTCTGGAGCATCAGGTGGAAGGGGGATGGCTTGGGGGTCACTCTGCAGCAGGTAAATGATAACTCCCATATATCGACTATTCAAACCGGATGAATGTGGGCAGAGCCTGAAATATAGGCAACAGCTTTCCATGAGGGCAAAAAAGTTTATGTGGTCACCTAAAAATCAGTCATGTTAACCTTGAGATCAGATACTATTCAGGAAGGGGCGGCAGTGACTTGGGCAGGTGCAGTTTCAAGACCCTGAAACCACTTTGCCAGATGCTGGACTGACTGGGCCAAGTCTTGCATCTGAGCCACCACATCTTGGAGGGTATTCATATGTGGAGCAAGGTAATGTGAGTTTTTCAGTGGTCACATGGCAGCTCTAAAAATGGCTTTAACGGGCAAGCTTAGCACAAGCACACCGTTTACCAGATTCCAGGGGCTGACATGTCTTTCTCCATTTAACCCCTTTACAGAAATCTGGGTTTACACAGGAGTCCTTGGGTTGAGGCCATGTAGGCAGCTGCTGTGTGATGGTGCAAGCTGGCAGAAGTGGTGAGATAGCCGGGTCAAAAGGACTGTCAAGGTACAAAATGCGAAGATGGAAGAGTACTCAGGGAATGGGCCAAGGTCTTTAACAGGAAAAAGCACTAAGTCTGCAGGAACTGAAATATAGAGACATAAACTAGGATTGTATAACTATATCTCACATCTACCAGCAGTAAGCTGGGAGAAATAGGAGAAATAATAGGGTGTGGTGCTGTCCTATTGGCCAAGGCAGGGAGCTGACTCCGGCTGGATAACATACTGCCAGACTGGATGACACTACAGGTCGCAGACTGGATGACACTACAGGTCGCAGCCATCCCAGCCTCACTGGACAGAGCAGGAGTAGGTTCCTAAGGAGATGTGACAGCTATGTTATGAAGTAGCTACATGTAGGTTCACAAACGGAAATGAACATGTAACAGGATGCAGTTTGGTCATAGAGTATATGGTTGCTAAATGACTGTTAATATACCTATAAATAGGTATTTAAAATTAAAATGTGTCCTTTTTTAAAAGATCTAAAATAAAAAAATAACACCCCTGGGCCTTTACAAAAAATGTCAGGACACGAAAAGCTAGTCAGGTTC
Organism: Phyllobates terribilis; assembly: GCF_046119375.1. NCBI lineage: Eukaryota > Metazoa > Chordata > Amphibia > Anura > Dendrobatidae > Phyllobates > Phyllobates terribilis. Next base: position 640,940,512 of record NW_027362762.1, read on the forward strand.
TCGTCCCTAAAGCAATGACCTGCAACAGGCTACTGTATTGGAGAGGCATGTACATGTCTAATATTGAACTATTATAACGAAGTGTGACAAAAACTTTTGCAGCATGCACACTTTGTGAGGTACACAGTTGTGTTTAAATTTCTGGTGCAGCACCTTGAAACTTTAGATTATTATTCACACATTGAAAATACAACTCTGATTTTCATTGTGCTTGAGAACTGCAGTCGTACAGTAGTAGGGTGTAATGAGCTGTGAGCTTTGACCTCCTACCCCTATGCTGTAAAGTCCTAAAATGATGCTGCTTGACCAGCACTCATCTTTTATACTGACTTTGATAGTTTTCCCAGATTAGCTGCGCTAGACCATGTGATTTGGTATCTGTAAGGTATCAAGCGGAAGACCGCTCGGCCACTCCTGACGTCATCAGCCTCTTCTCTGAGTGTTCAGCAGTGTGTGAAATGATGTTGAACGATTATTTTTTTGCATTCCTCATGAATACAATTGCAAATAAATCAAATTTGTGAAGATCTGCACGTTTTAGGTAATTTGACTATGAATCAATCCTCTATGGATCAATTTGCTCATCTCTTCTGTTCGATGCTGTCAGATACATCTTCAAGAGATGGCAATATCTTTAGAAGGCATCACTTCTTCAAAGGATTCTGGTTCAACAAATTAATTTACATTAGTAATGGATAATTCTTGTGATGACATTATCTATTGCCGGTTCCTCAGCTATATCCCTATTCCCCAATACATGTTGTTCATTCAGCAATGTAATTTGCTGGCACTAAGTTACATGGAAGGAGAGGATGATTTCTTCTCTGTTTCCTGTTGTTTGGACACTATGTTACCCACAGAAAGTACCATTTAATGTTGTAGAACACACAGACACAGTGTCCAAAAATGGATGATCATCATCAAGTCCAAGACCCTGAGTGCATCGTTTATAAAATGTAGGTTGGGCATAGATTACAGGCCTAAGTATGTGACAGAATTATGTGCCTGGTCCCATAAGACTAATACCATGGCTCCACTATCAGTATGTGGTCAGTATTCAGTCAGTATTTTTTCTCAGGAGTGGGAGCCAAAACCATTCTTGAAGAACAGAAAAAGGCAGTTGTTGCAATATTTTACCAATTTATTAATTCCATGGTTAGAAAACTTGGTGCCGCCCTTAAAAATTATGGAGGCCATACAAAGTACTAGATGTAGTAGTTTTTGAAGTGGTATGTTTTGATTTTTGAATCAACTAATTTGAGCAAAACTGAAGATTTTTTAATGAAAGTTATATATTAGGTTATATATTAACCTTACTTATGTTACATGTTATGGATTACCTTACATGTTATGGGTTAAAAAAATGTTCTATGAAACTCAGTCTTCCCAAAATTTTGGAAATTTTTCTTGTATTCAGTGAGATATTTTTTTACATCTTACTTTTCAAAGGGGTTGTACTCATCCTGGATGCCGATACAATTGAAAGCAATGATGGAATAGGGAAACATCAGCTCCCTACTCCATCATTCTTCCTGCACAACTTACTGTAGCTCTCACGTCTCAGCACAGCTGGTGCGATAACGTCAGTACATTGCGCCCATTCTGCAGAGTTTCAGAACACACATGGCTGATACTGGAGCAGCGAGGGAACAGGGAGTAGTCAATATTTTTATTAATTTCTTTTTTAATCAATGGGGGTCATTATACTGTTTGGAGGGCTATGTGGGGGCCCGCCGGCACAAGGAAAAGTAGGTAAGCCCCGAAGCAGCGCCTGCATCCAACCATCTACGCACCGGTGTATTATCAAAATCAAGTAAGCAAATTTCCATTGCACAATACTAGCAAGATTTTCAGCTTATCGTATACTATCCATTATCTTATATAAGGGAGATTTGAATGTCTTGACTTTTTTATATGGATCGCTACTTGTTCTATTAAGAACCATCGGATTCCCCAGGACAATCTATTTTATTTGCCAACCAAACATTAGTTTGGCAGCACTGACTTTGGACTATTTTTTATAATCATAATGACTATTGAGTCATTATACCATTGGTGTTTTTATTTTTTATTTTGTATTACCTACTATAGTTATTTATTCTAAGGCATACCCCCTGCCTATTTTAGCACGTATACTTTCTTATTTGTGTAATTAAAATACTATTGGACCCATTATCGATATCTTTATTGTATGTTTGTAGCTGAATACCAAACACATCCTCAAACCTTCTTTCCTTCCTCCACCCCATTCTTTCTCCTGCCTCACCCATCTTAGCGCGATAGATTTATTTATTTTATTTTCTGTAACTGTTTTTGCAGATTCTCACACAAGATCTGCTCATCTATATCTATGTGCAGCTTTTATTCCTCCCAACTCCCCTTTGTGGTCCTTATCTGTGGGGCGCTTGTGGAACAGATATTTTTCCTAGGGGCCATTTTACTGTTTGGAGGGCTATGTAGGAACCATTGTACTGTTTGGAGTGCTACGTAGGGGCCATTATACTGTTTGTAGGTCTATGTGGGGGCTATTATACTGTTTTTAGGGCTATGTAAGGGACATTGTACAGTTTTCAGGGCTATGTGGGGCCATTACAAAGTCTAGAGGGCTATGTGAGACCCTTTATACAATTTGAATGACCATGTAGGGGCCATTACATTGTTTGGAGGGTTATGTGGGGGCCATTATACTGTTTGGAGGGCTATATGGGGGCTATTATACTGTTTTGAGGGCTATGTGGGGGTCATTTTACTGTTTGGAGGGCTATTTGGGAGCCCTTATGCTATTTAGAGGGCTATGTAGGAGCCTTTATACTGTTTCTAGGGCTATGTAGGGGCTATTATACCATTTGGAGGGCTATGTAGGGGCCATTATACTATTTGGAGGGTTATGCAGGGGATATTATACTGTTTGCAGGCCATTATACAATGTGGAGGGTTGTGTAAGGGCAATCATACTATGTAGGGGTCATTATACTCTATGGAGGCCATAATACTGTATGGATGGCTGTGTTGGGGCCATCAGACTGTGTTAGGATCACTGTGGTGGTATGATAAAACCACTTTATGCGCACTTTATGCTGTCACTCATCAATAGTCTTGTTGAAGTTCCGCGCTTGCGCACTGTATACTGTCACCCAGGTTTGCGGAATGTAAATTGTTAAGCCGCACACCGCCACACGTGCGCAGTGACTTCGACAAGACTATTCATGCGGCATCTGCGCAAACTGGGGACAACTCAAATTGAGTGGGTGGCCGACAAGCCGGACTGAATAAAGTGAAGAACACCCCTATGACTAAATGAGCAAGTAAGATATAAGTACAGTGTAAGTGTTTTTTTTACTAAAGATTATAGCGCCAATTTTAATGCAAAAAAGCATGTTAGGGATGAATATTGCATCACTAACAACAACTTGGGGGCAGTTTACATGCTCCAACTGATATGACAGGTTCCCTTTAAAAACAAAAAATTGGGCATGACCAACATAGGTTCATAAGTTCCCACTACGACCCCTGGCAAAAATTATGGAATCACCGGGCTTGGAGGATGTTCATTCAGTTGTTTAATGTTGTTGAAAAAAAGTAGATCACAGACATGGCACAAAACTAAAGTCATTTCAAATGGCAACTTTAGGGCTTTAAGAAACACTAAAAGAAATCAAGATTAAAACTGTGGTACTCAGTAAGGGTAATTTTTTTCAGACCAAGCAGAGGGAAAAAATTATGGAATCACTCAATTCTGAGGAAAAAATTATGGAATCATGAAAATCAAACACACAAAAGAACACTCCGATACATCACTAGAATTTTGCTGCACCACCTCTGGCTTTAATAACAACTTGCAGTCTCTGAGGCATGGACTTAATGAGTGACAAACAGTACTCTTCATCAATCTGGCTCCAACTTTCTCTGATTGCTGTTGCCAGATCAGCTTTGCAGGTTGGAGCCTTGTCATGGACCATTTTCTTCAACTTCCACCAAAGATTTTCTATTGGATTGAGATCCGGACTATTTGCAGGCCATGAATTGACCTTATGTGTCTTCTTTCAAGGAACGTTTTCACCATTTTTGCTCTATGGCAGGATGCGTTATCATCCTGAAAAATGATGTCATCATCCCCAAACATCCTTTCAATTGATGGGATAAGAAAACTGTCCAAAATATCAATGTAAATTTGGGCATTTATTAAAGATGTAATGACAGCCATCTCCCCAGTGCCTTTACCTGACATGCAGCCTCATATCATCAATGACTGTGGAAATTGGCATGTTCTCTTCATGCAGTCATCTTTATAAATCTCATTGGAACGGCACCAAACAAAAGTTCCAGCATCATCACCTTGCCCAATGCAGAGTCACGATTCATCACTGAATATGACTTTCATCCAGTCATCCACAGTCCACGATTGCTTTTCCTTAGCCCATTGTAACCTTGCTTTTTTCTGTTTAGGTGTTAATGATGGCTTATGTTTAGCTTTTCTGTATGTAAATCCCATTTCCTTTAGGTGGTTTCTTACAGTTCGGTCATAGACATTGACTCCAGTTTCCTCCCATTCGTTCCTCATTTGTTTTGTTGTGCATTTCCTTTTTGTGACTGTGTGGGGACATCATAATGTGTGGGGGCCTGCGGAGGGCCATCATTCTATGTGGATTTTTGTGGCGGGACAGCCTACTGTGTGGGGTGGTGGACCCACATACTATTTGGGGGGCTGTGAAGGGACATCATACTATGTGGGGGCTGTTGAGGGACACTATATTGTGTGGGAAGCAGTGTAGGGACATCATACTGTGTGTGTGTGTGTGTGTGTGTGTGTGTGTGTGTGTGTGTGTGTGTGTGTGGAGTGACACCATACTTTGAGGGGGGCTGTGGAGGGATGTAATGCCATGTTTGTAGTTGTGAAGGAACATCATGATATGTGTGGGCTGTATAAGGACATCATACTGTGTGAGGAGCTGTGGGGGGACATCATATTGTGTGATGGGCTTTGGAGGAACTTAATACTATGTGAGGGGCATCATACTGTGTGGGGTCTGTGGGAGCAATCATATTGTTTGTGGCTGCGGAGTTCATATGGTGTGAATGACTGTGAGAGACAACATACTGTGTGGGGGGCTGTTGAGAGACATCATGCTGTGTATGGAGCTGTGAAGGAACATCATAATATGTAGGGGACTGTGGAGGGACGTCATAATGTGTGTGTGGGGTGAGCTGCGGGGGCCATTATACTATAGATACAAAACTCTGAAAGCCATCATGGTGTGTTGAGGGAACAAATTTGGCACCAGTGGGATTCGAACCACACCTTCAAAAATATTTAGCCTTAAACCAGAGAATTATCTCACTCAGCCACGTTACCCTTAAAGATTTGAACATGCTAGCTTCCCTCTCGTAAGTGAAGCACGTCTGACTATTTTAAAACTACTTGATGTTGGAACATAGGCGAATCACCAGGAAAAAGTAAAGATTCTGGCACCTGTGGGATTTGAACCCACACCTCTAAAGAGACCTTAAACCAGTGCATTAGCCCACTCAGCCATGTTTCAGTTAAAGAATCACTTACTAGAGGGAAGCTAACACGTACAAGTCTTTATTGGAAACATGGCTGAGTGGGTTAATTCACTGGTTTAAGGCTTCAGTCTCTTAGGAGGTATGGGTTCAAGTTCCACTGGTGACAGAATTATTCCTTTTTCCTGGTGATTTGCCTATGTTCCTGTGGCACCCTGCTACTACAGGTACCACAGGACCCAAAAGGGTGCATGGACGGACTTCTCCACAAGAGGCCCTCATTACATAACAGACACCTCCACCCTTCCACCTGATACCACCAGAGGGAGCCCTGTTAGGGATATATATACTGGAGGGTGGAGCTAGGTAGGGAGAGTGTGCTCACACTTTAGATCAGTGAAGGAGCAGCACGTCTGCTGCTGTGTTGAGGGCCCGGAGTGTGGCCGAGGCAAGGTGAGAGGAGAGAGGAGTTAAGGGGGCAGAGGAGCATCTGAAGCTCACCCCAGGACACAAACCGGACACTGGGTCCGCACCTACAGGGTCCTCTACACCCAGTAGGGACAACTGGCATACCAGGAGGATTCCAGATCCCTGGTCAACCTGAAGCTACCATCATTTTACAGAACTAGGAACCACGAAGGCCCCAGCGTCCAGGGATAGTGGTAGCCAAAGAAAAGTTCTACTACAAGCAGACAGGTGAGAGAGGAAACAGCATAAAAACTAGGCCTAGTTCCAGGCTGGCCAGAAGCTTTAGAGAAAGGAAGAAACGGATCAGGAGGCCTTATACCCGCTCACTGGGGAGAGTCCAGAAGTGCACCCTTCCTATCAAGTACCCTGGACCGTACCTGCCATCTACAGCACTAAAGTTACTGAAGCGAACCCCCTGTGTGCGTGTCTGTTATTCTCCGCTGACCCGACCTGGCCACCTCTCACCTGCATCCCTTTCATCAACCCTGTCCCAGGGGCCCGCTCTGCCTGTGGGGAGCAGAGACATCCCAGCTGCCATCCCATCACCCCCGGAGGTCTACAGCAGGGCTGGTACCCATTACCAGGAACCACAGGTGGCACCACGAGACAAAACTGTAAACAAAACCCCTTTTAAAGAGTGACCCCAGGGTACGGGCCCAGGAGCCAACTGCCGTGACATCCCAAGAAGGTAAAGGCCCAGGTACCGAGTCCCCCATATCCCCCCCTGGGCGAGTCATTCCTACATCGAGTACTGTTAATATAGTCAGATGTGCTTCACTTACTAGAGGGAAGCTAGCATGTGCAAGTCATTAATGATAATATGGCTAAGTGGGCTAATGTACTGGTTTAATGTTCCAGTCTGTGGAAGTGTGGGTTCAAATCTCACTGGTGCCAGTCAATAGGGACAAAATTACTGTGTGTCACAATACATATCCTTCTCCGTGTCTGTAAAAGTTGGTAGGATTCCATGTCTGTGACTGTGCCCATGCGCTATGACTCAGCCTGCCTTGCTGTGTAATTAGGAGTTGGTGGAGGCCCAATTTGGACTTTTTTCTATGGAGCACCATGATTTCTATATATGCCTCTGAATGCAGAAGTTTTTGCCTACCATCAGGGAAAGAATGGCATGTGTGTGCTTCATGATTGCTTGCATAACCACTAACAAAACAATTCACTCGATATTCCCCACCCTCAAAATATTTTTACCAAACTCTCTTCACTAACCATCTAGGAAAATACACACACTCACTTATTAGACATCAATCAACAAATCTACAACCCCCATAAAACATTAACAGGGACCCTAATTTGACACCGATAATACATAACTGAAACATTACTTCCCATCAATTCACTCCTGCTTCATGCTAGGTAATACCAAGTAAAAACTCCAGCTTTTTCACTCATTTACACCTGGAAATACAACCTAGAAAAGGGGCTTTGTAAAGGAATCAGTGGCAAGGTACCAGTGAGCGAAAGATGATGAACACATGCAGTTTGTAAGCAGTGAATGTATATTACTCACAGTTCTATTGCCACTACAATTGAGAGGTATTACGAAATTCATATAAGCAAATATGGCATAAAATATATGGTTAAGGGGGCGATGATTGTGGGTGGGGGATAAAACACTATAAATTTACGCTTAAATTTAAAAACACTTGACAAAGTGATCAAAAAGCGAATTAAGTCAGATAAAAAGACTCCTTTCAGTATCACTATTGCAAAATAGATTACAACTTAAATATTCATATGCTGAATCAAACTGTAACCTTCAGTATATGCATTGACAGCTGTATAGGGTCAGTATACGTGCACACTAGAGGCATCCACAGCCTCATTCTTATTTACACTCTGTATCCTTCTTGGACGACAGTTCTTTCCAAGTATGCTGATAGGCTACAGAAACTCCACGCCTATTCCGGAAGGCTTCAGAACGTCTAAATATGTCTATAAAAGGTAGCCTACATTCCACTGGTAGCTGCTTTACACAATCCCCAGTTCTTTCACGCCCAACTAGGAAACTAGGAATTTAGTAGTCTGCTACAACTGAGCATGAAAATGCTTCCTACGTCTTATTCCTACAATGCCACGGCTATAATGTCTATTTTTTTTTATGTTTCCAAGAATAAGTAACCGTTACAGCCAGTGCAATGCTATATAATTCAGCCGTGGAGCAACTCAGCTTTTGCAAGCTATCATAACATGCACACATGACATATTATATTTGTATTTATATACGTCTGACCTGTCATGTTCTTATCGAGCATTAATCAAATATCTAAGGTTATGATACCTACCTGAGTATGAATTGCTTCTGATGTTGTCTTGATCACTTTACTGCCTTTGTTCCAAAGGAGCGACTTGTCTCCTTTTAAATGGTGTAGTCCACAAACTGGTTGTGACCTTATAGGGGAAGGAAAGAGGAAAAAAATCAGACAGAAATGTACAGGAGGAGGGCGGTCAGACGAGACAGACACATCCTACCCTGGCATTGCAGCTAGACTTTATTCTGCAGTTTAGACTAGATTCACATTTGTAATGCAGATTACATCACAGCGGATTCCGTCAAATCTGAATGGAAATAAAGTGCAGAACACAGCGCTATCCTTCCCGTCAAAACTGCAGGCATCATGGCTAAACCTAAACCTGACAAGTCAGTGGTGCCCACCATGCTACAGATCCAGCATTGTGTTGTGGTTTCTGTTTATAAGCACAATTATTATTATTTATTATTATAGCGCCATTTATTCCATGACACTTTACATCTGAAAAGGGTATACATAATAAAAACAAGTAGAATAATCTTAGACAATAGAAGTCGCTGACTGGTACAGGAGAAGAGAGGACCCTGCCCGTGAGGGCTCACAATCTACAAGGGATGGGTGAGGATACAGTAGATGGGGGAAGACACAATGGAGATGTAAATAATACCTATGGCCCAATTCACACTTTTTCTTTTTTTATAAAATAAATATGAACAATTTTTATCAGTGCAACTGATCTGATTCGCATCTGTTTTTGGACTGTGTACGGCTTTAACCATTCGTGTGTCATCAGTTTTTCAGTACAAGTCCTCTTTTTCTCCGAAGAGGCAATTTGCATATCACATATACGAAAAACTGTTGGCATTTTTGAAGGTTCTCCCAGCATTAGGCAGTGAAAAACATAGAGCATATGGATGCAACTGTCATAAATTTGGTGTGCTGATCTTTTTTTTTTGGCTCATTTACTTGAATTAAGGACTTTGATTCCCCAATTCGATTCAAAATCCCACATGTCTCTGACTTAAATGGGCAAGTGTTCTATCTGCCCAAAAATCTTGGATATGTTTGCATAAAACTTTTAATCATGTCAATGAGTATGTGCTCTTTTAATTAGAAGGAGATCAGTGGGAGTCTGGGTGTAAGAACAGAATGAGGGTGACATGGGACAGGGAGAACAGTGGGAAGAGAATGACACAGGGAAAGGGAGAAAAAAGAAAAATAGAGGAACAAATACCTTGTATTCCTTAAGGAATCTAAAATAAAATTAAAATATATGAGTACTTATATACAATCATATTGACAAAAATACGTCAGGAATAGTAGAACCTTAAAGGTGGACAAACAACTATTAATAAAAAAAATCATATTTTTTATCATTAATTTTTTATCAATAGTTGTAAGAATAGTTTAGTTCTTATTGAAACAAAAAGGAAAGGTCGGCATACTACAAAGGTATATAAGGTATTGCACCCACAAATGAAACTCCTGAACTGTAACCTACTATAGTGCAATATGAAGCACCGGAACATAAAATATTTCTATAGTACCAATAAATGTAGCCCATAAAACCATGAGTTAACCAAAAAGTATATACAAAGTTTATTAGGTAAGCATATGAACACCATTAAAAAACAATTAAAAACAAACAACAACCTCAATGATGAAGTGTGAGCACATGTGAAGCTTCCACCTCTGTGTAAGCCGCTAATCACAAGATTGCAAGTATGGATGGCAAGTTGGTTGTGCACACAGGTTTCCTTTCTTTCTTTTATTTCTCTGCATCTCTTCTAGCACATTTTTACACCTTTATTAGCTTTCTGGATTGTATACTCTTTATAATATGTTATGGCCATAATATTTTGTTACTCAATCTATGTTTTCCAATCTCCACAGTTCAGTGGGGTGAGAGAACGCTTTATATTTCTCACATTTCTGAATATTTTTTGTGCATTTTACATGTTCAGGAGATCTGCTTGCTCAGTTATGGGTTTCTTTGGCCCTGTTTCTACAGCAGTTGTATAGTACAATTTTATATGATTTAAGTAGCCCTATTTTTTACCTTGAGTTGGCTAAAGTGTTTTCAGATCAAAAAATCTCACTGTGACCAGTGGATTTCTACTGAATTGGGCCGTTATCTCTACATAATATGCATTTATTTAACCAGGGACATATATTCCTTGGACACTTTTTATGTGTCCTGGTTCCCAGGGGTGTGTTTATATGTATTATACACTTCTGGTTTCTGAGCTCGGTAACAAATATTCCCTGGATGTGTCTTGATTCCGGGGGGTGTGCTCACATGCGTTGCACACTTCTGGTCTCTGAGCTCCGGGACAAATGCTGAAGTAACAATTGCGGCAGCTGTCAGGATGCAGTGACAGTGATTGCCCATAGGGGGTGAGTTGTGTGTTGATTAACACACCATGTGATCTGAATTTTTCATTTATTATTTAATCACATATGGTATAAATATGGTATAAATCCTCTCCTCTCTGTCAATCTCTTCACTGGCTCCCCATTGCTCAGAGACTCCAGTTCAAAACCCTAACCATGGCATACAAAGCCATTCACAACCTGTCTCCTCCATATATCTCCGACCTAGTCTCCCGGTACTTACCTGCACGCAACCTACGATCCTCACAAGATCTCCTGCTCTACTCCCCTCTTATCTCCTCCTCCCACAACCGTATACAAGATTTCTCCCGTGCTTCCCCCCTACTCTGGAACTCTCTACCCCAACACATCAGACTCTCACCTACTGTGGAAACCTTAAAAAGGAACCTGAAGACCCACCTCTTCCGACAAGTCTACAACCTGCAGTAACCACCACTCCACTAATACCGCTGCTCTACCAGCTCTACCCTCACCTACTGTATCCTCTCCCATCCCTTCTAGATTGTGAGCCCTCGCGGGCAGGGTCCTCGCTCCTCCTGTACCAGTCGCTGTCACATTGTGTTCAAGATTATTGTAATTGTTCTTGTATTATACCCCTTTTTGTAAAGCACCATGGAATAAATGGCGCTATAATAATAAATAATAATAATAATACCATGATTGGTATAACGTGGGGGTCATACCCCTGAGGAAGCCTGAAAAGGTGTAACGCATTGCGTTTCCCTTTTGTATCTTCAGGTTTCCACTCTTTTCTAGTCACAGGTTGCTACAATGCCAGTTTATTCCATATATCTCTAGACACTCAGTAGTCATGGTGGTAGATAGGATCTGATAATTAATCTAGAAATGGACCAAGGGGTACACTACTGGTCTAGGGGTATATTGATACTTGTATAGCTATAATATTTATGCTGCACAGTCCTGCATTAGGGTCGCACATGTGATATGTATTTTGAATGCACGACAGTTATACTTACATGCCCTTTTTAACATGTTATATGTACCTTAATATGCATGTTTGTTATTGTTATACTTGCAAAAAACCTGTGTGCACAACACGGATGACACTTGTTATTTGTACTTGCAATCTTGTGATTAGCGGCTTACACAGAGGTAGAAACTTCACATGTACTCACACTTCATCATTGAGGTTGTTTGTTTTTAATTGTTTTTTAATGGTGTTCATATGTTTACCTAATAAACTTTTTATATACTTTTTGGTTAACTCATGGTTTTATGGGCTACATTTATTGGTACTATAGGAATATTTTATGTTCCAGTGCTTCATATTGCACACTTTCCATTCTTTTTTTACGAGCTCCATTCTGGCATTTATTCTCTTATGTGCATTCTGCTTTAAATGTCCAGCTCAGCACATTGCACAGGTCACTTTTCTCGGTTGGGCTCTGTTTATATCCCTTGACATTTGTTACACTGGCGCATGTGCACACGATGGAACGCATCTCCACCCACTATGGAACGCTTCTCATCATGTCACTTCCGGTTACATCACCCTGCGTCATGGTTCCCGACCCATCTTTGTAAGCACATAAACCCGTGACTCCTTGCTAGCCGGCAGCACTCCTTGGTAGCACGCTTACCACACAGTACTTAGGAACGCCCTGAAGCACCAAGTATCACCAGCACCAGAAGCACTCCTCAGTGCATATTTGTGCTATTCAGACTCTTCTCCTAAAGACTAAATACTAGTGATGAGCAAGCATGCTCGTCACTGCTCGTTACTCGATCGAGCCTCAGTGTGCTCGAGATGCTCGTTACTCGGCAAGTATTTTTGAATGATCGGGCGTAAGCTCGAGTCCCCACCCTGTATATTTGGCACTTGTTAGACAGTCCATAAACATGCGGGGATTGCCTACCAATCCCTGCAATACTGTAGCGATGTTGGTAGTGGCATTACTGTGATTGGCCAGCCGCATAGTGTCATCGGGTCTATATAAGACCCAGGACACTATGCTTGGCACAGTGTACCAACGGAAACAGGCAGAGCAAGGAGAGGTGCTGCTGAACGAGGGACAGAGTTTTATCTGTGTATAGGCAGCGATTCAACACCATGTTTATTTCTTTCAAGTGCAAAAACAGCCTTTATTAGGGCTCATCAATATTAATACTGCTGTTAGCAGCACTTAGGGAGAGATTGTGACAGAGGCAGAGTGTAGGACAGGATAGGGTTTTAACTGCATGTCATTTCTGCTGCAACTCATATCAATAGCCCTTCTCAGAGCTACTAATATTCTTTTTGCTCTTAATGCTGCAAATTATTGTGAGCAGGAAAAAATTATACGCTATTATACTGAGCAGTTGTGCATTAAAAGCATACAGCCAGACTTGGTTGGCTGCAATAGCATCACTATATAGCACAAGCAAAGAAAAAAGTCCAAAGAAAGTGTTTTTGATGTGTTTTTGCACTTTTGCATTGCTTTCAACGGTAAAAAAAAATACATTTACAAGTAAATGTAATTTTAACATTTTACTATCTTATTTTCCCATGTGGTGTGTGAGACATGATCAGACACATCCTGTTTAATTTATGAAGGAGGGACTCTGAAAGTCACAAAGCCTATTTTTATAGGGCCATCAGGCTGCCCTTACTATGGTTAAAGGGCCAGCAGTTGTCCCTCGCTATTGTTAGAGGACCATCAGCTGGCTATATTTTGTTACTCCCATTATTAACAAGTGGGTCTCCTATACTGTTATTGTGTATGCAGTGACTGCAATGGCTGCCAAAAATTTGGATGCACCCAAATACTCATTTGAAGACACATAGAGGAGGGCCTCAGTGAAAAAAAATGTTCCCTCTATAAAGGAGTGGATCTCCTATAGTGGTTATGCTCATGCAGTGACTGCAAGAGCTGCCTAAATTTGTGAAATACCCCAATACCAATTTGAAGACACATAGAGGTGGGCCTCATTACCAACCTGTTCCCATTATAAAGGAGCGGTTCTGCTATACAGTTATAGAGCATGCAGTGACTGCAACGGCTGCCTAAATTTAGGAAAAACTCCAATACCAATTTAAAGACACATAGAGGAGGGCCTCAGTAACAAAATGTTCCCATTATAAAGGACCGGTTCTGTTATACAGTTATTGCGTATGCAGTGATTGCAACGGCTGCCAAAAATTTAGACACACTCCAATGCCCCTTGGAAGAGACGTAGAGGAGGGCCTCATGAAAAAAATGTTCCCATTATAAAGGAGCGGGTCTCCTATACTTGTAAAAGTAAAAACATTTACCTTTGGGGGTATACATGAACATACTGTAACACAGGGGGATATCTATGGGGGGGCAGCTGGGGCATGTGCCCCGGCACAGCCGGGAAGGGGGCGCAGTCGGGCCACCTAATGCATTCAGAGAAGCTGCAGCTGCCGGCTCCCAGCATTGAAGCTCTGATCTCAGGGTCAGAGCGATGCCAGCAGCATGATCAGGTCATGTGATCACGCTGCTGATGTCACTCACCAGCGCTGCAGCTCAGGCAGAGGCAGCCATTGGTGGAAAGTGCTCCACACTGGAGCTGAAGACACCGAAGATGGAGGTGAAGATTAATTGTGGGGGGTGAGTTATGCTATGGTTGGGGCGGAGTGATTTATGCTATGGCTGGGGAAGATTTACTATGGGGGCAGATTTATGGTATGGCTGGGAGAGATTTACTATGGGGAGAGATTTATTGTATGGCTGGGGGGGACATTTAGTGTGGGGGGGGAGGGGTGGGGGATACTTTGTGTGTGGGTGATTGGTGCTGATACAGAATGAAGAGGATGGGTGCATACACAATATGGGGAGCGAAGAAGGGGAATGTATATGGACACAGTATGGGGAGTGTGGGTGGTGTGATGTTTGCAGACACAGTATGGAGAATTGGAGGGGATGTGTGATGGTAAATATATGAGGAGACAATATGTTTAGCAGGGGGATGTGAGAGAAGACAGTATGAGGAGGAGGGGAAAATAATGGGGGGAGAAAAGTGTGAGTGGGCACAGAATAGAAACTGAGTAGTATAGGGGGGACAGTGTAAGGGCACAGCCAGGTGGGCATAGCATGCCAAGGAGGGAGGAATGTGATGAGGCAGCACAGAATAGAGACTGGGCCCTATAAAGGGGACACAGTGAGAAGAGGAGGCCCAGTATGGAAAGGAGAGGGCAGTGTGAAGAGCATGTACAATAAGAGGGCAGTGTGGAGGGCATGTACCATAAGGAGGCCTGTGTGTGGGTCATATTTTGTGCAGGGAATATAGGGAGGGGCAATTATTTATTCAGAGGCTCAGTGTAGGTCAGATATTTTTATTCAGGAGCATTATAGCACTGCTATCTTTAAGGGCATCGTGTGGGAATGTGGTGCAGAAGACCAGAGAAGATGGAAGTCTGCAGAGACGAGCTGTGGATGAGAAAAATCATCATGGTGTCTGAGCAAGAGGAAGAAAAGAAAGAGAACAACTCCAGTGACAGCATCATCTATAAGGTACCTCGATGTAAAAATGTTATTTATGATACTGACTAATACTCATATTTATATTTATGTTGGGACCATTAAAGGGGTTGTCCAAGTTTGTGATGAGTCTGCAGTCATTCTATGTGACTGCAGACTTCTGACTTCTCACAGTGCGCACTGAACGCTGTGCGGATTCTCTAGTGCTGGCGATTTACATACTTGCGGTCATGTGCTGACTAGACATGCTTGGCCTCACTCAATGACAATGAATTGAGCTAGGCCGAACACGTCTAGTCGGAATGTGGCAAGAAGTATACAAATCGCATACTTGTGCTGACATGACCATCCACTCTTGCCTGTGAGAATTCAGAAGCCTGCGGTCACATATAGTGACTGCACACTTTCATCTCAAACCTGGACGAGCCCTGTAATTATAAAATGAAGCCCTGTAGTCAATCCTAACTGTGTATATTATACTGGCTGTCAGTATTTAGCTCTGCTAGCTGTTTCCAACAGTCATCACATGGCCACTTCAACTCATATGTGATTTTCATACTTACGGTCACCTGACTATGAGCTTTTCTTCCTGCTTCTCTCAGTTTTTCCCTGATCATTGAGAGAATTAAGAAGAGCAGCTCATTGGCCCTTGACTAAGTGTGAAAATCACATATGTACTGGAGGGGGGGCACCAAACTGAACTCTTGCCCCGGGTAGCAGAAAGCCTAGATACACCTCTGGTATAAAAAACATTTTCTATGGGCATCTTAAACACCCTTAAAAAAAATTATGTGGGTGTTGCATCACGGTGATCCTGGTGATATGATGGTGGACAATGAGGAGGAGGTGTCTGGGTGTGAAGAGGTGCATGGGAATAGACCTCCCAAAAAAGACACTGGATTTGAGTTTATGTTACGCTGCTATCATTCGGTGGTGTTGAGAAGTCTGGCCCAATCCAGCCCTTGTTCATTTTTATAAGAGTCAGCCTGTCAGCATTTTCAGTTGACAGGCGGATGCGCCTATCTGTTATAATTCCCCTGGCTGCACTAAAAGCCCGCTCTGACAAAATGCTAGCGGCAGGGCAGGCCAGGACCTCCAAGGCGTAGAGAGCCATGCCACGTGTTCATTTGAGATACCCAATAATTATAAGACACAGAGGAATCACGGAGGACGTTGGTACGGTCAGCAAGGTACTCCTTCAGCATCTTTGTAAAATTATCCCTCATTGTGAGAGTACCCCACGCATCAGGGTCTGTACGATGGGAGGGTCTGAGAAAACTCTCCCAGACCTTTGACAGTGTTCCCCTGCCTCTGGTGGATCGATTCGTGTCTCTGTCGCTTGTACTCCTTAGTTGTACAACGAAATGTGACCTCTGTTGCCAGCATTTTCAGATGGGAATTTTATTAATAATTTTGCAACCAGAGCCTTCTGGTACTGCACCATTTTACTAGACCTGTCCGCCACGGGAAGGAGAGATAGAAAGTTCACCTTGTAGTGTGGGTCTAGAAGTGTCACCAACCAGTAATGACTGTCACCCAAAATTTGGACAACGTGAGGGTGATGGGAAAGGCAGCTGTTACGCTCACACCCGGACTAACTGGCATGAGCGTGGTTAGTGATCCCACTGGACCATGAACCGAGGAGTGCCTGGAGGAGCGTGACTAAGTATCAACTTGGTCTGACCAAGGTCGCATGGCGGCTCATTCGACTCCGTGAACCAGGGAGGAACCGAGCAGAGGGACCAGGTACTACTCCAGGTCAGTCCCCGGTCACAGCTGTTGACTCACACCAGGGAATGCAGAAACGGGCAGGCACAGCTGGTATGCAGACAGGTGGGTACTGGCAGGCACGGCTGATATGCAGACAGGCGGGTACTGGCAGGCACGGCTGGTATGCAGACAGGCGGGTACTGGCAGGCACGGCTGGTATGCAGACAGGTGGGTGCTGACAGGCACAGCTGGAATGTAGACTGGCAGATACTGGCAGGTATGAACGCAGGCTGGATAGGGACCAGTACAGACTGGGATACAGGAACAGAGCCGCGGGTGCAGAGGACTAGCAGAGCAGAAACGCAGGCGTGGAGGACAAGTGGGGCAGAGCAGAGCGAAACCGCAGGTGCGGCGGACAAGCAGAGCAGAGCGAAACCGCAGATGCGGTGAACAAGCAGAGCGGAGCGAAACCGCAGGTGCGGTGAACAAGCAGAGCGGAGCGAAACCGCAGGTGCGGTGAACAAGCAGAGCGGAGCAAAACCGCAGGTGCAGTGAACAAGCAGAGCGGAGCGAAACCGCAGGTGCGGTGGACAAGCAGAGCAGAGCGAAACCGCAGGTGCGGTGAACAAGCAGAGCAGAGCGAAACCGCAGGTGCGGTGAACAAGCAGAGCAGAGCGAAACCGCAGGGGCGGTGAACAAGCTGAGCAGAGCGAAACCGCCGGTGCGGTGAACAAGCAGAGCAGAGCGAAACCGCAGGTGCGGTGAACAAGCAGAGCAGAGCGAAACCGCAGGTGCGGTGAACAAGCATAGCAGAGCGAAACCGCAGGTGCAGTGGACAAGCAGAGCAGAACAGAGCATAAAGTGCAGGCAGACAGGACAGGGCTCTGTTCACATGGAACAGACTGGAAAATACAGGAAGATAGTTAGAATACAGGAGGTAGATTCGGAGGCAGGGAAACGGGACAAGCAGAACCAGATTGTTAGAACACTCCTGTTAGTTTTTTTCTATTTTGTGGTCACGTGACCTGCTGCCTATTTATTCCAGCTCCGCCCTTCGGGCTTTGCTGGACTTCAGTGTTACTTTGACTCTTAATCTAGCCAGGTGCTTTGTACCTATCTCTATAGTTTGCTTGGTCCTTGGACCTCTAAGTATTTTTGTCTGTTTGTCTCTTTGCTCTGCTACAACTTCTGCTAGGAGGTGTCCAATTTTGTCCCAGTCCTTAGTACTTTTAGGGACCCCTCCCTTATATCTATAGGTCTGCGTTCAGACTAGCTGAGGACGAAGGCGGGTCTGTTCACAAGGAACAGGTTGCCCGCTGCATCGTAGGGAATCAGCTTAGTCCTATTGTAGGGACAGTATTCCTATCTTTCCTTAGTTCTTGTAGCAGATCATAACACAGATACACACAAGGTACTTACAATTAAGTAGCGAGTGGACACAAAACTCACAAACAGAAATACAGAGACAACGAGTTGGAGTTAGGTGCAGGTTCAGACACTGCAGGAAAAGGGCAGGTACGGACATAGAGACAAACAAGTAACGGGCTAGGACACAGTTCAGACAGGAACTGAACCAGGAACAAGATACAGGAACGAGCCTGGAAACTCAGATACAGGCAACAGGCCTGTGTATACAGCCCCCAGGGTGGCGGAACAGACTAGAAGTTACAGATACAGGTAACAGGCCTGGGTATACAGCCCCCAGGGTGGCAGAAACAGACAAGATGCAGGACAGGACCTGGCAACTCAGTGAAGGAAAGTGTTGCTCAGGCCCCTCCTACTGGGTAGAGTGGGTTTAAGTATCCAATGACTCACAGCAATAGGCTGGGGAGGCATTAGGACTGTGCACACAGTAACTATAAGAATCAGGCAGCAACCGCGCCGCCGCCCTAAGCAATCAGACAAGAGACACAGCAGGTACTGGTGCAAAGTGTGCTGCCTGGACTGATAGGTAATATGGCGGTCTTGCATGGTGGGAGGTGGTAAGCCATGCCAGCACGCCGCCAGGGATGTTACAGCAGCGTAACATAAAGTCAGCCATGTGTGCTAGACTGCTAACAGGCAAGACTTCCGTGCCCTCACCAAGAAGACGACTAACCATGCTCTCCTCCTCCTCTCTCCTCACTCCATCCACGGTGAACAGACAGTATGACAGTTGTGTGGGTAATACCATCTAAAGCGCAGGAAACTATCTCCTGTTCTTCTTCCTCATCTTCATTTTCACCCAATCCACGTTGGTATGAGATGAGGCTGGGCTGCATGAAATCACCCTATATGGTTCCTTGCTCCATCTGATCGTGCTCCACCTGAAATGCCTCCTTTTTAATTGTGAGCAGCGATAATTTCAGAAAAATTAGAAGCGAGATGGTGACACTAATTATGGCGTCATCACCGCTAACCATCTTGGTGGAGTCCTCAAAGTTTTGGAGGACGTCACAGATATCTGACATCCATGCCCACTCCTGAGTTCTTATGTGCGAAGGCTGACCTGAATACCGATGGACGTTTTGAAGCTGGTACTCAACAACTGCCCTTTTTTGCTCACAAATCTTTCCCAACATATGCAATGATGAGTTCCAACTCGTGGGGACATCGCACCCCAGTCGGTGAGCTGGAAGCTGCAAACACTGCTGAAGCACTGCCAGGGAGGCGGAAGCTGTAGCTGACTCTTTAAAATGGGCACACATGCGGCGTAGTTTCACAAGCAGCTTCTGCAGATCCGGGTAGATTTTGAGAAACCGCTGAACCACTAGGTTGAGCACATGGGCCAGGCATGGTATGTGTGTGAGCCCGCCTCACTTCAGAGCCACCACCATGTTCCAGCCATTGTCACATATGATCATACCTGGCTGTAGGTTCAGCAGTGACAGCCAAAGATCTTCCTGCTCTTTCAGAGCTGTCAACAACTCTTCAGCTATGTGCGGTTTGTCACCTAACCATATTAACTTCAGCACAGAGTGTTGCCACTTGGCCGAGGCAGTGCTGCAGTGCTTCCAGCTTCCGACTGATGAAGTCATTTCAGAGATGGAGGACAATATTTTACATGATTGCTAAAAATGGCTGAATTTGTACCGCAGTTATATGTGATACATTTGACGGACACCCACGGTTTCAAATAACTGACTTGTATTTTCCTATTATTCACAGCGACCACGTGTGAATAGCTTCACTGACACACTGCTGCAAGCTGTAAATGGGGGACAATATTTTATTACACGCACGTCGCCTATGTTCAGATAGGGGTGAGCAGGTTACATAAATTTGTTGGAATCCTGAGGGAACCATTACTCAGGGCGACCATAGGCTGCAGCTTCTCTCAGGCACATGTTAGATTCAGTTGCTGACCAGACACATCTGACAAGAATCTTCATTAACAGTAGAACAGTAACATTTAATGAGGCACGGCCAGTGAAATGCATATGTCTCTTTGAGCAACAGGCTCCAGTAATAACAGTACAGTCTCCTTTGCAGCACAGCAGTACACAGTCGATTATCCGGTAGCACTGTACAGCACAGTTTTAATGCATACACAACCACAGGCTTTTCCTTCACAAGGACTCAATAGTACACAGCATTTTTTATCCTGCATGGATATGGAGGGGAGGAAGGCTGTCATGAAGGAGATGATCTCTATGACAGGCTTCCTTCCAGTCCTTAACTTCCTGGCCGATAATACACCACACTGTTAGCTCAGGGATTCTAACTGACCTTTGTTTAGCTTCCCTCCTGACCTGAATTCTGTTCCCTTGCCTTCTGTGAGATACAGATCATAAGCCACCTTTCTCTTCGGCTCCAGCCAGACAGTAAACAACTTCCCCACAATCCCGCTGGGGCTCTGCTAAAACACTCACCTTCCCCTGTGACTGTTAACCCCTCTAGTTGCTGGATGCTTCTGGAGCACAACAATTCCTGTCTCCTGTGCTTGTGTTACTTCTAATAGTTGCTGAATGCTTTTAAAGCAACAGCACTACTTCTGCATGTCACACTCTGCAACAGGACTACTTCTGCATGTCACACTCTTCCCTCCTTTTTGAATGTCATCCTCGACATTCGTCTTAATTGGTCAATCTGACCAATTCTGAGACAGTGGTGAAAGTTGAGTAAGGTGAAAGCTGAGTAACTTTATATACAAATGGGCATTGTCAAACTGGCATAACATTTATAAACATTGATAACAACCTAATCTTACAACCTTTTTCTTGTAAGATGTTTGTAAGAAATAAACAATTAACACAATTAAAACAATCAGCATCTCTTCAGCTGGAGATTTTCATACGTCTTCAACCTGCTCTCTCTCTCTATGCTTTAACAGTTCTTTGTTTCTACAAAGTCTTTTAAGGAAAATAAAAGCTTGAAAACAAGTCTTTTCACCAGGCAACATCATCCATACTGCCTCTCGGTGGTGAATACCACTCAAGTGGACTTACCTGGTCCGCAGGCAGAGATACCTGTTTCCAGTCGACAGTCCTTGGCACTTGACTCGGTTCACCAAGTGTCTCATAAGTCAGCATCACGGGCCTCCTCACTTCTCGAGTCGACATCCTCCTGTTGGGTTGTTCCTCAGAGACCACACGTTCTTCGGTCACAGAAATTTCTTACGCCGCACTCTTTTACTGTGCTTCCTCAGATGCTCTTGGAGCTGAGTTTGTAAGTTCCTGTACTTTTCCTGAGTCACCTGTTTCCGCATGGTGTGGTAATTCCGCTCCTCCTGTGTGTTTATCGGTCTCTTCAGAGACCGGTGTTTGATCATCAGATATGAATTGGACTTCATCTGTACTACTTGGTACGAACTCTGGAGCCTCAGAACTTAGTTCACTCTCCTGAGGATGGTGTTAGAACCCTCCTGTTTGTTTTTGTTTCTATCTTGTGTTTTGCGGTCACGTGACCATCTTCCTATAAATTCCAGCTCCGCCCTTCTGGCCTTGCTGGACTTCAGTGTTGTTTAGACTGTCTTTCTTGCCAGGTGCTTTTGTGCCTATCTATCTCTAGTTTGCTTGGTCCTCTGGACCTCTAGTACTTTTGTCAGTTTATCTTTTGCTCTGCAGCAACTTCTGTTAGGAGGTGTCCCATTTTTTGTCCCAGTCCTTAGTTCTTTTAGGGACCCCTCCCTTTCTCTATAGGTCTCCGTTCAGACTAGCCGAGGACGAAGGCGCGTCTGTTCACAAGGAACAAGTCGCCCGCTACAACGTAGGGACTCAGCTTAGTCTTACTGTAGGGACAGCTCTCCCCTTCTTTCCCTAGTTTATGTTGCAGATCATAACAGTAAGTCCAGCCCAAACAAAAAAAAAACTTTAAGGAAAGAAATCCGGGGATCAGTATGGTTTCTGTTCAAGATTTGGCTCAACGCCTGCAGGGATTGTCTCTGGAGGTGTCCAAGCTCCGGCAACACGTGAGTAGCTGTCCTGGAGCGCATTTTGTGGAACCGAAGGTAGGACTCCCTGATATTTTTAATGGTAAACAACAAGATTTTTTTTCCTTTAAAAATGCTTGTTTATTATATTTTCGTTTGAGACCAAAGTCCTCTGGGAATGAATCACAGCGCATTGGGTTTATCATGTCACTTTTGCGCAAGGAACCACAGGGGTGGGCCTTTTCTCTCTAACCTAATGATCCGTGTTTTAGGTCAGTGGAGGATTTTTTTTCTGCTATGGGGCTATTGTATGACGATTCTGATCGAGTCTCATCTGCTGACACAGAACTGAGACGTTTGAATCAGGGGTCAGATGATGTTGAAAATTGTTGTACACACTTCAGAAGGTGGTCCTCAGAAGTGAAATGGAATGATTCGGCGTTAAAATGTTTTTTTCTTGCTGGTCTAAGTGAAAGGGTTAAGGATCTGCTGATTGTATTTCCTGCACCTGAAACCTTGCAAGAAGCCATGCAATTAGCTATACGTGTGGACAGGAGACTGCGTGCAAGGGTTTATGATGAAAAAATTCCTACAATGGCAGGAACTAGTTCCCAGAGGGTCTGCTCGGACGGCGGAGAACCGATGGAGGTTGGGGCGATGTCACTCCGCTCTCAGGAAAGAGACCGCAGGTTTTCCAAGGGATTGTGTTTTTATTGTGGTAAATCATAGAATCATAGAATCATAGAATGGTAGAGTTGGAAGGGACCTCCTGGGTCATCTGGTCCAACCTCCTGCTCAAAGCAGGATTCACTAGATCATCTCAGACAGATGTCTGTCCAGCCTCTGTTTGAAGACGTCCAATGAAGGGGAACTCACCACCTCTCGTGGCAGCCTGTTCCACTCATTAATCACCCTAACTGTCAAAAAGTTTTTTCTAATATCTAATCTGTGTCTCCTCCCATTTAGTTTCATCCCATTGCTTCTAGTCTTTCCTTGTGCAAATGAGAATAAAGATGATCCTTCTACAATGTGACAGCCCTTGACATATTTGTAGACAGCTATTAAGTCTCCTCTCAGTCTTCTTTTTTGCAAGCTAAACATTCCCAAATCCTGCAACCGTTCCTCATAGGACATGGTTTGCAGACCAGTCACCATTCTGGTCGCTCTTCTCTGAACTTGCTCCAGTTTGTCTATGTCTTTTTTAAAATGTGGTGCCCAAAACTGTACACACTATTCCAGATGAGGTCTGACCAAAGAGGAGTAAAGACCGATAATGACTTCACGTGATCTAGACTGTATGCTTCTGTTAATACATCCCAGAATTGTATTTGCCTTTTTTGCTGCTGCATCACACTGTTGACTCATGTTCAGTCTATGATCTATTAGTATACCTAAGTTTTTTTCACATGTACTGTTGCTTAGCTCTATTCCTCCCATTCTGTATATGCTTTTTTCATTTTTATTGCCCAGATGTAGTACTTTGCATTTTTCCCTGTTAAAAACCATTCTGTTGGTTGCTGCCCACTGCTCCAGTTTATTTAGGTCTTTTTGAATCCTCTCTCTCTCTTCTCTAGTATTAGCTATCCCTCCTAGCTTTGTGTCATCAGCAAATTTAATCAGTTTACCCTCAATTCCTTCATCTAAATCATTGATAAAGATGTTGAACAATACAGGTCCCAGGACGGAGCCCTGTGGTACCCCACTTGAGACATTCATCCAGCTGGATGTGAAGCCATTTACAACCACCCTTTGAGTCCGATCACTAAGCCAGTTATGAATCCACCTAACAGTTGCCTGGTCCATTGCATACTTGGTCATTTTTTCAATAAGGATGATGTGAGATACTTTGTCAAATGCTTTGCTGAAGTCAAGATATACTATATCTACAGCATTTCCCTGATCCACCCAGTCAGTGATTCTGTCATAGAAGGAAATTAAGTTAGTCTGACATGACTTGTTAGTTACAAACCCATGCTGACTCTGGTTAATCACTTCATTCTTATCCATGTACTTACATACATGTTGTTTAATAATTTGTTCAAAGATCTTTCCTGGTATAGAAGTCAGACTCACCGGCCTATAGTTCCCTGGGTCCATCTTCTTCCCCTTTTTGAAGATAGGAACAACATTTGCTCTTCTCCAGTCTTCTGGGACTTCTCCTGTTCTCCAAGAATTTTCAAAGATTATGGAGAGTGGTTCTAAAATTTCTTCTACAATCTCCTTCAGTACTCTGGGGTGTAATTCATCTGGACCTGGAGACTTGAACTCATTTATGTTAGCTAAATATTCCCTCACAATCTTTCTGTTTACTGATAACTTGGATTCCTCTATTCCTTTAAAAGGACAGTGAAGATCAGTTGATGTTACATTTTCTTTCTGAGAGAAAACAGATGCAAAATAGGAATTAAAAAGTTCGGCCTTCTCAACATCCTCTCTTACCATTTCTCCATTTTCATCCTGTAAAAATCCTATAGCATCTTTGACTTTTCTTTTACTTTTGACATACCCCCAAAATCCTTTTTTATTGCTTTTGACATCTCTTGCAAGCCTTAATTCATTGTCAGCTTTAGCTAACCTGATACGTGCCCTGCAGGATCTGCAGACTGCATTATAATCTTCTTTAGATATGCCTCCCTCTTTCCATTTAATAAACATTTCTTTCTTTCTTTTTAGCATGTGTTTAAGTTCTGTGTTCATCCATCCTGGTTTCCTTAAATGCTTCCCATTCTTCCTACTTTTCGGGATTGTTAACGATTGTGCTTTGAGAATCTCATTTTTAAAAATTTCCCATCCTTCCTGGACATTTTTGTCCTTAAGGACATCCAGCCATTGGATCCCTCCTATTCTCTTTCTGAGTCTCTTAAAATCTGCCTTTCTAAAATCTAACCTTGAAGTTTGAGTCTTCACATGTCTTCCTCCTCTAGTTATCCAAAATTCTATAATAGCATGATCGCTGCCTCTTAGGGTCCCAGCCACCTTTACCTCCTCAACCATTTCCTCCCTGTTTATAAGAATTAGATCCAAAGTAGCAGATCCCCTTGTTTTCTCCCCTACCTTTTGGAAGATAAAGTTGTCAGCAAGAGAGGATAAGAATTTGCTTGACCTGTTAGTTTTACTTGAGAGAGATTCCCAACAAATGTCTGGATAGTTGAAATCTCCCATGACCACTACGTCATATTTTTTGGAGAACTTGGTCATTTGATACATAAAGAGTTCATCCATATCTTCAGCTTGCCCAGGTGGCCTGTAGTAAATGCCTACAATGGTGTCCTTTCCGTTGTTCTCTCCTTGTATTCTTACCCAAACAGTTTCCACAGAACTCCCAGTCTCTGAAGCTTCAATCTCTGTGCAGATATACGCTTTTCTAACATACAATGCAACACCTCCTCCTCGTTTATCAAGTCTGTTTCTTGCAAATAAGTTGTATCCTTTTAGCCTTTTATTCCAATCATGTGTATCGTCCCACCAAGTTTCAGTGATTCCAATGACATCATATTCCTTTTCCTGCATTAGTAGTTCCAATTCTCCTTGTTTGTTGCCCATGCTTTGTGCATTTGTATAAAAACATTTTAGTTTGTGATTGGTTTCTCTTCCTCCCACATTTTTATTATTTCGATTTTTTTGTCTTTGTTCTTCTTTTCCACTTCCAGTAGCAGAGATCTCAATAGTATTTGTCAGCTGTATGGCTTTTTCTGGCCTTTTGCTTCCCTTCCCACATTGTTCTAGTTTAAAGCTCTTCTGATGAGTGTAGCAAGGCGACTTCCAAATACATGTTTTCCAGTCTTCGTAAGGTGCACCCCATCTCTAGCAAGTAGTCCATCGTATAGGTAATTCATTCCGTGATCCAGAAATCCAAATCCTTGTTGACGGCACCATCGACGTAGCCAGTTGTTCACCTGTAGAATCTTATTCCACCTCATTGTTCCATGGCCATCCACTGGGAGGATGGATGAGAAGACCACCTGCGCTCCCAATTCTTTCACTTTCTTGCCTAAGTCTTCAAAGTCACTGCAGATGGTTTCCAGGTCCTTTCTTGCGGTGTCATTTGTCCCTACATGTATTAGCAGGAATGGGTAGTGATCTGTAGGTCTGAAGAGTCTTGATATCCTGTCAGACACATCTTTAATTTTTGCTCCTGGAAGACAGCACATTTCTCTTGAGGTTATGTCTGGTCTGCAGATAGCGGCCTCTGTTCCTCTTAACAGGGAATCCCCCATGACCACCACTCTCCGTTTGATTAAGAACTGTGAGCTTCGTTTAAGTAAAGAAAAAAAAAAGGTCAGTTACGCCCATATTGCTTGTTTGAACTCTAAGGGAGTATTTCTTTCAGGGAGTACCTCATTGCAGGAAGATTTGATTGAATTTCAGGTATTTGTGGATTGTGGTTCAACTCTTAATGTGATTGATAAGGGTTTTTTGTAAAAGCTTAAGTTGGAATCCAAACCTTTGTCATCACCTATTTCTGTGATTGCAATTGATAACACTCCTTTGAAATGTATTACTCACAAGGTTGCTGCATTTCCCCTCACTATCAATGGCATTCACCAAGAAAATTTGGATTTGGTGGTATTAAATAATTTACCCTCTCCAGTCGTTTTAGGTTTGCCTTGGTTAAAACTGCACAATCCTTTACTGGACTGGTCTACTAATGAGATTAAGTCTTGGAGTCCTAAGTGCTATAATAAATGTTGTAATGGTCGCATTGCGACTGTGGAAAGAGGGGAATTACCTGTACCTATTCAGGATTTTTGGAAGGTTTTTTCAGAGGAGGAGTCGCAAGTTTAACCTCCTCATAGGGACTATGATTGCACCATTGAGTTTGTTCCTGGAGCTACTCTTCCAAAGAGTCGCTTATTTAATCTGACTATCCCTGAAAGAAAGGCCTTGGAGGAATATATACAGACGAGCTTGGCTGCTGGTCACATTAGACCTTCTAAGTCGCCTGTGGCCGTTGGATTTTTCTTTGTTAAAAAAAAAGACAGTGGTTTACGTCCATGTCTGGACTTTCGTGAAATTAATAAGATTACCGTACGCAATTCCTACCCATTGCCGATAATTCCGGACTTGTTTAACCAGTTAGTAGGGGCCAAGTGGTTCTCTAAAATTGATCTCCGGGGGGCATACAATTTGTTACGAATGAAGGAGAGTGATGAATGGAAAACTGCTTTTAACACTCTGGTAGGTCATTTTGAGAATCTGGTGATGCCCTTCGGTCTTACCAATGCTCCCGCATTTTTTCAGAACCTTATTAATGACATCCTGAGACCTTTGATTGGCAAGAATGTGGTTGTGTATTTGGATGACATTCTGATTTATTCACCAGATCTGGAGTCCCATTGGCAGAGCGTACGTGAGGTGTTGCAGTTATTGAGTGATAATTCACTTTTAGCTAAGTTGGAGAAATGTAAGTTCGCTGTGCAGAGAATTAGTTTTTTGGGCTACATTATCTCCAGCGAGGGCTTTGAGATGGACCTGGTGAAAGTTAAGGCTGTACAGGAATGGCCTAGGCCTATTGGTTTGAAATCAATACAGAGATTTTTGGGTTTCGCCAATTATTACAGGAAATTCATTAAGAATTTTTATATAATTGTTAAGCCGCTGACCGATCTCACCAGGAAAGGTGCGAATACGGTCCAGTGGACTACTGAGGCCATTGAAGCTTTTGTGTATCTCAAGGAGAGGTTCAGTTCTGCCCCTATCCTTATGCAGCCTGATGAGACCAAGCCTTTTTTGGTCGAGGTTGATGCTTCTTCGGTGGGGGTCGGTGCAGTTTTGTCTCAGGAGAACAAGGATGGAGTACATCCCTGTGCTTTTTTTTCGAAAAAATTTTCAGAAACCGAACTTAATTACGATGTTGGTAATCGGGAATTGCTGGCTATTAAACTTGCGTTTGAACATTGGCGTCATTTCTTGGAAGGTGCTAAATTTCCTGTTCAGGTTTTCACAGATCATAAGAATTTGATCTATCTGGATGCTGCCAAACGCTTAAATGCCCGTCAAGCTAGGTGGGCACTTTTTTTTTTCTCGGTTTAATTTTTCTGTTACCTTTATCCCTCGTACTAAGAATGTTAAAGCCGTTGCTTTATCTCGCAGCTTTTCTCCCATGGTTGGTACCGAGGAGGAGGAGAGCATTTTACAGGAAGGAGTTGTGGTAGCAGCATTGGACTCCGTTTTGGAAGAAGGGATTCTGAAAGCTTAAGAGGATGCCTCATCTAACACTCCTCATGGGAGGTTGTTTGTGCCTAGAACCTCTAGGAGAGATTTGTTTGTGGAGTATCATGAGTCTCGGTTGGCAGGTCATCCAGGAATTTCTGAGACTAAGAGACTTATCAGTCGCAGTTTTTGGTGGCCTGGGTGGCAGAAGGAAGTCATCAAGTGGGTGCGCCAATGTACGGTGTGTGCTAGGTCAAAGGCTTCCCATACCCCTGCTGCGGGGTTGCTTTGCCCTCTGGAGGTTCCTAGTGCGCCTTGGACGCATTTGGCCATGGATTTTATTACTGACCTTCCTGTGTCCGAGGGTTTCACTATCATCTGGGTGGTTGTGGACCGTTTTAGCAAGGTGTGTCATTTGGTTCCATTCATTAAGCTACCCTGCGCTTAATTGGTCAATCTGACCAATTCTGAGACAGTGGTGAAAGTTGAGTAACTTTATACACTCCCTGACAGAAGTTATGTCGCTTATCCATGTTATGTAAGTAAAAGCTTATTACCTGACGTTAAATTCATCCATTGGTTTTATAAATTGCTCTTTTGAAAGCTGAAACCCTCCCAAATTTGGTTTAGGTTAAGAATATAAATTGGCATCAATGCTGAAATATTGATCATTTCATGAACACAGAATGGTCAGATTTTGGCAAGACAAAAGTTTTGTCGCCTGGTGATAAAATGCACCCAATTCCTAGTTTACATCCTCACCAGTGCTCAGTAAATGATCGGTTAATTAGTGGGTGTGTATAAAAAGAAACCCAGACCTTCACTTTAACTGCAACTTGAGCTCTGACAACATGCCAAAAATCCACCCTGCGACCAAAGCCTTGATTATCAAGAGGCTGAAGACCAGATCCACTGCAGAGGTGGCTGGCACCTTTAATGTGTCTTAGCTTCAAGTACAAAGAATTAAAAAAAGATTTGAAGAGACTGGAGATGTGTTTGACAAGCCCAGGTCCAGCAGACCCGGCAAGACAACTGCTCCGGAGGAACGTTTGTTGGTTAGAAAATCCAAAACAAGCCCCTCTTCCACTGCAGCAGAGCTCCAACAGGCCTGGTCACCTCAAGTCCCTGTGTCAACTCGAACAGTTTGTAGGATTCTGTCTCGAAATGGCCTCCATGGTCGAATCAGTGCCTAGAAGCCAACACTAAACAAAAGGCAAATAAAAAGCATTTGCGAAGTCCCACAGCCTGCTAAACAGATGGACGCTGGAAAAGTGGCAGAAGGTGGATTTCTCTGATGAATCTTCAGTAGAATTACACCACAGCCGCTGCAAATACTGCAGGAGACCTACTGGAGCCCGTATGGATCCAAAATACACCCAGAAAACAGTTACATTTGGTGATGGAAAGATCATGGTCTGGGGTTACATTCAGTATGGGGGTGTGCGAAACATTTACAAGGTGGAAGGCAATATCAATAGCCTAAAATATCAAGAAGTATTAGCTACCTCTTACATTCCAAATCATAAAAGGGGTCAAATTCTGCAGCAGGATGGTGCTCCATCTCATACATCCATCTCTACAACAAAGTTCCTCCAGGCAGAAAAGATCAAGGTGCTCAAGGACTGTTCAGCCCTGTCACCAGACATGAACATCATTCAGCATGTTTGGGGTAGGATGAAAGAGGAAGCTTGGAAGACAAAACCAAAGAATCTAGATGAACTCTGGGAGTCATGTAAGACGGCATTCTCTGCTATTCCTGATGACTTCATTAATAAATTGTATGAATCATTGTTGAACCGCATGGATGCAGTCCTTCAAGCTCATGGAAGTCACACAAAATATTAAATATGACTCTAATAACAGCACAACTTCATTCACCAATGTTATGCAACATATATTTGTATTTTAAGATAATTATTTGTTTGAATATCACATTACTTTCTGTGGGCAACAAAACTTTTGTCTTGCCAAAATCTGACCATTCTGTGTTCATGAAATGATCAATATTTCAGCATTGATGCCAAATTATTTTCTTAACCCAAACCAAATTTGGGAGGGTTTCAGCTTTCAAAGGAGTAATTTATAAAACCAATGGATAAATTTAACGTCAGGTTATAAGCTTTTATTTACATAACATGGATAAGCGACATAACTTCTGTCAGGGACTGTATACAAATGGGCATTGTCAAATTAGCATAACATTTATAAACATTGATAACAACCTAATCTTACAACCTTTTTCTTGTAGGATGTTTGTAAGAAATAAACAATTAACACAATTAAAACAATCAGCATCTCTTCAGCTGGAGCTTTTCGTACATCTTCAACTAGCTCTCTCCCACTAGGCTTTAACAGTTCTTTGTTTCTACAAAGTCTTTTAAGGAAAATCAAAGCATGAAAACAAGTCTTTTCACCAGGCAACATCTTCTATACTGCCTCTTGGTGGTGAATACCACTCAAGTGGACTTACCTAGTCCGCAGGCAGAGATACCTGTTTCCAGTCGACAGTCCTTAGCCCTTGACTCGGTTCACCAAGTGTCTCATAAGTCAGCATCACGGGCCTACTCACTTCTCGAGTCAACATCCTCCTGGTGGGTTGTTCCTCAGAGACCACGAGTTCTTCGGTCACAGAAGTTTCTTCCGCCGCATTCTTTCTTCCAGTCCTTATCTTCCTGGCCGATAATACACCACACTGTTAGCTCAGGGATTCTAACTTACCTTTGTTTAGCTTCCCTCCTGACCTAAATTCTGTTCCCTTGCCTTCTGTGAGGTACAGATCATAAGCCACCTTTCTCTTCGGTTCCAGCCAGACAGTAAACAACTTCCCCTTCTGGAGCACAACACTTCTTGTCTTCTGTGCTTGTGTTACTTCTAATAGTTGCTGAATGCTTTTAAAGCAACAGCACTACTTCTGAATGTCACACACCGCAACTGCACTACTTCTGCATGTCACAATTTTCCACGATCGCTACAAATGGCTGGATTTGTACCGCAGTTATATGTGATACGTCTGACGGACGCCCATGGTTTTAAATAGCGGGCTTGTAGTTTCCTATTATTCACAGTGACCACGTATG
The DNA here is from genome assembly GCF_046119375.1 of Phyllobates terribilis. Classification (NCBI taxonomy): domain Eukaryota; kingdom Metazoa; phylum Chordata; class Amphibia; order Anura; family Dendrobatidae; genus Phyllobates; species Phyllobates terribilis. Next base: position 640,971,875 of record NW_027362762.1, read on the forward strand.
AATAGCTTCACTGACACACTGCTACAAACTGTAAATGGAGGACAATATTTTGCACGGACGCTAAAAATGGCACATTATATGCCACAGTTATATGTGATATGTCTGACAGATGCCCATGTGTCACCCTGGCCTGGATGCCACAAATATAATAAAGCTGTGTCTGAGAGCAAGGGGGAGGTTCTCTAGTCAAGGAACATTAGCATGCAATACCTCCTGTCTCAGGTCAGTAGGGGGAGCAGGCTGCCCCTATAAAAGCTGGAACTGGGGGCAGGGTTAGGGAGAACTGGACGACCTGTCTCTGGACAGAGAGGTGTCCCAGAGCAGGGAGAGACAGTTGTGTTGCAGCCTAAGAGGACGTGTGGCAGTAGGAGAGCCACGAGCCAGGGACAGCTAGCAGCGCCTGTTTCTGGGCCGTTATACCTGTTATAATAAAGACCCTGAACTGTTGAAGGGGCCTCCGTCTCCTGGCTATCGCGGTCGGAATCATCCCCTCCGTCATCCGTCATACACTGCCCTGGGGCCCTACTCTTCCCGTGGGGAGTTGTACTATTCTGAGCTGCACATTCACATCTGCCCCAGAGGTCTGCGCTGCAGCGGCGGTTAGCACTGACCGCAATCCACGGGTGGCGTAGTCGGACATCACTTAAAACTTATCAAGGACTGTCACTGTTCTGACCACCCTGAGCCACGGACCGGGTTGCCACTACTACCCCCATCGTCTCCCTATTGCCTGGTTCCCAGTGCCCCACGGCCCAGGGGGCGAGTCAGCTTTGGCGTAGTCGGCAGGATTGTAACCAACCCGCCACAGACGGGTATTGCGTGCTTGAAAAAGACAGTACACGTACCTGAAGAAGAGGTTTCCCGCCATCCGGAGCCGTTTCCCGCCATTTTCAGCCGTCTCCTGCCATCTTCCGTCGGTTCCCGCCATCTTCAGCCGTTTTCCCGCCATCGGACGCCATCTTCAGGACGCCGCGCGGGAAGAAGAGGGGCGTGGACGTCCAAACCGCGCGAGACCCGAAGCTCCGCCCCACGAACCGATGCTGCGCAAGGTCCTGGAAGGGAGAGAGAGCGACGCTGACGTCACCAGGACGCGACGCAAGGTCCTCGTCCAGAGCAGCACCAGCGGAGCCGCGGCCTACAGAAGAGGATCGTCGGAAGGTAGGCCACGCTTAACTAGGGGGGAGGAAGATGTCGGACACGGAGGCGCCCACTTCCACCGGCGCAGCTGCAGCAGCGGTGATGCCATTTTCCCTGCCTTACATCCCTGGAGCAGCCTGGCTGCCCAAGTATTCAGGGGAGCCCTATGCCCTAACTGACTTTAAGGAAAGGCTGTACAGTTTGTTCCAAGTTTACCCCCTGACAGAGGAACAGAAGATTAGCATACTGACAGGGCAGCTAACTGGCGCAGCCCAGCGGGAGGTAAAGTCATGGCCCGCTGAGGAGAAAAGAACTGTAAAGGACATTCTGGCCCGGCTGCGGGGTACCTTTGATACACGTACCTCCGCTGAAATTAAAATGCAGTTCTACGGGTGTAAGCAGCGGGCACAGGACAGCATCAGAGACTATGCCCTAAATTTGCAGGAATCCTTGAGAGCCATCAAACAAGCTGACCCTGGCAGTGTGCAGGATATGGATAAGCTACTTCCACAACAGTTCATAGAAGGTCTGCTGTCTAGCGCCCACAGGACCCAGCTGCGCCTCATGTTCTTTCAGAACCCTGACCTTTGCCCAATTCAAGAACAGGGCCATAAGGGTGCTCCGTGAACCCGCAACTAGTGGCGCTATAAACTCCCGGCGCCCTGCTCTCACCTACCACCAGGAGGCGGCGCCCTCCTCTATGGACTCCGTGGGGGCTGATGCACAGGCCCTGAACCAAGCCCCGTCGAAAGATCTGCACCACCATGTCCAGGAGCTGACCAGGAGCGTCGCGGCGTTGACCAGGACTGTCCAGGCGTTACTAGTGGACCCGTCAAGACCCATCGAGTTAGCTTCAAGTCCGGAGGATGTCCCGTGGCATCAACAGAGGAGGATCCCGTCGTTCCGAGGGAGGCCCACAGACCGCTACGCAGAGGATGGACAGCCCATTTGCCGTCGATGCAACCAGCCCGGACACATTTCCAGGTACTGTAATTTAAACGGGTCCAACCTGGGGCAGAGGGCCAACCCCCAGGCATAAGATCACCAGGCCCTTATAATTGGCGTAATAAGTACGTTGGGGGGCGCCCGGTTTTACCAGTGGTGCTGGACGGTATCCCCATAAGCGCTTTGCTGGATACCGGGTCGCAAGTAACTACTATCCCTTATGTACTTTTTAAGCAGTATTGGACTGCTGATATAACACGGTATCCAGACAGTGACTTGAGCATCATCGCCAGTAATGGCTTGCCCGTGCCGCAGATGGGGTTCAAGGAGATGACCATTAAAATTGGTAAAGTTGAACTACCGGCACAGGGAGTAATTATTGTGGACATTGACCGTCGTGAAAGTCACCCTAAAATAACTGTGGGTACTAACATGATTGAAAATTGTCTTTCAGAGGTAATTGTAATTCTACAACAGGTGGCGGTGAATGCTAGTTCCAGTCAACAGAGAGTCCTCAACAAGGAGATAAAAGCCCTGATGAGACGGCAGCAGGTAGAACTGTCTGGTGGTGAGATCGGTAGCGTAAGACTGAGTGACCCATTCCCCATTTCCATGCCTCCCAAAAGTGAAATGATGATCTGGTGTCGGACTGCAATCGGGTTGAGAGGTAGAGACTACCAAGCCATGGTAGAACCCGTGTACTCAGACAGCAGGCCCACCATTTTGACAGCCCGGGGGGTGGTTGATGTCCGTCATGGGAGGGTGCCAGTTCGCATTCTCAACATTGGGGAGAGGGAGGTACACTTACCCAGGTACGCTACACTTGCCAAACTGTTTGTTGTAGAACACAAAGCTATCAGGGCCGTGGAGCCTTTGCCTCCATCTCCACAGGCGGAGGGTAATGGCTCCCAGAAACAAAAGGAGGACTGGTGCCAGAAACTCCATGTGGGTGCTGACTCCACTCCCCTGCACCAAAAACAAGGAGTCTACCGGGTGGTCCAGGAGTACGAGAGAATTTTTAGTAAGCACCCGCTAGACTTCGGCAGAGTAAAAGGGATAGAACACCATATCCCCACGGGGAGCCACCCACCAATAAAAGAGAGACACAGGCCTGTACCCCCTGCACATTATCAGAACGCCAAGGGTATGCTGAGGGAAATGAAAGAAGCTGGGGTCATTAGAGATAGCTGTAGCCCCTGGGCAGCCCCCTTGGTCCTGGTAAAAAAGAAAGACGGCACCATGAGAATGTGCGTGGACTATAGACAAATCAACCGTATCACCAACAAAGACGCATATCCGCTGCCTAGAATAGAGGAGTCTTTAGCCGCACTAAAATCAGCTAACTTCTTTTCTACTTTGGACCTTACTAGCGGGTACTGGCAGGTTCCTGTAGCAGAGGCTGACAAGGAGAAGACTGCCTTCACCACCCCGATGGGACTGAGCGAGTTCAACTGAATGCCCTTCGGGCTCTGCAACGCACCAGGGACCTTCCAGCGGCTGATGGAATGCTGTCTAGGGCACCGAAACTTCGAGACGGTCCTCCTTTACCCGGACGACGTGATCGTCTATTCGAAGACTTACGAGGACCATCTAAAGCACCTGGCCGAGGTGTTCGAAGCCCTGGCAGGCTATGGCCTGAAGGTGAAACCATCAAAGTGTCACCTGTTAAAACCGAAGGTCCAGTACCTAGGGCACGTGGTAAGTGCGGAAGTAGTAGCCCCCGACTCTGACAAGGTCACGGCAATCAAGAGCTGGCCAAGCCCTTCGAACATCAAGGAAGTGAGGCAATTCCTCGGGTTGGTAGGCTACTACTGAAGGTTCATCCCCGGGTTCACTAAGATGGCAGCTCCTATGCAGGACCTCCTGATAGGACAGTCTAAGTCCAGAAGCCAAAAGCCACCCTTCAAGTGGGATAAACCGGAAGAGGAGTCCTTCCGCCAGTAGAAGATGGCCCTCACAGGGGATGAGATCCTGGCCTACCCTGATTATGGCCAGCCTTTTATTCTCCACACAGACGCCAGTAATGTGGGACTGGGAGCCGTACTGTCACAAAACCAACAAGGCAGAGAAAGGGTGAACGCGTACGCCAGCCGGAAGCTGAGGCCCACCGAGAGGAACCCGGAGAATTACAGCTCCTTCAAGCTAGAATTCTTGGCGGTGGTGTGGGCCGTAACAGAACGCTTCAAGCATTACCTGGCCTCCGCAAAGTTCACTGTGTACACGGACAGCAACCCGTTAACACACCTAGACAGTGCAAGACTTGGTGCCCTGGAACAGCGGTGGATGGCCAGTCTCTCCAATTACGACTTCGTGATCAAGTACCGGGCAGGCAAAACCAATGCCAACGCTGACGCCCTATCAAGAATGTCTCACTTACCTGAAGGTAACAAAGACCCAGAAGAGCTGGAGGAGGTAGAACTCCCCGCGTTTCACCGGTATGGAGCTGCTCAATACTCCCACCGCGTGAAGGAGGAAGATTTAACAACCGTTATGATCAATCCCCTACCTCACCACAGCTGGGCCGAGACCCAAGAAAGTGACCCTGCAATCCGCCTGGTGAAAGATCTGCTGACCCAGGAAGACGCCCACATGGATCCGGATGCTCCAGAGGAAGCCAAGCAGCTATGGAAAGAGAAGAGGAAGAATGTAGGAAGAATGGGAAGCATTTAAGGAAACCAGGATGGATGAACACAGAACTTAAACACATGCTAAAAAGAAAGAAAGAAATGTTTATTAAATGGAAAGAGGGAGGCATATCTAAAGAAGATTATAATGCAGTCTGCAGATCCTGCAGGGCACGTATCAGGTTAGCTAAAGCTGACAATGAATTAAGGCTTGCAAGAGATGTCAAAAGCAATAAAAAAGGATTTTGGGGGTATGTCAAAAGTAAAAGAAAAGTCAAAGATGCTATAGGATTTTTACAGGATGAAAATGGAGAAATGGTAAGAGAGGATGTTGAGAAGGCCGAACTTTTTAATTCCTATTTTGCATCTGTTTTCTCTCAGAAAGAAAATGTAACATCAACTGATCTTCACTGTCCTTTTAAAGGAATAGAGGAATCCAAGTTATCTGTAAACAGAAAGATTGTGAGGGAATATTTAGCTAACATAAATGAGTTCAAGTCTCCAGGTCCAGATGAATTACACCCCAGAGTACTGAAGGAGATCGTAGAAGAAATTTTAGAACCACTCTCCATAATCTTTGAAAATTCTTGGAGAACAGGAGAAGTCCCAGAAGACTGGAGAAGAGCAAATGTTGTTCCTATCTTCAAAAAGGGGAAGAAGATGGACCCAGGGAACTATAGGCCGGTGAGTCTGACTTCTATACCAGGAAAGATCTTTGAACAAATTATTAAACAACATGTATGTAAGTACATGGATAAGAATGAAGTGATTAACCAGAGTCAGCATGGGTTTGTAACTAACAAGTCATGTCAGACTAACTTAATTTCCTTCTATGACAGAATCACTGACTGGGTGGATCAGGGAAATGCTGTAGATATAGTATATCTTGACTTCAGCAAAGCATTTGACAAAGTATCTCACACCATCCTTATTGAAAAAATTACCAAGTATGCAATGGACCAGGCAACTGTTAGGTGGATTCATAACTGGCTTAGTGATCGGACTCAAAGGGTGGTTGTAAATGGCTTCACATCCAGCTGGATGAATGTCTCAAGTGGGGTACCACAGGGCTCCGTCCTGGGACCTGTATTGTTCAACATCTTTATCAATGATTTAGATGAAGGAATTGAGGGTAAACTGATTAAATTTGCTGATGACACAAAGCTAGGAGGGATAGCTAATACTAGAGAAGAGAGAGAGAGGATTCAAAAAGACCTAAATAAACTGGAGCAGTGGGCAGCAACCAACAGAATGGTTTTTAACAGGGAAAAATGCAAAGTACTACATCTGGGCAATAAAAATGAAAAAAGCATATACAGAATGGGAGGAATAGAGCTAAGCAACAGTACATGTGAAAAAGACTTAGGTATACTAATAGATCATAGACTGAACATGAGTCAACAGTGTGATGCAGCAGCAAAAAAGGCAAATACAATTCTGGGATGTATTAACAGAAGCATACAGTCTAGATCACGTGAAGTCATTATCGGTCTTTACTCCTCTTTGGTCAGACCTCATCTGGAATACCGTGTACAGTTTTGGGCACCACATTTTAAAAAAGACATAGACAAACTGGAGCAAGTTCAGAGAAGAGTGACCAGAATGGTGACTGGTCTGCAAACCATGTCCTATGAGGAACGGTTGCAGGATTTGGGAATGTTTAGCTTGCAAAAAAGAAGACTGAGAGGAGACTTAATAGCTGTCTACAAATATGTCAAGGGCTGTCACATTGTAGAAGGATCATCTTTATTCTCATTTGCACAAGGAAAGACTAGAAGCAATGGGATGAAACTAAATGGGAGGAGACACAGATTAGATATTAGAAAAAACTTTTTGACAGTTAGGGTGATTAATGATTGGAACAGGCTGCCACGAGAGGTGGTGAGTTCCCCTTCAATGGACGTCTTCAAACAGAGGCTGGACAGACATCTGTCTGAGATGATCTAGTGAATCCTGCTTTGAGCAGGGGGTTGGACCAGATGACCCAGGAGGTTCCTTCCAACTCTACCATTCTATGATTCTATGATTCTATGATTCTAAGAGCAAGCTGTTCCTCTATGAAGGCAAGCTGTGCAGACGACTTGTCAACCACCGGACACACGAGCTGACCTTGCAAGTCGTGGTCCCAAGGTGGGATGCAGCTATGGTCCTGGGGGCTTACCATGACAGAGCGGGGCACTTCGGTTGGAAGAAACTGGAGTTCCTGCTAAGAGGACGGTTCTTTTGGGTCGGCATGAGAGGGGCTGTAGAGAAGTGGTGCAGGGACTGTGGCCCTTGTAACTTAAGGAGAAAAGACTGCACCAGCCAGAAGGCACCCTTGAAGCCCATCGTCACCCAGCAACCTCTTGAGCTGGTAGCTCTGGACCACGTTACATTAGCTCCAAGCCGGTCAGGATACATCTACGCCCTGACAATCCCGTTTTCTCGTGGTGGTCCCAGTAAAAGACTTGACAGCCCAAACGGCGGCCAGAGCCTTCCAGCAATACTTCTGCCGTCCACACGGATATCCGGAACAGGTCCTGACAGACCAGGGTCCAGCGTTTGAGGCTGAAATCTTCCAAGAGTTCTGCAACCTCTATGGCTGTAAGAAGATTCGGACAACGCCTTACCACCCACAAACCAACGGGATGTGTGAGAAAATGAACAATATAGTTATTGATCTCCTGTAGACGTTGCCCCTGGAGGAACGCAGCCTGTGGCCAGAAAAACTGCCGGACCTGATTGACTTATACAACCATATCCCGGTGAATGCTAGAAACTGCACCCCGGCTTACCTGATGCGAGCCAGACCAGGTAAGCTGCCCGTAGACCTGGAGATGGGAGTCCTAACACCTGAGGACACCTCCCCGGATGCGGACTGGGATACGGAAAGGCAACTGCAGTACAGGAGAGTGTGGAGAAGAGCCTGGCCCAGGTGAGAGAAAGGCAAGAAAGACTCTTCAACCAACACGCCCCTACTGGTCCCCTGGAACCTGGTGAGCAGGTCCTGAAGCGAAAGAGAAGGCTACATAAGTTGGACGACCAGTGGGAAAGGGAAGCCTACACCGTACTGCAGTCTGATCACGACAACTCGAAGGTGTGCGTGATCACCAGGGATGGAGGAGAAACCACTAGTACCGTCTCCAGAGACCACCTAAAAAGGTGCCCCGAGCAACTCCGTAGTGCAGAAGAGGATCAAAGTGACCTTGAACCCGCAGAGGACAAGGAAGAAATGATCAGCACCGTTCTCGGAGAGTTCCCTCAGTCCTGGACTCGAATAAACGATGCCATAGTGGTACCCGTCCTGCATTTCCTGCAACCGGCTCAGCAACAACCTACACCAGAGCCGGAAGGTGAAGAAGAGCAAGCAGTTCCAGAGGCAGAAGAGCCTGTACCAGCAGCCCAGGAGAGTCAACCCTCTGCCATGCCTGCGGTGAGCCAAAGAACCCGCAGACAGCTGCCTGCCCTACCTATACACCCAGCTGGTAGCTGTACCCCTAACGCTAGTGGGGAAAGCCAGGTCGGTCCACCACCAGACAGTGGGTTAAGGAGATCAACCAGGAGCACAAAGGGGCAGATACACGCTCGCTGGAGAATATAGGGTGCACTAAAACTGTAAATAACCCTGTTGCCAAGTGTTGAAATGTTTGCAAAGTTACATGCATGATTGGTAATTCTGTGTTTCAGTTTCTTACAGTTACCGTACGTACTCAAAGGTTATGAACTTTTAATAACCGGGACTTTGTATGGACTGCGTACGGAGCCTGACCAAGGAATGAACTAAGACTGTAAAGGACTTGGGGCTAGGACAGGCCCCCACCTGGTTAAGGCTCCCCGTTGTGTTGGTGATATGGACACCCGGTCACAGACCACCCTGTGACCTTAAGAACTCAACCTGTGCGTCATCTGTCTACTAATGTTTTATGGTCATGCATGTTATTCTTGTTTCTTGTTTAGTCCCGGAGTACTAAATTTTACTAGGGGGGAATGTGTCACCCTGGCCTGGATGCCACAAATATAATAAAGCTGTGTCTGAGAGCAAGGGGGAGGTTCTCTAGTCAAGGAACATTAGCATGCAATACCTCCTGTCTCAGGCCAGTAGGGGGAGCAGGCTGCCCCTATAAAAGCTGGAACTGGGGGCAGGGTTAGGGAGAACTGGACGACTAGAGATGAGCGTTGTTCTACTCGAACTGTTCGCCAATCTCAAATTCGAGCTGTTTTGGGCGGTGTTAGAGCCGTTCGGCGAACACGAACAATTTGAGAAAAATTCGGCTGTTCGAGGTTATGTTCGATAACTGTTCGTGCACCAAAATCATAACTGGATTTTTTCTCAGTAATGATGAAAATTAATGTTAATACGCAGTTTGAGTGTACAGCGGGGTGGGGGGAGGGGCAGGGGATGGATCTCTGCAGGAACAATGAAGATCTCCATTTTTTTTTCTCTTTCCCGCATTTACAGTGGGGAGGTGCAATCTGTCAGCCTATCAGCAGCGCACACACGGAGCGAAGTGCTTTTTTTCACACAAGCAAGGGCATGTGTCATTGGCAGTGTATGTCACATGTCCTTGCCCTATAAGACCAAGCCATTTTCCCCCTTGCCACCATTTTCTCACTGCTGCAGCTGCGTGTTAGACGGCACCGCTGTTGCTGTGTGCGCTATACCTTGTTAATTTCAAGCCAATTTTCGCACAAATCTACAGATAGCTTGGGAGTAGGGAATAGTTGTGATTGCAGTCCTTTTAAGGACTAGGTTACAGCATTTCCTACGACTTTTATCAGGCAGGTCTGTGCTCTTAAATAGATAGATTTTGGGAGTAAAGACTAATTGTAATTGGAGTCCTTTTCAGGACTAGGTTACATCAGTTCCTATCAGTTTTTGCCAGGCAGGTCTGTGCCAGTGCTGTGCAAGTTTTTTTCACAGCATTTGGCTGAATCTAGCAAAGCTAATCCTTTTTGGCCTATTGCAGAGTGTGTTAGTCAGTGGAGTAGCCTATCTGTGTTGCAAGATATACCACCTGTGTATAGAATACCAATTATTTACTGCACCTAGTGAAGTAAAATCTTTTGGGCATAGCATCATTCTATTAGTCCATCTATACTGACCTCCATCAGGTTGCAAATTGAATATAATTTTTTTCTGCATCTAGCTCTGAAAAAATATTGGGCTTCTAGCTGTGTGTGGGACTTGTTGTATTAGTCCATTTATACTGACCTCCATCAGGTTGCAAACTGAATATATTTTTTTCTGCATCTACCTCTGAAAAAATATTGGGCTTCTAGCTGTGTGTGGGACTTGTTCTATTAATCCATCTATACAGACCTCCATCAAGTTGCAAACTGAATATATTTTTTTCTGCATCTACCTCTGAAAAAATATGTGGCCTTCTAGCAGTGTGTGGGACTTTCTCTATTAGTCCATCTATACTGACCTCCATCAGGTTGCAAACTGAATATAATTTTTTTCTGCATCTAGCTCTGAAAAAATATTTGGCCTTCTAGCAGTGTGTGGGACTTTCTCTATTAGTCCATCTATACTGACCTCCATCAGGTTGCAAATTAAAAATAATTTTTATCTGCATCTACAGTACCTCTGAAAAAATATTTGGGCTTCTCTTCTAGCTGTGTGTGGGACTTGTTCTATTAGTCCATCTATACTGACCTCCATCAGGTTGCAAATTGAATATAATTTTTATCTGCATCTAGCTCTGAAAAAATATTTGGCCTTCTAGCAGTGTGTGGGACTTTCTCTATTAGTCCATCTATACTGACCTCCATCAGGTTGCAAATTGAATATAATTTTTATCTGCATCTAGCTCTGAAAAACATTTGGCCTTCTAGCAGTGTGTGGGACTTTCTCTATTAGTCCATCTATACTGACTTCCATCAGGTTGCAAATTAAAAATAATTTTTATCTGCATCTACCTCTGAAAAAATATTTGGGCTTCTAGCTGTGTGTGGGACTTGTTCTATTACTCCATCTATACTGACCTCCATCAGGTTGCAAACTGAATATATTTTTTTCTGCATCTACCTCTGAAAAAATATTGGGCTTCTAGCTGTGTGTGGGACTTGTTCTATTAATCCATCTATACAGACCTCCATCAGGTTGCAAACTGAATATATTTTTTTCTGCATCTACCTCTGAAAAAATATTGGGCTTCTAGCTGTGTGTGGGACTTGTTCTATTAATCCATCTATACAGACCTCCATCAGGTTGCAAACTGAATATATTTTTTTCTGCATCTACCTCTGAAAAAATATTGGGCTTCTAGCTGTGTGTGGGACTTGTTGTATTAGTCCATCTATACTGACCTCCATCAGGTTGCAAACTGAATATATTTTTTTCTGCATCTACCTCTGAAAAAATATTGGGCTTCTAGCTGTGTGTGGGACTTGTTCTATTAATCCATCTATACAGACCTCCATCAGGTTGCAAACTGAATATATTTTTTTCTGCATCTACCTCTGAAAAAATATGTGGCCTTCTAGCAGTGTGTGGGACTTTCTCTATTAGTCCATCTATACTGACCTCCATCAGGTTGCAAACTGAATATAATTTTTTTCTGCATCTAGCTCTGAAAAAATATTTGGCCTTCTAGCAGTGTGTGGGACTTTCTCTATTAGTCCATCTATACTGACGTCCATCAGGTTGCAAATTAAAAATAATTTTTATCTGCATCTACAGTACCTCTGAAAAAATATTTGGGCTTCTAGCTGTGTGTGGGACTTGTTCTATTAGTCCATCTATACTGACCTCCATCAGGTTGCAAATTGAATATAATTTTTATCTGCATCTAGCTCTGAAAAAATATTTGGCCTTCTAGCAGTGTGTGGGACTTTCTCTATTAGTCCATCTATACTGACCTCCATCAGGTTGCAAATTGAATATAATTTTTATCTGCATCTAGCTCTGAAAAAATATTTGGCCTTCTAGCAGTGTGTGGGACTTTCTCTATTAGTCCATCTATACTGACCTCCATCAGGTTGCAAATTAAAAATAATTTTTATCTGCATCTACCTCTGAAAAAATATTTGGGCTTCTAGCTGTGTGTGGGACTTGTTCTATTACTCCATCTATACTGACCTCCATCAGGTTGCAAACTGAATATATTTTTTTCTGCATCTACCTCTGAAAAAATATTGGGCTTCTAGCTGTGTGTGGGACTTGTTGTATTAGTCCATCTATACTGACCTCCATCAGGTTGCAAATTAAAAATAATTTTTATCTGCATCTACAGTACCTCTGAAAAAATATTTGGGCTTCTAGCTGTGTGTGGGACTTGTTCTATTAGTCCATCTATACTGACCTCCATCAGGTTGCAAATTGAATATAATTTTTATCTGCATCTAGCTCTGAAAAAATATTGGGCCTTCTAGCAGTGTGTGGGACTTTCTCTATTAGTCCATCTATACTGACCTCCATCAGGTTGCAAATTAAAAATAATTTTTATCTGCATCTAGCTCTGAAAAAATATTTGGCCTTCTAGCAGTGTGTGGGACTTTCTCTATTAGTCCATCTATACTGACCTCCATCAGGTTGCAAATTAAAAATAATTTTTATCTGCATCTACAGTACCTCTGAAAAAATATTTGGGCTTCTAGCTGTGTGTGGGACTTGTTCTATTAGTCCATCTATACTGACCTCCATCAGGTTGCAAACTGAATATAATTTTTTTCTGCATCTAGCTCTGAAAAAATATTTGGCCTTCTAGCAGTGTGTGGGACTTTCTCTATTAGTCCATCTATACTGACCTCCATCAGGTTGCAAATTAAAAATAATTTTTATCTGCATCTACAGTACCTCTGAAAAAATATTTGGGCTTCTAGCTGTGTGTGGGACTTGTTCTATTAGTCCATCTATACTGACCTCCATCAGGTTGCAAACTGAATATATTTTTTTCTGCATCTACCTCAGAAAAAATATTGGGCTTCTAGCTGTGTGTGGGACTTGTTGTATTAGTCCATCTATACTGACCTCCATCAGGTTGCAAATTAAAAATAATTTTTATCTGCATCTACCTCTGAAAAAATATTTGGGCTTCTAGCTGTGTGTGGGACTTGTTCTATTAATCCATCTATACCAACCTCCATCAGGTTGCAAACTGAATATAATTTTTTTCTGCATCTAGCTCTGAAAAAATATTTGGCCTTCTAGCAGTGTGTGGGACTTGTTCTATTAGTCCACCTATACTGACCTCCATCAGGTTGTAAATTCAAAATAATTTTTTGTCTGCATCTAGCTCTGAAAAAATATTTGGCCTTCTAGCAGTGTGTGGGACTTTCTCTATTAGTCCATCTATACTGACCTCCATCAGGTTGCAAACTGAATATATTTTTTTTCTGCATCTACCTCTGAAAAAATATTGGGCTTGTAGCTGTGTGTGGGACTTGTTCTATTAATCCATCTATACAGACCTCCATCAGGTTGCAAACTGAATAAAAAATTTTTCTGCATCTACCTCTGAAAAAATATTTGGGCTTCTAGCAGTGTGTGGGACTTTCTCTATTAATCCATCTATACTGACCTCCATCAGGTTGCAAACTGAATATATTTTTTTTCTGCATCTAACCCAGCCAATAGTTTTGGCCTAATACCACAGTTTGGCCACTCAGCTCTGCTCGGTTCTCATCCATTGTTTTTTTGTGCAAACAACTCCAGAGTTGTGAATTAGTTAACCACCAAAATGAGTGGAAAAAGGCCTGCTGCTGGTGGAAAGGGGAATAGGCGTGTTGGGAAGGGGAAAAAAGGTTGTGTCCGTGGGGTAGGTGTTAAAGCAACAGTAACATCTGCAGAAGAAAGACCATCTTCCAGCCAAACTAAAATGTCTAGTTCTTTTAGCGGACAATGTGATAAGATCCCTTTCTTACGGCCACGCCAATCGCTACAAATTCCAGATGAGGCACAAAAACAGCAGGTGCTTCAACGGATATATGAGATAGGGAAAGGGGAAAGTTGGAAAAGTGTGGATATAAGAAAATTAAAATACATAAACTTTATTGATTAGTTAAAATCCTATAAATGTGAAATTACTCATGCATCTATAGATGCATATAAGGTAACCACTTACTAGTTGAAAAAGTGGTACCCACTAATAGATCTGGCTGGATGTAGTGTAGGGCAAATTATGGGACACCTCAGTCAAGTCCCTCTAATGTAGGACCGAGGTTATATATATATGTTAACCCCATATATTGGAATAGCCTGAATATGAATGTCAGGTGGAACAACTAAAGACACATATAGTTGCTATGATAGCAAAATGTACATGTATCAATCTGCCATGGGGCATTACTATTCACCACCTGACAGACATATATATGTATAGGCTCGCTTAAATCCAATTGTTTTAAATATTAACAGTGGGAGATGTCAGAAATCAGCACTCGCCTTCTGTTCAATCACACAATTGCACAGTACGTGTATTTAGGCTGCTATTAAGGAGCCGGCACTGTTCAAAATCATTAGCAGGAGGAGATCACACTGACAAGCGATTGTCTCCTCTGTTACACTGAGGGGCCGTCCGCTGCACCGAGCGGCTCCTCACATGTCAGAGGTTAACGATCACACTGTGATTCAGCCTGTCCAGCTGTACAATTGATCGCCCGAGTGAGGAATAATATATTGTCCCCTGTCTCATTCCCTGCACGCACGTGCCGGCATGCCCAGCACAAACAGCTGATCGCTGCAGTGTTGAGCAGTCCGCTGTCTCGTAGCTGCACACGTGTTTAATGTGTCCGACTCAAACAGCCGAACACTGCGGCTATACTCTATATGAAGCCGGTGTACCGGCTTTTTCCTAAGGGTCATTCCCGAAACGCGCGTCAGGGAATTTATCTGAGCTGCATGATAGTGTAGGGGGGAATGAGAATCTACCCTAGGAATATGCATAATATGGCAGCATTATAATAAGGGAGAACTGTGTCAGCACCCTTAGCTGTAGCGGATCATATAGAGTATAGCCGCAGTGTTCGGCTGTTTGAGTCGGACACATTAAACACGTGTGCAGCTACGAGACAGCGGACTGCTCAACACTGCAGCGATCAGCTGTTTGTGCTGGGCATGCCGGCACGTGCGTGCAGGGAATGAGACAGGGGACAATATATTATTCCTCACTCGGGCGATCAATTGTACAGCTGGACAGGCTGAATCACAGTGTGATTGACGCGCCCCTGGGCCTGTGTCGCGCAGCGTTGCTCACGCGGGAGCTTACCTGGAGCCGGATCTGTTGAGGGTTGTAGTCTCGTGGCGGTGATCCGGTCCGTGCCCAGGGAGTCAAACTAAGTGGCGCTGTATCAGCGGTAGATGTTGGACGACTACGCCAACCGTTGAGTACAGCTAAGGAGCTGCTGCTGCAGGGCAGACCGCTGAGGCCGGTGGTGGGATTGTGCAGCGTGATAGTATAACCCCCAACGGGAGGGGTATGGCCTCAGGGCAGCCGACGTGCATGATGGGGGTAGCAGGAACCACTCGGAGACGGTACAGTGTAGTTCAGGGTCTTTACTGGTGACAAAGATAGACCCTCCCGGAGTACTGGCTAGCGATTGGGGCCTGGTCAGTCCTTGAGCAGATGGGATCTCCCCTGGCCAGGCGGAGTTGTAGGCCTCCCAAACTAACGATACTCTTCTGGCTACCTTGCTAGAGGCGGGTATAAGTAGCCCACGTCCCTGAGTGTACCGTGTGGTGCTCACCCGTATGGCCGGTGACTCGGGGCCTTCTAGTAGCTTTCGCTCCACGATGGCGGTGCTGGTCCCACGCGTGTGACCGTGCCTTTGGGTTTCTGGGCCAGAGGACCTGCAATCCCCTGCCGGTCGGTTTCTGCTGCTGGATAGGAGTTAGTCCCCACAGCCTCGGACTCCGGGTCCGGTGATAACTTCTCAGTCAGGGCGAGCTCTGCAGCTGCCAGCCCCTGACTCCTTGTAGCACTGCTCCCAAAGAGCTCCTGTTGTTTCTTCCTATGCTGCTTCTCTTCTCTACTTCTTCTCTACTCACTAACCCTGCCTCAGCCCTAGGTTTATATAGGGGAAGTTCTTCCCCTCCCAGGACTGGGCAGGAGGTGTGGCATGCATAGGATCCCTGACCAAGAGACCTCCCACCTGCTCTCAGACGTAATATCTCTATCACTGTGGCAACCAGACCCCTGGGGTGTCACATTCCCCCCTAGTGAAATTTAGTACTCCGGGACTAAACATATTTTTAGAAAAACATAACAAGGTATAAACAATAATAATACAATAAGAAAAACACATAAAGATGGTTACGGCGTGTCCGCAACCGGGTGCAGTTTTGAAGAAAACAAAGGTGTCCATTTCACCAAAACAGGGAGACGTAACCAGGTAGGGGTCTGTCCTGCCCCGAGTCCTTATCAGTCTTTTAGTCCATCCTGGGTTACGCTCCAACTAATTGTACAAGGATTCCCGGTAAATCCACCAAGGACTCCTAAGAATAACTAGAAACACATAATTATTTACAAGCAACAAGAAAAACAGGTAACCACAAATAAAACAATTTATACATTTTTAATCCTCCAACGTGCGGGTAACTGGCCTCTAGTGGCCCTAGTGGACCTACGGAGCTGACTGTCTAGCCCTGAACTACAGGGTGTAGGAGCTGTCAAGGGTAAACTGGGCAGCTGTCTACCGGCTCTTTGGCTCACTAGGGGTACGGCAGGCTCACTATAAGCAGAGGGTTGATCCTCCTGTTCTGCTTGTGTGGAGTCTTCTGCCTCCTGGACCGGCTGTTCTTCCAGCTCTACCTGTTGCTCCGTAGGTGCTTGGGATGATGGTTGGAGGAAGGTGAGTACGGGTACCACAACTGCGCCATTGATTTGAGTCCAAGACCGGGGGAAGTCTCCGAGCACAGTACTAACCATGTCTTCCCTTTCCTCTACGGGTCGAGGGTCTTCTTGTTCCTCTTCAGGGTTCCGTAGCTGTTCGGGACACTTCTTCAGGTGATCCCGGGATACAATGGTTGTGGTTTCCCCTCCGTCTTTACTGATGGTACAGACCTTTGGGTTGTCGTGGCTTGAGGGCAGTACGATGTACGGGTCCTTCTCCCACTGGTCGTCCAACTTGTGGAGCCGCCTTTTACTCTTCAAGACCTGCTCTCCGGGTACCAGGGGAACAGCGGGAGCATACTGGTTGTAAGTTTTCTCTTGTCTTTCCCTAGCTTGACAGAGACTTCGCTCCACGCTCTCCTGTACTTTCCGGTACTGCTGCTGCCTCTCTGTGTCCCAGTCTGCTTCTGGTGAAGTGTCCTCGGGTGTCAGGACTCCCATCTCCAGGTCAACAGGTAGCTTACCAGGCCTTGCCCTCATCAGGTAAGCCGGGGTACAGTTGGTGGAACCTACCGGGATGTGGTTGTATAGGTCCACCAGATCGGGCAGCTTCTCAGGCCACAGACTGCGTTCTTCCAGGGGCAACGTTTTCAGAAGATCCATTACCACCTGGTTCATTTTCTCACAAAGTCCATTAGTTTGCGGATGATAGGGTGTCGTCCTTATCTTCCGGCAGCCATACAGATTGCAGAATTCCTGGAAGACCTCCGCTTCAAAGGCAGGTCCCTGGTCCGTCAGCACTTGGTCCGGGTACCCGTGTGGACGGCAGAAGTGCTGCTGGAAGGCTCTAGCTGCTGTTCGAGCTGTTAAGTCCTTGACGGGGACGACAACCAAGAACCGGGAGTAATGATCCACGATGGTTAGTGCGTAAACGTAGCCACTTCTGCTTGGGGTCAGTTTTACATGATCCAAGGCTACCAGTTCCAACGGCTGCCGGGTGACGATGGACTGCAGGGGAGTCTTCTGGCTGGCACGGTCCTTCCTTCTTAGGTTGCACGGGCCACAGTCTCTGCACCACCTCTCGATGGTTCCCCTCATGCCTACCCAGTGGAACCGCCCGCGTAGCAGGAACTCCAGCTTCTTCCATCCGAAGTGTCCAGCCCCATCGTGGTATGCCTCCATCACCATGGCTGCGTCTCTCCGTGGCACCACTACTTGCCAGATTAGTTCATGCGTCCGGGAGTTAACCATTCTGCGGCACAACTTCCCCTTGTAAAGGAACAGTCGACTCTTCTCAGCCCACAGTTGCTTGGCTTCCTCCGGAGCGTCTGGGTCAAGGCGAGCCTCTGGCCGAGTCAGCATCTCCTTCACCAGTCGGACGGCAGGGTTACTGTCTTGCGTTTCCTCCCAGTTGTAGTGAGGCAAGGGGTTAAACGTAGCGGCTTGCTTACTCCTTACCCGATGGGAATACTGGATAGTCCCATGACGGTGGAACGCGGGGAGTTCAACTTCTTCCAGTCCCTCTGGATCTTCTCCTACGTCCGGTAGGTTTGGCATCCTGGACAGGGCGTCCGCGTTGGTATTGGAGCGTCCTGCCCGGTATTTGATTGTGAACTCGTAGTTGGACAGACGGGCCATCCATCTCTGCTCTAGGGCACCGAGTCTTGCCGTGTCCAGGTGTGTCAACGGGTTGTTATCCGTGTACACGGTGAACCGGGAAGAAGCGAGGTAGTGCTTAAAGCGTTCGGTGACTGCCCACACCACTGCCAGGAACTCTAGCTTAAATGAGCTGTAATTCTCAGGGTTTCTCTCGGTGGGTCGCAGTTTTCGGCTGGCGTAAGCGATTACTCGTTCTTTCCCCTGCTGGATCTGGGACAGCACAGCTCCTAGCCCGATGTTACTTGCGTCGGTGTAGAGGATAAAGGGCTGGCTGTAATCAGGGTACGCCAGGATTTCATCCCCCGTGAGGGCCATCTTCAGCTGGCGGAAGGACTCTTCTTCTAACTTCTCCCATCTGAAGGGTGGCTTCTGGTTCTTGGCCTTCCGGGACTGGCCTATCAGGAGGTCCTGCATAGGAGCTGCCTTTTTGGTGAACCCGGGGATGAATCTGCGGTAATAGCCTACCAACCCGAGGAACTGCCGCACTTCCTTTACACTGGAGGGACTTGGCCATTCCTTAATTGCGGTGATCTTATCAGGGTCGGGAGCCACTCCATCAGCGCTCACCACGTGTCCCAGGTACTGCACCTTTGGTTTCAGGAGGTGACACTTGGAGGGTTTCACCTTTAGGCAGTAGCTTGCCAGAGCTTCGAACACTTCTGCCAGGTGTTTCAGGTGGTCCTCATACGTCTTGGAATATACGATGACATCGTCCAGGTACAACAAGACCGTCTCGAAGTTTCTGTGGCCCAGACAGCACTCCATTAATCGTTGGAAGGTTCCTGGTGCGTTGCAGAGTCCGAACGGCATGCAGGTAAATTCGCTAAGTCCCATCGGGGTGGTGAATGCGGTCTTCTCCCGGTCCGCCTCTGCTACAGGAACCTGCCAGTACCCACTAGTGAGATCCAAGGTAGAGAAGAAGTTAGCAGATCTTAAAGCAGCCAAAGACTCCTCTATCCTTGGTAAGGGGTACGCATCCTTGTGTGTGATACGGTTGATTTTCCGGTAATCTACACACATCCTCATGGTGTTGTCTTTCTTTTTGACTAAGACTAGTGGAGCTGCCCAGGGGCTACAGCTATCCCTGATCACCCCAGCCTCCTTCATGTCTCTAAGCATCCCCTTGGCGTGTTGGTAGTGTGCAGGGGGTACGGGTCGATACCTCTCTTTTATGGGAGGATGGTCTCCCGTGGGGATGTGGTGTTCTACCCCCTTGACTCGCCCGAAGTCTAACAGGTGTTTACTAAACACTCTCTCGTACTCTTGAACCACCTTATAGACTCCCTGTTTCTGGTGTGAGGGAGTGGAGTCAGTACCCAAATGTAGTTGCTGACCCCAGTCCTCCATTGTTTTCTTAGAGCCGTTACCTTCCTCCGGGGAAGATGGAGACAAGGGTTCTACGGACTGTATGGAATCTTGATTGATGGTATACAATTTGGCTAGCGTGGCATACCGGGGCAGGTACACTTCCCTCTTCCCGATATTTATTATGTGAACGGGCACCCTCCCATGGCGTACATTGACCACCCCCCGTGCTGTCAAAATGGTGGGCCTACTGTCTGAGTAAACTGGTTCTACCATTGCCTGGTAATCTCTACCTCTCAGACCAATAGCTGCCCGGCACCAAATCATCATTTCACTTTTCGGGGGCATGGTAATAGGGCAAGGGTCACACATTCGCACGCTACCAATCTCACCACCGGAGAGTTCTAGCTGTTGCCGTCGCATCAGTGCCCGGATCTCTTTCTGGAGCACTCGCTGCTGGCCAGAGCTGGCGTTCTTGGCAACCTGCTGTAAAAGGAAAATCACCTCTGCAAGACAATTTTCAATTACATTAGTTCCTAGAGTAATCTGTCACGGGTGTGTTGCCACGAAGATCGTCACGAGTACACAGCCTGACTTCTCGCAGCTGACTTGTTGGTGCTTTGTGTTTTTTCGGCAGTGTAGGAGTTAATTCTCTCTCTCTCTGGGCTAGCTGAGGTCCAGCCTCGCCCAGCTGCAATCAATGCTTCTTTAGTGAGACTCCTTTATATTCCTGCAGGTCTGTTTGGGAGGTGTCGGTGAAAGCTTTTCATTCAGACTTACAGAGCGGATCGTGGTGTTTGGAGTTGCTGAGATAAGTGCATTTGGAAGTGTTTTTTCCCTTTCCTCGCTTTATCATTTATCTCCTTTCCCGTTGGTGTTCCCTCTGTTGTAGTTGTGTAGAAGTTGTATGCAAGGTGGTTTTGGTTTTTCCCTTGTACTGTCTCGTTCGTCTAAATACTGTGTGTGGGCATATTATTTCTGGTTCCCTATTGTTGTGATCGGGGTCCTTCTCAGGACTAGATTACTTAGGTGCAGGGATCCTCAGGAGGTAGGGGTTACGCTGGCGGCCTGGACCTCTGTACCTTTAACAGTACCTCCAGGTTGAGGGGTTAGTCAGGGTCCCAGCTTAGGGTCAGCTTAGGCCCCCTACCTCCAGTATTCTGTGACAGTGTGATATTTTCACCGACCATCTTAGTTTTCTCCAGCTACCATGGATCCAGTAGCCGGTCTAGCTCGGCAGTTGCAGAGTTTGTCCATGGGGCTGGCGGACGTTAAGTCCAAGGTTTTGCATCCTCCGGAGCAAGCCGGACCAGAACCTAAAGTAGCTCTCCCTGACAGGTTCACTGGGGGGCGGGACAAGTTTTTTGTTTTCCGGGAGGCATGCAAATTGTACTTTCGGCTGCGGCCTCGGTCATCGGGCAGTGAAGAACAAAGGGTGGGAATTGTCATCTCGCTCCTACAAGGGGACCCTCAATCTTGGGCGTTCTCTCTTCCCCCAAGCTCCCCGGTTCTCCAGTCAGTGGATAGGTTTTTCGCTGCTCTGGGACTCGTATATGATGACCCAGATCGGATCTCCCTTGCTGAGTCTAAGTTACGTAGGATTCAGCAGGGAGATCGTCCGGCGGAGGAATTCTGTTCGGAGTTCCGTAGGTGGGCCACGGACACCCAGTGGAATGACCCGGCTCTTAGGAGCCAGTTTTGTCATGGTTTATCCGACAAATTACAGGATGTGTTGGCACAGTATGACTCTCCCGCGTCACTGGAAGCCGCTATGGCCCTTGCTATTCGTGTTGACAGACGGCTTCGGGAGAGGTGCGGGATAACTCTACCCCCTGTAATGTCTCCACCTCCTACAAGGTCCCCTCATATGGTGGTTCCCCTGGTCAGTCCAGAGGAGCCTATGCAATTAGGGGGCGTACAATCTTATTAGGATGAAGGAGGGGGATGAGTGGAAGACGGCTTTTAACACTCCGGAGGGGCATTATGAGAACCTTGTCATGCCATTCGGTCTGACTAATGCCCCGGCGGTGTTTCAACACTTTGTTAATGATATTTTTCGCCACCTGGTGGGACAGTTTGTTGTCATATATCTGGATGATATCTTAATTTACTCGCCGGATCTGGTGTCTCATCAGGAGCACGTTAGACAGGTGTTACAGATCTTGCGGGATAATAAACTGTATGCCAAGTGGGAAAAGTGTGTGTTCGCCGTACAGGAACTCCAGTTTTTAGGCTTCCTGGTTTCAGCGTCCGGTTTTCGTATGGACCCTGGGAAAGTGCGGGCAGTTCTTGAGTGGGATCGGCCGGAGAATCTTAAGGCACTACAACGTTTCCTGGGGTTTGCTAACTATTACCGGAAGTTCATTCGTAATTTCTCGTCCATGGTTAAGCCTCTCACAGACATGACTAAAAAGGGGACGGATTTTTCTAGGTGGTCTGACAAGGCTTGTCAAGCATTCTCCTCCTTGAAAAAATGTTTTGCCTCGGCACCCATTCTCATTCAACCTGATGCGTCTCAGCCATTCTTTGTAGAGGTAGACGCTTCCGAGGTAGGGGTGGGAGCAGTATTGTCACAGGGTTCGTCCCCTGGTAAGTGGCATCCATGCGCCTTTTTCTCTAAAAAGTTGTCGTCCGCTGAGAGGAATTACGATGTCGGCAATAGGGAACTCTTGGCCATTAAGTTAGCTTTTGAGGAGTGGCGCCATTTTTTGGAGGGGGCAGTTCATCCGGTCACCGTCATCACCGATCACAAGAACCTGCTATATCTGGAGTCCGCTAAACGTCTGAATCCCAGACAAGCTAGGTGGTCATTGTTTTTTACCAGGTTTAATTTCGTCGTTACATATCGTCCTGGGTCTAAAAATGTAAAGGCGGATGCCTTATCTCGCAGTTTCCCTGGGGCCGGGAATACGGACGACCCGATTCCTATTCTTCAGGAGGGGGTGGTGGTTTCGGCAGTATGCTCTGAGCTGGAGGAGGAGATATTGGAGGCTCAGGGGGACGCCCCTGTTGGACCTTCGGGGAGACTGTTCGTTCCAGATCAGTTGCGACAAAAGGTGATCGAGGCACACCATAACTCAGTTTTTGCAGGACACCCGGGGAGTAAAGCAACTGTGGATCTCCTCTCGCGTCGGTTTTGGTGGCCTAACTTACATAAAGAGGTGGTAACTTTTGTCGCGTCCTGTGGGGTTTGTGCGCGCTCTAAGACCTCACATACCCGTCCGTCTGGGGCCCTCTTACCTTTGAAGATCCCGGAGCGTCCTTGGACTCATCTGTCTATGGACTTTATTACGGACCTCCCTCCGTCTTCGGGTAAAACGGTCATACTCGTTGTAGTGGACAGGTTCAGCAAGATGGCACATTTTATCGCTCTTCCGGCTCTTCCTAATGCTAAAACTCTTGCGCAGGTATTCATTGGGGAGATTGTGAGGCTTCACGGGGTACCCTCCGAGGTGGTGTCTGATCGGGGGTCTCAGTTTGTGTCCAAGTTCTGGAAGGCGTTTTGTGCTCGGCGGGGGATGCATTTGTCATTCTCGTCGGCTTTTCATCCTCAGACCAATGGTCAGACGGAACGTATGAACCAGAGCTTGGAGACATATCTTCGGTGTTTTGTGTCAGAGAACCAGGAGGACTGGGCTTCTTTCCTACCTCTGGCAGAGTTTGCTCTCAATAATAGGCGGAGCGAGTCCACTGGTAAGTCCCCGTTTTTTGGGGCATATGGTTTTCACCCCCAGTTTTGTACTTTCAGTAGGGGGGGCTCTTCGGGGGTTCCGGAGGAGGAACGATTTTCCTCATCTCTCGCTTCAGTATGGAGAGGGGTGCTGAAGAATCTGAATACTATGGGGAACCGATACAAACGTATGGCTGATAGGAGGAGAGTGTCTGGTCCGGACCTAAGTGTGAACGATCAGGTATGGTTGTCTACCAGGAATATTAAACTTAAGGTTCCCTCCTGGAAACTGGGTCCCAGGTTCATCGGGCCGTACAGAATCAGTTCTGTTATTAATCCGGTGGCATTCCGTCTTGACCTCCCCCCTACGTTTAAAATTCACAACGTGTTTCACAGATCATTGCTTAAGAGGTATGTGGCGCCGGTGGTACCGTCACCTTTACCTCCCCCTCCTGTGGTTGTCAATGGTAACTTGGAGTTCCAGGTATCGAGGGTCATTGATTCACGCTTTAATCGCCGGTCCCTTCAGTACTTGGTTCATTGGAAGGGGTATGGTCCTGAGGAGAGGATGTGGGTTCCTGCGTCGGATATTAACGCAGACCGATTAGTTCGGGCCTTCCACTCGACTCACCCGGATAAACCTGGCCCTGAGGGTCCGCAGGCCCCTCGTAGAAGGAGGGGTACTGTCACGGGTGTGTTGCCACGAAGATCGTCACGAGTACACAGCCTGACTTCTCGCAGCTGACTTGTTGGTGCTTTGTGTTTTTTCGGCAGTGTAGGAGTTAATTCTCTCTCTCTCTGGGCTAGCTGAGGTCCAGCCTCGCCCAGCTGCAATCAATGCTTCTTTAGTGAGACTCCTTTTTATTCCTGCAGGTCTGTTTGGGAGGTGTCGGTGAAAGCTTTTCATTCAGACTTACAGAGCGGATCGTGGTGTTTGGAGTTGCTGAGATAAGTGCATTTGGAAGTGTTTTTTCCCTTTCCTCGCTTTATCATTTATCTCCTTTCCCGTTGGTGTTCCCTCTGTTGTAGTTGTGTAGAAGTTGTATGCAAGGTGGTTTTGGTTTTTCCCTTGTACTGTCTCGTTCGTCTAAATACTGTGTGTGGGCATATTATTTCTGGTTCCCTATTGTTGTGATCGGGGTCCTTCTCAGGACTAGATTACTTAGGTGCAGGGATCCTCAGGAGGTAGGGGTTACGCTGGCGGCCTGGACCTCTGTACCTTTAACAGTACCTCCAGGTTGAGGGGTTAGTCAGGGTCCCAGCTTAGGGTCAGCTTAGGCCCCCTACCTCCAGTATTCTGTGACAGTGTGACATAATCTTTGGGTGACTCTCGTGTTTGTCAATGTCTACAATGATCAGTCCCTGTGCTGCCAATTCGACTCTACCGATTTTAATGGTCACCTCTTTAAATCCAATCTGTGGCACGGGCTGACCATTGCTGGCGATGATACTCAAGTCGTCGTCAGGGTAGCGGGTGATATCCGAGTCATTCCAGTACTGCTTGAAGAGCACGTACGGGATGGTGGTGACCTGTGACCCGGTGTCCAGTAGGGCACTCATAGGAATGCCATCCAGTACCACGGGTAAGACTGGACGTCCTCCCACATATTTGTCGCGCCAGTTCGATGGGCCTGGTGATCTTTTTCCTGGGGGTTGGCCCTCTACCCCAGGTTGTGCCAGTTTAAAGGACAGTACCTTGCCATATGTCCGGGTTGATTGCAGCGGCGGCAGATGGGTCGTCCGTCCTCGTTGTATCGGTCGCTGGGTCTTCCTCTGGCCGGTGGGGTCCTCCTTGGTCGACGCCACGGGATGTCCTCCGGTCCGGATGCCAGCTGGATCTTCCCTGGAGTGGAAACCTGTAAAGACTGCACAGTTCGGGTTAGCGCAGCAACGCTTTTAGCTAGCTCTTGGACCTGATGGTGCAGGTCTGGAGCCGGGTCATTGTTCAAAGCCTGCGCATCAGCTCCCACAGGCCCTGCCGACAAGGGCGCCGCCTCCTGGTGGTAAGTGGTAGTGGGGCGTCTGTGGGTCACAACGCCACCTGGTGCCGGTTCTCGAAGCACCCGGATGGCTCTGTCCTTGAACTGTGCAAATCCCAGATGAGGGTCCTGTAAGGCCATTGCCCGCAACTGGGTTCGGTGGGCATTGCAATATAAACCCTCTATAAATTGTTCAGTCAACAGCCTGTCCTCATCTCCCACGCCGTCAGGGTCGGTCTGCTTAATGGCTCTCAGGGCCTCTTGTAGGTTCAGGGCATAGTCCCTTATACTCTCATGTGCCCGCTGTTTGCACCCGTAGAATCTAAGCTTGATCTCGGCTGAGGTGCGGGTATCAAAGGTGTCCCTCAGCCGGGTTAGTATCCCTGCGACAGTCCTCCCCCCAGGTGGCCAGGACTTTACCTCCCTTTGGGCTGCCCCGGTTAATTGGGCCACCAGGATGCTCACTTTTTGCTCCTCTGTGAGGGGGTACACCTGGAAGAGGCTATCCAGCTTTTCTCTAAAGTCATGCAGGGTATGTGACTCCCCTGAGTACTGGGGTAGCCAGGCTGCCCCCGGGATATAGGGTATGGTGAAAGGCATGACCGCAACAGCGGTGGCGCTGGCGGGGGTTGAAGCGGTGAAGCTCTCCTCCGTATCCGACATCCTTCTCCCCCCTAGTGGACCGTGGCCTACCTTGCGATGATCCTCTTCCGTAGGCCGCGGCTCCGCAGTGGATCGTCAGGGTTGAGGACCTTCCGTCGCGCTCCTGTGACGTCGGCGTCTGCTGGGCTCCTTCCAGGACCTTACGCAACGTCCAGACGTGAGGCGGGGCTTCAGTTCTCGCGCGTTTTCGGAGTCCACGCCCCTCTTCTTCCCGCGCGGCGTCCTCAAGATGGCGTCCAATGGCGGGAAAACTCCACGTGTGGCAGGAAGAAGGCTGAAGATGGCGCCGGATGGCGGGAAAACTCCACCGATGGCGGGAAGGAAGCGGAAGATGGCGCCGGATGGCGGGAATCTTCACCACAGGTAAGTTTGAACAGTCTTTTTCAGGCACGCAGTACCCGGTGGTTGCGGGCACGAGATCCTGCCGACTACGCCAAAAGTTGACGCGCCCCTGGGCCTGTGTCGCGCAGCGTTGCTCACGCGGGAGCTTACCCGGAGCCGGATCTGTTGAGGGTTGTAGTCTCGTGGCGGTGATCCGGTCCGTGCCCAGGGAGTCAGACTAAGTGGCGCTGTATCAGAGGTAGATGTTGGACGACTACGCCACCCGTTGAGTACAGCTAAGGAGCTGCTGCTGCAGGGCAGACCGCTGAGGCCGGTGGTAGGATTGTGCAGCGTGATAGTATAACCCCCAACGGGAGGGGTATGGCCTCAGGGCAGCCGACGTGGATGATGGGGGTAGCAGGAACCACTCGGAGACGGTACGGTGTAGTTCAGGGTCTTTACTGGTGACAAAGATAGACCCTCCCGGAGTACTGGCTAGCGATTGGGGCCTGGTCAGTCCTTGAGCAGATGGGATCTCCCCTGGCCAGGCGGAGTTGTAGGCCTCCCAAACTAACGATACTCTTCTGGCTACCTTGCTAGAGGCGGGTATAAGTAGCCCACGTCCCTGAGTGTACCGTGTGGTGCTCACCCGTATGGCCGGTGACTCGGGGCCTTCTAGTAGCTTTCGCTCCACGACGGCGGTGCTGGTCCCATGCGTGTGACCGTGCCTTCGGGTTTCTGGGCCAGAGGACCTGCAATCCCCTGCCGGTCGGTTTCTGCTGCTGGATAGGAGTTAGTCCCCACAGCCTCGGACTCCGGGTCCGGTGATAACTTCTCAGTCAGGGCGAGCTCTGCAGCTGCCAGCCCCTGACTCCTTGTAGCACTGCTCCCAAAGAGCTCCTGTTGTTTCTTCCTATGCTGCTTCTCTTCTCTACTTCTTCTCTACTCACTAACCCTGCCTCAGCCCTAGGTTTATATAGGGGAAGTTCTTCCCCTCCCAGGACTGGGCAGGAGGTGTGGCATGCATAGGATCCCTGACCAAGAGACCTCCCACCTGCTCTCAGATGTAATATCTCTATCACTGTGGCAACCAGACCCCTGGGGTGTCACATGATCGTTAACCTCTGACATGTGAGGAGCCGCTCGGTGCAGCGGACGGCCCCTCAGTGTAACAGAGGAGACAATCGCTTGTCAGTGTGATCTCCTCCTGCTAATGATTTTGAACAGTGCCGGCTCATTAATAGCAGCCTAAATACACGTACTGTGCAATTGTGTGATTGAACAGAAGGCGAGTGCTGATTTCTGACATCTCCCACTGTTAATATTTAAAACAATTGGATTTAAGTGAGCCTATACATATATACATATATATGTCTGTCAGGTGGTGAATAGTAATGCCCTATGGCAGATTGATACATGTACATTTTGCTATCATAGCAACTATATGTGTCTTTAGTTGTTCCACCTGACATTCATATTCAGGCTATTCCAATATATGGGGTTAACATATATATATATAACCTCGGTCCTACATTAGAGGGACTTGACTGAGGTGTCCCATAATTTGCCCTACACTACATCCAGCCAGATCTATTAGTGGGTACCACTTTTTCAACTAGTAAGTGGTTACCTTATATGCATCTATAGATGCATGAGTAATTTCACATTTATAGGATTTTAACTAATCAATAAAGTTTATGTATTTTAATTTTCTTATATCCACACTTTTCCAACTTTCCCCTTTCCCTATCTCATATGACTACTTTGGTGGTGTACACCTGTGGATATGGATCTGATGAGAATAGACTATTCTTTTGCTTCAACGGATATCAAGTGCTCCTTTAAGTGGGCTCTCCTCCGCATCAACTTCAACATCACAAATACTCCAGTCCTCAAAGGTGTCACCCCAATCGCACTTCCTTCCTCACAGCTCCCAAATCTCCAGCTGCCCGTCTGAGTATGAGGTAGAACAGATGGTTGAGTCTGCAGAGCTGTTTACTCATACTATAGCCTGGGAATCAGAGGTCGACTCCAGCGCTTCTGTGAATCTAGACGAGGAAATGATCTGCACTGATGCCCAGAATCTTTATGAGTCGGATCCAGGACCAGACGCAGAAGGTTCTGACCATAATGTAGACCCTCATTCCCAAACTGTAACTCCTGTTGGTGGAGACAATGAGGAAGACGATGATAAGACTCAAATACCTGATTTGAGCGACAACTTTAGTTTTTTGTCAGGGCAGGAACAGGTTGGCTCTGAGGACGACGGGTGTGATAACGCACAGGGTGATGATGATGAGGTTGGAGATCCCACTTACTGTCAACCCACAGTCAGCCAAGAGATGAAGTCAGCAGAGGAGGTGGAGGAAGATGCTAGTGACGACGAGGTCAGGTTGCGCCTTCCTGGACAGAGACGTAGTACTGGAAGCACGTCAACAACTGCATCCTCAAACACAACTCTGCCTCTCACCACAAGTCGTGGTGGCTCTTCAGGTCGCATGGGTGCTAAGCCTTGCATAGCCTGGGCATTTTTTCAGATCGATAAAGATGACCCAACTCGTGTTATCTGTAACATTTGTCAGCAAAAGCTAAGTAGAGGCCAAAAAATACATAGTTTGAGTACTTCATGCATGAACCGGCACATGGACATGAAGCATAAGTTGCAGTGGGAAGCTCAGTGTGCTACAATGCGGCCTAGCCGGCCGGGCCAACCACCGTCTGCCATATCTTGTGCATCCGCGGCCACTTCATCCTCTGTGACTGGGGGGACAGCAGTCACACCTGTTTTGGGGCGCAGACCTGCCACCTCTTTACCCGCAACAGCCAGCGTGATTGGCAGGTCATCATTTTCTTTGGAGGTGGTAACACCAGCTGGTGTTGAGCGCTGTCCGACATCGATAGCACCACCTTTGGATCAAGGCAACCTAACATGTCCGCCTGCATCTTCCTCACAGACCGGCAGTTTGCCGGGGACACCCTTATCAACCCCCTCTAAGCACAATAGCCAGCCCTCGGTCCCTCAGATGTGGACAAGTAAAAGACCATTTCCTCCTAGCCATGAGAAAGCTAAGAGGTTGAATTTCACCATCTGCAAGCTCTTGGCTACAGAAATGCTGCCTTTCCGCCTGGTGGACACAGAGGATTTTCGAGACCTTATGTCCGTTGCAGTGCCCCAGTACCAGATGCCCAGTCGGCACTACTTCTCAAAGAAAGGTGTGCCTGCGCTCCACCAGCATGTCGCACACAACATCACCGCTTCTTTGAGAAACTCTGTGTGTGACAGGGTGCATTTCACCACAGACACTTGGACGAGTAGGCATGGACATTGGCGTTACATGTCGCTGACTGGGCACTGGGTAACTATGGTGACAGCAGGACAAGGGGCTGCTGTCCAAGTCTTGCCGTCCCCACGAGTTGTGCGTCAATCCTCTTTATGTCAAAGTTCCTCCACTGCTTCTGCCTCCTCAACCTCCTCTCGGTCTTCCACCTGCACCCAAAGCCTGTCTGGTCATGCCACAAGCTTTCTAACTGCGCAGAAGGGATCCTGCACACCTCCTTACTATGCTGGCAGTAGGGCTCAACGTCATCAGGCGGTTTTTACATTGAAATGTCTGGGAAATGTGAGTCACACAGCTGAGGAGTTGTGGTCAGCTCTGGAGAACCAATTTCATGAATGGTTGTCTCCACTGGACCTGAAACCAGGGAAGGCCGTGTGCGACAATGCTGCAAACCTGGGTGCGGCCCTTCGCCGGGGCAATGTCACACACGTGCCTTGTATGGCTCACGTGTTGAACCTGGTTGTCCAGCAATTTTTAGCCCACTATCCCAGACTAGATGGCCTTCTGCAGAGGGCACGGTCGCTGTGTGCTCACTTCCGCCGTTCGCATCCCGCAGCTCAGCGACTTACATCTCTACAGAAGTCGTTGGGCCTGCCACTTCACCGGCTAAAATGCGATGTGCCTACCCGGTGGAATTCAACTCTGCACATGTTGCAGCGACTGTGGCAGCACCGACAAGCCCTGGTGCAATACGTTCTGACGTATAGCCTGGGCCAACGAGATCCAGAGGTGGGGCAAATCACGCTGGAGGAGTGGTCTCAGATCAGGGACCTATGCACCCTTCTGCACAGTTTTGAAATGGCGACGAAGATGTTTAGTGCTGACGATGCCATTATCAGCATGACTATTCCGGTGATTTACATGCTGGAGCACATGTTAAACAGAATTCGGAGTCAGGTGGTGGCACAAGAGGAGGTGGAGGAAGTAGAGGAGGAGGAGTTGTATGCGGAAGGGCTAACATCTGCAAGTCCAGACGGTCGGCAGCACCAAGGCGGCAGGCATGTGAGGGTGGGGAAGATGGTTTTACCAGGGCGCATGGTAGCAGCCAAACTAGTGAGGAAGGTGCAGGAGCCCAGGAAGAAGTGGAGGACGAACTGATGGAAGACTCATCAGATGAGGGAGACCTTGATCACATTTCTGTTGTGCGAGGTTGGGGGGAGAGGACAGAGGAAGGAAGCATGATAGTTACCTCGCCACCAACACAACAGGGACTTGGTGCTCCTGGATGCGCAACACACATGAGTGCCTTCTTGCTGCACTACCTGCAACATGACCCTCGAATTGTGAGAATTAGAAATAATCCTGACTACTGGGTTGCCACACTGTTAGATCCCCGGTACAAAAGTAAATTTGCAGAAATTATTCCTGCCATAGAAAGGGATGCACGCATGCAGGAGTATAAGCAGAGACTGTTGCAGAATCTTACATGTGCTTTTCCACAAAATACCAGTGGTGCACGTAGTGAATCTCACAGTTCCAACTTGCCAACCGTGGGACCCAGGGGCGGACACAGACTGTAGTGGGCCCCTGTGCAAGAAATTTTTGGGGGCCCCCCCTGCCCTTCATAAGGCAACAAAGTTATGTAAACATAACCCCCCCATGTGCAGCTCACCCCCCCCGTGCATCTCTCATCCCCCCGTGCATCTCTCACCCCCCCCCGTGCATCTCTCACCCCCCCGTGCATCTCTCACCCCCCCCGTGCATCTCTCACCCCCCCGTGCATCTCTCACCCCCCCGTGCATCTCTCTCCCCCCCGTGCATCTCTCACCCCCCCCGTGCATCTCTCACCCCCCCCGTGCATCTCTCACCCCCCCCCCGTGCATCTCTCACCCCCCCCCCGTGCATCTCTCACCCCCCCCATGTGCATCTCTCATCCCCCCCATGTGCATCTCTCATCCCCCTCCCATGTGCATCTCTCATCCCCCTCCCATGTGCATCTCTCATCCCCCTCCCATGTGCATCTCTCATCCCCCTCCCATGTGCATCTCTCATCCCCCCCATGTGCATCTCTCATCCCCCCCCATGTGCATCTCTCATCCCCCCCATGTGCATCTCTCATCCCCCCCATGTGCATCTCTCATCCCCCCCCATGTGCATCTCTCATCCCCCCCATGTGCATCTCTCATCCCCCCCCATGTGCATCTCTCATCCCCCCCATGTGCATCTCTCATCCCCCCCATGTGCATCTCTCATCCCCCCCATGTGCATCTCTCATCCCCCCCATGTGCATCTCTCATCCCCCCCATTTGCATCTCTCATCCATCCCATGTGCATCTCTCATCCCCCATGTGCATCTCTCACCCCCCCATGTGCATCTC
Organism: Phyllobates terribilis; assembly: GCF_046119375.1. NCBI lineage: Eukaryota > Metazoa > Chordata > Amphibia > Anura > Dendrobatidae > Phyllobates > Phyllobates terribilis. The sequence goes on from NW_027362762.1 coordinate 641,003,587, forward strand.
TCACCCCCCCATGTGCATCTCTCACCCCCCCATGTGCATCTCTCACCCCCCCCCCATGTGCATCTCTCATCCCCCCCCCATGTGCATCTCTCATCCCCCCCCCATGTGCATCTCTCACCCCCCCCCATGTGCATCTCTCACCCCCCCCCCCATGTGCATCTCTCACCCCCCCCCCCATGTGCATCTCTCACCCCCCCCCCCATGTGCATCTCTGATTCCCCCCACTCCTGGTTAATTAATTGTATTTAAAAAAATAAAACTTGTTATACTTACCCCCATGCGATCCCTGCAGAATCCTGGCGCTCGTCCACGTCGCTGCCACCACGTTCTCCTGACGTTCGGCCATGTGACGGCGCCACATACATAGCCATCAGCTTTTGTTTTGACCAAAAGATTTTTAAAGCCGCCACCACGATAAGGTAGACTCTTCTGGCCGGGCCCTACTCTAACCTATTAAAATTTTCTTAAAATATGCAATACTCTTTTTAGATATATGTTTATTTAGTTTTCTTTAAGGGAATGTGTCATATACATTTTTTTTTAAAATGACCAATAATACCACATACAGGGAATACCGCCACACCATGACCAGACCACATATTACCACAACATAGTGACTGAATAATACCACACAGAAGGGAGAAAAACTGCCACACCATGACCAGACCATATATTACCACCACATTACTAATATTACCACCACATTACTAATATTACCATAAGTGTCATTATACACGGGAGCTCTATACATGGTATGTATAATGTAAGTGTCCAGGTAATCTAGTGATCACCAGTGACATTATACACAGGAGCTCTGTATATAGTGTCAGTGTACAGGTAATACAGTGATCACCAGTGACATTATACACAGGAGCTCTGTATATAGTGTACAGGTAATACAGTGATCACCAGTGACATTATACACAGGAGCCCGGTACATAGTATATAGTGTAAGTGTACATGTAATACACTGACTCACTGGTGACGTCTCTAGGTGAAGTCCTTCAGCTACGCTTTTCTCCTTCATCCAGCACAGACCGCCATCACGTCTTCCAGCCAGGACTCATCTCTGCATAAAATAACACAGTTATCTAGAGCACATTCCCCAACTTCTACATTACGCAGCTGAATACAGACGTGCATCCACCATCAATATATGGTTAGTTATTATGCCACCTACCATTCCAAATATAAATTGTAATCCACCACGGTGCCCCCATTAACTGTAAATAGGCACTCAATATATAATTTAATTAGAACCTCTACTCTTTCCGCCAATTTGTTACCAGTTACACTCCTGCATCCGCAACGCCCCCTACTCTATGCTTCCTGCTCCCCGCATTCATTATTTACATGCACCCCCTGCCCCAATTCATTATATCATGTCCGTGCTCTCCCCACCCCATCATCATTTACTCTCCCCCACCCCACATTCATTATGTGCAGCTCATTATCCCCCTACTCCCAATTCCCCCATGTGCAGCTCATTTTCTCCCAATTCCCCCATGTGCAGCTCTCATCCCCCCCATGTGCAGCTCTCACCCCTCCATGTGCAGCTCTCAAACCCCCCCATGTGCACATCTTTCACCACCCCCCATGTGCACATCTCTCACCACCCCCCATGTGCACATCTCTCATCCCCCTCCCCCACATGTGCCCCTCTCTCATCCCCCCATGTGCATCTCTCATCCCCCCACGAGCACCTCTCTCACCCCCACATGTGCACCTCTCTCATTCCCCTCCCCCACATGTGCACCTCTCTCATCCCCCTCCCCCACATGTGCATCTCCCATTCCCCCCCCACACACGTGCATCTCCCATCCTCCCCCACACACACATGTGCATCTCCCATTCCCCCCCCCACACACATGTGCATCTCCCATTTCCCCCCCACACACATGTGCATCTCCCATTCCCCCCCCCCACACACATGTGCATCTCCCATTTCCCCCCCACACATGTGCATCTCCCATTTCCCCCCCACACACATGTGCATCTCCCATTTCCCCCCCACACACATGTGCATCTCCCATTCCCCCCCACACACATGTGCATCTCCCATTCCCCCCCACACACATGTGCATCTCCCATTCCCCCCCACACACATGTGCATCTCCCAATTCCCCCCCACACACATGTGCATCTCCCAATCCCCCCCCCACACATGTGCATCTCCCAATCCCCCCCCCACACATGTGCATCTCCTAATCCCCCCCCCACACATGTGCATCTCCCAATTCCCCCCCCCACACATGTGCATCTCCCAATTCCCCCCCCCACACATGTGCATCTCCCAATCCCCCCCCACACATGTGCATCTCCCAATTCCCCCCCCCACACATGTGCATCTCCCAATTCCCCCCCCCCACACATGTGCATCTCCCAATTCCCCCCCCCACACATGTGCATCTCCCAATTCCCCCCCCCACACATGTGCATCTCCCAATCCCCCCCCCCACACATATGCATCTCCCAATTCCCCCCCCCCACACATGTGCATCTCCCAATTCCCCCCCCCCCACACATGTGCATCTCCCAATTCCCCCCCCACACACATGTGCATCTCCCAATTCCCCCCCCACACACACATGTGCATCTCCCAATTCCCCCCCCCACACACGTGCATCTCCCATCCCCCCCCCACACACACATGTGCATCTCCCATTCCCCCCCACACACACATGTGCATCTCCCATTCCCCCCCCCCACACACACATGTGCATCTCCCATTTCCCCCCCACACATGTGCATCTCCCATTTCCCCCCCACACACATGTGCATCTCCCATTTCCCCCCCACACACATGTGCATCTCCCATTTCCCCCCCACACACATGTGCATCTCCCATTTCCCCCCCACACACATGTGCATCTCCCATTCCCCCCCACACACATGTGCATCTCCCATTCCCCCCCACACACATGTGCATCTCCCAATTCCCCCCCACACACATGTGCATCTCCCAATCCCCCCCCCACACATGTGCATCTCCTAATCCCCCCCCCACACATGTGCATCTCCTAATCCCCCCCCCACACATGTGCATCTCCTAATCCCCCCCCCACACATGTGCATCTCCCAATTCCCCCCCCCCACACATGTGCATCTCCCAATTCCCCCCCCACACATGTGCATCTCCCAATCCCCCCCCCACACATGTGCATCTCCCAATTCCCCCCCCCACACATGTGCATCTCCCAATTCCCCCCCCCACACATGTGCATCTCCCAATTCCCCCCCCCACACATGTGCATCTCCCAATTCCCCCCCCCCACACACATGTGCATCTCCCAATCCCCCCCCCCCACACATATGCATCTCCCAATTCCCCCCCCCCACACATGTGCATCTCCCAATTCCCCCCCCCCACACATGTGCATCTCCCAATTCCCCCCCCCACACACACACATGTGCATCTCCCAATTCCCCCCCCCACACACATGTGCATCTCCCAATTCCCCCCCCCACACATGTGCATCTCCCAATTCCCCCCCCCCCACACACATGTGCATCTCCCAATTCCCCCCACTTCTAGTTAATTGTATTTTTAAAAAAATAAAACTTGTTATACTTACCCCCATGCGATCCCTGCAGAATCCTGGCGCTCGTCCAAATCGCTGACACCAGGTTCTCCTGACTTCCGGCCATGTGACGGCACCGTCACATGACCGGAAGTCAGGGGAATCTTGAAGGCGCTGCCACGGCAGCGCAGCACAGCGCTGAGATGTCCCGGACCCGGCGCTTAGCATGGGGCCAGGGGCCCCATGAGGCGAGAGATGCATAAGAGGGGGGCCCCCAACGGGGCTCCGAGGGGGCCCCTACCGGCCGGGCCCCATACTGGAGTCAGGGCAGTCATGCCCTGATGGCGGCCCTGCTGAGGCTGGAGGGGCCCCCTCTCCCTCGGGGCCCCCGTTCAATGAACCGGCTGCACGGGCGGTAGTTCCGCCCCTGGTGGGACCGTCAAGTGTTCAGCACTCAAACCGTAACAGAGCCACAGTATCTGCTGGTAACATCAATTTTGCGGAATCATTTCACCACTTTTTTAGCCCATCCTTTGCAAGGCCACAGGAGACAAGAAGTCTGACACATAGTTAACGCCTAGAGACGATGGTACAGGAGTATCTCCAAGTAAACATTGAAGCCATGACTGTGTCACTGGACCCTTGCTCTTTTTGGGCTTCCAATCTGGATAAATGGCCGGAGCTAGCCACTTACGCCTTGGAGATCTTGTCATGCCCCGCAGCCAGCGTTCTGTCTGAACGTGTATTCAGCTCTGCTGGTGGTGTGCTGACAGATAAGCGCACGCGGCTCTCCACTGATAATGTAGACAGACTCACGTTCATAAAGATGAACAAATCATGGATCCGAAACGACTTTTCTACCCCTGTGTCATCCTGGGGAGAGTAAAAGCTTGATGATTGGTTAAAATCACCCTACCAACCGTTTTAAGCTTTCAAATTACTAATCATGTTTATCTGTATCTTGGCTGGAAAATAATTTGGGCTTTGTAGCAGTGTGCAGCACTGATTCTATTAGGCCATCTATAATAAGCTCCACCAGATTTAAAATTACTAATCATGTTTATCTGTATCTTGACTGGAAAATAATTTGGGCTTTGTAGCAGTGTGCAGCACTGATCCTATTAGGCCATCTATACTAAAGTTTCACCAGATTTAAAATTAATAACAATTTTTAGCTGCATCTAGCCCGGAAAATAATTTTGGGGCTCCGAGATGCGCAAGACACACAAGTGCCTTCTTGCTGCACTACCTGCAGCATGACCCTCATATTGTCAGAATTCGAAGTAATCATGACTACTGGGTTGCCACACTCTTAGATCCCCCAAACTTTTCGATCAACCTTTTCATTTTAATAAAGACCAAAAAAATGGTCATTTTTGAAATTATAAGCATTAGCAGGTTGTTAGAAAATGAAATCAAACAGTTTTCAACTCAAAACTTTATTCTAGGTGATGTTACATTTTCACATAGGACCCCTTGTTCGAAAGGAGCTTCTGAACTCTCTCGTCCATTGAATTTGTCAGGTTTTGGATGGTTTCTGCTTCAATTGTTTTGCATGAGGACAGAATACCCTCCCAGAGCTGTTGCTTAGATGTGAACTGCCTCCCGCCATCATAGACACTCCTTTTAATAATGCTCCAAAGGTTCTGAATGGGGTAGAGGTCAGGGGAGCATGGGGGTCACACCATAAGTTTGTCCCCTTTTATGCCCATATCAGCCAGAGATGCAGATGTTTTATGTGCAGCATGAGATGGTGCATTATCATGCAAAAAAATGATCTTGCTGTGAAATACACGGTTCTTCTTCTTGAACCATGGCAGGAAGTGCTGTTTGAGAAAATCCACATACATTATGGAGTTCATCTTTAGCGCCTTCAGGGATCCTAAAGGGGCCGACAATCTCTCTCCCCATGATTCCAGCCCAAAACATTACTCCACCTCCTCCTTGTTGGCGCTGTAGCCGTGTTTGCGTGGGGTGTCCATCAACCAGCCATCCTCCACTCCATCCATCTGGACCATCGAGCACTGCACGGCACTCATCCGTGAACAAAACAGTTTTGAAATCAGTCTTCATGTAATGTTTGGCCCACTGGAGCCGTTTCTGCTTGTGTGAAGTGGATAGAGGAGGTCGACAGGATGGCGTATGCACAGCTGCAAACCTCTGAAGGACCCTGCATCTTGTTGTTCGGGGGACGTTGGAGGCACCAGCAGCTTCAAAAACTTGTCTGCTGCTATGACAAGGCTTTTTTGCCGCTGCTCTTTCAACCTGACGTAATTGCCTGTAGGAAAGAGTCCTCAATTTTCCCTTATCAGCACGCACACGTGTGTACTGTGAATCAGCTACATACTTCTTGATTGCCAAGACACTTCATCCTGATCATCGCACAATGTTGATTGTAGTCATGCCTTGACCTAAACACTCCACAATTTGTTGCTTCTCAGCAGCCGACACATCCTTTTTCTTTCCCATTTTGGCAGAAAATGTAGGCTGCTTAATAATGTGAGACAGCCTTCTTAAGTAGTCTTGCCTTTCATTGGACACACCTGCCAAACTAATTAGCACAGGTGTCTGCAATTGCTTACAGTGATATAAAGAGCCCTGACACACATCACCATCAATGAGTTTAACTGACAAACAAACAAATTCTTCCCTTATCACTCCTAAACACTTTTTGCATAATAATTTGGAACACAGTGTACATGTGCTTTTCCACAAAACACCAGTGGTTCACGTAGTGAATCTTACAGTTCTAACTTGCCAACCGTGGTCTGTATGGAGTTGTTCAATAAAGGGCACAAAATTAAGATAACATAGATGGGAGAGGTCTCTATGAATAGGAATTCCTAAGTATTTGATACCCTGTGAGGGCCAGGCAAAGGGAAAGTTGGACTGGATGGAATCCTATATGGATTTGGGGAGGGAGACATCGAGGGCCTCAGACTTCGCTGCATTGATTTTAAAATTTGACCATGTAACAAAGTGATCTATTTCAGCCATAACAGCATGGATGGATATATGTGATTTAGTGATATATACTAGGACATCATCAGCAAATAGAGAGCACTTGTACTCGGTGCCTCCCACCTCAATCCACCTAATATTGGGGTTATGGCGAATTGATGAGAGCAGGTGCTCCGTCACTAGGATGTATAAGAGAGGGGACAGAGAACATCCCTGCCTTGTCCCATTGGTGATTGTGAAAGGTGATGAAAATGTTCTGACGCGCCCCCTGGGCCTTGGGACACCCGGAGCCGGACCCTTTTTGGTGGATGCTGGTGGTTGTAGTCTCCGTGGCGGCGACCCGGTTCCGTGGCTCAGGGCGGTCAAACCAGTGGCTGAACTATTTATGTGGTTTTGATGTTTAAATGTCCGACTACGCCACCCGTGGATTGCGGTCAGAGTGAACCGCCGCTCCAGGGCAGACCGCTGAGGCTGGTGTTGTGGGTGCAGCAGAGCGTAGCATAACTCCCCACGGGAGGAGTATAGCCTCAGGGCAGTGTATGCAGAGGATGGGGGTGATGGTGCAGGGCAGCAGCAGTAACGACACGGAGTCAGTGATGCAGTCCAGGGCCTTTACTCACAGTTCTTATTATCCAGACCACGTCTGCAGGTAACGTCTGCCCACGTCGTACTGTGCTCACCAGGTGAGGGGCTCAGACAACTCCCAGATAACTTTGGAGCGCTTCACAGGACCCCCTTTGTGTGTCCTTTGTCTGGCCTTTCTTACCAACCCTTCTGTCCGGCTGCCTCGGGCCTCCTCTTGGTAAACTTGGCGCCAGTTTCCCTGACCCTATGTGGTGCCTTCCTAGCGGGTGTAGCGAGGGGCTGCGCCACATAAAATGTCACAGCCTCCTGTTTCTAGCTGAGGGTCGTTTCCTGCCTCCACTAGTTTCGGGGACCGGTCTCCCCCTTTGGCCTGACCCCTCCACGCAGGTGGATTCGGGCGTGCGGTGGCGACTCGCCCGTCCGCACCCCAGGGATCCCTTCGTTCCTCGTTCCTGGAGCCTTCTCCGCTCCTCTTCCTTCCTTCTCCCTCTTCCAGGCCTGGGCCTCTGTTACTAGGCCCGCCTCCGGAGCAGAGCTCATGCAGAGCCCCTGCTCCCTGCCACTTCTGCTCAGACTTCTCTGCACTGAACTAAGATGGTGCCCACCTTTTATACTCCCTTCTCAATGCACCCAGGAACTGCTTCCTCCCTGCTCCTGCACTACAGGGTTCCCCTTCCTCAGTGTTCCCTCCCCCCACTCCAGCCAGGGACAGGGACTGTCGTGCCCATCTCAGGGGCATATTGGTCGCCCTGCCCCACGGCAATGTGGTGTAATGCATGCAGGTGTCGGGTCCTGATCCACACTACATCCTTACCTGAGAGTGAGATATCACACCTCTGGGTGAGGTGCAATACCTCTGTAGCAACCGAGCCCTCAGGGTGCTACAGTTCCATTTATCTTCAGCCTAGGTGACGTATTGCGATACAGGGCTGTGATTTTGGCTATAAAAGGGTCCCCTAGACCCCTACCCCAAGCTTTTTAAGAGAATCATATATGGCGTGCCAGGAGACTCTATGGAATGCTTTCTCAGCATCCAACGAGAGTATCTAATTACAAATTTTTAACTGCATCTAGCCCAGGAAATACTTTGTGCCTAGTAGCAGTGTCTGCTAGTCAGCGGATTATCCCGGCTGTTAAGCAAGCTACATCACCTGTAGTTTGGACACTTAATTTTTTCAAAGGAAATGCTTCGGGACCACGGGATATTCAGTGAAGAGCATCAGGAGGCACCCCAAGGCATAGGGGCTGGGACTGGCAGTAGGATGCCTTGCGGTGGACAGCCGAGCTCGATCCTTATAAAAGCTTTTTAACTGCAGCAGCTTTAGTGGACGCTACTGGAGCTGGAATTACGCGGCTGCTGGCATGAGACTTGCCCTCCAATAGATCCTTGTAAATGGATTTAAAGTGTATTTATTCAAATTAGAGAGACAATTTAAATTAAAAAGCTTAGAGCTGCCTCCACCACAGGGGGGCTCGCTCGACCCACCAGCGGACAGGCACCAGTATTGGGAGAGGGGGGCTGGCCGTCAGGGTTCACCGCGGCTCTGGCACAAACCCGGCGACGCGGAGGTGGCACGGGCTGGAGCGGACTGAACATGTCGGCTTCTCACTTTTTGGATTTTAGAAGGGCATGACATGCCTATATCTGTGTCTCCCCCTCCTTTTACTCCTCCACCTCTTTTCTTTTCGCATGACTATATGTACTTGTCACTTTTCCATGTGTTAGTTGTGTCTTCTGAGCAGTTTGTCAGCTTTTGGACACCTTTGAAGGTGTTTTCTATGTGTTTCTATGTGTTTTTGTTTGCCTGCCATTGGTTTTAACGGTGTTCGAAGGTGTTCGACGAACAGTTCGACGAACAGTTCGGCGAACACACGGGTGTTCGACGAACCGAACCGAACTCGAACACTACGGGGGTGGCTCAACACTATGGACGACCTGTCTCTGGATAGAGAGGTGTCCCAGAGCAGGGAGAGACAGTTGTGTTGCAGCCTAAGAGGACGTGTGGCAGTAGGAGAGCCACGAGCCAGGGACCAAGGCGAAGTGAGCCTGTCCTGGCAGATAAAGAGACTAATCTACCAGACTTTGGTGTCTGAGGCTGTGAGGATTCCACGTCCTACAGCAGATAAACAGTCCACAGGGGACTGTATGTTCTTTGGCCTAAGAAGCCCGGAGGCTCCGCCACAGCAGAAGGGACCAGCAAAGCCGTACGAGGCCGGGAGTAGAAAGGGGCCCAAGTTGCAAGCCATACGGGCGAGAAGACACGGTGAGCTCAGAAACGTGGGCTGTACATTACCAGAAGGGAAATAGCCAGAAGGAGCACAGAGAGCACGGTAGGCCTACACCCTCACCTTGACCAGGGCCAGCTTCCCACTTGTTCTCAGACATCCAGGCCCCCTCCTAGCCGCGCCTGTTTCTGGGTCGTTTTACCTGTTATAATAAAGACCCTGAACTGTTGAAGGGGCCTCCGTCTCCTGGCTATCGCGGTCAGAATCATCCCATCCGTCATCCGTCATACACTGCCCTGGGGCCCTACTCTTCCCGTGGGGAGTTGTGCTATTCTGAGCTGCACATTCACATCTGCCCCAGAGGTCTGCGCTGCAGCGGCGGTTAGCACTGACCGCAATCCACGGGTGGCGTAGTCGGACATCACTTAAAACTTATCAAGGACTACCACTGGTCTGACCACCCTGAGCCACGGACCGGGTTGCCACTACTACCCCCATCGTCTCCCTATTGCCCGTTTCCGAGTGCCCCACGGCCCAGGGGGCGAGTCACCCACGTTTTAAATAGCGGGCTTTTAGTTTCCTATTCACAACTATCACGTGTGAATACAGTAAAGTCCAAAAATTTGGACACACCTTCTCATTTAAAGATTTTTCTGTATTTTCATGACTTTGAAAATTGTACATTCACACTGAAGGCATCAAAACTATAAATTAACACATGTGGAATTATATACTTAACAAAAAAGTGTGAAACAATTGAAAATATGTCTTATATTCTAGGTTCTTCAAAGTAGCCACCTTTTGCTTTGATGACTGCTTTGCACACTCTTGGTATTCTCTTGATGAGCTTCAAGAGGTAGTCACCGGAAATGATCTTCCAACACTCTTGAAGGAGTTCCCAGAGATGCTTAGCACTTGTTGGCCCTTTTGCATTCACTCTGCGGTCCAGCTCACCCCAAACCATCTCGATTGGGTTCAGGTCTGGTGACCCCATCACTCTCCTTCTTGGTCAAATAGCCCTTATACAGCCTGGAGGTGTGTTTGGGGTCATTGTCCTGTTGAAAAATAAATGATGGTCCAACTAAACGCAAACAGGATGGAATAGCATGCCGCTGCAAGATGCTGTTGTAGTCATGCTGGTTCAGTATGCCTTCAATTTTGAATAAATCCCCAACAGTGTCACCAGAAAAGCACCCCCACACCATCACACCTCCTCCATGCTTCACGGTGGGAACCAGGCATGTAGAGTCCATCCGTTCACCTTTTCTGCGTTGCGCAAAGACACGGTGGTTGGAACCAAAGACCTCAAATTTGGACTCATCAGACCAAAGCACAGATTTCCACTGGTCTAATGTCCATTCCTTGTGTTCCTAAACAAGTCTCTTCTGCTTGTTGCCTGTCCTTAGCAGTGGTTTCCTAGCAGCTATTTTACCATGAAGACCTGCTGCACAAAGTCTCCTCTTAACAGTTGTTGAAGAGATGTGTCTGCTGCTAGAACTCTGTGTGGCATTGACCTGGTCTCTAATCTGAGCTGCTGTTAACCTGCTATTTCTGAGGCTGGTGACTCAGATAAACTTATCCTCAGAAGCAGAGGTGACTCTTGGTCTTCCTTTCCTGGGGAGGTCCTCATGTGAGCCAGTTTCTTTGTAGTGCTTGATGGATTTTGCAACTGCACTTGGGGACACTTTCAAAGTTTTCCCAATTTTTCGGACTGACTGACCTTCATTTCTTAAAGTAATGATGGCCACTCGTTTTTCTTTACTTAGCTACTTTTTCTTGCCATAATACAAATTCTAATAGTCTATTCAGTAGGACTATCAGCTGTGTGTCCACCAGACTTCTGCACAATACACCTGATGGTCCCAACCCCATTTATAAGGCAAGAAATCTCACTTATTAATCCTGACAGGGCACACCTGTGAAGTGAAAACCATTTCTGGTGACTACCTCTTGAAGCTCATCAAGAGAATGCCAAGAGTGTGCAAAGCAGTCATCAAAGTAAAAGGTGGCTACTTTGAAGAACCTAGAATATAAGACATATTTTCAGTTGTTTCACATTTTTTTGTTAAGTATTAGTGTTGAGCGAGCACTAAAATGCTTGGGTGCTCGAAGCTCGGGCCGAGCTCACCGTGATACTCGGATGCTCGACCCGAGCCACGAGCCCAATATTAGTCTATGGGAGACCCCAGCATTTTTGCGGTGGCACCCCCGGCAGTCTGTAGAATGCCTAAAAAGTGCCCAAAACGATAGTGACAGTGCTCAAATTACTTGGGGACAGCATGGGGATCGCCCCAGGAAGCATTTCTGATCCCCAGGTCACTGCTGTCAACAACGTGTTCAGAGGTATTAAGCCACTTTTACGGGCTCACAATAAAACGTTCAAAAACAAAACTGAAAGTGCTTTCCTGTGAAATATGTTAAGGAACATCCTTTCCAGGGTAAAGACTTGTGTATAAGGTAAAATAAATAACCAAAAACAAAAATACTCCTCCACACCTTGGGCTATGTTCACAAGTAGCATTTTTTATGCATTTTTGCACTTTTGTATTACTTTCAACCGTGACAAATGCATTCACCGGGAAATGTCATTTTAACATTTTACAACCTTATCTGGCCATGTGCTGTGTGACACATGCATACTATGCTGAAAAGACATGGGAACAGCATGGGGAAGACCCCTGGAAGCATCTCTGACACCCAGGTCACTGCCTAAAAGTGTGCCCATCAGAAGTGATCCTTGCCGCATCAGAAGATGCAGACTTGCAACTATCCCCGTACAAGTCCTTGTCCCAGGGTAGTATTCAATTGTACCTCCCCCATTCCTTGCAATGCAAGCGCAAGTATGCAGCCTGCCACCCACCCACCCCCAGGGTGCAATACCATACTGCTAGCTTGCTTGCACTTGAAATTGGGCCTTTTAGGCATGTGGAGGCGGAATCTGGCCACCACGTCATGGCTGAGTCAGCGGCCTGGTATCCATACTCAGTCCAAAACCGCCCCTATTTGAAGGACAGCCTAACCACAAACATGTGGACAAGTGAATGTGGCCAGGGATGGTCCATCTCACTGACGCCTTCACACTGGGTTAATATTGTGGAAGCCGGGACACAGTTGGACACTGGGATGCAATACGTCCTCCAGACATAGAGGATTGCGGGTCCTGGGTCAATCAGGCTTCAACACAAAGTTCAGAAGGTAGACAGCAGCAGTGGTCGGCCTCCTGCACAACGAGTAAATTATTCATGATCATGAGACCATCCATCTCTTAGCTTTCTGTTCCTTGGAATGCAAGCGCAAGTATGTAGTAGCGGTTAGGCCTGAGGTGGTCAGCGTTTTGGCGCATATCCTACCTCCTCCGAGGATTGCTGGATGTTTTCCTGCTACTATCCCAGTTCTATGACTCCCGTTAAAACAGAGCTTCAGGTGATGAATGATGGATGAGGTGGTGGCAAAGGACAAAGAGCAGGAGGAACTGGGACCATTCACATCAATATCAGGCCAGTCAACAACACATGTCTTGTAGGATATGTTTCTGTACCAAAAGGAGCAGTTCGGCTATACAGTTATAGGGCATACAGTGAGTGCAATGCCTACCAAAAATTTTGAGGCACTCCAATACTCCTTGGAAGTGACATGGAGGTCAGAGGGCCTTAACTAAACCGTTTTTTCCATTTATAGCAACTGGGTCTCCTGTACACTGTTGGCCTATGCAGTGAATGAAAGGCTTTCCAAAAATTATGAGGTACTGCAATGCCCCTTGAAACAGACGTGGATTTCAGTGTACTAAAATCCTTCTACCCATTATTGAGGAGTGGGTCTCCTTTAGTGTTCGTCTATGCATTGAAAAGCAAAAGCTGACTAAAATTAGGAGGAAATGCAATGCCCATTGGAAGAGTCATGGAGGTTAGAGTTAATTAAAAACAACATTTCAATGCCCCTTGGAAGAGCTGTGGAGTTCAGAGTGGTTTAACAAGATGGTTTTAATGCCCCTTGGAAGAGTGGTGGAGGTCGCAGTGGAATAAAAAGACAATATCAATGCCCCTTAGAAGAGTGGTGGAGGTCGCAGTAGCTTAACAAGACGGTTTCAATGCCCCTTGGTTGCAGGTTGCAGTAGCTTAACAAGACTGTTTTAATGCCCCTTTGAACAGCGGTGGAGGTCGCAGTAGCTTAATAAGACGGTTTTAATGCCCCTTGGAAGTGTGGTGGAGGTCGCAGTAGCTTAACAAGACGGTTTAAATGCCCCTTGGAAGAGTGGTGGAGGTCGCAGTAGCTTAACAAGACGGTTTTAATGCCCCTTGGAAGAGCAGTGGAGGTCGCAGTAGCTTAACAAGACGGTTTTAATGCCCCTTGGAAGAGCAGTGGAGGTCGCAGTAGCTTAACAAGACGGTTTTAATGCCCCTTGGAAGAGCAGTAGAGGTCGCAGTAGCTTAACAAGACGGTTTTAATGCCCCTTGGAAGAGCGGTCGAGGTCGCAGTAGCTTAACAAGACGGTTTCAATGCCCCTTGGAAAAGTGGTGGAGGTCGCAGTAGCTTAACAAGATGGTTTTAATGCCCCTTGGAAGAGCGGTGGAGGTTGCAGTAGCTTAACAAGACGGTTTTAATGCTCCTTGGAAAAGTGGTGGAGGTCGCAGTGGAATAAAAAGACAATATCAATGCCCCTTGGAAGAGAAGTGGAGGTCAGAGTGGTTTAACAAGACGGTTTTAATGCCCCTTGGAAGAGACGTGGAGTTCAGAGTAGCTTAACAAGACGGTTTTCATGCCCCTTACAAGAGCCATGCAGTACAGCATATTAAAAACATTATTCCCATCCTTGGGGAGTGGGTTCTCCCATAGTCTTTGCCTATGCCTTCCAAGTAAAAGCCGCCAAAAATTAGGACGGAGGTACTTGCAATGCTATCAAACAAGAGCCATGCAGTACAGCATATTCAAAACATAGTCTTTGCCTATGCCTTCCAAGCAAAAGCTGCCAAAAATTAGAACGGAGGAACTTGCAATGCTGGCAAACAAGAGCCATGCAGTACAGCATATTCAAAACATTATTCCCATTATTGGGGAGTGGGTCTCCCATAGTCTTTGCCTATGCCTTCCAAGCAAAAGCTGCCAAAAATTAGGACGGAGGAACTTGCAATGCTGGCAAACAAGAGCCATGCAGTACAGCATATTCAAAACATTATTCCCATTATTGGGGAGTGGGTCTCCCATAGTCTTTGCCTATGCCTTCCAAGCAAAAGCTGCCAAAAATTAGGACGGAGGAACTTGCAATGCTGGCAACATGGACCATGTTCACCCTGGTGGTATAGTGGTGGTGGAGGCTGAGGATAAGGAGAAGAGCAAAATACAGCCAAAATGAGGAAGCGTATACCCATGTGTGGGTGTGAAGCGGTGCATGGGAATACACCTTCCGAAATAACACAGTGGATTTGACTTTATGTTACTCTGCTGTCATTTGGTGGTGATTAGTGTTGAGCGAGCACTAAAATGCTCGGATGCTCGAAGCTCCGGCCGAGCTCGCCGTGATACTCGGGTGCTCGACCCGAGCAACGAGCCCAATGTTAGTCTATGGGAGACTCGAGCATTTTTGCGGTGGCACCCCCGGCAATCTTTTAAAAGCCTAACAAGTGCCCAAAACGATAGTGACAGTGCTCAAATGACTTGGGGACAGCATGGGGATCGCCCCAGGAAGCATTTCTGACCCCCAGGTCACTGCTGTCAACAACGTGGTCAGAGGTATTAAGCCACTTTTACAGGCTCACAATAAAACGTTCAAAAACGAAACTGAAACTTTTTTCCTGTGAAATATGTTAAGGATAGTGTTGAGCGATACCTTCCGATATCAGGAAATATCGTATCGGATTGGATCGGACCGATACCCAAAAAGTATCGGATATCGCCGATTCCGATACCGGAAACCAATGCAAGTCAATGGGACACATATATCGGAATGAAAATAAACCCTTTCTTTCCTTGTAGGTTAATTCTACATGAAGTAAAACAACTAAGAATAATGTAGAATGTATTACGCGAAAAGCCGGCAATTCATCAGCGGCATACACCGGTACCCGACAATTTACAACAGAAAGAATAGAGCTTCACACATAGATTAGATAGATAGAAACATGTCAGTCACATATATATGAAGTACAGTGACAGTGTTGCTTACTGTACTTGTCATTTAGTGTAAAGGATTTATTTAAAAAAATAATTGTGTTTTCATGCAGTGTCTCTTTAAAAAAGCCGGCCGGCAATTCAGCTGCGGTACCCGACAATTTATAACAGACAGAATAGAGCTTCACACATAGATTAGATAGATAGAAACATGTCAGTAACATATATATGAAGTACAGTGACAGTGTTGCTTACTGTACTTGTTATTTAGTGTAAAGGATTTATTTAAAAATATAATAGTGTTTTCATGCACCGTCTCTTTAAAAAAGCCGGCCGGCAATTCAGCATCTGTACGCGACAATTTAGAATAGAAGGAATAGAGAATCATACATAGATTAGATAGATAGAAACATGTCAGTCACATATATATGAAGTACAGTGACAGTGTTGCTTACTGTACTTGTCATTTAGTGTAAAGGATTTATTTAAAAAAATAATTGTGTTTTCATGCACTGTCTCTTTAAAAAAGCCGGCCGGCAATTCAGCTGCGGTACCCGACAATTTATAACAGACAGAATAGAGCTTCACACATAGATTAGATAGATAGAAACATGTCAGTCACATATATATGAAGTACAGTGACAGTGTTGCTTACTGTACTTGTTATTTAGTGTAAAGGATTTATTTAAAAATATAATAGTGTTTTCATGCACCGTCTCTTTAAAAAAGCCGGCCGGCAATTCAGCAGCAGTACCCGACAATTTAGAATAGAAGGAATAGAGAATCATACATAGATTAGATAGATAGAAACATGTCAGTCACATATATATGAAGTACAGTGACAGTGTTGCTTACTGTACTTGTTATTTAGTGTAAAGGATTTATTTAAAAATATAATAGTGTTTTCATGCACCGTCTCTTTAAAAAAGCCGGCCGGCAATTCAGTACCCGACAATTTAGAATAGAAAGAATAAAGAATCACACATAGATTAGATAGATAGAAACATGTCAGTCACATATATATGAAGTACAGTGACAGTGTTGATTACTGTACTTGTCATTTAGTGTTAAAATAAAGGATTTATTTAAAAAAAAATTGGCGTGGGGTTCCCCTTAATTTTAGTCTCTAGCGGAGGTTAAGCAGACGGCTGGGGCAGATGTTTGAAGCCTGGGAAGGGGGTAATACCCACGGAGCTTCCCAGGCTACTAATATGAGCCCCCAGCTGAATACCTAGCCTTTACTAGCTATTAAAATGTGGGACCCCCTCAAGAAAATGACGTGGGGTCCCCCCTAATTTAATAGCTAGCAAAGGCTAGGCAGACAGCTGGTGGCTGATATTAATAGCCCAGGAAGGGTGCCATGAATATTGGCCCCCTCCCAGGCTAGAAACACCAGCCGTCAGCCGCCCCAGAAATGGCGCATCTATAGGATGCGCCAATTCTGGCACTTAGCCTCGCTCTTCCCACTGCCCTGTAGCGGTAGCAGTGGGGTAATAGGGTTGGGGTTGATGTCAGCTTATAATGCCAGCTGACATCAAGCCCAGGTTAGTAATGGAGAGGCGTCTATAAGACACCCCCATTCCTAACCCCATAGTCAAAGTTAAAAAAAAAACCACAAACATCCAGAATAAAGTCCTTTAATTGAAATAAACACACAATTCTTTATTGTTCTAAATTAAACCATACTTACCATCACGCCCATTCCAGCTGAAGCCAACGATCTCCTGCAATAAAAGAAAAATAATAAAGCAGCCTCATCCTTACCTTTCCATGGTTCCCACGACAGCTTCAGCTCTGCTACATCGAGATGACAGGCTGGACCGCAGCAGAACGCTGCCATCCAGCCTGTCATCCCGCAGACACTGAGAAACGCAGGCATGCTTGCGCTCCTCAGTGTCTCTCTGTGACGGCATCCAGATGAGCCGAGTTCATGTCCAATGAACTCAGCTCACCTCATGTACGTCACTGACAGCGTGGGAAAGGTAAGGATGAGGTTGATTTATTATTTTTCTTTTATTGCAGGAGATCGTTGGCTTCAGCTGGAATGGGCGTGATGGTAAGTATGGTTTAATTTAGAACAATAAAGAATTGTGTGTTTATTTCAATTAAAGGACTTTATTCTGGGTGTTGTGTTTTTTTTAAATACTTTACTAGAAATTCATGGCGGTCATGTCTAATATTGGCGTGACCCCATGAATTTCAGGCTTAGGGCCAGCTGATAATGCCAAGCTGGCCTTAACCCCTTTATTACCCAGTGAGCCACCGCACCAGGGCCCTGGATGAGTTGGGTACAGCGCCAGAAGATGGCGCTTCTATGAACGCGCCATTTTCCGGGGTGGCTGCGGACTGCAATTTGCAGCGGGTCGGGCCCAGAAAGCTTGGGCCTCCCCGCGCTGCAGATTCCAGCCCCCAGCTGCCTAGTTGTACCTGGCTGGACACAAAAATAGGGCGAAGCCCCACGTATTTTTTTTTTAATTATTTCATGAAATTCATGAAATAATAAAGAAAAAAAGGGCTTCCCTATATTGTTGTGTCCAACCAGGTACAAATAGGCAGCTGGTGGTTGGGGGCAGCCCGTTCCTGCCTGCTGTACCTGGCTGGACACAAATATAGTGCGAAGCCCCACGTCAATTTTTTTTAAATTATTTCATGAAATAGTTTTTTAAAAAAAGGGCTTCCCTATATTGTTGTGTCCGGCCAGGTACAAATAGGCAGCTGGTGGTTGGGGGCACCCCGTTCCTGCCTGCTGTACCTGGCTGGACACAAATATAGTGCGAAGCCCCACATCAATTTTTTTTTAAGTATTTCATGAATTTCCTGAAATAATAAAAAAAAAATTGACGTGGGGCTTTGCACTATATTTGTGTCCAGCCAGGTACAGCAGGCAGGAACGGGCTGCGCCCAACCACCAGCTGCCTATTTGTACCTGGCCAGACACAACAATATAGGGAAACCCTTTTTTTCTTTATTATTTCATGAATTTCATGAAATAATTTAAAAAAAAAATACGTGGGGCTTCTCCCTATTTGTGTGTCCAGCCAGGTACAACTAGGCAGCTGGGGGATGGAATCTGCAGCGCAGGGAGGCCCAAGCTTTCTGCCCACCCCCCGGTGCAAATTTCAGTCCGCAGCCACCCCGGAAAATGGCACATTCATAGAAACTGGATGCTGTACCTGGCTGGCATACAAAAATATGGCAAAGCCCACGTCAAAATTTTTGGGAAAAATTAATTAAAAAATAAATAATAATTTAGGGACTGCATCTTTATTAACTCCTCAAATGTCATTTAGTGTTAAAATAAAGGATTTATTTAAAAAAAACATTGGCGTGGGATCCCCCATAATTTTAGGCTCTAGCGGAGGTTAAGCAGACGGCTGGGGCAGATGTTTGAAGCCTGGGAAGTGGGTAATACCCACGGAGCTTCCCAGACTACTAATATCAGCCCCCAGCTGAATACCTAGCCTTTACTAGCTATTAAAATGGGGGACCCCCCCCCAAAAGATGACATGGGGTACCCCCTATTTAATAGCTAGCAAAGGCTAGGCAGACAGCTGGGGGCTGATATTAATAGCCCAGGAAGGGTGCCATGAATATTGGCCCCCTCCCAGGCTAGAAACACCAGCCGTCAGCCACCCCAGAAATGGCGCATCCATAGAATGCGCCAACTCTGGCACTTAGCCTCGCTATTCCACGCTGCCCTGGTGCGGTGGCAGGGGGTAATAGGGTTGGGGTTCATGTCAGTGCCAGCTGCCATGAAGCCCAGGTTAGTAATGATGGGCGTCTATAAGAAACACACAATTTTATTTAATTCTTAGTTTACTAAAAAAAAATAGTTACCTTTCCACGTTCCTGCGCTGATCTCCCATGCACAGCTGTCACATCTGGAGATGGTGACAGCTGTGCATGGCTGCTGTAAGCTCACACTGCCGGGAACACGTCCGCTCCCGGCAGCGGGAGCCACTGACTGAGGTCACCGGAGTGCATTCAGGCAGCGCAGCTCCGGAGACCTCCTTTACGGCACTGCTGTACCGTGGGAATTTCTCACGATACAGCAGGGCCGTAAAGGAGCTAACCGGAGCAGCGCTGCCTGAACTCCGGCGAACCCGCTTAGGCAATGACGGGGCTGCTTTACGGCCCCATCATTCTAGCGGCGGCAGCGGTTCAGAGCGGTCACATTCTATGTGGCTGCTCTAAACTGGAGATCATCGTGGGACACTCGTGGACTACTACGGAGGGGTAAGGATAAGGTTGTGGTTTATTATTTTATATTTTATTACAGGAGATCGATGGCTTCGGGGAATTAGGTGTCTAGGTGAGTATAGGTGTAGTTTTTTATTTTTTACTTTATTTTAGGTGGCGATCGGCGGGGACAGGTAATGTATGAACTAATTTATTGTAGGCAACCACTGGCCACCAATGACATGTATTTAAAATTTATTGGGGACACAGTAGGGCAATTTAAATAGCAGGATCAGGCTGATGGGAACTACTGCTCCCATCGAGCTGATCCTGCTGGCACGAGTGGACAGGGGACAGACATAGGCCGATGGGAGTAGTAGTGTCACATCGGCCTATGTCTGCCTGCACACACTCGCAGACATCGCACAGACACCGCACACACCCGCAGACATCGCACAGACACCGCACACACTCGCAGACATCGCACAGACACCGCACACACTCGCAGACATCACACAGACACCGCAGACATCGCACAGACACCGCGCACACCCGCACACATCGCACAGACACCGCACACACCCGCAGACATCGCACAGACACCCCGCACACACTCGCAGACATCGCACAGACACCCCGCACACACCCGCAGACATCGCACAGACACCCCGCACACACTCGCAGACACACGCACAGACACCCACACACACCAATCATGACGGGCTGATCGTCTGGGAGGTGACGCTGTGTGGCCAGCCAATCACTGTAATGCCCACAAACAACATGGCTGCGGCATTACAGTGACTGGCTGGCAATCCCTGCATGTTCATTGGCCCTGTAAAGAGCGCCAAACATGCAGGGCGGAGACCCGAGCTCCCACCCAAGTAACCCGGAAATGCTCGGTGCTCGCCGAACATCCCGAGTAGCGTGATGCTCGGGCGAGTACCGAGCAGTGTCGAGCATGTTCGCTCAATACTAGTGGTGATGAGAAGTCTGGCCCAATCCAGCCCTTGTTCATTTTGATAAGGGTCAGCTTGTCAGCATTGTCAGTTGACAGGCGAGTGCTCTTATCAGTTATAATTCCCCCAGCAGCACTAAAAACACGCTCAGATAACACGCTAGCAGTAGGGCAGGCCAGGACCTCCAAGGCGTACAGAGCGAGTTCATTCCAAGTGTCCAGCTTGGATACCCAATAGTTAAAAGGCACAGAAGAATCACGGAGGATGCTGGTACGGTCAGCAAGGTACTCCCTCACCATCTTTTGAAACTTTCCACTCCTTGTGAGAGTACCCCATGCCTCAGGGCCTTGTAAGCTGGGCGATTCTCAGAAAACTTCCCAGAATGTTGACAGTGTTCCCCTGCATCTACTGGATTGGATTTGCGTCTCTCTCACCTGTACGCCTTGGTTGGTCAATGAACTGTGACCTCTGTCGCTAGCGTGTTCAGATGGGAATTTTTTTAACAGTTCTGCAGCAGGGGCCTTCTGGTACTGCCACATTTTTGTAGACCTCTACATCTCAGGAATAAGAAAGTGAAAGTTCTCCTTGTAGTGGGGGTCTAAAAGTGTCACCAACCAGTAATGACTGTCACCTAATATTTTGACAACGCGAGGGTCACGGTTAAGGCAGCGTAACATAAAGTCAGCCATGCGTGCCAGACTGGTAATGGGCAAGACTTCCGTGTCCTCACCAAGATGATGACTAGTGTTGAGCCACCCCCGTAGTGTTCGAGTTCGGTTCGGTTCGTCGAACACCCGTGTGTTCGCCGAACTGTTCGTCGAACACCTTCGAACACCATTAAAACCAATGGCAGGCAAACAAAAACACATAGAAACACATAGAAAACACCTTCAAAGGTGTCCAAAAGCTGACAAACTGCTCAGAAGACATAACTAACACATGGAAAAGTGACAAGTACATATAGTCATGCGAAAAGAAAAGAGGTGGAGGAGTAAAAGGAGGGGGAGACACAGATATAGGCATGTCATGCCCTTCTAAAATCCAAAAAGTGAGAAGCCGACATGGCCAGTCCGCTCCTGCCCGTGCCACCTCCGTGTCGCCGGGTTTGTGCCCAAGCCGCGGTGAACCCTGACGGCCAGCCCCCCTCTCCCAATACTGGTGCCTGTCCGCTGGTGGGTCGAGCGAGCCCCCCTGTGGTGGAGGCAGCTCTAAGCTTTTTAATTTAAATTGTCTCTCTAATTTGAATGAATACACTTTAAATCCATTTACAAGGATCTATTGGAGGGCAAGTCTCATGCCAGCAGCCGCGTAATTCCAGCTCCAGTAGCGTCCACTAAAGCTGCTGCAGTTAAAAAGCTTTTATAAGGATCAAGCTCGGCTGTCCACCGCAAGGCATCCTACTGCCAGTCCCAGCCCCTATGCCTTGGGGTGCCTCCTGATGCTCTTCACTTAGTATCCCGTGGTCCCGAAGCATTTCCTCTGAAAAAATTAAGTGTCCAAACTACAGGTGGTGTAGCTTGCTTAACAGCCGTGATAATCCGCTGACTAGCAGACACTGCTGCTAGGCACAAAGTATTTCCTGGGCTAGATGCAGTTAAAAATTTGTAATTAGATACTCTCGATGGATGCTGAGAAAGCATTCCATAGAGTCTCCTGGCACGCCATATATTATTCTCTTAAAAAGTTTGGGGTAGGGGTCTAGGGGACCCTTTTAAAGCCAAAATCACGGCCCTGTATCGCAATACGTCACCTAGGCTGAAGATAAATGGAACTGTAGCACCCTAAGGGCTCGGTTGCTACAGAGGTATTGTACCTCACCCAGAGGTGTGATATCTCACTCTCAGGTAAGGATGGAGTGTGGATCAGGACCCGACACCTGCATGCATTACACCACATTGCCGTGGGGCAGGGCGACCAATATGCCCCTGAGATGGGCACGACAGTCCCTGTCCCTGTCTGGAGTGGGGGGAGGGAACACTGAGGAAGGGGAACCCTGTAGTGCAGGAGCAGGGAGGAAGCAGTTCCTGGGTGCATTGTGAAGGGAGTATAAAAGGTGGGCACCATCTTAGTTCAGTGCAGAGAAGTCTGAGCAGAAGTGACAGGGAGCAGGGGCTCTGCATGAGCTCTGCTCCGGAGGCGGGCCTAGTAACAGAGGCCCAGGCCTGGAAGAGGGAGAAGGAAGGAAGAGGAGCGGAGAAGGCTCCAGGAACGAGGAACGAAGGGATCCCAGGGGTGCGGACGGGCGAGTCGCCACCGCACGCCCGAATCCACCTGCGTGGAGGGGTCAGGCCAAAGGGGGAGACCGGTCCCCGAAACTAGTGGAGGCGGGAAACGACCCTCAGCTAGAAACCGGAGGCTGTGACATTTTATGTGGCGCAGCCCCTCGCTACACCCGCTAGGAAGGCGCCACATAGGGTCAGGGAAACCGGCGCCAAGTTTACCAAGAGGAGGCCCGAAGCAGCCGGACAGAAGGGTTGGTAAGAAAGGCCAGACAAAGGACACACAAAGGGGGTCCTGTGAAGCACTCCAAAGTTATCTGGGAGTTGTCTGAGCCCCTCACCTGGTGAGCACAGTACGACGTGAGCAGCCGTTACCTGCAGACGTGGTCTGGATAATAAGAACTGTGAGTAAAGGCCCTGGACTGCATCACTGACTCCGTGTCGTTACTGCTGCTGCCCTGCACCATCACCCCCATCCTCCGCATACACTGCCCTGAGGCTATACTCCTCCCGTGGGGAGTTATGCTACGCTCTGCTGCACCCACAACACCAGCTTCAGCAGTTTGCCCTGCAGCGGCGGTACACTCTGACCGCAATCCACGGGTGGCGTAGTCGGACATTTAAACATCAAAACCACATAAATAGTTCCTCCACAGGTTTGACCGCCCTGAGCCACGGAACTGGGTCGCCGCCACGGAGACTACAACCACCAGCATCCACCAAAAAGGGTCCGGCTCCAGGTGTCCCAAGGCCCAGGGGGCGCGTCAGAACATTTTCATCACCTTTCATAATCACCAATGGGACAAGGCAGGGATGTCCTCTGTCCCCTCTCTTATACATCGTAGTGACGGAGCACCTGCTCTCATCAATTCGCCATAACCCCAATATTAGGTGGATTGAGGTGGGTGGGTGCTCTCTATTTGCTGATGATGTCCTAGTATATATCACTCAATCACATATATCCATCCCTGCTGTTATGGCTGAAATAGATCACTTTGTTACATGGTCAAATTTTAAAATCAATGCAGCGAAGTCTGAGGCCCTCGATGTCTCCCTCCCCAAATCCATACAGGATTCCATCCAGTCCAACTTTCCCTTTGCCTGGCCCTCACAGGGTATCAAATACTTAGGAATTCCTATTCATAGAGACCTCTCCCATCTATGTTATCTTAATTTTGGGCCCTTTATTGAACAACTCCATACAGACCACGGTTGGCAAGTTAGAACTGTAAGATTCACTACGTGAGCCACTGGTGTTTTGTGGAAAAGCACATGTACACTGTGTTCCAAATTATTATGCAAAAAGTGTTTAGGAGTGATAAGGGAAGAATTTGTTTGTTTGTCAGTTAAACTCATTGATGGTGATGTGTGTCAGGGCTCTTTATATCACTGTAAGCAATTGCAGACACCTGTGCTAATTAGTTTGGCAGGTGTGTCCAATGAAAGGTAAGACTACTTAAGAAGGCTGTCCCACATTATTAAGCAGCCTACATTTTCTGCCAAAATGGGAAAGAAAAAGGATGTGTCGGCTGCTGAGAAGCAACAAATTGTGGAGTGTTTAGGTCAAGGCATGACTACAATCAACATTGTGCGATGATCAGGATGAAGTGTCTTGGCAATCAAGAAGTATGTAGCTGATTCACAGTACACACGTGTGCGTGCTGATAAGGGCAAATTGAGGACTCTTTCCTACAGGCAATTACGTCAGGTTAAAAGAGCAGCGGCCAAAAGGCCTTGTCATAGCAGCAGACAAGTTTTTGAAGCTGCTGGTGCCTCCAACGTCCCCCGAACAACAACATGCAGGGTCCTTCAGAGGTTTGCAGCTGTGCATACGCCATCCTGTCGACCTCCTCTATCCACTTCACACAAGCAGAAATGGCTCCAGTGGGCCAAACATTACATGAAGACTGATTTCAAAACTGTTTTGTTCACGGATGAGTGCCGTGCAACGCTCAATGGTCCAGATGGATGGAGTGGAGGATGGCTGGTTGATGGACACCCCACGCAAACACGACTACAGCGCCAACAAGGAGGAGGTGGAGTAATGTTTTGGGCTGGAATTGACTCGCCCCCTGGGCCGTGGGGCACTCGGATCCGGGCGGTAGGGAAACGATGGGAGTAGTAGTGGCAACCCGGTTCCGTGGCTCAGGGTGGTCAGACCAATGGTAGTCTGCTATGCTCTATTGATAATGTCCGACTACGCCACCCATGGATTGCGGTTATTAGGAACCGCCGCTGCATGCAGACCGCTGGGGCTAATGAGGTGTGCAGCTAGGGTAGTGTGACTCCCCACGGGAAGAGTGCAGCCCCAGGGCAGTATAATGGATGTTGGGAGTGATGGTAGTGAGAGTCCCAGTGCTGATAGTGCTGGAGGAGCAAGGAGCACGCAGACAACAGGTTGCAGTCCAGGGTCTTTACTAGAACAGGTAAATTGACCCATAAACAGTCCCAGCTAGGAGGGAAACTGGATGTCTGAGAGCAACGGGGAAATTGGCCCTGGTCAGGGTGAGGGTGTAGGCCTACCGTGCTTTCTGCGCTCCTTCTGGCTATCTCCTCGTTATAGGGTAACAGCCCACGTTTCCGAGCTTTCCGTGTATTCTCGCCTGTATGGCCTGCGACGTGGGTTCCTTTCTGCTCCCAGCCTTGTACGGCTTTACTGGTCCCTTCGGTTGTGGCAGGACCTCCAGGCTTCTTAGGCAAAGGAAAGTACAGTCCCTTGCGAACTGGTTCTCTGCTGGGGGATGTGGAATCCTTCCAGCCTCAGACACCAAAGTCTGGTAAAATTAAGTCTTTTCTCTGCCAAGACAGGCTCTCTTCGCCTCTTGTCTCTGGCTTGTGGCTCTCCTCCTGCCACACTTCCTCTTAGGTGCAGTGCAACTGTCTGTCCCTGCTGTGCTGAGACACGTCTCAGTCCTGAGACAGGTCATCTGGTTCTCCCTAACCCTGCCCCCAGCACCAGCTTTTATAGGGGCAGCCTGCTCCCCCTACTGCCTGAGACAGGAGGCATTGCATGCTAATGTTCCCCTGACCAGAGAACCTCCTCCCTGCTCTCAGACACAGCTTTAATTACACTTGTGGCATCCAGGTCAGGGTGACACATTCCCCCCTAGTGAAATTTAGTACTCCGGGACTAAACAATAAACAAAGACAATATGCATAACAATAAAACATTAATATACAAGTGACGCACAGATTGAGTTCTTAAGGTCACAGTGTGGCCTGTGACCGGGTGTCCATATCACCAGCACAACGGGGAGCCTTAACCAGGTGGGGGTCTGTCCTACCCCAAGTCCTTTACAGTCTTAGTTCATTCCTTGGTTAGGCTCCGAACGCAGTCCATACAAGGTCCCGGTTATAAAAAGTCCATAACCTTTGAGTCCTTACGGTAGCTGCAAGAAACTGAAACAGAGTATTACCAAACATGCATGTAACTTTGGCAAACATTTCAACATTTTGCAACAGGGTTATTTACAATTTTAGTACACTCTATATTCTCCAGTGAGCGGGTATCTGCCCCTTTGTGCTCCTGGTTGACCTCCTTAACCCACTGTCTGGTGGTGGACCAACCTGGCTTTCCCCACTAGCATTAGGGGTGCAGCTACCAGCTGGGTGTACAGGTAGAGCAGGCAGCTGTCTGCGGGTCCTTTGGCTTACCGCAGGCATGGCAGGCTCACTGTCAGCAGAGGTTTGACTCTCCTGGGCTGCTGGTACAGGCTCTTCTGCCTCTGGAACCGCTTGCTCCTCTTTACCTTCCGGCTCTGGTGTTGGTTGTTGCTGTGCCGGTTGCAGGAAATGCAGGACAGGTACCACTATGGTATCATTTATGCGAGTCCAGGACTGAGGGAACTCTCAGAGAACGGTGCTGATCATTTCTTCCTTGTCCTCTGCGGGTTCAAGGTCACTCTGATCCTCTTCTGCACTACGGAGTTGCTCAGGGCATCTTTTGAGGTGGTCTCTGGAGACGACACTAGTGGTTTCTCCTCCGTCCTTGGTGATTACGCACACCTTTGGGTTGTCGTGGTCAGACTGCAGTACGCTGTAGGGTTCCCTTTCCCACTGGTCGTCCAACTTATGTAGCCTTCTTTTTCGCTTTAGGACTTGCTCACCAGGTTCTAGGGGACCAGCAGGGGCGTGTTGATTGAAGAGTCTTTCCTGCTTCTCTCTCACCTGGGCCAGGCTCTTCTCCACACTCTCCTGTACCTTCTTGTACTGCAGTTGCCTTTCCGTATCCCAGTCCGCATCCGGGGAGGTGTCCTCAGGTATTAGGACTCCCATCTCCAGGTCTACGGGCAGCTTACCTGGTCTAGCTCGCATCAGGTAAGCCGGGGTGCAGTTTGTAGCGTTCACCGGGATGTTGTTGTACATGTCTACCAGGTCCGGCAATTTTTCTGGCCACAGGCTGCATTCCTCCAGGGGCAACGTCTTCAGGAGATCAATGACTATATTGTTCATCTTCTCACACATCCCGTTGGTTTGGGGGTGGTAAGGCGTTGTCCGAATCTTCTTACAGCCATAGAGGTTGCAGAACTCCTGGAAGATTTCAGCTTCGAACCCTGGACCCTGGTCTGTCAGGACCTGTTCCGGATACCCGTGTGGACGGCAGAAGTATTGCTGGAAGGCTCTGGCCGCTGTTTGGGCTGTCAAGTCCTTTACCGGGACCACCACTAGAAAACGGGAATAGTGGTCCACGATTGTCAGGGCATAGATGTATCCAGACCGGCTTGGAGCCAATTTGACGTGGTCCAGAGCTACCAGCTCAAGAGGCTGCGTGGTGACGATGGGCCTCAAGGGTGTCTTCTGGCTGGCACGGTCCTTCCTCCTCAGGTGACAAGGGCCACAGTCTCTGCACCATTTTTCTACAGCTCCTCTCATGCCAACCCAAAAGAACCTTCCTCTTAGCAGGAACTCCAGTTTCTTCCAACCGAAGTGTCCCGCTCTGTCATGGTAAGCCCCCAGGACCATAGCTGCATCCCGCCGTGGGACCACGACTTGCCAGGTCAGCTCGTGCGTCCGGTGGTTGACAATCCTTCTGCACAACTTGCCTTCGGAGAGGAACAGCTTGCTCTTCTCTTTCCATAGCTGCTTGGCTTCCTCTGGGGCATCTGGATCTAAGCGGGCATCTTCCCGGATCAGCAGATCTTTCACCAGGCGGACTGCAGGGTCACTATCTTGGGTCTCGGCCCAGCTGTGGTGAGGTAGGGGATTGATCATCACAGTTGTTAGATCCTCCTCCTTCACGCGGTGGGAGTATTGAGCGGCTCCATACCGGTGAAACGCGGGGAGTTCTACCTCCTCCAGCTCTTCTGGGTCTTCGTCACCTTCAGGTAAGTGAGGCATCCTCGACAGGGCGTCAGCGTTGGCATTGGTTTTGCCGGCCCGGTACATGATCACGAAGTCATAGTTGGAGAGACGGGCCATCCACCGCTGTTCTAGGGCACCCAGTCTTGCATTGTCCAGGTGTGTCAACGGCTGGCGTATGCTATCACCCGTTCTCTGCCCTGTTGGTTTTGGGACAGTACGGCTCCCAGTCCCACATTACTGGCGTCTGTGTGGAGAATGAAAGGCTGGCCATAATCAGGGTAGACCAGGATCTCGTCCCCCGTGAGGGCCATCTTTAGCTGGCGGAAGGACTCCACTTCCGGTTTATCCCACTTGAAAGGTGGCTTTTGACTCCTGGACTTAGACTGTCCGATCAGGAGGTCCTGCATAGGAGCTGCCATCTTAGTGAACCCGGGGATGAATCTTCGGTAGTAGCCTACCAATCCGAGAAACTGTCTCACCTCTTTGATGTTCGAGGGGCTTGGCCAGCTCTTGATTGCCGTGACCTTGTCAGGGTCGGGGGCCATTCCTTCCGCACTTACCACGTGCCCTAGGTACTGGACCTTTGGTTTCAGCAGGTGACACTTCGATGGTTTCACCTTCAGGCCATAGCCTGCCAGGGCTTCAAACACCTCGGCCAGGTGCTTTAGATGGTCCTCGTAGGTCTTTGAATAGACGATCACGTCGTCCAGGTAAAGGAGGACCGTCTCGAAGTTTCGGTGCCCTAGACAGCATTCCATCAGCCGCTGGAAGGTCCCTGGTGCGTTGCAGAGCCCGAAAGGCATACAGTTGAATTCGCTCAGTCCCATCGGGGTGGTGAAGGCGGTCTTCTCCTTGTCAGCCTCTGCCACAGGAACCTGCCAGTACCCGCTAGTAAGGTCCAAAGTAGAAAAGAAGTTAGCTGATTTTAGTGCGGCTAAAGACTCCTCTATTCTAGGCAGCGGGTATGCGTCTTTGTGGGTGATACGGTTGATTTGTCTATAGTCCATGCACATTCTCATGGTGCCGTCTTTCTTTTTGACCAGAACCAAGGGGGCTGCCCAGGGGCTACAGCTGTCTCTAATGACCCCAGCTTCTTTCATCTCTCTTAGCATGCCCTTTGCATTCTGATAATGTGCAGGGGGTACAGGTCTGTGCCTCTCTTTTATTGGTGGGTGTCTCCCTGTGGGGATGTGGTGTTCTATCCCTTTTACTCTGCCGAAGTCTAACGGGTGCTTACTAAAGACTCTCTCGTACTCCCGTACCACCCGGTAGACTCCTTGTTTTTGGTGGAGGGGAGTGGAGTCAGCACCCACATGGAGTTTCTGGCACCAGTCCTCCTTTTGTTTCTGGGAGCCATTACCCTCCGCCTGTGGAGATGGAGGCAAGGGCTCCACGGCCCTGATAGCTTTGTGTTCGACAACAAACAGCTTGGCAAGTGTAGCGTACCTGGGTAAGTGTACCTCCCTCTCCCCAATGTTGAGGATGCAGACGGGCACCCTCCCATGACGGACATCAACCACCCCCCGAGCTGTCAAAATGGTGGGCCTGCTGTCTGAGTACACGGGTTCTACCATGGCTTGGTAGTCTCTACCTCTCAACCCGATTGCAGTCCGACACCAGATCATCATTTCACTTTTGGGAGGCATGGAAATGGGTAATGGGTCACTCAGTCTTACGCTACCGATCTCACCACCAGACAGTTCTACCTGCTGCCCTCTCATCAGGGCTTTTATCTCCTTGTTGAGGACTCTCTGTTGGCTGGAACTAGCATTCACCGCCACCTGTTGTAAGATTACAATTACCTCTGAAAGACAATTTTCAATTACGTTAGTACCCACAGTTATTTTAGGGTGACTTTCACGACGGTCAATGTCCACAATAATCACTCCCTGTGCCGGTAGTTCAACTTTACCAATTTTAATGGTCATCTCCTTGAACCCCATCTGCGGCACGGGTAAGCCATTACTGGCGATGATGCTCAAGTTACTGTCTGGATACCGTGTGATATCAGCATCAGTCCAATACTGCTTAAAAAGTACATAAGGGATAGTGGTCACTTGTGACCCAGTATCCAGCAAGGCGCTCATGGGGATACCGTCCAGCACCACGGGTAAAACCGGGCGCCCCCCAACGTACTTATTACGCCAATTGTAAGGGCCTGGTGATCTTATGCCTGGGGGTTGGCCCTCTGCCCCAGGTTGGACCCGTTTAAATTACAGTACCTAGAAATGTGTCCGGGCCGGTTGCATCGACGGCAAATGGGCTGTCCATCCTCTGCGTAGCGGTCTGTGGGCCTCCCTCGGAATGACGGGATCCTCCTCTGTCGACGCCACGGGACATTCTCCGGACTTGAAGCCAGCTCGATGGGTCTTGACGGGTCCACTTGCAACGCCTGGACGGTCCTGGTCAACGCCGCGACGCTCCTGGTGAGCTCCTGGACTTGGTGGTGCAGGTCTTTCGACGGGGCTTGGTTCAGGGCCTGTGCATCAGCCCCCACGGGATCCATAGAGGAGGGCGCCGCCTCCTGGTGGTTGGTGAGAGCAGGGCGCCGGGGGTTTATAGCGCCACTGGTTGCAGATTCATGGAGCACCCTTATGGCCCTGTCCTTAAATTGGGCAAAGGTCAGGTCGGGGTTCTGAAAGAACACGAGGCGCAGTTGGGCCCTGTGGGCGCTAGACAGCAGACCTTCTATGAATTGTTCTGTTAGCAGCTTATCCGTTTCCTGCACACTGCCAGGGTCAGTTAGTTGGATAGCCCTCAAGGCTTCCTGCAAATTTAGGGCATAGTCTCTGATGCTGTCCTGTGCCCGCTGCTTACATCCATAGAACCTCATTTTAATCTCAGCAGAGGTACGTGTGTCAAAGGTACCCCGCAGCCGGGCCAGAATACCCTTCACAGTCCTTTTCTCCTCAGTGGGCCATGATTTTACCTCCCTTTGGGCTGCGCCAGTTAACTGCCCTGTTAGTATGCTGACCTTCTGTTCCTCTGTCAGGGGGTAAACTTGGAACAAACTGTACAGCCTTTCCTTAAAGTCAGTTAGGGCATGGGGCTCCCCTGAGTACTTGGGCAGCCAGGCCGCTCCAGGGATGTAGGGCAGGGAAAAGGGCATCACCGCTGCTGCAGCTGCGTTGGTGGTAGTGGGCGCCTCTGTGTCCGACATCTTCCTCCCCCCTAGTTAAGCGTGGCCTACCTTCCGACGATCCTCTTCTGTAGGCCGCGGCTCCGCTGCTGCTGCTCTGGACGAGGACCTGGCGTCGCGTCCTGATGACGTCAGCGTCGCTCTCTCTACCTTCCAGGACCTTGCGCAGCGTCGGTGCGTGGGGCGGAGCTTCGGATCTCGCGCGGTTTTGACGTCCACGCCCCTCTTCTTCCCGCGTGGCGTCCTGAAGATGGCGTCCGATGGCGGGAAGCAGCTACGGATGGCGGGAAGACAGAAGACGGCGGGAAACGGTCCAAGATGGCGTCTGATGGCGGGAATCGGCTCCGGATGGCGGGAAACGACTCCGGACGGCGGGAAACCTCGCCACAGGTAAGTTACAAGTCTTTTTCAGGCACGCAATACCCGTTTGTGGCGGGTTGGTTGCAATCCTGCCGACTATGCCAAAGCTGACTCGCCCCCTGGGCCGTGGGGCACTCGGATCCGGGCGGTAGGGAAACGATGGGAGTAGTAGTGGCAACTCGGTTCCGTGGCTCAGGGTGGTCAGACCAATGGTAGTCTGCTATGCTCTATTGATAATATCCGACTACGCCACCCATGGATTGCGGTTATTAGGAACCGCCGCTGCATGCAGACCGCTGGGGCTAATGAGGTGTGCAGCTAGGGTAGTGTGACTCCCCACGGGAAGAGTGCAGCCCCAGGGCAGTATAATGGATGTTGGGAGTGTTGGTAGTGAGAGTCCCAGTGCTGATAGTGCTGGAGGAGCAAGGAGCACGCAGACAACAGGTTGCAGTCCAGGGTCTTTACTAGAACAGGTAAATTGACCCATAAACAGTCCCAGCTAGGAGGGGACCTGGATGTCTGAGAGCAACGGGGAAATTGGCCCTGGTCAGGGTGAGGGTGTAGGCCTACCGTGCTTTCTGCGCTCCTTCTGGCTTTCTCCTCGTTATAGGGTAACAGCCCACGTTTCTGAGCATTCCGTGTATTCTCGCCTGTATGGCCTGCGACGTGGGTTCCTTTCTGCTCCCAGCCTTGTACGGCTTTACTGGTCCCTTCGGTTGTGGCAGGACCTCCAGGCTTCTTAGGCCAAGGAAAGTACAGTCCCTTGCGAACTGGTTCTCTGCTGGGGGATGTGGAATCCTTCCAGCCTCAGACACCAAAGTCTGGTAAAATTAAGTCTTTTCTCTGCCAAGACAGGCTCTCTTCGCCTCTTGTCTCTGGCTTGTGGCTCTCCTCCTGCCACACTTCCTCTTAGGTGCAGTGCAACTGTCTGTCCCTGCTCTGCTGAGACACGTCTCAGTCCTGAGACAGGTCATCTGGTTCTCCCTAACCCTGCCCCCAGCACCAGCTTTTATAGGGTCAGACTGCTCCCCCTACTGGCCTGAGACAGGAGGCATTGCATGCTAATGTTCCCCTGACCAGAGAACCTCCCCCCTGCTCTCAGACACAGCTTTAATTACACTTGTGGCATCCAGGTCAGGGTGACACAGAATCATGGGGAGAGAGATTGTCGGCCCCTTTAGGATCCCTGAAGGGGTAAAGATGAACTCCATAATGTATGTGGAGTTTCTCAAACAGCACTTCCTGCCATGGTTCAAGAAGAAGAACCGTGTATTCCACAGCAAGATCATTTTTATGCATGATAATGCACCGTCTCATGCTGCACATAACACATCTGCATCTCTGGC
Source organism: Phyllobates terribilis (assembly GCF_046119375.1). Taxonomy (NCBI): domain Eukaryota; kingdom Metazoa; phylum Chordata; class Amphibia; order Anura; family Dendrobatidae; genus Phyllobates; species Phyllobates terribilis. The sequence goes on from NW_027362762.1 coordinate 641,036,488, forward strand.
TGATATGGGCATAAAAGGGGACAAACTTATGGTGTGACCCCCATGGTCCCCTGACCTCTACCCCATTCAGAACCTCTGGAGCATCATCAAAAGGAGTGTCTATGATGGCGGGAGGCAGTTCACATCTAAGCAACAGCTCTGGGAGGGTATTCTGTCCTCATGCAAAACAATTGAAGCAGAAACCATCCAAAACCTGACAAATTCAATGGAGAGAGAGAGTTCAGAAGCTCCTTTCGAACAAGGGGTCCTATGTGCAAATGTAACATCACCTAGAATAAAGTTTTGAGTTGAAAATTGTTTGATTTCAGTTTCTAATAACCTGCTAATGCTTATAATTTCAAAAATGACCATTTTTTTGGTCTTTATTAAAATGAAAAGGTTGATCGAAAAGTGTGGGGGATCTAAGAGTGTGGCAACCCAGTAGTCAGGATTACTTCGAATTCTGACAATCTGAGGGTCATGTTGCAGGTAGTGCAGCAAGAAGGCATTTATGTGTCTTGCGCATCTCGGAGCCCCAAAATTATTTTCCGGGCTAGATGCAGCTAAAAATTATTATTAATTTTAAATCTGGTGGAGCTTAGTATAGATGGCCTAATAGAATCAGTACTGCACACTGCTACAAAGCCCAAATTATTTTCCAGCCAAGATACAGATAAACATGATTAGTAAATTTAAATCTGGTGGAGCTTAGTATAGATGGCCTAATAGAATCAGTACTGCACACTGCTACAAAGCCCAAATTATTTTCCAGCCAAGGTACAGATAAACATGATTAGTAATTTTAAATCTGGTGGAGCTTAGTATAGATGGCCTAATAGAATCAGTACTGCACACTGCTACAAAGCCCAAATTATTTTCCAGCCATGATACAGATAAACATGATTAGTAATTTGAAAGCTTAAAATGGTTGGTGAGGTGATTTTAACCAATCATCAAGCTTTTACTCTCCCCAGGATGACACAGGGGTAGAAAAGTCGTTTCGGATCCATGATTTGTTCTTCTTTATAAACGTGAGTCTTTCTACATTATCAGTGGAGAGCCGCATGGGCTTATCTGTCAGCACACCACCAGCAGCGCTGAACACACGTTCAGACAGAATGCTGGCTGCGGGGCATGACAAGATCTCCAAGGCGTAAGTGGCTAGCTCCGGCCATTTATCCAGATTGGAAGCCCAAAAAGAGCAAGGGTCCAGTGACACAGTCATGGCTTCAATGTTTACTTGGAGATACTAATGTACCATCGTCTCTAGGCGTTGACTATGTGTCAGACTTCTTGTCTCCTGTGGCCTTGTAATGGATGGGCTAAAAAAGTGGTGAAATGATTCCGCAAAATTGATGTTACCAGCAGATACTGTGTTACTGTTACGGTTTGAGTGCTGAACACTCGACGGTCCCACGGTTGGCAAGTTGGAACTGTGAGATTCAGTACGTGCACCACTGGTGTTTTGTGGAAAAGCACATGTAAGATTCTGCAACAGTCTCTGCTGATACTCCTGCATGCGTGCATCCCTTTCTATGGCAGGAATAATTTCTGCAAATTTACTTTTGTGCCGGGGATCTAACAGTGTGGCAACCCAGTAGTCAGGATTATTTCTAATTCTCACAATTCGAGGGTCATGTTGCAGGTAGTGCAGCAAGAAGGCACTCATGTGTGTTGTGCATCCAGGAGCACCAAGTCTCTGTTGTGTTGGTGGCGAGGTAACAATCATGCTTCCTTCCTCTGTCCTCTCCCCCCAACCTCGCACAACAGAAATGTGATCAAGGTCTCCCTCATCTGATGAGTCTTCCATCAGTTCGTCCTCCACTTCTTCCAGGGCTCCTGCACCTTCCTCACTAGTTTGGCTGCTACCATGCGCCCTGGTAAAACCATCTCCCCCACCCTCACATGCCTGCCGCCTTGGTGCTGCCGACCGTCAGGACCTTGCAGATGTTAGCCCTTCCGCATACAACTCCTCCTCCTCTACTTCCTCCACCTCCTCTTGTGCCACCACCTGACTCCGAATTCTGTTTAACATGTGCTCCAGCATGTAAATCACCAGAATAGTCATGCTGATAATGGTATCGTCAGCACTAAACATCTTCGTCGCCATTTCAAAACTGTGCAGAAGGGTGCATAGGTCCCTGATCTGAGACCACTCCTCCAGCGTGATTTGCCCCACCTCTGGATCTCGTTGGCCCAGGCTATACGTCAGAACGTATTGCACCAGGGCTTGTCGGTGCTGCCACAGTCGCTGCAACATGTGCAGAGTTGAATTCCACCGGGTAGGCACATCGCATTTTAGCCGGTGAAGTGGCAGGCCCAACGACTTCTGTAGAGATGTAAGTCGCTGAGCTGCGGGATGCGAACGGCGGAAGTGAGCACACAGCGACTGTGCCCTCTGCAGAAGGCCATCTAGTCCGGGATAGTGGGCTAAAAATTGCTGGACAACCTGGTTCAACACGTGAGCCATACAAGGCACGTGTGTGACATTGCCCCGGCGAAGGGCCGCACCCAGGTTTGCAGCATTGTCGCACACGGCCTTCCCTGGTTTCAGGTCCAGTGGAGACAACCATTCATGAAATTGGTTCTCCAGAGCTGACCACAACTCCTCAGCTGTGTGACTCACATTTCCCAGATATTTCAATGTAAAAACCGCCTGATGACGTTGAGCCCTACTGCCAGCATAGTAAGGAGGTGTGCAGGATCCCTTCTGCGCAGTTAGAAAGCTTGTGGCATGACCAGACAGGCTTTGGGTGCAGGTAGAGGACCGAGAGGAGGTTGAGGAGGCAGAAGCAGTGGAGGAACTTTGAGATAAAGAGGATTGACGCACAACTCGTGGGGACGGCAAGACTTGGACAGCAGCCCCTTGTCCTGCTGTCACCATAGTTACCCAGTGCCCAGTCAGCGACATGTAACGCCCCTGTCCATGCCTACTCGTCCAAGTGTCTGTGGTGAAATGCACCCTGTCACACACAGAGTTTCTCAAAGAAGCGGTGATGTTGTGTGCGACATGCTGGTGGAGCGCAGGCACACCTTTCTTTGAGAAGTAGTGCCGACTGGGCATCTGGTACTGGGGCACTGCGACAGACATAAGGTCTTGAAAATCCTCTGTGTCCACCAGGCAGAAAGGCAGCATTTCTGTAGCCAAGAGCTTGCAGATGGTGAAATTCAACCTCTTAGCTTTCTCATGGCTAGGAGGAAATGGTCTTTTACTTGTCCACATCTGAGGGACCGAGGGCTGGCTATTGTGCTTAGACGGGGTTGATAAGGGTGTCCCCGGCAAACTGCCGGTCTGTGAGGAAGATGCAGGCGGACATGTTAGGTTGCCTTGATCCAAAGGTGGTGCTATCAATGTCGGACAGCGCTCAACACCAGCTGGTGTTACCACCTCCAAAGAAAATGATGACCTGCCAATCATGCTGGCTGTTGCGGGTAAAGAGGTGGCAGGTCTGCGCCCCAAATCAGGTGTGACTGCTGTCCCCCCAGTCACAGAGGATGAAGAGGCCGCGGATGCACAAGATATGGCAGACGGTGGTTGGCCCGGCCGGCTAGGCCGCATTGTAGCACAGTGAGCTTCCCACTGCAACTTATGCTTCATGTCCATGTGCCGGTTCATGCATGAAGTACTCAAACTATGTATTTTTTGGCCTCTACTTAGCTTTTGCTGACAAATGTTACAGATAACACGAGTTGGGTCATCTTTATCAATCTGAAAAAATGCCCAGGCTATGCAAGGCTTAGCACCCATGCGACCTGAAGAGCCACCACGACTTGTGGTGAGAGGCAGAGTTGTGTTTGAGGATGCAGTTGTTGACGTGCTTCCAGTACTACGTCTCTGTCCAGGAAGGCGCAACCTGACCTCGTCGTCACTAACATTCTGTTCCACCTCCTCTGCTGACCTCATCTCTTGGCTGACTGTGGGTTGACAGTAAGTGGGATCTCCAACCTCATCATCATCACCCTGTGCGTTATCACACCCGTCGTCCTCAGAGCCAACCTGTTCCTGCCCTGACAAAAAACTAAAGTTGTCGCTCCAATTAGGTATTTGAGTCTCATCATCGTCTTCCTCATTGTCTCCACCAACAGGAGTTACAGTTTGGGAATGAGGGTCTACATTATGGTCAGAACCTTCAGCGTCTGGTCCTGGATCCGACTCATAAAGATTCTGGGCATCAGTGCAGATCATTTCCTCGTCTGGATTCACAGAAGCGCTGGAGCCGACCTCTGATTCCCAGGCTATAGTATGAGTAAACAGCTCTGCAGACTCAACCATCTGTTCTACCTCATACTCAGACGGGCAGCTGGAGATTTGGGAGCTGTGAGGAAGCAAGTGCGATTGGGGTGACACCTTTGAGGACTGGAGTATTTGTGATGTTGAAGTTGATGTGGAGGAGAGCCCACTTAAAGGAACACTTGATATCCGTTGAAGCACCTGTTTTTGTGCCTCATCTGGAATTTGTAGCGATTGGCGTGGCCGTAAGAAAGGGATCTTATCACATTGTACGCTAAAAGAAGTAGACATTTTAGTTTGGCTGGAAGATGGTCTTTCTTCTGCCGATGTTACTGTTGCTTTAACACCTAACCCACGGACACAACCTTTTTTCCCCTTCCCAACACGCCTATTCCCCTTTCCACCAGCAGCAGGCCTTTTTCCACTCATTTTGGTGGTTAACTAATTCACAACTCTGGAGTTGTTTGCACAAAAAAACAATGGATGGGAACTGAGCAGAGCTGAGTGGCCAAACTGTGGTATTAGGCCAAAACTATTGGCTGGGCTAGATGCAGAAAAAAATTATATTCAATTTGCAACCTGATGGAGGTCAGTATAGATGGACTAATAGAACAAGTCCCACACACAGCTAGAAGCCCAAATATTTTTTCAGAGCTAGATGCAGAAAAATATTATATTCAATTTGCAACCTGATGGAGGTCAGTATAGATGGACTAATAGAACAAGTCCCACAAACTGCTAGAAGCCCAAATATTTTTTCAGAGATAGATGCAGAAAAAAATTATATTCTGTTTGCAACCTGATGGAGGTCAGTATAGATGGACTAATAGAATAAGTCCCACACACTGCTAGAAGGCCAAATATTTTTTCAGAGCTAGATGCAGATAAAAATTATTTTTAATTTGCAACCTGATGGAGGTCAGTATAGATGGACTAATAAAACAAGTCCCACACACTGCTAGAAGCCCAAATATTTTTTCAGAGGTAGAGGCAGAAAAATATTATATTCTGTTTGCAACCTGATGGAGGTCAGTATAGATGGACTAATAGAACAAGTCCCACACACTGCTAGAAGGCCAAATATTTTTTCAAAGCTAGATGCAGATAAAAATTATTTTTAATTTGCAACCTGATGGAGGTCAGTATAGATGGACTAATACAACAAGTCCCACACACTGCTAGAAGGACAAATATTTTTTCAGAGCTAGATGCAGACAAAAAAATATTTTTAATTTGCAACCTGATGGAGGTCAGTATAGATGGACTAATAGAACAAGTTCCACACACTGCTAGAAGGCCAAATATATTTTCAGAGGTAGATGCAGAAAAAAATTATATTCAGTTTGCAAGCTGATGGAGGTCAGTATAGATGGACTAATACAACAAGTCCCACACACTGCTAGAAGGCCAAATATTTTTTCAGAGCTAGATGCAGAAAAATATTATATTCAATTTGCAACCTGATGGAGGTCAGTATAGATGGACTAATAGAACAAGTCCCACAAACTGCTAGAAGCCCAAATATTTTTTCAGAGATAGATGCAGAAAAAAATTATATTCTGTTTGCAACCTGATGGAGGTCAGTATAGATGGACTAATAGAATAAGTCCCACACACTGCTAGAAGGCCAAATATTTTTTCAGAGCTAGATGCAGATAAAAATTATTTTTAATTTGCAACCTGATGGAGGTCAGTATAGATGGACTAATAAAACAAGTCCCACACACTGCTAGAAGCCCAAATATTTTTTCAGAGGTAGAGGCAGAAAAATATTATATTCTGTTTGCAACCTGATGGAGGTCAGTATAGATGGACTAATAGAACAAGTCCCACACACTGCTAGAAGGCCAAATATTTTTTCAAAGCTAGATGCAGATAAAAATTATTTTTAATTTGCAACCTGATGGAGGTCAGTATAGATGGACTAATACAACAAGTCCCACACACTGCTAGAAGGACAAATATTTTTTCAGAGCTAGATGCAGACAAAAAAATATTTTTAATTTGCAACCTGATGGAGGTCAGTATAGATGGACTAATAGAACAAGTTCCACACACTGCTAGAAGGCCAAATATATTTTCAGAGGTAGATGCAGAAAAAAATTATATTCAGTTTGCAAGCTGATGGAGGTCAGTATAGATGGACTAATACAACAAGTCCCACACACTGCTAGAAGGCCAAATATTTTTTCAGAGCTAGATGCAGATAAAAATTATTTTTAATTTGCAACCTGATGGAGGTCAGTATAGATGGACTAATAAAACAAGTCCCACACACTGCTAGAAGCCCAAATATTTTTTCAGAGGTAGATGCAGAAAAAAATTATATTCAGTTTGCAACCTGATGGAGGTCAGTATAGATGGACTAGTAGAACAAGTCCCACACACTGCTAGAAGGACAAATATTTTTTCAGAGCTAGATGCAGATAAAAATTATTTTTAATTTGCAACCTGATGGAGGTCAGTATAGATGGACTAGTAGAACAAGTCCCACACACTGCTAGAAGGGCAAATATTTTTTCAGAGCTAGATGCAGACAAAAAATTATTTTTAATTTGCAACCTGATGGAGGTAAGTATAGATGGACTAATAGAACAAGTCCCACACACTGCTAGAAGGCCAAATATTTTTTCAGAGCTAGATGCAGATAAACATTATTTTTAATTTGCAACCTGATGGAGGTCAGTATAGATGGACTAATAAAACAAGTCCCACACACTACTAGAAGCCCAAATATTTTTTCAGAGGTAGATGCAGAAAAAAATTATATTCAGTTTGCAAGCTGATGGAGGTCAGTATAGATGGACTAATAGAACAAGTCCCACACACTGCTAGAAGGCCAAATATTTTTTCAGAGCTAGATGCAGATAAAAATTATTTTTAATTTGCAACCTGATGGAGGTCAGTATAGATGGACTAATAAAACAAGTCCCACACACTGCTAGAAGCCCAAATATTTTTTCAGAGGTAGATGCAGAAAAAAATTATATTCAGTTTGCAACCTGATGGAGGTCAGTATAGATGGACTAGTAGAACATGTCCCACACACTGCTAGAAGGACAAATATTTTTTCAGAGCTAGATGCAGATAAAAATTATTTTTAATTTGCAACCTGATGGAGGTCAGTATAGATGGACTAGTAGAACAAGTCCCACACACTGCTAGAAGGGCAAATATTTTTTCAGAGCTAGATGCAGACAAAAAATTATTTTTAATTTGCAACCTGATGGAGGTAAGTATAGATGGACTAATAGAACAAGTCCCACACACTGCTAGAAGGCCAAATATTTTTTCAGAGCTAGATGCAGATAAACATTATTTTTAATTTGCAACCTGATGGAGGTCAGTATAGATGGACTAATAAAACAAGTCCCACACACTACTAGAAGCCCAAATATTTTTTCAGAGGTAGATGCAGAAAAAAATTATATTCAGTTTGCAACCTGATGGAGGTCAGTATAGATGGACTAGTAGAACAAGTCCCAGACACTGCTAGAAGGACAAATATTTTTTTCAGAGCTAGATGCAGATAAAAATTATTTTTAATTTGCAACCTGATGGAGGTCAGTATAGATGGACTAGTAGAACAAGTCCCACACACTGCTAGAAGGACAAATATTTTTTCAGAGCTAGATGCAGAAAAAAAATTATTTTGAATTTGCAACCTGATGGAGGTCAGTATAGATGGACTAGTAGAACAAGTCCCACACACTGCTAGAAGGACAAATATTTTTTCAGAGCTAGATGCAGAAAAAAATTATATTCAGTTTGCAACCTGATGGAGGTCAGTATAGATGGACTAATAGAACAAGTCCCACACACTGCTGGAAGCCCAAATATTTTTTCAGAGGTAGAGGCAGAAAAATATTATATTCTGTTTGCAGCCTGATGGAGGTCAGTATAGATGGACTAATAGAACAAGTCCCACACACTGCTAGAAGGCCAAATATTTTTTCAGGGCTAGATGCAGATAAAAATTATTTTTAATTTGCAACCTGATGGAGGTCAGTATAGATGGACTAATAAAACAAGTCCCACACACTGCTAGAAGCCCAAATATTTTTTCAGAGCTACATGCAGACAAAAAAATATTTTTAATTTGCAACCTGATGGAGGTCAGTATAGATGGACTAATAGAACAAGTTCCACACACTGCTAGAAGGCCAAATATTTTTTCAGAGGTAGATGCAGAAAAAATTATATTCAGTTTGCAACCTGATGGAGGTCAGTATAGATGGACTAATAGAACAAGTCCCACACACTGCTAGAAGGCCAAATATTTTTTCAGAGCTAGATGCAGATAAAAATTATTTTTAATTTGCAACCTGATGGAGGTCAGTATAGATGGACTAATAAAACAAGTCCCACACACTGCTAGAAGCCCAAATATTTTTTCAGAGGTAGATGCAGAAAAAAATTATATTCAGTTTGCAACCTGATGGAGGTCAGTATAGATGGACTAGTAGAACAAGTCCCACACACTGCTAGAAGGACAAATATTTTTTCAGAGCTAGATGCAGATAAAAATTATTTTTAATTTGCAACCTGATGGAGGTCAGTATAGATGGACTAGTAGAACAAGTCCCACACACTGCTAGAAGGACAAATATTTTTTCAGAGCTAGATGCAGAAAAAAATTATATTCAATTTGCAACCTGATGGAGGTCAGTATAGATGGACTAATAGAACAAGTCCCACACACTGCTAGAAGGGCAAATATTTTTTCAGAGCTAGATGCAGACAAAAAATTATTTTTAATTTGCAACCTGATGGAGGTAAGTATAGATGGACTAATAGAACAAGTCCCACACACTGCTAGAAGGCCAAATATTTTTTCAGAGCTAGATGCAGATAAAAATTATTTTTAATTTGCAACCTGATGGAGGTCAGTATAGATGGACTAATAAAACAAGTCCCACACACTGCTAGAAGCCCAAATATTTTTTCAGAGGTAGATGCAGAAAAAAATTATATTCAGTTTGCAACCTGATGGAGGTCAGTATAAATGGACAAGTAGAACAAGTCCCACACACTGCTAGAAGGACAAATATTTTTTCAGAGCTAGATGCAGATAAAAATTATTTTTAATTTGCAACCTGATGGAGGTCAGTATAGATGGACTAGTAGAACAAGTCCCACACACTGCTAGAAGGACAAATATTTTTTCAGAGCTAGATGCAGAAAAAAATTATATTCAATTTGCAACCTGATGGAGGTCAGTATAGATGGACTAATAGAACAAGTCCCACACACTGCTAGAAGGCCAAATATTTTTTCAGAGCTAGATGCAGATAAAAATTATTTTTAATTTGCAACCTGATGGAGGTCAGTATAGATGGACTAGTAGAACAAGTCCCACACACTGCTAGAAGGACAAATATTTTTTCAGAGCTAGATGCAGATAAAAATTATTTTTAATTTGCAACCTGATGGAGGTCAGTATAGATGGACTAATAAAACAAGTCCCACACACTGCTAGAAGCACAAATATTTTTTCAGAGGTAGATGCAGAAAAAAATTATATTCAGTTTGCAACCTGATGGAGGTCAGTATAGATGGACTAGTAGAACAAGTCCCACACACTGCTAGAAGGACAAATATTTTTTCAGAGCTAGATGCAGATAAAAATTATTTTTAATTTGCAACCTGATGGAGGTCAGTATAGATGGACTAATAAAACAAGTCCCACACACTGCTAAAAGCCCAAATATTTTTTCAGAGGTAGATGCAGAAAAAAATTATATTCAGTTTGCAACCTGATGGAGGTCAGTATAGATGGACAAGTAGAACAAGTCCCACACACTGCTAGAAGGACAAATATTTTTTCAGAGCTAGATGCAGATAAAAATTATTTTTAATTTGCAACCTGATGGAGGTCAGTATAGATGGACTAGTAAACAAGTCCCACACACTGCTAGAAGGCCAAATATTTTTTCAGAGCTAGATGCACAAAAAAATTATATTCAATTTGCAACCTGATGGAGGTCAGTATAGATGGACTAATAGAACAAGTCCCACACACTGCTAGAAGGCCAAATATTTTTTCAGAGCTAGATGCAGATAAAAATTATATTCAATTTGCAACCTGATGGAGGTCAGTATAGATGGACTAATAGAACAAGTCCCACACACTGCTAGAAGGCCAAATATATTTTCAGAGCTAGTGTAGCACCCTGAGGATTCGGCTGCTACAGGGGTATTACGCCTCAAGCCAGAGGTGTGGTATTCCACTCCCGGGTAAGGATGGAGTGTGGAACTGAGCTTAGTAGGCTGCATGCACTACATACATCCCATTTCCGGGGGACAGAACTACGGTACTCCCACCAGTATATGTGCAGGTACGACAGCGTCTGTCCCTGGCTGGAGTGGGAGGGGGGTGGAACATCCCAGTAGTGTAGGGGCAGATAGGGGGAGTAGTCTGGGTAAAGATAGGAGCTCATTGGGTGCTGGTCACCTGAGCTCACACATAGAGGGAGTATATAAGGTGGGCACCATCTTAGAACAGGGTCAGTCAGTGAGAGTTTAGCCTGAGGAGCAGAGCAGAGGAGCTCAGCCAGGAGGGCTGACAGGGAGCTGTGGCTCCGGCTGGGCCCAGCTCCAGAACAGAGCCTGCTGAGAGAGAGAGGAGTGAGAAGGACCCAGAGAGGAAAGAAGAAAGAACCCCAAGACCCCAGAATACAGACAGAAGGGTGAAGGGTTGGCGGACCAGGGTACCGGAACCCAAGCTGGCAGAGGCCAAAGCACACCTTAGCCAGGAACCGGAGGTCGTGGGCAGGATCTGCCACGACCGTCACCAAATCCACTAGAAAGGCACACCGAGCATAGGGTCAGGGAGCCCAGAGGAGGCTTGACCACCAAGAGGCCCGAGGGAGCCGGCCAAAAGTGGAACCCTGGTGGGAACGGCCAGAGGAAGGGAGAGTCAGAAAGGAGCTCAGGACCACGCTCCAGAATTGCCTGGGGGTTGGCCGAGTCCAGGACCTGGTGGACGCAGCACGGCTCGGGTGGTCACTCAAGGCCAGAGTGACCAAAAGAACACCAGTAAGTAAAAGCCCTGAACTGCATCTCCTGACTCTGAGTCTCCTTGCTGCACCTTCACAACCACCATCCTCCGCGTCTGACCCCCTGAGGCTATACCCCTCCCGTTGGGGGTTATACTACCACAGCTGCACACACACCACCAGCCTCAGCGGACCATCCTGCAGCGGCGGCCTTTTGACCGCAAATCAACGGGTGGCGTAGTCGACACTAAGAACATCTGCAAGGACTGCCGCACACTGAGTTTGACACCCTGGGCACGGACCGGGTCACAGCCACTCGGAGACTACAACCCCCATCTGATCCGGCTCCGGGTATCCCCTAACAACATGGCCCAGGGGGCGCGTCACTAGATGCAGATAAAAATTATTTTTAATTTGCAACCTGATGGAGGTCAGTATAGATGGACTAATAAAACAAGTCCCACACACTGCTAGAAGCCCAAATATTTTTTCAGAGGTAGATGCAGAAAAAAATTATATTCAGTTTGCAACCTGATGGAGGTCAGTATAGATGGACTAGTAGAACAAGTCCCACACACTGCTAGAAGGACAAATATTTTTTTCAGAGCTAGATGCAGATAAAAATTATTTTTAATTTGCAACCTGATGGAGGTCAGTATAGATGGACTAGTAGAACAAGTCCCACACACTGCTAGAAGGACAAATATTTTTTCAGAGCTAGATGCAGAAAAAAATTATATTCAATTTGCAACCTGATGGAGGTCAGTATAGATGGACTAATAGAACAAGTCCCACACACTGCTAGAAGGCCAAATATTTTTTCAGAGCTAGATGCAGACAAAAAATTATTTTTAATTTGCAACCTGATGGAGGTCAGTATAGATGGACTAATAGAACAAGTCCCACACACTGCTAGAAGCCCAAATATTTTTTCAGAGCTAGATGCAGATAAAAATTATTTTTAATTTGCAACCTGATGGAGGTCAGTATAGATGGACTAATAGAACAAGTCCCACACACTGCTAGAAGCCCAAATATTTTTTCAGAGCTAGATGCAGATAAAAATTATTTTTAATTTGCAACCTGATGGAGGTCAGTATAGATGGACTAATAGAACAAGTCCCACACACTGCTAGAAGGCCAAATATTTTTTCAGAGCTAGATGCAGATAAAAATTATTTTTAATTTGCAACCTGATGGAGGTCAGTATAGATGGACTAGTAGAACAAGTCCCACACACTGCTAGAAGGACAAATATTTTTTCAGAGCTAGATGCAGATAAAAATTATTTTGAATTTGCAACCTGGTGGAGGTCAGTATAGAATGACTAGTAGAACAAGTCCCACACACTGCTAGAAGGACAAATATTTTTTCAGAGCTAGATGCAGAAAAAAATAATATTCAATTTGCAACCTGATGGAGGTCAGTATAGATGGACTAATAGAACAAGTCCCACACACTGCTAGAAGCCCAAATATTTTTTCAGAGCTAGATGCAGATAAAAATTATTTTTAATTTGCAGCCTGATGGAGGTAAGTATAGATGGACTAATAGAACAAGTCCCACACACTGCTAGAAGGACAAATATTTTTTCAGAGCTAGATGCAGATAAAAATTATTTTTAATTTGCAACCTGATGGAGGTCAGTATAGATGGACTAATAAAACAAGTCCCACACACTGCTAGAAGCCCAAATATTTTTTCAGAGGTAGATGCAGAAAAAAATTATATTCAGTTTGCAACCTGATGGAGGTCAGTATAGATGGACTAGTAGAACAAGTCCCACACACTGCTAGAAGGACAAATATTTTTTTCAGAGCTAGATGCAGATAAAATTTATTTTTAATTTGCAACCTGATGGAGGTCAGTATAGATGGACTAGTAGAACAAGTCCCACACACTGCTAGAAGGACAAATATTTTTTCAGAGCTAGTTGCAGAAAAAAATTATATTCAATTTGCAACCTTATGGAGGTCAGTATAGATGGACTATAGAATGATGCTATGCCCAAAAGGTTTTACTTCACTAGGTGCAGTAAAAAAATTGGTATTCTATACACAGGTGGTGTATCTTGCAACACAGATAGGCTACTCCACTGACTAACACACTCGGCAATAGGCCAAAAACGATTAGCTTTGCTAGATTCAGCCAAATGCTATGAAAAAAACTTGCACAGCACTGGCACAGACCTGCCTGGCAAAAACTGATAGGAACTGATGTAACTTAGTCCTGAAAAGGACTGCAATTACAATTAGTCTTTACTCCCACAACCTATCTATTTAAGAGCACAGACCTGCCTGATAAAAGTCGTAGGAAATGATGTAACCTAGTCCTTAAAAGGACTGCAATCACAACTATTCCCTACTCCCAAGCTATCTGTAGATTTGTGCGAAAATTGGCTTGAAATTAACAAGGTATAGCGCACACAGCAACAGCGGTGCCGTCTAACACGCAGCTGCAGCAGTGAGAAAATGGTGGTGACGGGGAAAATGGCTGGGTCTTATAGGGCAAGGACATGTGACATACACTGCCAATGACACATGCCCTTGCTTGTGTGAAAAAAAGCACTTCGCTCCGTGTGTGCGCTGCTGATAGGCTGACAGATTGCACCTCCCCACTGTAAATGCGGGAAAGAGAAAAAAAAATGGAGATCTTCATTATTCCTGCAGAGATCCATCCCCTGCCCCTCCCCCCGCCCCGCTGTACACTCAAACTGCGTATTAACATTAATTTTCATCATTACTGAGAAAAAATCCAGTTATGATTTTGGTGCACGAACAGTTATCGAACATAACCTCGAACAGCCGAATTTTTCTCAAATCGTTCGTGTTCGCCGAACGGCTCGAATACCGCCCAAAACAGCTCGAATTTGAGATTGGCGAACAGTTCGAGTCGAACAACGCTCATCTCTAATGACGACTGACCATGCTCTCCTCCTCCTCGTCCTCCTCCACCCTTGTCCTCAGGCCACCCACGCTGAACCGACAGTATGACAATTGTACAGGTACTACCATCTACAGCGCATGATACCAGCTCCTGTTCTTCCTCTTCCTCCTCCTCTCCCTCATTGTCCCCCAATGCATGTTGGGATGAGATGAGGCTGGGCTGTATGTAATCGCCCATTATGGCTTCTTGATCCTTCTCATCATACTCTGGCTGCAATGCATCCTCTTTACTTCTCTGCAGAGAGCGTTGCAAAAGACAGACAAGTGGGATGCTGATGCTAACGATGGCGTCATCGCCACTCACCATCTTGGTGGACTCCTCATAGTTTGTCAGGATGTTACATATGTCAGACACCCAGGTCCATTCCTGAGGTCTTATGTGTAGAGTCTGACCTGAATATCGATGGCCTTGTTGCAGCTGGTACTCCACAACTGCTCTCTTCTGCTCACAAATCCTTTGCAAAATGTGGAAAGTAGAGTTCCAACGTGTGGGGACATCACACAGCAGTCTGTGTGCCGGAAGCTGCAAACGCTGCTGCAACACAGCAAGGGCGGCGGAGGCTGTAGCCGACTTCTGAAAATGTGCTGACAGGCGGCGTACTTTGACGGGCAGATCTGGCAACTCTGGGTACAGTTTAAGAAACCGCTGAACCACGAGGTTAAGCACATGAGCCAGGCATGGTACGTGTGTGATCTCGCCTCGCCTCAGAGCCGCCACCAGGTTATGGCCATTGTCACACACGACCATGCCTGGATGTAGGTTCAGCGGTCTCAGCCACAGATCTGCCTGCTCTTTCACAGCTGTCCAAAACTCACAAGCAGTGTGAGGTTTATCACCTAAGCTTATGAGTTTCAGCACAGCCTGCTATCGCTTGGCTGAGGCAGTACTGCAGTGCTTCCAGCTTGTAACTGATGTGGTGATATCTGAGATGGAGGCTGAACATGAGGAGGAAGAGGAGGATGATGCACAGGAGCTGTACACTATGGGGGAAACTCTGACTGACATAGGGCCTGCAATCATAGAATCATAGAATGGTAGAGTTGGAAGGGACCTCCTGGGTCATCTGGTCCAACCCCCTGCTCAAAACAGGATTCACTAGATCATCTCAGACAGATGTCTGTCCAGCCTCTGTTTGAAGACGTCCATTGAAGGGGAACTCACCACCTCTCGTGGCAGCCTGTTCCACTCATTAATCACCCTAACTGTCAAAAAGTTTTTTCTAATATCTAATCTGTGTCTCCTCCCATTTAGTTTCATCCCATTGCTTCTAGTCTTTCCTTGTGCAAATGAGAATAAAGATGATCCTTATACAATGTGACAGCCCTTGACATATTTGTAGACAGCTATTAAGTCTCCTCTCAGTCTTCTTTTTTGCAAGCTAAACATTCCCAAATCCTGCAACCGTTCCTCATAGGACATGGTTTGAAGACCAGTCACCATTCTGGTCGCTCTTCTCTGAACTTGCTACAGTTTGTCTATGTCTTTTTTAAAATGTGGTGCCCAAAACTGTACACAGTATTCCAGATGAGGTCTGACCAAAGAGGAGTAAAGACCGATAATGACTTCACGTGATCTAGACTCTATGCTTCTGTTAATACATCCCAGAATTGTATTTGCCTTTTTTGCTGCTGCATCACACTGTTGACTCATGTTCAGTCTATGATCTATTAGTATACCTAAGTCTTTTTCACATGTACTGTTGCTTAGCTCTATTCCTCCCATTCTGTATATGCTTTTTTCATTTTTATTGCCCAGATGTAGTACTTTGCATTTTTTCCTGTTAAAAACCATTCTGTTGGTTGCTGCCCACTGCTGCAGTTTATTTAGGTCTTTTTGAATCCTCTCTCTCTCTTCTCTAGTATTAGCTATCCCTCCTAGCTTTGTGTCATCAGCAAATTTAATCAGTTTACCCTCAATTCCTTCATTTAAATCCTCGGTGTGGGGAGGATGTGTTCC
The DNA here is from genome assembly GCF_046119375.1 of Phyllobates terribilis. Lineage (NCBI taxonomy): Eukaryota > Metazoa > Chordata > Amphibia > Anura > Dendrobatidae > Phyllobates > Phyllobates terribilis. The sequence goes on from NW_027362762.1 coordinate 641,052,598, forward strand.
GTCCCAAGGTCCGACTGGGTCCCGGCTTCCACTATGTTTACCCAGTGTGCCGTCAGGGAGATGTACCGTCCCTGGCCACAAGCACTTGTCCACGTGTCCGTTGTCAGGTGGACTCTCCCAGTAACTGCGTTGTTGAGGGCATGGCAGATGTTTTGGGACACGTGCTTTTGTAGTGCGGGGATGGCACACCGGGCAAAATAGTGTCGGCTGGGGACCGAGTACCGAGGGACGGCCACCGCCATAAGGTTGCGGAAGGATTCCATCTCCACCTGCCTAAAAGGCAGCATTTTCAACGCAAGCAGTTGTGAAATGTACGAATTTAGGACTGTGGCCTGTGGGGTGTTGGCTGTGAATTTGCACTTTCATTCGAAGGTCTGGGATATGGACAATTGAACGCTGCGGTGGGACATGGACGTGGACATTGATGCTGTTTCTTGAGAAACTGCCATAACAAGTGAAGACTGAGAGGAGGGGGCATCTTTGCATACAGTATGGACAGGGGATTGCCTTGCACGCACAACAGGGGGTTCTCTTACACGCACAACAGCGGAAGAAGCAGTGGTGACACACTCTGACACTGGTCGTGGACCCTGGGGTTCGCCCCACAAAGTCGGGTGCTTTGCTGACATGTGCCTGATCATGCTGGTGGTGGTCAGGCTGGTAGTTTTGTCACCCCTGCTGATGCTGGCATGGCAGGTGGTACAAATGGCCATTTTGGGGTTATCAGCAGAGTCTTTAAAAAAATTCCAGACTCTGGAAGACCTACCAGTTGTACTGGCAACGTCCCTTGTGTTGGTGTTACGGGGCCAAAAGCTGTATAATACAGAGATTTGAACCATGGAACTGCAAAACCAAACTTCCAGTTATCTGGCCTACACCAGAATATTTTAAACAGATATATTTGTGTCTGAACAGTCAGGGAGACACTATTACTGTTTTTTTATGTAAAAAAAGGCCAAAAGCTGCATAATACAGAGATTTGAACCGTGGAACTGCAAAACCAAACTTATAGTTATCTGGCCTACACCAGAATATTTTAAACAGATATATTTGTGTCTGAACAGTCAGGGAGACACTATTACTGTTTTTTTTATGTAAAAAAGGCCAAAAGCTGCATAATAGAGAGATTTGAACCGTGGAACTGCAAAACCAAACTTCCAGTTATCTGTCCTACACCAGAATATTTTAAACAGATATATTTGTGTCTGAACAATCAGGGAGACACTATTACTGTTTTTTTATGTAAAAAAAGGCCAAAAGCTGCATAATATAGAGATTTCAACCGTGGAACTGCAAAACCAAACTTCTAGCTATCTGGCCTACACTAGAATATTTTAAACAGATATATTGGTGTCTGAACAGTCACAGATACACTCAATTATTATTATTTTTTTTTTGGGGGGGGGGATACCAAAAGGTTAATAAGACGCGTATTTGTACAGTCTGATTGTGGGAAAAAAAATACAGGATTTAGATGAAAAAAAAAGGATTTTTCCTGGCCCCTGAGACCGGGGGATAGGTTTAGCAATTTGACCAGCAGGAGCACACAGGACTGTAATGCAGTGTTTGTTGGTATAACCACTGCGTCTCCTATACAGCCTGCCTGCCTGATATCTGGGTGGATATTAGTCCTGAGAAGGACTGTTTGTTTGATTTTGCATGTTAGAACCCTCCTGTTAGTTTTTTCTATCTTGTGTTTTGCGGTCTTGTGACCATCTGCCTTTATATTCCAGCTCCATCCTTATGGCTGTACTGGACTTCAGTGTTGTTTGACTGTTTTGCTAGCCTGGTGCTTTGGTGCCTATCTCTGTCAGTTCGCTTGGTTCTCTGGGACCTCTAATACTTTTTGTCAGTTTGTCTTTTGTGTTCTGCAACAACTTCTGTTTAGGAGGTGTCCCATTTTTGTTCCAGTCCTTAGTTCTTTTAGGGACCCCTCCCATAATTCTATAGGTCTTCATCCAGACTAGCTGAGGACTAAGGCGGGTCTGTTCACTAGGAACAGGCAGCCCACTACATCGTAGAGGTTCAGCTTAGTCTTACTGTAGGGACAGCTTTCCCCTATCTTTCCTTAGTACATGTTGCAGATCATAACATTGCAGGCTTTAGAGACCCTACACTAAATATTTTGCAGTATAAATCTCTCCCTAGCTCTGCAGCACTGACCCTACACTGTCTGATCCAGAGCGATTGTGTCCAAAATGGCGGCGCCCGGTTTTAAATACTCGAGGTGACGCTGTGCGGCCAGCTAATCACTGTAATGCCCACAAACAACATGGCTGCGGCATTACAGTGACTGGCTGGCAATCCCTGCATGTTCAATGGCTCTGTAAAGAGCGCCAAACGTGCAGGGCGGAGACCCGAGCTCCCGCCCGACTAACCTGGAAATGCTCGGTGCTCGCCGAACATCCCGAGTAGTGAGATGCTCGGGCAAGTACCAAGCAGTGTCGAGCATGCTCGCTCAACACTATTAAGTATATAATTCCACATGTGTTAATTCATAGTTTTGATGCCTTCAGTGTGAATGTACAATTTTCAAAGTCATGAAAATACAGAAAAATCTTTAAATGAGAAGGTGTGTCCAAACTTTTGGTCTGTACTGTAGCTTCACTGACACACTGCTACAAACTGTAAATGGAGGACAATATTTTCCATGGTTGCTACAAATGGCTGAATTTGTACAGCAGTTATGTGATACTTCTGATGGACGCCCATGGTTTTAAATAGCAGACTTGTAGTTTCCTATTATTGCCAGTGACCATGTGTGAATACCTTCACTGACACAATGCTACAAACTGTAAATGGAGGACAATATTTTCCATGGTCGCTACAAATGGCTGGATTTGTACCGCAGTTATATGTGATACGTCTGACGGATGCCCACGGTTTTAAATAGCGGGCTTGTAGTTTCCTATTATTCACAACAACCACGTGTGAATAGCTTCACTGAGACACTGCTACAAACTGTAAATAGAGGACAATATTTTCCACAGTCGCTACAAATGGCTGGATTTGTACCTCAGTTATATGTGATTTGTCTGAAGGATGGCCACGGTTTTAAATAGCGGGCTTGTAATTTTCTATTATTGCCAGTGACCACGTGTGAATAGCTTCACTGACACATTGCTGCCAAACTGTAAATGAAGGATAATATTTTCCACGTTCACTACAAATTTCTGGATTTTTATTGCTGTAATATGGGATCAGGTTTGATGATGGAAAAGATCTGGCTGTATTCTGCTGTGCTAAAAAGCAAATGGAGCAGTAAAATGTTCGACTGTATTGCTTTTTTAAGAAAATAATCGGGAATAAGAGAAAAAAAAAACTCTGACATCTAGTCCAATGGCTATTTGTAACAGGCAGCAGCAGCAGAAGCAGACAGAATGTGCAATGGACACTATTGTGCTGTATACAGTGTTCACAATCTCTGTCTGCCTAATTCCTGCTGTCACCGCTGAATATATTAAGCTGGATTAGTCCTCAGAAGGACTGTTAGTTCAGATGGATATATATATATACTCCTGGAATACCTATATCTAACTATTACACTGCTTATTCTGTCCTTCACACAGCAGCACCTCTCCCTACTCTGTCTGTCTGAAGGTTAGACTGTGACCAGCCTAACGTCACCAGGTCTTATATAGAACTGATGACGCTATGCGGCCAGTCAATCAATGCAATGACACAACCAACATGGCTACGGCATTACAGTGCGTGGCAAGCAATCCCTGCATGTTCATAGGCTCTCTAAAGAGCTCCTGCCTGAACATCCCAAAAATACTCGCTGAGCGCCGAGCATCTCGAGCAGTGAGATTCTCGGGTGAGTACCGAGCAGTAGCGAGCACGCTCGTTCATCACTAGTGATAATGAGTTGGAAGAGGAACAGGAGCTGGATGTCTGTGCTACACATGGTATTACCCACACCACCTTCATCCTGTCTGTTCAGCATGGATCTCCAGAAGACGAGGAGGAGAAGGAGGAGTATGAGAAGGAGAAGATGGTGAGGACAGGGAAGACTTGGCTGTTGGCAGCCTGGCTAAGTGTGTGTTCCGCTGCCTTTCCCGCGACTCTCGCGTTGTACACATTTTCGCCAACACTAATTGCTAGTTGGTCACTGTTCTAGAACCACGATACAAGGAGAACTTTCCATCTCTCTTTCCTCTGGTGGAGAGATCTAATAAAATGTTACAGTACCAGAAGGCCCTAGTTGAAGATTTATTAAACAAATTCCTATTTGACAATGCTGGCAGCAGAGGTCACAATTCCTTGGACCAGAGACAAGGGGAGACACACACCAGATGCAGCACAAGCAGGGGAACACTATTTAAGGTCTGGGACAGTTTTCTTAGACCCTCTCAGTGTCCAGACCCTGGTGAGTGGGGTTCTCTGAGAAGGAGGGAACATTTTTGGAACTATTAAGTATCCAAGCTAGACACATGGTATGAACTGTCTCTCTATGCCTTAGAGTTCCTGGCCTGCTCTGCTGCTAGTGTTTTGTCAGAGCATGTATTTAGTGCTGCCAGGGGTATTATAGGTGCATTCGCCTGTCAACTGAAAATGCTGACAGGCTGGTTCTTATCAAAATGAACAAGGGCTGGATTGGCCCAGCCTTCTCAGCAGCAGAACATAAACTCAAATCCAGTGTATTTTTCCTGGTCTATTCCCAATCATCCCTCCCCTCCCAAACATGGTTATACGCTTCATGATTTACTCTTTTTCGTGTCGTCCTTCTCCTCCTCCTCCACCACCATATCAACAGGGTGATCATGCTACTCTCACTATAATTTTTTTAAGGGTGTTTATGATGCCCACATTAATAATTTTGAGAGGCCTACCTGTAACATTTTTTATATATATGTATACCCCCCAGGGATAAATGTTTTTCAGCACTTAGTGCATTGCATTACCAGTCTAGGAGACCAACTCCTTAGTAATGGGAAAAAATAATTTTCTGAGGCTCCACCTTCTAGTTGAGGTAACATTTTTGGAAGCTAAAAGAGTCTGTGGGTTCTATTAGTATATCATCCAGTGCCTTGTTGTGAGCTATCAGGTGGTTGTCACATAGGGAGTTCTCACACTGCATACAGGATTTCACAGCCGAGACAGGAGACGTTGTACAGTAAGTACAGAAGATCATGGTCTCCTCCATATCAGGCTGAGAAGATGCTAAATGCTCCAATATATTCCCCAGCAGAGTTAATGAAATAGCAGTAATTGATGCGGCTACATTAAACTAATAGTTTTTTTCAGGGCTAATTCTTTTATTCTCATTTATTCTACTGTATTCTCTAATAATACTACTCTTATCTGCAATTCATGTAGGGTGAGATGTCGCATGAGAGATAGCATATTACAGACATCTAGTCGGGAATTATTGCCTTATAAATTCGAATCCTTGCTGCTGCAACCTAAAAAAAAATATCAAGGTAACATCTATTCTATTCCCTATTAATACCAATTTTAGCTGCATTTAGTATCAGGATAGTTGCTAGGTATCATCTTCTGGAAATAAGTGTTCATTCTGGTCACATACATCTCTTCCACTGTCCATAACTTGATTACTTTTTTCCATATAGTCATTGACAGATTCATGTTTTTTATGATGATCTGTACTCAGAAATTCATAAAAGAAGGCAGGATTGCTTGCGTTCCTCCAGAATTTGTTGCTGCCACGTACAAGAAAAAAATCTTTTCAAATCCATTCTATATTCTGCAATATTGTCACTTTTATCTGTAATTCGTGTAGTGTGAGCTGTCGCATGAGGGATAGCGTATTAAACTCATCTAGTCAGGGATTATTGCATTATAAATTGTAATCCTTGCTGCTGCAACTTGCAAAAAAAAAATATCAAGGTAACATCTATTCTATTCCCTATTAATACCGGTGTTAGCTGCATTTAGTATAGGGATAGGTGCTAGGTATCATAAGCTGCAAATAAGTGTTCATTCTGGTCATATACATCTCTTCCACAGTCCATAACTTGATTGCTTTTTTTCCATACACTGATTGACATATTCATGTTTTTATGGTGATCTGTACTCAGAAATGTATCAAAGCAGGCAGGGTTGCTTGCGTTACTCTAGTTTGTTGCTGCCACGTACAAGAAAAATCTTTCCAGGACCGATTCAAATCCATTCTATGTTCTGCAATATTACCACCCTTATCTGCAATTCATCTAGGGTGAGCCAGAGATGTATCTAGGTTTTCTGGCACCCGCGGCAAGAATTCAGTTTTGTGCTCTTTCCCCTTCCCCAAGCACATATGCGATTTGCACACTTAGTCACGTGCCGACTAGCTGCTCTCCCTAATTCAATCTTCAGTGAAAAATTGAGAGAAGCAGGAAGAGAAGCTTGTTGTCACTTGACCGTAAGTATGAAAATCGCATATGAGTGAAGTAGCCATGTGATGACTGCTGGAACCTGCAAGTGGATCTGAATCCTGACAGTGAGTATATTACACTCTGTTCACACTGGCATGCTACAGTGCTTTATTTTATAATTAAAGGGCTTGTATGACATGCAGAAGTAGTGCTGTTGCTTCAAAAGAATCCAGCAACTATTAGAAATAACACAAGCACAGGAGACAGGAAGTATTGTGCATCAGAAGTGACGCGCCCCTTGGGCCGTGGGGTACTCGGTGCTGGGCCGGTCGTTGCTAGGGGAGTTGTCACAGTGGCGGTGACCCGGTCAGTGACCCAGGGCGATCATTCAAAAGGGGATTTTTATAGGGGATTTATGTACAAAGTTTGTGACGCCACCTGTGGTATGCAGCTAAAGGGAGCCGCCGCTGCGAAGCAGGTCCTCTGGAGCTGATGTTTGTGCAGCAAAGTTGATGTGGCTCTCCACAGGTAGAGCTTAGCTCCAGGGCAGTGTAGATGTTATAGGTGATGCTGGGCGTTGTAGTGCAGGGGTGATGGTGCGGATAATAATCACAGAGACAGTGGGGTGCAGTCTTCCAAGTTTACTCACAGTTGATAAGTTCCTCAGGTTACAGGTTGCGGACTACAACCTTCCACGTCATGCTGCGTTCACCAGGCAGGGGGGTTCAGCAATCCCTCAGGTAATTCAAGAGTGCCTGACAGGATCCCTTTCTATGTGCCTTCCTCAGTCGTCTTCTTGCGCTGGCTCTCGCCCTCCTGCCCTGCGCCTCACAATCAGTATCCCAATCCAGTAGCCTCGGGTCTTGTCGGGCGACCTGCAGTCCCCTGGACCCTCTGTGTTCACCTTCTCGGCGATATAATTTCGGTTGTGGCCATTGCACCTTGCAAGTATAGCAGCCTCCGGTTCCTAGCTGAGCCTTGTAGTTCTCCACTAGTTTAGGGGCCAGTCCCCTCTGCGGCTCGATCCCTCCACCACCTGGCAGATTCGGGCATACGGGTGGCTTCCAGCACTTCCCATACCCCTGGGATCCCTTCTGTTCCTGGAGCCTTTCTCCTGCTCCCTCTCCTGGACCTCTCACTAGGCCCGCCTCCAGAGCGGAGCTCCTGCAGAGCCTATGCTCCTTTCACTTCTCCTTCTCTGACTGACTTGTCTTTCTCTTCCCAAGATGGTTCCCTCTTTTATATCACTCCCTCACAAGCGCTCCCCTGATCTACGTCCTCCACCCGCACCCACTACATGGTTCCCCCTCACTAGGTTCCCCTCCACTCCAGCCAGGGACCAGGGACTGTGCTCTCCCTTAGAAACAATCTCGCCCTGCCCTACTGAAGTGGATGTGTTGGATGCAGGTGTTAGGGTCCCGGGCAGCACTCTATCCTTACCTGAGAGTGGGATACCACACCTCTGGGTGAGATGCAGTACATCTGTGGCGACTGAACCCGCAGGGCCGCCACAGAAGCATCCAGCAACTAGAGGGGTTATCACAGTCACAGGAGACAGGGATTGTTTTAGCAGAGCCTCAGGGGGATTGTGGGGAACTTGTTATTGTAGTCTGGCTGAAGCCAAAGAGAAAGGTAGTGTGTTATCTGTATCTGACAGAAGGCAACTGAACAGGATTCAGATCAGGAGAGAAACTAAACACAGGTCAGATAAACTTCCTGAACTAACAGTGTAGACTATTATTGGGCAGGAAGATAAGGGCTGGAAGGAATGGTGTCACAGGGATCATCTCCCTCATCAACCCCCCCCGCATCTCCATGCAGGATAAAGAATGCTGTGTACTATGGTCTCCTTGTGAAGGAAAAGCCTGTGGTTGTGTATGCATAGAAGTGTGCTGCTAAGAGATCTAATTAGTGTTGAGCATTCCGATACTGAAATATCGGGTATCGGCCGATATTCACTGTATCGGAATTCCGATACTTAATTCCGATACTTTTATAATATCGAATACCGGAATCGGAAGTTCCCATAATGCCTGCGCTCTGCAGTGTCTCTGAAGGATGACAAGCTGGGTGGCAGCGCTCAGCTGAGATCCAGCCTGTCATCAGAATGCCATCCCAGCGTGGGAGAATTCTCCTGATTGTTTAAAAGCCGGCGGGCGGTAAAAAGCCGCCGGCTTTAATACAATCACACAGCCCCATACTGCTTCCCCGCAGCCTCCCACCCCGATCCTCCGCTCCCCTCACCACCTCCAATCCCAATCGTAAATTAGGACCGGGCGGGGAGCGCAGCACCAAGGAGTGAAGGACCCGGGCGGGGAAGCCGGCAGTGAAAAGACTTCACCGCCGGCTTTCCCGTTCTGTGCTGCGCTTTCCCGCCGGTTATTTCAAATGAACAGCTGAGGTATCAGGTGATGCCGATCAGCTGTTCATTTGAAGTCGCCGCGGTGCCCTCAGAGGGTTCATGTGAGTTCATGCTTGACTGCATTGCATGAACTCACATGAACTTTCCCACGGCCGCACAGGTCAGCCTCACCTCCCGGACCCGTCATGATTAGTGTGTGTGCGGGGTGTGTGTGCGGGGTGTGTGTGTGCGGGGTGTGTGTGTGCGGGGTGTGTGTGTGCGGGGTGTCTGTGTGCGGGGTGTCTGTGCGGGGTGTCTGTGCGATGTGTCTGTGCGTGCAGGCAGACATAGGCCGATGTGACACTACTACTCCCATCGGCCTATGTCTGTCCCCCGTCCACTCGTGCCAGCAGGATCAGCTTGATGGGAGCAGTAGTTTCCATCAGCCTGATCCTGCTATTTAAATTGCCCTACTGTGTCCCCAATAAATGTTAGATACATGTCATTGGTGGCCAGTGGTTACCTAAAAGAAATTAGTTCATACATTACCTGTCCCCGCCGATCGCCACCTAAAATAAAGTAAAAAATAAAAAACTACACCTATACTCACCTAGACACCTAATTCCCCGAAGCCATCGATCTCCTGTAATAAAATATAAAATAATAAACCACAACCTTATCCTTACCCCTCCGTAGTAGTCCACGAGTGTCCCACGAAGATCTCCAGTTTAGAGCAGCCACATAGAATGTGACCGCTCTGAACCGCTGCCGCCGCTAGAATGACGGGGCCGTAAGGGTTCACCGGAGTTCAGGCAGCGCTGATCCGGTTAGCTCCTTTACGGCCCTGCTGTATCGTGAGAAATTCCCACGGTACAGCAGTGCCATAAAGGAGGTCTCCGGAGCTGCGCTGCCTGAATGCACTCCGGTGACCTCAGTCAGTGGCTCCTGCTGCCGGGAGCGGACGTGTTCCCGGCAGCGTGAGCTTACAGCAGCCATGCACAGCTGTCACCATCTCCAGATGTGACAGCTGTGCATGGGAGATCAGCGCAGGAACGTGGACAGGTAACTATTTTTTTTTAGTAAACTAAGAATTAAATAAAATGGTGTGTTTTATTTCAAATAAATTATTTTTTTCTGGGTGTAGTGTGTTTTTTCTTTTTAACACTTTGTAGGTTAGTAATGGGGGTGTCATATAGACGGCCATCATTACTAACCTGGGCTTCATGGCAGCTGGCGCTGACATGAACCCCACCACTATTACCCCCTGTCACCGCACCAGGGCAGCGTGGAAGAGCGAGGCTAAGTGCCAGAATTGGCGCATCCTATGGATGCGCCATTTCTAGGGCGGCTGACGGCTGGTGTTTCTAGCCTGGGAGGGGGCCAATATTCATGGCACCCTTCCTGAGCTATTAATATCAGCCCCCAGCTGTCTGCCTAGCCTTTGCTAGCTATTAAAATAGGGGGGACCCCACGTCATTTTTTTGGGGGGGGTCCCCCATTTTAATAGCTAGTAAAGGCTAGGTATTCAGCTGGGGGCTGATATTAGTAGCCTGGGAAGCTCCGTGGGTTTTACCCCCTTCCCAGGCTTCAAACATCTGCCCCAGCCGTCTGCTTAACCTCCGCTAGAGACTAAAATTATGGGGGATCCCACGCCATTTTTTTTTAAAATAAATCCTTTATTTTAACACTAAATGACATTTGAGGAGTTAATAAAGATGCAGTCCCTAAATTATTATTTATTTTTTAATTAATTTTTCCCAAAACTTTTGACGTGGGCTTCGCCATATTTTTGTATGCCAGCCAGGTACAGCATCCAGCTTCTATGAACGCGCCATTTTCCGGGGCGGCCGCGGACTGCAATTTTCAGCGGGGGGGGGGGGGGCAGAAAGCTTAGGCCTCCCTGCGCTGCAGATTCCAGCCCCCAGCTGCCTAGTTGTACCTGGCTGGACACAAAAATAGGGAGAAGCTCCACGTCAATTTTTTTTTAATTATTTCATGAAATAATTTTAAAAAAAAAGGGCTTCCCTATATTGTTGTGTCTGGCCAGGTACAAATAGGCAGCTGGTGGTTGGGGGCAGCCCGTTCCTGCCTGCTGTACCTGGCTGGACACAAATATAGTGTGAAGCCCCACGTCAATTTTTTTTTAATTATTTCAGGAAATTCATGAAATAATTAAAAAAAAATTATGTGGGGCTTCGCCCTATATTTGTGTCCAGTCAGGTACAGCAGGCAGGAACGGGCTGCCCCCAACCACCAGCTGCCTATTTGTACCTGGCCGGACACAACAATATAGGGAAGCCCTTTTTTTTTAAATTATTTCATGAAATAATTAAAAAAAAATTGACGTGGGGCTTCGCACTATATTTGTGTCCAGCCAGGTACAGCAGGCAGGAACGGGCTGCCCCCAACCACCAGCTGCCTATTTGTACCTAGCCGGACACAACAATATAGGGAAGCCCTTTTTTTCTTAATTATTCCATGAATTTCATGAAATAATTAAAAAAAAAAATGTGTGGCGCTTCGCCCTATTTTTGTGTCCAGCCAGGTACAACTAGGCAGCTGGGGGCTGGAATCTGCAGCGCAGGGAGGCCCAAGCTTTCTGGGCCCCACCCGCTGCAAATTGCAGTCCGCAGCCGCCCCGGAAAATGGCGCGTTCATAGAAGCGCCATCTTCTGGCGCTGTACCCAACTCATCCAGGGCCCTGGTGCGGTGGCTCACTGGGTAATAAAGGGGTTAAGGCCAGCTTGGCATTATCAGCTGGCCCTAAGCCCGAAATTCATGGGGTCACGCCAATATTAGACATGACCGCCATGAATTTCTAGTAAAGTATTTAAAAAAAACACAAACACCCAGAAAAAAGTCCTTTAATTGAAATAAACACACAATTCTTTATTGTTCTAAATTAAACCATACTTACAGTCACGCCCATTCCAGCTGAAGCCAACGATCTCCTGCAATAAAAGTAAAATAATAAACCAACCTCATCCTTACCTTTCCATGGTTCCCACGACAGCTTCAGCTCTGCTACATCGAGATGACAGGCTGGACCGTAGCAGAACGCTGCCATCCAGCCTGTCATCCCGCAGACACTGAGAAGCGCAGGCATGTTTGCGCTCCTCAGTGTCTGGCTGTGACGGCATCCAGATGAGCCGAGGTCATGTCCAATGAACTCAGCTCACCTCATGCACGTCACTGACAGCGTGGGAAAATACTCCTGCACTCAGCGCTTCAGCGTGAGACTTCTCCCACGCTGTCAGTGACATACATGAGGTGAGGTCATGTCCAATGAACTCAGCTCACCTCATGCACGTCACTGACAGCGTGGGAAAATTCTCCTGCACTCAGCGCTTCAGCGTGAGAATTTTCCCACGCTGTCAGTGACGTGCATGAGGTGCGCCGAGTTCATTGGACATGACCTCGGCTCATCTGGATGCCGTCACAGCCAGACACTGAGGAGCGCAAGCATGCCTGCGCTTATCAGTGTCTGCGGGATGATAGGCTGGATGGCAGCGTTCTGCTGCGGTCCAGCCAGTCATCTCGATGTAGCAGAGCTGGAGCCGTCGTGGGAGCCATGGAAAGGTAAGGATGAGGTTGCTTTATTATTTTACTTTTATTGCAGGAGATCGTTGGCTTCAGCTGGAATGGGCGTGACGGTAAGTATGGTTTAATTTAGAACAATAAAGAATTGTGTGTTTATTTCAATTAAAGGACTTTTTTCTGGGTGTTTGTGTTTTTTTTAAATACTTTACTAGAAATTCATGGTGGTCATGTCTAATATTGGCGTGACCCCATGAATTTCGGGCTTAGGGCCAGCTGATAATGCCAAGCTGGCCTTAACCCCTTTATTACCCAGTGAGCCACCGCACCAGGGCCCTGGATGAGTTGGGTACAGCGCCAGAAGATGGCGCTTCTATGAACGCGCCATTTTCCGGGGCGGCTGCGGACTGCAATTTGCAGCGGGTGGGGCCCAGAAAGCTTGGGCCTCCCTGCGCTGCAGATTCCAGCCCCCAGCTGCCTAGTTGTACCTGGCTGGACACAAAAACAGAGCGAAGCCCCACGTCAATTTTTTTTTAATTATTTCATGAAATAATTTTTTTAAAAAAGGGCTTCCCTATATTGTTGTGTCCGGCCAGGTACAAATAGGCAGCTGGTGGTTGGGGGCAGCCTGTTCCTGCCTGCTGTACCTGGCTGGACACAAAAATAGGGCGAAGCTCCACGTATTTTTTTTTTAAATTCATGAAATTCATGGAATAATTAAGAAAAAAAGGGCTTCCCTATATTGTTGTGTCCGGCTAGGTACAAATAGGCAGCTGGTGGTTGGGGGCAGCCCGTTCCTGCCTGCTGTACCTGGCTGGACACAAATATAGGGCGAAGCCCCACATCAATTTTTTTTAATTATTTCATGAATTTCCTGAAATGATTTAAAAAAAATTGACGTGGGGCTTCGCCCTATATTTGTGTCCAGCCAGGTACAGCAGGCAGGAACGGGCTGCCCCCAACCACCAGCTGCCTATTTGTACCTGGTTGGACACAACAATATAGGGAAGCCCTTTTTTCTTAATTATTTCATGAATTTCATGAAATAATTAAAAAAAAAAAATACGTGAAGCTTCTCTCTATTTTTGTGTCCAGCCAGGTACAACTAGGCAGCTGGGGGATGGAATCTGCAGCGCAGGGAGGCCCAAGCTTTCTGCCCCCCCCCCCCCGCTGAAAATTGCAGTCCACAGCCACCCCGGAAAATGACGCGTTCAAAGAAGCTGGATGCTGTACCTGGCTGGCATACAAAAATATGGCGAAGCCCACGTCAAAAGTTTTGGGAAAAATTAATTAAAAAATAAATAATAATTTAGGGACTGCATCTTTATTAACTCCTCAAATGTCATTTAGTGTTAAAATAAAGGATTTATTTTAAAAAAAATTGATGTGGGGCTTCGCCCTATATTTGTGTCCAGCCAGGTACAGCAGGCAGGAACAGGCTGCCCCCAACCACCAGCTGCCTATTTGTACCTGGCCGGACACAACAATATAGGGAAGCCCTTTTTAAAAAAAATTATTTCATGAAATAATTAAAAAAAAATTGACGTGGGGCTTCGCACTATATTTGTGTCCAGCCAGGTACAGCAGGCAGGAATGGGCTGCCCCCAACCACCAGCTGCCTCTTTGTACCTGGTTGGACACAACAATATAGGGAAGCCCTTTTTTTCTTAATTATTCCATGAATTTCATGAAATAATTAAAAAAAAAAATGCGGGGGGCTTCGCCCTATTTTTGTGTCCAGCCAGGTACAACTAGGCAGCTGGGGGCTGGAATCCGCAGCGCAGGGAGACCCAAGCTTTCTGGGCCACCCCCGCTGCAAATTGCAGTCCGCAGCCGCCCCAGAAAATGGCGCGTTCATAGAAGCGCCATCTTCTGGCGCTGTACCCAACTCATCCAGGGCCCTGGTGCGGTGGCTCACTGGGTAATAAAGGGGTTAAGGCCAGCTTGGCATTATCAGCTGGCCCTAAACCCGAAATTCATGGGGTCACGCCAATATTAGACATGACCACCATGAATTTCTATTAAAGTATTTAAAAAAACACAAACACCCAGAATAAAGTCCTTTAATTGAAATAAACACACAATTCTTTATTGTTCTAAATTAAACCATACTTACCATCACGCCCATTCCAGCTGAAGCCAACGATCTCCTGCAATAAAAGTAAAATAATAAAGCAACCTCATCCTTACCTTTCCATGGCTCCCACGACAGCTTCAGCTCTGCTACATCGAGATGACAGGCTGGACCGCAGGAGAACGCTGCCATCCAGCCTGTCATCCCGCAGACACTGAGAAGCGCAGGCATGCTTGTGCTCCTCAGTGTCTCGCTGTGACGGCATCCAGATGAGCCGAGGTCATGTCCAATGAACTCAGCTCACCTCATGCACGTCACTGACAGCGTGGGAAAATTCTCCTGCACTCAGCACTTCAGCGTGAGAATTTTCCCACGCTGTCAGTGACGTGCATGAGGTGAGCTGAGTTCATTGGACATGAACTCGGCTCATCTGGATGACGTCACAGAGAGACACTGAGGAGCGCAAGCATGCCTGCGCTTCTCAGTGTCTGCGGGATGACAGGCTGGATGGCAGCGTTCTGCTGCGGTCCAGCCTGTCATCTCGATGTAGCAGAGCTGAAGCTGTCGTGGGAACCATGGAAAGGTAAGGATGAGGTTGCTTTATTATTTTTCTTTTATTGCAGGAGATCGTTGGCTTCAGCTGGAATGGGCGTGATGGTAAGTATGGTTTAATTTAGAACAATAAAGAATTGTGTCTTTATTTCAATTAAAGGACTTTATTCTGGGTGTTTGTGTTTTTTTTTTTAACTTTGACTATGGGGTTAGTAATGGGGGTGTCTTATAGACGCCTCTCCATTACTAACCTGGGCTTGATGTCAGCTGGCATTATAAGCTGACATCAACCCCAACCCTATTACCCCACTGCCACCGCTACAGGGCAGTGGGAAGAGCGAGGTTAAGTGCCAGAATTGGCGCATCCTATGGATGCGCCATTTCTGGGGCGGCTGACGGCTGGTGTTTCTAGCCTGGGAGGGGGCCAATATTCATGGCACCCTTCCTGGGCTATTAAAATCAGCCCCCAGCTGTCTGCCTAGCCTTTGCTAGCTATTAAATTAGGGGCGACCCCACGTTATTTTTTTGGGGGGGTTCCCCCATTTTAATAGCTAGTAAAGGCTAGGTATTCAGCTGGGGGCTGATATTAGTAGCCTGGGAAGCTCCGTGGGTATTACCCCCTTCCCAGGCTTCAAACATTTGCCCCAGCTGTCTGCTTAACCTCCGCTAGAGCCTAAAATTAAGGGGAACCCCACGCCAATTTTTTTTAAAATAAATCCTTTATTTTAACACTAAATGACAAGTACAGTAATCAACACTGTCACTGTACTTCATATATATGTGACTGACATGTTTCTATCTATCTAATCTATGTATGATTCTCTATTCTTTCTATTCTAAATTGTCGGGTACAGATGCTGAATTGCCGGCCGGCTTTTTTAAAGAGACGGTGCACGAAAACACTAATATTTTTTTAAATAAATCCTTTACACTAAATGACAAGTACAGTAAGCAACACTGTCACTGTACTTCATATATATGTGACTGACATGTTTCTATCTATCTAATCTATGTATGATTCTCTATTCTTTCTATTCTAAATTGTCGGGTACAGATGCTGAATTGCCGGCCGGCTTTTTTAAAGAGACGGTGCATGAAAACACTAATATTTTTTTAAATAAATCCTTTACACTAAATGACAAGTACAGTAAGCAACACTGTCACTGTACTTCATATATATGTGACTGACATGTTTCTATCTATCTAATCTATGTGTGAAGCTCTATTCTGTCTGTTATAAATTGTCGGGTACCGCTGCTGAATTGCCGGCCGGCTTTTTTAAAGAGACGGTGCATGAAAACACTAATATTTTTTTAAATAAATCCTTTACACTAAATGACAAGTACAGTAAGCAACACTGTCACTGTACTTCATAGATATGTGACTGACATGTTTCTATCTATCTAATCTATGTGTGAAGCTCTATTCTGTCTGTTATAAATTGTGGGGTACAGATGCTGAATTGCCGGCCGGCTTTTTTAAAGAGACGGTGCATGAAAACACTAATATTTTTTAAAATAAATCCTTTACACTAAATGACAAGTACAGTAAGCAACACTGTCACTGTACTTCATATATATGTGACTGACATGTTTCTATCTATCTAATCTATGTGTGAAGCTCTATTCTTTCTGTTGTAAATTGTCGGGTACCGGTGTATGCGCTGATGAATTGCCGGCTTTTCATGTCATTCTACATTATTCTTAGTTGTTTTACTTCATGTAGAATTAACCTACAAGGAAAGAAAGGGTTTATTTTCATTCCGATATTTGTGTCCCATTGACTTGCATTGGTTTCCGGTATCGGAATCAGCGATATCCGATACTTTTTGGGTATCGGCCCGATCCAATCCGATACGATATTTCCTGATATCGGAAGGTATCGCTCAACACTAGATCTAATCTATGCTGAATTATGCTACTGAAGAGACTGTAATACTGTGCCTTGTGAAGAAACTACTGTATTGTTACTGGAGCCGGTTGCTCAAGAAACTCAGACTGTGCTGTAATATCCCTGAATTGCACTGTGCTTCAGATTAAATTCGACTGTTAAACTGTTGAAAAAGACTCTTGTCAGATGTGTCTGGTCAACAATTGAATCTATTGTGCGCCTGAGAAAAGCTGCAGCTTTTGGTCTCCCTGAGTAACGGTTCCCCCAGGATTCCAAAGAATTCATGAAACCCGTCTCGTCCTATCTGTACCTAGTGGTGTGCGTGTAACACTTGTCCAGGTTTGAGATGAAAGTCTGCGGTCACTCTATATGACTGCAGGTGTCTGAATTCTCACAGCGCATGCACTGCACACTTCTAGGATTCTGTCTTGCCGGTGGCAAGAGTGGATGGTCATGTCAGCACAATTATGTGATTTGTACACTTCTGGCCACATTCCGACTAGATGTGTCCGGATTCTCTCAATTTATTTTCACTGAGTGAGGCCACACCTGTCTAGTCAGCATGTGACCACATGTATGCAAATCACTAGCACCAGAGAATCCTGACAGCGTGCAGTACGCACTGTGAAAATTCAGAAGTCTGCAGTCACATAGAATGACTACAGACTTCTCACAAACTTGGACAACCCCTTTAATGCTCGCCTCCTAACATAAATAAAAATGACAATTAGTCAGTATTTCAAAAAACATTTACATCCAGGTACCTTATGGATGACATTGTCTCTGACTGGAGTCGTTCTCCTTCTTTTCTTCTTCATCTTGTCCAAACTCCAGACCATGATGACTTTTCTCATCCACTCCTAATCTCTGCAGTATTCCATTTTCTCCGGTCTTCTGCAGCACATCCCCACATGATGCCCTTAAATATAGCAGTGTCATTGTAATGCTCCTGAATAAAAATATCTGCCCTACACCGAGCCCGAATAAATAATTGCCCCTCACTATATTCTGTGCAGAAAATATGACCCACACACTGTCCCTACTATGGTACATGTCCTTCACACTACCCTCTTTTTTCCATACTGGGGCCCCTCTTCACATTGTGCTCTCACACTGTGTCCCTCCCTATAGGGCCCTGTCTCTATATTGTACCCCCTCATTACACGCCCCCTCTTTGGCATACTCCCCTCTACTGGCTGTGCCCACATGCTACCTCCCCCTCCACACTAATCAGTCTCTATTCTATGCCCAATTAATTTTTTTTCCCAATACTGTCTCCTCACACGTTTCCCCCTCCCTCCTCATACTGTCTCCTCTCACATTCCATGCTAACCATACTGTCCCCCAAAATATTTATCCCCTCTCTCTCCATAGTGCCTTCTCACACATCCCCCTGACTCCTCATAATTTGTCTGAACACATCCCATTACCCTCGCTCCCCATAATGTGTTTGAACTCATCCCATCACCCTCGATTCCCATACTGTGTCTGCACCCACCTCCCCACTCACCATACTGTGTCTGCACCCATACACCTACTCACTCCCTATACTGTATCCGCATACATTCTCCCCCTTCACTCCCCATAATGCGTTTGCAGCCATCCTTCCCATTCTGTATCTGCATCAATCCCACCACTCACCATACTGTGTCTGTACCCATCCCCCCTCATGCATTCCTCCCTCGTTCTTCATACTGTGTCTGCACACTCCACACTCACCATACTGTGTCTGCACCCTCCACCCCCACTTGCTATACTGTGTCCACACCATCCCCCCACTCACCATAGTGTGTCCTCACCATTCAAAATACTTACCATGCTGTGTCTGTACCATCCCCCACTCACCATACTGTGTCCGCACCATCCCTCCACTCACCATACTCTGTCCACACCCATCCCCCATACCATTTCTTCATACATGCTCCCCACCCCCCATACTGTTCCTTCCTTGCTCCCCAAACTAGTGTCCTCAAATCTCCCGGTTACACTAAATCTCCGCAACCCCTCCCCCATTACACTAAATCCCCCCACACACACTAAATCACCCCATCTTAAATCCCCCCATAAACTAAATCACCCCCACACACTAAATACCCCCATCCTAAATATGCCCCACACACTAAATATTCCCATCATAAATCACCCTTTCCTAAATCATCCCACACACTAAATACCCCCATCCTAAATCACCCCCACACAATAAATCACCCTTTCCTAAATCACCCACACACACTAAATAACCTCATCCTAAATCACTCCACACACTAAATACCTCCATCCTGTCACCTCCACATACTAAATACCCCCATCCCAACTCACCTCCCCCACACTAGATACCCCAATCCCAAATCTCCCCCAAAACACTAAATACCCCCATCCCAAATCTCCCGCCACACACTAAATACCCCCATCCCAAATCTCCCACCACACACAATGAATACCCCCTTCCTAAATCAACCCACTTTACACTGAATCTTCGGTGTACTCAGCTCTGGAGCACAGAGCACTTACCAGCAATTACCATCCATTTCTGGGTGCTTCTTGAAGTATGTTTGGGGTCACCGTCCTGCTGGAAGACCCATGACTTAGGATGTAAACCCAGTTTTCTGACACTGGGCACCTGACGCGCCCCCTGGGCCATAGGGTACTCGGTGCTGGGCCGGTCGTTGCTAGGGGAGATGTCACAGTGGCGGTGATCGGGTCCGTGACCCAGGGCGGTCAATAAAAAGGGTGATATTTACAGGGCATTTATAGTTTTTATATACAGTCCATGACACCACCTGTGGTATGCGGCTATATAGAGCTGCCGCTGCAGTGTAGATCCTCTTGAGCTATTGCTAATGCAGCAGAGTTGGTTTGGCTCTCCACAGGTAGAGCTTAGCTCCAGGGCTGTGCTGAGATGTTATAGATGTTTTTGTTGCAGTTGTGGTGCAGTGTAGTGTTGAGCGAGCACTAAAATGCTCGTGTGCTCGAAGCTCAGGCCGAGATCACCGTGATACTCGGGTGCTCGACCCGAGCAAAGAGCCCAATGTTAGTCTATGGGAGACCTGAACATTTTTGAGGTGGCACCCCTGGCAATCTGTAGAAAGCCTAAAAAGTGTCCAAAACGATAGTGACAGTGCTCAAATGACATGGGGACAGCATGGGGATCGCCCCAGGAAGCATTTCTGACCCCCAGGTCACTGCTGTCAACAACATAGTCAGAGGTATTAAGCCACTTTTACGGGCTCACAATAAAACGTTCAAAAACTAAACTGAAACTTTTTTCCTGTGAAATATGTTAAGGAACATCCTTTCCAGGGTAAAAACTTGTGTATAAGGTAAAATAAATAACCAAAAACAAAAATACTCCTCCACACCTTGGGCTATGTTCACAAGTAGCATTTTTTATGCATTTTTGCACTTTTGTATTGCTTTCAACCGTGATAAATGCATTCACTGGGAAATGTAATTTTAACATTTTACAACCTTATTTGGCCATGTGCTGTGTGACACATGCATACAGTGCTGAAAAGACATGGGAACAGCATGGGGAAAACCCCTGGAAGCATCTCTGACACCCAGGTCACTGCCTAAAAGTGTGCCCATCAGAAGTGATCCTTGCCGCATCAGAAGATGCAGACTTGCAACTATCCCCGTGCAAGTCCTTGTCCCAGGGCAGTGTTCAATTGTACCTAACCCATTCCTTGCAATGCAAGCGCAAATATGCAGCCAACCACCCACAGGCTGCAATACTATACTGCTAGCTTGCACTTGAAATGGGGCCTTTTAGTTTGGAGGAGGACGAAGCTGGTCACTACCTCACGGCTGCGTAGACGGCGAGGTCTCAATACTCAGTCCTCAGCCGCCACTATTTGTCCCGGGAACGTTCCCCACACTTTTCTTAGCCTGGCCTGCTTTAGGGCAGCATTGGACGAGCCCACCAGACAACCAGAGACTCCTCCGGTGGGCCCTGGCTTCTCCATCAGGGGAATTGAGAGTGCCAAGGTGAGGAGCATGATGATGATGATAGAAGTTAGCATTTGCTTTGTTTTCTTGGAATCCGAAAGTAAGAGTGCAGCCTGACACCCACCCACCCCCAGGCTGCAATACCATACTGCTAGCTTGCACTTGAAATGAGGCATTTTAGGCTTGTGGAGGCAGACGCCGGCCACCATGTCATGGCTGCGTCGGTGGCCTGGTATCCAACTCAGTCCCCAGCCGCCCGGAGGCCGGGTGTCCACACTTGGTCCCCAGCAGCCAGGGGGCAGTCGGGTGTCCATACTCGGTCCCCAGCCACCCCTATTTGTCCTGGTGCGCCTTATACCCAAGCGCGCATACCAAAACATTACCTGTGCCCTCCCCAGTGCATTTAGTGGGAAGGACAGCCTATTCCGCTGTAGTGAGTGCACGCCAACCCCCTGTTCATGGCACATGCGAAGATGCCTCCCGCCCTGCACCTGTCGTTGCAGACTTGCAACTATCCCCGTTCAAGTCCTTGTCCCAGGGCAGTGTTCAATTGTACCTCCCCCATTCCTTTCAATGCAAGCGCAAGTATGCAGCCTGCCATCCACCCACCCCCAGGCTGCAATACAATACTGCTTGCTTGCACTTGAAATTGGGCCTTTTAGGCATGTGGAGGCGGAATCTGGCCACCACGTCAAGGCTGCGTCAGCAGCCTGGTATCCATACTCAGTCCCCAGCCGCCCGGCAGCCGGGTGTCCATACTAGGTCCCCAACCGCCCCTATTTGTCCCTGTGCGCCTTATACACAAGCACGCATACCAATACCAAAACATTACCTGGGCCCTCCCCAGTGCATTTAGTGGGAAGGATAGCCTAACCACAAACACGTGGACAAGTGAATGTGGCCAGGGATGGTCCATCTCGCTGACGCCTTCACACTGGGTTAATATTGTGGAAGCCAGGACACAGCTGGACACTGGGATACAACACGTCCTCCAGACATAGAGGATTGCGAGTCCTGGGTCAATCAGGCTTCAACACAAAGTTCAGAAGGTAGACAGCAGCAATGGTCGGCCTCCTACACAACGAGTAAATTATTCATGATCATGAGGCCATCCATCTCCTTAGCTTTCTGTTCCTTGGAATGCAAGCGCATGTATGTAGTAGCAGCTAGGCCTGAGGTGGTCAGCGTTTTGGCGCATATCCTACCTCCTCCGAGGATTGCTGGATGTTTTCCTGCTACTATCCCAGTTCTGACTCCCGTTAAAACAAAGCTTCAGGTGATGAATGATGGATGAGGTGGTGGCAAAGGAGAAAGAACAGGAGGAACAGGGACCATTCACATCAATATCAGGCCAGTCAACCACACATGTCTTGTAGGATATGTTTCTGTACCAAAAGGAGCGGTTCGGCTACACAGTTATAGGGTATACAATGAGTGCAATTCCTACCAAAAATTTAGAGGCACTCCAATGCCCCTTGGAAGTGACATGGAGTTCAGAGTGCCTTAACTAAACCGTTTTTTTCATTTATAGCAACTGGGTCTCCTGTACACTGTTGGCCTAAGCAGTGAATGGAAGGCTTTCCAAAAATTATGAGGAATTGCAATGCCCCTTGAAACAGACGTGGATTACAGCGTACTAAAAACCTTCTACCCATTATTGTGGGGTGGATCTCCCTTAGTGTTCGCCTATGCATTGAAAAGCAAAAGCTGACTAAAATTAGGAGGAAATGCAATGCCTGTTGGAAGAGTCGTGTAGGTTAGAGGTAATTAAAAACAACATTTCAATGCCCCTTGGAAGAGCTGCGGAGTTCAGAGTGGTTTAACAAGACGGTTTTAATGCCCCTTGGAAGAGACGTGGAGGTCACAGTAGCTTAACAAGACACTTTTAATGCTCCTTGGAAGAGACGTGGAGGTCCCAGTGGAATAAAAAGACAATATCAATGCCCCTTGGAAGAGTGGTGGAGGTCCCAGTGGAAGAAAAAGACAATATCAATGCCCCTTGGAAGAGTGGTGGAGGTTGCAGTGGAATAAAAAGACAATATCAATGCCCCTTGGAAGAGTGGTGGAGGTCGCAGTGGAATAAAAAGACAATATCAATGCCCCCTGGAAGAGTGGTGGAGGTTACAGTGGAATAAAAAGACAATATCAATGCCCCTTGGAAGAGTGGTGGAGGTTGCAGTGGAATAAAAAGACAATATCAATGCCCCTTGGAAGAGTGGTGGAGGTCCCAGTGGAATAAAAACACAATATCAATGCCCCTTGGAAGAGTGGTGGAGGTTGCAGCGGAATAAAAAGACAATATCAATGCCCCTTGGAAGAGTGGTGGAGGTTGCAGTGGAATAAAAAGACAATATCAATGCCCCTTGGAAGAGTGGTGGAGGTCCCAGTGGAATAAAAAGACAATACCAATACCCCTTGGAAGAGTGGTGGAGGTTACAGTGGAATAAAAAGACAATATCAATGCCCCTTGGAAGAGACGTGGAGTTCAGAGTGGTTTAACAAGACAGTTTTAATGCCCCTTGAAAGAAACGTGGATGTCATAGTAGCTTAACAAGACTGTTTTAATGCCCCTTGGAAGAGACGTGGAGTTCAGAGTGGTTTAACCAGACGGTTTTAATGCCCCTTGGAAGAAACCTGGAGGTCACAGTGGAATAAAAAGACAATATCAATGCCCCTTGGAAGAGATGTGGAGTTCCCAGTGGAATAAAAAGACAATATCAATGACCCTTGGAAGAGACGTGGAGGTCACAGTAGCTTAACAAGACGATTTTAATGCCCCTTACAAGAGCCATGCAGTACAGCATATTAAAAACATTATTCCCATTATTGGGGAGTGGGTCTCCCATAGTCTTTGCCTATGCCTTCGAAGCAAAAGCTGCCAAAAATTAGGACGGAGGAACTTGCAATGCCCCTTACAAGAGCCATGCAGAACAGCATATTAAAAACATTATTACTATTATTGGGGAGTGGGTCTCCCATAGTCTTTGCCTATGCCTTCCAAGCAAAAGCTGCCAAAAATTAGGATGGAGGAACTTGCAATGCCCCTTACAAGAGCCATGCAGTACAGAATATTAAAAACATTATTCCCATTATTGAGGAGTGGGTCTCCCATAGTCTTTGCCTATGCCTTCCAAGCAAAAGCTGGCAAAAATTAGGACGGAGGAACTTGCAATGCTGGCAACATGGACCACGGTCACCCTGGTGGTATAGTGGTGGTGGAGGCTGAGGATAAGAAGAGCTAAAAACAGCCGACATGAGGAAGCGTATACCCATGTGTGGGTGTGAAGCGGTGCATGGGAATACACCTCCCGAAATAACACAGTGGATTTGACTTTGTTACTCCGCTGTCATTTGGTGGTGATGAGAAGTCTGGCCCAATCCAGCCCTTGTTCATTTTGATAAGGGTCAGCTTGTCAGCATTGTCAGTTGACAGGCGAGTGCGCTTATCAGTTATAATTCCCCCAGCGGCACTAAAAACACGCTCCGATAACATGCTAGCGGCAGGGCAGGCCAGGACCTCCAAGGCATACAGAGCGAGTTCATTCCAAGTGTCCAGCTTGGATACCCAATAATTAAAAGGCACAGAGGAATCACAGAGGACGCTGGTACGGTCGGCAAGGTACTCCCTCACCATCTTTTGAAACTTTCCACTCCTTGTGAGAGTAACCCACGCTTCAGGGCCTGTAAGCTTGGCGGGTCTCAGAAAACTGTCCCAGAATGTTGACAGTGTTCCCCTGCCTCTGCTGGATTGGAGTTGCGTCTCTCTCGCCTGTACACCTTGGTTGGGCAACGAACTGTGACCTCTGCCACCAGCGTGTTCAGATGGGAATTTTTTTAACAGTTCTGCAGCAAGGGCCTTCTGGTACTGCCCCATTTTTGTAGACCTCTCCACCTCAGGAATAAGAAAGTGAAAGTTATCCTTGTAGCTGGGGTCTAAAAGTGTCACCAACCAGTAATGACTGTCACCCAACATTTTGACAACGCGAGGGTCACGGTTAAGGCAGCGTAACATAAAGTCAGCCAGACTGGTAACGGGCAAGACTTCCGTGTCCTCAACAAGATGACGACTGATCATGCTCTCCTCCTCCTCCTCCCCTCTGTCCTCAGGCCACCCACGCTGAACCGACGGTATGACAGTTGTACAGGTACTACCGTCTACAGCGCATGATACCAGCTCCTGTTCTTCTTCCTCCTCCTCTCCCTCATTGTCCCCCAATGCATGTTGGGATGAGATGAGGCTGGGCTGTGTGTAACAGCCCGCTACGGCTTCTTGATCCATCTCATCATACTCTGCCTCCTCTTTAATTCTTCGCAGAGAGTGTTGCAAAAGACAGACAAGTGGGATGCTGACGCTAATGATGGCGTCATCTCCACTCACCATCTTGGTGGACTCCTCAAAGTTTGTCAGGATGGTACATATGTCAGACATCCAGGTCCACTCCTGAGGTCTTATGTGTGGAGTCTGACCTGAATATCGACGGCCTTGTTGCAGCTGGTACTCCACAACTGCTCTCTTCTGCTCACAAATCCTTAGCATCATGTGGAGGGTAGAGTTCCAACAGGTAGGGACATCACACACCAGTCGGTGTGCCGGAAGCTGCAAACGCTGCTGCAACACAGCGAGGGCGGCAGAAGTTGTAGCCGAATATTGAAAATGAGCTGACAGGTGGCGTACTTTGACGAGCAGATCTGGCAACTCGGGGTACGATTTAAGAAACCACTGAACCACGAGGTTAAGCACATGACCCAGGCATGGTACGTGTGTGATCTTGCCTCGCCTCAGAGCCGCCACCAGGTTACGGCCATTGTCACACACGACCATGCCTGGATATAGGTTCAGCGGTCTCAGCCACAGATCTGCCTGCTCTTTCACAGCTGTCCACAACTCACAAGCAGTGTGAGGTTTATCACCTAAGCTTATGAGTTTCAGCACAGCCTGTTGCCACTTGGCTGAGGCAGTGCGACAGTGCTTCCAGCTTGTAACTGATGTGGTGATATCTGAGATGGAGGCTGAACATGAGGAGGAGGATGATGCGCAGGAGCTGTACACTGTGGGGGAAACTCTGACTGACATAGGGCCTGCAATCCTCGGTGTGGGGAGGATGTGTTCCGTCCCAAGGTCCGACTGGGTCCCGGCTTCCACTATGTTTACCCAGCGTGCCGTCTGTACCATCCCTTGCCACAAGCACTTGTCCATGTGTCCGTTGTCAGGTGGACTCTCCCAGTAACTGCGTTGTTGAGGGCACGGCAGATGTTTTGGCACACGTTTTTGTGTAGTGCGGGGATGGCACACCGGGCAAAATAGTGTCGGCTGGGGACCGAGTACCGAGGGACGGCCACCGCCATAAGGTTGCGGAAGGATTCCGTCTCCACCAGCCTAAAAGGCAGCATTTCCAACGCAAGCAGTCGTGAAATATGCAAATTTAGGACTGTGGCCTGTGGGGTGTTGGCTGCAAATTTGCGCTTTCATTCAAAGGTCTGGGATATGGGCAATTGAACGCTGCGGTGGGACGTGGACATTGATGCTGTTTCTTGAGAAACTGCCATAACAAGTGAGGACTGAGAGGAGGGGGCATCTTTGCATGCAGTATGGACAGGGGATTGCCTTGCATGCACAACAGGGGAGTCTCTTACACGCACAACAGCGGAAGAAGCAGTGGTGACACCCGCGGACACTGGTCGTGGACCCTGGGGTTCGCCCCACAAAGTCGGGTGCTTTGCTGACATGTGCCTGATCATGCTGGTGGTGGTCACGCTGGTAGTTTTGTCACCCCTGCTGATGCTGGCATGGCAGTTGGTACAAATGGCCTTCTGGGATTATCAGCAGAGTCTTTAAAAAAATTCCAGACTCTGGAAGACCTACCGGTTGTACTGGCAACGTCCCTTGTGTTGGTGTTATGGGGAGTGGTTGTACCCCTTCTGTTTGCGGCCACCACACTGCTTCTTCCTCTCTGTTGGGGTACTCTGCCTCCCTCCCCCTTTGTGCCACTGGCCTCGCTCTGCGTGTCCTCCTGCCACGTTGGGTCAGTTACTAGATCATCCACCACCTCCTCCTCTTCCACTTCCTCACCACGGTCCTCCTCCTCACTTCGTGGCAATTGTCTCTCGTCATCGTCCACCTCTTGTGACAAATTGCCAGCGTCGCCTTCCTGTGGCCGTGGCTGTTCAAATATTTGGCCATCGCTACATGGGATCTCCTCTTCCACCACTTCAAGCGGAGCAGGCGAGGGGCCCAAATATGGAAATGGACCAGTGAACAGCTCTTCAGAGTGTCCAACTGTGGGATCAGCTGCTGTCTGACGACACTTGACATGGTGGGAGGAAGGAGCATCAGGGTGAGGAGGAGTATGCGGTCAAGACTCACGGCTACTAAAACTTGACCGTGTGGAAGACAGACCGGAGGTGGTGGTGCCCAGGTAACTGGAAGTATTATCTGCTATTCAATTAATAACCTGTTCACACTGATCAGTTAGTGGTGTTGTGTGCTTCCCTAGTAATTCGGTCAAGAACTGGGAGCGAGAAGATGTGGCTGTTGTTTGTGGCACATTTTCACCTTGGCCACGGCCCCGTCCTCTGCACGTACCATCACCATAATGTCCAGTTCCACATCCCTTGCCACGCGCCTTGCCCATTGTAAATGAAGTAAAATAGCTGACACTTGCACTATCAATGGCAAAAGGGTAATAAAAAGGAGATTAGAACCATGGAAGAGGAAAACCACAGTTCTAGTTCTCAGGCCTACACCAGAATCTTTTAAACAGATATATTTGTGTCTGAACAGTCAGCGAGACACTCAAACTGTTTTTTTTTATGGAAAAAAGGCAAAAAGGTGGATAATACAGAGATTTGAACCGTGGAACTGCAAAACCACAGTTCTAGTTATCTGGCCGAAACCAGACTCTTTTAAACCTTTATATTTGTGTATGAACACTCACAGCCACACTCAATTTTTTTTTTTTTTTTTTTTGGGGGGGGGGATACCAAAAGGTTAATAAGACTGGTATTTGTACAGTCTGACTGAGGAAAAAAAAAAAAGAGGATTTAGATTAAAAAAAAGCATTTTTCCTGGCCCCTGAGACCTGGGGCTAAGTCTAGCAATTTGAGCAGCAGCAGCACACAGGACTGTAATGCAGTGCTTGTTGGTATAACCACTGCATCTCCTATACAGCCTGCCCTCCTGCCTGATATCTGGGAAGGATATTAGTCCTCAGAAGGACTGTTTGTTTGATTTTGCAGGCTTTAGAGACCCTACACTACCTATTTTGCAGTATAAATCTCTCCCTAGCTCAGCAACACTCTCCCTACACTGTCTGATCCAGAGCGACTGTGTCCAAGATGGCGGCGCCCGGTTTTAAATACTCGAGGTGACGCTGTGCGGCCAGCCAATCACTGCAATGCCCACAAACAACATGGCTGCGGCATTACAGTGACTGGCTGGCAATCCCTGCATGCTCATTGGCTCTGTAAAGCACACCAAACATGCAGGGCGGAGACCCGAGCTCCCGCCCGAGTAACCCGAAAATGCTCGGTGCTCGCCGAACATCCCAAGTAGTGAGATGCTCGGGCGAGTACCGAGCAGTGTCGATCATGCTCGCTCAACACTACTACTGACAGATTATCAGGAGGACACTGCATAGGGATATCATTACTAATGCCTGATTATCAGGAGGACACAGCGGGGGGATTTCATTACTATTGCCGGATTATAAGGAGGACACAGCAGAGGGATATAATTACTACTGACGGATTATCAGGAGAACACAGTCGAGGGATATGATTACTACAGCTGGATTATCAGGAGGACACGGCATAGGGATATCATTACTACTGATGGATTATCAGGAGGACACGGAATAGGGATATCATTACTACTGCCTGATTATCTGGAGGACAGAGTGGGGGGATATCATTACTACTGCCGAATTATCAGGAGGATAGTGGAGAGGGATATCATTACTACTGCCGGATTATCAGGAGGACACGGCATAGGGATATCATTAATACTGCCTGATTATCTGGAGGACAGAGTGGGGGGATATCATTACTACTGCCGAATTATCAGGAGGATAGTGGAGAGGGATATCATTACTACAGCCGGATTATCAGGAAGACACAGCGGAGGGATATCATTACTACTGCCGGATTATCAGGAGTACATGGCATATGGATATCATTCCTACTGCCTGACTATCAGGAGGACACAACAGGGGTGATATCATTACTAAAGCCGGATTATTAGGAGGACACACAGAGGGATATCAATATTACTGCTGGATTATAATGAAGACATGTCATAGGGATATCATTACTACAGCCGGATTATCAGGAGGACAAGGCATAGGGATATCATAACTACTGCTGGATTATCAGCAGTAAACAGCATAGGCATATCATTACTACTGCCGGATTATAAGGAGGACACTGCAGAGAGATATCATTACTACTGCCGGATTATAAAGAGGACACAGCGGAGGGATATCATTGCTACTGCCGGATTATCAGGAGGACACGGCATAAGTATATCATTACTACTGCCTGATTATCTAGAGGACAGAGCGGGGGGATATCATTACTACTGCCGGATTATCAGGAGGATACTGGAGAGGGATATCATTACTACTGCCGGATTATCAGGAGGACACGGCATAAGGATATCATTACTACTGCCTGATTATCTAGAGGACAGAGCGGGGGGATATCATTACTACTGCCGGATTATCAGGAGGATACTGGAGAGGGATATCATTACTACAGCTGGATTATCAGGAAGACACAGCGGAGGGATATCATTACTTCTGCCGGATTATCAGGAGGACACTGCAGAGGATTATCATTACTACTGCCAGATTATCAGGAGGACACGGCGGAGGGATATCATTTCTACTGCCGGATTATCAGGAGGACACTGCACAGGGATATCATTACTACTGCCTGATATCTGGAGGACAGAGCGGGGGGATATCATTACTACTGCCGGATTATCAGGAAGAGACAGCGGAGGGATATCATTACTACTGCCGGATTATCAGGAGGACACTGCAGAGGATTATCATTACTACTGCCAGATTATCAGGAGGACTCGGCATAGGGATATCATTACTACTGCCGGATTATCAGGAGGACACAGCATAGGAATATCACTACTACTGCTGGATTATCAGGAGGACACGTCATAGGGATATCATTACTACTGCCCGATTAAAAGGAGGACACGGCATGAGGATATCATTACTACTACTGGATTATCAAGAGGACACTGCAGAGGGATATCATTACTACAGCCGGATTATCAAGACGACACAGTGGAGGGATATGATTACTACTGCCGGATAATCAGGAGGACACGGCATAGGGATATCATTACTACTGTCGGATTATCAGGAGGACACGTCATAGTGATATCATTACTACTGCCTGATTATCAGGAGTAAAAAGAATAGGCATATCATTACTACTGCCGGATTTTTAGGAGGAAACGGCATAGTCATATCATTACTACTGCCGGATTACCAGGAGGGCACGGCATAGGGATATCATTACTAATGCCTGATTATCAGGAGGACACAGCGGGGGGATATCATTACTATTGCCGGATTATAAGGAGGACACTGCAAAGGAATATCATTACTACAGCCGGATTATCAGGAGGACACACGGAGGGATATCATTACGACTGTCGGACTATCAGGAGGACACGTCATAGGGATATCATTACTACTGCCGGATTATCAAGAGGACACGGCATAGGAATATCATTACTACTGCCAGATTATAAGGAGGACACTGCATAGGGATATCATTACTACAGCCGGATTATCAAGACGACACAGTGGAGGGATATCATTACTACTGTCGGATTATCAGGAGGACACGGCATAGGGATATCATTACTACTGGCGGATTATCAAGAGGACACGGAATGGGATATCATTACTACTGCCAGATTATAAGGAGGACACGGCATAGGGATATCATTACTATAGCCGGATTATCAGGAGGACACGGCATAGGGATATCATTAAAACTGGCAGGCTATCAAGCGGACACTGCAGAGGGATATCATTACTACTGCTGGATTATTAGGAGGAAACGGCATAGTCATATAATTACTACTGCCGGATTATCAAGAGGACACTGCAGAGGGATATCATTACTACTGCCGGATTATCAGGAGGACACAGCGGAGGGATATCATTACTACTGCCAGATTATCAGGAGGGCACAGCGGAAGGATATCATTACTACTGCCGGATTATCAGGAGGGCACAGCGGGGGGATATCATTACTACTGCGAGATTATTAGGAAGACGCGGCATTGGGATATCATTATAACTGCTGGATTATCAGGAGGACACGGCAGAGGGATATCATTAGTACTGCCAGATTATCAGGAGAGCAGAACGGAGGAATATCAGTACTACTGCTGGATTACCAGGAGGGCACCGCGTAGGTATATCATTACTACTGCCGGATTATAAGGAGGACACGACATAGGGATATCATTACTACGGCCGGATTATCAGGAGGACACAGCAGAGTGATATCATTACTACATCCGGATTATCAGGAGGACACGCCATAGGGATATCATTACTACTGTCGGATAATCAGGAGGACACGGCATAGGGATATCATTACTACTGCGCGATTATCAGGAGGACACAGCGGAGGGATATCATTACTGCTGCCGGATTAACAGGAGAATAAAGCAGTGGGATATCAATACTACTGTCAAATATTACCGCGCTTGGGCCGCGGTACTCCGCTCCTGGGATTCGCTGGCCCGCGGTACTCCGTTCCTGGGCCGCGGTACTCTGCTGTTGGGCCTCGGTAGTCCGCTACTGGGACTCGCTGGCCCACGTCACTCCGCTCCTGGGCCGCGCCTTGGCCGCGGTACTCTGCTCCTTTGACTCGCCGGCCCGCGATACTCCGCTTCTGGGCCTCGGTAATCCACTCCTGGGCCGTGTTGGCCGTGGTACTCCGCTCCTGGGACTCGCCGGCCTGCAATACTCCGATCCTAGGCCACGGTACTCTGCTCCTGGGCTGCGGTAGACCGCTACTGGGACTTGCCGGCCCACGTTACTCCGCTCCTGAACCACGCCTTGGCAGCGATATTCCGCTCCTGGTACTCGCCGGCCCGCAGTACTCTGCTCCTGGGCCGCGCCGGCCGCGGTAGTCCGCTCCTGGGACTTGCCGGCCCGTGTAACTCGGCTCCTGGGCCGCGCCTTGGCAACGATACTACGCTCCTGGGACTCGCCGGCCCGTGGTACTTCGCTCCTGGGCCGCAGAACTCTGCTCCTGGGATTCGCCGGCCCGCGGTACTCCACTCATGAGCTGCGCCGACACGTGGTACTCCACACCTAGACCATGCCGGCCCGCAGAACTCCGCTTCTGCGCCTCACCGGCCCGCAGTTTTCCGCTTCTGAGATTCGCCGGCCCGCGGTACTCCAATCTTGAGCCGCGCCGTTCCACGGTACTCCACTCCTGGGCTGCGCCGGTCCGCGGTAATCTGCACCTGGGCCGCACCGGCTCATGGTACTCTGATCCTGGCCCGTGGTACTCCTGGCCGACTCAAGGTACTCCGCTTCTGGGCCACGGTACTCCACTCTGGGCTGTGCCGGCTGTGGTAGTCCATTACTGGGATTCGCCAGCCCGCGATACTCCGCTCCTGGGCCACGGTACTCTGCTCCTGGGACTTGTCGGCCTGTGGTACTCCCCTCCTGGGCCGTGCCAGCCCCCGGTACTCCACTCCTGCGTCGCACAAGGGTACTCAGCTACTGGGACTCGCCAGCCAACGGTACTCCGCTCCTGGGATGCGGTACTCTGATCCTGGGTTTCGCCGGCCCGCGGTACTGCACTCCTGAGCAATCCCGGCTCGTGGTACTCCGCTCCTGGGATTCGCTGGCCCGCGGTACTCCGCACCTGAGCCGCACCGGCCCATGGTACTCCGCACCTGGGCCGCACCGGCCCACATTACTTCATTCCTGCGCCGCACCGACCCGCAGTACTCCGCTCCTGGGACTCGCCGGCCCATGGTACTCCGCTACTGGGCCGCGGTACTCCGCTACAGGTCCGCGCCGGCCAGTGGTACTCCTCACCAACTTGCGGTACTCCGCTCCTGTGCCTCGCCAGCCCGCATTACTCCGCTACTGGGCCGCACATTGGCCACGGTACTCCGCTCCTGGAACGCGCCGGCCCGCGATACTCCGATCCTCCGCTACTGGGCCGTGACAGATGTGGTAGTCCGCTACTGGGACTTGCCGGCCCGCGTTACTCCGCTCCTGAACCGCGCCTTGGCAGCGATACTCCGCTCCTGGTACTCGCCGGCCCGCAGTACTCCGCTCCTGGGCCGCAGTACTCCACTCCTGGGCCACTCCGGCCGCGGTAGTCTGCTACTGGGACTTGCCGGCCCGCGTAACTCGGCTCCTGGGCCACGCCTTGGCAGCGATACTACGCTCCTGGGACTCGCCAGCCCGTGGTACTTCGCTCCTGGGCCGCAGAACTCTGCTCCTGGGATTCGCCGGCCCGCAGTACTCCACTCATGAGCTGCGCTGACACGAGGTACTCCGCACCTAGGCCATGCCGGCCCACAGAACTCCGCTCCTGCGCTTCACCGGCCCGCGGTTTTCCTCTCCTGGGATTCACCGGCCCGCGGTACTCCAATCTTGAGCCGCGCCATCCCACGGTACTCCACTCCTGGGCAGCGCCGGTCCGAGTACACCTGGGCCGCAGTGGCCCATGGTACTCCGATCCTGGCCCATGTCGGCCCGTGGTACTCCTCGCCGACTCAAGGTACTCTGCTCCTGAGCCACGGTACTCCGCTCCTGGGACTCGTCAGCCCGCGGTACTCCGCTCCTGGGCCGTGCCGGCCCGCGGTACTCCCCTCCTGGGCCGCGTCAGCCCCCCGTACTCCACTCCTGCGTCGCAAAATGGTACTCAGCTACTGGGACTCGCCAGCCTGCGGTACTCCGCTCCTGGACCGCGGTACTCTGATCCTGGGTTTCACCGGCCCACGGTAATGCACTCTTGAGCTGTTCCGGCTCGCGGTACTCCGCTCCTGGGACTAGCCGGCCCATGGTACTCCTCGCCAACTCGCAGTTCTCCGCTCCTGTGCCTCGCTGGCCTGCGTTACTCCGCTCCTGGGCCACACATTGGCCATGGTACTCCGCTCCTGGGACGCGCCGGCCCACGATACTCCGCTCCTGGGCCGTGCCGGCCGCGGTACTCCTCTCCTGGTACTTGCCGGCCTGCGATATTCAGCTTCTGGGCCGCGGTACTCTACTCCTGGCCCGCGCCGGCCGCGGTAGTCCGCTACTGGGACTCGCCGGCCCGCGTTACTCCGGTCCTGGCCCGCGCCTTGGCCGCGGTACTCCGCTCTTGGGACTCGCCAGCCCACTGTACTCTGCTCCTTGGCCGTGGTACTCCGCTCCTGGGATTCGCCAGCCCGCGGTACTCCACTCTTGAGCTGCGCCGACACGCAGTACTCCGCACCTGGCCGTGTCCGCCCGCGGTACTCGCTCCTGCGCTGCGCCGGCTCGCGTTACTCCACACTTGGGCCGCACTGGCCCACGGTGCTCGGCTTCTGCGCCGTGCTGGCCTGCAGTACTCCGCTCCTGGGACTCGCCGGCCCGTGGTACTCCGCTCCTGGGCCACGGTACTCCGCTTCTGGGCTGCGCCGGCCCACGGTGCTCCGCTTCTGGGTCGTGCCAGGGCCACGGTACTCTGATCCTGGCTGGCGTCGGCCCGTGGTACTCCTCGACAGCTAGCGGTACTCCGTTTCTGGGCCACGGTACTCCGCTCCTGGGCCATGCCGGCCCGCGATACTCCGCTCCTGAGACTTTTCAGCCCACGGTACTCCGCTCTTTGGCTGCGCCGGCCCGTGGTACTCCCTTTCTGGGCCTCGCGAGCCCCCAGTACTCCGCTACTGCGCCGGACAATGGTACTCCGCTCCTGGGCCTTGCCAGCCAGCAGTACTCCGCTCCTGGGCCGCGCATGGGCAGCGGTACTCTGATCCTGGGTTTCGCCAGCCCGCAGTACTGCACTCATGAGCTGTTCCGGCCCACGGTACTCCGCTCCTGGGATTCGCCGGCCTAAGGTACTCCGCACCTGGGCCACACCGGCCCACGGTACTCCATTCCTGCGCAGCGCTGGCCTGTGGTACTCCACTTCTTGGCCGCGCCGGTCCGCAGTTCTCCACTCCTGGCCCACGCCGGCCCGCGGTACTCCGCTCCTGGCCCGCGCCGGCCCGTGGTACTCCTCGCCAACTCGCGATACTCCACGGTACTCTGCTCCTGGGCCGCGCCGGCCCACAATACTCCTCGCCAACTCGCGATACTCCGCTTCTGGGCCGTGGCACTCCGCTCCTGGGCCGAACCTGGGCCGCGGTACTCCACTTCTGGGCCGCGCCGGCCCGCGGCCCTCCGCTCCTGTGACTCGCCGGCTCGTGACACTCCGCTCCTGGGCCGCAGTACTCCGCTCCTTGGCCGCGCCGGCCCACGGTACTACGCTCCAGGGCCGCGGTACTCTGCTCCTGGGCCGCCCCATCCCACAGTACTCCTCACCGACCCACGGTACTCCGCTCCTGGGCTGTGGTACTCCGCTCCTGGGCAGCGCCTGGGCTGCAGTACTCCACTCTGGGCTGCGCCGGCCTGCGGGTCTCCACTCCTGGTCAGCACCTGGGCCGCGGTACTCCACTCCTTGGCAGCGCCTTGGCCGCGGTACTCCACTCCTGGGCTGCGCTGGCCCACGGCTCTCCCCTTTTGGGCCGCTCTGGCCCATGGTACTCCGCTCCTGGAACTCACCGGCCCACGGTTCTCCGCTCCTGGGCCATGGTACTCCGCTCCTGGGCAGCGCCTGGGCCGCGGTACTCCGCTCCTGTGCAGCACCTGGGCCGTGGTACTCCACTCCTGGGCCTTACATCCGGGTGCTACTGAAGCACCGAAGGCCTTGGTTTTCTGTGATACTGAAGCACACAGCTTCCGGGTGCCATCAAAGCACATGGCTCCGCTTCTGGGTGCCACTGAAGCTCACGGATCAGCGTACGAGTGCCATCGAAGTACACGACACTGCATCCCGGTGCCACCAAAGAAAACGACCTTACGTTTGACTACCACCGAAGCACACGGCTCTGTGTCAGGGTGCCACTTAAGCTCACAGGCCCAGCATTCTGGTGCCACCAAAGCACATAGATCCGCATCCAGGTGCCATCGAAGCACACGGCCTTACGTCCGGGTGCCAGCGAAGCACCGAAGGCATTGGTTGCCTGTGCCATCGAAGCACATGGCTGCACGTTTGGGTGCAACCCGAAGCACACGGCTGCACGTCCAGGTGCCACTGAAGCACAATGACCCACGTCCGGATGCCACCGAAGCACACGGCTCCACTTCAGGGTGCCAGCGAAGCACAGAAGGCCTTGGTTCCCTGTGCTACCAAAGCATACGGCACCGCGTCCCGGTGCCACCGAAGCACATGGCTCCGCATCCGGGTGCCCCCGAAGCACACGGCCTTACGTCCAGGTGCCAGCGAAGCATCAAAGGCATTGGTTCCCTGTGCCATCGAAGCGCATGGCTGTGCGTTTGGGTGCCACCGAAGCACACAGCTGCCACCGAAGCACACTGAC
This sequence comes from Phyllobates terribilis, assembly GCF_046119375.1. Taxonomy (NCBI): domain Eukaryota; kingdom Metazoa; phylum Chordata; class Amphibia; order Anura; family Dendrobatidae; genus Phyllobates; species Phyllobates terribilis. The sequence continues at coordinate 641,088,876 of NW_027362762.1, forward strand.
CCACGTCCGGGTGCCACCGAAGCACACGGCTTCGCTTCTGGGTGCCACCAAAGCACACGGATCCGCGTCCGGCTGCCAGCGAAGCACCAAAGGCCTTACGTCCGAGTACCAGCGAAGCACCGAAAGACTTGGTTCCCTGTGCTACCGAAGCACACGGCTCCGGGTGCCAGTGAAGCACATGGCCTTACGTCCAGGTGCCAGTGAAGCATTGAAGACATTGGTTCCCTGTACCATCGCAGCACACAGCGGCGCGTTTGGGTGCCACCGAAGCACATGGTTGCGCGTCCAGGTGCCACCAAAGCACACGGATCAGGGTACGGGTGCCACCGACGCACACGACACCGCGTCCCAGTGCCACCGGAGTACACGGACCCACGACCGGGTGCCACCGAAGCACACGGCTCTGCGTCCGGGTTCCACCGAAGCACATGGCCTTACAACCGAGTACCAGCGAAGCACCGAAGGCATTGGTTCCCTGTGACACCGAAGCACACGACTGTACGTTTGAGTGCCACCAAAGCACATGTCTGCGCATCCAGTTGCCACCGAAGCGCAGAGGTCAGTGTACGGGTGCCACCGAAGCACACAACACCGAGTCCCAATGCGACTGAAGCACACGGACCCGCGTCCGGGTGCCACCGAAGCACATGGCTCCTTTTCTGGGTGCCACCAAAGCACACGGAACAGCGTACGGGTGCCGCCGAAACACACAGCCTTACGTCCGAGTACCACCGAAGCACACGGCCTCGCATCAAGGTGCCACCGAAGCAAACGGCCCCTCATCACGGTGCCACCGAAGCAAACGGCCCCGCGTCCGGTTGCCACCGAAGCACACAGGTCAGTGTACGGGTGCCACCGAAGCACACGACACCCAGTCCCGGTGCGACCGAAGCACACGGACCCACATACGGATGCCACCAAAGCACACGACTCCACTTCTGGGTGCCACCAAAGCATACGGATCAGCGTATGGGTGCCACCGAAACACGTGTCACCGAATCACACAGCCTTACATCCGCTACCACCGAATCACACGGATCCGTGTCAGGGTGCCACCGAAGCTCACGGCCCTGCGTTCTGGGGCCACCAGAGCACACAGATATGAGTCCGGGTGTCACCAAAGCACACAAACCCGCGTCTGGGTGCCACCGAAGCACAAGTACCAGCGTCCGGGTGCCACTGAAGCACACGGCCTTGGTTCCCTGTGCCACCGAAGCACTCGGCCCCGCATCAGGGTGCCACCGAAGCACACAAATGCGCATCTGGGGGCCACCGAAGCACACAACCTTATGTCCGTGTGCTAGCGAAGCACCAAAGGCCTTGGTTCCCTGTGCCACCAAAGCACACGGCTCCGCGTCCGGGTGCCAACGAAGCACACGGCTCCGCATCCAGATGCCACCGAAGTACACGGACCCGCATCCGGGTGCCACCGAAGCTCACAGACCCACGTCCGGGTGCCACCGAAGCACATGGACCCGAGTCCGGATGCCGACGAAGCACACGGCTCCGCATCAGGGTGCCACTGAAACACACAATCCAGCGTCCGGGTGCCACTGAAGCACACGGCTCCGCGTCCGGGTGCCAAAGAAGCACACGGCTCCGCGTTCGGGTGCCAATGAAGTACACGGACCCGCATCCGGGTGCCACAGAAGCACACAAACCTGCTTCTGGGTGCCACCGAAGCACACGGCTCCGCATACGGGTGCCACAGAAGTACACAATCCAGCATCCAGGTACCATGGAAGCACACGGACCCTGGTCTGGGTGCCACCGAAGCACATGGCTCCGCTTCCGGGTGCCACCAAAGCACATGGATCAGTGTACGGGTGACAACTAACCATATGACATCACATCCCGGTGCCACCAAAGCACACAGCCTTATGTCTGGTACCATCGAAGCACAAGGACCTGCGTCAGGGTGCTACCGATTCTCACGGCCCCGTGTTCTGGTGCCTCCGAAGCACACGGATCCGCATCCATGTGCCACCAAAGCACACAGCCTTACGTACGGTACCACCTAAGCACAAAGACCCGCGTCAGGGTGCCACCCAAAGCTCATGGGTCCGGGTGCCACCAAACAAAACACACGGCCTTACGTTCGGGTGCCAACGAAGCGCCAAAGGCCTTGGTTTACTGTGCCACTGAAGCACACGGCTCCACGTACATGTGCCACTGAATCACACGGACCCACGTCCGGGAGCCACCGAAACACACAACACCACGTCCCGGTGCCACCAAAGCACACGGACCCGCGTCCGAATGCAACCTAAGCATATGGGTGCCTCCAAAGCACATGACACCGCGTTCCTGTGCCACTGAAGCACACAGCCTTACGTACGGTACCACTGAAGCACACGGACCCGCGTCAGGGTTCCATTGAAGCTCACGGCCCCGCGTTCTGGTAAAACCAAAGCACACAGGTCCGGGTGCCACCAAAGCACACGGCCTTACGTTCGGGTGCCACCGAAGTACCGAAGGCCTTGGTTTCTGTTACGGATCCGGGTGGTGGAACCTCTGTACTGCGGTGCAAGGAGGGACCAGAGGGGCGTAACTAGGTATCAACTCGGACCGACCAAGGTCGTGAGGCGGCTCAATTGACTCCGTGACCAGGGAGGGACCGAGCAAAGGAACCAGGTGCTACTCTGGGGACCGATCTTGTATGAGAGCATGTGACTCCCACGGGTCAGAAGGCAGGGACTGACCGGTACAGCAGATGAGCACGGCAGGCAGGCTGGGGGGTGGTCCAGGCAGACAGACTGGCAGGCACGGTAGGTAACAGGCAGGTGCCTCCAGGTGGGCTGGCTGGCATACATGGCAGGTAACGGGCAGGTGCTTCCAGGTAAGCAGGCGGGCTGAGCCCATAGACAGACTGGCGGACTGGCAGTAGGCAGACTGTCAGGCTGGAGAGTAGACAAGCAGACGGACTGGACTAGTAGTCCGGATGGCGGACTGGACTTGTAGTCTGGCTGGCGGGCTGGACTTGTAGTCTGGCTGGCGGGCTGGACTTGTAGTCCGGCTGGCAGGCTGGACTGGTAGTCAGGCTAGCAGCGGGACCTGAGGGCTGAAGCAGAGTATCACAGACAAAGCTACAACCTTGCACGGGCACCTCCATATTGGAGGAGGTGCCTTTTTTAGGAGAAGTCCTCCGGCCATTGGCCGGGGACTTTTTAGGACTGCGCACGCGGCCCCTTTAAGAGGGCGGGAGCGTGCGCGACCTAAGCACAGGACCAGGGAGGCCAGAAGACGCCGGAGCAGGACCGCGGCTGTAAGGGGGACGGCGTCTCTGCCGGGCAGGAGGCAGAGACGCCAATGCCACAGTTTCCTGTGCCACTGAAGCACATGGCTCCGCGTTCGGGTGCCACCGAAGCACACAGCCTTATGCGTGGGTGACTGTGCCACCGAAGCACATGGCTCTGCGTCCGCGTGCCACTGAAGCATACAGTTCCGCATTCTGGTGCCACCGAAGCACACGGATCCGCGTCCGGGTACCACCAAAGCACACAGCCTAACGTCCGAGTGCCACCGAAGAACATGGCGCCACGTCCGGGTGCCACCAAAGCACAAGGCTCCTTTTCTGGGTGCCACCAAAGCACACGGAACAGCGTACGGGTGCCACCTAAGCACATGACACCGTGTCACGGTGCCGCCGAAACACACAGCCTTATGTCCGAGTACCACCGAAGCACACGGCCCCGCATCAAGGTGCCACCGAAGCATCCGGATCCGCATCCGAGTGCCACCGAAGCATACTGCCTTAGGTTCGGGAGCCAGCAAAGCACCAAAGGCCTTGGTTAGCAGTGCCACCGAGGCACATGGCTCCGCGTCCGGGTGCCACTGAAGTACACGGACCCACGTCCGGGTGCCACCGAAACACACGACACCACATCCTGGTGCCACCAAAGCACACAGACCCGCGTCGGGGTGCTACCAAAGCACATGGACGGATCAGCATATGGGTGCCACCAAAACACATGACACCGCGTCCCTGTGCCACCGAAGTACACAGCCTTATGTCCTGTACCACCGAAGTACACGGACCCGCGTCAGGATGACACTGAAGCTCACTGCCCCGCGTTCTGGTGCCACCAAAGCACACAGGTCCGGGTGCCACAAAAGCACATGGCCTTACGTTTGGGTGCCACCGAAGCACATGGCTCCGCATCTTCGTGCCATACGGTTCCTCATTCTGGTGCCACCAAAGCACATGGCACCGCGTCTGGGTGTCACCAAAGCACAAGGCTCCTTTTCTGGGTGCCACCGAAGCACACAGTCTTACGTCCGGTACCACCAAAGCACACGGGCCCACGTCAGGGTGCCACCGAAGCACACGGTTCCACTTCCGGGTGCCACCGAAGCACACGGATCAGCGTATGGGTGCCACCGAATCACATGACACCGTGTCCCGGTGCCACCGAAGCACACAGCCTTACGTCCGGTACCACCGAAGCACACGGGCCTGCGTAAGGGTGCCACCGAAGCTCCTGGCCTTGCGTTCTGGTGCAATCAAAGAACACGGATCCGCGTCCGGGTGCCACCAAAGCACACGGCCTTACGTCCAGGTGCCACAGATGCACCGAAGGCCTTGGTAACCTGTGCCACCGAAGCACACGGCTCTGCGTCCAGGTGCCACTGAAGCACACGGCTCTGAGTACGGGTGCCACCGAAGCACATGGCTCCGAGTCTAGGTGCCACCAAAGCACACAGCTCCGCTTCTGGGTGCCACCGAAGCACACATCGCGTCTCGGTGCCACCGAAGCACACGGTCTTACATCTTAGTACCACCGAAGCACATGGTATCGTGTCAGGGTGCCCTTGAAAATCACGGCCCTGCATTCCGGTGCCACCAAAGCACACTGCCTTACGCTCAGGTGCCACCGAAGCAACGAAGGCTTTGGTTTCCTGTGCCGCTGAAGCACACTGCTCCGCGTCCGGGTGCCACCGAAGCACACGGCCTTACGTCCGGGTGTCAGAGAAGCACCGAAGGAATATACAGTGTGTGTATGTGTGTGTGTTGCGTACGGCGTATACAGTGTGTGTGGTGAGTACGGCGTATACAGTGTGTGTGGTGAGTACGGTGTATACAGTGTGTGTGTGTGTGTGTGGTGAGTACGGCATATACAGTGTGTGTGTGGTGACTACGGCGTATACAGTGTGTGTGTGGTAAGTACGGCGTATACAGTGTGTGTGTGTGTGGTGAATATGGCATATACAGTGTGTGTGGTGAGTACGGCGTATACAGTGTGTGTGGTGAGTACGTCGTATACAGTGTGTGCGGTGAGTACGGCGTGTACAGTGTGTGTGTGGTGCGTACGTCATATACAGTGTGTGTGTGTGTGTGGTGAGTACGGCGTATACAGTGTGTGTGGTGAGTACGGCGTATACAGTGTGTGTGGTGAGTACGGCGTATACAGTGTGTGTGTGTGTGTGGTGTACGGCGTATACAGTGTGTGTGTGGTGAGTACGGCGTATACAGTGTGTGTGTGGTGAGTACGGCGTATACAGTGTGTGTGTGGTGAGTACGGCGTATACAGTGTGTGTGTGGTGAGTACGGCGCATACAGTGTGTGTGTGTGTGTGGTGCGTACGGCGTATACAGTGTGTGTGGTGAGTACGGCGTATACAGTGTGTGTGTGTGTGGTGAGTATGGCGTATACAGTGTGTGTGGTGAGTACGGCGTATACAGTGAGTGTGGTGAGTACGGCGTATACAGTGTGTGTGTGGTGAGTACGGCGTATACAGTGTGTGTGGTGAGTACGGCGTATATAGTGTGTGTGTGTGGTGAGTACGGCGTATACAGTGTGTGTGGTGAATACGGCGTATACAGTGTGTGTGGTGAGTACAGCGTATACAGTGTGTGTGTGTGTGTGGTGAGTACGGTGTATACAGTGTGTGTGTGGTGAGTACGGCGTATACAGTGTGTGTGGTGAGTACGGCGTACACAGTGTGTATGTGTGTGGTGAGTACGGCGTATACAGTGTGTGTGTGGTGAGTACGGCGTATACAGTGTGTGTGTGGTGAGTACGGCGTATACAGTGTGTGTGTGTGGTGCGTACGTCGTATACAGTGTGTGTGGTGAGTACGGCGTATACAGTGTGTGTGGTGTGTATGGCGTATACAGTGAGTGTATGGTGAGTACGGCGTATAGTGTGTGTGTGGTGAGTACGGCGTATACAGTGTGTGTGTGGTGAGTACGGTGTATACAGTGTGTGTGGTGAGTACGGCGTATACAGTGTGTGTGTGGCGAGTACGGCGTATACAGTGTGTGTGTGGTGAGTACGTTGTATACAGTGTGTGTGGTGAGTACGGCGTATACAGTGTGTGTGGTGAGTAAGGCGTATACAGTGTGTGTGTGGTGAGTACAGCGTATACAGTGTGTGTGTGGTGAGTACGGCGTATACAGTGTGTGTGGTGAATACGACGTATATAGTGTGTGTGTGGTGAGTACGTCGTATACAGTGTGTGTGGTGAGTACGGCGTATATAGTGTGTGTGGTGAATACGGCGTATATAGTGTGTGTGTGGTGAGTACGTCGTATACAGTGTGTGTGGTGAGTACGTCGTATACAGTGTGTGTGGTGAGTACGGCGTATACAGTGTGTGTGGTGAGTACGGCGTATACAGTGTGTGTGGTGAGTACGGCGTATACAGTGTGTGTGGTGAGTACGTCGTATACAGTGTGTGTGGTGAGTACGGCGTATACAGTGTGTGTGGTGAGTACGGTGTATATAGTGTGTGTGTGGTGAGTACGGCGTATACAGTGTGTGTGTGTGTGGTGAATACGGCGTATATAGTGTGTGTGTGGTGAGTACGGCGTATACAGTGTGTGTGTGTGTGGTGAGTACGGCGTATACAGTGTGTGTGTGGTGAGTACGTCGTATACAGTGTGTGTGGTGAGTACGTCGTATACAGTGTGTGTGGTGAGTACGTCGTATACAGTGTGTGTGGTGAGTACGGCGTATACAGTGTGTGTGGTGAGTACGGCGTATACAGTGTGTGTGGTGAGTACGTCGTATACAGTGTGTGTGGTGAGTACGGCGTATACAGTGTGTGGTGTGTACGGCGTATACAGTGTGTGTGTGGTGAGTACGGCGTATACAGTGTGTGTGTGGTGAGTACGTCGTATACAGTGTGTGTGGTGAGTACGGCGTATATAGTGTGTGTGGTGAATATGGCGTATATAGTGTGTGTGTGGTGAATACGGCGTATACAGTGTGTGTGGTGAGTACGTCGTATACAGTGTGTGTGGTGAGTACGTCGTATACAGTGTGTGTGGTGAGTACGGCGTATACAGTGTGTGTGGTGAGTACGGCGTATACAGTGTGTGTGGTGAGTACGGCGTATACAGTGTGTGGTGTGTACGGCGTATACAGTGTGTGTGTGGTGACTACGGCGTATACAGTGTGTGTGTGGTGAGTACGGCGTATACAGTGTGTGTGTGGTGAGTACGGCGTATACAGTGTGTGTGGTGAGTACGGCGTATACAGTGTGTGTGTGGTGAGTACGGCGTATACAGTGTGTGTGTGTGTGGTGAATACGGCGTATATAGGGTGTGTGTGGTGAGTACGGCGTATACAGTGTGTGTGTGGTGAATACGGCGTATATAGTGTGTGTGTGGTGAGTACGTCGTATACAGTGTGTGTGGTGAGTACGTCGTATACAGTGTGTGTGGTGAGTACGGCGTATACAGTGTGTGTGGTGAGTACGTCGTATACAGTGTGTGTGGTGAGTACGGCGTATACAGTGTGTGGTGTGTACGGCGTATACAGTGTGTGTGTGGTGAGTACGGCGTATACAGTGTGTGTGTGGTGAGTACGGCGTATACAGTGTGTGTGTGGTGAGTACGGCGTATACAGTGTGTGTGGTGAGTACGGCGTATACAGTGTGTGGTGTGTACGGTGTATACAGTGTGTGTGTGGTGAGTACGGCATATACAGTGTGTGTGTGTGTGTGTGGTGAGTACGGCGTATACAGTGTGTGTGTGTGTGGTGAGTACGGCGTATACAGTGTGTGTGTGGTGAGTACGGCGTATACAGTGTGTGAGTGGTGAGTACGGCGTATACAGTGTGTGTGTGTGTGGTGAGTACGGCGTATACAGTGTGTGTGTGGTGAGTACGGCGTATACAGTGTGTGTGTGGTGAGTACGGCGTATACAGTGTGTGTGTGGTGAGTACGGCGTATACAGTGTGTGTGGTGAGTACGGCGTATACAGTGTGTGTGTGGTGAGTACGGCGTATACAGATTGTGTGTGGTGAGTACGGCGAATACAGTGTGTGTGTGTGTGTGGTGAATACGGCGTATATAGTGTGTGTGTGGTGAGTACGGCGTATACAGTGTGTGTGTGTGTGGTGAATACGGCGTATATAGAGTGTGTGTGGTGAGTACGTCGTATACAGTGTGTGTGGTGAGTACGTCGTATACAGTGTGTGTGGTGAGTACGGCGTATACAGTGTGTGTGGTGAGTACGGCGTATACAGTGTGTGTGGTGAGTACGTCGTATACAGTGTGTGTGGTGAGTACGCCGTATACAGTGTGTGGTGTGTACGGCGTATACAGTGTGTGTGTGGTGAGTACGGCGTATACAGTGTGTGTGTGGTGAGTACGGCGTATACAGTGTGTGTGTGTGTGGTGAATACGGCGTATATAGTGTGTGTGTGGTGAGTACGTCGTATACAGTGTGTGTGGTGAGTACGTCATATACAGTGTGTGTGGTGAGTACGTCATATACAGTGTGTGTGGTGAGTACGGCGTATACAGTATGTGTGGTGAGTACGGCGTATACAGTGTGTGTGGTGAGTACGGCGTATACAGTGTGTGTGGTGAGTACGTCGTATACAGTGTTTGTGGTGAGTACGGCGTATACAGTGTGTGTGGTGAATACGGCGTATATAGTGTGTGTGTGGTGAGTACGTCGTATTCAGTGTGTGTGGTGAGTACGGCGTATACAGTGTGTGTGGTGAGTACGTCGTATACAGTGTGTGTGTGGTGAGTACGGCGTATACAGTGTGTGTGGTGAGTACGTCGTATACAGTGTGTGTGGTGAGTACGGCGTATACAGTGTGTGTGGTGAGTACGGTGTATACAGTGTGTGTGGTGAGTACGGCGTATACAGTGTGTGTGGTGAGTACGTCGTATACAGTGTGTGTGGTGAGTACGGCGTATACAGTGTGTGTGTGGTGAGTACGGCGTATACAGTGTGTGTGTGGTGAGTACGGCGTATACAGTGTGTGTGTGGTGAGTACGGCGTATACAGTGTGTGTGTGTGTGGTGTGTACAGTGTGTATACAGTGTGTGTGTGGTGAGTACGGCGTATACAGTGTGTGTATGGTGAGTACAGCGTATACAGTGTGTGTGTGTGTGGTGTGTACAGTGTGTATGCAGTGTGTGTGGTGAGTACGGCGTATACAGTGTGTGTGTGGTGAGTACGTCGTATATAGTGTGTGTGGTGAGTACGGCGTATACAGTGTGTGTGTGTGTAGTGAATACGGCGTATATAGTGTGTGTGTGGTGAGTACGTCGTATACAGTGTGTGTGGTGAGTACGTTGTATACAGTGTGTGTGGTGAGTACGTCGTATACAGTGTGTGTGGTGAGTACGGCGTATACAGTGTGTGTGTGGTGAGTACGGCGTATACAGTGTGTGTGTGGTGAGTACGGCGTATACAGTGTGTGTGTGGTGATTACGGCGTATACAGTGTGTGTGGTGAGTACGGCGTATACAGTGTGTGTGTGTGTGGTGAATAAGGCGTATATAGTGTGTGTGTGGTGAGTACGGCGTATACAGTGTGTGTGTGTGTGGTGAATACGGCGTATATAGTGTGTGTGTGGTGAGTACGGCGTATACAGTGTGTGTGGTGAGTACGGCGTATACAGTGTGTGTGGTGAGTACGTCGTATACAGTGTGTGGTGAGTACGGCGTATACAGTGTGTGGTGTGTACGGCGTATACAGTGTGTGTGTGGTGAGTACGGCGTATACAGTGTGTGTGTGGTGAGTACGGCGTATACAGTGTGTGTGTGGTGAGTACGGCGTATACAGTGTGTGTGGTGAATACGGCGTATATAGTGTGTGTGTGGTGAGTACGGCGTATACAGTGTGTGTGTGTGTGGTGAATACGGCGTATATAGTGTGTGTGTGGTGAGTACGGCGTATACAGTGTGTGTGTGTGTGTGGTGAATACGGCGTATATAGTGTGTGTGTGGTGAGTACGTCGTATACAGTGTGTGTGGTGAGTACGTCGTATACAGTGTGTGTGGTGAGTACGGCGTATACAGTGTGTGTGGTGAGTACGTCGTATACAGTGTGTGTGGTGAGTACGGCGTATACAGTGTGTGGTATGTACGGCGTATACAGTGTGTGTGTGGTGAGTACGGCGTATACAGTGTGTGTGTGGTGAGTACGGCGTATACAGTGTGTGTGTGGTGAGTACGGCGTATACAGTGTGTGTGGTGAGTACGGCGTATACAGTGTGTGGTGTGTACGGTGTATACAGTGTGTGTGTGGTAAGTACGGCGTATACAGTGTGTGTGTGGTGAGTACGGCATATACAGTGTGTGTGTGTGTGTGTGGTGAGTACGGCGTATACAGTGTGTGTGTGTGTGTGGTGAGTACGGCGTATACAGTGTGTGTGGTGTGTATGGCGTATACAGTGAGTGTATGGTGAGTACGGCGTATAGTGTGTGTGTGGTGAGTACGGCGTATACAGTGTGTGTGTGGTGAGTACGGCGTATACAGTGTGTGTGGTGAGTACGGCGTATACAGTGTGTGTGGTGAGTACGTCGTATACAGTGTGTGTGGTGAGTACGGCGTATACAGTGTGTGTGTGGTGAGTACGGCGTATACAGTGTGTGTGGTGAGTACGGTGTATATAGTGTGTGTGTGCTGAGTACGGCGTATACAGTGTGTGTGTGTGGTGAATACGGCGTATATAGTGTGTGTGTGGTGAATACGGCGTATACAGTGTGTGTGGTGAGTACGTCGTATACAGTGTGTGTGGTGAGTACGTCGTATACAGTGTGTGTGGTGAGTACGGCGTATACAGTGTGTGTGGTGAGTACGGCGTATACAGTGTGTGGTGTGTACGGCGTATACAGTGTGTGTGTGGTGAGTACGGCGTATACAGTGTGTGTGTGGTGAGTATGGCGTATACAGTGTGTGTGTGGTGAGTACGGCGTATACAGTGTGTGTGGTGAGTACGGCGCATACAGTGTGTGTGTGGTGAGTACGGCGTATACAGTGTGTGTGTGTGTGTGTGGTGAGTACGGCGTATACAGTGTGTGTGGTGTGTATGGCGTATACAGTGAGTGTATGGTGAGTACGGCGTATAGTGTGTGTGTGGTGAGTACGGCGTATACAGTGTGTGTGTGGTGAGTACGGCGTATACAGTGTGTGTGGTGAGTACGGCGTATACAGTGTGTGTGGTGAGTACGTCGTATACAGTGTGTGTGGTGAGTACGGCGTATACAGTGTGTGTGTGGTGAGTACGGCGTATACAGTGTGTGTGGTGAGTACGGTGTATATAGTGGGTGTGTGCTGAGTACGGCGTATACAGTGTGTGTGTGTGGTGAATACGGCGTATATAGTGTGTGTGTGGTGAATACGGCGTATACAGTGTGTGTGGTGAGTACGTCGTATACAGTGTGTGTGGTGAGTACGTCGTATACAGTGTGTGTGGTGAGTACGTCGTATACAGTGTGTGTGGTGAGTACGGCGTATACAGTGTGTGTGGTGAGTACGGCGTATACAGTGTGTGTGGTGAGTACGGCGTATACAGTGTGTGGTGTGTACGGCGTATACAGTGTGTGTGTGGTGAGTACGGCGTATACAGTGTGTGTGTGGTGAGTACGGCGTATACAGTGTGTGTGTGGTGAGTACGGCGTATACAGTGTGTGTGGTGAGTACGGCGCATACAGTGTGTGTGTGGTGAGTACGGCGTATACAGTGTGTGTGGTGAGTACGGCGTATACAGTGTGTGTGGTGAGTACGTCGTATACAGTGTGTGGTGAGTACGGCGTATACAGTGTGTGTGTGTGGTGAATACGGCGTATATAGTGTGTGTGTGGTGAGTACGGCGTATACAGTGTGTGTGTGTGGTGAATACGGCGTATATAGTGTGTGTGTGGTGAGTACGGCGTATACAGTGTGTGTGGTGAGTACGGCGTATACAGTGTGTGTGGTGAGTACGTCGTATACAGTGTGTGGTGAGTACGGCGTATACAGTGTGTGGTGTGTACGGCGTATACAGTGTGTGTGTGGTGAGTACGGCGTATACAGTGTGTGTGTGGTGAGTACGGCGTATACAGTGTGTGTGTGGTGAGTACGGCGTATACAGTGTGTGTGGTGAATACGGCGTATATAGTGTGTGTGTGGTGAGTACGGCGTATACAGTGTGTGTGTGCGTGTGGTGAATACGGCGTATATAGTGTGTGTGTGGTGAGTACGGCGTATACAGTGTGTGTGTGTGTGTGGTGAATACGGCGTATATAGTGTGTGTGTGGTGAGTACGTCGTATACAGTGTGTGTGGTGAGTACGTCGTATACAGTGTGTGTGGTGAGTACGGCGTATACAGTGTGTGTGGTGAGTACGTCGTATACAGTGTGTGTGGTGAGTACGGCGTATACAGTGTGTGGTGTGTACGGCGTATACAGTGTGTGTGTGGTGAGTACGGCGTATACAGTGTGTGTGTGGTGAGTACGGCGTATACAGTGTGTGTGTGGTGAGTACGGCGTATACAGTGTGTGGTGTGTACGGTGTATACAGTGTGTGTGTGGTAAGTACGGCGTATACAGTGTGTGTGTGGTGAGTACGGCATATACAGTGTGTGTGTGTGTGTGTGGTGAGTACGGCGTATACTGTGTGTGTGTGTGTGGTGATTACGGCGTATACAGTGTGTGTGGTGTGTATGGCGTATACAGTGAGTGTATGGTGAGTACGGCGTATAGTGTGTGTGTGGTGAGTACGGCGTATACAGTGTGTGTGTGGTGAGTACGGCGTATACAGTGTGTGTGGTGAGTACGGCGTATACAGTGTGTGTGGTGAGTACGTCGTATACAGTGTGTGTGGTGAGTACGGCGTATACAGTGTGTGTGTGGTGAGTACGGCGTATACAGTGTGTGTGGTGAGTACGGTGTATACAGTGTGTGTGTGTGGTGAATACGGCGTATATAGTGTGTGTGTGGTGAATACGGCGTATACAGTGTGTGTGGTGAGTACGTCGTATACAGTGTGTGTGGTGAGTACGTCGTATACAGTGTGTGTGGTGAGTACGGCGTATACAGTGTGTGTGGTGAGTACGGCGTATACAGTGTGTGGTGTGTACGGCGTATACAGTGTGTGTGTGGTGAGTACGGCGTATACAGTGTGTGTGTGGTGAGTACGGCGTATACAGTGTGTGTGTGGTGAGTACGGCGTATACAGTGTGTGTGGTAAGTACGGCGTATACAGTGTGTGTGTGGTGAGTACGGCGTATACAGTGTGTGTGTGTGTGGTGAATACGGCGTATATAGTGTGTGTGTGGTGAGTACGGCGTATACAGTGTGTGTGTGTGTGGTGAATACGGCGTATATAGTGTGTGTGTGGTGAGTACGTCGTATACAGTGTGTGTGGTGAGTACGTCGTATACAGTGTGTGTGGTGAGTACGGCGTATACAGTGTGTGTGGTGAGTACGTCGTATACAGTGTGTGTGGTGAGTACGGCGTATACAGTGTGTGTGGTGAGTACGGCGTATACAGTGTGTGTGGTGAGTACGTCGTATACAGTGTGTGGTGAGTACGGCGTATACAGTGTGTGGTGTGTACGGCGTATACAGTGTGTGTGTGGTGAGTACGGCGTATACAGTGTGTGTGTGGTGAGTACGGCGTATACAGTGTGTGTGTGGTGAATACGGCGTATATAGTGTGTGTGTGGTGAGTACGGCGTATACAGTGTGTGTGTGTGTGGTGAATACGGCGTATATAGTGTGTGTGTGGTGAGTACGGCGTATACAGTGTGTGTGTGTGTGTGGTGAATACGGCGTATATAGTGTGTGTGTGGTGAGTACGTCGTATACAGTGTGTGTGGTGAGTACGTCGTATACAGTGTGTGTGGTGAGTACGGCGTATACAGTGTGTGTGGTGAGTACGTCGTATACAGTGTGTGTGGTGAGTACGGCGTATACAGTGTGTGGTATGTACGGCGTATACAGTGTGTGTGTGGTGAGTACGGCGTATACAGTGTGTGTGTGGTGAGTACGGCGTATACAGTGTGTGTGTGGTGAGTACGGCGTATACAGTGTGTGTGGTGAGTACGGCGTATACAGTGTGTGGTGTGTACGGTGTATACAGTGTGTGTGTGGTAAGTACGGCGTATACAGTGTGTGTGTGGTGAGTACGGCATATACAGTGTGTGTGTGTGTGTGTGGTGAGTACGGCGTATACAGTGTGTGTGTGTGTGTGGTGAGTACGGCGTATACAGTGTGTGTGGTGTGTATGGCGTATACAGTGAGTGTATGGTGAGTACGGCGTATAGTGTGTGTGTGGTGAGTACGGCGTATACAGTGTGTGTGTGGTGAGTACGGCGTATACAGTGTGTGTGGTGAGTACGGCGTATACAGTGTGTGTGGTGAGTACGTCGTATACAGTGTGTGTGGTGAGTACGGCGTATACAGTGTGTGTGTGGTGAGTACGGCGTATACAGTGTGTGTGGTGAGTACGGCGTATACAGTGTGTGTGTGGTGAGTACGGTGTATATAGTGTGTGTGTGCTGAGTACGGCGTATACAGTGTGTGTGTGTGGTGAATACGGCGTATATAGTGTGTGTGTGGTGAATACGGCGTATACAGTGTGTGTGGTGAGTACGTCGTATACAGTGTGTGTGGTGAGTACGTCGTATACAGTGTGTGTGGTGAGTACGGCGTATACAGTGTGTGTGGTGAGTACGGCGTATACAGTGTGTGTGGTGAGTACGGCGTATACAGTGTGTGGTGTGTACGGCGTATACAGTGTGTGTGTGGTGAGTACGGCGTATACAGTGTGTGTGTGGTGAGTATGGCGTATACAGTGTGTGTGTGGTGAGTACGGCGTATACAGTGTGTGTGGTGTGTATGGCGTATACAGTGAGTGTATGGTGAGTACGGCGTATAGTGTGTGTGTGGTGAGTACGGCGTATACAGTGTGTGTGTGGTGAGTACGGCGTATACAGTGTGTGTGGTGAGTACGGCGTATACAGTGTGTGTGGTGAGTACGTCGTATACAGTGTGTGTGGTGAGTACGGCGTATACAGTGTGTGTGGTGAGTACGGCGTATACAGTGTGTGTGGTGAGTACGTCGTATACAGTGTGTGGTGTGTACGGCGTATACAGTGTGTGTGGTGAGTACGGCGCATACAGTGTGTGTGTGGTGAGTACGGCGTATACAGTGTGTGTGTGTGTGTGGTGAGTACGGCGTATACAGTGTGTGTGGTGTGTATGGCGTATACAGTGAGTGTATGGTGAGTACGGCGTATAGTGTGTGTGTGGTGAGTACGGCGTATACAGTGTGTGTGTGGTGAGTACGGCGTATACAGTGTGTGTGGTGAGTACGGCGTATACAGTGTGTGTGGTGAGTACGTCGTATACAGTGTGTGTGGTGAGTACGGCGTATACAGTGTGTGTGTGGTGAGTACGGCGTATACAGTGTGTGTGGTGAGTACGGTGTATATAGTGGGTGTGTGCTGAGTACGGCGTATACAGTGTGTGTGTGTGGTGAATACGGCGTATATAGTGTGTGTGTGGTGAATACGGCGTATACAGTGTGTGTGGTGAGTACGTCGTATACAGTGTGTGTGGTGAGTACGTCGTATACAGTGTGTGTGGTGAGTACGGCGTATACAGTGTGTGTGGTGAGTACGGCGTATACAGTGTGTGTGGTGAGTACGGCGTATACAGTGTGTGGTGTGTACGGCGTATACAGTGTGTGTGTGGTGAGTACGGCGTATACAGTGTGTGTGTGGTGAGTACGGCGTATACAGTGTGTGTGTGGTGAGTACGGCGTATACAGTGTGTGTGGTGAGTACGGCGCATACAGTGTGTGTGTGGTGAGTACGGCGTATACAGTGTGTGTGGTGAGTACGGCGTATACAGTGTGTGTGGTGAGTACGTCGTATACAGTGTGTGGTGAGTACGGCGTATACAGTGTGTGTGTGTGGTGAATACGGCGTATATAGTGTGTGTGTGGTGAGTACGGCGTATACAGTGTGTGTGTGTGGTGAATACGGCGTATATAGTGTGTGTGTGGTGAGTACGGCGTATACAGTGTGTGTGGTGAGTACGGCGTATACAGTGTGTGTGGTGAGTACGTCGTATACAGTGTGTGGTGAGTACGGCGTATACAGTGTGTGGTGTGTACGGCGTATACAGTGTGTGTGTGGTGAGTACGGCGTATACAGTGTGTGTGTGGTGAGTACGGCGTATACAGTGTGTGTGTGGTGAGTACGGCGTATACAGTGTGTGTGGTGAATACGGCGTATATAGTGTGTGTGTGGTGAGTACGGCGTATACAGTGTGTGTGTGTGTGTGGTGAATACGGCGTATATAGTGTGTGTGTGGTGAGTACGGCGTATACAGTGTGTGTGTGTGTGTGGTGAATACGGCGTATACAGTGTGTGTGTGGTGAGTACGTCGTATACAGTGTGTGTGGTGAGTACGTCGTATACAGTGTGTGTGGTGAGTACGGCGTATACAGTGTGTGTGGTGAGTACGTCGTATACAGTGTGTGTGGTGAGTACGGCGTATACAGTGTGTGGTGTGTACGGCGTATACAGTGTGTGTGTGGTGAGTACGGCGTATACAGTGTGTGTGTGGTGAGTACGGCGTATACAGTGTGTGTGTGGTGAGTACGGCGTATACAGTGTGTGTGGTGAGTACGGCGTATACAGTGTGTGGTGTGTACGGTGTATACAGTGTGTGTGTGGTAAGTACGGCGTATACAGTGTGTGTGTGGTGAGTACGGCATATACAGTGTGTGTGTGTGTGTGTGGTGAGTACGGCGTATACTGTGTGTGTGTGTGTGGTGATTACGGCGTATACAGTGTGTGTGGTGTGTATGGCGTATACAGTGAGTGTATGGTGAGTACGGCGTATAGTGTGTGTGTGGTGAGTACGGCGTATACAGTGTGTGTGTGGTGAGTACGGCGTATACAGTGTGTGTGGTGAGTACGGCGTATACAGTGTGTGTGGTGAGTACGTCGTATACAGTGTGTGTGGTGAGTACGGCGTATACAGTGTGTGTGTGGTGAGTACGGCGTATACAGTGTGTGTGGTGAGTACGGTGTATACAGTGTGTGTGTGTGGTGAATACGGCGTATATAGTGTGTGTGTGGTGAATACGGCGTATACAGTGTGTGTGGTGAGTACGTCGTATACAGTGTGTGTGGTGAGTACGTCGTATACAGTGTGTGTGGTGAGTACGGCGTATACAGTGTGTGTGGTGAGTACGGCGTATACAGTGTGTGGTGTGTACGGCGTATACAGTGTGTGTGTGGTGAGTACGGCGTATACAGTGTGTGTGTGGTGAGTACGGCGTATACAGTGTGTGTGTGGTGAGTACGGCGTATACAGTGTGTGTGGTAAGTACGGCGTATACAGTGTGTGTGTGGTGAGTACGGCGTATACAGTGTGTGTGTGTGTGGTGAATACGGCGTATATAGTGTGTGTGTGGTGAGTACGGCGTATACAGTGTGTGTGTGTGTGGTGAATACGGCGTATATAGTGTGTGTGTGGTGAGTACGTCGTATACAGTGTGTGTGGTGAGTACGTCGTATACAGTGTGTGTGGTGAGTACGGCGTATACAGTGTGTGTGGTGAGTACGTCGTATACAGTGTGTGTGGTGAGTACGGCGTATACAGTGTGTGGTGTGTACGGCGTATACAGTGTGTGTGTGGTGAGTACGGCGTATACAGTGTGTGTGTGGTGAGTACGGCGTATACAGTGTGTGTATGGTGAGTACGGCGTATACAGTGTGTGTGGTGAGTACGGCGTATACAGTGTGTGTGGTGAGTACGGCGTATACAGTGTGTGGTGTGTACGGTGTATACAGTGTGTGTGTGGTGAGTACGGCGTATACAGTGTGTGTGTGGTGAGTACGGCATATACAGTGTGTGTGTGTGTGTGTGTGGTGAGTACGGCGTATACAGTGTGTGTGTGTGTGGTGAGTACGGCGTATACAGTGTGTGTGTGGTGAGTACGGCGTATACAGTGTGTGTGTGGTGAGTACGGCGTATACAGTGTGTGTGTGTGGTGAGTACGGCGTATAAAGTGTGTGTGTGGTGAGTACGGCGTATACAGTGTGTGTGTGGTGAGTACGGCGTATACAGTGTGTGTGTGGTGAGTACGGCGTATACAGTGTGTGTGGTGAGTACGGGGTATACAGTGTGTGTGTGGTGAGTACGGCGTATACAGTGTGTGTGTGTGTGTGGTGAATACGGCGTATATAGTGTGTGTGTGGTGAGTACGGCGTATACAGTGTGTGTGTGTGTGGTGAATACGGCGTATATAGAGTGTGTGTGGTGAGTACGTCGTATACAGTGTGTGTGGTGAGTACGTCGTATACAGTGTGTGTGGTGAGTACGGCGTATACAGTGTGTGTGGTGAGTACGGCGTATACAGTGTGTGTGGTGAGTACGTCGTATACAATGTGTGTGGTGAGTACGGCGTATACAGTGTGTGGTGTGTACGGCGTATACAGTGTGTGTGTGGTGAGTACGGCGTATACAGTGTGTGTGGTGAGTACGGCGTATACAGTGTGTGTGTGTGTGGTGAATACGGCGTATATAGTGTGTGTGTGGTGAGTACGTCGTATACAGTGTGTGTGGTGAGTACGTCGTATACAGTGTGTGTGGTGAGTACGTCATATACAGTGTGTGTGGTGAGTACGGCGTATACAGTGTGTGTGGTGAGTACGGCGTATACAGTGTGTGTGGTGAGTACGGCGTATACAGTGTGTGTGGTGAGTACGTCGTATACAGTGTTTGTGGTGAGTACGGCGTATACAGTGTGTGTGGTGAATACGGCGTATATAGTGTGTGTGTGGTGAGTACGTCGTATACAGTGTGTGTGGTGAGTACGTCGTATAGAGTGTGTGTGGTGAGTACGGCGTATACAGTGTGTGTGGTGAGTACGGCGTATACAGTGTGTGTGGTGAGTACGGCGTATACAGTGTGTGTGGTGAGTACGTCGTATACAGTGTGTGTGGTGAGTACGTCGTATACAGTGTGTGGTGTGTACGGCGTATACAGTGTGTGTGTGGTGTGTACGTCGTATACAGTGTGTGTGGTGAGTACGGCGTATACAGTGTGTGTGTGGTGAGTACGGCGTATACAGTGTGTGTGTGGTGAGTACGGCGTATACAGTGTGTGTGTGGTGAGTACGGCGTATACAGTGTGTGTGTGTGTGGTGTGTACAGTGTGTATACAGTGTGTGTGTGGTGAGTACGGCGTATACAGTGTGTGTGTGGTGAGTACGGCGTATACAGTGTGTGTATGGTGAGTACAGCGTATACAGTGTGTGTGTGTGTGGTGTGTACAGTGTGTGTGGTGTACAGTGTGTATGCAGTGTATGTGGTGAGTACGGCGTATACAGTGTGTGTGTGGTGAGTACGTCGTATATAGTGTGTGTGGTGAGTACGGCGTATACAGTGTGTGTGTGTGTAGTGAATACGGCGTATATAGTGTGTGTGTGGTGAGTACGTCGTATACAGTGTGTGTGGTGAGTACGTTGTATACAGTGTGTGTGGTGAGTACGTCGTATACAGTGTGTGTGGTGAGTACGGCGTATACAGTGTGTGTGTGGTGAGTACGGCGTATACAGTGTGTGTGTGGTGAGTACGGCGTATACAGTGTGTGTGTGGTGAGTACGGCGTATACAGTGTGTGTGGTGAGTACGGCGTATACAGTGTGTGTGTGGTGAGTACGGCGTATACAGTGTGTGTGTGTGTGTGTGGTGAATAAGGCGTATATAGTGTGTGTGTGGTGAGTACGGCGTATACAGTGTGTGTGTGTGTGGTGAATACGGCGTATATAGTGTGTGTGTGGTGAGTACGGCGTACACAGTGTGTGTGGTGAGTACGGCGTATACAGTGTGTGTGGTGAGTACGTCGTATACAGTGTGTGGTGAGTACGGCGTATACAGTGTGTGGTGTGTACGGCGTATACAGTGTGTGTGTGGTGAGTACGGCGTATACAGTGTGTGTGTGGTGAGTACGGCGTATACAGTGTGTGTGTGTTGAGTACGGCGTATACAGTGTGTGTGGTGAATACGGCGTATATAGTGTGTGTGTGGTGAGTACGGCGTATACAGTGTGTGTGTGTGTGTGGTGAATACGGCGTATATAGTGTGTGTGTGGTGAGTACGGCGTATACAGTGTGTGTGTGTGTGTGGTGAATACGGCGTATATAGTGTGTGTGTGGTGAGTACGTCGTATACAGTGTGTGTGGTGAGTACGTCGTATACAGTGTGTGTGGTGAGTACGGCGTATACAGTGTGTGTGGTGAGTACGGCGTATACAGTGTGTGTGTGTGTGTGGTGAATACGGCGTATATAGTGTGTGTGTGGTGAGTACGTCGTATACAGTGTGTGTGGTGAGTACGTCGTATACAGTGTGTGTGGTGAGTACGTCGTATACAGTGTGTGTGGTGAGTACGGCGTATACAGTGTGTGGTGTGTACGGCGTATACAGTGTGTGTGTGGTGAGTACGGCGTATACAGTGTGTGTGTGGTGAGTACGGCGTATACAGTGTGTGTGTGGTGAGTACGGCGTATACAGTGTGTGTGGTGAGTACGGCGTATACAGTGTGTGGTGTGTACGGTGTATACAGTGTGTGTGTGGTAAGTACGGCGTATACAGTGTGTGTGTGGTGAGTACGGCATATACAGTGTGTGTGTGTGTGTGTGGTGAGTACGGCGTATACAGTGTGTGTGTCTGTGTGGTGAGTACGGCGTATACAGTGTGTGTGGTGTGTATGGCGTATACAGTGAGTGTATGGTGAGTACGGCGTATAGTGTGTGTGTGGTGAGTACGGCGTATACAGTGTGTGTGTGGTGAGTACGGCGTATACAGTGTGTGTGGTGAGTACGGCGTATACAGTGTGTGTGGTGAGTACGTCGTATACAGTGTGTGTGGTGAGTACGGCGTATACAGTGTGTGTGTGGTGAGTACGGCGTATACAGTGTGTGTGGTGAGTACGGTGTATATAGTGTGTGTGTGCTGAGTACGGCGTATACAGTGTGTGTGTGTGGTGAATACGGCGTATATAGTGTGTGTGTGGTGAATACGGCGTATACAGTGTGTGTGGTGAGTACGTCGTATTCAGTGTGTGTGGTGAGTACGTCGTATACAGTGTGTGTGGTGAGTACGGCGTATACAGTGTGTGTGGTGAGTACGGCGTATACAGTGTGTGGTGTGTACGGCGTATACAGTGTGCGTGTGGTGAGTACGGCGTATACAGTGTGTGTGTGGTGAGTACGGCGTATACAGTGTGTGTGTGGTGAGTACGGCGTATACAGTGTGTGTGGTAAGTACGGCGTATACAGTGTGTGTGTGGTGAGTACGGCGTATACAGTGTGTGTGTGTGTGGTGAATACGGCGTATATAGTGTGTGTGTGGTGAGTACGGCGTATACAGTGTGTGTGTGTGGTGAATACGGCGTATATAGTGTGTGTGTGGTGAGTACGTCGTATACAGTGTGTGTGGTGAGTACGGCGTATACAGTGTGTGTGGTGAGTACGGCGTATACAGTGTGTGGTGTGTACGGCGTATACAGTGTGTGTGTGGTGAGTACGGCGTATACAGTGTGTGTGTGGTGAGTACGGCGTATACAGTGTGTGTGTGGTGAGTACAGCGTATACAGTGTGTGTGGTAAGTACGGCGTATACAGTGTGTGTGTGGTGAGTACGGCGTATACAGTGTGTGCGTGTGTGGTGAATACGGCGTATATAGTGTGTGTGTGGTGAGTACGGCGTATACAGTGTGTGTGTGTGGTGAATACGGCGTATATAGTGTGTGTGTGGTGAGTACGTCGTATACAGTGTGTGTGGTGAGTACGGCGTATACAGTGTGTGTGTGGTGTGTACGGCGTATACAGTGTGTGTGGTGAATACGGCGTATATAGTGTGTGTGTGGTGAGTACGGCGTATACAGTGTGTGTGTGTGGTGAATACGGCGTATATAGTGTGTGTGTGGTGAGTACGTCGTATACAGTGTGTGTGGTGAGTACGGCGTATACAGTGTGTGTGGTGAGTACGTCGTATACAGTGTGTGTGGTGAGTACGGCGTATACAGTGTGTGGTGTGTACGGCGTATACAGTGTGTGTGTGGTGAGTACGGCGTATACAGTGTGTGTGTGGTGAGTACGGCGTATACAGTGTGTGTGGTGAGTACGGCGTATACAGTGTGTGGTGTGTACGGCGTATACAGTGTGTGTGTGGTGAGTACGGCGTATACAGTGTGTGTGTGGTGAGTACGGCATATACAGTGTGTGTGTGTGTGTGTGGTGAGTACGGCGTATACAGTGTGTGTGTGTGTGGTGAGTACGGCGTATACAGTGTGTGTGTGGTGAGTACGGCGTATACAGTGTGTGTGTGGTGAGTACGGCGTATACAGTGTGTGTGTGGTGAGTACGGCGTATAAAGTGTGTGTGTGGTGAGTACGGCGTATACAGTGTGTGTGTGGTGAGTACGGCGTATACAGTGTGTGTGTGGTGAGTACGGAGTATACAGTGTGTGTGGTGAGTACGGGGTATACAGTGTGTGTGTGGTGAGTACGGCGTATACAGTTTGTGTGTGGTGAGTACGGCGAATACAGTGTGTGTGTGTGTGTGTGGTGAATACGGCGTATATAGTGTGTGTGTGGTGAGTACGGCGTATACAGTGTGTGTGTGTGTGGTGAATACGGCGTATATAGAGTGTGTGTGGTGAGTACGTCGTATACAGTGTGTGTGGTGAGTACGTCGTATACAGTGTGTGTGGTGAGTACGGCGTATACAGTGTGTGTGGTGAGTACGGCGTATACAGTGTGTGTGGTGAGTACGTCGTATACAGTGTGTGTGGTGAGGACGGCGTATACAGTGTGTGGTGTGTACGGCGTATACAGTGTGTGTGGTGAGTACGGCGTATACAGTGTGTGTGTGGTGAGTACGGCGTATACAGTGTGTGTGTGGTGAGTACGGCGTATACAGTGTGTGTGGTGAGTACGGCGTATACAGTGTGTGTGTGTGTGGTGAATACGGCGTATATAGTGTGTGTGTGGTGAGTACGTCGTATACAGTGTGTGTGGTGAGTACGTCGTATACAGTGTGTGTGGTGAGTACGTCATATACAGTGTGTGTGGTGAGTACGGCGTATACAGTGTGTGTGGTGAGTACGGCGTATACAGTGTGTGTGGTGAGTACGGCGTATACAGTGTATGTGGTGAGTACGTCGTATACAGTGTTTGTGGTGAGTACGGCGTATACAGTGTGTGTGGTGAATACGGCGTATATAGTGTGTGTGTGGTGAGTACGTCGTATACAGTGTGTGTGGTGAGTACGTCGTATACAGTGTGTGTGGTGAGTACGGCGTATATAGTGTGTGTGGTGAGTACGGTGTATACAGTGTGTGTGGTGAGTACGGCGTATACAGTGTGTGTGGTGAGTACGTCGTATACAGTGTGTGTGGTGAGTACGGCGTATACAGTGTGTGTGTGGTGAGTACGGCGTATACAGTGTGTGTGTGGTGAGTACGGCGTATACAGTGTGTGTGTGGTGAGTACGGCGTATACAGTGTGTGTGTGTGTGGTGTGTACAGTGTGTATACAGTGTGTGTGTGGTGAGTACGGCGTATACAGTGTGTGTATGGTGAGTACAGCGTATACAGTGTGTGTGTGTGTGGTGTGTACAGTGTGTATGCAGTGTGTGTGGTGAGTACGGCGTATACAGTGTGTGTGTGGTGAGTACGTCGTATATAGTGTGTGTGGTGAGTACGGCGTATACAGTGTGTGTGTGTGTAGTGAATACGGCGTATATAGTGTGTGTGTGGTGAGTACGTCGTATACAGTGTGTGTGGTGAGTACGTTGTATACAGTGTGTGTGGTGAGTACGTCGTATACAGTGTGTGTGGTGAGTACGGCGTATACAGTGTGTGTGTGGTGAGTACGGCGTATACAGTGTGTGTGTGGTGAGTACGGCGTATACAGTGTGTGTGTGGTGAGTACGGCGTATACAGTGTGTGTGGTGAGTACGGCGTATACAGTGTGTGTGTGGTGAGTACGGCGTATACAGTGTGTGTGTGTGTGGTGAATAAGGCGTATATAGTGTGTGTGTGGTGAGTACGGCGTATACAGTGTGTGTGTGTGTGGTGAATACGGCGTATATAGTGTGTGTGGTGAGTACGTCGTATACAGTGTGTGTGTGGTGAGTACGGCGTATACAGTGTGTGTGGTGAGTACGTCGTATACAGTGTGTGTGGTGAGTACGGCGTATACAGTGTGTGTGGTGAGTACGGCGTATACAGTGTGTGGTGTGTACGGCGTATACAGTGTGTGTGTGGTGAGTACGGCGTATACAGTGTGTGTGTGGTGAGTACGGCGTATACAGTGTGTGTGTGGTGAGTACGGCGTATACAGTGTGTGTGGTAAGTACGGCGTATACAGTGTGTGTGTGGTGAGTACGGCGTATACAGTGTGTGTGTGTGTGGTGAATACGGCGTATATAGTGTGTGTGTGGTGAGTACGGCGTATACAGTGTGTGTGTGTGGTGAATACGGCGTATATAGTGTGTGTGTGGTGAGTACGTCGTATACAGTGTGTGTGGTGAGTACGGCGTATACAGTGTGTGTGGTGAGTACGGCGTATACAGTGTGTGGTGTGTACGGCGTATACAGTGTGTGTGTGGTGAGTACGGCGTATACAGTGTGTGTGTGGTGAGTACGGCGTATACAGTGTGTGTGTGGTGAGTACAGCGTATACAGTGTGTGTGGTAAGTACGGCGTATACAGTGTGTATGTGGTGAGTACGGCGTATACAGTGTGTGCGTGTGTGGTGAATACGGCGTATATAGTGTGTGTGTGGTGAGTACGGCGTATACAGTGTGTGTGTGTGGTGAATACGGCGTATATAGTGTGTGTGTGGTGAGTACGTCGTATACAGTGTGTGTGGTGAGTACGGCGTATACAGTGTGTGTGTGGTGTGTACGGCGTATACAGTGTGTGTGGTGAATACGGCGTATATAGTGTGTGTGTGGTGAGTACGGCGTATACAGTGTGTGTGTGTGGTGAATACGGCGTATATAGTGTGTGTGTGGTGAGTACGTCGTATACAGTGTGTGTGGTGAGTACGGCGTATACAGTGTGTGTGGTGAGTACGTCGTATACAGTGTGTGTGGTGAGTACGGCGTATACAGTGTGTGGTGTGTACGGCGTATACAGTGTGTGTGTGGTGAGTACGGCGTATACAGTGTGTGTGTGGTGAGTACGGCGTATACAGTGTGTGTGGTGAGTACGGCGTATACAGTGTGTGGTGTGTACGGTGTATACAGTGTGTGTGTGGTGAGTACGGCGTATACAGTGTGTGTGTGGTGAGTACGGCATATACAGTGTGTGTGTGTGTGTGGTGAGTACGGCGTATACAGTGTGTGTGTGTGTGGTGAGTACGGCGTATACAGCGTGTGTGTGGTGAGTACGGCGTATACAGTGTGTGTGTGGTGAGTACGGCGTATACAGTGTGTGTGTGTGTGGTGAGTACGGCGTATAAAGTGTGTGTGTGGTGAGTACGGCGTATACAGTGTGTGTGTGGTGAGTACGGCGTATACAGTGTGTGTGTGGTGAGTACGGAGTATACAGTGTGTGTGGTGAGTACGGGGTATACAGTGTGTGTGTGGTGAGTACGGCGTATACAGTTTGTGTGTGGTGAGTACGGCGAATACAGTGTGTGTGTGTGTGTGTGGTGAATACGGCGTATATAGTGTGTGTGTGGTGAGTACGGCGTATACAGTGTGTGTGTGTGTGGTGAATACGGCGTATATAGAGTGTGTGTGGTGAGTACGTCGTATACAGTGTGTGTGGTGAGTACGTCGTATACAGTGTGTGTGGTGAGTACGGCGTATACAGTGTGTGTGGTGAGTACGGCGTATACAGTGTGTGTGGTGAGTACGTCGTATACAGTGTGTGTGGTGAGGACGGCGTATACAGTGTGTGGTGTGTACGGCGTATACAGTGTGTGTGTGGTGAGTACGGCGTATACAGTGTGTGTGTGGTGAGTACGGCGTATACAGTGTGTGTGTGGTGAGTACGGCGTATACAGTGTGTGTGGTGAGTACGGCGTATACAGTGTGTGTGTGTGTGGTGAATACGGCGTATATAGTGTGTGTGTGGTGAGTACGTCGTATACAGTGTGTGTGGTGAGTACGTCGTATACAGTGTGTGTGGTAAGTACGTCATATACAGTGTGTGTGGTGAGTACGGCGTATACAGTGTGTGTGGTGAGTACGGCGTATACAGTGTGTGTGGTGAGTACGGCGTATACAGTGTATGTGGTGAGTACGTCGTATACAGTGTTTGTGGTGAGTACGGCGTATACAGTGTGTGTGGTGAATACGGCGTATATAGTGTGTGTGTGGTGAGTACGTCGTATACAGTGTGTGTGGTGAGTACGTCGTATACAGTGTGTGTGGTGAGTACGGCGTATACAGTGTGTGTGGTGAGTACGGTGTATACAGTGTGTGTGGTGAGTACGGCGTATACAGTGTGTGTGGTGAGTACGTCGTATACAGTGTGTGTGGTGAGTACGGCGTATACAGTGTGTGTGTGGTGAGTACGGCGTATACAGTGTGTGTGTGGTGAGTACGGCGTATACAGTGTGTGTGTGGTGAGTACGGCGTATACAGTGTGTGTGTGTGTGGTGTGTACAGTGTGTATACAGTGTGTGTGTGGTGAGTACGGCGTATACAGTGTGTGTATGGTGAGTACAGCGTATACAGTGTGTGTGTGTGTGGTGTGTACAGTGTGTATGCAGTGTGTGTGGTGAGTACGGCGTATACAGTGTGTGTGTGGTGAGTACGTCGTATATAGTGTGTGTGGTGAGTACGGCGTATACAGTGTGTGTGTGTGTAGTGAATACGGCGTATATAGTGTGTGTGTGGTGAGTACGTCGTATACAGTGTGTGTGGTGAGTACGTTGTATACAGTGTGTGTGGTGAGTACGTCGTATACAGTGTGTGTGGTGAGTACGGCGTATACAGTGTGTGTGTGGTGAGTACGGCGTATACAGTGTGTGTGTGGTGAGTACGGCGTATACAGTGTGTGTGTGGTGAGTACGGCGTATACAGTGTGTGTGGTGAGTACGGCGTATACAGTGTGTGTGTGGTGAGTACGGCGTATACAGTGTGTGTGTGTGTGGTGAATAAGGCGTATATAGTGTGTGTGTGGTGAGTACGGCGTATACAGTGTGTGTGTGTGTGGTGAATACGGCGTATATAGTGTGTGTGTGGTGAGTACGGCGTATACAGTGTGTGTGGTGAGTACGGCGTATACAGTGTGTGTGGTGAGTACGTCGTATACAGTGTGTGGTGAGTACGGCGTATACAGTGTGTGGTGTGTACGGCGTATACAGTGTGTGTGTGGTGAGTACGGCGTATACAGTGTGTGTGTGGTGAGTACGGCGTATACAGTGTGTGTGTGGTGAGTACGGCGTATACAGTGTGTGTGGTGAATACGGCGTATATAGTGTGTGTGTGGTGAGTACGGCGTATACAGTGTGTGTGTGTGTGTGGTGAATACGGCGTATATAGTGTGTGTGTGGTGAGTACGGCGTATACAGTGTGTGTGTGTGTGTGGTGAATACGGCGTATATAGTGTGTGTGTGGTGAGTACGTCGTATACAGTGTGTGTGGTGAGTACGTCGTATACAGTGTGTGTGGTGAGTACGTCGTATACAGTGTGTGTGGTGAGTACGGCGTATACAGTGTGTGTGGTGAGTACGTCGTATACAGTGTGTGTGGTGAGTACGGCGTATACAGTGTGTGGTGTGTACGGCATATACAGTGTGTGTGTGGTGAGTACGGCGTATACAGTGTGTGTGTGGTGAGTACGGCGTATACAGTGTGTGTGTGGTGAGTACGGCGTATACAGTGTGTGTGGTGAGTACGGCGTATACAGTGTGTGGTGTGTACGGTGTATACAGTGTGTGTGTGGTAAGTACGGCGTATACAGTGTGTGTGTGGTGAGTACGGCATATACAGTGTGTGTGTGTGTGTGTGGTGAGTACGGTGTATACAGTGTGTGTGTGTGTGGTGAGTACGGCGTATACAGTGTGTGTGGTGTGTATGGCGTATACAGTGAGTGTATGGTGAGTACGGCGTATAGTGTGTGTGTGGTGAGTACGGCGTATACAGTGTGTGTGTGGTGAGTACGGCGTATACAGTGTGTGTGGTGAGTACGGCGTATACAGTGTGTGTGTGGCGAGTACGGCGTATACAGTGTGTGTGTGGTGAGTACGTTGTATACAGTGTGTGTGGTGAGTACGGCGTATACAGTGTGTGGTGAGTACGGCGTATACAGTGTGTGGTGTGTATGGCGTATACAGTGTGTGTGTGGTGAATACGACGTATATAGTGTGTGTGTGGTGAGTACGTCGTATACAGTGTGTGTGGTGAGTACGGCGTATATAGTGTGTGTGGTGAATACGGCGTATATAGTGTGTGTGTGGTGAGTACGTCGTATACAGTGTGTGTGGTGAGTACGTCGTATACAGTGTGTGTGGTGAGTTCGGCGTATACAGTGTGTGTGGTGAGTACGGCGTATACAGTGTGTGTGGTGAGTACGGCGTATACAGTGTGTGTGGTGAGTACGTCGTATACAGTGTGTGTGGTGAGTACGGCGTATACAGTGTGTGTGTGGTGAGTACGGAGTATACAGTGTGTGTGGTGAGTACGGTGTATATAGTGTGTGTGTGGTGAGTACGGCGTATACAGTGTGTGTGTGTGTGGTGAATACGGCGTATATAGTGTGTGTGTGGTGAGTACGTCGTATACAGTGTGTGTGGTGAGTACGTCGTATACAGTGTGTGTGGTGAGTACGTCGTATACAGTGTGTGTGGTGAGTACGGCGTATACAGTGTGTGTGGTGAGTATGGCGTATACAGTGTGTGTGGTGAGTACGTCGTATACAGTGTGTGTGGTGAGTACGGCGTATACAGTGTGTGGTGTGTACGGCGTATACAGTGTGTGTGTGGTGAGTACGTCGTATACAGTGTGTGTGGTGAGTACGTCGTATACAGTGTGTGTGGTGAGTACGGCGTATAGAGTGTGTGT
Source organism: Phyllobates terribilis (assembly GCF_046119375.1). NCBI lineage: Eukaryota > Metazoa > Chordata > Amphibia > Anura > Dendrobatidae > Phyllobates > Phyllobates terribilis. The sequence continues at coordinate 641,118,161 of NW_027362762.1, forward strand.
GGTGAGTACGGCGTATACAGTGTGTGTGGTGAGTACGGCGTATACAGTGTGTGTGGTGAGTACGGCGTATACAGTGTGTGGTGTGTACGGCGTATACAGTGTGTGTGTGGTGAGTACGGCGTATACAGTGTGTGTGTGTGGTGAATACGGCGTATATAGTGTGTGTGTGGTGAATACGGCGTATACAGTGTGTGTGGTGAGTACGTCGTATACAGTGTGTGTGGTGAGTACGTCGTATACAGTGTGTGTGGTGAGTACGGCGTATACAGTGTGTGTGGTGAGTACGGCGTATACAGTGTGTGTGGTGAGTACGGCATATACAGTGTGTGGTGTGTACGGCGTATACAGTGTGTGTGTGGTGAGTACGTCGTATACAGTGTGTGTGGTGAGTACGGCGTATACAGTGTGTGTGTGGTGAGTACGGCGTATACAGTGTGTGTGTGTGGTGAATACGGCGTATATAGTGTGTGTGTGGTGAGTACGGCGTATACAGTGTGTGCGTGTGGTGAATACGGCGTATATAGTGTGTGTGTGGTGAGTACGTCGTATACAGTGTGTGTGGTGAGTACGTCGTATACAGTGTGTGTGGTGAGTACGGCGTATACAGTGTGTGTGGTGAGTACGTCGTATACAGTGTGTGTGGTGAGTACGGCGTATACAGTGTGTGGTGTGTACGGCGTATACAGTGTGTGTGTGGTGAGTAAGGCGTATACAGTGTGTGTGTGGTGAGTACGGCGTATACAGTGTGTGTGTGGTGAGTACGGCGTATACAGTGTGTGTGGTGAGTACGGCGTATACAGTGTGTGGTGTGTACGGTGTATACAGTGTGTGTGTGGTGAGTACGGCGTATACAGTGTGTGTGTGGTGAGTACGGCATATACAGTGTGTGTGTGGTGAGTACGGCGTATACAGTGTGTGTGTGTGTGGTGAGTACGGCGTATACAGTGTGTGTGTGGCGAGTACGGCGTATACAGTGTTTGTGTGGTGAGTACGGCGTATACAGTGTGTGTGTGTGTGGTGAGTACGGCGTATACAGTGTGTGTGTGGTGAGTACGGCGTATACAGTGTGTGTGTGGTGAGTACGGCGTATACAGTGTGTGTGTGGTGAGTACGGCGTATACAGTGTGTGTGGTGAGTACGGCGTATACAGTGTGTGTGTGGTGAGTACGGCGTATACAGTGTGTGTGTGTGTGTTTGGTGAATACAGCGTATATAGTGTGTGTGTGGTGAGTACGGCATATACAGTGTGTGTGTGTGTGGTGAATACGGCGTATATAGAGTGTGTGTGGTGAGTACGTCGTATATAGTGTGTGTGGTGAGTACGGCGTATACAGTGTGTGTGGTGAGTACGGCGTATACAGTGTGTGTGGTGAGTACGGCGTATACAGTGTGTGTGGTGAGTACGTCGTATACAGTGTGTGTGGTGAGTACGGCGTATACAGTGTGTGTGGTGAGTACGTCGTATACAGTGTGTGTGGTGAGTACGGCGTATACAGTGTGTGTGGTGAGTACGTCGCATACAGTGTGTGTGGTGAGTACGGCGTATACAGTGTGTGGTGTGTACGGCGTATACAGTGTGTGTGTGGTGAGTACGGCGTATACAGTGTGTGTGTGGTGAGTACGGCGTATACAGTGTGTGTGTGGTGAGTACGGCGTATACAGTGTGTGTGGTGAGTACGGCGTATACAGTGTGTGGTGTGTACGGTGTATACAGTGTGTGTGTGGTAAGTACGGCGTATACAGTGTGTGTGTGTGTGTGTGTGGTGAGTACGGCGTATACAGTGTGTGTGTGTGTGGTGAGTACGGCGTATACAGTGTGTGTGTGTGTGTGTGTGGTGAGTACGGCGTATACAGTGTGTGTGTGTGTGGTGAGTACGGCGTATACAGTGTGTGTGGTGTGTATGGCGTATACAGTGAGTGTATGGTGAGTACGGCGTATAGTGTGTGTGTGGTGAGTACGGCGTATACAGTGTGTGTGTGGTGAGTAAGGCGTATACAGTGTGTGTGGTGAGTACGGCGTATACAGTGTGTGTGTGGCGAGTACGGCGTATACAGTGTGTGTGTGGTGAGTACGTTGTATACAGTGTGTGTGGTGAGTACGGCGTATACAGTGTGTGTGGTGAGTAAGGCGTATACAGTGTGTGTGTGGGGAGTACAGCGTATACAGTGTGTGTGTGGTGAGTACGGCGTATACAGTGTGGGTGGTGAATACGACGTATATAGTGTGTGTGTGGTGAGTACGTCGTATACAGTGTTTGTGGTGAGTACGGCGTATATAGTGTGTGTGGTGAATACGGCGTATATAGTGTGTGTGTGGTGAGTACGTCGTATACAGTGTGTGTGGTGAGTACGTCGTATACAGTGTGTGTGGTGAGTACGGCGTATACAGTGTGTGTGGTGAGTACGGCGTATACAGTGTGTGTGGTGAGTACGGCGTATACAGTGTGTGTGGTGAGTACGTCGTATACAGTGTGTGTGGTGAGTACGGCGTATACAGTGTGTGTGTGGTGAGTACGGCGTATACAGTGTGTGTGGTGAGTACGGCGTATACAGTGTGTGTGGTGAGTACGGCGTATACAGTGTGTGTGGTGAGTACGGCGTATACAGTGTGTATGGTGAGTACGTCGTATACAGTGTGTGTGGTGAGTACGGCGTATACAGTGTGTGTGTGGTGAGTACGGCGTATACAGTGTGTGTGGTGAGTACGGTGTATATAGTGTGTGTGTGCTGAGTACGGCGTATACAGTGTGTGTGTGTGGTGAATACGGCGTATATAGTGTGTGTGTGGTGAATACGGCGTATACAGTGTGTGTGGTGAGTACGTCGTATACAGTGTGTGTGGTGAGTACGTCGTATACAGTGTGTGTGGTGAGTACGGCGTATACAGTGTGTGTGGTGAGTACGGCGTATACAGTGTGTGTGGTGAGTACGGCGTATACAGTGTGTGTGTGGTGAGTACGGCGTATACAGTGTGTGTGGTGAGTACGGCATATACAGTGTGTGTGTGGTGAGTACGGCGTATACAGTGTGTGTGTGTGGTGAATACGGCGTATATAGTGTGTGTGTGGTGAGTACGGCGTATACAGTGTGTGTGTGTGGTGAATACGGCGTATATAGTGTGTGTGTGGTGAGTACGTCGTATACAGTGTGTGTGGTGAGTACGTCGTATACAGTGTGTGTGGTGAGTACGGCGTATACAGTGTGTGTGGTGAGTACGTCGTATACAGTGTGTGTGGTGAGTACGGCGTATACAGTGTGTGGTGTGTACGGCGTATACAGTGTGTGTGTGGTGAGTACGGCGTATACAGTGTGTGTGTGGTGAGTACGGCGTATACAGTGTGTGTGTGGTGAGTACGGCGTATACAGTGTGTGTGGTGAGTACGGCGTATACAGTGTGTGGTGTGTACGGTGTATACAGTGTGTGTGTGGTGAGTACGGCGTATACAGTGTGTGTGTGGTGAGTACGGCATATACAGTGTGTGTGTGTGTGTGGTGAGTTCGGCGTATACAGTGTGTGTGTGTGTGGTGAGTACGGCGTATACAGTGTGTGTGTGGTGAGTACGGCGTATACAGTGTGTGTGTGGTGAGTACGGCGTATACAGTGTGTGTGTGGTGAGTACGGCGTATACAGTGTGTGTGTGGTGAGTACGTCGTATACAGTGTGTGTGGTGAGTACGGCGTATACAGTGTGTGTGGTGAGTACGGCGTATACAGTGTGTGTGTGGTGAGTACGGCGTATACAGTGTGTGTGTGGTGAGTACGGCGTATACAGTGTGTGTGTGGTGAGTACGGCGTATACAGTGTGTGTGGTGAGTACGGCGTATACAGTGTGTGTGTTGTGAGTACGGCGTATACAGTGTGTGTGTGTGTGTGTGGTGAATACGGCGTATATAGAGTGTGTGTGGTGAGTACGGCGTATACAGTGTGTGTGTGTGTGGTGAATACGGCGTATATAGAGTGTGTGTGGTGAGTACGTCGTATACAGTGTGTGTGGTGAGTACGTCGTATACAGTGTGTGTGGTGAGTACGGCGTATACAGTGTGTTGGTGAGTACGGCGTATACAGTGTGTGTGGTGAGTACGTCGTATACAGTGTGTGTGGTGAGTACGGCGTATACAGTGTGTGGTGTGTACGGCGTATACAGTGTGTGTGTGGTGAGTACGGCGTATACAGTGTGTGTGTGGTGAGTACGGCGTATACAGTGTGTGTGTGGTGAGTACGGCGTATACAGTGTGTGTGGTGAGTACGGCGTATACAGTGTGTGTGTGTGTGGTGAATACGGCGTATATAGTGTGCGTGTGGTGAGTACGTCGTATACAGCGTGTGTGGTGAGTACGTCGTATACAGTGTGTGTGGTGAGTACGTCATATACAGTGTGTGTGGTGAGTACGGCGCATACAGTGTGTGTGGTGAGTACGGCGTATACAGTGCTTGTGGTGAGTACGGCGTATACAGTGTGTGTGGTGAGTACGTCGTATACAGTGTGTGTGGTGAGTATGGCGTATACAGTGTGTGTGGTGAATACGGCGTATATAGTGTGTGTGTGGTGAGTACGTCGTATACAGTGTGTGTGGTGAGTACGTCGTATACAGTGTGTGTGGTGAGTACGTCGTATACAGTGTGTGTGGTGAGTACGGCGTATACAGTGTGTGTGGTGAGTACGGTGTATACAGTGTGTGTGGTGAGTACGTCGTATACAGTGTGTGTGTGGTGAGTACGGCGTATACAGTGTGTGTGTGTGTGGTGAATACGGCGTATATAGTGTGTGTGTGGTGAGTACGGCGTATACAGTGTGTGTGGTGAGTACGTCGTATACAGTGTGTGTGGTGAGTACGGCGTATACAGTGTGTGTGTGGTGAGTACGGCGTATACAGTGTGTGTGTGGTGAGTACGGCGTATACAGTGTGTGTGTGGTGAGTACGGCGTATACAGTGTGTGTGTGTGTGGTGTGTACAGTGTGTATACAGTGTGTGTGTGGTGAGTACGGCGTATACAGTGTGTGTATGGTGAGTACAGCGTATACAGTGTGTGTGTGTGTGGTGTGTACAGTGTGTATACAGTGTGTGTGGTGAGTACGGCGTATACAGTGTGTGTGTGGTGAGTACGTCGTATATAGTGTGTGTGGTGAGTACGGCGTATACAGTGTGTGTGTGTGTGGTGAATACGGCGTATATAGTGTGTGTGTGGTGAGTACGTTGTATACAGTGTGTGTGGTGAGTACGTCGTATACAGTGTGTGTCGTGAGTACGGCGTATACAGTGTGTGTGTGGTGAGTACGGCGTATACAGTGTGTGTGTGGTGAGTACGGTGTATACAGTGTGTGTGTGGTGAGTACGGCGTATACAGTGTGTGTGGTGAGTACGGCGTATACAGTGTGTGTGTGGTGAGTACGGCGTATACAGTGTGTGTGTGTGTGTGGTGAATAAGGCGTATATAGTGTGTGTGTGGTGAGTACGGCGTATACAGTGTGTGTGTGTGTGTGTGGTGAATACGGCGTATATAGTGTGTGTGTGGTGAGTACGTCGTATACAGTGTGTGTGGTGAGTACGTCGTATACAGTGTGTGTGGTGAGTACGTCGTATACAGTGTGTGTGGTGAGTACGGCGTACAGTGTGTGGTGAGTACGTCGTATACAGTGTGTGTGGTGAGTACGGCGTATACAGTGTGTGGTGCGTACGGCGTATACAGTGTGTGTGTGGTGAGTACGGCGTATACAGTGTGTGTGTGGTGAGTACGGCGTATACAGTGTGTGTATGGTGAGTACAGCGTATACAGTGTGTGTGTGGTGAGTACGGTGTATATAGTGTGTGTGTGGTGAGTACGGCGTATACAGTGTGTGTGTGTGTGGTGAATACGGCGTATATAGTGTGTGTGTGGTGAGTACGTCGTATACAGTGTGTGTGGTGAGTACGTCGTATACAGTGTGTGTGGTGAGTACGTCGTATACAGTGTGTGTGGTGAGCACGGCGTATACAGTGTGTGTGGTGAGTACGGCGTATACAGTGTGTGTGGTGAGTACGTCGTATACAGTGTGTGGTGAGTACGGCGTATACAGTGTGTGGTGAGTACGGCGTATACAGTGTGTGTGTGGTGAGTACGGCGTATACAGTGTGTGTGTGGTGAGTACGGCGTATACAGTGTGTGTGTGGTGAGTACGGCGTATACAGTGTGTGTGGTGAATACGGCGTATATAGTGTGTGTGTGGTGAGTACGGCGTATACAGTGTGTGTGTGTGTGGTGAATACGGCGTATATAGTGTGTGTGTGGTGAGTACGGCGTATACAGTGTGTGTGTGTGTGTGTGGTGAATACGGCGTATATAGTGTGTGTGTGGTGAGTACGTCGTATACAGTGTGTGTGGTGAGTACGGCGTATACAGTGTGTGGTGTGTACGGCGTATACAGTGTGTGTGGTGAGTACGGCGTATACAGTGTGTGTGGTGAGTACGTCGTATACAGTGTGTGTGGTGAGTACGGCGTATACAGTGTGTGGTGTGTACGGCGTATACAGTGTGTGTGTGGTGAGTACGGCGTATACAGTGTGTGTGTGGTGAGTACGGCGTATACAGTGTGTGTGTGGTGAGTACGGCGTATACAGTGTGTGTGGTGAGTACGGCGTATACAGTGTGTGTGGTGAGTATGGCGTATACAGTGTGTGTGTGGTGAGTACGGCGTATATAGTGTGTGTGTGGTGAGTACGTCGTATACAGTGTGTGTGGTGAGTACGTCGTATACAGTGTGTGTGGTGAGTACGTCGTATACAGTGTGTGTGGTGAGTACGGCGTACAGTGTGTGGTGAGTACGTCGTATACAGTGTGTGTGGTGAGTACGGCGTATACAGTGTGTGGTGCGTACGGCGTATACAGTGTGTGTGTGGTGAGTACGGCGTATACAGTGTGTGTGTGGTGAGTACGGCGTATACAGTGTGTGTATGGTGAGTACAGCGTATACAGTGTGTGTGTGGTGAGTACGGTGTATATAGTGTGTGTGTGGTGAGTACGGCGTATACAGTGTGTGTGTGTGTGGTGAATACGGCGTATATAGTGTGTGTGTGGTGAGTACGTCGTATACAGTGTGTGTGGTGAGTACGTCGTATACAGTGTTTGTGGTGAGTACGTCGTATACAGTGTGTGTGGTGAGCACGGCGTATACAGTGTGTGTGGTGAGTACGGCGTATACAGTGTGTGTGGTGAGTACGTCGTATACAGTGTGTGGTGAGTACGGCGTATACAGTGTGTGGTGTGTACGGCGTATACAGTGTGTGTGTGGTGAGTACGGCGTATACAGTGTGTGTGTGGTGAGTACGGCGTATACAGTGTGTGTGTGGTGAGTACGGCGTATACAGTGTGTGTGGTGAATACGGCGTATATAGTGTGTGTGTGGTGAGTACGGCGTATACAGTGTGTGTGTGTGTGGTGAATACGGCGTATATAGTGTGTGTGTGGTGAGTACGGCGTATACAGTGTGTGTGTGTGTGTGGTGAATACGGCGTATATAGTGTGTGTGTGGTGAGTACGTCGTATACAGTGTGTGTGGTGAGTACGGCGTATACAGTGTGTGGTGTGTACGGCGTATACAGTGTGTGTGGTGAGTACGGCGTATACAGTGTGTGTGGTGAGTACGTCGTATACAGTGTGTGTGGTGAGTACGGCGTATACAGTGTGTGGTGTGTACGGCGTATACAGTGTGTGTGTGGTGAGTACGGCGTATACAGTGTGTGTGTGGTGAGTACGGCGTATACAGTGTGTGTGTGGTGAGTACGGCGTATACAGTGTGTGTGGTGAGTACGGCGTATACAGTGTGTGTGGTGAGTATGGCGTATACAGTGTGTGTGTGGTGAGTACGGCGTATATAGTGTGTGTGTGGTGAGTACGTCGTATACAGTGTGTGTGGTGAGTACGGCGTATACAGTGTGTGTGGTGAGTACGGCGTATACAGTGTGTGTGGTGAGTACGTCGTATACAGTGTGTGTGGTGAGTACGGCGTATACAGTGTGTGTGGTGTGTACGGAGTATACAGTGTGTGTGGTGAGTACGGCGTATACAGTGTGTGTGTGGTGAGTACGGCGTATACAGTGTGTGTGTGGTGAGTACGGCGTATACAGTGTGTGTGTGGTGAGTACGGCGTATACAGTGTGTGTGTGGTGAGTACGGCGTATACAGTGTGTGTGGTGAGTACGGCGTATACAGTGTGTGTGTGTGTGGTGAATACGGCGTATATAGTGTGTGTGTGGTGAGTACGTCGTATACAGTGTGTGTGGTGAGTACGTCGTATACAGTGTGTGGTGTGTACGGCGTATACAGTGTGTGTGGTGAGTACGGCGTATACAGTGTGTGTGGTGAGTACGTCGTATACAGTGTGTGTGGTGAGTACGGCGTATACATGGTGTGGTGTGTACGGCGTATACAGTGTGTGTGTGGTGAGTACGGCGTATACAGTGTGTGTGTGGTGAGTACGGCGTATACAGTGTGTGTGTGGTGAGTACGGCGTATACAGTGTGTGTGGTGAGTACGGCGTATACAGTGTGTGTGTGGTGAGTACGGCGTATACAGTGTGTGTGTGGTGAGTACGGCGTATACAGTGTGTGTGTGTGTGGTGTGTACAGTGTGTATACAGTGTGTGTGTGGTGAGTACGGCGTATACAGTGTGTGTGGTGAGTACGGCGTATACAGTGTGTGTGTGTGTGGTGAATACGGCGTATATAGTGTGTGTGTGGTGAGTACGTCGTATACAGTGTGTGTGGTGAGTACGTCGTATACAGTGTGTGTGGTGAGTACGTCATATACAGTGTGTGTGGTGAGTACGGCGTATACAGTGTGTGTGGTGAGTACGGCGTATACAGTGTGTGTGGTGAGTACGGCGTATACAGTGTGTGTGTGGTGAGTACAGCGTATATAGTGTGTGTGTAGTGAGTACGTCGTATACAGTGTGTGTGGTGAGTACGGCGTATACAGTGTGTGTGGTGAGTACGGCGTATACAGTGTGTGTGGTGAGTACGTCGTATACAGTGTGTGTGGTGAGTACGGCGTATACAGTGTGTGGTGTGTACGGCGTATACAGTGTGTGTGTGGTGAGTACGGCGTATACAGTGTGTGTGTGGTGAGTACGGCGTATACAGTGTGTGTGTGGTGAGTACGGCGTATACAGTGTGTGTGGTGAGTACGGCGTATACAGTGTGTGTGTGTGTGGTGAATACGGCGTATATAGTGTGTGTGTGGTGAGTACGTCGTATACAGTGTGTGTGGTGAGTACGTCGTATACAGTGTGTGTGGTGAGTACGTCATATACAGTGTGTGTAGTGAGTACGGCGTATACAGTGTGTGTGGTGAGTACGGCGTATACAGTGCGTGTGGTGAGTACGGCGTATACAGCGTGTGTGGTGAGTACGTCGTATACAGTGTGTGTGGTGAGTATGGCGTATACAGTGTGTGTGGTGAATACGGCGTATATAGTGTGTGTGTGGTGAGTACGTCGTATACAGTGTGTGTGGTGAGTACGTCGTATACAGTGTGTGTGGTGAGTACGTCGTATACAGTGTGTGTGGTGAGTACGGCGTATACAGTGTGTGTGGTGAGTACGGTGTATACAGTGTGTTTGGTGAGTACGGCGTATACAGTGTGTGTGGTGAGTACGTCGTATACAGTGTGTGTGGTGAGTACGGCGTATACAGTGTGTGTGTGGTGAGTACGGCGTATACAGTGTGTGTGTGGTGAGTACGGCGTATACAGTGTGTGTGTGGTGAGTACGGCGTATACAGTGTGTGTGTGTGTGGTGTGTACAGTGTGTATACAGTGTGTGTGTGGTGAGTACGGCGTATACAGTGTATGTATGGTGAGTACAGCGTATACAGTGTGTGTGTGTGTGGTGTGTACAGTGTGTATACAGTGTGTGTGGTGAGTACGGCGTATACAGTGTGTGTGTGGTGAGTACGTCGTATATAGTGTGTGTGGTGAGTACGGCGTATACAGTCTGTGTGTGTGTGGTGAATACGGCGTATATAGTGTGTGTGTGGTGAGTACGTCGTATACAGTGTGTGTGGTGAGTACGTTGTATACAGTATGTGTGGTGAGTACGTCGTATACAGTGTGTGTCGTGAGTACGGCGTATACAGTGTGTGTGTGGTGAGTACGGCGTATACAGTGTGTGTGTGGTGAGTACGGTGTATACAGTGTGTGTGTGGTGAGTACGGCGTATACAGTGTGTGTGGTGAGTACGGCGTATACAGTGTGTGTGTGGTGAGTACGGCGTATACAGTGTGTGTGTGTGTGGTGAATAAGGCGTATATAGTGTGTGTGTGGTGAGCACGGCGTATACAGTGTGTGTGTGTGGTGAATACGGCGTATATAGTGTGTGTGTGGTGAGTACGTCGTATACAGTGTGTGTGGTGAGTACGTCGTATACAGTGTGTGTGGTGAGTACGGCGTATACAGTGTGTGTGGTGAGTACGGCGTATACAGTGTGTGGTGTGTACGGCGTATACAGTGTGTGTGTGGTGAGTACGGCGTATACAGTGTGTGTGTGGTGAGTACGGCGTATACAGTGTGTGTGTGGTGAGTACGGCGTATACAGTGTGTGTGGTGAGTACGGCGTATACAGTGTGTGGTGTGTACGGTGTATACAGTGTGTGTGTGGTGAGTACGGCGTATACAGTGTGTGTGTGGTGAGTACGGCATATACAGTGTGTGTGTGTGTGTGGTGAATTCGGCGTATACAGTGTGTGTGTGTGTGGTGAGTACGGCGTATACAGTGTGTGTGTGGTGAGTACGGCGTATACAGTGTGTGTGTGGTGAGTACGGCGTATACAGTGTGTGTGTGTGTGTGGTGAGTACGGCGTATACAGTGTGTGTGTGGTGAGTACGGCGTATACAGTGTGTGTGTGGTGAGTACGGCGTATACAGTGTGTGTGTGGTGAGTACGGCGTATACAGTGTGTGTGGTGAGTACGGCGTATACAGTGTGTGTGTTGTGAGTACGGCGTATACAGTGTGTGTGTGTGTGGTGAATACGGCGTATATAGAGTGTTTGTGGTGAGTACGTCGTATACAGTGTGTGTGGTGAGTACGTCGTATACAGTGTGTGTGGTGAGTACGGCGTATACAGTGTGTTGGTGAGTACGGCGTATACAGTGTGTGTGGTGAGTACGGCGTATACAGTGTGTGGTGTGTACGGCGTATACAGTGTGTGTGTGGTGAGTACGGCGTATACAGTGTGTGTGTGGTGAGTACGGCGTATACAGTGTGTGTGTGGTGAGTACGGCGTATACAGTGTGTGTGGTGAGTACGGCGTATACAGTGTGTGTGTGTGTGGTGAATACGGCGTATATAGTGTGCGTGTGGTGAGTACGTCGTATACAGCGTGTGTGGTGAGTACGTCGTATACAGTGTGTGTGGTGAGTACGTCATATACAGTGTGTGTGGTGAGTACGGCGCATACAGTGTGTGTGGTGAGTACGGCGTATACAGTGCTTGTGGTGAGTACGGCGTATACAGTGTGTGTGGTGAGTACGTCGTATACAGTGTGTGTGGTGAGTATGGCGTATACAGTGTGTGTGGTGAATACGGCGTATATAGTGTGTGTGTGGTGAGTACGTCGTATACAGTGTGTGTGGTGAGTACGTCGTATACAGTGTGTGTGGTGAGTACGTCGTATACAGTGTGTGTGGTGAGTACGGCGCATACAGTGTGTGTGGTGAGTACGGTGTATACAGTGTGTGTGGTGAGTACGGCGTATACAGTGTGTGTGTGGTGAGTACGGCGTATACAGTGTGTGTGTGTGTGGTGAATACGGCGTATATAGTGTGTGTGTGGTGAGTACGGCGTATACAGTGTGTGTGGTGAGTACGTCGTATACAGTGTGTGTGGTGAGTACGGCGTATACAGTGTGTGTGTGGTGAGTACGGCGTATACAGTGTGTGTGTGGTGAGTACGGCGTATACAGTGTGTGTGTGGTGAGTACGGCGTATACAGTGTGTGTGTGTGTGGTGTGTACAGTGTGTATACAGTGTGTGTGTGGTGAGTACGGCGTATACAGTGTGTGTATGGTGAGTACAGCGTATACAGTGTGTGTGTGTGTGGTGTGTACAGTGTGTATACAGTGTGTGTGGTGAGTACGGCGTATACAGTGTGTGTGTGGTGAGTACGTCGTATATAGTGTGTGTGGTGAGTACGGCGTATACAGTGTGTGTGTGTGTGGTGAATACGGCGTATATAGTGTGTGTGTGGTGAGTACGTCGTATACAGTGTGTGTGGTGAGTACGTTGTATACAGTGTGTGTGGTGAGTACGTCGTATACAGTGTGTGTCGTGAGTACGGCGTATACAGTGTGTGTGTGGTGAGTACGGCGTATACAGTGTGTGTGTGGTGAGTACGGTGTATACAGTGTGTGTGTGGTGAGTACGGCGTATACAGTGTGTGTGGTGAGTACGGCGTATACAGTGTGTGTGTGGTGAGTACGGCGTATACAGTGTGTGTGTGTGTGTGGTGAATAAGGCGTATACAGTGTGTGTGTGGTGAGTACGGCGTATACAGTGTGTGTGTGTGTGGTGAATACGGCGTATATAGTGTGTGTGTGGTGAGTACGTCGTATACAGTGTGTGTGGTGAGTACGTCGTATACAGTGTGTGTGGTGAGTACGTCGTATACAGTGTGTGTGGTGAGTACGGCGTACAGTGTGTGGTGAGTACGTCGTATACAGTGTGTGTGGTGAGTACGGCGTATACAGTGTGTGGTGCGTACGGCGTATACAGTGTGTGTGTGGTGAGTACGGCGTATACAGTGTGTGTGTGGTGAGTACGGCGTATACAGTGTGTGTATGGTGAGTACAGCGTATACAGTGTGTGTGTGGTGAGTACGGTGTATATAGTGTGTGTGTGGTGAGTACGGCGTATACAGTGTGTGTGTGTGTGGTGAATACGGCGTATATAGTGTGTGTGTGGTGAGTACGTCGTATACAGTGTGTGTGGTGAGTACGTCGTATACAGTGTGTGTGGTGAGTACGTCGTATACAGTGTGTGTGGTGAGCACGGCGTATACAGTGTGTGTGGTGAGTACGGCGTATACAGTGTGTGTGGCGAGTACGTCGTATACAGTGTGTGGTGAGTACGGCGTATACAGTGTGTGGTGTGTACGGCGTATACAGTGTGTGTGTGGTGAGTACGGCGTATACAGTGTGTGTGTGGTGAGTACGGCGTATACAGTGTGTGTGTGGTGAGTACGGCGTATACAGTGTGTGTGTGGTGAATACGGCGTATATAGTGTGTGTGTGGTGAGTACGGCGTATACAGTGTGTGTGTGTGTGGTGAATACGGCGTATATAGTGTGTGTGTGGTGAGTACGGCGTATACAGTGTGTGTGTGTGTGTGTGGTGAATACGGCGTATATAGTGTGTGTGTGGTGAGTACGTCGTATACAGTGTGTGTGGTGAGTACGGCGTATACAGTGTGTGGTGTGTACGGCGTATACAGTGTGTGTGGTGAGTACGGCGTATACAGTGTGTGTGGTGAGTACGTCGTATACAGTGTGTGTGGTGAGTACGGCGTATACAGTGTGTGGTGTGTACGGCGTATACAGTGTGTGTGTGGTGAGTACGGCGTATACAGTGTGTGTGTGGTGAGTACGGCGTATACAGTGTGTGTGTGGTGAGTACGGCGTATACAGTGTGTGTGGTGAGTACGGCGTATACAGTGTGTGTGGTGAGTATGGCGTATACAGTGTGTGTGTGGTGAGTACGGCGTATATAGTGTGTGTGTGGTGAGTACGTCGTATACAGTGTGTGTGGTGAGTACGGCGTATACAGTGTGTGTGGTGAGTACGGCGTATACAGTGTGTGTGGTGAGTACGTCGTATACAGTGTGTGTGGTGAGTACGGCGTATACAGTGTGTGTGTGTGTGGTGAATACGGCGTATATAGTGTGTGTGTGGTGAGTACGTCGTATACAGTGTGTGTGGTGAGTACGGCGTATACAGTGTGTGTGGTGAGTATGGCGTATACAGTGTGTGTGTGGTGAGTACGGCGTATATAGTGTGTGTGTGGTGAGTACGTCGTATACAGTGTGTGTGGTGAGTACGGCGTATACAGTGTGTGTGGTGAGTACGGCGTATACAGTGTGTGTGGTGAGTACGTCGTATACAGTGTGTGTGGTGAGTACGGCGTATACAGTGTGTGTGTGTGTGGTGAATACGGCGTATATAGTGTGTGTGTGGTGAGTACGTCGTATACAGTGTGTGTGGTGAGTACGTCGTATACAGTGTGTGGTGTGTACGGCGTATACAGTGTGTGTGGTGAGTACGGCGTATACAGTGTGTGTGGTGAGTACGTCGTATACAGTGTGTGTGGTGAGTACGGCGTATACAGTGTGTGGTGTGTACGGCGTATACAGTGTGTGTGTGGTGAGTACGGCGTATACAGTGTGTGTGTGGTGAGTACGGCGTATACAGTGTGTGTGTGGTGAGTACGGCGTATACAGTGTGTGTGGTGAGTACGGCGTATACAGTGTGTGTGGTGAGTACGGCGTATACAGTGTGTGTGTGGTGAGTACAGCGTATATAGTGTGTGTGTAGTGAGTACGTCGTATACAGTGTGTGTGGTGAGTACGGCGTATACAGTGTGTGTGGTGAGTACGGCGTATACAGTGTGTGTGGTGAGTACGTCGTATACAGTGTGTGTGGTGAGTACGGCGTATACAGTGTGTGGTGTGTACAGCGTATACAGTGTGTGTGTGGTGAGTACGGCGTATACAGTGTGTGTGTGGTGAGTACGGCGTATACAGTGTGTGTGTGGTGAGTACGGCGTATACAGTGTGTGTGGTGAGTACGGCGTATACAGTGTGTGTGTGTGTGGTGAATACGGCGTATATAGTGTGTGTGTGGTGAGTACGTCGTATACAGTGTGTGTGGTGAGTACGTCGTATACAGTGTGTGTGGTGAGTACGTCATATACAGTGTGTGTGGTGAGTACGGCGCATACAGTGTGTGTGGTGAGTACGGCGTATACAGTGCGTGTGGTGAGTACGGCGTATACAGCGTGTGTGGTGAGTACGTCGTATACAGTGTGTGTGGTGAGTATGGCGTATACAGTGTGTGTGGTGAATACGGCGTATATAGTGTGTGTGTGGTGAGTACGTCGTATACAGTGTGTGTGGTGAGTACGTCGTATACAGTGTGTGTGGTGAGTACGTCGTATACAGTGTGTGTGGTGAGTACGGCGTATACAGTGTGTGTGGTGAGTACGGTGTATACAGTGTGTGTGGTGAGTACGGCGTATACAGTGTGTGTGGTGAGTACGTCGTATACAGTGTGTGTGGTGAGTACGGCGTATACAGTGTGTGTGTGGTGAGTACGGCGTATACAGTGTGTGTGTGGTGAGTACGGCGTATACAGTGTGTGTGTGGTGAGTACGGCGTATACAGTGTGTGTGTGTGTGGTGTGTACAGTGTGTATACAGTGTGTGTGTGGTGAGTACGGCGTATACAGTGTATGTATGGTGAGTACAGCGTATACAGTGTGTGTGTGTGTGGTGTGTACAGTGTGTATACAGTGTGTGTGGTGAGTACGGCGTATACAGTGTGTGTGTGGTGAGTACGTCGTATATAGTGTGTGTGGTGAGTACGGCGTATACAGTCTGTGTGTGTGTGGTGAATACGGCGTATATAGTGTGTGTGTGGTGAGTACGTCGTATACAGTGTGTGTGGTGAGTACGTTGTATACAGTATGTGTGGTGAGTACGTCGTATACAGTGTGTGTCGTGAGTACGGCGTATACAGTGTGTGTGTGGTGAGTACGGCGTATACAGTGTGTGTGTGGTGAGTACGGTGTATACAGTGTGTGTGTGGTGAGTACGCCGTATACAGTGTGTGTGGTGAGTACGGCGTATACAGTGTGTGTGTGGTGAGTACGGCGTATACAGTGTGTATGTGTGTGGTGAATAAGGCGTATATAGTGTGTGTGTGGTGAGTACGGCGTATACAGTGTGTGTGTGTGTGGTGAATACGGCGTATATAGTGTGTGTGTGGTGAGTACGTCGTATACAGTGTGTGTGGTGAGTACGTCGTATACAGTGTGTGTGGTGAGTACGTCGTATACAGTGTGTGTGGTGAGTACGGCGTACAGTGTGTGTGGTGAGTACGGTGTATATAGTGTGTGTGGTGAGTACGGCGTATACAGTGTGTGTGGTGAGTACGTCGTATACAGTGTGTGTGGTGAGTACGGCGTATACAGTGTGTGTGTGGTGAGTACGGCGTATACAGTGTGTGTGTGGTGAGTACGGCGTATACAGTGTGTGTGTGGTGAGTACGGCGTATACAGTGTGTGTGTGTGTGTGGTGTGTACAGTGTGTATACAGTGTGTGTGTGGTGAGTACGGTGTATACAGTGTGTGTATGGTGAGTACAGCGTATACAGTGTGTGTGTGTGTGGTGTGTACAGTGTGTATACAGTGTGTGTGGTGAGTACGGCGTATACAGTGTGTGTGTGGTGAGTACGTCGTATATAGTGTGTGTGGTGAGTACGGCGTATACAGTGTGTGTGTGTGTGGTGAATACGGCGTATATAGTGTGTGTGTGGTGAGTACGTCGTATACAGTGTGTGTGGTGAGTACGTTGTATACAGTGTGTGTGGTGAGTACGTCGTATACAGTGTGTGTCGTGAGTACGGCGTATACAGTGTGTGTGTGGTGAGTACGGCGTATACAGCGTGTGTGGTGAGTACGTCGTATACAGTGTGTGTGGTGAGTATGGCGTATACAGTGTGTGTGGTGAATACGGCGTATATAGTGTGTGTGTGGTGAGTACGTCGTATACAGTGTGTGTGGTGAGTACGTCGTATACAGTGTGTGTGGTGAGTACGTCGTATACAGTGTGTGTGGTGAGTACGGCGTATACAGTGTGTGTGGTGAGTACGGTGTATACAGTGTGTGTGGTGAGTACGGCGTATACAGTGTGTGTGGTGAGTACGTCGTATACAGTGTGTGTGGTGAGTACGGCGTATACAGTGTGTGTGTGGTGAGTACGGCGTATACAGTGTGTGTGTGGTGAGTACGGCGTATACAGTGTGTGTGTGGTGAGTACGGCGTATACAGTGTGTGTGTGTGTGGTGTGTACAGTGTGTATACAGTGTGTGTGTGGTGAGTACGGCGTATACAGTGTATGTATGGTGAGTACAGCGTATACAGTGTGTGTGTGTGTGGTGTGTACAGTGTGTATACAGTGTGTGTGGTGAGTACGGCGTATACAGTGTATGTATGGTGAGTACAGCGTATACAGTGTGTGTGTGTGTGGTGTGTACAGTGTGTATACAGTGTGTGTGGTGAGTACGGCGTATACAGTGTGTGGTGTGTACAGTGTGTATGCAGTGTGTGTGGTGAGTACGGCGTATACAGTGTGTGTGTGGTGAGTACGTCGTATATAGTGTGTGTGGTGAGTACGGCGTATACAGTGTGTGTGTGTGTGGTGAATACGGCGTATATAGTGTGTGTGTGGTGAGTACGTTGTATACAGTGTGTGTGGTGAGTACGTTGTATACAGTATGTGTGGTGAGTACGTCGTATACAGTGTGTGTCGTGAGTACGGCGTATACAGTGTGTGTGTGGTGAGTACGGCGTATACAGTGTGTGTGTGGTGAGTACGGTGTATACAGTGTGTGTGTGGTGAGTACGGCGTATACAGTGTGTGTGGTGAGTACGGCGTATACAGTGTGTGTGTGGTGAGTACGGCGTATACAGTGTGTGTGTGTGTGGTGAATAAGGCGTATATAGTGTGTGTGTGGTGAGTACGGCGTATACAGTGTGTGTGTGTGTGGTGAATACGGCGTATATAGTGTGTGTGTGGTGAGTACGTCGTATACAGTGTGTGTGGTGAGTACGTCGTATACAGTGTGTGTGGTGAGTACGTCGTATACAGTGTGTGTGGTGAGTACGGCGTACAGTGTGTGTGGTGAGTACGGTGTATACAGTGTGTGTGGTGAGTACGGCGTATACAGTGTGTGTGTGGTGAGTACGGCGTATACAGTGTGTGTGGTGAGTACGGCGTATACAGTGTGTGTGGTGAGTACGGCGTATACAGTGTGTGTGTGGTGAGTACGGCGTATACAGTGTGTGTGTGGTGAGTACGGCGTATACAGTGTGTGTGTGGTGAGTACGGCGTATACAGTGTGTGTGTGTGTGGTGTGTACAGTGTGTATACAGTGTGTGTGTGGTGAGTACGGCGTATACAGTGTGTGTATGGTGAGTACAGCGTATACAGTGTGTGTGTGTGTGGTGTGTACAGTGTGTATACAGTGTGTGTGGTGAGTACGGCGTATACAGTGTGTGTGTGGTGAGTACGTCGTATATAGTGTGTGTGGTGAGTACGGCGTATACAGTGTGTGTGTGTGGTGAATACGGCGTATATAGTGTGTGTGTGGTGAGTACGTCGTATACAGTGTGTGTGGTGAGTACGTTGTATACAGTGTGTGTGGTGAGTACGTCGTATACAGTGTGTGTCGTGAGTACGGCGTATACAGTGTGTGTGTGGTGAGTACGGCGTATACAGTGTGTGTGTGGTGAGTACGGTGTATACAGTGTGTGTGTGGTGAGTACGGCGTATACAGTGTGTGTGGTGAGTACGGCGTATACAGTGTGTGTGTGGTGAGTACGGCGTATACAGTGTGTGTGTGTGTGGTGAATAAGGCGTATATAGTGTGTGTGTGGTGAGTACGGCGTATACAGTGTGTGTGTGTGTGGTGAATACGGCGTATATAGTGTGTGTGTGGTGAGTACGTCGTATACAGTGTGTGTTGTGAGTACGTCGTATACAGTGTGTGTGGTGAGTACGTCGTATACAGTGTGTGTGGTGAGTACGGCGTACAGTGTGTGGTGAGTACGTCGTATACAGTGTGTGGTGTGTACGGCGTATACAGTGTGTGTGTGGTGAGTACGGCGTATACAGTGTGTGTGTGGTGAGTACGGCGTATACAGTGTGTGTATGGTGAGTACAGCGTATACAGTGTGTGTGTGGTGAGTACGGTGTATATAGTGTGTGTGTGGTGAGTACGGCGTATACAGTGTGTGTGTGTGTGGTGAATACGGTGTATATAGTGTGTGTGTGGTGAGTACGTCGTATACAGTGTGTGTGGTGAGTACGTCGTATACAGTGTGTGTGGTGAGTACGTCGTATACAGTGTGTGTGGTGAGCACGGCGTATACAGTGTGTGTGGTGAGTACGGCGTATACAGTGTGTGTGGTGAGTACGTCGTATACAGTGTGTGGTGAGTACGGCGTATACAGTGTGTGGTGTGTACGGCGTATACAGTGTGTGTGTGGTGAGTACGGCGTATACAGTGTGTGTGTGGTGAGTACGGCGTATACAGTGTGTGTGGTGAGTACGGCGTATACAGTGTGTGTGGTGAGTACGTCGTATACAGTGTGTGTGGTGAGTACGGCGTATACAGTGTGTGGTGTGTACGGCGTATACAGTGTGTGTGTGGTGAGTACGGCGTATACAGTGTGTGTGTGGTGAGTATGGCGTATACAGTGTGTGTGTGGTGAGTACGGCGTATACAGTGTGTGTGGTGAGTACGGCGTATACAGTGTGTGTGTGTGTGGTGAATACGGCGTATATAGTGTGTGTGTGGTGAGTACGTCGTATACAGTGTGTGTGGTGAGTACGTCGTATACAGTGTGTGTGGTGAGTACGTCATATACAGTGTGTGTGGTGAGTACGGCGCATACAGTGTGTGTGGTGAGTACGGCGTATACAGTGCGTGTGGTGAGTACGGCGTATACAGCGTGTGTGGTGAGTACGTCGTATACAGTGTGTGTGGTGAGTATGGCGTATACAGTGTGTGTGGTGAATACGGCGTATATAGTGTGTATGTGGTGAGTACGTCGTATACAGTGTGTGTGGTGAGTACGTCGTATACAGTGTGTGTGGTGAGTACGTCGTATACAGTGTGTGTGGTGAGTACGGCGTATACAGTGTGTGTGGTGAGTACGGTGCATACAGTGTGTGTGGTGAGTACGGCGTATACAGTGTGTGTGGTGAGTACGTCGTATACAGTGTGTGTGGTGAGTACGGCGTATACAGTGTGTGTGTGGTGAGTACGGCGTATACAGTGTGTGTGTGGTGAGTACGGCGTATACAGTGTGTGTGTGGTGAGTACGGCGTATACAGTGTGTGTGTGTGTGGTGTGTACAGTGTGTATACAGTGTGTGTGTGGTGAGTACGGCGTATACAGTGTGTGTATGGTGAGTACAGCGTATACAGTGTGTGTGTGTGTGGTGTGTACAGTGTGTATACAGTGTGTGTGGTGAGTACGGCGTATACAGTGTGTGTGTGGTGAGTACGTCGTATATAGTGTGTGTGGTGAGTACGGCGTATACAGTGTGTGTGTGTGTGTGTGGTGAATACGGCATATATAGTGTGTGTGTGGTGAGTACGTCGTATACAGTGTGTGTGGTGAGTACGTTGTATACAGTATGTGTGGTGAGTACGTCGTATACAGTGTGTGTCGTGAGTACGGCGTATACAGTGTGTGTGTGGTGAGTACGGCGTATACAGTGTGTGTGTGGTGAGTACGGTGTATACAGTGTGTGTGTGGTGAGTACGGCGTATACAGTGTGTGTGGTGAGTACGGCGTATACAGTGTGTGTGTGGTGAGTACGGCGTATACAGTGTGTGTGTGTGTGGTGAATAAGGCGTATATAGCGTGTGTGTGGTGAGTACGGCGTATACAGTGTGTGTGTGTGTGGTGAATACGGCGTATATAGTGTGTGTATGGTGAGTACGTCGTATACAGTGTGTGTGGTGAGTACGTCGTATACAGTGTGTGTGGTGAGTACGTCGTATACAGTGTGTGTGGTGAGTACGGCGTACAGTGTGTGTGGTGAGTACGGTGTATACAGTGTGTGTGGTGAGTACGGCGTATACAGTGTGTGAGGTGAGTACGTCGTATACAGTGTGTGTGGTGAGTACGGCGTATACAGTGTGTGTGTGGTGAGTACGGCGTATACAGTGTGTGTGTGGTGAGTACGGCGTATACAGTGTGTGTGTGGTGAGTACGGCGTATACAGTGTGTGTGTGTGTGGTGTGTACAGTGTGTATACAGTGTGTGTGTGGTGAGTACGGCGTATACAGTGTGTGTATGGTGAGTACAGCGTATACAGTGTGTGTGTGTGTGGTGTGTACAGTGTGTATACAGTGTGTGTGGTGAGTACGGCGTATACAGTGTGTGTGTGGTGAGTACGTCGTATATAGTGTGTGTGGTGAGTACGGCGTATACAGTGTGTGTGTGTGTGGTGAATACGGCGTATATAGTGTGTGTGTGGTGAGTACGTCGTATACAGTGTGTGTGGTGAGTACGTTGTATACAGTGTGTGTGGTGAGTACGTCGTATACAGTGTGTGTCGTGAGTACGGCGTATACAGTGTGTGTGTGGTGAGTACGGCGTATACAGTGTGTGTGTGGTGAGTACGGTGTATACAGTGTGTGTGTGGTGAGTACGGCGTATACAGTGTGTGTGGTGAGTACGGCGTATACAGTGTGTGTGTGGTGAGTACGGCGTATACAGTGTGTGTGTGTGTGGTGAATAAGGCGTATATAGTGTGTGTGTGGTGAGTACGGCGTATACAGTGTGTGTGTGTGTGGTGAATACGGCGTATATAGTGTGTGTGTGGTGAGTACGTCGTATACAGTGTGTGTGGTGAGTACGTCGTATACAGTGTGTGTGGTGAGTACGTCGTATACAGTGTGTGTGGTGAGTACGGCATACAGTGTGTGGTGAGTACGTCGTATACAGTGTGTGTGGTGAGTACGTCGTATACAGTGTGTGTGGTGTGTACGGCGTATACAGTGTGTGGTGTGTACGGCGTATACAGTGTGTGTGTGGTGAGTACGGCGTATACAGTGTGTGTGTGGTGAGTACGGCGTATACAGTGTGTGTATGGTGAGTACAGCGTATACAGTGTGTGTGTGGTGAGTACGGTGTATATAGTGTGTGTGTGGTGAGTACGGCGTATACAGTGTGTGTGTGTGTGGTGAATACGGCGTATATAGTGTGTGTGTGGTGAGTACGTCGTATACAGTGTGTGTGGTGAGTACGTCGTATACAGTGTGTGTGGTGAGTACGTCGTATACAGTGTGTGTGGTGAGCACGGCGTATACAGTGTGTGTGGTGAGTACGGCGTATACAGTGTGTGTGGTGAGTACGTCGTATACAGTGTGTGGTGAGTACGGCGTATACAGTGTGTGGTGTGTACGGCGTATACAGTGTGTGTGTGGTGAGTACGGCGTATACAGTGTGTGTGTGGTGAGTACGGCGTATACAGTGTGTGTGTGGTGAGTACGGCGTATACAGTGTGTGTGGTGAATACGGCGTATATAGTGTGTGTGTGGTGAGTACGGCTTATACACTGTGTGTGTGTGTGTGGTGAATACGGCGTATATAGTGTGTGTGTGGTGAGTACGGCGTATACAGTGTGTGTGTGTGTGTGGTGAATACGGCGTATATAGTGTGTGTGTGGTGAGTACGTCGTATACAGTGTGTGTGGTGAGTACGTCGTATACAGTGTGTGGTGTGTACGGCGTATACAGTGTGTGTGGTGAGTACGGCGTATACAGTGTGTGTGGTGAGTACGTCGTATACAGTGTGTGTGGTGAGTACGGCGTATACAGTGTGTGGTGTGTACGGCGTATACAGTGTGTGTGTGGTGAGTACGGCGTATACAGTGTGTGTGTGGTGAGTACGGCGTATACAGTGTGTGTGTGGTGAGTACGGCGTATACAGTGTGTGTGGTGAGTACGGCGTATACAGTGTGTGTGGTGAGTACGGCGTATACAGTGTGTGTGTGGTGAGTACGGCGTATATAGTGTGTGTGTGGTGAGTACGTCGTATACAGTGTGTGTGGTGAGTACGGCGTATACAGTGTGTGTGGTGAGTACGGCGTATACAGTGTGTGTGGTGAGTACGTCGTATACAGTGTGTGTGGTGAGTACGGCGTATACAGTGTGTGGTGTGTATGGCGTATACAGTGTGTGTGTGGTGAGTACGGCGTATACAGTGTGTGTGTGGTAAGTACGGCGTATACAGTGTGTGTGTGGTGAGTACGGCGTATACAGTGTGTGTGGTGAGTACGGCGTATACAGTGTGTGTGTGTGTGGTGAATACGGCGTATATAGTGTGTGTGTGGTGAGTACGTCGTATACAGTGTGTGTGGTGAGTACGTCGTATACAGTGTGTGGTGTGTACGGCGTATACAGTGTGTGTGGTGAGTACGGCGTATACAGTGTGTGTGGTGAGTACGTCGTATACAGTGTGTGTGGTGAGTACGGCGTATACAGTGTGTGGTGTGTACGGCGTATACAGTGTGTGTGTGGTGAGTACGGCGTATACAGTGTGTGTGTGGTGAGTACGGCGTATACAGTGTGTGTGTGGTGAGTACGGCGTATACAGGGTGTGTGGTGAGTACGGCGTATACAGTGTGTGTGGTGAGTACGGCGTATACAGTGTGTGTGTGGTGAGTACGGCGTTTATAGTGTGTGTGTGGTGAGTACGTCGTATACAGTGTGTGTGGTGAGTACGGCGTATACAGTGTGTGTGGTGAGTACGGCGTATACAGTGTGTGTGGTGAGTACGTCGTATACAGTGTGTGTGGTGAGTACGGCGTATACAGTGTGTGGTGTGTACGGCGTATACAGTGTGTGTGTGGTGAGTACGGCGTATACAGTGTGTGTGTGGTGAGTACGGTGTATACAGTGTGTGTGTGGTGAGTACGGCGTATACAGTGTGTGTGGTGAGTACGGCGTATACAGTGTGTGTGTGTGTGGTTAATACGGCGTATATAGTGTGTGTGGTGAGTACGTCGTATACAGTGTGTGTGGTGAGTACGGCGTATACAGTGTGTGGTGTGTATGGCGTATACAGTGTGTGTGTGGTGAGTACGGCGTATACAGTGTGTGTGTGTGTGGTGTGTACAGTGTGTATACAGTGTGTGTGTGGTGAGTACGGCGTATACAGTGTGTGTATGGTGAGTACAGCGTATACAGTGTGTGTGTGTGTGGTGTGTACAGTGTGTATACAGTGTGTGTGGTGAGTACGGCGTATACAGTGTGTGTGTGGTGAGTACGGCGTATACAGTGTGTGTGTGTGTGGTGAATACGGCGTATATAGTGTGTGTGTGGTGAGTACGTCGTATACAGTGTGTGTGGTGAGTACGTCGTATACAGTGTGTGGTGTGTACGGCGTATACAGTGTGTGTGGTGAGTACGGCGTATACAGTGTGTGTGGTGAGTACGTCGTATACAGTGTGTGTGGTGAGTACGGCGTATACAGTGTGTGGTGTGTACGGCGTATACAGTGTGTGTGTGGTGAGTACGGCGTATACAGTGTGTGTGTGGTGAGTACGGCGTATACAGTGTGTGTGTGGTGAGTACGGCGTATACAGGGTGTGTGGTGAGTACGGCGTATACAGTGTGTGTGGTGAGTACGGCGTATACAGTGTGTGTGTGGTGAGTACGGCGTTTATAGTGTGTGTGTGGTGAGTCCGTCGTATACAGTGTGTGTGGTGAGTACGGCGTATACAGTGTGTGTGGTGAGTACGGCGTATACAGTGTGTGTGGTGAGTACGTCGTATACAGTGTGTGTGGTGAGTACGGCGTATACAGTGTGTGGTGTGTACGGCGTATACAGTGTGTGTGTGGTGAGTACGGCGTATACAGTGTGTGTGTGGTGAGTACGGTGTATACAGTGTGTGTGTGGTGAGTACGGCGTATACAGTGTGTGTGGTGAGTACGGCGTATACAGTGTGTGTGTGTGTGGTGAATACGGCGTATATAGTGTGTGTGTGGTGAGTACGTCGTATACAGTGTGTGTGGTGAGTACGTCGTATACAGTGTGTGTGGTGAGTACGTCATATACAGTGTGTGTGGTGAGTACGGCGCATACAGTGTGTGTGGTGAGTACGGCGTATACAGTGCGTGTGGTGAGTACGGCGTATACAGTGTGTGTGGTGAGTACGTCGTATACAGTGTGTGTGGTGAGTATGGCGTATACAGTGTGTGTGGTGAATACGGCGTATATAGTGTGTGTGTGGTGAGTACGTCGTATACAGTGTGTGTGGTGAGTACGTCGTATACAGTGTGTGTGGTGAGTACGTCGTATACAGTGTGTGGTGAGTACGGCGTATACAGTGTGTGTGGTGAGTACGGTGTATACAGTGTGTGTGGTGAGTACGGCGTATACAGTGTGTGTGGTGAGTACGTCGTATACAGTGTGTGTGGTGAGTACGTCGTATACAGTGTGTGTGGTGAGTACGTCGTATACAGTGTGTGGTGAGTACGGCGTATACAGTGTGTGTGGTGAGTACGGTGTATACAGTGTGTGTGTGGTGAGTACGGCGTATACAGTGTGTGTGTGGTGAGTACGGCGTATACAGTGTGTGTGTGGTGAGTACGGCGTATACAGTGTGTGTGTGTGTGGTGTGTACAGTGTGTATACAGTGTGTGTGTGGTGAGTACGGCGTATACAGTGTGTGTATGGTAAGTACAGCGTATACAGTGTGTGTGTGTGTGGTGTGTACAGTGTGTATACAGTGTGTGTGGTGAGTACGGCGTATACAGTGTGTGTGTGGTGAGTACGTCGTATATAGTGTGTGTGGTGAGTACGGCGTATACAGTGTGTGTGTGTGTGGTGAATACGGCGTATATAGTGTGTGTGTGGTGAGTACGTCGTATACAGTGTGTGTGGTGAGTACGTTGTATACAGTGTGTGTGGTGAGTACGTCGTATACAGTGTGTGTCGTGAGTACGGCGTATACAGTGTGTGTGTGGTGAGTACGGCGTATACAGTGTGTGTGTGGTGAGTACGGTGTATACAGTGTGTGTGTGGTGAGTACGGCGTATACAGTGTGTGTGGTGAGTACGGCGTATACAGTGTGTGTGTGGTGAGTACGGCGTATACAGTGTGTGTGTGTGTGGTGAATAAGGCGTATATAGTGTGTGTGTGGTGAGTACGGCGTATACAGTGTGTGTTTGTGTGGTGAATACGGCGTATATAGTGTGTGTGTGGTGAGTACGTCGTATACAGTGTGTGTGGTGAGTACGTCGTATACAGTGTGTGTGGTGAGTACGTCGTATACAGTGTGTGTGGTGAGTACGGCGTACAGTGTGTGGTGAGTACGTCGTATACAGTGTGTGTGGTGAGTACGGCGTATACAGTGTGTGGTGTGTACGGCGTATACAGTGTGTGTGTGGTGAGTACGGCGTATACAGTGTGTGTGTGGTGAGTACGGCGTATACAGTGTGTGTATGGTGAGTACAGCGTATACAGTGTGTGTGTGGTGAGTACGGTGTATATAGTGTGTGTGTGGTGAGTACGGCGTATACAGTGTGTGTTTGTGTGGTGAATACGGCGTATATAGTGTGTGTGTGGTGAGTACGTCGTATACAGTGTGTGTGGTGAGTACGTCGTATACAGTGTGTGTGGTGAGTACGTCGTATACAGTGTGTGTGGTGAGCACGGCGTATACAGTGTGTGTGGTGAGTACGGCGTATACAGTGTGTGTGGTGAGTACGTCGTATACAGTGTGTGGTGAGTACGGCGTATACAGTGTGTGGTGTGTACGGCGTATACAGTGTGTGTGTGGTGAGTACGGCGTATACAGTGTGTGTGTGGTGAGTACGGCGTATACAGTGTGTGTGTGGTGAGTACGGCGTATACAGTGTGTGTGGTGAATACGGCGTATATAGTGTGTGTGTGGTGAGTACGGCGTATACAGTGTGTGTGTGTGTGTGGTGAATACGGCGTATATAGTGTGTGTGTGGTGAGTACGGCGTATACAGTGTGTGTGTGTGTGTGGTGAATACGGCGTATATAGTGTGTGTGTGGTGAGTACGTCGTATACAGTGTGTGTGGTGAGTACGTCGTATACAGTGTGTGGTGTGTACGGCGTATACAGTGTGTGTGGTGAGTACGGCGTATACAGTGTGTGTGGTGAGTACGTCGTATACAGTGTGTGTGGTGAGTACGGCGTATACAGTGTGTGGTGTGTACGGCGTATACAGTGTGTGTGGTGAGTACGGCGTATACAGTGTGTGTGGTGAGTACGGCGTATACAGTGTGTGTGTGGTGAGTACGGCGTATATAGTGTGTGTGTGGTGAGTACGTCGTATACAGTGTGTGTGGTGAGTACGGCGTATACAGTGTGTGTGGTGAGTACGGCGTATACAGTGTGTGTGGTGAGTACGTCGTATACAGTGTGTGTGGTGAGTACGGCGTATACAGTGTGTGGTGTGTATGGCGTATACAGTGTGTGTGTGGTGAGTACGGCGTATACAGTGTGTGTGTGTGGTGAGTACGGCGTATACAGTGTGTGTGTGGTGAGTACGGCGTATACAGTGTGTGTGGTGAGTACGGCGTATACAGTGTGTGAGTGTGTGGTGAATACGGCGTATATAGTGTGTGTGTGGTGAGTACGTCGTATACAGTGTGTGTGGTGAGTACGTCGTATACAGTGTGTGGTGTGTACGGCGTATACAGTGTGTGTGGTGAGTACGGCGTATACAGTGTGTGTGGTGAGTACGTCGTATACAGTGTGTGTGGTGTGTACGGCGTATACAGTGTGTGTGTGGTGAGTACGGCGTATACAGTGTGTGTGTGGTGAGTAGGGCGTATACAGTGTGTGTGTGGTGAGTACGTCGTATACAGTGTGTGTGGTGAGTACGGCGTTTACAGTGTGTGTGGTGAGTACGGCGTATACAGTGTGTGTGGTGAGTACGTCGTATACAGTGTGTGTGGTGAGTACGGCGTATACAGTGTGTGGTGTGTACGGCGTATACAGTGTGTGTGTGGTGAGTACGACGTATACAGTGTGTGTGTGGTGAGTACGGCGTATACAGTGTGTGTGTGGTGAGTACGGCGTATACAGTGTGTGTGGTGAGTACGGCGTATACAGTGTGTGTGTGTGTGGTGAATACGGCGTATATAGTGTGTGTGTGGTGAGTACGTCGTATACAGTGTGTGTGGTGAGTACGTCGTATACAGTGTGTGTGGTGAGTACGTCATATACAGTGTGTGTGTGGTGAGTACGGCGTATACAGTGTGTGTGGTGAATACGGCGTATATAGTGTGTGTGTGGTGAGTACGGCGTATACAGTGTGTGTGTGTGTGTGGTGAATACGGCGTATATAGTGTGTGTGTGGTGAGTACGGCGCATACAGTGTGTGTGGTGAGTACGGCGTATACAGTGCGTGTGGTGAGTACGGCGTATACAGTGTGTGTGGTGAGTACGTCGTATACAGTGTGTGTGGTGAGTATGGCGTATACAGTGTGTGTGGTGAATACGGCGTATATAGTGTGTGTGTGGTGAGTACGTCGTATACAGTGTGTGTGGTGAGTACGTCGTATACAGTGTGTGTGGTGAGTACGTCGTATACAGTGTGTGTGGTGAGTACGGCGTATACAGTGTGTGTGGTGAGTACGGTGTATACAGTGTGTGTGGTGAGTACGGCGTATACAGTGTGTGTGGTGAGTACGTCGTATACAGTGTGTGTGGTGAGTACGGCGTATACAGTGTGTGTGTGGTGAGTACGGCGTATACAGTGTGTTTGTGGTGAGTACGGCGTATACAGTGTGTGTGTGGTGAGTACGGCGTATACAGTGTGTGTGTGTGTGGTGTGTACAGTGTGTAGACAGTGTGTGTGTGGTGAGTACGGCGTATACAGTGTGTGTATGGTGAGTACAGCGTATACAGTGTGTGTGTGTGTGGTGTGTACAGTGTGTATACAGTGTGTGTGGTGAGTACGGCGTATACAGTGTGTGTGTGGTGAGAACGTCGTATATAGTGTGTGTGGTGAGTACGGCGTATACAGTGTGTGTGTGTGTGGTGAATACGGCGTATATAGTGTGTGTGTGTGGTGAGTACGTCGTATACAGTGTGTGTGGTGAGTACGTTGTATACAGTGTGTGTGGTGAGTACGTCGTATACAGTGTGTGTCGTGAGTACGGCGTATACAGTGTGTGTGTGGTGAGTACGGCGTATACAGTGTGTGTGTGGTGAGTACGGTGTATACAGTGTGTGTGTGGTGAGTACTGCGTATACAGTGTGTGTGTGGTGAGTACGGCGTATACAGTGTGTGTGTGTGTGGTGAATAAGGCGTATATAGTGTGTGTGTGGTGAGTACGGCGTATACAGTGTGTGTGTGTGTGGTGAATACGGCGTATATAGTGTGTGTGTGGTGAGTACGTCGTATACAGTGTGTGTGGTGAGTACGTCGTATACAGTGTGTGTGGTGAGTACGTCGTATACAGTGTGTGTGGTGAGTACGGCGTACAGTGTGTGGTGAGTACGTCGTATACAGTGTGTGTGGTGAGTACGGCGTATACAGTCTGTGGTGTGTACGGCGTATACAGTGTGTGTGTGGTGAGTACGGCGTATACAGTGTGTGTATGGTGAGTACAGCGTATACAGTGTGTGTGTGGTGAGTACGGTGTATATAGTGTGTGTGTGGTGAGTACGGCGTATACAGTGTGTGTGTGTGTGGTGAATACGGCGTATATAGTGTGTGTGTGGTGAGTACGTCGTATACAGTGTGTGTGGTGAGTACGTCGTATACAGTGTGTGTGGTGAGTACGTCGTATACAGTGTGTGTGGTGAGTACGGCGTATACAGTGTGTGTGGTGAGTACGTCGTATACAGTGTGTGGTGAGTACGGCGTATACAGTGTGTGGTGTGTACGGCGTATACAGTGTGTGTGTGGTGAGTACGGCGTATACAGTGTGTGTGTGGTGAGTACGGCGTATACAGTGTGTGTGTGGTGAGTACGGCGTATACAGTGTGTGTGGTGAATACGGCGTATATAGTGTGTGTGTGGTGAGTACGGCGTATACAGTGTGTGTGTATGTGTGGTGAATACGGCGTATATAGTGTGTGTGTGGTGAGTACGGCGTATACAGTGTGTGTGTGTGTGTGGTGAATACGGCGTATATAGTGTGTGTGTGGTGAGTACGTCGTATACAGTGTGTGTGGTGAGTACGTCGTATACAGTGTGTGTGGTGAGTACGGCGAATACAGTGTGTGTGGTGAGTACGTCGTATACAGTGTGTGTGGTGAGTATGGCGTATACAGTGTGTGGTGTGTACGGCGTATACAGTGTGTGTGTGGTGAGTACGGCGTATACAGTGTGTGTGTGGTGAGTACGGCGTATACAGTGTGTGTGTGGTGAGTACGGCGTGTACAGTGTGTGTGGTGAGTACGGCGTATACAGTGTGTGGTGTGTACGGTGTATACAGTGTGTGTGTGGTAAGTACGGCGTATACAGTGTGTGTGTGGTGAGTACGGCATATACAGTGTGTGTGTGTGTGTGTGGTGAGTACGGCGTATACAGTGTGTGTGTGTGTGGTGAGTACGGCGTATACAGTGTGTGTGTGGTGAGTACGGCGTATACAGTGTGTGTGTGGTGAGTACGGCGTATACAGTGTGTGTGTGTGTGGTGAGTACGGCGTATACAGTGTGTGTGTGGTGAGTACGGCGTATACAGTGTGTGTGTGGTGAGTACGGCGTATACAGTGTGTGTGTGGTGAGTACGGCGTATACAGTGTGTGTGTGGTGAGTACGGCGTATACAGTGTGTGTGGTGAGTACGGCGTATACAGTGTGTGTGTGGTGAGTACGGCGTATACAGTGTGTGTGTGTGTGTGGTGAATACGGCGTATATAGTGTGTGTGTGGTGAGTACGGCGTATACAGTGTGTGTGTGTGTGGTGAATACGGCGTATATAGTGTGTGTGTGGTGAGTATGTCGTATACAGTGTGTGTGGTGAATACGGCGTATATAGTGTGTGTGTGGTGAGTACGTCGTATACAGTGTGTGTGGTGAGTACGTCGTATACAGTGTGTGTGGTGAGTACGTCGCATACAGTGTGTGTGGTGAGTACGCGTATACAGTGTGTGTGGTGAGTACGGCGTATACAGTGTGTGTGGTGAGTACGGCGTATACAGTGTGTGTGGTGAGTACGGCGTATACAGTGTGTGTGGTGAGTACGGCGTATACAGTGTGTGGTGTGTACGGCGTATACAGTGTGTGTGTGGTGAGTACGGCGTATACAGTGTGTGTGTGGTGAGTACGGCGTATACAGTGTGTGTGGTGAGTACGGCGTATATAGTGTGTGTGTGTGGTGAGTACGTCGTATACAGTGTGTGTGGTGAGTACGTTGTATACAGTGTGTGTGGTGAGTACGTCGTATACAGTGTGTGTCGTGAGTACGGCGTATAGAGTGTGTGTGTGGTGAGTACGGCGTATACAGTGTGTGTGTGGTGAGTACGGTGTATACAGTGTGTGTGTGGTGAGTACGGCGTATACAGTGTGTGTGGTGAGTACGGCGTATACAGTGTGTGTGTGGTGAGTACGGCGTATACAGTGTGTGTGTGGTGAGTACGGCGTATACAGCGTGTGTGTGTGTGGTGAGTACGGCGTATACAGTGTGTGTGTGGTGAGTACGGCGTATACAGTGTGTGTGTGGTGAATACGGCGTATATAGTGTGTGTGTGGTGAGTACGTCGTATACAGTGTGTGTGGTGAGTACGTCGTATACAGTGTGTGGTGTGTACGGCGTATACAGTGTGTGTGGTGAGTACGGCGTATACAGTGTGTGTGGTGAGTACGTCGTATACAGTGTGTGTGGTGAGTACGGCGTATACAGTGTGTGGTGTGTACGGCGTATACAGTGTGTGTGTGGTGAGTACGGCGTATACAGTGTGTGTGTGGTGAGTACGGCGTATACAGTGTGTGTGTGGTGAGTACGGCGTATACAGTGTGTGTGTGGTGAGTACGGCGTGTACAGTGTGTGTGGTGAGTACGGCGTATACAGTGTGTGGTGTGTACGGTGTATACAGTGTGTGTGTGGTAAGTACGGCGTATACAGTGTGTGTGTGGTGAGTACGGCATATACAGTGTGTGTGTGTGTGTGTGGTGAGTACGGCGTATACAGTGTGTGTGTGTGTGGTGAGTACGGCGTATACAGTGTGTGTGTGGTGAGTACGGCGTATACAGTGTGTGTGTGGTGAGTACGGCGTATACAGTGTGTGTGTGTGTGGTGAGTACGGCGTATACAGTGTGTGTGTGGTGAGTACGGCGTATACAGTGTGTGTGTGGTGAGTACGGCGTATACAGTGTGTGTGTGGTGAGTACGGCGTATACAGTGTGTGTGTGGTGAGTACGGCGTATACAGTGTGTGTGGTGAGTACGGCGTATACAGTGTGTGTGTGGTGAGTACGGCGTATACAGTGTGTGTGTGTGTGTGGTGAATACGGCGTATATAGTGTGTGTGTGGTGAGTACGGCGTATACAGTGTGTGTGT
This sequence comes from Phyllobates terribilis, assembly GCF_046119375.1. NCBI lineage: Eukaryota > Metazoa > Chordata > Amphibia > Anura > Dendrobatidae > Phyllobates > Phyllobates terribilis. The sequence continues at coordinate 641,150,476 of NW_027362762.1, forward strand.
GTGTGGTGAATACGGCGTATATAGTGTGTGTGTGGTGAGTATGTCGTATACAGTGTGTGTGGTGAATACGGCGTATATAGTGTGTGTGTGGTGAGTACGTCGTATACAGTGTGTGTGGTGAGTACGTCGTATACAGTGTGTGTGGTGAGTACGTCGCATACAGTGTGTGTGGTGAGTACGCGTATACAGTGTGTGTGGTGAGTACGGCGTATACAGTGTGTGTGGTGAGTACGGCGTATACAGTGTGTGTGGTGAGTACGGCGTATACAGTGTGTGTGGTGAGTACGGCGTATACAGTGTGTGGTGTGTACGGCGTATACAGTGTGTGTGTGGTGAGTACGGCGTATACAGTGTGTGTGTGGTGAGTACGGCGTATACAGTGTGTGTGGTGAGTACGGCGTATATAGTGTGTGTGTGTGGTGAGTACGTCGTATACAGTGTGTGTGGTGAGTACGTTGTATACAGTGTGTGTGGTGAGTACGTCGTATACAGTGTGTGTCGTGAGTACGGCGTATAGAGTGTGTGTGTGGTGAGTACGGCGTATACAGTGTGTGTGTGGTGAGTACGGTGTATACAGTGTGTGTGTGGTGAGTACGGCGTATACAGTGTGTGTGGTGAGTACGGCGTATACAGTGTGTGTGTGGTGAGTACGGCGTATACAGTGTGTGTGTGGTGAGTACGGCGTATACAGCGTGTGTGTGTGTGGTGAGTACGGCGTATACAGTGTGTGTGTGGTGAGTACGGCGTATACAGTGTGTGTGTGGTGAATACGGCGTATATAGTGTGTGTGTGGTGAGTACGTCGTATACAGTGTGTGTGGTGAGTACGTCGTATACAGTGTGTGGTGTGTACGGCGTATACAGTGTGTGTGGTGAGTACGGCGTATACAGTGTGTGTGGTGAGTACGTCGTATACAGTGTGTGTGGTGAGTACGGCGTATACAGTGTGTGGTGTGTACGGCGTATACAGTGTGTGTGTGGTGAGTACGGCGTATACAGTGTGTGTGTGGTGAGTACGGCGTATACAGTGTGTGTGTGGTGAGTACGGCGTATACAGTGTGTGTGGTGAGTACGGCGTATACAGTGTGTGTGGTGAGTACGGCGTATACAGTGTGTGTGTGGTGAGTACGGCGTATATAGTGTGTGTGTGGTGAGTACGTCGTATACAGTGTGTGTGGTGAGTACGGCGTCTACAGTGTGTGTGGTGAGTACGGCGTATACAGTGTGTGTGGTGAGTACGTCGTATACAGTGTGTGTGGTGAGTACGGCGTATACAGTGTGTGGTGTGTATGGCGTATACAGTGTGTGTGTGGTGAGTACGGCGTATACAGTGTGTGTGTGGTGAGTACGGCGTATACAGTGTGTGTGTGGTGAGTACGGCATATACAGTGTGTGTGTGTGTGTGTGGTGAGTACGGCGTATACAGTGTGTGTGTGTGTGGTGAGTACGGCGTATACAGTGTGTGTGTGGTGAGTACGGCGTATACAGTGTGTGTGTGGTGAGTACGGCGTATACAGTGTGTGTGTGTGTGGTGAGTACGGCGTATACAGTGTGTGTGTGGTGAGTACGGCGTATACAGTGTGTGTGTGGTGAGTACGGCGTATACAGTGTGTGTGTGGTGAGTACGGCGTATACAGTGTGTGTGTGGTGAGTACGGCGTATACAGTGTGTGTGGTGAGTACGGCGTATACAGTGTGTGTGTGGTGAGTACGGCGTATACAGTGTGTGTGTGTGTGTGGTGAATACGGCGTATATAGTGTGTGTGTGGTGAGTACGGCGTATACAGTGTGTGTGTGTGTGGTGAATACGGCGTATATAGTGTGTGTGTGGTGAGTATGTCGTATACAGTGTGTGTGGTGAATACGGCGTATATAGTGTGTGTGTGGTGAGTACGTCGTATACAGTGTGTGTGGTGAGTACGTCGTATACAGTGTGTGTGGTGAGTACGTCGCATACAGTGTGTGTGGTGAGTACGCGTATACAGTGTGTGTGGTGAGTACGGCGTATACAGTGTGTGTGGTGAGTACGGCGTATACAGTGTGTGTGGTGAGTACGGCGTATACAGTGTGTGTGGTGAGTACGGCGTATACAGTGTGTGGTGTGTACGGCGTATACAGTGTGTGTGTGGTGAGTACGGCGTATACAGTGTGTGTGTGGTGAGTACGGCGTATACAGTGTGTGTGTGGTGAGTACGGCGTATACAGTGTGTGTGGTGAGTACGGCGTATATAGTGTGTGTGTGGTGAGTACGTCGTATACAGTGTGTGTGGTGAGTACGTTGTATACAGTGTGTGTGGTGAGTACGTCGTATACAGTGTGTGTCGTGAGTACGGCGTATAGAGTGTGTGTGTGGTGAGTACGGCGTATACAGTGTGTGTGTGGTGAGTACGGTGTATACAGTGTGTGTGTGGTGAGTACGGCGTATACAGTGTGTGTGGTGAGTACGGCGTATACAGTGTGTGTGTGGTGAGTACGGCGTATACAGTGTGTGTGTGGTGAGTACGGCGTATACAGCGTGTGTGTGTGTGGTGAGTACGGCGTATACAGTGTGTGTGTGGTGAGTACGGCGTATACAGTGTGTGTGTGGTGAATACGGCGTATATAGTGTGTGTGTGGTGAGTACGTCGTATACAGTGTGTGTGGTGAGTACGTCGTATACAGTGTGTGGTGTGTACGGCGTATACAGTGTGTGTGGTGAGTACGGCGTATACAGTGTGTGTGGTGAGTACGTCGTATACAGTGTGTGTGGTGAGTACGGCGTATACAGTGTGTGGTGTGTACGGCGTATACAGTGTGTGTGTGGTGAGTACGGCGTATACAGTGTGTGTGTGGTGAGTACGGCGTATACAGTGTGTGTGTGGTGAGTACGGCGTATACAGTGTGTGTGGTGAGTACGGCGTATACAGTGTGTGTGGTGAGTACGGCGTATACAGTGTGTGTGTGGTGAGTACGGCGTATATAGTGTGTGTGTGGTGAGTACGTCGTATACAGTGTGTGTGGTGAGTACGGCGTCTACAGTGTGTGTGGTGAGTACGGCGTATACAGTGTGTGTGGTGAGTACGTCGTATACAGTGTGTGTGGTGAGTAAGGCGTATACAGTGTGTGGTGTGTATGGCGTATACAGTGTGTGTGTGGTGAGTACGGCGTATACAGTGTGTGTGTGGTAAGTACGGCGTATACAGTGTGTGTGTGGTGAGTACGGCGTATACAGTGTGTGTGGTGAGTACGGCGTATACAGTGTGTGTGTGTGTGGTGAATACGGCGTATATAGTGTGTGTGTGGTGAGTACGTCGTATACAGTGTGTGTGGTGAGTACGTCATATACAGTGTGTGTGGTGAGTACGGCGCATACAGTGTGTGTGGTGAGTACGGCGTATACACTGCGTGTGGTGAGTACGGCGTATACAGTGTGTGTGGTGAGTACGTCGTATACAGTGTGTGTGGTGAGTATGGCGTATACAGTGTGTGTGGTGAATACGGCGTATATAGTGTGTGTGTGGTGAGTACGTCGTATACAGTGTGTGTGGTGAGTACGTCGTATACAGTGTGTGTGGTGAGTACGTCGTATACAGTGTGTGGTGAGTACGGCGTATACAGTGTGTGTGGTGAGTACGGTGTATACAGTGTGTGTGGTGAGTACGGCGTATACAGTGTGTGTGGTGAGTACGTTGTATACAGTGTGTGTGGTGAGTACGGCGTATACAGTGTGTGTGTGGTGAGTACGGCGTATACAGTGTGTGTGTGGTGAGTACGGCGTATACAGTGTGTGTGTGTGTGGTGTGTACAGTGTGTATACAGTGTGTGTGTGGTGAGTACGGCGTATACAGTGTGTGTATGGTAAGTACAGCGTATACAGTGTGTGTGTGTGTGGTGTGTACAGTGTGTATACAGTGTGTGTGGTGAGTACGGCGTATACAGTGTGTGTGTGGTGAGTACGTCGTATATAGTGTGTGTGGTGAGTACGGCGTATACAGTGTGTGTGTGTGTGGTGAATACGGCGTATATAGTGTGTGTGTGGTGAGTACGTCGTATACAGTGTGTGTGGTGAGTACGTTGTATACAGTGTGTGTGGTGAGTACGTTGTATACAGTGTGTGTGGTGAGTACGGCGTATACAGTGTGTGTGTGGTGAGTACGGTGTATACAGTGTGTGTGTGGTGAGTACGGCGTATACAGTGTGTGTGGTGAGTACGGCGTATACAGTGTGTGTGTGGTGAGTACGGCGTATACAGTGTGTGTGTGTGTGGTGAATAAGGCGTATATAGTGTGTGTGTGGTGAGTACGGCGTATACAGTGTGTGTTTGTGTGGTGAATACGGCGTATATAGTGTGTGTGTGGTGAGTACGTCGTATACAGTGTGTGTGGTGAGTACGTCGTATACAGTGTGTGTGGTGAGTACGTCGTATACAGTGTGTGTGGTGAGTACGGCGTACAGTGTGTGGTGAGTACGTCGTATACAGTGTGTGTGGTGAGTACGGCGTATACAGTGTGTGGTGTGTACGGCGTATACAGTGTGTGTGTGGTGAGCACGGCGTATACAGTGTGCGTGTGGTGAGTACGGCGTATACAGTGTGTGTATGGTGAGTACAGCGTATACAGTGTGTGTGTGGTGAGTACGGTGTATATAGTGTGTGTGTGGTGAGTACGGCGTATACAGTGTGTGTGTGTGTGGTGAATACGGCGTATATAGTGTGTGTGTGGTGAGTACGTCGTATACAGTGTGTGTGTGTGTGGTGAGTACGTCGTATACAGTGTGTGTGGTGAGTACGTCGTATACAGTGTGTGTGTGTGGTGAGCACGGCGCATACAGTGTGTGTGGTGAGTACGGCGTATACAGTGTGTGTGGTGAGTACGTCGTATACAGTGTGTGGTGAGTACGGCGTATACAGTGTGTGGTGTGTACGGCGTATACAGTGTGTGTGTGGTGAGTACGGCGTATACAGTGTGTGTGTGGTGAGTACGGCGTATACAGTGTGTGTGTGGTGAGTACGGCGTATACAGTGTGTGTGGTGAATACGGCGTATATAGTGTGTGTGTGGTGAGTACGGCGTATACAGTGTGTGTGTGTGTGTGGTGAATACGGCGTATATAGTGTGTGTGTGGTGAGTACGGCGTATACAGTGTGTGTGTGTGTGTGGTGAATACGGCGTATATAGTGTGTGTGTGGTGAGTACGTCGTATACAGTGTGTGTGGTGAGTACGTCGTATACAGTGTGTGGTGTGTACGGCGTATACAGTGTGTGTGGTGAGTACGGCGTATACAGTGTGTGTGGTGAGTACGTCGTATACAGTGTGTGTGGTGAGTACGGCGTATACAGTGTGTGGTGTGTACGGCGTATACAGTGTGTGTGGTGAGTACGGCGTATACAGTGTGTGTGGTGAGTACGGCGTATACAGTGTGTGTGTGGTGAGTACGGCGTATATAGTGTGTGTGTGGTGAGTACGTCGTATACAGTGTGTGTGGTGAGTACGGCGTATACAGTGTGTGTGGTGAGTACGGCGTATACAGTGTGTGTGGTGAGTACGTCGTATACAGTGTGTGTGGTGAGTACGGCGTATACAGTGTGTGGTGTGTATGGCGTATACAGTGTGTGTGTGGTGAGTGCGGCGTATACAGTGTGTGTGTGTGGTGAGTACGGCGTATACAGTGTGTGTGTGGTGAGTACGGCGTATACAGTGTGTGTGGTGAGTACGGCGTATACAGTGTGTGAGTGTGTGGTGAATACGGCGTATATAGTGTGTGTGTGGTGAGTACGTCGTATACAGTGTGTGTGGTGAGTACGTCGTATACAGTGTGTGGTGTGTACGGCGTATACAGTGTGTGTGGTGAGTACGGCGTATACAGTGTGTGTGGTGAGTACGTCGTATACAGTGTGTGTGGTGTGTACGGCGTATACAGTGTGTGTGTGGTGAGTACGGCGTATACAGTGTGTGTGTGGTGAGTAGGGCGTATACAGTGTGTGTGTGGTGAGTACGTCGTATACAGTGTGTGTGGTGAGTACGGCGTTTACAGTGTGTGTGGTGAGTACGGCGTATACAGTGTGTGTGGTGAGTACGTCGTATACAGTGTGTGTGGTGAGTACGGCGTATACAGTGTGTGGTGTGTACGGCGTATACAGTGTGTGTGTGGTGAGTACGACGTATACAGTGTGTGTGTGGTGAGTACGGCGTATACAGTGTGTGGGTGGTGAGTACGGCGTATACAGTGTGTGTGTGTGTGGTGAATACGGCGTATATAGTGTGTGTGTGGTGAGTACGTCGTATACAGTGTGTGTGGTGAGTACGTCGTATACAGTGTGTGTGGTGAGTACGTCATATACAGTGTGTGTGGTGAGTACGGCGCATACAGTGTGTGTGGTGAGTACGGCGTATACAGTGCGTGTGGTGAGTACGGCGTATACAGTGTGTGTGGTGAGTACGTCGTATACAGTGTGTGTGGTGAGTATGGCGTATACAGTGTGTGTGGTGAATACGGCGTATATAGTGTGTGTGTGGTGAGTACGTCGTATACAGTGTGTGTGGTGAGTACGTCGTATACAGTGTGTGTGGTGAGTACGTCGTATACAGTGTGTGTGGTGAGTACGGCGTATACAGTGTGTGTGGTGAGTACGGTGTATACAGTGTGTGTGGTGAGTACGGCGTATACAGTGTGTGTGGTGAGTACGTCGTATACAGTGTGTGTGGTGAGTACGGCGTATACAGTGTGTGTGTGGTGAGTACGGCGTATACAGTGTGTTTGTGGTGAGTACGGCGTATACAGTGTGTGTGTGGTGAGTACGGCGTATACAGTGTGTGTGTGTGTGGTGTGTACAGTGTGTAGACAGTGTGTGTGTGGTGAGTACGGCGTATACAGTGTGTGTATGGTGAGTACAGCGTATACAGTGTGTGTGTGTGTGGTGTGTACAGTGTGTATACAGTGTGTGTGGTGAGTACGGCGTATACAGTGTGTGTGTGGTGAGAACGTCGTATATAGTGTGTGTGGTGAGTACGGCGTATACAGTGTGTGTGTGTGTGGTGAATACGGCGTATATAGTGTGTGTGTGGTGAGTACGTCGTATACAGTGTGTGTGGTGAGTACGTTGTATACAGTGTGTGTGGTGAGTACGTCGTATACAGTGTGTGTCGTGAGTACGGCGTATACAGTGTGTGTGTGGTGAGTACGGCGTATACAGTGTGTGTGTGGTGAGTACGGTGTATACAGTGTGTGTGTGGTGAGTACGGCGTATACAGTGTGTGTGTGGTGAGTACGGCGTATACAGTGTGTGTGTGTGTGGTGAATAAGGCGTATATAGTGTGTGTGTGGTGAGTACGGCGTATACAGTGTGTGTGTGTGTGTGGTGAATACGGCGTATATAGTGTGTGTGTGGTGAGTACGTCGTATACAGTGTGTGTGGTGAGTACGTCGTATACAGTGTGTGTGGTGAGTACGTCGTATACAGTGTGTGTGGTGAGTACGGCGTACAGTGTGTGGTGAGTACGTCGTATACAGTGTGTGTGGTGAGTACGGCGTATACAGTCTGTGGTGTGTACGGCGTATACAGTGTGTGTGTGGTGAGTACGGCGTATACAGTGTGTGTGTGGTGAGTACGGCGTATACAGTGTGTGTATGGTGAGTACAGCGTATACAGTGTGTGTGTGGTGAGTACGGTGTATATAGTGTGTGTGTGGTGAGTACGGCGTATACAGTGTGTGTGTGTGTGGTGAATACGGCGTATATAGTGTGTGTGTGGTGAGTACGTCGTATACAGTGTGTGTGGTGAGTACGTCGTATACAGTGTGTGTGGTGAGTACGTCGTATACAGTGTGTGTGGTGAGTACGGCGTATACAGTGTGTGTGGTGAGTACGTCGTATACAGTGTGTGGTGAGTACGGCGTATACAGTGTGTGGTGTGTACGGCGTATACAGTGTGTGTGTGGTGAGTACGGCGTATACAGTGTGTGTGTGGTGAGTACGGCGTATACAGTGTGTGTGTGGTGAGTACGGCGTATACAGTGTGTGTGGTGAATACGGCGTATATAGTGTGTGTGTGGTGAGTACGGCGTATACAGTGTGTGTGTATGTGTGGTGAATACGGCGTATATAGTGTGTGTGTGGTGAGTACGGCGTATACAGTGTGTGTGTGTGTGTGGTGAATACGGCGTATATAGTGTGTGTGTGGTGAGTACGTCGTATACAGTGTGTGTGGTGAGTACGTCGTATACAGTGTGTGTGGTGAGTACGGCGAATACAGTGTGTGTGGTGAGTACGTCGTATACAGTGTGTGTGGTGAGTATGGCGTATACAGTGTGTGGTGTGTACGGCGTATACAGTGTGTGTGTGGTGAGTACGGCGTATACAGTGTGTGTGTGGTGAGTACGGCGTATACAGTGTGTGTGTGGTGAGTACGGCGTATACAGTGTGTGTGTGGTGAGTACGGCGTATACAGTGTGTGGTGTGTACGGTGTATACAGTGTGTGTGTGGTAAGTACGGCGTATACAGTGTGTGTGTGGTGAGTACGGCATATACAGTGTGTGTGTGTGTGTGGTGAGTACGGCGTATACAGTGTGTGTGTGTGTGGTGAGTACGGCGTATACAGTGTGTGTGTGGTGAGTACGGCGTATACAGTGTGTGTGTGGTGAGTACGGCGTATACAGTGTGTGTGTGTGTGGTGAGTACGGCGTATACAGTGTGTGTGTGGTGAGTACGGCGTATACAGTGTGTGTGTGGTGAGTACGGCGTATACAGTGTGTGTGTGGTGAGTACGGCGTATACAGTGTGTGTGTGGTGAGTACGGCGTATACAGTGTGTGTGGTGAGTACGGCGTATACAGTGTGTGTGTGGTGAGTACGGCGTATACAGTGTGTGTGTGTGTGTGGTGAATACGGCGTATATAGTGTGTGTGTGGTGAGTACGGCGTATACAGTGTGTGTGTGTGTGGTGAATACGGCGTATATAGTGTGTGTGTGGTGAGTATGTCGTATACAGTGTGTGTGGTGAATACGGCGTATATAGTGTGTGTGTGGTGAGTACGTCGTATACAGTGTGTGTGGTGAGTACGTCGTATACAGTGTGTGTGGTGAGTACGTCGCATACAGTGTGTGTGGTGAGTACGGCGTATACAGTGTGTGTGGTGAGTACGGCGTATACAGTGTGTGTGGTGAGTACGGCGTATACAGTGTGTGTGGTGAGTACGGCGTATACAGTGTGTGGTGTGTACGGCGTATACAGTGTGTGTGTGGTGAGTACGGCGTATACAGTGTGTGTGTGGTGAGTACGGCGTATACAATGTGTGTGTGGTGAGTACGGCGTATACAGTGTGTGTGGTGAGTACGGCGTATATAGTGTGTGTGTGGTGAGTACGTCGTATACAGTGTGTGTGGTGAGTACGTTGTATACAGTGTGTGTGGTGAGTACGTCGTATACAGTGTGTGTCGTGAGTACGGCGTATAGAGTGTGTGTGTGGTGAGTACGGCGTATACAGTGTGTGTGTGGTGAGTACGGTGTATACAGTGTGTGTGTGGTGAGTACGGCGTATACAGTGTGTGTGGTGAGTACGGCGTATACAGTGTGTGTGTGGTGAGTACGGCGTATACAGTGTGTGTGTGGTGAGTACGGCGTATACAGCGTGTGTGTGTGTGGTGAGTACGGCGTATACAGTGTGTGTGTGGTGAGTACGGCGTATACAGTGTGTGTGTGGTGAGTACGGCGTATACAGTGTGTGTGTGGTGAGTACGGCGTATACAGTGTGTGTGTGGTGAGTACGGCGTATACAGTGTGTGTGTGGTGAGTACGGCGTATACAGTGTGTGTGTGGTGAGTACGGCGTATACAGTGTGTGTGGTGAGTACGGCGTATACAGTGTGTGTGTGGTGAGTACGGCGTATACAGTGTGTGTGTGTGTGTGGTGAATACGGCGTATATAGTGTGTGTGTGGTGAGTACGGCGTATACAGTGTGTGTGTGTGTGTGGTGAATACGGCGTATATAGTGTGTGTGTGGTGAGTACGTCGTATACAGTGTGTGTGGTGAGTACGTCGTATACAGTGTGTGTGGTGAGTACGGCGAATACAGTGTGTGTGGTGAGTACGTCGTATACAGTGTGTGTGGTGAGTACGGCGTATACAGTGTGTGTGGTGAGTACGGTGTATACAGTGTGTGTGGTGAGTACGGCGTATACAGTGTGTGGTGTGTACGGCGTATACAGTGTGTGTGTGGTGAGTACGGCGTATACAGTGTGTGTGTGGTGAGTACGGCGTATACAGTGTATGTGTGGTGAGTACGGCGTTTACAGTGTGTGTGGTGAGTACGGCGTATACAGTGTGTGGTGTGTACGGTGTATACAGTGTGTGTGTGGTAAGTACGGCGTATACAGTGTGTGTGTGGTGAGTACGGCATATACAGTGTGAGTGTGTGTGTGTGGTGAGTACGGCGTATACAGTGTGTGTGTGTGTGGTGAGTACGGCGTATACAGTGTGTGTGTGGTGAGTACGGCGTATACAGTGTGTGTGTGGTGAGTACGGCGTATACAGTGTGTGTGTGGTGAGTACGGCGTATACAGTGTGTGTGTGGTGAGTACGGCGTATACAGTGTGTGTGTGGTGAGTACGGCGTATACAGTGTGTGTGTGGTGAGTACGGCGTATACAGTGTGTGTGGTGAGTACGGCGTATACAGTGTGTGTGTGGTGAGTACGGCGTATACAGTGTGTGTGGTGAGTACGTCGTATACAGTGTGTGTGGTGAGTACGTCGTATACAGTGTGTGTGGTGAATACGGCGTATATAGTGTGTGTGTGGTGAGTACGGTGTATACAGTGTGTGTGTGTGTGGTGAATACGGCGTATATAGTGTGTGTGTGGTGAGTATGTCGTATACAGTGTGTGTGGTGAATACGGCGTATATAGTGTGTGTGTGGTGAGTACGTCGTATACAGTGTGTGTGGTGAGTACGTCGTATACAGTGTGTGTGGTGAGTACGTCGCATACAGTGTGTGTGGTGAGTACGCGTATACAGTGTGTGTGGTGAGTACGGCGTATACAGTGTGTGTGGTGAGTACGGCGTATACAGTGTGTGTGGTGAGTACGGCGTATACAGTGTGTGTGGTGAGTACGGCGTATACAGTGTGTGGTGTGTACGGCGTATAAAGGGTGTGTGTGGTGAGTACGGCGTATACAGTGTGTGTGTGGTGAGTACGGCGTATACAGTGTGTGTGTGGTGAGTACGGCGTATACAGTGTGTGTGGTGAGTACGGCGTATACAGTGTGTGTGTGGTGAGTACGGCGTATACAGTGTGTGTGTGTGTGGTGAATACGGCGTATATAGTGTGTGTGTGGTGAGTACGGCGTATACAGTGTGTGTGTGTGGTGAATACGGCGTATACAGTGTGTGTGGTGAGTACGTCGTATACAGTGTGTGTGGTGAGTACGGCGTATACAGTGTGTGTGTGGTGTGTACGGCGTATACAGTGTGTGTGTGGTGAGTACGGCGTATACAGTGTGTGTGTGGTGAGTACGGCGTATACAGTGTGTGTGGTGAGTACGGCGTATACAGTGTGTGGTGTGTACGGCGTATACAGTGTGTGTGTGGTGAGTACGGAGTATACAGTGTGTGTGTGGTGAGTACGGCATATACAGTGTGTGTGTGTGTGTGTGTGTGGTGAGTACGGCGTATACAGTGTGTGTGTGTGTGGTGAGTACGGCGTATACAGTGTGTGTGTGGTGAGTACGGCGTATACAGTGTGTGTGTGGTGAGTACGGCGTATACAGTGTGTGTGTGTGTGGTGAGTACGGCGTATACAGTGCGTGTGTGGTGAGTACGGCGTATACAGTGTGTGTGTGGTGAGTACGGCGTATACAGTGTGTGTGGTGAGTACGGCGTATACAGTGTGTGTGTGGTGAGTACGGCGTATACAGTGTGTGTGTGTGTGTGGTGAATACGGCGTATATAGAGTGTGTGTGGTGAGTACGTCGTATACAGTGTGTGTGGTGAGTACGGCGTATACAGTGTGTGTGTGGTGAGTACGGCGTATACAGTGTGTGTGGTGAGTACGTCGTATACAGTGTGTGTGGTGAGTACGGCGTATACAGTGTGTGGTGTGTACGGCGTATACAGTGTGTGTGTGGTGAGTACGGCGTATACAGTGTGTGTGTGGTGAGTACGGCGTATACAGTGTGTGTGTGGTGAGTACGGCGTATACAGTGTGTGTGGTGAGTACGGCGTATACAGTGTGTGTGTGGTGAGTACGGCGTATACAGTGTGTGTGTGTGTGTGGTGAATATGGCGTATATAGTGTGTGTGTGGTGAGTACGGCGTATACAGTGTGTGTGTGTGTGTGGTGAATACGGCGTATATAGTGTGTGTGTGGTGAGTATGTCGTATACAGTGTGTGTGGTGAATACGGCGTATATAGTGTGTGTGTGGTGAGTACGTCGTATACAGTGTGTGTGGTGAGTACGTCGTATACAGTGTGTGTGGTGAGTACGTCGCATACAGTGTGTGTGGTGAGTACGCGTATACAGTGTGTGTGGTGAGTACGGCGTATACAGTGTGTGTGGTGAGTACGGCGTATGCAGTGTGTGTGGTGAGTACGGCGTATGCAGTGTGTGTGGTGAGTACGGCGTATACAGTGTGTGGTGTGTACGGCGTATACAGTGTGTGTGTGGTGAGTACGGCGTATACAGTGTGTGTGTGGTGAGTACGGCGTATACAGTGTGTGTGTGGTGAGTACGGCGTATACAGTGTGTGTGGTGAGTACGGAGTATACAGTGTGTGTGTGGTGAGTACGGCGTATACAGTGTGTGTGTGTGTGGTGAATACGGCGTATATAGTGTGTGTGTGGTGAGTACGGCGTATACAGTGTGTGTGTGTGGTGAATACGGCGTATATAGTGTGTGTGTGGTGAGTACGTCGTATACAGTGTGTGTGGTGAGTACGTTGTATACAGTGTGTGTGGTGAGTACGTCGTATACAGTGTGTGTGGTGAGTACGGCGTATACAGTGTGTGTGTGGTGTGTACGGCATATACAGTGTGTGTGTGGTGAGTACGGCGTATACAGTGTGTGTGTGGTGAGTACGGCGTATACAGTGTGTGTGTGGTGAGTACGGCGTATACAGTGTGTGTGGTGAGTACGGCGTATACAGTGTGTGGTGTGTACGGTGTATACAGTGTGTGTGTGGTGAGTACGGCGTATACAGTGTGTGTGTGGTGAGTACGGCATATACAGTGTGTGTGTGTGTGGTGAGTACGGCGTATACAGTGTGTGTGTGTGTGGTGAGTACGGCGTATACAGTGTGTGTGTGGTGAGTACGGCGTATACAGTGTGTGTGTGGTGAGTACGGCGTATACAGTGTGTGTGTGTGTGGTGAGTACGGCGTATACAGTGTGTGTGTGGTGAGTACGGCGTATACAGTGTGTGTGTGGTGAGTACGGCGTATACAGTGTGTGTGTGGTGAGTACGGCGTATACAGTGTGTGTGGTGAGTACGGCGTATACAGTGTGTGTGTGGTGAGTACGGCGTATACAGTGTGTGTGGTGAGTACGGCGTATACAGTGTGTGTGGTGAGTACGGCGTATACAGTGTGTGTGGTGAGTACGTCGTATACAGTGTGTGTGGTGAGTACGGCGTATACAGTGTGTGGTGTGTACGGCGTATACAGTGTGTGTGTGGTGAGTACGGCGTATACAGTGTGTGTGTGGTGAGTACGGCGTATACAGTGTGTGTGTGGTGAGTACGGCGTATACAGTGTGTGTGGTGAGTACGGCGTATACAGTGTGTGTGTGTGTGGTGAATACGGCGTATATAGTGTGTGTGTGGTGAGTACGTCGTATACAGTGTGTGTGGTGAGTACGTCGTATACAGTGTGTGTGGTGAGTACGTCATATACAGTGTGTGTGGTGAGTACGGCGTATACAGTGTGTGTGGTGAGTACGGCGTATACAGTGTGTGTGGTGAGTACGTCGTATACAGTGTGTGTGGTGAGTACGGCGTATACAGTGTGTGTGGTGAATACGGCGTATATAGTGTGTGTGTGGTGAGTACGTCGTATACAGTGTGTGTGGTGAGTACGTCGTATACAGTGTGTGTGGTGAGTACGTCGTATACAGTGTGTGTGGTGAGTACGGCGTATACAGTGTGTGTGGTGAGTACGGTGTATACAGTGTGTGTGGTGAGTACGGCGTATACAGTGTGTGTGGTGAGTACGTCGTATACAGTGTGTGTGGTGAGTACGGCGTATACAGTGTGTGTGTGGTGAGTACGGCGTATACAGTGTGTGTGTGGTGAGTACGGCGTATACAGTGTGTGTGTGGTGAGTACGGCGTATACAGTGTGTGTATGGTGAGTACAGCGTATACAGTGTGTGTGTGTGTGGTGTGTACAGTGTGTATACAGTGTGTGTGGTGAGTACGGCGTATACAGTGTGTGTGTAGTGAGTACGTCGTATATAGTGTGTGTGGTGAGTACGGCGTATACAGTGTGTGTGTGTGTGGTGAATACGGCGTATATAGTGTGTGTGTGGTGAGTACGTCGTATACAGTGTGTGTGTGGTGAGTACGGCGTATACAGTGTGTGTGTGGTGAGTACGGCGTATACAGTGTGTGTGTGGTGAGTACGGCGTATACAGTGTGTGTGTGGTAAGTACGGCGTATACAGTGTGTGTGTGGTGAGTACGGCGTATACAGTGTGTGTGTGGTGAGTACGGCGTATACAGTGTGTGTGTGGTGAGTACGGCGTATACAGTGTGTGTGTGGTAAGTACGGCGTATACAGTGTGTGTGTGGTGAGTACGGCGTATACAGTGTGTGTGGTGAGTACGGCGTATACAGTGTGTGTGTGGTGAGTACGGCGTATACAGTGTGTGTGTGTATGGTGAATAAGGCGTATATAGTGTGTGTGTGGTGAGTACGGCGTATACAGTGTGTGTGTGTGTGTGTGGTGAATACGGCGTATATAGTGTGTGTGTGGTGAGTACGTCGTATACAGTGTGTGTGGTGAGTACGTCGTATACAGTGTGTGTGGTGAGTACGTCGCATACAGTGTGTGTGGTGAGTACGCGTATACAGTGTGTGTGGTGAGTACGGCGTATACAGTGTGTGTGTTGAGTACGGCGTATGCAGTGTGTGTGGTGAGTACGGCGTATACAGTGTGTGTGGTGAGTACGGCGTATACAGTGTGTGGTGTGTACGTCGTATACAGTGTGTGTGTGGTGAGTACGGCGTATACAGTGTGTGTGGTGAGTACGGCGTATACAGTGTGTGTGTGGTGAGTACGGCATATACAGTGTGTGTGTGGTGAGTACGGCGTATACAGTGTGTGTGTGTGTGGTGTGTACAGTGTGTATACAGTGTGTGTGTGGTGAGTACGGCGTATACAGTGTGTGTATGGTGAGTACAGCGTATACAGTGTGTGTGTGTGTGGTGTGTACAGTGTGTATACAGTGTGTGTGGTGAGTACGGCGTATACAGTGTGTGTGTAGTGAGTACGTCGTATATAGTGTGTGTGGTGAGTACGGCGTATACAGTGTGTGTGTGTGTGGTGAATACGGCGTATATAGTGTGTGTGTGGTGAGTACGTCGTATACAGTGTGTGTGGTGAGTACGGCGTATACAGTGTGTGTGTGGTGAGTACGTCGTATACAGTGTGTGTGGTGTGTACGTCGTATACAGTGTGTGTGGTGAGTACGTCGCATACAGTGTGTGTGGTGAGTACGCGTATACAGTGTGTGTGGTGAGTACGGCGTATACAGTGTGTGTGGTGAGTACGGCGTATGCAGTGTGTGTGGTGAGTACGGCGTATACAGTGTGTGTGGTGAGTACGGCGTATACAGTGTGTGGTGTGTACGGCGTATACAGTGTGTGTGTGGTGAGTACGGCGTATACAGTGTGTGTGTGGTGAGTACGGCGTATACAGTGTGTGTGGTGAGTACGGCGTATACAGTGTGTGTGTGGTGAGTACGGCGTATACAGTGTGTGTGTGTGTGGTGAATACGGCGTATATAGTGTGTGTGTGGTGAGTACGGCGTATACAGTGTGTGTGTGTGGTGAATACGGCGTATATAGTGTGTGTGTGGTGAGTACGTCGTATACAGTGTGTGTGGTGAGTACGTCGTATACAGTGTGTGTGGTGAGTACGGCGTATACAGTGTGTGTGGTGAGTACGTCGTATACAGTGTGTGTGGTGAGTAGGGCGTATACAGTGTGTGTGTGGTGTGTACGGCATATACAGTGTGTGTGTGGTGAGTACGGCGTATACAGTGTGTGTGTGTGGTGAGTACGGCGTATACAGTGTGTGTGTGGTGAGTACGGCGTATACAGTGTGTGTGGTGAGTACGGCGTATACAGTGTGTGGTGTGTACGGTGTATACAGTGTGTGTGTGGTGAGTACGGCGTATACAGTGTGTGTGGTGAGTACGGCATATACAGTGTGTGTGTGTGTGTGTGGTGAGTACGGCGTATACAGTGTGTGTGTGTGTGGTGAGTACGGCGTATACAGTGTGTGTGTGGTGAGTACGGCGTATACAGTGTGTGTGTGGTGAGTACGGCGTATACAGTGTGTGTGTGTGTGGTGAGTACGGCGTATACAGTGTGTGTGTGGTGAGTACGGCGTATACAGTGTGTGTGTGGTGAGTACGGCGTATACAGTGTGTGTGTGGTGAGTACGGCGTATACAGTGTGTGTGTGGTGAGTACGGCGTATACAGTGTGTGTGTGGTGAGTACGGCGTATACAGTGTGTGTGTGTGTGTGGTGAATACGGCGTATATAGAGTGTGTGTGGTGAGTACGTCGTATTCAGTGTGTGTGGTGAGTAAGTCGTATACAGTGTGTGTGGTGAGTACGGCGTATATAGTGTGTGTGGTGAGTACGGCGTATACAGTGTGTGTGGTGAGTACGTCGTATACAGTGTGTGTGGTGAGTACGGCGTATACAGTGTGTGGTGTGTACGGCGTATACAGTGTGTGTGTGGTGAGTACGGCGTATACAGTGTGTGTGTGGTGAGTACGGCGTATACAGTGTGTGTGTGGTGAGTACGGCGTATACAGTGTGTGTGATGAGTACGGCGTATACAGTGTGTGTGTGTGTGTGGTGAATACGGCGTATATAGTGTGTGTGTGGTGAGTACGTCGTATACAGTGTGTGTGGTGAGTACGTCGTATACAGTGTGTGTGGTGAGTACGTCATATACAGTGTGTGTGGTGAGTACGGCGTATACAGTGTGTGTGGTGAGTACGGCGTATACAGTGTGTGTGGTGAGTACGTCGTATACAGTGTGTGTGGTGAGTACGGCGTATACAGTGTGTGTGGTGAATACGGCGTATATAGTGTGTGTGTGGTGAGTACGTCGTATACAGTGTGTGTGGTGAGTACGTCGTATACAGTGTGTGTGGTGAGTACGTCGTATACAGTGTGTGTGGTGAGTACGGCGTATACAGTGTGTGTGGTGAGTACGGTGTATACAGTGTGTGTGGTGAGTACGGCGTATACAGTGTGTGTGGTGAGTACGTCGTATACAGTGTGTGTGGTGAGTACGGCGTATACAGTGTGTGTGTGGTGAGTACGGCGTATACAGTGTGTGTGTGGTGAGTACGGCGTATACAGTGTGTGTGTGGTGAGTACGGCGTATACAGTGTGTGTGTGTGTGGTGTGTACAGTGTGTATACAGTGTGTGTGTGGTGAGTACGGCGTATACAGTGTGTGTATGGTGAGTACAGCGTATACAGTGTGTGTGTGTGTGGTGTGTACAGTGTGTATACAGTGTGTGTGGTGAGTACGGCGTATACAGTGTGTGTGTAGTGAGTACGTCGTATATAGTGTGTGTGGTGAGTACGGCGTATACAGTGTGTGTGTGTGTGGTGAATACGGCGTATATAGTGTGTGTGTGGTGAGTACGTCGTATACAGTGTGTGTGGTGAGTACGGCGTATACAGTGTGTGTGTGGTGAGTACGGCGTATACAGTGTGTGTGTGGTGAGTACGGCGTATACAGTGTGTGTGTGGTGAGTACGGCGTATACAGTGTGTGTGGTGAGTACGGCGTATACAGTGTGTGTGTGGTGAGTACGGCGTATACAGTGTGTGTGTGTATGGTGAATAAGGCGTATATAGTGTGTGTGTGGTGAGTACGGCGTATACAGTGTGTGTGTGTGTGTGGTGAATACGGCGTATATAGTGTGTGTGTGGTGAGTACGTCGTATACAGTGTGTGTGGTGAGTACGTCGTATACAGTGTGTGTGGTGAGTACGTCGCATACAGTGTGTGTGGTGAGTACGCGTATACAGTGTGTGTGGTGAGTACGGCGTATACAGTGTGTGTGGTGAGTACGGCGTATGCAGTGTGTGTGGTGAGTACGGCGTACACAGTGTGTGTGGTGAGTACGGCGTATACAGTGTGTGGTGTGTACGGCGTATACAGTGTGTGTGTGGTGAGTACGGCGTATACAGTGTGTGTGTGGTGAGTACGGCGTATACAGTGTGTGTGTGGTGAGTACGGCGTATACAGTGTGTGTGGTGAGTACGGCGTATACAGTGTGTGTGTGGTGAGTACGGCGTATACAGTGTGTGTGTGTGTGGTGAATACGGCGTATATAGTGTGTGTGTGGTGAGTACGGCGTATACAGTGTGTGTGTGTGGTGAATACGGCGTATATAGTGTGTGTGTGGTGAGTACGTCGTATACAGTGTGTGTGGTGAGTACGTCGTATACAGTGTGTGTGGTGAGTACGGCGTATACAGTGTGTGTGGTGAGTACGTCGTATACAGTGTGTGTGGTGAGTACGGCGTATACAGTGTGTGTGTGGTGTGTACGGCATATACAGTGTGTGTGTGGTGAGTACGGCGTATACAGTGTGTGTGTGGTGAGTACGGCGTATACAGTGTGTGTGTGGTGAGTACGGCGTATACAGTGTGTGTGGTGAGTACGGCGTATACAGTGTGTGGTGTGTACGGTGTATACAGTGTGTGTGTGGTGAGTACGGCGTATACAGTGTGTGTGTGGTGAGTACGGCATATACAGTGTGTGTGTGTGTGTGGTGAGTACGGCGTATACAGTGTGTGTGTGTGTGGTGAGTACGGCGTATACAGTGTGTGTGTGGTGAGTACGGCGTATACAGTGTGTGTGTGGTGAGTACGGCGTATACAGTGTGTGTGTGTGTGGTGAGTACGGCGTATACAGTGTGTGTGTGGTGAGTACGGCGTATACAGTGTGTGTGTGGTGAGTACGGCGTATACAGTGTGTGTGTGGTGAGTACGGCGTATACAGTGTGTGTGGTGAGTACGGCGTATACAGTGTGTGTGTGGTGAGTACGGCGTATACAGTGTGTGTGGTGAGTACGTCGTATACAGTGTGTGTGGTGAGTACGGCGTATACAGTGTGTGTGGTGAGTACAGCGTATACAGTGTGTGTGGTGAGTACGTCGTATACAGTGTGTGTGGTGAGTACGGCGTATACAGTGTGTGGTGTGTACGGCGTATACAGTGTGTGTGTGGTGAGTACGGCGTATACAGTGTGTGTGTGGTGAGTACGGCGTATACAGTGTGTGTGTGGTGAGTACGGCGTATACAGTGTGTGTGGTGAGTACGGCGTATACAGTGTGTGTGTGTGTGGTGAATACGGCGTATATAGTGTGTGTGTGGTGAGTACGTCGTATACAGTGTGTGTGGTGAGTACGTCGTATACAGTGTGTGTGGTGAGTACGTCATATACAGTGTGTGTGGTGAGTACGGTGTATACAGTGTGTGTGGTGAGTACGGCGTATACAGTGTGTGTGGTGAGTACGTCGTATACAGTGTGTGTGGTGAGTACGGCGTATACAGTGTGTGTGGTGAATACGGCGTATATAGTGTGTGTGTGGTGAGTACGTCGTATACAGTGTGTGTGGTGAGTACGTCGTATACAGTGTGTGTGGTGAGTACGTCGTATACAGTGTGTGTGGTGAGTACGGCGTATACAGTGTGTGTGGTGAGTACGGTGTATACAGTGTGTGTGGTGAGTACGGCGTATACAGTGTGTGTGTGGTGAGTACGGCGTATACAGTGTGTGTGTGGTGAGTACGTCGTATACAGTGTGTGTGGTGAGTACGTCGTATACAGTGTGTGTGGTGAGTACGTCATATACAGTGTGTGTGGTGAGTACGGCGTATACAGTGTGTGTGGTGAGTACGGCGTATACAGTGTGTGTGGTGAGTACGTCGTATACAGTGTGTGTGGTGAGTACGGCGTATACAGTGTGTGTGGTGAATACGGCGTATATAGTGTGTGTGTGGTGAGTACGTCGTATACAGTGTGTGTGGTGAGTACGTCGTATACAGTGTGTGTGGTGAGTACGTCGTATACAGTGTGTGTGGTGAGTACGGCGTATACAGTGTGTGTGGTGAGTACGGTGTATACAGTGTGTGTGGTGAGTACGGCGTATACAGTGTGTGTGGTGAGTACGTCGTATACAGTGTGTGTGGTGAGTACGGCGTATACAGTGTGTGTGTGGTGAGTACGGCGTATACAGTGTGTGTGTGGTGAGTACGGCGTATACAGTGTGTGTGTGGTGAGTACGGCATATACAGTGTGTGTGTGTGTGGTGTGTACAGTGTGTATACAGTGTGTGTGTGGTGAGTACGGCGTATACAGTGTGTGTATGGTGAGTACAGCGTATACAGTGTGTGTGTGTGTGGTGTGTACAGTGTGTATACAGTGTGTGTGGTGAGTACGGCGTATACAGTGTGTGTGTAGTGAGTACGTCGTATATAGTGTGTGTGGTGAGTACGGCGTATACAGTGTGTGTGTGTGTGGTGAATACGGCGTATATAGTGTGTGTGTGGTGAGTACGTCGTATACAGTGTGTGTGGTGAGTACGGCGTATACAGTGTGTGTGTGGTGAGTACGGCGTATACAGTGTGTGTGTGGTGAGTACGGCGTATACAGTGTGTGTGTGGTGAGTACGGCGTATACAGTGTGTGTGGTGAGTACGGCGTATACAGTGTGTGTGTGGTGAGTACGGCGTATACAGTGTGTGTGTGTATGGTGAATAAGGCGTATATAGTGTGTGTGTGGTGAGTACGGCGTATACAGTGTGTGTGTGTGTGTGGTGAATACGGCGTATATAGTGTGTGTGTGGTGAGTACGTCGTATACAGTGTGTGTGGTGAGTACGTCGTATACAGTGTGTGTGGTGAGTACGTCGCATACAGTGTGTGTGGTGAGTACGCGTATACAGTGTGTGTGGTGAGTACGGCGTATACAGTGTGTGTGGTGAGTACGGCGTATGCAGTGTGTGTGGTGAGTACGGCGTATACAGTGTGTGTGGTGAGTACGGTGTATACAGTGTGTGGTGTGTACGGCGTATACAGTGTGTGTGTGGTGAGTACGGCGTATACAGTGTGTGTGTGGTGAGTACGGCGTATACAGTGTGTGTGTGGTGAGTACGGCGTATACAGTGTGTGTGGTGAGTACGGCGTATACAGTGTGTGTGTGGTGAGTACGGCGTATACAGTGTGTGTGTGTGTGGTGAATACGGCGTATATAGTGTGTGTGTGGTGAGTACGGCGTATACAGTGTGTGTGTGTGGTGAATACGGCGTATATAGTGTGTGTGTGGTGAGTACGTCGTATACAGTGTGTGTGGTGAGTACGTCGTATACAGTGTGTGTGGTGAGTACGGCGTATACAGTGTGTGTGGTGAGTACGTCGTATACAGTGTGTGTGGTGAGTACGGCGTATACAGTGTGTGTGTGGTGTGTACGGCATATACAGTGTGTGTGTGGTGAGTACGGCGTATACAGTGTGTGTGTGGTGAGTACGGCGTATACAGTGTGTGTGTGGTGAGTACGGCGTATACAGTGTGTGTGGTGAGTACGGCGTATACAGTGTGTGGTGTGTACGGTGTATACAGTGTGTGTGTGGTGAGTACGGCGTATACAGTGTGTGTGTGGTGAGTACGGCATATACAGTGTGTGTGTGTGTGTGGTGAGTACGGCGTATACAGTGTGTGTGTGTGTGGTGAGTACGGCGTATACAGTGTGTGTGTGGTGAGTACGGCGTATACAGTGTGTGTGTGGTGAGTACGGCGTATACAGTGTGTGTGTGTGTGGTGAGTACGGCGTATACAGTGTGTGTGTGGTGAGTACGGCGTATACAGTGTGTGTGTGGTGAGTACGGCGTATACAGTGTGTGTGTGGTGAGTACGGCGTATACAGTGTGTGTCGTGAGTACGGCGTATACAGTGTGTGTGTGGTGAGTACGGCGTATACAGTGTGTGTGGTGAGTACGTCGTATACAGTGTGTGTGGTGAGTACGGCGTATACAGTGTGTGTGGTGAGTACAGCGTATACAGTGTGTGTGGTGAGTACGTCGTATACAGTGTGTGTGGTGAGTACGGCGTATACAGTGTGTGGTGTGTACGGCGTATACAGTGTGTGTGTGGTGAGTACGGCGTATACAGTGTGTGTGTGGTGAGTACGGCGTATACAGTGTGTGTGTGGTGAGTACGGCGTATACAGTGTGTGTGGTGAGTACGGCGTATACAGTGTGTGTGTGTGTGGTGAATACGGCGTATATAGTGTGTGTGTGGTGAGTACGTCGTATACAGTGTGTGTGGTGAGTACGTCGTATACAGTGTGTGTGGTGAGTACGTCATATACAGTGTGTGTGGTGAGTACGGTGTATACAGTGTGTGTGGTGAGTACGGCGTATACAGTGTGTGTGGTGAGTACGTCGTATACAGTGTGTGTGGTGAGTACGGCGTATACAGTGTGTGTGGTGAATACGGCGTATATAGTGTGTGTGTGGTGAGTACGGCGTATACAGTGTGTGTGTGGTGAATACGGCGTATATAGTGTGTGTGTGGTGAGTACGTCGTATACAGTGTGTGTGGTGAGTACGTCGTATACAGTGTGTGTGGTGAGTACGTCGTATACAGTGTGTGTGGTGAGTACGGCGTATACAGTGTGTGTGGTGAGTACGGTGTATACAGTGTGTGTGGTGAGTACGGCGTATACAGTGTGTGTGGTGAGTACGTCGTATACAGTGTGTGTGGTGAGTACGGCGTATACAGTGTGTGTGTGGTGAGTACGGCGTATACAGTGTGTGTGTGGTGAGTACGGCGTATACAGTGTGTGTGTGGTGAGTAAGGCGTATACAGTGTGTGTGTGTGTGGTGTGTACAGTGTGTATACAGTGTGTGTGTGGTGAGTACGGCGTATACAGTGTGTGTATGGTGAGTACAGCGTATACAGTGTGTGTGTGTGTGGTGTGTACAGTGTGTATACAGTGTGTGTGGTGAGTACGGTGTATACAGTGTGTGTGTAGTGAGTACGTCGTATATAGTGTGTGTGGTGAGTACGGCGTATACAGTGTGTGTGTGTGTGGTGAATACGGCGTATATAGTGTGTGTGTGGTGAGTACGTCGTATACAGTGTGTGTGGTGAGTACGGCGTATACAGTGTGTGTGTGGTGAGTACGGCGTATACAGTGTGTGTGTGGTGAGTACGGCGTATACAGTGTGTGTGTGGTGAGTACGGCGTATACAGTGTGTGTGGTGAGTACGGCGTATACAGTGTGTGTGTGGTGAGTACGGCGTATACAGTGTGTGTGTGTATGGTGAATAAGGCGTATATAGTGTGTGTGTGGTGAGTACGGCGTATACAGTGTGTGTGTGTGTGTGGTGAATACGGCGTATATAGTGTGTGTGTGGTGAGTACGTCGTATACAGTGTGTGTGGTGAGTACGTCGTATACAGTGTGTGGTGAGTACGTCGTATACAGTGTGTGTGGTGAGTACGGCGTACAGTGTGTGGTGAGTACGTCGTATACAGTGTGTGTGGTGAGTACGGCGTATACAGTGTGTTGTGTGTACGGCGTATACAGTGTGTGTGTGGTGAGTACGGCGTATACAGTGTGTGTGTGGTGAGTACGGCGTATACAGTGTGTGTATGGTGAGTACAGCGTATACAGTGTGTGTGTGGTGAGTACGGTGTATATAGTGTGTGTGTGGTGAGTACGGCGTATACAGTGTGTGTGTGTGTGTGTGGTGAATACGGCGTATATAGTGTGTGTGTGGTGAGTACGTCGTATACAGTGTGTGTGGTGAGTACGTCGTATACAGTGTGTGGTGAGTACGGCGTATACAGTGTGTGTGTGGTGAGTACGGCGTATACAGTGTGTGTGTGGTGAGTACGGCGTATACAGTGTGTGTGTGGTGAGTACGGCGTATACAGTGTGTGTGGTGAGTACGGCGTATACAGTGTGTGGTGTGTACGGTGTATACAGTGTGTGTGTGGTGAGTACGGCATATACAGTGTGTGTGTGTGTGTGTGGTGAGTACGGCGTATACAGTGTGTGTGTGTGTGGTGAGTACGGCGTATACAGTGTGTGTGTGGTGAGTACGGCGTATACAGTGTGTGTGTGGTGAGTACGGCGTATACAGTGTGTGTGTGTGTGGTGAGTACGGCGTATACAGTGTTTGTGTGGTGAGTACGGTGTATACAGTGTGTGTGTGGTGTGTACGGCGTATACAGTGTGTGTGTGGTGAGTACGGCGTATACAGTGTGTGTGTGTTGAGTACGGCGTATACAGTGTGTGTATGGTGAGTACAGCGTATACAGTGTGTGTGTGGTGAGTACGGTGTATATAGTGTGTGTGTGGTGAGTACGGCGTATACAGTGTGTGTGTGTGTGGTGAATACGGCGTATATAGTGTGTGTGTGGTGAGTACGTCGTATACAGTGTGTGTGGTGAGTACGTCGCATACAGTGTGTGGTGAGTACGGCGTATACAGTGTGTGGTGTGTACGGCGTATACAGTGTGTGTGTGGTGAGTACGGCGTATACAGTGTGTGTGTGGTGAGTACGGCGTATACAGTGTGTGTGTGGTGAGTACGGCGTATACAGTGTGTGTGGTGAATACGGCGTATATAGTGTGTGTGTGGTGAGTGCGGCGTATACAGTGTGTGTGTGTGTGGTGAATACGGCGTATATAGTGTGTGTGTGGTGAGTACGGCGTATACAGTGTGTGTGTGTGTGTGGTGAATACGGCGTATATAGTGTGTGTGTGGTGAGGACGTCGTATACAGTGTGTGTGGTGAGTACGGCGTATACAGTGTGTGTGTGGTGAGTACGGCTTATACAGTGTGTGTGGTGAGTACGGCGTATACAGTGTGTGGTGTGTACGGCGTATACAGTGTGTGTGTGGTGAGTACGGCGTATACAGTGTGTGTGTGGTGAGTACGGCGTAAACAGAGTGCGTGTGGGGAGTACGGCGTATACAGTGTGTGTGGTGAGTACGGCGTATACAGTGTGTGGTGTGTACGGTGTATACAGTGTGTGTGTGGTAAGTACGGCGTATACAGTGTGTGTGTGGTGAGTACGGCATATACAGTGTGTGTGTGTGTGTGTGTGTGGTGAGTACGGCGTATACAGTGTGTGTGTGGTGAGTACGGCGTATACAGTGTGTGTGTGGTGAGTACGGCGTATACAGTGTGTGTGTGTGTGGTGTGTACAGTGTGTATACAGTGTGTGTGTGGTGAGTACGGCGTATACAGTGTGTGTATGGTGAGTACAGCGTATACAGTGTGTGTGTGTGTGGTGTGTACAGTGTGTATACAGTGTGTGTGGTGAGTACGGCGTATACAGTGTGTGTGTGGTGAGTACGTCGTATATAGTGTGTGTGGTGAGTACGGCGTATACAGTGTGTGTGTGTGTGGTGAATACGGCGTATATAGTGTGTGTGTGGTGAGTACGTCGTATACAGTGTGTGTGGTGAGTACGGCGTATACAGTGTGTGTGTGGTGAGTACGGCGTATACAGTGTGTGTGTGGTGAGTACGGCGTATACAGTGTGTGTGTGGTGAGTACGGCGTATACAGTGTGTGTGGTGAGTACGGCGTATACAGTGTGTGTGTGGTGAGTACGGCGTATACAGTGTGTGTGTGTATGGTGAATAAGGCGTATATAGTGTGTGTGTGGTGAGTACGGCGTATACAGTGTGTGTGTGTGTGTGGTGAATACGGCGTATATAGTGTGTGTGTGGTGAGTACGTCGTATACAGTGTGTGTGGTGAGTACGTCGTATACAGTGTGTGGTGAGTACGTCGTATACAGTGTGTGTGGTGAGTACGGCGTACAGTGTGTGGTGAGTACGTCGTATACAGTGTGTGTGGTGAGTACGGCGTATACAGTGTGTTGTGTGTACGGCGTATACAGTGTGTGTGTGGTGAGTACGGCGTATACAGTGTGTGTGTGGTGAATACGGCGTATACAGTGTGTGTATGGTGAGTACAGCGTATACAGTGTGTGTGTGGTGAGTACGGTGTATATAGTGTGTGTGTGGTGAGTACGGCGTATACAGTGTGTGTGTGTGCGTGTGTTGAATACGGCGTATATAGTGTGTGTGTGGTGAGTACGTCGTATACAGTGTGTGTGGTGAGTACGTCGTATACCGTGTGTGGTGAGTACGGCGTATACAGTGTGTGTGTGGTGAGTACGGCGTATACAGTGTGTGTGTGGTGAGTACGGCGTATACAGTGTGTGTGTGGTGAGTACGGCGTATACAGTGTGTGTGGTGAGTACGGCGTATACAGTGTGTGGTGTGTACGGTGTATACAGTGTGTGTGTGGTGAGTACGGCATATACAGTGTGTGTGTGTGTGTGTGGTGAGTACGGCGTATACAGTGTGTGTGTGTGTGTGGTGAGTACGGCGTATACAGTGTGTGTGTGGTGAGTACGGCGTATACAGTGTGTGTGTGGTGAGTACGGCGTATACAGTGTGTGTGTGTGTGGCGAGTACGGCGTATACAGTGTTTGTGTGGTGAGTACGGTGTATACAGTGTGTGTGTGGTGTGTACGGCGTATGCAGTGTGTGTGTGGTGAGTACGGCGTATACAGTGTGTGTGTGGTGAGTACGGCGTATACAGTGTGTGTATGGTGAGTACAGCGTATACAGTGTGTGTGTGGTGAGTACGGTGTATATAGTGTGTGTGTGGTGAGTACGGCGTATACAGTGTGTGTGTGTGTGGTGAATACGGCGTATATAGTGTGTGTGTGGTGAGTACGTCGTATACAGTGTGTGTGGTGAGTACGTCGTATACAGTGTGTGGTGAGTACGGCGTATACAGTGTGTGGTGTGTACGGCGTATACAGTGTGTGTGTGGTGAGTACGGCGTATACAGTGTGTGTGTGGTGAGTACGGCGTATACAGTGTGTGTGTGGTGAGTACGGCGTATACAGTGTGTGTGGTGAATACGGCGTATATAGTGTGTGTGTGGTGAGTACGGCGTATACAGTGTGTGTGTGTGTGGTGAATACGGCGTATATAGTGTGTGTGTGGTGAGTACGGCGTATACAGTGTGTGTGTGTGTGTGGTGAACACGGCGTATATAGTGTGTGTGTGGTGAGGACGTCGTATACAGTGTGTGTGGTGAGTACGTCGTATACAGTGTGTGTGGTGAGTACGGCAAATACAGTGTGTGTGGTGAGTACGTCGCATACAGTGTGTGTGGTGAGTACGGCGTATACAGTGTGTGGTGTGTACGGCGTATACAGTGTGTGTGTGGTGAGTACGGCGTATACAGTGTGTGTGTGGTGAGTACGGCGTATACAGAGTGTGTGTGGGGAGTACGGCGTATACAGTGTGTGTGGTGAGTACGGCGTATACAGTGTGTGGTGTGTACGGTGTATACAGTGTGTGTGTGGTAAGTACGGCGTATACAGTGTGTGTGTGTGGTGAGTACGGCATATACAGTGTGTGTGTGTGTGTGTGTGTGTGGTGAGTACGGCGTATACAGTGTGTGTGTGTGTGGTGAGTACGGCGTATACATTGTGTGTGTGGTGAGTACGGCGTATACAGTGTGTGTGTGGTGAGTACGGCGTATACAGTGTGTGTGGTGAATACGGCGTATATAGTGTGTGTGTGGTGAGTACGTCGTATACAGTGTGTGTGGTGAGTACGTCGTATACAGTGTGTGTGGTGAGTACGTCGTATACAGTGTGTGTGGTGAGTACGGCGTATACAGTGTGTGTGGTGAGTACGGTGTATACAGTGTGTGTGGTGAGTACGGCGTATACAGTGTGTGTGGTGAGTACGGCGTATACAGTGTGTGTGTGGTGAGTACGGCGTATACAGTGTGTGTGTGGTGAGTACGGCGTATACAGTGTGTGTGTGGTGAGTACGGCGTATACAGTGTGTGTGTGTGTGGTGTGTACAGTGTGTGTGTGGTGAGTACGGCGTATACAGTGTGTGTATGGTGAGTACAGCGTATACAGTGTGTGTGTGTGTGGTGTGTACAGTGTGTATACAGTGTGTGTGGTGAGTACGGCGTATACAGTGTGTGTGTGGTGAGTACGTCGCATATAGTGTGTGTGGTGAGTACGGCGTATACAGTGTGTGTGTGTGTGGTGAAT
The DNA here is from genome assembly GCF_046119375.1 of Phyllobates terribilis. NCBI lineage: Eukaryota > Metazoa > Chordata > Amphibia > Anura > Dendrobatidae > Phyllobates > Phyllobates terribilis. The sequence continues at coordinate 641,178,813 of NW_027362762.1, forward strand.
ACGGCGTATATAGTGTGTGTGTGGTGAGTACGTCGTATACAGTGTGTGTGGTGAGTACGTTGTATACAGTGTGTGTGGTGAGTACGTCGTATACAGTGTGTGTGGTGAGTACGGCGTATACAGTGTGTGTGTGGTGAGTACGGCGTATACAGTGTGTGTGTGGTGAGTACGGCGTATACAGTGTGTGTGTGGTGAGTACGGCGTATACAGTGTGTGTGGTGAGTACGGCGTATACAGTGTGTGTGTGGTGAGTACGGCGTATACAGTGTGTGTGTGTGTGGTTAATAAGGCGTATATAGTGTGTGTGTGGTGAGTACGGCGTATACAGTGTGTGTGTGTGTGGTGAATACGGCGTACATAGTGTGTGTGTGGTGAGTACGTCGTATACAGTGTGTGTGGTGAGTACGTCGTATACAGTGTGTGTGGTGAGTACGTCGTATACAGTGTGTGTGGTGAGTACGGCGTACAGTGTGTGGTGAGTACGTCGTATACAGTGTGTGTGGTGAGTACGGCGTATACAGTGTGTGGTGTGTACGGCGTATACAGTGTGTGTGTGGTGAGTACGGCGTATACAGTGTGTGTGTGGTGAGTACGGCGTATACAGTGTGTGTATGGTGAGTACAGCGTATACAGTGTGTGTGTTGTGAGTACGGTGTATATAGTGTGTGTGTGGTGAGTACGTCGTATACAGTGTGTGTGGTGAGTACGTCGTATACCGTGTGTGGTGAGTACGGCGTATACAGTGTGTGTGTGGTGAGTACGGCGTATACAGTGTGTGTGTGGTGAGTACGGCGTATACAGTGTGTGTGTGGTGAGTACGGCGTATACAGTGTGTGTGTGGTGAGTACGGCGTATACAGTGTGTGTGGTGAGTACGGCGTATACAGTGTGTGGTGTGTACGGTGTATACAGTGTGTGTGTGGTGAGTACGGCATATACAGTGTGTGTGTGTGTGTGTGGTGAGTACGGCGTATACAGTGTGTGTGTGTGTGTGGTGAGTACGGCGTATACAGTGTGTGTGTGGTGAGTACGGCGTATACAGTGTGTGTGTGGTGAGTACGGCGTATACAGTGTGTGTGTGTGTGGCGAGTACGGCGTATACAGTGTTTGTGTGGTGAGTACGGTGTATACAGTGTGTGTGTGGTGTGTACGGCGTATACAGTGTGTGTGTGGTGAGTACGGCGTATACAGTGTGTGTGTGGTGAGTACGGCGTATACAGTGTGTGTATGGTGAGTACAGCGTATACAGTGTGTGTGTGGTGAGTACGGTGTATATAGTGTGTGTGTGGTAAGTACGGCGTATACAGTGTGTGTGTGTGTGGTGAATACGGCGTATATAGTGTGTGTGTGGTGAGTACGTCGTATACAGTGTGTGTGGTGAGTACGTCGTATACAGTGTGTGGTGAGTACGGCGTATACAGTGTGTGGTGTGTACGGCGTATACAGTGTGTGTGTGGTGAGTACGGCGTATACAGTGTGTGTGTGGTGAGTACGGCGTATACAGTGTGTGTGTGGTGAGTACGGCGTATACAGTGTGTGTGGTGAATACGGCGTATATAGTGTGTGTGTGGTGAGTACGGCGTATACAGTGTGTGTGTGTGTGGTGAATACGGCGTATATAGTGTGTGTGTGGTGAGTACGGCGTATACAGTGTGTGTGTGTGTGTGGTGAATACGGCGTATATAGTGTGTGTGTGGTGAGGACGTCGTATACAGTGTGTGTGGTGAGTACGTCGTATACAGTGTGTGTGGTGAGTACGGCAAATACAGTGTGTGTGGTGAGTACGTCGCATACAGTGTGTGTGGTGAGTACGGCGTATACAGTGTGTGGTGTGTACGGCGTATACAGTGTGTGTGTGGTGAGTACGGCGTATACAGTGTGTGTGTGGTGAGTACGGCGTATACAGAGTGTGTGTGGGGAGTACGGCGTATACAGTGTGTGTGGTGAGTACGGCGTATACAGTGTGTGGTGTGTACGGTGTATACAGTGTGTGTGTGGTAAGTACGGCGTATACAGTGTGTGTGTGTGGTGAGTACGGCATATACAGTGTGTGTGTGTGTGTGTGTGTGTGGTGAGTACGGCGTATACAGTGTGTGTGTGTGTGGTGAGTACGGCGTATACATTGTGTGTGTGGTGAGTACGGCGTATACAGTGTGTGTGTGGTGAGTACGGCGTATACAGTGTGTGTGGTGAATACGGCGTATATAGTGTGTGTGTGGTGAGTACGTCGTATACAGTGTGTGTGGTGAGTACGTCGTATACAGTGTGTGTGGTGAGTACGTCGTATACAGTGTGTGTGGTGAGTACGGCGTATACAGTGTGTGTGGTGAGTACGGTGTATACAGTGTGTGTGGTGAGTACGGCGTATACAGTGTGTGTGGTGAGTACGGCGTATACAGTGTGTGTGTGGTGAGTACGGCGTATACAGTGTGTGTGTGGTGAGTACGGCGTATACAGTGTGTGTGTGGTGAGTACGGCGTATACAGTGTGTGTGTGTGTGGTGTGTACAGTGTGTGTGTGGTGAGTACGGCGTATACAGTGTGTGTATGGTGAGTACAGCGTATACAGTGTGTGTGTGTGTGGTGTGTACAGTGTGTATACAGTGTGTGTGGTGAGTACGGCGTATACAGTGTGTGTGTGGTGAGTACGTCGCATATAGTGTGTGTGGTGAGTACGGCGTATACAGTGTGTGTGTGTGTGGTGAATACGGCGTATATAGTGTGTGTGTGGTGAGTACGTCGTATACAGTGTGTGTGGTGAGTACGTTGTATACAGTGTGTGTGGTGAGTACGTCGTATACAGTGTGTGTGGTGAGTACGGCGTATACAGTGTGTGTGTGGTGAGTACGGCGTATACAGTGTGTGTGTGGTGAGTACGGCGTATACAGTGTGTGTGTGGTGAGTACGGCGTATACAGTGTGTGTGGTGAGTACGGCGTATACAGTGTGTGTGTGGTGAGTACGGCGTATACAGTGTGTGTGTGTGTGGTTAATAAGGCGTATATAGTGTGTGTGTGGTGAGTACGGCGTATACAGTGTGTGTGTGTGTGGTGAATACGGCGTACATAGTGTGTGTGTGGTGAGTACGTCGTATACAGTGTGTGTGGTGAGTACGTCGTATACAGTGTGTGTGGTGAGTACGTCGTATACAGTGTGTGTGGTGAGTACGGCGTACAGTGTGTGGTGAGTACGTCGTATACAGTGTGTGTGGTGAGTACGGCGTATACAGTGTGTGGTGTGTACGGCGTATACAGTGTGTGTGTGGTGAGTACGGCGTATACAGTGTGTGTGTGGTGAGTACGGCGTATACAGTGTGTGTATGGTGAGTACAGCGTATACAGTGTGTGTGTTGTGAGTACGGTGTATATAGTGTGTGTGTGGTGAGTACGGCGTATACAGTGTGTGTGTGTGTGGTGAATACGGCGTATATAGTGTGTGTGTGGTGAGTACGTCGTATACAGTGTGTGTGGTGAGTACATCGTATACAGTGTGTGTGGTGAGTACGTCGTATACAGTGTGTGTGGTGAGTACGGCGTATACAGTGTGTGTGGTGAGTACGGCGTATACAGTGTGTGTGGTGAGTACGTCGTATACAGTGTGTGGTGAGTACGGCGTATACAGTGTGTGGTGTGTACGGCGTATACAGTGTGTGTGTGGTGAGTACGGCGTATACAGTGTGTGTGTGGTGAGTACGGCGTATACAGTGTGTGTGTGGTGAGTACGGCGTATACAGTGTGTGTGGTGAATACGGCGTATATAGTGTGTGTGTGGTGAGTACGGCGTATACAGTGTGTGTGTGTGTGTGGTGAATACGGCGTATATAGTGTGTGTGTGGTGAGTACGGCGTATACAGTGTGTGTGTGTGTGTGGTGAATACGGCGTATATAGTGTGTGTGTGGTGAGTACGTCGTATACAGTGTGTGTGGTGAGTACGTCATATACAGTGTGTGTGGTGAGTACGGCGTATACAGTGTGTGTGGTGAGTACGTCGTATACAGTGTGTGTGGTGAGTACGGCGTATACAGTGTGTGGTGTGTACGGCGTATACAGTGTGTGTGTGGTGAGTACGGCGTATACAGTGTGTGTGTGGTGAGTACGGCGTATACAGTGTGTGTGTGGTGAGTACGGCGTATACAGTGTGTGTGGTGAGTACGGCGTATACAGTGTGTGGTGTGTACGGCGTATACAGTGTGTGTGTGGTGAGTACGGCATATACAGTGTGTGTGTGTGTGTGTGGTGAGTACGGCGTATACAGTGTGTGTGTGTGTGGTGAGTACGGCGTATACAGTGTGTGTGTGGTGAGTACGGCGTATACAGTGTGTGTGTGGTGAGTACGGCGTATACAGTGTGTGTGTGTGTGGTGAGTACGGCGTATACAGTGTGTGTGTGGTGAGTACGGCGTATACAGTGTGTGTGGTGAGTACGTCGTATACAGTGTGTGTGGTGAGTACGGCGTATACAGTGTGTGGTGTGTATGGCGTATACAGTGTGTGTGTGGTGAGTACGGCGTATACAGTGTGTGTGTGGTGAGTACGGCGTATACAGTGTGTGTGTGGTGAGTACGGCGTATACAGTGTGTGTGGTGAGTACGGCGTATACAGTGTGTGTGTGGTGAGTACGGCGTATACAGTGTGTGTGTGTGTGTGGTGAATACGGCGTATATAGTGTGTGTGTGGTGAGTACGGCGTATACAGTGTGTGTGTGTGTGGTGAGTACGGCGTATACAGTGTGTGTGTGGTGAGTACGGCGTATACAGTGTGTGTGTGGTGAGTACGGCGTATACAGTGTGTGTGTGGTGAGTACGGCGTATACAGTGTGTGTGTGGTGAGTACGGCGTATACAGTGTGTGTGTGGTGAGTACGGCGTATACAGTGTGTGTGGTGAGTACGGCGTATACAGTGTGTGTGTGGTGAGTACGGCGTATACAGTGTGTGTGTGTGTGTGGTGAATACGGCGTATATAGTGTGTGTGTGGTGAGTACGGCGTATACAGTGTGTGTGTGTGTGGTGAATACGGCGTATACAGTGTGTGTGTGGTGAGTACGGCGTATACAGTGTGTGTGTGTGTGGTGAATACGGCGTATATAGTGTGTGTGTGGTGAGTACGTCGTATACAGTGTGTGTGGTGAGTACGTCGTATACAGTGTGTGTGGTGAGTACGTCGTATACAGTGTGTGTGGTGAGTACGGCGTATACAGTGTGTGGTGTGTATGGCGTATACAGTGTGTGTGTGGTGAGTACGGCGTATACAGTGTGTGTGTGGTGAGTACGGCGTATACAGTGTGTGTGTGGTGAGTACGGCGTATACAGTGTGTGTGGTGAGTACGGCGTATACAGTGTGTGTGTGGTGAGTACGGCGTATACAGTGTGTGTGTGTGTGTGGTGAATACGGCGTATATAGTGTGTGTGTGGTGAGTACGGCGTATACAGTGTGTGTGTGTGTGGTGAGTACGGCGTATACAGTGTGTGTGTGGTGAGTACGGCGTATACAGTGTGTGTGTGGTGAGTACGGCGTATACAGTGTGTGTGTGGTGAGTACGGCGTATACAGTGTGTGTGTGGTGAGTACGGCGTATACAGTGTGTGTGTGGTGAGTACGGCGTATACAGTGTGTGTGGTGAGTACGGCGTATACAGTGTGTGTGTGGTGAGTACGGCGTATACAGTGTGTGTGTGTGTGTGGTGAATACGGCGTATATAGTGTGTGTGTGGTGAGTACGGCGTATACAGTGTGTGTGTGTGTGGTGAATACGGCGTATACAGTGTGTGTGTGGTGAGTACGGCGTATACAGTGTGTGTGTGTGTGGTGAATACGGCGTATATAGTGTGTGTGTGGTGAGTAGAGATGAGCGTTGTTCTACTCGAACTGTTCGCCAATCTCAAATTCGAGCTGTTTTGGGCGGTGTTCGAGCCGGTCGGCGAACACGAACAATTTGAGAAAAATTCGGCTGTTCGAGGTTATGTTCGATAACTGTTCGTGCACCAAAATCATAACTGGATTTTTTCTCAGTAATGATGAAAATTAATGTTAATACGCAGTTTGAGTGTACAGCGGGGTGTGGGGAGGGGCAGGGGATGGATCTCTGCAGGAACAATGAAGATCTCCATTTTTTTTTCTCTTTCCCGCATTTGCAGTGGGGAGGTGCAATCTGTCAGCCTATCAGCAGCGCACACACGGAGCGAAGTGCTTTTTTTCTCACAAGCAAGGGCATGTGTGATTGGCAGTGTATGTCACATGTCCTTGCCCTATAAGACCAAGCCATTTTCCCCGTCGCCACCATTTTCTCACTGCTGCAGCTGCGTGTTAGACGGCACCGCTGTTGCTGTGTGTGCTATACCTTGTTAATTTCAAGCCAATTTTCGCACAAATATACAGATAGCTTGGGAGTAGGGAATAGTTGTGATTGCAGTCCTTTTAAGGACTAGGTTACAGCATTTCCTACGACTTTTATCAGGGAGGTCTGTGCTCTTAAATAGATAGGTTGTGGGAGTAAAGACTAATTGTAATTGGAGTCCTTTTCAGGACTAGGTTACATCAGTTCCTATCAGTTTTTGCCAGGCAGGTCTGTGCCAGTGCTGTGCAAGTTTTTTTCACAGCATTTGGCTGAATCTAGCAAAGCTAATCCTTTTTGGCCTATTGCAGAGTGTGTTAGTCAGTGGAGTAGCCTATCTGTGTTGCAAGATATAACACCTGTGTATAGAATACCAATTTTTTTACTGCACCTAGTGAAGTAAAATCTTTTGGGCATAGCATCATTCTATTAGTCCATCTATACTGACCTCCATCAGGTTGCAAACTGAATATAATTTTTTTCTGCATCTAGCTCTGAAAAAATATTTGGGCTTCTAGCAGTGTGTGGGACTTGGTCTATTAGTCCATCTATACTGACCTCCATCAGGTTGCAAATTAAAAATAATTTTTTTCTTCATTTAGCTCTGAAAAAATATTTGGGCTTCTAGCAGTGTGTGGGACTTGTTCTATTAGTCCTTCTATACTGACCTCCAGCAGGTTGCAAATTGAATATAATTTTTTTCTGCATCTAGCTCTGAAAAAATAGTTGGGCTTCTAGCGGTGTGTGGGACTTGGTCTATTAGTCCATCTATACTGACCTCCATCAGGTTGCAAATTAAAAATAATTTTTTTCTGCATCTAGCTCTGAAAAAATATTTGGGCTTCTAGCAGTGTGTGGGACTTGGTCTATTAGTCCATCTATACTGACCTCCATCAGGTTGCAAATTAAAAATAATTTTTTTCTGCATCAAGCTCTGAAAAAATATTTGGGCTTCTAGCAGTGTGTGGGACTTGGTCTATTAGTCCATCTATACTGACCTCCATCAGGTTGCAAATTAAAAATAATTTTTTTCTGCATCTAGCTCTGAAAAAATATTTGGGCTTCTAGCAGTGTGTGGGACTTGGTCTATTAGTCCATCTATACTGACCTCCATCAGGTTGCAAATTGAATATAATTTTTTTCTGCATCTAGCTCTGAAAAAATAGTTGGGCTTCTAGCGGTGTGTGGGACTTGGTCTATTAGTCCATCTATACTGACCTCCATCAGGTTGCAAATTAAAAATAATTTTTTTCTGCATCTAGCTCTGAAAAAATATTTGGGCTTCTAGCGGTGTGTGGGACTTGGTCTATTAGTCCATCTATACTGACCTCCATCAGGTTGCAAATTAAAAATAATTTTTTTCTGCATCTAGCTCTGAAAAAATATTTGGGCTTCTAGCAGTGTGTGGGACTTGGTCTATTAGTCCATCTATACTGACCTCCATCAGGTTGCAAATTAAAAATAATTTTTTTCTGCATCTAGCTCTGAAACAATATTTGGGCTTCTAGCAGTGTGTGGGACTTGGTCTATTAGTCCATCTATACTGACCTCCATCAGGTTGCAAATTAAAAATAATTTTTTTCTGCATCTAGCTCTGAAAAAATATTTGGGCTTCTAGCAGTGTGTGGGACTTGGTCTATTAGTCCATCTATACTGACCTCCATCAGGTTGCAAATTAAAAATAATTTTTATCTGCATCTACAGTACCTCTGAAAAAATATTTGGGCTTCTAGCAGTGTGTGGGACTATTTGTATTAGTCCATCTATACTGACCTCCATCAGGTTGCAAATTCAAAATAATTTTTTTCTGCATCTAACCCAGCCAATAGTTTTGGCCTAATACCACAGTTTGGCCACTCAGCTCTGCTCGGTTACCATCCATTGTTTTTTTGTGCAAACAACTCCAGAGTTGTGAATTAGTTAACCACCAAAATGAGTGGAAAAAGGCCTGCTGCTGGTGGAAAGGGGAATAGGCGTGTTGGGAAGGGGAAAAAAGGTTGTGTCCGTGGGGTAGGTGTTAAAGCAACAGTAACATCTGCAGAAGAAAGACCATCTTCCAGCCAAACTAAAATGTCTACTTCTTTTAGCGGACAATGTGATAAGATCCCTTTCTTACGGCCACGCCAATCGCTACAAATTCCAGATGAGGCACAAAAACAGCAGGTGCTTCAACGGATATCAAGTGCTCCTTTAAGTGGGCTCTCCTCCACATCAACTTCAACATCACAAATACTCCAGCCCTCAAAGGTGTCACCCAAATCGCACTTGCTTCCTCACAGCTCCCAAATCTCCAGCTGCCCGTCTGAGTATGAGGTAGAACAGATGGTTGAGTCTGCAGAGCTGTTTACTCATACTATAGCCTGGGAATCAGAGGTCGACTCCAGCGCTTGTGTGAATCCAGACGAGGAAATGATCTGCACTGATGCCCAGAATCTTTATGAGTCGGATCCAGGACCAGACGCAGAAGGTTCTGACCATAATGTAGACCCTCATTCCCAAACTGTAACTCCTGTTGGTGGAGACAATGAGGAAGACGATGATAAGACTCAAATACCTGATTGGAGCGACAACTTTAGTTTTTTGTCAGGGCAGGAACAGGTTGGCTCTGAGGACGACGGGTGTGATAACGCACAGGGTGATGATGATGAGGTCGGAGATCCCACTTACTGTCAACCCACAGTCAGCCAAGAGATGAGGTCAGCAGAGGAGGTGGAGGAAGATGCTAGTGACGACGAGGTCAGGTTGCGCCTTCCTGGACAGAGACGTAGTACTGGAAGCACGTCAACAACTGCATCCTCAAACACAACTCTGCCTCTCACCACAAGTCGTGGTGGCTCTTCAGGTCGCATGGGTGCTAAGCCTTGCATAGCCTGGGCATTTTTTCAGATCGATAAAGATGACCCAACTCGTGTTATCTGTAACATTTGTCAGCAAAAGCTAAGTAGAGGCCAAAAAATACATAGTTTGAGTACTTCATGCATGAACCGGCACATGGACATGAAGCATAAGTTGCAGTGGGAAGCTCAGTGTGCTACAATGCGGCCTAGCCGGCCGGGCCAATCACCGTCTGCCATATCTTGTGCATCCGCGGCCTCTTCATCCTCTGTGACTGGGGGGACAGCAGTCACACCTGTTTTGGGGCGCAGACCTGCCACCTCTTTACCCGCAACAGCCAGCGTGATTGGCAGGTCATCATTTTCTTTGGAGGTGGTAACACCAGCTGGTGTTGAGCGCTGTCCGACATCGATAGCACCACCTTTGGATCAAGGCAACCTAACATGTCCGCCTGCATCTTCCTCACAGACCGGCAGTTTGCCGGGGACACCCTTATCAACCCCGTCTAAGCACAATAGCCAGCCCTCGGTCCCTCAGATGTGGACAAGTAAAAGACCATTTCCTCCTAGCCATGAGAAAGCTAAGAGGTTGAATTTCACCATCTGCAAGCTCTTGGCTACAGAAATGCTGCCTTTCCGCCTGGTGGACACAGAGGATTTTCGAGACCTTATGTCCGTCGCAGTGCCCCAGTACCAGATGCCCAGTCGGCACTACTTCTCAAAGAAAGGTGTGCCTGCGCTCCACCAGCATGTCGCACACAACATCACCGCTTCTTTGAGAAACTCTGTGTGTGACAGGGTGCATTTCACCACAGACACTTGGACGAGTAGGCATGGACAGGGGCGTTACATGTCGCTGACTGGGCACTGGGTAACTATGGTGACAGCAGGACAAGAGGCTGCTGTCCAAGTCTTGCCGTCCCCACGAGTTGTGCGTCAATCCTCTTTATGTCAAAGTTCCTCCACTGCTTCTGCCTCCTCAACCTCCTCTCGGTCTTCCACCTGCACCCAAAGCCTGTCTGGTCATGCCACAAGCTTTCTAACTGCGCAGAAGGGATCCTGCACACCTCCTTACTATGCTGGCAGTAGGGCTCAACGTCATCAGGCGGTTTTTACATTGAAATGTCTGGGAAATGTGAGTCACACAGCTGAGGAGTTGTGGTCAGCTCTGGAGAACCAATTTCATGAATGGTTGTCTCCACTGGACCTGAAACCAGGGAAGGCCGTGTGCGACAATGCTGCAAACCTGGGTGCGGCCCTTCGCCGGGGCAATGTCACACACGTGCCTTGTATGGCTCACGTGTTGAACCTGGTTGTCCAGCAATTTTTAGCCCACTATCCCAGACTAGATGGCCTTCTGCAGAGGGCACGGTCGCTGTGTGCTCACTTCCGCCGTTCGCATCCCGCAGCTCAGCGACTTACATCTCTACAGAAGTCGTTGGGCCTGCCACTTCACCGGCTAAAATGCGATGTGCCTACCCGGTGGAATTCAACTCTGCACATGTTGCAGCGACTGTGGCAGCACCGACAAGCCCTGGTGCAATACGTTCTGACGTATAGCCTGGGCCAACGAGATTCAGAGGTGGGGCAAATCACGCTGGAGGAGTGGTCTCAGATCAGGGACCTATGCACCCTTCTGCACAGTTTTGAAATGGCGACGAAGATGTTTAGTGCTGACGATGCCATTATCAGCATGACTATTCCGGTGATTTACATGCTGGAGCACATGTTAAGCAGAATTCGGAGTCAGGTGGTGGCACAAGAGGAGGTGGAGGAAGTAGAGGAGGAGGAGTTGTATGCGGAAGGGCTAACATCTGCAAGGTCCAGACGGTCGGCAGCACCAAGGCGGCAGGCATGTGAGGGTGGGGGAGATGGTTTTACCAGGGCGCATGGTAGCAGCCAAACTAGTGAGGAAGGTGCAGGAGCCCAGGAAGAAGTGGAGGACGAACTGATGGAAGACTCATCAGATGAGGGAGACCTTGATCACATTTCTGTTGTGCGAGGTTGGGGGGAGAGGACAGAGGAAGGAAGCATGATTGTTACCTCGCCACCAACACAACAGGGACTTGGTGCTCCTGGATGCGCAACACACATGAGTGCCTTCTTGCTGCACTACCTGCAACATGACCCTCGAATTGTGAGAATTAGAAATAATCCTGACTACTGGGTTGCCACACTGTTAGATCCCCGGTACAAAAGTAAATTTGCAGAAATTATTCCTGCCATAGAAAGGGATGCACGCATGCAGGAGTATCAGCAGAGACTGTTGCAGAATCTTACATGTGCTTTTCCACAAAATACCAGTGGTGCACGTAGTGAATCTCACAGTTCCAACTTGCCAACCGTGGGACCGTCAAGTGTTCAGCACTCAAACCGTAACAGAACCATAGTATCTGCTGGTAACATCAATTTTGCGGAATCATTTCACCACTTTTTTAGCCCATCCTTTGCAAGGCCACAGGAGACAAGAAGTCTGACACATAGTCAACGCCTAGAGACGATGGTACAGGAGTATCTCCAAGTAAACATTGAAGCCACGACTGTGTCACTGGACCCTTGCTCTTTTTGGGCTTCCAATCTGGATAAATGGCCGGAGCTAGCCACTTACGCCTTGGAGATCTTGTCATGCCCCGCAGCCAGCGTTCTGTCTGAACGTGTGTTCAGCGCTGCTGGTGGTGTGCTGACAGATAAGCGCACGCGGCTCCCCACTGATAATGTAGACAGACTCACGTTCATAAAGATGAACAAATCATGGATCCGAAACGACTTTTCTACCCCTGTGTCATCCTGGGGAGAGTAAAAGCTTGATGATTGGTTAAAATCACCCTACCAACCGTTTTAAGCTTTCAAATTACTAATCATGTTTATCTGTATCTTGACTGGAAAATAATTTGGGCTTTGTAGCAGTGTGCAGCACTGATCCTATTAGGCCATCTATACTAAAGCTTCACCAGATTTAAAATTAAAAATAATTTTTAGCTGCATCTAGCCCGGAAAATAATTTTGGGGCTCCGAGATGCGCAAGGCACATAAGTGCCTTCTTGCTGCACTACCTGCAGCATGACCCTCATATTGTCAGAATTCGAAGTAATCATGACTACTGGGTTGCCACACTCTTAGATCCCCCAAACTTTTCGATCAACCTTTTCATTTTAATAAAGACCAAAAAAATGGTCATTTTTGAAATTATAAGCATTAGCAGGTTGTTAGAAACTGAAATCAAACAGTTTTCAACTCAAAACTTTATTCTAGGTGATGTTACATTTTCACATAGGACCCCTTGTTCGAAAGGAGCTTCTGAACTCTCTCGTCCATTGAATTTGTCAGGTTTTGGATGGTTTCTGCTTCAATTGTTTTGCATGAGGACAGAATACCCTCCCAGAGCTGTTGCTTAGATGTGAACTGCCTCCCGCCATCATAGACACTCCTTTTAATGATGCTCCAAAGGTTCTGAATGGGGTAGAGGTCAGGGGAGCATGGGGGTCACACCATAAGTTTGTCCCCTTTTATGCCCATATCAGCCAGAGATGCAGATGTTTTATGTGCAGCATGAGATGGTGCATTATCATGCAGAAAAATGATCTTGCTGTGAAATACACGGTTCTTCTTCTTGAACCATGGCAGGAAGTGCTGTTTGAGAAAATCCACATACATTATGGAGTTCATCTTTAGCGCCTTCAGGGATCCTAAAGGGGCCGACAATCTCTCTCCCCATGATTCCAGCCCAAAACATTACTCCACCTCCTCCTTGTTGGCGCTGTAGCCGTGTTTGCGTGGGGTGTCCATCAACCAGCCATCCTCCACTCCATCCATCTGGACCATCGAGCGCTGCACGGCACTCATCCGTGAACAAAACAGTTTTGAAATCAGTCTTCATGTAATGTTTGGCCCACTGGAGCCATTTCTGCTTGTGTGAAGTGGATAGAGGAGGTCGACAGGATGGCGTATGCACAGCTGCAAACCTCTGAAGGACCCTGCATCTTGTTGTTCGGGGGACGTTGGAGGCACAAGCAGCTTCAAAAACTTGTCTGCTGCTATGACAAGGCTTTTTTGCCGCTGCTCTTTCAACCTGACGTAATTGCCTGTAGGAAAGAGTCCTCAATTTGCCCTTATCAGCACGCACACGTGTGTACTGTGAATCAGCTACATACTTCTTGATTGCCAAGACACTTCATCCTGATCATCGCACAATGTTGATTGTAGTCATGCCTTGACCTAAACACTCCACAATTTGTTGCTTCTCAGCAGCCGACACATCCTTTTTCTTTCCCATTTTGGCAGAAAATGTAGGCTGCTTAATAATGTGAGAGAGCCTTCTTAAGTAGTCTTGCCTTTCATTGGACACACCTGCCAAACTAATTAGCACAGGTGTCTGCAATTGCTTACAGTGATATAAAGAGCCCTGACACACATCACCATCAATGAGTTTAACTGACAAACAAACAAATTCTTCCCTTATCACTCCTAAACACTTTTTGCATAATAATTTGGAACGCGGTGTACATGTGCTTTTCCACAAAACACCAGTGGTTCACGTAGTGAATCTTACAGTTCTAACTTGCCAACCGTGGTCTGTATGGAATTGTTCAATAAAGGGCCCAAAATTAAGATAACATAGATGGGAGAGGTCTCTATGAATAGGAATTCCTAAGTATTTGATACCCTGTGAGGGCCAGGCAAAGGGAAAGTTGGACTGGATGGAATCCTATATGGATTTAGGGAGGGAGACATCGAGGGCCTCAGACTTCGCTGCATTGATTTTAAAATTTTACCAAGTAACAAAGTGATCTATTTCAGCCATAACAGCAGGGATGGATATATGTGATTGAGTGATATATACTAGGACATCATCAGCAAATAGAGAGCACTTGTACTCGGTGCCTCCCACCTCAATCCACCTAATATTGGGGTTATGGCGAATTGATGAGAGCAGGTGCTCCGTCACTAGGATGTATAAGAGAGGGGACAGAGGACATCCCTGCCTTGTCCCATTGGTGATTGTGAAAGGTGATGAAAATGTTCTGACGCACCCCCTGGGCCTTGGGACACCCGGAGCCGGACCCTTTTTGGTGGATGCTGGTGGTTGTAGTCTTCGTGGCGGCGATCCGGTTCCGTGGCTCAGGGCGGTCAAACCAGTGGCGGAACTATTTATGTGGTTTTGATGTTTAAATGTCCGACTACGCCACCCGTGGATTGCGGTCAGAGTGAACCGCCGCTACAGGGCAGACCGCTAAGGCTGGTGTTGTGGGTGCAGCAGAGCGTAGCATAACTCCCCACGGGAGGAGTATAGCCTCAGGGCAGTGTATGCGGAGGATGGGGGTGATGGTGCAGGGCAGCAGCAGTAACGACACGGAGTCAGTGATGCAGTTCAGGGCCTTTACTCACAGTTCTTATTATCCAGACCACGTCTGCAGGTAACGGCTGCCCACGTCGTACTGTGCTCACCAGGTGAGGGGCTCAGACAACTCCCAGATAACTTTGGAGCGCTTCACAGGACCCCCTTTGTGTGTCCTTTGTCTGGCCTTTCTTACCAACACTTCTGTCCGGCTGCCTCGGGCCTCCTCTTGGTAAACTTGGCGCCAGTTTCCCTGACCCTATGTGGTGCCTTCCTAGCGGGTGGAGCAAGGGTCTGCGCCACATAAAATGTCAGAGCCTCCGGTTTCTAGCTGAGGGTCGTTTCCTGCCTCCACTAGTTCGGGGACCGGTCTCCCCCTTTGGCCTGACCCCTCCACGCAGGTGGATTCGGGCGTGCGGTGGCGACTCGCCCGTCCGCACCCCTGGGATCCCTTCATTCCTCGTTCCTGGAGCCTTCTCCGCTCCTCTTCCTTCCTTCTCCCTCTTGCAGGCCTGGGCCTCTGTTACTAGGCCCGCCTCCGGAGCAGAGCTCATGCAGAGCCCTTGCTCCCTGCCACTTCTGCTCAGACTTCTCTGCACTGAACTAAGATGGTGCCCACCTTTTATACTCCCTTCTCAATGCACCCAGGAACTGCTTCCTCCCTGCTCCTGCACTGCAGGGTTCCCCTTCCTCAGTGTTCCCTCCCCCCACTCCAGCCAGGGACAGGGACTGTCGTGCCCATCTCAGGGGCATATTGGTCGCCCTGCCCCACGGCAATGTGGTGTAATGCATGCAGGTGTCGGGTCCTGATCCACACTCCATCCTTATCTGAGAGTGAGATATCACACCTCTGGGTGAGGTGCAATACGTCTGTAGCAACCGAGCCCTCGGTGCTACAGTTCCATTTATCTTCAGCCTAGGTGACGTATTGTGATACAGGGCCGTGATTTTGGCTATAAAAGGGTCCCCTAGACCCCTACCCCAAGCTTTTTAAGAGAATCATATATGGCGTGCCAGGAGACTCTATGGAATGCTTTCTCAGCATCCAACGAGAGTATCTACTTACAAATTTTTAACTGCATCTAGCCCAGGAAATACTTTGTGCCTAGTAGCAGTGTCTGCTAGTCAGCGGATTATCCCGGCTGTTAAGCAAGCTACACCACCTGTAGTTTGGACACTTAATTTTTTCAAAGGAAATGCTTCGGGACCACGGGATACTTAGTGAAGAGCATCAGGAGGCACCCCAAGGCATAGGGGCTGGGACTGGCACTAGGATGCCTTGCGGTGGACAGCCGAGCTCGATCCTTATAAAAGCTTTTTAACTGCAGCAGCTTTAGTGGACGCTACTGGAGCTGGAATTACGCGGCTGCTGGCATGAGACTTGCCCTCCAATAGATCCTTGTAAATGGATTTAAAGTGTATTCATTCAAATTAGAGGGACAATTTAAATTAAAAAGCTTAGAGCTGCCTCCACCACAGGGGGGCTCTCTCGACCCACCAGCGGACAGGCACCAGTATTGGGAGAGGGGGGCTGGCCGTCAGGGTTCACCGCGGCTCTGGCACAAACCCGGCGACACGGAGGTGGCACGGGCAGGAGCGGACTGGCCGTCTCGGCTTCTCACTTTTTGGATTTTAGAAGGGCATGACATGCCTATATCTGTGTCTCCCCCTCCTTTTACTCCTCCACCTCTTTTCTTTTCGCATGACTATATGTACTTGTCACTTTTCCATGTGTTAGTTGTGTCTTCTGAGCAGTTTGTCAGCTTTTGGACACCTTTGAAGGTGTTTTCTATGTGTTTCTATGTGTTTTTGTTTACCTGCCATTGGTTTTAATGGTGTTCGAAGATGTTCGAAGAACAGTTCGACGAACAGTTCGGCGAACACACGGGTGTTCGACGAACCGAACCGAACTCGAACACTACGGGGGTGGCTCAACACTAGTGGTGAGTACGTCGTATACAGTGTGTGTGGTGAGTACGTCGTATACAGTGTGTGTGGTGAGTACGTCGTATACAGTGTGTGTGGTGAGTACGGCGTATACAGTGTGTGTGGTGAGTACGGCGTATACAGTGTGTGTGGTGAGTACGTCGTATACAGTGTGTGTGGTGAGTACGGCGTATACAGTGTGTGGTGTGTACGGCGTATACAGTGTGTGTGTGGTGAGTACGGCGTATACAGTGTGTGTGTGGTGAGTACGGCGTATACAGTGTGTGTGTGGTGAGTACGGCGTATACAGTGTGTGTGGTGAGTACGGCGTATACAGTGTGTGTGTGTGTGGTGAATACGGCGTATATAGTGTGTGTGTGGTGAGTACGTCGTATACAGTGTGTGTGGTGAGTACGTCGTATACAGTGTGTGTGGTGAGTACGTCGTATACAGTGTGTGTGGTGAGTACGTCGTATACAGTGTGTGTGGTGAGTACGGCGTATACAGTGTGTGTGGTGAGTACGGCGTATACAGTGTGTGTGGTGAGTACGTCGTATACAGTGTGTGTGGTGAGTACGGCGTATACAGTGTGTGGTGTGTACGGCGTATACAGTGTGTGTGTGGTGAGTACGGCGTATACAGTGTGTGTGTGGTGAGTACGGCGTATACAGTGTGTGTGTGGTGAGTACGGCGTATACAGTGTGTGTGGTGAGTACGGCGTATACAGTGTGTGTGTGTGTGGTGAATACGGCGTATATAGTGTGTGTGTGGTGAGTACGTCGTATACAGTGTGTGTGGTGAGTACGTCGTATACAGTGTGTGTGGTGAGTACGTCATATACAGTGTGTGTGGTGAGTACGGCGTATACAGTGTGTGTAGTGAGTACGGCGTATACAGTGTGTGTGGTGAGTACGTCGTATACAGTGTGTGTGGTGAGTACGGCGTATACAGTGTGTGTGGTGAATACGGCGTATATAGTGTGTGTGTTGTGAGTACGGCGTATACAGTGTGTGTGTGGTGAGTACGGCGTATACAGTGTGTGTGTGGTGAGTATGGTGTATACAGTGTGTGTGGTGAGTACGGCGTATACAGTGTGTGTGTGGTGAGTACGGCGTATACAGTGTGTGTGTGGTGAGTACGGCGTATACAGTGTGTGTGTGGTGAGTATGGCGTATACAGTGTGTGTGGTGAGTACGGCGTATACAGTGTGTGTGTGGTGAGTACGGCGTATACAGTGTGTGTGTGGTGAGTACGGCGTATACAGTGTGTGTGTGGTGAGTACGGCGTATACAGTGTGTGTGTGGTGTGTACAGTGTGTATACAGTGTGTGTGGTGAGTACGGCGTATACAGTGTGTGTGTGGTGAGTACGGCGTATACAGTGTGTGGTGTGTACGGCGTATACAGTGTGTGTGTGGTGAGTACGGCGTATACAGTGTGTGTGTGGTGAGTACGGCGTATACAGTGTGTGTGTGGTGAGTATGGCGTATACAGTGTGTGTGTGGTGAGTATGGCGTATACAGTGTGTGTGGTGAGTACGGCGTATACAGTGTGTGTGTGGTGAGTACGGCGTATACAGTGTGTGTGTGGTGAGTACAGCGTATACAGTGTGTGTGTGGTGAGTACGGCGTATACAGTGTGTGTGTGGTGAGTATGGCGTATACAGTGTGTGTGTGGTGAGTATGGCGTATACAGTGTGTGTGGTGAGTACGGCGTATACAGTGTGTGTGTGGTGAGTATGGCGTATACAGTGTGTGTGGTGAGTACGGCGTATACAGTGTGTGTGTGGTGAGTACGGCGTATACAGTGTGTGTGTGGTGAGTATGGCGTATACAGTGTGTGTGTGGTGAGTATGGCGTATACAGTGTGTGTGGTGAGTACGGCGTATACAGTGTGTGTGTGGTGAGTACGGCGTATACAGTGTGTGTGTGGTGAGTATGGCGTATACAGTGTGTGTGGTGAGTACGGCGTATACAGTGTGTGTGTGGTGAGTATGGCGTATACAGTGTGTGTGGTGAGTATGGCGTATACAGTGTGTGTGGTGAATATGGCGTATACAGTGTGTGTGTGGTGAGTACGGCGTATACAGTGTGTGTGTGGTGAGTACGGCGTATACAGTGTGTGTGTGGTGAGTATGGTGTATACAGTGTGTGTGGTGAGTACGGCGTATACAGTGTGTGTGTGGTGAGTACGGCGTATACAGTGTGTGTGTGGTGAGTATGGCGTATACAGTGTGTGTGGTGAGTACGGCGTATACAGTGTGTGTGTGGTGAGTACGGCGTATACAGTGTGTGTGTGGTGAGTACGGCGTATACAGTGTGTGTGTGGTGAGTACGGCGTATACAGTGTGTGTGTGGTGTGTACGGCGTATACAGTGTGTGTGTGGTGAGTACGGCGTATACAGTGTGTGTGGTGAGTACGGCGTATACAGTGTGTGTGGTGAGTACGGCGTATACAGTGTGTGTGGTGAGTACGGCGTATACAGTGTGTGTGGTGAGTACGGCGTATACAGTGTGTGTGGTGAGTACGTCGTATACAGTGTGTGTGGTGAGTACGGCGTATACAGTGTGTGTGTGGTGTGTACGGCGTATACAGTGTGTGTGTGGTGAGTACGGCGTATACAGTGTGTGTGTGGTGAGTACGGCGTATACAGTGTGTGTGTGGTGAGTACGGCGTATACAGTGTGTGTGTGGTGAGTACGGCGTATACAGTGTGTGTGTGGTGAGTACGTCGTATACAGTGTGTGTGTGGTGAGTACGGCGTATACAGTGTGTGTGTGGTGAGTACGGCGTATACAGTGTGTGTGTGGTGAGTACGTCGTATATAGTGTGTGTGGTGCGACGGTGTTCCGCTGGTGGTACCGGGCAAGAGGCTGGTACCACCGGCGGTTTCCATATTGAGACACCCATCTGTGAACTTCCGCCGCTTGGAATTCTGGGATCCGGACACATCTGGACGGAACAAGATGTGTAGACATTACAAGGTAAGTATATGAATAGATAGATGTTATATTACACCCTATACATGTCACACAGATAGATAGATATATGAGAGATAGATGGATAGGATAGATATACAGATGGATAGATAGGTAATCGATAGATTCATACATAAATGTGTGTGTGTGGTGCCATGTACAGGGTGTAGGATAGATATACAGATGGATAGATAGGTAATCGATAGATTCATACATAAATGTGTGTGTGTGGTGCCATGTACAGGGTGTAGAATACATGAAGATTACACATAATACATATAACACACAATACACCCAGCACATTATACTCACCTATACAGTAGGCTTGTTCTCCAGGAGAGCACTGAGTGATCGGCAGCAGCGGGAGCACTGCCCCACCCCCTCCCCACTCTCTGGTGTAGACGGCCGTCTGAGAAGACAGAGCAGAGCATAGAGGGAGGGGAGAAGTCGCCCCCTGCTGTTACCTGCCGAAGCTCAGTGAGGCGCTGGAGCAACAATTTCAACTATGCAGCTGTTTCCCCGCAGCGCCCCCCTCTGGTGTCTGGTAAAGCCAGTCATGAACGGACTGCTCTCTGCAGTGCCGGCTATACGTCCTTTCTTCCTGGCTGTAGGGCGCCGGCGATAAGTGACGCTAAGTCATCATAGTGACGTCATCTGCCTAGGTCACAGTAGCGTCTGAGGTCATATACACGACAGAGGTTCTAGAACCGGTGATTAGTCAGCAGGAGGTCCTCGGTGTCACTTCTTCACGTCTGTGCTGACATATCGCGGATGTGCAGATCTCTCCCGCCCGTCATCTTTCTCTGCGCCAGTAAGGAAGAGCCGGTAACGCATTCACCAGAAGAGCGGAGCTCCGCCCCCACAGACTGACTCCGCCCCAGAGACTGACTCTGCGCCCGTCCTGCCAGTCACTGGATGTTGCCGCGATCAGCAGGACACGCCCTCCGCGTCAACTGACCAGTTATTAGCCGCCTCAGCGGTTCAGTGGGAGAAGAGAGTGCACAGGTAGTACTGATAGTAATGATAGTGCTAGTAGGTATAATAGTAGTCACAGGTGGCTGTTCTGTAACCTGCCTGGAGGAGAAGCCACAGCATGGTGCGCAGGTAGTACTGATAGTAATGATAGTGCTAGTAGGTATAATAGTAGTCACAGGTGGCTGTTCTGTAACCTGCCCGGAGGACAAGCCACAGCATGGTGCGCAGGTAGTGCTGATAGTAATGATAGTGCTAGTAGGTATAACAGTAGTCACAGGTGGCTGTTCTGTAATCTGCCCGGAGAACAAGCCACAGCATGGTGCGCAGGTAGTACTGATAGTAATGATAGTGCTAGTAGGTATAATAGTAGTCACAGGTGGCTGTTCTGTAACCTGCCCGGAGGACAAGCCACAGCATGGTGCGCAGGTAGTACTGATAGTAATGAAAGTGCTAGTAGGTATAATAGTAGTCACAGGTGGCTGTTCTGTAACCTGCCCAGAGGAGAAGCCACAGCATGGTGCGCAGGTAGTACTGATAGTAATGATAGTGCTAGTAGGTATAATAGTAGTCACAGGTGGCTGTTCTGTAACCTGCCCAGAGGAGAAGCCACAGCATGGTGCGCAGGTAGTACTGATAGTAATGATAGTGCTAGTAGGTATAATAGTAGTCACAGGTGGCTGTTCTGTAACCTGCCCAGAGGAGAAGCCACAGCATTGTGCGCAGCTAGTACTGATAGTAATGATAGTGCTAGTAGATATAATAGTAGTCACAGGTGGCTATTCTGTAACCTGCCTGGAGGAGAATCCACAGCATGGTGCGCAGGTAGTACTGATAGTAATGATAGTGCTAGTAGGTATAATAGTAGTCACAGGTGGCTATTCTGTAACCTGCCCAGAGGAGAAGCCACAGCATGGTGCGCAGCTAGTACTGATAGTAATGATAGTGCTAGTAGGTATAATAGTAGTAACAGGTGGCTATTCTGTAACCTGCCTGGAGGAGAATCCACAGCATGGTGCGCAGGTAGTACTGATAGTAATGATAGTGCTAGTAGGTATAATAGTAGTCACAGGTGGCTATTCTGTAACCTGCCCAGAGGAGAAGCCACAGCATGGTGCGCAGGTAGCACTGATAGTAATGATAGTGCTAGTAGGTATAATAGTAGTCAAAGGTGGCTATTCTGTAACCTACCCAGAGGAGAAGCCACAGCATGGTGCGCAGCTAGTACTGATAGTAATGATAGTGCTAGTAGGTATAATAGTAGTCACAGGTGGCTATTCTGTAACCTGCCTGGAGGAGAATCCACAGCATGGTGCGCAGGTAGTACTGATAGTAATGATAGTGCTAGTAGGTATAATAGTAGTCACAGGTGGCTGTTCTGTAACCTGCCCAGAGGAGAAGCCACAGCATTGTGCCCAGGTAGTACTGATAGTAATGATGGTGCTAGTAGTTATATTAGTAGTCACAGGTGGCTGTTCTGTAACCCGCCTGGAGGAGAATCCACAGCATGGTGCGCAGGTAGTACTGATAGTAATGATAGTGCTAGTAGGCATAATAGTAGTCACAGGTGGCTATTCTGTAACCTGCCCAGAGGAGAAGCCACAGCATGGTGCGCTGCTAGTACTGATAGTAATGATAGTGCTAGTAGGTATAATAGTAGTCACAGGTGGCTATTCTGTAACCTGCCTGGAGGAGAATCCACAGCATGGTGCGCAGGTAGTACTGATAGTAATGATAGTGCTAGTAGGTATAATAGTAGTCACAGGTGGCTATTCTGTAACCTGCCCAGAGGAGAAGCCACAGCATGGTGCGCAGGTAGTACTGATAGTAATGATAGTGCTAGTGGTTATAGTAGTCACAGGTGGCTGTTCTGTAACCTGCCCAGAGGAGAAGCCACAGCATGGTGCGCAGGTAGTACTGATAGTAATGATAGTGCTAGTAGGTATAATAGTAGTCACAGGTGGCTGTTCTGTAACCTGCCCAGAGGAGAAGCCACAGCATGGTGCGCAGGTAGTACTGATAGTAATGATAGTGCTAGTAGGTATAATAGTAGTCACAGGTGGCTGTTCTGTAACCTGCTCAGAGGAGAAGCCACAGCATGGTGCGCAGGTAGTACTGATAGTAATGATAGTGCTAGTAGGTATAATAGTAGTTACAGGTGGCTGTTCTGTAACCTGCCCAGAGGAGAAGCCACAGCATTGTGCCCAGGTAGTACTGATACTAATGATGGTGCTAGTAGTTATATTAGTAGTCACAGGTGGCTGTTCTGTAACCCGCCTGGAGGAGAATCCACAGCATGGTGCGCAGGTAGTACTGATAGTAATGATAGTGCTAGTAGGTATAATAGTAGTCACAGGTGGCTATTCTGTAACCTGCCCAGAGGAGAAGCCACAGCATGGTGCGCAGCTAGTACTGATAGTAATGATAGTGCTAGTAGGTATAATAGTAGTCACAGGTGGCTATTCTGTAACCTGTCTGGAGGAGAATCCACAGCATGGTGCGCAGGTAGTACTGATAGTAATGATAGTGCTAGTAGGTATAATAGTAGTCACAGGTGGCTATTCTGTAACCTGCCCAGAGGAGAAGCCACAGCATGGTGCGCAGGTAGTACTGATAGTAATGATAGTGCTAGTAGGTATAATAGTAGTCACAGGTGGCTATTCTGTAACCTACCCAGAGGAGAAGCCACAGCATGGTGCGCAGCTAGTACTGATAGTAATGATAGTGCTAGTAGGTATAATAGTAGTCACAGGTGGCTATTCTGTAACCTGCCTGGAGGAGAATCCACAGCATGGTGCGCAGGTAGTACTGATAGTAATGATAGTGCTAGTAGGTATAATAGTAGTCACAGGTGGCTATTCTGTAACCTGCCCAGAGGAGAAGCCACAGCATGGTGCGCAGGTAGTACTGATAGTAATGATAGTGCTAGTGGTTATAGTAGTCACAGGTGGCTGTTCTGTAACCTGCCCAGAGGAGAAGCCACAGCATGGTGCGCAGGTAGTACTGATAGTAATGATAGTGCTAGTAGGTATAATAGTAGTCACAGGTGGCTGTTCTGTAACCTGCCCAGAGGAGAAGCCACAGCATTGTGCCCAGGTAGTACTGATAGTAATGATGGTGCTAGTAGTTATATTAGTAGTCACAGGTGGCTGTTCTGTAACCCGCCTGGAGGAGAATCCACAGCATGGTGCGCAGGTAGTACTGATAGTAATGATAGTGCTAGTAGGTATAATAGTAGTCACAGGTGGCTATTCTGTAACCTGCCCAGAGGAGAAGCCACAGCATGGTGCTCAGCTAGTACTGATAGTAATGATAGTGCTAGTAGGTATAATAGTAGTCACAGGTGGCTATTCTGTAACCTGCCTGGAGGAGAATCCACAGCATGGTGCGCAGGTAGTACTGATAGTAATGATAGTGCTAGTAGGTATAATAGTAGTCACAGGTGGCTATTCTGTAACCTGCCCAGGGGAGAAGCCACAGCATGGTGCGCAGGTAGTACTTATAGTAATGATAGTGCTAGTGGTTATAGTAGTCACAGGTGGCTGTTCTGTAACCTGCCCAGAGGAGAAGCCACAGCATGGTGCGCAGGTAGTACTGATAGTAATGATAGTGCTAGTAGGTATAATAGTAGTCACAGGTGGCTGTTCTGTAACCTGCCTGGAGGAGAAGCCACAGCATGGTGCGCAGGTAGTACTGATAGTAATGATAGTGCTAGTAGGTATAATAGTAGTCACAGGTGGCTATTCTGTAACCTGCCCAGAGGAGAAGCCACAGCATGGTGCGCAGGTAGTACTGATAGTAATGATAGTGCTAGTAGGTATAATAGTAGTCACAGGTGGCTATTCTGTAACCTGCCCAGAGGAGAAGCCACAGCATGGTGCGCAGGTAGTACTGATAGTAATGATAATGCTAGTGGTTATAGTAGTCACAGGTGGTTATTCTGTAACCTGCCCGGAGGAGAAGCCACAGCATGGTGCGCAGGTAGTACTGATAGTAATGATAGTGCTAGTAGGTATAATAGTAGTCACAGGTGGCTATTCTGTAACCTGCCCAGAGGAGAAGCCACAGCATGGTGCGCAGGTAGTACTGATAGTAATGATAATGCTAGTAGGTATAATAGTAGTCACAGGTGGCTGTTCTGTAACCTGCCTGGAGGAGAAGCCACAGCATGGTGCGCAGGTAGTACTGATAGTAATGATAGTGCTAGTAGGTATAATAGTAGTCACAGGTGGCTGTTCTGTAACCTGCCCAGAGGAGAAGCCACAGCATGGTGCACAGGTAGTACTGATAGTAATGATAGTGCTAGTAGGTATAATAGTAGTCACAGGTGGCTGTTCTGTAACCTGCCCAGAGGAGAAGCCACAGCATGGAGCGCAGGTAGTACTGATAGTAATGATAGTGCTAGTAGGTATAATAGTAGTCACAGGTGTCTGTTCTGTAACCTGCCCAGAGGAGAAGCCACAGCATGGTGCGCAGGTAGTACTGATAGTAATGATAGTGCTAGTAGGTATAATAGTAGTCACAGGTGGCTGTTCTGTAACCTGCCCAGAGGAGAAGCCACAGCATTGTGCCCAGGTAGTACTGATAGTAATGATGGTGCTAGTAGTTATATTAGTAGTCACAGGTGGCTGTTCTGTAACCCGCCTGGAGGAGAATCCACAGCATGGTGCGCAGGTAGTACTGATAGTAATGATAGTGCTAGTAGGTATAATAGTAGTCACAGGTGGCTATTCTGTAACCTGCCCAGAGGAGAAGCCACAGCATGGTGCGCAGCTAGTACTGATAGTAATGATAGTGCTAGTAGGTATAATAGTAGTCACAGGTGGCTATTCTGTAACCTGCCTGGAGGAGAATCCACAGCATGGTGCGCAGGTAGTACTGATAGTAATGATAGTGCTAGTAGGTATAATAGTAGTCACAGGTGGCTATTCTGTAACCTGCCCAGAGGAGAAGCCACAGCATGGTGCGCAGGTAGTACTGATAGTAATGATAGTGCTAGTGGTTATAGTAGTCACAGGTGGCTGTTCTGTAACCTGCCCAGAGGACAAGCCACAGCATGGTGCGCAGGTAGTACTGATAGTAATGATAGTGCTAGTAGGTATAATAGTAGTCACAGGTGGCTGTTCTGTAACCTGCCCAGAGGAGAAGCCACAGCATGGTGCGCAGGTAGTACTGATAGTAATGATAGTGCTAGTAGGTATAATAGTAGTCACAGGTGGCTATTCTGTAACCTGCCCAGAGGAGAAGCCACAGCATGGTGCGCAGGTAGTACTGATAGTAATGATAGTGCTAGTAGGTATAATAGTAGTCACAGGTGGCTGTTCTGTAACCTGCCTGGAGGAGAAGCCACAGCATGGTGCGCAGGTAGTACTGATAGTAATGATAGTGCTAGTAGGTATAATAGTAGTCACAGGTGGATGTTCTGTAACATGCCTGGAGGAGAAGCCACAGCATGGTGCGCAGGTAGTACTGATAGTAATGATAGTGCTAGTAGGTATAATAGTAGTCACAGGTGGCTGTTCTGTAACCTGCCTGGAGGAGAAGCCACAGCATGGTGCGCAGGTAGTACTGATAGCAATGATAATGCTAGTAGGTATAATAGTAGTCACAGGTGGCTGTTCTGTAACCTGCCTGGAGGAGAAGCCACAGCATGGTGCGCAGGCAGTACTGATAGTAATGATAGTGCTAGTAGGTATAATAGTAGTCACAGGTGGCTGTTCTGTAACCTGCCTGGAGGAGAAGCCACAGCATGGTGCGCAGGTAGTGCTGATAGTAATGATAGTGCTAGTAGGTATAATAGTAGTCACAGGTGGCTATTCTGTAACCTGCCCAGAGGAGAAGCCACAGCATGGTGCGCAGGTAGTACTGATAGTAATGATAATGCTAGTAGGTATAATAGTAGTCACAGGTGGCTGTTCTGTAACCTGCCTGGAGGAGAAGCCACAGCATGGTGCGCAGGTAGTACTGATAGTAATGATAGTGCTAGTAGGTATAATAGTAGTCACAGGTGGCTATTCTGTAACCTGCCCAGAGGAGAAGCCACAGCATGGTGCGCAGGTAGTACTGATAGTAATGATAATGCTAGTAGGTATAATAGTAGTCACAGGTGGCTGTTCTGTAACCTGCCTGGAGGAGAAGCCACAGCATGGTGCGCAGGCAGTACTGATAGTAATGATAGTGCTAGTAGGTATAATAGTAGTCACAGGTGGCTGTTCTGTAACCTGCCTGGAGGAGAAGCCACAGCATGGTGCGCAGGTAGTGCTGATAGTAATGATAGTGCTAGTAGGTATAATAGTAGTCACAGGTGGCTATTCTGTAACCTGCCCAGAGGAGAAGCCACAGCATGGTGCGCAGGTAGTACTGATAGTAATGATAATGCTAGTAGGTATAATAGTAGTCACAGGTGGCTGTTCTGTAACCTGCCTGGAGGAGAAGCCACAGCATGGTGCGCAGGCAGTACTGATAGTAATGATAGTGCTAGTAGGTATAATAGTAGTCACAGGTGGCTGTTCTGTAACCTGCCTGGAGGAGAAGCCACAGCATGGTGCGCAGGTAGTACTGATAGTAATGATAGTGCTAGTAGGTATAATAGTAGTCACAGGTGGCTGTTCTGTAACCTGCCTGGAGGAGAAGCCACAGCATGGTGCGCAGGTAGTACTGATAGTAATGATAGTGCTAGTAGGTATAATAGTAGTCACAGGTGGCTGTTCTGTAACCTGCCTGGAGGAGAAGCCACAGCATTGTGCGCAGGTAGTACTGATAGTAATCATAATGCTAGTAGGTATAATAGTAGTCACAGGTGGCTGTTCTGTAACCTGCCTGGAGGAGAAGCCACAGCATGGTGCGCAGGTAGTACTGATAGTAATGATAGTGCTAGTAGGTATAATAGTAGTCACAGGTGGCTGTTCTGTAACATGCCTGGAGGAGAAGCCACAGCATGGTGCGCAGGTAGTACTGATAGTAATGATAGTGCTAGTAGGTATAATAGTAGTCACAGGTGGCTGTTCTGTAACCTGCCTGGAGGAGAAGCCACAGCATGGTGCGCAGGTAGTACTGATAGTAATGATAGTGCTAGTACTTATAATAGTAGTCACAGGTGGCTGTTCTGTAACCTGCCTGGAGGAGAATCCACAGCATGGTGCGCAGGTAGTACTGATAGTAATGATAGTGCTAGTAGGTATAATAGTAGTCACAGGTGGCTGTTCTGTAACCTGCCTGGAGGAAAAGCCACAGCATGGTGCGCAGGTAGTACTGATAGTAATGATAGTGCTAGTAGGTATAATAGTAGTCACAGGTGGCTGTTCTGTAACCTGCCCAGAGGAGAAGCCACAGCATTGTGCCCAGGTAGTACTGATAGTAATGATGGTGCTAGTAGTTATATTAGTAGTCACAGGTGGCTGTTCTGTAACCCGCCAGGAGGAGAATCCACAGCATGGTGCGCAGGTAGTACTGATAGTAATGATAGTGCTAGTAGGTATAATAGTAGTCACAGGTGGCTATTCTGTAACCTGCCCAGAGGAGAAGCCACAGCATGGTGCGCAGCTAGTACTGATAGTAATGATAGTGCTAGTAGGTATAATAGTAGTCACAGGTGGCTATTCTGTAACCTGTCTGGAGGAGAAGCCACAGCATTGTGCCCAGATAGTACTGATAGTAATGATAGTGCTAGTAGGTATAATAGTAGTCACAGGTGGCTGTTCTGTAACCTGCCCAGAGGAGAAGCCACAGCATTGTGCCCAGATAGTACTGATAGTAATGATGGTGCTAGTAGTTATATTAGTAGTCACAGGTGGCTGTTCTGTAACCCGCCTGGAGGAGAATCCACAGCATGGTGCGCAGGTAGTACTGATAGTAATGATAGTGCTAGTGGTTATAGTAGTCACAGGTGGCTATTCTGTAACCTGCCCAGAGGAGAAGCCACAGCATGGTGCGCAGGTAGTACTGATAGTAATGATAGTGCTAGTAGGTATAATAGTAGTCACAGGTGGCTATTCTGTAACCTGCCCAGTGGAGAAGCCACAGCATGGTGCGCAGGTAGTACTGATAGTAATGATAATGCTAGTGGTTATAGTAGTCACAGGTGGTTATTCTGTAACCTGCCCGGAGAAGAAGCCACAGCATGGTGCGCAGGTAGTACTGATAGTAATGATAGTGCTAGTAGGTATAATAGTAGTCACCGGTGGCTGTTCTGTAACCTGCCCAGAGGAGAAGCCACAGCATGGTGCGCAGGTAGTACTGATAGTAATGATAGTGCTAGTAGGTATAATAGTAGTCACCGGTGGCTGTTCTGTAACCTGCCCAGAGGAGAAGCCACAGCATGGTGCGCAGGTAGTACTGATAGTAATGATATTGCTAGTAGGTATAATAGTAGTCACAGGTGGCTGTTCTGTAACCTGCCCAGAGGAGAAGCCACAGCATGGTGCGCAGGTAGTACTGATAGTAATGATAGTGCTAGTAGGTATAATAGTAGTCACAGGTGGCTGTTCTGTAACCTGCCCAGAGGAGAAGCCACAGCATTGTGCCCAGATAGTACTGATAGTAATGATGGTGCTAGTAGTTATATTAGTAGTCACAGGTGGCTGTTCTGTAACCCGCCTGGAGGAGAATCCACAGCATGGTGCGCAGGTAGTACTGATAGTAATGATAGTGCTAGTAGGTATAATAGTAGTCACAGGTGGCTATTCTGTAACCTGCCTGGAGGAGAATCCACAGCATGGTGCGCAGGTAGTACTGATAGTAATGATAGTGCTAGTAGGTATAATAGTAGTCACAGGTGGCTATTCTGTAACCTGCCCAGAGGAGAAGCCACAGCATGGTGCGCAGGTAGTACTGATAGTAATGATAGTGCTAGTGGTTATAGTAGTCACAGGTGGCTGTTCTGTAACCTGCCCAGAGGAGAAGCCACAGCATGGTGCGCAGGTAGTACTGATAGTAATGATAGTGCTAGTGGTTATAGTAGTCACAGGTGGCTGTTCTGTAACCTGCCCAGAGGAGAAGCCACAGCATGGTGCGCAGGTAGTACTGATAGTAATGATAGTGCTAGTAGGTATAATAGTAGTCACAGGTGGCTGTTCTGTAACCTGCCCAGAGGAGAAGCCACAGCATGGTGCGCCGGTAGTACTGATAGTAATGATAGTGCTAGTAGGTATAATAGTAGTCACAGGTGGCTATTCTGTAACCTGCCCAGAGGAGAAGCCACAGCATGGTGCGCAGGTAGTACTGATAGTAATGATAGTGCTAGTAGGTATAATAGTAGTCACAGGTGGCTATTCTGTAACCTGCCCAGAGGAGAAGCCACAGCATGGTGCGCAGGTAGTACTGATAGTAATGATAATGCTAGTGGTTATAGTAGTCACAGGTGGTTATTCTGTAACCTGCCCGGAGGAGAAGCCACAGCATGGTGCGCAGGTAGTACTGATAGTAATGATAGTGCTAGTAGGTATAATAGTAGTCACAGGTGGCTATTCTGTAACCTGCCCAGAGGAGAAGCCACAGCATGGTGCGCAGGTAGTACTGATAGTAATGATAATGCTAGTAGGTATAATAGTAGTCACAGGTGGCTGTTCTGTAACCTGCCTGGAGGAGAAGCCACAGCATGGTGCGCAGGCAGTACTGATAGTAATGATAGTGCTAGTAGGTATAATAGTAGTCACAGGTGGCTGTTCTGTAACCTGCCTGGAGGAGAAGCCACAGCATGGTGCGCAGGTAGTGCTGATAGTAATGATAGTGCTAGTAGGTATAATAGTAGTCACAGGTGGCTATTCTGTAACCTGCCCAGAGGAGAATCCACAGCATGGTGCGCAGGTAGTACTGATAGTAATGATAATGCTAGTAGGTATAATAGTAGTCACAGGTGGCTGTTCTGTAACCTGCCTGGAGGAGAAGCCACAGCATGGTGCGCAGGTAGTACTGATAGTAATGATAGTGCTAGTAGGTATAATAGTAGTCACAGGTGGCTATTCTGTAACCTGCCCAGAGGAGAAGCCACAGCATGGTGCGCAGGTAGTACTGATAGTAATGATAATGCTAGTAGGTATAATAGTATTCACAGGTGGCTGTTCTGTAACCTGCCTGGAGGAGAAGCCACAGCATGGTGCGCAGGCAGTACTGATAGTAATGATAGTGCTAGTAGGTATAATAGTAGTCACAGGTGGCTGTTCTGTAACCTGCCTGGAGGAGAAGCCACAGCATGGTGCGCAGGTAG
Organism: Phyllobates terribilis; assembly: GCF_046119375.1. Taxonomy (NCBI): domain Eukaryota; kingdom Metazoa; phylum Chordata; class Amphibia; order Anura; family Dendrobatidae; genus Phyllobates; species Phyllobates terribilis. The sequence continues at coordinate 641,209,385 of NW_027362762.1, forward strand.
TGCTGATAGTAATGATAGTGCTAGTAGGTATAATAGTAGTCACAGGTGGCTATTCTGTAACCTGCCCAGAGGAGAAGCCACAGCATGGTGCGCAGGTAGTACTGATAGTAATGATAATGCTAGTAGGTATAATAGTAGTCACAGGTGGCTGTTCTGTAACCTGCCTGGAGGAGAAGCCACAGCATGGTGCGCAGGCAGTACTGATAGTAATGATAGTGCTAGTAGGTATAATAGTAGTCACAGGTGGCTGTTCTGTAACCTGCCTGGAGGAGAAGCCACAGCATGGTGCGCAGGTAGTACTGATAGTAATGATAGTGCTAGTAGGTATAATAGTAGTCACAGGTGGCTGTTCTGTAACCTGCCTGGAGGAGAAGCCACAGCATGGTGCGCAGGTAGTACTGATAGTAATGATAGTGCTAGTACTTATAATAGTAGTCACAGGTGGCTGTTCTGTAACCTGCCTGGAGGAGAAGCCACAGCATGGTGCGCAGGTAGTACTGATAGTAATGATAGTGCTAGTAGGTATAATAGTAGTCACAGGTGGCTATTCTGTAACCTGCCCGGAGGAGAAGCCACAGCATTGTGCGCAGGTAGTACTGATAGTAATCATAATGCTAGTAGGTATAATAGTAGTCACAGGTGGCTGTTCTGTAACCTGCCTGAAGGAGAAGCCACAGCATGGTGCGCAGGTAGTACTGATAGTAATGATAGTGCTAGTAGGTATAATAGTAGTCACAGGTGGCTGTTCTGTAACATGCCTGGAGGAGAAGCCACAGCATGGTGCGCAGGTAGTACTGATAGTAATGATAGTGCTAGTAGGTATAATAGTAGTCACAGGTGGCTGTTCTGTAACCTGCCTGGAGGAGAAGCCACAGCATGGTGCGCAGGTAGTACTGATAGTAATGATAGTGCTAGTACTTATAATAGTAGTCACAGGTGGCTGTTCTGTAACCTGCCTGGAGGAGAATTCACAGCATGGTGCGCAGGTAGTACTGATAGTAATGATAGTGCTAGTAGGTATAATAGTATTCACAGGTGGCTGTTCTGTAACCTGCCTGGAGGAGAAGCCACAGCATGGTGCGCAGGTAGTACTGATAGTAATGATAGTGCTAGTAGGTATAATAGTAGTCACAGGTGGCTGTTCTGTAACCTGCCTGGAGGAGAAGCCACAGCATGGTGCGCAGGTAGTACTGATAGTAATGATAGTGCTAGTAGGTATAATAGTAGTTACAGGTGGCTGTTCTGTAACCTGCCTGGAGGAGAAGCCACAGTATGGTGCGCAGGTAGTACTGATAGTAATGATAGTGCTAGTAGGTATAATAGTAGTCACAGGTGGCTGTTCTGTAACCTGCCTGGAGGAGAAGCCACAGCATGGTGCGCAGGTAGTACTGATAGTAATGATAGTGCTAGTAGGTATAATAGTAGTCACAGGTGGCTGTTCTGTAACCTGCCTGGAGGAGAAGCCACAGCATGGTGCGCAGGTCGTACTGATAGTAATGATAGTGCTAGTACTTTTAATAGTAGTCACAGGTGGCTGTTCTGTAACCTGCCTGGAGGAGAAGCCACAGCATGGTGCGCAGGTAGTACTGATAGTAATGATAGTGCTAGTAGGTATAATAGTAGTCACAGGTGGCTGTTCTGTAACCTGCCCGGAGGAGAAGCCACAGCATGGTGCGCAGGTAGTACTGATAGTAATGATAGTGCTAGTAGGTATAATAGTAGTCACAGGTGGCTGTTCTGTAACCTGCCTGGAGGAGAAGCCACAGCATGGTGCGCAGGTAGTACTGATAGTAATGATAGTGCTAGTAGGTATAATAGTAGTCACAGGTGGCTGTTCTGTAACCTGCCTGGAGGAGAAGCCACAGCATGGTGCGCAGGTAGTACTGATAGTAATGATAGTGCTAGTAGGTATAATAGTAGTCACAGGTGGCTATTCTGTAACCTGCCTGGAGGAGAAGCCACAGCATGGTGCGCAGGTAGTGCTGATAGTAATGATAGTGCTAGTAGGTATAATAGTAGTCACAGGTGGCTATTCTGTAACCTGCCCGGAGGAGAAGCCACAGCATTGTGCGCAGGTAGTACTGATAGTAATCATAATGCTAGTAGGTATAATAGTAGTCACAGGTGGCTGTTCTGTAACCTGCCTGGTGGAGAAGCCACAGCATGGTGCGCAGGTAATACTGATAGTAATGATAGTGCTAGTAGGTATAATAGTAGTCACAGGTGGCTGTTCTGTAACATGCCTGGAGGAGAAGCCACAGCATGGTGCGCAGGTAGTACTGATAGTAATGATAGTGCTAGTAGGTATAATAGTAGTCACAGGTGGCTGTTCTGTAACCTGCCTGGAGGAGAAGCCACAGCATGGTGCGCAGGTAGTACTGATAGTAATGATAGTGCTAGTACTTATAATAGTAGTCACAGGTGGCTGTTCTGTAACCTGCCTGGAGGAGAAGCCACAGCATGGTGCGCAGGTAGTACTGATAGTAATGATAGTGCTAGTAGGTATAATAGTAGTCACAGGTGGCTATTCTGTAACCTGCCTGGAGGAGAAGCCACAGCATGGTGCGCAGGTAGTGCTGATAGTAATGATAGTGCTAGTAGGTATAATAGTAGTCACAGGTGGCTATTCTGTAACCTGCCCGGAGGAGAAGCCACAGCATTGTGCGCAGGTAGTACTGATAGTAATCATAATGCTAGTAGGTATAATAGTAGTCACAGGTGGCTGTTCTGTAACCTGCCTGGAGGAGAAGCCACAGCATGGTGCGCAGGTAGTACTGATAGTAATGATAGTGCTAGTAGGTATAATAGTAGTCACAGGTGGCTGTTCTGTAACATGCCTGGAGGAGAAGCCACAGCATGGTGCGCAGGTAGTACTGATAGTAATGATAGTGCTAGTACTTATAATAGTAGTCACAGGTGACTGTTCTGTAACCTGCCTGGAGGAGAATCCACAGCATGGTGCGCAGGTAGTACTGATAGTAATGATAGTGCTAGTAGGTATAATAGTAGTCACAGGTGGCTGTTCTGTAACCTGCCTGGAGGAGAAGCCACAGCATGGTGCGCAGGTAGTACTGATAGTAATGATAGTGCTAGTAGGTATAATAGTAGTCACAGGTGGCTGTTCTGTAACCTGCCTGGAGGAGAAGCCACAGCATGGTGCGCAGGTAGTACTGATAGTAATGATAGTGCTAGTAGGTATAATAGTAGTTACAGGTGGCTGTTCTGTAACCTGCCTGAAGGAGAAGCCACAGTATGGTGCGCAGGTAGTACTGATAGTAATGATAGTGCTAGTAGGTATAATAGTAGTCACAGGTGGCTGTTCTGTAACCTGCCTGGAGGAGAAGCCACAGCATGGTGCGCAGGTAGTACTGATAGTAATGATAGTGCTAGTAGGTATAATAGTAGTCACAGGTGGCTGTTCTGTAACCTGCCTGGAGGAGAAGCCACAGCATGGTGCGCAGGTAGTACTGATAGTAATGATAGTGCTAGTACTTATAATAGTAGTCACAGGTGACTGTTCTGTAACCTGCCTGGAGGAGAATCCACAGCATGGTGCGCAGGTAGTACTGATAGTAATGATAGTGCTAGTAGGTATAATAGTAGTCACAGGTGGCTGTTCTGTAACCTGCCTGGAGGAGAAGCCACAGCATGGTGCGCAGGTAGTACTGATAGTAATGATAGTGCTAGTAGGTATAATAGTAGTCACAGGTGGCTGTTCTGTAACCTGGCTGGAGGAGAAGCCACAGCATGGTGCGCAGGTAGTACTGATAGTAATGATAGTGCTAGTAGGTATAATAGTAGTTACAGGTGGCTGTTCTGTAACCTGCCTGAAGGAGAAGCCACAGTATGGTGCGCAGGTAGTACTGATAGTAATGATAGTGCTAGTAGGTATAATAGTAGTCACAGGTGGCTGTTCTGTAACCTGCCTGGAGGAGAAGCCACAGCATGGTGCGCAGGTAGTACTGATAGTAATGATAGTGCTAGTAGGTATAATAGTAGTCACAGGTGGCTGTTCTGTAACCTGCCTGGAGGAGAAGCCACAGCATGGTGCGCAGGTAGTACTGATAGTAATGATAGTGCTAGTAGGTATAATAGTAGTCACAGGTGGCTGTTCTGTAACCTGCCCGGAGGAGAAGCCACAGCATGGTGCGCAGGTAGTACTGATAGTAATGATAGTGCTAGTAGGTATAATAGTAGTCACAGGTGGCTGTTCTGTAACCTGCCTGGAGGAGAAGCCACAGCATGGTGCGCAGGTAGTACTGATAGTAATGATAGTGCTAGTAGGTATAATAGTAGTCACAGGTGGCTGTTCTGTAACCTGCCTGGAGGAGAAGCCACAGCATGGTGCGCAGGTAGTACTGATAGTAATGATAGTGCTAGTAGGTATAATAGTAGTCACAGGTGGCTATTCTGTAACCTGCCTGGAGGAGAAGCCACAGCATGGTGCGCAGGTAGTGCTGATAGTAATGATAGTGCTAGTAGGTATAATAGTAGTCACAGGTGGCTATTCTGTAACCTGCCCGGAGGAGAAGCCACAGCATTGTGCGCAGGTAGTACTGATAGTAATCATAATGCTAGTAGGTATAATAGTAGTTACAGGTGGCTGTTCTGTAACCTGCCTGGAGGAGAAGCCACAGCATGGTGCGCAGGTAGTACTGATAGTAATGATAGTGCTAGTAGGTATAATAGTAGTCACAGGTGGCTGTTCTGTAACATGCCTGGAGGAGAAGCCACAGCATGGTGCGCAGGTAGTACTGATAGTAATGATAGTGCTAGTAGGTATAATAGTAGTCACAGGTGGCTATTCTGTAACCTGCCCAGTGGAGAAGCCACAGCATGGTGCGCAGGTAGTACTGATAGTAATGATAATGCTAGTGGTTATAGTAGTCACAGGTGGTTATTCTGTAACCTGCCCGGAGAAGAAGCCACAGCATGGTGCGCAGGTAGTACTGATAGTAATGATAGTGCTAGTAGGTATAATAGTAGTCACCGGTGGCTGTTCTGTAACCTGCCCAGAGGAGAAGCCACAGCATGGTGCGCAGGTAGTACTGATAGTAATGATAGTGCTAGTAGGTATAATAGTAGTCACCGGTGGCTGTTCTGTAACCTGCCCAGAGGAGAAGCCACAGCATGGTGCGCAGGTAGTACTGATAGTAATGATATTGCTAGTAGGTATAATAGTAGTCACAGGTGGCTGTTCTGTAACCTGCCCAGAGGAGAAGCCACAGCATGGTGCGCAGGTAGTACTGATAGTAATGATAGTGCTAGTAGGTATAATAGTAGTCACAGGTGGCTGTTCTGTAACCTGCCCAGAGGAGAAGCCACAGCATTGTGCCCAGATAGTACTGATAGTAATGATGGTGCTAGTAGTTATATTAGTAGTCACAGGTGGCTGTTCTGTAACCCGCCTGGAGGAGAATCCACAGCATGGTGCGCAGGTAGTACTGATAGTAATGATAGTGCTAGTAGGTATAATAGTAGTCACAGGTGGCTATTCTGTAACCTGCCTGGAGGAGAATCCACAGCATGGTGCGCAGGTAGTACTGATAGTAATGATAGTGCTAGTAGGTATAATAGTAGTCACAGGTGGCTATTCTGTAACCTGCCCAGAGGAGAAGCCACAGCATGGTGCGCAGGTAGTACTGATAGTAATGATAGTGCTAGTGGTTATAGTAGTCACAGGTGGCTGTTCTGTAACCTGCCCAGAGGAGAAGCCACAGCATGGTGCGCAGGTAGTACTGATAGTAATGATAGTGCTAGTGGTTATAGTAGTCACAGGTGGCTGTTCTGTAACCTGCCCAGAGGAGAAGCCACAGCATGGTGCGCAGGTAGTACTGATAGTAATGATAGTGCTAGTAGGTATAATAGTAGTCACAGGTGGCTGTTCTGTAACCTGCCCAGAGGAGAAGCCACAGCATGGTGCGCCGGTAGTACTGATAGTAATGATAGTGCTAGTAGGTATAATAGTAGTCACAGGTGGCTATTCTGTAACCTGCCCAGAGGAGAAGCCACAGCATGGTGCGCAGGTAGTACTGATAGTAATGATAGTGCTAGTAGGTATAATAGTAGTCACAGGTGGCTATTCTGTAACCTGCCCAGAGGAGAAGCCACAGCATGGTGCGCAGGTAGTACTGATAGTAATGATAATGCTAGTGGTTATAGTAGTCACAGGTGGTTATTCTGTAACCTGCCCGGAGGAGAAGCCACAGCATGGTGCGCAGGTAGTACTGATAGTAATGATAGTGCTAGTAGGTATAATAGTAGTCACAGGTGGCTATTCTGTAACCTGCCCAGAGGAGAAGCCACAGCATGGTGCGCAGGTAGTACTGATAGTAATGATAATGCTAGTAGGTATAATAGTAGTCACAGGTGGCTGTTCTATAACCTGCCTGGAGGAGAAGCCACAGCATGGTGCGCAGGCAGTACTGATAGTAATGATAGTGCTAGTAGGTATAATAGTAGTCACAGGTGGCTGTTCTGTAACCTGCCTGGAGGAGAAGCCACAGCATGGTGCGCAGGTAGTGCTGATAGTAATGATAGTGCTAGTAGGTATAATAGTAGTCACAGGTGGCTATTCTGTAACCTGCCCAGAGGAGAATCCACAGCATGGTGCGCAGGTAGTACTGATAGTAATGATAATGCTAGTAGGTATAATAGTAGTCACAGGTGGCTGTTCTGTAACCTGGCTGGAGGAGAAGCCACAGCATGGTGCGCAGGTAGTACTGATAGTAATGATAGTGCTAGTAGGTATAATAGTAGTCACAGGTGGCTATTCTGTAACCTGCCCAGAGGAGAAGCCACAGCATGGTGCGCAGGTAGTACTGATAGTAATGATAATGCTAGTAGGTATAATAGTATTCACAGGTGGCTGTTCTGTAACCTGCCTGGAGGAGAAGCCACAGCATGGTGCGCAGGCAGTACTGATAGTAATGATAGTGCTAGTAGGTATAATAGTAGTCACAGGTGGCTGTTCTGTAACCTGCCTGGAGGAGAAGCCACAGCATGGTGCGCAGGTAGTGCTGATAGTAATGATAGTGCTAGTAGGTATAATAGTAGTCACAGGTGGCTATTCTGTAACCTGCCCAGAGGAGAAGCCACAGCATGGTGCGCAGGTAGTACTGATAGTAATGATAATGCTAGTAGGTATAATAGTAGTCACAGGTGGCTGTTCTGTAACCTGCCTGGAGGAGAAGCCACAGCATGGTGCGCAGGCAGTACTGATAGTAATGATAGTGCTAGTAGGTATAATAGTAGTCACAGGTGGCTGTTCTGTAACCTGCCTGGAGGAGAAGCCACAGCATGGTGCGCAGGTAGTACTGATAGTAATGATAGTGCTAGTAGGTATAATAGTAGTCACAGGTGGCTGTTCTGTAACCTGCCTGGAGGAGAAGCCACAGCATGGTGCGCAGGTAGTACTGATAGTAATGATAGTGCTAGTACTTATAATAGTAGTCACAGGTGGCTGTTCTGTAACCTGCCTGGAGGAGAAGCCACAGCATGGTGCGCAGGTAGTACTGATAGTAATGATAGTGCTAGTAGGTATAATAGTAGTCACAGGTGGCTATTCTGTAACCTGCCTGGAGGAGAAGCCACAGCATGGTGCGCAGGTAGTGCTGATAGTAATGATAGTGCTAGTAGGTATAATAGTAGTCACAGGTGGCTATTCTGTAACCTGCCCGGAGGAGAAGCCACAGCATTGTGCGCAGGTAGTACTGATAGTAATCATAATGCTAGTAGGTATAATAGTAGTCACAGGTGGCTGTTCTGTAACCTGCCTGAAGGAGAAGCCACAGCATGGTGCGCAGGTAGTACTGATAGTAATGATAGTGCTAGTAGGTATAATAGTAGTCACAGGTGGCTGTTCTGTAACATGCCTGGAGGAGAAGCCACAGCATGGTGCGCAGGTAGTACTGATAGTAATGATAGTGCTAGTAGGTATAATAGTAGTCACAGGTGGCTGTTCTGTAACCTGCCTGGAGGAGAAGCCACAGCATGGTGCGCAGGTAGTACTGATAGTAATGATAGTGCTAGTACTTATAATAGTAGTCACAGGTGGCTGTTCTGTAACCTGCCTGGAGGAGAATTCACAGCATGGTGCGCAGGTAGTACTGATAGTAATGATAGTGCTAGTAGGTATAATAGTAGTCACAGGTGGCTGTTCTGTAACCTGCCTGGAGGAGAAGCCACAGCATGGTGCGCAGGTAGTACTGATAGTAATGATAGTGCTAGTAGGTATAATAGTAGTCACAGGTGGCTGTTCTGTAACCTGCCTGGAGGAGAAGCCACAGCATGGTGCGCAGGTAGTACTGATAGTAATGATAGTGCTAGTAGGTATAATAGTAGTTACAGGTGGCTGTTCTGTAACCTGCCTGGAGGAGAAGCCACAGTATGGTGCGCAGGTAGTACTGATAGTAATGATAGTGCTAGTAGGTATAATAGTAGTCACAGGTGGCTGTTCTGTAACCTGCCTGGAGGAGAAGCCACAGCATGGTGCGCAGGTAGTACTGATAGTAATGATAGTGCTAGTAGGTATAATAGTAGTCACAGGTGGCTGTTCTGTAACCTGCCTGGAGGAGAAGCCACAGCATGGTGCGCAGGTCGTACTGATAGTAATGATAGTGCTAGTACTTTTAATAGTAGTCACAGGTGGCTGTTCTGTAACCTGCCTGGAGGAGAAGCCACAGCATGGTGCGCAGGTAGTACTGATAGTAATGATAGTGCTAGTAGGTATAATAGTAGTCACAGGTGGCTGTTCTGTAACCTGCCCGGAGGAGAAGCCACAGCATGGTGCGCAGGTAGTACTGATAGTAATGATAGTGCTAGTAGGTATAATAGTAGTCACAGGTGGCTGTTCTGTTACCTGCCTGGAGGAGAAGCCACAGCATGGTGCGCAGGTAGTACTGATAGTAATGATAGTGCTAGTAGGTATAATAGTAGTCACAGGTGGCTGTTCTGTAACCTGCCTGGAGGAGAAGCCACAGCATGGTGCGCAGGTAGTACTGATAGTAATGATAGTGCTAGTAGGTATAATAGTAGTCACAGGTGGCTATTCTGTAACCTGCCTGGAGGAGAAGCCACAGCATGGTGCGCAGGTAGTGCTGATAGTAATGATAGTGCTAGTAGGTATAATAGTAGTCACAGGTGGCTATTCTGTAACCTGCCCGGAGGAGAAGCCACAGCATTGTGCGCAGGTAGTACTGATAGTAATCATAATGCTAGTAGGTATAATAGTAGTCACAGGTGGCTGTTCTGTAACCTGCCTGGTGGAGAAGCCACAGCATGGTGCGCAGGTAATACTGATAGTAATGATAGTGCTAGTAGGTATAATAGTAGTCACAGGTGGCTGTTCTGTAACATGCCTGGAGGAGAAGCCACAGCATGGTGCGCAGGTAGTACTGATAGTAATGATAGTGCTAGTAGGTATAATAGTAGTCACAGGTGGCTGTTCTGTAACCTGCCTGGAGGAGAAGCCACAGCATGGTGCGCAGGTAGTACTGATAGTAATGATAGTGCTAGTACTTATAATAGTAGTCACAGGTGGCTGTTCTGTAACCTGCCTGGAGGAGAAGCCACAGCATGGTGCGCAGGTAGTACTGATAGTAATGATAGTGCTAGTAGGTATAATAGTAGTCACAGGTGGCTATTCTGTAACCTGCCTGGAGGAGAAGCCACAGCATGGTGCGCAGGTAGTGCTGATAGTAATGATAGTGCTAGTAGGTATAATAGTAGTCACAGGTGGCTATTCTGTAACCTGCCCGGAGGAGAAGCCACAGCATTGTGCGCAGGTAGTACTGATAGTAATCATAATGCTAGTAGGTATAATAGTAGTCACAGGTGGCTGTTCTGTAACCTGCCTGGAGGAGAAGCCACAGCATGGTGCGCAGGTAGTACTGATAGTAATGATAGTGCTAGTAGGTATAATAGTAGTCACAGGTGGCTGTTCTGTAACATGCCTGGAGGAGAAGCCACAGCATGGTGCGCAGGTAGTACTGATAGTAATGATAGTGCTAGTACTTATAATAGTAGTCACAGGTGACTGTTCTGTAACCTGCCTGGAGGAGAATCCACAGCATGGTGCGCAGGTAGTACTGATAGTAATGATAGTGCTAGTAGGTATAATAGTAGTCACAGGTGGCTGTTCTGTAACCTGCCTGGAGGAGAAGCCACAGCATGGTGCGCAGGTAGTACTGATAGTAATGATAGTGCTAGTAGGTATAATAGTAGTCACAGGTGGCTGTTCTGTAACCTGCCTGGAGGAGAAGCCACAGCATGGTGCGCAGGTAGTACTGATAGTAATGATAGTGCTAGTAGGTATAATAGTAGTTACAGGTGGCTGTTCTGTAACCTGCCTGAAGGAGAAGCCACAGTATGGTGCGCAGGTAGTACTGATAGTAATGATAGTGCTAGTAGGTATAATAGTAGTCACAGGTGGCTGTTCTGTAACCTGCCTGGAGGAGAAGCCACAGCATGGTGCGCAGGTAGTACTGATAGTAATGATAGTGCTAGTAGGTATAATAGTAGTCACAGGTGGCTGTTCTGTAACCTGCCTGGAGGAGAAGCCACAGCATGGTGCGCAGGTAGTACTGATAGTAATGATAGTGCTAGTACTTATAATAGTAGTCACAGGTGACTGTTCTGTAACCTGCCTGGAGGAGAATCCACAGCATGGTGCGCAGGTAGTACTGATAGTAATGATAGTGCTAGTAGGTATAATAGTAGTCACAGGTGGCTGTTCTGTAACCTGCCTGGAGGAGAAGCCACAGCATGGTGCGCAGGTAGTACTGATAGTAATGATAGTGCTAGTAGGTATAATAGTAGTCACAGGTGGCTGTTCTGTAACCTGGCTGGAGGAGAAGCCACAGCATGGTGCGCAGGTAGTACTGATAGTAATGATAGTGCTAGTAGGTATAATAGTAGTTACAGGTGGCTGTTCTGTAACCTGCCTGAAGGAGAAGCCACAGTATGGTGCGCAGGTAGTACTGATAGTAATGATAGTGCTAGTAGGTATAATAGTAGTCACAGGTGGCTGTTCTGTAACCTGCCTGGAGGAGAAGCCACAGCATGGTGCGCAGGTAGTACTGATAGTAATGATAGTGCTAGTAGGTATAATAGTAGTCACAGGTGGCTGTTCTGTAACCTGCCTGGAGGAGAAGCCACAGCATGGTGCGCAGGTAGTACTGATAGTAATGATAGTGCTAGTAGGTATAATAGTAGTCACAGGTGGCTGTTCTGTAACCTGCCCGGAGGAGAAGCCACAGCATGGTGCGCAGGTAGTACTGATAGTAATGATAGTGCTAGTAGGTATAATAGTAGTCACAGGTGGCTGTTCTGTAACCTGCCTGGAGGAGAAGCCACAGCATGGTGCGCAGGTAGTACTGATAGTAATGATAGTGCTAGTAGGTATAATAGTAGTCACAGGTGGCTGTTCTGTAACCTGCCTGGAGGAGAAGCCACAGCATGGTGCGCAGGTAGTACTGATAGTAATGATAGTGCTAGTAGGTATAATAGTAGTCACAGGTGGCTATTCTGTAACCTGCCTGGAGGAGAAGCCACAGCATGGTGCGCAGGTAGTGCTGATAGTAATGATAGTGCTAGTAGGTATAATAGTAGTCACAGGTGGCTATTCTGTAACCTGCCCGGAGGAGAAGCCACAGCATTGTGCGCAGGTAGTACTGATAGTAATCATAATGCTAGTAGGTATAATAGTAGTTACAGGTGGCTGTTCTGTAACCTGCCTGGAGGAGAAGCCACAGCATGGTGCGCAGGTAGTACTGATAGTAATGATAGTGCTAGTAGGTATAATAGTAGTCACAGGTGGCTGTTCTGTAACATGCCTGGAGGAGAAGCCACAGCATGGTGCGCAGGTAGTACTGATAGTAATGATAGTGCTAGTAGGTATAATAGTAGTCACAGGTGGCTGTTCTGTAACCTGCCTGGAGGAAAAGGCACAGCATGGTGCGCAGGTAGTACTGATAGTAATGATAGTGCTAGTACTTATAATAGTAGTCACAGGTGGCTGTTCTGTAACCTGCCTGGAGGAGAATCCACAGCATGGTGCGCAGGTAGTACTGATAGTAATGATAGTGCTAGTAGGTATAATAGTAGTCACAGGTGGCTGTTCTGTAACCTGCCTGGAGGAGAAGCCGCAGCATGGTGCGCAGGTAGTACTGATAGTAATGATAGTGCTAGTAGGTATAATAGTAGTCACAGGTGGCTGTTCTGTAACCTGCCTGGAGGAAAAGGCACAGCATGGTGCGCAGGTAGTACTGATAGTAATGATAGTGCTAGTACTTATAATAGTAGTCACAGGTGGCTGTTCTGTAACCTGCCTGGAGGAGAATCCACAGCATGGTGCGCAGGTAGTACTGATAGTAATGATAGTGCTAGTAGGTATAATAGTAGTCACAGGTGGCTGTTCTGTAACCTGCCTGGAGGAGAAGCCGCAGCATGGTGCGCAGGTAGTACTGATAGTAATGATAGTGCTAGTAGGTATAATAGTAGTCACAGGTGGCTGTTCTGTAACCTGCCTGGAGGAGAAGCCACAGCATGGTGCGCAGGTAGTACTGATAGAAATGATAGTGCTAGTAGGTATAATAGTAGTTACAGGTGGCTGTTCTGTAACCTGCCTGGAGGAGAAGCCACAGCATGGTGCGCATGTAGTACTGATAGTAATGATAGTGCTAGTAGGTATAATAGTAGTCACAGGTGGCTGTTCTGTAACCTGCCTGGAGGAGAAGCCACAGCATGGTGCGCAGGTAGTACTGATAGTAATGATAGTGCTAGTAGGTATAATAGTAGTCACAGGTGGCTGTTCTGTAACCTGCCTGGAGGAGAAGCCACAGCATGGTGCGCAGGTAGTACTGATAGTAATGATAGTGCTAGTACTTTTAATAGTAGTCACAGGTGGCTGTTCTGTAACCTGCCTGGAGGAGAAGCCACAGCATGGTGCGCAGGTAGTACTGATAGTAATGATAGTGCTAGTAGGTATAATAGTAGTCACAGGTGGCTGTTCTGTAACCTGCCCGGAGGAGAAGCCACAGCATGGTGCGCAGGTAGTACTGATAGTAATGATAGTGCTAGTAGGTATAATAGTAGTCACAGGTGGCTGTTCTGTAACCTGCCTGGAGGAGAAGCCACAGCATGGTGCGCAGGTAGTACTGATAGTAATGATAGTGCTAGTAGGTATAATAGTAGTCACAGGTGGCTGTTCTGTAACCTGCCTGGAGGAGAAGCCACAGCATGGTGCGCAGGTAGTACTGATAGTAATGATAGTGCTAGTACTTTTAATAGTAGTCACAGGTGGCTGTTCTGTAACCTGCCTGGAGGAGAAGCCACAGCATGGTGCGCAGGTAGTACTGATAGTAATGATAGTGCTAGTAGGTATAATAGTAGTCACAGGTGGCTATTCTGTAACCTGCCTGGAGGAGAAGCCACAGCATGGTGCGCAGGTAGTGCTGATAGTAATGATAGTGCTAGTCGGTATAATAGTAGTCACAGGTGGCTATTCTGTAACCTGCCCGGAGGAGAAGCCACAGCATTGTGCGCAGGTAGTACTGATAGTAATGATAATGCTAGTAGGTATAATAGTAGTCACAGGTGGCTGTTCTGTAAACTGCCTGGAGGAGAAGCCACAGCATGGTGCGCAGGTAGTACTGATAGTAATGATAGTGCTAGTAGGTATAATAGTAGTCACAGGTGGCTGTTCTGTAACATGCCTGGAGGAGAAGCCACAGCATAGTGCGCAGGTAGTACTGATAGTAATGATAGTGCTAGTAGGTATAATAGTAGTCACAGGTGGCTGTTCTGTAACCTGCCTGGAGGAGAAGCCACAGCATGGTGCGCAGGTAGTACTGATAGTAATGATAGTGCTAGTACTTATAATAGTAGTCACAGGTGGCTGTTCTGTAACCTGCCTGGAGGAGAATCCACAGCATGGTGCGCAGGTAGTACTGATAGTAATGATAGTGCTAGTAGGTATAATAGTAGTCACAGGTGGCTGTTCTGTAACCTGCCTGGAGGAGAAGCCACAGCATGGTGCGCAGGCAGTACTGATAGTAATGATAGTGCTAGTAGGTATAATAGTAGTCACAGGTGGCTGTTCTGTAACCTGCCTGGAGGAGAAGCCACAGCATGGTGCGCAGGTAGTACTGATAGTAATGATAGTGCTAGTAGGTATAATAGTAGTCACAGGTGGCTGTTCTGTAACCTGCCTGGAGGAGAAGCCACAGCATGGTGCGCAGGTAGTACTGATAGTAATGATAGTGCTAGTACTTTTAATAGTAGTCACAGGTGGCTGTTCTGTAACCTGCCTGGAGGAGAAGCCACAGCATGGTGCGCAGGTAGTACTGATAGTAATGATAGTGCTAGTAGGTATAATAGTAGTCACAGGTGGCTGTTCTGTAACCTGCCCGGAGGAGAAGCCACAGCATGGTGCGCAGGTAGTACTGATAGTAATGATAGTGCTAGTAGGTATAATAGTAGTCACAGGTGGCTGTTCTGTAACCTGTCTGGAGGAGAAGCCACAGCATGGTGCGCAGGTAGTACTGATAGTAATGATAGTGCTAGTAGGTATAATAGTAGTCACAGGTGGCTGTTCTGTAACCTGCCTGGAGGAGAAGCCACAGCATGGTGCGCAGGTAGTACTGATAGTAATGATAGTGCTAGTAGGTATAATAGTAGTCACAGGTGGCTATTCTGTAACCTGCCCGGAGGAGAAGCCACAGCATTGTGCGCAGGTAGTACTGATAGTAATGATAATGCTAGTAGGTATAATAGTAGTCACAGGTGGCTGTTCTGTAAACTGCCTGGAGGAGAAGCCACAGCATGGTGCGCAGGTAGTACTGATAGTAATGATAGTGCTAGTAGGTATAATAGTAGTCACAGGTGGCTGTTCTGTAACATGCCTGGAGGAGAAGCCACAGCATAGTGCGCAGGTAGTACTGATAGTAATGATAGTGCTAGTAGGTATAATAGTAGTCACAGGTGGCTGTTCTGTAACCTGCCTGGAGGAGAAGCCACAGCATGGTGCGCAGGTAGTACTGATAGTAATGATAGTGCTAGTACTTATAATAGTAGTCACAGGTGGCTGTTCTGTAACCTGCCTGGAGGAGAATCCACAGCATGGTGCGCAGGTAGTACTGATAGTAATGATAGTGCTAGTAGGTATAATAGTAGTCACAGGTGGCTGTTCTGTAACCTGCCTGGAGGAGAAGCCACAGCATGGTGCGCAGGCAGTACTGATAGTAATGATAGTGCTAGTAGGTATAATAGTAGTCACAGGTGGCTGTTCTGTAACCTGCCTGGAGGAGAAGCCACAGCATGGTGCGCAGGTAGTACTGATAGTAATGATAGTGCTAGTAGGTATAATAGTAGTCACAGGTGGCTGTTCTGTAACCTGCCTGGAGGAGAAGCCACAGCATGGTGCGCAGGTAGTACTGATAGTAATGATAGTGCTAGTACTTTTAATAGTAGTCACAGGTGGCTGTTCTGTAACCTGCCTGGAGGAGAAGCCACAGCATGGTGCGCAGGTAGTACTGATAGTAATGATAGTGCTAGTAGGTATAATAGTAGTCACAGGTGGCTGTTCTGTAACCTGCCCGGAGGAGAAGCCACAGCATGGTGCGCAGGTAGTACTGATAGTAATGATAGTGCTAGTAGGTATAATAGTAGTCACAGGTGGCTGTTCTGTAACCTGCCTGGAGGAGAAGCCACAGCATGGTGCGCAGGTAGTACTGATAGTAATGATAGTGCTAGTAGGTATAATAGTAGTCACAGGTGGCTGTTCTGTAACCTGCCTGGAGGAGAAGCCACAGCATGGTGCGCAGGTAGTACTGATAGTAATGATAGTGCTAGTAGGTATAATAGTAGTCACAGGTGGCTATTCTGTAACCTGCCTGGAGGAGAAGCCACAGCATGGTGCGCAGGTAGTGCTGATAGTAATGATAGTGCTAGTAGGTATAATAGTAGTCACAGGTGGCTATTCTGTAACCTGCCCGGAGGAGAGGCCACAGCATTGTGCGCAGGTAGTACTGATAGTAATCATAATGCTAGTAGGTATAATAGTAGTCACAGGTGGCTGTTCTGTAACCTGCCTGGAGGAGAAGCCACAGCATGGTGCGCAGGTAGTACTGATAGTAATGATAGTGCTAGTAGGTATAATAGTAGTCACAGGTGGCTGTTCTGTAACATGCCTGGAGGAGAAGCCACAGCATGGTGCGCAGGTAGTACTGATAGTAATGATAGTGCTAGTAGGTATAATAGTAGTCACAGGTGGCTGTTCTGTAACCTGCCTGGAGGAAAATATACAGCATGGTGCGCAGGTAGTACTGATAGTAATGATAGTGCTAGTACTTATAATAGTAGTCACAGGTGGCTGTTCTGTAACCTGCCTGGAGGAGAATCCACAGCATGGTGCGCAGGTAGTACTGATAGTAATGATAGTGCTAGTAGGTATAATAGTAGTCACAGGTGGCTGTTCTGTAACCTGCCTGGAGGAGAAGCCACAGCATGGTGCGCAGGTAGTACTGATAGTAATGATAGTGCTAGTAGGTATAATAGTAGTCACAGGTGGCTGTTCTGTAACCTGCCTGGAGGAGAAGCCACAGCATGGTGCGCAGGTAGTACTGATAGAAATGATAGTGCTAGTAGGTATAATAGTAGTCACAGGTGGCTGTTTTGTAACCTGCCTGGAGGAGAAGCCACAGCATGGTGCGCAGGTAGTACTGATAGTAATGATAGTGATAGTAGGTATAATAGTAGTCACAGATGGCTGTTCTGTAACCTGCCTGGAGGAGAAGCCACAGCATGGTGCGCAGGTAGTACTGATAGTAATGATAGTGCTAGTACTTTTAATAGTAGTCACAGGTGGCTGTTCTGTAACCTGCCTGGAGGAGAAGCCACAGCATGGTGCGCAGGTAGTACTGATAGTAATGATAGTGCTAGTAGGTATAATAGTAGTCACAGGTGGCTGTTCTGTAACCTGCCCAGAGGAGAAGCCACAGTATGGTGCGCAGGTAGTACTGATAGTAATGATAGTGCTAGTAGGTATAATAGTAGTCACAGGTGGCTGTTCTGTAACCTGCCTGGAGGAGAAGCCACAGCATGGTGCGCAGGTAGTACTGATAGCAATGATAGTGCTATTACTTTTAATAGTAGTCACAGGTGGCTGTTCTGTAACCTGCCTGGAGGAGAAGCCACAGCATGGTGCGCAGGTAGTACTGATAGTAATGATAGTGCTAGTAGGTATAATAGTAGTCACAGGTGGCTATTCTGTAACCTGCCTGGAGGAGAAGCCACAGCATGGTGCGCAGGTAGTGCTGATAGTAATGATAGTGCTAGTAGGTATAATAGTAGTCACAGGTGGCTATTCTGTAACCTGCCCGGAGAAGAAGCCACAGCATTGTGCGCAGGTAGTACTGATAGTAATGATAATGCTAGTAGGTATAATAGTAATCACAGGTGGCTGTTCTGTAAACTGCCTGGAGGAGAAGCCACAGCATGGTGCGCAGGTAGTACTGATAGTAATGATAGTGCTAGTAGGTATAATAGTAGTCACAGGTGGCTGTTCTGTAACATGCCTGGAGGAGAAGCCACAGCATAGTGCGCAGGTAGTACTGATAGTAATGATAGTGCTAGTAGGTATAATAGTAGTCACAGGTGGCTGTTCTGTAACCTGGCTGGAGGAGAAGCCACAGCATGGTGCGCAGGTAGTACTGATAGTAATGATAGTGCTAGTACTTATAATAGTAGTCACAGGTGGCTGTTCTGTAACCTGCCTGGAGGAGAATCCACAGCATGGTGCGCAGGTAGTACTGATAGTAATGATAGTGCTAGTAGGTATAATAGGAGTCACAGGTGGCTGTTCTGTAACCTGCCTGGAGGAGAAGCCACAGCATGGTGCGCAGGCAGTACTGATAGTAATGATAGTGCTAGTAGGTATAATAGTAGTCACAGGTGGCTGTTCTGTAACCTGCCTGGAGGAGAAGCCACAGCATGGTGCGCAGGTAGTACTGATAGTAATGATAGTGCTAGTAGGTATAATAGTAGTCACAGGTGGCTGTTCTGTAACCTGCCTGGAGGAGAAGCCACAGCATGGTGCGCAGGTAGTACTGATAGTAATGATAGTGCTAGTACTTATAACAGTAGTCACAGGTGGCTGTTCTGTAACCTGCCTGGAGGAGAAGCCACAGCATGGTGCGCAGGTAGTACTGATAGTAATGATAGTGCTAGTAGGTATAATAGTAGTCACAGGTGGCTATTCTGTAACCTGCCTGGAGGAGAAGCCACAGCATGGTGCGCAGGTAGTGCTGATAGTAATGATAGTGCTAGTAGGTATAATAGTAGTCACAGGTGTCTATTCTGTAACCTGCCCGGAGGAGAAGCAACAGCATGGTGCGCAGGTAGTACTGATAGTAATGATGGTGCTAGTAGTTATAATAGTAGTCAGAGGTGGCTGTTCTGTAACCTGCCTGGAGGAGAAGCCACAGCATGGTGCGCAGGTAGTACTGATAGTAATGATAGTGCTAGTAGGTATAAAAGTATTCACAGGTGGCTATTCTGTAACCTGCCTGGAGGAGAAGCAACAGCATGGTGCGCAGGTAGTACTGATAGTAATGATAGTGCTAGTAGGTATAATAGTAGTCACAGGTGGCTGTTCTGTAACCTGCTTGGAGGAGAAGCCACAGCATGGTGCGCAGGTAGTACTGATAGTAGTGATGGTGCTAGTAGTTATAATAGTAGTCACAGGTGGCTGTTCTGTAACCCGCCCGGAGGACAAGCCACAGCATGGTGCGCAGGTAGTACTGATAGTAATGATAGTGCTAGTAGGTATAGTAGTAGTCACAGGTGGCTATTCTGTAACCTGCCCGGAGGAGAAGCCACAGCATGGTGCGCAGGTAGTACTGATAGTAATGATAGTGCTAGTAGGTATAATTGTAGTCACAGGTGGCTGTTCTGTAACCTGCCCAGAGGAGAAGCCACAGCATGGTGCGCAGGCAGTACTGATAGTAATGATAGTGCTAGTAGTTATAATAGTAGTCACAGGTGGCTATTCTGTAACCTGCCCGGAGGAGAACCCACAGCATGGTGCGCAGGTAGTACTGATAGTAATGATAGTGCTAGTAGGTATAATGGTAGTCACAGGTGGCTATTCTGTAACCTGCCTGGATGATAAGCCACAGCATTGTGCGCAGGTAGTACTGATAGTAATTATAGTGCTAGTAGGTATAATAGTAGTCACAGGTGGCTGTTCTGTAACCTGCCCAGAGGAGAAGCCACAGCATGGTGCGCAGGTAGTACTGATAGTAATGATGGTGCTAGTAGTTATAATAGTAGTCAGAGGTGGCTGTTCTGTAACCTGCCTGGAGGAGAAGCCACAGCATGGTGCGCAGGTAGTACTGATAGTAATGATAGTGCTAGTAGGTATAATAGTAGTCACAGGTGGCAATTCTGTAACCTGCCTGGAGGAGAAGCCACAGCATGGTGCGCAGGTAGTACTGATAGTAATAATAGTGCTAGTAGGTATAATAGTAGTCACAGGTGGCTGTTCTGTAACCTACCTGGAGGAGAAGCCACAGCATGGTGCGCAGGCAGTACTGATAGTAATGATGGTGCGAGTAGTTATAATAGTAGTCACAGGTGGCTGTTCTGTAACCCGCCCGGAGGACAAGCCACAGCATGGTGCGCAGGTAGTACTGATAGTAATGATAGTGCTAGTAGGTATAACAGTAGTCACAGGTGGCTGTTCTGTAACCTGCCCGGAGGACAAGCCACAGCATGGTGCGCAGGTAGTACTGATAGTAATGATAGTGCTAGTAGGTATAATAGTAGTCACAGGTGGCTATTCTGTAATCTGCCCGGAGGAGAAGCCACAGCATGGTGCTCAGGTAGTACTGATAGTAATGATAGTGCTAGTAGGTATAATTGTAGTCACAGGTGGCTGTTCTGTAACCTGCCCAGAGGAGAAGCCACAGCATGGTGCGCAGGCAGTACTGATAGTAATGATAGTGCTAGTAGTTATTATAGTAGTCACAGGTGGCTATTCTGTAACCTGCCCGGAGGAGAAGCCACAGCATGGTGCTCAGGTAGTACTGATAATAATGATAGTTCTAGTAGTTATAATAGTAGTCACAGGTAGCTATTCTGTAACCTGCCCGGAGGAGAAGCCACAGCATGGTGCGCAGGTAGTACTGATAGTAATGATAGTGCTAGTAGGTATAATAGTAGTCACAGGTGGCTGTTCTGTAACCTGCCCGGAGGAGAAGCCACAGCATGGTGCGCAGGTAGTACTGATAGTAATGATAGTGCTAGTAGGTATAATAGTAGTCACAGGTGGCTGTTCTGTAACCTGCCTGGAGGAGAAGCCACAGCATGGTGCGCAGGTAGTACTGATAGTAATGATAGTGCTAGTACTTATAACAGTAGTCACAGGTGGCTGTTCTGTAACCTGCCTGGAGGAGAAGCCACAGCATGGTGCGCAGGTAGT
The DNA here is from genome assembly GCF_046119375.1 of Phyllobates terribilis. NCBI lineage: Eukaryota > Metazoa > Chordata > Amphibia > Anura > Dendrobatidae > Phyllobates > Phyllobates terribilis. The sequence goes on from NW_027362762.1 coordinate 641,229,867, forward strand.
ACTGATAGTAATGATAGTGCTAGTAGGTATAATAGTAGTCACAGGTGGCTATTCTGTAACCTGCCTGGAGGAGAAGCCACAGCATGGTGCGCAGGTAGTGCTGATAGTAATGATAGTGCTAGTAGGTATAATAGTAGTCACAGGTGTCTATTCTGTAACCTGCCCGGAGGAGAAGCCACAGCATGGTGCGCAGGTAGTACTGATAGTAATGATGGTGCTAGTAGTTATAATAGTAGTCAGAGGTGGCTGTTCTGTAACCTGCCTGGAGGAGAAGCCACAGCATGGTGCGCAGGTAGTACTGATAGTAATGATAGTGCTAGTAGGTATAATAGTAGTCACAGGTGGCTATTCTGTAACCTGCCTGGAGGAGAAGCCACAGCATGGTGTGCAGGTAGTACTGATAGTAATGATAGTGCTAGTAGGTATAATAGTAGTCACAGGTGGCTGTAATGTAACATGCCTGGAGGAGAAGCCACAGCATGGTGCGCAGGTAGTACTGATAGTAATGATAGTGCTAGTAGGTATAATAGTAGTCACAGGTGGCTGTTCTGTAACCTGCCTGGAGGAGAAGCCACAGCATGGTGCGCAGGTAGTACTGATAGTAATGATAGTGCTAGTACTTATAATAGTAGTCACAGGTGGCTGTAATGTAACATGCCTGGAGGAGAAGCCACAGCATGGTGCGCAGGTAGTACTGATAGTAATGATAGTGCTAGTAGGTATAATAGTAGTCACAGGTGGCTGTTCTGTAACCTGCCTGGAGGAGAAGCCACAGCATGGTGCGCAGGTAGTACTGATAGTAATGATAGTGCTAGTACTTATAATAGTAGTCACAGGTGGCTGTTCTGTAACCTGCCTGGAGGAGAATCCACAGCATGGTGCGCAGGTAGTACTGATAGTAATGATAGTGCTAGTAGGTATAATAGTAGTCACAGGTGGCTGTTCTGTAACCTGCCTGGAGGAGAAGCCACAGCATGGTGCGCAGGTAGTACTGATAGTAATGATAGTGCTAGTAGGTATAATAGTAGTCACAGGTGGCTGTTCTGTAACCTGCCTGGAGGAGAAGCCACAGCATGGTGCGCAGGTAGTACTGATAGTAGTGATGGTGCTAGTAGTTATAATAGTAGTCACAGGTGGCTGTTCTGTAACCCACCCGGAGGACAAGCCACAGCATGGTGCGCAGGTAGTACTGATAATAATGATAGTGCTAGTAGGTATAACAGTAGTCACAGGTGGCTGTTCTGTAACCTGCCCGGAGGACAAGCCACAGCATGGTGCGCAGGTAGTACTGATAGTAATGATAGTGCTAGTAGGTATAGTAGTAGTCACAGGTGGCTATTCTGTAACCTGCCCGGAGGAGAAGCCACAGCATGGTGCGCAGGTAGTACTGATAGTAATGATAGTGCTAGTAGGTATAATTGTAGTCACCGGTGGCTGTTCTGTAACCTGCCCAGAGGAGAAGCCACAGCATGGTGCGCAAGCAGTACTGATAGTAATGATAGTGCTAGTAGTTATAATAGTAGTCACAGGTGGCTATTCTGTAACCTGCCCGGAGGAGAACCCACAGCATGGTGCGCAGGTAGTACTGATAGTAATGATAGTGCTAGTAGGTATAATGGTAGTCACAGGTGGTTATTCTATAACCTGCCCGGAGGAGAAGCCACAGCATGGTGCGCAGGTAGTACTGATAGTAATGATAGTGCTAGTAGGTATAATAGTAGTCACAGGTGGTTATTCTGTAGCCTGCCTGGAGGAGAAGCCACAGCATAGTGCGCAGGTAGTACTGATAGTAATGATAGTGCTAGTAGGTATAATAGTAGTCACAGGTGGCTATTCTGTAACCTGCCTGGAGGATAAGCCACAGCATTGTGCGCATTTAGTACTGATAGTAATGATAGTGCTAGTAGGTATAATAGTAGTCACAGGTGGCTGTTCTGTAACCTGCCCAGAGGAGAAGCCACAGCATGGTGCGCAGGTAGTACTGATAGTAATGATGGTGCTAGTAGTTATAATAGTAGTCAGAGGTGGCTGTTCTGTAACCTGCCTGGAGGAGAAGCCACAGCATGGTGCGCAGGTAGTACTGATAGTAATGATAGTGCTAGTAGGTATAATAGTAGTCACAGGTGGCTATTCTGTAACCTGCCTGGAGGAGAAGCCACAGCATGGTGCGCAGGTAGTACTGATAGTAATAATAGTGCTAGTAGGTATAATAGTAGTCACAGGTGGCTGTTCTGTAACCTACCTGGAGGAGAAGCCACAGCATGGTGCGCAGGCAGTACTGATAGTAATGATGGTGCTAGTAGATATAATAGTAGTCACAGGTGGCTGTTCTGTAACCCGCCCGGAGGACAAGCCACAGCATGGTGCGCAGGTAGTACTGATAGTAATGATAGTGCTAGTAGGTATAACAGTAGTCACAGGTGGCTGTTCTGTAACCTGCCCGGAGGACAAGCCACAGCATGGTGCGCAGGTAGTACTGATAGTAATGATAGTGCTAGTAGGTATAATAGTAGTCACAGGTGGCTATTCTGTAACCTGCCCGGAGGAGAAGCCACAGCATGGTGCTCAGGTAGTACTGATAGTAATGATAGTGCTAGTAGGTATAATTGTAGTCACAGGTGGCTGTTCTGTAACCTGCCCAGAGGAGAAGCCACAGCATGGTGCGCAGGCAGTACTGATAGTAATGATAGTGCTAGTAGTTATTATAGTAGTCACAGGTGGCTATTCTGTAACCTGCCCGGAGGAGAAGCCACAGCATGGTGCTCAGGTAGTACTGATAGTAATGATAGTTCTAGTAGTTATAATAGTAGTCACAGGTAGCTATTCTGTAACCTGCCCGGAGGAGAAGCCACAGCATGGTGCGCAGGTAGTACTGATAGTAATGATAGTGCTAGTAGGTATAATAGTAGTCACAGGTGGCTGTTCTGTAACCTGCCCGGAGGAGAAGCCACAGCATGGTGCGCAGGTAGTACTGATAGTAATGATAGTGCTAGTAGGTATAATAGTAGTCACAGGTGGCTGTTCTGTAAACTGCCCGGAGGAGAAGCCACAGCATGGTGCGCAGGTAGTACTGATCGTAATGATAGTACTAGTAGGTATAATAGTAGTTACAGGTGGCTATTCGGTAACCTGCCCGGAGGAGAAGCCACAGCATTGTGCGCAGGTAGTACTGATAGTAATGATAGTGCTAGTACGTATAATAGTAGTCACAGGTGGCTGTTCTGTAACCTGCCCGGAGGAGAAGCCACAGCATGGTGCGTAGGTCGTACTGATAGTAATGATAGTGCTAGTATTTATAATAGTAGTCACAGGTGGCTGTTCTGTAACCTGCCCGGAGGAGAAGCCACAGCATGGTGCGCAGGTAGTACTGATAGTAATGATAGTGCTAGTAGGTATAATAGTAGTCACAGGTGGCTATTCTGTAACCTGCCTGGAGGAGAAGCCACAGCATGGTGCGCAGGTAGTAATGATAGTGCTAGTAGGTATAATAGTAGTCACAGGTGGCTGTTCTGTAACCTGCCTGGAGGAGAATCCACAGCATGGTGCGCAGGTAGTACTGATAGTAATGATAGTGCTAGTACTTATAATAGTAGTCACAGGTGGCTGTTCTGTAACCTGCCTGGAGGAGAAGCCACAGCATGGTGCGCAGGTAGTACTGATAGTAATGATAGTGCTAGTAGGTATAATAGTAGTCACAGGTGGCTATTCTGTAACCTGCCTGGAGGAGAAGCCACAGCATGGTGCGCAGGTAGTGCTGATAGTAATGATAGTGCTAGTAGGTTTAACAGTAGTCACAGGTGGCTATTCTGTAACCTGCCCGGAGGAGAAGCCACAGCATGGTGCGCAGGTAGTACTGATAGTAATGATAATGTTAGTGGTTATAGTAGTCACAGGTGGCTGTTCTGTAACCTGCCCAGAGGAGAAGCCACAGCATGGTGCGCAGGTAGTACTGATAGTAATGACAGTGCTAGTAGTTATAATAGTAGTCACAGGTGGCTGTTTTGTAACCTGCCCGGAGGAGAAGCCACAGCATGGTGCGCAGGTAGTACTGATAGTAACGATAGTGCTAGTAGGTATAATAGTAGTCACAGGTGGCTGTTCTGTAACCTGCCTGGAGGAGAATCCACAGCATGGTGCGCAGGTAGTACTGATAGTAATGATAGTGCTAGTACTTATAATAGTAGTCACAGGTGGCTGTTCTGTAACCTGCCTGGAGGAGAAGCCACAGCATGGTGCGCAGGTAGTGCTGATAGTAATGATAGTGCTAGTAGGTATAATAGTAGTCACAGGTGGCTATTCTGTAACCTGCCCAGAGGAGAAGCCACAGCATGGTGCGCAGGTAGTACTGATAGTAATGATAATGCTAGTATGTATAATAGTAGTCACAGGTGGCTGTTCTGTAACCTGCCTGGAGGAGAAGCCACAGCATGGTGCGCAGGCAGTACTGATAGTAATGATAGTGCTAGTAGGTATAATAGTAGTCACAGGTGGCTGTTCTGTAACCTGCCTGGAGGAGAAGCCACAGCATGGTGCGCAGGTAGTACTGATAGTAATGATAGTGCTAGTAGGTATAATAGTAGTCACAGGTGGCTGTTCTGTAACCTGCCTGGAGGAGAAGCCACAGCATGGTGCGCAGGTAGTACTGATAGTAATGATAGTGCTAGTAGGTATAATAGTAGTCATAGGTGGCTGTTCTGTAACCTGCTTGGAGGAGAAGCCACAGCATGGTGCGCAGGTAGTACTGATAGTATTGTTAGTGCTAGTACTTATAATAGTAGTCACAGGTGGCTGTTCTGTAACCTACCTGGAGGAGAAGCCACAGCATGGTGCGCAGGTAGTACTGATAGTAATGATAGTGCTAGTAGGTATAATAGTAGTCACAGGTGGCTATTCTGTAACCTGCCTGGAGGAGAAGCCACAGCATGGTGCGCAGGTAGTGCTGATAGTAATGATAGTGCTAGTAGGTATAATAGTAGTCACAGGTGGCTATTCTGTAACCTGCCCGGAGGAGAAGCCACAACATTGTGCGCAGGTAGTACTGATAGTAATCATAATGCTAGTAGGTATAATAGTAGTCACAGGTAGCTGTTCTGTAACCTGCCTGGAGGAGAAGCCACAGCATGGTGCGCAGGTAGTACTGATAGTAATGATAGTGCTAGTAGGTATAATAGTAGTCACAGGTGGCTGTTCTGTAACATGCCTGGAGGAGAAGCCACAGTATGGTGCGCAGGTAGTACTGATAGTAATGATAGTGCTAGTAGGTATAATAGTAGTCACAGGTGGCTGTTCTGTAACCTGCCTGGAGGAGAAGCCACAGCATGGTGCGCAGGTAGTACTGATAGTAATGATAGTGCTAGTACTTATAATAGTAATCACAGGTGGCTGTTCTGTAACCTGCCTGGAGGAGAATCCACAGCATGGTGCGCAGGTAGTACTGATAGTAATGATAGTGCTAGTAGGTATAATAGTAGTCACAGGTGGCTGTTCTGTAACCTGCCTGGAGGAGAAGCCACAGCATGGTGCGCAGGTAGTACTGATAGTAATGATAGTGCTAGTAGGTATAATAGTAGTCACAGGTGGCTGTTCTGTAACCTGCCTGGAGGAGAAGCCACAGCATGGTGCGCAGGTAGTACTGATAGTAATGATAGTGCTAGTAGGTATAATAGTAGTTACAGGTGGCTGTTCTGTAACCTGCCTGGAGGAGAAGCCACAGCATGGTGCGCAGGTAGTACTGATAGTAATGATAGTGCTAGTACTTATAATAGTAGTCACAGGTGGCTGTTCTGTAACCTGTCTGGAGGAGAAGCCACAGCATGGTGCGCAGGTAGTACTGATAGTAATGATAGTGCTAGTAGGTATAATAGTAGTCACAGGTGGCTATTCTGTAACCTGCCTGGAGGAGAAGCCACAGCATGGTGCGCAGGTAGTGCTGATAGTAATGATAGTGCTAGTAGGTATAATAGTAGTCACAGGTGGCTATTCTGTAACCTGCCCGGAGGAGAAGCCACTGCATTGTGCGCAGGTAGTACTGATAGTAATCATAATGCTAGTAGGTATAATAGTACTCACAGGTGGCTGTTCTATAACCTGCCTGGAGGAGAAGCCACAGCATGGTGCGCAGGTAGTACTGATAGTAATGATAGTGCTAGTAGGTATAATAGTAGTCACAGGTGGCTGTAATGTAACATGCCTGGAGGAGAAGCCACAGCATGGTGCGCAGGTAGTACTGATAGTAATGATAGTGCTAGTAGGTATAATAGTAGTCACAGGTGGCTGTTCTGTAACCTGCCTGGAGGAGAAGCCACAGCATGGTGCGCAGGTAGTACTGATAGTAATGATAGTGCTAGTACTTATAATAGTAGTCACAGGTGGCTGTTCTGTAACCTGCCTGGAGGAGAATCCACAGCATGGTGCGCAGGTAGTACTGATAGTAATGATAGTGCTAGTAGGTATAATAGTAGTCACAGGTGGCTGTTCTGTAACCTGCCTGGAGGAGAAGCCACAGCATGGTGCGCAGGTAGTACTGATAGTAATGATAGTGCTAGTAGGTATAATAGTAGTCACAGGTGGCTGTTCTGTAACCTGCCTGGAGGAGAAGCCACAGCATGGTGCGCAGGTAGTACTGATAGTAATGATAGTGCTAGTAGGTATAATAGTAGTCACAGGTGGCTGTTCTGTAACCTGCCTGGAGGAGAAGCCACAGCATGGTGCGCAGGTAGTACTGATAGTAATGATAGTGCTAGTAGGTATAATAGTAGTTACAGGTGGCTGTTCTGTAACCTGCCTGGAGGAGAAGCCACAGCATGGTGCGCAGGTAGTACTGATAGTAATGATAGTGCTAGTACTTATAATAGTAGTCACAGGTGGCTGTTCTGTAACCTGTCTGGAGGAGAAGCCACAGCATGGTGCGCAGGTAGTACTGATAGTAATGATAGTGCTAGTAGGTATAATAGTAGTCACAGGTGGCTGTTCTGTAACCTGCCTGGAGGAGAAGCCACAGCATGGTGCGCAGGTAGTACTGATAGAAATGATAGTGCTAGTAGGTATAATAGTAGTCACAGGTGGCTGTTCTGTAACCTGCCTGGAGGAGAAGCCACAGCATGGTGCGCAGGTAGTACTGATAGTAATGATAGTGCTAGTAGGTATAATAGTAGTCACAGGTGGCTGTTCTGTAACCTGCCTGGAGGAGAAGCCACAGCATGGTGCGCAGGTAGTACTGATAGTAATGATAGTGCTAGTAGGTATAATAGTAGTTACAGGTGGCTGTTCTGTAACCTGCCTGGAGGAGAAGCCACAGCATGGTGCGCAGGTAGTACTGATAGTAATGATAGTGCTAGTACTTATAATAGTAGTCACAGGTGGCTGTTCTGTAACCTGTCTGGAGGAGAAGCCACAGCATGGTGCGCAGGTAGTACTGATAGTAATGATAGTGCTAGTAGGTATAATAGTAGTCACAGGTGGCTATTCTGTAACCTGCCTGGAGGAGAAGCCACAGCATGGTGCGCAGGTAGTGCTGATAGTAATGATAGTGCTAGTAGGTATAATAGTAGTCACAGGTGGCTATTCTGTAACCTGCCCGGAGGAGAAGCCACTGCATTGTGCGCAGGTAGTACTGATAGTAATCATAATGCTAGTAGGTATAATAGTAGTCACAGGTGGCTGTTCTATAACCTGCCTGGAGGAGAAGCCACAGCATGGTGCGCAGGTAGTACTGATAGTAATGATAGTGCTAGTAGGTATAATAGTAGTCACAGGTGGCTGTAATGTAACATGCCTGGAGGAGAAGTCACAGCATGGTGCGCAGGTAGTACTGATAGTAATAATAGTGCTAGTAGGTATAATAGTAGTCACAGGTGGCTGTTCTGTAACCTGCCTGGAGGAGAAGCCACAGCATGGTGCGCAGGTAGTACTGATAGTAATGATAGTGCTAGTACTTATAATAGTAGTCACAGGTGGCTGTTCTGTAACCTGCCTGGAGGAGAATCCACAGCATGGTGCGCAGGTAGTACTGATAGTAATGATAGTGCTAGTAGGTATAATAGTAGTCACAGGTGGCTGTTCTGTAACCTGCCTGGAGGAGAAGCCACAGCATGGTGCGCAGGTAGTACTGATAGTAATGATAGTGCTAGTAGGTATAATAGTAGTCACAGGTGGCTGTTCTGTAACCTGCCTGGAGGAGAAGCCACAGCATGGTGCGCAGGTAGTACTGATAGTAATGATAGTGCTAGTAGGTATAATAGTAGTCACAGGTGGCTGTTCTGTAACCTGCCTGGAGGAGAAGCCACAGCATGGTGCGCAGGTAGTACTGATAGTAATGATAGTGCTAGTACTTTTAATAGTAGTCACAGGTGGCTGTTCTGTAACCTGCCTGGAGGAGAAGCCACAGCATGGTGCGCAGGTAGTACTGATAGTAATGATAGTGCTAGTAGGTATAATAGTAGTCATAGGTGGCTATTCTGTAACCTGCCTGGAGGAGAAGCCACAGCATGGTGCGCAGCTAGTGCTGATAGTAATGATAGTGCTAGTAGGTATAATAGTAGTCACAGGTGGCTATTCTGTAACCTGCCCGGAGGAGAAGCCACAGCATTGTGCGCAGGTAGTACTGATAGTAATGATAATGCTAGTAGGTATAATAGTAGTCACAGGTGGCTGTTCTGTAACCTGCCTGGAGGAGAAGCCACAGCATGGTGCGCAGGTAGTACTGATAGTAATGATAGTGCTAGTAGGTATAATAGTAGTCACAGGTGGCTGTTCTGTAACATGCCTGGAGGAGAATCCACAGCATGGTGCGCAGGTAGTACTGATAGTAATGATAGTGCTAGTAGGTATAATAGTAGTCACAGGTGGCTGTTCTGTAACCTGCCTGGAGGAGAAGCCACAGCATGGTGCGCAGGTAGTACTGATAGTAATGATAGTGCTAGTACTTATAATAGTAGTCACAGGTGGCTGTTCTGTAACCTGCCTGAAGGAGAATCCACAGCATGGTGCGCAGGTAGTACTGATAGTAATGATAGTGCTAGTAGGTATAATAGTAGTCACAGGTGGCTGTTCTGTAACCTGCCTGGAGGAGAAGCCACAGCATGGTGCGCAGGTAGTACTGATAGTAATGATAGTGCTAGTAGGTATAATAGTAGTCACAGATGGCTGTTCTGTAACCTGCCTGGAGGAGAAGCCACAGCATGGTGCGCAGGTAGTACTGATAGTAATGATAGTGCTAGTAGGTATAATAGTAGTTACAGGTGGCTGTTCTGTAACCTGCCTGGAGGAGAAGCCACAGCATGGTGCGCAGGTAGTACTGATAGTAATGATAGTGCTAGTACTTATAATAGTAGTCACAGGTGGCTGTTCTGTAACCTGCCTGGAGGAGAAGACACAGCATGGTGCGCAGGTAGTACTGATAGTAATGATAGTGCTAGTAGGTATAATAGTAGTCACAGGTGGCTATTCTGTAACCTGCCTGGAGGAGAAGCCACAGCATGGTGCGCAGGTAGTGCTGATAGTAATGATAGTGCTAGTAGGTATAATAGTAGTCACAGGTGGCTATTCTGTAACCTGCCCGGAGGAGAAGCCACAGCATTGTGCGCAGGTAGTACTGATAGTAATCATAATGCTAGTAGGTATAATAGTAGTCACAGGTGGCTGTTCTGTAACCTGCCTGGAGGAGAAGCCACAGCATGGTGCGCAGGTAGTACTGATAGTAATGATAGTGCTAGTAGGTATAATAGTAGTCACAGGTGGCTGTAATGTAACATGCCTGGAGGAGAAGCCACAGCATGGTGCGCATGTAGTACTGATAGTAATGATAGTGCTAGTAGGTATAATAGTAGTCACACGTGGCTGTTCTGTAACCTGCCTGGAGGAGAAGCTACAGCATGGTGCGCAGGTAGTACTGATAGTAATGATAGTGCTAGTACTTATAATAGTATTCACAGGTGGCTGTTCTGTAACCTGCCTGGAGGAGAATCCACAGCATGGTGCGCAGGTAGTACTGATAGTAATGATAGTGCTAGTAGGTATAATAGTAGTCACAGGTGGCTGTTCTGTAACCTGCCTGGAGGAGAAGCCACAGCATGGTGCGCAGGTAGTACTGATAGTAATGATAGTGCTAGTAGGTATAATAGTAGTCACAGGTGGCTGTTCTGTAACATGCCTGGAGGAGAAGCCACAGCATGGTGCGCAGGTAGTACTGATAGTAATGATAGTGCTAGTAGGTATAATAGTAGTCACAGGTGGCTGTTCTGTAACCTGCCTGGAGGAGAAGCCACAGCATGGTGCGCAGGTAGTACTGATAGTAATGATAGTGCTAGTAGGTATAATAGTAGTCACAGGTGGCTGTTCTGTAACATGCCTGGAGGAGAACCACAGCATGGTGCGCAGGTAGTACTGATAGTAATGATAGTGCTAGTAGGTATAATAGTAGTCACAGGTGGCTGTTCTGTAACCTGCCTGGAGGAGAAGCCACAGCATGGTGCGCAGGTAGTACTGATAGTAATGATAGTGCTAGTAGGTATAATAGTAGTCACAGGTGGCTGTTCTGTAACCTGCCCAGAGGAGAAGCCACAGCATGGTGCGCAGGTAGTACTGATAGTAATGATAGTGCTAGTAGGTATAATAGTAGTCACAGGTGGCTATTCTGTAACCTGCCTGGAGGAGAAGCCACAGCATGGTGCGCAGGTAGTGCTGATAGTAATGATAGTGCTAGTAGGTATAATAGTAGTCACAGGTGGCTATTCTGTAACCTGCCCGGAGGAGAAGCCACAGCATTGTGCGCAGGTAGTACTGATAGTAATGATAATGCTAGTAGGTATAATAGTAGTCACAGGTGGCTGTTCTGTAACCTGCCTGGAGGAGAAGCCACAGCATGGTGCGCAGGTAGTACTGATAGTAATGATAGTGCTAGTAGGTATAATAGTAGTCACAGGTGGCTGTTCTGTAACATGCCTGGAGGAGAAGCCACAGCATGGTGCGCAGGTAGTACTGATAGTAATGATAGTGCTAGTAGGTATAATAGTAGTCACAAGTGGCTGTTCTGTAACCTGCCTGGAGGAGAAGCCACAGCATGGTGCGCAGGTAGTACTGATAGTAATGATAGTGCTAGTACTTATAATAGTAGTCACAGGTGGCTGTTCTGTAACCTGCCTGGAGGAGAATCCACAGCATGGTGCTCAGGTAGTACTGATAGTAATGATAGTGCTAGTAGGTATAATAGTAGTCACAGGTGGCTGTTCTGTAACCTGCCTGGAGGAGAAGCCACAGCATGGTGCGCAGGCAGTACTGATAGTAATGATAGTGCTAGTAGGTATAATAGTAGTCACAGGTGGCTGTTCTGTAACCTGCCTGGAGGAGAAGCCACAGCATGGTGCGCAGGTAGTACTGATAGTAATGATAGTGCTAGTAGGTATAATAGTAGTCACAGGTGGCTGTTCTGTAACCTGCCTGGAGGAGAAGCCACAGCATGGTGCGCAGGTAGTACTGATAGTAATGATAGTGCTAGTACTTATAACAGTAGTCACAGGTGGCTGTTCTGTAACCTGCCTGGAGGAGAAGCCACAGCATGGTGCGCAGGTAGTACTGATAGTAATGATAGTGCTAGTAGGTATAATAGTAGTCACAGGTGGCTATTCTGTAACCTGCCTGGAGGAGAAGCCACAGCATGGTGCGCAGGTAGTGCTGATAGTAATGATAGTGCTAGTAGGTATAATAGTAGTCACAGGTGTCTATTCTGTAACCTGCCCGGAGGAGAAGCCACAGCATGGTGCGCAGGTAGTACTGATAGTAATGATGGTGCTAGTAGTTATAATAGTAGTCAGAGGTGGCTGTTCTGTAACCTGCCTGGAGGAGAAGCCACAGCATGGTGCGCAGGTAGTACTGATAGTAATGATAGTGCTAGTAGGTATAATAGTAGTCACAGGTGGCTATTCTGTAACCTGCCTGGAGGAGAAGCCACAGCATGGTGCGCAGGTAGTACTGATAGTAATGATAGTGCTAGTAGGTATAATAGTAGCCACAGGTGGCTGTTCTGTAACCTGCCTGGAGGAGAAGCCACAGCATGGTGCGCAGGTAGTACTGATAGTAGTGATGGTGCTAGTAGTTATAATAGTAGTCACAGGTGGCTGTTCTGTAACCTGCCTGGAGGAGAAGCCACAGCATGGTGCGCAGGTAGTACTGATAGTAATGATAGTGCTAGTAGGTATAATAGTAGTCACAGGTGGCTATTCTGTAACCTGCCCGGAGGAGAAGCCACAGCATGGTGCGCAGGTAGTACTGATAGTAATGATAGTGCTAGTAGGTATAATTGTAGTCACAGGTGGCTGTTCTGTAACCTGCCCAGAGGAGAAGCCACAGCATGGTGCGCAGGCAGTACTGATAGTAATGATAGCGCTAGTAGTTATAATAGTAGTCACAGGTGGCTATTCTGTAACCTGCCCGGAGGAGAACCCACAGCATGGTGCGCAGGTAGTACTGATAGTAATGATAGTGCTAGTTGGTATAATGGTAGTCACAGGTGGCTATTCTATAACCTGCCCGGAGGAGAAGCCACAGCATGGTGCGCAGGTAGTACTGATAGTAATGATAGTGCTAGTAGGTATAATAGTAGTCACAGATGGTTATTCTGTAGCCTGCCTGGAGGAGAAGCCACAGCATAGTGCGCAGGTAGTACTGATAGTAATGATAGTGCTAGTACTTATAACAGTAGTCACAGGTGGCTGTTCTGTAACCTGCCTGGAGGAGAAGCCACAGCATGGTGCGCAGGTAGTACTGATAGTAATGATAGTGCTAGTAGGTATAATAGTAGTCACAGGTGGCTATTCTGTAACCTGCCTGGAGGAGAAGCCACAGCATGGTGCGCAGGTAGTGCTGATAGTAATGATAGTGCTAGTAGGTATAATAGTAGTCACAGGTGTCTATTCTGTAACCTGCCCGGAGGAGAAGCCACAGCATGGTGCGCAGGTAGTACTGATAGTAATGATGGTGCTAGTAGTTATAATAGTAGTCAGAGGTGGCTGTTCTGTAACCTGCCTGGAGGAGAAGCCACAGCATGGTGCGCAGGTAGTACTGATAGTAATGATAGTGCTAGTAGGTATAATAGTAGTCACAGGTGGCTATTCTGTAACCTGCCTGGAGGAGAAGCCACAGCATGGTGCGCAGGTAGTACTGATAGTAATGATAGTGCTAGTAGGTATAATAGTAGCCACAGGTGGCTGTTCTGTAACCTGCCTGGAGGAGAAGCCACAGCATGGTGCGCAGGTAGTACTGATAGTAGTGATGGTGCTAGTAGTTATAATAGTAGTCACAGGTGGCTGTTCTGTAACCCGCCCGGAGGACAAGCCACAGCATGGTGCGCAGGTAGTATTGATAGTAATGATAGTGCTAGTAGGTATAACAGTAGTCACAGGTGGCTGTTCTGTAACCTGCCCGGAGGACAAGCCACAGCATGGTGCGCAGGTAGTACTGATAGTAATGATAGTGCTAGTAGGTATAATAGTAGTCACAGGTGGCTATTCTGTAACCTGCCCGGAGGAGAAGCCACAGCATGGTGCGCAGGTAGTACTGATAGTAATGATAGTGCTAGTAGGTATAATTGTAGTCACAGGTGGCTGTTCTGTAACCTGCCCAGAGGAGAAGCCACAGCATGGTGCGCAGGCAGTACTGATAGTAATGATAGTGCTAGTAGTTATAATAGTAGTCACAGGTGGCTATTCTGTAACCTGCCCGGAGGAGAACCCACAGCATGGTGCGCAGGTAGTACTGATAGTAATGATAGTGCTAGTAGGTATAATGGTAGTCACAGGTGGCTATTCTATAACCTGCCCGGAGGAGAAGCCACAGCATGGTGCGCAGGTAGTACTGATAGTAATGATAGTGCTAGTAGGTATAATAGTAGTCACAGATGGTTATTCTGTAGCCTGCCTGGAGGAGAAGCCACAGCATAGTGCGCAGGTAGTACTGATAGTAATGATAGTGCTAGTAGGTATAATAGTAGTCACAGGTGGCTATTCTGTAACCTGCCTGGAGGATAAGCCACAGCATTGTGCGCAGGTAGTACTGATAGTAATGATAGTGCTAGTAGGTATAATAGTAGTCACAGGTGGCTGTTCTGTAACCTGCCAAGAGGAGAAGCCACAGCATGGTGCGCAGGTAGTACTGATAGTAATGATGGTGCTAGTAGTTATAATAGTAGTCAGAGGTGGCTGTTCTGTAACCTGCCTGGAGGAGAAGCAACAGAATGGTGCGCAGGTAGTACTGATAGTAATGATAGTGCTAGTAGGTATAATAGTAGTCACAGGTGGCTATTCTGTAACCTACCTGGAGGAGAAGCCACAGCATGGTGCGCAGGTAGTACTGATAGTAATAATAGTGCTAGTAGGTATAATAGTAGTCACAGGTGGCTGTTCTGTAACCTACCTGGAGGAGAAGCCACAGCATGGTGCGCAGGCAGTACTGATAGTAATGATGGTGCTAGTAGTTATAATAGTAGTCACAGGTGGCTGTAATGTAACATGCCTGGAGGAGAAGCCACAGCATGGTGCGCAGGTAGTACTGATAGTAATGATAGTGCTAGTAGGTATAATAGTAGTCACACGTGGCTGTTCTGTAACCTGCCTGGAGGAGAAGCCACAGCATGGTGCGCAGGTAGTACTGATAGTAATGATAGTGCTAGTACTTATAATAGTAGTCACAGGTGGCTGTTCTGTAACCTGCCTGGAGGAGAATCCACAGCATGGTGCGCAGGTAGTACTGATAGTAATGATAGTGCTAGTAGGTATAATAGTAGTCACAGGTGGCTGTTCTGTAACCTGCCTGGAGGAGAAGCCACAGCATGGTGCGCAGGTAGTACTGATAGTAATGATAGTGCTAGTAGGTATAATAGTAGTCACAGGTGGCTGTTCTGTAACATGCCTGGAGGAGAAGCCACAGCATGGTGCGCAGGTAGTACTGATAGTAATGATAGTGCTAGTAGGTATAATAGTAGTCACAGGTGGCTGTTCTGTAACCTGCCTGGAGGAGAAGCCACAGCATGGTGCGCAGGTAGTACTGATAGTAATGATAGTGCTAGTAGGTATAATAGTAGTCACAGGTGGCTGTTCTGTAACATGCCTGGAGGAGAAGCCACAGCATGGTGCGCAGGTAGTACTGATAGTAATGATAGTGCTAGTAGGTATAATAGTAGTCACAGGTGGCTGTTCTGTAACCTGCCTGGAGGAGAAGCCACAGCATGGTGCGCAGGTAGTACTGATAGTAATGATAGTGCTAGTAGGTATAATAGTAGTCACAGGTGGCTGTTCTGTAACCTGCCCAGAGGAGAAGCCACAGCATGGTGCGCAGGTAGTACTGATAGTAATGATAGTGCTAGTAGGTATAATAGTAGTCATAGGTGGCTATTCTGTAACCTGCCTGGAGGAGAAGCCACAGCATGGTGCGCAGGTAGTGCTGATAGTAATGATAGTGCTAGTAGGTATAATAGTAGTCACAGGTGGCTATTCTGTAACCTGCCCGGAGGAGAAGCCACAGCATTGTGCGCAGGTAGTACTGATAGTAATGATAATGCTAGTAGGTATAATAGTAGTCACAGGTGGCTGTTCTGTAACCTGCCTGGAGGAGAAGCCACAGCATGGTGCGCAGGTAGTACTGATAGTAATGATAGTGCTAGTAGGTATAATAGTAGTCACAGGTGGCTGTTCTGTAACATGCCTGGAGGAGAAGCCACAGCATGGTGCGCAGGTAGTACTGATAGTAATGATAGTGCTAGTAGGTATAATAGTAGTCACAGGTGGCTGTTCTGTAACCTGCCTGGAGGAGAAGCCACAGCATGGTGCGCAGGTAGTACTGATAGTAATGATAGTGCTAGTACTTATAATAGTAGTCACAGGTGGCTGTTCTGTAACCTGCCTGGAGGAGAATCCACAGCATGGTGCTCAGGTAGTACTGATAGTAATGATAGTGCTAGTAGGTATAATAGTAGTCACAGGTGGCTGTTCTGTAACCTGCCTGGAGGAGAAGCCACAGCATGGTGCGCAGGCAGTACTGATAGTAATGATAGTGCTATTAGGTATAATAGTAGTCACAGGTGGCTGTTCTGTAACCTGCCTGGAGGAGAAGCCACAGCATGGTGCGCAGGTAGTACTGATAGTAATGATAGTGCTAGTAGGTATAATAGTAGTCACAGGTGGCTGTTCTGTAACCTGCCTGGAGGAGAAGCCACAGCATGGTGCGCAGGTAGTACTGATAGTAATGATAGTGCTAGTACTTATAACAGTAGTCACAGGTGGCTGTTCTGTAACCTGCCTGGACGAGAAGCCACAGCATGGTGCGCAGGTAGTACTGATAGTAATGATAGTGCTAGTAGGTATAATAGTAGTCACAGGTGGCTATTCTGTAACCTGCCTGGAGGAGAAGCCACAGCATGGTGCGCAGGTAGTGCTGATAGTAATGATAGTGCTAGTAGGTATAATAGTAGTCACAGGTGTCTATTCTGTAACTTGCCCGGAGGAGAAGCCACAGCATGGTGCGCAGGTAGTACTGATAGTAATGATGGTGCTAGTAGTTATAATAGTAGTCAGAGGTGGCTGTTCTGTAACCTGCCTGGAGGAGAAGCCACAGCATGGTGCGCAGGTAGTACTGATAGTAATGATAGTGCTAGTAGGTATAATAGTAGTCACAGGTGGCTATTCTGTAACCTGCCTGGAGGAGAAGCCACAGCATGGTGCGCAGGTAGTACTGATAGTAATGATAGTGCTAGTAGGTATAATAGTAGCCACAGGTGGCTGTTCTGTAACCTGCCTGGAGGAGAAGCCACAGCATGGTGCGCAGGTAGTACTGATAGTAGTGATGGTGCTAGTAGTTATAATAGTAGTCACAGGTGGCTGTTCTGTAACCCGCCCGGAGGACAAGCCACAGCATGGTGCGCAGGTAGTATTGATAGTAATGATAGTGCTAGTAGGTATAACAGTAGTCACAGGTGGCTGTTCTGTAACCTGCCCGGAGGACAAGCCACAGCATGGTGCGCAGGTAGTACTGATAGTAATGATAGTGCTAGTAGGTATAATAGTAGTCACAGGTGGCTATTCTGTAACCTGCCCGGAGGAGAAGCCACAGCATGGTGCGCAGGTAGTACTGATAGTAATGATAGTGCTAGTAGGTATAATTGTAGTCACAGGTGGCTGTTCTGTAACCTGCCCAGAGGAGAAGCCACAGCATGGTGCGCAGGCAGTACTGATAGTAATGATAGTGCTAGTAGTTATAATAGTAATCACAGGTGGCTATTCTGTAACCTGCCCGGAGGAGAACCCACAGCATGGTGCGCAGGTAGTACTGATAGTAATGATAGTGCTAGTAGGTATAATGGTAGTCACAGGTGGCTATTCTATAACCTGCCCGGAGGAGAAGCCACAGCATGGTGCGCAGGTAGTACTGATAGTAATGATAGTGCTAGTAGGTATAATAGTAGTCACAGATGGTTATTCTGTAGCCTGCCTGGAGGAGAAGCCACAGCATAGTGCGCAGGTAGTACTGATAGTAATGATAGTGCTAGTAGGTATAATAGTAGTCACAGGTGGCTATTCTGTAACCTGCCTGGAGGATAAGCCACAGCATTGTGCGCAGGTAGTACTGATAGTAATGATAGTGCTAGTAGGTATAATAGTAGTCACAGGTGGCTGTTCTGTAACCTGCCAAGAGGAGAAGCCACAGCATGGTGCGCAGGTAGTACTGATAGTAATGATGGTGCTAGTAGTTATAATAGTAGTCAGAGGTGGCTGTTCTGTAACCTGCCTGGAGGAGAAGCCACAGAATGGTGCGCAGGAAGTACTGATAGTAATGATAGTGCTAGTAGGTATAATAGTAGTCACAGGTGGCTATTCTGTAACCTGCCTGGAGGAGAAGCCACAGCATGGTGCGCAGGTAGTACTGATAGTAATAACAGTGCTAGTAGGTATAATAGTAGTCACAGGTGGCTGTTCTGTAACCTACCTGGAGGAGAAGCCACAGCATGGTGCGCAGGCAGTACTGATAGTAATGATGGTGCTAGTAGTTATAATAGTAGTCACAGGTGGCGGTTCTGTAACCCGCCCGGAGGACAAGCCACAGCATGGTGCGCAGGTAGTACTGATAGTAATGATAGTGCTAGTAGGTATAACAGTAGTCACAGGTGGCTGTTCTGTAACCTGCCCGGAGGACAAGCCACAGCATGGTGCGCAGGTAGTACTGATAGTAATGATAGTGCTAGTAGGTATAATAGTAGTCACAGGTGGCTATTCTGTAACCTGCCTGGAGGAGAAGCCACAGCATGGTGCGCAGGTAGTACTGATAGTAATGATAGTGCTAGTACTTATAATAGTAGTCACAGGTGGCTGTTCTGTAACCTGCCTGGAGGAGAATCCACAGCATGGTGCGCAGGTAGTACTGATAGTAATGATAGTGCTAGTAGGTATAATAGTAGTCACAGGTGGCTGTTCTGTAACCTGCCTGGAGGAGAAGCCACAGCATGGTGCGCAGGCAGTACTGATAGTAATGATAGTGCTAGTAGGTGTAATAGTAGTCACAGGTGGCTGTTCTGTAACCTGCCTGGAGGAGAAGCCACAGCATGGTGCGCAGGTAGTACTGATAGTAATGATAGTGCTAGTAGGTATAATAGTAGTCACAGGTGGCTGTTCTGTAACCTGCCTGGAGGAGAAGCCACAGCATGGTGCGCAGGTAGTACTGATAGTAATGATAGTGCTATTACTTATAACAGTAGTCACAGGTGGCTATTCTGTAACCTGCCTGGAGGAGAAGCCACAGCATGGTGCGCAGGTAGTGCTGATAGTAATGATAGTGCTAGTAGGTATAGTAGTAGTCAAAGGTGTCTATTCTGTAACCTGCCCGGAGGAGAAGCCACAGCATGGTGCGCAGGTAGTACTGATAGTAATGATGGTGCTAGTAGTTATAATAGTAGTCAGAGGTGGCTGTTCTGTAACCTGCCTGGAGGAGAAGCCACAGCATGGTGCGCAGGTTGTACTGATAGTAATGATAGTGCTAGTAGGTATAATAGTAGTCACAGGTGGCTATTCTGTAACCTGCCTGGAGGAGAAGCCACAGCATGGTGCGCAGGTAGTACTGATAGTAATGATAGTGCTAGTAGGTATAATAGTAGTCACAGGTGGCTGTTCTGTAACCTGCCTGGAGGAGAAGCCACAGCATGGTGCGCAGGTAGTACTGATAGTAGTGATGGTGCTAGTAGTTATAATAGTAGTCACAGGTGGCTGTTCTGTAACCCGCCCGGAGGACAAGCCACAGCATGGTGCGCAGGTAGTACTGATAGTAATGATAGTTCTAGTAGTTATAATAGTAGTCACAGGTAGCTATTCTGTAACCTGCCCGGAGGAGAAGCCACAGCATGGGGCGCAGGTAGTACTGATAGTAATGATAGTGCTAGTAGGTATAATAGTAGTCACAGGTGGCTGTTCTGTAACCTGCCCGGAGGAGAAGCCACAGCATGGTGCGCAGGTAGTACTGATAGTAATGATAGTGCTAGTAGGTATAATAGTAGTCACAGGTGGCTGTTCTGTAAACTGCCCGGAGGAGAAGCCACAGCATGGTGCGCAGGTAGTACTGATCGTAATGATAGTGCTAGTAGGTATAATAGTAGTCACAGGTGGCTATTCGGTAACCTGCCCGGAGGAGAAACCACAGCATTGTGCGCAGGTAATACTGATAGTAATGATAGTGCTAGTAGGTATAATAGTAGTCACAGGTGGCTGTTCTGTAACCTGCCCGGAGGAGAACCCACAGCATTGTGCGCAGGTAGTACTGATAGTAATGATAGTGCTAGTAGTTATAATAGTAGTCAGAGGTGGCTGTTCTGTAACCTGCCTGGAGGAGAAGCCACAGCATGGTGCGCAGGTTGTACTGATAGTAATGATAGTGCTAGTAGGTATAATAGTAGTCACAGGTGGCTATTCTGTAACCTGCCTGGAGGAGAAGCCACAGCATGGTGCGCAGGTAGTACTGATAGTAATGATAGTGCTAGTAGGTATAATAGTAGTCACAGGTGGCTGTTCTGTAACCTGCCTGGAGGAGAAGCCACAGCATGGTGCGCAGGTAGTACTGATAGTAGTGATGGTGCTAGTAGTTATAATAGTAGTCACAGGTGGCTGTTCTGTAACCCGCCCGGAGGACAAGCCACAGCATGGTGCGCAGGTAGTACTGATAGTAATGATAGTTCTAGTAGTTATAATAGTAGTCACAGGTAGCTATTCTGTAACCTGCCCGGAGGAGAAGCCACAGCATGGTGCGCAGGTAGTACTGATAGTAATGATAGTGCTAGTAGGTATAATAGTTGTTATGTTCTGCTACCAAAGCTAAGGAAAGAGAGGAGATCTGTCCCTACGATAGAACTCAGCTGAATCCCTACGATGTAACAGGGGACCTGATCCTGCGATCAGACCTGCTAAAGTCCTAATCTAGTCTGTACGAAGACCTATAGATGTGGGGAGGGAATCCCTACAAGTACTAAGGACTGGGAGGAATATGGGACACCTCCTAACAGAAATAGTAGCAGACAGACGAACAAACAAAATAGATAGAACATAGAGGTCCGTAGACCAAGCAAACTAACAGAGTTAGATACAGAGCACAGGCTAGCTAGAAAGTAGATATACAATGAAGTCCAGCAAAGCCAGAAGGGCGGAGCAGGATTAAATAGGCCAACAAGGTCATGTGACCAGCAAAGGAAAAAAAAACTAACAGCAAGGTTCTAACAGTACCCCCCCTTCTAAGAGGATCCTCCGGATCCCCTAGGACCAGGCTTATCAGGAAATCTCCTGTGAAACGCTCTGATAAGTCTGGACGCGGAAACATCATCTGACCTCACCCAAGAGTTATCCTCGGGTCCGAAACCTTTCCAGGCCACAAGATACTGCAAACTACCTCTATACCGTCTAGAGTCAAGGATGCGAGAAATTTCATATTCCCCGTCCTCCACCACCGGAGGAACAGAGGCAGAGGCGTCACCATCCGACACAACAGCTTTTTTTAACAGAGAGACATGAAAGACCGGATTAATTCTCCAGGAGGTAGGAACCTCCAACCTAACAGCAGATTGGTTGACAACCTGAAGCACCTTAAAGGGCCCTACAAACTTGGGACCCAATTTCTTAGAAGGAATCCTCAACCGCAGATTCCTAGAGGACAACCAAACCATGTCACCAACAGCGAACAAAACCTCCTGTCGTTTCCTATCAAAGTAGTCTTTAGATTTTCTGTTGGCCTCCTGAAGATTACCACGCACATCCGTCCAAACTCTTTCCAAATCACCGGAAAAATTCTCCTCCTCAGGCACGGCAGATCCCAACTTGGAGAACGACCCAAACGACGGATGTCTCCCAGAACAACAAAAAAAAGGCGAACAACCAGCAGAAGAAGATGTATGATTGTTCAGAGCAAATTCGGCAAGTGGCAGAAACTCAGACCACCCCTCTTGATTGTCTGCCACAAAACAACGCAAGAACTGCTCAACATCCTGGTTTTTCCTTTCTGTCTGGCCATTAGATTCAGGATGATATCCGGACGAAAACGACAAATGAATTCCCAACCTGTCACAAAAGGCACGCCAAAAACGAGCCACGAACTGAGGACCCCTATCAGAAACAATGTCAGTAGGAACGCCATGAAGTCTGACAATTTCCTTGACAAAGGCCTTAGCGAGAGTTTTAGCGCAGGGCAGTTTGACGAAGGGAACCAAGTGACACATCTTGCTAAAACGGTCCACGACCACCCAGATGACAGTAAAACCCTCAGAGGGGGGAAGGTCAGTTATAAAGTCCATAGCCAAATGTGTCCAAGGAGCACTGGGGACCTCCAAAGGACAAAGCAACCCCGCAGCAGGAGTATGTGAGGACTTAGATCTAGCACATATAGTACATTGGCGCACCCACTTAATGACTTCCTTCTGCCATCCAGGCCACCAAAAACTGCGACCCACCAGTCTCTTGGTCTCAGAGATTCCGGGATGACCTGCCAACCGAGATTCGTGACACTCAACAAACAAATCTCTCCTAAAGGTCTCAGGCACAAACAACCTCCCATGAGGAGTGTTAGATGGGGCATTCTCCTGAGCTTTAAGAATCTCATCTTCCAAAACGGAGTCTAAAGCAGCTATCACAACACCTTCTTGTAAAATGTTTTCCTCTTTCTCAGCACCGACTATGGGAGAAAAACTGCGAGACAAGGCATCCGCCTTAACATTCTTAGTACCAGGGATGTAAGTAACGGAGAAATTAAACCGCGAGAAAAACAGTGCCCACCTAGCCTGACGGGCATTCAGGCGCTTGGCAGCATCAAGATATATCAGATTTTTATGATCCGTAAGAACCTGAACGGGAAATTCCGCACCTTCCAAGAAGTGGCGCCAGTGTTCAAATGCGAGTTTAATAGCCAATAATTCCCGATTACCAATATCGTAATTCAATTCAGTCTCCGAAAATTTTTTTGAAAAAAAGGCACAGGGATGTAATCCATCCCCGTTATCCTGAGACAATACTGCGCCAACCCCCACAGAGGAAGCATCAACCTCAACCAAAAACGGCCTAGTAACATCAGGCTGCATAAGGATGGGAGCAGAGGTGAACCTCTCCTTGAGATACACAAAAGCTTCAATGGCCTCAGAAGACCACTGAACCGCATCAGCACCTTTCCTGGTGAGATCAGTCAGAGGTTTGACAATACTAGAAAAATTTTTTATGAACTTTCTATAGTAATTGGCGAAACCCAAAAACCTCTGTATCGATTTCAAACCAATAGGCCTAGGCCATTCCTGCACAGCCTGAACCTTAACCGGATCCATCTCAAAACCTTTGCTGGAGATAATGTAGCCCAAAAAACTAATTCTCTGTACAGCGAACTCACATTTCTCCAGCTTAGCAAAAAGCGAATTGTCCATTAATAACTGTAATACCTCACGCACGCTCCGCCAATGAGACTCCAGATCTGGCGAATAAATCAAAATGTCATCCAAATACACAACCACATTTTTACCGATCAAAGGTCTAAGGATGTCATTAATCAGATTCTGAAAAAATGCAGGAGCATTAGTAAGACCAAAAGGCATAACCAGATTCTCAAAATGACCCACAGGAGTGTTAAAAGCAGTCTTCCATTCATCACCCTCCTTCATGCGCAACAGATTGTATGCCCCCTTAAGGTCAATTTTAGAGAACCACTTGGCCCCCAATAACTGGTTAAACAGATCAGGAATCAATGGCAGTGGGTAAGGATTGCGTACCGTAATTTTGTTAATCTCACGAAAATCCAGACAAGGACGTAAACCGCCGTCCTTTTTTTTTACAAAAAAAAATCCAACCGCCACAGGAGACTTAGAGGGCCTAATGTGACCGGCGGCCAAGCTTGTCTGTATGTATTCCTCCAAAGCCTTCCTCTCAGGAATAGTAAGGTTAAATAAACGACTCTTAGGAAGAGTCGCTCCAGGGACAAATTCAATAGTACAATCATAGTCTCTATGGGGAGGCAAAACCTGCGATTCCTTCTCAGAAAAAACTCTCCAAAAATCCTGAATAGGAACAGGCAATTCTCCCCTATCCAAAGCTGCAATACGCCCGTTACAACACTTGTCATAACATTTATGGCTCCAGGATTTAATTTCACTGGTAGACCAATCCAGTACAGGATTGTGAAATTTTAACCAGGGCAAACCCAATATTACTGGAGAAGGCAAGTTATTCAACACCACCAAATCCAATTTCTCATGGTGAACACCATTAATAGTGAGAGGAAATTCACTGACCTTGAGAGTAATATTCTTCAAAGGGGAACCATCCACAGAAACCACAGCAATGGGGGATGACAAAGGTTCAGGTTTTAAATTGAGTTTTTCCACGAATCCCCCATCAATTACATTCAGTGTAGACCCACAATCAACAAACACCCGAAATTCCATTAATTTTTCCTGAGCAATCGTGGAAGCAGCTAAAAATACACCCTTGGAATTTAAACAGGCAATACGGGCGTGACTGACCATTTTTTTTTCTTTCTTCATACGAAGCTCACAGCCTTTAATCAAATGACCAGATTTTCCGCAATAGAAACACAAGCCCTGCGAAAAACGACGGTCTTTTTCTTGAGAGCGAGGTGCCACCGATCCAATCTCCATCGGTTCACCACTGTTAGTACACACATTATCATAACCAGAAACTGACATAGCAGAGGATTTGCTCTCATTAACCCTTGCACGCAGTCTCCTATCCACCCGTATAGCTAATTGCATAGCCTGTTGCAAATCTTCAGGTGTAGGATAAGCAATTAGCAGGTCTTTAACCCTTTCACTGAGCCCAGCAAGAAATAGACTTTTCAGAGCAGAATCGTTCCACCCTATTTGAGTAGACCAACGACGAAAATGTGTACAATATTTTTCCACATTACCCGATCCTTGTTTTAGACGTCTCAACTCAGTCTCAGCTGATGCGACACGGTCAGGATCATCATATAATAGTCCTAAAGCAGAAAAAAAACTATCCACTGATCTGAAGCATGAATCACTAGGTTGCAAAGAAAAGGCCCACTCCTGAGGCTCTTTGCGCAAAAGTGACATTATGAACCCTACGCGCTGGGATTCATCCCCAGAGGACTTAGGTCTCAAACGAAAATACAATAAGCAAGCATTTTTAAATGAAAAAAATTCTCGGTGTTCACCAAAAAACAAATCCGGCAAACATACCTTAGGCTCCAAGAAATGTGCTCCAGGACAGTTACTCACGTGCTGACGGAGCTCGGCCACCTCCAGAGAGAGTCCCTGCAGGCGATGAGCCAAATCCTGAACCGACACCATGATGGAACAGAAAAATCTTTCCTTAGAGAATTTGCTGGCTGGACTTACTGTTATGTTCTGCTACCAAAGCTAAGGAAAGAGAGGAGATCTGTCCCTACGATAGAACTCAGCTGAATCCCTACGATGTAACAGGGGACCTGATCCTGCGATCAGACCTGCTAAAGTCCTAATCTAGTCTGTACGAAGACCTATAGATGTGGGGAGGGAATCCCTACAAGTACTAAGGACTGGGAGGAATATGGGACACCTCCTAACAGAAATAGTAGCAGACAGACGAACAAACAAAATAGATAGAACATAGAGGTCCGTAGACCAAGCAAACTAACAGAGTTAGATACAGAGCACAGGCTAGCTAGAAAGTAGATATACAATGAAGTCCAGCAAAGCCAGAAGGGCGGAGCAGGATTAAATAGGCCAACAAGGTCATGTGACCAGCAAAGGAAAAAAAAACTAACAGCAAGGTTCTAACAATAGTAGTCACAGGTGGCTGTTCTGTAACCTGCCCGGAGGAGAAGCCACAGCATGGTGCGCAGGTAGTACTGATAGTAATGATAGTGCTAGTAGGTATAATAGTAGTCACAGGTGGCTGTTCTGTAAACTGCCCGGAGGAGAAGCCACAGCATGGTGCGCAGGTAGTACTGATCGTAATGATAGTGCTAGTAGGTATAATAGTAGTCACAGGTGGCTATTCGGTAACCTGCCCGGAGGAGAAGCCACAGCATTGTGCGCAGGTAGTACTGATAGTAATGATAGTGCTAGTAGGTATAATAGTAGTCACAGGTGGCTGTTCTGTAACCTGCCCGGAGGAGAAGCCACAGCATTGTGCGCAGGTAGTACTGATAGTAATGATAGTGCTAGTAGTTATAATAGTAGTCAGAGGTGGCTGTTCTGTAACCTGCCTGGAGGAGAAGCCACAGCATGGTGCGCAGGTAGTACTGATAGTAATGATAGTTCTAGTAGTTATAATAGTAGTCACAGGTAGCTATTCTGTAACCTGCCCGGAGGAGAAGCCACAGCATGGTGCGCAGGTAGTACTGATAGTAATGATAGTGCTAGTAGGTATAATAGTAGTCACAGGTGGCTGTTCTGTAACCTGCCCGGAGGAGAAGCCACAGCATGGTGCGCAGGTAGTACTGATAGTAATGATAGTGCTAGTAGGTATAATAGTAGTCACAGGTGGCTGTTCTGTAAACTGCCCGGAGGAGAAGCCACAGCATAGTGCGCAGGTAGTACTGATCGTAATGATAGTGCTAGTAGGTATAATAGTAGTCACAGGTGGCTATTCGGTAACCTGCCCGGAGGAGAAGCCACAGCATTGTGCGCAGGTAGTACTGATAGTAATGATAGTGCTAGTAGGTATAATAGTAGTCACAGGTGGCTGTTCTGTAACCTGCCCGGAGGAGAAGCCACAGCATTGTGCGCAGGTAGTACTGATAGTAATGATAGTGCTAGTAGTTATAATAGTAGTCAGAGGTGGCTGTTCTGTAACCTGCCTGGAGGAGAAGCCACAGCATGGTGCGCAGGTAGTACTGATAGTAATGATAGTGCTAGTAGGTATAACAGTAGTCACAGGTGGTTATTCTGTAACCTGCCTGGAGGAGAAGCCACAGCATAGTGCGCAGGTAGTACTGATAGTAATGATAGTGCTAGTAGGTATAATAGTGGTCACAGGTGGTTATTCTGTAACCTGCCTGGAGGATAAGCCACAGCATTGTGCGCAGGTAGCGCTGATAGTAATGATAGTGCTAGTAGGTATAATAGTAGTCACAGGTGGATATTCTGTAACCTGCCCGGAGGAGAAGCCACAGCATGGTGCGCAGGTAGTACTGATAGTAATGATAGTACTAGTAGGTATAATAGTAGTCACAGATGGCTGTTCTGTAACCTGCCCAGAGGAGAAGCCACAGCATGGTGCGCAGGTAGTACTGATCGTAATGATAGTGCTAGTAGGTATAATAGTAGTCACAGGTGGCTATTCGGTAACCTGCCCGGAGGAGAAGCCACAGCATTGTGCGCAGGTAGTACTGATAGTAATGATAGTGCTAGTAGGTATAATAGTAGTCACAGGTGGCTGTTCTGTAACCTGCCCGGAGGAGAAGCCACAGCATTGTGCGCAGGTAGTACTGATAGTAATGATAGTGCTAGGAGGTATAATAGTAGTCACAGGTGGCTGTTCTGTAACCTGCCTGGAGGAGAAGCCACAGCATGGTGCGCAGGTAGTACTGATAGTAATGATGGTGCTAGTAGTTATAATAGTAGTCACAGGTGGCTGTTCTGTAACCCGCCCGGAGGACAAGCCACAGCATGGTGCGCAGGTAGTACTGATAGTAATGATAGTGCTAGTAGGTATAACAGTAGTCACAGGTGGCTGTTCTGTAACCCGCCCGGAGGACAAGCCACAGCATGGTGCGCAGGTAGTACTGATAGTAATGATAGTGCTAGTAGGTATAATAGTAGTCACAGGTGGCTATTCTGTAACCTGCCCGGAGGAGAAGCCATAGCATGGTGCGCAGGTAGTACTGATAGTAATGATGGTGCTAGTAGTTATAATAGTAGTCAGAGGTGGCTGTTCTGTAACCTGCCTGGAGGAGAAGCCACAGCATGGTGCGCAGGTAGTACTGATAGTAATGATAGTGCTAGTAGGTATAATAGTAGTCACAGGTGGCTATTCTGTAACCTGCCTGGAGGAGAAGCCACAGCATGTTGCGCAGGTAGTACTGATAGTAATGATAGTGCTAGTAGGTATAATAGTAGTCACAGGTGGCTGTTCTGTAACCTGTCTGGAGGAGAAGCCACAACATGGTGCGCAGGTAGTACTGATAGTAATGATGGTGCTAGTAGTTATAATAGTAGTCACAGGTGGCTGTTCTGTAACCCGCCCGGAGGACAAACCACAGCATGGTGCGCAGGTAGTACTGATAGTAATGATAGTGCTAGTAGGTATAACAGTAGTCACAGGTGGCTGTTCTGTAACCTGTCCGGAGGACAAGCCACAGCATGGTGCGCAGGTAGTACTGATAGTAATGATAGTGCTAGTAGGTATAATAGTAGTCACAGGTGGCTATTCTGTAACCTGCCCGGAGGAGAAGCCACAGCATGGTGCGCAGGTAGTACTGATAGTAATGATAGTGCTAGTAGGTATAATTGTAGTCACAGGTGGCTGTTCTGTAACCTGCCCAGAGGAGAAGCCACAGCATGGTGCGCAGGCAGTACTGAGAGTAATGATAGTGCTAGTAGTTATAATAGTAGTTACAGATGGCTATTCTGTAACCTGCCCGGAGGAGAACCCACAGCATGGTGCGCAGGTAGTACTGATAGTAATGATAGTGCTAGTAGGTATAATAGTAGTCACAGGTGTCTATTCTATAACCTGCCCGGAGGATAAGCCACAGCATGGTGCGCAGGTAGTACTGATAGTACTGATAATGCTAGTAGGTATAATAGTAGTCACAGGTGGTTATTCTGTAACCTGCCTGGAGGAGAAGCCACAGCATAGTGCGCAGGTAGTACTGATAGTAATGATAGTGCTAGTAGGTATAATAGTAGTCACAGGTGGCTGTTCTGTAACCTGCCCGGAGGACAAGCCACAGCATGGTGCGCAGGTAGTACTGATAGTAATGATAGTGCTAGTAGGTATAATAGTAGTCACAGGTGGCTATTCTGTAACCTGCACAGAGGAGAAGCCACAGCATGGTGCGCAGGCAGTACTGATAGTAATGATAGTGCTAGTAGTTATAATAGAAGTCACAGGTGGCTATTCGGTAACCTGCCCGGAGGAGAAGCCATAGCATTGTGCGCAGGTAGTACTGATAGTAATGATAGTGCTAGTAGGTATAATAGTAGTCACAGGTGGCTGTTCTGTAACCTGCCAGGAGGAGAAGCCACAGCATTGTGCGCAGGTAGTACTGATAGTAATGATAGTGCTAGTAGTTATAATAGTAGTCAGAGGTGGCTGTTCTGTAACCTGCCTGGAGGAGAAGCCACAGCATGGTGCGCAGGTAGTACTGATAGTAATGATAGTGCTAGTAGGTATAATAGTAGTCACAGGTGGTTATTCTGTAACCTGCCTGGAGTAGAAGCCACAGCATAGTGCGCAGGTAGTACTGATAGTAATGATAGTGCTAGTAAGTATAATAGTGGTCACAGGTGGCTATTCTGTAACCTGCCTGGATTATAAGCCACAGCATTGTGCGCAGGTAGTACTGATAGTAATGATAGTGCTAGTAGGTATAATAGTAGTCACAGGTGGATATTCTGTAACCTGCCCGGAGGAGAAGCCACAGCATGGTGCGCAGGTAGTACTGATAGTAATGATAGTGCTAGTAGGTATAATAGTAGTCACAGGTGGCTGTTCTGTAACCTGCCCAGAGGAGAAGCCACAGCATGGTGCGCAGGTAGTACTGATAGTAATGATGGTGCTAGTAGTTATAATAGTAGTCAGAGGTGGCTGTTCTGTAACCTGCCTGGAGGAGAAGACACAGCATGGTGCGCAGGTAGTACTGATAGTAATGATAGTGCTAGTAGGTATAATAGTAGTCACAGGTGGCTATTCTATAACCTGCCTGGAGGAGAAGCCACAGCATGGTGCGCAGGTAGTGCTGATAGTAATGATAGTGCTAGTAGGTATAATAGTAATCACAGGTGGCTGTTCTGTAACCTGCCTGGAGGAGAAGCCACAGCATGGTGCGCAGGTAGTACTGATAGTAATGATGGTGCTAGTAGTTATAATAGTAGTCACAGGTGGCTGTTCTGTAACCCGCCCGGAGGACAAGCCACAGCATGGTGCGCAGGCAGTACTGATAGTAATGATAGTGCTAGTAGGTATAACAGTAGTCACAGGTGGCTGTTCTGTAACCCGCCCGGAGGACAAGCCACAGCATGGTGCGCAGGTAGTACTGATAGTAATGATAGTGCTAGTAGGTATAATAGTAGTCACAGGTGGCTATTCTGTAACCTGCCCGGAGGAGAAGCCATAGCATGGTGCGCAGGTAGTACTGATAGTAATGATGGTGCTAGTAGTTATAATAGTAGTCAGAGGTGGCTGTTCTGTAACCTGCCTGGAGGAGAAGCCACAGCATGGTGCGCAGGTAGTACTGATAGTAATGATAGTTCTAGTAATTATAATAGTAGTCACAGGTAGCTATTCTGTAACCTGCCCGGAGGAGAAGCCACAGCATGGTGCGCAGGTAGTACTGATAGTAATGATAGTGCTAGTATGTATAATAGTAGTCACAGGTGGCTGTTCTGTAACCTGCCCGGAGGAGAAGCCACAGCATGGTGCGCAGGTAGTACTGATAGTAATGATAGTGCTAGTAGGTATAATAGTAGTCACAGGTGGCTGTTCTGTAAACTGCCCGGAGGAGAAGCCACAGCATAGTGCGCAGGTAGTACTGATCGTAATGATAGTGCTAGTAGGTATAATAGTAGTCACAGGTGGCTATTCGGTAACCTGCCCGGAGGAGAAGCCACAGCATTGTGCGCAGGTAGTACTGATAGTAATGATAGTGCTAGTAGGTATAATAGTAGTCACAGGTGGCTGTTCTGTAACCTGCCCGGAGGAGAAGCCACAGCATTGTGCGCAGGTAGTACTGATAGTAATGATAGTGCTAGAAGTTATAATAGTAGTCAGAGGTGGCTGTTCTGTAACCTGCCTGGAGGAGAAGCCACAGCATGGTGCGCAGGTAGTACTGATAGTAATGATAGTGCTAGTAGGTATAACAGTAGTCACAGGTGGTTATTCTGTAACCTGCCTGGAGGAGAAGCCACAGCATAGTGCGCAGGTAGTACTGATAGTAATGATAGTGCTAGTAGGTATAATAGTGGTCACAGGTGGTTATTCTGTAACCTGCCTGGAGGATAAGCCACAGCATTGTGCGCAGGTAGTGCTGATAGTAATGATAGTGCTAGTAGGTATAATAGTAGTCACAGGTGGATATTCTGTAACCTGCCCGGAGGAGAAGCCACAGCATGGTGCGCAGGTAGTACTGATAGTAATGATAGTACTAGTAGGTATAATAGTAGTCACAGATGGCTGTTCTGTAACCTGCCCAGAGGAGAAGCCACAGCATGGTGCGCAGGTAGTACTGATCGTAATGATAGTGCTAGTAGGTATAATAGTAGTCACAGGTGGCTATTCGGTAACCTGCCCGGAGGAGAAGCCACAGCATTGTGCGCAGGTAGTACTGATAGTAATGATAGTGCTAGTAGGTATAATAGTAGTCACAGGTGGCTGTTCTGTAACCTGCCCGGAGGAGAAGCCACAGCATTGTGCGCAGGTAGTACTGATAGTAATGATAGTGCTAGGAGGTATAATAGTAGTCACAGGTGGCTGTTCTGTAACCTGCCTGGAGGATAAGCCACAGCATGGTGCGCAGGTAGTACTGATAGTAATGATGGTGCTAGTAGTTATAATAGTAGTCACAGGTGGCTGTTCTGTAACCCGCCCGGAGGACAAGCCACAGCATGGTGCGCAGGTAGTACTGATAGTAATGATAGTGCTAGTAGGTATAACAGTAGTCACAGGTGGCTGTTCTGTAACCCGCCCGGAGGACAAGCCACAGCATGGTGCGCAGGTAGTACTGATAGTAATGATAGTGCTAGTAGGTATAATAGTAGTCACAGGTGGCTATTCTGTAACCTGCCCGGAGGAGAAGCCATAGCATGGTGCGCAGGTAGTACTGATAGTAATGATGGTGCTAGTAGTTATAATAGTAGTCAGAGGTGGCTGTTCTGTAACCTGCCTGGAGGAGAAGCCACAGCATGGTGCGCAGGTAGTACTGATAGTAATGATAGTGCTAGTAGGTATAATAGTAGTCACAGGTGGCTATTCTGTAACCTGCCTGGAGGAGAAGCCACAGCATGTTGCGCAGGTAGTACTGATAGTAATGATAGTGCTAGTAGGTATAATAGTAGTCACAGGTGGCTGTTCTGTAACCTGTCTGGAGGAGAAGCCACAACATGGTGCGCAGGTAGTACTGATAGTAATGATGGTGCTAGTAGTTATAATAGTAGTCACAGGTGGCTGTTCTGTAACCCGCCCGGAGGACAAACCACAGCATGGTGCGCAGGTAGTACTGATAGTAATGATAGTGCTAGTAGGTATAACAGTAGTCACAGGTGGCTGTTCTGTAACCTGCCCGGAGGACAAGCCACAGCATGGTGCGCAGGTAGTACTGATAGTAATGATAGTGCTAGTAGGTATAATAGTAGTCACAGGTGGCTATTCTGTAACCTGCCCGGAGGAGAAGCCACAGCATGGTGCGCAGGTAGTACTGATAGTAATGATAGTGCTAGTAGGTATAATTGTAGTCACAGGTGGCTGTTCTGTAACCTGCCCAGAGGAGAAGCCACAGCATGGTGCGCAGGCAGTACTGAGAGTAATGATAGTGCTAGTAGTTATAATAGTAGTTACAGATGGCTATTCTGTAACCTGCCCGGAGGAGAACCCACAGCATGGTGCGCAGGTAGTACTGATAGTAATGATAGTGCTAGTAGGTATAATAGTAGTCACAGGTGTCTATTCTATAACCTGCCCGGAGGATAAGCCACAGCATGGTGCGCAGGTAGTACTGATAGTAATGATAGTGCTAGTAGGTATAATAGTAGTCACAGGTGGCTGTTCTGTAACCTGCCTGGAGGAGAAGCCACAGCATGGTGCGCAGGTAGTACTGATAGTAATGATAGTGCTAGTAGGTATAATAGTTGTCACAGGTGGCTGTTCTGTAAACTGCCCGGAGGAGAAGCCACAGCATGGTGCGCAGGTAGTACTGATCGTAATGATAGTGCTAGTAGGTATAATAGTAGTCACAGGTGGCTATTCGGTAACCTGCCCGGAGGAGAAGCCACAGCATTGTGCGCAGGTAGTACTGATAGTAATGATAGTGCTAGTAGGTATAATAGTAGTCACAGGTGGCTGTTCTGTAACCTGCCCGGAGGAGAAGCCACAGCATGGTGCGCAGGTCGTACTGATAGTAATGATAGTGCTAGTAGTTATAATAGTAGTCACAGGTGGCTGTTCTGTAACCTGCCCGGAGGAGAAGCCACAGCATGGTGCGCAGGTAGTACTGATAGTAATGATAGTGCTAGTAGGTATAATAGTAGTCACAGGTGGCTATTCTGTAACCTACCTGGAGGAGAAGCCACAGCATGGTGCGCAGGTAGTACTAATAGTAATGATAGTGCTAGTAGGTATAATAGTAGTCACAGGTGGCTGTTCTGTAACATGCCTGGAGGAGAAGCCACCGCATGGTGCGCAAGTAGTACTGATAGTAATGATAGTGCTAGTAGGTATAATAGTAGTCACAGGTGGCTGTTCTGTAACCTGTCTGGAGGAGAAGCCACAACATGGTGCGCAGGTAGTACTGATAGTAATGATGGTGCTAGTAGTTATAATAGTAGTCACAGGTGGCTGTTCTGTAACCCGCCCGGAGGACAAGCCACAGCATGGTGCGCAGGTAGTACTGATAGTAATGATAGTGCTAGTAGGTATAACAGAAGTCACAGGTGGCTGTTCTGTAACCTGCCCGGAGGAGAAGCCACAGCATGGTGCGCAGGTAGTACTGATAGTAATGATAGTGCTAGTAGGTATAATAGTAGTCACAGGTGGCTATTCTGTAACCTGCCCGGAGGAGAGGCCACAGCATCGTGAGCAGGTAGTACTGATAGTAATGATAGTGCTAATAGGTATAATTGTAGTCACAGGTGGCTGTTCTGTAACCTGCCCAGAGGAGAAGCCACAGCATGGTGCGCAGGCAGTACTGAGAGTAATGATAGTGCTAGTAGTTATAATAGTAGTTACAGGTGGCTATTCTGTAACCTGCCTGGAGGAGAACCCACAGCATGGTGCGCAGGTAGTACTGATAGTAATGATAGTGCTAGTAGGTATAATAGTAGTCACAGGTGTCTATTCTATAACCTGCCCGGAGGAGAAGCCACAGCATGGTGCGCAGGTAGTACTGATAGTAATGATAATGCTAGTAGGTATAATAGTAGTCACAGGTGGTTATTCTGTAACCTGCCTGGAGGAGAAGCCACAGCATAGTGCGCAGGTAGTACTGATAGTAATGATAGTGCTAGTAGGTATAATAGTAGTCACAGGTGGCTGTTCTGTAACCTGCCCGGAGGACAAGCCACAGCATGGTGCGCAGGTAGTACTGATAGTAATGATAGTGCTAGTAGGTATAATAGTAGTCACAGGTGGCTATTCTGTAAACTGCCCGGAGGAGAAGCCACAGCATGGTGCGCAGGCAGTACTGTTAGTAATGATAGTGCTAGTAGTTATAATAGTAGTCACAGGTGGCTATTCTGTAACCTGCCCGGAGGAGACGCCACAGCATGGTGCTCAGGTAGTACTGATAGTAATGATAGTTCTAGTAGTTATAATAGTAGTCACAGGTAGCTATTCTGTAACCTGCCCGGAGGATAAGCCACAGCATGGTGCGCAGGTAGTACTGATAGTAATGATAGTGCTAGTAGGTATAATAGTAGTCACAGGTGGCTGTTCTGTAACCTGCCCGGAGGAGAAGCCACAGCATGGTGCGCAGGTAGTTCTGATAGTAATGATAGTGCTAGTAGGTATAATAGTTGTCACAGGTGGCTGTTCTGTAAACTGCCCGGAGGAGAAGCCACAGCATGGTGCGCAGGTAGTACTGATCGTAATGATAGTGCTAGTAGGTATAATAGTAGTCACAGGTGGCTGTTCTGTAACCTGCCTGGAGGAGAATCCACAGTATGGTGCGCAGGTAGTACTGATAGTAATGATAGTGCTAGTACTTATAATAGTAGTCACAGGTGGCTGTTCTGTAAACTGCCTGGAGGAGAAGCTACAGCATGGTGCGCAGGTAGTACTGATAGTAATGATAGTGCTAGTAGGTATATTAGTAGTCACAGGTGGCTATTCTGTAACCTGCCTGGAGGAGAAGCCACAGCATGGTGCGCAGGTAGTGCTGATAGTAATGATAGTGCTAGTAGGTATAATAGTAGTCACAGGTGGCTATTCTGTAACCTGCCCGGAGGAGAAGCCACAGCATGGTGCGCAGGTAGTACTGATAGTAATGATAGTGTTAGTGGTTATAGTAGTCACAGGTGGCTGTTCTGTAACCTGCCCAGAGGAGAAGCCACAGCATGGTGCGCAGGTAGTACTGATAGTAATGACAGTGCTAGTAGTTATAATAGTAGTCACAGGTGGCTGTTCTGTAACCTGCCTGGAGGAGAAGCCACAGCATGGTGCGCAGGTAGTACTGATAGTAATGATAGTGCTAGTAGGTATAATAGTAGTCACAGGTGGCTGTTCTGTAACCTGCCTGGAGGAGAATCCACAGCATGGTGCGCAGGTAGTACTGATAGTAATGATAGTGCTAGTACTTATAATATTAGTCACAGGTGGCTGTTCTGTAACCTGCCTGGAGGAGAAGCCACAGCATGGTGCGCAGGTAGTACTGATAGTAATGATAATGCTAGTAGGTATAATAGTAGTCACAGGTGGCTATTCTGTAACCTGCCTGGAGGAGAAGCCACAGCATGGTGCGCAGGTAGTACTAATAGTAATGATAGTGCTAGTAGGAATAATAGTAGTCACAGGTGGCTATTCTATAACCTGCCCGGAGGAGAAGCCACAGCATGGTGCGCAGGTAGTACTGATAGTAATGATAGTGCTAGTAGGTATAATAGTAGTCACAGGTGGTTATTCTGTAACCTGCCTGGAGGAGAAGCCACAGCATAGTGCGCAGGTAGTACTGATAGTAATGATAGTGCTAGTAGGTATAATAGTAGTCACAGGTGGCTATTCTGTAACCTGCCTGGAGGATAACCCACAGCATTGTGCGCAGGTAGTACTGATAGTAATGATAGTGCTAGTAGGTATAATAGTAGTCACAGGTGGATATTCTGTAACGTGCCCAGAGGAGAAGCCACAGCATGGTGCGCAGGTAGTACTGATAGTAATGATAGTGGTAGTAGGTATAATAGTAGTCACAGTTGGCTGTTCTGTAACCTGCCCAGAGGAGAAGCCACAGCATGGTGTGCAGGTAGTACTGATAGTAATGATGGTGCTAGTAGTTATAATAGTAGTCAGAGGTGGCTGTTCTGTAACCTGCCTGGAGGAGAAGCCACAGCATGGTGCGCAGGTAGTACTGATAGTAATGATAGTGCTAGTAGGTATAATAGTAGTCACAGGTGGCTATTCTGTAACCTGCCTGAAGGAGAAGCCACAGCATGGTGCGCAGGTAGTACTGATAATATTGATAATGCTAGTAGGTATAATAGTAGTCACAGGTGGTTATTCTGTAACCTGCCTGGAGGAGAAGCCACAGCATGGTGCGCAGGTAGTACTGATAGTAATGATGGTGCTAGTAGTTATAGTAGTAGTCACAGGTGGCTGTTCTGTAACCCGCCCGGAGGACAAGCCACAGCATGGTGCGCAGGTAGTACTGATAGTAATGATAGTGCTAGTAGGTATGACAGTAGTCACAGGTGGCTGTTCTGTAACCTGCCCGGAGGACAAGCCACAGCATGGTGCGCAGGTAGTACTGATAGTAATGATAGTGCTAGTAGGTATAATAGTAGTCACAGGTGGCTATTCTGTAAGCTGCCCGGAGGAGAAGCCACAGCATGGTGCGCAGGTAGTACTGATAGTAATGATAGTGCTAGTAGGTATAATTGTAGTCACAGGTGGCTGTTCTGTAACCTGCCCAGAGGAGAAGCCGCAGCATGGTGCTCAGGTAGTACTGATAGTAATGATAGTGCTAGTAGTTATAATAGTAGTCACAGGTGGCTATTCTGTAACCTGCCCGGAGGAGAAGCCACAGCATGGTGCTCAGGTAGTACTGATAGTAATGATAGTTCTAGTAGTTATAATAGTAGTCACAGGTGGCTATTCTGTAACCTGCCAGGAGGAGAAGCCACAGCATGGTGCGCAGGTAGTACTGATAGTAATGATAGTGCTAGTAGGTATAATAGTAGTCACAGGTGGCTGTTCTGTAACCTGCCCGGAGGAGAAGCCACAGCATGGTGCGCAGGTAGTACTGATAGTAATGATAGTGCTAGTAGGTATAATAGTAGTCACAGGTGGCTATTCGGTAACCTGCCCGGAGGAGAAGCCACAGCATTGTGCGCAGGTAGTACTGATAGTAATGATAGTGCTAGTAGGTATAATAGTAGTCACAGGTGGCTGTTCTGTAACCTGCCCGGAGGAGAAGCCACAGCATGGTGCGCAGGTCGTACTGATAGTAATGATAGTGCTAGAAGTTATAATAGTAGTCACAGGTGGCTGTTCTGTAACCTGCCCGGAGGAGAAACCACAGCATGGTGCGCAGGTTGTACTGATAGTAATGATAGTGCTAGTAGGTATAATAGTAGTCACAGGTGGCTGTTCTGTAACCTGCCTGGAGGAGAATCCACAGCATGGTGCGCAGGTAGTACTGAGAGTAATGATAGTGCTAGTACTTATAATAGTAGTCACAGGTGGCTGTTCTGTAACCTGCCTGGAGGAGAAGCCACAGCATGGTGCGCAGGTAGTACTGATAGTAATGATAGTGCTAGTAGGTATAATAGTAGTTACAGGTGGTTATTCTGTAACCTGCCTGGAGGAGAAGCCACAGCATGGTGCGCAGGTAGTGCTGATAGTAATGATAGTGCTAGTAGGTATAATAGTAGTCACAGGTGGCTATTCTGTAACCTGCCCGGAGGAGAAGCCACAGCATGCTGCGCAGGTAGTACTGATAGTAATGATAGTGCTAGTGGTTATAGTAGTCACAGGTGGCTGTTCTGTAACCTGCCCAGAGGAGAAGCCACAGCATGGTGCGCAGGTAGTACTGATAGTAATGACAGTGCTAGTAGTTATAATAGTAGTCACAGGTGGCTGTTCTGTAACCTGCCTGGAGGAGAAGCCACAGCATGGTGCGCAGGTAGTACTGATAGTAATGATAGTGCTAGTAGGTATAATAGTAGTCACAGGTAGCTGTTCTGTAACCTGCCTGGAGGAGAATCCACAGCATGGTGCGCAGGTAGTACTGATAGTACTGATAGTGCTAGTACTTATAATAGTAGTCACAGGTGGCTGTTCTGTAACCTGCCTGGAGGAGAAGCCACAGCATGGTGCGCAGGTAGTACTCATAGTAATGATAGTGCTAGTAGGTATAATAGTAGTCACAGGTGGCTATTCTATAACCTGCCCGGAGGAGAAGCCACAGCATGGTGCGCAGGTAGTACTGATAGTAATGATAGTGCTAGTAGGTATAATAGTAGTCACAGGTGGTTTTTCTGTAACCTGACTGGAGGAGAAGCCACAGCATAGTGCGCAGGTAGTACTGATAGTAATGATAGTGCTAGTAGGTATAATAGTAGTCACAGGTGGCTATTCTGTAACCTGCCTGGAGGAGAAGCCACAGCATTGTGCGCAGATAGTACTGATAGTAATGATAGTGGTAGTAGGTATAATAGTAGTCACAGGTGGATATTCTGTAACCTGCCCGGAGGAGAAGCCACAGCATGGTGCGCAGGTAGTACTGATAGTAATGATAGTGCTAGTAGGTATAATAGTAGTCACAGGTGGCTGTTCTGTAACCTGCCCAGAGGAGAAGCCACAGCATGGTGCGCAGGTAGTACTGATAGCAATGATGGTGCTAGTAGTTATAATAGTAGTCAGAGGTGGCTGTTCTGTAACCTGCCTGTAGGAGAAGCCACAGCATGGTGCACAGGTAGTACTGATAGCAATGATAGTGCTAGTAGGTATAATAGTAGTCACAGGTGGCTGTTCTGTAACCTGCCTCGAGGAGAAGCCACAGCATAGTGCGCAGGTAGTACTGATAGTAATGATAGTGCTAGTAGGTATAATAGTAGTCACAGGTGGCTATTCTGTAACCTGCCTGGAGGAGAAGCCACAGCATTGTGCGCAGATAGTACTGATAGTAATGATAGTGCTAGTAGGTATAATAGTAGTCACAGGTGGATATTCTGTAACCTGCCCGGAGGAGAAGCCACAGCATGGTGCGCAGGTAGTACTGATAGTAATGATAGTGCTAGTAGGTATAATAGTAGTCACAAGTGGCTGTTCTGTAACCTGCCCAGAGGAGAAGCCACAGCATGGTGCGCAGGTAGTACTGATAGCAATGATGGTGCTAGTAGTTATAATAGTAGTCAGAGGTGGCTGTTCTGTAACCTGCCTGTAGGAGAAGCCACAGCATGGTGCACAGGTAGTACTGATAGTAATGATAGTGCTAGTAGGTATAATAGTAGTCACAGGTGGCTGTTCTGTAACCTGCCTGGAGGAGAAGCCACAGCATAGGTAGTACTGATAGTAATGATAGTGCTAGTACTTATAATAGTAGTCACAGGTGGCTGTTCTGTAACCTGCCAGGAGGAGAAGCCACAGCATGGTGCGCAGGTAGTACTGATAGTAATGATAGTGCTCGTAGGTATAATAGTAGTCACAGGTGGCTGTTCTGTAACCTGCCCAGAGGAGAAGCCACAGCATGGTGCGCAGGTAGTACTGATAGCAATGATGGTGCTAGTAGTTATAATAGTAGTCAGAGGTGGCTGTTCTGTAACCTGCCTGTAGGAGAAGCCACAGCATGGTGCACAGGTAGTACTGATAGCAATGATAGTGCTAGTAGGTATAATAGTAGTCACAGGTGGCTGTTCTGTAACCTGCCTCGAGGAGAAGCCACAGCATAGTGCGCAGGTAGTACTGATAGTAATGATAGTGCTAGTAGGTATAATAGTAGTCACAGGTGGCTATTCTGTAACCTGCCTGGAGGAGAAGCCACAGCATTGTGCGCAGATAGTACTGATAGTAATGATAGTGCTAGTAGGTATAATAGTAGTCACAGGTGGATATTCTGTAACCTGCCCGGAGGAGAAGCCACAGCATGGTGCGCAGGTAGTACTGATAGTAATGATAGTGCTAGTAGGTATAATAGTAGTCACAAGTGGCTGTTCTGTAACCTGCCCAGAGGAGAAGCCACAGCATGGTGCGCAGGTAGTACTGATAGCAATGATGGTGCTAGTAGTTATAATAGTAGTCAGAGGTGGCTGTTCTGTAACCTGCCTGTAGGAGAAGCCACAGCATGGTGCACAGGTAGTACTGATAGTAATGATAGTGCTAGTAGGTATAATAGTAGTCACAGGTGGCTGTTCTGTAACCTGCCTGGAGGAGAAGCCACAGCATAGGTAGTACTGATAGTAATGATAGTGCTAGTACTTATAATAGTAGTCACAGGTGGCTGTTCTGTAACCTGCCTGGAGGAGAAGCCACAGCATGGTGCGCAGGTAGTACTGATAGTAATGATAGTGCTAGTAGGTATAATAGTAGTCACAGGTGGCTGTTCTGTAACCTGCCTGGAGGAGAAGCCACAGCATGGTGCGCAGGTAGTACTGATAGTAATGATAGTGCTAGTACTTATAATAGTAGTCACAGGTGGCTGTTCTGTAACCTGCCTGGAGGAGAAGCCACAGCATGGTGCGCAGGTAGTACTGA
Organism: Phyllobates terribilis; assembly: GCF_046119375.1. Taxonomy (NCBI): domain Eukaryota; kingdom Metazoa; phylum Chordata; class Amphibia; order Anura; family Dendrobatidae; genus Phyllobates; species Phyllobates terribilis. The sequence continues at coordinate 641,270,159 of NW_027362762.1, forward strand.
TAGTAATGATAGTGCTAGTAGGTATAATAGTAGTCACAGGTGGCTGTTCTGTAACCTGCCTGGAGGAAAAGCCACAGCATGGTGCGCAGGTAGTACTGATAGTAATGATAGTGCTAGTACTTATAATAGTAGTCACAGGTCGCTGTTCTGTATCCTGCCTGGAGGAGAAGCCACAGCATGGTGCGCAGGGAGTACTGATAGTAATGATAGTGCTAGTAGGTATAATAGTAGTCACAGGTGGCTATTCTGTAACCTGCCCGGAGGAGAAGCCACAGCATGGTGCTCAGGTAGTACTGATAGTAATGATAGTTCTAGTAGTTATAATAGTAGGCACAGGTGGCTGTTCTGTAAACTGCCCGGAGGAGAAGCCACAGCATGGTGCGCAGGTAGTACTGATCGTAATGATAGTGCTAGTAGGTATAATAGTAGTCACAGGTGGCTATTCGGTAACCTGCCCGGAGGAGAAGCCACAGCATTGTGCGCAGGTAGTAATGATAGTGCTAGTAGGTATAATAGTAGTCACAGGTGGCTGTTCTGTAACCTGCCCGGAGGAGAAGCCGCAGCATGGTGCGCAAGTCGTACTGATAGTTATGATAGTGCTAGTAGTTATAATAGTAGTCACAGGTGGCTATTCTGTAACCTGCCTGGAGGAGAAGCCACAGCATGGTGCGCAGGTAGTACTGATAGTAATGATAGTGCTAGTAGGTATAATAGTAGTCACAGGTGGCTGTTCTGTAACATGCCTGGAGGAGAAGCCACAGCATGGTGCGCAGGTAGTACTGATAGTAATGATAGTGCTAGTAGGTATAATAGTAGTCACAGGTGGCTGTTCTGTAACCTGCCTGGAGGAGAATCCACAGCATGGTGCGCAGGTAGTACTGATAGTAATGATAGTGCTAGTACTTATAATAGTAGTCACAGGTGGCTGTTCTGTAACCTGCCTGGAGGAGAAGCCACAGCATGGTGTGCAGGTAGTACTGATAGTAATAATAGTGCTAGTAGGTATAATAGTAGTCACCGGTGGCTATTCTGTAACCTGCCTGGAGGAGAAGGCACAGCATGGTGCGCAGGTAGTGCTGATAGTAATGATAGTGCTAGTAGGTATAATAGTAGTCACAGGTGGCTATTCTGTAACCTGCCCGGAGGAGAAGCCACAGCATGGTGCGCAGGTAGTACTGATAGTAATGATAGTGCTAGTGGTTATAGTAGTCACAGGTGGCTGTTCTGTAACCTGCCCAGAGGAGAAGCCACAGCATGGTGCGCAGGTAGTACTGATAGTAATGACAGTGCTAGTAGTTATAATAGTAGTCACAGGTGGCTGTTCTGTAACCTGCCTGGAGGAGAAGCCACAGCATCGTGCGCAGGTAGTACTGATCGTAATGATAGTGCTAGTAGGTATAATAGTAGTCACAGGTGGCTATTCGGTAACCTGCCCGGAGGAGAAGCCACAGCATTGTGTGCAGGTAGTACTGATAGTAATGATAGTGCTAGTAGGTATAATAGTAGTCACAGGTGGCTGTTCTGTAACCTGCCCGGAGGAGAAGCCACAGCATGGTGCGCAAGTCGTACTGATAGTAATGATAGTACTAGTAGTTATAATAGTAGTCACAGGTGGCTGTTCTGTAACATGCCTGGAGGAGAAGCCACAGCATGGTGCGCAGGTAGTACTGATAGTAATGATAGTGCTAGTAGGTATAATAGTAGACACAGGTGGCTGTTCTGTAACCTGCCTGGAGGAGAATCCACAGCATGGTGCGCAGGTAGTACTGATAGTAATGATAGTGCTAGTACTTATAATAGTAGTCACAGGTGGCTGTTCTGTAACCTGCCTGGAGGAGAAGCCACAGCATGGTGCGCAGGTAGTACTGATAGTAATGATAGTGCTAGTAGGTATAATAGTAGTCACCGGTGGCTATTCTGTAACCTGCCTGGAGGAGAAGCCACAGCATGGTGCGCAGGTAGTGCTGATAGTAATGATAGTGCTAGTAGGTATAATAGTAGTCACAGGTGGCTATTCTGTAACCTGCCCGGAGGAGAAGCCACAGCATGGTGCGCAGGTGTACTGATAGTAATGATAGTGCTAGTGGTTATAGTAGTCACAGGTGGCTGTTCTGTAACCTGCCCAGAGGAGAAGCCACAGCATGGTGCGCAGGTAGTACTGATAGTAATGACAGTGCTAGTAGTTATAATAGTAGTCACAGGTGGCTGTTCTGTAACCTGCCTGGAGGAGAAGCCACAGCATGGTGCGCAGGTAGTACTGATAGTAATGATAGTGCTAGTAGGTATAATAGTAGTCACAGGTGACTGTTCTGTAACCTGCCTGGAGGAGAATCCACAGCATGGTGCGCAGGTAGTACTGATAGTACTGATAGTGCTAGTACTTATAATAGTAGTCACAGGTGGTTGTTCTGTAACCTGCCTGGAGGAGAAGCCACAGCATGTTGCGCAGGTAGTAATGATAGTAATGATAATGCTAGTAGGTATAATAGTAGTCACAGGTGGCTATTCTGTAACCTGCCCAGAGGAGAAGCCACAGCATGGTGCGCAGGTAGTACTGATAGTAATAATAGTGCTAGTAGGTATAATAGTAGTCACAGGTGGCTATTGTATAACCTGCCCGGAGGAGAAGCCACAGCATGGTGCGCAGGTAGTACTGATAGTAATGATAGTGCTAGTAGGTATAATAGTAGTCACAGGTGGTTATTCTGTAACCTGCCTGGAGGAGAAGCCACAGCATACTGCGCAGGTAGTACTGATAGTAATGATAGTGCTAGTAGGTATAATAGTAGTCACAGGTGGCTATTCTGTAACCTGCCTGGAGGAGAAGCCACAGCATTGTGCACAGATAGTACTGATAGTAATGATAGTGCTAGTAGGTATAATAGTAGTCACAGGTGGATATTCTGTAACCTGCCCGGAGGAGAAGCCACAGCATGGTGCGCAGCTAGTACTGATAGTAATGATAGTGCTAGTAGGTATAATAGTAGTCACAGGTGGCTGTTCTGTAACCTGCCCAGAGGAGAAGCCACAGCATGGTGCGCAGGTAGTACTGATAGCAATCATGGTGCTAGTAGTTATAATATTAGTCAGAGGTGGCTGTTCTGTAACCTGCCTGGAGGAGAAGCCACAGCATGGTGCACAGGTAGTACTGATAGTAATGATAGTGCTAGTAGGTATAATAGTAGTCACAGGTGGCTGTTCTGTAACCTGCCTGGAGGAGAAGCCACAGCATAGGTAGTACTGATAGTAATGATAGTGCTAGTACTTATAATAGTAGTCACAGGTGGCTGTTCTGTAACCTGCCTGGAGGAGAAGCCACAGCATGGTGCGAAGGTAGTACTGATAGTAATGATAGTGCTAGTACTTATAATAGTAGTCACAGGTGGCTGTTCTGTAACCTGCCTGGAGGAGAAGCCACAGCATGGTGCGCAGGTAGTACTGATAGTAATGATAGTGCTAGTAGGTATAATAGTAGTCACAGGTGGCTGTTCTGTAACCTGCCTGGAGGAGAAGCCACAGCATGGTGCGCAGGTAGTACTGATAGTAATGATAGTGCTAGTACTTATTATAGTAGTCACAGGTGGCTGTTCTGTAACCTGCCTGGAGGAGAAGCCACAGCATGGTGCGCAGGTAGTACTGATAGCAATGATGGTGCTAGTAGGTATAATAGTAGTCACAGGTGGCTGTTCTGTAACCTGCCTGGAGGAGAATCCACAGCATGGTGCGCAGGTAGTACTGATAGTAATGATAGTGCTAGTACTTATAATAGTAGTCACAGGTGGCTGTTCTGTAACCTGCCTGGAGGAGAAGCCACAGCATGGTGCGCAGGTAGTACTGATAGTAATGATAGTGCTAGTAGGTATAATAGTAGTCACAGGTGGCTATTCTGTAACCTGCCTGGAGGAGAAGCCACAGCATGGTGCGCAGGTAGTGCTGATAGTAATGATAGTGCTAGTAGGTATAATAGTAGTCACAGGTGGCTAATCTGTAACCTGTCCGGAGGAGAAGCCACAGCATGGTGCGCAGGTAGTACTGATAGTAATGATAGTGCTAGTGGTTATAGTAGTCACAGGTGGCTGTTCTGTAACCTGCCCAGAGGAGAAGCCACAGCATGGTGCGCAGGTAGTACTGATAGTAATGAAGGTGCTAGTAGTTATAATAGTAGTCACAGGTGGCTGTTCTGTAACCTGCCTGGAGGAGAAGCCACAGCATGGTGCGCAGGTAGTGCTGATAGTAATGATAGTGCTAGTAGGTATAATAGTAGTCACAGGTGGCTATTCTGTAACCTGTCCGGAGGAGAAGCCACAGCATGGTGCGCAGGTAGTACTGATAGTAATGATAGTGCTAGTGGTTATAGTAGTCACAGGTGGCTGTTCTGTAACCTGCCCAGAGGAGAAGCCACAGCATGGTGCGCAGGTAGTACTGATAGTAATGAAGGTGCTAGTAGTTATAATAGTAGTCACAGGTGGCTGTTCTGTAACCTGCCTGGAGGAGAAGACACAGCATGGTGCGCAGGTAGTACTGATAGTAATGATAGTGCTAGTAGGTATAATAGTAGTCACAGGTGGCTGTTCTGTAACCTGCCTGGAGGAGAATCCACAGCAATGGTGCGCAGGTAGTACTGATAGTACTGATAGTGCTAGTACTTATAATAGTAGTCACAGGTGGCTGTTCTGTAACCTGCCTGGAGGAGAAGCCACAGCATGGTGCGCAGGTAGTAATGATAGTAATGATAATGCTAGTAGGTATAATAGTAGTCACAGGTGGCTATTCTGTAAACTGCCTGGAGGAGAAGCCACAGCATGGTGCGCAGGTAGTACTGATAGTAATAATAGTGCTAGTAGGTATAATAGTAGTCACAGGTGGCTATTCTATAACCTGCCTGGAGGAGAAGCCACAGCATGGTGCGCAGGTAGTACTGATAGTAATGATAGTGCTAGTAGGTATAATAGTAGTCACAGGTGGTTATTCTGTAACCTGCCTGGAGGAGAAGCCACAGCATACTGCGCAGGTAGTACTGATAGTAATGATAGTGCTAGTAGGTATAATAGTAGTCACAGGTGGCTATTCTGTAACCTGCCTGGAGGAGAAGCCACAGCATTGTGCACAGATAGTACTGATAGTAATGATAGTGCTAGTAGGTATAATAGTAGTCACAGGTGGATATTCTGTAACCTGCCCGGAGGAGAAGCCACAGCATGGTGCGCAGCTAGTACTGATAGTAATGATAGTGCTAGTAGGTATAATAGTAGTCACAGGTGGCTGTTCTGTAACCTGCCCAGAGGAGAAGCCACAGCATGGTGCGCAGGTAGTACTGATAGCAATGATGGTGCTAGTAGTTATAATATTAGTCAGAGGTGGCTGTTCTGTAACCTGCCTGGAGGAGAAGCCACAGCATGGTGCACAGGTAGTACTGATAGTAATGATAGTGCTAGTAGGTATAATAGTAGTCACAGGTGGCTGTTCTGTAACCTGCCTGGAGGAGAAGCCACAGCATAGGTAGTACTGATAGTAATGATAGTGCTAGTACTTATAATAGTAGTCACAGGTGGCTGTTCTGTAACCTGCCTGGAGGAGAAGCCACAGCATGGTGCGCAGGTAGTACTGATAGTAATGATAGTGCTAGTAGGTATAATAGTAGTCACAGGTGGCTGTTCTGTAACCTGCCTGGAGGAGAAGCCACAGCATAGGTAGTACTGATAGTAATGATAGTGCTAGTACTTATAATAGTAGTCACAGGTGGCTGTTCTGTAACCTGCCTGGAGGAGAAGCCACAGCATGGTGCGCAGGTAGTACTGATAGTAATGATAGTGCTAGTAGGTATAATAGTAGTCACAGGTGGCTATTCTGTAACCTGCCTGGAGGAGAAGTCACGGCATGGTGCGCAGGTAGTGCTGATAGTAATGATAGTGCTAGTAGGTATAACAGTAGTCACAGGTGGCTATTCTGTAACCTGCCCGGAGGAGAAGCCACAGCATGGTGCGCAGGTAGTACTGATAGTAATGATGGTGCTAGTAGTTATAATAGTAGTCAGAGGTGGCTGCTCTGTAACCTGCCTGGAAGAGAAGCCACAGCATGGTGCGCAGGTAGTACTGATAGTAATGATAGTGCTAGTAGGTATAATAGTAGTCACAGGTGGCTATTCTGTAATCTGCCTGGAGGAGAAGCCACAGCATGGTGTGCAGGTAGTACTGATAGTAATGATAGTGCTAGTAGGTATAATAGTAGTCACAGGTGGCTGTTCTGTAACATGTCTGGAGGAGAAGCCACAGCATGGTGCGCAGGTAGTACTGATAGTAATGATGGTGCTAGTAGTTATAATAGTAGTCACAGGTGGCTGTTCTGTAACCCGCCCGGAGGACAAGCCACAGCATGGTGCACAGGTAGTACTGATAGTAATGATAGTGCTAGTAGGTATAATAGTAGTCACAGGTGGCTATTCTGTAACCTGCCCGCAGGAGAAGCCACAGCATGTTGCGCAGGTAGTACTGATAGTAATGATAGTGCTAGTAGGTATAATTGTAGTCACAGGTGGCTGTTCTGTAACCTGCCCAGAGGAGAAGCCACAGCATGGTGCGCAGGTAGTACTGATAGTAATGATAGTGCTAGTAGTTATAATAGTAGTCACAGGTGGCTATTCTGTAACCTGCCCGGAGGAGAAGCCACAGCATGGTGCTCAGGTAGTGCTGATAGTAATGATAGTTCTAGTAGTTATAATAGTAGTCACAGGTGGCTATTCTGTAACCTGCCCGGAGGAGAAGCCACAGCATGGTGCGCAGGTAGTACTGATAGTAATGATAGTGCTAGTAGGTATAATAGTAGTCACAGGTGGCTGTTCTGTAACCTGCCCGGAGGAGAAGCCACAGCATGGTGCGCAGGTAGTACTGATAGTAATAATAGTGCTAGTAGGTATAATAGTAGTCACAGGTGGCTATTCTATAACCTGCCCGGAGGAGAAGCCACAGCATGGTGCGCAGGTAGTACTGATAGTAATGATAGTGCTAGTAGGTATAATAGAAGTCACAGGTGGTTATTCTGTAACCTGCCTGGAGGAGAAGCCACAGCATACTGCGCAGGTAGTACTGATAGTAATGATAGTGCTAGTAGGTATAATAGTAGTCACAGGTGGCTATTCTGTAACCTGCCTGGAGGAGAAGCCACAGCATTGTGCACAGATAGTACTGATAGTAATGATAGTGCTAGTAGGTATAATAGTAGTCACAGGTGGATATTCTGTAACCTGCCCGGAGGAGAAGCCACAGCATGGTGCGCAGCTAGTACTGATAGTAATGATAGTGCTAGTAGGTATAATAGTAGTCACAGGTGGCTGTTCTGTAACCTGCCCAGAGGAGAAGCCACAGCATGGTGCGCAGGTAGTACTGATAGCAATGATGGTGCTAGTAGTTATAATATTAGTCAGAGGTGGCTGTTCTGTAACCTGCCTGGAGGAGAAGCCACAGCATGGTGCACAGGTAGTACTGATAGTAATGATAGTGCTAGTAGGTATAATAGTAGTCACAGGTGGCTGTTCTGTAACCTGCCTGGAGGAGAAGCCACAGCATAGGTAGTACTGATAGTAATGATAGTGCTAGTACTTATAATAGTAGTCACAGGTGGCTGTTCTGTAACCTGCCTGGAGGAGAAGCCACAGCATGGTGCGCAGGTAGTACTGATAGTAATGATAGCGCTAGTAGGTATAATAGTAGTCACAGGTGGCTGTTCTGTAACCTGCCTGGAGGAGAAGCCACAGCATGGTGCGCAGGTAGTACTGATAGTAATGATAGTGCTAGTAGGTATAATAGTAGTCACAGGTGGCTGTTCTGTAACCTGCCTGGAGGAGAAGCCACAGCATGGTGCGCAGGTAGTACTGATAGTAATGATAGTGCTGGTACTTATAATAGTAGTCACAGGTGGCTGTTCTGTAACCTGCCTGGAGGAGAAGCCACAGCATGGTGCGCAGGTAGTACTGATAGTAATGATAGTGCTAGTAGGTATAATAGTAGTCACAGGTGGCTATTCTGTAACCTGCCTGGAGGAGAAGCCACAGCATGGTGTGCAGGTAGTACTGATAGTAATGATAGTGCTAGTAGGTATAATAGTAGTCACAGGTGGCTGTTCTGTAACCTGTCTGGAGGAGAAGCCACAGCATGGTGCGCAGGTAGTACTGATAGTAATGATGGTGCTAGTAGTTATAATAGTAGTCACAGGTGGCTGTTCTGTAACCCGCCCGGAGGACAAGCCACAGCATGGTGCGCAGGTAGTACTGATAGTAATGATAGGGCTATTAGGTATAACAGTAGTCACAGGTGGCTGTTCTGTAACCTGCCTGGAGGATAAGCCACAGCATGGTGCGCAGGTAGTACTGATAGTAATGATAGTGCTAGTAGGTATAATAGTAGTCACAGGTGGCTGTTCTGTAACCTGCCTGGAGGAGAAGCCACAGCATGGGGCGCAGGTAGTACTGATAGTAATGATAGTGCTAGTAGGTATAATAGTAGTCACAGGTGGTTATTCTGTAACCTGCCTGGAGGAGAAGCCACGGCATGGTGCGCAGGTAGTGCTGATAGTAATGATAGTGCTAGTGGGTATAATAGTAGTCACAGGTGGCTATTCTGTAACCTGCCCGGAGGAGAAGCCACAGCATGGTGCGCAGGTAGTACTGATAGTAATGATGGTGCTAGTAGTTATAATAGTAGTCACAGGTGGCTGTTCTGTAACCTGCCTGGAAGAGAAGCCACAGCATGGTGCGCAGGTAGTACTGATAGTAATGATAGTGCTAGTAGGTATAATAGTAGTCACAGGTGGCTATTCTGTAACCTGCCTGGAGGAGAAGCCACAGCATGGTGTGCAGGTAGTACTGATAGTAATGATAGTGCTAGTAGGTATAATAGTAGTCACAGGTGGCTGTTCTGTAACCTGTCTGGAGGAGAAGCCACAGCATGGTGCGCAGGTAGTACTGATAGTAATGATGGTGCTAGTAGTTATAATAGTAGTCACAGGTGGCTGTTCTGTAACCCGCCCGGAGGACAAGCCACAGCATGGTGCGCAGGTAGTACTGATAGTAATGATAGGGCTATTAGGTATAACAGTAGTCACAGGTGGCTGTTCTGTAACCTGCCCGGAGGACAAGCCACAGCATGGTGCGCAGGTAGTACTGATAGTAATGATAGTGCTAGTAGGTATAATAGTAGTCACAGGTGGCTATTCTGTAACCTGCCTGGAGGAGAAGCCACAGCATGGTGCGCAGGTAGTACTGATAGTAATGATAGTGCTAGGAGGTATAATAGTAGTCACAGGTGGCTGTTCTGTAACCCGCCCGGAGTACAAGCCACAGCATGGTGCGCAGGTAGTACTGATAGTAATGATAGTGCTAGTAGGTATAACAGTAGTCACAGGTGGCTGTTCTGTAACCTGCCCGGAGGACAAGCCACAGCATGGTGCACAGGTAGTACTGATAGTAATGATAGTGCTAGTAGGTATAATAGTAGTCACAGGTGGCTATTCTGTAACCTGCCCGCAGGAGAAGCCACAGCATGGTGCGCAGGTAGTACTGATAGTAATGATAGTGCTAGTGGGTATAATTGTAGTCACAGGTGGCTGTTCTGTAACCTGCCCAGAGGAGAAGCCACAGCATGGTGCGCAGGTAGTACTGATAGTAATGATGGTGCTAGTAGGTATAATAGTAGTCACAGGTGGATATTCTGTAACCTGCCCGGAGGAGAAGCCACAGCATGGTGCGCAGGTAGTACTGATAGTAATGATAGTGCTAGTAGGTATAATAGTAGTCACAGGTGGCTGTTCTGTAAACTGCCCGGAGGAGAAGCCACAGCATGGTGCGCAGGTAGTACTGATCGTAATGATAGTGCTAGTAGGTATAATAGTAGTCACAGGTGGCTATTCGGTAACCTGCCCGGAGGAGAAGCCACAGCATGGTGCACAGGTAGTACTGATAGTAATGATAGTGCTAGTAGATATAATAGTATTCACAGGTGGCTGTTCTGTAAACTGCCCGGAGGAGAAGCCACAGCATGGTGCGCAGGTCGTACTGATAGTAATGATAGTGCTAGTAGTTATAATAGTAGTCACAGGTGGCTGTTCTGTAACCTGCCCGGAGGAGAAGCCACAGCATGGTGCACAGGTAGTACTGATAGTAATGATAGTGCTAGTAGGTATAATAGTAGTCACAGGTGGCTGTTCTGTAACCTGCCCGGAGGAGAAGCCACAGCATGGTGCGCAGGTAGTACTGATAGTAATGATAGTGCTAGTAGGTATAATAGTAGTCACAGGTGGCTGTTCTGTAACCTGCCTGGAGGAGAATCCACAGCATGATGCGCAGGTAGTACTGATAGTAATGATAGTGCTAGTACTTATAATAGTAGTCACAGGTGGCTGTTCTGTAACCTGCCTGGACGAGAAGCCACAGCATGGTGCGCAGGTAGTACTGATAGTAATGATAGTGCTAGTAGGTATAATAGTAGTCACAGGTGGCTATTCTGTAACCTGCCTGGAGGAGAAGCCACAGCATGGTGCGCAGGTAGTGCTGATAGTAATGATAGTGCTAGTAGGTATAATAGTAGTCACAGGTGGCTATTCTGTAACCTGCCCGGAGGAGAAGCCACAGCATGGTGCGCAGGTAGTACTGATAGTAATAATAGTGCTAGTGGTTATAGTAGTCACAGGTGGCTGTTCTGTAACCTGCCCAGAGGAGAAGCCACAGCATGGTGTGCAGGTAGTACTGATAGTAATGACAGTGCTAGTAGTTATAATAGTAGTCACAGGTGGCTGTTCTGTAACCTGCCTGGAGGAGAAGCCACAGCATGGTGCGCAGGTAGTACTGACAGTAATGATAGTGCTAGTAGGTATAATAGTACTCACAGGTGGCTGTTCTGTAACCTGCCTGGAGGAGAATCCACAGCATGGTGCGCAGGTAGTACTGATAGTAATGATAGTGCTAGTACTTATAATAGTAGTCACAGGTGGCTGTTCTGTAACCTGCCTGGAGGAGAAGCCACAGCATGGTGCGCAGGTAGTACTGATAGTAATGATAATGCTAGTAGGTATAATAGTAGTCACAGGTGGCTATTCTGTAACCTGCCTGGAGGAGAAGCCACAGCATGGTGCGCAGGTAGTACTGATAGTAATGATAGTGCTAGTAGGTATAATAGTAGTCACAGGTGGCTATTCTGTAACCTGCCCGGAGGAGAAGCCACAGCATGGTGCGCAGGTAGTACTGATAGTAATGATGGTGCTAGTAGTTATAATAGTAGTCAGAGGTGGCTGTTCTGTAACCTGCCTGGAAGAGAAGCCACAGCATGGTGCGCAGGTAGTACTGATAGTAATGATAGTGCTAGTAGGTATAATAGTAGTCACAGGTGGCTATTCTGTAACCTGCCTGGAGGAGAAGCCACAGCATGGTGTGCAGGTAGTACTGATAGTAATGATAGTGCTAGTAGGTATAATAGTAGTCACAGGTGGCTGTTCTGTAACCTGTCTGGAGGAGAAGCCACAGCATGGTGCGCAGGTAGTACTGATAGTAATGATGGTGCTAGTAGTTATAATAGTAGTCACAGGTGGCTGTTCTGTAACCCGCCCGGAGGACAAGCCACAGCATGGTGCGCAGGTAGTACTGATAGTAATGATAGGGCTAGTAGGTATAACAGTAGTCACAGGTGGCTGTTCTGTAACCTGCCCGGAGGACAAGCCACAGCATGGTGCGCAGGTAGTACTGATAGTAATGATAGTGCTAGTAGGTATAATAGTAGTCACAGGTGGCTATTCTGTAACCTGCCTGGAGGAGAAGCCACAGCATGGTGCGCAGGTAGTACTGATAGTAATGATAGTGCTAGGAGGTATAATAGTAGTCACAGGTGGCTGTTCTGTAACCCGCCCGGAGTACAAGCCACAGCATGGTGCGCAGGTAGTACTGATAGTAATGATAGTGCTAGTAGGTATAACAGTAGTCACAGGTGGCTGTTCTGTAACCTGCCCGGAGGACAAGCCACAGCATGGTGCACAGGTAGTACTGATAGTAATGATAGTGCTAGTAGGTATGATAGTAGTCACAGGTGGCTATTCTGTAACCTGCCCGCAGGAGAAGCCACAGCATGTTGCGCAGGTAGTACTGATAGTAATGATAGTGCTAGTAGGTATAATTGTAGTCACAGGTGGCTGTTCTGTAACCTGCCCAGAGGAGAAGCCACAGCATGGTGCGCAGGTAGTACTGATAGTAATGATAGTGCTAGTAGTTATAATAGTAGTCACAGGTGGCTATTCTGTAACCTGCCTGGAGGAGAAGCCACAGCATGGTGCTCAGGTAGTGCTGATAGTAATGATAGTTCTAGTAGTTATAATAGTAGTCACAGGTGGCTATTCTGTAACCTGCCCGGAGGAGAAGCCACAGCATGGTGCGCAGGTAGTACTGATAGTAATGATAGTGCTAGTAGGTATAATAGTAGTCACAGGTGGCTGTTCTGTAACCTGCCCGGAGGAGAAGCCACAGCATGGTGCGCAGGTAGTACTGATAGTAATAATAGTGCTAGTAGGTATAATAGTATTCACAGGTGGCTATTCTATAACCTGCCCGGAGGAGAAGCCACAGCATGGTGCGCAGGTAGTACTGATAGTAATGATAGTGCTAGTAGGTATAATAGTAGTCACAGGTTGTTATTCTGTAACCTGCCTGGAGGAGAAGCCACAGCATACTGCGCAGGTAGTACTGATAGTAATGATAGTGCTAGTAGGTATAATAGTAGTCACAGGTGGCTATTCTGTAACCTGCCTGGAGGAGAAGCCACAGCATTGTGCACAGATAGTACTGATAGTAATGATAGTGCTAGTAGGTATAATAGTAGTCACAGGTGGTTATTCTGTAACCTGCCCGGAGGAGAAGCCACAGCATGGTGCGCAGCTAGTACTGATAGTAATGATAGTGCTAGTAGGTATAATAGTAGTCACAGGTGGCTGTTCTGTAACCTGCCCAGAGGAGAAGCCACAGCATGGTGCGCAGGTAGTACTGATAGCAATGATGGTGCTAGTAGTTATAATATTAGTCAGAGGTGGCTGTTCTGTAACCTGCCTGGAGGAGAAGCCACAGCATGGTGCACAGGTAGTACTGATAGTAATGATAGTGCTAGTAGGTATAATAGTAGTCACAGGTGGCTGTTCTGTAACCTGCCTGGAGGAGAAGCCACAGCATAGGTAGTACTGATAGTAATGATAGTGCTAGTACTTATAATAGTAGTCACAGGTGGCTGTTCTGTAACCTGCCTGGAGGAGAAGCCACAGCATGGTGCGCAGGTAGTACTGATAGTAATGATAGTGCTAGTAGGTATAATAGTAGTCACAGGTGGCTATTCTGTAACCTGCCTGGAGGAGAAGCCACGGCATGGTGCGCAGCTAGTACTGATAGTAATGATAGTGCTAGTAGGTATAATAGTAGTCACAGGTGGCTGTTCTGTAACCTGCCCAGAGGAGAAGCCACAGCATGGTGCGCAGGTAGTACTGATAGCAATGATGGTGCTAGTAGTTATAATATTAGTCAGAGGTGGCTGTTCTGTAACCTGCCTGGAGGAGAAGCCACAGCATGGTGCACAGGTAGTACTGATAGTAATGATAGTGCTAGTAGGTATAATAGTAGTCACAGGTGGCTGTTCTGTAACCTGCCTGGAGGAGAAGCCACAGCATAGGTAGTACTGATAGTAATGATAGTGCTAGTACTTATAATAGTAGTCACAGGTGGCTGTTCTGTAACCTGCCTGGAGGAGAAGCCACAGCATGGTGCGCAGGTAGTACTGATAGTAATGATAGTGCTAGTAGGTATAATAGTAGTCACAGGTGGCTGTTCTGTAACCTGCCTGGAGGAGAAGCCACAGCATAGGTAGTACTGATAGTAATGATAGTGCTAGTAGGTATAATAGTAGTCACAGGTGGCTGTTCTGTAACCTGCCTGGAGGAGAAGCCACAGCATGGTGCGCAGGTAGTACTGATAGTAATGATAGTGCTGGTACTTATAATAGTAGTCACAGGTGGCTGTTCTGTAACCTGCCTGGAGGAGAAGCCACAGCATGGTGCGCAGGTAGTACTGATAGTAATGATAGTGCTAGTAGGTATAATAGTAGTCACAGGTGGCTATTCTGTAACCTGCCTGGAGGAGAAGCCACGGCATGGTGCGCAGGTAGTGCTGATAGTAATGATAGTGCTAGTAGGTATAATAGTAGTCACAGGTGGCTATTCTGTAACCTGCCCGGAGGAGAAGCCACAGCATGGTGCGCAGGTAGTACTGATAGTAATGATGGTGCTAGTAGTTATAATAGTAGTCAGAGGTGGCTGTTATGTAACCTGCCTGGAAGAGAAGCCACAGCATGGTGCGCAGGTAGTACTGATAGTAATGATAGTGCTAGTAGGTATAATAGTAGTCACAGGTGGCTATTCTGTAACCTGCCTGGAGGAGAAGCCACAGCATGGTGTGCAGGTAGTACTGATAGTAATGATAGTGCTAGTAGGTATAATAGTAGTCACAGGTGGCTGTTCTGTAACCTGTCTGGAGGAGAAGCCACAGCATGGTGCGCAGGTAGTACTGATAGTAATGATGGTGCTAGTAGTTATAATAGTAGTCACAGGTGGCTGTTCTGTAACCCGCCCGGAGGACAAGCCACAGCATGGTGCGCAGGTAGTACTGATAGTAATGATAGGGCTAGTAGGTATAACAGTAGTCACAGGTGGCTGTTCTGTAACCTGCCCGGAGGACAAGCCACAGCATGGTGCGCAGGTAGTACTGATAGTAATGATAGTGCTAGTAGGTATAATAGTAGTCACAGGTGGCTATTCTGTAACCTGCCTGGAGGAGAAGCCACAGCATGGTGCGCAGGTAGTACTGATAGTAATGATAGTGCTAGGAGGTATAATAGTAGTCACAGGTGGCTGTTCTGTAACCCGCCCGGAGTACAATCCACAGCATGGTGCGCAGGTAGTACTGATAGTAATGATAGTGCTAGTAGGTATAACAGTAGTCACAGGTGGCTGTTCTGTAACCTGCCCGGAGGACAAGCCACAGCATGGTGCACAGGTAGTACTGATAGTAATGATAGTGCTAGTAGGTATAATAGTAGTCACAGGTCGCTATTCTGTAACCTGCCCGCAGGAGAAGCCACAGCATGGTGCGCAGGTAGTACTGATAGTAATGATAGTGCTAGTGGGTATAATTGTAGTCACAGGTGGCTGTTCTGTAACCTGCCCAGAGGAGAAGCCACAGCATGGTGCGCAGGTAGTACTGATAGTAATGATAGTTCTAGTAGTTATAATAGTAGTCACAGGTGGCTATTCTGTAACCTGCCCGGAGGAGAAGCCACAGCATGGTGCGCAGGTAGTACTGATAGTAATGATAGTGCTAGTAGGTATAATAGTAGTCACAGGTGGCTGTTCTGTAACCTGCCCGGAGGAGAAGCCACAGCATGGTGAGCAGGTAGTACTGATAGTAATGATGGTGCTAGTAGGTATAATAGTAGTCACAGGTGGATATTCTGTAACCTGCCCGGAGGAGAAGCCACAGCATGGTGCGCAGGTAGTACTGATAGTAATGATAGTGCTAGTAGGTATAATAGTAGTCACAGGTGGCTGTTCTGTAAACTGCCCGGAGGAGAAGCCACAGCATGGTGCGCAGGTAGTACTGATCGTAATGATAGTGCTAGTAGGTATAATAGTAGTCACAAGTGGCTATTCGGTAACCTGCCCGGAGGAGAAGCCACAGCATGGTGCACAGGTAGTAATGATAGTAATGATAGTGCTAGTAGGTATAATAGTATTCACAGGTGGCTGTTCTGTAAACTGCCCGGAGGAGAAGCCACAGCATGGTGCGCAGGTCGTACTGATAGTAATGATAGTGCTAGTAGTTATAATAGTAGTCACAGGTGGCTGTTCTGTAACCTGCCCGGAGGAGAAGCCACAGCATGGTGCACAGGTAGTACTGATAGTAATGATAGTGCTAGTAGGTATAATAGTAGTCACAGGTGGCTGTTCTGTAACCTGCCCGGAGGAGAAGCCACAGCATGGTGCGCAGGTAGTACTGATAGTAATGATAGTGCTAGTAGGTATAATAGTAGTCACAGGTGGCTGTTCTGTAACCTGCCTGGAGGAGAATCCACAGCATGATGCGCAGGTAGTACTGATAGTAATGATAGTGCTAGTACTTATAATAGTAGTCACAGGTGGCTGTTCTGTAACCTGCCTGGACGAGAAGCCACAGCATGGTGCGCAGGTAGTACTGATAGTAATGATAGTGCTAGTAGGTATAATAGTAGTCACAGGTGGCTATTCTGTAACCTGCCTGGAGGAGAAGCCACAGCATGGTGCGCAGGTAGTGCTGATAGTAATGATAGTGCTAGTAGGTATAATAGTAGTCACAGGTGGCTATTCTGTAACCTGCCCGGAGGAGAAGCCACAGCATGGTGCGCAGGTAGTACTGATAGTAATGATAGTGCTAGTGGTTATAGTAGTCACAGGTGGCTGTTCTGTAACCTGCCCAGAGGAGAAGCCACAGCATGGTGTGCAGGTAGTACTGATAGTAATGACAGTGCTAGTAGTTATAATAGTAGTCACAGGTGGCTGTTCTGTAACCTGCCTGGAGGAGAAGCCACAGCATGGTGCGCAGGTAGTACTGACAGTAATGATAGTGCTAGTAGGTATAATAGTACTCACAGGTGGCTGTTCTGTAACCTGCCTGGAGGAGAATCCACAGCATGGTGCGCAGGTAGTACTGATAGTAATGATAGTGCTAGTACTTATAATAGTAGTCACAGGTGGCTGTTCTGTAACCTGCCTGGAGGAGAAGCCACAGCATGGTGCGCAGGTAGTACTGATAGTAATGATAATGCTAGTAGGTATAATAGTAGTCACAGGTGGCTATTCTGTAACCTGCCTGGAGGAGAAGCCACAGCATGGTGCGCAGGTAGTACTGATAGTAATGATGGTGCTAGTAGTTATAATAGTAGTCAGAGGTGGCTGTTCTGTAACCTGCCTGGAGGAGAAGCCACAGCATGGTGCGCAGGTAGTACTGATAGTAATGATAGTGCTAGTAGGTATAATAGTAGTCAGAGGTGGCTGTTCTGTAACCTGCCTGGAGGAGAAGCCACAGCATAGGTAGTACTGATAGTAATGATAGTGCTAGTACTTATAATAGTAGTCACAGGTGGCTGTTCTGTAACCTGCCTGGAGGAGAAGCCACAGCATCGTGCGCAGTTAGTACTGATAGTAATGATAGTGCTAGTAGGTATAATAGTAGTCACAGGTGGCTGTTCTGTAACCTGCCTGGAGGAGAAGCCACAGCATGGTGCGCAGGTAGTACTGATAGTAATGATAGTGCTAGTACTTATAATACTAGTCACAGGTGGCTGTTCTGTAACCTGCCTGGAGGAGAAGCCACAGCATGGTGCGCAGGTAGTACTGATAGTAATGATAGTGCTAGTAGGTATAATAGTAGTCACAGGTGGCTGTTCTGTAACCTGCCTGGAGGAGAAGCCACAACATGGTGCGCAGGTAGTACTGATAGTAATGATAGTGCTAGTACTTATAATAGTAGTCACAGGTGGCTGTTCTGTAACCTGCCTGGAGGAGAACCCACAGCATGGTGCGCAGGTAGTACTGATAGTAATGATAGTGCTAGTAGGTATAATAGTAGTCACAGGTGGCTATTCTGTAACCTGCCTGGAGGAGAAGCCACAGCATGGTGCGCAGGTAGTGCTGATAGTAATGATAGTGCTAGTAGGTATAATAGTAGTCACAGGTGGCTGTTCTGTAAACTGCCCGGAGGAGAAGCCACAGCATGGTGCGCAGGTCGTACTGATAGTAATGATAGTGCTAGTAGTTATAATAGTAGTCACAGGTGGCTGTTCTGTAACCTGCCCGGAGGAGAAGCCACAGCATGGTGCACAGGTAGTACTGATAGTAATGATAGTGCTAGTAGGTATAATAGTAGTCACAGGTGGCTGTTCTGTAACCTGCCTGGAGGAGAAGCCACAGCATGGTGCGCAGGTAGTACTGATAGTAATGATAGTGCTAGTAGGTATAATAGTAGTCACAGGTGGCTGTTCTGTAACCTGCCTGGAGGAGAATCCACAGCATGATGCGCAGGTAGTACTGATAGTAATGATAGTGCTAGTACTTATAATAGTAGTCACAGGTGGCTGTTCTGTAACCTGCCTGGACGAGAAGCCACAGCATGGTGCGCAGGTAGTACTGATAGTAATGATAGTGCTAGTAGGTATAATAGTAGTCACAGGTGGCTATTCTGTAACCTGCCTGGAGGAGAAGCCACAGCATGGTGCGCAGGTAGTGCTGATAGTAATGCTAGTGCTAGTAGGTATAATAGTAGTCACAGGTGGCTATTCTGTAACCTGCCCGGAGGAGAAGCCACAGCATGGTGCGCAGGTAGTACTGATAGTAATGATAGTGCTAGTGGTTATAGTAGTCACAGGTGGCTGTTCTGTAACCTGCCCAGAGGAGAAGCCACAGCATGGTGTGCAGGTAGTACTGATAGTAATGACAGTGCTAGTAGTTATAATAGTAGTCACAGGTGGCTGTTCTGTAACCTGCCTGGAGGAGAAGCCACAGCATGGTGCGCAGGTAGTACTGACAGTAATGATAGTGCTAGTAGGTATCAGGGGCGGAACTACCGCCCGTGCAGCCGGTTCATTGAACGGGGGCCCCGAGGGAGAGGGGGCCCCTCCAGCCTCAGCAGGGCCGCCATCAGGGCATGACTGCCCTGACTCCAGTATGGGGCCCGGCCGGTAGGGGCCCCCTCGGAGCCCCGTTGGGGGCCCCCCTCTTATGCATCTCTCGCCTCATGGGGCCCCTGGCCCCATGCTAAGCGCCGGGTCCGGGACATCTCAGCGCTGTGCTGCGCTGCCGTGGCAGCGCCTTCAAGATTCCCCTGACTTCCGGTCATGTGACGGTGCCGTCACATGGCCGGAAGTCAGGAGAACCTGGTGTCAGCGATTTGGACGAGCGCCAGGATTCTGCAGGGATCGCATGGGGGTAAGTATAACAAGTTTTATTTTTTTAAAAATACAATTAACTAGAAGTGGGGGGAATTGGGAGATGCACATGTGTGTGGGGGGGGGGGAATTGGGAGATGCACATGTGTGGGGGGGGGAATTGGGAGATGCACATGTGTGTGGGGGGGGGGAATTGGGAGATGCACATGTGTGTGTGGGGGGGGGGGAATTGGGAGATGCACATGTGTGGGGGGGGGGAATTGGGAGATGCACATGTGTGGGGGGGGGGAATTGGGAGATGCATATGTGTGGGGGGGGGATTGGGAGATGCACATGTGTGTGGGGGGGGGAATTGGGAGATGCACATGTGTGGGGGGGGGAATTGGGAGATGCACATGTGTGGGGGGGGGGAATTGGGAGATGCACATGTGTGGGGGGGGGGAATTGGGAGATGCACATGTGTGGGGGGGGGATTGGGAGATGCACATGTGTGGGGGGGGGAATTGGGAGATGCACATGTGTGGGGGGGGGGAATTGGGAGATGCACATGTGTGGGGGGGGGATTAGGAGATGCACATGTGTGGGGGGGGGATTAGGAGATGCACATGTGTGGGGGGGGATTAGGAGATGCACATGTGTGGGGGGGGGATTGGGAGATGCACATGTGTGTGGGGGGGAATTGGGAGATGCACATGTGTGTGGGGGGGAATGGGAGATGCACATGTGTGTGGGGGGGAATGGGAGATGCACATGTGTGTGGGGGGGAAATGGGAGATGCACATGTGTGTGGGGGGGAAATGGGAGATGCACATGTGTGTGGGGGGGAAATGGGAGATGCACATGTGTGTGGGGGGGAAATGGGAGATGCACATGTGTGGGGGGGAAATGGGAGATGCACATGTGTGTGTGGGGGGGGGAATGGGAGATGCACATGTGTGTGTGGGGGGGGAATGGGAGATGCACATGTGTGTGTGGGGGGGGGATGGGAGATGCACGTGTGTGGGGGGGGGAATTGGGAGATGCACATGTGTGTGTGGGGGGGGAATTGGGAGATGCACATGTGTGTGGGGGGGGAATTGGGAGATGCACATGTGTGGGGGGGGGGAATTGGGAGATGCACATGTGTGGGGGGGGGAATTGGGAGATGCATATGTGTGGGGGGGGGGATTGGGAGATGCACATGTGTGGGGGGGGGGAATTGGGAGATGCACCTGTGTGGGGGGGGGAATTGGGAGATGCACATGTGTGGGGGGGGGGAATTGGGAGATGCACATGTGTGGGGGGGGGAATTGGGAGATGCACATGTGTGGGGGGGGGATTGGGAGATGCACATGTGTGGGGGGGGGAATTGGGAGATGCACATGTGTGGGGGGGGGAATTGGGAGATGCACATGTGTGGGGGGGGATTAGGAGATGCACATGTGTGGGGGGGGGATTGGGAGATGCACATGTGTGGGGGGGGGGATTGGGAGATGCACATGTGTGTGGGGGGGAATTGGGAGATGCACATGTGTGTGGGGGGGAATGGGAGATGCACATGTGTGTGGGGGGAATGGGAGATGCACATGTGTGTGGGGGGGAATGGGAGATGCACATGTGTGTGGGGGGGAAATGGGAGATGCACATGTGTGTGGGGGGGAAATGGGAGATGCACATGTGTGGGGGGGAAATGGGAGATGCACATGTGTGTGGGGGGGGGGGAATGGGAGATGCACATGTGTGTGGGGGGGGGAATGGGAGATGCACATGTGTGTGTGGGGGGGGATGGGAGATGCACGTGTGTGGGGGGGGAATGGGAGATGCACATGTGGGGGAGGGGGATGAGAGAGGTGCACATGTGGGGGAGGGGAATGAGAGAGGTGCACATGTGGGGGTGAGAGAGGTGCTCGTGGGGGGATGAGAGATGCACATGGGGGGATGAGAGAGGGGCACATGTGGGGGAGGGGGATGAGAGATGTGCACATGGGGGGTGGTGAGAGATGTGCACATGGGGGGTGGTGAAAGATGTGCACATGGGGGGGTTTGAGAGCTGCACATGGAGGGGTGAGAGCTGCACATGGGGGGGATGAGAGCTGCACATGGGGGAATTGGGAGAAAATGAGCTGCACATGGGGGAATTGGGAGTAGGGGGATAATGAGCTGCACATAATGAATGTGGGGTGGGGGAGAGTAAATGATGATGGGGTGGGGAGAGCACGGACATGATATAATGAATTGGGGCAGGGGGTGCATGTAAATAATGAATGCGGGGAGCAGGAAGCATAGAGTAGGGGGCGTTGCGGATGCAGGAGTGTAACTGGTAACAAATTGGCGGAAAGAGTAGAGGTTCTAATTAAATTATATATTGAGTGCCTATTTACAGTTAATGGGGGCACCGTGGTGGATTACAATTTATATTTGGAATGGTAGGTGGCATAATAACTAACCATATATTGATGGTGGATGCACGTCTGTATTCAGCTGCGTAATGTAGAAGTTGGGGAATGTGCTCTAGATAACTGTGTTATTTTATGCAGAGATGAGTCCTGGCTGGAAGACGTGATGGCGGTCTGTGCTGGATGAAGGAGAAAAGCGTAGCTGAAGGACTTCACCTAGAGACGTCACCAGTGAGTCAGTGTATTACATGTACACTTACACTATATACTATGTACCGGGCTCCTGTGTATAATGTCACTGGTGATCACTGTATTACCTGTACACTATATACAGAGCTCCTGTGTATAATGTCACTGGTGATCACTGTATTACCTGTACACTGACACTATATACAGAGCTCCTGTGTATAATGTCACTGGTGATCACTAGATTACCTGGACACTTACATTATACATACCATGTATAGAGCTCCCGTGTATAATGACACTTATGGTAATATTAGTAATGTGGTGGTAATATTAGTAATGTGGTGGTAATATGTGGTCTGGTCATGGTGTGGCAGTTTTTCTCCCTTCTGTGTGGTATTATTCGGTCACTATGTTGTGGTAATATGTGGTCTGGTCATGGTGTGGCGGTATTCCCTGTATGTGGTATTATTGGTCATTTTAAAAAAAAATGTATATGACACATTCCCTTAAAGAAAACTAAATAAACATATATCTAAAAAGAGTATTGCATATTTTAAGAAAATTTTAATAGGTTAGAGTAGGGCCCGGCCAGAAGAGTCTACCTTATCGTGGTGGCGGCTTTAAAAATCTTTTGGCCAAAACAAAAGCTGATGGCTATGTATGTGGCGCCGTCACATGGCCGAACGTCAGGAGAACGTGGTGGCAGCGACGTGGACGAGCGCCAGGATTCTGCAGGGATCGCATGGGGGTAAGTATAACAAGTTTTATTTTTTTAAATACAATTAATTAACCAGGAGTGGGGGGAATCAGAGATGCACATGGGGGGGGGGGTGAGAGATGCACATGGGGGGGGGGTGAGAGATGCACATGGGGGGGGGTGAGAGATGCACATGGGGGGGGTGAGAGATGCACATGGGGGGGGGATGAGAGATGCACATGGGGGGGGGGTGAGAGATGCACATGGGGGGGGGTGAGAGATGCACATGGGGGGGTGAGAGATGCACATGGGGGGGTGAGAGATGCACATGGGGGGGTGAGAGATGCACATGGGGGGATGAGAGATGCACATGGGATGGATGAGAGATGCAAATGGGGGGGATGAGAGATGCACATGGGGGGGATGAGAGATGCACATGGGGGGATGAGAGATGCACATGGGGGGGATGAGAGATGCACATGGGGGGGGGTGAGAGATGCACATGGGGGGGATGAGAGATGCACATGGGGGGGGATGAGAGATGCACATGGGGGGGATGAGAGATGCACATGGGGGGGGATGAGAGATGCACATGGGGGGGGATGAGAGATGCACATGGGGGGGATGAGAGATGCACATGGGAGGGGGATGAGAGATGCACATGGGAGGGGGATGAGAGATGCACATGGGAGGGGGATGAGAGATGCACATGGGAGGGGGATGAGAGATGCACATGGGGGGGGGTGAGAGATGCACGGGGGGGGGTGAGAGATGCACGGGGGGGTGAGAGATGCACGGGGGGGGTGAGAGATGCACGGGGGGGAGAGAGATGCACGGGGGGGTGAGAGATGCACGGGGGGGGTGAGAGATGCACGGGGGGGGTGAGAGATGCACGGGGGGGTGAGAGATGCACGGGGGGGGTGAGAGATGCACGGGGGGATGAGAGATGCACGGGGGGGGTGAGCTGCACATGGGGGGGTTATGTTTACATAACTTTGTTGCCTTATGAAGGGCAGGGGGGGCCCCCAAAAATTTCTTGCACAGGGGCCCACTACAGTCTGTGTCCGCCCCTGCCCCACAGCCAGATCATATGAAAAACAATAAATATTATAGTCACCTAATCTTGATTCCCAGCACTGCAGCATCCGTCTCCTCTTCTATGGCGGGTCTGCAGAGCGGCGCGATACAATGATGTCATCATGCCACCTGAACGCTGTTGTCTCATTAGCTGTAGTCTGTGGCTTATGAGATGATAGAGTAGGGAGCTTGTGTCTCTGCTCTATCACAGAATTGAACTTTGTCAGCGTCATTTGAAAGCTGACACAGTTCAATGCAGCGGTCGTAGGGAATCTGGGGCTCCGGACAAGACATTCGGGGCTGAAGCCTCGACTCTTTGAAGCTAGCGACTGTCTAGTAAAGGTGGGAGGAGTATACCACATGCTACCCCTCAGATCTCCTGCAATAGGTAGAACGCAGTATATCATAATTGCTTGAAGTGTTCCTTTAAGGATGGCCAAAAAGAGGAAAAAATTCCATGTTATTTCAAGGAAAGACTTTTGTCATTTTACTTTCCAGAAATGTAAACATCAATTTGAAACCATATTTAGGTGTTTCTGTTTCTTAAACGCGCAGTTTTCGAAATGGTTATTGATTTTTCAGCATCTATATGAAATGATTACAATAAAGTAATTCTTTTGGCGTTTTGCCAGTTGCATAATTACTACTTAAAGGTTAATTAAAATGGTGGCTCTGGCAGGTGTGTGTATACTGCGCAAAACAAACCTTAGAGTAAAAATGATGTGTGTTAGAGGAAATAAATAGACTTTCATCTCGTGTAATTGCATGCTTTGCGGAAACATATAATCAAGATGCACAGTTTTATTTTGCAAGTTATCTAAAATGAAATATTGTTGTAAGTGGCACAGTAGTTTTACTTTACCAGTTTCAGGAAAACTGATATATTCCGGGTATGACTCTAATAGAGTGACATTGTGTCACGATTTCACGAGCTTCCACACACAGGCTTAGCACAAGTCTCTCCATTTACCAGATCCTAGTAGTTGCCCTGGCCTTCACCCCTTAACCCTTTCAGAAAGGAGTAATTGAAATGAAACACCATAGCTCTCTGATCCAGTGGCACTAAAAGTCCCAGGAATAAAACAGGACTGTAGCAGTTACTCGTGACTCACAACAAAGGTGTCGCAACACCTAGTAACTGAAGCAGTAACAGAGGGGACAGGAACCGGCACAGATGTTACACAAAGACTACTAAGGTCTCATGCATGCATCAGAATAGTATGACCACAACCAGTAGCGTAGCTACCGGGGGGCAGAGGGGGCGACGCTATTGTAAATGTACTGATACAATTACACCCTGGGGCAGAGCAGGGAGACTCGATGTCCCTGCACTGCCCGGTGGAGTGGGGGTCCCCAGTGCTGTCACTGCAAGCTCAGTGATGAGAGAGGGAGCGCGACGCTCCCTCTCCCATCAGTCCCCCCTCTGCGTCTGATGTCACTGACGTTATCACTTGGCGCCCGGCCCGCTGTTCTGAAGATGTGTGCGGGCCGGGCATTCGGAGCAGAGAGGGAATGAGGAGGAGAGAGAGGTGAGTATTGTGTTTATTTTTTATTTTTCCTATGGGGGGGTGGTTATGCTACTGACTTTGCCTATGAGGGGGGGGATTATGCTACAGACTCTGCTTATGGGGGGGGATTATGCTACAGACTCTGCTTATGGGGGGGGATTATGCTACAGACTTTGCCTATGGGGGGATTATACTACAGACTCTGCCTATGGGGGGTTTATACTACAGACTCTGCCTATGGGGGTATTATATTACAGACTCTGCCTATGGGGGAGATTATACTACTGACTCTGCCTATGGGGGGGGATTATACTACAGACTTTGCGTATGGGGGGATTATACTACAGACTCTGCATATGGGGAGGATTATACTACAGACTCTGCCAATGGAGGACAATACTACAGACTCTGTCTATGGGGGGGATTATGCTACAGACTCTGCTCTGCTTATGGGTGGGATTATGCTACAGACTTTGCCAATGGGGGGATTATACTACAGACTCTGCCTATGGTGGGATTATACTACAGACTCTGGCTATGGGGGAGGATTATACTACAGACTATGCCTATGGGGGCATTATACTACAGACTATGCCTATGGGGGGATTATACTACAGACTGTGCCTATGGAGGGATTATGCTACAGACTATGCCTATGGGGGGATTATACTACAGACTCTGCCTATGCGGGGGATTATACTACACACTCTGCCTATGGTGGGAGCATTATGCTACAGACTTTGCCTATGTGGGGGGATTATACTACAGACTCTGCCTATGGGGGGAGCATTATACTACAGACTCTGCCTATGGGGGGAGTATTATACTACAGACTCTGCCTATGGGAGGAACATTATACTACAGACTCTGCCTATGGGGGGAGCATTATACAGTGGGTACGGAAAGTATTGAGACCCCTTTAAATTTTTCACTTTGTTTCATTGCAGCCATTTGGTAAATTCTAAAAAGTTATTTTTTTTTCTTATTAAAGTACACTCTGCACCCCATCTTGACTGAAAAAAACAGAAATGTAGAAATTTAGAAAATTTATTAACAAAGAAAAATGGAAATATCACATGGTCATAACTATTCAGACCCTTTGCTCAGTATTGAGTAGAAGCACCCTTTTGAGCTAGTACAGCGATGACTTTTCTTGGGAATGATGCAACAAGTTTTTCACACCTGGATTTGGGGATCCTCTGCCATTATTCCTTGCAGATCCTCTCCAGTTCTGTCAGGTTGGATGATGAACGTTGGTGGACAGCCATTTTCAGGTCTCTCCAGAGATGCTCAATTGGGTTTAGGCTAGGGCTCTGACTGGGCCAGTTAAGAATGGTCACAGAGTTGTTCTGAAGCCACTCCTTTATTATTTTAGCTGTGTGTTTAGTGTCATTGTCTTGTTGGAAGGTGAACCTTTGGCCAAGTCTGAGGTCCAGAGCACTCTGGAAGAGGTTTTCATCTGTACTTGGCTGCATTTATGTTTCATTCAATTGCAACCAGTCATCCTGTCCCTGCAGCTGAAAAACACCCCCATAGCATGATGCTGCCACCACCATGTTTCACTGTTAGGATTGTATTGGGCAGGTGATGAGCAGTGCCTGGTTTTCTCCACACATACCGCTTAGAATTATCACTAAAAAGTTCTATCTTCGTCTCATCAGACCAGAGAATCTTATTTCTCATAGTCTGGGAGTCCTTCATGTGTTTTTGAGCAAACTCTATGCAGGCTTTCATGTGTCTTGCACTGAGGAAAGGCTTCCGTCGGGCTACTCTTCCTTAAAGGCCCGACTGGTGGAGAGATGCAGTGATAGTTGACTTGGTGGAACTTTCTCCCATCTTCCTACTGCATTTCTGGAGCTTAGTGATCTTGGGGTTTTCTTTACCTCTCTCACCAAGGCTCTTTTCCCACGATTGCTCAGTTTGGCTGGATAGCCAGGTGTAGGATGACTTCTGGTGGTCCCAAACTTCTTCCATTTAAGGATTATGGAGGCCACTGTGCTCTTTGGAACCTTGAGTACTGCAGAAATTTTTTGTAACCTTGGCCAGATCTGTGCCTTGCCACAATTCTGTCTCTGAGCTCCTTGGGCAGTTCCTTTGAACTCATGATTCTCATTTGGTCTGACATGCACTGTGAGCTGTGAGGTCTTATATAGACAAGTGTGTGCCTTTCCAAATCAAGTCCTATCAGTTTAATTAAACACAGCTGGACTCCAATGAAGGAGTAGAACCATCTCAAGGAGAATCACAAGGAAATGGACAGCATGTGACTCAAATATGAGTGTCTGAGCAAAGGGTCTGAATACTTATGACCATGTGATATTTCAGTTTTTCTTTTCTAATAAATTTGCAAAAATTTCTACATTTCTGTTTTTTTCAGTCAAGATGGGGTGCAGAGTGTACTTTAATGAGAAAAAAAATAACTTTTTAGAATTTACTAAATGTGTTAGAACCTTGCTGTTAGGTTTTTTTTTCCTTTGCTGGTCACATGACCTTGTTGGCCTATTTAATCCTGCTCCGCCCTTCTGGCTTTGCTGGACTTCATTGTATATCTACTTTCTAGCTAGCCTGTGCTCTGTATCTAACTCTGTTAGTTTGCTTGGTCTACGGACCTCTAGGTTCTATCTATTTTGTTTGTTCGTCTGTCTGCTACTATTTCTGTTAGGAGGTGTCCCATATTCCTCCCAGTCCTTAGTACTTGTAAGGATTCCCTCCCCAAATCTATAGGTCTCCGTACAGACTAGATTAGGACTTTAGCAGGTCTGATCGCAGGATCAGGTTCCCTGTTACATCGTAGGGATTCAGCTGAGTCTTATAGTAGGGACAGATCTCCTCTCTTTCCTTAGCTTTGGTAGCAGAACATAACAGTAAGTCCAGCCTGTAAATTCTCTAAGGAAAGATTTTTTTTTGTTCCATCATGGTGTCGGTTCAGGATTTGGCTAAACACCTGCAGGGACTCTCTCTGGAAGTGGCCGAGCTCCGTCAGCACGTGAGTAACTGTCCTGGAGCATATTTCTTGGAGCCTAAGGTATGTTTGCCGGATTTATTTTTTGGTGAACATCGAGAATTTTTTTCATTTAAAAATGCTTGCTTATTGTATTTTCGTTTGAGACCCAAGTCCTCTGGGGATGAATCCCAGCGCGTAGGGTTCATAATGTCACTTTTGCGCAAAGAGCCTCAGGAGTGGGCCTTTTCTTTGCAACCTAGTGATACATGCTTCAGATCAGTGGATAGTTTTTTTTCTGCTTTAGGACTTTTATATGATGATCCTGACCGTGTGGCATCAGCTGAGACTGAGTTGAGACGTTTAAAACAAGGATCAGGTAATATGGAAAAATATTGTACACATTTTCGTCGTTGGTCCACTCAAACAGGGTGGAACGATTCTGCTCTGAAAAGTCTATTTCTTGCTGGGCTCAGTGAAAAGGTTAAAGACCTGCTAATTGCTTATCCTACACCTGAGGATTTGCAACAGGCTATGCAATTAGCTATACGGGTGGACAGAAGACTGCGTGCTAGGGTTAATGAGAGCAAATCCTCTGCTATGTCAGTTTCTGGTTATGATAATGTGTGTACTAACAGTGGTGAACCGATGGAGATTGGATCGGTGGCACCTCGCTCTCAAGAAAAACACCGTCGTTTTTCAGAAGGCTTGTGTTTCTATTGCGGGAAATCTGGTCATTTGATTAAAGGCTGTGAGCTTCGTATGAAGAAAGAAAAAAAAATGGTCAGTCACGCCCGTATTGCCTGTTTAAATTCCAAGGGTATATTTTTAGCTGCTTCCACGATTGCTCAGGAAAAATTAATGGAATTTCGGGTGTTTGTTGATTGCGGGTCTACACTGAATGTTATTGATGGGGGATTCGTGGAAAAACTCAATTTAAAACCTGAACCTTTATCATCCCCCATTGCTGTGGTTTCTGTGGATGGCTCCCCTTTGAAGAATATTACTCTCAAGGTCAGTGAATTTCCTCTCACTATTAATGGTGTTCACCATGAGAAATTGGATTTGGTAGTGTTGAATAACTTGCCTTCTCCAGTAATATTGGGTTTGCCCTGGTTAAAATTTCACAATCCTGTACTGGATTGGTCTACCAGTGAAATTAAATCCTGGAGCCATAAATGTTATGACAAGTGTTGTAACGGGCGTATTGCAGCTTTGGATAGGGGAGAATTACCTGTACCTATTCAGGATTTTTGGAGAGTTTTTTCTGAGAAAGAATCGCAGGTTTTGCCTCCCCATAGAGACTATGATTGTTCTATTGAATTTGTCCCTGGAGCGACTCTTCCTAAAAGTCGTTTATTTAACCTTACTATTCCTGAGAGGAAGGCTTTGGAGGAATACATACAGACAAGTTTGGCCGCCGGTCACATTAGGCCCTCTAAGTCTCCTGTGGCGGTTGGATTTTTTTTTGTAAAAAAAAAGGACGGCGGTTTACGTCCTTGTCTGGATTTTCGTGAGATTAACAAAATTACGGTACGCAATCCTTACCCACTGCCATTGATTCCTGATCTGTTTAACCAGTTATTGGGGGCCAAGTGGTTCTCTAAAATTGACCTTAAGGGGGCATACAATCTGTTGCGCATGAAGGAGGGTGATGAATGGAAGACTGCTTTTAACACTCCTGTGGGTCATTTTGAGAATCTGGTTATGCCTTTTGGTCTTACTAATGCTCCTGCATTTTTTCAGAATCTGATTAATGACATCCTTAGACCTTTGATCGGTAAAAATGTGGTTGTGTATTTGGATGACATTTTGATTTATTCGCCAGATCTGGAGTCTCATTGGCGGAGCGTGCGTGAGGTATTACAGTTATTAATGGACAATTCGCTTTTTGCTAA
Source organism: Phyllobates terribilis (assembly GCF_046119375.1). Taxonomy (NCBI): domain Eukaryota; kingdom Metazoa; phylum Chordata; class Amphibia; order Anura; family Dendrobatidae; genus Phyllobates; species Phyllobates terribilis. The sequence goes on from NW_027362762.1 coordinate 641,299,830, forward strand.
GCTGGAGAAATGTGAGTTCGCTGTACAGAGAATTAGTTTTTTGGGCTACATTATCTCCAGCAAAGGTTTTGAGATGGATCCGGTTAAGGTTCAGGCTGTGCAGGAATGGCCTAGGCCTATTGGTTTGAAATCAATACAGAGGTTTTTGGGTTTCGCCAATTACTATAGAAAATTCATAAAAATTTTTTCTAGTATTGTCAAACCTCTGACTGATCTCACCAGGAAAGGTGCTGATGCGGTTCAGTGGTCTTCTGAGGCCATTGAAGCTTTTGTGTATCTCAAGGAGAGGTTCACCTCTGCTCCCATCCTTATGCAGCCTGATGTTACTAGGCCGTTTTTGGTTGAGGTTGATGCTTCCTCTGTGGGGGTTGGCGCAGTATTGTCTCAGGATAACGGGGATGGATTACATCCCTGTGCATTTTTTTCAAAAAAATTTTCGGAGACTGAATTGAATTACGATATTGGTAATCGGGAATTATTGGCTATTAAACTCGCATTTGAACACTGGCGCCACTTCTTGGAAGGTGCGGAATTTCCCGTTCAGGTTCTTACGGATCATAAAAATCTGATATATCTTGACGCTGCCAAGCGCCTGAATGCCCGTCAGGCTAGGTGGGCACTGTTTTTCTCGCGGTTTAATTTCTCCGTTACTTACATCCCTGGTACTAAGAATGTTAAGGCGGATGCCTTGTCTCGCAGTTTTTCTCCCATAGTCGGTGCTGAGAAAGAGGAAAACATTTTACAAGAAGGTGTTGTGATAGCTGCTTTAGACTCCGTTTTGGAAGATGAGATTCTTAAAGCTCAGGAGAATGCCCCATCTAACACTCCTCATGGGAGGTTGTTTGTGCCTGGGACCTTTAGGAGAGATTTGTTTGTTGAGTGTCACGAATCTCGGTTGGCAGGTCATCCCGGAATCTCTGAGACCAAGAGACTGGTGGGTCGCAGTTTTTGGTGGCCTGGATGGCAGAAGGAAGTCATTAAGTGGGTGCGCCAATGTACTATATGTGCTAGATCTAAGTCCTCACATACTCCTGCTGCGGGGTTGCTTTGTCCTTTGGAGGTCCCCAGTGCTCCTTGGACACATTTGGCTATGGACTTTATAACTGACCTTCCCCCCTCTGAGGGTTTTACTGTCATCTGGGTGGTCGTGGACCGTTTTAGCAAGATGTGTCACTTGGTTCCCTTCGTCAAACTGCCCTGCGCTAAAACTCTCGCTAAGGCCTTTGTCAAGGAAATTGTCAGACTTCATGACGTTCCTACTGACATTGTTTCTGATAGGGGTCCTCAGTTCGTGGCTCGTTTTTGGCGTGCCTTTTGTGACAGGTTGGGAATTCATTTGTCGTTTTCGTCCGGATATCATCCTGAATCTAATGGCCAGACAGAAAGGAAAAACCAGGATGTTGAGCAGTTCTTGCGTTGTTTTGTGGCAGACAATCAAGAGGGGTGGTCTGAGTTTCTGCCACTTGCCGAATTTGCTCTGAACAATCATACATCTTCTTCTGCTGGTTGTTCGCCTTTTTTTTGTTGTTCTGGGAGACATCCGTCGTTTGGGTCGTTCTCCAAGTTGGGATCTGCCGTGCCTGAGGAGGAGAATTTTTCCGGTGATTTGGAAAGAGTTTGGACGGATGTGCGTGGTAATCTTCAGGAGGCCAACAGAAAATCTAAAGACTACTTTGATAGGAAACGACAGGAGGTTTTGTTCGCTGTTGGTGACATGGTTTGGTTGTCCTCTAGGAATCTGCGGTTGAGGATTCCTTCTAAGAAATTGGGTCCCAAGTTTGTAGGGCCCTTTAAGGTGCTTCAGGTTGTCAACCAATCTGCTGTTAGGTTGGAGGTTCCTACCTCCTGGAGAATTAATCCGGTCTTTCATGTCTCTCTGTTAAAAAAAGCTGTTGTGTCGGATGGTGACGCCTCTGCCTCTGTTCCTCCGGTGGTGGAGGACGGGGAATATGAAATTTCTCGCATCCTTGACTCTAGACGGTATAGAGGTAGTTTGCAGTATCTTGTGGCCTGGAAAGGTTTCGGACCCGAGGATAACTCTTGGGTGAGGTCAGATGATGTTTCCGCGTCCAGACTTATCAGAGCGTTTCACAGGAGATTTCCTGATAAGCCTGGTCCTAGGGGATCCGGAGGATCCTCTTAGAAGGGGGGGTACTGTTAGAACCTTGCTGTTAGGTTTTTTTTTCCTTTGCTGGTCACATGACCTTGTTGGCCTATTTAATCCTGCTCCGCCCTTCTGGCTTTGCTGGACTTCATTGTATATCTACTTTCTAGCTAGCCTGTGCTCTGTATCTAACTCTGTTAGTTTGCTTGGTCTACGGACCTCTAGGTTCTATCTATTTTGTTTGTTCGTCTGTCTGCTACTATTTCTGTTAGGAGGTGTCCCATATTCCTCCCAGTCCTTAGTACTTGTAAGGATTCCCTCCCCAAATCTATAGGTCTCCGTACAGACTAGATTAGGACTTTAGCAGGTCTGATCGCAGGATCAGGTTCCCTGTTACATCGTAGGGATTCAGCTGAGTCTTATAGTAGGGACAGATCTCCTCTCTTTCCTTAGCTTTGGTAGCAGAACATAACAAAATGGCTGCAATGAAACAAACAATGAAAAATTTAAAGGGGTCTGAATACTTTCCGTACCCACTATACTTACTACAGACTCTGCCTATGGGGGGGGGGAGCATTATACTCTAGATTCTGCCTATGAGGGGGAAGCATTATACTACAGACTCTACCTATGGAGGCATTATACTACAGACTCTGCCTATGGGGGGGATTATACTACAGACTCTGCCTATGGGGGGGGGCATTATACTACAGACTCTGCCTATGGGGGGGATTATACTCCAGACTCTGCCTATGGGGAGATTATACTACAGACTCTGCCAATGGAGGGGGATTATACTACAGACTTTGCCTATGGGGGGGATTATGCTACAGACTCTGTCTATGAGGGGGATTATACTGAAGACTCTGCCTATGGGGGATTATACTACAGACTCTGCCTATGGGGGGAGATTATGCTACAGACTCTGCATTACAGATGAGCGGTGTTCGACTAGAACTGTTCGCCAATCTCAAATTCGAGCTGTTTTGGGCAGTGTTCGAGTTGTTCGACGAACCCGAACGATTTGCAAAAAATTCGGCTGTTCGAGGTTATGCTCGATAACTGTTCGTGCATCAAAAGCGTGTCCTGCATATCTGGCGCTATTTAGAGCACCAATCATGCAGGGATTGTCTGCCACTCACTGTAATGCCACAGCCATGGTGGTTGTGGCATTACAGTGATTGCCCAAATCAATGGGAACAGTGCTCACAGTGAAACATGAAAAGTCGGCAATTCAGCAGCGGCATACACAGGTACTCGACAATTTAGAACAGAAAGAATAAAGCATCACACATAGATTAGATAGATAGAAACATGTCAGTCACATATATAAGAAGTACAGTGACAGTGTTGATTTCTGTACTTGTCATTTAGTGTAAAGGATTTATTTAAAAAAATAATAGTGTTTTCATGCACCGTCTCTTTAAAAAAGCCGGCCGGCATTTCAGCAGCGGTACCCGACAATTTAGAATAGAAGGAATAGAGAATCACACATAGATTAGATAGATAGAAACATGTCAGTCACATATATATGAAGTAGAGTGACAGTGTTGATTACTGTACTTGTCATTTAGTGTTAAAATAAAGGATTTATTTAAAAAAAAATTGGCGTGGGGTTCCCCATAATTATAGGCTCTAGCGGAGGTTAAGCAGACGGCTGGGGCAGATGTTTGAAGTCTGGGATGGGGGTAATACCCACGGAGCTTCCCAGGCTACTAATATCAGCCCCCAGCTGAATACCTAGCCTTTACTAGCTATTAAAATGGGGGACCCCCCCAAAAAAATGACGTGGGGTCCCCCCTATTTTAATAGCTAGCAAAGGCTAGGCAGACAGCTGGGGGCTGATATTAATAGCCCAGGAAGGGTGCCATGAATATTGTCCCCCTCCCAGGCTAGAAACACCAGCCGTCAGCCGCCCCAGAAATGGCGAATCCATAGGATGTGCCAATTCTGGCACTTAGCCTCGCTCTTCCCACAGCCCTGTAGCGGTGGCAGTGGGGTAATAGGGCTGGAGTTGATGTCAGCTTATAATGCCAGCTGACATCAAGCCCAGGTTGGTAATGGAGAGGCGTCTATAAGACACCCCCATTACTAACCCCATAGTCAAAGTTAAAAAAAACACAAACACCCAGAATAAAGTCCTTTAATTGAAATAAAGACACAATTCTTTAATGTTCTAAATTAAGCCATACTTACCATCACGCCCATTCCAGCTGAAGCCAATGTCTTCTGCAATAAAAATAAAATAATAAAGCAACATCATCCTTACCTTTCCATGGTTCCCACGACGCCTTCAGCTCTGCTACATTCACATAACAGGCTGGATCGCAGCAGAAAGCTGCCATCCAGCTTGCCATGCTGCACACACTGAGAAGCGCAGGCATGCTTGCGCTCCTCAGTGTCTCGCTGTGACAGCATCCAGGTGAGCCGAGGTCATGTCCAATGAACTCGGCTCACCACATGCACGTTACTGACAGCGTGGGAAAATTCTCCTGCGCTTGCAGTTAGCGTGAGAGAATTCTCACGCTGAAGCGCTGAGTGCAGGAGAATTTTCCCACGCTGTCAGTGACATGCATGAAGTGAGCTGAGTTCATTGGACATGAGCTCACCTCATGCACGTCACTGACAGCGTGGGAGAATTCTCACGCTGAAGCGCTGAGTGCAGGAGAATTTTCCCACGCTGTCAGTGACGTGCATGAGGTGAGCCGAGTTCATTGGACATGAACTCGGCTCATCTGGATGCTGTCACAGCGAGACACTGAGGAGCGCAAGCATGCCTGCGCTTCTCAGTGTCTGCGGCATGGCAAGCTGGATGGCAGCGTTCTGTTGCGGTCCAGTCTGTCATCTCGATGTAGCAGAGCTGAAGCAGTCCTGGGAACCATGGAAAGGTAAGGATGATGTTGCTTTATTATTTTTCTTTTATTGCAGGAGATCGTTGGCTTCAGCTGGAATGGGCGTGATGGTAAGTATGGTTTAATTTAGAACAATAAAGAATTGTGTGTTTATTTCAATTAAAGGACTTTATTCTGGGTGTTGAGTTTTTTTTAAATACTTTACTAGAAATTCATGGTGGTCATGTCTAATATTGGCGTGACCCCATGAATTTCGGGCTTAGGGCCAGCTGATAATGCCAAGCTGGCCCTAACCCCTTTATTACCCAGTGAGCCACCGCACCAGGGCCCTGGATGAGTTTGGTACAGCGCCAGATGGCGCTTCTATGAACGCGCCATTTTTCGGGGTGGCTGCTGACTGCAATTTTCCACGGGGGGGGCCCAGAAAGCTTGGGCCTCCCTGCGCTGCGGATTCCAGCCCCCAGCTGCCTAGTTGTACCTGGCTGGACACAAAAATAGGGCGAAGCCACATGTATTTTTTTTTTTTAATTATTTCATGAAATTCATGAAATAATTAAGGAAAAGAGGGCTTCCCTATATTGTTTTGTCCGGCCAGGTACAAATAGGCAGCTGGTGGTTGAGGGCAGCCCGTTCCTGCCTGCTGTACCTGGCTGGACACAAATATAGTGCGAAGCCCCACGTCAATTTTTTTTTTATTATTTCATGAATTTCCTGAAATAATTTAAAAAAATTGACGTGGGGCTTCGCACTATATTTGTGTCCAGCCAGGTACAGCAGGCAGGAACGGGCTGCCCCCAACCACCAGCTGCCTATTTGTACCTGGCCGGACACAACAATATAGGGAAGGCCTTTTTTTCTTAATTATTTCATGAATTTCATGAAATAATTAAAAAAAAAATACGTGGGGCTTCGCCCTATTTTTGTGTCCAGCCAGGTACAACTAGGCAGCTGGGGGCTGGAATCTGCAGCGCAGGGAGGCCCAAGCTTTCTGGGCCCCCCCCGCGGCACATTGCAGTCCGAAGCCACCCTAGAAAATGGCGCGTTCATAGAAGCGCCATCTTCTGGCGCTGTACCCAACTCATCCAGGGCCCTGGTGCAGTGGCTCACTGGGTAATAAAGGGGTTAGGGCCAGCTTGGTATTATCAGCTGGCCCTAAGCCCAAAATTCATGGGGCCACGCCAATATTAGACATGATCGCCATGAATTTCTAGTAAAGTATTTAAAAAAAACACAACACCCAGAATAAAGTCCTTTAATTGAAATAAACACACAATTCTTTATTGCTCTAAATTAAACCATACTTACCATCACGCCCATTCCAGCTGAAGCCAACGATCTCCTGCAATAAAAGAAAAATAATAAAGCAACATCATCCTTACCTTTCGATGGTTCCCAGGACAGCTCCAGCTCTGCTACATCGAGATGACAGGCTGGACCGCAGCAGAAAGCTGCCATCCAGCCTGTCATCCCGCAGACACTGAGAAGCGCAGGCTTGCTTGCGCTCCTCAGTGTCAGGCTGTGACGGCATCCAGATGAGCCGAGGTCATGTCCAATGAACTCAGCTCACCTCATGCACGTCACTGACAGCGTGGGAAAATTCTCCTGCGCTCAGCGCTTCAGCAGGAGAATTCTCTCACGCTCACTGCATGCGCAGGAGAATTCTCCCACGCTGTCAGTGACGTGCATGAGGTGAGCTGAGTTCATTGTCGGCTCATCTGGATGCCGTCACAGCCAGACACTGAGGAGCGCAAGCACTAACTATGGGGTTAGTAATGGGGGTGTCTTATAGACGCCTCTCCATTACTAACCTGGGCTTGATGTCAGCTGGCATTATAAGCTGACATCAACCCCAACCCTATTACCCCTCTGCCACCGCTACAGGGCAGTGGGAAGAGCGAGGCTAAGTGCCAGAATTGGCGTATCCTATGGATGCGCCATTTCTGGGACGGCTGACGGCTGGTGTTTCTAGCCTGGGAGGGGGCCAATATTCATGGCACCCTTCCTGGGCTATTAATATCAGCCCCCTGCTGTCTGCCTAGCCTTTGCTAGCTATTAAAATAGGGGGGAACCCACGTCATTTTTTTGGGGGTCCCCCATTTTAATAGCTAGTAAAGGCTAGGTATTCAGCTGGGGGCTGATATTAGTAGCCTGGGAAGCTCCGTGGGTATTACCCCCTTCCCAGGCTTCAAACATCTGCCCCTCCCGTCTGCTTAACCTCCTCTAGAGCCTAAAATTAAGGGGAACCCCACACCAATTTTTTTTTTAATAAATCCTTTATTTTAACACTAAATGACAAGTACAGTAACCAACACTGTCACTGTACTTCTTATATATGTGACTGACATGTTTCTATCTATCTAATCTATGTGTGATGCTCTATTTCTTCTTGTCTAAATTGTCGGGTACCGGTGTATGCCGCTGCTGAATTGCCGGCCGGCTTTTTTAAAGAGAGCGTCTTCTGAGCAGTTTGTCAGCTTTTGAACACCTTTGAAGGTGTTTTCTATGTATTTATATGTGTTTTTGTTTGCCTGCCATTGGTTTTAACGGTGTTCGACGGTGTTCTAAGGTGTTCCACGAACAGTTCGACGAACAGTTCCTCGAACATCCCGGTGTTCGATGAACCGAACCGAACCCAAACACTACGGGGGTGGCTCAACACTACTCTGCATATGGGGGGACTATGGTACAGACTCTGCCTATGAGCGGATTATACTACAGACTCTGCCTATGAGAGTGCATTATACTATATTGAGGACTATCTGGTGCATTATACTATATGTAGGCTATTTATACAGTGTGTTGATTACAGTTAGGGCAGGGGCGGAACTACCGCCCGTGCAGCCGGTTCATTGAACGGGGGCCCCGAGGGAGAGGGGGCCCCTCCAGCCTCAGCAGGGCCGCCATCAGGGCATGACTGCCCTGACTCCAGTATGGGGCCCGGCCGGTAGGGGCCCCCTCGGAGCCCCGTTGGGGGCCCCCCTCTTATGCATCTCTCGCCTCATGGGGCCCCTGGCCCCATGCTAAGCGCCGGGTCCGGGACATCTCAGCGCTGTGCTGCGCTGCCGTGGCAGCGCCTTCAAGATTCCCCTGACTTCCGGTCATGTGACGGTGCCGTCACATGGCCGGAAGTCAGGAGAACCTGGTGTCAGCGATTTGGACGAGCGCCAGGATTCTGCAGGGATCGCATGGGGGTAAGTATAACAAGTTTTATTTTTTTAAAAATACAATTAACTAGAAGTGGGGGGAATTGGGAGATGCACATGTGTGTGTGGGGGGGGGAATTGGGAGATGCACATGTGTGGGGGGGGGAATTGGGAGATGCACATGTGTGTGGGGGGGGGAATTGGGAGATGCACATGTGTGTGTGGGGGGGGGGAATTGGGAGATGCACATGTGTGGGGGGGGGGAATTGGGAGATGCACATGTGTGGGGGGGGGGAATTGGGAGATGCATATGTGTGGGGGGGGGGATTGGGAGATGCACATGTGTGTGGGGGGGGGGAATTGGGAGATGCACATGTGTGGGGGGGGGAATTGGGAGATGCACATGTGTGGGGGGGGGAATTGGGAGATGCACATGTGTGGGGGGGGGGAATTGGGAGATGCACATGTGTGGGGGGGGATTGGGAGATGCACATGTGTGGGGGGGGGATTGGGAGATGCACATGTGTGGGGGGGGGAATTGGGAGATGCACATGTGTGGGGGGGGGAATTGGGAGATGCACATGTGTGGGGGGGGGGAATTGGGAGATGCACATGTGTGGGGGGGGGATTAGGAGATGCACATGTGTGGGGGGGGGATTAGGAGATGCACATGTGTGGGGGGGGATTAGGAGATGCACATGTGTGGGGGGGGGATTGGGAGATGCACATGTGTGTGGGGGGGAATTGGGAGATGCACATGTGTGTGGGGGGGAATGGGAGATGCACATGTGTGTGGGGGGAATGGGAGATGCACATGTGTGTGGGGGGGAAATGGGAGATGCACATGTGTGTGGGGGGGAAATGGGAGATGCACATGTGTGTGGGGGGGAAATGGGAGATGCACATGTGTGTGGGGGGGAAATGGGAGATGCACATGTGTGGGGGGGAAATGGGAGATGCACATGTGTGTGTGGGGGGGGGAATGGGAGATGCACATGTGTGTGTGGGGGGGGAATGGGAGATGCACATGTGTGTGTGGGGGGGGAATGGGAGATGCACATGTGTGTGTGGGGGGGGGAATTGGGAGATGCACATGTGTGGGGGGGGAATTGGGAGATGCACATGTGTGGGGGGGGGATTGGGAGATGCACATGTGTGGGGGGGGGAATTGGGAGATGCACATGTGTGGGGGGGGGAATTGGGAGATGCACATGTGTGGGGGGGGGATTAGGAGATGCACATGTGTGGGGGGGGGATTGGGAGATGCACATGTGTGGGGGGGGGGATTGGGAGATGCACATGTGTGTGGGGGGGAATTGGGAGATGCACATGTGTGTGGGGGGGAATGGGAGATGCACATGTGTGTGGGGGGGAATGGGAGATGCACATGTGTGTGGGGGGGAATGGGAGATGCACATGTGTGTGGGGGGGAAATGGGAGATGCACATGTGTGTGGGGGGGAAATGGGAGATGCACATGTGTGGGGGGGAAATGGGAGATGCACATGTGTGTGTGGGGGGGGGAATGGGAGATGCACATGTGTGTGGGGGGGGGAATGGGAGATGCACATGTGTGTGTGGGGGGGGATGGGAGATGCACGTGTGTGGGGGGGGAATGGGAGATGCACATGTGGGGGAGGGGGATGAGAGAGGTGCACATGTGGGGGAGGGGAATGAGAGAGGTGCACATGTGGGGGTGAGAGAGGTGCTCGTGGGGGGATGAGAGATGCACATGGGGGGATGAGAGAGGGGCACATGTGGGGGAGGGGGATGAGAGATGTGCACATGGGGGGTGGTGAGAGATGTGCACATGGGGGGTGGTGAAAGATGTGCACATGGGGGGGTTTGAGAGCTGCACATGGAGGGGTGAGAGCTGCACATGGGGGGGATGAGAGCTGCACATGGGGGAATTGGGAGAAAATGAGCTGCACATGGGGGAATTGGGAGTAGGGGGATAATGAGCTGCACATAATGAATGTGGGGTGGGGGAGAGTAAATGATGATGGGGTGGGGAGAGCACGGACATGATATAATGAATTGGGGCAGGGGGTGCATGTAAATAATGAATGCGGGGAGCAGGAAGCATAGAGTAGGGGGCGTTGCGGATGCAGGAGTGTAACTGGTAACAAATTGGCGGAAAGAGTAGAGGTTCTAATTAAATTATATATTGAGTGCCTATTTACAGTTAATGGGGGCACCGTGGTGGATTACAATTTATATTTGGAATGGTAGGTGGCATAATAACTAACCATATATTGATGGTGGATGCACGTCTGTATTCAGCTGCGTAATGTAGAAGTTGGGGAATGTGCTCTAGATAACTGTGTTATTTTATGCAGAGATGAGTCCTGGCTGGAAGACGTGATGGCGGTCTGTGCTGGATGAAGGAGAAAAGCGTAGCTGAAGGACTTCACCTAGAGACGTCACCAGTGAGTCAGTGTATTACATGTACACTTACACTATATACTATGTACCGGGCTCCTGTGTATAATGTCACTGGTGATCACTGTATTACCTGTACACTATATACAGAGCTCCTGTGTATAATGTCACTGGTGATCACTGTATTACCTGTACACTGACACTATATACAGAGCTCCTGTGTATAATGTCACTGGTGATCACTAGATTACCTGGACAGTTACATTATACATACCATGTATAGAGCTCCCGTGTATAATGACACTTATGGTAATATTAGTAATGTGGTGGTAATATTAGTAATGTGGTGGTAATATGTGGTCTGGTCATGGTGTGGCAGTTTTTCTCCCTTCTGTGTGGTATTATTCGGTCACTATGTTGTGGTAATATGTGGTCTGGTCATGGTGTGGCGGTATTCCCTGTATGTGGTATTATTGGTCATTTTAAAAAAAAATGTATATGACACATTCCCTTAAAGAAAACTAAATAAACATATATCTAAAAAGAGTATTGCATATTTTAAGAAAATTTTAATAGGTTAGAGTAGGGCCCGGCCAGAAGAGTCTACCTTATCGTGGTGGCGGCTTTAAAAATCTTTTGGCCAAAAAAAAAGCTGATGGCTATGTATGTGGTGCCGTCACATGGCCGAACGTCAGGAGAACGTGGTGGCAGCGACGTGGACGAGCGCCAGGATTCTGCAGGGATCGCATGGGGGTAAGTATAACAAGTTTTATTTTTTTAAATACAATTAATTAACCAGGAGTGGGGGGAATCAGAGATGCACATGGGGGGGGGGGGTGAGAGATGCACATGGGGGGGGGGGTGAGAGATGCACATGGGGGGGGGTGAGAGATGCACATGGGGGGGGGTGAGAGATGCACATGGGGGGGGGATGAGAGATGCACATGGGGGGGGGATGAGAGATGCACATGGGGGGGGGGTGAGAGATGCACATGGGGGGGTGAGAGATGCACATGGGGGGTGAGAGATGCACATGGGGGGGTGAGAGATGCACATGGGGGGATGAGAGATGCACATGGGATGGATGAGAGATGCAAATGGGGGGGATGAGAGATGCACATGGGGGGGATGAGAGATGCACATGGGGGGGATGAGAGATGCACATGGGGGGGGATGAGAGATGCACATGGGGGGGGATGAGAGATGCACATGGGGGGGATGAGAGATGCACATGGGGGGGGATGAGAGATGCACATGGGGGGGATGAGAGATGCACATGGGGGGGATGAGAGATGCACATGGGGGGGATGAGAGATGCACATGGGGGGGATGAGAGATGCACATGGGAGGGGGATGAGAGATGCACATGGGAGGGGGATGAGAGATGCACATGGGAGGGGGATGAGAGATGCACATGGGAAGGGGATGAGAGATGCACATGGGGGGGATGAGAGATGCACATGGGGGGGGTGAGAGATGCACGGGGGGGGGGTGAGAGATGCACGGGGGGGGGTGAGAGATGCACGGGGGGGGTGAGAGATGCACGGGGGGGTGAGAGATGCACGGGGGGGAGAGAGATGCACGGGGGGGTGAGAGATGCACGGGGGGGTGAGAGATGCACGGGGGGGGTGAGAGATGCACGGGGGGGGTGAGAGATGCACGGGGGGGGTGAGAGATGCACGGGGGGATGAGAGATGCACGGGGGGGGTGAGCTGCACATGGGGGGGTTATGTTTACATAACTTTGTTGCCTTATGAAGGGCAGGGGGGGCCCCCAAAAATTTCTTGCACAGGGGCCCACTACAGTCTGTGTCCGCCCCTGGTAGGTATAATAGTACTCACAGGTGGCTGTTCTGTAACCTGCCTGGAGGAGAATCCACAGCATGGTGCGCAGGTAGTACTGATAGTAATGATAGTGCTAGTAGGTATAATAGTAGTCACAGGTGGATATTCTGTAACCTGCCCGGAGGAGAATCCACAGCATGGTGCGCAGGCAGTACTGATAGTAATGATAGTGCTAGTACTTATAATAGTAGTCACAGGTGGCTGTTCTGTAACCTGCCTGGAGGAGAAGCCACAGCATGGTGCGCAGGTAGTACTGATAGTAATGATAATGCTAGTAGGTATAATAGTAGTCACAGGTGGCTATTCTGTAACCTGCCTGGAGGAGAAGCCACAGCATGGTGCGCAGGTAGTACTGATAGTAATGATAGTGCTAGTAGGTATAATAGTAGTCACAGGTGGCTATTCTATAACCTGCCCGGAGGAGAAGCCACAGCATGGTGCGCAGGTAGTACTGATAGTAATGATAGTGCTAGTAGGTATAATAGTAGTCACAGGTGGTTATTCTGTAACCTGCCTGGAGGAGAAGCCACAGCATAGTGCGCAGGTAGTACTGATAGTAATGATAGTGCTAGTAGGTATAATAGTAGTCACAGGTGGCTATTCTGTAACCTGCCTGGAGGAGAAGCCACAGCATTGTGCGCAGGTAGTACTGATAGTAATGATAGTGCTAGTAGGTATAATAGTATTCACAGGTGGATATTCTGTAACCTGCCCGGAGGAGAAGCCACAGCATGGTGCGCAGGTAGTACTGATAGTAATGATAGTGCTAGTAGGTATAATAGTAGTCACAGGTGGCTGTTCTGTAACCTGCCCAGAGGAGAAGCCACAGCATGGTGCGCAGGTAGTACTGATAGCAATGATGGTGCTAGTAGTTATAATAGTAGTCAGAGGTGGCTGTTCTGTAACCTGCCTGGAGGAGAAGCCACAGCATGGTGCGCAGGTAGTACTGATAGTAATGATAGTGCTAGTAGGTATAATAGTAGTCACAGGTGGCTATTCTGTAACCTGCCTGGAGGAGAAGCCACAGCATGGTGCGCAGGTAGTACTGATAGTAATGATAGTGCTAGTAGGTATAATAGTAGTCACAGGTGGCTATTCTATAACCTGCCCGGAGGAGAAGCCACAGCATGGTGCGCAGGTAGTACTGATAGTAATGATAGTGCTAGTAGGTATAATAGTAGTCACAGGTGGTTATTCTGTAACCTGCCTGGAGGAGAAGCCACAGCATAGTGCGCAGGTAGTACTGATAGTAATGATAGTGCTAGTAGGTATAATAGTAGTCACAGGTGGCTATTCTGTAACCTGCCTGGAGGAGAAGCCACAGCATTGTGCGCAGGTAGTACTGATAGTAATGATAGTGCTAGTAGGTATAATAGTATTCACAGGTGGATATTCTGTAACCTGCCCGGAGGAGAAGCCACAGCATGGTGCGCAGGTAGTACTGATAGTAATGATAGTGCTAGTAGGTATAATAGTAGTCACAGGTGGCTGTTCTGTAACCTGCCCAGAGGAGAAGCCACAGCATGGTGCGCAGGTAGTACTGATAGCAATGATGGTGCTAGTAGTTATAATAGTAGTCAGAGGTGGCTGTTCTGTAACCTGCCTGGAGGAGAAGCCACAGCATGGTGCGCAGGTAGTACTGATAGTAATGATAGTGCTAGTAGGTATAATAGTAGTCACAGGTGGCTGTTCTGTAACCTGCCTGGAGGAGAAGCCACAGCATAGGTAGTACTGATAGTAATGATAGTGCTAGTACTTATAATAGTAGTCACAGGTGGCTGTTCTGTAACCTGCCTGGAGGAGAAGCCACAGCATCGTGCGCAGTTAGTACTGATAGTAATGATAGTGCTAGTAGGTATAATAGTAGTCACAGGTGGCTGTTCTGTAACCTGCCTGGAGGAGAAGCCACAGCATGGTGCGCAGGTAGTACTGATAGTAATGATAGTGCTAGTACTTATAATACTAGTCACAGGTGGCTGTTCTGTAACCTGCCTGGAGGAGAAGCCACAGCATGGTGCGCAGGTAGTACTGATAGTAATGATAGTGCTAGTAGGTATAATAGTAGTCACAGGTGGCTGTTCTGTAACCTGCCTGGAGGAGAAGCCAAAACATGGTGCGCAGGTAGTACTGATAGTAATGATAGTGCTAGTACTTATAATAGTAGTCACAGGTGGCTGTTCTGTAACCTGCCTGGAGGAGAACCCACAGCATGGTGCGCAGGTAGTACTGATAGTAATGATAGTGCTAGTAGGTATAATAGTAGTCACAGGTGGCTATTCTGTAACCTGCCTGGAGGAGAAGCCACAGCATGTTGCGCAGGTAGTGCTGATAGTAATGATAGTGCTAGTAGGTATAATAGTAGTAACAGGTGGCTATTCTGTAACCTGCCCGGAGGAGAAGCCACAGCATGGTGCGCAGGTAGTACTGATAGTAATGATGGTGCTAGTAGTTATAATAGTAGTCAGAGGTGGCTGTTCTGTAACATGCCTGGAGGAGAAGCCACAGCATGGTGCGCAGGTAGTACTGATAGTAATGATAGTGCTAGTAGGTATAATAGTAGTCACAGGTGGCTATTCTGTAGCCTGCCTGGAGGAGAAGCCACAGCATGGTGCGCAGGTAGTACTGATAGTAATGATAGTGCTAGTAGGTATAATAGTAGTCACAGGTGGCTGTTCTGTAACCTGTCTGGAGGAGAAGCCACAGCAGGGTGCGCAGGTAGTACTGATAGTAATGATGGTGCTAGTAGTTATAATAGTAGTCACAGGTGGCTGTTCTCTAACCCGCCCGGAGGACAAGCCACAGCATGGTGCGCAGGTAGTACTGATAGTAATGATAGTGCTAGTAGGTATAACAGTAGTCACAGGTGGCTGTTCTGTAACCTGCCCAGAGGAGAAGCCACAGCATGGTGCGCAGGTAGTACTGATAGTAATGATAGTGCTAGTAGGTATAACAGTAGTCACAGGTGGCTGTTCTGTAACCTGCCCGGAGGACAAGCCACAGCATGGTGCGCAGGTAGTACTGATAGTATTGATAGTCCTAGTAGGTATAATAGTAGTCACAGGTGGCTATTCTGTAACCTGCCCGGAGGAGAAGCCACAGCATGGTGCGCAGGTAGTACTGATAGTAATGATAGTGCTAGTAGGTATAATTGTAGTCACAGGTGGCTGTTCTGTAACCTGCCCAGAGTAGAAGCCACAGCATGGTGCGCAGGTAGTACTGATAGTAATGATAGTGCTAGTAGGTATAATTGTAGTCACAGTTAGCTGTTCTGTAACCTGCCCAGAGGAGAAGCCACAGCATGGTGCGCAGGTAGTACTGATAGTAATGATAGTGCTAGTAGGTATAACAGTAGTCACAGGTGGCTGTTCTGTAACCTGCCCGGAGGACAAGCCACAGCATGGTGCGCAGGTAGTACTGATAGTAATGATAGTGCTAGTAGGTATAATAGTAGTCACAGGTGGCTATTCTGTAACCTGCCCGGAGGAGAAGCCACAGCATGGTGCGCAGGTAGTACTGATAGTAATGATAGTGCTAGTAGGTATAATAGTAGTCACAGGTGGCTATTCTGTAACCTGCCCGGAGGAGAAGCCACAGCATGGTGCGCAGGTAGTACTGATAGTAATGATAGTGCTAGTAGGTATAATTGTAGTCACAGGTGGCTGTTCTGTAACCTGCCCAGAGGAGAAGCCACAGCATGGTGCGCAGGTAGTACTGATAGTAATGATAGTGCTAGTAGGTATAATTGTAGTCACAGTTGGCTGTTCTGTAACCTGCCCAGAGGAGAAACCACAGGATGGTGCGCAGGTAGTACTGATAGTAATGATGGTGCTAGTAGTTATAATAGTAGTCAGAGGTGGCTGTTCTGTAACCTGCCTGGAGGAGAAGCCACAGCATGGTGCGCAGGTAGTACTGATAGTAATAATAGTGCTAGTAGGTATAATAGTAGTCACAGGTGGCTATTCTGTAACCTGCCTGGAGGAGAAGCCACAGCATGGTGCGCAGGTAGTACTGATAGTAATGATAGTGCTAGTAGGTATAATAGTAGTCACAGGTGGCTGTTCTGTAACCTATCTGGAGGAGAAGCCACAGCATGGTGCCCAGGCAGAACTGATAGTAATGATGGTGCTAGTAGTTATAATAGTAGTCACAGGTGGCTGTTCTGTAACCCGCCCGGAGGACAAGCCACAGCATGGTGCGCAGGTAGTACTGATAGTAATGATAGTGCTAGTAGGTATAACAGTAGTCACAGATAGCTGTTCTGTAACCTGCCCGGAGGACAAGCCACAGCATGATGCGCAGGTAGTACTGATAGTAATGATAGTGCTAGTAGGTATAATAGTAGTCACAGGTGGCTATTCTATAACCTGCCCAGAGGAGAAGCCACAGCATGGTGCGCAGGTAGTACTGATAGTAATGATAGTGCTAGTAGGTATAATAGTAGTCAAAAGGTGGTTATTCTGTAACCTGCCTGGAGGAGAAGCCACAGCATAGTGCGCAGGTAGTACTGATAGTAATGATAGTGCTAGTAGGTATAATAGTAGTCACAGGTGGCTATTCTGTAACCTGCCTGGAGGATAAGCCACAGCATAGTGCGCAGGTAGTACTGATAGTAATGATAGTGCTAGTAGGTATAATAGTAGTCACAGGTGGCTATTCTGTAACCTGCCTGGAGGATAAGCCACAGCATTGTGCGCAGGTAGTACTGATAGTAATGATAGTGCTAGTAGATATAATAGTAGTCACAGGTGGATATTCTGTAACCTGCCCGGAGGAGAAGCCGCAGCATGGTGCGCAGGTAGTACTGATAGTAATGATAGTGCTAGTAGGTATAATAGTAGTCACAGGTGGCTGTTCTGTAACCTGCCCAGAGGAGAAGCCACAGCATGGTGCGCAGGTAGTACTGATAGTAATGATGGTGCTAGTAGTTATAATAGTAGTCAGAGGTGGCTGTTCTGTAACCTGCCTGGAGGAGAAGCCACAGCATGGTGCGCAGGTCGTACTGATAGTAATGATAGTGCTAGTAGCTATAATAGTAGTCACAGGTGGCTATTCTGTAACCTGCCTGGAGGAGAAGCCACAGCATGGTGCGCAGTTAGTACTTATAGTAATGATAGTGTTAGTAGGTATAATAGTAGTCACAGGTGGCTGTTCTGTAACCTATCTGGAGGAGAAGCCACAGCATGGTGCGCAGGTAGTACTGATAGTAATGATAGTGCTAGTAGGTATAATAGTAGTCACAGGTGGCTATTCTGTAACCTGCCCGGAGGAGAAGCCACAGCATGGTGCGCAGGTAGTACTGATAGTAATGATAGTGCTAGTAGGTATAATAGTAGTCACAGGTGGCTATTCTGTAACCTGCCCGGAGGAGAAGCCACAGCATGGTGCGCAGGTAGTACTGATAGTAATGATAGTGCTAGTAGGTATAATAGTAGTCACAGGTGGCTATTCTGTAACCTGCCTGGAGGATAAGCCACAGCATTGTGCGCAGGTAGTACTGATAGTAATGATAGTGCTAGTAGGTATAGTAGTAGTCACAGGTGGATATTCTGTAACCTGCCCGGAGGAGAAGCCACAGCATGGTGCGCAGGTAGTACTGATAGTAATGATAGTGCTAGTAGGTATAATAGTAGTCACAGGTGGCTGTTCTGTAACCTATCTGGAGGAGAAGCCACAGCATGGTGCGCAGGCAGTACTGATAGTAATGATGGTGCTAGTAGTTATAATAGTAGTCACAGGTGGCTGTTCTGTAACCCGCCCGGAGGACGATAGTAATGATGGTGCTAGTAGTTATAATAGTAGTCACAGGTGGCTGTTCTGTAACCCGCCCGGAGGACAAGCTACAGCATGGTGCGCAGGTAGTACTTATAGTAATGATAGTGCTAGTAGGTATAACAGTAGTCACAGGTGGCTGTTCTGTAACCTACCCGGAGGACAAGCCACAGCATGGTGCGCAGGTAGTACTGATAGTAATGATAGTGCTAGTAGGTATAATAGTAGTCACAGGTGGCTATTCTGTAACCTGCCCGGAGGAGAAGCCACAGCATGGTGCGCAGGTAGTACTGATAGTAATGATAGTGCTAGTAGGTATAATTGTAGTCACAGTTGGCTGTTCTGTAACCTGCCCAGAGGAGAAGCCACAGCATGGTGCGCAGGCAGTACTGATAGTAATGATAGTGCTAGTAGTTATAATAGTAGTCACAGGTGGCTATTCTGTAACCTGCCTGGAGGAGAAGCCACAGCATGGTGCTCAGGTAGTTCTGATAGTAATGATAGTGCAAGTACTTATAATAGTAGTCACAGGTAGCTATTTTGTAACCTGCCCGGAGGAGAAGCCACAGCATGGTGCGCGGGTAGTACTGATAGTAATGATAGTGCTAGTAGGTATAATAGTAGTCACAGGTGGCTGTTCTGTAACCTGCCCGGAGGAGAAGCCACAGCATGGTGCGCAGGTAGTACTGATAGTAATGATAGTGCTAGTAGGTATAATAGTAGTCACAGGTGGCTGTTCTGTAACCTGCCTGGAGGAGAAGCCACAGCATGGTGCGCAGGTAGTACTGATAGTAATGATAGTGCTAGTACTTATAATAGTAGTCACAGGTGGCTGTTCTGTAACCTGCCTGGAGGAGAAGCCACAGCATGGTGCGCATGTAGTACTGATAGTAATGATAGTGCTAGTAGGTATAATAGTAGTCACAGGTGGCTATTCTGTAACCTGCCTGGAGGAGAAGCCACAGCATGGTGCGCAGGTAGTGCTGATAGTAATGATAGTGCTAGTAGGTATAATAGTAGTCACAGGTGGCTATTCTGTAACCTGCCCGGAGGAGAAGCCACAGCATGGTGCGCAGGTAGTGCTGATAGTAATGATAGTGCTAGTAGGTATAATAGTAGTCACAGGTGGCTATTCTGTAACCTGCCCGGAGGAGAAGCCACAGCATGGTGCGCAGGTAGTACTGATAGTAATGATGATGCTAGTAGTTATAATAGTAGTCAATAGTAGTCACAGGTGGCAGTTCTGTAACCTGTCTGGAGGAGAAGCCACAGCATGGTGCGCAGGTAGTACTGATAGTAATGATGGTGCTAGTAGTTATAATAGTAGTCACAGGTGGCTGTTCTGTAACCCGCCCGGAGGACAAGCCACAGCATGGTGCGCAGGTAGTACTGATAGTAATGATAGTGCTAGTAGGTATAACAGTAGTCACAGGTGGCTGTTCTGTAACCTGTCTGGAGGAGAAGCCACAGCATGGTGCGCAGGTAGTACTGATAGTAATGATGGTGCTAGTAGTTATAATAGTAGTCACAGGTGGCTGTTCTCTAACCCGCCCGGAGGACAAGCCACAGCATGGTGCGCAGGTAGTACTGATAGTAATGATAGTGCTAGTAGGTATAACAGTAGTCACAGTTGGCTGTTCTGTAACCTGCCCGGAGGACAAGCCACAGCATGGTGCGCAGGTAGTACTGATAGTATTGATAGTCCTAGTAGGTATAATAGTAGTCACAGGTGGCTATTCTGTAACCTGCCCGGAGGAGAAGCCACAGCATGGTGCGCAGGTAGTACTGATAGTAATGATAGTGCTAGTAGGTATAATTGTAGTCACAGGTGGCTGTTCTGTAACCTGCCCAGAGTAGAAGCCACAGCATGGTGCGCAGGTAGTACTGATAGTAATGATAGTGCTAGTAGGTATAATTGTAGTCACAGTTGGCTGTTCTGTAACCTGCCCAGAGGAGAAGCCACAGCATGGTGCGCAGGTTGTACTGATAGTAATGATAGTGCTAGTAGGTATAACAGTAGTCACAGGTGGCTGTTCTGTAACCTGCCCGGAGGACAAGCCACAGCATGGTGCGCAGGTAGTACTGATAGTAATGATGGTGCTAGTAGTTATAATAGTAGTCACAGGTGGCTGTTCTCTAACCCGCCCGGAGGACAAGCCACAGCATGGTGCGCAGGTAGTACTGATAGTAATGATAGTGCTAGTAGGTATAACAGTAGTCACAGGTGGCTGTTCTGTAACCTGCCCGGAGGACAAGCCACAGCATGGTGCGCAGGTAGTACTGATAGTATTGATAGTCCTAGTAGGTATAATAGTAGTCACAGGTGGCTATTCTGTAACCTGCCCGGAGGAGAAGCCACAGCATGGTGCGCAGGTAGTACTGATAGTAATGATAGTGCTAGTAGGTATAATTGTAGTCACAGGTGGCTGTTCTGTAACCTGCCCAGAGTAGAAGCCACAGCATGGTGCGCAGGTAGTACTGATAGTAATGATAGTGCTAGTAGGTATAATTGTAGTCACAGGTGGCTGTTCTGTAACCTGCCCAGAGGAGAAGCCACAGCATGGTGCGCAGGTTGTACTGATAGTAATGATAGTGCTAGTAGGTATAACAGTAGTCACAGGTGGCTGTTCTGTAACCTGCCCGGAGGACAAGCCACAGCATGGTGCGCAGGTAGTACTGATAGTAATGATGGTGCTAGTAGTTATAATAGTAGTCACAGGTGGCTGTTCTCTAACCCGCCCGGAGGACAAGCCACAGCATGGTGCGCAGGTAGTACTGATAGTAATGATAGTGCTAGTAGGTATAACAGTAGTCACAGGTGGCTGTTCTGTAACCTGCCCGGAGGACAAGCCACAGCATGGTGCGCAGGTAGTACTGATAGTATTGATAGTCCTAGTAGGTATAATAGTAGTCACAGGTGGCTATTCTGTAACCTGCCCGGAGGAGAAGCCACAGCATGGTGCGCAGGTAGTACTGATAGTAATGATAGTGCTAGTAGGTATAATTGTAGTCACAGGTGGCTGTTCTGTAACCTGCCCAGAGTAGAAGCCACAGCATGGTGCGCAGGTAGTACTGATAGTAATGATAGTGCTAGTAGGTATAATTGTAGTCACAGGTGGCTGTTCTGTAACCTGCCCAGAGGAGAAGCCACAGCATGGTGCGCAGGTAGTACTGATAGTAATGATAGTGCTAGTAGGTATAATTGTAGTCACAGTTGGCTGTTCTGTAACCTGCCCAGAGGAGAAGCCACAGCATGGTGCGCAGGTAGTACTGATAGTAATGATAGTGCTAGTAGGTATAACAGTAGTCACAGGTGGCTGTTCTGTAACCTGCCCGGAGGACAAGCCACAGCATGGTGCGCAGGTAGTACTGATAGTAATGATAGTGCTAGTAGGTATAATAGTAGTCACAGGTGGCTATTCTGTAACCTGCCCGGAGGAGAAGCCACAGCATGGTGCGCAGGTAGTACTGATAGTAATGATAGTGCTAGTAGGTATAATAGTAGTCACAGGTGGCTATTCTGTAACCTGCCCGGAGGAGAAGCCACAGCATGGTGCGCAGGTAGTACTGATAGTAATGATAGTGCTAGTAGGTATAATTGTAGTCACAGGTGGCTGTTCTGTAACCTGCCCAGAGGAGAAGCCACAGCATGGTGCGCAGGTAGTACTGATAGTAATGATAGTGCTAGTAGGTATAATTGTAGTCACAGTTGGCTGTTCTCTAACCTGCCCAGAGGAGAAACCACAGGATGGTGCGCAGGTAGTACTGATAGTAATGATGGTGCTAGTAGTTATAATAGTAGTCAGAGGTGGCTGTTCTGTAACCTGCCTGGAGGAGAAGCCACAGCATGGTGCGCAGGTAGTACTGATAGTAATGATAGTGCTAGTAGGTATAATAGTAGTCACAGGTGGCTATTCTGTAACCTGCCTGGAGGAGAAGCCACAGCATGGTGCGCAGGTAGTACTGATAGTAATGATAGTGCTAGTAGGTATAATAGTAGTCACAGGTGGCTGTTCTGTAACCTATCTGGAGGAGAAGCCACAGCATGGTGCGCAGGCAGAACTGATAGTAATGATGGTGCTAGTATTTATAATAGTAGTCACAGGTGGCTGTTCTGTAACCCGCCCGGAGGACAAGCCACAGCATGGTGCGCAGGTAGTACTGATAGTAATGATAGTGCTAGTAGGTATAACAGTAGTCACAGATAGCTGTTCTGTAACCTGCCCGGAGGACAAGCCACAGCATGATGCGCAGGTAGTACTGATATTAATGATAGTGCTAGTAGGTATAATAGTAGTCACAGGTGGCTATTCTATAACCTGCCCAGAGGAGAAGCCACAGCATGGTGCGCAGGTAGTACTGATAGTAATGATAGTGCTAGTAGGTATAATAGTAGTCAAAAGGTGGTTATTCTGTAACCTGCCTGGAGGAGAAGCCACAGCATAGTGCGCAGGTAGTACTGATAGTAATGATAGTGCTAGTAGGTATAATAGTAGTCACAGGTGGCTATTCTGTAACCTGCCTGGAGGATAAGCCACAGCATGGTGCGCAGGTAGTACTGATAGTAATGATAGTGCTAGTAGGTATAATTGTAGTCACAGTTGGCTGTTCTGTAACCTGCCCAGAGGAGAAGCCACAGCATGGTGCGCAGGTTGTACTGATAGTAATGATAGTGCTAGTAGGTATAACAGTAGTCACAGGTGGCTGTTCTGTAACCTGCCCGGAGGACAAGCCACAGCATGGTGCGCAGGTAGTACTGATAGTAATGATGGTGCTAGTAGTTATAATAGTAGTCACAGGTGGCTGTTCTCTAACCCGCCCGGAGGACAAGCCACAGCATGGTGCGCAGGTAGTACTGATAGTAATGATAGTGCTAGTAGGTATAACAGTAGTCACAGGTGGCTGTTCTGTAACCTGCCCGGAGGACAAGCCACAGCATGGTGCGCAGGTAGTACTGATAGTATTGATAGTCCTAGTAGGTATAATAGTAGTCACAGGTGGCTATTCTGTAACCTGCCCGGAGGAGAAGCCACAGCATGGTGCGCAGGTAGTACTGATAGTAATGATAGTGCTAGTAGGTATAATTGTAGTCACAGGTGGCTGTTCTGTAACCTGCCCAGAGTAGAAGCCACAGCATGGTGCGCAGGTAGTACTGATAGTAATGATAGTGCTAGTAGGTATAATTGTAGTCACAGGTGGCTGTTCTGTAACCTGCCCAGAGGAGAAGCCACAGCATGGTGCGCAGGTAGTACTGATAGTAATGATAGTGCTAGTAGGTATAATTGTAGTCACAGTTTGCTGTTCTGTAACCTGCCCAGAGGAGAAGCCACAGCATGGTGCGCAGGTAGTACTGATAGTAATGATAGTGCTAGTAGTTATAACAGTAGTCACAGGTGGCTGTTCTGTAACCTGCCCGGAGGACAAGCCACAGCATGGTGCGCAGGTAGTACTGATAGTAATGATAGTGCTAGTAGGTATAATAGTAGTCACAGGTGGCTATTCTGTAACCTGCCCGGAGGAGAAGCCACAGCATGGTGCGCAGGTAGTACTGATAGTAATGATAGTGCTAGTAGGTATAATAGTAGTCACAGGTGGCTATTCTGTAACCTGCCCGGAGGAGAAGCCACAGCATGGTGCGCAGGTAGTACTGATAGTAATGATAGTGCTAGTAGGTATAATTGTAGTCACAGGTGGCTGTTCTGTAACCTGCCCAGAGGAGAAGCCACAGCATGGTGCGCAGGTAGTACTGATAGTAATGATAGTGCTAGTAGGTATAATTGTAGTCACAGTTGGCTGTTCTGTAACCTGCCCAGAGGAGAAACCACAGGATGGTGCGCAGGTAGTACTGATAGTAATGATGGTGCTAGTAGTTATAATAGTAGTCAGAGGTGGCTGTTCTGTAACCTGCCTGGAGGAGAAGCCACAGCATGGTGCGCAGGTAGTACTGATAGTAATGATAGTGCTAGTAGGTATAATAGTAGTCACAGGTGGCTATTCTGTAACCTGCCTGGAGGAGAAGCCACAGCATGGTGCGCAGGTAGTACTGATAGTAATGATAGTGCTAGTAGGTATAATAGTAGTCACAGGTGGCTGTTCTGTAACCTATCTGGAGGAGAAGCCACAGCATGGTGCGCAGGCAGAACTGATAGTAATGATGGTGCTAGTATTTATAATAGTAGTCACAGGTGGCTGTTCTGTAACCCGCCCGGAGGACAAGCCACAGCATGGTGCGCAGGTAGTACTGATAGTAATGATAGTGCTAGTAGGTATAACAGTAGTCACAGATAGCTGTTCTGTAACCTGCCCGGAGGACAAGCCACAGCATGATGCGCAGGTAGTACTGATATTAATGATAGTGCTAGTAGGTATAATAGTAGTCACAGGTGGCTATTCTATAACCTGCCCAGAGGAGAAGCCACAGCATGGTGCGCAGGTAGTACTGATAGTAATGATAGTGCTAGTAGGTATAATAGTAGTCAAAAGGTGGTTATTCTGTAACCTGCCTGGAGGAGAAGCCACAGCATAGTGCGCAGGTAGTACTGATAGTAATGATAGTGCTAGTAGGTATAATAGTAGTCACAGGTGGCTATTCTGTAACCTGCCTGGAGGATAAGCCACAGCATAGTGCGCAGGTAGTACTGATAGTAATGATAGTGCTAGTAGGTATAATAGTAGTCACAGGTGGCTATTCTGTAACCTGCCTGGAGGATAAGCCACAGCATTGTGCGCAGGTAGTACTGATAGTAATGATAGTGCTAGTAGATATAATAGTAGTCACAGGTGGATATTCTGTAACCTGCCCGGAGGAGAAGCCACAGCATGGTGCGCAGGTAGTACTGATAGTAATGATAGTGCTAGTAGGTATAATAGTAGTCACAGGTGGCTGTTCTGTAACCTGCCCAGAGGAGAAGCCACAGCATGGTGCGCAGGTAGTACTGATAGTAATGATGGTGCTAGTAGTTATAATAGTAGTCAGAGGTGGCTGTTCTGTAACCTGCCTGGAGGAGAAGCCACAGCATGGTGCGCAGGTCGTACTGATAGTAATGATAGTGCTAGTAGGTAAAATAGTAGTCACAGGTGGCTATTCTGTAACCTGCCTGGAGGAGAAGCCACAGCATGGTGCGCAGTTAGTACTGATAGTAATGATAGTGTTAGTAGGTATAATAGTAGTCACAGGTGGCTGTTCTGTAACCTATCTGGAGGAGAAGCCACAGCATGGTGCGCAGGTAGTACTGATAGTAATGATAGTGCTAGTAGGTATAATAGTAGTCACAGGTGGCTATTCTGTAACCTGCCTGGAGGATAAGCCACAGCATTGTGCGCAGGTAGTACTGATAGTAATGATAGTGCTAGTAGGTATAGTAGTAGTCACAGGTGGATATTCTGTAACCTGCCCGGAGGAGAAGCCACAGCATGGTGCGCAGGTAGTACTGATAGTAATGATAGTGCTAGTAGGTATAATAGTAGTCACAGGTGGCTGTTCTGTAACCTGCCCAGAGGAGAAGCCACAGCATGGTGCGCAGGTAGTACTGATAGTAATGATGGTGCTAGTAGTTATAATAGTAGTCAGAGGTGGCTGTTCTGTAACCTGCCTGGAGGAGAAGCCACAGCATGGTGCGCAGGTAGTACTGATAGTAATGATAGTGCTAGTAGGTATAATAGTAGTCACAGGTGGCTATTCTGTAACTTGCCTGGAGGAGAAGCCACAGCATGGTGCGCAGTTAGTACTGATAGTAATGATAGTGTTAGTAGGTATAATAGTAGTCACAGGTGGCTGTTCTGTAACCTATCTGGAGGAGAAGCCACAGCATGGTGCGCAGGCAGTACTGATAGTAATGATGGTGCTAGTAGTTATAATAGTAGTCACAGGTGGCTGTTCTGTAACCCGCCCGGAGGACAAGCTACAGCATGGTGCGCAGGTAGTACTTATAGTAATGATAGTGCTAGTAGGTATAACAGTAGTCACAGGTGGCTGTTCTGTAACCTACCCGGAGGACAAGCCACAGCATGGAGCGCAGGTAGTACTGATAGTAATGATAGTGCTAGTAGGTATAATAGTAGTCACAGGTGGCTATTCTGTAACCTGCCCGGAGGAGAAGCCACAGCATGGTGCTCAGGTAGTACTGATAGTAATGATAGTGCTAGTAGGTATAATTGTAGTCACAGTTGGCTGTTCTGTAACCTGCCCAGAGGAGAAGCCACAGCATGGTGCGCAGGCAGTACTGATAGTAATGATAGTGCTAGTAGTTATAATAGTAGTCACAGGTGGCTATTCTGTAACCTGCCTGGAGGAGAAGCCACAGCATGGTGCTCAGGTAGTTCTGATAGTAATGATAGTGCAAGTACTTATAATAGTAGTCACAGGTAGCTATTTTGTAACCTGCCCGGAGGAGAAGCCACAGCATGGTGCGCGGGTAGTACTGATAGTAATGATAGTGCTAGTAGGTATAATAGTAGTCACAGGTGGCTGTTCTGTAACCTGCCCGGAGGAGAAGCCACAGCATGGTGCGCAGGTAGTACTGATAGTAATGATAGTGCTAGTAGGTATAATAGTAGTCACAGGTGGCTGTTCTGTAACCTGCCTAGAGGAGAAGCCACAGCATGGTGCGCAGGTAGTACTGATAGTAATGATAGTGCTAGTACTTATAATAGTAGTCACAGGTGGCTGTTCTGTAACCTGCCTGGAGGAGAAGCCACAGCATGGTGCGCAGGTAGTACTGATAGTAATGATAGTGCTAGTAGGTATAATAGTAGTCACAGGTGGCTGTTCTGTAACCTGTCTGGAGGAGAAGCCACAGCATGGTGCGCAGGTACTACTGATAGTAATGATGGTGCTAGTAGTTATAATAGTAGTCACAGGTGGCTGTTCTGTAACCCGCCCGGAGGACAAGCCACAGCATGGTGCGCAGGTAGTACTGATAGTAATGATAGTGCTAGTAGGTATAACAGTAGTCACAGGTGGCTGTTCTGTAACCTGCCCGGAGGAGAAGGCACAGCATGGTGCGCAGGCAGTACTGATAGTAATGATAGTGCTAGTAGTTATAATAGTAGTCACAGGTGGCTATTCTGTAACCTGCCCGGAGGAGAACCCACAGCATGGTGCGCAGGTAGTACTGATAGTAATGATAGTGCTAGTAGGTATAATAGTAGTCACAGGTGGCTACTCTATAACCTGCCCGGAGGAGAAGCCACAGCATGGTGCGCAGGTAGTGCTGATAGTAATGATAGTGCTACTAGGTATAATAGTAGTCACAGGTGGTTATTCTGTAACCTGCCTGGAGGAGAAGCCAAAGCATAGTGCGCAGGTAGTACTGATAGTAATGATAGTGCTAGTAGGTATAATAGTAGTCACAGGTGGCTATTCTGTAACCTGCCTGGAGGAGAAGCCACAGCATTGTGCTCAGGTAGTACTGATAGTAATGATAGTGCTAGTAGGTATAATAGTAGTCACAGGTGGATATTCTGTAACCTGCCCGGAGGAGAAGCCACAGCATGGTGCGCAGGTAGTACTGATAGTAATGATAGTGCTAGTAGGTATAATAGTAGTCACAGGTGGCTGTTCTGTAACCTGCCCAGAGGAGAAGCCACAGCATGGTGCGCAGGTAGTACTGATAGTAATGATGGTGCTAGTAGTTATAATAGTAGTCAGAGGTGGCTGTTCTGTAACCTGCTTGGAGGAGAAGCCACAGCATGGTGCGCAGGTAGCACTGATAGTAATGATAGTGCTAGTAGGTATAATAGTAGTCACAGGTGGCTATTCTGTAACCTGCCTGGAGGAGAAGCCACAGCATGGTGCGCAGGTAGTACTGATAGTAATGATAGTGCTAGTAGGTATAATAGTAGTCACAGGTGGCTGTTCTGTAACCTACCTGGAGGAGAAGCCACAGCATGGTGCGCAGGCAGTACTGATAGTAATGATGGTGCTAGTAGTTATAATAGTAGTCACAGGTGGCTGTTCTGTAACCCGCCCGGAGGACAAGCCACAGCATGGTGCGCAGGTAGTACTGATAGTAATGATATTGCTAGTAGGTATAACAGTAGTCACAGGTGGCTGTTCTGTAACCTGCCCGGAGGACAAGCCACAGCATGGTGCGCAGGTAGTACTGATAGTAACGATAGTGCTAGTAGGTATAATTGTAGTCACAGGTGGCTGTTCTGTAACCTGCCCAGAGGAGAAGGCACAGCATGGTGCGCAGGCAGTACTGATAGTAATGATAGTGCTAGTAGGTATAATAGTAGTCACAGGTGGCTATTCTGTAACCTGCCCGGAGGAGAACCCACAGCATGGTGCGCAGGTAGTACTGATAGTAATGATAGTGCTAGTAGGTATAATAGTAGTCACAGGTGGCTATTCTATAACCTGCCCGGAGGAGAAGCCACAGCATGGTGCGCAGGTAGTACTGATAGTAATGATAGTGCTAGTATGTATAATAGTAGTCACAGGTGTTTATTCTGTAACCTGCCTGGAGGAGAAGCCACAGCATAGTGCGCAGGTAGTACTGATAGTAATGATAGTGCTAGTAGGTATAAGAGTAGTCAGAGGTGGCTGTTCTGTAACCTGCCTGGAGGAGAACCCACAGCATGGTGCGCAGGTAGTACTGATAGTAATGATAGTGCTAGTAGGTATAATAGTAGTCACAGGTGGCTATTCTGTAACCTGCCTGGAGGAGAAGCCACAGCATGGTGCGCAGGTAGTACTGATAGTAATGATAGTGCTAGTAGGTATAATAGTAGTCACAGGTGGCTGTTCTGTAACCTACCTGGAGGAGAAGCCACAGCATGGTGCGCAGGCAGTACTGATAGTAATGATGGTGCTAGTAGTTATAATAGTAGTCACAGGTGGCTGTTCTGTAACCCGACCGGAGGACAAGCCACAGCATGGTGCGCAGGTAGTACTGATAGTAATGGTAGTGCTAGTAGGTATAACAGTAGTCACAGGTGGCTGTTCTGTAACCTGCCCGGAGGACAAGCCACAGCATGGTGCGCAGGTAGTACTGATAGTAATGATAGTGCTAGTAGGTATAATAGTAGTCACAGGTGGCTATTCTGTAACCTGCCCGGAGGAGAAGCCACAGCATGGTGCGCAGGTAGTAGTGATAGTAATGATAGTGCTAGTAGGTATAATTGTAGTCACAGGTGGCTGTTCTGTAACCTGCCCAGAGGAGAAGCCACAGCATGGTGCGCAGGCAGTACTGATAGTAATGATAGTGCTAGTAGTTATAATAGTAGTCACAGGTGGCTATTCTGTAACCTGCCCGGAGGAGAACCCACAGCATGGTGCGCAGGCAGTACTGATAGTAATGATAGTTCTAGTAGTTATAATAGTAGTCACAGGTGGCTGTTCTGTAACCTGCCTGGAGGAGATGCCACAGCATGGTGCGCAGGTAGTACTGATAGTAATAATAGTGCTAGTAGGTATAATAGTAGTCACAGGTGGCTGTTCTGTAACCTGCCTGGAGGAGAAGCCACAGCATGGTGCGCAGGTAGTACTGATAGTAATGATAGTGCTAGTAGGTATAATAGTAGTCACAGGTGGCTATTCTGTAACCTGCCTGGAGGAGAAGCCACAGCATGGTGCCCAGGTAGTGCTGATAGTAATGATAGTGCTAGTAGGTATAATAGTAGTCACAGGTGGCTATTCTGTAACCTGACCGGAGGAGAAGCCACAGCATGGTGCGCAGGTAGTACTCATAGTAATGATAGTGTTAGTGGTTATAGTAGTCACAGGTGGCTGTTCTGTAACCTGCCCAGAGGAGAAGCCACAGCATGGTGCGCAGGTAGTACTGATAGTAATGATAGTGCTAGTAGGTATAACGGTAGTCACAGGTGGCTGTTCTGTAACCTGCCTGGAGGACAAGCCACAGCATGGTGCGCAGGTAGTACTGATAGTAATGATAGTGCTATTAGGTATAATAGTAGTCACAGGTGGCTATTCTGTAACCTGCCCGGAGGAGAAGCCACAGCATGGTGCGCAGGTAGTACTGATAGTAATGATAGTGCTAGTAGGTATAATTGTAGTCACAGGTGGCTGCTCTGTAACCTGCCCAGAGGAGAAGCCACAGCATGGTGCGCAGGTAGTACTGATAGTAATGATAGTGCTAGTAGGTATAATAGTAGTCACAGGTGGCTATTCTGTAACCTGCCCGGAGGAGAAGCCACAGCATGGTGCGCAGGTAGTACTGATAGTAATGATAGTGCTAGTAGGTATAATAGTAGTCAAAGGTGGCTATTCTATAACCTGCCCGGAGGAGAAGCCACAGCATGGTGCGCAGGTAGTACTGATAGTAATGATAGTGCTAGTAGGTATAATAGTAGTCACAGGTGGCTATTCTGTAACCTGCCCAGAGGAGAAGCCACAGCATGGTGCGCAGGTAGTACTGATAGTAATGATAGTGCTAGTAGGTATAATAGTAGTCACAGGTGGCTATTCTATAACCTGCCCAGAGGAGAAGCCACAGCATGGTGCGCAGGTAGTACTGATAGTAATGATAGTGCTAGTAGGTATAATAGTAGTCACAGGTGGCTATTCTGTAACCTGCCCGGAGGAGAAGCCACAGCATGGTGCGCAGGTAGTACTGATAGTAATGATAGTGCTAGTAGGTATAATAGTAGTCAAAGGTGGCTATTCTATAACCTGCCCGGAGGAGAAGCCACAGCATGGTGCGCAGGTAGTACTGATAGTAATGATAGTGCTAGTAGGTATAATAGTAGTCACAGGTGGTTATTCTGTAACCTGCCTGGAGGAGAAGCCGCAGCATAGTGCGCAGGTAGTACTGATAGTAATGATAGTGCTAGTAGGTATAATAGTAGTCACAGGTGGCTATTCTGTAACCTGCCTGGAGGATAAGCCACAGCATTGTGCGCAGGTAGTACTGATAGTAATGATAGTGCTAGTAGGTATAATAGTAGTCACAGGTGGATATTCTGTAACCTGCCCGGAGGAGAAGCCACAGCATGGTGCGCAGGTAGTACTGATAGTAATGATAGTTCTAGTAGGTATAATAGTAGTCACAGGTGGCTGTTCTGTAACCTGCCCAGAGGAGAAGCCACATCATGCTGCGCAGGTAGTACTGATAGTAATGATTGTGCTAGTAGTTATAATAGTAGTCAGAGGTGGCTGTTCTGTAACCTGCCTGGAGGAGAAGCCACAGCATGGTGCGCAGGTAGTACTGATAGTAATGATAGTGCTAGTAGGTATAATAGTAGTCACAGGTGGCTATTCTGTAACCTGCCTGGAGGAGAAACCACAGCATGGTGCGCAGGTAGTACTGATAGTAATGATAGTGCTAGTAGGTATAACAGTAGTCACAGGTGGCTGTTCTGTAACCTGCCCGGAGGACAAGCCACAGCATGGTGCGCAGGTAGTACTGATAGTAATGATAGTGCTAGTAGGTATAATAGTAGTCACAGGTGGCTATTCTGTAACCTGTCCGGAGGAGAAGCCACAGCATGGTGCGCTGGTAGTACTGATAGTAATGATAGTGCTAGTAGGTATAATTGTAGTCACAGGTGGCTGTTCTGTAACCTGCCCAGAGGAGAAGCCACAGCATGGTGCGCAGGCAGTACTGATAGTAATGATAGTGCTAGTAGTTATAATAGTAGTCACAGGTGGCTATTCTGTACCCTGCCCAGAGGAGAAGCCACAGCATGGTGCTCAGGTAGTACTGATAGTATTGATAGTTCTAATAGTTATAATAGTAGTCACAGGTAGCTATTCTGTAACCTGCCCGGAGGAGAAGCCTCAGCATGGTGCGCAGGTAGTACTGATAGTAATGATAGTGCTAGTAGGTATAATAGTAGTCACAGGTGGCTGTTCTGTAAACTGCCCGGAGGAGAAGCCACAGCATGGTGCGCAGGTAGTACTGATCGTAATGATACTGCTAGTAGGTATAATAGTAGTCACAGGTGGCTATTCGGTAACCTGCCCGGAGGAGAAGCCACAGCATTGTGCGCAGGTAGTACTGATAGTAATGATACTGCTAGTAGGTATAATAGTAGTCACAGGTGGCTGTTCTGTAACCTGCCCGCAGGAGAAGCCACAGCATGGTGAGCAGGTCGTACTGATAGTAATGATAGTGCTAGTAGTTATAATAGTAGTCACAAGTGGCTGTTCTGTAACCTGCCCGGAGGAGAAGCCACAGCATGGTGCGCAGGTAGTACTGATAGTAATGATAGTGCTAGTAGGTATAATAGTAGTCACAGATGGCTATTCTGTAACCTGCCAGGAGGAGAAGCCACAGCATGGTGCGCAGGTAGTACTGATAGTAATGATAGTGCTAGTAGGTAGAATAGTAGTCACAGGTGGCTGTTCTGTAACATGCCTGGAGCAGAAGCCACAGCATGGTGCGCAGGTAGTACTGATAGTAATGATAGTGCTAGTAGGTATAATAGTAGTCACTGGTGGCTGTTCTGTAACCTGCCTGGAGGAGAATCCACAGCATGGTGCGCAGGTAGTACTGATAGTAATGATAGTGCTCGTACTTATAATAGTAGTCACAGGTGGCTGTTCTGTAACCTGCCTGGAGGAGAAGCCACAGCATGGTGCGCAGGTAGTACTGATAGTAATGATAGTGCTAGTAGGTATCATAGTAGTCACAGGTGGCTATTCTGTAACCTGCCTGGAGGAGAAGCCACAGCATGGTGCGCAGGTAGTGCTGATAGTAATGATAGTGCTTGTAGGTATAATAGTAGTCACAGGTGTCTATTCTGTAACCTGCCCGGAGGAGAAGCCACAGCATGGTGCGCAGATAGTACTGATAGTAATGATAGTGTTAGTGGTTATAGTAGTCACAGGTGGCTGTTCTGTAACCTGCCCAGAGGAGAAGCCACAGCATGGTGCGCAGGTAGTACTGATAGTAATTACAGTGCTAGTAGTTATAATAGTAGTCACAGGTGGCTGTTCTGTAACCTGCCTGGAGGAGAAGCCACAGCATGGTCCGCAGGTAGTACTGATAGTAATGATAGTGCTAGTAGGTATAATAGTAGCCACAGGTGGCTATTCTGTAACCTGCCTGGAGGAGAAGCCACAGCATGGTGCGCAGGTAGTACTGATAGTAATGATAGTGCTAGTAGGTATAATAGTAGTCACAGGTGTCTATTCTATAACCTGTCCGGAGGAGAAGCCACAGCATGGTGCGCAGGTAGTACTGATAGTAATGATAGTGCTAGTAGGTATAATAGTAGTCACAGGTGGTTATTCTGTAACCTGCCTGGAGGAGAAACCACAGCATAGTGCGCAGGTAGTACTGATAGTAATGATAGTGCTAGTAAGTATAATAGTAGTCACATGTGGCTGTTCTGTAACCTGCCTGGAGGAGATGCCACAGCATGGTGCGCAGGTAGTACTGATAGTAATGATAGTGCTAGTAGGTATAATAGTAGTCACAGGTGGCTATTCTGTAACCTGCCCGGAGGAGAAGCCACATCATGGTGCGCAGGTAGTACTGATAGTAATGATAGTGCTAGTAGGTATAATAGTAGTCACAGGTGGCTATTCTGTAACCTGCCCGGAGGAGAAGCCACAGCATGGTGCGCAGGTAGTACTGATAGTAATGATGATGCTAGTAGTTATAGTAGTAGTCAGAGGTGGCTGTTCTGTAACCTGCCTGGAGGAGAAGCCACAGCATGGTGCGCAGGTAGTACTGATAGTAATGATAGTGCTAGTAGGTATAATAGTAGTCACAGGTGGCTATTCTGTAACCTGCCTGGAGGAGAAGCCACAGCATGGTGCGCAGGTAGTACTGATAGTAATGATAGTGCTAGTAGGTATAATAGTAGTCACAGGTGGCTGTTCTGTAACATGTCTGGAGGAGAAGCCACAGCATGGTGCGCAGGTAGTACTGATAGTAATGATGGTGCTAGTAGTTATATTAGTAGTCACAGGTGGCTGTTCTGTAACCCGCCCGAAGGACAAGCCACAGCATGGTGCGCAGGTAGTACTGATAGTAATGATAGTGCTAGTAGGTATAACAGTAGTCACAGGTGGCTGTTCTGTAACCTGCCCGGAGGACAAGCCACAGCATGGTGCGCAGGTAGTACTGATAGTAATGATAGTGCTAGTAGGTATAATAGTAGTCACAGGTGGCTATACTGTAACCTGCCCGGAGGAGAAGCCACAGCATGGTGCGCAGGTAGTACTGATAGTAATGATAGTGCTAGTAGGTATAATTGTAGTCACAGCTGGCTGTTCTGTAACCTGCCCAGAGGAGAAGGCACAGCATGGTGCGCAGGCAGTACTGATAGTAATGATAGTGCTAGTAGTTATAATAGTAGTCACAGGTGGCTATTCTGTAACCTGCCCGGAGGAGAACCCACAGCATGGTGCGCAGGTAGTACTGATAGTAATGATAGTGCTAGTAGGTATAATAGTAGTCACAGGTGGCTATTCTATAACCTGCCCGGAGGAGAAGCCACAGCATGGTGCGCAGGTAGTACTGATAGTAATGATAGTGCTAGTAGGTATAATAGTAGTCACAGGTGGTTATTCTGTAACCTGCCTGGAGGAGAAGCCACAGCATAGTGCGCAGGTAGTACTGATAGTAATGATAGTGCTAGTAGGTATAATAGTAGTCACAGGTGGCTATTCTCTAACCTGCCTGGAGGATAAGCCACAGAATTGTGCGCAGGTAGTACTGATAGTAATGATAGTGCTAGTAGGTATAATAGTAGTCACAGGTGGATATTCTGTAACCTGCCCGGAGGAGAAGCCACAGCATGGTGCGCAGGTAGTACTGATAGTAATTATAGTGCTAGTAGGTATAATAGTAGTCACAGGTGGCTGTTCTGTAACCTGCCCGGAGGAGAAGCCACAGCATGGTGCGCAGGTAGTACTGATAGTAATGATGGTTCTAGTAGTTATAATAGTAGTCAGAGGTGGCTGTTCTGTAACTTGCCTGGAGGAGAAGCCACAGCATGGTGCGCAGGTAGTACTGATAGTAATGATAGTGCTAGTAGGTATAATAGTAGTCACAGGTGGCTGTTCTGTAACCTACCTGGAGGAGAATCCACAGCATGGTGCGCAGGCAGTACTGATAGTAATGATGGTGCTAGTAGTTATAATAGTAGTCACAGGTGGCTGTTCTGTAACCCGCCCGGAGGACAAGCCACAGCATGGTGCGCAGGTAGTACTGATAGTAATGATAGTGCTAGTAGGTATAAAAGTAGTCACAGGTGGCTGTTCTGTAACCTGCCCGGAGGACAAGCCACAGCATGGTGCGCAAGTAGTACTGATAGTAATGATAGTGCTAGTAGGTATAATAGTAGTCACAGGTGGCTATTCTGTAACCTGCCCGGAGGAGAAGCCACAGCATGGTGCGCAGGTAGTACTGATAGTAATGATAGTGCTAGTAGGTATAATTGTAGTCACAGGTGGCTGTTCTGTAACCTGCCCAGAGGAGAAGCCACAGCATGGTGCGCAGGCAGTACTGATAGTAATGATAGTGCTAGTAGTTATAATAGTAGTCACAGGTGGCTATTCTGTAACCTGCCCGGAGGAGAAGCCACAGCATGGTGCTCAGGTAGTACTGATAGTAATGATAATTCTAGTAGTTATAATAGTAGTCACAGGTAGCTATTCTGTAACCTGCCCGGAGGAGAAGCCACAGCATGGTGCGCAGGTAGTACTGATAGTAATGATAGTGCTAGTAGGTATAATAGTACTCACAGGTGGCTGTTCTGTAACCTGCCCGAAGGAGAAGCCACAGCATGGTGCGCAGGTAGTACTGATAGTAATGATAGTGCTAGTAGGTATAATAGTAGTCACAGGTGGCTGTTCTGTAAACTGCCCGGAGGAGAAGCCACAGCATGGTGCGCAGGTAGTACTGATCGTAATGATAGTGCTAGTAGGTATAATAGTAGTCACAGGTGGCTATTCGGTAACCTGCCCGGAGGAGAAGCCACAGCATTGTGCGCAGGTAGTATTGATAGTAATGATAATGCTAGTAGGTATAATAGTAATCACAGGTGGCTGTTCTGTAACCTGCCCGGAGGAGAAGCCACAGCATGGTGCACAGGTCGTACTGATAGTAGTGATAGTGCTAGTAGTTATAATAGTAGTCACAGGTGGCTGTTCTGTAACCTGCCCGGAGGAGAAGCCACAGCATGGTGCGCAGGTAGTACTGATAGTAATGATAGTGCTAGTAGGTATAATAGTAGTCACAGGTGGCTGTTCTGTAACCTGCCCGGAGGACAAGCCACAGCATGGTGTGCAGGTAGTACTGATAGTAATGATAGTGCTAGTAGGTATAATAGTAGTCACAGGTGGCTATACTGTAACCTGCCCGGAGGAAAAGCCACAGCATGGTGCGCAGTTAGTACTGATAGTAATGATAGTGCTAGTAGGTATAATTGTAGTCACAGGTGGCTGTTCTGTAACCTGCCCAGAGGAGAAGGCACAGCATGGTGCGCAGGCAGTACTGATAGTAATGATAGTGCTAGTAGTTATAATAGTAGTCACAGGTGGCTATTCTGTAACCTGCCCGGAGGAGAACCCACAGCATGGTGCGCAGGTAGTACTGATAGTAATGATAGTGCTAGTAGGTATAATAGTAGTCACAGGTGGCTATTCTATAACCTGCCCGGAGCAGAAGCCACAGCATGGTGCGCAGGTAGTACTGATAGTAATGATAGTGCTAGTAGGTATAATAGTAGTCACAGGTGGATATTCTGTAACCTGCCCGGAGGAGAAGCCACAGCATGGTGCGCAGGTAGTACTGATAGTAATGATAGTGCTAGTAGGTATAATACTAGTCACAGGTGGCTGTTCTGTAACCTGCCCGGAGGAGAAGCCACAGCATGGTGCGCAGGTAGTACTGATAGTAATGATGGTTCTAGTAGTTATAATAGTAGTCAGAGGTGGCTGTTCTGTAACTTGCCTGGAGGAGAAGCCACAGCATGGTGCGCAGGTAGTACTGATAGTAATGATAGTGCTAGTAGGTATAATAGTAGTCACAGGTGGCTGTTCTGTAACCTACCTGGAGGAGAATCCACAGCATGGTGCGCAGGCAGTACTGATAGTAATGATGGTGCTAGTAGTTATAATAGTAGTCACAGGTGGCTGTTCTGTAACCCGCCCGGAGGACAAGCCACAGCATGGTTCGCAGGTAGTACTGATAGTAATGATAGTGCTAGTAGGTATAAAAGTAGTCACAGGTGGCTGTTCTGTAACCTGCCCGGAGGACAAGCCACAGCATGGTGCGCAAGTAGTACTGATAGTAATGATAGTGCTAGTAGGTATAATAGTAGTCACAGGTGGCTATTCTGTAACCTGCCCGGAGGAGAATCCACAGCATGGTGCGCAGGTAGTACTGATAGTAATGATAGTGCTAGTAGGTATAATTGTAGTCACAGGTGGCTGTTCTGTAACCTGCCCAGAGGAGAAGCCACAGCATGGTGCGCAGGCAGTACTGATAGTAATGATAGTGCTAGTAGTTATAATAGTAGTCACAGGTGGCTATTCTGTAACCTGCCCGGAGGAGAAGCCACAGCATGGTGCTCAGGTAGTACTGATAGTAATGATAATTCTAGTAGTTATAATAGTAGTCACAGGTAGCTATTCTGTAACCTGCCCGGAGGAGAAGCCACAGCATGGTGCGCAGGTAGTACTGATAGTAATGATAGTGCTAGTAGGTATAATAGTAGTCACAGGTGGCTGTTCTGTAACCTGCCCGAAGGAGAAGCCACAGCATGGTGCGCAGGTAGTACTGATAGTAATGATAGTGCTAGTAGGTATAATAGTAGTCACAGGTGGCTGTTCTGTAAACTGCCCGGAGGAGAAGCCACAGCATGGTGCGCAGGTAGTACTGATCGTAATGATAGTGCTAGTAGGTATAATAGTAGTCACAGGTGGCTATTCGGTAACCTGCCCGGAGGAGAAGCCACAGCATTGTGCGCAGGTAGTATTGATAGTAATGATAGTGCTAGTAGGTATAATAGTAGTCACAGGTGGCTGTTCTGTAACCTGCCCGGAGGAGAAGCCACAGCATGGTGCGCAGGTCGTACTGATAGTAATGATAGTGCTAGTAGTTATAATAGTAGTCACAGGTGACTGTTCTGTAACCTGCCCGGAGGAGAAGCCACAGCATGGTGCGCAGGTAGTACTGATAGTAATGATAGTGCTAGTAGGTATAATAGTAGTCACAGGTGGCTATTCTGTAACCTGCCTGGAGGAGAAGCCACAGCATTGTGCGCAGGTAGTACTGATAGTAATGATAGTGCTAGTAGGTATAATAGTAGTCACAGGTGGATATTCTGTAACCTGCCCGGAGGAGAAGCCACAGCATGGTGCGCAGGTAGTACTGATAGTAATGATGGTGCTAGTAGTTATATTAGTAGTCACAGGTGGCTGTTCTGTAACCCGCCCGGAGGACAAGCCACAGCATGGTGCGCAGGTAGTACTGATAGTAATGATAGTGCTAGTAGGTATAATAGTAGTCACAGGTGGCTATTCTGTAACCTGCCTGGAGGAGAAGCCACAGCATTGTGCGCAGGTAGTACTGATAGTAATGATAGTGCTAGTAGGTATAATAGTAGTCACAGGTGGATATTCTGTAACCTGCCCGGAGGAGAAGCCACAGCATGGTGCGCAGGTAGTACTGATAGTAATGATGGTGCTAGTAGTTATATTAGTAGTCACAGGTGGCTGTTCTGTAACCCGCCCGGAGGACAAGCCACAGCATGGTGCGCAGGTAGTACTGATAGTAATGATAGTGCTAGTAGGTATAACAGTAGTCACAGGTGGCTGTTCTGTAACCTGCCCGGAGGACAAGCCACAGCATGGTGCGCAGGTAGTACTGATAGTAATGATAGTGCTAGTAGGTATAATAGTAGTCACAGGTGGCTATACTGTAACCTGCCCGGAGGAAAAGCCACAGCATGGTGCGCAGTTAGTACTGATAGTAATGATAGTGCTAGTAGGTATAATTGTAGTCACAGGTGGCTGTTCTGTAACCTGCCCAGAGGAGAAGGCACAGCATGGTGCGCAGGCAGTACTGATAGTAATGATAGTGCTAGTAGTTATAATAGTAGTCACAGGTGGCTATTCTGTAACCTGCCCGGAGGAGAACCCACAGCATGGTGCGCAGGTAGTACTGATAGTAATGATAGTGCTAGTAGGTATAATAGTAGTCACAGGTGGCTATTCTATAACCTGCCCGGAGCAGAAGCCACAGCATGGTGCGCAGGTAGTACTGATAGTAATGATAGTGCTAGTAGGTATAATAGTAGTCACAGGTGGTTATTCTGTAACCTGCCTGGAGGAGAAGCCACAGCATAGTGCGCAGGTAGTACTGATAGTAATGATAGTGCTAGTAGGTATAATAGTAGTCACAGGTGGCTAATCTGTAACCTGCCTGGAGGATAAGCCACAGCATTGTGCGCAGGTAGAACTGATAGTAATGATAGTGCTAGTAGGCATAATAGTAGTCACAGGTTGATATTCTGTAACCTGCCCGGAGGAGAAGCCACAGCATGGTGCGCAGGTAGTACTGATAGTAATGATAGTGCTAGTAGGTATAATAGTAGTCACTGGTGGCTGTTCTGTAACCTGCCCAGAGGAGAAGCCACAGCATGGTGCGCAGGTAGTACTGATAGTAATGATGGTGCTAGTAGTTATAATAGTAGTCAGAGGTGGCTGTTCTGTAACTTGCCTGGAGGAGAAGCCACAGCATGGTGCGCAGGTAGTACTGATAGTAATGATAGTGCTAGTAGGTATAATAGTAGTCACAGGTGGCTATTCTGTAACCTGCCTGGAGGAGAAGCCACAGCATGGTGCGCAGGTAGTACTGATAGTAATGATAGTGCTAGTAGGTATAATAGTAGTCACAGGTGGCTGTTCTGTAACCTACCTGGAGGAGAAGCCACAGCATGGTGCGCAGGCAGTACTGATAGTAATGATGGTGCTAGTAGTTATAATAGTAGTCACAGGTGGTTGTTCTGTAACCTACCTGGAGGAGAAGCCACAGCATGGTGCGCAGGTAGTACTGATAGTAATGATAGTGCTAGTAGGTATAATAGTAGTCACAGGTGGCTATTCTGTAACCTGCCTGGAGGAGAAGCCACAGCATGGTGCGCAGGTAGTACTGATAGTAATGATAGTGCTAGTAGGTATAATAGTAGTCACAGGTGGCTGTTCTGTAACCTGCCCGGAGGAGAAGCCACAGCATGGTGCGCAGGTAGTACTGATAGTAATGATGGTTCTAGTAGTTATAATAGTAGTCAGAGGTGGCTGTTCTGTAACTTGCCTGGAGGAGAAGCCACAGCATGGTGCGCAGGTAGTACTGATAGTAATGATAGTGCTAGTAGGTATAATAGTAGTCACAGGTGGCTGTTCTGTAACCTACCTGGAGGAGAATCCACAGCATGGTGCGCAGGCAGTACTGATAGTAATGATGGTGCTAGTAGTTATAATAGTAGTCACAGGT
This sequence comes from Phyllobates terribilis, assembly GCF_046119375.1. Taxonomy (NCBI): domain Eukaryota; kingdom Metazoa; phylum Chordata; class Amphibia; order Anura; family Dendrobatidae; genus Phyllobates; species Phyllobates terribilis. The sequence continues at coordinate 641,340,341 of NW_027362762.1, forward strand.
GGCTGTTCTGTAACCCGCCCGGAGCACAAGCCACAGCATGGTGCGCAGGTAGTACTGATAGTAATGATAGTGCTAGTAGGTATAAAAGTAGTCACAGGTGGCTGTTCTGTAACCTGCCCGGAGGACAAGCCACAGCATGGTGCGCAAGTAGTACTGATAGTAATGATAGTGCTAGTAGGTATAATAGTAGTCACAGGTGGCTATTCTGTAACCTGCCCGGAGGAGAATCCACAGCATGGTGCGCAGGTAGTACTGATAGTAATGATAGTGCTAGTAGGTATAATTGTAGTCACAGGTGGCTGTTCTGTAACCTGCCCAGAGGAGAAGCCACAGCATGGTGCGCAGGCAGTACTGATAGTAATGATAGTGCTAGTAGTTATAATAGTAGTCACAGGTGGCTATTCTGTAACCTGCCCGGAGGAGAAGCCACAGCATGGTGCTCAGGTAGTACTGATAGTAATGATAATTCTAGTAGTTATAATAGTAGTCACAGGTAGCTATTCTGTAACCTGCCCGGAGGAGAAGCCACAGCATGGTGCGCAGGTAGTACTGATAGTAATGATAGTGCTAGTAGGTATAATAGTAGTCACAGGTGGCTGTTCTGTAACCTGCCCGAAGGAGAAGCCACAGCATGGTGCGCAGGTAGTACTGATAGTAATGATAGTGCTAGTAGGTATAATAGTAGTCACAGGTGGCTGTTCTGTAAACTGCCCGGAGGAGAAGCCACAGCATGGTGCGCAGGTAGTACTGATCGTAATGATAGTGCTAGTAGGTATAATAGTAGTCACAGGTGGCTATTCGGTAACCTGCCCGGAGGAGAAGCCACAGCATTGTGCGCAGGTAGTATTGATAGTAATGATAGTGCTAGTAGGTATAATAGTAGTCACAGGTGGCTGTTCTGTAACCTGCCTGGAGGAGAAGCCACAGCATGGTGCGCAGGTCGTACTGATAGTAATGATAGTGCTAGTAGTTATAATAGTAGTCACAGGTGGCTGTTCTGTAACCTGCCCGGAGGAGAAGCCACAGCATGGTGCGCAGGTAGTACTGATAGTAATGATAGTGCTAGTAGGTATAATAGTAGTCACAGGTGGCTATTCTGTAACCTGCCTGGAGGAGAAGCCACAGCATTGTGCGCAGGTAGTACTGATAGTAATGATAGTGCTAGTAGGTATAATAGTAGTCACAGGTGGATATTCTGTAACCTGCCCGGAGGAGAAGCCACAGCATGGTGCGCAGGTAGTACTGATAGTAATGATGGTGCTAGTAGTTATACTAGTAGTCACAGGTGGCTGTTCTGTAACCCGCCCGGAGGACAAGCCACAGCATGGTGCGCAGGTAGTACTGATAGTAATGACAGTGCTAGTAGGTATAACAGTAGTCACAGGTGGCTGTTCTGTAACCTGCCCGGAGGACAAGCCACAGCATGGTGCGCAGGTAGTACTGATAGTAATGATAGTGCTAGTAGGTATAATAGTAGTCACAGGTGGCTATACTGTAACCTGCCCGGAGGAAAAGCCACAGCATGGTGCGCAGTTAGTACTGATAGTAATGATAGTGCTAGTAGGTATAATTGTAGTCACAGGTGGCTATTCTGTAACCTGCCCAGAGGAGAAGGCACAGCATGGTGCGCAGGTAGTACTGATAGTAATGATAGTGCTAGTAGGTATAATAGTAGTCACAGGTGGTTATTCTGTAACCTGCCTGGAGGAGAAGCCACAGCATAGTGCGCAGGTAGTACTGATAGTAATGATAGTGCTAGTAGGTATAATAGTAGTCACAGGTGGCTAATCTGTAACCTGCCTGGAGGATAAGCCACAGCATTGTGGCAGGTAGTACTGATAGTAATGATAGTGCTAGTAGGTATAATAGTAGTCACAGGTTGATATTCTGTAACCTGCCCGGAGGAGAAGCCACAGCATGGTGCGCAGGTAGTACTGATAGTAATGATAGTGCTAGTAGGTATAATAGTAGTCACAGGTGGCTGTTCTGTAACCTGCCCAGAGGAGAAGCCACAGCATGGTGCGCAGGTAGTACTGATAGTAATGATGGTGCTAGTAGTTATAATAGTAGTCAGAGGTGGCTGTTCTGTAACCTGCCTGGAAGACAAGACTCAGCATGGTGCGCAGGTAGTACTGATAGTAATGATAGTGCTAGTAGGTATAACAGTAGTCACAGGTGGCTGTTCTGTAACCTGCCTGGAGGACAAGACACAGCATGGTGCGCAGGTAGTACTGATAGTAATGATAGTGCTAGTAGGTATAATAGTAGTCACAGGTGGCTTTTCTGTAACCTGCCCGGAGGAGAAGCCACAGCATGGTGCGCAGGTAGTACTGATAGTAATGATAGTGCTAGTAGGTATAATTGTAGTCACAGGTGGCTGTTCTGTAACCTGCCCAGAGGAGAAGCCACAGCATGATGCGCAGGCAGTACTGATAGTAATGATAGTGCTAGTAGTTATAATAGTAGTCACAGGTGGCTGTTCTGTAACCTGCCTGGAGAGAAGCCACAGCATGGTGCTCAGCTAGTACTGATAGTAATTATAGTTCTAGTAGTTATAATAGTAGTCACAGGTAGCTATTCTGTAACCTGCCCGGAGGAGAAGCCACAGCATGGTGCGCAGGTAGTACTGATAGTAATGATAGTGCTAGTAGGTATAATAGTAGTCACAGGTGGCTGTTCTGTAACCTGCCCGGAGGAGAAGCCACAGCATGGTGCGCAGGTAGTACTGATAGTAATGATAGTGCTAGTAGGTATAATAGTAGTCACAGGTGGCTGTTCTGTAAACTGCCCGGAGGAGAAGCCACAGCATGGTGAGCAGGTAGTACTGATCGTAATGATAGTGCTAGTAGGTATAATAGTAGTCACAAGTGGCTGTTCTGTAACCTGCCCGGAGGAGAAGCCACAGCATGGTGCGCAGGTCGTACTGATAGTAATGATAGTGCTAGTAGTTATAATAGTAGTCACAGGTGGCTGTTCTGTAACCTGCCCGGAGTAGAAGCCACAGCATGGTGCGCAGGTAGTACTGATAGTAATGATAGTGCTAGTAGGTATAATAGTAGTCACAGGTGGCTATTCTGTAACCTGCCTGGAGGAGAAGCCACAGCATTGTGCGCAGGTAGTACTGATAGTAATGATAGTGCTAGTAGGTATAATAGTAGTCACAGGTGGATATTCTGTAACCTGCCCGGAGGAGAAGCCACAGCATGGTGCGCAGGTAGTACTGATAGTAATGATAGTGCTAATAGGTATAATAGTAGTCACAGGTGGCTGTTCTGTAACCTGCCCAGAGGAGAAGCCACAGCATGGTGCGCAGGTAGTACTGATAGCAATGATGGTGCTAGTAGTTATAATAGTAGTCAGAGGTGGCTGTTCTGTAACCTGCCTGCAGAAGAAGCCACAGCATGGTGCGCAGGTAGTACTGATAGTAATGATAGTGCTAGTAGGTATAATAGTAGTCACAGGTGGCTATTCTGTAACCTGCCTGGAGGAGAAGCCACAGCATGGTGCGCAGGTAGTACTGATAGTAATGATAGTGCTAGTAGGTATAATAGTAGTCACAGGTGGCTGTTCTGTAACCTGCCTGGAGGAGAAGCCACAGCATGGTGCGCAGGTAGTACTGATAGTAATGATGGTGCTAGTAGTTATAATAGTAGTCACAGGTGGCTGTTCTGTAACCCGCCCGGAGGACAAGCCACAGCATGGTGCGCAGGTAGTACTGATAGTAATGATAGTGCTAGTAGGTATAACAGTAGTCACAGGTGGCTATTCTGTAACCTGCCCGGAGGAGAAGCCACTGCATGGTGCGCAGGTAGTACTGATAGTAATGATAGTGCTAGTAGGTATAATTGTAGTCACAGGTGGCTGTTCTGTAACCTGCCCAGAGGAGAAGCCACAGCATGCGCAGGTAGTACTGATAGTAATGATACTGCTAGTAGTTATAATAGTAGTCACAGGTGGCTATTCTGTAACATGCCCGGAGGAGAAGCCACAGCATGGTGCTCAGGTAGTACTGATAGTAATGATAGTTCTAGTAGTTATAATAGTAGTCACAGATGGCTATTCTGTAACCTGCCCGGAGGAGAAGCCACAGCATGGTGCGCAGGTAGTACAGATAGTAATGATAGTGCTAGTAGGTATAATAGTAGTCACAGGTGGCTGTTCTGTAACCTGCCCGGAGGAGAAGCCACAGCATGGTGCGCAGGTAGTACTGATAGTAATGATAGTGCTAGTAGGTATAATAGTAGTCACAGGTGGCTGTTCTGTAAACTGCCCGGAGGAGAAGCCACAGCATGGTGCGCAGGTAGTACTGATCGTAATGATAGTGCTAGTAGGTATAATAGTAGTCACAGGTGGCTATTCGGTAACCTGCCCGGAGAAGAAGCCACAGCATTGTGCGCAGGTAGTACTGATAGTAATGATAGTGCTAGTAGGTATAATAGTAGTCACAGGTGTCTGTTCTGTAACCTGCCCGGAAAAGAAGCCACAGCATGGTGCGCAGTACGTACTGATAGTAATGATAGTGCTAGTAGTTATAATAGTAGTCAGAGGTGTCTGTTCTGTAACCTGCCCGGAGTAGAAGCCACAGCATGGTGCGCAGGTAGTACTGATAGTAATGATAGTGCTAGTAGGTATAATAGTAATCACAGGTGGCTATTCTGTAACCTGCCTGGAGGAGAAGCCACAGCATGGTGCGCAGGTAGTACTGATAGTAATGATAGTGCTAGTAGTTATAATAGTAGTCACAGGTGGCTGTTCTGTAACATGCCTGGAGGAGAAGCCACAGCATGGTGCGCAGGTAGTACTGATAGTAATTATAGTGCTAGTAGGTATAATAGTAGTCACAGGTGGCTGTTCTGTAACCTTCCCGGAGGAGAAGCCACAGCATGGTGCGCAGGTAGTACTGATAGTAATGATAGTGCTAGTAGGTATAATAGTAGTCACAGGTGGCTGTTCTGTAACCTGCCCGGAGGAGAAGCCACAGCATGGTGCGCAGGTAGTACTGATAGTAATGATAGTGCTAGTAGGTATAATAGTAGTCACAGGTGGCTGTTCTGTAAACTGCCCGGAGGAGAAGCCACAGCATGGTGCGCAGGTAGTACTGATCGTAATGATAGTGCTAGTAGGTATAATAGTATTCACAGGTGGCTATTCGGTAACCTGCCCGGAGAAGAAGCCACAGCATTGTGCGCAGGTAGTACTGATAGTAATGATAGTGCTAGTAGGTATAATAGTAGTCACAGGTGGCTGTTCTGTAACCTGCCCGGAGGAGAAGCCACAGCATGGTGCGCAGTTCGTACTGATAGTAATGATAGTGCTAGTAGTTATAATAGTAGTCACAGGTGGCTGTTCTGTAACCTGCCCGGAGTAGAAGCCACAGCATGGTGCGCAGGTAGTACTGATAGTAATGATAGTGCTAGTAGGTATAATAGTAATCACAGGTGGCTATTCTGTAACCTGCCTGGAGGAGAAGCCACAGCATGGTGCGCAGGTAGTACTGATAGTAATGATAGTGCTAGTAGTTATAATAGTAGTCACAGGTGGCTGTTCTGTAACATGCCAGGAGGAGAAGCCACAGCATGGTGCGCAGGTAGTACTGATAGTAATGATAGTGCTAGTAGGTATAATAGTAGTCACAGGTGGCTGTTCTGTAACCTTCCCGGAGGAGAAGCCACAGCATGGTGCGCAGGTAGTACTGATAGTAATGATAGTGCTAGTAGGTATAATAGTAGTCACAGGTGGCTGTTCTGTAACCTGCCCGGAGGAGAAGCCACAGCATGGTGCGCAGGTAGTACTGATAGTAATGATAGTGCTAGTAGGTATAATAGTAGTCACAGGTGGCTGTTCTGTAAACTGCCCGGAGGAGAAACCACAGCATGGTGCGCAGGTAGTACTGATCGTAATGATAGTGCTAGTAGGTATAATAGTATTCACAGGTGGCTATTCGGTAACCTGCCCGGAGAAGAAGCCACAGCATTGTGCGCAGGTAGTACTGATAGTAATGATAGTGCTAGTAGGTATAATAGTAGTCACAGGTGGCTGTTCTGTAACCTGCCCGGAGGAGAAGCCACAGCATGGTGCGCAGTTCGTACTGATAGTAATGATAGTGCTAGTAGTTATAATAGTAGTCACAGGTGGCTGTTCTGTAACCTGCCCGGAGTAGAAGCCACAGCATGGTGCGCAGGTAGTACTGATAGTAATGATAGTGCTAGTAGGTATAATAGTAGTCACAGGTGGCTATTCTGTAACCTGCCTGGAGGAGAAGCCACAGCATGGTGCGCAGGTAGTACTGACAGTAATGATAGTGCTAGTAGGTATAATAGTAGTCACAGGTGGCTGTTCTGTAACCTGCCTGGAGGAGAATCCACAGCATGGTGCGCAGGTAATACTGATAGTAATGATAGTGCTAGTACTTATAATAGTAGTCACAGGTGGCTGTTCAGTAACCTGCCTGGAGGAGAAGCCACAGCATGGTGCTCATGTAATACTGATAGTAATGATAGTGCTAGTAGGTATAATAGTAGTCACAAGTGGCTATTCTGTAACCTGCCTGGAGGAGAAACCACAGCATGGTGCGCAGGTAGTGCTGATAGTAATGATAGTGCTAGTAGGTATAATAGTATTCACAGGTGGCTATTCTGTAGCCTGCCCGGAGGAGAAGCCACAGCATGGTGCGCAGGTAGTACTGATAGTAATGATAGTGCTAGTAGATATAATAGTAGTCACAGGTGGTTATTCTGTAACCTGCCTGGAGGAGAAGCCACAGCATAGTGTGCAGGTAGTACTGATAGTAATGATAGTGCTAGTAGGTATAATAGTAGTCACAGGTGGCTATTCTGTAACCTGCCTGGAGGATAAGCCACAGCATTGTGCCCAGGTAGTACTGATAGTAATGATAGCGCTACTAGGTATAATAGTAGTCACAGGTGGATATTCTGTAACCTGCCCGGAGGAGAAGCCACAGCAAGGTGCGCAGGTAGTACTGATAGTAATGATAGTGCTAGTAGGTATAATAGTAGTCACAGGTGGCTGTTCTGTAACCTGCCTGGAGGAGAAGCCACAGCATGGTGCGCAGGTAGTACTGATAGTAATGATGGTGCTAGTAGTTATAATAGTAGTCAGAGGTGGCTGTTCTGTAACCTGCCTGGAGGAGAAGCCACAGCATGGTGCGCAGGTAGTACTGATAGTAATGACAGTGCTAGTAGGTATAATAGTAGTCACAGGTGGCTGTTCTGTAACCTGCCTGGAGGAGAAGCCACAGCATGGTGCGCAGGTAGTACTGATAGTAATGATAGTGCTAGTAGGTATAATAGTAGTCACAGGTGGCTATTCTGTAACCTGCCTGGAGGAGAAGCCACAGCATGGCGCGCAGGTAGTGCTGATAGTAATGATAGTGCTAGTAGGTATAATAGTAGTCACAGGTGGCTATTCTGTAACCTGCCCGGAGGAGAAGCCACAGCATGGTGTGCAGGTAGTACTGATAGTAATGATGGTGCTAGTAGTTATAATAGTAGTCACAGGTGGCTATTCTGTAACCTGCCCGGAGGAGAAGCCACAGCATGGTGCGCAGGTAGTACTGATAGTAATGATAGTGCTTGTAGATATAATAGTAGTCACAGGTGGTTATTCTGTAACCTGCCTGGAGGAGAAGCCACAGCATAGTGCGCAGGTAGTACTGATAGTAATGATAGTGCTAGTAGGTATAATAGTAGTCACAGGTGGCTATTCTGTAACCTGCCTGGAGGATAAGCCACAGCATTGTGCGCAGGTAGTACTGATAGTAATGATAGCGCTAGTAGGTATAATAGTAGTCACAGGTGGATATTCTGTAACCTGCCCGGAGGAGAAGCCACAGCAAGGTGCGCAGGTAGTACTGATAGTAATGATAGTGCTAGTAGGTATAATAGTAGCCACAGGTGGCTGTTCTGTAACCTGCCCAGAGGAGAAGCCACAGCATGGTGCGCAGGTAGTACTGATAGTAATGATGGTGCTAGCAGTTATAATAGTAGTCAGAGGTGTCTGTTCTGTAACCTGCCTGGAGGAGAAGCCACAGCATGGTGCGCAGGTAGTACTGATAGTAATGATAGTGCTAGTCGGTATAATAGTAGTCACAGGTGGCTGTTCTGTAACCTGCCTGGAGGAGAAGCCACAGCATGGTGCGCAGGTAGTACTGATAGTAATGATAGTGCTAGTAGGTATAATAGTAGTCACAGGTGGCTATTCTGTAACCTGCCTGGAGGAGAAGCCACAGCATGGTGCGCAGGTAGTGCTGATAGTAATGATAGTGCTAGTAGGTACAATAGTAGTCACAGGTGGCTATTCTGTAACCTGCCCGGAGGAGAAGCCACAGCATGGTGAGCAGATCGTACTGATAGTAATGATGGTGCTAGTAGTTATAATAGTAGTCACAGGTGGCTGTTCTGTAACCTGCCCGGAGGAGAAGCCACAGCATGGTGCGCAGGTAGTGCTGATAGTAATGATAGTGCTAGTAGGTATAATAGTAGTCATAGGTGGTTATTCTGTAACCTGCCTGGAGGAGAAGCCACAGCATAGTGCGCAGGTAGTACTGATAGTAATGATAGTGCTAGTAGGTATAATAGTAGTCACAGGTGGCTATTCTGTAACCTGCCTGGAGGATAATCCACAGCATTGTGCGCAGGTAGTACTGATAGTAATGATAGCACTAGTAGGTATAATATTAGTCACAGGTGGCTATTCTGTAACCTGCCCGGAGGAGAAGCCACAGCATGGTGCGCAGATAGTACTGATAGTAATGATAATGCTAGTACTTATAATAGTAGTCACAGGTGGCTATTCTGTAACCTACTCGGAGGAGTAGCCACAGCATGGTGCGCAGGTAGTACTGATAGTAATGATAGTGCTACTAGGTATAATAGTAGTCACAGGTTTCTGTTCTGTAACCTGCCCGGAGGAGAAGCCACAGCATGGTGCGCAGGTCGTACTGATAGTAATGATAGTGCTAGTAGGTATAATAGTAGTCACAGGTGGCTATTCTATAACCTGCCCGGAGGAGAAGCCACAGCATGGTGCACAGGTCGTACTGATAGTAATGATAGTGCTAGTAGTTATAATAGTAGTCACAGGTGGCTGTTCTGTAACCTGCCCGGAGCAGAAGCCACAGCATGGTGCGCAGGTCGTACTGATAGTAGTGATAGTGCTAGTAGCTATAATAGTAGTCACAGGTGGCTATTCTGTAACCTGCCTGGAGGAGAAGCCACAGCATGGTGCGCAGGTAGTACTGATAGTAATGATAGTGCTAGTAGGTATAATAGTAGTCACAAGTGGCTATTCTGTAACCTGCCTGGAGGAGAAGCCACAGCATGGTGCGCAGGTAGTACTGATAGTAATGATAGTGCTAGTAGATATAATAGTAGTCACAGGGGGCTATTCTGTAACCTGCCTGGAGGAGAGGCTACAGCATGGTGCGCAGGTAATACTGATAGTAATGATAGCGCTAGTAGGTATAATAGTAGTCACAGGTGGCTATTCTGTAACCTGCCCGGAGGAGAAGCCACAGCATGGTGTGCAGGTAGTACTGATAGTAATGATAGTGCTAGTAGTTATAATAGTAGTCACATGTGACTATTCTGTAACCTGCCCGGAGGAATAGCCACAGCATGGTGCGCAGGTAGTACTGATAGTAATGATAGTGATAGTAGGTATAATAGTAGTCACAGGTGGCTATTCTATAACCTGCCCGGAGGAGAAGCCACAGCATGGTGCGCAGGTCGTACTGATTGTAATGATAGTGCTAGTAGTTATAATTGTAGTCACAGGTTTCTCTTCTGTAACCTGCCCGGAGGAGAAGCCACAGCATGGTGCGCAGGTCGTACTGATAGTAATGATAGTGCTAGTAGTTATAATAGTAGTCACAGGTGGCTATTCTGTAACCTGCCCGGAGGAGAAGCCACAGCATGGTGCGCAGGTAATACTGATAGTAATGATAGTGCTAGTAGGTATAATAATAGTCACAGGTGGCTATTCTGTAACCTGCCCGGAGGAGAAGCCACAGCATGGTGTGCAGGTAGTACTGATAGTAATGATAGTGCTAGTAGTTATAATAGTAGTCACAGGTGGCTATTCTGTAACCTGCCCGGAGGAGAAGCCACAGCATGGTGAGCAGATCGTACTGATAGTAATGATGGTGCTAGTAGTTATAATAGTAGTCACAGGTGGCTATTCTGTAACCTGCCCGGAGGAGAAACCACAGCATGGTGCGCAGGTAGTACTGATAGTAATAATAGTGCTAGTAGATATAATAGTAGTCACAGGTGGTTATTCTGTAACCTGCCTGGAGGAGAAGCCACAGCATAGTGCGCAGGTAGTACTGATAGTAATGATAGTGCTAGTAGGTATAATAGTAGTCACAGGTGGCTATTCTGTAACCTGCCTGGAGGATAAGCCACAGCATTGTGCGCAGGTAGTACTGATAGTAATGATAGCACTAGTAGGTATAATAGTAGTCACAGGTGGCTATTCTGTAACCTGCCCGGAGGAGAAGCCACAGCATGGTGCGCAGATAGTACTGATAGTAATGATAATGCTAGTAGTTGTAATAGTAGTCACAGGTGGCTATTCTGTAACCTGCTCGGAGGAGTAGCCACAGCATGGTGCGCAGGTAGTACTGATAGTAATGATAGTGCTACTAGGTATAATAGTAGTCACAGGTTCCTGTTCTGTAACCTGCCCGGAGGAGAAGCCACGGCATGGTGCGCAGGTCGTACTGATAGTAATGATAGTGCTAATAGGTATAATAGTAGTCACAGGTGGCTATTCTGTAACCTGCCCGGAGCAGAAGCCACAGCATGGTGCGCAGGTCGTACTGATAGTAGTGATAGTGCTAGTAGCTATAATAGTAGTCACAGGTGGCTATTCTGTAACCTGCCTGGAGGAGAAACCACAGCATGGTGCGCAGGTAGTACTGATAGTAATGATAGTGCTAGTAGTTATAATAGTAGTCACAAGTGGCTATTCTGTAACCTGCCTGGAGGAGAAGCCACAGCATGGTGCGCAGGTAGTACTGATAGTAATGATAGTGCTAGTAGTTATAATAGTAGTCACAGGTGGCTGTTCTGTAACCTGCCTGGAGGAGAAGCCACAGCATGGTGCTCATGTAATACTGATAGTAATGATAGTGCTAGTAGGTATAATAGTAGTCACAGGTGGCTATTCTGTAACCTGCCTGGAGGAGAAGCCACAGCATGGTGCGCAGGTAGTGCTGATAGTAATGATAGTGCTAGTAGGTATAATAGTATTCACAGGTGGCTATTCTGTAGCCTGCCCGGAGGAGAAGCCACAGCATGGTGCGCAGGTAGTACTGATAGTAATGATAGTGCTAATAGATATAATAGTAGTCACAGGTGGTTATTCTGTAACCTGCCTGGAGGAGAAGCCACAGCATAGTGTGCAGGTAGTACTGATAGTAATGATAGTGCTAGTAGGTATAATAGTAGTCACAGGTGGCTATTCTGTAACCTGCCTGGAGGATAAGCCACAGCATTGTGCCCAGGTAGTACTGATAGTAATGATAGCCAGGGGCGGAACTACCGCCCGTGCAGCCGGTTCATTGAACGGGGGCCCCGAGGGAGAGGGGGCCCCTCCAGCCTCAGCAGGGCCGCCATCAGGGCATGACTGCCCTGACTCCAGTATGGGGCCCGGCCGGTAGGGGCCCCCTCGGAGCCCCGTTGGGGGCCCCCCTCTTATGCATCTCTCGCCTCATGGGGCCCCTGGCCCCATGCTAAGCGCCGGGTCCGGGACATCTCAGCGCTGTGCTGCGCTGCCGTGGCAGCGCCTTCAAGATTCCCCTGACTTCCGGTCATGTGACGGTGCCGTCACATGGCCGGAAGTCAGGAGAACCTGGTGTCAGCGATTTGGACGAGCGCCAGGATTCTGCAGGGATCGCATGGGGGTAAGTATAACAAGTTTTATTTTTTTAAAAATACAATTAACTAGAAGTGGGGGGAATTGGGAGATGCACATGTGTGTGGGGGGGGGGGGAATTGGGAGATGCACATGTGTGGGGGGGGGAATTGGGAGATGCACATGTGTGTGGGGGGGGGGAATTGGGAGATGCACATGTGTGTGTGGGGGGGGGGGAATTGGGAGATGCACATGTGTGTGTGGGGGGGGGGGAATTGGGAGATGCACATGTGTGGGGGGGGGGAATTGGGAGATGCACATGTGTGGGGGGGGGAATTGGGAGATGCATATGTGTGGGGGGGGGGATTGGGAGATGCACATGTGTGTGGGGGGGGGAATTGGGAGATGCACATGTGTGGGGGGGGGAATTGGGAGATGCACATGTGTGGGGGGGGGAATTGGGAGATGCACATGTGTGGGGGGGGGGAATTGGGAGATGCACATGTGTGGGGGGGGGATTGGGAGATGCACATGTGTGGGGGGGGGAATTGGGAGATGCACATGTGTGGGGGGGGGATTAGGAGATGCACATGTGTGGGGGGGGATTAGGAGATGCACATGTGTGGGGGGGGGATTAGGAGATGCACATGTGTGGGGGGGGGATTGGGAGATGCACATGTGTGTGGGGGGGAATTGGGAGATGCACATGTGTGTGGGGGGGAATGGGAGATGCACATGTGTGTGGGGGGGAATGGGAGATGCACATGTGTGTGTGGGGGAAATGGGAGATGCACATGTGTGTGGGGGGGAAATGGGAGATGCACATGTGTGTGGGGGGGAAATGGGAGATGCACATGTGTGTGGGGGGGAAATGGGAGATGCACATGTGTGGGGGGGAAATGGGAGATGCACATGTGTGTGTGGGGGGGGGAATGGGAGATGCACATGTGTGTGTGGGGGGGGAATGGGAGATGCACATGTGTGTGTGGGGGGGGGATGGGAGATGCACGTGTGTGGGGGGGGGAATTGGGAGATGCACATGTGTGTGTGGGGGGGGAATTGGGAGATGCACATGTGTGTGGGGGGGGGAATTGGGAGATGCACATGTGTGGGGGGGGGAATTGGGAGATGCACATGTGTGGGGGGGGGGAATTGGGAGATGCATATGTGTGGGGGGGGGGGATTGGGAGATGCACATGTGTGGGGGGGGGAATTGGGAGATGCACATGTGTGGGGGGGGGAATTGGGAGATGCACATGTGTGGGGGGGGGGAATTGGGAGATGCACATGTGTGGGGGGGGGAATTGGGAGATGCACATGTGTGGGGGGGGGATTGGGAGATGCACATGTGTGGGGGGGGGAATTGGGAGATGCACATGTGTGGGGGGGGGAATTGGGAGATGCACATGTGTGGGGGGGGGATTAGGAGATGCACATGTGTGGGGGGGGGATTGGGAGATGCACATGTGTGGGGGGGGGGATTGGGAGATGCACATGTGTGTGGGGGGGGATTGGGAGATGCACATGTGTGTGGGGGGGAATGGGAGATGCACATGTGTGTGGGGGGGAATGGGAGATGCACATGTGTGTGGGGGGGAATGGGAGATGCACATGTGTGTGGGGGGGAAATGGGAGATGCACATGTGTGTGGGGGGGAAATGGGAGATGCACATGTGTGGGGGGGAAATGGGAGATGCACATGTGTGTGGGGGGGGAATGGGAGATGCACATGTGTGTGGGGGGGGGAATGGGAGATGCACATGTGTGTGTGGGGGGGGATGGGAGATGCACGTGTGTGGGGGGGGAATGGGAGATGCACATGTGGGGGAGGGGGATGAGAGAGGTGCACATGTGGGGGAGGGGAATGAGAGAGGTGCACATGTGGGGGTGAGAGAGGTGCTCGTGGGGGGATGAGAGATGCACATGGGGGGATGAGAGAGGGGCACATGTGGGGGAGGGGGATGAGAGATGTGCACATGGGGGGTGGTGAGAGATGTGCACATGGGGGGTGGTGAAAGATGTGCACATGGGGGGGTTTGAGAGCTGCACATGGAGGGGTGAGAGCTGCACATGGGGGGGATGAGAGCTGCACATGGGGGAATTGGGAGAAAATGAGCTGCACATGGGGGAATTGGGAGTAGGGGGATAATGAGCTGCACATAATGAATGTGGGGTGGGGGAGAGTAAATGATGATGGGGTGGGGAGAGCACGGACATGATATAATGAATTGGGGCAGGGGGTGCATGTAAATAATGAATGCGGGGAGCAGGAAGCATAGAGTAGGGGGCGTTGCGGATGCAGGAGTGTAACTGGTAACAAATTGGCGGAAAGAGTAGAGGTTCTAATTAAATTATATATTGAGTGCCTATTTACAGTTAATGGGGGCACCGTGGTGGATTACAATTTATATTTGGAATGGTAGGTGGCATAATAACTAACCATATATTGATGGTGGATGCACGTCTGTATTCAGCTGCGTAATGTAGAAGTTGGGGAATGTGCTCTAGATAACTGTGTTATTTTATGCAGAGATGAGTCCTGGCTGGAAGACGTGATGGCGGTCTGTGCTGGATGAAGGAGAAAAGCGTAGCTGAAGGACTTCACCTAGAGACGTCACCAGTGAGTCAGTGTATTACATGTACACTTACACTATATACTATGTACCGGGCTCCTGTGTATAATGTCACTGGTGATCACTGTATTACCTGTACACTATATACAGAGCTCCTGTGTATAATGTCACTGGTGATCACTGTATTACCTGTACACTGACACTATATACAGAGCTCCTGTGTATAATGTCACTGGTGATCACTAGATTACCTGGACACTTACATTATACATACCATGTATAGAGCTCCCGTGTATAATGACACTTATGGTAATATTAGTAATGTGGTGGTAATATTAGTAATGTGGTGGTAATATGTGGTCTGGTCATGGTGTGGCAGTTTTTCTCCCTTCTGTGTGGTATTATTCGGTCACTATGTTGTGGTAATATGTGGTCTGGTCATGGTGTGGCGGTATTCCCTGTATGTGGTATTATTGGTCATTTTAAAAAAAAATGTATATGACACATTCCCTTAAAGAAAACTAAATAAACATATATCTAAAAAGAGTATTGCATATTTTAAGAAAATTTTAATAGGTTAGAGTAGGGCCCGGCCAGAAGAGTCTACCTTATCGTGGTGGCGGCTTTAAAAATCTTTTGGCCAAAACAAAAGCTGATGGCTATGTATGTGGCGCCGTCACATGGCCGAACGTCAGGAGAACGTGGTGGCAGCGACGTGGACGAGCGCCAGGATTCTGCAGGGATCGCATGGGGGTAAGTATAACAAGTTTTATTTTTTTAAATACAATTAATTAACCAGGAGTGGGGGGAATCAGAGATGCACATGGGGGGGGGGGGTGAGAGATGCACATGGGGGGGGGGTGAGAGATGCACATGGGGGGGGGTGAGAGATGCACATGGGGGGGGTGAGAGATGCACATGGGGGGGGGATGAGAGATGCACATGGGGGGGGGATGAGAGATGCACATGGGGGGGGGTGAGAGATGCACATGGGGGGGTGAGAGATGCACATGGGGGGGTGAGAGATGCACATGGGGGGGTGAGAGATGCACATGGGGGGATGAGAGATGCACATGGGATGGATGAGAGATGCACATGGGGGGGATGAGAGATGCACATGGGGGGGATGAGAGATGCACATGGGGGGGATGAGAGATGCACATGGGGGGGATGAGAGATGCACATGGGGGGGATGAGAGATGCACATGGGGGGGATGAGAGATGCACATGGGGGGGGATGAGAGATGCACATGGGGGGGATGAGAGATGCACATGGGGGGGATGAGAGATGCACATGGGGGGGGATGAGAGATGCACATGGGGGGGATGAGAGATGCACATGGGAGGGGGATGAGAGATGCACATGGGAGGGGGATGAGAGATGCACATGGGAGGGGGATGAGAGATGCACATGGGAGGGGGATGAGAGATGCACATGGGGGGGATGAGAGATGCACATGGGGGGGGTGAGAGATGCACGGGGGGGTGAGAGATGCACGGGGGGGGTGAGAGATGCACGGGGGGGGTGAGAGATGCACGGGGGGGTGAGAGATGCACGGGGGGGTGAGAGATGCACGGGGGGGGTGAGAGATGCACGGGGGGGTGAGAGATGCACGGGGGGGTGAGAGATGCACGGGGGGGGTGAGAGATGCACGGGGGGATGAGAGATGCACGGGGGGGGTGAGAGATGCACGGGGGGGTTATGTTTACATAACTTTGTTGCCTTATGAAGGGCAGGGGGGGCCCCCAAAAATTTCTTGCACAGGGGCCCACTACAGTCTGTGTCCGCCCCTGATGATAGCGCTAGTAGGTATAATAGTAGTCACAGGTGGATATTCTGTAACCTGCCCGGAGGAGAAGCCACAGCAAGGTGCGCAGGTAGTACTGATAGTAATGATAGTGCTAGTAGGTATAATAGTAGTCACAGGTGGCTGCTCTGTAACCTGCCTGGAGGAGAAGCCACAGCATGGTGCGCAGGTAGTACTGATAGTAATGATGGTGCTAGTAGTTATAATAGTAGTCAGAGGTGGCTGTTCTGTAACCTGCCTGGAGGAGAAGCCACAGCATGGTGCGCAGGTAGTACTGATAGTAATGACAGTGCTAGTAGGTATAATAGTAGTCACAGGTGGCTGTTCTGTAACCTGCCTGGAGGAGAAGCCACAGCATGGTGCGCAGGTAGTACTGATAGTAATGATAGTGCTAGTAGGTATAATAGTAGTCACATGTGGCTATTCTGTAACCTGCCTGGAGGAGAAGCCACAGCATGGCGCGCAGGTAGTGCTGATAGTAATGATAGTGCTAGTAGGTATAATAGTAGTCACAGGTGGCTATTCTGTAACCTGCCCGGAGGAGAAGCCACAGCATGGTGTGCAGGTAGTACTGATAGTAATGATGGTGCTAGTAGTTATAATAGTAGTCACAGGTGGCTATTCTGTAACCTGCCCGGAGGAGAAGCCACAGCATGGTGCGCAGGTAGTACTGATAGTAATGATAGTGCTTGTAGATATAATAGTAGTCACAGGTGGTTATTCTGTAACCTGCCTGGAGGAGAAGCCACAGCATAGTGCGCAGGTAGTACTGATAGTAATGATAGTGCTAGTAGGTATAATAGTAGTCACAGGTGGCTATTCTGTAACCTGCCTGGAGGATAAGCCACAGCATTGTGCGCAGGTAGTACTGATAGTAATGATAGCGCTAGTAGGTATAATAGTAGTCACAGGTGGATATTCTGTAACCTGCCCGGAGGAGAAGCCACAGCAAGGTGCGCAGGTAGTACTGATAGTAATGATAGTGCTAGTAGGTATAATAGTAGCCACAGGTGGCTGTTCTGTAACCTGCCCAGAGGAGAAGCCACAGCATGGTGCGCAGGTAGTACTGATAGTAATGATGGTGCTAGTAGTTATAATAGTAGTCAGAGGTGTCTGTTCTGTAACCTGCCTGGAGGAGAAGCCACAGCATGGTGCGCAGGTAGTACTGATAGTAATGATAGTGCTAGTCGGTATAATAGTAGTCACAGGTGGCTGTTCTGTAACCTGCCTGGAGGAGAAGCCACAGCATGGTGCGCAGGTAGTACTGATAGTAATGATAGTGCTAGTAGGTATAATAGTAGTCACAGGTGGCTATTCTGTAACCTGCCTGGAGGAGAAGCCACAGCATGGTGCGCAGGTAGTGCTGATAGTAATGATAGTGCTAGTAGGTACAATAGTAGTCACAGGTGGCTATTCTGTAACCTGCCCGGAGGAGAAGCCACAGCATGGTGAGCAGATCGTACTGATAGTAATGATGGTGCTAGTAGTTATAATAGTAGTCACAGGTGGCTGTTCTGTAACCTGGCCGGAGGAGAAACCACAGCATGGTGCGCAGGTAGTACTGATAGTAATAATAGTGCTAGTAGATATAATAGTAGTCACAGGTGGTTATTCTGTAACCTGCCTGGAGGAGAAGCCACAGCATAGTGCGCAGGTAGTACTGATAGTAATGATAGTGCTAGTAGGTATAATAGTAGTCACAGGTGGCTATTCTGTAACCTGCCTGGAGGATAATCCACAGCATTGTGCGCAGGTAGTACTGATAGTAATGATAGCACTAGTAGGTATAATATTAGTCACAGGTGGCTATTCTGTAACCTGCCCGGAGGAGAAGCCACAGCATGGTGCGCAGATAGTACTGATAGTAATGATAATGCTAGTAGCTATAATAGTAGTCACAGGTGACAGTTCTGTAACCTGCCCTGAGGAGAATCTACAGCATGGTGCGCAGGTTGTACTGATAGTAATGATAGTGCTAGTAGGTATAATAGTAGTCACAAGTGGCTATTCTGTAACCTGCCTGGAGGAGAAGCCACAGCATGGTGCGCAGGTAGTACTGATAGTAATGATGGTGCTAGTAGTTATAATAGTAGTCACAGGTGGCTATTCTGTAACCTACTCGAAGGAGTAGCCACAGCATGGTGCGCAGGTAGTACTGATAGTAATGATAGTGCTACTAGGTATAATAGTAGTCACAGGTTTCTGTTCTGTAACCTGCCCGGAGGAGAAGCCACAGCATGGTGCGCAGGTCGTACTGATAGTAATGATAGTGCTAGTAGGTATAATAGTAGTCACAGGTGGCTATTCTATAACCTGCCCGGAGGAGAAGCCACAGCATGGTGCGCAGGTCGTACTGATAGTAATGATAGTGCTAGTAGTTATAATAGTAGTCACAGGTGGCTGTTCTGTAACCTGCCCGGAGCAGAAGCCACAGCATGGTGCGCAGGTCGTACTGATAGTAGTGATAGTGCTAGTAGCTATAATAGTAGTCACAGGTGGCTATTCTGTAACCTGCCTGGAGGAGAAGCCACAGCATGGTGCGCAGGTAGAACTGATAGTAATGATAGTGCTAGTAGGTATAATAGTAGTCACAAGTGGCTATTCTGTAACCTGCCTGGAGGAGAAGCCACAGCATGGTGCGCAGGTAGTACTGATAGTAATGATAGTGCTAGTAGGTATAATAGTAGTCACAGGGGGCTATTCTGTAACCTGCCCGGAGGAGAGGCTACAGCATGGTGCGCAGGTAATACTGATAGTAATGATAGCGCTAGTAGGTATAATAGTAGTCACAGGTGGCTATTCTGTAACCTGCCCGGAGGAGAAGCCACAGCATGGTGTGCAAGTAGTACTGATAGTAATGATAGTGCTAGTAGGTATAATAGTAGTCACATGTGACTATTCTGTAACCTGCCCGGAGGAATAGCCACAGCATGGTGCGCAGGTAGTACTGATAGTAATGATAGTGATAGTAGGTATAATAGTAGTCACAGGTGGCTATTCTATAACTTGCCCGGAGGAGAAGCCACAGCATGGTGCGCAGGTCGTACTGATTGTAATGATAGTGCTAGTAGTTATAATTGTAGTCACAGGTGGCTCTTCTGTAACCTGCCCGGAGGAGAAGCCACAGCATGGTGCGCAGGTCGTACTGATAGTAATGATAGTGCTAGTAGTTATAATAGTAGTCACAGGTGGCTATTCTGTAACCTGCCCGGAGGAGAAGCCACAGCATGGTGCGCAGGTAATACTGATAGTAATGATAGTGCTAGTAGGTATAATAGTAGTCACAGGTGGCTATTCTGTAACCTGCCCGGAGGAGAAGCCACAGCATGGTGTGCAGGTAGTACTGATAGTAATGATAGTGCTAGTAGTTATAATAGTAGTCACAGGTGGCTATTCTGTAACCTGCCCGGAGGAGAAGCCACAGCATGGTGAGCAGATCGTACTGATAGTAATGATGGTGCTAGTAGTTATAATAGTAGTCACAGGTGGCTATTCTGTAACCTGCCCGGAGGAGAAACCACAGCATTGTGCGCAGGTAGTACTGATAGTAATAATAGTGCTAGTAGATATAATAGTAGTCACAGGTGGTTATTCTGTAACCTGCCTGGAGGAGAAGCCACAGCATAGTGCGCAGGTAGTACTGATAGTAATGATAGTGCTAGTAGGTATAATAGTAGTCACAGGTGGCTATTCTGTAACCTGCCTGGAGGATAAGCCACAGCATTGTGCTCAGGTAGTACTGATAGTAATGATAGCACTAGTAGGTATAATAGTAGTCACAGGTGGCTATTCTGTAACCTGCCCGGAGGAGAAGCCACAGCATGGTGCGCAGATAGTACTGATAGTAATGATAATGCTAGTAGTTGTAATAGTAGTCACAGGTGGCTATTCTGTAACCTGCTCGGAGGAGTAGCCACAGCATGGTGCGCAGGTAGTACTGATAGTAATGATAGTGCTACTAGGTATAATAGTAGTCACAGGTTTCTGTTCTGTAACCTGCCCGGAGGAGAAGCCACAGCATGGTGCGCAGGTCGTACTGATAGTAATGATAGTGCTAATAGGTATAATAGTAGTCACAGGTGGCTATTCTATAACCTGCCCGGAGGAGAAGCCACAGCATGGTGCGCAGGTCGTACTGATAGTAATGATAGTGCTAGTAGTTATAATAGTAGTCACAGGTGGCTGTTCTGTAACCTGCCCGGAGCAGAAGCCACAGCATGGTGCGCAGGTCGTACTGATAGTAGTGATAGTGCTAGTAGCCATAATAGTAGTCACAGGTGGCTATTCTGTAACCTGCCTGGAGGAGAAGCCACAGCATGGTGCGCAGGTAGTACTGATAGTAATGATAGTGCTAGTAGTTATAATAGTAGTCACAAGTGGCTATTCTGTAACCTGCCTGGAGGAGAAGCCACAGCATGGTGCGCAGGTAGTACTGATAGTAATGATAGTGCTAGTAGGTATAATAGTAGTCACAGGGGGCTATTCTGTAACCTGCCCGGAGGAGAAGCTACAGCATGGTGCGCAGGTAATACTGATAGTAATGATAGTGCTAGTAGGTATAATAGTAGTCACAGGTGGCTATTCTGTAACCTGCCCGGAGGAGAAGCCACAGCATGGTGTGCAGGTAGTACTGATAGTAATGATAGTGCTAGTAGTTATAATAGTAGTCACATGTGACTATTCTGTAACCTGCCCGGAGGAATAGCCACAGCATGGTGCGCAGGTAGTACTGATAGTAATGATAGTGATAGTAGGTATAAAAGTAGTCACAGGTGGCTATTCTATAACCTGCCCAGAGGAGAAGCCACAGCATGGTGCGCAGGTCGTACTGATTGTAATGATAGTGCTATTAGTTATAATTGTAGTCACAGGTGGCTATTCTGTAACCTGCCCGGAGGAGAAGCCACAGCATGGTGCGCAGGTCGTACTGATAGTAATGATAGTGCTAGTAGCTATAATAGTAGTCACAGATGTCTGTTCTGTAACCTGCCCGGAGGAGAAGCCACAGCATGGTGCGCAGGTCGTACTGATAGTAATGATAGTGCTAGTAGGTATAATAGTAGTCACAGGTGGCTATTCTGTAACCTGCCCGGAGGAGAAGCCACAGCATGGTGTGCAGGTAGTACTGATAGTAATGATAGTGCTAGTAGTTATAATAGTAGTCACAGGTGGCTATTCTGTAACCTGCCCGGAGGAATAGCCACAGCATGGTGCGCAGGTAGTACTGATAGTAATGATAGTGTTAGTAGGTATAATAGTAGTCACAGGTGGCTATTGGGTAACCTGCCCGGAGGAGAAGCCACAGCATTGTGCGCAGGTAGTACTGATAGTAATGATAGTGCTAGTAGGTATAATAGTAGTCACAGGTGGCTGTTCTGTAACCTGCCCGGAGGAGAAGCCACAGCATGGTGCGCAGGTCGTACTGATAGTAATGATAGTGCTAGTAGATATAATAGTAGTCACAGGTGGCTGTTCTGTAACCTGCCCGGAGTAGAAGCCAGAGCATGGTGCGCACTTAGTACTGATAGTAATGATAGTGCTAGTAGGTATAATAGTAATCACAGGTGGCTATTCTGTAGCCTGCCTGGAGGAGAAGCCACAGCATGGTGCGCAGGCAGTACTGATAGTAATGATAGTGCTAGTAGGTATAATAGTAGTCACAGGTGGCTGTTCTGTAACATGCCTGGAGGAGAAGCCACAGCATGGTGCGCAGGTAGTACTGATAGTAATGATAGTGCTAGTAGGTATAATAGTAGTCACAGGTGGCTATTCTGTAACCTGCCTGGAGGATAAGCCACAGCATTGTGCTCAGGTAGTACTGATAGTAATGATAGCGCTAGTAGGTATAATAGTAGTCACAGGTGGATATTCTGTAACCTGCCCGGAGGAGAAGCCACAGCAAGGTGCGCAGTTAGTACTGATAGTAATGATAGTGCTAGTAGGTATAATAGTAGTCACAGGTGGCTGTTCTGTAACCTCCCCAGAGGAGAAGCCACAGCATGGTGCGCAGGTAGTACTGATAGTAATGATAGTGCTAGTAGTTATAATAGTAGTCACAGGTGGCTATTCTGTAACCTGCCCGGAGGAGAAGCCACAGCATGGTTCTCAGGTAGTACTGATAGTAATGATAGTGCTAGTAGTTATAATAGTAGTCACAGGTGGATATTCTGTAACCTGCCCGGATGAGAAGCCACAGCAAGGTGCGCAGGTAGTACTGATAGTAATGATAGTGCTAGTAGGTATAATAGTAGTCACAGGTGGCTGTTCTGTAACCTGCCCAGAGGAGAAGCCACAGCATGGTGCGCAGGTAGTACTGATAGTAATGATGGTGCTAGTAGTTATAATAGTAGTCAGAGGTGGCTGTTCTGTAACCTGCCTGGAGGAGAAGCCACAGCATGGTGCGCAGGTAGTACTGATAGTAATGATAGTGCTAGTAGGTATAATAGTAGTCACAGGTGGCTGTTCTGTAACCTGCCTGGAGGAAAAGCCACAGCATGGTGCGCAGGTAGTACTGATAGTAATGATAGTGCTAGTAGGTATAATAGTAGTCACAGGTGGCTATTCTGTAACCTGCCTGGAGGAGAAGCCACAGCATGGTGCGCAGGTAGTGCTGATAGTAATGATAGTGCAAGTAGGTATAATAGTAGTCACAGGTGGCTATTCTGTAACCTGCCCGGAGGAGAAGCCACAGCATGGTGCGCAGGTAGTACTGATAGTAATGATGGTGCTAGTAGTTATAATAGTAGTCACAGGTGGCTATTCTGTAACCTGCCTGGAGGAGAAGCCACAGCATGGTGCGCAGGTAGTACTGATAGTAATGATAGTGCTAGTAGATATAATAGTAGTCACAGGTGGTTATTCTGTAACCTGCCTGGAGGAGAAGCCACAGCATAGTGCGCAGGTAGTACTGATAGTAATGATAGTGGTAGTAGGTATAATAGTAGTCACAGGTGGCTATTCTGTAACCTGCCTGGAGGATAAGCCACAGCATTGTGCGCAGGTAGTACTGATAGTAATGACAGCGCTAATAGGTATAATAGTAGTCACATGTGGATATTCTGTAACCTGCCCGGAGGAGAAGCCACAGCAAGGTGCGCAGGTAGTACTGATAGTAATGATAGTGCTAGTAGGTATAATAATAGTCACAGGTGGCTGTTCTGTAACCTGCCCAGAGGAGAAGCCACAGCATGGTGCGCAGGTAGTACTGATAGTAATGATGGTGCTAGTAGTTATAATAGTAGTCAGAGGTGGCTGTTCTGTAACCTGCCTTTAGGAGAAGCCACAGCATGGTGCGCAGGTAGTACTGATAGTAATGATAGTGCTAGTAGGTATAATAGTAGTCACAGGTGGCTGCTCTGTAACCTGCCTGGAGGAGAAGCCACAGCATGGTGCGCAGGTAGTACTGATAGTAATGATAGTGCTAGTAGATATAATAGTAGTCACAGGTGGCTATTCTGTAACCTGCCTGGAGGAGAAGCCACAGCATGGTGCGCAGGTAGTGCTGATAGTAATGATAGTGCTAGTAGGTATAATAGTAGTCACAGGTGGCTATTCTGTAACCTGCCCGGAGGAGAAGCCACAGCATGGTGCGCAGGTAGTACTGATAGTAATGATGGTGCTAGTAGTTATAATAGTAGTCACAGGTGGCTATTCTGTAACCTGCCCTTAGGAGAAGCCACAGCATGGTGCGCAGGTAGTACTGATAGTAATGATAGTGCTAGTAGATATAATAGTAGTCACAGGTGGTTATTCTGTAACCTGCCTGGAGGAGAAGCCACAGCATAGTGCGCAGGTAGTACTGATAGTAATGATAGTGCTAGTAGGTATAATAGTAGTCACAGGTGGCTGTTCTGTAACCTGCCTGGAGGATAAGCCACAGCATTGTGCGCAGGTAGTACTGATAGTAATGATAGCGCTAGTAGGTATAATAGTAGTCACAGGTGGATATTCTGTAACCTGCCCGGAGGAGAAGCCACAGCAAGTTGCGCAGGTAGTACTGATAGTAATGATAGTGCTAGTAGGTATAATTGTAGTCACAGGTGGCTGTTCTGTAACCTGCCCAGAGAAGAAGCCACAGCATGGTGCGCAGGTAGTACTGATAGTAATGATGGTGCTAGTAGTTATAATAGTAGTCAGAGGTGGCTGTTCTGTAACCTGCCTGGAGGAGAAGCCACAGCATGGTGCGCAGGTAGTACTTATGGTAATGGTAGTGATAGTAGGTATAATAGTAGTCACAGGTGGCTGTTCTGTAACCTGCCTGGAGGAGAAGCCACAGCATGGTGCGCAGGTAGTACTGATAGTAATGATAGTGCTAGTAGGTATAATAGTAGTCACAGGTGGCTATTCTGTAACCTGCCTGGAGGAGAAGCCACAGCATGGTGCGCAGGTAGTGCTGATAGTAATGATAGTGCTAGTAGATATAATAGTAGTCACAGGTGGCTGTTCTGTAACCTGCCTGGAGGAGAAGCCACAGCATGGTGCGCAGGTAGTACTGATAGTAATGATAGTGCTAGTAGGTACAATAGTAGTCACAGGTGGCTATTCTCTAACCTGCCTGGAGGATAAGCCACAGTATTGTGCGCAGGTAGTACTGATAGTAATGATAGCGCTAGTAGGTATAATATTAGTCACAGGTGGATATTCTGTAACCTGCCCGGAGGAGTAGCCACAGCATGGTGCGCAAGCAGTACTGATAGTAATGATAGTGCTAGTAGGTATAATAGTAGTCACAGGTGGCTGTTCTGTAACCTGCCCGGAGGAGAAGCCACAGCATGGTTCGCAGGTCGTACTGATAGTAATGATAGTGCTAGTAGTTATAATAGTAGTGACAGGTGGCTGTTCTGTAACCTGCCCGGAGCAGAAGCCACAGCATGGTGCGCAGGTCGTACTGATAGTAGTGATAGTACTAGTAGCTATAATAGTAGTCACAGGTGACAGTTCTGTAACCTTCCCGGAGGAGAATCTACAGCATGGTGCGCAGGTTGTACTGATAGTAATGATAGTGCTAGTAGGTATAATAGTAGTCACAAGTGGCTATTCTGTAACCTGCCTGGAGGAGAAGCCACAGCATGGTGCGCAGGTAGTACTGATAGTAATGATAGTGCTAGTAGGTATAATAGTAGTCACAGGGGGCTATTCTGTAACCTGCCCGGAGGAGAAGCCACAGCATGGTGCGCAGGTAATACTGATAGTAATGGTAGTGCTAGTAGGTATAATAGTAGTCACATGTGGCTATTCTGTAACCTGCCCGGAGGAATAGCCACAGCATGGTGCACAGGTAGTACTGATAGTAATGATAGTGATAGTAGGTATAATAGTAGTCACAGGTGGCTATTCTATAACCTGCCAGGAGGAGAAGCCACAGCATGGTGCGCAGGTCGTACTGATTGTAATGGTAGTGCTAGTAGGTATAATAGTAGTCACATGTGGCTATTCTGTAACCTGCCCGGAGGAATAGCCACAGCATGGTGCACAGGTAGTACTGATAGTAATGATAGTAATAGTAGGTATAATAGTAGTCACAGGTGGCTGTTCTGTAACCTGCCCGGAGGAGAAGCCACAGCATGGTGCGCAGGTCGTACTGATAGTAATGATAGTGCTAGTAGCTATAATAGTAGTCACAGATAGCTGTTCTGTAACCTGCCCGGAGGAGAAGCCACAGCATGGTGCGCAGGTCGTACTGATAGTAATGATAGTGCTAGTAGGTATAATAGTAGTCACAGGTGGCTATTCTGTAACCTGCCCGGAGGAGAAGCCACAGCATGGTGCGCAGGTAATACTGATAGTAATGATAGTGCTAGTAGGTATAATAGTTGTCACAGGAGGCTATTCTGTAACCTGCCCGGAGGAGAAGCCACAGCATGGTGTGCAGGTAGTACTGATAGTAATAATAGTGCTAGTAGTTATAATAGTAGTCACAGGTGGCTATTCTGTAACCTGCCCGGAGGAATAGCCACAGCATGGTGCGCAGGTAGTACTGATAGTAATGATAGTGCTAGTAGGTATAATAGTAGTCACAGATGGCTATTCTATAACCTGCCCGGAGGAGAAGCCACAGCATGGTGCGCAGGTAGTACTGAGAGTAATGATAGTGCTAGTAGTTATAATAGTAGTCACAGGTGGCTGTTCTGTAACCTGCCCGGAGGAGAAGCCACAGCATGGTACGCAGGTCGCACTGATAGTAATGATAGTGCTAGTAGCTATGATAGTAGTCACAGATGGCTGTTCTGTAACCTGCCCGGAGGAGAAGCCACAGCATGGTGCGCAGGTCGTACTGATAGTAATGATAGTGCTAGTAGGTATAATAGTAGTCACAGGTGGCTATTCTGTAATCTGCCTGGAGGAGAAGCCTCAGCATGGTGCGCAGGTAGTACTGATAGTAATGATAGTGCTAGTAGGTATAAAAGTAGTTACAGGTGGCTATTCTGTAACCTGCCCGGAGGAGAAGCCACAGCATGGTGCGCAGGTAGTACTGATAGTAATGATAGTGCTAGTAGGTATAATAGTAGTCACAGGTGGCTATTCTGTAACCTGCCCGGAGGAGAAGCCACAGCATGGTGCTCAGGTAGCACTGATAGTAATGATAGTGCTAGTAGGTATAATAGTAGTCACAGGTGGCTATTCTGTAACCTTCCCGGAGGAGAAGCCACAGCATGGTGCGCAGGTAGTACTGATAGTAAAGACAGTGCTAGTAGTTATAATAGTAGTCACAGGTGGTTATTCTGTAACCTGCCCGGAGGAGTAGCCACAGCATGTTGCACAGGTAATACTGATAGTAATGATAGTGCTAGTAGATATAATAGTAGTCACAGGTGGCTATTCTTTAACCTGCCCGGAGGAGAAGCTACAGCATGGTGCGCAGGTCGTACTGATAGTAATGATAGTGCTAGTAGTTATAATAGTAGTCACAGGTGGCTGTTCTGTAACCTGCCCGGAGGAGAAGCCACAGCATGGTGCGCAGGTCGTACTGATAGTAATGATAATGCTAGTAGCTATAATAGTAGTCCCAGGTGGCTGCTCTGTAACCTGCCCAGAGGAGAAGCCACAGCATGGTGCGCAGTTCGTACTGATAGTAATGATAGTGCTAATAGGTATAATAGTAGTCACAGGTGGCTATTCTGTATCCTGCCTGGAGGAGAAGCCACAGCATGGTGCGCAGGTAGTTCTGATAGTAATGATAGTGCTAGTAGGTTTAATAGTAGTCACCGGTGGCTATTCTTTAACCTGCCCGGAGGAGAAGCCACAGCACGGTGTGCAGGTAGTACTGATAGTAATGATAGTGCTAGTAGCTATAATAGTAGTCACAGGTGGCTGTTCTGTAACCTGCCCGGAGGAGAAGCCACAGCATGATGCGCAGGTAGTACTGATAGTAATGATAGTGCTAGTAAATATAATAGTAGTCACAGGTGGCTATTCTGTAACCTGCCCGAAGGAGAAGCCACAGCATGGTGCGCAGGTAGTACTGATAGTAATGATAGTGCTAGTAGGTATAATAGTAGTCACAGGTGGCTATTCTGTAACCTGCCTGGAGGAGAAGCCACAGCATGGTGCGCAGGTAGTACTGATAGTAATGATAGTGCTAGTAGGTATAATAGTAGTCACAGGTGGCTATTCTGTAACCTGCCTGGAGGAGAAGCCACAGCATGGTGCGCAGGTAGTACTGATAGTAATGATAGTGCTAATAGGTATAATAGTAGTCACAGGTGGCTATTCTGTAACCTCCCGGAGTAGAAGCCACAGCATGGTGCGCAGATAGTACTGATAGTAATGATAATGCTAGTAGTTATAATAGTAGTCACAGGTGGCTATTCTGTAACCTGCCCGGAGGAGTAGCCACAGCATGGTGCGCAGGTAGTACTGATAGTAATGATAGTGCTAGTAGGTATAATAGTAGTCACAGGTGGCTGTTCTGTAACCTGCCCGGAGGAGAAGCCACAGCATCGTGCGCAGGTCGTACTGATAGTAATGATAGTGCTAGTAGTTATAATAGTAGTCACAGGTGGCTGTTCTGTAACCTGCCCGGAGCAGAAGCCACAGCATGGTGCGCAGGTCGTACTGATAGTAGTGATAGTGCTAGTAGCTATAATAGTAGTCACAGGTGACAGTTCTGTAACCTACTCGGAGGAGAATCCACAGCATGGTGCGCAGGTCGT
Organism: Phyllobates terribilis; assembly: GCF_046119375.1. Lineage (NCBI taxonomy): Eukaryota > Metazoa > Chordata > Amphibia > Anura > Dendrobatidae > Phyllobates > Phyllobates terribilis. The sequence continues at coordinate 641,368,751 of NW_027362762.1, forward strand.
ACTGATAGTAATGATAGTGCTAGTAGGTATAATAGTAGTCACAAGTGGCTATTCTGTAACCTGCCTGGAGGAGAAGCCACAGCATGGTGCGCAGGTAGTACTGATAGTAATGATAGTGCTAGTAGGTATAATAGTAGTCACAGGGGGCTATTCTGTAACCTGCCCGGAGGAGAAGCCACAGCATGGTGCGCAGGTAATACTGATAGTAATGGTAGTGCTAGTAGGTATAATAGTAGTGACATGTGGCTATTCTGTAACCTGCCCGGAGGAATAGCCACAGCATGGTGCGCAGGTAGTACTGATAGTAATGATAGTGATAGTAGGTATAATAGTAGTCACAGGTGGCTATTCTATAACCTGCCCGGAGGAGAAGCCACAGCATGGTGCGCAGGTCGTACTGATTGTAATGATAGTGCTAGTAGTTATAATTGTAGTCACAGGTGGCTGTTCTGTAACCTGCCCGGAGGAGAAGCCACAGCATGGTGCGCAAGTCGTACTGATAGTAATGATAGTGCTAGTAGGTATAATAGTAGTCACAGGTGGCTATTCTGTAACCTGCCCGGAGGAGAAGCCACAGCATGGTGCGCAGGTAATACTGATAGTAATGATAGTGCTAGTAGGTATAATAGATGTCACAGGTGGCTATTCTGTAACCTGCCCGGAGGATAAGCCACAGCATGGTGTGCAGGTAGTACTGATAGTAATGATAGTGCTAGTAGTTATAATAGTAGTCACAGGTGGCTATTCTGTAACCTGCCCGGAGGAATAGCCACAGCATGGTGCGCAGGTAGTACTGATAGTAATAATAGTGCTAGTAGGTATAATAGTAGTCATAGGTGGCTATTCTATAACCTGCCCGGAGGAGAAGCCACAGCATGGTGCGCAGGTAGTACTGATAGTAATGATAGTGCTAGTAGTTATAATAGTAGTCACAGGTGGCTGTTCTGTAACCTGCCCGGAGGAGAAGCCACAGCATGGTACGCAGGTCGTACTGATAGTAATGATAGTGCTAGTAGCTATAATAGTAGTCACAGATGGCTGTTCTGTAACCTGCCCGGAGGAGAAGCCACAGCATGGTGCGCAGGTCGTACTGATAGTAATGATAGTGCTCGTAGGTATAATAGTGGTCACAGGTGGCTATCCTGTAACCTGCCTGGAGGAGAAGCCTCAGCATGGTGCGCAGGTAGTACTGATAGTAATGATAGTGCTAGTAGGTATAAAAGTAGTTACAGGTGGCTATTCTGTAACCTGCCCGGAGGAGAAGCCACAGCATGGTGCGCAGGTAGTACTGATAGTAATTATAGTGCTAGTAGGTATAATAGTAGTCACAGGTGGCTATTCTGTAACCTGCCCGGAGGAGAAGCCACAGCATGGTGCGCAGGTAGCACTGATAGTAATGATAGTGCTAGTAGTTATAATAGTAGTCACAGGTGGCTATTCTGTAACCTTCCCGGAGGAGAAGCCACAGCATGGTGCGCAGGTAGTACTGATAGTAAAGACAGTGCTAGTAGTTATAATAGTAGTCACAGGTGTTTATTCTGTAACCTGCCCGGAGGAGTAGCCACAGCATGTTGCACAGGTAATACTGATAGTAATGATAGTGCTAGTAGATATAATAGTAGTCACAGGTGGCTATTCTTTAACCTGCCCGGAGGAGAAGCTACAGCATGGTGCGCAGGTCGTACTGATAGTAATGATAGTGCTAGTAGTTATAATAGTAGTCACAGGTGGCTGTTCTGTAACCTGCCCGGAGGAGAAGCCACAGCATGGTGCGCAGGTCGTACTGATAGTAATGATAGTGCTAGTAGCTATAATAGTAGTCCCAGGTGGCTGCTCTGTAACCTGCCCAGAGGAGAAGCCACATCATGGTGCGCAGGTCGTACTGACAGTAATGATAGTGCTAATAGGTATAATAGTAGTCACAGGTGGCTATTCTGTAACCTGCCTGGTGGAGAAGCCACAGCATGGTGCGCAGGTCGTTCTGATTGTAATGATAGTGCTAGTAGTTATAATTGTAGTCACAGGTGGCTGTTCTGTAACCTGCCCGGAGGAGAAGCCACAGCATGGTGCGCAGGTCGTACTGATAGTAATGATAGTGCTAGTAGCTATAATAGTAGTCACAGATGGCTGTTCTGTAACCTGCACGGAGGAGAAGCCACAGCATGGTGCGCAGGTCGTACTGATAGTAATGATAGTGCTAGTAGGTATAATAGTAGTCACAGGTGGCTATTCTGTAACCTTCCCGGAGGAGAAGCCACAGCATGGTGCGCAGGTAATACTGATAGTAATGATAGTGCTAGTAGGTATAATAGATGTCACAGGTGGCTATTCTGTAACCTGCCCGGAGGAGAAGCCACAGCATGGTGTGCAGGTAGTACTGATAGTAATGATAGTGCTAGTAGTTATAATAGTAGTCACAGGTGGCTGTTCTGTAACCTGCCCGGAGGAGAAGCCACAGCATGGTACGCAGGTCGTACTGATAGTAATGATAGTGCTAGTAGCTATAATAGTAGTCACAGATGGCTGTTCTGTAACCTGCCCGGAGGAGAAGCCACAGCATGGTGCGCAGGTCGTACTGATAGTAATGATAGTGCTCGTAGGTATAATAGTGGTCACAGGTGGCTATTCTGTAACCTGCCTGGAGGAGAAGCCTCAGCATGGTGCGCAGGTAGTACTGATAGTAATGATAGTGTTAGTAGGTATAAAAGTAGTTACAGGTGGCTATTCTGTAACCTGCCCAGAGGAGAAGCCACAGCATGGTGCGCAGGTAGTACTGATAGTAATGATAGTGCTAGTATGTATAATAGTAGTCACAGGTGGCTATTCTGTAACCTGCCCGGAGGAAAAGCCACAGCATGATGCGCAGGTAGCACTGATAGTAATGATAGTGCTAGTAGTTATAATAGTAGTCACAGGTGGCTATTCTGTAACCTTCCCGGAGGAGAAGCCACAGCATGGTGCGCAGGTAGTACTGATAGTAAAGACAGTGCTAGTAGTTATAATAGTAGTCACAGGTGGTTATTCTGTAACCTGCCCGGAGGAGTAGCCACAGCATGTTGCACAGGTAATACTGATAGTAATGATAGTGCTAGTAGATATAATAGTAGTCACAGGTGGCTATTCTTTAACCTGCCCGGAGGAGAAGCTACAGCATGGTGCGCAGGTCGTACTGATAGTAATGATAGTGCTAGTAGTTATAATAGTAGTCACAGGTGGCTGTTCTGTAACCTGCCCGGAGGAGAAGCCACAGCATGGTGCGCAGGTCGTACTGATAGTAATGATAGTGCTAGTAGCTATAATAGTAGTCCCAGGTGGCTGCTCTGTAACCTGCCCAGAGGAGAAGCCACATCATGGTGCGCAGGTCGTACTGATAGTAATGATAGTGCTAGTAGGTATAAAAGTAGTCACAGGTGGCTGTTCTGTAACCTGCCCGGAGGACAAGCCACAGCATGGTGCGCAAGTAGTACTGATAGTAATGATAGTGCTAGTAGGTATAATAGTAGTCACAGGTGGCTATTCTGTAACCTGCCCGGAGGAATAGCCACAGCATGGTGCGCAGGTAGTACTGATAGTAATAATAGTGCTAGTAGGTATAATAGTAGTCATAGGTGGCTATTCTATAACCTGCCCGGAGGAGAAGCCACAGCATGGTGCGCAGGTAGTACTGATAGTAATGATAGTGCTAGTAGTTATAATAGTAGTCACAGGTGGCTGTTCTGTAACCTGCCCGGAGGAGAAGCCACAGCATGGTACGCAGGTCGTACTGATAGTAATGATAGTGCTAGTAGCTATAATAGTAGTCACAGATGGCTGTTCTGTAACCTGCCCGGAGGAGAAGCCACAGCATGGTGCGCAGGTCGTACTGATAGTAATGATAGTGCTCGTAGGTATAATAGTGGTCACAGGTGGCTATCCTGTAACCTGCCTGGAGGAGAAGCCTCAGCATGGTGCGCAGGTAGTACTGATAGTAATGATAGTGCTAGTAGGTATAAAAGTAGTTACAGGTGGCTATTCTGTAACCTGCCCGGAGGAGAAGCCACAGCATGGTGCGCAGGTAGTACTGATAGTAATTATCGTGCTAGTAGGTATAATAGTAGTCACAGGTGGCTATTCTGTAACCTGCCCGGAGGAGAAGCCACAGCATGGTGCGCAGGTAGCACTGATAGTAATGATAGTGCTAGTAGTTATAATAGTAGTCACAGGTGGCTATTCTGTAACCTTCCCGGAGGAGAAGCCACAGCATGGTGCGCAGGTAGTACTGATAGTAAAGACAGTGCTAGTAGTTATAATAGTAGTCACAGGTGTTTATTCTGTAACCTGCCCGGAGGAGTAGCCACAGCATGTTGCACAGGTAATACTGATAGTAATGATAGTGCTAGTAGATATAATAGTAGTCACAGGTGGCTATTCTTTAACCTGCCCGGAGGAGAAGCTACAGCATGGTGCGCAGGTCGTACTGATAGTAATGATAGTGCTAGTAGTTATAATAGTAGTCACAGGTGGCTGTTCTGTAACCTGCCCGGAGGAGAAGCCACAGCATGGTGCGCAGGTCGTACTGATAGTAATGATAGTGCTAGTAGCTATAATAGTAGTCCCAGGTGGCTGCTCTGTAACCTGCCCAGAGGAGAAGCCACATCATGGTGCGCAGGTCGTACTGACAGTAATGATAGTGCTAATAGGTATAATAGTAGTCACAGGTGGCTATTCTGTAACCTGCCTGGAGGAGAAGCCACAGCATGGTGCGCAGGTCGTTCTGATTGTAATGATAGTGCTAGTAGTTATAATTGTAGTCACAGGTGGCTGTTCTGTAACCTGCCCGGAGGAGAAGCCACAGCATGGTGCGCAGGTCGTACTGATAGTAATGATAGTGCTAGTAGCTATAATAGTAGTCACAGATGGCTGTTCTGTAACCTGCCCGGAGGAGAAGCCACAGCATGGTGCGCAGGTCGTACTGATAGTAATGATAGTGCTAGTAGGTATAATAGTAGTCACAGGTGGCTATTCTGTAACCTTCCCGGAGGAGAAGCCACAGCATGGTGCGCAGGTAATACTGATAGTAATGATAGTGCTAGTAGGTATAATAGATGTCACAGGTGGCTATTCTGTAACCTGCCCGGAGGAGAAGCCACAGCATGGTGTGCAGGTAGTACTGATAGTAATGATAGTGCTAGTAGTTATAATAGTAGTCACAGGTGGCTGTTCTGTAACCTGCCCGGAGGAGAAGCCACAGCATGGTACGCAGGTCGTACTGATAGTAATGATAGTGCTAGTAGCTATAATAGTAGTCACAGATGGCTGTTCTGTAACCTGCCCGGAGGAGAAGCCACAGCATGGTGCGCAGGTCGTACTGATAGTAATGATAGTGCTCGTAGGTATAATAGTGGTCACAGGTGGCTATTCTGTAACCTGCCTGGAGGAGAAGCCTCAGCATGGTGCGCAGGTATTACTGATAGTAATGATAGTGTTAGTAGGTATAAAAGTAGTTACAGGTGGCTATTCTGTAACCTGCCCAGAGGAGAAGCCACAGCATGGTGCGCAGGTAGTACTGATAGTAATGATAGTGCTAGTATGTATAATAGTAGTCACAGGTGGCTATTCTGTAACCTGCCCGGAGGAGAAGCCACAGCATGATGCGCAGGTAGCACTGATAGTAATGATAGTGCTAGTAGTTATAATAGTAGTCACAGGTGGCTATTCTGTAACCTTCCCGGAGGAGAAGCCACAGCATGGTGCGCAGGTAGTACTGATAGTAAAGACAGTGCTAGTAGTTATAATAGTAGTCACAGGTGGTTATTCTGTAACCTGCCCGGAGGAGTAGCCACAGCATGTTGCACAGGTAATACTGATAGTAATGATAGTGCTAGTAGATATAATAGTAGTCACAGGTGGCTATTCTTTAACCTGCCCGGAGGAGAAGCTACAGCATGGTGCGCAGGTCGTACTGATAGTAATGATAGTGCTAGTAGTTATAATAGTAGTCACAGGTGGCTGTTCTGTAACCTGCCCGGAGGAGAAGCCACAGCATGGTGCGCAGGTTGTACTGATAGTAATGATAGTGCTAGTAGCTATAATAGTAGTCCCAGGTGGCTGCTCTGTAACCTGCCCAGAGGAGAAGCCACATCATGGTGCGCAGGTCGTACTGACAGTAATGATAGTGCTAATAGGTATAATAGTAGTCACAGGTGGCTATTCTGTAACCTGCCTGGAGGAGAAGCCACAGCATGGTGCGCAGGTAGTTCTGATAGTAATGATAGTGCTAGTAGGTTTAATAGTAGTCACCGGTGGCTATTCTTTAACCTGCCTGGAGGAGAAGCCACAGCATGGTGCGCAGGTAGTACTGATAGTAAAGACAGTGCTAGTAGTTATAATAGTAGTCACAGGTGGTTATTCTGTAACCTGCCCGGAGGAGTAGCCACAGCATGTTGCACAGGTAATACTGATAGTAATGATAGTGCTAGTAGCTATAATAGTAGTCACAGGTGGCTGTTCTGTAACCTGCCCGGAGGAGAAGCCACAGCATGATGCGCAGGTAGTACTGATAGTAATGATAGTGCTGGTAGATATAATAGTAGTCACAGGTGGCTATTCTGTAACCTGCCTGGAGGAGACGCCAGAGCATGGTGCGCAGGTAGTACTGATAGTAATGATAGTGCTAATAGTTATAATAGTAGTCACAGGTGGCTGTTCTGTAACCTGCCTGGAGGAGAAGCCACAGCATGGTGCGCAGGTAGTACTGATAGTAATGATAGTGCTAGTAGGTATAATAGTAGTCACAGGTGGCTATTCTGTAACCTGCCTGGAGGAGAAGCCACAGCATGGTGCGCAGGTAGTACTGATAGTAATGATAGTGCTAGCAGGTATAATAGTAGTCACAGGTGGCTATTCTGTAACCTGCCTGGAGGAGAAGCCACAGCATGGTGCGCAGGTAGTACTGATAGTAATGATAGTGCTAGTAGGTATAATAGTAGTCACAGGTGGCTGCTCTGTAACCTGCCTAGAGGAGAATCCACAGCATGGTGCGCAGGTAGTACAGATAGTAATGATAGTGCTAGTAGGTATAATAGTAGTCTTTGGTGGCTATTCTGTAACCTGCCCGGAGGAGAAGCCACGGCATGATGTGCAGGTAGTACTGATAGTAATGATAGTGCTAGTAGGTATAATAGTAGTCACAGGTGGTTATTCTGTAACCTGCCTAGAGGAGAAGCCACAGCATGGTGCGCAGGTAGTACTGATAGTAATGATAGTGCTAGTAGGTATAATAGTATTCACAGGTGGCTATTCTGTAACCTGCCTAGAGGATAAGCCACAGCATGGTGCGCAGGTAGTACTGATAGTAATGATAGTGCTAGTAGGTATAATAGTAGTCACAGGTGGCTATTCTGTAACCTGCCTGGAGGAGAAGCCACAGCATGGTGCCCAGCTAGTACTGATAGTAATGATAGTGCTAGTAGGTATAATAGTAGTCACAGGTGGCTGTTCTGTAACCTGCCCAGAGGAGAAGCCACAGCATGGTGCGCAGGTAGCACTGATAGTAATGATAGTGCTAGTAGGTATAATAGTAGTCACAGGTGGCTATTCTGTAACCTTCCCGGAGGAGAAGCCACAGCATGGTGCGCAGGTAGTACTGATAGTAAAGACAGTGCTAGTAGTTATAATAGTAGTCACAGGTGGTTATTCTGTAACCTGCCCGGAGGAGTAGCCACAGCATGTTGCACAGGTAATACTGATAGTAATGATAGTGCTAGTAGATATAATAGTAGTCACAGGTGGCTATTCTTTAACCTGCCCGGAGGAGAAGCTACAGCATGGTGCGCAGGTCGTACTGATAGTAATGATAGTGCTAGTAGTTATAATAGTAGTCACAGGTGGCTATTCTTTAACCTGCCCGGAGGAGAAGCTACAGCATGGTGCGCAGGTCGTACTGATAGTAATGATAGTGCTAGTAGCTATAATAGTAGTCCCAGGTGGCTGCTCTGTAACCTGCCCAGAGGAGAAGCCACAGCATGGTGCGCAGGTAGTACTGATAGTAATGATAGTGCTAGTAGATATAATAGTAGTCACAGGTGGCTATTCTTTAACCTGCCCGGAGGAGAAGCTACAGCATGGTGCGCAGGTCGTACTGATAGTAATGATAGTGCTAGTAGCTATAATAGTAGTCCCAGGTGGCTGCTCTGTAACCTGCCCAGAGGAGAAGCCACAGCATGGTGCGCAGGTCGTACTGATAGTAATGATAGTGCTAGTAGATATAATAGTAGTCACAGGTGGCTATTCTGTAACCTGCCTGGAGGAGACGCCAGAGCATGGTGCGCAGGTAGTACTGATAGTAATGATAGTGCTAATAGTTATAATAGTAGTCACAGTTGGCTCTTCTGTAACCTGCCTGGAGGACAAGCCACAGCATGGTGCGCAGGTAGTACTGATAGTAATGATAGTGCTAGCAGGTATAATAGTAGTCACAGGTGGCTGTTCTGTAACCTGCCTGGAGGAGAAGCCACAGCATGGTGCGCAGGTAGTACTGATAGTAATGATAGTGCTAGTAGGTATAATAGTAGTCACAGGTGGCTGCTCTGTAACCTGCCTGGAGGAGAATCCACAGCATGGTGCGCAGGTAGTACAGATAGTAATGATAGTGCTAGTAGGTATAATAGTAGTCACAGGTGGCTATTCTGTAACCTGCCTGGAGGAGAAGCCACAGCATGGTGCGCAGGTAGTACTGATAGTAATGATAGTACTAGTAGGTATAATAGTAGTCACAGGTGGCTGTTCTGTAACCTGCCCAGAGGAGAAGCCACAGCATGGTGCGCAGGTAGCACTGATAGTAATGATAGTGCTAGCAGGTATAATAGTAGTCACAGGTGGCTATTCTGTAACCTTCCCGGAGGAGAAGCCACAGCATGGTGCGCAGGTAGTACTGATAGTAAAGACAGTGCTAGTAGTTATAATAGTAGTCACAGGTGGTTATTCTGTAACCTGCCCGGAGGAGTAGCCACAGCATGTTGCACAGGTAATACTGATAGTAATGATAGTGCTAGTAGATATAATAGTAGTCACAGGTGGCTATTCTTTAACCTGCCCGGAGGAGAAGCTACAGCATGGTGCGCAGGTCGTACTGATAGTAATGATAGTGCTAGTAGTTATAATAGTAGTCACAGGTGGCTATTCTTTAACCTGCCCGGAGGAGAAGCTACAGCATGGTGCGCAGGTCGTACTGATAGTAATGATAGTGCTAGTAGCTATAATAGTAGTCCCAGGTGGCTGCTCTGTAACCTGCCCAGAGGAGAAGCCACAGCATGGTGCGCAGGTAGTACTGATAGTAATGATAGTGCTAGTAGATATAATAGTAGTCACAGGTGGCTATTCTTTAACCTGCCCGGAGGAGAAGCTACAGCATGGTGCGCAGGTCGTACTGATAGTAATGATAGTGCTAGTAGCTATAATAGTAGTCCCAGGTGGCTGCTCTGTAACCTGCCCAGAGGAGAAGCCACAGCATGGTGCGCAGGTCGTACTGATAGTAATGATAGTGCTAGTAGATATAATAGTAGTCACAGGTGGCTATTCTGCAACCTGCCTGGAGGAGACGCCAGAGCATGGTGCGCAGGTAGTACTGATAGTAATGATAGTGCTAATAGTTATAATAGTAGTCACAGTTGGCTCTTCTGTAACCTGCCTGGAGGACAAGCCACAGCATGGTGCGCAGGTAGTACTGATAGTAATGATAGTGCTAGCAGGTATAATAGTAGTCACAGGTGGCTGTTCTGTAACCTGCCTGGAGGAGAAGCCACAGCATGGTGCGCAGGTAGTACTGATAGTAATGATAGTGCTAGTAGGTATAATAGTAGTCACAGGTGGCTGCTCTGTAACCTGCCTGGAGGAGAATCCACAGCATGGTGCGCAGGTAGTACAGATAGTAATGATAGTGCTAGTAGGTATAATAGTAGTCACAGGTGGCTATTCTGTAACCTGCCTGGAGGAGAAGCCACAGCATGGTGCGCAGGTAGTACTGATAGTAATGATAGTACTAGTAGGTATAATAGTAGTCACAGGTGGCTATTCTGTAACCTGCCCGGAGGAGAAGCCACAGCATGATGCGCAGGTAGTACTGATAGTAATGATAGTGCTAGTAGGTATAATAGTAGTCACAGGTGGTTATTCTGTAACCTGCCTGGAGGAGAAGCCACAGCATGGTGCGCAGGTAGTACTGATAGTAATGATAGTGCTAGTAGTTATAATAGTATTCACAGGTGGCTATTCTGTACCTGCCTAGAGGATAAGCCACAGCATGGTGCGCAGGTAGTACTGATAGTAATGATAGTGCTAGTAGGTATAATAGTAGTCACAGGTGGCTATTCTGTAACCTGCCTGGAGGAGAAGCCACAGCATGGTGCCCAGCTAGTACTGATAGTAATGATAGTGCTAGTAGGTATAATAGTAGTCACAGGTGGCTGTTCTGTAACCTGCCCAGAGGAGAAGCCACAGCATGGTGCGCAGGTAGTACTGATAATAATGATGGTGCTAGTAGTTATAATAGTAGTCAGAGGTGGCTGTTCTGTAACCTGCCTGGAGGAGAAGCCACAGCATGGTGCGCAGGTAGTACTGATAGTAATGATAGTGCTAGTAGGTATAATAGTAGTCACAGGTGGCTATTCTGTAACCTGCCTGGAGGAGAAGCCTCAGCATGGTGCGCAGGTAGTACTGATAGTAATGATAGTGCTAGTAGGTATAAAAGTAGTTACAGGTGGCTATTCTGTAACCTGCCCGGAGGAGAAGCCACAGCATGGTGCGCAGGTAGTACTGATAGTAATGATAGTGCTAGTAGGTATAATAGTAGTCACAGGTGGCTATTCTGTAACCTGCCCGGAGGAGAAGCCACAGCATGGTGCGCAGGTAGCACTGATAGTAATGATAGTGCTAGCAGGTATAATAGTAGTCACAGGTGGCTATTCTGTAACCTTCCCGGAGGAGAAGCCACAGCATGGTGCGCAGGTAGTACTGATAGTAAAGACAGTGCTAGTAGTTATAATAGGAGTCACAGGTGCTTATTCTGTAACCTGCCCGGAGGAGTAGCCACAGCATGTTGCACAGGTAATACTGATAGTAATGATAGTGCTAGTAGATATAATAGTAGTCACAGGTGGCTATTCTTTAACCTGCCCGGAGGAGAAGCTACTGCATGGTGCGCAGGTCGTACTGATAGTATTGATAGTGCTAGTAGTTATAATAGTAGTCACAGGTGGCAGTTCTGTAACCTGCCCGGAGGAGAAGCCACAGCATGGTGCGCAGGTCGTACTGATAGTAATGATAGTGCTAGTAGCTATAATAGTAGTCCCAGGTGGCTGCTCTGTAACCTGCCCAGAGGAGAAGCCACAGCATGGTGCGCAGGTCGTACTGATAGTAATGATAGTGCTAATAGGTATAATAGTAGTCACAGGTGGCTATTCTGTAACCTGCCTGGAGGAGAAGCCACAGCATGGTGCGCAGGTAGTTCTGATAGTATTGATAGTGCTAGTAGGTTTAATAGTAGTCACCGGTGGCTATTCTTTAACCTGCCCGGAGGAGAAGCCACAGCACGGTGTGCAGGTAGTACTGATAGTAATGATAGTGCTAGTAGCTATAATAGTAGTCACAGGTGGCTGTTCTGTAACCTGCCCGGAGGAGAAGCCACAGCATGATGCGCAGGTAGTACTGATAGTAATGATAGTGCTAGTAGATATAATAGTAGTCACAGGTGGCTTTTCTGTAACCTGCCTGGAGGAGACGCCAGAGCATGGTGCGCAGGTAGTACTGATAGTAATGATAGTGCTAATAGTTATAATAGTAGTCACAGTTGGCTCTTCTGTAACCTGCCTGGAGGAGAAGCCACAGCATGGTGCGCAGGTAGTACTGATAGTAATGATAGTGCTAGTAGGTATAATAGTAGTCACAGGTGGCTATTCTGTAACCTGCCTGGAGGAGAAGCCACAGCATGGTGCGCAGGTAGTACTGATAGTAATGATAGTGCTAGCAAGTATAATAGTAGTCACAGGTGGCTGTTCTGTAACCTGCCAGGAGGAGAAGCCACAGCATGGTGCGCAGGTAGTACTGATAGTAATGATAGTGCTAGTAGGTATAATAGTAGTCACAGGTGGCTGCTCTGTAACCTGCCTGGAGGAGAATCCACAGCATGGTGCGCAGGTAGTACAGATAGTAATGATAGTGCTAGTAGGTATAATAGTAGTCACAGGTGGCTATTCTGTAACCTGCCTGGAGGAGAAGCCACAGCATGGTGCGCAGGTAGTACTGATAGTAATGATAGTGCTAGTAGGTATAATAGTAGTCACAGGTGGCTATTCTGTAACCTGCCCGGAGGAGAAGCCACAGCATGATGCGCAGGTAGTACTGATAGTAATGATAGTGCTAGTAGGTATAATAGTAGTCACAGGTGGTTATTCTGTAACCTGCCTGGAGGAGAAGCCACAGCATGGTGCGCAGGTAGTACTGATAGTAATGATAGTGCTAGTAGGTATAATAGTATTCACAGGTGGCTATTCTGTACCTGCCTAGAGGATAAGCCACAGCATGGTGCGCAGGTAGTACTGATAGTAATGATAGTGCTAGTAGGTATAATAGTAGTCACAGGTGGCTATTCTGTAACCTGCCTGGAGGAGAAGCCACAGCATGGTGCGCAGGTAGTACTGATAGTAATGATGGTGCTAGTAGTTATAATAGTAGTGAGAGGTGGCTGTTCTGTAACCTGCCTGGAGGAGAAGCCACAGCATGGTGCGCAGGTAGTACTGATAGTAATGATAGTGCTATTAGGTATAATAGTTGTCACAGGTGGCTGTTCTGTAACCTGCCTGGAGGAGAAGCCACAGCATGGTGCGCAGGTAGTACTGATAGTAATGATGGTGCTAGTAGTTATAATAGTAGTCACAGGTGGCTGTTCTGTAACCCGCCCGGAGGACAAGCCACAGCATGGTGCGCAGGTAGTACTGATAGTAATGATAGTGCTAGTAGGTATAACAGTAGTCACAGGTGGCTGTTCTGTAACCTGCCCGGAGGAGAAGCCACAGCATGGTGCGCAGGTAGTACTGATAGTAATGATAGTGCTAGTAGGTATAATAGTAGTCACAGGTGGCTGTTCTGTAACCTTCCCAGAGGAGAAGCCACAGCATGGTGCGCAGAGTGACCGGTGTTCTTTGTGGTGTGGCCACCAAGTATGTTACTCCCTGGCTTATAGTATACTGGATATACTCTCTGGCTACCTGGAAAGCAGAACTGCACCTGTGTCCAGTCTGTCTGACATTTGTAGTAGTGTGGTCAGTGACTCTTCACTGTCTCCATGGCAACAGACTGCAGACCACCACACTACAGGCAATGCTGATAGATACTTTGTGGTCTGTTAACATAGCGACACTGAGGAGCATCTGATAACATTATAAACTATGGGCATGGCTAAACTCAGGCTAGATGGCGACCTGTGCAAAACTGCTGCCCCATCCTTTTGTTTTTTCATCACTTTTTCCAGTTATTGCCATAATCGTCTGGTTAGTACGGGTCTTACTTTTACAACCCTCACTTACGTTGAGAACAGGGGTGCATAACCCTTAGCCATATGCTAAGATGAAATCCCCCCAACATCCAGCTGGGGTTGACTGGTCAGATAGCCATGCAGTGGCAGTGAAGCCCCATCAATGCCCATTAACACAAACAGCGAAACACAGTACATAGTGACACACACACACATTAACACACACAGCGAAACAAGGTACATAGTGACACAGAGGCCTAATGGGGTGGTCTGAAGAGTCTCCCCCGGCGGCTGCATTCTGTCGCCCCCCCCCCCCCCGGACTGGGATGCTGCCATTGTCTGAGCAGACTGTCAAGCTGACAGCCAGCTCACAGAACGTGCAGCGTGCCATCTCCCAGTGATTGTACCCGCGTCTCTCAGACGCTAGCTGTGACTCCAGCAGCATGATCTGGTCATGTGATCACTCTGCTGACTTCACTCGCCAGTGTGCAGAGAGAAGAGCATCGGTGTTGGTAAGTGCTCATGACTGGAGCTGAAGACACCAAAGATTACATGGAGGGAGGGAGATTTAGTGTGGGGGTGTATATACTCTTTGTGTGTGGGGGGGTATATACTGTGTGTGATGGAGGGTATTTCTGTGGGGGTGTATATTCTGTGTGTGTGGGGGTGTCTTTACTGTGGGGGGTGTATATACTCTGTGTAGGGGGGGGATTTACAGTGGGGGTATATTCTCTGTGAGGGGGGATTTACTGTGAGGGTGTATATACTCTGGGTGTGTAGGGGGGTGTTTACTGTAAGAGTGTATATACTCTGTGTGGGGGGATATTTACTGTGGGGGTGTATATACTCTCTGTGTGTGTAGGTGTGTTATATACTCTGTGTGGGAGTACTTACATGGGGGAGTGTATACTGTTTCTGTGGGGGATATATACTGTGTTTGTGGGAGGTATATACTCTGTGGGGGGTATTTATTGTGGGGGTGTATATACTGTGCCTGTGGGGAGTATTTACTGTGGGGGTGTATATGCTCTCTGTGTGGGGGGGTATTTACTGTGAGGCTGGGGGGGATTTAATGTGACGGGGATGGTGGGATTTGCTTTGTGGGGGAGATTTAGTGTAACGGGGCTCGAGGATCTATACTGTGTGGGGGTGATTTAGTATTACCGGTCTGGGGGGATTTACTGTGTGGGGGAGATTTAGTATAATGGGTCTGGGGGGGATTTACTGTGTGGGGGAGATTTAGAATAATGGGTGTAGGGGAATTTACTGTGTGGGGGAGATTTAGTGTAACGGGAAAGATTTGAGGACACAAGTTTGGGTAGGAAGGAGACACAGTAGGTGCAGACACAGTATGGGGAGTGAGGGTGATGGGATGGGTGCGGACACAGTATGGGGAACTGGGGGGATGTGTGAGGAGGCAGTATGGAAAGTGAGAGCATAAATGTATTAGGAGGGAGAAGGAAACGTGTGAGGAGACTATTGAGGGGCATGGTGTGAGGAGACAGTATGGGGAAAAAAGTGGGAGTGGGCACAGAATAGAGACTGAGTAGTGTGGGGGATAGCATGGGGGGACAGTGTAAAGTCACAGCCAGGAAGGGACAGTAACCCAAAGAGGGAGAGTGTGATGAGGGGTCACAGTATAGAGAATGAGCCCTATAGGGGGACACAGTGAGAGGACAGTGTGAAGAGGGGGTCCAGTATGGTAAAGAGAGGGCAGTTTGGAGAGCATGTACCATAAGAGGGACAATGTGGGGGTCATATTTTGAGCAGGGAATATAGTGAGGGGCCATTATTTATTCAGGGGCTCAGCGTAGGGCAGATATTATTATTCAGGAGCATTATAGCACTGCTATCTTTAAGGGCATTGTGTGGGGATGTGCTGCAGAAGACCGGAGAAGATGGAAGTCTGCAGAGACTGTGGATGAGAAAAGACATGATGGAGTCTGGACGAGATGAAGAAGAAAAGAATCAGAACGACTCCAGAGACAATGTCATCTATAAGGTACCTGTATGTAAATGTTTTTTTGTGATACTGACTAATGCTCATATTTTTATTTATGTTAGGAGCAATAAAGGGTTTGTCCAAGTGTGTGCTGAGTCTGCATTCTATGTGACTGCAGACTTCTGAATTCTCACAGTGTGCACTGCACGCTGTCAGGATTCTCTGGTGCTGGTGATTTACATACATGCGGTCACGCGCCTACTAGACATTCGTGGCCTCACTCAATGAAAATGAATTGAGCGAGGCCGGACACGTCTAGTCGGAATGTGGCCCAGAAGTATACAAATCTCATACTTGTGCAAGGGAGAATCCTAAAAGTGTGTAGTGCATGTGCTGTGAAAATATAGAAGCCTGCAGTCACATAGTCACTACAGACTTTCATCTCAAACCTGTACGAGCCCTTTAGTTGTAAAATGAAGACCTGTAGCCAATCCTAATAGTGTATAATATACTCACTGTCAGGATTTAGCTCTGCGTGCAGGTTCCAGCAGTCATCACATGGCCGCTTTACTCATATGCGATATTCATACTGACGGTCACGTGACAACGAACTTTTCTTCCTGCTTTTCTATTTTCCACTGAATATTGTGAGAATTAGGAAGAGCAGCTCATCGGCATGTGACTAAGTGTGCAAATCGCCTATGTGCTTGGGGTTAGGGGGGGTGCCAAACTGATTTCTTGCCCTGGGTGCCAGAAGACCTAGATACACCTCTGTAGTGATACACACATACAGTACATTAACACACAAAGCGAAACAAAGTACATAGTGACACACATATACATAAACACACGCGGGGAAAAAAAGTACATAATGACACACGCATACATTAACACACACAGCGAAAAAAAATACATAGTGACACACACATACATAAACACACGCGGGGAAACAAAGTACATAGTGTCACACACATACATAAACATATGCGGGGAAACAAAGTACATAGTGACACACACATACATTAACACACACAGCGAAACAAAGTACATAGTGACACGAGGATGTGTTCCGTCCCAAGGTCCGACTGGGTCCCGGCTTCCACTATGTTTACCCAATGTGCCGTCAGGGAGATGTACCGTCCCTGGCCACAAGCACTTGTCCACGTGTCCGTTGTCAGGTGGACTCTCCCAGTAACTACGTTGTTGAGGGCACGGTAGATGTTTTGGGACACGTGCTTGTGTAGAGCGGGGATGGCACACCGGGCAAAATAGTGTCGGCTGGGGACCGAGTACCAAGGGACGGCCACCACCATAAGGTTGCGGAAGGATTCCGTCTCCACCAGCCTAAAAGGCAGCATTTCCAACGCAAGCAGTCGTGAAATGTGCGAATTTAGGACTGTGGCCTGTGGGGCGTTGGCTGCGAATTTCCGCTTTCGTTCAAAGGTCTGGGATATGGACAATTGAACGCTGCGGTGGGACGTGGACGTGGACGTTGATGCTGTTTCTTGAGAAACTGCCATAACAAGTGAAGACTGAGAGGAGGGGGCATCTTTGCATGCAGTATGGACAGGGGATTGCCTTGCACACACAACAGGGGGTTCTATTGCACGCACAACAGTGGAAGAAGCAGTGGTGACACCCGCTGACACTGGTCGTGGACCCTGGGGTTCACCCCACAAAGTTGGGTGCTTTGCTGCCATGTGCCTGATCATGCTGGTGCTGGTCAGGCTGGTAGTTTTGTCACCCCTGCTGATGCTGGCATGGCAGGTGGTACAAATGGCCTTTTTGGGGTTATCAGCAGAGTCTTTAAAAAAATTCCAGACTCTGGAAGACCTACAGGTTGTACTGGCAACGTCCCTCGTGTTGGTGTTACGGGGAACTGTTGCCTGCCTTCTGTGTGCGGCCACCACACTGCTTCTTCCTGCCTGTTGGGGTACTCTGCCTCCCTCACCCTGTGTGTTGCTGGCCTCGCTCTGCATGTCCTCCTGCCACGTTGGGTCAGTTACTAGATCATCCACCACCTCCTCCTCTTCCACTTGTGCACCACGATCCTCCTCCTCACTTTCTGGCAATTGTATCTCGTCATCGTCTACCTCTTGTGACAAATTGCCAGCGTCGACTTCCTGTGGCCGTGGCTGTTCAAATATTTGGGCATCGCTACATGGGATCTCCTCTTCCACCACTTCAAGCGGAGCAGGCGAGGTGCACAAATCTGGAAATGGACCAGTGAACAGCTCTTCAGAGTGTCCAAGTGTGGGATCAGTTGCTGTCTGACGACACTCGGCATGGTGGGAGGAAGGAGCATCAGGGTGAGGAGGAGTATGCGGTCGAGACTCGCGGCTACTAAGATTTGACCGTGTGGAAGACAGACCGGTGGTGGTGGTGCCCAGGTAACTGAAAGTATTATCTGCTATCCAATTAATAACCTGTTCACACTGATCAGTTCGCAATACTGGTGTTGTTCTGTGCTTCCCTAGTAATTCGGTCAAGAAGTGGGAGCGAGAAGATGTGGCTGTTTGTTGTGGCACATTTTCACCTTGGACACGGCCCCATCCTCTGCACGCACCATCACCAGAACGTCCAGTTCCACGTCCCTTGCCACGCGCCTTGCCCATTGTAAAGGAAGTAAAATAGCTTACACTCGCACTATCAATGGAAAAAGGGTAATAAAAAGTAGATTAGAATCGTGGAAGAGGAAAACCACAGTTCTATTTCTCTGGCCTCGACCCGACTCTTTTAAATAATCTGAACAATCAGGGAGAAACTATTACTGTTTTTCTTTACGGAAAAAATACCAAAAGCTGAATAATAGAGATTTTTTACCGTGGAATGGCAAAACCACAGTTATTGTTTACTGGGGTATACCAGACAATTTTAAATAGATATATTGGCGGCTGAACAGTGAGCGACACACTCAAACTGTTTTTTTTTAGGTAAAAATGGCCCAAAAGTGGATAATACACCGGTTTGAACCGTGGAACTGCAAAACCACACTTCTATTTCTCTGGCCTACACCAGACTATTTTCAACAAATATATTTGTGTCTGAGCAATCAGGGAGACACTATTAAATTTTTTTTTTTCTTTACGGCAAAAAATGGCAAATGCAGGATAATAGAGATTTTTTACCGTGGAACGGCAAAACCACAGTTATAGTTTACTGGTGTATACCAGACTCTTTTAAACAGATATATTGGTGTCTGAACAATCAGGAGACACTATTACTGTTTTTCTTTACGGAAAAAAATGCCAAAAGCAGGATAATACAGAGATTTGACCCGTGGAACTGCAAAACCACAGTTCTATTTCTCGGGCCTACACCAGACTATTTTCAACAGATATATTTGTGTCTGAACAATCAGGAGACACTATTACTGTTTTTCTTTATGGCAAAAAATGCCAAAAGCAGGATAATAGATATTTTTCACCGTGGAACGGCAAAACCACAGTTATAATTTACTGGTGTATACCAGACTCTTTGTAACATCCCTGGCGGCGTGCTTGCATAGTGCACCACCTCCCACTATGCAAGACTGCAATCTTACCTGTCAGTCCAGCCTGCAAATCTTGCTCCAGTTCAAGCTGTGTGCTTTTCTCTTGACTTACTACTTAGGGCGGCGGTCCGGTTACTTCCTGATTCTTATATCTGCTGTGGGCGCACCCCTAATGCGTCTCCAGCCTATTGCTATGAGTCTCTGCATATTTAAACCCCCTCCACCCAGTAGGAGGTGCCTGAGCAACACTAACATTCAGTGTGCTACTTGACTCTGAAGTTGCCAGATCCAGCTCTGCTTCTTGTCTGTTTCCGCCATCTCTGGGGGCTGCATACCCAGACCTGTTATCTGTGACTTCTTGTCCGTTTCCGCCATCTCTGGGGGCTGTATACCCAGTCCTGTTATCTCTGACTTCTAGTCTGTTCCGCCCCTCTGGGGGCTGTATACCCAGACTCGTTCTTGTATCTCATTGCAGTAGCAGTTCCTGACTGAACTGTATCCTAGCCTGTTACCTGTTTTTCTCTATGTCTGTACCTTCCCTTTTCCTGCAGTATCTAAAACTGCACCTTCAGCCCTGTTCTGCTCTGCCTTGTCCACCGCACCTGCGGTTTCGCTCCGCTCTGTCTTGCCCACCGCTCCGGCGGTTTATCTCTCCTCTGACTTACCCACCGCTCCGGTGGTTCCGCTCTGCTCTGCCTTGTCCACCGCACCTGCGGTTTCACTCCGCTCTGTCTTGCCCACCGCAGTTTCTCTCTGCTCTGACTTACCCACCGCTCAGGCGGTTTCTCTCTGCTCTGACTTACCCACCGCTCCGGCGGTTTCTCTCTGCTCTGCCTTGTCCACTGCTCCAGCGGTTCCGCTCTGCTCTGCCTTGCCCACCGCACCTGCGGTTTTCGCTCCACTCTGCTTGCTCACCGCACCAGCAGTTCCTCTCTGCTCTGCCTTGTCCTCCGCTCCGGCAGTTTTGTTTTACTCTGCTTGTCTTCCGCATCTGTGGCTCTGTACCTGTCTCCCAGTCTGTACTGGACCCTATCCAGCCTGCGCTCCAACCTGCTAGTACCTCCCTGTCTGCACTTCAGCCGTGCTTGCCAGAATCTCCCTGTCTGCAGTCCAGCCGTGCTTGCCAGTATCTCCCTGTCTGCACTCCAGCCATGCTTGCCAGTGCCCACCTGTCTGCATACCAGTCGTGCTTGCCAGTGCCCACCTGTCTGCATACCAGCTGTGCTTGCCAGTGCCCACCTGTCTGCATACCAGCCGTACTTGCCAGTACCCACCTGTCTGAATACCAGCCATACTTGCCAATACCCACCTGCCTGTATGCCAGTCTAACCTGCCTGTTCCTGCATTCCCCGGTGTGGGTCAACAACTGTGACCGGGGTCTGACCTGGAGTCGCACCTGGTCCCTCTGCTCAGTTCCTCATTGGTCCACGGAGTCGACTAAGCCACCGTGCGACCTTGGTCGGATCGGGTTGATACTTAGTTACGCCCCTCCAGGCACTCCTCGGTTCATGGTACAGTGGGATCACTAATCACGCTCACGCCAGTCAGGCCGGGCGCGAGCGTAACACTCTTTTAAACATATATATTGGTGTCTGAACAATCAGGAGACACTATTACTGTTTTTTTACGGAAAAAATACCAAAAGCAGGATAATACAGAGATTTGACCCGTGGAACTGCAAAACCACAGTTCTATTTCTTGGGCCTACAAAAGACTATTTTCAACAGATATATTTGTGTCTGAACAATCAGGAGACACTATTACTGTTTTTCTTTACGGCAAAAAATGGCAAAAGCAGGATAATAGAGATTTTTCACCGTGGAACGGCAAAACCACAGTTATAATTTACTGGTGTATACCAGACTTTTTTAAATAGATATATTTGCCGCTGAACAGTGAGCGACACACTCAAACTGTTTTTTTCTGGTAAAAATGGCCCAAAAGTGGATAATACAGAGGTTTGAACCATGGAACTGCAAAACCACACTTCTATTTCTCTGGCCTACACCAGACTATTTTCAACAAATATATTTGTGTCTGAACAATCAGGGAGACACTATTACAGTTTTTTTTTTACGGCAAAAAATGCCAAAAGCAGGATAATAGAGATTTTTTACCATGGAACGGCAAATCCACAGTTATAATTTACTGGTGTATACCAGACTTTTTTAAATAGATATATTTGCCGCTGAACAGTGAGCGACACACTCAAACTGTTTTTTTTTTTAGGTAAAAATGGCCCAAAAGTGGATAATACAGAGGTTTGAACCGTGGAACTGCAAAACCACACTTCTATTTCTCTGGCCTACACCAGACTCTTTTAAAAAATATATATTTCTGTCTGGACTGTCACAGACACCCTTTTTTTTTGGGGGGGGGACACCAAAAGGTTAATAAGATGGATATTTGTACAGTGTGAAGGAGGAAAAAAAATAAGGGGATTTAGATGAAGAAAAAAAGGATTTTTCCTGGCCCCCGAGACCTGGAGCTAAGTCTAGCAATTTCAGCAACAGGAGCCCACAGGACTGTAATGCAACGTTTCCTGGTATAACCGCTGCGTCTCCTATACAGCCTGCCTGCCTGATACCTGGGAAGGATATTACTCCTGAGAAGGACTGTTTGTTTGATCTGGCAGCCTTTAAAGACCCTACACTAACTATTTCACAGTATATATCTCTCCCTAAATCAGCAGCGCTGTCCCTACACTGTCTGATGCCAGCAGTCTGTGTCCAAGATGGCGACGCCCGGTTTTAAATACTCAAGGTGATGCTGTGCGGCCAGCCAATCAATGTAATGCCCACAACCAACATGGCTGCGGCATTACAGTGACTGGCTGGCAATCCCTGCATGTTCATTGGCTCTGTAAAGAGCGCCAAACATGCAGGGCGGAGACCCGAGCTCCCGCCCGAGTAACCCGGAAATGCTTGGTGCTCGCCGAACATCCCAAGTAGCGTTATGCTCGGTTGAGTACCGAGCAGTGTCGAGCGTGTTCGCTCAACAATAAAGAAGATGTATTTTATTGAAGGTTAATTTCCACTTGTTTTGTTTCCTGTGGATTACGGCTGATGAAGAAAGATGTTTTTTATTGACGGGTACTTTCCACTATTTCATGTAACCTATGGATTACATCTGATGAAGAAAGAAGATAGTTTTTAATGTTAAATGTTTTTGATTTTTTCGTGTTCCCTGTGGATTACATCTGATGAAGAAAGAAGATGTATTTTATTGAAAGTTAATTTCCACTTGTTTTGTTTCCTGTGGATTATGGCTGATGAAGAAAGATGGGTTTTATCGACGGGTATTTTCCACTTTTTCGTGTAATCTATGGATTACATCTGATGAAGAAAGAAAATAATTTTTATTGTTAAATTTTTTTTATTTTTTCGTGTTCCCTGTGGATTACATCTGATGAAGAAAGAAGATGTATTTTATTGAAAGTTAATTTCCACTTGTTTTGTTTCCTGTGGATTACGGATGATGAAGAAAGATGGTTTTTATCGACGGGTATATTACACTTTTTCGTGTAACCTATGGATTACATCTGATGAAGAAAGAAGATAGTTTTTAATGTTAAATGTTTTTGATTTTTTTCGTGTTCCCTGTGGATTACATCTGATGAAGAAAGAACATGTATTTTATTGAAAGTTAATTTCCACTTGTTATGTTTCCTGTGGATTACGGCTGATGAAGAAAGATGGGTTTTATCGACGGGTATTTTCCACTTTTTTGTGTAACCTATGGATTACAACTGATGAAGAAAGAAGATAGTTTTTATTGTTAAATGTTTTTGATTTTTTCGTGTTCCCTGTGGATTACATCTGATGAAGAAAAAAGATGTATTTTATTGAAAGTTAATTTTCCACATTTTTTTCCCTGTGGATTACATCTGATGAAGAAAGATGGTTTTTATCAACGGGTATTTTCTCCTTTTTTGTGTTCACTTTGGATTACATCTGATGAAGAAAGAAAATAATTTTTAAAGATGGGTGTTTTTGATTTTTTTGTGTTCCCTGAAGATTACATCTGACAAAGAAAGAAGATGTGTTTTATTGTAAGTTAATATCATTTTTTTGGTCCCTGTAGATTACGCCTGATGAAGAAAGATGGTTTTTTTTATGGGTATTTTCCACTTTTTCGTGTTCTCTTTGAATTACATCTGATGAAGAAAGAAGATAGATATTCATGTTTGGTGTTTTTGATTTTTTTGTGTTCCCTGTGGATTACATCTGATGAAGAAAGAAGATGTATTTTACTGAAAGTTAATTTCCACTTGTTTTGTTTCCTGTGGATTACAGCTGATGAAGAAAGATGAGTTTTATCGACGGGTATTTTCCACTTTTTCGTGTAACCTATGGATTACATCTGATGAAGAAAGAAGATAGCTTTTAATGTTAAATGTTTTTGATTTTTTAGTGTACCCTGAGGATTACATCTGATGAAGAAAGAAGATGTATTTTGTTGAAAGTTAATTTCCACTTGTTTTGTTTCCTGTGGATTACGGCTGATGAAGAAAGATGGGTTTTATCGACGGGTATTTTCCACTTTTTCTTGTAACCTATGGATTACATCTGATGAAGAAAGAAAATAATTTTTATTGTTTAATTTTTTTGATTTTTTCGCGTTCCCTGTGGATTACATCTGATGAAGAAAGAAGATGTATTTTAGTGAAAGTTAATTTCCACTTGTTTTGTTTCCTGTGGATTACGGCTGATGAAGAAAGAAGGTTTTTATCGACGGTTATTTTCCACATTTTCGTGTAATCTATGGATTACATATGATGAAGAAAGAAGATAGTTTTTAATGTTAAATGTTTTTGATTTTTTCGTGTTCCCTGTGGATTACATCTGATGAAGAAAGAAGATGTATTTTATTGAAAGTTAATTTCCACTTGTTTTGTTTCCTGTGGACTATGACTGATGAAGAAAGATGGTTTTTATCGACGGGTATGTTCCACTTTTTCGTGTAACCTATGGATTACATCTGATGTAGACAGAAGATAGTTTTTAATGTTAAACGTTTTTGATTTTTTCGTGTTCCCTGTGGATTACACCTGATGAAGAAAGATGGTTTTTATCGACGGGTATTTTCTCCTTTTTTGTATTCACTTTGGATTACATCTGATAAAGAAAGAAGATGTATTTTGTTGAAAGTTAATTTCCACTTGTTTTGTTTCCTGTGGACTAAGGCTGATGAAGAAAAATGGTTTATATCGACGGGTATTTTCCACTTTTTCGTGTAACCTATGGATTACATCTGATGAAGAAAGAAGATAGTTTTTATTGTTAAATGTTTTTTATTTTTTTGGGTTCCCTGTGGATTACATCTGATGAAGAAAAAAGATGTATTTTATTGAAAATTAATTTTCCACATTTTTTTCCTGTGGATTACATGTGATGAAGAAAGATGGTTTTTATCGACGGGTATTTTCTCCTTTTTTGTGTTCACTTTGGATTACATCTGATGAAGAAAGAAATTAATTTTTAAAGATGGGTGTTTTTGATTTTTTTGTGTTCCCTGAAGATTACATCTGACAAAGAAAGAAGATGTGTTTTATTGTAAGCTAATATCATTTTTTTGGTCCCTGTAGATTACGCCTGATGAAGAAAGATATTTTTTTTTATGGGTATTTTCCATGTTTTCGTGTTCCCTTTGGATTACATCTAATGAAGAAAGAAGATAGATATTCATATTTGGTGTTTTGGATTTTTTTGTATTCCCTGTGGATTACATCTGATGAAGAAAGAAGATGTATTTTATTGAAAGTTAATTTCCACTTGTTTTGTTTCCTGTGGATTACGGATGATGAAGAAAGATGGGTTTTATCGACGGGTATTTTCCACTTTTTCGTGTAACCTATGGATTACATCTGATGAAGAAAGAAGATAGCTTTTAATGTTAAATGTTTTTGATTTTTTCGTGTACTCTGAGGATTACATCTGATGAAGAAAGAACATGTATTTTGTTGAAAGTTAATTCCACTTGTTTTGTTTCCTGTGGATTACGGCTGATGAAGAAAGATGGGTTTTATCGACGGGTATTTTCCACTTTTTCATGTAACCTATGGATTACATCTGATGAAGAAAGAAAATAATTTTTATCGTTAAATTTTTTTGATTTTTTTCGTGTTCCCTGTGGATTACATCTGATGAAGAAAGAAAATGTATTTTAGTGAAAGTTAATTTCCACTTGTTTTGTTTCCTGTGGATTACGGCTGATGAAGAAAGAAGGTTTTTATCGACGGTTATTTTCCACATTTTCGTGTAATCTATGCATTACATATGATTAAGAAAGAAGACAGTTTTTAATGTTAAATGTTTCTGATTTTTTCGTGTTCCCTGTGGATTACATCTGATGAAGAAAGAAGATGTATTTTATTGAAAGTTAATTTCCACTTGTTTTGTTTCCTGTGGACTATGGCTGATGAAGAAAGATGGTTTTTATCGACGGGTATGTTCCACTTTTTCGTGTAACCTATGGATTACATCTGATATAGAAAGAAGATAGTTTTTAATGTTAAATGTTTTTGATTTTTTCGTGTTCCCTGTGGATTACATCTGATGAAGAAAGATGGTTTTTATCGACGGGTATTTTCTCCTTCTTTGTGTTCACTTTGGATTACATCTGATGAAGAAAGAAAATAATTTTTAAAGATGGGTGTTTTTGATTTTTTTGTGTTCCCTGAAGATTACATCTGACAAAGAAAGAAGATGTGTTTTATTGTAAGCTAATATCATTTTTTTGGTCCCTGTAGATTACGCCTGATGAAGAAAGATATTTTTTTTTATGGGTATTTTCCATGTTTTCGTGTTCCCTTTGGATTACATCTAATGAAGAAAGAAGATAGATATTCATATTTGGTGTTTTGGATTTTTTTGTATTCCCTGTGGATTACATCTGATGAAGAAAGAAGATGTATTTTATTGAAAGTTAATTTCCACTTGTTTTGTTTCCTGTGGATTACGCATGATGAAGAAAGATGGGTTTTATCGACGGGTATTTTCCACTTTTTCGTGTAACCTATGGATTACATCTGATGAAGAAAGAAGATAGCTTTTAATGTTAAATGTTTTTGATTTTTTCGTGTACTCTGAGGATTACATCTGATGAAGAAAGAACATGTATTTTGTTGAAAGTTAATTCCACTTGTTTTGTTTCCTGTGGATTACGGCTGATGAAGAAAGATGGGTTTTATCGACGGGTATTTTCCACTTTTTCTTGTAACCTATGGATTACATCTGATGAAGAAAGAAAATAATTTTTATCGTTAAATTTTTTTGATTTTTTTCGTGTTCCCTGTGGATTACATCTGATGAAGAAAGAAAATGTATTTTAGTGAAAGTTAATTTCCACTTGTTTTGTTTCCTGTGGATTACGGCTGATGAAGAAAGAAGGTTTTTATCGACGGTTATTTTCCACATTTTCGTGTAATCTATGGATTACATATGATTAAGAAAGAAGATAGTTTTTAATGTTAAATGTTTCTGATTTTTTCGTGTTCCCTGTGGATTACATCTGATGAAGAAAGAAGATGTATTTTATTGAAAGTTACTTTCCACTTGTTTTGTTTCCTGTGGACTATGGCTGATGAAGAAAGATGGTTTTTATCGACGGGTATGTTCCACTTTTTCGTGTAACCTATGGACTACATCTGATGTAGAAAGAAGATAGTTTTTAATGTTAAATGTTTTTGATTTTTTCGTGTTCCCTGTGGATTACATCTGATGAAGAAAGATGGTTTTTATCGACGGGTATTTTCTCCTTCTTTGTGTTCACTTTGGATTACATCTGATGAAGAAAGAAATTGTATTTTATTGAAAGTTAATTTCCACTTGTTTTGTTTCCTGTGGATTACGGCTGATGAAGAAAGATGGTTTCTATCGACGGGTATTTTCCACTTTTTCATGTAACCTATGGATTACATCTGAATTAGAAAGAAGATAGCTTTTAATGTTAAATATTATTGATTTTGTCGTGTACCCTGTGGATTACATCTGATGAAGAAAGAAGATGTATTTTGTTGAAAGTTAATTTCCACTTGTTTTGTTTCCTGTGGATTACGGCTGATGAAGAAAGATGGTTTTTATCGACGGGTATTTTCCACTTTTTCGTGTAACCTATGGATTACATCTGATGAAGAAAGAAGATAGTTTTTATTGTTAAATGTTTTTTATTTTTTCGTGTTCCCTGAGGATTACATCTGATGAAGAAAGAAAATAATTCATAAAGTTGAGTATTTTTGATTTTTTTGTGTTCCCTGAAGATTACATCTGACAAAGAAAGAAGATGTGTTTTATTGTAAGTTAATATCATTTTTTTGGTCACTGTAGATTACGCCTGATGAAGAAAGATGATTTTTTTGATGGGTATTTTCCACTTTTTCGTGTAACCTATGGATTACATCTGATGAAGAAAGAAGATGTATTTTATTGAACGTTAATTTCCACTTGTTTTGTTTCCTGTGGATTACGGATGATGAAGAAAGATGGGTTTTATCGACTGTTATTTTCCACTTTTTCGAGTAACCTATGGATTGCATCTGATAAAGAAAGAAGATTTATTTTAGTGAAAGTTAATTTCCACTTGTTTTGTTTCCTGTGGATTACAGCTGATGAAGAAAGATTGTATTTATCGATGGGTATTTTCCACTTTTTCGTGTAACCTATAGATTACATCTGATGAAGAAAAAAGATGTATTTTATTGAAAGTTAATTTCCACTTGTTTTGTTTCCTGTGGATTACGGCTGATGAAGAATGATGGTTTCTATCGACGGGTATTTTCCACTTTTTCATGTAACCTATGGATTACATCTGATGTAGAAAAAAGATAGCTTTTAATGTTAAATATTTTTGATTATGTCGTGTACCCTGTGGATTAAATCTGATGAAGAAAGAAGATGTATTTTGTTGAAAGTTAATTTCCACTTGTTTTGTTTCCTGTGAATTACGGCTGATGAAGAAAGAAGGTTTTTATCGAAGGTTATTTTCCACATTTTCGTGTAATCTATGGATTACATATGATGAAGAAAGAAGATAGTTTTTAATGTTAAATGTTTTTGATTTTTTCGTGTTCCCTCTGGATTACATCTGATGAAGAAAGAAGATGTATTTTATTGAACGTTAATTTCCACTTGTTTTGTTTCCTGTGGATTACGGATGATGAAGAAAGATGGGTTTTATCGACTGGTATTTTCCACTTTTTCGAGTAACCTATGGATTGCATCTGATGAAGAAAGAATATGTATTTTATTGAGCGTTAATTTCCACTTGTTTTGTTTCCTGTGGATTACGGATGATGAAGAAAGATGGGTTTTATCGACTGGTATTTTCCACTTTTTCGAGTAACCTATGGATTGCATTTGATGAAGAAAGAAGATTTATTTTAGTGAAAGTTAATTTCCACTTGTTTTGTTTCCTGTGGATTACAGCTGATGAAGAAAGATTGTTTTTATCGATGGGTATTTTCCACTTTTTCGTGTAACCTATAGATTATATCTGATGAAGAAAGAAGATGTATTTTATTGAAAGTTAATTTCCACTTGTTTTGTTTCCTGTGGATTACGGCTGATGAAGAAAGATGTTTTTTATCGACGGGTATTTTCCACTTTTTCATGTAACCTATGGATTACATCTGATGTAGAAAAAAGATAGCTTTTAATGTTAAATATTTTTGATTATGTCGTGTACTCTGTGGATTAAATCTGATGAAGAAAGAAGATGTATTTTGTTGAAAGTTAATTTCCACTTGTTTTGTTTCCTTTGGATTACGGCTGATGAAGAAAGAAGGTTTTTATCGACGGTTATTTTCCACATTTTCGTGTAATCTATGGATTACATATGATGAAGAAAGAAGATAGTTTTTAATGTTGAATGTTTTTGATTTTTTCGTGTTCCCTGTGGATTACATCTGATGAAGAAAGAAGATGGATTTTATTGAACGTTAATTTCCACTTGTTTTGTTTCCTGTGGATTACGGATGATGAAGAAAGATGGGTTTTATCGACTGGTATTTTCCACTTTTTCGAGTAACCTATGGATTGCATCTGATGAAGAAAGAATATGTATTTTATTGAACTTTAATTTCCACTTGTTTTGTTTCCTGTGCATTACGGATGATGAAGAAAGATGGGTTTTATCGACTGGTATTTTCCACTTTTTCGAGTAACCTATGGATTGCATTTGATGAAGAAAGAAGATTTATTTTAGTGAAAGTTAATTTCCACTTGTTTTGTTTCCTGTGGATTACAGCTGATGAAGAAAGATTGTTTTTATCGACGGGTATTTTCTCCCTTTTTATGTTCACTTTGGATTACATCTGATGAAGAAAGAAAATGTATTTTATTGAAAGTTAATTTCCACTTGTTTTGTTTCCTGTGGATTATGGCTGATGAAGAAAGATGGTTTCTATCGACGGGTGTTTTCCACTTTTTCATGTAACCTATGGATTACATCTGATGTAGAAAGAAGATAGCTTTTAATGTTAAATATTTTTGATTTTGTCGTGTACCCTGTGGATTACATCTGATGAAGAAAGAAGATGTATTTTATTGAATGTTAATTTCCACTTGTTTTGTTCCCTGTGGACTATGGCTGATGAAGAAAGATGGTTTTTATCGACTGGTATGTTCCACTTTTTCGTGTAACCTATGGATTACATCTGATGTAGAAAGAAGATAGTTTTTGATGTTAAATGTTTTTGATTTTTTCGTGTTCCCTGTGGATTACATCTGATGAAGAAAGATGCTTTTTATCGACGGGTATTTTCTCCCTTTTTATGTTCACTTTGGATTACATCTGATGAAGAAAGAAAATGTATTTTATTGAAAGTTAATTTCCACTTGTTTTGTTTCCTGTGGATTATGGCTGATGAAGAAAGATGGTTTTTATCGACGGGTATTTTCCACTTTTTCGTGTAACCTATGGATTACATCTGATGAAGAAAGAAGATAGTTTTTATTGTTAAATGTTTTTTTATTTTTTCATGTTCCCTGAGGATTACATCTGATGAAGAAAGAAAATAATTTGTAAAGTTGAGTATTTTTGATTTTTTTGTGTTCCCTGAAGATTACATCTGACAAAGAAAGAAGATGTGTTTTCTTGTAAGTTAATATCATTTTTTTGGTCACTGTAGATTACGCCTGATGAAGAAATATGATTTTTTTTCATGGGTATTTTCCACTTTTTCGTGTAACCTATGGATTACATCTGATGAAGAAAGAAGATGTATTTTATTGAATGTTAATTTCCACTTGTTTTGTTTCCTGTGGATTACGGATGATGAAGAAAGATGGGTTTTATCGACTGGCATTTTCCACTTTTTCGAGTAACCTGTGGATTACATCTGATGAAGAAAGAAGATTTATTCTAGTGAAAGTTAATTTCCACTTGTTTTGTTTCCTGTGGATTACAGCTGATGAAGAAAGATGGTTTTTATCGATGGGTACTTTCCACTTTTTCGTGTAACCTATAGATTACATCTGATGAAGAAAGAAGATGTATTTTATTGAAAGTTAATTTCCACTTGTTTTGTTTCCTGTGGATTACGGCTGATGAAGAAAGAAGGTTTTTATCGACGGTTATTTTCCACATTTTCGTGTAATCTATGGATTACATATGATAAAGAAAGAAGATAGTTTTTAATGTTAAAAATCTTTGATTTTTCCTGTTCCCTGTGGATTACATCTGATGAAGAAAGAAGATTTATTCTAGTGAAAGTTAATTTCCACTTGTTTTGTTTTCTGTGGATTACAGCTGATGAAGAAAGATGGTTTTTATCGATGGGTATTTTCCACTTTTTCGTGTAACCTATAGATTACATCTGATGAAGAAAGAAAATGTATTTTATTGAAAGTTAATTTCCACTTGTTTTGTTTCCTGTGGATTACGGCTGATGAAGAAAGAAGGTTTTTATCGACGGTTATTTTCCACATTTTCGTGTAATCTATGGATTACATATGATGAAGAAAGAAGATAGTTTTTAATGTTAAAAGTCTTTGATTTTTTCGTGTTCCCTGTGGATTACACCTGATGAAGAAAGAAGATGTATTTTATTGAAAGTTAATTTCCACTTGTTTTGTTCCCTGTGGACTATGGCTGATGAAGAAAGATGGTTTTTATCGACGGGTATGTTCCACTTTTTCGTGTAACCTATGGATTACATCTGATGTAGAAAGAAGATAGTTTTTGATGTTAAATGTTTTTGATTTTTTCGTGTTCCCTGTGGATTACATCTGATGAAGAAAGATGTTTTTTATCGACGGGTATTTTCTCCCTTTTTATGTTCACTTTGGATTACATCTGATGAAGAAAGAAAATGTATTTTATTGAAAGTTAATTTCCACTTGTTTTGTTTCCTGTGGATTATGGCTGATGAAGAAAGATGGTTTTATCGTCGGGTATTTTCCACTTTTTCGTGTAACCTATGGATTACATCTGATGAAGAAAGAAGATAGTTTTTATTGTTAAATGTTTTTTTATTTTTTCATGTTCCCTGAGGATTACATCTGATGAAGAAAGAAAATAATTTGTAAAGTTGAGTATTTTTGATTTTTTTGTGTTCCCTGAAGATTACATCTGACAAAGAAAGAAGATGTGTTTTATTGTAAGTTAATATCATTTTTTTGGTCACTGTAGATTACGCCTGATGAAGAAAGATGATTTTTTTTCATGGGTATTTTCCACTTTTTCGTGTAACCTATGGATTACATCTGATGAAGAAAGAAGATGTATTTTATTGAATGTTAATTTCCACTTGTTTTGTTTCCTGTGGATTACGGATGATGAAGAAAGATGGGTTTTATCGACTGGCATTTTCCACTTTTTCGAGTAACCTGTGGATTACATCTGATGAAGAAAGAAGATTTATTCTAGTGAAAGTTAATTTCCACTTGTTTTGTTTCCTGTGGATTACAGCTGATGAAGAAAGATGGTTTTTATCGATGGGTACTTTCCACTTTTTCGTGTAACCTATAGATTACATCTGATGAAGAAAGAAGATGTATTTTATTGAAAGTTAATTTCCACTTGTTTTGTTTCCTGTGGATTACGGATGATGAAGAAAGATGGGTTTTATCGACTGGCATTTTCCACTTTTTCGAGTAACCTGTGGATTACATCTGATGAAGAAAGAAGATTTATTCTAGTGAAAGTTAATTTCCACTTGTTTTGTTTCCTGTGGATTACAGCTGATGAAGAAAGATGGTTTTTATCGATGGGTACTTTCCACTTTTTCGTGTAACCTATAGATTACATCTGATGAAGAAAGAAGATGTATTTTATTGAAAGTTAATTTCCACTTGTTTTGTTTCCTGTGGATTACGGATAATGAAAAGATGGGTTTTATCGACTGGCATTTTCCACTTTTTCGAGTAACCTGTGGATTACATCTGATGAAGAAAGAAGATTTATTCTAGTGAAAGTTAATTTCCACTTGTTTTGTTTCCTGTGGATTACAGCTGATGAAGAAAGATGGTTTTTATCGATGGGTATTTTCCACTTTTTCGTGTAACCTATAGATTACATCTGATGAAGAAAGAAGATGTATTTTATTGAAAGTTAATTTCCACTTGTTTTGTTTCCTGTGGATTACGGCTGATGAAGAAAGAAGGTTTTTATCGACGGTTATTTTCCACATTTTCGTGTAATCTATGGATTACATATGATGAAGCAAGAAGATAGTTTTTAATGTTAAAAGTCTTTGATTTTTTCGTGTTCCCTGTGGATTACATCTGATGAAGAAAGAAGATGTATTTTATTGAAAGTTAATTTCCACTTGTTTTGTTCCCTGTGGACTATGGCTGATGAAGAAAGATGGTTTTTATCGACTGGTATGTTCCACTTTTTCGTGTAACCTATGGATTACATCTGATGTAGAAAGAAGATAGTTTTTGATGTTAAATGTTTTTGATTTTTTCGTGTTCCCTGTGGATTACATCTGATGAAGAAAGATGTTTTTTATCGACGGGTATTTTCTCCCTTTTTATGTTCACTTTGGATTACATCTGATGAAGAAAGAAAATGTATTTTATTGAAAGTTAATTTCCACTTGTTTTGTTTCCTGTGGATTATGGCTGATGAAGAAAGATGGTTTTTATCGACGGGTATTTTCCACTTTTTCGTGTAACCTATGGATTACATCTGATGAAGAAAGAAGATAGTTTTTATTGTTAAATGTTTTTTTATTTTTTCATGTTCCCTGAGGATTACATCTGATGAAGAAAGAAAATAATTTGTAAAGTTGAGTATTTTTGATTTTTTTGTGTTCCCTGAAGATTACATCTGACAAAGAAAGAAGATGTGTTTTATTGTAAGTTAATATCATTTTTTTGGTCACTGTAGATTACGCCTGATGAAGAAAGATGATTTTTTTTCATGGGTATTTTCCACTTTTTCGTGTAACCTATGGATTACATCTGATGAAGAAAGAAGATGTATTTTATTGAATGTTAATTTCCACTTGTTTTGTTTCCTGTGGATTACGGATGATGAAGAAAGATGGGTTTTATCGACTGGCATTTTCCACTTTTTCGAGTAACCTGTGGATTACATCTGATGAAGAAAGAAGATTTATTCTAGTGAAAGTTAATTTCCACTTGTTTTGTTTCCTGTGGATTACAGCTGATGAAGAAAGATGGTTTTTATCGATGGGTACTTTCCACTTTTTTGTGTAACCTATAGATTACATCTGATGAAGAAAGAAGATGTATTTTATTGAAAGTTAATTTCCACTTGTTTTGTTTCCTGTGGATTACGGCTGATGAAGAAAGAAGGTTTTTATCGACGGTTATTTTCCACATTTTCGTGTAATCTATGGATTACATATGATGAAGAAAGAAGATAGTTTTTAATGTTAAAAATCTTTGATTTTTCCTGTTCCCTGTGGATTACATCTGATGAAGAAAGAAGATGTATTTTATTGAAAGTTAATTTCCACTTGTTTTGTTCCCTGTGGACTATGGCTGATGAAGAAAGATTGTTTTTATCGACTGGTATGTTCCACTTTTTCGTGTAACCTATGGATTACATCTGATGTAGAAAGAAGATAGTTTTTGATGTTAAATGTTTTTGATTTTTTCGTGTTCCCTGTGGATTACATCTGATGAAGAAAGATGTTTTTTATCGACGGGTATTTTCTCCCTTTTTATGTTCACTTTGGATTACATCTGATGAAGAAAGAAAATGTATTTTATTGAAAGTTAATTTCCACTTGTTTTGTTTTCTGTGGATTATGGCTGATGAAGAAAGATGGTTTCTATCGACGGGTGTTTTCCACTTTTTCATGTAACCTATGGATTACATCTGATGTAGAAAGAAGATAGCTTTTAATGTTAAATATTTTTGATTTTGTCGTGTACCCTGTGGATTAAATCTGATGAAGAAAGAAGATGTATTTTGTTGAAAGTTAATTTCCACTTGTTTTGTTTCCTGTGGATTACGGCTGATGAAGAAAGATGGTTTTTATCGACGGTTATTTTCCACTTTTTCGTGTAACCTATGGATTACATCTGATGAACAAAGAAGATAGTTTTTATTGTTAAATGTTTTTTATTTTTTCGTGTTCCCTGAGGATTACATCTGATGAAGAAAGAAAATAATTTATAAAGTTGAGTATTTTTGATTTTTTTGTGTTCCCTGAAGAATACATCTGACAAAGAAAGAAGATGTGTTTTAATGTAAGTTAATATCATTTTTTTGGTCTCTGTAGATTACGCCTGATGAAGAAAGATGATTTTTTTGATGGGTATTTTCCACTTTTTCGTGTAACCTATGGATTACATCTGATGAAGAAAGAAGATGTATTTTATTGAACGTTAATTTCCACTTGTTTTGTTTCCTGTGGATTACGGATGATGAAGAAAGATGGGTTTTATCGACTGGTATTTTCCACTTTTTCAAGTAACCTGTGGATTACATCTGATGAAGAAAGAAGATTTATTCTAGTGAAAGTTAATTTCCACTTGTTTTGTTTTCTGTGGATTACAGCTGATGAAGAAAGATGGTTTTTATCGATGGGTATTTTCCACTTTTTCGTGTAACCTATAGATTACATCTGATGAAGAAAGAAGATGTATTTTATTGAAAGTTAATTTCCACTTGTTTTGTTTCCTGTGGATTACGGCTGATGAAGAAAGAAGGTTTTTATCGACGGTTATTTTCCACATTTTCGTGTAATCTATGGATTACATATGATGAAGAAAGAAGATAGTTTTTAATGTTAAAAGTCTTTGATTTTTTCGTGTTCCCTGTGAATTACATCTGATGAAGAAAGAAGATGTATTTTATTGAAAGTTAATTTCCACTTGTTTTGTTCCCTGTGGACTATGGCTGATGAAGAAAGATGTTTTTTATCGACTGGTATGTTCCACTTTTTCGTGTAACCTATGGATTACATCTGATGTAGAAAGAAGATAGTTTTTAATGTTAAATGTTTTTGATTTTTTCGTGTTCCCTGTAGATTACATCTGATGAAGAAAGATGTTTTTTATTGACGGACATTTTCTCCCTTTTTATGTTCACTTTGGATTACATCTGATGAAGAAAGAAAATGTATTTTATTGAAAGTTAATTTCCACTTGTTTTGTTTCCTGTGGATTATGGCTGATGAAGAAAGATGGTTTTTATCGACGGGTATTTTCCACTTTTTCGTGTAACCTATGGATTACATCTGATGAAGAAAGAAGATAGTTTTTATTGTTAAATGTTTTTTTATTTTTTCATGTTCCCTGAGGATTACATCTGATGAAGAAAGAAAATAATTTGTAAAGTTGAGTATTTTTGATTTTTTTGTGTTCCCTGAAGATTACATGTGACAAAGAAAGAAGATGTGTTTTATTGTAAGTTAATATCATTTTTTTGGTCACTGTAGATTACGCCTGATGAAGAAAGATGATTTTTTTTCATGTGTATTTTCCACTTTTTCGTGTAACCTATGGATTACATCTGATGAAGAAAGAAGATGTATTTTATTGAATATTAATTTCCACTTGTTTTGTTTCCTGTGGATTACGGATGATGAAGAAAAATGGGTTTTATCGACTGGCATTTTCCACTTTTTCGAGTAACCTGTGGATTACATCTGATGAAGAAAGAAGATTTATTCTAGTGAAAGTTAATTTCCACTTGTTTTGTTTCCTGTGGATTACAGCTGATGAAGAAAGATGGTTTTTATCGATGGGTACTTTCCACTTTTTCGTGTAACCTATAGATTACATCTGATGAAGAAAGAAGATGTATTTTATTGAAAGTTAATTTCCACTTGTTTTGTTTCCTGTGGATTACGGCTGATGAAGAAAGAAGGTTTTTATCGACGGTTATTTTCCACATTTTCGTGTAATCTATGGAATACATATGATGAAGAAAGAAGATAGTTTTTAATGTTAAAAGTCTTTGATTTTTCCTGTTCCCTGTGGATTACATCTGATGAAGAAAGAAGATGTATTTTATTGAAAGTTAATTTCCACTTGTTTTGTTCCCTGTGGACTATGGCTGATGAAGAAAGATTGTTTTTATCGACTGGTATGTTCCACTTTTTCGTGTAACCTATGGATTACATCTGATGTAGAAAGAAGATAGTTTTTGATTTTAAATGTTTTTGATTTTTTCGTGTTCACTGTGGATTACATCTGATGAAGAAAGATGTTTTTTATCGACGGGTATTTTCTCCCTTTTTATGTTCACTTTGGATTACATCTGATGAAGAAAGAAAATGTATTTTATTGAAAGTTAATTTCCACTTGCTTTGTTTCCTGTGGATTACGGCTGATGAAGAAAGATGGTTTCTATCGACGGGTGTTTTCCACTTTTTCATGTAACCTATGGATTACATCTGATGTAGAAAGAAGATAGCTTTTAATGTTAAATATTTTTGATTTTGTCGTGTACCCTGTGGATTAAATCTGATGAAGAAAGAAGATGTATTTTGTTGAAAGTTAATTTCCACTTGTTTTGTTTCCTGTGGATTACGGATGATGAAGAAAGATGGGTTTTATCGACTGGCATTTTCCACTTTTTCGAGTAACCTGTGGATTACATCTGATGAAGAAAGAAGATTTATTCTAGTGAAAGTTAATTTCCACTTGTTTTATTTCCTGTGGATTACAGCTGATGAAGAAAGATGGTTTTTATCGATGGGTACTTTCCACTTTTTCGTGTAACCTATAGATTACATCTGATGAAGAAAGAAGATGTATTTTATTGAAAGTTAATTTCCACTTGTTTTGTTTCCTGTGGATTACGGCTGATGAAGAAAGAAGGTTTTTATCGACGGTTATTTTCCACATTTTCGTGTAATCTATGGATTACATATGATGAAGAAAGAAGATAGTTTTTAATGTTAAAAGTCTTTGATTTTTCCTGTTCCCTGTGGATTACATCTGATGAAGAAAGAAGATGTATTTTATTGAAAGTTAATTTCCACTTGTTTTGTTCCCTGTGGACTATGGCTGATGAAGAAAGATTGTTTTTATCGACTGGTATGTTCCACTTTTTCGTGTAACCTATGGATTACATCTGATGTAGAAAGAAGATAGTTTTTGATGTTAAATGTTTCTGATTTTTTCGTGTTCCCTGTGGATTACATCTGATGAAGAAAGAAAATAATTTATAAAGTTGAGTATTTTTGTTTTTTTTGTGTTCCCTGAAGAATACATCTGACAAAGAAAGAAGATGTGTTTTATTGTAAGTTAATATCATTTTTTTGGTCTCTGTAGATTACGCCTGATGAAGAAAGATGATTTTTTTGATGGGTATTTTCCACTTTTTCGTGTAACCTATGGATTACATCTGATGAAGAAAGAAGATGTATTTTATTGAACGTTAATTTCCACTTGTTTTGTTTCCTGTGGATTACGGATGATGAAGAAAGATGGGTTTTATCGACTGGTATTTTCCACTTTTTTGAGTAACCTGTGGATTACATCTGATGAAGAAAGAAGATGTATTTTATTGAAAGTTAATTTCCACTTGTTTTGTTCCCTGTGGACTATGGCTGATGAAGAAAGATGGTTTTTATCGACAGGTATGTTCCACTTTTTCGTGTAACCTATGGATTACATCTGATGTAGAAAGAAGATAGTTTTTTATGTTAAATGTTTTTGATTTTTTCGTGTTCCCTGTGGATTACATCTGATGAAGAAAGATGTTTTTTATCGACGGGTATTTTCTCCCTTTTTATGTTCACTTTGAATTACATCTGATGAAGAAAGAAAATGTATTTTATTGAAAGTTAATTTCCACTTGTTTTGTTTCCTGTGGATTATGGCTGATGAAGAAAGATGGTTTCTATCGACGGGTGTTTTCCACTTTTTCATGTAACCTATGGATTACATCTGATGTAGAAAGAAGATAGCTTTTAATGTTAAATATTTTTGATTTTGTCGTGTACCCTGTGGATTAAGTCTGATGAAGAAAGATGTTTTTTATCGATGGACATTTTCTCCCTTTTTATGTTCACTTTGGATTACATCTGATGAAGAAAGAAAATGTATTTTATTGAAAGTTAATTTCCACTTGTTTTGTTTCCTTTGGATTATGGCTGATGAAGAAAGATGGTTTTTATCGACGGGTATTTTCCACTTTTTCGTGTAACCTATGGATTACATCTGATGAAGAAAGAAGATAGTTTTTATTGTTAAATGTTTTTTATTTTTTCATGTTCCCTGAGGATTACATCTGATGAAGAAAGAAAATAATTTTTAAAGTTGAGTATTTTTGAATTTTTTGTGTTCCCTGAAGATTACATCTGACAAAGAAAGAAGATGTGTTTTATTGTAAGTTAATATCATTTTTTTGGTCACTGTAGATTACGCCTGATGAAGAAAGATTATTTTTTTGATGGGTATTTTCCACTTTATCGTGTAACCTATGGATTACATCTGATGAAGAAAGAAGATGTATTTTATTGAACGTTAATTTCCACTTGTTTTGTTTCCTGTGGATTACGGATGATGAAGAAAGATGGGTTTTGTCGACTGGTATTTTCCACTTTTTCGAGTAACCTATGGATAACATCTAATGAAGAAAGAAGATTTACTTTAGTGAAAGTTAATTTCCACTTGTTTTGTTTCCTGTGGATTACAGCTGATGAAGAAAGATGGTTTTTATCGATGGGTATTTTCCACTTTTTCGTGTAACCTATAGATTACATCTGATGAAGAAAGATGATGTATTTTATTGAAAGTTAATTTCCACTTATTTTGTTTCCTGTGGATTACGGCTGATGAAGAAAGAAGGTTTTTATCGACGGTTATTTTCCACATTTTCGTGTAATCTATGGATTACATATGATGAAGAAAGAAGATAGTTTTTATTGTTACATTTTTTTGATTTTTTCGTGTTCCCTGTGGATTACATCTGATGATGAAAGAGGATGTATTTTATTGAAAGTTAATTTCCACTTGTTTTGTTTCCTGTGGATTACAGCTGAAGAAGAAAGAAGGTTTTTATTGACGGGTATTTTCCACATTTTCCTGTAATCTATGGATTACATCTGATGAAGAAAGAAGAAAGTTTTTAATATTAAATGTTTTTGATTTTTTCGTCTTCCCTGTGGATTACATCTGATGAAGAAAGAAGATGTATTTTATTGAAAGTTAATTTCCACTTGTTTTGTTTCCTGTGGATTACGGCTGATGAAGAAATATGGTTTTTATCGACAGGTGTTTTCCACTTTTTCGTGTAACCTATGGATTACATCTGATGTAGAAAGAAGATAGTTTTTAATGTTAAATATTATAGATTTTTTCGTGTGCCCTGAGGATCACATCTGATGAAGAAAGATGGTTTTTATCGACGGGTATTTTCTCCTTGTTTGTGTTCACTTTGGATTACTTCTGATGAAGAAAGAAAATGTATTTTATTGAAAGTTAATTTCCACTTGTTTTGTTTCCTGTGGATTACGGCTGATGAAGAAAGATGGTTTCTATCGATGGGTATTGTCCACTTTTTCGTGTAACCTATGGATTACATCTGATGAAGAAAGAAGATAGCTTTTAATGTTAAATGTTTTTGATTTTTTCGTGTACCCTGAGGATTACATCTGATGAAGAAAGAAGATGTATTTTGTTGAAAGTTAATTTCCACTTGTTTTGTTTACTGTTGATTACGGCTGATGAAGAAAGATGGGTTTTATCGACGGGTATTTTCCACTTTTTCGAGTAACCTATGGATTACATCTGATGTACAAAGAAGATAGCTTTTAATGTTAAATATTTTTGATTTTGTCGTGTACCCTGTGGATTTCATCGGATGAAGAAAGAAGATGTATTTTGTTGAAAGGTAATTTCCACATGTTTTGTTTCCTGTGGATTACGGCTGATGAAGAAAGATGGTTTTTATCGACGGGTATTTTCCACTTTTTCGTGCAACCTATGGATTACATCTGATGAAGAAAAAGATGTATTTTGTTGAAAGTTAATTTCCACTTGTTTTGTTTCCTGTGGATTACGGCTGATGAAGAAAGATGGGTTTTATCGACGGGTATTTTCCACTTTTTCGTGTAACCTATGGATTACATCTGATGTTGAAAGAAGATAGTTTTTAATGTTAAATATTATAGATTTTTTCGTGTGCCCTGTGGATTACATCTGATGAAGAAAGATGGTTTTTATCGACGGGTATTTTCTCCTTGTTTGTGTTCACTTTGGATTACTTCTGATGAAGAAAGAAAATGTATTTTATTGAAAGTTAATTTCCACTTGTTTTGTTTCCTGTGGATTACGGCTGATGAAGAAAGATGGTTTCTATCGATGGGTATTGTCCACTTTTTCGTGTAACCTATGGATTACATCTGATGAAGAAAGAAGATAGCTTTTAATGTTAAATGTTTTTGATTTTTTCGTGTACCCTGAGGATTACATCTGATGAAGAAAGAAGATGTATTTTGTTAAAAGTTAATTTCCACTTGTTTTGTTTACTGTTGATTACGGCTGATGAAGAAAGATGGGTTTTATCGACGGGTATTTTCCACTTTTTCGAGTAACCTATGGATTACATCTGATGTACAAAGAAGATAGCTTTTAATGTTAAATATTTTTGATTTTGTCGTGTACCCTATGGATTACATCTGATGAAGAAAGAAGATAGTTTTTATTGTTAAATGTTTTTTTATTTTTTCATGTTCCCTGAGGATTACATCTGATGAAGAAAGAAAATAATTTGTAAAGTTGAGTATTTTTGATTTTTTTGTGTTCCCTGAAGATTACATCTGACAAAGAAAGAAGATGTGTTTTATTGTAAGTTAATATCATTTTTTGGTCACTGTAGATTACGCCTGATGAAGAAAGATGATTTTTTTCATGGGTATTTTCCACTTTTTCGTGTAACCTATGGATTACATCTGATGAAGAAAGAAGATGTATTTTATTGAATGTTAATTTCCACTTGTTTTGTTTCCTGTGGATTACGGATGATGAAGAAAGATGGGTTTTATCGACTGGCATTTTCCACCTTTTCGAGTAACCTGTGGATTACATCTGATGAAGAAAGAAGATTTATTCTAGTGAAAGTTAATTTCCACTTGTTTTGTTTCCTGTGGATTACAGCAGATGAAGAAAGATGGTTTTTATCGATGGGTACTTTCCACTTTTTCGTGTAACCTATAGATTACATCTGATGAAGAAAGAAGATGTATTTTATTGAAAGTTAATTTCCACTTGTTTTGTTTCCTGTGGATTACGGCTGATGAAGAAAGAAGGTTTTTATCGACGGTTATTTTCCACATTTTCAAGTAATCTATGGATTGCATATGATGAAGAAAGAAGATAGTTTTTAATGTTAAAAGTCTTTGATTTTTTCGTGTTCCCTGTGGATTACATCTGATGAAGAAAGAAGATGTATTTTATTGAAAGTTAATTTCCACTTGTTTTGTTCCCTGTGGACTATGGCTGATGAAGAAAGATTGTTTTTATCGACTGGTATGTTCCACTTTTTCGTGTAACCTATGGATTACATCTGATGTAGAAAGAAGATAGTTTTTGATGTTAAATGTTTTTGATTTTTTCGTGTTCCCTGTGGATTACATCTGATGAAGAAAGATGTTTTTTATCGACGGGTATTTTCTCCCTTTTTTGTTCACTTTGGAATACATCTGATGAAGAAAGAAAATGTATTTTATTGAAAGTTAATTTCCACTTGTTTTGTTTCCTGTGGATTATGGCTGATGAAGAAAGATGGTTTCTATCGACGGGTGTTTTCCACTTTTTCATGTAACCTATGGATTACATCTGATGTAGAAAGAAGATAGCTTTTAATGTTAAATATTTTTGATTTTGTCGTGTACCCTGTGGATTAAATCTGATGAAGAAAGAAGATGTATTTTGTTGAAAGTTAATTTCCACTTGTTTTGTTTCCTGTGGATTACGGCTGATGAAGAAAGATGGATTTTATCGACTGGTATTTTCCACTTTTTCGAGTAACCTGTGGATTA
Source organism: Phyllobates terribilis (assembly GCF_046119375.1). NCBI lineage: Eukaryota > Metazoa > Chordata > Amphibia > Anura > Dendrobatidae > Phyllobates > Phyllobates terribilis. The sequence goes on from NW_027362762.1 coordinate 641,411,112, forward strand.
CATCTGATGAAGAAAGAAGATTTATTCTAGTGAAAGTTAATTTCCACTTGTTTTGTTTCCTGTGGATTACAGCTGATGAAGAAAGATGGTTTTTATCGATGGGTATTTTCCACTTTTTCGTGTAACCTATAGATTACATCTGATGAAGAAAGAAGATGTATTTTATTGAAAGTTAATTTCCACTTGTTTTGTTTCCTGTGGATTACGGCTGATGAAGAAAGAAGGTTTTTATCGACTGTTATTTTCCACATTTTCGTGTAATCTATGGATTACATATGATGAAGAAAGAAGATAGTTTTTAATGTTAAAAGTCTTTGATTTTTTCGTGTTCCCTGTGGATTACATCTGATGAAGAAAGAAGATGTATTTTATTGAAAGTTAATTTCCACTTGTTTTGTTCCCTGTGGACTATGGCTGATGAAGAAAGATGGTTTTTATCGACTGGTATGTTCCACTTTTTCGTGTAACCTATGGATTACATCTGATGTAGAAAGAAGATAGTTTTTAATGTTAAATGTTTTTGATTTTTTCGTGTTCCCTGTAGATTACATCTGATGAAGAAAGATGTTTTTTATTGACGGACATTTTCTCCCTTTTTATGTTCACTTTGGATTACATCTGATGAAGAAAGAAAATGTATTTTATTGAAAGTTAATTTCCACTTGTTTTGTTTCCTGTGGATTATGGCTGATGAAGAAAGATGGTTTTTATCTACGGGTATTTTCCACTTTTTCGTGTAACCTATGGATTACATCTGATGAAGAAAGAAGATAGTTTTTATTGTTAAATGTTTTTTTATTTTTTCATGTTCCCTGAGGATTACATCTGATGAAGAAAGAAAATAATTTGTAAAGTTGAGTATTTTTGATTTTTTTGTGTTCCCTGAAGATTACATCTGACAAAGAAAGAAGATGTGTTTTATTGTAAGTTAATATCATTTTTTGGTCACTGTAGATTACGCCTGATGAAGAAAGATGATTTTTTTCATGGGTATTTTCCACTTTTTCGTGTAACCTATGGATTACATCTGATGAAGAAAGAAGATGTATTTTATTGAATGTTAATTTCCACTTGTTTTGTTTCCTGTGGATTACTGATGATGAAGAAAGATGGGTTTTATCGACTGGCATTTTCCACCTTTTCGAGTAACCTGTGGATTACATCTGATGAAGAAAGAAGATTTATTCTAGTGAAAGTTAATTTCCACTTGTTTTGTTTCCTGTGGATTACGGCTGATGAAGAAAGATGGTTTTTATCGACGGGTATTTTCCACTTTTTCGTGCAACCTATGGATTACATCTGATGAAGAAAGAAGATGTATTTTATTGAAAGTTAATTTCCACTTGTTTCCTGTGGATTGCGGATGATGAAGAAAGATGGGTTTTATCGACTGGTATTTTCCACTTTTTCGAGTAACCTGTGGATTACATCTGATGAAGAAAGAAGATTTATTCTAGTGAAAGTTAATTTCCACTTGTTTTGTTTCCTGTGGATTACAGCTGATGAAGAAAGATGGTTTTTATCGATGGGTATTTTCCACTTTTTCGTGTAACCTATAGATGACATCTGATGAAGAAAGAAGATGTATTTTATTGAAAGTTAATTTCCACTTCTTTCCTGTGGATTGCGGATGATGAAGAAAGATGGGTTTTATCGACTGGTATTTTCCACTTTTTCGAGTAACCTGTGGATTACATCTGATGAAGAAAGAAGATTTATTCTAGTGAAAGTTAATTTCCACTTGTTTTGTTTCTTGTGGATTACAGCTGATGAAGAAAGATGGTTTTTATCGATGGGTATTTTCCACTTTTTCGTGTAACCTATAGATGACATCTGATGAAGAAAGAAGATGTATTTTATTGAAAGTTAATTTCCACTTGTTTTGTTTCCTGTGGATTACGGCTGATGAAGAAAGAAGGTTTTTATCGACTGTTATTTTCCACATTTTCGTGTAATCTATGGATTACATATGATGAAGAAAGAAGATAGTTTTTAATGTTAAAAGTCTTTGATTTTTTCGTGTTCCCTGTGGATTACATCTGATGAAGAAAGAAGATGTATTTTATTGAAAGTTAATTTCCACTTGTTTTGTTCCCTGTGGACTATGGCTGATGAAGAAAGATGGTTTTTATCGACTGGTATGTTTCACTTTTTCGTGTAACCTATGGATTACATCTGATGTAGAAAGAAGATAGTTTTTAATGTTAAATGTTTTTGATTTTTTCGTGTTCCCTGTAGATTACATCTGATGAAGAAAGATGTTTTTTATTGACGGACATTTTCTCCCTTTTTATGTTCACTTTGGATTACATCTGATGAAGAAAGAAAATGTATTTTATTGAAAGTTAATTTCCACTTGTTTTGTTTCCTGTGGATTATGGCTGATGAAGAAAGATGGTTTTTATCGACGGGTATTTTCCACTTTTTCGTGTAACCTATGGATTACATCTGATGAAGAAAGAAGATAGTTTTTATTGTTAAATGTTTTTTTATTTTTTCATGTTCCCTGAGGATTACATCTGATGAAGAAAGAAAATAATTTGTAAAGTTGAGTATTTTTGATTTTTTTGTGTTCCCTGAAGATTACATCTGACAAAGAAAGAAGATGTGTTTTATTGTAAGTTAATATCATTTTTTGGTCACTGTAGATTACGCCTGATGAAGAAAGATGATTTTTTTCATGGGTATTTTCCACTTTTTCGTGTAACCTATGGATTACATCTGATGAAGAAAGAAGATGTATTTTATTGAATGTTAATTTCCACTTGTTTTGTTTCCTGTGGATTACGGATGATGAAGAAAGATGGGTTTTATCGACTGGCATTTTCCACCTTTTCGAGTAACCTGTGGATTACATCTGATGAAGAAAGAAGATTTATTCTAGTGAAAGTTAATTTCCACTTGTTTTGTTTCCTGTGGATTACAGCAGATGAAGAAAGATGGTTTTTATCGATGGGTACTTTCCACTTTTTCGTGTATCCTATAGATTACATCTGATGAAGAAAGAAGATGTATTTTATTGAAAGTTAATTTCCACTTGTTTTGTTTCCTGTGGATTACGGCTGATGAAGAAAGAAGGTTTTTATCGACGGTTATTTTCCACATTTTCAAGTAAACTATGGATTGCATATGATGAAGAAAGAAGATAGTTTTTAATGTTAAAAGTCTTTGATTTTTTCGTGTTCCCTGTGGATTACATCTGATGAAGAAAGAAGATGTATTTTATTGAAAGTTAATTTCCACTTGTTTTGTTCCCTGTGGACTATGGCTGATGAAGAAAGATTGTTTTTATCGACTGGTATGTTCCACTTTTTCGTGTAACCTATGGATTACATCTGATGTAGAAAGAAGATAGTTTTTGATGTTAAATGTTTTTGATTTTTTCGTGTTCCCTGTGGGTTACATCTGATGAAGAAAGATGTTTTTTATCGACGGGTATTTTCTCCCTTTTTTGTTCACTTTGGAATACATCTGATGAAGAAAGAAAATGTATTTTATTGAAAGTTAATTTCCACTTGTTTTGTTTCCTGTGGATTATGGCTGATGAAGAAAGATGGTTTCTATCGACGGGTGTTTTCCACTTTTTCATGTAACCTATGGATTACATCTGATGTAGAAAGAAGATAGCTTTTAATGTTAAATATTTTTGATTTTGTCGTGTACCCTGTGGATTAAATCTGATGAAGAAAGAAGATGTATTTTGTTGAAAGTTAATTTCCACTTGTTTTGTTTCCTGTGGATTACGGCTGATGAAGAAAGATGGATTTTATCGACTGGTATTTTCCACTTTTTCGAGTAACCTGTGGATTACATCTGATGAAGAAAGAAGATTTATTCTAGTGAAAGTTAATTTCCACTTGTTTTGTTTCCTGTGGATTACAGCTGATGAAGAAAGATGGTTTTTATCGATGGGTATTTTCCACTTTTTCGTGTAACCTATAGATTACATCTGATGAAGAAAGAAGATGTATTTTATTGAAAGTTAATTTCCACTTGTTTTGTTTCCTGTGGATTACGGCTGATGAAGAAAGAAGGTTTTTATCGACTGTTATTTTCCACATTTTCGTGTAATCTATGGATTACATATGATGAAGAAAGAAGATAGTTTTTAATGTTAAAAGTCTTTGATTTTTTCGTGTTCCCTGTGGATTACATCTGATGAAGAAAGAAGATGTATTTTATTGAAAGTTAATTTCCACTTGTTTTGTTCCCTGTGGACTATGGCTGATGAAGAAAGATGGTTTTTATCGACTGGTATGTTCCACTTTTTCGTGTAACCTATGGATTACATCTGATGTAGAAAGAAGATAGTTTTTAATGTTAAATGTTTTTGATTTTTTCGTGTTGCCTGTGGGTTACATCTGATGAAGAAAGATGTTTTTTATCGACGGGTATTTTCTCCCTTTTTTGTTCACTTTGGAATACATCTGATGAAGAAAGAAAATGTATTTTATTGAAAGTTAATTTCCACTTGTTTTGTTTCCTGTGGATTATGGCTGATGAAGAAAGATGGTTTCTATCGACGGGTGTTTTCCACTTTTTCATGTAACCTATGGATTACATCTGATGTAGAAAGAAGATAGCTTTTAATGTTAAATATTTTTGATTTTGTCGTGTACCCTGTGGATTAAATCTGATGAAGAAAGAAGATGTATTTTGTTGAAAGTTAATTTCCACTTGTTTTGTTTCCTGTGGATTACGGCTGATGAAGAAAGATGGATTTTATCGACTGGTATTTTCCACTTTTTCGAGTAACCTGTGGATTACATCTGATGAAGAAAGAAGATTTATTCTAGTGAAAGTTAATTTCCACTTGTTTTGTTTCCTGTGGATTACAGCTGATGAAGAAAGATGGTTTTTATCGATGGGTATTTTCCACTTTTTCGTGTAACCTATAGATTACATCTGATGAAGAAAGAAGATGTATTTTATTGAAAGTTAATTTCCACTTGTTTTGTTTCCTGTGGATTACGGCTGATGAAGAAAGAAGGTTTTTATCGACTGTTATTTTCCACATTTTCGTGTAATCTATGGATTACATATGATGAAGAAAGAAGATAGTTTTTAATGTTAAAAGTCTTTGATTTTTTCGTGTTCCCTGTGGATTACATCTGATGAAGAAAGAAGATGTATTTTATTGAAAGTTAATTTCCACTTGTTTTGTTCCCTGTGGACTATGGCTGATGAAGAAAGATGGTTTTTATCGACTGGTATGTTCCACTTTTTCGTGTAACCTATGGATTACATCTGATGTAGAAAGAAGATAGTTTTTAATGTTAAATGTTTTTGATTTTTTCGTGTTCCCTGTAGATTACATCTGATGAAGAAAGATGTTTTTTATTGACGGACATTTTCTCCCTTTTTATGTTCACTTTGGATTACATCTGATGAAGAAAGAAAATGTATTTTATTGAAAGTTAATTTCCACTTGTTTTGTTTCCTGTGGATTATGGCTGATGAAGAAAGATGGTTTTTATCTACGGGTATTTTCCACTTTTTCGTGTAACCTATGGATTACATCTGATGAAGAAAGAAGATAGTTTTTATTGTTAAATGTTTTTTTATTTTTTCATGTTCCCTGAGGATTACATCTGATGAAGAAAGAAAATAATTTGTAAAGTTGAGTATTTTTGATTTTTTTGTGTTCCCTGAAGATTACATCTGACAAAGAAAGAAGATGTGTTTTATTGTAAGTTAATATCATTTTTTTGGTCACTGTAGATTACGCCTGATGAAGAAAGATGATTTTTTTCATGGGTATTTTCCACTTTTTCGTGTAACCTATGGATTACATCTGATGAAGAAAGAAGATGTATTTTATTGAATGTTAATTTCCACTTGTTTTGTTTCCTGTGGATTACGGATGATGAAGAAAGATGGGTTTTATCGACTGGCATTTTCCACCTTTTTGAGTAACCTGTGGATTACATCTGATGAAGAAAGAAGATTTATTCTAGTGAAAGTTAATTTCCACTTGTTTTGTTTCCTGTGGATTACAGCTGATGAAGAAAGATGGTTTTTATCGATGGGTACTTTCCACTTTTTCGTGTAACCTATAGATTACATCTGATGAAGAAAGAAGATGTATTTTATTGAAAGTTAATTTCCACTTGTTTTGTTTCCTGTGGATTACGGCTGATGAAGAAAGAAGGTTTTTATCGACGGTTATTTTCCACATTTTCAAGTAATCTATGGATTGCATATGATGAAGAAAGAAGATAGTTTTTAATGTTAAAAGTCTTTGATTTTTTCGTGTTCCCTGTGGATTACATCTGATGAAGAAAGAAGATGTATTTTATTGAAAGTTAATTTCCACTTGTTTTGTTCCCTGTGGACTATGGCTGATGAAGAAAGATTGTTTTTATCGACTGGTATGTTCCACTTTTTCGTGTAACCTATGGATTACATCTGATGTAGAAAGAAGATAGTTTTTGATGTTAAATGTTTTTGATTTTTTCGTGTTCCCTGTGGATTACATCTCATGAAGAAAGATGTTTTTTATCGACGGGTATTTTCTCCCTTTTTATGTTCACTTTGGATTACATCTGATGAAGAAAGAAAATGTATTTTATTGAAAGTTAATTTCCACTTGTTTTGTTTCCTGTGGATTATGGCTGATGAAGAAAGATGGTTTCTATCGACGGGTGTTTTCCACTTTTTCATGTAACCTATGGAATACATCTGATGTAGAAAGAAGATAGCTTTTAATGTTAAATATTTTTGATTTTGTCGTGTACCCTGTGGATTAAATCTGATGAAGAAAGAAGATGTATTTTGTTGAAAGTTAATTTCCACTTGTTTTGTTTCCTGTGGATTACGGCTGATGAAGAAAGATGGATTTTATCGACTGGTATTTTCCTCTTTTTCGAGTAACCTGTGGATTACATCTGATGAAGAAAGAAGATTTATTCTAGTGAAAGTTAATTTCCACTTGTTTTGTTTTCTGTGGATTACAGCTGATGAAGAAAGATGGTTTTTATCGATGGGTATTTTCCACTTTTTCGTGTAACCTATAGATTACATCTGATGAAGAAAGAAGATGTATTTTATTGAAAGTTAATTTCCACTTGTTTTGTTTCCTGTGGATTACGGCTGATGAAGAAAGAAGGTTTTTATCGACGGTTATTTTCCACATTTTCGTGTAATCTATGGATTACATATGATGAAGAAAGAAGATAGTTTTTAATGTTAAAAGTCTTTGATTTTTTCGTGTTCCCTGTCGATTACATCTGATGAAGACAGAAGATGTATTTTATTGAAAGTTAATTTCCACTTGTTTTGTTCCCTGTGGACTATGGCTGATGAAGAAAGATGGTTTTTATCGACTGGTATGTTCCACTTTTTCGTGTAACCTATGGATTACATCTGATGTAGAAAGAAGATAGTTTTTGATGTTAAATGTTTTTGATTTTTTCGTGTTCCCTGTGGATTACATCTGATGAAGAAAGATGTTTTTTATCGACGGGTATTTTCTCCCTTTTTATGTTCACTTTGAATTACATCTGATGAAGAAAGAAAATGTATTTTATTGAAAGTTAATTTCCACTTGTTTTGTTTCCTGTGGATTATGGCTGATGAAGAAAGATGGTTTCTATCGATGGGTGTTTTCCACTTTTTCATGTAACCTATGGATTACATCTGATGTAGAAAGAAGATAGCTTTTAATGTTAAATATTTTTGATTTTGTCGTGTACCCTGTGGATTAAATCTGATGAAGAAAGATGTATTTTGTTGAAAGTTAATTTCCACTTGTTTTGTTTCCTTTGGATTATGGCTGATGAAGAAAGATGGTTTTTATCGACGGGTATTTTCCACTTTTTCGTGTAACCTATGGATTACATCTGATGAAGAAAGAAGATAGTTTTTATTGTTAAATGTTTTTTATTTTTTCGTGTTCCCTGAGGATTACATCTGATGAAGAAAGAAAATAAATTTTAAAGTTGAGTATTTTTGAATTTTTTGTGTTCCCTGAAGATTACATCTGACAAAGAAAGAAGATGTGTTTTATTGTAAGTTAATATCATTTTTTTGGTCACTGTAGATTACGCCTGATGAAGAAAGATTATTTTTTTGATGGGTATTTTCCACTTTATCGTGTAACCTATGGATTACATCTGATGAAGAAAGAAGATGTATTTTATTGAACGTTAATTTCCACTTGTTTTGTTTCCTGTGGATTACGGATGATGAAGAAAGATGGGTTTTGTCGACTGGTATTTTCCACTTTTTCGAGTAACCTATGGATAACATCTGATAAAGAAAGATGATGTATTTTATTGAAAGTTAATTTCCACTTGTTTTGTTTCCTGTGGATTACGGCTGATGAAGAAAGAAGGTTTTTATCGACGGTTATTTTCCACATTTTCGTGTAATCTATGGATTACATATGATGAAGAAAGAAGATAGTTTTTATTGTTACATTTTTTTGATTTTTTCGTGTTCCTTGTGGATTACATCTGATGATGAAAGAGGATGTATTTTATTGAAAGTTAATTTCCACTTGTTTTGTTTCCTGTGGATTACAGCTGAAGAAGAAAGAAGGTTTTTATCGACGGGTATTTTCCACATTTTCCTGTAATCTATGGATTACATCTGATGAAGAAAGAAGAAAGTTTTTAATATTAAATGTGTTTGATTTTTTCGTCTTCCCTGTGGATTACATCTGATGAAGAAAGAAGATGTATTTTATTGAAAGTTAATTCCCACTTGTTTTGTTTCCTGTGGATTACGGCTGATGAAGAAAGATGGTTTTTATCGACGGGTGTTTTCCACTTTTTCGTGTAACCTATGGATTACATCTGATGTAGAAAGAAGATAGTTTTTAATGTTAAATATTATAGATTTTTTCGTGTGCCCTGTGGATCACATCTGATGAAGAAAGATGGTTTTTATCGACGGGTATTTTCTCCTTGTTTGTGTTCACTTTGGATTACTTCTGATGAAGAAAGAAAATGTATTTTATTGAAAGTTAATTTCCACGTGTTTTGTTTCCTGTGGATTACGGCTGATGAAGAAAGATGGTTTCTATCGATGGGTATTGTCCACTTTTTCGTGTAACCTATGGATTACATCTGATGAAGAAAGAAGATAGCTTTTAATGTTAAATGTTTTTGATATTTTCGTGTACCCTGAGGATTACATCTGATGAAGAAAGAAGATGTATTTTGTTGAAAGTTAATTTCCACTTGTTTTGTTTACTGTTGATTACGGCTGATGAAGAAAGATGGGTTTTATCGACGGGTATTTTCCACTTTTTCGTGTAACCTATGGATTACATCTGATGTACAAATTAGATAGCTTTTAATGTTAAATATTTTTGATTTTGTCGTGTACCCTGTGGATTTCATCGGATGAAGAAAGAAGATGTATTTTGTGGAAAGGTAATTTCCACTTGTTTTGTTTCCTGTGGATTACGGCTGATGAAGAAAGATGGGTTTTATCGACTGGTATTTTCCACTTTTTCGAGTAACCTGTGGATTACATCTGATGAAGAAAGAAGATTTATTCTAGTGAAAGTTAATTTCCACTTGTTTTGTTTCCTGTGGATTACAGCTGATGAAGAAAGATGGTTTTTATCGATGGGTATTTTCCACTTTTTCGTGCAACCTATGGATTACATCTGATGAAGAAAGAAGATGTATTTTATTGAAAGTTAATTTCCACTTGTTTCCTGTGGATTACGGATGATGAAGAAAGATGGGTTTTATCGACTGGTATTTTCCACTTTTTTCGAGTAACCTGTGGATTACATCTGATGAAGAAAGAAGATTTATTCTAGTGAAAGTTAATTTCCACTTGTTTTGTTTCCTGTGGATTACAGCTGATGAAGAAAGATGGTTTTTATCGATGGGTATTTTCCACTTTTTCGTGTAACCTATAGATTACATCTGATGTAGAAAGAAGATGTATTTTATTGAAAGTTAATTGCCACTTGTTTTGTTTCTTGTGGATTACGGCTGATGAAGAAAGAAGGTTTTTATCGACGGTTATTTTCCACATTTTCGTGTAATCTATGGATTACATATGATGAAGAAAGAAGATAGTTTTAAATGTTAAATGTTTTTGATTTTTTCGTGTTCCCTGTGGATTACATCTGATGAAGAAAGAAGATGTATTTTATTGAAAGTTAATTTCCACTTGTTTTGTTTCCTGTGGATTATGGCTGATGAAGAAAGATGGTTTCTATCGACGGGTGATTTCCACTTTTTCATGTAACCTATGGATTACATCTGATGTAGAAAGAAGATAGCTTTTAATGTTAAATATTTTTGATTTTGTCGTGTACCCTGTGGATTAAATCTGATGAAGAAAGAAGATGTATTTTATTGAAAGTTAATTTCCACTTGTTTTGTTTCCTGTGGATTACGGCTGATGAAGAAAGATGGTTTTTATCGACGGGTGTTTTCCACTTTTTCATGTAACCTATGGATTACATCTGATGAAGAAAGACGATAGTTTTTAATGTTAAATGTTTTTGATTTTTTCGTGTTCCCTGTGGATTACATCTGATGAAGAAAGAAGATAGTTTTTATTGTTACATTTTTTTGATTTTTTCGTGTTCCCTGTGGATTACATCTGATGAAGAAAGAAGATGTATTTTATTGAAAGTTAATTTCCACTTGTTTTGTTTCCTGTGGATTACAGCTGATGAAGAAAGAAGGTTTTTATCGACGGGTATTTTCCACATTTTCGTGTAATCTATGGATTACATCTGATGAAGAAAAAAGATAGTTTTTATTATTAAATGTTTTTGATTTTTTCGTCTTCCCTGTGGATTACATCTGATGAAGAAAGATGGTTTTTATCGACGAGTATTTTCTCCTTTTTTGTTTTCACATTGGACTACATCTGATGAAGAAAGAAAATGTATTTTATTGAAAGTTAATTTCCACTTGTTTTGTTTCCTGTGGTTTACGGCTGATAAAGAAAGATGGTTTTTATCGACGGGTATTTTCCACTTTTTCATGTAATCTATGGATTACATCTGATGCAGAAAGAAGATAGCTTTTAATGTTAAATGTTTTTGATTTTTTCGTGTACCCTGTGGATTACATCTGATGAAGAAAGAAGATGTATTTTATTGAAAGTTAATTTCCACTTGTTTTGTTTCCTGTGGATTACGGCTGATGAAGAAAGATGGTTTTTATTGATGGGCATTTTCCACATTTTCGTGTAATCTATGGATTACAACTCATGAAGAAAGAAGATAGTTTTTAATGTTAAATGTTTTTGATTTTTTCTTGTTCCCTGTGGATTACATCTGATGAAGAAAGAAGATGTATTTTATTGAAAGTTAATTTCCACTTGTTTTGTTTCCTGTGGATTACGGCTGATGAAGAAAGATGGTTTTTATCGACGGGTATATTCCACTTTTTCGTGTAACCTATGGATTACATCTGATGAAGAAAGAAAATAGTTTTTATTGTTAAATGTTTTTGATTTTTTATCGTGTTCCCTGTGGATTACGTCTGATGAAGAAAGAAGATGTACTTTAGTGAAAGTTAATTTCCACTTGTTTTGTTTCCTGTGGGTTACGGCTGATGAAGAAAGATGGTTTTTATCGACGGGTATTTTCCACTTTTTCGTGTAACCTATGGATTACATCTGATGAAGAAAGAAGATGTATTTTATTGAAAGTTAATTTCCACTTGTTTTGTTTCCTGTGGATTACGGCTGATGAAGAAAGGTTTTTATCGACGGTTATTTTCCACATTTTCGTGTAATCTATGGATTACATATGATGAAGAAAGAAGATGTATTTTATTGAAATTTAATTTCCACTTGTTTTGTTTCCTGTGGACTGTGGCTGATGAAGAAAGATCATTTTTATCGACGGGTATTTTCCACTTTTTCGTGTAATCTATGGATTACATCTGATGAAGAAAGAAGATAGATTTTAATGTTAAATGTTTTTGATTTTTTCGTGTACCCTGAGGATTACATCTGATGAAGAAAAAGATGTATTTTATTGAAAGTTAATTTCCACTTGTTTTATTTCCTGTGGATTACGGCTGATGAAGAAAGATGGGTTTTATCAACGGGTATTTTCCACTTTTTCGTGTAACCTATGGATTACATCTGATGTAGAAAGAAGATAGTTTTTAATGTTAAATATTATAGATTTTTTCGTGTGCCCTGTGGATCACATCTGATGAAGAAAGATGGTTTTTATCGACGGGTATTTTCTCCTTGTTTATGTTCACTTTGGATTACTTCTGATGAAGAAAGAAAATGTAGTTTATTGAAAGTTAATTTCCACGTGTTTTGTTTCCTGTGGATTACGGCTGATGAAGAAAGATGGTTTCTATTGATGGGTATTGTCCACTTTTTCGTGTAACCTATGGATTACATCTGATGAAGAAAGAAGATAGCTTTTAATGTTAAATGTTTTTGATTTTTTCGTGTACCCTGAGGATTACATCTGATGAAGAAAGAAGATGTATTTTGTTGAAAGTTAATTTCCACTTGTTTTGTTTACTGTGGATTACGGCTGATGAAGAAAGATGGTTTTTATCGACGGGTATTTTCCACTTTTTCGTGCAACCTATGGATTACATCTGATGAAGAAAGAAGATGTATTTTATTGAAAGTTAATTTCCACTTGTTTCCTGTGGATTACAGCTGATGAAGAAAGATGGTTTTTATCGATGGGTATTTTCCACTTTTTCGTGTAACCTATAGATTACATCTGATGAAGAAAGAAGATGTATTTTATTGAAAGTTAATTTCCACTTGTTTTGTTTCCTGTGGACTATGGCTGATGAAGAAAGATGGTTTTTATCGCCTGGTATGTTCCACTTTTTCGTGTAACCTATGGATTACATCTGATGTAGAAAGAAGATAGCTTTTAATGTTAAATATTTTTGATTTTGTCGTGTACCCTGTGGATTAAATCTGATGAAGAAAGAAGATATATTTTGTTGAAAGTTAATTTCCACTTGTTTTGTTTCCTGTGGATTACGGCTGATGAAGAAAGATGGTTTTTATCGACGGTTATTTTCCACTTTTTCGTGTAACCTATGGATTTTATTCTGATGAAGAAAGAAGATAGTTTTTATTGTTAAATGTTTTTTATTTTTTCGTGTTCCCTGAGGATTACATCTGATGAAGAAAGAAAATAATTTATAAAGTTGAGTATTTTTGATTTTTTTGTGTTCCCTGAAGAATACATCTGACAAAGAAAGAAGATATGTTTTATTGTAAGTTAATATCATTTTTTTGGTCTCTGTAGATTACGCCTGATGAAGAAAGATGATTTTTTTGATGGGTATTTTCCACTTTTTCGTGTAACCTATGGATTACATCTGATGAAGAAAGAAGATGTATTTTATTGAACGTTAATTTCCACTTGTTTTGTTTCCTGTGGATTACGGATGATGAAGAAAGATGGGTTTTATCGATGGGTATTTTCAACTTTTTCGAGTAACCTGTGGATTACATCTGATGAAGAAAGAAGATTTATTTTAGTGAAAGTTAATTTCCACTTGTTTTGTTTCCTGTGGATTACAGGTGATGAAGAAAGATGGTTTTTATCGATGGGTATTTTCCACTTTTTCGTGTAACCTATAGATTACATCTGATGAAGAAAGAAGATGTATTTTATTGAAAGTTAATTTCCACTTGTTTTGTTTCCTGTGGATTACGGCTGATGAAGAAAGAAGGTTTTTATCGACGGTTATTTTCCACATTTTCGTGTAATCTATGGATTACATATGATGAAGAAAGAGGATAGTTTTTAATGTTAAAAGTCTTTGATTTTTTCGTGTTCCCTGTGGATTACATCTGATGAAGAAAGAAGATGTATTTTATTGAAAGTTAATTTCCACTTGTTTTGTTTCCTGTGGACTATGTCTGATGAAGAAAGATGGTTTTTATCGACTGGTATGTTCCACTTTTTCGTGTAACCTATGGATTACATCTGATGTAGAAAGAAGATAGTTTTTAATGTTAAATGTTTTTGATTTTTTCGTGTTCCCTGTAGATTACATCTGATGAAGAAAGATGGTTTTTATCGATGGACATTTTCTCCCTTTTTATGTTCACTTTGGATTACATCTGATGAAGAAAGAAAATGTATTTTATTGAAAGTTGATTTCCACGTGTTTTGTTTCCTGTGGATTACGGCTGATGAAGAAAGATGGTTTCTATCGATGGGTATTGTCCTCTTTTTCGTGTAACCTATGGATTACATCTGATGAAGAAAGAAGATAGCTTTTAATGTTAAATGTTTTTGATTTTTTCGTGTACCCTGAGGATTACATCTGATGAAGAAAGAAGATGTATTTTGTTGAAAGTTAATTTCCACTTGTTTTGTTTACTGTTGATTACGGCTGATGAAGAAAGATGGGTTTTATCGACGGGTATTTTCCACTTTTTCGTGTAACCTATGGATTACATCTGATGTACAAAGAAGATAGCTTTTAATGTTAAATATTTTTGATTTTGTCGTGTACCCTGTGGATTAAATCTGATGAAGAAAGAAGATAGCTTTTAATGTTAAATGTTTTTGATTTTTTCGTGTACCCTGTGGATTACATCTGATGAAGAAAGAAGATGTATTTTGTTGAAAGCTAATTTCCACTTGTTTTGTTTCATGTGGATTACGGCTGATGAAGAAAGATGGTTTTTATCGACAGGTATTTTTTACTTTTCCGTGTAACCTATGGATTACATCTTATGAAGAAAGAAGATAGTTTTTATTGTTAAATGTTTTTTATTTTTTCGTGTTCCCTGAGGATTACATCTGATGAAGAAAGAAAATAATTTTTAAAGTTGAGTATTTTTGATTTTTTTGTGTTCCCTGAAGATTACATCTGACAAAGAAAGAAGATGTGTTTTATTGTAAGTTAATATCATTTTTTTGGTCACTGTAGATTACGCCTGATGAAGAAAGATTATTTTTTTGATGGGTATTTTCCACTTTTTCGTGTAACCTATGGATTACATCTGATGAAGAAAGAAGATAGTTTTTATTGTTACATTTTTTTGATTTTTTCGTGTTCCCTGTGGATTACATCTGATGAAGAAAGAGGATGTATTTTATTGAAAGTTAATTTCCACTTGTTTTGTTTCCTGTGGATTACAGCTGAAGAAGAAAGAAGCTTTTTATCGACGGGTATTTTCCACATTTTCCTGTAATCTATGGATTACATCTGATGAAGAAAGAAGAAAGTTTTTAATATTAAATGTTTTTGATCTTTTCGTCTTCCCTGTGGATTATATCTGATGAAGAAAGAAGATGTATTTTATTGAAAGTTAATTTCCACTTGTTTTGTTTCCTGTGGATTACGGCTGATGAAGAAAGATGGTTTTTATCGACGGGTGTTTTCCACTTTTTCGTGTAACCTATGGATTACATCTGATGAAGAAAGAAGATAGTTTTTAATGTTAAATGTTTTTGATTTTTTCGTGTTCCCTGTGGATTACATCTGATGAAGAAAGAAGATAGTTTTTATTGTTATATTTTTTTGATTTTTTCGTGTTCCCTGTGGATTACGTCTGATGAAGAAAGAAGATGTATTTTATTGAAAGTTAATTTCCACTTGTTTTGTTTCCTGTGGATTACAGCTGATGAAGAAAGAAGGTTTTTATCGACGGGTATTTTCCACATTTTCGTGTAATCTATGGATTACATTTCATTAAGAAAGAAGATAGTTTTTAATATTAAATGTTTTTGATTTTTTCGTCTTCCCTGTGGATTACATCTGATGAAGAAAGAAGATGTATTTTATTGAAAGTTAATTTCCACTTGTTTTGTTTCCTGTGGATTACGGCTGATGAAGAAAGATGGTTTTTATCGACGGGTGTTTTCCACTTTTTCGTGTAACCTATGGATTACATCTGATGAAGAAAGAAGATAGTTTTTAAAGTTAAATGTTTTTGATTTTTTCGTGTTCCCTGTGGATTACATCTGATGAAGAAAGATGGCTTTTATCAACGAGTATTTTCTCCTTTTTTGTTTTCACATTGGATTACGGCTGATAAAGAAAGATGGTTTTTATCGACGGGTATTTTCCACTTTTTCATGTAATCTATGGATTACATCTGATGTAGAAAGAAGATAGCTTTTAATGTTAAATGTTTTTGATTTTTTCGTGTACCCTGTGGATTACATCTGATGAAGAAAGAAGATGTATTTTGTTGAAAGCTAATTTCCACTTGTTTTGTTTCCTGTGGATTACGGCTGATGAAGAAAGATGGCTTTTATCGACAGGTATTTTCCACTTTTCCGTGTAACCTATGGATTACATCTGATGAAGAATGAAGATAGTTTTTATTGTTAAATTTTTTTGATTTTTTCGTGTTCCCTGTGGATTACATGTGATGAAGAAAGAAGATGTATTTTATTGAAAGTTAATTTCCACTTGTTTTGTTTCCTGCGGATTACGGCTGATGAAGAAAGAAGGTTTTTATTGACGGGCATTTTCTACATTTTCGTGTAATCTATGGATTACAACTCATGAAGAAAGAAGATAGTTTTTAATGTTAAATGTTTTTGATTTTTTCTTGTTCCCTGTGGATTACATCTGATGAAGAAAGAAGATGTATTTTATTGAAAGTTAATTTCCACTTGTTTTGTTTCCTGTGGATTACGGCTGATGAAGAAATGTTTTTATCGACGGTTATTTTCCACATTTTCGTGTAATCTATGGATTACATATGAAGAAGAAAGAAGATAGTTTTTAATGTTAAACGTTTTTGATTTTTTTGTTTTCCCTGTGGATTACATCTGATGAAGAAAGAGGATGTATTTTATTGAAATTTAATTTCCACTTGTTTTGTTTCCTGTGGACTATGGCTGATGAAGAAAGATCATTTTTATCGACGGTTATTTTCCACTTTTTCGTGTAACCTATGGATTACATCTGATGAAGAAAGAAGATAGCTTTTAATGTTAAATGTTTTTGATTTTTTCGTGTACCCTGAGGATTACATCTGATGAAGAAAAAGATGTATTTTGTTGAAAGTTAATTTCCACTTGTTTTGTTTCCTGTGGATTACGGCTGATGAAGAAAGATGGGTTTTATCGACGGGTATTTTCCACTTTTTCGTGTAACCTATGGATTACATCTGATGTTGAAAGAAGATAGTTTTTATAGATTTTTTCGTGTGCCCTGTGGATTACATCTGATGAAGAAAGATGGTTTTTATCGACGGGTATTTTCTCCTTGTTTGTGTTCACTTTGGATTACTTCTGATGAAGAAAGAAAATGTATTTTATTGAAATTTAATTTCCACGTGTTTTGTTTCCTGTGGATTATGGCTGATGAAGAAAAATGGTTTCTATCGATGGATATTGTCCACTTTTTCATGTAACCTATGGATTACATCTGATGAAGAAAGAAGATAGCTTTTAATGTTAAATGTTTTTGATTTTTTCGTGTACCCTGAGGATTACATCTGATGAAGAAACAAGATGTATTTTGTTGAAAGTTAAATTCCACTTGTTTTGTTTAGTGTTGATTACGGCTGATGAAGAAAGATGGGTTTTATCGACGGGTATTTTCCACATTTTCGTGTAACCTATGGATTACATCTGATGTACAAAGAAGATAGCTTTTAATGTTAAATATTTTAGATTTTGTCGTGTACCCTGTGGATTTCATCGGATGAAGAAAGAAGATGTATTTTGTTGAAAGGTAATTTCCACTTGTTTTGTTTCCTGTGGATTACGGCTGATGAAGAAAGATGGGTTTTATCGACGGGTATTTTCCACATTTTCGTGTAACCTATGGATTACATCTGATGTACAAAGAAGATAGCTTTTAATGTTAAATATTTTAGATTTTGTCGTGTACCCTGTGGATTTCATCGGATGAAGAAAGAAGATGTATTTTGTTGAAAGGTAATTTCCACTTGTTTTGTTTCCTGTGGATTACGGCTGATGAAGAAAGATGGTTTTTATCGACGGGTATTTTCCACTTTTTCGTGCAACCTATGGATTACATCTGATGAAGAAAGAAGATGTATTTTATTGAAAGTTAATTTCCACTTGTTTCCTGTGGATTACGGATGATGAAGAAAGATGGGTTTTATCGACTGGTATTTTCAACTTTTTCGAGTAACCTATGGATTACATCTGATGAGGAAAGAAGATAGTTTTTATTGTTAATTTTTTTTTATTTTTTCTAGTTTCCTGTGGATTACATCTGATGAAGAAAGAAAATGTATTTTATTGAAAGTTAATTTCCACTTGTTTTGATTCCTGTGGATTACGGCTGATGAAGAAAGATGGTTTCTATCGACGGGTATTTTCCACTTTTTCGTGTAACCCATGGATTACATCTGATGAAGAAAGAAGATAGCTTTTAATGTTAAATGTTTTTGATTTTTTCGTGTACCCTGAGGATTACATCTGATGAAGAAAGAAGATGTATTTTGTTGAAAGTTAATTTCCACTTGTTTTGTTTCCTGTGGATTACGGCTGATGAAGAAAGATGGATTTTATCGACGGGTATTTTCCACTTTTTCGTGTAACCTAAGGATTACATCTGATGTACAAGGAAGATAGCTTTTAATGTTAAATGTTTTTGATTTTGTCGTGTACCCTGTGGATTACATCTGATGAAGAAAGAAGATGTATTTTGTTGAAAGTTAATTTCCACTTGTTTTGTTTCCTGTGGATTACGGCTGATGAAGAAAGATGGTTTTTATCGACGGGTATTTTCCACTTTTTCGTGTAACCTATTGTAGCATCGGCGTCTCTGCCCCGTACTAGGCAGAGACGCCGTCACTCTCACCTCCCCGCTCCTGGCACGGCGTCCTCCAGCGCTTCTCTCCCCGCTGCTTCCGGCACGCGCTCATTCCCCGGCAGTGTGCTTAGGGCGCGCGCGCGCTCCCCCTCTCTTAAAGGGACCGCGCGCGCCATCCTAAAGAGTCCCCGGCCAATTGCCGGAGGACCTCCCATATATAAGGCACCTCCTCCAAAATGGAGGCGCCCGAGCAATGTTTTTGCAAAGCCTTCACTCTGCTTCAGCCCTCAGGTCCCGTTGCCAGTTACCTGCCAGTCACCTGCCAGATTCCTGCTTGTTATCTGCCAGTCACCTGCCTGATTCCTGCCTGTTACCTGCCAGTCATCTGCCAGATTCCTGCTTGATACCTGCCTGATATTCGCTTACCAGCTTGCAAGCCTGCGGTCCGACGGTCTGCTCTCCGACACCTGTCAGTCTGTCTATGGACCAGCCTGCCCGCTCACCTGGGAGCGCTCACCTGTTACTTGCCTGCTAGCCTACCTGGAGGCTCTGCCGTCACTTGCCGTGACCACCTGCCTGTCCAGAGACTCTTGCCCGCTCACCTGGGAGCTCTCACCTGCTACCTGCCTGCTAGCCTACCTGGAGGCTCTGCCATCACTTGCCGTGACCACCTGCCTGTCCAGAGACTCTTGCCCGCTCACCTGGGAGCGTCCACCCGCTACCTGTCTGCTAGTCTACCTGGAGGTTCTGCCGTCACGTGCCGTGACCACCTGCCTGTCCAGAGACTCTCGCCTGCTCACCTGGGAGCGCTCACCAGCCACCAGCCCGCTGCCCTTCTACCCAGAGACTGTCCCTGTCACTTGCCGTGACTACCTGCCCTTCTACCCAGAAACTGTCTCTGTCACTTGCCGTGACTACCTGCCCCTCTACCCAGAGACTGTCCCTGTCACTTGCCGTGACTACCTGCCCGTCTTCCCTGGGAGCCACCCGCTTCCTTACAAGGACTGTCCCCTTGTATAGTTGCACAGAGGTTCCACCTCCCAGACCCGTTACAGTTTGCCCGGGTCATGGAACCCGGTGGCCCCCAGATCTCCGATCTGCACCAGGAAGTCTTACATCAGAAAACTCAGCAGGAGGTGGTACTGTCCTATCTACGGTCCGTTAACTCTCGTCTAGGCGCATTGTGTGACTCGTCTATGTCTACCTCTGGTCCAGCCGTGCCCATTCCTGTGGTACCGCAATCCAGTCCCTTCATGGTACCCGACTATGGACCTCGGCTTCTGGCACCTCCACGCTTTGCCGGCAAGCCTACTTTAGCTCGGGGTTTCATAAACCAGTGCACCCTGCACTTTGAGCTATTGGCACACCAGTTCATCTCCGACCGGGCCAAGGTGGCCTTCATCATGTCCCATCTCACTGGGGAGGCACTGGCATGGCTAAATCCCCTGTGGGAGAGAGGGGATCCCCTGGTGTCCGACCTGCCGTCTTTCCTCGCTGCTTTCTGGAAAGTCTTCGATGAACCTGGACGGAAAACCTCTTCTGCCTCCTCTCTGCTACGTCTCCGCCAAGGGAGTCTCACCGTGGGCCAATATGCCATATGGTTCCGCACCCTCGCTTCTGAGCTTGCCTGGGAAAATGAGGCTCTGGTGTCCGTCTTCTGGGAGGGTCTTTCCGGTCGGATTAAGGACGAGTTAGCTGGTCGGGACATTCCTACCACTCTGGATGACCTGGTGTCACTAGCTACCCGGATTGGCATCCGGTTCCAAGAACGTGCCAAAGAGACTACCTGGGAGAAAGACTTTTCTTGCTCTGCTCCTACTTCCCTGAGACCTGCCTCTCAACCAGTCCCTCCTCGGGCGCTCTCGCCTGAACCTATGCAGATCGACCAGACCAAGATGGTCAGATCTCGCCTAGAATCTCGCCGAGCCGAGGGAAGCTGTTTCTATTGTGGCAGTATGGAGCACTTCATCCGTTCCTGCCCGGAAAAGCCGGGAAACGCCAGTGTCTAGGACCGCTCTGAGAGGTCATCCTAGACAAAAGTAAGCCCTCTCCGTCTCTGACTTTACCGGTCTCTATTGCTTCGGGAGAAAACCGTCACTTTGAACTCGCCCACCTGGATTCTGGAGCTGCTGGAAACCTCATCTCCCAGTCTCTGGTAGAGAGATACCGTATTCCCACCAAGTCCCTGGCTGAACCATTATCAGTCGCCTCCGTGGATGGAAGACTTCTCTCGGAGACCATTCTGCTCGTCACTGAACCCATAACCCTGCAGGTGGGAATGCTGCACTCTGAGGAAATCTCATTCCATGTGTTGTCCGGACTTTCTCACTCCCTGTTGCTAGGTCTACCTTGGCTCCAGACACACGAACCCGTATTGAACTGGCGTTCCGGTGAAGTACTCCGATGGGGTCCAGACTGCCATAGGACCTGCCTGGTTCCGGTCCGCCCAGCTCGCCCTCCGCCAACTCCAGCTAAGTTACCTGGTCTCCCTGCTCCTTACTGGCCCTATGCGGACGTCTTCGGTAAGAAGGAAGCAGAGACGTTGCCACCCCATAGGCCATATGACTGCCCGATCGACCTGGTACCTGGCACCACTCCTCCCCGTGGGCGTATCTACCCGTTGTCTGCAGCTGAGTCCCGGGCCATGTCTGAGTACATTGAAGAGAATCTGGCTAGGGGATTTATCCGAAAATCTATCTCCCCGGCTGGAGCCGGATTCTTCTTTGTCAAAAAGAAAGACGGCTCGCTACGTCCCTGTATTGACTACAGAGGACTCAATCTCATCACAGTAAAAAACAAATACCCCCTGCCGCTCATCTCCGAATTGTTTCACCATCTCAAGGGCGCCAGGATCTTCTCCAAGCTGGATCTACGAGGAGCATATAACCTGGTCCGTATCCGTCAAGGAGACGAGTGGAAGACGGCATTCAATACCCGGGACGGTCACTATGAGTACCTTGTGATGCCCTTCGGTCTCTGTAATGCTCCCGCTGTCTTTCAAGAACTAGTCAACGACATCTTCCGCGACCTCCTGTACTCCTGCGTAGTGCTATACATGGACGATATCTTGGTCTTCTCTCTGGATCTCCCCACACACCGAAGGGATGTTCGTCAGGTCCTGCTTAGTCTTCGGCAGAACCACCTCTATGCCAAATACGAGAAGTGCCTCTTCAACCAGACCTCCCTACCGTTCTTGGGCTATGTCATCTCCCAGACAGGTCTGCAAATGGATCCCGAGAAGCTCCCTTCCGTTCTAAAATGGCCTCGTCCTGAAGGTTTGAAGGCGATACAGCGATTCCTGGGCTTCGCTAATTACTATCGTCTTTTCATCCCACACTTCTCGTCTCGGACTGCTCCCATATCTGCACTTACCCGTAAGGGGGCTAATCCCAGGACATGGTCGCCTGAAGCCGAGGAGGCCTTCCTTTCCTTAAAGAAAGCCTTGACCTCTGCTCCCGTCCTGCACCATCCGGACTGTAATAAACAATTCTACCTGGAGGTTGATGCCTCCTCCTCCAGAGCCGGAGCGGTACTCACCCAAAAATCTTCTACCGGGAGAATGGTAACCTGCGGCTTCTTCTCCAAAATCTTCTCCTCGTCTGAGCGCAACTACTCCATAAGAGACCGTGAATTGTTAGCCATCAAATTGGCACTGGTGGAGTGGCGCTATCTGCTTGAAGGGGCTCTCTACCCGGTAATTATCTACACGGATCATAAAAACCTGGCATATCTTCAAAATGCCCAGAGACTCAATCCTCGCCAGGCCCGGTGGTCGTTGTTTTTTGCCCGCTTCGACTTCATTCTTCATTTCCGTCCGGCGGACAAGAACGTCAAAGCTGATGCCTTGTCCCGGTCCTTCCTGTCCTCCGATCAAGAGGAGGAGCCTACGCACATCATCGACTCCTCCAAGGTGATGAAAGTGGCCCCCTTGGATCTGACTCGTCTCCCACCCGGTAAGACGTTTGTAGCTGTACCAGATCGGGAGAGGGTTCTTCGCTGGGGACATTCTTCTAAGCTAGCTGGCCATGCTGGCCAAAAGAAGACCTTCCAACTCATTACCCGGCATTACTGGTGGCCTACCCTGCGTAAGGACGTGGTAGACTTCGTCGCGACCTGCTCATCCTGTGCCCGTAACAAAGTTCCCAGACATCTACCAGCCGGCCATCTCCTGCCCCTTCCTGTACCTGCTGCTCCTTGGCAGCACATTGCTATGGACTTTATCACCGATCTTCCTATTTCTGCCGGTTGTACAGTCATTTGGGTTGTCGCTGACCGCTTTTCTAAGATGGCCCACTTCATTCCCCTGCCTGGTCTCCCATCTGCACCCGAGCTGGCTAAAGACTTTATCAGCCACATCTTCCGTCTCCATGGCCTGCCCCTCCACATCGTGTCGGATCGTGGGGTTCAGTTCACCTCACGCTTCTGGAGAGCCACATGGAAGCTGCTAGACATCACCCTGGACTTCTCCTCCACTTACCACCCACAGTCCAATGGTCAAGTGGAGCGGATCAATCAGATCCTGACCAGTTACCTCCGGAACTT
This sequence comes from Phyllobates terribilis, assembly GCF_046119375.1. NCBI lineage: Eukaryota > Metazoa > Chordata > Amphibia > Anura > Dendrobatidae > Phyllobates > Phyllobates terribilis. Next base: position 641,434,346 of record NW_027362762.1, read on the forward strand.
CGTTAATGCACACCATTCGGACTGGGTGGATCTCCTACCATGGGCCGAGTTCTCTTACAATAACCATGAGAGCTAATCCTCTTCCAAATCCCCGTTCTTTATAGTCGGTGGCCAACATCCCCGGATTCCACTTCCTGTCTCTGTTTCTGTGGACAACCCTGCTGCGGAGTCTCTTGTCAGCGAATTTTCTACTATTTGGGAGAGTACCAGGTCCGCTCTTCTTCTGTCCTCTGAGCGGATGAAGAGATATGCTGATAAGAGACGTCTGGATCCGCCTCAATTCCGTCCGGGAGACAAGGTTTGGCTCTCGTCCAAACATGTGCGGCTCAAAGTACCCTCCTTCAAGTTGGGCCCTCGATTCATCGGTCCCTTCGAAGTCCTCAGGCAAATTAACCCTGTGGCCTACAAATTAAAACTCCCGGCCACCCTACGGATTCCCAACTCCTTCCACGTATCTCTCCTCAAACCCGTTGTCTTTAACTCTTTTTCCAATAATTCAGGTGCCCCTCCTGCTTCGGTTTCCGCTGATGACGTCTTTGAGGTAGAGAGTATTCTGGCCTCCAAGAGGGTAAGAGGAAAGACCTTTTTTCTGGTAGATTGGAAGGGGTTTGGTCCTGAGGAGAGAACTTGGGAACCCAGGGAGAACATCAACGCCCCGCTTCTCCTTGAAAAATTTCTTTCTGGCCAAAAAAAGAGGGGGCCTGTAGCATCGACGTCTCTGCCCCGTACTAGGCAGAGACGCCGTCCCTCTCACCTCCCCGCTCCTGGCGCGGTGTCCTCCAGCGCTTCTCTCCCCGCTGCTTCTGGCACGCGCTCCTTACCCGGCAGTGTGCTTAGGGCGCGCGCGCTCCCACTCTCTTGAAGGGACCGCACGCGCCATCCTAAAGAGTCCCCGGCCAATTGCCGGAGGACCTCCCATATATAAGGCACCTCCTCCAAAATGGAGGTGCCCGAGCAATATTGTTGCAAAGCCTTCACTCTGCTTCAGCCCTCGGGTCCCGTTGCCAGTTACCTGCCAGTCACCTGCCAGATTCCTGCTTGTTATCTGCCAGTCACCTGCCTGATTCCTGCCTGTTACCTGCCAGTCATCTGCCAGATTCCTGCTTGATACCTGCCTGATATCCGCTTACCAGCTTGCAAGCCTGCGGTCCGACGGTCTGCTCTCCGACACCTGTCAGTCTGTCTATGGACCAGCCTGCCCGCTCACCTGGGAGCGCTCACCTGTTACTTGCCTGCTAGCCTACTTGGAGGCTCTGCCGTCACTTGCCGTGACCACCTGCCTGTCCAGAGACTCTTGCCCGCTCACCTGGGAGCTCTCACCTGCTACCTGCCTGCTAGCCTACCTGGAGGCTCTGCCGTCACTTGCCGTGACCACCTGCCTGTCCAGAGACTCTTGCCCGCTCACCTGGGAGCGTCCACCCGCTACCTGTCTGCTAGTCTACCTGGAGGCTCTGCCGTCACTTGCCGTGATCACCTGCCTGTCCAGAGACTCTCGCCCGCTCACCTGGGAGCGCTCACCAGCCACCAGCCTGCTGCCCTTCTACACAGAGACTGTCCCTGTCACTTGCCGTGACTACCTGCCCTTCTACCCAGAGACTGTCCCTGTCACTTGCCGTGACTACCTGCCCCTCTACCCAGAGACTGTCCCTGTCACTTGCCGTGACTACCTGCCCGTCTTCCCTGGGAGCCACCCGCTTCCTTACAAGGACTGCCCCCTTGTATAGTTGCACAGAGGTTCCACCTCCTAGACCCGTTACACCTATGGATTACATCTGATGAAGAAAGAACATGTATTTTATTGAAAGTTAATTTCCACTTGTTTCCTGTGGATTACGGATGATGAAGAAAGATGGGTTTTATCGACTGGTATTTTCCACTTTTTCGAGTAACCTATGGATTACATCTGATGAAGAAAGAAGATAGCTTTTAATGTTAAATGTTTTTGATTTTTTCATGTACCCTGAGGATTACATCTGATGAAGAAAGAAGATCTATTTTGTTGAAAGTTAATTTCCACTTGTTTTGTTTCCTGTGGATTACGGATGATGAAGAAAGATGGGTTTTATCGACTGGTATTTTCCACATTTTCGTGTAATCTATGGATTACATCTGATGAAGAAAGAAGATAGTTTTTAATGTTAAATGTTTTTTATTTTTTCGTCTTCCCTGTGGATTACATCTGATGAAGAAAGAAGATGTATTTTATTGAAAGTTAATTTCCACTTGTTTTCTTTCCTGTGGATTACGGCTGATGAAGAAAGATGGTTTTTATCGACGGGTATTTTCCACTTTTTCGTGGAACCTATGGATTACATCTGATGAAGAAAGAAGATAGTTTTTAATGTTAAATGTTTTTGATTTTTTCGTGTTCCCTGTGGATTACATCTGATGAAGAAAGATGGTTTTTATCGACGGGTATTTTCTCCTTTTTAGTTTTCACTTTGGATTACATCTGATGAAGAAAGAAGATTTATTTTAGTGAAAGTTAATTTCCACTTGTTTTGTCTCCTGTGGATTACGGCTGATGAAGAAAGATGGTTTTTATCGATTGGTATTTTCCACTTTTTTGTGTAACCTATAGATTACATCTGATGAAGAAAGAAGATGTATTTTATTGAAAGTTAATTTCCACTTGTTTTGTTTCCTGTGGATTATGGCTGATGAAGAGATAAGGTTTTTATCGACCGTTATTTTCCACATTTTCGTGTAATCTATGGATTACATATGATGAAGAAAGAAGATAGTTTTTAATGTTAAATGTTTTTGATTTTTTCGTTTTCCCTGTGGATTACATCTGATGAAGAAAGAAGATGTATTTTATTGAAAGTTAATTTCCACTTGTTTTTTTTCCTGTGGACTATGGCTGATGAAGAAAGATGGTTTTTATCGACGGATATGTTCCACTTTTTCGTGTAACCTATGGATTACATCTGATGTAGAAAGAAGACAGTTTTTAATGTTAAATGTTTTTGATTTTTTCGTGTTCCCTGTGGATTACATCTGATGAAGAAAGATGGTTTTTATCGACGGGTATTTTCTCCTTCTTTGTGTTCACTTTGGATTACATCTGATGAAGAAAGAAAATGTATTTTATTGAAAGTAAATTTCCACTTGTTTTGTTTCCTGTGGATTACGGCTGATGAAGAAAGATGGTTTCTATCGACGGGTATTTTCCATTTTTTCATGTAACCTATGGATTACATCTGATGTAGAAAGAAAATAGCTTTTAATGTTAAATATTTTTGATTTTGTCGCGTACCCTGTGGATTACATCTGATGAAGAAAGAAGATGTATTTTGTTGAAAGTTAATTTCCACTTGTTTTGTTTCCTGTGGATTACGGGTGATGAAGAAAGATGTTTTTTATCGACGGGTATGTTCGACTTTTTCGTGTAACCTATGGATTACATCTGATGTAGAAAGAAGACAGTTTTTAATGTTAAATGATTTTGATTTTTTCATGTTCCCTGTGGATTACATCTGATGAAGAAAGATGGTTTTTATCGACGGGTATTTTCTCCTTCTTAGTGTTCACTTTGGATTACATCTGATGAAGAAAGAAAATGTATTTTATTGAAAGTAAATTTCCACTTGTTTTGTTTCCTGTGGATTACGGCTGATGAAGAAAGATGGTTTTTATCGACGGGTATTTTCCATTTTTTCATGTAACCTATGGATTACATCTGATGTAGAAAGAAGATAGCTTTTAATGTTAAATATTTTTGATTTTGTCGTGTACCCTGTGGATTACATCTGATGAAGAAAGAAGATGTATTTTGTTGAAAGTTAATTTCCACTTGTTTTGTTTCCTGTGGATTACGGGTGATGAAGAAAGATGGTTTTTATCGACGGGTATGTTCCACTTTTTCGTGTAACCTATGGATTACATCTGATGTAGAAAGAAGACAGTTTTTAATGTTAAATGTTTTTGATTTTTTCATGTTCCCTGTGGATTACATCTGATGAAGAAAGATGGTTTTTATCGACGGGTATTTTCTCCTTCTTTGTGTTCACTTTGGATTACATCTGATGAAGAAAGAAAATGTATTTTATTGAAAGTTAATTTCCACTTGTTTTGTTTCCTGTGGATTACGGCTGATGAAGAAAGATGGTTTTTATCGACGGGTATTTTCCATTTTTTCATGTAACCTATGGATTACATCTGATGTAGAAAGAAGATAGCTTTTAATGTTAAATATTTTTGATTTTGTCGTGTACCCTGTGGATTACATCTGATGAAGAAAGAAGATGTATTTTGTTGAAAGTTAATTTCCACTTGTTTTGTTTCCTGTGGATTACGGGTGATGAAGAAAGATGGTTTTTATCGACGGGTATGTTCCACTTTTTCGTGTAACCTATGGATTACATCTGATGAAGAAAGAAGATAGTTTTTATTGTTAAATGTTTTTTTATTTTTTCGTGTTCCCTGAGGATTACATCTGATGAAGAAAGAAAATAATTTTTAAAGTTGAGTAATTTTGATTTTTTTGTGTTCCCTGAAGATTACATCTGACAAAGAAAGAAGATAGCTTTTATTGTAAGTTAATATCATTTTTTTGGTCACTGTAGATTACGCCTGATGAAGAAAGATGATTTTTTTGATGGGTATTTTCCACTTTTTCGTGTAACCTATGGATTACATCTGATGAAGAAAGAAGATAGCTTTTATTGTTACATTTTTTTGATTTTTTCGTGTTCCCTATGGATGACATCTGATGAAGAAAGAAGATGGATTTTATTGAAAGTTAATTTCCACTTGTTTTGTTTCCTGTGGATTACAGCTGATGAAGAAAGAAGGTTTTTATCGACGGGTATTTTCCACATTTTCGTGTAATCTATGGATTACATCTGATGAAGAAAGAAGATAGTTTTTAATGTTAAATGTTTTTGATTTTTTCGTGTTCCCTGTGGATTACATCTGATGAAGAAAGAAGATGTATTTTATTGAATGTTAATTTCCACTTGTGCTTCCTGTGGATTACGGCTGATGAAGAAAGAAGGTTTTTATTGATGGGCATTTTCCACATTTTTGTGTAATCTATGGATTCCAACTCATGAAGAAAGAAGATAGTTTTCAATGGTAAATGTTTTCGATTTTTTCGTGTTCCCTGTGGATTACATCTGTTGAAGAAAGAAGATGTATTTTATTGAAAGTTAATTTCCACTTGTTTCATTTCCTGTGGATTACGGCTGATGAAGAAAGATGGTTTTTATTGATTGGTATTTTCCACTTTTTCGTGTAACCTATAGATTACATATGATGAAGAAAGAAGATGTATTTTATTGAAAGTTAATTTCCACTTGTTTTGTTTCCTGTGGATTATGGCTGATGAAGAGATAAGGTTTTTATCGACGGTTATTTTCCACATTTTCGTGTAATCTATGGATTACATATGATGAAGAAAGAAGACAGTTTTTAATGTTAAATGTTTTTGATTTTTTCGTGTTCCCTGTGGATTACATCTGATGAAGAAAGAAGATGTATTTTATTGAAAGTTAATTTCCACTTGTTTTTTTTCCTGTGGACTATGGCTGATGAAGAAAGATGGTTTTTATCGACGGAAATGTTCCACTTTTTCGTGTAACCTATGGATTACATCTGATGTAGAAAGAAGACAGTTTTTAATGTTAAATGTTTTTGATTTTTTCGTGTTCCCTGTGGATTACATCTGATGAAGAAAGATGGTTTTTATCGACGGGTATTTTCTCCTTCTTTGTGTTCACATTGGATTACATCTGATGAAGAAAGAAAATGTATTTTATTGAAAATAAATATCCACTTGTTTTGTTTCCTGTGGATTACGGCTGATGAAGAAAGATGGTTTCTATCGACGGGTATTTTCCATTTTTTCATGTAACCTATGGTTTACATCTGATGTAGAAAGAAGATAGCTTTTAATGTTAAATATTTTTGATTTTGTCGCGTACCCTGTGGATTACATCTGATGAAGAAAGAAGATGTATTTTGTTGAAAGATAATTTCCACTTGTTTTGTTTCCTGTGGATTACGGGTGATGAAGAAAGATGGTTTTTATCGACGGGTATGTTCCACTTTTTCGTGTAACCTATGGATTACATCTGATGTAGAAAGAAGACAGTTTTTAATGTTAAATGTTTTTGATTTTTTCATGTTCCCTGTGGATTACATCTGATGAAGAATGATGGTTTTTATCGACGGGTATTTTCTCCTTCTTTGTGTTCACTTTGGATTACATCTGATGAAGAAAGAAAATGTATTTTATTGAAAGTAAATTTCCACTTGTTTTGTTTCCTGTGGATTACGGCTGATGAAGAAAGATGGTTTCTATCGACGGGTATTTTCCATTTTTTCATGTAACCTATGGATTACATCTGATGTAGAAAGAAGATAGCTTTTAATGTTAAATATTTTTGATTTTGTCGTGTACCCTGTGGATTACATCTGATGAAGAAAGAAGATGTATTTTGTTGAAAGTTAATTTCCACTTGTTTTGTTTCCTGTGGATTACTGGTGATGAAGAAAGATGGTTTTTATCGACGGGTATGTTCCACTTTTTCGTGTAACCTATGGATTACATCTGATGAAGAAAGAAGATAGTTTTTATTGTTAAATGTTTTTTATTTTTTCGTGTTCCCTGAGGATTACATCTGATGAAGAAAGAAAATAATTTTTAAAGTTGAGTATTTTTGATTTTTTTGTGTTCCCTGAAGATTACATCTGACAAAGAAAGAAGATGTGTTTTATTGTAAGTTAATATCATTTTTTTGGTCACTGTAGATTACGCCTGATGAAGAAAGATGATTTTTTTGATGGGTATTTTCCACTTTTTCGTGTAACCTATGGATTACATCTGATGAAGAAAGAAGATAGCTTTTATTGTTACATTTTTTTGATTTTTTCGTGTTCCCTATGGATTACATCTGATGAAGGAAGAAGATGGATTTTATTGAAAGTTAATTTCGACTTGTTTTGTTTCCTGTGGATTACAGCTGATGAAGAAAGATGGTTTTTATCAACGGGTATTTTCCACTTTTTCGTGTAACCTATGGATCACATCTGATGAAGAAAGAAGATAGTTTTATTGTTAAATTTTTTTTATTTTTTCGTGTTCCCTGTGGATTACATCTGATGAAGAAATAAGATGTATATTATTGAAAGTTAATTTCCACTTGTTGTGTTTCCTGTGGATTACGGCTGATGAAGAAAGAAGGTTTTTTTTGACGGGCATTTTCCACATTTTCGTGTAATCTATGGATTCCAACTCATGAAGAAAGAAGATAGTTTTTAATGTTAAATGTTTTTGATTTTTTCGTGTTCCCTGTGGATTACATCTGATGAAGAAAGAAGATGTATTTTATTGAAAGTTAATTTCCACTTGTTTTGTTTCCTGTGGATTACGGCTGATGAAAAAGATGGTTTTTATCGATGGGTATATTCCTCTTTTTCGTGTAACCTATGGATTACATCTGATGAAGAAAGAAGATAGTTTTTATTGTTAAATGTTTTTGATTTTTTATCGTGTTCCCTGTGTATTACATCTGATGAAGAAAGAAGGTGTATTTTAGTGAAAGTTAATTTCCACTTGTTTTGTTTCCTGTGGATTACGTCGGATGAAGAAAGATGGTTTTTATCAACGGGTTTTTTCCTCTTTTTCGTGTAACCTATGGATTACATCTGATGAAGAAAGAAGATGTATTTTATTAAAAGTTAATTTCCACTTGTTTTGTTTCCTGTGGATTACGGCTGATGAAGAAAGAAGGTTTTTATCGACGGGTATTTTCCACATTTTCGTGTAATCTATGGATTACATATGATGAAGAAAGAAGACAGTTTTTAATGTTAAATGTTTTTGATTTTTTCGTTTTCCCTGTGGATTACATCTGATGAAGAAAGAAGATGTATTTTATTGAAAGTTAATTTCCACTTGTTTTGTTTCCTGTGGATTACGGCTGATGAAGAAAGAAGGTTTTTATCGACTGGTATTTTCCACTTTTTCGTGTAATCTATGGATTATATCTCATGTAGAAAGAAGATAGTTTTTAATGTTAAGTGTTTTTGATTTTTTCGTGTGCCCTGTGGATTACATCTGATGAAGAAAGATGGTTTTTATCAACGGGTATTTTCTCCTTTTTTGTGTTCACTTTGGATTACATCTGAGGAAGAAAGAAAATGTATTTTATTGAAAGTTAATTTCCCCTTGTTTTGTTTCCTGTGGACTACAGCTGATGAAGAAAGATGGTTTCTATCGACTAATATTTTCCACTTTTTCATGTAACCTATGGATTACATCTGATGTAGAAAGAAGATAGTTTTTAATGTTAAATGTTTTTGATTTTTTCGTGTGCCCTGTGGATTACATCTGATGAAGAAAGAAGATGTATTTTGTTGAAAGTTAATTTCCACTTGTTTTGTTTCCTGTGGATTACGGCTGATGAAGAAAGATGGTTTTTATCGACGGATATTTTCTCCTTTTTTGTGTTCACTTTGGATTACATCTGATGAAGAAAGAAAATGTATTTTATTGAAAGTTAATTTCCACTTGTTTTGTTTCCTGTGGATTACGGCTGATGAAGAAAGATGGTTTCTATCGACGGGTATTTTCCACTTTTTCATGTAACCTATGGATTACATCTGATGTAGAAAGAAGATAGTCTTTATTTTTAAATGTTTTTGATTTTTTATCGTGTTCCCTGTGGATTACATCTGATGAAGAAAGAAGATGTATTTTAGTGAAAGTTCATTTCCCCTTGTTTTGTTTCCTGTGGATTACGGCTGATGAAGAAAGATGGTTTTTATCGACGGGTATTTTCCACTTTTTTGTGTTCCCTGTAGATTACATCTGATGAAGAAAGAAGATGTATTTTGTTGAAAGTTAATTTCCACTTGTTTTGTTTCCTGTGGATTACGGCTGATGAAGAAAGAAGGTATTTATCGATGGGTATTTTCCACTTTTTCGTGTAACCTATGGATTACATCTGATGAAGAAAGAAGATAGTCTTTATTTTTAAATGTTTTTGATTTTTTATCGTGTTCCCTGTGGATTACATCTGATGAAGAAAGAAGATGTATTTTATTGAAAGCTAATTTCCACTTGTTTTGTTTCCTGTGGATTACGGCTGATGAAGAAAGAAGGTTTTTATCGAAGAGTATTTTCCACATTTTCGTGTAATCTGTAGATTACATATGATGAAGAAAGAAGATAGTTTTTAATGTTCAATGTTTTTGATTTTTTCGTTTTCCCTGTGGATTACATCTGATGAAGAAAGAAGTTGTATTTTATTGAAAGTTAATTTCCACTTGTTTTATTTCCTGTGGACTATGGTTTATGAAAAAAGATCATTTTTATCGACGGGTATTTTCCACTTTTTCGTGTAACCGATGGATTACATCTGATGTAGAAAGAAGATAGTTTTTAATGTTAAATGTTTGTGATTTTTTCATGTGCACTGTGGATTACATCTGATGAAGAAAGATGGTTTTTATCGACGGGTATTTTCTCCTTTTTTGTGTTCACTTTGGATTACTTCTGATGAAGAAAGAAAATGTATTTTATTGAAAGTTAATTTCCACTTGTTTTGTTTCCTGTGGATTACGGCTGATGAAAAAAGATGGTTTCTATCGACGGGTATTTTCCACTTTTTCATGTAGCCTATGGATTACATCTGATGTAGCAAGAAGATAGCTTTTAATGTTAAATGTTTTTGATTTTTTTCGTGTACCCTGTGGATTACATCTGATGAAGAAAGAAGATGTATTTTGTTGAAAGTTAATTTCCACTTGTTTTGTTTCCTGTGGATTACGGCTGATGTAGAAAGATGGTTTTTATCGACGTGTATTTTCCACTTTTTCGTGTAACCTATGGATTACATCTGATGTAGAAAGAAGATAGTGTTTATTTTTAAATATTTTTGATGTTTTTGTGTTCCCTGAGGATAACATCTGATGAAGAAAGAAAATAATTTTTAAAGTTGAGTATTTTTGATTTTTTTGTGTTCCCTGAAGATTACATCTGACAAAGAAAGAGGATGTGTTTCATTGTAAGATAATATCATTTTTTTGGTCACTGTCGATTATGCCTGATGAAGAAAGATGTTTTTTTTATGGGTATTTTCCACTTTTTCGTGTAACCTATGGATTACATCTGATGAAGAAAGAAGATGTATTTTATTGAAAGTTAATTTCCACTTGTTTTGTTTCCTGTGGATTACGGATGATGAAGAAAGAAGATAGTTTTCATTGTTAAATGTATTTGATTTTTTCGTGTTCCCTGTGGATTACATCTGATGAAGAAAAAAGATGTATTTTATTGAAAGTTAATTTCCACTTGTTTTTTTTCCTGTGGATTACGGCTGATGAAGAAAAAAGGTATTTATCGATGGGTGTTTTCCACTTTTTCATGTAACCTATGGATTACATCTGATGTAGAAAGAAGATAGCTTAAATGTTAAATGTTTTTGATTTTTTATCGTGTTCCCTGTGGATTACATCTGATGAAGAAAGAAGATGTATTTTAGTGAAAGTTCATTTCCCCTTGTTTTGTTTCCTGTGGATTACGGCTGATGAAGAAAGATGGTTTTTATCGACGGGTATTTTCCACTTTTTTGTGTTCCCTGTAGATTACATCTGATGAAGAAAGAAGATGTATTTTGTTGAAAGTTAATTTCCACTTGTTTTGTTTCCTGTGGATTACGGCTGATGAAGAAAGAAGGTATTTATCGATGGGTATTTTCCACTTTTTCGTGTAACCTATGGATTACATCTGATGAAGAAAGAAGATGTATTTTATTGAAAGTTAATTTCCACTTGTTTTGTTTCCTGTGGATTACGGCTGATGAAGAAAGAATGTTTTTATCGACGAGTATTTTCCACATTTTCGTGTAATCTGTGGATTACATATGATGAAGAAAGAAGATAGTTTTTAATGAAAGTTAATTTCCACTTGTTTTATTTCCTGTGTACTGTGGCTGATGAAGAAAGATCGTTTTTATTGACGGGTATTTTCCACTTTTTCGTGTAACCTTTGAATTACATCTGATGTAGAAAGAAGATAGTTTTTAATGTTAAATGTTTGTGATTTTTTCATGTGCACTGTGGATTACATCTGATGAAGAAAGATGGTTTTTATCGATGGGAATTTTCTCCTTTTTTGTGTTCACTTTGGATTACTTCTGATGAAGAAAGAAAATGTATTTTATTGAAAGTTAATTTCCACTTGTTTTGTTTCCTGTGGATTACGGCTGATGAAAAAAGATGGTTTCTATCGACGAGTATTTTCCACTTTTTCATGTAGCATATGGATTACATCTGATGTAGCAAGAAGATAGCTTTTAATGTTAAATGCTTTTGATTTTTTCGTGTACCTGTGGATTACATCTGATGAAGAAAGAAGATGTATTTTGTTGAAAGTTAATTTCCACTTGTTTTGTTTCCTGTGGATTACGGCTCATGAAGAAGGATGGTTTTTATCGACGTGTATTTTCCACTTTTTCGTGTAACCTATGGATTACATCTGATGAAGAAAGAAGATAGTTTTTATTGTTAAATTTTTTTTATTTTTTCGTGTTCCCTGTGGATTACATCTGATGAAGAAATAAGATGTATATTATTGAAAGTTAATTTCCACTTGTTGTGTTTCCTGTGGATTATGGCTGATGAAGAAAAAAGGTTTTTATTGACGGGCATTTTCCACATTTTTGTGTAATCTATGGATTCCAACTCATGAAGAAAGAAGATAGTTTTTAATGTTAAATGTTTTTGATTTTTTCGTGTTCCCTGTGGATTACATCTGATGAAGAAAGAAGATGTATTATATTGAAAGCTAATTTCCACTTGTTTTGTTTCCTGTGGATTACGGCTGATGAAAAAGATGGTTTTTATCGTTGGGTATATTCCACTTTTTCGTGTAAGCTATGGATTACATCTGATGAAGAAAGAAGATAGTTTAAATTGTTAAATGTTTTTGATTTTTTATCGTGTTCCCTGTGTATTACATCTGATGAACAAAGAAGGTGTATTTTAGTGAAAGTTAATTTCCGCTTGTTTTGTTTCCTGTGGATTACGGCTGATGAAGAAAGATGGTTTTTATCGACGGGTATTTTCCACTTTTTCATGTAACCTATGGATTACATCTGATGTAGAAAGAAGATAGTTTTTAATGTTAAATGTTTTTGATTTTTTCATGTTCCCTGTGGATTACATCTGATGAAGAAAGATGGTTTTTATCGACGGGTATTTTCTCCTTCTTTGTGTTCACTTTGGATTACTTCTGATGAAGAAAGAAGATAGTTTTTAATGTTAAATGTTTTTGATTTTTTCGTTTTCCCTGTGGATTACATCTGATGAAGAAAGAAGATGTATTTTATTGAATGTTAATTTCCACTTGTTTTATTTCCTGTGGACTATGGCTGATGAAGAAAGATCGTTTTTATCGACGGGTATTTTCCACTTTTTCGTGTAACCTATGAATTACATCTGATGTAGAAAGAAGATAGTTTTTAATGTTAAATGTTTGTGATTTTTTCGTGTGCACTGTGAATTACATCTGATGAAGAAAGATGGTTTTTATCGACGGGTATTTTCTCCTTTTTTGTGTTCACTTTGGATTACTTCTGATGAAGAAAGAAAACGTATTTTATTGAAAGTTAATTTCCACTTGTTTTGTTTCCTGTGGATTACGCCTGATGAAGAAAGATGGTTTCTATCGACGGGTATTTTCCACTTTTTCATGTAGCCTATGGATTACATCTGATGTAGCAAGAAGATAGTTTTTAATGTTAAATGTTTTTGATTTTTTCGTGTGCCCTGTGGATTACATCTGATGAAGAAAGAAGATGTATTTTGTTGAAAGTTAATTTCCACTTGTTTTGTTTCCTGTGGATTACGGCTGATGAAGAAAGATGGTTTTTATCGACGGATATTTTCTCCTTTTTTGTGTTCACTTTGGATTACATCTGATGAAGAAAGAAAATGTATTTTATTGAAAGTTAATTTCCACTTGTTTTGTTTCCTGTGGATTACGGCTGATGAAGAAAGATGGTTTCTATCGACGGGTATTTTCCACTTTTTCATGTAACCTATGGATTACATCTGATGTAGAAAGAAGATAGTCTTTATTTTTAAATGTTTTTGATTTTTTTGTGTTCCCTGAGGATAACATCTGATGAAGAAAGAAAATAATTTTTAAAGTTGAGTATTTTTGATTTTTTTGTGTTCCCTGAAGATTACATCTGACAAAGAAAGAGGATGTGTTTCATTGTAAGTTAATATCATTTTTTTGGTCACTGTAGATTATGCCTGATGAAGAAAGATGTTTTTTTTTATGGGTATTTTCCACTTTTTCGTCTAACCTATGGATTACATCTGATGAAGAAAGAAGATGTATTTTATTGAAAGTTAATTTCCACTTGTTTTGTTTCCTGTGGATTACGGATGATGAAGAAAGAAGATAGTTTTTATTGCTAAATGTATTTGATTTTTTCGTGTTCCCTGTGGATTACATCTGATGAAGAAAAAAGATGTATTTTATTGAAAGTTAATTTCCACTTGTTTTGTTTCCTGTGGATTACGGCTGATGAAGAAAGAAGGTATTTATCGATGGGTATTTTCCACTTTTTCATGTAACCTATGGATTACATCTGATGTAGAAAGAAGATAGCTTAAATGTTAAATGTTTTTGATTTTTTCGTGTTCCCTGTAGATTACATCTTATGAAGAAAGAAGATGTATTTTGTTGAAAGTTAATTTCCACTTGTTTTGTTTCCTGTGGATTACGGCTGATGAAGAAAGAAGGTATTTATCGATGGGTATTTTCCACTTTTTCGTGTAACCTATGGATTACATCTGATGAAGAAAGAAGATAGTCTTTATTTTTAAATGTTTTTGATTTTTTATCGTGTTCCCTGTGGATTACATCTGATGAAGAAAGAAGATGTATTTTATTGAAAGCTAATTTCCACTTGTTTTGTTTCCTGTGGATTACGGCTGATGAAGAAAGAAGGTTTTTATCGAAGAGTATTTTCCACATTTTCGTGTAATCTGTAGATTACATATGATGAAGAAAGAAGATAGTTTTTAATGTTAAATGTTTTTGATTTTTTCGTTTTCCCTGTGGATTACATCTGATGAAGAAAGAAGTTGTATTTTATTGAAAGTTAATTTCCACTTGTTTTATTTCCTGTGGACTATGGTTTATGAAAAAAGATCATTTTTATCGACGGGTATTTTCCACTTTTTCGTGTAACCTATGGATTACATCTGATGTAGAAAGAAGATAGTTTTTAATGTTAAATGTTTGTGATTTTTTCATGTGCACTGTGGATTACATCTGATGAAGAAAGATGGTTTTTATCGACGGGTATTTTCTCCTTTTTTGTGTTCACTTTGGATTACTTCTGATGAAGAAAGAAAATGTATTTTATTGAAAGTTAATTTCCACTTGTTTTGTTTCCTGTGGATTACGGCTGATGAAAAAAGATGGTTTCTATCGACGGGTATTTTCCACTTTTTCATGTAGCCTATGGATTACATCTGATGTAGCAAGAAGATAGCTTTAATGTTAAATGTTTTTGATTTTTTCGTGTACCCTGTGGATTACATCTGATGAAGAAAGAAGATGTATTTTGTTGAAAGTTAATTTCCACTTGTTTTGTTTCCTGTGGATTACGGCTCATGAAGAAGGATGGTTTTTATCGACGTGTATTTTCCACTTTTTCGTGTAACCTATGGATTACATCTGATGAAGAAAGAAGAAAGTTTTTATTGTTAAATGTTTTTGATTTTTTATCGTGTTCCCTGTGGATTACATCTGATGTAGAAAGAAGATGTATTTTATTGAAAGTTAATTTCCACTTGTTTTGTTTCCTGTGGATTATGTCTGATGAAGAAAGAAGGTTTTTATCGCCGGTTATTTTCCACATTTTCGTGTAATCTATAGATTACATATGAATAAGAAAGAAGATAGTTTTTAATGTTAAATGTTTTTGATTTTTTCGAGTGCCCTGTGGATTACATCTGATGAAGAATGATGGTTTTTATCGACGGGTATTTTCTCCTTTTTTGTGTTCACTTTGGATTACATCTGATGTAGAAAGAAGATAGCTTTTAATGTTAAATGTTTTTGATTTTTTTCGTGTACCCTGTGGATTACATCTGATGAAGAAAGAAGATGTATTTTGTTGAAAGTTAATTGCCACTTGTTTTGTTTTTTGTGGATTACGGCTGATGAAGAAAGATGGTTTTTATCGACGTGTATTTTCCACTTTTCCGTGTAACCTATGGATTACATCTGATGAAGAAAGAAGATAGTTTTTATTGTTAAATGTTTTTTATTTTTTCGATTTCCCTGAGGATAACATCTGATGAAGAAAGAAAATAATTTTTAAACTTGAGTATTTTTTATTTTTTTGTGTTCCCTGAAGATTACATCTGACAAAGAAAGAAGACGTGTTTTATTGTAAGTTAATATCATTTTTTTGGCCACTGTAGATTATACCTGATGAAGAAAGATTTTTTTTTTTATGGGTATTTTCCACTTTTTTGTGTAACCTATGAATTACATCTTATGAAGAAAGAAGATGTATTTTATTGAAAGTTAATTTCCACTTGTTTTGTTTCCTGTGGATTACGGATGATGAAGAAAGATGGTTTTTATCGACGGGTATTTTCCACTTTTTCGTGTAACCTATGGATTACATCTGATGAAGAAAGTAGATAGTTTTTAATGTTAAATGTTTTTGATTTTTTCGTGTTCCCTGTGGATTACATCTGATGAAGAAATAAGATGTATATTATTGAAAGTTAATTTCCACTTGTTGTGTTTCCTGTGGATTACGGCTGATGAAGAAAGAAGGTGTTTATTGACGGGCATTTTCCACATTTTCGTGTAATCTATGGATTCCAACTCATGAAGAAAGAAGATAGTTTTTAATGGTAAATGTTTTCGATTTTTTCGTGTTCCCTGTGGGTTACATCTGTTGAAGAAAGAAGATGTATTTTAATGAAAGTTTATTTCCACTTGTTTCATTTCCTGTGGATTACGGCTGATGAAGAAAGATGGTTTTTATCGACGGGTATTTTCCACTTTTTCGTGTAACCTATGGATCACATCTGATGAAGAAAGAAGATAGTTTTCATTGTTAAATTTTTTTTATTTTTTCGTGTTCCCTGTGGATTACATCTGATGAAGAAATAAGATGTATATTATTGAAAGTTAATTTCCACTTGTTGAGTTTCCTGTGGATTACGTCTGATGAAGAAAGAAGGTTTTTATTGACGGGCATTTTCCACATTTTCGTGTAATTTATGGATTCCAACTCATGAAGAAAGTAGATAGTTTTTAATGTTAAATGTTTTTGATTTTTTCATGTTCCCTGTGGATTACATCTGATGAAGAAAGAAGATGTATTTTGTTGAAAGTTAATTTCCACTTGTTTTGTTTCCTGTGGATTACGGCTGATGAAGAAAGATGGTTTTTATCGACGGATATTTTCTCCTTTTTTGTGTTCACTTTGGATTACATCTGATGAAGAAAGAAAATGTATTTTATTGAAAGTTAATTTCCACTTGTTTTGTTTCCTGTGGATTACGGCTGATGAAGAAAGATGGTTTCTATCGACGGGTATTTTCCACTTTTTCATGTAACCTATGGATTACATCTGATGTAGAAAGAAGATAGCTTTTAATGTTAAATGTTTTTGATTTTTTTCGTGTACCCTGTGGATTACATCAGATGAAGAAAGAAGATGTATTTTGTTGAAAGTTAATTTCCACTTGTTTTGTTTCCTGTGGATTACGGCTGATGTAGAAAGATGGTTTTTATCGACGTGTATTTTCCACTTTTTCGTGTAACCTATGGATTACATCTGATGTAGAAAGAAGATAGTGTTTATTTTTAAATATTTTTGATGTTTTTGTGTTCCCTGAGGATAACATCTGATGAAGAAAGAAAATAATTTTTAAAGTTGAGTATTTTTGATTTTTTTGTGTTCCCTGAAGATTACATCTGACAAAGAAAGAGGATGTGTTTCATTGTAAGTTAATATCATTTTTTTGGTCACTGTAGATTATGCCTGATGAAGAAAGATGTTTTTTTTATGGGTATTTTCCACTTTTTCGTGTAACCTATGGATTACATCTGATGAAGAAAGAAGATGTATTTTATTGAAAGTTAATTTCCACTTGTTTTGTTTCCTGTGGATTACGGATGATGAAGAAAGAAGATAGTTTTCATTGTTAAATGTATTTGATTTTTTCGTGTTCCCTGTGGATTACATCTGATGAAGAAAAAAGATGTATTTTATTGAAAGTTAATTTCCACTTGTTTTTTTTCCTGTGGATTACGGCTGATGAAGAAAAAAGGTATTTATCGATGGGTGTTTTCCACTTTTTCATGTAACCTATGGATTACATCTGATGTAGAAAGAAGATAGCTTAAATGTTAAATGTTTTTGATTTTTTCGTGTTCCCTGTAGATTACATCTAATGAAGAAAGAAGATGTATTTTGTTGAAAGTTAATTTCCACTTGTTTTGTGTCCTGTGGGTTATAGCTGTTGAAGAAACAAGGTATTTATCGATGGGTTTTTTCCACTTTTTCGTGTAACCTATGGATTACATCTGATGAAGAAAGAAGATGTATTTTAGTGAAAGTTCATTTCCCCTTGTTTTGTTTCCTGTGGATTACGGCTGATGAAGAAAGATGGTTTTTATCGACGGGTATTTTCCACTTTTTTGTGTTTCCTGTAGATTACATCTGATGAAGAAAGTAGATGCATTTTGTTGAAAGTTAATTTCCACTTGTTTTGTTTCCTGTGGATTACGGCTGATGAAGAAAGAAGGTATTTATCGATGGGTATTTTCCACTTTTTCGTGTAACCTATGGATTACATCTGATGAAGAAAGAAGATGTATTTTATTGAAAGTTAATTTCCACTTGTTTTGTTTCCTGTGGATTACGGCTGATGAAGAAAGAAGGTTTTTATCGACGAGTATTTTCCACATTTTCGTGTAATCTGTGGATTACATATGATGAAGAAAGAAGATAGTTTTTAATGAAAGTTAATTTCCACTTGTTTTATTTCCTGTGTACTGTGGCTGATGAAGAAAGATCGTTTTTATTGACGGGTATTTTCCACTTTTTCGTGTAACCTTTGAATTACATCTGATGTAGAAAGAAGATAGTTTTTAATGTTAAATGTTTGTGATTTTTTCATGTGCACTGTGGATTACATCTGATGAAGAAAGATGGTTTTTATCGACGGGAATTTTCTCCTTTTTTGTGTTCACTTTGGATTACTTCTGATGAAGAAAGAAAATGTATTTTATTGAAAGTTAATTTCCACTTGTTTTGTTTCCTGTGGATTACGGCTGATGAAAAAAGATGGTTTCTATCGACGAGTATTTTCCACTTTTTCATGTAGCATATGGATTACATCTGATGTAGCAAGAAGATAGCTTTTAATGTTAAATGCTTTTGATTTTTTCGTGTACCTGTGGATTACATCTGATGAAGAAAGAAGATGTATTTTGTTGAAAGTTAATTTCCACTTGTTTTGTTTCCTGTGGATTACGGCTCATGAAGAAGTATGGTTTTTATCGACGTGTATTTTCCACTTTTTCGTGTAACCTATGGATTACATCTGATGAAGAAAGAAGATAGTTTTTATTGTTAAATTTTTTTTATTTTTTCGTGTTCCCTGTGGATTACATCTGATGAAGAAATAAGATGTATATTATTGAAAGTTAATTTCCACTTGTTGTGTTTCCTGTGGATTACGGCTGATGAAGAAAACAGGTTTTTATTGACGGGCATTTTCCACATTTTTGTGTAATCTATGGATTCCAACTCATGAAGAAAGAAGATAGTTTTTAATGTTAAATGTTTTTGATTTTTTCGTGTTCCCTGTGGATTACATCTTATGAAGAAAGAAGATGTATTATATTGAAAGCTAATTTCCACTTGTTTTGTTTCCTGTGGATTACGGCTGATGAAAAAGATGGTTTTTATCGTTGGGTATATTCCACTTTTTCGTGTAAGCTATGGATTACATCTGATGAAGAAAGAAGATAGTTTAAATTGTTAAATGTTTTTGATTTTTTATCGTGTTCCCTGTGTATTACATCTGATGAACAAAGAAGGTGTATTTTAGTGAAAGTTAATTTCCGCTTGTTTTGTTTCCTGTGGATTACGGCTGATGAAGAAAGATGGTTTTTATCGACGGGTATTTTCCACTTTTTCATGTAACCTATGGATTACATCTGATGTAGAAAGAAGATAGTTTTTAATGTTAAATGTTTTTGATTTTTTCATGTTCCCTGTGGATTACATCTGATGAAGAAAGATGGTTTTTATCGACGGGTATTTTCTCCTTCTTTGTGCTCACTTTGGATTACTTCTGATGAAGAAAGAAGATAGTTTTTAATGTTAAATGTTTTTGATTTTTTCGTTTTCCCTGTGGATTACATCTGATGAAGAAAGAAGATGTATTTTATTGAATGTTAATTTCCACTTGTTTTATTTCCTGTGGACTATGGCTGATGAAGAAAGATCGTTTTTATCGACGGGTATTTTCCACTTTTTCGTGTAACCTATGAATTACATCTGATGTAGAAAGAAGATAGTTTTTAATGTTAAATGTTTGTGATTTTTTCGTG
Source organism: Phyllobates terribilis (assembly GCF_046119375.1). Lineage (NCBI taxonomy): Eukaryota > Metazoa > Chordata > Amphibia > Anura > Dendrobatidae > Phyllobates > Phyllobates terribilis. Next base: position 641,453,973 of record NW_027362762.1, read on the forward strand.
TGCACTGTGAATTACATCTGATGAAGAAAGATGGTTTTTATCGACGGGTATTTTCTCCTTTTTTGTGTTCACTTTGGATTACTTCTGATGAAGAAAGAAAACGTATTTTATTGAAAGTTAATTTCCACTTGTTTTGTTTCCTGTGGATTACGCCTGATGAAGAAAGATGGTTTCTATCGACGGGTATTTTCCACTTTTTCATGTAGCCTATGGATTACATCTGATGTAGCAAGAAGATAGCTTTTAATGTTAAATGGTTTTGATTTTTTCGTGTACCCTGTGGATTAAATCTGATGAAGAAAGAAGATGTATTTTGTTGAAAGTTAATTTCCACTTGTTTTGTTTCCTGTGGATTACGGCTCATGAAGAAGGATGGTTTTTATCGACGTGTATTTTCCACTTTTTCGTGTAACCTATGGATTACATCTGATGAAGAAAAAAGAAAGTTTTTATTGTTAAATGTTTTTGATTTTTTATCGTGTTCCCTGTGGATTACATTCGATGTAGAAAGAAGATGTATTGTATTGAAAGTTGATTTCCACTTGTTTTGTTTCCTGTGGATTATGGCTGATGAAGAAAGAAGGTGTTTATCGCCGGTTATTTTCCACATTTTCGTCTAATCTATGGATTACATATGAATAAGAAAGAAGATAGTTTTTAATGTTAAATGTTTTTGATTTTTTCGTGTGCCCTGTGGATTACATCTGATGAAGAATGATGGTTTTTATCGACGGGTATTTTCTCCTTTTTTGTGTTCACTTTGGATTACATCTGATGTAGAAAGAAGATAGCTTTTAATGTTAAATGTTTTTGATTTTTTTCGTGTACCCTGTGGATTACATCTGATGAAGAAAGAAGATGTATTTTGTTGAAAGTTAATTGCCACTTGTTTTGTTTCTTGTGGATTACGGATGATGAAGAAAGATGGTTTTTATCGACGTGTATTTTCCACTTTTCCGTGTAACCTATGGATTACATCTGATGAAGAAAGAAGATAGTCTTTATTTTTAAATGTTTTTGATTTTTTTGTGTTCCCTGAGGATAACATCTGATGAAGAAAGAAAATAATTTTTAAAGTTGAGTATTTTTGATTTTTTTGTGTTCCCTGAAGATTACATCTGACAAAGAAAGAGGATGTGTTTCATTGTAAGTTAATATCATTTTTTTGGTCACTGTAGATTATGCCTGATGAAGAAAGATTTTTTTTTATGGGTATTTTCCACTTTTTCGTGTAACCTATGGATTACATCTTATGAAGAAAGAAGATGTATTTTATTGAAAGTTAATTTCCACTTGTTTTGTTTCCTGTGGATTACGGATGATGAAGAAAGATCGTTTCTATCGACGGGTATTTTCCACTTTTTCATGTAACCTATGGATTACATCTGATGTAGAAAGAAGATAGCTTTTAATGTTAAATGTTTTTGATTTTTTCGTGTGCCCTGTGGATTACATCTGATGAAGAAAGAAGATGTATTTTGTTGAAAGTTAATTTCCACTTGTTTTGTTTCCTGTGGATTACGACTGATGAAGAAAGATGCTTTTTATCGATGGGTATTTTCTCCTTTTTTGTGTTCACTTTGGATTACATCTGATGAAGAAAGAAAATGTATTTTATTGAAAGTTAATTGCCACTTGTTTTGTTTCCTGTGGATTACGGCTGATGAAGAAAGATGGTTTCTATCGACGGGTAATTTCCACTTTTTCATGTAACCTATGGATTACATCTGATGTAGAAAGCAGATGGCTTTTAATGTTAAATGTTTTTGATTTTTTCGTGTACCCTGTGGATTACATCTGATGAAGAAAGAAGATGTATTTTGTTGAAAGTTAATTTCCACTTATTTTGTTTCCTGTGGATTACGGCTGATATAGAAAGATGGTTTTTATCGACGTGTATTTTCCACTTTTTCGTGTAACCTATGGATTACATCTGATGTAGAAATAAGATAGTCTTTATTTCTAAATGTTTTTGATTTTTTATTGTGTTCCCTGTGGATTACATCTGATGAAGAAAGAAGATGTATTTTAGTGAAAGTTCATTTCCACTTGTTTTGTTTCCTGTGGATTACGGCTGATGAAGAAAGATGGTTTTTATCGACGGGTATTTTCCACTTTTTTGTGTTCCCTGTAGATTACATCTGATGAAGAAAGAAGATGTATTTTGTTGAAAGTTAATTTCCACTTGTTTTGTTTCCTGTGGATTACGGCTGATGAAGAAAGAAGGTATTTGTCGATGGGTATTTTCCACTTTTTCGTGTAACCTATGGATTACATCTGATGAAGAAAGAAGATAGTCTTTATTTTTAAATGTTTTTGTTTTTTAACATTAAAAACTGTTAAATGTTTTTGATTTTTTCGTTTTCCCTGTGGATTACATCTGATGAAGAAAGAAGATGTGTTTTATTGAAAGTTAATTTCCACTTGTTTTATTTCATGTGGACTATGGCTGATGAAGAAAGATCATTTTTATCGACGGGTATTTTCCACTTTTTCTTGTAACCTATGGATTACATCTATGGATTACATCTGATGTAGAAAGAAGATAGTTTTTAATGTTAAATGTTTGTGATTTTTTCGCGTGCACTGTGGATTACATCTGATGAAGAAAGATGGTTTTTATCGACGGGTATTTTCTCCTTTTTTGTGTTCACTTTGGATTACTTCTGATGAAGAAAGAAAATGTATTTTATTGAAAGTTAATTTCCACTTGTTTTGTTTCCTGTGGATTACGGCTGATGAAGAAAGATGGTTTCTATCGACGGGTATTTTCCACTTTTTCATGTAGCCTGTGGATTACATCTGATGTAGAAAGAAGATGTATTTTATTGAAAGTTAATTTCCACTTGTTTTGTTTCCTGTGGATTATGGCTGATGAAGAAAGATGGTTTTTATTGCCGGTTATTTTCCACATTTTCGTGTAATCTATGGATTACATATGAAGAATAGTGTTGAGCCACCCCCGTAGTGTTCGAGTTCGGTTCGGTTCGTCGAACACCTTCGAACACCGTTAAAACCAATGGCAGGCAAACAAAAACACATAGAAACACATAGAAAACACCTTCAAAGGTGTCCAAAAGCTGACAAACTGCTCAGAAGACACAACTAACACATGGAAAAGTGACAAGTACATTTAGTCTTGAGAAAAGAAAAGAGGTGGAGGAGTAAAAGGAGGGGGAGACACAGATATAGGCATGTCATGCCCTTCTAAAATCCAAAAAGTGAGAAGCCGACACGTTCAGTCCGCTCCTGCCCGTGCCACCTCCGTGTCGCCGGGTTTGTGCCAGAGCCGCGGTGAACCCTGACGGCCAGCCCCACTCTCCCAATACTGGTGCCTGTCCGCTGGTGGGTCGAGCGAGCCCCCCTGTGGTGGAGGCAGCTCTAAGCTTTTTAATTTAAATTGTCTCTCTAATTTGAATGAATACACTTTAAATCCATTTACAAGGATCTATTGGAGGGCAAGTCTCATGCCAGCAGCCGCGTAATTCCAGCTCCAGTAGCGTCCACTAAAGCTGCTGCAGTTAGAAAGCTTTTATAAGGATCGAGCTCGGCTGTCCACCGCAAGGCATCCTACTGCCAGTCCCAGCCCCTATGCCTTGGGGTGCCTCCTGATGCTCTTCACTGAGTATCCCGTGGTCCCGAAGCATTTCCTTTGAAAAAATTAAGTGTCCAAACTACAGGTGGTGTAGCTTGCTTAACAGCCGGGATAATCCGCTGACTAGCAGACACTGCTACTAGGCACAAAGTATTTCCTGGGCTAGATGCAGTTAAAAATTTGTAATTAGATACTCTCGTTGGATGCTGAGAAAGCATTCCATAGAGTCTCCTGGCACGCCATATATGATTCTCTTAAAAAGCTTGGGGTAGGGGTCTAGGGGACCCTTTTATAGCCAAAATCACGGCCCTGTATCGCAATACGTCACCTAGGCTGAAGATAAATGGAACTGTAGCACCCTGAGGGCTCGGTTGCTACAGAGGTATTGCACCTCACCCAGAGGTGTGATATCTCACTCTCAGGTAAGGATGGAGTGTGGATCAGGACCCGACACCTGCATGCATTACACCACATTGCCGTGGGGCAGGGCGACCAATATGACCCTGAGATGGGCACGACAGTCCCTGTCCCTGGCTGGAGTGGGGGGAGGGAACACTGAGGAAGGGGAACCCTGTAGTGCAGGAGCAGGGAGGAAGCAGTTCCTGGGTGCATTGAGAAGGGAGTATAAAAGGTGGGCACCATTTTAGTTCAGTGCAGAGAAGTCTGAGCAGAAGTGACAGGGAGCAGGGGCTCTGCATGAGCTCTGCTCCGGAGGCGGGCCTAGTAACAGAGGCCCAGGCCTGGAAGAGGGAGAAGGAAGGAAGAGGAGCGGAGAAGGCTCCAGGAACGAGGAACGAAGGGATCCCAGGGGTGCGGACGGGCGAGTCGCCACCGCACGCCCGAATCCACCTGCATGGAGGGGTCAGGCCAAAGGGGGAGACCGGTCCCCGAAACTAGTGGAGGCAGGAAACGACCCTCAACTAGAAACCGGAGGCTGTGACATTTTATGTGGCGCAGCCCCTCGCTACACCCGCTAGGAGGGCAGCACATAGGGTCAGGGAAACTGGCACCAAGTTTACCAAGAGGAGGCCCGAGGCAGCCGGACAGAAGGGTTGGTAAGAAAGGCCAGACAAAGGACACACAAAGGGGGTCCTGTGAAGCGCTCCAAAGTTATCTGGGAGTTGTCTGAGCCCCTCACCTGGTGAGCACAGTACGACGTGGGCAGCCGTTACCTGCAGACGTGGTCTGGATAATGAGAACTGTGAGTAAAGGCACTGGACTGCATCACTGACTACGTGTCGTTACTGCTGCTGCCCTGCACCATCACCCCCATCCTCCGCATACACTGCCCTGAGGCTATGCTCCTCCCGTGGGGAGTTATGCTACGCTCTGCTGCACCCACAACACCAGCCTCAGCGGTCTGCCCTGCAGCGGCGGTTCACTCTGACCGCAATCCACGGGTGGCGTAGTCGGACATTTAAACATCAAAACCACATAAATAGTTCCGCCACTGGTTTGACCACCCTGAGCCACGGAACCGGGTCGCCGCCACGAAGACTACAACCACCAGCATCCACCAAAAAGGGTCCGGCTCCGGGTGTCCCAAGGCCCAGGGGGTGCATCAGAACATTTTCATCACCTTTCACAATCACCAATGGGACAAGGCAGGGATGTCCTCTGTCCCCTCTCTTATACATCCTAGTGACGGAGCACCTGCTCTCATCAATTCGCCATAACCCCAATATTAGGTGGATTGAGGTGGGAGGCACCGAGTACAAGTGCTCTCTATTTGCTGATGATGTACTAGTATATATCACTCAATCACATATATCCATCCATGCTGTTATGGCTGAAATAGATCACTTTGTTACATGGTCAAATTTTAAAATCAATGCAGCGAAGTCTGAGGCCCTCGATGTCTCCCTCCCCAAATCCATATAGGATTCCATCCAGTCCAACTTTCCCTTTGCCTGGCCCTCACAGGGTATCAAATACTTAGGAATTCCTATTCATAGAGACCTCTCCCATCTATGTTATCTTAATTTTGGGTCCTTTATTGAACAACTCCATACAGACCACGGTTGGCAATTTAGAACTGTAAGATTCACTACGTGAACCACTGGTGTTTTGTGGAAAAGCACATGTACACTGTGTTCCAAATTATTATGCAAAAAGTGTTTAGAAGTGATAAGGGAAGAATTTGTTTGTTTGTCAGTTAAACTCATTGATGGTGATGTGTGTCAGGGCTCTTTATATCACTGTAAGCAATTGCAGACACCTGTGCTAATTAGTTTGGCAGGTGTATCCAATGAAAGGCAAGACTACTTAAGAAGGCTGTCTCACATTATTAAGCAGCCTACATTTTCTGCCAAAATGGGAAAGAAAAAGGATGTGTCGGCTGCTGAGAAGCAACAAATTGTGGAGTGTTTAGGTCAAGGCATGACTACAATCAACATTGTGCGATGATCAGGATGAAGTGTCTTGGCAATCAAGAAGTATGTAGCTGATTCACAGTACACACGTGTGCGTGCTGATACGGGCAAATTGAGGACTCTTTCCTACAGGCAATTACGTCAGGTTAAAAGAGCAGCGGCAAAAAAGCCTTGTCATAGCAGCAGACAAGGTTTTGAAGCTGCTGGTGCCTCCAACGTCCCCCGAACAACAAGATGCAGGGTCCTTCAGAGGTTTGCAGCTGTGCATATGCCATCCTGTCGACCTCCTCTATCCACTTCACACAAGCAGAAACGGCTCCAGTGGGCCAAACATTACATGAAGACTGATTTCAAAACTGTTTTGTTCACGGATGAGTGCCGTGCAGCGCTCGATGGTCCAGATGGATGGAGTGGAGGATGGCTGGTTGATGGACACCCCACGCAAACACGGCTACAGCGCCAACAAGGAGGAGGTGGAGTAATGTTTTGGGCTGGAATCATGGGGAGAGAGATTGTCGGCCCCTTTAGGATCCCTGAAGGCGCTAAAGATGAACTCCATAATGTATGTGGATTTTCTCAAACAGCACTTTCTGCCATGGTTCAAGAAGAAGAACCGTGTATTTCACAGCAAGATCATTTTTTTGCATGATAATGCACCATCTCATGCTGCACATAAAACATCTGCATCTCTGGCTGATATGGGCATAAAAGGGGACAAACTTATGGTGTGACCCCCATGCTCCCCTGACCTCTACCCCATTCAGAACCTCTGGAGCATCATCAAAAGGAGTGTCTATGATGGCGGGAGGCAGTTCACATCTAAGCAACAGCTCTGGGAGGGTATTCTGTCCTCATGCAAAACAATTGAAGCAGAAACCATCCAAAACCTGACAAATTCAATGGACGAGAGAGTTCAGAAGCTCCTTTCGAACAAGGGGTCCTATGTGAAAATGTAACATCACCTAGAATAAAGTTTTGAGTTGAAAACTGTTTGATTTCAGTTTCTAATAACCTGCTAATGCTTATAATTTCAAAAATGACCATTTTTTTGGTCTTTATTAAAATGAAAAGGTTGATCGAAAAGTTTGGGGGATCTAAGAGTGGGGCAACCCAGTAGTCATGATTACTTCGAATTCTGACAATATGAGGGTCATGTTGCAGGTAGTGCAGCAAGAAGGCACTTATGTGTCTTGCGCATCTCGGAGCCCCAAAATTATTTTCCGGGCTAGATGCAGCTAAAAATTATTATTAATTTTAAATCTGGTGGAGCTTAGTATAGATGGGCTAATAGGATCAGTGCTGCACACTGCTACAAAGCCCAAATTATTTTCCAGTCAAGATACAGATAAACATGATTAGTAATTTGAAAGCTTAAAACGGTTGGTAGGGTGATTTTAACCAACCATCACGCTTTTACTCTCCCCAGGATGACACAGGGGTAGAAAAGTCGTTTCGGATCCGTGATTTGTTCATCTTTATGAACGCGAGTCTGTCTACATTATCAGTGGAGAGCTGCGTGCGCTTATCTGTCAGCACACCACCAGCAGCGCTGAACACACGTTCAGACAGAACGCTGGCTGCGGGGCATGACAAGATCTCCAAGGCATAAGTGGCTAGCTCCGGCCATTTATCCAGATTGGAAGCCCAAAAAGAGCAAGGGTCCAGTGACACAGTCATGGCTTCAATGTTTACTTGGAGATACTCCTGTACCATCGTCTCTAGGCGTTGACTATGTGTCAGACTTCTTGTCTCCTGTGGCCTTGAAAAGGATGGGCTAAAAAAGTGGTGAAATGATTCCGCAAAATTGATATTACCAGCAGATACTGTGGTTCTATTACGGTTTGAGTGCTGAACACTTGACGGTCCCACGGTTGGCAAGTTGGAACTGTGAGATTCACTACGTGCACCACTGGTGTTTTGTGGAAAAGCACATGTAAGATTCTGCAACAGTCTCTGCTGATACTCCTGCATGCGTGCATCCCTTTCTATGGCAGGAAAAATTTCTGCAAATTTACTTTTGTACCGGGGATCTAACAGTGTGGCAACCCAGTAGTCAGGATTATTTCTAATTCTCACAATTCGAGGGTCATGTTGCAGGTAGTGCAGCAAGAAGGCACTCATGTGTGTTGCGCATCCAGGAGCACCAAGTCCCTGTTGTGTTGGTGGCGAGGTAACAATCATGCTTCCTTCCTCTGTCCTCTCCCCAAAACCTCGCACAACAGAAATGTGATCAAGGTCTCCCTCATCTGATGAGTCTTCCATCAGTTCGTCCTCCACTTCTTCCTGGGCTCCTGCACCTTCCTCACTAGTTTGGCTGCTACCATGCGCCCTGGTAAAACCATCTCCCCCACCCTCACATGCCTGCCGCCTTGGTGCTGCCGACCGTCTGGACCTTGCAGATGTTAGCCCTTCCGCATACAACTCCTCCTCCTCTACTTCCTCCACCTCCTCTTGTGCCACCACCTGACTCCGAATTCTGTTTAACATGTGCTCCAGCATGTAAATCACCGGAATAGTCATGCTGATAATGGCATCGTCAGCACTAAACATCTTCGTCGCCATTTCAAAACTGTGCAGAAGGGTGCATAGGTCCCTGATCTGAGACCACTCCTCCAGCGTGATTTCCCCACCTCCGGATCTCGTTGGCCCAGGCTATACGTCAGAACTTATTGCACCAGGGCTTGTCGGTGCTGCCACAGTCGCTGCAACATGTGCAGAGTTGAATTCCACCGGGTAGGCACATCGCATTTTAGCCGGTGAAGTGGCAGGCCCAACGACTTCTGTAGAGATGTAAGTCGCTGAGCTGCGGGATGCGAACGGCGGAAGTGAGCACACAGCGACCGTGCCCTTTGCAGAAGGCCATCGAGTCTGGGATAGTGGGCTAAAAATTGCTGGACAACCAGGTTCAACACGTGAGCCATACAAGGCACGTGTGTGACATTGCCCCGGCGAAGGGCCGCACCCAGGTTTGCAGCATTGTCGCACACGGCCTTCCCTGGTTTCAGGTCCAGTGGAGACAACCATTCATGAAATTGGTTCTCCAGAGCTGACCACAACTCCTCAGCTGTGTGACTCACATTTCCCAGACATTTCAAAGTAAAAACCGCCTGATGACGTTGAGCCCTACTGCCAGCATAGTAAGGAGGTGTGCAGGATCCCTTCTGCGCAGTTAGAAAGCTTGTGGCATGACCAGACAGGCTTTGGGTGCAGGTGGAAGACCGAGAGGAGGTTGAGGAGGCAGAAGCAGTGGAGGAACTTTGACATAAAGAGGATTGACGCACAACTCGTGGGGACGGCAAGACTTGGACAGCAGCCCCTTGTCCTGCTGTCACCATAGTTACCCAGTGCCCAGTCAGCGACATGTAACGCCCCTGTCTATGCCTACTCGTCCAAGTGTCTGTGGTGAAATGCACCCTGTCACACACAGAGTTTCTCAAAGAAGTGGTGATGTTGTGTGCGACATGCTGGTGGAGCGCAGGCACACCTTTCTTTGAGAAGTAGTGCCGACTGGGCATCTGGTACTGGGGCACTGCGACGGACATAAGGTCTCGAAAATCCTCTGTGTCCACCAGGCGGAAAGGCAGCATTTCTGTAGCCAAGAGCTTGCAGATGGTGAAATTCAACCTCTTAGCTTTCTCATGGCTAGGAGGAAATGGTCTTTTACTTGTCCACATCTGAGGGACCGAGGGCTGGCTATTGTGCTTAGACGGGGTTGATAAGGGTGTCCCCGGCAAACTGCCGGTCTGTGAGGAAGATGCAGGCGGACATGTTAGGTTGCCTTGATCCAAAGGTGGTGCTATCGATGTCGGACAGCGCTCAACACCAGCTGGTGTTACCACCTCCAAAGAAAATGATGACCTGCCAATCACGCTGGCTGTTGCGGGCAAAGAGGTGGCAGGTCTGCGCCCCAAAACAGGTGTGACTGCTGTCCCCCCAGTCACAGAGGATGAAGAGGCCGCGGATGCACAAGATATGGCAGACGGTGGTTGGCCCGGCCGGCTAGGCCGCATTGTAGCACACTGAGCTTCCCACTGCAACTTATGCTTCATGTCCATGTGCCGGTTCATGCATGAAGTACTCAAACTATGTATTTTTTGGCCTCTATTTAGCTTTTGCTGACAAATGTTACAGATAACAAGAGTTGGGTCATCTTTATCGATCTGAAAAAATGCCCAGGCTATGCAAAGCTTAGCACCCATGTGACCTGAAGAGCCACCACGACTTGTGGTGAGAGGCAGAGTTGTGTTTGAGGATGCAGTTGTTGACGTGCTTCCAGTACTACGTCTCTGTCCAGGAAGGCGCAACCTGACCTCGTCATCACTAGCATCTTCCTCCACCTCCTCTGCTGACCTCATTTCTTGGCTGACTGTGGGTTGACAGTAAGTGGGATCTCCAACCTCATCATCATCACCCTGTGCGTTATCACACCCGTCGTCCTCAGAGCCAACCTGTTCCTGCCCTGACAAAAAACTAAAGTTGTCGCTCCAATCAGGTATTTGAGTCTCATCATCGTCTTCCTCATTGTCTCCACCAACAGGAGTTACAGTTTGGGAATGAGTGTCTACATTATGGTCAGAACCTTCTGCGTCTGGTCCTGGATCCGATTCATAAAGATTCTGGGCATCAGTGCAGATCATTTCCTCGTCTGGATTCACAGAAGCGCTGGAGTCGACCTCTGATTCCCAGGCTATAGTATGAGTAAACAGCTCTGCAGACTCAACCATCTGTTCTACCTCATACTCAGACGGGCAGCTGGAGATTTGGGAGCTGTGAGGAAGCAAGTGCGATTGGGGTGACACCTTTGAGGACTGGAGTATTTGTGATGTTGAAGTTGATGTGGAGGAGAGCCCACTTAAAGGAGCACTTGATATCCGTTGAAGCACCTGCTGTTTTTGTGCCTCATCTGGAATTTGTAGCGATTGGCGTGGCCGTAAGAAACTTTTTAGTTTGGCTGGAAGATGGTCTTTCTTCTGCAGATGTTACTGTTGCTTTAACACCTACCCCACGGACACAACCTTTTTTCCCCTTCCCAACACACCTATTCCCCTTTCCACCAGCAGCAGGCCTTTTTCCACTCATTTTGGTGGTTAACTAATTCACAACTCTGGAGTTGTTTGCACAAAAAAACAATGGATGGGAACCGAGCAGAGCTGAGTGGCCAAACTGTGGTATTAGGCCAAAACTATTGGCTGGGTTAGATGCAGAAAATTATATTCAATTTGCAACCTGATGGAGGTCAGTATAGATGGACTAATAGAGAAAGTCCCACACACTGCTAGAAGGCCAAATATTTTTTCAGAGCTGGATGCAGATAAAAATTATTTTTAATTTGCAACCTGATGGCGGTCAGTATAGATGGACTAATAGAGAAAGTCCCACACACTGCTAGAAGCCCAAATATTTTTTCAGAGCTGGATGCAGATAAAAATTATTTTTAATTTGCAACCTGATGGAGGTCAGTATAGATGGACTAATAGAGAAAGTCCCACACACTGCTAGAAGGCCAAATATTTTTTCAGAGCTAGATGCAGACAAAAAATTATTTTCAGTTTGCAACCTGATGGAGGTCAGTATAGATGGACTAATAGAACAAGTCCCACACACAGCTAGAAGCCCAAATATTTTTTCAGAGGTAGATGCAGAAAAAAATGATATTCAGTTTGCAACCTGATGGAGGTCTGTATAGATGGATTAATAGAACAAGTCCCACACACAGCTAGAAGCCCAATATTTTTTCAGAGGTAGATGCAGAAAAAAAATATATTCAGTTTGCAACCTGATGGAGGTCAGTATAGATGGACTAATAGAGAAAGTCCCACACACTGCTAGAAGGCCAAATATTTTTTCAGAGGTAGATGCAGACAAAAAAATATTTTTAATTTGCAACCTGATAGAGGTCAGTATAGATGGACTAATAGAGAAAGTCCCACACACTGCTAGAAGGCCAAATATTTTTTCAGAGCTGGATGCAGATAAAAATTATTTTTAATTTGCAACCTGATGGAGGTCAGTATAGATGGACTAATAGAGAAAGTCCCACACACTGCTAGAAGGCCAAATATTTTTTCAGAGCTAGATGCAGAAAAAAATTCTATTCAGTTTGCAACCTGATGGAGGTCAGTATAGATGGACTAATAGAACAAGTCCCACACACTGCTAGAAGCCCAAATATTTTTTCAGAGCTAGATGCAGAAAAAAATTATATTCAATTTGCAACCTGATGGAGGTCAGTATAGATGGACTAATAGAATGATGCTATGCCCAAAAGATTTTACTTCACTAGGTGCAGTAAAAAAATTGATATTCTATACACAGGTGGTATATCTTGCAACACAGATAGGCTACTCCACTGACTAACACACTCTGCAATAGGCCAAAAAGGATTAGCTTTGCTAGATTCAGCCAAATGCTGTGAAAAAAACTTGCACAGCACTGGCACAGACCTGCCTGGCAAAAACTGATAGGAACTGATGTAACCTAGTCCTGAAAAGGACTGCAATTACAATTAGTCTTTACTCCCACAATCTATCTATTTAAGAGCACAGACCTGCCTGATAAAAGTCGTAGGAAATGCTGTAACCTAGTCCTTAAAAGGACTGCAATCACAACTATTCCGTACTCCCAAGCTATCTGTAGATTTGTGCGAAAATTGGCATGAAATTAACAAGGTATAGCGCACACAGCAACAGCGGTGCCGTCTAACACGCAGCTGCAGCAGTGAGAAAATGGTGGCGACGGGGAAAATGGCTTGGTCTTATAGGGCAAGGACATGTGACATACACTGCCAATGACACATGCCCTTGCTTGTGTGAAAAAAGCACTTCGCTCCATGTGTGCGCTGCTGATAGGCTGACAGATTGCACCTGCCCACTGTAAATGCGGGAAAGAGAAAAAAAAAATGGAGATCTTCATTATTCCTGCAGAGATCCATCCCCTGCCCCTCCCCCCACCCCGCTGTACACTCAAACTGCGTATGAACATTAATTTTCATCATTACTGAGAAAAAGTCCAGTTATGATTTTGGTGCACGAACAGTTATCGAACATAAACTCGAACAGCCGAATTTTTCTCAAATCGTTCGTGTTCGCCGAACGGCTCGAACACCGCCCAGAACAGCTCGAATTTGAGATTGGCGAACAGTTCGAGTAGAACAACGCTCATCTCTAATGAAGAAGAAAGAAGATAGTTTTTATTGTTAAATGTTTTTGATTTTTTATCGTGTTCCCTGTGGATTACATCTGATGTAGAAAGAAGATGTATTTTATTGAAAGTTAATTTCCACTTGTTTTGTTTCCTGTGGATTATGGCTGATGAAGAAAGAAGGTTTTTATCGCCGGTTATTTTCCACATTTTCGTGTAATCTATGGATTACATATGAAGAAGAAAGAAGATAGTTTTTAATGTTAAATGTTTTTGATTTTTTCGTGTGCCCTGTGGATTACATCTGATGAAGAATGATGGTTTTTATCGACGGGTATTTTCTCCTTTTTTGTGTTCACTTTGGGTTACATCTGATGTAGAAAGAAGATAGCTTTTAATGTTAAATGTTTTTGATTTTTTCGTGTACCCTGTGGATTACATCTGATGAAGAAAGAAGATGTATTTTGTTGAAAGTTAATTTCCACTTGTTTTGTTTCCTGTGGATTACGGCTGATGAAGAAAGATGGTTTTTATCGACGTGTATTTTCCACTTTTCCGTGTAACCTCTGGATTACATCTGATGAAGAAAGATGATAGCTTTTATTGTTAAATGTTTTTTATTTTTTCGTGTTCCCTGAGGATAACATCTGATGAAGAAAGAAAATCATTTTTAAAGTTGAGTATTTTTGATTTTTTTGTGTTCCCTGAAGATTACATCTGACAAAGAAAGAAGATGTGTTTTATTGTAAGTTAATATCATTTTTTTGGTTACTGTAGATTATGCCTGATGAAGAAAGATGTTTTTTTTTATGGGTATTTTCCACTTTTTCGTGTAACCTATGGATTACATCTGATGAAGAAAGAAGATGTATTTTATTGAAAGTTAATTTCCACTTGTTTTGTTTCCTGTGGATTACGGATGATGAAGAAAGAAGATGTATTTTATTGAAAGTTAATTTCCACTTGTTTTGTTTCCTGTGGATTACGGCTTATGAAGAAAGATGGTTTCTATCGACGGGTATTTTCCACTTTTTCATGTAACCTATGGATTACATCTGATGTAGAAAGAATATAGTCTTTATTTTTAAATGTTTTTGATTTTTTTGTGTTCCCTGAAGATTACATCTGACAAAGCAAGAAGATGTGTTTTATTGTAAGTTAATGTCATTTTTTTGGTCCCTGTAGATTACGCCTGATGAAGAAAGATGTTTTTATTGATGAGAATTTTCCACTTTTTCGTGTAACCTATGGATTACATCTGATGAAGAAAGATGGTTTTTATCGACGGGTATTTTCTCCTTTTTTTGTTCACTTTGGATTACATCTAATGAAGAAAGAAGATGTATTTTATTGAAAGTTAATTTCCACTTGTTTTGTTTCCTGTGGATTACATCTGATGAAGAAAGAAGATAGTTTTTAACCCCTTTAAAGCCCATGACGTACTAATATACGTCAGTGCCCTGGGCTTTAAGAGCCTGACCCGTATTAGTACGTCATCGCGATTGCGGCTGTGCGGGCGCGATCGCCGTCGGGTGTCAGCTGATTGTCACAGCTGACACCCGGTACTATGTGCAGGGAGTGGTCCCACACCACTCCCAGCACATTAACCGCCGCAATGCTGCGATCAAAGTCGATCGCAGCATTGTGGTGGCAAGGGGAGGTGATCGGTATACTCACCTCCTCTTCCGGCCTCCAGCCCTGTCTGCCGCGGCTTCCCGTGTGTTGCCATGATGACCCAATGTCATCATGACAACATCCGGGTCACCAGACAGCTGGAAGATTGTTTGGACATGCGCAGTGCATCTCCAAACTATCTTCTCCCTGTCCAGCGCTGACTGTCTGCATGGCACAGGGATGGTGCTGCATTCCTGTGCCATGCAGGCGATCAGAATAAAAAAAGTGAAAGTCCCATAGTGGGACAAAGTAAAAAAGTAAAAAAAACTCACAAAAAGTGAAAAAAAAAAAAATTGTAAAAATATTTAAAAAATAAATAAATAAATAATCCACTAAAATAAAAATATAATGTACCCATCAATAAATATTATTATGAAAAAAAACAAAACAAACAATAAAAGTACACATATTTGGTATCGCCGCGTCCGTAACTACCTGGTCTATAAAACTGTTTCACTAGTTAACCCCTTCAGTGAACACGGTAAAAAATAAAAGTATAAAACAAAGCAAAAAACATTGCTTTATCATCATACCGCCAAAGAAAAAATGGAATAACACGCGATCAAAAAGTCGAATATAAATAAAAATGGTACCGCTGAAAACGTCATCTCGTCCCGCAAAAAACATGCCACCATACAGCTCCATCATCCAAAAAATCAAAAAGTTACAGCTCTCAAAATAATCGATGCAAAAGAATAATTTTTCTATAAAATAGCTTTTACTGTGTAAAAGTGCCAAAACATAAACTATATAAATGTGGTTCCACTGTAAACGTACTGACCCGAAGAATAAAGCTACCTTATCAATTTTACCACATCCGGAGCAGAATAAAAAATTTAAAAAAACACAATTCCTGAATTGTTGGTTTTTGTTTATTCTGCCTCCCAAAAATAGTAATAGAAAGCGATCAAAAAATGTCACGTGCCTGAAAATGGCACCAATAAAAACGTCAACTCATCCCGCAAAAAACAAGCCGTCACATGACTCTGTCGGCGAAAATATGGCGATGCAAAAACTAGATTTTACAAAATATGTGTCTTTTAGTGTGTGACAGATGTCAATCATAAAAACCCGATATGATTCTGGTATCGCTGTAATCGCACCGACCCGAAGAATAAAGTAATCTCATCACTTATACCGCACGAGGAACAGCGTAAAAAATAAACGCTAGGGCTGGGGTTGGGGTTGTGCTAATGCTAGGGTTGGGGTTTTTTTTTTTTTCAAAAGTAAAAAAAAAAATATATATGATATGGCGACTAGTGTTGAGCGCAAGTGCTCGCTACTTGAGTTTGCATCGGGTGCTCGGGTATGCACTGAGTATCACGAGTGCTCGAGTCTCCGCCCGATATGCTTCGCGGCCAAAAAAAACTCGCGGGGATTTCCTGCCATGCACGAGCGATCCCCGCATGTTATTTTGGGGGGTCTAATAACAATGAAACATGCGGGCGGGGACTCGAGCATTTCACTTGAGCACCCGTGATACATGGTGCATACCTGAGTGCCAGATGCAAACTCAAGTAGCGAGCACTTGCGCTCAAGAGTAATGACAACTTATTCAATATGATGACCTAATGTTATCAAATTCTGTGTCGTACCTCTGGGTTCAAAACTTTCACTATACCCCTTAATAAAATCCTTGAGGGGTATAGTTTCCAAAATGGGGTCACTTGTTGGGGAGCTCCACTGTTTAAGCACATCAGGGGCTCTCCAAACGCAACATGGTGTCCGCTAACAATTTGAGCCGATTTTCCATTCAATTTGTTAGCGGACACCATGTCGCGTTTGGAGAGCCCCTGATGTGCCTAAACAGTGGAGCTCCCCCACAAGTGACCCCATTTTGGAAACTAGACCCCCCCAAGGCACCAATATAGATGCATAGTGAGCACTTGGAACCCTCAGGTGCTTCACAAATTGATTCGTAAAAATGAAAAAGTGGAAAAAAAAATACTTTTTCATTTTTACGAATCAATTTGTGAAGCACCTAGGGGTTCCAAGTTCTCACTATGCATCTAGATAGGTGCCTTGGGGGGTCTAGATTCCAAAATGGGGTCACTTGTGGGGGGTTTCCACTGTTTAGGCACATCAGGGGCTCTCAAAACGCAACATGGCGTGCGCTAATTATTCAAGCAAATTTTACAATCAAAAAGTCAAATGGCGCTCCTTCCCTTTCGAGCCCTGCCGTGCGCTCAAACAGTGTTTTTTCCCCACATATAGGGTATCTGCGTGCCCAGGGGAAATTGCACAACAAATTTTGGGGTCCATTTATTGCTGTTACCCCTGCGAAAATAAAAAAAATTGGGTCTAAAGTAACATTTTTGTGAGAAAAGTTAAATGTTCATTTTTTTTTATCTATTTTAGGATTCACAATGTTTAGTGACCCCTGATTGTTCTATATAGATGGAATGGGCGATATAAATTGGAGATGTAAAGTCGTTGATACCGATAATATTTTTAACTATCACACTTGTAAATAATAATATTGCATTTTTAGCTCTACTTTTTGATGTAATAATACTTCTTGCATGAGTCTTATATGCAGCTACACCAAAAGATCCTCAGTTGGAGATATGGCCTAGTGGGTTAATACTGTGAATTGGTTTATATACTTTTGAAGCAGTTCGCTTCATGGGTTTGATTCCAGTGAGTACCACTATTTGTTATTTTAATATATTTAGAAGATGAAGTGTGTTGCAGAGAAAATGATTCTAGTATTGCTGCTGTTAATATAAATTACGTTAGGTATTTAATAAATGACAACAATTTTTTAGCTAACATTTTCCCTCATTTTCATTCATATGAACTCCCTTTAGTGGTCTTACACGGGGCTGCATCTGATTATTTCAGATAGTTATATGGCTGAGTGGTCTGATGCTGTGATATGGCTTACATAGTTTTGGAGTAATGTTGCCTCACGGGTTCGATCCCGGTGAACGTCAGAATTTTAATTTTTGAAAGATACTATTTTCTTTTATGGTTTACTAGAGATTCATCTCATTGTGAAAAATGTCATGCTTTTTATGATTAATTGTCTAATGTGTGAGTTTTTATGAGTATTTTTAGCTTTTAGAGTTTGCTGGTAAAATGTGGGCGTTTTCACAGGAAGTACCGTCATGTGTGACACGTGTAATTATATGTTATATATATATATGTGGATTGTGACTGACTTGGTAGCCCTGAGGAAGTGGCAGTGTAGACACGAAACGCATAGGCCAAGTAATAAAGAAAGTTTGGTTTATCATTAACCCTTGTGTGTCTCTGGACCAGCGCGGAGGATCAGCCCGGCTTCTTATCTCCTCTTATTGTTCACTATGCATCTAGATAGTTGCCTGGGGGGGTCTAGTTTCTAAAATGGGGTCACTTGTGGGGGAGCTCCAATGTTTAGGCACACAAGGGCTCTCCAAACGCAACATGGCGTCCGCGAATAATTCAAGCAAATTTTACAATCAAAAAGTCAAATGGCGCTCCTTCCCTTTCGAGCCCTGCCGTGCGCCCAAACAGTGTTTTTTCCCCACATATGGGGTATCTGCGTGCCCAGGGGAAATTGCACAACAAATTTTGGGGTCCATTTTTTCTTGTTACCCCTGCGAAAATAAAAAAAATTGGGTCTAAAGTAACATTTTTGTGAAAAAAGTTAAATGTTCATTTTTTTCTTCCACATTCCAAAAATTCCTGTGAAGCACCTGAAGGGTTAATAAAGTTCTTGAATGTGGTTTTGAGCACCTTGAGGGGTGCAGTTTTTAGAATGGTGTCACTTTTGGGTATTTTCTGTCATAAAGACCTCTCAAAGTGACTTCAAATGTGATGTGGTCCCTAAAAAAATGGTTTTGTAAATTTTGTTGGAAAAATGAGAAATCGCTGGTCAACTTTTAACCCTTATAGCTCCCTAACAAAAAAAAAATTTGGTTCCAAAATTGTGCTGATGTAAAGTAGACATGTAGGAAATGTTATTTATTAACTCTTTTGTGTGACATATCTCTCTGATTTAAGGGCATAAAAATTCAAATTTTGAAAATTGCAAAATTTTCAAAATTTTCGCCAAATTTCCATTTTTTTCACAAATAAATGCAAGAGATATCGAAGAAATTTTACCACAGTCATGAAGTACAATATGACACAAAAAAACATTCTCAGAATCAGGGGGATCCGTTGAAGCGTTCCAGAGTAATTACCTCATAAAGTGACAGTGGTCAGAATTGTAAAAATTGGCCTGGTCATGAACGTGCAAACCACCTTGGGGTTAATGTTAAATGTTTTTGATTTTTTCGTGTTCCCTGTGGATTACGTCTGATGAAGAAAGATGTTTTTTATCGATGGGTATTTTCTCCTTTTTCGTGTTCCCTGTGGATTACATCTGATGAATAAAGAAGATGTATTTTATTGAAAGTTAATTTCCACTTGTTTTGTTTCCTGTGGATTACGGCTGATGAAGAAAGAAGGTTTTTATCGACAGGTATTTTCCACTTTTTCATGTAACCTATGGATTACATCTGATGTAGAAAGAAGATAGCTTTTAATGTTGAATGTTTTTGATTTTTTCGTGTACCCTGTGGATTACATCTGATGAAGAAAGAAGATGTATTTTGTTGAAAGTTAAATTCCACTTGTTTTGTTTCCTGAATAAAGAGAACCACCGAATGATAGGTCCAATCGAACAAAAGTAATTAATTAAATACCTTTATTAGAGTTATGGTTAAAGTGACACTACATGCACAAGGAAAGCCGCATTACAGTGACCATACAATGTTGTTATATTGCAATGTGTGCTGGACTATAGAATATGCTGGTGAATACCAGGGTAGGTAAATACAAAACAGATGATCAGTTATACTATAGATGGAAAAAAGAGGAGCAAAATAGGCTTGGATCACCAAATAAACAACTCCAGGTAGCATATGAATGGCCAAATCATGTATACATATTTAACAATATGGAGAGGAAAATTCCTATGTACTCCATATCAATGACCATTCATGTGCCCCATACACATCTATGTAATAATCAAGGTAATCAAAATACTGACTCAGATCATAAAAAAGTTAAGAGTATATACCTGCACACTAGTCCAGCGTATGTAAACGGCACCAAGCGGCGTAACCCCGACGCGCGTTTCGGACACACGTCCTTTGTCAGGGGGTAGCGTCCATATGAACCAGCGTGTATAAGAATACTGATATGACCAATCAACAAGCACCGGATAGCCTACGTAATCAAGGCCACCCGCAATCATTATCTAAATCGGGGCGGGCGCGTGCAGCTGTGTGTCAGCCGATGTATACAAGCAGCGTTCTACATTCACGCATGCGCCGGCCGGAGGGACCGGAAGTCGCGGGCATCGCGTCATGCATCAGCCGACGTCGGGAACACACATGACCCGGGTCACCTGATGCATAGAGACACGTGACCGCAGCCCCACGGAGCACAGACAGCGCATGCGTGTAACGCCTACCCGTAGCCATGGGCACCAATCTGTCCTCCATATCGTATCTGCAACAGGAGATTAAGAAGGCAGGACGAAGAAAGGAGCAAGAGGAGAGTGGAAGCACCACAAAAGGAGAATACACACGAGGGGAATAAAGGTTAATATGTGAAAATGTATAATGTGGATAAGTGCAATACTAAATAAAGCGATGCTGGCAATTTGTCACAAGAGGTGAATGATGACGAGACACAATTGCCACAAAGTGAGGAGGAGGATCATGGTGCGGAAGTGGAAGAGGAGGAGATGGTGGATGATCTGGTAACTGACCCAACGTGGCAGGAGGACACGCAGAGCGAGGCCAGCAGCACACTGGGGGAGGGAGGCAGAGTACCCCAACAGGCAGGAAGAAGCAGTGTGGTGGCCACAGACAGAAGGCGGGCAACCTTTCCCCGTAACACCAACACGAGGGACGTTGCCAGTACAGCCGGTAGGTCTTCCAGAGTCTGGAATTTTTTTAAAGACTCTGCTGATAACCCCAAAAAGGCCATTTGTACCACCTGCCTGGCCAGCATCAGCAGGGGTGACAAAACTACCAGCCTGACCACCACCAGCATGATCAGGCACATGTCAGCAAAGCACCCGACTTTGTGGGGCAAACCCCAGGGTCCACGACCAGTGTCAGCGGGTGTCACCACGGCTTCTTCCGCTGTTGTGAGTGCAAGGCAATCCCCTGTCCATACTGCATGCAAAGATGCCCCCTCCTCTCAGTCTTCACTTGTTATGGCAGTTTCTCCAGAAACAGCATCAACGTCCACGTCCATGTCCCACCGCAGCATTCAATTGTCCATATCCCATACCTTTGAATGAAAGCGGAAATTCGCAGCCAACGCCCCACAGACCACAGTCCTAAATTCACACATTTCACGACTACTTGCATTGGAAATGCTGACTTTTAGGCTGGTGGAGATGGAATCCTTCCGCAACCTTATGGCGGTGGCCGTCCCTCGGTACTCGGTCCCCAGCCGACACTATTTTGCCCGGTGTGCCATCCCCGCACTACACAAGCACGTGTCCCAAACCATCTATCGTGCCCTCAACAACGCAGTTACTGGGAGAGTCCACCTGACAACGGACACATGGACAAGTACTTGTGGCCAGTGACGGTACATCTCCCTGACAGCACACTGGTTAAACATAGTGGAAGCCGGGACCCAGTCGGACCTTGGGATGGAACACATCCTCCCCACACCGAGGATTGCGGGCCCTATGTCAGTCAAAGTTGCCCCCACAGTGTACAGCTCCTGCGCATCATCCTCCCCCTCCTCCTCCTCATGTTCAGCCTCCATCTCAGATATCACCACATCAGTTACAAGCTGGAAGCACTGCAGTACTGCCTCAGCCAAGCGGCAACAGGTTGTGCTGAAACTCATAAGCTTAGGTGATAAAGCTCACACTGCTTGTGAATTTTGGACAGTTGTGAATGAGCAGGCAGATCTGTGGCTGAGACCGCTGAACCTACATCCAGGCATGGTGGTGTGTGACAATGGCCGTAACCTGGTGGCGGCTCTGAGGCGAGGCGAGATCACACACGTACCTTGCCTGGCTCATGTGCTCAACCTTGTGGTTCAGCAGTTTCTTAAATAGTACCCCGAGTTGCCAGATCTGCTCGTCAAAGTACGCTGCCTGTCAGCTCATTTTTGGAAGTCGGCTACAGCTTCCGCAGCCCTTGCTGTGTTGCAGCAGCGTTCGCAGCTTCCGTCACACCGACTGGTGTGTGATGTCCCCACACGTTGGAACTCTACCCTCCACATGTTGCAAAGGATTTTTGAGCAGAAGAGAGCAGTTGTGGAGGACCAGCTGCAACAAGGCCGTCGATATTCAGGTCAGACTCCACACATAAGACCTCAGGAGTGGACCTGGATGTCTGACATATGTACCATCTTGACAAACTTTGTGGAGTCCACCAAGATGGCGAGTGGCGATGATGCCGTCATTAGCGTCAGCATTCCACTTGTCTGTCTTTTGCAACGCTCTCTGCAGAGAATTAAAGAGGAGGCATTGCAGCCAGAGTATGATGAGATGGATCAAGAAGCCATAGCGGGCGATTACACACAGCCCAGCCTCATCTCATCCCAATGTGCATTGGGGGACAATGAGGGAGAGGAGGAGGAGGTAGAACAGGAGATGGTATCATGCGCTGTAGACGGTGGTACCTGTACAACTGTCCTACCGTCGGTTCAGCGTGGGTGGCCTGAGGACAGGGGGAAGAAGAAGAGCATGGTCAGTCATCATCTTGGTGAGGACACGGAAGTCTTACCCGTTACCAGTCTGGCACGCATGGCTGACTTTAAGTTATGCTGCCATAACCGTGACCCTCGCGTTGTCAAAATGTTGGGTGACAGTCATTACTGGTTGGTGACACTTTTAGACCCCCGCTACAAGGAGAACTTTCACTCTCTTATTCCTGAGGTGGAGAGGTCTACAAAAATGGGGCAGTACCAGAAGGCCCTTGCTGCTGAATTGTTAAAAAAATTCCCATCTGAACATGCTAGCGGCAGAAGTCACAGTTCGTTGCCCAACCAAGGTGTACAGGCGAGAGAGACGCAACTCCAATCCAGCAGAGGAACACGGTCAACGTTCTGGGACAGCTTTCTGAGACCCGGCCAGCTTACATGGCCTGAGGCTCAGGGTACTCTCACAAAGAGTGGAAAGTTTCAAAAGATGGTGAGGGAGTACCTTGCTGACCGTACCAGCATGCTCCGTGATTCCTCTGTGCCTTTTAATTATTGGGTATCCAAGCTGGACACTTGGAATGAACTCACTCTGTACGCCTTGGAGGTCCTGGCCTGCCCTGCCGCTAGTGTGTTATCGGAGCGTGTTTTAGTGCCGCTGGGAGAATTATAACTGATAAGCGCACTCGCCTGTCAACTGACAATGCTGACAAGCTGACCCTTATCAAAATGAACAAGGGCTGGATTGGGCCAGACTTCTCATCACCACCAAATGACAACAGAGTAACAAAGTCAAATCCACTGTGTTGTTTCGGGAGGTGTATTCCCATGCACCGCTTCACACCCACACATGGGTATATACTTCCTGATTTCGGCTGTTTTTTGCTCTTGTCCTTATCCTCAGCCTCCACCACCACTTTACCACCAGGGTGACCGTGGTCCATGGTGCCAGCATTGCAAGTTCCTCCGTCCTCATTTTTGGCAGCTTTTGCTTGGAAGGCATAGGCAAAGACTATGGGAGACCCACTCCCCAATAATGGGAATAATGTTTTTAATATGCTGTACTGCATGGCTCTTGCAAGGGCATTAAAATCTTCTTATTAAGCTACTGAGACCTCCACATCTCTTCCAAGGGGCATTGATATTGTCTTTTTATTCCACTGTAACCTCCACCTGTCTTCCAAAGGGCATTAAAACCGTCTTGTTAAGCTACTGTGACCTCAACGTCTCTTCCAAGGGGCATTAAAACTGTCTTGTTAAACCACTCTGAACTCCACGCCTCTTCCAAGGGGCATTAAAACCGTTTTGTTAAGCTCCTGTGACCTCCACGTCTCTTCCACGGGGCATTGATATTGTCTTTTTATTCCACTGTAACCTCCACCACTCTTCCAAGGGACATTAAAACCATCTTGTTAAGCTACTGTGACCTCCACATCTCTTCCAAGGGGCATTAAAACCGTCTTGTTAAACCACTCTGAATTCCACCTCTCTTCGAAGGGGCATTAAAACCGTCTTGTTAAACCACTCTGAACTCCAAGTCTCTTCCAAGGGGCATTAAAATGGTCTTGTTAAGCTACTGTGACCTCCATATCTCTTCTACGGGGCATTGATATTGTCTTTTTATTCCACTGTAACCTCCACCACTCTTCCAAGGGGCATTAAAACCATCTTGTTAAGCTACTGTGACCTCCACATCTCTTCCAAGGGGCATTAAAAGCATCTTATTAAGCTATTGTGACCTCCACATCTCTTCCAAGGGGCATTGATATTGTCTTTTTATTCCACTGCGACCTCCACCACTCTTCCAAGGGGCATTAAAACTGTCTTGCTAAGCTACTGTAACCTCCACATCTCTTCCAAGGGGCATTAAAACCATCTTGTTAAACCACTCTGAACTCCACGTCTCTTCCAAGGGGCATTAAAACGGTCTTGTTAAGCTACTGTGACCTCCACGACTCTTCCACGGGGCATTGATATTGTCTTTTTATTCTACTGCGACCTCCACCACTCTTCCAAGGGGCATTGCATTTCCTCCTAATTTTAGTCAGAATTTTCTTTTCAATGCATAAGTGAACACTAAGGGAGACCCACTCCCCAATAATGGGTAGAAGGTTTTTAGTACACTGTAATCCACGTCTGTTTCAAGGGGCATTGCAGTTCGTCATAATTTTTGGAAAGCCTTCCATTCACTGCTTAGTAGTGTTGAGCGAACATGCTCGACACTGCTCGGTACTCGCCCAAGCATCACGCTACTCGGGATGTTCGGCGAGCACCGAGCATTTCCGGGTTACTCGGGCGGGAGCTCAGGTCTCCGCCCTGCATGTTTGGCGCTCTTTACAGAGCCAATGAACATGCAGGGATTGCCAGCCAGTCACTGTAATGCTGCAGCCATGTTGGTTGTGGGCATTGCATTGATTGGCTGGCCGCACAGCGTCACCTCGAGTATTTAAAACCGGGCGCCGCCATCTTGGACACAGACGGCTGGGATCAGACAGTGTAGGGACAGCGCTGCTGATTTAGGGAGAGATATATACTGCAAAATAGTTAGTGTAGGGTCTGTAAAGGCTGACAGATCAAACAAACAGTCCTTCTCAGGACAAATATCCATCCCAGATATCAGGCAGGCAGGCTGTATAGGAGACGCAGTGGTTATACCAGCAAACGCTGCATTACAGTCCTGTGTGCTCATGTTGTTGAAATTGCTAGACTTAGCTCCAGGTCTCGGGGGCCAGGAAAATAGGAATTATTCCTACCATTAATTACGTTTCCAGGAGTCCATAATAACGGCACGACAGGAGTTAAGTCCTCTGTTCCTCTAGGGACAGGAAACACATGAGAGGTTAA
This sequence comes from Phyllobates terribilis, assembly GCF_046119375.1. NCBI lineage: Eukaryota > Metazoa > Chordata > Amphibia > Anura > Dendrobatidae > Phyllobates > Phyllobates terribilis. The sequence goes on from NW_027362762.1 coordinate 641,479,248, forward strand.
AAGTCCCCCCCCCCCTCATCACACCCTCAGTGTTTGTACTAATCATGTAAACCAGGATGGATGCAACTCTATTTTATTATATACATATACCAATGTTACATTCACATTAGTGTCAAGAGCAGGGGAGGAAAATATGGTGCTGTTATGATGGACTCCTGGAAACGTAATTAAAGGTAGGAATAATTCCTATTTTACCAGTACGTCCATCATACCGGCACGACAGGAGACATACCAAATCAAAAAAATTGAACATTTAGGGCAGGACTACTGTCTGAAGGACTTTACGGCCATAGGCTAATTGTTGACTGGACAATACATCCAATTTATAATGGTTTACTGAATGTTGATATACTAGACCAGGTTGCTGCCTGGCAGATTTGGCCTACTGAAGCTTCCGCTTTCTCTGCCCAAGAAGCGGAGATTGCTCGAGTGGAATGAGCCTTAAGAGAAATTGGGGGATCCTTCCCCTCCGATTTATATGCGAGGGCGATAGTCCTTGTCAACCACCTTGCTAGAGTCGGCTTAGAAGCTTTCTTGCCTTTATTCACTCCCGAGAATTGCAGAAAAAGGTTTGAGTCTCTCCTCCAGGGGGCTGTGACTTCTATATACCGAATAATTGCCCTCCTGACATCCAAGGTATGGAAGAGAGGAAGAGTCTGATAGCATTTCTACAGGGGAGTCGGACCTAATTTGATCTGATAGATTGTCCAACCAGAGGAACATGGATCTTGCCACTGAAGTGGCAGCGATATTAGATTTGATTATGGCTGCTGAGGCTTCCCAACTCCTCTTGAGCATGCTCTCTGCCTTCCTATCCATTGCGTCTTTGAGGCAAGACGAATCTTCAAAGGGGATGGATGTTTTCTTAGCCACTTTCGCTATTGGGACATCTACCTTAGGGATTGCCTCCCAAAGTTTGATGTCCTCCGGATTGAAAGGAAGACGGGATTTAAAGTCTCTTGGTACAATGAGCCTTTTTTCCACTTCTTCCCATTCCTCCATAATCATTGCTTTTAGATGTTCATTTACTGGGAACACTCTATTCCTTAGGAAGAGGAGTCCTTAGACCTGCAAACATTTTGTCTTGTCTGGAGTGGGAGACCTGAGTGTCTTCTAAGTTCATAGTATGTCTAACGGATTTCAATAGTTCATCCGTATGTTCTGCAGAGAAGACATATTTTTTTCTCTCGTGAGGGTAACTGTGAGAAGCGATCCTCATCCTCTTCCAGACTTTGCTCTGATGCTGAGTCTAAATATTCCCCTTCCTCAGACAACTCTTCCATCTCCCACCTGGATCTTTTCTGGCGGGGAGAGGGTTGAACTATTTGGGGTGACAGCTGTGTATGGGAAGGTATAAGGCTCAAGACTGTGTTCTGGACCTCCTCACGGATCATAGACCTCATGTCCGTCAAAAAGGAAGCTTTTTCTTCTCTTAAAACTTCTGCTATACATTCTTTACACAGCCTCTTTTTATATGAGTCCTGAAGCTTAGTGTTACAGGATACACATCTTTTAGATTTTTTGGAGGATGATCCAGACCTCTGGGCTCCCCTATCCTAATTCAGAAAAAAGGGGGACACAGGAGATTGCTAATAAAAGACCTGTGCTGTGATTACAGTGTTCAATTATTCAGGCAAGTGCTTGAGACAATACTCACACTGCCCAGGGACTCTGAAGGGGCTTCTGACCGTGTAGGATTGGATTCCATAGTGTCAGAGTGTGTGTGGCTGCGGTGTACCCTTTTATAGGGTCTTACCTGATCCAGGTGAGTAGGCCATGCCCCCAACGATAAACGCCATTCCTAATGTGCCCTGGAGGCTCACCACCGCCTCGAGGCACCTGCGGTCTGGGCGCCGGAAGACCCGCTTCCCGGTGTCGGAAGGAGAAGCCCGCGTGGATTCCATGTTCCCCAAAGCAGATGTCCGCTTTCCTGGCTCCGCCTCCCGGCCGGAAGCCCGTGCACAGCGCTCAGCGTGCATTCCAAGGTGGAATGCACGCCGGCCCAAAGCGGATGTCCGCCTTCCTGACTCCGCCTCCCGGCCGGAAGTTACACAGCGATCCTCCGTGGAGTGCACGCTGGCCCTTCATAACAACGCTGGCGGGTCAGTGCCATGCTCAGAGCCCCCTGTCCGGGGGATACAGCGGCAAGCGGCGGTTATCTGGCTGAGGGCCCCTTGCAGTGGGGTATCAGCATGGAGCCTCTGGACCGAAGGAAGGGGAGAGTTTTCAGACCCCCCTGATCCCCCTGGCTCTCAGGTAATTTTAATCTTCAGAGAACCTCTCCAAAACGTCCTGTCCTGCTAGGGACAGGAAAAGCACTGAGGGTGTGATGGGGGGGGGGGGTTTAACCTCTCATGTGTTTCCTGTCCCTAGAGGAACAGAGGACTTAACTCCTGTCGTGCCGTTATGATGGACGTACTGGTAAAAATCCTCTTTTTTTTCATCTAAATCCGCTTATTTTTTTCCTCCTTCACACTGTACAAATACCGGTCTTATTAACCTTTTGGTGTCCCCCCACCCACCCCCAAAAAAAAGAAAAAAAAGTGTGTCTGTGACAGCTCAGACACAAATATATCTGTTTAAAATAGTCTGGTGTAGGCCAGAGAAGTGTGGTTTTGCAGTTCCACGGTTCAAACCTCTGTATTATCCACTTTTGGGCCATTTGTATCTAAAAAAAACAGTTTGAGTGTGTCGCTCACTGTTCAGCCGCAAATATATATATTTAAAAAAGTCTGGTATACACCAGTAAATTATAACTGTGGTTTTGCTGTTCCACGGTAAAAAATCTCTATTATCCTGCTTTTGGCATTTTTTGACATAAAAAAAAACAAACTGTAAGGCTGTGTGCCCACGATGCGTTTTTAATGCGTTTCCACAGTGGTTTTGCAGCTGCGGAAACGGTAGAAGGGCAGCAATATTCCCCAATGATAATCCGCATGTGCTGTGCACATGCTGCGGAAATTTCCGCTGCGGATTATCAATGTGCAAAAAAACTCAGCACTACCAATTATTTTGCGGAAGTGCTGCGTTTTTGCCGCCATTAACTTGCATTAGAACGCTCCAATTCCGCAAGACTATATCTGTACTTGCGTAATTGGTGCGTTCTAATATGCGGATGGTACCCGGGTGTAGAGGAGAGGAGACTCTCATCCACACGCAGGTACCATTAAAAAATCTGTAAAAAAAGAATAAAATAAAAAATAAATGTATATTTACCTTCCGGCGGCCCACGCTGCGCTCCTCCTTGCTTCCCAACACTTCGCGGTGGATTGAAAGACCTGCGCTGACGTCAGAGTCATGTGACGGGTCACGCGACGCTGACGTCGGCAGGTCCTTCAATCCACCGCTGCCGGCAAGGGAGAACAGAGTGAGCAGGACACTGGGGGCCATCGGAGGGTAAGTATACATTTATTTTTTTATTTTTAACCACTCTCCCGGGTCACACTATATAAATCCATGCCGTTTGCATGGATTTATATAGTGTGACCTAGTTGGCACAAGCACTTTCCAAGTGATGCTAATCGCTTGGAAAGCGCTTGTCAATCCGCATGCGGAAATGCCAGTGAATAACGCTTCATTTCCGCATGTCCCTGGCAGCAAAACGCATGTACAATCCGCATGCGTTTTTTTTTGCCAGGGAGATGCAGAAACGCTCAGGAAAAAATCCTGAGCATTTCTGCATCGTGGGCACATAGCCTAATAGTGTCTCCCTGATTGTTCAGACACAAATATATCTGTTGAAAATAGTCTGGTGTAGGCCAAGAAATAGAACTGTGGTTTTGCAGTTCCACGGGTCAAATCTCTGTATTATCCTGCTTTTGGCATTTTTTGCCGTAAAGAAAAACAGTAATAGTGTCTCCTGATTTAAACAGATATATTGGTGTCTGAACAAAGAGTCTGGTATACACCAGAAAATTATAACTGTGATTTTGCCGTTCCACAGTAAAAAATCTCTATTATCCAGCTTTTGATATTTTTTCCGTAAAGAAAAACAGTAAAGTTTCTCCCTGATTGTTCAGATTGTTTAAAAGAGTCGGGTGAAGGCCAGAGAAATAGAACTGTGGTTTTCCTCTTCCACGGTTCTAATCTACTTTTTATTACCCTTTTTCCATTGATAGTGCGAGTGTAAGCTATTTTACTTCCTTTACAATGGGCAAGGCGCGTGGCAAGGGACGTGGAACTGGACGTTCTGGTGATGGTGCGTGCAGAGGACGGGGCCATGGCCAGGTGAAAATGTGCCACAACCAACAGCCACATCTTCTCGGTCCCACTTCTTGACCGAATTACTAGGGAAGCACAGAACAACACCAGTATTGCGAACTGATCAGTGTGAACAGGTTATTAATTGGATAGCAGATAATACTTCCAGTTACCTGGGCACCACCACCTCCGGTCTGTCTTCCACACGGTCAAATCTTAGTAGTCGTGAGTCTCGACCGCATACTCCTCCTCACCCTGATGCTCCTTCCTCTCACCATGCCCAGTGTCGTCAGACAGCAACTGATCCCACACTTGGACACTCTGAAGAGCTGCTCACTGGTCCATTTCCAGATTTGTGCCCCTCGCCTGCTCCACTTGAAGTGGTGGAAGAGGAGTTCCCATGTAGCGATGCCCAAATATTTGAACAGCCACGGCCCCAGGAAGTCGACGCTGGCAATTTGCCACAAAAGGTGGACGATGACGAGACACAATTGCCAGGAAGTGAGGAGGAGGATCGTGATGCGCAAGTGGAAGAGGAGGAGGTGGTGGATGATCTAGTAACTGACCCAACGTGGCAGGAGGACATGCAGAGCGAGGCCAGCAGCACACTGGGGGAGGGAGGCAGAGTACCCCAACAGGCAGGAAGATGCAGTGTGGTGGCCACACACAGAAGGCAGGCAACAGTTCCCCGTAACACCAACACGAGGGACGTTGCCAGTACAACCTGTAGGTCTTCCAGAGTCTGGAATCTTTTCAAAGACTCTGCTGATAACCCCAAAAAGGCCATTTGTACCACCTGCCATGCCAGCATCAGCAGGGGTGACAAAACTACCAGCCTGACCACCACCAACATGATCAGGCACATGGCAGCAAAGCACCAGACTTTGTGGGGTCCACGACCAGTGTCAGCGGGTATCACCACTGCTTCTTCCGCTGTTGTGCATGCAATAGAACCTCCTGTTGTGTGTGCAAGGCAATCCCCTGTCCATACTGCATGCAAAGATGCCCCCTCATCTCAGTCTTCACTTGTTATGGCAGTTTCTCAAGAAACAGCATCAATGTCCACATCCACGTCCCACCGCAGCATTCAATTGTCCATATCCCAGACCTTTGAATGAAAGCGGAAATTCGCAGCTAAAGCCCCACAGGCCACAGTCCTAAATTCGCACATTTCACGACTGCTTGCGTTGGAAATGCTGCCTTTTAGGCTGGTGGAGACGGAATCCTTCCGCAACCTTATGGCGGTGGCCGTCCCTTGGTACTCGGTCCCTAGCCAACACTATTTTGCCCCGTGTGCCATCCCCGCACTACACAAGCACGTGTCCCAAAACATCTACCGTGCCCTCAACAACGCAGTTACTGGGAGAGTCCACCTGACAACGGACACGTGGACAAGTGCTTGTGGCCAGGGACGGTACATCTCCCTGACGGCACACTGTGTAAACATAGTGGAAGCCGGGACCCAGTCGAACCTTGGGACGGAACACATCCTCTCCACACTGAGGATTGCGGGCCCTATGTTAGTCAGAGTTGCCCCCACAGTGTACAGCTCCTGTGCATCATCCTCCTCCTGCTCATGTTCAGCCTCCATCTCAGATATCACCACATCAGTTACAAGCTGGAAGCACTGCTGTACTGCCTCAGCCAAGCGGCAACAGGCTGTGCTGAAACTCATAAGCTTAGGTGAGAAACCTCACACTGCTTGTGAGTTTTGGACAGCTGTGAAAGAGCAGGCAGATCTGTGGCTGAGACAGCTAAACCTTCATCCAGGCATGGTCGTGTGTGACAATGGCCGTAACCTGGTGGCGGCTCTGAAGCGAGATCACACATGTACCTTGCCTGGCTCATGTGCTTAACCTCGTGGTTCAGTGGTTTCTTAAATCGTACCCCGAGTTGCCAGATCTGCTCGTCAAAGTACGCCGCCTGTCAGCTCATTTTCGCAAGTCGGCTACAGCTTTCGCCGCCCTTGCTGTGTTGCAGCAGCGTTTGCAGCTTCCGTCACACCGACTGGTGTGTGATGTCCCCACACGTTGGAACTCTACCCTCCACATGTTGAAAAGGATTTGTGAGCAGAAGAGAGCAGTTGTGGAGTACCAGCTGCAACAAGGCCGTCGATATTCAGGTCAGACTCCACACATAAGACCTCAGGAGTGGACCTGGATGTCTGACATATGTACCATCTTGACAAACTTTGAGGAGTCCACCAAGATGGTGAGTGGAAATGACGCCATCATTAGAGTCAGCATTCCACTTGTCTGTCTTTTGCAACGCTCTCTGCAAAAAATTAAAGAGGAGGCATTGCAGCCAGAGTATGATGAGATGGATCAAGAAGCCGTAGTGGTCGATAACACACAGCCCAGCCTCATCTCATCCCAATGTGCATTGGGGGACAATGAGGGAGAGGAGGAGGAGGAGGAGGAGGAAGAACAGGAGCTTGTATCATGCGCTGTAGACGGTAGTAACTGTACAACTGTCATACCGTCGGTTCAGCGTGGGTGGCCTGATGACAGGGGGGAGGAGGAGGAGAGCATGGTCAGTCGTCATCTTGGTGAGGACATGGAAGTCTTGCCCATTACCAGTCTGGCACGCATGGCTGACTTTATGTTATGCTGCCTTAACTGTGACCCTCGCGTTGTCAAAATGTTGGGTGACAGTCATTACTGGTTGGTGACACTATTAGACCCCCGCTACAACGAGAACTTTCTCTCTCTTATTCCTTAGGTGGAGAGGTCTACAAAAATGGGGCAGTACCAGAAGGCCCTTGCTGCAGAACTGTTAAAAAAATTCCCATTTGAACACGCTAGCGGCAGAAGTCACAGTTCGTTGCCCAACCAAGGCGTACATGCAAGAGAGATGCAACTCCAATCCAGCAGAGGCAGGGGAACACTCAACGTTCTGGGGCAGATTTCTCAGACCCTCCCTTCGGATAGACCCTGAGGCGCAGGGTACTCTCACAAGGAATGGAAAGTTTCAAAAGATGGTGAGGGAGTACCTTGCCAACCGTACCAACGTCCTCTATGATTCCCCTGTGCCTTTTAATTATTGGGTATTCAAGCTGGACACTTGGAATGTACTTGCTCTGTACGCCTTGGAGGTCCTGGCTTGCCCTGCCGCTAGCGTGTTATCGGAGCGTGTTTTAGTGCCGCTGGGAGAATTATAACTGATAAGCGCACTCGCCTGTCAACTGACAATGCTGACAAGCTGACCCTTATCAAAATGAACAAGGGCTGGATTGGGCCAGACTTCTCATCACCACCAAATGACAACAGAGTAACAAAGTCAAATCCTCTGTTATTTCGGGAGGTGTATTCACATGCACCGCTTCACACCTACACATGGGTATATGCTTCCTCATTTCGGCTGTTTTATGTTGTTCTTCTTATCCTCAGCCTCCACCACCACTATACCACCAGGGTGACCGTCGTCCGTGTTGGCATTATTGAAAGTTCCTCCGTCCTTATTTTTGTCAGCTTTTGCTTGGAAGGCATAAGCAAAGACTGTGGGAGACCCACTCCCCAATAATGGGAATAATATTTTTAAGATGCTCTACTGTATGGCTCTTGTAAGGGGCATTAAAGCCGTCTTGTTAAGCTACTGCGACCTCCACCACTTTTCCAAGGGGCATTAAAACCTTCTTCTTAAGCTACTGCGACCTCCACGTCTCTTCCGAGGGGCATTAAATCCGTCTTGTTAAGCTACTGTGACCTCCACGTCTCTTCCGAGGGGCATTAAAACCGTCTTGTTAAGCTACTGTGACCTCCACCACTTTTCCAAGGGGCATTAAAACCATCTTGTTAAGCTACTGTGACCTCCACTACTTTTCCAAGGGGCATTAAAACCATCTTGTTAAGCTACTGTGACCTCCACCACTTTTCCAAGGGGCATTAAAACCGTCTTGTTAAGCTACTGCGACGTCCACGTCTCTTCAGAGGGGCATTAAAACCGTCTTGTTAAGCTACTGGGAACTCCACAGCTCTTCCAAGGGGCATTTTAATGTTGTTTTTAATTAACTCTAACCTCCACGACTCTTTGAACGGGCATTGCATTTCCTCCTAATTTTTGGCAGCTTTTGCTTGGAAGGCATAGGCAAAGCCTATGGGAGACCCACTCCCCAATAATGGGAATAATGTTTTTAATATGCTGTACTGCATGGCTCTTGTAAGGGGCATTGCAAGTTCCTCCGTTAATGGGAATAATGTTTTTAAGATGCTGTACTGTATGGCTCTCGTAAGGGGCATTAAAACCGTCTTGTTAAGCTACTGTGACCTCCACGTCTATTCCAAGGGGCATTGATATTGTCTATTTATTCCACTGCGACCTCCACCACTCTTCCAAGGAGCTTTAAAACCGTCTTGTTAAGCTACTCTGAACTCCACAGCTCTTCCAAGCGGCATTGAAATGTTGTTTCTAATTACCTCTAACCTCCACGATTCTTCCAACGGGCATTGCATTTCCTCCTAATTTTAGCAATCAAGAGAATCACCGAACGTAGGGTCCAATTATCAACATGATATATATGGATGTATAAAAAAACTTTATTAAGAAATTGGTTACAGAAACATACCATACCCTCATGAGATTCTTAACAAGAATAAGGTTAGAAGGACTGGTGTACCTGGTGAGCGGTCCTGGACGAAGGACCACGTGTCCGAAAAGCGCGTCGGGGTGTGCTCCGCTTTCAGTTCCAGGATCGCTCACCAGGTACACCAGTCCTTCTAACCTTATTCTTGTTAAGAATCTTTACAAACAAACATGATGCTTCTCCTTCCCTCTCATGATGGGGCCCCATAACAGATGTTTCTTATTTTCTTTATTTCCACCTATCGTCTGTTTGGTCTATGCACCTTTTGGCATAATTCTACTAGTATTTATTATTACTATATAGCACCACAATAGACTGCTTAGTGTGACCAGTGGTTTTCACACACCATTCAGTGTGCATCTGTTTATGGTATTTGGCCTTCTCATTTATGGTGTCAATATAGGTTAGAATATCCTGTATGTGTCGGCGGCCTTTTATATATTTATTGTCTTGATTTTGCAATTGATACACAAATTTTTTGATTTTTGTGATTTAACTGAATATTTGGCACTCTTGTGCTTGGTATGTTTCTGTAACCAATTTCTTAATAAAGGTTTTTTATACATCCATATATATCATGTTGATAATTGGACCCTACGTTCGGTGATTCTCTTGGTTGCTGTGTGTTTTAACCGAATGGTCTGCCATTTATATTTGTCCATATAGCACACAATTTTGATATGATGGGTATTTTATACTGACCAACTGGTCTTTGATGAAAACCCCTAAATACATGTGGCTATAGCGCTGGTGTCTTTTTGTCTCCTAATTTTAGGCAGCTTTTGCTTTTCAATGCATAGGCGAAATCTAAGGGAGACCCACTCCCCAATAATGGGTAGAAGGTTTTTAGTGCACTGTAATCCACGTCTGTTTCAAGGGGAATTGCAGTTCCTTATAATTTTTGGAAAGCCTTCCATTCACTGCTTAGGCCAACAGTGTACAGGAGACCCAGTTGCTATAAATGGAAAAAACGGTTTAGTTAAGGCCCTCTGACCTCCATGTCACTTCCAAGGGGCATTGGAGTGCCTCGAAATTTTTGGCAGGCATTGCACTCACTGTATGCCCTATAACTGTGTAGCCAAACCGCTCCTTTTGGTACAGAAACATATCCTACAAGACATGTGTGGTTGACTGGCCTGATATTGATGCGAATGGTCCCTGTTCCTCCTGCTCTTTCTCCTTTGCCACCACCTCATCCATCTTTTATCACCTGAAGCTTTGTTTTAACGGGAGTCATAGAACTGGGATAGTAGCAGGAAAACATCCAGCAATCCTCAGAGGAGGTAGGATATGCGCCAAAACGCTGACCACCTCAGGCCTAGCCGCTACTACATACATGCGCTTGCATTCCAAGAAAATAAAGCAGATGCTAACTTCTATCATCATCATGCTCTTCACCTTGGCACTCTCAACTCCCCTGATGGAGAAGCCAGGGCCCACCGGAGGAGTCTGGTTCTCTGGTGGGCTCGCCCAATGCTGCCCTAAAGCAGGCCAGGCTAAGAAAAGTGTGTGGGAAGGTAACAGGAGAAATAGGGGCGGCTGGGGACCGTTTATGGACACCCGGCTGCCCCCAGGCGGCTGGGGACCGAGTATGGACACCCGGCCACCCCCTAGCGGCTGGGGACCAAGAGTGGACACTCGGCCTCCGGACGGCTGGGGACTGAATATGGATACCTCGCTGCCAAAGCAGCCATGAGGTAGTGGCCAGCTTCCAAACTAAAAGGCCCCATTTCAAGTGAAAGCTAGCAGTATGGTATTGCAGCCTGCAGGTGGACGGGTGGTTGGTTGGCTGCATATTTGCGCTTGCATTGCAAGGAATAGGGGAGGTACAATTGAACAGTGCCCTGGGACAAGGACTTGCACTGGGATAGTTGCAAGTCTGCATCTTCTGATGCGGCAAGGATCACTTCTGATGGGCACACTTTTAGGCAGTGACCTGGGTGTCAGAGATGCTTCCAGGGGTCTTTCCTGTGCTGTTCCCATGTCTTTTCAGCACTGTATGCATGTGTCACGCAGCACATGGCCAGATAAGATTGTAAAATGTTAAAATGACATTTCCCGGTGAATGCATTTGTCACGGTTGAAAGCAATACAAAAGTGCAAAAATGCATAAAAAATGCTACTTGTGAACATAGCCCAAGGTGTGGAGGGGCATTTTTTGGGGGGTTATTTATTTTACCTTATACACAAGTGTTTACCCTGGAAAGGAACTTCCTTAACATATTTCACAGGAAAGCAGTTTCAGTTTCATTTTTGAATGTTTTATTGTGAGCCCTTAAAAGTGGCTTAATACCTCTGACCGCGTTGTTGACAGCAGTGACCTGGGGGTCAGAAATGCTTCCTGGGGCGATCCCCATGTGTGTCACCCTAGGCCTGGATGCCAAAAATAATAAAGGCTGTGTCTGAGAGCAGGAGGGAGGTTCCCTGGTTAGGGACAATTAGCATGCAGCACCTCCTGTCGCAGGCCAGTAGGGGGAGCTGGCTGCCCTATAAAAGCTGAAACTGGGGCAGGGTTAGAGAGACCAGAACCCACTTCTGAAGTGACCAGAAGGGTTTCTTAGAGGAAGGGACAGCTCAGCAGCAGCTGAGGAATCCGTGAGGCAGAGGAGAAACTGCAAGCCAGGGACAGAGGCGACGAGAGCCGGTCCTGGCAGAGAACCAGTCTAACCGGACATTGGGGTCCGAGGCTGTCCGGGTTATCATTCCCAGCAGCAAAGAACCAAACCGCGAGGGATTTCAGGTCCCTTGGCCTAAGAAGCCTGGAGGCTCCGCCACACAGAGGGACCAGTACAGCGAGGAGAAAGCAAAAGGTACCCAAGGCCCGAGTCGCAAGCCATACAGTTGAGAAGTGCACGGCCAGCTCAGGGACGTGGGCTATTACACCACGAAGAGGGGGATAGTCAGAAAGAGCATAGAGAGAGCGGTAGGCCTACACACTCACACTGACCAGTGGGGCTCGCCCGAATGCTCTCAGACACCCAGGCCCATTCCTAACCGGTACTACTGTTGGGTCATTAATAACATCAACAATAAAGACCCAGGACTGATTTGAAACGGGCTCTGAACTTTCACTATTGCGGCTGGCACTATCACCCCCAGCATCCACCTACACTGCCCTGAGGCTGCACTCTTCCCGTGGGGAGTTATTCTACCCCTGTGCTGCACACCAACACCAGCCTCAGCGGTCTGCCTCACAGCAGCGGTTATCTCTGACCGCAATCCACAGGTGGCGTAGTCGGACTTTCACAAATCTATAAATAGACTGCCACTACATTGGTCTGACCACCCTGAGCTACGGGACCGGGTTGCCACTGCTACCCCCCATCAGCACCGTACACCAAAAGGCCCGGTTCTGGGTAACCCACAGCCCAGGGGGCGAGTCACATGCTGTCCCCATGTCATTTGAGCACTGTCACTATTGTTTTGGGCACTTGTTAGGCTTTTAAAAAGACTGCCGGGGCTGCCGCCGCAAAAATGCTCGGGTCTCCCATAGACTAACATTGGGATCGTTGCTCTGTTCAAGCACCTGAGCATTTTAGTGCTCGCTCAAAACTACTGCTTAGGCCAACAGTGTACAGGAGACCCAGTTGCTATAAATGGAAAAAACAGTTTAGTTAAGGCACTCTGACCTCCATGTCACTTCCAAGGGGCATTGGAGTGCCTAGAAATTTTTGGTAGGCATTGCACTCACTGTATGCCCTATAACTGTGTAGCCGAACCGCTCCTTTTGGTACAGAAACATATCCTACAAGATATGTGTGGTTGACTGGCCTGATATTGATGTGAATGATCCCTGTTCCTCCTGCTCTCTTTCTCCTTTGCCACCACCTCATCCATCATTCATCACCTGAAGCTTTGTTTTAACGGGAGTCATAGAACTGGGATAGTAGCAGGAAAATATCCAGCAATCCTCGGAGGAGGTAGGATATGCGCCAAAACGCTGACCACCTCAGGCCTAGCCGCTACTACATACATGCGCTTGCATTCCAAGGAACAGAAAGCTAAGGAGATGGATGGCCCTATGACCATGAATAATTTACTCGTTGTGTAGGAGGCCGACCACTGCTGCTGTCTACCTTCTGAACTTTGTATTGAAGCCTGATTGACCCAGGACCCGCAATCCTCTATGTCTGGAGGACATGTTGCATCCCAGTGTCCAACTGTGTCCCGGCTTCCACAATATTAACCCAGTGTGAAGGCGTCAGTGAGATGGACCATCCCTGGCCACATTCACTTGTCCACGTGTTTGTGGTTAGGCTCTCCTTCCCACTAAATGCACTGGGGAGGGCACAGGTAATGTTTTGGTATGCGCGCTTGTGTATAAGGCGCACCGGGACAAATAGGGGCGGCTGGGGACCGTTTATGGACACCCGGCCACCCCCAGGCGGCTGGGGACCGAGTATGGACACCCGGCTGCCCCCTAGCGGCTGGGGACCGAGTGTGGACACCCGGCCGCCGGGCGGCTGGGGACTGAGTATGGATACCAGGCTGCCGACGCAGCCATGACATGGTGGCCGGCGTCTGCCTCCACAGGCCTAAAAGGCCTCATTTCAAGTGCAAGCAAGCTATCAGTATGGTATTGCAGCCTGGGGGTGGGTGGGTGGCAGGCTGCACACTTACGCTTGCATTCCAAGAAAACAAAGCAGATGCTAACTTCTATCATCATCATCATGCTCCTCACCTTGGCACTCTCAACTCCCCCGATGGAGAAGCCAGGGCCCACCGGAGGAGTCTGGTTGTCTGGTGGGCTCGGCCAATGCTGCCCTAAAGCAGGCCAGGCTAAGAAAAGTGTGGGGAAGGTTACCAGGACAAATAGGGGTGGCTGGGGACCGAGTATGGACACCCGGCCGCCCCCTAGCGGCTGGGGACCAAGCGTGGACACCCGGCCGCCGGGCGGCTGGGGACTGAGTATGGATACCAGGCCGCCGAAGCAGCCATGACGTGGTGGCCAGATTCCGCCTCCACATGCCTAAAAGGCCCAATTTCAACTGCAAGCAAGCAGTATGGTATTGCAGCCTGGGGTTGGGAGAGTGGCAGGCTGCATACTTGCGCTTGCATTGCAAGGAATGGAGGAGGTACAATTGAACACTGCCCTGGGACAAGGACTTGCACGGGAATAGTTCCAAGTCTGCATCTTCTGAAGCAAAAAAGGATCACTTCTGATGGGCACACTTTTAGGCAGTGACCTGGGTGTCAGAGATGCTTCCAGGGGTCTTTCCCATGTTGTTCCCATGTCTCTTAAGCACTGTATGCATGTGTCACACAGCACATGGCCAGATAAGGTGGTAAAATGTTAAAATGACATTTCCCGGTGAATGCATTGGTCACGGTTGAAAGCAATACAAAAGTGCAAAAACGCATAAAAAATGCTACTTGTGAACATAGCTCAAGGTGTGGAGGAGTATTTTTGTTTTTGGTTATTTATTTTACCTTATACACAAGTCTTTACCCTGGAAAGGATGTTCCTTAACATATTTCACAGGAAAGCAGTTTCAGTTTCATTTTTGGACGTTTTATTGTGAGCCCATAAAAGTGGCTTAATACCTCTGACCACATTGTTCACAGCAGTGACCTGGGGGTCAGAAATGCTTCCTGAGGTGATCCCCATGCTGTCCCCATGTCATTTGAACACTGTCACTATCGTTTTGGGCACTTTTAAGGCTTTCTACAGACTGCCGGGGGTGCTGCCGCAAAAAGGCTTGGGTCTCCCATAGACTAACATTGGGCTCGTTGCTCGGGTCGAGCACCCGAGTATCATGGTGAGCTCAGCCCGAGCTTCGAGCACCCGAGCATTTTAGTGCTCGCTCAACACAAATTAGGGCCTCTCACCCGGCCCTCTTCAAGCCGTGCAATAGGAGATTGCATGTAGTAGCCACAGTCACATGAAGGCGACGGTGGGAAAATACAATTACTGTCGCAAGAGGTGGGTGATGATGATGAGACACAATTGCCAGCAAGTCAGGGGGAGGCCCAGGGTGCATACATGGAAGACGACGTGGTGGAAGATGAAGTCACTAACCCGACCTGACGAGGTGACATGAGTGACCTGTCATTGCACACTTGCAACCACCTCCATCAGCGTCCACATCATTGTTCCAGCGTAGTCCTTTGAACACAAGTGCAAATAAACTGCCACATTTCTCAAATGCTTGCACTTGAAATGTTGCCTTTTAGGCTCATGGAGATGGAATCTTTCTGCAACCTCATGGCGGCAGCCGTCCCTTGGTACTCAGTCCCCAGCCACCACTATTTCTCCTGGTATGCCGTCCCCACCTTACACACGCATGTGTCAAAGAGCATTAGCCGTGCCCTCACCAACGCAGTTACTGTGAAAGTTCACCTAACCACGGACACATGGACAAGTCCCAGGGACAGTACATCTCACTGATGGCACACTGGGTTAATATTGTGGAAGCTGAGACACAGTCGGACCCTGGGATGGAACAAGTCCTCCCGACGCCAAGGATTGCGGGCCCTGGGTCAATCCGGGTTGCCTCCACACTCTACAGCTCCTGCACCTCCATCTCCAAAATGACAACATCAGTCGGAAGCTGGAAGCACTGCAGCACTGCCTCAGCTAAGCGGCAACAGGCTGTGCTGAAGCTAATGTGCTTAGGTAACAAACTGCACAACGCTGCACAGTTGTAGATAGCTGTAACAGAGCAGACACATCTGTGGCTGTCACCGCTGAACCTACAGCCAGGCATGGTCGTGTGTGACATTGGCCGGAAACTGATGGCAGCTCTGAGGCTTGGCAACCTCGCACAGGTATCTTGCCTGACCCATCTGCTCAACTTAGTGGTTCAGCTGTTTCTCAAAACCTACCCGGATCTGCCTGAGCTGTTTGTGACTGTATGCCGCGTGTGTGCACTTTTCAGAAAGTCACCTACAGCTTCACTTAACCTCGCCGTGCTTCAGCAGCTTCCAGCTCATCAACTGGTGTGCAATGTCACCACGCGATGGAACTCAACGTTTCAGATGTTGGTAATGACTTGTGAGAAGCAGAGGGCAGTTTTTGAGTACCAGCTACCGCACATAAGAGCTGATGAGTGGGCATGGATGTCTGACATCTGTGCTGCACTACAAAACTTTGAGGACCCCACCAAGATGGTGAGCGGTGATGACATGATAATTAGCGTCACCATCCATCTTCTCTGCCTACTGAAACGCTCGCTGCTCACAATTAAAGAGAAGGTGTTACAGGCAGAGCACGATGAGATAGAGCAAGGAACTATACAGGGTGATGCCACACAACCCAGCCTCATCTCAACGCGAATTGGGTGATAATGAGGAGGAGGAACAGGAGCTGTTTTCATTCACTACAGATGGTACTACCCACACAACAGTCATACCGTCTGTTCAGCGTGGATTGCCTGAGGAGAGGGAGGAGGAGGACCAGGATAAGGATGAGGAGGAGAGCATGGACAAGTCATCCTCTTGGTCAGAACAGGGAAGTCTTGGCTGTTGGCAATCTGGCACACATGGCTGACTTTATGTTCCGCTGTCTTTCCCGTGACCCTCGCATTGTATGCATTTTGGTCAACACTAATTACTGGTTAGTCACACTTCTAGACCCATGCTACAAGAAGAACTTTTTATCTCTACTTCCCGTGGCGGAGAGATCAAATAAAATGTTGCAGTACCAGAAGGCTCTTGTTGAAGAATTCTTAAAATTCCCATCTCAAAACGCTGGTGGAAGATGTCACAGTTTGTTGGACAACCAAGGAGTACAGGCGAGGGAGACACAAATACGATGCAGCAGAGGCAGGGGAACACTATCAAAGGTCTGGGACAGCTTTCTCAGCCCCTCCCAGCGCCCAGGCCCTGATGCGCGGGGTACTCTGACAAGGAGGGAAAAGTCTTGGAAGATGCTGAAAAAGAGTACCGTGATTCCTCTGTGCCTTATAACTATTGGGTATCCAAGCTGGACACGTGGAACTCTTCGCCTTGGAGTTCCTGGCCAGCCCTGCAGCTAGTGTTTTGTCAGAGCGCATTTTTTAGTGCTGCCGGGGGCATTATAAATGATAGGCGCATCTTATAAAAATGAACAAGGGCTTGTAAGGCGGCGGTGTTCACACTGTGCAGTAACCCAAGCAAGTCCAACATAAACAGCTTTATTCAGCAACTCACGGGTAAACAAAAAAGTCCTCCGGTTCGCAGCCGGGTTAACACGAGTCCTTAAACAATGGTTGCCGTGGGCAATGGCCACGCCGGGCCGCTCAGAGCCTGACAGGTGCAGAGCCTTCTCAGGCGTGGGTTCAGCCACACTCAATCCTGATGAGGTTTCCTGCTAAGATCCTAGCAGGTTCCAATACAGAACAGCACTAATCCTTAGTGCAGGGTTTTTAACCCCTTAAGCCCCGCGGGTGGTTTGCACGTTAATGACCGGGCCAATTTTTACAATTCTGACCACTGTCACTTTATGAGGTAATTACTCTCGAACGCTTCAACGGATCCCCCTGATTCTGAGAATGTTTTTTCGTGACATATTGTACTTCATGATTGTGGAAAAATTTCTTCGATATCACTTGCGTTTATTTGTGAAAAAAACGGAAATTTGGCGAAAATTTTGAAAATTTTGCAATTTTCAAAATTTGAATTTTTAAGCCCTGAAATCAGAGCGATATGTCACACAAAAGAGTTAATAAATAACATTTCCCACATGTCTACTTTACATCAGCACAATTTTGGAACCAAAATTTTTTTTTGTTAGGGAGCTATAAGGGTTAAAAGTTGACCAGCGATTTCTCATTTTTCCAACAAAATTTACAAAACCATTTTTTTAGGGACCACATCACATTTGAAGTCACTTTGAGAGGTCTTTATGACAGAAAATACCCAAAAGTGACACCATTCTAAAAACTGCACCCCTCAAGGTGCTCAAAACCACATTCAAGAACTTTATTAACCCTTCAGGTGCTTCACAGGAATTTTTTGAATGTGGAAGAAAAAAATGAACATTTAACTTTTTTCACAAAAATGTTAATTTAAACCCAATTTTTTTTATTTTCACAGGGGTAACAAGAAAAAATGGACCCCAAAATTTGTTGTGCAATTTCCCCTGGGCACGCAGATACCCAATATTTGGGGAAAAAATACTGTTTGGGCGCACGGCAGGGCTCGGAAGGGAAGGAGCGCTATTTGACTTTTTGATTGTAAAATTTGCTTGAATAATTAGCGGACGCCATGTTGTGTTTGGAGAGCCCATGTGTGCCCAAACTTTGGAGCTCCCCCACAAGTGACCCCATTTTGGAAACTAGACCCCCCAAGGCACCTTTCTAGATGCATAGTGAGCACTTGGAACCCCCAGGTGCTTCACAAATTGATTCGTAACAATGAAAAAGTGAAAAAAAAAAACACTTTTTCATTTTTATGAATCAATTTGTGAAGCACCTGAGTGTTCCAAGTGCTCACAATGCATCTAGATAGGTGCCTTGGGGGGTCTAGTTTCCAAAATGGGGTCACTTGTGGGGGAGCTCCAATGTTTGGGCACACAGCGGCTCTCCAAACGCAACATGGTGTCGCTAACAATTTGAGCCGATTTTCCGTTAAATTTGTTAGAGGACACCATGTTGCATTTAGAGAGTCCCTGTGTGCCCAAACATTGGAGCTCCCCCACAAGTGACTCCATTTTGGAAACTAGACCCCCCAAGGCACCTATCTAGATGCATAGTGAGCACTTGGAACCCCCAGGTGCTTCACAAATTGATTCGTAACAATGAAAAAGTGAAAAAAAAAACACTTTTTCATTTGTATGAATCAATTTGTGAAGCACCTGAGGGTTCCAAGTGCTCACTATGCATCTAGATAGGTGCCTTGGGTGGTCTAGTTTCCAAAATGGGGTCACTTGTGGGAGAGCTCCAATGTTTGGGCACACAGGGACTCTCTAAATGCAACATGGTATCCGCTAACAATTTGAGCCGATTTTCCATTCAATTTGTTAGCGGACACCATGTCGCGTTTGGAGAGCCCGTGATGTGCCTAAACAGTGGAGCTCCCCCACAAGTGTCCCCATTTTGGAAACTATACCCCTCAAAGATTTTATTAAGGTGTATAGTGAACATTTTGAACCCAGAGGTACGGCACATTATTTGTTTACATTAGGTCATCATATTGAATAAGTTTTCATTATTCTTGAGCGCAAGTGCTCGCTACTTGAGTTTGCATCGGGTACTCAGGTATGCACCATGTACAGCGTGTGCTCGAGTGACATGCTCGAGTCCCTGCTCCGCATGTTTCACGGTTATTAGACACCCAAAAAAAAACATGCGGGGATCGCTCGTGCATGGCAGGCAATCCCCGTAAAGTTTTTTGGCTGCGAAGCATATGGGGCAGAGACTCGAGCATGTCACTCAAATACCCACGATACTAAATGCATACCAGAGCACCCGATGCAAACTCAAGTAGCGAGCACTTGCTCTCAACACTAGTCGCCATATCGTCATCTTTTTTTCTTACTTTTGAAAAAAATCCCAACCCCAGCCCTAACCCTAGCACAACCCTAGCCCCAGCACAACCCTAGCCCCAGCACAACCCTAGCCCCAGCACAACCCTAGCCCCAAACCCAGCCCTAACCCTAGCCCAATCCTAACTCAAGAGTTTATTTTTGACGCCGTTCCTTGTGCGGTATAAGTGATTAGACGACTTTATTCTTCGGGTCGGTGTGATTACAGCAATGCCAGAATCATATGGGGTTTTTATGACTGACAGCTGTCACACACTAAAAGACGCATTTTTTGTAAAATCTAGTTTTTGCATCGCCATATTTTGAGAGCTATAATTTTTCCAAATTTTGGCAGACAGTCATGTGACGGCTCGTTTTTTGCGGGATGACTTGACGTTGTTATTGGTGCCATTTTCAGGCACGTGACATTTTTTGATCGCTTTCTATTCCGATTTTTGGGAGGCAGAATAAACAAAAACCAACAATTCAGGAATTGTTTTTTTTTTTTTTTTTTTTTATTCTGTTCCGCGTGTGGTAAAATTGATGATCCAGCTTTACTCTTCGGGTCAGTACGTTTACAGCGGTACCACATTTGTATAATTTTTCTATGTTTTGGCGCTTATACACAATAAAAGCTATTTTATAGAAAAAAATATTTTTTAGTATCGCTTTATTCTGAGAGCTATAACTTTTTTATTTTTCGGCTGATGGAGCTGTATGGCGGCTTGTTTTTTGCGGGACGAGATGACGTTTTCAGCGGTATCATTTTTATTTATATGCGTCTTTTTGATCGCGTGTTATTCCACTTTTTGTTTGGCGGTATGGTGATAAAGCATTGTTTTTTGCTTGGTTTTTTTTTTTTTTTTTTTACCGTGTTCACTGAAGGGGTTAACTAGTGGGACAGTTTTATAGGTCAGGTTGTTCCGGACGCGGCGATACCAAATATGTGTACTTTTATTGTTTTTTTTTTATTTTTTTTATAATAATATTTATTGATGGGTACATTATATTTTTATTTTTGGTGTATTATTTTTTTTATTTTTTTATAATATTTTTGCACATTTTTTTTTTCCACTTTCACACAGTTTATACACTTTATTACTTTGTCCCACTCTGGGACTTTCACTTTTTTTTTTCTGATCGCCTGCATGGCACAGGAATGGAGCACCATCCCTATGCCATGAAGGCTGTCAGAAGTGCACAGTGTGAAGATTGCTTGGAGATGCACTGCGCATGTCCAAGCAATCTTCCTGCTCTCTGGTGACCCGGATGTTGTCATGACGACATCGGGTCGTCATGGCAACACCCGGGAAGCCTTTGCAGACTGCGCTGGAAGCCGGAAGAGGAGGTGAGTATCGGCGATCACCTCCCCTTGCCCCCGCAATGCCGCGATCGACTTCGATCGACTTCGATCGCAGCATCGCGGGGGTTAATGTGCTGGGAGCGGTGCGTGACCGCTCCCTGCACATAGTACCGGGTGTCAGCTGTGACAATCAGCTGACACCCGGCGGCGATCGCGCCCGCACAGCCTGTGTGCGCGCGCGATCGCCATGACGTACTAATACGGGTCTGGCTCTTAAGTCCCAGGGCACAGACGCGTATTAGTACGTCAGATGTTATTAAGGGGTTAAAGGACCTGTGGCAAGAGCCACTGGAAAACCTGGGTTGGAGGGAGGAGGCCATCCCACTGCCTTCCTGTAGCCTCCCCCAAGAAATGAAGGCCCTGCCGGGTTTTACTTAATCTGCCTTAGCCAGATAGCCTGACCAGGTCAATGCTCACCTTCATTCCTGCATTTCAGCCGCAGGTAAGTTTGTGACTGCAATGCACTCCAATGGATTTAATAGGTCTCTGTACACATTCTGGGGGATATACAACGTCCCTCGTATACGATCCCAGTCACTGCCTCACATATCCCCTCCTCTGTTCAAAATTGTGGGGTTGAACATTTGACATCATACAGGGTGCCCGGGACAGGGCATCCGCGTTTGCCTGCGACTTCCCAGGGCGATGTTCTACAGAGAAACTGAAATTTTGCAGTGACAGGAACCACCTGGTGACTCGCGCATTCCTCTCCTTGGCACTTCTCCATACCAAGGGTGAGTGGTCCGTCACCAAGCGGAACTGACGCCCGAGTAAATAATAACGTAGCGACTCCAAGGCCCACTTAATAGCCAAACACTCTTTCTTTACCACGCTATACGTTTTCTCTGCCGGGACAAGTTTTCTACTCCAGTAGGCGACTGGGTGCTCTTCACCATTCACTTTTTGTGACAATACTGCCCCTAGGCCTACCTCCCAGGCATCTGTCTGTACAATGAAGGTTTCCTTGAAGTTGGGGCTGATGAGGACCGGCTGTCCACACAGGGTCAACTTCATGGACTGAAAGGCTTCTTCTGCCTGAGGGTTCCACCGAACCATTACTGATTTTTTCCTTTCAAGAGATCGGTCAGGGCCGCCGTTCTCCCAGCAAAATTAGGTATAAACCGGTGGTAATACCCAAGGATGCCAAGGAACGCCCTCACCTGCTTTGTACTTGACGGTTTAGGCCAATTTTTTATGGCCTCAACTTTATTGATTTGGGGCTTGATAACTCCTCGGCCAATCACATACCCCAAATATCGGGCTTCCTCTAGCCCTATCCCACATTTTTTGGGGTTTGCCGTTAACCCCGCGGCTCTGAGAGAATCCAGCACTGCTTGTGCCTGGGATAGATGCTTATGCCAGTTGGTGCTAAAGATGATAATATCATCTAGATACGCGGACGCGTACACCTGATGAGGCTTGAGCACTATGTCCATCAACCTCTGGAATGTAGCCAGGGCTCCATGTAACCCAAAAGGTAAGACCACATAGTGATATAGACCCTCCAGAGTTATGAAGGCGGTCTTTTCCTTCACCGATTTTGTGAGAGGTACCTGCCAGTAACCCTTGGTGAGATCGAGCGTGGTAAAGTACTGGGCCTGCCCCAGTCTCTCAATCCACTCATCCACCCTGGGCATTGGATAAAAGTCAAACTTCGACACTTCATTTAGTTTTCGGAAATTGTTACAGAAGCATAACGATCCGTCTGGTTTCGGAATCAGTACGATGGGGCTAGCCCACTCACCCCGTGATTCCTCGATGACGCCTAACTGGAGCATTTGTTTTACCTCAACCGTGATGGCTTGCCTCCGGGCTTTGGGTACCCAGCACAGTCTCATTCGCACCCTTACCCCAGGTTCGGTGAAAATGTCATGTTGGAGAACTGTAGTCCTACCCGGTAGCTCTGAGAACATGTCGGTATTCTGCTGCACCTGTGAGCGAGCCTCCCATCGCTGCTGTTTAGTGAGAGCATCACTTATCCTCACCTCTCCCCCGGACGCATCCATGGCTGAAGGTAGAGAACTCTCTGGCGATATGTCCGGAGTGACGTCTGTAACTAAACACTCTCAATCTTTCCAAGGTTTTAGCAGGTTTACATGATAAAGCTGCTCAGGTTTCCTCCTTCCGGGCTGATACACCCGGTAATTTACTTCTCCCACCTTTTCTCGAACCTCATATGGCCCTTGCCACTTGGCCATGAGCTTACTTTTGCCTGTGGGTACCAGTACTAACACCCGATTGCCCTTGTTAAAAGACCTAACTCTGTCTCTTTTATTATATGTGCGTCTCTGGGCTGCCTGGGCATCTAACAGATGTTCTTTCACGATGGGCATGACCGCCGCAATCCGGTCCTGCATACTAGCCACGTGTTCAATTATACTCCTATGTGGAGTCGGCTCTTGTTCCCACGTCTCTTTGGCTACGTCCAACAGACCCCTAGGGTGTCTGCCGTACAATAACTCAAAGGGAGAGAACCCTGTGGAAGCCTTGGGTACCTCACGGACGGCGAGCATCATGTCCCAATCCCTTCAGTCCTTAGAAACCACCTTTTTTAACATGGACTTGAGGGTTTTATTGAACCGCTCTACTAGCCCGTCGGTTTGAGGGTGGTACACCGAGGTGAGCAATTGTTTAATTTTTAGCAGTTTGCACAGTTCCCTCGTCACTTTGGACATAAAAAGGGGTCCCCTGATCCGTCAGGATCTCATTAGGTAGTCCAAGGCGACAGAACATGGCAAACAGCTCCCATGCAACCAGTTTTGTCGAGGTGTGGCGTAGCGGTATAGCCTCCGGGTACTGGGTGGCATAGTCGACGACCACTAGTATATGTTGGTGGCCACGAGCAGATTTTACAATGGGCCCTACCAAGTCCATTGAAATCCGTTCAAAAGGTACCTCTATCACTGGCAGGGGTACCAATGGGCTACGGAAACTTGCGGTGGGTGTGGTCAACTGACATTCGGGGCAGGATTCGCAGTACTTTTGGACTTCCGTGTAAATCCCCGGCCAAAAGAACCGCTGCAAGATACGCTCTTGCGTCTTTTTAACCTCTAAGTGTCCACCCAGCAGGTGTGTGTGTGCCAACTCCAGAGCCGCCCGACGGTACGACTGAGGTACCACTAACTGTTCCACGACCTCGTCCCTGATTTTGTCTACCCTATAGAGAAACTCACCGTTGACTACTATGTGTGGAAATACAGTATGTGCACCGGGCTGTTGAGCTACGCCATTTACCTCTAACACCCTTTCCCACGCCCGAGTCAGAGTGGGATCCTGTACTGAGCTGTCCCAAACGTGCCCCGGGACACTTCCAGCTCGGGGATCGATGGGGGTCTCCTCGACCTCTCCTGCCAGCACATCTAGGGGAAACCTATCGGGGTCACACTCCCCTACGGCAGGTACCCCTGACTCGGGTTCGTCGGGTACAGCGCCTGTACCACTTTTTACCGGGGAAGAGTGGATTTTGTTTTTCCACAGAGTCCAGAACAGGGGCAAGTCTCTTCCCAACACAGTCCCATAGGGAAGAGTTTTTACTACCCCTACCACATGTTTTATGTCTCCACATGGCATGGACAAAACTACCTCTACGGTTGGGTACCCTCGGAGGTCCCAATGGATACACACAACCCCGACTTTCCATCCACTGAGGTTGTCTCCTGCCACCAGCGACCCATGTACCAATAAGCTCCCCGAATCTAGGAGGGCCTCCGTGGGGTACCCATTAACCAGTACCTGGCACAGTTGGGGTTCACTGTCAGGGGGGGTTGGCGCTCGCAGTGCAGACAGTCTGGGCGTACATTGAGACCCGGCGGATAAACCCGCAGTCCATGGGTTCTGCAGTCAGGGGGCAGTTAGCAACCACATGTGCCGGTCCCTGACACCGCCAGCACCTAATGGTGGAGGTACTGTTAGGTCTTATGACTGTTAAGACACTAAAGAAGAAGCACTACCTGCAGTGTCTCTGAAGCGCTGGATCGCAGCAGAGTGCTTGCGCTCTGCAGTGCCTCTGAAGGATGACAAGCTGGACGGCAGCGCTCAGCTGCCATCCAGCATGTCATCTCAATGCCATTCTCCCACATTGTCAGTGACGTGCATGAGGTGAGCTGAGTTCATTACACATGAACTCGGCTCATCTGGATGCCGTCACAGCCAGACACTGAGGAGCTTCACTGAGGAGCTTCTCAGTGTCTGCGGCATGGCAAGCTGGATGGCAGCGTTCTTCTGCGCTCCAGCCTATCATGTCAATGTAGCAGAGCTGAAGCTGTCCTGGGAACCATGGAAAGGTAAGGATGAGGTTGGTTTATTATTTTACTTTTATTGCAAGAGATCGTTGGCTTCAGCTGGAATGGGCTATACGGTAAGTAGGGTTTAATTTAGAACATTAAAGGAATGTGTCTTTATTTCAATTAACCCCTTTACCCCCGAGGGTGGTTTGCACGTTAATGACCAGGCCAATTTTTACAATTCTGACCACTGTCACTTTATGAGGTAATTACTCTGGAACGCTTCAACGGATCCCCCTGATTGTGAGATTGTTTTTTCGTGACATATTGTACTTCATGATTGTGGTAAAATTTCTTCGATATCACTTGCGTTTATTTGTCAAAAAAAAGGAAATTTGGTGAAAATTTTGCAATTTTCAAAATTTAAATTTTTATGCCCTTAAATCAGAGAGATATGTCTCACAAAATAGTTAATAAATAACATTTCCCACATGTTTACTTTACATCAGCACAATTTTGGAAGCAACATTTTTTTTGTTAGGGAGCTATAAGGGTTAAAAGTTGACCAGCGATTTCTCATTTTTCCAACAAAATTTACAAAACCATTTTTTTTTTTAGGGACCACATCACGTTTGAAGTCACTTTGAGGGGCCTTTATGACAGAAAATACCCAAAAGTGACACCATTCTAAAAACTGCACCCCTCAAGGTGCTCAAAACCACATTCAAGAACTTTATTAACCCTTCAGGTGCTTCACAGGAATTTTTGGAATGTGGAAGAAAAAAATGAACATTTAACTTTTTTCACAAAAATGTTATTTTAGACCCAATTTTTTTTATTTTCGCAGGGGTAACAAGAAAAAATGGACCCCAAAATTTGTTGTGCAATTTCCCCTGGGCACGCAGATACCCAATATTTGGGGAAAAAATACTGTTTGGGCGCACGGCAGGGCTCGGAAGGGAAGGAGCGCCATTTGACATTTTGATTGTAAAATTTGCTTGAATTATTCGCTGACGCCATGTTGCGTTTGGAGAGCCCTTGTGTGCCTAAACATTGGAGCTCCCCCACAAGTGACCCCATTTTAGAAACTAGACCCCCCAAGGCACCTATCTAGATGCATAGTGAACAATAAGAGGAGATAAGAAGCCGGGCTGATCCTCCGCGCTGGTCCAGAGACACACAAGGGTTAATGATAAACCAAACTTTCTTTATTACTTGGCCTATGCATTTCGTGGCTACACTGCCACTTCCTCAGGGCTACCAAGTCAGTCACAATCCACATATATATATATATATAACATATAATTACACGTGTCACACATGACGGTACTTCCTGTGAAAACGCCCACATTGTACCAGCAAACTCTAAAAGCTAAAAATACTCAAAAACTAACACATTAGACAATTAATCATAAAAAGCATGACATTTTTCACAATGAGATGAATCTCTAGTAAAGCATAAAAGAAAATAGTATCTTTCAAAAATTAAAATTCTGACGTTCCCAGGGATCGAACCCGTGATGCAACATTACTCCAAAAGTATGTAAGCCATATCACAGCATCAGACCACTCAGACATATAACTATCTGAAGTTATCAGATGCAGCCCCGTGTAAGACCACTATAGGGAGTTCATATTAATAAAAAAAAAGGGAAAATGTTAGCTAAAAAATTGTTCTCATTTATTAAATACCCAACGTAATTTATATTAACAGCAGCAATACTAGAATCATTTTCTCTGCAACACACTTCATCTTCTAAATATATTAAAATAACAAATAGTGGTACTCACTGGAATCAAACCCATGAAGCGAACTGCTTCAAAAGTATATAAACCAATTCACAGTATTAACCCACTAGGCCATAACTCCTGCTGAGGATCTTTTGGTGTAGCTGCATATAAGACTCATGCAAGAAGTATTATTACATCAAAAAAGTAGAGTTAAAAATGAAATATTATTATATACAAGTGTGATAGTTAAAAATATTATCGGTATCAACGACTTTACATCTCCAATTTATATTGCCCATTCCATCTATATAGAACAATCAGGGGTCACTAAACATTGTGAATCCTAAAATAGATCACTAATCTCATTCAAGCCATGGGGTTGAAGAGAACTGAGTTTATAAATCCAATATGTCTCACGTTTTTTCAGACTCTCCCACCTATTTATAGCATTTTCAGGAATATGATCAATAGGTGTGACTTTCAAGCGTACATTGCCATTATTTGTTTGTGTACAATGACGTGACAGTCCATGTTTATTATACCCTTTTCTAATATTGTACCTGTGTGAATTTATTCTTTTGTGGAGAGGTTGGGACGTCCTCCCCACATACTGCTTGCCGCACTCACATTGAATCAAGTATATCACATAGCTAGTTGCACACGTCATCCTATGCTTAATGCAGTATTCTTTATTGGGATTATCTGATGAATGAAATTTCTCCACTCCGCTGGTAACAGAAGCACAACACAGACATCCTCTCCTATTACAACGGAAAGAGACAAAAAGCTCATTCCTATTTGGGGAATTAGAAACCTTTTTATGGGTCCTATTCCTCATTCTACTGGGTGCTACTATATTCTTTAGAGTAGGTGCTCTTTTATATGTCACCTTAGGTTTTAGGGGGACTATACTACTGAGAATTGGGTCGTTTCGCACTACACTCCAATGCTTCTCTAGAATCCACTTTATTTGATTACTGTGGACCGAATATGTTGTTATAAAATTGGTCCCAAATTCATCTAGTTTACCCTTACTTACACTCTCTGTCCTGCCCGTTAGTTCGTGCTGTGAGAACCCTTTTACCTCTCTATATGCTCTATTAATTAGTTTACGGGGGTACCCCTTTTCCGAGAACCTCCCCTGGAGAACTTTGCTCTGTGCCTTAAAATCAAAATCAGAAGTACAATTTTTTCTGATCCTGAGGTACTGATTCTTGGGTATGTTCCTTAACCACGGTTTGTAATGACCACTGTTAAAGTGCACATACCCATTCGAGTCAACTTTCTTGAAATTATTCTTCGTATGAATCTCCCCACCTTCTTCCTTGTATATACACATGTCAAGAAAAGTGACAGTCTGTTCGTCTATTGTGGGTGTCAACTCAAGTCCCCATATATTCCTCGCAATATCCTCAAGGAAATTCTCTACATTTATAAGCTCAATTCTCTTCAACCCCATGGCTTGAATGAGATTAGTGATCTATTTTAGTATTCACAATGTTTAGTGACCCCTGATTGTTCTATATAGATGGAATGGGCGATATAAATTGGAGATGTAAAGTCGTTGATACCGATAGTTAAAAATATTATCGCACTTGTATATAATATTTCATTTTTAGCTCTACTTTTTTGATGTAATAATACTTCTTGCATGAGTCTTATATGCAGCTACACCAAAAGCTCCTCAGATGGAGATATGGCCTAGTGGGTTAATACTGTGAATTGATTTATATACTTTTGAAGCAGTTCGCTTCATGGGTTTGATTCCAGTGAGTACCACTATTTGTTATTTTAATATATTTAGAAGATGAAGTGTGTTGCAGAGAAAATGATTCTAGTATTGCTGCTGTTAATATAAATTACGTTAGGTATTTAATCCCTTAAGCCCCGCGGGTGGTTTGCACGTTAATGACCGGGCCAATTTTTACAATTCTGACCACTGTCACTTTATGAGGTAATTACTCTGGAACGCTTCAACGGATCCCCCTGATTCTGAGATTGTTTTTTCGTGACATATTGTACTTCATGATTGTGGAAAAATTTCTTCGATATCACTTGCGTTTATTTGTGAAAAAAACGGAAATTTGGCGAAAATTTTGCGATTTTCAAAATTTGAATTTTTAAGCCCTGAAATCAGAGCAATATGTCACACAAAAGAGTTAATAAATAACATTTCCCACATGTCTACTTTACATCAGCACAATTTTGGAACCAAAATTTTTTTTTTGTTAGGGAGCTATAAGGGTTAAAAGTTGACCAGCGATTTCTCATTTTTCCAACAAAATTTATAAAACCATTTTTTTAGGGACCACATCACATTTGAAGTCACTTTGAGAGGTCTTTATGACAGAAAATACCCAAAAGTGACACCATTCTAAAAACTGCACCCCTCAAGGTGCTCAAAACCACATTCAAGAACTTTATTAACCCTTCAGGTGCTTCACAGGAATTTTTTGAATGTGGAAGAAAAAAAAATGAACATTTAACTTTTTTCACAAAAATGTTACTTTAGACCCAATTTTTTTTATTTTCACAGGGGTAACAAGAAAAAATGGACCCCAAAATATGTTGTGCAATTTCCCCTGGGCACGCAGATACCCAATATTTGGGGAAGAAACACTGTTTGGGCGCACGGCAGGGCTCGGAAGGGAAGGAGCGCCATTTGACTTTTTGATTGTAAAATTTGCTTGAATAATTAGCGGACACCATGTTCTGTTTGGAGAGCCCCTGTGTGCCCAAACATTGGAGCTCCCCCACAAGTGACCCCATTTTGGAAACTAGACCCCCCAAGGCACCTTTCTAGATGCATAGTGAGCACTTGGAACCCCAGGTGCTTCACAAATTGATTCATAAAAATGAAAAAGTGTTTTTTTTTTCACTTTTTCATTTTTACGAATCAATTTGTGAAGCACCTGGGGGTTCCAAGTGCTTACTATGCATCTAGATAGGTGCCTTTGGGGGTCTAGTTTCCAAAATGGGGTCACTTGTGGGGGAGCTCCAATGTTTGGGCACACAGGGGCTCTCCAAACGCAACATGGCGTCCGCTAACAATTTGAGCCGATTTTCCATTCAATTTGTTAGCGGACACCATGTCGCGTTTGGAGAGCCCGTGATGTGCCTAAACAGTGGAGCTCCCCCACAAGTGTCCCCATTTTGGAAACTATACCCCTCAAGGATTTTATTAAGGTGTATAGTGAACATTTTGAACCCAGAGGTACGGCACAGAATTTGTTTACATTAGGTCATCATATTGAATAAGTTGTCATTATTCTTGAGCGCAAGTGCTCGCTACTTGAGTTTGCATCGGGTACTCAGGTATGCACCATGTACAGCGTGTGCTTGAGTGACATGCTCGAGTGCCTGCTCCGCATGTTTCACGGTTATTAGGCACCCAAAAAAAAACATGCGGGGATCGCTCGTGCATGGCAGGCAATCCCCGTAAAGTTTTTTGGCTGCGAAGCATATGGGGCAGAGACTCGAGCATGTCACTCAAATACCCACGATACTCAATGCATACCAGAGCACCCGATGCAAACTCAAGTAGCGAGCACTTGCTCTCAACACTAGTCACCATATCGTCATCTTTTTTTTTTCTTACTTTTGAAAAAAATCCCAAACCCAGCCCTAGCCCTAGCACAACCCTAGCCCTAGCACAACCCTAGCCCCAGCACAACCCTAGCCCCAGCACAACCCTAGCCCCAGCACAACCCTAGCCCCAGCACAACCCTAGCCCCAGCACAACCCTAGCCCCAGCACAACCCTAGCCCCAGCACAACCCTAGCCCCAGCACAACCCTAGCCCCAAATCCAGCCCTAACCCTAGCCCAATCCTAACCCAAGAGTTTATTTTTGACGCCGTTCCTTGTGCGGTATAAGTGATTAGATGACTTTATTCTTCGGGTCGGTGTGATTACAGCAATGCCAGAATCATATGGGGTTTTTATGACTGACAGCTGTCACACACTAAAAGACGCATTTTTTGTAAAATCTAGTTTTTGCATCGCCATATTTTGAGAGCTATAATTTTTCCAGATTTTGGCAGACAGTCATGTGACGGCTCGTTTTTTGCGGGATGACTTGACGTTGTTATTGGTGCCATTTTCAGGCACGTGACATTTTTTGATCGCTTTCTATTCCGATTTTTGGGAGGCAGAATAAACAAAAACCAACAATTCAGGAATTGTTTTTTTTTTTTTTATTCTGTTCCGCGTGTGGTAAAATTGATGAGGTAGCTTTATTCTTCGGGTCAGTACGTTTACAGCTGTACCACATTTGTATAATTTTTCTATGTTTTGGCGCTTATACACAATAAAAGCTATTTTATAGAAAAAAATATTTTTTAGCATCGCTTTATTCTGAGAGCTGAAACTTTTTTATTTTTCGGCTGATGGAGCTGTATGGCGGCTTGTTTTTTGTGGGACGAGATGACGTTTTCAGCGGTATCATTTTTATTTATATGCGTCTTTTTGATCGCGTGTTATTCCACTTTTTGTTTGGCGGTATGGTGATAAAGCATTGTTTTTTGCTGCGTTTTTTTTTTTTTTTTTTTTACCGTGTTCACTGAAGGGGTTAACTAGTGGGACAGTTTTATAGGTCAGGCTGTTCCGGACGCGGCGATACCAAATATGTGTACTTTTATTGTTTTTTTTTTATTTTTTTTATAATAATATTTATTGATGGGTACATTATATTTTTATTTTTGGTGTATTATTTTTTTTATTTTTTTTATAATATTTTTGCACATTTTTTTTTTTTTTTCCACTTTCAGACAGTTTGTACACCTTATTACTTTGTCCCACTCTGGGACTTTCACTTTTTTTTTTCTGATCGCCTGCATGGCATAGGAATGGAGCACCATCCCTATGCCATGCAGGCTGTCAGAAGTGCACAGTGTTAAGATTGCTTGGAGATGCACTGCGCATGTCCAAGCAATCTTCCTGCTCTCTGGTGACCCGGATGTTGTCATGACGACATCGGGTCGTCATGGCAACACCCGGGAAGCCGCTGCAGTCTGCGCTGGAAGCCAGAAGAGGAGGTGAGTATCGCCGATCACCTCCCCTTGCCCCCGCAATGCCGCGATCGATTTCGATCGACTTCGATCGCAGCATAGCGGGGGTTAATGTGCTGGGAGCGGTGCAGGACCGCTCCCTGCACATAGTACCGGGTGTCAGCTGTGACAATCAGCTGACACCCGGCGGCGATCGCGCCCGCACAGCCTGTGTGCGCGCGCGATCGCCATGACGTACTAATACGGGTCTGGCTCTTAAGTCCCAGGGCACAGACGCGTATTAGTACGTCAAATGTTATTAAGGGGTTAATAAATGACAACAATTTTTTAGCTAACATTTTCCCTTTTTTTTTATTAATATGAACTCCCTATAGTGGTCTTACACGGGGCTGCATCTGATAACTTCAGATAGTTATATGGCTGAGTGGTCTGATGCTGTAATATGGCTTACATACTCTTGGAGTAATGTTACCTCACGGGTTTGAACCCGGTGAACGTCAGAATTTTAATTTTTGAAAGATACTATTTTCTTTTATGGTTACTAGAGATTCATCTCATTGTGAAAAATGTCATGCTTTTTATGATTAATTGTCTAATGTGTGAGTTTTTATGAGTATTTTTAGCTTTTAGAGTTTGCTGGTACAATGTGGGCGTTTTCACAGGAAGTACCGTCATGTGTGACACGTGTAATTATATGTTATATATATATATATATATGTGGATTGTGACTGACTTGGTAGCCCTGAGGAAGTGGCAATGTAGCCACAAAACGCGTAGGCCAAGTAATAAAGAAAGCTTGGTTTATCATTAACCCTTGTGTGTTTCTGGACCAGCGCGGAGGATCAGCCCGGCTTCTTATCTCCTCTTATTGTTTACTGATCAGCGGGGTCTCCTGCAGTGGCCATCTGACAGGTGCTACACAGTTGGTTGTGACTTACACAACCTCAGAAGGTGAGTCAGACTGATTGTGGGACCTGGTATTTACTTTTATACAGATAAAGCCCTATGTGCCCTGTCTTTTCTATCTTTTGCTAGATGCATAGTGAGCACTTGGAACCCCCAGGTGCTTCACAAATTGATTCGTAAAAATGAAAAAGTGGAAAAAAAACCCCACTTTATTTTTACGGATTAATTTGTGAAGCACCTGGGGTTCCATGTGCTCACTATGCATCTAGATAGGTGCCTTGGGGGTCTAGTTTCCAAAATGGGGTCACTTGTGGGGGAGCTCCAATGTTTAGGCACACAGGGGCTCTCCAAACGCAACATGGTGTCCGCTAACAAATTGAATGGAAAATCGGCTCAAATTGTTAGCGGACACCATGTTGCGTTTGGAGAGCCCCTGTGTGCCTAAACATTGGAGCTCCCCCACAAGTGACCCCATTTTGGAAACTAGACCCCTCAGGTAACTTATCTAGATGTGTGGTGAGCACTTTGAACCCTCAAGTATTTTGCAAAGGTTCATGACGTAGAGCCGTGAAAAAAAATCTTTTTTTTTTTGCACAAAAATGCTTTTTTAGCCGCAATATTTTTATTTTCACGAGGGTACTAGGAGAAATTGGGCCCCAAAAGTTGTTGTGCAACTTCTCCTGAGTACGCTGATACCCCATGTGTTGGAGAAAACTACTGTTTGGGCGCATGTCAGGGCTCGGAAGGGAAGTAGTGACGCTTTGGAATGCAGACTTTCATGGAATGGTCTGCGGGCGTCATGTCACGTTGTCAGAGCCCCTGATGTGCCTAAACAGTGGAAATGCCCAACAAGTGCCCCCTTTTTGGAACGGATACCCGATTTGTCAGTTTTATAATGTAGTGTTATACGCCAGTTGTGTAGGACAACCTGACAAACACTACACAACTGAAGTATGACAATCTGACGAACACTACGTCAGCTGTGTAGTGTTCGTCAGGTTGTCATAAGTCAGAAATTAATTCAATAGTCCATGGAAGTATGGTACCTTTTGAAGCAGTCTTTCATGCAGAAGCCAGGTTTGTCGGGGCAGGTGTCACATTGGTAAATGGTGTCCTTGCGTATTCCCCTTCGGTAACACACTCAGCACTTCTTTGTGACTTACCTTTTTTTCCGCTGTGAGGGATCTGCCCCGGGAAATGCTGGCCCGGTACAATTAGAGGTCCTTCAGTTCCAGAAGTAGTGGGGCCCGCTCCGCCACCACTGCCAAATATCAGGGCCTTGGTAACTGTCTCCTGAAAGTGAAGATACGACGCAGAAGTCTGGCCTGCACATTTTGACAGAAGGAAAGCGTTGTGCATTGCCATCTGAACAATGTGCACGGCCCGCTTCTTATACCATACCTTGGCCTTTCTCAAAGCACTGTATGGCTGGAGGACTTGATCGGAGAGATCAACACCCCCATGTACTTGTTGTACCCCACTACACAGTCTGGTTTGGTGACCTGTGTAGTGGAACCTCTTACAGTGCTGAGGGTGCTGCCATCACCATGTATGGTGGTCAAGAGAAGGACATCCCTCTTGTCCTTGTACTTGACCACCAACAGGTGGTCGCTACATTGGGCTCTGCTCTCACCCCTTCTGAGCAGCTGCCCAATTAGCGTCTTTGGGAGGCCTTTCTGATTTTTGCGGACAGTACCGCAAGCTGCGGTATGTCGCGCAGAGAGGGACTTGAAGAGCGGGATACTTGTATAAAAGTTATCCACGTACAGGTGATAACCTTTATCCAGCAGTGGGTGCACCAAGTCCCACATAATTTTCCCACTCACTCCCAGAACAGGGGGGCATTCAGGGGGTTCAATCCAGGAGTCCTTCCATTCATAAACTCTAAACTTGTGAGTGTACCCTGAGGTACTCTCACAAACTTTATACAGCTTGATCCCGTACCTGGACCTTTTACTGGGCAGGTACTACCGGAATCCAAGCCGCCTCTTAAAAGAAATTAAGGACTCATCCACGCAGATGTCCCTTTGGGGCACGCACACTTCACCAAACTTGTTGTTGAAGTGCTCGATGACCGGCCGAACTTTGAAAAGACGATCAAAGTTCGGGTCATCGCGTGCAGGACACCTTGCATTATCTTGGTAATGCAAGAACTTGTGGATGGCCTCAAAACGTGTCCGGGCCATGACCATTCGGAACACTGGAGTGTTATACAAAATGTCAACACTCCAGTATTGCTGAACCTCTGTTTTTTTCAGGATCCCCACATGAAGGACCAGTCCCCAAAGCTTCATCATTTCTTCTGCGTCTACAGGAGACCAGTTAGAAAATGATGAAGAGGGGTTTTGTTCCAAAAATTGATGAGCATACAAATTAGTTTGGCCCACCATGAGGTTTATAAAATCCTCAGAGAAAAAGACTTTGAAAAAGTCTATTTCTGTGAGGCCGGTGGTGTCAAACTTGATTCCTGATTCCGCCACGAAATCAGGAATCAGTGGCTCAAAATTTTCGGGGGGCAAGGTCCATATGGGATCAGTAGTGGGGGGTGCTGGAACATCTTCTCTCCTGCGACGACTGCGGGGCGGTCCAGCAGCACCTAAGGAGGAAGAGGAGGAAGAGGAGGACGATGAGGCGTCGGAAAAGTAAAGAAATGTGGGATCCTCGCCCTCGCTGTCAGTCTCAGTGTCGGAGGCAACAATAGCGTATGCCTCCACCGCTGAATAGCGAGTTTGGGATGAGCCGGACATTTTTTTTTTTTCTCGTGTATGTGGTGCATGTGTGTCAGTACTTTATTTAGAGTGTGTGTGTGTCTCAGTGTGCTTGCTATGAACTTTGTTTTCTGAAAAAAAGGAGAAAAAAAAAAAAGGAACTACAGTAGGTGGTGCAAACAGGTCACCGATCCGCACTCGTGCTCGCTATGTCACCAATCAACTCTCGGCAGCTGCTGGGTGTGTGCACGGATGTGGTGCAAAGGTGGGGGGGGGGGAGTGACAGGGACAAGAAAAATGTAAGATGGCACCGGAATTTTAATGCTATCACCGCGACTTCGGTCGCGGGGCTGCATTAAAGATAGGGCGCATTAATATGTATCTGGTCCATAAGGCCCAGGGCACAGATACGTATTAATACGCCCTAAGGCCCAGGGCACAGATACGTATTAATACGCCCTATGTCGTAAAGGGGTTAAAGGACTTTATTCTGGGTGTTTGTGTTTTTTTTTAACTTTGACTATGGGGTTAGTAATGGGGGTGTCTTATAGACGCCTCTCCATTACTAACCTGGGCTTGATGTCAGCTGGCATTATAAGCTGACATCAACCCCAGCCTATTACCACACTGCCACCGCTACAGGGCAGTGGGAAGAGCTAGGCTAAGTGCCAGAATTGGCACATCCTATGGATGAGCCATTTCTGGGGCGGCTGACGGCTGGTGTTTCTAGCCTGGGAGGGGGCCCAATATTCATGGCACCCTTCTTGGGCTATTAATATCAGCCCCCAGCTGTCTGCCTAGCCTTTGCTAGCTATTAAAATAGGGGGGACCCCACATCATCTTTTTGGGGGTCCCCCATTTTAATAGCTAGTAAAGGCTACGTATTCAGCTGGGGGCTGATAGCAGCCTGGGAAGCTCCGTGGGTATTACTCCCTTCCCAGGCTTCAAACATCTGCCCCAGCCATCTGCTTAACCTCCACTAGAGACGAAAATTACGGCGAACCCCATGCCATTTTTTTTTTTTTTTTTTTTTTTTAAGAAATCCTTTATTTTAACACTAAATGACAAGAACAGTAACCAACACCATCACTGTACTTATTATATATGTGACTGACATGTTTCTATCTATCTAATCTATGTGTGATGCTCTATTCTTTCGGTTCTAAATTGTCAGGCACCGGTGTATGCCGCTGCTGAATTGCCGGCCGGCTTTTTTAAAGAGACGGGTGCATGAAAATCGGAGGGCACTAGTGTGTTCCAAGTGCCCTGCTATGTTTTTCCATACACCCTCCTATATACCCTGCCTGCCTATATATTCTGCCTGCCTGACGTTTAATTGAGCACTGTTCCCATCAATTTGGGCAATTTTTGACCTTCTGCAGACCGCCGGGGGGACCGCCAGAAAAATGCTCGAGTTTCCCATAGACTTACATTGGGCTCGTTGCTCGGGTCAAGCACCTGAGTATTCCAATGTGCTCGAGCCGAGCTTCGAGCACCCGAGCATTTTAGTGCTCGCTCATCACTAGTTACTATATTTCTCTTACTAATGCCATTGGTAGCCAGAGGTCTACGCTTTATGAACACCTGTGATTCCACTATATACTGCATATATATATATATATATATATATATATATATATATATATATATATATATATATATATATATATATATATATATATCCCCCATTCATTTTAACTGCCTTTACCAATTTTTTTCTTTTCTATTTGGATCTTGGTTATTGCAGATCCAATAACATGACACCGGGTGGCGACATACACATTTGTGCTTGTTACTTCCGTGTTTGCGATCATGTGACCTGATCACATGACCAGAAATGAGTCATGCAGGTCCTTTTGCTTCACATGACCAGAAGTGAGTCATGCAGGTCCTTTTGCTCAGATTCCATTGCAATTAATGAAACCGGAAGTGGCCAATTGGCAGATCCTTGTCTCATTACACGGTTGCGTCTAGATCGCAGTTGATTTTTTGTGGTCCTCACTTTAGCCACTCCAATCTAGATGCCTCACTGCTGAACTGTCTAGATCGGAGTTGATCTTTTGAGGTTCTCACATTCTCCTCTTCGATCTAGTGCTTTCAGTGCTGAGGTGTCTAGATCGCAGTTGATCTTTTCTGCTCCTCGTTTTAACAGTTCCACTCTAGATGCTTCAGTGCTGAGGTGAGTAGATCGAAGTTGCTGGAGTGAGGGCCTCAAGAGAACAACTCCGATGTAGACAGTTCAGCACTGACACCACTAGATCGTAGTTGATTCCAGGAGCTTCTCATACACTCTGCAATCTAGATGCCTCTTCTGGCTTTTTATTGTAGTTTTAATGCTTTTTTATGGAATTGCTCATGTTTTTAATGGAGCAAACATCACAGGTCAGACAGGATTTTTTTATGCACTGTTATATATTTTTTTTTTATGCCAGCCGTCCGCGACCAATCAGCGACAGGTGCGGTCCGGCTGCAAGTTGGCTCGCTACGCCCCTGTATTGACTATAGAGGACTCAATCAGATCACGGTTAAAAATAAATACCCCCTTCCGCTCATCTCCGAGTTATTTGATCGCCTTAAAGGCGCCAGGATCTTCGTGGAGCATATAACCTGGTCCGTATCCGTCAAGGAGACGAGTGGAAAACGGCATTTAATACCCGGGACGGACACTATGAGTACCGTGTGATGCCCTTCGGCCTCTGCAATGCTCCTGCAGTCTTCCAAGAACTGGTCAACGACATCTTCCGTGACCTTCTTTACTCCTGCGTGGTGGTATACCTGGACGACATCTTTGTTTTCTCTCCGGATCTTCCCACACACCGGAGGGATGTTAGTCAGGCCCTGCTTAGGCTCAGGCAGAACCACCTCTATGCCAAATACGAGAAGTGCCTATTTGAGCAGACCTCTCTTCCATTCCTGGGCTATGTTGTTATCTCCCAGACAGGCTTGCGAATGGATCCCGAGAAGCTCTCTGCTGTCCTAAAGTGGCCCCGTCCAGAGGGGTTAAAGGCGATACAGCGATTCCTGGGCTTCGCTAATTACTATCGTCTCTTCATTCCACACTTCTCGTCTCGGACTGCTCCCATATCTGCGCTCACCCGTAGGGGAGCAAATCCCAAGGTATGGCCACCCGAAGCTGAGGAGGCCTTCCTTTCCCTGAAGCAAGCCTTCTCCTCTGCCCCTGTGCTGCACTGTCCAGACTGCAACAAACAGTTCTACCTGGAGGTTGATGCTTCCTCCTCTGGAGCCAGAGCGATGCTCACCCAAAAGTCTTCATCCGGGAGAATGGTAACCTGCGGCTTTTTCTCCAAAATCTTCTCCTCCTCTGAGCGCAATTATTCCATAGGAGACAGAGTACTGCTGGCCGTCAAATTGGCGCTGGAGGAGTGACGCCAACTGCTTGAAGGGGCTCTATACCCGGTGATCATCCACACGGATCACAAAAATCTGGCATATCTCCAAAATGCCCAGAGACTTAATCCACGTCAGGCCCGGTGGTCTTGGTTTCTTGCCCGCTTCGATTTCATCCTGCATTTCCGCCCAGCGGACAAGAATGTCAAAGCTGATGCCTTGTCTCGATCCTTCCCGTCCTCCGACCAAGAGGAGGAGCCTATGCACATTATCGACCCCTCCAAGGTGATGAATGTGGCCCCCTTGGATTTTCTTCTTCCACCCGGCAAGTAGTTTGTGGCGGTTCCTGACCGTGAGAAGGTTCTTCGCTGGGGTCATTCTTCTAAACTAGCTGGCCATGCCGGCCAAAAGAAGACTTTTGTGCTCATTTCCCGGCATTACTGGTGGTCTACCCTGCTTAAGGATGTGGTAGACTTAGTCTCTGCCTGTTCATCTTGTGGCCGCAACAAAGTTCCCAGACACTTACCAGCCGGTCATCTCCTGCCGCTTCCCATACCTGTTGCCCCGTGGCACACATCGCTATGGACTTCATTACCGATCTCCCTGTTTCTGCCGGGTGTACTGTCATTTGGGTGGTCGCGGACCGCTTTTCTAAAATGGCTCACTTCATTCACCTGCCTGGTCGTCCGTCGGCACCTGAGCTGGCTAAGGACTTTATCCGCCATATCTTCCGTCTCCATGGCCTACCCCTCCACATCGTGTCAGATCGAGGGGTTCAGTTCACCTCATGCTTCTGGAGAGCCACATGTAAACTGCTGGACGTCAGCCTGGATTTCTCCTCCGCTTACCACCCTCAGTCCAATGGTCAAGTGGAGCTGGATCAATCAGATCCTTACCAGCTACCTCCAGCACTTTGTTAATGCCCACCATTCTGATTGGGTGGACCTCCTTCCTTGGGCGGAATGCTCTTATAATAACCACGAGAGCGAATACTCTTCCAAGTCCCCATTCTTTATTGTCTATGGCCAACACCCCCGGATTCCGTTTCCCGTCTCCGCTTCTGTGGACAATCCTGCCGCGGAGTCTCATGTCAGCGAGTTTTCTACCATTTGGGAGAGTACTAGGTCCGCACTTCTTCAGTCCTCCAAGCGGATGAAGAGATATGCTGATAAAAGACATCTGGATCCGCCTCAATTCCGTCCGGGAGACAAGGTTTGGCTCTCCTCCAAACAAGTGCGGCTCAAGATACCCTCCTACAAGTTAGGTCCTCGCTTCATCGGCCCTTTCAAAATCCTCAAGCAAATGAATCCAGTGGCCTACAAATTCAAACTTCCGGCCACCCTACGGATTCCCAACTCCTTCCACGTATCTCTCCTCAAACCCGTTGTCTTTAACTCTTTTTTCCAACAATCCAGGTGCTCCCCCTGCTCCAGTTTCCGCTGAAGACGTCTTTGAGGTAGAGAGTATTCTGGCCACCAAGAAGGTAAGAGGAAAGACCTTTTTCTGGTAGATTGGAAGGGGTTTGGTCCTGAGGAGAGAACTTGGGAACCCAGGGAGACCATCAACGCCCCGCTTCTCCTTGAAAAATTTCTTTCTGCCCAATAGAAGAGGGGGCCTAAAGGGGGGGGGGGTACTGTAGCATCAGCGTCTCTGCCCCTTGCTAGGCAGAGACGCCGTCCCTCTCACCTCCCCGCTCCTGGCGCGGCGTCCTCCAGCGCTTCTCTCCCCCCTGCTGCCGGCGCGCGCTCCTTCCCTGGCAGTGTGCTTAGGGCGCGCGCTCCCCCTCTCTTAAAGGGACCGCGCGCGCTGTCTTAAGGAGTCCCCGTCCAATTGCCGGAGGACCTCCCATATATAAGGCACCTCCTCCAAAATGGAGGTGCCCGAGCAAAGTTGTTTGCACTGTGTCTGATCTTTGCTTCAGCCCTCAGGTCCTGCCTGCCAGCCTGTTATCTGCCCCTTACCTGCCAAGCCTGCCAGCCTGCTCACCTGGAGCGCTCACCTGTTACCTGCCTGTTACCCGCCTTGGCTGTCAGGCCGCTCTCCTGGGAGCACCCGCCTGTTATCTGCTGAGTCCGTCAGACCGCTCACCTGGGAGCGCCCACCAGTTACCTGCCTCGTCTGTCTGCCCGCTCACCTGGGAGCTCCCGCCTGTTTCCTGCCAGCCTGCCTGGAGACCCTGCCGTCACTTGCTGTGACCACCTTCCTGGTAAACCTAAAAAGACTGCTACTTGCCCTGCTTTGTTGAACTGTGACCACCTGTCAGCTACCAGAGACTTCCGCCTGCTTGCCGTGTCCATCCGCCATACTGGTCAGTCCCAGCCATCTGACCCGTGGGAGCCACCTGCTCTCTTACAAGGTCGTCCCCAGAGTAGCACCTGGTCCCTCAGCCCGGATCCTCCCTGGTCACGGTGTGGTTAGCTGCCGTACGACCAGGGTCGGTTCGAGTGGATACTTAGTCTTGCCCCTCTGGGTCCCTCCTTGCACCTCGGCACAGAGGTTCCACCACCCAAACCCGTAACACACACAAGCCATATCACAGACTGCAATTCTGCAAGATTAATGCAGCATACTAAAAACTACAACATCACCTACTCTGTACAATCTGCAATTGGGGTGCAAAAGCCCTTTGAGATCTAGGACTTGTTCATCTTGATGAAAGTTAGGCGGTCAACACTTTCATGGGACAGCTGGGTACGCTTGTCCGTCAAGACACCACCAGCAGCGATGAACACACATTCTGATAGAACGCTGGCTGCCGGGCATGATAAAACCTTGCGTGACAGGCGAGCTCCGGCCATTCATCCATTTTTGAAGACAAAAATGTAAAAGGGTCAAATTCATCACTGATGGTATTCGTATTGAGCTCTAGATAGTCCTCCACCATCTTCTCCAGTCGTTCTCCACGTGTCAGACTCGTACTCTGTTCTGCTGGTGCACAAACTAGTCTAATAAATGTGTGAAAGGTCTCACAGAAATTGCTTCTGCCACTCACTCTGCTGCTTCTAATGTTTTGGCATTGACGAACTGACGTGTCGGAGTTTGAAAGACTACAGCTGCGATGCACACTGTGTGCCTCACTCCTATCTTGGGGAAAGCTCTATTAAGGTTGCTTAAAAGCTTGTTTCGATATGCCAACATTAGGGTGTCTCTTTCCAGGGCGGGAAGCATCTGGCAAAATTTACTCTTATAACGTGGATCTAACAGAGTTGCAACCCAGTAGTCAGCATTATGTCGAATCCTAACGATACGGGGATCATGTTGCAGAAAGTGCAGCAAGAAGGCACTCATAAGTCGGGCCTTTCTAGGTGGTCCAAAGCCAGACTTTATTGCTGGCTGCGTAACACTGATGCATGTTTCCTCCATCCCCTCCTGCCAACCACGTTCAACAGAGAGGGGATGATTATTTTCTTCATCTTCTGACTGTTGCTCCCCCATCACCTCTTCCTCCTCCATTTGTTCCTTGGCTTTTGTACCTTAACTAACAGTATGTTTGGTATCACCAAACCCCCTCGATCGCAGGAAGCCACCGTCACTTGGCATCCGCCTGTGTGACGACAGTCTGGAACTTTGAAACATTCTTATCCCTTCCGCGTCCTCCTCCTCTTCTGGGACAACCACCTCCAGCCGAACTCTATTCAAAGTCTTCTCCATCATGTAGATGACCGGAATAGTGATGCTGATGACGGCATTGTCAGCGCCAACTAGTTTAGTAGCCATTTCAAAACAGTGCAGAAGGGTGCAGAGGTCCTTAATCTGTTCCCACTCCGTAAAAGTGATATGCCCCACGTCCGTACTGCGTTGGCTTAGGCTATACAACATGACTTACAGCGTCAGGGCTCGTTGCTGCTGCCACAGTCCACCAGAATGCTGAGGTAAGAATAGGCTGCTTACATTTCTGTTCTCTCTATCTGATCTAATACTAAAGATTTCAGGATTACTGAGGTAAGAAGAGGCTGCCAACACTGCTGTCCACCCTGTGCTTCTGATCTAACACTGCAGGTACCAGTGGTGTTGAGGCAAATAGAGACTGCTCACACTGCTGCTCTTCCTGTGTATCTGATCTAATACTGGAGATACAATACTAGAAGAGCTGAGGTAAAAAGAGGCTGCTCACACCGCTGTCCTTACTGTCATTTTGAATACTGAGTGGCTGCTGAGACAGGAATGAAACTTAAATCACATACTGTCAAGCTATCAACAGTTCACTGGTACCTGTCAGTGTAACAAGAAAGCAGCCATTTTAATTTTATAGTGATTGCCTTTATAGGCAATATAAGTGTGATTTGTTGATTCAAAAAAATAAAAGTATTTAGGAATTTATTTTCTTTAGTTATTATTTTTTTCAATATCCAAAGAATCCCTTTAAATGCTAACTACATTAAGCCTAAAATGAAAATGGGCCTAAAAATTATGCTACACAAGCTTATTTAGAGCAGAATACATAAAGATAAAAACAATCTAATGGTTCAAGCAGTGTCAGACAGACAGAAGAGGGCCTCTGTGCAACAACAGTATATGGCCTTTTTGAAATCCAATAATGATTCTATGACAGAAATTGCTTTGCTGCATTGGAGTTGATAGCGACCCCCGTAACCTCAGGTCATCTAACAGAGTTCCACCTATAGCATGGAGCAGGGTGGTAGTCATGGGCAAGGTACTTGTGCTTCACGCTCCAGCACACTACATGAAAGTTTAGGTCCTGGCTGGGTGTGTGGACTTCAGCTGTAGGGACCCTTGCATGATGCCGTTGACTTCTGCTGGCCAGGGCCAGATGATTAATGAGGAAGACTACCACCCAAAAATAAACTGTCTT
Source organism: Phyllobates terribilis (assembly GCF_046119375.1). Lineage (NCBI taxonomy): Eukaryota > Metazoa > Chordata > Amphibia > Anura > Dendrobatidae > Phyllobates > Phyllobates terribilis. The sequence goes on from NW_027362762.1 coordinate 641,522,573, forward strand.
TTACTGAACAATAACGTAGGGAGAACTATGTACAGGGGATATCGGGAGCAAAACTTCATGGACATTTCTCTTAGAGCATATGACATTTTCATGCGCATTACATTTCTTGCTGAGCTTGCTCCACTCTCTATCCATTAGCCTCTCTCTCTAGCTTCTCCACCACCCAATACAGCACTTCCCTAGTTTCCAACAAAAGCACAACTAACTAGTAAGTGAGAGTCCTATTGTTCAACCCGTGGTTCCAATTCCTTTCCCCTTAGGGGAGCTACTTGTGACACTATAGCCGTTACTTAACTTCTCTGCTTGCTTCATCCCACTTTCCTTCTCAGCACTGCTCTGTCCTTTGACTATCAGAACTCTGTACAGTCCTGCTAGACTTCCTTCCCGAGACCTCATCTTTGGAGAATCCCTCACTCCTAACTAGTGATGAGCGAGCTCAGGAGGGCACCTAGTATCTTCAGCGTGCTCGGTGTTATGCTTGAATCACTCAGTGTGCATGATTTGCGACTGTTTGACAGCTTTAATACATGTGAGGAATACTTAAGAAGCAGGCATTCATCACATTTATTAAAGCTGTCAAACAGTCGCAAATCATGCACACGGAGTGATTTAAACATATCACCGAGCACGCTGAAGATACTCGATGCTCGTCCTGAACGGGTTAACAGAACATACATGCTTATCACTACTTCAAACACTTTTCCTTGTCTCCACTCTGGATCACAATATCATTTGCCTTGGTCTCTGTTCACTTTAGGGACACTCAATTCATGTGGCTCTATTGACTAATCAGACCAAAGGTCTGCTCTAGTTGCAAGCTAGGCCCTATGTGCCTTCCTGGCATAAAGCTCTCTCTGTTACTTCTTTTTAACACCTGCCACTCTAGGCTAGTCCCAACCATTAACTCTACTTGTCCCTATCAATTATCTGTGGATGAGCAGAATACAACATCACTATAAATACAGATTCTTAATCATACAAATGTCGTAATGACTTGCAACAATATACATAAGGGGATAATGGGGGCAACACCTCCATCTTCTTACACATAAATGGTGTGTCTGCCTTTGGATTCAGGGATGAGTCCTGCGATGAAAATTGGCTTGGTAAAGTGAAAATTATAGTAAATTTTGACATTTAAAAATAATCTTTTCTGGAGATTGATAAATATTTTTCCATAAGATGTGATATAATTCAACTGATTTATGGTAGCATGAATATTAAAATTTCAATTGATTACTGGAAAAATAAAGAAGCCAGAAACCAGCTGCTTTGGGTTTTTCATTATACAGCTATCTCCACATTTTTTTGTTAAAAGTACTTATGTGAGGAGAAAACGCTTGAAATTCTTGCCACACTATGGTTAGAGGGATCTTTTGGAAATTATAGAAAGTCGAAAGGGTCAACCCCCTTTAATTGCAGTATGTAATCATCAATATCATCAGAATAAGTAGTGTGGCTGATTGTCCTTTCATCACTTAACATCATGGTTGTTTATATTAGTCAAGTGCATTGTGACATCATGCAGAAGATCTATATTAAATTCAGCATTAGAGTTCGACATTTATTCCAGTGGAATTGAATTCTACTACAAAAATCCATATACAACTTTTGACGCACCTTCTAGGCCAGGACTTCTGGCCTTGACCCTGGATGTTCCTGCGCATGTGTCCCTGGTCCTAGTTGCGACCAGACATCCCAGCCTAATGTGAAGATGCCTGTGATTTCAGGAATGGTGGTGGTAAGAAAAAGGAGCCAAAGACAATAAAAAAGACAGTGAGCAGCAGAAGTGAGCGATGAATTGAATATTAGTTGTTTTTTGTAGTTTTCTACATCTTACATTTATTATGCACTGGGGTCTCTCTATACCCCAGAACATATTAATGCACATCTAACTAGTGGAGAATAAATTCATTCCAGATTGAATTTCCCAGTGAAATCTAGGAATTTGAATCTCGGCAAATCTGCTTATCTCTACTCTGCATCATAATTTATGTCCAGGTGGATTAATATAGTTACATAGTTTATATGGTTGAAAAAAGGACAAATGTCCAAGAATTTCAACCAAGGAATAGAAAAGCACAACCGGACGGGTCACATGCATGATTCAATCTGCCCCAAAAGATCAAATATTTAATTTCTTATCCCAACTGTTGATCCACCACATCAAATATTCAGAAAATAACTTTACACATTTACATAAACATCTAAGCCTTTTTTTTTTTTTTTAAACCATCTGCGGTTTCCACTATGACCAGCTCTTGTGGCATGCTATTCCGTAAATTAATAGTTTTTATGGTAATGAAGCACAGATTCCTCTGGAGATTGAACCTTTTTTTCTTCACATTGAGGGAGTGACTCCTTGTCTTTTGAGGTTTTTTTTTTTACCTTAAAAAGATTTTTATCATACCTTTTGTATGGGCTATTTATGCATTTTCACAAGTTAATAATGTCTCCTCTTTAACGTCTCTTCTGTATACTAAATAAAAATAATTATTTTAATCTTTCCTCATAAATAAGATGCTTATCAGTTTAGTGTCTCTTCTTTTTACCTTTTCTAACTCTAGGGCATCTTTTCTACGAATTGATGCCCAGAACTGAACTGTATATTCTACATGAGCTCGTAAAAATGCTTCTTTTAATATACGATAATATCTTGCTGGCATTAGAAGTTGCTGTATGACAATGCATACTGTTATGTAGTCAGTAGTGTTGAGCGAGCACTAAAATGCTCGGGTGCTCGAAGCTCAAGCCGAGCTCACCGTGATACTCGGGTGCTCGACCCGAGCAACGAGCCCAATGTTAGTCTATGGGAGACCCGAGCATTTTTGCTGCAGCACCCCCGACAGTCTTTTAAAAGCCTAACAAGTGCCCAAAACGATAGTGACAGTGCTCAAATGACATGGGGACAGCATGGGGATTGCCCCAGGAAGCATTTCTGACCCCCAGGTCACTGCTGTCAACAACGCGGTCAGAGGTATTAAGCCACTTTTAAGGGCTCACAATAAAACATTCAAAAATGAAACTGAAACTGCTTTCCTGTGAAATATGTTAAGGAAGTTCCTTTCCAGGGTAAACACTTGTGTATAAGGTAAAATAAGTAACCGAAAAAAAAAAAAATACTCCTCCACACCTTGGGCTATGTTCACAAGTAGCATTTTTTATGCGTTTTTGCACTTTTGTATTGCTTACAACCATGACAAATGCATTCACCGGGAAATGTCATTTTAACATTTTACAACCTTATCTGGCCATGTGCTGTGTGACACATGCATACAGTGCTGAAAAGACATGGGAGCAGCATAGGGAAAACCCCTGGAAGCATCTCTGACACCCAAGTCACTGCCTAAAAGTGTGCCCATCAGAAGTGATCCTTGCCGCATCAGAAGATGCAGACTTGCAACTATCCCAGTGCAAATCCTTGTTCCAGGGCAGTGTTCAATTGTACCTCCCCCATTCCTTGCAATGCAAGCGCAAATATGCAGCCAACCAACCACCCACCTACCCGCAGGCTGCAATACCAAACTGCTAGCTTTCATTTGAAATGGGGCCTTTTAGATTGGAGGAGGCCGAAGCTGGCCACTACCTCATGGCTGCTTCGGCAGCGAGGTATCCATACTTAGTCCCCAGCCGCCCGGCGGCCGGGTGTCTACGCACGGTCCCCAGCCGCCTGGGGCGGCCGGTTGTCCATAAACGGTCCCCAGCCACCCCTATTTCTCCTGTTACCTTCCCACACACTTTTCTTAGCCTGGCCTGCTTTAGGGCAGCATTGGACGAGCCCACCAGAAAACCAGACTCCTCCGGTGGGCCCTGGCTTCTCCACCAGGGGAGTTGAGAGTGCCAAGGTGAGGAACATGATGATGATAGAAGTTAGCATCTGCTTTGTTTTCTTGGAATGCAAGTGCATGTATGTATTAGCGGCTAGGCCTGAGGTGGTCAGCGTTTTGGCGTATATCCTACCTCCTCCGAGGATTGCTGGATGTTTTCCTGCCACTATCCCAGTTCTATGACTCCCGTTAAAACAAAGCTTCAGGTGATGAATGATGGATGAGGTGGTGGCAAAGGAGAAAGAGCAGGAGGAACTGGCACCATTCACATCAATATCAGGCCAGTCAACCACACATGTCTTGTAGGATATGTTTCTGTACCAAAAGGAGCAGTTCGGCTACACAGTTATAGGGCATACAGTGAGTGCATTGCCTACCAAAAATTTCAAGGCATTCCAATGCCCCTTGGAAGTGACATGGAGGTCAGAGGGCCTTAACTAAACCATTTTTTCCATTTATAGCAACTGGGTCTCCTGTACACTGTTGGCCTAAGCAGTGAATGGAAGGCTTTCCAAAAATTATAAGGAACTGCAATTCCCCTTGAAACAGACGTGGATTACAGTGTACTAAAAACCTTCTACCCATTATTGGGGAGTGGTTCTCCCTTAATTCTCGCTTATGCATTGAAAAGCAAAAGCTGCCTAAAATTAGGAGGAAATGCAATGCCCGTTGGAAGAATCGTGGAAGTTAGAGGTAATTAAAAACAACATTTCAATGCCCCTTGGAAGAGACGTGGAGGTCACAGTAGCTTAACAAGATGCTTTTAATGCCCCTCGGAAGAGACGTAGAGGTCACAGAAGCTTAACAAGACGGTTTTAATGCCCCTTGGAAAAATGGTGGAGGTCGCAGTAGCTTAACAAGACGGTTTTAATGCCCCTTACAAGAGCCATACAGTACAGCATCTTAAAAATATTATTCCCATTATTGGGGAGTGGGTCTTCCACAGTCTTTGCTTATGCCTTCCAAGCAAAAGCTGACAAAAATAAGGACAGAGGAACTTTCAATAATGCCAACACGGACCACGGTCACCCTGGTGGTATAGTAGTGGTGGAGGCTGAGGATAAGGAGAAGAACATAAAACAGCCGAAATGAGGAAGCGTATACCCATGTGTGGGTGTGACGTGGTGCATGTGAATACACCTCCCGAAATAACACAGTGGATTTGACTTTGTTACTCTGCTGTCATTTGGTGGTGATGAGAAGTCTGGCCCAATCCAGCCCTTGTTCATTTTGATAAGGGTCAGCTTATCAGCATTGTCAGTTGATAGGCGAGTGCGCTTATCAGTTATAATTCCCCCAGCGGCACTAAAACACGCTCCGATAACACACTAGCGGCAGGGCAGGCCAGGACCTCCAAGGCGTACAGAACGAGTTCATTCCAAGTGTCCAGCTTGGATACCCAATAATTAAAAGGCACAGGGGAATCACGGAGCATGCTGGTACGGTCGGCAAGGTACTCCCTCACCATCTTTTGAAACTTTCCACTCCTTGTGAGTACCCCGCACCTCCGGGTCTGTCCGAAGGGAGGGTCTCAGAAAGCTGTCCCAGAACGTTGACAGTGTTCCCCTGCCTCTGCTGGATTGGAGTTGCGTCTCTCTCGCATGTACGTCTTGGTTGGGCAACGAACTGTGACCTCTGCTGCTAGCGTGTTCAGATGGGAATTTTTTTAACAATTCAGCAGCAAGGGCCTTCTGGTACTGCCCCATTTTTGTAGACCTCTCCATCTCAGGAATAAGAGAGTGAAAGTTCTCCTTGTAGCGGGGGTCTAAAAGTGTCTCCAACCAGTAATGACTGTCACCCAACATTTTGACAACGCGAGGGTCATGGTTAAGGCAGCGTAACCTAAAGTCAGCCATGCATGCCAGACTGGTAATGGTCCTCACCAAGATGACAACTGACCATGCTCTCCTCCTCCTCCCCCCTGTCCTCAGACCACCCACGCTGAACCGACGGTATAACAGTTGTACAGGTACTACCGTCTACAGCGCATGAAACAAGCTCCTGTTCTTCCTCCTCTCCCTCATTGTCCCCCAGTGCACGTTGGGATGAGATGAGGCTGGGTTGTGTGTAATCGACCGCTACGGCTTCTTGATCCATCTCATCATACTCTGGCTGCAATGCCTCCTCTTTAATTCTCTGCAGAGAGCGTTGCAAAAGACAGACAAGTGGAATGCTGACGCTAATGACGGCATCATCGCCACTCGCCATCTTGGTGGACTCCACAAAGTTTGTCAAGATGGTACATATGTCAGACATCCAGGTCCACTCCTGAGGTCTTATGTGTGGAGTCTGACCTGAATATCGACGTCCTTGTTGCAGCTGGTACTCCACAACTGCTCTCTTCTGCTCACAAATCCTTTGCAACATGTGGAGGGTAGAGTTCCAACGTGTGGGGATATCACACACCAGTCGGTGTGCAGGAAGCTGCAAACGCTGCTGCAACACAGCAAGGGCGGCGGAAGCTGTAGCCGACTTGCGAAAATGAGCTGACAAGCGGCGTACTTTGACGAGCAGATCTGGCAACTCAGGGTATGATTTAAGAAACCGCTGAACCACGTGGTTGAGCACATGAGCCAGGCATGGTACGTGTGTAATCTCGCCTCGCCTCAGAGCCGCCACCAGGTTACGGCCATTGTCACACACGACCATGCCTGGAAGTAGGTTCAGCGGTCTGTGCCACAGATCTGCCTGATCTTTCACAGCTGTCCACAACTCACAAGCAGTGTGAGGTTTCTCACCTAAGCTTATGAGTTTCAGCACAGCCTGTTGCCGCTTGGCTGAGGCAGTACTTCCAGCTTGTAACTGATGTGGTGATATCTGAGATGGAGGCTGAACATGAGGAGGAGGATGATGCGCAGGAGCTGTACACTGTGGGGGCAACTCTGACATAGGGCCCGTAATCCTCGGTGTGGGGAGGATGTGTTCCGTCCCAAGGTCCGACTGGGTTCCGGCTTCCACTATGTTTACCCAGTGTGCCGTCAGGGAGATGTACCATCCCTGGCCACAAGCACTTTTCCACGTGTCCGTTGTCAGGTGGACTCTCCCAGTAACTGCGTTGTTCAGGGCACGGCAGATGTTTTGGGACACGTGCTTGTGTAGTGCGGGGATGGCACACCGGGCAAAATTGTGTCGGCTGGGGACCAAGTACCGAGGGACGGCCACCGCCATAAGGTTGCGGAAGGATTCCGTCTCCACCAGCCTAAAAGGCAGCATTTCCAATGCAAGCAGTCGTGAAATGTGCGAATTTAGGACTGTGGCCTGTGGGGCGTTGGCTGCGAATTTCCGCTTACGTTCAAAGGTTTGGGAAATGGACAATTGAACGCTGCGGTGGGACGTGGATGATGTTTCTTGAGAAACTGCCATAACAAGTGAAGACTGAGAGGAGGGGGCATCTTTGCATGCAGTATGGACAGGGGATTGTATTGCACACACAACAGCGGAAGAAGCAGTGGTGACACCCACTGACATTGGTCGTGCACCCTGGGGTTCAGCCCACAAAGTCGGGTGCTTTGCTGCCATGAGCCTGATCATGCTGGTGGTGGTCAGGCTGGTAGTTTTGTCACCCCTGCTGATGCTGGCATGGCAGGTGGTACAAATGGCCTTTTTGGGGTTATCAGCGGAGTCTTTAAAAAAATTCCAGACTCTGGGAGACCTACAGGTTGTACTGGCAATGTCCCTCGTGTTGGTGTTACGGGGAACTGTTGCCTGCCTTCTGTGTGCGGCCACCACACTGCTTCTTCCTGCCTGTTGGGATACTCTGCTTCCCTCACCCTGTGTGCTGCTGGCCTCGCTCTGCATGTTGTCCTGCCACGTTGGGTCAGCTACTAGATCATCTACTACCTCCTCCTCTTCCACTTGTGCACCACAATCCTCCTCCTCACTTCCTGGCAATTGTGTCATCAGCGTCCACCTCTTGTGACAAATTGCCAGCGTCACCTTCCTGTGGCCATTCAAATATTTGGGCATCGCTATATGGGATCTCCTCTTCCACCACTTCAAGCGGAGCAGGCGAGGGGCACAAATCTGGAAATGGACCAGTGAGCAGCTCTTCAGAGTGTCCAAGTGTGGGATCAGTTGCTGTCTGACGACACTCGGCACAGTGGGAGGAAGGAGAAACAGGGTGAGGAGGAGTATGCGGTCGAGACTCACGGCTACTAAGATTTGACCGTGTGGAAGACAGACCGGAGGTGGTGGTGCCCAGGTAACTGGAAGTATTATCTGCTATCCAATTAATAACCTGTTCACACTGATCAGTTCGCAATACTGGTGTTGTTCTGTGCTTCCCTAGTAATTCGGTCAAGAAGTGGGAGCGAGAAGATGTGGCTGTTGGTTGTGGCACATTTTCACCTTGGACACGGCCCCATCCTCTGCACGCACCATCACCAGAACGTCCAGTTCCACGTCCCTTGCCACGCGCCTTGCCCATTGTAAAGGAAGTAAAATAGCTTAGAGGCGCACTATCAATGGAAAAAGGGTAATAAAAAGTAGATTAGAACCATAGAAGAGGAAAACCACAGTTCTATTTCTCTGGCCTACACCCGACTCTTTTAAACAATCTGAACAATCAGGGAGAAACTATTACTGTTTTTCTTTACGGAAAAAATACCAAAAGCTGGATAATACAGAGATTTGACCTGTGGAACTGCAAAACCACAGTTCTATTTCTTGGGCCTACACCAGACTATTTTCAACAGATATTTGTGTCTGAACTGTCACAGACACTTTTTTTTTTTTTTTGGGGGGGGGGGGGGGGGGACACACCAAAAGGTTAATAAGACGTGTATTTGGACAGTGTGAAGGAGGAAAGAAAAAAAAAAAAAAGAAGGAGGATTTAGATGAAAAAAAAAAAGGATTTTTCCTGGCCCCTGAGACCTAGAACTAAGTCCAGCAATTTCAGCAACAGGAGCACACAAGACTGTAATGCAGAGTTTGCTGGTATAACCACTGCGTCTCCTATACAGCCTGCCTGCCTGATATCTGGGATGGATATTAGTTCTGAGAAAGTTTGTTTGATCTGGAAGCCTTTACAGACCCTACACTAACTATTTCGCAGTATATATATATCTCTCCCTAAATCAGTAGCGCTGTCCCTACATTGTCTGATCCCAGCCGTCTGTGTCCAAGATGGCGGCGCCCGGTTTTAAATACTCGAGGTGACGCTGTGCGGCCAGCCAATCAATGTAATGCCCACAACCAACATGGCTGCGGCATTACAGTGACTGGCTGGCAATCCCTGCATGTTCATTGGCTCTGTAAAGAGCTCCAAACGTGCATGGCGGAGACCCGAGCTCCAACCCGAGTAACGAGGAAATGCTCGGTGTTCGCCGAACATCCCGAGTAGCGTGATGCTCGGGCGAGTACCGAGCATGTTCGCTCAACACTAGTAGTCAGTGATCTACAAGTGACTCTCCTAATTTTACTCCCTCTTGAACATATGATTTAAATGAACCAGAAATGCTAGGCAGGGTTCATGTGACGGACAAAAAAAATCTAATTCAACAACAGCATGCCTATGATATCAGTGTGATATATATGTGTCTCTAAATTGGCATTTAAAACAGGTGTGGCAAAACAGACCCGAATAGTTGAATGTTTTGATTTACCGTAATCATTTATTTGCAGATTGTTGGTTAAAGCAAACTAATTCCCCTAGTCCAAACAGTAACATATGACAAGAATTGCCTGGAGGTAGGAACACGGCCTAAAAATACTGCTATTGCCCAAATGATAGTGACGCGCCCCTGGGCCTGTGTCGCGCATGCGGGAGCTTACCCGGAGCCGGATCTCTTGAGGGTTGTAGTCTCGTGGCGGTGATCCGGTCCGTGCCCAGGGAGTCAGACTAAGTGGCGCTGTATTAGCGGTAGATGTTGGACGACTACGCCACCCGTTGAGTACAGCTAAGGAGCTGCTGCTGCAGGGCAGACCGCTGAGGCAGGTGGTAGGATTGTGCAGCGTGATAGTATAACCCCCAACGGGAGGGGTATGGCCTCAGGGCAGCCGACGTGGATGATGGGGGTAGCAGGAACCACTCAGAGACGGTACGGTGTAGTTCAGGGTCTTTACTGGTGACAACGATAGACCCTCCCGGAGTACTGGCTAGCGATTGGGGCCTGGTCAGTCCTTGAGCAGATGGGATCTCCCCTGGCCAGGCGGAGTTGTAGGCCTCCCAAACTAACGATACTCTTCTGGCTACCTTGCTAGAAGCGGGTATAAGTAGCCCACGTCCCTGAGTGTACCGTGTGGTGCTCACCCGTATGGCCGGTGACTCAGGGCCTTCTAGTAGCTTCCGCTCCACGACGGCGGTGCTGGTCCCACGCGTGTGACCGTGCCTTCGGGTTTCTGGGCCAGAGGACCTGCAATCCCCTGCCGGTCGGTTTCTGCTGCTGGATAGGAGTTAGTCCCCACAGCCTCGGACTCCGGGTCCGGTGATAACTTCTCAGTCAGGGCGAGCTCTGCAGCTGCCAGCCCCTGACTCCTTGTAGCACTGCTCCCACAGAGCTCCTGATGTTCTTTCCTATATCTGCTTCTCTTCTCTGTCTCTACTTCTTCTCTACTCACTAACCCTGCCTCAGCTCTAGGTTTATATAGGGGAAGTTCTTCCCCTCCCAGGACTGGGCAGGAGGTGTGGCATGCACAGGATCCCTGACCAAGAGACCTCCCACCTGCTCTCAGACATAAAATTGCCGTTACTGTGGAAACCAGACCCCTGGGGTGCCACAATAGTATTATTAAAACAGTTATTTAAAAGCAAAGCTTGTGTAGGTTTTCAAATTGTAATTAATTATATATAATATACACTGCTCAAAAAATAAAGGGAACACTTAAACAGAATATAACTCCAAGTATATCAAACTTCTGTGAAATCAAACTGTCCACTTAGGAAGCAACACTGATTGACAATCAATTTCACATGCTGTTATGCAAATGGAATAGACAATGGATGGAAACTATTGGCAATTATCAAGACACACTCAATAAAGGAGTGGTTCTGAAGGTGGGGACCACAGACCACATCTCAGTAGCAATGCTTTATGGGTGATGTTTTGGTCACTTTTGAATGTTGGTTGTGCTTTCACACTCGTGGTAGCATGAGACGGACTCTACAATCCACAGAAGTTGCTCAGGTAGTGCAGCTCATCCCGGATGGCACATCAATGCGAGCTGTGGCAAGAAGGTTTGCTGTGTCTGTCAGCGTAGTGTCCAGAGGCTGGAGGCGCTACCAGGAGACAGGCCAGTACACCAGGAGACGTGGAGGGGGCCGTAGGAGGGCAACAACCCAGCAGCAGGACCGCTTTGTGCAAGGAGGAACAGAAGGAGCACTCCCAGAGCCCTGCAAAATGACCTCCAGCAGGCCACAAGTGTGCATATGTCTGCACAAACGGTTAGAAACCGACTCCATGAGGGTGGTATGAGGGCCCGACGTCCACAGATGGGGGTTGTGCTCACAGTCCAACAATGTTCAGGACGCTTGGCATTTGCCACAGAACACCAGGATCACTGGCGCCTTGTGCTCTTCACAGATGAAAGCAGGTTCACATTGAGCACATGTGACAGACGTCATAGAGTCTGGAGACGCAGTGGAGATCGATCTGCTGCCTGCCTGCTGCCGGTTGGGCAGTGGCTCAATAATAGTGTGGGGTGGCATTTCTTTGGAGGGCCGCACAGCCCTCTATGTGTTCACCAGAGGTATCCGGACTGCCATTAGGTACCGAGATGAGATCCTCAGACCCCTTGTGAGACCATATGCTGGTGCGGTTGGCCCTGGGTTCCTCCTAATGCAGGACAATGCTAGACCTCATGTGGCTGGAGTGTGTCAGCAGTTCCTGCAAGATGAAGGCATTGAAGCTATGGACTGGCCCGCCCATTCCCCAGACCTGAATCCGATTGAGCACATCTGGGACATCATGTCTCGCTCCATCCACCAACCACAGACTGTCCAGGAGTTGGCGGATGCTTTAGTCCAGGTCTGGGAGGAGATCCCACAGGAGACCATCCGCAACCTCATCAGGAGCATGCCCAGGCGTTGTAGGGAGGTCATACAGGCACGTGGAGGCCACACACACACACACAATACTGAGCCTGATTTTGACTTGTTTTAAAGGACATTACATCAAATTTGGATCAGCCTGTAGTGTGTTTTTCCACTTTAATTTTGGGGGTGACTCCAATTCCAGGCCTCCATTGGTTAATAAATTTGATTTCCATTCATTATTTTTGTGTGATTTTGTTGTTAGCACATTCAACTTTGTACAGAACAAAGTATTCAATGAGAATATTTCATTCATTCAAATCTAGGATGTGTTATTTCAGTGTTCGCTTTATTTCTTTGAGAAGTGTATATACAAGTGCATCTCACTAAATTAGAATATCAAAAAAAGTTAATCACAGTTCTTCAATACAAAAAGTGAAACTCATATTATTCAAGCTGTTATAAAGTATTCTAATATACTGAGATAATGACTTTTGTGTTTTCATTGGCTGTAAGCCATAATCATCAACATTAACAGAAATAAACACTCTGTTTGTAATGACTCTATATAATATATGAGTTTCACTTTTTGTATTGAAGAACTGTGATAAAATTAACTTTTTGATGTTATTCTAATTTAGTGAGATGCACCTGTATATAATATATATAGAATCTATCCAGAATGCTATGTTGGTTGGAAAAGGAGTGGAGGAAATGACAACAGTATATTTGTAGCACATGCACTTGTTAAATTCTGATAGTAAAACATAATAATAATTTTTATTTATATAGCGCCAACATGTTCCGCAGCAGTTTACAATTAAGCGGGGACATGTACAAACAATAAATTCAATACAAGGTGAGACAGTTTAAACAGTTACATCAGGAGTGAGGTTCCTGCTCGCAAGCTTACATTCTACAAGGAAATGGGGGGGGGGGGGGGGGACACAATAGGTGGAAAGTGCTTGTTATTTCAGGTCTGGCAATTATAATAAGTCTGGATTATCATATAAAGCTGTATGATCAAGTGCAATACTCAATTACTGAGTGCAGCTATCGTGTGCATGGAGGGTGTAGAGACAGATGAACAGTAGGGAGCAGATTCTGAATAGTATTTAGGAGGGAACAGGGGAAAGTTAGTTTACTGGGTATTTGAGGTGGTAGGCTTGTTTAAAGAGATGGGTTTTTAAAGCGCGCTTGAAGACATCGGGGCTAGGCATCAATTGGATCGTCCGGGGTAGAGCATTGCAGAGAACTGGCGCAGCACGAGAGAAGTCTTGGAGACGGAGGTGCGAGGTTCGGATTATGGGGGATGTTAGTCTTGGGTCATTTGTGGAATGGAGGACGATAGACTGAGATGAGAGAGGAGATACAGTACAAACCAAAAGTTTGGACACACCTTCTCAAAGATTTTTCTGTATTTTCATGACTATGAAAATTGTACATTCACACTGAAGGCATCAAAACTATGAATTAAACACATGTGGAATTATATAGCTAACAAAAAAGTGTGAAATAACTGAAAATATGTCTTATATTCTAGGTTCTTCAAAGTAGCCACCTTTTGCTTTGATGACTGCTTTGCACACTCTTGGCATTCTCTTGATGAGCTTCAAGAGGTAGTCACCAGAAATGGTCTTCCAACAATCTTGAAGGAGTTCCCAGTGATGCTTAGCACTTGTTGGCCCTTTTGCCTTCACTCTGCGGTCCAGCTCACCCCAAACCATCTCGATTGGGTTCAGGTCTGGTGACTGTAGAGGCCAGGTCATCTGGTGTAGCACCCCACCACTCGCCTTCTTGGTCAAATAGCCCTTACACAGCCTGGAGGTGTGTTTGAAGTCATTGTCCTCTTGAAAAATAAATGATGGCCCAACTAAACGCAAACCGGATGGAATTGCATGCCGCTGCAAGATGCTGGGTAGCCATGCTGGTTCAGTATGCCTTCAATTTTGAATAAATCCCCAACAGTGTCACCAGCAAAGCACCCCCACACCTCCTACTCCATGCTTCACGGTGGGAGCCAGGCATGTAGAGTCCATCCGTTCTGCGTTGTACAAAGACACGGTAGTTGAAACCAAAGATCTCAAATTTGGACTCATGAGACCAAAGCACAGATTTCCACTGGTCTAATGTCCATTCCTTGTGTTCTTTAGCCCAAACAAGTCTCTTCTGCTTGTTGCCTGTCCTTAGCAGTGGTTTCCTAGCAGCTATTTTACCATGAAGGCCTGCTGCACAAAGTCTCCTCTAAACAGTTGTTGAAGAGAGGTGTCTGCTGCTAGAACTCTGTGTGGCATTGACCTGGTCTCTAATCTGAGCTGCTGTTAACCTGCAATTTCTGAGGTTGGTGACTCGGATAAACTTATGCTCAGATGCAGAGGTGACTCTTGGTCTTCCTTTCCTGGGGCGGTCCTCATGTGATGGCTTTTGCAACTGCACTTGGGGACACTTTCAAAGTTTGCCCAATTTTTCGCACTGACTGACCTTCATTTCTTAAAGTAATGATGGCCACTCGTTTTTCTTTACTTAGAATTAGTATTATGGCAAGAAAAAAGCAGCTAACAGTCTATTCAGTAGGACTTTAAGCTGTTTATCCAGCAGACTTGTGCACAACACCACTGATGGTCCCAACCCCATTTATAAGGCAAGAAATCCCACTTATTAAACCTGACAGGGTACACCTGTGAAGTGAAAACCATTTCCGGTGACTACCTGTTGAAGCTCATCAAGAGAATGCCAAGAGTGTGCAAAGCAGTCATCAAAGCAAAAGGTGGCTACTTTGAAGAACCTAGAATATAAGACATATTTTCAGTTATTTCACACTTTTTTGTTAAGTATATAATTCCACATGTGTTAATTCATAGTTTTGATGCCTTCAGTGTGAATGTACAATTTTCATGGTCATGAAAATACAGAAAAATCTTTAAATGAGATGGTGTGTCCAAACTTTTGGTCTGTACTGTATAAGGTGGTGCAGGACTGGAGAGCTTTGTGGGTGAGAGCAATGAGTTTATATTGGACCCTGTAGCGAATGGGTAACAAGTGAAATGACTGGCACAAGGTGGAGGCATCGGTGAAGCGGCTGGACAGAAATACGACCCTGGCTGCCGCATTCAGGACAGATTGGAGAGGGGAAATTATGGCAAGAGGGAGACCGATCAGAAGAGAGTTGCAGTAGTCCAGACGAGAGTGAATAAGAGCGACAGTAAGAGTTTTAGCAGTTTCAAAAGTGAGAAAAGATCGGATTCTGGAGATGTTTTTAAGATGCAGGTGACAAGAGTGAATGAGTGATCGGATATAGGGAGTAAAGGAAAGGTTAGTGTTGAATATGACCCCAAGGCAGGGGGCGTGCTACTTGGGAGTTATGGTTGAACCCTCCAAGGTAATTTCGATGTTAGGTAGAGTTAGGTTGGTAGAGGGGGGAAACACAAGAAGTTCAGTTTTGGAGAGATTCAGTTTAAGATAGAGGGAGGACATGATGTTAGACACAGCAGACAAACAATCTTTGGCATTTTGTATTAGGGTAGGGGTGATGTCAGGGGAAGAAGTGTATAATTGGGTGTCGTCAGCATAGAGATGATACTGGAACCCAAATCTGCTGATTGTTTGTCCAATAGGGGCAGTGTATAGAGAGAAGAGGAGGGGGCCTAGTACTGAGCCCTGCGGAACCCCGATAGTAAGGGGATGAGGAGGGGAAGAGGAGCCGGCAAAAGATACAGTGAAGGAGCGGTCAGAGAGGTAGGAGGAGAACCAGGAGAGAACGGTTTCCTTAAGGCCTATAGAGCGGAGCATAGTGAGGAGGAGCTGGTGATCCACAGTGTCAAATGCTGCAGAGAGATCCAGGAGAATCAGCAGGGAGCAGTGACCTTTGGATTTGGCTGTTAGTAGATCATTAGAGACTTTAGTGAGGGCAGTTTCAGTGGAGTGTAAGGAGCGGAAACCAGATTGTAGAGGGTTGAGGAGAGAGTTATCTGAGAGATAGCGGATTAGACGGGAGTGGACCAAGAGTTCCAGGAGTTTAGAAATGAAAGGAAGATTAGAGACAGGTCTGTAGTTAGCAATGCAGTTCTGGTCCAGGGATGGCTTTTTAAGTAAAGGGGTTATGATGGCGTGTTTAAATGAGGAGGGAAAGATACCTGAAGAAAGAGAGGTTAAATATTTTAGTCAGGTGAGTGGTGAACACCAGTGAGAGGGACTTCAGGAGATGTGAAGGAATGGAGTCACTGTTGCAGGTTGTAGGCCGAGAAGAAGCGAGGAGCTGGGTAACTTCTTCTGTAACAGGCTCAAAGATGGCAAGTGAGCTTGAAGTGTGGCAGGGAAGGGGATCCAGGCACTGAGGAGATTGGGCTGAGATGTCCTGATGGATGTGGTTGATTTTTTCAAAGAAATAAGTGGCCAGATCCTCCCCGCTGAGGTTGGTGGTGGGGGCCTGTGCTTTAGGATTCAGGAGGGAGTTTAAGGTTTCGAAAAGTCGTTTTGGATTGTTGGACATTGAAGTGATGAGGGTGGTGAAGTAGGATTGTTTGGCCAGACGAAGGGCAGAGTTATAGGTTTTGAGCATGAATTTATAGTGGATGAAGTCCTCTGCTAAAAAAGATTTTCTCCACTGACGCTCAGCACACCTTGAGCAATGTTGAAGAAAACGTGTTTGCATCGTGTGCCAGGGCTGCCGTTGTCTGTGTCGGGTCTGTCTGCGAGTAGAAGGAGCTGCTTCATCTAGGGCACTCTTCAGTGTATTATTGTAGTGTGACAATGCTAAGTCTGAACAGGAGAAGGAGGAGATGGGGGCTAAAGATGTGTGGAGATTGTCCATAAGCTGCTGGGTATTAATGGTACGTGTATTCCTATAAGTGGGGTAAGTAGGGGTGTCCCGGATGAGGAGACAATTCTTAACAGAGAAGGAAAGAAAGTTGTGGTCCGAGAGCGGGAGAGGGGAGTTGATAAAGTCATCCAGCGAGCAGAGACTGGAAAAAAACAGGTCCAGAGTATTCCCATCTTCATGGGTAGGAGAATTAGTAAACTGTGAGAAACGGAATGAAGAGGTTAGAGAAAGGAGATGAGAGGCAGATTGGGAGAGGGGATCATCGATGGGGATGTTAAAGTCGCCCATGATGAGGGTGGGGATGTCACAGGATAGAAAGTGAGGAAGCCAGGTGGCAAAGTGATCCAAGAACTGGTGGGAGGAGCCTGAAGGGCGATACACAACTGCCACTCGCAGGGAGAAGGGTTTAAAGAGTCTGATGGTGTGGACTTCAAAGGAAGGAAACATAAGTGAGGGAACCGGGGGGGATGACATGGAAAGCACATTGTGAGGAAATGAGCAGACCAACACCTCCACCCTGTCTGTTGCCAGGTCTGGCGGTATGTGAAAATTTCAGCCCACAAAATGAGAGAGCAGCAGCAGCGGTGGTGTCTGGCTGCTGAATCCAGGTTTCAGTGATAGCCAGAAGGTTAAGGGAATTAGAGAGGAAAAAATCATGGCTGTAAGTTAGTTTGTTACCACCAGACCGCACGTTCCAGAGAGCACAATGGAAATCGATAGGAGAGGGCATGCACTGAACGTTAATAAGATTAGCAGGGTTTCTATATGCAGCTGGAGGAGAGAAATGTATGCTAGTGGAGGGGGGCCCAGGGTTGGGGGAGATGTCGCCTGCGACTAGTAAAAAGGAGAAAGAAGAGAAAGAGCAGGTGGTGCAATGATTTGTATGAATGTTTTGAGTGCTGTATGGAGGTAGAGCATGGTTTGCAGTGGGTGAGGAATGTCAGTAGAGCCTCAGAGTTATACATGGGAGAGGGGAGAATGGAGGGGCTGATATAGAGTGAGTGCACAGAATGTGTTAAAGGGTGGGCGAGTTGTGAGAAAGCAGAAGTGAAAACAAATAAAAAGCAGATTGATAAGACCAATGCATAATGCAGTATGAATCTCTTATGCACCTTACCTGTCTCCTGCCCTGTATAACTGCACTTTTAACTATTGCAATTCAAATCTATTGCACGCGTGACCCAGCACTGAATATATATGAAATGAAATGCTACTAAAGTCCAGCACCAGTTGGTCATACTGAGTAATTAGTCATTTAGCAAAAGTCCAGAGCTGGCAACCCTATGCAGGGTAATAAAACACCCAATGTTACACAAAGAAGTCATAAAACAGTGAAATAGAAAGCTTTGAACACTAAAATAGGAACAGGGGGGGAAAAAAAAAAAAAAAAAAAAAAAAAAAACACAAAAACGGATGGAGCAATTAAATACCATGGAAAAATTTTGCTACACAATATGACGCTGTTCACACTTCTCATCAGACAGCACACAAAAACGGATAGAGCAATTAAATACCTGTGTGAAGAAGAAGAGGAGAGGTGAGTGGATTATCAGCCAGCTTCCAGCCATGTATAACTGCACTTTTAACTATTGCAATTCAAATCTATTACACGCATGACCCAGCACGTAGTAGATTGACTCACTCGGCTTCTTAAAGAGGCAGTCACAGGAACTATTTTGGTTTAACCCCTTAATTACCGGGGACGTATTAGTACGCATATTTGCGTACTGCCCGTTCAGTGAGGGCTGCTGCGCTGAGCCCTCACTGAACGGAGCACATGTCAGCTGATTATTACAGCTGACATGTGCCTGCAACAGCCGCAGGTGGAATCGCGATCCACCCGCGGCTGTTAACATGTTAAATGCCGCTGTCAATCTCTGACAGCAGCATTTAACGCGCGCTTCCGGGTAGCGCGTCATAAGCCCCGCCTACCGGCAACCCCGTCACGTGATCGCGGGTCGCCGATGGGTGGGCATGACAACCCAGGGTCTGCAGCAGACGCCTGTGGTTGTCATGATCTTGTCGCTATGAGCTCCACCTAGTGGTCGGCGCACATAGCACAGGACCATTTGTGCTGCATGCAGGGGACCTGCTCGTCCCCTGTATGTAGCAGAGGCGATCGGATAGTTGCTGCTTCTAGTCTCCTATGGAGACTATAGAAGCATGCAAAAAGTAAAAAAAAAAAAAAAAAAATTATAAAAGTTTAAATCACCCCCCTTTTGCCCCATTCAAAATAAAATAAAAAATAAACCCCACATACACATATTTGGTATCACCGCGTTCAGAATCGCCCGATCCATCAATATAAAAGAAGAATTAATCCGATCGGTAAACGGCGTAACGAGAAAAAAATTCTAAACGCCAGAATTAGGTTTTGTGTCGCCGCAAAATTGCAATAAAATGCAATAACGGGCGATCAAAACATCGGATCTACCCCAAATTTTATCAATAAAACTGTCAGCCCGGTGCACAAAAAATAAGCTATCAACCAGCCCCAGATCACGAAAAATGGAGACGCTACGGGTCTTAGAAAATGGCGCTTTTTTTTATTATTTTTTTTTTACCAAAATTTTGGAATTTTTTTCACCACTTAAATATAAAAGAACCTATACATGTTTGGTGTCTATGAACTCGTAATGACCTGTAGAATAAGAAGGGCAGGTCAGTTTTAGCATTCAGTGAACGTGGTAAAAAAAATAAATAAAAAACAACTGTGGTATTGCACTTTTTTTGCAATTTTACTGCACTTGGAATTTTTTTCCCCGTTTTCCCATACAGGATATGGTAAAACTAGTAATGGCGTTGAAAAGTACAACTCGTCCCGCAAAAAATAAGCCCTCACATGGTCATATTGACCAAAAAATAAAAACGCTATGGCTCTGGGAACAAGGGGAGCAAAAACGAAAATGCAAAAACGGAAAATGCTCCGGTGCTTAAGGGGTTAAAGTACAGCCAATTTATTGCAGTTCTCATAAATCACATCATCAGAAAACGTAAATACAGCCTTTGTCCGGCAGAAGGTAAAACATAAAATAACAAGTCCATACAATAGTGCTGGTTAGCCCACCTGGCTTAAAGTTCAGCATCCATGTCCTTTAGCAAAGGAATTCACACCAGAAGACCTGCAATCTCCATATTTCCAGTATTTCTGCCACAAACAGCTCAGCGATCTCACCTCCAGCTCACCACACACACAAATGCTCTGCAAGGCTGTGTCTTTTCTATACCCCCAGTTCCTCCCTTTCTACAGGTGCTTTAATCACCCTAGATCCAAGATGGTGGTTTAACCTAGTCGTGTGCTGGAAACTTTTCACTATGCACAATCACTGCAACTATCAATATCAGAGCTATACATCTCTCTCTCCAGTAACCTGCCAGTGACTCTGTCACATATTCCCCCCCTCTGCCCAAAGCCGTTGGTTTTGGCACCTTCAGTCACCAAATAGGGGGTCTAAACTGTGTTACTATGCAGCTTCCCAGGCTTGTCTTCACATGAAAGATGAAATTTCCCCTTCTTTTTCCTGATGGCACACTTCTTTGGGTTTCTGGTAAACCCCACTTTCCTCAGCGCACCCAGCACGGCCTGGACCTTCTGCAGATGACTTCCCCAATTCGGGCTGAATATTACAATATCATTGAGGTAAGTTGCGGCATACTTTCTGTGAGGAACTAAGATCTAGTCTATGACCCTCCGGAAGGTAGCTGGGTCTCTTTGCTGGCCCAAAGGGGTTCTGGAATACTTGAAGCAACCATCAGGTGAAAAAGAGGTAGTCTTTTTCTTGGTACTTCGATAGATTTGCCAGGAATCCTATGTCAGGTCCAGGGAGGTGATGTATCTGGCTGAACCTAGCTTCGATCTGAGTTCAACATCACGGGGTATCGGATACGCGCAAATTTTAGCCCTTCCTTCTAAATCACGTTGTGGCGGACTTCGGGAACTCTATACGGCTTTTGGTTCATATGCACCTGTGGTTCCATCAGGATTCCTTTTTCACTAACCTGCGCAAGTCTTGGTAGCTCCGAAAACAGGTCTCAGTTCCGCTGAAGAAGTTCTCGGCACTGTTGTTTATGGGCTGGTGACAGTGTCTCTGCCTGAGGGATTCAATTAGTGTCATCTTCTGGTCTGTCCAGCCCACATGGAGTTTCAACTTGGTTTCTCTGTTGCCCTGCTTTGACGGATAGTGACATGAGAGGATTTGGAAATAGAGAGGTTGTTGCAGTTAACTGGCAGGTGGGACAGGACTTGCAATATTTTAGGATTTCACGGCGACATCCGGGCCAATAGTACCTCTGCATGACCCGTTCTTGAGTTTTGTCCACCCCCAGATGACCACCCAAAACATGTGAATGGGATCTGTCCAACACCCCTTGACTATAGGGTCCTGGTACCAACAACTGCTCCACTATCTCCTCCCTCACCTTAGTAACTCAGTACAATAAGGGAAACTTGGTGTCAGCCCCTGACTCCTGTGCTATGCCGTTTATGACGGTTACCTTATTGAACGCTTCTTTTAGTGAAAGGTCTCTATGTTGAGTGAGCCCCAATTTTTGTCTGGTCACCCCTATCTCAGGAATGTCTGCCTCAGGGAATACTACTTTCTTATTTCCCATTACACAAAAGGGAAACCCATCAGACTCTGGGGTTGGTGAGACTTTTTTAGGGCCAACCTGTTTCTTACCCAAGTAACCCATGTCTCCGCCCCTCCCCCACAAGTCCCAAAACAACACTAAGTCCCGGCCAATGATGATTGGGTGCAACAAATCTGTGACCACGCCGACCTCATGGGACTCAGTACCTCGGTCTGTCTGAATGACCACTCTGGCCATCGGATAGTCTTTAGCATCCCCGTGAATGCAGCGGACGCCAACCTTCTTTCCAGGGATAAATTGGAGAGGGAGTGTGTCCCTCACGAGGGTCACCAAACTCCCTAAGTCCAGTCATTTTCAGGCCATTCATTGTTACAGGATAAGCTTGGGGCTCCTTGCTGGGTGGATAGTCCACACTGCAAGCTGGATATGCGTAGAAGGAACACCGGCGTCCCATACTATAGTCCATTTGCTCGGTGGTAAGGGGACAATGGGCTGCTATGTGACTTGGACCGTGACATCTCCAGCAAATTACATCCCCCGATGAAGGCCTTGGCATGACCTCCGCCGCCCCCTTGGACTTTGGATGCCCCATCCCTTTTTTAACCTCGGCCCCCCAGTATGGAATGGGTTGCCTCCCCATGGACCCGTCAACCCCCTGATACCTTTCGACCAGTCCAACCAAGTCATCGGCGTTCTGGGGATCTCCCTGGGCAACCCACGTCTGCATCGGGCTTGGAAGGGAGTGCACGAACCGGTCCATTACAAATCACTCCACCATCTGTGCGGGTGTAGAGGACTCTGGCTGTAACCTCTTTTGGACGAAGTGCAGCAGATCAAACATTTGGGAGCGAGGGGGTTTGTCACGGTGATATGCCCAGCGATGGACCCATTGTGCCCTGACAGACATTGTCACCCCCAAGCGCGCCAAAATTTCTGTTTTCAATTTTTCATATTCTTTGGCGTCCTGTAAGGCCAAATCATAGTAGGCCTTTTGTGGCTCCCCCGTTAAGTATGGTGCCAGGACTTCCGCCCACTGCTCTGGCGGGAGTTTCTCTCTATCGGCGACCCTTTCAAAAACAGTTAAAAAGGCCTCTATATCATCACCCGAGGTCATCTTCTGCAAGGCTCTCCTCACCGCCTTCCGGACAGAGAAATCATCAGCTGACATTTGAGTAGGAGCCGCTGCCGTGCCACGAACCGCCTCTGTGAGTAAATCAATCTGCTGCTGTTGTCGACTCTGCTGCTGGTTTTGTTGGGAGCTGCTGCTGGTGCTGTTGCTGCTGCAGCTGTTGCATAAGCAGTTTACTTGTCTCCTGTTGTGCCAGCTGTTGCAGCTGTTCCCTCTGCTGCTGCAGCTGTTGCATATGCTGCTTGTGCTGCTGGTGTTGGCTTTGGACCAGGTGCTTGATAAGTTCCTCCATTTTGTCTGACCGCTGCTCAATGCTCATAACCGCCTTCACCCAGGACATGCAGACTGTCCACAGCCCTCACACTTGCTTCCTGGGGATCTAGCCCGCATTCTCCACCAACTGTAGTAGATTGACTCACTCGGCTTCTTAAAGAGGCAGTCACAGGAACTATTTGTTTAAAGTACGGCCGATTTATTGCAGTTCTCATAAATCACATCACCAGAAAACGTAAATACAGCCTTTGTCCGGCAGAAGGTAAAACATAAAATAACAAGTCCATACAATAGTGTTGGTTAGCCCACCTGGCTTTAAGTTCAGCGTCCATGTCCTTTAGCAAAGGAATTCACACCAGGAGACCTTCAATCTCCATATTTCCAGTATTTCTGCC
Source organism: Phyllobates terribilis (assembly GCF_046119375.1). Classification (NCBI taxonomy): domain Eukaryota; kingdom Metazoa; phylum Chordata; class Amphibia; order Anura; family Dendrobatidae; genus Phyllobates; species Phyllobates terribilis. The sequence continues at coordinate 641,545,575 of NW_027362762.1, forward strand.
ACAAACAGCTCAGAGGTCTCACCTCCAGCTCACCACACACACAAATGCTCTGCAAGGCTGTGTCTTTTTTATACCCCCAGTTCCTCCCTTTCTACAGGTGCTTTAATCACCCTAGATCCAAGATGGTGGTTTAACCTAGTCGTGTGCTGGAAACTTTTCACTATGCACAATCACTGCAACTATCAATATCAGAGCTACACATCTCTCTCTTCAGTAACCTGCCAGTGACTCTGTCACAAACAGTTGTGAAAAAATCACCCTTTTTGAGTTTATATTTCATAGATATACTTAGTTCTAAATTCTTCACCCCTCTTAACAAAATTCCAAGTGTGATAAACTTGTTGCATCATTCCCAAGAAGACTCATGGCTGTACTAGCTCAAAAGGGTGCTTTTACTCAATACTGAGCAAAGGGTCTGAATACTTATGACCATGTGATATTTCAGTTTTTCTTTTTTAAATTTGCAAAAATTTCTACATTTCTGTTTTTTTCAGTCAAGATGGGGTGCAGAGTGTACTTTGATAAGAAAAAAAAGAACTTTTTAGAATTTACAAAATGGCTGCAATGAAACAAAAATTGAACAATTTAAAGGGGTCTGAATACTTTCCGTACCCACTGTATATCTGCTCTCATAGATAAATAAAAAAATTTTTTGCATCACTTGAATTAAAGAGTGTGCAGTGAATTACTTGCATAGTAACTCCTGATTAGAGATGAGTGGTGTTCGACTCGAATTGTTGGCCAATCTCAAATTCGAGCTGTTTTGGGCGGTGTTCGAGCCGTTCGGCGAACACGAACGATTTGAAAAAAATTTGGCTGTTCGAGGTTATGTTCGATAACTGTTCGTGCACGAAAATCATAACTGGATTTTTTCTCAGTAATGCTGAAAATTAATGTTAATACGCAGTTTGAGTGTACAGCGGGGCGGGGGGAGGGGCAGGGGATGGATCTCTGCAGGAATAATGAAGATCTCCATTTTTTTTCTCTTTCCCGCATTTACAGCTGGGCGGTGCAGTCTGTCAGCCTATCAGCAGCGCACACACGGAGCGAAGTGCTTTTTTTCACACAAGCAAGGGCATGTGTCATTGGCAGTGTATGTCACATGTCCTTGCCCTATAAGACCCAGCCATTTTCCCCGTCGCCACCATTTTCTCACTGCTGCAGCTGCGTGTTAGACGGCACCGCTGTTGCGGTGTGCGCTATTCCTTGTTAATTTCAAGCCAATTTTCGCACAAATCTACAGATAGCTTGGGAGTAGGGAAGAGTTGTGATTGCAGTCTTTTAACCCCTTAATAACATCTGACGTACTAATACGCGTCTGTGCCCTGGGACTTAAGAGCCAGACCCGTATTAGTACGTCATGGCGATCGCGCGCGCACACAGGCTGTGCGGGCGCGATCGCCGCCGGGTGTCAGCTGATTGTCACAGCTGACACCCGATACTATGTGCAGGGAGCGGTCCTGCACCGCTCCCAGCACATTAACCCCCGCGATGCTGCTATCGAAGTCGATCGCAGCATTGCGGGGGCAAGGGGAGGTGATCGCAGATACTCACCTCCTCTTCCGGCTTCCAGCGCTGTCTGCAAAGGCTTCCCGGGTGTTGCCATGACGACCCGATGTCGTCATGACAACATCCGGGTCACCAGACAGCAGGAAGATTGTTTGGACATGCGCAGTGCATCTCCAAACAATCTTCTCCGTCCGGCGCTGACAGCCTGCATAGCACAGGGATGGTGCTGCATTCCTGTGCCATGCAGGCGATCAGAGAAAAAAAAGTGAAAGTCCCAGAGTGGGACAAAGTAACAAACTATATAAGCTTCCAGAAAGTGAAAAAAAAAAAAAAAAAAATTGCAAAAGTATAAAAAAAAAATAAAAAAAATAATCCACCAAAAATAAAAATATAATGTACCCATCAATAAATATTATTATAAAAAAAAAACAAAAAAAAGAATAAAAGTACACATATTTGGTATTGCCGCGTCCGGAACAACCTGACCTATAAAACTGTCCCACTAGTTAACCCCTTCAGTGAACACGGTAAAAAAAAAAAAAAACAAAGCAAAAAACAATGCTTTATCACCATACCGCCAAACAAAAAATGGAATAACACACGATCAAAAAGACAATTATAAATAAAAATGGTACCACTGAAAATGTCATCTCGTCCAGCAAAAAACAAGCCGTCATACAGCTCCATCATCCGAAAAATAAAAAAGATATAGCTCTCAGAATAAAGCGATGCTAAAAAATATTTTTTTCTATAAAATTGCTTTTATTATGTAAAAGTGCAAAACATAGAAAAACTATATAAATGTGGTACCGCTGTAAACGTACTAACCCGAAGAATAAAGCTACCTTATCAATTTTACCACACGCGGAACAGAATAAAAAAAAACAAAAAAAACAATTCCTGAATTGTTGGTTTTTGTTTATTCTGCCTCCCAAAAATCAGAATAGAAAGCGATCAAAAAATGTCACGTGCCTGAAAATAGCACCAATAACAACGTCAAGTCATCCCGCAAAAAACGAGCCGTCACATGACTGTCTGCCAAAATCTGGAAAAATTATAGCTCTCAAAATATGGCGATGCAAAAACTAGATTTTACAAAAAATGCGTCTTTTAGTGTGTGACAGCTGTCAGTCATAAAAAACCCATATGATTCTGGTATTGCTGTAATCACACCGACCCGAAGAATAAAGTCGTCTAATCACTTATACCGCACAAGGAACGGTGTCAAAAATAAACTCTTGGGTTAGAATTGGGCTAGGGTTAGGGCTGGGTTTGGGACTAGGGTTGTGCTAGGGTTAGGGTTGTGCTAGGGTTAGGGTTGTGCTACGGTTAGGGTTGTGCTAGGGTTAGGGCTGGGGTTAGGGCTGGGGTTAGGGCTAGGGTTGTGATGGGGTTGGGATTTTTTTCAAAAGTAAGAAAAAAAGATGACGATATGGCGACTAGTGTTGAGCGCAAGTGCTCGCTACTTGAGTTTGCATCGGGTGCTCTGGTATGCATTGAGTATCGTGGGTATTTGAGCGACATGCTCGAGTCTCTGCCCCATATGCTTCGTGGCCAAAAAAACTTTACGGGGATTGCCTGCCATGCACGAGCGATCCCCGCATGTTTTTTTTTGGGTGTCTAATAACCGTGAAACATGCGGAGCAGGGACTCGAGCATGTCACTCGAGCACACGCTGTACATGGTGCATACCTGAGTACCCGATGCAAACTCAAGTAGCGAGCACTTGCGCTCAAGACTAATGACAACTTATTCAATATGATGACCTAATGTAAACAAATTCTGTGTCGTACCTCTGGGTTCAAAATGTTCACTATACGCCTTAATAAAATCCTTGGGGGGTATAGTTTCCAAAATGGGGTCACTTGTGGGGGAGCTCCACTGTTTAGGCACATCACGGGCTCTCCAAACGCGACATGGTGTCCGCTAACAAATTGAATGGAAAATCGTCTCAAATTGTTAGCGGACGCCATGTTGCGTTTGGAAAGCCCCTGTGTGCCCAAACATTGGAGCTCTCCCACAAGTGACCCCATTTTGGAAACTAGACCCCCCAAGGCACCTATCTAGATGCATAGTGAGCACTTGGAATCCCCAGGTGCTTCACAAATTGATTCATAAAAATGAAAAAGTGTTTTTTTTTTCACTTTTTCATTTTTATGAATCAATTTGTGAAGCACCTGGGGGTCCCAAGTGCTCACTATGCATCTAGATAGGTGCCTTGGGGGGTCTAGTTTCCAAAATGGGGTCACTTGTGGGGGAGCTCCAATGTTTGGGCGCATAGGGGCTCTCCAAACGCAACATGGTGTCCGCTAACAATTTGAGCCGACAATTTGTTAGCGGACACCATGTTGAATTTGAAGAGTCCCTGTGTGCCCAAACATTGGAGCTCCCCCACAAGTGACCCCATTTTGGAAACTAGACCCCCCAAGGCACCTATCTAGATGCATAGTGAGCACTTGGAACCCCAGGTGCTTCACAAATAGATTCATAAAAATGAAAAAGTGTTTTTTTTTTCACTTTTCCATTTTTACAAATCAATTTGTGATGCACCTGGGGGATCCAAGTGCTCACTATGCATCTAGATAGGTGCCTTGGGGGGTCTAGTTTCCAAAATGGGGTCACTTGTGGGGGAGCTCCAATGTTTGGGCACACAGGGGCTTTCCAAACTCAACATGGTGTCCGCTAACAATGTGAGCCGACAATTTGTTAGCGGATATCATGTTGCATTTGGAGAGCCCCTGTGTGCCCAAACATTGGAGCTCCCCCACAAGTGACCCCATTTTGGAAACTAGACCCCCCAAGGCACCTATCTAGATGCATAGTGAGCACTTGGAACCCCAGGTGCTTCACAAATTGATTCGTAAAAATGAAAAAATGAAAAAAAAAACACTTTTTCATTTTTACGAATCAATTTGTGAAGCACCTAGGGGGTTCCAAGTGCTCACTATGCATCTAGATAGGTGCCTTGGGGGGTCTAGTTTCCAAAATGGGGAAACTTGTGGGAGAGCTCCAATGTTTGGGCACACAGGGGCTCTCCAAACACAACATGGCGTCCGCTAATTATTCAAGCAAATTTTACAATCAAAAAGTCAAATGGCGCTCCTTCCCTTCCGAGCCCTGCCGTGTGCCCAAACAGTGTTTTTTCCCCAAATATTGGGTATCTGCGTGCCCAGGGGAAATTGCACAACAAATTTTGGGGTCCATTTTTTCTTGTTACCCCTGTGAAAATAAAAAAATTTGGGTCTAAAGTAACATTTTTGTGAAAAAAGTTAAATGTTCATTTTTTTCTTCCACATTCAAAAAAGTCCTGTGAAGCACCTGAAGGGTTAATAAAGTTCTTGAATGTGGTTTTGAGCACCTTGAGGGGTGCAGTTTTTAGAATGGTGTTACTTTTGGGTATTTTCTGTCATAAAGACCTCTCAAAGTGACTTCAAATGTGATGTGGTCCCTAAAAAAATGGTTTTGTAAATTTTGTTGGAAAAATGAGAAATCACTTGTCAATTTTTAATCCTTATAGCTCTCTAACAAAAAAAAAATTTGGTTCCAAAATTGTGCTGATGTAAAGTAGACATGTGGGAAATGTTATTTATTAACTGTTTTGTGTGACATATCTCTCTGATTTAAGGGCATAAAAATTCAAATTTTGAAAATTGCAAAATTTTCAAAATTTTCACCAAATTTCCATTTTTTTCACAAATAAACGCAAGCGATATCGAAGAAATTTTACCACAATCATGAAGTACAATATGTCACAAAAAAATAATCTCAGAATCAGGGGGATCAGTTGAAGCGTTCCAGAGTAATTACCTCATAAAGTGACAGTGGTCAGAATTGTAAAAATTGGCCTGGTCATTAACGTGCAAACCACCCTCGGGGCTTAAGGGGTTAAGGACTAGGTTACATCATTTCCTACAACTTTTATCAGGCAGGTCTGTGCTCTTAAATAGATAGGTTGGGAGTAAAGACTAATTGTAATTGCAGCCCTTTTCAGGGCTAGGTTACATCAGTTCCTATCAGTTTTTGCCAGGCAGGTCTGTGCCAGTGCTGTGCAAGTTTTTTTCACAGCATTTGGCTAAATCTAGCAAAGCAAATCCTTTTTGGCCTATTGCAGAGTGTGTTAGTCAGTGGAGTAGCCTATCTGTGTTGCAAGCTACACCACCTGTGTATAGAATAACAATTTTTTTACTGCACCTAGTGAAATAAACCTTTTGGGCATAGCATCATTCTATTAGTCCATCTATACTAACCTCCACCAGGTTGCAAATTCAATATATATTTTTCTGCATCGAGCTCTGAAAAAATATTTGGGCTTCTAGCAGGGTGTGGGACTTGTTCTATTAGTCCATCTATACTGACCTCCATCAGGTTGCAAATTCAATATAATTTTTTCTGCATCTAGCTTTGAAAAAATATTTGGGCTTCTAGCAGTGTGTGGAACTTGTTCTATTAGTCCATCTATACTGACCTCCATCAGGTTGCAAATTCAATATAATTTTTTTCTGCATCTAGCTCTGAAAAAATATTTGGGCTTCTAGCAGTGTGTGGGACTTGGTCTATTAGTCCATCTATACTGACCTCCATCAGGTTGCAAATTAAAAATAATTTTTATCTGCATCTAGCTCTGAAAAAATATTTCGGCTTCTAGCAGTGTGTGGGAGTTGGTCTATTAGTCCATCTATACTGACCTCCATCACGTTGCAAATTCAATATAATTTTTTTCTGCATCTAGCTCTAAAAAAATATTTGGGCTTCTAGCAGTGTGTGGGACTTGGTCTATTAGTCCATCTATACTGACCTCCATCAGGTTGCAAATTCAATATAATTTTTTTCTGCATCTAGCTCTGAAAAAATATTTTGGCTTCTAGCAGTGTGTGGGACTTGGTCTATTAGTCCATCTATACTAACCTCCACCAGGTTGCAAATTAAAAATAACTTTTATCTGCATCTAGCTCTGAAAAAATATTTCGGCTTCTAGCAGTGTGTGGGACTTGGTCTATTAGTCCATCTATACTGACCTCCATCAGGTTGCAAATTCAATATAATTTTTTTCTGCATCTAGCTCTGAAAAACTATTTTGGCTTCTAGCAGTGTGTGGGACTTGGTCTATTAGTCCATCTATACTGACCTCCATCAGGTTGCAAATTCAATATAATTTTTTTCTGCATCTAGCTCTGAAAAAATATTTTGGCTTCTAGCAGTGTGTGGGACTTGGTCTATTAGTCCATCTATACTGACCTCCATCAGGTTGCAAATTCAATATAATTTTTTTCTGCATCTAGCTCTGAAAAAATATTTCGACTTCTAGCAGTGTGTGGGACTTGGTCTATTAGTCCATCTATACTAACCTCCACCAGGTTGCAAATTAAAAATAATTTTTATCTGCATCTAGCTCTGAAAAAATATTTGGGCTTCTAGCAGTGTGTGGGACTTGGTCTATTAGTCCATCTATACTGACCTCCATCAGGTTGCAAATTAAAAATAATTTTTATCTGCATCTAGCTCTGAAAAAATATTTTGGCTTCTAGCAGTGTGTGGGAGTTGGTCTATTAGTCAATCTATACTGACCTCCATCAGATTGCAAATTCAATATAATTTTTTTCTGCATCTAGCTCTGCAAAAATATTTTGGCTTCTAGGAGTGTGGGGGCCTCGTCTATTAGTCCATCTATACTAACCTCCACCAGGTTGCAAATTAAAAATAATTTTTATCTGCAACTAGCTCTGAAAAAATATTTCGGCTTCTAGCAGTGTGTGGGACTTGGTCTATTAGTCCATCTATACTGACCTCCATCAGGTTGCAAATTCAATATAATTTTTTTCTGCATCTAGCTCTGAAAAACTATTTTGGCTTCTAGCAGTGTGTGGGACTTGGTCTATTAGTCCATCTATACTGACCTCCATCAGGTTGCAAATTCAATATAATTTTTTTCAGCATCTAGCTCTGAAAAAATATTTTGGCTTCTAGCAGTGTGTGGGACTTGGTCTATTAGTCCATCTATACTGACCTCCATCAGGTTGCAAATTCAATATAATTTTTTTCTGCATCTAGCTCTGAAAAAATATTTCGACTTCTAGCAGTGTGTGGGACTTGGTCTATTAGTCCATCTATACTAACCTCCACCAGGTTGCAAATTAAAAATAATTTTTATCTGCATCTAGCTCTGAAAAAATATTTGGGCTTCTAGCAGTGTGTGGGACTTGGTCTATTAGTCCATCTATACTGACCTCCATCAGGTTGCAAATTCAATATAATTTTTTTCTGCATCTAGCTCTGAAAAAATATTTGGGCTTCTCGCAGTGTGTGGGACTTGGTCTATTAGTCCATCTATACTGACCTCCATCAGGTTGCAAATTCAATATAATTTTTTTCTGCATCTACCTCTGCAAAAATATTTGGGCTTCTAGCAGTGTGTGGGACTTGGTCTATTAGTCCATGTATACTAACCTCCACCAGGTTGCAAATTAAAAATTATTTTTATCTGCATCTAGCTCTGAAAAAATATTTCGGCTTCTAGCAGTGTGTGGGACTTGGTCTATTAGTCCATCTATACTGACCTCCATCAGGTTGCAAATTCAATATAATTTTTTTCTGCACCTAGCTCTGAAAAAATATTTCAGCTTGTAGCAGTGTGTGGGACTTGTTCTATTAGTCCATCTATACTGACCGCCATCAGGTTGCAAATTCAATATAATTTTTATCTGCATCTAACCCAGCCAATACTTTTGGCCTAATACCACAGTTTGGCCACTCAGCTCTGCTCGGTTCCCATCCATTGTTTTTTTGTGCAAACAACTCCAGAGTTGTGAATTATTTAACCACCAAAATGAGTGGAAAAAGGCCTGCTGCTGGTGGAAAGGGGAATAGGCGTGTTGGGAAGGGGAAAAAAGAAGGTGTCCGTGGGGTAGGTGTTAAAGCAACAGTAACATCTGCAGAAGAAAGACCATCTTTCAGCCAAACTAAAATGTCTACTTCTTTTAGCGGACAATGTGATAAGATCCCTTTCTTACGGCCACGCCAATCGCTTCAAATTCCAGATGAGGCACAAAAACAGCAGGAGCTTCAATGGATATCACGTGCTCCTTTAAGTGGGCTCTCCTCCACCTCAACTTCAACATCACAAATACTCCAGGCCTCAGAGGTGTCACCCCAATCGCACTTGCTTCCTCACAGCTCCCAAATCTCCAGCTGCCCGTCTGAGTATGAGGTAGAACAGATGGTTGAGTCTGCAGAGCTGTTTACTCATACTATAGCCTGGGAATCAGAGGTCGGCTCCAGAGATTCTGTGAATCCAGACGAGGAAATGATCTGCACTGATGCACAGAATCTTTATGAGTCGGATCCAGGACCAGGCGCAGAAGGTTCAGACCATAATGTAGACCCTCATTCCCAAACTGTAACTCCTGTTGGTGGAGACAATGAGGAAGACGATGATGAGACTCAAATACCTGATTGGAGCGACAACTTTAGTTTTTTGTCAGGGCAGGAACAGGTTGGCTCTGAGGACGACGGGTGTCATAACACACAGGGTGATGATGATGAGGTTGAAGATCCCACTTACTGTCAACCCACAGTCAGCCAAGAGATGAGGTCAGCAGAGGAGGATGCTAGTGACGACGAGGTCAGGTTGCACCTTCCTGGACAGAGATGTAGTACTGGAAGCACGTCAACAACTGCATCCTCAAACACAACTCTGCCTCTGACCACAAGTCGTGGTGGCTCTTCAGGTCGCATGGGTGCTAAGCCTTGCATAGCCTGGGCATTTTTTCAGATCGATAAAGATGACCCAACTCGTGTTATCTGTAACATTTGTCAACAAAAGCTAAGTAGAGGCCAAAAAATACATAGTTTGAGTACTTCATGCATGAACCGGCACATGGACATGAACCATAAGTTGCAGTGGGAAGCTCACTGTGCTACAATGCGGCCTAGCCGGCCGGGCCAACCACCGTCTGCCACATCTTGTGCATCCGCGACCTCTTCATCCTCTGTGACTGGGGGGACAGCAGTCACACCTGTTTTGGGACGCAGACCTGCCACCTCTTTACCCGCAACAGCCAGCGTGATTGGCAGGTCATCATTTTCTTTGGAGGTGGTAACACCAGCTGGTGTTGAGCGCTGTCCGACATCAATAGCACCACCTTTGGATCAAGGCAACCTAACATGTCCGCCTGCATCTTCCTCACAGACTGGCAGTTTGCCGGGGACACCCTTATCAACCCCGTCTAAGCACAACAGCCAGCCCTCGGTCCCTCAGATGTGGACAAGTAAAAGACCATTTCCTCCTAGCCATGAGAAAGCTAAGAGGTTGAATTTCACCATCTGCAAGCTCTTGGCTACAGAAATGCTGCCTTTCCGCCTGGTGGACACAGAGGATTTTCAAGACCTTATGTCCTTCGCAGTGCCCCAGTACCAGATGCCCAGTCGGCACTACTTCTCAAAGAAAGGTGTGCCTGCGCTCCACCAGCATGTCGCACACAACATCACCGCTTCTTTGAGAAACTCTGTGTGTGACAGGGTGCATTTCACCACAGACACTTGGATGAGTAGGCATGGACAGGGGCGTTACATGTCGCTGACTGGACACTGGGTAACTATGGTGACAGCAGGACAAGGGGCTGCTGTCCAAGTCTTGCCGTCCCTACGAGTTGTGCGTCAATCCTCTTTATCTCAAAGTTCCTCCACTGCTTCTGCCTCCTCAACCTCCTCTCGGTCCTCCACCTGCAACCAAAGCCTGTCTGGTCATGCCACAAGCTTTCTAATTGCGCAGAAGGGATCCTGCACACCTCCTTACTATGCTGGCAGTATGGCTCAACGTCATCAGGCGGTTTTTACTTTGAAATGTCTGGGAAATGTGAGTTACACAGCTGAGGAGTTGTGGTCAGCTCTGGAGAACTAATTTCATGAATGGTTGCCTCCACTGGACCTGAAACCAGGGAAGGCCGTGTGCGACAATGCTGCAAACCTGGGTGCGGCCCTTCGTCGGGGCAATGTCACACAGGTGCCTTGTATGGCTCACGTGTTGAACCTGGTTGTCCAGCAATTTTTAGCCCACTATCCTGGACTAGATGGCCTTCTGCAGAGGGCACAGTCGCTGTGTGCTCACTTCCGCCGTTCGCATCCCGCAGCTCAGCGACTTACATATCTACGTAAGTCGCTGGGCCTGCCACTTCACCGGTTAAAATGCGATGTGCCTACCCGGTGGAATTCAACTCTGCACATGTTGCAGCGACTGTGGCAGCACCGACAAGCCCTGGTGCAATACGTTCTGACGTATAGCCTGGGCCAACGAGATCCAGAGGTGGGGCAAATCATGCTGGAGGAGTGGTCTCAGATCAGGGACCTATGCACCCTTCTGCACAGTTTTGAAATGGCGACGAAGATGTTTAGTGCTGACGATGCCATTATCAGCATGACTATTCCGGTAATTTACATGCTGGAGCACATGTTAAACAGAATTTGGAGTCAGGTGGTGGCACAAGAGGAGGTGGAGGAAGTAGAGGAGGAGGAGTTGTATGCGGAAGGGCTAACATCTGCAAGGTCCAGACGGTCGGCAGCACCAAGGCGGCAGGCATGTGAGGGTGGGGGAGATGGTTTTACCAGGGCGCATGGTAGCAGCCAAACTAGTGAGGAAGGTGCAGGAGCCCAGGAAGAAGTGAAGGACGAACTGATGGAAGACTCATCAGATGAGGGAGACCTTGATCACATTTCTGTTGTGCGAGGTTGCGGGGAGAGGACAGAGGAAGGAAGCATGATTGGTACCTCGCCACCAACACAACAGGGACTTGGTGCTCCTGGATGCGCAACACACATGAGTGCCTTCTTGCTGCACTACCTGCAACATGACCCTCGAATTGTGAGAATTAGAAATAATCCTGACTACTGGGTTGCCACACTGTTAGATCCCCGGTACAAAAGTAAATTTGCAGAAATTATTCCTGCCATAGAAAGGTATGCACGCATGCAGGAGTATCAGCAGAGACTGTTGCAGAATCTTACATGTGCTTTTCCACAAAACACCAGTGGTGCACGTAGTGAATCTCACAGTTCCAACTTGCCAACCGTGGGACCGTCGAGTGTTCAGCACTCAAACCGTAACAGAAACACAGTATTTTCTGGTAACATCAATTTTGCGGAATCATTTCACCACTTTTTTAGCCCATCCTTTGCAAGGCCACAGGAGACAAGAAGTCTGACACATAGTCAACGCCTAGAGACGATGGTACAGGAGTATCTCCAAGTAAACATTGAAGCCATGACTGTGTCACTGGACCCTTGCTCTTTTGGGCTTCCAATCTGGATAAATGGCCGGAGCTTGCCACTTACGCCTTGGAGATCTTGTCATGCCCCGCAGCCAGCGTTCTGTCTGAACGTGTGTTCAGCGCTGCTGGTGGTGTGCTGACAGATAAGCGCACGCGGCTCTCCACTGATAATGTAGACAGACTCACGTTCATAAAGATGAACAAATCATGGATCCAAAATGACTTTTCTACCCCTGCATCATCCTGGGGAGAGTAAAAGCTTGATGATTTGTTAAAATCACCTCACCAACCGTTTTAAGCTTTCAAATTACTAATCATGTTTATCTGTATCTTGGCTGGAAAATAATTTGGGCCTTATAGCAGTGTGCAGTACTGATTCTATTAGGCCATCTATACTAAACTCCACCAGATTTAAAATTACTAATCATGTGTATCTGTATCTTGGCTGGAAAATAATTTGGGCTTTGTAGCAGTGTGCAGTACTGATTCTATTAGGCCATCTATACTAAACTCCACCAGATTTAAAATTAATAATAATTTTTAGCTGCATCTAGCCCGGAAAATAATTTTGGGGCTCCTAGATGCGCAAGACACATGAGTGCCTTCTTGCTGCACTACCTGCAACATGACCCTCATATTGTCAGAATTCGAAGTAATCCTGACTACTGGGTTGCCACACTCTTAGATGCCCCACACTCTTCGATCAACCTTTTCATTTTAATAAAGAACAAAAAAATGGTCATTTTTAAAATTATAAGCATTAGCAGGTTATTAGAAACTGAAATCAAACAGTATTCAACTCAAAACTTTATTCTAGGTGATGTTACATTTGCACATAGGACCCCTTGTTCGAAAGGAGCTTCTGAACTCTCTCGTCCATTGAATTTGTCAGGTTTTGGATGGTTTCTGCTTCAATTGTTTTGCATGAGGACAGAATACCCTCCCAGAGCTGTTGCTTAGATGTGAACTGCCTCCTGCCATCATAGACACTCCTTTTGATGATGCTCCAGAGGTTCTGAATGGGGTAGATGTCAGGGGAGCATGGGGTCACACCATAAGTTTGTCCCCTTTTATGCCCATATCAGCCAGAGATGCAGATGTGTTATGTGCAGCATGAGACGGTGCATTATCATGCATGAAAATGATCTTGCTGTGGAATACACGGTTCTTCTTCTTGAACCATGGCAGGAAGTGCTGTTTGAGAAACTCCACATACATTATGGAGTTCATCTTTACCCCTTCAGGGATCCTAAAGGGACCGACAATCTCTCTCCCCATGATTCCAGCCCAAAACATTACTCCACCTCCTCCTTGTTGGCGCCGTAGCCATGTTTGCATGGGGTGTCCATCAACCAGCCATCCTCCACTCCATCCATCTGGACCATCGAGCGTTGCAAGGCACTCATCCGTGAACAAAACAGTTTTGAAGTCAGTCTTCATGTATTGTTTGGCCCACTGGAGCCATTTCTGCTTGTGTGCAGTGGATAGAGGAGGTCGACAGGATGGCTTACGCACAGCTGCAAACCTCTGAAGGACCCTGCATCTTGTTGTTCGGGGGACGTTGGAGGCACCAGCAGCTTCAAAAACTTGTCTGCTGCTATGACAAGGCTTTTTTGCCGCTGCTCTTTTAACCTGACGTAATTGCCTGTAGGAAAGAGTCCTCAATTTGCCCTTATCAGCACGCATACGTGTGTACTGTGAATCAGCTGCATACTTCTTGATTGCCAAGACACTTCATCCTGATCATCGCACAATGTTGATTGTAGTCATGCCTTGACCTAAACACTCCACAATTTGTTGCTTCTCAGCAGCCGACACATCCTTTTTCTTTCCCAGTTTGGCAGAAAATGTAGGCTGCTTAATAATGTGGGACAGCCTTCTTAAGTAGTCTTGCCTTTCATTGGACACACCTGCCAAACTAATTAGCACAGGTGTCTGCAATTGCTTACAGTGATATAAAGAGCCCTGACACACAGAACCATCAATGAGTTTAACTGACAAACAAAAAAATTCTTCCCTTATCACTCCTAAACACTTTTTGCATAATAATTTGGAACACAGTGTACATGTGCTTTTCCACAAAACACCAGTGGTTCACGTAGTGAATCTTACAGTTCTAACTTGCCAACCGTGGTCAGTATGGAGTTGTTCAATAAAGGGCCCAAAATTAAGATAACATAGATGGGAGAGGTCTCTATGAATAGGAATTCCTAAGTATTTGATACCCTGTGAGGGCCAGGCAAAGGGAAAGTTGGAAAGGGATGGAATCCTGTATGGATTTGGGGAGGGAGACATCGAGGGCCTCAGACTTCGCTGCATTGATTTTAAAATTTGACCATGTAACAAAGTGATCTATTTCAGCCATAACAGCAGGGATGGATATATGTGATTGAGTGATATATACTAGGACATCATCAGCAAATAGAGAGCACTTGTACTCGGTGCCTCCCACCTCAATCCACCTAATATTGGGGTTATGGCGAATTGATGAGAGCAGGTGCTCCGTCACTAGGATGTATAAGAGAGGGGACAGAGGACATCACTGCCTTGTCCCATTGGTGATTATGAAAGGTGCTGAAAATGTTCTGACGCTCCCCCTGGGCCTTGGGACACCCGGAGCCGGACCCTTTTTGGTGGATGCTGGTGGTTGTAGTCTCCGTGGCGGCGACCCGGTTCCGTGGCTCAGGGCGGTCAAACCAGTGGCGGAACTATTTATGTGGTTTTGATGTTTAAATGTCCGACTACGCCACCCGTGGATTGCGGTCAGAGTGAACCGCCGCTGCAGGGCAGACCGCTGAGGCTGGTGTTGTGGGTGCAGCAGAGCGTAGTATAACTCCCCACGGGAGGCGTATAGCCTCAGGGCAGTGTATGCGGAGGATGGGGGTGATGGTGCAGGGCAGCAGCAGTAACGACACGGAGTCAGTAATGCAGTCCTGGGCCTTTACTCACAGTTCTTATTATCCAGACCACTTCTGCACGTAATGGCTGCCCACGTCGTACTGTGCTCACCAGGTGAGGGGCTCAGACAACTCCCAGATAACTTTGGAGTGCTTCACAGGACCCCCTTTGTGTGTCCTTTGTCTGGCCTTTCTTACCAACGCTTCTGTCCGGCTGCCTCGGGCCTCCTCTTGGTAAACTTGGCGCCAATTTCCCTGACCCTATGTGGTGCCTTCCTAGCGGGTGTAGCGAGGGGCTGCGCCACATAAAATGTCACAGCCTCCGGTTTCTAGCTGAGGGTCGTTTCCCGCCTCCACTAGTTTCGGGGACCAGTCTCCCCCTTTGGCCTGACCCCTCCACGCAGGTGGATTCGGGCGTGCGGTGGCGACTCGCCTGTCCGCACCCCTGGGATCCCTTCGTTCCTGGAGCCTTCTCCGCTCCTTTTCCTTCTCCCTCTTCCAGGCCTGGGCCTCTGTTACTAGGCCCACCTCCGGAGCAGAGCTCATGCAGAGCCCCTGCTCCCTGTCACTTCTGCTCAGACTTCTCTGCACTGAACTAAGATGGTGCCCACCTTTTATACTCCCTTCTCAATGCACCCAGGAACGGCTTCCTCCCTACTCCTGCACTACAGGGTTCCCCTTCCTCAGTGTTCCCTCCCCCCACTCCAGCCAGGGACAGGGACTGTCGTGCCCATCTCAGGGGCATATTGGTCGCCCTGCCCCACGGCAATGTGGTGTAATGCATGCAGGTGTCGGGGTCCTGAGCCACACTCCATCCTTACCTGAGAGTGAGATATCACACCTCTGGGTGAGGTGCAATAGCTCTGTAGCAACCGAGCCCTCGGGGTGCTACAGTTCCATTTATCTTCAGCCTAGGTGACGTATTGCGATACATGGCCGTGATTTTGGCTATAAAAGAGTCCCCTAGACCCCTACTCCAAGCTTTTTAAGAGAATAAAATATGGCGTGCCAGGAGACTCTATGGAATGCTTTCTCAGCATCCAACGAGAGTATCTAATTACAAATTTTTAACTGCATCTAGCCCAGGAAATACTTTGTGCATAGTAGCAGTGTCTGCTAGTCAGTGGATTATCCCAGCTGTTAAGCAAGCTACACCACCTGTAGTTTGGACGCTTAATTTTTTCAAAGGAAATGCTTCGGGACCCCGGGATACTCAGTGAAGAGCATCAGGAGGCACCCCAAGGTATAGGGGCTGGGACTGGCGGTAGGACGCCTTGCGGTGGACCGCCGAGCTCGATCCTTATAAAAGCATTTTAACTGCAGCAGCTTAAGTGGACGCTACTGGAGCTGGAATTACGCGGCTGCTGGGATGAGACTTACCCTCCAATAGATCCTTGTAAAAGGATTTAAAGTGTATTCATTCAAATTAGAGAGACAATTTAAATTAAAAAGCTTAGACCTGCCTCCACCACAGGGGGGCTCGCTCGACCCACCAGCGGACAGGCACCAGTATTTGGAGAGGGGGGCTGGCCGTCAGGGTCCACCGCGTCTCTGGCACAAACCCGGCGACACGGAGGTGGCACGGGCAGGAACGGACTGGCCGTGTCGGCTTCTTACTTTTTGGATTTTAGAAGGGCATGACATGCCTATATCTGTGTCTCCCCCTCCTTTTACTCCTCCAACTCTTTTCTTTTCGCATGACTATATGTACTTGTCACTTTTCCATGTGTTAGTTATGTCTTCTGAGCAGTTTGTCAGCTTTTGGACACCTTTGAAGGTGTTTTCTATGTGTTTCTATGTGTTTTTGTTTGCCTGCCATTGGTTTTAACGGTGTTCGACGAACAGTTCCTCGAACATCCCGGTGTTCGACGAACCGAACCCGAACACTACGGGGGTGGCTCAACACTAGTCATTAGTCTTGAGGGCAAGTGCTCGCTACTGAAGTTTGCATCAGGTACACGGGTATGCACCATGTATCACGGGTGCTCGAGTGACATGCTCGAGTCCCCGCTCGCATGTTTCATGGTTATTAGATACCCCCCCCCCTAAAAAAAACAATCGGGGATCGCTCGTGCATGGCAGGCAATCCCCGCAAGTTTTTTTTGGCCACGAATCATATGGGGCAGAGACTCGAGCATGTCACTTGAGCACCCGCGATACTCAGTGCATTCCTGAGCACCCGATGCAAACTCAAGTAGCGAGCACTTGCGCTCAACACTAGTCACCATATCGTCATCTTTTTATTTTTTTTTACTTTTGAAAAAAATCCCTAACCCTAGAGTTTATTTTTTACGCCGTTCCTCGTGCGGTATAAGTGATTAGACGACTTTATTCTTCGGGTCGGTGCTATTACAGCGATACCAGAATCATATCGGGTTTTTATGATTGACAGCTGTCACACACTAAAAGACGCATTTTTTTGCAAAATCTAGTTTTTGCATCGCCATATTTTGAGACCTATAATTTTTCCATATTTTGGCCGACAGAGTCATATGACGGCTTTTTTTTTGCGGGATGACTTGACGTTTTTATTGGTGCCATTTTCAGGCACTTGACATTTTTTGATCGCTTTTTGTTCCGATTTTTGGGAGGCAGAATAAACAAAAACCAGCAATTAAAACGATAAAAAGGATTAATCACATAGAATGAGTAACCTGGGCCTTTTAGGCCCATGTACTTACTTTTTTGGTGTTTTCTGCAAACAATTATAATTACAATGTTGTGCATTTTTAATATCTTACTTTGCTATTTTGAAATAAACTTGTAAAAGATATTTATTTGAGTTCCTCCATATGATTTGCACAAGAGCCTAAAAGGCCCGTGTTACGTGAAAGTGTATATTTCAGACGTCACGCATTCTAGGTTTAATATATTCGGAACCACAAAACCCTTAATTTAATATAATCGGCCCCACATTCAATATAATGGACACCACATAGATTTAGCTATAATATAAAAAGCCCTAAAAAACCCTCCATTTAATACAATGGGCCCCACGTAGCCCTGCAGTTATTATAATGGGCCCTGATAGCCCTCTATTTAATGTATTGAGCACCACATAGCCATCAATTTAACATAGTAGGTGCCACATAGCCCTTCAATTAGTGTAATGAATACCACATAGCTTTACATATAATATGAGTCCTACCGAGCCCTCAATTTAATATAACGTGCCCCACATAGATTTTCTTATAATATATTTGGACCCACATAGCCCTCCATTAAAAAAAAAACGAGTTCTAAATAGCCCTCCATTTATTACAATGTGCCCTACATAGCATTCCATGTAACCCTAGAATGTGTATCCTGGGCCTTTTAGGCCCGGTAGCTTACTTTTTTGCTATTTTCTGCAAAATTACTTTAATTAAAATTTTGAAAATCTAGGTATTCCGCAAGTATGTCGTTGTTGGTAATATACAGTTGTACATATAATTTTATGTGATAGGCATTTTGGTATAACAATGTTTCTTGGGGAAAAAGCATATTTATAGAACCTGGGCCTTTTAGGCCCATACTATGTTTATCTTGTACTCATGAGTGTTTGTGTCTCAAGTTACTGTGTTATTGTAGTCAGGGATGCTGGGGAGAGGGGTGTATCATGCCTGTGTGTTGAAAGACCTGTGATGATGTAATGGCCATGTGATCTTGGGAGGGAGACTGACTCCTCCTTGCCAACGTCATAAGGCCATGACATTGCTTCTGGAAAAAAAAACATGGCAAAATATCTCAAAAGAGGAATTGTTTGCTTATATTGGACTAACAATATCCACTTAAACCAGCTAGATGTATTAACACTAGCGGGATAACAGAGACTCTAGTTAGAATTTAAAAACATGATTTTATTGAAACACATATATTAAAAAACATACACAATATAAAATACAGGGGACCTCCACAATAGAGAAGTGAAATGTAAGCTGATTCATATCTCCATTTCCAACAAAAAGGAGGAAGATAATTAGTGATGCCTCACAAATATAAAAATGCTGGGGGTGCAGAAAAATGTCCTATTTAAGACCAAAGATGCCAGCTATAGGGTTAATATTAAATATAAAGTGCAAAGTGCTATATAATTAAACCCCTATGACCTGACTATAAGGTAATCAATAAATTGACGCACCAACCGCTATAGCACTAGGCAAAGGAGATGTATAAAAATCAATACCTAATTAGGCTTATGACCAGAGATAGACCATGTGGAGCAGCTTCACCTCTCACCCCTATGCCGTTTCGCAATTAAGCTTCTTCCGGGGGGGTGTCTTTACGATAGGGGGCTTGGACATATATCTAGATAAAGTTTTTGCAGTGTCTAGTGCACCTTTCTGCATTTATGGACATGGATTAATAATTATATTGGACTAACACTTCTGGCAGGGTGTAAAAAACCTTGTGATGTTCCTATCAGAGAATTATGTCTGGACCCACTTTCTGATCCACACTACAAAGCAACAATGTCAGTGGATAGGTATGAGGAAATTCGGAGAAGCCTTCGATTTGATGATAAGCGAACTCGTCCTGCGAGGTTGGAATTGGATCAAATAGCACCTATCAGTTACATCTGGAATATTTTTATCAAGAATTGTGCCAAGCTCTACAATCTTAGTGCTAATGTAACAGTGGATGAGCAACTTGTAGCCTACAGAGGACGTTGCAAGTTCATTCCATATATGCCTAGTAAACCAGCCAAGTATGGAATAAAAATATTTTGGATGTGTGATTCTGCAAATTATTATGGGATGAATGGGCTTATCTACTGTGGCAAAGAAGTTGGCACTCCAGTGTAGAAAGACCTAGGTTCAGACATTGTAAAAAAAAACTTGCTGTACCAATTTACAATTCTGGTAGAAACATTACAATGGACAATTACTTTACTAATGTTGAACTGGGCAATTTTTTGCATGAAAAAGATCTTACAGCTTACTATGAAGCCAAATTAACGAGATATTCCTCCGGTGATGAAGCACATTCCACAGCAATCACTTTATGATAGTGTCTTTGGTTTCAGCAACAAAGCAACAATTGTGTCTTACAAAGCGAAGAAGGAAAAATCCTTTATATTACTCAGCACCATGCATCATGATTCCAGTATTGTCAGGAAACAGAAACCAGAAATCATCCTGCACTATAATAAAACTAAAGGAGGTGTGGACAAAATGGATGAAATGGTTGGAAAATATTCATGACAGAGGCAAACAAAATGTTGGTCTGTAGTAATTTTTTCACATATGCTTGATGTATCAACCCTTAATTCCTACATTATTTATACTGAAACTAATCCCCATTTCCATGCTAGTAGGAAGGACAGGAGATGCCTATTCTTGAAGGACCTTTGCCATGAACTGGCAATGCCTCACATGATGCAGCAAAGCAACATAAAATGCTTGCCAAAGCAAACTAGAGAAGCTATTAAATGGTGTGGCGTATTCCATTTTCAGGCAATTCTAGAGCCAGGAGAAAGAAAACAAAAGTGTGGTTTTATTTCTCCAACAAACAAAGACAGGAAAACTGAGCATTACTGTATCATTTGTGGAGAAAATATCTGTAAAGAACATTCTTCACAAAAGATAACGTGTAAATTGTGTGGAAGATCAATAAAATTGAAAAGGAAAAGTTGGAAAAGAAATGTAGCTGCAGTTAGTTTACTTCAACATTTATATACCCTTCCTTGTTTGTGTGTTTTTCATGTCTTTGTTTGAAATTTGAAAAAAAATCGTTAAATGATAAAAAAGGATTAATCACATAGAATGCATAACCCGGGCCTTTTAGGCCCATGTACTTACTTTTTTGGTGATTTCTGCAAACAATTATAATTACAATGTTGTGTGTTTTTCATATCTTACTTTGCAATTTTGAAATAAACTTGTAAAAGTTATTTGACTTCCTCCATATGATTTGCACAAGAACCTAAAAGGCCCGGGTTACATGAAAGTGTATATTTCAGATGTCACGCATTTTAGGGTTAATATATTCGGAACCATAAAACCCTTCATTTAATATAATCGGCCCCACATAGCCCAACATTCAATATAATGTACCCCACATAGATTTAGCTATAGTATAAAAAGCCCTACAAAACCCTCCATTTAATACAATGGGCCCCACATAGCCCTGCAATTATTATAATGGGCCCGGCACAGCCCTCCATTTAATATAATGAGCCTCACATGGCATCTCATATAACAGGCCACAAATAGCCTTCCCTTTGTCATTGCAGTGCCACCGGAGAACACCCTTTCCCGTTGGCTTGCCACTGGAGAACACCCTTTCCCGTTGTCTTGCCACCGGAGCACACCCTTTCCCGTTGGGAGTGCCACCGTAGCACACCCTTTCCCATTGGAGTGCCACCGGAGCACACCCTTTCCCGTTGGTGTGCCACCGGAGCACACCCTTTCCCGTTGGAGTGCCACCTGAGCACACCCTTTCCAGTTGACGTGCCAATGGAGCACTCCCTTTCCCATTGGAGTGCCACCGGAGCACACCCTTTCCCGTTGGTGTGCCACCGGAGCACACCCTTTCCCGTTGGAGTGCCACCTGAGCACACCCTTTCCAGTTGACGTGCCAATGGAGCACACCCTTTCCCATTTTTTCACCTATATATGGCTATATGGACCCTTTATGTTGAAAGGAAGGCTATGTGGGTCGTAATATATTATGAGAAAATCTATGTGGAGCCCATATTAAATGGAGGGTTACATGGGGACCATTACATTATATGTAAAGCTATGTGGTGCCCATTACATTAATTGAAGGTCTATGTGGGACCCATTATATTAAATTGAGGGCTATGTGGTGCCCATTACATTAAATGGAAGGCTTTGTGGGGCCCATTATATTAAATGAAAGGGCATATGGGGCCGTTATATTAAATTTAGTGCCATGTAGGGCACTTTATATTAAATGGAGAGCTATGTGGTACCCATTAAATTATCTGGAGGGCTATATGTGACCCCTTATATTAAATGGAGGGCTTTGTGGGTCCCGTGATATTATATGGATGGCTATGTGGGGCCCATTATATTAAGTAGAAGACCTTATTGGGCCCATTATATTAAATGTAGAGCTATGTTGGACTCACTATATTAAATGGAGGGCTATGTGGGGCCCAATACATTAAATTGAGAGCTTTGTGGGGCACATTATATTAAATTGTTTTGTTGGGCCCATATTATATGTAAAGCTATGTGCTGCCCATTATAATAAATAGAAAGCTACAGTTGTGTTTAAAAGTTTACATACCCCGGCAGAATTTTTGCTTTCTTGGCCTTGTTTCAGAGAATATGAATAACAAAAAAACTTTTTCTCCACTCATGGTTATTGGTTGGGTGAAGCCATTTATTGTCAAACTACTGTGTTTTCTCTTTTTAAATCTTAATGACAACCAAAAACATCCAAATGACCCTGATCAAAAGTTTACATACCCTGGTGATTTTGGCCTGATAACATGCACACAATTTGACACAAATGGGTTTGAATGGCTACTAAAGGTAACATCCTCACCTGTGACCTGTTTGCTTGTAATCAGAGTGTGTGCATAAAAGCTGAGTAAGTTTCTGGGATCCAGACAGACTCTTGCATCTTTCATCCAGCCACTGACATTTCTGGATTGTGAGTCATGGGGAAAGCAAAAGAATTGTCAACGGATCTACGGGAAAAAGCAGTTGAACTATATAACACAGGAAAGGGATACAAACAAATATCCAAGGAATTGATAATGCCAGTCAGCAGCGTTCAAACTGTGATTAACAAATGGAAAATCAGGGGCTCTGTAAAAACTAAACCACCGTCAGGTAGACCAACAAAAATTTCGGCCACAATTGCCAGGAAAATAGTTCGAGATGCAAAGAAAAACCTACAAATAACATCAGCTGAAATTCAGGACTCTCTGAAAACTAACGGTGTGGCTGTTTCAAGATGCACAATAAGGAGGCACCTGAAGAAAAATGGGTGGCATGGTTGAGTCGCCAGAAGAAAGCCATTACTGTGCAAATGTCACAAAGTATCTCGCCTACAATACGTCAAACAGTACAGAGACAAGCCTCAAAACTTCTGGAACAAGGTAATTTGGAGTGATGAGACCAAAATTGAATTTTTTGGCCACAACCATAAACAGTACATTTGGAGAGAGGTCAACAAGGCCTATGATAAAAGGAATACCATTCCTACTGTAAAGCATGGAGGTGGATCGCTGACGTTTTGGAGATGTGTGAGCTACAAAAGCACAGGAAACTGGGTAAAAGTTGAAGGAAAGATGAATGCAGCAACTGGAGGCAAATTTGAACTCATAAGCCCGGAAGCTGCGCATGGGACATACTTGGACGTTCTAACATGACAATGATTCAAAACACAAGGCCAACTCCACCTGTCATTGACTACAGCAGAACAAAGTGAAGGTTCTGGAGTGGCCATCTCAGTCTCCTGACCAGAATATCATTGAGGAAATCTGGGGAGATCTCAAGCGTGCAGTTCATGCTAGACAGCCCAGGAATTTACAGGAACTAGAGGCTTTTTGCAGAGAAAAATGGGCAGCTTTACCATCTGATAAAATAAAGAACCTCATCCACAACTACCACAAAAGACTTCAAGCAGTCGTTGATGTTAGAGGGGGCAATACACGGTATTAAGAACTGGGGTATGTGAACTTTTGATCAGGGTCATTTGGATGTTTTTGGTTGTCATTAAGATTTAAAAAGAGAAAACACAGTAGTTTGACAATAAATGGCTACACCCAACCAAAAACCATGAGTGGGGAAAAAGTTTTTTTGTTATCATTCATATTCTCGGAAACAAGGCCAAGAAAGGAAAAATTCTGCCGGGGTATGTAAACTTTTGAGCACAACTGTATACAGGTGCAATAACCATACAAAAATAGCTAACATATTTACCAAACGTAGTAAATACATCGTACATGTAAACAATCAAATTGTCCATAAAATATTACCCATATATGGTCCCCGCTAAAGAGATTGATGAACCAAAAGTAGTGGTACAGCAAGAGTACTTACTAGTGAGTGCCAAATAGTAGTGCCAGCCCCTATGTGAGTTTCGGCGTGTGCCTTCTTCCGGGGGTGTGGCATCATAAGCAGTGTGTGTCCCATAAATATACATAAGGTACCAATAGCAGCAACCGTAAAATAAAGAGTATTCATGAGGAACGAGTCGGCGCTAAGGATAGGACAGACCTGTGCCGGCGTCATTGCAAGAACGCCGCCTCCCTAGTGTATCAGAATAGGCGTGCAACCCAACACCACGCCCACTGAGGTCACATGAGCGGAAAGTAAGGGTAAACGTCCAGCCAAAAGCCAAGCCCACGGAGGGCCACATGAATGGAAAGACAGACTAAATGAGTGTGAAGCCTAACGCCACGCCCATTAAAAGTCACATGGGCGGAGGAGCAGTCGCTCAGAGGCACGCCCCCCATAATCGCAAACAGTGATGTAGGCTGAGAACGGGAGGAAGGCACGCGTATAGACGGAAAGTCACATTTAGGTATACAAAAACCTGTCACAAAAGGTCAAAATAGAGAACAGCTCAGGGAGAGGTAAACCCAGACATATAGCACAACAGGGTACTAATTAGTATTAACTTTTACCAGACATGGAGAATATATAGTATTAACTTTTACCAAACATGGAGAGTATATAGATATCTAGGTAGGACAGAAGGGGTTTAAAGCCTGGACATAAAAAAGAAGCATATATGTCCAATGATGACCAATATGGTAAAGAATCAACAAAAAAGGTTTTATGCAATCTTAACATATACAATTTATACTATCTTAAGATATAGGTCAGGGAGAACCAGATAAGAAAGAAACAAAGAAGGGAAGGAAAACCCAAGTTGGAGATTGGGCGCCCCCCAGGGCATCAAGGACATAAATTCAACACAGGTGGCAACATGGTACCAATGATGCCAGTGATATGAGCCATGCCCTGATGTCATGGAGGTAACCCCAATAAGGATAAACAAGGAAAATGCCCCAGAATGAGAAAAAGACATTTTAGCAAATACCCGGATCCAAAAGCTATTAAGTGTATGGATAAAGCTGAAAGAGATACAGAAAAATGAACCTGCAGGTCATTTAAAAAATGAAGTTGGACAAGTCAATAACATTGGTTATATGCATATAATAAGAACATAGTATATATACACATGAAACAAATTGATGTCCAGATGTAGTAGATATAGGCTGTTAAATCCTAATTGTCCGCATCTTGTCTAGTGGTGCCTTCTCATCCTAGTCTCTTATTTCTCCTCTTCAAAATGATGCCAGGAGGCATCCACATCCTCTTCAATATGGATAGAAGCAAGAGCCAACATCAAGGTACGGTAAGTATATACTAAAAGATGATAAATGGGACATCATTAGGATTGTAGCAACAAACACAATTAAAAATAATTTTAGTTTAAAATATTATAAAAACATGATGCCAAAAATACGGCTGGAGGGGAAAAAGGGGAGGGAGATTAGAGAAATGGAGTAAAAGTCAAGGCCTCATTAAGGCCATGAGGATGTAACGTTTTCAAAGTCCAGATCCATCTTGATTCTTTTTGGGCCAGGAATCGGCTGGTATTGCCAACACGCAGGTTCAAATATATGTGGTCTAACCCCTTAACCTGAAGGATCACAAGCGTGATGGACCTTAAAATGTTTGGGTATTGTCTTTAATAGATCCAAATTGTCTTCTGTAGCAGCTGCCATGATGTCCCGGACAAGTTCTCTCGCTCGAATTTTGAGCATCCTAGTTGTCATGCCTATATATATTAAGGAGCAGGGACATGTAGCATGATATATTACGTTACGTGTTGTACAGATAATAGGGTATGTGATATCAAACTCCTTTCCAGTCGAAGACAGAAACTTCTTAGTCTTTTCAATATTAAGGCAAGTTATACAGGAGCCGCATGGGAGTGCAGCCCCAATTCCTCTTCTTATCGGTAAGTTTGATATCCATAATCCGTGACTGATTAGTCGGTGTATAATAGCTCCGAACCAAATGGTCCTGTAAATTTAAAGATCTACGTGCAGTGTTAGGCTATGTGCCCACGATGCAGAAATGAAGCAGAAAATTTCTGCAGCATTTCTGCATCTCCCTGGCAGAAAAAACGCATGCAGATTGTGCATGCGTTTTTCCTGCAGAATACATGCGGATTCACATGCGTTTCCGCATGCAGATTGACAAGCGCTTTCCAGGCGATAGCATCACTTCGAAAGTGCTTGACAACTAGGTCACACTATATAAATCCATGCAAACGGCATGGATTTATACAGTGTGAACCGTAAAAATTAAAACAAATAAAGCTATACTCACCCCCGAGGCCCCGGCGTGTGCTGCAGCGCTCGTTCCTGTCTGGTTCCCGGCTGCCGGCATATCGCGAGACAGAGCGGTGAAGGGCCTGCGGTCACATGACTGTGACGTCACCGCAGGTCCTCAAGCGATGCCGGCATTCAGAGAGAAGCCGCCGGACAGGTGAATATAACTTTATTTGTTATTTTATTCTTTTTTTACAGGTACAATGGTACCCAGGTCTGGATGAGAGTCTCCTCTCCTCCAGAACTGGGTACCATCCGCACATAGAGACGCATAGAAGCCGCTTGTACAAATGTACAGTCGAGGTTTCTATGCGTCTCAATGCAAGTCAATGGCGGGAGTTCCGCTGCGCTTCCGCAAAATTAAATGACATGCGTGGATTTTTGTACGCAGCATAAACGCTGCGGAAAAATCCGCAGCATGTGCATAGAACATGCGGAATCCCCTTGGGGACCATGGGGTGCGGATTACCTAGCGTTTCACAAGCGTTTCCACTGCGGAAATTCCGCAGCATAAACGCTTGAAAAACGCTACGTGGGCACCCAGCCATAGATGGATTTGTATGGAGATATTGTTTAAGGATGCGATCAGCCAATAGGATGGGCCAATGTTTTTTTAAAAATGTCATACATCCTCTGCCATTGAGAATGGTATAAGGCTGCGTGCCCACGTTGCGTATTACAAGATTATATGCTGCGGAATTTCCGCAGCGTAAACGCTTGTAAAACGCATGTATATCCGCACCCCATGGTCCCCAATGGCATTCCGCAATGTCAATGCCCATGCTGCGGATTTTTCCGCAGCGTATATGCTGCGGTCAAAAATCCGCAGCATGTTCATTAATTTTGCGTTTCTGCATGCGGAATCAATGTGCGGATGGTACCCAAGTCTGGAGGAGAGGAGACTCTCATCCAGACCTGGGTACCAAAGAACCTGTAAAAAAAATAAAAAATAAAGTTTATACTTATCTTCTGATGTCTTCCCGGTGTTTTCCCGCCGTCGCGATGTGTGTGAAGGACCTGCCACATCATTGAGTCATGTGACCCATCACATGACTCAATGACGTCACCGCAGGTCCGGCACACAACAGCGTGAGCCGCTCAAGACTCCGGACGGGGCAGAGAATGCATCGGTAGGTGAGTATAAACTTTATTTTTTACCATTCTGATTCTTTTTTTTTTAACTATTACTTGGTCACACTATATAAATCCATGCCGGTTGCATGGATTTATATAGTGTGAACAAGTTGTCAAGCACTTTTCCAAGTGATGCTTAAATCACTTGGAGAAGTGCTTGATAACCCGCATGCGGAAATGCATGCAAAGACGCTGCAAAGACGCCTCACAAACGCTTCTACCTGGCGGGAAAACCGCATGTAAAATCCGCATGCGATTTTCCCGCCAGGGAGAAGCGTAAAAAATATGCTTCATTTCCGCAACGTGGGCACATAGCCTTAAGTCACCCTTCTCACAGGATTGGCTTGCACCAATTGTCTCTTAGGATACATTAATTGTTGACAAGCAGCATTTTTCGCTCAATTGTAGGCATGCTTAATGCTTCTCTTACTGTACCCTCTATCCAAAATCCTCGCTTTCATTTCCTCTGCTCTCGTTTCAAAGTCTTCAATGGTAGAACAAATCCGTCTGATTCTAAGAAACTGACTAATTGGAACTGATCTAACCACATGTCTTGGATGTGAAGAAAAGGCATGCAAGACAGCATTGATGGCTGTCTCTTTCCGATAGACATCCGACTGTAAAAAGCCAGATTCACCCCTTTTAATAGTCACATCCAAGAAATCAATCTTTTGGTAATTGAATTTATATGTCAGTCCGATATTAAGTTCATTAGAATTCAGTTCTTGAAAAAAACTGTGTAGTTTTTTAGATGTACCTCGCCAGATCAAAAATACATCATCAATGTACCGGGTCCAAAAAATGACCAGGTCCATTGTTGAGCATCGATCTGATGAGAAGAGCTCCCTCTCCCACAGCCCCAGGAACAAGTTAGCATAAGAGGGCGCACAGGCTGCCCCCATTGCTGTCCCCTGGAGCTGCTGGAAGAAGGACCCATTGAAGACAAAAAAATTTTTGGTGAGTACAAACTCCAACAGTGTTAGAATGAAGTCTCTCTCCTCAAAGGTAAATTGAGTCATGGAAAGGAAATGGGCAACGGCTCTCAGTCCATCACCATGGCGGATACTTGTATAAAATGACTACACATCACAAGTAACAAGAAGCATATCCTTGTCAATGTGAGTGGAGTCAATTTTTTGTAGAAGAGGGAATTGTTTCCACCAAAGGTTTAAGAAAAGAATCCACATACTTACTTATATTCTGCGTGAGGCCTCCAATACCAGCAATTATGGGTCTACCTGGAGGTGTCTTCATATCTTTATGGACCTTCGGTAACAAGTACAGCGTTGAAACAGATGGATCCTTCACCAATAATGTGTCATAAAATTCCCTGGTGATAATGCCTTTCTCTATTCCAGCTAAAAGGATTTTCTTGCGTTGATCTTTGAAAGATAATAAGGGATTGAACGTCAGTTTTTTGTAACACTGATAGTCTTTAAGCATTTTATTTGCCTCTGCCTCATACATTTTAGTTGGCCACACCACAACGTTGCTACCCTTGTCAGCTGGTTTGAATATAACGTCTTTCATTGATTTAAAACGTTTCAAACAGATGTGTTCAGACATTGTAAGGTTATCATTGTGTATATTGGTAGGTATGCTATTTAAATCCTCAGAAACCAGCTGAACAAAGATGTCAACGTTGGGGCATAGTGACAATGGTGGAAACTTTTTTGATTTTGGTCGTATGGATATTGGAACCTTACCTAAAGATGGTATACTGTGTTCAGCCGCCAATCCCTCCAAAACTCTCAAAGCCTCCTGTTTCTCTGGCATTGGAAAATGCTTCTGTATATCTTCATTATGAAACCATTTTTTGAAAAGCAAAGTTCTGGCAAAAATATGTAGGTCTTTCAAAGCTGTTAATTGATCAAATCTCAGGATGGCGCAGGATGGGGGTAGCACATAACAGGATGGGGGGCGCACATAGCCCTCAATTTAATAAAATAGAGGGGTGAAGGGACCATGCATACCAGGATTGGGGGGTGGGGGGACCATGCATACCAGGATAGGGATCTGGGGGGACCATGCATACCAGGATGAGGGGTACCATGCATACCAGGATTGGGGGGTGAGGGGACCATGCATACCAGGATTGGGGGATGAGGGGGCTATGCATACCAGGATTGGGGGATGATGGGGTGCCATGCATACCAGGATTGGGGGGTGAGGGGACCATGCATACCAGGATTGGTGGGTGAGGGGTGCCATGCATACCAGGATTGGTGGGTGAGGGGTGCCATGTATGCCAGGATTGGGATGAGGGGTGCCATGCATACCAGGATTGGGGATGAGGGGTGCCATGCATACCAGGATTGGGGATGAGGGGTGCCATGCATACCAGAATTGGGGATGAGGGGTGCCATGCATACCAGGATAGGGATGAGGGGTGCCATGCATACCAGGATAGGGATGAGGGGTGCCATGCATACTAGGATAGGGATGAGGGGTACCATGTATACCAGGATAGGGATGAGGGGTGCCATGCATACCAGGATGAGGGATGGGGTGCCATGCATACCAGGATAGGGATGAGGGGTACCATGTATACCAGGATAGGGATGAGGGGTACCATGCATACCAGGATGAGGGATGGGGTGCCATGCATACCAGGATAGGGATGAGGGGTACCATATATACCAGGATGAGGGGCACCATACATACCAGGATAGGGATGAGGGATGGGGTACCATGCATACCAGGAGAGGGATAAGGAGTGCCATGCATACCAGGATGGGGGAGAGGGGCCCATGCATACCAGGATAAGGCTGAGGGGGCCATGCATACCAGGATTGGGTATGAGGGAGCCATGCATACCAGGATGAGGGATGAGGGGCGCCATGCATGCCAGGATTGGGGTTGAGGGGTGCCATGCATACCAGGATTGGGGTTGAGGGGTGCCATGCATACCAGGATTGGGGGTGAGGGGTGCCATGCATACCAGGATTGGGAGTGAGGAGTCCCATGCATACCAGGATTGGGGGTGAAGGGTGCCATGCATACCAGGATGGGGATGAGGGTTGCCATGCATACCAGGATAGGGATGAGGGGTGCCATGGATACCAGGATAGGGATGAGGGGTGCCATGCATACCAGGATAGGGATGAAGGGTGCCATGCATACCAGGATAGGGATGAGGGGTATGATGCATACCAGGATAGGGATGAGGGGTGCCATGCATACCAGAAGAGGATGGTGGGGACAGGATGGGGGCAGAGCAAATATCAGGAAGGGGGCAGCACAAATACCAGGAGGGGGGCAGCACAAATACCAGGATTGGGCTGCACATACCAGCATGGGAGACCATATACCAATAAAAATGCTCGCCACCCGGGCGTTTAATGGGTTCAATAGCTAGTTTAATATAATGGGATGTGCATAGCATTCTATTTAATATAATGGGACCCACATAGCCCTCCATTTAATACAGTGGACCCCACATAACCATCCATTTAAAATAATGATTCCCACATAGTCTTCCATTTAATATAATGGGCGCCACATAGCTATTCATATAATATCATGGGACTCACATAGCCTTCCATTTAATATAAGGGGACACATATAGGCCTCCACGTAATATAATGGGCCCCATATGGCACTAAATTTTATAACAGCCCGTATACCCTATCATTTAACACACCGTATTTTTTGGACTATAAGACGCACCAGACTATAAGACGTACCTAGGTTTTAGAGGCGGAAAATAGGAAAATAAATGTAAGCAAAAAATGTGGTCATGATGTTAAGGGGGTGATGTCCCCCAATTCTGTTAATATCCCCCATCCTGGTATATATGGCCCCGTTCTTTGTATTATACGTGGCACCCATTCCTATCCTGGTATGCAAGGTACCCCTCATACCTATCCTGGTATGCATGGCACCCCTCATCCCTATCCTGGTATGCTTGGCACCACTGATCCCCATCCTGGTATGCAAGGCACCGCTGATCTCCATCCTGGTATGCAAGGCACCCCTCTTCCTGGTATGCATGGCACCCCTCATCCCTATCCTGGTATGCAAGGTACCCCTCATCCCTATCCTGGTATGCATGGAACACCTCATCCCTCTTCCTGGTATACATAGCAGCCTTAATCCCTCTTGCTGGTATGCATGGCCCCTTCATCCCTCTTCCTGGTATGCATGGCACCCCTCAATGCATGGCACCCCTCTTCCTGGTATGCATGGCACCCCTCTTCCTGGTATGCATGGCCTATTCATCCCTCTTCCTGGTATGCATGGTACCCCTCATCCTGGTATGTATGGCCCTCTTCATACCCCTTCCTGGTATGCATGGTCCCCCCAACCCTCTTCCTGGTATGCATGGCCCCCCTATTCCCCATTACGTTGCACACACAAAAAAATAAACAATTATACTCACCTCCTCTCTCTCCTCCAGCGCTGAGTCCTGCTCTGCTGCCAGTACTGGTCTCACTGTGCGAGCCGCACATCGCGTCACTTTCATGCGCCCTCACAAGGTGAGATCAGCTGCCGGAATAGTCACTGCTCCCCACGCTGGGACTGTGTGTGTGGGGAGCAGTGACTTCATACTCCTTAATAGCCGGCACACAGTGTAGCTGCAGCGCGGCTCCTGCTGCTACCGGGCAATCACATATGCCAGCTATCAAAGAGCATGAATATTCATCCCTCTCCACTCCCATGGGCGTGGAGAGGGGTGAATATTCATGCTCTTTAATAGCGGGCACAAGCGATCACCTGGCAGCAGCAGGAGCCGCGCTGCAGTTACACTGTGTGCCCGCTAGTAAGGAGAATGAATATTCAGTGCTCCTCACTCCCATGGGCGTGGGGAGAAGTGAATATTTATTTTCTTTAGCAGGCACACACAGGAGTTGCATCAGCCATCTCCTGCCTCCTGTGTCTGCTCCTCCGCCGCTTCCCCCCACAGTGTGCGTGTATATATGTATATACATATGTATGTGTGTATATATACAGTACAGACCAAAAGTTTGGACACACCTTCTCATTTAAAGATTTTTCTGTATTTTCATGACTATGAAAATTGTATATTCACACTGAAGGCATCAAAACTATGAATTAACACATGTGGAATTATATACTTAACAAAAAAGTGTGAAATACTTTTGGAAATGAAGGTCAGTCAGTGCGAAAAATTGGGCAAACTTTGAAAGTGTCCCCAAGTGCAGTTGCAAAAACCATCAAGCGCTACAAAGAAACTGGCTCACATGAGGACCGCCCCAGGAAAGGAAGACCAAGAGTCACCTCTGCTTCTGAGGATAAGTTTATCCGAGTCACCAGCCTCAGAAATCGCAGGTTAACAGCAGCTCAGATTAGAGACCAGGTCAATGCCACACAGAGTTCTAGCAGCAGACACATCTCTTAAACAACTGTTAAGAGGAGAATTTGTGCAGCAGGCCTTCGTGGTAAAATACCTGCTAAGAAACCACTGCTAAGGACATGCAACAAGCAGAAGAGACTTGTTTGGGCTAAAGAACACAAGAAATGGACATTAGACCAGTGGAAATCTGTGCTTTGGTTCCAACCACCGTGTCTTTGTGCGACGCAGAAAAGGTGAACGGATGGACTCTACATGCCTGGTTCCCACCGTGAAGCATGGAGGAGGAGGTGTAATGGCATGGGGGTGCTTTGCTGGTGACACTGTTGGGGATTTATTCAAAATTGAAGGCATACTGAACCAGCATGGCTACCACAGCATCTTGCAGCGGCATGCTATTCCGGTTTGCGTTTAGTTGGACCATCATTTATTTTTCAACAGGACAATGACCCCAAACACACCTCCAGGCTGTGTAAGGGCTATTTGACCAAGAAGGAGAGTGATGGGGTGCTACGCCAGATGACCTGGCCTCCACAGTCACCAGACCTGAACCCAATCGAGATGGTTTGGGGTTAGCTGGACCGCAGAGTGAAGGCAAAAGGGCCAACAAGTGCTAAGCATCTCTGGGAACTCCTTCAAGATTGTTGGAAGACCATTTCCGGTGACAACCTCTTGAAGCTCATCAAGAGAATGCCAAGAGTGTGCAAAGCAGTCATCAAAGCAAAAGGTGGCTACTTTGAAGAACCTAGAATATAAGACATATTTTCAGTTGTTTCACACTTTTTTGTTAAGTATATAATTCCACATGTGTTAATTCATAGTTTTGATGCCTTCAGTGTGAATGTACAATTTTCATAGTCATGAAAATACAGAAAAATCTTTAAATGAGGTGTGTCCAAACTTTTGGTCTGTACTGTATATACACCACGTTTGGACTATAAGACGCATCCCCCACTATCCTTCAAATTTTTGGAGGAAAAAGTGCGTCTTATAGTCCGAAAAATATGGTTATGGACCCCACATAGCCCTCCATTCAATGTATTGAGCGCCACATAGCCCTCAATTTAATATAGGAGAAAATACTGAGTATAAAGGACATAAAAAGTAAAATTATATTCATTACAACAATGTACAGTATAAATAAGTATCATAGGAAACTAACATGACAACACTGCAAAGTGCCAGGAGCTATGGCGCTCCACAGACAACCATTAAGAGGCAGATATATAAGAGTAAATGGCTACACATGAGATATCTTGTAAAGGGTGCTACATAGTAAGAGTGCACATAGGGCCATGGTAAGCCACATACAAATAATATAATGGCAGTCAATCCAACAAGAAATCTTACCCAGAGATAGGTCACAAAAAGCTATGGAGCACCGCAAAGATGAGATTGACAGCAGGAAAAAGCCATGACGCGCGTTTCGCTCAGGGTGATGTTGCTTTATCAAGAGGCTGGTACAGTGTTGAGGAAAAGGACCTTTAAGTATGCTCCTAGAGCGGTCATGTGTCAGGGCATGCGGAGAGAGGAGGATCACCATGGTGCAGGCGAACTGCAGCTCACAATCAAAGGGGAAACAAAACAAAGCGGTAATTATAAGTAAGCGAACAGAATCACCAAACACTATGGAGAATACAAGTATTATGATATAAGAACCGCATGGTATTAGCCAAAAAATAGAACATAATACTGAAAAAAAAATTACATAAGGAAATATATGTGACATCCAAATACAATAATGCATAATAGCAAAGGGGCACAGTACAAAAGTTGAACATAGGGCTGATGGGCATAAATAAATGGCACACAGAAGTACAAATAATAATGATCAACAAAACCAGATGCTTGAAGCTTCCCCAATCGTAAACGTGACGTACATATCAGTCTCACATATCACTGCACTGAATGAAAGAAGAAATTAGTACAGAATAAACAGAAATATAAAATAGATAAAAGAATAAAATTAATTGCCATTAACAAAGTGTACACTGTGTGCAAAATTATTAGGCAAATGAGTATTTTGATCACATGATACTTTTTATAAATGTTGTCCTACTCCAAGCAGCATAGGCTTGAGAGCCAACTACCAATTAAGTAAATCTGGTGATGTGCATCTCTGTAATGAGGAGGGGTGTTGACTAATGACATCAACACCCTATATAAGGTGTGCTTAAATATTAGGCAACTTCCTTTCCTTTGGCAAAATGGGTCAGAAGAGAAATTTGACGGGCTCTGAATACTCCAAAATTGTGAGATGTCTTGCAGAGGGATGCAGCAGTCTTGAAATTTCCAAACTTTTACCGAACAATCAAGCGTTTCATGGCAAACAGCCAACAGGGTCGTAAGAAGCGTGTTCGCCAAAAAAGGCGCAAAATAACTGCCCATGAATGGAGGAAAATCAAGCGTGAAGATGCCAAGATTCCATTTGCCACCAGTTTTGCTGTAGCATCGGCGTCTCTGCCTCCTGCCCGGCAGAGACGCCGTCCCCTTTACCGCCGCGGTCCTGCTCCGGCGTCTTCTGGCCTCCCTGCAGCTGCTGCTGGTGCACGCAGCTTCCCTGGCTCTGTGCTTAAGGCGCGCGCACTCCCTCCCTCTTAAAGGGGCCGCGCACGCCGTCCTAAAATGTCCCCGGCCAATGGCCGGAGGACTTCCCCTATAAAAGGCACCTCCTCCAATATGGAGGTGCCCGTGCAAGGTTGTAGCTTTGTGTTTGATGCTCTGCTTCAGCCCTCAGGTCCCGCTGCTAGCCTGACTACTAGTCCAGCCCGCCAGCCTGACTACAAGTCCAGTCCGTCTGCTTGTCTACTCTCCAGCCCGCCAGTCTGTCTACAATCCAGTCCGCCAGTCTGTCTGTGCTCTGTCCGCCTACTTACCTGGAGGCTCCCGCCTGTCACTTGCCGTGACCACCTGACAGCCTACCTAGAGGCTCCTGCCTGTCACTTTCCGTGACCACCTGACAGCCTACCTAGAGGCTCCTGCATGTCACTTGCCGTGACCACCTGCCTACCTAGAGGCTCCTGCTCGTTACTTGCCTTGCCTGCCTGACAGCCTACCTAGAGGCTCCCGCCTGTTACCTGCCGTGCCTACCGGTCAGCCTACCTGGAGGCTCCTGCTTGTTCCTGCCGTGTCTGCCAGTCGGTCTGTCCGGACCACCCGTCAGCCTGCTTGCCGTGCTCATCCGCTGAAACGGTCAGTCCTGGCCATCTGACCCGTGGGAGTTACCTGCTCTCTTTCAAGGTCGTCCCCAGAGTAGCACCTGGTCCCTCTGCTCGGTCCCTCCCTGGTCACGGAGTCGATTGAGCCGCCGTAAAACCCTGTTTGGTCCGAGTTGATACTTAGTTACACCCCTCTGGGTCCCTCCTTGCACCGCAGCACAGAGGTTCCACCACCCGGATCCGTAACATTTGCCATATTTCAGAGCTGCAACGTTACTGGAGTATCAAAAAGCACAAGGTGTGCGATACTCAGGGACATGGCCAAGGTAAGGAAGGCTGAAAAACGACCACCTTTGAACAAGAAACATAAGCTAAAACGTCAAGAATGGGCCAAGAAATAGACTGATTTTTCAAAGGTTTTATGGACTGATGAAATGAGAGTGACTCTTGATGGGCCAGATGGATGGGCCAGAAGCTGGATCAGTAAAGGGCAGAGAGCTCCACTCTGACTCAGACTCCAGTAGGTGGAGGTGGGGTACTGGTATGAGCTAGTATCATCAAAGATGGACTTGTGGGAGCTTTTCGGGTTAAGGATGGAGTGAAGCTCAACTCCCAGACCTACTGCCAGTTTCTGGAAGACAACTTCTTCAAGCAGTGGTACAGGAAGAAGTCGGTATCGTTCAAGAAAAACATGATTTTCATGCAGGACAATGCTCAATCCAACTACTCCACAGCGTGGCTGGCCAGTAAAGGTCTAAAAGAAGAAAAAATAATGACATGGCCCCCTTGTTCACCTGACCTGAACCCCATAGAGAACCTGTGGTCCATCATAAAATATGAGATCTACAGGGAGGGAAAACATTACACCTCTCGGAACAGTGTCTGGGAGGCTGTGGTGGCTGCTGCACGCAATGTTGATCGATAACAGATCAAGCAACTGACAGAATCTATGGATGGAAGGCTGTTGAGTGTCATCATAAAGAAAGGTGGCTATATTGATCACTAATTTTTTGGTTTTGGTTTTTGCATGTCAGAAATGTTTATTACTAAATTTTGTGCACTGATATTGGTTTACTTGGTGAAAATAAACAAGCGAGATGGGATTATATTTGGTTTTTATTAAGTTGTCTAATAATCCTGCACAGTAATAGTTACCTGCACAAACAGATATCCTCCTAAGATAGCCAAATCTAAAAAAAAAGCACTCCAACTTCCAAAAATATTAACCCCTTTCTGGCCTGGGGCGTATTAGTACGCCCCAGGCCATCACCCCCGGTTCAGTGAGGGCTACGGCGCCAAGCCTGCACTGATCCGGGCACATGTCAGCTGATTATTACAGCTGACATGTGCCCGCAACAGCCGCGGGTGGAATCCGGCGCCTCTCTTCTGGCCGGAGACCGGGGGCGGAGTGAAGGCGTCGGAATCGGCACATGCACATAGCACTATCTGGCGCCATTTTACTGAAGACACATTTGCAGTGTGTCTTAACCAAAATGGCACCGGACAGCGCGTTGCTCCGGCTCCGCACTCCTCCCCCGGCCTCCGGCAGAATAGGACACAGCAGCGCTGGAGCACAGGGAAGAAAGGTGAGTCTAAGTGGGTTTTTTTTTTGTATGTGTGCAGAGGAGAACCATGCATACCAGGATTGGGGGGGTGAGGGAGCCACACATACCAGGATTTGGGGATGAGGGGTACCATGCATACCAGGATTTGGGGATGAGGGGTACCATGAATACCAGGATTGGGGGATGAGGGGTACCATGCATACCAGGATTGGGGCATGAGGGGGCACACATACCAGGATTGAGGGATGAGTGGGCCACACATACCAGGATTGGGGGATGAGGGGGCCACACATACCAGGATAGGGGGATGAGGGGTACCATACATACCAGGATTGAGGGATGAGTGGGCCACACATACCAGGATTGGGGGATGAGGGAGGCCATGCATACCAGGATTGGGGGTGAGGGGTACCATGCATACCAGAATTGGGGGATGAGGGGACCATACATACCAGTATTGGGCGATGAGGAGTACCATGCATACCAGGATTGGGGGATGAAGGGGCCACGCATACCAGGATTCGGGGATGAGGGGTACCATACATACCAGGATTGTGGGATGAGGGGTACCATGCATACCAGGATTGGGGGATGAGGGGTACCATACATAGCAGGATTGGGGGATGAGGGGTACCATGCATACCAGTATTGGGCGGTGAGGAGTACCATGCATACCAGGATTGGGGGATGAGGGGGCCATGCATACCAGGATTGGGGGATGAGGGGTACCATGCATACCAGGATTGGGGGATGAGGGGACCATACATACCAGTATTGGGCGATGAGGAGTACCATGCATACCAGGATTGGGGGATGAGGGGGCCACGCATACCAGGATTGGGGGATGAGGGGTACCATACATACCAGGATTGTGGGATGAGGGGTACCATGCATACCAGGATTGGGGGATGAGGGGTACCATACATAGCAGGATTGGGGGATGAGGGGTACCATGCATACCAGGATTGGGGGATGAGGAGTGCCATGCATACCAGGATTGGGGGAAGAGGGGTACCATGCATACCAGGATTGGGGAATGAGGGGTACCATGCATACCAGGATAGGGATCTGGGGGGACCATGCATACCAGGATTCGGATGAGGGGCCATGCATACCAGGATAGGGATGAGGGGTACCATGTATACCAGGATAGGGATGAGGGAGCTATGCATAACTGGATGAGGG
This sequence comes from Phyllobates terribilis, assembly GCF_046119375.1. NCBI lineage: Eukaryota > Metazoa > Chordata > Amphibia > Anura > Dendrobatidae > Phyllobates > Phyllobates terribilis. Next base: position 641,583,907 of record NW_027362762.1, read on the forward strand.
GCGCCATGCATGCCAGGATTGGGGATGAGGGGTGCCATGCATACCAGGATTGGGGATGAGGGAGCCATGCATACAGGATGGGGGGTGAGGGGTGCCATGCTTACCAGGATTGGAGGTGAGGGGTGCCATGCATACCAGGATAGAGATGAGGCGTGCCATGCATACCAGGATAGGGATGAGGGGTGCCATGCATACCAGGATAATAATAATAATCTTTATTTATATAGAGCCAACATATTCTGCAACGCTTAACAATTCACAGGTTCATATACAACAGTCATAAGTAACATAGCTAAAGATAATACAATAATTACAGCAAAAATAATGACGACCCTGCTCGTAAGAGCTTACAATCTACAATGAGGTGGGGGTGACACAAAGTACAATGGCTTATTTACAAGGATGGTCCAGCCATCTTGAGGGGATGAGGGATAGATAAAGGCTGCATGAGCTCATCACCAGCCAGTATCTGTAGTGCTTTTTGGTTTGGTGGAGAGTTATGTTTAGAGACATAAGGGATGGGCTATAAGAAGATAAAAGGACTTTGATTACGGAAGGTGAAAGGCTGCCCTAAACAGGTGTTTTTAGGGAGCGCCTAAAACTGTGTAAGTTGTGGTTCATCCTAATTTCTTGGGGTAGAGCATTCCAAAGAATAGGTGCAGCTCGGGAGAAGTCTTGAAGCCGGGAGTGGGAGGTACGAATTAGTGGGAATGTTAGTCGATTAGTGGTGAGAGGTGCCATGCATACCAGGATTGGGGGTGAGGGGTGCCATGTGTACCAGGATTGAGGGTGAGGGGTGCCATGCGTACCAGGATTGAGGGTGAGGGGTGCCATGCAAACCAGGATTGGGGGTGAGGGGTGCCATGCAAACCAGGATTGGGATGAGGCGTGCCATGCATACCAGGATAGGGATGAGGGCAGCACATAACAGGACGGGAGAACAGGATTGAGGAGCACATATACCAGGATGGGGTCAGCACAAATACCAGGATGGGGGCAGCACAAATACAAGGATGGGGGCAGCACATACCAGCATGGGAGACCATATACCAATAAAAATGCTTGCCACCTGGGCGTAGAACGGGCTCAATAGCTAGTTTATTATTATGGGACCTGCATAGCCCTCCATTTAAAATAGTGGACACCACATAGCCCTCCATTTAAAATAATGGTCCCCACATAGTCTTCCATTTAATATAATGGGCGCCACATAGCCATTCATATAATATCACGGGGCCTACATAGCCTTCCATTTAATATAAGGGGACATATATAGGCCTCCACGTAATATAATGGGCCCCACATGGCACTAAATTTAATAATGGCAAATATACCCTATCATTTAATATACCGTATTTTTCAGACTATAAGATGCACTGGACCAAAAGACACACCTAGGTTTTAGAGGAGGAAAATAGAAAACAAATTGAAGCAAAAAATGTGGTCATGATGCACTGTTAAAGGGGAGGGGGTCTGTTTCTGACACTGTTATAGGAGTAAGGTCCCCCAATTCTGTTAATATCCCCATCCTGGAATCTATGGCCTCGCTCTTCCTATTATACGTGGTCCCCATCCCTATTCTGGCATGCATGGCACCCCTGATCCCCATCCAGGTATGTATGTCAACCCTCATCCTTGTATACATGGCATCCCTCATACAGTACCTCTTCCTAGTATGCGTGGACCCTTCATCCCTCTTCCTGATATTCATGGCACCCCTCATCCTGGTATGTATGGTCCCCCTCATCCCTCTTCCTGGTATGCATGACCCACTCATCCCTCTTCCTGGTATGCATGCCCCCCCCCCCGACCCCCATCCTGGTATGCATGGCACCCCTGATCCCCATCCTGGTAGGAAAGGCACCCTTGATCTCCATCCTGGTATGCAAGGCACCCCTAATCCTAGTATGCAAGGCACCTCTCTTCCCTATCCTGGTATGCACGGCACCCCTCATCCCTCTTCCTGGTATACAAGGCACCCCTCATCCTTCTTCCTGGTATGCATGGCCCCTTGATCCCTTTTCCTGGTATGCACAGCACCCCTCATCCCCCCTCCTTGTATGGATAGCACCCCTCATCTCTCTTCCTGATATGCATGACCCCTTCATCCCTCTTCATGGTATACATGGCACCCCTCATCCCTCTTTTTGGAATGTATGGCCCCCCCATTCCTCCTCCTGGCATGCAAGGCCCCTCCCCAATCCCCATCACGCTGCACACAAAAATAATAAACAATTATACTCACCTCCTCTCTCTCCTACAGTGCTGCCTCCTGCTCTGCTGCCAGCACTGGTCTCCCCATGCGAGCCATGCATGGTGTCACTTCCATGTGCTCTTACAAGGTGAGATCAGCTGCCTGAATAGTCACTGCTCCCCACACCGGGACTGTGTGCGGAGCAGTGACTTCATACTCCTTAATAGCCAGCACACGGTGTAGCCGTATCAAAGAGCATGAATATTCCCCCTCTCCACTCCCATGGGCGTGGAGAAGGGTGAGTATTCATGCTCTTTAATAGCAGGACACAGAACAAGATCACCTGGCAACAGCAGGAGCAGCGCTGCAGCTACACTGTGTGCCTGCTAGTAAGGACAATGAATATGCAGCGCTCCCCATGCAGTGAATATTCATTTTCTTTAGCAGCAGGCACACGCGGGAGCTTCAGCAGCCGGCTCCTGCCTCCTGTGCCTGCTCCTCCGCCGCTCCCCCCACAGTGTGTGTATGTATGTGTATATATACATATACATATATATATATATACTAGATGGTGGCCCGATTCTAATGCATCGGGTATTCTAGAATAGGTATGCGGCCGACATGGTGCAATCAGCAGAGCTGTGTTTAAATTTGGCGCCAAAATCGCTGATTGGTCGAGTTCGGCAACCGCGACCAATCAGCAAAGCGGTGTTTAAATTTGGCGGCAATATCGATGATTGGTCGCGGGCGGCCGCCGCGACCAATCAGCGAACCGTGTTAGTGAGGACTGGAGAGCGTGTTTAAATTTGGCACCAAAATCGCTGATTAGTCGTGACCAATCAGCCGAGCGGTGTTTAAATTTGGCGCCAATACTGCTGACTGGTCGCGGCCGCCGACCGCGACCAATCAGCAGAGAGATGCAGAGCGGGGTTTAAATTTAGCGCCAAAATCGCTAATTGGTCGCCGGCCGCGACCAAACAGCAGAGCGTTGTTTAAATTTGGCGCCAATCTCGCTGATTGGTCGCGGATGGCGGCCGCGACCAATCAGCAGTGCGGCGTTTAAATTTGGCACCAAAATCGCTGATTAGTCGCGACCGCGACCAATCAGCAAAGAGGTGTTTAAATTTGGTGACAATAGTGCTGATTGGTCGCGGCCAGAGACCGCGACCAATCAGCAGAGCGGGGTTTAAATTTGGCGCCAAAATCGCTGATTGGTCGCCGGCCGCGACCAATCAGCAGAGCGGTGTTTAAATTTGGCACAAAAAGCGCAGATTGGTCGTGGCCGCTGGTTGCGACCAATCAGCAGAGTGAGGTTTAAATTTGGCGCCAATACTGCTGATTGGTCGCGGTTGTCTGCCGTGACCAATCAGCAGAGAGGTGTTTAAATTTGGCGCCAATCTCGCTGATTGTTCGTGGCTGGCAGCCGCGACCAATCAGCAGAGCAGGGTTTACATTTGGCCCCAATGCTGCTGATTGGTCGCGGCCGGCGACCGTGACCAATCAGCAGAGCGTTGTTTAAATTTGGCACAAAAAATGCAGATTGGTCGCGGCCGGTGGTTGCGACCAATCAGCAGAGTGAGGTTTAAATTTGGCGCCAATACTGCTGACTGGTCACGGGCGACAACCGCGACCAATCAGCAGAGCGGTGTTTAAATTTTGCGCCAATACTGCTGATTGATCTCGGCCAGCGACGGCGATCAATCAGCACCGTAGTGTTTAACTTTTGCGGCAAGATCCGTGATTGGTCGTGGGCCAAGACTGCGACCAATCACCGATTTGTGCGGCACTTTTAAATAGCGTCCGCGACCAATTGAATGTCAGCGCCGCTCCCCGGTCCTCCCTTCACGCCCTAGCCGAATGGATGTCAGCGGCGCTGCCTGTGCGGCTACTCCCGCTCCGAGCACCCGGGACATGAGCGGGCGCTCGCAGCAGAAGTATCCGGACCCGCAGCGCCGCTCCCCGGTCCTCCCTTCACACCCTAGCCGCTGATGTCCCCACAGTATCCGCATGGTGTTACAAAGGTCCGGACATTTGTGTTAAAAATCGCTGATTGGTCGCAGGCGCTGCCCGCGACCAATCACCGATTTGGGCGCCAAATTTAAATATCGGCCGCGACCAATCACCGATCTTGGCTCCACATTTAAACACCGCTGTGCTGATTGGTCGCGGACGCTATTTAAATGTGCCGCCCAAATCGGTGATTGGTCGCGGTCTTGGCCCACGACCAATCACTGATCTTGCGGCTAAAGTTAACCACTACTGTGCTGATTGTTCGCGGACGCTGCCCGCGACCAATCACCGATTTGGGCGGCAAATTTAAATATCGACCGCGACCAATCACCGATCTTGGCTCCAGATTTAAACACTGCTGTGCTAATTGGTCGCGGCCGATATTTTTAACACAAATTTCCGGACCTTTGTAACACCATGCGGATACAGTGGGGACATCAGCGGGAAGGGTGTGAAGGGAGGACCGGGGAGCGGCGCTGCGAGTCCGGATACTTCTGCTGCGAGCGCCCGCTCATGTCCCGGGTTCTTGCAGCGGAAGTACCCGCACAGGCAGCGGCGCTGACATCCAATTGGTCGCGGCCGCTATTTGAATCTGCCGCACAAATCGGTGATTGGTCGCTGTCTTGGCCCGCGACCAATGACTGATCTTGGCGCCAAAGTTAAACACTATTGTGCTGATTGGTCGCGGACGCTCACCGCGACCAATCACCGATTTGGGCGCCAAATTGAAATATCGGCCGCGACCAATCACCGATTTGGGCGCCAAATTTAAATATCGGCCGCGACCAATCACCGATCTTGGCTCCACATTTAAACACCGCTGTGGTGATTGGTCGCGGTCGATATTTAAATTTGGCGCCCAAATCGGTGATTGGTCGCGGGCAGCGTCGGCGACCAATCAGCACAGCGGTGTTTAAGTTTTGCGCTAAGATCAGTGATTGGTCGGGTCCGAAGACCGCGACCAATCATCGAATCGTCTTGGTGAGGACCGGGGAGCGGCGCTGCCTGTGCGGCTACTTACGCTGAGAGAACCCGGGACATCACGGGCGCTCGCAGCAGAAGTATCCCGACCCGCAGCGCCGCTCCCCGGTCCTCTCTTCCGTATGGAGGTCAGCGGCGCCGGCGGTCCTTCCGCTGCTACCGGCCGGGAGATGAGCGCCTCGCGCCGCTCATCTCCCGGCTGCATCTCCGTCCCGCAGATGGGTCCGGCGGTCGGGTTCCTTCTGCTGTTGCCGGCCGGGAGATGAGCGCCTCGCGGCGCTCATCTCCCGGCTGCATCGCCGCTGAGCTCCGTCCCGCAGATGAGCCGCTAACGACCGCCATCTTTTTTTAGAAATCCCCCGGCGCTGATTGGCCGCTGCCGGACCAATGAGCGACGCGGGATTTCCTGGACAGACAGACACACAGACAGACGGGATAAGACGATTATATATATAGATACACACACACACACCACATTCGGACTATAAGACGCACCCCCCACTTTCCTTCAAATGTTTGGAGGAAAAAAAGTGCGTCTTATAGTCCGAAAAATACAGTTACAGGCCCCACATAGTCCTCCATTCAATGTATTGAGCGCCACATAGTCCTCAATTTAATATAGTAGGTCCCACATAGCCCTTCAATTAATGTATTGGGCACCACATAGCTTTGCATATAATATAATGGATCCTACCTACCCTTCCCTTTAATATAATGGGCCCCACATAGATTTTCTTATAATATATTGGCACCCACATATCCATCCATTCATATAAGGGGTCCCAAACAGCCCTCCATTTATTACAATGTGTCCTACATAGCAGGGCTGTGGAGTCGGAGTCGTAGTTAGTTTTGGTTGGAGTTGGAAGAAATGTACCGACTCCAGCTTTAAAAAAAATGTATTAATATTTCATAATTGAACTTTCATATGAATTTTATAAATGTTACTCAAATATATATGTTCTATCAAACTATGAACAACAGTGATAAGCAGTTCTGCTGCAGATAGAGACATTTCTTACTTCTTGTGTGTCACTGTTCTCCACTGCCCTTATCTAATCTTATACTTGGTTAACCTCATGCTGCCCCAACCCCCCTACTTACAATGTATGAAACTGAAAGTGAAAATGTGTTGCAAATTCTTAGTAGTAAAGCTCCTCCTCTAGACTAGATGTTTACTAGGTGTGCGTCTTCCAAGCATCTCACAGCAGCTACTCAGAAGAGGAAGACTGTAAGAAGTACTATCCTTTCAACAAACTTTGCATCAGTTAACTGTGAGTACATGAGGAATAACAGTATTACTGACCACTATATCAGTTGTACGACCTGGCAATAATTTTGCACAATTGTTTTTAGGAAAAACAATTGTCATTTGGATTGTGAATGCAGAATTAAAAACCTGAGAATGTCAAAGAAGCGTCACATTAAATCAGCTGTATTTGAACATTTCACCATCACTCAAGATAGAAAACATTATGTCTGTCAGTGTATGACAAATGATCCAGACGAAAACAAATGCTGCGAAGCCAAGATCAGTGCATATTCAGGCAAAGATAAAAATGCTCCTACCAGAGCTTCTAATCTAAAGAGACATTTACAGCGCTTTTATTCAGAAGTACTGAAAGCAGTGGATGAGAAAGACTGCATCCAAACCAATGAACCAGTGCCCAGCTCTTCCAGCCAAACAAAGGAGCAGAGAACTTTGCAGCCATCAGTTGCAAGATATTTTGTCAGTGACAAAGTTACTGTGACAATGACAGTAGATACATTTAAAAAACAGATCATAGAGCTTGTTGTAAAGTATAGTGTGCCTATTTCATTATTTTCACGACCAGCTTTTATGTGTCTGAATGGGGAAATGGCCCGCAAGCTTGGTGTTTCTCTGGAGAGAGAGAGTATTAGAAAATTAGTAATCGAAGAAGCTTTTAAACAAAAGGAAGAACTTAAAAAAACTCTCAAGGGACACTTTCTGATTCTTAAAATGGATGCCTGCACACGTCAGAGTGAACTATCTTGCCATCAATGTCCGATTTGTTTGTGACAAAAATGAAATAGTTACCAAGACATTAGCAGTAAAAGACACCAAAGCTCATCACACCAGTGAGTTTCTCCAGGTCTTGGTGGAAAAGGTTCTGCAAGACTATGAACTTAAAAAAGAGCAAGTTCTTTCTGTCGTAACTGACAATGCTTCAAATATGATAAGTACTATTAAGCTAATGAATGAGAGTAATGATGGTGACCAGCAGCTAGAAGAACATTCTGGGTCCACAGACACAGAAATGTTTGAAATAGAGGAACACAATATTGTAACTGAGGAGCAAACTGAAGTTGCTTCACATGAACAGCAACATGATAGTTTAGATCAGGGGTGGGCAATTAATTTTCCCGAGGGGCCACATGAGAGACTGTGACTGTTGGGGAGGGCCGAACCAATAGGCTGAAATTAATTCTGCTCAATATTAATATTAACATATTAATTCTAATTATTATTATTAATGATTACATAAATATGAATTGTGTAACTTAATATTGAGCAGAATTAAGTGTGCTGACATCCCCCTATATACAGCTTGAGCCCCCACACAGCCTCTCTATATACAGCATGAGCCCTACACAGCCCCCCATGTCCATTATGAGTCCCACACAGCCCCACAAGGCCAGCATGAGCCACACACAGCCCCCCCATGTTCAGCATGAGCCCCACACAGCCCTCCCATGTCCAGCATGTGCACCACCCACCCCCCCATGTCCAGTATGAGAGCTCGAGAGCCTCCTCATGTCCAGCATGACAGCCCTTCCAAGTGTCCAGCATGACAGCCCCCCATGTTCAGCATGAGCCCCACACAGCCAACCCGTGTCCTGCATGATCCCCACACAGCCCCACTGTGTCCAGCATGAGCCCCACACAGCCCCCCCATGTCCAGCATGAGCCCCACACAGCCCCCCGTGGCCAGCATGAGCCCCACACATCCCTCCCGTGTCCAGCATGAGCCCCACACAGCCCCCTCATGTCCAGCATGAGCCTCACACAGCCCCCTCATGTCCAGTATGAGCCCAAGAGCCTCCCCAGTGTCCAGCATGACAGCCCTCCCCAGTGTCCAGCATGACAGCCCTCCCCAGTGTCCAGCATGACAGCCCTCCCTAGTTTCCAGCATTAAAGCCCCCCAGTTTCCAGTATGAGAGCACCCGTGTCCAGCATGACAGCCCTCCTTATTGTCCAGCATGAGAGCCCCCCAGTGTCTCCAGCATGACAGCCCTCCCCAGTGTCCAGCATGACAGCCCCCCCTGTGTCCAGCATGACAGCCCATCCTGTGTCCAGCATGAGAGCCCCTCTGTGTCCAGCATGAGAGCCCGTGTCCAGCATGAGAGCCCCTGTGTCCAGCATGAGAGCCCCCCGTGTCCAGCATGAGAGCCCCCCTGTGTTCAGCCTGAGAGTACCCCCCCTGTGTCCAGCATTAAAGCCCCCCCTTCGTCCAGCATGAGAGTGCCCCCCCTGTGTCCATCATTAAAGCCCCCCCTATGTCCAGCATATACTTACCTCACTCCCTGTTCCCCTGGCGCTCCTGTCTGAGAAGCACTGACTCTCCGCAGTGCACAGGCTGACGCCATCGCGTCAGCTGTTTCTAATGCTGATTGATGGAAGAGCGAGGTAGCGGCCCCTCCTCCACCAATGCATTCACAGCGGATTGAGACCGCGGATTGAGACAGCGGTGACGGCGAGTGGGCGGGCAGTGACTGCATGTGTGTGAGCTGGGAAGGGCATAGTGCGGCCCGTGGGCCACTGTTATCAGCCCCATGGCAGTCTTGGTCCACGGGCCGGACTGGAACAGCCAGAGGGCCGAATGTGGCCTGCGGGCCGCACTTTGCCCAAGTCTGGTTTAGATGATCTTGTTGAAACTGTGTCAATACGTTCTTTCATTCATCACATGCGCTGTGTTGTGCATACGCTACAGCTGGCTATAAGAGACAGTCTGCAAGAAGGATATGCTGCTGCACTGATTGGCAAGGTGAGAAAATTGGCTACTGTTGCCAGAACCCCTAAAGTTGACTCAATTTTGAAGAGACGTGCTGGAAAAGGGGCAATTATTGATCAAGCCACACGATGGGGCAGTACTTACTTAATGATTCAGCGCTTGGTTGAACTGAAAACCTTTCTTGTAGACATGGCTAACCCTCAAATGATGCTAAATGAAAGTCAGTGGAATCAGGTGACTGAGCTGGAAAAATTGCTAGAGCACCCATTTACAGTGACTAAAAAATTACAAGCAGAGGACTTAACTCCAGGTATTTTCTTAAAGGAGTGGAAGAACCTGATGTTTCGCCTGTCCCAAAGAGGAGGGTTAATTGCAAGTGGCATTGCTACATCAATGAAACAGAGAGAGGAGCTACTATTACAAAATAACATTCTTTTGGCAGCTGTTTATGTAGACCCAATGCATCGGATTCTTCTAGATGATCAACAGCTAACTAAAGGAAAAGACGGATTTTGGTAAGACCTTACCTGTAAAAGCCTTTTCAGCGAAGGGAGACACAGACTATCCTGTGGGGCTCCGCCTACCCACTAGTAATGGATCTGTGTTTCCCTTCCTTCCCTTCTGCTGCTGAAAGAAGCTCTGTTTGAAATAGCAGTAAGGATGAAAGGGTTGCAGAACAGTCAGGAGGAACAAGAAGAATTTGGTCGTCCTGCCACATCTTCACCCACATCATCAACTGATGAAGAATTTAATTTCGAAAAATATTTGGATCACAAGGACCGTGCAAAGCGTTCCCGCATAGAAGAGTCATCCCCATCAAAGAACACAGCCAGTACATTTCAGCAGAATTTTTCATGTGCACTAAAAGAAATTGAGAAATTTGACCGTTCATCAAAAATAACAGTGCAACAAGCGATTCCTCTGTATCCTGACATTGTCAGAAATGTTGCCCGAGTGGTAACTGCCAACCCAAGTTAGTGTAGAGAGGTTGTTCTCTGCTCTCAAAATAATTAGTTCAGATTTGAGGGCATCCATGAAGGAGGATCTGACAGAGGCAATACTTTTTCTGAGGACAAATTTATAGATTTCTTCTAATTAACTGCATAACAGTGTTTATTGCATATTTACTTACAAGAGTTTAGAAAAGTTTATAAAAGTTATTTGCTATATTCTAATTGTATTCTAATAAATATAGTTTTTGCTCTAAGTGGTCTGATTACTTATATGATGGTAAGAAACTGAATAAGCACGATGTTAATATTTTACAACAGTAAATTTATTTTTACGAATTGGCCATTATGAAGGAGTCGGAGTCGGAACCTGATAAAATCCAGGAGTCGGAGTCGCAACTGTGGCTTACCGACTCCACAGCCCTGCTACATAGCATTTCATTTAATATCATTGGAACCACAAAACCCTTCATTTAACCCCTTTACCCCCGAGGGTGGTTTGCAAGTTAATGACCGGGCCAATTTTTACAATTGTCACTTTAGGAGGAAATACCCCTGGAACGCTTCAACGGATCCAGCTGATTCTGAGATTGTTGATTTTGTGAAAAAATCGTAAATTTGGCGAAAATTTTGCAATTTTCAAAATTTGAATTTTTATGCCTTAAATCAGAGAGATATGTCACACAAAGTAGTTAAGTTAACCCCTTTACCCCCGAGGGTGGTTTGCACGTTAATGACCAGGCCAATTTTTACAATTCTGACCACTGTCACTTTATGAGGTAATTACTCATGAACGCTTCAACGGATCCCCCTGATTCTGAGACTGTTTTTTCGTGATATATTGTACTTCATGATTGTGGTAAAATTTCTTCGATATCACTTGCGTTTATTTGTGAAAAAAAAAGGAAATTTGGCGAATATTTTGCAATTTTCAAAATTTGAATTTTTATGCCCTTAAATCAGAGAAATATGTCACACAAAATAGTTAATAAATAACATTTCCCACATGTTTACTTTACATCAGCACAATTTTGGAACCAAAATTTTTTTTTGTTAGGGAGATATAACGATTAAAATTTGACCAGCGATTTCTCATTTTTCCAACAAAATTTACAAAACCATTTTTTTAGGGACCAAATCACATTTGAAGTCACTTTGAGAGGTCTTTATGACAGAAAATACCCAAAAGTGACACCATTCTAAAAACTGCACCCCTCAAGGTGCTCAAAACCACATTCAAGAACTTTATTAACCCTTCAGGTACTTCACAGGAATTTTTGGAATGTGGAAGAAAAAAATCAACATTTACTTTAGACCCAATTTTTTTTATTTTCGCAGGGGTAACAAGAAAAAATGGACCCCAAAATTTCTTGTGCAATTTCCCCTGGGCACGCAGATACCCCATATGTGGGGAAAAACCACTGTTTGGGCGCATGGCAGGGCTTGGAAGGGAAGGAGCGCCATTTGACTTTTTGATTGTAAAATTTGCTTGAATAATTAGCGGACGTCATGTTGCGTTTGGAGAGCCCCTGTGTGCCTAAACATTGGAGCTCCCCCACAAGTGACCCCATTTTGGAAACTAGACCCCCCAAGGCACCTATCTAGATGCATAGTGAGCACTTGGAACTCCCAGGTGCTTCACAAATTGATTAGTAAAAATGAAAAAGTGGAAAAAAAAACTTTTTTAATTTTATGGATTAATTTGTGAAGCACCTGGGGGTTCCAAGTGCTCACTATGCATCTAGATAGGTGCCTTGGGGGGGTCTAGTTTACAAAATGGGGTCACTTGTGGGGGAGCTCCAATGTTTATGCACACAGGGGCTCTCCAAACGCAACATGGTGTCCGCTAACAATTTGAGACGATTTTCCATTCAATTTGTTAGCGGACACCATGTCGCGTTTGGAGAGCCCCTGTGTGCCTAAACATTGGAGCTCCCCCACAAGTGACCCCATTTTGAAAACTAAACCCCTCAGGGAACTTATCTAGATGTGTGGTGAGCACTTTGAACCCTCAAATGTTTTGCAAAGGTTTATGACGTAGAGCCGTGAAAAAAAAAATCATTTTTTTTCCACAAAATCGCTCTTTTAGCCGCAATATTTTTATTCTCACGAGGGTACTAGGAGAAACTGGACCCCAACAGTTGTTGTGCAATTTCTCCTGAGTACGCTGATACCCCATGTGTTGGAGAAAACGACTGTTTGGGCGCATGTCAGGGCTCGGAAGGGAAGGAGCGACGCTTTGGAATGCAGACTTTGATGGAATGGTCTGCGGGCGTCATGTCACGTTCTCAGAACCCCTGTTGTGCCTAAACAGTGGAAATGCCCAACAAGTGCCACCTTTTTGGAACGGATACCTGATTTGTCAATTTTATAATGTAGTGTTATATGCCAGTTGTGTAGGACAACCTGACAAACACTACACAACTGAAGTATGACAACCTGACGAACACTACGTCAGCTGTGTAGAGTTCGTCAGGTTGTCATACGTCAGAAATTAATTCAATAGTCCATGGAAGTATGGTACCTTTTGAAGCAGTCTTTCATGCAGAGGCCAGGTTTGTCGGGGCAGGTGTCACATTGGTAAATGGTGTCCTTGCGTATTCCCCTTCGGTAACACACTCAGCACTTCTTTTGTGACTTTTTTTTCCGCTGTGAGGGATCTGCCCCGGGAAATGCTGGCCCGGTACAATTAGAGGTCCTTCAGTTCCAGAAGTAGTGGGGCCTGCTTCGCTACCACTGCCAAATATCAGGGCCTTGATAACTGTCTCCTGAAAGTGAAGATACGACGCAGAAGTCTGGCCTGCACATTTTGACAGAAGGAAAGCGTTGTGCATTGCCATCTGAACAATGTGCACGGCCAGCTTCTTATACCATACCTTGGCCTTTCTCAAAGCACTGTACGGCTGGAGGACTTGATCGGAGAGATCAACTCCCCCCATGTACTTGTTGTACCCCACTACACAGTCTGGTTTGGCGACCTGTGTAGTGGAACCTCTTACAGTGCTGAGGGTGCTGCCATCACCATGTATGGTGGTCAAGAGAAGGACATCCCTCTTGTCCCTGAGTACCCTGAGGTACTCTCACAAAGTTTATACAGCTTGATCCCGTACCTGGACCTTTTACTGGGCAGGTACTGCCGAAATCCAAACTGCCCCTTAAAAGAAATTAAGGACTTATCCACGCAGATGTCCCTTTGGGGCATGTACACTTCACCAAACTTGTTGTTGAAGAGCTCGATGACCGGCTGAACTTTGAAAAGACGATCAAAGTTCGGGTCATCGCGTGCAGGACACCTTGCATTATCTTGGTAATGCAAGATCTTGTGGATGGCCTCAAAACGTGTCCGGGTCATGACCATTCGGAACACTGGAGTGTTACACAAAACGTCAACACTCCAGTATTGCCGAACCTCTGTTTTTTTCAGGATCCCCACATGAAGGACCAGTCCCCAAAACTTCATCATTTCTTCTGCGTCTACAGGAGACCAGTTAGAAAATGATGAAGAGGGGTTTTGTTCCAAAAATTGATGAGCATACAAATTAGTTTGGCCCACCATGAGGTTTATAAAATCCTCAGAGAAAAAGACTTTGAAAAAGTCTATTTCTGTGAGGCCGGTGGTGTCAAACTTGATTCCTGATTCCGCCACGAAATCAGGAATCAGTGGCTCAAAATTTTCGGGGGGCAAGGTCCATATGGGATCAGTAGTGGGGGGTGCTGGAACATCTTCTCTCCTGCGACGACTGCGGGGCGGTCCAGCAGCACCTAAGGAGGAAGAGGAGGAAGAGGAGGACGATGAGGTGTCGGAAAAGTAAAGAAATGTGGTATCCTCGCCCTCGCTGTCAGTCTCAGTGTCGGAGGCAACAATAGCGTATGCCTCCTCTGCTGAATAGCGAGTTTGGGATGAGCCGGACATTTTTTTTTTTCTCGTGTATGTGGTGCGTGTGTGTCAGTACTTTATTTAGAGTGTGTGCCAGTGAGCTTGGTGTGAACTTTTTTTTTCTGAAAAAAAAAGAGAAAAAAAGGAACTACCGTAGGTGGTGCAAACAGCGAGCACGAGTGCGGATTGGTGAACTATGTCACCAATCAACTCTCGGCAGCTGCTGGGTGTGTGCGCGGATGTGGTGCAAAGGTGTGGGGGGGAATTGACAGGGACAAGAAAAAGTCCTGAAAAGCAGCGAGCACGGACGTTGATCAGTGACGTAGACACTGCTCAGCGCTCGGCCGCTGCAGGACGCACGAAAAAAAAAAAAAGGGGGGTAAAAGGAGGGGGGGGGGAGGGGTGGATGAGGGGAGAACAGAGATAGACTTACCAAAGTCTTCTCTGTTCTTTTTACAGCAGGATCAGCAGCAGGTTCTGGAAGAGGCTCTGGAGCAGGATCCGCAGCAGCATGATAAGGAGCTGGAGACCCAGGACCCTGAAGACAGCAGCAGGACGCCGAAGCTGGAGACCCAGCAACCTGGAGACAGCAGCAGGATGCCGGAGCAGGAGATCCAGGACCCTGGAGACCGCAGCAGGATGCCGAAGCAGCAGCAGCGACTGGAGCAGGTAGGAGAAAGGTTTTGTAGTGTAACAGAAGATTCTGTGGCACTACAAGGACCAGCACAGCGCAGATCAGATGTGACCGCGCTGTAGAAATCCTCACCAAGTGTGAGGATTTGCAGGGCTGTCACAGGGTGGAGACAGGCAGGGCACAGGCCGGTCACCACCCGATCAGGTACTCTGATTGGTGCGATCGATGATGACATCGATCGCACCAATCAGAGAAGGCTGGGGCCTGGGCACGCACCACAGGGGGTCACGGGGAGGTGACAGGCAGGTCACAAGCCGGTCACCGCCCGGTCACCTGTGTTCAGGTACTCTGATTGGAGCGATCGATGTCATCATCGACCGCTCCAATCAGAGCTGGCTGGGGGATCTATGACATCACAGGGGGTCATGGGGAGGTGACAGGCAGGTCACAAGCCAGTCACCGCTCCGTGACCACCGTTACTGCGCGGTCCCGCTGTGATCGATTTGATCGGCGATCGCACCGATCCTAGCAGTTTGGGGAGAGGGCTGGGGTTACTAGGCAACAGCCTAGGATCGGTGCTCTTAGGAGCACCGATCCTAGGCTGCACATCACGGTTTCCGGCAATCTGATTGCCGGAAACAGTGAGAAATGCTGTTATTGGCTGTTCAGAATTGAACAGCCAATCACAGCGATCGTGGGTATGAAGGGGCGGCGACACCCCCCGAGATGCCGGCGCCATCTACCTTAAGGTAAGATGGCACCGGAATTTTAATGCTATCACCGCGACTTCGGTCGCGGTGCCGCATTAAAGATAGGGCGTATAAATACGTACTGGTCCATAAGGCCCAGGGCACAGATAAGTATTAATATGCCCTATGTCGTAAAGGGGTTAATAAATAACATTTCCCACATGTCTACTTTACATCAGCACAATTTTGGAACCAAAATTTTTTTTTCATTAGGGAGCTATGAGGGTTAAAAGTTAATCAGTGATTTCACAAAATTTACAAAACCCTTTTTTTATGGACCAGATCACATTTGAAGTGACTTTGAGGGGCCTTTATGACAGAAAATACCCAAAAGTGACACCATTCTAAAAACTGCATCCCTCAAGGTGCTCAAAACCACATTCAAGAAGTTTATTAACCCTTCAGGTGCTTCACATGAATTTTTGGAATGGGGAAGAAAAAAATGAACATTTAAATTTTTTCACAAAAATGTTACTTTAGACCCAATTTTTTTGGTTTTTGCAGGGGTAACAGGAAAAAATGGACCCCAAAATTTGTTGTGCAATTTCCCCTGAGCACGCAGATACCCTATACGTGGGGAAAAAATACTGTCTGGGCGCACGGCAGGGCTCAGAAGGGAAAGGCGCGCCATTTGACTTTTTGAATGTAAAATTTGCTTGAATAATTAGCGGACTCCATGTTGCATTTGGAGAGCCCCTGATGTGCCTAAACAGTGTAAATCCCCAAGTGACACCATTTTGGAAACCAGACCCCGCAAGGATTTTATCAAGGGGTATAGTGAACATTTTGAACCCAGAGGTACGACATAGAATTTGATAACATTAGGTCATCATATTGAATAAGTTGTCATTAGTCTTGAGCAGAAGTGCTCGCTACTTGAGTTTGAATCGGGTACTCAGGAATGCACCATGTATCGCGCGTGCTCAAGTGACATGCTCGAGTCCCCGCCCGCATTTTTCACGGTTATTAGACACCCAAAAAAAACCATGTGAAGATCGCTTGCGCATGGCGGGCAATCCCCGCGAGTTTTTAGTGGCCGAGAAGCATATGGGGCGGAGACTCGAGCATGTCACTTGAGCACCCGCGATACTCAGTGCATACCTGAGCACCCGATGCAAACTCAAGTAGCGAGCACTTGCGCTCAACACTAGTCGCCAAATCCCAACCCTAACCCCAACCAAAACCCTAACCCTAGCCCAACCCTAACCATAACCCCAACCCTAACCCTAGCCCAACCCTAACCCTAGCCCAGGGGTCCTCAAACTTCTTAAACAGGAGGCCAGTTCACTGTCCCTCAGACCATTGGAGGGCCGGAATATAGTTTTAAAAAAACTATGAACAAATTCTTATGCACATTGCACATATCTTATTTTGATGTAAAAAAAAACAAAACGGGAACAAATACAATATTTAAAATGAAGAAGAAGTAAAGTTAAATCAACAAACTTACCGGTATTTCAATGGGAACTATGGGCCTGCTTTTGGCTAATGAGATGGTCAATGTCCGGTTCCATATTTGTCACTGCTAGTCGTAACAAGTGATACAAGTGTGCATCAGTTAGTCTGGATTTGGTTGGAGATTTCAGATATTTCATTCTGGAAAAAGTAGGCAGGTGAATATCCCCAATTGGCAGCATAGGTCCCCAATAGGAAGGTAAATGTCCCCAATAGGCAGGTAAATATCCCCAATAGGCAGCATAGGTCCCCAACAGGTAGGTAAATGTTCCCAATAGGCAGCATAGGTCCCCAATAGGCAGGTAAATTTCCCCAATAGGCAGCATAGGTACCCAATAGGCAGGTAAATGTCCCCAATAGGCAGGTAAAT
Source organism: Phyllobates terribilis (assembly GCF_046119375.1). NCBI lineage: Eukaryota > Metazoa > Chordata > Amphibia > Anura > Dendrobatidae > Phyllobates > Phyllobates terribilis. Next base: position 641,601,101 of record NW_027362762.1, read on the forward strand.
ATCCCCAATAGGCAGCAAAGGTTTCTAATAGGCAAGTAAATGTCCCCGATAGGGCAGGTAAATGTCCCCAATAGACAGCATAGGTCCCCAATAGGCAGGTAAATGTCTCCAATAGGCAGCATAGGTCCCCAATAGGCAGGCAAAGGTCCCCAATAGGCAGCATAGGTCCTCAATAGGCAGGTAAATGTCCCCAATAGGCAGGTAAATATCCCCAATAGGCAGCATAGGTTCCTAATAGGCAAGTAAATGTCCCCAATAGGGCAGGTAAATGTCCCCAATAGACAGCATAGGTCCCCAATAGGCAGGTAAATGTCTCCAATAGGCAGCATAGGTCCTCAATAAGCAGGTAAAGGTCCCCAATAGGCAGCATAGGTCCTCAATAGGCAGGTAAATGTCCCCAATAGGCAGCCTAGGTCCCCAATTGGCAGGTACATGTCCTCAATAGGCAGGTAAATATCCCCAATAGGCAGCATATCTTCTCAATAGGCAGCATAGGTCCCCAATAGGCAGGTAAATGTCCCCAATAGGCAGCATAGGTACCCAATAGGCAGGTAAATGTCCCCAATAGGCAGGTACATATCCCCAATAGGCAGCATAGGTTCCTAATAGGCAAGTAAATGTCCCCAATAGGTAGGTAAATGTCTCCAATAGGCAGGTAAATATCCCCAATAGGCAGCATAGGTCTCCATTAGGCAGGTAAATGTCCCCAATAGGCAGCATAGGTACCCAATAGGCAGTTAAATGTCCCCAATAGGCAGCATAGGTACCCAATAGGCAGGTAAATGTCCCCAATAGGCAGGTACATATCCCCAATAGGCAGCTTAGGTTTCTAATAGGCAAGTAAATGTCCCCAATAGGCAGGCAAATATCCCCAATAGGCAGCATAGGTTCCTAATAGGCAAGTAAATGTCCCCAATAGGCAGGTAAATGTCTCCAATAGGCAGGTAAATATCCCCAATAGGCAGCATAGGTCTCCATTAGGCAGGTAAATGTCCCCAATAGGCAGCATAGGTCCTCAATAGGCAGGTAAATGTCCCCAATAGGAAGCATAGGTCCTCAATAGGCAGGTAAATGTCCCCAATAGGCAGGTAAATATCCCCAATAGGCAGCAAAGGTTTCTAATAGGCAAGTAAATATCCCCGATAGGGCAGGTAAATGTCCCCAATAGACAGCATAGGTCCCCAATAGGCAGGTAAATGTCTCCAATAGGCAGCATAGGTCCCCAATAGGCAGGCAAAGGTCCCCAATAGGCAGCATAGGTCCTCAATAGGCAGGTAAATGTCCCCAATAGGCAGGTAAATATCCCCAATAGGCAGCATAGGTTCCTAATAGGCAAGTAAATGTCCCCAATAGGGCAGGTAAATGTCCCCAATAGACAGCATAGGTCCCCAATAGGCAGGTAAATGTCTCCAATAGGCAGCATAGGTCCCCAATAAGCAGGTAAAGGTCCCCAATAGGCAGCATAGGTCCTCAATAGGCAGGTAAATGTCCCCAATTGGCAGCCTAGGTCCCCAATTGGCAGGTACATGTCCCCAATAGGCAGGTAAATGTCCCCAATAGGCAGCATATGTTCCCAATAGGCAGCATAGGTCCCCAATAGGCAGCATAGGTACCCAATAGGCAGGTAAATGTCCCCAATAGGCAGGTACATATCCCCAATAGGCAGCATAGGTTCCTAATAGGCAAGTAAATGTCCCCAATAGGCAGGTAAATGTCTCCAATAGGCAGGTAAATATCCCCAATAGGCAGCATAGGTCTCCATTAGGCAGGTAAATGTCCCTAATAGGCAGCATAGGTACCCAATAGGCAGGTAAATGTCCCCAATAGGCAGCATAGGTACCCAATAGGCAGGTAAATGTCCCCAATAGGCAGGTACATATCCCCAATAGGCAGCATAGGTTCCTAATAGGCAAGTAAATGTCCCCAATAGGTAGGTAAATGTCTCCAATAGGCAGGTAAATATCCCCAATAGGCAGCATAGGTCTCCATTAGGCAGGTAAATGTCCCCAATAGGCAGCATAGGTACCCAATAGGCAGGTAAATGTCCCCAATAGGCAGCATAGGTACCAAATAGGCAGGTAAATGTCCCCAATAGGCAGGTACATATCCCCAATAGGCAGCATAGGTTTCTAATAGGCAAGTAAATGTCCCCAATAGGCAGGCAAATATCCCCAATAGGCAGCATAGGTTCCTAATAGGCAAGTAAATGTCCCCAATAGGCAGGTAAATGTCTCCAATAGGCAGGTAAATATCCCCAATAGGCAGCATAGGTCTCCATTAGGCAGGTAAATGTCCCCAATAGGCAGCATAGGTCCTCAATAGGCAGGTAAATGTCCCCAATAGGCAGCATAGGTCCTCAATAGGCAGGTAAATGTCCCCAATAGGCAGGTAAATATCCCCAATAGGCAGCAAAGGTTTCTAATAGGCAAGTAAATATCCCCGATAGGGCAGGTAAATGTCCCCAATAGACAGCATAGGTCCCCAATAGGCAGGTAAATGTCTCCAATAGGCAGCATAGGTCCCCAATAGGCAGGTAAAGGTCCCCAATAGGCAGCATAGGTCCTCAATAGGCAGGTAAATGTCCACAATAGGCAGGTAAATATCCCCAATAGGCAGCATAGGTTCCTAATAGGCAAGTAAATGTCCCCAATAGGGCAGGTAAATGTCCCCAATAGACAGCATAGGTCCCCAATAGGCAGGTAAATGTCTCCAATAGGCAGCATAGGTCCCCAATAAGCAGGTAAAGGTCCCCAATAGGCAGCATAGGTCCTCAATAGGCAGGTAAATGTTCCCAATTGGCAGCCTAGGTCCCCAATTGGCAGGTACATGTCCCCAATAGGCAGGTAAATGTCCCCAATAGGCAGCATATGTTCTCAATAGGCAGCATAGGTCCCCAATAGGCAGGTAAATGTCCCCAATAGGCAGCATAGGTACCCAATAGGCAGATAAATGTCCCCAATAGGCAGCATAGGTTCCTAATAGGAAAGTAAATGTCCCCAATAGGCAGGTAAATGTCTCCAATAGGCAGGTAAATATCCCCAATAGGCAGCATAGGTCTCCATTAGGCAGGTAAATGTCCCCAATAGGCAGCATAGGTACCCAATAGGCAGGTAAATGTCCCCAATAGGCAGCATAGGTTCCTAATAGGCAAGTAAATGTCCTCAATAGGCAGGTAAATATCCCCAATAGGCAGCATAGGTCGCCAATAGGCAGGTAAATGTCCCCAATAGGCAGCATATGTTCCCAATAGGCAGCATAGGTCCACAATAGGCAGGTAAATGTCCCCAATAGGCAGCATAGGTCCCCAATAGGCAGGTAAATGTCCCCAATAGGCAGGTAAATGTCCCCAATATGCATGATAGACTGCACCCAGTGTTAAAACTAAAAAAAATACCAGTACTCACCTATGTACCCCACTGCTCTGAATAGGCGCCCGCTCGATTCTGTCTGCTTCTGGCACAGGCGCGTGACGTCATCACGTCGACTGCGCTGTCTTGCAGAGTGGCAGCGCATCGCCTTTACTCGTTCCGCCCACGATTACATGGCCTGCCGGCATTGCACTGTCGTCTGCTAAGCAGGACAGGCAGCGGCGGCAAAAACAGCCGGCGGGCCGGATAAACATCCTCGGTGGGCCGCGTGTGGCCCGCGGGCCGTAGTTTGAGGACCCCTGCCCTAGCCCAACCCTAACCCTAGCACAACCCTAACCCTAGTTTTTTTTTTACGCCGTTCCTCGTGCGGTATAATTGATTAGACGACTTTATTCTTCGGGTCGGTGCGATTACAGCGATACCAGATTCATAGGGGGTTTTTTTGATTTACAGCTGTCACACACTAAGACGCATTTTTTTTGTAAAATCTAGTTTTTGCATCGCCATATTTTGAGAGCTATTATTTTTCCATATTTTGGCCGACAGAGTCATGTGACGGCTTGTTTTTTGCAGGATGAGTTGACAATTTTATTGGTGCCATTTTCAGGCACGTGACATTTTTTAATTCAGGAATTGTTGTTTTTTTAAAAAAAATTTTATTCTGGTCCGCATGTGGTAAAATTGATAAGGTAGCTTTATTCTTCGGGTCAGTACGTTTACAGCGGTACCACATTTATATAGTTTTTAGGTTTTGGCGCTTTTACACAATAAAAACTATTTTATCGAAAAATTATTTCTTTGCATCGCTTTATTCTCAGAGCTATAACTTTTTTATTTTTCGGCTGATGGAGCTGTATGGTGGCTTACTTTTTGAGGGACAAGATGACATTTTCAGCTGTACCATATTTATTTATATTCGTTTTTTTGATCGCGTGTTATTCCATTTTTTGTTTGGCAGTATGATGATAAAGCATTGTTTTTTGCTAAGTTTATTTATTTTTTTTTACCGTGTTAACTAAAGGGGTTAACTAGTGGGACAGCTTTATAGGTCAGGTCGTTCCGGACGCAGTGATACCAAATATGTGTACTTTTATTGTTTTGTTTTTTTCCATAATAATATTTATTGATGGGTACATTATATTTTTATTTTTGGTGGATTATTTTTTTTAATTTTTTTAATATTTTTACAAATTATTATTTTTTTTTCATTTTTAAAACTTTTTTAACTTTCATTCTTTGTCCCACTATGGGACTTTCACTTTTTTTTTATTCTGATTGCCTGTATAGCATAGGGATGGAGCACCATCCCTGTGCTATAAAGGCTGTCAGCGCTGTAGATGCAGAAGATACTTTGGTCATGCACTGCGCATGACCAAAGTATCTTCCTGCTGTCTGGTGACCCAGATGTTGTCATGACGACATCGGATCTGATGACATTGGGTCATCAAGGCAACATCCGGGAAGCCGCGGCAGATAGCGTTGGACACCGGCAGGAGAGGTGAGTATCGCAATCACCTCCCCTTGCCACCGCAATGATCGACTTCGATCGCAGCATTGCGGGGATTAATGTGCCGGTAAAGGTGCGGGACCGCTCCCTGCACATAGCACCAGGTGTCAACTGTGACAATCAGCTGACACCCGGCGGCAATCGCGCCCGCACAGCTTGTGTGCGGGCACGATCGCCATGACGTACTATTCCCTATCTGGCTCTTACGTCCCAGGGTGCAGGTATGTATTAGTACGTCTTGGGCTTTTAAAGAGTTAATATAATAGGACCTATATAGCTCTCAATTTAATGTAATGGGCACCACATAGCCCTCCATTTAATATAATGGGCCCCGTACAGCCCTCCATTTAATATACTTAGTCCAACATAGCCCTCCATTTAATATAAGGGGTCACATATAGCCCTCCACATAATATAATGTGTACCACATAGCTCTTCATTTAATATAAAGGGCCCCACATGGCACTAAATTTAATATAACGGCCCCATATACTCTTTCATTTAATATAATGGGCCCCACACATAGCCCTCCATTTAACGTAATGGGTACCACATAGCCCTCAAATTAATATAATGGATCCGACATAGCCCTTCAATTAAAGGAATGGGCACCCCATAGCTTTGCATATAAAATAATGGGCCAAATATAACCCTCCATTTAATGTTTTGGGCCCCACATGGATTTTCATATAATATATTGGGACCCACATAGCCCTCCTTGCAATAAGAGGTCCAATGTAGACCTCCATTTATTATAATGTGCCATACATAGCCTTCCATTTAATATAATGGAACCCACAAAACCCTTCCTTTAATATAATGGGCCCCATGTAGCCCTCAATTTAATAAAATGGGTCCCATATAGCACAATATTTAATATAATGGGCCCCACATAGCTTTACATATAATATAAAGGGCCCCTCAAAACCCTCCATTTAACACAGTGGGCCCCATGTAGCCCTGCAAGTAATAAAATGGGTCCCACAAAGAACTCCATTTATTATAATAGGACCAATATAGCTTTCTATTTATTATAATGGGCACCACATAGCTTTACATATAATGTGGGCCCCACAAAACCCTTCATTTAATATAATTTGCCCCACATAGCTCTCAATTTATTGTAATGGCCCCACATAGCCCTCAACTTATTATATAGGCCCCACATAGCCCTCCATTTAATATAATGGGCCCCATACAGCCCTCCATTTAATATACTGAGTCCAACATAGCCCTCCATTTAATATGAGGGGTCACATATAGCCCTCCACATAATATAATAATATAATGGATACCACATAACTTTTCATTTAATATAAAGGGCCCCACATGGCACTAAATTTAATATAACGGCCCCATATACCCTTTCATTTCATAAAATGGGCCCCACATAGCCCTCCATTTAACGTAATGGGTACCACATAGCCCTCAAATTAATATAATGGATCTGACATAGCCATTCAATTAATGGAATGGGCACCACATAGCTTTACATATAAAATAATGGGCCAAATATAACCCTCCATTTAATGCTATGGGCTCCACATGGATTTTATTATAATATATTGGGACCCACATAGCCCTCCATTCAATAAGTGGTGCCATATAGCCTTCCATTTATTATAATGTTCCATACATAGCCTTCCATTTAATAAAATGTGACCCACAAAACTGTTCAATTAATACAATGGGCCCCACATAGCCCTGCAATTAATATAATGGGTTCTACAAAGAACTCCATTTAATATAATGGGATCTGCATAGTATTCTATTTATTATAATCGGCCCCACATAGCCCAACATTCAATATAATGGAACCCACATAGATCTACCTATAATATAAAGAGCCCTACAAAACCCTCTATTTAATACAATGGGCCCCACATAGCCCTTTAATTATTATAATGGGCACCGCATCGCCATCCATTTAATATGAGCCCACATGGTATTCCATATAACAGGCCACACATTGCCTTCCTTTGTAATTGCAGTGCCACCAAAGCACACCCTTTCCCACTGGCGTGCCACCAAAGCACACCCTTTCCCAATGACGTGACACTGGAGGACACCCTTTCCCGTTGGCGTGTCACCCGAGCACACCCTTTCTCGCTGGAGTGCCACCGGAGAACACCCTTTCCCGTTGGAGTGCAACCAGAGAACCACACATTCCCGTTGGGAGTGTCACGGGAGCACACTCTTTACCGTTTTTTCACCTAACCCTCCATTCAATATAAAGGATCCTATATAGCCCTCCATTAATTGGAATATGCCCTATATAGCCTTCCCTTTAATATAATGGAACCCACAAAACCCTTCCTTTAATATAATGGGCCCACATAGCCCTCAATTTAATAAAATGGGTCCCATATAGCCCAACATTTAATATAATGGGCCCCACATAGCTTTACATATAATATAAAGGGCTCTTTAAAACCCTCCATTTAATACAGTGGGCCACATGTAGCCCTGCAAGTACTATAATGGGTCCCACAAAGAACTCCATTTAATATAATAGGACCAATATAGCTTTCTATTTATTATAATGGGCACCACATAGCTTTACATATAATGTGGGCCCCACAAAACCCTTCATTTAATATAATTTGCCCCACATAGCTCTCAATTTATTGTAATGGCCCCACATAGCCCTCAACTTATTATATAGGCCCCACATAGCCCTCCATTTAATATAATGGGCCCCATACAGCCCTCCATTTAATATACTGAGTCCAACATAGCCCTCCATTTAATATAAGGGGTCACATATAGCCCTCCACATAATATAATGCATAGCTCTCCATTTAATATAAAAGGTCCCACATGGCACTAAATTTAATATAACGGCCCCATATACCCTTTAGTTTAACATAATGGGACCCACATAGCCCTCCATTTAATGTAATGGGTATCACATAGCCCTCAAATTAAAATAATGGATCCGACATAGCCCTTCAATTAATGTAATGGCCGCCATAGCTTTACATATAAAATAATGGGCCAAATATAACCTTCCATTTAATGTTATGGGCACCAACATTGGTTTTATAATAAATTGGGACCCACATAGCCCTCCATTCAATACATATAGCCCGCCATTTATTATAATGTGCTCTACATAGCCTTCCATTTAATGTATTGTGACCCACAAAACCCTTCATGTAATACAATGGGCCCCACGTAGTCCCGCAATTCATGTAATGGGTCCCTCAAAGAACTCCACTTAATATAATGGGATCTGCATAGCATTCTATTTATTATAATGGGACCAGCATAGCCCTCCATTTAATATAGTGAACCCCACATAACCCTCCATTTAAAATAATGGACCCAACATAGTCTTCCATTTAATATAATTGGCGCCACATAGCTATTCATATAATATCATGGGACCAACGTAGCCTTCCATTTAATATAATGGGCCCCACATGGCACTAAATTTAATAATGGCCCATATACCCTATCATTTAATATACCGTAATGGGCCCCACATAGCCCTCCATTTAATGTATTGAGCACCACATAGACCTCAATTTAATACAGTCGATCCCACATAGCCCTTCAATTAATGTATTGGGCACCACATAGCTTTAAATATAATATAATGGGTCCTAACTACCCCTCCATTACATATAATGGGCCCCACATAGATTTTATTATAATATATTGGCACCCACATAGCTCTCCATTCAATATAAGGGGTCCCAAATAGCCCTCCATATAAAAGGCAACACAGTCTTCACTTTGTCACTGCAGTGCCACCGGAGCACACCTTTTCCCATTGACGTGACGTGCCACGGGAGCACACACTTTTCCGTTGGCATGCCACCCGAGCACACTTTTCCACTGGCGTGCCACCGGATCACACTCTTTCCCGTTGGCGTGCCACCGAAGTACAGCCTTACCCGTTGGTGCCCCACCGGAGAACAGCCTTTCCCGTTGGCGTGCCACCGGAGCATACCTTTCACCGTTGGTGTGTCACCTAAGCACACCCTTTCCCGTTTGGAGAGCCACCGGAGCACCCGGTTCCCGTTTGGAGTGCCACCGGAGCACACACTTTCCCGTTTGGAGTGCCACCGGAGCACACCCTTTCCCGTTTGGAGAGCCACCGGAGAACACCCTTTCCCGTTGGAGTGCAACCAGAGAACCACACATTCCTGTTGGGAGTGTCACGGGAGCACACTCTTTACCGTTTTTTCACCTAACCCTCCATTCAATATAAAGGATCCTATATAGCCCTCCATTAATTGGAATATGCCCTATATAGCCTTCCCTTTAATATAATGGAACCCACAAAACCCTTTCTTTAATGGGCCCACATAGCCCTCAATTTAATAAAATGGGTCCCATATAGCCCAACATTTAATATAATGGGCCCCACATAGCTTTACATATAATATAAAGGGCCCTTTAAAACCCTCCATTTAATACAGTGGGCCACATGTAGCCCTGCAAGTACTATAATGGGTCCCACAAAGAACTCCATTTAATATAATAGGACCAATATAGCTTTCTATTTATTATAATGGGCACCACATAGCTTTACATATAATGTGGGCCCCACAAAACCCTTCATTTAATATAATTTGCCCCACATAGCTCTCAATTTATTGTAATGGCCCCACATAGCCCTCAACTTATTATATAGGCCCCACATAGCCCTCCATTTAATATAATGGGCCCCATACAGCCCTCCATTTAATATACTGAGTCCAACATAGCCCTCCATTTAATATAAGGGGTCACATATAGCCCTCCACATAATATAATGGATACCACATAGCTCTACATTTAATATAAAAGGTCCCACATGGCACTAAATTTAATATAACGGCCCCATATACCCTTTAGTTTAATATAATGGGACCCACATAGCCCTCCATTTAATGTAATGGGTATCACATAGCCCTCAAATTAAAATAATGGATCCGACATAGCCCTTCAATTAATGTAATGGGCACCATAGCTTTACATATAAAATAATGGGCCAAATATAACCTTCCATTTAATGTTATGGGCACCAACATTGGTTTTATAATATATTGGGACCCACATAGCTCTCCATTCAATACATATAGCCCGCCATTTATTATAATGTGCTCTACAAAGCCTTCTATTTATTGTATTGTGACCCACAAAACCCTTCATGTAATACAATGGGCCCCACGTAGTCCTGCAATTCATGTAATGGGCCCCACAAAGAACTCCACTTAATATAATGGGATCTGCATAGCATTCTATTTATTATAATGGGACCTGTATAGCCCTCCATTTAATATAGTGAACCCCACATAACCCTCCATTTAAAATAATGGACCCAACATAGTCTTCCATTTAATATAATTGGCGCCACATAGCTATTCATATAATATCACGGGACCAAAGTAGCCTTCCATTTAATATAATGAGCCCCACATGGCACTAAATTTAATAATGGTCCATATACCCTATCATTTAATATACCATAATGGGCCCCACATAGCCCTCCATTTAATGTATTGAGCACCACATAGCCCTCAATTTAATACAGTCGATCCCACATAGCCCTTCAATTAATGTATTGGGCACCACATATCTTTAAATATAATATAATGGGTTCTACCTACCCCTCCATTTCATATAATGGGCCCCACATAGATTTTCTTATAATATATTGGCACCCACATAGCTCTCCATTCAATATAAGGGGTCCCAAAGAGCCCTCCATATAAAAGGCAACACACAGTCTTCACTTTGTCATTGCAGTGCCACCGGAGCACACCTTTTCCCATTGACGTGCCACGGGAGCACACTTTTCCGTTGGCATGCCACCCGAGCACACTTTTCCACTGGCGTGCCACCGGAGCACACTCTTTCCCGTTGGCGTGCCACCGGAGTACAGCCTTACCCGTTGGCGCCCCACCGGAGAACAGCCTTTCCCGTTGGCGTGCCACCGGAGCATACCTTTCACCGTTGGCGTGTCACCGAAGCACCCCCTTTCCCGTTGGGAGGGCCACCGGAGCCCACCCTTTCCCATTTGGAGTGCCACCGGAGCACACACTTTCCCGTTTGGAGTGCCACCGGAGCACACCCTTGTCCGTTTGGAGAGCCACCGGAGAACAGCCTTGCCGGTTTGGAGTGCCACCGGAGCACACCCTTGCCCGTTTGGAGTGCCACCGGAGCACACACTTTCCCGTTTGGAGTGCCACCGGAGCACACCCTTTACCGTTTGGAGCGCCACCGGAGCCCACCCTTTCCCGTTTGGAGTGCCACCGGAGCACACCCTTTCCCGTTTGGAGTGCCACCGAAGCACACCCTTTCACGTTTGCAGTGCCACCGGAGCACACCCTTTCCCGTTGGTATGCCACCGGAGCACATCCATTCCCGTTTTACCACCGGTGCGCCACTTTTAGGCATTTTAATTTGCTACCGGGGTGCATTTTTTGGCCTTTTTGCTTACCACCGGGGCCGCCCATCATGGGCTTTTTAGCCTACAACCGTGGTGCATTTTTGGCCTTTTTGCTTACCACTGGGGCCGCCCATCATGGACTTTTTAGCCCACAACCAGGGTGCATTAATTTGGCCTTTTGGCTTACCACCGGGGCCGCCCATCATGGGCTTTTTAGCCTACAACCGGGGTGCATTTTCTTTTGCCTTGTTGCTTACCACCGGGGCCGCCCATCATGGGCTTTATAGCCTACAACCGGGGTGCATTAATTAGGCCTTTTGGCTTACCACCGGGGCCACCTATTATGGGCTTTTTAGCCTACAACCGGGGTGCCTTTTCTTTTGCCATGTTGCTTACCACCGGGGCCGCCCATCATGGGCTTTTTAGCCTACAACCGTGGTGCATTTTTGGCCTTTTTGCTTACCACTGGGGCCGCCCATCATGGACTTTTTAGCCCACAACCAGGGTGCATTAATTTGGCCTTTTGGCTTACCACCGGGGCCGCCCATCATGGGCTTTTTAGCCTACAACCGGGGTGCATTTTCTTTTGCCTTGTTGCTTACCACCGGGGCCGCCCATCATGGGCTTTATAGCCTACAACCGGGGTGCATTAATTAGGCCTTTTGGCTTACCACCGGGGCCACCTATTATGGGCTTTTTAGCCTACAACCGGGGTGCCTTTTCTTTTGCCATGTTGCTTACCACCGGGGCCGCCCATCATGAGCTTTTTAGCCTACAACCGGGGTGCATTTTTTTGACCTTTTTGTTTACCACCGGGGCCGCCCATCATGGGCTTTTTAGCCTACAACTGGGGTGCATTTTTGGCCTTTTTGCTTACCACCAGGGCTGCCCATCATGGGCTTTTAGCCTACAACCGGGGTGAATTTTTTTGGCCTTTTTACTTACCATCGGGGCCACCCATCATGGGCTTTTTAGCATACAACTGGGGTGCATTAATTTGGCCTTATAGCTTACCACCGGGGCCGCCCATCATGGGCTTTCTAGCCTACAACCGGGGTGCATTTTTTTGGCCTTTTTGCTTACCACCGGGGCCGCCCATCATGGGCTTTTTAGCCTACAACCGGGGTGCATTTTTGGGTCATTTTGCTTACCACCGGGGCCGCCCATCATGGGCTTTCTAGCCTACAACCGGGGTGCATTTTTTTGGCCTTTTGGCTTACCACCGGGGCCGCCCATCATGGGCTTTTTAGCCTACAACCGGGGTGCATTTTTTTTAGCCTTTTTGCTTACCACCGGGGCCGCCCATCATGGGCTTTTTAGCCTACAACCGGGGTGCATTTTTGGGTCATTTTGCTTACCACCGGGGCCGCCCATCATGGGCTTTCTAGCCTACAACCGGGGTGCATTTTTTTGGCCTTTTGGCTTACCACCGGGGCCGCCCATCATGGGCTTTTTAGCCTACAACCGGGGTGCATTTTTTTTAGCCTTTTTGCTTACCACCGGGGCCGCCCAACATGGGCTTTTTAGCCTACGACCAGGGTACATTTTTTGACTTTTTTGCTTACCAACCCCATCATGGGCTTGTTAGCCTACGAAGGGGGTGCATTTTTTGGCCTCTTTGCTTACCACCGGGGCCGCCCATCATGGGTTCTTTAGCCTACAACCGGGGTGCATTAATTAGGCCTTGTTGCTTTCCACCGGGGACGCCCATCATGGGCTTTTTAGCCTACAACCAGGGTGCATTTTTTTGGCATTTTTGTTTACTACCGGGCCGCCCATCATGGGCTTTTTAACCTACAACCGGGGTGCATTTTTGGCCTTTTTGCTTACCACCGGGGCCGCCCATCATGGGCTTTTTAGCCTACAACCGGGGTGCCTTTTCTTTTGCCTTGCTGCTTACCACCGGGGCCGCCCATCATGGGCTTTTTAGCCTACAACCGGGATGCATTAATTAGGCCTTTTGGCTTACCACCGGGGCCACCCATTATGGGCTTTTTAGCCTACAACCGGGGTGCCTTTTCTTTTGCCATGTTGCTTACCACCGGGGCCGCCCACCATGAGCTTTTTAGCCTACAACCGGGGTGCATTTTTTTGGCCTTTTTGTTTACCACCGGGGCCGCCCATCATGGGCTTTTTAGCCTACAACCGGGTGCCTTTTTGGCCTTTTTGCTTACCACCGGGGCTGCCCATCATGGGCTTTTAGACTACAACCGGGGTGAATTTTTATGGCCTTTTTACTTACCATTGGGGCCGCCCATCATGGGCTTTTTAGCATACAACTGGGGTGCATTAATTTGGCCTTATAGCTTACCACCGGGGCCACCCATTATGGGCTTTTTAGCCTACAACTGGGGTGCATTTTTTTGGCCTTTTTGCTTACCACCGGGGCCGCCCATCATGGGCTTTTTAGCCTACAACCGGGGTGCATTTTTGGGTCATTTTGCTTACCACCGGGGCCGCCCATCATGGGCTTTTTAGCCTACAACCGGGGTGCATTTTTTTGGCCTTTTGGCTTACCACAGGGGCCGCCCATCATGGGCTTTTTAGCCTACAACCGGGGTGCATTTTTTTGGCTTTTTTGCTTACCACCAGGGCCGCCCATCATGGGCATTTTAGCCTACAACAGGGGTATATATTGTGGTCATTTTGCTTACCACCAAGGCAGCCCATCATGGGTTTTTTAGCCTACAACCGGGGTGCATTTTTTTGGCCTTCTTGCTTACCACCGGGGCCGCCCATCATGGGCTTTTTAGCCTACAACCGGGGTGCATTTTTTGGTCATTTTGCTTACCACCGAGGCCACCCATCATAGGCTTTTTAGCCTACAACCGGGGTGCATTTTTTGGCCTTTTTGCTTACCACCGGGGCCGCCCATTATGGGCTTTTTAGCCTACAACCGGGGTGCATTTTTTTAGCCTTTTTGCTTACCACGGGGACCGCCCATCATGGGCTTTTCAGCCTACGACCAGGGTGCATTTTTTGGCCTTTTTCCTTACCACCGGGGCCGCCCATCATGGGCTTTTTAGCCTACAACCGGGGTGCATTTTTTTGGCCTTTTTGCTTACCACGGGGCCGCCCATTATGGGCTTTTTACCCTACAACCGGGGTGCATTTTTTTAGCCTTTTTGCTTACCACCGGGGCCGCCCAACATGGGCTTTTTAGCCTACGACCAGGGTGCATTTTTTTGGCTTTTTTGCTTGCCAACCCCATCATGGGCTTGTTAGCCTACGAAGAGGGTGCATTTTTTGGCCTCTTTGCTTACCACCGGGGCCGCCCATCATGGGTTCTTTAGCCTACAAAAGGGGTGCATTAATTAGGCCTTGTTGCTTTCCACCGGGGCCGCCCATCATGGGCTTTTTAGCCTACAACCGGGGTGCATTTTTTTGGCATTTTTGTTTACTACCGGGCCGCCCATCATGGGCTTTTTAACCTACAACCGGGGTGCATTTTTGGCCTTTTTGCTTACCACCGGGGCCGCCCATCATGGGCTTTTTAGCCTACAACCGGGGTGCATTAATTAGGCCTTTTTCCTTACCACGGGGGCTGCCCATTATGGGCTTTTTAGCCTACAACCGGGGTACATTTTTTTTTAGCCTTTTTGCTTACCACCGGGGCCGCCCATCATGGGCTTTTTAGCCTACGACCGGGGTGCATTTTTTTGGGCTTTTTTGCTTACCAACCCCATCATGGGCTTTTTATAGCCTACGAAGGGGGTGCATTTTTTGGCCTCTTTGCTTACTACCGGGGCCGCCCATCATGGGCTTTTTAGCCTACGACCGGGGTGCATTTTTTGGCCTGCTTGCTTACCACCGAGGCCGCCCATCATGGGCTTCTTACCCTACAACCAGTGTGCAGAATTTTTTGGCCTTTTTTCCTATCACCGGGGCCGCCCATCATGGGCTTTTTAGCCTACAACCGGGGTGCATTTTTTGGCCTTTTTGCTTACCACTGGAGCCGCCCATCATGGGCTTTTTAGCCTACAACCGGGGTGCATTAATTAGGCCTTTTTCCTTACCACCGGGGCTGCCCATTATGGGCTTTTTAGCCTACAACCGGGGTGCATTTTTTTTTAGCCTTTTTGCTTACCACCGGGGCCGCCCATCATGGGCTTTTTAGCCTACGACCGGGGTGCATTTTTTTGGGCTTTTTTGCTTACCAACCCCATCATGGGCTTTTTATAGCCTACGAAGGGGGTGCATTTTTTGGCCTCTTTGCTTACCACCGGGGCCGCCCATCATGGGCTTTTTAGCCTACGACCGGGGTGCATTTTTTGGCCTGCTTGCTTACCACCGTGGCCGCCCATCATGGGCTTCTTACCCTACAACCAGTGTGCAGAATTTTTTGGCCTTTTTTCTTATCACCGGGGCCGCCCATCATGGGCTTTTTAGCCTACAACCGGGGTGCATTTTTTGGCCTTTTTGCTTACCACTGGAGCCGCCCATCATGGGCTTTTTAGCCTACAACTGGGGTGCATTTTATTGGCCTTCTTGCTTACCACCGGGGCCGCCCATCATGGGCTTTTTAGCCTACAACCGGGGTGCATTTTTTGGCCTTTTTGCTTACCACCGGGGCCGCCCATCATGGGCTTTTTAGCCTACAACCGGGGTGCATTTTTTGGCCTTTTTGCTTACCACCAGGGCCGCCCATCATGGGCTTTTTAGCCTACAACGGGGGTATATATTTTGGTCATTTTGCTTACCACCGAGGCGGCCCATCAAGGGCTTTTTAGCCTACAACCGGGGTGCATTCTTTTGGCCTTCTTGCTTACCACCGGGGCCGCCCATCATGGGCTTTTTAGCCTACAACCGGGGTGCATTTTTTGGTCATTTTGCTTACCACCGAGGCCGCCCATCATAGGCTTTTTACCCTACAACCGGGGTGCATTTTTTGGCCTTTTTGCTTACCACCGGGTCCGCCCACTATGGGCTTTTTAGCCTACAACCGGGGCGCATTTTTTTAGCCTTTTTGCTTACCACAGGGACCGCCCATCATGGGCTTTTCAGCCTTTGACCAGGCTGCATTTTTTGGCCTTTTTCCTTACCACCGGGTCCGCCCATCATGGGCTTTTTAGCCTACAACCGGGGTGCATTTTTTTGGCCTTTTTGCTTACCACCGGGGCCGCCCATCATGGGCTTTTTAGCCTATGACCGGGGTGCATTTTTTTGGCTTTTTTGCTTACCAACACCATCATGGGCTTTTTAGCCTACGAAGGGGGTGCATTTTTTGGCCTTTTTGCTTACCACCGGGGCCGCCCATCATGGGCTTTTCAGCCTACGACCAGGGTGCATTTTTTGGCCTTTTTCCTTACCACCGGGGCCGCTCATCATGGGCTTTTTAGCCTACAACCGGGGTGCATTTTTTTGGCGTTTTTGCTTACCACCGGGGCCGCCCATTATGGGCTTTTTAGCCTACAACCGGGGTGCATTTTTTTAGCCTTTTTGCTTACCACCGGGGCCGCCCATCATGGGCTTTTTAGCCTACGACTGGGGTGCATTTTTTTGGCTTTTTTGCTTACCAACCCCATCATGGGCTTTTTAGCCTACAAAGGGGGTGCATTTTTTGGCCTCTTTGCTTACCACCGGGGCCGCCCATCATGGGCTTTTTAGCCTACAACCGGGGTGCATTAATTAGGCCTTGTTGCTTTCCACTGGGGCCGCCCATCATGGGCTTTTTAGCCTACAACCGGGATGTATTTTTTTGGCCTTTTTACTACCGGGGCCGCCCATCATGGGCTTTTTAGCCTAGAACCGGGGTGCATTTTTGGCCTTTTTGCTTACCACCAGGGCCGCCCATCATGGGCTTTTTAGCCTACAACCGGGGTGCATTTTTTTGGCCTTTTTGCTTACCACGGGGGCCGCCCATCATAGGCTTTCTAGCCTACAAACGGGGTGCATTTTTTGGCCTTTTTTCTTACCACCGGGCCGCCCATTATAGGCTTGTTAGCCTACAACCGGGGTGCATTTTTTTTAGCCTTTTTACTTTCCACGGGGGCCGCCCATCATGGGCTTTTTAGCCTATGACCAGGGTGCATTTTTTGGCCTTTTTGATTACCACCGGGGCCGCCCATCATGAGCTTTTCAGCCTACAACCGGGGTGCATTAATTAGGCCTTTTTCCTTACCACTGGGGCTGCCCATTATGGGCTTTTTAGCCTACAACCGGGGTGCATTTTTTTTTAGCCTTTTTGCTTACCACCGTGGCCGCCCATCATGGGCTTTTTAGCCTACGACCGGGGTGCATTTTTTTTTGGCTTTTTTGCTTACCAACCCCATCTTGGGCTTTTTAGCCTACGAAGGGGGTGCATTTTTTGGCCTTCTTGCTTACCACCGTGGCCGCCCATCATGAGCTTCTTACCCTACAACCAGCGTGCAGAATTTTTTGGCCTTTTTGCTCATCACCGGGGCCGCCCATCATGGGCTTTTTAGCCTACAACAGGGGTGCATTTTTTGGCCTTTTTGCTTACCACTGGAGCCGCCCATTATGGGCTTTTTAGCCTACAACTGGGGTGCATTTTATTGGCCTTCTTCCTTACCACCGAGGCCGCCCATCATGGGCTTTTTAGCCTAAGACCGGGGTGCATATTTTTGGCTTTTTTGCTTACTAACCCCATCATGGGCTTTTTAGCCTACAACCGGGGTGCATTAATTAGGCCTTTTTCCTTACCACCGGGGCTGCCCATCATGGGCTTTTTAGCCTACAACCGGGGTGCATTTTTTTGGCCTTTTTGATTACCACCGGGGCCGCCCATTATGGGCTTTTTAGCCTACAACCGGGGTGCATTTTTTTAGCCTTTTTGCTTACCACCGGGGCCGCCCATCATGGGCTTTTTAGCCTACGACCGGGGTGCATTTTTTTGGCTTTTTTGCTTACCAACCCCATCATGGGCTTTTTAGCCTACGAAGGGGGTGCATTTTTTGGCCTCTTTGCTTACCACCGGGGCCGCCCATCATGGGCTTTTCAGCCTACGACCAGGGTGCATTTTTTTGGCCTTTTTCCTTACCACCGGGGCCGCTCATCATGGGCTTTTTAGCCTACAACCGGGGTGCATTTTTTGGGCCTTTTTGCTTACCACCGGGGCCGCCCATTATGGGCTTTTTAGCCTACAACCGGGGTGCATTTTTTTTTGCCTTTTTGCTTACCACCGGGGCCGCCCATCATGGGCTTTTTAGCCTACAACCCGGGTGCATTAATTAGGCCTTGTTGCTTTCCACCGGGGCCGCCCATCATGGGCTTTTTAGCCTACAACCGGGGTGCATTTTTTTGGCCTTTTTACTACCGGGGCCGCCCATCATGGGCTTTTTAGCCTAGAACCGGGGTGCATTTTTGGCCTTTTTGCTTACCACCAGGGCCGCCCTCATGAGCATTTTAGCCTACAACCGGGGTGCATTTTTTTGGCCTTTTTGCTTACCAAGGGGGCCGCCCATCATAGGCTTTCTAGCCTACAACCGGGGTGCATTTTTTGGCCTTTTTTCTTACCACTGGGCCGCCCATTATGGGCTTGTTAGCCTACAACCGGGGTGCATTTTTTTTTAGCCTTTTTACTTTCCACGGGGGCCGCCCATCATGGGCTTTTTAGCCTATGACCAGGGTGCATTTCTTGGCCTTTTTGATTACCACCGGGGCCGCCCATCATGAGCTTTTTAGCCTACAACCGGGATGCATTAATTAGGCCTTTTTCCTTACCACCGGGGCTGCCCATTATGGGCTTTTTAGCCTACAACCGGGGTGCATTTTTTTAAGCCTTTTTGCTTACCACCGGGGCTGCCCATCATGGGCTTTTTAGCCTACGACCGGGGTGCATTTTTTTTGGCTTTTTTGCTTACCAACCCCATCATGGGCTTTTTAGCCTACGAAGGCGGTGCATTTTTTGGCCTCTTTGCTTACCACCGGGGCCGCCCATCATGGGCTTTTTAGCCTACGACCGGGGTGCATTTTTTGGCCTTCTTGCTTACCACCGTGGCCGCCCATCATGGGCTTCTTACCCTACAACCAGCGTGCAGAATTTTTTGGCCTTTTTGCTTATCACCAGGGCCGCCCATCATGGGCTTTTTAGCCTACAACCGGGGTGCATTTTTTGGCCTTTTTGCTTACCACTGGAGCCGCCCATCATGGGCTTTTTAGCCTACAACTGGGGTGCATTTTATTGGCCTTCTTGCTTACCACCGAGGCCGCCCATCATGGGCATTTTAGCCTAAGACCGGGGTGCATATTTTTGGCTTTTTTGCTTACTAACCCCATCATGGGCTTTTTAGCCTACAACCGGGGTGCATTAATTAGGCCTTTTTCCTTACCACCGGGGCTGCCCATCATGGACTTTTTAGCCTACAACCGGGGTGCATTTTTTTGGCCTTTTTGATTACCACCGGGGCCGCCCATTATGGGCTTTTTACCCTACAACCGGGGTGCATTTTTTTAGCCTTTTTGCTTACCACCGGGGCCGCCCATCATGGGCTTTTTAGCCTACGACCAGGGTGCATTTTTTTGGCTTTTTTGCTTACCAACCCCATCATGGGCTTTTTAGCCTAGAAAGGGGGTGCTTTTTTGGCCTCTTTGCTTACCACCGGGGCCGCCCATCATGGGCTTTTTAGCCTACAACCGGTGTGCATTAATTAGGCCTTTTGGCTTACCACCGGGGCCACCCATTATGGGCTTTTTAGCCCACAACCGGGGTGCCTTTTCTTTTGCCTTGTTGCTTACCACCGGGGCCGCCCATCATGGGCTTTTTAGCCTACAACCGGGGTGCATTTTTTTGGCCTTTTTACTACCGGGGCCGCCCATCATGGGCTTTTTAGCCTACAACCGGGGTGCATTTTTGGCCTTTTTGCTTACCACCGGGGCCGCCCATCATGGGCTTTTTAGCCTACAACCAGGGTGCATTTTTTTGGCCTTTTTACTTACCACGGGGGCCGCCCATCATAGGCTTTTTAGCCTACAACCGGGGTGCATTTTTTGGCCTTTTTTCTTACCACCGGGCCGCCCATTATGGGCTTGTTAGCCTACAACCGGGGTGCATTTTTTTAGCCTTTTTGCTTACCACGGGGGCCGCCCATCAAGGGCTTTTTAGCCTACGACCAGGGCGCATTTTTGGCCTTTTTGATTACCACCGGGGCCGCCCATCATGGGCTTTTTAGCCTACAACCGGGGTGCATTAATTAGGCCTTTTTCCTTACCACCGGGGCTCCCCATTATGGGCTTTTTAGCCTACAACCGGGGTGCATTTTTTTTTAGCCTTTTTGCTTACCACTGGGGCCGCCCATCATGGGCTTTTTAGCCTACGACCGGGGTGCATTTTTTTGGGGCTTTTTTGCTTACCAACCCCATCATGGGCTTTTTAGCCTATGAAGGGGGTGCATTTTTTGGCCTCTTTGCTTACCACCGGGGCCGCCCATCATGGGCTTTTTAGCCTACGACCGGGGTGCATTTTTTGGCCTTCTTGCTTACCACCGTGGCCGCCCATCATGGGCTTCTTACCCTACAACCAGGGTGCATATTTTTTTAGCCTTTTTGCTTACCACAGGGGGCGCCCATCATGGGCTTTTTAGCCTATGACCAGGGCACATTTTTTGGCCTTTTTGATTACCATCGGGGCCGCCCATCATGGGCTTTTTAGCCTACAACCGGGGTGCATTAATTAGGCCTTTTTCCTTACCACCGGGGCCGCCCATCATGGGCTTTTTAGCCTACAACCGGGGTGCATTTTTTTGGCCTTATTATGAGGTATATTTATGTGTATACACACATACTTACACTCATGCACACACACATTACTATAGATTGAGGTTCTGCAGTAGCCGAGATGTATTATGAGGTTCTGCATCGGCTGAGGTGCATTATGAGGTTCTGCAGCGGCTGAGGTGTATTATAAGGTTCTGCAGCAACTGAGGTGTATTATGAGGCTCTGCAGCCGCCAAGGTGTATTATGAGGTTCTGCAGCAGAGGTGTGTATTATGAGGTTCAGCAGCAGCTGTGGCATACTATGAGGTTCTGAAGCACCTGCTGTGTATATTACGAGGTTCTGCAGCAGCTGTATATATGTAGATATACACATACAGCTCTGGCAAAAGTTAAGAGACCACTGCAAAATTTTCAGTTTCTCTGATTTTTCTCTTTATAAGTATATTTTTGAGTAAAATGTACATTGTTGTTTTAGTCTATAAACTACTGACATGTATACGAAATTCAACGCTAAAAAATTTGTATTTATTTGCAGCAAATGATAAAGCGTCAAAATACTAAAAAAGAAACAGTGCTTTCAGAACTCAAATTACTCATGTTTTAACTCAGGAACAGTTCAAAAAATTAATATTTGGTGGACTAACCATGATTTTTAATCAGAGTTTTCATGCGTCTTGGGATGCTTTCCACCAGTCTTTCCATGCTTTCCAATAGAAAACTGTTCAGTGGTCTCTTAATTTTTGCCAGAGCTGTATACTTCCATTCTTGCACACACACATCACTATAGACTTTTCACTTCACATGCCAGAGGTGATGTGGAGAAGTGAAGCTCTATCACCACTGAGGTGTGGAGTGCAGTGATTGTCATGCCTTCCTTAGATGAGGACACTACTCTGTCATTTCCAATTCTGGAGTGATGATGCTGGGGAAGATACTGCCAGGCATAAGTATGCAGTGGGCTGGCAGGGGGCGGGGCTGGGCACTGAGGCCAGCTCTGGCTATGAGGTTAGATAATTGGCAGAGCCACCGCTAAACAAAGTGGGTGAGGGAATGAACTGAAATTCAGGAGGAACGAAAGGCAGAAACAAAAAACAAAATTTAAAACAAAATTTATAGGGGTATTGTATATTACAATACAGCACAGATTACCTTAAAAAACAAATTTGGATTTTGTGGTCGGACAACTTCATTAATTCTCACTCCAGAAAGGGGGATGATGTAAAAAGTAGAAAATCGCCTCTAAACAGTCATTTAAAGATGCAAAAAAATTCATCATCCAACTTTGTGCAACACTTCAATAATGTGGTGTAAATTACAGAAAAGTGATTACAAACAAAACAAACATCCCCTTAATGATAAATTCTCCAACTTAAAAACCCATTAAACACGTGACTGAGGTTATTTTTATGCAGATTCATGGATTTCCACACAATCCAAATCAGATAAATGGGAAAGGTGCCAATATTTTTGCAATCAAACTGTCACATGTGAACTGACCCTAATTGCTCAGTACATGAGCCAAATGCGGAGACATTAGGAAAGCTCATCCATACCTTGCTGCCTGTAGCTTCCAGATGAAGAGTAGTTCCTGGGTTCCCTGCAACAGCAAAGCACAACATTAAAGGGAATGTTGTTTTAACCTATGCTTTATTACATTGTATTTATGTTGTTTTATTAAAATATATAGGAATCTAGGATGAAAATTACTTTGTAAGGGCAGCAAAGTTATGAGATATGCTCTTCTGTGACCTCACTGAATATTATTATTTTTGGGGTAGTGGGGGTGGTTGCAATTAATGTGTAACCCAGCTCTGTCTACTTCTATGGGAGCAATGGTGTAATGTGTGTCCCCACTCCATCCACTTCTATGAGAGCAGTGGTGTAATGTGTGACCCCGTTCTGCCTACTTCTATGGGAGTAGGAATGTAGTGGATGGAGCGGGGTAACATATTACACCACTCCCCGCATAGAAGTGGATGGAGCGGTGTCTCTCATTACACCACTTCTCCCATAAAAGTGGACTGTGCGGGGTGACACAATATATACATTAGATACTGTGTATTTAATCCTATCCTGTGTGATACTCTCTGCTGAGCTCAATGTCTAATCCCATCAGGTGATGCACTACATTTGGCCCTGTATCTAATTCCAGCGTTACTCTAAGCGTATTAAATCGCAGCACATGATGCACTCCATGTATCTAACAATTTTAACTTATGATACAGAAAGAAGCACCAACTAACAGAATAAGGCTATGTGCCCACGATGCAGAAATGCTCCGGATTTTTTCATGAGCATTTCTGCATCTCCCTGTTAGAAAAAACGCATGCGGATTGTACATGCATTTTTCCTGCCAGGGACATGCGGATGTGATGCTGGTTGTCAAGTGCTTTCCAAGCGATTTTAGCATCACTTGGAAAGTGCTTGACAACTTGGTCACACTATATAAATCCATGCAAATGGCATGGATTTATATAGTGTGACCCCAAAGAATGTCAAAAAAATAAATCTATACTTACCTTCTGGTGGCCCCCGCAGTCTTGCTTTGCTCCATCCTGGCTTGCCGGCAGCTCGCGGTACACTACACTGAAGGACCTGCCGTCACATGACTAAATGACGTCAGCGCAGGTCCTTCAGTCCACCGTGAGCTGCCGGCAAGCGAAGACAAGGAGACCGGGGGCCATCAGAAGGTAAATATAATATTTATTTTATTCTTTTTTTTACAGGTTCTATGGTACCCGGGTCCGGAGGAGAGTCTCCTGTCCTCCAGACCCGGGTACCATCCGCTCATTGAAACACTTGGATTCCGCATGTGCAGATGCAGTGATGCGGAATCCAAGCGTTCCAATGCAAGTCAATGGCGGCGAAAACGCAGCACTTCCGCAAAGTAATTGGTAGCGCTGCGTTTTTTCCGCAATGATAACCAGCAGCGGAAATTTCCGCAGCATGTGCATAGCACATGCGGATTATCATTGGGGAACATGGCAGGCCTTCTACCAAGCGTTTTTTAAGTGTTTCTGCAGCGTTTTTGCCGCGGAAACACTTAAAAAACGCATCATGGGCACACAGCCTAAATGCTGCCAGCTGTCCTCTGTGACACTGTAATGTGAGCTGGCACTATACTAGGTTTTTATGGCAAATTTCAGCAGCTGTTCCCCCTAGTGTTTAAAAGAGGAAATATAAAAACTTTTAAAATTATGTTTAATATTTTACTTATTTAAAAACAAATGATAATATTTTAAAAAAAAAACATTCAGGCTGTGTGCCCAATATGCGTTTTTTAACAGTTTCAACAGCGGCAATTCCGCTGCAGAAAGACTTAAAAAAGCTTGGTAGGGGTCTGCTATGTTCCTCAATGACAATCCACATGTGCTGTGCACATGCAGCAGAAAATTCCGCTGCGGATTATCATTGCGGAAAAATCCGCAGCACTACCAATAATTTTGCGTAATTGCGGCGTTTTCGCCGCCATTGACTTGCATTGAATCGCATAATATCTTTATGACTACATGTGCACATGCAGATATTAAGCGATTCAATGTGCGGATGGTACCCGGGTCTGGAGAAGAGGAGACTCTCATCCAGGCCCGGGTACCATAGTACCTGTAAAAAAAAGAATTAAAATAAAAAATATACGTTATACTTACCTTCTGATGGCCCCCGGTCTCCTCAGCGATGCGTCCTGGCTTCCCGGCAGCTCGCGATGGTCTAAAAGAACCTACCATGACGTCATTTAGATATGTGACGGGTCACGCGACTGATGACGTCGGCGGTCGCGTGACCCGTCACATGACTAAATGACGTCCTGGCAGGTCCTTTTACACAACCGCGAGACACTGGGAAGAAAGGATGCATCGGATAAAGAGACCGGGGGCCATCAGAAGTTAAGTATAATATTTATTTTTCACCATTCTTTTATGGTCACACTATATAAATCCATGGCGGTTGCATGGATTTATATAGTGTGACCAACTTGTCAAGCACTTTCCAAGTGATGCTAAAATCGCTTGGAAAGCGCTTGACAACCCGCATGCGAAATCGCATGATCAAAACGCTTCACTTATGCTTGTCCCTGGCAGGAAAAAAGCATGTAAAATCCACATGCGTTTTTTCTGCCAGGGAGATGCAGAAATGCTCAGGAAAAATCCGGAGCATTTCTGCATCTTGGGCACTTAGTCTCTAAGGCTGTGTTTCCGCTGCGGAAACACATTAAAATCTCTTGGTAACAGGTCTGGGATGTATCCTAATGATAATCCGCATGTGCTGTGCACATGCTCCGGAAATTTCCGCTGCAGAAAAATCCGCGGCACAAACAATTTGCGACAAAATCGCACCCATTGGCTTGCATTGAACTGCATAATATCCGCATGTATACATGCGGATGTTATGTGGTTCAATGGGTGGATGGTACTCGGGTTGGGAGAAGAGGAGACTCTCCTCCAACCCGGGTACCATCGTACCTGCAAGTTAAAAAAGAATTATAAAGTAAAAAATAAAAAAACAATTGTCATAGTCACCTCTACGGCGGCCCCCGGTCTCCTCCAGGCGTTGTCCTCTCTCCTCGGCGTCCTGCTGTGTACTTGCAGGTACACCACGGGACACCAAGGAGAGAGGACGCCGCCAGGAGGAGACCGGGGGCCGCTGGAGAGGTGAATATAAGGTTTATTTTATTTATTTTTTTTTACTTCAGATGCAGCATTTGCAGTAGAAATTTCCTTTAAGTTGGTCACACAATATATAAATCCATGCCAGTTGCATGGATTTATATTGTGTGACCAACTTGTCAAGCCCTTTTCCAAGTGATGCTGAAAATGGCTTGCAAAAAAAGCATGCATAAACGCATGTAAAAACGCATGTGAAATCCGCATGCGTATTTTCTGCCAAGGAGATGCAGAAATGCTCAGGAAATTTCTGCTTCAAATCTGCATTGTGGGCACATAGCCTAATACTTTAAATTTTTTCAACCGTTGAAAAAAACATTTTTTTTTTATGGAGCCTTCCGTTTAATCACAAGTTTCAAGGGTCAAGGTTGAACATACACTGAAATCCTGTCCTGAAAACAATCAGCCTTCTTATTCACAGCAAACCAGCTTTAAAGGGACGGTGCTGCGATTTTTATTTTCTATTAATAATTTGATATTATATAATCAATTATTTTTTAATATTTAATTAAAGGTACCACTTTAATAGTTTTTATTTAGTAATTTTTACTTCAGCCGCTGAGGGCTGCCATTTGCATTTTGGGAATACGGCAGCCCCTGGGAATAATTAACTGCGCTCACCATCCGAAAGCATCTCTTGTATTGATACTGCCTTAGCTGAACCCTGGGCTGTTCAGGCCACAGCTGTGGTAAGAGTTCACGCACACTTTTGTGAAGCCCGCAGTATATGCTGCGGGCTCCACTTTCCCTTTGTCATCGCACACACTCAGTGCATACAATAAGAGCTGCATGGGAACAGAGGTCCGGGGTGAGGCGACGGAGCAGTGATCACAGTCTGTCATCAGTATTACAGTACAGGCTGTGATCACAGCTCACTAACCTGTTCAGAGGAAATCACGTTGCTGTGCTCTGAACACACAGAATAGGATGTTGTGCTGTGTGGGAAGCGCAGGGAAGGTGAGTAGAAGTGTTTATTGATTTTTTTCTGTGCACTGAATATATGGGGGGCATATACCAGGATGGGGATCCTGATGGAGGGACAAATACCAGGATGGGGATCATGATAGACGGATATATAGCTGGATGGGGGACATTACCAGAATGGAAACATATACCTGGATGGGAATCATGAAGGAGGGACATATATCGGGATGGAGATCATGATGGGGGGACATATACCAGAAGGAAGGAACTTATACTAGGATGGGGAACAGTGGGGCACTATGTGTGGCCATTATACTGTGGAGCACTATGTGCGACCATTATACTGTAAGGAGCACTATATGGGGCTATGATACTGTGGTGCACTATGTGGGGCCATTATACTTTATGGAGCACTATGTGGGGCCATTATACTGTATGGAGCACTATGTGGGGCGCACTATACTGTATGGAGCACTATGTGGGGCGCACTATACTGTATGGAGCACTATATGGGGCGCACTATACTGTATGGAGCACTATATGGGGCGCATTATACTGTGGTGCATTATGTGGGGCCATTATACTGTATGGAGCACTATGTGCAGCCATTATACTGTATGGAGCACTATATGGGGCCATGATACTCTGGTGCACTATGTGGGGCCATTATACTTTATGGAGCACTATATGGGAACTTTATATTGTATGGAGCACTATGTGCGGCCATTATACTGTATAGAGCACTATGTGAGGCACATTATACTGTGGGGCACTATATGTGGCAACATAACTCTGATGAGCTGTGTGGTTACTGACATTACCTCTGTTCAGAGCCGCCGGATCTCGTGGAGCGCGACCTGGAGTGCCTGCTGCTACAACCTATGCGGTTTTGTTCTCTAAACGAGGCTCCATAGCCTTTGGACGTCTGAATCAGGGGTTCGTCGTGGGAATCCCATGGAATACTGCGGACTGGCATGGGAACTTTTGTTTTCTAATAAATTGGTGAACGAGGAACAGTGTCTTGTCTTTGTTCCTCTCTTTTTGTGTTTTTCAGGTTTCCATTTGTGGACTACGGAGGACCTGCATGTGTTTTGTTTTTTAAATAAATTGGTGAACTAGGGAAAGTGTCGAGGAGTGTTTTTTTTGTTAATAAAATTTATTTTTCTGTCTTTGTGTTTTTTTTTCATTACTGGGTAAGTAATGGGAGTGTCTAATAGACCTCTCCATTACTAACCTCAAGGGTTGATGACAGCCGTGATTTTTGACAATTCACAGCTCTCATCAGGCAAAAAGCCAAAATTGGAGCATCTAATGGGATGTGCCAATTCTGGGGCGGCTGCAGGCTTGTATTTTTAGGCTGGGAAGGGATCAATAACCATGGACTTTCCCAGACTGATAATGTACGCCCATAATATACGCTGTTTGCTTTACCTTGGCTGGTTATCAAAAATAGGGTGGATCCACCTTCATTTTTCTCATTTATTAGTGTAAACAAGGCTAAACACCGCTTTAGTGCCACATGAAAGGGTCTACTTCTATGGGAGCCGTGCTGTAATGTGTGACCCCGCTCCATCTACTTCTATGGGAGCAGTGGTGTAATGTGTGACCCCGCTACGTCCACTTCTATGGGACGAGTGCTGTAATGTGTGACCCCGCTCCGTCCACTTCTATTGGAGCAGTAGTGTAATGTGTGACCAAGTTCCCTATACTTCTATTTAAGTAGTAATATAGTGGACGGAGCGGGGTCACACATTACACTACTGCTCCCATAGAAGTAGAGGAAGCGGGGTCACACATTACACTACTGCTCCCATAGAAGTAGAAGGAGCAGGGTTACACTTTACATACAGGGTATCTAATCCCATCATGTGTGATACAATCCATTGAGCTCAATATCTAATCCCATCATGTGATAAACGACACTGAGCCCTGTATCTAATCCCAGCATGTTACTCTAAGGCCATGTGCCCACGATGCGGATTTAATGCGTGTTTCCCAATGATAATCCGCATGTGCTGTGCACATGCTGCGGAAATTTCCGCTGCAGATTATCATTGCAGAAAAATCCGCAGCACTACCATTTCTTGTGCAAAATTGCTGCCATTGACTTGCATCGAACAGCATAACATTCGCAAGTATGCATGCGGATGTTATGTGGTTCAATGCGTGGATGGTACCCGGGTCTGGAGAAGAGGAGACTCTCATCCGACCCGGGTACCATTAGTAAAAAAAAGAATTAAAATCAAGTGACCTATCAGCTGACTAAATGACGTCAAAGCAGGTCCTTCCAAAACACCGCGGAACGCCGATGACAGAGGACGCCATCGGAGAGGTAAGTATAATGTTTTGTTTATTTTTTACGTTTTAATTCTTTTTTTTACTCTTCATGCTGCATTTAAAACAGCATAAATTGATCACACAATATAAATCCATGCCAGTTGCATGGATTTATATTGTGTGACCAACTTGTCAAGCACTTTTCCAAGTGATGCTCAAAATCGCTTGGAAAAGCACATGCGGAAATGCATGCAAAAACGCTGAAAAAACGCCTCTCCCTGGCAGAAACGCTCAGGAAAAATCTGCATCAATTCTGCATCGTGGGCACATAGCCTAAGTGTATCTAATCGTGCACGTGATACAAATCACGTATCTAACCCAAGCTAATGATACAGCGAGCAGCACCAACTTTCAGTATCACTCTGAAGTCACCAACAAAATTGCTCCGCACTGGGATCCTAAACTTCATTTTTCTTATCCTGTTTAAAATTGCCTTTTCAGAGAAAAAGAGGACCTGAACTCTATATGGCTATCTATTGGAAGCAGCAATCCTACAAGTCACAATCGACCCTTTAACGAGTCTTGCAATATGACTTAGGATAATATCCTGTTGCAAACACACAGGGGAAGGGGTGGCAGATCCAGCCCATATTTACTGCAGTTGTAATGTGAGCTAGTTGTACACTAGGTTTTCATGGCAAATTTCAGCAGCTGCTCTTCCTGGTGTTTAAAATTGGAATTTTAAATTATTTTTCATATTTTACTTTAACCCTTTTACCTCCGAGGGTGGTTTGCACGTTAATGACCAGGCCAATGTTTACAATTCTGACCAGTGTCACTTTATGAGGTAATTACTCTGGAACGCTTTAACAAATCCCACTGATTCTGAGATTGTTTTTTCGTGACATATTGTACTTCATGATAGTGGTAACATTTCTTCGATATCACCTGCGTTTATTTGTGGGGAAAAAATTGGCGAAAATTTCGCAATTTTAAAACTTTGAATTTTCATGCCCTTAAATCAGAGAGATATGTCACACAAAATAGTTAATAAATAACATTTCCCATATGTCTACTTTACAACAGCACAATTTTGGAACCAAAATTTATTTTTGTTATGGAGCTTTTAGGGTTAAAATTTGACCAGAGATTTTTCATTTTTATAACATCATTTTTTTTAGGGACCACATCACATTTGAAGTGACTTTGAGGGTTCATTATAACAGAAAATACCCAAAAGTAAAATCATTCTAAAAACTGCACCCCTCAAGGTGCTCAAAACCACATTCAATAAGTTTATTAACCCTTCAGGTGCTTCACAGGAATTTTTGGCATGTGGAAGAAAAAAATTAACATTTATTTTTTTTCACAAAAATGTTACTTTAGACCCCAATTTTTTCTATTTCCGCAAGGGTATCATTAAAAAATGGACCCAAAATTTGTTGTGCAATTCCTCTTGAACATGCTGATACCCCATATGTGGGGGAAAACCACTGTTTGGGCACACGGCAGGGTTCGGAAAGGGAAGGAATTTATCTAGATGTGTGGTGAGCACCCCTTCACAGAAGTTTATAACATTGAGCCGTAGAAATAAAATTTTCAAATTTTTCCCACAAAAATGTTTTTTCAGCCTCCAAATTTGCATTTTCATAAGGGTAACAGGAGAAATTGCACCATGCAATTTCTTGTGCAATTTCTCCTGAGTAAGCCAATACCCCATATGTGGGGAAAATACACTGTTTGGGCGCACGGCAGGGTTCGAAAGGGAAGGAGCGCCATTTGACTTTTTTGAATGTAAAATTTGCTTGAATAATTAGCGGACGCCATGTTGCGTTTGGAGACCCCCTGATGCGCCTAAACAGTGGAAACCCCCACAAGTGACTCCATTTTGGAAACTACACCCCTCAAGGATTTTATCAAGGGGTATAGTGAACATTTTGAACCCAGGGGTACGACACAGAATTTGATAACATTAGGTCATCATATTGAATAAGTTGTCATTAGTCTTGAGTGCAAGTGCTCACTACTAGAGTTTGCATCAGGTACTCTGGTATGTACCAAGTATGGCGGGTGCTCAAGTGACATGCTCGAGTCCCCACCCGCATGTTTCACGGTTATTAGACACCCAAAAAAAAACATGCGGGGATCACTTGTGTATGGCAGGCAATTCCCACAAGGTTTTTTTGACTGTATAACAGCTGTAAAACATATGGGGCGGAGACTCAAACATGTCACTCGAGCACCCGCTATACTCTGGTGTTGAGCACAAGTGCTCAGGTATGCACAGTCGCCACATCGTCATCATTTTTTTTCTTTACTTCAGAAAAAATCCTAACCCCCAACTCTAATACAACCCCAACCCTATTACAACCCTAACACTAGCTTAACCCTAACCCTAGCACAACCCTAACCCTAAGTGCCCACGATGCAGAAATGCTGCGGAGTATTTCTCAATCTCTCTGGCAGAAAAAACGCATGCGGATTTTACATGCGTTTTTTCTGCCAGGTAGACGCGTTTGAGAAGCGTTTTGAACATGCGATTTCACATGTGGGTTGTCAAGCACTTTTAGCATCACTTGGAAAAGTATTTGACAACTTGGTCACACTATATAAATCCATGCGACCGGCATGGATTTATGTTGTGTAACCAAGTTACGATGCTGCAAATGCAGCATCAATAGTTTAAAAAAAAAAAATGTTGAAAAATCCCCCAAAAATTATACTCACCTTCCGATGGCCCCCGGTCTCCTTCTCCGGTGCTGCTGGCTCTTCGTCGGCTCGCGGTGCTCTAAAAAGGACCTTCCATGACGTCATTTAGTCACGTGACCTGTCACATGACTAAATCACGTCATGGAAGGTCCTTTTACCACCGCGAGCAGCCGAAGAGCCAGCAACACCGCCGGGAGCAGACAGGGGGCCATCAGAAGGTAAGTATATGTGTTTTTTTTTTTTTATTTTAATTCTTCTTTTAACTACAGGTACTATGGTACCCGGGTCTGGAGGAGAGTCTCCTCTTCTCCAGACCCGGGTACCATCCGCGTATTGAATCGCATAATATCCGCATGTGTATGTGTACTCATGCAGATGTTATGCGGTCCAATGCAAGTCAATGGCGGCAATTTCGCCACAATTCTGCAAAATTAATGGTCTTGCTGCAGATTTTACCACAATGATAATCCGCAGCGGAAATTTCAGGAGCATGTGCACAGCACATGCGGATTATCATTGGGAAGCATGGCAGACAACTTAACATGCGTATTTAACGCGTTTTCGCGGCGGAAAAGCAGCAGCGGAAACGCATTAAATACGCATTGTGCGCACACAGCCTAAGCCTAGCACAACCCTAACCCTAGAGTTTATTTTTTACGCCGTTCCTCGTGCGGTATAAGTGATTAGATGACTTTATTCTTCGGGTCGGTGCGATTACAGCGATACCAGACTCCTATCGGTTTTTTATGATTGACAGCTGTCACACTAAAAAAAAAACTTTTTTTTGCAAAGACTATTTTTTACATCGCCATATTTTGAGAGCTATAATTTTTCCATATTTCGGCCGACAGTCATGTGATGGCTTGTTTTTTTGCGGGACAAGTTGACGTTTTTATTGGTACCATTTTCAGGCACGTGACATTTTTTGATCGCTTTCTATTCTGATTTTTGGGAGGCAGAATAAACAAAAACCAACAATTCAGCAATTGTTTTTTTATTTTTTTATGCCGTTCCGCTTGTGGTAAAATTGATAAGGTGGCTTTATTTTCAGGTCAGTATGTTGACAGCGGTACCACATTTATATTGTTTTTTAATGTTTTGGCGCTTTTACACAATAAAAACTATTTTATACAATAAAGAATTGTTTTTTGCATCGCTTTATTCTGAGAGCTATAACCTGCCATGTCCCCACACTCTACTTACCTTCAGATACAGGGTTGGGCAGGGACACACTGCCGTATTTCTCCTGCAAGTACCGCATGGTAAACCTCCTACTGGCCGGCACCTCTCCTGACCTGAGCTTGGCAGCTGTATAGAAATCCATCACGCTGTCATACTCCGGTCAGGAGAGGTGCCGGCCAGTCCATTCAGTGCGATGCGATCATCGCACGAGTTAAACGGCTGTGTGTCCATGCTCTTGTTCTGCCTGTTGAAGGGAACATGAGAAAAAATACTATTAACCTGAAGACATGGGGTAAATCTTGTTCTGAACCTGCCTAGCGCCCGCACTTAAAGTCCCTATGCCGGGAGGAAATTAACTTTTTTCCCCCGGAAGCATTTGGGTTTCAGTCACAGGGGTGGATCTGGCGCAGTTTCAGTCACCGCTCAGTGTATAGAGAGCAGCGGCTATAACAACACCCTCGGAATTGACTGACAACAGGATCCACATTAGGGTCAGCTGTCAGTCAGTGCGGGGGGCTCGGTCATAGCCGCCGATCTCTATACACAAAGCACTGATTGAAACCGTGCCGGAGCCACCCCTATGATCGAACAACAAACGCCGGTGGGGGGGGGGAGTGGAATAAAGCTCATTTCCTCCAGGAAATGAGGCTCAAAGTGTGGGCGCCGAGCAGGTTCAGAATGCTATTAACCTGCAGATTAACCCTGGATCTGCAGTTAAATAGCTTATTTTTGCAAGTGACAGGTTCCTTTTAATAGTTACAATGCTATAAAGCTGCCGCACTGAAGGTGCGATTAATGGAATGAAATTAATTGTATTTCTCCCAAAAGCCGCCGACATTGAGTCATAAAGACGTGCCCAGAATTTCTTGGGTCACCGCTTAGTTAACAGTGATCTCAGATTCCAAGCACGCCCTGCTACTTTGATGGAAAGCTCACAATGCAGCGCATCTGTGCAGAGTCTTAAAAAGGCTGTGCAGCACTCCTGTTGATGGATGGACAAATAAGATTCCACTCCACAAACAGTATAAAAAGTAAAATAAAAAAAGTGACTGCATATTATTTCATACAAGTGATCCAAGTCACTGCTGGCACCACCCTCGTGACTGAAACCGGAACGCTGCGGGGAGAATAGTTAATTTTCTCACCATAGCGTTCGGCTAAGTGCGCGCACCGGGCAGATTAGTAACGCTATTAACCTACAGATTGACCCTACATCAGAACGTTAAGGCCACGTTCAGTTTTTGGTCAGTATTTTACATCCGTATTGTAAGCCAAAACCAGTACTGGGTGAGAAATGCAGAAGTGGAGTACATGTTTCTATTTTACTTTTCCTCTGATTGTTTCACTCCTCATTGGCTTACAAATATTGATGTAAAGTACTGACCAAATCCTAAATGTGTGAATGTAGCCTAATAGTGGTGACAGCTCACACTCCCCCATCCAACCCAGCAGCATTCACCTACGTATGAGTAAATTCCCTGCTTAACCAGCCCTGTATAACATTAATCAGTTAAATAAATCCTTTGGGCTATGTGCACACAGTGTGTTTTTTGTGCCTTTTTTTTCAGAGCGGAAATGGGCCAAAAACGCATTGCATACCTTATCCCATGACATTTTGCAAGTTCTGTGCACATGATCAGGAATTTTCCTGACCAGATTTCATGTGCAGAAAAAAACACTGCATGCCCATTCTTTTTGTGTTTTCGCATGTGTTTTTGCCTATATAATGCATTGGAAAACCGCATGGCAAATCCGCTGGCAAAAGCGCATCAAAAACGCTGCGGATTTTCCGTAGCGTTATTGCTGCCAAGAGGTTCAGAAACGCTGCAGAAATTTCTACTTCAAATCCTGAAAGTGCGCACATAGCCTTAAAAAAGCATTTATAATGTCCCCGTTTCCAAGCTAATTAGAGCTTTGACTAGTTGATGGTACGTTACTTTCCCCAGACTGGTCAATCCTCTTTCCATGTTATCGCGCTCCTGTTGGCGTGATAACATAATTTGCATGAGCTGGCATCATTGCCAGGTCATGCAAATCTCACGCATGCATGCCGCTTATTTTGGCATCGTCACTGCGCTTCTGTAGCCGGGTGTAAGCTTCCCGGCTTCAGAGGCGCACTGCACATGACCGGAAGTTCAGAAAATGGCTTCCAGTCTTGCGGCGTGCGCCTCTCAGGCCGGGAAGCTTACACCCGGCTACAGAGGCGCAGAGACGCTGCCGATATGAGCTGGCGATGAAGCCGGCTTGTGCAAAATATGCTATCACGTGGAGAAAATCCAGTGTAAATTGAACAATGCTGTGGATTTGATATCTGCAGCCTATCAATTTATGTGGAAGCCGCCATGATTTGTAAATTTGCAGTAGACATATCCTGCCCACTTGCTTGCATTGATATTCATAAAATAGCAGCTAAATTAAAACCCTCTCTGCCACCTGGACATACGTGCACATCATACACAGGGTGCGGGTGTATGGAGCAGGAACTGAGCCTGCTTCATACAGTTAGGCTATGTGCCCACGTTGCGGAACTGAAGCATATTTTTTACGCTTCTCCCTGGCGGGAAAATCGCATGCGGATTTTACATGCGGTTTTCCCGCCAGGTAGAAGCGTTTGTGAGGCGTCTTTGCAGCGTATTTGAATGCATTTCCGCATGCGGGTTATCAAGCACTTCTCCAAGAGATTTAGGGTATGTGCACACGATACAGAAATGAAGCAGAAAATTTCTGCATCATTTCTGCATCTCCTTGGCAGAAATAACGCATGCAGATTGTGCATGCGTTTTTCCTGCGGAATACTTGCGGATTCACATGCGTTTCCGCATGTGGATTGACAAGCGCTTTCCAGGCGATTTCAGTATCACCTGGAAAGTGCTTGACAACTAGGTCACACTATATAAATCCATGCAAACAGCATGGATTTATATAGTGTGACCCGAGAGAGTGTATATACTTACCTCCGATGGCCCGCGCTGTCCTGCTCAATCCGTTATCCCTCGCCGGCAACTTTGAATTGAAAGACCTGCCGATGTCAGCGTCACGTGACCCGTCACATGACTCTGACGTCAGCGCAGGTCCTTCAACTCACTGCAAGTGCCGGGAACCAAGCAGGAGCGCTGCGCGGGCCGACAGATGGTAAGTATACATATAATTTTTATTTTATTCTTGTTTTACAGCTTTTTTAATGGTACCTGGGTGTGGATGAGACTCTCCTCTCCTCCACACCCGAGTACCATCCGCACATTAGAACGCACCAATTACACAAGTACAGATGCAGTCTTGCGGAATTGGCGCGTTCTAATGCAAGTCAATGGCAGCGAAAACGCCGCGTTTACGCAAAATTAATTGACATGCTGCGAATTTTTGAGCGCAGCGTTTACGCTGCGGAAAAATACGCATCATGGGCACAGCACATGCGGATTTCAATTGGGGAACATTGCTGCCCTTCTACCATGCGTTTTTAATGCGTTTCCGCGGCGTTTACGCAACTGCAAAAACGCAGCGGAAACGCATTAAATACGCATCGTGTGAACTCAGCCTTAAAGCATCACTTGGAAAAGTGCTTGACAACTTGTTCACACTATATAAATCCATGCAACCGGCATGGAATTATATAGTGTGACCAAGTAATAGTTAAAAAAAAAAAAAGAATCAGAATGGTAAAAAATAAAAAAATAAAGTTTATACTCACCTACCGATGCATTCTCTGCCCCGTCCGGAGTCTTGAGCTGCTCACGCTGTTGTATGCAGGACCTGCGGTGACGTCATTGAGTCATGTGATGGGTCACATGACTCAATGACGTGGCAGGTCCTTCACACAACAGCGCGACGGAGGGAAAACATCAGAAGATAAGTATAAACTTTATTTTATTCTTTTTTTTACAGGTTCTTTGGTACCCAGGTCTGGATGAGAGTCTCCTCTCCTCCAGAGTTGGGTACCATCCGCACATTGATTCTGCATGCGGAAACGCAAAATTAATGAACATGCTGCGGATTTTTGACCGCAGCATATACGCTGCGGAAAAATCAGCAGCATGGGCATTGACATTGCGGAATGCCATTGGGGACCATGGGGTGCGGATATACATGCGTTTTACAAGCGTTTACGCTGCGGAAATTCCGCAGCATATACGCTTGTAATACGCAACGTGGGCACGCAGCCTTAAGGTGCCAGCTGATGAAGATCCTTTATGGTTTTGATTTCTTCAGTCTGAATCTACAATGTGCACATTACAATAAGAAAAACCATTGCATGAACAGGTGAGCAAAGAAAATCACCAATCAGTCCGTAAAGAAAGTGTGTAGTAATTAAGTAGACTCACAGATATTACACATAAAACTTACAATTTACCGTATTTGCCGGCGTATAAGACGACTGGGCGTATAGGACGACCACCCAACATTTCCACTCAAAATATAGAGCTTGTTATATACTCACCCCCCTCCCATATAATGCCCCATGCAGGATGTCACCCACCATATTATGCCCCATGCAGGCTGTTACCCCCCCATATAATGCCCCATGCAGGATGTCACCCCCCATATTATGCCCCATGCATCCATACATTAAAAAAAAAAATCCAATACTCACCTCACTCCTCCTCACCTGCTGCCGCTGCTCAGGTTCGGACTCCATCTTTGCCGGCCTCATCCCGCTCTGCGCTGCCTGTGATGGCTCAGGGGAGGGCACGGTGTAAAGACGTCACCGCACCATCTGACCTGAGAGGTCACAGGAAGCACAGAGCAGGAAGACAGCGGATCTGCGGAGGCACGAGAGGTAAGTATCCGGCTGCCGGGGCCCTGAGCAAGCGGGGTAGAAGGGCGGGCGCTGGCACCGCTTTCCTCCCCCCCATAGCCCGGCGGGGCCTGCTCAGGGCCCCGGCATCTGCGTATAAGACGACCCCCCCCCCACTTGGAGGCATATTTTTCAGGGTACAAAAGTTGTCTTATACACCGGCAAATATGGTATAAGTATCAATTAAAAATATCAAAGACAAAATAATCATGATATCATAAGGGTATCGTCCAGATATAGTCAGCTTGTAACATAATATGAGTCTATTTTGTTAAACATAAAACATGACCCACAATGACAGATGGTCCAAAATAATTGCATATAATGGCATTAATGAATTACACCAATCAGGTTATAGATAGAAATAGAACAGAGGTATAAGGCTATGTGCCCACGATGCAGAAATGCTCCGGATTTTTTCCTGAGCGTTTCTGCATCTCCCTGGCAGAAAAAATGCATGCGGATTGTCAAGTGCTTTCCAAGCGATTTTAGCATCACTTGGAAAGTGCTTGACAACTTGGTCACACTATATAAATCCATGCAAACGGCATGGATTTATATAGTGTAACCGTAAAGAATGGTAAAAAAAATATATATATATACTTACCTTCTGATGGCCCCTGGTGTCTTTATTCGATGCGTCCTGGCTTGCCGGCAGCTCGCGGTACACTAACTGACCTGCCGACAACAGCGGTCGCGTGACCCGTCACATGACTAAATGACATCATGGCAGGTCCTTTTCAGACCATCGCGAGTTGCCAGCAAGTCGAGACGCATTGGTAAGGACACCAGGGGCCATCAGAAGGGAAGTATAATATTTATTTTAGGCTGAGTTCACACGATGCGTTTTTCATGCGTTTCCGCGGCGTTTTTGCAGTTGCGTAAACGCCGCGGAAACGCATGAAAAACGCATGGTAGAAGGGCAGCAATGTTCCCCAATGGAAATCCGCATGTGCTGTGCCCATGGTGCGGATTTTTCCGCAGCGTAAACGCTGCGGTCAAAAATCCGCAACATGTCAATTAATTTTGCGGAAACGCTGCTCTTTTGCCGCCATTGACTTGCATTAGACCGCATGGAAT
This sequence comes from Phyllobates terribilis, assembly GCF_046119375.1. NCBI lineage: Eukaryota > Metazoa > Chordata > Amphibia > Anura > Dendrobatidae > Phyllobates > Phyllobates terribilis. The sequence goes on from NW_027362762.1 coordinate 641,639,661, forward strand.
CCGCATCACTGTATATGTTGATGCGCATTCCATGCGGTCTAATGTGCGGATGGTACCCGGGTGTGGATGAGAGGACTCTCATCCAGACCCAGGTACCATTAAAAAAAAAAGAATAAAATAAAAAATATATATATTCTCACCTTCTGACGGCCCGCGCTGCGTCCTGCCGGCTTCCCGCGCACTTCGCGGTTGAATGAAGGACCTTCGCTGACGTCAGAGTCATGTGACGGGTCACGTGACGCTGACGTCGGAAGGTCCTACAGTCTTCACTGCCGGCAGCCGGGACCGATGAAGCAGGACACCGGGGGCCATCAGATGGTAACGTATAGATTTATTTTTTATTTTTTGACATCACACACTATATAAATCCATGCCGGTTGCATGGATTTATATAGTGTGAAGTTGACAAGCACTTTCCAAGTGATGCTAAAATCGCTTGGGAAGCGCTTGTCAACCCGCATGCGGAAATGAAAGTGAAGACCGCTTCATTTCCGCATGTCCCTGGCAGGAAACCGCATGTACAATCCGCATGCGTTTTTTCCTGCCAGAGAGATGCAGAAACGCTCAGGAAAAAATCCTGAGCATTTCTGCATCGTGTGCACATACCCTTATTCTTTTTTACAGGTTCTATGGAACCTGGGTCCGGAGGAGAGTCTCCTCTTCTCCAGACCCGGGTACCATCCGCACATTGAAACGCATGGATTCCGCATCTGAACATGTAGTGATGCGGATTCCAAGTGGTCCAATGCAAGACAATGGCGGCGAAAATGCGGCGTTTATGCAAAATAATTGGTAGTGCTGCGGATTTTTCTGCAATGATAATCCGCAGCGGAAATTTCCGCAGCATGTGCACAACACATGCGGATTATCATTTGGGAACATGGCAGGCCTTCTACCAAGCGTTTTTTAAGCATCGCTGCTGCGGAAATGCTTAAAAAAACGCATAGTGGGCACACAGCCTAATAGAACTACACTCCCTGAAAAACATGCTAAGCGCAAACACAGGTCCAGGCTCATCAGGAGTCACATGCCATGTAAATTCCTAAGATGCAAGATGTATAATCAAAAGACGATTTAGCTTTTGGTGATTGTAATGGCATTCTTTATAAAGTGCCTTGTGCATGCTCCTTCGCAGTATACCAGTGGCATTATTAATAAAGGGCCTCATGCTTCCTCTGGATCAAATGTTCAAATAATGGTGCAGATATCGCAAAATGGCAGTAAAAAGCACTAGACCCCACCCGGCTTTTTTTTGTGGTCTGTTTATGGGTATTTACTACATGCACAACAACTATGTGCTGTGAGCTGTAGGACTATTGTCTAATATAGAATATACAAGAGGTAATAGTGTTCTCAGGATATCACACAGACTTTCCTGGATATTTTTCACCACAACTGCATGCTGCAGGTACAGTGGTGAGTTGGTTGTGGTGTCCAGAATCAGCTGTTTGGCTACTTTTTTTCTGTCCTCCTCCCCACTGTACGGAATCCCATCACCTTCCACCTGCTCAGGGCCTAATGTGGTCCTTTGGGGAAAACCGTTGAGGAGCGGGGGCACCATTTGCGTACAAGAAGGTGCCAACCTCCGCTGACAGGTAGGGATAGACCAGTGACCAGTGTGTGTATCCACCCCTCCCTATCCACTTGTATTATCCAGTTTGAGTTGTATACTGGTTTTTGTTTTTTGAAGGATTTTTTTGTCTTTGATATTTTTAATTGATACTAATAAATTATAAGTTTTATGTGTATTATCTGTGAGTCTCAAGAACAGGTGAGCCCAAAATTTTGACTGGCACTGTAGGTCACACTCCCAAATATCGCTTTGAGCCACTGCTACATTGTAGCAAAATGCAGTGACATTGAGTACCACGACAAGCAAAAGTCTAAGGGTATGTGCAGAATAGATAGTTAGCGTGCACTCTCGTCAGAAAGAGGGAGGTGCTGATGAAGGGACACGTTGTGCCCAATACGTACAGTAAATTATATCATTGCACACTCAGAGGTTCAAATGCAGTGTTCGTTTATTAATGAGGCATAACATCAAACCAAATAGTTGTAGTTGCGACAGTGATTGGCGCCAATCACTGTCGCAACTACAACTATTTGGTTTGATGTTATGCCTCATTAATAAACGAACACTGCATTTGAACCTCTGAGTGTGCAATGATATAATTTACTGTAAGGGTATGTGCAGACGTATCTCCCAGCCTGCGGCCCCGGCGCTGCGGAGGAGCTAATATGCAAATGAGCGCCGCCTGTTTTTTTTTTTTTTTTACCTACGGACTTTCCTCATAGAGATTAGGTCTATGGGGAAAGTCCGCATGCGGACTCGCAGGAGAAATTGACATGCTGTAGTCTGGAAACACGCGCCGCATGTCAGTTTCCGTGGGTGCACAGAGACGCATAGTGGACATGGGATTTGTACAAATCCCATCCACTATGCTGTAACAGCTGGCCGCTGTGGGTTTGACGTTGCATAAATCCGCAGCGTCACACCCGCAGCAGCTCTGGATTGTCTGCACACACCCTCAGTCAGCCTTTGTGTGACTTGCTTCTTGTGGTATCCTAGTCGTTGCAATGCAATCCCATTCACCTGCATTACGCTGTGATGTACCGTAGTAACGGCACATAGTGATCTCTGGCTGTCTGACCTGGGTTTCCGCCAAAGTCACAGTGTAACTAGCCCCAGTCTTACAATGTCAGGCAATCTAACAGAACATGCCTTTATCAAATGCCTTACATCCCAATGCATAAAAAATACAATTACTAAATCGTTATTGCAGTAATCGTACAGATCTGGAGAATTGTGTTTCCAAGTATTTTTTATCACACTAAATGCTCTAAAAACAACATTTTTAAAACAATGGCAGAGTTGTATTTTTTTCAAATTACTTGAAAATTTTAAAAAATATGACTCTTGGAAGAGAAGGAAAAAGCAGAAAGCGCAAACAAATAATCACCTGGTGTGGAAAGGAGTTACATGCTACATCTAACACTAATGCCCCAAATCCTGTCAGGTAAAAGTGACCAAAATGCCACAATCTACAGCGGCCGCACAGCGACCTCTGCAGAGACAAGGAGGCAGAGCAGGAACCTTGTGCCAAACTGAGGGACCTCTGACATCTTTTATTCACACAAGATCCATTCTAGAGATTTTACAAATGGGGCAAGTAAAATGCTCCAACAACTCTCATTTTATTACACATAACACAGCATGAAATGGGCTAAACAAATACGGGGCCCAACTCGGATTTATTTACAGTGACTGTTCTACTAATCTTACTACATTTAGCATGCACTATGTGTCAAGAGCATTGCACATTCATTTCCACCTTATATGTATAAGTGCAATAAATAATGCCAGCTATTAAGCAGAAAAGTACAGAACATTTGTACCAAGTAGCTATTTCCATAATACATCGGATTTGCAGCTCATTTCTTTATATAATAAATGATGAGGCGCAATGGCGCCATTTTCTGTGCGTGGGCGGAGCCTTGTGCTTTCCCGCCGAAAGTACCACAGTGTATGTAGTCCCGGCAGCTGCAGGGGAATAACTCCGCTGTTCTCATCCCTGACATGACGGATTTCTCCCTCCTGCGCAATTCCAATCACCGACATAACCTATCTCTCCTGAGCAGGTCTCACTTCCACCATAATAAAACCTTTCTAATACACCCACCACAATAATAGAAGAGGAGAACCAACTACAGTAACAGTCTCTACCCCGCGCTGCAGTGTAACCAGCCACTAATCAGACATATTTCCGCACACTGCCCGCTCCTCACCAGCTCCTGTCGGCTGACGGCCTCCAGACATGGCGAGGAGTTGTGAGGAGAAATTATTCAGCCAGTCCTCTACGGTGCTCGTCGATGCTGTAGTGACGACCCCCTCCCAGCTCCAGGCTGTATTACAGGGGGACGGATACTGTACAGTGACACGTGTGAGGGGGGCTGTCCTCTCATCTCTGACTACTGCCATAATAGCTTCCTACAGCAGTATATGCTGATATAATATTGGCCGACAGTGCAGGGGTATAGACACAGCCCCCTAAGACCTGACTCACTGGTGCTTCTAATTCAGCCTTTAAAATGTTATTCACTAATTCTTTAATGGATAAATTGCAAAGTGTTTGTAAAAAAAACAACTTTGCAACTAGCTTCTTATTAAGGGGGGTTTCTGAGCAGAACAATAAAAAAAAGCATTGAGAAAAGCCCCAGAGAATGTAGTGGGGACATGAGAGAAGTATATAAATGGTGGTCAGGTGTCCACCCTCTGGTGCTGGCCATACAAGAGAATGGTGACAGTGTGCGCATTGTACATTGTCACCACTCTTCAGTCCGTGTTCACACACAAAGTGACTGCAGGCTTTTCTAATCACGCTAGAAATCCCTTGTAATCCCATTCCTGATACAACCATTTTCCTTTTTTGTGTTTTTTTTCCTCCCTTTCATCCAAGAGCCATCATTTTTTTATTTTTTATCAATTCACATAGCCGTATGAGGGCTTGTTTTTTTGCAGGATTTTTTTTATGGGAATAACATCAATCATTTGACCATACAATGTATTGGAAACTGGGGGGGGGGGGGGGGGGGAATCCCTTTTCCCAATGAAAATGCAAAAATAAACCTACACAATTCCAACATTGTTTTTAAGGTTTAGTTTTTACAGCTTTCATGTTGCAGTAAAAATGAGCTTACGATCCACATCAGTATGATTACAGCAATATCAAACTTCCGCAGTTTTTTTATTATTATTTTAGTGGTGAAAACAAAAATTCTGAAATTTGTACAAAAAATAAAACATTTTTTTGTTTGTGTCACCATTTTTCGAGACCTGTCATCTTTCCGTTTTTCAGTCGATACAGTTGTGTGAGGCCTTGTTTTTTGCATGGCGAGCTGACAATTGTATTAACCCTTTAAGGACCGAGCCACTTTGTAGGTTAATGACCAGGCCAATTTTTTCAATTCTGACCATTGTCAATTTATGAGGTAATAACTCTGGAGCGCTTCAGCGGATCCCCCTGATTCTGAGATCGTTTTTTTTTTTGTGACATATTGTACTTCATGATAGTGGTAACATTTCTTCAATATAACTTTATTTTTATTTGTAAAAAAAAAAAAAAAAACGGAAATTTGTCGAGAATTTTGAAAATTTTGCAGTTTTCAAACTTTAAATTGTTAAGCCCTGAAATGAGAACGATATGTCACACAAAATAGTTAATAAATAACATTTCCCACATGTCTACTTTATATCAGCGTAATTTTGGAAAGAAAAAAATTGTTAGGAAGTTATAAGGGTTAACAGTTGACCAACAATTTCTCAATTTTCCAACAAAATGTACAAAACCATTTTTTTAGGCACCACATCACATTTGAAGTGACTTTGAGGGGTCTATATGACAGAAAATACCCAAAAGTGACACCATTCCAAAAACTACACCCCTCAAGGTGCTCAAAACCACATTCAAGAAGTTTATTAACCCTTCAGGTGCTTCACAGGAACTGACTCAATGAGGAAGAAAAAATTAACATTTAACTTTTTTTCACAAAAAATTATATTTAGACCCATTTTTTTATTTTCACAAGGGTAACAGATAAAAATGGACCCCAAAATGTATTGTGCAATTTCTCCTGCGCATGCTGATACCCCATATGTGGCGGAAAACCACTGTTTGGGCACACGGCAAGGCTCAGAAGGGACAGAGCGCCATTTGACTTTTTGAATTTGCTGGAATAATCAGTAAACGCCATGTCGCCTTTGGAGAGCCCCTGATGTGCCTAAATAGCGGAAACCCCCCACAAGTGACCCCATTTGGGAAACTAGACCCCTCATTGAACTTATCTAGATGTGTGGTGAGCAATTTGAACCCCCAGGTGCTTCACAGAAGTTTATAACATAGAGCCATGAAAATAAAAAAAATAAAAAATCACAAAAATTTTCTTTTAGCCCCAAATTTTTTATTTTCACAAGGGTGCTAGGAGAAAAATTGACCTCTCATTTTGTTGTGCAATTTTCTCCTGAGTACGCTAATACCCTACATGCAATTGGGAAATACTTTTGAGGCACAGTGCAAAGGTCAGAAAGGAAGGAGCACCATATTATAGTGCAGATTTTACTGTTGTGGTTTGCAGGTGACATGACCTACTGGGAGAGCCCCTGAGGTGTCAGAACAGCAGATTCCCCCTTAAATGACCCCATTTTACAAACTACACCTCTCAATGAATTCATCTAGAGGTGTAGCGATTATACTGACACAAAGGGTGTGTCACAGAATTTTATACCATTGGGCAGTGAGGAAAAATAATTAAATTTTTACTGCAAAAAAATTGTTTTAGCCCCAGATTTTACATTTTCACACTGGGATAATGATTAAAAATTGCACCAAAATTTGTCCCATAATTTCTGCTGAATGTGGCAATACCTCATATCTGGCTGTACAGTACTGTTTAGCCACATGGCGACACTCGGGAGGAACGGAACGCTATTTGCCTGTTGGAGCGCTGATTTTCCTAGAATAGTTTGTGGACTCCATATACAAAGCCCTCAAGTGCTAGAAGAGTAGAATCCCCCCTCAAGTGACTCCATTTTGAAAATTATACCCCTGCCAAACATGTGGACACTAAATGTGGTTTTGTACGACCAGTAACGTGGAAGCCCCCTATATTTCCATTAACACATGACAGTCCTGAGTGGGGGCTTTTATGTGAAGCTTTTATTGGGAACATTTTACATAATATTTTAGATCACATTTATCCGGCGCTCTACGCTGAACACTTACTTTGGGGTTTTCATCTAAATCTCCGAATTACTTGATTCAGATGAAACCCCTGAGGGATCAATTCACTATAATGAGATGAGGCAGCAGAGTTACTCTGGACTCCGTCTAGCCTCTGTTCAGCGTTGTCCTTCTTTTCAGAGGTGCACAAAACTGTGGCCGACCGCGCTTTTATCTATGCCTAAAAAGATGGAAACCGCCAAATCATAGGTCAGATGGCGTCCACAGTGCCTCCATCTGCCTCATTGCAAGGAATCTTCCGCCAGGGGTTCTGTCTGAATCACTTATTTCAGAGATTTACACGGAAAGCCCGGTGTAAGTGCTCAGTGTAGAGCGCAGGATAAATGTGCGCCGAGCCATATTGTGATCTTAGGGAGGCAGAATAAACAAATCAGCAGCAGGTGAATTGGTTTTATTTATTTTTTACGCCGTTCCTTGTGCCGTATAAAAGTGATTAGGCGACTTTATACTTTGAGTCGGTGCGATTACAGCGATGCCAGATTCATATCAGGTTTTTATGATTGACAGCTGTCACACACTAAAAACTAATGTTTGCATCGCCATATTATGAGAGCTATAACTTTTCCATATTTCGTCCGACAGAGTCATGTTAAAGCTTGTTTTTTGCAGGACAAGTTAACGTTTTTATTGGTACCATTTTCGGGCAAATTACATTTTTTGATCACTTTCTATGCTGACTTTTGGGAGGCAGAATAAAACAAACAAAAGCAGGAGTGGAACAATAAGAGGAATAATATAATAGAAACACGTCACCACTTCTGTATTTATCACCCACTCCTGGTTTTGGCTTACAAATACTGAGGTAAAAAAACTCACCAAATACCGCAGACTCGTGATTCCGCACAGCGCGTGCTGTCAGGTGTCTCCAGTGGCAGTAGAGGGTAGTCATGTGACTGCAAGTATGCAATATGCATAATCTGAGCCACAATTTTTTTAATGTTCTGAACTTTATTTTACAACTAAAGTATAAATTGTAAAAAACCTTATAAGTTAGATATTACTGTATTCATACTGATTATATCGTACACACTAAAAATAGAACCCGAAAAACAATTATGGAATTGTGATTTTTTTTTTACAATGTCACCATGTTTAGAATTATGTTCCTGTTTTTCAGTACATTATATGGTAATGTGAATTGTGGCATTCAAAACTACAAATCGTCCTACAAAAAAACAAGCCGACATTCATCTCTACAAGTGCTTCTCACTAAATTAGAATATCATCAAAAAGTTAATTTATTTTAGTTCTTCAATACAAAAAGTGAAATTCATATATTATATAGAGTCGCTACAAGCAGAGTGATCTGGCTGTTGACAGAGTGCTGTATCCAAGCATATTAATGGAAAGTTGAGTGGAAGGAAAAAGTGTGGTAGAAAAAAGTGCACAAGCAACCGGGATAACCGCAGCTTTGAAAGGATTGTTAAGAAAAAGCCATTAAAAAATTTGGGGTAGATTCACAAGGAGTGGACTGCTGCTGGAGTCACTGCATCAAGGGCCACCACACACAGATGTATCAAGTACATGGGCTACAAGTGTCGCATTTCTTGTGTCAAGTTACTCATGACCAATAGACAATGGCAAAAGCATCTTAACTGGGCCAATGAGTAAAAGACCTGGACTGTTGCTCAGTGGTAAAAGTAAATTTTGCATTTCATTTGGAAATCAAGGTCCCAGAGTCTGGAGGAAGAGTGGAGAGGTACACAATTCAAGCTGCTTGAGGTCTAGTGTGAAGTTTCCACAATCAGTGATGGTTTGAGGAGCCATGTCATCTGCTGGTGAAGGTCTACAGTGATTTATCAAGACCAAAGTTAGCGCAGCCGTCTACCAGGAAATTTTAGAGCACTTCATGCTTCCCTCTGCAGACAAGCTTTTTGGAGATGGAAATTTCATTCTCCAACAGGACTTGGAACCTGTCCACACTGCCAAAAGTACCAGTACCTGGTTTAAAAACAACAGTATCACTGTGCTTGATTGTCCAACAAACTCACCTGACCTTAACCCCATAGAGAATATATGGGGTATTGTCAAGAGGAAGATGAGAGACACCAGACCCAACAATGCAGACAAGCTGAAGGCTGCTATCAAAGCAACCTGGGCTTCCATAACACCCCTGCAGTGCCACTGGCTGATCACCTCCATGCCACGCTGCATTGATGCAGTAATTGATGCAAAAGGAGCCCCGACCAAGTATTGAGCGCATTTACTGAACATACATTTCACTAGGCCAACATTTCGAATTTTAAAAACATTTTTTCAAGCTGGTATTATAAAGTATTCTAATTTACGGAGATAATGACGTTTGTGTTTTCATTGGTTGTAAGCCATAATCATCAACATTAGCAGAAATAAACACTTGAAATAGATCACTCTGTTTGTAATGATTCTATATAATATTTATTTTACTTATTTATTTTACTCGCTTATATAGCGCCATTAATTCCACAGCGCTTTACAGACTTTATGGGCACTGTCCCCATCAGTGCTCACAATCTGAATTCCCTATAAGTATGTCTTTGGAGTCAGGGATGGATTAAAAGTAGCAAGGGCCCCAGGCAGTTTGGAAGGCGTGGGCCCCACCCCCCACACACACACCTGATGTATCATGTGACATGTCACATGATCCCCCTTTGATAGATCATGTGATAGTTCATGTGAAATTAATTCTGCACAATATTAATACATGTATATTAATTATAATTATTTTTTTTACATTAATTTTATGATTTAATAGTGAGCACAATTAAGTATGCTGACATCCCCCTATATACAATATGAGCCCCCACATAACTCTCCTATACACAGCCGGAGGCCCCACAGCGCCATCTCCACGCAGCCGGAGGCCGCACGGCACCATCTCTACGCAGCCGGTGTTATGATCTGCAACAGGTACTAAGGAAAGAAAGGGGAAAGCTTTCCCTGCAGTAAGACTAAGCTGAATCCCTACAATGTAGCGGGCTGCCTGTTCCTTGCAAACGGACCCGCCTTAGTCCTCGGCTAGTCTGAACGAAGACCTATAGGATAAAGGGAAGGGGTCCCTAAAAGAACTAAGGACTGGAACAAAAAATGGGACACCTCCTGAACAGAGAAAGTTGTTGTAGAACACAAAAAGATAAACTGACAAAAAGGTACTAGAGGTCCCAGAAGGACCAAGCGAACTGACACAGATAGGAACCGAAGCACCTGGCTAGCAAAACAGTCAAACAACACTGAAGTCCAGCACAGCCAAAAGGGCGGAGCTGGAATATAAAGGCAGATGATCACGTGACCGCAAAACACAAGATGGAAAAAACAAACAGGAGTGTTCTAACAGTACCCCCCTCTTTTATGAGGATCCTCCGGATCCTCCAGGCCCAAGCCTATCCAGAAACCTACTGTTATGATCTGCAACAAGTACTAAGGAAAGAAAGGGGAAAGCTTTCCCTACAGTAAGACTAAGCTGAATCCCTACGATGTAGCAGGCTACCTGTTCCTTGCGAACGGACCCGCCTTAGTCCTCGGCTAGTCTGAACGAAGACCTATAGGATAAAGGGAAGGGGTCCCTAAAAGAACTAAGGACTGGAACAAAAAATGGGACACCTCCTGAACAGAGAAAGTTGTTGCAGAACACAAAAAGATAAACTAACAAAAAGGTACTAGAGGTCCCAGAAGGACCAAGCGAACTGACAGAGATAGGCACCGAAGCACCTGGCTAGCAAAACAGTCAAACAACACTGAAGTCCAGCACAGCCAAATGGGCGGAGCTGGAATATAAAGGCAGGTGGTCACGTGACCACAAAACACAAGATGGAAAAAAAAACAGGAGGGTTCTAGCAGCCGGAGGCCGCACAGCGCTATCTTCATGTAGCCGGAGGCTGCACTGCGCGATGTCCACGCAGCAGGAGGCCACACGGCGCCATGTCCACGCAGCAGGAGGCCGCATAGCGCCCCCCAGATGCAGCAGGAGGCCGCACGGCACCATCTCCATGCAGCCGGAGGCTGCACGGTGCACCCCAGATGCAGCAGGAGGCATCACGCACACACACACAAACAAACATATACAAAGACATATGCTTGCACGCATAAACACATTTGAAACACAAAAATACATATAAACAGACATATCACACAATAATATCTGCACACTGTACCACACACCCACCCACACACACTGCCACACACACATACCACTCACCATCCCCCGGCTCGGCTCCCATCGTCCAGCTCCTCTCCGGTGGTAAGTAGCAGTGCAGGGCACACTGCCTGACGTCGCGCTAGCAGACACTGCCGCGCACAGGGCCATGTCTCTTAGCTGTGATGCGGCCGGGTCAGCACTGCACCTGTAAACTTGCTTTCTTGCCGGCCGAAGAAGAAGCAGGGGCCCTGAGCAGCTACTGGGGAAGCAGCTCGGGTGCCCCCTGCCTGCTGGGACATGACCAATCTGGCCATGCCCCCCCCCCCCCCGAAGCCTTGGGCACCAGGCTGTAGCCCAGATTGCCCTCATTATAATCCACCTATGTTTGGAGTGTGGGAGGAAACCAGAGAACCTGGAGGAAACCCACGCAAACATGGGGAGAACATACAGACTCCTTGCAGTTGTTGTCCATGGAGGGATATGAACCCAGGACCCCAGCGCTGCATGGCTGCTGTGCTAATCACTGAGCTAAGTTTCACTTTTTGTATTGAAAAAGTGAAATAAATTAACTTTTTGATAATATTCTAATTTAGTGACAAGCACTTGTATGTCATTGGAAAAATAAAATAGTTATGGTTCTCAGAAAGGGGGAGTAAAAAAAACAAACAAGCGTAATAACAAAAATTTGGCAGGATTCGAAGATGGTTAACCCCTTCACGACCTTTGGCATTCCTATACGTTATAGTTGGATAAGGATTCTCGACCAATGATGTATAGGCCTGCACTACCCCCTTGCTGTTTAACCCCCTAAATGCCACAATTGATATTGATCGCAACATTTAGGAGGCTGTTAGACTTTCTGTCAGTGGAACACTGACAGGTATAATGCATTGCAATGCTACTACTAAAAAGTGGAATAAAACAAGATCAAAAGATCCGTTGTCAGGTGGACTCTCCCAGTAACAGCATTGTTGAGGGCACGGCAGATGTTTTGGGACACGTGCTTGTGTAGTGCGGGGATGGCACACCGGGAAAAATAGTGTTGGCTGGGGACCGAGTACCAAGGAACGGCCACCGCCATAAGGTTGCGGAAGGATTCAGTCTCCACCAGCCTAAAAGGCAGCATTTCCAATGCAAGCAGTCGTGAAATGTGCGAATTTAGGACTGTGGCCTGTGGGGCGTTGGCTGCGAATTTACGCTTTCGTTCAAAGGTCTGGGATATGGACAATTGAACGCTGCGGTGGGACGTGGACTTGGACGTTGCTGCTGTTTCTTGAGAAACTGCCATAACAAGTGAAGACTGAGAGGAGGGGGCATCTTTGCATGCAGTATGGACAGGGGATTGCCTTGCACGCACAACAGGGGGTTCTCTTACACGCACAACAGCGGAAGAAGCAGTGGTGACACCCGCTGACACTGTTTGTGGACCCTGGGGTTCGCCCCACAAAGTCGGGTGCTTTGCTGACATGTGCCTGATCATGCTGGTGGTGGTCAGGCTGGTAGTTTTGTCACCCCTGCTGATGCTGGCCTGGCAGGTGGTACAAATGGCCTTTTTGGGGTTATCAGCAGACTCTGGAAGACCTACCGGTTGTACTGGCAACGTCCCTCGTGTTGGTGTTACGGGGAACGGTTGCCCGCCTTCTGTCTGCGGCCACCACACTGCTTCTTCCTGCCTGTTGGGGTACTCTTCCTCACTCCCCCTGTGTGCTGCTGGCCTCTGCGTGTCTCTCCTGCCACGTTGGGTCAATTACTAGATCATCCACCACCTCCTCCTCTTCCACTTCCGCACCACGATCCTCCTCCTCACTTTGTGGCAATTGTATCTCGTCATCGTCCACCTCTTGTGACAAATTGCCAGCGTCGCATTCCTGTGGCTGTTCAAATATTTGGCCATCGCTACATGGGATCTCCTTTTCCACCACTTCAAGCGGAGCAGGCGAGGGGCCCAAATATGGAAGTGGACCAGTGAACAGCTCTTCAGAGTGTCCAACTGTGGGATCAGTTGCTGTCTGATGACACTCGGCATGGTGGGAGGAAGGAGCATCAGGGTGAGGAGTATGCGGTCGAGACTCACGGCTACTAAGACTTGACCGTGTGGAAGACAGACCGGAGGTGGTGGTGCCCAGGTGACTGAAAGTATTATCTGCTATCCAATTAATAACCTGTTCAAACTGATCAGTTCACAATACTGGTATTGTTGTGTGCTTCCCTAGTAATTCGGTCAAGAACTGGGAGCGAGAAGATGTGGCTGTTGGTTGTGGCACATTTTCACCTTGGCCACGGCCCCGTCCTCTGCACGCACCATCACCAGAACGTCCAGTTCCACGTCCCTTGCCACGCGCCTTGCCCATTGTAAATGAAGTAAAATAGCTTACACTTGCACTATTAATGGCAAAAGGGTAATAAAAAGGAGATTTGAACCGTGGAAGAGGAAAACCACAGTTCTATTTCTCTGGCCTACACCAGAATCTTTTAAACAGATATATTTGTGTCTGAACAGTCAGCGAGACACTCAAACTGTTTTTTTTTTATGTAAAAAAGGCAAAAAAGTGGATAATACAGAGATTTGAACCGTGGAACTGCAAAACCACAGTTCTAATTTCCTGGTGTATACCAGACTTTTTAAAATAGATATATTTGTGTCTGTACAGTCAGCGAGACACTGAAACTGTTTTTTTATGCAAAAAGGTGGATTACACCCAGATTTGAACCGTGGAAGAGGAAAACCACAGTACTAGTTATCCGACCTACACCAGACTCTTTTAAACAAAAATATTTGTGTCTGAACACTCACAGACAGACTAAATTTTTTTTTCGGTGGGGGGGGGGGTAATACCAAAAGGTTAATAAGACGGGTATTTGTACAGTCTGACTGAGGAAAAAAAAAAAAGAGGATTTAGATGAAAAAAAAGGATTTTTCCTGGCCCCTGAGACCTGGGGCTAAGTCTAGCAATTTGAAAAGCAGCACACAGGACTGTAGTGCAGTGTTTGTTGGTATAACCACTGCGTCTCCTATACAGCCGGCCTGCCTGATATCTGGAATGGATATTAGTCCTGGGAAGGACTGTTTGTTTGATTTTGCAGGCTTTAGAGACCCTACACTACCTATTTTACAGTTTAAATCTCTACCTAGCTTAGCAGCATTCTCCCTACACCGTCTGATGCAGGGCGACTGTGTCCAAGATGGCGGCGCCTGGTTTTAAATACTCGAGGTGACGCTGTGCGGCCAGCCAATCACTGTAATGCCCACAACCAACATGGCTGCGGCATTACAGTGACTGGCTGGCAATCCCTGCATGTTCATAGGCTCTGTAAGGACGCCAAACATGCAGGGCGGAGACCCGAGCTCCCACTCGAGTAACCCGAAAATGCTCGGTGCTCGCCGAACATCCCGAGTAGTGAGATGCTCGGGCGAGTACCGAGCAGTGTCGAGCATTCTCACTCAACAATAGAGATGAAGTGTTCATTCCACGCATTGATTTATGTCCTTCGGACACCGGTCTTCCATTTAAGCTTTGGTGTCAACAGTTTCCAATAAAACCAGCTTTTGCCATGACAATAAACAAGTCACAAGGTCATACTCTACACCGTGTTGGCATACATCTACCGGAGCCCGTTTTTGGTCATGGACAACTCTACGTTGCATTTTCAAAAGTTAAAATGAGATCCAACATCAAGGTGCAAGTTCTTCATACCCCTTTACAAGGAAAGTTGCTTATAGATAGTCAAAACGTATTCACAAGAAATGTGGTGTACAAAAATATTTTGGGTTGATATTGTTAACAAATATATTATAGTGTCGATGTACTTCTTTCGTCCGATGATTTATTTAAATACAGTTAGATATTCATGTAATGGTTTATATATTTTGATGATCTGTTTAATAATTTCGTTCAGTTGTATTTAGATGTATGAGCAATAAAATTTAATGATAATGTATATATTTTACCAGGAAAATCCTGTGTATTCATTGCATTATTCTTAAATCTTCATAAATAAACTACATACATATTCTAGAATACCCGATGCGTTAGAATCGGGCCACTATCTAGTATTTATAAATATATATATACAGTACAGACCAAAAGTTTGGACACAAATCATTTAAAAAAAATTCTTTATTTTCCTGACTTTGAAAATTGTACATTCACACTGAAGGCATCAAAACTATGAATTAACACATGTGGAATTATATACTTAACAAAAAAGTGTGAGACAACTGAAAATATGTCTTATATTCTTGGTTCTTCAAAGTAGCCACCTTTTGCTTTGATGACTGCTTTGCACACTCTTGGCATTCTCTTGATGAGTTTCAAGAGGTAGTCACCGGAAATGGTTTTCACTTCACAGGTGTGCCCTGTCAGGTTTAATAAGTGGGATTTCTTGCCGTATAAATGGGGTTGGGACCATCAGTTGTGTTGTGCAGAAGTCTGGTAGATACACAGCTGTTAGTCCTACTGAATAGACTGTTAGAATTTGTATTATGGCAAGAAAAAAGCAGCAAAGTAAAGAAAAATGAGTGGCCATCATTACTTTAAGAAATGAAGGTCAGTCAGTGTGAAAAATTGGGCACACTTTGAAAGTGTCCCCAAGAGCAGTGGCAAAAACCATCAAGCGCTACAAATAGTGTTGAACGAGCAATAAAATGCTCGGGTGCTCGAAGCTCTGGCCGAGCTCACCGTGATACTCGAGTGCTCGACCCGAGCAACGAGCCCAATGTTAGTCTATGGGAGACCCGAGAATTTTTGCGGCGGCACCCCCGGCAGTCTGTAGAAAGCCTAAAAAGTGCCCAAAACGATAGTGACAGTGCTCAAATGACATGGGGACAGCATGGGGATCGCCCCAGGAAGCATTTCTGACCCCCCAGGTCACTGCTGTCAACAACGTGGTCTGAGGTATTAAACCACTTTTACGGGCTGTGACAGTGTCACTGGTTTTATATGTGAGGGGAGGTATGTGTCACTCAGGATGCTCTCCTGTGTGAACTAAGACCTACTTTATTTTTCAGCCAGCATGTTATATGCTGGTAGGCTTACACTATTAAAGGGTGTGCGGTTTTATGGGAATGGCAAAGAGGGCGGGACGCCATTCCCCCTACCTCCCCTCAGGGTGTGGCTGAGCAATGTGTAAAGGCTCAGTCCCTTTTTTTTTCTCTGGAGTGTGGTCTGGAGAGGGAAGTCTCCAGACAGTATTGTGGAAGCTCCAGAGCTTTTCACATGGACTTTAGCAGTGCAGTTTATGCTACCGAGAGCGGGCGGAACCCGCTCATCTATGGACTGAGTTATACTTTGTTTTGTTTTGTTTTTCTTTTAACCCAGAGGGGTCATGTTTGTTTTCCTGTGAAACCTGCATGAGTTTATGGCTGATAATAAGCCAGCAGAAAGGAAACCTGAGAACGTGTGTCCTGAGTCTGCCTCCAGGAGAGTCGAGCGAGTCGTCTTGCCACAGTTGGTGTTAGAGTGCGTGCAGGATTCCAGGAACACGTGTACCTGCTACAAAGACCGGTGGATGTCCTGGGTGAAGGCCGCCAGCCAGCCAGGGAAGTCCAGCGGCATGGAGGAGCTTGTTAAGCACCTGGTCCAGGCCCAGCAGAGCATGCAGCAGCAACACCTGCAGGCCCAGCAGAGCATGCAGCAGCAGCACCAGGAGAGTATGCAGCTGGCCCAGCGGAGCATGCAGCAGCACCAGGAGAGTATGCAGCAGACCCAGCGGAGCATGCAGCAGCAGCACCAGGAGACGACCAAACTGTTGCTTCAGCAGATCCAGTAGCAGCAAAAGTCACAGCAGCAGCACCAGCAGGAGGCACAGCAGCACCAGCAGGAGGCGCAACAGCAGATACAGCTTTTGGCGGACGCCATCCAGAGCAGGGCAGCCGCCCCACCCCCAGGGCCGACTGATGATTCTCACGTCAGGAAGGCGGTAAGGCAGGCCATGCAGAAGATGACCCCTGGGGATGATGTAGAAGCATTTCTGACTGTTTTTGAGAGGGTGGCTGATCGTGAGAGACTTCCTCCAGCACAGTGGGCAGAGGTTCTGGCGCCATATTTATCGGGTGAACCCCAAAAGGCGTATTTTGACTTGGCGCTGCAAGATGCTAAGGAATATGCCAAACTAAAGACAGAGATCTTAGCACGTCTAGGAGTACATATGGCGGTAAGAGCCCAGCGAGTTCATCACTGGGCGTATGCTAGCAACAAACCTCCTCGCTCGCAGATATTTGACCTCCTGCATCTTGTTCAGAAGTGGCTACAACCGGAGTCCTCCACTCCGGCCCAGATGGTTGAGCGGGTGGTGATTGACAGGTTCATGCATTCCCTTCCCAAGCCAGTACAGACCTGGGTTGCCCAGGGTGATCCCCAGAACGCAGATGACTTCATCGGCCTGGTAGAGAGGTACCAGGTAGTCGAGAGATCTCTTGGGAAACCGGATGCAGTCACTTCTCCCTACTGGGATACTCAAAAGGGGGCGGGTTCACCACGGAAGGGGTCTAGAGCCACCACTGGGGGACGTCCCACTCCTACTGAAGGTGCCTTTAGAACAGTTGGTAAAGATATAGTTTGCTGGCGGTGTCACAACCCTGGACATGTAGCCGCCAGGTGTCAAATATCCCCGGAGCCCATGGACTGCAGCCTAGGCAGACGGGTCTCCTATTATGCCTATCCAGCCTGTAGCGTGGACTGTCAACCCGGCGAGGGGCCGCAGGCGTGTACAGCGTCCATTAATGGAGTAAAAGTGCTTGGGCTGTTGGACTCCGGGAGTCTGGTGACCTTGATCAGAGCATCCCTTCCCCACCAGTTGATCCCTTCCAAAACCCTGGGCGTTCGGTGCATCCATGGTGATGCCAAGGACTATCCTGTGGCCACAGTCGGGACAGACTGTGGTGCCCAGTCCCATGAAGTCGGGGTAGTAAAGGACCTGATACATCCCGTCATATTGGGCCGCGATTTTTCCTTATTCTGGGACTTGTGGGGGAAGGGAACTGGACTAAGTAGTATGGGGAAAAGCCAGGTCCTTGAAGAAGAACCCCCGACGAAGTCTCAGATGGAGGAGTTCCCACTGTGCGTCCTTGTCGGTGATGAGGGTGAGACGGTGACCGAGGAGGCCGACCTCCCTGCGTTAGATATGTCCAAAGAGAACTTTGGGACTGCTCAAGTTCGAGACCTGACCTTAAAAGGGGCGTTCGACCAGGTTACTGTATGTAATGGGGTTGCCCAAGAGCTGGGGGCTGACACCAGATTCCCCCACTTTGCAGTGCAGGGGGAGTTGCTATATCGGGTGGCCAAACTGAGGGGCGGTGAGATAGTGGAACAGCTGTTAGTGCCGGGGCCATACAGACGGCGGGTGCTAGATATGGCCCATTCACATGTTCTGGGGGGACACCTAGGGGTTGAGAAAACTCAGGAGAGGATATTGAGAAGGTTTTATTGGCCAGGGTGTTATCGAGAAGTTCAAAACTATTGTAGGTCCTGCCCCACCTGCCAAATAACCGCTCCCTCCTCCCACTTCCGTACCCCCTTAGTCCCACTACCTGTGATAGAGGTTCCCTTTGAGATGATTGCCATGGACCTCGTGGGCCCCTTAGTTAAATCAGCTCGGGGCCACCAATATATCCTGGTCATCATGGACTATGCGACTCGGTATCCGGAAGCGGTTCCCCTAAGGAACATGTCCAGTAAAAGTATAGCCCGAGAGCTGGTCCATATTTTTGCTCGGACAGGTCTACCAAAAGAGATTCTGACAGACCAAGGAACCCCCTTCATGAGCAAGGTGATGAAGGAGCTTTGCAGAGTCCTTCAGATAACTCAGCTTCGGACCTCGGTTTATCATCCACAGACGGACGGCCTAGTAGAACGCTTCAACAAGACCTTAAAGGCGATGCTCAAGAAGGTCGTTGAAAAGGATGGGCGAGACTGGGACTACCTGCTCCCATTTCTGCTTTTCTCGGTCAGAGAAGTTCCTCAAGCCTCCACTGGCTTCTCTCCATTTGAGCTCCTATATGGGCGGCATTCAAGAGGTCTCCTAGACATCGCCAAGGAACCTTGGGAGGCTGAAGTCACACCACACCGGAGTATCATCGAACATGTCGCTCAGTTACAGGAGAGAATGTCAAAGGTGATGCCCATCGTGAAGGAACATCTCCTCCAGGCGCAGGAAGCCCAGGCGAGGGTCTATAACCGGTCGGCGAGACTAAGACAGTTCCAGCCCGGGGACCGTGTTTTGGTGCTGATCCCTACCATCGAGAGCAAGTTCCTCGCCAAGTGGCAAGGTCCATACGAGGTGGTGGAGAAAGTCAGCGAGGTTAATTATAAAGTCCACCAGCCTGGCCGAAGAAAGCCGCATCAAATATATCATGTAAATTTGCTCAAGCCGTGGCGGGACCGTGAACCTGTGGAAACTCCTTGCCTGGGAACCGCACCAGAAGGCAAGGTGGAGGAGGTCACTATTGCAGAGACTCTATCATCGGCCCAGAAGCAACAGTGTCGAGAATTACTACAGCGGAATCAGGAGCTGTTCTCAGAGTTGCCGGGGCATACTCAAGTGGTAGAGCATGATGTGCTGACAGAGCCATACTTACGAGTGAATCTGAAGCCGTATCGGATTCCGGAAGCACGACGGGAGGTGATCTCGGCCGAGGTAAAGAGGATGTTAGACCTCTGAGTAATAGAGGAGTCAAAGAGTGGGTGGTCGAGCCCAATCGTCCTCGTGCCGAAACCCAATGGAGAGTGGAGGTTTTGTAATGACTACCGCCGGCTGAATGAGGTATCGAAGTGTGACGCGTACCCGATGCCCTGCGTCGACGAACTCATCGAGAGGCTTGGACCTGCGAGGTACATCACCACTCTCGACCTGACGAAGGGCTACTGGCAGATCCCCATGTCCCAGATGGCTAAGGAGAAGACGGCTTTCTCAACACCTGATGGGTGTTTTCAATACACGCGGATGCCGTTCGGACTACAGGGGGCCCCAGCCACTTTCCAGAGGGCTATGGATCGGATCCTAGCCCCACATAAGAAGTATGCTGCAGCCTACCTCGACGACATTGTGGTCTTTAGCCCAGACTGGGCTAGTCACCTACCTAAAGTACAGGCCGTTCTGGACGCGCTAAGGAAGGCAGGATTTACCATAAATCCGAGAAAGTGTGCCATCGGGAAGGAGGAGGCCAAGTACCTGGGCTATGTTCTTGGGAGAGGCGAAATAAAGCCGCAAATCAAGAAAGTGGAGGCAATTCAAACCTGGCCGCAACCACTCTCGAAGAAGCAGGTGAGAGCATTCCTAGGAATGGTAGGATACTACCGGCGGTTTATCCCGAATTTCGCCATGATTGCCGCGCCACTAACGGATCTTCTAAAAGGCACCAAATCAACCATGGTGAAATGGAGGGAAGAAACTGAGACCGCGTTTCAACAGTTGAAGCTAACATTGTGCAAGCAGCCGGTCCTGGTCGCGCCAGACTTCAAGAAAGAATTTGTGGTCCAGACGGACGCTTCAGAGGTTGGTATAGGGGCTGTACTCTCCCAAGAGATAAATGGGGAAGAACATCCCATTCTCTATCTAAGCCGAAAGCTGTCCTCCTGTGAGAAGAACTACGCCATAGTAGAGAAAGAGTGTTTAGCCATAAAATAAGCCGGAAGTTTAAATTAGTATCAGACCATGCCCCGTTGAAATGGTTGAGGCAGAAGAGGGGTAAAAATGCCAGGGTAACTAGATGGTTCCTAGGACTTCAAGAATTTAACTTTCACGTGGAGCATAGGCCTGGGAAGTTACATGGGAATGCAGATGCCCTCTCTAGGATTCCCTGCCTGGTGTCAGAAAGTGCCCAAACCTCCGGCTTTGGGCAGAGGGGGGGAATATGTGACAGTGTCACTGGTTTTATATGTGGGGGGAGGTATGTGTCACTCAGGATGCTCTCTTGTGTGAACTAAGACCTACTTTATTTTTCTGCCAGCGTGTTATATGCTGGTAGGCTTACTCTGTTAAAGGGTGTGCCGTTTTATGGGAATGACAAAGAGGGCGGGACGCCATTCCCCCTACCTCCCCTCAGGGTGTGGCTGAGCAATGTGTAAAGGCTCAGTCCCTTTTTTTCTCTGGAGTGTGGTCTGGAGAGGGAAGTCTCCAGACAGTATTGTGGAAGCTGCAGAGCTTTTGACATGGACTTTAGCAGTGCAGTTTATGCTACCGAGAGCGGGCGGAACCCTCTCATCTATGGACTGAGTTATACTTTGTTTTTTGTTTTTTTTCGTTTAACCCAGAGGGGTCATGTTTGTTTTCCTGTGAAACCTGCATGAGTTTACGGCTGATAATAAACCAGCAGAAAGGAAACCTGAGAAAGTGTGTCCTGAGTCTGCCTCCAGGAGAGCCGAGCGAGTCGTCTTGCCACAGGGCTCACAATAAAACGTTCAAAAACGAAACTGAAACAGCTTTCCTGTGAAATATGTTAAGGAACATCCTTTCCAGGGTGAAGACTTGTGTATAAGGTAAAATATATAACCAAAAACAAAAATACTCCTCCAAACCTTGGGCTATGTTCGCAAGTAGCATTTTTTATGCGTTGTTGCACTTTTGTATTGCTTTCAACTGTGACAAATGCATTCACCGGGAAATGTCATTTTAACATTTTACAACCTCATCTAGCCATGTGCTGTGTGACATATGCATACAGTGCTGAAAAGACATGGGAACAGCATGGGAAAGACCCCTGGAAGCATCTCTGACTCCCAGGTCACTGCCTAAAAGTGTGCCCATCAGAAGTGATCCTTGCCGCATCAGAAGATGCAGACTTGCAACTATCCCCGTGCAAGTCCTTGTCCCAGGGCAGTGTTCAATTGTACCTCCAACATTCCTTGCAATGCAAGCGCAAGTATGCAGCCTTCCACCCACCCACCCCCCAGGCTGCAATACCATACTGCTTGCTTGCTTGCACTTGAAATTGGGCCTTTAAGGCATGTGGAGGCGGAATCAGGCCACCACGTCATGGCTGCGTCGGCGGCCTGGTATCCATACTCAGTCCCCAGCCGCCCGGCGGCCGGGTGTCTACGCTTGGTCCCCAGTGCCAGGGGGCGGCCGGGTGTTCATACTCGATCCCCTGCCGCCCCGCGGCCGGCTGCCCACACACGGTCCCCAGCCGCCTGGGGGTGGCCGGGTGTCCATAAAGGATCCCCAGCTGCCCCTATTTGTCCCGGTGCGCCTTAGACACAAGCGCATACTAAAACATTACCTGTGCCCTCCGCAGTGTATTTAGTGGGAAGGACAGCCTAACCACAAACACGTGGACAAGTGAATGTGGCCAGGGATGGTCCATCTCACTGACGCCTTCACACTGGGTTAATATTGTGGAAGCCGGGACACAGTTGAACACTGGGGTGCAACACGTCCTCCAGACATAGAGGATTGCGGGTTCTGGGTCAATCAGTCTTCAACACAAAGTTCAGAAGGCAGACACCAGCAGTGGTCGGCCTCCTACACAACGAGTAAATTATTCATGATCATGAGGCCATCCATCTCCTTAGCTTTCTGTTTCTTGGAATGCAAGTGCATGTATGTAGTAGTGGCTAGGCCTGAGGTGGTCATCGTTTTGGCGCATATCCTACCTCCTCCGAGGATTGCTGGATGTTTTCCTGCTACTATCCCAGTTCTATGACTCCCGTTAAAACAAAGCTTCAGTTGATGAATAATGGATAAGGTGGTGGCAAAGGAGAAAGAGCAGGAGGAACAGGGACCATTCACATCAATATCAGGCCAGTCAACCACACATGTCTTGTAGGATATGTTTCTGTACCAAAAGGAGCGGTTCGGCTACACAGTTATAGGGCATACAGTGAGTGCAATGCCTACCAAAAATTTCGAGGCACTCCAATGCCCCTTGGAAGTGACATGGAGGTCAGAGGGCCTTAACTAAACCTTTTTATCCATTTATAGCAACTGGGTCTCCTGTACACTGTTGGCCTAAGCAGTGAATGTAAGACTTTCCAAAAATTATGAGGAACTGCAATGAACCTTGAAACAGACGTGGATTACAGCGTGCTAAAAACCTTCTACCCATTATTGAAGAGTGGATCTCCATTAGTGTTCGCCTATGCACTGAAAAGCAAAAGCTGACTAAAATTAGGAGGAAATGCAATACCCGTTGGAAGAGTCGTGGCGGTTAGAGTTAAATAAAAACAACAGTTCAATGCCCCTTGGAAGAGCTGTGGAGTTCAGAGTGGTTTAACAAGACGGTTTTAATGCCCCTTGGAAGAGTGGTGGAGGTCCCAGTGGAATAAAAAGACAATATCAATGCCCCTTGGAAGAGTGGTGGAGGTCGCAGTGGAATAAAAAGACAATATCAATGCCCCTTGGAAGAGACGTGGAGGTCCCAGTAGCTTAACAAGACGGTTTTAATGCCCCTTGGAAGAGACGTGGAGTTCAGAGTGGTTTAACAAGATGGTTTTAATGCCCCTTGGAAGAGACGTGGAGTTCGGAGTGTTTTAAGAAGACAGTTTTAATGCCTCTTGGAAGAGACGTGGAGGTCACAGTACCTTAAC
Source organism: Phyllobates terribilis (assembly GCF_046119375.1). Taxonomy (NCBI): domain Eukaryota; kingdom Metazoa; phylum Chordata; class Amphibia; order Anura; family Dendrobatidae; genus Phyllobates; species Phyllobates terribilis. Next base: position 641,663,093 of record NW_027362762.1, read on the forward strand.
AAGATGGTTTTAATGCCCCTTGGAAGAGACGTGGAGTTCAGAGTGGTTTAACAAGACGGTTTTAATGCCCCTTGGAAGAGACGTGGAGTTCAGAGTGGTTTAACAAGACGGTTTTAATGCCCCTTGGAAGAGACGTGGAGGTTACAGTAGCTTAACAAGACGGTTTTAATGCCCCTTGGAAGAGACATGGAGGTCACAATAGCTTAGCAAGACCGTTTTAATGCCCCTAGGAAGAGACACTGGAGTTCAGAGTGGTTTAACAAGACGGTTTTAATGCCCCTCGGAAGAGGGGTGGAGGTCCCAGAGCAATAAAAAGACAATATCAATGCCCTTTGGAAGAGTGGTGGAGGTCGCAGTGGAATAAAAAGACAATATTAATGTCCCTTGGACGAGACAAGTAGGTCACAGTAGCTTAGCAAGACGGTTTTAATGCCCCTTGGAAGAGACGTGGAGGTTACAGTAGCTTAGCAAGATAGTTTTAATGCCCCTTGGAAGAGACGTGGAGGTCACAGTAGCTTAACAAGACCGTTTTAATGCCCCCTGGAAGAGACGTGGAGTCCAGAGTGGTTTAACAAGACGGTTTTAATGCCCTCGGAAGTGGGGTGGAGGTCCCAGTGCAATAAAAAGACAATATCAATGCCCCATGGAAGAGTGGTGGAGGTTGCAGTGGAATAAAAAGACAAGATCAATGCCCCTTGGATGAGACAAGGAGGTCACAGTAGCTTAACAATCCGGTTTTAATGCCCCTTGGAAGAGACGTGGAGTTCAGAGTAGTTTAATCAAGAGGTTTTAATGCCCCTTGGAAGAGACGTGGAGGTCACAGTAGCTTAACAAGACAGTTTTAATGCCCCTTGGAAGAGACGTGGAGTTCAGAGTGGTTTAACAAGACGGTTTTAATGCCCCTTGGATGAGTGGTGTAGGTCGCAGTGGAATAAAAAGACAATATCAATGCCCCTTGAAAGAGACGTGGAGGTCACAGTAGCTTAACAAGACGGTTTTAATGCCCCTTGGAAGAGACGTGGAGTTCAGAGTGGTTTAATAAGACGGTTTTAATGCCCCTTGGAAGAGACGTGGAGTTCAGAGTGGTTTAACAAGACGGTTTTAATGCCCCGTGGAAGAGACGTGGAGGTCACAGTAGCTTAACAAGACAGTTTTAATGCCCCTTGGAAGAGACATAGAGTTCAGAGTGGTTTAACAAGACGGTTTTAATGCCCCTTGGAAGAGTGGTGGAGGTCCCAGTGGAATAAAAAGACAATATCAATGCCCCTTGGAAGAGACGTGGAGGTCACAGTAGCTTAACAAGACGGTTTTAAAGTCCCTTGGAAGAGATGTAGAGTTCAGAGTGGTTTAACAAGACGGTTTTAATGCCCCTTGGAAGAGACGTGGAGTTCAGAGTGGTTTAACAAGTTGGTTTTAATGCCCCTTGGAAGAGACGTGGAGGTCACAGTAGCTTAACAAGATGGTTTTAATGCCCCTTGGAAGAGTGGTGGAGGTCGCAGTGGAATAAAAAGACAATATCAATGCCCCTTGGAAGAGTGGTGGAGGTTGCAGTGGAATAAAAGGCAATATCAATGCCCCTTGGAAGAGATGTGGAGGTCACAGTAGCTTAACAAGACGCTTTTAATGCCCCTTGGAAGAGACGTGGAGTTCAGAGTGGTTTAACAAGACGGTTTTAATGCCCCTTGGAAGAGACGTGGTGTACAGAGTGGTTTAACAAGACGGTTTTAATGCCCCTTGGAAGAGACATGGAGGTCACAGTAGCTTATCAAGATGGTTTTAATGCCCCTTGGAAGAGACGTGGAGTTCAGAGTGGTTTAACAAGACGGTTTTAATGCCCCTTGGAAGAGACGTGGTGTACAGAGTGGTTTAACAAGACGGTTTTAATGCCCCTTGGAAGAGACATGGAGGTCACAGTAGCTTAACAAGATGGTTTTAATGCCCCTTGGAAGAGACGTGGTGTTCAGAGTGGTTTAACAAGACGGTTTTAATGCCCCTTTGAGGAGACGGGGAGGTCACAGTAGCTTAACAAGACGATTTTAATGCCCCTTATAAGAGCCATGCAGTACAGCATATTAAAAACATTATTCCCATTATTGGGGAGTGGGTCTCCTATAGGCTTTGCCTATGCCTTCCAAGCAACAGCTGCCCAAAATTAGGACGGAGGAACTTGCAATGGCCCTTACAAGAGCATGCAGTACAGCATATTAAAACCATTATTCCCATTATTGGGGAGTGGGTCTCCCATAGTCTTTGCCTATACCTTCCAAGCAAAAGGTGCCAAAAATTAGGACAGATGAACTTGCAATGCCCCTTACAAGAGCCATGCAGTACAGCATATTAAAAACATTATTCCCGTTATTTGGGAGTGGGACTCCCATAGTCTTTGCCTATGCCTTCCAAGCAAAAGCTGCCAAAAATTAGGATGGAGGAACTTGCAATGCCCCTTACAAGAGCCATGCAGTACAGCAAATTAAAAACATTATTCCCATTATTGGGGAGTGGGTCTCCCATAGTCTTTGCCCATGCCTTCCAAGCAAAAGCTGCCAAAATTTAGGACAGAGCAGGAGGAACTTGCAATGCTGGCAACACGGACCACGATCCGCCATCTTGAAGTGGTGGAAGAGGAGATCCCATGTAACGATGGCCAAATATTTGAACAGCCACGGCCACAGGAAGGCGACCCTGGCAATTTGTCACAAGAGGTGGACGATGACGAGACACAATTGCCACAAAGTGAGGAGGAGGACCGTGGTGCGGAAGTGGAAGAGGAGGAGCTGGTGGATGATCTACTAACTGACCCAACGTGGCAGGAGAACATGCAGAGCTAGGCCAGCAGCACACAGGGGGAGGGAGGCAGAGTACCCCAACAGGCAGGAAGAAGGAGTGTGGTGGCTGGAGACAGAAGGCAGGCAACTGTTCCCCGTAACACCAACACGAGGGACGTTGCCAGTACAACGGGTAGGTCTTCCAGAGTCTGGAATCTTTTTAAAGACTCTGCTGATAACCCCAAAAAGGCCATTTGTACCACCTGCCAGGCCAGCATCAGCAGGGGTGACAAAACTACCAGCCTGACCACCACCAGCTTGATCAGGCACATGTCAGCAAAGCACCCGACTTTGTGGGGCGAACCCCAGAGTCCACGACCAGTGTCAGCGGGTGTCACCACTGCTTCTTCCACTGTTGTGCGTGTAAGAGAATCCCCTGTTGTGCGTGCAAGGCAATCCCCTGTCCATACTGCATGCAAAGATGCCCCCTCCTCTCAGTCTTCACTTGTTATGGCAGTTTCTCAAGAAACAGCATCAACGTCCACGTCCACATCCCACCGCAGAGTTCAATTGTCCATATCCCAGACCTTTGAACGAAAGCGGAAATCGCAGCCAGTGCCCCACAGGTCACAGTCCTAAATTGGCAAATTTCACGACTGGTTGCGTTGGAAATGCTGCCTTTTAGGCTGGTGGAGACGGAATCCTTCCGCAACTTTTTTGGCGGTGGCCGTCCCTCGGTACTCAGTCCCCAGCCGGCACTATTTTGCCCGCTGTGCCATCCCCGCACTACACAAGCACGTGTCAAAAACATCTGCCGTGCCCTCAACAACACAGTTACTGGGAGAATCCACCTGACAATGGACATGTGGACAAGTGCTTGTGGCCAGGGACGGTACATCTCCCTGACGGCACACTGGGTAAACATAGTGGAAGCCGGGACCCAGTCGGACCTTGGGACGGAACACATCCTCCCCACACCGAGGATTGCGGGCCCTATGTCAGTCAGAGTTGCCCCCCACAGTGTACAGCTCCTGCGCATCCTCCTCCTCCTCATGTTCAGCCTTCATCTCAGATATCACCACATCAGTTAAAAGCTGGAAGCACTGCATTACTGCCTCAGCCAAGCGGCAACAGGCTTTGCTGAAACTCATAAGCTTAGGTGATTAGCCTCACACTGCTTGCGAGTTGTGGACAGCTGTGAAATAGCAGGCAGATCTGTGGCTGAGACCGCTGAACCTACATCAAGGCATGGTCGTGTGTGACAATGGCCGTAACCTGGTGGCTACTCTGAGGCGAGGCGAGATCACACACGTACCATGCCTGGCTCATGTGCTTAACCTCGTGGTTCAGCTGTTTCTTAAATCATACCCCAAGATGCCAGATCTGCTCGTCAAAGTACGCCGCCTGTCAGCTCATTTTCAGAAGTTGGCTACAGCTTCCGCCGCCCTTGCTGTGTTGCAGTAGCATTTGCAGCTTCCGGCACACCGACTGGTGTGTGATGTCCCCACACGTTGGAACTCTACCCTCCACATGTTGCAAAGGATTTGTGAGCAGAAGAGAGCAGTTGTGGAGTACCAGCTGCAACAAGGCCGTTGATATTCAGGTCAGAATCCACACATAAGACCTCAGGAGTGGTCCTGGATGTCTGACATATGTACCATCCTGACAAACTTTGAGGAGTCCACCAAGATGGTGAGTGGTGATGATGCTGTCATTAGCGTCAGCATCCCACTTGTCTGTCTTTTGCAACCCTCTCTGCAGAGAATTAAAGAGGAGGCATTGCAGCCAGAGTATGATGAGATGGATCAAGAAGCCGTAGCGGGCGATTACACACAGCCCAGCCTCATCTCATCCCAACGTGCATTGGGGGAAAATGAGGGAGAGGAGGAGGAGGAAGAACAGGAGCTGGTATCATGCGCTGTAGACGGTAGTACCTGTACAACTGTCCTACCGTCGGTTCAGCGTGGGTGGCCTGAGGACAGGAGGAGGAGGAGGAGGAGGAGGAGAGCATGGTCAGTCGTCATCTTGGTGAGGACACGGAAGTCTTGCCTGTTACCAGTCTGGCGGACATGGCTGACTTTATGTTACGCTGCCTTAACTGTGACCCTCACGTTGTCAAAATGTTGGGTGACAGTCATTACTTTTAGACCCCCACTACAAGGAGAACTTTCACTCTCTTATTCCTGAGGTGGAGAGGTCTACAATAATGGGGCAGTACCAGAAGGTCCTTGCTGCAGAACTGTTAAAAAAATTCCCATCTGAACACGCTAGCGGCAGAGGTCACAGTTCGTTGACCAACCAAGGCGTACAGGCGAGAGAGACGCAACTCCAATCCAGCAGAGGCAGGGGAACACTGTCAACGTTCTGGGGCAGTTTTCTGAGACCCGCCCAACTTACAGTCCCTAAGGCGTGGAGTACTCTCACATGGAGTGGAAAGTTTCAAAAGATGGTGAGGGAGTACCTTGCAGACCGTACCAGCGTCCTCCGTGATTCCTCTGAGTCTTTTAATTATTGGGTATCCAAGCTGGACACTGGAATGAACTCGCTCTCTATGCCTTGGAGGTCCTGGCCTGCCCTGCCGCTAGCGTGTAATCGCAGCGTGTTTTTAGTGCCGCTGGGGGAATTATAACTGATAAGCGCACTCGCCTGTCCACTGACAATGCTGACAAGATGACCCTTATCAAAATGAACAAGGGCTGGATTGGGCCAGACTTCTCATCACCACCAAATGACAGCAGAGTAACATCAAGTCAAATCCACTGTGTTGTTTCAGGAGGTGTATTCCCATGCACCGCTTCACACCCACACATGGGTATACGCTTCCTCATTTTGGCTGTGTTTTGCTCTTCTCCTTATCCTTAGCCTCCACCACCATTATAAAACCATGGTTCGTGTTGTCAGCATTGCAAGTTCCTCCATCCTAATTTTTGGCAGCTTTTGCTTGGAAGGCATAGGCAAAGACTATGGGAGACCCACTCCCCAATAATGGAAATAATGTTTTTAATATGCTGTACTGCATGGCTCTTGTAAGGGGTATTAAAATTGTCTTGTTAAGCTCCTGTGACCTACACGTCTCTTCCACGGGGCATTGATATTGTCTTTTTATTTCACTGCGACCTCCACCACTCTTCCAAGGGGCATTAAAACCGTCTTGTTAAGCTACTGTGACCTCCACGTCTCTTCCAAGGTGTATTGATATTGTCTTTTTATTCCACTGTAACCTCCACCACTCTTCCAAGGGACATTAAAATGGTTTTGTTAAGCTACTGTGACCTCCACCACTCTTCCAAGGGGCATTGATATTGTCTTTTTATTCCACTGCGACCTCCACCACTCTTCCAAGGGGCATTTAAACGGTCTTGTTAAGCTACTGTGACCTCCACCACTCTGCCAAGGGGCATTAAAACCGTCTTGTTAAGCTACTGTGACCTTCACGTCTCTTCCAAGGGGCATTAAAACCGTCTTGTTAAACCACTCTGAACTCCACAGCTCTTCCAAGGGGCATTGAAATGTTGTTTTTAATTACCTCTAACCTCCACGACTCTTCCAACGGGCATTGCATTTCCTCCTAATTTTTGTCAGCTTTTGCTTTTCAATGCATAGGCGAACACTAAGGGAGACCCACTCTCCAATAATGGGTAGAAGGTTTTTAGTACGCTGTAATCCACGTCTGTTTCAAGGGACATTACAGTTCCTCATAATTTTTGGAAAGCCTTCCATTCACTGCTTAGGCCAACAGTGTACAGGAGACCCAGTTACTATAAATGGAAAAAACAGTTAAGTTAAGGCCCTCTGACCTCCATGTCACTTCCAAGGGGCATTGGAGTGCTTCGAAATTTTTGGTAGGCGTTGCACTCACTGTATGCCCTATATCTTTGTAGCTCCTTTTGGTACAGAAACATATCCTACAAGACATGTGTGGTTGACTGGCCTGATATTGATGTGAATGGTCCCTGTTCCTCCTGCTCTTTCTCCTTTGCTACCACCTCATCCATCATTCATCAGCTGAAGCTTTGTTTTAACGGGAGTCATAGAACTGGGATAGTAGCAGGAAAACATCCAGCAATCCTCGGAGGAGGTAGGATATGCCCCAAAACGCTGACCACCTCAGGCCTAGCCGCTACTACATACATGCACTTTCATTCCAAGGAACAGAAAGCTAAGGTGGTGGATGGCCTCATGATCATGAATAATTTACTCGTTGTGTAGGAGGCCGACCACTGCTGCTGTCTACCTTCTGAACTTTGTGTTGAAGCCTGATTAACCCAGGACCCGCAATCCTCTATGTCTGGAGGACGTGTTGCATCCCAGTGTCCAACTGTGTCCCGGCTTCCACAATATTAACCCAGTGTGAAGGCGTCAGTGAGATGGACCATCCCTGGCCACATTCACTAGGGGGCGGCCAGGGACCGAGTGTGAACACCCGGCCGCCGGGCGGCTGGGGACTGAGTATGGATACCAGGCCGCAGATGCAGCCATGACATGGTGGCCGGCGTCTGCCTCCACAAGCCTAAAAGGCCTCATTTCAAGTGCAAGCAAGCTAGCAGTATGGTATTGCAGCCTGGGGGTGGGTGGGTGGCAGGCTGCACACTTACGCTTGCATTCCAAGAAAACAAAGCAGATGCTAACTTCTATCATCATCATCATGCTCCTCACCTTGGTACTCTCAACTCCCCTGATGACGAAGCCAGGGCCCACCGGAGGAGTCGGGTTGTCTGGTGGGCTCGGCCAATGCTGCTCTAAAGCAGGCCAGGCTAAAAAAAGTGTGGGGAAGGTTACCAGGAGAAATAGGGGCGGCTGGGGACCGAGTGTGGACACCCGGCCGCCGGGCGGCTGGTGACTGGGTATGGATACCAGGCCGCCGACGCAGCCATGAAATGGTTTCCGGCGTCTGCCTCCACAAGCCTAAAATGCCTCATTTCAAGTGCAAGCAAGCTAGCAGTATGGTATTGCAGCCTGAGGGTGGGTGGGTGGCAGGCTGCACACTTACGCTTGCATTTCAAGAAAGCAAAGCAGATGTTAACTTCTATCATCATTATCATGCTCCTCACCTTGGCACTCTCAACTCCCCCGATGGAGAAGCCAGGGCCCACCGGAGGAGTCTGGTTGTCTGGTGGGCTCGGCCAATGCTGCCCTAAAGCAGGCCAGGCTAAGAAAAGTGTGGGGAAGGTTACCGGGACAAATAGGGGCGGCTGGGGACTGAGTATTGATACCAGGCCGCCGACGCAGCCATGACGTGGTGGCCAGATTCCGCTTCCTAAAAGGCCTAAAAGGCCCAATTTCAAGTGCAAGCAAGCAAGCAGTATGGTATTGCAGCCTGGGGGTGGGTGGGTGGCAGGCTGCACTCTTACGCTTGTATTCCAAGAAAACAAAGCAGATGCTAACTTCTATCATCATCATCATGCTCCTCACCTTGGCACTCTCAACTCCCCTGATGGAGAAGCCAGGGCCCACCGGAGGAGTGTCTGGTGGGCTCGTCCAATGCTGCCCTAAAGCAGGCCAGGCTAAGAAAAGTGTGGGGAACGTTCCAGGGACAAATAGTGGCGGCTGAGGACTGAGTATGGAGACCTCGTCATCGACGCAGCCATGAGGTAGTGGCCAGCTTCGTCCTCCTCCAAACTAAAAGGCCCCATTTCAAGTGCAAGCTAGCAGTATAGTATTGAAGCCTGCGGGTGGGTGGGTGGTTGGCTGCATATTTGCGGTTGCATTGCAAGGAATGGGTTAGGTACAATTGAACACTGCCCTGGGACAAGGACTTGCACGGGGATAGTTGCAAGTCTGCATCTTCTGATGCGGCAAGGATCACTTGTGATGGGCACACTTTTAGGCAGTGACCTGGGTGTCAGAGATGCTTCCAGGGGTCTTCCCCATGCTGTTCCCATGTCTTTTCAGCACTGTATGCATGTGTCACACAGCACATGTCCAAATAAGGTTGTAAAATGTTAAAATTACATTTCCCAGTGAATGCATTTGTCACGGTTGAAAGCAATACAAAAGTGCAAAAACGCATAAAAAAATGCTACTTGTGAACATAGCCCAAGGTGTGGAGGAGTATTTTTATTTTTGGTTATTTATTTTACCTTATACACAAGTCTTTACCCTGAAAATGTTGTTCCTTAACATATTTCACAGGAAAGCAGTTTCAGTTTCGTTTTTCAACGTTTTAATGTGAGCCCGTAAAAGTGGCTTAATACCTCTGACCACGTTGTTGACAGCAGTGATGTGGGGGTCAGAAATGCTTCCTGGGGCGATCCCCATGCTGTCCCCATGTCATTTGAGCAGTGTCATTATCGTTTTGTTCACATTTTAGGCTTTCTACAGACTGCCGGGGGTGCTGCCTCAAAAATGCTCGGGTCTCCCATAGACTAACATTGGGCTCGTTGCTCGGGTCGAGCAACCGAGTATCACGGTGAGCTCGGCCCGAGCTTCTAGCGCTCGAGCATTTTAGTGCTCACTCAACACTAGTAATGTGCTTAAAACAAGTCAAAATGAGGCTCAGTATTGTGTGTGGCCTCCACCTGCCTGTATGACCTCCCTACTACACCTGGGCATGCTCCTGATGAGGTTGCGGATGGTCTCCTGTGGGATCTCCTCCCAGACCTGGACTAAACCATCCGCCAACTCCTGGACAGTCTGTGGTAAAACGTGACGTTGGTGGATGGAACAAGTCATGATGTCCCAGATGAGCTCGATCGGATTCAGGTCTGGAGAACGGACGGGCCAGTTCATAGCTTCAATGCCTTCATCTTTCAGTAACTGCTGACACACTCCAGCCACATGAGGTCTTGCATTGTCCTGCATTAGGAGGAACCCAGGGCCAACCGCACCAGCATATGGTCTCACAAGAGATCTGAGGATCTCATCTCGGTACCTAATGGATACACAGCTAACATAGTGATAACTCTGAATACAGATAATGTAGATGGCACATGCAGTCCTATGTAAAACCACAACTGACATTGATAACTCTAAATACAGATAATGTAGATGTCATCTGCAGTCCTATGTAACACCACAGCTAACTCTGAGAACTCTGAATATATATAATGTAGTAGATGTCACATGCAGTCCTATGTAACATCACTGCTTACACTGTTAACTCTGAATACCAATAATGTAGATGTCACCTGCAGTCCTATGTAACACCACAGCTAAAACACTGATAACTCTGAATACAGAGAATGTAGATGTCACATGCAGTTCTATATAACACCACAGCTAACACAGTGATAACTCTGAATACAGATAATGTAGATGTCATCTTTAGTCCTATGTAACACCACAGCTAATTCTGAGAACTCTGAATATATATAATGCAGTAGATGTAATCTGCAGACCTATGTAACACCAGAGCTAACACTGACAACTCTGAATACAGATAATGTAGATGTCACCTGCAGTCCTATGTAACACCACGGCTAACCCAGTGATAACTCTGAATACAGATAATGTAGATGTCACCTGCAGTCCCATGTAACACCAAAGCTAACACACTGATACCTCTGAATATAGATAATGTAGATGTCACCTACAGTCCTATGTAACACCACAGCTAACACGGTGATAACTATGAAAACATGTAATGTACTAGATGTCACCTGCAGTCCCATGGAACACCACAGCTAACACAGTGATAACTCTGTATACAGAATGTAGCTGTCACCTGCAGTCCTATGTAACACCACAGCTAACACCCTGATAACTCTAAATACAGATAATGCAGATGTGAACTACAGTCCTATGTAACACCACAGCTAACACTCTGATAACTCTGAATACAGAGAATGTAGATGTCACCTGCAGTCCTATGTAACACCACAACTAACACAGTAATAACTCTGAATGCAGATAATGTAGATGTCACCTGCAGTCCTATGTAACACCACAGCTAACCCAGTGATAATTCTGAATACAGATAATGTAGATGTCACCTGCAGTCCTATTTACCACCACAGCTAACACAGTAATGACTCTGAAAATATATAATGTAGATATCACCTGCTGTCCTATGTAACATCACAGCTAACACAGTGCTAACTCTGAATATAGATAATGTTGATGTCACCTGCAGTCCTATGTAACACCATAACTAACACTGCTAACTCTAAATACAAATAATGTAGATGTCACCTGCAGTCCTATGTAACACCACAGCTAACATTGATAACTCTGAAAACAGAGAATGTAGATGTCACCTGCAGTCCTATGTAACACCACAGCTAACCCAGTGATAACTCTGAATACAGATGATGTAGATGTCCTATGTAACAGTCCTATGTAACACCATAGCTAACACACTGATAACTCTGAACACAGATAATGTAGATGTAACATGCAGTCCTATGTAGCACCACAGCTAACACACTGATAACTCTGAATACAGATAATGTAGATGTCACCTGCAGTCCTATGTAACACCACAGCTAACCAGTAATAACTCTGAATACAGATAATATAGATGTCACATGCAGTCCTATGTAACAACATAGCTAACACACTGATAACTCTGAATACAGATAATGTAGATGTCACATGCAGTCCTATGTAACACCACAGCTAACACAGTGCTAACTATAAATACATATAATGTAGTAGATGGCACCTGCAGTTCTATGTAACACCATAGCTAACACACTGATAACTCTGAATACATATAATGTACTAGATGTCACCTGCAGTCCCATGTAACACCATAACTGACACTGCTAACTCTAAATACAGATAATGTAGATGTTACCTGCAGTCCTATGTAACACCACTGCTAACCCAGTGATAACTCTGAATAGAGATAATCTAGATGTCACCTGCAGTCCTATGTAACACCACAGCTAACACAGTAATAACTCTGAATACACAGAATGTAGATGTCACCTGCAGTCCTATGTAACACCACAGCTAACACTGATAACTCTGAAAACAGAGAATGTAGATGTCACCTGCAGTCCTATGTAACACCACAGCTAACCCAGTGATAACTCTGAATACAGATAATGTAGATGTCACATGCAGTCCTATGTAACACCATAGCTAACACACTGATAACTCTGAACACAGATAATGTAGATGTAACATGCAGTCCTATGTAACACCACAGCTAACACACTGATAACTCTGAATACAGATAATGTAGATGTCACCTGCAGTCCTATGTAACACCACAGCTAACCAGTAATAACTCTGAATACAGATAATATAGATGTCACATGCAGTCCTATGTAACAACATAGCTAACACACTGATAACTCTGAATACAGATAATGTAGATGTCACCTGCAGTCCTATGTAGCACAACATCTAATCAGTGATAACTCTGAATACATATAATGTAGATGTCACCTGCAGTCCTATGTAACACCACAACTATCACTGCTAACACTGAATACAGATAATGTAGATGTCACATGCAGTCCCATGTAACACCACACCTAACACAGTAATAACTCTGAATACAGATAATGTAGATGTCACCTGCAGTCCTATGTAACACCACATTTAACACAGTGATAACTCTGAACACAAATAATGTAGATGTCAGCTGCAGTCCTATGTACCACCACAGCTAACACAGTGCTAATTATAAATACATATAATGCAGTAGATGGCATCTGCAGTCCTATGTAACACCACAGCTAAAACTCTGATAACTCTGAATACAGAGAATGTAGATGTCACTAGAGATGAGCGTTGTTCGACTCGAACTGTTCGCCAATCTCAAATTCGAGCTGTTTTAGGCGGTGTTCGAGCCGTTCGGCGAACACGAACGATTTGAAAAAAATTCGGCTGTTCGAGGCTATGTTCGATAACTGTTCGTGCACCAAAATCATAACTGGATTTTTTCTCAGTAATGCTGAAAATTAATGTTAATACGCAGTTTGAGTGTACAGCGGGGCGGGGGAGGGGCAGGGGATGGATCTCTGCAGGAATAATGAAGATCTCCATTTTTTTTTCTCTTTCCCGCATTTACAGTGGGGAGGTGCAATCTGTCAGCCTATCAGCAGCGCACACACGGAGCGAACTGCTTTTTTTCACACAAGCAAGGGCATGTGTCATTGGCAGTGTATGTCACATGTCCTTGCCCTATAAGACCCAGCCATTTTCCCCGTCGCCACCATTTTCTCACTGCTGCAGCTGCGTGTTAGACGGCACCGCTGTTGCTGTGTGCGCTATACTTTGTTAATTTCAAGCCAATTTTCGCACAAATCTACAGATAGCTTGGGAGTAGGGAAGAGTTGTGATTGCAGTCCTTTTAAGGACTAGGTTACATCAGTTCCTATCACTTTTTGCCAGGCAGGTCTGTACCAGTGCTGTGCAAATTTTTTTCACATCATTTGGCTAAATCTAGCAAAGCAAATCCTTTTTGGCCTATTGCAGAGTGTGTTAGTCAGTGGAGTAGCCTATCTGTGTTGCAAGCTACACCACCTGTGTATACAATACAATTTTTTTACTGCACCTAGTGAAGTAAAACCTTTTGGGCATAGCATCATTCATTGGTCCATCTATACTAACCTCCACCAGGTTGCAAATTCAATATATTTTTTTTCTGCATCTAGCTCTGAAAAAATATTTCAGCTACTAGCAGTGTGTGGGACTTGTTCTATTAGTCCATCTATATTAACCTACATCAGGTTGCAAATTCAATATAATTTTTTTCTGCATCGAGCTCTGAAAAAATATTTAGGCTTCTAGCAGTGTGTGGGACTTGTTCTATTAGTCCATCTATACTAACCTCCATCAGGTTGCAAATTCAATGTAATTTTTTTCTGCATCTAGCTCTGAAAAAAATATTTCTGCTTCTAGCAGTGTGTGGGACTTGTTCTATTAGTCCATCTATACTAACCTCCATCAGGTTGCAAATTCAATATAATTTTTTTCTGCATCGAGCTCTGAAAAAATATTTAGGCTTCTAGCAGTGTGTGGGACTTGTTCTATTAGTCCATCTATACTAACCTCCATCAGGTTGCAAATTCTATATAATTTTTTTCTGCATCTAGATCTGAAAAAATATTTCAGCTTGTAGCAGTGTGTGGGACTTGTTCTATTAGTCCATCTATACTGACCTCCATCAGGTTGCAAATTCAATATAATTTTTTTTCTGCATCGAGCTCTGAAAAAATATTTCGGCTTCTAGCAGTGTGTGGGACTTGTTCTATTAGTCCATCTATATTAACCTACATCAGGTTGCAAATTCAATATAATTTTTTTCTGCATCGAGCTCTGAAAAAATATTTAGGCTTCTAGCAGTGTGTGGGACTTGTTCTATTAGTCCATCTATACTAACCTCCATCAGGTTGCAAATTCAATATAATTTTTTTCTGCATCTAGCTCTGAAAAAAATATTTCTGCTTCTAGCAGTGTGTGGGACTTGTTCTATTAGTCCATCTATACTAACCTCCATCAGGTTGCAAATTCAATATAATTTTTTTCTGCATCGAGCTCTGAAAAAATATTTAGGCTTCTAGCAGTGTGTGGGACTTGTTCTATTAGTCCATCTATACTAACCTCCATCAGGTTGCAAATTCTATATAATTTTTTTCTGCATCTAGATCTGAAAAAATATTTCAGCTTGTAGCAGTGTGTGGGACTTGTTCTATTAGTCCATCTATACTGACCTCCATCAGGTTGCAAATTCAATATAATTTTTTTTCTGCATCGAGCTCTGAAAAAATATTTCGGCTTCTAGCAGTGTGTGGGACTTGTTCTATTAGTCCATCTATACTAACCTCCATCAGGTTGCAAATTCAATATAATTTTTTTCTGCATCTAGCTCTGAAAAAATATTTCAGCTTGTAGCAGTGTGTGGGACTTGTTCTATTAGCCCATCTATACTAACCTCCATCAGGTTGCAAATTCAATATAATTTTTTTCTGCATCTAGCTCTGAAAAATATTTCAGCTTCTAGCAGTGTGTGGGACTTGTTCTATTAGTCCATCTATACTGACCTCCATCAGGTTGCAAATTCAATATAATTTTTTTCTGCATCTAGCTCTGAAAAAATATTTCGGCATCTAGCAGTGTGTGTAACTTGTTCTATTAGTCCATCTATACTGACCTCCATCAGGTTGCAAATTCAATATAATTTTTTTCTGCATCTAGCTCTGAAAAAATATTTCGTCTTCTAGCAGTGTGTAGGACTTGTTCTATTAGTCCATCTATACTGACCTCCATCATGATGCAAATTCAATATAATTTTTTTCTGCATCTAGCTCTGAAAAAATATTTTGGCTTCTAGCCGTGTGTGGGACTTGTTCTATTAGTCCATCTATACTAACGTCCATCAGGTTGCAAATTCAATATAATTTTTTTCTGCATCTATCTCTGAAAAAATATTTCAGCTTGTAGCAGTGTGTGGGACTTGTTCTATTAGTCCATTTATACTAACCTCCATCAGGTTGCAAATTCAATATAATTTTTTTCTGCATCTAGCTCTGAAAAAATATTTAGGCTTCTAGCAGTGTGTGGGACTTGTTCTATTAGTCCATCTATACTGACCTCCATCAGGTTGCAAATTCAATATAATTTTTTTCTGCATCTAGCTCTGAAAAAATATTTCAGCTTGTAGCAGTGTGTGGGACTTGTTCTATTAGTCCATCTATACTAACCTCCATCAGGTTGCAAATTCAATATAATTTTTTTCTGCATCTAGCTCTGAAAAAATATTTAGGCTTCTAGCAGTGTGTGGGACTTGTTCTATTAGTCAATCTATACTAACCTCCATCAGGTTGCAAATTCAATATAATTTTTTTCTGCATCTAGCTCTGAAAAAATATTTCAGCTTGTAGCAGTGTGTGGGACTTGTTCTATTAGTCGATCTATAGTAACCTCCATCAGGTTGCAAATTCAATATAATTTTTTTCTGCATCTAGCTCTGAAAAAATATTTCGGCTTCTAGCAGTGTGTGGGACTTGTTCTATTAGTCCATCTATACTAACCTCCATCAGGTTGCAAATTCAATATAATTTTTTTCTGCATCTAGCTCTGAAAAAATATTTCAGCTTGTAGCAGTGTGTGGGACTTGTTCTATTAGTCCATCTATACTAACCTCCATCTGGTTGCAAATTCAATATAATTTTTTTCTGCATCTAGCTCTGAAAAAATATTTCGGCTTCTAGCAGTGTGTGGGACTTGTTCTATTAGTCCATCTATACTGACCTCCATCAGGTTGCAAATTCAATATAATTTTTTTCTGCATCTAGCTCTGAAAAAATATTTCAGCTTGTAGCAGTGTTTGGGACTTGTTCTATTAGTCCATCATCTTTTTTGGACTAATACCACAGTTTGGCCACTCAGCTCTGCTCGGTTCCCATCCATTGTTTTTTGTGCAAACAACTCCAGAGTTGTGAATTAGTTAACCACCAAAATGAGTGGAAAAAGGCCTGCTGCTGGTGGAAAGGGGAATAGGCGTGTTGGGAAGGGAAAAAAAGGTTGTGTCATTGGGGTAGGTGTTAAAGCAACAGTAACATCTGCAGAAGAAAGACAATCTTCCAGCCAAACTAAAATGTCTACTTCTTTTAGCGGACAATGTGATAAGATCCCTTTCTTACGGCCACGCCAATCGCTACAAATTCCAGATGAGGCACAAAAACAGCAGATGCTTCAACGGATATCAAGTGCTCCTTTAAGTGGGCTCTCCTCCACCTCAACTTCAACATCACAAATACTCCAGTCCTCAGAGGTGTCACCCCAATCGCACTTGCTTCCTCACAGCTCCCAAGTCTCCAGCTGCCCGTCTGAGTATGGTGTAGAACAGATGGTTGAGTCTGCAGAGCTGTTTACTCATACTATAGCCTGGGAATCAGAGGTCGGCTCCAGAACTTCTGTGAATCCAGACGAGGAAATGATCTGCACTGATGCCCAGAATCTTTATAAGTCGGATCCAGGACCAGACGCAGAAAGTTCTGACCATAATGTAAACCCTCATTCCCAAACTGTAACTCCTGTTGGTGGAGACAATGAGGAAGACGATGATGAGACTCAAATACCTGATTGGAGCGACAACTTTAGTTTTTTGTCAGGGCAGGAACAGGTTGGCTCTGAGGACGACGGGTGTGATAACACACAGGGTGATGATGATGAGGTTGGAGATCCCACTTACTGTCAACCCACAGTCAGCCAAGAGATGAGGTCAGCAGAGGAGGTGGAGGAGGATGCTAGTGGCGACGAGGTCAGGTTGCGTTTTCCTGGACAGAGACGTAGTACTGGAAGCATGTCAACAACTGCATCCTCAAACACAACTCTGCCTCTGACCACAAGTCGTGGTGGCTCTTCAGGTCGCATGGGTGCTAAGCCTTGCATAGCCTGGGCATTTTTTCAGATCAATAAAGATGAGCCAGCTCGTGTTATCTGAAACATTTGTCAGCAAAAGCTAAGTAGAGGCCAAAAAATACATAGTTTGAGTACTTCATGCATGAACCTGCACATGGACATGAAGCATAAGTTGCAGTGGGAAGCTCTCTGTGCTACAATGCGGCCTAGCTGGCCGGGCCAACCACCGTCTGCCACATCTTGTGCTTCTGCAGCCTCTTCATCCTCTGTGACTGGGGGGACAGCAGTCACACCTGTTTTGGGACGCAGACCTGCCACCTCTTTACCCGCAACAGCCAGCGTGATTGGCAGGTCATCATTTTCTTTGGAGGTGGAAACACCAGCTGGTGTTCAGCGCTGTCCGACATCGATAGCACCACCTTTGGATCAAGGCAACCTAACATGTCTGCCTGTATCTTCCTCACAGACCGGCAGTTTGCCGGGGACACCCTTCTCAACCCCGTCTAAGCACAATAGCCAGCCCTCGGTCCCTCAGATGTGGACAAGTAAAAGACCATTTCCTCCTAGCCATGAGAAAGCTAAGAGGTTGAATTTCACTATCTGCAAGCTCTTGGCTACAGAAATGCTTCCTTTCCGCCTGGTGGACACAGAGGATTTTCGAGACCTTATGTCTGTCGCAGTGCCCCAGTACCAGATGCCCAGTCGGCACTACTTCTCAAAGAAAGGTGTGCCTGCGCTCCACCAGCATGTCGCACACAACATCACCGCTTCTTTGAGAAACTCTGTGTGTGACAGGGTGCATTTCACCACAGACACTTGGACGAGTAGGCATGGACAGGGGCGTTACATGTCGCTGACTGGGCACTGGGTAACTATGGTGACAGCAGGTCAAGGGGCTGCTGTCCAAGTCTTGCCGTCCCCACGAGTTGTGTGTCAATCCTCTTTATCTCAAAGTTCCTCCACTGCTTCTGCCTCCTCAACCTCCTCTCGGTCCTCCACCTGCACCCAAAGCCTGTCTGGTCATGCCACAAGCTTTCTAACTGCGCAGAAGGGATCCTGCACCCCTCCTTACTATGCTGGCAGTAGGGCTCAATGTCATCAGGCGGTTTTTACTTTGAAATGTCTGGGAAATGTGAGTCACACAGCTGAGGAGTTGTGGTCAGCTCTGGAGAACCAATTTCATGAATGGTTGTCTCCACTGGACCTGAAACCAGGGAAGGCCGTGTGCGACAATGCTGCAAACCTGGGTGCGGCCCTTCGCCGGGGCAATGTCACATACGTGCCTTGTATGGCTCACATGTTGAACCTGGTTGTCCAGCAATTTTTAGCCCACTATCCTGGACTAGATGGCCTTCTGCAGAGGGCACGGTCGCTGTGTGCTCACTTCCGCCGTTCGCATCCCGCAGCTCAGCGACTTACATCTCTACAGAAGTCGTTGGGCCTGCCACTTCACCGGCTAAAATGTGATGTGCCTACCCGGTGGAATTCAACTCTGCACATGTTGCAGCGACTGTGGCAGCACCGACAAGCCCTGGTGCAATACGTTCTGATGTATAGCCTGGGCCAACGAGATCCAGAGGTGGGGCAAATCACGCTGGAGGAGTGGTCTCATATCAGGGACCTATGCACCCTTCTGCACAGTTTTGAAATAGCGACGAAGATGTTTAGTGCTGACGATGCCATTATCAGCATGACTATTCCAGTGATTTACATGCTGGAGCACATGTTAAACAGAATTCGGAGTCAGGTGGTGGCACAAGAGGAGGTGGAGGAAGTAGAGGAGGAGGAATATCTGCAAGGTCCAGACGGTCGGCAGCACCAAGGCGGCAGGCATGTGAGGGTGGGGGAGATGGTTTTACCAGGGCGCATGGTAGCAGCCAAACTAGTGAGGAAGGTGCAGGAGCCCAGGAAGAAGTGGAGGACGAACTGATGGAAGACTCATCAGATGAGGGAGACCTTGATCACATTTTTGTTGTGCGAGGTTGGAGGGAGAGGACAGAGGAAGGAAGCATGATTGTTACCTCGCCACCAATACAACATGGACTTGGTGCTCCTGGATGCACAAGACACATGAGTGCCTTCTTGCTGCACTACCTGCAACATGACCCTCGAATTGTGAGAATTAGAAATAATCCTGACTACTGGGTTGCCACACTGTTAGATCCCCGGTACAAAAGTAAATTTGCAGAAATTATTCCTGCCATAGAAAGGAATGGACGCATGCAGGAGTATCAGCAGAGACTGTTGCAGAATCTTACATGTGCTTTTCCACAAAACACCAGTGGTGCACGTAGTGAATCTCACAGTTCCAACATGCCAACCGTGGGAACGTCGAGTGTTCAGCACTCAAACCGTAACAGAAACACAGTATCTGCTGGTAACATCAATTTTGCGGAATCATTTCACCACTTTTTTAGCCCATACTTTGCAAGGCCACAGGAGACAAGAAGTCTGACACATAGTCAACGCCTAGAGACAATGGTACAGGAGTATCTCCAAGTAAACATTGAAGCCATGACTGTGTCACTGGACCCTTGCTCTTTTTGGGCTTCCAATCTGGATAAATGGCCGGAGGTCGCCACTTACGCCTTGGAGATCTTGTCATGCCCTCCAGCCAGCGTTCTGTCTGAACGTGTGTTCAGCGCTGCTGGTGGTGTGCTGACAGATAAGCGCACGCGGCTCTCCACTGATAATGTAGACAGACTCACGTTCATAAAGATGAGCAAATCATGGATCCGAAACGACTTTTCTACCCCTGTGTCATCCTGGGGAGAGTAAAAGCTTGATGATTTGTTAAAATCACCTCACAAACCGTTTTAAGCTTTAAAATTACTAATCATGTTTATCTGTATCTTGGCTGGAAAATAATTTGGGCTTTGTAGCAGTGTGCAGTACTGATTCTATTAGGCCATTTATACTAAGCTACACCAGATTTAAAATTACTAATCATGTTTATCTGTATCTTGGCTGGAAAATAATTTGGGCTTTGTAGCAGTGTGCTGTACTGATTCTATTAGGCCATCTATACTAAGCTCCACCAGATTTAAAATTACTAATCATGTTTATCTGTATCTTGGCTAGAAAATAATTTGGGCTTTGTAGCAGTTTGCAGTACTGATTCTATTAGGCCATCTATACTAAGCTCCACCAGCTTTCAAATTAATAATAATTTTTAGCTTCATCTAGCCCGGAAAATAATTTTGGGTCTCCTAGATGAGCAAGACACATGAGTGCCTTCTTGCTGCACTACCTGCAACATGACCCTCAGATTGTCAAAATTCGAAGTAATCCTGACTACTGGGTTGCCACACTCTTAGATCCCCCACACTCTTCGATCAACCTTTTCATTTTAATAAAGACCAAAAAAATGGTCATTTTTGAAATTATAAGCATTAGCAGGTTATTAGAAACTGAAATCAAACAGTTTTCAACTCAAAACTTTATTCTAGGTGATGTTACATTTTCACATAGGACCCCTTGTTCGAAAGGAGCTTCTGAACTCTCTCGTCCATTGAATTTGTCAGGTTTTGGATGGTTTCTGCTTCAATTGTTTTACATGAGGACAGAATACCCTCCCAGAGCTGTTGCTTAGATGTGAACTGCCTCCCGCCATCATAGACACTCCTTTTGATGATGCTCCAGAGGTTCTGAATGGGGTTGAGGTCAGGGGAGCATGGGGGTCACACCATAAGTTTGTCCCCTTTTATGCCCATATCAGCCAGAGATGCAGATGTGTTATGTGCAGCATGAGACGGTGCATTATCATGCATGAAAATGATCTTGCTGTGGAATATACGGTTCTTCTTCTTGAACTATGGCAGGAAGTGCTGTTTGAGAAACTCCACATACATCATGGAGTTCATCTTTACCCCTTCAGGGATCCTAAAGGGGCCGACAATCTCTCTCCCCATGATTCCAGCCCAAAACATTACTCCACCTCCTCCTTGTTGGCGCTGTAGCCGTGTTTGCGTGGGGTGTCCATCAACCAGCCATCCTCCACTCCATCCATTTGGACCATCGAGCGTTGCCTGGCACTCATCGGTGAACAAAACAGTTTTGAAGTCAGTCTTCATGTATTGTTTGGCCCACTGGAGCCGTTTCTGCTTGTGAGCAGTGGACAGAGGAGGTCGACAGGATGGCTTACGCACAGCTGCAAACCTCTGAAGGACTCTGCATCTTGTTTTCGGGGGACGTTGGAGGCCCCAGCAGCTTCAAAAACTTGTCTGCTGCTATGACAAGGCTTTTTTGCCGCTGCTCTTTTAACCTGACGTAATTGCCTGTAGGAAAGAGTCCTCAATTTTCCCTTATCAGCACGCACACATGTGTACTGTGAATCAGCTACATACTTCTTGATTGTGCGATGATCAGGATGAAGTGTCTTGGCAATGTTGATAGTAGTCATGCCTTGACCTAAACACTCCACAATTTGTTGCTTCTCAGCAGCCGAAACATCCTTTTACTTTCCCATTTTGGCAGAAAATGTAGGCTGCTTAATAATGTGGGACAGCCTTCTTAAGTAGTCTTGCCTTTCATTGGACACTCCTGCCAAACTAATTAGCACAGGTGTCTGCAATTGCTTACAGTGATATAAAGAGCCCTGACACACATCACCATCAATGAGTTTAACTGACAAACAAACAAATTCTTCCCTTATCACTCCTAAACACGTTTTGCATAATAATTTGGAACACAGTGTACATGTGCTTTTCCACAAAACACCAGTGGTTCACGTAGTGAATCTTACAGTTCTAACTTGCCAACCGTGGTCAGTATGGAGTTGTTCAATAAAGGGCCCAAAATTAAGATAACATAGACGGGAGAGGTCTCTATGAATAGGAATTCCTAAGTATTTGATACCATGTGAGGACCAGGCAAAGGGAAAGTTGGACTGGATGGAATCCTGTATGGATTTGGGGATGGAGACATCGAGGGCCTCAGACTTTGCTGCATTGATTTTAAAATTTGACCATGTAACAAAGTGATCTATTTCAGCCATAACAGCAGGGATGGATATATGTGATTGAGTGATATATACTAGGACATCATCAGCAAATGCAGAGCACTAGTACTCGGTGCCTCCCACCTCAATCCACCTAATATTGAGGTTATGGCGAGTTGATGAGAGCCGGTGCTCCATCACTAGGATGTATAAGAGAGGGGACAGAGGACATCCCTGCCTTGTCCCATTGGTGATTATGAAAGGTGATGAAAATGTTCCATTTATCTTCAGCCTAGGTGACGTATTGCGATACAGGGCCGTGATTTTGCCTATAAAAGGGTCCCCTAGACCCCTACCCCAAGCTTTTTAAAGGAATAATATATGGCGTGCCAGGAGACTCCATGGAGTGCTTTCTCAGCATCCAACGAGAGTATCTAATTACAAATTTTTAACTGCATCTAGCACAGGAAATACTTTGTGCCTAGTAGCAGTGTCTGCTAGTCAGCTGATTATCCCAGCTGTTAAGCAAGCTACACCACCTGTAGTTTGGACACTTAATTTTTTCAAAGGAAATGGTTCGGGCCCCCGGGACACTCAGTGAAGAGCATCGGGGAGACACCCCAAGGCATAGGGGCTGGGACTGGCGGTAGGACGCCTTGCGGTGGACCGCCGAGCTCGATCCTTATAAAAGCTTTTTAACTGCAGCAGCTTTAGTGGACGCTACTGGAGCTGGAATTACGCGGCGGCTGGCATGAGACTTGCCCTCCAAAAGATCCTTGTAAAAGG
The DNA here is from genome assembly GCF_046119375.1 of Phyllobates terribilis. Taxonomy (NCBI): domain Eukaryota; kingdom Metazoa; phylum Chordata; class Amphibia; order Anura; family Dendrobatidae; genus Phyllobates; species Phyllobates terribilis. Next base: position 641,685,845 of record NW_027362762.1, read on the forward strand.
ATTTAAAATGTATTCATTCAAATTAGAGAGACAATTTAAATTAAAAAGCTTAGACCTGCCTCCACCACAGGGGGGCTCGCTCGACCCACCAGCGGACAGGCACCAGTTTTGGGAGAGGGGGGCTGGCCGTCAGGGTTCACCGCGGCTCTGGCACAAACCCGGCGACACGGAGGTCGCACGGGCAGGAACGGACTGCCTATATCTGTGTCTCCCCCTCCTTTTACTCCTCCACCTCTTTTCTGGTTTTCACCTGGTTTTTGCATGACTATATGTACTTGTCGCTTTTCCATGTGATAGTTGTGTCTTCTGAGCAGTTTGTCAGCTTTTGGACACCTTTGAAGGTGTTTTCTATGTATTTCTATGTGTTTTTGTTTGCCTGCCATTGGTTTTAACGGTGTTCGAAGGTGTTCGATGAACAGTTCGACAAACAGTTCGGCGAACATACGGGTGTTCGACGAACTGAACCGAACTCGAACACTACGGGGGTGGCTCAACACTAGATGTCATATGCAGTCCTATGTAACACGACAGCTAAAACAGTAATAACTCTAAATGCAAAGAATGTAGATGTCACCTACAGTCCTATGTAACACCACAGCTAACACTGATAACTCTGAAAACAGAGAATGTAGATGTCACCTGCAGTCCTATGTAACACCACAGCTAACCCAGTGATAACTCTAAACACAGAGAATGTAGATGTCATCTGCAGTCCTATGTAACACCTCAGCTAACACTGATAACACTGAAAACAGAGAATGTAGATGTCACCTGCAGTCCTATGTAACACCACAGCTAACACACTGATAACTCTGAATACAGATAATGTAGATCTCACATGCAGTCCTATGTAACACCACAGCTAACACAGTAATAACTCTGAATACAGATAATGTAGATGTCACCTGCAGCCCTATGTAACACCATAGCTAACACATTGAAAACTCTGAATACAGATAATGTAGATGTCACATGCAGTCCTATGTAACACCATAGCTAACACAGTAATAACTCAGAATACAGATAATGTAGATGTCACCTGCAGTCCTATGTAACACCACAGCTAACCAGTAATAACTCTGAATACAGATAATGTAGATGTCACATGCAGTCCTATGTAACATCATAGCTAATGCACTGATAACTCTGAATACAGATAATGTAGATGTCACATGCAGTCCAATGTAACACCACAGCTAACACAGTGCTAACTATAAATACATATAATGTAGTAGATGGCACCTGCAGTTCTATGTAAGACCATAGCTAACACACTGATAACTCTGAATACAGATAATGTATATGTCACCTGCAGGCAGTCCTATGTAACACCACAGCTAACCCAGTGATGACTCTGAATACACAGAATATAGATGTCACCTGCAGTCCTATGTAGCACAACAGCTAACCATTGATAACTCTGAATAAATATAATGTAGATGTCACCTGCAGTCCTATGTAACACCACAACTATCACTGCTAACACTGAATACATATCATGTAGATGTCACATGCAGTCCCATGTAACACCACAGCTAACACAGTAATAACTCTGAATACACAGAATGTAGATGTCACCTTCAGTCCTATGTAGCACAACAGCTAACCAGTGATAACTCTGAATATATATAATGTAGATGTCACCTGCAGTCCCATGTAACACCACAAGTATCACTGGTAACACTGAATACAGATAATGTAGATGTCACGTGCAGTCCTATGTAACACCACAGTTAAAACAGTAATAACTCTGAATACAGATAATGTAGATGTCACCTGCAGTCCTATGTAACACCACAGCAAACCAGTGATTTCTCTGAATACATACAATATAGATGTCACCTGCAGTCCTATGTAACACCACAGCTAACCCAGTGATAACTCTGAATGCATATAATGTAGAAGTCACCTGCAGTCCTATGTAACACCACAGCTAACACAGTAATAACTCTGAATACAGAAAATGTAGATGTTAACTGCAGTCCTGTGTAACAACTCAGTTAACACTGATAACACTGAATACAGATAATGTAGATGTCACATGCAGTCTTATGTAACACCACAGCTAACACAGTAATAATTCTGAATACAGATAATGTAGATGTCATCTGCAGTCCTATGTAACATCACAGCTAACACTGCTAACACTGAATATAGATCATGTATATGTCACCTGCAGTCCTATGTAACATCACAGCTAACACTGCTAACACTGAATACAGATCATGTAGATGTCTCCTGCAGTCCTATGTAACACCACAGCTAACACTGCTAACACTGAATACAGATAATGTGGATGTCACATGCAGTCCATGTAACATCACAGCTAACACTGATAACCCTGACTACAGATAATGTAGATGTCGCCTGCAGTCCTATGTAACATCATAGCTAACCCAGTGATAACTCTGAATATTGGTAATGTAGATGTGACATGCAGTCCTATGTAACACCACAGCTAACACAGTGATAACTCTGAATACAGATAATGTAGATGCCACCTGCAGTCCTATGTAACACCACAGCTAACACTGATAACCCTGACAACAGATAATGTAGATGTCACCTGCAGTCCTATGTAACACCACAGCTAGCACATTGATAACTCTGAATACAGATAATGTAGATGTCACCTGCAATCCTATGTAACACCACAGCTAACACCCTGATAACTCTGAATACAGATAATGTAGATGTCACCTGCCGTCCTAAGTAACACCACAGCTAACACAGTAATAACTCTGAATACAGATGATGTAGATGTCACCTGCAGACCTATGTAACACCCCAGCTAACATTGCTAACACTGAATACAGATAATGTAGATGTCACCTGCAGTCCTATGTAACACCACAACTAACACTGCTAACACTGAATACAGATAATGTAGATGTCACATGCAGTTCGATGTAACATCACAGCTAACACTGATAACCCTGACTACAGATAATGTAGATGTCGCCTGCAGTCCTATGTAACATCATAGCTAACACTGATAACCCTGACAACAGATAATGTAGATGTCACCTGCAGTCCTATGTAACACCACATATAACACAGTGATAACTCTGAATATAGATAATGTATATGTAACCTGCAGTCCTCTGTAACACCATAGCTAACACCCTGATAACTCTGAATACAGATAATGTAGACGTCACATGCAGTCCTATGTAACACACAGCTAACCCAGTGATAACTCTGAATACACATAATGTTGTTGTCACCTGCAGTACTATGTAACACCACAGCTAACCCAGTGATAACTCTGAATACAGATAATGTAGATATCACCTGCAATCCTATATAACACCACAGCTAACACTGCTAACACTGAATACAGATAATGTAGATGTCACATGCAGCCCTATGTAACAACACAGCTAACACAGTAATAACTCTGAATACAGATGATGTAGATGTCACCTGCAGTCCTATGTAACACCACAGCTAACACTGATAACTCTGAATACAGATAATGTAGATGTCACATGCAGTCCTATGTAACACCACAGCTAACACAGTGCTAACTATAAACACATAATTTAGTATATGGCACCTGCAGTCCTATGTAACTCCATAGCTAACACACTGATAAATCTGAATACATATAATGTAGATGTCACATGCAGTCCTATGTAACACCACAGCTAACTCAGTGCTAACTATAAACACATAATTTAGTATATGGCACCTGCAGTCCTATGTAACTCCATAGCTAACACACTGATAACTCTGAATACATATAATGTACTAGATGTCACCTGCAGTCCCATGTAACACCATAACTAACACTGATAACTCTAAATACAGATAATGCAGATGTCACCTGCAGTCCTATGCAACACCACAGCTAACACAGTAATAACTCTGAATACATATAATGTAGATGTCACCTGCAGTCCTATGTAACACCACAGCTAACACTGCTAACACTGAATACAGATCATGTAGATGTCACATGCAGTCCTATGTAACACTACAGCTAACAGAAATATCTCTGAAAACAGATCATGTTGATGGCACCTGCAGTCCTATGTAACACCACAGCTAACACTGCTAACACTGAATACAGATAATGTAGATGTCACATGCAGTCCTGTGTAACAACACAGCTAACACAGTAATAACTCTGAATACAGGTGAAGTAGATGTCACCTGCAGACCTATGTAACACCACAGCTAACACACTGATAACTCTGAAAATATATAATGTAGATGTCTCCTGCAGTCCTATGTAACATCATAGCTAACACATTGATAACTCTGACTACATATATTTGTAGATGTCACCTGCAGTCCTATGTAACACCACAGCTAACACACTGATAACTCTGAATACAGAAAATGTAGACGTCACATGCAGTCCTATGTAACACCACACCTAACACTGTGATAACTCTGAATATTGATAATGTAGATGTCACCTGCAGTCCTATGTAACATCACAGCTAACACAGTGATAACTCTGAATATAGATAATATAGATGGCACCTGCAGTCCTATGTAACATCACAACTAACACAGTAATAACTCTGAATACAGATAATGTATATGTCACATGCAGTCCTATGTAACACCACATTTAACACAGTGATAATTCTGAACACAGATAAAGTAGATGTCAGCTGCAGTCCTATGTACCACCACAGCTAACACAGTGCTAATTATAAATACTTATAATGCAGTAGGTGGCGCCTGCAGTCCTATGTAACACCACAGCTAACCCAGTGATAACTCTGAATACTGCTAATGTAGATGTCACCTGCAGTCTTATGTAACAGCACAGCTAACCCAGTGATAACTCTGAATACAGATAATGTAGATGTCACCTGCAGTCCTATGTAACACCACAGCTAAAAGTGAATACAGATAATGTAGATGTCACATGCAGTCCTGTGTAACACGACAGCTAACACAGTGATAACTCTGAATACAGATAATGTAGACGTCACATGCAGTCCTATGTAACACCACAGCTAACCCAGTGATAACTCTGAATACAGATAATGTAGACGTCACATGCAGTCCTATGTAACATCACAGCTAGCACTGATACCCCTGACAACAGATAATGTAGATGTCACCTGCATTCATATGTAACACCACAGCTAACATTGATAACCCTGACAACAAATAATGTAGATGTCACCTGCAATCCTATGTAACACCACAGCTAACCCAGTCATACCTCTGAATAGAGATAATGTAGATGTCACATATAGTCCTATGTAACACCAGAGCTAACACACTGATAAATCTGAATACAGATAATGTAGATGTCACCTGCAGTCCTATGTAACACCACAGCTAACCCATTGATAAATCTGAATAGAGAGAATGTAGATGTCACCTGCAGTCCTATGTAACACCATAGCTAACCCAGTGATAACTCTGAATACAGATAATGTAAATGTCACATGCAGTCCTATGTAACACCATAGCTAACACAATGACAACTCTGAATACAGATAATGTAAATGTCACCTGCAGTGCCATGTAACACCACAGCTAACCCATTGATAACTCTGAATACAGATAATATAGATGTCACCTGCAGTCCTATGTAACACCACAGCTAACACTGCTAACACTGAATACAGATAATGTAGATGTTGCTTGCAGTCCTATGTAACACCGCAGCTAACACAGTAATAACTCTGAATACAGATAATGTAGATGTCACCTGCAGTCCTATGTAACACCATAGCAAACACACTGATAACTCTGAATACAGATAATGTAGATGTCATCTGCAGTCCTGTGTAACACCACAGCTAATCCAGTGATAAATCTGAATACAGATAATGTAGATGTCACCTGCAGTCCTATGTAACACCACAGCTAGCACGCTGATAATTCTGAATGCAGATAATGTAGACTTCACATGCAGTCCTATATAACACACAGCTAACCCCGTGATAACTCTGAATACGCATAATGTAGATGTCATCTGCAATCCTATGTAACACCACATGTAACACTGCTAACACTGAATGCAGATAATGTAGATGTCACCTGCAGTCCTATGTAACACCACAGCTAACACTGCTAACACTGAATACAGATAATGTAGATGTCACATGCAGTCCAGTGTAACACCACAGCTAACCCAGTCATAACTCTGAATATAGATAATGTATATGTCACCTGCAGTCCTATGTAACACCATAGCTAACTCAGTAATGACTCTAAATACTGCTAATGTAGATGTCACATGCAGTCCTATGTAACACCATAGCTAACACTGATAAATCTGAATACAGATAATGTAGATGTCACCTGCAGTCCTATGTAACACAACAGCTAACACTGCTAACACTGAATACAGGTAATGTAGATGTCACATTCTGTCCTATGTAACACCACAGCTAACACACTGATAACCCTGACTACAGATAATGTAGATGTCACGTGCAGTCCTATGTAACATCACAGCTAACACTGATAACGCTGACAACAGATGATGTAGATGTTACACGCAGTCCTATGTAACACCACAGGTAACACAGTGATAACTGTTAATAAAGATAATGTAGATGTCATCTGCAGTCCTATGTAACACCACAGCTAACACTGATAACCCTGACAACAGATAATGTAGATGTCACCCGCAATCCTATTTAACACCACAGCTAACCCATTGATACCCCTGAAAACAGATAATGTAGATGTCACATGCAGTCCTATGTAACACCAGAGCTAACACACTAATAACTTTGAATACAGATAATGTAGATGTCACCTGAAGTCCTTTGTAACACCACAGCTAACCCAGTGATAACTCTGAACACAGATAATGTAGATGTCACCTGCAGTCCTATGTAACACCACAGCAAACACTGCTAACACTGAATACAGATAATGTAGATGTTACATGCAGTCCTATGTAACACCAAAGCTAACACACTGATAACTCTGAATACAGATAATGTTGATGTCACCTGCAGTCCTATGTAACACCACAACTAACACTGCTAACAATGAATGCAGATAATGTAGATGTCACATGCATTACGATGTAACATCACAGCTAACACTGATAACCCTGACTACAGATAATGTAGATGTCACCTGCAGTCCTATGTAACACCACAGGTAACACAGTGATAACTGTTAATAAAGATAATGTAGATGTCACCTGCAGTCCTATGTAACACCGCAGCTAACAGTGATAACCCTGACAACAGATAATGTAGATGTCACCTGCAGTCCTATGTAACACCACAGGTAACACAGTGATAACTGTTAATAAAGATAATGTAGATGTCACCTGCAGTCCTGTGTAACACCACAGGTAACATTGATAACCCTGACAACAGATAATGTAGATGTGACCAGCAGTCCTATGTAACACCACAGCTAACCCAGTGATAACTCTGAATACAGATAATGTAGATGTCACATGCAGTCCTATGTAACACCACAGCTAACACACTGATAACTCTGAATATAGATAATTTAGATGTCACCTGCAATCCTATGTAACACCACAGCTAACACTGCTAACACTGAATACAGATAATGTAGATGTCATCTGCAGTACTATGTAACACCACAGCTAACACTGCTAACACTGAATATAGACAATGTATATGTCACCTGCAGTCCTATGTAACACCACAGCTAACCCAGTAATGACTCTGAATACTGCTAATGTAGATGTCACATGCAGTCCTATGTAACACCATAGCTAACACACTGATAACTCTGAATACAGATAATGTAGACGTCACATGCAGTCCTATGTAACACCACAGCTAACACACTGATAACTCTGAATACAGATAATGTAGATGTCACCCGCAGTCCCATGTAACACCACAGCTAACACTGCTAATACTGAATACAGATAATGTAGATGTTACTTGCAGTCCTATGTAACACCACAGCTAACACAGTAATAACTCTGAATACAGAAAATGTAGATGTCACATGCAGTCCTATGTAACACCATAGCTAACACACTGATAACTCTGAATACAGATAATGTAGATGTCACCTGCAGTCCTATGTAACACCACAGCTAAGACTGCTAACAATGAATGCAGATAATATAGATGTCACATGCAGTCCTATGCAACAACACAGCTAACACTGCTAATACTGAATACATATAATGTAGATTTCACCTGCAGTCCTATGTAACACCACAGCTAACACTGTAATACCTCTGAATACAGATAATGTAGATGTCACATGCAGTCCTATGTAACATCAGAGCTAACACACTGATAACTCTGAATACAGATAATGTAGATGTCACCTGCAGTCCTATGTAACACAACAGCTAACACTGCTAATACTGAATACAGATAATGTAGATGTTACATGCAGTCCTATGTAACACCACAGCTAACACAGTAATAACTCTAAATACATATAATGTAGATTCCACCTGCAGTCCTATGTAACACCACAGCTAACACAGTAATAAACTCTGAATACAGATAATGTAGATGTCACATGCAGTCCTATGTAACACCATAGCTAACACACTGATAACTCTGAATACAGATAATGTAGATGTCACCTGCAGTCCTATGTAACACCACAACTAAGACTGCTAACACTGAATGCTGATAATGTAGATGTCACATGCAGTCCTGTGTAACACCACAGCTAACTCAGTGATAAATCTGAATACAGATAATGTAGATGTTATATGCAGTAGAGATGAGCGTTGTTTGACTCGAACTGTTCGCCAATCTCAAATTCGAGCTGTTTTGGGCGGTGTTCGAGCCGTTCGGCGAACACGAACGATTTGAGAAAAATTCGGCTGTTCGAGGTTATGTTCGATAACTGTTCGTGCACCAAAATCATAACTGGATTTTTTCTCAGTAATGATGAAAATTAATGTTAATACGCAGTTTGAGTGTACAGCGGGGTGGGGGGAGGGGCAGGGGATGGATCTCTGCAGGAATAATGAAGATCTCCATTTTTTTTCTCTTTCCCGCATTTACAGTGGGGAGGTGCAATCTGTCAGCCTATCAGCAGCGCACACACGAAGCGAAGTGCTTTTTTTCACACAAGCAAGGGCATGTGTCATTGGCAGTGTATGTCACATGTCCTTGCCCTATAAGACCAAGCCATTTTCCCCGTCGCCACCATTTTCTCACTGCTGCAGCTGCGTGTTAGACGGCACCGCTGTTGCTGTGTGCGCTATACTTTGTTAATTTCAAGCCAATTTTCGCACAAATCTACAGATAGCTTGGGAGTAGGGAATAGTTGTGATTGCAGTCCTTTTAAGGACTAGGTTACATCATTTCCTACGACTTTTATCAGGCAGGTCTGTGCTCTTAAATAGATAGATTGTGGGAGTAAAGACTAATTGTAATTGCAGTCCTTTTCAGTTCCTATCAGTTTTTGCCAGGCAGGTCTGTGCCAGTGCTGTGCAAGTTTTTTTCACAGGATTTGGCTGAATCTAGCAAAGCTAATCCTTTTTGGCCTATTGCAGAGTGTGTTAGTCAGTGGAGTAGCCTATCTATGTTGCAAGATATACCACCTGTGTATAGAATACCAATTTTTTTACTGCACCTAGTGAAGTAAAATCTTTTGGGCATAGCATCATTCTATTAGTCCATCTATACTGACCTCCATCAGGTTGCAAATTGAATATAATTTTTTTCTGCATCTAGCTCTGAAAAAATATTTGGCCTTCTAGCAGTGTGTGGGACTTTTTCTATTAGTCCATCTATACTGACCTCCATCAGGTTGCAAATTCAAAATAATTTTTATCTGCATCTACCTCTGAAAAAATATTTGGGCTTCTAGCTGTGTGTGGGACTTGTTCTATTAGTCCATCTATACTGACCTCCATCAGGTTGCAAATTAAAAATAATTTTTATCTGCATCTAGCTCTGAAAAAATATTTGGCCTTCTAGCAGTGTGTGGGACTTTCTCTATTAGTCCATCTATACTGACCTCCATCAGGTTGCAAATTAAAAATAATTTTTATCTGCATCTACCTCTGAAAAAATATTTGGCCTTCTAGCTGTGTGTGGGACTTGTTCTATTAATCCATCTATACTGACCTCCATCAGGTTGCAAATTAAAAATAATTTTTATCTGCATCTAGCTCTGAAAAAATATTTGGCCTTCTAGCAGTGTGTGGGACTTTCTCTATTAGACCATCTATACTGATCTCCATCAGGTTGCAAATTAAAAATAATTTTTTGTCTGCATCTAGCTCTGAAAAAATATTTGGCCTTCTAGCAGTGTGTGGGACTTTCTCTATTAGTCCATCTATACTGACCTCCATCAGGTTGCAAACTGAATATATTTTTTTTCTGCATCTACCTCTGAAAAAATATTGGGCTTCTAGCTGTGTGTGGGACTTGTTCTATTAATCCATCTATACAGACCTCCATCAGGTTGCAAACTGAATATAATTTTTTTCTGCATCTACCTCTGAAAAAATATTTGGGCTTCTAGCTGTGTGTGGGACTTGTTCTATTAATCCATCTATACAGACCACCATCAGGTTGCAAACTGAATATAATTTTTTTCTGTATCTACCTCTGAAAAAATATTTGGGCTTCTAGCTGTGTGTGGGACTTGTTCTATTAGTCCATCTATACTGACCTCCATCAGGTTGCAAACTGAATATAATTTTTTTCTGCATCTAGCTCTGAAAAAATATTTGGGCTTCTAGCTGTGTGTGGGACTTGTTCTATTAGTCCATCTATACTGACCTCCATCAGGTTGCAAATTGAATATAATTTTTTTCTGCATCTAACCCAGCCAATAGTTTTGGCCTAATACCACAGTTTGGCCACTCAGCTCTGCTCGGTTCCCATCCATTGTTTTTTTGTGCAAACAACTCCAGAGTTGTGAATTTGTTAACCACCAAAATGAGTGGAAAAAGGCCTGCTGCTGGTGGAAAGGGGAATAGGCGTGTTGGGAAGGGGAAAAAAGGTTGTGTCCGTGGGGTAGGTGTTAAAGCAACAGTAACATCTGCAGAAGAAAGACCATCTTCCAGCCAAACTAAAATGTCTACTTCTTTTAGCGGACAATGTGATAAGATCCCTTTCTTACGGCCACGCCAATCGCTACAAATTCCAGATGAGGCACAAAAACAGCAGGTGCTTCAACGGATATCAAGTGCTCCTTTAAGTGGGCTCTCCTCCACATCAACTTCAACATCACAAATACTCCAGTCCTCAAAGGTGTCACCCCAATCGCACTTGCTTCCTCACAGCTCCCAAATCTCCAGCTGCCCGTCTGAGTATGAGGTAGAACAGATGGTTGAGTCTGCAGAGCTGTTTACTCATACTATAGCCTGGGAATCAGAGGTCGACTCCAGCGCTTCTGTGAATCCAGACGAGGAAATGATCTGCACTGATGCCCAGAATCTTTATGAGACGGATCCAGGACCAGACGCAGAAGGTTCTGACCATAATGTTGACCCTCATTCCCAAACTGTAACTCCTGTTGGTGGAGACAATGAGGAAGACGATGATGAGACTCAAATACCTGATTGGAGCGACAACTTTAGTTTTTTGTCAGGGCAGGAACAGGTTGGCTCTGAGGACGACGGGTGTGATAACACACAGGGTGATGATGATGAGGTTGGAGATCCCACTTACTGTCAACCCACAGTCAGCCAAGAGATGAGGTCAGCAGAGGAGGTGGAGGAGGAAGCTAGTGGCGACGAGGTCAGGTTGCGCCTTCCTGGACAGAGACGTAGTACTGGAAGCACGTCAACAACTGCATCCTCAAACACAACTCTGCCTCTCACCACAAGTCGTGGTGGCTCTTCAGGTCGCATGGGTGCTAAGCCTTGCATAGCCTGGGCATTTTTTCAGATCGATAAAGATGACCCAACTCGTGTTATCTGTAACATTTGTCAGCAAAAGCTAAGTAGAGGCCAAAAAATACATAGTTTGAGTACTTCATGCATGAACCGGCACATGGACATGAAGCATAAGTTGCAGTGGGAAGCTCAGTGTGCTACAATGCGGCCTAGCCGGCCGGGCCAACCACCGTCTGCCATATCTCGCGGCCTCTTCATCCTCTGTGACTGGGGGGACAGCAGTCACACCTGTTTTGGGACGCAGACCTGCCACCTCTTTACCCGCAACAGCCAGCGTGATTGGCAGGTCATCATTTTCTTTGGAGGTGGTAACACCAGCTGGTGTTGAGCGCTGTCCGACATCGATAGCATCACCTTTGGATCAAGGCAACCTAACATGTCCGCCTGCATCTTCCTCACAGACCGGCAGTTTGCCGGGGACACCCTTATCAACCCCGTCTAAGCACAATAGCCAGCCCTCGGTCCCTCAGATGTGGACAAGTAAAAGACCATTTCCTCCTAGCCATGAGAAAGCTAAGAGGTTGAATTTCACCATCTGCAAGCTCTTGGCTACAGAAATGCTGCCTTTCCGCCTGGTGGACACAGAGGATTTTCGAGACCTTATGTCCGTCGCAGTGCCCCAGTACCAGATGCCCAGTCGGCACTACTTCTCAAAGAAAGGTGTGCCTGCGCTCCACCAGCATGTCGTACAACATCACCGCTTCTTTGAGAAACTCTGTGTGTGACAGGGTGCATTTCACCACAGACACTTGGACGAGTAGGCATGGACAGGGGCGTTACATGTCGCTGACTGGGCACTGGGTAACTATGGTGACAGCAGGACAAGGGGCTGCTGTCCAAGTCTTGCCGTCCCCACGAGTTGTGCGTCAATCCTCTTTATGTCAAAGTTCCTCCACTGCTTCTGCCTCCTCAACCTCCTCTCGGTCTTCCACCTGCACCCAAAGCCTGTCTGGTCATGCCACAAGCTTTCTAACTGCGCAGAAGGGATCTTGCACACCTCCTTACTATGCTGGCAATAGGGCTCAACGTCATCAGGCGGTTTTTACTTTGAAATGTCTGGGAAATGTGAGTCACACAGCTGAGGAGTTGTGGTCAGCTCTGGAGAACCAATTTCATGAATGGTTGTCTCCACTGGACCTGAAACCAGGGAAGGCCGTGTGCGACAATGCTGCAAACCTGGGTGCGGCCCTTCGCCGGGGCAATGCCACACACGTGCCTTGTATGGCTCACGTGTTGAACCTGGTTGTCCAGCAATTTTTAGCCCACTATCCCAGACTAGATGGCCTTCTGCAGAGGGCACGGTCGCTGTGTGCTCACTTCCGCCGTTCGCATCCCGCAGCTCAGCGACTTACATCTCTACAGAAGTCGTTGGGCCTGCCACTTCACCGGCTAAAATGCGATGTGCCTACCCGGTGGAATTCAACTCTGCACATGTTGCAGCGACTGTGGCAGCACCGACAAGCCCTGGTGCAATACGTTCTGACGTATAGCCTGGGCCAACGAGATCCAGAGGTGGGGCAAATCACGCTGGAGGAGTGGTCTCAGATCAGGGACCTATGCACCCTTCTGCACAGTTTTGAAATGGCGACGAAGATATTTAGTGCTGACGATGCCATTATCAGCATGACTATTCCGGTGATTTACATGCTGGAGCACATGTTAAACAGAATTCGGAGTCAGGTGGTGGCACAAGAGGAGGTGGAGGAAGTAGAGGAGGAGGAGTTGTATGCGGAAGGGCTAACATCTGCAAGGTCCAGACGGTCGGCAGCACCAAGGCGGCAGGCATGTGAGGGTGGGGGAGATGGTTTTACCAGGGCGCATGGTAGCAGCCAAACTAGTGAGGAAGGTGCAGGAGCCCAGGAAGAAGTGGAGGACGAACTGATGGAAGACTCATCAGATGAGGGAGACCTTGATCACATTTCTGTTGTGCGAGGTTGGGGGGAGAGGACAGAGGAAGGAAGCATGATTGTTACCTCGCCACCAACACAACAGGGACTTGGTGCTCCTGGATGCGCAACACACATGAGTGCCTTCTTGCTGCACTACCTGCAACATGACCCTCGAATTGTGAGAATTAGAAATAATCCTGACTACTGGGTTGCCACACTGTTAGATCCCCGGTACAAAAGTAAATTTGCAGAAATTATTCCTGCCATAGAAAGGGATGCACGCATGCAGGAGTATCAGCAGAGACTGTTGCAGAATCTTACATGTGCTTTTCCACAAAACACCAGTGGTGCACGTAGTGAATCTCACAGTTCCAACTTGCCAACCGTGGGACCGTCAAGTGTTCAGCACTCAAACCGTAACAGAAACACAGTATCTGCTGGTAACATCAATTTTGCGGAATCATTTCACCACTTTTTTAGCCCATCCTTTGCAAGGCCACAGGAGACAAGAAGTCTGACACATAGTCAACGCCTAGAGACGATGGTACAGGAGTATCTCCAAGTAAACATTGAAGCCATGACTGTGTCACTGGACCCTTGCTCTTTTTGGACTTCCAATCTGGATAAATGGCCGGAGCTAGCCACTTACGCCTTGGAGATCTTGTCATGCCCCGCAGCCAGCATTCTGTCTGAACGTGTGTTCAGCGCTGCTGGTGGTGTGCTGACAGATAAGCGCACGCGGCTCTCCACTGATAATGTAGACAGACTCACGTTCATAAAGATGAACAAATCATGGATCCGAAACGACTTTTCTACCCCTGTGTCATCCTGGGGAGAGTAAAAGCTTGATGATTGGTTAAAATCACCCTACCAACCGTTTTAAGCTTTCAAATTACTAATCATGTTTATCTGTATCTTGGCTGGAAAATAATTTGGGCTTTGTAGCAGTGTGCAGCACTGATTCTATTAGGCCATCTATAATAAGCTCCACCAGATGTAAAATTACTAATCATGTTTATCTGTATCTTGACTGGAAAATAATTTGGGCTTTGTAGCAGTGTGCAGCACTGATCCTATTAGGCCATCTATACTAAGCTCCACCAGATTTAAAATTAATAATAATTTTTAGCTGCATTTTGGGGCACCGAGATGCGCAAGACACATAAGTGCCTTCTTGCTGCACTACCTGCAACATGACCCTCATATTGTCAGAATTCGAAGTAATCATGACTACTGGGTTGCCACACTCTTAGATCCCCCAAACTTTTCGATCAACCTTTTCATTTTAATAAAGACCAAAAAAATTGTCATTTTTGAAATTATAAGCATTAGCAGGTTATTAGAAACTGAAATCAAACAGTTTTCAACTCAAAACTTTATTCTAAGTGATGTTACATTTTCACATAGGACCCCTTGTTCGAAAGGAGCTTCTGAACTCTCTCGTCCATTGAATTTGTCAGGTTTTGGATGGTTTCTGCTTCAATTGTTTTGCATGAGGACAGAATATCCTCCCAGAGCTGTTGCTTAGATGTGAACTGCCTCCCGCCATCATAGACACTCCTTTTGATGATGCTCCAGAGGTTCTGAATGGGGTAGAGGTCAGGGGAGCATGGGGGTCACACCATAAGTTTATCCCCTTTTATGCCCATATCAGCCAGAGATGCAGATGTTTTATGTGCAGCATGAGATGGTGCATTATCATGCAAAAAAATGATCTTGCTGTGAAATACATGGTTCTTCTTCTTGAACCATGGCAGGAAGTGCTGTTTGAGAAAATCCACATACATTATGGAGTTCATCTTTAGCGCCTTCAGGGATCCTAAAGGGGCCGACAATCTCTCTCCCCATGATTCCAGCCCAAAACATTACTCCATCTCCTCCTTGTTGGCGCTGTAGCCGTGTTTGCGTGGGGTGTCCATCAACCAGCCATCCTCCACTCCATCCATCTGGACCATCGAGCGCTGCACGGCACTCATCCGTGAACAAAACAGTTTTGAAATCAGTCTTCATGTAATGTTTGGCCCACTGGAGCCGTTTCTGCTTGTGTGAAGTGGATAGAGGAGGTCGACAGGATGGCGTATGCACAGCTGCAAACCTCTGAAGGACCCTGCATCTTGTTGTTCGGGGGACGTTGGAGGCACCAGCAGCTTCAAAAACTTGTCTGCTGCTATGACAAGGCTTTTTTGCCGCTGCTCTTTTAACCTGACGTAATTGCCTGTAGGAAAGAGTCCTCAATTTGCCCTTATCAGCACGCACACGTGTGTACTGTGAATCAGCTACATACTTCTTGATTGCCAAGACACTTCATCCTGATCATCGCACAATGTTGATTGTAGTCATGCCTTGACCTAAACACTCCACAATTTGTTGCTTCTCAGCAGCCGACACATCCTTTTTCTTTCCCATTTTGGCAGAAAATGTAGGCTGCTTAATAATGTGAGACAGCCTTCTTAAGTAGTCTTGCCTTTTATTGGACACACCTGCCAAACTAATTAGCACAGGTGTCTGCAATTGCTTACAGTGATATAAAGAGCCCTGACACACATCACCATCAATGAGTTTAACTGACAAACAAACAAATTCTTCCCTTATCACTCCTAAACACTTTTTGCATAATAATTTGGAACACAGTGTACATGTGCTTTTCCACAAAACACCAGTGGTTCACGTAGTGAATCTTACAGTTCTAACTTGCCAACCGTGGTCTGTATGGAGTTGTTCAATAAAGGACCCAAAATTAAGATAACATAGATGGGAGAGGTCTCTATGAATAGGAATTCCTAAGTATTTGATACCCTGTGAGGGCCAGACAAAGGGAAAGTTGGACTGGATGGAATCCTATATGGATTTGGGGAGGGAGACATCGAGGGCCTCAGACTTCGCTGCATTGATTTTAAAATTTGACCATGTAACAAAGTGATCTATTTCAGCCATAACAGCATGGATGGATATATGTGATTGAGTGATATATACTAGGACATCATCAGCAAATAGAGAGCACTTGTACTCGGTGCCTCCCACCTCAATCCACCTAATATTGGGGTTATGGCGAATTGATGAGAGCAGGTGCTCCGTCACTAGGATGTATAAGAGAGGGGACAGAGGACATCCCTGCCTTGTCCCATTGGTGATTGTGAAAGGTGATGAAAATGTTCTGATGCACCCCCTGGGCCTTGGGACACCCGGAGCCGGACCCTTTTTGGTGGATGCTGGTGGTTGTAGTCTTCGTGGCGGCGACCCGGTTCCGTGGCTCAGGGTGGTCAAACCAGTGGCGGAACTATTTATGGGGTTTTGATGTTTAAATGTCCGACTACGCCACCCGTGGATTGCGGTCAGAGTGAACCGCCGCTGCAGGACAGACCGCTGAGGCTGGTGTTGTGGGTGCAGCAGAGCGTAGCATAACTCCCCACGGGAGGAGTATAGCCTCAGGGCAGTGTATGCGGAGGATGGGGGTGATGGTGCAGGGCAGCAGCAGTAACGACACGGAGTCAGTGATGCAGTCCAGGGCCTTTACTCACAGTTCTTATTATCCAGACCACGTCTGCAGGTAACGGTTGCCCACGTCGTACTGTGCTCACCAGGTGAGGGGCTCAGACAACTCCCAGATAACTTTGGAGCGCTTCACAGGACCCCCTTTGTGTGTCCTTTGTCTGGCCTTTCTTACCAACCCTTCTGTCCGGCTGCCTCGGGCCTCCTCTTGGTAAACTTGGCGCCAGTTTCCCTGACCCTATGTGGTGCCTTCCTAGCGGGTGTAGCGAGGGGCTGCGCCACATAAAATGTCACAGCCTCCGGTTTCTAGCTGAGGGTCGTTTCCTGCCTCCACTAGTTTCGGGGACCGGTCTCCCCCTTTGGCCTGACCCCTCCACGCAGGTGGATTCGGGCGTGCGGTGGCGACTCGCCCGTCCGCACCCCTGGGATCCCTTCATTCCTCATTCCTGGAGCCTTCTCCGCTCCTCTTCCTTCCTTCTCCCTCTTCCAGGCCTGGGCCTCTGTTACTAGGCCCGCCTCCGGAGCAGAGCTCATACAGAGCCCCTGCTCCCTGCCACTTCTGCTCAGACTTCTCTGCACTGAACTAAGATGGTGCCCACCTTTTATACTCCCTTCTCAATGCACCCAGGAACTGCTTCCTCCCTGCTCCTGCACTACAGGGTTCCCCTTCCTCAGTGTTCCCTCCCCCCACTCCAGCCAGGGACAGGGACTGTCGTGCCCATCTCAGAGGCATATTGGTCGCCCTGCCCCACGGCAATGTGGTGTAATGCATGCAGGTGTCGGGTCCTGATCCACACTCCATCCTTACCTGAGAGTGAGATATCACACCTCTGGGTGAGGTGCAATACCTCTGTAGCAACCGAGCCCTCAGGGTGCTACAGTTCCACTTATCGTCAGCCTAGGTGACGTATTGTGATACAGGGCCGTGATTTTGGCTATAAAAGGGTCCCCTCGACCCCTACCCTAAGCTTTTTAAGAGAATCATATATGGCGTGCCAGGAGACTCTATGGAATGCTTTCTCAGCATCCAACGAGAGTATCTAATTACAAATTTTTAACTGCATCTAGCCCAGGAAATACTTTGTGCCTAGTAGCAGTGTCTGCTAGTCAGCGGATTATCCCGGCTGTTAAGCAAGCTACACCACCTGTAGTTTGGACACTTAATTTTTTCAAAGGAAATGCTTCGGGACCACGGGATACTCAGTGAAGAGCATCAGGAGGCACCCCAAGGCATAGGGGCTGGGACTGGCAATAGGATGCCTTGCGGTGGACCGCCGAGCTCGATCCTTATAAAAGCTTTTTAACTGCAGCAGCTTTGGTGGACGCTACTGGAGCTGGAATTACGCGGCTGCTGGCATGAGACTTGCCCTCCAATAGATCCTTGTAAATGGATTTAAAGTGTATTCATTCAAATTAGAGAGACAATTTAAATTAAAAAGCTTAGAGCTGCCTCCACCACAGGGGGGCTCGCTCGACCCACCAGCGGACAGGCACCAGTATTGGGAGAGGGGGGCTGGCCGTCAGGGTTCACCGCGGCTCTGGCACAAACCCGGCGACACGGAGGTGGCACGGGCAGGAGCGGACTGAACGTGTCGGCTTCTCACTTTTTGGATTTTAGAAGGGCATGACATGCCTATATCTGTGTCTCCCCCTTCTTTTACTCCTCCACCTCTTTTCTTTTCGCATGACTATATGTACTTGTCACTTTTCCATGTGTTAGTTGTGTCTTCTGAGCAGTTTGTCAGCTTTTGGACACCTTTGAAGGTGTTTTCTATGTGTTTCTATGTGTTTTTGTTTGCCTGCCATTGGTTTTAACGGTGTTCGAAGGTGTTCGACGAACAGTTCGACGAACAGTTCGGCGAACACACGGGTGTTCGACGAACCGAACCGAACTCGAACACTACGGGGGTGGCTCAACACTAATCTGCAGTCCTATGTAACACCACAGCTAACCCAGTGATGACTCTGAATACTGCTAATGTAGATGTCACCTGCAGTCCTATGTAACACCACAGCTAACACACGGATAACTCTGAATACAGATAATGAAGACGTCACATGCAGTCCTATGTAACACCACAGCTAGCCCAGTGATAACTCTGAATACTCATAATGTAGTTGTCATCTGCAGTCCTATGTAACACCACAGCTAACCCCGTGATAACTCTGAATACAGATAATGTAGATGTCACCTGCAATCCTATGTAACACCATAGCTAACACACTTATAACTCTGAATACAGATAATGTAGATGTCAACTGCAGTCCTATGTAACACCACAGCTAACACTGGTAACACTGAATACAGATAATGTAGATGTCACATGTAGTTCGATGTAACATCACAGCTAACACTGATAACCGTGACTACAGATAATGTAGATGTCGCCTGCAGTCCTATGTAACATCACAGCTAACACTGATAACCCTGACAACAGATAATGTAGATGTCACCTGCAGTCCTATGTAAAACCACAGGTAACACAGTGATAACTTTTAATAAATATAATGTAGATGTCATCTGCAGTCCTATGTAACACCACAGCTAACCCTGATAACCCTGACAACAGATAATGTAGATGTCACCTGCAATTCTATGTAACACCAAAGCTAACCCAGTGATACCTCTGAATACAGATCATGTAGATGTCGCATGCAGTCCTATGTAACACCAGAGCTAACACACTAATAACTATGAATACAGATAATGTAGATGTCAGCTGCAGTCCAATGTAACACCACAGCTAACCCAGTGATAACTCTGAATACAGATAATGTAGATGTCACATGCAGTCCTATGTAACACCACAGCTAACACTGGTAACTCTGAATACAGAGAATGTAGATGTCACCTGCAGTCCTTTGTAACACCACAGCTAACCCAGTGATAACTCTGAATACAGATAATGTAAATGTCACATGCAGTCCTATGTAACAGCATAGCTAACACACTGATAACTGTGAATACAGATAGTGTAGATGTCACCTGCAGTCCTATGTAACACCACAACTAACACTGCTAACACTGAATACAGATAATGTAGATGTTACATTCAGTCCTATGTAACACCACAGCTAACACAGTAATAACTCTGAATACATATAATGTAGATTTCACCTGCAGTCCTATGTAACACGACAGCTAACACAGTAATAACTAGTGTTGAGCCACCCCCGTAGTGTTCGAGTTCGGTCCGTCAAACACCCGTATGTTCGCCGAACTGTGCGTCGAACTGTTAGTCGAACACCTTCGAACACCGTTAAAACCAATTGCAGGCAAACAAACACACATAGAAACACAGAAAACACATAGAAAATATTTCAAAGGTTTCCAAAAGCTGACAAACTGCTCAGAAGAGACAACTAACACATGGAAAAGTGACAAGTACATATAGTCATGCGAAAAGAAAAGAGGTGGAGGAGTAAAAGGACGGGGAGACACAGATATAGGCATGTCATGCCCTTCTAAAACCAAAAAAGTGCGAAGCCGACACGGCCAGTCCGTTCCTGCCCGTGCGACCTCCGTGTCGCCGGGTTTGTGCTAGAGCCGCGGTGGACCCTGACGGCCAGCCCCCCTCTCCCAATACTGGTGCCTGTCCGCTGGTGGGTCGAGCGAGCCCCCCTGCCGTGGTGACAGGTCTAATCTTTTTAATTTAAATTGTCTCTCTAATTTGAATGAGTACACTATAAATCCTTTTACAAGGATCTATTGGAGGGCAAGTCTCATGCCAGCAGCCGCGGCACTTCCTGGGTGTGTCAGAGTGTGGACTGCAGCTGTGGAGAGAGGTGGTGGACTGAGGAGCTCCCGGGCCGTAAGGCTTTTCCCAGCTGGAAGGACCCCCCCCTTTGGACCCAGAGGAGGGAGGGTGGTTTTTGGACTACAGTGGGGCTTGTCCCCCGTCTCCCACCCCTCGGTTGATACCGGGGGTGGGAGTCCCATTTGGACTGTTTGGACTGTGGGAGCTTTTATTTTTATTATTATTTTTATAAGCCTCCCCCAAGATGAGGGGCACCAAGGAGGCCAAGAAGAAAAAGGAGGCCAAAGTTGCCAAGGAGGCCAAGGCGGCGCAGCCGGGGAGAGGCGGCAGGGCGCCGGCCGCAGCTGGGCCTGGCGCAGAGGAGATCTCTCCTCCCGGAGGGGAACCTGGTGCTTGCTGGGGTGCAGCGGCAGTCCCCAAGGACTGGGGTGTCCAGGCCGCGGGGGAGCCCATAACCACCTATGGCTCCCGCCTGAATTTGTACCTCAGCGAGCACAAAGAGGTATGTAAGACACTGAAGGAGCTGCGGTGCGCCCAGCAGGCTGTAAACTGTGCGTCAAAGAACCGGAGGCCAGCCCTGTCGTCTCATGTGGAGGAGCTGAAAAGTTCCATTACAATAGTGGAGGAGAGGAAGATGGAGATCTTGGCAAATGCAGGACCTTTCAGAGAGAAGTTGGTGAACGACGAAAGGTTCTGGGGGGCGCCAGTGGGGTCTGGCTGCCCGACCCAGGCAGAGGAGGATGAGGCCGAGGAGCCTGCCATCAAGGAGCCTGCCATCAAGGAGTCTGCTATGGAGGAGGAGGAGGAGAAGCCGGACAACCTGCCTGGGGACCTGGTAAGTGATCACCAGGTCACACATAGTGGGCAATTAGATCCTTACCAAGTCGCGCTCCCATCGGACGCCAGCAGTGTGGAGGATGATGATGGGAGTAGTGACAATGGTAGCGAGGGGGGTTGCCTCATGCGCCAGATCCGGCAGCTCGAGTCCCCGGGAGTGGATTTCTCCCAGTTTACATTTGGGGATGAGGGCTGCCTGGATGAGGCAACTGGGAAGGGGAGGAAGGGAAAAGGGAAGAATAAGATCAGAGCGGAGGAAAAACTTGTGTATGTCCCCCTTCCTGGGACCCCCCGTTCCCACTATGTGCCCGCTTCCCACCCCGGCCTGGGTTCTGGTGTGGGCCCAGTGCAAGGGAGCGGGAAGAGAAATGTAGCCATGGTGAAGGCTACCGTCCATGCTGATTGTAGCATGGATGGGGGAAAGGGACCTAACATGAGGATGGTGCCGGAGGTCCGGCTGATCCGCGACCCCACCTTGGTGGGGGAGGTTGTGCTGCCGGGGTCCCTGGCAAGTGTGTCATCTACTGGGTCTGCGGGGGCCCCGGGGCCGGCTAATAAGAGCAAGGGGTCGGCCGTGATAGCCGCCGCCATCCTACCCCCGCCCGCACCCTCGGCGGAGGGGGCCGGTCTGCCGGGGCCCCCTGCGAGCCCGCTTCCACCTGGGGCTGCGGGGGCCTCGGCCCCGGTAACATCGAAGGGCGGGAGGTGTGCCGTGGCTGAGGTACAGCCGGCCGTGTCCCGGACCGCACCGCCGGCGGTGGGGGCGGTGTCGCCGGGGTCCCCTGTGTGCCTGCCACCATCTGGGGCCATAGGGGCCTCGGCGCCGGCAGTGAGTAAGGGTGGGCGTTTGAGGGATAAAACTGCGGCTACACAGCCGGCCGTGTCCCTGACTGCCACTTTGGCAGGGGGCACGGCGCTGCCAGGGTCTGCAGAAGTCCCGGTGCCAGTTTTTAGAAAAGACAAAACCAAAAAAGCAATAATAACAGCAATAACTACAATAACAACTGAAGCCCCGCCCCCAGCCGTGGGGGGGGTGCCCACCGTCAGGGGCCCCCGCTATCATTGTCTCACCTGGGTCAGTGGGGTCTCCGGCGGTGGCTGGTCCCCCCGGGAGAAACGTTCAGCAGACAGAAGTGGAGGAGCGACGCTCTGCAGCAGCTCCCACTGTTGCTGCACGCCCTGCTCAGAAAGGAGGCATGTCCAGCTTAGACAGCAGCAGTGGTGGCTGTGGAAGGAAAGAGGAGACAACACCCATAACACCCATACCGCCCATACCTAAGCCCAGGCTCCATAGGACAACTGCAGCTGCTCCAAATCAGCACACTGTGAATAATGTGAGTAATGTGTGTAATAGGAATAACAACGGACGGGAAAATGAGAGGGGGTCTGGAGTGAAAGTGGTAGGGAAAAGGCAGGATGTGAATGGGGGGAGGAGGAAAACGCTGGGAGGGGAAAAAACGCAGGGTTATGGTGTGAATGGTGCCAATGGTGAAAATGGGGAATGTGTGGAAATGGATGAATGGCCGGTTTTGGGAGGGGGCAGTGTGAGTGGTGAGGCGAGTGGGGTGAATGGTGATGTGGAGGCCGGTCCACCGTCCAATCGCGCGAGTGGTGCCGGCGCTAGTGGTGGCGCCGGAATGAATTTTTCAGGGGCTGTGGCGGGGTCTTCCTCACCCTCAGGCTCGGGTGATGGAGATTTCCACCGCCGTCTCGTGCAGGCCCTGAGGCGTGGGGATCGGACGATCTCAGTAGAGGGGAGGGATGTGGACCTGTCCTTTTGGTTGGACAAATTTGGACAGGCCGCCTTCCAAGAGAAAAGGGGGGGGGGGACTGTATGGTCTCTCCCTACAGCCGGGCTGGGGGTGTCCAGGAGGAATGTGGTCCGTCTCCGGTGGAGGGGTGATGATGCGTGTCCACCAAGATCAAGGGTGGTGAAACTCCTCCTGGAGATGGGATTCAGGGCGAATGACATCTTTGCCCTGATACATCCTTTTGGCGCCCCCATCTTCGATGTTAGCTTTGTTCGGCCAGAGGGCATGGAGCTTTTTTGGTCGAGCTACGAGCTGGCAAAGGAGACGCCCGGCTGGCGGGGTCTCGTCACGGAGGCAATATCCCGCCAGAATGGGCCCAAGAAGGTGACCGTGCTGACATGCAATGAGTCACTTTCAGGAGTCGATATTATGACCTGGCTCAGTAGTATGGAGAAGTGATGGAGGTACCAAAAAAGATAATGGATGAGGGCATTTGGTCAGGGGGCTGGACCTTCATGATGAGGTTGAAGAGGTCCGGCGGTACTGTCACCCACATCCCTTCCTCGGCTTTCCTTGGGAGGGACAGGATCCTGGTTTTCTGCCAGGGGCAGCCGAAAGTGTGCCACAGGTGCGGTGATCCCACGCACTTTAGTGCAGCATGCAGGGTGCAGAAATGCACCTTGTGTGGTGGGATAGGCCATCTCGCCGCCTCCTGTGGTACGGTTCGGTGTCACCTGTGTGATGCCGTCGGGCATCCGTTCAGTCGCTGCCCTCGTTCCTTCGCCAACGCCGTCTTTGGTCAGGCGGAGGGTGGCCGTGTCGGGGTGGATCCCGGCAGTGCGCCCTCTGATGAGCCTGAGGCTGGTGGAAGCGGGGTGGCTGAGGGGCCAGTGAAGAACAAGAGGGTCCGGGGCCCCTCTTATTATCGGAGGCAGGAGAGGCGCCTGCTTGGGGAAGGGCAGGGGGATCCCCAGGCAACTGGGGTGATGACTGCTCCCCCTCTGGGGGTCTCGAACAGTGCCACTGAGGCCCTTGGGGAGGAGGCGCTGAGTGAGGAGACCAGGAGGATGGAGAAGGAGGAGGCGGCTGCGCTCTCTGATTCCTCCCAATATGAAAGTGTTGAGGAGGATGAGGGCACGCAGCATACAGCAGAGGATGACAGTGAAACCAAAAAAAAGAGGAGAAGGAGGAAGAGGAAGATCAATGGGAAGGGGGTTAAAAAATTTGCCCCCCCCTTGACCAGCAAGGTGCCGGCGGAGGGCTCCACAATCTCCCCTCTGATCTCTGTCTCCAACCGGTTTGGAGTCCTTGAGGACCCTGATGTGGCGGGGGTCGAGGGCAAAGAGCCGGGGGAGCCACCTGAAGGGCCTGTGGGGGACGGCGAGGTCCTTCCCTCAGGGGGTATTCCATCTTCCTCTGGGGGAGGGACTGTCTCTGAACCTGGGGGTGAGGAAAAAAGGGGAGGAGGGGGTGCTATGGATATGACAGTGTCCCTCAAACGCCGTGAGCGTGACAGCAAGGGGTCTTTGTCGGACGGTGAGGGGGGTGGAGGGAAGAAGAAAGCCATCTAATTCGATCACCCAATGGCTGCACCCACCCCGTTGACGCTGGCATCCATTAATGTCGCCAGCATAAAATCAGATGCGGCTAGATTTACGGCCTTTGATTTTCTCACCCGGTTTGAGGCTGAAATTTTATTTTTGCAGGAGACGAGACTAACGGACATGGGGGCCATTCACAAGGCAAGAAGTGAGTGGAGGTGTGGGCCCTCATACTGGTCTCTTGCGGCCGAGCCGTATAGCGGGGTGGCGGTCCTTTTTAAGACTGCAGCGGTAGAATGCCGGAGGGTTATCGAAGTAGAAATGGGGAGGTGCTTGGTTTTAGACGTCTTCATGGGGGGACAGGAGCTTCGGCTCATAAACATCTACGGTCCCCAATCAAAGTGGGACCGCAAATGTCTCCTCCTGAAGATCAAGCCCTATCTTTTTACGAGTCGGCAGGTGGTCTTTGGAGGGGACTTCAACACCGTCACAAGATTACGTGACTGGGGAGGCTCCAATGGCCGGTTGGCTTACGATAGCGTGACTCTGAATAGTATAGCTAGTGATGCTCGCCTGGTGGATGTCCACATCCGGCACACCCCAGGTCACAATGGTTTCACCTATTATAGGGGTAGTTGTAGGTCTAGAATAGACAGGTTTTTTTTAAAGGAGGAGGCAGTCTCTTCAGCAGTGTCCGCTGTTGAGGTGGAATTCTCCGATCACTGTCTAATTTTCTTTTCCTTGAATGTTTCAGAAACCCCCCGGATGGGGAGAGGACTATGAAAGCTGAATTCATCACTGCTGGAAGAAGCGGAGGTGAGACAATCCTTTGAGGATTTTCTTCAGAGCCAGGTACCGCTGTTGGATCTGTGTAGCACTAAGTCTGAGTGGTGGGAGATGTTCAAAGATCGGGTTGCGAGTTTCTTCCGCCAGTTCTCTAGCCTCAGGAGCCTGAGCAGGTAACGCCTGTACCAGAGCCTGAGGAGGAAACTTGAGCAGCTCGTCTCGACTGGAGGTGACCGTGAGGAGATCTCCAGAGTGAAGTCTTTGCTCAAGAGGAGTCAGTATGATAGACACACATCTTTGGTTTTTGAGAGGGATTTCGGGAAGTACCGCTCACCTGACCCCTACAGAAACTGTAAGATGTCAGTGAATCGTAAAGTAGTGACCGGCCTGATCGATGGTACAGGTTCCCTGAACAGATCCAAATCAGGGATCCTGGAAGTCGTCAGGTCATTCTACTCACGCCTCTTGGGAAAGGGGGAACTAAATCGAGACGTGACGTCGACTTTCCTGGCCGAAGCCGTTCCTGAGCCAGGGGATGACCCCTCTCTCGGCGTTTTGACTGAGGCAATCAGGGAAGAGGAAGTGAGACTGGCCATTGATGGGCTTCGGCTCAAGAAATCGCCAGGTCCAGACGGCTTAACGTCTGAATTTTATAAGACCTTTAGGGACTCTTTGGTCCCCCTCTTGACGGAGGTGTTCAACGAGTGCCTTTCCTCGGGTGCTCTTCCCCGTTCAATGAGGAGGTCTGCCCTGATTATCCTGTCAAAGGGTAGGGACTCGTCCCGTATTGAGAATTGGTGTCCCATAGCGCTTCTCAATACGGACCGGAAGGTTCTGGCAAAGGTGCTTTTTAATCGGTTGGTGAAGTTTGCACCCCGGCTCCTCTCGGGGTCCCAGCATTGCTCTGTTCCAGGCCGCAGCACATTTAGTGCTGTACTCGGTGTCCGTGAGGCAGTGGAGCAGGGTAGGGCTGGCCTCTGGAAGGGGTTTCTGCTGTCCCTAGATCAGGCAAAGGCTTTTGATCGGGTGAGCCACGACTACCTCTGGTCTGTCCTTTTGAGGTACGGTCTGCCCGGGGAGTTCGTAAATTGGTTAAAGGCATTGTATGCAGGGGCTGAGACTTTCCCGCTGGTGAATGGTTGGTCTGGCCGCCCTTTTGAGGTGGAATCTGGGGTTCGCCAGGGCTGTCCGTTGAGCCCGCTGTTATACGTGTTCGCCCTCGACCCCTTTTTAAGGAGGATCGAGGATGGACCGTTGGCGGGAGTCCGGATGGACCGGGCGGCCCCGGAGGCCACCTTGAGGGCAGTGGCGTACGCCGATGATGTCTCCTTGTTTGTATCCTCGAAAGAGGAGGCGGACTGGGTGATGTCTGAGGTTGACCGCTACTCGGAGGCATCTGGGTCTAAGATCAACCAGGAGAAGTGTGAGAGTCTCTGGCTGGGAGGGGGAGACCCTAGTTTCGGTCTCCCGGACACCCTCCCAGAACCCCAAGCCACAGCAAAGATCTTAGGCATCAATTTCGGCCCGGGTGATTACCCCCAGCTAAATTGGGAGGGCAGGCTAAAGATCGCCGCTCAAAAGGTGGACCAGTGGAAGGGTTGGACTTTGACCCTAAGGGAGCGGGTGAACCTGATCAAGGGTTACCTTCTGCCTTTGCTGAACTATTTGGGCAGCGTTTGCATTTTGCCAGAGCCTCTTTGGACACGGGTCTATGGCCTGTTTTTCCAGATGTTATGGGGAAACAGGCTCAACCTAGTCAAGAGGGAGGTCACGTACCGTACGAGGAGACTAGGCGGGTTGGATATGGTCAACCCGGTGGTATTCTTAGTGAATGCCTTCCTTAAAACCAACATAGGGAACCTCTGGCCAGAGAGGGCTCCTCCGTGGGTTTTCTCCTGCAGGGGATGGCTTCGACCCTTCTTCCAGGAATGGGAGTCAGGAGGGCGAGTGAGGGACCTACGTACACCGCACGGGCATCTCCCGGCTTATGCTACCCTGGTTTTGAAGGTGATCCGCCAGTGGGGTCTGGGAATGTGGGAGATCAGAACTATGCCGAGGAAATTCCTTGACAGAAAGGTTCTGTTGACCCGTTTCCAGAAAACTCTGGTCCTCAAGGATTGCCCAGGTCGGGATCTGGAGGGGGGGCTGAGGTTGCTAAATTCTACTCGGATCCCCTTGAAGTTTTGGGACTTGGCCTAGCGCTGCTTTCACGGGAGGCTGTATGTAAGGGGCAATTTGAAGTACAGGAATTCTGATGACCGGGGTTGCCCCCGTGAGGAATGCTGCGACGTGCTGGAAAGCATGGAGTACTTCCTCCTTCAGTGCCCCTTTAATACAGGGGTCTACAACAGGGTGGGTGCTTCCATTGGCTGGCCTAGGCTGGCTCGCCTCTCCTATCCGGAGTGGGCGTACGGAGCATTCGGGTCCCCTGGTGGCCGAGATCGGTGCACGTTATTTCTAGTTAGTCTAGTGGTCAGGTTCTACATTTGGAATGCACGCTGTCTAGTGTCCACTCAGCAGAAAACCCTCCCCATGGATGAGGTGGTTAGGAACATTCTTGGTGACCTTGGTAAAATGTGCTCGCTGGAATTTGACAGGTTGGGCACTGAGAAGGCCTCCCGCCTCTGGAGGGGTCTCTCATTTGAAGTGCCTTGAGGGACAGATTAATTTTAGTTTTATAGCAGTAGGGGCAGGTATCTAGGCAGTAGGGAGAGATACGCATAGGGACAGTTAGGGACAGAGGAGGGAAAGATAGTTAGGCACGTGGTGAGGTAGATAGGGCGATAGGGGCAGGGAGGGATAGATAGGGATAGGGTTTTAATTAGGGACAGCTTTGAGATAGTGAGGGTAAGACAGGTTTATTTATTTATTTATTTATTTATTTTTATTTTTTTGTCAGGGAAAAAGCCTGCTTTTCTGGCTCCCGGTGGTGGGCTGTTAACTTTCACTGGTAGCTTTTTGTTTTCAAGGATACTGAGGTGTATGGGGCTCGCAAGCACCGAGCCATGGCTTAAATAGAGTGGCAGGTATGGTGTTGTTATGCTATTATGTGGTTATGCTATTATGTGGTTATGCTATTATGTGGTTATGCTGCTATGTTATTATGTTGATAAGGTGTTAGAAGGTTGTAGGATTTATAGTATATAAGGAATATGTAAATAGTGGAGAAAAAGAGAAAAAGGGAAAAAACTATGATAACAATAAATATGTGGTGGAGGGTAGGTGGGTTTTTGAGTGGGGGAGAAAAAAAAAATTATAAAAAATAAAAATAATTAAAAAAAAAAAATAAAAAAAAAATATATATATATAGTGTGTGTAGTGTTAAATAAGGCTCAGTTGTAGTTTTTGGCAGAGTGCCATCGTATTTATGTTAGGGCGGTGGACCGGGTTTTGTTCTTGATTGTATGTATAATGGAATGAAAGGAATTGTAATGCGGCCCCTTTTTTTCCCTCTCTCCTATGTAATAACATCTGAGCCTGGTAGCTCCGAGGAGTAAGGGGAAGGATTCATGGACCAAGGAGATGAGCACAGAGCCATGAGTAAAGAACAAAGAGCACGAGCAGGAGCAAGTATGTGGATGGACTTATCCCGTATGGACTCTATGAACTCTCTGGGTTTCTTTGGACTCTTTTAAGCTTTTATGGACTCGCATAGACTCATGTTTTCTCCTGGACCTGGACCCCATCTCTTATTCTGCATGGGAAAGTGAAATGAACTACTCCTGGTAGGATCCCTTATTATTTTGGTTATGTTCCCCGCAAGATTTGCGGGGGGGGGGGGGGGGTTCTTTTTGTGTTTGATGTATATGTTTTGGTAATTTATTAGGATGAATGGTTGGACTTTATGGGAATTGTTATGTATTGGTGTGGATTTTTTTTACTTTAATAAAAAAAGAGTTCCAGCTCCAGTAGCGTCCACTAAAGCTGCAGCAGTTAAAAAGCTTTTACAAGGATCGAGCTTGGCAGTCCACCTCAAGGAGTCCTACCGCCAGTCCCAGCCCCTGTGCCTTGGGGTGCCTCCCCGATGCTCTTCACTGAGTGTCCCGGGGGCCCGAACCATTTCCTTTGAAAAAATTAAGTGTCCAAACTACAGGTGGTGTAGCTTGCTTAACAGCTGGGATAATCCGCTGACTAGCAGACTCTTCTACTAGGCACAAAGTATTGCTTGGGCTAGATGCAGTTAAAAATTTGTAATTAGATACTCTCGATGGATGCTGAGAAAGCATTCCATAGAGTCTCCTGGCACGCCATATATTATTCTCTTAAAATTCTTGGGGTAGGGGACCCTTTTATAGCCAAAATCATGGCCCTGTATCGCAATCCGTCAGCTAGGCTGAAGATAAATGGAACATTATCATCACCTTTCATAATCACCAATGGGACAAGGCAGGGATGTCCTCTGTCCCCTCTCTTATACATCCTAATGATGGAGCACCTGCTCTCATTAATTCACGATAACCCCAATATTAGGGGGATTGAGGTGGGAGGCACCGAGTACAAATGCTCTGCATTTGCTGATGATGTCCTAGTATATATCACTCAACCACATATACACTGTGTGCAGAATTATTAGGCAAGTTGTATTTTAGAGGATTTTTTTTATTATTGATCAACAACTATGTTCTCAATCAACCCAAAAGACTCATAAATATCCAAGCTTAATATTTTTGGAGGTGGAGGTTTTTTTTTTTAGATTTGGTTATCTTAGGAGAATGTCTGTTTGTGCAGGTGACTATTACTGTGCAGAATTATTAGGCAACGTAATAAAAACCAAATACAGTGGTGGTCAAAAGTATTGGCACCCCTGCAATTCTGTCAGATAATACTCAGTTTCTTCCTGAAAATGATTGCAATGACAAATTCTTTGGTATTATTATCTTCATTTAATTTGTCTTCAATGAAAAAACACAAAAAGAATTGTCCTAAAGCCAAATTGGATACAATTCCACAGCAAACCTAAAAAAGGGGGTGGACAAAAGTATTGGCACTGTTTGAAAAATCATGTGATGCTTCTCTAATTCGAGTAATTAACAGCACCTGTAACTTACCTGTGGCACCTAACAGGTGTTGGCAATAACTAAATCACACTTGCAGCCAGTTAACATGGATTAAAGTTGACTCAACCTCTGTCCTGTGTCCTTGTGTGTACCACATTGAGCATGGAGAAAAGAAAGAAGACCAAAGAACTGTCTGAGGACTTGAGAAACCAAATTGTGAGGAAGCATGAGCAATCTCAAGGCTACAAGTCCATCTCCAAAGACCTGAATGTTCCTGTGTCTTCCGTGCGCAGTGTCATCAAGAAGTTTAAAGCCCATGGCACTGTGGCTAACTTCCCTAGATGTGGATGGAAAAGAAAAATTGACGAGAGATTTCAACGCAAGATTGTGCGGATGGTGGATAAAAAACCTCGACTAACATCCAAACAAGTTCAAGCTGCCCTGCAGTCCGAGGGTACAACAGTGTCAACCCGTACTATCCGTCGGCGTCTGAATGAAAAGGGACTGTATGGCAGGATAGCCAGGAAGACCCCACTTCTTACCCCGAGACATAAAAAAGCTAGGCTGGAGTTTGCCAAAACTTACCTGAGAAAGCCTAAAACGTTTTGGAAGAATGTTCTCTCGTCAGATGAGACAAAAGTAGAGCTTTTTGGCAAAGGTATCAACATAGAGTATACAGGGGAAAAAAAGAGGCATTCAAAGAAAAGAACACGGTCCCTACAGTCAAACATGGCGGAGGTTCCCTGATGTTTTGGGGTTGCTTTGCTGCCTCTGGCACTGGACTGCTTGACCGTGTGCATGGAATTATGAAGTCTGAAGACTACCAACAAATTTTGCAGCATAATGTAGGGCCCAATGTGAGAAAGCTGGGTCTCCCTCAGAGGTCATGGATCTTCCAGCAGGACAATGACCCAAAACACACTTCCAAAAGCACTATAAAATGGTTTGAGAGAAAGCACTGGAGATTTCTAAGGTGGCCAGCAATGAGTCCAGACCTCAATCCCATAGAACACCTGTGGAGAGATCTCAAAATGGCAGTTTGGAGAAGGCACCCTTCAAATATCAGGGACCTGGAGCAGTTTGCCAAAGAAGAATGGTCTACAATTCCAGCAGAGCATTGTAAGAAACTCATTGATGGTTACCGGAAGCGGTTGTTCGCAGTTATTTTGGCTAAAGGTTGTGCAACCAAGTATTAGGCTGAGGGTGCCAATACTTTTGTCTGGCCCATTTTTGGAGTTTTGTGTGAAATGATCAATGATTTGATTTTTGATTCATTCTCTTTTGTGTTTTTTTCCTTGCAAGCAAATTAAATGAAGATGATAATACCAAAGAATTTGTGATTGCAATCATTTTGAGGAAGAAACTGAGTATTTTCTGACAGAAAAGAAAAGTCAAAGATGCTATAGGATTTTTACAGGATGAAAATGGAGAAATGGTAAGAGAGGATGTTGAGAAGGCCGAACTTTTTAATTCCTATTTTGCATCTGTTTTCTCTCAGAAAGAAAATGTAACATCAACTGATCTTCACTGTCCTTTTAAAGGAATAGAGGAATCCAAGTTATCAGTAAACAGAAAGATTGTGAGGGAATATTTAGCTAACATAAATTAGTTCAAGTCTCCAGGTCCAGATGAATTACACCCCAGAGTACTGAAGGAGATCGTAGAAGAAATTTTAGAACCACTCTCCATAATCTTTGAAAATTCTTGGAGAACAGGAGAAGTCCCAGAAGACTGGAGAAGAGCAAATGTTGTTCCTATCTTCAAAAAGGGGAAGAAGGTGGACCCAGGGAACTATAGGCCGGTGAGTCTGACTTCTATACCAGGAAAGATCTTTGAACAAATTATTAAACAACATGTATGTAAGTACATGGATAAGAATGAAGTGATTAACCAGAGTCAGCATGGGTTTGTAACTAACAAGTCATGTCAGACTAACTTAATTTCCTTCTATGACAGAATCACTGACTGGGTGGATCAGGGAAATGCTGTAGATATAGTATATCTTGACTTCAGCAAAGCATTTGACAAAGTATCTCACATCATCCTTATTGAAAAAATGACCAAGTATGCAATGGACCAGGCAACTGTTAGGTGGATTCATAACTGGCTTAGTGATCGGACTCAAAGGGTGGTTGTAAATGGCTTCACATCCAGCTGGATGAATGTCTCAAGTGGGGTACCACAGGGCTCCGTCCTGGGACCTGTATTGTTCAACATCTTTATCAATGATTTAGATGAAGGAATTGAGGGTAAACTGATTAAATTTGCTGATAACACAAAGCTAGGAGGGATAGCTAATACTAGAGAAGAGAGAGAGAGGATTCAAAAAGACCTAAATAAACTGGAGCAGTGGGCAGCAACCAACAGAATGGTTTTTAACAGGGAAAAATGCAAAGTACTACATCTGGGCAATAAAAATGAAAAAAGCATATACAGAATGGAAGGAATAGAGCTAAGCAACAGTACATGTGAAAAAGACTTAGGTATACTAATAGATCATAGACTGAACATGAGTCAACAGTGTGATGCAGCAGCAAAAAAGGCAAATACAATTCTGGGATGTATTAACAGAAGCATACAGTCTAGATCACGTGAAGTCATTATCGGTCTTTACTCCTCTTTGGTCAGACCTAATCTGGAATACTGTGTACAGTTTTGGGCACCACATTTTAAAAAAGACATAGACAAACTGGAGCAAGTTCAGAGAAGAGCGACCAGAATGGTGACTGGTCTGCAAACCATGTCCTATGAGGAACGGTTGCAGGATTTGGGAATGTTTAGCTTGCAAAAAAGAAGACTGAGAGGAGACTTAATAGCTGTCTACAAATATGTCAAGGGCTGTCACATTGTAGAAGGATCATCTTTATTCTCATTTGCACAAGGAAAGACTAGAAGCAATGGGATGAAACTAAATGGGAGGAGACACAGATTAGATATTAGAAAAAACTTTTTGACAGTTAGGGTGATTAATGAGTGGAACAGGCTGCCACGAGAGGTGGTGAGTTCCCCTTCAATGGACGTCTTCAAACAGAGGCTGGACAGTCATCTGTCTGAGATGATCTAGTGAATCCTGCTTTGAGCAGGGGGTTGGACCAGATGACCCAGGAGGTCCCTTCCAACTCTACCATTCTATGATTCTATGAGAATTGCAGGGGTGCCAATACTTTTGGCCACCACTGTATAATCCCATCTCACTTGTTTATTTTCACCAGGTAAACCAATATCAGCGCACAAAATTTAGAAATAAACATTTCTGACATACAAAAACAAAAAACAAAAAAATTAGTGATCAATATAGCCACCTTTCTTTATGATGACACTCAATAGCCTTCCATCCATAAATTCTGTCAGTTGCTTGATCTGTTTTCGATAAACATTGCGTGCAGCAGCCACCCCAGCCTCCCAGACACTGTTCCGAGAGGTGTACTGTTTTCCCTCCCTGTAGATCTCACATTTTATGATGGACCACAAGTTCTCTATGGGGATCAGATCAGGTGAACAAGGGGGCCATGTCATTATTTATTCTTCTTTTAGACCTTTACTGGCCAGCCACGCTGTGGAGTAGTTGGATGCATGTGATGGAGCACTGTCCTGCATGAAAATCTTGCTTTTCTTGAACGATGCCAACTTATTCCTGTACCACTGCTTGAAGAAGTTGTCTTCCAGAAACTGGCAGTAGGTCTGGGAGTTGAGCTTCACTCCATCCTCAACCCGAAAAGGTCCCACAAGTTCATCTTTGATGATACCAGCCCATACCAGTACCCCACCTCCACTTTGATGGCGTCTGAGTCGGAGTGGAGCTCTCTGCCCTTTACTGATCCAGCCTCTGGCCCATCCATCTGGCCCATCAAGAGTCACTCTCATTTCATCAGTCCATAAAACCTTTAAAAAATCAGTCTTAAGATATTTCTTGGCTCATTCTTGACGTTTTATCTTATGTTTCTTGTTCAAAGGTGGTCGTTTTTCAGCCTTCCTTACCTTGGCCATGTCCCTGAGTATCGCACACCTTGTGCTTTTTGATACTCCAGTAACGTTACAGCTCTGAAATATGGCAAAACTGGTGGCGAATGGCATCTTGGCAGCTTCACGCTTGATTTTCCTCAATTCATGGGCAGTTATTTTGCGCCTTTTTTGCCAACACGCTTCTTGCGACCCTGTTGTCTATTTGCCATGCAACGCTTGATTGTTCGGGGATCACGCTTCAAAAGTTTGGAAATTTCAAGACTGCTGCATCCCTCTGCAAGACATCTCACAATTTTGGACTTTTCAGAGCCCGTCAAATCTCTCTTCTAACCCATTTTTCCAAAGGAAAGGAAGTTGCCTAATAATTAAGCACACCTTATATAGGGTGTTGATGTCATTATTCAACAATCCTCCTCATTACAGAGATGCACATCACCAGATTTACTTAATTGGTAGTTGGCTCTCAAGCCTATGCAGCTTGGAGTAGGAAAACATGTATACAAAGTATCATGTGATCAAAATACTCATTTGCCTAATAATTCTGCACACAGTGTATCCATCACTGCTGTTATGGCTGAAATAGATCACTTTGGTACATGGTCAAATTTTAAAATCAATGCAGCAAAGTCTGAGGCCCTCGATGTCTCCCTCCCCAAATCCATACAGGATTCCATCCAGTCCAACTTTCCCCTTTGCCTGGCCCTCACAGGGTATCAAATAGTTATGAATCCGTATTCATATAGACCTCTCCCGTCTATTTTATCTTAATTTTGGGCCGTTTATTGAACAACTCCATAGAGATCTTACTTCTTGGACGGTGAAGGATTTTTTCTGGTTCGGCAGAATAAATATACTAAAAATGAACGTCCTGCCTAAACTCTTATACCTCTTCCAAACCATTCCCGTGGTAATTCCCTCAAATTTTTGGAAAAGACTATGCAGTAGATTTTGCAGATTTATGTGGGCAAGTGGGTGTCCACGCATTCAGGGGGACGTTCTGATCAGACACAAACAAAAGGGGGGCCTTAGCCTTCCGGATTGTAGAAGGTATTACATGGCAGCAGTACATGCTAGAATCTTGGACTTCTTTCATCATTCGGAGGGGAAATTGTGAGTCAAAATAGCTCAATCCATTTGTCCTAAAGCTCTTACCACTCTCCCATGGTGCGCCCATTTAATTGTCCCCTCTCTTGGCCTCATGTCATATAGTACTTATGCCACTGCTCTGGCTTTGAGATCCCAAAAAAAAAGCTTATCCTCAATCGACCCCAGGGCCCCTTGCTCCCGATTTCAGATAATCCAGATTTCCCACCAGGACTATCTGCAAATATATTTCTCGGTTCAAATAAATCCCATCCGATATTATTTTTTCATGTCATCTCCAATACTTTGCTGCTCCCCCTCAATGACTTGTTACAGGGAAGAGCCACTTCCCCGAAGGCTAATTTCGAATATAGCCAGTTACAACACTTCTATTCAACTGTGAAGAAGCGCACACATCTTCATAGAGATCTCACAAACTTTGAAAAATTGAGCCTATCATTGTCACCCCCTACACACTCCATCTCCCTACTGTATAATCTCCTCATTGCCCAGGTAACTGACAATAGGCCAGGATTCTGTGGTGCATGGGAAAGGGAACTTGGTAAGTCCTTCTCTGACTCACAATGGGATAAATGTTTCTTCCTAACACATAAAACCTCAATAGGGTCCAAAGCTCCTTCAAAATTATCTCTAGATGGTACCGGGTACCAGCAGTCCTTCATAGATAGTATCCAGTGGTCTCAGATAGATGTGGGAGATGTGGGGAGGGGGAAGGGACAGTGTCACACATATGGTGGGCGTGCCCTATAATAAATGCATTTTGGGCAAAATTGGTTCCCATGATTGAGAAAATAACTGGTTTGACTATCCCTAATACGCCAGAAGCCCTCCTTTTATCAATGTTACCAATAAGTAAACGTAGTTATAAAAGGTCATCAATAGGCTACCTAATACAGGCGGCTAAGAATGTCATTCCACGACACTGGAAAAGCAGAGACCCACCCACTGTGGAGAAATGGTTTGCGGAGATCTCCTTCCTTAATAGGATGGAGCATTTGATTGCCATCTCACCGGCTGATGTTGATAGATACTGTGTGATTTGGAGGGATTGGATTGATTTGCAAAACTCTGATGCCTACCATCTAGCCCCCAACTAAAGTTATCCGTGATGTCGGCACAATGATCATAATCACACTCTATTGATTGGTGGTCTGCCGTGGTCCGCTCCCTCTCTCTCTATCTTTCATATGGAAAAATACATGCTTGATCTGGACATTGATGGAAAACCCTCCCTGTACCCCCAAATGTACTGTCGTTATGCATAGATTTATAGATATACTACCCCTTTTACTATGTATATTGTATTTTCTTGTACTTTTTCAACACAAAAATAAAAAAAAACTTGAATTTGAAAAAAAAATTGTAATTAGATCTACAGGCGGTGGCTACTTCGCTGACTAGCAGACACTGAAGCTTTGGAGCAGACCTCTGATTCCCAGGCTATAGTATGAGTAAACAGTTCTTCAGACTCAACCATCTGTGTTACCCCAAGCCATAGTGTATGTAGTTTCTTACGGTTAAAAGGGGGGGGGGGGAGACCCGACCCACCTGGAATTGACGATGGCAACGTCATGTAAAACACAGCAAGGGGACTCCAAAAAGAGTCTCCATTTTTTCCCAAAATTGTGGCACGGACACCACTTCAGGGGCATCAATTGTCCCAGAGTTGCTTAAAATGGTTGGTGAGGTGATTTTCCAAAATCCTCAAGCTTTTAGTCTCCCCAGAATGACACAGGTGGGGCAGATGATGGTTGTCCCGGCCCGCTAGGCCGCATTGTAGCACAGTGAGCTTCGCACTGCAACCTTTGCTTCATATCCATGTGACGGTTCATGCATGAAGTACTCAAACTATGGATTTTTTGGCCTCTACTTAGCTTTTGGTGACAAATGTTACAGATAACACAAGTTGGGTCATCCTTATCGATCTGAAAAAATGCACAGGCTATGCAAGGTTTAGAGCCCATGCGACTCTGCTACTAGCAATACTTTCAAATGATTGGCTGGGTTAGATGCAGAGTGTCTGGGTTTGGTTGGGGGTCCCCACAGTCTGCCTAGGCTAGATGCAGTTAAAAATTATTATTAAATACACAGGCGGCGCAGCTTGCTTCGCAGCTGGGCTAATACGCCCAACGTATTGGTAGACTCTATACTAAATAAGGAAGGATTCACTGACTGTGGTGGCCCCTCCATGGGCCGTGGCGATTGGTGGAGATTTTGTGGATGATTATAGGAGAAAGCTCCTTAATAGAGAAAGTTGGTGGATTTATACTTTAAATACACGTGTATCAGCGGGTTTAAACATCAGACATGATTTGATGTATCATTTATGAATGATCATTTATAGATTATTATTATATATATGTTCCTTTTTTCTTCTTTTCTTTTTCTTTTGGATTATTTACATTTGTATGCATTGTTTCTATGCTATATGATTTTAACATGGTATGTGTGTTTAAATTTGTGATTAACTCAGCCTTGAACAGGTGAATAGCAGGACATGACATATAAATACCACTTCCTTGCTGTTTTTTTGCTATGCAATGATTAACCAGTTCAGGACCGCCCACTGTACATAAACGTCGGCGCTTGCTGGGCTCTGTGCAGCGCCGACGTTTAAAAACGGTGGGTGGTCCCGCAGCGCTCAGGACCCCCAGGGTCCTGCAAGCGCCGCGATTCCGGTGCAGAGCGATAACTCTGACAGGGGAAATCATCGGGACCTGATTGGATCAGGTCTCAATGATGTTAACCCTTTGCTATCTTCTATATGCCGCGATCTATAGTGATCGCGGCATATAGAAGATAGTGAGAGGAGAGGGGGTCGTCAACAAACCTCTCCGACGGCCCCGTGATAGCTTCCAGGACCTTCCGTTGTTATGGCAGCTGGAGGTCACATGACCGCCTCCAGATCTGCCATATATGGTGTCCTGCTGAGCCCAGCCCTGCAGCTGAGTCCAACAGGAGACACTGACTGTGAAACAGTCAGAAAGGATGTCATGCAATGTAATATATGTCTATTACATTGCATGACAGAAGTGATTAGAAAAATAAAAATTAATGTCCCATACAGGGACTAAGTAAAAATGAAAAAAAAAAGTCAAAAAAATGTTTTCAAACTGTTAAAAAAAATCACAAAATAAATAAATAAAATATTAAACCAATAAATCCGCATATTTATGCAAAAACAAAAAAAGTACACATATTTGGTATTGCCACGTCCGAAACAACCCGATCTATAAAACTGTCACACTAATTAACTCCTTCTGTGCACACCGTAATAAAAATAAATAAAAAACGGAGCAAAAAACTATGCTTTTTCATCATATCGCCAAACAAAAAGTGGAAAAAAATGCGATCAAAAAAGCAAAATGGAAATAAAAATGGTACCGCTGAAAACGTCATCTTGTTCCGCAAAAAAAAAGCCGCCATACAGCTCTATCAGCCGAAAAATAAAAAAGTTATTCCGCTCAGAATAAAGCGATGCAAAAAAAATATTTTTTCTATAAAATTGTTTTATTGTGTAAAAGCGCCAAAACATAAAAAAAAATATAGTAAGTGTAGTATCTCTGTAAACATACTGACCCAAAGAATAATGCTGCCTTATCACTTTTACCACACGCAGAACGGCATAAAAAAAACCTCAAAAAACAATTCCTGAATTGTTGGTTTTTGTTAATTTTACCTCCCAAAAAACGGAATAGAAAGCGATCAAAAAATGTCACGTACCCAAAAATGGTACGAATAAAAATGTCAACTCGTCCCGCAAAAAACAAGCTGTCACATTACTCTGTCGGACGAAATATGGAAAAATTATAGCTCTCAAAATATAGCGATGCAAAAACTAGATTTTGCAAAAAAAGCGTCTCTTAGTGTGTGACAGCTGTCAATCATAAAAACCTGATATCAATCTGGTATCTCTGTAATCGCACCAACCCGTACAATAAAGTCATCTCATCACTTATACTGCACGAGGAACGGCGTAAAAAATAAATAAAACCAATTCTTCACCTGCTACTGATTTGTTTATTATGTCTCCCAAAGATCGTAGTAAGGCTCTGCTCACATTTATCCTGCGCTCTGCGCTGAGCACTTACACCAGAGTTTCCGTGTAAATCTCTGAAATACGTAATTCAGACGGAACCCATGACGGAAGATTCCCTGTAATGAGGCAGATATAGTCCACTGTGGATGCCATCTGGCCTGTGATCCCACAGTGTCAGTTTTTTTAGGCGTGCATAAAAGTGCGGTTGGCCACAGTTTTGTGCACTTCTGAAAAAAAGGACACTGCTAAACAGAGGCCAGACGGAGTCCAGAGTAACTCTGCTGCCTCATTACAGTGAATGGATCCCGCAGGGGTTTCATCTGAATTACATCACTTGGAAATTTAGATGGAAACCCCGATGTAAGTGCTCAGCCTAGAGCGCCGGATAAATGTTATGTAAAATGTTCCCAATAAAAGCTTCAACTCAGTCCTCAAAAAAAGCTAGTCCCCACTCAGGTCCATCATCTGTTAAAAATATTCCAAGTTACTGGTAGCAGAAAGGCTCTGGAAAAGCGAAATGGCCCTTGCCCCCCAAAAGAAATTCAGAAAATTTTTTGCTCCCAAATCCAAATGCCTATTCTACAATAATTTGTTCTCCAATTGTCAAATAGCGCTCCGTCCCACCCAGATCTCGCCGTATGGCTAAGCGGTACGATAAAGCCACATATGGGGTATTGCCACTTTTAGAAGAAATTGTGTGACACATTTTGGCACCATTTTTACCCATTGCCCTGTGTGAAAATGTAAAATCTGAGGGTAAAACATTTTTTTGTGGTAAAAATATAATTATGCTTTTTTCACTGCCCAATGGTATAAATTTAAAAATTAAAAAATACTCACTACTTCCCTAGATGAATTCCTTGAGAGGTGTAGTTTACAAAATGGGGTCACTTGTGGGGGTTTCTGCTGTTTTGGCATGTCAGCGACTCTTCAAATGTGACATCGTGTCTGCAACCTATCCCAGCCAACATAGCGCTCCTTTCTCTTCCGAACCCTGCCGTACACCAAAGCAGTGGTTTTCCCCCACATATTGGGTATCTGCATACTCAGGAGAAATTGCACAACAAATTTCATGGGGCAATTTATCCTGTTACCCTTATGATAATGCAAAATTAGGGAATGAAAAACATTTTTTTGTGGGAAAAATGTGAAAATTTTATTTTTGCTGCTCAATATTATAAACTTCTGTGAAGCACCTTGGGGTTCAAGGTGCTCACCACACATCTACATAAGTTCCCTAAGGGGTCTAGTTTCCAAAATGGTGTCACTTTTCGGGGGTTTCCACTGTTTAAGCACATCAGGGGCTCTCCAAATGCAACATGTCGTCTAATTATTCAAGCAAATTTTACATTCAAAAAGTCAAATGGCGCTCCTTCCCTTTCAAACCCTGCCGTGCGCCCAAACAGTGGTTTGCCTCCACATATGGGGTATCAGCATGTTCAGGAGAAATTGCACAACAAATTTCATGGTGCAATTTATCCTATTATCCTCATGATAATGCAAAATTAAGGGATGAAAAATGTTTTTGTGGGAAAAATGTGAAAATTTTATTTTTACAGCTCAATATTATAAACTTCTGTGAAGCACCTTGGGGATCAAGGTGCTCACCACACATCTAGATAAGTTCCCTAAGGGGTCTAGTTTCCAAAATGGTGTCACTTGTGGGGGGTTTCCACTGTTTAGGCACATCAGGGGCTCTCCAAACGCAACATGGCGTCTGCTAATTATTCAAACAAATTTTACATTCAAAAAGTCTAATGGCGCTCCTTCCCTTCTGAACCCTGCAGTGCACCCAAACAGTGGTTTTCCCTCACATATGGGGTATCAGCATGCTCATGAGAAATTGCACTACAAATTGTTTATTCCATTTTTTCCTGTTACCCTTGTGAAAATAAAAAAATTGGGTCTAAAGTAACATTTTTGTGAAAAAAAGTTAAATGTTCATTGTTTTCTTCCACATTCCAAAAATTCCCGTGAAACACCTGAAGGGTTAATAAACTTCTTGAATGTGGTTTTGAGCACCTTGAGGGGTGCAGTTTTTAGAATGGTGTCATTTTTGGGTATTTTCTGTCATAAAGGCCCCTCAAAGTCACTTCAAATAAGATGTGGTCCCTAAAAAAATGTTTTTGTAAATTTTGTTGGAAAAATGAGAAATTGCTGGTCAACTTTTAACCCTTATAGCTTCCTAACAAAAAAAAATTTTGGTTCCAAAATTTTGCTGATGCAAAGTAGACATGTGGGTAATGTTATTTATTAACTATTTTGTGTGACATATCTCTCTGATTTAAGGGCATGAAAATTAAAAGTTTGAAAATTGCAAAATTTTCAAAATTTTCACCAAATTTCCGATTTTTTCACAAATAAACGCAAGTGATATCGAAGAAATTTTACCACTATCATGAAGTACAATATGTCATGAAAAAACTTTCTCAGAATTATGGGAATCCATTGAAGCTTTCCAGAGTAATTACTTCATAAAGTGACAGTGGTCAGAATTGAAAAAATTGGCCCGGTCACGAAGGCAAAAACAGGCTCTGGCGCAAAGTCGTTAAGAACCTTTAGTTCGAAACGCGTTTGCTGTTCTTCTCCAAGGTGTACTTTTAAAATATTTTTTGTATGACCCAATAAAAAGTGGATTTTAGAAGATTTATTCAGCTGGATCTTCCTGGTTCCTCATGTTCGTCTGG
Source organism: Phyllobates terribilis (assembly GCF_046119375.1). Classification (NCBI taxonomy): domain Eukaryota; kingdom Metazoa; phylum Chordata; class Amphibia; order Anura; family Dendrobatidae; genus Phyllobates; species Phyllobates terribilis. The sequence goes on from NW_027362762.1 coordinate 641,728,501, forward strand.
TAGCACTCCTGGCTCCGTGCTGTTGATCTTCTAGGTGGGTGAGCTGATTTTTTTCCTTTCTTTTTCTGCCATGTGGCGATTAGTCATCCACTTTCGCTGCCCCTTACTCAACGAATTCACAAACATCTCTCGTCGGTTTGGAGTCCCATTATGCCCAACCAAAAACATAGGCCCCACAACTAAAAAAAATCGTTCTTAGGCATCGAAATCGACACCACAGCAAGGTTGTTCCGCCTCCCATGGGAAAAAATACCAAAACATTACAGCTGATATAGGTTTTTTGCGCAGTATGGAAAGTAACACTACAGCAGATGCTAGTATTACTAGGTCTCCTCGTGTTTGCGAGCCGGGTGATGCCAGTCTGAAGGGTTTTTTCTCTTCATTTATCACCCGCAACAAAAGGGGCATCTAAACCGAGTCATACAATCAGAATCAGCAGGCAGCTACGGGCGGACTTAGAGGTGTGGAAAACCTTCTTATAATCATTCAACGGTCACACGTTATTTATTTCAGCAGAACAGTCCAACATTCAACTAAGATTATTCACCGGGGCGGCAGAATCAGGCGGATATGCAGCGATACTAAATAACCAATGGTGCACAAGCTTATGGCCTCCGTATTGGGCAGAACAAGTGCTGACAAAAAAACAGACAGTCCTGGAACTGTTTCCAATAGTGGTAGCAATAGAAATATGGGGCGCGCGCCTGGCTAACAAAAATATCCTCTTCATAACAAAAAACACCAGCCTAGCGCACTTCATTAATAATATGGCATCATCGTCTCTCCCAGTGCTAGGCCTACTATGCCGGCTAGCATTCCTGTGCCTAAAACACAATGTATGCGTCCACGCTAGCCATGATGCTGAGGGGTCTAACGCTGCTGCTAACGCTTTATCACAATTCAATTGGCAGATTTTCACAGAGCTCCTCCCCAACGCCCACCCATCGGGCAACAGTTGCCCAGCCTCCCTATGGGATCTAGTGGAGAATAATTGATGCCATTAATCAGAGCGTCAGTTGCCCCGTCGATGTGGCAAGCATACGGTAAGGCAGTGGACACGACTAGTAGCAGGCAGACGGGTTGACCAATGTGAACAAGCCAGATTACAAGTCACCATAGAATTTCTCCACCAGCTAATGATGAGGGGCATATCAGGGGCGTCAGCGCAGCGGTGGCTGACCGGAGTAGCATTTCACTTCCAACTACTGGATTGGGGACATGTGACAAAGAGATTCATCATCAGACAATCCATAAAAGGGTGGAAAAGGCGTCAGCCAAGTCAGGAGTGTAGACGTCCCGTCCCATGTCACTAAAAACTGATTTTTCACATCATATCCCTAACACCATTAACATGATACTCACAATTCGAAGAAACACTACTGTCTACTGTATTTGCGATCGCCTTCTTCGGGGCGCTATGCATAAGCAAATTAGTCCCTCAATCCAAAATTAAAACCAGTGGAGGATTATTACACCAGGACGTAGTCATAGCCAATAATGCAATACATCTACGCATACGCAAATCGAAAATGGTTTCAGCGGGCAGGGGCACTTGGGTACTTCTACAACCCACAAATGGTACGCTGAGTCGGGTAACAATAGTAAAAACATATATAACCATCAGATCACAAAGTAATTTCTTCCTATCACACATTGATGGAACGCCATTATCAAGATACCAGTTCCAAGCTATATTTAATAAATGCATAACATCGGCAGGGAACCACGCCAAAGATTATGGGACACACTCATTCCACATAGGCGCGGCCACGGAAGCAGCAAGAGCAGTACTGTCACAAACAGAAGTTCAGAGGATAGGGAAATGGCGATCCACGTGTTTGGCGAGATACATAAGACCGGACTTGTTATCCTAACGTGGTTTGTTTCTTTTACATGTGACGCTAAGCCAATAGTGTGGGTGATAGGCCACTAGTATACAGTCATGGCCAAAAGTATTGAGAATGAGACAAATAGTAATTTTTCCAAAGTTTACTGCTTCATTTTTTGTAATGGCGATTTGCATATACTCCTGAATGTCAAAGAGTGATCAGCTTAACAGCAATTACTGTACTTGCAAAGTCAATATTTGCCCAGAAAATGAACTTTAACCCCCAAAACACATTTCAACATCATTGCAGTCCTGCCTTAAAAGGAGCAGCTAACATCGTTTTAGTGATTGATCCATTAACACAGGTGTGGGTGTTGATGAGGACAGGGCTGGTGATCAATCAGTCATGATTAAGTAAGAATGACATCACTGGACACTTTAAAAGGAGGTTGGTTCTTGGTATCATTGTTTCTCTTCAGTTAACCATGGTTATCTCTAAAGAAACACGTGCAGCCATCATTGCACTGCACAAAAATGGCCTAACAGGGAAGAGTATCGCAGCTACAAAGATTGCACCTCAGTCAACAATCTATCGCATCATCAAGAACTTCAAGGAGAGAGCTTCCATTGTTGTCAAAAAGGCTCCAGGGCGCCCAAGAAAGACCAGCAAGCGCCAGGACCGTATCTTAAAACTGTTTCAGCTGCGGGATCGGACTACCAGCAGTGCCGAGCTTGCTCAGGAATGGCAGCAGGCTGGTGTGAGAGCTTCTGCATGCACTGTGAGGCGGAGACTCTTTGAGCAAGGGCTGGTTTCAAGGAGGGCAGCAAAGAAGCCACTTCTCTCCAGAAAAAACATCAGGGACTGACTGATATTCTGCAAAAGGTACAGGGAGTGGACTGCTGAGGACTGGGGCAAAGTCATTTTCTCTGATGAATCCCCTTTTCGATTGTTTGGGACATCTGGAAAACAGCTTATTCGGAGAAGAAGAGGTGAGCGCTACCATCAGTCTTGTCTCATGCCAACTGTAAAGCATCCTGAAACCATTCATGTGTGGGGTTGCTTCTCAGCCAAGGGAATCGGCTCACTCACAGTCTTGCCTAAAAACACAGCCATGAATAAAGAATGGTACCAGAATGTCCTCCAAGAGCAACTTCTCCCAACTGTCCAAGAGCAGTTTGGCGCCCAAAAATGCCTTTTCCAGCATGATGGAGCACCTTGCCATAAAGCAAAGGTTAAACACCTAGACAAAATATCACATGAGGGGCCTAATAAATAGAGACAACCAGCAGACCCACAGCCCCCGTAAAAAATAACTTTTATTAATAATCTCTAAAAAGGACCTAAAAGTCCATAGACAAACAACAATAATACTCTAAATGATAGGACATATAGAATCAGGTAATACACCGACCGGGAGGGAATACAAATTAAAGCTGTCCCTGTTATGTCCCTAAATCCTGTCCCTACCTGACAGCGGAGGTTGGCACCCTAATTTGTACTTCGTGGCGCCCCCGCTCAACGTCGGTATCCCTAATGTCCCTACAAGGACCCTTGTCTTAAATTAAACAAAACCACAATAGTGAGAAAGGGTAGAAAAAGTGAACGTATAAGTACAGAAGCCGATAATAAGTCAATGATTATAGATGGCCAAATTCATTTGGTCGGGTAAACATAAATGCTCTAGGGTAGAGGAGCACAGTGCTTGTTTTTCCATAGCCAAATCAAATCAAATAGCAGCCAGAGCAGTCAAATATGAACACATGCTCCACTTTGATAATCCAGCTATATACCTCAAAGGGGGCTCCAAAAACAGAATCCCACCCAGGTAAATGTCTCCCCATACATCAAATGGGATTTAAGTATTGGTATTTGAAAAAGCATAATATCTATATCAGAGTATCGGGTCCAAACTCTATCTGTCATAGATGTACATAATAGTAGACAGAAAGAAAGACACTTATCATTATTAGTCCCTATACCTTTTCAAATAACTAGAAAGTAGTAATCAGAATATAAATATCCATTAGTAAGTAAACAATGGCACTTAGCCTTGATGGTCCCTAGTCCCAACAGTCAAATAATAGATTATCGAAAGAGAGACACTCATCATTGTTAGTCCCTATTCAAAAGACTAGAAAATGGCAATCAGAATATACATTTTCATTAATAAATAAACAGTAACACTAAACCTAAATGGTCCCCAATTCCAGCAGGTCAGAAAGTAGATATCATTAATAAGTAAAAAAATGACACTTATCCTTAGTAGTCCCAACGCGTTTCCCCCTAGTTTCCACCAGGGTTCATCAGGGGATCTGGGGAGGACTTCAATCCCTCACCCCAGATTGCCAGACAATGCTGCATGTGTAGAGAATTCCTGCCCATATCCCTCCCTTATAAACTCAGCTCAGCCCCACAATTAGTAATAATCGCAAAAACCTGTGTACTGCTGTCATCGTACACATGTCCGGCGTCCACCGCCAAATGCAGGTCCGTGGACCGCACATGAAACGCACGCACCCGGAAGTGACGATATGCTAATGACGCCCACCGGAAATGACGTCACCAGACTGCATCAGAATATCTGAAGCGCATCTGGAGCGCACGCACCCGGAAGTAACGGTGCCTAACTAGCGTCCACCAGGATATGATGTCATCCAAATGTGGCGGTACATGGTTAGGAGGCAGGGTCTGCACCCATCCCCATAAACGTTTGTCAGTGGTTGTCATGGTAGCCAGCAATGCAGACGCCGGCCAGACGGGCACACCTCCCACCAACATACCCCATATACTTAGAGTGCCATAGACGGACAGGTCGGCACCAGGGCTAAGATGTCCAGAAGTTATTCAGCGCAAAATAAATATATACGCTGTACATCGGGGGACAAAAGCATTCAGTATATAATAAACAGGAAGATTGGAGTCTGACTATTATATAATTAAAGTGTTATCCACATATTACAATGTTATTTATCATCCACAGAGTATTTAACGCTGTTAGAGTAGGAGAAAAATAAGTCCCAGAAATATAAATACATATTTAACCACAATGGGTATATACATATGGTGATCATTAGACCAATACCATATATGCTGGTTCTATTCGGCCCCTAATATCACATTCTTGGAATCAGATAAAACTCGAGAATCTCAACTGTTCATTAATGCCCCCAGGGGCCATTGACTCCATCCAAAAGATCCAACGGGCCTCCCGTTGGAGTATTTTTTTATTCCAGTCACCCTGCCTGATTGACCGTGCCACAACCTCCAAAACCCTAAACGAAATGCATCTCACATCACCCCCATCACCCCAGGGACTAATAATGATAAGTGTCTTTCTTTCTGTCTACTATTATGTACATCTATGACAGATAGAGTTTGGACCCGATACTCTGATATAGATATTATGCTTTTTCAAATACCAATACTTAAATCCCATTTGATGTATGGGGAGACATTTACCTGGGTGGGATTCTGTTTTTGGAGCCCCCTTTGAGGTATATAGCTGGATTAACAAAGTGGAGCATGTGTTCATATTTGACTGCTCTGGCTGCTATTTGATTTGATTTGGCTATGGAAAAACAAGCACTATGCTCCTCTACCCTAGAGCATTTATGTTTACCCGACCAAATGAATTTGGCCATCTATAATCATTGACTTATTATCGGCTTCTGTACTTATACGTTCACTTTTTCTACCCTTTCTCACTATTGTGGTTTTGTTTAATTTAAGACAAGGGTCCTTGTAGGGACATTAGGGATACCGACGTTGAGCGGGGGCGCCACGAAGTACAAATTGGGGTGCCAACCTCCGCTGTCAGGTAGGGACAGGATTTAGGGACATAACAGGGACAGCTTTAATTTGTATTCCCTCCCGGTCGGTGTATTACCTGATTCTATATGTCCTATCATTTAGAGTATTATTGTTGTTTGTCTATGGACTTTTAGGTCCTTTTTAGAGATTATTAATAAAAGTTATTTTTTAGGGGGGCTGTGGGTCTGCTGGTTGTCTCCATAAAGCAAAGGTGATAACAAAATGGCTCATGGAACAAAACATAGAGATTTTGGGTCCATGGCCTGGAAACTCCCCAGATCTTAATCCCATTGAGAACTTGTGGTCAATCATCAAGAGACGGGTGGACAAACAAAAACCAACAAATTCTGGCAAAATGCAAGCATTGATTATGCAAGAATGGACTGCTATCAGTCAGGATTTGGTCCAAAAGTTGATTGAGAGCATGCCAGGGAGAATTACAGAGGTCTTGAAGAAGAAGGGGCAACACTGCAAATATTGACTTGCTGCATTAACTCATTCTAACTGTCAATATAACCTATTGGTACTCATAATATGATTGCAATTATATTTCTGTATGTGATATAAACATCAGAAAAACACTAATAAAAACCAGAGGCCAGCAGATCATGTGAAAATATAATTTTGGTGTCATTCTCAAAACTTTTGGCCATGACTGTATATATTGGGCAGAAAAAAGGGCAAAAGTCCGCCCAGGCGGGAGGAAATTAGAGTTTCATAACACATATTTCAACTGTAGAGGTATTAGAGGCCTGCAATGGCCACAGGTACTAATGGAGGTAATCAAGGTAGGGAGAGAGGCAAGAGGTCCAGTCATCTTAGTTATACAGGCCGGGGGAAATGACCTAGGTTATCACAAGAGCGCATAACTAATGGCAATAATGAAACTAGACACTGAGCGCTTCAGAGAATTTTTCACAAAAATAGTCAGAGATTGTGCCGAGCGCGGAATGGCAAGGTGCCCGAGACATCACGGCCATCGAATGGACAAGGCGGCTAATAAATATTTGGATGCAAAAATTTATAAGAGACAGAGGCGGACAACTGGAAGGAGATAAAGCAGGCCTCATACGGCCAGACTGTGTTCACTTAATGGATATTGGACTGGACATATTCCTGTCAGGACTCCAGGACGGAGTGGAACAAGCGTTAAGAGTGATGGATGGGGGTCAGAGTCCTGCATACGAGTACGCAGGATCCTCCGTGGGCTGGAAATAGAAAGGACATGTTGGAGAGTTACACTTGTTGGCCAACTTGCCGTTGTGGAGACTGGAGACACAGGGCATGCTGCAACAAGCTGAATTATTTTAGAAATAAAATGCCTTTCTAATGTAAGGAGTATAAACAGTTAATAAAGCTGTGACCGATCCTCACTCATCCAGTTGTAAGAGTTACATGATTGTATTGTCAATGAAAGGGGGGCGGTAGGGGGCTGAGCGTCTGGGTTTGGTTGGGGTCACCACAGTCTGCCTAGGCTAGATGCAGTTAAAAATCATTATTAGATACACAGGCGGTGCAGCTTGCTTCGTAGCTGGGTTACTACGCTGACTAGCAGACACTGAAGCTTTGGAGCAGACCTCTGAGTAAACAGCTCTTCAGACTCAACCATCTGTGTTACCCCAAGCCATAGTGTATGTAAATTCTTATGGTTAAAAGGATGGGGGGGAGACCCAACCCACCTGTAATTGACGATGCCAACGTCACGTAAAACACAGCAAGGGGACTCCAAAAAGTCTCCATTTTTTCAAAAAATTTGGGGCACACACACCACTTAAGTGGCATCAATTGCCCCAGAGTTGCTTAAAACGGTTGGTGAGGTGATTTTAACAAATCCTCAAGCTTTTACTCTCCCCAGGATGACACAGGGGTAGAAAAGTCCTTGTGGATCCATGGTTTGTTCATCTTTATGAACGTGAGTCTGTCTACATTGTCAGTGGACAGCCGCGTGCGCTTATCTGTCAGCACACCACCAGCAGTGCTGAACACACGTTCAGAGAGAACGCTGGCTGCGGGGCATGACAAGATCTCCAAGGTGTGAGTGGCGAGCTCCGGCCATTTATCCAGATTGGAAGCCCAAAAAGAGCAAGGGTCCAGTGACACAGTCATGGCTTTGATGTTCACTTGGAGATACTCCTGTACCATTGTCTCTAGGCGTTGACTATGTGTCTGACTTCTTGTCTCATGTGGCCTTGCAAAGAATGGGCTAAAAAAGTGGTGAAAAGATTCTGCAAAATTGCTGTTACCAGCAGATACTGTGTTTCTGTTATGGTTTGAGTGCTGAATAGAGATGAGCGTTGTTCTACTCGAACTGTTCGCCAATCTCAAATTCGAGCTGTTTTGGGCGGTGTTCGAGCCGTTCGGCGAACACGAACAATTTGAGAAAAATTCGGCTGTTCGAGGTTATGTTCGATAACTGTTCGTGCACCAAAATTATAACTGGATTTTTTCTCAGTAATGATTAAAATTAATGTTAATACGCAGTTTGAGTGTACAGCAGGGTGGGGGGAGGGGCAGGGGATGGATCTCTGCAGGAACAATGAAGATCTCCATTTTTTTTTCTCTTTCCCGCATTTGCAGTGGGGAGGTGCAATCTGTCAGCCTATCAGCAGCGCACACACGGAGCAAAGTGCTTTTTTTCACACAAGCAAGGGCATGTCATTGGCAGTGTATGTCACATGTCCTTGCCCTATAAGACCAAGCCATTTTCCCCGTCGCCACCATTTTCTCACTGCTGCAGCTGCGTGTTAGACGGCACCGCTGTTGCTGTGTGCGCTATACCTTGTTAATTTCAAGCCAATTTTCGCACAAATCTACAGATAGCTTGGGAGTAGGGAATAGTTGTGATTGCAGTCCTTTTAAGGACTAGGTTACAGCATTTCCTACGACTTTTATCAGGCAGGTCTGTGCTCTTAAATAGATAGATTGTGGGAGTAAAGACTAATTGCAATTGGAGTCCTTTTCAGGACTAGGTTACATCAGTTCCTATCAGTTTTTGCCAGGCAGGTCTGTGCCAGTGCTGTGCAAGTTTTTTTCACAGCATTTGGCTGAATCTAGCAAAGCTAATCCTTTTTGGCCTATTGCAGAGTGTGTTAGTCAGTGGAGTAGCCTATCTGTGTTGCAAGATATACCACCTGTGTATAGAATACCAATTTTTTTACTGCACCTAGTGAAGTAAAATCTTTTGGGCATAGCATCATTCTATTAGTCCATCTATACTGACCTCCATCAGGTTGCAAATTGAATATAATTTTTTTTCTGCATCTAGCTCTGAAAAAATATTGGGCTTCTAGCTGTGTGTGGGACTTGTTCTATTAATCCATCTATACAGACCTCCATCAGGTTGCAAACTGAATATATTTTTTTCTGCATCTACCTCTGAAAAAATATTGGGCTTCTAGCTGTGTGTGGGACTTGTTCTATTAATCCATCTATACAGACCTCCATCAGGTTGCAAACTGAATATATTTTTTTCTGCATCTACCTCTGAAAAAATATTGGGCTTCTAGCTGTGTGTGGGACTTGTTCTATTAATCCATCTATACAGACCTCCATCAGGTTGCAAACTGAATATATTTTTTTCTGCATCTACCTCTGAAAACATATTGGGCTTCTAGCTGTGTGTGGGACTTGTTCTATTAAACCATCTATACAGACCTCCATCAGGTTGCAAACTGAATATATTTTTTTCTGCATCTACCGCTGAAAAAATATTGGGCTTCTAGCTGTGTGTGGGACTTGTTGTATTAGTCCATCTATACTGACCTCCATCAGGTTGCAAACTGAATATATTTTTTTCTGCATCTACCTCTGAAAAAATATTGGGCTTCTAGCTGTGTGTGGGACTTGTTGTATTAGTCCATCTATACTGACCTCCATCAGGTTGCAAACTGAATATATTTTTTTCTGCATCTACCTCTGAAAAAATATTGGGCTTCTAGCTGTGTGTGGGACTTGTTCTATTAATCCATCTATACAGACCTCCATCAGGTTGCAAACTGAATATATTTTTTTCTGCATCTACCTCTGAAAAAATATTGGGCTTCTAGCTGTGTGTGGGACTTGTTGTATTAGTCCATCTATACTGACCTCCATCAGGTTGCAAACTGAATATATTTTTTTCTGCATCTACCTCTGAAAAAATATTGGGCTTCTAGCTGTGTGTGGGACTTGTTGTATTAGTCCATCTATACTGACCTCCATCAGGTTGCAAACTGAATATATTTTTTTCTGCATCTACCTCTGAAAAAATATTGGGCTTCTAGCTGTGTGTGGGACTTGTTCTATTAATCCATCTATACAGACCTCCATCAGGTTGCAAACTGAATATATTTTTTTCTGCATCTAGCTCTGAAAAAATATTGGGCTTCTAGCTGTGTGTGGGACTTGTTCTATTAATCCATCTATACAGACCTCCATCAGGTTGCAAACTGAATATATTTTTTTCTGCATCTACCTCTGAAAAAATATTGGGCTTCTAGCTGTGTGTGGGACTTGTTCTATTAATCCATCTATACAGACCTCCATCAGGTTGCAAACTGAATATATTTTTTTCTGCATCTACCTCTGAAAAAATATTGGGCTTCTAGCTGTGTGTGGGACTTGTTGTATTAGTCCATCTATACTGACCTCCATCAGGTTGCAAACTGAATATATTTTTTTCTGCATCTACCTCTGAAAAAATATTGGGCTTCTAGCTGTGTGTGGGACTTGTTGTATTAGTCCATCTATACTGACCTCCATCAGGTTGCAAACTGAATATATTTTTTTCTGCATCTACCTCTGAAAAAATATTGGGCTTCTAGCTGTGTGTGGGACTTGTTCTATTAATCCATCTATACAGACCTCCATCAGGTTGCAAACTGAATATATTTTTTTCTGCATCTACCTCTGAAAAAATATTGGGCTTCTAGCTGTGTGTGGGACTTGTTGTATTAGTCCATCTATACTGACCTCCATCAGGTTGCAAACTGAATATATTTTTCTCTGCATCTACCTCTGAAAAAATATTGGGCTTCTAGCTGTGTGTGGGACTTGTTGTATTAGTCCATCTATACTGACCTCCATCAGGTTGCAAACTGAATATATTTTTTTCTGCATCTACCTCTGAAAAAATATTGGGCTTCTAGCTGTGTGTGGGACTTGTTCTATTAATCCATCTATACAGACCTCCATCAGGTTGCAAATTGAATATAATTTTTTTCTGCATCTAACCCAGCCAATAGTTTTGGCCTAATACCACAGTTTGGCCACTCAGCTCTGCTCGGTTCCCATCCATTGTTTTTTTGTGCAAACAACTCCAGAGTTGTGAATTAGTTATCCACCAAAATGAGTGGAAAAAGGCCTGCTGCTGGTGGAAAGGGGAATAGGCGTGTTGGGAAGGGGAAAAAAGGTTGTGTCCGTGGGGTAGGTGTTAAAGCAACAGTAACATCTGCAGAAGAAAGACCATCTTCCAGCCAAACTAAAATGTCTACTTCTTTTAGCGGACAATGTGATAAGATCCCTTTCTTACGGCCACGCCAATCGCTACAAATTCCAGATGAGGCACAAAAACAGCAGGTGCTTCAACGGATATCAAGTGCTCCTTTAAGTGGGCTCTCCTCCACATCAACTTCAACATCACAAATACTCCAGTCCTCAAAGGTGTCACCCCAATCGCACTTGCTTCCTCACAGCTCCCAAATCTCCAGCTGCCCGTCTGAGTATGAGGTAGAACAGATGGTTGAGTCTGCAGAGCTGTTTACTCATACTATAGCCTGGGAATCAGAGGTCGACTCCAGCGCTTCTGTGAATCCAGACGAGGAAATGATCTGCACTGATGCCCAGAATCTTTATGAGTCGGATCCAGGACCAGACGCAGAAGGTTCTGACCATAATGTAGACCCTCATTCCCAAACTGTAACTCCTGTTGGTGGAGACAATGAGGAAGACGATGATAAGACTCAAATACCTGATTGGAGCGACAACTTTAGTTTTTTGTCAGGGCAGGAGCAGGTTGGCTCTGAGGACGACGGGTGTGATAACGCACAGGGTGATGATGATGAGGTTGGAGATCCCACTTACTGTCAACCCACAGTCAGCCAAGAGATGAGGTCAGCAGAGGAGGTGGAGGAAGATGCTAGTGACGACGAGGTCAGGTTGCGCCTTCCTGGACAGAGACGTAGTACTGGAAGCACGTCAACAACTGCATCCTCAAACACAACTCTGCCTCTCACCACAAGTCGTGGTGGCTCTTCAGGTCGCATGGGTGCTAAGCCTTGCATAGCCTGGGCATTTTTTCAGATCGATAAAGATGACCCAACTCGTGTTATCTGTAACATTTGTCAGCAAAAGCTAAGTAGAGGCCAAAAAATACATAGTTTGAGTACTTCATGCATGAACCGGCACATGGACATGAAGCATAAGTTGCAGTGGGAAGCTCAGTGTGCTACAATGCGGCCTAGCCGGCCGGGCCAACCACCGTCTGCCATATCTTGTGCATCCGCGGCCTCTTCATCCTCTGTGACTGGGGGGACAGCAGTCACACCTGTTTTGGGGCGCAGACCTGCCACCTCTTTACCCGCAACAGCCAGCGTGATTGGCAGGTCATCATTTTCTTTGGAGGTGGTAACACCAGCTGGTGTTGAGCGCTGTCCGACATCGATAGCACCACCTTTGGATCAAGGTAACCTAACATGTCCGCCTGCATCTTCCTCACAGACCGGCAGTTTGCCGGGGACACCCTTATCAACCCCGTCTAAGCACAATAGCCAGCCCTCGGTCCCTCAGATGTGGACAAGTAAAAGACCATTTCCTCCTAGCCATGAGAAAGCTAAGAGGTTGAATTTCACCATCTGCAAGCTCTTGGCTACAGAAATGCTGCCTTTCCGCCTGGTGGACACAGAGGATTTTCGAGACCTTATGTCCGTCGCAGTGCCCCAGTACCAGATGCCCAGTCGGCACTACTTCTCAAAGAAAGGTGTGCCTGCGCTCCACCAGCATGTCGCACACAACATCACCGCTTCTTTGAGAAACTCTGTGTGTGACAGGGTGCATTTCACCACAGACACTTGGACGAGTAGGCATGGACAGGGGCGTTACATGTCGCTGACTGGGCACTGGGTAACTATGGTGACAGCAGGACAAGGGGCTGCTGTCCAAGTCTTGCCGTCCCCACGAGTTGTGCGTCAATCCTCTTTATGTCAAAGTTCCTCCACTGCTTCTCCCTCCTCAACCTCCTCTCGGTCTTCCACCTGCACCCAAAGCCTGTCTGGTCATGCCACAAGCTTCCTAACTGCGCAGAAGGGATCCTGCACACCTCCTTACTATGCTGGCAGTAGGGCTCAACGTCATCAGGCGGTTTTTACATTGAAATGTCTGGGAAATGTGAGTCACACAGCTGAGGAGTTGTGGTCAGCTCTGGAGAACCAATTTCATGAACGGTTGTCTCCACTGGACCTGAAACCAGCGAAGGCCGTGTGCGACAATGCTGCAAACCTGGGTGCGGCCCTTCGCCGGGGCAATGTCACACACGTGCCTTGTATGGCTCACGTGTTGAACCTGGTTGTCCAGCAATTTTTAGCCCACTATCCCAGACTAGATGGCCTTCTGCAGAGGGCACGGTCGCTGTGTGCTCACTTCCGCCGTTCGCATCCCGCAGCTCAGCGACTTACATCTCTACAGAAGTCGTTGGGCCTGCCACTTCACCGGCTAAAATGCGATGTGCCTACCCGGTGGAATTCAACTCCAGTGCAAGGGTCCAGTGACACAGTCGTGGCTTCAATGTTTACTTGGAGATACTCCTGTACCATCGTCTCTAGGCGTTGACTATGTGTCAGACTTCTTGTCTCCTGTGGCCTTGGAAAGGATGGGCTAAAAAAGTGGTGAAATGATTCCGCAAAATTGATGTTACCAGCAGATACTGTGGTTCTGTTACGGTTTGAGTGCTGAACACTTGACGGTCCCACGGTTGGCAAGTTGGAACTGTGAGATTCACTACGTGCACCACTGGTATTTTGTGGAAAAGCACATGTAAGATTCTGCAACAGTCTCTGCTGATACTCCTGCATGCGTGCATCCCTTTCTATGGCAGGAATAATTTCTGCAAATTTACTTTTGTACCGGGGATCTAACAGTGTGGCAACCCAGTAGTCAGGATTATTTCTAATTCTCACAATTCGAGGGTCATGTTGCAGGTAGTGCAGCAAGAAGGCACTCATGTGTGTTGCGCATCCAGGAGCACCAAGTCCCTGTTGTGTTGGTGGCGAGGTAACAATCATGCTTCCTTCCTCTGTCCTCTCCCCCCAACCTCACACAACAGAAATGTGATCAAGGTCTCCCTCATCTGATGAGTCTTCCATCAGTTCGTCCTCCACTTCTTCCTGGGCTCCTGCACCTTCCTCACTAGTTTGGCTGCTACCATGCGCCCTGGTAAAACCATCTCCCCCACCCTCACATGCCTGCCGCCTTGGTGCTGCCGACCGTCTGGACCTTGCAGATGTTAGCCCTTCCGCATACAACTCCTCCTCCTCTACTTCCTCCATCAGCACTAAACATCTTCGTTGCCATTTCAAAACTGTGCAGAAGGGTGCATAGGTCCCTGATCTGAGACCACTCCTCCAGCGTGATTTGCCCCACCTCTGAATCTCGTTGGCCCAGGCTATACGTCAGAACGTATTGCACCAGGGCTTGTCGGTGCTGCCACAGTCGCTGCAACATGTGCAGAGTTGAATTCCACCGTGTTGGCACATCGCATTTTAGCCGGTGAAGTGGCAGGCCCAATGACTTCTGTAGAGATGTAAGTCGCTGAGCTGCGGGATGCGAACGGCGGAAGTGAGCACACAGCGATGGCCTCTGCAGAAGACCATCTAGTCAGGGATAGTGGGCTAAAAATTGCTGGACAACCAGGTTCAACACGTGAGCCATACAAGGCACATGTGTGACATTGCCCCGGCGAAGGGCCGCACCCAGGTTTGCAGCATTGTCGCACACGGCCTTCCCTGGTTGCAGGTCCAGTGGAGACAACCATTCATGAAACTGGTTCTCCAGAGCTGACCACAACTCCTCTGCTGTGTGACTCACATTTCCCAGACATTTCAAAGTAAAAACCGCCTGATGACGTTGAGCCCTGCTGCCAGCATAGTAAGGATGTGTGCAGGATCCCTTCTGCGCAGTTAGAAAGCGGGTGGCATGACCAGACAGGCTTTGGGTGCAGGTGGAGGACCGAGAGCAGGTTGAGGAGGCAGAAGCAGTGGAGGAACTTCGAGATAAAGAGGATTGACGCACAACTCGTGGGGACGGCAAGACTTGGACAGCAGCCCCTTGTCCTGCTGTTACCATAGTTAACCAGTGCCCAGTCAGCGACATGTAACGCCCTTGTCCATGCCTACTCGTTCAAGTGTCTGTGGTGAAATTCACCCTGTCACACAAAGAGTTTCTCAAAGAAGCGGTGATGTTGTGTGTGACATGCTGGTGGAGCGCAGGCACACCTTTCTTTGAGAAGAAGTGCCGACTGGGCATCTGGTACTGGGGCACTGCGACGGACATAAGGTCTCGAAAATCCTCTGTGTCCACCAGGCGGAAAGGCAGCATTTCTGTAGCCAAGAGCTTGCAGATGGTGAAATTCAACCTCTTAGCTTTCTCATGGCTAGGAGGAAATGGTCTTTTACTTGTCCACATCTGAGGGACCGAGGGCTGGCTGTTGCGCTTAGACAGGTTTGAGTAGGGTGTCCCCGGCAAACTGACGGTCTGTGAGGAAGATGCAGGTGGAAAAGTTAGGTTGCTTTGATCCAAAGGTGGTGCTCTCGATGTCAGAGAGCGCTCAACACCAGCTGGTGTTTCCACTTCCAAATTAAATGATGACCTGCCAATCACACTGGCTGTTGCGGGTAAAGAGGTGGCAGGTCTGCGTCTCAAAACAGGTGTGACTGCTGTCCCCCCAGTCACAGAGGATGAATAGGCTGCGGATGCACAAGATGGGGCAGACGGTGGTTGGCCCGGCCCGCTAGGCCGCATTGTAGCACAGTGAGCTTCCCACTGCAACTTATGCTTCATATCCATGTGACGGTTCATGCATGAAGTACTCAAACTATGGATTTTTTGGCCTCTACTTAGCTTTTGGTGACAAATGTTACAGATAACACAAGTTGGGTCATCCTTATCGATCTGAACAAATGCCCAGGCTATGCAAGGCTTAGAACCCATGCGACCTGAAGAGCCACCACGACTTGTGGTCAGAGGCAGAATTGTGTTTGAGGATGCAGTTGTTGATGTGCTTCCAGTACTACGTCTCTGTCCAGGAAGGCGCAACCTGACCTCGTCATCACTAGCATCCTCCTCCACCTCCTCTGCTGACCTCATCGACTGGCTGACTGTGGGTTGACAGTAAGTGGGATCTGCAACCTCATCATCATCACCCTGTGTGTTCTCACACCCGTCGTTCTCAGAGCCAACCTCTTCCTGCCCTGACAAAAAACTCAAGTTGTCGCTCCAATCAGGTATTTGAGTCTCATCATCGTCTTCCTCATTGTCTCCACCAACAGGAGTTACAGTTTGGGAACAAGGGTCTACATTATGCTCAGAACCTTCTTCATCTGGTCCTGGATCCGACTCATAAAGATTCTGGGCATCAGTGCAGATCATTTCCTCGTCTGGATTCACAGAAGCTCTGGAGCCGACCTCTGATTCCTAGGCTATAGTATGACTAAACAGCTCTGCAGACTCAACCATCTGTTCTACCCCATACTCAAACGGGCAGCTGGAGACTTGGGAGCTGTGAGGAAGCAAGTGCGATTGGGGTGACACCTCTGAGGACTGGAGTATTTGTGATGTTGAAGTTAAGGTGGAGGAGAGCCCACTTAAAGGAGCACTTGATATCCGTTGAAGCACCTGCTGTTTTTGTGCTTCATCTGGAATTTGTAGCGATGGACGTGGCCGTAAGAAAGGGATCGTATCACATTGTCCACTAAAAGAAGTAGATATCTTAGTTTGGCTGGAAGATGGTCTTTCTTCTGCAGATGTTACTGTTGCTTTAACACCTACCCCACGGACACAACCTTTTTTTCCCTTCCCAACACGCCTATTCCCGTTTCCACCAGCAGCAGGCCTTTTGCCACTCATTTTGGTGGTTAACTAATTGACAACTCTAGAGTTGTTTGCACAAAAAACAATGGATGGAAACCGAGCAGAGCTGAGTGGCCAAATTGTGGTACTAGCTCAAAAGGATTGGCTGGGTTAGAAGCAGTAGAACAATTTTATTAGATACACAGGTGGTGGAGCTTGGTATAGATGGCCTAATAGAATGCGTACCAAACACTGCTACAGGCCCAAAATTATTTTCCAGGGAAGATGCAGCTAAAAATTATTATTAATTTCAAAGCTGGTGGAGCTTGGTATAGATGGCCTAATACAATGAGTACCACACACTGCAACTAAGCCCAAAATTATTTTCCGGGCAAGATGCAGCTAAAAATTATTATTAATTTCAAAGCTGGTGGAGCTTGGTATAGATGGCCTAATACAATGAGTACCACACACTGCTACTAAGCCCAAAATTATTTTCCAGGCTAGATGCAGCTAAAAATTATTATTAATTTCAAAGCTGGTGGAGCTTGGTATAGATGGCCTAATACAATGAGTACCACACACTGCTACTAAACCCAAAGTTATTTTCCGGGCTAGATGCAGCTAAAAATTATTATTAATTTCAAAGCTGGTGGAGCTTGGTATAGATGGCCTAAAACAATGAGTACCACTCACTGCTACTATGCCCAAAATTATTTTACAGGCAAGATGCAGCTAAAAATTATTAGTAATTTGAAAGCTGGTGGAGATTAGTATAGATGGCCTAATAGAATGAGTACCACACACTGCTGATATGCCCAAAATTATTTTCCAGGCAAGATGCAGCTATAAATTATTATTAATTTCAAAGCTGGTGTAGCTTGGTATAGATGGCCTAATACAATGAGTACCATACACTGCTACTAAGCCCAAAATTATTTTCCGGGCTAGATGCAGCTAAAAATTATTATTAATTTCAAAGCTGGTGGAGCTTGGTATAGATGGCCTAATACAATGAGTACCACACACTGCTACTGAGCCCAAAATTACTTTCCGGGCTAGGTGCAGCTAAAAATTATTATTAATTTCAAAGCTGGTGGAGCTTGATATAGATGGCCTAATACAATGAGTACGAGTACCACACACTGCTACTATGCCCAAAATTATTTTCCGGGCTAGATGCAGCTAAAAATTATTATTAATTTCAAAGCTGGTGGAGCTTGGTATAGAATGCCTAATACAATGAGTACCACACACTACTACTATGCCCAAAATTATTTTCCAGGCAAGATGCAGCTAAAAATTATTATTATTAAAAGCTGGTGGAGCTTGGTATAGATGGCCTAATACAATGAGTACCACACACTGCTACAGGCCCAAAATTATTTTCCAGGCAAGATGCAGCTAAAAATTATTAGTAATTTGAAAGCTGGTGGAGCTTAGTATAGATGGCCTAATAGAATGAGTACCACACACTGCTACAGGCCCAAAATTATTTTCTAGGCAAGATGCAGCTAAAAATTATTATTAATTTCAAAGCTGGTGGAGCTTGGTATAGAATGCCTAATACAATGAGTACCACACACTACTACTATGCCCAAAATTATTTTCCAGGCAAGATGCAGCTAAAAATTATTATTATTCAAAGCTGGTGGAGCTTGGTATAGATGGCCTAATACAATGAGTACCACACACTGCTACAGGCCCAAAATTATTTTCCAGGCAAGATGCAGCTAAAAATTATTATTAATTTCAAAACTGGTGGAGCTTAGTATAGATGGCCTAATAGAATGAGTACCACACACTGCTACTATGCCCAAAATTATTTTCCGGGTTAGATGCAGCTAAAAATTATTCTTAATTTCAAAGTTGGTGGAACTTGGTATAGATGGCCTAATACAATGAGTATGCTACTATGCCCAAAAGGTTTTACTTGGATAGGTGCAGTAAAAAATTAGCATTACATACACAGGTGGTGTAGCTTGCAACACAGATACGCTACTCTACTTACTAACACACACCGCAAGAGGCCCAAAAGGATTTGCTTAGCTAGATTTAGCCAAATGCTGTGAAAAACACTTGCACAGCACTAAAACAGACCTGCCTGGCAAAAAGTGATAGGAACTGATGTAACCTAGCCCTCAAAAGGGCTGCAATTACAAACTAGTCCCTACTCCCTAAACCGTTCTGTCTATTTAAGAGAAAATTCGCTTGCAATTCAGTTACACAATATAGCGATAATGTGGCACCCCAGGGGTCTGGTTGCCACAGTAATAGAAATATTATGTCTGAGAGCAAGTGGGAGGTTTCTCTGGTCAGGAGCCCTAAGCATGCAACACTGCCCGCCCAGACCTGGGAGGGGAGGAATCTGCCCTTATAAACTGGGTCTGGGGCGGGATTAGGTGAGTCAGAGCCTGGAGAGGGAAAGATACATCAGGAGCTCTGTAGGAACAGTAGCTGAAGACAAGGAGCTGGAGCAGAGCAGAGCTCGCCCTGGCTGAGGACACTACAACCGGACACCGGAGTCCGAGGCTGTGGGGACTGATATACACCCAGCAGCA
Organism: Phyllobates terribilis; assembly: GCF_046119375.1. Taxonomy (NCBI): domain Eukaryota; kingdom Metazoa; phylum Chordata; class Amphibia; order Anura; family Dendrobatidae; genus Phyllobates; species Phyllobates terribilis. The sequence continues at coordinate 641,747,738 of NW_027362762.1, forward strand.
GAAACCAGCCGGCAGGGCATTCCAGGTCCTCTGGCCATAGAAGCCCAGAGGCTCAGTCACAAGGATGGGACCAGCGCCGCCATCCAGGAGTGGAGGCTAACAGAAGGCCCCAAGTCACCAGCCATACGGGTGAGCACCACACGGTATACTCAGGGACGTGGGCTACTTGTAACCGCTTACAGCAAGGTAGCCAGGAAAGAGTGCAGATAGACGGGGAGGCCTACAACTCCGCCTGGCCAGGGGAGATCCTGCTTGCTCACAGACTGACCAGGCCTCTACTGCTAACCAGTACTCCCGGGAGGGTCTGCTTTATAACACCAGTAAAGACCCTGAACTGCACTACACGTCTCTGTGCTTCTTTGCCGCACCAGCACTACCAGTGCTGGGACGCTCGTGCACCATCACTACCGTCATCCGCACTAACTGCCCTGAGGCTATACTCCTCCCGTGGGGAGTCATCCCATTCTAAGCTGCACACATAATACCAGCCTTAGCGGTCTGCCCTGCAGCGGCGGTCCCCACTGGCCGCAATCCACGGGTGGCGTAGTCGGACAATTATAGTAATAATAAACCTGCCACTGGTTTGACCACCCTGAGCCACGGACCGGGTCGCCGCCACACTGAGACTACCACCCCCAGCATTCCACCAGAGGCCCGGTTCCGGGTTCCCCACGCGGCCCAGGGGGCGAGTCACTAACAGCAGCAGCAGTGCCGTCTAACACTCAGCTGCAGCAGTGAGAAAATGGTGGCGACAGGGAAAATGGCTGGGTCTTATAGGGCAAGAACATGTGACATACACAGCCAATGACACATGCCCTTGCTTGTGTGAAAAAAAGCACTTCGCTCCGTATGTGCGCTGCTGATAGGCTGACAGACTGCACCTCCCCACTGTAAATGCGGGAAAGAGAAAAAAAAATGGAGATCTTCATTATTTATGCAGACATCCATCCCATGCCCCTCCCCCCGCCCCGCTGTACACTCAAACTGTGTATTAACATTGATTATCAGCATTACTGTGAAAAAATCCAGTTACGATTTTGGTGCACGAACAGTTATCGAACATAACCTCGAACAGCCGGATTTTTTTCAAATCGTTCGGGTTCTTCGAACGGCTCGAACACCGCCCCAAACAGCTCGAATTTGAAATTGGCGAACAGTTCGATTCGAACACCGCTCATCTCTACTCACAACCCCACGTTCTCTTGCCATCGAAGCACATGGATCCGCATCCGGGTGATACCTAAGCACATGACCTTACGTCTGGGTCCCAACGAAGCACTGAAGGCCTTGGTTCCCTGTGCCACTGAAGCACATGGCTCCGTGTCCGGGTGCACCGAAGCGCACGGCTCTGCTTCTGGGTGCCACCGAAGCACATGACACAGCGTCTCTTTGCCACCGAAGCACACTGACTCGTGTGAGGGTGCCACCAAAGCTCATGGCCCCACGTTCTGGGGCCACTAAAACACAGGGATCTGCGTCCGGGTGCCACCGAAGCACACGGCCTTATGTCCGGGTGCCAGCGAAGCACCGAAAGCCTTGGTTCCCTGTGCCACCGAAGCACACGGCTCCGTGTTTGGTTGCCACCGAAACACACGGCTCCATGTCCGGGTGCAACCGAAGCACACAGCCTTACGTCCAGATGCCAGTGAAGCACCAAAGGCCTTGGTTCCCTGTGCCTTGCATGGCTCTCATCCTCAACCTGGTGGTACAGCAATTTCTCCGCCACTATCCTGGCCTGGATGAGCTGCTGCAGAAAGCACAGAAGCTGTGTGCTCACTTACACTGTTCACATCCCTCAGGTCATCAACTTGCATTGACACAGAGGTTTTTGTCCATGCCAGTTAACAGACTGATATGCAATGTGCCCACACATTGTAATTCCACTCTGCACATGTTGCAGCGACTGTAGCAGCAGCAATGAGCTCTGACGCAGTATGTCATGACATATGGCCTGGGTAGTATGGATGTGGGGCATATGATGTTTACGGAGTGGACACAGGTTAAGGACCTCTGCACCCTTCTGCACAGTTTTGATCCGCATCCGGGTACTACCGAACACATGGCCTTATATCCGGGTGCCAATGAAGCACCGAAGGCCTTGGGTCTCTGTGCCACCGTAGCACACGGCTCCGCTTCTGGATGCCACCAAAGCACATGACACCGGGTCCCTTTGCCACCGAAGCACACAGCCTTACGTCTTGTACCACCAAAGCACACTGACTCAGGTGAGGGTGCCACCGAAGCTCACAGCCCCGCATCAGGGTGCCACCAAAGTTCACAGCCCCGCATTCTGGTGCCACTGAAGCACACAGATCCGCATTCCGGGTGCCCCCGAAGCACACAGCCTTGCGTCCAGGTGCCAGTGAAGCACCGAAGGCTTTGGTTACCTGTGCCACCGAAGCACACGGCTCTGCATCCGGGTGCCAGCAAAGCACCGAAAGCCTTGGTTCCCTGTGCCACCGAAGCACATGTCTCCGCATCCGGGTGACAGCGGAAGCACATGGACCCGCCTCCGGTTGCCAACAAAGCACACGGCTCCACTTCTGGGTGCTACCAAAGCACACGGATAAGCATACGGGTGTCACCGAAGCACACAATACCGCGTACCGGTGCCAACGAAGCACACGGCCTTACGTCCAAGTACCACCGAAGCACATGGCCCCGCATCAGGGAGCCACCGAAGTTCACAGCCCCGCGTTCTGGTGCCACTGAAGCACACAGATCTGCATCCGGGTGCCACCGAAGCACACAGCCTTTTGTCTGGGTGCCAGCCAAGCACTGAAGGCCTTGGTTCCCTGTGCCACCGAAGCACACGGCTACGCATCTGGGTGCCACCGAAGCACACAGACTTACATCTGGGTGCCAGCAAACCACAGAAAGCCTTGGTTCCCTGTGCCACTGAAGCACATGGCTCCGCGTCCGGGTGCCACCAAAGCACATGGCTCCGCGTCTGGGTGCAACCCAAGCACACGGCCTTACATCCAGGTGAGATCGAAGCACCAAAGGCCTTGGTTCCCGGTGCCACCGAAGCACATGGCTTCGGGTCCGGGTGCCAGCAAAGCACATGGCTCCGCGTCCGGGTGCCAGCTAAGCACACGGCTCCGCATCCGAGTGCCACCGAAGCACGCGATACCGCTTCCGGGTGCCACCAGAGCACACGGCCCCGCATCAGGGTGCCACCAAAGTTCACAGTCCCGCGTTCTGGTGCCACTGAAGCACACAGATCCGCATCCAGGTGCCTCCAAAGCACACAGCCTTATGTCCGGGTGCCAGTGAAGCACCGAGGGCTTTGGTTCCCCCTTGTGCCACTGAAGCACACGGCTCCGCATCCGGGTGCCACCGAAGCACATGGACTTACGTCCGGGTGCCAGCGAAGCACCGAAAGCCTTGGTTCCCTGTGCCACCGAAGCATACGGCTCTGCGTTCGGGTGCCACTGAAGCTCACGGCCCTACGTCCGGGTGCCAGCAAAGCACCAAAGGCTTTGGTTCCCTGTGCCACCGAAGTACACGGCTCCGCGTCCGGTTGCCAGCTAAGCACACGGATGAGCGTCCGGGTGCCACCGAACACACGACAACGCTTCTGGGTGCCACCGAAGCACACGGATCAGCATATGGGTGCCACCAAAACACATGACACAGTGTCCCGGTGCTACCGAAGCACACAGCCTTACGTCCGGTACTATCGAAGCACACCGACCCAGGTTAGCGTACCAACAAAGCTCACGATCTCGCGTTCTGGTGCCACTGAAGCACACGGCTCCGCATCCGAGTGCCACCGTAGCACACGAATGCGCATCCGGGTGCCAACGAAGAACACAGACGAGCGTTTGGGTGCCACCAAAGCACCGAAGGCCTTGATTTCCTGTGCCACCGAAGCACACAACTTTGCGTCCGGGTGCCACCGAAGCACACGGACTCGCGTCCGGGTGCCACTGAAACACAAGGCTCCGAGTCCGGGTGCCACCGAAGCACACAGACCCGCCTCCGGGTGCCACCAAAGCACACGGCTCCGCTTCTGGGTGCCACCGAAGTACACAGATCAGAGTATGGGTGCCACTGAAACACATGACACCACATCCAGGTGCCAACGAAGCACACAGCCTTACGTCTGGTACCACCGAAGCACACAGACCTGTGTCAGGGTGCCACCAAAACTCACAGCTCCGCTTTCTGGGGCCACCAAAGCACACAGATCTGCGTTCGGGTGCCACCAAAGCATACGGCCTTACGTCCGAGTGCCACCGAAGCACCGAAGGCATTGGTTTCCTGTGCCTTCGAAGCACACAACTCTGTGTCCGGGAGCCACCGAAGTACACGGACCCGCGTTCGGGGCCATGAAAGCACACGTACCTGCATCCAGGTGCCACCAAAGCACACGGCCTTATGTCTGGTGCCACAGAAGCACCGAATGCCTTGGTTTTCTGTGCCACCAAAGCACACAACTCCGCGTCCGGGTACTACTGAAGCACATGGACGGGTCCAGGTGCCACCGAAGCACATGGCCTTACTTCCAGGTGCCACCGAAACACATGGCTCCGAGTCCAGGTGCCACTGAAGCACACGGACCTGCCTCCGGGTGCCAACAAAGCACACGGCTCCACTTCTGGGTGCCAACAAAGCTCACGGATCAGCATACGGGTGTCACCGAAGCACACAACACCGCGTACCGGTGCCAACGCAGCACACAGCCTTACATCCGAGTACCATCGAAGCACACGGCCTCGCATCAGGGTGCCACCAAAGTTCACAGCCCCGCGTTCTGGTGCCACTGAAGCACACAGATCCGCATCCGGGTGTCACCGAAGCACACAGACTTACGACCGGGTGCCAGTGAAGCACCGAAGGCCTTGGTTCCCTGTGCCACCGAAGCACACGGCTCCGCATCCGGGTGCCATCAAAGCACACGAACTTACATCCGGTTGCCAGCGAAGCACCAAAAGCCTTGGTTCCCTGTGCCACTGAAACACACGGCTCCGTGTCCGGGTGCCACCAAAGCACACGGCTCCGTGTCCGGGTGCAACCGAAGCACACGGCCTTACGTTCGGGTGCCAGTGAAGCACCAAAGGCCTTGGTTCCCTGTGCTACCGAAATACACGGTTTCGCATCCGGGTGCCAGCTAAGCACACGTCTCCACGTCCGGGTGCCACCGAAGCACGTGACACCGCTTCCGGGTGCCACCGAAGCACACGGATCAGCATATGACACAGTGTCCCGGTGCTACTGAAGCACACAACCTTACGTCCGGTATTACCGAAGCACTCGGACCTGGGTTAGGATACCAACGAAGCTCATGGCCCCGTGTTCTGGTGCCACTGAAGCACACAGGCCCACGTCTGGGTGCCACCGAAGAACACGGATGCGTGTTCGTGTGACACCAAAGCACCAAAGGCCTTGGTTTCTTGTGCCACCGAAGCACACAACTCTGCATCCGGGTGCCACCGAAACACACGACTCCGAGTCCGGGTGCCACCAAAGCACACGGCTCTGCTTCCGGGTGCCACCAAAGGACACGGATCAGAGTATGGGTGCCACCGAAACACATGACACCGCATCCCGGTGCCACTGAAGCACACAGACCCGCGTCAGGGTACCCCCGAAACTCACAGCTCCGGGTTCTGGGGACACCAAAGCACACGGATCTGCGTTCGGGTGCCACCAAAGAATACGGCCTTACGTCCGGGTGCCCCCGAAGCACCGAAGGCCTTGGTTTCCTGTGCCACCAAAGCAGACAACTCCACATCGAGGTGCCACCGAAGCACACGGATCAGCGTACGGGTGCCACCAAAGCACACAACACAGTGTACTGGTGCCACCGAAGCACACGGCTCTACGTCCGAGTACCACCAAAGCACAAGGCCCCACATCAGGTTGCCACCGCAGTTCACAGCCCCGCGTTCTGGTGCCACCGAAGCACGCGGCTCTGCGTCCGGGTGCCACCAAAGCACACAGCCTTATGTCTGGGTGCCAGCGACGCACCGAAGGCCTTGGTTTCTTTTGCCACTGAAGCACATGCCTCTGCATCGGGGTGCCACCGAAGCACACAGTGAACGGGTGCCACCGAAGCATACGGATCATCGTACTGGTGCCGCTGAAGCACACAGCTTGACGTCCGCTAGCCACCGAAGAACACGGATCAGCGTACGGGTGCCACCAAAGCACACGACACTTGTCCTGGTGCCACCGAAGCACACATCTGCGCGTTCGGATGCCACAGAAGCACACGGATCAGCGTACGGGTGCCTCCAAAGCACACGAATCGTGTCCTGATGCCTCTGAAGCACACAGACCCGCCTCCGGGTGCCACCAAAGCACACAGCTCCGCTTCTGGGTACCACCAAAGCACATGGCCTTACGTCCGGGTGTCAGCGAAGCACCGAAAGCCTTGGTTCCCTGTGCCACCGAAGCACACTGCTCCGCGTCCGGTGCCACCAAAGCACACTGACCTGCGTCCGGGTGCCACCGAAGCACACGGCTCCACATACGGGTGCCATGGAAGCACACAATCCCGCGTCCAGGTGCCACCGAAGCACACATCTGCGCGTTCGGATGCCACAGAAGCACACGGATCAGCGTACGGGTGCCTCCAAAGCACACGAATCGTGTCCTGATGCCTCTGAAGCACACAGACCCGCCTCCGGGTGCCACCAAAGCACACAGCTCCGCTTCTGGGTACCACCAAAGCACATGGCCTTACGTCCGGGTGTCAGCGAAGCACCGAAAGCCTTGGTTCCCTGTGCCACCGAAGCACACTGCTCCGCGTCCGGTGCCACCAAAGCACACTGACCTGCGTCCGGGTGCCACCGAAGCACACGGCTCCACATACGGGTGCCATGGAAGCACACAATCCCGCGTCCAGGTGCCACCAAAGCACACAGCCTTATGTCCGGGTGCCACCGAAGCACCCAAGGCCCTTGTTTCCTGTGCCACCGAAGCGCACAACTCTGCGTTCGGGTGCCACTGGCCTTATGTCCCGGTCCCACCGAAGCACATGGCAATACATCCGGGTACCAGCAAAGCACCGAAGGCCTTGGTTTCTTGTGCCACCAAAGTGCACGGCTCCGCGTCCGAGTGCCACCGAAGCACACAGATCAGCGTACTGGTGCCACAGAAGCACATAGATCAGCGTGTGTCACCAAAGCACACGGTCCCTCATCAGGGAGCCACCGAAGCTCACAACCCCACGTTCTGGTGCCACCGAAGCACACGGATCCGCATCCGGGTGCTACCGAAGCACATGGCCTTATGTCCGGGTCCAAACGAAGCACCAAAGGCCTAGGTTCCCTGTGCCACAGAAGCACACGGCTCCCCGTTCGGGTGCACCGAAGCACACGGCTCTGCTTCTGGGTGCCACCGAAGCACATGACACCGCGTCTCTTTGCCACCGAAGCACACTGACTCTTGTCAGGGTGCCACCAAAGCTCATGGCCCCACATTCTGGGGCCACTAAAACACAGGGATCTGCGTCCGGGTGCCACTGAAGTGTAGCACCCCGAGGACTCGGCTGCTACAGGGGTATTGCACCTCAAACCAGAGGTGTGGTATTCCACTCCCGGGTAAGGATGGAGTGTGGGACTGAGCTCAGATAGCTGCATGCACTACACTCACCCCATTTCCGGGGGACAGAACAACGGTACTCCCACCAAATAGTTGTGCAGGTACGACAACGTCTGTCCCTGGCTGGAGTGGGGAGGGGGGAGGAACATCCCAGTAGTGTAGGGGCAGATAGGGGAGGGGCTCTGGGCATAGAGGTAGGAGCCCATTGGGTGCTAGTCACCTGGGCTCACACATAGAGGGAGTATATATGGTGGGCACCATCTAGAGACAGGGTGAGTTCTGAGGGAGAGTTCAGCCAGGAGGGCTGACAGGGAGCTGTGGCTCCGTCTGGGCCCAGCTCCAGGGCCAGGCCTGTAGTGGAGAGAAGGAGGAAGAGAGGCCCAGAGACACAAGACAAGAGGGAACCCTGAGATCCCAGAAGTAAATCAAAAGGGTGAAGGGTTGGCAGAAAAGGGTACCGGAGCCCAAACTGGCAGAGGCAAAATATCCTTAGCCAGGAACCGGAGGTCGTGGTCAAGCTTTGGCACGACTCTCACCACATCCACCAGGAAGGCATACCACGAATAGGGTCAGGAAAGCCAGGAAAGGTTTTGCCACCAAGAGGCCCGAGGGAGCCGGACAAAGGTGGGTCCCTGGTGGGGACGGCCAGTAGGAAGAAAGAGAGAGGGGAGCTCAGGACCACGCTCTGGAACTGCCCGGGAGTTGACCGAGTCCCGCACCTGGTGGACGCAGCACGGCCCGGGTGGTCACCCTTGGCCGAAGTGACCGGAGCAACACCTGTGAGTAAAAACCCTGAAACTGCATCATACGTCTCTGAGCTTCCTTGCCGCACCATCAATACCACCATCATTTACGTCTGCTGCCCTGAGGCCATACCCCTCCCGTTGGGGGTTATACCATCTACGCTGCACAACCATATCACCGGCCTCAGCGGACTGTCCTGCAGTGGCAGCTCCATAGCTGCATTCAACGGGTGGCGTAGTCGTCCAACATCTACTGCTAATACTCAGCCACACAGTTTGACTCCCTGGGCACGGACCGGGTCACCGCCACGAGACTACTACTCCCATCGGATCCGGCTCCGGGTAAGCCCCCGTGCGCGCGATGCCGCGCGACGAAGGCCCAGGGGCGCGTCAGAAGCACACGGCCTTACGTCCGGGTGCCAGCAAAGCACCGAAAGCCTTGGTTCCCTGTGCCACCGAATCACACGGCTCCGTGTTTGGTTGCCACCGAAGCACGCGGCTCCGCGTCCGGGTGCAACCGAAGCACACAGCCTTACGTCCAGATGCCAGCGAAGCACCAAAGGCCTTGGTTCCCTGTGCCTAGCATGGCTCTCATCCTCAACCTGGTGGTACAGCAATTTCTCCACCACTATCCTGGCCTGGATGAGCTGCTGCAGAAAGCACAGAAGCTGTGTGCTCACTTACACTGTTCACACCCCTCAGGTCATCAACTTGCATTGACACAGAGGTTTTTGTCCATGCCAGTTAACAGATTGATATGCAATGTAATTCCACTCTGCACATGTTGCAGCGACTGTAGCAGCAGCAATGAGCCCTGACGCAGTATGTCATGACATATGGCCTGGGTAGTATGGATGTGGGGCATATGATGTGGACACAGGCTTTAGGACCTCTGCACCCTTCTGCACAGTTTTGAAATGGCTACTAAGATGGTTAGTGCTGACGATGCCATCATCAGCATCACTATTCCGGTCATCTACATGCTGGAGCAGACTATGAATAGCCGGGGGGAGGAGATGGTGGTCCCAGAGGAAGAGGAGGATGCGGACGGAATAAGAAAGTCTCAAAGTTCCAGACTGTCATCATACCGGCAAGTGCAAAGGGAGGTAGGATTACAGCAATGGAGGTGGGCCGGTGATACCAGACAAACTGTTAGTGAAGGTGCAGGAGCTGAGGAACAAATGGAGGAGGAAGAGATGATGGGCGAGAAACAGTCAGGAGATTAAGAGGATAATCATCCCCTCTCTGTTGTTCGTGGTTGGCGGGAGGGGATGGAGGAAAGAAGCATCAGCATTACCCAGCCAACAACACAGCATGGGATTGGACCTAATGGAAGAGCCCGACATATGAGTGCCCTCTTGCCGCACTATCTGCAACATGATCCCCGTATAGTTATGTATCAAAATAGTGCTGACTACTGGGTTGCCATTCTGTTAGATCCATGTTATAAGAGTAAATTTTGCCAGATGCATCCCGCCAAGGAAAGGGACCCGGAAAGCTGGATTATCGAAACACGCCTTTACACAACCTTAAGAGAGGTTTTCCCCAAAACAGCAGTGAGGCACACAGTGTGCATTGCAGCTGTAGACTTTCAACCTCTGGCATGTCAATTCGTCAATGCCAAAACATTAGCGGCAGCAGCAGTGTAAGTGGCAGAAGCAATTTCTGTGAGTCCTTGCACACATTTTTTAGACAAGCTCGTGCACCAGCACAACAGAGTACAAGTCTGACATGTGGTGAACGACTGGAGAGGATGGTGCAGGAGTATCTAGAGCTCAACATCAATGCCATCAGGGTGGGTTTGGACCCTTTTACATTTTGGTCTTCAAAAATGGATGAGTGGCCTGAGCTCGCCTGTCACGTCTTGGAGGTTTTATCATGCCCGGCAGCCAGCATTCTCTCAGAACGTGTCTTCAGCGCTGCTGGTGGTGTCCTGACGGATAAGCGCAGCTGGCTGTCCCCTGAAAGTGTAAACCGCCTAACTTTCATCAAGATGAACAAGCCATGGATCTCCAAGGACTTTTGCACCCCAATTGCAGACTGTACAGACTAGGCGATGTTGTAGTTTTTAGTGTGCTGCATTGATCTCACATAATTGAAGTCTGTGATATCTGTAGCATGGCTTATGTGCCTGCTGCTCCAGATGTGTCATTTTAAGACGTGATCCAGTACAAAAAAGGATATATTTAGCACATGTCAATAAGCAAGAAGCTACAAAAAATTCATCATTTCTCAATGTTACAAGCAACTGACCTTTAGCCAATTGGTATTAAAATGCTAGTTGTGAATTTAGTAAATCATTCTGTCACTAGCTTGTCCTGGAGCAAAATTCTGTTTATAAATTCTATAAATGGGCACATTGTGGGTGGATTGAAACCCAGTTAAAACCAGTTAAAATATTTAAGGTAGGACAATAACATATTGCTACATCTTTTGTCCTTGGGGCAATTTAGCATTTTAGTAATGTTAAAATCTTGTCTCTTTACTCAAATGTGAATTTACTGCATAATAGGATTCTTTTCATTTACAGTAATGTGGATTATTACCCAAAAAAATAGGGTTTGGCTTTGCTGCGTATTATGAATTACCATTCTGTTGCATATTTTAAAAATTATACTCACAGAAAGGAGTGTTTCTAGATTTGCTTCCTGGAATTGTTGTGAAGTCAAAGATTTCTTCCTCCTCTTATTTTCATCATTCTGGATTGTACTGCATATGTCTTTACAGGAAATGAAGTAGCTGGGTAAAACCTAAAGCTTTGTCATAAGCAAGGGAATGTGAGCACCTAGAAAGAGCCCATAGAATTAAAGAAATGCTCAGAAGCCTCAACACTAAAATAGCTGTGCCAGGTTCTAAAGTAGTGGTAGTTAAATGAGTATTCTCAAGTTTGGAAGTTATCACACTGTTTGAACAATAGTGAAAACTTTCCGATCACTTGCAATCCGATGGCTGGACTCCCGTTGGTCTGGAACTCCCATTAATCCAAAGTATCATGGCTCTGAATAGCCACTTGTGAATTAAGTGGTGGTCAATCATACGCACAGCTGCTTGATTCATTCTTTATGGGACCATTGTTCTGCGCACGGCTGGACTGGCCATCTGGCAGTTCTGGCAAATGCCAGATGTTCCGGTCCAGCCATGGGCCACATTTCCTGCTATTAGCAATTGTGATGGAGCACAGAGCTGCAGGCTCAGTCACTTACTCAGGCAGGCCGCGGGCATCCCTTCTACCGGGGGCCTGCTGGAGGCCGTCAAATGCAGTGCAGGTCACTGGCACAGACAGGCCACGGGCATCCCTTCAGCCGGGGGTCTGCTGGAGACCGTCGCATGCAGGTGATATCGGCGGAACAATGACGTCCCTGTGTCGCATCGCCAGCATCCACTGAGAGACGGGACAGAAGAGGTGATGGACGCTGCGGAGGACGATGAGACATGATTAGGTGAGTATAGCCTTTTTTATTTTTGGGTGCTGTGGGGAACCATAATACTATATGGGAGCTGTTTGTGTGGGATCATCTTGCTATACGGGGGCTGTTTGCAGGGAACCATAATACTACATGGGGGCTGTTTGTGGGGAACCATAATACTACATGGGGGCTGTTTGTGGGGGATCATCCTGCTATATGGGGGCTGTTTGTGGGGAACCATAATACTGTATGGGGGCTGTTTGTGGGGTATCATCCTGCTATACGAGGGCTATTTGTGGGGAACCATAATACTACATGGGCTCTGTTTGTGGGGGATTAACCTGCTATATGGGGGCTGTTTGTGGGGAAACATCCTGCTATATGGGGCTGTTTGTGGGGAACCATAATACTACATGGGGGCTGCTTGTGGAGGACCATCATACTACATGGGGGCTGTTTGTCGGGCGATCATCCTGCTGTATGGGGGCTGTTTGTGGGGACCAATATATTACATGGGGGCTGTTTTTGGCGAACCATCATACTACATTGGGACTGTTTGAGGGGTACCATCATACTATATGGGGGCTGTTTGTGCAGAACCATAATACTACATGGGAGTTGTTTGTGGGGGACCATCATACTACATGGGGACTGTTTGTAGGGGATCATCCTGCTATATGGGGGCTGTTTGTGGGGAAACATCCTGCTATATGGGGCTGCTTGTGGGGAACCATAATACTACATTGGGGCTGTTTGTTGGGAACCATAATACTACATGGGGGCTGTTTGTGGGGGACCATCATTCTATATAGGGGACTGTATGTGGGGGACCATCATACTACATGGGGGCTGTTTGTGGGGACCATCATACTACATAGGGGCTGTTTGTGGGGGATCATCCTGCTATAAGGGGGCTGTTTGTGGGATAACCATTATGCTAAATGGGGGCTGTTTGTGGGGGATCATCCTGCTATACGGGGGCTGTTTGTGCGGGATCATCCTGCTATATGTAGCTGTTTGTGGGGGATCATCCTGCTGTATGGGTCTGGTTGTGAGGAATAATCCTGCTAAATGGGGGCTGTTTGTGAAGGACCAATATTCTATATAGAAGACAGTTTGTGGGGGACCATCATACTACAAGGGAGCTGTTTGTTGGGGACCATCATACTATATAGGGGGCAACTTGTGAGGGATCATTATACTATATGTGGGGGCTGTTTGTGGGGAACTGACGTGCCCCCTGGGCCGTGGGGTACTCGGTAGCCGGGCCATTCGATGCTGGTGGATGTCACAGTGGCAGTGACCCAGTCCGTGACCCAGGGCGGTCAATAAAAGGGGAATAAAATAAAAGAAATAAAGTTTTTACATATAATGTTCGTGATGCTACCTGTGGTATGCGGCTATATGGAGCCGCCGCTGCAGTGCAGATCCTCTGGGGCTGATGATGACGGCGCAGATATTGTTCAGCTCTCCACAGGCAGAGCTTAGCTCCAGGGCAGTAAGTGATGATTAATGAGGTAGATGTAGATAAAGAGATCCTTAGCTGCCTGTGGTTCTCTGATGAAGACCCACCCGGCTTCTAGGTTGAACTTCATGACAGTCCCTTCTGCACGGGGACTGGGTGTGGCTGTCTTGGTCTTGCAGCCTGGGTTTTGGCTTCCATGTTGCGGGCCTCCATCCTCTCCCACCTTTTTTGCCGCTCCCGGCGCTCTGCGGTCAGCTTCTGGAGCTCGCGATCACATTGTTCCTCCCTCCGGAGGGGCTCGGTCTCCATTTCCATCGGGAACCCCATGAGGTTACCCTCTGGATTGTTCCACCGGAACTCTTCTCCTCCCTGGCAGGCAACCAGGGGCGCGGGCGTGGGTACTAGAGGGGCTTTCTGCTGGTTCTCGTACTTGACTGACCAGTCCCACGCAGGGCGCCCGTACACCTATGCGGGTGCAGGGAAAGGAGGTTCATGTAGAGGGCCCAGGAGCAGGCTGTTGCTGCAGGCGCCCGGGGCAGGGGGTTCCTGTGCAGGGAACAGGAGCAAGTTGGCGTGGTAGCGCCCAGGGAAGGAGGTTCTGGAAAAGGGCTCAGGAGCCAGTTGGCGTGGTAAGCGCCCGGGGCAGGAGGGTCCTGTAACGGGCCCAAGAGCAGGTGTCAGCGCTCTCAGCGCCCGGGGCAGGGGCGCCGTCATTTCCTTCTACTGCAGCTGCTCCAGCACTGCTTGGTACCTCCTGGTCCAGGCGAGGCTCCGCCGTGCCTGGGGCGTTGCTGGTGGCATGCAGCGCACACTTCTGCCGGGTCAACAACTTCTCCAACAGTTCAGCTCTCCAGATAGTAACGGCAGCCTGCTGGGCCTCCTCCATCCGCCGGCCCAGCTCCTGTACCTCATCGCGGAGGAAGCTCGTATCCTTCAGTGACAATTGAGATAATACCCCTTCCAGGTTGAGGGGTGCAGCTGCAGGCTGCAGGCCACGGGCCGGAGTCTCAGGTTGGGCTCCCTCCATTGTGCCTGCCGGGTGCGGTCTGTCTGCACTGCTGGAGACCCCGCCCTGTCTCCAAGGTTTCTCTTCTCCTCTCCACTTTCTGGGGTGGTTCCATGGCTGTTTGCTGTCGGCCACACCTGGGGGCGGCTTCCCCAGACTGATGGACAAGTCTAACTATATAGCCACTGGCACATGGGGCGGGTTGCGCTTTTGGCGCCATTCTGAGACCTGGCCCATGATGGGAGGTTCTTTTATCACGCACATAATGGCGCCCGTTCTTCTGGGACGGGCGCCACATTCAGTATCAAACACAGTCTCTAGGCGCACAGCACCCAGTTATAACGGATTGGTTTGCATCGTGTTCGTGATGCCAAGTATGACGCGCCCCCTGGGCCGTGGGGTACTCGGTAGCTGGTCCAGTCGATGCTGGGGGATGTCACGGTGGCAGTGACCCGGTCCGTGAGCCAGGGCGGTCAATAAAAGGGGAATAAAATAAAAGAAATAAAGTTTTTATATATAATGTTCGTGACGCCATCTGTGGTATGTGGCTATATGAAGCCGCAGCTGTGTTGCAGATCCTTTGGAGCTGATGATGATGCTGCAGAGTTGGTTCAGCTCTCCACAGGCAGAGCTTAGCTCCAGGGCAGTAAGTGATGATTAATGAGGTAGATGTTGCTGTGCAGTGTAGTGCAGGTGATGGCGCAGATAATAATTCTAGGACACAGTGGGGTGCAGTCTTCAGATTTACTCACAGTTGTTGGTCTCCAGGTTCCCAGTACCAGGGTAAACTCCCATGCCATCCTGTGTTTACCAAGGCAGGGGTTCAGCAAACTCCCAGGTGTTTCAGGAGTACGTAACGGGACCCCATTCTGTGTGCCTTCCTCTGTCGTCTTCCTGCGCTGGCTCTCACCCTCCTGCCCTGTGCCTCGCAACTATTGTCCAAAGCCGGTAACCTCGGATTTTGGAGGGCAACGTACAATCCCCTGAATCCTATGTGGCTACCTTTTTAGCGATTTAGTTGCAGTTGTGAGCAGCTGCACCCTGAAAGTACAGTAGCCTCCAGTTTCTAGCTGAGCCTTGTAGTTCTCCACTAGTTAGGGGCCGGTCCACTTTCGGTCTGATCCCTCCACGTTCCTGTAGATTTGGGCGCACGGGTGGCTTCCGCACTCGTCGCGCCCCTGGGATCCCCTCACTCCTGGAGCCTTCATCTGCTCCCTTCCTCTTCCAGCCAGTCCTCCTGGGCCTCTCAATCTAGGCCCTCTTCTCTGAGCAGAGCTCCTACAGAGCTCCTTCTCCCACTCTTTCCTCAGACTGTCTGCTCTCCTGCAAGATGGTTCCCTCTTTATATACTCCTACTCAAGTGCTCCCCTGTCTGTGTGGCGCCCCTGCGGGTTCAGTCGCCACGGAAGGACTACATATCACCCAGAGGTGTGGCATCTCACTCTCAGGTAAGGATGGAGAACTGCCCAGGACCCAAACACCTGCATCCAACACTACACTACTCCAGACCAGCAGGAGGGGCAAGATGCACTGCTCCTCTGCTGAGCCCTGTCCCTGGTTGGAGTGGGGGAAACCAAGAGAGGGGGAACCATGTAGTGGGTATGGGTGGAGGAAGTAGTTTATGGGAGCACTTGAGTAGGTGTATAAGAAGGGATGGAACCATCTAGAAGAGTTCCAGTCAGAGGAGGACAGTGAACGGGAGCAGGAGCTCTACAGGTGCTCTGCTCAGAAGAGCGGGCCTAGTGAGAGGCCCAGGAGGTGAGACTGTCTGAAGAGAGGAGAGGAGCAGGAAGGAAGACTCCAGACGGAATGAGGGGATCCTAGGGGTACGGGAAGTGCTGGAGGCCACCCGTATGCCCGAATCTACCAGGACGTGGAAGGATCAAGCCGCAGAGGGGACCGGCCCCTAACTAGTGAGAATTGCAACGTTCAGCTAGAAACCGGAGGCTTCTGCACTTTTAGGGTGCAG
Organism: Phyllobates terribilis; assembly: GCF_046119375.1. Taxonomy (NCBI): domain Eukaryota; kingdom Metazoa; phylum Chordata; class Amphibia; order Anura; family Dendrobatidae; genus Phyllobates; species Phyllobates terribilis. The sequence goes on from NW_027362762.1 coordinate 641,763,882, forward strand.
TTGCCACAGCCACAATTACATTGCCGAAAAGGTGGCCACAGAGGGTCCAGGGGACTGCAGGTCACCCGACAAGATTCGAGGCTACCGGCTTGGGACACTGATTGTAAGGCGCAGGGCAGGAGGGTGAGAGCCAACACAGGAAGACGACTGAGAAAGGCACACAGAAAGGGCTCCCTCTAAGTGCTCTTGAATTATCTGAGGGATTGCTGAACCCCTTCCTTGGTGAACGCCGGACGACGTGGGTGGTTCTAATCCAGAAAGTGTAACCTGAGGAGCTTAAGAACTGTGAGTAAAACCCTGAAGACTGCACCCCACTGTCTCTGTGAATAATTGCTGCGCCATCACCTGCCTGCGCTACACAGCACCCGTCACATCTACCTCATACAGCATCTACACTGCCCTGGAGCTAAGCTCTACCTGTGGAGAGCTAAACCAACTCTGCTGCACTAACATCAGCTCCAGAGGACCTGCTCCGCAGTGGCGGCTCCCTTTTGCCGCATACCACAGGTGGCATCACGAACATTAAACATAAAAACTATAATCCTTTTCTATAAATCCCCGTTTATTGACTGCCCTGGGTCACGGACTGGGTCACCGCCACTGTGACATTTCCCCCAGCACGGACCGGCCTGGCTACCGAGTACCCCATGGCCCAGGGGGCGCGTCATCTGCTTCTTCCACCCACACCCACTACATGGTTCCCCCTCTCTCGGTTCCCTCCACTTCCAACCAGGGACAGGGCTCAGAATAAGCCAGTGCATCTTGCCCCGCCTGCTGGACTGGAATGATGTAGTGTTGGATGCAGGTGGGTGGGTCCCGGGCAGTACTCCCTCCTTGCCTGAGAGTGGGGTACCACACCTCTGGGTGAGATGCAGTACCTCTGTGGCGACTGAACCCACAGGAGCGCCACAGAACCATAATACAATATGGGGACTGTTTGTGGGGGACCATAATTCTATATAAGGGACCATCATACTATACGGGGGCTGTTTGTGGAGGACCATCATACTACATGGGGGATGTTTGTGTGGGATCATCCTGCTATATGGGGGCTGTTTGTGGGGGATCATCCTACTATAACGGACCTGTTTGTGGGGGACCATCATACTACATTAGGGCTGTTTGTGGGAGATCATCCTGCTATATGGGGGATGTTTGTGGGAGACCATCATACTACATGGGGGCTGTTTGTGGGGGATCATCCTGCTATATGTGGGCTATTTTTGGGGATCATCTTGCTATATGAGGGCTGTGTGTGGGGGATCATCCTGCTATATGGGGGCTGTTTGTGGGGGATCATCCTGCTATATGGGGGCTGTTTGTGAGGGACCATCATTCTATACAGGGGCAGTTGGTGGGGGACCATCGTACTATAAGTGAGCTGTTTGTGGGGAACCATCATACTATATAGGGGGCAGTTTGTGAGGGACAATTATACTATATGGGGGCTGTTTTGGGGAGCCACAATACATATGGAGACTGTTTGTGGGGAACCATAATACAATATGGGGACTGTTTATGGGGGGCCATCATTCTATATGGGTGCTGTTTGTGGGTGACCATGATACTATATGGGGGCTGTTTGTGGGGGACCATCATACTATATGGGGGGCTGTTTGGGGGTCCAACATATTATAAATTTGTGGGGTCTGTAGGGATCTTCTTTGTGTGTGCGGACTGTGGTGGATATTATACTGTGTCTATGGGGTACATTATACTATGTAGTGGACTGTAGTGACCTTCATACTGTATGGGGTGATTAAGGGTACATCAAACTTAATGGGGTGGTTATGAGGGTCATCATGCTTTATATAGAGGTCTGTTGTGCACCTCATACTATATATTAGGGACTATGGTGAATACCATAATATATGGGGGGCTGTGGAGACCATCTTAATATGTATTAATATGCTGTGCTGCATCACACTTTGTATAGGGTTTGTGGGGTCATCATATTGTGTTGGGGCATAACACTCTATGAGGGTCAGGAAAGGGGTATCATAGTGGGTGAGAACACTTATCGGCTTTAGTTAGTAGAGGGAAAATAAATGTAAGTGCTGCAATACATATTCCCCTTTTCTTAGAAAGTTGGGTGATATGCACTTGTTTGACTTTTTCTATAGGACCTGTTATTTCTATGTACTCCCCTGGGAGGCCCAATGGGTGTAGTTATCATTATGGCGAAGCAAGGAGGCATTATTATTATAAGAATGCACAGGGGGAGTTTGTATTATTATAACTAGGTGCATGGTCACTATTAAAGAGGTCAAGGTGTGTATTATTAAAGCAGGCACAGGGGAATTATTATAAGACAGCACAAGTTGTTGTTTGTGTAGAGGTGGTAGAATGAAAGGAGAGTCTTGGATAAGCAGTAGTGATGAGCGAGCATGCTCGCTACTGCTCGGTGCTCGCCCGAGCATCTCAATGTTCAAGATGCTCGGCGCCCGCCAAGTATTTCCTAGGTTGCTCGGCGGGAGCTTGGGTCCCCTCCCTGCATGTTTGGCGCTCTTTAGAGTGCCAATCAACATTCAGGGATTGCCTGCCACACACTGTAATGCCGCAGCCATGTTGGTTGTGCCATTACAGTGATTGGCTGGCCGCACAGCGTCATCAGGTCTATATCAGACCTGATGCCGCCATGCTCGTCACAGTCACTCTGGAATCAGACAGTGTAGGCAGAGGTGCTGCTGAGCTAGGGAGAGATTTGCTTGTTTCTAGTTAGTGTAGGTATACCAGACTATAAAGAAACATATCCATCTCAACTAACAGTCCTTCTGAGGACTAATCAAGCTGAAGAGATATCAGTGCTAGGCAGGCAGGCTATTTAGCAGACTGCAGTGGGTCCATTCCAGTTCTGTCTGCTGCAGCTCCAGACAGGAAGAGGAGGAGGCAGAGTCTGCAGTGTGCTGCTAGGACTGTTTGGCCATGTGGAGAGAGCTCCTGGGAAGGAAGGTAATTTTTCACCTGGGACTTTTGTCTGCCCCCTTCCCAGGGAAGAAGGCTCAAGGTGGCGGAGGGTGGGAGGATTACCAACCTGGCTAGGATAACCAGGTCTGGCCAAGGCTCGGCGTCCAGCATGAAGACCCGAAGGACCCCAAAAGGCCATGGCCACGGCGGCTCCTCCCCCTGTAGGTAGGTCAAGTATGAGCAGGGGTTCTGCATCGGTGCCCCTTGATTGGGGCACCAAGGTGGCAAAGGAGTCAACCATCAGCTATGGCTCCTGCATCCATGCGCACCTCTGCGAGTATGAGTACGCCTCAAGGAAGGGTAGCTCAGGAGAGGTCCGACAGGGCGTCTAGCAGTAAAAAGGCTGAGCTATCCACCGCGGTCAGGAGGATCAAGCAGGCCATACAGGAGGTGGAGAGCCGGCGGTGTGTCATCTTGGCAGGCAGTGGGCCTTTCCGAGAGAAGCTGGAAAACGATGACCGGTTCAGAGCCATGGCCGGTGGATCTCTGGATGGGTCATGGAGCTCTGGCCAGGTGGTGGAGGAAGAATAGGAGTGCGAGGAGGAGGTCGCGCCCTACCAACCGCCTGGTGGCCTGGTAAGTGATCTCCAGGCATCACACAGCGGGATAGCCCCTGAGCAGATGGCTCTCCCGTCTGATTCTGGCCCTTCAGAGGGCAGCAGGAGCAAGGGGGAGGATGAGGAAGGCGGTAGAAGTAGCTGTGAGTGGGGCTGCCTCGTCGTGCAGCAGATCCGGCAGATCAAGTCCCCGGTACGTTTTAACCAGCTGACGTTCGGGGATGAGATCTGCGAGGACGAGGAAACCGGGAGGGGGACGAAGAGGAAAAAGACAAAGAAGGCAAAAAGAAAAACATCGGTAGCACATAAATTTGTGTTTGTCCCCCTCTCTGGGGCCGCCCGGTCCCATTGTGCGGCACCCGCTACCCACCCCGCTCGGGCTCTGTTGTGGGTCCACAGTGGGGGAGCGGGGAGAATATAGGCCATGGCACGCAGAGCGCCGTCTCTGTTTGTGGTAATGAAAGCGGTATGACGAATGTGTCTGACATGGAGCATGGCGCGGAGGGCGGCCCGGTGGCAGGCAAAAACTGTGGTGGTGCTCAGGCTGGGTCCCCTGTGAGAGAGGGGGCTGGCCTGGCAACTGTTGTGCCTGTTGGAGTGCGGGGGCGGCGAGCGTAACTGCCGCTACCTCCTGCACTGCTGGCGGTAAACTGACAGCCAGGGCCGCATCTCCGGCGGTGTGTGCTGGGGTGTCTGGGTCCCCCACTCACGAATCCGTTAAAACTGGATCACCTTTGGGGACCCAGGCACCTGGTAAGGCACCTAGTAAGGCAAAGAGTGCGGGGCCTGCGGCTCCGGCAGAGCTGGCTCATAAAAAGAAGGTGGTGGGGTCTTTTCCCCTGGCAGGGTCTGCAGCAAAGTCGGGGCCCCCTGCGCAGGGGCCCAGTAATGGGTCAATGCCGGCGGCTCTGCCGCTGGTGGATGCTGAGGGGGAGTGGTCTAGCCTGGGGCCTGCTGCCGGAGTTGCTGTAGCCAGACTCTTTGTGGCCAAAGGTGTGACGTTGGGGGGTGCTGTGCCCCTGGGAGGTGGTGCCGCTGGACCGGCTCTGGGTCGATTTTGGGGGTCCCGGCGCAGCCAGTTTCAGGGGGTGTGGCCTCCCTGGCGTTCCCATCCCATGTGGGAGTGGTCTCAGAGGGCCGTACTATGCTGCCAGGTGCTGAGGGCGTGGCTTCAATGAGTAGGCCCGCCCATGTGGGATGGGCTACACCTTGGGCGGGGCTTAGCGCCGGCGCCTGCTCCTGGTGCAGTGGAGGCCACAGCTGCAGTCAGTGCGAGTGTGGGGGCTGCGGCTGTGGCTGATGGGGGTGCCTGCCTGTCGGGGTCCCCTGTGTCTGGGGGCTTACCTGGAGCAGGGGCTGCGGCAGTGCGGGCATCCAAAGGTGCTGCAGCAGGGCTGGATGGTGCTGGGGGAGGAGCTACTCCTGGCTCTCTTCCTGCCAGTAAGGCAGGAAGCTCCAGGTTTGCTGGGAACAGTGGTGTTGCGCTGCTTAAGCCCTGCAGCGTGGTCCTTAAAGGGCCAACAGCGGTCAGCGTGCAGAACCCCCCGGCAGGGAAGACACCGCCAACAGGTGGCAGTACCAACATTACAGGTAAAGTAGACGGTGGAAAGGAAACGGAGCACAGAAAGTGCAAAAAGGGAAAAAACATTGACCCCAGTGCACATGGGAGTGGGAGCAGGGTGAGTGGGGTGATTGTAGACATGAATGGGGATGGCGTGTGTATGAATGTGTCTGTGGTTGAGGATGCAAATGGAGGTGTGTCTGCGGCAGAGTGCGTGAATGAAGTGTCCATTGGTAGCGGGGAGCATGGGGTGGGGGTTGGTCTATCTGCCCCACCGGCCGCGGGTCTCCGGAGTTTTTTGGGGGTAGTGGCCGGGGCCACGGAGTCTTCTTGGGGGGGTTTCCTCGCCTCTGGACCTCAGGGATTGTGACTTGCGACGCCGTTTCCTGGAGGCCCTCAAGAAGGGAGAACGGACGATCATGGTAGAGGGAAGAGAGGTGGACCTGGCCTTTTGGCTGAAACAGTATGGTCCCTCCCGACAGCCGGGCAGGGGGTGGCCAGGAGGAATGTGGTCCGTCTTCGGTGGAGGGGCAGTGAAGCATGCCCGCCTAGAGCAAGGGTCGTGGAGCTCCTCCTGAAGATGAACTTCAGGGCGACTGACATCTGTGCCCTGATCCATCCTTTTAGTACCTCCATCTTCGACATCAGTTTTGTTCGGCCGGAGGGCTTAGAGCTCTTCTGGTCGAATTTTGAACTGGTGAAGGGGGAGCCCGGCTGGTGAGATTTTGTCTCGCCAAAATGGCATAAAGAGGGTGACAAATAACGAGTCACTCTCTGGGATTGATATAATGACGTGGCTTTCTCGCTATGGGGAAGTCATGGAGGTCCCAAAAAAGAACAGGGATGAGTTTGGCATTTGGTCAGGAGGCTGGACCTTCATGATGAAGTTGAAGGTTTCAGGTGGTACTGTCACCCACATCTCTTTCTCAGCTTTTCTGGGGAGGGACAGGATCCTGATCTTCTACCAGGGGCAACCAAAGGTCTGCCACTGGTGTGGTGACCCCCAACACTTCAGCGCAGGCTGCAAGGTGCAGAAATGTGCTTTGTGTGGCAGGGTAGGTCATCTGGCCGCGGCCTGTAGTGACATTAGGTGTCACCTGTGTGGTGATCTAGGTCACCCGTATAGTCGCTGCCCGCGCTCCTTTTCCAACACCATCTCTGGCCAGGCGGGGGACAGCCATGGGGGGGGGTCCCCAGTGGTGCATCCTCTGCTGGAACTGGAGATGGGGTGGGAGGGGAGCTGAGGGGTCAATGAGGAAAGGTGAGGCGAGTACACCTGCCCACCAGTGGCAACAAGTGAGGTGCCGAGGGGACAGGGGGCAGGATAAGCCTCAGGCGACTGGGGTGATGACTATCCCCTCCCTGGAGGCTACAGCCGGAGTCTCTGAGGCCCTGGGGGAGAAAGCAGTGAGTGACGAGATCAGGAGGATGGAGAGGGAGGAGGCGGCTGCTTCCGATAACTCCTCCCAGTATGAAAGTCTGGTGAGGAGGTGGTGGAGCAGCCAAAATAAAGGGTGACAAAAGTACCAGTAAGAATCGGAAGAACAGGAAAAGAGCAAAAAAACTAAAGCCCTCCCCCCCGGCTCCTGAGGTGCCTACGGAAGGGCTCATCACCGGCTCCCCTCTGATCCCCCTCTCCAACCGGTTCCAAGCTCTCGATGACTCTGCTGTGTCGGAGGTCGGGGGTGAGGAGCCAGTGGTAATATCTGGGGTGCCTTCAGGGAGTGACGGGGTCCGTCCTCTGGGGGACTCACATTCCCGTGAGGGGGGACTGCCCCGGGGTCCAGAGGTGAGATATCTTGTCCTGGGAAGGAGGTGTCCGATGCTGGAGGGGTGGGCATGGACACTTCAGTGTCGCTAAAGAGGAGGGGCGAGTCGGGCTCCTCCTCAGAGGGCGAGAGGAAATCTGGGAGTACGGTGAAAAAGAAGGCCGTCTAACTCGTTCACCCATGATGGCGGAACCTACCCCGTTGACTCTGGCGTCAATTAATGTCGCCAGCATAATGTCAGATGCGGCCAGATTTACGGCCTTTGATTTTTTCACCCGAGTTGAGGCTGACATTTTATTTTTGCAGGAGACCAGACTAACGGGCATGGGGGCCATTTACAAAGCAAAGAGGGAGTGGAGGTGTGGGCCCTCATACTGGTCTCTTGCGGCCAAGCTGTATAGCAGGGTAGCGGTCCTTTTTAAGGTCGCTTCGGTGGAATGCAGACGGGTGATTGAGGTAGAAATGGGGAGGTGCTTGGTTCTTGACGTCTTCATGAGGGGACAAGAGCTCCGGCTCATTAATATCTATGGCCCACAGTCTAAGTGGGACTGTAAATGTCTCTTCTTGAAGGTCCTTTTTTTAAAGGAGGAAGCCGTCTCTTCTGCAGTGTCCGCTGTTGAGGTGGAATTCTCCGACCACTGTTTCATTTTCTTTTCCTTGAATGTTACAGAGACCCTTCGGATGGGGAGAGGCCTATGGAAGCTGAATTTGTCCCTGTTGGAAGAAGCGGATGTAAGGCAATCCTTTGAGGAATTTCTTCAGAGCCAGGTACCTCTCTTGGGTCTCTGTAGCAATAAGTCTGAGTGGTGGGAGATCTTCAAAAGAAGGGTCACCAGGTTCTTCAGTCAGCTCTCGAACCTCAGGGGCCTGAACAGGTACCGCCTGAATCGGGATCTGGGGAGGAAACTCTAGCAGCTCGTTTTGACTGGAGGGGACCGTGAGGAAATCTTCAGGGTGAAGACCTTGCTCAAGGGGTGCCAGTATGAAAGGCACACATCCTTGGTTTTTGAGAGGGATTTCGGGAGGTACCGCTCGCCCCATCCTTACAGGAACTGCAGGATGTCAGTGAGTTGTAAGATGGTGAGAGGACTGATCGACAGTACGGGGTCGCTGAACAGATCCAAATCAGGGATCCTGGAGGTGTTCAGATCCTTCTACTCGCACCTCTTGGGGAGGAGGGAACCTGATCAGGATAAGATGTCTGCTTTCCTGGCTGAGACCATCCCTGAGCCAGGGGATGACCCCTCTCTTCATGTTTTGGCAGAAGCAATCAGGGAAGAGGAAGTGAGACGGGCGATTGATGGGCTTCGGCCCAAAAAGTCCCCTGGTCGGGATGGCTTAACATCCGAATTTTACAAGACTTTTAGGGACTCTTTGGTCCCCCTCTTGACTGAGGTGTTTAATGAGTGTCTCTACTCGGACACTCTGCCCAGTTCAATGAGGAAGTCAGCCTTGATTATTCTGTCAAAGGGTAAAGACTCATCCCGTATTGAGAATTGGAGTCCCATAGCGCTTCTCAATACGGACCGAAAGGTTCTGGCAAAGGTGCTTTTTAATCTGTTGGTGAAATTTGCACCCCGACTCCTTTCGGGGGCCCAGCACTGTTCCAGGGCGCAGTACATTTAGTGCTGTGCTTGGTGTCCGAGAGGGAGTGGAGCAGAGCAGGGCAGGTCACTGGAAGGGGTACTTGTTGTCCTTAGACCAGGCGAAAGCCTTTGACCGGGTTAACCATGAGTACCTCTGGTCTGTCTTTCTGAGGTACGGTTTGTTGATTGGTTGAGAGTTTTATATAATGAGGCAGAGACATTTCCGGAGGATTCTGGTGTCCACCAGGGCTGTCGTCTGAGACAACTGTTATACGTGTTCGCGATCGACCCCCGTCTAAGGAGGGTGGAGCGTGGACCGTTGGTGGGAGTCAGGATGGACCGGGCGGAGCCAGAGGCCACCTTGAGGGTAGTGGCGTACGCCGATGACATCTCCCTTTTTGTATCCTCGAGAGGGGAGGCAGATTTGGTCATGTTTCAGGTTGAGCGCTACTCGGTGGCATCAACCGAGATACTGTAAGTGTGAGAGTCTCTGGCTGGGAGGGGGAGATCCAAGTTTTGATCTCAGGCCACAGCAAGGATATTAGGCATCAGTTTCGGCCCAGGGTACTATCACCAGCAAAACTGGGAGGACAGACTTAAGATCGCCGCCAGGAAGGTGGATCAGTGGAAGGGTTGGTCCTTGACCCTGAGGGAAAGGGTTAGCCTGGCTAAAGGGTATTTGATCCCTTCCCTTTATTAATATACTTGGGCAGCGTCTGCATCTTGCCAGAGCCTCTTTGGACACGGGTCTACAGTATGTTCTTCCAATTATTGTGGGGGAATTGGCTGAATCTAATCAAGAGGGAGGTCACGTACTGCACGAGGAGACTAGGAGGGTTGGGTAAGGTCAACCCAGTGGTGTTTCTAGTAAACACCTTTCTTAAGGCAAATATCGCCAACATCTGTTTAGAGAGGGCTCCTCCGTGGGTGTTCTCCTGTAGGGATGGTTTCGGCCTTTCTTCCAGGAATGGGAGACAGGAGGGCAGGTGAAGGACCTTCGAATGCCTTATGGGCATCTTCCGGCTTATGCTACCCCAGTTCTGAAGGTGATCCACCAGTGAGGTCCTGGAGTGTGGGAGATCAGGACCATGTCAAGGAGGTTACTTGACAAAAGGGTCCTGTTGACCCACTTTCTGAAGCCCCTGGCGCTCAAGGATTGCCCAAGCCGGGATCTGGAGGTGAGGCTTGGGTTATTAAACTCTAAGCGGATCCCCTTGAAGTTTTCGGACTTGGCTTGGCGCTGCTTCCATGGGAGACAACCTGAAGTACAGGAACTCTGATGACCGGGATTGTCCCCGCGAGGAGTGTGGCGGCATGCTTGAAAGCATGGAGCACTTCCTGCTTCGGTGTCCTTTCAATACAGAGGTCTACAGTAGGGTGGGTGCTTCCATTGGCTGGCCTAGGCTGGCAGGACTTTCCTATGCGGAGTGGGCCTATGGGGCATTCAGGTCCCTTGGCGGCCAAGATCGGGGCACAGTTTTCTTAGTTAGCTTAGTGAATAGGCTCTACACGTGGAACGCACGGTGTTTAGTGTCCACCCAGCATAAAGCCCTCCCCCGGGAAGAGGTGATTAGGAACATCCAAGTTGACCTGGCAAAAGTGCGCTCGCTGGAGTATGAGAAGCTGGGTGCAGGGAGGGCTTCCCTTCTATGGAGGGGGTTCTTATTTAATGTGCCCTAGGGAGAGTTAGGTTCTGTGTGTTTGTGATAGGGTGAGCTTAGTCTTTTATATTTATTTATAGGGTCAGATAGTTGTGTAGGGTCAGGGAGGGACAGATATGGACAGTCTTTAGGGATAGGTAGTTAGCACTAGGTTGGTAGTGAGGGACAGGTAGGGAAAGTTTGGTAGGGCGGTAGGGACAGTTTTTTTTTTTCTTTATTACGGAGGGACAGGGTGTTGTGTGATAAATTAGGATGAGAGCCTCTGTAGTCTCCAGTTTCCTGGTGGTGGGCTGCTACCCTCACTTGTAGTCTTTTGTTTTGTGGTATTGGAAACTGAAATATAGGGCTTGCAAGCACTGAACTTGGGTCTGATTTTGTTTTTTAGGGTAAGTTGTTGTATTGTTAGAATGCTTCGTTATGTTGTGTATAAATCGTTCTATGCATTGTTATGTTGCATATTGTTTATTGTATGTATATTGTGTGGTATGTGTACTATGTTGTGTGTGGGGGGGCTTAGTGTAGGTTGGGTGGGGGTTTTCAGGGGGGAGGGTTTTTGTTGGTTTGGTGGAAAAATTGGACGTCCTACGGGATGCCAGAAAAAGGCAAAAAGGACCTTTTGTGTGGAAAAATATTAGGCCACAATCTTTAGTGGGACCTTGTTGTGGTAAGGCCACAGACTTTCGTGAGACCTTGGGTGTTGGTTGTGGGTAGTGTAAAAAAAAAAAAGTTCTCCGTGTGTATAGAGTTAAGTTTTGGCCAGGTGGCCTCTCTCTTATTTTGGGCGATGGGCCAGTTTTTTGTTTTCCTTTTGCCAAGGGGTTAGGTGTGAATGTGTGGGTATGAATGGGGGCGGATGTTGGGGGTTTTGTTAGCCTTCAGGCGAGGTTGGTCAAAAAAGTACGTCAAGGTCTTCCCTTGCTGGGGGGTCCTCAGGAAAGCGAGGACACTTTTGTGTGTCTGTTATGTATAATTTTGTTGGACTCTGGAAATTTTTGGAATAGTTTTTGGGTTATGTTTTGCTGGGGTTTTAGTTTTTCTCGTATAATGTTTGTATTTGTGTTTTGTACTTTCATAAATAAAAAAGAGTTCCAGTTCTGTCTGTTGCTTTTACATATATATTTGTTGAAATAGCCCCAGGTATCAGGGGCCAGGAATATATATTTTCTTTATTTTAATCCTGATTATTTGCTTAAAAAGCAATCCAGAGAACACAGTTTTTCTGCGCCATTTGCTTGTTGACACTGCAGAATACAGCCAGGTCCTTTCTATATTACAGCACTAAAAATCTAGCTATTTAAAACTGGTTTGTCCGTCACATGGATCACATATAATTGCGCTGAAACTATTGCCATTTCTGGCCTTCATTGAAATTTTGTTGCAGTGTGTCAGTGAAGCTATTGACACCAGTTTGTTGTTAAAAATAGTTACTTACTGACCAGCTATTTAAAACTGGTTTGTCCGTCACACGGATCACATATAATTGCGCTGAAAATATTGCCATTTCTGGCCTCCATTGAAATTTTGTTGCAATGAGTCAGTGAAGCTATTGACACCGGTTTGTTGTTAAAAATAGTTACGTACAGGCCAGCTATTTAAAACTGTGGTTTGTCCTTCACATGGATCACATATAAGTTAGCTCCAAATTCAGCCATTTGTAGTGAGTGTGGAAGATATTGTCCTCCATTTAAAATGGGCAAGGCACGTGGCAAGGTACGGGGAACTGGACATGAAGGTGATGGTTCATGCAGAGGCCGAGGCCATGGGTAAGCTGAAATTGTGCCACAACAAACACCCACATCTTCCTGCTCGATCTTCCTGTCCCACTTAATAGGGGACCGCAGAACGCCACTATTGAACACAGAGCAGTTTGAAAAGGTTCTTGGTTGGATAGCAGATAATGCTTCCAGTCACTTAGCCACCACCACCACCACCCTGTCTTCCACATGGTCAAGTTTCAGTAGCCATGAGTCTGGACCGCATACTCCTCACCCTGATCCTCCTTCCTCCCACCATGTCGAGTGCCCAGAGACAACTGACCCCACACTTGGACACTCCTAAGAGCTGTTCACTTTTCCATTTATAGATTCGGGCCTCTTGCCTGGTCCACTTGAAGCGGGGCAAGAGGAGATCGCATGTAGCGATGCCCAAATATTTGAGCAGCCACGGTCATACGAAGGCGACGGTGGGAAAGTGTCACAAGATGTAGACGAGGATGAGACACAATTGCCAGAAAGTCAGGAGGAGGACCAGGGTGCAGAAGTGGAAGACGAGATGGTGAATGATATAGTAACTGACCCAACCTGGCAGGAGGACATGCAGAGCGAGGACAGAAGCACACAGGGGGAGGGACAAGAGCACCCCAACAGGCAGGAAAAAGCAGATTGGTGGCTGCAGACAGAAGACGGGCAACTGTTCCTCGTAACACCAACACAACAGAAGTTGCCAGTACAACTGTTAGGTCTTCCCGAATCTGGATGTTTTTTAAAGACTCTGCCGATAACCCCAAAAAGGCCATTTGCACCACCTGCCAGGCCAGCATTAGCAGGGGTAGCAAAACTACCAGCCTGACCACCACCAGCATGATCAGACACATGGCAGAAAAGCACCCGACTTTGTGGGCCGAACCCCAGGGTCCAGGAACAGTGTCTGCGGGTGACACCACTGCTTCTTCCGCTATTGTGTGTGCAAGCCAATCCCCTGTCTATAGTGCATGCGAATATTCCTCCTGCCCTGCATCTGACGTTGCACACTATCAACTAGCACCATCAGCAAGCACGTCCTTGTCCCAGCGCAGCGTTCAGTTGTCAATACTCCAGTCCTTGGAATGCAAGCGCAAATACGCAGCCAATGCCCCACAGGCCAAACTACTAAATTCCCATATTTCGCGACTGCTTGCGCTCAAAATGTTGCCTTTTAGGCTCGTGGAGACGGAAGCTTTGGGTAACCTGATTGCGGCGGCCGTCCCTCTGTACTCGGTCTCCAGCCGCCACTATTTCTCCCGGTGTGCCGTCCCCGCATTACACAAGCGCGTGTCCCACAACATTAGCCATGCCCTCAACAATGCAGTTACAGGGAAAGTTCACCTAACCACGGACACGTGGATAAGTGCTTGTGGACAGGGATGGTACATCTTGCTGATGGCACACTGGGATAACAGTGGAAGAGGGGATCCAGTCGGACCTTGGGACGGAACACATCCTCCCGACGCCAAGGATTGCAGGCCCTAGGTCAATAAGGGTTGCCCTCACAGTCTACAGGTTCTGCACCTCATCCTCCTCAGCCTCCTCCTCCTCTTCAGCCTCCATCTCCGAAATGACCACATCAGTCGCAAGCTAGAAGCACTGCAGCACTGCCTCAGCCAAGCGGCAACAGGCTGTGCTGAAAATAATATGCTTAGGTGACAAACCGCACAATGCTGAAGAGTTGTGGACAGCTCTAAAAGAGCAGGCAGATCTTTGGCTGACACCGCTGAACCTACAGCCAGGCATGGTCATTTGTGACAATGGCTGGAACCTGGTGGCGGCTCTGAGGCGAAGCGAGCTCACACATGTACCATGGGTGGCCCATGTGCTTAATCTCGTGGTTCAGCGGTTTCTCAAAACCTACCCGGAGCTGCCGGGTCTGCTTGTTAAAGTATGCCGCCTGTGTGCCCATTTTAGAAAGTCAGCTACAGCTTCCGCCGCCCTTGCCGTGCTTCAGCAGCGTTTTACAGACTCCGGCTCGCTGTCTGGTGTGTGATGTCCCCACACATTGGAACTCTACACTGCAGATGTTGGGAAGGATTTGTGAGCAGAAGAGGGCAGTAGTTGACTACCAGCATCAAGAAGGCTGTTGGTATTCAATTCAAACTCCACATATAAGACCTCAGGAGTGAACATAGATGTCAGACATCTGTATCATCCTCCAACTTTGAGGACTCCACCAAGATGGTGAGCGACGATGATGCCATGGACCCACTCATTTATAATGGGAACACTTTTTAACTGAGACCCTCCTCTATGTCTCTTCAAGCGGGTATTGGGTTGCGTCCAAATTTTTGACAGCCCATGCAGTCACTGCATACGCAATAATAGTATAGTAGACTCACTCATTAATAATGGGAACAACAAAGCATAGCCAGCTGATGGCTGTCTAACTGCCATTTAAGAATAGTAAGGGCCACCTGATGACCCTATAAAAATAGGCTTTGTGACTTTCAGAGTCCCTACATAATAAATGAAACAGGATGTGTCTGATGATGTGTCACACACCACATGGCCAGATAAGGTTGTAAAATGTTAAAATGACATTTCCCGGTGATTGCATTTGTCTTAAAAAATAACGTAAAAAAAAATACAGTAGGATCTTTGTTTAGTATAAAAATCAGACTCGCCAATGTAACCTCAATGTAATCACATTGTTCAGCTCCTGCACCTCCTCCTCCAGTTCGGCCTCCATCTTCGAAATGACCACATCAGTCACAAGCTGAAAGCACTGCAGCACTGTCTTGTCCAAGCATTAACAATCTGAGCTGAAGATAACATTCATAATGCTTAGGTGACAAACCGCCCACCGCTGCAGTTGTTGAAAGCTGTAACAGCAGCCTGATCTCTGGCTCTCACTGCTGAACATACAGCTAGGCATGGTCGTGTGTAACAATGGGTAGAACCTGGCGACGGAGAAATGACAGCAGGAGTAGATACGGTTTCCCTCTATGCCAGTCCTTTCACTGAGCTAAAGAATATGACTGTGGTTTGCATGAACTCTCCTGATGGAGAAGTCACGGCCCACCCGAAGATTCTCTGATGGGACCGTCCAACTCTGCCAAGAAGTAGTCCTGGCTAAGAAAAGTGTGTGGGAAGGTTCCCGGACACTCTATGGCTCCTTTTTTACTGAGGTGGAAACTCACGCAAACACATACAAAATCCTTGCAGATGTTGCCCTTGCTGGTATTTGAATACAGGATCCGAGCGCTGCAAGGCTTCAGTGCTAACCACTGAGCCAATGTGCTGCCGATCACTCTCTGATATCTAACAGGCTGGAGAAACTTGCACCTACTGCCACTCTATCTTCAGCTCCTTTGTGAGAAACTAATGTATTTGGGCAGCCACTCAGTCTACCAAATAGAATTCCTGAGAAGGAAATTGGGGATGCCTTCGCTTGTGGAAGGAGACGATTCCGAGAGAATTAGTGGCGGCTGGGGACCGAGTATGGACACCCGGCCGCCGCTGGCATAAGGTTGTGAAATGCTTCCGCCTCCACAAGCCTGAAAGGCCACATTTCAAGTGCAACAAGCTGCATTAGAAGACTTCCTGGGAGAAATGACATCTGGAGTAGATACGGTTTCCCAAGTCTTTTGACAGAGCTAAAGTATATGGCTGTGGTGAAATACAACTCTCACCGACAAGCTGTGGACTAGCTCTGTACCGTCCCTGGCCACATTCACTTGTCCACGTGTTTGTGGTTAGACGGTCCTTTCCAGTAAGTGCACTGGGGAGGGCACGGGTAATGTTCTGGGACCCACGCTTGTGGAAGGCAGAGACGATACTGAGAGAAATAGTGGCGGCTGGGGACCAAGTATGGACACCCGGCCGCCGCCATGAGGTTGTGAAAAGCTTCCGCCTCCACGAGGCTAAAAGGCCACATTTCAAGTGCAAGCAGCTGTCCAGAAATCTGGCAGTTTACTATTGCGGTCTGTGGGTGGGTGGCTGGCTGTATACTCGTGCTTGCATTCCAAGTAACAGGAAACTAAGCAAATGGTGGCCTCTATCATCATCATAGCCTCACCTCGGCACTATGAACTCTCCTGAAGGAGAAGCCAGGGCCCACCGGAGGAGTCTCTCATTCTCTGGTGGGCCGGTCCAACCCTGCCGAGAAGCAGCCCTGGCTAAGAAAAGTGTGTGAATGTGGGAAGGTTCCCGGACACTTTATGGCTGCTTTCTTAATGTGGATTGGACGTGCTTATGCATGTTATTTCTCAAACTGCATTGCAGATCAGGCTACTGCCCAACTCTATAGTCACGAAATTAAAGGCGCAAAGAAAGATGTTTGTGTGTCGAAGCACCACCGACAAGTGCAAGCTGATGTTGGATGGGCTGCCATTGCTAATGCAACAAGCTGCATTAGTGGACTTTCTGGGAGAAATGATTCCCAGAGAATTCTTCCAGGTTGAACTTGTTAGTAATGGTCCAATCATTCTTTTGGCGCTGAAATTCACAGAGCCAATAATAAAGTCTTTCCGGGTTAAGCAGCATCTGTATAGTACATAGCATGATGTTTTAAGACCTTCACAGTCACATTATATTAATCGCACATGCTCATTTGTGCTCCAAACATGAAATCTAAAAATGGACCTTTTATTTTCTAGCCATAGTCATGTTGCACAATTGTGAAGGACCTGTGGCATCACATGATTGCTTCTGCCACACCGTATTGGTAGATGAATATTACATCACAAAAGGACCTTTTAGTCAGCATTATCTATGCTATAGCGATCTTATCAGTGATGGACAGGACCTTAAATCACATGATCCGTATAAGCCTCCCTACTCCCTACTGTTAATTATTTTTGTCAATGTTTCTTATTATTAACATCATTAAATATTATAAATTTGATTTAAATTATACATTAACCATTTTTAATATTAGAATCCAGCGATATGATTGTCAGAATGCATCAATTACTCTTCACAATGACATGATTAATTTATGGTCCCATACATAATAATGCATGATTTTTACTTAAAATATATATTAAATATTGATATACATGACATTAGGCAGGTATTTGATTAATAATACATAGGTATATCAAATCAATTGTGGTTATTCAATGACAAAGAGCAATCACCTCTACTTATAAATGAAGGCTGTATAAGAAAAGCCCTCATTGAGTCCAATAGGACTCCTAGAGTTCAGGCGGGATATCCATTCAGATTCCCTTTGGAGGAGAAACTTGTCCAGGTTGCCTCCTCGTGGATCTAGAGTCATTTGCCTAATTCCCCAGAAACACAAGTTAAGAGGATCTGTAGGGTGTTTAGATCTCATATGTAATGATAAAACTGTGTCCACTCTTGTATTTATGGTACTGATGTGTTTGGATATTCTTTGTCTAAACTCCTGAATCGTCTTGCCCACGTATAGTCAGGAACAGGGGCCGTTCGCTGCATAAATTATACCTCTCGATCTGCAATTGATCCTATCTCTTATGACAAATTTACGATCATCATATGAGTTAATTAATTCATTAATATCAGTAGGTATTTTCAAAACGTACAATAATTGCAGGGATGAGAACCTGTTTGTAATTTGTGGAACCAGTTGGACTTTGGTTGAGATTTAACATCAGACGTAAAATAACTATGAACTAATTGTTCTAGGAAGTTTGGACCGCTATGGTAAGTTACCGATGGTGTTATGCCACTCACCTCCTTCAAGTTTGGATCTCCTCTGAAAATTGGCCAGAATTTTTTAAGGATATTTACAGCTTCTGTCGCTTGCCTATCAAACTTAGCGATGAATCTGATTAACGGATTCTCTTTTTTCTTTTTTTCTCCTTGATCCAATAAGGTATCTCTTTCAGTTGCTTTTGCTCTATTAAATGCCCTGTATATCACTTTTTAGGGTATCCCCTTGCTACAAAGCATTTAAAGAGATTACCACATTCTATACCGAAACATCCGTTGTCCGAACAGTTCCGCCGAGCTCTCAGGTACTATCCTACAGGCATCCCTCCCTTAAAGGGCTGGGTGCCAGCAATTCTAGTGAAAAAAACCATTTGTGGCCGTGGTTTTCCTGAAAATTTCCATATGATATAACCATGGTCCTGAATATGTATTTTTAACGTTAAGTGCACACTGAGTGTTTTTGATTCGTTTTTGCTGCATTTTTTCCACGCAGAAATGCACCAAAAACTCTTGGTAATCTGAATGCCAGATAATGTAATGACATTCCTGATGTGCTGAGCACATGATGCAAAAGTTTCTGCTCACGATTGTAATTGCGCTAAAATCCACAGCATGTCCATTCTTTGTAGCGTTTCTGCAACGCAAAAACGCTCAAAGAATGGTCCCTTGGCCGAGGAAAAAGACTACTTCTCATATCATCCGACCACCGTTCCATTGGATAACAGCGAAAGAGGCTCGGCTGTGGGGAGAAGTAGTCTCCTCAGCTGAGCTGGTGCTGTTCGCGGTGAAAAAACAAAGTAAAAATCTGTTTAAAATAAAAAAACACCTTTTATCCTCACCTGTCCGGCATCCCCCGGTGTCCCGCCATCCTCCTGATATCCCTTAGCGAAGCGATCATCACGTCGGCCGACAGTACACTGACGGGAGCCCGCTCGCTCCCTGCAGTGTACAACGCTGCTATCGGCTGAGGTCAAGCGAGTTCATTAGCTGAGGATCAGCTGAGAACTCCGGGACCTCACTTTACGGCACCGATGCTGTGTGGGAATATTCTCACGAATGTTCCCATGCAGTACTGTTGCAGTATGAGGTCACCAGGGCTCATCAGCTGAGCTTCAGCTGATGAACTCACCTGACCTAAGCCTGCAGCAGAGCAATGTACACTGACAAGAGTGATTTTACACTCATGTCAGTGTACAGTTCTATCTTCTACAGCAGTCACATTAGTGATTGATGTGACTGCTGTATCTGCTGTAGAAGTGACCCAGATCGCCGAGGGACAATCTGGATTACATCGTGACAGCGGACTGGTGAGGGATATGGTTGTTTTTCCTTTTTGTTTTTTTCAGGGGACAAGGGCGTAGGGGATTAAGAGAACAATAAAAAAAAAATAATACCGTGTGTAATTTTATATCAATAAAATACTTTATTCTGGCCGTGTCTTTAGTGAAAAGGCATAGAAAACTTTACTAGGGGGTTAATAATGGGGGTGCCTTATAGACCCCTCTCCATTACTAACCTGGGCTTCATGTTAGCTGCCAATACAAGACTGACATGAACCCCAACCCCATTACCCCAATCGCCACCGCTACACGACAGTGGGAAGAGCGGAGGCTAAGCATCAGATTTGGCGCATCTTATGGATGCACCATTTCTAGGACTGTTGGGGTGATATTATTAGCCGCGGAGGGGGCCAGGATCCATGGCCCCTTCCCTGGTTATTAATATCAGCCCTCAGCTGTCTGTTTAGCATTTTTCTGGTTAGATTTTATAGGGGACCCTACGTCAATTTTTTTGTGGTCCCCCTGTAATCGAGCCAGTAAAGGCTAAGCAAACAGCTGTGAGCTGTTATTAATAGCCAGGGAACATTTTTGGATAATGGCCCCTTCCGGGGCTACTAATATCAGCCCCAGCAGTCACCTTTCCCTCAGCTGGTTATAAAAATTATGTGGAAGCCCACGCCATTTTTTAAAAAAAATTTAAGCTATGTGCCCACGATCCGGACGTAGCTGCTCTTTGGATGCAACATATTTTTACTGAGTCCAAAACGCTGCGTTCTATTGAATGCAGGTAAATCCACATGTGTTCACTTAACCAAGCATATTTACTTCATTCAATACATTCTAGTGGTCAAATTTCTGTTGCGGAGACTAGCGACTCTGCAAGAGAATTTGACATACTGCAGTCCTGAAAAGATGCGCCACATGTCAGTGTCCGCAGGTGATCCGCTGCCTCAAAAATTCCATCCACTATGCTGTAACATCTGGATGCTGTGGGTTTGATCCTGCATAAACACGCAGCTTCAAACCTGCAGCGGCTCCTGATCGTGGCCACGTATCCAAACTCACCCACATCATGTCAATTTCTGTAGCAGACACTGTAGTCTCCGTCACAGATTTTGACCAATTGAAATGTCATTATATGTGGTCGATCCGCATGTATTGACAACTTAAGTGCGGGATTAGAACACGAAAATACGCTACGTCCAAAGCGCTGCTTGTTGCTGTTCGTGAGGATGTAGCGGCTAATGAAACAGCTGTGAGCTGTTATTAATAGTCAGGTAACATGTCTGCCTAATGGCACCTTCCTAGGCTAAAAATAGCAGCCCTCAGCTACCCCAGAAATGAATTGAATGGAAATGCTAATGATATTGGGTGCATGGAATTAGCTGACAGCCATCCCTTTTGTTTGGTGATGACAAGGTGTCAATCAGACCCTTTCATTATTAAAAGCTAATTAAAGTAAAGAGTTAAATAAACACACTGAGTAAAACACTTTATTTGAAATACAACAGGCACATTCTTTAATCATTTAAATGAACCAATATACTCACCCCAGGTCTGACGGTAATCCAAGGGTTAAAGTAATGTCCCACTTTTTTCAAATATCTAAATTTAGCTCCAAAAAGCATTCATTGATGTCGAAAATGCATAAAAAACACATTAAAAAGCGCATCACAAAAGCATCAAAACCGTGGAAAAATGCGTGTTTTTCCCACATTGTTTTTCCTACCAAGAGATGCAGAAACGTTGCAGAAATTTCTGCATTCAAATCCGGAATGTGCGCACATAGCCTAAATCCAAAAAATTAATATTTTTATTCCCAATTTCGTATGTAAAATACATACCAATTTTATTTCTATTTAGAATCATAACAAAATCAAGGAATAACTGTACATCACCTTCCCACAGGATAAGAGCATCATTGATGTACCAATCCCAAAATAAAATGCGACTTGTGTAAAAAAGTAAATCATCACAAAAAAACATCCTGTCATCCCACCACCCTAGAAATAAATTAGCAAAAGTTGGTGCGCAGGATGTACCCATAGCGGTGCCTTTCACCTGATGGTAAAAGGCACCTCCAAAAGTGAAATCAAAAAATCATTATGTGAACAAAAGTGTTTAGCTTTGGTAGAAAGAAAATGTGAAACTGCTTGTACTCCCAAATTATGATCAATATTCGTGTAAAGGGCTTCGACTTCAAGGCTAGTAAGTATAGTTGTTTCGGAAACAGTGATGTCTCTTAATTTCAGGACCATGTCTTTTATATCACGAATATATGATGGTAGGATCTGAACGAAAGGAGCTAATGACTCATGTAAATATTTGCTCATTCCTTTCTTTAACGAATTGTTATCCGAAACTATCGGTCTTCCTGGAATAGGCTGGACCCTCTTATTGGTATGGACCCCCTTATGGGTATACTTTGGGTAGTGCAAAGAAGGTGGCTGTTGTAGGGCGAGGATTATAAAGTATTTTTAATTCATCCTCAGATATTAGTTGGTCTTTCAATGCCCTCTTGAGCAAGGCATGTAATTCTCCCAAATACAATGTAGTGGGATCATTTTTGAGAATTTCATAGGTATTACGATTCTCCAAGAGGGTGTGGACCATTCGGATATAATCATTGGTATCCATTAGGACGACATTACCTCCTTTGTCTGATTGTTTAATTATCAAATTTGGATTATCTTGTAATTCCTTTAAGGCCTCAATTTCCCTATAGTTTAAATTAGTTGTTTTTGTTTTGTGTGTCATTCTGAGTTTTGTTAGGTCCTCCTTGACCATATTTACAAAGGTGTCTATATTGCTATATTGGGAAAAAGGCAGAATATTTTTACTCCTAGGTTTTAAGGATGACAAAGGTGGCAAAATGGACATAGTCGATGATTCAGCATATGCTTCCAACTCCTCCAGAGTCTGTATCGTCTCTAATTCTCACACAGTCTGAAATGATAGATCTCTCTCTTTTTTTTGGATGATATTTATGTAATACCAATTTATGGGCAAAGAGACTAAGATCTTTTGTCCATGTGAATGAGTCATAGAGTTGTATCGGAGTAAAAGATAGGCCCTTTCTTAAGAGAGAGTTACATGCGTCACTCAAGGCAGAAGAAGATAAATTTATAATCTGCATTCCGTTTATGTCTGAACTGTCATCCTCACCTTGAGGTTCAGATTCCCTAAAATAGAATTCAATAGAGAGATGGCTGATGTGTGGGTGTAACACCTAATGTGGTCGTACCATGAAGCTTCATTGGAACAGACAAATTCCCAAACAGTGTGGGAATCATCTGTTGTATAGGTTCCATTCTTTCAATCCTGATGGTGCTGTTGAGAAGGAGGAGACAGATAAAGTATCTGAAGTTGAAATTATACTTCTTTTTGAGAAAGGATTGTCTACTACAGGTCTGGCCCATGATTTTGAAAAATAATTTTTCCTCTGTTTTTGATTCCTTCTAGGACCACTTTTCCGTTTAGTACCGGAATTAATATTTGAGATTTCGCTGACTGAGCTATCTGATTCAGAAATATCTGTCTCTGATTTATTTGTGACTCTTGTGCTATTATATCTCTGAGGTATTGATCTACAGTACAGACCAAAAGTTTGGACACACCTTCTCATTTAAAGATTTTTCTGTATTTTCCTGACTATGAAAATTGTACATTCATACTGAAGGCATCAAAACTATGAATTAACACATGTGGAATTATATACTTAACAAAAAAAGTGTGAAACAACTGAAAATATGTCTTATATTCTAGGTTCTTCAAAGTAGCCACCTTTTGCTTTGATGACTGCTTTGCACACTCTTGGCATTCTCTTGATGAGCTTCAAGAGGTAGTCACCGGAAATGGTTTTCACTTCACAGGTGTGCCCTGTCAGGTTTAATAAGTGGGATTTCTTGCCTTATAAATGGGGTTGGGAGCATCAGTTGTGTTGTGCAGAAGTCAGGTGGATACACAGCTACTAGTTCTACTGAATAGACTGTTAGAATTTGTATTATGGCAAGAAAAAAGCAGCTAAGTAAAGAAAAACGAGTGGCTATCATTACTTAAAGAAATGAAGGTCAGTCAGTCCGAAAAATTGGGCAAACTTTGAAAGTGTCCCCAAGTGCAGTTGCAAAAACCATCAAGAGCTACAAAGAAACTGGCTCACATGAGCAACGCCCCAGGAAAGGAAGACCAAGAGTCACCTCTGCTTCTGAGGATAAGTTTATCCGAGTCACCAGCCTCAGAAATCGCAGGTTAACAGCAGCTCAGATTAGAGACCAGGTCAATGCCACACAGAGTTCTAGCAGCAGACACATCTCCACAACAACTGTTAAGAGGAGACTTTGTGCAGCAGGCCTTCATGGTAAAATAGCTGCTAGGAAACCACTGCTAAGGATAGGCAACAAGCAGAAGAGACAAGTTTGGGCTAAAGAACACAAGGAATGGACATTAGACCAGTGGAAATCTGTGCTTTGGTCTGATGAGTCCAAATCTTTGGTTCCAACCACCGTGTCTTTGTGCGATGCAGAAAAGGTGAACGGATGGACTTGACATGCCTGGTTCCCACCTTGAAGCATGGAGGAGGAGGTGTGATGGTGTGGGGGTGCTTTGCTGGTGACACTGTAGAGGATTTATTCAAAATTGAAGGCATACTGAACCAGCATGGCTACCACAGCATCTTGCAGCGGCATGCTATTCCATCTGGTTTGCGTTTAGTTGGACCATCATTTATTTTTTAACAGGACAATGACCCCAAACACACCTCCAGGCTGTGAAAGGGCTATTTGACCAAGAAGGAGAGTGATGGGGTGCTACGCCAGATGACCTGGCCTCTACAGTCACCAGACCTGAACCCAATGGAGATGGTTTGGGGTGAGCTGGACCACAGAGTGAAGGCAAAAGGGCCAACAAGTGCTAAGCATCTCTGGGAACTCCTTCAATATTGTTGGAATACCATTTCCGGTGACTACCTCTTGAAGCTCATCAAGAGAATGCCAAGAGTGTGCAAAGCAGTCATCAAAGCAAAAGGTGGCTACTTTTAAGAACCTAGAATATAAGACATATTTTCAGTTCTTTTACACTTTTTTGTTAAGTATATAATTCCACATGTGTTAATTCATAGTTTTGATGCCTTCAGTGTGAATGTACAATTTTCATAGTCATGAAAATACAGAAAAATCTTTAAATGAGAAGGTGTGTCCAAACTTTTGGTCTGTACTGTATCTTGTTTGCAAACCTGACCTGTCTCAAAATCGCTGGAGTCTCTAATGTATTTTTGGTGTTTCCGCTCTTTTATTTCTTTTTTGAAATTTTCTAGACTCTTTTATAGATTTATTCCAATTTACCAAAATCTGAATGTGTTGAGAATTGTTTTATTTCATTTATTTCCTTTTCCAGCTGTGTGTGAATTTGAGTTAGATATTATTTCTCATATTCCAATAAAAAATGAAGGTGGTAAGTAATTGTTCCTACCCTTTTATGAAATTGGCGTCCTCCCTATGTGCATTGGGAGTGATTTGTATCTTAAAGCCCCTATGTGAAGGTTCATGCATGTAGTAGTAAAATGATTGCACTTTTTCCCTCTACTGAGTTTTTTTCTTGCAAAGTTGGCAGATAACGTAAGTTGGTTCATCCCTTGCGGTGTCAAAAAAGGCCCAGGCTGGGCAACCCTTGATGCCCCTGTGAACTGCAGACCCGCGACCGGTGCTGTTCACTGCCACAGTTGTGGGTAAGGACGCAGTGCTCGTTGCGGTTGCAACACTCCATGTCTGCGCCATAGGATGCAACATAACCTCCTGGTCTTCTTCCTCCTCCACCTGCTCAGATGAGCTACTCAGCTGCGTGCCTCTGGGCTCACACCAAGTGGGATACACCACCTCATCATCATCCAATGTGTTATCCCATTCCTTGCCCTTAGAGTCACCCTCCTCCTCTTTTTGACCTGACAGCACAGTACAGTCTGCGTGACCCTCAGGTATCTGAGTCTCATCAGGATCACCTCCACTCCCCAGGGGTAACGTCTGGTGACGAGGTTCAGGAAGCTGCTCGGACCCAACTTCCCCCCCCCCCCCCTGTATGGAGTACAATATTTGCCCCAATGATTTTTAAGCTGAGATGTAGCCTGCCTTATATACACCGATAGTAAGAAAGCCAATTTTGAGTTTATCATGTCTGTGTACCCCTGTGTGGAGAACAATATTTGCACCAAAAAAATTAATATCACTAGAGTATAAATATTATAATGGAGACCAAAAACTCTTCCACTACAGCCAACCTGAGGGGTTCGAATGGAGGAAGTGAGCACACAGCTTTCGTGCTTTCTGAAGCAGCTCATCCAGGCCAGGATAGTGGCGGAGAAATCTCTGTACCACCAGGTTGAGGGCATGAGCCATGCAAGGCAGGTGTGTGAACTCGCTTCGGCGCACCGTAATGGTGCACCAGGTTTGCACCATTATCACACTTGACCTTCCCTGGCTCCAGGTTCAGTGGAGACAGCCATTGCTCAAACTCAGCCTGGAAAGCTGTCCTCAACTCTTCACCTGTATGACTGCGATCTCCAAGTCATATTAATTTTAGCACTGCCTGATTTCGGTGATCCCTGGCTGCGCAGTACGGAGGTGGTATGGATTCGATCTGCACTGTTGGAACACTTGTCTCGTTAAGCCAGAGTTTAGTGCGCAGGTGGAGGCCCTAGAGGAAGTGGAGGAGGCTGAAGCAGCAAAGGAAGTGGGAAACACAGAGGTTTGTTCTGCAAGCCTTGGGATTCCAAGATTTGTGGAGCAGCCCCTTCCCCACCTGCCCCACAGCCAACAGAGTCACCCAGTGTCCAGTCAGCTCTTGCCCATGTATACTCATCCAGTTGTCTGTGGTGAAATGCACCCTGGTAGACATAGATTTAGTCAAGGAGTGTGTGACATTGTCTGCGACATGCTGGTGTAGTGCAGCCACAGCTTTCTTAGAAAAAGTAATGGTGCTAGGGAAAATGGTACTGGTGGACTGCGATGGCCATCAGCCATTTCCAAGTCTAAAATGTATCTACCAGGTGTTACGCTCGCGCCCTGACTGACTGGCGTGAGCGTAATTAGTGATCCCACTGTACCATGAACCGAGGAGTGCCTGGAGGGGCGTAACTAAGTATCAACCCGGTCCGACCAAGGTTGCACGGCGGCTCAGTTGACTCCGTGAACCAGGGAGGAACCGAGCAGAGGGACCAGGTGCTACTCCAGGTCAGACCCTGGTCACAGCTGCTGACCCACACTGGAGAATGCAGGAACAGGCAGGTTAGCTGGTATGCAGACAGGGGGGTACTGGCAGGCACGGCTGGTATGTAGGCAGGTGGGTACTGACAGTCGTGGCTGGTATGCGGACAGGCGGGTGCTGACAGGCACGGCTGGAATGCAGACAGGCAGATACTGGCAGGTATGAACTCAGGCTGGATAGGGACCAGTACAGACTGGGATACAGGCACAGAGCCGCAGGTGCGGTGGACTAGCAGAGCAAAACCGCAGGAGCGAAGAACAAGCAGAGGGGAGCAAAACTGCAGGTGCGTTGAACCAGCAGAGTGGAGAAAAACCGCAGGTGCGGTGAACAAGCAGAGCGGAGCAAAACAGCAGGAGTGGTGAACAAGCAGAGCGGAGCAAAAAAGCAGGAGCGGTGAACAAGCAGAGCGGAACAAAACCGCAGGTGCGGGGAGCAAGCAGAGCGGAGCAAAACCGCAGATGCGGTGAACAAGCAGAGCGGAACAAACCCGCAGGTGCGGTGAACAAGCAGAGCAGAGCAAAACCGCGGGTGCGGAAAACAAGCAGAGAAGAGCAGAACCGCAGGTGCGGTAAACAAGCGAAGCAGAGCGGAACCGCCGGAGCGGTGAACAAGCAGAACAGAACCGCAGGTGCGGTAAACAAGCGGAACAGAGCGGAACCGCCGGAGCGGTGAACAAGCAGAGCAGAACAGAACCGCAGGTGCAGTAAACAAGCGGAGCAGAGCGGAACTGCCGGAGCGGTGAACAAGCAGAGCAGAACAGAGCAGAAGGTGAAGGCAGACAGGACAGGGCTCTGTTCACGTGGAACAGACTGGAAAATACAGGAAGATGGTTAGAACATAGGAAGTAGATACGGAGGCAGGGAAAGTGGACAAGCAGAACCAGATACACACAAGGTACTTACGATGAAGTAGCAAGTGGACACAAAACTCAAACAGAAGTACAGAGACAACGAGTTGGAGTTAGGTGCAGGTTCAGACACTGCAGGCAAAGGGAAGGTACGGTCATAGAGAGAAGCAAGTAACGGGCTAGGACACTGTTCAGACAGGAACTGAACCGGGAACAAGATACAGGAACGAGCCTGGGAACTCAGCCCCCAGGGTGGTGGAAACAGACTAGAAGACAGAGATACAGGTAGCGGCCCTGGGCACTCGGCCCCCAGGGTGACGGAAACAGACTAGAAGTCACAGGTACAGGAAAAGGCCCTGGGTACTCGGCCCCCAGGGTGGCGGACAGACAAGAGTCAGGACAGGACCTGGCACCTCAGTTGCAAAAGACAAACTGAGTGAAAGTGTTGCTCAGGCACCTCCTACTGGGTAAAGGGGGTTTAAGTATCCAGTGACTCACAGCAATAGGCTGAGGACGCATTAGGACTGTGCACACAGTAGCTATAAGAAACAAGCAGAAAGCCGCGCCGACGCCCTAAGCAATCAGACAAGAGACATGGACACAGCAGGTAATGGAGCAAAGCGTGCAGCATGGACTGACAGGTAAGATTGTGGTCTTGCATGGTGAGAGGTGGTGCACCATGCAAGCACGCCACCAGGGATGTTACAGTACCCCCCCCTTTACGCCCCCTCTTCCTCCAGCCAGCAAGGATTTTCTGCAGAGAATTTGGAGGCCGATCCTACTCCTCAAGAAGATTTCCTCTTCTGTCCACTAGAGGGAACAATGCTGGTCTCATCATCTTGGTAACTAGGATGCTTCCTTCCATCGGGCCATCCTCAGCAACAGATGAAGTGGGAGAGGTACCAGGAACAGGACACAGGAAAGTCTATCTCCACTTATTAATATCGGGTAGCACCCCAAAGGATTCAAGGGACAACTGGAGGTCCTCCACCAGGTTGGAGGGGTGCAGAGACTCGGGGTTAATCACTGCTTTGACGTACACTTTGCCAAGCTTACTGGATGAATTGGGCGAAGTACCAGGTATAGGGTGCAGAAAAGTCTCTTTCCATTTGTTATCAGGTAGCACCCCGGAGGAATCAGGAGACAACTGGAAGTCCTCCGCCTGGTTGGAGGGGTGCAGAGACTCGGAGGTAGCCACCGCCTTGATGGACTTATTGCCAGATTTGTTAAAGATGGAGGATCCTTGCTTAGGGACCAACTTCAGTCTGGTTTCTGAGATGACACGTCTGCGAGGCGGGGCGGTGCCTAAAGCCAGATCATTGGTACAATTGTCGAGACTGTGTGGGGACAATGCCTCCGCTTCCCTTCCTTTGGAGACTTCAGCGCACAGCGAGTCAGCGACTAGCAGATCTGATGAAGAAGAAGAAACTGCTGACTGTCCTGAAGATATGGGGACTGGACACCCCTTGCACCTCAGCAGTCTCCCAGGAAACACCATGCAGGATCTCCAGACCTGAGCGGGCACTAGATCTCTCGGCTCTGGACTACCTGTGGGTAAACCAGACAGCACCTGAAATGTGAACTTCTTCATGTGTAATGCTTCAATCTGGAGCTTAATTTGTACAGACATATTTTGAGTAGGGCTCGCCCTTCCGCTGACAATGCCCAAACCAGCTTCTGGAGTTGTCGGACTGGAATCAGACACTGACTCTTCAAGGCTTTAAGCCCGAAACTTCCGGTTAATCCGAGACCTTCACTTGCCATGGAGACAATCATGGTCATCTGTGCAGAGGAAACACTAACGCCAAGGGCAGGCTCTCCCACAGGCCTAATGTCTTGGGATTCTCCAACCTTCTCTGGACAAAGACTGTCCGGGGGTCCCAAACAACCGCAGCTGGACCGCAATCCGACTTTGTGACTGAGTTCTGGCCTCTGCTTTGCCTGACGAACATAGTCATCCTTCATGGACTCTGTGCGGATAGCTGCCTCCACAGGCTGGGGAACAGGAGGTCTTTGGGAGGACAGAACCCGGCGTGACGGTTTACCTCTACGCCTTGCACGTCTGGACTGCCTCTTGAGGTTGGGAAGGGAAGTATTCTGTGGAGCGTTGTCATCCTGTGTGGATTCTGTGTGGGCAGCAGCCTCTTCAGGCTGGAGATCTGGTAGGCTACCTACACACATCACCCATCTGGGCTGCTCCAGGATATTGGGAAGGGAAGCTTTAGCAGAAGCTTCAGGATTAGGGTAATCGAAGACCATTAGAAAGGCCACCAGGAAGGCCTGCAGGTCAGAGACGATAGGATCCCATGCTTCCCATAGGGGGGTGATCCATTTCAAGGCATCACCCACTAGGTAGAACATCAAGAATGCTACTTTAACCCGATCGGTAGGAAAATAGTGAGCATAGAATTTGAAATGCAGCATGCATTGCTCCACAAATGCACGGCTTCGTTTTGGATCCCCATAGTACCGTGGTGGATCTTCAGGAACGAGTGCTGATAGCTCCATTTGGACTGGTGCGTAAATCGCCTGAACTTCAGCTAGAGAAAATTTTTTTTCCTAGTGCACGTATTCGCCAGACAAGGATTCAAATGTCTCTGAGAGCGAAGGGCCGTGGGGCTCAACGGGAACCATGGCCTGAGCAAACTGTTACGCTCGCGCCCGGACTGACTGGCGTGAGCGTGATTAGAGATCCCACTGTAACATGAACCGAGGAGTGCCTGGAGGGGTGTAACTAAGTATCAACCCGGTCCGACCAAGGTAGCACGGCGGCACAGTCGACTCCGTGAACCAGGGAGGAACCGAGCAGAGGGACCAGGTGCTACTCCAGGTCAGACCCCGGTCACAGCTGTTGACCCACACCAGGGAATGCAGGAACAGGCAGGTTAGCTGGTATGCAGACAGGTGGGTACTGGCAGGCATGGCTAGTATGACGGCAGGTGGGTTCTTAGCAGGCACGGCTGGTATGTAGGCAGGTGGGTACTGGCAGGCGTGGCTTGTATGCAGACAGGCGGGTGCTGACAGGCACGGCTGGAATGCAGACAGGCAGATACTGGCAGGTATGAACGCAGGCTGGATAGGGACCAGTACTGACTGGGATACAGGAACAGAGCCGCAGGTGCGGTGGACTAGCAGAGCAAAACCGCAGAAGCGAAGAACAAGCAGAGCGGAGCAATACCGCAGGTGCGGTGAACAAACAGAGCAGAGCAAAACCACAGGAGCGGTGAACAAGCAGAGCGGAGCCAAACCGCAGGAGCGGTGAACAAGCAGAGCAGAGCAAAACCGCAGGAGCCGTGAACAAGCAGAGCGGAGCAAAACCGCAGGTGCGGAGAACAAGCAGAGTGGAGCAAAACTGCAGGTGCGGTGAGCAAGCAGAGTGGAGCAAAACCGCAGGTGCGGTGAACAAGCAGAGCGGAGCAAAACCACAGGTGCGGAGAATGAGCAGAGCGGAGCAGAACCGCAGGTGCGGTAAACAAGCATAGCAGAGCGGAACTGCCAGAGCAGTGAACAAGCAGAGCAGAACAGAACCGCAGGTGCGGTAAACAAGCGGAACAGAGCGGAACCGCCAGAGCGGTAAACAAGCAGAGCAGAACAGAATCGCAGGTGCGGTAAACAAGTGGAGCAGAGCGGAACCGCCGGAGCTGTGAACAAGCAGAGCAGAACAAAACCGCAGGTGCGGTAAACAAGCAGAGCAGAGCGGAACCGCCGGAGCGGTGAACAAGCAGAGGAGAACAGAGCAGAAGGTGAAGGCAAACAGGACAGGGCTCTGTTCACATGGAACAGACTGTAAAATACAGGAAGATGGTTAGAACACAGTAGGTAGATACGGAGGCAGGGAAAGTGGACAAGCAGAACCAGATACACACAAGGTACTTACAATGAAGTAGCAAGTGGACACAAAACTCAAACAGAAGTACAGAGACAATGAGTTGGAGTTAGGTGCAGGTTCAGACACTGCAGGCAAAGGGAAGGTACGGACATAGAGAGAAACAAGTAACGGGCTAGGACACTGTTCAGACAGGAACTGAACCGGGAACAAGATACAGGAACGAGCCTGAGAACTCTGCCCCCAGGGTGGTGGAAACAGACTAGAAGACAGAGATACAGGTAGCGGCCCTGGGTACTCGACCCCCAGGGTGGCGGACAGACAAGAGTCAGGACAGGACCTGGCACCTCAGTTGCAAAAGACAAACTGAGTGAAAGTGTTGCTCAGGCACCTCCTACTGGGTGGAGGGGGTTTAAGTATCCAGTGACTCACAGCAATAGTCTTGGGACACATTAGGACTGTGCACACAGTAGCTATAAGAAAAAAGCAGAAAGCCACGCTGACGCCCTAAGCAATCAGACAAGAGACATGGGCACAGCAGGTAATGGAGCAAACAGTGCAGCATGGACTGACAGGTAAGATTACAGTCTTGCATGGTGGGAGGTGGTGCACCATGCAAGCACGCCGCCAGGGATATTACACCACGCAGAAAGGCAGCAATACCGTGGCCAACAGATTCAAGACGGTGGAGTTCAGTTTCTTAGCTTTCTCATATGTAGGATGAAACAATCTATTATGTGCCCACAACTGCGAGACTGAGGGCTGGCTACAGTGCTGAGAGAAGGCGGAGTATGCTGAACCGGACAAACTGCTGGACCATGTGTGACGTGCAGGCAGAGATATTACGGTGCATTGAGAAACATGTAGTGTTCTCATTGAAATAAACACAGCAGGCATGTCCGCTTCAATTACAGCTGTCGGGCTCTCACTCAGCCTGACTGGAACAAGTATACAACCATAAGTTCTGCGGTCGGAGACCTGCGTGACAATACTTGGCATAGTAACATAGGAGGAGGAAGAAGCAGCAGATGCGGTTGATGGGTCAGCCGATGTTTTTTGAGGTCCGCTGGTCCGCATTTTATTTCAGTGATATTGCCACTGTAACGCATACTGAAGGTTCATGCATGTAGTAAAATTATTGCAGTTTTTCCCTCTTCTGAGTTTTTTCTTGCAAAGTTTACAGACGTGAGTTGGCTCATCCTTTGCGGTGACAAAAAAGGCCCAGGCTAGGCAACCCTTGCCGCCCCTGCGAGCTGCAGAGCTGCTGGCCACAGCCGCAGTTGTGGCTAAGAATTCAGTGGTCCTCGTGCTTGCATCACTCCATGTCTGCACCATAGGGTGAAACGTAAGCTCCTCGTCTTCCTCCTTCTCCACCTCCTCATATGAGCTACTCAGCTGCGTGCCTCTGGGTTCACACCAGGGATCTACAACCTCATCATCATCCAATGTGTTATCCCATTCCTCACCCTGAGAATGACCCTCCTCTTCTTGCTCTGACAGCACAGTACAGTCCTCATGAGCCTCAGATCCTCAGTGGAGGAGAGGCCACTTGAAGCAGCGCTTGCCATCCACTGGAGCACCTTATCTTTCTGGCTCTTATCAACAAGGCGCATCGCTGTGCGGCTGCCAAAGAAAGAGAGTGGGGTAGCCTGTCCAGTATCAGAGGTTGTCAGTTGTCTTTGGATAGGACTTTACGGTGTGGGTTCACTAGTGCTTTCACTAACATTACCACCTACCCCACGTATACCTTGAACACCAAGTCTATACCCCCTTCCACCACGACATTTCTTTTTCCCACTTACGTTACTCAGACAGTGTGGTAGGAGCACGCTATTAGGAAAAAAAAAAAAATAGATTTTTTACTCTGCACCAGTTCTGCACACACCTGAATTTCAGTGGCACTAAATGACAAGGAGAAATATGGCTTGCTGTATCACATTAGCAACTGAAAAATATATATTTTTTTGCTCTGCAACAGCTCTGCATACAGCTTAATTTCAGCGGCACTAAATGGCAAGGTGAGATATGGCTTTCTGTATCACATTGTATAACATAGCAGATATGCTACAAACCATTTCAAACTGAGATGTCCCCTGCTGCATAATGTTAGCAACAGAATAAAGTTTTTTTTTTACTGTGGATGAGGCCTATATAACATATGAGATATGCTCCAAACCATTTCAAACTGAGATGTTCTTGCTGTATAACATTAGTAAGAGAAGAAAGTATTTTTTTTACTGTTGATGAGGCCTGTATAACATACGAGATATGCTATGTGCAGACTATCCGGAGCCGATTGCGGAGGAGCCACCTCTGGCTTCAGCTCATTATGCAAATGAGCGCCGGCCACTTTTTTTTTTCTCACATGCACACTTTCCCCATAGAAATTAAGTCTATGGGGAAAGCCCGCATGCGGACCCGCAGGAGAAATTGACATGCTGCGGTCTGGAAAGACGCGCCGCATGTCAGTCTCCGTGGGTGTGCCACAGATGCCTAGTGGGCATGGGATCTGAATAAATCCCATCCACTATGCTGTAACATCTGGCCGCTGCGAATTGCATGCAGCGCACTTGCGCTGCGTCCAATCCGCAGTGAACACTGATCGTGTGCACATACCATTATAGTCTCCCCATGTCCTGGGATAGAACCCTATAGTCTCCCCATTTCCTGCAATAGACCCCTATAGTCTTCTCATGTTCTGCCAAACATCCCATACACATAAAAAAACACACATATTCACCTCGCTCTCCGTTTCCTCGGTGCTGTGACTCTGCTCCTGTCTCCCATGCACTGATACTCATCATGTCAACTGCTTCACACGCTGATTGGCAGAAGAAGGGACCGGAGGCCCCTCCTTTACCAATGCAGTCAGCGGCGTGCACAAGGATACAGGGACAGGCAGCGGTGACAACGGAGGGCCGGGCATGGTGCGGTCAGTGTGCCACTGCTTCAGCCATTCGGCTGTCTTGGCCGCATATGTTAGTGCAATATAAGCAAGCATAGTAAATAGATATAACTAATATTACTGGTAATAAATATGATATATATATATATATATATATATATATATATACAGTGTGTGTATATATATATATATATATATATATATATATATATATATACATATGTATATATATATATTTTCTACTTATGAGCGAGCACTAAAATGCTCGGGTGCTCGTTGCCCGGGTCCAGCAAATCGTAATGCTCGGAAGCTCGACTTGAGCAACGAGCCCACTGTAAGTCAATGGGAAACTCAAGAATTTTTCTGGCAACCCCCCCCCAAGTGTCTGGAGGGGGCCTAAAACTTGGCCAAATTGATGGGAATAGTGCTAAAATGATATGGAAACAGCATGGGAAAGACCCCCGGAAGCATTTCTGACTCCCAGGTCACTGCTGTGAACAATGATGTCAGAGTATTACGCCACTTTTATGGACTAAACAATAAATCATACAAAAGTGAAAGTAAAATGGATTTTCCTGGAAAAAAAATGTCCACATCTAAGCTGTATGAGTTTTGCCTAATGATGACCTTCAGTGACCTAAACTGTGGCTTCGCTCATGCACGTTATTTCTCAAAATGCATGCAGGTCAGGCCATTGCCCAACTCTGTAGTCATGAAATTCAAGTGGTAAAGATCTTTGTGTGTCAAAGCACCGAAAAGTGTGAGCTGATGTTGGACGGGCTGCCATTGCTTATGGAACAAGCTGCATTTGAGGACTTCCTGGGAGCCGGAGTAGATACGGTTTCCCTCTATGCCAGTACTTTCACTGACCCAAAGAATATGGCGGTGGTGAAATACGACTCTCACCAAGAAGCAGCCCTGGCTAAAAAAAAGTCTGTGTGAAGGTTCCCAGACACCCTATAGCTGCTTTTTTATTGTAGACTGGCTCCAGCAATCTATAATACTTAAGACGCAATCTGGCACCTTGGCAAAGCCCAATTCTGTTCTCCCTCTGATATCTAACAAACAGTTCATGCTGGAGAAACTTGCACCTACTTTCACTCAGGGCAGCCAGTCTACCAAATAAAATTCCTGAGATATGGAAATTGTGAATGGCTTTGCTTCTGGTACTGGGTGCAAATACCAAGCTATGGCGTGCCTTTTACTGGATATTCCTGGCTGGATGGAGACAAGCACATTCCCACAGAAAAGTACCAGCAAGCTAAGGAGATGTGGCCTCTATCATCATGAATGAGTTTGCTCATTGTGCAGAAAACTGACCACCACTGCTGTCTAACTTCTGAACATTGTGCTGAAGCTTACAAGGATTAAGAGGTTACATTGGTGAGTCTGGTTTTTGTACTAAAAATCCTGCTGTGTTTTTATATTTTTCTTTTTTTTTACGTATCTTCAAATGTGTATTGGAGTGCGTCCTAATTTTTGGCAGCCCTTGAAATTGCTGCATATGCAATAACAGTATAGGAGACCCACTCCTTAATAATGGGAAGGACAATTCAAATAGATTCTATATTCTAGAATATTACCTGTCTTATCTGAAATTTGTTTACGGTGAGCTATCGCAGTATGGATAGTGTGTTGCACCGATCCAGCCAGGTATTATTGCCTTATACTGCATGCTGCTGGTGCTGCAGAAATAAAATACAAATCTATTCTATTCACTATTGATACCACTGTTAAATGAATTTACAATAGGGACAGGTGCTGCTAGGTGGTATCGTCAGCTCGAGATGAGTGTTCATTCTGGTTGCATAAATCTCTTCTACAGTCCATACCTTTTTTTATAATTTATTTGGCCTTAAATACAAGGCATGACCCTGCAAAGAATGTTTGTTAACATTTTTTCCTTAAAAATCCATTTTAGCTTTGTTTTTGCATGTTTTATTGTCAGTTCGTAAAAATGGCGTAGTACTCTGACAACATTGTTCACAGATATGCTATTGGTCAGCAACCAAGTGTAATAAGGATTGAACAACACACAACTGGCAGGCTTAAAATAGAATGTAAGGCAGTGGCGTTAGAGATATGATATTGGTCAGCGACTAAGTGTAAATAGGTTGAACAACACACAACTGGCAGACTTTAACTGGAGAGTAATATTTGGCCTGTTCCAAAAATGTGATGAATATTAACGCAGTAATATGGTATCACGTCTGATGACCACGGTTTTAGGCACTGGAATTAGAAATATGGTATTGGTCAGCGACTTAATGTGAATAGGTTGAACAACATACAACTAGCAGACTTTATCTGGAGTGTAATATTTGCCATGTTCCAAAAAATGTGACCATTATTGGCGCAGTAATGTGGGATCAAGCCGGATGACCATGGTTTTAGGCAGTGGCGTTAGTGATATGGTATTGGTCAGCAACTAAGTGTGAATAGGTTGAGTAACACACAACTGGCAGATTTTAGCTGGAGTGTAATATTTGGCAAGCTCCAAAATATGTCACAATTATTACCACAGTAATATTGGATCATGTCTGATGAGGGACAAGTTTCTCTGCTTCCACAATACTGCAATGCGAATATAATCAAAAAAATCTGGTTGTATTCTGCGAACAAGCAAATGGAGCAGTAAAATGGTGTACTGCATTGCTTTTTAAGCAAATAATCAGGATTACAACCAAAAAAATTAGCCCTGATATCTAGGTCTATGGATATCTGTAACAGCTGCAGAGGAGACAGAATGTGCAATAGACCGTATTCTGCTCATACACTCTCCACAAACTCTGCCTGCCTAACGTCTGTTATCACCAGGATTAATAATTTATGCAGCTGGATTAGTCCTTAGAAGGACTGTTAGTACAAATGTGTATACAGTATATATCTGTGGAATACCTAATACCTCACTAATAAACTGTCAATTCTCTCCCTCACTCAGCTGCAGCTCTTCCTACTCTGCCTGTCTGAAGGATAGACTGTGACAAGCATAGCATCACGGAGTCTGAGATAGACCTGATGATGCTATGCAGTCAGCCAATCACTGTAATGCTACAACAAACATGGCTGTGGCATTACAGTGAGTGGCAGGTAATCCCTGCATGTTTATTCACTGTTAACACAGCTCCAAACATTCAGGGCGGGGACTTGAGCTCCCGCTAGAGCATCCCGGAAGTACTCTCCGAGCACCGAGCATCTTGAGCAGTGAGATGCTCGTGTGAGTACAGAGCAGGAGAGCGCATGCGCTCTCATCACTAGTGTATGTATGGGTATGTATATATATATATATATACACAGTACATACCAAAAGTTTGGACACACCTTCTCATTTAAAGATTTTTATGTATTTTCATGACTTTGAAAATTGTACATTCACACTGAAAGCATCAAAACTATGAATTAACACATATAGAATTATATACTTAACAAAAAAGTGTGAAACAACTGAAAATATGTCTTATATTCTAGGTTCTTCAAAGTAGCCACCTTTTGCTTTGATGACTGCTTTGCACACTCTTGGCATTCTCTTGATGAGCTTCAAGTGGTAGTCACCGGAAATGGTTTTCACTTCACAGGTGTGCCCTGTCAGGTGTAATAAGTGGGATTTCTTGCCTTATAAATGGGGTTGGGACCATCAGTTGTGTTGTGCAGAAGTCTGGTGGATACACAGCTGATAGTTCTACAGAATAGACTGTTAGAATTTGTATTATGGCAAGAAAAAAGCATCTAAGTAAAGAAAAACGAGTGGCCATCATTACTTTAAGAAATGAAGGTCAGTCAGTCCGAAAAATTGGGCAAACTTTGAACGTGTCCCCAAGTGCAGTTGCAAAAACCATCAAGCGCTACAAAGAAACTGACTCACATGAGGACCACCCCAGGAAAGGAAGACCAAGAGTCACCTCTGCTTCTGAGGATAAGCTTATCCGAGTCACCAGCCTCAGAAATCGCATGTTAACAGCAGCTCAGATCAGAGACCAGGTCAATGCCGCACAGAGTTCTGGCAGCAGACATATCTCTACAACAACTGTTAAGAGGAGACTTTGTGCAGCAGGCCTTTATGGTAAAATAGCAGCTAGAAAACCACTGCTAAGGACAGGCAACAAGCAGAAGAGACTTGTTTGGGCTAAAGAACACAAGGAATGGACATTAGACCAGTGGAAATCTGTGCTTTGGTCTGTTGAGTCCAAATTTGAGATCTTTGGTTCCAACCACTGTGTCTTTGCGTGACGCAGAAAAGGTGATAGGATGGACTCTGCATGCCTGGTTCCCACCGTGAAGCATGGAGGAGGAGGTGTGATGGTGTGGGGGTGCTTTGCTGGTGACACTGTTAGGGATTTATCCAAAATTGAAGGCATACTGAGCCAGCATGGCTACCACAGCATCTTGCAGCCCCATGCTATTCCATCCGGCTTGTGTTTAGTTGGACCTTCATTTATTTTTCAATAGGACAATGACCCTAAACACACCTCCAGGCTGTGTAAGGGCTATTTGACCAAGAAAGAGAGTGATGGGGTGCTACGCCATATGACCTGGGCTCTACAGTCACCAGACCTGAACCCAATGGAGATGGTTTGGGGTGAGCTGGACCGCAGAGTGAAGGCAAAAGGGCCAACAAGTGCTAAGCATCTCTGGGAACTCCTTCAAGATTGTTGGAAGACCATTTCCGGTGACTACCTCTTGAAGCTCATCAAGAGAATGCCAAGAGTGTGCAAAGCAGTCATCAAAGCAAAAGGTGGCTACTTTGAAGAACCTAGAATATAAGACATATTTTCAGTTGTTTCACAGTTTTTTGTTAAGTATATAATTCCACATGTGTTAATTCATAGTTTTGATACCTTCAGTGTGAATGTACAATTTTCATAGTCATGAAAATACAGAAAAATATTTAAATGAGAAGGTGTGTCCAAACTTTTGGTCTGTACTGTAGCTCCAAGTAGTAGTTCAAGGTCCAAAGTCAGCTCATGTAAATGGACCTTAAATATCCTGATAAAGAGTTGTTATCACTGTTGGAATTTGCAGATATCCACACATTTTTGTATTGTATGCATTTCATTGTGACCATGAGCAAATAAAGCAAGTGTTTCTCTTTTATTTGTTCTCTTTATAATGAGGGGGCCCAAGATCAGAGGATTCCCCTGTATGATGTTCATATCGTCCAATTGTTAAGATATAATACTCTGCAAAGCTGGTTGGGTCAACCTCATTTTATTGGACTCAAGGATCCTCCTTAACATGAAATTATAGTTCATCAATTAATACTAGTAAATAATAACTAAAAAGAAGATGCATTTAATCAAAAGAGTTTATTTTCATGTTTATTAGATCACATATCAGCCAGATATTCTATCAATTTTATAATGTAAGATTTATCCACAAACCACTTCTAGAATTTAGAAAATTAAATATTATGTGGATTAAAAATTCACCTCCTTTAAATACAACGGTCAGAAGAAGACAATTTATTGGTCCCAACATGAAGATTACTGCTTGTATAGCTTTATAAACTTTGAAAAAATTTCTTAGACGTCCTGATGTTTTGTTTCCTCCCTTCATTTTAAAAATGTTATTCGAGTTTTAGGCAAATACAGAACAACTCTGTCTGCTGTCAGTGAATTAGAGGATTTTTATTTAGACTAATCTGAAAGCCAATATAATGCACCTAGCAGCTGAGAGTTTGTCACAATGGTATCCATTCAAAACCATACAATTGGAAAAAACTGTCTGCTGTGGAAACTATATACATGTTTACCACCTCATGATAAATGAAAGAATGTTCCCGATCACTGACCACAAACAAAGATGTTAAACATTGTCAAAATTGAAATAATGGGACGATTTATCATTTTAGTTTTTTTTTTTTTATTTACTTTTCTTTTTTTTTGGCATGTGATAACCACCAAACACATCAAACGGGTTTCATGAACTGGGCACAAAATAAAAAATGCACTTTATATTTATCCGTTTTGCGACTTTTTGCTAAAATGGTGTAAAATGTCTGCCTAATTATCTATTGTATAAAAAAAATCACTCCGGAGTGTGTGGAGGGTAAATTTGAAAACATTTACACAAAAAAAATCAACTTTTCAAAAAATCATAATTGATGAATTGGTTGAAAACATCAGGAAACCCCAAATCATGCTCACAATGGCAAACATAAAAAATCTCAGGCAAACACGAATAAAATTACTTTAAAAAAGGCGTAAATTAAAAAACTGAAAAACTGACTAAAACACCACAAACTAGACAAAAAAGGCAGAAAATGGAATAATGATTCTGGCCCAATATGTTTATTAGAACTTGACAATTTGTAAACTGTAGTAACATCAAGTCCCGTGTCAGACTAAGTTTGCAAAGTGGCAGGCATATTTTACTTACTGATTCTCCATTTCCCCCATGCAGTATTATACGGTGTGGTTAGGTGTTGTCCTTGGCAATTATTTTGTGTTTTTCTCATTGATTTAATGCATACTTACATGTGTAATGCAACTTTGAGACTACGGCTACCCAATGACTTGCGTTGAAAGACATACGTTTTTAAAGATTGTGATACTAGTCATGAGTTGAGAGATAAAAACAAATCAATGGAGCGCAGTAAAACATATGCAGCAGAGGCTCGAAGAATAATTCTCTAGTTTTTTATGAATCTGTCAAATTTAAATTTAAGAAATCTAAGTATCCAAGTACAGGAAATCCTGTTGTTCACAGTTAATTGGTTACTATTCTCTGTCACTTGTCTAACAAGCAGTAGGTAACTCATAATGGGGCATGGATAACCTTCTCTTCCAAAATCAAAGACATCAAAACACAATCAAAAAGATACTGTATATTAAAATAGGAAATCTAATAAATAGAATACATTAGGTGTGATTGCTTTGAATGATTTGAAAAATATAATACACAGTATAGATCCAGAAGCAGAATAGTGCCATGATGATAGACTTCTAGTTCAATTACTGTCTTCCAAGCGTTGAATCTGAAAACATTCCAGGTATGAGACTACAGCGCTGATACTGTAGAAAGAAAAATATATTGATTAGGAATGGTATCACATTTTTTAATAAAATAATTCCTATATCTGCCTGAATATTTTACATTCATAGACTTTATCTTGTATATTAAGTAGTTGACATATCATTGTCTGCTGGTAAAGTGATATAGCACATAAGCAGAGTAGCCACTGATTTACGGTAATTTTTATTTCATAAATCAATAGAACATGTGAAAATAAGAAACTTTGTAATATATATTATCAGAGAAATCTCCTTCTTTATCTTTCTGGACTGATCAGTCACTCTTAAAGTTCTCAATTCTCGGATAGAATATGTATTCAGTGACAGATTTTTTACAATACTGAGATAGAAGGTGATCATTGGTTTTGATAAGATTCAATGTAAAAGGGAGCTTCAAGCTCTTCCACATCCGATCTATATAGAATCTTACCAGTAGCAGCTGCCATCTCCTATCTCAGTAATGGGAAAGTTTGTCTTCACTGAATACACATTAAACCTGTGAATTGAGAATTTTTAAAGTGAAAGATAAGTCCTGATGGTGAAATAAGCAGATTTCTCTGATAAGATATATTACAAAGTTTTTATTTTTATGTGTATTATTGAATTATAAAATGAAGACCCGGGGTCTTCCATGGGCGTAATACTACTCAGATAGCACAGGGTAAGGGTAAAACAGTGTAGCAATACTTTATTGAACCACAAAACAGGCAATAAACACATAGAACAGTCCCAGCAATACCCAAGATGGTACAACATTACACAGTCTCATCCTTCCGCTGGCCCGCCTGGGATAGAACAACTGCGACTTTGGGACTTCCAGGGCCAACTACCTCAACCAGTGGCACCCCGCTTTTGGTGAGCCCCCACAGAGAGAAGGTAGCTACAAGTTAGGAAGCTAGCAGTCCATCAAGGTACAATACCAGGAGACCTGAGGGTCCCACCCTGGCCTCTCTGAGCGTTTCCATGAGGCTAGATGACCGGCTGGTCCCAATCTGGCTTCTCCAAATGTCTCCATGGGTTTCAGGCGACCGGAGGGTCCCACCAGGCAACCCCAAACAACATATCCATGGAGCCAGGTGACTTCATCATCCCAACCTGGTATCCAAATGTATCCGTGGGGTCTCTGATGGTCAATGGAGCAGATCAGTATCTTTTCAGTCAGGGCTATATATCCTTAGGCTGGAATCATGTAGAATTCAAATTTGTATCTCTTTGGGTAAAGTCATGCTACCAAGCTGATGGTGTGAAGAGAGTATGATCTTTGATTCTCCTTGTAAAGTCTCTTTCTGATTTCTGTTTCAAGTCTGACTGCTACAGAAGCACAAGTCCCCTAAAATAGTTACAGTTCTCCTTGCAAGTACACATTCACAGGTAAGGGGTTATGGAGGGCATTACTCACAGGGCTCAGGCCTCATTGTTTGAGCTAATCTATTCACATAGTTGGTATAGTAGGGTTGCTCTTGTGAATAAACATCTAGCTAAGTTAGTATAATATGTAATTAAAACATCATTGTTCACAGACTCAAAGAGAAGACAATATTCAGGGTTATACAAATACTTTTCTGTCCTTTCCCAGCCACAGAAATACACATACATTTACAAGTCAACACAAAGATAATAGTGTATTTTTCTTGGATTTATCAAATCTAAATGTCTGGCTGATTAAGATTATAAGCTGTATTGTCACATAAAGTAAATGCATGAGCAGTACCTTTAATGATGACTACATGTTCTCACTGTTAGAACCTTGCTGTTAGGTTTTTTTTCCTTTGCTGGTCACATGACTTTGTTGGCCTATTTAATCCTGCTCCGCCCTTCTGGCTTTGCTGGACTTCATTGTATATCTACATTCTAGCTAGCCTGTGCTCTGTATCTAACTCTGTTAGTTTGCTTGGTCTACGGACCTCTATGTTCTATCTATTTTGTTTGTTCGTCTGTCTGCTACTATTTCTGTTAGGAGGTGTCCCATATTCCTCCCAGTCCTTAGTACTTGTAGGGATTCCCTCCCCACATCTATAGGTCTTCGTACAGACTAGATTAGGACTTTAGCAGGTCTGATCGCAGGATCAGGTTCCCTGTTACATCGTAGGGATTCAGCTGAGTCTTATAGTAGGGACAGATCTCCTCTCTTTCCTTAGCTTTGGTAGCAGAACATAACAGTAAGTCCACCCTGCAAATTCTCTAAGGAAAGATTTTTCTGTTCCATCATGGTGTCGGTTCAGGATTTGGCTCATCGCCTGCAGGGACTCTCTCTGGAGGTGGCCGAGCTCCGTCAGCACGTGAGTAACTGTCCTGGAGCACATTTCTTGGAGCCTAAGGTATGTTTGCCGGATTTATTTTTTGGTGAACACCGAGAATTTTTTTCATTTAAAAATGCTTGCTTATTGTATTTTCGTTTGAGACCTAAGTCCTCTGGGGATGAATCCCAGCGCGTAGGGTTCATAATGTCACTTTTGCGCAAAGAGCCTCAGGAGTGGGCCTTTTCTTTGCAACCTAGTGATTCATGCTTCAGATCAGTGGATAGTTTTTTTTCTGCTTTGGGACTATTATATGATGATCCTGACCGTGTCGCATCAGCTGAGACTGAGTTGAGACGTCTAAAACAAGGATCGGGTAATGTGGAAAAATATTGTACACATTTTCGTCGTTGGTCCACTCAAACAGGGTGGAACGATTCTGCTCTGAAAAGTCTATTTCTTGCTGGGCTCAGTGAAAGGGTTAAAGACCTGCTAATTGCTTATCCTACACCTGAGGATTTGCAACAGGCTATGCAATTAGCTATACGGGTGGATAGAAGACTGCGTGCTAGGGTTAATGAGAGCAAATCCTCTGCTATGTCAGTTTCTGGTTATGATAATGTGTGTACTAACAGTGGTGAACCGATGGAGATTGGATCGGTGGCACCTCGCTCTCAAGAAAAAGACCGTCGTTTTTCGGAAGGCTTGTGCTACTATTGCGGAAAATCTGGTCATTTGATTAAAGGCTGTGAGCTTCGGATGAAGAAAGAAAAAAAAATGGTCAGTCACGCCCGTATTGCCTGTTTAAATTCCAAGGGTATATTTTTGGCTGCTTCCACGATTGCTCAGGAAAAATTAATGGAATTTCGGGTGTTTGTTGATTGCGGGTCTACACTGAATGTAATTGATGGGGGATTCGTGGAAAAACTCAATTTAAAACCTGAACCTTTATCATCCCCCATTGCTGTGGTTTCTGTGGATGGCTCCCCTTTGAAGAATATTACTCTCAAGGTCAGTGAATTTCCTCTCACTATTAATGGTGTTCACCATGAGAAATTGGATTTGGTAGTGTTGAATAACTTGCCTTCTCCAGTAATATTGGGTTTGCCTGGTTAAAATTTCACAATCCTGTACTGGATTGGTCTACCAGTGAAATTAAATCCTGGAGCCATAAATGTTATGACAAGTGTTGTAATGGGCGTATTGCAGCTTTGGATAGGGGAGAATTGCCTGTTCCTATTCAGGATTTTTGGAGAGTTTTTTCTGAGAAGGAATCGCAGGTTTTGCCTCCCCATAGAGACTATGATTGTTCTATTGAATTTGTCCCTGGAGCGACTCTTCCTAAAAGTCGTTTATTTAACCTTACTATTCCTGAGAGGAAGGCTTTGGAGGAATACATACAGACAAGTTTGGCCGCCGGTCACATTAGGCCCTCTAAGTCTCCTGTGGCGGTTGGATTTTTTTTTGTAAAAAAAAAGGACGGCGGTTTACGTCCTTGTCTGGATTTTCGTGAGATTAACAAAATTACGGTACGCAATCCTTACCCACTGCCATTGATTCCTGATCTGTTTAACCAGTTATTGGGGGCCAAGTGGTTCTCTAAAATTGACCTTAAGGGGGCATACAATCTGTTGCGCATGAAGGAGGGTGATGAATGGAAGACTGCTTTTAACACTCCTGTGGGTCATTTTGAGAATCTGGTTATGCCTTTTGGTCTTACTAATGCTCCTGCATTTTTTCAGAATCT
Source organism: Phyllobates terribilis (assembly GCF_046119375.1). Classification (NCBI taxonomy): domain Eukaryota; kingdom Metazoa; phylum Chordata; class Amphibia; order Anura; family Dendrobatidae; genus Phyllobates; species Phyllobates terribilis. The sequence continues at coordinate 641,808,474 of NW_027362762.1, forward strand.
GATTAATGACATCCTTAGACCTTTGATCGGTAAAAATGTGGTTGTGTATTTGGATGACATTTTGATTTATTCGCCAGATCTGGAGTCTCATTGGCGGAGCGTGCGTGAGGTATTACAGTTATTAATGGACAATTCGCTTTTTGCTAAGCTGGAGAAATGTGAGTTCGCTGTACAGAGAATTAGTTTTTTGGGCTACATTATCTCCAGCAAAGGTTTTGAGATGGATCCGGTTAAGGTTCAGGCTGTGCAGGAATGGCCTAGGCCTATTGGTTTGAAATCGATACAGAGGTTTTTGGGTTTCGCCAATTACTACAGAAAATTCATAAAAAATTTTTCTAGTATTGTCAAACCTCTGACTGATCTCACCAGGAAAGGTGCTGATGCGGTTCAGTGGTCTTCTGAGGCCATTGAAGCTTTTGTGTATCTCAAGGAGAGGTTCACCTCTGCTCCCATCCTTATGCAGCCTGATGTTACTAGGCCATTTTTGGTTGAGGTTGATGCTTCCTCTCTGGGGGTTGGCGCAGTATTGTCTCAGGATAACGGGGATGGATTACATCCCTGTGCCTTTTTTTCAAAAAAATTTTCGGAGACTGAACTGAATTACGATATTGGTAATCGGGAATTATTGGCTATTAAACTCGCATTTGAACACTGGCGCCACTTCTTGGAAGGTGCGGAATTTCCCGTTCAGGTTCTTACGGATCATAAAAATCTGATATATCTTGATGCTGCCAAGCGCCTGAATGCCCGTCAGGCTAGGTGGGCACTGTTTTTCTCGCGGTTTAATTTCTCCGTTACTTACATCCCTGGTACTAAGAATGTTAAGGCGGATGCCTTATCTCGCAGTTTTTCTCCCATAGTCGGTGCTGAGAAAGAGGAAAACATTTTACAAGAAGGTGTTGTGATAGCTGCTTTAGACTCCGTTTTGGAAGATGAGATTCTTAAAGCTCAGGAGAATGCCCCATCTAACACTCCTCATGGGAGGTTGTTTGTGCCTGGGACCTTTAGGAGAGATTTGTTTGTTGAGTGTCACGAATCTCGGTTGGCAGGTCATCCCGGAATCTCTGAGACCAAGAGACTGGTGGGTCGCAGTTTTTGGTGGCCTGGATGGCAGAAGGAAGTCATTAAGTGGGTGCGCCAATGTACTATATGTGCTAGATCTAAGTCCTCACATACTCCTGCTGCGGGGTTGCTTTGTCCTTTGGAGGTCCCCAGTGCTCCTTGGACACATTTGGCTATGGACTTTATAACTGACCTTCCCCCCTCTGAGGGTTTTACTGTCATCTGGGTGGTCGTGGACCGTTTTAGCAAGATGTGTCACTTGGTTCCCTTCGTCAAACTGCCCTGCGCTAAAACTCTCGCTAAGGCCTTTGTCAAGGAAATTGTCAGACTTCATGGCGTTCCTACTGACATTGTTTCTGATAGGGGTCCTCAGTTCGTGGCTCGTTTTTGGCGTGCCTTTTGTGACAGGTTGGGAATTCATTTGTCGTTTTCGTCCGGATATCATCCTGAATCTAATGGCCAGACAGAAAGGAAAAACCAGGATGTTGAGCAGTTCTTGCGTTGTTTTGTGGCAGACAATCAAGAGGGGTGGTCTGAGTTTCTGCCACTTGCCGAATTTGCTCTGAACAATCATACATCTTCTTCTGCTGGTTGTTCGCCTTTTTTTTGTTGTTCTGGGAGACATCCGTCGTTTGGGTCGTTCTCCAAGTTGGGATCTGCCGTGCCTGAGGAGGAGAATTTTTCCGGTGATTTGGAAAGAGTTTGGACGGATGTGCGTGGTAATCTTCAGGAGGCCAACAGAAAATCTAAAGACTACTTTGATAGGAAACGACAGGAGGTTTTGTTCGCTGTTGGTGACATGGTTTGGTTGTCCTCTAGGAATCTGCGGTTGAGGATTCCTTCTAAGAAATTGGGTCCCAAGTTTGTAGGGCCCTTTAAGGTGCTTCAGGTTGTCAACCAATCTGCTGTTAGGTTGGAGGTTCCTACCTCCTGGAGAATTAATCCGGTCTTTCATGTCTCTCTGTTAAAAAAAGCTGTTGTGTCGGATGGTGACGCCTCTGCCTCTGTTCCTCCGGTGGTGGAGGACGGGGAATATGAAATTTCTCGCATCCTTGACTCTAGACGGTATAGAGGTAGTTTGCAGTATCTTGTGGCCTGGAAAGGTTTCGGACCCGAGGATAACTCTTGGGTGAGGTCAGATGATGTTTCCGCGTCCAGACTTATCAGAGCGTTTCACAGGAGATTTCCTGATAAGCCTGGTCCTAGGGGATCCGGAGGATCCTCTTAGAAGGGGGGGTACTGTTAGAACCTTGCTGTTAGGTTTTTTTTCCTTTGCTGGTCACATGACTTTGTTGGCCTATTTAATCCTGCTCCGCTCTTCTGGCTTTGCTGGACTTCATTGTATATCTACATTCTAGCTAGCCTGTGCTCTGTATCTAACTCTGTTAGTTTGCTTGGTCTACGGACCTCTATGTTCTATCTATTTTGTTTGTTCGTCTGTCTGCTACTATTTCTGTTAGGAGGTGTCCCATATTCCTCCCAGTCCTTAGTACTTGTAGGGATTCCCTCCCCACATCTATAGGTCTTCGTACAGACTAGATTAGGACTTTAGCAGGTCTGATCGCAGGATCAGGTTCCCTGTTACATCGTAGGGATTCAGCTGAGTCTTATAGTAGGGACAGATCTCCTCTCTTTCCTTAGCTTTGGTAGCAGAACATAACACTCACACTGTAAAAAATAAAACAAAAAACCTTTATAGCAGATGTAAAACAGAGTACTAACATAATTTTAAGTGACTATTTTCAATTCATTTGGATCATAGTGCCTTATATTAAACATGGATTATATGTTCAAGTATTGTAAAATTATTATAGCATACTTTAGAGTGGGGTATGTGAGTTCAGTAGTTAAATACATTGTTCAACTTACAAAAAAAGTATTCTCTTGAATAGGGATAAGATACAGTACCCAACAGCGATCATTAATCAATGTATGGTGGCATTGTGTTATGCCCCATACATTGCCCATATCTGGCAACCACCCTAGCAGATTTAAACTTGAGATGCTGGGTGTTGGACCCCCACCGATCTCACATTGAAGATCAGTTCAGTTCTGAACAATCCTTTTAACCCACATGCCTGCAACAACATAGTATTCAAAAATAGAAGTTATCATAAGAAAACCACCCCTGAAAATGAAACTCTGCAGAACTTCTACAAGACAAATTGTTCAGGAATATGCAAGAAATCTACCAGACTGACAAATAGTAAAGTGTGATGATATTTTGTATAATTTTAACTATAAATAGTGTAAGGCGGCGGTGTTCACACCATGCAGTAACTGAGGCAGTGACCCAAGCAAGTCCAACAAAAACAGCTTTATTCAGCAACTCATGGGTAAACAGGACAGTCCTCCGGTTCACAGCCGGGTTAACACGAGTCCTTAATCAACAGTTGCCGTGGGCAACGGCCGCGCCGGGCTGCTCAGAGCCTGACATATGCATTGCCTTCCCAGGCGTGGGTTCAGCTACACACAGGCCCGCCGAGCTTTCCTGCTATGTTTCTAGCAGGCTCCAACATAGAACAACACTAATCCTTAGTGCAGGGCTTTTAAAGGACCTGTGGCAAGAGCCACTGGAAAACCCGGGTTGGAGGGAGGAGGCCGCCCCACTGCCTTCCTGTAGCCTCCCCCAAGAAATTAAGGCCCTGCCGGGTTTTACTTAATCTGCCTTAGCCAGATAGCCTGACCAGGTCAATGCTCACCTTCATTCCTGCATTGCAGCTGCAGGTGAGTTTGTGACTGCAATGCACTCCAATGGATTTAATAGGTCTCTGTACACATTCTGGGAGATATATAACGTCCCTCATATACGATCCCGGTCACTGCCTCACAATAGATAAATGATTTATAGTGCCAAAGGTAGAAAAGGTAAGTAGGCATGGAGAAACAAGGCAAGCTTATCAAGCTGTTTGCTTTAGGTCAAGATCTATTCTTTTAGAATGTATTTGTAAATTTACTGTTCCTTATTAGTGATGAGCGAGCAGTAAAATGCTCAGGTACTCATTGATCGAGTCAAGCAAATTGGAATGCTCGAGTACTCAACCCGAGCAACGAGCCCAATGTAAGTGTATGGGAAACTCGAGCATTTTTCCGGCATCCCCGCCCTCCCCCCCCCCCCTCGGAGGTCTGCAGGGGGTCTAAGAACTGCCCAAATCGATGGGAACAGTGCTCAAATGACATTGGAACAGCATGGGGGGAGACCTCTGGAAGCATATTTGACTCCCAAGTCACTGCTGTGAACAATGTTGTCAGAGTATTACACCACTTTTACGGGCTCACAATAAGACATACAAAAACGAAACCAAAATGGATTTTCCTGGGAAAAATGTTAAGGAGCATCCTTTCCAGGGTAATGACTTGTATATCAGGTAAAATAAATAACTGAAAATAAAAATGCTCCTCCACACCTTGGGCTATGTTCACATGTAGCATTTTTGATGCATTTTTGCACTTTTGCATTGCTTTCAATGGTGAAAAATATATTTACCGGTAAATGTCATTTTAACATTTTACTACCTTATCTTCCCATGTGGTGTGCGAGACATGATCAGACACATCCTGGTTAATTTATGAAGGAGGGACTCTGAATGTCATAAAGCCTATTTTTATAGTGCCATCAGGCAACCATTACTATTCTTAAAAGGCCAGCAGTCGGCCCTCACTATTGATAGAGAGCCAACAGCCGGCTATGCTTTGTTGTTACCATTTTTAAAGAGTGGGTCTGCTATACTGTCATTGCGTATGCAGTGACTGCAAGGGCTGCCAAAAATTTGGACCCACCCCAATGCCCCTTTGAAGAGACATAGAGGAGGGCCTCTGTAACAACATGTTCCCAATAGAAAGGAGCAGTTCTGCTATACAGTTATTGCGTATGCAGTGACTACAACAGCTGCCTAAATTTGGGAAATACCCCATTACCAATTTAAAGACACATAGAGGTGGGCCTCAGTAGCAAAATGTGCCCATTTTAAAGGAGCCAGTCTCCCATACTGTTCTTGCGTATGCAGTTACTGCAACGGCTGCCAAAAATTTGGATGCACTCCAGTGCCCCTTGCAAGAGACGTAAAAGGAGTGCCTTATTAAAAAAAATTTGCATTATTAAGAAGTGGGTTTCCCATACTGTTATTGCCTATGCAGTGAATGCAAGGGGTGACAAAAATTTGGAGGCACTCCAATGCCCCTTGCAAGAGACGAAGATATGGTGATATGGTAGATATGTTGGTGATATGGTGGTGGAGGATGAGGATTAGGAAAAGGAGGAGGACAGCAGCAAATAGACAAAATCAGGAAGTGTATACCCATGTCTGGGTGTAAAGAGGTACATGGGAATAGACCTCCCAAAAAAACAGACACTGTATTTGAGTTAATGTTACGCTGCTATCATTTGGTGGTGTTGAAAAGTCTGGCCCAATCCAGCCCTTGTTCATTTTGATAAGAGTCAGCCTGTTTGCATTATCAGTTGATAGGCGGATGTGCCTACCAGTTATAATTTCCCCCGGCGGCACTAAAAACCCGCTCTGACAAAATGCTAGCTCCAGGGCAGGGCAGGACCTCCAAGTCGTAGAGAGACAATTCACGCCATGTGTCCAGCTTGGATACCCAATAATTATAAGGCACAGAGGAATCATTGAGGACATTGGCACGCTCGGCAAGGTACTCCTTCAGCATCTTCGTAAAATTATCCCTTTTTGTGAAACTACCCCGCGCCTCAGGGCCTGTGTGATAGGAGGGTCTGAGAAAACTGTCTCAGAATTTTGACATTGTTCCCCTGCCTCTGCTGGATCGTATTCGTGTCTCTCTCGCCTGTACTCCTTGGTTGTCCAAGGAAGTGCAACCACTGCCGCCAGCATTTTCAGATGGGAATTTTTTAAATAATTCCGCACCATGGCCTTCTGGTACTGCCCAATTTTAGTAGACCTGTCCGCCGCGAGAATAAGAGATAGAAAGTTTAGATAGGATGTTTACGCTCAAAAAAGAATAAAAGCAATCGAATAAAAACATTAGATGAAGGCGACCATAATATTGATTCAACCTGCATTTTTAATTTATCTGGTTATAAATTAAAAGAAGGTGAAATTTCACTTTTTAAAAAGGGGCTCTCTTTCTGCCCCAACGCGATGTTAAACACATTTGACTTGTATATAGATTTAAACAAATTTTTTAGGAAGATCACAATCAGGCGACATTTTACTATTGAGGAAAATAGTGGAATTAAATCAGCCCCCCTTGATAAGGGAGAGATTACTGATATAAATGTGTCCAACACAATGGGCTCCCAATTTGTGCATGTACCTGTGAAGGGTGATTCTAAGAATTTTTACCCATTGCACCACAAAGGGTCCCATATCGAAATTTTTCAGCAGTTGATTCTGAAAGAATTGCGATCAATGAAACACTGCAAAACGATAACTTGGCTATAGAAGAAAGAGAAGCAATAATTTCCCTGAGAAAGAATGAAGATATTGTAATTAAAAATGCAGATAAGGATGGGGGTGTGGTTATAATGGATAGGGAATGGTATCTAAACGAGGGTAAAAGAATTTTGGATGATCAGGAGTATTATCAAAAATTAGATTCCGACCCGTCCATAACGATATTTTTGAAATATAATGGACTGGTAAAAAGAGCTTGGGAAAAAGGAATTCTAAATAGGAACGAGAAGAAGTTCCTAGACATCCCCAATATAGGGTTCCTTTTTTCTATTTTCTTTCAAAACTGCACAAAAATGCAACAAACCCCCCTGGCCGCCCTATTATCTCGGGCATTAACTCCATAACTGCTAATCTTTCCCACTATGTAGATCTTTTTCTTCAAAAATTTGTAGTAAATCTGGAATCCTATCTGAAGGATTCCTCCGAGCTGATTCAGTTAATGAAAGATTTACCTCCCCTGAAGGACTGTCTATTTTTAACATTAGATGTCACCTCACTCTATAGCAACATTACCCATGAATCGGGTCTGAAAGCTGTAGATGCATTTTTAAGTGTTGATATTTCCATGCCGGAATAACAGCGAACCTTTATTTTGACAGCAATTGATTTTATATTGAAATATAATGTTTTTACTTTTGATGGCGTGATGTACCGACAGGTAAGGGGCTGCGCGATGGGGATGAGATTCGCACCCAGTTATGCAAACCTGTACATGGGTTTGTTTGAGTCCATCTTCATCGCGCAGTCCCACCTGGCTGATGGTCACATCAAATTTTATCGCCGTTTTATTGATGATCTCTTCCTGATTTGGAGTGGGTCTGAAACTAGAGCTTTAGATTTTATAAATAAGCTCAATTGGAACCCTTGGGGTTTGAAATTCACAGCATCTATGTCCAGCACTTCCATTCATTTTCTTGACCTCCACATCAAAGTCAATGACCTGGGGAGAGTATCCACGTCAACGCATTTCAAATCAGTTGACGTCAATAGTTGCCTTAGGTTTGATAGTGGACACCTCCCCAGTTGGATTAAGAACATACCATATGGACAGTACTGGAGAATTCGCAAAAACTGTTCTTCAGATCGGGACTTCGTCCAGGAATCCCGGATCTTGAAGCACAGATTTTTACAGAAAGGGTACCCAAAAAAGCTGCTTGAAGATGCGTTTAGGAGAACCCAGTCTTTATCACAAGATTCCTGCATCTCAAAAAAATTTTGTCCCAAAATGATGTCAGTGAAAGAAAATCAAGGGATTTAAGCTTAGTAACCACTTACAATCAAACCCTGTGTAAAAGTTCAAAAATTGTTGGAAAAATATTGGTTTATCTTAAAGGCCGACCCCACTTTGTCAAAACAGTTGCCGAATAGACCCAGTATTATACATAGAAGAAATCGCAATCTGAAAAGTATGGTTGCGCCTAGCAATACTGAGGTAAAATAAAAAAATGAGGGATTAAGCTGCATACAGGAGGCCTTGGGCTGTTATGCATGTAATACTTCCAAGTGCTTGTGTTGCAGAATAATCATAAATGGTACCACAACTGTCCAATCTAAAACCACAGGTGAACATTTTACCATTAATTGCAGGGTTGACTGACAATCCATGTATGTAGTTTATTTGCTACAATGTCCTTGTGGACTGCAGTACGTGGGCCGCACCGTCCAGACCAGGGGTCCTCAAACTACGGCCCGCGGGTCACATGCGGCCCGCGGAAGATTTTTATCCGGCCCGCCGGGCTGTGGGCGGTGGAGAGCGGTATCAGCGCCCGCTCCCTCCCACTCGCTCAGGGCCCCGGAAGCAGGATACTTACCTCTCCTCGTGCCTCCGCAGCTCCGCTGTCTTCTTGCTGTGCGCTCCCTGTGACGTCTCAGGTCAGAGGGTGCGGTGACGTCTTTCCACCGCGCCCTCCCCTGAGCCGTCACAGGCAGCGTAGAGCGGGAAGACGCCGGCGACGCTGGAGTCCGGACCAAAGAAGCGGCAGCAGGTGAGAAGTGAGGTGAGTATTTTATTTTTTTTTATGTATGGAGGCATGGGGCTTAATATTAGGGGTGACATCCTGCATGGGGCATAATATGGGGGGGGGGGTGAAATCCTGCATGGGGCATTATATGGGGGGGTGACATCCTGCATGGGGTATTATATTGGGGAGTGACATGCTGCATGGGGCATTATAAAGAGAGGTGGGTGATATCCTGCATTGTGCATTATAACGACAGGGGAGTGATATCTTGCATGGGGCATTATATGGGGGAGTGACATGCTGCATGGGGCATTATAAAGAGAGGTGGGTGATATCCTGCTTGGTGCATTATAACGACAGGGGAGTGATATCCTGCATGGGGCATTATATGGGGGGGGTGACATCCTGAATGGGGCATTATAACGACAGGGGAGTGATATCCTGCATGGGGCATTATATGGGGGAGTGACATCCTGCATGGGGCATTATATGGGGGGTGACATCCTGCATGGGGCATTATATGGGGGGGTGACATCCTGCATGGGGCATTATAAAGACAGGGGAGTGATATCTTGCATGGGGCATTATATGGTGGGAGAAAGGGACATCCTGCATGGGGCATTATATGGGTGGTGACATCCTGCATGAGGCATTATATGGGGGAATGACATTCTGCATGGGGCATTATATGGGGGGTGACATCCTGCATGGGGCATTATATGGGGGGGGTGACATCCTGCATGGGGCATTATATAGACAGGGGAGTGATATCTTGCATGGGGCATTATATGGTGGGAGAAAGGGACATCCTGCATGGGGCATTATAAGGGGGGAACAGCCTGCATGGGGCATTATAAGGGGGGAACAGCCTGCATAGGGCATTATAAGGGGGAAACAACCGGCCTATTGAGGACCAATGCTGCCTATTGGGGACATTTACCTGCCCATTGAGGACCTATGCTGCCTATTGGGGACATTTACCTCCCCATTGAGGACCTATGCTGCCTATTGGGGACATTTACCTGCCTGTTGGGGACCTATGCTGCCTATTGAAATACCGGTTGATTTAACTTTACTTGTTCTTCATTTTAAATATTGTATTTGTTCTTGTATAGTTTTTTTTACTTCAAAATAAGATATGTGCAGTGTGCATAGGAATTTGTTCATAGTTTTTTTTTTTAATTATATTCCAGCCCTCCAATGGTCTGAGGGACAGTGAACTGGCCCCCTGTCTAAAAAGTTTGAGGACCCCTGGTCCAGACGGTACATGCTAGGTTAAACAAACACCGTCAGAGCATGCGGAATGGATTCTTACAACATAGTGTATCCAAACATTATTGTTTGGTCCATCAAAAAGATCCCTCAAAACTAAAATTGATTGTTATTGATCAAGTACCTGCAAAAATCCCGAATCGCTACAGTACATTAATAAAGAGAGAGAGCTTTTGGATTTTTAAGCTCGGTACATTGAGTCCAGAGGGTCTCAATTTGACCATCGAAAACGTAGCGAAAAAACATACATAGAGTTGATATGGAATCCCAATGGTCCCTTATAAGTCATCAGTTTTTAGTGTTTTTCTAAAGGGATTTTTTTTATATATATCTATATGTTAATATATATTCAATATTGGTTTAATGCACTATAGGTCATCTGTAAGGTAAAACATGATTTTATGGATATCCTCACTAAATGGCTATTCTCCCTATTGGTCAATGTCCCTATAAATGGCCACTTCCCTCTCTTGTTTGTAAACCCCACCTGAGGAAGACAGCAGGCCGCTGTCGAAACGCATAGTGATTGTGTAATAAACAGTGTTTGTATAACCTCTCCTCTCTGAGAGTCTCCTTGCTATCTAGCGCTCCGTTCCTGACCACAAATGGTTTGTTTTAAAAAAGAACCAGACTCATGAAGACCTAACAGTTGTACTGGCTACTTCCGTTGTGTTGGTGTTCCAGGGAACGCCTGCCCGCCTTGTGTCTGCGGCCATCACACTTCCCCTGTGTGCTGCGGGCCTCACTCTACATGTCAATGTCACCATGCCAGGCTAGGTCAGTGGCTTCATCGTCCACCACCTCGTCTTCCACTTCCGCACCCTGGTCCTCCTCCTGACTTTCTGGAAATTGTGTCTCATCATCATCATCAACCTTCATGTGACTGTCTGCTCAAATATTTGGGCATCCCTACACGCGTTCTCCTCTTGCCCCTCTTGAAGCTGGCTGGGCAAGAGGCCCGAATCTATAAATGGAAAAGTGAACAGCTTTTTGGCATGTCAAAGTGTGGGATCAGTTGTCTCTGGCCACTCGGCATGATGGGAGGAAAGAGGATCAGGGTGAGGAATATGCGGTCGTGGCAAAGTGACTGGAAGCATTATTTGTTATCCAACCAACAACCTTCTAGCACTGCTCTTGGTTCAATAGTGGTGTGCTGCGGTCCCCTAGCAATTAGGACAGGAAGGTCGAATGACAAGATGTGGGTGTTTGTTGTGGCACAATTTCAGCTTGCCCACGGCCTCGGCCTCTGCATGCACCATCAGCATCTCGTCCACTTCCCCATCCCTTACCACGTGCCTTGCCCATTTTAAATGGAAGACAATATTTTCCACAGTTGCTACATATGGCTGGATTTGTACCACAGATATATGTGATTTGTCTGAAGGACGCCAACAGTTTTAAATAGAGGGCTTGTAGTTTCCTATTATTCAGAGCAACCACGTGTGAATAGCATCACTGACACACTGCTACAAACTGTAAATGGAAGACAATATTTTCCACGTTCGCTAAAAATGGCTGGATTTGTACCGCAGCTATATGTCATACGTCTGACGGATGCCAATGATTTTAAATAGCGGGCTTTTGTTGTTTCCTATTATTCACAGCAACCATGTGTGAATAGCTTCACTGACACACTGCTACAAACTGTAAATGGAGGACAATACTTTCCATGCTCACTACAAATGGCTGGATTTGTACCGCAGTTATATGGGATCACGTCTGATGATGGCAAAGATCTGGCTGTATTCTGCAGTGCTATGAAGCAAATGGAGCAGTAAAATGGTGTACTCTGTATTGATTTTTAAGCAAATAATCAGGATTAAGATAAAAAAAAATAGCTCTGGCCCCTGATATCTGGAGCTATGTCTACAGATATCTGTAACAGCAGGAGCAGACAGTGCAATGGACCCTCTGGTGCTGTATACACTGCCACAAACCCTGCCTGCCTAACTCCTGCTATCAGGATTAATATATGCAGCTGGATTAGTCCTCAGAAGGACTGTTAGTTCAGATGGATATATATATACTCCTGGAGTACCACTACCTATATGTAACTATTACACCGCCAATTCTGTCCCTCACACAGCAGCTCCTCTTAATACTCTGCCTGTTTTCGGGATAGACTGTGACGAGCCTAGCATCACCAGCTCTTATATAGACCCGATGACGTTATGCTGCCAGCCAATCACTGTAACTCCACAACCAACATGGCTACGGCATTACAGTGTGTGGCAGACAATCCCTGCATGTTCATTGGCTTTCTAAAGACCGACAAACATGCAGGGCGGGGACTTAAGCTCATCACTATTTCTTATTATGGAAAAAAAGTTCTGAAAGATCTTCGCTCTTGTTTTTTGGTCCCTATTCATTAAGATTGGCACATTCACACCACTCTTAATGAAAGTAGCTCTGGTGTTAGGTACCTCCTAATGATATAGGCTTATCTTACAACTACTTCCGCCTCCGACAAAAAATGTTACTGTAGCCAGGGGCTGGCGTACATTTCTGACTAGAACTGGTGTAAAAATGCAAAAGTTATAAAATGTTTGGCAAATTCAAGTTGCTGTATTTCAAGGTTATTTAAGCCTTCATGCCCTTCTCTGTGATTGTTGGCCTGAAAGATTCAAAGAAAGACCCTGTCTTAGATAATTTTTTATGACTTTTTTTATTATTTTTTCTTTTAAGAGGTGCAAAAATCTATGGATTTTAATGAAGAGTTTGTTGGAACAAATGCTATACCTAGTGCATGCTATGTTTTATCACTAATTTGTTCTACAGCAACAATCATTAAAAAAGCCACTGGAAATTATAAAATGTGTAGTCAGTATTTTTTTTCCCTATTGACTTTCTGCCTATAGACTTTTTGGAGAAAAATTGAAACATGTAACACCCTGAACAGTGTTATTCACCGTTTTCATTGGAAATACTTTTTAATTCAGTAAACCTATTTATAAGGAGGTAACTTGCCTGTGATGGACACATTTGATTTCTTGATCCTGAAACCTTGAACCATTTTACCATAGATGAGATGTTAGAGGTTTGTTCATCACTTGTTTCCAGACATCTGCAGAAACCACAAAAATATGCAAAATTACAAAAACATGAAGCTGTTTTCTTTAAAAAAAACTTTTCAGTAGTTGAAAGGGTTGTCCAATCAAAGAGAAAAGTTTCCTAATGAGCTGTAAAAAAATATCAAATGAATTAACACTAACCTACCAGTACTGACCTGGATCCAGCAATGGCTGCTTGATGGTCTGTGCTGAACCAGTAAGAGAAGACTCAATCGTTCCACCAGCAGGACCACTGTGGCTTGTGATTGGCTACAGTGGCTCATCAAAAACATTCAATGATGCACTGCTCAAGTCACCTGGCTGCTGCAGTCAATCACAGACTACAGTGGTCCTGCTGCTGGTGGAACTGTTATGTCTCCTATTCCTGTCTCAGTGCAGACCACGGAGAGGACTATGCTGGACCCAAGTGGGTACCGTTAGGTGAATATCAATTAGTCTGTTATTAATATCAAATCCAAGTCCCTGAGAAATTTTTCTTTTTGCCCAATCAGCCCCTTTAACATTTAACACAAATTCAATCTGCTACATGAAGCGACCACAGATTGTCTACATGTTTGTCAATTGATGGTAACTTAATAGCCTGTTTAGACAACCGACTGTGCTCAAGATGCAAGCAGAACAATCAGTAGATCATTCTGTGTGCATAGGCGCTCATTGTTTTCAGAAGTACATGTCCTGCTTACAGGATGATATGCTGCCAAGAATGATGATTTTTAAAGAAACTTAAAATCATTTCACCAGAAGAATGAACGTGCACTCCTAGGAACATTTGTTTCCAAATGCATCCTTGGGCCACGGCCCCACTATCAGTATTTGGTCAGTATTCGGTCTGTATTTTTTCTCAGGAGTTGGAGCCAAAACCAGGTGAGGAACAATCAGAGAAAAGGTATAATAGAAACAAGTCACCAATTCTGCATTTATCACCCACTCCTGGTTTTGCCTCCCACTTCTGAGAAAAAATACTGATCGATTACTGACCAAATACTGATAACGAAGCCATGGCATTAAACAGACAAACACATACAAACATAGATAATACAGTAGCCACATAGACACTCGTACATAGATAATGAAGATAGATGAATAGGTGGTTATGATTTTTTATGGGATGGTCATAATTACTTACTTTATTACTTAATTACTCATGGTTAATCACTGTATATAAACAGTACATGCCTATTTTAAACATAAGAAGCAGGGAACTATATATGGACCTCATATTTTATACAGATAACTATTGGAGCAAAAGATCTTGAAATATTTGAGCTAGTTTCTCATCAGTGTCATCAAAGAGAAAAAAGTGGGATGTGCCAGGAACAACCTGCAGCAATATTTTTAATAAAAACATAAATTTTATTGAGTCAGTCAAAAAATATATATCAGCAGCAATGCAGTAGAAGCAAAAAACAGACACAACACCGACACAGGCGAGAAAGTAAGTTGTTGACTGAGCTAATCGCATAGAAGACTGAGTAAGTAATTACATGTGTACATGGCTATAGCAAAAGCAAATCACCATGAGGTAGATCTCATAGTAACATAAGAGAACACATGTTGGCTCACCAAGACTTCTAAAGCCTATCTAGACGGCCTTAAGTAGGGTAGCTGTTAGTAATGGATCACTATTACAGGTGAATCCCCTTTAAGAGGAATAATGTGTATAATCCATAGTACAAAATAAATACAAGAAAAAGAAGGGGAAGAGTTGCAAATTGTATATACACACAGACGATCAATAATGCCTAAATGTGGTCATGTTTATTATTAACACAACTTATATAGGTACCTTTTGACCTCATCCAATTCATGATTTTACACCTCTATTTCCCCCCACTCCTTTTCTTTGTTTCTCCCTGTCACATGTATCAGTACGCACTGCTTTCCAGAGTCTATGGTCTATAATGACCGCAGCGCTCAGCCTGATTGTATCTTTACTAGTGATGAGCAAGCATGCTCGCTACTGCTCGGTGCTCGCCCGAGCATCTCACTCGGCGAGTATTTCTGGGGTTGCTCGGCAGGAGCTCGGGTCCCCTCTCTGCAGATTTGGCGCTCTTTAGAGTGGCAATCAACACGCAGGGATTGTCTGCCACACACTGTAATGCCGCAGCCATGTTGGTTGTGGCATTTCAGTGATTGGCTGGCCGCACAGCATCATCAGACCTGGCGCCGCCGTGCTCGTCACAGTCACTCTGGAATCAGACAGTGTAGGGAGAGGTGCTGCTGAGCTAGGGAGAAATTTGCTTGTTTATAGTTAGTTTAGATATACCAGACTATAAAGACACATATCCATTTCAACTAACAGTCCTTCTGAGGACTAATCCAGCTGCAGAGATATCAGTGCTAGGCAGGCAGGCAGGGTATATAGGCAGGCAGGGTATATAGCAGACTGCAGTGCACATAGCAAGAGGGTCCATTCCAGTTCTGTCTGCTGCTTTTACAAATATTTGTAGAAATAGCCCCAGGTATCAGGGGCAATGAAGATTTTTTTTTATGTTAATCCTGATTATTTGCTTAAATAGCAATCCAGAGAACACCGTTTTTCTGCGCCATTTGCTTGTTGGCACTGCAGAATACAGCCAGGTCCTTTCTATATTACAGTGCTAAAAATCCAGCTATTTAAAATTGTGGTTTGTCCGTCACACGGATCACATATAATTGCGCTGAAAATATTACCACTTCTGGCCTCCATTGAAATTTTGTTTCAGTGTGTCAGTGAAGCTATTGACACCAGTTTGCTGTTAAAATAGTTACCTTCAGGCCAGCTATTTAAAATTGTGGTTTGTCCATCACACGGATCACATATAATTGCGCTGAAAATATTGTCATTTCTGGCCTCCATTGAAATTTTGTTTCAGTGTGTCAGTGAAGCTGTTGACACCAGTTTGCTGTTAAAAATAGTTACCTACAGGCCAAGTATTTAAAATTGTGGTTTGTCCGTTAGACGAATCACTTATAAGTTCGCTCCAAATTCAGCCATTTGCAGTGAGCGTGGAAGATATTGTCCTCCATTTAAAATGGGCAAGGCATGTGGCAAGGGACAGGGAACTGGACGTGATGGTAATGGTGCATGCAGAGGCCGAGGCCGTGGGCAAGCTGAAATTGTGCTACAACAAACACCCACATCTTCTCACTCGACTTTCCTGTCCCAATTAATAGGGGACCACAGAACACCACTATTGAACCCAGAGCAGTGTAAAAAGGTTATTAGTTGGATAGCAGATAATGCTTCCAGTCACTTAGCCACCACCACCACCCTGTCTTCCACACGGTCAAGTCTCAGTAGCCGTGAGTCTGGACCGCGTATTCCTCACCCTGAACCTCCTTCCTCCCACCATGCCGAGTGCCCAGAGACAGCATATTCCACACTTGGACACTCCGAAGAGCTGTTCACTTTTCATTTATAGTTTCCGGCCTCTCGCCTGGTCCACTTGAAGCGAGGCAAGAGGAGATCGCATGTAGTGATGTCCAAATATTTGAGCAGCCATGGTCATACGAAGGCGACGGTGGGAAAGTGTCACAAGAGGTGGACAATGATGAGACACAATTGCCAGAAAGTCAGGAGGAGGACCAGGGTGCAGAAGTGGAAGAAGAGGTGGTTAGTGATGAGCGAGCATACTCGCAAGTACTCGGTACTCGCCTGAGCATCTCAGTATTCGAGATGCTGGGAGCTCGCCGAGTACTTGCAAGATGCTCGGGCAGATGCTCGAGTCTCCTCCCTGCATATTTGGAACTCTTTAGACCGCTGTGCTCGTCAGTCTACTCCGCATTCAGGCATTGCAAAGAGAGGTGCTGCTGAGCTAGGGAGAGATTTGGTTGTGTATTAGGTAGCGTAGGGAGAAAACAAGTACATTACACATATCCATCTCAACAAACAGTCCTTCTGAGGACTAATCCATATGCAGAGATATCAGGCCGGCAGTGTATATAGCAGACTGCAGTGCATATTGCACAAGAGGCTCCATTCCAGTTCTGCCTTCTGCTGCTGTTACACATTTCTAAACAAAGGCCCAGGTCTCACGCGCCAGGAATAATTTTTTTTGGATCTTAATCCTCATTATTTGCTTAAAAAGCAATCCAGAGAACACCATTTTTCTGCGCCATATGCTTGTTGGCACTGCAGAATACAGCCAGGTCCTTTCCATATTACAGCGCTAAACATCCAACTATTTAAAACTGTGGTTTGTCCGTCACACGGATCACATATAATTGCCCTGAAAATACTGCCATTTTTGGCCTCCATTAAAAAAAAATTTCAGTGTGTCAGCAAAGTTTTTGACACTGGTTTGCTGTTCAAAATAGTTACCTACAGGCCAGGTATTTAAAACTGTGGTTTGTCCGTCACACGGATCACATATACGTTTTCTGAAAAATCTGCCTTTTCTGTCCTCTATTCTATTTTTTTTTCAGTGTGTCAGCAAAGTTTTTGACACTGGTTTTCTGTTCAAAATAGTTACCTACAGGCCAGGTTTTTTAAAACTGTGGTTTGTCCGTCACACGGATCACATATACATTTTCTGAAAATTCTGCCATTTCTGGCCTCCATTTTAATTTTTTTTCAGTGTATCAACAAAGTGTTTGACACCGGTTTGCTGTTCAAAATAGTTGCCTAAGTGTTTGTCACCACCACCACCCTCTCTTCCACACGGTCAAGTCTCAATAGCCGTGAGTCTGGACTGCATATTCCTCACCCTGATCCTCCTTCATCCCACCATGCCGAGTGCCCGGAGACAACTGATCCCACACTTGGACACTCTGAAGAGCTGTTCACTTTTCCATTTATAGATTCGGGCCTCTCGCCTGGTCCACTTGAAGTGGGGAAAGAGGAGATTGCATGTAGGGATGCCCAAATATTTGAGCAGCCACGGTCACACGAAGTTGATGGTGGGAAAGTGTCACAAAAGGTGGACGATGATGAGACACAGTTGCCAGAAAGTCAGGAGGAGGACCAGGGTGCGGAAGTGTAAGACGAGATGGTGGATGATATAGTAACTGACCCAACCTGGCTGGAGGAAATGCAGAGCGAGGACAGCAGCACACAGGGGGAGGGAGGCAGAGCACCCCAACAGGCAGGAAGAAGAAGTGTGGTGGCCACAGACAGAAGGCAGGCAACCGTTCCCTGTAGCACCAACACAAAGGAAGCTGCCAGTACAGCTGTTAGGTCTTCCCGAGTCTGGTTGTTTATTAAAGACTCTGCCGATAACCCCAAAAAGGCCATTTGCACCACCTGCCAGGCCAGCATCAGCAGGGGTGGCAAAACTAGCAGCCTGACGACCACCAGCATGATCAGGCACATGGCAGCAAAGCACCCGACTTTGTGGGCCGAACCCCAGGGTCCAGGAACAGTGTCTGCGGGTGGCACCACTGCTTCTTCCACTGTTGTGCATGCAAGCCAATCCCCTGTCCATGGTGCATGCGAAGATGCCTCCTGCCCTGCACCTGTCATTGCACACTCTCAAGTAGCAGCATCAGGAAGCATGTCCACGTCCTTGTCCCAGCTCAGCGTTCAGTTGTCCATACCCCTGTCCTTGGAACGCAAGCGCAAATACGCAGCCAACGCAAATACACAGGCCACACTACTAAATTCACACATTTCACGACTGCTTGCGCTCAAAATGTTGCCTTTTAGGCTCGTGGAGATGAAAGCATTCCACAACCTGATGGTGGCGGCCGTTCCTCAGTACTCGGTCCCCAGCCGCCACTATTTCTCCCGGTGTGCCATCCCCGCATTACACAAGCACGTGTCCCAAAACATTAGCCGTGCCCTCAACAACGCAGTTACCGGGAAAGTCCACCTAACCACGGACACGTGGACAAGTGCTTGTGGGCATGGACGGTACATCTCACTGACGGCACACTTGGTTAACATAGTGGAAGACCCAGTCGGATCTTGGGACGGAACACGTCCTCCCAACGCCAAGGATTGCGGGCCCTAGGTCAATCAGGGTTGCCCCCACAGTCTACATCTCCTGTACCTCATCCTCCTCAGCCTCCTCCTCCTCTTGAGCCTCCATCTCTGAAATGACCACATCAGTCACAAGCTAGAAGCACTGCAGCACTTCCTCGGCCAAGCAGCAACAGGCTGTGCTGAAGCCAATATGCTTAGGTGACAAACCGCACAATGATGAAGAGTTGTGGAAGATCTGTGGCTCACAACGCTGAACCTACAGCCAGGCATGTTCAATTGTGACAATGGCTGGAACCTGGTGGTGGCTTTGAGGCGAGGCGAGCTCACACACGTACCATGCCTGGCCCATGTGCTTAACCTCATTGTTCAGTGATTTCTCAAATCCTACCCAGAGCTGCCGGATCTGCTTGTTAAAGTACGCCACCTGTGTGCCCATTTTAGAAAGTCAGCTACAGCTTCCGCCGCCCTTGCCGTGTTTCAGCAGCGTTTGCAGCTTCTGGCTCACAGACTGGTATGTGCTGTCCCCACGCATTGGAACTCTACACTGCAGATGTTGGGAAGGATTTGTGAGCAGAAGAGGGCAGTTGTTGACTACCAGCATCAACAAGGCTGTCGGTATTCAGTTCAGACTCCACACAAAAGACCTCAGGAGTGGACATGGATGTCAGACATTTGTACCATCCTCCAAAACTTTGAGGACTCCACCAAGATGGTGAGAGGCGATGGCGCCATTATTAGTGTCACCATCCCGCTTCTCTGTCTTCTGAAACGCTCTCTGCTCACAATCAAAGAGGATGCATTGCAGGCGGAGCACGATGAGATGGAGCTAGGAATGATACAGGGTGATTACACACAGCCCAGCCTCATCTCATCCCAACGTGGTTGACAATGAGGAAGAGAAGGAGGAGGAGGAAGAACAGGAGCTAGTTTCATGCGCTATAGACGGTACTAACTGCACAACAGTCATACCGTCTGTTCAGCATGGATGGCCTGAGGACAGGGAGGAGGAGGAGGAAAGCATAGTCAGTCATCCTCTTGGTGAGGACACGAAAGTCTTGCCTGCTAGCAGTCTGGCACGCATGGGTGAGTTTATGTTACGCTGCCTTTCCCTTGACCCTCTCATGACGTTCTCAAAATTTTGGGTGATAGTCATTATTGGTTGGTGACACTTCTAGAACCACGCTACAAGGAGAACTTTATATCTCTTATTCCTGAGGCGGATAGGTCTACAAAAATGGGGTAGTACAAGAAGGCCCTTGTTGCGGAACTATTAAAAAAATTCACATCTGAAAACGTTGGCGGCAGACCTCCACGTCACTTCCTAAGGGTATTGGAGTGCCTCCAAATTTTTTTTTCAACCCTTCCATTCACTGCATAGGCAAACACAATGGGAGACCCACTTCCTAATAATAATTTTTTTCAGTAGGCCCTCCTCTACGTCTCTTCCAAAGGGCATTGGAGTATGTCCAAATTTTTGGCAGCCCTTGCATTCACTGCATAGGCAAACACAATGGGAGGCCCACTTCCTAATAATGGGAACATTGTTTTCAGGAGGCCTTCTGACCTCCACATCTCTTCCAAGGGGCATTGGAGTGCCTCCCAATTTTTTTTTTCATCCCTTGCATTCACTGCATAGGCAAACACAATGGGAGACCCACTTCCTAATAATGGGATCATTGTTTTCAGGAGGCCCTCTGACCTCCATGTCTCTTCCAAGGGGCATTGGAGTGCCTCCAAATTTTTGGCAACCCTTGCATTTACTGCATAGGCAAACACAATGGGAGACCCACTTCCTAATAATGGGAACATTTTTTTTTCAGGAGTCCTTACTCTACATCTCTTCCAAGGGGCATTGGAGTAGGTCCAAATTTTTAGCAGCCCTTGCATTCACTGCATAGGCAAATAGTATGGGAGACCAACTTCCTAATAATGGGAACATTGTTTTCAGGAGGCCCTCCTCTAAGTCTCTTGAAAGGGGTATTGGGTTGCATCCAAATTTTCAAAGGGGTATTGGGGTGTGTCCAAATTTTGGGCAGCCCTGCCACTCACTGCATACGCAATAAAAGTATAGTAGACCCACTCTTTAGTAATAGGAACAACAAAGCATAGCCAGCTGATGGCTCTCTAAGAATAGTGAGTGCCAACTGCTGGCCCTTTAAGAATAGTAAAGGCCGCCTGATGGCCCTATAAAAATAGGCTTTGTGACTTTCAGAGTCCCTCCTTCATAAATGAAACAGGATGTGTCTGATAATGTGTCACACACCACATGGCAAGATAAGGTTGTAAAATTTTAAAATGACATTTCCCGGTGAATGCATTTGTCTTGTTTGAAAGCAATGCAAAAGTGCAAAAACGCATGAAAAACGCTACGTGTGAACATAGCCCAAGGTGTGGAGGAGTGTTTTTTTTTTTTTTTTTAATTTTTTTATTTTGCCTTATATACAAGTCATTACCCTGGAAAGGATGTTCCTTAACATATTTCCCAGGAAGTGCTCGACCCGAGTAACGAGCCCAATGTAAGTCTATGGGAAACTTGAGCATTTTTCTGGCGGCTCCCCCCAGCGGTCTGCAGAGGGCCTAAAAATTGTCCAAATCGATGAGAACAGTGCTCAAATGACATGGGGACTGCATGGGGAAGACCTCTGGGAGCATTTCTGACTCCCAAGTCACTGCTGTCAACAGCGTTGTCAGAGGTATTACGCCACTTTTACGGACTAACAATAAAACATACAAAAACGAAACCAAAATGGATTTTCCTGGGAAATACAGGTGCATCTCACTAAATTAGAATATCATCAAAAAGTTAATTTATTTCAGGTCTTCAATACAAAAAGTGAAACTCATATATTATATAGAGTCATTACAAAGAGAGTGATCTATTTCAAGTGTTTATTTATGTTAATGTTGATTATGACTTACTGCCAATGGAAACACAAAAGTCATTATCTCAGTAAATTAGAATACTTTATAACAACAGCTTGAAAAATGTTTTAAAATCCGAAATGTTGGCCTACTGAACTGTATGTTCAGTAAATGCACTCAATACTTGGTCAGGGCTCCTTTTGCATTGATGCAGCGTGGCATGGAGGCTATCAGCATGGAGGCTATCAGCCTGTGACACTGCTGAGGTGTTATGGAAGCCCAGGTTGCTTTGATAGCAGCCTTCAGCTTGTCTGCATTGTTGTGTCTGGTGTCTCTCATCTTCCTCTTGACAATACCTCATAGACTCTCTATAGGGTTAAGGTCAGGCGAGTTTGCTGGCCAATCAAGCACAGTGATACTGTTGGTTTTAAACCAGGTACTGGTACTTTTGGCAGTGTGGACAGGTACCAAGCCCTGCTGGAGAATGAAATTTCCATCTCCATAAAGCTTGTCATCAGAGGGAAGCATGAAGTGCCCTAAAATTTCAACTAACACATTAAGAGGGCACCATCCAGTAATTGGGATCTATCTGCAGCATGTCCTAAATTAATTGTGCAATATAAAGAGAAGACATGCATCTGAGCAGTGATCACCTAAACCAATAACCAAAAATACATAAGATAATAAATGCAAAGTACAACAATTCATTTCATTATCTCTAGACACATATACAAAATAATGGACATACCAACAAAATTGTTAAAACACCATTAAAAATCAAGTGGAACCATCCACTCCTTAAGGATTCCCCTACTTTAGAAACATTTCATGATTGACTTAGTTATAGATACATGAATAAATAAATCTATACAGGCTATATAGAATGTCTAAGGTGATCAATATTGCACAATAAATCTATACAAGCTATATGGAATGTCTATGGTGGTCAATATTGCACAAACCCAGGATGTTCATATATCAGTAGAGGCAAAAAATTGTGTATAGTACAGCAGCAAGTGCCCCCATGGATCTATGTCCTATAGAGAACTTGTCCATGTATACGTACGAGGTGATAGGTCAATAAATCAGAATGATATCTCCAGCTCATATGCCCTTGATAATTTAGGGTAAACCCTATCACCTAGAGCCAAAGATGACAACTCAATAGAATTGAATGACCATAAGTGCATAGACATACACATGAATAGACCCACTTTGGCTAGTGGTCAATATACAAGGTGATGCGTTGACTGAACAATATAGTATCCCCACTTCATATGTCCTTAGTAGTTTAAAGTAAATCCTTTCACCCCAGCCAAGGGATAATGACCCCACTAAATTCATCCAGTTTGGGCGGACAATACTTCCCCAACAGAATACAGACCAAACTTGCAATATGACCAGCAAATCCTAAATAAAAGCAGCCTGTTAATAGAAAGATGTAGATGGGACCTTAATGCCCAACGCGTGTCGCCACACACGGTGACTTCATCAGGGGCCTTCAGGTTACATGTCTCTGTGTCGCTATATATGTAGCCAAAAATGAGAATTACCGGAGAATCAGCTGTGTTCCAGGAGACGCCGGAGCTGCGTGCGTGCAAAGGCGGAAGCGCGGTCCACAGAGCCGAAAGTAGTCACAGCGGCGCAGGCGCACAACGTGCCCCCTGCACCACGTAATCGGCTCTCGTAGCTATGGAAACCCATGCCCTCAAGTCAATCTTACCCACATGTGCCGGCGCATGCGCGGTTAGGGTCAAAATCCCCACCAGTTATTCCGTGCCTGTAGAGCTGTACCTATCAAGCGGGGAATTCAAAACTCCTGCAGGAGCTCCGTATTCCCAAGAGTCTAATGGAGGGTAAACTTATGAGGATGCACAACCCAACATGTATGTGTTATATTAAAGTATAATAAAATGCAGTGTACTATGTTATAATGTGGTCCAGAATAACATATACAGATACAACACCCACATGTCCTAAAAAGATGTGCACCCCAGGCTACCAAAGGGACACTGTGCGATCCCATGGCTTACATACACAAAATATACATACAGTATATAAGATTTTATCAAATGCGATTATAAAGCACCCAAGTCCTACATCAGAACTGTAGGTCAGGGAATTGTGTCTGTATATCCCTCAGATGGCACCGTGCACCCTCCATGAGGGGCAGGTTGGGCACCACAAGTATGCACATCAGTGAAGTGCCCTAAAATTTCCTGGTAGATGGCTGCACTGACTTTGGTCTTGATAAAACACAGTTGACCTTCACCAGCAAATGACATGGCTCCTCAAACCATCACTGATTGTGGAAACTTCACACTAGACCTCAAGCAGCTTGGATTGTGCGCCTATCCACTCTTCCTCCATACACTGGGACCTTGATTTTCAAATGAAAATTGGAACTCTGTGACCTTGTGGAGTGTGTCAATGACTGCCTTCTGGACATCTGTCAAGTCAGCAGTCTTCCCCATGATTGTGGAGCCTACTGAAACAGACTAAGGGACCTTTTTAAACGCTTAGGAAGCCTTTGCAAGTGTTTTTTGCTAATTATTTTAATTTACTGAGATAATGACGTTTATGTTTTCATTGGCTGTAAGCCATAATCATCAACAATAACAGAAATAAACAGT
Source organism: Phyllobates terribilis (assembly GCF_046119375.1). Taxonomy (NCBI): domain Eukaryota; kingdom Metazoa; phylum Chordata; class Amphibia; order Anura; family Dendrobatidae; genus Phyllobates; species Phyllobates terribilis. The sequence continues at coordinate 641,832,672 of NW_027362762.1, forward strand.
TAAAATAGATCACTCTGTTTGTAATGACTCTATATAATATATGAGTTTCACTTTTTAAATTGAAGAACTGAAATAAATTTACTTTTTGATGATATTCTAATTTATTGAGATGCACCTGTATGTTAAGGAACATACTTTCCAGGGTAATGACTTGTATATAAGGCAAAATAAATATACAAAAACAAAAATGATCCTCCACACCTTGGGCTATGTTAACATGTAGCGTTTTTGATGCGTTTTTGCAATTTTGCATTGCTTTCAACCAAGACAAATCCATTCACCGGGAAATGTCATTTTAACATTTTACAACCTTATCTCGCCATGTGGTGTGTGACACATCATCAGACACATCCTGTTTCATTTATGATGGAGGGACTCTGAAAGTCACAGACTATTTTTATAGCACCATCAGGCAGCCCTTACTATTCTTAAAGGGCCAGCAGTCGGCTATGCTTTGTTGTTCCCATTATTAACGAGTGGGTCTCCTATACTGTTATTGCGTATGCAGTGACTGCAATGGCTGCCAAAAATTTGGAGGAACTCCAATGCCCCTTGCAGGAGACGTAGAGGTCGGAGGGCCTCCTGAAAACAATGTTCCCATTATTGGGAAGTGTCTCTCCCATACTGTTTGCCTATGCAGTGAACCAAAGGCTGCCAAGAATTTGGAGGAACGCCAATGCCCCTTGCAAGAGATGTAGAGTTCGGAGCGCCTCCTGCAAAAAATGCTCCCATTATTAGGAAGTGTGTCTCTCATACTGGTTGACTATGCAGTGAAGCATCAGCTGCCAAAAATTTGGAAGAACTCCAATGCCACTTGCAAGAGACGTAGATATGTTGATATGGTACATATGGTGGTGATATGGTGGTGGAGGATGAGGATGCAGAGAAGGAGGAGGACAAGAGCAAATAGACAAAATCAGGAAGCGTATACCCATGTCTGGGTGTGAAGACAGAGGTGCATGGGAATAGAGTCAAAATAAGCTTCCATCTCCACGAACCTAAAACGCAACATTTCGAGTGCAAGCATTCGCGAAATGTGTGAATTTAGTAGTGTGGCCTGTGGGGCGTTGGCTGCGTTATTTGCACTTGCGTTCCAAGGACTGAGGTAGGAACAACTGAACTCTGCGCTGGGACAAGGACATGGATGTGCTTGTTGGTGCTACTTGACAGTGTGCAGTGACAGATGCAGGGCGGGAGGCTTCTTGGCATACGCCATGGACAGGGGATTGGCTTGCACGCACAACAGCAGAACAAGTAGTGGTGTCACCCACAGAAACTGTTGCTGGACCCTGGGGTTCGGCCCACTTAGTCGGGTGCTTTGCTGCCATGTGCCTGATCATGCTGTTGGTGGTCAGGCTGCTAGTTTTGCTACCCCTGCTGATGCTGGCTGGCAGGTGGTGCAAATGTCCTTTTTGGGGTTATCGGCAGAGTCTTTAAAAAAATAACCAGACTCGGGAAGACCTAACAGTTGTACTGGCAACTTCCATCATGTTGGCGTTACGAGGAATGCTTTCCCGCCTTGTGTCTGCGGCCACCACACTGCTTCTTCCTGCCTGTTGTGGTGGTATGCCTCCCTCCCCCTGTGTGCTGCTGTCCTCACTCTGCATGTCCCCCTGCCAGGTTGGGTCAGTTACTATATCATCTACCACCTCGTCTTTCACTTCCGCACCCTGGTTGTCCTCCTGACTTTCTGGCAATTGTCTCATCATCATCCACCTCTTGCGACAGTAATTGCACTTTCCCACTGTCACCTTCGTGTGACCATGGCTGCTCAGATATTTGGGCATCGCTACACGCATTCTCCTATTGACTTGCTTGAAAGTGGCCGAGCAAGAGGCCCGAATCTACAAATAGAAACGTGAACAGCTCTTCTGAGTGTCCAAGTGTGGGATCAGTTGTCTCCGGGCACTCGGCATGGTGGGAGGAAGGAGGATCAGGGTGAGGAATATGTGGTCCAGACTCACAGCTTCTGAGACTTGACCGTGTGGAAGACTGAGTGGTGTGGAGGTGGCTAAGTGACTGGAAGCATTATCTGCTATCCAACCAATAACCTTTTCACACTGCTCTATGTTCAATAGTGGTTTTCTGCGGTCCCCTATTAATTGGGACAGGAAGGTCGAGTGACGAGATGTGGGTGTTTGTTGTGGCACAATTTCAGCTTGCCCACTGTCACGTCCTCGGCCTTGGCCTCTGCATTCATCATCACGTCCCTTTCCCATCCCTTATCACGCACCTTGCCCATTTTTAATGGAGGACAATATTTTCCACGTTCACAAGAAATCGCTGATTTTGGAACGCAGTTATATGTGATACGTCTGACAGAGTACCACGGTTTTAAATAGCAGCCCTGTAGTTTGCTAATACTATCCTTCACAGACACCTGGTGTGAATAGCTTGATTGTTCAATGAAACCTCTTGCACTATATGCACTGCAGTCTGCTACATACACTGCCTTCCTGCCTAATTCCTGCTATCACCACTGAATATATGCAGCTGGATTAGTCCTCAGAAGGACTGTTAGTTCAGATGGATATATATATATGTTGTGGAATACTTATACTAACTAAGAAGAAACAAATCGCTCCCTATTGCATCAGCAGCTCTCCCTACTCTGCCTGGTTCCGGAGTAGACTGTGACGAGCATGGCGGCACCCGGTTTTATATACACCTGATGATGCTGTGTGTCCAGCCAATCACTGTAATACCCACAACCAACATGGCTACGGCATTACAGTGCATGGCAGGCAATCCCTGCATGTTCATTGGCTCTCTAAAGAGCGCCAAACATGCAGGGAGGGGACCCGAGTTCCCGCCTAAGCAACCTGGAAATACTCGCCGAGCTCGTCGAGCGCGGTGATGCTTGGGTGAGTACCGAGCAGTGGCGAGCACGTTTGCTCATCACTACTCTTCAAGTTTCTGATGTGTTCACATCCCGGGGCCCGGAAGAAATCCCCACCCCCTGTGTGAATTACAATGTTTCCCCCCTCCCCTGCATGTCACGGTACCCTGTGACGTGCAGTTGCGACGGCCAAATCCCGCGCCTGCGCACTTTTTACAGAAGACACATTTGTACTGTGTACTATGCAGTCATTGTACTGCAGGGATCTTGTGCGCAGGCGCCGGGAAGTCACAGTGACTCGCCGGCGCCTGCGCACAAGATCCCTGCAGTACTATGACCAAAGACGGCAGGAAGAAGTGTGCCTTGTGCAAAAAGTGAAGTGCGCAGGCGTGGGATTTTGCCACCACAACTGCACGTCACAGGGCACTGTGACGGGCAGGTGAGGGGGGAAACATTGTAATTCACACAGAAGGTGGGGATTTCTTCTGGGCCCCAGAATGGGAACGCATCAGAAACTTATAAAAATAAAAAGACATTTCACAGCAAAAAGACCTCTTATATGAGGCATATAGGTAGGTATATATTTACATTTCTATCACCTGTATGCCCATATTAGAGGTCAGATAAGTCCCAAAGGGTGTCGGGTCTCTTGATGGGTGAGTTGACCACATTTAGGCATTATTGATCGTCTGTGTGTTTATTCCATTTGCAACTCTTCCCCTTCTTTTTCTTGTATTTATTTTCTACTATGGATTATACACATTATTCCTCTTAAAGAGGATTCACCTGTAATTGTGATTCATTACTAACAGCTACCATACTTAAGGCCGTCTAGACAGGCTTTAGCAGTCTAGGTGAACCAACATGTGTCCTCTTATGTTACTATGAGATCTACCTCATGGTGATTTACTTTGGTATTCCCATGTACACATGTAATTACATACTCAATCTTCTATGAGATTATCTCACTCAGCAACTTTCTTTGTTGCCTGTGTCGGTGTTGTGTCTGTTTTTTGCTTCTATTGTATTGTTGCTTATATATATTTTTTGACTGACTCAATAAAATTTATGTTTTTATTAAAAACATTGATGTACATTGTTTCTAGCACATCCCCCTTTTTTCTCTTTGGTTACATATTTGCTTTTGTTCTTTATTGGGGCTCTAATCTAAAAATTGGGGTTAAATTGAGATTTATATGACAAATTACTTTATCATCAGCTAAAAATATTTTGCGGAAATCTGAATTCTCTATTGGAGAGACTTGATTAGCAAACATGGAATTTATTAACATTTTGTTTCCGTAGGTGTCCTGAGCCTCGATCACTAAGTTTATCGATTCTAATCATTTAACTCAATTACTTAACAAATTAATTAATAAAAACAACTAAGTAAAATTTACTACAGTAAACACAAAATAAATTAATTCCATAGGTGTCCTCAGCTTCAAGCACTCAATTACTTGCATTTAATTGCTGTATAAAAGCAGTACATGATTATTGTAAACATAAACAGGGAACTGTGCCTCAACAAAATATTTTATAAAGATAACTATTAAAGAAAAACATTTTTTAAATGTCAGAACTACTTACTCATAGTCTAAAAATGTTTCAAAGGTATGTGGATCTTCGAATGGAGAATCTTGAATGTCAAACTTGGAATTAATAAACAAAATATTTCTTCTTCCATAGGTGTCCTCAGCCTCAAGAACTACATGAAAAGGCATTCTAGCATTCATGTTGCTATATAGGAAACTGCTCAGCACTGAGTTGCTAAAGATGGAAATTTTTAATTTTATTTGGTCAGTGGGTTCAGGAGAGGGTTCTAGAGTGGGTTCAAGAGTGGGTTCAAGAGTGGGTTCAGGAGTGGGTTCAGGAGTGGGTTCAAGAGTGGGTTCAGGAGTGGGTTCAGGAGTGGGTTCAAGAGTGGATTCAAGAGTGGGTTCAGGAGTGGGTTCAGGAGTGGGTTCAAGAGTGGGTTCAAGAGTGGGTTCAGGAGTGGGTTCAAGAGTGGGTTCAAGAGTGGGTTCAGGAGTGGGTTCAGGAGTGGGTTCAAGAGTGGGTTCAAGAGTGGGTTCAGGAGTGAGTTCAATAGTGGGTTCAGGAGTGGGTTCAGAAGTGGGTTCAGGAGTGGGTTCAAGAGTGGGTTCAGGAGTGGGTTCAAGAGTGGGTTCAAGAGTGGGTTCAGGAGTGGGTTCAGGAGTGGGTTCAAGAGTGGGTTCAGGAGTGGGTCCAAGAGTGGGTTCAGGAGTGGGTTCAAGAGTGGGTTCAGGAGTGGGTTCAAGAGTGGGTTCAAGAGTGGGTTCAGGAGTGGGTTCAGGAGTGGGTTCAAGAGTGGGTTCAGGAGTGGGTTCAGGAGTGGGTTCAGGAGTGGGTTCAGGAGTGGAGGTAGGAGTGGGTTCAAGAGTGGGTTCAGGAGTGGAGGTAGGAGTGGGTTCAGGAGTGGAGGTAGGAGTGGGTGCTGTAGTGGGTTCAGGCGTGGGTTCAGGAGTGGAGGTAGGAGTGGGTTCAAGAGTGGGTTCAGGAGTGGAGGTAGGAGTGGGTTCAGGAGTGGAGGTAGGAGTGGGTGTTGTAGTGGGTTCAGGCGTGGGTTCAGGAGTGGAGGTAGGAGTGGGTTCAAGAGTGGGTTCAGGAGTGGAGGTAGGAGTGGGTTCAGGAGTGGAGGTAGGAGTGGGTGTTGTAGTGGGTTCAGGAGTGGAGGTAGGAGTGGGTTCAGGAGTGGAGGTAGGAGTGGGTGTTGTAGTGGGTTCAGGCGTGGGTTCAGGAGTGGAGGTAGGAGTGGGTTCAAGAGTGGGTTCAGGAGTGGAGGTAGGAGTGGGTTCAGGAGTGGAGGTAGGAGTGGGTGTTGTAGTGGGTTCAGGCGTGGGTTCAGGAGTGGAGGTAGGAGTGGGTTCAAGAGTGGGTTCAGGAGTGGAGGTAGGAGTGGGTTCAGGAGTGGAGGTAGGAGTGGGTGTTGTAGTGGGTTCAGGCGTGGGTTCAGGAGTGGAGGTAGGAGTGGGTTCAAGAGTGGGTTCAGGAGTGGAGGTAGGAGTGGGTTCAGGAGTGGAGGTAGGAGTGGGTGTTGTAGTGGGTTCAGGAGTGGAGGTAGGAGTGGGTTCAGGAGTGGAGGTAGGAGTGGGTGTTGTAGTGGGTTCAGGCGTGGGTTCAGGAGTGGAGGTAGGAGTGGGTGTTGTAGTGGGTTCAGGAGTGGAGGTAGGAGTGGGTTCAGGAGTGGAGGTAGGAGTGGGTGTTGTAGTGGGTTCAGGCGTGGGTTCAGGAGTGGAGGTAGGAGTGGGTTCAAGAGTGGGTTCAGGAGTGGAGGTAGGAGTGGGTTCAGGAGTGGAGGTAGGAATGGGTGTTGTAGTGGGTTCAGGAGTAGAGGTAGGAGTGGGTTTTGTAGTTGGTTTAGAAGTGGAAGTAGTAGTGGGTTTTGTTGTTGTTGTAGCTGGTTCTTGTTCTGAAAATAAAAAGAAATGTTTTGCTTTTAAAATAAGGAGTCAAGCAGTTAAGTTGAGCCATATTTGCAATATGAATCCCATTAGAGCAGTTCCTTGATTCTAATTGGATTTTTTCTTTTCTACACCAGGGATCAGTCAGTAGCCAATCACTGGTAGCAGTGTGCTAACTTCACTAACATCACTGCTGTTGTAATTATATTCTGTTTTCACATGCTAAGATAACACATCATCACTGCAACAGCAGTAATGTATTAGTGACCAAGGGGCTATCTTTGCATGTGGAATGGGAATTTTAGAAGCAACATTTTTTTTTAAATTTGAATTATTACATTTCTAAAGCAATATAAATCCATTTTAAAATATCTTTATAATTATTTTAAGGCTATGTTCCCAAATTGTTAAAGATTGTGTTATATGACTTCACTTACTATATTCAATAAATAAATAGAAAAGTGATGGACAGTTATAGGCCATCAGAACACAGCTATTGTATTAAAATTGTCATGCCTTCTGAGAACACAAAAATTATGATGCCAGTGGTGTTCAAAAGAGCTTTAAATACAGTTATATGAAAAAGTTTGGGCACCCCTATTAATCTTAAGCTTAATGCTTTATAAAAATTGGTGTTTTTGCAACAGCTATTTCAGTTTGATATATGTAATAACTGTTGGACACAGTAATGTTTCAGCCTTGAAATGAGGTTTATTGTACTAACAGAAAATGTGCAATCTGCATTCAAACAATATTTGACAGGTCCATAAGTATGGGCCCCTCACCAGAAAAGTGACATTAATATTTAGTAGATCCTCCTTTTGCAAAAATAACAGCCTCTAGTCGCTTCCTGTAGCTTTTAATGATTTCCTGGATCCTGGATGAAGGTATTTTTGACCATTCCTCTTTACAAAACAATTCCAGTTCAGTTAAGTTTGATGGTCGCCGAGCATGGACAGCCCTCTTCAAATGATCCCACAGATGTTCAATGATATTCAGGTCTGGGGACTGGGATGGCCATTCCAGAACATTGTAATTGTTCCTCTGCATGAATGCCTGAGTAGATTTGGAGCGATGTTTTGGATCATTGTCTTGCTGAAAGATCCATCCCCTGCGTAACTTCAACTTTGTCAATGATTCATGAACATTATAGTCAAGAATCTGCTGATACTGAGTGGAATCCATGCGTCTCTCAACTTTAACAAGATTCCCGGTGCCGGCATTGGCCACACAGCCCCAAAGCATGATGGAACCTCCACCAAATTTTACTGTGGGTAGCAAGTGTTTTTCTTGGAATGTTTTTTTTGCCGCCATGCATAACGCCTTTTTGTATGACCAAACAACTCAATCTTGGTTTCATCAGTCCACAGGACCTTCTTCCAAAAAGAAATTGGCTTCTCCATATGTGCTTTTGCATACCTCAGCCGACTCTGTTTGTGGCGTGCTTGCAGAAACGGCTTCTTTCGCACCACTCTCCCATACAGCTTCTCCTTGTGCAAAGTGCGTTGTATAGTTGACCGATGCACAGTGACACCATCTGCAGCAAGTTGATGCTGCAGCTCTCTGGAGGTAGTCTGAGGATTGTCCTTGATTGATCTCACCTTCTTCTTCTCTGCCTTTCTGATGTTTTTCTTGGCCTGCCACTTCTGGCCTTAACAAGAACTGTCCCTGTGTTCTTCCATTTCCTTACTATGTTCCTCACAGTGGAAACGGACAGGTTAAATCTCTGAGACAGCTTTTTGTATCCTTCCCCTGAACAACTATGTTGAATAATCTTTGTTTTCAGATCATTTGACAGTTGTTTTGAGGAGCCCATGATGCCACTCTTCAGAGGAGATTCAAACAGGAGAACAACTTGCAAGTGGCCACTTTAAGTAGCTTTTCTCATGATTGCATACACCTGGCTATGAAGTTCAAAGCTCAATGAGGTAACAAAACCAAAAAAAGTGCTTTAGTAAGTCAGTAAAAAGTAGGTAGGAATATTTAAAACAAGAAAATGATAAGGGTGCCCATACTTATGCACCTGTCAAATTTTGTTTGAATGCAGATTGCACATTTTCTGTTAGTACAATAAACCTCATTTCAAGGCAGAAACATTACTGTGTCCAACAGTTATTACATATATCAAACTGAAATAGCTGTTGCAAAAACACCAATTTTTATAAAACATTAAGCTTAAGATTAATAGGGGTGCCCAAACTTTTTCATATAACTGTATTAATCATAATGATTTACTAGTACAGACTATTTATTCTATTATTTGTGTGATAATGTATGCAATTATTACTATCATAAAATCTATAGTTATGTCAAAAAATATGTTGTGGTAACACACACCTGTACAATAGACCTCATATTTTAAGCTTCCAGAAAACTTGTAAACGTAAAATCCTCCTGGGCAGGCCTTCACCTGTATGGATGGTCCAATGATTGGAGGTTCTGTGTTACTCCAAAGTGGAACTGTTTGCACTGCTTGAGTAATTGTTTGGTAACTAACACTGAGAGAGAAAGGATTCAGAGATCCACATTTCAGCCGGCCAACAGACCCCGCTTTCATTCTTAAGCCCGTTTTATATCCGAACCAGCCAATATCATATCGATCAGTTTGAAATCTTCCAGTACTGTTAATAGTGTACAGCCTATTGGATCCATCCAACGTTTCGTAATTATTACAAGGATCAACACATGTCATTGATCCATTTTTCTTAACACAATCTTGATCACTGCTGCATTCTTTATCAAGACATAGAATCGATGCGTTATACTTGCAAATGTAGATGCCATTATAATTATAACAGTAAGGTTCAGAGGCACACTTATCAGTATTTGTTGTACATTCATTAATATCATCACAGGTTTTTGTGACTCTGTTCCAGGTAAAGCCCTGTGGACAGCAGTTTGTGGTATCACAGAACACAAGTTTTGTGCAGTTAAAACCATTTCCTACTGTTCCACTAGGACATTTACATTGCACGTAATCGGTAAACTGTGTACAAACAGCATCTTTATGGCAATCTTGACATGTTTTCGCATCTACAAAAAAGAAAATAGAATAGTAATAGCAATGGTGTAGTACAAATAAGGTAGACATTTTATTTCTTCTCATGACTGTAACAGCTGAAAAACAAGTTTATAACCTCTACAGAAAACAAATGGATAATGTGGCAGACTTTGAATATAGTGTTCATTCGTTCCAATTTTTATTATTTTTAAATTGTTCCTATACTGTACAGAACTAAGAAAAACTGTTGCTACATGGAAACTGTCAACAAGCAGATGTTTATGGATTCAGAAAATTATTATCCAGTCTTTAGCTGCTATGATCAAACATGATCACAACACTATACAAGGCATAAAGACCCCTTTAAGGTCCCTGTCACTGCTATGTTGATATGTATGTGAAGCCCAGCCACAGGCTGGTTTCCATAGGAGAATCAGACTTGTCCTATATACTTCAATAATGTAATTTTTCTGTATATAAAAACAAGTGATTAAACAATCACTTGTTCAAGTTTCCTATGAGGACTGAAAAATAAAGTGTAAAATAAAAATAAATGTTTTAAAAATATAAAAAAGTACAAATAAAAAACCCTAAGAGTTTGAATCAACCTCTTCTCCTTTTCCCCACAGTTAAAAATAAATAAAAATAAGCATAATCTGGTACTGTTGTATCTGTCTCAGTCCAATTTAAGAATATAAAAAATTGTCTAACCCATGCTGTAAATGTTGTAAAGAGAAAAGTATCAAAACAACAAAATTTAAATTTTTTCGTCCTCACACCCCCAACAGGAATTTCAATAAAAAAAGTGATCAAAATGTCACATTTACCCCAAAAGCGTACAATTAAAAACTACATCTCGGTACACAAAAACATAATTCACAGCAAAATTGAACACAACCATGTCTCTTGCCAAAATAAAATGATGTTACATATTAAGGAAATGAAACAAGCATGCAAATACTTACAAGATGGGAATGCTGGAAAGTAAAGAAAAGAATATGCATTAGAAGTATAAAACTAAACAATTAGCATAAAAAGCAAATACTCATTAATCATTAAGGATGGGTTCACATATATGTTGCAACAGAGTTTTCTGAGCGTGATGCAACACAACAGATGAGAACTTATTGCAAAACTGATGCAAAAATGCATGGCATTAGGCTTTGTACCATTTACTCCTGTCTGTGGTCAAGGGCAGAGATCCCAAAGTTACATGAAATATTTGGACCAGGTTACTGGAACAGCACCTGAACCAGTTTGCTGCAATATATCATGTGCTGGACAGGTGCGAATGAAGCCATTGCCAGCAATGGGATCAGTTCTTTCATCAGTTGTCAATGTAGAACCAGACATACGTACACCTATGCCTATGTTTACTGGAGTACATAAAACATACATCAAGATATGATAACATCAGTGCATTGCATTCTAATATTACATACTATGTAATCTAATAGAACACATTGCGCTCACTGTCTTTTATGTACCTGTACATGGTAGTACCATACCAAAATATTGAAGTCAGAACTAAGAAAACATTTTCCAATGTGGGATTCAATGAAAACCTTTTCAAACACCATAGGATATTTTCTCCGATAGGATTTTGAGTTGCATGACATTCTATTAATAAAGTAATACTCAAATGGGGTATGTGGACCTCCTTAGGCTTTATGCTTGGCATATTGTCACAGGTTTATGGCCACAGAGAGGGGCCAGAAGATCGCGGTGTCTGGTTTCACGTACTCCTGCACTGATTAGAAGCATTTTACCATCAATTTTCAAAACAGCTAGATTTATTCAGTATCAAGTATGAGTGACATGTACAGAAATACATGCACATAGATGCATCGGTTGCTATCAGTGAGGTTATTAATGGTTGTGTGTGGAATGTTCTGCTATGCTGAAAGCACTTAGGCACAAAAATCATCAAGATCCCCTGCTAACAGCACCCTTTGCAGTTGCCAACCAATGACACCCTAGATGTGCTTGATTGAAGACAAATCCAGAGACCCTGCAGACCATGGTAGCATGTTTAGGCTATGCAGGCTGCTCGCAGTAGTGTGAGCAGCATGTGACCTGGTAATGTCATGTTAAAAAATAGCTGATTAATTTTGAACTGCAAGTGACATTTGACATCACATACCAAGCCGAAGGCATCAACCAGTGTTTACAAAAGGTGAAGGTGTTTGCACAACCTTGGGCTATAAGCTAGATATCCGGCTACATGTGTTTCATTGACTTCATACCACTGCTCTCAAAGGCTATCATGGTGTACAGCAAAAAGACAAAGGACCTTGGAATGGAGGTATTCTCCTTCTCTTCTTCAGCGCTGTCTTCTGCTTTTGTCTTGGATGCAATTATGACTGGAGATTGGTCTGGAGACCATGTTTACAACGCCATGAAGAAGCCGAGAGGACATAGCATCACACTGGTCTTACTCCCTGAATTGTGGTATGGCATAATATTGTCACGGGTGTGTTGCCACGAAGATCGTCACGAGTACACAGCCTGACTTCTCGCAGCTGACTTGTTGGTGCTTTGTGTTTCTCGGCAGTGAGGGAGTTAATTCTCTCTCTCTCTCTCTGGGCTAGATGAGGTCCAGCCTCGCCCAGCTGCAATCAATACTTCTGTAGTGAGACTCCTTCATATACCTGCTGGTCTGTTTGGGAGGTGTCGGTGAAAGCATTTCATTCAGACTGACAGAGCGGATCGTGGTGTTTGGAGTTGCTGAGATAAGTGTATTTGGAAGTGTTTTTTCCCTTTCCTCGCTTTATCATTTATCTCCTTTCCCGTTGGTTTTCCCTCTGTTGTAGTTGAGAAGTTGTTTGTATGCAAGGTGGTTTTGGTTTTTCCCTTGTACTGTCTCGTTCGTCTAAATACTGTGTTTGGGCATATTATTTCTTGTTCCCTTTGGTTGTGATCGGGGTCCTTCTCAGGACTAGATTACTGAGGTGCAGGGATCTTCAGGAGGTAGGGGTTACGCTGGCGGCCTGGACCTCTGTACCTTTAACAGTACCTCCAGGTTGAGGGATTAGTCAGGGCCCCAGCTTAGGGTCAGCTTAGGCCCCCTACCTCCAGTATACAGAGACAGCGTGACATTTTCACCGACCCACTTAGTTTTTCTCCAGCTACTATGGATCCAGTAGCCGGTCTAGCTCGGCAATTGCAGAGTTTGTCCATGGAGCTGGCGGACGTTAGGTCCAAGGTTTGGCATCCTCAGGAGCAAGCCGGACCAGAACCTAAAGTAGCTCTCCCTGATAGGTTCACTGGGGGGCGGGACAAGTTTTTTGTTTTCCGGGAGGCATGTAAATTGTACTTTCGGCTGCGGCCTCGGTCATCGGGGAGTGAAGAACAAAGGGTGGGAATTGTCATCTCGCTCCTACAAGGGGACCCACAATCTTGGGCGTTCTCTCTTCCCCCGGGTTCCCCGGCTCTCCAGTCAGTGGATAGGTTTTTCGCTGCCCTGGGACTCGTATATGATGACCCAGATCGGATCTCCCTTGCTGAGTCTAAGTTACGTAGGATCCAGCAGGGAGATCGTCCGGCGGAGGAATTCTGTTCGGAGTTCCGTAGGTGGGCCACGGACACCCAGTGGAATGACCCGGCTCTTAGGAGCCAGTTTTGTCATGGTTTATCCGACAAATTACAGGATGTGTTGGCACAGTATGACTCTCCCGTGTCTCTGGAAGCCGCTATGGCCCTCGCTATTCGCGTGGACAGACGGCTTCGGGAGAGGTGCGGGATAACTCTACCCCCTGTGATGACTCCACCTCCTACAAGGTCCCCTCATATGGTGGTTCCCCTGGTCAGTCCAGAGGAGCCTATGCAATTAGGAGGGACATCATTTCGGGGGAGGGGACCGGTGGTGCGCCATAAGGCAGGAAGGTGTTTCTTCTGCGGGAGAAAGGGACATTTTATTGGGGGGTGTCCATCCCGTCCCTTGCAGAGTGAAGAGTCGTCGGAAAACTGTTGATCCCAGGTTGTGTGGTGGGAGTAGGTATTTCGTCCCTAGGTTCGTCTCAGTTTCTCGTACCGGCGGAGGTGGTGGTGGGTACGAGAACTGAGAGGATATCTGTTCTTCTGGATAGTGGGGCCGGGGCTAATCTGGTTGATGCTCGGTTTGCCCGGGTTCAAGGTATGCGGTTGAGTGAGTTGGCTAAACCCATCCCCATATTCTCGATCGATGCCAGGCCTCTCGGGCAGGGAAGTTTTTTGCAAGTTGTGCATGACGTAAAACTTCAAGTGGGGGCAATACATAAAGAACTGTTGTCTTGCTACGTGTTGGAGGGTCTTCCCACTCCTATTGTGTTGGGCCTTCCTTGGTTAGCTAAGCATAACCCGGTTATTAATTGGCAAACCAGGGAGATAAGCCAATGGAGTAAATTCTGTAATAAAAACTGCATGAACACGGTCATTGGTGCGGTTACTCCTTGGGTCTTACCTCCATTTCTGGCGGACTTTGAGGATGTATTCTCGGAGAAAGGGTGTCAGGAACTACCTCCTCATCGCGTGTATGACTGTTCTGTAAAACTGCTCCCTGAGGCCAAGTTACCTAAAGCTAGGTTGTATAACCTTTCTGGTCCTGAGAGGCAGGCCATGAAGGATTATATCTCAGAAAGTCTGGCTAAGGGGCATATTAGACCTTCATCTTCACCGGTGGCTGCGGGGTTCTTCTTTGTTAAGAAGAAAGATGGAGGCCTACGCCCTTGCCTGGATTTCCGTGAACTTAATCGGATTACGGTCCGAGATCCGTATCCGCTCCCACTTATTCCCGATCTCTTTAATCAGATCGTGGGCGCCAAATGGTTTTCTAAGTTGGATCTCAGGGGGGCGTACAATCTGATTAGGATGAAGGAGGGGGATGAGTGGAAGACGGCGTTTAACACTCCGGAGGGGCATTATGAGAACCTTGTCATGCCATTCGGTCTGACTAATGCCCCGGCGGTGTTCCAACACTTTGTTAATGACATTTTTCGCCGCTTGGTGGGACAGTTTGTTGTCATATATCTGGATGATATCCTAATTTACTCGCCGGATCTGGTGTCTCATCAGGAGCACGTTAGGCAGGTGTTACAGATCTTGCGGGATAATAAACTGTATGCCAAGTGGGAAAAGTGTGTGTTCGCCGTACAGGAACTCCAGTTTTTAGGCTTCCTGGTTTCAGCGTCCGGTTTTCGTATGGACCCTGGGAAAGTGCGGGCAGTTCTTGAGTGGGATCGGCCAGAGAATCTTAAGGCACTACAACGTTTCCTGGGGTTTGCTAATTATTACCGGAAGTTCATTCGTAATTTCTCGTCCATGGTTAAGCCTCTCACTGACATGACTAAAAAGGGGACGGATTTTTCTAGGTGGTCTGACAAGGCTTGTCAAGCATTCTCCTCTTTGAAAAAATGTTTTGCCTCGGCGCCCATACTCATTCAACCTGATGCGTCTCAGCCATTCATTGTAGAGGTAGACGCTTCCGAGGTAGGGATGGGAGCAGTATTGTCACAGGGTTCGTCCCCTGGTAAGTGGCATCCGTGCGCCTTTTTCTCTAAAAAATTGTCGTCAGCTGAGAGGAATTACGATGTCGGCAATAGGGAACTCTTGGCCATTAAGTTAGCTTTTGAGGAGTGGCGCCATTTTCTGGAGGGGGCTGTTCATCCGGTCACCGTCATCACCGATCACAAGAACCTGCTATATCTGGAGTCCGCGAAACGTCTGAATCCCAGACAAGCTAGGTGGTCATTGTTTTTTACCAGGTTTAATTTTGTCGTTACATATCGTCCTGGGTCAAAAAATGTAAAGGCGGATGCCTTATCTCGTAGTTTCCCGGGGGCCGGGAATACGGACGACCCGATTCCTATCCTTCAGGAGGGGGTGGTGGTTTCGGCAGTATGCTCTGAGTGAGCTGGAGGAGGAGGTATTGGAGGCTCAGGGGGAAGCCCCTGTTGGACCTTCAGGGAGATTGTTTGTTCCAGATCAGTTGCGACAAAAGGTGATCGAGGCACACCATAACTCAGTTTTTGCAGGACACCCGGGGAGTAAAGCTACTGTGGATCTCCTCTCGCGTCGGTTTTGGTGGCCTAATTTACATAAGGAGGTGGTAACTTTTGTCGCGTCCTGTGGGGTTTGTGCGCGCTCTAAGACCTCACATACCCGTCCGTCTGGGGCCCTCTTACCTTTGAAGATCCCGGAGCGTCCTTGGACTCATCTGTCTATGGACTTTATTACGGACCTCCCTCCGTCTTCGGGTAAAACGGTCATACTCGTTGTAGTGGACAGGTTCAGCAAGATGGCACATTTTATCGCTCTTCCGGCTCTCCCTAATGCTAAAACTCTTGCGCAGGTGTTCATTGGGGAGATTGTGAGGCTTCACGGGGTACCCTCCGAGGTGGTGTCTGATCGGGGGTCTCAGTTTGTGTCTAAGTTCTGGAAGGCGTTTTGTGCACGGCGGGGGATGCAGTTGTCATTCTCATCGGCTTTTCATCCTCAGACCAATGGTCAGACGGAACGTATGAACCAGAGCTTGGAGACATATCTCCGGTGTTTTGTGTCAGAGAACCAGGAGGACTGGGCTTCTTTCTTACCTCTGGCAGAGTTTGCTCTTAATAATAGGCGGAGCGAGTCCACTGGTAAGTCCCCGTTTTTTGGGGCATATGGTTTTCACCCCCAGTTTTGTACTTTCAGTGGGGGGGGCTCTTCGGGGGTTCCTGAGGAGGAACGATTTTCCTCATCACTCGCTTCAGTATGGAGAAGGGTGCTGAAGGATCTGAATACTATGGGGAACCGATACAAACGTATGGCTGATAGCAGGAGAGTGTCTGGTCCGGACCTAAGTGTGAACGATCGGGTATGGTTGTCTACCAGGAATATAAAACTTAAGGTTCCCTCCTGGAAACTGGGTCCCAGGTTCATCGGGCCGTACAGAATCAGTTCTATTATTAATCCGGTGGCATTCCGTCTTGACCTTCCCCCTACGTTTAAAATTCACAACGTGTTTCACAGATCATTGCTTAAGAGGTATGTGGCGCCGGTGGTACCGTCACCTTTACCTCCCCCTCCAGTGGTTGTCAATGGTAACTTGGAGTTCCAGATATCGAGGGTCATCGATTCACGCTTTAATCGCCGGTCCCTTCAGTACCTGGTTCATTGGAAGGGGTATGGTCCTGAGGAGAGGATGTGGGTTCCTGCGTCGGATATTAACGCAGACCGATTAGTTCGGGCCTTCCACACGACTCACCCGGATAAACCTGGCCCTGAGGGTCCGGAGGCCCCTCGTAGAAGGGGGGGTACTGTCACGGGTGTGTTGCCACGAAGATCGTCACGAGTACACAGCCTGACTTCTCGCAGCTGACTTGTTGGTGCTTTGTGTTTCTCGGCAGTGAGGGAGTTAATTCTCTCTCTCTCTCTCTGGGCTAGATGAGGTCCAGCCTCGCCCAGCTGCAATCAATACTTCTGTAGTGAGACTCCTTCATATACCTGCTGGTCTGTTTGGGAGGTGTCGGTGAAAGCATTTCATTCAGACTGACAGAGCGGATCGTGGTGTTTGGAGTTGCTGAGATAAGTGTATTTGGAAGTGTTTTTTCCCTTTCCTCGCTTTATCATTTATCTCCTTTCCCGTTGGTTTTCCCTCTGTTGTAGTTGAGAAGTTGTTTGTATGCAAGGTGGTTTTGGTTTTTCCCTTGTACTGTCTCGTTCGTCTAAATACTGTGTTTGGGCATATTATTTCTTGTTCCCTTTGGTTGTGATCGGGGTCCTTCTCAGGACTAGATTACTGAGGTGCAGGGATCTTCAGGAGGTAGGGGTTACGCTGGCGGCCTGGACCTCTGTACCTTTAACAGTACCTCCAGGTTGAGGGATTAGTCAGGGCCCCAGCTTAGGGTCAGCTTAGGCCCCCTACCTCCAGTATACAGAGACAGCGTGACAAATATATGGCAGCTGGCCTACTTTAGTCTTCATTCCAGGTACATTAAAGGGGTTGTTCACTACTAGGACAACCCCATCTGATTCCTCATGTTTGGCGCGGTTAAAATAAAAACATCTATACTCTCCTCCGATGCTGGTACCGTTCCAGCCGAGTCGACACTTGCATTCTCAGGGCTCACATGAAGTTGTTACTTCACATGAGCCTTGTGCCCAATCAGCCCCAGCTTCACTGTCCCCATCTTTGGACGTATTGAACATCAATAGGAAGTTAAGGCTGCTGCTTCTCTCCGACTTCCTCTTAATGTTTGATTTGTCCTGAAGGTGGGGACAGTAGATCCAGCGCTGATTGGACACAAGGTGCATGTGACATAACAACCTCATGTGAGCCCTGGGAGTGCTGACACAGCTGGAACGGCGTTGACACCAGAGGTGAGTAACGGTGTTTTCATTTTATCAAGGCCAAACATGAGGAATGAGAAGGGGTTGTCCTAGTAGTGGTAACAGCTTGGCCTTACATTGATTTGATTGTAGAACTAGTGGTATCGCCATTTTGCCAAAGTATCCCAGGAGTCATTTTTGCATGTTGTTTATGCTACTGTTAGCAACCTGCATGGACTAAACATGCTGCCATAGCCTGCAGCATCTCTGGACTTGTCGCCCTTTGAGCACTACTGGGACATCATGGGTTGGCAATTGAAGAGGGAGCAGCCAACAGCGAATCTTGATGATTTGTGTGCTCTTGTGCATTCAGCAGGGAAGAACATTCCTCAGGCACCTGTTAATAACCTGAAGCATAGCATGTCAAGGTGTATAAGTGCGTGTATATCTTCACTCTTTACTGAATAAATCGTGATGTTTTGAAAGTTTTGTTTCCATTTCTTCATTCTTTACATATCTTTAACATATCTATCAATCTTATGATTTCCATAATTCCATAAGTTTTCCTTCTTGGTGTTGCAATTTCAATGTGGAGTAGTCAATTAAGTCAACCTAAGGCTCTAAAGCAAAACTGGATTATAGAGAATCCACATTCTTCACTGATATTGCAATAGCGAGAAATGTTACTGCTTTATACAATTGCATTAAGCCAAGAAATAGTCTCAGAATATGACAATACAAATCAACATTTTATTTTTTTATCATTATTATCATTATTTCATATTTAGTAACCCCCAGAACAAAGGACAAAGTTACCATAGTAAAATTGTAAAAATCAAACCTTATACTGTTGATCCATGTGGGATCCATTTTTTTGGGAAGGGTTTGTGCACCTATAGACTTGAATTTGTGAGACTTTTTTCATGCAGATGTTCAGTTTGTGTAAATAAATGTTGATCTACACAGACCATTGAATAACATTGGTCCAAATGCAGTGAATTCAGTTTTTCCACTGACCGAAGTTAAAGTCGTGTGAATGTTGCCTTGAGTTGACATATCCCTGCTTTGTTCAGTTGTTGTGTCCTATTGTTATGTGTAAGGGCAATGTGTCTGGCATATATATAGGGGACCATGAGTGTGGGCGTGAAAGGAGTGTACAATTTTATGTAATTTTAACCCATATAGAGTTCATTTGAAACCTCTAAAAAAACTGCAAAAGGCTATTTAGAAAAAAATTCACATTATTTATATTTGATCCATTTACTTACATGTGATGGAACAGCCATGTTTGATGTAAAGAGCAAATATGAATATAAGGGTTGTCTTCAAACTTCCCATGATGAATGATCAAAGCCTGAAAAAGCGAAAGGCATTCAGTTGGAGTGAATAAAAGAGTGGGATGGCGTTCAGTGGGGAGAGAGAAAGAGAGAGAGACTGCCATATATCTGCGAGATATATTGGGGAAGCCCATGCAGCAGTCTGCGAAAGATACAGTCTACTACAATGTGTAAAACGGAGACAGATTTTTGGGCGATTCACGCAAATCTAAATGCACATTGGTCGGATCTGATGCGACCTGCCTATTTCAGTAAATTCAACTCGAATTTGATTCTTGTCAAATTGATTCAGTCGTTTCTACTCATATATCATTATATAAGAAATGGCTTCAATTTTGTTTTTAGAAGAAACAAGCAATTTGACAGGAAGTTTGTCAATTATACATTTATCATTGCGAGATTATTTAGAACCCTCGATGTTCTTTTCTTTTTTAAATGGAACCTGTCAGCACATTTTTTACATATGGAAGCAGTGCGTAGGTGCTTATCCTGAAATAGAAATTATACTTTTTCTGTAAGTATCTAATATATTATGCTTGAGAAATCTAGTGTAGAAGCCATCCGCAAATTAGGCTGGAAGTGCACTGGGAATGTGTCAGTGCACTTAGAAGACTTTCCATTTGTAAAAACTTGCTTTCAGGTTCCCTTTCTATGCTGACATAGTAGTTGTCATTACTACCTCTTGTGGTAGGCGTGGTAGGCTATCCCACAGTCTAACTGCTTTAACTGTAAAGAGCTCTTTCGTATTTAGATATTGGAATCACCTTTCCTCCAAATGAAATTAAGTTCCTTTGGTCCTTTGTAATGTCTTTAGAAGTAATAAATCATGTACCAGTGCTTTGTATTGACCACACATATATTTTCAGTGGCTTGCAAAAGTATTTACCCCCTTGGCATTTTTCGTGTTTTGCTACCTCACTCACAACCTGGAATTTTACTGTTTTTTTTTGAGGGTTTGCATCAGTTCATGTAAAGAACAAGCCTACAACTGTGAACATTTGGTTTTCTCTTTATTGTGAAGCAAACAACAAATAGGACAATATAACTCAAAACTTCAGTGTGCATAAATGTTCACCCCCCTCAAGTCAGTACTTAGTAGAGACTCATTTTGCAGCAATTATAGCTGCAAGTTGCAATTGATAAGTCTCTATGAGCTTTTCACATCTTGCCACTGGGATTTTTGCCCATTCCTCAAGGCAAAACTGCTCCAGTCTCTTCAAGTTAGATGCTTTCATTTGGTGAACAGCAATCTTCAAGTCTGACTACAGATTCTCAATTGGATTAAGGTCTGGGCTTTGATTAAGCCACTCCGCAACATTTACACATTTTTCCTTAAACCACTCAACTGTTGCTTTAGCAGTGTGCTTTGAGTCATTCATTGTCTTTTTTGAAGGTGAAGCTCTGTCCCAGTCTCAAATCACTGACAGACTAAAACAGGTTTTGCTCAAGAATATACCTGTATTTCACACCATTCATCTTTCCCTTGACTCGGTCCATTTTCTCTGTCCCTGCTGCCGAGAAACACAACATGATGTTGCTACCACTATGTTTCACTGTGAGGATGGGGTTCTTGGGGTGATGAGCTGTGTTGGTTTGGCATCAGACCTAGTATTTACCTTGGTGGTCAAAAAGTTCAATTTTGACCTCATCTGACCACAACACCTTCCTCCATACATTTGGGGAATCTCCCACATATCTTTTGGCAAACAAAAAACAAGACTTACAATTTTTGTGTGTAAGTAAAGGCTTTTTTCTGCCCACTCTTCCATAAAGGACACCTCTATGGAGTGTATGGCTTATTGTGGTCATATGGACAGATGGTTGGCATCTCTGCAGCTCCTTCAGGTTCACTTTTTGTCTCTGTGCTGCCTCACTGATTAATGCCCTCCTTGCCCAGACTGGGAGTTTTAATGGGAGGCCCTCTTATGGCAAGTTTGTTGTGGTACCATGTTCTTTCCATTTGATGATAATGGATTTGATGGTGCTCCGGGTTGATCATCAGAGACTGGGATATTTTTTAACCCAACCTGACTTGTACTTTTCAACAACTTTGTCCATGACTTTTTTGAAGATCTCCTTGGTTTTCATGGTGTTGTTTGGTTAGTGGTGCCTCTTGCTTAACCCCTTCGCTACCTTCGGATTTTCCGTTTTACGCCATTTACCGATCGGATTAATTCTTTTATTATATTGATAGATTGTGCGATTCTGAACGCGACGATACCAAATATGTGTATGTGGGATTTATCTTTTATTTTATTTTGAATGGGGCAAAAGGGGGGTTATTTAAAATTTTATATTTTTTTAATTTTTTTTAGATTTTTAAAAACATTTTTTTAAAAACTTTTTGCTTCCTTCTATAGTCTCCATAGCAGACTAGAAGCAGCAACTGTCCGATCGCCTCTGCTACATATAGGTGATCAGCAGATCACCGGTATGTAACAGAAATGCTCCTGTACTATGAGTGCCGACCACTAGGTGGTGCTCATAGTAATCTTTACATGACAACCACTGGTGTCTGCTGCAGACCCAGGGTTGTCATGACCACCCAACGGTGACCTGAGATCACGTGACGGGGTCACCGATGGGCGGGGCTAATGCCGCGCTTCCGGCACGGTGATGTTAAATGCCGCTGTCAGAGATTGGCAGCGGCATTTAACATGTTAACAGCTGCAGGTGGATCGCGATTCCACCCGCGGTTGTTGCCGGCACATGTCAGCTGTAATAATCAGACATATGCCCGGTTCAGTGCGGGCTCAGTGCCGGAGACCTCACTGAACCGGGGGTGCTGGCCTGGGGCGTACTAATATGCCCTGGGCCAGTAAGGGGTTAATGGTGTTGCAGCCTCTGTGGCCTTTCAGAAAAGGTGTGTATATACTGACAGACCATGTGACACTTAGATTGCACACAGGTGGACTTCCTTTGACTAAGCATGCGGCTTATAAAGGTAATTACATGCACCAGAAATTTTTAGGGGCTTCATCGCAAAAGGGGTGAATACATATGCACATGCCAATTTTTGGTTATTTGATCTCATAAATGTGATTTATGCATATTTTTCTCACTTCACCAACTTAGACTATTTAGGGCTGATGCATCACACACAAATTTGATTATAAAAATATTTAAACAGAGGTTATAATGTAAAATAATAGGTTAAAAAAAACAGGGGGGAGAGTGAATACTTTCACAAGCCACTATATACATGTAAATAAGATAACCAGGGCCGGCCCCAGGTTTTTGTGGGCCCTGGGCCAAAGAGTCTCAGTGGGCCCCTTTAACACATAACACAATTCATGATGCAAAGATGTCACTAACTTCTTACATTACATGAGTGATAACTGTTGTAAACTCTACAATAGCTCAGAAACCGGTGAATCCTGACAGTGCACAGTGCAGACCAGACAATATAGTCCTCCATACAGTATTATGGGCACCACATAGTCCTCCATACAGTATTATGGCACCACAGAGTCCTCCATACAGTATTATGGGCACCACATAGTCCTTCATACAGTATTATGGCACCACAGAGTACTCCATACAGTATTATGGGCACTGCATAGTCCTCCATACAGTATTATAGGCACCACAGAGTCCTCCATACAGTATTATGGGCACCACAGAGTCCTCCATACAGTATTATGGGCACCACAGAGTCCTCCATACAGTATTATGAGCACCACATAGTCCTCCATACAGTATTATGGGCACCACTAAGTCCTCCATACAGTATAATGGGCCCCATATAATGCTCCATACAGAATAATGGACCCCATATAATGCTCCATAAAGGATACTGGCCCCCTATATAATGCCCCATGCAGGCTGTGCCCCCATACAATGCCCCATGCATGCTGTGCCCCCATATAATGACCCATGCATGCTGTGCCCCCATATAAAGCCCCATGCAGGCTGTGCCCCCATATAAAGCTCCATGCAGGCTGAGCCCCCACATAATGCTCCATGCAGGCTGAGCCCCCACATAATGCTCCATGCAGGCGGTGCCCCCATATAATGCCCCATGCAGGCTGTGCCCCCATATAATGCTCCATGCAGGTGCCCCCATATAATTCTTCCTGCTGTGCCCCCATATAATGCCCCATGCAGATGCCCCCATATGATGTCTCCTGCTGGGCCCCCATATAATGCCCCATGTAGGTTCCCCCATATAATGCCTCCTGCTGGGCCCCAATATAATACCCCATGCAGATGCCCCCATATAATGCCTCCTGCTGGGCCCCCATATAATGTCCCATGCAGATGCCCCCATATAATGCATCCTGCTGTACCCCCATATAATGTCCCATGCAGATGCCCCCATATAATGCCTGCTGCTGGGCCCCCATATAATGCCCCATGCAGATGCCCCCATATAATGCCTGCTGCTGGGCCCTCATATAATGCCCCATGCAGGTGCCCCCATATAATGCCTCATGCAGATGCCCCCATATAATGCCTCCTGCTGGGCCCCCATATAATGCCCCATGCAGGTGCCCCCATATAATGCCTCCTGCTGGGCCCCCATATAATGCCCCATGAAGATGCCCCCATATAATTCCTCCTGCTGGGCCCCCATATAATGTCCCATGCAGGTGCCCCCATATAATGCATCCTGCTGTACCCCATATAATGCCCCATGCAGATGCCCCCATATAATACCTGCGGCTGGGCCCCCATATAATGCCCCATGCAGGTGTCCCTATATAATGCCCCATGCAGATGCCCCCATATAATTCCTCCTGCTGGGCCCCCATATAATGCCCATGCTAGCACCCCCATATAATGCCTCCTGCTGTGCCCCCATATAATGGCCCATGCAGATGCCCCCATATAATGCCTCCTGCTGGGCCCTTATATAATGTCCCATGCAGGTGCCCCCATATAATGCATCCTGCTGTACCCCCATATAATGCCCCATGAAGATGGCCCCATATAATGCCTCCTGCTGGGCCCCCATATAATGCCCCATGAAGATGGCCCCCTATAATGCTTCCTGCTAGGCCCCCATATAATGTCCCATGCAGGTGCCCCCATATAATGCATCCTGCTGTACCCCCATATAATGCCCCATGCAGATGCCCCCATATAATGCCTTCTGCTGGGCCCCCATATAATGCCCCATGCAGGTGCCCCCATATACTGCCTCCTGCTGTGCCCCCATCTAATGCCCCATGCAGATACCCCCATATAATGCCTCCTGCTGAGCCCCCATATAATGCCCCATGCAGATGCCCCCATATAATGCCTCATGCAGATGCCCCCATATAATGCCTCCTGCTGGGCCCCCATATAATGCCCCATGAAGTTGGCCCCCTATAATGCTTCCTGCTAGGCCCCCATATAATGTCCCATGCAGGTGCCCCCATATAATGCATCCTGCTGTACCCCCATATAATGCCCCATGCAGATGCCCCCATATAATGCCTTCTGCTGGGCCCCCATATAATGCCCCATGCAGGTGCCCCCATATACTGCCTCCTGCTGTGCCCCCATCTAATGCCCCATGCAGATACCCCCATATAATGCCTCCTGCTGGGCCCCCATATAATGCTTCATGCAGATGCCCCCATATAATGCCTCCTGCTGGGCCCCCATATAATGCCCCATGCAGATGCCCCCATATAATGCCTCCTGCTGGGGCCCTATATAATGCCCCATGTAGATGCCCCCATATAATGCCTCCTGCTGGGGCCCCATATAATGCCCCATGCCTCTATACATCAAAAAAAATAAAAAAATCAAATACCTCACTTCTCCTCACCTGCTGCCGCTGCTCCGGACTCCTCACCCGCGTCGCTGTCTTCCTGCTCTGCGCTGTGACTGCTCAGTAGAGGGCACGGTGGAAAGATGTCACCGTGCTCTCTGACCTGAGACATCACAGTGCAGCAGCCGCGAAGGAGACAGGACCTGCTGCGGAGGCACGGGGAGAGGTACATATTGTGACGGCTGCCGGGGCCATGAGCAAGTGGGGGGGCGGGCGCAGGCACCGGCACTGCTTTCCTGCACTCACAGGTCCCATAGAGCGCCGGGGTGCCTGATGGCGAGTGGGCCCCCCCACCTGCTCAGGGCCACGGTATTTGCCTGATGATAACCTCTGAGGCATCCTTCTTCTAAGCTAAATAAGACTAATTTTTTGTGACCTCTCATTATAAGACAGACCTTCCATCCTATGTAATTATCAAGATGCCCACTCTGAACCCTATGTACCTTTTTTATATCCTTTTTAGAATGGAGCCCCAAACTAGATCCCATGGTCAAGATATGGCCTTACTAGTGATTTATAAAGAGGTAAATAATATTTGGATCACAGTTTTTTTTTCTGTTTTTATACACCCTAAAATATTATTTTATTGCCACAGCTGCATGACATTGAGTACTGCTACTTAGCTTACCTATATCCAGAATACTCAACTTCTTCTCCTATTCTGTTATCTCCAGTTTTATTCCATTTATAGGGCACCTGACATATAACAGATAACACTATTAACCTGTAGATATAGAATTAATCTGCAGGTTAATAGCATTAGGGAGGTTCCTGGCTGCTGTCCTGAAAGTGTGGCACCTGGGAGAAAATTAACTTTATTTCTCCCCTGAGCACCGGCTCTCAGTCATACAGATCTTCCAGCATGACTACAGACACTACTCACTATGACGGGAATGGCGGCTGTAAGAACTCCCAGGCACTTAGACTGACAGCCGGCTCTGCAGTGCATCAATGTAAAGCTAGCTGTCAGTCCAAGTGTCGGGGCGTACTAACCGCAGGTGACTATAACCACCTGTATGACTGAAAGCCAGTGGTCTCGAGAGAGAAATAAAGTCAGAGAGAAAAAACGCCCGGGCATATTCCTAACGCTATTAACCTACAGATTAATTCCATACCTGGAGATTAACAGCACTATCCGACCTGAAAGATTAATATATACAGTATACAGCAATATGATTACAGCAGGCTAGATGAATAACTACATTTATTGATGTTAAATTTCATTAATAATGTTTTTGCTCATATGGCCAGCTTGCTTAGATTTTTCTGTAATTTTATGCAATTGAATTATCCTGCAAAGTTTTGTATTATCAGTAAAGACTGAAGATACATTTCAGCTGGTTGATTAAATGGAACAAGGATTCCAAGGAACGCTTCTTTCCTGATAATCTTCCAGTGTAAACAGGCTGCCAACCACCAGATAAATGAGTGAAACGCTCATTCATCAAGTGAAATTATTTTTAAGTTTTCTTAATAATCATCGTTCTCAGCAGCACATCGTCCCATGTAAACAGGACATGTGCTGTTGAGAACAATTACAGTCTATGCTCACAAAACTATCTATTAGTGATCATTCTACGCACACAGCCATTTAGACAATGTAATATTTAACATCAGCTCTTTGAGTTCCCCATTAAGGGATGAGAAGTGCCTTAAAATTGCCCAAACAATTAAATATTCATTTTTAAAGAGAACCTGTCACAATTTTGTAATGTAAAGTAAAGACATGGTGCTATAATACAGATTAAATTGATACTTTTGGTGAAGAAATCTGCTATGTTGTTCTTCTTTAATCACCATTTACAGTTTTCTACTAATTAGATTTCGGTGCACAGGGGCCGGGTCTTCTCTCCCATGACTGTGATTCCTCGGCCCCTCCACCTGCCTCCTCTGTTAGAAGACGAGATTTCAAACAGAGAAGGTAGGTTACTGAAAAAGCAATAAGCTGTTATTTAAAAACCGAAGGCAGGCATGGGGGCTGGAGAATCACAGACACGGAGGAGAAGACCCAGTGCACAGCCCGACCCTGTTCACCAAAATATAATTAGAATTTTTTTTTAAAATGGTGATTAAAGAAGATCAACAAAGTGGATTTCTTCACCAAAGTTATCAATTTAATCAATATTTCAGTGTCATTACAGACATGTCTTTACTTTACATTACAAAATCGTGCTGGCAGGTTCTCTTTAAAGGGAACCTGTGAGCTGATTCATGCTGTCCAAACAATAGGCAGCATGAATCCAAGCCTGGCTGCATGATTGCAGCTGGGTATATTTTTGTCTGAAACGCTTCAGTGAAAATATAGTTATAAGTAATGACCAGAGACATAGTCGGGGACGACACTAGTCCAATGCCGCACCCAGTCAGTTTTTCCCTGCAAATGATAGGTCTCTTGCTATGGGAGAGAGATGTCAATTACTTACAATGGCACTGGGAGAAGCTGGCTGGGTGCGGCACTGGTGACGTCACTAACTATGGTCCCAATTCTTATAACTATATTTTCTCTGAAACACCAGAGTTTTTCAAAAAACAATGTACCTGGCTGCAATTGTGCAGCCAGGCTCTGATTCATGCTGCAAATGGTTTGGGTGCATGGATTAGTTTTCTTTAAATATCAAATATCAAAATGATGTGCCAAGTAATGTTTTACTTCTTAGTGATCAAAGCGTTGTTTGTCAGATGCAGAGCTCTGTATAGACATAGAAGTTACTAATAGATGCAGCCACACCTAGCTTACTGCCTTCATTTATTTTTATTTTTTGCTTATTTAGGGCAGCATAAATTGTTATCGAAAAATAATAAATTGTGCATGTCTTGTAGATACCTCTTTCAGTAGATTTTCCATCTTCACTCATCTCTAACATTCTGATATTGATCTGCTAATGCAGACTACAGTCCTCAGTTCTATCCAATGGCCACAGTGATAGGCCATTGACATAGAACTGCTTTCGCCTAACAGTCTCAATGTATCCTATGATCATACATAGTTTCAACCTTACATTATTCTCTGCTTGCAATAGGTTTCCTCTTGACAGCTTTTACAAGCAGGAGACAAGCCTGAGCAGTCAAAAGATGCATTTTATATAATACACTGGATATTCTGCATACAGGGCACACAAGTAATAATTATTCTCAATATGACTGAGGGGAGATCATAGTTTAGACCCACTATATAATTTCTCTCCTTATAATTATTTTTTGAACTTCATGAGAGGACATACAAAGAAGCAAGGAGGAAAGGCCTTGGTGGGGCATTTTGTTAGAGCTGTCAGGAGATATTTAATCGGTGATGATATCTTCCTGAAGTTCACATGAATCAAGAAAATAACCTATTCACACTGGAGAGCATGTACTGGCCTTGCTGTCTCTGACATGGCTGAGATAACACAGCTGTTCATAATGAAAGGTACAAAATGTATAGATGCAACTGAGCTGGGCTGACACAAATTACACTGCTATAATATTGCTATTAAGTGAGAAGTATAAGGGCAAAAAAAAATTAGAGTGCTTGTTCAATGGATTTGCAACCCTGTATGAGTGCATGAATTAAAGATTTATTACAAAATTAATCAACAAAAAATCCTGAGAACCTAAAATAATAATATGGTGTTAAAAATGATCATTCATTTTAAGATTTCATTTAAAACAGAATTCTGTTTTAAATAAAATCTTGAAATATTTTAACTTATTAGATTTAAATAAAAAATGAGCATTACTTACATATACAGTATATATAATTGCATTATTTCATCAATTTTTTTTCAATTTTCCCCATTAAATTTATATACATTATGTTGAAAATGAATCAATATTAGTCAATATAATTGTCTTCAATTGGTTATCAGATCCCACCAGTAATAAGATATCAAATAGTCATCAATATTCTACAATGTGAATATCATCCTTGATGGATTAACAATTTCGTTGACATTGGTTTTCTTTCCTCCTCATACTAAGTTCTGCTGACGAATAAATATCCTTTTAAGACATTGAATCGAAAAGTCCTACAGACTTTCCATTTTCATTACCTCCTACATATCTTACCTTCTGGCAGAAGAACTGGTCCTTGATCTAACTTCAGCTAATAGCTCAGGGCTTTTAAAGAATCTAACTGACCAGAAAAAGGTGTGGTACTTCCTCTACAACTAGTCTGACCTAGCTCTTAGTTGTAACCAGTGGTGGTTTGTCATTCAGACAATGCATAGTTCTCTCTTGTCATTCACTAAAGTACTCTTGTGAACAGCCTGAATTTCTTTCCCCCATCTTTAGTTATAGCTGTTACTTGTGCCTCAGGAACATCAGTGACACTCTACGAAATGATGACACTGGGCAAATGTACCAAGGACTCTAGGTTTTATCCCCACGATAGGTGATAACTTGCTGATCTATGGAACTGGTAGAACAAGGATTTTTTTTTATCCCCAACAGGGAACTTTTATCCCTGTTACAAACTGGAGTATCAATTTGTATGCCCGATCTTCGATCTATTTATTCTCTATAGGGCTGCCAGAAAAAGCCAAGCACAGCATTTGGCAGCTCCATAGGGAATGAATGAAGCATTGGCAAAACATGTGTACTGCAGCTTCATTCTAATGGGGATACAGCTTTCATGTTGTACTGTTTGATGCGGGTCCTAGCTGATGGACGCCCACTGTACAAGAAGATATCTCCTATGCTATAGACAGGTGATAACTTGTTTTCATAACATAACCTCTTTAAGGACCAGCCTAGATCCCGTCTGTTTGATCTCACAACAGCAAACAAGAGTATATGAATGATTTCAAGATGTATAGAAATAAGATAGGTGGAAAACATGCACCAAGTCCTTCTGTCCCATGTGGTTAGGGATGTGATTGTTTATCAGCTCTGAAGAGAATCTGTTTTATGTTTGGTTATGTGGCCCTACACTTCTATGTATGCCCCTGATTAAGTATGTGATTGAAAATCTCAATGTAACAACAACTTTGATGTATAATATATGTAGCTGATCAATTTTTCTCACAATACTATTTTTTTTACCAAAAATAAACTTTTATGAGAAAGAGTTTAAATATCTACCCAGACCTAATTTAAGCAAAACTATTTCCTCTTTATTATCATTCTCAAAAGGACGAAATGACTAACAGTGATATATATTTAAATGAAATAATTAATTACGGTAAATCAGTGGTATGACATTTACTTACATAATAAATCATAAATAATTTGTCCTCTACACCTATAAACACTTCATCTAAAAATTTTACAAATGAGGAAACATTTGCAAAAACATTCTTGTTAGACACACACCCAAGAAAATACCTTTGTTGGCATCTACACTGTGTGCAGAGTTATTAGGCAAGTTGTATTTTAGAGGATTATTTTTATTATTGATCAACAACTATGTTCTCAATCAACCCAAAAGACTCATAAATATCCAAGCTTAATATTTTTGGAAATTGGAGTGTTTTTTTTTTCGATTTGGCTATCTTAGGAGGATATCTGTTTGTGCAGGTAACTATTACTGTGCAGAATTATTAGGCAACTTAATAAAAACCAAATATAATCCCATCTCACTTGTTTATTTTCACCAGGTAAACCAATATCAGTGCACAAAATTTAGAAATAAACATTTTTTGACATGCAAAAACAAACACAAAAAAAATTAGTGATCAATATAGCCACCTTTCTTTACGATGACACTCAACAGCCTTCCATCCATAGATTCTGTCAGTTGCTTGATATGTTTTCAATCAACATTGCGTGCAGCAGCCACCACAGCCTCCCAGACACTGTTCCGAGAGGTGTACTGTTTTCCCTTCCTGTAGATCTCACATTTTATGATGGACCACAGGTTCTCTATGGGGTTCAGATCAGGCGAACAAGGGGGCCATGTCATTATTTTTTCTTCTTTTAGACCTTTACTGGCCAGCCACGTTGTGGAGTAGTTGGATGCATGTGATGGAGCATTGTCAAGCATGAAAATCATGTTTTTCTTGAACGATACAGACTTCTTCCTGTACCACTGCTTGAAGAAGTTGTCTTCCAGAAGCTGGCAGTAGGTCTGGGAGTTGAACTTCACTCCATCCTCAACCCGAAAAGGTCCCACAAGTTTATCTTTGATGATACCAGCCCATACCAGTACCCCACCTCCACCTTGCTGGCGTCTGAGTTGGAGTGGAGCTCTCTGCCCTTTACTGATCCAGCCTCTGGCCCATCCATCTGGCCCATCAAGAGTCACTCTCATTTCATCAGTCCATAAAACCTTTGAAAAATCAGTCTTAAGATATTTCTTGTTCCATTCTTGACGTTTTATCTTATGTTTCTTATTCAAAGGTGGTTGTTTTTCAGCCTTCCTTACCTTGGCCATGTCCCTGAGTATCGCACACCTTGTGCTTTTTGATACTCCAGTAACGTTGCAGTTCTGAAATATGGCAAAACTGGTGGCGAATGGCCTCTTGGAAGCTTCACGCTTGATTTCTTCAAATCATGGGCAGTTATTTTGCGCCTTTTTTGGCCAACACGCTTCTTGCGACCCTGTTGTCTATTTGCCATGAAATGCTTGATTGTTCGGTGATCACGCTTCAAAAGTTTGGAAATTTCAAGACTGCTGCATCCCTCTGAAAGACATCTCACAATTTTGGACTTTTCAGAGCCCGTCAAATCTCTCTTCTGACCCATTTTGCCAAAGGAAAGGAAGTTGCCTAATAATTAAGCACACCTTATATAGGGTGTTGATGTCATTAATTGGTAGTTGGTTCTCAAGCCTATGCAGCTTGGAGTAGGACAACATGTATAAAAAATATCATGTGATCAAAATACTCATTTGCCTAATAATTCTGCATGTGGTGTAATTGCTGGCAGCCTTACATTAGCATAGGGAGACATTATCAAAACATACAAAGCAGTAGAGTGTTAAAAACCCTTTAGCCATCTATAAATACAAGAATTGTCTTCTCATACAGCATTATCCATATGTATGACTACCTCTTGAAGCTCATCAAGAGAATGCCAAGAGTGTGCAAAGCAGTCATCAAAGCAAAAGGTGGCTACTTTGAAGAACCTAGACTATAAGACATATTTTCAGTTGTTACACATTTTTTTTAAGTATATAATTCCACATGTGTTAATTCATAGTTTTGATGCCTTCAGTGTGAATGTACAATTTTCATAGCCATTAAAATACAGAAAAATCTTTAAATGAGGTGTGTCCAAACTTTTGGTCTGTACTGTATATCTATATATATATAATAAGTATGACGATAAAAACACTGAAAATAACAAATCTAACTGTGTCTAAGGCACACTACAAAGTGTTACATTTTAGCCTTCATTATCCATTAAAAGTATACCTTCTATTCTACTATATAATCCAAACAAAGGCATCTAGTAAAAAAAAAGTCTACTGTGCTGTATAGCTTTTTTTACAGTAGGAACTAATAGTCAACAGATGCCTATGCAGTTTAATCTACTGTATCATCAGTATATGTTGGCAAATCCTTACATACCTCGAAGAAATATAGCAGAATGTAATTGTGGTACCCCTGCGGGTCCAGTTGCCACAGAGGTACTGCATCTCATCCAGAGGTGTGGTACCCCACTCTCAGATAAGGAGAGAGCACTACTCGGGACCCAACCACTCACATCCAACACTACACCACCTCATAAGGGAAGGTCCAGATAGCTCCTAAGGGAGAGCACAGGCCTGGTCCCTGTCAGGAGGGTGGAACTAAGTAGAGGAGGTGGGTGCAGGAAATAGTTTAGGGGAGCACTGAAAGAGCAATATAAAATGAAGGGTGGAAACATCTAGAAGGGGGGATTCCTGCTTGTCCTTGGAGTCCTTGGAGCAGGAGTTCAGTGAGTTCTGAGGAGTGAGTTCAGGAGTGAGGATCGTGAGGTGTAAGGTCCTGATGGCGGAGGGGCCCAGTCAAAGGGGCCCAAGTGGAGAGTGAGGAGAGAACACCGGAGCAGTGAGAGGGGCTCCAGAGATAGAAGGGATCCTAGGGGCACAGCGAGTGCAGAATGCCACCCGTGTGCCCGAGTTCACGATGATCGTGGAGGGATCAAGGCTGCAGTAGGGGACCGGCTCCAGACTAGTGGAGTACTTTTAGGCTCAGCTAGTGACTCGCCCCCTGGGCCGTGGGGCACCCGGGACCGGACTTCAGGGCAATGCTGGGAGTAGTAGTGGCGACCCGGTCCCATGGCTCAGGGTGGCCAGACCAATATTGTGGCAGTCTCTGTATCAGTATAATGCAATGTCCGACTATGCCACCCGTGGATTGCGGTCAATAAGAACCGCCGCTGCTGGACCGACCTCTGATGCTGATGTTGTGAGGGCAGCAGAGTGTAGTATAACTCCCCATGGGAGGAGTTTAGCCTCAGGGTAGTGAGTGTGGATGATGGGAGTGATGGTGCACGGGCGCAGCAGGAACGACTCAGAGGCTTTGCAGTGCAGTTCAGGGTCTTTACTGATGATGATAAGGCAGACCCTCCCGGGAGTACTGGCTGGCATGAGAGGCCTGGTCAGTCTGTGAGCAAACTGGAGTTCCCCTGGCCAGGTGGAGTTGTAGGCCTCCCCGTCTATCTGCACTCTTCCTGGCTACCTTGCTGTAAGCGAGTGGAAGTAGCCCACGTCCCTGTGTGTACCGTGTGGTGCTCACCCGTATGGCTGGTGACTTGGGGCCTTCTGATAGCCCCCGCTCCTCGATGGCGGTGCTGGTCCCTTGCTCGTGACTGAGCCTCCGGGCTTCTATGGCCAGAGGACCTGAAATCCCCTGCCGGCGGGTTTCTGCTGCTGGGTATATATAAGTCCCCACAGCCTCGGACTCCTGTGTCCGGTTCTTGGCGTCTTCAGCCAGGACGAACTCCGCTTAGCTCAAGTCCCTGGTCTTCAGCTCCTGCTCCTACAGAGCTCCTCGCTGTTACTTTCCCTGTGTCTGGAACAAACTCCAGGCTCTGACTCACTAACCCCGCCCCAGATCCAGTTTATATAGGGCAGGTTCCTCCCCTATCTGGTCTGGGACAGGAGGTGTTGCATGTTCAAGGACTCCTGACCAGGGAATCTCCCACTTGCTCTCAGACGTGATATTTCTATCACTGTGGCAACCAGACCCCTGGGGTGCCACACTAGCAAACCGGAGATTGCGGTATCTTCATGTGCCGTAGCCAAAATCCACACATAATCACTGAAAAGGTGGCCATATAGAACCAAGGGGACAGACCGGATGTCGCCCAACAATGCCCGCGGCCACTGTCTCCGGACACGGTGTGTGAGGTGCAGGGCAGGAGGGAGAGAGCCAGCGCAGAGAGACAACCTAGAGAGGCACACAGAAAGGGGTCCCGTTCAAATGCACCTAAGTTATCTGAGAGTTGGCTGGATCACTTCCCCAGAGGACACAGGACGACCTGGGCGGTTATAATCTGGCCATTGTAACCTGGAGCATCTTGATAACTGTGAGTAAATACTTGAAGACTTCACCCTGCTGTGTCCTTGACTTAATTGTTGCGCCACCTGCCTTGCACAACACTGACAACATCTACCTCATCAATCACTATATACTGCCCTGGAGCTTAGCTGTGCCCCTGGAGAGCTGTACTATCTCTGCTGCGTCACCAACAGCTCCAGTGGATCTGAACAGCAGCGGCGGCCACCTATAGCCGAATACCATGGGTGGCGTCACAAATTTTATTCCCCAAATTGACTTTCTCTTTTCTTTATTTGACCGCTCTGGGCCATGGACCGTGTCACTGCCACCGTGACTCCCCCAATAGAAAGGACCGGCCCGGCTACCGAGTACCCCATGGCCCCAGGGGGCGGGTCATAATGACCTCTAAAGTATAAATAATGGCATAACTATCGTAGTCTCACGGGTTGAGACAACAACCTCGTTCGGAGGCTAGGGCCAGTGATACTTTCAACTGAAAGTGCATTGTTTGGATGCAGTTCAAGCTGAAAACTATGGCGTAGTAGAGAGCAATATTGGCTCCTTGCCCAGCCAATAATATATGATATAAGCCACATGCCTATCAGATACATGCAGCTGCAGAGGATATCTGTATTCCATTGCAGGAGGTGCAATAAAGTAATTTCATTGCACCAACTACATAGTGTAAGAGTAGCTAGATTACCCCAGAGCTCATTCTGAGAATGGGAAGAGGTAAGATTCAGGTATTGCTGCACGCCCATGCGGTACAAACTACTACAAAAGACAACTGTATGGGGCACTATTAATGGAAAAGTAATTAAGGGGCACTACTGCCGTGTGGAGGCATAAAAAGCTAAATCATTAATGTTCGCAAAAATTGACATCACTATTGTAGAGTGGGCACAGAGGGAACATTATTACTGTATTGGAGGCACAGGGGCAATATTACTGATTGGGTGGGTCACATAAGGGTCATTATTACTATATGGAAGTAAAGCCCCCTATGTGAAGTTTTGACCCCAGGTACGTGACCCCAGGCCCGTACCTGGGGTCACTCTTAAAAATGGGTTTGTTACTTGAAGGGATGAATAACAGTTTTGTCTCGTGACGCCACCTGTGGTTCCCGGTAATGGGTACCGGCGCTGCTGCAGACCTCTGGGGCAGATGTTAGGGCAGCTGGGTTGGTGCGGCTCTCCACAGGCAGAGCACAGCTCCAGGGCAGTGTAGGTGCGGATGGTGATGCTGGGAGTTGTAGTGCAGAAGTGGTAACGTGGTAGAAATAACTGACAGAAACAGTGAGGTGCAGTCATCTGAGTTTACTCACAGTTATTTAGGTTCCTCAGGTAGCACTATACAGCTGACAGTCTCCCACATATCTCAAGAGCACTTAACCGGACCCCTTTCTGTATGTTCCTTTCTTAGCTGACTTCCCGCGCTGGGTCTCTCCCTCCTGCCCTGCGCCCCGCCACACAAAGTCCCGATCGGGTACCTTGAGATCCCTCTGGGCAACTTGGAGTTCCTGGATCTTGCTTGGTGCGCTTAGGTGCGGATGTGGCAGCCAGGGATGGGGCAGCAAAAGAAGTGCATAATGCCCTTCCAGCCGGCCTGGAGTAGTGTAGCATTGACTGCAGGTGTTAGGGTCCCGGGCAGTACTCCATTCTTACCTGAGAGAAGGAGATGCCACACCTCTGGTGTCACAGCGGTCGGCTCCCGGGCCCGTACCCTGGGGTCACTCTTAAAAAGGGGTTTGTTACTTGAAGGGATGAATAACAGTTTTGTCTCGTGACGCCACCTGTGGTTCCCAGTAATGGGTACCGGCGCTGCTGCAGACCTCTGGGGCAGATGTTAGGGCAGCTGGGTAGGTGCGGCTCTCCACAGGCAGAGCACAGCTGGTGTGAAAGTGTTTGCCCCCTTACTGATTTCTTATTATTTTCCATGTTTGTCACACTTAAATGATTCAGATCACATGACAAATTTAAATATTAGACAAAGATAACACAAGTAAACATAAAAAGCAGTTTTTAAATGAAGGTCTTTATTATTAGGAAAAAAGAAATCCAAACCTACAGGGCCCAGTGTGAAAAAGTGATTGCCCCCTTAACCTAATAACTGGTTGTGCCACCCTTAGCAGAAACAACTGCAATCAAACATTTGCGATAACTGGCAATGAGTCTTTTAAAATGTTGGAAGAATTTTTTTTTGGAGCGTGCCAAATTTTACCTTTCATTTAAAGTCAGCCAGCTGTATTTTCATGAACCTATTCACACTTGGTTGCTGATCAATATTATACTAGAGGGCCACTGGCTAAAACCGTGGTTGTCACACATGATCCCATATTACTGCGGTTATAATACCGACATTTTGTGGAGCAGGCCAAATATTACACTCCATTTAAAATGGTCAAGGCGCGTGGCAAGGGACGGGGAAGTGGGCGTGATGGTGCATGCAGAGGCCGAGGTCGTGGGCAAGATGAAACTGTGCCTGCTGAGGGAGCACAACAAACACCTGCATCATATCGAACTACCTTTCTGTCCCAATTACTATGGGGCCGCGGAACACCACTCTTGAAGCCAGAGCAGTGTGAAAATGTTGTTGGCAGGATAGCAGCTAATGCTTCCAGTCACTTTGCCAATACCAATGCCCTGTCTTCCATACAGTCAAATCTCAGTAGCTGTGAGTCTGGACCACATATTCCTCACCCTGATCCTTCTTCCTCCCACCATGCCGAGTGCCCGGAGACAACTGATCCCACACTTTGACACTCCAAAGAGCTGTTCTCTTTTCCATTTATAAATTCGAGCATCTCGCCCGGCCTGCTTCAAGCAGGCCAAGAGGAGATCGCATGTAGCAATGCCCAAATATTTGAGCAGCCACTGTCACACGAAGGCAACGGTAGGAAATGCAATTACTGTCGCAAGAGGTGGATTATGATGAGACACAATTGCCAGAAAGTCAGGAGGAGGACCAGGGTGCGGAAGTGGAAGACGAGGTGGTGGATGATGAAGTCACTGACCCAACCTGGCAAGGTGACATGCATAGCAAGGACAGCAGCACATAGGAGGAGGAGGGCGTAGCACCACAACAGACAGAAACAAGCAGTGGGGTGGCCACAGACACAAGGCGGGCAACTGTTTCTCGGAAAACCAACACAAGAGACGTTGCCAACTGTTAGGTCTTCCAGAGTCTGGCCCTTTTTTAAAGACTGTCCAGATAACCCCAAAAAGGCCTCTGCCAGGCTAGCATCAGCGGGGCCAGCAAACCTACCAGCCTGATCACCACCAGCATGCTCAGGCACATGTGTCACGGGTGTGTCAGATATGACAGACAGTCGCCCTGCAGTTGGTTGCAGAAGATCTCTTCGTTTGGCATTACAGACACCTTCTTAGCTGTTTCACTCTAGGATGCAGCAGCTACCTCTCTGCTGCTATAATTGACACCCTTGCCTGGGTGTTTAAATAGTTTCACTTTTCTACAGGGTGGTGCCAGTAATTTTCACATGTTTCCTTGTGAAATCTTGGAGCGAGTGCAGTCTGTTTACTTTCATTCTGGTGCTAAGAGGATGTGTGTGTTATCTCTCTGAAGTCGGCTCAAGCTAAGTTATCTTTCCCCCGTGTCTGTCTACCCTGAAGGCTATGTCGCCTTCAGCAGAGAATCGGTCAGTGGAGACATACAGTTCTGAATTCCATAGATGGGCAACGGATTCTAAATGGAATTACTTAGCCCTTAGAAGCCAATTTTGTGAGGGTCTTACCGAAAGGTTGAAAGATGCTTTGGCAGTATATGAAACCCCTCAGTCCTTGGAGGCTGCCATGTTATTGGCTATATGTCTTGATAGATGCCTTCGGGAAAGACGGATGAGACCACCTTCTCCGGGGCCTTCTTGTCGGGGTTATATACCTCTGCTGGGGGAACGTTCTGGTGGTGAACCAGTATTGACGGAGGTAGAGGCACCCATGCAGTTAGAGGGTGCCTCTGTATCATACATTTCCCTGGAGATTCACAAGAAAAAAGGCATATGTTTTTTTTTGTGGGAAAAAAGGGACATTTTATTGGGATCTGTCCTTCAATGCCTAAACAAAAGAAGACTCGATCATCTCTTGGTATTCTGGAGTTGGATAAGCAAGGAGTGCATTTGTTGCCAACCTGCAGTTCCCGGGTTGTCCTGACAGCAGAGGTGGTGCTAGGGAGAAAAATCGAGAAAATTTCTGTGTTTGTTGACAGTGGAGCCGGAGTCAGCATGGTTGATGCTGAGTTTGTGAAAATTCATGGTCTTGCTTGTTGTGCTTTAGGTAGGCCTATTCCCATCTACGCCATCGACTTGGCGCCACTTGCACAGAAAGGATTTACTCAGATTGTACATAATGTAAAACTGAGGTTGGGGTCGGTTCATTGTGAAGTAATCCCTTGCTATGTCCTGGACAGTCTTCCCACCCCAGTTGTTTTGGGTCTTCCCTGGCAGGTGAAACATAATCAGTTGGTGGATTGGCAAGCGGAGGAAATTATTGAATGGGAAGATTACTGCCATGAAAACTTTAGATATTTCCCTTGCTACAGTCTCTACGGAAATATTACCTGCTTTTCTGTTTGGTTTGGAGGACGTTTTTTTTCCGAGAGGAGTGTCAGGATTTGCCTCGTCATCGTGCATGACTGTCCTATAAACCTGAACTAAAGAAGCCCAGACTGTATAATCTTTCTGGCCCTGAGAGACAAGCCATGAACGATTTCATTGCGGAGAAAATTGTCTGGAGAAAGGAGACATTAGGCCCTCATCTTCGTCTGTGGGGGCAGGGTTCATCTTCGTGAAGAAAGAAGATGGCGGTCTACGTCCCTGTTTAAATTTCTGGGAATTAAATCAAATTACCGTTCGAGATCCATACCCCCTTCCTCTGATTCCAGATTTGTTCACCCAGGTTG
This sequence comes from Phyllobates terribilis, assembly GCF_046119375.1. Lineage (NCBI taxonomy): Eukaryota > Metazoa > Chordata > Amphibia > Anura > Dendrobatidae > Phyllobates > Phyllobates terribilis. Next base: position 641,871,642 of record NW_027362762.1, read on the forward strand.
TAGGAGCTAAGGTATTTAACAAGTTGGATTTAAGGGGAGCCTACAATCTGGTTAGAATCAGAGAAAGGGACGAATGGAAAAAAGGCGTTCAATACCCCTGAAGGGCATTTTGAGTGTCTGGTTATTCCTTTCAGTTTGACCAATGCACCTGCGGTATTCCAGCATTTCATAAATTATATTTTAACTCATTTGATGGGGAGGTTTGTGGTGGTCTATCTGGACGATATTTTGGTTTACTCACTAGTGTTGAGCGAGTATGTACTATTAACCCTTTCGCCGAGTATGCTCGGGCCGAGCTCCGAGTATTTATAGCTGCTCGGTAATATGGTTGAATCCCTCCGTGTGCATGATTTGCAACTGTTTGACAGTTTTATTACATGTGAGGAATGTGTAAGAAATAGACATTCCTCACATGTAATAAAACTGTCAAGCAGTTGCAAATCATACACACGGGAGCGATTCAACCATATCACCGAGCAGCTATAAATACTCGGAGCTCGGCCGAGCATACTCGGACAGAACATACTCGCTCAACACTATTACTCACTTGATTTTGAGACACATCGGAGGCATGTTAAACAGGTGCTCCAGATATTAAGGGATAACACACTATATGCCAAACTAGGTGCAGTTTTTGGGGTACTTGTTGTCATCTCCAGGTTTTCAGATGGATCCGGAGAAGATCTGTGCAGTCCTTGATTGAGACCGTCCCGAGAACCTAAAGGTTCTACAAAGTTTTCTGGGCTTTACTAAGTTTTACAGGAAATTCATCCAAAATTATTGAGTAATTATGAAACCCCTTACTGACATGACTAAGAAGGAGTCTGATTTTTCCAAATGGTCATATGCCTCCCTCCAGGCTTTTTCTTCCTTAAAGAATCATTTTACCACTGCTCCTATACTCAGTCAACCCGATGTTTCCCAACCCTTTATTGTGGAGTTAATGCATTGGATGTGGGGGTTGGGGCTGTGTTGTGTCAGGGTCTGTGGCACCCAGCTGCGCTTGGTACTATAGATCCTAGAGGGGTGTATTAAAGGATTTCTCCACAAGAGGCCGCTCACAGCATACACTCACCTCCATCTTCCACCTCAGACCACCAGAGGGAGCCCGTTAGGGATATAAATAGGGAAGGTGGAGCTAGGCAGTTAGTTCCTCTGAAGAGTTCCTGCAGTAGAGAAGCCTAAGAGAGGTCAGTCTGCAGTGGAGCTCAGTCTAGTTTAGAGAACTCATCTAATAGTTCAGCAGTGGAGCACGAGGCTCCTGCTAGCTAGATTCAGGGAGCTCAGTTAGAGCTAGGAGCGTGGCCGACGCTCAGAGAGCAGCAGAAGAAGCAGCCGGCTAGCTGCCAGTGTGTATAGCCTAGTGAGGGCCCCGAGTAGGTCGAAGGCTAGAGGAGTGAGTAGCATTGGGGGCAGAGGAGCCTTACTAGCTCACCCCAGAAACATATACCGGACACCGGGTCCGCATCTACAGGGCCGTATATCCCCCTGTAGAGACAACCGGAGACCCCTGGAAGACTTCAGGTCCCAGGATCACCAAAGAGTTGATACGTATCGGAGCTAGGAGTCGCAGAGGCCCCACAAGCTGGGAACGTGTACTCCAAGAGAAGGCTCTACCACAAGGTCAGCCGGTGCAGGATGGAAACAAAGTTAGGCCTAGCTCCAGCCAGGTCATAAACTTACCACACAAAGGCAAGAGACAGGAGGCCCTATACCCGCTCACTGGGGAAGATGCTGATATGCACCCTTCGCCCTACAGTGCTCCGGGACGTGCCTGAATTTCCATCAGTAAAAGGTACTGAAGTGACTATCGTGTCTGACCCTGTTCGTGCTCTGACCCGGTTGGGTTCCGTCTGCCCCTGCATCCTTTCTTCCCCCGCTGCCCTGAGGCCTAACTCCACCTGTGGGGAGCTGTACCATCAAGCTGCCTTATCACCGGCCTCAGTGGGCTGCCGCAGCGCTGGTGATCCTCACCAGACACCACAGGTGGCATCACAAACTTTTATTTAATTATCCACCCTTTTAAAAGAGAAGCCCAGGGTATGGGCTGGGGAGCCGACCACCACGACATCCCCAAAACAAGGCCCGGGCGCCGAGTCATCCCCATCCCCTGGGCTACACATTCTCTTTCCTGGCGTCACGAACAGGATCCCGTGCCCGCTGCAACGACAGAGTGTTATGCCTGTTGCCACCGGGTACTGTGTGCCTTTATTCAAAAACTGTTTATTAAACTGTGGTGAAGATTGCCGCCATTGTTGGGCCGCCGAGCGAGAAGACGGGCGTAACTGCGGGAAACTGAGGGGCGTACCTGCAAAAGCGTGCGAAGCCCCGGACACGACCCACGCCTCGACGTCAAACCAGGAAGCGCCAGGTCCTGGAAGGAGCGTCGCTGAACGTTCTGACGTAGGACGCAAGCGACGCAAGGTCCTGAGGAAGACTGACACCTGCGGCGCTGCTGCCTACCGGAAGAAAAGAAACTAAGGTAGGCCACGGTTCGCTAGGGGGGCGCCAGAATGTCCGAGGTACAGCAAAACGCCGGAGCACTGGTGGATGGCCTGATGTACAACCCGCGCCCGACGCTGAGCAGGCCGGAGCAGCCGCTCCACCACCAGCGCCTGTAACCCCTGACGTACCCATGGCCCTATCGTACATCCCTGGAGCAAAGTGGCTCCCCCAGTACAGCGGCAAACCAGATACCCTGTCTGGATTTAAACGGAAGATCTGAGGTATCCTGGACATGTACTCTATGAAAGGCAAACAGAGAGCCGCTGTTGTATTAGGACAATTGACTGGTGCTGGAGAGCGGGAAGTAGAAACTTGGTCGGCCGCAGACCAGGAGTCAGTGTCCACAATCTTTAAAAAGTTACAGACTGTCTTTGAGGATCATACTGAGACGGACCTCCGGATGAGGTTCTACAACTGCTCTCAGCCGCCGGAGGACAGTGTTTGGGACTATGCCTGGCAACTACAAGGGGCCCTGCAAGCTCTGAAACAGGTTAGTCCAACCAGCATAGACAATGAAAACAAAATGCTGAAGGAACAATTTGTACGGGGACTGAGGTCTCCAGAGGAGAGCAGGACTGTGCGCTGGTGGTCCCTGGATCATCCAGATGCCACCTTTGACAACCTTAAGGACATGGCTATAAAAGGACTGCAGCCCCTGGAAACAAATGCCATCCAATGTTACCAGGGTGGGGCCACCCCAGTGCCTGCAACACTCACCTTTTCCCCGGTGGCTGCGGAAGCCAAAGTTCCAGCAGCGTTCCCTAGTGAGCTGGACAGCCTGCGCTCTGAGGTGCGTCAGTTGAGCAAAACACTGACCACTGTGCTGAGTGCCCTGCAGCTGCGGACGGAGCCCGAGGAAGAGGGAAGGATCCTGCTAGCCGATAGCCCTGAGGATGTCCCCTGGATGAGAAGGAGGAGAAGGACAGTGCCACCACCTGGGAGGATCAGCGATCAACGCCGTCCACCGAGGGACCCTGTCTGCCACCGCTGCCATAAGTCCGGCCACATCGTCCAGAGCTGTCCTTTAGACGAGAAAACCCTGGGGTCGAGGGCCGACACCCAGGAGTAGAGTCCCCAGGCCCATCAGACTAGTACAACAGGTTCGTGGGAGGAAGACCTTTCCTGTCCATTGTACTGGACGGCATCCTGACGCACGCTCTGCTGGACACAGGATCTCAGTTACCCATAATGCCTGACGTCCTCTACAAAAGGTTCTGGTCCATGGACGACCTAAGTCCGCTGTTAGAACCTTGCTCTTAGGTTTTTTTTCCTTTGCTGGTCACATGACCTTGTTGGCCTATTTAATCCTGCTCCGCCCTTCTGGCTTTGCTGGACTTCATTGTATATCTACTTTCTAGCTAGCCTGTGCTCTGTGTCTTGCTCTGTTAGTTTGCTTGGTCTACTGACCTCTATGTTCTATATATTTTGTTTGTTCGTCTGTCTGCTACTATTTCTGTTAGGAGGTGTCCCATATTCCTCCCAGTCCTTAGTACTTGTAGGGATTCCTTCCCCACATCTATAGGTCTCCGTACAGACTAGCTTAGGACTTTAGCAGGTCTGATCGCAGGATCAGGTCCCCTGTTACATCGTAGGGATTAAGCTGAGTTCTATCGTAGGGACAGATCTCCTCTCTTTCCTTAGCTCTGGTAGCAGAACATAACAGTAAGTCCAGCCAGCAAATTCTCTAAGGAAAGATTTTTCTGTTCCATCATGGTGTCGGTTCAGGATTTGGTTCATCGCCTGCAGGGACTCTCTCTGGAGGTGGCCGAGCTCCGTCAGCACGTGAGTAACTGTCCTGGAGCACATTTCTTGGAGCCTAAGGTATGTTTGCCGGATTTATTTTTTGGTGAACACCGAGAATTTTTTTCATTTAAAAATGCTTGCTTATTGTATTTTCGTTTGAGACCTAAGTCCTCTGGGGATGAATCCCAGCGTGTAGGGTTCATAATGTCACTTTTGCGCAAAGAGCCTCAGGAGTGGGCCTTTTCTTTGCAACCTAGTGATACATGCTTCAGATCAGTGGATAGTTTTTTTTCTGCTTTGGGACTATTATATGATGATCCTGACCGTGTCGCATCAGCTGAGACTGAGTTGAGACGTTTAAAACAGGGATCAGGTAATGTGGAAAAATATTGTACTCATTTCCATCGTTGGTCTACTCAAACAGGGTGGAACGATTCTGTTCTGAAAAGTCTATTTCTTGCTGGGCTCAGTGAAAGGGTTAAAGACCTGCTAATTGCTTATCCTACACCTGAAGATTTGCAACAGGCTATGCAATTAGCTATACGGGTGGATAGAAGACTGCGTGCAAGGGTTAATGAGAGCAAATCCTCTGCTATGTCAGTTTCTGGTTATGAGAATGTGTGTACTAACAGTGGTGAACCGATGGAGATTGGATCGGTGGCACCTCGCTCTCAAGAAAAAGACCGTCGATTTTCTGAAGGCTTGTGTTTCTATTGCGGAAAACCTGGTCATTTGATTAAAGGCTGTGAGCTTCGTATGAAGAAAGAAAAAAAAAAGGTCAGTCACGCCCGTATTGCCTGTTTAAATTCCAAGGGTATATTTTTAGCTGCTTCCACGATTGCTCAGAAAAAATTAATGGAATTTCGGGTGTTTGTTGATTGCGGGTCTACTCTGAATGTAATTGATGGGGGATTCGTGGAAAGACTCAATTTAAAACCTGAACCTTTATCATCCCCCATTGCTGTGGTTTCTGTGGATGGTTCCCCTTTGAAGAATATTACTCTCAAGGTCTGTGAATTTCCTCTCACTATTAATGGTGTTCACCATGAGAAATTGGATTTGGTAGTGTTGAATAACTTGCCTTCTCCAGTAATATTGGGATTGCCCTGGTTAAAATTTCACAATCCTGTACTGGATTGGTCTACCAGTGAAATTAAATCCTGGAGCCATAAATGTTATGACAAGTGTTGTAACGGGCGTATTGCAGCTTTGGATAGGGGAGAATTGCCTGTTCCTATTCAGGATTTTTGGAGAGTTTTTTCTGAGAAGGAATCGCAGGTTTTGCCTCCCCATAGAGACTATGATTGTTCTATTGAATTTGTCCCTGGAGCGACTCTTCCTAAAAGTCGTTTATTTAACCTTACTATTCCTGAGAGGAAGGCTTTGGAGGAATACATACAGACAAGTTTGGCCGCCGGTCACATTAGGCCCTCTAAGTCTCCTGTGGCGGTTGGATTTTTTTTTGTAAAAAAAAAGGACGGCGGTTTACGTCCTTGTCTGGATTTTCGTGAGATTAACAAAATTATTGTACGCAATCCTTACCCACTGCCATTGATTCCTGATCTGTTTAACCAGTTAATGGGGGCCAAGTGGTTCTCTAAAATTGACCTTAAGGGGGCATACAATCTGTTGCGCATGAAGGAGGGTGACGAATGGAAGACTGCTTTTAACACTCCTGTGGGTCATTTTGAGAATCTGGTTATGCCTTTTGGTCTTACTAATGCTCCTGCATTTTTTCAGAATCTGATTAATGACATCCTTAGACCTTTGATCGGCAAAAATGTGGTTGTGTATTTGGATGACATTTTGATTTATTCGCCGGATCTGGAGTCTCATTGGCGGAGCGTGCGTGAGGTATTACAGTTATTAATGGACAATTCGCTTTTTGCTAAGCTGGAGAAATGTGAGTTCGCTGTACAGAGAATTAGTTTTTTGGGCTACATTATCTCCAGCAAAGGTTTTGAGATGGATCCGGTTAAGGTTCAGGCTGTGCAGGAATGGCCTAGGCCTATTGGTTTGAAATCGATACAGAGGTTTTTGGGTTTCGCCAATTACTACAGAAAATTCATAAAAAATTTTTCTAGTATTGTCAAACCTCTGACTGATCTCACCAGGAAAGGTGCTGATGCGGTTCAGTGGTCTTCTGAGGCCATTGAAGCTTTTGTGTATCTCAAGGAGAGGTTCACCTCTGCTCCCATCCTTATGCAGCCTGATGTTACTAGGCCGTTTTTGGTTGAGGTTGATGCTTCCTCTGTGGGGGTTGGCGCAGTATTGTCTCAGGATAACGGGGATGGATTACATCCCTGTGCTTTTTTTTCAAAAAATTTTTCGGAGACTGAACTGAATTACGATATTGGTAATCGGGAATTATTGGCTATTAAACTCGCATTTGAACACTGGCGCCACTTCTTGGAAGGTGCGGAATTTCCCGTTCAGGTTCTTACGGATCATAAAAATCTGATATATCTTGATGCTGCCAAGCGCCTGAATGCCCGTCAGGCTAGGTGGGCACTGTTTTTCTCGCGGTTTAATTTCTCCGTTACTTACATCCCTGGTACTAAGAATGTTAAGGCGGATGTCTTGTCTCGCAGTTTTTCTCCCATAGTCGGTGCTGAGAAAGAGGAGAACATTTTACAAGAAGGTGTTGTGATAGCTGCTTTGGACTCCGTTTTGGAAAATGAGATTCTTAAAGCACAGGAGAATGCCCCTTCTAACACTCCTCATGGGAGGTTGTTTGTGCCTGGGACCTTTAGGAGAGATTTGTTTGTTGAGTGTCACGAATCTCGGTTGGCAGGTCATCCCGGAATCTCTGAGACCAAGAGACTGGTGGGTCGCAGTTTTTGGTGGCCTGGATGGCAGAAGGAAGTCATTAAGTGGGTGCGTCAATGTACTATATGTGCTAGATCTAAGTCCTCACATACTCCTGCTGCGGGGTTGCTTTGTCCTTTGGAGGTTCCCAGTGCTCCTTGGACACATTTGGCTATGGACTTTATAACTGACCTTCCCCCCTCTGAGGGTTTTACTGTCATCTGGGTGGTCGTGGACCGTTTTAGCAAGATGTGTCACTTGGTTCCTTTCGTCAAACTGCCCTGCGCTAAAACTCTCGCTAAGGCCTTTGTCAAGGAAATTGTCAGACTTCATGGCGTTCCTACTGACATTGTTTCTGATAGGGGTCCTCAGTTCGTGGCTCGTTTTTGGCGTGCCTTTTGTGATAGGTTGGGAGTTCATTTGTCATTCTCGTCCGGATATCATCCTGAATCTAATGGCCAGACAGAAAGGAAAAACCAGGATGTTGAGCAGTTCTTGCGTTGTTTTGTGGCAGACAATCAAGAGGGGTGGTCTGAGTTTCTGCCACTTGCTGAATTTGCTCTGAACAATCATACATCTTCTTCTGCTGGTTGTTCGCCTTTTTTTTGTTGTTCTGGGAGACATCCGTCGTTTGGGTCGTTCTCCAAGTTGGATATGCCGTGCCTGAGGAGGAGAATTTTTCCTGTGATTTGGAGAGAGTTTGGACGGATGTGCGTGGTAATCTTCAGGAGGCCAACAGAAAATCTAAAGACTACTTTGATAGGAAACGACAGGAGGTTTTGTTCGCTGTTGGTGACATGGTTTGGTTGTCCTCTAGGAATCTGCGGTTGAGGATTCCTTCAAAGAAATTGGGTCCCAAGTTTGTAGGGCCCTTTAAGGTGCTTCAGGTTGTCAACCAATCTGCTGTTAGGTTGGAGGTTCCTACCTCCTGGAGAATTAATCCGGTATTTCATGTCTCTCTGTTGAAAAAAGCTGTTGTATCGGATTGTGACGCCTCTGCCTCTGTTCCTCCGGTGGTGGAGGACGGGGAATATGAAATTTCTCGCACCCTTAACTCTAGACGGTATAGAGGTAGTTTGCAGTATCTTGTGGCCTGGAAAGATTTCGGTCCCGAGGATAACTCTTGGGTGAGGTCGGATGATGTTTCCGCGTCCAGACTTATCAGAGCGTTTCACAGGAGATTTCCTGATAAGCCTGGTCCTAGGGGATCCGGAGGATCCTCTTAGAAGGGGGGGTACTGTTAGAACCTTGCTCTTAGGTTTTTTTTCCTTTGCTGGTCACATGACCTTGTTGGCCTATTTAATCCTGCTCCGCCCTTCTGGCTTTGCTGGACTTCATTGTATATCTACTTTCTAGCTAGCCTGTGCTCTGTGTCTTGCTCTGTTAGTTTGCTTGGTCTACTGACCTCTATGTTCTATATATTTTGTTTGTTCGTCTGTCTGCTACTATTTCTGTTAGGAGGTGTCCCATATTCCTCCCAGTCCTTAGTACTTGTAGGGATTCCTTCCCCACATCTATAGGTCTCCGTACAGACTAGCTTAGGACTTTAGCAGGTCTGATCGCAGGATCAGGTCCCCTGTTACATCGTAGGGATTAAGCTGAGTTCTATCGTAGGGACAGATCTCCTCTCTTTCCTTAGCTCTGGTAGCAGAACATAACATCCGCCAGCTCCAAATCTTTCTGTTTATGCCTCAAACGGACTCCCTCTTAACCTAATCGGGGTTAAGAATGTGACTGTAAAGGTGGGGAAAGTGGAGCTGAAGGACCAGGGACTAATTGTAGTAGAGACTAATCCTGAAGACACCAATCCGTGTATGGTACTTGGCACTAACATAGTTGGTAACTGTTTGGGAGAAGTTGTGTTCTTGCTCCAACAGATAGCTGACACTGCCAGGCCAGGGCAGAGAAGGGCGCTACAGAAGGAGATCCGAGCCCTGATGTACCAGCAGCAAGTAAAGATATCCGGTGGTGAGATTGGTAATGTGCGGGTAACAGATCCCATACCCATTGTGATTCCCCCAATGAGTGAAATGCTTATCTGGTGTAGAGCAGCAATAGGTCTTAAAGGACAGAGCTACCAGGTGGTAGTAGAACCCCTTAGCTCAGAGCACAGGCCTACACTCTTAACTGCCAGAGGGGTAGTGGATGTACGCAATGGGAGGGTGCCCGTCCGTTTTCTCAACTGTGGGGACGATGAGGTCAGATTACCACGCTATGCCACTGTTGCCAAGTTACATGTTGTAAATAACAACTCTATACATATGGCAGAGTCCTTAACCTCACCAGACAAAGTGGATGATAACGACCCTGCAACCCAGGTGGAGGATTGGTGGAGGATTTGTGTCAACAGCTCCATGTTGGGACAGACACCACTCCTGCCCATCAGAAACAGGGTGTACACCAGGTGGTTCAGGAGTACGTGCAGGTGTTCAGTAAGCACCCACTTGACTTTGGGAGGATTAAGGGGGTTCAACATCATATCCCCACAGGTGTCCATCCCCCAATCAAAGAACGTTACAGGCCCATACCACCAGCTCACTACCAGAAGGCAAAGGAGATGTTGCACGACATGAGGAAGGCAGAGGTAGTAAGGGATAGTTGTAGTCTCTGGGCAGCTCCCCTAGTGTTAGTCAGGAAGAAGGACGGGAGCATGAGAATGTGTGTGGATTACAGACAAGTGAATCGCATTACGCATAAAGATGCATACCCCTTACCACGCATAGAAGAGTCCCGGGCTGCCTTAAAGTCTGCAAATTACTTTTCCACCCTTGACCTCACTAGTGGGTACTGGCAAGTAGATGTGGCTGAGGAGGATCGGGAGAAAACGGGCTTCACCACCCCAATGGGACTCTGCGAGTTCAACAGTATGCCGTTTGGACTCTGCAATGCCCCGGAACGTTCCAGAGATTGATGGAGTGCTGCCTGGGACACCGCAACTTCGAGACTGTGTTACTTTATCTGGACAATGTGATAGTGTACTCTAAGACGTACGAGGACCACTTGAAGGACCTGGCGGAGGTATTTGAGTCACTGTCCCGGTACGGGATGAAGCTGAAGCCCTCAAAGTGCCACCTGCTCAAGAGAAAGGTACAGTACCTGGGGCATATTGTCAGTCCAGAAGGGGTAGCACCAGACCCGGAGATGGTCACTGCAATCCAGAAGTGGCCGGAGCCGAAGAACCTCAAGGAGGTGCGTCAGTTCCAGGGACTAGTAGGATACTACCGGAGGTTTGTAAAAGACTACACTAAGAAAGCAGCCCATCTGCAAGACCTCCTGGTAGGACAGTACCCCAAAGGAAGACCCCCCCCCGTTCTACTGGGGTAAGGAGCAAGCCGAGTCATTCCAGGAGATGAAAGAGATCCTGACAGGCGATGAGATCCTAGCCCACTCTGACTACAGCCAACCGTTTCTGCTGTACACTGATGCCAGCAGTGAAGGGCTGGGAGCTGTCCTAAGTCAAAAGCAGAATGGCCAAGAGAAAGTGATCGCATACGCAAGCAGACAGCTCCGCCCGACCGAGAGGAACCCAGAGAACTATAGCAGCTTTAAGTTAGAGTTCCTGGCCTTGGTCTGGGCCATCACTGAAAGGTTCAAGCACTACCTTGCCTCCAGCAAGTTCACTGCCTACACAGACAATAACCCCTTGACCCATCTTGAGACAGCCAAGTTGGAAGCCCTGGAGCAGCGATGGATGGCTCGGCTGTCAAATTATCAATTCACAATTAAATACCGGGCGGGCCGCAAAAACGCCAACGCCGATGCCCTGTCTAGGATGCCTCACCAGTCAGACACAGAAGAGGAAGTGGATGACCTGGAGGAGATTGAGTTACCTGCCTTTCACTGGAATGGGATGATCCACAAGCAACGAGCCTCCAGGAGGCAGCTTGGGAAGACGTTAAACCCTCTGCCTCACCATAGCTGGAAAGAGACCCAGGACAGCGATCCGGTTGTCAGCCGTATTAAGGAGCTGATAACCCAGGAAGGTTCCTACCTGGAGAAGGACGCGTCTCTGCAAGCAAAGCAGCTGTGGAATGAAAGAAACCGGCTGTTTATATACTGTGAGAAGCTGTGTCGGAAGTACGTCAATCCAAAAACCCATGAGATGGTATGGCAGATAGTGGTCCCCAAGACCGACATGCAAATGGTATTGGAGGCCTACCATGATCAGGCGGGGCACTTCGGCTGGAAGAAGCTAGAGACCCTGCTGAAGTGTCGATTCTACTGGGTAGGAATGCACAGCTCCATTGAGCGGTGGTGCCGAGACTGTGGACCCTGTAACCTCAGAAGAAAAGACTACAGCAGCCAAAAGGCACCCCTGCAACCCATCAAGATGACTCGACCCCTGGAGATCGTGGCCCTGGACCATGTCAAGTTGTCACCCAGCAGGTCAGGGTACTCCTATGACCTGACCATGGTGGATCACTACTCCAGGTTCCTGGTGGTCGCCCCCGTCAAAGACCTGACGGCAGAGACAGCAGCAAAAACGTTTCAAGCATATTTCTGTAAACCCCATGGGTACCCTGAGCAAGTGCTGACGGACCAAGGCCCGGCCTTTGAGGCTGAGTTGTTCAAGGAGTTCTGCCATCTCTACGGGTGTAAGAAGATAAGAACTACACCGTGCCACCCACAAACCAATGGTCTCTGTGAAAAGATGAACAACATCATCATCGACCTGCTGAAGACCATACCACTTGAGGAGAGAAACCAGTGGCCAGACCTTCTACCTGACCTAATGGATCTGTGCAATCACATACCAGTAAGTTCCACCAATTGCACTCCAGAATATCTCATGCGAGCAAGACCTGGAAAGTTGCCCATGGACCTGGAGCTCAGTGTTGTAGAACCAGAAGCGGATGTGACCACTGAGGACTGGGACACGACCAGACAGGAGCAGTACAGAAGAGTACAAGCCTGTGTCAAAGACAGTCTCACTCGGGTGAGGGATAAAAAGGAAGCACAATACAACAGAAGTGCTCAAGCAGAACCCTTCACACCTGCTGAAGTAGTACTAAAAAGGAAAAGGAGAAACCACAAACTTGATGAACAGTGGGAGAGAGAACCCTACACTGTGTTACAGTCAAGATTTGATAATAGGAAGACCTGCCTAATTAGTAGAGATGGAGGGAAAACGTCTGCAACAGTGTCCAGGGACCATCTAAAGTTGTGTCCAGATCTACTGAAACCCCAAGAAGAGGTGCCTCTCACAGTCCCGGAGGAGCCTAAAGAAGCAGTGATACACACTGACTTAGGAGATTTCCTGGCAGATTGGCCCCAACTAGGAGGAGCAGTAATCATCCCTGTAATCACCTTCTACCCACAGCACGAAGAGCCTGTAAGTGCTGAAGAAGAGCCAGCTCAAGAAGTATCCCCGGACGAAGGATCCCCGGTAGGAGCAGAGCAAGAGGGCCCAGCCAATGGTGAACTTGCCAGTCCCAGAGAGAGATTAAGGCAGTTTTACAACTTAGTCACACGTAGAACTGGTAGGGTAACTGAAAATGCAGACATTGATACCACTCAGATCCCGGCACTACGCAGATCAACACATACTACGAGAGGTCGACCCCCTGTCAGATACGCTGAGTAAAATAGTTAAACTTCTGACAAGTGTAGATAGTTGCCCCTGGGGTATTGTATAATATTGCATAGTATTGTGTATTTTTATGAATATGTACTAACTTGTGTTTTGCCTTCTAATGGACAATCTAAGTGATATGGACACTTTGCTTAATGACTTCCTTTATTGTTTATCTAAGAACTTCGTGGCTGAGGACTGTGTGCAACCCAAAAACTGCTTCTTGTATATAATTGCACTCTCTGGAGTGCCCCTTTAGGTGACCTCAGAAGGAAAACCTGTCTGGAGTGGCTCTCCTGGAGGTCCAACACTGGATCTCCATGGCCTGCAGCCAACCCAGGGCCTACGTTGAGGGTTTGGGACAGGTCCCTGAATCTACCAAGTACTCTACCTTGTGAGATGGACATCCTTTCGGGGAACCTCACCAAAGGAGACTTAAATTCTGTGGGTTACTTATTAACTTGTATATACTGTATCTGTTTATGTTTATTTGCAACGTTTAAGAATGTGCCTCCCATAAAGGGAAGATTGTTAATGTTCATGTTTATTCAAAATGTACTTCAGCCCGGGAGTGCTGAGCTTTGCTAGGGGGGAATGTGGCGCCCAGCTGCGCTTGGTACCACAGATCCTAGAGGGGTGCATTAAAGGATTTCTCCACAAGAGGCCGCTCACAGCATACACACACCTCCACCTTCCACCTCAGACCACCAGAGGGAGCCCGTTAGGGATATAAATAGGGAAGGTGGAGTTAGGCAGTTAGTTCCTCTGAAGAGTTCCTGCAGTAGAGGAGCCTAAGAGAGGTCAGTCTGCAGTGGAGCTCAGTCTAGTTTAGAGAACTCATCTAATAGTTCAGCAGTGGAGCACGAGGCTCCTGCTAGCTAGATTCAGGGAGCTCAGTTAGAGCTAGGAGCGTGGCCGACGCTCAGACAGCGGCTGAAGAAGCAGCCGGCTAGCTGCCAGTGTGTATAGCCTAGTGAGGGCCCCGAGTAGGCCGAAGGCTAGAGGAGTGAGTAGCATTGGGGGCAGAGGAGCTTTACCAGCTCACCCCAGAAACATATACCGGACACCGGGTCCGCATCTACAGGGCCGTATATCCCCCTGTAGAGACAACCGGAGACCCCTGGAAGACTTCAGGTCCCAGGATCACCAAAGAGCTGATACGTATCAGAGCTAGGAGTCGCAGAGACCCTGCAAGCTGGCAGCGTGTACTCCAAGAGAAGGCTCTACCACAAGGTCAGCCGGTGCAGGACGGAAACAAAGTTAGGCCTAGCTCCAGGCAGGTCAGAAACTTACCACATAAAGGCAAGAGACAGGAAGCCCTATACCCGCTCACTGGGGAGGATCCTGATATGTACCCCTCGCCCTACAGTGCTCCGGCAGCTGTGGGCTGGAATCCGCAACACAGGGAGGCCCAAGCTTTCTACCCCCCCCCCGCTGCAAATTGCAGTCCGCAGCCACCCCAGAAAATGGCGCGTTCATAGAAGCGCCATCTTCTGGCGCTGTACCCAACTCATCCAGGGCCCTGGTGTGGTGGATCACTGGGCAATAAAGGGGTTAGGGCCAGCTTGGTATTATCAGCTGGCCCTAAGCCCGAAATTCATGGGGTCACGCCAATATTAGACATGACTGCCATAAATTTCTAGTAAAGTATTTTAAAAACACAACACCCAGAATAAAGTCCTTTAATTGAAATAAACACACATTTTTTTAATGTGCTAAATTAAACCATACTTACCATCACGTCCATTCCAGCTGAAGCCAATGGCTTCAGCAATAAAAGTAAAATAATAAACCAACCTCATCCTTACCTTTCCATGGTTCCCAGGATGGCTCCAGCTCTGCTACTTTCACATGACAGGCTGGATCGCAGCCGAAAGCTGCCATCCAGCTTGCCATGCCGCAGACACTGAGAAGCTCAGGCATGCTTGCGCTCCTCAATGTCTCGCTGTGACGGCATCCAGATGAGCCGAGTTCATGTCCAATGAACTCAGCTCACCTCATGCACGTCACTGACAGCATGGGAGAATTCTCCTGCGCATGCAGTGAGCGTGAGAGAACTCTCCTGTGCTCACAGATAAGACGTGTGTCTGGCTTTACACTCTACAACTTTCCTCTTGTCAGATGATTCCGGTAAGAGCAAATACAGTTACATGTTTTGGTGTGAAATTACTGTAAAGTGAAGTGTATTGTGTTCTGAGATACACCATTTAGTTAATGCCTCTTGCACTGTACTCAGGTTGATGCATTCTGTATAGAATAGAGCCTGTTGCAATGATCTACCCCAGTTACTCCTGTTTACTGTAATCTGTATTATCACTATGTTAGTGCTAGTTTCTTTAATGTACCCAGTACTGACTGTCATCATTCTGTATTGTGTTATAGTTTTTACCACACTATCAAGTTCATACGATCAACATTAAATCAAGATTACAGAACGCTACAGTCTATTTAATTGTGTATGAATGAGGGTTAAGCTGCATGCTAAATCCCCCACAGCATCATACGTGGAGGAAGGCAGAACAGAGTGGGACCTTTCCCATCTATGCTCAGCTGAAGCTATTGTGGTGTTGTTTAAAGTGGCAGCAACATTTGCATCATGTAAGGTACTAATGTTTGTAAGAGGGAGAATAGATTCAGAGAGTGAGTTTAGGTCAAGGTGTTTAAGATTTCTGCGAGGGTGTGCAAGTTTGTGGAGTGGGGATTGTTGCCCTGGAGAGGAGAGGGTAAAAAATGTAAGTGGGTTGTGGTCTGAAAGAGAGAGAGGTGAGTTAGAGAGGTTACATAGGTAACAAAGGCAGGTGAAGATGAGGTCCAGAGTGTGGCCATCTTTGTGAGTGACTGCGGAAGACCATTTGGCAATTCCGAAGGAGGAAGTGAGGGAAAGAAGCTTAGAGGCAGCTGAGAGGGAAGTGTCGATGGGAATGTTGAAGTCACCCACGATGATAGTGGGGATGTCAGCAGAAAGGAAATGAAGTAGCCAGGTGGTGAAATGGTCTAAGAAGCTGGTGGCTGGTCCTGGGGGGTGGTAAATGACGGCCAGTTGGAGATTAGAGGGGGAGTAGATGCGCACACAGTGCACTTCAAAAGAGGGGAAAGTAATGGAGAGTGACAGTGGGATTTGGGTGAAGGAGCAGTTATCTGACAGGAGAAAATCTACTACTCCACCATGCTTGCCAATGGGGAGGGGTGTGTGGGAAAGGTGGAATTCACTGTACGAAAGTGCAGCTGGAGAGGCCGTGTCAGAGGGGGTGAGCCAGGTTTCGGTGATGCTGAGGAAGGAAAGTTTGTTAGTGATGAAAAGATCATGGATGTAGGAACGTTTGATGCAGACAGAGTGAGCGTTCCATAGAGCTCCTGCTAGTGGAACTGTGGAAGCGGGGGCTGGGCAGATGTGTATGAGGTTAGAAGGCTTGTGAGAGTTTGTGATAGATCGTGGAAAGGAGGTGGAGGTGACTGTGGGGATATAGTGAGGTGGGCAAGGATTTGGCTAGATATCGCTAGCAGTGAGGAGGAGCAGAGAAAGTGTTAGTCGTTGAGAGCAGGAGAGAGTGTGAGGTGGTTGTCTGTGTTTGGAGACAAAGGGTTGAATGTTGAGGAACAGTTCTGAGGAGCAGGTGAGATGAATGGGGAGGATGGAGGGAGAGATGACCAGTTGCATATTAGGTGTAGGGATTAGGGGTGGTTGTAAAAAGTGAAGGATTAAGGTGGTGAGAGTGAAAGCAAACACAAATATTGTTTACAGTGTCCAAGTATCCAGTTCCCTTCAGGTTCAATTCAGATATTATTCATATTTCTACACTTAATCAATACACTTAAGGCGATGCACTGCTGACAAGTCTATAGCAGATTCCTTGCTCACAATCAGTATATGTGTCATACACATACTCCATAATCATACTACTGTATGTGTCTTCAAAGGGGTATTTATTATTATTATTATTTATTTATATAGTGCTATTGATTCCATGGCGCTGTACATAAGAAGGGGTTACATACCAAATACAGATATCACTTACAGTAAACAAACTAACAATGATAGACTGGTACGGAGGGAAGAGGACCCTGCCCTTGTGGACTTACATTCTACATTGGGGTATTGGGTTTTTTCCAAAATTTGGGCAGGCTTTGCAGTCACTGCATACGCAATAATAGTATAGGAGACCCGCTCCTTAATAATATTAAATAAAATTTTTAAATGAGGCCCTCCTCTATGTCTGTTCAAAGGTGTATTTGGGTTTTTCCCAATTTTGGGCAGGCCTGCAGTCACTACATAAGCAATAACAGTATTGGAGTCCCGCTCCTTAATAATAGGAATTTTTTTTTTAAATGAGGCCCTCCTTTATATGTCTACAAAGGGGTATTGGGGTTTTTACAAATTTTTGGCAGATCTTGCAGTAAGTACATACGCAATAACAGTATATGAGACCCGCTCCTTCATAATGGGAACATTTTTTAACTCAGGCCCTCCTGTATTTGTCTTCAAAGGGTTATTGGGGTTTTTCCAAATTTTGGGCAGGCCTTGCAGTCACTGCATACACAATAACAGTATATGAGACCCACTCCTTTATAATGGGAACATTTTTTTACTCAGGCCCTCCTCTATGTGTTTTCAAAGGGGTATTGGGGTTTTTCCAAATGTTGAGCAGGCCTTGCAGTCACTATACACGCAATAACAGTTAATGAGACCTGCTTCTTCATAATGGGAACATTTTTTAATTAGGCCCTCCTCTATGTGTCTTCAAATGAGTATTGGGGTTTTTCCAAATTTTTGCCAGGCCTTGAAGTCTGCATACGCAATAAAAGTATAGGAGACCCGCTCCTTTATAATAGGAACATTTTTTTACTCAGGCCCTCCTCTATGTGTCTTCTAACGGGTATTGGGATTTTTCCAAATTTTGGGTTGGTCTTGAAGTCACTGCATACGCAATAACAGTATAGGAGATCTGCTCCTCTATAATGGGAACATTTTTTTACTCAGGCCCTCTTCTATTTGTTTTCAAAGGGGTATTGGGATTTTTCCAAATTTTGGGCAGGCCTTGAAGTCAATGCACACAGAAAAACAGTATGGAAGAACCGCTCGTTAATAATGGAAACATTTTTTTAAATGAGGCCCTTCTCTATGTGTCTTCCTTAGGGTTACAGTATATAGGACCCGCTCCTTTATAATAGGAACATTTTTTTACTCAGGCCTTCCTCTATGTGTCTTCTAACGGGTATTGGGATTTTTCCAAATTTTGGGCAGGTCTTGAAGTCACTGCATATGCAATAACAGTATAGGAGATCTGCTCCTTTATAGTGGGAACATTTTTTTACTCAGGCCTTCTTCTATGTGTTTTCAAAGGCGTATTGGGTTTTTTCCAAATTTTGGGCAGGCCTTGAAGTCAATGCACACAGAAAAATAGTATAGGAGAACCACTCCTTAATAATGGGAACATTTTTTTATTCAGGCCCTCCTCTATGTGTTTTCAAAGGAGTATTGGGGTTTTTCAAAATTTTGGGCAGGCCTTGCAGTCACTAGATACGCAATAACAATATAGGAGATCTGCTCCTTTATAATGGGAACATTTTTTTACTCAGGCCCTCCTCTATGTTTTCAAAGGGGTATTGGGGGTTTTCCAAATTTTGGCTAGGCCTAGCAGTCTATACATGCGCAATAACAGTATAGGAGATCCGCTGTTTTATAATGGGAACATTTTTTTTAAATGAGGCCCTCCTCTATGTCTGTTCAAAGGTGTATTGGGGTTTTTCCAAATTTTGGATAGGCCTTGCAGTCACAACATAAGCAATAGCAGTATAGGAGACCCGCTTCTTTATAATGGAAACATTTTTTTACTCAGGCACTCCTCTATGTGCCTTCAAACATGTATTGGGTTTTTTCCAAAATTTGGGCAGCTCTTGCAGTCTCTGCATACGCAATAACAGTATAGAAGATCTGCTCCTTTATAATGCAATTATTTACTCAGTCCCTCCTCTATGTTCCTTCAAAGGGGTATTGGGGTTTTTCCAAATTTTGGGCAGGCCTTGAAGTCACAGCATACGCAATAACAGTATAGGAGAACCACTCCTTAATAATGGGAACATTTTTTTAAAATGAGGCCCTCCTCTATGTGTCTTCAAAGGGGTATTGGGGTTTTTCCAAATTTTGGGTAGGCCTTGAAGTCAATGCATACAGAAAAACAGTATGGAAGAACCGCTCCTTAATAATGGGAACATTTTTTTTAAATGAGGCCCTCCTCTATGTGTCTTCAAAGGGTTATGGAGGTTTTTCCAAATTTTGGGCAGGCCTTGAAGTCAATACATGCGCAATAACAGCATATGAGACCCGCTCCTTAATAATTACTCAGGCCCTCTTCTATGTGTTTTCAAAGGGGTATTGGGGTTTTTCCAAGTTTTGGGTAGGGCTTGCAGTCAATACATACGCAATAACAGTATAGGAGACCCGCTCCTTTATAATGGGAACATATTTTTAAATGAGGCCCTCCTCCATCTGTCTTCAAAGGGTTATTAGGGTTTTTTCCAATTTTTGGGCAGGCTTTGCAGTCACTACATACACAATAACAGTATATGAGACCCACTCCTTTATAATGGGAACATTTTTTTACTCAGGCTCTCCTCTATGTGTCTTCAGAAGAACATTGGGGTTTTTCCAAATTTTGGGCAGGCCTTGAAGTCACTGCATACGCAATAACAATATAGGAGATCTGCTCCTTTATAGTGGGAACATATTTTTACTCAGGCCCTCCTCTGTGTTTTCAAAGGGGTATTGGGGTTTTTCCAAATTTTGGCTAGGCCTTGCAGTTAATACATGCGAAATAACAGTATAGGAGATCCTCTGTTTTATAATGGGAACATTTTTTTTAAATGAGGCCCTCCTCTAGGTCTGTTCAAATATGTATTGGAGTTTTTCCAAATTTTGGACAGGCCTTGCAGTCACTACATACGCAATAACAGTATATGAGACCCACTTCTTTATAATGGGAACATTTTTTTACTCAGGCCCTCCTCTTTGTGTTTTAAAAGGGGTATTGAGGTTTTTCCAAATTTTGGGCAGGCCTTGCAGTCATTATACACGCAATAACAGTATATGAGACCTGCTTCTTTATAATGGGAACATTTTTTTACTTAGGCCCTCCTCTATGTGCCTTCAAACATGTATTGGGTTTTTTCCAAAATTTGGGCATGCCTTGCAGTCTCTGCATACGCAATAACAGTATAGAACCACTCCTTAATAATTGGAAAAAAAATTTTTTAAATGAGGCCCTTCTCTATGTGTCTTCCTTAGGGTTATTTGGGTTTTTCCAAATTTTGGGCAGGCCTTGCAGTCACTACATACGCAATAACAGTATATAAGACCTGCTCCTTTATAATAGGAACATTTTTTTACTCAGGCCCTCCTCTATGTGTCTTCTAACGGGTATTGGGGTTTTTCCAAATTTTGGGCAGGCCTTGAAGTCAATGCATACAGAAAAACAGTATGGAAGAACCGCTCCTTGATAATGGGAACATTTTTTTAAATGAGGCCCTCCTCTTTGTGTTTTCAAACGGTTATTGGGGTTTTTCCAAATTTTGGGCAGGCCTTGCAGTCACTACATACGCAATTTTTGTGTTACGCTCTTCCTGGACTAACTGGCGTGAGCGTGGTCAGTGATCCCACTGGACCATGAACCGAGGAGTGCCTGGAGGGGCGTAACTAAGTATCAACTCAGTCCGACCAAGGTCACACGGAGGCTCAGTAGACTCCGTGAACCAGGGACGAACCAAGCAGAGGGAACAGGTGCTACTCCAGGTCAGACCCCGGTCACAGCTGTTGACCCACACCGGGGATGCAGGACAGGCAGGTTAGGCTGGCATACAGACAGGTGGGTACTGGCAGGCACAGCTGGTATGAAGACAGGTGGGTATTGGCAGGTATGGCTGGGATGCAGACAGGTGGGCACTGGCAGGCATGGCTAGCATGCAGACAGGCGGGTACTGGCAGGTAGGAACACAGGCATGATAGGGACCAGTACAGACTGGAACACACAAACGGAGCCGCAGGTGCGGTGGACTAGCATAGCAGAACCGCAGGCGCGGAGGACAGGCGAAGCAGAGCGGAGCAAAACCGCAGGTGTGGTGAACTAGCAGAGCAGAGCGAACTAGCAGAGCAGAGCGAAACCGCAGGTGCGGTGAACAAGCAGAGCAGGGCGGAACCGCAGGTGCGGTGAACAAGCAGAGCAGAGCGGAACCGCAGGTGCGGTGATCAAGCAGAGCAGAGCAGAACTGCAGGTGCGGTGAACAAGCAGAGCAGAGCAGAACCGCAGGTGCGGTGAACAAGCAGAGCAGAGTGGAACCGCAGGTGCGGTAAACAAGCAGAGCAGAGCGGAACCGCAGGTGCAGTGAACAAGCAGAGCAGAGCGGAACTGCAGGTGCGGTGAACAAGCAGAACAGAGTGGAACCGCAGGTGTGGTGAACAAGCAGAGCAGAGTGGAACCGCAGGTGCGGTGAACAAGCAGAGCAGAACAGAGCAGAAGGTGCAGGCAGACAGGACAGGGCTCTGTTCACATGGAACAGACTGGAAAATACAGGAAGATAGTTAGAACACAGGAGGTAGATACGGAGGCAGGGAAACGGGACAAGCAGAACCAGAAACACACAAGGCACTTACAATGAAGTAGCGAGTGGACACAAAACTCACAAACTGAAGTACAGAGACAACGAGTTAGAGTTAGGTGCAGGTTGAGACACTGCAGGAAAAGGGAAGGTATGTCCTTGGACATAGAGACAAACAGGTAATGGGCTAGGACACTGTTCAGACAGGAACTGAACCAGGAACAAGATACAGGAACGAGCCTGGGAACTCAGCCCCCAGGGTGGCGGAAACAGACTAGAAGTCACAGATAGAGGCAACAGGCCTGAGTATACAGCCCCCCAGGGTGGCGGAAACAGACAAGATACAGGACAGGACCTGGCAACTCAGTTGCACAGAGCACACTGAATGAAAGCGTTGCTCAGGCACTCCCTACTGGGTGGAGGGGGTTTAAGTATCCAGTGACTCACAGCAATAGGCTGGGGAGACATTAGGAGTGCGCACACAGTAACTATAAGAATCAGGCAGTAGCCGCGCTGCCGCCCGAAGCAATCAGACAAAAACACAGCAGGTACTGGAGCAAAGTGTGCAGCCTGGATTAATAGGTAAGATGGCGGTCTTGCATGGTGGGAGGTGGTAAGCCATGCCAGCACGCCGCCAGGGATGTTACAAACAGTATATGAGACCCGCTCCTTTATAATAGGAACATTTTTTTACTCAGGCCCTCCTCTATGTGTCTTCTAACGGATATTGGGATTTTTCAAAATTTTGGGCAGTTCTTGAAGTCACTGCATACGTAATAGCAGTTTAGGAGATCTGCTCCTTAATAATGAGAACATTTTTTTACTCAGGCCTTCTTCTATGTGTTTTCAAAGGGGTATTGGGTTTTTTCCAAGTTTTGGGTAGGGCTTGCAGACAATACATATGCAATAACAGTATAGGAGACACGCTCCTTTATAATGGGAACATTTTTTTACTTAGGTCCTCTTGCATGTCTTCAAAGGGGTATTGGGATTTTTCCAAAATTTGTGCAGGCCTTGCAGTCACTGCATATGCATAACAGTATAGGAGACCGTTCCTTTAAAATGGGAAAAAATTTAAATGAGGCCCTCCTTTACGTCTGTTCAAAGGTGCATTGGGGTTTTTCCAAATTTTGGGCAGGCCTTGAAGTCAATGCATACAGAAAAACAGTTTTGGAGAACCGCTCCTTAATAAGGGGAACTTTTTTTAAATGAGGTCCTCCTCAATATGTCGTCAAAGGGGTATCGGGGTTATTCCAAATTTTGGGCTTGCCTTGAAGTCACTGCATATGCAAAAACAATTTAGGAGAACTGCTCCTTAACAATGGGAACATTTTTTTACTCAGGCCCTCATCTGTGTGTTTTCAAAGGGATATTGAAGTTTTTCCAAAATTTGAGCAGGCCTTGCAGTCACTGCATATGCAATAAAAGCATGGGAGACCCTCTCCTTTATAATGGGAACATTTTTTTTAAAATGAGGACCTCCTCTAGGTCTCTTTAAAGGTATATTGCGGTTTTGCCAAATTTTGGGCAGGCCTTCCAGTCACTGCATACGCAATAACAGTATATGAGACCCACTCCTTTATAATGGGAACATTTTTTTACTCAGGCCCTCCTCTATGTGTCTTCAAAGGGGTATTAGGGTTTTTCCAAATTTTGGGCAGGCCTTGATGTCAATGCATATGCAATAACAGTATAGGAGATCTTCTCCTTTATAATGGGAACATTTTTTTTTAAATGAGGCCCTCCTCTAGGTCTGTTCAAAGGTGTATTGGGATTGTTCCAAATTTTGGGCAGGCCTTGAAGTCACTGCATACGCAATCACAATATAAGGAAAAAAGCTTCTTAATAATGGGAACATTTTTATACTCAGGCCATCAACTATGTGTTTTCAAAGGGGTAATGGGGCTTTTCCAAATTTTGGCCAGACCTTGAAGTCACTGCATATGCAATAACAATATCGGAGAACCGCTTCTTAGTAATGGGAACATTTTTTTACTCAGGCCCTCATCTATGTGTTTTCAGAGGGGTATTGTGGCTTTTCCAAATTTTGGGCAGTCCTTGCAGTCACTGCATACGCAATAACATTATAGGAAAATCATTCCTTAATGTTGGAAACATTCACTCAAGCCCTCTATGTGTCTTCAAGGGGGTATTGGGGCTTTCAAAAATTTGGGGAGGCTTTGCAGTCACTACATACCCAATAACAGTATAGGAGACCCACTCCTTTATAATGAGAACATTTTGTTACTCAGGCCCTCCTCTATGTGTCTTAAAAGAGGTATTGGGGTATTTCCAAATTTTGGGCAGGCCTTAAAGTCACTGCATACACAATAACAGTATAGGGGAACCGCTCTTTAATAATGGGAACATTTTTTTTTAAATGAGGCCCTCCTCTATGTGTCTTCAAAGGTATATTGGATTTTTTCCAAATTTTGGGCAGGTATTCCAGTCACTGCATATGCAATAACAGTATAGGAGACCCGCTCTTTAAAAATGTTTAAAATTTTTTTTAATGAGGCCCTCCTCTATATCTGTTCAAAGGGTTATTGGGTTTTTCCAAGTTTTGGGCAGGCCTTGCAGCCACTACATACACAATAACAGTATAGGAGACGCGCTCCTTTATATTGGGAACATTTTTTACTCAGGCCCTCCTCTATGTGTCTTCAAATGGGTAGTGGAGGTTTTTCAAATTTTGGGCAGGCCTTGCAGTCACTGCATATGCAGTAACAGTATAGGGAACCTGCTCCTTTATAATGGGAACAACAAAGCATAGCTAGCTGATGGCCCTCTAAAAGTAAGGGCCGCCTGATGGCCCTATAAAAATAGGTTTTGTGACTTTGAGACCCTCCTTCATAAATGAAACAGGATGTGTCTAATCATGCCTCACATACCACATGGGCAGATAATGTAGCAAAATGTTAAAATGACATTTACCGGTGAATGTATTTTTCACCATGGAAAGCAATACAAAAGTGCAAAACGCATCAAAAACACTACATGTGAACATAGCCCAAGGTGTGGAGGAGCATTTTTTATTTATTTTTTTTTTATTTTGCCTTATATGTAAGTCATTACCCTGGAAAGAATGTTCCTTAACATTTTTTCCATGAAAATCCATATTGGTTTCGTTTTTGTATGTTTTATTATGAGCCAGTAAAAGTGCCGTAATAGTCTGACAACATTGTTCACAGCAGCGAACTGGGATTCAGAGATGCTTCCAGGGGTCTTCCTAATGCTGTGCCCATGCCATTTCATCACTGTATGGATGTGTCTGATCATGTCTTACACACACCACATGGTCAGATAAGGTAGTAAAATGTTAAAATTACATTTACCGGTGAATGTATTTTTCACCATTAAAAGCAATGCAAAAGTGCAAAAACGCATCATAGACCAAGGTGTGGAGTAGAGATGAGCGTTGTTCTACTCGAACTGTTCGCCAATCTCAAATTCGAGCTGTTTTGGGCGGTGTTCGAGCCGTTCGGCGAACACGAACAATTTGAGAAAAATTCGGCTGTTCGAGGTTATGTTCGATAACTGTTCGTGCACCAAAATCATAACTGGATTTTTTCTCAGTAATGATGAAAATTAATGTTAATACGCAGTTTGAGTGTACAGCGGGGTGGGGGGAGGGGCAGGGGATGGATCTCTGCAGGAACAATGAAGATCTCCATTTTTTTTTCTCTTTCCCGCATTTACAGTGGGGAGGTGCAATCTGTCAGCCTATCAGCAGCGCACACACGGAGCGAAGTGCTTTTTTTCACACAAGCAAGGGCATGTGTCATTGGCAGTGTATGTCACATGTCCTTGCCCTATAAGACCAAGCCATTTTCCCCGTCGCCACCATTTTCTCACTGCTGCAGCTGCGTGTTAGACGGCACCGCTGTTGCTGTGTGCGCTATACCTTGTTAATTTCAAGCCAATTTTCGCACAAATATACAGATAGCTTGGGAGTAGGGAATAGTTGTGATTGCAGTCCTTTTAAGGACTAGGTTACAGCATTTCCTACGACTTTTATCAGGGAGGTCTGTGCTCTTAAATAGATAGATTGTGGGAGTAAAGACTAATTGTAATTGGAGTCCTTTTCAGGACTAGGTTACATCAGTTCCTATCAGTTTTTGCCAGGCAGGTCTGTGCCAGTGCTGTGCAAGTTTTTTTCACAGCATTTGGCTGAATCTAGCAAAGCTAATCCTTTTTGGCCTATTGCAGAGTGTGTTAGTCAGTGGAGTAGCCTATCTGTGTTGCAAGATATACCACCTGTGTATAGAATACCAATTTTTTTACTGCACCTAGTGAAGTAAAATCTTTTGGGCATAGCATCATTCTATTAGTCCATCTATACTGACCTCCATCAGGTTGCAAATTAAAACTAATTTTTATCTGCATCTACAGTACCTCTGAAAAAATATTTGGGCTTCTAGCAGTGTGTGGGACTTGTTCTATTAGTCCATCTATACTGACCTCCATCAGGTTGCAAACTGAATATATTTTTTTCTGCATCTACCTCTGAAAAAATATTGGGCTTCTAGCTGTGTGTGGGTCTTGTTCTATTAATCCATCTATACTGACCTCCATCAGGTTGCAAACTGAATATAATTTTTTTCTGCATCTAGCTCTGAAAAAATATTTGGCCTTCTAGTAGTGTGTCGGACTTTCTCTATTAGTCCATCTATACTGACCTCCATCAGGTTGCAAATTAAAACTAATTTTTATCTGCATCTACAGTACCTCTGAAAAAATATTTGGGCTTCTAGCTGTGTGTGGGACTTGTTGTATTAGTCCATCTATACTGACCTCCATCAGGTTGCAAACTGAATATATTTTTTTCTGCATCTACCTCTGAAAAAATATTTGGCCTTCTAGTAGTGTGTCGGACTTTCTCTATTAGTCCATCTATACTGACCTCCATCAGGTTGCAAATTAAAAATAATTTTTATCTGCATCTACAGTACCTCTGAAAAAATATTTGGGCTTCTAGCTGTGTGCGGGACTTGTTGTATTAGTCCATCTATACTGACCTCCATCAGGTTGCAAACTGAATATATTTTTTTCTGCATCTACCTCTGAAAAAATATTGGCCTTCTAGTAGTGTGTCGGACTTTCTCTATTAGTCCATCTATACTGACCTCCATCAGGTTGCAAATTAAAACTAATTTTTATCTGCATCTACAGTACCTCTGAAAAAATATTTGGGCTTCTAGCAGTGTGTGGGACTTGTTCTATTAGTCCATCTATACTGACCTCCATCAGGTTGCAAACTGAATATATTTTTTTCTGCATCTACCTCTGAAAAAATATTTGGCCTTCTAGTAGTGTGTCGGACTTTCTCTATTAGTCCATCTATACTGACCTCCATCAGGTTGCAAATTAAAACTAATTTTTATCTGCATCTACAGTACCTCTGAAAAAATATTGGGCTTCTAGTAGTGTGTCGGACTTTCTCTATTAGTCCATCTATACTGACCTCCATCAGGTTGCAAACTGAATATAATTTTTTTCTGCATCTAGCTCTGAAAAAATATTTGGCCTTCTAGTAGTGTGTCGGACTTTCTCTATTAGTCCATCTATACTGACCTCCATCAGGTTGCAAATTAAAACTAATTTTTATCTGCATCTACAGTACCTCTGAAAAAATATTTGGGCTTCCAGCAGTGTGTGGGACTTGTTCTATTAGTCCATCTATACTGACCTCCATCAGGTTGCAAACTGAATATATTTTTTTCTGCATCTACCTCTGAAAAAATATTGGGCTTCTAGCTGTGTGTGGGTCTTGTTCTATTAATCCATCTATACTGACCTCCATCAGGTTGCAAACTGAATATATTTTTTTCTGCATCTACCTCTGAAAAAATATTTGGCCTTCTAGTAGTGTGTCGGACTTTCTCTATTAGTCCATCTATACTGACCTCCATCAGGTTGCAAATTAAAACTAATTTTTATCTGCATCTACAGTACCTCTGAAAAAATATTTGGGCTTCTAGCAGTGTGTGGGACTTGTTCTATTAGTCCATCTATACTGACCTCCATCAGGTTGCAAACTGAATATATTTTTTTCTGCATCTACCTCTGAAAAAATATTGGGCTTCTAGCTGTGTGTGGGTCTTGTTCTATTAATCCATCTATACTGACCTCCATCAGGTTGCAAACTGAATATATTTTTTTCTGCATCTACCTCTGAAAAAATATTTGGCCTTCTAGTAGTGTGTCGGACTTTCTCTATTAGTCCATCTATACTGACCTCCATCAGGTTGCAAATTAAAACTAATTTTTATCTGCATCTACAGTACCTCTGAAAAAATATTTGGGCTTCTAGCAGTGTGTGGGACTTGTTCTATTAGTCCATCTATACTGACCTCCATCAGGTTGCAAACTGAATATAGTTTTTTCTGCATCTACCTCTGAAAAAATATTGGGCTTCTAGCTGTGTGTGGGTCTTGTTCTATTAATCCATCTATACTGACCTCCATCAGGTTGCAAACTGAATATATTTTTTTCTGCATCTACCTCTGAAAAAATATTTGGCCTTCTAGTAGTGTGTCGGACTTTCTCTATTAGTCCATCTATACTGACCTCCATCAGGTTGCAAATTAAAACTAATTTTTATCTGCATCTACAGTACCTCTGAAAAAATATTTGGGCTTCTAGCTGTGTGTGGGACTTGTTGTATTAGTCCATCTATACTGACCTCCATCAGGTTGCAAACTGAATATATTTTTTTCTGCCTCTACCTCTGAAAAAATATTTTGCCTTCTAGTAGTGTGTCGTACTTTCTCTATTAGTCCATCTATACTGACCTCCATCAGGTTGCAAATTAAAAATAATTTTTATCTGCATCTACAGTACCTCTGAAAAAATATTTGGGCTTCTAGCTGTGTGCGGGACTTGTTGTATTAGTCCATCTATACTGACCTCCATCAGGTTGCAAACTAAATATATTTTTTTCTGCATCTACCTCTGAAAAAATATTTGGCCTTCTAGTAGTGTGTCGGACTTTCTCTATTAGTCCTTCTATACTGACCTCCATCAGGTTGCAAATTCAAAATAATTTTTTTCTGCATCTAACCCAGCCAATAGTTTTGGCCTAATACCACAGTTTGGCCACTCAGCTCTGCTCGGTTACCATCCATTGTTTTTTTGTGCAAACAACTCCAGAGTTGTGAATTAGTTAACCACCAAAATGAGTGGAAAAAGGCCTGCTGCTGGTGGAAAGGGGAATAGGCGTGTTGGGAAGGGGAAAAAAGGTTGTGTCCGTGGGGTAGGTGTTAAAGCAACAGTAACATCTGCAGAAGAAAGACCATCTTCCAGCCAAACTAAAATGTCTACTTCTTTTAGCGGACAATGTGATAAGATCCCTTTCTTACGGCCACGCCAATCGCTACAAATTCCAGATGAGGCACAAAAACAGCAGGTGCTTCAACGGATATCAAGTGCTCCTTTAAGTGGGCTCTCCTCCACATCAACTTCAACATCACAAATACTCCAGTCCTCAAAGGTGTCACCCAAATCGCACTTGCTTCCTCACAGCTCCCAAATCTCCAGCTGCCCGTCTGAGTATGAGGTAGAACAGATGGTTGAGTCTGCAGAGCTGTTTACTCATACTATAGCCTGGGAATCAGAGGTCGACTCCAGCGCTTCTGTGAATCCAGACGAGGAAATGATCTGCACTGATGCCCAGAATCTTTATGAGTCGGATCCAGGACCAGACGCAGAAGGTTCTGACCATAATGTAGACCTTCATTCCCAAACTGTAACTCCTGTTGGTGGAGACAATGAGGAAGACGATGATAAGACTCAAATACCTGATTGGAGCGACAACTTTAGTTTTTTGTCAGGGCAGGAACAGGTTGGCTCTGAGGACGACGGGTGTGATAACGCACAGGGTGATGATGATGAGGTCGGAGATCCCACTTACTGTCAACCCACAGTCAGCCAAGAGATGAGGTCAGCAGAGGAGGTGGAGGAAGATGCTAGTGACGACGAGGTCAGGTTGCGCCTTCCTGGACAGAGACGTAGTACTGGAAGCACGTCAACAACTGCATCCTCAAACACAACTCTGCCTCTCACCACAAGTCGTGGTGGCTCTTCAGGTCGCATGGGTGCTAAGCCTTGCATAGCCTGGGCATTTTTTCAGATCGATAAAGATGACCCAACTCGTGTTATCTGTAACATTTGTCAGCAAAAGCTAAGTAGAGGCCAAAAAATACATAGTTTGAGTACTTCATGCATGAACCGGCACATGGACATGAAGCATAAGTTGCAGTGAGAAGCTCAGTGTGCTACAATGCGGCCTAGCCGGCCGGGCCAACTACCGTCTGCCATATCTTGTGCATCCGCGGCCTCTTCATCCTCTGTGACTGGGGGGACAGCAGTCACACCTGTTTTGGGGCGCAGACCTGCCACCTCTTTACCCGCAACAGCCAGCGTGATTGGCAGGTCATCATTTTCTTTGGAGGTGGTAACACCAGCTGGTGTTGAGCGCTGTCCGACATCGATAGCACCACCTTTGGATGAAGGCAACCTAACATGTCCGCCTGCATCTTCCTCACAGACCGGCAGTTTGCCGGGGACACCCTTATCAACCCCGTCTAAGCACAATAGCCAGCCCTCGGTCCCTCAGATGTGGACAAGTAAAAGACCATTTCCTCCTAGCCATGAGAAAGCTAAGAGGTTGAATTTCACCATCTGCAAGCTCTTGGCTACAGAAATGCTGCCTTTCCGCCTGGTGGACACAGAGGATTTTCGAGACCTTATGTCCGTCGCAGTGCCCCAGTACCAGATGCCCAGTCGGCACTACTTCTCAAAGAAAGGTGTGCCTGCGCTCCACCAGCATGTCGCACACAACATCACCGCTTCTTTGAGAAACTCTGTGTGTGACAGGGTGCATTTCACCACAGACACTTGGACGAGTAGGCATGGACAGGGGCGTTACATGTCGCTGACTGGGCACTGGGTAACTATGGTGACAGCAGGACAAGGGGCTGCTGTCCAAGTCTTGCCGTCCCCACGAGTTGTGCGTCAATCCTCTTTATGTCAAAGTTCCTCCACTGCTTCTGCCTCGTCAACCTCCTCTCGGTCTTCCACCTGCACCCAAAGCCTGTCTGGTCATGCCACAAGCTTTCTAACTGCGCAGAAGGGATCCTGCACACCTCCTTACTATGCTGGCAGTAGGGCTCAACGTCATCAGGCGGTTTTTACATTGAAATGTCTGGGAAATGTGAGTCACACAGCTGAGGAGTTGTGGTCAGCTCTGGAGAACCAATTTCATGAATGGTTGTCTCCACTGGACCTGAAACCAGGGAAGGCCGTGTGCGACAATGCTGCAAACCTGGGTGCGGCCCTTCGCCGGGGCAATGTCACACACGTGCCTTGTATGGCTCACGTGTTGAACCTGGTTGTCCAGCAATTTTTAGCCCACTATCCCAGACTAGATGGCCTTCTGCAGAGGGCACGGTCGCTGTGTGCTCACTTCCGCCGTTCGCATCCCGCAGCTCAGCGACTTACATCTCTACAGAAGTCGTTGGGCCTGCCACTTCACCGGCTAAAATGCGATGTGCCTACCCGGTGGAATTCAACTCTGCACATGTTGCAGCGACTGTGGCAGCACCGACAAGCCCTGGTGCAATACGTTCTGACGTATAGCCTGGGCCAACGAGATTCAGAGGTGGGGCAAATCACGCTGGAGTGGTCTCAGATCAGGGACCTATGCACCCTTCTGCACAGTTTTGAAATGGCGACGAAGATGTTTAGTGCTGACGATGCCATTATCAGCATGACTATTCCGGTGATTTACATGCTGGAGCAGATGTTAAACAGAATTCGGAGTCAGGTGGTGGCACAAGAGGAGGTGGAGGAAGTAGAGGAGGAGGAGTTGTATGCAGAAGGGCTAACATCTGCAAGGTCCAGAAGGTCGGCAGCACCAAGGCGGCAGGCATGTGAGGGTGGAGGAGATGGTTTTACCAGGGCGCATGGTAGCAGCCAAACTAGTGAGGAAGGTGCAGGAGCCCAGGAAGAAGTGGAGGACGAACTGATGGAAGACTCATCAGATGAGGGAGACCTTGATCACATTTCAGTTGTGCGAGGTTGGGGGGAGAGGACAGAGGAAGGAAGCATGATTGTTACCTCGCCACCAACACAGCAGGGACTTGGTGCTCCTGGATGCGCAACACACATGAGTGCCTTCTTGCTGCACTACCTGCAACATGACCCTCGAATTGTGAGAATTAGAAATAATCCTGACTACTGGGTTGCCACACTGTTAGATCCCCGGTACAAAAGTAAATTTGCAGAAATTATTCCTGCCATAGAAAGGGATGCACGCATGCAGGAGTATCAGCAGAGACTGTTGCAGAATCTTACATGTGCTTTTCCACAAAATACCAGTGGTGCACGTAGTGAATCTCACAGTTCCAACTTGCCAACCGTGGGACCGTCAAGTGTTCAGCACTCAAACCGTAACAGAACCACAGTATCTGCTGGTAACATCAATTTTGCGGAATCATTTCACCACTTTTTTAGCCCATCCTTTGCAAGGCCACAGGAGACAAGAAGTCTGACACATAGTCAATGCCTAGAGACGATGGTACAGGAGTATCTCCAAGTAAACATTGAAGCCACGACTGTGTCACTGGACCCTTGCTCTTTTTGGGCTTCCAATCTGGATAAATGTCCGGAGCTAGCCACTTACGCCTTGGAGATCTTGTCATGCCCCGCAGCCAGCGTTCTGTCTGAACGTGTGTTCAGCGCTGCTGGTGGTGTGCTGACAGATAAGCGCACGCGGCTCTCCACTGATAATGTAGACAGACTCACGTTCATAAAGATGAACAAATCATGGATCCGAAACGACTTTTCTACCCCTGTGTCATCCTGGGGAGAGTAAAAGCTTGATGATTGGTTAAAATCACCCTACCAAACGTTTTAAGCTTTCAAATTACTAATCATGTTTATCTGTATCTTGACTGGAAAATAATTTGGGCTTTGTAGCAGTGTGCAGCACTGATCCTATTAGGCCATCTATAATAAGCTCCACCAGATATAAAATTAAAAATAATTTTTAGCTGCATCTAGCCCGGAAAATAATTTTGGGGCTCCGAGATGCGCAAGACACATAAGTGCCTTCTTGCTGCACTACCTGCAGCATGACCCTCATATTGTCAGAATTCGAAGTAATCATGACTACTGGGTTGCCACACTCTTAGATCCCCAAAACTTTTCGATCTACCTTTTCATTTTAATAAAGACCAAAAAAATGGTCATTTTTGAAATTATAAGCATTAGCAGGTTGTTAGAAACTGAAATCAAACAGTTTTCAACTCAAAACTTTATTCTAGGTGATGTTACATTTTCACATAGGACCCCTTGTTCGAAAGGAGCTTCTGAACTCTCTCGTCCATTGAATTTGTCAGGTTTTGGATGGTTTCTGCTTCAATTGTTTTGCATGAGGACAGAATACCCTCCCAGAGCTGTTGCTTAGATGTGAACTGCCTCCCGCCATCATAGACACTCCTTTTAATGATGCTCCAAAGGTTCTGAATGGGGTAGAGGTCAGGGGAGCATGGGGGTCACACCATAAGTTTGTCCCCTTTTATGCCCATATCAGCCAGAGATGCAGATGTTTTATGTGCAGCATGAGATGGTGCATTATCATGCAGAAAAATGATCTTGCTGTGAAATACACGGTTCTTCTTCTTGAACCATGGCAGGAAGTGCTGTTTGAGAAAATCCACATACATTATGGAGTTCATCTTTAGCGCCTTCAGGGATCCTAAAGGGGCCGACATTCTCTCTCCCCATGATTCCAGCCCAAAACATTACTCCACCTCCTCCTTGTTGGCGCTGTAGCCGTGTTTGCGTGGGGTGTCCATCAACCAGCCATCCTCCACTCCATCCATCTGGACCATCGAGCGCTGCACGGCACTCATCCGTGAACAAAACAGTTTTGAAATCAGTCTTCATGTAATGTTTGGCCCACTGGAGCCGTTTCTGCTTGTGTGAAGTGGATAGAGGAGGTCGACAGGATGGCGTATGCACAGCTGCAAACCTCTGAAGGACCCTGCATCTTGTTGTTCGGGGGACGTTGGAGGCACAAGCAGCTTCAAAAACTTGTCTGCTGCTATGACAAGGCTTTTTTGCCGCTGCTGTTTCAACCTGACGTAATTGCCTGTAGGAAAGAGTCCTCAATTTGCCCTTATCAGCACGCACACGTGTGTACTGTGAATCAGCTACATACTTCTTGATTGCCAAGACACTTCATCCTGATCATCGCACAATGTTGATTGTAGTCATGCCTTGACTAGTGTTGAGCATTCCGATACTGAAATATCAGGTATCGGCCGATATTCACTGTATCGGAATTCCGATACTTAATTCCGATACTTTTATAATATCGAATACCGGAATCGGAAGTTCCCATAATGCCTGCGCTCTGCAGTGTCTCTGAAGGATGACAAGCTGGGTGGCAGCGCTCAGCTGAGATCCAGCCTGTCATCAGAATGCCATCCCAGCGTGGGAGAATTCTCCTGATTGTTTAAAAGCCGGCGGGCGGTAAAAAGCCGCCGGCTTTTAAACAATCACTCAGCCCCATACTCGCTTCCCCGCAGCCTCCCACCCCGATCCTCCGCTCCCCTCACCACCTCCAATCCCAATCGTAAATTAGGACCGGGCGGGGAGCGCAGCACCAAGGAGTGAAGGACCCGGGCGGGGAAGCCGGCAGTGAAAAGACTTCACCGCCGGCTTTCCCGTTCTGTGCTGCGCTTTCCCGCCGGTTATTTCAAATGAACAGCTGAGGTATCAGGTGATGCCGATCAGCTGTTCATTTGAAGTCGCCGCGGTGCCCTCAGAGGGTTCATGTGAGTTCATGCTTGACTGCATTGCATGAACTCACATGAACTTTCCCACGGCCGCACAGGTCAGCCTCACCTCCCGGACCCGTCATGATTAGTGTGTGCGCGGGGTGTGTGTGCGGGGTGTGTGTGTGCGGGGTGTGTGTGTGCGGGGTGTCTGTGTGCGGGGTGTCTGTGCGGGGTGTCTGTGCGATGTGTCTGTGCGTGCAGGCAGACATAGGCCGATGTGACACTACTACTCCCATCGGCCTATGTCTGTCCCCCGTCCACTCGTGCCAGCAGGATCAGCTTGATGGGAGCAGTAGTTCCCATCAGCCTGATCCCGCTATTTAAATTGCCCTACTGTGTCCCCAATAAATGTTAAATACATGTCATTGGTGGCCAGTGGTTACCTACAATAAATTAGTTCATACATTACCTGTCCCCGCCGATCGCCACCTAAAATAAAGTAAAAAATAAAAAACTACACCTATACTCACCTAGACACCTAATTCCCCGAAGCCATCGATCTCCTGTAATAAAATATAAAATAATAAACCACAACCTTATCCTTACCCCTCCGTAGTAGTCCACGAGTGTCCCACGAAGATCTCCAGTTTAGAGCAGCCACATAGAATGTGACCGCTCTGAACCGCTGCCGCCGCTAGAATGACGGGGCCGTAAGGGTTCACCGGAGTTCAGGCAGCGCTGCTCCGGTTAGCTCCTTTACGGCACTGCTGTATCGTGAGAAATTCCCACGGTACAGCAGTGCCGTAAAGGAGGTCTCCGGAGCTGCGCTGCCTGAATGCACTCCGGTGACCTCAGTCAGTGGCTCCTGCTGCCGGGAGCGGACGTGTTCCCGGCAGCGTGAGCTTACAGCAGCCATGCACAGCTGTCACCATCTCCAGATGTGACAGCTGTGCATGGGAGATCAGCGCAGGAACGTGGACAGGTAACTATTTTTTTTTAGTAAACTAAGAATTAAATAAAATGGTGTGTTTTATTTCAAATAAATTATTTTTTTCTGGGTGTAGTGTGTTTTTTCTTTTTAACACTTTGTAGGTTAGTAATGGGGGTGTCATATAGACGGCCATCATTACTAACCTGGGCTTCATGGCAGCTGGCGCTGACATGAACCCCACCACTATTACCCCCTGCCACCGCACCAGGGCAGCGTGGAAGAGCGAGGCTAAGTGCCAGAATTGGCGCATCCTATGGATGCGCCATTTCTGGGGCGGCTGACGGCTGGTGTTTCTAGCCTGGGAGGGGGCCAATATTCATGGCACCCTTCCTGAGCTATTAATATCAGCCCCCAGCTGTCTGCCTAGCCTTTGCTAGCTATTAAAATAGGGGGGACCCCACGTCATTTTTTTTGGGGGGGTCCCCCATTTTAATAGCTAGTAAAGGCTAGGTATTCAGCTGGGGGCTGATATTAGTAGCCTGGGAAGCTCCGTGGGTTTTACCCCCTTCCCAGGCTTCAAACATCTGCCCCAGCCGTCTGCTTAACCTCCGCTAGAGACTAAAATTATGGGGGATCCCACGCCATTTTTTTTTAAAATAAATCCTTTATTTTAACACTAAATGACATTTGAGGAGTTAATAAAGATGCAGTCCCTAAATTATTATTTATTTTTTAATTAATTTTTCCCAAAACTTTTGACGTGGGCTTCGCCATATTTTTGTATGCCAGCCAGGTACAGCATCCAGCTTCTATGAACGCGCCATTTTCCGGGGCGGCCGCGGACTGCAATTTTCAGCAGGGGGGGCAGAAAGCTTGGGCCTCCCTGCGCTGCAGATTCCAGCCCCCAGCTGCCTAGTTGTACCTGGCTGGACACAAAAATAGGGAGAAGCTCCACGTCAATTTTTTTTTAATTATTTCATGAAATAATTAAAAAAAAAAGGGCTTCCCTATATTGTTGTGTCTGGCCAGGTACAAATAGGCAGCTGGTGGTTGGGGGCAGCCCGTTCCTGCCTGCTGTACCTGGCTGGACACAAATATAGTGTGAAGCCCCACGTCAATTTTTTTTAAATTATTTCAGGAAATTCATGAAATAATTAAAAAAAAATTATGTGGGGCTTCGCCCTATATTTGTGTCCAGTTAGGTACAGCAGGCAGGAACGGGCTGCCCCCAACCACCAGCTGCCTATTTGTACCTGGCCGGACACAACAATATAGGGAAGCCCTTTTTTTTTAAATTATTTCATGAAATAATTAAAAAAAAATTGACGTGGGGCTTCGCACTATATTTGTGTCCAGCCAGGTACAGCAGGCAGGAACGGGCTGCCCCCAACCACCAGCTGCCTATTTGTACCTAGCCGGACACAACAATATAGGGAAGCCCTTTTTTTCTTAATTATTCCATGAATTTCATGAAATAATTAAAAAAAAAAATGTGTGGCGCTTCGCCCTATTTTTGTGTCCAGCCAGGTACAACTAGGCAGCTGGGGGCTGGAATCTGCAGCGCAGGGAGGCCCAAGCTTTCTGGGCCCCACCCGCTGCAAATTGCAGTCCGCAGCCGCCCCGGAAAATGGCGCGTTCATAGAAGCGCCATCTTCTGGCGCTGTACCCAACTCATCCAGGGCCCTGGTGCGGTGGCTCACTGGGTAATAAAGGGGTTAAGGCCAGCTTGGCATTATCAGCTGGCCCTAAGCCCGAAATTCATGGGGTCACGCCAATATTAGACATGACCGCCATGAATTTCTAGTAAAGTATTTAAAAAAACCACAAACACCCAGAAAAAAGTCCTTTAATTGAAATAAACACACAATTCTTTATTGTTCTAAATTAAACCATACTTACAGTCACGCCCATTCCAGCTGAAGCCAACGATCTCCTGCAATAAAAGTAAAATAATAAACCAACCTCATCCTTACCTTTCCATGGTTCCCACGACAGCTTCAGCTCTGCTACATCGAGATGACAGGCTGGACCGTAGCAGAACGCTGCCATCCAGCCTGTCATCCCGCAGACACTGAGAAGCGCAGGCATGTTTGCGCTCCTCAGTGTCTGGCTGTGACGGCATCCAGATGAGCCGAGGTCATGTCCAATGAACTCAGCTCACCTCATGCACGTCACTGACAGCATGGGAAAATTCTCCTGCACTCAGCGCTTCAGCGTGAGACTTCTCCCACGCTGTCAGTGACATACATGAGGTGAGGTCATGTCCAATGAACTCAGCTCACCTCATGCACGTCACTGACAGCGTGGGAAAATTCTCCTGCACTCAGCGCTTCAGCGTGAGAATTTTCCCACGCTGTCAGTGACGTGCATGAGGTGCGCCGAGTTCATTGGACATGACCTCGGCTCATCTGGATGCCGTCACAGCCAGACACTGAGGAGCGCAAGCATGCCTGCGCTTATCAGTGTCTGCGGGATGATAGGCTGGATGGCAGCGTTCTGCTGCGGTCTAGCCAGTCATCTCGATGTAGCAGAGCTGGAGCCGTCGTGGGAGCCATGGAAAGGTAAGGATGAGGTTGCTTTATTATTTTACTTTTATTGCAGGAGATCGTTGGCTTCAGCTGGAATGGGCGTGATGGTAAGTATGGTTTATTTTAGAACAATAAAGAATTGTGTCTTTATTTCAATTAAAGGACTTTATTCTGGGTGTTTGTGTTTTTTTTTTTAACTTTGACTATGGGGTTAGTAATGGGGGTGTCTTATAGACGCCTCTCCATTACTAACCTGGGCTTGATGTCAGCTGGCATTATAAGCTGACATCAACCCCAACCCTATTACCCCACTGCCACCGCTACAGGGCAGTGGGAAGAGCGAGGCTAAGTGCCAGAATTGGCGCATCCTATGGATGCGCCATTTCTGGGGCGACTGACGGCTGGTGTTTCTAGCCTGGGAGGGGGCCAATATTCATGGCACCCTTCCTGGGCTATTAAAATCAGCCCACAGCTGTCTGCCTAGCCTTTGCTAGCTATTAAATTAGGGGCGACCCCACGTTATTTTTTGGGGGGGGTTCCCCCATTTTAATAGCTAGTAAAGGCTAGGTATTCAGCTGGGGGCTGATATTAGTAGCCTGGGAAGCTCCGTGGGTATTACCCCCTTCCCAGGCTTCAAACATTTGCCCCAGCTGTCTGCTTAACCTCCGCTAGAGCCTAAAATTAAGGGGAACCCCACGCCAATTTTTTTTTAAATAAATCCTTTATTTTAACACTAAATGACAAGTACAGTAATCAACACTGTCACTGTACTTCATATATATGTGACTGACATGTTTCTATCTATCTAATCTATGTATGATTCTCTATTCTTTCTATTCTAAATTGTCGGGTACAGATGCTGAATTGCCGGCCGGCTTTTTTAAAGAGACGGTGCACGAAAACACTAATATTTTTTTAAATAAATCCTTTACACTAAATGACAAGTACAGTAAGCAACACTGTCACTGTACTTCATATATATGTGACTGACATGTTTCTATCTATCTAATCTATGTATGATTCTCTATTCTTTCTATTCTAAATTGTCGGGTACAGATGCTGAATTGCCGGCCGGCTTTTTTAAAGAGACGGTGCATGAAAACACTAATATTTTTTTAAATAAATCCTTTACACTAAATGACAAGTACAGTAAGCAACACTGTCACTGTACTTCATATATATGTGACTGACATGTTTCTATCTATCTAATCTATGTGTGAAGCTCTATTCTGTCTGTTATAAATTGTCGGGTACCGCTGCTGAATTGCCGGCCGGCTTTTTTAAAGAGACGGTGCATGAAAACACTAATATTTTTTTAAATAAATCCTTTACACTAAATGACAAGTACAGTAAGCAACACTGTCACTGTACTTCATAGATATGTGACTGACATGTTTCTATCTATCTAATCTATGTGTGAAGCTCTATTCTGTCTGTTATAAATTGTGGGGTACAGATGCTGAATTGCCGGCCGGCTTTTTTAAAGAGACGGTGCATGAAAACACTAATATTTTTTAAAATAAATCCTTTACACTAAATGACAAGTACAGTAAGCAACACTGTCACTGTACTTCATATATATGTGACTGACATGTTTCTATTTATCTAATCTATGTGTGAAGCTCTATTCTTTCTGTTGTAAATTGTCGGGTACCGGTGTATGCGCTGATGAATTGCCGGCTTTTCATGTCATTCTACATTATTCTTAGTTGTTTTACTTCATGTAGAATTAACCTACAAGGAAAGAAAGGGTTTATTTTCATTCCGATATTTGTGTCCCATTGACTTGCATTGGTTTCCGGTATCGGAATCGGCGATATCCGATACTTTTTGGGTATCGGCCCGATCCAATCCGATACGATATTTCCTGATATCGGAAGGTATCGCTCAACACTAGCCTTGACCTAAACACTCCACAATTTGTTGCTTCTCAGCAGCCGACACATCCTTTTTCTTTCCCATTTTGGCAGAAAATGTAGGCTGCTTAATAATGTGAGAGAGCCTTCTTAAGTAGTCTTGCCTTTCATTGGACACACCTGCCAAACTAATTAGCACAGGTGTCTGCAATTGCTTACAGTGATATAAAGAGCCCTGACACACATCACCATCAATGAGTTTAACTGACAAACAAACAAATTCTTCCCTTATCACTCCTAAACACTTTTTGCATAATAATTTGGAACGCGGTGTACATGTGCTTTTCCACAAAACACCAGCGGTTCACGTAGTGAATCTTACAGTTCTAACTTGCCAACCGTGGTCTGTATGGAATTGTTCAATAAAGGGCCCAAAATTAAGATAACATAGATGGGAGAGGTCTCTATGAATAGGAATTCCTAAGTATTTGATACCCTGTGAGGGCCAGGCAAAGGGAAAGTTGGACTGGATGGAATCCTATATGGATTTGGGGAGGGAGACATCGAGGGCCTCAGACTTCGCTGCATTGATTTTAAAATTTTACCATGTAACAAAGTGATCTATTTCAGCCATAACAGCATGGATGGATATATGTGATTGAGTGATATATACTAGGACATCATCAGCAAATAGAGAGCACTTGTACTCGGTGCCTCCCACCTCAATCCACCTAATATTGGGGTTATGGCGAATTGATGAGAGCAGGTGCTCCGTCACTAGGATGTATAAGAGAGGGAAAAGAGGACATCCCTGCCTTGTCCCATTGGTGATTGTGAAAGGTGATGAAAATGTTCTGACGCACCCCCTGGGCCTTGGGACACCCGGAGCCGGACCCTTTTTGGTGGATGCTGGTGGTTGTAGTCTTCGTGGCGGCGACCCGGTTCCGTGGCTCAGGGCGGTCAAACCAGTGGCGGAACTATTTATGTGGTTTTGATGTTTAAATGTCCGACTACGCCACCCGTGGATTGCGGTCAGAGTGAACCGCCGCTACAGGGCAGACCGCTGAGGCTGGTGTTGTGGGTGCAGCAGAGCGTAGCATAACTCCCCACGGGAGGAGTATAGCCTCAGGGCAGTGTATGCGGAGGATGGGGGTGATGGTGCAGGGCAGCAGCAGTAACGACACGGAGTCAGTGATGCAGTCCAGGGACTTTACTCACAGTTCTTATTATCCAGACCACGTCTGCAGGTAACGGCTGCCCACGTCGTACTGTGCTCACCAGGTGAGGGGCTCAGACAACTCCCAGATAACTTTGGAGCACTTCACAGGACCCCCTTTGTGTGTCCTTTGTCTGGCCTTTCTTACCAACACTTCTGTCCGGCTGCCTCGGGCCTCCTCTTGGTAAACTTGGCGCCAGTTTCCCTGACCCTATGTGGTGCCTTCCTAGCGGGTGTAGCGAGGGGCTGCGCCACATAAAATGTCAGAGCCTCCGGTTTCTAGCTGAGGGTCGTTTCCTGCCTCCACTAGTTCGGGGACCGGTCTCCCCCTTTGGCCTGACCCCTCCACGCAGGTGGATTCGGGCGTGCGGTGGCGACTCGCCCGTCCGCACCCCTGGGATCCCTTCATTCCTTGTTCCTGGAGCCTTCTCCACTCCTCTTCCTTCCTTCTCCCTCTTCCAGGCCTGGGCCTCTGTTACTAGGCCCGCCTCCGGAGCAGAGCTCATGCAGAGCCCCTGCTCCCTGCCACTTCTGCTCAGACTTCTCTGCACTGAACTAAGATGGTGCCCACCTTTTATACTCCCTTCTCAATGCACCCAGGAACTGATTCCTCCCTGCTCCTGCACTACAGGGTTCCCCTTCCTCAGTGTTCCCTCCCCCCACTCCAGCCAGGGACAGGGACTGTCGTGCCCATCTCAGGGGCATATTGGTCGCCCTGCCCCACGGCAATGTGGTGTAATGCATGCAGGTGTCGGGTCCTGATCCACACTCCATCCTTACCTGAGAGTGAGATATCACACCTCTGGGTGAGGTGCAATACGTCTGTAGCAACCGAGCCCTCAGGGTGCTACAGTTCCATTTATCTTCAGCCTAGGTGACGTATTGCGATACAGGGCCGTGATTTTGGCTATAAAAGGGTCCCCTAGACCCCTACCCCAAGCTTTTTAAGAGAATCATATATGGCGTGCCAGGAGACTCTATGGAATGCTTTCTCAGCATCCAACGAGAGTATCTAATTACAAATTTTTAACTGCATCTAGCCCAGGAAATACTTTGTGCCTAGTAGCAGTGTCTGCTAGTCAGCGGATTATCCCGGCTGTTAAGCAAGCTACACCACCTGTAGTTTAGACACTTAATTTTTTCAAAGGAAATGCTTCGGGACCATGGGATACTCAGTGAAGAGCATCAGGAGGCACCCCAAGGCATAGGGGCTGGGACTGGCAGTAGGATGCCTTGCGGTGGACAGCCGAGCTCGATCCTTATAAAAGCTTTTTAACTGCAGCAGCTTTAGTGGACGCTACTGGAGCTGGAATTACGCGGCTGCTGGCATGAGACTTGCCCTCCAATAGATCCTTGTAAATGGATTTAAAGTGTATTCATTCAAATTAGAGAGACAATTTAAATTAAAAAGCTTAGAGCTGCCTCCACCACAGGGGGGCTCGCTCGACCCACCAGCGGACAGGCACCAGTATTGGGAGAGGGGGGCTGGCCATCAGGGTTCACCGCGGCTCTGGCACAAACCCGGCGACACGGAGGTGGCACGGGCAGGAACGGACTGGCCGTGTTGGCTTCTCACTTTTTGGATTTTAGAAGGGCATGACATGCCTATATCTGTGTCTCCCCCTCCTTTTACTCCTCCACCTCTTTTATTTTCGCATGACTATATGTACTTGTCACTTTTCCATGTGTTAGTTGTGTCTTCTGAGCAGTTTGTCAGCTTTTGGACACCTTTGAAGGTGTTTTCTATGTGTTTCTATGTGTTTTTGTTTGCCTGCCATTGGTTTTAACGGTGTTCGAAGGTGTTCGACGAACAGTTCGACGAACAGTTCGGCGAACACACGGGTGTTCGACGAACCGAATCGAACTCGAACACTACGGGGGTGGCTCAACACTAGTGTGGAGGAGCATTTTTTTGGGGGTTACTTATTTTGCTGTATATGCAAGTCATTACCCTGGAAAGAATGTTCCTTAAAGTTTTTTCCAGGAAAATCCATTTTGCTTTTGTTTTTGTATGTTTTTTAGTGTTGAGCGAGCACTAAAATGCTCGGGTGCTCGAAGCTCGGGCCGAGCTCACAGTGATACTCGGGTGCTCGACCCAAGCAACGAGCCCAATGTTAGTCTATGGGAGACCCGAGCATTTTTGCGTCGGCACCCCCGGCAGTCTGTAGATAGCCTAAAAAGTGCCCAAAACGATAGTGACAGTGCTCAAATGACATGGGGACAGCATGGGGATCGCCCCAGTAAGCATTTCTGACCCCCAGGTCACTGCTGTCAACAACATGGTCAGAGGTATTAAGCCACTTTTACGGGCTTACAATAAATCTTCAAAAATGAAACTGAAACTGTTTTCCTGTGAAATATGTTAAGGAACATCCTTTCCAGGGTAAAGACTTGTGTATAAGGTAAAATAAGGTGTGTGACCACGATGCGTTTTTTAAGCGTTTCCGCAGCGGCAATTCCGCAGCAGAAACGCTTAAAAAACGCTTGGTAGAAGGCCTGCCATGTCCCCCAATGATAATCCGCATGTGCTGTGCACATGCTGTGGAAATTTCCGCTGTGGATTATCATTGCGGAAAAAAACGCAGCACTACCAATTATTTTGCGGAAGCGCTGCGTTTTCGCCGCCATTGACTTGCATTGGAACACATGGATTCCGCATTACTGTAAATGTAGATGCGCATTCCATGCGTTCCAATGTGCGGATGGTACCCAGGTGTGGAGGAGAAGAGACTCTCCTCCGGACCCGGGTACCATAGAACCTGTTAAAAAAAGAATAAAA
This sequence comes from Phyllobates terribilis, assembly GCF_046119375.1. NCBI lineage: Eukaryota > Metazoa > Chordata > Amphibia > Anura > Dendrobatidae > Phyllobates > Phyllobates terribilis. Next base: position 641,914,957 of record NW_027362762.1, read on the forward strand.
TAAAAAATAAATGTTATACTTACCTTCTGATGGCCCCTGGTGTGCTCATCCTCCCATGCCGGCAGCTAGCGATGGACTGAAGGACCTGCGCTGACGTCATAGTCATGTGACAGGTCACACGATGCTGATGTCGGCAGGTCCTTCAGTGTACCGCGATCTGCCGGCAGCCAGGACGCAGCAAGGCAGGACTGCGGGGGCCATCAGAAGGTAAGTAAGGATTTATTTTTTTTATTTTTAACCATTCTTTAGGTCACACTATATAAATCCATGCCGTTTGCATGGATTTATATAGTGTGACCAAGTTGACAAGCACTTTCCAAGTGATGCTAAAATCGATTGGAAAGCGCTTGTCAACCCGCATGCGGAAATGCATGTGAAGAACGCTTCACATCCGCATGTCCCTGGCAGGAAAAATGCTTGTACAATCCGCATGCGTTTTTTCTGCCAGGGGAGATGCAGAAATGCTCAGGAAAAATCCGGAGCATTTCTGCATCGTGGGCACATAGCCTAAATAACCAAAAACAAAAATACTCCTCCACACCTTGGGTTATGTTCACAAGTAGCATTTTTTATGCGTTTTTGCACTTTTGTATTGCTTTCAACTGTGACAAATGCATTCACCAGGAAATGTCATTTTAACATTTTACAACCTTTTCTGACCATGTGCTGTGTGACACATGCATACAGTGCTGAAAAGACATGGGAACAGCATGGGGAAGACCCCTGGAAGCATCTCTTACTCCCAGGTCACTGCCTAAAAGTGTGCCCATCAGAAGTGATCCTTGTCGCATCAGAAGATGCAGACTTGCAACTATCCCCGTTCAAGTCCTTGTCCTGGGGTAGTGTTCAATTGTACCTCCCCCATTCCTTGCAATGCAAGCGCAAATATGCAGCCATCCAACCACCCACCTGCAGGCTGCAATACTATAGTGCTAGCTTGCACTTGAAATGGGGCCTTTTAGTTTGGAGGAGGCCGAAGCTGGCCACTATCTCATGGCTGCATCGGCGGCGAGGTCTCCATACTCAGTCCCCAGCCGCCACTATTTGTCCCGGGAACCTTCCCCACGCTTTTCTTAGCCTGGCCTGCTTTAGGGAAGCATTGGACGAGCCCACCAGACAACCAGAGACTCCTCCGGTGGGCCCTGGCTTCTCCATCAGGGGAGTTGAGAGTGCCAAGGTGAGGAGCATGATGATGATGATAGAAGTTAGCATCTGCTTTGTTTTCTTGGAATGCAAGTGACGCGCCCCCAGGGCCGTGGGGTACTTGGCAGCCGGGCCTCTGGTTGCCAGGGGAGATATCACGGTGGCTGGCCCGGTCCGTGGCCCAGGGCGGTCACTCAAAAAGGGGGGATAGATATGGGGGATTTGGACAAGTTCGTGACGCCACCTGTGGTACCTGGTGAGGATCACCAGCACTGCAACAGTCCTCTGAGGCAGATGTTAGGGCAGCTTGTGATGGGACAGCTCCCCACAAGTGGAGCAGGCCTCAGGGCAGTGTAGTAGAAGAGAGTGGGTCGCGCTGGGCGTTGTAGTGCAGGGGGAACGATAGTGCCAATGAAGAATGGACAGAGGCAGTGCAGTGCAGTCATCCAAGATTTTACTCACAGTTCTTTAGACACTTCACAGGTGCACTATACAGGTAAGGGCCTCCCGCGTCGCGCTGTGTTCACCGGGCAGAGGTTCAATCCCTCCTCAGGCGACCTGGGAATACCTGGCAGAACCCCACTTTCTCGTGTTCCTATTTTAACTGTCTTTACTCTGGTCCTTCTTCCTCCTGCTCTGCGCTGCCCACTCTCAATCCTGCTCGGGTGCTCTGAAGTCCTTCCTGTACGTCAGATCCGGGACCTACTTGACCCTCCTGGGGATTAGAATGCTGCAGCGATCCTTCTGTCTTCTGACAGATGCAGGGCGTACGGGTGCCGTCCTGCATGCACCGTACCCCCTGGGATCCTTTCTGTAGAATGGAGCCTACTCTCTGCTCCCCTCCCGGGCCTTCTGACCTGGCCCTAACTGTGGAGCAGATCTCCTAATGAGACTCTGCTCCCGGACTGTTCTTCTGAACTGTCCTGAGCTGTTCTTCCAAACTGCTCCCTGATTCTGATCTCTTAACTAATCTGCCACCGTAAAATGGCTTCCCTATTTATACTCCTACTAAAGTGCTCCCTCTAACTACTTCCTCCACCCACACCCACTACTGGTTCCCCCTACCTTTGGGTTCCCCCCACTCCAGCCAGGGTCAAGGCTCAGCAGAAACATACATTGCGTCTTGCCCCTCCAGCCGGCCTGGAGCAGTGTAGTGTTGGATGCAGGTGTTTGGGGTTCCATGCAGCACTCTCATCTTACCTGAGAGAAGGGAGTCACCACACCTCTGGGTGAGGTGCAGTACCTCTGTGGCGACTGAACCCTCAGGGGTGCCACACAAGCATAAGTGTGCAGCCTGCCACCCACCCACCCCCAGGCTGAAATACTATACTACTAGCTTGCACTTGAAATGGGGCCTTTTAGTTTGGAGGAGGCCGAAGCTGGCCACTACCTCATGGCTGCTTCGGCAGCGAGGTCTCCATACTCAGTCCCCAGCCGCCACTATTTGTCCCGGTAACCTTCCCCACACTTTTCTTAGCCTGGCCTGCTTTAGGGCAGCATTGGACGAGCCCACCAGACAACCAGACTCCTCCGGTGGGCCCTGGCTTCTCCATCAGGGGAATTGAGAGTGCCAAGGTGAGGAGCATGATGATGAGGATAGAAGTTAGCATCTGCTTTGTTTTCTTGGAATGCAAGCGTAAGTGTGCAGCCTGCCACCCACCCACCCCCAGGCTGCAATACCATGCTAGCTTGCTTGCACTTGAAATGAGGCCTTTTAGGCTTGTGGAGGCTGACGCCGGCCAGCATGTCATGGCTGCATCGGCGGCCTCGTATCCATACTCAGTCCCCAGCCGCCCGGCGGCCAGGTGTCCACACTCGGTCCCAGCTGCCAGGGGGCTGTCGGGTGTCCATACTCAGTCCCCAGCCGCCTCTATTTGTCCCGGTGCGCCTTATACACAAGCGTGCATACCAAAACATTACCTGTGCCCTCCCCAGTGCATTTAGTGGGAAGGACAGCCTATTCCACTGTAGTGTGTGCACGCCAACCCCCTGTTCATGGCACATGCGAAGATGCCTCCTGCCCTGCACCTGTCGTTGCAGACTTGCAACTATCCCCGTTCAAGTGCTTGTCCCAGGGCATTTTTCAATTGTACCTCCCCCATTCCTTGCAATGCAAGCGCAAGTATGCAGCCTGCCACCCACCCACCCCCATGCTGCAATACCATACTGCTTGCTTGCTTGCACTTGAAATTGGGCCTTTTAGGCATGTGCAGGCGGAATATGGCTATGTCGGCGGCTCGGTATCCATACTCAGTCCCCAGCCGCCAGGCGGCTGGGTGTCCACGCTTGGTCCCCAGCCGCCCGTGGCCGAGTGCCCACACACGGTCCCCACCCGCCTGAGGGCGACCGGGTGTCCATAAACGGTCCACAGCTACCCCTATTTGTCCCGGTGCGCCTTATACACAAGCGCGCATACCAAAACATTACCTGTGCCCTCCCCAGTGCATTTAGTGGGAAGGACAGCCTAACCACAAACACGTGGACAAGTGAATGTGGCCAGGGATGGTCCATCTCACTGACGCCTTCACACTGGGTTAATATTGTGGAAGCCGGGACAAAGTTGGACACTGGGATGCAACACGTTCTCCAGACATAGAGGATTGCGGGTCCTGGGTCAATCAGGCTTCAACACAAAGTTCAGAAGGTAGACAGCAGCAGTGGTTGGCCTCCTACACAACGAGTAAATTATTTATGATCATGAGGCGATCCATCTCCTTAGCTTTCTGTTCCTTGGAATGCAAGTGCATGTGTAGCGCCCCGAGGGTTCGGATGCTACAGGGGTATTGCACCTCAACCAGAGGTGTGATATTCCACTGCCAGGTAAGGATGGAGTGTGGACCAGGGCTCAGTTAGCTGCATACACACACTCCCCATTTCCGAGGGACAGCTCGACGGTGCTCCCATATAATTGCAGGCACAACTGACCATGTCCCTGGCTGGAGTGGGGAGGGGGGAGAGAACCTAGTGATGTAGGAGCAGAAGGGGACAGTTTTTGGAGCATAGGAAGGAGCTCATTGGGTTCAGGTCACCTGAGCTCAGACACAGAGAATCAGATAAAAAGGTAGGGGCCATCTTAGGAGGGAGTTCTGTGAGAGGAGAAGGCAGGGAGCAGAGCTGCTGCATGGGCTCTGCTCCCTGGGCAGGCCTAACACAGAGGCCGGAGCCTGAGGGAGAAGAGAAGAAGGGGAAGGAAGGAAAGAGGACAGACAGAGGAGTAGAAAGGCTCCAGAAACAAGAAGGCAGAAGGGATGTGTCACCCTGGCCTGGATGCCACAAGTGTAATTAAAGCTGTGTCTGAGAGCAAGGGGGAGGTTCTCTAGTCAGGGGAACATTAGCATGCAATGCCTCCTGTCTCAGGCCAGTAGGGGGAGCAGGCTGCCCCTATAAAAGCTGGTACTGGGGGCAGGGTTAGAGAGAACTTGATGGCCTGTCTCAGCACTGAGACTTGTCCCAGAGCAGAGCAGGGACAGACAGTTGCACTGCACCTAAGAGGAAGTGTGGCAGGAGGAGAGCCACAAGCCAGAGACAAGAGGCGAAGCAAGCCTGTCTTGGCAGATAAGAGACTGACTTTACCAGACTTTGGTGTCTGAGGCTGGGAGGATTCTACATCCTCCAGCAGAGAACCAGTCCGCAAGGGACTGTATATTTCTTGGCCTAAGAAGCCTGGAGGCCCTGCCACAACCGAAGGGACCAGTAAAGCCATACAAGGCTGGGAGCAGAAAGGAACCCACGTCGCAGGCCATACAGGCGAGAATTACACGGAAAGCTTGGAAACGTGGGCTGTTACCCTATAACAAGGAGATAGCCAGAAGGAGCGCAGAAAGCACGGTAGGCCTACACCCTCACCCTGACCAGGGCCAATTTCCCCGTTGCTCTCAGACATCCAGGTCCCCTCCTAGCTGGGACTGTTTGTGGGTCAATTTACCTGTTCTAGTAAAGACCCTGGACTGCAACCTGTTGTCTGCGTGCTCCTTGCTCCTCCAGCACTATCAGCACTGTGACTCTCACTACCATCACTCCCACCATCCATTATACTGCCCTGGGGCCGCACTCTTCCCGTGGGGAGTCATACTACCCTAGCTGCACACCTCATCAGCCCCAGCGGTCTGCGTGCAGCGGCGGTTCCTAATAACCACAATCCACGGGTGGCGTAGTCGGACATAATCAACAACACGTAACAGACTACCACTGGCCTGACCACCCTGAGCCACGGAACCGGGTTGACACTACTACTCCCATCGTTCCCCCTATTGCCCGGATCCGAGTGCCCCACGGCCAAGGGGGCGAGTCAGGGACACTAAGAGAGCAAAACGGACAGCAACCGTTGCAAGCCCGCGTTATACCGGGTGAAGGGTCAGGCCGTGGAAGGGTACCGGATTCCCAAGTTGATGGAGGTAAATCATCCCTCAGCCAAGAACCATAGGTCGTGATCATTTATTGGTGCGACCCCTTGCTACACCCGCTAGGAAGGCACCACATAGGGTCAGGGAAACTGGCGCCAAGTTTTACCAGAGAAGGCCCGAGGCAGCTGGACAGAAGCATGGTCACTGGTGGGGCACGAGAGGCCAGAGAAAGGATAGAAGGGGGTCCTGTGCCATACTCCTGAATTGCCTGGGGGTTGACCAAGCTCCTCACCTGGTGGACGCAGCACGGCTTGGGCAGTCATTGCTGACAGAAGTGACTTGGATATCAACTGTGAGTAAAAGGCCTGAACTGCACCATTGGACTCTGTGTAATTTATGCTGCACCATCACCCCCAGCATCCTCCTACATTGCCCTGAGGCTATACTCTTCCCGTGGGGAGTTATCCTATCCCTGTGCTGCACACTAACACCAGCCTCAGCGGTCTGCCTTGCAGCAGTGGTCATCCCTGACCGCAATCCACGGGTGGCGTAGTCGGACATTCATAACTCTACAAATAGACTGCCACAGCATTTGGTCTGACTACCCTGAGCCACGGGATCGGGTTGCAACTACTACCCCCATCATCGCACTGAAGCCCGGTTCCGGGTGCCCAATGGCCCAGGGGGCGACTCATATGTATGTAGTAGCGACTAGGCCTGAGGTGGTCAGCGTTTTGGAGCATATTCTACCTCCTCCGAGGATTGCTGGATGTTTTCCTGCTACTATCCCAGTTCTATGACTCCCGTTAAAACAAAGCTTCAAGTGATGAATGATGGATGAGGTGGTGGCAAAGGAGAAAGAGCAGGAGGAACAGGAACCATTCACATCAATATCTGGCCAGTCAACCACACATGTCTTGTAGGATATGTTCCTGTACTAAAAGGAGGGGTTCGGCTATACAGTTATAGGGCAAACAGTGAGTGCAATCAATGCCTACCAAAAATTTAGAGGCACCCCAATGCCCCTTAGAAGTGACATGGAGGTCAGAGGGCCTTAACTAAACTGTTTTTTCCATTTATAGCAACTGGGTCTCCTGTACACTGTTGGACTAAGCAGTGAATGGAAGGCTTTCCAAAACTTATGAGGAACTGCAATGCCCCTTGAAACAGACGTGGATTACAGCGTACTAAAAACCTTCTACCCATTATTGGGGAGTGGGTCTCCCTTAGTGTTCGCCTGTGCATTGAAAAGCAAAAGCTGACTAAAATTAGGAGGAAATGCAATGCCCGTTGGAAGAGTCGTGGAGGTTAGAGGTAATTAAAAACAACATTTCAATGTCCCTTGGAAGAGCTGTGGAATTCAGAGTGGTTTAACAAGACAGTTTTAATGCCCCTTGGAAGAGACGTGGAGGTCCCAGTGGAATAAAAAGACAATATCAATGCCCATTGGTAGAGTGGTGGAGGTTACAGTGGAATAAAAAGACCATATCAATGCCCCTTGGAAGAGTGGTGGAGGTCCCAGTGGAATAAAAAGACAATATCAATGACGCTTGGAAGAGACGTGGAGGTCACAGTAGCTTAACAAGACGATTTTAATGCCGCTTGGAAGAGACGTGGAGTTCAGAGTGGTTTAACAAAACGGTTTTAATGCCCCTTGGAAGAGACGTGGAGGTAACAGTAGATTAACAAGATGGTTTTAATGCCCCTTGGAAGAGACGTGGAGGTCACAGTGGAATAAAAAGACATTATCAATGCCCCTTGGAAGAGACGTGGAGGTCCCAGTGGAATAAAAAGACAATATCAATGACCCTTGGAAGAGACGTGGAGGTCACAGTAGCTTAACAAGACGATTTTAATGCCACTTACAAGAGCCATGCAGTACAGCATAATAAAAACATTATTCTCATTATTGGGGAGTGGGCCTCCCATAGTCTTTGCCTATGCCTTCGAAGCAAAAGCTGCCAAAAATTAGGATGGAGGAACTTGCAATGCCCCTTACAAGAGCCATGCAGTACAGCATATTAAAAACATTATTCCCATTATTGGGGAGTGGGTCTCCCATAGTCTTTGCCTATGCCTTCCAAGCAAAAGCTGCCAAAAATTAGGACGGAGGAACTTGCAATGCTGGCAAACAAGAGCCATGCAGTACAGCATATTAAAAACATTATTCCCATTATTGGGGAGTGGGTCTCCCATAGTCTTTGCCTATGCCTTCCAAGCAAAAGCTGCCAAAAATTAGGATGGAGGAGCTTGCAATGCTGGCAACACGGACCATGGTCACCATGGTGGTGTAGTGGCGGTGGAGGTTGAGGATAAGGAGAAGAGCAAAAAACAGCCGAAATGAGGAAGCGTATACCAATGTGTGGGTGTGAAGCAGTGCATGGGAATACACCTCCCGAAATAACACAGTGGATTTGACTTTGTTACTCTGCTGTCATTTGGTGGTGATGAGAAGTCTGGCTCAATCCAGCCCTTGTTCATTTTGATAAGGGTCAGCTTGTCAGCATTGTCAGTTGACAGGTGAGTGCGCTTATCAGTTATAATTCCCCCAGCGGCACTATAAACACGCTCCGATAACACGCTAGCGGCAGGGCAGGCCAGGACCTCCAAGGCGTACAGAGCGAGTTCATTCCAAGTGTCCAGCTTGGATATCCAATAATTAAAAGGCACAGAGGAATCACGGAGGACGCTGGTACGGTCAGCAAGGTACTCCCTCACCATCTTTTGAAACTTTACACTCCTTGTGAGAGTACCCCACGCGTCAGGGCCTGTAAGCTGGGCGGGTCTCAGAAAACTGTCCCAGAACATTGACAGTGTTCCCCTGCCTCTGCTGGATTGGAGTTGCGTCTCTCTCGCCTGTACGCCTTGGTTGGGCAACGAGCTGTGACCTCTGCCGCTAGCATGTTCAGATGGGAATTTTTTTAACAGTTCTGCAGCAAGGGCCTTCTGGTACTGCCCCATTTTTGTAGACCTCTCCACCTCAGGAATAAAAGAGTGAAAGTTCTCCTTGTAGCGGGGGGTCTAAAAGTGTAACCAACCAGTAATGACTGTCACCCAACATTTTGAGAACGCGAGGGTCACGGTTTAGGCAGCATAACATAAAGTCAGCCATGCGTGCCAGACTGGTAACGGGCAAGACTTCCGTATCCTCACCAAGATGACGACTGACCATGCTCACCTCCTCCTCCTCCCCCCTGTCCTCAAGCCACCCACGCTGAACCGACGGTATGACAGTTGCACAGGTACTACCGTCTAGAGTGCATGATACCAGCTCCTGTTCTTCCTCCTCCTCCTCCTCTTCCTCATTGTCCCCCAATGCACGTTGGGATGAGATGAGGCTGGGCTGTGTGTGATCGCCCGCTATGGCTTCTTGATCCATCTCATCACTCTGGCTGCAGTGTCTCCTCTTTAATTCTCTGCAGAGAGCGTTGTAAAAGACAGACAAGTGGGATGCTGATGCTAATGATGGTGTCATCGCCACTCACCATCTTGGTGGACTCCTGAAAGTTTGTCAGGATGGTACATATGTCAGACATCTAGGTCCACTCCTGAGGTCTTATGTGTGGAGTCTGACCTGAATATTGACGGCCTTGATGCAGCTGGTACTCCACAACTGCTCTCTTCTGCTCACAAATCCTTTGCAACATGTGGAGGGTAGAGTTCCAACATGTGGGGACATCACACACCAGTCGCTGTGCCGGAAGCTGCAAACGCTGCTGCAACACAGCAAGGGTGGCGGAAGCTGTAGCCGACTTCCGAAAATGAGCTGACAGGCGGCGTACTTTGATGAGCAGATCTGGCAACTCGGGGTACGATTTAAGAAACCGCTGAACCACGAGGTTAAGCACATGAGCCAGGCATGGTACGTGTGTGATCTCGCCTCGCCTCAGAGCCGCCACCAGGTTACGACCATTGTCACACACGACCATGCCTGGATGTAGGTTCAGCGGTCTCAGCCACAGATCTACCTGCTCTTTCACAGCTGTCCACAACTCACAAGCAGTGTGAGGTTTATCACCTAAGCTTATGAGTTTCAGCACAGCCTGTTGCCACTTGGCTGAGGCAGTACTGCAGTGCTTCCAGCTTGTAACTGATGTAGTGATATCTGAGATGGAGGCTGAACATGAGGAGGAGGAGGAGGATGATGCGCAGGAGCTGTACACTGTGGGGGCAACTCTGACTGACATAGGGCCCTTAATCCTCGGTGTGGGGAGGATGTGTTCCGTCCCAAGGTCCGACTGGGTCCCGGCTTCCACTATGTTTACCCAGTATGCCTTCAGGGAGATGTACCGTCCCTGGCCACAAGCACTTGTCCACGTGTCCGTTGTCAGGTGGACTCTCCCAGTAACTGCGTTGTTGAGGGCATGGCAGATGTTTTGGGACACGTGCTTGTGTAGTGCGGGGATGGCACACCAGGCAAAATAGTGATGGCTGGGGACCGAGTACCGAGGGACGGCCACCGCCGTAAGGTTGCGGAAGGATTCTGTCTCCACCATCCTAAAAGGCAGCATTTCCAACGCAAGCAGTCGTGAAATGTGCGAATTTAGGACTGTGGCCTGTGGGGCGTTGGCTGAGAATTTGCAATTTCGTTCAAAGGTCTGGGATATGGAAAATTGAATGCTGCGGTGGGACGTGGATGTGGACGTTGATGCTGTTTCTTGAGAAATTGTCATAACAAGTGAAAACTGAGAGGGGCATCTTTGCATGCAGTATGGACAGGGGATTGCCTTGCACGCACAACAGGGGTTCTCTTACACGTACAACAGCGGAGGAAGCAGTGGTGACATCCGCTGACACTGGTCGTGGACCCTAGGGTTCGCCCCACAAAGTCGGGTGCTTTGCTGACATGTGCCTGATCATGCTGGTGGTGGTCAGGCTGGTAGTTTTGTCACCCCTGCTGATGCTGGCCTGGCAGGTGGTGCAAATGGCCTTTTTGGGGTTATCAGCAGAGTCTTTAAAAAAATTCCAGACTCTGGAAGACCTACCGGTTGTACTGGTAACGACCCTCGTGTTGGTGTTATGGGGAACGGTTGCCCGCCTTCTGTCTGCAGCCACCACACTGCTTCTTCCTGCATGTTGGGGTACTTTGCCTCCCTCCCCCTGTGTGCTGCTGGCCTCGCTCTGCGTGTCCTCCTGCCACATTGGGTCAGTTACTAGATCATCCACCACCTCCTCCTCTTCCACTTGCACACCACGGTCCTCCTCCTCACTTCGTGGCATTTGTGTCTCGTCATCGTCCACCTCTTGTGACAAATTGCCAACGTCGACTTCCTGTGGCCGTGGCTGTTCAAATATTTGGGCATCGCTACATGGGATCTCCTCTTCCACCACTTCAAGCGGAGCAGGCGAGGGGCCCAAATATGGAAATGGACCAGTGAACAGCTCTTCAGAGTGTCCAAGTGTGGGATCAGTTGCTGTCTGACGACACTCGGCATGGTAGGAGGAAGGAGCATCAGGGTGAGGAGGAGTATGCGGTCGAGACTCACGGCTACTAAGACTTGACCGTGTGGAAGACAGACCGGAGGTGGTGGTGCCCAGGTGACTGGAAGTATTATCTACTATCCAATTAATAACCTGTTCACACTGATCAGTTGGCAATAGTGGTGTTGTTGTGTGCTTCCCTAGTAATTCGTTCAAGAACTGGAAGCGAGAAGATGTGGCTGTTGGTTGTGGCACATTTTCACCTTGGCCACGGCCCCGTCCTCTGCACACACCATCACCAGAACGTCCAGATCCACGTCCCTTGCCACGCGCCTTGCCCATTGTAAATGAAGTAAAATAGCTTACACTCGCACTATCAATGGTAAAAGGGTAATAAAAAGGAGATTAGAACCGTGGAAGTGGAAAATCACAGTTCTATTTCTCTGGCCTACACCAGAATCTTTTAAACAGATATATTTGTGTCTGAACAGTCAGCGAGACACTCAAACTGTCCCCATCCCCCCCCCCATACTGCGCTCAGGGTCCCCATCCCCCCATACTGCGCTCAGGGTCCCCGTCCCCCCATACTGCGCTCAGGGTCCCTGTCCCCGTATACTGTGCTCAGGGTCCCCGTCCCTGTCCCTCCATACTGCGCTCAGGGTCCCCGTCCCCATCCCCCCTTACTGCGCTCAGGGTTCCCACCCCCTACCATACTGCGCTCAGGGTCCCCACCCCCCATACTGCGCTCACGGTCCCCGTCCTCCCCCTTACTGTGCTCAGGGTCCCATACCCCCATTCAGCGCTCAGGGTCCCCGTCCCCCCCATACTGCACTCAGGGTCCCAGTCCCCCCCATACTGCGCTCAGGGTCCCCGTCCCCCCCCATACAGCGCTATGGGTCCCCTTCCCCCCCATACTGCGCACAGTGCCCCTCCCTGTACTGAGCACAGGTCCCCTGTGCTGTATTTCACATGACAGAGAAAATAAAAAGATTCTCACCTGTCCTCCGTTCCCTCGGCATCCTTTTTGCACCTGTGGCTCGCAGGCACAGACCCCGTAACGATCGCGGCTCTCTCCATCAGCCGGGGACATCAGCACTGTAATGCAGAGTATTGCCGCGCAGAGACCGGCTCTCTGCACTGCAATACCAGTGTCACCAGCTGACATCTGCGCATGGCAGTGACATCATACACCGCTGCGCTGGGACGCAGAGGTCAGCTGCTGGCCTCTGATAGGCCGTCGGCTGACGCTGGTATTGCTGTGCGGCAATACACTGCATTACAGCACTGATGTCGGTGGCTGCTGGAGAGAGCCGCAATAGTTATGGCGTCTGTGCCTGCAGGCCGCAAGAAGCAGCCGGAGGGGCCGTATGCGGCCCACGGGCCGCGTGTTTGAGACCACTGGAATAACCACTGAGTCTCCTATACAGCCTGCCTGCCTGCCTGATATCTGGGATGGATATTAGTCCTCAGAAGGACTATTTGTTTGATTTTGCAGGATTTAGAGACCCTAGACCACCTATTTCGCAGTATAAATCTCTTCCTAGCTCAGCTGCACTCTCTCTACACTGTCTGATCCGGAGCAACTGTGTCCAAGATGGCGGCACCCAGTTTTAAATACTCGAGGTGATGCTGTGCGGCCAGCCAATCACTGTAATGCCCACAACCAACATGGCTGCGGCATTACAGTGACTGGCTGGCAATCCCTGCATGTTCATTGGCTCTGTAAAGAGCGCCAAACTTGCAGGGCTGAGACCCGAGCTCCCACCCGAGTAACCCAAAAATGCTCGGTGCTCGCCGACCATCCCGAGTAGTGAGATGCTCGGGCGAGTACCGAGCCGTGTCAAGCATGCTCGCTCAACACTAATGTTTTTTGTGAGTCCGTAAAAGTGGCATAATACTCTGACAACATTGTTCACAGCAGTGACCTGGGAGTCAGAGATGTTTCCAGTGGTCTTCCCCATGCTGTTCCCATATCATTTGAGCATTGTTCCCATCGATTAGAGCAATTTTTAGGCCCCCTGCAGAACTCTGGGGGGGGCGCTGGAAACATGCTCAAGTTTCCCATAGACTTACATTGGGCTCGTTGCTCGGGTCGAGCACCTGAGTATTATGATTTGCTCGATCCGAGAAATGAGCACCCGAGCATTTTAGTGCTCGCTCATCACTAGTATCAACTCTACTCACCATGTTTCGAGAAAAAACAAGGATGAGTACACCCCAAAGAACACCATCCCAACCATGAAGCATGGTGGTTTATTTTTTAAAAAATATACTGTTATCATAGGCAGTTTGTACAAAAACCTTTCAATTGTACTCTAATAGTTATTTGACTGGAAAATTACAATGACTGCAATTCATATAGGTAATTTGGGAAAATCTGAGAAAATATTATTTGCATAATAATTTGGAACACAGTGTATATGGCATAGGGCCCTAACATTGCTTATTATGCACTCTGTTCTATCGATATCATTCTTGATACTATGTAGAAACAAGAAGTCTCTTTTCCCTGCAAAAATCATTCTCCTCCCCAACTTCTGACCCTGCTGCTCCGCTCCCACCCAATCCCCTACCCCGCACTCCCGGCCAGGAACTTTTGCAGTGACTCATTCACGTGATGTCACAGATCTAATGGAAATGAGAAGAATTAACTGGTTATAGGGGCAAATGATCAATTGTAAGTACACAGTGCTTTATATTATGATGATTGCAATATATTAAGAGGATAAAAACTTTGATGGGAGGGCATCTTTAAAGTATTCGCTGCTAAAGGTGGTTCTACTGTTGATTCAATACTTAATTATTCAAATGCTACTGCATTTTTGCCCAGTATTTGTTAAATAATTAATGATTCAATATACAGTTATATGAAAAAGTTTGGGCTCCCCTATTAATCTTAAGCTTAATGTTTTATAAAAATTGGTGTTTTTGCAACAACTATTTCAGTTTGATATATGTAATAACTGTTGGACACAGTAATGTTTCTGCCTTGAAATGAGGTTTATTGTACTAACAGAAAATGTGCAATCTGCATTCAAACAAAATTTGACAGGTGCATAAGTATGGGCACCCTTATCATTTTCTTGTTTTAAATACTCCTACCTACTTTATTTTCAGATCATTTGACAGTTGCTTTGAGGAGCCCATGATGCCACTCTTCAGAGGAGATTCAAACAGTAGAACAACTTGCAAGTGGCCACTTTAAGTAGCTTTTCTCATGATTGCATACACCTGGCTATGAAGTTCAAAGCTCAATGAGGTTACAAAACCAAAAAAAGGGCTTTAGTAAGTCAGTAAAAAGTAGGTAGAAGTATTTAAAACAAGAAAATGATAAGGGTGCCCATACTTATGCACCTGTCAAATTTTGTTTGAATGCAGATTGCACATTTTCTGTTAGTACAATAAACCTCATTTCATGTCAGAAACATTACTGTGTCCAACAGTTATTACATATATCAAACTGAAATAGCTGTTGCAAAAACACCAATTTTTATAAAACATTAAGCTTAAGATTAATAGGGGTGCCCAAACTTTTTCATATAACTGTAATTTGTCATGGGCTCTTGTTTATCTGAGGTTGAACTTACCTAATTTTAAGACCAAATGTTTTTTTATTATGTCCTGATATGAGAAACCATAGAATTCAAAGAGGGAATATTTCACTTTTATCATGACAGCATGTTAGGGATGTGATATATTTTTTAATCTTCCCATGACATTGTCTTAAGCACTGTATACCGTATTTTTCGGACTATAAGTGTTACGGATCCGGGTGGTGGAACCTCTGTGCTGTGATACAAGGAGGGACCAGAGGGGCGTAACTAAGTGCCTACCCAGACCGACCCTGGCCACACGGCGGCTTAGTCGACTCAGTGAACCAAGGAGGGACTGGGAAGGTGAACCAGGTGCCACTCTGGGACCGACCTCGTGTGAGAGCAGGCGACTACCACGGGACTGATGGCTGAGGCCGACAGGCACAGCAGATGAGCACGGCTGGTAGACAGGCAGGTGATGCGAGTAGACAGGCATGGCCAATAGGTGGGTATGGCTGATAGACAGACTGGCGGGCACGGCTGATAGACAGGCAGGCAGGCACGGCTGATAGACAGGCTGGCGGGCTTGGCTGATAGACAGGCTGGCGGGCACTGGAACCTGAGGACTGAGGAGAGTGTTAACACACAAACAACAATCTTGCACAGGCACCTCCATTTTAGAGGAGGTGCCTTATAAAGGGAAAGTCCTACGGCAATTGACGGGGACTCTTTAGGACGGCGCGCGCGTCCCCTTTAAGAGGGAGGGAGCATATGCACCCTAAGCACAGTGTCGGGGAACTGCACGTGGTGCACACACCCCGGGCAGATGCAGAAGGGGAGCCGGAGGACGCCGGAAAGGGACCGCAGTGGTGAGGGGATCGGCATCTCTGACCGGCTGGAAGCAGAGAGGCCGATGCTACAGTACCCCCCATTTATGCCCCCTCTTCTTTAGGCCCGCAAGAAATTTTTCTAGAAGACGAGGGGCATGAATGTTCTCCCTGGGCTCGCAAGACCTCTCCTCAGGACCAATCCCCTTCCAATCCACAAGAAAGAAAGTCTTTCCTCTTACTTTCTTGATGGCCAAAATATTCTCTACCTCAAAGACGTCCTCAGCGGAGAGTGGAGCTGGAGTGGTACCTGGATCGTCAGAGAAAGGATTAAGGACAACAAGCTTGAGGAGAGACACATGAAAGGAATTGGGAATCCGTAAAGAGGCAGGGAGTTTCAGCTTGTACGCCACTGGATTTATTTGGTTCAAAATCTCGAAAGGACCAATGAACCACGGGCCCAACTTGTATGATGGTATCTTGAGATGAACATATTTGGATGAAAGCCAGACCTTGTCTTATCAGCATGCTTCTTCATCCGCTCAGAGGACTGAAGAAGCGCAGATCTAGTGTGTGATGCTGGAAGCCCTACCCTGGGAGATGGGGGACTCGGAGCCGGGTCCTAAGTTGTCGATGGGGTGCAACCGTGGCCCGGACCCGCTCTGTGCCGAGGGCCATCACACTAAAAAAAGGATGGTACGGGCTTATCCGGATTGAGTGGCTGATCTCGACTACGCCACCTGTGGCACCTGGTGAAGACCACCAGCGCTGCTGCAGTCCTCTGAGGCGGGATGTTGTGGCAGCCGTCATTGTTACTACTCCCCACAGGCGGAGCAGGGACTCAGGGCAGAGGGACAGGATGACGGGGGTTGTAGTGTAGGAGGTCTGGTGCTGCGTAGTGCGGTGTAGTGCAGAATAAAGAGTCCGGAGGCCATAGGGGTTAACTTCCAGGGTTTTTACTCACGTTGAAGAGTACAGCTGCAAGGCTTCTCCCTGCTCCTCGCGGAGTTCTGCGGTCACCAATAACGGGGGTCCGACAACCTCCGAGTAAGTCAAGTGTTCAATCAGGACCCCGCACCGGAGTGTTTCTAGACTTCAGACCGGGTACTTTCCTGTCTGTGTGTGAATAGGCCGGGTCTCCCTCTGGACTTCAGTCAGAAAAAGGGTACGGGTGGCAGCTCCGCTCCTTCCGTTACCCGGTGGGATCCTCTGGGCCTCCCGGGCTTCCCTGACCAGGACGTAGAGCAGCAAGGTCAGGTGTCGGGGGCCGGTACCCCTCTTGCAGCCGGAATCTCTCTGAATAGATCAGCATAGCGAGGACAGGTGGCGTATACTGCTCCATCTGCATCCCCCTGGGATCCATTTGCGGTGGAGCTACACTCCTGAGCTCCGGGCCTTCTTGGTCTTGGTCCTTGACCGGGCTGAGACATACATTATCTGCAACCTGCCCCTCGACCCAAGGCCAGGGTACGAGGGCCGTGTCTCCATCCGCTGCAGGTCCACACAGGATCCACGTTCAGGGTGGGAGTTCACAATCAAAAGACGACCAAGAGCCAAGATGGCTGTGTATTAAATATGAAATTTAAAGTGTAAACTAAATGTGGGTCCTCCACCCTCACCCACTACTTGGTTCCCCCTATCTCTTGGTTCCCCAGTCTCCCAATTCCCAGTGGGGGCAGCACCTAGTGCATAATAGCCCCCTCTGGTGGGAGAAGTGTGGTGTTGGATGTGGAGGTAGGGTCCTGACCATCGCACTGTTCTTACCTCAGAGGAGGAACACTGCACCCCATTAAAGAGGTGCAGCATCCCTGTGGCGGTCGAACCCTCAGGGGCACCACATTCCCCCCTGGTGAGACACAGCACGTCCGCGGGCTGCAAAAGAGCAATACCTGGTACAGTCTTTTTATATTTTGTCAACAATAAACAATCTTCCCATTATGGGAGGCACTACTTCTTTAACGTTTCAAACGGCATATAAATAGCATACAAAGATATAAAAATATAAAAGTATAATGATCATCCAGAGACATTTATGCACAGACAGACGGGTTAAAGTGCAAGGACCGAAAGGCAGTTCAGAAGCATGAGGGACCTGTCCCAAACCCGCCACGTAGGCCCTGGGGTGGCTGCAGGGCATGAAGATCCCGAGTTGGACCTCCAGGAGAGCCACTCCAGACAGGTTTTTCTTCTGAGGTCTGAGGCAGAGATAGCCGCGGTTTTACATAAAACCAACAAGGAGCACCTAAAGAGATGCAAACTATTTACAGGTAAGGAGTCTGTCTGCTGCAAGTCCGCAGGGAACAATGTCTCTAGAAAACTGGGAGAAAACATGGCAAAACATTAACACAAACTTTTAAACAAGTTACAGCCGCCGGGGCTGCTTAATTCTCGGGTCCCCTCCGGGGAAAAAGGCTCATTGTTAGAACCTTGCTGTTAGGTTTTTTTTCCTTTGCTGGTCACATGACCTTGTTGGCCTATTTAATCCTGCTCCGCCCTTCTGGCTTTGCTGGACTTCATTGTATATCTACTTTCTAGCTAGCCTGTGCTCTGTATCTAACTCTGTTAGTTTGCTTGGTCTTCGGACCTCTATGTTCTATCTATTTTGTTTGTTCGTCTGTCTGCTACTATTTCTGTTAGGAGGTGTCCCATATTCCTCCCAGTCCTTAGTACTTGTAGGGATTCCCTCCCCACATCTATAGGTCTCCGTACAGACTAGATTAGGACTTTAGCAGGTCTGATCGCAGGATCAGGTTCCCTGTTACATCGTAGGGATTCAGCTGAGTCCTATAGTAGGGACAGATCTCCTCTCTTTCCTTAGCTTTGGTAGCAGAACATAACAGTAAGTCCAGCCAGCAAATTCTCTAAGGAAAGATTTTTCTGTTCCATCATGGTGTCGGTTCAGGATTTGGCTCATCGCCTGCAGGGACTCTCTCTGGAGGTGGCCGAGCTCCGTCAGCACGTGAGTAACTGTCCTGGAGCACATTTCTTGGAGCCTAAGGTATGTTTGCCGGATTTATTTTTTGGTGAACACCGAGAATTTTTTTCATTTAAAAATGCTTGCTTATTGTATTTTCGTTTGAGACCTAAGTCCTCTGGGGATGAATCCCAGCGCGTAGGGTTCATAATGTCACTTTTGCGCAAAGAGCCTCAGGAGTGGGCCTTTTCTTTGCAACCTAGTGATTCATGCTTCAGATCAGTGGATAGTTTTTTTTCTGCTTTGGGACTATTATATGATGATCCTGACCGTGTCGCATCAGCTGAGACTGAGTTGAGACGTTTAAAACAAGGATCGGGTAATGTGGAAAAATATTGTACACATTTTCGTCGTTGGTCCACTCAAACAGGGTGGAACGATTCTGCTCTGAAAAGTCTATTTCTTGCTGGGCTCAGTGAAAGGGTTAAAGACCTGCTAATTGCTTATCCTACACCTGAGGATTTGCAACAGGCTATGCAATTAGCTATACGGGTGGATAGAAGACTGCGTGCTAGGGTTAATGAGAGCAAATCCTCTGCTATGTCAGTTTCTGGTTATGATAATGTGTGTATTAACAGTGGTGAACCGATGGAGATTGGATCGGTGGCACCTCGCTCTCAAGAAAAAGACCGTCGTTTTTCGGAAGGCTTGTGTTTCTATTGCGGAAAATCTGGTCATTTGATTAAAGGCTGTGAGCTTCGTATGAAGAAAGAAAAAAAAAAATGGTCAGTCACGCCCGTATTGCCTGTTTAAATTCCAAGGGTATATTTTTAGCTGCTTCCACGATTGCTCAGGAAAAATTGATGGAATTTCGGGTGTTTGTTGATTGCGGGTCTACACTGAATGTAATTGATGGGGGATTCGTGGAAAAACTCAATTTAAAACCTGAACCTTTATCATCCCCCATTGCTGTGGTTTCTGTGGATGGCTCCCCTTTGAAGAATATTACTCTCAAGGTCAGTGAATTTCCTCTCACTATTAATGGTGTTCACCATGAGAAATTGGATTTGGTAGTGTTGAATAACTTGCCTTCTCCAGTAATATTGGGTTTGCCCTGGTTAAAATTTCACAATCCTGTACTGGATTGGTCTACCAGTGAAATTAAATCCTGGAGCCATAAATGTTATGACAAGTGTTGTAACGGGCGTATTGCAGCTTTGGATAGGGGAGAATTGCCTGTTCCTATTCAGGATTTTTGGAGAGTTTTTTCTGAGAAGGAATCGCAGGTTTTGCCTCCCCATAGAGACTATGATTGTTCTATTGAATTTGTCCCTGGAGCGACTCTTCCTAAGAGTCGTTTATTTAACCTTACTATTCCTGAGAGGAAGGCTTTGGAGGAATACATACAGACAAGCTTGGCCGCCGGTCACATTAGGCCCTCTAAGTCTCCTGTGGCGGTTGGATTTTTTTTTGTAAAAAAAAAGGACGGCGGTTTACGTCCTTGTCTGGATTTTCGTGAGATTAACAAAATTACGGTACGCAATCCTTACCCACTGCCATTGATTCCTGATCTGTTTAACCAGTTATTGGGGGCCAAGTGGTTCTCTAAAATTGACCTTAAGGGGGCATACAATCTGTTGCGCATGAAGGAGGGTGATGAATGGAAGACTGCTTTTAACACCCCTGTGGGTCATTTTGAGAATCTGGTTATGCCTTTTGGTCTTACTAATGCTCCTGCATTTTTTCAGAATCTGATTAATGACATCCTTAGACCTTTGATCGGTAAAAATGTGGTTGTGTATTTGGATGACATTTTGATTTATTCGCCAGATCTGGAGTCTCATTGGCGGAGCGTGCGTGAGGTATTACAGTTATTAATGGATAATTCGCTTTTTGCTAAGCTGGAGAAATGTGAGTTCGCTGTACAGAGAATTAGTTTTTTGGGCTACATTATCTCCAGCAAAGGTTTTGAGATGGATCCGGTTAAGGTTCAGGCTGTGCAGGAATGGCCTAGGCCTATTGGTTTGAAATCGATACAGAGGTTTTTGGGTTTCGCCAATTACTATAGAAAATTCATAAAAAATTTTTCTAGTATTGTCAAACTTCTGACTGATCTCACCAGGAAAGGTGCTGATGCGGTTCAGTGGTCTTCTGAGGCCATTGAAGCTTTTGTGTATCTCAAGGAGAGGTTCACCTCTGCTCCCATCCTTATGCAGCCTGATGTTACTAGGCCGTTTTTGGTTGAGGTTGATGCTTCCTCTGTGGGGGTTGGCGCAGTATTGTCTCAGGATAACGGGGATGGATTACATCCCTGTGCCTTTTTTTCAAAAAAATTTTCGGAGACTGAACTGAATTACGATATTGGTAATCGGGAATTATTGGCTATTAAACTCGCATTTGAACACTGGCGCCACTTCTTGGAAGGTGCGGAATTTCCCGTTCAGGTTCTTACGGATCATAAAAATCTGATATATCTTGATGCTGCCAAGCGCCTGAATGCCCGTCAGGCTAGGTGGGCACTGTTTTTCTCGCGGTTTAATTTCTCCGTTACTTACATCCCTGGTACTAAGAATGTTAAGGCGGATGCCTTGTCTCGCAGTTTTTCTCCCATAGTCGGTGGTGAGAAAGAGGAGAACATTTTACAAGAAGGTGTTGTGATAGCTGCTTTAGACTCCGTTTTGGAAGATGAGATTCTTAAAGCTCAGGAGAATGCCCCATCTAACACTCCTCATGGGAGGTTGTTTGTGCCTGGGACCTTTAGGAGAGATTTGTTTGTTGAGTGTCACGAATCTCGGTTGGCAGGTCATCCCGGAATCTCTGAGACCAAGAGACTGGTGGGTCGCAGTTTTTGGTGGCCTGGATGGCAGAAGGAAGTCATTAAGTGGGTGCGCCAATGTACTATATGTGCTAGATCTAAGTCCTCACATACTCGTGCTGC
The DNA here is from genome assembly GCF_046119375.1 of Phyllobates terribilis. NCBI lineage: Eukaryota > Metazoa > Chordata > Amphibia > Anura > Dendrobatidae > Phyllobates > Phyllobates terribilis. The sequence goes on from NW_027362762.1 coordinate 641,936,076, forward strand.
GGGGTTGCTTTGTCCTTTGGAGGTCCCCAGTGCTCCTTGGACACATTTGGCTATAGACTTTATAACTGACCTTCCCCCCTCTGAGGGTTTTACTGTCATCTGGGTGGTCGTGGACCGTTTTAGCAAGATGTGTCACTTGGTTCCCTTCGTCAAACTGCCCTGCGCTAAAACTCTCGCTAAGGCCTTTGTCAAGGAAATTGTCAGACTTCATGGCGTTCCTACTGACATTGTTTCTGATAGGGGTCCTCAGTTCGTGGCTCGTTTTTGGCGTGCCTTTTGTGACAGGTTGGGAATTCATTTGTCGTTTTCGTCCGGATATCATCCTGAATCTAATGGCCAGACAGAAAGGAAAAACCAGGATGTTGAGCAGTTCTTGCGTTGTTTTGTGGCAGACAATCAAGAGGGGTGGTCTGAGTTTCTGCCACTTGCCGAATTTGCTCTGAACAATCATACATCTTCTTCTGCTGGTTGTTCGCCTTTTTTTTGTTGTTCTGGGAGACATCCGTCGTTTGGGTCGTTCTCCAAGTTGGGATCTGCCGTGCCTGAGGAGGAGAATTTTTCCGGTGATTTGGAAAGAGTTTGGACGGATGTGCGTGGTAATCTTCAGGAGGCCAACAGAAAATCTAAAGACTACTTTGATAGGAAACGACAGGAGGTTTTGTTCGCTGTTGGTGACATGGTTTGTTTGTCCTCTAGGAATCTGCGGTTGAGGATTCCTTCTAAGAAATTGGGTCCCAAGTTTGTAGGGCCCTTTAAGGTGCTTCAGGTTGTCAACCAATCTGCTGTTAGGTTGGAGGTTCCTACCTCCTGGAGAATTAATCCGGTCTTTCATGTCTCTCTGTTAAAAAAAGCTGTTGTGTCGGATGGTGACGCCTCTGCCTCTGTTCCTCCGGTGGTGGAGGACGGGGAATATGAAATTTCTCGCATTCTTGACTCTAGACGGTATAGAGGTAGTTTGCAGTATCTTGTGGCCTGGAAAGGTTTCGGACCCGAGGATAACTCTTGGGTGAGGTCAGATGATGTTTCCGCGTCCAGACTTATCAGAGCGTTTCACAGGAGATTTCCTGATAAGCCTGGTCCTAGGGGATCCGGAGGATCCTCTTAGAAGGGGGGGTACTGTTAGAACCTTGCTGTTAGGTTTTTTTTCCTTTGCTGGTCACATGACCTTGTTGGCCTATTTAATCCTGCTCCGCCCTTCTGGCTTTGCTGGACTTCATTGTATATCTACTTTCTAGCTAGCCTGTGCTCTGTATCTAACTCTGTTAGTTTGCTTGGTCTTCGGACCTCTATGTTCTATCTATTTTGTTTGTTCGTCTGTCTGCTACTATTTCTGTTAGGAGGTGTCCCATATTCCTCCCAGTCCTTAGTACTTGTAGGGATTCCCTCCCCACATCTATAGGTCTCCGTACAGACTAGATTAGGACTTTAGCAGGTCTGATCGCAGGATCAGGTTCCCTGTTACATCGTAGGGATTCAGCTGAGTCCTATAGTAGGGACAGATCTCCTCTCTTTCCTTCGCTTTGGTAGCAGAACATAACACTCATTCCTCCCAACGGAGGCTGACCGGTCCTCCAAGGCCAAGCGCGAGGGGGCATCTCTCCTGGACACCTTGTGGACATCCAGGGCGTACCACCCCCGCACCCCGTGGTGGCGGGTGTATGTGACTATGCCACCCGGGAAGAGGTTCTGGCCAGGGTGTCCCTTTTTCAGCCGCGGCTCGACGTCCCGCCTGCTGATGAAGACGTCGTCCTCATGCTGGGAACTCCTTATGAACCCCCACCCTGCCTCATGGTGGAAGCGGACAACTTGCCTTCCACACAGGGGCTTGGACGGGTAGGCTCCTCCTGGCAAGCCCAGGACTTTGCAGCCTTGGCGCACACCTCGAGGCGCTCGCAGCGGACCTCCCTCTGGCATTGCTCCCGTCTGACTTGGAGGATCTGCTGACGGCACAGCTTGCTCCTGTGCGCTTCAGGCCGAGTCTCCCGGGGGAAGCCCATCAGGTCCCCTCCTTGGTTGTCCCAGGCCCACTCCTCAGCCTCCGGCCAGGTGACTGTCGGTGCGGGTAGCGATGTCATAAGGGGCTGCTGCGGGTCCTCTGCAAGTGCGGACCAGTCCGGTTGGGGTCAGTGGATACCCCAGCAGGCTCAGGTCCTTCCGAGTCAGGAGTTGGGCGGCAGTACAGTTCTCCGCCAATAGCAGAAGCTCTCAGCTCCGGGGCAAAGACCTGCTCCCAAGTTACCGCGCCGGGCAGCAGATACTCCGCCATGATGTCCAGTACAGGCACGGTAGGCTCAGCAGCTGGGGCAGGGGTAGCACACTCACCCGCCTCTGGGCTGCTCGCGACCTCTGTCACCGCTTCTCCCTGAGCTTCGGCTACTTGGCGGCGGGTCCGGATGCGCAGCAGCATTTCCTACCACCACGCAGCAGACGCCGCTTTCTGGGCCTCATCCAGTCTCCGCGCAAGACCCGGGGCTTCCTGGTGGAGAAATTCAATATCTCCCAGCTGTGAGGATTGTGCCGCCTCGCTTCCTGCTGGGAGAAGAACCTGGGCCGGGTTCGGAAGGTTCCATTTGTTGCGCTCCAGCAGCGTCCATGTCTGCTCCTGAAGGTCACCAAACTCCAACTTCTATGGCCGCACCTTGTTGTTTTTTCTTTTTCCCTCCTCTTTCGGGGCGGTTCCTGGGTGGTATGCTGACAGGCCCGCCTTCGTTCAGCCCATCCAGTTTGACGGGCATTGCCCCGCGGACAGTCTCTGATGGAAGGGGCGGTCCACACTTTTGGTGCCATATGGGAGCCTGGCCCACGATAGGAGGTGTTAGAAGACCGTCTTTCTGATGCACTATGGCGTCTGTTCTTCTTGGGCGGGCGCCATTTTAGGTGGAAACGACAGTCTAAGGTTTAAGGCACACAGTACCCGGTAGCAATGGGTAATTCCTTCCTTTGCTGCGGGCATGCAATCCTGCCGACTACGCCAGTTGTGTGACGCTGGAAGCCCTACCCTGGGAGATGGGAGACTCGGAGCCGGATCCTAAGTTGTCGATGGGGTGCAGCCGTGGCCCGGACCCGCTCCGTGCCCAGGGTCGTCACACTAAAAAAAAGGATGGTACGGGCTTATCCGGGTTGAGTGGCTGATCTTGACTACGCCACCTGTGGCACCTGGTGAAGGCCACCAGCGCTGCTGCAGTCCTCTGAGGCGGGATGTTGTTGCAGCCGTCGTTGTTACTACTCCCCACAGGTGGAGCAGGGCCTCAGGGCAGAGGGACAGGATGACGGGGGTTGTAGTGTAGGAGGTCTGGTGCTACGTAGTGCGGGGTAATGCAGAATAAAGAGTCCGGAGGCCATAGGGGTTAACTTCCAGGGTTTTTACTCACGTTGAAGAGTACAGCTGCAAGGCTTCTCCCTGCTCCTTGTGGAGTTCTGCGGTCACCAGTAACGGGGGTCCAACAACCTCCGAGTAAGTCAAGTGTTCAATCAGGACCCCGCACCGGAGTGTTCCTAGACTTCAGACCGGGTACTTTCCTGTCTGTGTGTGTGTGAATAGGCCGGGTCTACCTCTGGACTTCGCTCAGAAAAAGGGTACGGGTGGCAACTCCGCTCCTTCCGTTACCCGGTGGGATCCTCTGGGCCTACCGAGCTTCCCTGACCAGGACGTAGAGTAGCAAGGTCAAGTGTCGGGGGCCGGTACCCCTCTTGCAGCCGGAATCCTTCTGAATAGATCAGCATAGCGAGGACAGGTGGCGTATACCGCTCTGTCTGCACCCCCCTGGGATCCATTTGCGGTGGAGCTACACTCCTAAGCTCCGGGCCTTCTTGGTCTTGGTCCTTGACCGGGCTGAGACATACATTATCTGCAACCTGCCCCTCGACCCAAGGCCAGGGTACGAGGGCCGTGTGTCCATCCGCTGCAGGTCCACACAGGATCCACGTTCAGGGTGGGAGATCACAATCAAAAGACGACCAAGAGCCAAGATGGCTGTGTATTAAATATGAAATTTAAAGTGTAAACTAAATGTGAGTCCTCCACCCTCACCCACTACTTGGTTCCCCCTATCTCTTGGTTCCCCAGTCTCCCAATTCCCAGTGGGGGCAGCACCTAGTGCATAATAGCCCCCTCTGGTGGGAGAAGTGTGGTGTTGGATGTGGAGGTAGGGTCCTGAACATCGCACTGTTCTTACCTCATAGGAGGAACACTGCACCCCATTAAAGAGATGCAGCATCCCTGTGGCGGTCGAACCCTCAGGGGTGCCACATTCCCCCCTGGTGAGACACAGCACGTCCGCGGGCTGCAAAAGAGCAATACCTGGTACAGTCTTTTTATATTTTGTCAACAATAAACAATCTTCCCATTATTGGAGGCACTACTTCTTTAACGTTTCAAACGGCATATAAACAGCATACAAAGATATAAAAATATAAAAGTATAATGATCATCCAGAGACATTTATGCACAGACAGACGGGTTAAAGTGCAAGGACTGAAAGGCAGTTCAGAAGCATGAGGGACCTGTCCCAAACCCGCCACGTAGGCCCTGGGGTGGCTGCAGGGCATGAAGATCCCGAGTTGGACCTCCAGGAGAGCCACTCCAGACAAGTTTTTCTTCTGAGGTCTGAGGCAGAGATAGCCGCGGTTTTACATAAAACCAACAAGGAGCACCTAAAGAGATGCAAACTATTTACAGGTAAGGAGTAGAGATGAGCGTTGTTCGACTCGAACTGTTCGCCAATCTCAAATTCGAGCTGATTTGGGCGGTGTTCGAGCCGTTCGGCGAACACGAACGATTTGAGAAAAATTCGGCTGTTCGAGGTTATGTTCGATAACTGTTCGTGCACCAAAATCATAACTGGATTTTTTCTCAGTAATGATGAAAATTAATGTTAATACGCAGTTTGAGTGTACAGCGGGGTGGGGGGAGGGGCAGGGGATGGATCTCTGCAGGAATAATGAAGATCTCCATTTTTTTTTCTCTTTCCCGCATTTACAGTGGGGAGGTGCAATCTGTCAGCCTATCAGCAGCGCACACACGGAGCGAAGTGCTTTTTTTCACACAAGCAAGGGCATGTGTCATTGGCAGTGTATGTCACATGTCCTTGCCCTATAAGACCAAGCCATTTTCCCCGTCGCCACAATTTTCTCACTGCTGCAGCTGCGTGTTAGACGGCACCGCTGTTGCTGTGTGCGCTATACCTTGTTAATTTCAAGCCAATTTTCGCACAAATCTACAGATAGCTTGGGAGTAGGGAATAGTTGTGATTGCAGTCCTTTTAAGGACTAGGTTACAGCATTTCCTACGACTTTTATCAGGCAGGTCTGTGCTCTTAAATAGATAGATTGTGGGAGTAAAGACTAATTGTAATTGCAGTCCTTTTCAGGACTAGGTTACATCAGTTCCTATCAGTTTTTGCCAGGCAGGTCTGTGCCAGTGCTGTGCAAGTTTTTTTCACAGCATTTGGCTGAATCTAGCAAAGCTAATCCTTTTTGGCCTATTGCAGAGTGTGTTAGTCAGTGGAGTAGCCTATCTGTGTTGCAAGATATACCACCTGTGTATAGAATATCAATTTTTTTACTGCACCTAGTGAAGTAAAATCTTTTGGGCATAGCATCATTCTATTAGTCCATCTATACTGACCTCCATCAGGTTGCAAATTGAATATAATTTTTTTCTGCATCTAGCTCTGAAAAAATATTTGGGCTTCTAGCTGTGTGTGGGACTTGTTCTATTAGTCCATCTATACTGACCTCCATCAGGTTGCAAACTGAATATAATTTTTTTCTGCATCTAGCTCTGAAAAAATATTTGGCCTTCTAGCAGTGTGTGGGACTTTCTCTATTAGTCCATCTATACTGACCTCCATCAGGTTGCAAATTAAAAATAATTTTTATCTGCATCTAGCTCTGAAAAAATATTTGGCCTTCTAGCAGTGTGTGGGACTTTCTCTATTAGTCCATCTATACTGACCTCCATCAGGTTGCAAATTAAAAATAATTTTTTGTCTGCATCTAGCTCTGAAAAAATATTTGGCCTTCTAGCAGTGTGTGGGACTTTCTCTATTAGTCCATCTATACTGAACTCCATCAGGTTGCAAATTCAAAATAATTTTTTGTCTGCATCTAGCTCTGAAAAAAATATTTGGCCTTCTAGCAGTGTGTGGGACTTTCTCTATTAGTCCATCTATACTGACCTCCATCAGGCTGCAAATTAAAAATAATTTTTATCTGCATCTACCTCTGAAAAAATATTTGGCCTTCTAGCTGTGTGTGGGACTTGTTCTATTAGTCCATCTATACTGACCTCCATCAGGTTGCAAACTGAATATAATTTGTTTCTGCATCTAGCTCTGAAAAAATATCTGGCCTTCTAGCAGTGTGTGGGACTTTCTCTATTAGTCCATCTATACTGACCTCCATCAGGTTGCAAACTGAATATATTTTTTTCTGCATCTACCTCTGAAAAAATATTGGGCTTCTAGCTGTGTGTGGGACTTGTTCTATTAATCCATCTATACAGACCTCCATCAGGTTGCAAACTGAATATAATTTTTTTCTGCATCTACCTCTGAAAAAATATTTGGGCTTCTAGCTGTGTGTGGGACTTGTTCTATTAGTCCATCTATACTGACCTCCATCAGGTTGCAAACTGAATATAATTTTTTTCTGCATCTAGCTCTGAAAAAATATTTGGCCTTCTAGCAGTGTGTGGGACTTGTTCTATTAGACCACCTATACTGACCTCCATCAGGTTGCAAATTCAAAATAATTTTTTGTCTGCATCTAGCTCTGAAAAAATATTTGGCCTTCTAGCAGTGTGTGGGACTTTCTCTATTAGTCCATGTATACTGACCTCCATCAGGTTGCAAACTGAATATATTTTTTATCTGCATCTACCTCTGAAAAAATATTTGGCCTTCTAGCTGTGTGTGGGACTTGTTCTATTAGTCCATCTATACTGACCTCCATCAGGTTGCAAACTGAATATAATTTTTTTCTGCATCTAGCTCTGAAAAAATATTTGGCCTTCTAGCAGTGTGTGGGACTTTCTCTATTAGTCCATCTATACTGACCTCCATCAGGTTGCAAATTCAAAATAATTTTTTGTCTGCATCTAGCTCTGAAAAAATATTTGGCCTTCTAGCAGTGTGTGGGACTTTCTCTATTAGTCCATCTATACTGACCTCCATCAGGCTGCAAATTAAAAATAATTTTTATCTGTATCTACCTCTGAAAAAATATTTGGCCTTCTAGCTGTGTGTGGGACTTGTTCTGTTAGTCCATCTATACTGACCTCCATCAGGTTGCAAACTGAATATAATTTTTTTCTGCATCTAGCTCTGAAAAAATATCTGGCCTTCTAGCAGTATGTGGGACTTTCTCTATTAGTCCATCTATACTGACCTCCATCAGGTTGCAAACTGAATATATATTTTTTCTGCATCTACCTCTGAAAAAATATTGGGCTTCTAGCTGTGTGTGGGACTTGTTCTATTAATCCATCTATACAGACCTCCATCAGGTTGCAAACTGAATATAATTTTTTTCTGCATCTACCTCTGAAAAAATATTTGGGCTTCTAGCTGTGTGTGGGACTTGTTCTATTAGTCCATCTATACTGACCTCCATCAGGTTGCAAACTGAATATAATTATTTTCTGCATCTAGCTCTGAAAAAATATTTGGCCTTCTAGCAGTGTGTGGGACTTGTTCTATTAGTCCACCTATACTGACCTCCATCAGGTTGCAAATTCAAAATAATTTTTTGTCTGCATCTAGCTCTGAAAAAATATTTGGCCTTCTAGCAGTGTGTGGGACTTTCTCTATTAGTCCATCTATACTGACCTCCATCAGGTGGCAAACTGAATATATTTTTTATCTGCATCTACCTCTGAAAAAATATTTGGCCTTCTAGCTGTGTGTGGGACTTGTTCTATTAGTCCATCTATACTGACCTCCATCAGGTTGCAAACTGAATATAATTTTTTTCTGCATCTAGCTCTGAAAAAATATTTGGCCTTCTAGCAGTGTGTGGGACTTTCTCTATTAGTCCATCTATACTGACCTCCATCAGGTTGCAAATTAAAAATAATTTTTATCTGCATCTAGCTCTGAAAAAATATTTGGCCTTCTAGCAGTGTGTGGGACTTTCTCTATTAGTCCATCTATACTGACCTCCATCAGGTTGCAAATTAAAAATATTTTTTTGTCTGCATCTAGCTCTGAAAAAATATTTGGCCTTCTAGCAGTGTGTGGGTCTTTCTCTATTAGTCCATCTATACTGACCTCCATCAGGTTGCAAATTCAAAATAATTTTTTGTCTGCATCTAGCTCTGAAAAAATATTTGGCCTTCTAGCAGTGTGTGGGACTTTCTCTATTAGTCCATCTATACTGACCTCCATCAGGCTGCAAATTAAAAATAATTTTTATCTGCATCTACCTCTGAAAAAATATTTGGCCTTCTAGCTGTGTGTGGGACTTGTTCTATTAGTCCATCTATACTGACCTCCATCAGGTTGCAAACTGAATATAATTTTTTTCTGCATCTAGCTCTGAAAAAAATATCTGGCCTTCTAGCAGTGTGTGGGACTTTCTCTATTAGTCCATCTATACTGACCTCCATCAGGTTGCAAACTGAATATATTTTTTTTCTGCATCTACCTCTGAAAAAATATTGGGCTTCTAGCTGTGTGTGGGACTTGTTCTATTAATCCATCTATACAGACCTCCATCAGGTTGCAAACTGAATATAATTTTTTTCTGCATCTACCTCTGAAAAAATATTTGGGCTTCTAGCTGTGTGTGGGACTTGTTCTATTAGTCCATCTATACTGACCTCCATCAGGTTGCAAACTGAATATAATTTTTTTCTGCATCTAGCTCTGAAAAAATATTTGGCCTTCTAGCAGTGTGTGGGACTTGTTCTATTAGTCCACCTATACTGACCTCCATCAGGTTGCAAATTCAAAATAATTTTTTGTCTGCATCTAGCTCTGAAAAAATATTTGGCCTTCTAGCAGTGTGTGGGGCTTTCTCTATTAGTCCATCTATACTGACCTCCATCAGGTTGCAAACTGAATATATTTTTTTTCTGCATCTACCTCTGAAAAAATATTTGGGCTTCTAGCTGTGTGTGAGACTTGTTCTATTAGTCCATCTATACTGACCTCCATCAGGTTGCAAACTGAATATAATTTTTTTCTGCATCTACCTCTGAAAAAATATTTGGGCTTCTAGCTGTGTGTAGGACTTGTTCTATTAGTCCACCTATACTGACCTCCATCAGGTTGCAAACTGAATACAATTTTTTTCTGCATCTACCTCTGAAAAAATATTTGGGCTTCTAGCTGTGTGTGGGACTTGTTCTATTAGTCCATCTATACTGACCTCCATCAGGTTGCAAATTGAATATAATTTTTTTCTGCATCTAACCCAGCCAATAGTTTTGGCCTAATACCACAGTTTGGCCACTCAGCTCTGCTCGGTTCCCATCCATTGTTTATTTGTGCAAACAACTCCAGAGTTGTGAATTAGTTAACCACCAAAATGAGTGGAAAAAGGCCTGCTGCTGGTGGAAAGGGGAATAGGCGTGTTGGGAAGGGGAAAAAAGATTGTGTCCGTGGGGTAGGTGTTAAAGCAACAGTAACATCTGCAGAAGAAAGACCATCTTCCAGCCAAACTAAAATGTCTACTTCTTTTAGCGGACAATGTGATAAGATCCCTTTTTTACGTCCACGCCAATCGCTACAAATTCCAGATGAGGCACAAAAACAGCAGGTGCTTCAACGGATATCAAGTGCTCCTTTAAGTGGGCTCTCCTCCACATCAACTTCAACATCACAAATACTCCAGTCCTCAAAGGTGTCACCCCAATCGCACTTGCTTCCTCACAGCTCCCAAATCTCCAGCTGCCCGTCTGAATATGAGGTAGAACAGATGGTTGAGTCTGCAGAGCTGTTTACTCATACTATAGCCTGGGAATCAGAGGTCGACTCCAGTGCTTCTGTGAATCCAGACGAGGAAATGATCTGCACTGATGCCCAGAATCTTTATGAGTCGGATCCAGGACCAGACGCAGAAGGTTCTGACCATAATGTAGACCCTCATTCCCAAACTGTAACTCCTGTTGGTGGAGACAATGAGGAAGACGATGATGAGACTCAGATACCTGATTGGAGCGACAACTTTAGTTTTTTGTCAGGGCAGGAACAGGTTGGCTCTGAGGACGACGGGTGTGATAACGCACAGGGTGATGATGATGAGGTTGGAGATCCCACTTACTGTCAACCCACAGTCAGCCAAGAGATGAGGTCAGCAAAGGAGGTGGAGGAAGATGCTAGTGACGACGAGGTCAGGTTGCGCCTTCCTGGACAGAGACATAGTACTGGAAGCATGTCAACAACTGCATCCTCAAACACAACTCTGCCTCTCACCACAAGTCGTGGTGGCTCTTCAGGTCGCATGGGTGCTAAGCCTTGCATAGCCTGGGCATTTTTTCAGATCGATAAAGATGACCCAACTCGTGTTATCTGTAACATTTGTCAGCAAAAGCTAAGTAGAGGCCAAAAAATACATAGTTTGAGTACTTCATGCATGAACCGGCACATGGACATGAAGCATAAGTTGCAGTGGGAAGCTCAGTGTGCTACAATGGGGCCTAGCCGGCCGGGCCAACCACCGTCTGCCATATCTTGTGCATCAGCGGCCTCTTCATCCTCTGTGACTGGGGGGACAGCAGTCACACCTGTTTTGGGGCGCAGACCTGCCACCTCTTTACCCGCAACAGCCAGCGTGATTGGCAGGTCATCATTTTCTTTGGAGGTGGTAACACCAGCTGGTGTTGAGCGCTGTCCGACATCGATAGCACCACCTTTGGATCAAGGCAACCTAACATATCCGCCTGCATCTTCCTCACAGACCGGCAGTTTGCCGGGGACACCCTTATCAACCCCGTCTAAGCACAATAGCCAGCCCTCGGTCCCTCAGATGTGGACAAGTAAAAGACCATTTCCTCCTAGCCATGAGAAAGCTAAGAGGTTGAATTTAACCATCTGCAAGCTCTTGGCTACAGAAATGGTGCCTTTCCGCCTGGTGGACACAGAGGATTGTCGAGACCTTATGTCCGTCGCAGTGCCCCAGTACCAGATGCCCAGTCGGCACTACTTCTCAAAGAAAGATGTGCCTGTGCTCCACCAGCATGTCGCACACAACATCACCGCTTCTTTGAGAAACTCTGTGTGTGACAGGGTGCATTTCACCACAGACACTTGGACGAGTAGGCATGGACAGGGGCGTTACATGTCGCTGACTGGGCACTGGGTAACTATGGTGACAGCAGGACAAGGGGCTGCTGTCCAAGTCTTGCCGTCCCCACGAGTTGTGCGTCAATCCTCTTTATGTCAAAGTTCCTCCACTCCTTCTGCCTCCTCAACCTCCTCTCGGTCTTCCACCTGCACCCAAAGCCTGTCTGGTCATGCCACAAGCTTTCTAACTGCGCAGAAGGGATCCTGCACACCTCCTTACTATGCTGGCAGTAGGGCTCAACGTCATCAGGCGGTTTTTACTTTGAAATGTCTGGGAAATGTGAGTCACACAGCTGAGGAGTTGTGGTCAGCTCTGGAGAACCAATTTCATGAATGGTTGTCTCTACTGGACCTGAAACCAGGGAAGGCCATGTGCGACAATGCTGCAAACCTGGGTGCGGCCCTTCGCCGGGGCAATGTCACACACGTGCCTTGTATGGCTCACGTGTTGAACCTGGTTGTCCAGCAATTTTTAGCCCACTATCCCAGACTAGATGGCCTTCTGCAGAGGGCACGGTCGCTGTGTGCTCACTTCCGCCGTTCGCATCCCGCAGCTCAGCGACTTACATCTCTACAGAAGTCGTTGGGCCTGCCACTTCACCGGCTAAAATGCGATGTGCCTACCCGGTGGAATTCAACTCTGCACATGTTGCAGCGACTGTGGCAGCACCGACAAGCCCTGGTGCAATACGTTCTGACGTATAGCCTGGGCCAACGAGATCCAGAGGTGGGGCAAATCACGCTGGAGGAGTGGTCTCAGATCAGGGACCTATGCACCCTTCTGCACAGTTTTGAAATGGCGACGAAGATGTTTAGTGCTGACGATGCCATTATCAGCATGACTATTCCGGTGATTTACATGCTGGAGCACATGTTAAACAGAATTCGGAGTCAGGTGGTGGCACAAGAGGAGGTGGAGGAAGTAGAGGAGGAGGAGTTGTATGCGGAAGGGCTAACATCTGCAAGGTCCAGACGGTCGGCAGCACCAAGGCGGCAGGCATGTGAGGGTGGGGGAGATGATTGTTACCTCGCCACCAACACAACAGGGACTTGGTGCTCCTGGATGCGCAACACACATGAGTGCTTTCTTGCTGCACTACCTGCAACATGACCCTCGAATTGTGAGAATTAGAAATAATCCTGACTACTGGGTTGCCACACTGTTAGATCCCCGGTACAAAAGTAAATTTGCAGAAATTATTCCTGCCATAGAAAGGGATGCACGCATGCAGGAGTATCAGCAGAGACTGTTGCAGAATCTTACATGTGCTTTTCCACAAAACACCAGTGGTGCACGTAGTGAATCTCACAGTTCCAACTTGCCAACCGTGGGACCGTCAAGTGTTCAGCACTCAAACCGTAACAGAACCACAGTATCTGCTGGTAACATCAATTTTGCGGGATCATTTCACCACTTTTTTAGCCCATCCTTTGCAAGGCCACAGGAGACAAGAAGTCTGACACATAGTCAACGCCTAGAGACGATGGTACAGGAGTATCTCCAAGTAAACATTGAAGCCATGACTGTGTCACTGGACCCTTGCTCTTTTTGGGCTTCCAATCTGGATAAATGGCCGGAGCTAGCCACTTACGCCTTGGAGATCTTGTCATGCCCCGCAGCCAGCGTTCTGTCTGAACGTGTGTTCAGCGCTGCTGGTGGTGTGCTGACAGATAAGCGCACGCGGCTCTCCACTGATAATGTAGACAGACTCACGTTCATAAGGATGAACAAATCATGGATCCGAAACGACTTTTCTACCCCTGTGTCATCCTGGGGAGAGTAAAAGCTTGATGATTGGTTAAAATCACCCTACCAACCGTTTTAAGCTTTCAAATTACTAATCATGTTTATCTGTATCTTGGCTGGAAAATAATTTGGGCTTTGTAGCAGTGTGGAGCACTGATTCTATTAGGCCATCTATAATAAGCTCCACCAGATTTAAAATTACTAATCATGTTTATCTGTATCTTGACTGGAAAATAATTTGGGCTTTGTAGCAGTGTGCAGCACTGATCCTATTAGGCCATCTATACTAAGCTCCACCAGATTTAAAATTAATAATAATTTTTAGCTGCATCTAGCCCGGAAAATAATTTTGGGGCTCCGAGATGCGCAAGACACATAAGTGCCTTCTTGCTGCACTACCTGCAACATGACCCTCATATTGTCAGAATTCGAAGTAATCATGACTACTGGGTTGCCACACTCTTAGATCCCCCAAACTTTTCGATCAACCTTTTCATTTTAATAAAGACCAAAAAAATGGTCATTTTTGAAATTATAAGCTTTAGCAGGTTATTAGAAACTGAAATCAAACAGTTTTCAACTCAAAACTTTATTCTAGGTGATGTTACATTTTCACATAGGACCCCTTGTTCGAAAGGAGCTTCTGAACTCTCTCGTCCATTGAATTTGTCAGGTTTTGGATGGTTTCTGCTTCAATTGTTTTGCATGAGGACAGAATACCCTCCCAGAGCTGTTGCTTAGATGTGAACTGCCTCCCGCCACCATAGACACTCCTTTTGATGATGCTCCAGAGGTTCTGAATGGGGTAGAGGTCAGGGGAGCATGGGGGTCACACCATAAGTTTGTCCCCTTTTATGCCCATATCAGCCAGAGATGCAGATGTTTTATGTGCAGCATGAGATGGTGCATTATCATGCAAAAAAATGATCTTGCTGTGAAATACACGGTTCTTCTTCTTGAACCATGGCAGGAAGTGCTGTTTGAGAAAATCCACATACATTATGGAGTTCATCTTTAGCGCCTTCAGGGATCCTAAAGGGGCCGACAATCTCTCTCCCCATGATTCCAGCCCAAAACATTACTCCACCTCCTCCTTGTTGGCGCTGTAGCCGTGTTTGCGTGGGGTGTCCATCAACCAGCCATCCTCCACTCCATCCATCTGGACCATCGAGCGCTGCATGGCACTCATCCGTGAACAAAACAGTTTTGAAATCAGTCTTCATGTAATGTTTGGCCCACTGGAGCCGTTTCTGCTTGTGTGAAGTGGATAGAGGAGGTCGACAGGATGGCGTATGCACAGCTGCAAACCTCTGAAGGACCCTGCATCTTGTTGTTCGGGGGACGTTGGAGGCACCAGCAGCTTCAAAAACTTGTCTGCTGCTATGACAAGGCTTTTTTGCCGCTGCTCTTTTAACCTGACGTAATTGCCTGTAGGAAAGAGTCCTCAATTTGCCCTTATCAGCACGCACACGTGTGTACTGTGAATCAGCTACATACTTCTTGATTGCCAAGACACTTCATCCTGATCATCGCACAATGTTGATTGTAGTCATGCCTTGACCTAAACACTCCACAATTTGTTGCTTCTCAGCAGCCGACACATCCTTTTTCTTTCCCATTTTGGCAGAAAATGTAGTCTGCTTAATAATGTGAGACAGCCTTCTTAAATAGTCTTGCCTTTCATTGGACACACCTGCCAAACTAATTAGCACAGGTGTCTGCAATTGCTTACAGTGATATAAAGAGCCCTGACACACATCACCATCAATGAGTTTAACTGACAAACAAACAAATTCTTCCCTTATCACTCCTAAACACTTTTTGCATAATAATTTGGAACACAGTGTACATGTGCTTTTCCACAAAACACCAGTGGTTCACGTAGTGAATCTTACAGTTCTAACTTGCCAACTGTGGTCTGTATGGAGTTGTTCAATAAAGGGCCCAAAATTAAGATAACATAGATGGGAGAGGTCTCTATGAATAGGAATTCCTAAGTATTTGATACCCTGTGAGGGCCAGGCAAAGGGAAAGTTGGACTGGATGGAATCCTATATGGATTTGGGGAGGGAGACATCGAGGGCCTCAGACTTCGCTGCATTGATTTTAAAATTTGACCATGTAACAAAGTGATCTATTTCAGCCATAACAGCATGGATGGATATATGTGATTGAGTGATATATACTAGGACATCATCAGCAAATAGAGAGCACTTGTACTCGGTGCCTCCCACCCCAATCCACCTAATATTGGGGTTATGGCGAATTGATGAGAGCAGGTGCTCCGTCACTAGGATGTATAAGAGAGGGGACAGAGAACATCCCTGCCTTGTCCCATTGGTGATTGTGAAAGGTGATGAAAATGTTCTGATGTACCCCCTGGGCCTTGGGACACCCGGAGCCGGACCCTTTTTGGTGGATACTGGTGGTTGTAGTCTTCGTGGCGGCGACCCGGTTCCGTAGCTCAGGGTGGTCAAACCAGTGGCGGAACTATTTATGTGGTTTTGATGTTTAAATGTCCGACTACGCCACCCGTGGATTGCGGTCAGAGTGAACCGCCGCTCCAGGGCAGACCGCTGAGGCTGGTGTTGTGGGTGCAGCAGAGCGTAGCATAACTCCCCACGGGAGGAGTATAGCCTCAGGGCAGTGTATGCGGAGGATGGGGGTGATGGTGCAGGGCAGCAGCAGTAACGACACGGAGTCAGTGATGCAGTCCAGGGCCTTTACTCACAGTTCTTATTATCCAGACCACGTCTGCAGGTAACGGCTGCCCACGTCGTACTGTGCTCACCAGGTGAGGGGCTCAGACAACTCCCAGATAACTTTGGAGCGCTTCACAGGACCCCCTTTGTGTGTCCTTTGTCTGGCCTTTCTTGCCAACCCTTCTGTCTGGCTGCCTCGGGCCTCCTCTTGGTAAACTTGGCGCCAGTTTCCCTGACCCTATGTGGTGCCTTCCTAGCGGGTGTAGCGAGGGGCTGCGCCACATAAAATGTCACAGCCTCCGGTTTCTAGCTGAGGGTCGTTTCCTGCCTCCACTAGTTTCGGGGACCGGTCTCCCCCTTTGGCCTGACCCCTCCACGCAGGTGGATTCGGGCGTGCGGTGGCGACTCGCCCGTCCGCACCCCTGGGATCCCTTCATTCCTCGTTCCTGGAGCCTTCTCCGCTCCTCTTCCTTCCTTCTCCCTCTTCCAGGCCTGGGCCTCTGTTACTAGGCCCGCCTCCGGAGCAGAGCTCATGCAGAGCCCCTGCTCCCTGCCACTTCTGCTCAGACTTCTCTGCACTGAACTAAGATGGTGCCCACCTTTTATACTCCCTTCTCAATGCACCCAGGAACTGCTTCCTCCCTGCTCCTGCACTACAGGGTTCCCCTTCCTCAGTGTTCCCTCCCCCCACTCCAGCCAGGGACAGGGACTGTCGTGCCCATCTCAGAGGCATATTGGTCGCCCTGCCCCACGGCAATGTGGTGTAATGCATGCAGGTGTCGGGTCCTGATCCACACTCCATCCTTACATGAGAGTGAGATATCACACCTCTGGGTGAGGTGCAATACCTCTGTAGCAACCGAGCCCTCAGGGTGCTACAGTTCCATTTATCTTCAGCCTAGGTGACGTATTGTGATACAGGGCCGTGATTTTGGCTATAAAAGGGTCCCCTAGACCCCTACCCCAAGCTTTTTAAGAGAATCATATATGGCGTGCCAGGAGACTCTATGGAATGCTTTCTCAGCATCCAACAAGAGTATCTAATTACAAATTTTTAACTGCATCTAGCCCAGGAAATACTTTGTGCCTAGTAGCAGTGTCTGCTAGTCAGCGGATTATCCCGGCTGTTAAGCAAGCTACACCACCTGTAGTTTGGACACTTAATTTTTTCAAAGGAAATGCTTCGGGACCACGGGATACTCAGTGAAAAGCATCAGGAGGCACCCCAAGGCATAGGGGCTGGGACTGGCAGTAGGATGCCTTGCGGTGGACAGCCGAGCTCGATCCTTATAAAAGATTTTTAACTGCAGCAGCTTTAGTGGACGCTACTGGAGCTGGAATTACGCGGCTGCTGGCATGAGACTTGCCCTCCAATAGATCCTTGTAAATGGATTTAAAGTGTATTCATTCAAATTAGAGAGACAATTTAAATTAAAAAGCTTAGAGCTGCCTCCACCACAGGGGGGCTCGCTCGACCCACCAGCGGACAGGCACCAGTATTGGGAGAGGGGGGCTGGCCGTCAGGGTTCACCGCGGCTCTGGCACAAACCCGGCGACACGGAGGTGGCACGGGCAGGAGCGGACTGAACGTGTCGGCTTCTCACTTTTTGGATTTTAGAAGGGCATGACATGCCTATATCTGTGTCTCCCCCTCCTTTTACTCCTCCACCTCTTTTCTTTTCGCATGACTATATGTACTTGTCACTTTTCCATGTGTTAGTTGTGTCTTCTGAGCAGTTTGTCAGCTTTTGGACACCTTTGAAGGTGTTTTCTATGTGTTTCTATGTGTTTTTGTTTGCCTGCCATTGGTTTTAACGGTGTTCGAAGGTGTTCGACGAACAGTTCGACGAACAGTTCGGCGAACACACGGGTGTTCGACGAACCGAACCGAACTCGAACACTACGGGGGTGGCTCAACACTAGTAAGGAGTCTGTCTGCTGCAAGTCCGCAGGGAAAAATGTCTCTAGAAAACCGGGAGAAAACATGGCAAAACATTAACACAAACTTTTAAACAAGTTACAGCCGCCGGGGCTGCTTAATTCTCGGGTCCCCTCCGGGGAAAAAGGCTTATTCCTCCCAACGGAGGCTGACCGGTCCTCCAAGGCCAAGCGCGAGGGGGCATCTCTCCTGGACACCTTGTGGACATCCAGGGCGTACCACCCCCGCACCCCGTGGTGGCGGGTGTATGTGACTATGCCACCCGGGAAGAGGTTCCGGCCAGGGTGTCCCTTTTTCAGCCGCGGCTCGACGTCCCGCCTGCTGACGAAGACGTCGTCCTCATGCTGGGAACTCCTTATGAACCCCCACCCTGCCTCATGGTGGAAGCGGACAACTTGCCTTCCACACGGGGGCTTGGACGGGTAGCCTCCTCCTGGCAAGCCCAGGACTTTGCAGCCTTGGCGCGCACCTCGAGGCGCTCGCAGCGGACCTCCCTCTGGCATTGCTCCCGTCCGACTTGGAGGATTTGCTGACGGCACAGCTTGCTCCTCCTGTGCGCTTCAGCCCGAGTCTCCCGGGGGAAGCCCATCAGGTCCCCCCCTTGGTTGTCCCAGGCCCACTCCTCAGCCACCGGCCAGGTGACTGTCGGTGCGGGTAGCGGTGTCATAAGGGGCAGCTGCGGGTCCTCTGCAAGTGCGGACCAGTCCGGATTGGGGTCAGTGGATACCCCAGCAGGCTCAGGTCCTTCCGAGTCAGGAGTTGGGCGGCAGTGCAGGTCTCCGCCAATAGCAGAAGCTCTCAGCTCCGGGGCAAAGACCTGCTCCCAAGTTACCGCCCCGGGCAGCAGATACTCCACCATGAGGTCCAGTACAGGCACGCTAGGCTCAGCAGCTGGGGCAGGGGTAGCACACTCACCCACCTCTGGGCTGCTCGCGACCTCTGTCACCGCTTCTCCCTGAGCTTCGGCTACGTGGCGGCGGGTCCGGATGCGCAGCAGCATTTCCTCCCACCACGCAGCAGACGCCGCTTTCTGGGCCTCATCCAGTCTCCGCGCAAGACCCGGTGCTTCCTGGTGGAGAAATTCAATATCTCCCAGCTGTGAGGATTGTGCCGCCTCGCTTCCTGCTGGGAGAAGAACCTGGGCCGGGTTCGGAAGGTTCCATTTGTTGCGCTCCAGCAGCGTCCATGTCTGCTCCTGAAGGTCACCAAACTCCAACTCCTATGGCCGCACCTTGTTGTTTTTCTTTTTCCCTCCTCTTTCGGGGCGGTTCCTGGGTGGTATGCTGACAGGCCCGCCTTCGTTCAGCCCATCCAGTTTGACGGGCATTACCCCGCGGACAGTCTCTGATGGAAGGGGCGGTCCACACTTTTGGTGCCATATGGGAGCCTGGCCCACGATAGGAGGTGTTAGAAGACCGCCTTTCTGATGCACTATGGCGTCTGTTCTTCTTGGGCGGGCGCCATTTTAGGTGGAATCGACAGTCTAAGGTGTAAGGCACACAGTACCCGGTAGCAATGGGTAATTCCTTCCTTTGCTGCGGGCATGCGATCCTGCCGACTACGCCAGTTGTGTGACGCTGGAAGCCCTACCCTGGGAGATGGGGGACTCGGAGCCGGGTCCTAAGTTGTCGATGGGGTGCAGCCGTGGCCTGGACCCGCTCCGTGCCCAGGGTCGTCACACTAAAAAAAAGGGTGGTACAGGCTTATCCGGGTTGAGTGGCTGATCTTGACTACGCCACCTGTGGCACCTGGTGAAGGCCACCAGCGCTGCTGCAGTCCTCTGAGGCGGGATGTTGTGGCAGCCGTCGTTGTTACTACTCCCCACAGGTGGAGCAGGGCCTCAGGGCAGAGGGACAGGATGACGGGGGTTGTAGTGTAGGAGGTCTGGTGCTACGTAGTGCGGTGTAGTGCAGAATAAAGAGTCCGGAGGCCCTAGGGGTTAACTTCCAGGGTTTTTACTCACGTTGAAGAGTACAGCTGCAAGGCTTCTCCCTGCTCCTTGTGGAGTTCTGCGGTCACCAGTAACGGGGGTCCAACAACCTCCGAGTAAGTCAAGTGTTCAATCAGGACCCCGCACCGGAGTGTTCCTAGACTTCAGACCGGGTACTTTCCTGTCTGTGTGTGTGTGAATAGGCCGGGTCTACCTCTGGACTTCGCTCAGAAAAAGGGTACGGGTGGCAGCACCGCTCCTTCCGTTACCCGGTGGGATCCTCTGGACCTACCGAGCTTCCCTGACCACGACGTAGAGTAGCAAGGTCAGGTGTCGGGGGCCGGTACCCCTCTTGCAGCCGGAATCCTTCTGAATAGATCAGCATAGCGAGGACAGGTGGCGTATACCGCTCTGTCTGCATCCCCCTGGGATCCATTTGCGGTGGAGCTACTCTCCTAAGCTCCGGGCCTTCTTGGTCTTGGTCCTTGACCGGGCTGAGACATACATTATCTGCAACCTGCCCCTCGACCCAAGGCCAGGGTACGAGGGCCGTGTCTCCATTCGCTGCAGGTCCACACAGGATCCACGTTCAGGGTGGGAGATCACAATCAAAAGACGACCAAGAGCCAAGATGGCTGTGTATTAAATATGAAATTTAAAGTGTAAACTAAATGTGAGTCCTCCACCCTCACCCACTACTTGGTTCCCCCTATCTCTTGGTTCCCCAGTCTCCCAATTCCCAGTAGGGGCAGCACCTAGTGCATAATAGCCCCCTCTGGTGGGAGAAGTGTGGTGTTGGATGTGGAGGTAGGGTCCTGACCATCGCACTGTTCTTACCTCATAGGAGGAACACTGCACCCCATTAAAGAGGTGCAGCATCCCTGTGGGGGTCGAACCCTCAGAGGTGCCACACTAGTGTCTTCCCAAATCACTGAAAAGTCACTGACGAGAGACTCCGCGGCAGGATTGTCCACTGAAGAAGAGACAGGAAACGGAATTCAGGGGTGTCGACAGTAAACCACAAAGAACGGAGACTTAGCAGAGGACTCACTCACATGATTGTTATAAGAAAACTCGGCCCAAGGCAGAAGTTCTACCCAATCGCTATGGTGAGCGTTGACAAAGTGCCAAAGAAAACTGGTAAGGATCTGATTAATACATTCTCCCTGACCATTGGACTGAGGATGAATAGGCAGAAGAGAAATCCAAAGTGACATCCAGCAGCTTGCACGTGGCTCTCCAGAAGCGAGAAGTGAACTAAACTCCTCTGTCCGAAACAATGTGGAGGGGTAAGCCGTGGAGACGAAAGATGTGACGGATGAAGTCCTTAGCCAGCACAGGAAGACCAGGCAAAGGAATGAAGTGAGCCATCTTGGAGAAGCGGTCAGCGACCACCCATATGACGGTAGAACCGGCAGATACCGGAAGATCAGTGATGAAGTCCATAGCAATGTGTTGCCAAGGAGAAGAAGGCATGGGGAGAGGAAGAAGATGACCAGCTGAAAGGTGCCTAGGTATCTTGTTACGGGCACAGGAGGAACAACCGGCAACAAAATCCACAACATCTTTGCACAGAGTGGGCCACCAATAATGTCGGGCAAAGAGCAGAAGCATCTTCCTCTGGCTGGCATGACCAGCCAGTTTGAACGAATGACCCCAGAGTAAGACCCTCTCCGATCCTGAGCCACTACAAAGGTCTTACCAGGAGGTAGATGAGACAGGTCAAACGGAGCAACAGTCATTATTCTGGAGGGGTCAATACTGGAATGTGTAGAGGCTCCTCCTCTTGGTCGTAGACAGGAAAGAGCGGGATAGAGCGTCAGTTTTAATATTCTTGTCTGCCGGGCGGTAATGGAGAGTGAAACTGAAATGAGCAAAGAACAAAGACCATCTGGCCTGACGCGGATTTAGTCTTTGGGCGGTCTGCAAGTAAGCGAGGTTTTTATTGTCAGTGTAGATGACCACCGAGTGCAGAGCCCCCTCAAGCAAGTAGAGCCACTCCTCCTGCGCTAATTTGATGGCCAGCAATTCTCGATCTCCTATGGAGTAATTGCGCTCAGACGGAGAAAAGAGTTTGGAGAAGAAGCCGTAGGTCACCCTTCGCCCAGATGAGGATTTCTGGGTGAGCGCTGCTGCGGCCCCGGAGGAAGAGGCATCAACCTCTAGAAAGAACTGTTTATTGCAATCTGGACAATGTAGCACTGGAGCAGAGGAGAAGGCTTGCTTAAGAGAGACAAAGGCACTTTCCACCTCGGAAGTCCATTCCCTGGGATTTGCTCCTTTACGGTTGAGAGCAGAGATGGGAGCAGTCCGGGAGGAGAAATGAGGAATGAAGAGGCGGTAATAGTTAGCGAATCCCAGAAACCGCTGAATAACCTTCAACCCCTCAGGTTGGGGCCACTTTAAGACGGCACACACCTTCTCGGGATCCATCCGCAGTCTGGTCTCAGAGATGATATACCCCAAAAATGGCAGGGAGGTCTGCTCAAAGAGGCATTTCTCATACTTGGCATACAGGTGATTATTCCGGAGCCTCAGCAGTACCTGAAGAACATCCCTCCGTTGAGAGTGCTGATCAGGGGAGAACACTAAGATATCGTCCAGGTACACCACCACGCAGGTATACAAGAGATCTCGGAAGATGTCGTTCACTAACTCCTGGAAGATGGCTGGAGTATTACAGAGACCAAAGGGCATCACGCGGTACTTGTAGTGACCATCCCGAATGTTGAATGCCGTCTTCCACTCATCTCTCTGGCGAATCCAGACCAGATTGATATGCCCCACGAAGATCGAGCTTAGTGAATATCTTCGTGCCTTTTAGGCAGTCAAAAAGCTCTGAGATAAGAGGCAGGGGGTACTTATTTTTGATGGTAATCTGGTTTAGGCCCCTATCGTTGATACACAGACTAAGAGAGCCGTCTTTCTTTTTGACGAAGAAGAATCCTGCTCCAGCCGGAGAGGTGTATTTCTGGATAAATCCCGTAGCAAGATTCTCTTCTACGTACTCAGACATAGCTCAGGTCTCGGCCAGCGACAAGGGGAGATTCGCCCTCGAGGAGGTGAAGCACCAGGTATTAGGTCGATGGGGCAATCATATGGCCTATGAGGTGGTAGTGTCTCAACCCTCCTTTTTATCAAAGACGTCCACATATGACCAGTAGGGTGCCGGCAAGCCAGGTAGGTTAGCTGGAGTAGACGGAGTTTCTAGCAGGATGAACAGGAACCAGACAGAATTTATGACATTCCTGACCCAAACAGAGCACCTCACCTGAGCTCCAATTCAGGATGGGCTCATGTCTCTGTAACCAAGACAGACCAAGCAAAAGGGGGATGAGAGAGACTGGACAGTACGTAAAAGGAGATCCTCTCTGAATGTATCATTCCCACCTGAAGAGTTACAGTCTCAGTGACAAACATGATGGTCTCAGAGAGAAGCTTTCCATCCACAGAGGAAACCGCTAAAGGATCAGTCAGATGTATGGTAGGAATCTGATATCGCTCAACAACGGCATGTTGAATGAGTTCCCAGCGGCTCTGGAATCCAGATAGGCAGTCTCAAAGAAGCAGATCTCACCACAGGTAACCGAAACAGACAGAGTCAAGGGCGGAGATGAAGAATTTTTGCCTAGGAAGACCTCTCCGAGCGGTCCTAGGTACTGGAGTTTCCCGGTCTCACCGGACAGGAGCGGATAAGATGCTCTGTAGAAGCAACTCCCCTCGGCGCAACGGATCTCCTGGCGAGACTTGACCATCAGAAGACACCAGAGGGGATGCTGGTTGCGAGACTGGCCTATGGAAGGTTGTTTCGAGATGCAGGAGTCTTCTCTCACGGGTCGCCTCCTTAGAACGCTCCTGAAATCGGATGTTAATCCGTGTAGCTAATGACACCAGGTCGTCCAGAGAGGGAGGTATGTCACGACCGGCTAGCTCATCCTTGATCTGTCCGGAAAGGCCCTCTCAAAAGGTGGACACCAGAGCCTCATTGTTCCAGGCTAGTTCAGATGCGAGGGTGCGGAAACGCATGGCATACTGTCCCACAGAGAGTTGGAGAAGAGAGGAGGCAGTCGAAGATTTTCGTCCAGGCTCAACGAACACCTTCCAGAAAGCTGAGAGGAAGGCCTGGAGATCGGACACCAGAGGATCCCCTCTCTCCCACAGAGGGTTAAGCCACGCCATTGCCTCTCTGGTGAGATGAGACATGATGAATGCTACATTGGCCCACTCGGAGATGAACTGGTGTGCCAGGTGCTCAAAGTGCAGCGTGCACTGATTTATGAAGCCCTGACATAGGGCAGGGTCACCACCAAAACGTGGAGGCGCAGAAAACAGGGGTCCAAAGCTGGATGCCACAGTGCCACTGGTTTGAGGTGCCGCCGGATCGGGTGCCGCTTGGTTAGAGGCGGACACAGTCGGGGTGGACAGCGCGTCCAGGCGGGAGTTGACTGTCCGCAGATAGCACAGGATAGTATCCTGTTGGGATCTCTGGCGAGGGACCTCTTGGTACAGGTCTGAGAGCGAAGGAGCCTGGGAGCCACCAGATTCCATGGTCTGTGCAAACTGTTATGGATCCGGGTGGTGTAACCTCTGTGCTGTGATACAAGGAGGGACCAGAGGGGCATAACTAAGTGCCTACCCGGAATGACTCTGGCCACACGGTGGCTTAGTCGACTCCGTGAACCAAGGAGGGACCGGGAAGGTGAACCTCCAGGACCGACCTCGTGTGAGAGCAGGCAACTCCCAGGGGACTGATGGCCGAGGCCGACAAGCACAGCAGATGAGCACAGCTGGTAGACAGGCAGGTGATGCAGGTAGACAGGCATGGCCAATAGGCAGGCTGGCAGGCACGGCAGATAGACAGGCAGGTGGGTACAGCTGATAGACAGGCAGACAGGCACGGCTGATAGACAGGCTGGCGGGCACGGTTGAAAGACAGGCTGGCGGGCATGGCTGAAAGACAGGCTGGCGGGCATTGGAACCTGAGGACTGAGGGGAGTGTTAGCACACAAACAACAATCTTGCACAGGCACCTCCATTTTGGAGGAGGTGCCTTATAAAGGGGACGTCCTGGGACTCTTTAGGACGGCGAGCATGGCCCATTTCAGAGGGAGGGAGCGCACACGCGCGCCCTAAGCACAGTGCCCGGAGAGCCGGAGGTCGCCGAACCGGGACCGCGGCGGTGAGGGGATCAGCGTCTCTGCCTGGCAGGAGGCAGAGACGCCGACGCTACAATAAGGCGCACTTTTTTCCTCCAAAATTTTGGAGGAAAGTGGGGGGGGGGGTGTCTTATAATCCGATATACATAAATACTGTGGCTGTGGGTGGTGGGGGATGTGGGGGAAATGACAGTGGCGGAGTAGCGGTGCACAGGAGCCGCCTTCTGCAGCCTACACTGTGCCCGCTATTAAAGAAAATGAATATTCACTGCGTGGGGAGCAGTGAATATTAATTTTCTTAATAACCGGCATGCTGTGCCCACAGCGCGGCTCTTGGTATGTATGGCACCCTTCATCCCTGTATGTATGGCCCCCCTCATCCCTCATCCCGGTATGTATGGCACCCTTCATCCCTGTATGTATGGCCCCCCTCATCCAGGTATGCTTGGCACCCCCTGATCCCCGTCACGCTGCACAGAAAAAAAATAAGCTTTCATACTCCTCCTCTCTCCTCCAGCACTGTGTTCCACTCTGTGCCGGAATAGTCACTGCTCCCCACGCCGGGACTGGGTGCGTGGGGAGCAGTGACCATTCATTCTACCTAATAGTGCGCACACTTTAGCTGCAGTGCGGCTCCTGCCATGGGTGTGGTGAATATTCATGGCCTTAATAGCGGGCATTCTGACCGCCATGCACAGCAGGAGCCGCGTTGCAGCTAAAGTGTGCGCGATATTAGGGAGAATCAGTAGCGTAGCTACGGGGAGGGGGCATGCTCAGGGAGGCCCACCTCGGGGTGCCAACCCGGAGCTACACTACCCTTAACTATATCGGAGTGCTCAGCGCTCCAATATGGTTAAGCCAGGGCTACACAGCATGCTGTTCGCTGCTGGCTCCCTTTTCCCTGACCCGTGCTCAGCTGTACTCACATCTCTTAGAAATGAATACATCTGAGCAACACTGCAGCGCCGGGAGGAGGGGAGAGCTCCTTATCTCCGCCCTCTGACATGCAATGGAGTGAAAAGGTCGCACACTGCTGACCTCATCCCTCTGCTGCTGTCAGTTCAGAGTGAGCTGCAGAGTGGCAAGGATGCGTAGTCGGTGCTATTTTCTATGGAGCAGATGGGAATATTGTGAGAGGAAGCAGCATGGGGGTGGGTGGACAATATGGAGACATTTTGGGACAGTATGGAGAGGAGGTAGAATGGGGGACCATATGGAGAAAAAGCCTGCTCAATATGAACGAGTGGGGGACACTATGGAGAGGTGGGAGCGTAGGGGACACTATTGGGGAACAGGATGGAGAATTAGCAGCATCTGAGGACCATCTGGAGAAGTGTGAGTGTTGGGGGATTGTATGGAAAAGTGAGGGACAATATGGAGAAATGAGAGATATTATGGAGAGGTGGTGAGATTGTATGGAGAAATGGTAGAGTGGATGGATCATATGGAGAAATAGGTGTACAATATGAAGAAGTGGGGTGACAGTATAGAGAAGTGGGAGCATATGGGATACAATGGAGAAATAGGGGTATAGGATGGAGAACTGGGAGCGTGTGGGGACCATATGGAGAAGTGGGAGTATGAGGGGATTGTATGGAGAAGTGGGGGGCACTGTATGTAGAGATGGGAGTGTTGTGGGACAGTATAGAGAGGTGAGAGCATGGGGGACAATATGGAGAAATGGGGGCACAGTAAGGAAAAGTGGGGGAACAGTATGGAGAGGTGAGCTTTGGGAACACTATAGAGAATCGGGGGCATAGTATGTAGAGATGGGACTGTGGGGGGACAGTATGGAGAGGTGACAGCGTGGGGGACAGTATGGAGAATTGGTGGCACAGTATGTAGATATGGGAGTGTGGTAGGACAGTATGGAGAAGTGAGAGCATTAGGGACAATATGGAGAAGTAGGGGCACAGTATGGAGAAGTTGGATTTATGTACTGACAATGGATCTTGTAATGGATTCATGTTCTGACCGTGGTCCTGATCGTGAACAAATGTACCAATCCATAACTGATCAAAGGTCGTCACCTTGCTGTCTCCATCACCCTGCTGCTGAAATGGGAAAGGTAAAAGTGCCTTATAGAGCCGAAGTTTATAGGGACTTTTATTGTATATGAGGGATGTTAATGTGAAGGCACAGTATCTTGTGGGCAGTACACAGTGGAGGAAAAGTGTGGCTGTAGTGCTTTATTTATCTACTGATGGTAGTTCTGTGTATAAGGGAACTATGGGCCCATCATACTGTATATATGGAAGCTGTATATTGGGGACACTATTATATGTCTAGTGAGCACTTAAGAAGAATTATTGTTATAGAGGCTCTCAGAGTATTCTAACCAACAAAGGGGCAAAATATGGACACTTTTGTACGGTATTTGCGTAGGGCATTAATCTTTTCAAGGGAGCAATTTTACCATCTAGAGGGCACAAATGAGGCATCATTACTTTTAAGAGACACAGTGGTGGGCATTATTATGTGGGGAACTAAGAGGAGCTCTGGTTTTGTACTACACAGCAGGTGCAGTAATAGGGACACATACGGCAGCAATGGCTCAGTATTGGGATATCAGCAGGATCAGGAGTTTGTACAGGTTGGGAATAGATGGAGACAGTGCCTGAAATGTCAGAAGTAAAATGTGTCTGTGCTGTAGTTTCTGAAGAGGAGTCCTGGTTGGAAGAAGTTGTCATGTCGGTTTGGGCCAGATGGGAAAGACAGGAAAATGAACTACTCCAACAGAAAGAACGTCAGCTGTAAGTTACTATATATACCTGTACTGTATTACTTGTATGGTCTGCAGGACTGGTATCTGTAACATCCCTGGTGGCGTGCTTGTGTAAGGTGCCCCAGCGAGGTAGTCGTGGGCGAGCTGTAGCCCCCTCTCGCTATGGCACCCTACAGACAATACGTGTCCTCTCTCTGTAGTGTGGCTGTGTATGTAGTGCTCTTCACTTACTTCACGCCATCCGATCGCGGCTGTCTCCAGGCAATTTTCTTCTGGGACCAGGGCAGCAATAATTTCAGAGGACACAAGGTTCTTAACCAGAACTTGGACTTTACTTGGGGAAGAGGAATATTTACAGTCAGATATAATGGATAAGGCCCGACAGGCAATCATCTCCCTCACAGGCGCCGTTAACTGCTTCAGCCCTGGTTCCCTCTTTAAGCGGAGCATCTCTGTGGCTATAATTCCTGGCCCAAGAGACTCCTCTGTATTAACAGTGAACGGATCCGATATCTCTCCCCCACGTCTTGGCTTGGAGTACTGTTTAGCTTCCTCTGCTGCCTGCAGACCAGAAGTGCCCCGTGTCCTCACTACGCTTTGGTGAGTTTCTACGGCGAGCGAACAGGACTCGTGCTCTTGCGTGGGGAGAACTGCGCACTGGGATCTCACTGTCTGAGGGTTCGGAGCTCCCGTCTACCCTAGCAGCCACTATAGTAAGGCTGTCTCATCAGGTCGCAATCCCTTCTTGTACTACTCAATCACTTCCTGATTCAGGAAATTAAAACAGAGACTTTCCTAATATGCCCACCTTCAGTGAGCTGTCATCACAGAACCTTAACCCATCACTGTCTATAGCTCGGCTAGCAGACTCATCCTGACATCTGCACCCCGAACAGTGGCATCTTGTGGCTGTTTTCAGGTACTACAGCCCAGAAGGAACTATACCAGGGACAAGCTCTATATCTCTCTAGGCTTGATAAGAGCACTAAGTCCCCCCCCCTCTGCTCTACCCCCTTATCTTGGCCTACCACAGTTGGGGAGGTCTGTCTTCAGGGACTCTTCCTTTTACTCTCTCAGTCTCAAGGGAAGGCTACGCCCTTCCCCACTATTACATTCCCCGACACTTTAATGTTGGTCGTCCCCGACCACACTAGGCAATAAACATCAATCAACAGTTATAAAATTACATTACTAAATTTTACTAGAACATTCTTAGTAAGCGACTGGTCCTGAGGTCATCTTCTTGGATGGAAGACCGGCCCTTCTCGGTTAAGGGCCCTGGAACAGCAATTCAGGACAGTCCATTATCAACTTTTTCAGAGGCACCGGTCCTTCTTGGTAAGGACCCTGGAAACGAAGTGTCCATGTCCACATTTTTAAATCAGGTCAACTCTTTAATAGCCCTTAATCCCCTCCTGGGGCTACATTCTGAGGCACACCGTCACAGGTAACACCCTGTGAGTCTCTTTTCTTCTTGGCCCTAGCGGGGGTCACCGGTTCTTCCCACTAGGCCGCAAGTCTCTTAGATTCGGAGGATATCCATCCTCAAGGTGTGCCTCAGCAATTTAAATTCCAGCAGAAAAAGGCGCAACAAGCGCAACAAAAAGAAAACAAAAATAAAAACAAAAAGAGCAGCTCTCCCGGGCACGCAACTTTTGGGTGCTGCTTAAGGCCTTCCTGGCCTAGGATGTAGGGGAACAGTCCTCCATTTTTTTTTTTTCTGTTTCAACTGAAGTCAACATGGGCACTTCGCCCCCACTGGGTAACAGTCCCAAACTACAGAAAGGACCACCACCGACGGGTCCTAGTAGGAGAAGAAGTGAAAGGTCAACGGACCTTTTAGCCCACTTAGCTCACTTCTTCCGGGCCTCCCTCTGTTCCTTCATGAAGGCGGCCCATGCTGCGGATGAAGGTGGCTTCCTCCACTTCCACGGCTGGTCGGGGTATCTGCTAGGCCCGGGGTCCTCGTCCGAGGACGTAGCACTGCCACAGCCGACCTGGGTAGGGCCGTAGCTGGTGACAGAAAAATGATGGACCTCCTGGCTAACACCAGCCTGAGTCTTTTCGGCAACTCTACGACTAGCCACCTCGGCCCCTTCTGGGTGCTTGGTGGTTGGGCCTACAGCCTCACTGGGAGAGTCAGCCCTACTACAGCTCGGGGCATCCTTCTCTTCTTCGATGCCAGCTCCCTGTTGCTGGCGCCCGGACTCCTCTTCCTGTGGGATGCTGGCCTTGGGAGGGGACACGAATCCTCCAGGGGCTTCCCTAGCCCGACGTTGCTGAGCCTCCCTCTCAGCTCTTCGCCGGAAGACCTGCCTGTCCTTTTCCAGGACGTCCTCCCATTTATATGGGCGGGTGACCGCAGCCGCGTACCACCCCTTTGCACACTCGCATTTCACGAAGAGGACAATCTCCCCTTCATGCAGGTTGTGGAGGCGATCGGGCAGGTATTCGCGCTTGACGGCTTCCCGGCTGACAAACACCTCATGCCCGGTCCACTCTTCCTCGAGGAACCCGTATCCCCCGCGGACACGGAACTCTATGACCCGCCCCCGGGTCTGGGAGCTCTCCACTGACTCCCTCCATGCTGCGTTGGACCCCTCCAGCCAGCCTCTTAGGAAGGTGTCGGTCCACCGCCGCTGCTCGCGTGGGGTCATCGGAGGGTCGCGGGTAGCCCACTGCGGACTTCCGGGCTTGGTGCACCGCCCTGCTGAGGGGGAATGCAGGGCCTCCAAGGCCAGTGACCAAAAGTTCTCCCGTGGGGCCTTTCTTTTTGGGGGCTTCCCTTCCGCACCATCCCCTGAAGGCCTGGGGGCCTCTGTTGCCACGGAAACTACTGGGGCAGGTACCGCAGACGTGACCGGCCGCTGGGGCATGGACCGCTCACCTTCTGTAAGCTTCGCTGCAGCTATTGCTCCGGCCCCACCTGGATGTTCTCCTCCCTCAGCCGAGGGGGACGTTTCCTCCGGCATCCGGCTCCAGCACCACATGTGAAGCTCGTGGACTAGCAGGCCCAGCTCCGGATCAGGCCTAGTGGCCCACTGAACAGCCACTGGGGGTAAAGGCAGCGGATCGCGGGCAGCGCCCGCCGGCGGACGACTTCCAGCCGCGGCCCCTGGTGTAGTGATCTTCAGGGGTTCCTCCTCACCGCTTGCCTCGCGCACGTTGTCAGGCTCTGGGGCTGCCATCCTCTCAGGACGTCTGCTGCCGCACCTCCTTTTCCTTACGTGCCGGACAGAAAATGGCGCCGGTCGCTTACCGGTGACGCGCGTCCTGCGCGTCCAGCTCCGCCTCTTCCTGGGCCGGACCTCTGACGCGACCGCCGCGTCACTTGTCACTCTCGGCCGCTCCGCCTTCAGCCGCGCCCCCTCTCTGTGCGCGCTGGTACTCACGGGGCCGGGCTTCACCTTACGCCGCGCCCTCTTCTTCCCGGGACGTCCCATCCTGGGACGCATCTTTACCGCTGGGCCCATCCTCCTTCGGGCCGGAACTCGTAGGGGCTGGGCATCTTTTCGCGCTCTCCAGCGCTGTCCACTCCCACGATGGGCGGTTCTTCTCCCAGCCTTTACCGCCGTCGTCACCATCTTGGAATCCATGCTTCGGGCCGCCATCTTGGGCCGCATGCCTTCCAACACTTTCTCCTCAGTGTTCTGTGTCGGCTCTTCCCCGCTTTCTTCATGCGAGGAGCTCGCATCCTGCCGACTACGCCAAATGTAAGGTGCCCCAGCGAGGTAGTCGTGGGCGAGCTGTAGCCCCCTCTCGCTATGGCACCCTACAGACAATACGTGTCCTCTCTCTGTAGTGTGGCTGCGTATGTAGTGCTCTTCACTTACTTCACGCCATCCGATCGCGGCTGTCTCCAGGCAATTTTCTTCTGGGACCAGGGCAGCAATAATTTCAGAGGACACAAGGTTCTTAACCAGAACTTGGACTTTACTTGGGGAAGAGGAATATTTACAGTATTTACAGTCAGATATAATGGATAAGGCCCGACAGGCAATCATCTCCCTCACAGGCGCCGTTAACTGCTTCAGCCCTGGTTCCCTCTTTAAGCGGAGCATCTCTGTGGCTATAATTCCTGGCCCAAGAGACTCCTCTGTATTAACAGTGAACGGATCCGATATCTCTCCCCCACGTCTTGGCTTGGAGTACTGTTTAACTTCCTCTGCTGCCTGCAGACCAGAAGTGCCCCGTGTCCTCACTACGCTTTGGTGAGTTTCTACGGCGAGCGAACAGGACTCGTGCTCTTGCGTGGGGAGAACTGCGCACTGGGATCTCACTGTCTGAGGGTTCGGAGCTCCCGTCTACCCTAGCAGCCACTATAGTAAGGCTGTCTCATCAGGTCGCAATCCCTTCTTGTACTACTCAATCACTTCCTGATTCAGGAAATTAAAACAGAGACTTTCCAAATATGCCCACCCTCAGTGAGCTGTCATCACAGAACCTTAACCCATCACTGTCTATAGCTCGGCTAGCAGACTCATCCTGACATCTGCACCCCGAACAGTGGCATCTTGTGGCTGCTTTCAGGTACTACAGCCCAGAAGGAACTATACCAGGGACAAGCTCTATATCTCTCTAGGCTTGATAAGGGCACTAAGTCCCCCCCCTCTGCTCTACCCCCTTATCTTGGCCTACCACAGTTGGGGAGGTCTGTCTTCAGGGACTCTTCCTTTTACTCTCCAAGTCTCAAGGGAAGGCTACGCCCTTCCCCACTATTACATTTGCATGGTGCACCACCTCCCACCATGCAAGACAGCAATCTTACCTGTCAGTCCATGCTGCACTCTTTGCCCCAGTACCTGCTGTGTCCATGTCTCTTGTCTGATTGCTTAGGGCGTCAGCGCGGCTTTCTGCTTGTTTCTTATAGCTACTGTGTGCACAGTCCTAATGCGTCTCCAGCTTATTGCTGTGAGTCACTGGATACTTAAACCCCCTCCACCCAGTAGGAGGTGCCTGAGCCACACTTTCACTCAGTTTGTCTTTTGCAACTGAGGTGCCAGGTCCTGTCCTAACTCTAGTCTGTCCGCCACCCTGGGGGCTGAGTACCCAGGGCCTTTTCCTGTACCTGTGACTTCTAGTCTGTTTCCGCCACCCTGGGGGCCGAGTACCCAGGGCCACTACCTGTATCTCTGAGTTCTAGTCTGTTTCCGCCACCCTGGGGGCTGAGTTCCCAGGCTCGTTCCTGTATCTTGTTCCCAGTTCAGCTCCTGTCTGTACAGTGTCCTAGCCCGTTACTTGTTTCTCTCTATGTCCGTACCTTCCCTTTGCCTTCAGTGTCTGAACCTGCACCTAACTCCAAATCGTTGTCTCTGTACTTCTGTTTGTGAGTTTTGTGTCCACTCGCTACTTCATTGTAAGTACCTTGTGTGTATCTGTTTCTGCTTGTCCCCTTTCCCTGCCTCCGTATCTACCTCCTGTGTTCTAACCATCTTCCTGTATTTTCCAGTCTGTTCCATGTGAACAGAGCCCTGTCCTGTCTGCCTTCCCCTTCTGCTCTGTTCTGCTCTGCTTGTTCACCGCTCCGGCGGTTCCGCTCTGTTCCGCTTGTTTACCGCCCTGCGGTTCTGTTCTGCTCGTTCTCCACTCCAGCTGTTCCGCTCTGCTCTGCTTGTTTACCGCACCTGCGGTTCTGTTCTGCTCTGCTTGTTCACCGCTCCGGCGGTTCCGCTCTGTTCCGCTTGTTTACCGGACCTGCGGTTCTGTTCTGCTATGCTTGCTCACCGCTCCGGCGGTTCCGCTCTGCTCCACTTGTTTACCGCACCTGCGGTTCTGTTCTACTCTGCTTGTTCACCGCTCCAGCAGTTTCGCTCTGCTCTGCTTGTTTACCGCACCTGCGGTTCTGCTCTGCTCTGCTTGTTCACTGCTCCAGCGGTTCCGCTCTGCTCCGCTTGTTTACCGCACCTGCGGTTCTCTTCTGCTCTGCTTGTTCACTGCTCCGGAGGTTCCGCTCTGCTCCGCTTGTTTACCGCACCTACGGTTTTGCTCCGCTCTGCTTGTTCACCGCACCCGCGGTTTTGCTCCGCTCTGCATATTCACCGCACCTGCGGTTTTGCTCCGCTTGTTCACCACACCTGCGATTTTGCTCCGCTCTGCTTGCTCACCGCACTTGCTGTTTTGCTCCGCTCTGCTTGCTCACCGCACCTGTGGTTTTGCTCCGCTCTGCTGGTCCACCGCACCTGCGGCTCTGTTCCCGTATCCCAGTCTGTACTGGTCCCTATTCAGCCTGTGTTCATACTTGCCAGTATCTGCTTGTCTGCATTCCAGCCGTGCCTGTCAGCACCCGCCTGTCTGCATACCAGCCGCGCCTGCCAGTACCCACCTGCCTACATACCAGCTGTGCCTGCTAAGTACCCACCTGCCGTCATACTAGCCATGCCTACCAGTACCCACCTGTCTGCATACCAGCTAACCTGCCTGTCCTGCATTCCCCGGTGTGGGTCAACAGCTGTGACCGGGGTCTGACCTGGAGTAGCACCTGGTCCCTCTGCTCGGTTCCTCCCTGGTTCACGGAGTCGACTGAGCCGCCGTGTGACCTTGGTGGGAACAGGTTGATACTTAGTTACCCCCCTCCAGGCACTCCTCGGTTCATAGTACAGTGGGATCATTAATCACGCTCACACCAGTCAGTCCGGGGGCGAGCGTAACAGTTTGCTCAGGCCATGGTGCCCGTTGAGCCCCACGGCCCTTCGCTCTCAGAGACATTTGAATCCTTGTCAGGCGAATACGTGCACTAAGAAAAAATTTTTTCTCAAGCTGAGGTTCAGGCGATTTACGCATCAGCCCAAATGGAGCTATCAGCACTCGTTCCTGCGGATCCAACACGGTACTATGGGGATCCAAAACGAAGCCGTGCATTTGTGGAGCAATGCATGCTGCATTTCAAATTCTATGCTCACTATTTTCCTACTGATCGGGATAAAGTAGCATTCATGATGTCCTACCTTGCGGGTGATGCCTTGAAATGGATCACCCCCCTATGGGAAGCATGGGATCGTATCGTATCTGACCTGCAGGCCTTCCTGGTGGCCTTTCTAATGGTCTTCGATGACCCTAATCCTGAAGCTTCTGCTAAAGCTTCCCTTCCCAATATCCTGGAGCAGCCCCAATGGGTGATGTGTGTAGGTAGCCTACCAGTTCTCCAGCTTGAAGAGACTGCTGCCCACACAGAATCCACACAGGATGACAATGCTCCACAGAATACTTCCCTTCCCAACTTCAAGAGGCGTCCAGACGTGCAAGGCGTAGAGGTAAACCATCAGGCCAGGTTCTGTCCTCCCAAAGACCTCCTGTTCCCCAGCCTGTGGAGGCAGCTATCCGCACAGAGTCCATGAAGGATGACTATATTCGTCAGGCAAAGCAGAGGCCAGAACTCAGTCACAAAGTTGGATTGTGGTCCCGCTGCGGTTGTTTGGGACCCCCGGACAGTCTTTGTCCAGCGAAGGTTGGAGAATCCCAAGACATTAGGCCTGTGGGAGAGGCTGCCCTTGGCGTTAGTGTTTCCTCTCCACAGATGACCATGACTGTCTCCGTGGCAAGTGAAGGCCTCGGATTAACCAGAAGTTTCGGGCTTAAAGCCTTGAAGAGTCAGTGTCTGATTCCCGTCCGACAACTCCAGAAGCCGGTTTGGGCATTGTCAGTGGAAGGACGAGCCCTACTCATAAACAGTCAAAATATGTCTGTACAAATTAAGCATCAGATTTGAGCATTACACATGAGAAGTTCACATTTCAGGTGCTGTCTGGTTTACCCACACGTCGTCCAGAGCCGAGAGATCTAGTGCCCGCTCAGGTCTGGAGATCCTGCATGGTGTTTCCTGGGGGACTGCTGAGGTGCAAGGGGTGTCCAGTCCCCATATCTTCAGGACAGTCAGCAGTGTCTTCTTCTTCACCAGATCTGCTAGTTGCTGACTCGCAGTGCGCTGAAGTCTCCGAAAGAAGGGAAGCGGAGGCATTGTCCCCACACAGTCTCGACGATTGTACCAATGATCTGGCTTTAGGCACCGCCCCGCCTCGCAGATGTGTCATCTCAGAAACCAGACTTAAATTGGTCCCTAAGCAAGGATCCTCC
Source organism: Phyllobates terribilis (assembly GCF_046119375.1). Classification (NCBI taxonomy): domain Eukaryota; kingdom Metazoa; phylum Chordata; class Amphibia; order Anura; family Dendrobatidae; genus Phyllobates; species Phyllobates terribilis. The sequence continues at coordinate 641,971,633 of NW_027362762.1, forward strand.
ATCTTTAACAAATCTGGCAATAAGTCCATCAAGGCGGTGGCTACCTCCAAGTCTCTGCACCCCTCCAACCAGGCGGAGGACCTCCAATGGCCTCCTGAATCCTCCGGGGTGCAATCTGATAACAAATGGAGAGAGACTTTTCTGCACCCTGTACCTGGTACTTTGCCCACTTCATCCAGTAAGCTTGGCAAAGTGTACGTCAAGGCGGTGGTTACCCCCGAGTCTCTGCACCCCTCCAACTTGGTGGAGGACCTCCAGTTGTCCCGTGAATCCTTTGGGGTGCTACCCGATATTAATAAGTGGAGAGAGACTTTCCTGTGTCCTGTTCCTGGTACCTTGCCCACTTCATCTGTTGCTGAGGATGGCCCGATGGAAGGAAGCATCCTAGTTACCAAGATGATGAAACCAGCTTTGTTCCCTCCAGTGGACAGAAGAGGAAATCTTCTTGAGGAGAAGGATCGGCCTCCAAATTCTCTGCATAAAATCCTTGCTGGCTGGAGGAAGAGGGGGCATAAAGGGGGGGTACAGTAACATCCCTGGCAGCGTGCTTGCATGGTGCACCACCTCCCACCATGCAAGACAGCAATCTTACCTGTCAGTCCATGCTGCACTCTTTGCTCCAGGACCTGCTGTGTCCATGTCTCTTGTCTGATTGCTTAGGGCGTCGGCGTGGCTTTCTGCTTGTTTCTTATAGCTACTGTGTGCACAGTCCTAATGCGTCCCTAGCCTATTGCTGTGATTCACTGGATACTTAAACCCCCTCCACCCAGTTGGAGGTGCCTGAGCAACACTTTCACTCAGTTTGTCTTTTGCAACTGAGGTGCCAGGTCCTGTCCTGACTCCAGTCTGTCCGCCACCCTGGGGGCTGAGTACCCAGGGCCTTTTCCTGTACCTGTGACTTCTAGTCTGTTTCCGCCACCCTGGGGGCCGAGTACCCAGGGCTGCTACCTGTATCTCTGAGTTCTAGTCTGTTTCCGCCACCCTGGGGGCTGAGTTCCCAGGCTCGTTCCTGTATCTTGTTCCTGTTTCAGTTCCTGTCTGAACAGTGTCCTAGCCCGTTACTTGTTTCTCTCTATGTCCGTACCTTCCCTTTGCCTGCAGTGTCTGAACCTGCACCTAACTCCAACTCGTTGTCTCTGTACTTCTGTTTGTGAGTTTTGTGTCCACCCGCTACTTCATTGTAAGTACCTTGTGTGTATCTGGTTCTGCTTGTCCCCTTTCCCTGCCTCCGTATCTACCTCCTGTGTTCTAACCATCTTCCTGTATTTTCCAGTCTGTTCCATGTGAACAGAGCCCTGTCCTGTCTGCCTTCACCTTCTGCTCTGTTCTGCTCTGCTTGTTCATCGCTCCAGCGGTTCCGCTCTGCTCCGCTTGTTTACCGCACCTGCGGTTCTGTTCTGCTCTGCTTGTTCTCCGCTCCAGCGGTTCCGCTCTGCTCCCCTAGTTTACCGCACCTGCAGTTCTGTTCTGCTCTGCTCGTTCACCGCTCCGGCGGTTCAGCTCTGCTCCGCTTGTTTACCTCACCTGCGGTTTTGTACTGCTCTGCTTGTTCACCGCTCCAGCAGTTCCGCTCTACTCCGCTTGTTTACCGCACCTGCAGTTCCACTCTACTGCACTTGTTTACTGCACCTGTGGTTTTGCTTCGCTCTGCTTGTTCACCGCACCTGCGGTTTTGCGCCGCTCTGCTGGTTTACCGCACCTGCGGTTTTGCTCCGCTCTGCTTGCTCACCGCACCTGCTGTTTTGCTCCGCTCTGCTTGCTCACCGCACCTGCGGTTTGCTCCGCTCTTCTTGCTCACCGCACCTGCGGTTTGCTCCGCTCTTCTTGCTCACCGCACCTGCAGTTTTGCTCCGCCCTGCTTGTTCACCGCTCCTGCGGTTTTGCTCTGCTAGTGCACTGCACCTGTGGCTCTGTTCCCGTATCCCAGTCTGTATTGGTCCCTATCCAGCCTGCGTTCATACCTGCCAGTATCTGCCTGTCTGCATTCCAGCCGTGCCTGTCAGCACCCGCCTGTCAGCATACCTGCCGCGCCTGCCAGTACCCACCTGCCTACATACCAGCCGTGCCTGCTAAGTACCCACCTGCCGTCATACCAGCCATGCCTGCCAGTACCCACCTGTCTGCATACCAGCTAACCTGCCTGTCCTGCATTCCCCGGGGTGGGTCAACAGCTGTGACCGGGGTCTGACCTGGAGTAGCACCTGGTCCCTCTGCTTGGTTCCTCCCTGGTTCACGGAGTCGACTGAGCCGGCGTGCGACCTTGGTCGGACCGGGTTGATACTTAGTTACCCCCCTGCATGCACTCCTCGGTTCATGGTACAGTGGGATCACTAATCACGCTCATGCCAGTCAGTCCGGGTGCGAGCGTAGCAGTATCTACCACTGCTGGTCTTTGTGTAGAGATTTATTTTCAGTAACAGGGTGGTCACCTGCTGAGGTTCCTCTCCATGATCAGGGTTCACCACCATAGTTGTATACACGGTTACCTGGTAAGGGGCCCACTCAGATGTTTCGCCCCCCCCCCCGAGCTGAACCCCTAGCTACGCCTCTGGGGAGAATGAATGGTCAGTACTCCCCATGCACACAGTACCGGCATGGGGAGCAGTGACTATTCCGGCACAGAGCGGGACACATTGTATAATTGTTTATTTTTTTCTGTACAGTGTGACGGGGATTAGGGGGTGCCCAGTATACGAGTGCCATACATACCAGGAAAAGGGATGAAGGTGCCATACATACCAGGACGAGGGATGAGGGGGCCATGGGGGTGCCATGCATACCAGGATGGTGGATTGGAGTGCTATGCATGTCAGGATGGGAATGAGGGCCACGTATAACAGGAAGGAGGGGGCCATATATACCAGGATGGGGGATATTAACAGAATTGGGGGACATTACCCCTATATCAGTGTCAGCAGCAGACCCCCTCCCCCTTAAGCAATTTTTGCTTAAATTTTTTTTCTATTTTCCTCCTCTAAAACCTATGTGCGTCTTATAGTCTGAAAAATATGGCATTTTGAAAATATTACATATGCTTAGTAGTTTTGGAGTAATCCAATAATTTTTTGCTTTTGCGCTTTCATTTTTTCTTCTCCTTTTTCCAAAAGCTATAACAACTTGTTTTGTGCTTGACAAGTTGTAGTTTTAAATAACACCATTCATTTTGCCATATAATTTACCCAAAAAAATGGAAAAAAATCTAAGTGCAAAAAAAATCCCTCAATTCTTTCAAACTTTTTTGGGTTTTGTTTTTACATCATTATAATTACAGCGATATCAAACCTGTCCAGTTTTTTTCTTCCTCACCCTTTTGAAGTAAGCGGAGCCTCAATCCTTCAACTCCCCATGTGGATCTACCATGCTCTTTTTTTGCATATTTGTTTTTTTCAGCAGTTCTTTTTGTTATCTTAGTGGGGAAAAAAACATTCTGGAATTTATAAAGAAAAAAAAATTGTTTCTCAAACCCGTAACTTTTATAATTTCCTATACATACTGTTTTTATTGATACTATTTTGAATTGCATACAATATTTTCAATCACTTTTTTATTACATTTTTGAGGGAGAACTGCTATTCTGTCATTTTGACTTTTTTTTATTTATAATGTTTAACGTATAGTTTCAATAATTGTATATTTTGATTGACCAACCTTTTTGGAATATGATAATACCAAATATGTTTTTTTTTACTTCTTTATTTGTAATGGAGATAAAGGGTGGGTGACTCTAATTTTTTTATTTTTTTACTTGAACTTGTGAACATGTGACCTCTTATTCTATATATACCACAGTATTGCAGTATGTAGAGAAATGGCAGTTCTCCCAAGAAGCTCAGCCTGTAGCTTCAACAGGCCCCTGGCTGCCATGTGAACCCATTGGTTTACTGCAATCACATTGCTGAGAGATGATGAAAAGCTGTGAGTTTGTGCAGCAACACTGGCATCGTTTAATTGACACTGCAAGAGATTGACAGTGGCATTTAAGTGGTTAAACTACAGCAATCAGACCATGCTCCAGCTTCTTTAGTTACAAGTTATCAGCTGCTGCCTGATATGAAACAGTCTCAGCTCCTGAGACTGCTTCCTACATTCCTTATTGAGACTGCTTCCTACATTCCTTATTGAGGCTATGTGCCCACGATGCAGAAATGAAGCAGAAAATTTCTGCATCATTTCTGCATCTCCCTGGCAGAAAAAACGCATGCAGATTGTGCATGCGTTTTTCCTGCAGAATACATGCGGATCCACATGCAGATTCACATGCGTTTCCGCATGCAGATTGACAAGCGCTTTCCAGGCGATTTTAGCATCACCTGGAAAGTGCTTGACAACTAGGTCACACTATATAAATCCATGCAACCGGCATGGATTTATATAGTGTGACCCGAGAGAATGTATATACTTACCTCCGATGGCCCGCGCTGTCCTGCTTTACACTCCGTTCTCCCGGCTGCCGGCAACTTTGAATTGAAAGACCTGCCGACGTCAGCGTCACGTGACCCGTCACATGACTCTGACGTCAGCGCAGGTCCTACAACTCACTGCAAGTGTCGGGAACCAAGCGGGAGCGCTGTGCGGGCCGACAGAAAGTAAGAATACATTTATTTTTTATTTTATTCTTTTTTTACAGCTTTTTTAATGGTACCTGGGTGTGGATGAGACTCTCCTCTCCTCCACACCCGGGTACCATCCGCATATTAGAACGCGCCAATAGCGCAAGTACAGATGCAGTCTTGCGGAATTGGCGCGTTCTAATGCAAGTCAATGGCGGCGAAATCGCCGCGTTTTCGCAAAATTAATTGACATGCTGCGGATTTTTGACTGCAGCGTTCACGCTGCGGAAAAATCCGCATCATGGGCACAGCACATGCGGATTTCCATTGGGGAACATTGCTGCCCTTCTACCATGCGTTTTTAATGCGTTTCCACGGCGTTTACGCAACTGCAAAAACGCCGCGGAAACGCATGAAATACGCATCGTGTGAACTCAGCCTAACATATAATAAAAAATGTACATTACAGGCTGTTAATGAGTTTAATCAGTCTCCCCATTCAGGAATGTATATTGTTGGCCCATAAGACCTTCATTAATAGGTCTTTGATCATTGTGGTTTGGAGCAAAAAAAAGAAGACAGATGCCCAACAAGATTACAAATCAATGTTACCAATCTATATGTATTTAAACAGATTAAATAATTCAAAACAGAGCTTGATATTTTAATAACCATACAGAAGGAGCCCTGATATGGACTCGGGCCACTTATTCAAAATATGCGAACAAACCGAATAATTTGTTAATGGTTAGGCTGAGAGCTTCATGATCTATTAATAATGTTTACTAAATTCTTCAACCCTGTTAGGTTATTTTCTATATTTCTTTTTTTATAAAAAGGTATATATTTCCTTCTTCCTCTTCCAAGTGAGAGTAGCTCTAAACTCCTTTTTCAATAAAGCTGGAGTAAATTTGTTATCCTTTCACTGACTTAACGCTTTGAATTTTTCCATAATCTCTGAATAGATTGTGACTAAATAAAAATCTTCTTTTACCCTCTATCAACTTATTTCCATAGTAAACATTTAGTGTACAAACTGGATAAGCTTTTAAGGCTGGAATCACACTAGTGTATAAAAAATGTCCGTATTCCAATCCGTGTGTGATGCGAGTGCAATGCGAAGATGCTATATTTTCGCGCCCATGTATCCGTATGACATCCGTATAACATTAAATTTTGCACATCTTTTTCCAATGTAAAGTCCTATTAAATTAACTGCCTCAATGATCTGAAACCTAGAAAAACACAATCAACAAGGCCTTACATTGGGCCTGCAGGAAGATTGTTTCCATAATTTTTGCAATAGAACCCCTGCTGCTGTTTTTTTTTTACTTGTTTGTTTTAACCCCTTTCTGGCCCAGGGCGTACTAATACATATCTGTGCCCTGGGCCTTATGGGCCAGATACGAATTAGTACGAATTGGCGATTTCGCCCGCACACAAGCGGATGTTGTCATGATGACCCGATGTCATCATGACAACATCAGGGTCACCAGGAGGCAGGAAATTGCTTTGGTCATGCGCAGTGCGCGACCAAAGTAACTTCTCCCTGTGCAGCACTTACGGGCTGCATAGCACAGGGATGGTTCTGCATTCCTGTGCTATGCAGCCAGTCAGGCTGCAAAAAGTGAAAGTCCCATAGTGGGACAAAGTGTAAAAGTAATAAAAATGTCAGAAAGTGAAAAACAAAATAAAAAAAAATTTGTAAAAATATTTAAAAAAATGAAAAAAAATAATTAAAAAAAATCAAAATATATTGTACCCATAAATAAATAATCTTATGAAAAAAAAATTAACCAATAAAAAATAAAAGTACTCAAATTTGGTATCGCCGCGTCCGGAACGACCTGACCTATAAAACTGTCCCACTAGTTAATAAAAAACGAAACATAAAACAATGTTTTATCATCATACCGCCAAACAAAAAATGGAATAAAATGCGATCAAAAGGACAAATGTAAATAAAAATGGTACAGCTGAAAACATCATCTTGTCCCGCAAAAAGCAAGCAGCCATATAGCTCCAACGGCCAAAAAATAAAAAAGTTATAGCTCTCAGAATAAAGCGATGCAAAAACAATTCTTTTTTCTATAAAATAGTTTTTATTGTGTAAAAGCGCCAAAATATAAAAAAAATATATAAATGCGGTACCGCTGTAAATGTACTGACCCAAAGAATAAAGCTGCCTTATCAATTTTACCACATGCAGAAAGGCATTAAAAAAAACAATTCCTGAATTGTTGTTTTTTGTTTATTCTGCCTTCTAAAAATCAGAATAGAAAGCGATCAAAAAATGTTACGTGCCAGAAAATGGTACCAATAAAAAACATCAACTTGTCCCGCAAAAAACAAGCCGTCACATGACTCTGTTGGCCGAAATATGGAAAAATTATAGCTCTCAAAATATGGCGATGCAAAAACTAGTCTTTGCAAAATAAAGTTTTTTTAGTGTATGACAGCTGTCAATCATAAAAACCCAATATGAATCTGGCATTGCTGTAATTGCACCGACCCGAAGAATAAAGATGTCTAATGACTTATACCGCACGAGTAACGGCGTAAAAAATAAACTTTAGGGTTAGGGTTGTGCTAGGGTTAGAGTTGGGCTAGAGTTTGGCTAGGGTTAGGGTTAGGCTAGGGTTAGGGTTGGGCTAGGGTTAGCGTTGGGTTAGGGTTAGGGTTTGGCTAGGGTTAGGGTTGGGCTAGGGTTAGGGTTGGGCTAGGGTTAGGGTTAGGCTAGGGTTATAGCTGGGCAAGGGTTGGGCTAGGGTTAGGGTTGGGCTAAGGTTAGGGTTGGGGTTGGGATTTTTTCAGAAGTAAAGGAAAAAAAATGACAGCGATATGGTGACTAATGTTGAGCGCAAGTGCTTGCTACTTGAGTTTGCATCGGGTGCTCGGGTATGCACCAAGTATAGTGAGTGCTCGAGTGACATGCTTGAGTCTCCGCTCCAAATGTTTTGCAGCTGTTATACTGCCAAAAAAACCTTGCGTGGATTGCCTGCCATGCATGAGCGATCCCCGCATGTTTTTTTTTGGGTGTCTAATAACCATGAAACATGCAGGGCGGGGACTCGAGCATGTCACTTAAGCACCCGTGATACTTGCATACCCGAGTATTCGATGCAAACTCAAATAGCGAGCACTTGCACTCAAGACTAATGACAACTTATTCACTATGATGACCTAATGTTATCAAATTCTGTGTCATACCTCTGGGTTCAAAATGTTCACAATACCCATTGATAAAATTCTGGAGGGGTGTAGTTTCCAAAATGTAGACACTGGGAGGGGGGGGTTCCACTGTTTAGGCATATCAGGGGCTCCCTAAACGCAACATAGCGTCCGCTAGTTATTCAAGCAAATTTTACATTCAAAAAGTCAAATGGCGCTCCTTCCCTTCCAAACACTGCCATGCACCCAAACAGTGGTTTCCCCCGACATATGGGGTATCTGCTTACTCAGGAGAAATTGAACAACAAATTGCATGGTGAAATTTCTCCTGTTACCTTTATGAAAATGCAAAATTTGGGGCTGAAACACATTTTTGTTGAAAAAATGTGAAAATTTTATTTTTACGGTTCAATGTTATAAACTTCTGTGAAGCACCTGGGGATTCAGGGTGCTCACCATACATCTGGATAAGTTCCCTGGGGGGGTCTAGTTTCCAAAATTGGGTCACTTGTGGGGGATTTCCACTGTTTAGGCACATCAGGGGCTCCCCAAATGCAACATGGCATCCGCTGATTATTCAAGCAAATTTTACATTCAAAAAGTCAAATGGCGCTCCTTCCCTTCCAAACCCTGCCATGCATCCCAACAGTGGTTTTCCCCCATATATGGGGTATCGGCTTACTCAGGAGAAATTCCACAACAAATTGAATGGTTCAATTTCTCCTGTTACCCTTATGAAAATGCAAAATTGGGGGCTGAAAAACATTTTTGTTGAAAAAATGTGAACATTTTATTAGTACGGTTCAATGTTAGAAACTTCTGTGAAGCACCTGGTGTTCAGGGTGCTCACCACACATCTAGATAAGTTCCCTGGGGGGGTCTAGTTTCCAAAATAGGGTCACTTGTGGAGTTTCCACTGTTTAGGCACATCAGGGGCTCCCCAAACGCAACATGGCATCCGCTAATTATTCAAGCAAATTTTACATTCAAAAAGTCAAATGATGCTCCTTCCCTTCCGAACCCTGCCGTGCACCCCAACAGTGGTCTTCCCCCACATATGGGGTATCGACTTACTCAGGAGAAATTCCACAACAAATTGAATGGTGAAATTTCTTCTGTTACCCTTATGAAAATGCAAAATTGGGGGCTGAAAAACATTTTTGCTGAAAAAATGTGAAAATTTTATTTTTATGGTTCAATGTCAGAAACTTCTGTAAAGCACCTGGGGGTTCAGGTTGCTCACCACACCTCTAGATAAGTTCCCTGGGGGGTCTAGTTTCCAAAATGGGGTCACTTGTGGGGGGTTTCCACTGTTTAGGCACATCAGGGGCTCCCCAAACGCAACATGGCATCCGCTAATTATTCAAGCAAATTTTACATTCAAAAAGTCAAATGATTCTCCTTCCCTTCCGAACCCTGCCGTGCACCCCAACAGTGGTTTTCCCCCACATATGGGGTATATGCTAACTCATGAGAAATTCCACAACAAATTGAATGGTTCAGTATCTCCTGTTACCCTTATGAAAATGCAAAATTGGGGGCTGAAAAACATTTTTGTTGAAAAAATGTGAATATTTTATTAGTACGGTTCAATGTTAGAAACTTCTGTGAAGCACCTGGTGTTCAGGGTGCTCACCACACATCTAGCTAAGTTCCCTGGGGGGTCTAGTTTCCAAAATAGGGTTACTTGTGGAGTTTCCACTGTTTAGGCACATCAGGGGCTCCTGAAACGCAACATGCCATCCGCTAATTATTCAAGCAAATTTTACATTCAAAAAGTCAAATGATGCTCCTTCCCTTCCGAACCCTGCCGTGCACCCCAACAGTGGTTTTTGCCCCACACATGGGGTGTCGGCTTACTCAGGAGAAATTGCACAACAAATTGAATTGTGAAATTTCTTCTGTTACCCTTATGAAAATGCAAAATTGGGGGCTGAAAAACATTTTTGTTGAAAAAATGTGAAAATTTTATTTTTACGGTTCAATGTCAGAAACTTCTGTAAAGCACCTGGGGGTTCAGGTTGCTCACCACACCTCTAGATAAGTTCCCTGGGGGGTCTAGTTTCCAAAATGGGGTCACTTGTGGGGGGTTTCCACTGTTTAGGCACATCAGGGGCTCCCCAAACGCAACATGGCATCCGCTAATTATTCAAGCAAATTTTACATTCAAAAAGTCAAATGATTCTCCTTCCCTTCCGAACCCTGCCGTGCACCCCAACAGTGGTTTTCCCCCACATATGGGGTATATGCTAACTCATGAGAAATTCCACAACAAATTGAATGGTTCAGTATCTCCTGTTACCCTTATGAAAATGCAAAATTGGGGGCTGAAAAACATTTTTGTTGAAAAAATGTGAATATTTTATTAGTACGGTTCAATGTTAGAAACTTCTGTGAAGCACCTGGTGTTCAGGGTGCTCACCACACATCTAGATAAGTTCCCTGGGGGGTCTAGTTTCCAAAATAGGGTTACTTGTGGAGTTTCCACTGTTTAGGCACATCAGGGGCTCCTGAAACGCAACATGCCATCCCTAATTATTCAAGCAAATTTTACATTCAAAAAGTCAAATGATGCTCCTTCCCTTCCGAACCCTGCCGTGCACCCCAACAGTGGTTTTTGCCCCACACATGGGGTGTCGGCTTACTCAGGAGAAATTGCACAACAAATTGAATTGTGAAATTTCTTCTGTTACCCTTATGAAAATGCAAAATTGGGGGCTGAAAAACATTTTTGTTGAAAAAATGTGAAAATTTTATTTTTACGGTTCAATGTCAGAAACTTCTGTAAAGCACCTGCGGGTTCAGCGTGCTCAACACACATCTAGATAAGTTCCCTGGGGGGTCTAGTTTCCAAAATGGGGTCACTTGTGGGGGGCTTCCACTGTTTGGGCACATCAGGGGCTCCCCAAATGCAACATGGTGTCCGCTAATTATTCAAGCAAATTTTACATTCAAAAAGTCAAATGATGCTCCTTCCCTTCCGGACCCTGCTGTGCGCCCAAATAGTGTTTTTTCCTCACATATGGGGTATCTGCGTGCTCAGGGGAAATTGAACAACAAATTTTGGGGTCCATTCTTTCCTGTTACCACTGTGAAAATAAAAAAATTGGGTCTAAAGTAACATTTTTCTGAAAAAAGTTAAATGTTCATTTTTTCTTCCACATTCCAAAAATTACTGTGAAGCACCTGAAGGGTTAATAAACTTCTTGAATGTGGTTTTGAGCACCTTGAGGGGTTCAGTTTTTGGAATGGTGTCACTTTTGGGTATTTTCTGTCATAAAGGTCCCTCAAAGTCACGTCAAATGTGATATGGTCTCTAAAAAAATGGTTTTGTAAATTTTGTTGTAATAATGAGAAATTGCTGGTCAATTTTAACCCTTATAGCTCCCTACTAAAAAAAAATTTGGGTTCCAAAATGTGCTGATGTAAAGTAGACATGTGGGAAATGTTATTTATTAACTATTTTGTGTAACATATCTCTCTGATTTAAGGGCATAAAAATTAAAATTTTGAAAATGTCAAAATTTTCTAAATTTTCATCAAATTTCTGATTTTTTCACAAATAAACGCAAGTGATATTGAAGAAATTTTACCACTATCATGAAGTACAATATGTCACGAAAAAACACTCTCAGAATCGGATACATTGAAGTGTTCCAGAGTAATTACCTCATAAAGTGACAGTGGTCAGAATTGTAAAAATTGGCCCGGTCATTAATGTGCAAACCACCCTCTGGGGTAAAGGGGTTAAACATGTCTGACAGGCTTATCTTTAACTCAACTGAGTAGATTCTTTTGCATGGGGTCTTGTCTCAGCGTTTTGGGGAGCCTTACACAGTTACTGTGGATCTGAGGAAGAGGCGACGAATGTGCGTCCATCCGCTCCTGATGCAACGGGCCACTATAGGACATTTCCAACTGTCTGTATGGTGCACTACGTAGCCATCTTGACAAGTTTTTTGACTACTGTCGGATGAGTGTCTCTACTTTCCATGTACTTTTGGGGGCAGTGTGACCTGGGATAACCTTCATGGACACAAACATGCAGAAATATATTTCAGTAGAGAAGCATCTTTTACATACTTTACAGTATATATTAGTCCTATATTTGTTTCATATTACTGTGACGCCCAGCTGCGCTTGGTATCACAGATCCTGGAAGAGTGCATTGATGGATTCCTCCACAAGAGGCCCCCATAAACATTCACACATCTCCACCTTCCACCTCAGACCAGCAGAGGGAGCCCGTTAGGGATATAAATAGAGAAGGTGGAGCCAGGCAGTTCAGTTCCTCTGGAGAGTTCAGCAAGCACAGGTCTGAATGCAGAGTTGAGCTCAGTTGAGATGTAGCTCAGAATAGTGAGCTTAAGGTGTGCCGGCGGTATAAGATCGGTGAAGCGCGGCAAGCTGCCGTTAGTGTGTATAGCCTAGTGAGGGCCCAAGTAGGCCATAGGCGAGTGGAGAGTTAGTACATAGGGGGAAGAGGAGCTTAACGGCTCACCCCGAAGAAGTTACCGGACACCGGGTCCGAGCTTACCGGGATCTCTATGACCCAGTGAGGCATAACCGGAATCCTTGGAGAACTACAGGTCCCAGGATCGCTAAAGTGCGGATATGTAACAGAGCCAGGAGACACATAGGCCCCACAAGCTGAGGAGCGTGTACTCCAAGAAAAGGCCCTACCACAAGGTCAGCCAGCGCAGGACAGAGACAAAGTTAGACCTAGCTCCAGGCAGGTCAGAAACTTACTACGCAGAGGCAAGTAACAGGAGGCCCTACACCCGGTCATTGGGGAGGATCCTGACATGCACCCTTCACCCTACAGTGCTCCGGAACGTGCCTGAATTTCCATCAGTAAAAGGTACTGAAGTGACTATCGTGTCTGTCCCTGTTCTTGCTCTGACCCAGCTGGGTCTCACCTGTCCTGCATCCCCCTCTCCGTACGCTGCCCTGAGGCCCAGCTCCACCTGTGGGGAGCTATACCATCGAGCTGCCTTATCATCGGCCTCAGTGGACTGCGCAGCGCTGGTGATTCTCACCAGAAGCCACAGGTGGGTGGCGTCACGAACTTTTATAAAATAAACATCTAACAACGCTTTTAAAGAGTGACCCCAGGGTACGGGCCCGGGAGCCGACCACCGCGACATCCTTAAGGCTAAAGGCCAGGGTAACCGAGTAATCCCCATCCCCCTGGGCTAGTCATCTTTCCTGGCGTCACGAACAGGATCGCGTGCCCGCTGCAATGACGGAGTGTTATGCCCGTCGCCACTGGGTACTGTGCGCCTTTATTGAAGTGAACTGTATATTTGACTGTGGTGAAGATTGCCGCCATTGTTGGGCCGCCGAGCGAGAAGAAGGGCGTAACCGTGGAAAAATTAGGGGCGTACCTGTAAAAGAGTGCGAAGCCCCGGACACGCCCCACGCCTCGACGTCAAACCAGGAAGCGCCAGGTCCTGGAAGGAGCGTCGCTGAATGCTCTGACGTAGGACGCAAGCGACGCAAGGTCCTGAAGACGACTGTCGCCTGCGGAGCTGCGGCCTACCGGAAGAAAAACTAGAAGGTAGGCCACGGTTAGCTAGTGGGGCGCCAGAATGTCCGAAGAACAGCACAGCGCCGGAGCACCTGTTCACTGCCCTGATGTTAAAACCGAGCTCGGCGCCGAGCAGGCCGAAGCGGCCACCCCGTCAGCAGGACCCATATCTCCTGTCATACCCATGGCCCTGAATGTCCACAAGGTGGGGGGAGGAGAGCAAACCCCCGCCATCTACAGCTGATGACCCGGCTGGGCCAGCCTATCATGGACAGGTGTTTCCCCGGAAGGAGCACCATTATTGAACTGCTGAAAATGTTTTATATGTTTATAATGTTTTTGTTATGCAACGTTTAAGAAATGTGCCTCCCATAACGGGAAGATTGTTTATGTTTATTGTTTTATAAAATGTACTTCAGCCCGGGAGTGCTGAGCTTTGCTAGGGGGGAATGTGACGCCCAGCTGTGCTGGGTATCACAGATCCTGGAAGAGTGCATTGATGGATTCCTCCACAAGAGGCCCCCATAAACATTCACACATCTCCACCTTCCACCTCAGACCAGCAGACGGAGCCAGTTAGGGATATAAATAGGGAAGGTGGAGCCAGGCAGTTCAGTTCCTCTGGAGAGTTCAGCAAGCACAGGTCTGAATGCAGAGTTGAGCTCAGTTGAGTTGTAGCTCAGAATAGTGAGCTTAAGGTGTTCCGGCTCCATAAGATCGGTGAAGCGCGGCTAGCTGCCGTTAGTGTGTATAGCCTAGTGAGGGCCCAAGTAGGCCGAAGGCGAGTGGAGAATTAGTACATAGAGGGCAGAGGAGTTTAACGGCTCACCCTGAAGAAGTTACTGGACACCGGGTCCGAGCTTACCGGGATCTCTATGACCCAGTAAGGCATATGACTCGCCCCCTGGGCCCTGGGGCACGCGGATCCGGGCGATAGGGGAACGGTGGGAGTAGTAGTGGCAAACCGGTTCCGTGGCTCAGGGTGGTCAGGCCAGTGGTAGCCTGTTACGTACTGATGATAAAGTCCGACTACGCACCCGTGGATTGCGGCTATTAGGAACCGCCACTGCAAGGCAGTCCGCTGGGGCTGATGATGTATGCAGCTGGGATGGTGTGACTCCCCACGGGAAGAGTGCGGCCCCAGGGCAGTGTAGTGAATGGTGGGAGTGATGGTGATGAAAGTCCCAGTACCGGTAGTGCTGGAGGAGCGAAAGAGCACACAGACAACGTACTGCAGTCTAATGTCTTTTACTCACAGTTCAGGTACTCCAGGTCACTTCTGTACAGGTAGTGACCGCCCGAGCCGTGCTGCGTCCACCAGGTGAGGGGCTTGGTCAACTCCCAGGCAGTTCAGAAGTATGGCTCAGGACCCCCTTTTGTCCTTTCTCTGGCCTGCCTCACCAGTGACCCACTTTTGCCCAGCTGCCGCGGGCTTGTGCGGTTAAACGTGGGCCCCGTCCTCCGCTGTCCTATATGGTGCCTTCCTAGCAGGTTTGATGAGGTGTCGCACCAATAAATGATCACGACGACCGGTCTTTGGCTGAGGGTAGTTTCTCCTCCACCAACTTGGGATCCGGTACCCTTAATCTGCCTGACCCTTCACCCTGGATTCTCGTGGGTTCTTAGGGTCCCTTCCACCTTCTTGTTCCTCAGCCCTTCTGTTTCTCTGTCTCTTCTTCTCCTTTTCTGTTCCTTCCTGTTCCTTTCTCTTGGAGCTGGGATGAGCCACAATCTCAGCTCCCCTTCACCTCCTCCTCGGCCTCTCACTAGGCCCTTCAGGAGTAGAGCTCCTACAGAGCCTCTACTCCCTGTCTTCTCCTCTCTGGACAGAACCTAGATCTAAGATGGTGCCCACCTTTTATACCTCCCTCTGACCATGAGCCCAGGTGACCAGCAACCAATGAGCTCCTTCCTACGCTCAGGAACCAACCCCTATCTGCCCCTACAGCACTGGGTGTTCCACCCCCCCTCCCCACTCCAGTCGGTCGTGCCTGCACTTCTGTCTAGTGGGAGCACCGTTGAGCTGTCCCTCGGAAATGGGGTGTGTGTGCTGTATGCAGCTAACTGAGCCCTGGTCCATACTCCATCCTTACCCGGGAGTGGAATATCACACCTCTGGTCTGAGGTGCAATACCCCTGTAGCGGCCGAACCCTCGGGGTGCTACATTCCCCCCTGGTAAAGCACAGCACGTCCTCGGGCTGGAAAAGAGCAGAAACAGTTGATTACAGGACATGCAAAAACTTTTTAAAACTTTTTCTACATTTAGAAACGGACGACATTGTTCAACTCCCTTTATGGGACACACTTTTCTTTTCACTAGACATTATAGAAATATTTTCAGTACTTCCGGAATTCTTTTGTATAAAACATCTTATAAAACTCTTGCATTATCACCTAGCAGCATATAAAACTTTCTCATGTAAAACATTTTTAAGTAAAGCACATTCTTGGATTCTTGGATCATGGCCGCGGTGCAACTTGCGACCAGGTGTTCTTTCTTCTTCTAAGTGCAACAGTCCAGCAAATTTGCCTTGAGGTAGACGCTGCCGTCTTTTTATAAAACCAGTAGGGGGCGCTTTAAGAAGCACAACTATATACTAGGGGTGGCCGCTCTCAGTCCTCGGCCAGTTTTGGGAAGGGAAATGGCTGCTCACAGTCCTCAGCCTGCTAGGGGATGTAGGGGATAACTTTCACACAGTCCTATATCAGTCCCAACGGGGACCACACTCAATTTGAAACAGTCCCACACAGTTCTCTGTACCCTGACGGGTAACTATGTACAATTCCACTTTACCGTTCACTGGTAACGGTGTCCTCCTGATGCTCCTTCTTCCTCATGATCTTCAGGCCCGTCCAGGCCCTCCTGGTACTCAGAGTCCGAGTTGTGCTGCTCCTCCTCCTCTACTACTCTGTGGACGTGGAGGGCGTACCATCCCTTCACGCCTTGGTGTCGGGTGTAAGACACCACATCCCCTGGAAACAGATCTCGCCCTCGATGACCCTCGGCAGGTGGCTCTCCACATCTCTCCTCGTCATGAACACATCGCTGATGGTCTCAGGGTCTCGGATGAAACCCCAGCCGCGCTCCATCTGGAACTTCACAACAGTCCCGGTGACTCGGGGACTGCGGGCAGTTCGGGGATCTCGCCGGGCCTTCATTTTCTGCTCCGCGCTCTGCACCTGCAGCTTCTCTTGCTTCGCGCGCCGTTCTCGCTGCTCCCTCTCAAACATTTCCAGCTGCTGGCGGCAGGCCTCCCGCCGTTCAGCTGCGTCCGCCCGTGTTTCCTTCGTGAACCCCATTAGGTCCTCCCCTGTGGGGTCCCATTCAAACTGGGCATCCTCCAGCAGCTGGGGGGTTTCCTGAGGCGCCCGAGCAGGTATGAGGGGCTCAGATGGTACTTCAACCTCCGCGGGCGGGCTCCTCCGAAGGCGGGGGTTGACAAACTCGGGAGGCCAGATGAAAGGCAGTCCATCCGGACTGGTGTGTTGGGCGAAGAGATCTGCGCCCAGTGGTGGTACTGCGAAAGCAGGGGGCGCGAGCGGGTTGGCGGCGCCCGGGGGTACGCGGCCTTGCGACCAGGCCCGCACTGGGCGCATCCTAGTTGCACCCTGGGGTGGTACAGCGGGTGCAGGGGGTTCCGTCGGGGCAGCAGCGCCCATGGGCGCTAGGCCTTGCGGCCGGGCCTGCGACAGTGGATTGCTAAGCACGCCCGGGGTCAGAGGGCACGGCGTGGGGCGGGGTTCTCTGGCAGCGTCGACGGCCTGGGGACCGGTTGGTGGCGGTGGAGGCACGGTGTCGACGGCGGGTCCAGGTACGTTGGGCTCCGCAACAGGGTGCAGGGGCAGGTCGGCGGCCCCAGGGTTCGGGGTAGGGGCGTCTCCGTTACCTGCCTCTGCTGTCGCGGCCTCCTCCGCGGCGTTGTCTTCAGCCTCCGCTCTGCCGTCACTGTCCCCGGTGGCTGGTGTGCTGCTGGACGTCAACGGCGCCTCCTGCTGCAGGGTCACAGCCCGCCGGGCCACTTCTTCTTTCCACCCGGCGATCACGTCCTGCTGCGCCCGGACCATTCTCCGGTCCAACTCCTCCAGCGCCGCCCGCGCATACTCGGGGTCCTCCTTGGGGAGGTGGGCTAGCAGCTCGGTGAGGCTGTATGGTGGTGTGGCTTGCAGCAGGCCCCTTGCCAAAGTGCTGGAGCTGGTTCCTTTCTCCATCTCCGGGTGCGGCCTGGCCAAACTGATCCAGACCACCCCCTGCCCCACAGTTTTCTTCTCTTTCTGCCCCCATTGGGGGTGGTCCTGGGGCATTCTGCTGACAATCACTCTCAGGGGCAGCCCCCCCACGTTGACGGACATTTCTACAGCCGTGCTCATGGTTGTTGGGGGCGGGCTTCCTCTTTGGCGCCATTCTGGGACCCGGCCTACGATGGGAGGCGGCCTCCTGTGGTCTTTTGGCACGCACATTATGGCGCTCGTTCTTCTAGGGCGGGCGCCATCTTTAGTACAATGAAACAGTCTCTTTTCAGGCGCGCAGTACCCATTGTTAGCGGGCACGAAATCCTGCCAACTACGCCAAAGCTGACTCGCCCCCTGGGCCGTGGGGCACGCGGATCCGGGCGATAGGGGAACGATGGGAGTAGTAGTGGCAACCCGGTTCCGTGGCTCAGGGTGGTCAGGCCAGTGGTAGCCTGTTACGTACTGATGATAAAGTCCGACTACGCCACCCGTGGATTGCGGTTATTAGGAACCGCCGCTGCAAGGCAGTCCGCTGGGGCTGATGATGCATGCAGCTGGGATGGTGTGACTCCCCACGGGAAGAGTGCAGCCCCAGGGCAGTGTAGTGAATGGTGGGAGTGATGGTGATGAGAGTCCCAGTACCGGTAGTGCTGGAGGAGCGAAAGAGCACACAGACAACGTACTGCAGTCCAATGTCTTTTACTCACAGTTCAGGTACTCCAGGTCACTTCTGTACAGGTAGTGACCGCCCGAGCCGTGCTGCGTCCACCAGGTGAGGGGCTTGGTCAACTCCCAGGCAGTTCAGAAGTATGGCTCAGGACCCCCTTTTGTCCTTTCTCTGGCCTGCCTCACCAGTGACCCACTTTTGTCCAGCTGCCACGGACTTGTGGGGTTAAACGTGGGCCCCGTCCTCCGCTGTCCTATTTGGTGCCTTCCTAGCAGGTTTGATGAGGTGTCGCACCAATAAATGATCACGACGACCGGTCTTTGGCTGAGGGTAGTTTCTCCTCCACCAACTTGGGATCCGGTACACTTAATCTGCCTGACCCTTCACCCTGGATTCTCGTGGGTTCTTAGGGTCCCTTCCACCTTCTTGTTCCTGAGCCCTTCTGTTTCTCTGTCTCTTCTTCTCCTTTTCTGTTCCTTCCTGTTCCTTTGTCTTGGAGCTGGGATGAGCCACAATCTCAGCTCCCCTTCACCTCCTCCTCGGCCTCTCACTAGGCCCTTCTGGAGTAGAGCTCCTACAGTGCCTCTACTCCCTGTCTTCTCCTCTCTGGACAGAACCTAGATCTAAGATGGTGCCCACCTTTTATACCTCCCTCTGACCATGAGCCCAGGTGACCAGCAACCAATGAGCTCCTTCCTACGCTCAGGAACCAACCCCTATCTGCCCCTACAGCACTGGGTGTTCCACCCCCCCTCCCCACTCCAGGCAGGGACATAGTCGGTCGTGCCTGCACTTCTGTCTAGTGGGAGCACCGTTGAGCTGTCCCTCGGAAATGGGGTGTGTGTGCTGTATGCAGCTAACTGAGCCCTGGTCCATACTCCATCCTTACCCGGGAGTGGAATATCACACCTCTGGTCTGAGGTGCAATACCCCTGTAGCGGCCGAACCCTCGGGGCGCTACACATAACCGGAATCCCTGGAGAACTACAGGTCCCAGGATCGCTAAAGTGCTGATACATAACAGAGCCAGGAGACAC
Organism: Phyllobates terribilis; assembly: GCF_046119375.1. NCBI lineage: Eukaryota > Metazoa > Chordata > Amphibia > Anura > Dendrobatidae > Phyllobates > Phyllobates terribilis. Next base: position 641,990,819 of record NW_027362762.1, read on the forward strand.
ATAGGCCCCACAAGCTGAGGAGCGTGTACTCCAAGAAAAGGCCCTACCACAAGGTCAGCCAGCGCAGGACAGAGACAAAGTTAGGCCTAGCTCCAGGCAGGTCAGAAACTTACTACGCAGAGGCAAGTAACAGGAGGCCCTACACCCGGTCATTGGGGAGGATCCTGACATGCACCCTTCACCCTACAGTGCTCCGGGACGTGCCTGAATTTCCATCAGTAAAAGGTACTGAAGTGACTATCGTGTCTGTCCCTGTTCTTGCTCTGACCCGGCTGGGTCTCACCTGTCCTGCATCCCCCCTCTCCATACACTGCCCTGAGGCCCAGCTCCACCTGTGGGGAGCTATGCCATCGAGCTGCCTTATCATCGGCCTCAGTGGACTGCGCAGCGCTGGTGATTCTCACCAGAAGCCACAGGTGGCGTCACAAACCTTTATAAAATAAACATCTAACAACGCTTTTAAAGAGTGACCCCAGGGTACGGGCCCGGGAGCCGACCACCGTGACATCCTTAAGGCTAAAGGCCCGGGTAACCGAGTAATCCCCATCCCCCTGGGCTAGTCATCTTATGCAAGGTTCAATGTTTTCAATGTTTCATCCACACGGTGTTAACAAATCTTTTGTTAATTTTTCTGCATCATGTTTTCACCTTTTAAAAGACATTTGTACATTAGCACTCCCTGATGTATTGTAATTCAAATTCAAATTTTCCCTATGATGTAATTGTTATGTTTAATGTTTAACAAGTGGATTAGGATATGTTTGGCCTAAATTGTTTGTCTTCAAATAATGATTATTAGTAAATTTGATGTTCCTGCTCTGAATGTACCATATTTTTGGACTATAAGATGCACCCCCCCAAATTTTGGGGGAAAATGGGGGTGCGTCTTATAGACCAAATGTAGTATACCAGGGGGGTGGCAGCGGCAGGAGTCGGGCGATGCTGCGGGCCCTGCGCTTGAAGGATGGTGTGTCCAGAGGAATAACGCTGTGGGTCGATACTGTGAGTCCTAGGGTCATAGGAGGGGATGTTTGACAGTTCTCGCCGATACTTGGCGGTGCTGGGGGCTCTGCCGACATTTTGCAGAAGTGCGGAGCTTCTGCACTTCCATATTTTATATGCGGTGAGCCCCGGGAAAATGGCTGCCAGAGGTGGCACCTGCGCAGATTGAGATCTTTACTTCCAAAATCGAAAGATGTAGGTGTGCCGCCTCCGGCGGCCATTTTCCCGGAGTCCGCTGCATTGAAACCATGGAAGTTTGGGGGATCCGGGTTTTCACAAAATGTCGGTGGAGTCCTCGCACCGCAGAGTACCACCGAGCACCACTAAGCTGCACCTTTTTCCAGCCTGGGATGGGACTCGCAGCATCACCCCACAGCGTTGCACCTCCAAACACCTCCTGTGTCCCCGCTCCACCACCGCCAAGGCCCCCCCGCTGGAAAGCTGAATTCAGACTCTAAGACGGACCCCCATTTGACGCATTAATTTTTTTTATCTATTTTCCTCCTGAAAATTTGGGGTGCGTCTTATGGTTTGGTGCGTCTTATAGTCCAAAAAATACAGTATGTTTTTTACATGGCACACAACTTGCCATTCTTTGAAGGCTACTTACAGTACATATTTTTTGGCAATCTTATGAAGAACTAGACTGACCTCTATGTCTCTTGCAAGGGGCATTGCAGTTCCTCTAAATTTTTGGCAGCCGTTGCTTCACTGCATAAGCAAACAGTATGGGGGACACACTTCCTAATAAAGGGAGCATTTTTTGCAGGAGGCCCTCCGACCTCTACGTCTCTTGCAAGGGGCATTGGAGTTCCTCCAAATTTTTGGCAGCCCTTGCAGTCACTGCATACACAATAACAGTATAGGAGACCCACTCGTTAATAATGGGAACAATAAAGCATAGACGGCTGATGGCTCTCTAATAATAGCTAGGGCTGACTGCTGGCACTTTAAGAATAGTAAGGGCCGCCTGATGGCCCTATTAAAATAGGCTTTGTGACTTTCAGAGTCCCTCCATCATAAATGAAACAGGATGTGTCTGATAATGTGTCACACACCACATGGCCAGATAAGGTTGTAAAATGTTAAAATGACATTTCCTGGTGAATGCATTTGTCTTGGTTGAAAGCAATGCAAAAGTGCAAAAACATATCAAAAATGCTACGCGTGAACATAGCCTAAGGTGTGGAGAAGAATTTTTGTTTTTGTATATTTATTTTGCCTTATATACAAGTCATTACCCTGGAAAGGATGTTCCTTAGCATATTTCCCAGGAAAATCCATTTTGGTTTTGTTTTTGTATGTTTTATTGTGAGTCCGTAAAACTGGCATAATACCTCTGACAACGTTGTTGACAGCAGTGACCTGGAAGTCAGAAATGCATCCAGGGTTCTTCAGCATGCTGTTCCCATGTCATTTGAGCACTATTCCCATCAGTTTGGGTAATTTTTAGGCCCTCTGCAGACCGCCGGGGGGAGCCGCTGGAAAAATGCTCGAGTTTCCGATAGACTTACATTGGGCTCGTTACTCAGTCCGAGCACTCGTGCATTCCAATTTGCTTGACTCGAACAATGAGTACCCGAGCATTTTAGTGCTCGCTCATCACTAATAACAACCTTTTCTCATGACCTTTTTCTTGTAGGACTCCTGTAAGAAAAAAGCAATTAACACAATTAAAACAATGAGCATCTCTTCCGCTGGACCTTTTCGTAAGTCTTCAACCAGCTTTCTCTCTCACTATGCCAAAACAAGTCTTTCCACCAGGTAACATTGTCCATACTGTCTCTTGGTGGTGAATACCACTCAAGTGGGCTTACCTGGTCCGTAGGAAGAGATACCTGTTTCCAATTGACAGTCCTTGGCACTTGGCTTGGTTCACCAAGGGTCTCATACGTCAGCATCACAGGCCTCCTGACTTCTCGAGTCGACATTCTCCTGGTGGGTTGTTCCTCAGATACCACGGGTTCCTCAGTTGCTGGAGTTTCTTCTGCCGCACTCATTTATTGAACTTCCTCAGATGATCTTGGAATTGCCTCTGTAAGTTCTGTGCTTCTCTTGAATCGTCCGTTTCCAAATGGTCTGGTAATTCTGCTACTCCTAAGTGTAGATCATTCTATTCAATGACCAGAGATTGATCGTCAGATCTGGATTGAACTTCATCTGTATACCTTGGTACAAACTCTGGTGCTTCGGGACTTAGTTCACTCTCCTGAGGATGGTACATCCCTCTCTTTGCTGGTCCGAGAAATAGAACAGCGTGCTCTTCTTCATCCGAGCTCTCAAGGTCACTATCCACCTCCAGAGCATCAGCCGGGGGTAGTCCCTTAGTCGATCTCGGTCGATGGCGATCTGCTCCTGGAAAGTCTTGTAGTGGTGGGAGATAATCACAGGGTAGAAATAAATTACGTTGCACTATGCTGGTTTTCTTGTCCTCTGTTTCCAATTGGATTTTATACACTGGACTATCATCGGCTTTCCTCTTCACCACCACATACATCCTGTCTTCCCAGTACGAACAAAGTTTTCCTGGACCACTTTTTTCACGTACGTTCTTGACTAGCACACGACTTCCCTGAGTCAATTCTGCTCCATAACATTTTCGATCATAGTACTCCTTAGCCCTTGTGTAACCACTTTGGACGCTATGCTGTATGCCTCTGCCATCCGTTCCTTCCATTTCCGAATATACTCCGGATACGTTCTGTAAGTATCTGACACCAGATTATCGAACCTGATGTCGATTGGCAGTCGTGGTGATCGTCCATACAATAGGACGAAAGGTGAGTAACCCGTTGCCTTGCTCTTTGTACAGTTTTAGGCATGCACCACTTTTGACAGGGAACTCTTCCAGTCTTTCTTCTCGTCAGCTGTTAAAATGCGCAACATCGACAATAATGTCCGGTTAAAACGTTCCACTTGTCCATTACCCTCTGGGTGATAGGGTGTTGAGTGGGATTTCTGAATTCTACAGTACTTGCCTAACTTGGCAAAGGGTTGCTTCTAAAATTCTCTTTCTTGGTCATGGTGTAACCTCGTAGGGAACCCAAACTTCAAAGCAAAATCATTGAAGATCTTCCCTGCCGCCGTTTGACCAGATTTATTGGTAGTGGCATACGCTTGCGCAAATCGAGTAAAATGGTCATACACCACCAAGATGGATTCATAACCGCCCTTGCATGTCGCGAGATGTAGAAAATCTATTGAGACCATCTCAAACAGGTACGTAGTTTGAATGTTGCCCATAGGTGCCCGGGTTGATGTGTTGGGACGTTTACCTTTCAGACACCCACACTCTCTGGTCACGTACCTCTCAATATCTCTCTGCATATACGGCCAGAAGAAGCGCTCACGGATCAAGTTGGTTGTCCTTTCTACTCCCAGGTGTCCCATGTTTTCATGGAGTTCTTTGAAGACCAACCTACGGAATGCTCTGGGTGCCACCAACTGCTGGTTTTGTGCTCCTTTATGATACAGGATACCGTGTTCACTGAGGTAGAGCTTTGCCCATTCTCTAACTAAAACAGATACTGCTGGTGACTCTCCCATTTACTTGGAAGCCGATTTTGATCCACATAAGGTAGTATTCAGCCAATTATCTGATCGTCCTATTGTGCAAAATGGATTTTTCCTTTTGGTAGTTGTTGACTGGACAGGGGGTGATTTTGTTCTCTCGCTTTTATGGTGGTTTCCACCGTCAATGGACACCACAATGGTGTGTCTTCCTCTTGATAAGCTTTCACTACTTGGGTAGTGCTCTCAATTGCTTCCAGACTGACTTCCTCCTAGCATTCTTGCATAAATTCCTCAGGCTCTAGTGGCATTCTCGACAATCCGTCAGCATCCGCATTGCGTTTTCCTGGCCTGTACTTGATGCTGAAATTGAAGTCAGCTAGTTCAGCAACCCATCTCTGACCTGTTGCATTCAGTTTGGCTGTAGTGAGGACATAGGTCAATTGGTTGTTGTCAGTGTATACCTCAAACTCTTTGCTGTAGTAAAGATAATCTCTAAATTGTTCACACTCTCCAATCTGTCCCAGGATCTTGAATTCTTTCCTTATGGTGATTTGTGGTGTTAGAAAGGACTGTCTTCCTGATTTATCTAACCCGAGCAGGGTAAAGGTTCTGTCTGAGTCTGTCACCCGTTCAGAGGTTTTGGTCGATTCCTGCAGGGAATCCTGTTAGGGCTTTGAATTGTTCTTTCAATTTCTGTAGCTCTGTCTGCGGACGGAGATTCCCACTTTTGGTAATTGGTGCCACCCCTCCATCCTCCAACTTTAACCTGGTTAGAAACTGTGTTAGCTCCTGAAGGAACGTCCCCATGACGTCTTCAGCTTCTTTCTCCCCCAGCTCATCCATTTTTGCATTAATGGCAGCTAACAGTTGCCTGCGGTTGTGTGCTTTAGAAGTCTGTTCTACTGACATCTTTATATGTTCTGTTACTGTTTTCAATTCTTCACAGGCTAACTGAAGAAGCAGCTCACTAATTCTGTCCATTTGTATTTCCACATCTATTGCTGCTAGTGAGTTTTCTTTAGGGCTGGTCCCCTTTAACTGGTGTAGCAGAGTTGAATTGAGGTGCTGTGCTGCTGTGTTTTTCCAGACACTTTTCCTCTTCTCCCTTTACATCCTAATTGCCATTCAGGATTCCCTGTACGGGTCATCAATGTTACACGCAAGGTTCAGATAGGGTGAAACGGGTTTCATGAATTCTTTGGAATCCTGGGGGAACCGTTACTCAGGGCAACCATAGGCTGCAGCTTCTCTCAGGCACACAATATATTCAATTGCTGACCAGACACATCTGACAATAGTCTTTTTTCAATAGTTTAACAGTGGAATTTAATCTGAAGCACGGCCAGTACAATTCAGGTATATTACAGCAACAATCTTAATTAGAGTACAGTCTGAGTTTCTTGAGCAACCGGCTCCAGTAACAATACAGTAGTTTCTTCACAAGGCACAGTATTACAGTCTCTTCAGTAGCATAATTCTGCATAGATCAGATCTCTTAGCAGCACACTTCTATGCATACACAACAACAGGCTTTTCCTTCACAAGGACACAATAGTACACAGCATTCTTTATCCTGCACAGAGATGGAGGGGGGAAGGTTTGATGAGGGAGATGATCCCTGTGACACAATTCCTTCCAGTCCTTATCTTCTTGCCCAAAAATACTCTGCACAGTTAGTTCAGGGAGTTTTTCTGCCCTGTGTTTAGTTTCTCTCCTGATCTGAATCCTGTTCAGTTGCCTTCTGTCAGATACAGATAGCACACCACCTTTCTCTTCGGCTTCAGCCAGACTACAATAACAAGTTCCCCACAATCCCGCTGGGGCTCTGCTAAAACACTCCCTCTCTACTGTTACTGTGTTAACCCCTCTAGTTGCTGGACGATTTTGAAGCTTTGAAGCAGCAGCACTACTTCTGCATGTCACATTTGCATATAATAAAGTTGCCATTCAAACTACATCTTATACCTATAAATACCAGTTAATATATCTGTGCACCACTCCATGCTATCCGCCTCTCCAAGGCTTAGTTTCTAGCAGTCAAACCACTGCCTCATTCATATGCATTATTCCTTCCTACCAGGTCTCATTAAGATACAGATCTCAATCTCACTATCTACCTATTCCAGCTACTGAGGAATTTATTTGAAAAATCCTCCAGTCCAGGTAAATATAGCCCCCAAAACAGCTGCAAGCAACCATTTACATGTTTAACTAATACAATCCATTCAATTCATTTCTAGCTACCACGTCATATGCTACGTCCTATGTGATGGTTCACCCTTCCAGGTATACCCCCCTTACCAGTCTCATCCAGGTACCAGCAATTATTATTTTAAACCCATTATTGCTTGAGCATCAAAACCAATCACTTATTCACCTTTTTCTTCCAAGGGACATCTGAACCTTTAATCATATCCCTCCATCCCAAAACTGCCACGGACTGTGATCCAGCTCTCAGTAGTACCTTTTACCTCAACCAGGATTTTATTATTATATAGCATATTTAATATTTATTGTTCTTACGTTTTACCAGTATTTATGAATAAAGGCAATTAGCTATTTTATCCACCTGCAGTCCTTGAGTCTATCAGCCCAGTGCAAATTTCTTACTTTTTTGTTAAGATTACTATGCCTTTAAACAATTCTGGACTGCCTATAAGATGATCTCATGTGTTTAAAAGCTTTTGGGTAACATCTGAGTAAATTAGAGACACACCTGTGGATGTATTTTAATGCACACCTGAAACATACTGCTTCTTTGTGTAGCATCATGGAGAGTCTAAAGAAATCAGTTAAGATATTAGGAAGAGAATTGTGGACTTGCACAAGTCTGACTCATCCTTGGATACAATTTCAAGATATCTGAAGGTGCCTCGTTCATCTGTTCAAAACAATTATACACAAGTACAAACAAGATGGAAATGTTCAGCCATCATACTGCTCACGAAGGAGACGGGTTCTGTGTCCCATAGATGAACGTGCTTTGGCCCAATGTGCATATCAACCCAAGGACAAAAGCAAAAAACCTTGTGAAGATGATGGTGGAAGCTGGTAAGATTGTGTTAATATCCACAGTGAAACGAGTACTGTATCAACATGGGCTGAAAGGCCACTCTGCCAAGAGGAAGCCATTACTCCAAAAGAAACATAAAAAGCCATATTAATGTTTGCAGAATGGAAGAAAGAACTTAATTTTTGGAGACATGTCCTGTGGTCTGATGAAATTAAAATTTAACTTTTTGAGCATAATGACCATCGTTATGTATGGAGGAAAAAAGGGAGAAGCTTGGAAGCCTAAAAACACGATCCCAACTGTGAAACACGGGGGTGGCAGCATCATGTTGTGGGGTTGTTTTGCTGCTGGAGGGACTGGTGTACTTCGCAAAATAGATGGCATCATGAAAAAAGAAGATTATGTGGCAATACAGAAGCAACATCTCAAGACATCAGTCAGGAAGTTAAAGCTTGGTCGGAAATGGGTTTTCCAAATGGACAATGACCCGAAGCATACTGTCAAAATGGTAAAAAAGTGGCATAAGGATAACAAAGTCAATGTTTTGGAGTGGCCATCACAAAGCCCTAATATAAATCCTATTGAAAATTTATGGGCAAAACTGAAAAGGCAGGTGTGAGCAAGGCAACCTACAAACCTGCATCAGTTACACCAGTTTTGTCAGGATGAATGGGCCCAAATTCCAACCAACTATTGTGAGAATCTTGTGGAAGAATATCCCAAACGTTTGACCCAAGTCATTCAGTTTAAGGGCAATGGTACCAAATACTAATGAAATGTATGTAAACTTTTGACTTTGCAGTAAGTAATTAAAATGCCATAAAACATTCTCTCTCATAATTTTGGCATTTGGCAAATATTAAAAATGATGGTAATTCTAATTAACCTAAAACGGGAAATTTTTATTCTGATTTCATGTCAGATAGTGAGAAAAACATTCATATGTGTCTTTTTCTATAGTGTATGTAAACTTCTGGTTTCAACTGTACCTAACTGCTCTATTCTTGGCGTAAGGGTGAGACTCTGTAACTTGCATCATCTTGTGTATTTGCTGGGTTTGTTCAGTTGGTGGTTCAATAAAGTATTGCCACACTGTTTTACCCTCATCCTGTGTTGTCTGAGTAGAGACAAGACCCCAGATCTTTACACTGATACATAGTGCTCAAATGCCAATCAAATACCAAAATACAGTGCCCAACTAAGACCAAAATATACCAATATACAGTGCCTAAATAATACCAACCAAATAATACCAATGTACAGGGCCCAATTGTCACATACCTAATAACATATTTTTCAGACTATAAGATGCACTGGACCATAAGATGCATCACAAATTTAGAAGAGGAAAATAGGAATATAGAGTACACTCAAGCCACTAAATTTACAAGAGACCAAATAAACTTTGCTCTTAAAAAAGTCTATAGGTGGAGGAAACAACCTATTCAGGGATCATAGTAGTATGCAGCAAGAATGAGGAACTAAAACATAACTTTTACTATAAATATTTAAAAATGGCAAGTATCCAAAAGTGACTGAGACACACAAAACATGTATTAATACCTGTATAACTTAAAAAGCCAATGACAGTGGTATAGGGAGCTTGCTCAATATCAGGCCCTCAGGCCACTGAAATAATGCAGTGCAGTGTTCATATTTGCATAAAAAATAAAGGAATAATCTCACCAATTTTGTGAGATTGTTCCTTTGATTTTGAGGGCCTGATATTGAGCATGCTCTCTATATCATCGTGCGGTGATCTAGTATGGTATCATTGCCCTGCATAACTGTTTGACCACTGTCACTGCTTGTCCTATACAGGGACATGAGCTTTTTATATGTAAATGTTACGTTTTAGTTGTGCACTCTTGATGCATACTACATTGGACTAGTGGATTTGGCCCAGGTTTGATTGTCTGATTGATGATCCCATGTTTTTTGCTTCAATACTATTCAGGTGTCAACCAGAGATCTAATTTCCTCTATATTTTCAAATCCATCAATCAGTGACTAGTGTTGAGCATTCCGATACTGAAATATCGGGTATCGGCCGATATTCGCAGTATCGGAATTCCGATACTTAATTCCGATACTTTTGCAATATCGTATACCGGAATCGGAAGTTCCCATAATGCAATGAGCCATTTTCTTTTTTTGCAGCCAATGAGGATCCTAAGAAGTGTGGGCACATCCTGTTAGGCATGTAGGCATCTTAACTAATGGCATGGCTGTGATTGGCTGCTGAAATGATGTCATGATGCACTATAAAAGCCGCCGCCGCCATTTTGAGCTCACTGTGCTGTGAATTCAGTTAGGGATAGGACGCTGTTGTTCTGAGGGACAGTTTTAGCTACCTATTTGGTCGATTCTGCTTTACCCAAGCTACTTTATAAATCGCTGTGCCTTGCAGTGCTAGTGCACAGTTCTCTGTGCTGTTCACCGCTTTCTGCAAAGTCTCTGTGTGTGAGTGCAGCTCACCCTGTAGTGTGTGCTTCAGCCAAGTCTGGTTGTAGTGCACTCAGTGTGTGTCACTGCCTCATACATTGTCCTTTTTTGCCAATTCACAATTTTTCCTGATATCTCCTATTAGTGTGGTGGTTCCATCCGTATTCAGCTAAATTGGTTCCAAACACACTATATAGGAGTAGATAGAGAAATTTTTTTGGTCTTGCAGCGCTAGTGCACAGTGCTCTGCATCTGTACTGTTCACCGCTGTCTGCAAGGTCTGGTGTGTGAGTGCAGCTCACCCTGTAGTGTGTGCTTCAGCCACGTCTGGTTGTAGTGCACTCAGTGTGTGTCACTGCCTCATACATTGTCCTTTTTTGGCAATTCATAATTTTTCCTGATATCTCCTATTAGTGTGGTGGTTCTGACGCGCCCCCTGGGCCAGTGTTGTTTGGGGGATACCCGGAGCCGGATCAGATGGGGGTTGTAGTCTCCGAGTGGCGGTGACCCGGTCCGTGCCCAGGGTGTCAAGCTCAGTGTGTGGCAGTCCTACAGATGTTACTGGATGTTCTTTAGTGTCGACTACGCCACCCGTTGATTTGCGGTCACTACGGCCGCCGCTGCAGCAGGGTCCGCTGAGGCTGGTGGTGTGTGTGCAGCTCAGGTAGTATAACCCCCAACGGGGGGGGTATAGCCTCAGGGGGTCAGTTGCAGAGGATGGTGGTTGTGGAGGTGCAGTGAGGATGGTAATGAAACTCAGAGTCGGGCTGTGCAGTTCAGGGTTTTTACTTACTGCTTTTGTGTTGGTCACTCCGGCCTTGAGTGACCACCCGAGCCATGCTACGTCCACCAGGTCCTGGACTCGGCCAACCCCCAGGTGATTCTGGAGCGTGTTCCTGAGCTCCCTTTCTGACTTGTCCTTCTCTCTGGCCTTCCCCACCAGGGATCCACCTAAGTCCGGCTCCCTCGGGCCTCTTGTTGGTAAAACCCTTGTCTCTGGGTTCCCTGACCCTATTCTTGGTTTGCCTTCCGGGTGGATTTAGTGGGTGGTCGTGGCAGATCCTGCCCACGACCTCCGGTCTCTGGCTAAGGATTAGTGTCCTCCACCAGCTTGGGATCCGGTACCCTTGTGCCAACTCTTCACCCTCTGGTCTAATTTTGGGTTCTTGGAGTTCCCTCTTCTCCCCCTCTGGGTCCTTCTTTTCTCCTCTCTCTCACTCTCTTGGCCTTGGAGCTGGCTGAGCTGCTCTGCTTGTCTGACCAAACCTCTACAAAAGACCCTGTTCTAAGATGGTTCCCACCTTATATACTCCCTCTATGTGTGAGCTCAGGTGACCAGCACCCAATGAGCTCCTAGCATTACCCAGACTGCTCCCCCTATCTGCCCCTACACTACTGGGATGTTCCACCCCCCTCCCACTCCAGCCAGGGACAGACGCTGTCGTACCTGCACATCTCTCTAGTGGGAGTACCATTGGTCTGTCCCCCGGAAATGGGATGTATGTAGTGCATGCAGCCTACTGAGCTCAGTTCCACACTCCATCCTTACTCGGGAGTGGAATACCACACCTCTGGCTTGAGGTGTAATACCCCTGTAGCAGCCGAATCCTCAGGGTGCTACATTCCCCCCTGGTAAATCACAGCACGTCCTCGGGCTGTAAGATATAAAAAACATCCAAAACATACAATTTTTTTTCATAAACATAAACATATAAAACATCACATATATTATCAGCAATAAAACTTTTCATATAAAACTTTTCATAAATAACATCCTTGTAAACACTCTTGCTCCTCCGGCCACAGTGCAACTTGTGACCGGGAAAAGTGCGACAGTCTCCTTTAGAAACACGGTTTTCCTATAAAACCTGTAGAGGTCGCCTTAGAAAGCGCAACTATATACAGGGGGAATATGGCCGCTCTCAGTCCACGGCCAGGTAATGGGAATAGGGACACACGGGTTAACTGTTCACTCTTGTCCCAACGGGGACATATTTAAAGCAGCAACAGTTCACTGTACCCCGACGGGTAACTATTTACAGTCTCTTTACCGTACTTTAACGACGGCGTCCTCCTGCTCCTTCTTTGGATTCAGACCCGTCCGGGTCCTCCTGCTCCTCCTCACACCGCAGCTCCTCCTCCGTCAGGCGATGCACATGGAGGGCGTAGGGTCCTTTGGCACACTTGTGCCGGGTGAAGGTGACCTCGTCCCCTACATACAGGTCACGACCTCTGTGTCCCTCCGGCAGATGGCTTTCTACGTCTCTGCGGGTGACAAAGACGTCGCCGGGGGTATGATGGTCTCTTATGAAGCCCCACCCATGCTGCAGGTTGAATTTAATCACAGTCCCGGTGGTACGGGGACCATGAGCTGCACGGGGATCTCTCCTGGTCCGGCTCTTCTGCTCCGCGCTCCTTATCTGTGCTTGCTGTTCCCGGACCCGCCTCTCTCTCCGCTCCTTCTCGAAGACCTCGAGCTGCTGGCGGCAGCACTCTGCACGCTCCGCTGCGGCCGCCCGAGTCTCCTGAGTGAACCCCATGAGGTCTCCTCCGGTGGGGTCCCACTCAAACTGTGCCTCCTCTAGCGGGGGCTGGGTCCTCCTGACGGGCTTCGGAGCCGGAATCAGGGGCTCACACAGGGGCCTCGCCCTTTGGAGTTCCAGTTGGTAGTACTCCTGGGGCCATATGAAGGGCTGCCCATCCGGGCACGTATGCTGGGCGAACAGGTCCTCACCCAGGTGCGGTACTTTAGGTGTTATGGGCGCTGTGGTGGTAGCGGCGCCCGGGTTGACCAGGCCTTGCGACCAGGCTTGGGGCACGCTAAAGGAAAAGGGCACCGTAAGAACGGCGGCGCCCATGGTTACTCGGCCCTGCGACCAGGCTGGTGGCTCCGCGGAGGTAGGGGGCGCTGTTGGAATGGCGGCGCCCGGGTGTACTAGGCCTTGCGACCAGGCCGATGGTATTTCCTGCTTTGCCGCGCACAGGGTCGAAGCGCGTGACGTCACAGGGGTCGCGGCCGCGGTTTCCAGTTGAGGCCTAGTCTGCGGCGGTGACGATGCAGCGACGGGCACGGCAGGGGGAATTTCGGGCTCTGCGACGGGGAGCTGGGGCAGGCACGCGGTTTCCTGGCTCGGGGTAGAGACGTCCCCTTTACCTGCCTCCATTCGTTCAGCTCCCTTCTCGGCGCCGTCTCCGGCCTTGAGTCCTCCTGCACCATCCTCAGAGGCGGTCTGTCTCCTCGTCTCGGGTGGCGTGCTCCGCTGACGGGTTCCGGTCTGCTGGGCCATCTCTCGGCTCCACTCCGCCAACGTCTCTCGCTGCACCCGGGCCATCCTCCGTGGGAGGCCCTCCAGCGCAGTCTGTGCACACTCCCGGTCTCGGGGGAGCTGTGCCAGGACCTCCACTAGGCCTAGTGGGGTTGTGGCTTGTAGCAGGCTCCTGACCACTGGGTCGGTGCTGCCTGACTCTCCCTCCATCTCCGGGTAGGCTCTCTCTGGACTCCTCTCCAGACTTCTTGTCTCCGGGTGCGCTCTCTCCAGACTGCTCCAGGCGACACCCATCTTTGCTCTCTTGTTCTGTCTCCGCCCACATTGAAGGTGGTCCCGGGGCAACTTTGTGATTGTCAGTCCCAGGGGCAGTTCTCTCACGCTGATGGACACTTCCAGCATCACAGTCTCTGTTGGTGGGCGCGGTTTCCGCTTTTGGCGCCATTCTTCGACCTGGCCCACGATGGGAGGTGACCTCTTGCCACCCTCTGGCACGCCCATAATGGCGTCCGCTCTTCCAAGGCGGGAAATCTTTGGAAATGGCGGGAAAAAGCTGCAAATGGCGGACAACCGGCGGGAAACGACCTGTGATGGGGTCCGTTGGCGGGGACCCTCCGGAACCGGCGGGAGACTTCTTTTTAAGGTAACGGTGAACTTTTCTTCAGGCACGCAGTACCCGGTTGTTGCGGGCACGTAATCCTGCCGACTACGCCAAAGTTGACGCGCCCCCTGGGCCAGTGTTGTTTGGGGGATACCCGGAGCCGGATCAGATGGGGGTTGTAGTCTCCGAGTGGCGGTGACCCGGTCCGTGCCCAGGGTGTCAAGCTCAGTGTGTGGCAGTCCTACAGATGTTACTGGATGTTCTTTAGTGTCGACTACGCCACCCGTTGATTTGCGGTCACTACGGCCGCCGCTGCAGCAGGGTCCGCTGAGGCTGGTGGTGTGTGTGCAGCTCAGGTAGTATAACCCCCAACGGGAGGGGTATAGCCTCAGGGGGTCAGTTGCAGAGGATGGTGGTTGTGGAGGTGCAGTGAGGATGGTAATGAAACTCAGAGTCGGGCTGTGCAGTTCAGGGTTTTTACTTACTGCTTTTGTGTTGGTCACTCCGGCCTTGAGTGACCACCCGAGCCGTGCTGCGTCCACCAGGTCCTGGACTCGGCCAACCCCCAGGTGATTCTGGAGCGTGTTCCTGAGCTCCCTTTCTGACTCGTCCTTCTCTCTGGCCTTCCCCACCAGGGATCCACCTAAGTCCGGCTCCCTCGGGCCTCTTGTTGGTAAAACCCTTGTCTCTGGGTTCCCTGACCCTATTCTTGGTTTGCCTTCCGGGTGGATTTAGTGGGTGGTCGTGGCAGATCCTGCCCACGACCTCCGGTCTCTGGCTAAGGATTAGTGCCCTCCACCAGCTTGGGATCCGGTACCCTTGTGCCAACTCTTCACCCTCTGGTCTAATTTTGGGTTCTTGGAGTTCCCTCTTCTCCCCCTCTGGGTCCTTCTTTTCTCCTCTCTCTCACTCTCTTGGCCTTGGAGCTGGCTGAGCTGCTCTGCTTGTCTGACCAAACCTCTACAAAAGACCCTGTTCTAAGATGGTTCCCACCTTATATACTCCCTCTATGTGTGAGCTCAGGTGACCAGCACCCAATGAGCTCCTAGCATTACCCAGACTGCTCCCCCTATCTGCCCCTACACTACTGGGATGTTCCACCCCCCTCCCACTCCAGCCAGGGACAGACGCTGTCGTACCTGCACATCTCTCTAGTGGGAGTACCATTGGTCTGTCCCCCGGAAATGGGATGTATGTAGTGCATGCAGCCTACTGAGCTCAGTTCCACACTCCATCCTTACCCGGGAGTGGAATACCACACCTCTGGCTTGAGGTGTAATACCCCTGTAGCAGCCGAATCCTCAGGGTGCTACAGTTCCATCCGTATTCAGCTAAATTGGTTCCAAACACACTATATAGGAGTAGATAGAGAAATTTTTTTGGTCTTGCAGCGCTAGTGCACAGTGCTCTGCATCTGTACTGTTCACCGCTGTCTGCAAGGTCTGGTGTGTGAGTGCAGCTCACCCTGTAGTGTGTGCTTCAACCACGTCTGGTTGTAGTGCACTCAGTGTGTGTCACTGCCTCATACATTGTCCTTTTTTGCCAATTCATAATTTTTCCTGATATCTCCTATTAGTGTGGTGGTTCCATCCGTATTCAGCTAAATTGGTTCCAAACACACTATATAGGAGTAGATAGAGAAATTTTTTTGGTCTTGCAGCGCTAGTGCACAGTGCTCTGCATCTGTACTGTTCACCGCTGTCTGCAAGGTCTGGTGTGTGAGTGCAGCTCACCCTGTAGTGTGTGCTTCAACCACGTCTGGTTGTAGTGCACTCAGTGTGTGTCACTGCCTCATACATTGTCCTTTTTTGCCAATTCATAATTTTTCCTGATTTCTCCTATTAGTGTGGTGGTTCCATCCGTATTCAGCTAAATTGGTTCCAAACACACTATATAGGAGTAGTTAGAGGAGCTTTTCTGCAGCATTGGGCCCTGCAGCCCCAGCCAGATTAGTATTAGCCTATTTTTTGCAGCCTCATCTATTGCATTGTAGGTTACCTTCCTACATTGTAATAGCTACAAAAAGTTTGTGATACTATCGTTATTACATCTTTAGGCACATCCAGTGTCTTTTTGTGACAAAAAAAAACCTAAATAAAGTTCACCAAACACTCCACTTTACAGTTGTGTAGGCCACATTAGCTCATATTAAAGTCTAGTCCACACTTTATAAAATTAGTGTTTCTTATACCTGTTAGCAGCTGTTCAGGAATAAGCACACTAAGCCCTTAGTACTTTTCTGCCTATCTTTATCAGTCTACCAAGATGAAGAAGGCAGGGAGTAAGGCATGTGGTCGTGGGCGTGGGCGTGGAGTTTCTGCAGGGAGAGGACGTGAGGATTCTGTGCCTGCAGGGAGAGGACGTGGGGATTCTGTGCCTACTGCGGGCACCAGTGACTCAGCATCCCCCATTTTTACCAGGGAACAGTCCTTTATGTGCAGCTTTGTAGGAGCTTGCCGTACCCCACTGCTGCGCGAGGACCAAATTGAAGCCGTTGTCGGATGGATGGCAGCTAACGCATCGACTTCAATTAGTTCCAGATCCTCTCAGGTCCTGAGCACTGAAAAGCACACATCTGTCTCTTCACCACCTGCCAAATTGCCCAGGCAGTCAGAGAGCCCTGAACAGGAGCCATCTCTACTTCTGTTCTCTGAATCTCTTGGCTTGGAAAGAGGGGGCCAGCCAAGCAGAATTCGAGAATTTGAAGAAGAGGTAGTATGCAGTGATGCGCAACCGTTTTGTCTCTCTGAATCTGAAGAGGCGGGTGGGCCAGTGTCTATGGTCAGCAGCACACCTCAGTACGCATCTGATGATGAGACTCAGGTGCCACTTTCTGGTGCGTACTGTGCTGTCGAGACTACCCAGGAGAAGCAGTTGTTTGAAGAGGGTGGTGTAGATGATGAGGTCCTTGACCCATCATGGCGTGAGTGACAGGAAGGTGGTGGGAGCAGCTCTGAGGAAGAGATTCCCCGAACGGCCCAAAAAGGAGGGAGAGGGAGAGGTAGCCTCCACTTCGGCACCCATTAGGAGCATGGCTCTTCCAAAATCCAAAGCGGGCGCTCCCAAGACTTGCAGTGCCTGGTCCTTTTTTGACACAGTTGCAGATGACATTTGCTTTGTCAAATGCAAGCTGTGTAATCAGAAGGTGAAAAGAGGGAAAAGTGTCAGCAACCTCAATACCACAAATATGTGGAAACATGTGCGGACCAAGCACGTGGTGGAGTTACAAAAACACACTGAAGACCTAAGCCAACCTACAGCGCCACCTACCACCTCTTCAGCTCGTGTTGTAGCCTCTTCCTCCAGCTCACACACAGCTGGTTCGGCTTCCTCACAGGATCGCCATGGAAGAATCTCTGGCACTGTTGTACAGAGACAAAGTGTAATTCCACCCACAGCACCACTTTCCCAGTCATCCTCACACTCCCAGGCCAGTCTACAGCCATCGTTAGCACAGGCATGGGAGAAAAGGCGCCCATACTCGGCAAACCACCCCCGAGCACAGGCTCTGAATGCTGGCATTGCTAAATTACTGGCCCTTGAAATGCTATCATTCAGGCTGGTGGAGACTGACACATTCCGTAACTTTATGGCATTGGCAGTCCCACAATAAAACGTGCCCAGCCGATTTTATTTCAGCAGGCAAGCCGTCCTTGCCCTGCAACATCATGTGGAGGGAAAAATTAAACATGCGCTACAAAACGCCGTCAGTAGCAAGGTCCACCTGACCACCGATGCGTGGACCAGTAAGCATGGACAGGGACGATACCTTTCCCTCACTGCCCATTGGGTAAATGTTGTGGAGCCGGGTACAGATCTTGAGAGTGGCGCTGTACGTGTTCTGCCAACTCCAAGGATTGCAGGAATCCAGTCTGTACACATTGACTCCTCCTCATACTCCAGTTCCTCTGAATCAGCGCTGCAGGAGCCGTCACGGTCTACCTCCACATCGACCCGTGAACGGTTACCTGTTATGGTGACCAATATGAGCACAGCCGTGGCTAAACGTCAACAGGCCGTATTAAAATTAATTTCTTTGGGGAATCGAAGCCACACAGCGCAGGAGCTCTGGAATGCCATCAAGCAGCAGAGCGACATGTGGTTTGTGCCAGCGAATCTCCAGCCAGGCATGGTAGTGTGTGACAATGGCCGAAATCTGGTGGCAGCTCTGGGCCTAGGCAACCTCACTCACATCCCATGTCTGGCACATGTGCTCAACTTGGTCGTGCAGAGTTTTTTGAGGGACTATCCGGATCTTGATGCACTGCTTCACAAGGTCCGCATAGAGTGCGCTCACTTGCGGCGTTCCAGCAATGCAAGATCACGCATTGCAGCTCTGCAGCGCCGATTACGTCTTCCGGAACATCGCATCATATGTGACCTACCCACCAGGTGGAATTCAACGTTACATATGTTGGAGAGGTTGTGTGAGCAGCAGGCAGCAGTAATGGAGTACCAGCTGCAGCAGGCGCAAACAAGTCGCAGTGCGCACCGTTCACACTTCACCACCACTGAGTGGGCCTCTATGAAGGACATTTGCCACGTTTTGCGTGCCTTCGATAATTCCACGCGGATGGCGAGTGCAGATGATGCACTAGTCAGCATGACTATACCCCTTATCTGCCTGCTTGAAAAAACACTGCAAGCACTAAGGGATGAGGTTTTGGAAGAGGTGGAGGATGAGGAGTCACAAATGCCATCTGCTTCTCTACAGTCTGCACAACGTGGTTCCTCACAAAGGCCTAGGCAGGGGACACTTTGTGAGGAGGATGAGGAGGAGTCAATGGATGAGGAAGACATCTGTCCAGAGGAGGGAGGTACACAATGCTCTAGTAGTCAGTATCTAGAGCGAGGGTGGGGTGATGCAGAGCAGGCAGAGATCACGCTTCAAGCAGGGGACAGCGTTTCTTGGCCAGTTGGCAGTCTGCAGCACATGGTTGATTTCATGCTGCAGTGCCTGAGAAACGACCGCCGCATCGCCCACATTCTCAACACGGCTGATTATTGTGTGTCCACCCTCCTAGATCCTCGCTACCGGGACAACTTACAAAGCCTCATAACACCGTTGAACCGGGAGTGTAAAATGCGGGAGTACCAAGATGCACTGGTGCATTCCATCATGTTCTCCATTCCAACCGAGAGCAGTGCTGCTAGTGTTTTACAAAGCAGCTCAGTGCGTCGAGGCAGTGGAGGAAGCTCTGCACAAAGAGGGAGCAGAAGCAGCGCCTCAGCACAAGGCAAGACCAGTATGGCCGAAATGTGGCAAAGTTTTGTGTCCCCGCCGCCACAAATGTCTACACCATCACAGACGGCTCCAGTCAGCAGGAGGCAACGTTTCCATCAGATGGTGACAGACTACATGTCTTGCCCTCTTAGTGTACTCCCAGACGGCTCTTCTCCCTTCAAGTTTTGGGTCTGTAAGCTGGATACATGGCCAGAGCTTAGTCAGTATGCATTGGAGGTGCTAGCTTGCCCTGCTGCTAGTGTATTATCGGAACGCGTCTTTAGTGCCGCAGGTGGTGTACTAACAGACCGTCGCATGCGACTATCCTCCGATAACGTTGACCGGCTTACTTTTCTCAAAATGAACAAGGCCTGGATCTCTCATGAATTTTCCAGTCCTCTTCCAGAATAAATAATTGGTTGGCAACAGTATCCAGGTCTCCTGTTCTGTTCATGTTTCTACCACCTGAACTGTAATCCCTGAGCTCTAACACCGCCAGTTGGCGCTCGGAAGTGCCGTCTGCACAGTCAACACTTGCTGCCATGTTATTGGGGTTCAGTAACGTCAGCTGTTCCCCTGCTGTGCGGATGGCAATTTCTCCTGCTCTGTCCACATTCTCACTACTACAGATTTTAAAGTTGCTCCAATTACACCTCTGGCTCCTCTGTTTTCAGTATTATCCCTGAGCTCCAACACCGCCAGTTGGCGCTCGGAAGTGCCGTCTGCACAGTCAACACTTGCTGCCATGTTATTGGGGTTCAGTAACGTCAGCTGTTCCCCTGCTGTGCGGACGGCAATTTCTCCTGCTCTGTCCACATTCTCACTACTACAGATTTTAAAGTTGCTCCAATTACACCTCTGGCTCCTCTGTTTTCAGTATTATCCCTGAGCTCCAACACCGCCAGTTGGCGCTCGGAAGTGCCGTCTGCACAGTCAACACTTGCTGCCATGTTATTGGGGTTCAGTAACGTCAGCTGTTCCCCTGCTGTGCGGACGGCAATTTCTCCTGCTCTGTCCACATCCACTGTACTACTGATTTAAAACCTCCTCCAAATACACCTCTGGCTCCTCTGTTTTCAGTATTATCCCTGAGCTCCAACACCGCCAGTTGGCGCTCGGAAGTGCCGTCTGCACAGTCAACACTTGCTGCCATGTTATTGGGGTTCAGTAACGTCAGCTGTTCCCCTGCTGTGCGGACGGCAATTTCTCCTGCTCTGTCCACATTCTCACTACTACAGATTTTAAAGTTGCTCAAATTACACCTCTGGCTCCTCTGTTTTCAGTATTATCCCTGAGCTCAAAAACACCGCCAGTTGGCGCTCGGAAGTGCCATCTGCACAGTCAACACTTGCTGCCATGTTATTGGGGTTCAGTAACGTCAGCTGTTCCCCTGCTGTGCGGACGGCAATTTCTCCTGCTCTGTCCACATTCTCACTACTACAGATTTTAAAGTTGCTCCAATTACACCTCTGGCTCCTCTGTTTTCAGTATTATCCCTGAGCTCCAACACCGCCAGTTGGCGCTCGGAAGTGCCGTCTGCACAGTCAACACTTGCTGCCATGTTATTGGGGTTCAGTAACGTCAGCTGTTCCCCTGCTGTGCGGACGGCAATTTCTCCTGCTCTGTCCACATCCATTGTACTACTGATTTAAAACCTCCTCCAAATACACCTCTGGCTCCTCTGTTTTCAGTATTATCCCTGAGCTCCAACACCGCCAGTTGGCGCTCGGAAGTGCCGTCTGCACAGTCAACACTTGCTGCCATGTTATTGGGGTTCAGTAACGTCAGCTGTTCCCCTGCTGTGCGGACGGCAATTTCTCCTGCTCTGTCCACATCCACTGTACTACTGATTTAAAACCTCCTCCAAATACACCTCTGGCTCCTCTGTTTTCAGTATTATCCCTGAGCTCCAACACCGCCAGTTGGTGCTCGGAAGTGCCGTCTGCACAGTCAACACTTGCTGCCATGTTATTGGGGTTCAGTAACGTCAGCTGTTCCCCTGCTGTGCGGACGGCAATTTCTCCTGCTCTGTCCACATTCTCACTACTACAGATTTTAAAGTTGCTCCAATTACACCTCTGGCTCTTCTGTTTTCAGTATTATCCCTGAGCTCCAACACCGCCAGTAGGCGCTCGGAAGTGCCGTCTGCACAGTCAACACTTGCTGCCATGTTATTGGGGTTCAGTAACGTCAGCTGTTCCCCTGCTGTGCGGACGGCAATTTCTCCTGCTCTGTCCACATTCTCACTACTACAGATTTTAAAGTTGCTCCAATTACACCTCTGGCTCCTCTGTTTTCAGTATTATCCCTGAGCTCCAACACCGCCAGTTGGCGCTCGGAAGTGCCGTCTGCACAGTCAACACTTGCTGCCATGTTATTGGGGTTCAGTAACGTCAGCTGTTCCCCTGCTGTGCGGACGGCAATTTCTCCTGCTCTGTCCACATCCACTGTACTACTGATTTAAAACCTCCTCCAAATACACCTCTGGCTCCTCTGTTTTCAGTATTATCCCTGAGCTTCAACACCGCCAGTTGGCGCTCGGAAGTGCCGTCTGCACAGTCAACACTTGCTGCCATGTTATTGGGGTTCAGTAACGTCAGCTGTTCCCCTGCTGTGCGGACGGCAATTTCTCCTGCTCTGTCCACATTCTCACTACTACAGATTTTAAAGTTGCTCAAATTACACCTCTGGCTCCTCTGTTTTCAGTATTATCCCTGAGCTCAAAAACACCGCCAGTTGGCGCTCGGAAGTGCCATCTGCACAGTCAACACTTGCTGCCATGTTATTGGGGTTCAGTAACGTCAGCTGTTCCCCTGCTGTGCGGACGGCAATTTCTCCTGCTCTGTCCACATTCTCACTACTACAGATTTTAAAGTTGCTCCAATTACACCTCTGGCTCCTCTGTTTTCAGTATTATCCCTGAGCTCCAACACCGCCAGTTGGCGCTCGGAAGTGCCGTCTGCACAGTCAACACTTGCTGCCATGTTATTGGGGTTCAGTAACGTCAGCTGTTCCCCTGCTGTGCGGACGGCAATTTCTCCTGCTCTGTCCACATCCATTGTACTACTGATTTAAAACCTCCTCCAAATACACCTCTGGCTCCTCTGTTTTCAGTATTATCCCTGAGCTCCAACACCGCCAGTTGGCGCTCGGAAGTGCCGTCTGCACAGTCAACACTTGCTGCCATGTTATTGGGGTTCAGTAACGTCAGCTGTTCCCCTGCTGTGCGGACGGCAATTTCTCCTGCTCTGTCCACATCCACTGTACTACTGATTTAAAACCTCCTCCAAATACACCTCTGGCTCCTCTGTTTTCAGTATTATCCCTGAGCTCCAACACCGCCAGTTGGTGCTCGGAAGTGCCGTCTGCACAGTCAACACTTGCTGCCATGTTATTGGGGTTCAGTAACGTCAGCTGTTCCCCTGCTGTGCGGACGGCAATTTCTCCTGCTCTGTCCACATTCTCACTACTACAGATTTTAAAGTTGCTCCAATTACACCTCTGGCTCTTCTGTTTTCAGTATTATCCCTGAGCTCCAACACCGCCAGTAGGCGCTCGGAAGTGCCGTCTGCACAGTCAACACTTGCTGCCATGTTATTGGGGTTCAGTAACGTCAGCTGTTCCCCTGCTGTGCGGACGGCAATTTCTCCTGCTCTGTCCACATTCTCACTACTACAGATTTTAAAGTTGCTCCAATTACACCTCTGACTCCTCTGTTTTCAGTATTATCCCTGAGCTCCAACACCGCCAGTTGGCGCTCGGAAGTGCCGTCTGCACAGTCAACACTTGCTGCCATGTTATTGGGGTTCAGTAACGTCAGCTGTTCCCCTGCTGTGCGGACGGCAATTTCTCCTGCTCTGTCCACATCCACTGTACTACTGATTTAAAACCTCCTCCAAATACACCTCTGGCTCCTCTGTTTTCAGTATTATCCCTGAGCTTCAACACCGCCAGTTGGCGCTCGGAAGTGCCGTCTGCACAGTCAACACTTGCTGCCATGTTATTGGGGTTCAGTAACGTCAGCTGTTCCCCTGCTGTGCGGACGGCAATTTCTCCTGCTCTGTCCACATTCTCACTACTACAGATTTTAAAGTTGCTCAAATTACACCTCTGGCTCCTCTGTTTTCAGTATTATCCCTGAGCTCCAACACCGCCAGTTGGCGCTCGGAAGTGCCATCTGCACAGTCAACACTTGCTGCCATGTTATTGGGGTTCAGTAACGTCAGCTGTTCCCCTGCTGTGCGGACGGCAATTTCTCCTGCTCTGCCCACATTCTCACTACTACAGATTTTAAAGTTGCTCCAATTACACCTCTGGCTCCTCTGTTTTCAGTATTATCCCTGAGCTCCAACACCGCCAGTTGGCGCTCGGAAGTGCCGTCTGCACAGTCAACACTTGCTGCCATGTTATTGGGGTTCAGTAACGTCAGCTGTTCCCCTGCTGTGCGGACGGCAATTTCTCCTGCTCTGTCCACATTCTCACTACTACAGATTTTAAAGTTGCTCCAATTACTCCTCTGGCTCCTCTGTTTTCAGTATTATCCCTGAGCTCCAACACCGCCAGTTGGCGCTCGGAAGTGCCGTCTGCACAGTCAACACTTGCTGCCATGTTATTGGGGTTCAGTAACGTCAGCTGTTCCCCTGCTGTGCGGACGGCAATTTCTCCTGCTCTGTCCACATCCACTGTACTACTGATTTAAAACCTCCTCCAAATACACCTCTGGCTCCTCTGTTTTCAGTATTATCCCTGAGCTCCAACACCGCCAGTTGGCGCTCGGAAGTGCCGTCTGCACAGTCAACACTTGCTGCCATGTTATTGGGGTTCAGTAACGTCAGCTGTTCCCCTGCTGTGCGGACGGCAATTTCTCCTGCTCTGTCCACATCCACTGTACTACTGATTTAAAACCTCCTCCAAATACACCTCTGGCTCCTCTGTTTTCAGTATTATCCCTGAGCTCCAACACCGCCAGTTGGCGCACGGAAGTGCCGTCTGCACAGTCAACACTTGCTGCCGTGTTATTGGGGTTCAGTAACGTCAGCTGTTCCCCTGCTGTGTGTCCGGCAAATTCTCCTGCTTTGTCCACATCCACTGTACTACTGATTTAAAACCTCCTCCAAATACACCTCTGGCTCCTCCGTTTTTAGTATTTACCCTGGGCTCCAATACCGCTAGTTGCTGCTCAGAAGTGCCGTCTGCACAGTCAACACTTGCTGCCGTGTTATTGGGGTTCAGTAACGTCAGCTGTTTCCCTGCTGTGTGTCCGGCAAATTCTCCTGCTTTGTCCACATCAACTGTACTACTGATTTAAAACCTCCTACAAATACACCTCTGGCTCCTCCGTTTTTAGTATTTACCCTGGGCTCCAATACCACTAGTTGCTGCTCAGAAGTGCCGTCTGCACAGTCAACACTTGCTGCCGTGTTATTGGGGTTCAGTAACGTCAGCTGTTCCCCTGTTGTGTGTCCGGCAAATTCTCCTGCTTTGTCCACATCCACTGTACTACTGATTTAAAACCTCCTCCAAATACACCTCTGGCTCCTCCGTTTTTAGTAGTTACCCTGGGCTCCAATACCGCTAGTTGCTGCTCAGAAGTGCCGTCTGCACAGTCAACACTTGCTGCCGTGTTATTGGGGTTCAGTAACGTCAGCTGTTCCCCTGCTGTGTGTCCGGCAAATTCTACTGCTTTGTCCACATCCACTGTACTACTGATTTAAAACCTCCTCCAGATACACCTCTGGCTCCTCCGTTTTTAGTATTTACCCTGGGCTCCAATACCGCTAGTTGCTGCTCAGAAGTGCCGTCTGCACAGTCAACGCTTGCTCCAGTGTTATTGGGGTTCAGTAACGTCAGCTGATCCCCAGCTGTGTGTCCGGCAAATTCTCCTGCTTTGTCCACATCCACTGTACAGATTTAAAACTTGCTCCAATTACACCTCTGGCTCCACTCTGTTTTTAGTATTTACCCTGGGTTCCAGCACCGCCAGCTGGTTCTCGGTAGTTCCATTTGCTCTTGTACCTTCTACTACCCATCCGGGTTCCAGTACCATCAGCTGGTTCTCGGCAGTGTCTTTGGCACGGGTACTCCCTCCTGCCCAGCCTGGTTCCAGCACGCCAGCTGTTTCCGGGTAGTGTCAACGTCACTTTGCCTCCAATGCGTTGTCCTGTCGTGTTGCGGTCGGGTTAGCCGACTCTATGGTGCCTGCAGTTTAGGTGACTCCTATGTGGGCTGCGGGATCTGGCAATGAAGGCTGGTTCCATAGTGCCAATAGGACAAGCACCCCCTGTAGGACTGTGGGTTTTGGTAACTGCGGCCGGCTCGCGGCCTTGAACTTTTTTTTACATGGGTACCTTCTGCTACCCATCCGGGTTCCAGTACCGTCAGCTGGTTCTCGGCAGTGCCTTTGGATTAGGTGCCTCCTTCTCGGTATCCAAGTTCCACCAACGTCTGCTGGTCCTTGGTAGTGCTTTCTGGCACAGGTACCTCCTGCTTAGTAACCGAGTTCCAGTACCGTCAGCTGGTCTTCGGCAGTTCCATTGGCTCTTGTACCTTCTGCTACCCATCCGGGTTCCAGTACCGTCAGCTGGTCCTCGGTAGTTCCATTTGCTCTTGTACCTTCTACTACCCATCCGGGTTCCAGTACCGTCAGCTGGTTCTCGGCAGTGACTTTGGCACGGATACTCCCTCCTGCCCAGCCTGGTTCCAGCACGCCAGCTGTTTCCGGGTAGTGTCAACGTCACTTTGCCTCCAATGCGTTGTCCTGTCGTGTTGCGGTCGGGTTAGCCGACTCTATGGTGCCTGCAGTTTAGGTGACTCCTATGTGGGCTGCGGGATCTGGCAATGAAGGCTGGTTCCATAGTGCCAATAGGACAAGCACCCCCTGTAGGACTGTGGGTTTTGGTAACTGCGGCCAGCTCGCGGCCTTGAACTTTTTTTTACATGGGTACCTTCTGCTACCCATCCGGGTTCCAGTACCGTCAGCTGGTTCTCGGCAGTGCCTTTGGATTAGGTGCCTCCTTCTCGGTATCCAAGTTCCACCAACGTCTGCTGGTCCTTGGTAGTGCTTTCTGGCACAGGTACCTCCTGCTTAGTAACCGAGTTCTAGTACCGTCAGCTGGTCTTCGGCAGTTCCATTGTCTCTTGTACCTTCTGCTACCCATCCGGGTTCCAGTACCGTCAGCTGGTCCTCGGTAGTTCCATTTGCTCTTGTACCTTCTACTACCCATCCGGGTTCCAGTACCGTCAGCTGGTTCTCAGCAGTGACTTTGGCACGGGTACTCCCTCCTGCCCAGCCTGGTTCCAGCACGCCAGCTGTTTCCGGGTAGTGTCAACGTCACTTTGCCTCCAATGCGTTGTCCTGTCGTGTTGCGGTCGGGTTAGCCAACTCTATGGTGCCTGCAGTTTAGGTGACTCCTATGTGGGCTGCGGTATCTGGCAATGAAGGCTGGTTCCATAGTGCCAATAGGACAAGCACCCCCTGTAGGACTGTGGGTTTTGGTAACTGCGGCCGGCTCGCGGCCTTGAACTTTTTTTTACATGGGTACCTTTTGCTACCTATCCGGGTTCCAGTACCGTCAGCTGGTTCTCGGCAGTGCCTTTGGATTAGGTGCCTCATTCTCGGTATCCAAGTTCCACCAACGTCTGCTGGTCCTTGGTAGTGCTTTCTGGCACAGGTACCTCCTGCTTAGTAACCGAGTTCCAGTACCGTCAGCTGGTCTTCGGCAGTTCCATTGGCTCTTGTACCTTCTGCTACCCATCCGGGTTCCAGTACCGTCAGCTGGTCCTCGGTAGTTCCTCAGCTTTCTTGTACCTTCTGCTACATTTCCAAGTTCAAGCTTTTTGAAATGGTTCTTGGTAATCACTCTAGATCTCCCTGACGAGGACCCTGAAGACAAGGACCCTGAAGACCAACCCTAAGAAGACGAGGACCCCGAAGATGAGGACCCTGAAGACGAGGACCCTGAAGACCACCCCGAAGAAGACGAGGACCCTGAAGACTACCCCGAAGAAGACGAGGACCCTGAAGACCACCCCGAAGAAGACGAGGACCCCAAAGACGAGGACCCAGAAGACCAACCCGAAGAAGACGAGGACCCCGAAGATGAGGACCCCCGAAGACGACGACCCTGAAGACCACCCCGAAGAAGACCAAGAAGATGACCCTGAAGAAGTTGACCAAGAGGACAAAGAAGAGAAGACAAGCACCAAGATACAGAAGAACAAGAGACAGAAAACCAAGAAGCAGAAATACAAGAAGCTGCAGAACAAAAAGCGGAAGAACATTAAGCATAAGACTAAAAATCAGAGCAAAAGATAATATCTAAATTATAAGCAGAAGATGACTAAGCAGTGTATGGGGGTGAGTCCGTTCCTCCTCGTGGTGCCCCTGGAAAAGACCTGCTGCTGCAGGCCAAACTGAACGCGGACAAATCTTGTTGTAAATCTTTTGTGATGGGCAGAACGAAAGGTGTAATGTCCAACCTCTTATAGATAACAACTACAGGAATGCCTGCCACAAATAAGAATATGATGAAGAAGAAGAAGATGAAGAAGATGAAGAAGTAGAATATGAAGAATGTAAAAAAAAAGAATAATATGAAGAAGGTGAAGAAGAAGAAGATGAAGAAGGTGAAGAAGAAGTGGATGAAAAAGATGCTGAGGATGATGAAGGAGAAAGTGTGGGAGAAGTAAAAAAGAAGGTGAAGAGCATGGAAGTAGTGAAACATAAATATCTGACAAAATATAAAAATACTTAACATAGTCAATATTTCCGTAACTCAGAACGTCTTAAAAAAAAATATTAATTCCTGCTATTCCATTTGATTGGGCTAAACCTCTATGCCTTTATTGTCTCCCCCACCTCCCCCAATACATTCTACATTATTCTTAGTTGTTTTCCTTCATGTAGAATTAACCTACAAGGAAAGAAAGGGTTTATTTTCATTCCGATATTTCTGTCCCATTGACTTGCATTGGTTTCTGGTATCGGAATCGGCGATATCCGATACTTTTTCGGTATCGGTCCGATCCAATCCGATCCGATATTTCCCGATATCGGAAGGTATCGCTCAACATTATCAGTGACCCATTCGATGCCTCTTCATCCTTATCCATTAAAACTGGTGCTAACTCTAATTGCAATTGTGATTTATGCTTCCATCCTTCCTTCCTAATAAACGCAACTATAGATATTCACCTGAGCTAAACAGAACTAATCTTAAGGCAATTAACCTTAGCTCACACAACCTACTACCAATATATCCATTCAGAGTAAAGGTCTCATGTTTTGTCCTGCTTATTTTGTCCTTCATATTTTTGCTAGGTCTTTATTATTTAAATGTTACTTTCATTATGAAACCACTCCCAAATTTGCTGAACAAGAGGCATTAGCAACATTGTAAGAACTCGCACATGAACACAACACTGTACATGGAGGTAAAATTCAATCATCAATCAAACCCAGGTCCAATAAATCCTCCTCTCTTTCTTCATGCCCCAATGTTAATTTATTATTCAGCTAGTTAGCCAAGATTTTGAGAAAATACCACACTATTCCACACATGACAATTTGAACAGGGAAGAAAGATGTTACATGCACGCCGCTAGGTTCAGATAGGGCGAGAGGAGTTTCATGAATTCTATGGAATCCTAGGGGAACCGTTACTCAGGGCAACCATAGGCTGCAGCTTCTCTCAGGCACACAATATATTCAATTGCTGACCAGACACATCTGACAAGAGTCTTTTTCAACAGTGTAACAGTGGAATTTAATTTGAAGCACGGCCAGTGCAATTCAGGGATATTACAGCAACAATCTTCATTACAGTACAGTCTGAGTTTCTTGAGCAACCAGCTCCAGTAACAATACAGTAGTTTCTTCACAAGGCACAGTATTACAGTCTCTTCAGTAGCATAATTCAGCATAGATTAGATCTCTTAGCAGCACACTTCTATGCATACACAACAACAGGCTTTTCCTTCACAAGGACACAATAGTACACAGCATTCTTTATCCTGTATGGAGATGGAGGGGGGGGGGGTTTGATGTGGGAGATGATCCCTGTGACACAATTCCTTCCGGTACTTATCTTCCTGCCCAATAATACTCTGCACTATTAGTTCAGGGAGTGCATCTGACCTGCGTTTAGTTTCTCTCCTGATCTGAATCTTGTTCAGTTGCCTTCTGTCAGATCCAGATAACACACCACCACCTTTCTCTTCGGCTTGAGCCAGACACCATAACAAGTTCCCCACAATCCCCCTGGGGCTCTGCTAAAACACTCCCTGTCTCCTGTGACTGTGTTAACCCCTCTAGTTGCTAGATGCTTCTGAAGCACAACACTTCCTGTCTCCTGTGCTTGTGTTATTTGTAATAGTTGCTGGATGCTTTGGAAGCAACAACACTACTTCTGCATGTCACAAAGACTATTTTGTAAAAGGTTAAAAAACCTGTAAGATTAGGTTTACAAACTGACAGTCAAGGGTGGGAATATCATAATATGGCCCAAAGCAATGTTTGAGGCAGAGGTGTTTTGGCAGCTTTGAGACAAAAATAGTTATAAAAACTAACATTTAACCCTCTCTCCAAATTCCACTCAGAACTGTCAACAACACTACAAACAGCCAAAGACAATGAAATCATCACCAAACACTTATTCACAGCACTCTAGTTAGTGACCTGATTATTTCCACCCTCTATTTACTACTGACTATACATAAGAATATTAAAACACCACTTGGGATACCCATCATCTCTGGCAGGGATAATTATCTTGACAAGGTAAACAGGTTCATTGTTGAATGTTTACCTTCACATAAAATATTTAGATTTGAGAGTCCTCAGTGGTTGATACCTTTTAATGGCTAACTGAAAAGATGGTAACAAACTGCAAGCTTTCGAGACTACTCAGGTCTCTTCATCAGGCATAGTATACCACAAAATCTGAAGAGTCACATATTTATACACAATAAGACACACAAAAAATGCAATAGGTAAGACAGGTGATGAAAAGCAGAGTTATTATGGAAGAGATAAACAGTTCTGGCTATAAATATTTTAGCAGTTAATAGATAAGGAATGTGAAGGTTTTATTGTCCTGTGACTAGGTCCAGTGTTGTGATGGCCTCACTGGTCTGAGAGTCTGAGAAGCACATTCCTTAGCTGATGTAGAATGACATAAATCCATGTGACACATTCATTCCTGCTCTGAAAGTGTTAAAGGTCACCATCAGTTTATATTCTGAAATTCTTCTTTCTCTTTGAGATTTGAAGTTACCTTTTAATACCAGTAATTTCATGTCTTTTATGCTGTGATCAGGGGAGCAAAAATACTTAGCTACAGGTAGATCTATTCTTTTTTCTTTTATTGTGTGGCGATGATGATTCATCCTTGCTCTAAGTTTTTGCCCTGTCTCCCCTACATAAAGACTCCCAGATGGACATTTGATACATATAAGTAAGTACACTACATTAGGTGTGATACAGCTGAAAGTACCTGGGATCTTGTAGTCCTGATGTGAATTGGGGATCTTCATCTTGTCCGTGGTCATTATAAAGGGACAGGTTTTACATTTCTTCTGGTTGCAAGGAAAGGTACCTGTAGCTGGTGGAGATGACAGGGCGCTTCTGACAATGATGCTTCTTAGATTTGGGGGCTGCCTGAAACACAGAAGTGGGGGGTCTGGAAATATGGATTGTAATCGGGCATCTTTTTGTAGTAAGAGTTGTAGTTTCCGTGCAGCTCTTTTTAGCGCCTCCAGATTTGGATTGTAGGTGACTACTAGAGGCACCCCTTGTTTTCTTGTTTGGTTTTGTAATGTAGGATATTCTGGTGGCTCTTGTAATCTTTCTGAGGCCATCAAGGTGTTTGTCTCTATCCATCTGGTTGGAACATATCCGATTGTATCTGATGGCTTGGCTGTAAACAATAGAGTTTTTATGTGTTTTGGATGGAAACTGTCCCATTTAAGGTATGTAGGACGATCGATTGGTTTCCGGTACAAGGATGTCTCTGTTTCATTGTTCTGTAGCTTGATGATGGTGTCCAAAAAGTTAATTTCAGTACAGGAATAGTTGAATGTTAGGTTGATGGAGGGGTGAAATCGATTAAAGTGTTCATGGAACGTCTACAGCTGTTGCTCAGACCCCGTCCAGATGATTAAAATGTCATCAATGAAACGATAGTAGGCCTGAGGCCTGATGGGACATGAGGACAGAAAGTCACTTTCAAGCTTGGCCATGAAAAGATTTGCGTACTGTGAAGCCATTTTAAAATGCCATTTATGTCATCTCTCAACCAAAATGACTATAACATGCATCTTACCTATCATTGGGATAGGAATTCTATAGATTTTCTTGATCTCACGTTCAAGTGGAAATACTTCAATTGTTTACAAATTTGTTTTGGAAAACCACTTTGGTTAAGTCATTGTTACATGCCTATTGTTCTCACCCATCCGCGATGATCCAATCGATTCCTATGGGCCAATTCAATGATTCAAGGGGCCAACGTCTCCATAGGGTTTGCTTCAAGGAGGGGGATTTTGAGTGCCAAGCTCTGGACCTTAAGTCCAGATTTTATGATTGGGGATATAGCCATCGATCTGTCAAACTAGCTTATAACATAGCCAGACATGCATCATAACACTAGTTACTGTACTCCTCTAAACATCCTCCACTAAATAATCAGGTATGCTTTATTACACACTATCATGCTCAGTCTGGTATGATGTGCAAATTTTTGGAAAAATCTTGCCTTATTTTACCGGCAGATTCCATTCTTGAAAAGTACCTCAGCGACAAACCCAACATCATATTTCATGGGTCCTTCAACCTCAGAGATAACCTGGTGAAAATGTATTATCTAAATGAGCCCACATTAATTGATAAAATCAGACTATCATGGGGCTGCACACCTTGCGGCAGGTGTGTGTGTGGCTTGTCCTAACATTACACCGGCCAAGACTTTCACTAATGCGGTCAGGTCAACCTCATACAGCATAGCATCACACATACATCAATTGTACCACTAGAGCCATAATTTATTATGCGATCTGTCCATGTTCAAAAATTTATGTGGGTCTCGCTAAACGCCAATTGAAGGTTCGAGTATATGAACACATTAATGACATCACTGCCGCTAAAGTGGTCAATGATCCATCCACACTCAAAACAATCCCAAGACACTTTAAAATGCTTCACAACTGTGATGCTTCACAATTTAAATTTAGGGGGAATGATAGGATTATTCCTAGCATTAGGGATGATGACATTAGTTGCCAACTGGCCAAACTAGAGACTAAATGGATATGGACCCTGGATACCATTGTTCTATTCTTGTGACCATTTTTGTCATCTATATTACTATTAATATAGTTTATGTTTTTATATATTGTCCTTTTATGTTGCTTTTATATTTTTAGCTATTTTTGGTCTTTGCCCGCAGTTTTGTTATGATGGGATCAGTTGTTTCATCCGTGTGGATATGTGTTATCATCTCTATGAACATCCAATTCTACACCCTTTGTGGGGAGTATATAAGATGGCATGATCGCGTTAATTGTGCCTTTCCAAATTGTTTAGACATTTGTTTATACATGTGTATGCATAAATGATTAACAACAGGCAGCTGTTGTACAAATGTCATTATGTCATAAGTATCCAAATTGATCCTTTTTTGTCATTTTATTCCTTTCATTTTATACTTTTGGGCTTTCTTAAGTTTACTATATACAGTGTGGTCCAAAAGTAGGTGGACAGAAAGTGTAATAAGGTTATGGAACAGTCACAGGAGATAAGTATCTCGAAATTCTAATGAATCAAGTTGCTCCCCAGTTACAGCAACAGCCTAATTCAAATGACCTTTATTTCCCACAAGATGGGGCCCCTCCACATTATCCAAGAGTAGTCCGCGAGTATCTTGGTGAAACATTTCCTAATAAATGGATTGGCCAAAGAGGACCACTTGATTTGCCGGCACGTTCACCAGACTTGACCCCAATGGATTTTTTCTTTTGGGGAGTACTCAAGGACAAAGTTTATAGTCGAAAACCAAAAAGTGTCAGTGATTTGAAAAATTACATAAGATGCATTTCAAGAAATTAATACCCAAAGAGACTTCTGCAAAAAAAGTTTGTCGAAGCGTAAGAGGCGACTTCAAAGCTGTGCAAATTGTAATGGAAAACAGTTTGAGCCCCTGCGCTGATAAAATTTAAGGGCTTTTGTATTATTGTTCAGAATAAAATTTAATTGTCAATGTTATGCTTGTGTTAGTAAATATAATTTTATATATAAATCAAAATAAATGTTATTTTCTGTCCACCTACTTTTGGACCACCCTGTATATATATTTTTTACCTTTCAAACTTGTTGATACTATTCGATACTTACCTGTCCACCCACTTACCATGCTGTAAAAAATATATATATACACAGAGCCTAAATCATCATTTGTTTTCTACTCATTTAGTTGTTAAATACATGTAGTCTGAGTACGATACTCATGACTATTAACCTATGTAATTATATAACATTAAATATATCTATCTGTTATCTATACACATCATCTCTAGTATTGTCATTTCTTATACTGTACATATAGCTGTTTTATGTATCAAACTTATTGATTTGTAGAGAATATATAGCAGCAGTCTGGGTATGATGTTTTTGCATATTTACTTGTACAATTATGTAACTATAACATATAAATATACCTACCTGATCTTATGTACACCTATTCATGATTTTTCGGTCTTTTTTAGCTTATTCACACATATACTGTACATTGTCCAACAACTTTGAATAGTTTCTTGTGGTTATTTTCCATGCACAATGTTTTATTTCATACTGGAATAATTTTTATATTTTGTCCCTGCATTTTCTGGATAAATTCTTTATATATCTTTCTATTTACATTATCTCATATTCTTATTTCCACCATTATTCTTTCACATTTTCTTATATTCACTTATTATGGATTTTTCACCCTTTTTTTTCCCACTTTTTGACATTATTAATTATGACTCCTAACCTTTTTGTCATTACTATGGCTCTTAATTTATATCTATATCTATATATATATATATATATATATATATATATATACATATACATATTTATATGTATATATATATATTATTTATTTTCTCTGTTAATCCACATACATCTTTTTTAACACCATTAACTATTTCATATTCTTTTATGACACACTCACACTTCTATACGACCATCTATTACTGCCATCTAGTGTTGGGCTTTACAAATGACACTATTTTCCATGTAAATTACACTTAGTCACATTTTATATTTATATACTTTATATTTTCTTTCTTATTTTATTTTTATTGAATATATTATTTTTTTGCATGTTATATTTATTCTTATATCTTCCTCCCTTTTGTTGACTCTTTTTTTTACTATTCTTATTTATTTTCTACATTCTTTATTTATGTCTCGTCCCTGTTTTTCTTTTTATCCTTTTTCAATTACTTAGCGATTACATATATATACTGTGGTAGATAGCTCACTCAGCTGCACACGGAGGTAGACACAGGTACCCTGTCTCTTTAACTTCTGGTTGTTTTATTAAAATGTACCATAAACCAACACTGAGTCCATAAAAGAAAACACGGCCCTTTGGGCAAAACAGGGAAAACCAAGCAAAATGGTAACACAAAAGCAGAGTCTTTGTGGTAGCAGGAATTCACCTGCTCAGAGTTCAGCAACTCCTCGTGTTTCAGGATTGCTCCACACAAACATGTCTGGAGTTACTCTCTCCAGACCTACTGAACAATGAATGCCTCAGCAGGCCAAGTATTTAAACCCCAGACCACACCCTGGGTGAAGATATGATAAATGACCTCCCACCCACTCTATAGTCCTTCACTCAAACTGGCCCATTTAAGTATGGCTGATTAACCCTCTCAGCACATACCATGCAGGAGAAGACTTCCAGTTTCACATCACTGAAGCTAATAGCCTCAGTGAAACATATCTCAGCTCCAGCACTCTGACAGTGACTTTGTCACAATACATTATTATATAGTTGTAATATCTATCTTGCGGCCTATACTGTATATGTGCATATGTCAGACATACTATGATTCAGGTCTTACTCCATCTGATTACCCATATTATGTTTATTGCACTAGTTCTTATTTGCATTATATAACATATATGCTTATTTAGTTCATTATTTCATGTACATTCATGCTATTCTATATGCAATTTCATCTCATGCATTCTTTCCTATACTAATTTGATTAGACTGGTTAGTATGCATGTGTTCCCTGCGCCCGGTTTACCCTCCGGCATCTGTATCTCTATGTGTCCCGATGACGTTTGGTGACATAATTCCCGGTGTGCCCTGATGTCATTGGTGGCATGACACAGATGCCGGCTGACTTCTGGGTCCCTCCTGGGAGCGCATGCATCAGCACTAATCCGGTCCTTTACCATTGGACACATTTTAAATTCTCGTTCCCAGTAGGATGCCACTCCCTGACGAAGGTATTCACAGAAACGCACATTTGGGTGGTTGCCACACTCCCTGCCTGGACCTTTCAAGGTATGTTGCTATACTTTGGTTCACATTATAACTTCCATCACTATGTGTTTGATTCTACATTCTCACTGCATGCTCATTATATTATGTTATCTCTTTATATTTGGTCGCCATTAGTTACTATTTACTTGTGTGCCACTCGATATAATATTTTAAGAGAGATAAACATAAACATTCGCCGAATTTATTCGCCGAATCTTCATCAAACATTTCCGGACGCCATAGGATTCAATGGGGGGCCAAAAAAATGCATATACAACACCTTCAAATGGGCCCAAAAGCTGCCAAAACACATCAAATTAGGGGTAGACACCAGGAAAGTGCCATCAATTGACCTAGAGTACAAGTATTATAATTAATATTACTATTACAGCGATATTTATTCCGTGGCTCTTTACATGTGAAAAGGGGTCACTGACTGGTACAAGAGGAGAGAGGACCCTGCCTGCGAGGGCTCACAAACAATCCACAAGGGATGGGTGAGCATACAGTAGGTGAGGGTACAGCTAGTCGTGCAGCGGTATGCTGGAGCGAGAGTTACCACAGATTGTACGCTTGTCAGAAGAAGTAGATCTTCAGCTTCTTTTTCAAGGTTTCCACGGTAGGCGACAGTCTGATGTGTTGGGGTACAGCGTTACACCATAGGGGAGATGCATGGGACAAATCTGCTGAGAGCCTAAATCACGGCAAGCTTCCAGGAGCTCACAACTGAGCAGATTAACCCCTGCACCGATTAATATGAAGGCCGAAAAGCTTCTAATAAGTGCAGGATTGGGAGGAATCAGACGCTGCAGTATTCTGTCTCCTTTCTGTTAACTGTAAACCCGTAACACCTTGCAAGTTTTAACACAATGTTCACAATGTAGACAGCAGCGGTGGTCGGTCTCCTAGACAACAAATTAACTCCTTTATGATGATAGATGCCGCCATCTCCTTAGCTTGCTGCTGATACTTTTCAGTGGGAATAAGCTTGTCTCCAACCAGCCTGGAATATTTCCAGTGAATTATGGAACAACACTATGGTGTTAGCAGTGCACTCAGTACCAGAAGCGAAGCCATCCACAATTTCTTTCTCAGGAATTTTATTTGGTAGACTGAGTGGCTCCCCAAACATTAGTTTTGTGACATGCAGAAGTAGTGCTGTTGCTTTAAATAACAGAAGCACAGTAAACAGGAAGTATTGTGCTTCAGAAGCATCCAGCAACTAGAGGGGTTAACACAGTCAAAGGAGACAGGGAGTGCAGAGCCCCAGAGGGATTGTGGGGAACTTGTATGTTAGTCTGGCTGAAGCCAAGAGAAAGGTGGTGGTGGTGGTGTGTTACCTGGATCTGACAGAAGGCAACTGAACAGGATTCAGATCAGGATAGACACTAAACACAGGTCAGATAAACTCCCTTAACTAACAGTGCAGAGTATTATTGAGCAGGAAGATAAGGGCTAGAAGGAATTGTGTCACAGGGATCATCTCCTTCATCAAACCCTCTGCCACTCCATCTCCATGCAGGATAAAG
This sequence comes from Phyllobates terribilis, assembly GCF_046119375.1. Taxonomy (NCBI): domain Eukaryota; kingdom Metazoa; phylum Chordata; class Amphibia; order Anura; family Dendrobatidae; genus Phyllobates; species Phyllobates terribilis. The sequence continues at coordinate 642,027,953 of NW_027362762.1, forward strand.
ACTGCAGTGTTCTATTGTGTCCCTTCAAGGAAAAGCCTATAGTTGTGTATACATAGAAGTGTGCTGCTAAGAGATCTGATCTATGAATTATGCTGCTGAAGAGACTGTAATACTGTGCCTTGTGAAGAAACTACTGTATTGTTACTGGAGCCGGTTGCTCAAGAAACTCAGACTGTACTGTAATGAAGATTGTTGCTGTAATATCCCTGAATTGTACTGGCCGTGCTTCAGATTAAATTCCACTGTTAAACTGTTGAAAAAGACTATTGTCAGATGTGTCTGGTTAGCAATTGAATCTATTGTGTGCCTGAGAGCAGCTGCAGTGTATGGTCGCCCTGAGTATCGGTTCCCCCAGGATTTCAACAAATTCATGAAACCCGTCTCGCCCTAACTGAACCTTGCGGCGTGCGTGTAACATTGGTGGCCCGTACGGGGAGTTCTGAGAGGGAATTAGCATGTAGAGAGAGAAGAGGAAAAGTGTCTGGAAAAACACAACAGCACAGCACCTCAACTCATCTCTGCTACACTAGTTAAAGGGGACCATCCCTAAAGAAAACTCACTAGCAGCAATGGATGTGGAAATACAAATAGACAGAATTAGTGAGCTGCTTCTTCAGTTAACCTGTGAAGAATTGAGAACATTACCAAAACATATAAAGATGTCATAAGAGCAGATTTCTAAAGCACACAACCGCAGGCAACTGTCACAGTATCTAGTCTCCTGGAAGGGTTTCGGTCCCGAAGACAACTCCTGGGTAAGGACGGATAATGTCTCTGCTCCTAGGCTTGTTAAAGCTTTCCACAGGAGGTTTCCGGATAGGCCTGGGCCTGGAGGATCCGGAGGATTCTCATAAAAGAGGGGGTACTGTTAGAAACCTCCTGTTAGTTTTTTCTATCTTGTGTTTTGCGGTCACATGACCATCTGCCTATATATTCAAGCTCCGCCCTTCTGGCTTTGCTGGACTTCAGTGTTGTTTGACTGTTTTGCTACCCTGGTGCTTCGGTGCCTATCTGTGTCAGTTTGCTTGGTCCTCTGGGACCTCTACTACTTTTTGTCAGTTTGTCTTTTGTGTTCTACAACAATTTCTGTTTAGGAGGTGTCCCATTTTGTCCCAGTCTTTAGTTCTTTTAGGGACCCCTCCCTTAATTCTGTAGGTCTTTGTTCAGACTAGCCGAGGACTAAGGCGGGTCTGTTCACTAGGAACAGGCAGCCCACTACATCGTAGGGATTCAGCTTAGTCTTACTGTAGGGACAGCTTTCCCCTATCTTTCCTTAGTTCTTGTTGCAGATCATAACACACAGCTGTCCACAACTCACAAGCAGTGTGAGGTTTATCACCTAAGCTTATGAGTTTCAGAACAGCCTGTTGCAGCTTGGCTGAGGCAGTACTGCAGTACTTCCAGCTTGTAACTGATGTGGTGATATCTGAGATGGAGGCTGAACATGAGGAGGAAGAGGATGATGCGCAGGAGCTGTACACTGTGGGGGCAACTCTGACTGACACAGGGCCCGCAATCCTCGGTGTGGGGAGGATGTGTTCCATCCCAAGGTCCGACTCGGTCCCAGCTTCCACTATGTTTACCCAGTGTGCCGTCAGGGAGATGTACCATCCCTGGTCACAAGCACTTGTCCACGTGTCCGTTGTCAGGTGGACTCTCCCAGTAACTGCGTTGTTGAGGGCAAGGCAGATGTTTTGGGACATGTGCTTGTGTAGTGCGGGGATGGCACACCGGGCAAAATAGTGTCGGCTGGGGACCGAGTACCGAGGGACGGCCACCGCCATAGGGTTGCAGAAGGATTCCGTCTCCACCAGCCTAAAAGGCAGCATTTCCAATGCAAGCAGTCGTGAAATGTGCGAATTTAGGACTGTGGCCTGTGGGGCGTTAGCTGCGAATTTCCGCTTTCATTCAAAAGTCTGGGATATGGACAATTGAATGCTGCGGTGGGACGTGGACGTGGACATTGATGCTGTTTCTTGAGAAACTGCCATAACAAGTGAAGACTGAGAGGAGGGGGCATCTTTGCATGCAGTATGGACAGGAGATTGCCTTGCACACACAACAGGGGGTTCTATGGCACACACAACAGCGGAAGAAGCAGTTGTGACACCCGCTGACACTGGTCGTGGACCCTGGGGTTCGCCCCACAAAGTCGGGTGCTTTGCTGACATGTGCCTGATCATGCTGGTTGTGGTCAGGCTGGTAGTTTTGTCACCCCTGCTGATGCTGGCATGGCAGGTGGTACAAATGGCCTTTTTGGGGTTATCAGCAGAGTCTTTAAAAAAATTCCAGACTCTGGAAGACCTACAGGTTGTACTGGCAACGTCCCTTGTGTTGGTGTTACAGGGAACTGTTGCCTGCCTTCTGTGTGCGGCCACCACACTGCTTCTTCCTGCCTGTTGGGGTACTCGGCCTCCCTCACCCTGTGTGCTGCTGGCCTCGCTCTGCATGTCCTCCTGCCACGTTGGGTCAGTTACTAGATCATCCACCACCTCCTCCTCTTCCACTTGCGCACCACGATCCTCCTCCTCACTTCCTGGCAATTGTGTCTCGTCATCGTCCACCTCTTGTGACAAATTGCCAGCGTCGACTTCCTGTGGCAGTGGCTGTTCAAATATTTGGGCATCGCTACATGGGATCTCCTCTTCCACCACTTCAAGCAGAGCAGGCGAGGGGCACAAATCTGGAAATGGACCAGTGAACAGCTCTTCAGAGTGTCCAAGTGTGGGATCAGTCACTGCCTGATGACACTCGGCATGGTGTGAGGAAGGAACATCAGGGTGAGGAGAAGTATGCGATCGAGACTCACGGCTACTAAGAGGTGACCGTGTGGAAGACAGACCGGAGGTGGTGGTGCCCATGTAACTGGAAGTATTATCTGCTATGCAATTAATAACCTATTCACACTGATAAGTTCGCAATACTGGTGTTGTTCTGTGCTTCCCTACTAATTCGGTCAAGAAGTGGGAGCGAGAAGATCTGGCTGTTGGTTGTGGCACATTTTCACGTTTGCCACGGCCCCGTCCTCTGTACGCACCATCACCAGAAAATCCAGTTCCACGTCCCTTGCCACGCGCCTTGCCCATTGTAAATGAAGTAAAATAGCTTACACTCGCACTATCAATGAAAAAAGGGTAATAAAAAGTAGATTAGAACCGTGGAAGAGGAAAACCATAGTTCCATTTCCCTGGCCTACACCCGACTCTTTTAAACAATCTGAAAAATTAGGTAGACACTATTAGTTTTTTTTTTACGGCAAAAAATGACAAAAGCAGCATAATAGAGATTTTTTACAGTGGAGCAGCAAACCCACAGTTATAATTTACTGGTGTATACCAGACATTTTAAAATATGTATATTTGCGGCTGAACAGTGAACGACACACTCAAACTATTTTTTTAGATATAAATAGCCCAAAAGTGGATAATACAGAGGTTTGAACCGTGGAACTGCAAAACCACACTTCTGTTTCTCTGGCCTACACCAGACTATTTTCAACAGATATATTTGTGTCTGAAAAATCAGGGAGACACTATTAGTTTTTTTTTACGGCAAAAAATGCCAAAAGCAGGATAATAGAGATTTTTTACCGTGGAACAGCAAAACCACAGTTATAATTTACTGGTGTATACCAGACTTTTTTAAAATATATATATTTGTTGCTGAACAGTGATTGACACACTCAAACTGTTTTATAGATACAAATGGCCCAAAAGTGGATAATACAGAGGTTTGAACCGTGGAGCTGCAAAACCACACTTCTGTTTCTCTGGCCTACACCAGACTATTTTCAACAGATATATTTGTGTCTGAAAAATCAGGGAGACACTATTTCTTTTTTATTTAAGGCAAAAAATGCCAAAAGCAGGATAATAGAGATTTTTTTACCGTGGAACAGCAAAACCACAGTTATAATTTATTGGTGTATACCAGACTTTTTAAAATATATATATTTGCGGCTGAACAGTGAGCGACACACTCAAACTGGTTTTTTTTAGATACAAGTGGCCCAAAAGTGGATAATACAGAGGTTTGAACCATGGAACTGCAAAACCACACTTCTGTTTCTCTGGCCTACACCAGACTATTTTCAACAGATATATTTGTGTCTGAAAAATCAGGGAGACACTATTATTTTTTTTTTTATGGCAAAAAATGCCAAAAGCAGGATAATAGAGATTTTTTACCGTGGAACAGCAAAACCACAGTTATAATTTACTGGTGTATACCAGACTTTTTTAAATATATATATTTGCGGCTGAACAGTGAGCGACACACTCAAACTGTTTTTTTTTTTAGATACAAATGGCCCAAAAGTGGATAATACAGAGGTTTGGACCATGGAACTGCAAAACCACACTTCTGTTTCTCTGGCCTACACCAGACTATTTTCAACAGATATATTTGTGTCTGAAAAATCAGGGAGACACTATTAGGTTTTATTTTACGGCAAAAAATACCAAAAGCAGGATAATAGAGATTTTTTACCGTTGAACAGCAAAACCACAGTTATAATTTACTGGTGTATACCAGACTTTTTAAAATATATATATATTTGCGGCTGAACAGTGAGCGATACACTCAAACTGTTTTTTTTTTTTTTTTTATACAAATGGCCCAAAAGTGGATAATACAGAGGTTTGAACCGTGGAACTGCAAAACCACACTCCTGTTTCTCTGGCCTACACCAGACTATTTTCAACAGATATATTTGTGTCTGAAAAATAAGGGAGACACTATTAGTTTTTTTTTTACGGCAAAAATGCCAAAAGCAGTATAATATAGATTTTTTACCGTGCAACAGCAAAACCACAGTTATAATTTACTGGTGTATACCAGACTTTTTTAAATATATACAGTACAGACCAAAAGTTTTGACACACCTTCTCATTTAAAGATTTTCTGTATTTTCATTACTTTGAAAATTGTACATTCACACGGAAGGCATCAAAACTATGAATTAACGCATGTGGAATTATATACTTAACAAAAAAGTGTGAAACAACTGAAAATATGTCTTATATTCTAGGTTCTTCAAAGTAGCCACCTTTTGCTTTGATGACTGCATTGCACATTCTTGGCATTCTCTTGATGAGCTTCAAGAGGTAGTCACCGGAAATGGTCTTCCAACAATCTTGAAGGAGTTCCCAGAGATGCTTAGCACTTGTTGGCCCTTTTGCCTTCACTCTGCTGTCCAGCTCACCCCAAACCATCTCGATTGGGTTCAGGTCTGGTGACTGTGGAGGCCAGGTCATCTGGCGTAGCACCCCATCATTCTCCTTCTTGGTCAAATAGCCCTTACACAGCTTAGAGGCGTGTCTTGGGTCATTGTCCTGTTGAAAAATAAATGATTGTCCAACTAAACGCAAACCGGATGGAATAGCATGCCGCTGCAAAATGCTGTGGTAGCCATGCTTGTTCAGTATGCCTTCAATTTTGAATGAATCCCCAACAGGGTCACCAGCAAAGCAACCCCACACCATCATACCTCCTCCTCCATGCTTCACGGTGGGAACCAGGCATGTAGAGTCCATCCGTTCACCTTTTCTGCGTCGCACAAAGACACGGTGGTTGGAACCAAAGATCTCAAATTTGGACTCATCAGACCAAAGCACAGATTTCCACTGGTCTAATGTCCATTCCTTGTGTTCTTTAGGCCAAACAAGTCTCTTCTGCTTGTTGCCTGTCCATAGCAGTTGTTTCCTAGCAGCTATTTTACCATGAAGGCCTGCTGCACAAAGTCTCCTCTTAACAGTTGTTGTAGAGATGTGTCTGCTGCTAGAATTCTGTGTGGCATTGACCTGGTCTCTAATCTGAGCTGCTGTTAACCTGCGATTTCTGAGGCTGGTGACTCGGATAAACTTATCCTCAGAAGCAGAGGTGACTCTTGGTCTTCCTTTCCTGGGGCGGTCCTCATGTGAGACAATTTTTTTGTAGCGCTTGATGGTTTTTGCAACTGCACTTTGGGGACACATTCAAAGTTTGCCCAAGTTTTCAGACTGACGGACCTTCATTTCTAAAAGTAATGATGGCCACTTGTTTTTCTTTACTTAGCTGCTTTTTTCTTGCCATAATACAAATTCTAACAGTCTATTCAGTAGGACTATCAGCTGGGTATCCACCTGACTTCTGCACAACACAACTGATGGTCCCAACCCCATTTATAAGGCAAGGAATCCCACTTATTAAACCTGACAGGGCACACCTGTGAAGTGAAAACCATTTCCGGTGACTACCTCTTGAAGCTCATCAAGAGAATGCCAAGAGTGTGCAAAGCAGTCATCAAAGCAAAGGGTGGCTACTTTGAAGAACCTAGAACAGGGGTGTCCAAACTTTTTTCTAAGAGTGCCAAATTTGATGAAGTGAACATGTGCGAGGGCCGATCATTTTGCTTGACATTCTTTGGACCATTAAAATGAATGCAAATAAACTTTTTTTGCAAAGTTTATTGAAAACGGCATACTTTTTATTTTGTGACTTGGATGACAAATCTAAACAGGTGTTTAATCAATCTGCCTTAAAGGGGTTAACCCAGACATACCCCCATTCTCACCCAGGAAGCCCCTCCCCGACTTGAGCATCGAAGCAGTTTATGCTCCAATGTCCTACTTTTGCCCTGCACTAAATTGCGCAGAGGAAAGGCATTTTCTGGAGTTCTAGTGACATACCCGGCTCTCCACGGGGCTGGCAGAAAGCCCAGTGACGTCACCGGCACTGATGGGCGGGCTTTATCACCAGTAAACCAGCTAGAGCAGCGCTAAAGCCTGCACATTAGAGCCGGTGAAGCCTCCTACCGGCAGTGTGTCATTGTAAATAGCACAGGGCAAGGGAGCACATCGGAGCATGAGATGCTTTGATGCCCATGGCAGGGGGGCTGCCTGGGTGAAAAAGGGGGTATGTCTGGGTTCTGAACTTGGACAACCCCTTTAATATAATAAAAACAGGAAACTGAGATATCTCAGGAACATTTTAAAGTACATTACACAAAGTAATGTAAGGTTGTCTGTCAACTTATAAGTTCAAAAAATGTGAACAGGAACATAACAGCAAGTATACATGTGTTCAAATATATAACTGTCTATCCAACTGACATTAATTGAGATTTTACAACATATTAATCTCAATTAAAAAAAAGAAACTAGCCTGCACTAATGTGAAGGGTGAAACTGGGATCTGGACTGCAGCACATAGACTAGGTCTGGTTCAATGGCCGTGGTTTTGATGCGCAAAATGTCACGCAGGTGAGAGTCACTTAGTCTTGTCCTCACGCGGTTCTTGTTAAAGTTCATAACAGAGAATGTCTTCTCACACAAATATGTTGAGCCAAACAAGCTCAGGGTTTTCTTAGCCAATGTTCGAATCTCTTGAAACCGGCTCTTATCCAGTTGGCGGTAAAAGTTAACAAGAGAGAGCTGTTGATGACGACTGCGTAACTCGCTGTCACAATGTAGCTCAATGAGCTCGAGCTGCAACTGATCAGGAGCATTGTCGGGGTCAACAGAGAATGGAGAGGAGAAAATGCTGATCTCCTTTTCAATAGCTGCAAAATCTTGAAAGCGCCGTTGAAACTCCCCAGCCAGAGATGTGATGTCTGCTGCATACCTGCTTATTTGCGCATGGATATCATCCTGTGGAAAACTGTTAATTATTTCCTGTAGCGCTGAAAAATGGATGGTATTGGGCGGTGTTTGTGACAACTGCCTTAGGAAAAGTTGCAGCTTTGTTCCAAAGGCTTTGAGGTGTGAATAAAGTTGGTTCACCGCTGCATCTTTGCCCTGAAGATTCATGTTCAGTACATTCAGATGCTTTGTTAGGTCGACTAGAAACCCCAAATCAGCCAGCCAAATTGGATCAGATAGTTCTCGCATCGTTTGTCCCTTTGTTTCCAAGAATTCTCCTATTTCCTTTCTGAGAGAGTAGAAACGTTGCAGTGCAGACCCCCGACTGAGCCATCTTACATCGTTATGATATGAAACATCTTCATATTCAGCCTGGATATCCAGTAGAAACTGTTTAAACTGGCGGTGGCACAGGGCTTTAGAGCGGATAAAATTAATGGTCTTTAGTACCGGTTTCATAACATGATCATATTGGAGATGTTTAGCACAGAGAACTTGTTGATGAATGATGCAATGAAGTTTAATAGCTTTGCCTCCTTCTTCGCTCACCTTGTTACAGATTAGGGTTGATAATCCACTTCGTTCACCAGTCATGGCAGGTGCCCCATCAGTAATAATCCCAGTAACTTTGTTCCAAGGCAGTTTCATGTCATCTATGGCAGAACTAACAGAATCAAATAAATCTTTCCCTCTTGTTTGATCCTTGAGGCTCTGGAGGTCAAGTAGCTCTTCAGTCACATTCATTTCATCGTCCACCCCTCTTAAAAAAATCAGCAACTGAGCCGTGTCAGATAGGTCCGTGCTTTCATCACAGGCTATTGAAAAGAAGTCAAAATCAGCTCCTTTTGACATTAACTGTCTCTTAATATCCGATGAAATTTCTTCAATTCTCCGTGCTACAGTGTTACAAGCCAGGCAAATGTTGGAAAACTCTTGCTTCTTCTCGGGACAGACATTCTCTACCATTTTCATAACACATTCTTTGATAAAGTCACCCTCTGCAAAAGATTTGCAATTTTTAGCAATTAACGCTGCCACCTCATAGCTCGCCTTTGTGGCATTTTCATTTGACTCACGGGCTCTTGTAAAAAATCGCTGTTGTGACAATAAAACAGCTTCAAGTTGCTTATACTTTTCACTTCGGTCGTGCCCTGTTAGCTTGTCGTATGTGCTATGTCTCGTCTGATAGTGTCGCTTGACATTAAATTCTTTATAAACAGCAACGGTCTCTTGGCATATCAGACAAACACAGTGATTCTTTATTTCAGTGAAAAAATATTCTACTTTCCACTTGTCCTGGAAGCGGCGGCCCTCACTGTCAACTTTTCGTTTCTTATTTGTAGTTGCCATTATAAAAATTGGCCAGAAGGGGAGAGATTAAAAGGCGCAGAGGGTGGAACAGCAAAAATAAGATACTGCTATATGCTTTATAACACAGGCAGAGAATAGCAAGCTGTGCAACAGTCGCACATCAGATAATGGAATTATAGCACAGTGACAGGCAGTCAGGGGTTAATGAAGGGTATGACAGCTTGCTACCACAAGCTTGTGTGAGAGCCCTGCTGGCCTAACCTTTCTGGAGGTGTAAGGTGGCGCAGGGACTTATATATAACTTAATATATATATTATTTATATAATTTTACACAACTAAGCTGAGGTCTTCAGCCTATCTGACCTCTGAACGTCTTACAACCCCTGGGGGCTGGAGATCTCGCACGTCGCGAGATCTTGGCTGGCCGGTTGCCGCCGCTCAGTACTCCGGCGCAGGGAGAAGGAAAGCCGAAATCTCGCGATGTCCGAGATTTCGGCTCTTCTCCCTGCGCCGGAGTACTGAGCGGCGGTGGCGACGAGAGCGGCGGTGGCGACGAGAGCGGCAGCGGCCGCAAGGTACATGCTGCTGGATACCTGGGGGCCTTATTAGTCCGGACCGCGGGCCGCAAATGGCCCGCGGGCCGGACTTTGGACATGCCTGACCTAGAATATAAGACATATTTTCAGTTGTATCACACTTTTTTGTTAAGTATATAATTCCACATGTGTTAATTCATAGTTTTGATGCCTTCAGTGTGAATGTACAATTTTCAAAGTCATGTAAATACAGAAAAATCTTTAAATGAGAAGGTGTGTCCAAACTTTTGGTCTGTACTGTATATTTGCGGCTGAACAGTGAGCGATACACTCAAACTGTTTTTTTTTTAGATACAAATGGCCCAAAAGTGGATAATACAGAGGTTTGAACCATGGAACTGCAAAACCACACTTTTGTTTCTCTGGCCTACATCAGACTATTTTCAACAGATATATTTGTGTCTGAAAAATCAGGGAGACACTATTAGGTTTTTTTTTTACGGCAAAAAATGCCAAAAGCAGAATAATAGAGATTTTTTACCGTGAAACAGCAAAACCACAGTTATAATTTACTGGTGTATACCAGACTTTTAAAAATATATATATTTGCGGCTTAACAGTGAGCGACACACTCACACTGTTTTTTTTTAGATACAAATGGCCCAAAAGTGGATAATACAGAGGTTTGAACCATGGAACTGCAAAACCACACTTCTGTTTCTCTGGCCTACACCAGACTATTTTCAACAGATATATTTGTGTCTGAAAAATCAGGGAGACACTATTAGTTTTTTTTACGGCAAAAAATGCCAAAAGCAGGATAATAGAGATTTTTTACCGTGGAACAGCAAAACCACAGTTATAATTTACTGGTGTATACCAGACTTTTTTAAATATATATATTTGCGGCTGAACATTGAGCGACACACTCAAACTGTGTTTTTTTAGATAGAAATGGCCCAAAAGTGGATAATACATAGGTATGAACCGTGGAACTGCAAAACCACACTTCTGTTTCTTTAGCTCACACCAGACTATTTTCAACAGATATATTTGTGTCTGAAAAATCAGAGATACACCTTTTTTTTTTTTGAGGGGGGACGACACCAAAAGGTTAATAAGACGGGTATTAGTACAGTGTGAAGGAGGAAAAAAAAAAGGATTTAGATGAAAAAAAAAGGATTTTTCCTGGAGCTAAGTCTAGCAATTTCAGCAACAGGAGCACACAGGACTGTAATGCAGCGTTTGCTGGTATAACCACTACGTCTCCTATACAGCCTGCCTGCCTGCCTGATATCTGGGATGGATATTAGTCCTGAGAAGGACTGTTTGTTTGATCTGGCAGCCTTTACAGACCCTACACTAACTATTTCGCAGTACATATCTCTCCCTAAATCAGCAGCGCTGTCCCTACACTGTCTGATCCCAGCCCTCTGTGTCCAAGATGGCGGCGCCTGGTTTTAAATACTCAAGGTGACGCTGTGCGGCCAGCCAATCAATGTAATGCCCACAACCAACATGGCTGCGGCATTACAGTGACTGGCTGGCAATCCCTGCATGTTCATTGGCTCTCTAAAGAGCTCCAAATATGCAGGGCGGAGACCCGAGCTCCCGCCCGAGTAACCCGGAAATGCTCGGTGCTCGCCGAACATCCCGAGTAGCGTGATGCTCGGGCGAGTACCGAGCAGTGTCGAGCATGTTCGCTCAACACTACATTACATGAAGAAGGCAGGGGTAGTAAGGGATAGTTGTAGTCCCTGGGCAGCGCCCCTAGTTCTAGTCAGGAAAAAGGACGGAAGCATGAGAATGTGTGTAGATTACAGATAAGTAAATCGCATTACACATAAAGATGCATACCCTTTACTATGTATAGAGGAATCCCTGGCTGCCTTAAAGTCTGCAAATTACTTCTCCACCCTTGACCTCACTAGTGGGTACTGGCAAGTAGCTGTTGCTGAGGAGGATCGGGAGAAGACGGCCTTCACCACCCCGATGGGACTCTGCGAGTTCAACTGTATGCAACGCCCCCGGAACGTTCCAGAGGTTGATGGAGTGCTGCCTGGGACACCGCAACTTCGAGACTGTACTACTATGCCTGGATGATGTGATAGTGTACTCCAGAACGTATGAGGACCACTTGAAGCACCAGGCAGAGGTATTTGAGTCGCTGTCCCGGTATGGGATGAAGCTGAAGCCCTCAAAGTGCCACCTGCTCAAGCGAAAGGTACAGTAGCTGGGGCACATCGTTAGTCCAGAGGGAGTAGCACCAGAACTGGAGAAGGTCACTGCCATCCAGAAATGCCCGGAGCCGAAGAGCCTCAAGGAGGTACGTCAGTTCCTGTGACTAGTCGGGTATTACCGGAGGTTTGTGAAGGACTATACCAAGAAAGCGGCGCCTTTGCAAGATCTCCTGGTAGGACAGTCTGGGAGAGGCAGAAGCCCCCCATTCCAGTGGGGTACGGAGAAAGCTGAATCCTTTAAGGTGATGAAGGAGATCCTGACCGGCGAAGAGATCCTAGCCTACCCTGACTACAGCCAACCGTTCCTGCTGTACACAGATGCCAGCAACGAGGGATTAGGAGCTGTGTTAAGTCAGAACCAGAATGGCCAAGAGAAGGTGATTGCCTATGCAAGCAGGAAGTTCCGCCCGACCGAGAGGAATCCAGAGAGCTATAGCAGCTTCAAGTTGGAGTTCCTGGCCCTGGTCTGGGCCATCACTGAGCGGTTCAAGCACTACCTAGCCTCCAGTAAGTTCACTGCCTACACAGACAATAACCCCTTGACTCATCTAGAAACAGCCAAGCTAGGAGCCATGGAACAACGATGGATGGCTCGGCTGTCAAAATACTAGTTCACAATAAAGTACTGGGCAGGCCGCAAGAATGCCAATGCCGACGCCCTGTCCAGAATGCCTCACCAGTCGGACACTGAAGAAGAAGTGGATGACCTGGAAGAGATTGAGCTACCTGCCTTCCACTGTAATGGAATGGTCCACGAGCAACGAGCCTCCAGGAGGCATCGCGTTAAGATGCTAAACCCTTTGCCTCACCACAGCTGGAAAGAGACCCAGGACAGCGACCCGGTTGTCAGTCGTATTAAAGAATTGATAACTTAGGAAGGTTCCTCCCTGGAGAAGGAAGCGTCTCTACAAGCCAAGCAATTGTGGAATGAAAGAATCCGGCTGTTCATATATAGGGAGAAGCTGTGCCGAAGGTATGTCAACCCGAGGATTCATGAGATGGTGTGGCAGATTGTAGTGCCCAGGACGGACATCCAGATGGTGTTGGAGGCCTACCACGATCAAGCGGGGCACTTTGGCTGGAAGAAGCTAGAAACCCTGCTAAAAGGTCGGTTTTACTGGGTTGGAATGCGAAGCTCCATAGAGAGATGGTGCTGAGACTGTGGACCCTGTAGCCTCAGAAGGAAAGACTACAGCAGCCAGAAGGCACCCCTGCAACCCATCAAGACAACTCGACCCTTGGAGATCGTGGCCCTGGATCATGTCAAGCTGTCACCCAGCAGGTCAGGATACTCCTATGCCCTGACCATGGTGGATCACTACTCCCGGTTCCTGGTGGTCGCCCCCGTCAAGGATCTGACAGTAGAAACTGCGGCGAAGATGTTTCAGGCGTACTTCTGCAGGCCCCATGGATACCCGGAGCAGGTGCTGACAGATCAAGGCTCAGCCATTGAAGCCGAATTGTTCAAGGAGTTCTGCCATCTGTACCTGTGTGAAAAGTTCCTGACTACACCGTACCACCCCCAAACCAACGGTCTCTGTGAAAAGAATAATAACATCGTCATCGACCTACTGAAGACCTTACCACTAGAGGAGAGAAATCAGTGACCAGACCTACTACCTGATCTGGTAGATCTGTACAACCACATACCTGTGAGTTCCACCAATTGTACTCCGGCATATCTCATGCGAGCAAGACCCGGGAAGTTGCCCATGGACCTGGAGCTTGGTGTAGTAGAACCAGAAGCAGATATGTCCACTGAGGACTGGGACATGACCAGACAGGAACTGTACAGGAGGGTACAAGCCTGTGTCGAAGACAGTCTGAATAGGGTAAGAGACAAGCAGGAAGCCCACTACAATAAAAGTGCACCAGTAGAACCCTTCATACCAGGATAAGTGGTGTTAAAGAGGAAAAGGAGAAACCAGAAACTTGATGACCAGTGGGAGAGAGAACCCTACACTGTGTTAAAGTCAAGATTTGATAGCAGGAAGACCTGTCTAATTACCAAGGACGGAGGAAGAATGACCGCCATGGTATCAAGGGACCACCTGAAGTTGTGTCCAGGTCTGCTAAAGCCCCAGGAGGAAGTGCCTGTCACTGAAATGGAGGAGCCGAAGGAAGAAGTACTCCACACTGAATTAGGAGATTTCCTGGCAGATTGGCCCCAAATAGGAGGAGCAGTGATAATACCTGTAATCCCCTTCTTCCAACAGCCAGAAGACCCTACACAGCAAGAAGAACCTATAAGTGCTCCAGAAGAGCCTGCTCAAGAAGAATCCCCGGAAGAAGGATCCCCGGTTGGAGCAGAGCAAGAAGGCCCAGCCAATGGTACACTTGCCAGTCCCATGGAGAGGTTAAGGCAGTATTACAACCTACCCACACATAAAACTGATAGGGTAACAAACACAGATACCATCCACACTCCCGTACTACGTAGATCCACACGTAGCACCAAAGGCCAAGCCCCTGTTAGGTTTAGTGAATAAATAGGAATGCCTACAGTATAAATAGTTGCCCAAGGGGTATGTTTTAATTGTGAAATTGCCATGTATTTAATCATTGTTTTGTTTTGCCTTGCTGATGGACAATTTACGCGATATGGACCCTTATCTATTGTATTTAGTTACCCGTAAGGGTATATATAAAAAGACTCTGTGGCTGAGGACTGTGAGCAGCCCAAAAACTATTCATGTACATAATTGCACTCCCTGGAGTGCCTTGCTACTGACCACTGAACAAAAACCCGTTTGGTGTGGCAGAAGACGTGGTCCATCACCTGGATCACCTATGCCCTGCAGCTTCGCCCAGGGCCTACGTGGAGGGTTTGCGGACGGGTCCCTCATGCTACTTATCTACTTTTGGTGAAATGGACACCATTAACTTGTAAGACTCTGAGGACACTTTATATTTGTATATATTTATTATGTTTTTATATCTGTAACGTTCAAGCAAAGTGCCTTCCATAAAGGGAAGAAATGTTAATGTTATTGTCTAACAAGGTTTTGAAAAAAATTGCTTCAGTCCAGGAGTATTGAGTTTTACTAGGGGGGAATGTGGCGCCCTGCTGCGCATGGTGCCACAGAACCCAGAAGGGTGCACGGATGGATTTCTCCACAAGAGGCCCTCACTACATGCAAACACCTCCTCCTTCCACTTCATACCAGCAGAAGGAGCCCGTTAGGGACATATATAGGGGAGGTAGAGCCAGGCAGCTCAGTCTTCAGTTAGTGAGAGTTGTTAGTTAGTCTACAGAGGGAGAGCAGCACGCAGGGTGCTGTTTGAGGCAAGCTAGGCCTCCAGCAGCACTGAAGCCTAGTGAGGGCCCCGAGTGTGGCCGAAGGCGAAAGAAAGGAAAGAGTGACAAAAAGGGGGCAGAGGAGTATACCAGGCTCACCCCAGCATATACACCGGACACCGAGTCCGAGCCTACAGGGACCCTTTACACCCAGTAGGGTTAACCGGAATCCCAGGAGGGCTACAAGTCCCTAGCAAACCTGAAGCTAGACACATACAGGACCAGGAACCACGAAGGCCCCGACGTCCAGGGAAAGTGGTTACCAACCGGAGGTCCTACTTCAGAGCAACCGGTGGAGTGGAAAAAAAAACAAGACACATAAGCTAGGCACAGTTGCAGGCTGGCCAGGAGCTTACACAGAGGCAGACACGGATCAGGAGGCTTATACCCGTTCCTGGGGAGAAGTCCAAAAGTGCCCCTTTCATCTAGAGTACCCTGGACCGTATCTACCAGCTGTACCAGTAAAGGTAACAAAGCAAAACCCCCTGTCTCTGTCCGTTACTCCAGCTGCGTTCTCTACCTGCAGAACAACGCCCAGCGCACCCACCATCTATCTATCTACACTGCCCTGAGGCCCGCTCCACCTGTGGGGAGCTGTACCATCTTTAGCTGCCTTGTCACCTGCCTCAGAGGACTTCTGCAGCGCTGGTGACCTTTCCCAGACACCACAGGTGGCGTCACGAATTTCTCTGAACTTTATTAGTAATCGCTACCCCTTTTGTGCACTGTCCGCCCTGGGCCAGCCACTGTGATATATATACTGTCCCCAAACAGTAAGGCCCCCGGGGGCACGACAGCTACGTCGCAGGGATTCAGCTTAGTCTTACTGTAGGGACAGCTTTCCACTTTCTTTCCTTAGTACTTGTTGCAGATCATAACATGTAGCACAATACAACTGGTGCACAACACACTTCTATGGCATGGTACCTGCTCTTTTTGTCAGAATCTCAGTAATTGCACAAGAAAAAAAAAATGTGCTGCAACAACGATTTGACAGGTATACAGCACAGGACTTATCTGCTCTATCTGACTTCCACACAAGTGCCCATCTATCTAGCTAAAATCTGTCAGTACACAGGGGCACACTGAGCAGGAGCGTCTGGCAGCAGAGACATTCTTGAAATGGCACTCAGGAAACATGGCCGCTGTTTATATAGAGAGGACATGTGATTTCAGCAGCCAATGGCAGATGCCCTTGTGTCTGGACAGTGTGGATGCTTTGTGCGCTTTGAATGGCTAGCCAAGCTTTCTTCACTTAAAGTTACAGGGATAAAACAAAAAGATTACAAGTGCACCGCTGCTCTGACCTCTTTTGAGCTCTCCCCAGCCCCTTCACACATCTAACATGTTCCCCCGCTCATCATAAACAGGCACCATGCTAGCCAAACTGTTCAAAATGCTGTAATTGCCCTGCAACCATGTTCCCGCATTTATTTGCCAAACGTTGCCGATTTTACCAAATTTAAGAAAAAATGCTCGCCTTTCAGTTCACGAATCCGAATGTGCTATATTCCTGTTGAATTTAAGTTGTAAGTTCGGAATTTGAACAAATTTGCTCATCACTACTCTTAATATGTTTTTTGATAGAGATAAACTTGCTAGTTACTACCATATTCATTAATGCACCTGTTATATGGCCGCTTAAGCATTGAATGCTATGTACTGTACATAAATACACAATGTGTTTTGCACCTTGTTATTTGCTAACCTGAATGGTGAGAGACATTTGCACATACAGGTGCTTCTCACAAAATTAGAATATCATCAAATAGTTAATTTATTTCAGTTCTTCAATACAAAAAGTGAAACTCATATATTATATAGAGTCATTACAAACAAAGTGATCTATTTCAAGTGTTTATTTCTGTTAATGTTGATGATTATGGCTTATAGCCAATAAAAAACACAAAACTCATTATCTCATTAAATTAGAATACTTTATAACAACAGCTTGAAAAATGTTTTTAAAATCTGAAATGTTGGCCTACTGAAATGTATGTTCAGTAAATGCACTCAATACTTGGTTGGGACTCCTTTTGCATCAATTACTGCATCAATGGGGTGTGGCATGGAGGCGATCAGCCTGTGGCACTGCTGAGGTGCTATGGAAGCCCTGGTTGCTTTGATAGCAGCCTTCAGCTCGTCTGCATTGTTCGGTCTGGTGTCTCTCATCTTCCTCTTGACAATACCCCATAGATTCTCTATGGGGTTAAGGTCAGGCGAGTTTGCTGGCCAATCAAGCACAGTGATACTGTTGTTTTTAAACCAGGTATTGGTAATTTTGGCTTTGTGGACAGGTGCCAAGTTGTGCTGGAGAATGAAATTTCCAAAAAGCTTGTTGGCAGAGGGAAGCACGAAGTGCTCTAAAATTTCCTGGTAGACAGTAGAGATGAGCGGTGTTCGACTCGAACTGTTCACCAATCTCAAATTCGAGCTGTTTTGGGCGGTGTTGGAGCCGTTCGGCGAACACGAACGATTTGAAAAAAATTCGGCTGTTCGAGGTTATGTTCGATAACTGTTCGTGCACCAAAATCATAACTGGATTTTTTCTCAGTAATGCTGAAAATTAATGTTAATATGCAGTTTGAGTGTACAGCGGGGCGGGGGGAGGGGCAGGTGATGGATCTCTGCAGAAATAATGAAGATCTCCATTTTTTTTTCTCTTCCCCGCATTTACAGTGGGGCGGTGCAGTCTGTCAGCCTATCAGCAGTGCACACACGGAGCGAACTGCTTTTTTTCACACAAGCAAGGGCATGTGTCATTGGCAGTGTATGTCACATGTCCTTGCCCTATAAGACCCAGCCATTTTCCCCGTCGCCACCATTTTCTCACTGCTGCAGCTGCGTGTTAGATGGCACCGCTGTTGCTGTGTGCGCTATACCTTTTTAATTTCAAGCCAATTTTAGCACAAATCTACAGATAGCTTGGGAGTAGGGAATAGTTGTGATTGCAGTCCTTTTAAGGACTAGGTTACAGCATTTCCTACGACTTTTATCAGGCAGGTCTGTGCTCTTAAATAGGTAGGTTGGGAGTAAAGACTAATTGTAATTGCAGTCCTTTTCAGGACTAAGTTACATCAGTTCCTATCAGTTTTTGCCAGGCAGGTCTGTGCCAGTGCTGTGCAAGTTTTTTTCACAGCATTTGGCTAAATCTAGCAAAGCTAATCCTTTTTGGCCTATTGCAGAGTGTGTTAGTCAGTGGAGTAGCCTATCTGTGTTGCAAGCTACACCACCTGTGTATAGAATACCAATTTTTTTACTGCACCTAGTGAAGTAAAACCTTTTGGGCATAGCATAATTCTATTAGTCCATCTATACTGACCTCCATCAGGTTGCAAATTCAATATAATTTTTTTCTGCATCGAGTTCTGAAAAAATATTTCGGCTTCTAGCAGTGCGTGGGACTTGTTCTATTAGTCCATCTATACTAACCTCCATCAGGTTGCAAATTCAATATAATTTTTTTCTGCATCGAGTTCTGAAAAAATATTTAGGCTTCTAGCAGTGTGTGGGACTTGTTCTATTAGTCCATCTATACTAACCTCCATCAGGTTGCAAATTCAATATAATTTTTATCTGCATCGAGCTCTGAAAAAATATTTCAGCTTGTAGCAGTGTGTGGGACTTGTTCTATTAGTCCATCTATACTGACCTCCATCAGGTTGCAAATTCAATATAATTTTTTTCTGCATCTAGCTCCAAAAAAATATTTCAGCTTGTAGCAGTGTGTGGGACTTGTTCCATTAGTTCATCTATACTGACCTCCATCAGGTTGCAAATTCAATATAATTGTTTTCTGCATCGAGCTCTGAAAAAATATTTCGGCTTCTAGCAGTGTGTGGGACTTGTTCTATTAGTCCATCTATACTGACCTCCATCAGGTTGCAAATTCAATATAATTTTATTCTGCATCTAGCTCTGAAAAAATATTTCAGCTTGTAGCAGTGTGTGGGACTCGTTCTATTAGTCCGTCTATACTGACCTGCATCAGGTTGCAAATTGAATATAATTTTTTTCTGCATCTAGCTCTGAAAAAATATTTAAGCTTGTAGCAGCGTGTGGGACTTGTTCTATTAGTCCATCTTATACTGACCTCCATCAGGTTGCAAATTCAATATAATTTTTTTCTGCATCGAGCTCTGAAAAAATATTTCGGCTTCTAGCAGTGTGTGTGACTTGTTCTATTAGTCCATCTATACTAACCTCCATCAGGTTGAAAATTCAATATAATTTTTTTCTGCATCTAGCTCTGAAAAAATATTTCAGCCTGTAGCAGTGTGTGGGACTTGTTCTATTAGTCCATCTATACTAACCTCCATCAGGTTGCAAATTCAATATAATTTTTTTCTGCATCGAGCTCTGAAAAAATATTTCAGCTTGTAGCAGTGTGGGGGACTTGTTCTATTAGTCCATTTATACTGACCTCCATCAGGTTGCAAATTCAATATAATTTTTTTCTGCATCTAGCTCTGAAAAAATATTATAGCTTGTAGCAGTGTGTGGGACTTGTTCTATTAGTCCATCTATACTGACCTCCATCAGGTTGCAAATTCAATATAATTTTTTTTCTGCATCTAGCTCTGAAAAAATATTTCGGCTTCTAGCAGTGTGTGGGACTTGTTCTATTAGTCCATCTATACAAACCTCCATCAATTTGCAAATTCAATATAATTTTTTTGTGCATCTAGCTCTGAAAAAATATTTCAGCTTGTAGCAGTGTGTGGGACTTGTTCTATTAGTCCATCTATACTGACCTCCATCAGGTTGCAAATTCAATATAATTTTTTTCTGCATCTAGCTCTGAAAAAATATTTCGGCTTCTAGCAGTGTGTGGGACTTGTTCTATTAGTCCATTTATACTGACCTCCATCAGGTTGCAAATTCAAAATAAATTTTTTCTGCATCTAGTTTTGAAAAAATATTTCAGCTTGTAGCAGTGTGTGGGACTTGTTCTATTAGTCCATCTATACTGACCTCCATCAGGTTGCAAATTCAATATAATTTTTTTCTGCATCTAGCTCTGAAGTTTTTTTTCGGCTTCTAGCAGTGTGTGGGACTTGTTCTATTAGTCCATCTATACTACCCTCCATCAGGTTGCAAATTCAATATAATTTTTATCTGCATCTAACCCAGCCAATACTTTTGGGCTAATACCACAGTTTGGTCACTCAGCTCTGCTCGGTTCCCATCCATTGTTTTTTGTGCAAACAACTCCAGAGTTGTGAATTAGTTAACCACCAAAATGAGTGGAAAAAGGCCTGCTGCTGGTGGAAAGGGGAATAGGCATGTTGGGAAGGGAAAAAAAGGTTGTGTCCGTGGGGTAGGTGTTAAAGCAACAGTAACATCTGCAGAAGAAAGACCGTCTTCCAGCCAAACTATAATGTCTACTTCTTTTAACGGACAATGTGATAAGATCCCTTTCTTACGGCCACGCCAATCGCTACAAATTCCAGATGAGGCACAAAAACAGCAGGTGCTTCAACGGATATCAAGTGCTCCTTTAAGTGGGCTCTCCTCCACCTCAACTTCAACATCACAAATACTCCAGTCCTCAGAGGGGTCACCCCAATCGCACTTGCTTCCTCACAGCTCCCAAGTCTCCAGCTGCCCGTCTGAGTATGGGGTAGAACAGATGGTTGAGTCTGCAGAGCTGTTTACTCATACTATAGCCTGGGAATCAGAGGTCGGCTCCAGAGCTTCTGTGAATCCAGACGAGGAAATGATCTGCACTGATGCCCAGAATCTTTATGAGTCGGATCCAGGACCAGCCGCAGAAGATTCTGACCATAATGTAGACCCTCGTTCCTAAACTGTAACTCCTGTTGGTGGAGACAATGAGGAAGACGATGATGAGACTCAAATACCTGATTGGAGTGACAACTTTAGTTTTTTGTCAGGGCAGGAACAGGTTGGCTCTGAGGACGACGGGTGTGATAACACACAGGGTGATGATGATGAGGTTGGAGATCCCACTTACTGTCAACCCACAGTCAGCCAAGAGATGAGGTCAGCAGAGGAGGTGGAGGAGGATGCTAGTGACGACGAGGTGAGGTTGCGCCTTCCTGGACAGAGACGTAGTACTGGAAGCACGTCAACAACTGCATCCTCAAACACAACTCTGCCTCTGACCACAAGTCGTGGTGGCTCTTCAGGTCGCATGGGTGCTAAGCCTTGCATAGCCTGGGCATTTTTTCAGATCGATAAAGATGACCTAACTCGTGTTATCTGCAACATTTGTCAGCAAAAGCTAAGTAGAGGCCAAAAAATACATAGTTTGAGTACTTCATGCATGAACCGGCACATGGACATGAAGCATAAGTTGCAGTGGGAAGCTCACTGTGCTACTATGTGGCCTAGCCGGCTGGGCCAACCACCATCTGCCACATCTTGTGCATCTGCGGCCTTTTCATCCTCTGTGACTGGGGGGACAGCAGTCACACCTGTTTTGGGACGCAGACCTGCCACCTCTTTACCCGCAACAGCCAGCGTGATTGGCAGGTCATCATTTTCTTTGGAGGTGGAAACACCAGCTGGTGTTCAGCGCTGTCCGACATCGATAGCACCACCTTTGGATCAAGGCAACCTAACATGTCCGCCTGCATCTTCCTCACAGACCGGCAGTTTGCCGGGGACACCCTTCTCAAACCCGTCTAAGCACAACAGCCAGCCCTCGGTCCCTCAGATGTGGACAAGTAAAAGACCATTTCCTCCTAGCCATGAGAAAGCTAAGAGGTTGAATTTCACCATCTGCAAGCTCTTGGCTACAGAAATGCTTCCTTTCCGCCTGGTGGACACAGAGGATTTTCAAGACCTTATGTCCATCGCAGTGCCCCAGTACCAGATGCCCAGTCGGCACTACTTCTCAAAGAATGGTGTGCCTGAGCTCCACCAGCATGTCGCACACAACATCACCGCTTCTTTGAGAAACTCTGTGTGTGACCGGGTGCATTTCACCACAGACACTTGGACGAGTAGGCATGGACAGGGGCGTTACATGTCGCTGACTGGGCACTAGGTAACTATGGTGACAGCAGGTCAAGGGGCTGCTGTCCAAGTCTTGCCGTCCCCACGAGTTGTGCGTCAATCCTCTTTATCTCAAAGTTCCTCCACTGCTTCTGCCTCCTCAACTTTCTCTCGGTCCTCCACCTGCACCCAAAGCCTGTCTGGTCATGCCACAAGCTTTCTAACTGCGCAGAAGGGATCCTGCACACCTCCTTACTATGCTGGCAGCAGGGCTCAACGTCATCAGGCGGTTTTTAGTTTGAAATGTCTGGGAAATGTGAGTCACACAGCTGAGGAGTTGTGGTCAGCTTTGGAGAACCAGTTTCATGAATGGTTGTCTCCACTGGACCTGAAACCAGGGAAGGCCGTGTGCGACAATGCTGCAAACCTGGGTGCGGCCCTTCGCCGGGGCAATGTCACACACATGCCTTGTATGGCTCATGTGTTGAATCTGGTTGTCCAGCAATTTTTAGCCCACTATCTCGGACTAGATGGCCTTCTGCAGAGGGCACGGTCACTGTGTGCTCACTTCCACCGTTCGCATCCCGCAGCTCAGCGACTTACATCTCTACAGAAGTCGTTGAGCCTGCCACTTCACCGGCTAAAATACGATGTGCCTACCCGGTGGAATTCAACTCTGCACATGTTGCAGTGACTGTGGCAGCACCGACAAGCCCTGGTGCAATACGTTCTGACGTATAGTCTGGGCCAACGAGATCCAGAGGTGGGGCAAATCACGCTGGAGGAGTAGTCTCAGATCAGGGACCTATGCACCCTTCTGCACAGTTTTGAAATGGCGACGAAGATGTTTAGTGCTGACGATGCCATTATCAGCATTACTATTCTGGTGATTTACATGCTGGAGCACATGTTAAACAGAATTCGGAGTAAGGTGGTGGCACAAGAGGAGGTGGAGGAAGTAGAGGAGGAGGAGTTGTATGCGGAAGGGCTAACATCTGCAAGGTCCAGACCGTCGGCAGCACCAAGGCGGCAGGCATGTGAGGGTGGGGGAGATGGTTTTACCAGAGCGCATGGTAGCAGCCAAACTAGTGAGGAAGGTGCAGGAGCCCAGGAAGAAGTGGAGGACGAACTGATGGAAGACTCATCAGATGAGGGTGACCTTGATCACATTTCTGTTGTGCGAGGTTGGGGGGAGAGGACAGAGGAAGGAAGCATGATTGTTACCTCGCCACCAACACAACAGGGACTTGGTGCTCCTGGATGCACAAGACACATAAGTGCTTTCTTGCTGCACTACCTGCAACATGACCCTCGAATTGTAAGAATTAGAAATAATCCTGACTACTGGGTTGCCACACTGTTAGATCCCCGGTACAAAAGTAAACTTGCAGAAATTATTACTGCCATAGAAAGGGATGCACGCATGCAGGATTATCAGCAGAGACTGTTGCAGAATCTTACATGTGCTTTTCCACAAAACACCAGTGGTGCACCTAGTGAATCTCACAGTTCCAACTTGCCAACCGTGGGACCGTCGAGTGTTCAGCACTCAAACCGTAACAGAAACACAGTATCTGCTGGTAACATCAATTTTGCGGAATCGTTTCACCACTTTTTTAGCAAGGCCACAGGAGACAAGAAGTCTGACACATAGTCAACGCCTAGAGACGATGGTACAGGAGTATCTCCAAGTAAACATTGAAGCCATGACTGTGTCACTGGACCCTTGCTCTTTTTGGGCTTCCAATCTGGATAAATGGCCGGAGCTCGCCACTTACGCCTTGGAGATCTTGTCATGCCCTGCAGCCAGCGTTCTGTCTGAACGTGTGTTCAGCGCTGCTGGTGGTGTGCTGACAGATAAGCGCACGCGGCTCTCCACTGATAATGTAGACAGACTCATGTTCATAAAGATGAATAAATCATGGATCCGAAATGACTTTTCTACCCCTGTGTCATCCTGGGGACAGTAAAAGCTTGATGATTTGTTAAAATCACCTCACCAACCGTTTTAAGCTTTAAAATTACTAATCATGTTTATCTGTATCTTGGCTGGAAAATAATTTGGGCTTTGTAGCAGTGTGCAGTACTGATTCTATTAGGCCATCTATACTAAGCTCCACCAGATTTAAAATTACTAATCATGTTTATCTGTATCTTTGCTGGAAAATAATTTGGGCTTTGTAGCAGTGTGTGACTCGCCCCCTGGGCCGTGGGGCACTCGGATCCGGGCAATAGGGAAACGGTGGGAGTAGTAGTGGCAACCCGGTTCCGTGGCTCAGGGTGGTCAGGCCAGTGGTAGTCCGTTATGTACTGATGTTTATGTCCGACTACGCCACCCGTGGATTGCGGTTATTAGGAACCGCCGCTGCATGCAGACCGCTGGGGCTGATGAGGTGTGCAGCTAGGGTAGTGTGACTCCCCACGGGAAGAGTGCGACCCCAGGGCAGTATAGTGGATGGTGGGAGTGATGGTAGTGAGAGTCCCAGTGCTGGTAGTGCTGGAGGAGCAAGGAGCACACAGACAACAGGTTGCAGTACAGGGTCTTTACTAAAATAGGTAAATTGACCCACAAACAGTCCCGGCTAGGAGGGGACCTGGATGTCTGAGAGCAACGGGGAAATTGGCCCTGGTCAGGGTGAGGGTGTAGGCCTACCGTGCTTTCTGCGCTCCTTCTGGCTATCTCCTCCTGATAGGATAACAGCCCACGTTTCCGAGCTCTCCGTGTATTCTCGCCTGTATGGCCTGCGACGTGGGTTCCTTTCTGCTCCCAGCCTGGTACGGCTTTACTGGTCCCTTCGGATGTGGCAGAGCCTCCAGGCTTCTTAGGCCAAGGAATATACAGTCCCTTGCGGACTGGTTCTCTGCTGGGGGATGTGGAATCCTTCCAGCCTCAGACACCAAAGTCTGGTAAAACTAAGTCTTTTCTCTGCCAAGATAGGCTCTCTTCGCCTCTTGTCTCTGGCTTGTGGCTCTCCTCCTGCCACACTTCCTCTTAGGTGCAACACAACTGTCCCTCTCTGCTCTGGGACCTGAATCCTCAGCTAGGTCGTCCAGTTCTCTCTAACCCTGCCCTCAGTACCAGCTTTTATAGGGGCAGCCAGCTCCCCCTACTGGCCTGAGACAGGAGGCATTGCATGCTAATGTTCCCCTGACTAGAGAACCTCCCCCTTGCTCTCAGACACAGCTTTAATTACACTTGTGGCATCCAGGTCAGTGTGACACATTCCCCCCTAGTGAAATTTAGTACTCCGGGACGAAACTGCAAAACAAAGACAATATGCATAACAATAAAACATTAATAGACAGACGACGCACAAATTGAGTTCTTAAGGTCACAGTGTGGTCTGTGACCGGGTGTCCATATCACCAACACAACGGGGAGCCTTAACCAGGTGGGGGTCTGTCCTACCCCAAGTCCTTTACAGTCTTAGTTCATTCCTTGGTTAGGCTCCAAACGCAGTCCATACAAGGTCCCGGTTATAAAAAGTCCATAACCTTTGAGTCCTTACGGTAGCTGCAAGAAACTGAAACACGCTATTAATAATCACGCAGGTAACTTGGCAAACATTTCAACATTTTGCAACAGGGTTATTTACAATTTTAGTACACTCTATATTCTCCAGCGAGCGGGTATCAGTCCCTTTGTGCTCCTGGTTGACCTCCTTAACCCACTGTCTGGTGGTGGACTGACTTGGCTTTCCCCACTAGCGTTAGGGGTACAGCTACCAGCTGGGTGTACAGGTAGGGCAGGCAGCTGTCTGCGGGTCCTTTGGCTTACCGCAGGCATGGCAGGCTCACTGTCAGCAGAGGGTTGACTCTCCTGGGCTGCTGGAACAGGCTCTTCTGCCTCTGGAACCGCTTGCTCCTCTTCACCTTCCGGCTCTGGTGTTGGTTGTTGCTGGGCCAGTTGCAGGAAATGCAGGACGGGTACCACTATGGCATCATTTATGCGAGTCCAGGACTGAGGAAACTCACCGAGAACGGTGCTGATCATTTCTTCCTTGTCCTCTGCGGGTTCAAGGTCACTCTGATCCTCTTCTGCACTGCGGAGTTGCTCGGGGCACCTTTTGAGGTGGTCTCTGGAGACGACACTAGTGGTTTCTCCTCCGTCCTTGGTGATTACGCACACCTTTGGGTTGTCGTGGTCAGACTGCAGTACGGTGTAGGGTTCCCTTTCCCACTGGTCGTCCAACTTATGTAGCCTTCTTTTTCGCTTTAGGACTTGCTCACCAGGTTCTAGGGGACTAGCAGGGGCGTGTTGATTGAAGAGTCTTTCTTGCTTCTTTCTCACCTGGGCCAGGCTCTTCTCCACACTCTCCTGTACCTTCTTGTACTGCAGTTGACTTTCCGTATCCCAGTCCGCATCCGGGGAGGTGTCCTCAGGTATTAGGACTCCCATCTCCAGGTCTACGGGCAGCTTACCCGGTCTGGCTCGCATCAGGTAAGCCGGGGTGCAGTTTGTAGCATTCACCGGGATATTGTTGTATAGGTCTATCAGGTCCGGCAGTTTTTCTGGCCACAGGCTGCGTTCCTCCAGGGGCAACGTCTTCAGGAGATCAATGACTATATTGTTCATCTTCTCACACATCCCGTTGGTTTGGGGGTGGTAAGGCGTTGTACGAATCTTCTTACAGCCATAGAGGTTGCAGAACTCCTGGAAGATTTCAGCTTCAAATGCTGGACCCTGGTCTGTCAGGACCTGTTCCGGATACCCGTGTGGACGGCAGAAGTATTGCTGGAAGGCTCTGGCCGCTGTTTGCGCTGTCAAGTCCTTTACCGGGACCACCACTAGAAAACGGGATTAGTGGTCCACGATTGTCAGGGCATAGATGTATCCTGACCGGCTGGGAGCCAATTTGACATGGTCCAGAGCTACCAGCTCAAGAGGCTGCGTGGTGACGATGGGCCTCAAGGGTGTCTTCTGGCTGGTGCGGTCCTTCCTCCTCAGGTGACAAGGGCCACAGTCTCTGCACCATTTTTCTACAGCTCCTCTCATGCCGACCCAAAAGAACCTTCCTCTTAGTAGGAACTCCAGTTTCTTCCAACCGAAGTGTCCCGCTCTGTCATGGTAGGCCCCCAGGACCATAGCTGCATCCCGCCTTGGGACCACGACTTGCCAGGTCAGCTCGTGCATCCGGTGGTTGACAATCCTTCTGCACAACTTGCCTTCGTAGAGGAACAGCTTGCTCTTCTCCTTCCATAGCTGCTTGGCTTCCTCTGGGGCATCTGGATCTAGGCGGGCGTCTTCCCGGGTCAGCAGATCTTTCACCAGGCGGACTGCAGGGTCACTATCTTGGGTCTCGGCCCAGCTGTGGTGAGGTAGGGGATTCATCATCACAGTTGTTAGATCCTCCTCCTTCACGTGGTGAGAGTGTTGAGCGGCTCCATACCGGTGAAACGCGGGGAGTTCTACCTCCTCCAGCTCTTCTGGGTCTTCGTCACCTTCAGGTAAGTGAGGCATTCTTGATAGGGCGTCCGCGTTGGCGTTGGTTTTGCCTGCCCGGTACTTGATCACGAAGTCATAGTTGGAGAGACGGGCCATCTACCGCTGTTCCAGGGCACCCAGTCTTGCATTGTCCAGGTGTGTCAACGGGTTGTTGTCCGTGTACACGGTGAACTTTGCGGAGGCCAGGTAATGCTTGAAGCGTTCCGTCACGGCCCACACCACCGCCAAGAATTCTAGCTTGAAGGAGCTGTAATTCTCCGGGTTCCTCTCGGTGGGCCTCAGCTTCCGACTGGCGTATGCGATCACCCGTTCTCTGCCCTGTTGGTTTTGGGACAGTACGGCTCCCAGTCCCACATTACTGGCATCTGTGTGGAGAATGAAAGGCTGGCCGTAATCAGGGTAGGCCAGGATCTCATCCCCCGTGAGGGCCATCTTTAACTGGCGGAAGGACTCCTCTTCCGGTTTATCCCACTTGAAGGGTGGCTTTTGACTTCGGGACTTAGACTGTCCGATCAGGAGGTCCTGCATAGGAGCTGCCATCTTAGTGAACCCGGGGATGAACCTTCGGTAGTAGCCTACCAACCCGAGAAACTGTCTCACCTCTTTGATGTTCGAGGGGCTTGGCCAGCTCTTGATTGCCGTGACCTTGTCAGGGTCAGGGGCCACTCCTTCCGCGCTTACCACGTGCCCTAGGTACTGGACCTTTGGTTTCAGCAGGTGACACTTCGATGGTTTCACCTTCAGGCCATAGCCTGCCAGGGCTTCGAACACCTCAGCCAGGTGCTTGAGATGGTCCTCGTAGGTCTTCGAATAGACGATCACGTCGTCCAGGTAAAGGAGGACCGTCTCGAAGTTTCGGTGCCCTAGACAGCATTCCATCAGCCGCTGGAAGGTCTCTGGTGCGTTGCAGAGCCCGAAAGGCATACAGTTGAACTCACTCAGTCCCATCGGGGTGGTGAAGGCGGTCTTCTCCTTGTCAGCCTCTGCCACAGGAACCTGCCAGTACCCGCTAGTAAGGTCCAAAGTAGAAAAGAAGTTAGCAGATTTTAGTGCGGCTAAAGACTCTTCTATTCTAGGCAGCGGATATGCGTCTTTGTGGGTGATTCGGTTGATTTGTCTATAGTCCACGCACATTCTCATGGTGCCGTCTTTCTTTTTCACCAGAACCAAGGGGGCTGCCCAGGGGCTACAGCTATCTCTAATGACCCCAGCTTCCTTCATCTCTCTTAGCATGCCCTTTGCGTTCTGATAATGTGCAGGGGGTACAGGCCTGTGTCTCTCTTTTATTGGTGGGTGGCTCCCTGTGGGGATGTGGTGTTCTATCCCCTTTACTCTGCCGAAGTCTAGCGGGTGCTTACTAAAGACTCTCTCGTACTCCTGTACCACCCGGTAGACTCCTTGTTTTTGGTTCAGGGGAGTGGAGTCAGCACCCACGTGGAGTTTCTGGCACCAGTCCTCCATTTGTTTCTGGGAGCCATTACCCTCCGCCTGTGGAGATGGAGGCAAGGGCTCCACGGCCCTGATAGCTTGGTGTTCGACAACAAACAGTTTGGCGAGTGTAGCGTACCTGGGTAAGTGTACCTCCCTCTCCCCAATGTTGAGGATGCGGACGGGCACCCTCCCATGACGGACATCAACCACCCCCCGGGCTGTCAAAATGGTGGGCCTGCTGTCTGAGTACACGGGTTCTACCATGGCTTGGTAGTCTCTACCTCTCAACCCGATTGCAGTCCGACACCAGATCATCATTTCACTTTTGGGAGGCATGGAAATGGGGAATGGAGCACTGAGTCTTACGCTACCGATCTCACCACCAGACAGTTCTACCTGCTGCCGTCTCATCAGGGCTTTTATCTCCTTGTTGAGGACTCTCTGTTGGCTGGAACTAGCATTCACCGCCACCTGTTGTAGAATTACAATTACCTCTGAAAGACAATTTTCAATTATGTTAGTACCCACAGTTATTTTAGGGTGACTTTCATGACGGTCAATGTCCACAATAATCACTCCCTGTGCCGGCAGTTCAACTTTACCAATTTTAATGGTCATCTCCTTGAACCCCATCTGCGGCACGGGTAAGCCATTACTGGCGATGATGCTCAAGTTACTGTCTGGGTACCGTGTGATATCAGCATCAGTCCAATACTGCTTAAAAAGTACATAAGGGATTGTGGTTACTTGCGACCCAGTATCCAGCAAGGCGCTCATGGGGATACCGTCCAGCACCACGGGTAAAACCGGACGCCCCCCCACGTACTTATTACGCCAATTGTAAGGGCCTGGTGATCTTATGCCTGGGGGTTGGCCCTCTGCCCCAGGTTGGACCCGTTTAAATTACAGTACCTGGAAATGTGTCCGGGCTGGTTGCATCGACGGCAAATGGGCTGTCCATCCTCTGCGTAGCGGTCTGTGGGCCTCCCTCGGAACGACGGGATCCTCCTCTCTCGACGCCACGGGACATCCTCCGGACTTGAAGCCAGCTCGATGGGTCTTGACGGGTCCACTCGCAACGCCTGGACGGTCCTGGTCAATGCCGCAACGCTCCTGGTCAGCTCCTGGACTTGGTGGTGCAGGTCTTTCGACGGGGCTTGGTTCAGGGCCTGTGCATCAGCCTCCACGGAGTCCATAGAGGAGGGCGCCGCCTCCTGGTGGTAGGTGATAGCAGGGCTCCGGGGGTTTATAGCGCCACTGGTTGCAGATTCACGGAGCACCCTTATGGCCCTGTCCTTAAAGTGGGCAAAGGTCAGGTCGGGGTTCTGAAAGAACATGAGGCGCAGTTGGGCCCTGTGGGCGCTAGACAGCAGACCTTCTATGAATTGTTCTGTTAGCAGCTTATCGGTTTCCTGCACACTGCCAGGGTCAGTTTGTTGAATAGCCCTCAAGGCTTCCTGCAGATTTAGGGCATAGTCTCTGATGCTGTCTTGTGCCCGCTGCTTACATCCATAGAACCTCATTTTAATCTCAGCGGAGGTACGTGTATCAAAGGTACCCCGCAGCCGGGCCAGAATACCCTTCACAGTCCTTTTCTCCTCAGTGGGCCATGATTTTACCTCCCTTTGGGCTGCGCCAGTTAACTGCCCTGTCAATATGCTGACCTTCTGTTCCTCTGTCAGGGGGTAAACCTGGAACAAACTGTACAGCCTTTCCTTAAAGTCAGTTAGGGCATGGGGCTCCCCTGAGTACTTGGGCAGCCAGGCCGCTCCAGGGATGTAGGGCAAGGAAAAGGGCATCACCGCTGCTGCAGCTGCGTTGGTGGTAGTGGGCGCCTCTGTGTCCGACATCTTCCTCCCCCCTAGTTAAGCGTGGCCTACCTTCCGACGATCCTCTTCTGTAGGCCGCGGCTCCGATGGGGCTGCTGCTATGGACGAGGACCTGGCGTCGCGTCCTGATGACGTCAGCGTCGCTCTCTCTCCCTTCCAGGACCTTGCGCAGCGTCGGTGCGTGGGGCGGAGCTTCGGATCTCACACGGTTTTGACGTCCACGCCCCTCTTCTTCCCGCGCGGCGTCCTGAAGATGGCGTCCGATGGCGGGAAGCAGCTGCGGATAGCGGGAAGAAGGCAGAAGACGGCGGGAAACGGTCCAAGATGGCGTCTGATGGCGGGAATCGGCTCCAGACGGCGGGAAACGACTCCGGACGGTGGGAAACTTCACCACAGGTAAGTTACAAAAGTCTTTTTCAGGCTCGCAGTACCCGGTGGTTGCGGGCACGAAATCCTGCCGACTACGCCAAAGCTGACTCGCCCCCTGGGCCGTGGGGCACTCGGATCCGGGCAATAGGGAAACGGTGGGAGTAGTAGTGGCAACCCGGTTCCGTGGCTCAGGGTGGTCAGGCCAGTGGTAGTCCGTTATGTACTGATGTTTATGTCCGACTACGCCACCCGTGGATTGCGGTTATTAGGAACCGCCGCTGCATGCAGACCGCTGGGGCTGATGAGGTGTGCAGCTAGGGTAGTGTGACTCCCCACGGGAAGAGTGCGACCCCAGGGCAGTATAGTGGATGGTGGGAGTGATGGTAGTGAGAGTCCCAGTGCTGGTAGTGCTGGAGGAGCAAGGAGCACACAGACAACAGGTTGCAGTCCAGGGTCTTTACTAAAACAGGTAAATTGACCCACAAACAGTCCCGGC
The DNA here is from genome assembly GCF_046119375.1 of Phyllobates terribilis. NCBI lineage: Eukaryota > Metazoa > Chordata > Amphibia > Anura > Dendrobatidae > Phyllobates > Phyllobates terribilis. The sequence goes on from NW_027362762.1 coordinate 642,059,492, forward strand.
TAGGAGGGGACCTGGATGTCTGAGAGCAACGGGGAAATTGGCCCTGGTCAGGGTGAGGGTGTAGGCCTACCGTGCTTTCTGCGCTCCTTCTGGCTATCTCCTCCTGATAGGATAACAGCCCACGTTTCCGAGCTCTCCGTGTATTCTCGCCTGTATGGCCGGCGACGTGGGTTCCTTTCTGCTCCCGGCCTGGTACGGCTTTACTGGTCCCTTCGGTTGTGGCAGAGCCTCCAGGCTTCTTAGGCCAAGGAATATACAGTCCCTTGCGGACTGGTTCTCTGCTGGGGGATGTGGAATCCTTCCAGCCTCAGACACCAAAGTCTGGTAAAATTAAGTCTTTTCTCTGCCAAGACAGGCTCTCTTCGCCTCTTGTCTCTGGCTTGTGGCTCTGCTCCTGCCACACTTCCTCTTAGGTGCAACACAACTGTCCCTCTCTGCTCTGGGACCTGAATCCTCAGATAGGTCGTCCAGTTCTCTCTAACCCTGCCCTCAGTACCAGCTTTTATAGGGGCAGCCAGCTCCCCCTACTGGCCTGAGACAGGAGGCATTGCATGCTAATGTTCCCCTGACTAGAGAACCTCCCCCTTGCTCTCAGACACAGCTTTAATTACACTTGTGGCATCCAGGTCAGGGTGACACATGTGCAGTACTGATTCTATTAGGCCATTTATACTAAGCTCCACCAGATTTAAAATTACTAATAATGTTTATCTGTATCTTGGCTGGAAAATTATTTGGGCCTTGTAGCAGTGTGCAGTACTGTTTCTATTAGGCCATCTATACTAAGCGCCACCAGATTTAAAATTACTAATCATGTTTATCTGTATCTTGGCTGGAAAATAATTTGGGCTTTGTAGCAGTGTGCATTACTGATTCTATTAGGCCATCTATACTAAGCTCCACCAGATTTAAAATGACTAATCATGTTTATCTGTATCTTGGCTGGAAAATAATTTGGGCTTTGTAGCAGTGTGCAGTACTGATTCTATTAGGCCATCTATACTAAGCTCCACCAGATTTAAAATTACTAATCATGTTTATCTGTATCTTGGCTGGAAAATAATTTGGGCTTTGTAGCAGTTTGCAGTACTGATTCTATTAGGCCATCTATACTAAGCTCCACCAGCTTTCAAATTAATAATAATTTTTAGCTGCATGTAGCCCGGAAAATAATTTTGGGTCTCCTAGATGCGCAAGACACATGAGTGCCTTCTTGCTGCACTACCTGCAACATGACCCTCAGATTGTCAGAATTCGAAGTAATCCTGACTACTGGGTTGCCACACTCTTAAATCCCCCACACTCTTCGATCAACCTTTTCATTTTAATAAAGAACAAAAAAATGGTCATTTTTGAAATTATAAGCATTAGCAGGTTATTAGAAACCTAAATCAAACAGTTTTCAACTCAAAACTTTATTCTAGGTGATGTTACATTTGCACATAGGACCCCTTGTTCGAAAGGAGCTTCTGAATTGTCTCGTCCATTGAATTTGTCAGGTTTTGGATGGTTTCTGCTTCAATTGTTTTGCATGAGGACAGAATACCCTCCCAGAGCTGTTGCTTAGATGTGAACTGCCTCCCGCCATCATAGACACTCCTTTTGATGATGCTCCAGAGGTTCTGAATGGGGTTGAGGTCAGGGGAGCATGGGGGTCACACCATAAGTTTGTCCCCTTTGATGCCCATATCAGCCAGAGATGCAGATGTGTTATGTGCAGCATGAGATGGTGCATTATCATGCATGAAAATGATCTTGCTGTGGAATACACGGTTCTTCTTCTTGAACCATGGCAGGAAGTGCTGTTTGAGAAACTCCACATACATTATGGAGTTCATCTTTACCCCTTCAGGGATCCTAAAGGGGCCGACAATCTCTCTCCCCATGATTCCAGCCCAAAACATTACTCCACCTCCTCCTTGTTGGCGCTGTAGCTGTGTTTGCGTGGGGTGTCCAGCAACCAGCCATCCTCCACTCCATCCATCTGGACCATCAAGCGTTGCACGGCACTCATCGGTGACCAAAACAGTTTTGAAGTCAGTCTTCATGTATTGTTTGGCCCACTGGAGCCATTTCTGCTTGTGTGCAGTGGATAGAGGAGGTCGACAGGATGGCTTATGCACAGCTGCAAACCTCTGAAGGACTCTGCATCTTGTTGTTCGGGGGACTTTGGAGGCACCAGCAGCTTGAAAAACTTGTCTGCTGCTATGACAAGGCTTTTTTGCCACTGCTTTTTTAACCTGACGTAATTGCCTGTAGGAAAGAGTCCTAAATTTTCCCTTATCAGCACGCACACGTGTGTACTGTGAATCAGCTACATACTTCTTGATTGTGCAATGATCAGGATGAAGTGTCTTGGCAATGTTGATTGTAGTCATGCCTTGACCTAAACACTCCACAATTTGTTGCTTCTCAGCAGCCGACACATCCTTTTTCTTTCCCATTTTGGCAGAAAATGTAGGCTGCTAAATAATGTGGGACAGCCTTCTTAAGTAGTCTTACCTTTCATTGGACACACCTGCCAAACTAATTAGCACAGGTGTCTGCAATTGCTTACAGTGATATAAAGAGCCCTGACACACATCATCATCAATGAGTTTAACTGACAAACAAACAAATTCTTCCCTTATCACTCCTAAACACTTTTTGCATAATAATTTGTAACACAGTGTACATGTGCTTTTCCACAAAACACCAGTGGTTCACGTAGTGAATCTTACAGTTCTAACTTGCCAACCGTGGTCTGTATGGAGTTGTTCAATAAAGGGCCCAAAATTAAGATAACATAGACGGGAGAGGTCTCTATGAATAGGAATTCCTAAGTATTTGATACCCTGTGAGGGCCAGGCAAAGGGAAAGTTGGACTGGATGGAATCCTGTATGGATTTGGGGAGGGAGACATCGAGGGCCTCAGACTTCACTGCATTGATTTTAAAATTTGATCATGTAACAAAGTGATCTATTTCAGCCATAACAGCAGGGATGGATATATGTGACTGAGTGATATATACTAGGACATCATCAGCAAATGCAGAGCACTTGTACTCGGTGCCTCCCACCTCAATCCACCTAATATTAGGGTTATGGTGAATTGATGAGAGCAGGTGCTCCATCACTAGGATGTATAAGAGAGGGGACAGAGGACATCCCTGCCTTGTCCCATTGGTGATTATGAAAGGTGATGAAAATGTTCCATCTATCTTCAGCCTAGGTGACGTATTGCAATACAGGGCCCTGATTTTGCCTATAAAAGGGTCCCCTAGACCCCTACCCCTAGCTTTTTAAGGGAATAATATATGGCGTGCCATGAGACTCCATGGAGTGCTTTCTCAGCATCCAACGAGAGTATCTAATTACAAATTTTTAACTGCATCTAGCCCAGGAAATACTTTGTGCCTAGTAGCAGTGTCTGCTAGTCAGCGGATTATCCCAGCTGTTAAGCAAGCTACACCACCTGTAGTTTGGACACTTAATTTTTTCGAAGGAAATGGTTCAGGCCCCGGGACACTCAGTGAAGAGGATCGGGGAGACACCCCAAGGCATAGGGGCTGGGACTGGCGGTAGGACGCCTTGCGGTGGACCGCCAAGCTCGATCCTTATAAAAGCTTTTTAACTGCAACAGCTTTAGTGGACGCTACTGGAGCTGGAATTACGCGGCTGCTGGCATGAGACTTGCCCTCCAATAGATCCTTGTAAAAGGATTTAAAGTGTATTCATTCAAATTAGAGAGACAATTTAAATTAAAAAGCTTAGACCTGCCTCCACCACAGGGAGGCTCGCTCGACCCACCAGCGGATAGGCACCAGTACTGGGAGAGGGGGGCTGGCCGTCAGGGTCCACCGCAGCTCTGGCACAAACCCGGCGACACAGAGGTCGCACGGGCAGGAACGGACTGGCCGTGTCGGCTTCGCACTTTTTTGGTTTTAGAAGGTAATGACATGCCTATATCTGTGTCTCCCCCTCCTTTTACTCCTCCACCTCTTTTCTTTTCGCATAACTATATGTACTTGTCACTTTTCCATGTGTTAGTTGTGTCTTCTGAGCAGTTTGTCAGTTTTTGGACACCTTTGAAGGTGTTTTCTATGTATTTCTATGTGTTTTTGTTTGCCTGCCATTGGTTTTAACGGTGTTCGAAGGTGTTCGACGAACAGTACGACGAACAATTCGGCGAACATACGGGTGTTCGACGAACCGAACCGAACTCGAACACTACGGGGGTGGCTCAACACTAGTAGACAGCTGTGCAGACTTTGGTCTTGATAAAACACAGTGGCCCTACACCAGCAGATGACATAGCTCCCCAAACCCATCACTGATTGTGGAAACTTCAAACTAGACCTCAAGTAGCTTGGATTGTGTGCCTCTCCACTCTTCCTCCAGACTGTGGGACCTTGATTTCCAAATGAAATGCACAATTTACTTTCATCTGAAAACAACACCTTGGACCACTGAGCAACAGTCCAGGTCTTTTTCTCCTTGGCCCTAGTAAGGCGCTTTTGGCATTGTCTATTGGTCATGAGTGGCTTGACACAAGGAATGCAACACTTGTAGCCCATGTACTGGATAGCTCTGTGTGTGGTGGCTCGTGAAGCAATGACTCCAGCAGCAGTCCACTCCTTGTGAATCTCCCCCAAATTTTTGAATGGCCTTTTCAAGGCTGCGGTTATCCCAGTTGCTTGTGCATCTTTTTCTACCACACTTTTTCCTTCCACTCAACTTTCCATTAATATGCTTGGATACAGCACTCTGTGAACAGCCAGCTTCTTTAGCATTGACCTTTTGTGGCTTACCCCCCTTGTGTGTGTCAATAACTGCCCTCTGGACATCTGTCAAGTCAGCTGTCTTCCCCCTGACTGTGGAGCCTACTGAAACAGACTAAGGGGCCTTTTTAAATGGGTAGGAAGCCTATGTATGTGTTTTTTTGTTAATTATTCCAATTTACTGAGATAATGACTTTTGTGTTTTCATTGGCTGTAAGTAGTGATGAGTAAGCACTAAAATTCTCGGGTATTTGTTGCTTGGGTAGAGCAAATTGGAATACTCAAGTGCTTGAGTCCGAGCAATAAGCCCAATGTAAGTCTATAGAAAACTCGAGCATTTTTCCGGCGGCTCCCCCCCCGGCGATCTGCAGATGGCCTAAAAATTGCCCAAATCAATGGAAACAGTGCTCAAATGACATGGGAACAGCATGGAGAAGACCACTGGAAGCATTTCTGACTCCCAGGTCACTGCTGTCAACAATGTTGTCAGAGGTATTACGCCACTTTTATGGACTCACAATAAAACATACAAAAACAAAATGGATTTTCCTGGGAAATATGTTAAGGAACATCCTTTCCAGGGTAATGACTTGTATATAAAGCAAAAGAAATATACAAAAACAAAAATGCTCCTCCACACCTTGGGCTATGTTCACATGTAGCGTTTTTGATGCGTTTTTGCACTTTTGCATTGCTTTCAACGGTGAAAAATGCATTCATCGGGAAATGTCATTTTAACATTTTAGTACCTTATCTGGCCATGTGGTGTATGAGACATCATCAGACACATCCTGTTTCATTTATGAAGGAGAGACTCTGAAAGTCACAAACACTATTTTTATAGCCTTACTATTCTTAAAGGGCCAGCAGTCGTCTATGATTTGTTGTTCCCATTATTAAAGAGTGGGTCTCCTATACTGTAATTGCATATGAAGTGACTGCAAGGGCTGCAAAAATTTGGACGTACCCCAATACCCCCTTGAAGAGACATAGAGGAGGTTCTCAGTAAAAAACAATGTTCCCATTATAAAAGAGTGGGTCTCCTGTAGTGGTAATTAGAGATGAGCGTTGTTCTACTCGAACTGTTCGCCAATCTCAAATTCGAGCTGTTTTGGGCGGTGTTCGAGCCGGTCGGCGAACACGAACAATTTGAGAAAAATTCGGCTGTTCGAGGTTATGTTCGATAACTGTTCGTGCACCAAAATCATAACTGGATTTTTTCTCAGTAATGATGAAAATTAATGTTAATACGCAGTTTGAGTGTACAGCGGGGCGGGGGGAGGGGCAGGGGATGGATCTCTGCAGGAACAATGAAGATCTCCATTTTTTTTTCTCTTTCCCGCATTTGCAGTGGGGAGGTGCAATCTGTCAGCCTATCAGCAGCGCACACACGGAGCGAAGTGCTTTTTTTCACACAAGCAAGGGCATGTGTGATTGGCAGTGTATGTCACATGTCCTTGCCCTATAAGACCAAGCCATTTTCCCCGTCGCCACCATTTTCTCACTGCTGCAGCTGCGTGTTAGATGGCACCGCTGTTGCTGTGTGCGCTATACCTTGTTAATTTCAAGCCAATTTTCGCACAAATATACAGATAGCTTGGGAGTAGGGAATAGTTGTGATTGCAGTCCTTTTAAGGACTAGGTTACAGCATTTCCTACGACTTTTATCAGGCAGGTCTGTGCTCTTAAATAGATAGATTGTGGGAGTAAAGACTAATTGTAATTGGAGTCCTTTTCAGGACTAGGTTACATCAGTTCCTATCAGTTTTTGCCAGGCAGGTCTGTGCCAGTGCTGTGCAAGTTTTTTTCACAGCATTTGGCTGAATCTAGCAAAGCTAATCCTTTTTGGCCTATTGCAGAGTGTGTTAGTCAGTGGAGTAGCCTATCTGTGTTGCAAGATATACCACCTGTGTATAGAATACCAATTTTTTTACTGCACCTAGTGAAGTAAAATCTTTTGGGCATAGCATCATTCTATTAGTCCATCTATACTGACCTCCATCAGGTTGCAAACTGAATATAATTTTTTTCTGCATCTAGCTCTGAAAAAATATTTGGGCTTCTAGCAGTGTGTGGGACTTGGTCTATTAGTCCATCTATACTGACCTCCATCAGGTTGCAAATTAAAAATAATTTTTTTCTTCATTTAGCTCTGAAAAAATATTTGGGCTTCTAGCAGCGTGTGGGACTTGTTCTATTAGTCCATCTATACTGACCTCCAACAGGTTGCAAATTAAAAATAATTTTTTTCTGCATCTAGCTCTGAAAAAATATTTGGGCTTCTAGCAGTGTGTGGGACTTGGTCTATTAGTCCATCTATACTGACCTCCATCAGGTTGCAAATTAAAAATAATTTTTTTCTGCATCTAGCTCTGAAAAAATATTTGGGCTTCTAGCAGTGTGTGGGACTTGGTCTATTAGTCCATCTATACTGACCTCCATCAGGTTGCAAATTGAATAAAAAAATTTTCTGCATCTAGCTCTGAAAAAATATTTGGGCTTCTAGCGGTGTGTGGGACTTGGTCTATTAGTCCATCTATACTGACCTCCATCAGGTTGCAAATTAAAAATAATTTTTTTCTGCATCTAGCTCTGAAAAAATATTTGGGCTTCTAGCAGTGTGTGGGACTTGGTCTATTAGTCCATCTATACTGACCTCCATCAGGTTGCAAACTGAATATAATTTTTTTCTGCATCTAGCTCTGAAAAAATATTTGGGCTTCTAGCAGTGTGTGGGACTTGGTCTATTAGTCCATCTATACTGACCTCCATCAGGTTGCAAATTAAAAATAATTTTTTTCTTCATTTAGCTCTGAAAAAATATTTGGGCTTCTAGCAGCGTGTGGGACTTGTTCTATTAGTCCATCTATACTGACCTCCAACAGGTTGCAAATTAAAAATAATTTTTTTCTGCATCTAGCTCTGAAAAAATATTTGGGCTTCTAGCAGTGTGTGGGACTTGGTCTATTAGTCCATCTATACTGACCTCCATCAGGTTGCAAATTAAAAATAATTTTTTTCTGCATCTAGCTCTGAAAAAATATTTGGGCTTCTAGCAGTGTGTGGGACTTGGTCTATTAGTCCATCTATACTGACCTCCATCAGGTTGCAAATTGAATAAAAAAAATTTCTGCATCTAGCTCTGAAAAAATATTTGGGCTTCTAGCGGTGTGTGGGACTTGGTCTATTAGTCCATCTATACTGACCTCCATCAGGTTGCAAATTAAAAATAATTTTTTTCTGCATCTAGCTCTGAAAAAATATTTGGGCTTCTAGCAGTGTGTGGGACTTGGTCTATTAGTCCATCTATACTGACCTCCATCAGGTTGCAAATTAAAAATAATTTTTTTCTTCATTTAGCTCTGAAAAAATATTTGGGCTTCTAGCAGTGTGTGGGACTTGTTCTATTAGTCCTTCTATACTGACCTCCAGCAGGGTGCAAATTGAATATAATTTTTTTCTGCATCTAGCTCTGAAAAAATATTTGGGCTTCTAGCGGTGTGTGGGACTTGGTCTATTAGTCCATCTATACTGACCTCCATCAGGTTGCAAATTAAAAATAATTTTTTTCTGCATCTAGCTCTGAAAAAATATTTGGGCTTCTAGCAGTGTGTGGGACTTGGTCTATTAGTCCATCTATACTGACCTCCATCAGGTTGCAAATTAAAAATAATTTTTTTCTGCATCTAGCTCTGAAAAAATATTTGGGCTTCTAGCAGTGTGTGGGACTTGGTCTATTAGTCCATCTATACTGACCTCCATCAGGTTGCAAATTGAATAAAAAAAATTTCTGCATCTAGCTCTGAAAAAATATTTGGGCTTCTAGCGGTGTGTGGGACTTGGTCTATTAGTCCATCTATACTGACCTCCATCAGGTTGCAAATTAAAAATAATTTTTTTCTGCATCTAACCCAGCCAATAGTTTTGGCCTAATACCACAGTTTGGCCACTCAGCTCTGCTCGGTTACCATCCATTGTTTTTTTGTGCAAACAACTCCAGAGTTGTGAATTAGTTAACCACCAAAATGAGTGGAAAAAGGCCTGCTGCTGGTGGAAAGGGGAATAGGCGTGTTGGGAAGGGGAAAAAAGGTTGTGTCCGTGGGGTAGGTGCAGAAGAAAGACCATCTTCCAGCCAAACTAAAATGTCTACTTCTTTTAGCGGACAATGTGATAAGATCCCTTTCTTACGGCCACGCCAATCGCTACAAATTCCAGATGAGGCACAAAAACAGCAGGTGCTTCAACGGATATCAAGTGCTCCTTTAAGTGGGCTCTCCTCCACATCAACTTCAACATCACAAATACTCCAGTCCTCAAAGGTGTCACCCAAATCGCACTTGCTTCCTCACAGCTCCCAAATCTCCAGCTGCCCGTCTGAGTATGAGGTAGAACAGATGGTTGAGTCTGCAGAGCTGTTTACTCATACTATAGCCTGGGAATCAGAGGTCGACTCCAGCGCTTCTGTGAATCCAGACGAGGAAATGATCTGCACTGATGCCCAGAATCTTTATGAGTCGGATCCAGGACCAGACGCAGAAGGTTCTGACCATAATGTAGACCCTCATTCCCAAACTGTAACTCCTGTTGGTGGAGACAATGAGGAAGACGATGATAAGACTCAAATACCTGATTGGAGCGACAACTTTAGTTTTTTGTCAGGGCAGGAACAGGTTGGCTCTGAGGACGACGGGTGTGATAACGCACAGGGTGATGATGATGAGGTCGGAGATCCCACTTACTGTCAACCCACAGTCAGCCAAGAGATGAGGTCAGCAGAGGAGGTGGAGGAAGATGCTAGTGACGACGAGGTCAGGTTGCGCCTTCCTGGACAGAGACGTAGTACTGGAAGCACGTCAACAACTGCATCCTCAAACACAACTCTGCCTCTCACCACAAGTCGTGGTGGCTCTTCAGGTCGCATGGGTGCTAAGCCTTGCATAGCCTGGGCATTTTTTCAGATCGATAAAGATGACCCAACTCGTGTTATCTGTAACATTTGTCAGCAAAAGCTAAGTAGAGGCCAAAAAATACATAGTTTGAGTACTTCATGCATGAACCGGCACATGGACATGAAGCATAAGTTGCAGTGGGAAGCTCAGTGTGCTACAATGCGGTCTAGCCGGCCGGGCCAACCACCGTCTGCCATATCTTGTGCATCCGCGGCCTCTTCATCCTCTGTGACTGGGGGGACAGCAGTCACACCTGTTTTGGGGTGCAGACCTGCCACCTCTTTACCCGCAACAGCCAGCGTGATTGGCAGGTCATCATTTTCTTTGGAGGTGGTAACACCAGCTGGTCTTGAGCGCTGTCCGACATCGATAGCACCACCTTTGGATCAAGGCAACCTAACATGTCCGCCTGCATCTTCCTCACAGACCGGCAGTTTGCCGGGGACACCCTTATCAACCCCGTCTAAGCACAATAGCCAGCCCTCGGTCCCTCAGATGTGGACAAGTAAAAGACCATTTCCTCCTAGCCATGAGAAAGCTAAGAGGTTGAATTTCACCATCTGCAAGCTCTTGGCTACAGAAATGCTGCCTTTCCGCCTGGTGGACACAGAGGATTTTCGAGACCTTATGTCCGTCGCAGTGCCCCAGTACCAGATGCCCAGTCGGCACTACTTCTCAAAGAAAGGTGTGCCTGCGCTCCACCAGCATGTCGCACACAACATCACCGCTTCTTTGAGAAACTCTGTGTGTGACAGGGTGCATTTCACCACAGACACTTGGACGAGTAGGCATGGACAGGGGCGTTACATGTCGCTGACTGGGCACTGGGTAACTATGGTGACAGCAGGACAAGGGGCTGCTGTCCAAGTCTTGCCGTCCCCACGAGTTGTGCGTCAATCCTCTTTATGTCATTTTTCCTCCACTGCTTCTGCCTCCTCAACCTCCTCTCGGTCTTCCACCTGCACCCAAACCCTGTCTGGTCATGCCACAAGCTTTCTAACTGCGCAGAAGGGATCCTGCACACCTCCTTACTATGCTGGCAGTAGGGCTCAACGTCATCAGGCGGTTTTTACATTGAAATGTCTGGGAAATGTGAGTCACACAGCTGAGGAGTTGTGGTCAGCTCTGGAGAACCAATTTCATGAATGGTTGTCTCCACTGGACCTGAAACCAGGGAAGGCCGTGTGCGACAATGCTGCAAACCTAGGTGCGGCCCTTCGCCGGGGCAATGTCACACACGTGCCTTGTATGGCTCACGTGTTGAACCTGGTTGTCCAGCAATTTTTAGCCCACTATCACAGACTAGATGGCCTTCTGCAGAGGGCACGGTCGCTGTGTGCTCACTTCCGCCGTTCGCATCCCGCATCTCAGCGACTTACATCTCTACAGAAGTCGTTGGGCCTGCCACTTCACCGGCTAAAATGCGATGTGCCTACCCGGTGGAATTCAACTCTGCACATGTTGCAGCGACTGTGGCAGCACCGACAAGCCCTGGTGCAATACGTTCTGACGTATAGCCTGGGCCAACGAGATTCAGAGGTGGGGCAAATCACGCTGGAGGAGTGGTCTCAGATGAGGGACCTATGCACCCTTCTGCACAGTTTTGAAATGGCGACGAAGATGTTTAGTGCTGACGATGCCATTATCAGCATGACTATTCCGGTGATTTACATGCTGGAGCACATGTTAAACAGAATTCGGAGTCAGGTGGTGGCACAAGAGGAGGTGGAGGAAGTAGAGGAGGAGGAGTTGTATGCGGAAGGGCTAACATCTGCAAGGTCCAGACGGTCGGCAGCACCAAGGCGGCAGGCATGTGAGGGTGGGGGAGATGATTTTACCAGGGCGCATGGTAGCAGCCAAACTAGTGAGGAAGGTGCAGGAGCCCAGGAAGAAGTGGAGGACGAACTGATGGAAGACTCATCAGATGAGGGAGACCTTGATCACATTTCTGTTGTGCGAGGTTGGGGGGAGAGGACAGAGGAAGGAAGCATGATTGCTACCTCGCCACCAACACAACAGGGACTTGGTGCTCCTGGATGCGCAACACACATGAGTGCCTTCTTGCTGCACTACCTGCAACATGACCCTCGAATTGTGAGAATTAGAAATAATCCTGACTACTGGGTTGCCACACTGTTAGATCCCCGGTACAAAAGTAAATTTGCAGAAATTATTCCTGCCATAGAAAGGGATGCACGCATGCAGGAGTATCAGCAGAGACTGTTGCAGAATCTTACATGTGCTTTTCCACAAAATACCAGTGGTGCACGTAGTGAATCTCACAGTTCCAACTTGCCAACCGTGGGACCGTCAAGTGTTCAGCACTCAAACCGTAACAGAACCACAGTATCTGCTGGTAACATCAATTTTGCGGAATCATTTCACCACTTTTTTAGCCCATCCTTTGCAAGGCCACAGGAGACAAGAAGTCTGACACATAGTCAACGCCTAGAGACGATGGTACAGGAGTATCTCCAAGTAAACATTGAAGCCACGACTGTGTCACTGGACCCTTGCTCTTTTTGGGCTTCCAATCTGGATAAATGGCCGGAGCTAGCCACTTACGCCTTGGAGATCTTGTCATGCCCCGCAGCCAGCGTTCTGTCTGAACGTGTGTTCAGCGCTGCTGGTGGTGTGCTGACAGATAAGCGCACGCGGCTCTCCACTGATAATGTAGACAGACTCACGTTCATAAAGATGAACAAATCATGGATCCGAAACGACTTTTCTACCCCTGTGTCATCCTGGGGAGAGTAAAAGCTTGATGATTGGTTAAAATCACCCTACCAACCGTTTTAAGCTTTCAAATTACTAATCATGTTTATCTGTATCTTGACTGGAAAATAATTTGGGCTTTGTAGCAGTGTGCAGCACTGATCCTATTAGGCCATCTATAATAAGCTTCACCAGATTTAAAATTAAAAATAATTTTTAGCTGCATCTAGCCCGGAAAATAATTTTGGGGCTCCGAGATGCGCAAGACACATAAGTGCCTTCTTGCTGCACTACCTGCAGCATGACCCTCATATTGTCAGAATTCGAAGTAATCATGACTACTGGGTTGCCACACTCTTAGATCCCCCAAACTTTTCGATCAACCTTTTCATTTTAATAAAGACCAAAAAAATGGTCATTTTTGAAATTATAAGCATTAGCAGGTTGTTAGAAACTGAAATCAAACAGTTTTCAACTCAAAACTTTATTCTAGGTGATGTTACATTTTCACATAGGACCCCTTGTTCGAAAGGAGCTTCTGAACTCTCTCGTCCATTGAATTTGTCAGGTTTTGGATGGTTTCTGCTTCAATTGTTTTGCATGAGGACAGAATACCCTCCCAGAGCTGTTGCTTAGATGTGAACTGCCTCCCGCCATCATAGACACTCCTTTTAATGATGCTCCAAAGGTTCTGAATGGGGTAGAGGTCAGGGGAGCATGGGGGTCACACCATAAGTTTGTCCCCTTTTATGCCCATATCAGCCAGAGATGCAGATGTTTTATGTGCAGCATGAGATGGTGCATTATCATGAAGAAAAATGATCTTGCTGTGAAATACACGGTTCTTCTTCTTGAACCATGGCAGGAAGTGCTGTTTGAGAAAATCCACATACATTATGGAGTTCATCTTTAGCGCCTTCAGGGATCCTAAAGGGGCCAACAATCTCTCTCCCCATGATTCCAGCCCAAAACATTACTCCACCTCCTCCTTGTTGGCGCTGTAGCCGTGTTTGCGTGGGGTGTCCATCAACCAGCCATCCTCCACTCCATTCATCTGGACCATCGAGCGCTGCACGGCACTCATCCGTGAACAAAACAGTTTTGAAATCAGTCTTCATGTAATGTTTGGCCCACTGGAGCCGTTTCTGCTTGTGTGAAGTGGATAGAGGAGGTCGACAGGATGGCATATGCACAGCTGCAAACCTCTGAAGGACCCTGCATCTTGTTGTTCGGGGGACGTTGGAGGCACAAGCAGCTTCAAAAACTTGTCTGCTGCTATGACAAGGCTTTTTTGCCGCTGCTGTTTCAACCTGACGTAATTGCCTGTAGGAAAGAGTCCTCAATTTGCCCTTATCAGCACGCACACGTGTGTACTGTGAATCAGCTACATACTTCTTGATTGCCAAGACACTTCATCCTGATCATCGCACAATGTTGATTGTAGTCATGCCTTGACCTAAACACTCCACAATTTGTTGCTTCTCAGCAGCCGACACATCCTTTTTCTTTCCCATTTTGGCAGAAAATGTAGGCTGCTTAATAATGTGAGAGAGCCTTCTTAAGTAGTCTTGCCTTTCATTGGACACACCTGCCAAACTAATTAGCACAGGTGTCTGCAATTGCTTACAGTGATATAAAGAGCCCTGACACACATCACCATCAATGAGTTTAACTGACAAACAAACAAATTCTTCCCTTATCACTCCTAAACACTTTTTGCATAATAATTTGGAACGCGGTGTACATGTGCTTTTCCACAAAACACCAGTGGTTCACGTAGTGAATCTTACAGTTCTAACTTGCCAACCGTGGTCTGTATGGAATTGTTCAATAAAGGGCCCAAAATTAAGATAACATAGATGGGAGAGGTCTCTATGAATAGGAATTCCTAAGTATTTGATACCCTGTGAGGGCCAGGCAAAGGGAAAGTTGGACTGGATGGAATCCTATATGGATTTAGGGAGGGAGACATCGAGGGCCTCAGACTTCGCTGCATTGATTTTAAAATTTTACCATGTAACAAAGTGATCTATTTCAGCCATAACAGCAGGGATGGATATATGTGATTGAGTGATATATACTAGGACATCATCAGCAAATAGAGAGCACTTGTACTCGGTGCCTCCCACCTCAATCCACCTAATATTGGGGTTATGGCGAATTGATGAGAGCAGGTGCTCCGTCACTAGGATGTATAAGAGAGGGGACAGAGGACATCCCTGCCTTGTCCCATTGGTGATTGTGAAAGGTGATGAAAATGTTCTGACGCACCCCCTGGGCCTTGGGACACCCAGAGCCGGACCCTTTTTGGTGGATGCTGGTGGTTGTAGTCTTCGTGGCGGCGATCCGGTTCCGTGGCTCAGGGCGGTCAAACCAGTGGCGGAACTATTTATGTGGTTTTGATGTTTAAATGTCCGACTACGCCACCCGTGGATTGCGGTCAGAGTGAACCGCCGCTACAGGGCAGACCGCTAAGGCTGGTGTTGTGGGTGCAGCAGAGCATAGCATAACTCCCCACGGGAGGAGTATAGCCTCAGGGCAGTGTATGCGGAGGATGGGGGTGATGGTGCAGGGCAGCAGCAGTAACGACACGGAGTCAGTGATGCAGTTCAGGGCCTTTACTCACAGTTCTTATTATCCAGACCACGTCTGCAGGTAACGGCTGCCCACGTCGTACTGTGCTCACCAGGTGAGGGGCTCAGACAACTCCCAGATAACTTTGGAGCGCTTCACAGGACCCCCTTTGTGTGTCCTTTGTCTGGCCTTTCTTACCAACACTTCTGTCCGGCTGCCTCGGGCCTCCTCTTGGTAAACTTGGCGCCAGTTTCCCTGACCCTATGTGGTGCCTTCCTAGCGGGTGGAGCAAGGGGCTGCGCCACATAAAATGTCAGAGCCTCCGGTTTCTAGCTGAGGGTCGTTTCCTGCCTCCACTAGTTCGGGGACCGGTCTCCCCCTTTGGCCTGACCCCTCCACGCAGGTGGATTCGGGCGTGCGGTGGCGACTCGCCCGTCCGCACCCCTGGGATCCCTTCATTCCTCGTTCCTGGAGCCTTCTCCGCTCCTCTTCCTTCCTTCTCCCTCTTGCAGGCCTGGGCCTCTGTTACTAGGCCCGCCTCCGGAGCAGAGCTCATGCAGAGCCCCTGCTCCCTGCCACTTCTGCTCAGACTTCTCTGCACTGAACTAAGATGGTGCCCACCTTTTATACTCCCTTCTCAATGCACCCAGGAACTGCTTCCTCCCTGCTCCTGCACTGCAGGGTTCCCCTTCCTCAGTGTTCCCTCCCCCCACTCCAGCCAGGGACAGGGACTGTCGTGCCCATCTCAGGGGCATATTGGTCGCCCTGCCCCACGGCAATGTGGTGTAATGCATGCAGGTGTCGGGTCCTGATCCACACTCCATCCTTATCTGAGAGTGAGATATCACACCTCTGGGTGAGGTGCAATACGTCTGTAGCAACCGAGCCCTCGGTGCTACAGTTCCATTTATCTTCAGCCTAGGTGACGTATTGTGATACAGGGCCGTGATTTTGGCTATAAAAGGGTCCCCTAGACCCCTACCCCAAGCTTTTTAAGAGAATCATATATGGCGTGCCAGGAGACTCTATGGAATGCTTTCTCAGCATCCAACGAGAGTATCTACTTACAAATTTTTAACTGCATCTAGCCCAGGAAATACTTTGTGCCTAGTAGCAGTGTCTGCTAGTCAGCGGATTATCCCGGCTGTTAAGCAAGCTACACCACCTGTAGTTTGGACACTTAATTTTTTCAAAGGAAATGCTTCGGGACCACGGGATACTCAGTGAAGAGCATCAGGAGGCACCCCAAGGCATAGGGGCTGGGACTGGCAGTAGGATGCCTTGCGGTGGACAGCCGAGCTCGATCCTTATAAAAGCTTTTTAACTGCAGCAGCTTTAGTGGACGCTACTGGAGCTGGAATTACGCGGCTGCTGGCATGAGACTTGCCCTCCAATAGATCCTTGTAAATGGATTTAAAGTGTATTCATTCAAATTAGAGGGACAATTTAAATTAAAAATCTTAGAGCTGCCTCCACCACAGGGGGGCTCTCTCGACCCACCAGCGGACAGGCACCAGTATTGGGAGAGGGGGGCTGGCCGTCAGGGTTCACCGCGGCTCTGGCACAAACCCGGCGACACGGAGGTGGCACGGGCAGGAGCGGACTGGCCGTCTCGGCTTCTCACTTTTTGGATTTTAGAAGGGCATGACATGCCTATATCTGTGTCTCCCCCTCCTTTTACTCCTCCACCTCTTTTCTTTTCGCATGACTATATGTACTTGTCACTTTTCCATGTGTTAGTTGTGTCTTCTGAGCAGTTTGTCAGCTTTTGGACACCTTTGAAGGTGTTTTCTATGTGTTTCTATGTGTTTTTGTTTGCCTGCCATTGGTTTTAACGGTGTTCGAAGGTGTTCGACGAACAGTTCGACGAACAGTTCGGCGAACACACGGGTGTTCGACGAACCGAACCGAACTCGAACACTACGGGGGTGGCTCAACACTAGTGGTAATGCCCATTCAGTGACTGCAAGGGCTGCCAAAATTTGGGAAAAACCCCAATAACAATTTAACCCCTTTACAGCCCAGGGCATACTAATACGTACCTGCACCCTGGGCTTTAAGAGCCAGGTACGTATTAGTATGCCCTGTTGATTTTGTCCACGCACAGGTTGTGCGGGCCCGATCGCCGCCGGATGTCAGCTGATTGTCACAGCTGACAGCTGGTGCTATGTGCTGGGTGCGGTCCCTCACTGCTCCCAGCACATTAACCCCCGCAATGCTGCAATCGAAGTCGATCACAGCATTGCAGACGTAAGTGCTGCATGCTCACCTCTTCCCCGCTGTCCCGCTCTGTCTGAGTGCATGACCAAAGTATCTTATGCAACTGCAGCGCTGACAGCCTGTATTGCACAGGGATGGTACTCCATCCCTATGCTATACAGGCGATAAGAGTAAAAAAAGTGAAAGTCCCATAGTAGTACAAAGAATAAAAGTAAAAAAGTGTTAAAAAATGAAAAAAAATTGTAAAAAAAATTTGTAAAAATATTTTAAAAAAATAATCCACCAAAAATAAAAATATAATGTACCCATCAATAAATATTATTATGAAAAAAAAAACAATAAAAGTACACATATTTGGTATCACCACGTCCAGAACGACCTGACCTATAAAACTGTCCCACTAGTTAACCCCTTTAGTGAACACGGTAAAAAATAAAAATAAAGCAAAAAATGATGCTTTATCATCATACTGCCAAACAAAAAATGGAATAAAACACGATTCAAAAAACGAATATAAATAAAAATGGTAGCGCTGAAAACATCATATTGTCCCGCAAAAAACAAGCCACCATTCAGCTCCATCAGCCAAAAAATAAAAAAGTTATAGCTCTCAGAATAAAGCGATGCAAAAAAATAATTTTTTCTATAAAATAGCTTTTATTGTGTAAAAGCGCCAAAACATAGAAAAACAATATAAATGTGGTACTGCTGTAAACGTACTGACCTGAAGAATAAAGCTACCTTATCACTTTTACCACATGCGGAACAACATAAAAAATGTAAAAAAAAAACAATTCCTGAATTGTTGATTTTTGTTTATTCTGCCTCCCAAAAATTGGAATAGAAAGCGATCAAAAAGTTTCACATGCCTGAAAATGGTACCAATAAAAACTTCAACTCATCCCGCAAAAAACAAGCCATCACATGACTCTGTCAGGTGAAATCTGGAAAAATTATAGCTCTCAAAATATGACTATGCAAAAAATAGATATTGCAAAAAAATGAGTCTTTTAGTGTGTGACAGCTGTTAATCATCAAAACCCGATATGATACTGGTATCGCTGTAATAGCACCAACCCAAAGAATAAAGTTGTATAATCACTTATACCGCATGAGGAACGGCGTAAAAAATAAACTCTAGGGTTAGGGTTAGGGTTGTGCTAGGGTTGGGATTTTTTTCAAAAGTAAAAAAAAAATAGATGACGATATGGGGACTAGTGTTGAGCGCAAGTGCTCGCTACTTGAGTTTTCATCGGGTGCTTGAGTATGCACTGAGTATCACGGGTGCTCGAGTGACATGCTCGAGTCTCCGCCCCATATGCTTCGTAGCCAAAAAAACTTCGTGGGGATTGCCTGCCATGCATGAGCGATACTTACATGTTTTTTTTTGGGTGACTAATAACTGTGAAACATGCAGGCGGGGACTCCAGCATGTCACTCGAGCACGCGCGATACATGGTGCATACCTGAGTACCCAATGCAAACTCAAGTAGCGAGTAGAGATGAGCGGTGTTCGACTAGAACTGCTCGCCAATCTCAAATTCGAGCTGTTTTGGGCGGTGTTCGAGTTGTTCGACGAACCCGAACGATTTGCAAAAAATTCGGCTGTTCGAGGTTATGTTCGATAACTGTTCGTGCACCAAAAGCGTGTCCTGCATGTCTGGCGCTATTTAGAGCACCAATCATGCAGGGATTGTCTGCCACTCACTGTAATGCCACAGCCATGGTGGTTGTGGCATTAGAGTGATTGCCCAAATCGATGGGAACTGTGCTCACAGTGAAACATGAAAAGCCGGCAATTCAGCAGCGGCGTACACCGGTACCCGACAATTTAGAACCGAAAGAATAGAGCTTCACACATAGATTAGATAGATAGAAACATGTCAGTCACATATATAAGAAGTACAGTGACAGTGTTGATTACTGTACTTGTCATTTAGTGTAAAGGATTTATAAAAAAAAAATATTAGTGTTTTCATGCACCGTCTCTTTAAAAAAGCCAGCAGCAATTCAGCAGCGGTACCCGACAATTTAGAATGGAAGGAATAGAGCATCACACATAGATTAGATAGATAGAAACATGTCAGTCACATATATAAGAAGTACAGTGACAGTGTTGATTACTGTACTTGCCATTTAGTGTAAAGGATTTATTAAAAAAATATTAGTGTTTTCATGCACCGTCTCTTTAAAAAAGCCGGCCGGCAATTCAGCAGCGGTACCCGACAATTTAGAATGGAAGGAATAGAGCATCACACATAGATTAGATAGATAGAAACATGTCAGTCACATATATATGAAGTACAGTGACAGTGTTGATTACTGTACTTGTCATTTAGTGTTAAAATAAAGGATTTATTTTAAAAAAAATTAGCGTGGGGTTCCCCTTAATTTTAGGCTCTAGCGGAGGTTAAGCAGACGGCTGGGGCAGATGTTTGAAGCCTGGGAAGGGGGTAATACCCATGGAGCTTCCCAGGCTACTAATATCAGCCCCCAGCTGAATGCCTAGCCTTTACTAGCTATTAAAATGGGGGACCCCCCAAAAAATTGACGTGGGGTCCCCCCTATTTTAATAGCTAGCAAAGGCTAGGCAGACAGCTGGGGGCTGATATTAATAGCCCAGGAAGGGTGCCATGAATATTGGCCCCCTCCCAGGCTAGAAACACCAGCCGTCAGCCGCCCCAGAAATGGCACATCCATAGGATGCGCCAATTCTGGCACTTAGCCTCGCTCTTCCCACTGCCCTGTAGCGGTGGCAGTGGGGTAATAGGGCTGGGGTTGATGTCAGCTTATAATGCCAGCTGACATCAAGCCCAGGTTAGTAATGGAGAGGCGTCTATAAGACACCCCCATTACTAACCCCATAGTCAAAGTTAAAAAAAAACACAAACACCCAGAATAAAGTCCTTTAATTGAAATAAAGACACAATTCTTTATTGTTCTAAATTAAACCATACTTACCGTCACGCCCATTCCAGCTGAAGCCAACGATCCCCTGCAATAAAAGAAAAATAATAAAGCAACATCATCCTTACCTTTCCATGGTTCCCACGACAGCTTCAGCTCTGCTACATCGAGATGACAGGCTGGACCGCAGCAGAACGCTGCCATCCAGCCTGTCATCCCGCAAACACTGAGAAGCGCAGGCATGCTTGCGCTCCTCAGCGTCTCTCTGTGACGGCATCCAGATGAGCCGAGGTCATGTCCAATGAACTCGGCTCACCTCATGCACGTCACTGACAGCGTGGGAAAATTCTCACGCTGAAGTGCTGAGTGCAGGAGAATTTTCCCACGCTGTCAGTGACGTGCATGAGGTGAGCAGAGATCATTGGACATGAACTCACCTCATGCACGTCACTGACAGCGTGGGAAAATTCTCACGCTGAAGCGCATTTTTTTTGAGGGGTCCCCCATTTTAATAGCTAGTAAAGGCTAGGTATTCAGCTGGGGGCTGATATTAGTAGCCTGGGAAGCTCCGTGGGTATTACCCCCTTCCCAGGCTTCAAACCTCTGCCCCAGCCGTCTGCTTAACCTCCGCTAGAGACTAAAATTACGGGGAACCCCACGCCAATTTTTATTTTAATAAATCCTTTATTTTAACACTAAATGACAAGTACAGTAATCAACACTGTCGCTGTACTTATTATAAATGTGACTGACATGTTTCTATCTATCTAATCTATGTGTGATGCTCTATTCTTTCTGTCATAAATTGTCGGGTACCGCTGCTGAATTGCCGGCCGGCTTTTTTAAAGAGACGGTGCATGAAAACACTAATATTTTTTTTACTAAATCCTTTACACTAAATGACAAGTGCAGTAACCAACACTGTCACTGTACTTCATATATATGTGACTGACATGTTTCTATCTATCTAATCTATGTGTGAAGCTCTATTCTTTCTGTTCTAAATTGTTGGGTACAGATGCTGAATTGCCGGCCGGCTTTTTTAAAGAGACGGTGCATGAAAACACTAATATTTTTTTTACTAAATCCTTTACACTAAATGACAAGTGCAGTAACCAACACTGTCACTGTGCTTCTTATATGTGTGACTGACATGTTTCTATCTATCTAATCTATGTGTGATGCTCTATTCCTTCTTGTCTAAATTGTCGGGTACCGGTGTATGCCGCTGCTGAATTTGCCGGCCGGCTTTTTTAAAGAGTGTCTTCTGAGCAGTTTGTCAGCTTTTGGACACCTTTGCAGGTGTTTTCTATGTGTTTCTATGTGTTTTTGTTTGCCTGCCATTGGTTTTAACGGTGTTCGACGGTGTTCTAAGGTGTTTGGCGAACAGTTCGACGAACAGTTCCTCGAACATCCCGGTGTTCGACGAACCGAACCGAACCCGAACACTATGGGGGTGGCTCAACACTAGTAGCGAGCACTTGCGCTCAAGACTAATAACAACTTATTCAATATGATGACCTAATGTTATCAAATTCTGTGTCGTACCTCTGGGTTCAAAATATTCACTATACCCCTTGATAAAATCCTTGAGGGGTGTAGTTTCCAAAATGGGGTCACTTGTGGGGAGTTTCCACTATTTAGGCACATCAGGGGCTCTCCAAACGCGACACGGCGTCCGCTCTCAATTCCTGCCATTTTTGCGTTCAAAAAGTCACACAGTGCTCTTTCCCTTCTGAACTCTGCCGTGCGCCCAAACACTGTATTTTACTCACATATGAGGTATTGGCGTACTCAGGGGAAATTGCACAAAAGTTTTTGGGGTCATTTTGCTCCTTTTAAACTTGTGAAAATAAAAAAATTGAGGCTAAAACATAATTTTTGTGGAAAAAGTTTGATTTTTTTTATTTTCATGGCTCCATGTTATAAACTTCTGTAAAGCACTTGGGGATTCAGGGTGCTCACCACACATCTAGATAAGTTCCCTGAGGGGTCTAGTTTCCAAAATGGTGTCACTTGTTGGGGGTTTCCACTGTTTAGGCACATCAGGGGCTCCCCAAACGCAACATGGCGTTCACTAATTATTCAAGCAAATTTTACATTCAAACATTGTTTTTTCCCTACATATGGGGTATCTGCTTACTCAGGAGAAATTGCACATCAAACAGCATGGTGCAATTTCTCATGTTACCCATATGAAAATGCAAAATTGGGGGCTGAAAAACATTTTTGTGGGAAAAATGTGAATTTTTTTTTTTTTTTTTACGGCTCAATGTTATAAACTTCTGTGAAGCACCTGGGGGTTCAAGGTGCTCACCACACATATCTATAAGTTCCCTGAGGGGTCTAGTTTCTAAAATGGTGTCATTTGTGGTGGGTTTCCACTGTTTAGGCACATCAGTTGCTCCCCAAGCGCAACAATGTGTCCGCTAATTATTCAAGCAAATTTTACATTTAAAAAGTCAAATGGCGCTCCTTCCATTTTGATCCCTGACGTCCGCCCAAACAGTGGTTTTTCCCTACATAGGGGGTATATGCTTACTCAGGAGAAATTGCACAACAAACTGCATGGTGCAATTTCTCCTGTTACCCTTATAAAAATGCAAAATTGGGGGCTGAAAAACATTTTTGTGGGAAAAATGTGAACATTTTATTTTTACGGCTCAATGTTATAAACTTCTGTGAAGCACCTGGGGGTTCAAAGTGCTCACCATACATATCTATAAGTTCCCTGAGGGGTCTAGTTTCCAAAATGGTGTAATTTGTGGGGGGTTTCCACTGTTTAGGCACATCAGGGGCTTCCCAAATGCAACATGGCGTCCGCTAATTATTCAAGCAAATTTTACATTCAAAAAGTCAAATGGCGCTCCTTCCCTTCCGAACCCTGCCGTACGCCCAGTGTTTTTTACCCACATATGGGGTATCTGCTTACTCAGGAGAAATTGCACATCAAACAGCATGGTGTAATTTCTGCTGTTACCCTTATGAAAATGTAAAATTGGGGGCTGAAAAACATTTTTGTGGGAAAAATGTGAATTTTTTTTTTTTTTTTTTACGGCTCAATGTTATAAACTTCTGCGAAGCACCTGGGGGTTCAAGGTGCACACCACACATATAGATAAGTTCCCTGAGGGGTCTAGTTTCTAAAATGGTGTAATTTGTAGGGGGTTTCCACTGTTTAGGCACATCAGGGGCTCCCCAAACGCAGCATGGCATCCTCTAATTATTCAAGCAAATTTTACATACAAAAAGTCAAATGGCGCTCCTTCCCTTCCGATCCCTGCCGTGCGCCAAAACAGTGTTTTTTCCCCACATAGGGGGTATCTATGTGGTCACTGGAAATTGCTTAACAAATTTTGGAGTCCATTTTTTCCTGTTAACTCTACAGAAATGTAAAAATTTGGGTCTAAAGTAAATATTTTGTGAAAAAAAGTTAAATGTTTACTTTTTTCTTCCACATTCCAAAAATTCCTGTGAAGCACCTGAAGGGTTAATAAACTTCATGAATGTGGTTTTGAGCACCTTGAGGGGTGCAGTTTTTAGAATGGTGTCACTTTTGGGTATTTTCTGTCATTTCTGTCATAAAGGCCCCTCAAAGTGACTTCAAATGTGATGTGGCCCCTAAAAATATGGTTTTACAAATTTTGTTGGAAAAATGAGAAATCACTGGTCAACTTTTAACTCTTATAGCTCCTTAATAAAAAAAAAAATTTGGTTCCAAAATTTTTCTGATGTAAAGTAGACATGTCAGAAATGTTATTTATTAACTATTTTGTGTGACATATCTCTCTGATTTAAGGGCATAAAAATTCAAATTTTGAAAATTGCAAAATTTTTAACATTTTTGCCAAATTTCCATTTTTTTCACAAATAAGCATGAGTGATTTCGAAGAAATTTTACCACAATCATGAAGTACAATATGTCACGAAAAAACAATCTCAGAATCAGGGGATCCGTTGAAGCATTCCAGAGTAATTACCTCAAAAATTGACAGTGGTCAGAATTGTAAAAATTGGCCTGGTCATTAACATGCAAACCACCTTGGGTGGGGTTAAAGACACATAGAGCTGGGCCACACTAACAAGTACGATATGTTCCCATTAGAAAGGAGAGGGTCTGCTATACAGTTATAGGCTATTCAGTGAGTCCAACAGCTGCCAAGATTTAGGAAAATCCCTACTAACAATTTAAAGACACATAAAGCTGGGCCTCAGTAACAACATGTTCCTAGAAAGGAGCGGTTGTGCTATCCAGTTATGGTGTATGCAGTAAGTCCAATGGCTGCCAAAATTTAGGAAAAATCCTTCTAACAATTTAAAGACACATAAGAGCTGGGCCACAATAACGACATGTTCCAATTAGAAAGAAGAGGGTCTGGTATACAGTTATAGGGTATGCAGTGAGTCCAACGGCTGCCAAACTATAGGAAAAACCCCACTATCAATTTAAAGACACATAGAGCTGGGCCTCAGTAACGATATGTTCCTAGAAAAGAGCAGTTGTGCTATTTAGTTATAGGGTATGCAGTGAGTCCAACGGCTGCCAAAATGTAGGAAAAACCCCACTAACAATTTAAAGACACATAGAGCTGGGCCACAGTAACAACATGTTTCCATTAGAAAGAGAGAGACAGTTCATGCCACGTGTCCAACTTAGATACCCAATAATTATAAGGCACAGAGGAATCAGGGAGGATGTTGGTACGGTTGGCAAGGTACTCCCTCACTATCTTCCGAAACTTTTCCCTCCTTGGGAGAGTACCCTGCGCCTAAGAGCCCGTGCGATGGGAGGGTCTGAGAAAACTGCCCCAGAACTTTGACAGTGTTCCCCTGCCTCTGCTGGATTGCATTTGTGTCTCTCTCGTCTGTACTCCTTGGTCTCCTTGGTTGTCCAACAAACTGTTACCTCTGCCACCAGCGTTTTCAGATGGGAATTTAAATAATTCTGCAAAAAGGGCCTTCTTGTACTGCACCATTTTATTAGGCCTGCCCTGCAAGGGAATAAGAGACAGAAAGTTCTCCTTGTAGCGTGGGTCTAGACTGACTGTCACCCAAAATTTGGACAACACGAGGGTCACGGGAAAGGCAGCGTAACATAAATTCAGCCATGTGTGCCAGACTGCTAACAGGCAAGAATTCCGTGTCCTCACCAAGAGGATGACTGACCATGCTTTCCTCCTCATCCTCCTCTTCCTCCTCCTCCCTGTCTTCAGGCCATCCACGCTGAACAGACAGTATGACAGTTGTGCAGGTAGTACTATTAATAGAGCAGGAAACTAGCTCCTGTTCTTCCTCCTCCTCCTCCCCTTCCTCATTGTCACCCAATCCACATTGGGATGAGATGAGTCTGGGCTGTGTGGAATCACCCTGTATGATTCCTTTCTCCATCTCATCTTGCTCCGCCTGCAATGCATCCTTTTTAATTGTGAGCAGAGAGCGTTTCAGAAGACAGAGAAGCGGAATGGTGACGCTAATTATGGCGTCATCACCGCTCACCATCTTGGTGGAGTCCTCAAAGTTTTGGAGGATGGTACATATGTCTGACATCCATGTCCACTCCTGAGGTCTTATGTGTGGAGTCTGAACTGAATACCGACGGACTTGTTGATACTGATACTCAACAACTGCCCTCTTCTGCTCACAAATCTTTCCCAACATTTGTAACAAGTGTAGAGTTCCAGTGCGTGGGGATATCACACACCAGTCGGTGAGCCGGAAGCTGCAAACGCTGCTGAAACACGGCAAGGGCGGCGAAAGCTGTAGGTGACTTTCTAAAACGGGCACAGAGGCGGCGTACTTTAACAAGCAAATCCGGCAGCTCAGGGTAGGACTTGAGAAACCGCTGAACCACGAGGTTAAGCACATGGGCCAGGCATGGTACGTGTGTGAGCTCGCCTCGCCTCAAAGCCGCCACCAGGTTCCGGCCATTGTTACACACGACCATGCCTGGATGTAGGTTCAGCGGTGTGAGCCACAGATCTGTCTGCTCTTTCTGAGCTGTTCACAACTCTTCCGCATTGTGCGGTTTGTCACCTGAGCATATTAGCTTCAGCACAGCCTGTTGCCGCTTGGTCGAGGCAGTGCTGCAGTGCTTCCAGTTTAAGATTGATGTGGTCATTTCGGAGATGGAGGCTGAAGAGGAGGAGGCTGAGGAGGATGAGGTGCAGGAGCTGTAGACTGTGGAGGCAACCCTGATTGATCTAGGGCCCGCAATCCTTGGCGTCGGGAGAAGGTCCGACTGGATCCTGGCTTCCACTATGTCAACCCAGTGTGCCGTCACGAGATGTACCGTCCCTGCCCACAAGCACTTGTCCACATGTCCGTGGTTAGGTGGACTTTCCCGGTAACTGCGTTGTTGAGGGCATGGCTAATGTTTTGGGACACATGCTTGTGTAATTCAGGGATGGCACACTGGGAGAAATAGTGGACCAAGTACTGAAGGACGGCCTCCGCCATCAGGTTGCGGAATGCTTCCGTCTCCATGAGCCTAAAAGGCAACATTTTGAGTGCAAGTAGTCGCGAGATGTGGGAATTTAGTAGTGTAGCTTGTGGTGCGTTGGCTGCGTATTTGCGCTTGGACTGCAGGACCTATGGTTGTTTACCTGCTCCAATCAGGCTGAGTGAGAGCCCATCAGCTGTAACAGAAGCAGACATGCCTGCTGTTTTTGACCGATCTCAGAAAACGAGCACACCACAACTTTATCAATCCACCGTAACATCTCTGCCTGCACCTCACTCACGGTCCAGCAGTTTGTCCAGTTCACCTTACTCTGCCCTCTCTCAACATTGTAGCCAGCCTTCGGTCCCGCAGTTGTGGTCACGTAAAAGATTATTTCCTCCTACACATGACAAAGCTAAGAAGTTGAACTCCATCATCTCCAATCTGCTGGCCACAGAAATGGTGGTCTTAGACCCTAATTTTTTTTAAAATGTGAACAGTTCTGATAGGGTCTCTATCTATTAGGTTGGCTGTAGTGGAAGAAGTTTCTGTCTCCATTAACCTACTTCTACTCTGATGAAATTGATGCCATTTTGGTGGTGCTAGGCCCTAATTTAGGGAAATGTAAACACTTCTGATTGAGTCTCCATCTACTGGGTTGGCTTTAGGGGAAGACGTGTCATTTCTAATTCTACACTTTCTACGGTACTGAAATTGATGCCACTTTTCTTGTGTCTGCCACTAATTTTGGAAATGTGGGGAATCCTGATTGGGTCTTCATCTATTGGGTTTGGCTGTAGTGGAACAGGTTTCTGTCTCCATTAAACTACTTCTACTCAGATGAAATTGATGACACTGTGCTGGTGTCTACCACAAATTTTTGGAAATGTGGAGAATTCTGATTGGCTCTCCATCTATTGGGTTGGCTGAAGTGGAAGTGGTTTCGGTCTCCATTAAACTACTTCTACTCTGGTGATATTGTTGTCACTTTGCTGGTGTCTGCCACAAATATTTGGAAATATGGGGAATCCTGATAGGGTCTCCATCTACTGGGTTGGCTGTAGGGGAAGAGGTGTCATTCCTAATTCTAACATTTGTACTGTAATTCTAACATTTTTACTGTAGTGAAATTGATGCCACTTTGGTGGGTTTAGGCCCTAATTTTTTGAAATGTGGAGAATCCTGATTGGGTCTCTCCATCTATTGGGTTGGCTGTAGTGGAAGAGATGTCGTTCCAAATTCTACAATTTCTACTGTAGTGAAATTAATTCTTAAGTGCAGATATTTTTGTCACAGGGGTACACAAAATATAATCAAAATTGTTTTTCTTAGTACCGTTGTATATAAAGCAGGCTATATTTCATCTTTTAATTTTTTGGTGCTGATATTGTTCTCCATAGAAGGGTACTGATTAATATGAGAGAGCAGTAGTGATGAGCGAACGTGCTCGCCACTGCTCGGTACTCGCCCGAGCATCACAGTGCTCGACAAGCTCGACACTCTGCGAGTATTTCCAGGTTGCTCGGGCGGGTCCCCTCCCTGCATGTTTGGCGCTCATTAGAGAGCCAATTAATATGCAGGGATTGCCTGCCACGCATTGTAATGTCGCAGCCATGTTGATTGTAGGAATTACAGTGCTTGTCTGGCCACACAGCGTCATCAGGTCTATATAAGACCTGGCGCCGCTATGCTGGTTACAGTGTACCCAGGAATCAGGCAGAGTAGGGAAAGGTGCTGCTGCTTCAGGGAGAGATTTGTTTGTTTATAGTTAGTATAGGTATTCCACAACATATATACACTGCTCCAAAAAATAAAGGCAACACTTAAACAACAGAATATAACTCCAAGTAAATCAAACTTCTGTGAAATCAAACTGGCCACTTAGGAAGCAACACCGATTTACAATCAATTTCACATGCTGTTGTGCAAATGGAATAGACAATAGATGGAAATTATTGGCAATTATCAAAACACCCTCAATAAAGGAGTGGTTCTGCAGGTGGGGACCACAGACCACATCTCAGTACCAATGCTTTCTGGCTTATATTTTGGTCACTTTTGAATGTTGGCTGTGCTTTCATACTCGTGGTAGCATGAGACGGACTCTACAACCCACAGAAGTTGCTCAGGTAGTGCAGCTCATCCAGGATGGCACATCAATGCGAGCTGTGGCAAGAAGGTTTGCTGTGTCTGTCAGCGTAGTGTCCAGAGGCTGGAGGCACTACCAGGAGGCAGGCCAGTACACCAGGAGACGGGGAGGAGGCCGTAGGAGGGCAACAACCCAGCAGCAGGACCGCTACCTCCGCCTTTGTGCAAGGAGAAAAAGGAGGAGCACTGCCAGAGCCCTGCAAAGTGCCCTCCAGCAGGCCACAAATGTGCACATGTCTGTACAAATGGTTAGAAACCGACTCCATGAGGGTGGTATGAGGGCCCGACGTCCACAAATGGGGGTTGTGCTCACAGCTCAACAACGTGCAGGATGCTTAGCATTTGCCACAGAACACCAGGATTGGCAAAGTCGCCACTGGCACCCTGTGCTCTTCACAGATGAAAGCAGGTTCACACTGAGCACATGTGACAGACGTGACAGAGTCTGGAGACGCTGTGGAGAGTGATCTGCTGCCTGCAACATCCTTCAGCATGACCGGTTTGACAGTGGGTCTGTAATGGTGTGGGGTGGCATTTCTTTGGAGGGCCAAACAGCCCTCCATGTGCTCGCCAGAGGTAGCCTGGCTGCCATTAGGTACCGAGTTGAGATCTTCAGACCCCTTGTGAGACCATATGCTGGTGCAGTTGGCCCTGGGTTCCTCCTAATGCAGGACAATGCCAGACCTCATGTGGCTGGAGTGTGTCAGCAGTTCCTGCAAGATGAAGGCATTGAAGCTATGGACTGGCCCGCCCTGAATCCGAATGAGCACATCTGGGACATCATGTCTCGCTCCATCCACCAACGTCACGTTACACCACAGACTGTCCAGGAGTTGGCGGATGCTTTAGTCCAGGTCTGGGAGGAGATCCAGATTGCCCTCATTATAATCCACCTATGAACCCAGAGCAGTGTCAGAAGGTTGTTGGTTGGATAGCAGATTATACTTCCAGTCACTTTGCCACCACCATCACCACTTTGTCTTCCACACGGTCAAGTCTCAGTAGCCGTGAGTCTGGACTGCATATTCCTCACCCTGATCCTCCTTCTTCTCACCATGCAGAGTGCCCGGAGACAACTGATCCCACACTTGGACACTCAGAAGAGCTGTTCACTTTTCCATTTGTAGATTCGGGCCTCTCACCCGGCCAGCTTCAAGCGAGTCAAGGGGAGAACGCGTGTAGCGATGCCCAAATATTGGAGCAGCCACGGTCACATCAAGGCGATGGTGGGAAAGTGCAAATACTGTCACAAGAGGTGGACAATGATGCTGATGAGACACAATTGCCAGAAAGTCAGGAGGAGGACCAGGGGGCGGAAGTGGAAGACGCTGTGGTGGATGATATAGTAACTGACCCAACCTGGCAGGGGAATATACAGAGCTAGGACAGCAGCACACAGGGGGGGGGGCAACAGGCAGGAAGTAGCAGTGTGGGGGCCGCAGACACAAAGCGGGAAAGCATTCCTCGTAACGCCAACACGACGGAAGTTGCCAGTAAAACTGTTAGGTCTTCCCAAGTCTGGTTGTTTTTTAAAGACTCTGTAGAGAACCCCAAAAAGGCCATTTGTACCACATGCCAGGCCAGCATCAGCAGGGGTAGCAAAACTAGCAGTCTGACCACCACCAGCATGATCAGGCACATGGAAGCAAAGCACCCGACTAAGTGGGCCGAACCCCAGGGTCCAGCAACAGTGTCTTCGGGTGACACCATTGTTGCTTCCACTGTTGTGCATGCACACCAATCCCCTGTTCATGGCGCATGCCAAGATGCCTCCCGCTCTGCACCTGTCATTGCACACTCTTAACTAGCACCATCAGCAAGCACGTCCTTGTCCCAGCGCAGCGTTCAGTTGTCCCTACCCCAGTCCTTGGAATGCAAGCGCAAATACAAAGCCCATGCCCCACAGGCAACACTACAAAATTCACACATTTCGCGAATGCTTGCACTCAAAATGTTGCCTTTTAGGCTCATGGAGATGGAAGCTTTCCGCTACCTGATGGCAACGGACGTCCCTCGGCACTCTGTCCCCAGCCGCCACTATTTCTCCCGGTGTGCCGTCTACGCATTACACAACATTAGACGTGCCCTCAACAACGCAGTTTCTGGGAAAGTCCACCTTACCACGGACACGTGGACAAGTGCTTGTAGGCAGGGATGGTACATCTCGCTGATGACACACTGGGTTAATATAGTGGAAGCCGGGACCCAGTTGGACCTTGGGACGGAACACGTCCTCCCGACGCCGAGGATTATGCGCCTTGGGTCAATCAGGATTACCCCCACATTCTACAGCTCCTGCATCTCCTCCTCCTCTTCAGCCTCCATCTCCGAAATGACCACATCAGTCGCAAACTGGAAGTACTGCAGCACTGCCTCGGCCAAGCGGCAACGGGCTGTGCTGAAGCTAATATTCTTAGGTGACAAACCGCACAACGCTGAAGAGTTGTGGATAGCTCTGAAAGAGCAGGCAGATCTGTGGCTGACACAACTGACCCAACAGCCAGGCATGGTCGTGTGTGACAATGGCCAGAGCCTGGTGGCGACTCTGATGCATGGCGAGCTCACACACATACCATGCCTGCCACATGTGCTTAACCTCGTGGTTCAGCGGTTTCTCAAAACCTACCCAGATCAGCCAGATCTGCTTGTCTTGTCAAAGTACGCTGCCTGTGTGCCATTTTAGAAAGTCAGCTACAGCTTTTGCCGCCCTTGCAGTGCTTCAGCAGCATTTTCAGCTTCCAGCTCACTGACTGATCTGCGATGGCCCCACGTGTTGGAACTGTACATTGGAGATTTTGGGAAGTATTTGTGAGCAGAAGAAAGCAGTTGTTGACCAGCATCAACAAGGCCATCGGTATTCAGTTCAGACTCCACACATAAGACATCAGGAGTGGACATGGATTTGTCAGACATATGTACCATCCTCTAAAACT
This sequence comes from Phyllobates terribilis, assembly GCF_046119375.1. Lineage (NCBI taxonomy): Eukaryota > Metazoa > Chordata > Amphibia > Anura > Dendrobatidae > Phyllobates > Phyllobates terribilis. The sequence continues at coordinate 642,091,137 of NW_027362762.1, forward strand.
CTGAGCACTCCACCAAGATGTTGAGCGGCGATGACGCTATAATTAGTGTCACCATCCCTCTTCTCTGTCTTCTGAAATGCTCTCTGCATTAAAGAGGATGCATTACAGGCGGAACATGGTGAGATGGAGCAAGGAACCATACAGGGTGATTCCACACAGCCCAGCCTCATCTCATCCCAATGTGGATTGGGTGACAATGAGGAAGAGGAGTAGGAGGAGGAAGAACAGGAGCTAGTTTCCTGCTCTATAGATTGTACTACCTGCACAACTGTCATACCGTCTGTTCAGCGTGGATGGCCTGAGGACAGGGAGGAGTATTATGAGGAGAGGATAGTCAGTTGTCCTCTTGTTGAGGACACAGAAGTCTGGCCTCTTTACAGTCTGGCACACATGGCTGAGTTTATGTCTTGGAGGTCCTGGCCTGCTCTGCCGCTAGCGTTTTGTCAGAGCGGGTTTTTAGTGCCGCCGGTGGAATTATAACCAATAGGTGCATCCGCCTGGCAACTGAAAATGCTGACAGGCTGACTCTTATAAAAATGAACAAGGGCTGGATTGGGCCAGACTTCTCAGCACCACCAAATGATAGCAGTGTAACATAAACTCAAATACAGTGTAATTTTTTAGGGTGGTCTAACTCTATTCCCATGCACCTCAGTCTTTACACCCAGACTGTCACGCTGTCTCTGCGTACAGGAGGTCAGGGGCCTAAGCTGACCCTAAGCTGGGGCCCTGACTAATCCCTCTACCTGGAGGTACTGTTAAAGGTACAGAGGTCCAGGCCGCCAGTGTAACCCCTACCTCCTGAGGATCCCTGCACCTCAGTAATCTAGTCCTGAGAAGGACCCCGATCACAACAATAGGGGACAGGAAATAATATGCCAACACTCAGTACTTAGACGAACGAGACAGTACAAGGGTCAAACCAAAAACCACCTTGCATACAAAAACTACACCACAACTACAGAGGGAACACCAACGGGAAAGGAGATAAATGATAAAGCGAGGAAGGGAAAAACCACACCAAATACACTTAGCTCAGAACTCCAAAATACCACGATCCGCTCTGTTAGTCTGTATGAAATGCTTTCACCGACACTTCCCTAACAGACCGGCAGGCATATGAAGGAGTCCCACTACTGCAGCATTGATTGCAGCTGGACCTCGTCTAGCACAGAGAGAGAGAATTAACTCCCTCACTGCCGAAAAACACAAAACACCAAAAACTCAGCTGCAAGAAGTCAGGCTGTGTAATCGTGACGATCTTCGTGGCGACACACCCGTGACACAGACATGGGTATACGCTTCCTGATTTTGTCTAATTGCTCTTGTCCTCCTCCTTCTCCACATCCTCATCCTCCAAGACCATATCACCACCATATGTACCATATCAACATATCTATGTCTCTTGCAAGGGGCATTGGAGTTCCTCCAAATTTTTGGCAGCTGTTGCATTCACTGCAAAGGCAAACAGTATGGGAGACATACTTCCTAATAATGGGAACATTGTTTTCAGGAGGCCCTCTGACCTCTACGTCTCTTTCAAGTGGCATTGGAGTTCTACCAAATTTTTGGCATCTGTTGCGTTCACTGCATAGGCAAACAGTATGGGAGACCCACTTCCTAATATTGGGAGCATTTTTTTCAGGAGGACCTCCAACCTCTACATCTCTTGCAAGGGGCATTGGAGTGCCTCCAAATTTTTGACAGCCATTGCAGTCACTGCATAGGCAAACAGTATGGGAGACCCTCTCATTTCTAATGGGAATATATTGTCACTGTGGCCCAGCTCTATGTGTCTTTAAATTGTTAGTGGGGTTTTCCTAAATTTTGGCAGCCGTTGCACTCACTGCATACCCTATAACTCTATAGCAAACCCTCTCCTTTCTACTGGAAACATGTTGTTACTGTGGCCCAGCTCTATCTGTCTTTAATTTGTTAATGGGGTTTTTCCAAATTTTGGGCAGCACTTGCAGTCACAGCATGGGCATTAACACTATAGGAGACCCGCTCCTTTATAATGTGAACTTTTTTTTACTGAGACCCTCCTCTATGTCTCTTCATAGAATCATAGAATCATAGAATCATAGAATGGTAGAGTTGGAAGGGACCTCCTGGGTCATCTGGTCCAACCCCCTGCTCAAAGCAGGATTCACTAGATCATCTCAGACAGATGTCTGTCCAGCCTCTGTTTGAAGACGTCCATTGAAGGGGAACTCACCACCTCTCGTGGCAGCCTGTTCCACTCATTAATCACCCTAACTGTCAAAAAGTTTTTTCTAATATCTAATCTGTGTCTCCTCCCATTTAGTTTCATCCCATTGCTTCTAGTCTTTCCTTGTGCAAATGAGAATAAAGATGATCCTTCTACAATGTGACAGCCCTTGACATATTTGTAGACAGCTATTAAGTCTCCTCTCAGTCTTCTTTTTTGCAAGCTAAACATTCCCAAATCCTGCAACCGTTCCTCATAGGACATGGTTTGCAGACCAGTCACCATTCTGGTCGCTCTTCTCTGAACTTGCTCCAGTTTGTCTATGTCTTTTTTAAAATGTGGTGCCCAAAACTGTGCACAGTATTCCAGATGAGGTCTGACCAAAGAGGAGTAAAGACCGATAATGACTTCACGTGATCTAGACTGTATGCTTCTGTTAATACATCCCAGAATTGTATTTGCCTTTTTTGCTGCTGCATCACACTGTTGACTCATGTTCAGTCTATGATCTATTAGTATACCTAAGTCTTTTTCACATGTACTGTTGCTTAGCTCTATTCCTCCCATTCTGTATATGCTTTTTTCATTTTTATTGCCCAGATGTAGTACTTTGCATTTTTCCCTGTTAAAAACCATTCTGTTGGTTGCTGCCCACTGCTCCAGTTTATTTAGGTCTTTTTGAATCCTCTCTCTCTCTTCTCTAGTATTAGCTATCCCTCCTAGCTTTGTGTCATCAGCAAATTTAATCAGTTTACCCTCAATTCCTTCATCTAAATCATTGATAAAGATGTTGAACAATACAGGTCCCAGGACGGAGCCCTGTGGTACCCCACTTGAGACATTCATCCAGCTGGATGTGAAGCCATTTACAACCACCCTTTGAGTCCGATCACTAAGCCAGTTATGAATCCACCTAACAGTTGCCTGGTCCATTGCATACTTGGTCATTTTTTCAATAAGGATGATGTGAGATACTTTGTCAAATGCTTTGCTGAAGTCAAGATATACTATATCTACAGCATTTCCCTGATCCACCCAGTCAGTGATTCTGTCATAGAAGGAAATTAAGTTAGTCTGACATGACTTGTTAGTTACAAACCCATGCTGACTCTGGTTAATCACTTCATTCTTATCCATGTACTTACATACATGTTGTTTAATAATTTGTTCAAAGATCTTTCCTGGTATAGAAGTCAGACTCACCGGCCTATAGTTCCCTGGGTCCACCTTCTTCCCCTTTTTGAAGATAGGAACAACATTTGCTCTTCTCCAGTCTTCTGGGACTTCTCCTGTTCTCCAAGAATTTTCAAAGATTATGGAGAGTGGTTCTAAAATTTCTTCTACAATCTCCTTCAGTACTCTGGGGTGTAATTCATCTGGACCTGGAGACTTGAACTCATTTATGTTAGCTAAATATTCCCTCACAATCTTTCTGTTTACTGATAACTTGGATTCCTCTATTCCTTTAAAAGGACAGTGAAGATCAGTTGATGTTACATTTTCTTTCTGAGAGAAAACAGATGCAAAATAGGAATTAAAAAGTTCGGCCTTCTCAACATCCTCTCTTACCATTTCTCCATTTTCATCCTGTAAAAATCCTATAGCATCTTTGACTTTTATTTTACTTTTGACATACCCCCAAAATCCTTTTTTATTGCTTTTGACATCTCTTGCAAGCCTTAATTCATTGTCAGCTTTAGCTAACCTGATACGTGCCCTGCAGGATCTGCAGACTGCATTATAATCTTCTTTAGATATGCCTCCCTCTTTCCATTTAATAAACATTTCTTTCTTTCTTTTTAGCATGTGTTTAAGTTCTGTGTTCATCCATCCTGGTTTCCTTAAATGCTTCCCATTCTTCCTACTTTTCGGGATTGTTAACGATTGTGCTTTGAGAATCTCATTTTTAAAAATTTCCCATCCTTCCTGGACATTTTTGTCCTTAAGGACATCCAGCCATTGGATCCCTCCTATTCTCTTTCTGAGTCTCTTAAAATCTGCCTTTCTAAAATCTAACCTTGAAGTTTGAGTCTTCACATGTCTTCCTCCTCTAGTTATCCAAAATTCTATAATAGCATGATCGCTGCCTCCTAGGGTCCCAGCCACCTTTACCTCCTCAACCATTTCCTCCCTGTTTATAAGAATTAGATCCAAAGTAGCAGATCCCCTTGTTTTCTCCCCTACCTTTTGGAAGATAAAGTTGTCAGCAAGAGAGGATAAGAATTTGCTTGACCTGTTAGTTTTACTTGAGAGAGATTCCCAACAAATGTCTGGATAGTTGAAATCTCCCATGACCACTACGTCATATTTTTTGGAGAACTTGGTCATTTGATACATAAAGAGTTCATCCATATCTTCAGCTTGCCCAGGTGGCCTGTAGTAAATGCCTACAATGGTGTCCTTTCCGTTGTTCTCTCCTTGTATTCTTACCCAAACAGTTTCCACAGAACTCCCAGTCTCTGAAGCTTCAATCTCTGTGCAGATATACGCTTTTCTAACATACAATGTAACACCTCCTCCTCGTTTATCAAGTCTGTTTCTTGCAAATAAGTTGTATCCTTTTAGCCTTTTATTCCAATCATGTGTATCGTCCCACCAAGTTTCAGTGATTCCAATGACATCATATTCCTTTTCCTGCATTAGTAGTTCCAATTCTCCTTGTTTGTTGCCCATGCTTTGTGCATTTGTATAAAAACATTTTAGTTTGTGATTGGTTTCTCTTCCTCCCATATTTTTATTATTTAGATTTTTTTGTCTTTGTTCTTCTTTTCCACTTCCAGTAGCAGAGATCTCAATAGTATTTGTCAGCTGTATGGCTTTTTCTGGCCTTTTGCTTCCCTTCCCACATTGTTCTAGTTTAAAGCTCTTCTGATGAGTGTAGCAAGGCGACTTCCAAATACATCTTCAAAGGGGTATTGGGGTGTGTTCAAATTTTTGGCAGCCATTGCAGTCACTGCATACACAATAACAGTATAGGAGACCCACTCGTTAATAATGGGAACAGCAAAGGATAGCCGGCTGATGGCTCTCTAACAAAAGTGAGGGCCGACTGCTGTCCCTTTAAGAATAGTAAGGGCCGCCTTATGGCCCTATGAAAATAGGCTTTGTGACTTCAGAGTTTCTCCATCATAAATGAAACACAATGTGTCGGATGATGGCCAGATAAGGTTGTAAAATGTTAAAATTACATTTCCCAGTGAATGCATTTGTCTTGGTTGAAAGCAATGCAAAAGTGCAAAAACGCATCAAAAACGCTACGTGTGAACATAGCCCAAGGTGTGGAGGAGCAGTTTTGTTTTAGTATATTTATTTTGCCTTATATACAAGTTAGTACCCTGGAAAGGATGTTCCTTAACATATTTCCCAGGAAAATCTATTTTGGTTTCGGTTTTGTATGGTTTATTGTGAGTCCGTAAAAGTGGCGTAATACTTCTGACAACATTGTTGACAGCAGTGACCTGGGAGTCAGAAATGCTTCTAGGGGTCTTCCCCATGCTACTCCCATGTCATTTGAGCACTGTTCCCATCGATTTGGGCAATTTTTAGTCCCTCTGCAGACCGCCGGAGGAGCAGCCGGAAAAATGCTCGAGTTTCCCATAGACTTACATTGGGCTCGTTATTGGGACCGAGCACTCGAACATTCCAATTTGCTCGACTTAAACAATGAGTACCTGAACATTTTAGCGCTCGCTCATCACTAAAGAGCACTAAATGTGCTCAACTTAGTGGCTCTGCGGTTTCTTAAAACCTACCCAGATCTGCCAGAGCTGCTTGTGAAAGTACAACGAGTATGTACTCATTTCAGAAAGTCAGCTATAACTTCCGCAACCCTGGCAGTGCTTCGGCAGCAAATGTGGCTTCCAGCTTATCGACTGCTGTGCGAAGTCACTGCATGTTGGAAAACAACGCTGCAGATGTTGGGAAGGATTTGTGAGCAGTAGAAGGCAGTTGTTGACTACCAGCATCAACACGTCCATCAGCATTCAGGTCATCCACCGCACATAAGAACTGATGATTAGGCATGGATGTGCCGTCCTCCAAAACTTTGAGGACTCCACCAAGATGACTCCATAATTAGCGTCACCATCCAGCTTCTCTGTCTACTGAAACGATTGGTGCTCACGGTTAAAGTGGAGGCATTGCAGGCGGAGCAAGGAACTATGCAGCCCAGCCTCATCTCATTCAATGCGGATTGGGTGATAATGAGGAGGAGGAGGAGGATGAGGAGGAGAACATGGACAGTCATCCTCTTGGGGAGGACAGGTAAGTCTAGGCTGTCTTGGAAGTCTTGATAACCCTCTTTCAGACAGTTGAAAAGCTGTATGAGTTTCACTTAATGACCTTCAGTGGCCTAAACCTGGCTTTGCTTATGCACGTTATTTCTCAAAATGCATTGCAGATCAGACCATTGTCCAACTCTGTAGTGATTAAATTCATGGTGTAAAGAAAGATATTTGTGTGTGACTAAGCACCACCGAGAAGTGTGAGCTGATGTTGGATGGACTGCCATTGCTTATGCAACAAGCTGCATTAGAGAACTTCCTGGGAGAGAAGACACCTGGAGTAGATACGGTTTCCCTCTATGCCAGTCCTTTCACCGAGCTAAAGAATATGGCTGTGGTGAAATACAACTCTGACCGAGAATCAGTGCCAGACTGAAGAACATTGGGCCCACTAGAGGATTTGTTTCTGAGGGACCACCTTTCTCCCCCACCAAAGAGCCCCATAACAGCTGCTAGGTTTGCGCTATGAACTCTCCTGAAGGACAGGCCAGGGCCCACTGGAGGATTCTCCAGTTCTCTTGTGGGCCCTTCCAACCATGCCGAGAAGCATCCCTGGCTAAAAAAAGTGTTTGGGAAGGTTCCTGGACACTATATGGCTGTTTTTTTAACTGTGGACTGGCTCTGTACCATCCCTGGCCACATTCACTTGTCCATGTGTTTGTGGTTAGGCAGTCCTTCCCACTATGTGCACTGGGGAGGGCCGCAACCGGCGGTCGCCGGTCTGCAGCTCACAGGGGCTGCAAGGGTTGCTTAGCCTGGGCCTTTTTTGTCAAAGCAAAGGATGAGCCAACTCATGTTGTCTGTAAACTTTGCAATAAAAAGCTCAGTAGAGGGAAAAATTGCAATAATTTGACTACTACATGCATAAATGTTCACATGCGCACACAACATACGTTACGCTGGGAATCTCACCGTGCTGAAATGCGGACCAGCGGACCTCAACAACCATCAGGTGCCCCATGAACCGCATCCGCTGCTTCTTCCATCTCCTCTGTTACCGTGCCAAGTATTGTCACGCAGGTCTCCCACCTTTAAATAGCAGGCCTGTAATTTACTAATACTATTCTTCACAGACACTTAGTGTGAATAGCTTGACTGACACACTACAACAGAATGGAAAAGGAGGTCAATATTTTCCACGTTCAGTTCAAATTTCTGGATTTTTATCACAAAAATATGGAACAGATCTGGCTGTATTCTGCAGTGCTAACGAGCAAATGGAGCAGAAAAATTGTGTACTCTGGATTGCTTTTTAAGCAAATAACCAGGATTAAGATAAAAAAAAAATTGCCCTGGCCCCTGATATCTGGGGCTATGTCTACAAATATCTGTAATTATTACAGCAGCAGCAGACAGGATGTTCAATGGACCCTCTTGCACTATATTCTCTGCAGTTTGCCACATACACTGCCTGCCTGCCTAACTCCTGCTTTCACCACTGAATATATGCAGTTGGATAAGTCATCAGAAGGACTGTTAGTTCAGATGGATATAAACTGTATATATATGTTGTGGAATACCTATACTAACTATAAACAAGCAAATCTCTCCCTGACTCAGCAGCACCTCTCCCTACTCTGCCTGTTTCCGGGGTACACTGTGACGAGCATAGTGACGCCAGGTCTTATATAGACCTGATGATGCTGTGCGGCCAGCCAATCACTGTAATGCCCACAACCAACATGGTTTTGGCATTACAGTGCGTGGCCTGCAATTCCTGCATGTTCATTGGCTCTCTAAAGAGCGCCAAACATGCAGGGAGGGGCCCCGAGTTCCCACCCGAGCAACCCGGAAATACTCGTCAAGCACCGAGCTTGTCGAGCACCGTGATGCTCGGGTGAGTACCGAGCAGTGGCGAGCAGGTTCGCTCATCTCTACTCTCCATCTATTGGGTTGGCTGTAATGGAACAGGTTTCTGTCTCCATTAAAGTACATCTACTCTGGTGAAATTGATGCCACTTTGCTGGTGTCTGCCACTAATTTTTGGAAATGTGGGGATTACTGATTGGGTCTCCATCTATTAGGTTTGCTGTAGTAGAATCGTTGTTGGTCCCCATTATACTACTTAAACTCTAGTGAAATTGATGCAACTTTGGTGGTTTTAGGCCCTCATTTTTTTAAATGTGAACACTCCTGATTGTATCTCCATCTATTGGGTTGGCTGAAGTGGAAGAGGTTTCTGTCTCCATTAAACTACTACTCTGGTGAAATTGATGCCACTTTGCTGGTGTCTGCCACTAAATTTTGGAAATGTAGAGAATCCTGATAAGGTCTCCATAAACTGGGTTGGCTGTAGTGGAAGCGGTGTGGGTCCCCATTATACTACTTCTACTCTAGTGAAATGAATGCCACTTTGGTGGTGTCAGGCCCTAATTTTTTTAATGTGAACACTACTGATTGGGTCTCCATTTCCTGGGTTGGCTGTAGTGGAAGAGGTTAAAGATTATTTCCTACACATGACAAAGCTAAGAGGTTGAACTCCACCATCTTCAATCTGTTGGCCACGTAAATGCTGCCTTTCCACCTGGTAGATACATACGGTTTCCGAAAGCTAATGGCCGTCAAAGTCCCCCAGTACCAATTGCCTAGTCGCCATTATTTCTCTAAGAAAGCTGTGCCTGCACTACACCAGCATGTCACAGACAACATCACCCGTTCCTTGACTAAATCTATGTCTGCCAGAATGCATTTTCCCGCAGACACCTGGACGAGTAAGTGTGTCACCCTGGCCTGGATGCCACAAAATGTAATAAAGCTGTGTCTGAGAGCAAGGGGGAGGTTCTCTAGTCAGGGGAACATTAGCATGCGGTACCTCCTGTCTCAGGCCAGTAGGGGGAGCAGGCTGCCCCTATAAAAGCTGGTGCTGGGGGCAGGGTTAGAGAGAACTTGATGACCTGTCTCAGGACTGAGACTTGTCCCAGAGCAGAGCAGGGACAGACAGTTGTATTGCACCTAAGAGGAAGTGTGGCAGGAGGAGAGCCACAAGCCAGAGACAAGAGGCGAAGAGAGCCTGCCTTGGCAGATAACGGACTTAATTTTCCAGACTTTGGTGTCTGAGGCTGGGAGGATTCCACATCCTCCAGCAGATAACCAGTCCACAGGGGACTGTATATTCCTTGGCCTAAGAAGCCTGAAGGCCCTGCCACAACAGAAAAGACCAGCAAAGCCGTACAAGGCTGGGAGCAGAAAGGAACCCACGTCGCAGGTCATACAGGCGAGAATACACGGAGAGCTCGGAAGCGTGGGCTGTTATCCTATAAGAAGGAGATAGTCAGAAGGAGCACAGAAAGCACGGTAGGCCTACACCCTCACCCTGACCAGGGCCAATCTCCCAATTGCTCTCCGACATCCAGGTCCCCTCCTAGCCGGGACTGTTTATGGGTCAGTTTACCTGTTCTAGTAAAGACCCTGGACTGCAACCTGTTGTCTGTGTGCTCCTTCGCGCCCCCAGCACTACCGGTACTGGGACTCTCACCACCATCACTCCCACCATCTATTATACTGCCCTGGGGCTGCACTCTTCCCGTGGGGAGTCACACTACCCCAGCTGCACACATCATCAGCCCCAGCGGTCTGCATGCAGCGGTGATTCCTAATAACCGCAATCCACGGGTGGCGTAGTCGGACATAAACATCAGCACATAACGGACTACCACTGGCCTGACCACCCTGAGTCACGGACCGGGCAGCCACTACTACCCCCATCGTTCCCCTATTGCCCGGATCCGAGTGCCCCACGGCCCAGGCGGCGAGTCATAAGCATGGCCAAGAATGTTACATCTCGCTCACTGGGCACTGGGTGACTCTGGTGGCTTTGGGGGCAGGCAGAGAAGGGGCTGCTCCACAAATCTTGGAATCCCCAAGGCTTGCAGAAGAAACCTCTGTATTTCTCACTTCCTCCACAGCTTCTGCCTCCTCCACCTCCTCTAGGGCCTCCACCTGCGCACTCAGCCTCTGCCTTATTGAGACACACGTTCCAACAGTGCAAAGCGAAACCACACCACCTACGTACTGCGCAGCCAGGGCTCACTGCAATCAGGCAGTCTTCAAATTAATATGCCTTGGAGATCGCAGTCATACAGCTGAAGGGTTGTGGACAGCTCTACAGGCTCGGTTTGAGCAATGGCTGTCCCCGCTGAACCAAGAGCCAGGAAAGGCCATGTGCGATAACGGTGCAAACCTGTTGGTGGCCCTATGCCGAGGCGAGCTCACACACGTTCTTTGCATGCCTCATGTCCTCAACCTGGGGGTACAGCTATTTCTTCACCACTATCTCGGTCTAGATGAGCTGCTTCAGAAAGTACGGAAGCTGTGTGCTCACTTCCGCCGTTCACACCCCTCATGCCATTAACTTGCATCGATACAGAGATCTTTCTCCATGCCAGTTAACAGGTTGATATGCTATGTGCTGACGAGGTGGAAATCCACTCTGCACATGCCACTGTGGTAGCAGCAACGAGCCCTGATGCAGTATGTAATGTCGTGTAGCCTGGGCCAATGCAGTATTGATGTGGGGCATATCACATTTATGGAGTGGGAACAGATTAAGGACCTCTGCCCCCTTCTGCACAGTTTTGAAATGGCTGCTAAATTTGTTAGCGCTGACGATGCCGTCATCAGCATCACTAGTCCAGTCATCTACATGCTGGAGCAGACTTTGAATAGCCTGTGGCACAAGGTGGTTGTTCCAGAAGAAGAGGAGGATGCGGAAGGGATAAAAATGTGTCAAAGTTGCAGACTGTCCTCACACAGGCAGATGCCAAGTGACGGTGGATTCCTGCGATCGAGGGGGTTTGGTGATACCAGACATACTCTTAGTGAAGGTGCAAGAGCCGTGGAACAAATGGAGGAGGAAGAGGTGATGGGCGAGCAACAGTCAGAAGATGAACAGGAGAATCACCCCCTCTTTGTTGAACGTGATTGGCAGGAGGGGACGGAGGAAACAAGCATCAGTGTTACGCAGCCCACAATAGAGCCTGGCTTTGGACCTCCTGGAAGAGCCCGAGATATGAGTGCCTTCTTGATGCACTATCTGCAACATGATACCCATATAGTTGGGATTCGAAATAATGCTGACTACTGGGGTGCCACTCTGTTAGATCCATGTTATAACAGTAAATTTTGCCAGATGCTTCCCACCCTGGAAAGGGAACTGTTAATGTCAGAGTATCGGAACAAGCAACCTTAATAGAGCTTTTCCCCAAGATAGGAGTGAGGCATACAGTGTGCATCGCAACTGTAGTCTTTCAACCTCGGGCACGTCAGATCGTCAATGCCAAAGCATTAGCAGCAGCAGAGTAAGTGACAGATGCAATTTCTGTGAGTCCTTTCACACATTTTTTAGACCAGCTTTTGCACCAGTACAACAAAGTACAAGTCTGACACGTGGTGAACGACTGAAGAGGGTGGTATCGAGAGCTCAATATGAATACCATCAAGGAGGATTTGTACCCTTTTACATTTTGGTCTTCAAAAATGGATGGATGGCGTGAGCTCGCCTGTCACGCCTTGGAGGTTTTATCATGCCCGGCAGCCAGCGTTCTCTCAGAACGTGTCTTCAGCACTGCTGGTGGTGTCCTGACAGATGAGCAAAGCCGGCTGTCCCATGAAAGTGTAGACCGCCTAACTTTCATCAAGATGAAAAAGTCATGGATCTCCAAGGACTTTTGCACCCCAATTGCAGACTGTACAGACTAGGCGATGTTGTAGTTTTTAGTGTGCTGCATCAATCTTGCGGAATTGCAGTCTGTGATATGGCTTGTGTGCCTGCTCTTGCTGCTGCTGCAGGTTTTAGGCCCTAATTTTTTGAAATGTGGACAATCCAGATTGGGTCTCTCCATCTATTGGGTTGACTGTAGTAACATACATAGTAACATAGTAACATAGTTTTTAAGGTTGAAGGAAGACTAAGTCCATCTAGTTCAACCCATAGCCTAACATGTTGATCCAGAGGAAGGCAAAAAAAAACCATGTGGCAAACAATAAGCTCCACATTGGGGAAAAAAATTCCTTCCTGACTCCACATATGGCAATCAGACTAGTTTCCTGGATCAATGCCCTATCAAGGAATCTAGTATATATATGTGGCACCCCAGGGGTCTGGTTTTCCACAGTAATGTAATGTTATGTCTGAGAGCAGGTGGGAGGTCCTTTGGTCAGGGATCCTGTGCATGCCACACCTCCTGCCCAGTCTTGGGAGGGGAAGAACTTCCCCTGTATAAACCCGGGGCTGAGGCAGGGTGAGTCAGACAAGGAGAGTGGAGACAAGAAGCAGCATAGGAAACAGCAGAGTTACAAGGAGTCAGGGGCTGGCAGCTACAGAGTTCGCCCTGACTAAGAAGATTCTTTACCGGACCCGGAGTCCGAGGCTGTGGGGACTAACTCCTACCCAGCAGCAGAATCCGTCAGGCAGGGGATTTCAGGTCCTCTGGCCCAGAAGCCCGAAGGCACGGTCACACGCGTGGGACCAGCACCGCCATCGTGGAGCGGAAGCCATTAGAAGGCCCCGAGTCACCGGCCATACGGGTGAGCACCACACGGTACACTCAGGGACGTGGGCTACTTACATCAGCTTCTAGCAAGGTAGCCAGAAGAGTACAGTCAGTTTGGGAGGCCTACAACTACGCCTGGCCAGGGGAGATCCCATCTGCTCAAAGACTGACCAGGCCCCGTTTGCTAGCAAGTACTCCGGGAGGGTCTGTCGTTGTTACCAGTAAAGACCCTGAACTACACCGTACCGTCTCTGAGTGGTTCCTGCTACCCCCATCATCCACGTCGGCTGCCCTGAGGCCATACCCCTCCCGTTGGGGGTTATACTATCACGCTGCACAATCCTACCACCGGCCTCAGCGGTCTGCCCTGCAGCAGCAGCTCCCTGGCTGCACTCAACGGGTGGCGTAGTCCTCAACTATTTACTACTAATAGACTGCCGTCTAGTTTGACTCCCTGGGCACGGACCGGGTCACCGCCACGAGACTACAACCCTCCACTGATCCGGCTCCGGGTAGGCTCCCGCGTGCGCAACGCAGCGCGACACAGGCCCAGGGGCGCGTCAACTTTGGCGTAGTCGGCAGGATCTCGTGCCCGCAACCACCGGGTACTGCGTGCCTGAAAAGCAAAGACTGTTCAAACTTACCAGTGGTGAAGATTCCCGCTATCCGTGGAGGTTTCCCGCCATCCGGCGCCATCTTCTACCTTCTTCCCGCCATCGGTGAAGTTTCCCGCCATCCGGCGCCATCTTCGGCCTTCTTCCCGCCATCCGTGGAGTTTTCCCGCCGTTGGACGCCATCTTGGGGACGCCGCGCGGGAAGAAGAGGGGCGTGGACTCTGAAAGCGCGCGAGAACTGAAGCCCCGCCTCACGTCCGGACGTTGCGTAAGGTCCTGGAAGGAGCCCAGCAGACGCCGACGTCACAGGAGCGCGACGGAAGGTCCTCAACCCTGACGATCCACTGCGGAGCCGCGGCCTACGGAAGAGGATCATCGCAAGGTAGGCCACGGTCCACTAGGGGGGAGGAAGATGTCGGATACGGAGGAGAGCTTCACTGCCCCAACCCCCGCCAGCGCTACCGCTGCTGCAGTTATGCCCTTCACCATGCCCTATATCCCGGGAGCAGCCTGGCTACCCCAGTACTCAGGGGAGTCACATACCCTGCATGACTTTAGAGAAAAGCTGGATAGCCTCTTCCAGGTGTACCCCCTCACAGAAGAGCAAAAAGTGAGCATCCTGGTGGCCCAACTAACCGGGGCAGCCAAAAGGGAAGTAAAATCCTGGCCACCTGGGAGGAAGACTGTCGCAGGGATACTAACCCGGCTGAAGGACACCTTTGATACCCGCACCTCAGCCGAGATTAAGCTTAGATTCTACGGGTGCAAGCAGCGAGCGCATGAGAGTATAAGGGACTATGCACTAAACCTACAAGAGGCCCTGAGGGCCATAAAGCAGACCGACCCTGATGGGGTGGGAAACGAGGACAGGCTGTTGACTGAACAATTTATAGAGGGTTTATATTGCAATGCCCACCGAACCCAGTTGCGGGCAATGGCCTTACAGGATCCTCATCTGGACTTTGCACAGTTCAAGGACAGAGCCATCCGGGTGCTCCGAGAACCGGCACCAGGTGGCGTTGTGACCCACAGACGCCCCACTACCACTTACTACCAGGAGGCGGCGCCCTTGTCAGCAGGGCCTGTGGGAGCTGATGCGCAGGCTTTGGACAATGACCCGGCTCCAGACCTACACCATCAGGTCCAAGAGCTAAGAGCGTTGCTGCGCTAACCCGAACTGTGCAGTCTTTACAGGTTTCCACCCCAGGGAAGATCCAGCTGGCATCCGGACCGGAGGACATCCCGTGGCGTCGACCAAGGAGGACCCCACCGGCCAGAGGAAGATCCAGTGACCGATACAGCGAGGACGGACGACCCATCTGCCGCCGCTGCAATCAATCCGGACATATGGAAAGGTACTGTTCTTTAAACGGGCACAACCTGGGGTAGAGGGCCAACCCCCAGGAAAAAGATCACCAGGCCCATCGAACTGGCGCGACAGATATGTGGGAGGACGTCCAGTCTTGCCTGTGGTACTGGATGGCATTCCCATGAGTGCCCTACTGGATACCGGGTCACAGGTCACCACCATCCCGTACGTGCTCTTCAAGCAGTACTGGAATGACTCGGATATTACCCACTACCCTGACGACGACTTGAGTATCATCGCCAGCAATGGCCAGCCCGTGCCACAGATCGGATTTAAAGAGGTGGCCCTCAAAATCGGTAGAGTCGAACTGGCCGCACAGGGACTGATCATTGTGGATATTGATAAACATGAGAGTCACCCAAAAATAACTCTGGGAACTAACGTAATTGAAAATTGTCTTGCAGAGGTGATTTTCCTTTTACAGCAGGTTGCCAAGAACGCCAGCTCCGGCGAGCAGCGGGTGCTCCAGAAAGAGATCCGGGCACTGATGCAACGGCAACAAGTGGAACTCTCCGGCGGTGAGATTGGTAGCGTAAGAATGTGTGACCCTTTTCCTATTGCCATGCCCCCAAAAAGTGAAATGATGATTTGGTGCCGGGCAGCTATTGGTCTGAGAGGAAGAGATTACCAGGCAATGGTGGAACCAGTTTACTCAGACAGTAGGCCCACCATTTTGACAGCACGGGGGGTGGTCAATGTACGCCATGGGAGGGTGCCCATTCGCATAATAAATATCGGGGAGAGGGAAGTGTACCTGCCCCGGTATGCCACGCTAGCCAAATTATATACCACTAATCAAAATTCTATACAATCTGTGGAACCCTTGCCTCCATCTCACCCGGAGGAAGGTAACGGCTCTAAGAAAGACGTGGAGGACTGGTGTCAGCAACTACATTTGGGTACTGATTCCACTCCCTCACATCAGAAACAAGGAGTCTATCGGGTGGTTCAAGAGTATGAGAGAGTGTTTAGTAAACACCCGTTAGACTTTGGGCGGGTCAAGGGGGTAGAACACCGCATCCCCACGGGAGATCATCCTCCCATAAAAGAGAGGTATCGACCCGTACCCCCTGCACACTACCAACACGCCAAGGGGATGCTTCGAGACATGAAGGAGGCTGGGGTAATCCGGGATAGCTGTAGCCCCTGGGCAGCCCCACTAGTTTTAGTCAAAAAGAAAGACAACACCATGAGGATGTGTGTAGATTACCGGAAAATCAACCGTATCACACACAAGGATGCGTACCCCTTACCAAGGATAGAGGAGTCATTGGCTGCTTTAAGATCTGCTAACTTCTTCTCTACCTTGGATCTCACTAGCGGGTACTGGCAGGTTCCTGTAGCAGAGGCGGACCGGGAGAAGACCGCATTCACCACCCCGATGGGACTTAGCGAGTTCACCTGCATGCCGTTCGGACTCTGCAACGCCCCAGGAACCTTCCAACGATTAATGGAGTGTTGTCTGGGCCACAGAAACTTTGAGACGGTCCTGTTGTACCTGGACGATGTCATCGTATACTCCAAAACTTATGAGGACCACCTGAAACACCTGGCGGAGGTGTTCGAAGCTCTGGCGAGTTACGGCCTAAAGGTGAAACCCTCCAAGTGTCACCTCCTGAAACCAAAGGTGCAATACCTGGGACACGTGGTGAGCGCTGACGGAGTGGCTCCCGACCCCGATAAGATCACCGCAATTAAGGGATGGCCAAGCCCCTCCAGCGTAAAAGAAGTGCGGCAGTTCCTAGGGTTGGTAGGCTACTACCGAAGGTTTATTCCCGGTTTCACCAAAAAGGCAGCGCCTATGCAGGACCTCCTGATAGGCCAGTCCCGGAAGGCCAAGAACCAGAAGCCGCCCTTCAAATGGGAAGAGCTAGAAGAGGAGTCCTTCCGCCAGCTGAAGATGGCCCTCACGGGGGATGAAATCTTGGCGTACCCGGACTATAGCCAGCCCTTCATCCTCTACACCGACGCCAGTAACATCGGGCTAGGAGCCGTACTGTCCCAGATTCAGCAGGGGAGAGAACGAGTAATCTCCTATGCCAGCCGAAAACTGCGACCCACCGAAAGGAACCCCGAGAATTACAGCTCATTTAAGTTAGAGTTCCTGGCCGTGGTATGGGCAGTCACCGAGCGCTTTAGGCATTACCTCGCTTCTTCCCGGTTCACCGTATACACGGATAACAACCCGTTGATACACCTGGACACGGCAAGACTCGGTGCCCTGGAGCAGAGGTGGATGGCCCGTCTGTCCAACTACGAGTTCACAATCAAATACCGGGCAGGACGCTCCAATACTAACGCGGATGCCCTGTCCAGGATGCCCAACCTGCCGGACGAAGGAGAAGATCCGGAGGGACTGGAAGAAGTTGAACTCCCTGCGTTCCACCGTCATGGGACTATCCAGTGCTCCCACCGGGTAAGGGGTAAGCAGGCTGCTACGTTGAACCCCTTACCCCACTACAACTGGGCGGAAACGCAAGACAGCGACCCTGCCGTCCGACTAGTGAAGGAGATGCTGACTCGGCCGGAGGCTCGCCTTGAACCAGACGCTCCGGAGGAAGCCAAACAACTATGGGCGGAGAAGAGTCGACTATTCCTTTACAAGGGGAAGTTGTGCCGCAGAATGGTCAACTCCCGGACGCATGAACTACTCTGGCAAGTAGTGGTGCCACGAAGAGACGCAGCCATGGTGATGGAGGCATACCACGACGGAGCTGGACACTTCGGGTGGAAAAAGCTGGAGTTCCTGCTGCGCGAGCGGTTCCACTGGGTAGGCATGAGGGGAACCATCGAGAAGTGGTGCAGAGACTGTGGCCCGTGCAATCTGAGAAGGAAGGACCGGGCCAGCCAGAAGACTCCCCTGCAGTCCATCGTCACCCGGCAACCGTTGGAACTGGTAGCCTTGGATCATGTAAAACTGACCCCAAGCAGAAGTGGCTACGTCTACGCGTTAACCATCGTGGATCATTACTCCCGGTTCTTGGTTGTCGTCCCCGTCAAGGACTTAACGGCTCAAACAGCAGCTAGAGCCTTCCAGCAGCACTTCTGCCGTCCACACGGGTACCCGGACCAAGTGCTGACGGACCAGGGACCTGCCTTTGAAGCGGAGGTCTTCCAGGAATTCTGCAATCTGTATGGCTGCCGGAAGATAAGGACGACACCCTACCATCCGCAAACTAATGGACTTTGTGAAAAAATGAACCAGGTGGTAATGGATCTTCTAAAAACATTGCCCCTGGAAGAACGCAGTCTGTGGCCTGAGAAGTTGCCCGATCTGGGGGACCTATACAACCACATCCCGGTAGGTTCCACCAACTGTACCCCGGCTTACCTAATGAGGGCGAGACCTGGTAAGTTACCTGTTGACCTGGAAATGGGAGTCCTGACACCTGAGGACACTTCACCAGAAACAGACTGGGACACAGAGAGGCAGCAGCAGTACCGGAGAGTACAAGAGAGCGTGGAGCGAAGTCTCTGTCAGGCTAGGGAAAGACAAGAGAAGACTTACAACCAGTATGCTCCCGCTGTTCCCCTGGTACCCGGAGAGCAGGTCTTGAAGAGGAAAAGACGGCTCCACAAGTTGGATGACCAGTGGGAGAAGGACCCGTACACCATACTGCCCTCAAGCCACGAGAACCCGAAGGTCTGTACCATCAGTAAAGACGGAGGGGAAACCACAGCCATTGTGTCCCGGGACCACCTGAAGAAGTGTCCCGAACAACTGAGGAACCCTGAAGAGGAACAAGAAGACCATCGACCCATGGGAGAAAGGGAAGATATGGTTAGTACCGTGCTCGGGGACTTCCCTCGGTCTTGGACTCAAGTCAATGGTGCAGTTGTGGTACCCGTACTCACCTTCCTCCAACCATCATCCCAAGAACCAACGGAGCAACGGGTAGAGCTGGAAGAACAGCCGGTCCAGGAGGCAGAAGACTCCACACGAGTAGAACAGGAGAATCAACCCTCTGCTTATAGTGAGCCTGCCGTACCCCTAGTGAGACAAAGAGCCGGTAGACAGCTGCCCAGTTTACCCTTGACAGCTCCTACACCCTGTAGTTCAGGGCCAGACAGTCAGCTCCGTAGGTCCACTAGGGCCACTAGAGGCCAGTTACCCGCACGCTGGAGAATTTGAAGTGTAAAAATAGTTTTATTTATGTTTATCTGTGTATTGTTGCTTGTGTATAATTTTGTGTTTCCAGTTGTTTTTAGGAAACCTTGGTGGATTTACCGGGAATCCTTGTACATAGTTGGAGCGTAACCCAGGATGGACTAGAGACTGTTAAGGACTCGGGGTAGGACAGACCCCTACCTGGTTACGTCTCCCTGTGTTGGTGAAATGGACACCTTGCTTCTTTCAGAGACTGCACCCGGTTGCGGACACGCCGTAACCATCTTTATATGTTTTCTTATTGTATTATTAATGTTTTTTGCCTTGTTATGTTTTTCTAAATGTGTTTAGTCCCGGAGTACTAAATTTCACTAGGGGGGAATGTGGCACCCCAGGGGTCTGGTTTTCCACAGTAATGTAATGTTATGTCTGAGAGCAGGTGGGAGGTCCTTTGGTCAGGGATCCTGTGCATGCCACACCTCCTGCCCAGTCTTGGGAGGGGAAGAACTTCCCCTGTATAAACCCGGGGCTGAGGCAGGGTGAGTCAGACAAGGAGAGTGGAGACAAGAAGCAGCATAGGAAACAGCAGAGTTACAAGGAGTCAGGGGCTGGCAGCTACAGAGTTTGCCCTGACTAAGAAGATTCTTTACCGGACCCGGAGTCCGAGGCTGTGGGGACTAACTCCTACCCAGCAGCAGAATCCGTCAGGCAGGGGATTTCAGGTCCTCTGGCCCAGAAGCCCGAAGGCACGGTCACACGCGTGGGACCAGCACCGCCATCGTGGAGCGGAAGCCATTAGAAGGCCCCGAGTCACCGGCCATACGGGTGAGCACCACACGGTACACTCAGGGACGTGGGCTACTTACATCAGCTTCTAGCAAGGTAGCCAGAAGAGTACAGTCAGTTTGGGAGGCCTACAACTACGCCTGGCCAGGGGAGATCCCATCTGCTCAAAGACTGACCAGGCCCCGTTTGCTAGCAAGTACTCCGGGAGGGTCTGTCGTTGTTACCAGTAAAGACCCTGAACTACACCGTACCGTCTCTGAGTGGTTCCTGCTACCCCCATCATCCACGTCGGCTGCCCTGAGGCCATACCCCTCCCGTTGGGGGTTATACTATCACGCTGCACAATCCTACCACCGGCCTCAGCGGTCTGCCCTGCAGCAGCAGCTCCCTGGCTGCACTCAACGGGTGGCGTAGTCCTCAACTATTTACTACTAATAGACTGCCGTCTAGTTTGACTCCCTGGGCACGGACCGGGTCACCGCCACGAGACTACAACCCTCCACTGATCCGGCTCCGGGTAGGCTCCCGCGTGCGCAACGCAGCGCGACACAGGCCCAGGGGCGCGTCATATAACCTGTAATATTTTACTTTTCAAGAAAGGCATCCATTCCCTTCTTAAATTTTAGTAGTGAATAACTCATTACAACATCATGTGGCAGAGAGTTCCATAGTCTCACTGCTCTTACAGTAAAGAATCCGCATCTGTGATTATGATTAAACCTTCTTTCCTCCAGACATAGAAGATGCCCCCTTGTCCCCGTCTCAATAGAAAGGTCTTTGTACTGTCCCCTCATATATTTATACATAGTAATAAGATCACCCTTAAGCCTTTGTTTTTCCAAACTAAATAACCCAAAGTGTAATAATGTTAGAACCCTCCTGTTTGTTTTTTCCATCTTGTGTTTTGCGGACACGTGACCATCTGCCTTTATATTCCAGCTCCGCCCTTTTGGCTGTGCTGGACTTCAGTGTTGTTTGACTGTTTTGCTAGCCAGGTCCTTCGGTGCCTTTCTCTGTCAGTTCGCTTGGTCCTTCTGGAACCTCTAGTACCTTTTTGTCAGTTTGTCTTTTTATGTTCTGCACCAACTTTCTCTGTTCAGGAGGTGTCCCATTTTTGTTCCAGTCCTTCGTTCTTTTAGGGACCCCTCCCCTTATGCTATAGGTCTTCATTCAGACTAGCCGAGGACTAAGGCGGGTCTGTTCGCAAGGAACAGGCAGCCCGCTACATCGTAGGGATTCAGCTTATTCTTACTGTAGGGACAGCTTTCCCCTTTCTTTCCTTAGTACATGTTGCAGATCATAACAAATAACCTGTCTTTGTATTGCAGACCCTCCAGTCCTCTAATAACCTTGGTCGCTCTTCTCTGCACCCGCTCTAGTTCAGCTATGTCTTTCTTATACACCAGAGACCAGAACTGTACACAGTATTCTAAGTATAGTCGCACTACTGACTTGTATAGAGGTAAAATTATGTTCTCCTCATGAGCATCTATGCCTCTTTTAATGTATCCCATTATTTTATTTGCCTTTGCAGCAGCTGCCTGACACTGGCCACTAAACGTGAACTTGTCATACACCAATACACCCAGGTCTTTTTCAGTGACAGTTTTGCCCAGTGTTTTACAATTAAGCATCTAATTATACATTTTATTTCCTGTGTGCATTACCTTACATTTATCCCCATTAAAGCTCATTTGCCATTTATCAGCCCAAGCTTCTAGTTTACATAGAACCTTCTGTAATATAAAATTGTCCTCCTCTGTATTGATTACCCTGCAGCGTTTAGTGTCATCTGCAAATATTGAAATACTACTCTGTATGCCCCCTACAAGGTTATTAATAAATATGTTTAAAAGAAGCGGGCCCAATACTGACCCCTGTGGTATCCCACTGTTAACTGGCACCCAGTCTGAGTGTGTTCCATTAATAACCACCCTTTGTTTACTATCACTGAACCAGTTCTTAACCAACTTACATATATTTTCCCCTATCCCCATTGTTCTCATTTTATGTATCAACCTTTTGTGTGGAACCGTATCAAAAGCTTTTGAAAAGTCAATATACACAACATCCACTGCATTTCTTTGGTCCAGTCCGGAACTTATATCTTCATAAAACCTGATCAGATTAGTTTGACAGGAACGGTCGCTCGTAAACCCATGTTGATATTGGGTCATGAGGTTCTTCTTCTTCAGATAGTCTAGTATAGCATAGCTTAGGAAACGCTCCAGGATTTTACCCACAGTAGAGGTTAAGCTTACTGACATATAATTTCCAAGTTCAGTTTTTGTCTCCTTTTTGAATATTGGCACCACATTTGCTATACATCAGTCCTGTGGTACAAACCCTGCTATTATGGAATCTTTAAAGATTAAAAATAATGGTCTATCTATGACTTTACTTAATCCCAGCAGTACTCGTGGGTGTATCCCATCCGGGTCCAGGGATTTGTCATCTTTAGTGATTTTTAGCCGCCACCATACTTCCTACTGGGTTGAGCAAGTGACATTTAATGGAGAATTTTTGTTATCACTGATCATGTTTTCTCTCATGCGATTTTCTTGTGTAAATACTGTTGAAAAAAAATCATTTAGCATATTGGCTCATCCTCATCCACCATTTCACCCAGACTATTTTTAAGGGGGCCAACACTATCATTTTATAGTTTCTTACTATTTATGTAGTTAAAGAATATTTTGGGATTATTTTTACTTTCTCTGGCAATGAGCCTCTCTGTCTCAATCTTTGCTGCCTTGATTTGGTTTTTACAGAATGTATTTAATTTTCTGTATTTATTTAATGCCTCTGCCACTACCTACTTGCTTTAGTTCTCTAAATGCTTTCTTTTTGTAACTTATTGCGCCCCTTACAGCTCTATTTAACCATAGTGGTTTCCTTCTATTTCTAGCATGTTTATTCCCATAGGGTATATATTGTGCATATATACCCTGTATCCTGTTCAGGATGCTAATAAATGTCTCCCATTTGCTTTGTGTAGTTTTATGTCTCAGGATATCGTCCCAGTTTATTGCACTAAGATCATCTCTCAACCGTTGGAAATTTGACTTCCTGAAGTTTAGTGTCCTTGTAACCCATCTACTACACATCTTATTAAAGGATACATGAAAGCTTATTATTTTGTGATCACTATTACCCAAGTGACCCCAACTCGTATATTTGATATGCGGTCTGGTCTGTTGGTTAATATTAGGTCTAGCAGTGTCTCCCTTCTTGTTGGGTCCTGTAGTGGTAGAGGTGTCATTCCTAATTCTACAATTTCTACTGTACTGAAATTGATGCCACTTTGCTGGTGTCTACCACTATTTTTTTGAAATGTAGAGAATCCAGATTGGGTCTCCATCTACTTGGTTGCCTGTAGTGGAAGAGGTTTCGGGTCCCTTTTATACTACTTATAATCTAGTGAAATTGATGCCACTTTGGTAGTTTTAGGCCCAAATGTTTTCAAATGTGAACACTCCTGATTGAGTCTCCATCCAATGGGTTGGCTGTAGGGAAAGAAGTGTCAGTCCTAATTATACTATTTCTACTATAGTGAAATTGATGCCACTTTGGTGGTTTTAGGCCCAAATGTTTTCAAATGTGAACACTCCTGATTGGGTCTCCATCTACTGGATTGGCTGTAGGGGAAGAGGTGTCATTCCTAATTCTACAATTTCTACTGTACTGAAATTGATGCCACATTGCTGATGTTAAGCCCTATTTTAGGGAAACATGAACACTCCAGGTTAGGTCTCCATCTCCTGGGTTGGTTGTAGTGAAAGAGGTGTCATTTTTAATTCTACAATTTCTACTGTAGTGAAATTGATGCCACTTTGCTGGTGTCCGCCACTGATTTTTGGAAATGTGGAGAATCCTAATTGGATCTCTATCTGCTGGGTTGGCAGTAATGAAAGAGTTATCAATCACCATTATACTAGTTCTACTCTACTGAAATTAATTCTTTGTTGCAGATATTTTTGTCACAGGAGTACACAAGATATAACCAAAATTGTTTTTCTTAGTACCGTGGTATATAAAGCAGGCTATATTTTGTCTTTTAATTCTTCGGTGCTGATATTGTTCTCCATACAGGGGTACACATTAATAATGAGTGAGCAAAAAATTATGCTCAATTTAGTGGTTCAGCGATTTCTCAAAACCTACCCAGATCTACCAGAGCTGCTTGTGAAAGTACAATGCGTGTGTGCCCATTTCAGAATGTCAGCTATAGCTTCCGCTACCCTGGCAGTACTTCAGCAGCGTTTGCAGCTTCCAGTTCACCGACTGCTGTGCGATGTCACCACATGTTGGAAACCAACGTTGCATATGTTGGGAAGGATTTGTGAGCAGCAGAGGGCAGTTGTTTAGTACCAGCTTCAACACGCCCGGCGGCATTCAGGTCAGCCTCCGCACATAAGAGCTGATGAGTGGGCATGGATGTCTGACATCTATGCCATCCTCCAACACTTTGAGGACTCCATAATTAGCGTCACCATCCCGCTTCTCTGTCTATTGAA
This sequence comes from Phyllobates terribilis, assembly GCF_046119375.1. Taxonomy (NCBI): domain Eukaryota; kingdom Metazoa; phylum Chordata; class Amphibia; order Anura; family Dendrobatidae; genus Phyllobates; species Phyllobates terribilis. Next base: position 642,115,517 of record NW_027362762.1, read on the forward strand.
ACACTCAGTGCTCACAGTTAATAAGGAGGCATTGCAGGTAGAGCAAGGAACTATTCAGCCCAGCCTCATCTCATCTCAGTGCGGATTGGGTGATAATGAGGAGGAGGAGGAGGAGGAGGAGGAGAACATGGACAGTCATCCTCTTGCTGAGGACAGGGAACTCTTGTCTGTCTTGGAAGTCTTGATACCCCTTTTTCAGTCAGTGGGAAATCTATATGAGTTTCCTTCAATGGCCTAAACCGTGGCTTTGCTTATGCACGTTATTTCTCAAAACGCATTGCAGATCATGCCATTGTCCAACTCTGTAGTGATTAAATTCAAGGTGTAAAGAAATATCTTTGTCTGTGACTAAGCACCACCGAGAATTGTGAGCTAATATTGGACGGGCTGCCATTGCTTATGCAACAAGCTTAATTAGAGGACATCCTGGGAGAAATGACAGCCAGAGTAGATACGGTTTCCCTCAATGTCAGTCCTTTCGAGAAGCAGTGTCAGACTGAAGAACTTTCGGCCCACAAGAGGATTTGATTCTGAGGGACCACCTTTCTCCCCTGCTAAAGAGCGCCATAGCAGCTGCAAGGTTTGCGCTATGAACTCTCCTAGAGAAGCCAGGGCCCACCAGAGGATTCTCCAGTTCTCTGGTGGGCCTGTCCAACCCTGCCGAGAAGCATCCCTGGCTAAGAAAAGTCTGTGTGAAGGTTCCTGGACACTCTCTGGCTCCTTTTTTACTGAGGAGGAAACACACACAAATACGGGAATAACATACAAAAACCTTGCAGATGTTGTCCTTGCTGGGATTTGAACCCAGGATCCCAGCGCTGCAAGGCTTCAGTACTGGAGGCACTGCTAAAACCATGGCGTCAAGCTATAGTTCACTGGAAATATTCCAGGCTGGTAGAAGCCAAGTAGATTCTCACAGAAAAGTAGTCTTTGTGAAAGTTCCTGGACACTCTATGGCTGCTTTTTTACTGAGGTGAAAACCCACGCAAACAAGGGGAGAACATACAAAATACTTTGAGATGTTGTCCTTGCTGGGATTTGAACCCCGGATCCCAATGCTGCAAGGTTTCAGTGCTAACCAGTGAGCCACCGTGCTGTCGTTCTCCCTCTGGTATCTAAAATGCTGGAGAAACTTTCACCTACTGCCACTCTGTATCTTCAGCACCTTTGTGAGAAACTAATGTATTTGGGCAGCCACTCAGTCTACCAAATAAAATTCCTAAGAAGTAAATTGGGGATGGCTTTGCTACTGGTACTGGAGGCACTGCTAATACCATGGCGTTGTGTCATAGTTCACTGGAAATATTTAAAACTGGTAGGAGGCAAGCAGATTCCCACAGAAAAGTACCAGCAGTAATGTTCTGGGACCCGTGCTTATAGAAGGCGGGGACAACACCAGGAGACATAGTGGTGGCTGGGGACCGAGTATGGATACCCGGCTGCCGCTGCCATGAGGTTGTAAAAAGCTTCTGCCTCCACGAGCCTAAAAGGCAACATTTCAAGTGCAAGCAGTTGTCCAGAAATATGCCAGTTTAGTATTGCAGCCTGTGGGTGGGTGGAGAAGCCAGGTCCCACTGGAGGATTCTCTGGTAGGCCAGTCCAACCCTGCCGAGAAGCAGCCCCGGCTAATAAAAGTGTGTGGGAAGGTTCCTGGACACTCTATGGCTGCTTTTTTACTGTGGACTGGCTCCAACAATCCATAAGATTGCAATCTATAAGATCCCTTCACTGGCTCCCAATTGCCCAGCGTATCCAGTTCAAACTTTTAACACTGACGTACAAAGCTATTCATAACCTTTCTTCTCCATACATCTCTGAACTAATCTCCCTATATATTCCTTTATGTAATCTCTGGTCCTCCTAAGACCTCCTTCTCGCCACACTTATTTGTCCCTCACCCAATCACCTCCAATACTTCTACCAAATATCCCCCATCCTCTGGAATTCTGTGCCTCAACACGTCCAATTAGCCACCACATTCAGATCTTTCAGACACAATCTGAAAACCCATCTCTTCAAGACAGCCTACAGCCTGCGATTGGCTTGCTGCCACCTCAACACCACCAGTGCTAATGCAACTCCACAACCTACTGTCTCCTTCACCACCATCCTGTAGAATGTAAGGCTGCAAGTGCAGGGTCTATAAGACTTAAGATGCAATATGGCACCTTGGCAAAGCCCAGTTATGTTCTCCCTCTGATATCTAATAATAACAAACAAGTCATGCTGGAGAAACTTGCTCCTACTGCCACTCAGTGTCTTCAGCTCCTTTGTGAGAAACTAATGTTTGCTCAGTCAGTCTACCAAATAAAATTTCTGAGGTGCGGAAATCGTGGATGGCTTTGCTTCTGGTACTGGTGCTAATACCAAACCGTGGCGTGCCATTCACTGGATATTCCTGGCTGGTTGGAGACAAGCTCATTCCCACAAAAAAGTACCAGCAAGCTAAGGAGATGGTGGCCTCTATCATCATGAAAGAGTTTGCTCATTGTCTGGAAATCTGGTTTTTATACTAAAGATCCTTCTCAATTTTATAGTTTTAAGTGAGCACGCAAAGACCATGGATTCTGCAGCAGCGCATCCAGGCCGTGATAGTGGCGGAGAAATTGATTTACCATCAGGTTGAGGATGCAAGCCATGCAAGGCACATGTCTGAGGTTGCCTCTGTTTTCTATTAGTTTAGTTCTCCATGTTCTGGTGTGTATTTGTTTCATTCTCCTGTTTAGTAGTTTAGTTTTTCAACCCCTGTTGTATATTAGTTTAGTTCTCCATGTTCTGATGTGTATTTATTTCTCCAACCCATCCATACCCACCCCCAGGGGTTAACGTCAGTGATGAGGGTATGGATTCTTCTCAGACCCTACCCCGTCCAGGCCAGGATCAACTGAAAAAAAATTTTGGCCACCGCTACACATGCTTTCCTCCTTTTGAGTCTGTGAAGCTTTGGATCAGACCTCTAATGCCCCAGAATACAATGTGTGAACAGCTCTGCAGACTCACCCATCTGTGCTTCCCGACAGTCAGTTAGCCAGTTGGAGAGTTGTGATGTGGGTGAAAACAAGGGTAATTGGGGTGGCACCTCTGAGGACTGTACTGTGTGTTATGTTAAGGTGGAGGGAGAGGAGCAGATGCCACTTGATGCAGCGCTTGTCATCTACTGGAGCACAGGTTCTTCCTGCCCCTGATCTACAAGGCATACCGCTGTGCGACTGCCAAAGAAAGGGAGTAGAGTCCAGTAACAGAAGTTTTAAAAATGCTGCACAATTGCTCACTGCAGCAAAACAAACCTACTTCTCATCTCTCATATCATAAGTGTCTCACAACCCTAAACAGTTATTCAGTACTTTCAAGTCCCTCCTCTGTCCACCAATTCCCCCTCCCTCTCCTCTCCTCTCATCTTAGCTGAAGACTTAACCTAATTCTTCAAGCAGAAGATTGACAAAATAGGGCAAAGATTTTGCTTAAAGTCCCAACAGCCCCTTCTCATAACAACTCAACTCTCCTCCTCCAAAACCAGCTTCTCCGCCATCACAGAAGATCATCTTTAATCTCCAAATCACATCTCACCACCTGTAAACTTGACCCAATACCATCCCATCTCATTCCAAACCGCACCAAAGTCTTCATACCAAGCCTAACCCTCCTCTACAAACTGTTACTAATGTTATGGTTAATTTTTTATATCTAGATACATTATTTAATTTAGAAAAACAATTATAACTATTCTATGTCTGAAGTCTCTGCTTAAGTGTTTAAGACTTACATTGTATCTGACTAAGATACTGGTTTCCTGTGAATTCACTGATAAGAAGGTTTTATGTTGGGCCAAAGGAAGTGTGTTATCGCTGATTGTCTATTTCGGCTTACTGTTCAGTTGTATGTAAGAAATGTAGTTCCGCTTTTTCTCTAGCTAATAAATGTGGTGAGTCTTTGTTGCCACACCAGAAGACTCTACCTGCTGACAATGCATGTTGCATGTATTTTGTCTCTCTCTCCCTTCATCGATGAAGTATTTTAATTTGAATCTCACTGGCAATGTGAAGACCCTTTGCTGTCTATTCCAAAGATCTCCTTAAAACAAAGAGGGCCTCCATAACAGTACATGGTGCCTGAAACCTGGGATTGTCACAACCGGACCTCCTCAGGACCCGTCAACAAGGATCTCTCTGGGAATCACTGAATATCATCCGCGGTATGTAATCCCTTGTATTACTTATAATTCAGTGCTATCTAGAGGGCTTCAGGATGGGTAATTAGTGGTCCTAACAAGACAATAATTTTTTTGAACCCTTGCCAGTGATTGAATTTGTTGTCTTATATGTTTCAATGTGGCTTTTAGATGTATGATTTACGATTGAATGACGGTTAAATGATAATTGAATGAAGTGACGAGTAACCAACCTTGCCCAGCGTGTCGGGATTAGGCACCTCCGCAGTTCTCCTGTATATTTTAGGAGTCGGAGGATTGTTTTATGTTGTTTGTTTTGTCTACGTCATAAATGTCTGGTATGATATTGTAAACTATGAGGATCCTTGAATGTGGGACTGAATGATTTTTGATTGACCAATAAGGGACTACGATCTCTGCTTGATAAGGGATCCCGTTAGGTGTGTTCCTTCACATGTGATGGAGAGGAAAATCGTCCGTAAGAGGATCAGGGAAGTGTGATTGCCTATAACAGAGGAATCCTTCACAGTAAGGTAGTACTCTGAGGGTATTGAATTCCCCTGTAAATTGATAAGGGCACCCTCAAGAAATGGGTAACTGAATGCATTTTTTAGCCCGAATACAGCAGGGGGATTAATATCAGTGATTATGCAGTGTGCATTGAATAATTAACGTATTGTTAAGTCGTTCTTGATGAATCAGAATCATTGTCCTCAGTGTCTGTGTACTGTTTTGTGTAAGCTCAAGAGAGGGAAAATCATAGTAGTTGAAGTTCTTGCTCAGCCTGTATACCCAGACCGGGAAACATATAGTATAAAAAGTAACACTTACTGCAGATATAATTGTCATGCAGTGCCTTTACAAGGTGTAGAAGGAAAACCTTTGAACTGGAAAATGTTAAATGATCATGTAGAAATAATTGGAATAGTAGGTGGAGCAGTAGGCTTGGTATTGTTATTTGTTTGGCTGTGTGTAAGAATCTCCCTAGCTCACAGGGCTGGAAAATCGGTGTTAGTACTTCCTTAAAGAATTGTTTTCCGAGGCTCAGAGGAGACTGGGACAGGATCACATCCGTCTTTCGAGGATCAGAGGAGACTGGGACGGGATCAAATTTAGAGTCTGAGAGGCTCTAGGTGTGCTGAAGAGAGTTCTGCGGTAACTCTGGCAGAGTGGTTGCAGTAATGGGGACTGGCAACAGTAAGTAATTGACTAACCTAAAGGGCGTGGCCCCAGTTACAGCATGTGAGATAGTGGAGAGACTGAAAGGGAAAGAATCAGTAGAGGGATGTGAAATAATATTGAGGAAATTTGGTATGGGAAAGTGGGGAAATCTGGAAGAGAAGGAATGGGAGAAATATATCTGCAATTGGGAAGCATGGTTGAAAGATAAAAACAAACTAGAGCAGGCTAGGATGTGGTTAGAAGTAGCAAAACGTCTCTCAATGAGTGACCATAAATCAGAGGAAACCAGGCATGGAACTGTCTATGTAATCTATGATAGATTGAAAAACTCTCAGACCCTTGTAGTCTCTGTACCTGATGTAAATTCTGCACCCCCTTCAGCACCCCCACCTTATGCTGGGTCAATGGGATGGACTTGCAGACATTGTGGTCATCAGAATCCCCCTGAGGTTAATTGTTGCAGGTCCTGTGGGTCTTCACACCCAGGGACAACACCCAGGGTGCCTCTGTTCCCTATGAGGACCACTAGTCATGTACAGTTTCAGCCTCCTAACATGGTTGATAATGTTCAGGTACGCTATCCCCCCCAAGTATGGCCAATAGAAACATATCGGCCTTGGTCCCCCAGTGAACTTATTGCCCTCGCTACACAGCTGTCAGATCCCCCCCAAAAACCCTTAACATTTAGAATGTGCCTCCAGGGTGTTCAGGAGGCATATCGGGTCACATGGGATAATCTAGTTTCTGTCATTCTGCAGAAAGGCAGTGACCCCTGAATTATGACAAGTTTTTTACTTTGTACTACCATGAACAGGCTGGACATGCGCCCTCTAGGGTATTACTCTGTAATCCTAGATCAAGTCATTATGGGGTCTCCTACTTGTGTTAGAGCTGTGGTAACTGCTTCAGAACTTGTTAAAAAGACAGAGGACATAGTGTTAGGAAGCCCCCTCACACTTCAAGTTCCTCATGCTGTATCTGAAATACTTCAACAGGCTCAGACCCATCACCTCTCAGCATCTAGTTGACAAAATATGAAGTCTCACTCCTTACACCTCCCTATATAACTATCAAACGCTGTAATGTTCTAAATCCAGCTACACTACTTCCAGTGGATTTAGAAAAGGGAGGAAAGTATCAGGATGGAGAAGAGGGAGGGACCATGAGCCAAGATTTGCCCCTGTTTTTCAAATTAGCAGATGAGGAAGCTCAGTTTGATATGGCACATGAACATGATTGTCAGGCATTGATGGAAGCTGAAATAAAGGGCTTGGCAAATATTACTGATGTACCACTCACTAACCCCTTTGCTGAGTCTTTTGTAGATGGTTCCAGAGCTTGGGACAGTGAACAAGGATGATTTATCACCGGGTATGTAGTAGTACACAATGGTAAGGCAGTGATACAAGAACCACTCCCCTCCAGCTGCTCTGCGCAAGAGGCAGAACTTAAAGCACTCACTGCAACGTGTAATTTGGGAAAAGGTAAAGAAATTAATGTATTTTCTGACTCGCAATATGCTTATGGTGTTGCACATGACTTTGGCGCCATTTGGTGAAGCCGTAATTTCTTGACTTCTGCTGGAAAACCTATAAGGAATGCACAAGCGGTAGAGCAGCTACTCACAGCACTCACCCTTCCCCGAAGGGCAGCTATAGTCAAAGTGTCAGCACACACTCGGGAACAAACTCCCCTTGCAGTAGGGAATGCCTTGGCCAACCAAGCGGCTAAGGAAGCAGCACGATTACCTCTGACAGAGATACTGGCTATAGCAGGTGCGGGAAACCCAGGAGACTCAGAGTCAGGGAGTGCAGGAAGCCCCCTATCAAATAAGGAGATATCCCCTGCACCGGTCCCAGTGGCCGTGGACCTCGAACTACTGCAGGTCTTCCAGACCCAGGCTCCCCACCACGAGCAGAATGCATGGGTCAAAGTGGGTGCCGTACAATCAATATCAGGGGTATGGCAGGTAAACAAACGCGTTTGCCTTCCACGCTGCCTGTTCCCCATGATGGTTGCCCTTGCACATTCTCCGGTGCATAACTCAAAGGGTGTTATGTGTGCAGTGGTGCTACAAGACAGGGTTCCCGAATACGGCTGCAAAGTATGTTCAACAATGTCTAGTTTGTGCAAGACATAACCCTGGTAGGCCTATTTGAGTCCCATGAAAATGCACACCAAAACCAGATTACCCATTTCAGAGACTGCAGGTGGACTACATACAGCAACCTAAGGTGGGTAATTATGAATATGCCCTGGTATGCACTGACCTTTTCTCTGGATGGCCAGAAGCTTGGGTGGTGACTAGTGCAAACACAAAAACTACTGCTAAAAAATTGATCAGTGAGGTGGTTTGTAGATATGGGTTGCCCTAAACTATAGAAAGTGACAGAGGAACCCACTTTACTATAGAACTAATGAAACAAATCATGGTCACTCTTGGGATAGAGCAGGCTTTCCATGTTCCCTATCATCCACAAAGTAGTGGGAAGGTGGAACACCTCAATGGTACCTTGAAACTAAAAATCCAAAAGTGCATGGAAGAAACACACTTGTCCTGGGTAGTTTATTGCCCCTAGCATTGTATTCAGTGAGGACCGCCCCAAGGGGGAGGGAGAAGCTGTCTCCATATGAAATACTGTTTGGTAGTGTCCCTAAGAGAGGGTTGTATTTCCCACAGCAGCTGCAGGCCTCCTATTGTTCTCTCACTGAATATGTTCTGAAGTTGCATAAACATTTGACTGTTACTCATAATTAGTGTTGAGCCACCCCCGTAGTGTTCGAGTTCGGTTCGGTTCGTCGAACACCCGTGTGTTTGCCGAACTGTTCGTCGAACTGTTCGTCGAACACCTTCGAACACCGTTAAAACCAATGGCAGGCAAACAAAAACACATAGAAACACATAGAAAACACCTTCAAAGGTGTCCAAAAGCTGACAAACTGCTCATAAGACATAACTAACACATGGAAAAGTGACAAGTACATATAGTCATGCGAAAATAAAAGAGGTGGAGGAGTAAAAGGAGGGGGAGACACAGATATAGGCATGTCATGCCCTTCTAAAATCCAAAAAGTGAGAAGCCGACACGGCCAGTCCGCTCCTGCCCGTGCCACCTCCGTGTCGCCGGGTTTGTGCCAGAGCCGCGGTGAACCTGATGGCCAGCCCCCCTCTCCCAATACTGGTGCCTGTCCGCTGGTGGGTCGAGCGAGCCCCCCTGTGGTGGAGGCAGCTCTAAGCTTTTTAATTTAAATTGTCTCTCTAATTTGAATAAATACACTTTAAATCCATTTACAAGGATCTATTGGAGGGCAAGTCTCATGCCAGCAGCCGCGTAATTCCAGCTCCAGTAGCGTCCACTAAAGCTGCTCCAGTTAAAAAGCTTTTATAAGGATCGAGCTCGGCTGTCCACCGCAAGGCATCCTACTGCCAGTCCGAGCCCCTATGCCTTGGGGTGCCTCCTGATGCTCTTCACTGAGTATCCCGTGGTCCCGAAGCATTTCCTTTGAAAAAATTAAGTGTCCAAACTACAGGTGGTGTAGCTTGCTTAACAGCCGGGATAATCCGCTGACTAGCAGACACTGCTACTAGGCACAAAGTATTTCCTGGGCTAGATGCAGTTAAAAATTTGTAATTAGATACTCTCGTTGGATGCTGAGAAAGCATTCCATAGAGTCTCCTGGCACGCCATATATGATTCTCTTAAAAAGCTTGGGGTAGGGGTCTAGGGGACCCTTTTATAGCCAAAATCACGGCCCTGTATCGCAATACGTCACCTAGGCTGAAGATAAATGGAACTGTAGCACCCTGAGGGCTTGGTTGCTACAGAGGTATTGCACCTCACCCAGAGGTGTGATATCTCACTCTCAGGTAAGGATGTAGTGTGGATCAGGACCCGACACCTGCATGCATTACACCACATTGCCGTGGGGCAGGGCGACCAATATGCCCCTGAGATGGGCACGACAGTCCCTGTCCCTGGCTGGAGTGGGGGGAGGGAACACTGAGGAAGTGGAACCCTGTAGTGCAGGAGCAGGGAGGAAGCAGTTCCTGGGTGCATTGAGAAGGGAGTATAAAAGGTGGGCACCATCTTAGTTCAGCGCAGAGAAGTCTGAGCAGAAGTGGCAGGGAGCAGGGGCTCTGCATGAGCTCTGCTCCGGAGGCGGGCCTAGTAACAGAGGCCCAGGCCTGGAAGAGGGAGAAGGAAGGAAGAGGAGCGGAGAAGGCTCCAGGAACGAGGAATGAAGGGATCCCAGGGGTGCGGACGGGCGAGTCGCCACCGCACGCCCGAATCCACCTGCGTGGAGGGGTCAGGCCAAAGGGGGAGACCGGTCCCAGAACTAGTGGAGGCAGGAAACGACCCTCAGCTAGAAACCGGAGGCTCTGACATTTTATGTGGCGCAGCCCCTCGCTACACCCGCTAGGAAGGCACCACATAGGGTCAGGGAAACTGGCGCCAAGTTTACCAAGAGGAGGCCCGAGGCAGCCGGACAGAAGTGTTGGTAAGAAAGGCCATACAAAGGACACACAAAGGGGGTCCTGTGAAGTGCTCCAAAGTTATCTGGGAGTTGTCTGAGCCCCTCACCTGGTGAGCACAGTACGACGTGGGCAGCCGTTACCTGCAGACGTGGTCTGGATAATAAGAACTGTGAGTAAAGGCCCTGAACTGCATCACTGACTCCGTGTCGTTACTGCTGCTGCCCTGCACCATCACCCCCATCCTCCGCATACACTGCCCTGAGGCTATACTCCTCCCGTGGGGAGTTATGCTACGCTCTGCTGCACCCACAACACCAGCCTCAGCGGTCTGCCCTGTAGCGGCGGTTCACTCTGACCGCAATCCACGGGTGGCGTAGTCGTACATTTAAACATCAAAACCACATAAATAGTTCCGCCACTGGTTTGACCGCCCTGAGCCACGGAACCGGGTCGCCGCCACGAAGACTACAACCACCAGCATCCACCAAAAAGGGTCCGGCTCCGGGTGTCCCAAGGCCCAGGGGGTGCGTCAGAACATTTTCATCACCTTTCACAATCACCAATGGGACAAGGCAGGGATGTCCTCTGTCCCCTCTCTTATACTTCCTAGTGACGGAGCACCTGCTCTCATCAATTCGCCATAACCCCAATATTAGGTGGATTGAGGTGGGAGGCACCGAGTACAAGTGCTCTCTATTTGCTGATGATGTCCTAGTATATATCACTCAATCACATATATCCATCCATGCTGTTATGGCTGAAATAGATCACTTTGTTACATGGTCAAATTTTAAAATCAATGCAGCGAAGTCTGAGGCCCTCGATGTCTCCCTCCCCAAATCCATATAGGATTCCATCCAGTCCAACTTTCCCTTTGCCTGGCCCTCACAGGGTATCAAATACTTAGGAATTCCTATTCATAGAGACCTCTCCCATCTATGTTATCTTAATTTTGGGCCCTTTATTGAACAACTCCATACAGACCACGGTTGGCAAGTTAGAACTGTAAGATTCACTACGTGAACCGCTGGTGTTTTGTGGAACAGCACAAATACACTGCGTTCCAAATTATTATGCAAAAAGTGTTTAGGAGTGATAAGGGAAGAATTTGTTTGTTTGTCAGTTAAACTCATTGATGGTGATGTGTGTCAGGGCTCTTTATATCACTGTAAGCAATTGCAGACACCTGTGCTAATTAGTTTGGCAGGTGTGTCCAATGAAAGGCAAGACTACTTAAGAAGGCTCTCTCACATTATTAAGCAGCCTACATTTTCTGCCAAAATGGGAAAGAAAAAGGATGTGTCGGCTGCTGAGAAGCAACAAATTGTGGAGTGTTTAGGTCAAGGCATGACTACAATCAACATTGTGCGATGATCAGGATGAAGTGTCTTGGCAATCAAGAAGTATGTAGCTGATTCACAGTACACACGTGTGCGTGCTGATAAGGGCAAATTGAGGACTCTTTCCTACAGGCAATTACGTCAGGTTGAAAGAGCAGCGGCAAAAAGCCTTGTCATAGCAGCAGACAAGTTTTTGAAGCTGCTTGTGCCTCCAACGTCCCCCGAACAACAAGATGCAGGGTCCTTCAGAGGTTTGCAGCTGTGCATACACCATCCTGTCGACCTCCTCTATCCACTTCACACAAGCAGAAACGGCTCCAGTGGGCCAAACATTACATGAAGACTGATTTCAAAACAGTTTTGTTCACGGATGAGTGCCGTGCAGCGCTCGATGGTCCAGATGGATGGAGTGGAGGATGGCTGGTTGATGGACACCCCACGCAAACACGGCTACAGCGCCAACAAGGAGGAGGTGGAGTAATGTTTTGGGCTGGAATCATGGGGAGAGAGATTGTCGGCCCCTTTAGGATCCCTGAAGGCGCTAAAGATGAACTCCATAATGTATGTGGATTTTCTCAAACAGCACTTCCTGCCATGGTTCAAGAAGAAGAACCGTGTATTTCACAGCAAGATCATTTTTCTGCATGATAATGCACCATCTCATGCTGCACATAAAACATCTGCATCTCTGGCTGATATGGGCATAAAAGGGGACAAACTTATGGTGTGACCCCCATGCTCCCCTGACCTCTACCCCATTCAGAACCTTTGGAGCATCATTAAAAGGAGTGTCTATGATGGCGGGAGGCAGTTCACATCTAAGCAACAGCTCTGGGAGGGTATTCTGTCCTCATGCAAAACAATTGAAGCAGAAACCATCCAAAACCTGACAAATTCAATGGACGAGAGAGTTCAGAAGCTCCTTTCGAACAAGGGGTCCTATGTGAAAATGTAACATCACCTAGAATAAAGTTTTGAGTTGAAAACTGTTTGATTTCAGTTTCTAACAACCTGCTAATGCTTATAATTTCAAAAATGACCATTTTTTTGGTCTTTATTAAAATGAAAAGGTTGATCGAAAAGTTTGGGGGATCTAAGAGTGTGGCAACCCAGTAGTCATGATTACTTCGAATTCTGACAATATGAGGGTCATGCTGCAGGTAGTGCAGCAAGAAGGCACTTATGTGTCTTGCGCATCTCGGAGCCCCAAAATTATTTTCCGGGCTAGATGCAGCTAAAAATTATTTTGAATTTTAAATCTGGTGAAGCTTTAGTATAGATGGCCTAATAGGATCAGTGCTGCACACTGCTACAAAGCCCAAATTATTTTCCAGCCAAGATACAGATAAACATGATTAGTAATTTGAAAGCTTAAAACGGTTGGTAGGGTGATTTTAACCAATCATCAAGCTTTTACTCTCCCCAGGATGACACAGGGGTAGAAAAGTCGTTTCGGATCCATGATTTGTTCATCTTTATGAACGTGAGTCTGTCTACATTATCAGTGGAGAGCCGCGTGCGCTTATCTGTCAGCACACCACCAGCAGCGCTGAACACACGTTCAGACAGAACGCTGGCTGCGGGGCATGACAAGATCTCCAAGGCGTAAGTGGCTAGCTCCGGCCATTTATCCAGATTGGAAGCCCAAAAAGAGCAAGGGTCCAGTGACACAGTCGTGGCTTCAATGTTTACTTGGAGATACTCCTGTACCAGCAGATACTGTGGTTCTGTTACGGTTTGAGTGCTGAACACTTGACGGTCCCACGGTTGGCAAGTTGGAACTGTGAGATTCACTACGTGCACCACTGGTATTTTGTGGAAAAGCACATGTAAGATTCTGCAACAGTCTCTACTGATACTCCTGCATGCGTGCATCCCTTTCTATGGCAGGAATAATTTCTGCAAATTTACTTTTGTACCGGGGATCTAACAGTGTGGCAACCCAGTAGTCAGGATTATTTCTAATTCTCACAATTCGAGGGTCATGTTGCAGGTAGTGCAGCAAGAAGGCACTCATGTGTGTTGCGCATCCAGGAGCACCAAGTCCCTGTTGTGTTGGTGGCGAGGTAACAATCATGCTTCCTTCCTCTGTCCTCTCCCCCCAACCTCGCACAACAGAAATGTGATCAAGGTCTCCCTCATCTGATGAGTCTTTCATCAGTTCGTCCTCCACTTCTTCCTGGGCTCCTGCACCTTCCTCACTAGTTTGGCTGCTACCATGCGCCCTGGTAAAACCATCTCCCCCACCCTCACATGCCTGCCGCCTTGGTGCTGCCGACCGTCTGGACCTTGCAGATGTTAGCCCTTCCGCATACAACTCCTCCTCCTCTACTTCCTCCACCTCCTCTTGTGCCACCACCTGACTCCGAATTCTGTTTAACATGTGCTCCAGCATGTAAATCACCGGAATAGTCATGCTGATAATGGCATCGTCAGCACTAAACATCTTCGTCGCCATTTCAAAACTGTGCAGAAGGGACCACTCCTCCAGCGTGATTTGCCCCACCTCTGAATCTCGTTGGCCCAGGCTATACGTCAGAACGTATTGCACCAGGGCTTGTCGGTGCTGCCACAGTCGCTGCAACATGTGCAGAGTTGAATTCCACCGGGTAGGCACATCGCATTTTAGCCGGTGAAGTGGCAGGCCCAACGACTTCTGTAGAGATGTAAGTCGCTGAGCTGCGGGATGCGAACGGCGGAAGTGAGCACACAGCGACCGTGCCCTCAGCAGAAGGCCATCTAGTCTGGGATAGTGGGCTAAAAATTGCTGGACAACCAGGTTCAACACGTGAGCCATACAAGGCACGTGTGTGACATTGCCACGGCGAAGGGCCGCACCCAGGTTTGCAGCATTGTCGCACACGGCCTTCCCTGGTTTCAGGTCCAGTGGAGACAACCATTCATGAAATTGGTTCTCCAGAGCTGACCACAACTCCTCAGCTGTGTGACTCACATTTCCCAGACATTTCAATGTAAAAACCGCCTGATGACGTTGAGCCCTACTGCCAGCATAGTAAGGAGGTGTGCAGGATCCCTTCTGCGCAGTTAGAAAGCTTGTGGCATGACCAGACAGGCTTTGGGTGCAGGTGGAAGACCGAGAGGAGGTTGAGGAGGCAGAAGCAGTGGAGGAACTTTGACATAAAGAGGATTGACGCACAACTCGTGGGGACGGCAAGACTTGGACAGCAGCCCCTTGTCCTGCTGTCACCATAGTTACCTAGTGCCCCGTCAGCGACATGTAACGCCCCTGTCCATGCCTACTCGTCCAAGTGTCTGTGGTGAAATGCACCCGGTCACACACAGAGTTTCTCAAAGAAGCGGTGATGTTGTGTGCGACATGCTGGTGGAGCGCAGGCACACCTTTCTTTGAGAAGTAGTGCCGACTGGGCATCTGGTACTGGGGCACTGCGACGGACATAAGGTCTCGAAAATCCTCTGTGTCCACCAGGCGGAAAGGCAGCATTTCTGTAGCCAAGAGCTTGCAGATGGTGAAATTCAACCTCTTAGCTTTCTCATGGCTAGGAGGAAATGGTCTTTTACTTGTCCACATCTGAGGGACCGAGGGCTGGCTATTGTGCTTAGACGGGGTTGATAAGGGTGTCCCCGGCAAACTGCCGGTCTGTGAGGAAGATGCAGGAGGACATGTTAGGTTGCCTTGATCCAAAGGTGGTGCTATCGATGTCGGACAGCGCTCAACACCAGCTGGTGTTCCCACCTCCAAAGAAAATGATGACCTGCCAATCACGCTGGCTGTTGCGGGTAAAGAGGTGGCAGGTCTGCGCCCCAAAACAGGTGTGACTGCTGTCCCCCCAGTCACAGAGGATGAAGAGGCTGCGGATGCACAAGATATGGCAGACGGTGGTTGGCCCGGCCGGCTAGGCCGCATTGTAGCACACTGAGCTTCCCACTGCAACTTATGCTTCATGTCCATGTGCCGGTTCATGCATGAAGTACTCAAACTATGTATTTTTTGGCCTCTACTTAGCTTTTGCTGACAAATGTTACAGATAACACGAGTTGGGTCATCTTTATCGATCTGAAAAAATGCCCAGGCTATGCAAGGCTTAGCACCCATGCGACCTGAAGAGCCACCACGACTTGTGGTGAGAGGCAGAGTTGTGTTTGAGGATGCAGTTGTTGACGTGCTTCCAGTACTACGTCTCTGTCCAGGAAGGCGCAACCTGACCTCGTCGTCACTAGCATCTTCCTCCACCTCCTCTGCTGACCTCATCTCTTGGCTGACTGTGGGTTGACAGTAAGTGGGATCTCCAACCTCATCATCATCACCCTGTGCGTTATCACACCCGTCGTCCTCAGAGCCAACCTGTTCCTGCCCTGACAAAAAACTAAAGTTGTCGCTCCAATCAGGTATTTGAGTCTTATCATCGTCTTCCTCATTGTCTCCACCAACAGGAGTTACAGTTTGGGAATGAGGGTCTACATTATGGTCAGAACCTTCTGCGTCTGGTCCTGCATCCGACTCATAAAGATTCTGGGCATCAGTGCAGATCATTTCCTCGTCTGGATTCACAGAAGCGCTGGAGTCGACCTCTGATTCCCAGGCTATAGTATGAGTAAACAGCTCTGCAGACTCAACCATCTGTTCTACCTCATACTCAGACGGGCAGCTGGAGATTTGGGAGCTGTGAGGAAGCAAGTGCGATTGGGGTGACACCTTTGAGGACTGGAGTATTTGTGATGTTGAAGTTGATGTGGAGGAGAGCCCACTTAAAGGAGCACTTGATATCCGTTGAAGCACCTGCTGTTTTTGTGCCTCATCTGGAATTTGTAGCGATTGGCGTGGCCGTAAGAAAGGGATCTTATCACATTGTCCGCTAAAAGAAGTAGACATTTTAGTTTGGCTGGAAGATGGTCTTTCTTCTGCAGATGTTACTGTTGCTTTAACACCTACCCCACGGACACAACCTTTTTTCCCCTTCCCAACACGCCTATTCCCCTTTCCACCAGCAGCAGGCCTTTTTCCACTCATTTTGGTGGTTAACTAATTCACAACTCTGGAGTTGTTTGCACAAAAAAACAATGGATGGTAACCGAGCAGAGTTGAGTGGCCAAACTGTGGTATTAGGCCAAAACTATTGGCTGGGTTAGATGCAGAAAAAAATTATAGTCAATTTGCAACCTGATGGAGGTCAGTATAGATGGACTAATACAACAAGTCCCACACACAGCTAGAAGCCCAATATTTTTTCAGAGGTAGATGCAGAAAAAAATTATATTCAGTTTGCAACCTGATGGAGGTCTGTATAGATGGATTAATAGAACAAGACCCACACACAGCTAGAAGCCCAATATTTTTTCAGAGGTAGATGCAGAAAAAAATATATTCAGTTTGCAACCTGATGGAGGTCAGTATAGATGGACTAATACAACAAGTCCCACACACAGCTAGAAGCCCAAATATTTTTTCAGAGGTACTGTAGATGCAGATAAAAATTATTTTTAATTTGCAACCTGATGGAGGTCAGTATAGATGGACTAATAGAGAAAGTCCGACACACTGCTAGAAGGCCAAATATTTTTTCAGAGCTAGATGCAGAAAAAAATTATATTCAGTTTGCAACCTGATGGAGGTCAGTATAGATGGACTAACAGAGAAAGTCCCACACACTGCTAGAAGGCCAAATATTTTTTCAGAGCTAGATGCAGAAAAAAATTATATTCAGTTTGCAACCTGATGGAGGTCTGTATAGATGGATTAATAGAACAAGACCCACACACAGCTAGAAGCCCAATATTTTTTCAGAGGTAGATGCAGAAAAAAATATATTCAGTTTGCAACCTGATGGAGGTCAGTATAGATGGACTAATACAACAAGTCCCACACACAGCTAGAAGCCCAATATTTTTTCAGAGGTAGATGCAGAAAAAAATATATTCAGTTTGCAACCTGATGGAGGTCAGTATAGATGGACTAATACAACAAGTCCCACACACAGCTAGAAGCCCAAATATTTTTTCAGAGGTACTGTAGATGCAGATAAAAATTATTTTTAATTTGCAACCTGATGGAGGTCAGTATAGATGGACTAATAGAGAAAGTCCGACACACTGCTAGAAGGCCAAATATTTTTTCAGAGCTAGATGCAGAAAAAAATTATATTCAGTTTGCAACCTGATGGAGGTCAGTATAGATGGACTAACAGAGAAAGTCCCACACACTGCTAGAAGGCCAAATATTTTTTCAGAGCTAGATGCAGAAAAAAATTATATTCAGTTTGCAACCTGATGGAGGTCAGTATAGATGGACTAACAGAGAAAGTCCCACACACAGCTAGAAGCCCAATATTTTTTCAGAGGTAGATGCAGAAAAAAATATATTCAGTTTGCAACCTGATGGAGGTCAGTATAGATGGACTAATACAACAAGTCCCACACACAGCTAGAAGCCCAATATTTTTTCAGAGGTAGATGCAGAAAAAAATATATTCAGTTTGCAACCTGATGGAGGTCAGTATAGATGGACTAATACAACAAGTCCCACACACAGCTAGAAGCCCAATATTTTTTCAGAGGTAGATGCAGAAAAAAATATATTCAGTTTGCAACCTGATGGAGGTCAGTATAGATGGACTAATACAACAAGTCCCACACACAGCTAGAAGCCCAATATTTTTTCAGAGGTAGATGCAGAAAAAAATATATTCAGTTTGCAACCTGATGGAGGTCAGTATAGATGGACTAATACAACAAGTCCCACACACAGCTAGAAGCCCAATATTTTTTCAGAGGTAGATGCAGAAAAAAATATATTCAGTTTGCAACCTGATGGAGGTCAGTATAGATGGACTAATACAACAAGTCCCACACACAGCTAGAAGCCCAAATATTTTTTCAGAGGTACTGTAGATGCAGATAAAAATTATTTTTAATTTGCAACCTGATGGAGGTCAGTATAGATGGACTAATAGAGAAAGTCCGACACACTGCTAGAAGGCCAAATATTTTTTCAGAGCTAGATGCAGAAAAAAATTATATTCAGTTTGCAACCTGATGGAGGTCAGTATAGATGGACTAACAGAGAAAGTCCCACACACTGCTAGAAGGCCAAATATTTTTTCAGAGCTAGATGCAGAAAAAAATTATATTCAGTTTGCAACCTGATGGAGGTCAGTTAGATGGACTAACAGAGAAAGTCCCACACACTGCTAGAAGGCCAAATATTTTTTCAGAGCTAGATGCAGAAAAAAATTATATTCAGTTTGCAACCTGATGGAGGTCTGTATAGATGGATTAATAGAACAAGACCCACACACAGCTAGAAGCCCAATATTTTTTCAGAGGTAGATGCAGAAAAAAATATATTCAGTTTGCAACCTGATGGAGGTCAGTATAGATGGACTAATACAACAAGTCCCACACACAGCTAGAAGCCCAATATTTTTTCAGAGGTAGATGCAGAAAAAAATATATTCAGTTTGCAACCTGATGGAGGTCAGTATAGATGGACTAATACAACAAGTCCCACACACAGCTAGAAGCCCAAATATTTTTTCAGAGGTACTGTAGATGCAGATAAAAATTATTTTTAATTTGCAACCTGATGGAGGTCAGTATAGATGGACTAATAGAGAAAGTCCGACACACTGCTAGAAGGCCAAATATTTTTTCAGAGCTAGATGCAGAAAAAAATTATATTCAGTTTGCAACCTGATGGAGGTCAGTATAGATGGACTAACAGAGAAAGTCCCACACACTGCTAGAAGGCCAAATATTTTTTCAGAGCTAGATGCAGAAAAAAATTATATTCAGTTTGCAACCTGATGGAGGTCAGTATAGATGGACTAACAGAGAAAGTCCCACACACTGCTAGAAGGCCAAATATTTTTTCAGAGCTAGATGCAGAAAAAAATTATATTCAGTTTGCAACCTGATGGAGGTCAGTATAGATGGACTAACAGAGAAAGTCCCACACACTGCTAGAAGGCCAAATATTTTTTCAGAGCTAGATGCAGAAAAAAATTATATTCAGTTTGCAACCTGATGGAGGTCTGTATAGATGGATTAATAGAACAAGACCCACACACAGCTAGAAGCCCAATATTTTTTCAGAGGTAGATGCAGAAAAAAATATATTCAGTTTGCAACCTGATGGAGGTCAGTATAGATGGACTAATACAACAAGTCCCACACACAGCTAGAAGCCCAATATTTTTTCAGAGGTAGATGCAGAAAAAAATATATTCAGTTTGCAACCTGATGGAGGTCAGTATAGATGGACTAATACAACAAGTCCCACACACAGCTAGAAGCCCAAATATTTTTTCAGAGGTACTGTAGATGCAGATAAAAATTGTTTTTAATTTGCAACCTGATGGAGGTCAGTATAGATGGACTAATAGAGAAAGTCCGACACACTGCTAGAAGGCCAAATATTTTTTCAGAGCTAGATGCAGAAAAAAATTATATTCAGTTTGCAACCTGATGGAGGTCAGTATAGATGGACTAACAGAGAAAGTCCCACACACTGCTAGAAGGCCAAATATTTTTTCAGAGCTAGATGCAGAAAAAAATTATATTCAGTTTGCAACCTGATGGAGGTCAGTATAGATGGACTAACAGAGAAAGTCCCACACACTGCTAGAAGGCCAAATATTTTTTCAGAGCTAGATGCAGAAAAAAATTATATTCAGTTTGCAACCTGATGGAGGTCTGTATAGATGGATTAATAGAACAAGACCCACACACAGCTAGAAGCCCAATATTTTTTCAGAGGTAGATGCAGAAAAAAATATATTCAGTTTGCAACCTGATGGAGGTCAGTATAGATGGACTAATACAAAAAGTCCCACACACAGCTAGAAGCCCAATATTTTTTCAGAGGTAGATGCAGAAAAAAATATATTCAGTTTGCAACCTGATGGAGGTCAGTATAGATGGACTAATACAACAAGTCCCACACACAGCTAGAAGCCCAAATATTTTTTCAGAGGTAGATGCAGATAAAAATGATTTTTAATTTGCAACCTGATGGAGGTCAGTATAGATGGACTAATAGAGAAAGTCCGACACACTGCTAGAAGGCCAAATATTTTTTCAGAGCTAGATGCAGAAAAAAATTATATTCAGTTTGCAACCTGATGGAGGTCAGTATAGATGGACTAATAGAATGATGCTATGCCCAAAAGATTTTACTTCACTAGGTGCAGTAAAAAAATTGGTATTCTATACACAGGTGGTATATCTTGCAACACAGATAGGCTACTCCACTGACTAACACACTCTGCAATAGGCCAAAAAGGATTAGCTTTGCTAGATTCAGCCAAATGCTGTGAAAAAAACTTGCACAGCACTGGCACAGACCTGCCTGGCAAAAACTGATAGGAACTGATGTAACCTAGTCCTGAAAAGGACTCCAATTACAATTAGTCTTTACTCCCACAATCTATCTATTTAAGAGCACAGACCTCCCTGATAAAAGTCGTAGGAAATGCTGTAACCTAGTCCTTAAAAGGACTGCAATCACAACTATTCCCTACTCCCAAGCTATCTGTATATTTGTGCGAAAATTGGCTTGAAATTAACAAGGTATAGCGCACACAGCAACAGCGGTGCCGTCTAACACGCAGCTGTAGCAGTGAGAAAATGGTGGCGACGGGGAAAATGGCTTGGTCTTATAGGGCAAGGACATGTGACATACACTGCCAATGACACATGCCCTTGCTTGTTTGAAAAAAAGAACTTCGCTCCGTGTGTGCGCTGCTGATAGGCTGACAGATTGCACCTCCCCACTGCAAATGTGGGAAAGAGAAAAAAAAATGGAGATCTTCATTGTTCCTGCAGAGATCCATCCCCTGCCCCTCCCCCCACCCCGCTGTACACTCAAACTGCGTATTAACATTAATTTTCATCATTACTGAGAAAAAATCCAGTTATGAATTTGGTGCACGAACAGTTATCGAACATAACCTCGAACAGCCGAATTTTTCTCAAATTGTTCGTGTTCGCCGAACGGCTCGAACACCGCCCAAAACAGCTCGAATTTGAGATTGGCGAACAGTTCGAGTAGAACAACGCTCATCTCTACTCATAATCGTGTTCTTTCCTCTATCCCAGACCCCAATTGCCTTAGAGGCACTCATACTTTAGTACCAGGAGACTGGGTCATGGTAAAGAGACATATGAGGAGACCACTGAAGCCCACATACAGTGAACCATTCCAAGTGCTGTTAACCACTGCCACTTCTGTCAAGCTTCAAGGCAAGGACACTTGGATCCACGCCAGCCATTGTAAAAATATTTTGAACCCCAGCAGCAGAAAAGATGATGACCCTGTTTGTTTGGACTATGGTGATAGCAACCGTACCCCTTGCCCTAACTCTCCATGAAGTACTTAAAGAGAACTGGGATAACAAACTGAAAAAGCATCACCAATTCTTACTCCAAGACATGAATTCTAATGACTGTCCTAAGAACTGTTGGATATGCACCCATAGTCCAATATCCTCCAATACTATGCTTTATTTAGCTATTCCAGTGACTTTGAAAGAAATATTTTACTTAAGTAACCACACGTTTCCTATTAGACTAAGAGCAACAAAAAAAAGAAGGCTAACTGTAGCTTCTTGGGTGACTGAGCCATGGTTGTTGTTTAACAAGAGTGGTCCGCCTCTAAGTCAGACTGAAATGCTTTGGGCGACCAGTTTTGTTGACCTCTCCTGTTATCTGAACTTTACCTCTTGCAGCTGTATTCAAATAAAATCCAGAGGGTTTCCTTTCTCTACAGCTGACTATTCATAGTGTAATGGATCTGCTACCATTACTACGCAGTGTATAACGGTTGATGCCACTCTCAATCCTCAGCTTCATTGTGTAAGGCTATGTGCCCACGATGCAGAAATGCTCAGGTTATTTTCCTGAGCGTTTCTGCATCTCCCTGGCAGAAAAAAACGCATGCGGATTGTACATGCGTTTTCCTGCCAGGGACATGCGGAAATGGAGCGTTATTCACTGACATTTCCGCATGCGGATTGACAAGCGCTTTCCAAGCGATTAGCATCACTTGGAAAGTGCTTGTGACAACTTGGTCACACTATATAAATCCATGCAAACGGCATGGATTTATATAGTGTGACCCGAGAGAGTGGTAAAAATAAAAAAATAAATATATATTTACCCTTCGATGGCCCGCGCTGTCTTGTTTCGCTCAGTCCCGGCTGCCGGCAGCAGTGGATTGAAAGACCTGCCGACGTCAGCATCACGTGACCCGTCACATGACTCTGACGTCAGCGCAGGTTCTTCAATCCACTGCAAAGTGCCGGGAAGCAAGCAGGAGCGCTGCGCTGGCCGCCGGAAGGTAAATATACATTTATTTTTTATTTTATTCTTTTTTTTTACAGATTTTTTAATGGTACCTGGGTGTGGATGAGACTCTCCTTTCATCTACACCCGGGTACCATCCGCATATTAGAATGCTTGGATTACGCATCTACATATACAGTGATGCGTAATCCATGCGGTCTAATGCAAGTCAATGGCGGCGAAGACGCAGCACTTCCACAAAATAATTGGTAGTACTGCGTTTTTTTCCACAATGATAATCCGCAGCGGAAATTTCCGCAGCATGTGCACAGCGGATTATCATTGGGGAACATTGCTGCCCTTCTACCATGCATTTTTAATGCGTTTCTGCAGCATTTCCGCAGCTGCAAAAACGCTGCAGAAACGCATTAAAAATGCATCGTGGGCACACAGCCTAAATGTCACCTTGCAAAATCTAATATCAGGTTTTACCTCAAATGACACTCAGTATCAGGGAAAAATTATGGAAAAATTAAGCACCACCTTGTTATCTAAATGGATTGCTAGTCTGTTCAACAACACTGCATTTGGAGCACCAGAGAGTTTATATATTGTATGTGGACATCAGGCTTACAAGTGGTTACCCAACAGGAGTTGCACACTGGCCTTTCTGACACCTTCTACTTTTATTGTACCACACACAAGAATAGATATTAAAGCAATCCCGCTACACACACTGTACAGACGAGCTGCAGACGACAAGCCCAGACCAAATGGTAAATCACATCTTGTAGACATGGGGGTGGCTAACAAATTTTTTAGTGTTTTATTCATTTACCCATTCATAACGCAAATGTGCGATAAGTTGGTAGAATCGACTGATTATCTAGATGACCAGATCTTCCAGATTCTTGATGTTCTCAATACATCTAATATTGTACAGAAACAACTAATTGCAGTTACTAACCAACACACCCTAGTGCTAGACTACTTGACTGCTAGATAGGGCGGGATGTGTCGATAATAGGCCCTACCTGTTGCCACTACATAGACCCTGAAGGAAATTTCCAGGTAAAGACCAAGATAGAGATAGTTAGAGAAATGAGGGATGCGTGGCTCCAAGAACATCATGTCAACAAAGATTCCTGGTGGAGCGACATTTTCTCATTTCTTAAACCTGTCAGTTGGTTCAAGGGTATAGGTGGATGGCTAATGGGTATCCTACAAGGTATTCTACAAATAGGAATTTTGCTATTACTAGTGTATATAGTTGCCAGGATTAGTATATTTGCTATTAAGAGACTATGCAAGAAAACAAGTAAGATTAACCATCACAGGCCGGTAAAATATAATGCCACTTCTCCTATAAACATATATGATGAGATTTACAAGCAAGATATTTGTCGGTGAACGGGATTCGTCCCCTCCAGGCTTTTATAGCATGGGGAAGTAGCTGATGAATAAATTGTTTTGTAAAATAATAAAAAGGGAGGAATTGTTATGGTTAATTTTTTATATCTAGATACATTATTTAATTTAGAAAAACAATTATAACTATTCTATGTCTGAAGTCTCTGCTTAAGTGTTTAAGGGTATGTGCACACGATGCAGAAATGAAGCAGAAAATTTCTGCATCATTTCTGCATCTCCATGGCAGAAAAAACACATGCAGATTGTGCATGCGTTTTTCCTGCGGAATACATGCGGATTCACATGCTTTTCCACATGCGTTTCCGCATGTGGATTGACAAGCGCTTTCCAGGCGATTTTAGCATCACCTGGAAAGTGCTTGACAACTAGGTCACACTGTATAAATCCATGCAAACAGCATGGATTTATATAGTGTGACCAGAGAGAATGTATATACTTACCTCCGATGGCCCGCGCTGTCCTGCTCACTCCGTTCTCCCTCGCCGGCAACTTTGAATTGAAAGACCTGCCGATGTCAGCGTCACGTGACCCGTCACATGACTCTGACGTCAGCGCAGGTCCTACAACTCACTGCAAGTGCCGGGAAGCAAGCCGGAGCGGTGCGCGGGCCGACAGAAGGTAAGAATACATTTTATTTTATTCTTGTTTTACAGCTTTTTAATGGTACCTGGGTGTGGATGAGACTCTCCTCTCCTCCACACCCGGGTACCATCCGCATATTAGAACACGCCAATAACGCAAGTACAAATGCAGTCTTGCGGAATTGGCGCGTTCTAATGCAAGTCAATGGCGGCGAAAACGTCGCGTTTCCGCAAAATTAAATGACATGCTGCGGATTTTTGAGCGCAGCGTTTACGCTGCAGAAAAATCCGCATCATGGGCACAGCACATGCGGATTTCAATTGGGGAACATTGCTTCCCTTCTACCATGCGTTTTTCATGCGTTTCCGCGGCGTTTCCGCAACTTCAAAAACACCGCGGAAACGCATTAAATACGCATCGTGTGAACTCAGCCTAAGACTTACATTGTGGAATGTCTGCCTAAGATACTGGTTTCCTGTGAATTCCCTGATAAGAAGGTTTTATGTTGGGCCAAAGAAAGTGTGTTATCGCTGATTGTCTATTTCGGCTTACTGTTCAGTTGTATGTAAGAAATGTAGTTCCGCTTTTTGTCTAGCTAATAAATGTGGTGAGTCTTTGTTGGCACACCAGAAGACTCTACCTGCTGACAATGCATGTCACATGTATTTTGTCTCTCTCTCTCCCTTCATCGATGAAGTATTTTAATTTGAATCTCACTGGCAATGTGAAGAACCTTTGCTGTCTATTCCAAAGTTTTCCTTAAAACAAAGAGGGTCTCCATAACACTAACAACTGGCGTCTTTCCCTCATTATTCAAACATACCTCGATCACACCCATGCTCCAAAAGCCCTCCTTTGACTTATCCTATGTTTAGCTATCGCCCCCATCTCACTTCTCCCCTATGCCTCCAAACTACTGGATCAACACTTCTATTTTGAACTGTCCCCCCACCTCTCCTCCTGTTCCCTCTTTGACCGCTTACAATCTGGCTTCCAACCTCACCATTCCACTGAAACTGCCCTAACTAAAGTCACCAACGACATTCTAACTGCCAAATCCAAGCAAGACTACTCTGTCCTCCTCCTCCTAGACCCATCATCTGCCTTCAACACAGTAGACCATACCCTCTTACTACAGACTCTCATCTCTCGGTATCACAGTCTTGGCCCTTTCTTGGATCTTTTCATACCTAACCGTCAGGACATTCAGTGTCTCCCACTCCCATACCATCTCCTCATCTCACCCGCTATGTGTCAGTGTCACCCAAGGCTCAGTTCTAGGCTCTTCTCCATCTACACCTTTGACCTGGGACAGCTCATAGTCTCACGGCTTTCAGTATCACCTCTATGCTGTTGACGCACAGATCTACCTCTCTGGACCTGATATCACCTTCTTACTAACCAGAATCCCACAATGTGTGTGTGAGGCAAAAGGGAGAGGACATATTTATAATTTGTGGTACTACAAGGCTCAGCATGGAAATGACGTGCCCCCTGGGCCGTGGGGTACTCGGCAGCCGGGCCGCTGGTTGCTGGGGGATATCACGGTAGCTGGCCCGGTCCGTGACCCAGGGCGGTCAGTAAAAGGGGGAATAGTTTATAGGGGATTTGGGAAAGTGTTCGTGACGCCACCTGTGGATTGCGGCTAAAGGGTGCCACCACTGCAGAGCAGTCCTCTGGAGCTGGTGCTATGGCAGCAAGGATGGTGTGGCTCTCCACAGGTAGAGCTAGCTCCAGGGCAGTGTAGGGGTGAATGGTGGATGCTGGGGAGAGACGGCAGGACGGTCCCGGAGGAAAGACGGAGACTCACACGGGGGTAAGCTTCAGTACCTTTACTGGTGATGATGCAGGCACGGTCCAAGGTACTCCGGACGAAGGGCTCTCCCCAGTGAGCGGGTATAGGGCCTCCTGATCCGTGGCTTTCCTCGCTAAGCTTCTGACCTGCCTGGAGCTAGGCCTAGCTTGGTTACTGTCTCTTTGCACCTGCTGACGTGGTAGTAGGGCCTTCTCTTGGAGATCACTCTCCCTGGATGCTGGGGCCTCCGTGACTCCTAGCCCTGGTACTGCAATCAGCGTTTGGTGAACCTGGGACCTATAGTCCTCCAGGGGTTCCGGTGGTTCCTTCTGGGTGTAAAGTGTCCCTGTAGGCGAGGACCCAGTGTCCGGTATATATATCTCGGGGTAAGCCTGGTATGCTCCTCTGCCCCCTTGCTACTTCTTCCTTCTCCTCTCGCCTTCGGCCACGCTCAGGGCCCTCATTTGGCTTCAGTGCGTGCTGTAGGCCTCAACTTGCTTCTTCGCTGCTCTCTGAGCATCAGCACGCTCTCTGCTCAACTCTGAGCTCTGTCCCTCTCTGTGTCTGAGAGGTTAACTAACTAGCTGCCTGGCTCCACCCTCCCTATATATATCCCTATCAGGGCTCCCTCTGCTGGTCTGAGGTGGTAGGGTGGAGGTGTGTGAATGAGTGAGGGCCTCTTGTGGAGAAGTCCATCCATGCACCCTTCTGGGTTCTGTGGCACCAATGCGCAGCAGGGTGCCACATCCCCTCTAGTAAAACTCAGTACTCCTGGACTGAAGCATTTTTCTCAAAACAGGTTTAACAATAACATTTCTTCCCTTTATGGGAGGAACTTTTCTTGAATGTTACAGATAACATTATAATACAATAATAACAATTATAAATAACATTAATTAAGTCACAGTAAGTCCCGTAACCTGGTGTCCATTTCACCGATGAAGGAACATGAGGGACCCGCCTGAAAACCCTCAACATAGGCCCTGGGCGTGGCTACAGGGCATAGGTGATCCAGGTGCTGGACCACGTCTTCGGCCACGCCAAACGGGTTTTTGTTCCGTGGTCACTTAAGGGGCACTCCAGGGAGTGCAACTATGTATAGGAAGAGTTTTTGGGCTGCTCACAGTCCTCAGCCTACGAGTCTTTGTACCCTGATGGGTAACTAAAGGCACATATATTTAATTTCAGTTTATACAATAAACATTATGCAATACCCTACTGGGTAACTATTTATACTGTCAGTGTTTCTCTATTCACTCTCTATACCTGACAGGGGTCTGACCTTTTGTGCTACACGATGACCTACGTAGTACTGGAATGCGTGTAGTGTGGTGGACTGCAAGACTGCCTTAACCTCTCTATAGGACTGGCAAGTACACTGGTTACTGGGCCTACTGGCTCTGCCTCTACCGGTGATCCTTCTTCCGGAGATTCTTCCTGAGCAGGCTCTTCTGGGGCACGTACAGGTCTTACTTGCAGTGGAGAGTCTTCTGGCTGTTGGTAGAAGTGTAGCACTGGTATTATTACCGCTCCATCCAGTTGAGGCTAATCTGCCGGGAAATCTCCTAAGACAGTATGGAGTACTTCTTCCTTAGGCTCCTCCGGTAAGGCGAGAGGCACTTCCTTCTGGGGCTTCAGCGGACTTGGGCACAACTTCAGATGGTCTCTCGATACCGTTGCAGTTGTTCTTCCTCCGTCTTCGCTAATTAGACAGGTTTTCCTATTGTCGAATCTGGAATTAAACACAGTGTAAGGTTCCCTTTCCCACTGATCGTCAAGCTTGTGGCTTCTTCTTCAGCACAACTTCTCCAGGTGTCAAGGGTTCGGCTGGTGCACTCTTGTTGTACTGTGCTTCCTGCTTATCTCTCACCCTACTTAGACTGTCTTCGACACAGGCCTTACTCTCCTGTACTGCTCCTGTCGAGTCGTATCCCAGTCTTCAGTGGACATATCTGCTTCCGGCTCTACCACTCCAAGCTGCAGGTCCATGGGCAACTTTCCGGGTCTTGCTCTCATGAGGTATGCTGGAGTACAATTGGTGGAACTCACAGGTATGTGATTGTACAGATCTACCAGGTCAGGTAGTTTGTCTGGCCACTGATTCCTTTCTTCTAGAGGTAAGGTCTTCAGCAGGTCTATGATGATATTGTTCATCTTCTCACATAGACCATTAGTTTGAGGGTGGTACAACGTAGTCCGAATCTTCTTACACCCGTACTGATGGCAAAACTCTTTGAACAGCTCGGCTTCAAAGGCAGGGCCTTGATCCGTCAGCACCTTATCTGGGTATCTATGGGGCCTGCAGAAGTATGCTTGAAACGTCCTTGCTGCAGTTTCTGCCATCAGATCCTTGACGGGGGCTAGGTTTAAACTTCCCGCTCTGCGGCACCAGCCAATTGTCCCAGCACAACAGCGGCTCTCTGCTTACCAGTCATAGAATACATGTCCAGTACACCGCATATTTTTCTCTTGAACCCAGACAGGGTGTCTGGTTTGCCATCATATTGGGGAAGCCATTTCGCTCCAGGGATATACGGCAGGGCCATGGGTATCAACGGGGTCACGACCCCTGCTGGTGGAGCGGCCGCTCCGGCCTGTGTAGCGCCGGGCGCAGGTTGGGCATCACCGGTGCTCTGGCGGCTTGCTGGTCGTCGGCCATGGTTGCGCCCCCCTAGTAAACCAGAGCCTACCTTCTTCACTTCTTATGAGGTAGGCCGCAGCTCCGCGGGCGACAGTCTTCTTCCAGGACCTTGCGTCGCTCGCGTCTGACGTCAGAGCGTCCTCTGGACTCCTTCCAGGACCTGACGCTTCCTGGTTCAACGTCAGGGGTGGGGCGTGTCCTGGGCTTCACGCGCTTCCAGAGGTTACGCCTCTCCGATTCCCGCAGTTACGCCCCTCTTATTCCCGCGCGGCGACAGGAAAATGGTGGATAATGGCAGGAAACCTCGGGAATGGCAGGAATTCTTCACCACAGTAAGTGTTACAGTCTTTTAAGGCGCGCAGTACCCGGTGGCAACGGGCACGGAATCCTGTTCGTGGCACCAGATGGATAACTCGCCCCCAGAGCCGTGAGGTACTCGGCAGCCGGGCCTATGGATGCCGGTGGGGGATATCACGTTGGCTGGCCCGGTCCGTGGCCCAGGGCTG
Source organism: Phyllobates terribilis (assembly GCF_046119375.1). Classification (NCBI taxonomy): domain Eukaryota; kingdom Metazoa; phylum Chordata; class Amphibia; order Anura; family Dendrobatidae; genus Phyllobates; species Phyllobates terribilis. Next base: position 642,144,898 of record NW_027362762.1, read on the forward strand.
TCACCAAAAAGGGGAATTATTTATATGGGATTTGTACAGTGTTCGTGACACCACCTGTGGAATGCGGCCAAAGGGAGCCGCAGCTGCGGAGCAGTCATCTGAGGCAGATGTTAGGGCAGCTTGTGATGGAACGGCTCCCCACAGGTGGAGCGGGCCTCAGGGCAGCGTGGGGTAATGGATGGTGGTGCAGGGGAGAGACGGCCAGGACGGTTCAGGAAGAAATGACGGACACGCACAAGGGGGTTTGCTTCGGTACCTTTACTGGTGTAAATGCAGGTATGGTCCAGGGTACTCGGTAGGCAGGGTGCACTTCTGGACTCTCCCTAGTGAGCGGGTGAGTGGGTATAGGGCCTCCTGATCCGTTACTTCCACTTCCTAAGCTTCTGACCTGCCTGGAGCTAGGCCTGGCTTAATTACTGTCTCTCTCTCTTGCACCTGCTGACCTGGTGGTAGGGCCTTCTCATGGAGATCACTCTCCCTGGATGCTGGGGCCTTCATGACTCCTAGCCCTGGTAACTGTAGTCAGCGTTGGTCGACCTGGGACTTGTAGTCCTCCAGGTGTCGGGTGGTCCCTACTGGGTGTAAAGGGACCCTGTAGTCGCGTACCCGGTGACCGGTGTATATTTTGTGGTGAGCCTGGTACACTCCTCTGCCCCCTTCAACTCCTCTCGCCTTTCCTCTCGCCTTTGGCTACACTCGGGGCCCTCACTAGTCCTCAGTACGTGCTGTAAGCCTCAACTTGCCTCACACAGCAGCCTGCATGCTGCTCTAACACTGAGGACACTAAACTAAACTAACTGAGCTGCCTGTCTCCACCCTCCGTATATATTTCCCTAACGGGCTCCCTCTGCCCTCTGCTGGTCTGAGGTGGTAGGGTGGAGGTGTGTGAATGTAATGAGGGCCTCTTGTGGAGAAGTCTATCCATGCACCCTACTGGGTTCTGTGGCACCTGTACATAGCAGGGGGCCACACAGATATTGCTCGAAGAGGAGAAAATCACTCTAGATAAATCATCGACTAAACTAAAAGGCCTTATAGAGGAAGCATTAAAATTTAAAACTGATTTAGAATTCAATAATAAAGAAAAGGCTTTAAAGACTGCTATCAAGTGATATCAGACAAATCTTAAAGATAGAAAACATAAAATATTTATAAAAGATCTTGCAGAATTCAAAGAAAAATGAGCATATCATTTTCTAGCAGAACCAAATAAAACTCAGCCTGCATGCTCATCCTCTGGTATCGAATCCTCAAACACTGAATATAAATTCAGTAGATATGCTGCCGATAGATTCAGACAAAGGGGCGAGGCAAGGAGACGGCAGAGAAGATGGCAAGGAAACCCAGATAGGGGCATAAACACCCATTTGTCCTCTGCATCAGCTTCCTTATCTACAGCCTCATCTTTTTCAGAGGGAAGGAAGGCCATGTCCTATGATCTAAGGGACAGATCTGGCTAGAACATGTACAAGTAGAACTTGAGGATTTTCAGGGACCTGGGATTGATAAAGTTAATCACGTCATTTGTCCTCATATTCATTAAGGAATAGTGTTGAGCGATACCTTCCGATATCGGGAAATATCGGATCGGATTGGATCGGACCGATACCGAAAAAGTATCGGATATCGCCGATTCCGATACCGGAAACCAATGCAAGTCAATGGGACAGAAATATCGGAATGAAAATAAACCCTTTCTTTCCTTGTAGGTTAATTCTACATGAAGGAAAACAACTAAGAATAATGTAGAATGTATTGGGGGAGGTGGGGGAGACAATAAAGGCATAGAGGTTTAGCCCAATCAAATGGAATAGCAGGAATTAATATTTTTTTTAAGACGTTCTGAGTTACGGAAATATTGACTATGTTAAGTATTTTTATATTTTGTCAGATATTTATGTTTCACTACTTCCATGCTCTTCACCTTCTTTTTTACTTCTCCCACACTTTCTCCTTCATCATCCTCAGCATCTTTTTCATCCACTTCTTCTTCACCTTCTTCTTCTTCACCTTCTTCGTATTATTCTTTTTTTTTACATTCTTGATATTCTACTTCTTCATCTTCTTCATATTCTTCTTCTTCATCATATTCTTATTTGTGACAGGCATTCCTGTAGTTGTTATCTATAAAAGGTTGGACATTACACCTTTCGTTCTGCCCGTCACAAAAGATTTACAACAGGATTTGTCCGCGTTCAGTTTGGCCTGCAGCAGCAGGTCTTTTCCAGGGGCACCACGAGGAGGAACGGACTCACCCCCATACACTGCTTAGTCATCTTCTGCTTATAATTTAGATATTATCTTTTGCTCTGATTTTTAGTCTTATGCTTAATGTTCTTCCGCTTTTTGTTCTACAGCTTCTTGTATTTCTGCTTCTTGGTTTTCTGTCTCTTGTTCTTCTGTATCTTGGTGCTTGTCTTCTCTTCTTTGTCCTCTTGGTCAACTTCTTCAGGGTCATCTTCTTGGTCTTCTTCGGGGTGGTCTTCAGGGTCGTCGTTTTCGGGGGTCCTCGTCTTCGGGGTCCTCGTCTTCTTCGGGTTGGTCTTCTGGGTCCTCGTCTTCGGGGTCCTCATCTTCTTCGGGGTGGTCTTCAGGGTCCTCGTCTTCTTCGGGGTGGTCTTCAGGGTCCTCGTCTTCTTCGGGGTGGTCTTCAGGGTCCTCGTCTTCAGGGTCGTTGTCTTCGGGGTCCTCGTCTTCTTAGGGTTGGTCTTCAGGGTCCTCGTCTTCAGGGTCCTCGTCAGGGAGATCCAGAGTGATTACCAAGAACCATTTCAAAAAGCTTGAACTTGGAAATGTAGCAGAAGGTACAAGAAAGCTGAGGAACTACCGAGAACCTGCTGACGGTACTGGAACCCGGATGGGTAGCAGAAGGTACAAGAGCCAATGGAACTGCCGAAGACCAGCTGACGGTACTGGAACTCGGTTACTAAGCAGGAGGTACCTGTGCCAGAAAGCACTACCAAGGACCAGCAGACGTTGGTGGAACTTGGATACCGAGAAGGAGGCACCTAATCCAAAGGCACTGCCGAGAACCAGCTGACGGAACTGGAACCCGGATGGGCAGCAGAAGGTACCCATGTAAAAAAAAGTTCAAGGCCGCGAGCCGGCCGCAGTTACCAAAACCCACAGTCCTACAGGGGGTGCTTGTCCTATAGGCACTATGGAACCAGCCTTCATTGCCTGATCCCGCAGCCCACATAGGAATCACCTAAACTGCAGGCAAAATAGAGTCGGCTAACCCGACTGCAACACGACAGGACAACGAATTGCAGGCAAAGTGACGTTGATACTACCCGGAAACAGCTGGCGTGCTGGAACCAGGCTGGGCAGGAGGGAGTACCCGTGCCAAAGTCACTGCCGAGAACCAGCTGACGGTACTGGAACCCGGATGGGTAGTAGAAGGTACAAGAGCAAATGGAACTACCGAGGACCAGCTGACGGTACTGGAACCCGGATGGGTAGCAGAAGGTACAAGAGCCAATGGAACTACCGAGAACCAGCTGGCGGTGCTGGAACCCAGGGTAAATACTAAAAACAGAGTGGAGCCAGAGGTGTAATTGGAGCAAGTTTTAAATCAGTAGTACAGTGGATGTGGACAAAGCAGGAGAATTTGCCGGACACACAGCAGGGGAACAGCTGACGTTACTGAACCCCAATAACACGGCAGCAAGTGTTGACTGTGCAGACGGCACTTCCAAGCGCCAACTGGCGGTGTTGGAGCTCAGGGATAATACTGAAAACAGAGGAGCCAGAGGTGTAATTGGAGCAACTTTAAAATCTGTAGTAGTGAGAATGTGGACAGAGCAGGAGAAATTGCCGTCCGCACAGCAGGGGAACAGCTGACGTTACTGAACCCCAATAACACGGCAGCAAGTGTTGACTGTGCAGACGGCACTTCCGAGCGCCAACTGGCGGTGTTGGAGCTCAGGGATAATACTGAAAACAGAGGAGCCAGAGGTGTATTTGGAGGAGGTTTTAAATCAGTAGTACAGTGGATGTGGACAGAGCAGGAGAAATTGCCGTCCACACAGCAGGGGAACAGCTGACGTTACTGAACCCCAATAACACGGCAGCAAGTGTTGACTGTGCAGACGGCACTTCCGAGCGCCAACTGGCGGTGTTAGAGCTCAGGGATAATACTGAAAACAGAGGAGCCAGAGGTGTATTTGGAGGAGGTTTCAAATCAGTAGTACAGTGGATGTGGACAGAGCAGGAGAAATTGCCGTCCGCACAGCAGAGGAACAGCTGACGTTACTGAACCCCAATAACACGGCAGCAAGTGTTGACTGTGCAGACGGCACTTCCGAGCGCCAACTGGCGGTGTTGGAGCTCAGGGATAATACTGAAAACAGAGGAGCCAGAGGTGTAATTGGAGCAACTTTAAAATCTGTAGCAGTGAGAATGTGGACAGAGCAGGAGAAATTGCCGTCCGCACAGCAGGGGAACAGCTGACGTTACTGAACCCCAATAACACGGCAGCAAGTGTTGACTGTGCAGACGGCACTTCCGAGCGCCAACTGGCGGTGTTGGAGCTCAGGGATAATACTGAAAACAGAGGAGCCAGAGGTGTAATTGGAGCAACTTTAAAATCTGTAGTAGTGAGAATGTGGACAGAGCAGGAGAAATTGCCGTCCGCACAGCAGGGGAACAGCTGACGTTACTGAACCCCAATAACACGGCAGCAAGTGTTGACTGTGCAGATGGCACTTCCGAGCGCCAACTGGCGGTGTTGGAGCTCAGGGATAATACTGAAAACAGAGGAGCCAGAGGTGTATTTGGAGGAGGTTTTAAATCAGTAGTACAGTGGATGTGGACAGAGCAGGAGAAATTGCCGTCCGCACAGCAGGGGAACAGCTGACGTTACTGAACCCCAATAACACGGCAGCAAGTGTTGACTGTGCAGACGGCACTTCCGAGCGCCAACTGGCGGTGTTGGAGCTCAGGGATAATACTGAAAACAGAGGAGCCAGAGGTGTAATTGGAGCAACTTTAAAATCTGTAGTAGTGAGAATGTGGACAGAGCAGGAGAAATTGCCGTCCGCACAGCAGGGGAACAGCTGACGTTACTGAACCCCAATAACACGGCAGAAAGTGTTGACTGTGCAGACGGCACTTCCGAGCGCCAACTGGCGGTGTTGGAGCTCAGGGATAATACTGAAAACAGAGGAGCCAGAGGTGTATTTGGAGGAGGTTTTAAATCAGTAGTACAGTGGATGTGGACAGAGCAGGAGAAATTGCCATCCGCACAGCAGGGGAACAGCTGACGTTACTGAACCCCAATAACACGGCAGCAAGTGTTGACTGTGCAGACGGCACTTCCGAGCGCCAACTGGCGGTGTTGGAGCTCAGGGATAATACTGAAAACAGAGGAGCCTGAGGTGTATTTGGAGCAACTTTAAAATCTGTAGTAGTGAGAATGTAAACAGAGCAGGAGAAATTGCCGTCCGCACAGAAGGGGAACAGCTGACGTTACTGAACCCCAATAACACGGCAGCAAGTGTTGACTGTGCAGACGGCACTTCCGAGCGCCAACTGGCGGTGTTGGAGCTCAGGGATAATACTGAAAACAGAGGAGCCAGAGGTGTAATTGGAGCAACTTTAAAATCTGTAGTAGTGAGAATGTGGACAGAGCAGGAGAAATTGCCGTCCGCACAGCAGGGGAACAGCTGACGTTACTGAACCCCAATAACACGGCAGCAAGTGTTGACTGTGCAGACGGCACTTCCGAGCGCCAACTGGCGGTGTTGGAGCTCAGGGATAATACTGAAAACAGAGGAGCCAGAGGTGTATTTGGAGGAGGTTTTAAATCAGTAGTACAGTGGATGTGGACAGAGCAGGAGAAATTGCCGTCCGCACAGCAGGGGAACGGCTGACGTTACTGAACCCCAATAACATGGCAGCAAGTGTTGACTGTGCAGACGGCACTTCCGAGCGCCAACTGGCGGTGTTGGAGCTCAGGGATAATACTGAAAACAGAGGAGCCAGAGGTGTAATTGGAGCAACTTTAATATCTGTAGTAGTGAGAATGTGGACAGAGCAGGAGAAATTGCCGTCCGCACAGCAGGGGAACAGCTGACGTTACTGAACCCCAATAACACGGCAGCAAGTGTTGACTGTGCATACGGCACTTCCGAGCGCAACTGGCGGTGTTGGAGCTCAGGGATTACAGTTCATGTGGTAGAAACATGAACAGAACAGGAGACCTGGATACTTTTGCAAACAATTATTTATTCTGGAAGAGGACTGGCAAATTCATGAGAGATCCAGGCCTTGTTCATTTTGAGAAAAGTAAGCCGGTCAACGTTATCGGAGGATAGTCGCATGCGACGGTCTGTTAGTACACCACCTGCGGCACTAAAGACGCGTTCCGATAATACACTAGCAGCAGGGCAAGCTAGCACCTCCAATGCATAATGACTTAGCTCTGGCCATGTATCTAGCTTACAGACCCAAAACTTGAAGGGAGAAGAGCCGTCTGGGAGTACACTAAGAGGGCAAGACATGTAGTCTGTCACCATCTGACGGAAACGTTGCCTCCTGCTGACTGGAGCCGTCTGTGATGGTGTAGACATTTGTGGCGGCGGGGACACAAAACTTTGCCACATTTCGGCCATACTGGTCTTGCCTTGTGCTGAGGCGCTGCTTCTGCTCCCTCTTTGTGCAGAGCTTCCTCCACTGCCTCGACGCACTGAGCTGCTTTGTAAAGCACTAGCAGCACTGCTCTCGGTTGGAATGGAGAACATGATGGAATGCACCAGTGCGTCTTGGTACTGCCGCATTTTACGCTCCCGGTTCAACGGTGTTATGAGGCTTTGTAAGTTGTCCCGGTAGCGAGGATCTAGGAGGGTGGACACCCAATAATCAGCCGTGTTGAGAATGTGGGCGATGCGGCGGTCGTTTCTCAGGCACTGCAGCATGAAATCAACCATGTGCTGCAGACTGCCAACTGGCCAAGAAACGCTGCCCCCTGCTTGAGGCGTGATCTCTGCCTGCTCTGCCTCACCCCACCCTCGCTCTAGATACTGACTACTAGAGCATTGTGTACCTCCCTCCTCTGGACAGATGTCTTCCTCATCCATTGACTCCTGCTCATCCTCCTCACAAAGTGTCCCCTGCCTAGGCCTTTGTGAGGAACCACGTTGCGCAGACTGTAGAGAAGCAGATGGCATTTGTGACTCCTCATCCTCCACCTCTTCCAAAACCTCGTCCCTTAGTGCTTGCAGTGTTTTTTCAAGCAGGCAGATAAGGGGGATAGTCATGCTGACTAGTGCATCATCTGCACTCGCCATCCGCGTGGAATAATCGAAGGCACGCAAAACGTGGCAAATGTCCTTCATAGAGGCCCACTCAGTGGTGGTGAAGTGTGAACGGCGCGCACTGCGACTTGTTTGCGCCTGCTGCAACTGGTACTCCATTACTGCTGCCTGCTGCTCACACAACCTCTCCAACATATGTAACGTTGAATTCCACCTGGTGGGTAGGTCACATATGATGCGATGTTCCGGAAGACGTAATCGGCGCTGCAGAGCTGCAATGCGTGATCTTGAATTGCTGGAACGCCGCAAGTGAGCGCACTCTATGCGGACCTTGTGAAGCAGTGCATCAAGATCCGGATAGTCCCTCAAAAAACTCTGCACGACCAAGTTGAGCACATGTGCCAGACATGGGATGTGAGTGAGGTTGCCTAGGCCCAGAGCTGCCACCAGATTTCGGCCATTGTCACACACTACCATGCCTGGCTGGAGATTCGCTGGCACAAACCACACGTCGCTCTGCTGCTTGATGGCATTCCAGAGCTCCTGCGCTGTGTGGCTTCGATTCCCCAAAGAAATTAATTTTAATACGGCCTGTTGACGTTTGGCCACGGCTGTGCTCATATTGGTCACCATAACAGGTAACCGTTCACGGGTCGATGTGGAGGTAGACCGTGACGGCTCCTGCAGCGCTGATTCAGAGGAACTGGAGTATGAGGAGGAGTCAATGTGTACAGACTGGATTCCTGCAATCCTTGGAGTTGGCAGAACACGTACAGCGCCACTCTCAAGATCTGTACCCGGCTCCACAACATTTACCCAATGGGCAGTGAGGGAAAGGTATCGTCCCTGTCCATGCTTACTGGTCCACGCATCGGTGGTCAGGTGGACCTTGCTACTGATGGCGTTTTGTAGCGCATGTTTAATTTTTCCCTCCACATGATGTTGCAGGGCAGGGACGGCTTGCCTGCTGAAATAAAATCGGCTGGGCACGTTGTATTGTGGGACTGCCAATGCCATAAAGTTACGGAATGTGTCAGTCTCCATCAGCCTGAATGATAGCATTTCAAGGGCCAGTAGTTTAGCAATGCCAGCATTCAGAGCCTGTGCTCGGGGGTGGTTTGCCGAGTATGGGCGCCTTTTCTCCCATGCCTGTGCTAACGATGGCTGTAGACTGACCTGGGAGTGTGAGGATGACTGGGAAAGTGGTGCTGTGGGTGGAATTACACTGTGTCTCTGTACAACAGTGCCAGAGATTCTTCCATGGCGATCCTGTGAGGAAGCCGAACCAGCTGTGTGTGAGCTGGAGGAAGAGGCTACAACACGAGCTGAAGAGGTGGTAGGTGGCGCTGTAGGTTGGCCTAGGTCTTCAGCGTGTTTTTGTAACTCCACCACGTGCTTGGTCCGCACATGTTTCCACATATTTGTGGTATTGAGGTTGCTGACACTTTTCCCTCTTTTCACCTTCTGATTACACAGCTTGCATTTGACAAAGCAAATGTCATCTGCAACTGTGTCAAAAAAGGACCAGGCACTGCAAGTCTTGGGAGCGCCCGCTTTGGATTTTGGAAGAGCCATGCTCCTAATTGGTGCCGAAGTGGAGGCTACAGGCAACCAAGTCTGCCCCCTCCCTCTCCCTCCTTTTTGGGCTGTTCGGGGAATCTCTTCCTCAGAGCTGCTCCCACCACCTTCCTGTCCCTCACGCCATGATAGGTCAAGGACCTCATCATCTACACCACCCTCTTCAAACAACTGCTTCTCCTGGGTAGTCTCGACAGCACAGTACGCACCAGAAAGTGGCACCTGAGTCTCATCATCAGATGCGTACTGAGGTGTGCTGCTGACCATAGGCACTGGCCCACCCGCCTCTTCAGATTCAGAGAGACAAAACGGTTGCGCATCACTGCATACTACCTCTTCTTCAAATTCTCGAATTCTGCTTGGCTGGCCCCCTCTTTCCAAGCCAAGAGATTCAGAGAACAGAAGTAGAGATGGCTCCTGTCCAGGGCTCTCTGACTGCCTGGGCAATTTGGCAGGTGGTGAAGAGACAGATGGGTGCTCTTCAGTGCTCAGGACCTGAGAGGATCTGGAACTAATTGAAGTCGATGCGTTAGCTGCCATCCATCCGACAACGGCTTCAATTTGGTCCTCCCGCAGCAGTGGGGTACGGCTAGCTCCTACAAAGCTGCGCATAAAGGACTGTTCCCTGGTAAAACTGGGGGATGCTCAGTCACTGGTGCCCGCAGCAGGCACAGAATCCCCACGTCCTCTCCCTGCAGGCACAGAATCATCATGTCCTCTCCCTGCAGAAACTCCACGCCCACGCCCACGACCACATGCCTTACTCCCTGCCTTCTTCATCTTGGTAGACTGATAAAGATAGGCAGAAAAGTACTAAGGGCTTAGTGTGCTTATTCCTGAACAGCTGCTAACAGGTATAAGAAACACTAATTTTATAAAGTGTGGACTAGACTTTAATATGAGCTAATGTGGCCTACACAACTGTAAAGTGGAGTGTTTGGTGAACTTTATTTAGGTTTTTTTTGTCACAAAAAGACACTGGATGTGCCTAAAGATGTAATAACGATAGTATCACAAACTTTTGTAGCTATTACAATGTAGGAAGGTAACCTACAATGCAATAGATGAGGCTGCAAAAAATAGGCTAATTCTAATCTGGCTGGGGCTGCAGGGCCCAATGCTGCAGAAAGGCTCCTCTAACTACTCCTATATAGTGTGTTTGGAACCAATTTAGCTGAATACGGATGGAACCACCACACTAATAGGAGATATCAGGAAAAATTATGAATTGGCAAAAAAGGACAATGTATGAGGCCTAACAGGATGTGCCCACACTTCTTAGGATCCTCATTGGCTGAATAAAATGAAAATGGCTCATTGCATTATGGGAACTTCCGATTCCGGTATACGATATTGCAAAAGTATCGGAATTAAGTATCGGAATTCCGATACCGCGAATATCGGCCGATACCCGATATTTCAGTATCGGAATGCTCAACACTATTAAGGAATAATGAGATTGCTATCCTGAGTGCTGGTTTGGCATTTGTTCCAACTACCAATTTTGATTTGGTTTAACTGGGTAAAGGATATTAATCTTTTTAAAAGGAAACTGAAATGGAAAGTTTTTTTTATTAATAATAATAACAAGCGAAAATGTGATGGATCATTGGGGATATCAATTGAGGAATTGTCTGATGTTGTCCTACTGGAAGATCTTTTATAGGAGGGTGACAGAGGAGAGGGCAAAGGCCCTTACTATAATCTAAAATTTAGAAGCACATGGATGCCACCACTGGGGGACTACAGTAATTTTGACATCTTCACAAAACTTGTGACTGATGAAATTTGTAGAATTGATCGCAAAGCCTCTGACACACCTTTTAATCTACCCCTGATATGAAGAATGCACTCACGGAGCCTACACAGAATCCCCATATTATAATAAAACAATCTGATAAAGGGGGTAATGTAGTAGTAGTAATGGATAACGAGAAATATGTTACAATGTGTGGATCAACATTGTCGGATAGATCCACCTATGAGATACTACCAAAAAATACTCTTAAGGACTACTCGTTGGGATTGAATGAATTATTAAGTAAAGTTTGTGAGCGGAATCTCTAGTGATGAATTCGACTTTCTATTTCTGAAAAATCCTACAATTGCCACTTTCTATGCTCTACCCAAGGTCTACAAGGGGCTAGATCCCCTGAAGGGATGCCCTATCATATCAGGCACTGATACCTTATGTCAAAATGTTAGCATATACCTAGACCAAATCCTATGTCCTTTTGTGACGGCTTTGCTATCCTATTTACGTGACATGACAGATCTGTTAACCAAGCTTAAGGGTATGTGTTTTGATGATGGTATGATTCTGACATCAATTGATGTCGAATCATTATATAGTAGCATTCCTCATAAAGCTGGTTTATCCACTTTGAAATACTATCTAAGTACCAGGGGTGTGGTTTTCACATGAGACCGCATAATTTGTTTATTTTAGGACTACTTGACTTTATCTTATGTCACAACTTCTTCCTGTTTAGCGGAAAATATTACCACCAACTCAGTGCACTGCGATGGGGAGCCCCTGTGCTCCCACATATGCAAATCTTCTCCTGGGTTGGTGGGACGATACTGTCGCATTTCTTGATGAGGACATTCTATGGGGCCCCCGGATAATTTATTGGGGCCACTATATAGATGATATTTTGGTAGCTTGGCAAGGAGATGGAGCATCGTTTGAAACCTTTGTTAAGTGCCTAAATTCGATCTTGTCCTCACATTCACTTGTGAAATAGGGGGTGATAGAATTGCCTTCCTGGACTTTATGATCTCTAGGGAAAGAGATGGTTCATTGAGTACCTCCATCTTCAGAAAAAAGACATCTACTAATAATTTATTGAGATGGGAATGTTATCACCCCACAAATCTGAAGAGGAGGATACCCAAGGGCCAATTTTTGAGACTCAGATGAAATTGCTTGAGTTTCACAGATTTCTGTAAGTAAGGGGATGATTTAAATGGAAGGATGAGGATGTTATGCGACTGATTGGAACATTCAATATAATCAGACAGATAAGATCATGATGAGTATTCTAAGGAGATTCTGGGGTGTGCTAAGATCTGACCCTGATATTGGACAATGTATTACATCTAGACCATTTGTGACATTCAGTAGGGGTAGGTCTTTAAAGGATCAACTGGTGCATAGTCACTATACACCTCCAAAACAGGCTGGCACCTGGCTTGATCGTAAACCACTCAGCATGTCCAAATGCAGTTCCTGTAGTTTTTGCCAATCTGTGACATCTAGTAAAATGTTTAAAAGCTCGACAACTGGGAGAACCTACAATATGAGAGATTTTGCTAACTGTAGAACAGCAGGAGTGGTCTATATGTGCACATGCTCTTGCCCCATGGATTATGGGGGAAAGACAAAAAGCCATCTTAAAATACATATCAGTGAGCATTTGGGGGATATCTGGAATGGCAGGGAAACCCCCCTTGCAAGACATGTCACCCAGAAACATGGTGGTGATGTGAAAGAGATCTCTTCCAAGATCTTAGAAGTCATTCCCCCTTCTGTTAGACTTGGGGATTGGGACAAAAAGATTCTACAGCATGAGGCGAGGTGGACATTCTGGCTTGATTAATGAACAACTTGGCTTCGTCAGTTTCCTCTAGACCTCCATCTATGTCTATTAATTCAGGCATTTTATGGGAGCAATAGCCTTGGTATATAGTTTTCTTAACCATGCCACATTTGGTTACTGTACTTAATTATTGGATTATATCCTCTTAATGCTATTATTATTGGGGCATGTTCAACTCTAATGGAATAAATTATTGAAGGCTGTTTCTCTGCAGCAACCCCTATTATGCTGTGAATGCCGGTATTGCTGTTCTAGCCATATCATGGCTGTGTGGAACGCCAGTGCGTTCCAGGAGGACCTTTTCTATATTGTGCATTGCATCTAATAGGACCTTAAGTCATGTGATAGGCTACTTCCGGTGACGTGTTAGGTAAGACTTTCGGCATAAGCGCTTTTGTGGAGTGCAGATGCGTTCCGGCAGGATCTTTATAAACATGTCATTGGGAACTTCCGGTGGTGTGCATTATCAGCATGGAGAGCACTGGCAGCTTGGAAGCACTTATGCAGGGCCATTGAAGTGAGTAATTAATGACAGAGGGTGATGCTTTTCATATCATCAGAATGTTGGTGATGTGATTTTATCATCTATGGCTGGCTTCAGACTTCTACCTGTTTTTTCACATTTAGGGTACATATACACTGTGTGCAGAATTATTAGGCAAGTTGTATTTTAGAGGATTATTTTTATTATTGATCAACAACTATGTTCTCAATCAACCCAAAAGACTCATAAATATCCAAGCTTAATATTTTTGGAAGTTGGAGTGGTTTTTTTTTTAGATTTGGCTATCTTAGGGGGATATCTGTTTGTGCAGGTAACTATTACTGTGCAGAATTATTAGGCAACTTAGTAAAAACCAAATATAATCCCATCTCACTTGTTTATTTTCACCAGGTAAGCCAATATCAATGCACAAAATTTAGAAATAAACATTTCTGACATGTAAAAGCAAAAACAAAAAAAATTAGTGATCAATATAGCCACCTTTCTTTATGATGACACTCAACAGCCTTCCATCCATAGATTCTGTCAATTGCTTGATCTGTTTTCGATCAACATTGCGTGCAGCAGCCACCACAGCCTCCCAGACACTGTTCCGAGAGGTGTACTGTTTTCCCTCCCTGTCGATCTCACATTTTATAATGGACCACAGGTTCTCTATGGGGTTCAGATCAGGTGAACAAGGGAGCCATATCATTATTTTTTCTTCTTTTAGACCTTTACTGGCCAACCACGCTGTGGAGTAGTTGGATGCATGTCATGGAGCATTCTCCTGCATGAGAATCATGTTTTTCTTGAACGATACCGACTTCTTCCTGTACCACTGCTTGAAAAAGTTGTCTTCCAGAACCTGACAGTAGGTCTGGGAGTTGAGCTTCACTCCATCCTCAACCCGAAAAGGTCCCACAAGTTCATCTTTGATGATACCAGCCCATACCAGTACCCCACCTCCACCTTGCTGGCGTCTGAGTCAGAGTGGAGATCTCTGCCCTTTACTGATGCAGCCTCTGGCACATCCATCTGGCCCATCAAGAGTCACTCTCATTTCATCAGTCCATAAAACTTTTGAAAAATCAGTCTTAAGATATTTATTGGTCCATTCTTGACGTTTTATATTATGTTTCTTGTTCAAAGGTGGTCGTTTTTCAGCCTTCCTTAACTTGGCCATGTCCCTGAGTATCACACACCTTGTGCTTTTTGATACTCCAGTAACGCTGCAGCTCTGAAATATGGCAAAACTGGTGGCGAATGGCATCTTGGCAGCTTCACGCTTGAGTTTCCTCAATTCATGGGCAGTTATTTTGCGCCTTTTTTGGCCAACACGCTTCTTGCGACCCTGTTGGCTATTTGCCATGAAACGCTTGATTGTTCGGTGATCACGCTTCAAAAGTTTGGAAATTTCAAGACTGCTGCATCCCTCTGCAAGACATTTCACAATTTTGGACTTTTCAGAGCCCGTCAAATCTCTCTTCTGACCCATTTTTCCAAAGGAAAGGAAGTTGCCTATTAATTAAGCACACCTTATATAGGGTGTTGATGTCATTAGTCAACACCCCTCCTCATTACAGAGATGCACATCACCAGATTTACTGAATTGGTAGTTGGCTCTCAAGCCTATGCAGCTTGGAGTAGGACAACATGTACAAAAAGTATCATGTGATCAAAATACTCATTTGCCTAATAATTCTGCACACAGTGTAAAGTACCAATGGGACCTGAAAGTAACTTAATGTTCTTTCTATCAGTGTGAAACCTCCCCTGATGAACCCCTTAAAACCAAGGGGGGAAACGTGTCAGGAGTTGTTGCTAACATATACGATGGAAGTTGTGATTTAAACATCTAAGAACGTTAAGTATCGTGCTTATATATAGACAATTGATACCATAATGTCATATATGCACCTATGAATATTATTGTGGTATTTTGACACTCAGTTTTAAATAGGTGAATGAACATTCTGCAATCCCCCTTTCATCCACCTCCAGCAACTCTGCGAAAAGTAGGATATCTGGAAGATTCTCAACCTATACCTCCAGCTGTTGGCACTTGACCATGTCATTGTTCTTAAACAACTTTTTCCATTTTAATTTTCTAGAGAAAAAGTTAATATCTACTACCCAACAAAATGGATCAAGACTAGTGGCTGTAAGTTAACAAAAGATAAGAAAAGAACAGGGAGCTCAAAAGGTGAAAATGTGTGTTGATAGACTAGTGATATGATTATTATCTATTTCCAATGGCTTTGTTCGCCGGAATTCACTTGAGTTCTGCCCCTCATATAATATGGGACCGTATCCATTGACTCCAAAAAAGACAAAAAAACAGGCAATAGATAAAGATTGTGGAAGGACCTGAACATTTTGATGATGTTTGAGATCTGATCTGTTCGAGAAACCCTGCCATCTTTTTTTGTGATCCCTTCCTGAAGCATCCTCTGTTTCTGAATCTAAATGTTCCTTTTAATAGGGGGCTCAGTATCAGTTAAAGTATTAAGGGCAGGACTAAATTCCTATGTAAGGAAAAGAAAAGATCCTTTATTCTTTGGAATCACTCAGGTTTTTCATAAACTGTTTGTTTCCTTTCTTTTAGATTGAGCTAGTAACGTTCCACAGAGGATTTTAAGTTAGATTCCTTATTGGTAAAAACATACTCTGTTTTAACTTTCAGATCAATTCATTTAGATTGCTAGAAGAACTCTCAAGGGTCTTCTTTTCTTCATCCAACAATTTTGCATGAAATGTATGAAACAAGCTATTGATTTTTTTCCACCTTTGTAGAAGGAGCAGTGTTTTAGACATAGGCGCAACTACAATAGGTGCAGGGGTTGCAATCACACCCGAGCCCTGTGGCCTTAGGGGCCCACAAGGTCTCTTTGGCCTATATGAAAAAAAACATTATTATTAAATACTGGCAATAGTTGGGGGCACCGTTGGAGCTTTTGCATTGGGACCCACGAGCTTCAAGTTACGCTACTGGTTTTAGATCTAACTTCAGGGACAATTGTAACCCTAAATCTCTTGGGCACTATACCATTTTTAACATAGCTCTAAAAGGACTGGTCCTCTCACCAAAATTTCAGATTTTTTTTGTATGATTCATACAGCTCTTTGAAGATAGATTTTAAAGTAGGTGTGGATTGTGTATTAATATTTAATTCCTACTCAGAAGAGACTTCCCTGGCATTACCTAACATTGATAGACTCAGCCGTACAGATAATTCTTGGTACCTTTATTTGTTTTTCTAATATATTTATAAAGTTTATGTAATAGAATTACATGTTCTTAGTGGGATTCTGTTTGTCCGGTGGTTCTAGATGCTTGTGGCCCCCTATTTTTATTTTATTTCTAGTGTTTTTCTTAATATAATTTCTCCCAGCAATCACATTATTGGTTCCCAGAAAAGCCCATCAACTTGGCTTAGTACTAAGGGTTCTCATAAGTGCTGCCAATGTTTGCGTGGCTTATTTCTATATATGTTCAATACTAATGTGTTGAATCTTTCCACACACAGCTTGTCATGTGCTTCTCTCCATTTCCTTATGGTGTATTGTGGTGACATGAACTTTTAAGAGTTGTCATCCTAGAAAAATTTACCAACCTAGACATGGTAACGATCATTTCCATCTATTATAAAGCTAAGAGGCTATATAATAAATAATAATAAACTGCGTACGAATTTGGATGATACAAAGAAACGAAAGTGGAATAGAGATATGGAGGATTACATGACTGGCAGTATATATAATTGGCAGAAGGAAGGTGTTAATAATACCAGGAAAAAATGAGGTTATATGTCTGTTAAAGATACTGCTAAAAATATTTTATGTAATAACTTTTAATCTTTTTCTGCAATTACTGTTGACCCTGTTTTCTTTAGAAATGGATCAGTCAGCAGCAGGTTACAACAACAAAAAAGGAGAGGAAGTAGACAGCATCATCGACAACACAAAAGAGAGGAAAGAGAAAAACAGACCCCAAGCACAACGTCAAATGACAACTAGAAAGAGGGAACTACGTTAGTGGTAAATATATCTAGTAAAACTTTAACAACTAATCAAATGATGGTGTTCAATAAAGGATTGACATTTGGACCAAGTAGACATATTGAATGGTTCCAATTTGAGATTAATTTTCAAAGTTTTTTTTAGATCCATTCAATTGAAAGAATGGTTTTCAAATAAAATAGTAACACCCAAATTAATTGAAAGTGAATTAAGTTTACAGGGAGTATCCATACATAAAAAAAGTAATTTTGTTCCTCCAACCTGTGCCACAGTAATAGATGCTTTCATGTTGGCGGTTAAACAGGATTTAGAAAAATTAAAAGAAACATCTAGTGGGGAACTCAGACATCTGAATTGTACAACACAAGAGTTTAAAGCTTTAATGGATGTTGCTCATGATGAGGACCTCGTCATTAAACCCGCTGATAAGGGGGATGCGGTTGTCATCATGGACAAAAATGCATATATATTGGAATTGAAAAGACAATTGAGTGATGAGGATGTGTATCAGAAGCTTAATCATGATCCTAAATTTGACATCCAAATTGTTGAATTTCCTACTACACCTGTACTATACTGCCTTCCAAAGATCCATAAATCCATAAGTGATCCACCGGGATGACCCATAGTTGCCGGGGTGGATTCAGTTTTTAATAAAATAGGAATATTTTTGGACAAAATTATTAATCCCTTAGCAAAAGGATCAAAATCCTTTATAAGAGACACTACATATTTTGTGTTGAAATTAAAAACAGTCAGACTTTCTAGTGAGGTGATATTGGCCTTTGATGTCACCTCACTGTACACATCCATAGACCGTGAGAGAGGAATAGCTGCTGTAAAATGGAAATTGGCGCTATTAAAACTATCAGTGAAGGGTGAAAATTTTATTATATCTTTGTTGAAGATCATCCTTAAGCGTAATTATTTTTTGTTTGGAGATGAATATATTTTCCAAAAACGAGGGACAGCAATGGGCGCCGAAATGGCGCCCGCTTACGCTAACATAGTCATGAAGATATTGGAGGAGGACTTCGTCTATGTGTTTCACTACTTCCAGTTTGTTATTGGGCAGTGGCGATAAATAGACGTCTTCCTCCTCTGGTCTGGTACACAAGAGGATCTTTTTGGCTTTCACATATTCCTTAATCAAATTGATCCAACTATAAAATTTACATTGGTTCATTCAAAAACTCGAGTTCAATTTTTGGATGTTTGGGTAGAACAAAAGAAAAAGACTCTAATTACTTCATTACATGTAAAACAAACAGATAGAAATAACTTATTAAGGTTTGATAGTCACCATCCAAGAAATATGTTAAAGTCTATTTCATATAGTCAATTAATGAGAGTGAAAAGAATAGTGGAAACCGAGACGGAAAGTATTAATTCTTTCAATACATTGCTAGAAAAGTTTAAGACAAGGGGATACCCAAAAAATCTCTTAGAGGTTGAAAAACAGAAGGTGGCTTCATTGGATAGGCAGACTATTTTGAACCAAGAGCCAATAAAAAAAGCTCTCAAAAGGATTCCATTGGCTACAACCTATAATGAGGAAAGTAGAAAACTAGCTACTATCATCAAAAAACATTGGGGCATGTTGTCAATATGTCTGCCAAATATAGAAGAATTTAAATATTCTTCGCTATTTTCGTATAGAAAAAATAAAAATATAGGGAACTATGTTGTGAAAGTCAGCTATTGGGTCCCTTAAGAGGACAATTCAGACATATTTGATGGGCACATAGAGGAAAGGTTGTTTCCCTTGTTTATCTTGTGTAAACTGTTCACTTATGATAAAAGGGTCGAAATTTGTACACCCAAAGACAAACATAACTTATGAGATTAGATCATATTTAACATGTGATTCTGATTATGTTGTGTATCTGCTTCAGTGCCTGTGTTCCTTGTGGTATGTTGGTGAAACGACATGGGATTTTAAAACCCGTGTCAATCATCACCGATATACCATAAGGAAAAAGAGGCTTGATCTCCCGATCCCTAAGCATTTTGTAGAGATGGGACATACGTAGAGCCAGCTAAGATTTATGATCATAGATACTCCCTCCACAAAGAAGGGGAGGCAATAGGATACGTCTCCTTAAACAAAAAGAATTGGAGTGGATCCATACACTAAATACTCTTAAGCCAAATGGCCTAAATGTGGAGTTTAAAATAAATGCTATTTTATAAGTGTCAATTTATTTACCTGGAACCTCTCAGCATAATAAGGCAGTATAACTAGGTTTCTTTACTTGTATTTTGGTTGTCCAAAATGTTTTATGAAGATTTTAATTGTATTATTTTTTTATTTCACAGATTACGTTATATGAATTCACTAGAGGGGAAGGACTCATCCATGAAAAAATATTTATAATATTAATAGAATTTTGTATTGAATATATTTTTTATTAAAATCATGTTTTCTATTTTTGTCATATTCCTTGAGCCAATCCATAATACATAAGTTTATTATTGAGGTGCAAAGGATTTGCTGGAGATGAGGGGTTAAGACTTTGCAAAATGCGGTGCCCTTTTTGACTCCAGTGGTACTTTTTGGAGTTCTAGTCCAATCAGGACATACAGTAGCCTCTATTTAGTGCCTTTGATTCTGTGATTGTCTCCCACTAGAGGATGATGTTTCACGTAGTCCTGGTCTCATGGGCGTATATGCAATAATGTATACTGATATATGTACCCCTGTGAAACCTTACCACACCTGTCAGACCTTGGAGGTCCCAATATGACATAATTCCTAATGCATTACCTCTTCAGTAAAAAATATATGCATAAAGTCTAACAAAAACGGGTGAAGTGGGAACCGGCCCGGCCGGGACCTCGCACTATGTGTTTGGCTCCCGCTAATGATTTAACGGATATGTGCAATAGTATGAATCCGAACGCCGTTATCGGCGAAATGTATCGTACATGTGGAGTTGTTATTATGAAATGGGTGAGTCAAACCCCTGCATTAATTAAGTGGCACATGATCTTGTTATTTATAAAATTAAGCACAAAGCACTTTATATTGATGTGGAGCATTTACAGCAATAAGTAAATGGTGATATGTAGTATCAATTATTATGCACTTTTGCACATTGTGACTTATGATGTATTTGAAACTGTACATTTGGAATATTTATATTTGAATTTATTGATGAGGTTGTAATTGTTTAATGATGGAAGTCTGTTATAAATACTTAGTAAATGTACCTTACCACTGCTTGATAAAGTCTGTATATTAAGCAGAAACGTCGCCAAACCACATGGGCTAATAAAGTCCTATTTTCTTCACTAAAGAACAATTGGCGTGATGCCTGTCTTTTTTACTTCTAAGAGGCTATATGGATTTTAAAATTAGGAACTAGGTCACCAGAGGGGTTGAACATTAAAGCACAACTCCAATGTTTTTTTTTAATTGCACTGCTGAAGTGGTGCTTTAAATGTAATACCCTTGCCCCCTGTTTTATACTCACCTGCTGCCATTTTCATCATTTTCCAGAGTCGCTCTGTTGGTCTCCGGCGAAAAGTGACATGCTGGCAGCTCCAGTGTTTCATGTAGCTGCGCAAAGGTCACTTTTCAATACAAGTACATGAGACCCTCGTTCTGTCTATCATACACTTGCATTGAGATCTTGTGATATAGCTTCTGACTTACAGCCAGTCAGAAGCTCCGCTCACAAGATGGCATTGCAGGACTGGAGTGGTGCCCAAAAAATGGTGAAGACGCTGGAGAATGAGTATGTGTGTGACCCGGGGCAGGGGACTTACATTTAAAGCGCCACTCATTTCTTTTTTCTTTTCTTATTTACATAATGGTGTTTTGGAGCAGGATCGCAGGGCTCTCCATTCCCTCCCTCAGGAACCTAGCGGCTGCAGCAGAAGAGGTGAGATGGCTGAGGCCCGGTGTCTGGCTGAGGCACAATGCCTGGCTGAGGCCCGGTACCTGGTTAAGGCCCGGTCCTTGGCTGGGGGCCGGTGCCTGGGGCTCGTGTCTGGCTGGGGGCCGAGGACGGTGTCTGGCTAAAGCCTGGTGTCTGGCTGAGACCTGGTGCCTGGCTGAGGCCCGGTGCCTGGCTGGGGGCAGGTGCCTGGGGCCGATGCCTGGCTGGGGACTGGGGCCGGTGTATGGCTGGGGACCAGGGCCGGTGTCTGGCTGGAGCCCGGGGTCAGTGTCTGGCTGGGGGACGAGGCCAGTGTCTGGCTGGGGGCTGGCGAGCAGCGTAGCAGAGCGGCGTGCGTAGCTTTCCGGTGAGTGCGGCCATCTTCCTGAAGCTGTGATCTACAAGAAAATGGCCGCTCGAGCTACCAGTCTGCACATGCGCCAGCTCGAACGGCTGTTTTCCTTCTGCTGCCACCGCCTGGTTCCTGAAGGAGGGAGGGAACGGAGGGCCCTGCTATCCCGCTCCACCACCACTGCAACTATCAGGTAAGCGCTACGTTTGGACCATAAGATGCACCCCCCTTTTTCCTCCCAAATTTGTGCTTATGGTCTGAAAAATACAGTAAATTAGCAAGCCAACTGTCTTAAGAGTCTTCCAAGACCCATTATGCTTTTTAAATAACAAAGCAATATAGTTAGTTTTGAATGACATCATAATGTAATGTATTGAAAAATGGGAAACATTTCTATGTGGGGTGAAATTATGAAAAAAACAGAGTTCTGGCATTGTTACTCAAGTTTTATTTTTACAGCTTTTACTATCAGGTAAAAACAACCTGGTAACTTTAATCACTGCTATTACAGGGATACCCAATTTTGGGACTTATATTTTACTGTTTTTTGAGGTGGGTATCTAAAATTTTCAAAAAATAATTGGTATGTGTTGTTGTTTTCTGTGACCCATAATCATTTTATTTGTTTCCCTGTAGCTTTTACTGGTAACATTTTGAGGCACATATGATTTTTCAATCGCATTTTAATCCATTTTGGGGGGATGTGACTGAAAAATGCAATATTCACTTTATTTTTTTAATGTTTTTCATAGTACGGGATTAATCATTTTATAGTTCAAGTGATAACACTTTTATTGATGTGGTGATATCAAATATTATTATTTAATCCTTTTTTTCCCATTTTTGGAATGACAAAAGATGAGGATTTGAGTTTTTTTCTACATTCTTATATATATCTACAGTAAGGAAAAGAAGTATTTGATACACTGACGATTTTACACGTTTTCCCACCTATAAAGAATGCAGAGGTCTGTCATTTTTATCATAGGTACACTTCAACTTCAACTTTTATCGTAGGTACTCTTGAACTGTGACAGAATCTAAAAAAAAAATACAGAAAATCACATTGTATGATTTTTACACAATTAATTTGCATTTTATTGCGTGAAATAAGTATTTGCTACTATAGAAAAACAGAACTTAATATTTGATACAGAAACCTTTGTTTGCAATTACAGAGATCAGACGTTTCCTGTAGTTCTTGACCTGGTTTGCACACACGCAGCAGGGATTTTGACCCACTCCTCCAAATAGATCTTCTCCAGATCTTTCAGGTTTCGGGGCTGTCATTGGGCAACATTCATTTTCAACTCCCTCCAAAGGCTCCCTGTTAGAACCCTCCTGTTTGTTTTTCTATCTTGTGGTTTGCGGTCATGTGACCATCTGCCTTTATATTCCAGCTCCGCCCTCCTGGCTGTGCTGGACTTCAGTGTTCTACTGTCTCTCTAGCCTGGTGCTTCTGTGCCTTTCTCTGTCAAGTTTGCTTGGTCCTCTGGGACCTCTAGTACTTTTTGTCAGTTTGTCTTTTGTGCTCTGCAACAACTTCTGTTTAGGAGGTGTCCCTTTTTTGTCCCAGTCCTTAGTTCATTTAGGGACCCCTCCCTTAATTCTATAGGTCTTCGTTCAGACTAGCCGAGGACTAAGGTGAGTCTGTTCACAAGGAACAGGCAGCCCGCTACATCGTAGGGATTCAGCTTAGTCTTACTGTAGGGACAGCTTTCCCATATCTTTCCTTAGTACATGTTGCAGATCATAACAGTATGTCCAGCCCAAAAAACCAAAAGGAAAGAAATTCGGGGATCAGTATGGTTTCCATCCAGGAGTTGGCTCAACGCCTGCATGCAACATGTGAGTAGCTGTACTGGAGGACATTTTGGGTAGGACTGCCTGGTGTTTTTATGGTAAACAGCAAGATTTTTTTTTCCTTTAAAAATGCTTGTTTGTTATATTTTCGTTTGAGACCAAGGTCCTCTGGGAATGAATCACAGCGCATTGTTTTATTATGTCACTTTTGCGCAAAGAACCACAGGGTTGGGCCTTTTCTCTCCAGCCTAATGATCCGTGTTTAAGTTCTGTTGAAGAATTTTTTTCTGCTATGGGGCTATTATATGACGATCCGGATCGAATCTCATCTGCTGAATCAGAACTTAGACGTTTGAATCAGGGGTCTGATGATGTTGAAAATTATTGCACACACTTCAGGAGATGGGCTTCAGAAGTTAAGTGGAATGATTCGGCGCTGAAATGTTTATTTCTTGCTGGTCTGAGTGAAAGAGTTAAGGATTTTCTAATTGCATTCCCTGCACCTGAGACTCTGCAGGAAGCTATGCAGTTAGCTGTTCGTATAGACAGGAGACTGAGGTGCAGGCTCAATGAGATAAAGACTCCTGTAATATCAGGTCCTAGTCCCCAGAAAATCTACTCTGACGGTGGGGAACCGATGGAGGTTGGGGGGATGTCACTCCGCTCTCAGGAAAAAGACTGGAGATTCGGCAAGGGATTATGTCTTTATTGTGGTAAAGCTAACCATTTGATTAAGTATTGTGAGCGCCGTTTAAGTAAAGAAAAAAAAAAGGTCAGTTACGCCCGTATAGCTTGTTTACGCTCTGCAGGAGTATTTCTTTCTGGGAGTACTACTCTGCAGGGAGATTTGATTGAATTTCAGGTATTTGTGGATTGTGGTTCAACACTTAATGTGATCGATAAAGGGTTTTTGGAAAACCTTAAATTGAAATCCAAACCTTTGTCATCACCTATTTCTGTGGTTGCAATTGATAACACTCCTTTGAAATGTATTACTCACAAGGTTGCTGCATTTCCCCTCACTATCAATGGAGTTCACCAAGAAATTTTGGACTTGGTTGTTTTGGATAATTTGCCCTCTCCAGTTGTTCTAGGATTGCCTTGTTTAAGACTGCACAATCCTTTATTGGACTGGTCTACTAATGTGATTAAGTCTTGGAGTCCGAAGTGCTATGATAAATGTTGTAATGGTCGCATTGCGGCTGTGGAAAAAGTGGAATTACCTGTACCTATTCACGATTTTTGGAGGTTTTTTTCGGAGGAGGAGTTGCAAGTTTTACCTCCTCATAGGGATTATGGTTGCACCATTGAGTTTGTTCCAGGTGCTATTCTTCCCAAAAGTCGCTTGTTTAATCTGACTATCCCTGAAAGAAAGGCCTTGGAGGAGTACATACAGACTAGCTTGGCTGCTGGTCACATTAGACCTTCTAAGTCGCCTGTGGCAGTTGGATTCTTCTTTGCTGAAAAAAAGGATGGCGGTTTACGTCCATGTCTGGATTTTCGTGAAATTAATAAGAATACTGTACGCAATTCCTACCCATTACCGTTAATTCCTGACTTGTTTAACCAGTTAGTGGGAGCCAAGTGTTTCTCCAAAATTGATCTCCGGGGGGCATACAATTTGTTACGTGTGAAGGAGGGTGATGAATGGAAAACTGCTTTTAACACTCCAGTAGGTCATTTTGAGAATCTGGTGATGCCTTTTGGTCTTACCAATGCATCTGCATTTTTTCAGAACCTTATTAATGACATCCTGAGACCTCTGATTGGTAAGAATGTGGTTGTGTATTTGGATGACATTTTGATTTATTCACCAGATCTGGAGTCCCATTGGCAGAGTGTACGTGAAGTTTTGCAGTTATTGGGTGATAAT
This sequence comes from Phyllobates terribilis, assembly GCF_046119375.1. Lineage (NCBI taxonomy): Eukaryota > Metazoa > Chordata > Amphibia > Anura > Dendrobatidae > Phyllobates > Phyllobates terribilis. The sequence goes on from NW_027362762.1 coordinate 642,169,753, forward strand.
TCACTCTTTGCTAAGCTGGAGAAATGAGAGTTCGCTGTGCAGAAAATTATTTTTTTGGGCTACATTGTCTCCAGCAAGGGCTTTGAGATGGACCCTGTGAAGGTTCAGGCTGTGCAGGAAGGGCCTAGGCCTATTGGTTTGAAATCTATACAGAGATTTTGGGGTTTTGCCAATTACTACAGGAAATTCATTAAGAATTTTCTGTAATTGTTAAACCTCTAACCGATCTCACCAGGAAAGGTGCGAATACGGCCCAGTGGACTACTGAGGCCATTGAAGTGTTTGAGTATCTCAAAGAGAGGTTCAGTTCTGCCCCTATCCTTATGCAGCCTGATCAGACCAAGCCTTTTTTGGTCGAGGTCGATGCTTCATTGGTGGGGGTCGGAGCAGTTTTGTCTCAGGAGAACAAGGGTGGAGTACATCCCTGTGCCTTCTTTTCGAAAAAAAATTCGGAAACCGAACTGAATTATGATGTTGGAAATCTGGAGTTGCTGGCTATTAAACTCGTATTTGAACATTGGCATCATTTTTTGGAAGGCGCTAGATTTCCTATTCAGGTTTTCACAGATCATAAGAATTTGATCTATCTGGATGCTGCCCATCAAGCTAGGTGGGCACTTTTTTTTTCTCAATTTCATTTTTCTGTTACCTATATCCCTGGTACTAAGAATGTTAAAGCTGATGCTTTATCTCGCAGCTTCTCTCCTACGGTCGGTGCCGAGGAGGAGGAGAGCATTTTACAGAAAGGAGTTGGGGTGGCGGCTTTGGACTCCATTTTGGAGAATGGGATTCTGAAAGCTCAAGATGATGCTCCATATAACACTCCCCATGGGAGGTTGTTTGTGCCTAGAGCCTTTAGGAGAGATTTGTTTGCGGAGTGTCATGAGTCTCTGTTGGCAGGTCATCCAGGAATATCGGAGACTAAGAGACTGATCAGTCTCAGTTTTTGGTGGCCTGGATGGCAGAAGGAAGTCATCAAATGGGTGCGTCAGTGTACTGTGTGCATTAGGTCAAAGGCTTCACATACTCCTGCTGCAGGGTTGCTTTGCCCTCTGGAAGTTCCTAGTGCGCCATGGACGCATCTCACTATGGATTTTATTACTGATCTTCCTGTGTCCGAGGGTTTTACTGTCATCTCAGTGGTCGTGGACCGTTTTAGTAAGATGTGTCATTTGGTTCCATTTATTAAGTTGCCCTGCGCCAAGACACTTGCTAAGGCGTTTGTTAAGGAGGTTGTCAAGCTCCATGGCGTTCCCACGGATATTGTTTCTGATAGAGGACCCCAGTTTGTGGCTTGCTTTTGGCGTGCTTTTTTTGACAGGTTGGGAGTCCATTTGTCATTTTCGTCTGGTTATCATCCTGAGTCTAATGGACAGACTGAAAGAAAGAACCAGGATGTTGAACAGTTTTTGCGTTGTTTTGTGGGGGACAATCAAGAGGTGTGGTCTGAGTTTCTGCCTCTCGCAGAATTTGCTCTTAACAATGATACATCCCCCTCTGTTGGGTGTTCTCCTTTTTTTTCTTGTACTGGGAGACATCCGTCTTTTGGTTCGTTCTCCAAATTGAGGTCGGCGGTGCCAGAGGAGGAGAATTTTTCCTGTGATTTGGAGAGAGTTTGGACTAATGTACGTTGTAACCTTCAAGAGGCTAACAAGAAGTCCAAGAAGTATTTTGACAGGAAACGTAAAGAGGTTTTGTTTACTGTGGGTGACATGGTTTGGTTGTCCTCAAAGAACCTGCGGTTGAGGATTCCCTCTAAAAAACTGGGTCCTAAGTTTGTGGGTCCATTTAAAGTGCTTCAGGTTGTTAACCAGTCTGCTGTTAGGTTGGATGTCCCTACTTCCTGGAAGATTAATCCTGTGTTTCATGTTTCCTTGTTGAAAAAGGCTGACGTATCTGATAGGGACGCCACTGTCACAGTTCCTCCTGTGGAGGAAGATGGCAAATATGAAATTTCTCGTATCTTGAATTCTAGATGGCATAGAGGGAGATTACAGTATCTTGTCTCCTGGAAGGGTTTCGGTCCTGAAGACAACTCCTGGGTAAGGACGGATGATGTCTCTGCTCCTAGGCTTGTTAAAGCTTTCCACAGGAGGTTTCTGGATAGGCCTGGGCCTGGGGGATCCGGAGGATCCTCATAAAAGAGGGGGTACTGTTAGAACCCTCCTGTTTGTTTTTCTATCTTGTGGTTTATGGTCATGTGACCATCTGCCTTTATATTCCAGCTCCGCCCTCCTGGCTGTGCTGGATTTCTGTGTTCTACAGTCTCTCTAGCCTGGTGCTTCTGTGCCTTTCTCTGTTAAGTTCGCTTGGTCCTCTGGGACCTCTAGTACTTTTTGTCACTTCGTCTTTTGTGCTCTGCAACAACTTCTGTTTAGGAGGTGTCCCTTTTTTTGTCCCAATCCTTAGTTCATTTAGGGACTGCTCCCTTATTTGTATAGGTCTTCGTTCAGACTAGCCGAGGACTAAGGTGGGTCTGTTCACAAGGAACAGGCAGCCCGCTACATCATAGGGATTCAGCTTAGTCTTACTGTAGGGACAGCTTTCCCCTATCTTTCCTTAGTACATGTTGCAGATCATAACACTCCCTCCCTCTGCAGAACCCACGCTATGAGCTCCACTATTTGCCAAGGAGGATCAAGACACCACTGACTCTTCTGCAAGAGCAGGAGAGGAACGACCAGGAATTCCACTGCTTCTCATATCCATGGAGAAATAATGACCTAATGAACGGAAGCAGAGCTGTCCGAGATTAGATTCAATGATTTAGTGAGTGTGATCCCGGGAGCTCCAGTTTGGAGTTTATTATCCATACACAGCACCAATCAAAAAGCATTGGAGCATCAAGCAAAGTCAGTAAATCACTGCTTGTAATCTCTGAGCGGATTGCCTCCTGTAATTAGTGCTCTGATGAAATAAGGCTCGGACTGGTCCACTGGCCCTTAACCCTATTTTCCCCATATAGTGAAGTATATGTGTAAAAGGGAACCTGTCATATCCGATAATACTATTAAAGGAAACCTGTAATATCCGATAATACTATTGAAGGGAACATGCGGCGTTTCAGAGAAAAACATACTGTCAATAGCTGCCAGGAACCAAGCCACATGGGTGATTAGTCATATAGGCGGGTCCCGGTGGCTTCTCAAGAGTTATCACATGTGTTATTTGTGGTAGTGCATAAGCTTGCAGGTTACATCTATTACATTATCCTATTCATAGTTATCACTGTGTTTTCTCTGGTGTTACATAGGACTGTCGGAAATGTATACTACATTAGTTATTCTCAAAGAGATGTCACTGTTATCTATGGTGTTACATTTTTTGTAGTGGAAAGAGGGTACAGCAAAAAATGTCTTTGGATCCTAGCAATGCCCCAGCCATAAGGAAATATGTGAATTGCAGAAGTAGTGCTGTTGCTTTAAAAGCATTCAGCAACTATTAGAAGTAATACAAGCACATGAGATAGGAAGTGTTGTGCGCCAGAAGCATCCAGCAACAAGAGGGGTTAACACAGTCACAGGAGAAGGAGAGTGTATTAGCAGAGCCCCAGTGGGATTGTGGGAAAGTTATTTACTGTCTGGCTGGAGCCGAAGAGAAAGGTGGTGTGTGCATTCTGTATCTCACAGAAGCGCCCCTGCAAGTGAAAAGGATTCAAGTCAGAAGTGAAGCTAAGCACAGGTCAAGTAGAGTTCCTGAACTAACAGTGCAGAGTATTGCCAGGCAGAAAGATAAGAGCTGGAAGAAATGGTGTCACAGGGATCATCTTCCTCAGCAACCCCCCTCGTCCTCCATCTCACTGTGCTGTAAAGAATGCTGTGTTCATTAATGTGCCTTTGCATTACAACTGTGCTGACCTGTACTACTGGGAAGACTGTGAACTGCTATGCTGCTAAGGAAACTGTACTGTTTGTCACTGGAGCCTGTTGCTCATAAGATTTAACTTGCACGGGCTGTGCGGCTTCTTATTAAATGATACTGTTCTACCGTTTATGAGGACTCTAGTCCAGTGTGTCTGGTCAGCAAGTGAAACAACCTAGGTGTCTGTGCCTGAGGGTCAATACCCCTGTGTGCCTGAGAGAAGCTGCAGCACAAGGTCTATGGTCGCCTTGAGTAGCGGTTCCCCCAGGATTCCAAAGAATTCATGTAAACTGTCTCGCCCCTATCTGAACCTAGCGGCATGCGTGTAACAAATACCCAATGCTCTGATTATGTGATCTGAATCCTGTCTCGTTACTACAAATGCGGGCAGGGATTCAGGTCTCGTGGCCAAATTGTCAGTCATGATGCACACGGTAATATGGCTGCCCCCATCCTGTCATTGTGCTGTACGCCAATAAATGGTGCTTTTCATCTCATTGACTCTATCGCCACTTACTATTGGTAGAAACCCAGTTTTGTTCATGTGTCTCTGTTCTGCTTTTCTACTGTCCATGAATGAAGTGGGCTGTTACATTCTCTATGGTGCTGAGGTTATTCTTGATTGGTTGGTGGCCAATGTAAAGGGATCCTTTTTCAGGTGTAGTGCCACCGCCAGGTGTTGAAACACGCGTCGGGGGTTGGCACCACACACTGCAGGAGGTAAGGTCCATTTTGCTATTGTAATCACTTATAGCTATGTTATTTGTCATCATATTCCCCCTCTTGAGGGCATGCTTGATTCCCTGAGGTTCCTCTTTACTATATTATAAAACAGCAAGCATATTATGTATTATTTATTAGTTCAAGGTTTTTTATCCTTTGTTATTATATATTTAAATTAGGCCATTGGGCCATATGCTTTTTACTACTGTTAAGTAACATTGTATATTATTCCAGTATCCTCCATTTGTGATTATATATTTTGTTAAAGATTCTATAAAAAATGGATTCAATGAAAGATGGAAAACCAAAGCTCTCTAGAAAAGTGGGAAGCAGAATATCTATTCACAAATGTAAAGGGCAGACCTGTTTGTCTTGTGTGTGGAGCAGACATAGCTGTAACCAAAGAATATAACATAAATAAAATGAAAATGACACTATGAAACTCTCTTTTGCTTCCTCCCATGCCCAGAAGCTCAGGTATATCCGACCATGTTCCTGTATGGTCGGACACATTCATTGTACAGGGGCACATTTATAACATTATCTCGGGACAGGAGCACTTTTAACACATCCAATTGTGGAACTTATTTCATTCTAAGATCTATTAATTAAAATGTACTTTGTTCGTGTGATAACCCCTTTAAGTTTGTCTCCATATGAAAAGGTTCATTGTTATATTTGATGAAAAGGAAAACTTCCTCAATTGTAGACATTTCTTTATTAAGTATCCAGGTTGGCCTGTGACTTTGTCCAAGTTTTTAATTTTAGTCCTCTGTGTACTTGAGTTTGACATCCCTGCTCAACTACAACTACATCAAATCACCAACACACAGGTCTGGACCCACCAAGCGTCTCCAATCAGCCACACTCTTACATTTGGACTCCATCTTCTTCAAATTATTAAGAACCCCTTGCCATACAGACGTAATAGATGATGAAAACCATTGTTCTTCAGGTAACGCATTTTTTGTGGACTATAGGACGCACCGGACTATAAGACGCACCTAGGTTTTAGAGGAGGAAAATAGAAAAAACATTAATCAAAAAATGTGGTCACGATGCACCGTTAAGGGGATAAGGTCTGCTGCTGACACTGTTATAGGGGTAATGTCCCCAAATTCTGTTAATATCACCCATCCTGATATATATAGCCCCCCATCCTATTATACATGGCCCCCATCCCCATCCTGGTATGCATGGCACCCCAATCCCCTATCTTGGTATGCATGGCATCCCTCATTCCCATCCTGGTATGCATGGCACCCCTCATCCTTATCCTGTTATGCATAACACCCCTCATCCTTATCCTGTTATGCATGGCACCCCTCGTCCCTATCCTGGTATGCAAGGCCCCCCTCATCCTTATTCGGGTATGCATGGCACCCCTCATCCTGGTATGCATGGCCCCCCTCATCCCTTTTCCTGGTATGCATGGCACCCCTAATCCCCATCACGCTGCACATAAAAAAAATAAACACTTCTACTCACCTTTCTTCCCTCTGCTCCAGCGCTGCGTCCTGCTCTGCTGCCAGCACTGATCTCACCGCTGCTGCCAGCACTGATCTCATCAATGTCATGCGATCTCACAAGGTGAGATGAGCTGTGGGAATAGTCACTGCTCCCCACACCGGGACTGTGTGCGTGGGGAGCAGTGACTTCATTCTCCTTAATAGCCGGCACACAGAGTAGTCGCAGCATGGAGAGTAGTGAATATTCATGCTCTTTAATCTCTTTAATAGCGGGCACACGCGATCGCCCAGCCGCAGCAGATGCCAGGCTGCAGCTACACTGTGTGCCTGCTATTAAGGAGAGTGAATATTCAGCCCATGGGCGTGGGGAGCAGTTAATATTAATTTTCTTTAGCAGCGTGCACAGTGCAGGCTGCAGCAGGTGGCTGCTTCCTCCTGGGCATTGCGCCGCTGCCGCTTACCCCACACCACCCACCAACAGGATATATACAATTGTGCTCAAAAGTTTAAATACCCCGGCAGAGTTTTTGCTTTCTTGGCCTTGTTTCAGAGAATATGAATGCTAACAAAAAAACTTTTTCTCCACTCATGGTTATTGGTTGGGTGAAGCCATTGATTTTCAAATTATTGTGTTTTCTCTTTTTAAATATTAATGACAACCAAAAACATCCAAATGACCCTGATCAAAAGTTCACATACCCCAGTTCTTAATACCGTGTATTGCCCCCTCTAACATCAATGACAGCTTTAAGTCTTTTGTGGTAGTTGTTGATGAGGTTCTTTATTTTCTCAGATGGTAAAGCTGCCCATTCTTCTTGGCAAAAAGCCTCCAGTTCCTGTAAATTCCTGCGCTGTATAGCATGAACTGCATGCTTGAGATCTCCCCAGAGTGGCTCAATGATATTGAGGTCAGGAGACTGAGATGGCCACTCTAGAACCTTCACTTTGCTCTGCTGTAGCCAATGACAGGTTGACTTGGCCTTGTGTTTTGGATCGTTGTCATGTTGGAACGTCCAAGTACGTCCTATGCGCAGCTTCCGGGCTGATGAGTGCAAATTTGCCTCCAGTATTTGCTGACAATGTGTTGCATTCATATTTCCTTCAACTTTCACCAAGTTTCCTGTGCCTTTGTAGCTCACACATCCCCAAAACGTCAGCGATCCACCTCCCTGCTTTACAGTAGGAATGGTGTTCCATTCATCATAGGCCTTGTTGACCTCTCTCCAAATGTAACGTTTATGGTTGTTGCCAAAAAGTTCAATTTTGGTCTCATCACTCCAAATTAAGTTGTTCCAGAAGTTTTGAAACTTATCTCTGTGCTGTTTGGCGTATTGTAGACGAGATACTTTGTGGCATTTGCGCAGTAATGACTTTCTTCTGGCGACTCGTCCACGCAGCCCATTTTTATTCAAGTGCCTCCTTATTGTAAATCTTGAAACAGCCACACCGCTAGTTTTCAGAGGGTCCTGAATTTCAGCTGATTTTTGTGGGTTTATCTTTGCATCCCGAACAATTTTCCTGGCAGTTGTGGCCGAAACTTCTGTTGGTCTACCTGACCGTGGTTTGATTTTTACAGAGCCCCTGATTTTCCATTTGTTAATCACAGTTTGAACGCTGCTGACTGGCATTATCAATTCCTTGGATATCTTTTTGCATCCCCAGTTCAACTACCTTTTCCCATAGATCCGTTGACAATTCTTTTGCTTTCCCCATGAATCACAATCCAGAAACGTCAGAGGCTGGGTGACAGATGCAAGAGTCTGTCTAGATCCCAGAAACTCACTCAGCTTTTATGCACACACACTGCACACACTCAAGCAAACAGGTCAGAGGTGAGAATGTTACCTTTAGCAGCCATTTAAACCCATTTGTGTCAAATTCTGTGCATGTTATCAGGCCAAAATCACCAGGGTATTTGAACTTTTGATCAGGGCCATTTGTTTTTTTTTGGGTTGTCATTGCATTGACAATAAATGGCTGAATGTTACCTTTAGTAGCCATTCAAACCCATTTGTGTCAAATTCTGTGCATGTTATCAGGCCAAAATCACCAGGGTCTGTGAACTTTTGATCAGGGTCATTTGGTTTTTTTGGGTTGTCATTGCGTTGACAATAAATCGCTTCACCCAATCAATAACCATGAGTGGAGAAAAAGGTTTTTTTATCATCATTCATATTCTCTGAAGCAAGGCCAAGAAAGCAAAAATTCTGCCGGGGTATGTAAACTTTTGTGCACAACTGTATATGCAGTACTGAATATATATATCTACAGTTCATACAACACATTCGGACTATAAAACGCACCCCCCACTTTCTTCCAAAATGAGACCGTGATGCAACACCCACATAATTTTTTTAAGGGTGTTTCTAATTAGAGACGAGCGAATATTTCAATATTAGTTTTGGATTACAATCGCCGTTTTTGCAATCTTTGCCAATGTAATTGTCGAATATTCGCCAAACATTGCCGAATGCCATTGGATTCAATGGGTCCCAAAACCAAACGTATACAAAACACCTTCAAACGGGACCAAAAGCTGCCAAAACACATCAATTTAGGGGCAATCACCAGGAAAGTGCCATCAATTGACCCAGAGTACAAGTAGTATAATTATTATTATTTATTATTATAGCACCATTTATTCCATTGCGCTTTACATGTAAAAGAGGTCACTGACTGGTACAAGAGCAGAGAGGACCCTGCCCATGAGGGCGCACAAACAGTCTATAAGGGATGGGTGAGGATACAGTAGGTTAGGGTACAGCTGGTTGTGCAGTGGTATGGTGGAGCGAGGGTTACTGCAGGTTGTAGGCTTGTCGGAAGGGTGAGTCTTGAGATTCCTTTTAAAGGATTCAACAGTAGGTGAGAGTCTGATATGTTGGGGTACAGAGTTCAAGAGTGGAAGGGATGCACGGGAAAAATCTTGTATACGATTGTGGAAAGAGGAGAGAAGACGGAAGTAGAGAAGGAGATCTTGTGAGGATCGGAGGTTGCGTGCAGGCATGTACCGGGAGACTAGGTCACAGATATATGGAGCAGACAGGCTGTAGATGGCTTTGCATGGAATGGCTATGGTTTTGAACTGAAGTCTGGCCAATGGGGAGTCAGTGAAGGGATCATAGATTGCAATCTTATAGATTGCTGGAGCCAGTCCACAGTAAAAAAAAGCAGCCATACAGTGTCCAGGAACCTTCCCACAGACTTTTCTTAGCTAGCACTGGTTCTCGACAGGGTTGGACTGGCCAACCAGAGAACTGGAGACTCCTCCGGTGGGCCCTGGCTTCTCCTTCAGGGGAGTTCATAGTGCAGAGGTGAAGTCGTGATGATGATAGAGGCCACCATCTCCTTAGCTTGCTGCTGGTACTTTTCTATGGGAATCAGCTTGGCTCCAACCAGCCTGGAATATTTACAGTGAACTAATGGGTTGGACGAGCCCACCAGAGAATCCTTGGGTGGGTCCTAGCTTCTCCATCAGGAGAGTTCATGGTAGCGCAAACTTTGCAGCTGCTATGGGGCTCTTGAGTGGGGGAGAAAGGTGGGCCCTCAGAATCAAATCCTCTGGTGGGCCAATGTTTTTCAGTCTGACACTGCTTCTCAGTGAGAGTTGTATTTCACCACAGCCATATTCTTTAGCTCGATGAAAGGACTGGCATAGAGGGAAACCATATCTTCTCCGGCTGTCATTTCTCTGCCACCAGGTTCCGCCCATGGTCGTGTTTGTACGTTCAGAGCCACAGATCAGGCTTCTGTGTTACTGCTTTCAACAACTCAGCAGCAGTGGGCGGTTTGTCACCTAATCATTAAACATAATATGTTCAGCACAGCCTGTTGCCGCTTGGCCAAGGCAGTGCAGCAGCACTTCCAGCTTGTGACTGATGTGGTTATTTCAGAGATGGAGACCGAACTGGAGGAGGAGGTGCAGGAGCTGAACAATGTGATTACATTGAGGTTACATTGGCGAGTCTGGTTTTTATACTAAAGAAAGATCCTACTGTGTTTTTATTTATTTTATTTTTTTTTTACGTCTCTTCAAATGGGTATTGGAGTGCATCCTAATTTTTGGCAGCCCTTGAAATTGTTTCATATGCAATAACAGTATAGGAGACACAATTCTTAATAATGGGAAGGACAATTCAAATAGATTCTATATTCTAGAATATTAACTGTCTTAACTGAAATTCTCAAGTATCGCAGCATGGATAGCGTATTACACTGATCCAGCCAGGTATTATTGCCTTTTACTGCGTGCTGCTGGTGCTGCCCAAAAAATGTTAAATCTATTTTATTCCCTATCGATAACTCTGTTAGATGCATTTACAATAGAAACAGGTGCTGCTGCTAGGTGGTATCATCACCAGCTACAGATGAGTCTTCATTTTGGTCACATAAATGTCTTCCACAGTCCATAACTTTATTTTTTTTATTTCTTTGGCCTTATATACAAATCATTACCCTGGAAAGAATGTTTCTTAACATTTTTTCCATTTTTGCTTGTTTTTTGTATGTTTTTTTTTGTCAGTCCGCAAAAGTGGCGTAATACTCTGACAACATTGTTCACAGATATGCCATTTGTCAGCGACCAACAGAGAATATGTTTGAATCCTCAACTGCAATACTTTAAATGAAGTATAATATTTGACACGCTCACAATAATTGCTGGATTATTAGGGCAGTCATATGGGATAACGTCTGATGGATTCGGTTTCAGGCAGTCACCTAATAGTATGGTATTTGCCAGCGACCAAGCGTCAATTGGTTCAACAAAACACAGGTGGCTGACTTTAAAAGGAGTGGAATATTTGGCACGCTCCACAAAATTTCTATATTATTACTGCAGTCATATGGATCACGTGCATCTGATCATTGAAAAAAGTTCCTCGGCTTCCACAATACAGTAATATGAATAAAACTAAAAAAATCTGACTGTATTCTGCGAACAAGCAAATGGAGCTGTAAAATGGTGGACACTGACACACTGCTACAATCTATAAATAGATGACAATATTTCCCACATTCACTACAAATGGCTGGATTTGTAGTGGGACAGGCAATTTTTTTTTTATCTTAATCCTGGTTGTTTGCTTAAAAAGCAATCCAGACTACACAATTTTTCTGCTCCATTTGCTTGTTCTCACTGCAGAATAAAGCCACATCTATTCCATATTTCAGCGATAAAAATCCAGAAATTTGAACTGAACGTGGAAAATATTGGCCTCCTTTTCCATTCTGTTGCAGTGTGTCGGTCAAGCTATTCACACTAGGTCTCTATGAAGAATAGTATTAGTAAATTACAGACCTGGTATTTAAAACCATGGTTCTCTGTCAGACATATCACCTATAAGACTGATCAAAAAATCAGACATTTCTTCCATTTTCATTCCGTTACAGTGTGTTGGTCAAGTTATTCACACTAGCTGTCTGTGAAGAGTAGTATTAGTAAATTACAGGCCTGCTATTTAAAACCATGGTTCTCTGTCAGACATATCACCTATAAGGCTGTTACAAAATCAGACATTTCTTCCATTTTCATTCCGTTACAGTGTGTCGGTCAAGTTATTCACACTAGCTGTCTGTGAAGAATAGTATTAGTAAATTACAGGCCTGCTATTTAACACCGTGGTTCTCTATCAGACATATCACCTATAAGGCTGTTCCAAAATCAGACATTTCTTCCATTTCCATTCTGTTGCAATGTGTTGGTCAAGCTATTCACACTAGGTCTCTATGTATAATAATATTAGTAAATTACAGGCCTGCTATTTAAAACCGTGGTTCTCTGTCAGATGTATCACATATAACTGCGGTTCAAATCAAGCCATTTGTACGTGGAAAATATTGTCCTCCATTTATAAATTGTAGCATTGTGTCAGTGTACACCATTTTACAGCTCAATTTGCTTGTTTGCAGAATACAGTCAGATTTTCTTAGCTTTATTCATACAGTATTACTGTATTGTGGAAACAGAGGAACTTTTTTCAATGATCAGACGCACTTGATCCATATGACTGAAGTAATAATACAGAAATTTTGTGGAGCGTGCCAAGTATTCCACTCCTTTTAAAGTCAGCCACCTGTGTTTTGTTGAAGCAATTGACACTTGGTCACTGAAAAATACCATACTATTAGACGACTGTCTGAAACCGTGGCCATCAGACGTTATGCCATATGAGTGTCCTAATAATCCAGTAATTATTGTGAGCATGTCAAATATTATACTCCATTTAAAGTATTGTAGTTGTCGGTTCAAACCTATTCTCAGTTGGTCACTGACAAATAGCATATCTGTGAACAATGTTGTCAGAGTATTACGCCACTTTTGCGAACTGACAAAAAAAAACATACAAAAAAAACAAACTAAAATGGAAAAAATGTTAAGAAACATTCCTTCCAGGGTAATGACTTGTATATAAGGCCAAAGAAATAAAAAAAAATAAAGTTATGGACTGTGGAAGATATTTAGACGACCAGAATGAACACTCATCTGTAGCCGGTGATGATACCACCTAGCAGCAGCACCTGTTCCTATTGTAAATGCATCCAACAGCATTATCGATGGGGAATAGAATAGATTTTTATTTTTTTTGGCCAGCACCAGCAGCACACGGTGTAAGGCAATAATGCCTGGCTGGATCTGTGTAATACGCTATCCATACTGCGATACCTTACCCGTAAAAGAATTTCAGATAAGACAGTTAATATTCTAGAATATAGAAACTATTTGAATTGTTCTTCCCATTATAAGGAGTGTGTATCCTATACTGTTATTGCATATGCAACAATTTCAAGGGCTGCCAAAATTAGGACGCACTCCAATACACATTTGAAGAGACGTAAATAAATAAATAAATAAATAAATAAATAAAAACACAGTAGGATCTTTCTTTAGTATAAAAACCAGACTCGCCAATGTAACCTCAATGTAATCACATTGTTCAGCTCCTGCACCTCCTCTTCCAATTCGGCCTCCATCTCTGAACTGACCATATCAGTCACAAGCTGGAAACACTGCAGCACTGCCTTGGCCAAGCGGTAACAGGCTGTGCTGAAGATAATACGCTTAATGCTTAGGTGACAAACTGCCCACCTCTGCAGAGTTGTTGAAAGCTGTAACACAGCAGCCTGATCTGTGGCTCTGAACATACAGCCAGGCATGGTTGTGTGTGACAATGGGCAGAACCTGGTGGTGGAGAAATGACAGCCGGAGTACATATGGTTTCCCTCTATGCCAGTGCTTTTATCGAGCTAAAGAATATGGTTATGATGAAATACAACTCTCACTGAGAAGCAGTGTCAGACTGAAAAACATTTGGGCCCACCAGAGGATTTGATTCTGAGGGCCCACCTTTCTCCCCCACTCAAGAGCCCCATAGCAGCTGCAAAGTTTGCGCTATCATGAACTCTCCTGATGGAGAAGCCAGGGCCCACGCGAGGATCCTCTGGTGGGACCGTCCAACCCTGTCGAGAAGCAGCCCTGGCTAAGAAAAGTGTGTGGGAAGTTTTCCAGACACTCTATGGCTGCTTTTTTACTGAGGGGGAAACCCTCACCAACACGGGGAGAACATACAAAATCCTTGCAGATGTTGTCCTTGCTGGGATTTGAACCCAAGATCACAGCACTGCAAAGCTTCAGTGCTAACCACTGAGCCACTGTGCTGCCGTTCACCCTCTGAAGTCTAACAGGCTGGAGAAACTTGCACCTACTGCCACTCTGTATCTTCAGCTCCTTTGTGAGAAACTAATGTATTTGGGCAGCCACACAGTCTACCAAATAAAATTCCTGAGAAGGAAATTGGGGATGGCTTCGCTACTGGTACTGGGCGCAGTGCTAATACCATGGCGGCGTACCATAGTTCACTGGAAATATTCCAGGCTGATAGGAGGCAAGCAGATTCCCACAGAAAAGTACCAGCAGTAATGTTCTGGGACCGTGCTTGTGGAAGCCGGGGACAACACCGGGAGAAATAGTGGCGGCTGGGGACCAAATATGGAGACCAGTCCATCGCCGCCAGGAGGTTGTGAAAAGCTTCCGCCTCCACGAGCCTAAAAGGCAACATTTCAAGTGCAAGCAGCTGTCCAGAACTGTGGCAGTTTAGTATTGCGGCCTGTGGGTGGGTGGCTGGCTGCATACTTTCACTTGCATTCCAACTAACAGAAAACTAAAGAGAAGGTGGTCATTATGATCATCACGACCTCACCTCAGCACTATGAACTCTCCTGATGGGGAAGCCAGGGCCCACAGGAGGATTCTCCGTTTCTCTGGTGGGCCCGTCCAACCCTGCCGAGAAGCAGCCCTGGCTAAGAAAATTGTGTGGGAAGGTTCCCGGACACTCTATGGCTGTTTGTGTGGGCCACTCAGTATCTTCAGCTCCTTTTTGAGAAACTAATGTATTTGGGCAGAAGAAAAGGAAATTGTGGATGGCTTTGCTACTGGTACTGGGGGCACTGCTAATAATACCATGGCGTCGTGCCATAGTTCACTGGAAATATTCCAGGCTGGTTGGAGCCAAGCTGATTCCCATAGAAAAGTACCAGCAGCAAGCTAAGGAGATGGTGGCCTCTGTCATCATCACAACCTCAGCACTATGAACTCTTCTGAAGGAGAAGCCAGGGCCAGGGCTTACCGGAGAATTCTCCAGTTCTCTGGTGGGCCCGTCCAATCCTGCCGAGAAGCATCCCTGGCTAAGAAAAGTGTGTGGGAAGCAGGGGCGTACATAGGAATTATGGGGCCCCATAGCAGAAGTTCTAATTGGGCACCCCCTCCCCCAAAAAAATTTAAATAATTGGCGGGGTCACAGAACAGCACATGTCACAACTTTCCATTATTTACATAGTAATTTTCCTCCTGCTGAAGTCCTAGATTCCTTTCATTGCCCCAAAAGTGTTATGCCAACAAAAGTATGATACCCCTGACCAGCCCAGGGGATGGGGATGACTCGGTACCCGGGCCTTTGCCTGGCCTTAGGGATGTCGCGGTGGTCGGCTCCCGGGCCCGTACCCTGGGGTCTCTCTTTAAAAGGGTGGATATTTATTAACTTTTAAGAAAGTTCGTGACGCCACCTGTGGCTTCTGGTGAGAATCACCAGCGCTGCGCAGTCCACTGAGGCCGGTGATAAGGCAGCTCGATGGTATAGCTCCCCACAGGTGGAGCTAGCCCTCAGGGCAGCGGGGATGTAAGGATGCAGGACAGGCGAGACCCAGCCGGGTCAGAGCAAGAACAAGGACAGACACGATAGTCACTTCAGTACCTTTTACTGATCGAAATTCAGGCACATCCCGGAGCACTGTAGGGTGAAGGGTGCATGTCAGGATCCTCCCCAATGAGCGGGTTTAGGGCCCCCTGTTTCTTGCCTCTATGTAGTAAGTTTCTGACTAGGCCTAACTTTGTCTCTGTCCTGCGCTGGCTGACCTTGTGGTAGGGCCTTTTCTTGGAGTAAACGTACCTTTGCTGCGGGCCTATGTGTCTCCTGGCTCTGTTACATATCAGCACTTTAGCGATCCTGGGACTTGTAGTTCTCCAGGGATTCAGGTTATGCCTTACTGGGTCTTAGAGATCCCGGTAAACTTCGGTCCCAGTGTCCGGTAACCGCATCGGGGTGAGCTAGTTAAGCTCCTCTGCCCCCTATGTACTTACTCTCCACTCGCCTTTGGCCTACTCGGGCCCTCACTAGGCTATACACACTAACGGCAGCGTGCCGTGCTTCACCGATCTTATGGCGCCGGCACACCTAAAGCTCACTACTCCGAGCTACAGCTGAGTCTGGACTGTGCTCCACTGCAGACTAACCTCTCTCAGGCTTCTTTACTGCAGGAACTCTCTCAACAGACTTTTGCTCTCTGTCGACTCCAGTCTAGACTAACTGCTGCCTGGCTCCACCTTCCCTATTTATCTATCCCTAACGGGCTCCCTCTGGTGGTCTGAGGTGGAAGGTGGAGATGTGTGAATGGTTATGGGGGCCTCTTGCGGAGGAATCAATCAATGCACTCTTCCAGGATCTGTGATACCAAGCGCAGCTGGGCGTCACATTCCCCCCTAGTTAAACTCAGCACTCCCAGGCTGAAGTACATTTTATATAACAATAACAATAGGAAACATGAACAATACAAGAACAATCTTCCCTTTATGGGAGGCACGAAGCTTAAACGTTGCATAACAATAACAAATGCAAAGCGTCCTCAGAATTCAAGTCTCTTGTGGTGAGATTCCCATACAGGATGTCCATCTCACAGGGTAGAGTACTTGGTGGTTTTGAGGGACCTGTCCTAAACCCCCAACGTAGTCCCTGGGGTGGCTACAGGGCATGAAGATCCCAACTTGGACCTCCAAGAGAGCCACTCCAGACAGGTTTTTTTCTGAGGTCACCTAAAAGGAGCACTCCTGGGAGCGCAATTATATACAAGAAGCAGTTTTTGGGCTGCACACAGTCCTCAGCCACAAAGTTCTTAAGTAAATAAAAAAGTAATTAATAAGGTGAAGCACAAATTGATAAGCATATGCATGAAAATACACAATTATACAGTGCAATACAATTTAATACACAATACCCCAGGGGTAACTATCTACATTTGTCAGAAGTTTTAACTATTTTATTCAGTGTACCTGACAGGGGGTTTACCTCTCGTGCTACGTGCTGATCTGCGTAGTACTGGTATGCGTGAAGTATTTGTAGGTGCACTACTCCCCAATGTGTCAGTACTAGATGTGGTGGAGGGGCTACATAACTGCATTGACCTCTCTACTGGGCTAGCAAGCATACTATTGGCTGGGCCTTCTTTCTCTGTTCCTACCGGGGATCCTTCTTCCGGGGGTTCTACTTGAGCAGGCACTTTTGCAGCACTTATAGGTTCCTCTTGCTGTGGGTAGAAGGTAATTACAGGGATGACTACTGCTCCTCCTAGTTGGGGCCAATCTGCTGGGAAGTCTCCTAAGTCAGTGTGGATCACTGCTTCTTTAGGTTCTTCCTGGATTGTGAGAGGCACTTTTTCTTGGGGTTTCAGGAAGTCTGGACACAACTTTAGGTGGTCCCTGGACACTGTAGAAGATGTTCTCCCTCCATCTCGACTGATTATGCATGTCTTCTTATTATTAAATCTTGAATTAATTACAGTGTAGGGTTCTTTTTCCTACTGATCGTCAAGTTTATGGTTACGTCTTTTCCTTTTCAATACTGTTTCACCTGGTGTGAAAGGTTCTGCGGGAGAGTTTTTGTTGTAGTGCTTTTCTCTCACCCAAGTAAGATTGTCCTCGACACAGGCTTGTACCCTTTTGTACTGCTCTTGTCTGGTCGTATCCCAGTCCTCAGTGGTCATATCAGCTTCAGGTTCGACAACACCAAGCTCCAGATCCATGGGCAGCTTCGCCGGAGTGCAATTGGTGGAACTTACTGGTATATGATTATACAGATCTACTAGGTAAGGTAGTAGGTCCGGCGACTGGTTTCTCTCCTCAAGTGGTATGGTCTTTAGCAGGTCGATGATGATGTTGTTCATCTTTTCGCAGAGACCGTTTGTTTGTGGATGGTACGGTGTAGTTCTGATCTTTTTACAACCGTATAGATGGCAGAACTCCTTGAACAACTCAGCCTCAAAGGCCGGGCCTTGGTCTGTCAGCACCTGCTTAGGGTAACCATGGGGTCTACAGAAATACGCTTGGAACGTCTTTGCTGCTGTCTCTGCCGTCAGGTCTTTGACGGGGGCGACCACCAGGAAACGTGAGTAGTGATCCACCATGGTCAGAGAATAGGAGTACCCTGATCTGCTGGGGGACAGCTTGACATGGTCCAGGGCCACGATCTCCAGGGGCCGAGTCTTCTTGATGGGTTGCAGGGGCGCCTTCTGGCTGCTGAAGACTTTTCTTCTTATGCCACAGGGTCCACAATCCCGGCACCACCGTTCAATGGAGATGCGCATTCCTACCCAGTAGAATCGACACTTCAGCAGGGTCTCTAGCTTTTTCCAGCCAAAGTGCCCCGCCTGATCGTGGTAAGCTTCTAATACCATCTGAATGTCTATCTTCGGGACCACTATCTGCCATACCATCTCATGGGTTTTTGGATTGACGTACCTCCGGCACAGCTTCTTACGGTAGATAAACAGCCGGCTTCTCTCGTTCCACAGCTGCTTTGCTTGCAGAGACGCTTCCTTCTCCAGGGAGGCACCCTCTTGGGTTATCAGCTGCTTGATGCGGCTGACAATCGGGTCGCTGTCCTGGGTCTCTTTCCAGCTGTGGTGAGGCAGGCGGGTTAACGTCTTTCCACGCTGCTTCCTTGAGACTCGTTGCTCGTGGATCATCCCATTCCGATGAAAGTCAGGTAGCTCGATCTCTTCCAGGTCATCCACTTCTTCTTCTGTGTCTGACTGGTGAGGCATCCTAGACAGGGCATCGGCATTGGCGTTCTTGCGGCCCGCCCGGTATTTGATTGTAAATTGGTAGTTTGACAGCCGAGCCATCCATCATTGTTCCAGTGCCCCCAACTTAGCTGTTTCAAGATGGGTCAAGGAGTTGTTATCAGTAAAGGCAGTGAACTTACTGGAGGCCAGATAGTGCTTGAACCTTTCAGTGATGGCCCAGACCAAGGCCAGGAACTCCAACTTAAAGCTGCTATAGTTCTCTGGGTTCCTCTCAGTCGGGCGGAGCTTCCTGCTTGCGTATGCGATCACTTTCTCTTGTCCATTCTGCGTCTGACTTAAGACAGCTCCCAGGCCTTCGTTGCTGGCATCTATATACAGCAGGAACGGTTGGCTGTAGTCAGGGTAGGCTAGGATCTCATCACCTGTCAGGATCTCCTTCATCTCCTGAAATGACTCTGCTTGCTCCTTACCCCAGTGGAATGGGGGGGTTTTGCCTTTGGGGGATTGCCCTACCAGGAGGTCTTGCAGAGGAGCTGCTTTCTTGGTGTAGTCCTTTACGAACCTCCGGTAGTATCCGACTAGTCCCAAAAACTGACGCACCTCCTTGAGGTTCTTCGGCTCCGGCCACTTCTGGATGGCTGTGACTTTCTCCGGGTCTGGTGCAACCCCTTCCGGACTGACAATGTGCCCCAGGTACTGTACCTTTCTCTTGAGCAGGTGGCACTTTGAGGGCTTCAACTTCATCCCGTACCGGGACAGTGACTCAAATACCTCTGCCAGGTGTTTCAAGTGGTCCTCGTTCATTCTGGAGTACACTATTACATCGTCCAGGTAAAGTAACACAGTCTCGAAATTGCGGTGTCCCAGGCAGCACTCCATCAATCTCTGGAACGTTCCTGGGGCATTGCAGAGTCCAAACGGCATACTGTTCAACTTGCAGAGTCCCATCGGGGTGGTGAAGGCTGCCTTCTCCCGATCCTCCTCAGCCACAGATACTTGCCAGTACCCACTAGTGAGGTCAAGGGTGGAAAAGTAATTTGCAGACTTTAACCCCTTAATAACATCTGACGTACTAATACGCGTCTGTGCCCTGGGACTTAAGAGCCAGACCCGTATTAGTACGTCATCGCAATCGCGCGCGCACACAGGCTGTGCGGGCGCGATCGCCGCCTGGTGTCAGCTGATTGTCACAGCTGACACCCGGTACTATGTGCAGGGAGCGGTCACGCACCGCTCCCAGCACATTAACCCCCGCGATGCTGCGATCGAAGTCGATCGCGGCATTGCGGGGGCAAGGGGAGGTGATCGGCGATACTCACCTCCTCTTCCGGCTTCCAGCGCAGTCTGCAAAGGCTTCTCGGGTGTTGCCATGACGACCCGATGTCGTCATGACAACATCCGGGTCACCAGAGAGCAGGAAGATTGCTTGGACATGCGCAGTGCATCTCCAAGCAATCTTCACACTGTGCACTTCTGACAGCCTTCATGGCATAGGGATGGTGCTCCATTCCTGTGCCATGCAGGCGATCAGAAAAAAAAAAGTGAAAGTCCCAGAGTGGGACAAAGTAATAAAGTGTATAAACTGTGTGAAAGTGGAAAAAAAAAAAAAAAAAAAAATGTGCAAAAATATTATAAAAAAATAAAAAAAATAATACACCAAAAATAAAAATATAATGTACCCATCAATAAATATTATTATAAAAAAAATAAAAAAAAACAATAAAAGTACACATATTTGGTATCGCCGCGTCCGGAACAACCTGACCTATAAAACTGTCCCACTAGTTAACCCCTTCAGTGAACACGGTAAAAAAAAAAAAAAAAAAAACAAGCAAAAAACAATGCTTTATCACCATACCGCCAAACAAAAAGTGGAATAACACGCGATCAAAAAGACGCATATAAATAAAAATGATACCGCTGAAAACGTCATCTCGTCCCGCAAAAAACAAGCCGCCATATAGCTCCATCAGCCAAAAAATAAAAAAGTTATAGCTCTCAGAATAAAGCAATACTAAAAAATATTTTTTTCTATAAAATAGCTTTTATTGTGTATAAGCGCCAAAACATAGAAAAATGATACAAATGTGGTACCGCTGTAAACGTACTGACCCGAAGAGTAAAGCTGCCTCATCAATTTTACCACACGCGGAACAGAATAAAAAAAAAAAAAAAAAAAACAATTCCTGAATTGTTGGTTTTTGTTTATTCTGCCTCCCAAAAATCGGAATAGAAAGCGATCAAAAAATGTCACGTGCCTGAAAATGGCACCAATAACAACGTCAAGTCATCCCGCAAAAAACGAGCCGTCACATGACTGTCTGCCAAAATCTGGAAAAATTATAGCTCTCAAAATATGGCGATGCAAAAACTAGATTTTACAAAAAATGCGTCTTTTAGTGTGTGACAGCTGTCAGTCATAAAAACCCCATATGATTCTGGCATTGCTGTAATCACACCGACCCGAAGAATAAAGTCGTCTAATCACTTATACCGCACAAGGAACGGCGTCAAAAATAAACTCTTGAGTTAGGATTGGGCTAGGGTTAGGGCTGGGTTTGGGGCTAGGGTTGTGCTGGGGCTAGGGTTGTGCTGGGGCTAGGGTTGTGCTGGGGCTAGGGTTGTGCTGGGGCTAGGGTTGTGCTAGGGTTAGGGCTGGGGTTGGGATTTTTTTCAAAAGTAAGAAAAAAAGATGACGATATGGCGACTAGTGTTGAGAGCAAGTGCTCGCTACTTGAGTTTGCATCGGGTGCTCTGGTATGCATTTAGTATCGTGGGTATTTGAGTGACATGCTCGAGTCTCTGCCCCATATGCTTCACGGCCAAAAAACTTTACGGGGATTGCCTGCCATGCACGAGCGATCCCCGCATGTTTTTTTTTGGGTGTATAATAACCGTGAAACATGCGGAGCAGGGACTCGAGCATGTCACTCGAGCACACGCTGTACATGGTGCATACCTGAGTACCCGATGCAAACTCAAGTAGCGAGCACTTGCGCTCAAGAATAATGACAACTTATTCAATATGATGACCTAATGTAAACAAATAATGTGCCGTACCTCTGGGTTCAAAATGTTCACTATACACCTTAATAAAATCTTTGAGGGGTATAGTTTCCAAAATGGGGACACTTGTGGGGGAGCTCCACTGTTTAGGCACATCACGGGCTCTCCAAACGCGACATGGTGTCCGCTAACAAATTGAATGGAAAATCGGCTCAAATTGTTAGCGGACGCCATGTTGCGTTTGGAGAGCCCCTGTGTGCCCAAACATTGGAGCTCCCCCACAATTGACCCCATTTTGGAAACTAGACCCCCCAAGGCACCTATCTAGATGCATAGTGAGCACTTAGAACACCCAGGTGCTTCACAAATTGATTCGTAAAAATGAAAAAGTGAAAATAAAACACTTTTTCATTTTTATGAATCAATTTGTGAAGCACCTGGGGTTCCAAGTGCTCACTATGAATCTAGATAGGTGCCTTGGGGGTCTGGTTTCCAAAATGGGGTCACTTGTGGGGGAGCTCCAATGTTTGGGCACACAGGGACTCTCTAAATGCAACATGGTATCCGCTAACAAATTGAATGGAAAATCAGCTCAAATTGTTAGCGGACACCACATTGCGTTTGGAGAGCCCCTCTGTGCCCAAACTTTGGAGCTCCCCCACAAGTGACCCCATTTTGGAAACTAGACCCCCCAAGGCACCTTTCTAGATGCATAGTGAGCACTTGGAACCCCCAGGTGCTTCACAAATTGATTCGTAAAAATGAAAAAGTGAAAAAAAAAACACTTTTTCATTTTTATGAATCAATTTGTGAAGCACCTGGCGTTCCAAGTGCTCACTATGAATCTAGATAGGTGCCTTGGGGGGTCTAGTTTCCAAAATGGGGTCACTTGTGGGGGAGCTCCAATGTTTGGGCACACAGGGACTCTCCAAATGCAACATGATATCCGCTAACAAATTGTCGGCTCAAATTGTTAGCGGATATCATGTTGCATTTGGAGAGTCCCTGTGTGCCCAAACATTGGAGCTCCTCCACAAGTGACCCCATTTTGGAAACTAGACCCCCCAAGGCACCTATCTAGATGCATAGTGAGTACTTGGAACCCCTAGGTGCTTCACAAATTAATTCGTAAAAATGAAAAAGTGTTTTTTTTTTCACTTTTTCATTATTACGAATCAATTTGTGAAGCACCTGGGGGTTCCAAGTGCTCACTATGCATCTAGAAAGGTGCCTTGGGGGGTCTAGTTTCCAAAATGGGGTCACTTGTGGGGGAGCTCCAAAGTTTGGGCACAGAGGGGCTCTCCAAACGCAATGTGGCGTCCGCTAACAATTTGAGCCGATTTTCCATTCAATTTGTTAGCGGATACCATGTTGCATTTAGAGAGTCCCTGTGTGCCCAAACATTGGAGCTCCCCCACAAGTGACCCCATTTTGGAAACTAGACCCCCCAAGGCACCTATCTAGATGCATAGTGAGCACTTGGAACCCCTAGGTGCTTCACAAATTGATTCGTAAAAATGAAAAAGTGTTTTTTTTTTCACTTTTTCATTATTACGAATCAATTTGTGAAGCACCTGGGGGTTCCAAGTGCTCACTATGCATCTAGAAAGGTGCCTTGGGGGGTCTAGTTTCCAAAATGGGGTCACTTGTGGGGGAGCTCCAAAGTTTGGGCACAGAGGGGCTCTCCAAACGCAATGTGGTGTCCGCTAACAATTTGAGCCGATTTTCCATTCAATTTGTTAGCGGATACCATGTTGCATTTAGAGAGTCCCTGTGTGCCCAAACATTGGAGCTCTCCCACAAGTGACCTCATTTTGGAAACTAGACCCCCCAAGGCACCTATCTAGATGCATAGTGAGCAGTTGGAACTCCCAGGTGCTTCACAAATTGATTCATAAAAATGAAAAAGTGTTTTTTTTTTCACTTTTTCATTGTTACGAATCAATTTGTGAAGCACCTGGGGGTTCCAAGTGCTCACTATGCATCTAGATAGGTGCCTTGGGGGGTCTAGTTTCCAAAATGGGGTCACTTGTGGGGGAGCTCCAATGTTTGGGCACACAGCAGCTCTCCAAACGCAACATGGTGTCGCTAACAATTTGAGCCAATTTTGCGTTAAATTTGTTAGCGGACACCATGTTGCATTTAGAGAGCCGCTGTGTGCCCAAACATTGGAGCTCCCCCACAAGTGACCCCATTTTGGAAACTAGACCACCCAAGGCACCTATCTAGATGCATAGTGAGCACTTGGAACCCTCAGGTGCTTCACAAATTGATTCATACAAATGAAAAAGTGTTTTTTTTTTTCACTTTTTCATTGTTACGAATCAATTTGTGAAGCACCTGGGGGTTCCAAGTGCTCACTATGCATCTAGATAGGTGCCTTGGGGGGTCTAGTTTCCAAAATGGGGTCACTTGTAGGGGAGCTCCAATGTTTGGGCACACAGGGACTCTCTAAATGCAACATGGTGTCCTCTAACAAATTTAACGGAAAATCGGCTCAAATTGTTAGCGACACCATGTTGCGTTTGGAGAGCCGCTGTGTGCCCAAACATTGGAGCTCCCCCACAAGTGACCCCATTTTGGAAACTAGACCCCCCAAGGCACCTATCTAGATGCATTGTGAGCACTTGGAACCCTCAGGTGCTTCACAAATTGATTCATAAAAATGAAAAAGTGTTTTTTTTTTTCACTTTTTCATTGTTACGAATCAATTTGTGAAGCACCTGGGGGTTCCAAGTGCTCACTATGCATCTAGAAAGGTGCCTTGGGGGGTCTAGTTTCCAAAATGGGGTCACTTGTGGGGGAGCTCCAAAGTTTGGGCACACATGGGCTCTCCAAACACAACATGGCGTCCGCTAATTATTCAAGCAAATTTTACAATCAAAAAGTCAAATGGCGCTCCTTCCCTTCCAAGCCCTGCCGTGCGCCCAAACAGTATTTTTTCCCCAAATATTGGGTATCTACGTGCCCAGGGGAAATTGCACAACAAATTTTGGGGTCCATTTTTTCTTGTTACCCCTGTGAAAATAAAAAAAATTGGGTCTAAAGTAACATTTTTGTGAAAAAAGTTAAATGTTCATTTTTTTCTTCCACATTCAAAAAATTCCTGTGAAGCACCTGAAGGGTTAATAAAGTTCTTGAATGTGGTTTTGAGCACCTTGAGGGGTGCAGTTTTTAGAATGGTGTCACTTTTGGGTATTTTCTGTCATAAAGACCTCTCAAAGTGACTTCAAATGTGATGTGGTCCCTAAAAAAATGGTTTTGTAAATTTTGTTGGAAAAATGAGAAATCGCTGGTCAACTTTTAACCCTTATAGCTCCCTAACAAAAAAAAATTTTGGTTCCAAAATTGTGCTGATGTAAAGTAGACATGTGGGAAATGTTATTTATTAACTCTTTTGTGTGACATATCGCTCTGATTTCAGGGCTTAAAAATTCAAATTTTGAAAATTGCAAAATTTTCAAAATTTTCGCCAAATTTCCGTTTTTTTCACAAATAAACGCAAGTGATATCGAAGAAATTTTTCCACAATCATGAAGTACAATATGTCACGAAAAAACAATCTCAGAATCAGGGGGATCCGTTGAAGCGTTCCAGAGTAATTACCTCATAAAGTGACAGTGGTCAGAATTGTAAAAATTGGCCCGGTCATTAACGTGCAAACCACCCGCGGGGCTTAAGGGGTTAAGGCAGCTAGGGACTCCTCTATGCATGGTAAAGGGTATGCATCTTTATGTGTAATGCGATTTACTTGACGGTAATCTACACACATTCTCATGCTCCCGTCCTTTTTCCTAACTAGCACTAGGGGAGCTGCCCAGGGACTACAACTATCCCTTATTACTCCCGCCTTCCTCATGTCATGCAACATTTCTTTTGCCTTTTGGTAGTGAGCTGGGGGTATAGGCCTATAACGTTCTTTGATTGGGGAATGGTTGCCTGTGGGGATATGATGTTGAACCCCCTTAACCCTCCCAAAGTCAAGTGGATGCTTACTGAACACCTGCGAGTATTCTTGAACCACCCGGTGTACACCTTGTTTTTGATGGGCAGGAGTGGTGTCTGTCCCAACATGGAGCTGTTGACACCAATCCTCCACCTGGGTTGCAGGGTCATTATCCTCCACTTCTTCTGGTGAAGTTAAGGACTCTGCCTCATGAATACAGTTGTTATTGACAGCATGTAATTTGGCAACAGTGGCATAACGCGGCAGTCTGACCTCACCTTCCCCTAAGTTGAGAAGACGGACGGGCACTCTCCCATTATGTACATCTACCACTCCCCTGGCAGTTAAGAGCATGGGTCTGTGCTCGGAGCAAAGGGGTTCTACTACCGCCTGGTAGCTCCGTCCTCTAAAACCTATGGCAGCTCTACACCATTGAGGGGATGACAATGGGTATGGGGTCTGTTACCCGCACGTTACCGATTTCACCGTCTGTTAACCTTACTTGCTGTTGATACATCAGGACTCGGATCTCCCTCTGCAGTGCCCTCCTCTGTCTCAGCCTGGCAGAGTCGGCAATCTGTTGGAGCAAGAACACAACTTCTCCCAAACAATTACCAACAATGTTAGTGCCAAGTACCATATACGGATTGGCGTCCTCAGGATTAGTCTCTACTACAATTAGTCCCTGGTTCTTCAGCTCCACTCTCCCCACCTTTACAGTCACATTCTTAACCTCGAGTAGGTTAAGGGGGAGTCCATTTGAGGCATAAACAGAAAGATTTGGAGCTGGCGGACGCAAGTCATCCATGGACCAGAACCTCTTGTAGAGGACGTCAGGCATGATGGTTACCTGAGATCCTGTGTCCAGCAGGGCATGCGTCGGGATCCCATCCAACACAATGGACAGGAAAGGTCTTCCTCCGACGAACCTGTTGTACCAGTCTAATGGGCCTGGTGAGTTTACTCCTGGGTGTCGGCCCTTGGACCCAGGGTTTTCTCGTTTAAAGAACAATTCTGGGCGATGTGTCCGGTCTTGCGGCAGCGGTAGCAGGCAGGGTCCTTCTGTGGACGGCGTTGGTCACTGGTCCTCGGCGAGGGTGGTGTTGGCCTCCTCCTCCTTCGCATCCAGGGGACATCCTCAGGGCTATCGGCTAACAGGATTTTCCCTCCTTCCTCGGGCTCCGTCCGCAGCTGCAGAGCACTCAGCACAGTGGTCAGGGTTTTGCTCAACTGACGCACTTCAGAGCGCAGACTGTCCAGTTCTTTAGGGGACGTTGCGGGAACCTTAGCTTCAGCAGCCACTGGGGAAAAGGTGGGTGTAGCAGGCACTAGGTTAGCCCCACCCTGGTAACATTGGATGGCATTTGTTTCCAGGGCCTGCAGTCCTTTTATAGCCATGTCCTTAAGATTATCAAAAGTGGCATCTGGATGATCCAGGGACCACCAACGCACAGTCCTGCTCTCCTCTGGAGACCTCAGTCCCCGGCCAAACTGTTCCTTCAGCATTTTGTTTTCATTCTCAATGCTGGTTGGACTAACCTGGTTCAGAGCCCACAGGGCCCCTTGGAGACGCCAGGCGTAGTCCCGAACATTGTCCTCCGGTTGTTGGAAACAGCTGTAAAACCTCATCCGGAGGTCCGCCTCAGTAAGATCCTCAAAGACAGTCTGTAGTTTTTGAAAGATTGAGGACACTGACTCCTGGTCTGTGGCCGACCATGTTTCCACTTCCCGTTCCGCAGCACTGGTCAGTTGTCCTAATACAACAGCGGCTCTTTGTTTGCCTGTCATAGAGTACATGTCCAAGATACCACATATCTTCCGTTTGAATCCAGACAGGGTATCTGGTTTGCCGTTGTACTAGGGGAGCCACTTTGCTCCAGGGATGTACGGCAGAGTCATGGGAATGACAGAACTTATGGGCGCTGCTGGTGGAGTGGCGGCTTCAGCCTGCTCATCCTCGGGCGTGGGTTGAACATCAGGGACGTTGGCCGGCATGTCGGCGCTGTGCTGTTCGTCGGACATCTTGGCGCCCCCCTATTTAACCGTGGCCTACCTTCTGGTTTTTCTTCCGGTAGGCCGCAGCTCCGCAAGTGACGGTCGTCTTCAGGACCTAAAGTCGCTTGCGTCCTACGTCAGCGCGTTCAGCGACGCTGCTTACAGGACCTGGCACTTCCCGATTTGACGTTGAGGCGTGGGGCGTGTCCGGGACTTCACGCTCTTTTGCAGGTACGCCCCTAATTTTCCCACGGTTACGCCCTTCTTCTCACTCGGGGGCCCAACAATGGCGGCAACCTTCACCACAACTTTACGTACACAGCTCAGAATAAAGGCGCACTGTACCCGGTGGCAACGGGCATAACACTCCGTCGTTGCAGCGGGCACGCTATCCTGTTCGTGACGCCAGTTGGAGATGACCAGCCCAGGGGATGGGGATGACTCGGTACCCGGGCTTTTGCCTGGCCTTAGGGATGTGGCAGTGGTCGGCTCCTGGGCCCGTACCCTGGGGTCTCTCTTTAAAAGGGTGGATATTTATTAACTTTTAAGAAAGTTCGTGATGCCACCTGTGGCTTCTGGTGAGAATCACCAGCGCTGCGCAGTCCACTGAGGCCAGTGATAAGGCAGCTCGATGGTATAGCTCCCCACAGGTGGAGCTAGGCCTCAGGGCAGTGGGGATGTAAGGATGCAGGACAGGCGAGACCCAGCCGGGTCAGAGCAAGAACAGGGACAGACACGATAGTCACTTCAGTACCTTTTACTGATGGAAATTCAGGCACATCCCGGAGCACTGTAGTGTGAAGGGTGCATGTCAGGATCCTCCCCAATGAGCGGGTTTAGGGCCCCCTGTTTCTTGCCTCTACGTAGTAAGTTTCTGACCTGCCTGGAGCTAGGCCTAACTTTGTCTCTGTCCTGCGCTGGCTGACCTTGTGGTAGGGCCTTTTCTTGGAGTACACACACCTTAGCTGCGGGCCTATGTGTCTCCTGGCTCTGTTACGTATCAGCACTTTAGCGATCCTGGGACTTGTAGTTCTCCAGGGATTCCGGTTATGCCTTACTGGGTCTTAGAGATCCCGGTAAACTTCGGACCCGGTGTCCGGTAACCGCTTCGGGGTGAGCTAGTTAAGCTCCTCTGCCCCCTATGTACTAACTCTCCACTCGCCTTCGGCCTACTCGGGCCCTCACTAGGCTATACACACTAACGGCAGCGTGCCGTGCTTCACCGATCTTATGGCGCCGGAACACCTAAAGCTCACTACTCCGAGCTACAACTGAGTCTGGACTGTGCTCCACTGCAGACTAACCTCTCTCAGGCTTCTTTACTGCAGGAACTCTCTCAACAGACTTTTGCTCTCTGTCGACTCCAGTCTAGACTAACTGCTGCCTGGCTCCACCTTCCCTATTTATCTATCCCTAACAGGCTCCCTCTGGTGGTCTGAGGTGGAAGGTGGAGATGTGTGAATGGTTATGGGGGCCTCTTGTGGAGGAATCCATCAATGCACTCTTCCAGGATCTGTGATACCAAGCGCAGCTGGGCGTCACACCCCCATGGTGAATTCCTCCACATGCTCAGTATAATGACCCTACTGTACCCCACCTCAACTCCCAGGGCAAAGTATGGTGACCCCAACACAGTATGATCCCCCAACTGTGAGTATTAGAGCTAAAGAGGATGGTATATAATAAGGGAGGGTGTTAATCATAATAAAAGACGAAACTATTAGTGTTGAGCGAGCATGCTCGACACTGCTCGGTACTCGCCCAAGCATCTCACTACTCGGGATGTTCGGCGAGCACTGAGCATTTCCGGGTTACTCGGGTGGGAGCTCGGGTCTCCGCCCTGCATGTTTGGCGCTCTTTACAGAGCCAATGAACATGCAGGGATTGCCAGCCAGTCACTGTAATGCCGCAGCCATGTTGTTTGTGGGCATTACAGTGATTGGCTGTCCGCACAGCATCACCTCGAATATTTAAAACCGGGCGCCGCCATCTTGGACACAGTCGCTCCGGATCAGACAGTGTAGGGAGAGTGCTGCTGAGCTAGGGAGAGATTTATACTCCGAAATAGTTAGTGTAGGGTCTCTACACTGCCAAATCAAACAAACAGTCCTTCTCAGGACTAACATCCATCCCAGGCAAGCAGGCAGGGTGTATAGGAGACGCAGTGGTTATACCAACAAACACTGCATTACAGTCCTGTGTGCTCCTGCTGGTCAAATTGCTAGACTTATCCCCAGGTCTCAGGGGCCAGGAAAAATCCTTTTTTTTCATCTAAATCCTGTTTTGTTTTTTTTCCTCAGTCAGACTGTACAAATACCTGTCTTATTAACCTTTTGGTAATTTTTCCCTCAAAAAAAAATTGAGTGTGTCTGTGAGTGTTCAGACACAAAAAAAAAAAAATTCAATGTCTCGCTGACTGTTCAGACACCAATATATCTGTTTAAAAGAGTCTGGTGTAGGCCAGATAACTAGAACTGTGTTTTTCCTCTTCCACGGTTAAAATCTGGGTGTTATCAACCTGCTTGCCTTTTTTCCATAAAAAAAAACAGTTTGAGTGTGTCGCTGACTGTTCAGACACAAATATATCTATTTTAATAAGTCTGGTATACACCAGGAAATTATAACTGTGGTTTTGCAGTTCCACGGTTCAAATCTCTGTATTATCCACTTTTTTGTCTTTTTTCCATAAAAAAAAACATTTTCAGTGTCTCGCTGACTGTTCAGACACCAATATATCTGTTTAAAAGAGTCTGGTGTAGGCCAGAGAAATAGAAATGTGGTTTTCCTTTTCCACGGTTCAAATCTGGGTGTTATCTACCTGCTTGCCTTTTTTCCATAAAAAAAACAGTTTGAGTGTGTCGCTGACTGTTCAGACACAAATATATCTATTTTAACAAGTCTGGTATACACCAGGAAATTATAACTGTGGTTTTGCAGTTCCACAGTTCAAATCTCTGTAATATCCACTTTTTTGTCTTTTTTCCATAAAAAAAACATTTTCAGTGTCTCGCTGACTGTTCAGACACCAATATATCTGTTTAAAAGATTCTGGTGTAGGCCAGAGAAATAGAACTGTGGTTTTCCTCTTCCACGGTTCTAATCTCCTTTTTATTACCCTTTTGCCATTGATAGTGCGAGTGTAAGCTATTTTACTTCCTTTACAATGGGCAAGGTGCGTGGCAAGGGACGTGGAACTGGACGTTCTGGTGATGGTGCGTGCAGAGGACGGGGCCGTGGCCAAGGTGAAAATGTGCCACAACCAACAGCCACATCTTCTTGCTCCCAGTTCTTGACCGAATTACTAGGGAAGCACACAACAGCACCACTATTGCGAACTGATCAGTGTGAACAGGTTATTAATTGGATAGCAGATAATACTTCCAGTCACCTGGGCACCACCACCTCCGGTCTGTCTTCCACACGGTCAAGTGTTAGTAGCCGTGAGTCTCAACCGCATACTCCTCCTCACCATGATGCTCCTTCCTCCCACTATGCCGAATGTCGTCAGACAGTAACTGATCCCACAGTTGGACACTGAAGAGCTGTTCACTGGTCCATTTCCATATTTGGGCCACTCGCCTGCTCTGCTTGAAGTGGTGGAAGAGGAGATCCCATGTAGCGATGGCCAAATATTTGAACAGCCATGGCCACAGGAAGGTGACGCTGGCAATTTGTCACAAGAGGAGGACGATGACGAGACACAATTGATACGAAGTGAGGAGGAGGACCGTGGTGCGGAAGTGGAAGAGGTGGTGGATGATCTAGTAACTAACCCAACATGGCAGGAGGACACGCAGAACGAGGCCAGCAGCACACAGGGGGAGGGAGGCAGAGTACCCCAACAGGCAGGAAGAAGCAGTGTGGTGGCCGCAGACAGAAGGCGGGCAACCGTTCCCCGTAACGCCAACACGAGGGACGTTGCCAGTACAACCGGTAAGTCTTCCAGAGTTTGGAATTTTTTTAAAGACTCTGCTGATAACCCCAAAAAGGCCATTTGTACCACCTGCCAGGCCAGCATCAGCAGGGGTGACAAAACTACCAGCCTGACCACCACCAGCATGATCAGGCACATGTCAGCAAAGCACCCGACTTTGTGGGGCGAACCCCAGGGTCCACGAACAGTGTCAGCGGGTGTCACCACTGCTTCTTCCGCTGTTGTGCGTGTAAGAGAACCCCCTGTTGTGCGTGCAAGGCAATCCCCTGTCCATACTGCATGCAAAGATGTCCCCTCCTCTCAGTCTTCACTTGTTATGGCAGTTTATCAAGAAACAGCATCAACGTCCACGTCCACGTCCCACCGCAGCGTTCAATTGTCCATATCCCAGACCTTTGAGCGAAAGTGCAAATTCGCAGCCAACGCCCCACAAGCCACAGTCCTAAATTCACACATTTCACAACTGCTTGGGCGGCTGGGGACCAAGCGTGGACACCTGGCCGCCGGCCGGCTGGGTGCTGAGTATGGATACCAGGCCGCCGACGCAGCCATGATGTGGTGGCCAGATTCTGCCTCCACATGCCTAAAAGGCCCAATTTTAAGTGCAAGCAAGCAAGCAGTATGGTATTGCAGCCTGCGGGTGGGTGGGTGGCAGGCTGCATACTTGCGCTTGCATTCCAAGGAATGGGGGAGGTACAATTGAACACTGCCCTGGGACAAGGACTTGCACGGGATAGTTGCATGTCTGCATCTTCTGATGCGGCAAGGATTACTTCTGATGGGCACACTTTTAGGCAGTGACCTGGGTGCCAGAGATGCTTCCAGGGGTCTTCCCCATGCTGTTCCCATGTTTTTTCAGCACTGTATGCATGTGTCACACAGCACATGGCCAGATAACGTTGTAAAATGTTAAAATGACATTTCCCGGTGAATGCATTTGTCAAGGTTGAAAGCAATACAAAAGGGCAAAAACGCATAAAAAATGCTACTTGTGAACATAGCCCAAGGTGTCGAGGAGTATTTTTGCTTTGGGTTATTTATTTTACCTTATACACAAGTGTTTACCCTGGAAAGTATGTTCCTTAACATATTTCACAGGAAAACAGTTTCAGTTTCATTTTTGAATGTTTTATTGTGAGTCCGTAAAAGTGGCTTAATACCTCTGACCACGTTGTTGACAGCAGTGACCTGGGGGTCAGAAATGCTTGCTGGGGCGATCCCCATGCTGTCCCCATGTCATTTGAGCACTGTCACTATCGTTTTGGGCACTTTTTAGGCTTTCTACAGACTGCAGGGGGTGCCGCCGCAAAAATGCTCGGGTCTCGCATAGACTAACATTGGGCACGTTGCTCGGGTCGAGCACCCAAGTATCACGGTGAGCTCAGCCCGAGCTTCGAGCACCCGAGCATTTTAGTGCTCGCTCAACACTACTCTCCACTTCTCCACAATCCCCATCATTGCTCTCCCCAGACCCACGATCCCCATCATTGCTCTCTCCAGCCCCATCACTGCTATACCCATCGCCACCATCCCCATCATTGCTCTCCCCAGCCCCATCATTGCTCTCTCCCAGCACCATCATTGCTCTGTTCCAGCACCCCCATCATTGCTCTGTCCCAGCACCCCCGTCATTGCTCTCTCCCAGCACCCCCGTCATTGCTCTGTCCCAGCACCTCCATCATAGCTCTGTCACAGCACCCCCATCATTGCTCACTCCCAGCACTCCCATCATTGCTCTCTCCCAGCACCCCCATAATTGCTCTCTCCCAGTACTCCCATCATTGCTCTCTCCCAGCACTCCCATCATTGCTCTATCCCAGCACCTCCGTCATTGCTCTCTCCCACCATCCCTGTCATTGCTCTCTCCCACCACCCCCGTCATTGCTCTCTCCCAGCACTCCCATCATTGCTCTCTCCCAGCAGCCCCATCATTTCTATCTCCCAGCACCCAAGTCATTGCTCTGTCCCAGCACCCCCGGCATTGCTCCGTCCCAGCACTCCCGTCATTGCTCTCTCCCAGCACCCCTGTCATTGTTCTGTCTCAGCACCCTTGTCATTGCTCTCTCCCAGCACCCCTGTCATTGCTCTCTCCCGGCACCCCCGTCATTGCTCTCTCCCAGCACCCCATCAATGCTCTCTCCCAGCACCCCCGTCATTGCACTCTCACAGTCACCCCCGTCATTGCTCTCTCCCAGCACCATCATTGCTCTTTCCCAGCACCCCAGTCATTGCTCTGTCCCAGCACTCCCGTCATTGCTCTCTCCCAGCACCCCCGTCATTGCTCTGTCCCAGCACCAACATCATTGCTCTCTCCCAGCAACCCATCATTGCTCTCTCCGAGCACCTCCATCATTGCTCTGTCCTAGCACCCCCATCATAGCTCTCTCCCAGCAGCCCCATTATTGCTCTCTCCCAGCACCATCGTCATTGCTCTCTCCCAGTACCCCCATCATTGCTCTCTCCCAGCACCCCCATTATTGCTCTCTCCCAGCACCCCTGTCATTGCTCTGTCCCAGCCACCCCCGTCATTGCTCTGTCCCAGCACCTCCATCATAGCTCCGTCCCAGCACCTCCATCATTGCTCTCCCAGCAACCCATCGTTGCTCTCTCCCAGCACCCCCATCATTGCTCTCTCCCAGCACCCCCATCATTGCTCTGTCCCAGCCACCCCCGTCATTGCTCTGTCCCAGCATCTCCATCATAGCTCTGTCCCAGCACCTCCATCATTGCTCTCTCCCAGCAACCCATCATTGCTCTCTCCAAGCACCCCATCATTGCTCTGTCCCAGCCACCCCCGTCATTGCTCTGTCCCAGCACCTCCATCATAGCTCTGTCCCAGCACCTCCATCATTGCTCTCTCCCAGCAACCCATCATTGCTCTCTCCAAGCACCTCCATCATTGCTCTGTCCCAGCACCCCCATCATTGTTCTCTCCCAGCACCCCGTCATTGCTCTCTCCCAGCACCCCCGTCATTGCTCTGTCCCAGCACCTCCATCATTGCTCTCTCACAGCACCCCCGTCATTGCTCTCTCCAAGCACCCCTGTCATTTTTCTGTCCCAGCATCCCCGTCATTTCTCTCTCCCAGCAACCCATCATTGTTCTCTCCAAGCACCCCCATCAATGCTCTCTCCCTGAAACCTGTCATTGCTCTCCCCTTCTCCACAATCCCCATCATTGTTCTCCCCAGACCAACCATCCCCATTATTGCTCTCTCCAGCCCCATCACTGCTCTCCCCATCGCCACCATCCCCATTATTGCTCTCCCCAGCCCCATCATTGCTCTCTCCCAGCACCATCATTACTCTGTCCCAGTTCCCCCGTCATTGCTCTGTCCTAGCACCCCCATCATTGCTCTCTCCCAGCACTCCTGCCATTGATCTCTCCCAGTACTCCCATCATTTCTCTGTCCCAGCACTCCCATCATTGCTTTGTCCCAGCACCTCCATCATTGCTCTTTCCCACCACCCCCATCATTGCTCTCTCCCAGCACTCCCATCATTGCTCTCTCCCAGCAGCCCCATCATTGCTCTCTCCCACCACCCTAGTCATTGCTCTGTCCCAGCATCCCCGACATTGCTACGTCCCAACACTCCCGTCATTGCTCTGTCTAAGCACCTCCATCATAGCTCGGTCCCAGCACCTCCATTATTGCTCTCTCCCAGCAACCCGTCATTGCTCTCTCCCAGCACCTCCATCATTGCTCTGTTCCAGCACCTCCGTCATTGCTCTCTCCCAGCAGCCCCATCATTTCTATCTCCCAGCACCCAAGTCATTGCTCTGTCCCAGCACCCCCGGCATTGCTCCGTCCCAGCACTCCCGTCATTGCTCTCTCCCAGCACCCCTGTCATTGTTCTGTCTCAGCACCCTTGTCATTGCTCTCTCCCAGCACCCCTGTCATTGCTCTCTCCCAGCACCCCTGTCATTGTTCTGTCTCAGCACCCTTGTCATTGCTCTCTCCCAGCACCCCTGTCATTGCTCTCTCCCGGCACCCCCGTCATTGCTCTCTCCCAGCACCCCATCAATGCTCTCTCCCAGCACCCCCGTCATTGCACTCTCACAGTCACCCCCGTCATTGCTCTCTCCCAGCACCATCATTGCTCTTTCCCAGCACCCCAGTCATTGCTCTGTCCCAGCACTCCCGTCATTGCTCTCTCCCAGCACCCCCGTCATTGCTCTGTTCCAGCACCAACATCATTGCTCTCTCCCAGCAACCCATCATTGCTCTCTCCGAGCACCTCCATCATTGCTCTGTCCTAGCACCCCCATCATAGCTCTCTCCCAGCAGCCCCATTATTGCTCTCTCCCAGCACCATCGTCATTGCTCTCTCCCAGTACCCCCATCATTGCTCTCTCCCAGCACCCCCATTATTGCTCTCTCCCAGCACCCCTGTCATTGCTCTGTCCCAGCCACCCCCATCATAGCTCCGTCCCAGCACCTCCATCATTGCTCTCCCAGCAACCCATCGTTGCTCTCTCCTAGTACCCCCATCATTGCTCTCTCCTAGCACCCCCATCATTGCTCTCTCCCAGCACCCCCATCATTGCTCTCTCCCAGCACCCCCATCATTGCTCTGTCCCAGCCACCCCCGTCATTGCTCTGTCCCAGCATCTCCATCATAGCTCTGTCCCAGCACCTCCATCATTGCTCTCTCCCAGCAACCCATCATTGCTCTCTCCAAGCACCCCATCATTGCTCTGTCCCAGCCACCCCCGTCATTGCTCTGTCCCAGCACCTCCATCATAGCTCTGTCCCAGCACCTCCATCATTGCTCTCTCCCAGCAACCCATCATTGCTCTCTCCAAGCACCTCCATCATTGCTCTGTCCCAGCACCCCCATCATTGTTCTCTCCCAGCACCCCGTCATTGCTCTCTCCCAGCACCCCCGTCATTGCTCTGTCCCAGCACCTCCATCATTGCTCTCTCACAGCACCCCCATCATTGCTCTCTCCAAGCACCCCTGTCATTTTTCTGTCCCAGCATCCCCGTCATTTCTCTCTCCCAGCAACCCATCATTGTTCTCTCCAAGCACCCCCATCAATGCTCTCTCCCTGAAACCTGTCATTGCTCTCCCCTTCTCCACAATCCCCATCATTGTTCTCCCCAGACCAACCATCCCCATTATTGCTCTCTCCAGCCCCATCACTGCTCTCCCCATCGCCACCATCCCCATTATTGCTCTCCCCAGCCCCATCATTGCTCTCTCCCAGCACCATCATTACTCTGTCCCAGTTCCCCCGTCATTGCTCTGTCCTAGCACCCCCATCATTGCTCTCTCCCAGCACTCCTGCCATTGATCTCTCCCAGTACTCCCATCATTTCTCTGTCCCAGCACTCCCATCATTGCTTTGTCCCAGCACCTCCATCATTGCTCTCTCCCACCACCCCCATCATTGCTCTCTCCCAGCACTCCCATCATTGCTCTCTCCCAGCAGCCCCATCATTGCTCTCTCCCACCACCCTAGTCATTGCTCTGTCCCAGCATCCCCGACATTGCTCCGTCCCAACACTCCCGTCATTGCTCTGTCTAAGCACCTCCATCATAGCTCGGTCCCAGCACCTCCATTATTGCTCTCTCCCAGCAACCCGTCATTGCTCTCTCCCAGCACCTCCATCATTGCTCTGTCCCAGCACCCTTATCATTGCTCTGTCCCATCACCCCCGTCATTGCTCTCTCCCAGCACCCCCATGATCCCCATTATTGCTCTTCCCAAACCCATCATTCTTCTCCCCAGCCCCATCAGCCCCATTATTGATCTTTCCAGCCCCCTCAACCCCATCATTCCTCTCCCCAGCCCCATTATTTCTCTCCACAGCCCCACCATCCATCATTCCTCTCCCCAGCCCCATGATCCCCATTATTGCTCTTCCCAGCCCCATAATTCCTCTCCCCAGCCCCACTATCCCATCATTCCTCTACCCAGCCCCATTATTGTTCTCCCCAGCCCCACCATCCCATCATTGCTCTCCACCACTTCCCCTCCCCAGCATTTCAGTAAAAAAAAAAAAAAACACAACAACTTAGCTCAGCTCACTCCCCTGCAGCATCCTCCTGGTTGCCAGCAGCTTTCTTCCTGACCCAGGCGCGCACTGCATGATGACGTCATCAAGCTGTGCGCGCCTGGGTCAGGGAGGAAGCAGAGGACGATCCCTTCATCCCTCCAGCTCTGCTGCTATTCTTCTCCTGTCAGCAGCGGAGCTGCAGGGGTCGCTCCCTGCCCACCGCGTGCAGGGAGCACCTGTGCCGGCAGACCCCGGCGCAGCTGCACCGGTGGTGGTATGTCCACCCCTGGACAGCTATGGGGCCCTCATGGCTCACGGGCCCCATAGCAGTCGCGTGGCCAGCCGCTATTGGTGGTACGCCACTGGTGGGAAGGTTCCCGGACACTTTGTGGCTGCTTTTTTACTGTGCACTTGGCTCTAGTGAGATGTACCATCCCTGGCCACATTCACCTGTCCACGTGTTTGTGGTTGGGCGGTCCTTCCCAGTAAGTGCACTGGGGAGGTCACAGGTAATGTTGTGGGACCTGTGCTTGTGGAAGGCGGAGACGACACCGGGACAAATAGTGGCGGCTGGGGACCGAGTATGGACACTCGGCCTCCGCCATGAGGTTTTGGACAGCTTCCGTCTCGACAAGCCTAAAAGGCCACATTTCAAGTGCAAGCAGCTGCCCAGATATCTGGCAGTTTAGCATTGGGGCCTGTGGGTGGGTGGTTGGCTGCATACTTGCACTTGCATTCCAAGGAATGTGGTAGAGACAACTGAATGCTGCGCTGGGACAAGGACGTAGATGGTGATTGTTGCAAGTCTGCAACGACAGGTGCATGGTGGGAGGCATCTTCGCATGATCACTTCTGATGTATACACTTTTAGGCAGTGACCTGCAGTCAGAGATGCTTCCAGGGGTCTTCCTCATGCTGTTCCCATGTCTTTTCAGCACTGTATGGATGTATCTGATCATGTCTCACACACCACATGGCCAGATAAGGTTGTAAAATGTTAAAATGACATTTCCTAATGAATGCATTTGTCTTAGTTGAAAGCAACGCAAAAGTGCAAAAACGCATCAAAAAAGCTACATGTGAACATAGCCCAAGGTGTGGAGGAGCATCTTTGTTTTTGTATATTTATTTTGCCTTATATACAAGTCATTACCCTGGAAAGGATGTTCCTTAACATATTTCCCAGGAAAATCCATTTTGGTTTAGTTTTTGCATGTTTTATTGTGAGTCCTTAAAAGTGGCGTAATACCTCTGACAACGTTGTTGACAGCAGTGACCTGGGAGTCAGAAATGCTCCCAGAGGTCTTCCCCATGCTGTTCCCATGACATTTGAGCACTGTTCCCATCGATTTGGGCAATTTTTAGGCCCTCTGCAGACGGCCGGGGGGAGGGGGGCGCCAGAAAAATGCTCGAGTTTCCCATAGACTTACATTGGGCTCGTTACTCGGACCGAGCACTCGAGCAATCCAATTTGCTGGACTCGAACAACGAGTACCCGAGCATTTTAGTGCTCGTTCATCACTAATCAAGACCAAAGTCAGTGCATCCGTCTACCGGGAAATTTTAGATCATTTCATGCCTCTCTCTTGCGACAAACTTTTTAGAGATGGAAATTTCATTCTCCAGCAGGACTTGGCACCTGTCCACACTGCCAAAAGTACCAATACCTGGTTGAAAAACAACAGTATCACTGTGCTTGATTGGCCAGCAAACTCACCTGACCTTAACCCCATAGAGAATCTATGGGGGTACTGTCAAGAGGAAGATGAGAGATCCCAGATCCAACAATGCAGACAAGCTGAAGGCTGCTATCAAAGCAACCTGGGCTTCCATAACACCTCAGCAGTGCCACAGGCTGATCGCCTCCATGCCTTGCCGCATTGATGCAGTAATTGATGCAAAAGGAGCCCTGACCAAGTATTGAGTGCATTTACTGAACATGCATTTCAGTAGGCCAACATTTAGGATTTTAAAATTATTTTTCAGGCTGGTGTTATAAAGTATTCTAATTTACTGAGATATTGACCTTTGTCTTTTCATTGGCTGTAAGCCATAATCATCAACATTAATGGAAATAAACACTTGAAATAGATCAATCTGTTTGTAATGAC
Source organism: Phyllobates terribilis (assembly GCF_046119375.1). NCBI lineage: Eukaryota > Metazoa > Chordata > Amphibia > Anura > Dendrobatidae > Phyllobates > Phyllobates terribilis. The sequence goes on from NW_027362762.1 coordinate 642,209,149, forward strand.
TCTGTATAATATATGAGTTTCGCTTTTTGTATTGAAGAACTGAAATAAATGAACTTTTTGATGATTGTAAAGACCAGGGGTCTTCCGTGGGAGTACCGCTACTCAGACAACACAGGGTGAGGGTAAAACAGCAATACTTTATTGAACCACAAAGCGGATAACAAACAGACAGAACAGTCCCAGAAAATACCCAAGATGGTACAACATTACACAGTCTCACCCTTCCGCCCACCTGGGATAGAACAGCTGCGACTTTTGGACTTCCAGTGCCAACTACCTCAACTAGTGGCCCCTCGCTTCTGGTGGGCCTACACAGAGAGAAAGTAGCGACAAGCTTAGGAAGCTAGCAGTTCATCAAGGTAAAATACCAGGAGTCCCGAGAGTCCCACCCTGGCCTCTCTGAGAATTTCCATGGGGCAGATGACCAATCTGGCTTCTCCAAATGTCTCCATGGGTTCCAGGCGACCGGTGGGTCCCTCCTGGCAACCCCAAACAACATATCCATGGGGCCAGGTGACTTCTTCGTCCCAACCTGGTCTCCCCAAAATGTATCCTTGGTCTCTCTGATGGTTAATGGAGCAGATCTGTATCTTTCTAGTCAGGGCTATATACCCTTAGGCTAGAATCATATAGAATCCAAATCTGTGTCTCTTTAGGTAACGCCATCCTTCCAAGCTGATGGTGTGAGGAGAGTCTGTGTGTCCTCTTGCTTCTCCTTGATTCTCTCTCCCAAGTCTCTTTTCAGCAGGATAGATAAACCCTTTTTCTATTTACATATAAAAGTCATCAGTCACAGGTTGGGGTTAGGGAGGGCATTATTCACATGGCTCAGATCTCATTGTTTGAGCTAATCTATTTTCATGGTTGGTATAGTAGGGGCTCTTTAAATCAACATTCAGGAGTATTGAAACAATAGTCTGTGTTAATCAACCAAAGAAGATTACAGGTTAAAAAGTCAACATAAAAATAAAGTTGTACTGCTCTTGCCATCAGAAAGTATGTCTGGCATAATTAAGATTTTAGGCTGTAACGTCACAATGATATTCTGATTTAGTGAGAAGCACTTTGTATATAGTGGTCCCATTTTGGGTGCAGCAATAATGATATTCCATGGAGGTGCATGGGGCATTCCAGTACCTATGTTAGCTCCCAATTTCTAGGGTAAAATAGTTCCATACTGCACATATAGCAACTGTAAGGGCTCGCTCCCACTTGTGATTAAATCGAGCAAATGCAATCTAATAAAAAATCAGATTGCATTCGGTCCAATGTTAATCTATGATGGTGTGCTAATATGCGTTTTTTTTTTTCAACTCTGATCAAATTGAGATCAGACTGAAAAAAGAAAACACAGCATGCTGTGATTGCATGCGGAATTCAGATGGCACACACCCATATAAGCCTACGGGTGCTTGTGAAACATTGCACTATACTCTAATATCACCCAAGTGCAGTGCGATTCCCTCGAACGCCGGCAATGGAGGAGATGGAGAAATTACTTTCTCCGTCTCCTCCGCAGCTGTGCTGCGATCCTCTCATGTGACAGAATCAGAGAGCAGAACACTGACACTCGGCTCACACAGAGCAGGAGCCAAGTGTCCTTAGCATATCGTATTCGATGCTCTCACATCGGATTCCATATGCTAGTTTGTCTCCGGCCTTAGGCCACGGCCCCACTATCAGTATTTTTTTCAGGAGTGGGTGATAAATGCAGAATTGGTGACGTGTTTCTATTATACCTTTTCTATGATTGTTCCTCACCTGGTATAAGAAAAGGTATAATAGAAACAAGTCACCAATTCTGCATTTATCACCCACTCCTGGTTTTGGCTCCCATGCCTGAAAAAAATACTAACAGAATACTGATAGTGCGGCCGCGGCCTTTTGTGCGCGTCTTTTGAAATAAAAAAAATACGCAAAGTGAAACTGTGCAAGAAACAAACCTTTATTTACACCCAATAAGATTATTAACATAGATGGGAAAGCCATACAGATAGAAAGTTGACACTACTGTCACCAGATAATTAATTACAACAGACCTGTAAGCTTTTCTTTTAAAATAATGCTATTGCTTACTAAATAAAAAAATCATTGCAGGACACATAAGTTGCCTTCAATAATTAGGTTAAAGGGAATCTGTCATCTGGTGTTAGCTATGTAATCTGAAAGCATAATGATGTAGTGCAAGAGTGCCTAATTTCAGTGATGTGTCACTTACTGGGCTGTGTTTTGCTGCTTCAATACATTCAATGTTTTTATCAGCAGGAGATTTTAATTAGGCCATGGCGCCAATATCAGTATTTGGTCAGTAATCAGTCAGCATTTTTTCTCGGGAGTGGGAGCCAAAACCAGGTGAGGAACAATCAGAGAAAAGGTATAATAGAAACAAGTCACCAATTCTGCATTTATCACCCACTCCTGGTTTAGGCTCCCACTCCTGAGAAAAAATACTGACCGAATACTGACCAGATAGTGAGAGTGGGGCCGTGGACTTAGAGGACAAGCTGTCTTCTGCCTCATAGTCCAACCAGCACTGATTAGCAGCTCTGTCACTATACAATGTACACAGAAAGCTGTGGTGTGGACCGGGTTATACACAGATCAACATCTCAGCTCTGCTAGATCTGCAGCAGAGAAAACTGTGATCCTATCCCAACTGCTGCACCCATGTGATCCTATCCTCATGCTGCTGTCAGATTACATAACAAAAACCATCTAACAAATTAATCAGAAAGCCAATGTAACCTACGCTAATGTTTATTCAAAATGGGTAAAATACTACCCATTATACATATGGCTATTATACAGATCCTTCTGCCATAATCACTCTGATGGCTCGCTTGCACGAGCATATAACATGGCCGAGTGCCATGTGTGGATGTGAAACATCGGACTGCACTCATGTGCCATCTAAGTGCAGTGCGATTGCAGCAGATGCTGGCAATGGAAGAGATGGAGAAATTATTTTCTCCATCTCCTCCACACCTGTGCTGCGAGTCTCTCATGCGAGAGGATCGGAGCACAGACACTCAGCTCACGCTCACAGCAGAGCGGTAGCCGAGTATCATTAATATATTGCATCCGATGCTCTTGCATCAGATGCAATACGCTAATATGACCCCGGCCTAAATGATATACAGTCTCATAAATGTGTAACTTACTGCAGTCATTTTAGAAGGAAAGACTAAGGTAGAAGATTTCACTGTTTCACTTATTAGGAAAGGATAAAAACAGTGGCAATAAAGATTTAGAAAGTTAGTGGAACGTACAGCTCTTGGCAAATCCATTAGGGCCTACAACAATAACTTCCTCAGTGGTAGTAATAGTGGTGGTGGTGGAGGCTGATGTGACCTTGGAGCAGGTGTTTCCAGCTATTGCGGATGTCTCTGTACTAGTGCTAGTCTGTGCTGGCGTACTGCAGTATGAATCGGGGTTAAAATTGGCAGTATTTGGAACCGTGCTTTCAGTTGTGGTAACTACATTTTCAGTAGTGTTGCTAGAAGTTTGAGGACCATCACTACCAACAAAAATTAATATTGAGGTAGGGGAAATGGATTTTGTTGTCTTAATGTAGATTTTACTAGGACTAATTGTCTTCACTACAACATTAACAGTTGTGGTTTCATTTATTTCCAAGCTTTTTACTTCTTGGTTGCTTATTAGTTGGGTTAAAATGCGGACAGTTAATATGCTCTTACTTTTCACATCAGTGACAGTTATGTTCTCTTCAGGAGGAGTATATGTTGTTGGTATCACAGGTAGATATGATGTTGTGTTTTCACATGGTGTCGTTGGTTTATTTAAGTGGGTTGTTAGAGCTGTTCTTCTTGTTGTCGTACTAAAGGGTGGATTTGGGATAGTGGTGGTAGGTTTAGCTGTAGTTTTTGTGGTGATGGGAGATCCAGTTGTAGTTTTACTGGTGGTGCTGGGAGGTTCAGTTGTGATGGTGGTTATGGTTTTAGTGGTTGGTATTGAGGTAGTACTAGATGTAGTTGGTGTTGTGGCTGTATCTATCGTACTTGTTGTTGGGGTAGTAGTAGAAATAGTAGTGGTTGTTGCCGGAGTGGTTGTTGTTGGGGTTGTATTAGTTGCTGTTGTAGTAGGTTTAGCAGTGGTTGTTGACAATGTGGTTGTTGTTGGTGTTGTAGCAGTTGTTGATGTAGTAGATATAGTAGTGGTTGTTGTCGGTGTGGTTGTTGCTGGTGTTGTAGTAGGTATAGTAGTGGTTGTTGTTGGTGTTGTAGCAGTTGTTGATGTAGTAGATATAGTAGTGGTTGTTGTCGGTGTGGTTGTTGCTGGTGTTGTAGTAGGTATAGTAGTGGTTGTTGTTGGTGTTGTAGCAGTTGTTGATGTAGTAGATATAGTAGTGGTTGTTGTCGGTGTGGTTGTTGCTGGTGTTGTAGTAGGTATAGTAGTGGTTGTTGTTGGTGTTGTAGCAGTTGTTGATGTAGTAGATATAGTAGTGGTTGTTGTCGGTGTGGTTGTTACTGGTGTTGTAGTAGGTATAGTAGTGGTTGTTGTTGGTGTTGTAGCAGTTGTTGATGTAGTAGATATAGTAGTGGTTGTTGTCGGTGTGGTTGTTGCTGGTGTTGTAGTAGGTATAGTAGTGGTTGTTGTTGGTGTTGTAGCTGTTGTTGATGTAGTAGATATGGTAGTGGTGGTTGTTGGAGTAGTTGGTGTTGTAGTAGGTATAGTAGTGGTGGTTGTTGATGTTGTAGTAGGTATAGTAGTGGTAGTAGTTGTTGTTATTGTTGGTGTTGTAGTTGAAGTCGTTGGTGCTGTGGTGGTGGTAGTAGTTGATGTAGTAGTTGGAGCAAAATCTGCAAAAGAAGAATACATGCACATTACTTTTAATGGAAATTTCCTTGTACAGTATGATAATAAAGAGATTGTTCCACTATTAAATATCATTTTCAAAAAAAAATGTAAATCATAAAAAAATAACATTTGCAATTTACATTCTGTTAAAATTGATCTTGTGAAGGTATGATATTTGATATTTACTTCCACCTAATGAGCTCAATGCAAGTGGATTTACATGCTCAGTCTCTCTCCACACTATTGAAGAACAGTCCGGCTCTTTTTGGTGAACTGAATCATTGGGCTATGCCAGGTCTTTTGGATCCCAAGTAGATCCTATTACATATGTGTTCATGTACAGATGAACACATATTTATGGTAAAATCACCACAGTTCGATGCAGTTGATGACATAGAATATTTCAGCCTTGGTGGGCAGAGTATTGATTGCATCAACAGCTGAACACCATTATTTTACTACCCAGTGAGATTTTCCCTGGGATAACTATAATCATGGGGACTTACAATGTGATTATTATTCTAAAGTGGATATAATTAACTATTTACAGAAATAAATTATGTTATAAATATATTACTAGAAAACCTTTTTTAAAGTGTTGGCATAGCATATAAACTCACCTGTGCAATAGACCTCAAATTTCAACATTCCAGCAAACTTGTACACGTAATATCCTGCAGGGCAAGCTTTCACCAGAATAGATGGTCCAGTTAAATTCATTGTCAGTCCATTCATCAAAAGAGGGATTGATTTGACACCATCGCTAACAGATGGATGACTACTCAAAGTATAGGGCTCAACAGAACCACACTTTAGAGAGCCAACATATCCTTCTCTTAAACTTAGGCCATTTGCGTAGCGGTACCACCCGAATAAGTATCTGTCAGTGGGGAATCTTCCAACAGAGTTTAAGTTGTAAATTCTTCGTGATCCATCAATCTCTTGGTAATTGATACAAGGATCAACACAACTCAGGTCAGCACCATTCCTTACACAATCCTTATCAGAACTACAGGGAGCTGAAGCACAATTCGGGTTCTTGACTGCATTGCAAATATAGGTGCCAATCTTATTTATACATTCAGCTTGGGTAAGGCATGTGTACAATGAACTACTTGTACATTCATTAATATCCACACATAGTTTTTTTCCAGCATCCCATGTGTATCCTGGAGCGCAACATGTAGCAGTGTCACAATATACCACTCTTGTGCAGTTTAGTCCATTTCCAATAAAACCACTTTTACAAGAGCACATTACGTAGCCTTGTTTCGCATTGCAATCAGCATTGGTTGAGTTGCAATCATTGCATGTTTTTGCATCTGCAAAAAAAAAGATCATAAGTTGAATTACTTGGTTTAAAATGTTAACATGGAATGTAAATATGTTGTAATTGCTATATGACCAGGGTTATGTCTAATATTTTGTTGACAGATATCTCAGCTACAGGAGTGTCGCTAGAGTGAAAAATCCAGGGCCCCATCCCCGATCGTTTAGCCCAGGGCCCCAGATCTCCTGCCAGGTTGTATTGGGGGCAACAGCGAGTCAGGTGAAAGTTACGGTATGTGCACACGGTCAGCAGCTGCTGCGGGTTTGAAGATGCGTGTTATGCAGCATCAAACCCGCAGCGGCCAGATGTTACAGCATAGTGGATGGATTTCTAGAAATCCCATGTCCACTATGCGTGTCTGGGCACCTGCGGCGCACCCGCGGAAACTGACATACGCCACGTCTTTCCAGGCTACAGCATGTCAATTTCTCCTGTGGGTCCGCATTCGGTCTTTCCCTATAGACATAATCTTTATGAGGAAAGTCCGCAGGTGAAAAAAAAATGTCGCCGCTCATTTGCATAAAATGAGCGGAAGTCACTGGTGGCTATTCCTCTGTGTCGGGACCGTAGGCTGCTCCAGACAGTGTGCACATAACCTTACTCTGTCTGTGCACTGACCACTGTCACCCCTACTGTTGTGATCCATGCCTGTCATTATCTTTCCCTCGCTGTGGGGGAGAAGAGCCCGGCTGCTTGTGGAGAGGAGAAAGGAAGACGCATGTGCCGTAAAGTGCAGCCTCCTTCCTCAGTGAGGAGCAGAGCAGCCTTTAATGGGGGAGGGGCTGAAGTCATGGGAGAGCAGTGTTAGAACCTTGCTGTTAGGTTTTTTTCCTTTGCTGGTCACATGACCTTGTTGGCCTATTTAATCCTGCTCCGCCCTTCTGGCTTTGCTGGACTTCATTGTATATCTACTTTCTAGCTAGCCTGTGCTCTGTATCTAGCTCTGTTAGTTTGCTTGGTCTACTGACCTCTATGTTCTATATATTTTGTTTGTTTGTCTGTCTGCTACTATTTCTGTTAGGAGGTGTCCCATATTCCTCCCAGTCCTTAGTACTTGTAGGGATTCCTCCCCCACATCTATAGGTCTCCGTACAGACTAGATTAGGACTTTAGCAGGTCTGATCGCAGGATCAGGTTCCCTGTTACATCGTAGGGATTCAGCTGAGTCCTATAGTAGGGACAGATCTCCTCTCTTTCCTTAGCTTTGGTAGCAGAACATAACAGCAGAGCTCAGGAGGATGTGACCTGCCCGGCTTCACAGGTCTGATTTAAGAGGTGAGTGTGTATATCTACAGTATATGAGTGTGTTTTTCTGTGCATGAGTGTATATCATTGTGTGTATACACTACAGACCAAAAGTTTGGACACACCTTCTCATTTAAAGATTTTTCTGTATTTTCATGACTATGAAAATTGTCCATTCACACTGAAGGCATCAAAACTATGAATTAACACATGTGGAATTATATATTTAACAAAAAAGTGTGAAACAACTGAAAATATGTCTTATATTCTAGGTTCTTCAAAGTAGCCACCTTATGCTTTGATGACTGCTTTGCACACTCTTGGCATTCTCTTGATGAGCTTCAAGAGGTAGTCACCGGAAATGGTTTTCACTTCACAGGTGTGCCCTGTCAGGTTTAATAAGTGGGATTTCTTGCCTTATAAATGGGTTTGTGACCATCAGTTGTGTTGTGCAGAAGTCTGGTGGATACACAGCTGATAGTCCTACTGAATAGACTGTTAGAATTTGTATTATGGCAAGAAAAAAAGCAGCTAAGTAAAGAAAAATGAGTGGCCATCATTACTTTAAGAAATGAAGGTCAGTCAGTGCAAAAAATTGGGAAAACTTTGACAGTTTCCCCAAGTGCAGTTGCAAAAACCATCAAGCGCTACAAAGAAACTGGCTCACATGAGGACCGTCCCAGGAAAGGAAGACCAAGAGTCACTTCTGCTTCTGAGGATAAGTTTATCCGAGTCACCAGCCTCAGAAATCGAAGGTTAATAGCAGCTCAGATTAGAGACCAGGTCAATACCACACAGAGTTCTAGCAGCAGACACAGCTCTTCAACAACTGTTAAGAGGAGACTTTGTGCAGCAGGCCTTCATGGTAAAATAGCTGCTAGGAAACCACTGCTAAGGACAGGCAACAAGCAGAAGAGACTTGTTTGGGCTAAAGAACACAAGCAATGGACATTAGACCAGTGGAAATCTGTGCTTTGGTCTGATGAGTCCAAATTTGAGATCTTTGGTTCCAACCACCGTGTCTTTGTGCGACGCAGAAAAGGTGAACGGATGGACTCTAAATGCCTGGTTCCCATCGTGAAGCATGGTGGAGGAGTTGTGATGGTGTGGGGGTGCTTTGCTGGTGACACTGTTGGGGATTTATTCAAAATTGAAGGCATACTGAATCAGCATGACTAACACAGCATCTTGCAGCGGCATGCTATTCCATCCGGTTTGCGTTTAGTTGGACCATCATTTATTTTTCAACAGGACAATGACCTGCAGGCTGTGTAAGGGCTATTTGACCACGAAGGAGAGTGATGGGGTGCTACGCCAGATGACCTGGCCTCCACAGTCACCAGACCTGAACCCAATCGAGATGGTTTGGGGTGAGCTGGACCGCAGAGTGAAGGCAAAAGGGCCAACAAGTGCTAAGCATCTCTGGGAACTCCTTCAAGGTTGTTGAAGACCATTTCCGGTGACTACCTCTTGAAGCTCATCAAGAGAATGCCAAGAGTGTTCAAAGCAGTCATCAAAGCAAAAGGTGGCTACTTTGAAGAACCTAGAATATAAAACATACTTTCAGTTGTTTCACACTTTTTTGTTAAGTATATAATTCCACATGTGTTAATTAATAGTTTTGATACCTTCAGTGTGAATGTACAATTTTCAAAGTCATGAAAATACAGAAAAATCTTTAAATGAGAAGGCGTGTCCAAACTTTTGGTCTGTATTGTATATATACACTGCTCAAAAAAATAAAGGGAACACTTAAACAACAGAATATAACTCCAAATAAATCAAACTTCTGTGAAATCAAACTGTCCACTTAGGAAGCAAGACTGATTGACAATCAATTTCACACGCTGTTGTGCAAATGGAGTAGACAATAGATGGAAATTATTGGCAATTATCAAGACACACTCAATAAAGGAGTGGTTCTGCAGGTGGGGACCACAGACCACCTCTCAGTGACAATGCTTTCTGGCTGATGTTTTGGTCACTTTTGAATGTTGGTTGTCCTTTCACACTCATGGTAGCATGAGACTGACTCTACAACCCATAGAAGTTGCTCAGGTAGTGCAGATCATCCTGGATGGCACATCAATGCGAGCTGTGGCAAGAAGGTTTGCTGTGTCTGTGTCCAGAGGTTGGAGGCGCTACAGGGATACAGGCCAGTACACCAGGAGACGTGGAGGGGGCCGTAGGAGGGCAACAACCCAGCAGCAGGACCGCTACCTCCACCTTTGTGCAAGGAGGAACAGGAGGAGCACTGCCAGAGCCCTGCAAAATGACCTACAGCAGGCCACAAATGTGCATGTGTCTGCACAAACGGTTAGAAACCGACTCCATGAGGGTGGTATGAGGGCCCGACGTCCACAGATGGGGGTTGTGCTCACAGTCCAACACCGTGCAGGACGCTTTGCATTTGCCACAGAACACCAAGATTGGCAAAGTTGCCACTGGCGCCCTGTGCTCATCACAGATGAAAGCAGGTTCATACTGAGCACATGCATATTACAGACGTGACAGAGTCTGGAGACGCCGTGGAGAGCGATCTTCTGCCTGCAACATCCTTCAGCATGACCAGTTTGGCAGTGGGTCAGTAATGGTGTGGGGTGGCATTTCTTTAGAGGGCCGCACAACCTTTCATGTGCTCGCCAGAGGTAGCCTGACTGCCATTAGGTACCGAGATCCTCAGACCCCTTGTGAGACCATATGCTGGTGCTGTTGTCCCTGGGTTCCTCCTAATGCAGGACAATGCCAGACCTCATGTGGCTGGAGTGTGTCAGCAGTTCCTGCAAGATGAAGTCATTGAAGCTATGGACTGGCCCGCCCATTCCCCAGACCTGAATCCGATTGAGCACATCTGGGACATCATGTCTCGCTCCATCCACCAACCACAGACTGTCCAGGAGTTGGCGGATGCTTTAGTCCAGGTCTGGGAGGAGATCCCACAGGAGACCATCCGCAACCTCATCAGGAGCATGCCCAGGCGTTGTAGGGAGGTCATACAGGTACGTGGAGGCCACACAATAGTGAGCCTCATTTTGACTTGTTTTAAGGACATTACATCAAAGTTGGATCAGCCTGTAGTGTGTTTTTCCACTTTAATTTATTTTGGGGGAGACTCCAAATCCAGGCCTCCATTGGTTAATACATTTGATTTCCATTGATGATTTTTGTGTGATTTTGTTGTCAGCACATTCAACTTTGTACAGAACAAAGTATTCAATGAGAATATTTCATTCATTCAGATCTAGGATGTGTTATTTGACTGTTCCCTTTATTTTTTTGAGCAGTATATATATATATATATATATATATATATATGGGAATGTGGGTACCATCATACTATATATAAGGGGCTATGGGAGTCATAATGCTATATATAAGGGGCAGTGAGGCCATCATACTTAATATAAGGCTGATAGGGTGCCATAATATAGTGTATAAGGGGCTGTGGTGCCATCATACAGTATATAGGGAGCTGTGGGGGGCATAATATAGTGTACAAAGGTGTGTGGGGATCATCATGCAGTATATATTGGGCTGTGGGGGCCATCGTTCAATATATATGGGGCTGCAGGGGCCATTATACAGTATGTATGGGGCAGCAGGAACCATTATACCAAATATAGGGAGCTGTGGGACCATCATACAGTGTGTAGGGAGCTGTGGGGACCATCATACAGAGCGTAGGGAACTGTGGGGACCATAATACAGTGTGTAGGGAGCTGTGGGGACCATCAAACAGAGCATAGGGAGCTGTGGGGACCATCATACAGTGTGTAAGGAGCTGTGGGGACCATCATACAGTGTGTACGAAGCTGAGGCGACCATCATACAGAGTATAGGGAGCTGTGGGGACCATCATATAGTGTGTAGGGAGCTGGAGAGGATCATCATGCAGTGTGTATGGAGCTATCATATAGTATATAGGGGGCCTGTGGGGGCACTCAGGACATTATTTGTTTTAAATGGGTGCATTATTAGTTTTGATTGTAGCTTTGAGGGGGAGGGGCATTGTTACCTTAAGGGGATACTCAAGGGTATTTGTTGCATGGAAGGGACACTTCAGATATTATAACTTTCATAAGAGCATATCTAGCATTATTACTTACTAGGTAGCACAGTGGAGTCTTTACTACTTTCTATGGGACACTTATTTTTATAGGCCCCCTTTATCTGGCACTCAGTCTTTGTAGCAATAATTGGTGGAGGGGTAATCATAGTAATGACATAATTTTGAATTATTGGGGTCACTGTATCACGCCAGAAGAGCAGGCAGGATGAGTAGTTTGTGCAGGTTGGGATTAGATGGTGCTGGAAATGTGAGAAGTCAAATGTGTCTTTGTTATAATCTCTGCAGACGAGTCCTGGCTGGAAAAAATTGTAGAGGACACTGTGCAGCGGTATTATTTTGGCCTTGTATAGTAGTCATTTTGATAATATTGGTCTTCGTATAGTGTGTTTTAGGGTTAGCAACAGTGGTATACTGTAATTATATATGTACGGATTTTAAGTGGCAGTGAGGTTGTATGGAGAAACATGTACTTTGGGGATTGGGCCCCTGATCTTTTAGGACCCTAACAATACCCCTGCTTAGCTATATGCATCAAAAATGTATATAAGTTAAGCATGCATCTTTATTTCAATATAGGCAGGGTAATGAGCCTTAACAAGGTAGTGGCTCTTATACAGCTATGGTTAGGCTCACAAGACCCTACTAATAGTACTATCAGTACTATTACGTCAATCACACCGTGATCAAACGCTGATCAGAGTTTGATTTCAGTATGATCTAATTTTCTTCGGTGTGGAGAATAAAAAAAAAATGTCTAAATTGGCAGTCCATGAAAATCGGACCGCACTCGGATGTCATCCGAGTGTGGTCCGATTTTTTCCATGGAACTATAAACATAAGTGGCTGAGTGTTATATCGGATGCAACTCGTGCATGCTGCAATTTCTTTACTTGGGCCGAGAAATCCGAGGAAAAAATCAGACATGTGCACAGCCTCATAGAATAACATTGGGACGAGTGCGAGTCATCTGCATGCAGCCTAAGGGTCAGGCATAAGTAAAACCAACACAACTGATACTATTTTTATGTGATGGAAGAATTCTGCTGTTCTCTACTTATTTTATTGTCTGAGGATCACTCGGAATTTGTCGCAATTGACTGACATTTATCGAATTTGTAAGTCCACCTTTAGCATTTATGAATTCAGTCTCAGACATTTTTAAATGGCCAAGAAATATTAACTCTTCTAAAATCCTAAAAATATTTGAATTAATCATTTAGAATACAAAATTGTACACAGATAAAATATGTATACATACAAATACTAAAATGAGCTCTTTACTCTCATTTCATGCAATTATGGTGTCCAAATAATTTCATGTGATAGTGGTGAGCAATTGATGAGTTGAGTCTTCGTGTTACTATGGACAAAAAGACATCATAGCTCACGGAAATCAAGTGACATAATTAATGACACTAGTAAATTAAAGCTGCACTCTGAAACGCTATAGCATGCAGACATTGAATATATGAAACTGGAATCGCATTACTGCTATAGAAAATTTGTTAAAAAATGAAGATACTTAGCACATAAATTGGGCAATTTCTGTGTGCCCAAGAGCCAACCACACGTTGACCCTAACCTAACATGATACCTCTTCCGGGCTGAAAGCCTACAATTATATGGGCATAGGGTAACAAAGAAAATGACGGCACTTCCACTACAAAAACTAGGTGTGAACAGGTGCTTACTAAGAGCAGCTACCTCCATATATAATGAACAAATAAAGTAGCACACTGTAACACTGAGTATATAGATATGAAATATGAATAGCATAACTGCTGTCGAGAATAGAAATAAATGAAAAAAATTTTTTTGCGCATGTAAATATGAAGTATGGAAAATGAATAGCATTACTGCTGTAAATAAATGAGAAATCTTAGCGCATAAATTGGCCAATTCATGTGTACCTGATAGCCGCGGTAAGGCGTTTCTCGATGTCAGGACCTATCAATGTGAATACCTCTCTAAGAGACCTCCGTCTGCTTATGTGTGGGAAAGACAGATCCTGATGCATTTAAAACCACCTGCGGCATGGGGGTGGGGGTGGAGTGCTCAGTCAACGCTAAATCTAGTAACAAAGAGAATGACGGCACTTCCACTACAAAAACTAGGTGTGAACAGGTGCTTACTAAGAGCAGCTACCTCCATATATAATGAACAAATAAAGTAGCATACTGTATTCACATTGATAGGTCCTGACATCGAGAAACGCCTTACCGCGGCTGTCAGGTACACATGAATTGGCCAATTTATGCGCTAAGATTTCTCATTTATTTACAGCAGTAATGCTATTCATTTTCCATACTTCATATTTACATGCGCAAAAAAATTTTTCAAAAATTTTTTTCATTTATTTCTATTTTCGACAGCAGTTATGCTATTCATATTTCATATCTATATACTCAGTGTTACAGTGTGCTACTTTATTTGTTCATTATATATGGAGGTAGCTGCTCTTAGTAAGCACCTGTTCACACCTAGTTTTTGTAGTGGAAGTGCCGTCATTTTCTTTGTTACTAGATTCAGCGTTGACTGAGCACTCCACCCCCACCCCCATGCCGCAGGCGGTTTTAAATGCATCAGGATCTGTCTTTCCCACACATAAGCAGACGGAGGTCTCTTAGAGAGGTATTCACATTGATAGGTCGTGACATCGAGAAACGCCTTACCACGGCTGTCAGGTACACATGAATTGGCCAATTTATGCGCTAAGATTTCTCATTTATTTACAGCAGTAATGCTATTCATTTTCCATACTTCATATTTACATACGCAAAAAAATTTTTCAAAAATTTTTTTCATTTATTTCTATTTTCGACAGCAGTTATGCTATTCATATTTCATATCTATATACTCAGTGTTACAGTGTGCTACTTTATTTGTTCATTATATATGGAGGTAGCTGCTCTTAGTAAGCACCTGTTCACACCTAGTTTTTGTAGTGGAAGTGCCGTCATTTTCTTTGTTACTAGATTCAGCGTTGACTGAGCACTCCACCCCCACCCCCATGCCGCAGGCGGTTTTAAATGCATCAGGATCTGTCTTTCCCACACATAAGCAGACGGAGGTCTCTTAGAGAGGTATTCACATTGATAGGTCCTGACATCGAGAAACGCCTTACCGCGGCTGTCAGGTACACATGAATTGGCCAATTTATGCGCTAAGATTTCTCATTTATTTACAGCAGTAATGCTATTCATTTTCCATACTTCATATTTACATGCGCAAAAAAAATTTTCAAAAATTTTTTTCATTTATTTCTATTTTCGACAGCAGTTATGCTATTCATATTTCATATCTATATACTCAGTGTTACAGTGTGCTACTTTATTTGTTAATTATATGGGCATGTAGATCAAGCTCTGATTAAAACTACCATGGGCGGATGTGTGGAGTGCTCAGTCAGAGAGCATGTGTATACAAATATCAAAAGACTGACCGTCACTTTCAAACAGAAAGAAAAATGAGAGCGGGTGTAGTAGAGGGCAATGAACCAGCAGGAGAACTCTTGCAGGATGTGCCAGAAATGAGGAGAGATTGCCATGGTCAGGCGAAATCAAGCGGAACCAAGTTGTGCTAGAAGAGTTGAAGGGGGAGCAAATTCAGATGCCGGACCTAATCAGGTGACCTCCAGGAAGGATTTCCTGGATATAAAAGTCCAGCGCGCCAAGACACAGGGAGACTTGGCACCAGGCTGCAGAGTGGAGCAGAATGCTCCAGAGGGACCACAGAGCCAAGCAAGACAGGCCTCAGCTGGAGGCCTGCGTTGCACCAGAGCCGGACACCGCCTGATAAGCTCCGGACTCCTCACAGTAGCGCCCTGAATCCTGTGCATGTTGGTCAGAGCCAGGACCTGCGCTCCACAATGAGTAAGTTCCCGGAAAGCGACGCCAACGGCCAAAAGCCAAAGTTTGGACCTCATTACCTCAAGCATGAGAGACTAGCATCGATGGTCAAGCCTAGAAGAGCTGAGAGAGGACTGCAACAGGAGAGGTGTGCCAGCAACAGCGGAGGAATCACGCAAGTGAACAGGGCCGTCACTTCCAACGTTCACCTACGGTACCGGGGACAGTTGGGATTAGGACTTCAGGTTGGGAGGGGGCCAGTTGGTGTGTGGGAGGCTAAACTTGACCTGATAGACTTTATCCGGAAGAGACTTGCAGCCTAACGGGAAGAACCAGTAACCCCTCCTAGGGCCATATAAAGAGGTGCAAGAGATCCACTCTATATGGCGTTTTTAATCAGAGCTTGATATCATGCAGGGTGGTGAGTGGGCACCCCAAGTGTGATGCTGCACCTAGATCAGGAGGATACATCGCAGGCCCAGTTTTCAGCCCTGTCTCTTAGGTATTGTATGTAGGTAGCATACTGTTGGACTGACTGGGATAAAGTACTTTCAGTCTTCCGTGCATACATCTATGGCTGCATGAGGCTAATACTAGACTTACAGATTTTATGATTATTTATGTGCAGTTGGTGATTAGAGAGCCTATCTGTAGCTAAGGGAGCAGGAATCTTCTCATTTATTGTTATACCATATAGTACAGCATTGCCCATCACTAACTATATCCGACCATATCATGGGATATTTTCCAGTATCAACCTGTTGTATATCTTGGTTGCAAACTCTAACTTATATGTATTGTAAGGCAGCTACCGGACATATAGTTGATGGGAGGTATGTGTCACAGAGTTGGTTGTCATCTGTGATGTAATTCTGGAGTGTTGTTCTAGTGCACATAGAGCGAAGAGGATTGTTTGGTGCATTCGGGAGCAGATTTTACGGGCAACCTGAGAGATGGGCAGGTCTGGTTGCCCACATACCTCACCGATGGGTTGGGTTAACTGGTTAAAATAGAGGCCGTTGTTTGGCACATGGTCTGTGTATGGAGGGAGAAGGCCTCCTGTGTGTTGCTATCTCCAGACTGATCCAGTGTACTGGATGCTAGTCAGCCTGTGTGACCACAGGACTGGTAACCAGAGACTTTGCCTAAAAGACTGTTTTCTTTGTTTTGCCTGCGCTAAAGGCTGTTTGTTTTCCTTTTGCCTGTGGATGGTTTATGAGGTAATAAACCGACATGGACATTTAAATTGAAACGCTTCCTGTTTTGCCTCCCGACGCATCCAAGTGAGTAAAAACCCCACAGTACATAGTGTTTCATCCTCATTTATCCCACATATCATGGCCCCCTGTCACGGGTGTGTCAGAAGTGACAGACAGTCGCCCTGCAGTTGGTTGCAGGAGATCTCTACGTTTGGCATTACAGACACCTTCTTAGAGGCTGTCTCTCTCTAGGACGTAGTGGCTACCTTCCTCTGGCTAATTAACACCCTGGCCTGGGTGTATAAATACCTGCTGTCTGCTAGAGGGCGGTGTCGGCGATACTCACATTACCCCTTGTGAAGGCTCGGAGCAAATACATTACTTCTTCCTCTCTGGATCTATGAGGATGGGTGTTCATCTATCATAAGTCGACTAAAAGCTAAGCTATCTTCCCTTGTTTGTTCCCCCTTGTTGTCCTTAGTTGTCAGTGGGGATCGACTAGTGCTCATCCCCCTCCCTTCCCTAGCCAGGGCCTAACTCCAGGGAAAGATAGGGCGAGGTTCGCGTGCGGCGATTGGTGAAGAACCAATATAGGGATGTTAGTGGAGACAGGGTGCTATTAGATCAGCCTAGGAGGTCTCCACTTCCCTCTTTCCCTAGTGTCTGGGCTCCCTTTCCCTCTTCCCTTTGTGTTGCACTAAGTTTTTCCCACACCTTGCGTGACACCCCCCTGGTGTGGAGGGGTAGCCATCTCTGGTATAGCCCCCTGACTTGGAGGGGTATCCATCATGGTATGGCCCCCTGTTCTCCAGAAGCATTTATATCTTATAAGACCCTGTTAAGGTAAAGTCACTGGGGTCATGTCAATCATATTTTGCATGCCTGCAGAATAAATTGTCTCTTCCAAACCAGAAACAGCCACTGGAGGGGAGAAGAAAAAGAAGTCGTGACAATGCAGTCATCAAATGCATTAAAATGAAGATCAATATACCTAATCTGGTGCCCTTGAGTCATTGGGAGTGGCTAAGGGTAAATGTCATCAAGGGCAATGCAAACTATGGGCAATATACGTCTAGTTTGGGTGCCCTTGAGTCCGTGGGAGCGGCTAAGGGTAAATGTTATCAGGTGCCCGAAAAAGGATTAACAAAGAAGTGGCTGGGTTATTAATAATGCCTTAGTAGACCTTTTCTGCTATTGGTATCTTTCAATTACAATGTCCAAATACTATAAAAGTTATTTAATGGTAAGTTATTAATGTTGATGTTATATGTATATAGCTTTTAAGTACTCCTTCTTTATAAAATATTTCTCTTTATATATATATATATATATATTCATCACTTTTCAGTTAGTAGTAAGTGGGTTTAAGAAATATTACTGCAAGTTGTTGTTAAAAAAATATATATTGGACTAGTGGGTTAAGCTACTGTACATAATAGTGGCTTTTAGAAGCAAAAACTGTGAATTTTTGAAGTATTGGATGTGGCTACAATACATGCAGGATAATAGTTTTTAAGGTATGGCAGATGTCATTATAGAGGTATTCATACTGTGGCTGCTCCCCTTTATCATGGTTTACTTTCCACATCCCCCCCATTAAAGGTTTTTTAGCGACTTTTATTTCGCTTTAGTTACTGTACTTTCAATCACAATTTGGTAGAGTTGCATTGTTTAAATTAATCTGTCGTTGTTCTGGAATTTTGTTACTTGTATGCACAGTCTTTCCATAGCATGTAGGACTGGCTGAAGGCTTTAATGTGCATGGTTGATGGTGGTTGAGTCCATTAAGGCTGCGTGCCCACTATGCATTTTTTAAGCATTTCCGCAGCGTAATTTTTGCTGCGGAAACGCTTAAAAAATGCTTGGTAATATGTCTGCTATGGTCCCCAATGATAATAAGCATATGCTGTGCACATGCTGCGGAAATTTCCGTTGCGGATTATCATTGCGGAAAAATCCGCAGCACATCCATTAATTTTGTGGAATCGCGGAGTTTTAGCCGCCATAGACTATCATTGAGTGCATAACATCCGCATGCATACGAGTATGCATGCGGATGTTATGCGATTCAATGCGCGGATGGTACCCAAGTCTGGAGAAGAAGAGACTCTCCTCCAGATCCGGGTAACATAGTACCTGTAGTTAAAAAAGAATAAAATAAAAAAAAACATATACTTACCTTCTGATGCCCCCCCCCGTCTGCTCCCAGCAGCGCTGCTGGCTCTTCGGCTGCTCGCGGTGGTGTCAAAGGACCTTCCATGACGTCATTTAGTCATGTGACAGGTCACGTGACCGCTGACGTCGGCGGTCGCGTGACCTTTCACATGACTAAATAACATCATGAAAGGTCCTTTTTAGAGCACCGCGAGCCGCCGAAGACACCGGACTCACCGGAGAAGGAGACCGGGGGCCATCGGAAGGTGAGCATAATGTCTTTTTTTATTTTTCAACATTTTTATTCTTTTGTTTACTATTGATGCTGCATTTGCAGCATCGTAACTTGGTCACACAACATAAATCCATGCCGGTTGCATTGATTTATATAGTGTGAACAAGTTGTCAAGCACTTTCCAAGTGATGCTAAAATCGCTTGGAAAAGCGCTTGACAACCCGCATGCGAAATCGCATGTTCAAAACGCTTCACAAACGCTTCTACCTGGCAGAAAAAAACGCATGTAAAATCCACATGTGTTTTTTCTGCCAGGGAGATGCAGAATCGCTCCACAGCATTTTTGCATAATGGGCACTTAGCCTTAAAGTGTCAAATGGCCTCTTTGGTGGCGGTTTTGGAGTCAGATGGAAGTTGCAGACAAGTTAAGGTTGACTAATTTTAATTAATGGAGGATGGAAAACTTCATGGTGGTGAATAGGCTAAGTTTGGTGACCAACATGAAGGATGTCATAATGGTAAAGTCAATGAGGGGCGAGCATGGTGGTTAAGCACAGAAATGAGGATTATAGGGTCATTGGTGCTTTGAAAGTTTACTGGCTCTGTTTGAATGGCAAGCCAGTGCATGCCGCCTCTTTATGGCTGTCTGTCCTGGTGCTGTATGGCAGACAGCTGGGGAGATCACAGTACTTGTGAATCCCAATGTACTAGCACGTCACCAGTCTCCTACTGTTATTGTTTTAATCCTGTGATTCAAATAAAACTGTGGTCATTTTGACAACCAAAATAATGTTTTTTTGTGTATTTATTCCAGTATCTAGGTTTACTGTAGTTATGATTGTTTTATGTGGAATGGGGTCAGTCCCACATCCAAAAGTCAAGAAACCCCAAAGCACTAAGCAGAGGGGGATATGACTTTGGGAGGGGTGGACCTTTAAGTCCTGCAGCTTTGTTGGTATATCTATATAGACTTTAAGTAAGAGTGATTCTGCTTTAAGAGAAATGAGCATAGTATGTCTGTGCATGACTTCTTACTGTGAGTAGGGTGGGGCTTATATAGAGGATGTTACTACCTGTCTTATTTCTCTCTCTTGTTCTCTCACTGGAAGAACTGAAGGAAACATCACCCGCCCTCCCACCCTGTTATAATCCCTGTTCTGCAACGCTTTATTTAACTATTACCTGTATAATGATGACTGCTTTATTGTATTTTGCTGAATTAGCCATTTTATATCTTGTACCATGTCCAATTTTATCATGGCTATAAAGAGTTATTGTTAGCATTAACCTAATTCCAAGGGAAGGGCAATCATTCAGCTATGGTTTCCTAGAGGTTTCCTCCACATGGCGTTTTTCCTCTCCTTACCGCTGTAGGATGACTCTTTGTGAGTCGGTTTATCAAGTTTAGTCCCCTTAATGCTTTTGCAGGGGCATCTACAAAAGTCAAATAGGTGTTTAATTTTTTTAAAAAATGCTATAAGGTGTCATATGTGGCTTGGAATTTATAATCTGTCAGAGATTTGCAGATTTGCAGTTTAGGAGTCATGTGGAAGTTGCAGACAAGTTAAGGTGGACTAATTTTAACTAATGGGGGATGTAAAACCTTATGTGGTGAACAGGCTTTGGTGGCCAGCCCGAAGGATGTATTAATGGTAACATTAATCAGGGGTATGGCATGGTGGTTAAGCTTTTGTACTGTGTAGTTTTAGTGCTTTTTTCTCTATAGGCTTCTATGTGGAGATTTAAAAAATGTTTCATTTTTAAGCGTAGAATGAAAGCTTTTCTGTACTATTAAAAAAGCATTAAAAACGCGGATTCACATCTGCACCAAAACTGCATCAAATAAGGGATAGAAAGCATAAAAGTAATGCAGCAAATATGCAATATCAGAGAAAGTGTTTATTTATTTGTGTAGTGTGTTTAGACAGGCACAGAAAAGTGGTCTGTTCCATTTCTGTGGCCATCTGAACATACGGACTCTTTCAGAAGAAATGAAAACAAACTTAGACTTAATAAAAAAACAGATGTTCAATTTCAGAAAAAAAATACAAATGGAATTCATTTGAACTCCGACTGTATCATTTCAGTCTATGGCCCTGCCATTGATTTGTCTGTATCCTGTTTTAAGGGGATTCAGCAGAACCCCTTGATGCACTGCAGAAACACAGTGTGAACAGGACCTTATACACAATTGTATGGAATAGTGCAGTCTACTATATTAATCAAAACTACCCCAGTAGATGCCAGACATAGGCCAGAAGACACTTTTTTGCCTCCTCCTAGATGATGAATCCTTACAGACACACTAAGTTTGCATATTGGCATGTTGCCTGGCATACACACTAAGGCCTCTTTCACACATCAGTGTCTCCAGTATGTGTGGAGTCCGTATCCACACGTACCGGAGACACATACACACTTAGACCCATTCAAATGAATGGGTCTGCGTACGTCAGTGTGTTTCCGCAGACAGTGTGTCCATGGGCAAAACACGCTGACGTGCATTTTTTACATGCCGCATGGGATTGAAAACGTCAAACACATGTGTACACGGAAGACATCCATGTGTCAGCTGTGTAACACGTACCGGAGCCTGGGAATCAGTGGTACAGTTATTGCTGTTCCCAAGCGCCGGGTGCTGAAGGAATCTCTTATCATTGTCCTGTGCTCGCTCTGCGATCAGCGGAAGCAAGGAACAATGTTGAGAGTAGTATACTGCCTCAGCTGTGTCCAACAAGGGCCCCTGAACTGCCCTGAGCTCCAGAGTGACAGAACACCGCTTACTGAGCTCAGCACAGTTCAGGGGCCCACTCACTGCAGCGAGTCATTTTCTCCTGGTCGTCAGCGTGTGCGGTCACCTCAAGGCACCGCACACGCTGATGAAGACTTGTCAGTCAGATGGATTACTGCGTGGGATGCTGGATTACTTAATCTTCAGATAGGTGAGGAATATAGTTCTTATATCAGATTGTGGTTACACAGCAACTGCCACTGACAAGTTACCATGACACACAAGTGGGAAAAAAGAAAAACATTTTTATTTTGTGTAACCTGCAACCTATTTTGCGTAACCTGCACTACTAATTTTTTGAGGATTTTTTACGGTAATTTTTCTTTTTCAAAAATGCAACAGTTTTTACTTTTAAATAGGTTTTCCGGGACTATATACTTCTAGTTTTTTTTTAGGATAGGTTCTGGCACCTCCATGTATCTGCTGCTTTCAGCTTCCTCTGCGGCTCTATGCACATGAATGTATTATGCCAGATCACCACAGCTCCTTACAGTGTGTGGTGGTCATTGTTAGGTACTGAAGCACAGCCGTACAGAGCTTTGCTGTTCAGCTACATTCACTGTATAAGGGCCTATGCATATATTGCAGATTTGTTGCTTTTTTTTCTGCGCAGATTTTTCACAAAACCTGAAGGGTTTACTAATGCCAGCAAAGTGAATGTGAATCCTGAAGTCTCATGCACACGTTGCTTATTTGTGACTTGCAGATTTGGTGGAAATATAAAACTGCTGCATGTCAATGCTTTCAGCGTTTTTGCTGCAGATTTCACCCATACTAATGAGTGGGGAAAAATCTGCAACAAAAACACATGCAAAGAACGCACGTATTATACTCTGCATTTTTCCAGCCAAGAAATGCAGAATTTTATGCACCAAATACTTAACGTGTGCACATACCCTAAATCTGACTGAAACGGAACTGAAAACGACTGATCAGAGGAACAGCATCGATCTGATATTGATGACATATCCTGATTGTCAGCATTGCTGTGTGCTCTGTCAGTGTGTCTGCCAGTACTGCATTTCCTTGCATAGTCTGCAGTGTGATAATTGTCTAGACAGTTATCTGATCACTATATGGTCATAGTACAGCAGCATTATTGGTGTCATTGTTGGTTCTACTGTGGTAATGTACATTAGTACTTGATTGTGTAATTAGGTACTTCTATGTTCCACTTTCATTTTAATTCTTGTTTATGGTCTGGTTCAAGTTTAACCCCTTCCCGACATGAGTTGTCTATGTACGGCGCTGCGTTCCCTCAAACCGCCATACATATACTTTCTCATGATCGCGCGGGCTCACGCTGAGTGCTGCCACGATTGAGTGCGGGTGCCAGCTCTATATGAAAGTTGACACCGTGCAGCAAAGCCCACGATTGGTGCTAGCACGGATCATGGGTGTTTAACCCCTCTGATGTCGCTGTCAATAGTGACAGCTACATCGATGGACATTGCAGAGGGAGCTCCCTCTCTGATCCCATCGGCACAACGGGTTTGTGATCGAGTTATGCCAATGGTCTTCATGGTGAACCAGGGCCGAAAGAGGGACGGTGACCTGGAAGTTCATGCTCAGAGCAGGAGCTGACACGCCTCCTCCCTGCCTGTGAGACAAAAGCATTGCAGAGTATTACATCAGCGATCAAGGCAGGAAAAGTTGATTTCCCATCCAATGTAAAAAAAAGTTATTACAATTGTAAAAATATTTTAAAAAAATCACAAAAAAATAAAAAAATATGAATCCAATAAATATATTTGTGTACAAAATAAAATAAAAATACATATATTTGATATCGCCACATTGGGAACCTATAAAACTGCCTCACTAGTTAACCCCTTCAGTGAACACCATAAAAAATATAAATAAAAAACAAGGCAAAAAACTATTCTTTATCATCATACCGCTGAACAAAAAGTGGAATAAAAAAGACAAATAAATATGGTATAGCTGAAAACGTCCTCTTGTCCCTCAAAAATCAAGCTGCCATACATCTCCGACATCAGAAAAATAAAAAAGTTATAGCTCTCAGAATAAAGCAATGCAAAAATAATTCTTTTTTCTATACCCAAGTTTTTATTGTGTAAAAACACCAAAAAAAAAGCAACATAAATGTATCGCTGTAATTGTACTGACCTGAAAAAGCTGCCTTATCAATTTTACCACACGTGGAATGGCATACAAAAAAAAACAGTTCCTGAATTGCTGGGTTTTGTTCATTCTGCCTCCCAAAAATTTAAATAGAAAGCGATCAAAAAATGTTATTTGCCTGAAAATGGCACTAATAAAAGACAACTAAAAACCTGCAAGCCCTGTCGACAGAAATATGGAAAAATTAAATTTGGCAATTCACAAACTAGTTTTTGCAGTAAAAAGCATCTTTTAGTGTGTGACAGCTGCCAAACATAAAAACCCGATATAAATCTGGTATCACTGTAATGGCACCGACCTGAAGAATAAAGTAGTCTAGTCACTTATACCGCATCAGGAAAGGCGTAAAAAATAAATAAAACCAATTCTTCACCTGCTGTTGATTTTTTCATTCTGCCTCCCAAAGATCGCAGTAAGGCTCGGCTCACATTTATCCGGCACTCTACGTTGAGCGCTTACACCGGGGTTTCCGTGTAAATCTATGAAATACGTGATTCAGATGGAACGGCTGGCGGAAGATTCCCTGTAATGAGGCAGATGGGGGCACTGTGGACACCATCTGGGCTATGATCCAGAAGTGTCTGTCTTTTCAGGCATGCATAAAAACACGGCCCAGCACAGTTTTGGGCACCTCTAAAAAGAAGGACAATGCTGAACAAAGGCCAGACAGAGTCCAGAGTAACTCTGCTGCCTCATTATAGTGAATTGATCCCTCGGTGTTCATCTGAATTATGTCACTCAGAGATTTTGATGGAAACCCCGATGTAAGGGCTCGGCATAGAGTGCCTGATAAATGTGATCCCAAATGTTATGTAAAATGTTCCCAATAAAAGCTTCAACTCAATCCACAAAAAAGCAAGTCCCCCCAAGTCGGTCATCTGTTAACAGAAATATAGGGGGCTTCCAGGTTACTGGTAGCACAAAGGCTCTGGAAAAGTGCTATAGCTCCTTGCTCCCCAAAAGAAATTCAGCAAAGTTTGCACTCCCAAATCCAAATGCCTTCTCTTTTGTGAGCCCCTGAGTGTAGTGTCCACATGTTTGTTATTTCTGTAGCGATGACAGCCCGCCTAATATACAGGTGCGTGTCTCCAGGAGCATGAGCTGGGCACTACAACGTACTGAGCATTGCAATGGCCGTTTTCAATTTTCACTCAGTAACATCCACTACTGCTTGTTTCTGTAAAACACTCTTAGAGCCAAAATCATCACTGCACCTGTAGATAAATTCCCAAAGAGGTATCATTTCCAAAATGGGGCCTCCTGAGGGAGGATTTTGCTTTTCTAGCCCTTGGGACTCTGTATACAGAGTCCGCAAGCTGTTTTTGGAAACCATGCGCTCCAAGAGGCAAATAGCGCTCTGTCCCTGACGAGTCTCGCCGTATGGCTAAGCAGTACTGTGCAGCCACATGTGGGTTATTTCTACATTGAGCAGAAATTGTGGGACAAATTTTGGTGCAATTTTTATCCATTTTCCAGTGTGAAAATTTTGGGGCTAAAACAAAATTTATGTGGTAAAAATTTACTTATTTTTTTCTTCACTACCCAATGTTATAAAATTCTGTGTCCCACCTGTGGTGGCAATATGATCACTGTACCCCTAGGTGAATTCATTGAGAGGTTTAGTTTGTAAAATAGGGGTCTCTTATGGGGGGATTCTGCTGTTCTGGCACCTCAGGGGCTCTGCCAATGTGGCACCCTCAAACCAGTCCAGTAAAATCTGAACTCCAACATGGTGCTTCTTCCCTTCTGAGTTTTGCACTGTGCCTCAAAAGTAGTTTTCAACCACATATGGGGTATCTGTGTACTTAGGAGAAATTACACAACAAATTTTGGGTTCCATTTTCTCCTGTTACCCTTGTGAAAATGAAAAAATTTGGGGCTAAAAGAAAATTTTTGTGAGAAAAATTAGATTTTTCTATTTTTATGGCTCAACGTTATACACTTCTGTGAAGCATCTGTGGATTCAAGATGCTCACCACACATCTAGATAAGTTCCTTGTGGGGATCTAATTTCCAAAATGGAATCACTTGTGGGGGGTTTCCACTGTTTAGGCACATCAGGGGCTCTTCAAATGTGACATGGCGTCCGCTAAACTCAAATGGCGCTCCTTCCCTTCCAAGCCCTGCTGGGTACTCAAACAGAAGTTTTCCTCCACATATGGGATATTGGTGTGCTCAGGAGTAATCGCACAATTTTGGGGTCCATTTTCTCCTGTTACCCTTATGAAAATAAAAAATGTGGGTCTAAAGTAAGTATTTTGTGAAAAAAAATTAAATGTTTATTTAGGTAGATCTACCTGAGGAAGATAGCTTCTGCTATCGAAATGTGTCGTGGCGTTAGAGAGCATATTAAACAATTAAAGATTTGTGTTTTATAACCTTAATTCCCTGTCTAGTTGTTCTAGCGCTTCCCTAACACCGCACAATTCTTTCCTTCTTGAGGGCTGCTTTATAGTCTCTCTCTGGCCCTGATCACTGGTACTTTGCAAAGTTCTTTGAATAATAGCACATGTGCCTATTCTTTGTATTGATCACACATACATTTAAACATATAAATCAGATCGACTAAAGGGAACTTATTTTCGAATGAGATCTAGCCAAATATTTTAATTCTCTATTTGTAAGAGAGACCTACTTTACGATTTATTAAAGATTTATTCCCATTGTTTAGCATTTGCTATAAGCGTCTAACAGGTGGAGTTTTGTCCAGCACCCAACTTTCCTGATGCAGGGAGCCACTAGGTGCACAATAGAATTCAGTATAACATAGTGGAGAGTCTATAAAATATGTGGATGTACCGTCCATGAAGGCCATTACAATTCAGCGATATTTGATCGGCTTACAACCAAGATTTTGAAACATTTGACAGTCATTGTCGCATATCGGGTCATACACCCTTTCCCCAATCTGTGTCTCCTTTTTCACTAAGCTGCGACCTTTTGTCATGCAAGGTGGATAAAGTGTCTAAATGTAGTGCAAGGTATTTATGACAGGTTTTTTTTACAGCACAAATTGGCACAATTAGCTTGGTAAGTCTTCCCAGATATGTTTTCATTTTAAACTATTAATTTCTTACTGAGAATTTTTAACCATTAGTCCACAGAAAACAGCTTGCTGAATACTCACTTGATGTCAAGTCTGAAAAACAAAGCAAAAGAAAAAAATATTAATAAAACAAAGTATACTTATTTACACAGCATGAAAAACAAATTGATAGAAGTCCCTAAATGTATGAGAACCTAAAAGTCAAAAAAGCAATTATGGAACATTATAGAACATTAGGTTCTCAGTTGTGAGTATTTATTGAAAGGGAAGAGCAATACTGCCAAAACCACAGGACAAAAAGGGGGTGTCAGAACGTAGATTGCAGTTGACCACCAGCCAAAATTAAGAGGACACTGGTCTATTCAAAGTGGGAAAGAGGAGGCAGTTTCACAGGGAATTTAAACAATTTGCTAGGACATTTCTTTATAGTTATTCTTAGCCTAAGGTCACGGCCCAACTATCAGTATTCGGTCAGTATTTTTTCTCAGGAGTGGGAGCCAAAACCAGGAGAGGAACAATCAGAGAAAAGGTATAATAGAAACAAGTCACCAATTCTGCATTTATCACCCACTCCTGGTTTGAGACAAAAATAAAATTAAAGAGATTCTGTTAATAGGTTTTTGCCACCTAATCTGATAGCAACAAGATGCAGAGACAGAGACCCTGATTCCAGGAATGTATCACTTACTGAGCTGCTTAGTGTAGTTTTAGTACATTCTTTGTTTTATCAGAGGGAGATTATTCCTAGAGGACTAGTAAACCTGCTACCAGGTAGCCAAACATATTCATGAGCTCTGTATAACCACACCCACACCACTGATTGGCAGCTTTCTGTGTACATTGCACATGGGCCAAAAGCTGTCAATCAGTGATGTGGGCGGGATTATACAGACATCTGGTTTCAGGTAACTAATAGATCTGCAGCAAATAAAACAGCGATTTTATTAAAATTACAGCAAGCAGCCCAGTAAGTGATACATTGTTAGAATCAGGGTCTCTGCCTCTACATTATACTGCTCTCAAATGAGGTAGCAAAACCAGGTGACAGATTTCCTTTAATAGATATATAAAGTACTTACTTTGGGAAAGACATGCATTGAAGCAGATAGCCAGTGCGAAGGCTCCCAGCAAGAAGTTAAATGTGCTCATGTTGTTTGTTTGTTCTCCACCTGTAAAAAAATAACAATGTTTGTTTTTTTGTAGCTTTTTGGCCATCACAACTATTTATTTGCTAATCTAAAAAGTTAAATCCTTCCATTCTTCATATACTGTTATTATTCAGTACTAACTCTACGCTGATCTGAAATTATAGGGTAAACAACATGTATTACTTTGGCTAGTAATGTCCTTGAACTGATATACCCCGAGGGTAGAAATGTTGTCCCACTAGTTATTTTTTTTCTCTGAAATACCAGGATTTCTCTCTATAGTCCTCTATTATAAATGGTAAAAGATATTTGTCTTTTTATCTATCTATCTTTCTTTCTGTCTATCTATGAAGGAAATAAGAATAGGAACAGCTTGGTCCCAAAAACAAAACATTACTATGACTCTGACTATGACTAATATCATTGTGTATGTGTTTTATTTTATGACTGCTTTTCCAATACTGAATAATTGTTTCACGAATCTGAATATCATAGCCTGGCCAAATATGTTCTGTCAATTATGACTTATCAAATATGTTATACTGTATGTAAGCTAAATCCGCAACTCACTAGCGTAGCTGCTGGGGGGGCAGAGAGGGTCTGACTCGGAGGGGCCCACCCAGAACGGCGGACACCCTTAAAGGGAATCTGTCACCACTTTGGAGTTATCAGACCTCTACTATTTATAGGAGTTATTCATCTTAGACCCACAGCCTGCAGACTGGCAGGTTCTAGTCTGAGCAACGTGATGACATGATTATGTCACTGTGTTGGTAATCCTGCACCTTGCCGCTGCCTGCCAGTGAACTTGCCGGGTTAGGTGATTACATGTTTATTTTACTTTTGTATTGTGTGAGGATCATGAAAAAGAGTGGAGGCTACATACAGAGTGGGGGTTATTAAGGAAGTCATCATAGTTCATTGGGGCTACCAAGAGGGCCATCATACAGCGTAGGGGATACACATCAGGTCATCAAGCAGAGTGGGGGCTACTAAGGAGGCCATCACACTGTGGGAGCTACTAAGGGAGCCATAATGCAGCATGTGGGTACTAATGGTTCTATGAAACAGCATGGGAGCTACTAAGGAGGCCATTATACTGAGTGGGGGCTATCCTACAGTGTTGGAGTTACTGTGAAGGCCATCATACGGAGTGCTGGCTACTAAGGGGCCATTATACAGTGTGGAGACATCGTACAGTGTGGGGCTATTGTGGAGCCATTATACAGTGTGGGGGACATCATTCAGAGTGGGGACTACTATGGGGGCCATTATGCAGTGTGGAGACATCATACAATGTGGGGGCTACTGTGGGGCCATCATACAGTGTGGGTGTTATCATTCAAAGTGGGGACTACTATGGGGCTACTAAGGGGGCCAACATACAGTGGGTGGACTACTGTAGTGGCCATTATACAGTTCGAGGACTACTGTGGGGGCTATCATACAATGTGGGGGCCATCATAGAGTGTATGGGTTAATGTGGGGCAATCGTATAGTGTGGGGACATGATACATTGTGGAGGCTACTTTGGGGGCGAACATACAGTGTGGGGTCTAATAAGGGCCCTCATACAGAGTGGGTGTTACTATATTATAGAGTGGGGTTAGTAAGGAGTGCATCATATAGCATGAGGGCTACTAAGGTGGTTATCTTACAGAGTGGGGGCTACTAAGGGGCCATCATTACAGTGTGGTGGCTACTATGGATGCCATCATACAGTGTGGGGCTATTAAACAGTATTGGAGCTACTGTGGAGGCCATCATAAAGAGTGAGGGCTACTAAAGGGACCATCATTCAGAATAAAGGTTAAAAAAGGGGGCCATCATACAGAATATGGGCTACAAAGTGGGCCTTGATAGAGAGTGAGGGCTACTAAAGGGACCATCGTACAGTGTGGGGGCCACTGTTGGTGCTCTCATAGTATGGGGACTACTGTGGTGCCATCGTACAAGCATGGGGGTCTATTAAAGGGGCCACCATACAGTATAGCTGTTACTAAGGAGGCCATCATTTAGTGTGCTTGATATTAAGAGGGCCATGATACAGTGTGTGGATGACTCTGGGGGCAATCATACAATGTGGGGACTACAGCCGGATCCATCATACAAAGGGGCTCCTTAGGGGGCCATCATACAGTGTGGGAGTTACTAAGTGGTCCATCATACAGCATGGAGACTTCTAAGTAGGCCATCATCCATTGTGGGGGCAAGGCAACTAAGGAGGCCATTATACAGAGTGAGGGCTACCATAAAAGTCATCATACAGTTTGGGGGTCATCGCACTGTGTTGGAGCTATTGTGGAGGCCATCACACAGAGTAGGGGCTACTAAGGGGGCCAACATACAGTGTGGGGACATCTTACAGTGTGGGGCTACTGTGGAGCCATCATACAGTGTGGGGGCCATCATTCAGAGTGGAGACTACTATGACTTCCATCATACAGTGTAGAGGCTACTTAGGGGGGCCAGCATACAGTGTGTGGACTACTGTGGGGCCATTATACTGTGCGAGGACTACTTTGGAGCCACCATATAATATGGGGCCATCATATAGCGTGGGGACATGATACAGTGTGGAAGCCATCATACAGTGTGGGGACTCTAAGGGCAGTCATACAGTTCGGGTGTTACTAAAGGGGCCATCATACAGTGTGGGCCCTGCTAAGGGGGCCATCATATAGTGAGGGATTACTAAGGGGTGCATCATATAGCAAGGGGGCTACTAATGCCACCATCATACAGAGTGGAGGTTATTAAAGGGGCCATCATACAGTGTGGGGGCTACTATGGAGGCCATCATACAGAGTCAGTACTACTAAGGGGACCATCATACAGTGTTGATAACATCATACATTGTGGTGACTACTATGGGGGGCCAACATACAGTGTGTAAGCTATTATGGATGCCATCATACAGTGTGATGGCTACTGTGGGGACCATCATACAGTGTGGGGGTAACTGTATTGTCATCATACAATGTGTGGGCTACTGTGGGGCCAAGATACAGTGTGGTGGGTTCCAAATTGGGCCATCATAATGTATAGAGGCCACTAAGAGGGCCATTCCAAAAGTGTGGGGACTATTGTGGAGGTCATTATACAGTGTGGGGAGTACTGTGGGGGTCATCATTCAGTGTTGGAGCTACAAAGAGGGTCTTCATACAGTGTGGGAGATACTATGGAGGCCATCATACAGTGCGGGTGCCATTATACAGTGTTGGGTTACTGTTGAGGCATCATAGAGTGTTCGGACTAATGTGGCACCATCATACAGTGTTGGGGCAACGGTGGGAGGCATTATATAGTGTGGGGACTACTGTGGGGGCCATCATACAGAGTGGGGGTTGCTAAAAAGGAAATTATACAGTGTGGGGGCTACTATGAAGGCAATCATACAGTGCAAGGACCATCATATAGTATTGGGTCTATTGTGGAGGCCATCATACAGAGTGTAAGCTACTGAAGGATCCATCATACAGTGTGGGAGGTACTAAGGGGCATCTTACAGTGTGGGTGGCATTCTATTGTGTAGAGGGGAGCTGGGGTCCCATCATACTATGAATATGGGAGCTGTGGGGACATCATACTGTGTAGAGGGGAGCTATGGGGAGATCATACTGCTGATAACGGAACTGTGTGGGCATCATAGTGTGTGTAAAGGAGCTGTACAGGTGGGATTCAGGTGACATTATTAATTGTTTATTGGGCACTTATTGTTATAGGGACACTCAGGGTATTGTGACTGTTAAGGGGCAAACAAGAGTCATTTATTACTTTGTAATGGTGCAAAATGTGGGCACTGTTTTCTAGGGAACTTGTACATGGCATTTATATTTTCTAGGGGCAATTTTATCATCTAGAGGGCACAAAGGAGGCATTTTGCTTTGTAGGGAGCATATTGGTGATTATGATGTAAGGCATTAAGAGGAGCACTGTTTTTGTGCCCCACAGCAGGTGCAGTAATAGGGACACATTCAGCAGCAGTGGCTCAGCATTGGTGTGACAGCAGGATTAGGAGTTTGTGCGGACCCCTAAGTGAATGTAGTCTATCCATGAAAAAAACAGAACATATACGTGATTCATGGACATCTGTATGTGGCCTTATGATAGGGAAAAATTGGAGAACAGTCACTTGATGATGCATATTCTCCTAATGTCATTCACAGAATACAGTTGACTTAAAGAAGTTGTCCACTACTTACACATCGATGCCCTATCCTCAGGATAGAGCATCAATGTCTGATCGGCCGGGGTCCGGCACTGGGCAACCTTGCCGATCACCTGTCATCCGCCTCCTATTCAATTCAATGGGAGGTAGATGTGTAGTATCCCGCAGCGGCCACTACAACTAGATGGCCAAGCTCAGCAAGTTGGTACTTCCGGCCAGCAGCCACCGACGATAACAGCTGATCAGCGGGGGTGCCAGGTGCCGGACCCTGGACGATCAGACATTGATCAATGTGCAAGTAGTGGACAATCTCTTTAAATCATGACTATATTTTGTGGCTTGTGAGAGCAGATAATTTTGGCAAACTTCCTCAGCCATCTTCACTAACAGAAAACAGATCTTTAGACATATACCAATCAACATATTTATCGTATCCTCATACTGAGAACCATGTAAAATCAGGGAGAATAACTCAATATTCCATATAGATAGTTTTTTTTTCTACAACTGCTGCAGTTACAACATTTTCATTCCATACCAAACATTTTGGGTGAAGATAGTCTGAAATAAGAATTTCCCATTAAGAGAAACCTGCCACAATAGGGCACTTTATCATGTCAAAGACAAGATTTCCCTTCCGAAAATATAAAATCTTTCATATAGACCTTGTTCCTTTACTAATTAACCACATACAGTGGGTACGGAAATTATTCAGACCCCTTTAAATTTTTCACTCTTTGCTTCATTGCAGCCATTTGGTAAATTCTAAAAAGTTCTTTTTTTTCTCATTAATGTACACTGCATCCCATCTTGACTGAAAAAAAGCAGAAATGCAGAAATTTTTGCAAATTTATTAAAAAAGAAAAACTGAAATATCACATGGTCATAAGTATCCAGACCCTTTGCTCAGACACTCATATTTAAGTCACATGCTGTCCATTTCCTTGTGATCCTCCTTGAGATGGTTCTACTCCTTCATTGGAGTCCAGCTGTGTTTAATTAAACTGATAGGACTTGATTTGGAAAGGCACACACCTGTCTACATAAGACTTCACAGTTCACAGTGCATGTCAGACCAAATGAGAATCATGAGCTCAAAGGAACTGCCCAAGGAGCTCAGAGACAGAACTGTGGCACAGATCTGGCCAAGGTTACAAAAGAATTTCTGCATTACTCAAGGTTCCTAAGAGCACAGTGGCCTCCATAATCTTTAAATGGAAGAAGTTTGGGACCACCAGAAATCTTCCTAGACCTGGCCGTCCAGCCAAACTGAGCAATTGTGGGAGAAGAGCCTTGGTGAGAGAGGCAAAGAAGAACCCCAAGATCACTGTGGCTGTGCTCCAGAGATGCAGTAGGGACATGGGAGAAAGTTCCACAAAGTCAACTATCACTGCAGCCCTCCACCAGTCGGGCCTTTATGGCAGAGTGGCCCGACGAAAGCCTCTCCTCAGTGTAAGACATATGAAAGCCCACATAGAGTTTGCTCAAAAAAGGACTCCCAGACTATGAGAAATAAGATTCTCTGGTCTAATGAGACGCAGATAGAACTTTTTGGAGATAATTCTAAGTGGTATGTGTGGAGAAAACCAGGAACTGCTCATCACCTGCCCAATACAATCCCAACAGTGAAACATGGGGGTGGCAGCATCATTCTATGGGGGTGTTTTTCAGCAGCAGGGACAGGACAACTGGTTGCAATTGAAGGAAACATGAATGCGGCCAAGTACAGAGATATCCTGGATAAAAACCTCTTCCAGAGTGCTCTGGACCTCAGACTTGGCCGAAGGTTCACCTTCCAACAAGACAATGACCCTAAGCACACAGCTAAAATAACATAGGAGTGGCTTCAGAACAACTCTGTGACTATTCTTGACTGGCCCAGCCAGAGCCCTGACCTAAACCCAATTGAGCATCTCTGGAGAGACCTGAAAATGGCTGTCCACCAACATTCACTATCCAACCTGATGGAACTGGAGAGGATCTGCAAGGAAGAATGGCAGAGGATCCCCAAATCCATGTGTGAAAAACTTGTTGCATCATTCCCAAGAAGACTCAGGGCTGTACTAGCTGAAAATGGTGCTTCAACTCAATGCTGAGCAAAGGGTCTGAATACTTATGACCATGTGATATTTCAGTTTTTCTTTTTTAATAAATTTGCAAAAAGTTCTACATTTCTGCTTTTTTCAGTCAAGATGGGGTGCAGAGTGTACTTTAATGAACTTTCTAGAATTTACCAAATGGCTGCAATGAAACAAAGAGTGAAACATTTAAAAAGGTTTGAATACTTTCCGTACCCACTGTATATGATTTTTGTCCCTAAAATATTTAATGTGAGAATACAAAGAACCTAGCCAATAATGTTAACAGGTACACAAAAATAAATAAGTACAAAAATAAATGACATGCACCAATGTAAATCTGAAGCATTTGTTTTTATTTTAGGGGGAGCTATAAAAAGAAAGGTAACACAATTATCAAATTACCTAAAAAAATTATTCTATCAAATTGCCATAAAAAAATCCATATTTTCTAGGCAAAATATATAGTTTGCCTGTTAGCAATATTGTATTTTATGTACATGCTGGCCCATGGGGATCCCCAAAGAAACTCATAAGCACTTTGTATGTGGTAAGATAAATGAGTGCATCTGCAATACTGTCATTTACTGCTAATCTGGGAGAAATGCTAAAATCTCAGCAGTCATAAGAACATTCTAATTTCAGAAAACAAAATTTGACTGAAATTGATTCTGCTGTGTTGTCTACGATTCCTTACCTTCTATCAGTTGTCAATGTCACCAGTCAGAGTCATCTGTTCATCTGGTCACCTTTTCAAGATGGAAATGTGAACTTAAAACATTTCACCAATGAGTATTTGTGACCACACCTGAGATAGCAGAAATTACACACATGGTACACTACATACTGCCTCTAGCCTGCAGCTATTGGACACATAGTGTCCAATGCATCACCAGTCTTTCAAGTTAGTATTAGTCTCAGCTACATAGTATCCTAGAGACAAAATACTGAAATAACTATTCTGACAGTGACGTCAAAGAAAGCTTTATTCCACCCTGTATTTTATAAGACAGGACAAAATATTAAATTGATGCATAGCAATTTAAATAACCTTTGTACATACACCATATTGTAGAAAATTTCCATTGATAAGTCCACAATTATTTGTAAAATTAACAAGTCTTAACTCTTGACATCAGTAAAGGCAGATATATTGAGATACTGGCAAGTGTTGCGCCTTGACCATCAAAGTTGACCCTTGAACATCAGAGTTTGCTGAACACCAGAGCCTTGTACAGATTTCTGACAGATTGAAAGTCAGAGATACTGAAATAGAAAAGGGGATACGGGCAGCACGCTGGCTCAGTGGTTAGCACTGCAGCGTTGGGGTCCTGGGTTCAAATCTCACCAATGACAGCATCTGCAAGGAGTTTGTATGTTCTCCCCGCGTTTGTGTGGGTTTCCTTCAGGTTCTCCGGTTCCTCCCATATTCCAAAGACATACTGATAGGGAATTTTTATTGTGAGCCCCATTGTGGACAGCGATTATAATATACGTAAAGCGCTGCAGAATATGATAGCACTATATAAGCTATGAATAATAAAAGGACAGTCTGGAGAACAGGGAAGTTTGTATGAATTGAGGATGTGGCTGGCAACGAGTGCATTCTGGCAATAGGAAGACTTTAGCTATCACAGTAGGTATATTTTGGCTAATGAGGGCATTCTGACAATAAGGGGACTGTAGTTGTCACAGTAGGTATATTGTGGCTAATGTAGGGGGAACATTGTGTCTGGCACTGGCACTGAATGGGCGGACACTTAATAATATTAATAATAATAATAATAATAGTCTTTATTTATATAGCGCCAACATATTCCGCAGCGCTTAACAATTCACAGGTTCATATACAACAGTCATAAGTAACATAGCTAAAGATAATACAATAATTACAGCAAAAATAAGAGCTTACAATCTACAATGAGGTGGGGGTGACACAAAGTACAATGGCTTATTTACAAGGATGGTCCAGCCATCTTGAGGGAATGAGGGATAGATAAAGGCTGCATGAGCTCATCACCAGCCAGTATCTGTAGTGCTTTTGGGTTCGGTGGAGACTTATGTTTGGAGAAATAAGGGATGGGCTATAAGAATATAAAAGGACTTCGATTAGGGAAGGTGATAGGCTGCTTTAAACAGGTGTGTTTTTAGGGAGCGCCTAAAACTGTGTAAGTTGTGGTTCATCCTAATTTCTTGGGGTAGAGCATTCCAAAGAATAGGTGCAGCTCGGGAGAAGTCTTGAAGCCGGGAATGGGAGGTACAGATTAGTGCGGATGTTAGTCAAAAGTCGCTTGCGGAGCGTAGAGAACGGGTAGGCCGATAAACAGAGATGAGGGAAGAGATGTAGGGGGGTGCCACACTGTGGGTGAGAACAAGCAATTTAAATTGGATCCTATAATTCTTGGGCAGCCAGTGCAATGACTGTCACAGAGTGGTGGAGTCTGAGTAACGGTTAGCCAAATAGATGACCCTGGCTGCAGCATTAAGGATGGACTGGAGGTGGGAAAGTCGAGTGAGGGAGAGGCCAATTAATAGAGAGTTACAGTAGTCAAGGCGGGAGTGGATCAGGGCAACACTTTGGCTATAATACTCACCTCCAGTATTATCATTTAAAGGACTTATTCAGGATTTAAAAAAATAATCAAAAAGGGTATGTAATGTGTATAAAATTAAAAATAACAATTACCTGTCAAATCTCTCTCCATTCCACCTATTCCAATCACTAGGTTTTGGTGCTGCAGGGATGTATAACACAAGATTGCTGACTGGATGCAGCAGTCAGGCCCGTATTTGCCACTAGGCACCAGAGGATTTTTTAATCAACCCTCCCCTCCTCAGACTCCATAAGAAAACCGTCTTTGTGGGTGTGGGGGGAAGCTTCATGTAAAGTGCTGCGGAATATGTTGCCGCTATATAAATAAAAAATTATTATTATTAATTATTATTATTCATTTGTATTAAGACGCTAATACAAATGAAAGTCCGTGTTCACCAGCACTTCCGTGGTCAGTGGAGCTCCAATCAGCTCCCTCATCCAGTGTGTGCATGATCCTGATGTCAGGACAGCATAATGAATTTACTTCATCATGCTGCCAACATTTTTGCAGAGCGCTGCAGAGTAGAAGAGGCCGCCGGAGCAGGTAAGTGCTCATTGAGCCGAAGATAAAGGGGGTTGCATGGGGGGAGAGGTGTGTGAAAAAGAGGGCTGCATGGGGGGATGTCTCTAAAAAAGGGGGCGGCATTGGGGGGGGATGTCTGTGAAAAACGGGGTCACATGAGGGGGAAAAAGGCGACTGGAATGGGGGCTTGTCTCTAAACAAAGTGGGCCGCATGAGGGGGTTATTTCTCTAAACAAAGGGACTGTAAAATGAGGTGGGTGTCTGTGAAAAAGGGGCCACATGGAGGGCAGTCTTTGAAAAAAGGGGCCGCATGGGGGGATGTCTTTGAAAAAGGGGGCAGCGTGAGTTGGGATAGCTGTAATAGGGGCATCGTGGAATCACTATGGAAAAAGGGGCAGCGTGGGGTTTGATCACTATGGAAAAGGAGCAGCGTGGGGTGGGATCACCATGGAAAAGGCGTCAGTGTGGGGTGGGATCACTATGGAAAAGGGGGCAGCATGGAGTGGCATCACTATGGAAAAGGGGGCAGCATGAGGTGAGATGGCTAAAAAAGGGGCAGCTTGGCATCACTATTGAGAAGGGGCAGCATAGGTAGGATCGCTATGGAGAAGGAGGCAGCATGGGGTGGCATCACTATGGAAAAGGGGGCAGTGTGGGGTGGGATCGATATGGAGAATGGGCAGCGTGGGGTGGGATCGATATGGAGAATGGGCAGCGTGGGGTGGGATCACTATGAAGAAGAGGCAGCGTGGGGTGGGATCACTATGGAGAAGGGGCAGTGTGGGGTGGGATTGTTATGGAGAAGGGAGCGGCCTGGGGTGGCATCACTATGGAAAATGGGGCAGCGTGGGCTGGGATCGCTATGGAAAATGGGGCAGCATGGGGTGGGATTGCTATGTTGAAGGGGCAGTGTGGTGTGGAGTTGCTATGTTGAAAGGGCAGCGTGGGGTGGGATCACTATGGAGAAGGTGCAGCGTGGGGTGGGATCACTATTGGAGAAGAGGCAGCGTGGGGTGGGATCACTATGGAGAAGGGGGCATGTGGGGTGGGATTGCTATGTTGAAGGGGCAGCATGGTGTGGAGTTGCTATGTTGAAAGGGTAGAGTGGGGTGGGATGTCTATGGAAAAACAGGCAGCGTGGGGTGGGATCACTATGGAGATGGGACAGTGTGGGGTGGGATTGTTATGGAGGAGGGGTGGCCTGAGGTGGCACCACTATGGAAAATGGGGCAGTGTGGGGTGGGACCGCTATGGAAAATGGGGCAGCGTTGGATCACTATGTTGAAGGGGCAGCATGGGGTGGGATCGCTATGTTGAAAGGGCAGCGTGGGGTAGGATGTCTATGGAAAAACAGGTAGCTTGGGGTGGTCTCAGTATGTAGGAGTAGCGTTGAGTGTTCAGTATGGGGAAATGGGGTCAGTATGGAGAAGGCTAACGTGAGGGAGAGAGTTCAAAGAGGGGGCAGCATGGGGTGGGGACACTGTGGAAATTGTAGTTCATAAGTAAGGAGGGTTTGATTAGTAGATTTATAAGGGGGATGGCATGGTGGTCATAGTATATAAGGGGCGACGGTGTGGTGGTCATAGTATTTCGGTGGGACGGCGTGGTGGTCATAGTATATAAAGAGAGATGGTGTGGTGGTATTGGTATATAAAGGGGGACAGAATTTTGATGATAGTATATAAAGGGGGACTGGGTGGTGGTCATAGTATGTAAAGTAGGATGGCATGGTGGTCATAGTATGTGAAGGGGGAACAGTGTGGTCATCATAGTATAGAAGGGGGGAAGGCGTGGTGATCATAGTATATAAAGGATGATGGCGTGGTGGTAATGGTATATAAGGGGGGATAGCGTGGTGGTCATAGTGTAGAAGGGGCACAGCGTGGTGGTCATAGTATAGAAGGGAGGATGGCGTGGTGTGAATATTTTATAGAAAAGGATAGTGTGGAGGCAATGTACTATTAGAGGGACAGTGTGGGGTAATTTTTTATGCAGGGATCACAGCGAGAGGTAGTTTTTTTTGGGGGGGCACAGCGTTGGGCTTATTTGGGGCACAGCATGGGTGGTTCTTTTTATTGAGGAGCATAATAATGACATTATTATTTTTAAAGGCATCGTGTCGGGATGTGCTGCAGAAGACTGGAGAAGGTGGAGATCTGCAGAGACTAGCTGTGGATGGGAAAAGTCGTCATTGCATCAGAACCTGTGAGCTACCTAGTTGTAAGAGTGGCCAAATACATTAGCTAAATGCATATTTTAAATGACCGCTGATCTGCTATATCAAGCAGATTGTCAGTCATTTAAAAGCCTGTTTAGACAGAATGTAGCCTCACTTTCATGTTGTGGTAGGTTGACTCACTCAGTTGCTCTCAGAGGAAGACACAGGAAACTTGGGGGTCAAAGTCTGTGGCTGGTTTATTACTTTCATAAACCAGAAAACAACATAAACATGGCATTTCCGGCAATATGGCAACACAAAAGATAAATGATTGCACACTCCATAGCATGCGGGATTCGCCCACTCAGGTTGCTATTCACTTCAGCTCTTACAGAAGTTCCACACAGGAGACTTCCATCATCTCCAAACAGACAACAGCAGAAAAAACTCAATGCTGGAGATTTAACCTCTCCAGCCACACCCTTGAGATGGAGATATGGTGAGCAGGCTTCCCACACATCTCACACCTGCTCACAAAAAATTCAACTCAAGATGGTTGATTAATCTCTTTAACACCTAACATGCTGGAGACAAGCTTCTGGGTTTCACATCATGGAAGACAGCAACCTCCATGATACATATCTCCCCTCACATGCATCGCCAGTGACCCTGTCACAATGTACACAGAACGATCTTTACATGATCGTCCTGGGCACATAGAATAGCATTGTTCTGGGCAGCATGTGTTCACAGGCCAATGTACTGCCAAGAAAGATGATATTTAAAGGGCATCTGTCACCCCCCCCAAATGATAAACTACATAAACATTTATTTAGGGAACGTAGTTCATATAAAAATCATACCAGGCATGTACAGTTTAACGTAAAAATGAAAAATCTTCTGTTATTTTTTTATGCAAATGAGGGCTTATTGGTGCTCCTTTGGCATAGCCTATGTTTTGGTGCACCATTACACTCTTCTATTTGTATATTAAAGCCAGTTCCCTGTGTTGATTGACAGCGCTTCATTGGTAAGAGCGAGCGCTGCCTAAAATTAATGTGCTCCAAGTGTCATTGTGGCTGTGCACACATGTAGGTGCAGGTGCGTTCTTATTTCTGGTTCCTGCCTGTCTTTGGCCATGGCTTGAGCAGCTTCAATGAGGGGTGTTTAAGTGAGCAAACAGAATGTACATGTCACATAGTGCTGAAGGCACTCACTACACTTCCAGGTGCATCGAGCGGCGACCACGGACAAGGCAGGATCCACGCATCAGAGCACATCCATAACCACATTGTGTATACACCCGCAATGTCAATTGGAGCACTCGCTGTTTTCAACAGACCACTGTCAATGCAAAGGATTAGCTTTAATATGCAAATATTAGGGCATAAACGTGTACCAAGGCATAGACCACGCCAAGGGTGCACTAAAACACCCTACTTTGCATATTAAATAAATGTGGATTTTTCAGCAAAAGTTAAGTTAAACTGTATACACCTGGTATAATTTTTAATAGACAAATTTCCATAAGTATTTTAGCGGTTAGCACATCAACATGAGGACCATGCATGTGCCACCATATTAAAAATATATAATTCTTTATTGAGTACATATAATTAAATCAATACATGATAATAAATAGGCAATAGATATGTGCAATCAGATCTAGGGGTGCAGAAAATTGTAGTATTAACATGCCGGGGGGGGAGGTAGAGGCTGGCAGGTAATAAATATGCAACGAAGGTAAGGTATAAAGGGATTAATACAATAATTGCTGGTTCTAAAGAATTACATGTTCAATCACACACAGTGTCTATATTAGATAATACAGAGCCAGCAAAACAAGCATTAGAGATATATGGTCCATATACTGTAGATTTAAAACACCAGCTTGGT
Source organism: Phyllobates terribilis (assembly GCF_046119375.1). Lineage (NCBI taxonomy): Eukaryota > Metazoa > Chordata > Amphibia > Anura > Dendrobatidae > Phyllobates > Phyllobates terribilis. Next base: position 642,250,599 of record NW_027362762.1, read on the forward strand.
TACCCAGCTGTGAAATAAATGCCGCACAAGAGGGTTGGTACAAGAGTATCCTGCTTCCCAACGCGCGTTTTGCGTGGAATGTCAAGAGCTTTCTAAAGGGAATGTGTACATTTGTGCCAACAAGACCTTTTTAAGACCAGGTGACCTGTCACATGGTGCACCACGTGATCGGGGAGTGGCCAATAGTACTGTATGAATGGCACATGCGTCCGGCACAGACCGTGCCGCATCGCCGCAAGCTCCGCCATCAAGATTGGGAACGAGCAGAGGAGCTGCGTGCGCACAACTATCGAAACGCCGGGCAGCAGTGAGGGGGCCGCAACCACATCGGAGGCACGCGTACAACAGACACACTGAAGGCAAGTATAAAGTATCAAAATAACACTGTATATTGGCCAAGATATAACATCATAATAGAGAGAAGGGGCATATAAGGGACTGTAAGATATATAGTAGACAACAACAAACAAATAATCAGTATTGTATAGTAACTCAATATATAAAAGAATTATGATGATTATTACAAAGAGAATCATTACAATAGTGGGTAGCATAGCAAGGTTATCAGTAATGCATATACAGTGGGAAAAAAATATGAGAGAGGCCTGTAATAGACATCATAGGTAGACCTCAACTATGAGAGACAAAATGAGAAAACAAATCCTGAAAATCACCTTGTCTGATTTGGAAAGAAATTATTTTCAAATTTTGGTGGAAAATAAGTATTTGGTCAATTACAAAAGTTCATCTCAATACTTTGTTATATATCCTTTGTTGGCAATTACAGAGGTCAAAACGTTTTCTGTAAGTCTTCACAAGGTTGGCACACACTGTTGCTGGTATGTTGGCCCATACCTCCATACAGATCTCTAGATCAGTGATGTTTTGGAGCTGTCGCAGGGCAACACGGACTTTCAACTCCCTCCAACTCCCTCTATAGGGTTTAGATCTGGAGACTGGCTAGGCACTCCAGGACCTTGAAATGCTTCTTACGAAGCCACTCCTTCGTTGCCCTGGCGGTGTGCTTGGGATCATTGTCATGCTGAAAGACCTAGCCACGTTTCATCTTCAATGCCCTTGATGGAAGGAGGTTTGCACTCAAAATCTCACGATACATGGCCCCATTCATTCTTTCATGTGCACGGATCAGTCGTCCTGGTCCCTTGGCAGAGAAACAGCCCCAAAACATGATGTTTCCATCCCCATGCTTCACAGTAGGTATGGAGTTCTTTGGATGCAACTCGGCATTCTTTCTACTCCAAACACGAGTGTTTCTACCAATCAGTTCTACTTTGGTTTCATCTGACCATATGACATTCTCCCAATACTCTTCTGGATCATCCAAATGCTCTTTAGCAAACTTCAGACTGACCCGTACATGAAATGGCTTAAGCAGGGGGACACGTCTGGCACTGCAGGATCTGAGTCCCTGGCGGCGTAGTGTGTTACTGATGGTAGCCTGTGTAACGTTGGTACCAGCTCTCTGCAGGTCATTGACTAGGTCCCCCCTTGTGGTTCTGGGATTTTTGCTCACCATTCTTGAGATCATTTTGACCCCACGAGGTGAGATCTTGTGTGGAGCCCCAGATTGAGGGAAATTATCAGTGGTCTTGTATGTCTTCCATTTTCTAATTATTGCTCCCACAGTTGATTTCTTCACACCAAGCTGCTTGCCTATTGCAGATTCAGTCTTTCCAGCCAGGTGCAGAGCTACAATTTTGCTTCTGGTGTTCTTCGACAGCTCTTTAGTCTTCACCATAGTGGAGTTTGGAGTGTGACTGTTTGAGGTTGCGGACAGGTGTCTTTTATACTGATAACAAGTTCAAACAGGTGCCAGTACAACAAGTAATGAGTGGAGGACAGAGGAGCCTCTTAAAGAAGAAGTTACAGGTCTGTGAGAGCCAGAAATCTTGCTTGTTTGTAACTGACCAAATACTTATTTTCCACCAAAATTTGAAAACAATTTCTTTCCAAATCAGACAATGTGATTTTCAGGATTTGTTTTCTCATTTTGTCTCTCATAGTTGAGGTCGACCTAGGATGTCAATTACAGGCCTCTCTCATCTTTTTAAGTGGGAGAACTTGCACAATTGGTGGCTGACTAAATACTTTTTTCCCCACTGTACTCACGGTGACAGATTTTTTGTTGAAAAATTTTTTTTTCAGCTTTGATGGCATGTTTTTTCTACAGGTGTGTGAATGTCAGATGGGTGCTAAGGTTTTTCCCCACTGTAATATATGAGTATTGCCATGATGAAGTTAGTGTAGCACAAAAATCCATAGGTAGTTAATCTTCAGTATAGATGCAATTCATGGAGCCTGAGCTAATGGAAGGAACTGAATAAGATAGAAATAAAAAACAAACAACAGATAAAAAAAATTACTAAATAAATAGTAAGCACAATGGACGATAAATAGCCTGAACAAGAAAGTTAGTAGGGATAGTATAGCCATTTAATTTAAAAACATAAAAAAAAGAAGGTGAACATATGGGGAGAGCCATGTATTAGAGGAGTGAAGAAAAACTAAGGGACTCATTGAGTCCCTTGGGGGACATTGTATCCAAGGTGACGATCCACCTTGCTTCTTGTTGTGCAAGGAGTCGTCTAATGTTACCCCCTCTAGCCCCGAAATGGACGATATAAATACCTCGAATAGTTAATGATTTGGCATCACAGTTATGAAATTGGCGGAAGTGCCGGGGGAGAGTTTTTAGTTCAGATAGGTCTGTCACAGATCTGGCAGCGCCAGTGTCCATAACGTGTTCCCAAACTCTGACTCTAAGCTCCCTAGAGGTAAGCTCTACGTAAATTAGTGGGAATCTGCAGGCAACATAGTAGATAACGTTGGTGGAATTGCACGATATCCCATGTCAGATCTGATATTGTTGATCACCTGTCGATTTGTCAAAGGTTCAGGGGCGGGAGACATTGGCGCACGCCAGGCAATGACCACAGGGAAAACATCCCAAGGTCGGTGGGAAGGTTGACAGAAAAGTATCATTGGTTGTGATATAATGACTCTAAACAAGAAGATGGTTAAAGTTTTTGGATTTTCTTGGAGTCATTGAGGGAAGGTCACCGAGATCTTTGGCCACTGCTGGTTCTGTTTGAATAGAGGGAGAGACGACGAGGAATTGCCTAAATGATGAATCAAAAAACGTCCATAGTGTACAAAAATAGATAAACTTTATTATTAAAATATTAACAGGTTAATGTGGGATAAGAACAGCAACAATACTTGCCATGTGGAAAAGGCGCACAGGGAGACTAAGTATATATGTATATGGCTACTAAAAGACATGAAGTAGTGTCTATCTTAATATACAAATGTACATTTGATGGGGAACCTCAAAGACGGGTATAGTTCAAAAAAAGAAACAATCTATATGTATACATACACAATCACAGCTGACACTTAATGGAACATATAAAAAGACCTATGAAGTTATTACCTGTGATAAGTGTCAGTACCCGGAGGATCACCAACCTGTGCGCATAACCCCGACTCGCGTTTCGGCATGGGCCTTTGCCATATACATATATATTTAGTCTCCCTGTGCGCTTTTTCCACATGGCAAGTATTGTTGGTGTTCTTATCCCACATTAACCTGTTAACATTTTAATAATAAATATTTTTGTACACTATGAATGTTTTTTGATTCATCATTTAGGTGATTCCTCGTCGTCTCTCCCTCTATTCATGTAAGATGGTCAGTCCCTTAGATAGTCCTTGATTTGACAGCTATTAATACTATTTATAAGCATGTTTAGATCCAATTTATATATTTTTCTGTTTTCTGTTAGTTACTTCTGGTTCTATTTGAAGTATAGGCCAGTGTTTAGCAAGAATTGAACGCATATTATTCCATTCGGTGTCATATATTGAGATAAAGCGTATCTTGCTTTGAAGGGACATAATTTTCTTATTATAATCGTATAGAAGCTATCCTCTTGGGGTTACTTTAGCCCTATTGGAACCTCTCCTGATCGACCGCCGTCTGTAGCCACGCTGTTCAAAATGACTTTTAAGGTCAGAGGCCTGGGCTTCAAATCTTTGGGCAGAGGAGCAGATCCGCCTCACCCTCAGAAACTGTCCGACAGGGACGGCCCTGATAGTGGCCGGATCATGGGCAGAAGAAGCATGAATTAGGGAATTAACGGATGTCAACTTTCTATGGACATCAGTTTGAATAGAGAAATGAGAGTCTATTTCAAGGGTCACGTCCAAGAAGTCGATTTTGGTAGTTTAAAATTTGTATGTAAAGCGAATATTCTTCTGATTCATGTCAAGTCCGCCCATGAAATTCTCGGGCTGCTGCGCAGAACCCCTCAATTGGAACATGAAGTCATCAATGTACCTATACCAGCACAGCACATGATCAGCGGCCCACGTGTCCGTTTGGCGACAGGCCAAACAGAGATCTCTCCCAGAAACCCAGAAAGAGATTGGCATACGAGGGTGCGCAGGCCGCACCCATGGCAGTGCCACATCGTTGGAGGTAAAATTGGTCTTTAAATAAAAAGAAATTATGAGTTAAAATGAAGCACAGCAGCTCAAGAATCAGCTCACATAGAGGGCCGTCCAGGTCGGAGGCACCAAGGAACAAGCGGATCGCTTCCATCATCTGTGTGATCAATAGAAGTATATAGTGTTTCTACGTCGCCAGTGACCAGGAGAGTATCTGCGTCCACAAAGACTCCGTCAACCCGGGTGAGGACGTCCATCATGTCCTTGATGTATGATGGTAAGGTCTCAACAATTGGCGTAAGGTAAAAGTCCACGAATTTACAGATAGGTTCACAGAGACCTTCTATACTGGACACGATCGGACGCCCCGTGGGGCTGACGGCATCTTTGTGGATTTTAGGTAACAGGTAGAAAGTTGGAATTTTGGGGAAACGGACAATCAATCCATCTAAGATTTTTAGTGATATGGCCCTGTATATTATACGAAAGAGATGCCCTCCGACAATTACGAGGCAAGAATACATATACAAAATTGTCCTATAGCCCGTTGGCCTCTTTCTCGGCAGAGCTGCAATCAATTTTAGGTCGAGCTTTTGAGGAGGGTACCATTACTAAAAAAATCTTAGACGGACTGACCTTTATACCTTCCCTTTGTTCCATATTTATTACCTGCCAGTGTTTCCCCCTCCCCCCGGCGCGTTAATACTACAATTTTCTACACCCCTAGATCTGATTGCACAGATCTATTGCCTATTTATTATCATGTATTGATTTTATTATATGTACTCAATAAAGATTTATATATTTTTAATATAACTGTAAAACTCCTCATTTCCTACATATCTTCTGGTATGATTTTTGCATGGGCTACATTACCTACTATAAATGTTTATGCAGTTTTATTGGCATTTTGTGGGTGAGAGTCTCTCTTTAAGTAAGCTTACTAAAGTCCCCTACCAATCGATCAAAAGATAGAAAAGTGCAGCTCATGAGACAGGAGAGTACACAGAGCACAATGGATGCAGTAGAAAGTCATAATCCTGTCTCCTGAGCTGTGCACTTCTAAGAGGTCTTTTCAGCAATCAATGGGGGTCTCAGCACACATTGCTACACCAACCTGCTCAGAATTAATGGACCAAAAACATATATCTCCCAAAAGTTAAAGGGGTTGTCCAAAGGCAAAGTAATTTTTATTCTTAAATCCCTATCAATTTAGTGACATAATCTAAACTATTTTCTAATATACTTGCATTAAAAATTCCCTATCCTTCTCTAACTACACTAATTGCGTTTCTATTTTTTTCCCTACTTCCTTTTTCATGATGCTTCGTTTTAGAATCCCAGTGTATGCTGGGATACTCAACCAAAGCATTATTAGGGGGAAGAGGCTGCGGTCACTTCCGCAGCCTCTATCCCCTTCCTCAAATGGAGCATTATCATTGATGCTCATTTCAGGGGCTGGGCTAGTCCCTTCGCACTGTGCGATGTGCACAATGACAGCGCGTCTTTGTTGCTGGCTCAGATCAGTAATAATGAGCCGGCAACAGAGGTCTCACAAAACCCGGAGTGCAGAGACCAGTGACATAACTTGTGGGTGCTGGTCTCTGCATGCCGGGTATTCTGACACCCAGGGCCGGCTCCAGGTTTTTCTGGGCCCCGGGCGAAAGAGTCTCAGTGGGCCCCTTTAACACATACCATGATTCATGATGCAGAGATACGGCGGAGAAATATATATATATATAGTACAATGCAAAGATTTCACTTCTTACATTACATGAGTGATATCTATTGTAAATTCCACAATAGCTCAGAAACCGGTGAATCGCTCCACACAGAATACTGTCCCCCATATAACGCTCCATACAGAATACTGGCCCCCATATAAGGCCCCATACGGAATACTGGCCCCCATATAAGGCCCCATACGGAATACTGGCCCCCATATAAGGCCCCATACGGAATACTGGCCCCCATATAAGGCCCCATAAGGAATACTGGCCCCCATATAAGGCCCCATACGGAATACTGGCCCCCATATAAGGCTCCATGCGGAATACTGACCCCCATATAAGGCTCCATGCGGAATACTGGCCCCCATATAAGGCTCCATGCGGAATACTGGCCCCCATATAAGGCTCCATGCAGAATACTGGCCCCCATATAAGGCTCCATGCGGAATACTGGCCCCCATATAAGGCCCCATACGGAATATTGGCCCCCATATAAGGCTCCATACGGAATACTGGCCCCCATATAAGGCTCCGTACAGAATACTGGCCCACATATAACGCTCCATACAGGATACTGATCCCCTTATAAAGCTCCATACAGGATACTGGCCCCCATATAACGCTCCATACAGGATACTGGTCCCCTTATAAAACTCCATACAGGATACTGGCCCCCATATAACGCTCCATACAGGATACTGGTCCCCATATAACGCTCCATACAGGATACTGGTCCCCTTATAAAACTCCATACAGGATACTGGCCCCCATATAACGCTCCATACAGGATACCGGTCCCCTTATAACGCTCCATACAGGATACTGATCCCCTTATAAAGCTCCATACAGGATACTGGCCCCCATATAACGCTCCATACAGGATACTGGTCCCCTTATAAAACTCCATACAGGATACTGGCCCCCATATAACGCTCCATACAGGATACCGGTCCCCATGTAACGCTCCATACAGGATACTGGTCCCCTTATAAAACTCCATACAGGATACTGGCCCCCATATAACGCTCCATACAGGATACCGGTCCCCTTATAACGCTCCATACAGGATACCGGTCCCCTTTTAACGCTCCATACAGGATACTGGCCCCCATATAATGCTGCATGCAGGCTGTTACCCCCCACATAATGCCCCATACAGGCTGTCCCCCCCTTATAATGCTCCATGCAGGCTGTTACCCCCCACATAATGCACCATACAGGCTGCCCCCCCCTTATAATGCACTATGCTGGCTGTTCCCCACCTTATAATGCCCCATACAGGCTGTCCCCCCCCCTCTTTATAATGCCCCATGCAGGATGTCACCCCCCTCTTTATAATGCCCCATGCAGGATGCCCCCCCCTCTCTTTATAATGCTCCATGGAGGATGCCACCCCCCCTCTTCTCTTTATACTGCCCCATGCCTCCATTCATTAAAAAAAAAAAATAATCAAATACTCACCTCCCTTCTCCTCACCTGCTACCTGCTGCCCGCTGCCCGCTGCTAAGGGTCCGAACTCCAGCGTTGTCAGCGTCTTCCCGCTCAGCGCTCCCTGTGACGGCTCAGGGGAGGGCGCGGTGTAAAGACGTCACCGCGCCCTCTGACCTGAGACGTCACAGGGAGCGCAGAGCAGGAAGACAGCGGATCTGCGGAGGCACGGGGAGAGGTAAGTATCCAGCTGCCGGGGCCCTGAGCAAGCGGCGGAGAAGGGCGGGCGCTGACACCGCTCTCCTCCGCCCATAGCCCAGCGGGGTGCGCGACCGCCAGAGAGCCCCTCTGCCTGCTCAGGGCCCCGGCATTTGCCCGGGTGCGCCGGGTGCTGACGCCGGCCCTACTGACACCACTCTGTTCCTGGCTCATTACCATTGATCTGAGCTACAAAGGCGCTCTGTCATTTTGCTCAGTCCCTGAAATGACTGTCACTGATGACAATTAATTTCAGGGAGGGGAGAAGCTGTGGCAGTGACTGCAGCCTCTTCCCCCTGATGACGCTTTGTTTGAGTATCCCAGCATGTACTGGGATTCTCAAACAAAACATCATTAAAAAGGAAGTATAAAAAAAGAAAGAAAAGCAGTTTGATAGTGTATTTAAGGAAGGATATGGAATTTTTAATACAAGTATACTTGAAAATAGTTTAGATTATGACACTAAATATATAAGGATTTAGCATGAAAATTACTTTTGCCTTCGGACCACCCTTTTAAGTTACTCTTTAAATGTTTACTAATGCTTGGCTGTTAATGTAGCACCCTGAGGATTCGGCTGCTACAGGGGTATTGCACCTCAACCCAGAGGTGTGATATTCCACTCCCGGGTAAGGATGGAGTGTGGAACTGAGCTCGGTAGGCTGCATGCACTACACACATCCCATTTCCGAGGAACAGGCCGACGGTACTCCCACTTAGAAATGTGCAGGTACGACCGAGTCTGTTCCTGGCTGGAGTGGGAGGGGGGTGGTACATCCCATGTAGTGTAGGGGCAGATAGGGGGTGCAGTCTGGGTAAAGATAGGAGCTCATTGGGTGCTGGTCACCTGAGCTCACACATAGAGGGTGTATATAAGGTGGGCACCAACTAAGAACAGGGTCAGATGCAGAGAACAAGTCAGCAAGCAGAGGAGAAGAAAGACCCAGAGTGAGAGAGGAGAAGAGAGAGAGAGACCCAGAGGGGGAAACAGCAGAAAAGGACTCCAAGATCCCAACTTAAATCCCCGGGTGAAGAGTCGGCACAGGGTACCGGAACCCAAGCTGGTGGGGGGGCAAAACACACCCCAGCCAGAGACCGGAGACCGTGGGCAGCGTTTGTCACGGTCACCCATCACATCCACCCCGAAGGCACACCACATGAAGGGTCAGGGAACCCAAGGCCAAGGGTGTCCCAACAGAAGGCCCGAGGGAGCTGGACCTAGGTGGATCACTGGTGGGGACGGCCAGAGAACGGGACAGAAGGAGAGCTCAGGGCCACGCTCCGGACTTGTTTGGGAGTTGGCTGGATCCAGGACCTGGTGGACGCAGCACGGCTCGGGTGGTCACTCGAAGCTGGAGTGACCAGTACAACATCTGCAGTAAGTAAACACCCTTAACTGCACAACCCGACTCTGTCTTCATTGCCGTCTGCACTGCACCACCACAACCCCCATCCTCTGCACCTGTCCCCCCTGAGGCTATACCCCTCCCGTTGGGGGTTATCTCACCAAGCTGCGCACCCACCATCAGCCTCAGCGGACCCTGCTGCAGCGGCGGCCACAGTGACCGCATCACAACGGGTGGCGTAGTCGACACAAAAGAACTCTTAATAACATCTGTAGGACTGCCACATAACACTGAGCTTGACGCCCTGGGCACGGGCCGGGTCACAGCTGCTCGGAGACTACAACCCCCCCATCTGATCCGGTGCCGGGTATTCCCCTCAAAAAGGAATATGTCCCAGGGGGCGCGTCATTAAGTGTTAACAACAACTCTAATAATCTCCTTGCCATTGTTAAGGACATTCTGGGAGTTGCAGTGTCATGCGATACAAGTGTATAACTGGGGGCTAACCTGACATTGCAAGTGATCTCTGTATTAATCTTGGTGATGTGTTTATCTACTGGGGGTGGTTCTGGTACTGTATTTCTGTACTGATGATTGTTCTGGTGATGAAGTCATGTACTGACAGTGGTTGTGGTGATGTATTAGCCCTCTCTGCCTGAACTTGTGCTAATACTGGCTTGTGACCGATTCATGCAGCGTTATTTGAATCCCCCTATGTATTTTATTGATGGCCGCACCGTACAATAAAAGCATTTTTTACCGTTCACTTTTCAAGTCTCCCCTATTTCCTCATAGATTGTAAGCTTGTGAGCAGGGACCTCACGCCTTTTGGTATCTGATTTATGTGTTACTCTGTAAACTCTTTTTTGTCTGTACAAGTCCAAAATAAAATGTAAAGTGCTGTGGAATATGTTGTCACTATAGAAATAACAAATTATTATTATGTATTCATGTGCTGACAGTGGTGTATAACTGGTGGCTAACCTGACATTGCAAGAGATTGCTGTATTAATCTTGGTGATGTATTTATCTACTGATGGTGGTTCTGGTGCTGGATTTCTTTACTGATAATTGTTCTGGTGATGTAGTCATGTACTGACGGTGGTTTTGGTGGTTGCATTTATGTGCAAATAATGGTTCGTGTAATGTAGTTGTTAGTGATCAGCGAACCCGAACAGTAAAGTTCAGGGTCCGTACCGAAAACCTCCTGTTCGGTCACTGACCTCAAACACGGACTTCCTCTGGAAATCCGTGTTACTGTTCGGGTTCCGATTTGGGTTCAGGTGTTTCACGCGCTGTCACTTGCGTGACAGCACAGGAAACACAGGCTCTGATCGGCGGTAATAGCATTACCGCAGTCAGAGCGCTGTGGTATCATGCTGACAGGTGTCAGCATGATGCTACAGCTGTGACAGTGACCCGCAGTAAAAAGCTTACCGCGGGTCATAGGCGCCGGCTGATGGTACTACTACCACTATCAGCCGGCGCCTCCTGCCATAGGAAACAGCGAGTACAGGCGCCGCTGTATGGGAGCAGTAGTCTCCCATTCGCCGGCACCTGTGCTGTGCTGAAAGTAAAAAAAATGTTAAAATTAATAAACAAAATGTCCAAATAAAAATAAAACACATTATACTCACCTACACGTTGTCCTCGATGTTCGCCGCCCCTGCAAGAAAAAAAAAAAAAACATATAGTCACCTTACACTTAATCCCCGAAACCTATGATCACCTGTAATAAAAGTAAATAAATAAAGCAACCTCATTCTCACCAATCCGCCACAGTACAAATAGCAAGGGTCCCACGATGATCCCATGAACAAAGCGGTTACATTGTAAAATGTGACCGCTCTGTTCAGCAGCCGGCAATACACTGACTCAGTGTATTGCCGGCAAATGCGGTCAGCGCATGCGCGGTGAGTATTTTCCCACGTTTGCCAATAAGTTGAACTGAGGCGCGAAGCTGAGTAGTCCCCTGTCACCATGCCAACTGTTCTCACATAGGTCTCCGGCCGCAAAGCCTCCACTTGTTAACTCCTGTCGTGGTGAATGAGAGCCCGTCAGCTTTTATGGAAGTGGACACGCCTGCTCTTTTTGTTTCACAGAGAACACAACATGTTTCTCAATCTGACTTAACATCTCCGCAAGCACCTCACTTGAAGTCCTGCAGTTTATCATGTTCTCCCTAATCCACCCTCTCTCAGCACAGCAGCCAGCCCTCGGTCCCGCAGTTGTGGTCACATAATAGATTTTTTATGCCAAAGCTTAGAGGTTGAACTGTACCATCTCCAATTTGTTAGCCACGAAAATGCTGCCTTTCCCCTTGGTGGATTCAGACGGTTTCCTTAAGCTGAGGACTGTCGCAGTCCCCCAGTACCAGTTGCCCAATCGCCATTACTTCTCTAAGAAAGTTGTGATTGCTCTACACCAACATGTCACTGACATTACCCGTTCCTTGAAAACATCTATGTCTGCCAGGGTGCATTTCACCACTGACACCTGGACAAGCAAGCATGGTCAGGGGCATTAGATCTCACTGACTGGGCACTGGGTGACTCTGATGGCTGTGGGGGCCAGCGGGGAAGGGTCTTCTCCACAAATCTTGGATTTCCCAAAGTTTGTGGGACAAACCTCTGTAAAACTTCCTCCACTGCTTCTGCCTCCTCCCCCTGCCTTAATGAGACACGTGTTCCAACAGTGCAGAGAGAATCCCCCCCCACCTCCATACTGTACAGCCAGGGCTCACCGCAATCAAGCAGTGTTAAAATTAATATGCCTTGGAGATTGCAGTCATACAGCTCAAGAGTTGTGGACAGCTATCCAGGCTGAGTTTGAGGAATAGCTGTCTCCACTGAACCTGGAGCCAGGGAAGTCCGTGTGCGATAATGGTGCAAACCTGGAGGCAAGCTCACACATTAACCTTGCATGGCTCACGTCCTCAACCTTGTGGACCAGCAATTTCTCCACCACTATCCCAGCCTGGATACACTGCTGCAGAAAGCACGGTCACTGTGTGTTCAATTCTGCCATTTGCGTAGCAGGGAGGAGCAGAGGCAGTGAGCTTAGAGACAGGAGACAGGAAGTCAAGGGGCAGTGTCCAAGCGGCCGTGCCCAGGATAAGGTGTCAGAGAAGAGCTCCAGAGAAAGGGAGCTTGTGTGAAGACGGGGGTCGAGGCAGTGGGGCCATAAGCCTATGAGTAAGGACCAGTGATGGTGTAAATGCACTCAGAGAAGAGGCCAGTACACGAGACATCAAGGGTCCATGTGAGTACCAGAAAGTCCGGCAGCCTGATACCTGAGCCAGGGTTAGAAGGTGCGCGTATCCGAGGACAGAGACTAGGCACTAAGCAGAGTCCGGCAGCCATAGACCCAGGCCAGGGTTAGAAGGTGCGTGGGAGAGAGAGAGAGTGCCGACAGCCCTCAGCAGGAGCTGAAGACCGAACAGAGGCTGTGGAAAAGGGATGTACATATATATCTATATCCGAGTAGCACAGCGAGAGAGAACAGGGACTGTGGAAAAGGGATAGGAGCCTTATCCGAGTAACGTGATACGGCAAGCCATATCTCAGTCATTTTGTGGCGGTGAAATTCAGCTGTATGCAGAGATCATGCAGAGTAAAAAAATCAATTTTTTCTGTTACTAACGTGATAAAGCAGGCTAGATGTCAGTTTGAAATTTCTTGTAGCCTATATTCTATTGTATACTGGCCTCATCCACAGTAAAAAAATAGTTTCTTCTGTTACTAACATGATACAGCAGGCTAGATGTCAGTTTGAAATTGTTTGGAGCATATATTCTATGTTATACAGGCCTTATCCACATAAAAAAATACTTTCTTCTGTTACTAACGTGATACAGCAGGCTGGATGTCAGTTTGAAATTGTTTGGAGCATATCTTCTATGTTATACAGGCCTCATCCACACTTAAAAAATTACTTTCTTCTGTTAGTAACATCATACAGAAGGCCAGATGTCAGTTTGAAATTTTTGGGTGCTGATATTGTTCTCCATACTTGGGTACAAATGATAAAATCGAAATTGGTTTTCTTACTGTCGTGCTACCTAAAGCAGGCTACATTTCATCTTGTAATTCTTTGGTGCTGATATTGTTCTCCATACAGGGGTACACATGATAAAATCAAAATTGGTTTTCTTACTGCTGTGGTATATAAAACAGTCTACATTTCATCTTTAAATTCTTTGGTGCACATTTTGTTCTCCACACAGGGGTACACATGTTAAAATCAAAATTGGTTTTCTTACTACTGTGGTATATAAAGAAGGCTACATTTCATCTTTAAATTCTTTGATGCAGGTATTGTTCTTCACACAGGGGTACACATGATAAAATATAAATTTGTGTTCTGTTACTACCGTGCTCCAAAAAGTAGGCCACATCTGAGGTTGTAATTCTTTTGTGCTGAGATTCTGCTGTATCCAAGGCTCGTCCACAGTAAAAAATCAAATTTTTTCTATTACTACCGTGCTACATAAAGCAGGTCACATTTTATCTTTTAATTTTTTTTTGTGCTAGTATTGTGCTCCAGCCAGGAGTCCACATTTCACAATATAAATTCTTTGTGCTAATAGCATGGTCCTGAAACCATTCCACATTTAAGCATTGGACTAGGGTTGGAGCAGTATTTCTTGCTGTCACTGATCAGTAACTGGTGGATCAGTGACAGGTGTAGGCCTGGTGATCTGAGAGCTCAAATTCAAGCAACACTAAAGAAGGAGACCCAACTTGGAGACAAAACATTTCCAAAATCTATGGGCAGATACCACTAAAGTGGCATCTATTTCTATTTATTTATTTTTTACTCACTTATATAGCGCCAATAATTTCACAGCGCTTTACAGACATTTACAGACATTAGTGGCACTGTCCCCATTGGGTCTCACAATCTAAATTTCCTATCAGTATGTCTTTGGAGTGTTGGAAGAAAACTGAGTACCCGGAGGAAACCCTCGCAAACATGGGGAGAACATACAAACTCCTTGCAGATGCTGTCCTTGGTGGGGTTTGAACCCAGGAGCCCAGTGCAGCAAGGCGGCTAATGTTTTTGCATTAGCGATTCAACGTTCTCGGGGTTGGTAGTCTATCACTGTGTGCCTTACTGCTGTCTTGGGGAAAACGACTCTCAAGCTTGTTTTGATACTGCAGCATGGGCGTGTCCCTATCCATGGAAGAAGCAGCTGGCAAAATTTACTTTTGTACCGTGGATCGAACAGACTAGCAACCCAGTAGTCAGCACTATTTCGAATCCTAACAATACAGGCAACAATCATGTTGCAGATAGTGCTGCAAGAAGGCGCTCATGGGTCGGTCTCTTTCATGAGGTCCAAGTCCATAGTGTGTTGGTGGTGGGATAACACTCAAGCTTACTTCCTCCATCCCCTCCTGGCACCCACGGACAACAGCGAGGGAATCATTATTATCCTCTTCATCTCCTAATTATTGCGCGTCCATCACCTCTTCCTCCTCGTCCTTCTCCATTTGTTCCTTCCATGGCAACCACCTGTGAGATGACAGACCGGAACTTAGACATATTCTTAACCCATCCGCATCCTCCTCTGCTTTCTCCTCTTTACCTGGGACCACCACCACCTCCTCCCACAGACTATTCAAAGTGTGCTCTAGCATCTAGATGACCAGAATAGTGATGCTGATGATGCCATCGTCAGCGCTAACCATCTTAGTAGCCATTTTGAAAATGTGCAAAAGGGTGCAGAGGTCCTTCATCTGTGTCCACTCTGCAAGTGTGATTTGCACTACATCCATACTGCATTTGCCCTGGCTATACAACATGAGATACTGTGTCAGGGCTCGTCGCTGCTGCCGCAGTCGCTACAACATGTGCAGAGTGGAATTACACCATGTCGGCACATCGCATATCAACCGGTTAACCAATAGACCGAAAGAGCTCTGTAGCGATGCAAATCGATGATCCGCGGGTTGCGAATGGCTTAAGTGAGCACACATCGACCATGCTTTCTGCAGCAGTGCATCTAGGCCGGGATAGTGGCAGAGAAATTGCTGTACCATCAGGTTGAGGATGCGAGCCATGCAAGCACGTGTGTGAGGTTGCCCTGGCGTAAGGCCGCCACAAGGTTTGCTCCACTATTGCACACGGCCTTCCCTGGCTCCAGGTTCAGTGGAGACAGCCATTGCTCATACTCAGCATAGATAGCTCTCCACAATTCTTGATCTGTATAATTGCGATATCCAAAGCATATTAATTTAAACACTGCTCGATTGGGGTAAGCCCTGGCTGCGTTGTACGGAGGTGAGGGAATTCTCTCTGCAGTGTTGGAACATGTGTCTCATTAAAGCAGAGGTTGAGGGCACAGGTGGAGGCCTTAGAGGAGGTGGAGGAGGCAGAAGCAGTGGAGGAAGTGTTAGATACAGAGCTTTGTCCAGCAAGCCGCAAAGATTCCAAGACTTGGTGTCTAGTGACGCCTTGGTGACCTTGGTGTCTAGTGCTTTAGTTCTCCATCCCCTGTTATCTATTAGTTTAGTTCTCCATGTTCTGGTCTGTATTTGTTTCATTCTCCAACCCTAGCTGTTTAGTAGCTTAGTTCTCCATCCCTTGTTGTCTATTAGTTTGGTTCTCGATGTTCTGGCGTGTATTTGTTTCGTTCTCCAACCCTAGGTGTTTAGTAGTTTAGTTCTCCAATTTCTGGTGGGTAGTGGTTTAGTTCTCTATCCCCAAGCACCCTGCAAGCCCTGGAGGTTCCAAAACATGTGGAGCACTGCCCAAACAGCCACCAGAGTCACCCAGTGCCCACTCAGCGAGATGTAACGCCCCTGGCCATGCTTGCTTGTCCAGGTGTCAGTGGTGAAATACACCCTGTCAGACCTAGATTTTTTCAAGGAACGGGTGATGTTGTCTGTAACCTGCTGGTGTTGCGAAGGCACATCTTTCTTAGAGAAGTAATGGCGACTGGACAACTGTTACTGGGGGACAGCGACGGCCATTAGCTTTCGGAAACCGTCTGTATCTACCAGGCGGAAAGGCAGCATTTCCGTGGCCAACAGATTGGAGATGGTGAATTTCAAGCTGTTTGCTTTGGCATGTGTAGGAGGAAACAATCTTTTACATGACCACAACAGTGGGATTAAGGGCTTGCTGCTGTGCTGAGAGAGGGTGGAGTAGGGTGAACACAACAAGCTGCTGAACTGTGAGAGAGGTGCAGGCGGAGATGTTACGGTGGATTGAGAAAGGGTGTGCTCGGTGTCTGAGATTAGTCAAAAACAGCAGGCATGTCCACTTCCGTAACAGCTGAAGGGCTCTCACTCACCCCAACTGTAGTGGGTTAACAAGTGGAGGTTCTGTGGCCGGAGACCTGTGTGAGATCACTGGCCACGGTGAAGGAGGAGGAAGAAGCAGAAGATGCGGTTGATGAGGCAGCCAGTGGCTTGCGAGGCACACTAGTTTGAATTTTAGCACAGTGAGATTTCCAGATTAACGCATGTTAATAGCTCATGAGCCAGTTCATGCATGTAGTAGTCAAATTATTGCATTGTTTTACTCTATTTTGTCATTTTTAACAAAGTTGGCAGATAACATGAGTTGTGTCATTTTTTGCGGTCTCAAAAAAGACCCAGGCTTGGCAACTGCAGACCCATGAATACTGTTGGCCACTGCCAGAGTTGGGGCTGAGGATGCAGTGCTTGTTGTGTCTGCATAACTCTGTGTCTAAGCGGGAAGCTGCAACATAACATCCTCGTCTTCCTCCTCCACCTCCTCTGCTGGGCTACTCAGCTGCATGCCTCTGGGTTTACACCAAGTGGGATCTACAACCTCATCATCATCCTCTCTGTTCTCCCACTCCTTGCCCTGAGAGTCAACCTCCTGCTCTTCCTGCCCTGATAGCACAGTACAGTCCGCGTTCGCCTCAAGTATCTGAGTCCCATCAGGATCACCTCCACCCCAGGGCTTAACATCTGGTGACGAGGGTTGGGATTCTGCTCGGACCCTACTTCATTCGGCTCTGGATCAAACTGAAAAAAAAGTTGAGCATTGCTACACATGCTTTCACCCTCTTGAGTCTGTGAAGCTTTGGATCAGACCTCTAATGCCCCGGAATAGAATGTGTGAATAGCTCTGCAGACTCGCCAATCTGTGGTTCCCCACAGTTGAACGGTTGGAGAGTTGTGATGTAGGGGAAAACAAGGGTAATTACGGTGCCACTTCTGAGGACTGTACTGTATGTGATGTTTAGGTGAAGGAAGAGGAGCAGAGGCCACTTGATGCAGTGCTTGCCATCTACTGGAGCACATGTCCTTTCTGGCCCTCATCTACAAAGTGTACTGCTGTGAGGGTGCCAAAGAAAGGTAGTGGAGTACCATGTCCAGTAGCAGAAGTTGTCAAAATGAACAATTGCTCACTGCAGCAAAACAAACCTACTTCTCATCTCTCATATCATACCTCTCTCACAACCCTAAACAGCTATTTAGTACTTTCAATTCTCTGCTCCATCCACTAGCTCCCCCTCCCTCTCTTCTCATCTCAGCTGAAGACTTTGCCTAATTCTTCAAGCAGAAGATTGACAATGTAAGGCAAAGCTTTTGCTTAAAGTCCCCACAGCCCCTCTACATAACTACTCAACTCTCCTCTTCCAAAACCAGCTTCTCCGTCATCATGGAAGATCATCTTTACTCTCCAAATCACATCTCACCACCTGTGAACTTGACCCAATATCATCCCACCTCATTCCAAACCTTATCACAGTCTTCATCGCAAGCCTAACCCACCTCTTCAACCTGCCACTAACAACTGGTGTCTTCCCCTCATGATTCAGACATACCTTGATTACTCCCATCCTCAAAAAGCCCTCCCTTGACCCATCCTCTGTGTCTAGCTATCATCCCATCTCACTTCTATGCCTCCAAACTACTGGAAAAACATGTGTCCTCCCACCTCTCTTCCTGCTCCCTCTTTGACCACTTACAGTCAGTCTTCCGACCTCACTATTCCACTGAAAGTGCCCTGACTAAAGTCACCAATGACCTACTAACCGCTAAATCCAAGTGATGCTAGTTTTTCCTCCTCCTCCAGGACCTGCCATCTGCCTTCGACACAGTGGACCATTCCCTCTTACTACACACTTTCTGATCTCTTGGCATTACAGACTTGGCCCTTTGTAGGATCGCCTCGTACCTAATAGACAGGACATTGAGTGTCTCCCACTCACACACCACCTCCTCATCTCGCCCCCTATGTGTCGGTGTCCCCCAAGGTTCAGTTCTGGGACCCCTGCTCTTCTCCACCTACATATTTGGCCTGGGACAGCTCATAGTCTCACAGTTTTCAGTATCACCTCTATGCTGATGATACACAGATCTACCTCTCAGGACCTGATATCACCTTCTTACTAACTAGAATGCCACAATGTGTGTCCGCTATTTCATCTTTCTTCTCTGCTAGATTTCTAAGAATTTACATGGATAAAACCAAATTCATCATCTTTCCACCATCTCATTCATCCCACCCCAACTGACCTATCCATCAAAGTCAATGGCTGCCCACTCTACCCCAGTTCCACAAGCTTGACTCTGATCTCTCCTTCAAACGTCAGATCCAAGCCCTTTCCACTTGCTGCCGACTCCAACTCCAAAATATCTCCAGGATGCATACATTCCTCAACCATGAATCTACAAAAACACCAGTGCACGCCCTCATCATCTCCTGCCTCAACTACTGCAACCTCCTGCTCTGTGGCCTCCCTTCTACCACTCTCACACCCCTCCAATCTATCCTAAACTCAGCTGTCTGACTAATCCACTTGTCACCCCGCTATTCCCTGGCTTCTCCCCTCTGTCAATCACTGCGCTGGCTCCCTTTTGCCCAGAGACTCCAGTTGCAAACCCTAACTTTGGCATACAAAGCCATCGAAAACCTGTCTCCTCCATACATCTGTGACCTAGTCTCCCTGTGCTTACCTGCGCGCAACTTCCCATCCTTACAAGATCACATTCTCTACTTCCTTCTTATCTCTTCTTGCCACAATCGCATACAAGATTTCTCCCGTGCATCTCCCCTACTGTGGAACTCTGTACCCCAACACATCAGACTCTCGCCTACCGTGGAAACCTTCAAAAGACAGCTGAAGACCCACTTCTTCCGACAAGCGTACAACCTGCAGTAACCTTTGCTCCACCATACTGCTGCACGACCAGCTGTATCCTCACCTGCAGTATCCTCACCCATCCCTTGTAGATTGTGCGACCTCGTGGGCAGGGTCCCTTCTCCTCTCATACCAGTCGATGACCCCTTTTCACATGTAAATGGAATAAATGGTGCTATAATAATAAATAATAATAATAACTATACTACTTGTACTCTGGGTCAATTGATGCCATTTTCCCTGTGTCTGCCCCTAATTTGATCGATCTGTTTTGGCAGATTTTAGGCCCGTTTGACGGTGTTGTGTGTGCATTTGGGTTTGCCTCCCATTGAATCCAATGGTGTTCGGCTATGTTCAGTGAATATTTGACAAATAAATCGGCAAATATTGCAAAAATCGTCCATCGTAATCCGAACCGAACATTGAAATATTTGCTCATCTCTAGTTGTGGCTTATGTGCTTAATGTTGCTACTGCTGCTGATGTTACCAATATTTTTTTGAAATGTGGAGACTCCTGGTTGGGTCTCCATCTGGTGTGTTTCCTGTAGTGGAAGGGATGTTGGTCCCCATTATACTATTTCTACTTTGGTGAAATTGATACCACTTTGGTGGTGTATATCCCAATTTTTTTGAAATGTGGAGACTCCTAGTTGGGTCTCCATCTGGTGTGTTTCCTGTAGTGGAAGGGGTGTCGGTCCCATATATCCTCTTTCCAGACTGGTGAAATTGATGCCACTTTGGTGTTGTCTGCCCCTAATTTTTTGAAATGTGGAGACTCCTGGTTGGGTCTCCATCTGGTATATATCCTATAGTGTTAGGGGTGTCGGTCCCCATTATACTAGTTCTACTCTGGTGAAATTGATACTACTTTAGTGGTGTCTACCCTTAATTTTTTTAAATGTGGAGACTCCAAGTTGGGTTTGTATCTGGTGTGTTTCCTGTAGTGGCAGGGGTGTCAGTCCCCATGATACTATTTCTACTCTGGTGAAATTGATGTCACTTTGGCACTTTGGTGGTGTATGGCAATAATTTTTTGAAATGTGGAGACTCCAAATTTGGTCTACTTCACGTGTGTTGCCTGTAGCAGTAGGGCTCCCAGACCGGCAGGCCTGCAATTACCTTCAGTCAACTACCTGTGTTACTATCCTTAAATTTTTCTACCAATAGTAGTCTATGAAACTGATGTTTGTTCCACCTGAGTGTGGCTGAGCAGAAAAGCAGCTTGAGCTGTTGTATGAGGTATCAGGCCTCCCAGCACAGCAGGAATACACTGATCACTCATCCAACTCGTCTTCATTTCAAGTTAAATTCAAAGCTGTAAATGCCGGCCCAGACACTGATACCTCATGCATGGCCCATGCCTCACTGCTGCTGAGCCATTATAATATTTTGTCAATTGATGCCACTTTTCCTGCTGTCTGCCCCTAATTTGAGCTATGCTGGCATCTTTTGGGCCCCATTAAAGGTGTTGTCTATGCTTTTGGTTTTGCCTCCTATTGAATGCAATGGGATTCGGATATGTTTGACGAGCCGTTCGACTAACAGTTCGGCGAACATCGGGGAATTCATCGATCAGAAACTAATCAAACCTTGAAAGGTTCACTCATCTCTGCATATGATCATCAAATAACTTTTATACTGCAGTACATAGATTCAGTCTTTTTAGAGTTTATTTAGCACTTTCTCAGGTGGGTAACGGAGCAAATCCGCCTGAAAAAGATACTGTGTGCATATACCCTTAGTCTGACTTACCAGTATGGGTTGTGAAAACCTAAAGTGCCTAGGGCAGCATGAACACCAAATACGGCCCTGGAGTAGTCACATGGATTTATGTGATGTGATTGCTACAGGGAAGTTAACAGAGTCTAGTAAGGACCACCAGAAAGACAGTGCTAGACAAGCTCATGTGTAGCCAGTCATTTTTTTTATATTCTCTTTTTATTTCTATTTTATCTTTAATAAGGCCCTTCCGTGTAGTTCTGGGCGGATTCCAGACCTTTCTCAGAATCATCCTTAGACAACGAGGCAAGATCTTGCATGGAGCCCAAGACAGAGAAAGATTGACAGTCATCTTGTGTTTCTTTCATTTTCTAATAATTGTGCCAACAATTGTTGCCTTCTCACAAAGCTGATTGCCTATTGTCCTATAGCCCATCCCAGCCTTGTTCAGGTCAATTTTGTCCCTGGTGTCCTTAGATAGCTTTTTCATCTTGGTCACGGTGGAGAGGTTGGAGCATGATTGACTGAGTGTGTGTCACGCCCCCGGGGGCCTTACTGTTTGGGGACAGCATATATATATATATATCACGGTGGCTGGCCCAGAGCGGACAGTGCACAAAAGGGGTAGCGATTACTAATAAAGTTCAGAGAAACTCGTGACGCCACCTGTGGTGTCTGGTGAAGGTCACCAGCGCTGCAGCAGTCCTCTGAGGCAGGTGACAAGGCAGCTAAAGATGGTACAGCTCCCCACAGGTGGAGCAGGCCTCAGGGCAGTGCAGATAGATAGATGGTGGGTGCGCTGGGCATTGTTGTGCAGGTAGAGAACGCAGCAGGAGTAACGGACAGAGACAGGGGGTTTTGCTTCGTTACCTTTACTGGTACAGCTGGTAGATACGGTCCAGGGTACTCTAGGTGAAAGGCGCACTTTTGGACTTCTCCCCCTGGAGCGGGTATAAGGCCTCCTGATCCGTGTCTGCCTCTGTGTAAGCTCCTGACCTGCCTGGAGCTAGGCCTGGCTTCTATGCTAGATCTCTCCTTCACCTGCTGACTTGGTAGTAGGACTTTCTTTTGGCAATCACTCTCCCTGGACGCTGGGGCCTTCGTGATTCCTAGTCCTGTTTATGAGTTCAGCTTGGTGTTCCTGGGACCTGTAGTTCTCCAGGGGTTCCTGTTGTCCCTACTGGGTGTAAAGGGTCCCTGTAGGCTCGGACCCGGTGTCCGGTATATATATCGGGGTGAGCTTATTATGCTCCTCGGCCCCCTTTATCACTCCTTACTTCCTCTCGCCTTCGGCCACGCTCAGGGCCCTCACTAGGCTTCAGGGCTGCTGGAGGCCTAGCTTGCCTCACAGAGCAGCCTGCGTGCTGCTACATCCTGAGCACACTCTAAACTGAAACTATTCTGAGCTGCCTGGCTCCACCTTCCCTTTATATATCCCTAACGGGGCTCCCTCTGCTGGTATGAGGTGGAAGGTGGAGGTGTTTGCATGTAGTGAGAGCCTCTTGTGGAGAAATCCGTCCGTGCACCCTTCTGGATTCTGTGGCACCATGCGCAGCAGGGCGCCACATGTGGGGACAGGTGTCTTTTATACAGAATATGAGTTCAAATAGGTGCAATGAATACAGGTAATGAGTGAAGAGTAGGAGGGTTCCTTAAAGAAAAAGTAACAGGTCTGTGAGAGCTAGAATTCTTGTTGGTTGGTAAGTGATCAAATACTTGGCAAGCAATAAAATGCAATTTAATTATTTAAAAATCATACAATGTGATTTTCTGGTTTTTATTTTTAGATTCTGTCTCTCACAGTTGAAGTGTACCTATGATAAAAATTACAGACCTCTCCATCCTTTGTAGGTGGGAAAACTTGCAAAATCAGCAGTGTATAAAATACTTACTTTCCCCACTGTGTATATATATATATATATATATATATATATATATATATATATATATATATATATATATATATATATATATATATATATACAGTACAGACCAAAAGTTTGGACACACCTTCTCATTTAAAGATTTTTCTGTATTATCATGACTATGAAAATTGTACATTCACACTGAAGGCATCAAAACTATGAATTAACACATGTGGAATTATATACTTAACAAAAAAGTGTGAAACAACTGAAAATATGTCTTATATTCTAGGTTCTTCAAAGTTTCCACCTTTTGCTTTGATGACTGCTTTGCACACTCTTGGCATTCTGAGAGCAACTGGGAAATCCCGCTGGTCAGGGGGAGTTTGTAGACCTACCGTGCTGACTCCACTCTTTCTTGGCTATCCTGCTGTAGTGTGGTGGTAGCCCACGTCTCTGAGTGTACCGTGTTGTTCTCACCCGTATGACTGGCGACTCGGGCCTTCCGTACCTCTCACCCCTCCGGGGCAGTAGTGGTCCCTCTCGTGTGGCTGAGCCTCCGGGCTTCCTTGGGCCAGAGGACTTGAAGTCCCCTGCGTGGTGGTTTTCTGCTGCTGGGCTTATAACCCTCACAGCCTTGGACTCCAGTGTCCGGCTTTGTATGTCTCTAGCCAGGACGACCTCTGCTGGCTCCCCTCCTGGCCTCGTGTTCCTCCTCTGCCTACAGGGACTCCTCAGCCTGCTGCTGACCTGTCCCTATCTGCAACTTGTCTGGAACTTGTCTCTAACTTCTCTCTAACCCCGCCCCAGATCCAGTTTATAAAGGGCAGATTTCTCCCCTCCCTGGACTGAGGCAGGAGGTGCTGCATGCTAATTGTCCCCAACCAGGGAACCTCCCACCTGCTCTCAGACATGACATTGCTGCCACTGTGGCGACCAGACCTGGGGTGCCACACATGCACATTTGTGGATTGCTGGAGGTCATTTTGCAAGGCTCTGGCAGTGCTCCTCCTGTTCCTCCTTGCACAAAGGCAGAGGTAGCGGTCCTGCTGCTGGGTTGCTGCCCTCCTACGGCCCCCTCCACGTCTCCTGGTGCACTGGCCTGTCTCCTGGTAACGCCTCCATCCTCTGGACACTATGCTGACAGACACAGCAAACCTTCTTGCCACAGCTCACATTGATGTGCCATCCTGAATGAGCTGCACTACCTGAGCAACTTCTGTGGGTTGTAGAGTCCATCTAATGCTGCCACGAGTGTGAAAGCACAACCAACATTCAAAAGTGACCAAAACATCAGCCAGAAAGCATTGGTACTGAGATGTGGTCTGTGGTCCCCACCTGCAGAAACACTCCTTTATTGAGTGTGTCTTGATAATTGCCAATAATTTCCATCTATTGTCTATTCCATTCGAACAGCTGCATGTGAAATTGATTGTCAATCAGTGTTGCTTCCTAAGTGGACAGTTTGATTTCACACAAGTTTGATTTACTTGGAGTTATATTCTGTTGTTTAAGTGTTCCCTTTATTTTGTTTTTCTCAATATCTGCCATGAAATCAGAATAAACTTTCCCTGTTTTAGGTCAATTAGGATTTTTATTACTTACTGCAAAGTCAAAAGTTTACATATATTTCATTAATATTTAGTACCATTGCCCTTAAACTGAATGACTTGGACCAAACGTTTGGGATATCCGTCCACAAGCTTCTCACAATAGTTGGTCGGAATTTGGGCCCATTCCTCCTGACAAATCTGGTGTAACTGATCCAGGTTTGTAGGTCGCCTTGCTCGCACCTGCCTTTTCAGCTTTGCCAATAAATTTTCAATTTCCAAACCTACAGGGCCCTGTGTGAAAATGTGATTGCCCCCCCTCCCCTTAAAACATAAAGTAACTGCGGATTATAATACTTTGGGAAGCTGAGTTCAATTTTCCTAGCCACATACAGGTCTGATTACTGCCACACCTGTTCTCAATAAAGAAATCACTTAAATTGGACCTGGCTAAAGAAAGTAGACCAAAAGAGCCTCAAAAGCTAGACATCATGTTGCGATCCAAAGAAATTCAGGAACAAATGAGAAACAAAGTAATTGAGATGTATCTGTCTGGAAAAGGTTATACAGCCATTTCGAAAGCTTCAAGACTCCAGCGAACCACAGTAAGAGCCGTTATCCACAAATGGCGAAAACATGGAACAGTGGTGAACCTTCCCAGGAGCGACTGGCCAACCAAAATTACCCCAAGAGCACAGCGACCACTCAACCAAGAGGTCACAAAAGACCCCACAACAAAATCCAAAGAACTGTAGGCCTCACTTTCCTTAGTTAAGGTCGGTGTTCATGACTCCACAATAAGAAAGAGACCTTCATTTAAAAACTGCATTTTGTGTTTACGTGTGTTATCTTTGTCTAATATTTTAATTTGTTTTGTGATCTGAAACAAGTGTGACAAACATGCAAAAGAATAAGAAATCAGGAAGGGGGCAAACACTTTTTCACACCACTGTATATTGTGACAAAGTCACTGGCAGAGTGCTGGAGGGGAGATATGTTTTACAGAGGCTGTTGGCTTCAGTGATGTGAAACCTGGAAGTTTTCTCCAGCATATTATGTGCTGAGAGGGCTAATCAGCCATTTTTAATGGGCCAGGTTTTATGTGAACAGCTGTAGAGCGGGTGGGAGGATGTTCTCCATATTGCCACCTCACAGTGTGGGGGACCCTCACACAGTGTGGAGGCTACAGTGAGGGACCATAACAAAGTGTGGGGGCTAGTGAGGGGTCCATTATAAGTGTGGGGGCTATTGTGAGGGCCATTAGGCAGTTTGGGGGCTACTGTGGGGGCTCTCATACAGTGTGGGGGCTACTGTGGGGGCCCTCGAATAGTGTGGGGACCATCATACAGTGTGGGGGACTACTATGGGGGGGCCATCATAAAATGTGGGTTTTAATAATCACCTAGACAGAGTTACGATGCAACAATATTTTATTCCTTACATCCATGGTAATACAGCAATTCCAGGTAAATGTCCAAAATACAATTGACTCAGTCCACAAGATCCCATCCCCGTGGTGGTAGTTCCACTGCCTTTGTGCCAAGCAATACTCACTGTCCCCCAACTTTTGGTTGACCTACAGATTTCGTATCTCCAGCCAGTATATTCTGTAGTCACAGTTCACGATCCTCCATATGACAGATAAAACGATAGAAGCAAAGGTATCCAGTAGCAACAGTCCTTTAAAAAAGTTTATCAAATCCAGACAACAGATCCCACAACTGCAGCACGTTTATCCAGCCCAGTCGAAAGTCGATCTCTACTCCATAAGCCATCGATCCATCGTCCAGGTCCTTAGACTAGATCCTATCCTTTCGATGACATTCCACCAAATCCCAACTAAACATGTGGCTTCTTTTATCCTTCACTGGGATCAGCCCCCTGAATAGGCAGAACTCCCCCCAAAACTAAGTGTGCATTAATGGAGGTATTTTTCTCAGGTCAAACCCATTACCTGGGTCTACAGTGAGACTCCCTGTGATGATTGCTCCACTGGATGTACTTTCAACACTCACACAATGGGCTTAGATGCTGTTTGAACAATGGCTTAAGGCTCCTGAGATACTGATGAGATTACTGGAATGCTGGACATTTTACAAGTAAAATTAGTGTACATAAACTGACGAGCAAGCAGAACATTAATAAAACACAGCAAGCAAATCTCTAATAAAACTCAATAATAATATCGACGGAAACTGAGCTCCGTGCTGGAAAAGTCTCATAGTCTTTAGTAAGTGGGCAGCTCCTCACTTAGGGACACATCTTACAGTGTGGGGGCAACTGTAGGGGCCTTTATATAGTGTGGGAGCTAATGTAAGAGCATTCTACAGTTTGGAGGCTACTGTGGGTGCCATCATACAGCGTGGGAACTACTGTGTGGGCCGTTATACAGTGTAGTACCTACTGTGGGGGTCATTATACTGTGTTTTATGGGAGCAGTGAGGAAATCATACTGTGTATATGAGAGGTGTGTGGGTATCATACTGTGTATAGGGGAGGTATTTGGGTATCATATTGTGTGTAGGGGAGCTATGGGCCAATCATACTGTGTATAGAGGAGCTGTCGATCCATCATACTGTGTATAAGGGAGCAGTGGGCATACCATACTCTGTATAGAGAAGCTGTGGGGCATTATATTGTGTACATGAGAGCTGTTGGCCCATTATACTGTGTATAGGGGAGCAATGGGTATATCCAGGCCCATACTTGCCACTAGGCACCGGGGGTCCAGTGCCTAGACGGCGGGTTGGCACAAAAAGAGGGAGGTAAAGTTTATTTTTTCATTTTTTTCATCTCTCCCATCGCAACTCCATTCATTTGTATTTGCGTCTTTAAGATGCGAATACAAATAAACAAATCAGCTCAGGGAGCTGATTGATCCCTGAAGAACTAATGGTGGTACTTCCAGGTCAGAAGAGTGCCAATCAACTCCCTGCTCTGAGGTACTGAAGCATCCAAACGCTGCTGATGTACCTGCAGCGCAATGAAGTAATCTCACCATGCTGCAGACATCACAGCAGGAAGCCGCAGAGGAGTACAGACACCAGAGCCTGGAGGAGGACAGCAGTCAGGAGGAAGACAGCCTCCGGAGCCAGGGGGAGGACAGACACGGGAGCAGGTAAACACTCAAAGAGCAGAAGATTCAGGGGATTAGGGGGGCTATTATTACAGACTGGGAGTTAAGGGGGTTATTACTGTAGACTGGGGATTAGGGGGGCTATTTCTGTAGGCTGGTGGTTAGGGGGTTATTACTGTAGACTGGGGATTAGGGGTGCTATCACTATAGGCTGAAGGCTAGGGGGGATATTTCTTTAGACATGGGGTTAGTTCAGGGCTGGCTCCGGGTTTTTCTGGGCCCCGGGCGAAAGAGTCTCAGTGAGTCCCTTTAACATATACCACGATTCATGATGCACAAATACAGCAGAGAAATATATATATATATAGTACAATTCCAAAGATTTCACTTCTTACATTACATGAGCGATATCTATTGTAAATTCCACAATAGCTCAGAAACCGGCAAATCGCTCCACACAGTATACTGGCCCCCATAAAATGCTCCATACGGAATACTGGCCCCCATAAAATGCTCCATACGGAATACTGGCCCCCATATAATGCTCCATATGGAATACTGGAGCCCATATAACGCTCCATACAGAACACTGGCCCCCATAAAACGCTCCATACAGGTTACTGGCCCTCATATAACGCTCCATACAGGATACTGGCCCCCATATAATGCTCCATGCAGGCTGTTCCCCCCTTATAATGCCCCATGCAGGCTGTTCCCCCCTTATAATGCCCCATGTAGGATGTCACCCCACATATAATGCCCCATGCAGGGTGTCAACCTCCATATAATGCCCCATGCAGGATATCACTTCTCCCCCCCATATATGCCCCATGCAGGATGTCACCTCCCCATATAATGCCCCATGCAGGATGTCACTTCTCCCCTCCATATAATGCCCTATGTAGGATTTCCCTTCCCCCCCATATAATTCCCCATGCAGGATGTCCCTTCCCCTCCATATAATGCCCCATGCAGGATGTCACCCCTCATATAATGCCCCATGCAGGATGTCACTACTCCCCCATATAATGCCCCATGCAGGATGTCCCTTTCCCCCCCATATAATGCCCCATGCAGGATGTCCCTTCCACCCCCCATATAATGTCTGTTACAGGTCCGGGTGGTGGAACCTCTGTGCCGAGGTGCAAGGAGGGAACCAGAGGAGCGTGACTAAGTATCCACCCGAACCGACCCTGGTCGTACGGCATCTAACGACACCGTGACCAGGGAGGATCCGAGCTGAGGGACCAGGTGCTACTCTGGGGACGACCTTGTAAGAGAGCAGGTGGCTCCCACGGGTCAGATGGCTGGGACTGACCGGTATGGCGGATGGACACGGCAAGCAGGCAGAAGTCTCTGGTAGCAGACAGGTGGTCACAGTTCGAGAAAGCAGGGCAAGTAGCAGTCTTTGGGTTTACCAGGAAGGTGGTCACAGCAAGTGACGGCAGGGTCTCCAGGCAGGCTGGCAGGAAACAGGCAGGTGCTCCCAGGTGAGCAGGCAGACAGACGAGGCAGGTAACTGGCAGGTAACTGGTGGGTGCTCCCAGGTGAGCCGGCAGACAGACGAGGCAGGTAACTGGCAGGTAACTGGTGGGTGCTCCCAGGTGAGCCGGCAGACAGACGAGGCAGGTAACAGGCGGGTGCTCCCAGGTGAGCGGCCAGACAGACGAGGCAGGTAACTGGCAGGTAACTCGTGGGCGCTCCCAGGTGAGCGGTCTGACAGACAAGGCAGGCGGATGCTCCCAGGTGAGCGGACAGATAGCCAAGGCAGGTAACCGGCAGGTAACAGGTGAGCGCTCCAGGTGAGCAGGCTGGCAGGTAACGGGCAGGCAGGACGAGAAGTTAGGCTAGCAGCGGGACCTGAGGGATGAAGCACAGATCAGACACAGTGCAAACAACTTTGCTCGGGCACCTCCATTTTGGAGGAGGTGCCTTATATATGGGAGGTCCTCCGGCAAATGGCCGGGGACTCCGTAGGACAGCGCGCGCGGTCCCTTTAAGAGAGGGGGAGCACGCGCGCGCCCTAAGCACACAGCCGGGGAAGGAGCGCGTGCCGGAAGCAGCGGGGACAGAAGCGCTAGAGGACGCCGCGCCAGGAGTGGGAAGGTTAGAGGGACGGCGTCTCTGCCTAGCAAGGGGCAGAAACGCCGGTGCTACAATGTGCCATGCAGGATGTCCCTTTCCCCCCATATAATGCTCCATGCAGGATGTCCCTCCCCCCCATATAATGCCCCATGCAGGATGTCCCTTTCCCCCCCATATAATGCTCCATGCAAGATGTCCCTTTCCCCCATATAATTCCCCATGCAGGATGTCCCTCCCCCCCATATAATGCCCCATGCAGGATGTCCCTTCCCTCCATATAATGTCCCATGCAGGATGTCACCCCTCATATAATGCCCCATGCAGGATGTCACTTCTCCCCCCATATAATGCCCCATGCAGGATGTCCCTTTCCTCCCCAAATAATGCCCCATGCAGGATGTCCCTTCCCCCCCATATAATGTCCCATGCAGGATGTCCCTTTCCCCCATATAATGCCCTATGCGGGATGTCCCTTTCCCCCACCATATAATGCTCCATGCAGGATATCACCCCCTCTCTTTAAAATGCCCCATGCAAGATGTCACCCCCCCTCTTTATAATGCCCCATGAAGGATGTCACCCCCCATATAATGCTCCATGCCTCCATACATTAAAAAAAAAAAATCAAATACTCACCTGACTCCTCCTCACCTGCTGCCACTGCTCAGGTTCGGACTCCAGCGTCGCTGGCATCTTCCCGCTCTGCGCTGCCTGTGATGGCTCAGAGGAGGGCGCGGTGGAAAGACATCACCGCGCCCTCTGACCTGAGACATCACAGGGAGCGCACAGCAGGAAGACAGCGGATCTGCGGAGGCACGAGGAGCGGTAAGTATCCAGCTGCCGGGGCCCTGAGCAAGCGGGGGAGAAGGGTGGGCGCTGGTGTGGCACCCCAGGGGTCTGGTTGCCACAGTGGTAAAAATACCATGTCTGAGAGCGAGCATGGGTTTTCCTGGTCAGGAGCATTATTGCATGCCACACCTTCTGCCCCAGTCCAGGGAGGGGAGGAACCTGCCCTTTATAAACTGGATCTGGGGCAGGGTTAGGAGAGAAGTCTAGTTCCAGGGAAAGGGACAGAGCAGCGGCAAGGAGCTCTGTAGGAGCCAGGAGCTGAAGACCAGGGACTGGAGCGGAGCTCGTCCTGGCAGAAAGACGCAGAGAACCGGACACCGGAGTCCGAGGCTGTGGGGATTATACATCCAGCAGCAGAAACCACCTGGCAGGGGATTTCAGGTCCTCTGGCCATAGAAAGCCCGGAGGCTCAGTCACAAGCCAGGGACTGGCACCGCCATCGAGGAGCGGAAGGCACCAAAGGCCCCAAGTCACCAGCCATACGGGTGAGCACCACACGGTACACTCAGGGACGTGGGCTACTACACGACTACAGCAGGGTAGCCAGGAAGAGTGCAGTCAGACGGGAAGGCCTACACCTCCACCTGGCCAGGGGGACTCTTGTTCGCTCACAGACTGACCAGGCCTCTAATGTTAGCCAGTACTACCGGCAGGGCCTTCTTCACTACCAACAGTAAAGACCCTGAACTGCACTGCACGGACTCTGAGTCATTCCTGCTGCTCCCGCGCACTATCACCCCCACCATCTGCACTCACTGCCCTGAGGCTATACTCCTCCCGTGGGGAGTTATAGTACCCTCTGCTGCGCACACAACATCAGCCTCAGCGGTCTGCCCCGCAGCGGCGGTTCTCAGTGACCGCAATCCATGGGTGGCGTAGTCGGACATTTAATCATAAAAACCACATAAATAGACTGCCACTGGTTTGACCACCCTGAGCCACGGGACCGGGTCGCCGCAACGGAGACTACTACCCCCAGTATTGCACAGAGACCCGGCTCTGGGTATTCCCCCACACACGGCCCAGGAGGCGCGTCAACTTTGGAGTAGTCGCAGGATTTCGTGCCCGCAACCACCGGGTACTGCGCGCCTGAAGAAAGACTGTGATATTTACCGTAGTGAATTTTCCCGCCATCCGCAGCCGTTTTCCCGCCATTCGCAGTCATTTTCCCGCCATTTGGCGCCATTTCTGGGACGCCGTGCGGGAAGAAGAGGGGCGTGGACGCCAAAATCGCGTGAGAGCTGAAGCCCTGCCTTACGCACTGACGCTGCGCAAGATCCTGGAAGGAGCCCAGCGGACGCCGAAGTCACCAGCGCGCGACGCAAGGTCCTCGACCCCGACGATCGCCTGCGGAGCCGCGGCCTACGGAGGAGAAGCAACGGAAGGTAGGCCACGGTTAACCAGGGGGGAGGAAGACACCAGGAATGGAGGAAGCTTCCACCTCCAGTGCGGCTGCTGCCGCAGTGATGCCGTTCACGATGCCGTATATCCCCGGAGCGGCATGGTTACCCAGTACTCAGGGGAGTCGCATACCCTGAGCGACTTTAAAGAAAGACTGTATAGCCTATTCAAAGTATACCCCCTGTCCGAGGAACAAAAAGTGAGCATCCTGACAGGCCAGTTAATCGGGGCAGCCCAAAGAGAAGTGAAGTCCTGGTCAGCCAGGGAAAAGGGGACTGTAAAGGAAATACTGGCCGGTCTAAAGGACACTTTTGATACCCGCACCTCAGCAGAGATTAAGCTAAAATTTTATGGGTGCAAACAGCGGGCACAAGACAGTAAACGGGACTATGCTTTGAATTTGCAGGAGGCCCTGAGAGCAATTAAGCAGGCAGACCCTGACAGCGTGCGGAATGAGGATAAGCTGTTGACTGAACAGTTCATTGAGGGTCTACAGTCCAGCGCCCACCGAACCCAGTTGCGTGTAATGGCCTTGCAGAACCCTGATTTGGACTTTGCGCAGTTCAAAGACAGGGCCATCCGGGTGCTCCGAGAACCAGCACCAGGTGGCGCTGCAACCCATAGGCACCCTGCTATCACCTATCACCAGGAGGTGGCGCCCTTGTCTGCAGAGCCTGTGGGAGCTGATGCACAGGCTTTGGACAAAGACCCGGCTGCAGACCTGCACCATCAGGTCCAAGAACTGACCAAAAGCTTTGCCGCACTAACCAGAACTGGGCAGTCTTTACAGGTGTCTTCCCCAGGAAAGATCCAGCTGGCTTCCAGTCCGGAGGACGTCCCTTGGAGCCGACGGAGGAGGATCCCATCGTCCAGAGAAAGGCCCAGCGACCGATATAACCAGGACGGACTACCCATCTGCCGCCGCTGCAACCAACCTGGACATATGGCAAGGTACTGTCATTTAAACGGGCTCAACCTGAGGCAGAGGGCCGACCCCCAGGCATAAGATCATCAGGCCCATCGAGCTGGGGTGATAAGTACGTAGGGGGACGACCGGTCTTGCCTGTGGTGCTGGATGGCATTCCTATGAGTGCACTACTGGACACCGGGTCACAGGTAACCACCATCCCCTATGTGCTCTTTAAGCGGTACTGGAATGACTCAGATATTACCCGCTACCTAGATGGCGATCTGAGCATCATCGCCAGCAATGGTCAGCCCGTACTGCAGGTGGGATTCAAGGAGGTGACCATCAAAATTGGTAAAGTTGAACTGCCAGCGCAAGGACTGCTTATTGTGGACATTGACCATCGTGAAAGCCACCCTAAGATATCCTTGGGTACTAATGTTATTGAAAATTGTCTTGCAGAGATAATTGTCATTTTACAGCAGGTTGCAATGAACGCCAGCTCCAGCGAACAGCGTGTCCTACAAAAAGAGATCAGAGCCTTGTTGAAAAGGCAACAGGTAGAACTATCTTGTGGTGAGATCGGTAGCGTTAGGATGAGTGACCCGTTCCCTATCGCCATGCCCCCAAAAAGTGAGATGATGATCTGGTGCCGGACTGCAATCGGGTTAAGAGGAAGGGACTGCCAAGCCATGGTAGAACCCGTCTACTCAGACAGTAGGCCCACCATTTTGACAGCACGGGGGGTGGTCGATGTACGCCATGGGAGGGTACCCGTCCGCATCCTAAACATTGGGGAAAGAGAAGTATTCTTGCCCCGGTATGCCACTCTAGCCATATTGTTCACCGTTAACCAAAACTCTGTAAAGACCGTGGAACCCTTGCCTCCATCTCAACCAGAGGAGGGTAACGGCTCCAAGAAACAAATGGAGGAATGGTGTCAGAAACTGCATGTGGGCACTGACTCCACTCCCTCACGCCAAAAACAGGGAGTCTACCGGGTGGTGCAGGAGTACAAAAGAGTCTTTAGCAAACACCCACTAGACTTTGGGCAAGTAAAGGGGGTAGAACACCACATCCCCACATGAGACCATCCACCCATAAAGGAAAGATACTGACCTGTACCCCCTGCACACTATCAGAATGCCAAGGGAATGTTGCGAGAAATGAAGGAGGCTGGGGTAATCAGGGACAGCTGTAGCCCCTGGGCAGCTCCACTAGTTCCTGTGAAAAAGAAAGATGGCACTATGAGAATGTGTGTAGATTACAGGAAGGTCAACAGTATCACACACAAAGATGTGTACACATTACCTAGAATAGAAGAGTCCTTAGCTGCATTAAAAACTGCTAACTTCTTTTCCACTTTGGACCTTACTAGCGGGTACTGGCAGGTTCCTGTAGCAGAGGCGGACAGGGAGAAGACCGCGTTCACCACCCCGATGGGTCTCAGCGGATTCAACTGTATGCCGTTCGGGCTCTGCAACGCACCAGGAACCTTCCAGTGGTTGATGGAGTGCTGTCTGGAGCACAGGTATTTCGAGACGGTCCTGCTATACCTGGACGATATCATCGTGTATTCCAAAACATATGAGGACCATCTGAAACACCTGGCAGAGGTGTTTGACGCCCTGGAGGCTGCGGCCTGAAGGTGAAACCCTCCAAGTGTCATCTACTGAAACCAAAGGTACAGTACCTGGGACACGTGGTGAGTGCTGACGGAGTAGCTCCAGACCCTGATAAGATCACAGTGATTAAGGACTGGCCAAGACCCTCCAGCATAAAGGAAGTGCGGCAGTTCCTCGGGTTGGTAGGCTACTACCGAAGATTCATCTCCGGTTTCACCAAAATGGCAGCTCCTATGCAGGACCTCCTGATAGGCCAGTCCAGGAAGACCAAAAACCAGAAGCCGCCCTTCAAATGGGACAAACTGGAGGATGAGTCCTTCCGCCAGCTGAAGATGGCCCTCACGGGGGATGAAATTCTGGCGTACCCTGATTACGGCCAGCCTTTTATTCTCCACACAGACGCGAGCAACATCGGGCTAGGGGTGGTGCTGTCCCAGATCCAACAGGGCCGAGAACGGGTAATCGCTTATGCCAGCAGGAAGCTCCGGCCCACGGAAAGGAATCCTGAAAATTACAGCTCCTTCAAGCTAGAGTTCCTCGCAGTGGTATGGGCAGTGACAGAGCGCTTTAAACATTACCTTGCCTCTTCCAAGTTCACCGTGTTCACGGACAACAACCCGTTGACACACCTGGACACAGCAAAACTAGGTGCCCTGGAGCAGAGATGGATGGCCCGCCTATCCAACTATGAGTTCACCATCAAATACCGGGCGGGACGCACAAATGCCAATGCCGACGCCCTGTCCAGGATGCCGAACTTGCCAGACGGAGGGGAAGATCAAGAAGAACTGGAAGAGATTGAACTCCCTGCGCTCCACCGTCGTGGGATTACCCAGTGTTCCCACCGAGTAAGGGACAGGCACTCTGCCACGTTCAATCCCTTACCCCACTACAGCTGGACGGAGACGCAAGACAGTGACCCAGCTGTCCACCTAGTGAAAGAGATGCTGACACAGGCTGATGCTCGCCTTGACCCAGACGCTCCGGAAGAAACTAAACAGCTATGGAAGGAGAAGAGTAAACTGTTTCTCTACAAGGGGAAGCTGTGCCGGAGAATTGTCAACTCCCAGACGCAAGAGCTAACCCGGCAGGTAGTGGTCCCGAGACGAGACGCGGCTATGGTCCTGGAGGCATACCACGACGGAGCAGGGCATTTTGGATGGAAGAAGTTGGAGTTCCTGTCGCGCGAATGGTTCTTCTGGGTAGGCATGAGAGGGGCCATTGAGAGATGGTGCAGAGACTGCGGCCCATGCAACCTAAGAAGAAAGGACCGTGCCAGCCAGAAGACTCCCCTGCAGTCCATCATCACTAAGCAGCCACTAGAACTGGTAGCCCTGAACCAAGTGAAGCTGGCTCCAAGTAGGTCCGGGTACGTCTACGCCCTCACCATCGTAGACCACTACTCCCGGTTCCTGGTGGTGGTCCCTGTCAAGGACCTAACGGCTCAGACAGCAGCTAGAGCCTTCCAGCAGCACTTCTGCTGTCCACACGGGTATCCGGAGCAAGTGTTGACTGACCAAGGTCCAGCCTTCGAAGTGGAGGTCTTCCAGGAGTTCTGCAACCTGTATGGCTGCAAGAAGATAAGGACAACGCCCTATCACCCCCAAACCAACGGATTTTGCGAGAAGATGAACCAGGTGGTGATAGACTTGATAAAAACGTTGCCCCTGGAAGAACGCAGTCTGTGGCCTGAAAAGCTGCCTGATCTGGTGGACTTGTATAACCACATCCCAGTAAATTCCACCAACTGCACCCCGGCTTACCTAATGAGAGCAAGACCTGGTAAGCTGCCTATTGACCTGGATATGGGTGTCCTGACGCCAGAGGACACCTCGCCAGAGGCAGACTGGGATACAGAACAGCAGCAGCAGTACTGGAAAGTGCAGGAGAGTGTTGGGAAAAGTCTGTCTCAAGCAAGAGAAAGGCAAGAGAGAACCTACAACCAGCATGCTCCCGCTGTTCCCCTGGCACCTGGAGAGCAGGTCTTGAAGAGGAAGAGGCGGCTCCATAAGTTGGACGACCAGTGGGAGAAAGACCCGTACACAGTACTGCCCTCAAGTCATGACAATCCGAAAGTATGTATTATCAGTAAGGATGGAGGGGAGACCACAGCCACTGTCTCCAGAGACCATCTGAAGAAGTGTCCCGAGCAGCTGCAAAGCACTGATGAAGACCAAGATAGCCCTCAACCCGCAGAGGAAAGGGAAGAAATGGTCAGCACAGTACTCGGAGAATTTCCCCGGTCCTGGACACAAATTAACAATGCTATTGTGGTACCCGTCCTTACCTTCCTCCAGCCGGCCCCTCAAGGGCCTACAGAAGAGCAAGTAGAGTTGGGAGAGCAACCGGCCCCGGAGGCAGAAGATTCCATACCAGCAGCCCAAGAGAATCAACCATCTGCTAGTAGTGAGCCTGCCGTGCCCGTGGTAAGCCAAAGAGTACGCAGAAAGCTGCCCAACCTACCCGTAACATCTCCAAATACCTGTAGTGCAGACACTAGTGAGACCACTACACAAGGGGTAGAAACAGGGGACCCAGAAAGGACACCACCAGATAGCGTGTTACGTAGGTCCACCAGGAGCACTAGGGGTCAAATGCCCACTCGCTGGAGAATTTAAAATGTGATATAAATGCCTGTATGTTGCAAATGTTAAAATGGTTGTTACCTGCATACTAATTATGTTTTTCTAGTTACCCGACAGGGTTCATGGACTAACAGGTTATGGACAATGAATAACCGGAACTGTACCTTGTATATAGTTGCACCTGTAAAGTGCCCCTTTTTGTCCCAGACCACAGAACAAATACCCGTGGAGGTGGCTGAAGACGTGGTCCGACGCCGGATCATCGATGCCCTGTAGCCACCCCAGGGCCTATGTGGAGGGTTTGGGACGGGTCCCTCAAAATGCATCTCGGGTGACATGGACACCTGGTTACGGGAGCGCCGTGACCTAAAAAGACTAAACTTCTTGTATATATGTTACTGTATTGTTATTACCTGTTGTGTTTTTGCAAAATATGTTTAGTCCCGGAGTACTAAAGTTTACCAGGGGGGAATGTGGCACCCCAGGGGTCTGGTTGCCACAGTGGTAGAAATACCATGTCTGAGAGCGAGCATGGGTTTTCCTGGTCAGGAGCATTATTGCATGCCACACCTTCTGCCCCAGTCCAGGGAGGGGAGGAACCTGCCCTTTATAAACTGGATCTGGGGAGGGGTTAGGAGAGAAGTCTAGTTCCAGGGAAAGGGACAGAGCAGCGGCAAGGAGCTCTGTAGGAGCCAGGAGCTGAAGACCAGGGACTGGAGCGGAGCTCGTCCTGGAAGAAAGACGCAGAGAACCGGACACCGGAGTCCGAGGCTGTGGGGATTATACATCCAGCAGCAGAAACCACCTGGCAGGGGATTTTAAGTCCTCTGGCCATAGAAAGCCCGGAGGCTCGGTCACAAGCAAGGGACCGGCACCGCCATCGAGGAGCGGAAGGCACCAAAGGCCCCAAGTCACCAGCCATACGGGTGAGCACCACATGGTACACTCAGGGACGTGGGCTACTACACGACTACAGCAGGGTAGCCAGGAAGAGTGCAGTCAGACAGGAAGGCCTACACCTCCACCTGGCCAGGGGGACTCTTGTTCGCTCACAGACTGACCAGGCCTCTAATGTTAGCCAGTACTACCGGCAGGGCCTTCTTCACTACCAACAGTAAAGACCCTGAACTGCACTGCACGGACTCTGAGTCATTCCTGCTGCTCCTGCGCACTATCACCCCCACCATCTGCACTCACTGCCCTGAGGCTATACTCCTCCCGTGGGGAGTTATAGTACACTCTGCTGCGCACACAACATCAGCCTCAGCGGCGGTTCTCAGTGACCGCAATCCACGGGTGGCGTAGTCGGACATTTAATCATAAAAACCACATAAATAGACTGCCACTGGTTTGACCACCCTGAGCCATGGGACCGGGTCGCCGCCACGGAGACTACTACCCCCAGTATTGCACAGAGACCCGGCTCCAGGTATGCCCCCACACACGGCCCAGGGGGCGCGTCACTGGCACCGCTAT
This sequence comes from Phyllobates terribilis, assembly GCF_046119375.1. NCBI lineage: Eukaryota > Metazoa > Chordata > Amphibia > Anura > Dendrobatidae > Phyllobates > Phyllobates terribilis. The sequence continues at coordinate 642,289,100 of NW_027362762.1, forward strand.
CCTCCGCCCATAGCCAGGAGGGGTGCCTGACCGTGATTGGGCCCCCCGCCTGCTCAGGGCCCTGGCACTTGCCAGGGTGCGCCGGGTGCTGATGCCGGCCCTTGGTTAGGTGGTGCTTTTACTGTATACTGTGGGTTAGGGGGCTATTACTGTAGACTGGGGTTTAGGGGGGCTATTACTGTAGACTAGGGGATTAGGGGGGACTATTACTGATGACAGGAGGTTAAAGTGGCTTACAGAGTGAGGAGATAGTCCAAGGAACTAAATGGATGGGGGACAGTGTAAGGACTCAGTATTGTGGTGGGACAGTGGGCGGGTCAGTATGAACAGAGGGCAGCAGTATGAAGAGTGGCAACATAGGGGACTCAGTATCAAAAGTGGGGCAGTGTGAAGAGTCACAGTATGGAGAGGAGGCAGCGTCGGGGTCTCATTGTGGAAAGGTGGCAGTGAGAAGGGGCAATATGGGTAGATCAGTATGGAGACAAGGCAGCATGGGTGGGTCAGTATAGAGAGGGGCAGTGTGAGGGCACAGTATGGAAAGGGGCAGTTTGGATGGCTCAGTATGGAGTGGGGACAGCATGAGTGGGACATTGTGAAGAGGGGGCAGCATTATCTAGGGACAGAGTGGAGATCATAGTTCATAATTTTGGAAGGTGTGGTGGGTGGGTATAATTTATAAGGGTGGACAGTGTGGCATTTTAGTTTATAAGGAGGCAGTGTGACGGTCATAGTATACAAGGGCGGACAGTGTGGTGGTCACAGTATATAGCGGGGATGGTGTGGTGGGAATATTTTATAGGAGAGGATAGCATGGAGGCCATGAAGCATAAGAGGGACAGTGTGGAGTAATATTTTTTTGCAGGGAACACAGTGAGCAGCAATTTATTTTTTCAGGGGCATAGTATTGGGTTTATTTAAGGCACAGCATAGGTGGCTATTTTTATTCAGGAACATTTTAATGGCACTGTTATTTTTAAGGACACCATGTCGGGATGTGCTGCAGAAGACCAAAGAAGATGGAAGTCTGCAGAGATGAGTTGTGGATGTGAAGTCATTATGGAGTCAGGTATATGAGAAGACAGCGATTGGTGAGTATATTATCACACATACATTACTAGTGGAGGAGAATCAGGCTCAGCTAGATAACCGGAGGCTGCTGTACTTGCAAGGTGCAGTAGCCAACCACCACGATTATATCGCTGAAAAGGTGGCCGCATAGGGTCCAGGGGACTGCACGTCGCCCGACAAGACCCGAGGCTACTGTCTTGGGACACTGATGGTGAGGCGCAGGGCAGGAGGGTGAGAGCCAGCGCAGGGAAGATGACCGTGTAAGGAACATAGAACGGGGTCCCGTTTAAGTACTTCTGAGAGACTTGAGAGTTGCTGAACCCCTTCTCTGGTGAACACAGGACAACATGGGAGGTTACACTGGCTCTTGTAACCTGGAGTCTTGAACAAACTGTGACTAAACCTTGAAGACTGCACCCCACTGTGTCCTGGAATTATTGCTGCGCCATCACCAGCCCTGCACTACACAGCACCAGCAACATCTACCTCATAAAATCATCAAACACTGCCCTGGTGCTAAGCTCTGCCTGTGGAGAGCTGAACCAACTCTGCTGCATCACCATCAGCTCCGCAGCTGCGGCTCCATATAGCCGCATACCACAGGTGGCGTCACGAACATTATCTCTATAAAAACTTTATTCCCCTTTTACTTTCCCTTTACTTGACCGCCCTGGGTCACCGACCGGGTCACCGCCACCGTGATATCCCCCAGCATTGACCGGCCCAGCTACCGAGTACCCCACTGCCCAGGGGGCGCGTCATGACCACTTAAAGTGCCTAAGGCAGCATGAATGCCAAATACGGCCCTGGGTAAATCATGCTGATTGTAGGGGAGCTGTACATGGGAGGATTTGGGGCAGTCTTAAGCATTATTGTTATAGGGGCACTCAGAGTATTATGACTGTCAAAGGTGCACATAAGTGGCATTTATTACTTTCTAGTTCAAAATGTTGACACTGTTTTCTAGGGCACTTACACAGTATATTTTCTAGGAGGCAATTTACCATCTAGAAGGAACAGAGGAAACATTTTACTTTGTAAGGGGCACAGTGTTGCATTATTATGTAGGGCAGTAAGGAGAGCTCTCTTTTTGTGCCAGAGCAGGTGCATTATTAGGGACAAAAGCAGCCACAGCAGCTCAGCATTGGGGTATCAGCTGGATGAGGAATTTGTGCAAGTTGGGAATAAATGGGGACGGTGCTGGAAATGTGAAAAGTCAAATGTGTCTTTGTTGTAATATGCAGTAGATTTATGGCTGAAAGAAGTTGTCAGGTTGGTCTGAGCCAGATGGAAAAGACGAGAATAGTGAACTACTCCATCAAAAAAATTGTCAGCTGTAAGTCATTAGTTAAGGGGTTAAACGCATTTGCTTGAGTGCTAGCCGAGTAGCTTCGGCGTGCTCAAAAACTATTTTCAAGTCGCCGCAGCACATGCAGGGATTGCTTGTTTGTTAGGAAATCCCTGCATGTGTCGTAGCTGTCTAACAGCCTCAAGACATGCAGCCGTGGCAAAAATAGTTTTCGAGCACACCAAAGCAACTCGGTAAGCACCTTAACAGAGCACGTTCACTTACCACTAGTCAATATCTATAACTGTACTGTAATCTCTTATATATTCTGCAGGACTGATATCTACTACTATATGTTCACCATATGGCAGTAATATCAGTGTTGGTCTTTGTATATAGATCTATTTTCAGTAATAACATTGTCATCTGCTGAGGTTCCCCTATACCTACAATTACGGTAATCAGGGTTACCTGGTAAGGGTCCATTCAGATGTTTTGCCTCCCCCCTGAGCTGAACCTCTAGCTACGCCTCTGTCAGACAGTGTAGTGTTCTGAAAGAGAACTATAAAGACAAGAGTTTGGATCATCTGTGATGGTCATTATTATCTTATCAGGCAAACATTTTACTACTTGGATCAAACAGCCCCTGATCTCCGAGCAATCCTATAGAAGATGGAAGAAAGTTCCTGAAGTCCTGTGACACTTAGGGCACAGAGCAAACATTTTGGGGCGGGAACCTGTGAAGACTGGCTGTAGTATGGTAAGATCGTGGAGTGTATATAATTAAAACTGGATCTTTTAAAATAATTAATGTTCATTTGAGAATATTATAAGTACTTTGTGGGACATCTGTCATTAGTTACATATTAGCCCTGTTAGCAGATTTAATTCCTGGAATATTACTAGTATAGACAATGCAATGAGCTTCAATGGGGAGAGATTTTATCTAAACTAATTGAGCAACTTTGTATTCCTTTAACAACTTTATTTTTACCGCAGCACATGAAAATAACCTCCTGATATGGTTTCACATTGACATGTTTAGTGCAAAATTAATATTGAATAAAGAAATAGCACACCGAGAATAAACACAAAAGGAATGTTTCTTGAATGCTTTTCATTTTCTATCATCACATCCCAAAAAAATGTTTACACCACAGAGTGAAGTATAGCAAAGTTTTACGTAATGTTCCTTTCGTCAGGCTAGGAGTAGGGTATGTGTGGAATGTCATTCTTGGATGAAAAATTTCAAAAATCCATTTGTACCAATATATGAAGAGATCGAATCACTGGGTTGTCTAGGAATGCAGAGAGAGAGAAGAAATTACTATTGCCCAGTGGTACAGCAGCAGAGGAATGCATTTTTTTTTACATCCACTGCTTGCTGCTCTGCTTGGTTCCTTCTACTCATAACATGACGAAGGGTACATCACCTAAAACACTGCTATACTTCACTCTGCAGTGTAAAAACATTTGGGGTATAAATATGGGAGTTGAAAATTAAAAGCATTGAAGAAAGCATTCCTCTTGTGCCTATTCTTGATGGGCTGTTCCTTTTATACAATATTAGTTTTCTGATAAAGTAGGGAGTATTGTGGCCTGCTCCATTGGAATAAGCATCCAATCTCTTCGCAACATAAATTGGATACTACTTGAGGTTAGGACCATCCGGATTTGTGTACACCTTGATGCTGGTGGGATGACTTTTATTCTTTTTTTTATTCTGTTATTTATATGCACTATTTCTTTTACTTATTTATTTACTGCAGGGTATATGTTCATTTTGTTTCTGTCTTAGGTTTGGCCAACGTAAACTGGAGGTTGATCTACCTACCTTTTGTCTATGTGTTGTGCAAGTCTCAGATAAGTCACACAAATTAGTGATGAGCGAGTATTAGTGATGAGCGAGTATTAGTGATGAGCGAGTATGTTCTGTTAACCCTTTCGCCGAGTATACTCGGCTGAGCACCCAGTATTTATAGTGTTCTCGGGCTTTAAGTTTTCGTCGCTCCATGAACATGATTTGCGACTGTTTGACATGTGAGGAATGCTGGAAAAACAGGCATTCCTCACATGTATTAAATCTGTCAAACAGTCGCAAATCATGTTCATGGAGCGATGAAAACTTAAAGCCCGAGAACACTATAAATACTCGGTGCTCGGCCAAGTATACTCGGCCAAAGGGTTAACAAAACATACTCGCTCATCACTAGCGAGTATGTTTTGTTAACCCTTTCGATGAGTATGCTCGGCCGAGCACCGAGTAGTTACAGCTGCTCGGTGATATGTTTGAATCACTCCCGTGTGCATGATTTGCGACTGTTTGACAGCTTTAATACATGTAAGGAATGTCTTTTTCTTACTAGTGATGAGCGAGTATGTTTTGTTAACCCTTTCGCCGAGTATGCTCGGCCGAGCACCGAGTATTTATAGCGTGCTCGGGCTTTAAGTTTTCGTCGCTCCGTGAACATGATTTGCGACTTTTTGACAGATTTAATACATGTGAGGAATGCCTGTTTCCTCAGACGTCTTCAAACAGATGTCTCTTCAGCCTCTGTTTGAAGACGTCCATTGAACGGGAGCTCACCACCTCTCGTGGAAGCCTGTTCCACTCAATGACAGTGAGGGTGATCAATGAGTGAAACAGGCTGCCACGAGAGGTGGTGAGTTCTCCTTCAATGGATGTCTTCAAACAGAGGCTGGACAGACATCTGTCTGAGATGATTTAGTGAATCCTGCTTTGAGCAGGGGGTTGGACCAGATGACCCAGGAGGTCCCTTCCAACTCTACTATTCTATGATTCTATGAGTTCATGAGGGTATCATGATAAGCATTTGGCATTATACCATTTTGGGCAGTTATTTGTACTGGCCGGTATAGGTATATTGTTGCGATGAAACTTATCCGGAACAAAGCACTTTTATTTGGAGTAATTTGATTATCACATTTTCCAAGAAATATTGTAGTTCTCATCAGCCCGAGTTCATGAATTTATACTATATTCTCTGAACATTTTGCAAATCCCAAATTGCCCTGGTCCTCTAGGGTTAAAACCTTTGAGCCATAGCTATGTATCGTATATTTGAAAACCTGAATTCTAGATTACAGTTGAATTGAGTTGACTACTCTTTTCAATACAGTTGGGGCTTTGATATTTCAGCTATTTGACACACACTTTAGCTTTAAAATGAAAGCATTACAGTCAATCAGGACATTGGCATCCCCATATGTATGTCTGTCATATATGCTGATAATTCACTTAAGACGTGAATACGTTTTTATTTTTTTCTGCATTAGTAGCATAGAGCTTAACCTGAATACTGAATTGTTTTTACAGTATATTATTATAATAAAATTAATTTTTAATTCTAGCTTTGACTTTAGATTTATTACTGACCATTTTCTAGTTTTTTTTCTGTGACATCATACATTCTTATTACAGTCCCTTAGGCAGAAAGGTGCATTAGTAAATCAGTCATTTGTTTGACATGCTACCCAGACAAGTTAAACTAAATATTTTTTAAGATATTCATAGAGCATGAGAACAAACATTTAACTGCTATGTAGCTCTTGTATAGAGTAGACCTAGTCCTGTTTGCTCCATCACTTTGGCTATTGGATGGCAAGAATTATCACTGTTAGTAAAAAAGGGAGTAGGGAATGGGCTCACAGGTTTTAAACTGAGGGAAGCATGACTTGGTGATTGTTCTCCAACTCCATGCCTTTTCCATGAAAGGCATTATGATGGGGGATAGGGCCCATTTTTATTTTTGCTACAGGTCCTCCTCGCTTCTATGTATGTCAACTATGAGAACTTTTTTACATATAGGTTTGCACTTAGGCCCCAATTCATCAAGCCCAGCAGTTTTCACACTGGTCTTAATGAGGAAGCGTGTTGGAGTCAGACACTCCCGATTCATTAAGAGGTACACTCCTCTTAATGAATCAGGAGCATCTGACAAGTGGCGTGTGCCTCGCCACAAATATTACTCCATTCAGTGACTGCATTAAGATTACTGATGTAGGGAACACCACAGCTCGCCATGAATTAGATGTGTCATCACATCCCCTCCGTACCCCTGTCTGCCCCAGTTCTGCCCATTTTGGCAGAGCTTGGAAAAAGTGGAGTGAAAATGTCAAAAGTTGCAAAAATTTTTCATAATTTCCAAGCAATTTACGCCAAAACTCTGGTGAAATTGCTTTGATGAAGAGGAGCCAAACACTTTGCATGTTCAAAGCTATATATTTTCTAGTAGATTTATACAAGCAGAAAAGCAAAAGAGAGATTGAAAGCACATTATCAAATCAACAGTGAGCATAATGGTGGGAATATTCAAATCTGGGGTTGTTTTCTCTGGACTGTCTGCACTGAGCCAACGGTATGCTAACAGCGGAAAAATACTACCCATTCTTTACAAACATGCAGAACATTTGGGTTTAGTTTAAAGGGAACCACAGACAGCATGTATCAGACACCGGCTCTATCATTTCAGTCGGTATATTTAACAATGCAGAATTTCAGAAAAAAAATAAAAGTAAAAGATCGCTGTGGATTACGCCACTCGGGTGTTTAGCTCAAAAGGCCGATGCATGGCGGCTTCTCCACATCTTGCTGCCCTTAAATGACAGGCCTATGAACACAAATAAGGAGAGACCTGTTACGCCAGATCTCGGGATTGGGGTAGGGAGAAACCACCTGGAATCTGCCTCTTCACTAGTCACCCTAGCCACGTAATCCCTGACAGGCTGTTAAAGAAACACTTCCATTATTTTTTTTTTATTCCCTAAACCAGTGCAAATGTCAGTGTAGTGTAAGTGTGCTAATCTACTCACTGATTGCCGTCTTCAGTCCAGCGCCACTCCAGTCCTCTTCTAAGTCACGTGATGCCCATTTTGACTCTCTGGATCACACAAGAGTCTGTGCGTGAGCCCGAAGTTGCTTTCACTATGTAACCTTATGGAGCTTTGTTCTGACACTCCATAGGCTTGCATTGTAAAAGCCGCTTCCAGCTCACACACATAGAGCGCAGTATGAGCCGGCAAGTTGGAAGAGACAACAAGTGGTTCAGAACACGAACAGAGGTACACTGGAGAATAGGGAAGACAGTGATCGCTGGGTATATTAGCACACTTACATTTCACTAATATTTACAAAAGTTTAGGAAATAAGAAAAATAATGGGACTGTTTCTTTAAATGCATGTTTTTGTAAAACATTTCTTGCTGAAATGATGGATCCAACATCTGTTACATGCTGCCCATGGTTCAGGCAGCATGTATCAGTTGTCGGGTTCCCTTTAAAGTGGAACAGGTTTCCTACTGCAGCAGGGTATTGACCTGAGATACACATGAAAGCTTTGATGACCAAGGCTACTTTCCAGCTTAAGGATCATCCACTGAAATTTTGTTGAGTAGTGGACAGTCCTTAGGATGAGGCATTGAATTTTCCTGGGCGGGCTGGCACATGAATGTCAGATTCCCTGGTGCCAGAGACAGCTGTGCACCTAGGAGAAAAATACTGGTGCAGATATTGGCTCTGGTGGCAACAGAAAGATAGCTACTGGGTCTAACTAGATCTAGAACAGCCCTATCAGTGACAGCTGACATTGAAACAGGGTTGATTTGCCTGTAGCTGAAAAAATCTCAGAACAAACAGTGGAGTAGCCATAAACCACCAATTAGGATAAAACTTAGTGAATTTTATTAGTATAAAATATTAAAAATACATGACATGTAAAACTGAGGTTTTATTCAGGAGGAAAAAGAAAGGGGAGTCTATCAAATATATTATATAGCTCCTGGGTATAATTATAGTGTGGAGGATTCAGTAATGCAAGGTATATAACAAAGATGCTTTATAGGCCATCATATAATGTGCTATATACCGATCTGTAAATCAGTTAGACAGTATAGGCATAGTGAGAGAAAAACATATATTGCATTTCATCCATTGTCCACAATCATATCCCAAACATAATGGAAAGCATAGGTATGAATAGAAGTGCAATACTAACATTTTCCCATGGTGCAAAGATAGATTCCCCACGCTGCCCCGATGCGTGTTTCGCAATTGCTTTCTCAAGGGGAGGGTGTTTCTACTGTACTGTCCGCCCATTGCCATCTTTGTGTCACACACATGTCGGGTACAATGTGACCACGTGACGGGAAGCTGTTGTGACTTTGGAGTGGCCTAGTCAAAGTCCTGAACTTAATCTGATTGAGATGCTGTGGCATGACCTTAAAAAGGCGGTTCAACCCTCCAATGTGGCTGAATTACAACAATTTTGCAAAGATGAGTGGGCCAATATTCCTGCAGGGCATTGTAAAAGACTCATTGCTAGTTATCGCAAACGCTTGATTGCAGTTGTTGCTGATAAGGGTGGCCAAAAAGTTATTAGGTTTAGGGGGCAATCACTTTTTCACACAGGGCCCTGTAGGTTTGGATTTCTTTTCCCCTTAATAATAAAGACCTTCATTTAAAAACTGCATTTTGTGTCATCTTTGTCTAATATTTAAATTTGTTTTGTGATCTGAAACATTTAAGTGTGACAAATATGCAAAAGAAAAAGGAATCAGGAAAACACTTTTTCACACCACTGTAACTTGCCACCTTTCTAAATGCATCACTTTTGGGTTTGCAAACTGATTCGGTCTGCATGCAAATGCTCAAACGTGCTGTCAATTATTTCAAGGTATCTCCTCCTCATCAGTAGCAAAGTGAAATGCATAAGTTTAAACTGCTAAAATGAGCCTAGTTCTAAGCATCCAAAGGACCTTAGGATCGGAACCAATGCTGACATTTATGGACATCCCTACATAATCATCAGATCTCACAATTCAAGCATTTTGTAACAAACCCATACTGCTTTGATTATTCTGTGGTAATATGTGTCATAAGGTTTCACATAATGAGGAATACTCTAAAACTTCAAGTTATAATATTGTTTTATAAACTATTTTTGGAAGTGGGTTTCAATAAACCTGTGGATTACAATCCATAGTAATTTAGAGTAACAAAAGTTTCTTCCTGCCTATTTATTTTTAGCAGTCAATTGAATTGCCTGTGGATTTGTAGGGGTCTGGGTCCTGAAACCCTCGCCAATTGCACCATAGACCCCAAAGAAGTTCACAGCTCAGATGACAGGACAGTAGCGCTTCTTATAAAGTACACACACAGACTGTAATAAAGGTTCAATAAAAAATAGGCTAATCCAGCCTGCGTGCTGGGCACTGCTGATCTACAAACTTCTTGGGGGGTCTATCATGCAATCAGTGGAGATCTGAGTACTCTGACCCCCACCGAACCAAAGGCAATTCAAGTGCCTGCTAAATATGAAAACTCAAAATTAAGGATTGTCCATTGAAAACAAGTTATTTTTTATCCACAGGGTGGATAATAACTTGTTGATCAATCCTGTCCAATCGCCGGGAAGAATGGGGAAGTTGTATCCCTGTTAGAATGGAACGACCTCTTGCACCATTTTGGAAAGAGGATAAAAGTCAGGGAGAAAAATTCCACAATCTGCCAATTGGAGCAGATCTCAACGATGGGACACCCACCCATCAACATGTAGAAAGGTGATTACTTGTTTTTCATTGGTCAGCTCCTTTAAGTTACTCTTTCAGTGCCACGTTATTAATAAAGCAAAAATGTGACTTACAAAATATTAATAATTAGGGCTTAAAACATCATAAGTACCCCAATAAAAACTTGCCATACAAAAAAAAATTCTTCTGACAGCTCCGTTTGCCAACAGAAAAATAAAGTTAAGCGTTTCAGAAAATAGTAACACAAACACTATTTTTACAAAATTTTTAATTTTTTAATACCACTAAAATAAAAATAAAAATTATATTGTCATAATTGTACTGACCTGGGCAATTACAATATTTTGTCAGTTAACTTTTACTGCACATTGAATACCGTACGGACAAAACCCGAAAAAACAATTGCAGAATTACGGTTTGTTTTCACAATTTCACACCACCTGGATTTTTTCCCATTTTTCAGTATAATACATGGTAAATTAACTAATGTCATTCAAAATTACAACTCACACTGCAAAAATAACCCTCATATGGATATACTGACACAAAAATTAATTATTTCTCTTGGAAGAAATATAAGAAAAAGCAAAAGCGCAAAAACAAACAAACATTCACCCTTGGTCATGAAGGGGTTAATAAAGTAAAGAAACTAAAAGCATTTTTAGAAAAATATTATAGAGTCTAAATTTAAAAAAGACCACCTTTCTAAGAAGACCAGCCCTCGTCTTGTCTATATTTAATACACATTATTTCCCGTGTAAAATATCTCACACAAGAAAGTATGCATAGAAAATTTTAAGAGCTGTGTTCGTTCTTTCATCTTCCTCTATCCCTCACCATCAAATACATATTTTTGACACTGACTTATTCCATGGCCACCCGTCTACAATTATTCTTTGAAATGTCACTACACATTGAAAAGAAGTGCAAGCATAGATCACGCAAGAATTACTAATTTGACTTTGATGTTTTTCATTTACTTCCAAGCTCCAACCTAAACCTTTAAAATAGTAATGTCATTTCACCCATTACACAGAACAGACTCGCCCGTAAATCGGTATGACAAGAAAAAACGAAACATGCCATCAAAGGCATGCAGAATAATAGACAAATAATTCCATGAAAACATCTACTAGCTCATCTGGAGCAGTGCTTCTCAAACTGTAAGGCGTCATCAGTGAGGCCCCCCTAGTTCTTGGTGAGGTGCAGGTGGGGACGTAGTTTTATAGAAGGGGTAAAATGCTGCACACTTTTAACTCTCTAGATACAGAAATCTCTGGTTCAGCAACACAATTCATTCATTAATTTATATTAACTTTAATATTATACACGGTTTAGGAGACAAGTGAAAGTAAATTACGCAATATTTTAAATTTTGGCACTAACTTCCACAATAGATGGTGAGGCCCAAGCATCACCTGGGTTTTTCTAGTAAACTCCACTACAAAAAGTTTGATAACCAGTGCTCATTCTGTATGAGGTTTGGTTTGCATGTTGATAAATTAGTGATCATTTTCATTAATTCTTCCCGCATTAGAAAGTGAATAAACGTCCTTGGAAGGGGTCCACATGTGCAGAGTGGGCTCATGTGCTAAGCTTCCTCCACATGTAGCAGATGTGGGCTATATAACATAGCCAGCATCAGTCTCTAGTAGCCAAGTTCCAGACATGGCATTTACCCAGGGTAGCCGAGGATCTGCTGAAGAACTCCATCGCTGCCATCTCGGTCGTCCTGTGAAGCTCACTCATAGGGAAGAGTCACACAGGCGTACTACTTTGATGAGGATCGCAATGCAATGCTCAGACAAGCTGTCAGCTCTCCTGACCCAAGCCTGATAGCTGAATAGAAATAAATGCTGTAACGCTCGGGTCGGGAGAACCGACGGCCATTCCGAGCATTGTGTTGCAATCCTCGTCCTAGTTATTGGTCCGTGTGACTCTTCCTGTAGACGGTGCATCATAGGAGACTGAGATTTTCACTATATACAATACTGTGGAATTTCAGTATATAGTATAAGCAATGAAACGTTCACGAGTTGAAGTCCTATCAGGGATCTAACAAGTATTGTGAAAAATAATTACCATATTTTTTAAGAAAACATTAAAATTCAAATCACCCACTGTTCCCTGTTTAAAAATAAATAAAGTAAAAAATAAAAACATATTTGATATCACTACATTCATAAATGACTGATTTGTTAAAATATTGAATTATTTAATCCAGTTGGTGAAAGCTAGTGATGAGCGAGCACTAAAATGCTCGGGTACTTGGGTCGAGGAAATCGTAATGCTCGGGTGCTCTACTCGAGTAACGAGTACAATGTAAGTTAATGGGAAACACAGAGGTCTGCAGGAGGTCTTAAAATTGGTCAAATTTATGGAAACAGTGATGAAATGACATGGGAACAGCATGGGGAAGATCCCTGGAAGCATCTCTGACTCCCAGATCACTGCTGTGAACATTGTTGTCAGGGTATTACGCCACTTTTACGGACTCACAATAATACATACAAAAACTAAACCAAAATCGATTTTCCTGGGAAAAATGTTAAGGACCATCCTTTCCAGGGTAAAGTCTTGTATATAAGGCAAAATAAATGTACAAAAATGCTCTTCCACACCTTGGGCTATGTTCAGATGTAGCGTTTTTGCACTTTTGCATTGCTTTCAATGGTGAAAAATACATTCACCGGTAAATGTAATTTTAACATTTTACAACCTTATCTGGCCATGTGGTGTGTGAGACATCATCAGCCACATCCTGTTTCTTTTATGAAGGAGGGACTCTGAAAATCACAAAGACTATTTTTATAGGGCCATCAGGCGGCCCTTACTATTCTTAAAGGGCCAGCAGTCGGCCCTCACTATTGTTAGAGGGCCATCAGCCGGCTATGCTTTGTTGTTCCCATTATTAACGAGTGAGTCTCCTATACTATTATTGCGTATGCAGTGACTGCAAGGGCTACCAAAAATGTGGACGCACCCCAATACCCCTTTGAAGAGACATAGAGGAAGACCTCAGCAAAAAAAAAATGTTCTCATTATAAAGAAGTGGGTCTCCTATAGTGGTAATGCCCATGCAGTGACTGCAAGGGCTGCCAAAATTTGTGAAAAACCCCATTTAAAGACACATCGAGGTGGGCCACAGTAACGACATGTTCGAATTAGAAAGGAGAGGGTTTGCTATTCAGTTATAGGGTATGCAGTGAGTACAAGGTTTGCCAAAATTTAGGAAAAACCCCAATAACAATTTAAAGACACATAGAGGTGGGCCACAGTAACTACGTGATCCCATTAGAAAGGAGCAGGTCTGCTATCCAGTTATAGGGTAATCAGTGACTGCAAGGGCTGCCAAAATTTAGGAAAAACCCCAATAACAATTTAAAGACACATAGAGGTGGGCCACAGTAACAACATGTTCCCATTAGAATGGAATGGGCCTGCTATCCAGTTATAGGGTATGCATTGAGTAGAAGGGCTGACAAAATTTAGGAAAAACACCAATAACAATTTAAAGACATATAGAGGTGGGTCTAAGTAACGACATGTTCCTAGAAAGGAGCGGTTCTGCTATCCAGTTATACGGTATGCAGTGAGTACAACGGCTGCCAAAAATTTGGAGAAACTCCAATGCCCCTTGCAAGAGATGTAGAGGTTGGAGGGTCTCCTGAAAAAAAAGTTCCCATTATTAGGAAAGGGGTCTCCCATACTGTTTGCTTATGCAGTGAATGCAACGGCTGCCAAAAATTTGGAGGTACTCCAATGCCCCTTGCCAGAGACTTAGATATGGTTATATAGTAGAAATGGTGGTGATATGGTCGTGGAGGATGAGGATGAGGAAAAGGAGGAGGACAAGAGTAAATAGACAAAATCAGGAAGCATATACCCATGTCTGGGTGTGAAGACAGAGTTGCATGGGAATAGAGTTAGACCTCCCAAAAAAAAGACCCTGTATTTGAGTTTATGTTACGCTGGTATCATTCGGTGTTGTTGAGAAGTCTGGCCCAATCCAGCCCTTGTTCATTTTTATAATTGTCAGCCTGTCAGCATTTTCACTTGACAGGTGGATTCACCTATCGGTTATAATTCCACCAGCAGCACTAAAAAAACGCTCTGAAAAAACGATAGCGGCAGGACAGGCCAGGACCTCCAAGGCGTAGAGAGCCAGTTCATGCCACGTGTCCAGCTTGAATACCCAATGATTATAAGGCACAGAGGAATCATGGAGGACATTGGTACGGCCTGCAAGGTAATCCCACAGCATCTTTCCAAACGTTTCCCTCCTTGTGAGAGAGTACCCCACACCTCAGGGCCTGCGCGATGGGAGGGTCTGAGAAAACTGTCCCAGAACTTTGACAGTGTTCCACTGCCTCTGCTGGATTGGATTTGTGTCTCTCTCACCTGTACTCTTTGGTTGTCCAATGAACTGTCACCTCGGCCGCCAGCGTTTTCAGATGGGAATTTTTTTAATAATTCCGGAACAAGGGAATTCTGGTACTGCTCCATTTTATTAGGCCTGTCAGGCATGGGAATAAGAGACAGAAAGTTCTCCTTGTAGCGTGGTTCTGGAAGTGTCACCAACCAGTAATGACTGTCACCCAAAATTTGGACAACGTGAGGGTCCGGGAAAGGCAGCATAACAAAAACTCAGCCATGTGTGCCAGACTGCAAAAAAGCCAAGACTTTCATGTCCTCACCAAGAGGACGACTGACCATGCTCTCCTCCTCATCCTCCTCCTCCTCACTGTCCTCAGGCCATCCACGCTGAACAGAAGCTATGACAGTTGTGCAGGTAGTACCATCAATAGCGCAGGAAACTAGCTCCTGTTCTTCCTCCTCCTCTTCCTCATTGTCACCCAATCCACGTTGGGATGAGATGAGGCTGGGCTGTGTGAAATCACCCTGTATGGTTCCTTGCTCCCTCTCATCATGCTCCGCCTGAAATGCATCCTTTTTAATTGTGAGCATAGAGCATTTCAGAAGACTGAGAAGCGGTGGAGTCCTCAGAGCTTTGGAGGATGGTACATAAGTCTGACATCCATATCCACTCCTGAGGTCTTATGTGTGGAGTCTGAACTGAATACTGACGGCCTTGTTGATGCTGGTACTCAACAACTGCCCTATTCTGCTTACAAATCCTTCCCAACATCTGCAGTGTAGAGTTCCAATGCGTGGGGACATCACACACCAGTCTGTGAGCCGGAAGCTGCAAACGCTGCTGAAACACGGCAAGGACAGCGTTTGACATCCATGCCCATTCCTGAGGTCTTATGTGTGGAGTCTGACCTGAATACCGATAGCCTTGTTGATGCTGGTAGTCAACAACTGCCCTCTTCTGCTCACAAATCCTTCCCAACATCTGCAATGTAGAGTTCCAAAGCGTGGGGACACCACACACCATGGCAAGGGCGGCGGAAGCTGTAGCTGACCTTCTAAAATGGGCACACACGCTGCGTACTTTGACAAGCCTATCCGGCAGATCTAGGTAGGTTTTGAGAAACCGCTGAACCACGAAGTTAAGCACATGGGCCAGGCATGGTACGTGTGTGAGCTCACCTCGCTTCAGAGCCACCACCAGGTTACGGCCATTGTCACACATGACCATGCCTAGCTGTAGGGTCAGCGGTGACAGCCACAGATCTGCCTGCTCTTTCAGAGCTGTCCACAACTCTTCAGCATTGTGCAGTTTGTCCCCTAAGCATATTAGCTTCAGCACAGCATGTTGCCGCTTGGCCGAGGCACTGCTGCAGTGCTTCCAGCTTGTCACTAATGTAGTCATTTCAGAGATGGAGGCTGAAGAGAAGGAAGAGGAGGAGGAGATTCAGGAGCTGTAGAATGTGGGGCAACCCTGATTGACCCAGGGCCTGCAATCCTCGGCATTGGGAGGACGTGTTCTGGCCCAAGGTCCAACTGGGTCCAGGCTTCCACTATATTAACCCAGTGTGTCGTCAGTGAGATGTACCATCCCTGCTCACAAGCACTTGTCCATGTGTCCGTGGTTAGGTAGACTTTCCCAGTAACTGCATTGTTGAGGGCACGGCTAATGTTGTGGCATACAAGCTCATGCAATGCGGGGACAACACACCTGGAGAAATAGTGGCGGCTGAGGACTGAGTACCGAGGAACGGCCGCCGCCATTAGGTTGCGGAATGCTTCCATCTCCATGAGCCTAAAAGGCAGCATTTCGAGTGCAAGCATTTGCGAAATGTGTGAATTTAGTAGTGTGGCCTGTGGGGTGTTGACTGCGCATTTGCGCTTGCGTTCATAGGACTGGGCTAGGGATAACTGAATACTGGACGTGCATTCTGTTGGTGCTAGTTGAGAGTGCGCAACGACAGGTGCAGGGCAGGAGGCATCTTTGCATGCGCTATGGACAGGGGATTGGCATGCATGCACAACAGCAGAAGAAGCTGTGGTATCACCAGCAGGTACTGTTTCTGGACCTTGGAGTTCAGACCACTTAGACGGGTGCTTTGCTGCCATGTGCCTGATCCTGCTGGTGGGGGTCAGGGTGCTAGTTTTGTTACCCCTGCTGATGCTGGCCTGGCAGGAGGTGCAAATGGCCTTTTTGGGGTTATCTGCACAGTCTTTACAAAAAAAAACAGACTCGGAAAGACCTAACAGTTGTACTGGCAACTTCTGGCGTGTTGGCTTTATGGAGAACGCTTTCCCATCTTGTGTCTGCGGCCACCACACTGCTTATTCCTGCCTGTTGTGGTACTATGACTCTCTCCCCCTGGATGCTGCTGTCCTCGCTCTGCATGTCCCGCAGCCAGGTTGGGTCAGTTACTTTATCATCCACCACGTCGTCTTTCACTTCCGCACCCTGGTCCTCCTCTTGACTTTCTGGCAATTGCGTCTCATTATCATCCACCTATTGCACTTTCCCACCGTCGCCTTCGTGTAACCGTGGCTGCTCAAATATTTAGGCATCACTACATGCATTCTCCTCTTCACCCACTTGAAGCTGGCCGGGCATGAGGCCCGAATCTAAAAATGGAAAAGTGAACAGCTCTTCGGAGTGTTCAAGTGTGGGATCAGTTGTCTCGGGGCACTTTGCATGGTGGGAGAAAGGAGAATCAGGGTGAGGAATATGTGGTCCAGACTCACGGCTACTGAGAATTGACCGTGTCAAAGACAGGATGGTGGTGGTGGCAAAGTGACTGGAAGCATTATCTGCTATCCAACCAACAACCTTTTGACACTGCTCTGCGTTCAATAGTGGTGTACTGCGGTCCACTAGTAATTTGGACAGGAAGGTTGAGCGACAAGATGTGGGTGTTAGTTGTGGCACAATTTCAGCTTGTCCATGGCCACATCATTGGCTCGGCCTCTGCATGCACCATCACCATCACGTCCACTTCCCCGTCCTTTGCCACGCACCTTGCCCATTTTAAATAGAGGACAATATTTTCCATGTTCACTACAAATGGCTGGATTTAAACTGCAGTTATATGTGATACGTCTGACAGAGAACCACGGTTTTAAAAATCGGGCCTGTAGTTTACTAATACTATTCTTCACTATGACCTTGTGTGAATAGCTTCGCTGACACACTGCAACAAAATGTAAATGGAAACCAGAAATGGCTGAATTTGGAACGCAGTTATATGCAATACATCTGACAGAGAACCACGGTTTTAAAAAGCAGGCCTGTAGTTTACTAATACTATTCTTCACAGAGACCTCGTATGAATATCTTCACCAACACCTTGCAACAAAGTGGAAATGGAAGCCAGAAATGGCTGATTTTGGAACGTAGTTATATGTGATACGTCTGACAGAGAACCACGGTTTTAAATAGCGGGCCTGTAAGTTTACTAATACTATTCTTCACAGCGACCTCGTGTGAATAGCTTCACCGACACACTGCAACAAAATGGAAATGGAAGCCAGAAATGGCAGAATTTGGAATGCAGTTATACAGTGGGTACATAAAGTATTCAGACCCCTTTAAATTTTTCACTCTTTGTTTCATTGCAGCCATTTGGTAAATTCTAAAAGTTATTTTTTTTTCTCATTAAAGTACACGGTACCACGGTTTTAAAAAGCGGACCTGTAGTTTACTAATACCATTTTTCACAGCGAACTCATGTGAATAGCTTCCCCGACACACTGCAACAAAATGGAAATGGAGGCCAATATTTTCCACATTCAGTTCAAATTTCTGGATTTTTATTGCTGTAATATGGAAAACATCTGGCTGTATTCTGCAGTGCTAACAAGCAAATGGAGCAGAAAAATGGTGTACTCTGGATTGCTTTTTGAGCAAATAGCCAGGATTAAGATAAAAAAAAAAATTAGCCTTGGCCTCTGATTTCTGGGGCTATGTCTACAACTATCTCTTGGAACCAAAACAAATGAAGTCCAGCGGAGGAACCCTTATTTCGGCATTTTTCTTAACATCTTTTTATTCTTCAAGAATCCTTAAAAGAACATCATTCCTTTTCGGACCAGGTATGTACATACAGTGGGCACTTTATGGCAGTGTAGAGGACACAGCTGTCTAGGAACAGACTATATGTTTCAACCGTATAGGTCTTTTTCTAGGTCTCAGAAGTCCGCTGGACTTCATTTGTTTTGGTTCCAAGCGATTGCAGGAGGGTTTGCCACCCTCATCTCCGTACAGATCCCTGGCAGATGATCGGACCAAGGAGAAACAACGATCTGAGTAAGCTGGCTACTATTGACTTTCTACTAATATCTGTCACACCAGCAGCAGACAGAACGTGCTATGGACCCTCTTGTGCTGTATGCACTGCAGTCTGCCACATACCCTGCCTCCATGCCTAACTCCTGCTATCAACACTGAATATATGCAGGTGGATTAGTCCTCAGAATGACTGTTAGTTCAGATGGATATATAGATATGCTGCGGAATACTTTTAATAACTATAAACAAGCAAATCTCTCCCTGACTCAGCAGCAGCTCTTCCTACTCTGCCTGTTTCCGGGGTAGACTGTGATGAGCCTAGCGTCACCGGGTCTTAAATAGACCTGATGAGGCTGTGCAGCCAGGCAGTAAGTGTAATGCCCACAACCAACATGGCTACAGCATTACAGTGCATGGCAAGCAATCCCTGCATGTTCATTGGCTCTCTAAAGAGCGTTAAATATGCAGGGTGGGGACCCAAGCTCGTTCCCGAGCAACCCGGAAATAATCACCAAGCGCCGATCTTGTCGAGCACCGTGATTCTCGGGCTAGTACCGAGTAGTGGCGAGCACGTTCGCTCATCACTAATGGAGACCCAACGAGGTTTTGCACATTTCAAAAAATTAGGGACAGACACCACCAAAGTAGCATCAATTTCACCAGAGTAGAAATGGCATAATGGGGACCGACACTCCTTCCACTACATAAAACCCACCACATGGAGACCCATTCAGGAGTCTCCACATTTCAAAAAATCAGGGGCGGACACCACCAAAGTTGCATCAATTATATCAGAGTAGAAATAGTATAATGGGGACTGACACTCCTTCCACTATAGCCAACCTAGAAGAAGGATACCCAATTAGGGAGTCTCCACATTTCAAAAAATTATTGTTAACATGAGCAGCAGCAGCAGCAACAGCAGGCACAGAAGCCACGACAAAGATATCACAGACTGCAATTATGTGAGATCAATGCAACACACTAAAAACTACACCATTTCCTAGTCTGCACAGTCTGCGATTGGGGTGCAAAAGTCCTTGGAGATCCATGACTTGTTCATCTTGATGAAAATTAGGCAGTATACACTTTCAGGGGACAGCCGGCTAAGCTTATCCATCAGTGCTGAAGACACGTTCTGAGAGAACGCTGGCTGACGGGCATGATAAAACCTCCAAGGTGTGACAGGCGAGCTCAGGCCACTCTTCCATTTTTGAAGACCAAAATGTAAAAGGGGCCAAACCCTCCATTATGGTATTGATATTGAGCTCGACATACTCTTGCACCATCCTCTCCACTCGTTCACCATGTGTCAGACTTGTACTCTGTCGTGCTGGTGCACAAGATAGTCAAAAAAATTTGTAAAAGGGCTCATAGCTTCTGCCACTTACACTGCTGCTGATAATGTTTTTGCGTAGACAAATTGATGTTCCTGAGGTTGGAAGTCCAGAGCTGCGATGCACACTGTGTGCCTCACTGATGTCTTGGGGAAAACCTCTCTTAAGGTTGTGTAAAATTGTTTCAATGCTCCAGCATGCATGGGTCCCTTTCCAGGGTGGGAAGCATCTAGCAAATTTTACTCTTGAAACGTGGATCTAATAGTGGCAACTCAATAGTCAGCACTATTTCGAATCCTAACTATACGGGGATCATGTTGCAGATAGTGCAGCAAGAAGGCTAAGGATGCAGTGCTCGTCATGGTTGCATCACTCCGTATCTGTGCAATGTAACCTCCTCATTTTCCTCCTCCTCCACCTTCTCAGATGAGCTACTCAGCCAAGTGGGATCTACAGTTTCATCATCATCCTCTCTGTTCTCCCATTCTTCGTCCTGAAAGTCACCCTCTTAATCTTCCTGCCCTGACAACACAGTACAGTCTGCGTGCGCCTCAGGCATCTCAGGTATCTGAGTCTCATCAGGATCAACTCCCCCCAATGGTGGTTAACGTCTGGTGATGAGGGTCAGGATTCTGCTTGGACCCTATATGTGAACAGTTCTGCAGACTCGACCATCATTTGTTCCCTACAGTCAGTAGGGCGTTCGGAGAGTTGTGACGCAGGGGAAAACAAGGTTAAATGAGGTGCCACCTCTAAGGACTGCATTGTGTGTAATGTTGAGGTGGAGGAAGAGGAGTAGAGGCCACTTGATGCAGTGCTTACCATCCAGTGGAGCATATACTCTTTCTGGCCATCATCTACAAGACGTACCACTGTGTGGCTGCCAAAGAAATGGAGTGGAATAGCTTGTCCAGTAACAGAAATTGTCAGTTGTCTTTGGATAGGATGTGACGGTGTTGGTTCACTGGAGTTTTCACTAACATTACCACCATCCCCACGTACACCTTGAACACCAAGCCTATTCCCCCTTCCACCATGACCTTGTTTTTTCCCACTTATGTTTCTTAGATATTGTTGTTGGAGCACGCTGTTAGCAACAAAAAATTTGATTTTTTTTTACTGCGGAGCTCTGGATACAGCAGAATCTCAGCGCAAAAAAATTACAAGCTGAGATGTGGCCTGCTGTATGTATCACGTTAGTAACATAAGAAATTAGATTTTTTTACTGTGGACAAGGCCTGGATATACAGTACAGACCAAAAGTTTGGACACACCTTCTCATTTAAAGATTTTTCTGTATTTTCATGACTATGAAAATTGTACATTCACTCTCAAGGCATCAAAACTATGAATTAACACATGTGGAATTATATACTTAACAAAAAAGTGTGAAACAACTGAAAATATGTCTTATATTCTAGGTTCTTCAAAGTAGCCACCTTTTGCTTTGATGACTGCTTTGCACACTCTTGGCATTCTCTTGATGAGCTTCAAGAGGTAGTCACCGGAAATGGTTTTCACTTCACAGGTGTGCCCTGTCAGGTTTAATAAGTGGGATTTCTTGCCTTATAAATGGGGTTGGGACCATCAGTTGTGTTGTGCAGAAGTCTGGTGGATATACAGCTGATAGTCCTACTGAATAGACTGTTAGAATTTGTATTATGGCAAGAAAAAAGCAGCTAAGTAAAGAAAAACGAGTGGCCATCATTACTTTAAGAAATTAAGGCCAGTCAGTGCGAAAAATTGGGAAAACTTTGAAAGTATCCCCAAGTGCAGTTGCAAAAACCATCAAGCGCTACAAAGAAACTGGCTCAAATGAGGACTGCCCCAGGAATGGAAAACCAAGAGTCACCTCTGCTTCTGAGGATAAGTTTATCCGAGTCACCAGCCTCAGAAATCGCAGGTTAACAGCAGCTCAGATTAGAGACCAGGTCAATGCCACACAGAGTTCTAGCAGCAGACACATCTCTACAACAACTGTTAAGAGGAGACTTTGTGCAGCTGGCCTTCATGGTAAAATAGCTGCTAGGAAACCACTGCTAAGGACAGGCAACAAGCAGAAGAGACTTGTTTTGGCTAAAAAACACAAGGAATGGACATTAGACCAGTGGAAATCTGTGCTTTGGTCTGATGAGTCCAAATTTGAGAACTTTGGTTCCAACCACCGTGTCTTTGTGCGACTCAGAAAAGGTGAACGGATGGACTCTACATGCCTGGTTCCCACCGTGAAGCATGGAGGAGGAGGTGTGATGGTGTGGGGGTGCTTTGCTGGTGACACTGTTGGGGATTTATTCAAAATTGAAGGCATACTGAACCAGCATGGCAACCACAACATCTTGCAGCGGCATGCTATTCCATCCGGTTTGCGCTTAGTTGGACCATCATTTATTTTTCAACAGGACAATGATCCCAAACACACCTCCAGGTTGTGTAAGGGCTATTTGACCAAGGAGAGTGTTGGGGTGCTACGCCAGATGACCTGGCCTCCACAGTCACCAGACCTGGACCCAATCGAGATGGTTTGGGGTGAGCTGGATCGCAGAGTGAAGGCAAAAGGGCCAACAAGTGCTAAGCATCTCTGGGAACTCCTTCAAGATTGTTGGAAGACCATTTCCGGTCACTACCTCTTGAAGCTCATCAAGAGAATGCCAAGAGTGTGCAAAGCAGTCATCAAAGCAAAAGGTGGCTACTTTGAAGAACCTAGAATATAAGACATATTTTCAGTTGTTTCACACCTTTTTGTTAACTATATAATTCCACATGTGTTAATTCACAGTTTTGATGCCTTCAGTGTGAATGTACAATTTTCATAGTCATGAAAATACAGAAAAATCTTTAAATGAGAAGGTGTGTCCAAACTTTTGGTCTGTACTGTAGTAGAACATATGCGCTAAAAAATTACAAACTGAGATGTGGCCTTCTGTATCACATTAGCAACAGAATAAATTAGATTTTTTACTGGGGATGAGCCCTGTATACAGCAGAATATAGGCGGCAAAAAAATTTCAAGCTGAGATGTGGCCTGTTGTATCACATTAGTAACAGAAAAAATCCAATTTTTTACTGTGGACAAAGTCCATATACAGCAGAATATATGCACCAGAAAATGACAAGTGGAGAAGTGGCCAGCTGTATGTATCACGTTAGTAACAGAAGAAATTAGATTTTTTACTGTGATGAGAACTGTATACAGCAGAATATGCACCAAAAAATTACAAACTGAGATGTATCACTTTAGTAACAGAAGAAATCCAATTTTTTAGTGTGGACTAGGTCTGTATACAGCAGAATAATTGCGCCAGAAAATTACAAGAGGAGAAGTGGCCTGCTGTATGCATCATGCTAGTAACAGAAGAAATTAGATTTTTTACTGTGACGAGAACTGTATACAGCAGAATATGCACCAAAAAATTACAAACTGAGATGTGGCCTGCTGTATCACATTATAACAGAAGAAATTTAATTTTTTACTGTGGACAAGGCCTGTATATAGCAGAATATATGCGCCAAAAAATTTCAAGCTGAGATGTGGCCTGTTGTATTACGTTAGTAACAGAAGAAATTCGATTTTTTACTGTGGACGAGGCCTGTATACAGCAGAATATATGCGCCAGAATATTACAAGCGCAGAATTGGCCTGCTGTATGTATCACGTTAGTAACAGAAAAAATTGGATTTTTTACGGTGGAGCCCTGGATACAACTGAATCTCAGCGCAAAAGAATTACAAGGTCAGATGTGGCTTGCTTAATGTAGAACGGTAGTAACAGAAAAATATAAAGTTTCAAAGGTGTACTCTTGCATGGAGCACAATTCTAGCAGTGCACATCAGACTTATATGCTGAAGTGTGCTCTAGTGTCTGGACCTCACTAATAGCAAAAACCATTAATCTGATGGAAGGTCAATTTCCAAGCCACCCAGGACCCTATCTATCTAAACTATCTGACTTAGAAGCAACCGCATAGCTAAATATCTCAAATCTCCCAGTATCCAGGAACAGAGTCAGAAGCAGCCTCTCTGTGCTGTTACACTGACAAAATAGTGCTAAAACAACATGTCTTCACTTTATATGGAGAGGAACATGTGATTTCAGCAGCCAATTCCAGAAACCCTTGTGTCTGGACATTGTGAATGGTTCCTGCACCCTGACTGGCTTGCCGAAATCTGCACATATTAAGTTAAAAAAAAAATTTGATTAACAGCACACCGCTACTCTGACCTCTCCCCACCCACTCCCTTCATCAAACAGGTCCCGCCAGCTCATCATACAGCACCACTATCCTAGCGAAAGTCATAAAAATACCATAGTGGAAGCGCAATCATTTCACGCACTTTTACCAAATTGGCCCAATTTTAAGTAAAAACGCTCAGGGATCCAATCATGAATCCGAATGTGCAATGTCCGTGCCAAATTTGAAACGTTTTCCGAACATGTTCGCTCATCTCTCCTCATTACCTGTATTAATTGCAACTGTTTGAACTCGTTACCTGTATAAAAGACACCTGTCTACACACTCTATACACACTCTATCAATCACACTCCAACCTCTCCACCATGGCCAAGACCAAAGAGCTGTCTAAGGACACCAGAGACAAAATTCTAGACCTGCACAAGGCTGGGATGGGCTACAGGACAATAGGCAAGTAACTTGGTGAAAAATCAACAATTGATGGCACTTTTATTCGACAATGGAAGAAACACAAGATGACTGTCAATCTTCCTCAGTCTGGAGCTCCATGCAAGATCTCGCCTCGTGGTGTAAGGATGATTCTGAGAAAGGTCAAGAATCAGCCTAGAACTACATGGGAGGACCTGATAAATGCTCTGAAGAGAGCTAAGACCACAGTCTCAAACATTACCATTAGTAATACACTACGCCATCATGGATTAAAATCCTGCAGGGCACGCAAGGTCCTCCTACTCACGCCAGCACATGTCCAGGCCTGTTTGAAGTTCACCAATGATCCTCCGGGTGATCCAAAGGTGGCATGGGAGAAGTTCATGTGGTCAGATGAGACCAAAATAGAACTTTTTGGTTTCAACTCCACTTGCCATGTTTGGAGGAAAAAGAAGGATGAGTACAACCCCAAGAACACCATCCCAACCGAGAAACATGTTTGGAGAAATATCATACTTTGGGAGTGCTTTTCTGCAAAGGGGACAAGACGACTGCACCATATTGAAGGGAGGATGGATGGGGTCATTTATTGCATGATTTTGGCCAACAACCTCCTTCCCTCAGTAAGAGCATTGAAAATGGGTCATGGCTGGGTCTTCCAGCATGACAATGACCGAAACACGCAGCCAGGGCAACTAAGGAGTGTATCCGTAAGAAGCATTTGAAGGTTCTGGACTGGCCTAGCCAGTCTGCAGACCTGAATCTAATAGATAATCTTTGAAGGGAACTGAAACTCAATGTTGCTTATCAACAGCCCCCAAACCTGAAAGATCTAGAGAAGATCTGTATGGAGGAGTGGGCCAAAATCCCTGCTGCAGTGTGTGCAAAATTGGTCAAGAACTACAGGAAATGTCTGACCTCTGTAATTGCAAACAAAGGTTTCTGTACCAAATATTAATCTCTGTTTTTCTATTGTATGAAATACTTATTTTATGCTATAAAATGCAAATTAATTATGTAAAAATCATACAATGGGATTTTCTGGATTTTTTTTCCAATTTTGTCTCTCACAGTTGAAATGTACCTACGATAAAAATTACAGACCTCTCCAATCTCTGTAGGTGGGAAAACTTGTAAAATTGGCAGTGTATCAAATACTTTGCTTCCCCACTGTATACTTTTACACATATGCCATCTTCGTGATTCTGACAGGGGCTCACAAGCTGAGCTCACATCTTTCCCAGCAGATGATGGCTGATTTAATCAGCCATTATCTACCTCTAACAGTTGTGAGTGGAGTGGAGCTCTGCCTGTGTGACTGTTAACCTGTAAAATGGCTCTCTCAATCTGTGACAGTGGCATTGACAGCACGCTGGCAGGGGTTGCGCTGTTCTATGGGCCCATTGGCGTCCTAGTGACGTGATAGCAGGTTGCCAATGGGTTAACATGACAGCCAGGGGTCTACTGAAGACCCCTGTGCCTGTCATGGTGGTACTCCTGTGAAAGCAATCTTGTGGCTACTATTCAAAGGAGACCTTGATTTTTGCTATACATAGCAATATTATGCTATTGCTGTGCATAGCACAAACGATCAGTCAATCGTCGGTTCAAGTCCCCTAAGGGGACTAATAAATACCGTGAAAAGTAAAAAAAAATGTTTTAAAGACATTGAAAAAAATATAAAAGTTCAAATCACCCCACTTTTCCCCCATTAAAATGTAAGAAATATAAAAAAAATACACATATTTGATATCGCTAAATTTGTAAAAGTCCAATCTATTAAAAGCTGAAATAAATTAACCTGAGCAGTAAACGGCATAACAAGGCAAAAAATCAAAATGCCAGAATTGCGGGGTTTTTTGCTGCTGCAACAACACAAAGAATGTAATAGTATAATATTAATCAAAACATTGTATCTACCCCAAGGTGATATCAATAAAAACATTGGCTCAGGGATCGAAAAACAAGCCCTTATTAAGCTCCATATCACAAAAAATGAAATGCGTTACAGTGCTTGGAAAATGGCGACACTAGTGAATTTTACCTTTTTTTACAACTTTCTGAATTTTTTTTCACCACTTAAATAATACAAAAACTGTGCATCTTTGGTATATTCATAATCATACTGTCCTGGAGAATTATAATGCCAGGTTACTTTTACCGTAAAAAGAACGCTCTAAATAAATAGCGGAATTGTGCTTTTTTTCCCCCTTTACAGAACATCACATGATAAAATGGATGGTGTCATTCAAAAGTACAACTTCTCCCACAAATAAATTGGTTAATTTAATACTAAAGAAGAAACATTTTAAGATTGATTGTTATCGTTTCAAGCTGTTACATGATAAAAGGTCATTACGAAAGTAAGATCACTTGAGGATTAGACCTGAATGACAAGAGAAAACTATCCTGCCAGTCTTTTCAGTGAGAACCAAAGGTGTTGGCTGCAGAAACCAGCAGCTGTGTGTAATACTCATACTGAAGCCATGAATAAGAAACTATTTTAACAAAAGCAGATACAAAATCCTAGCAATAAATTGATATAGTTCTTGCAGACAGAGCAATAGATCTCTGGATTGGAAAAAGTAACTCTCCATAGTGGAACAATCACATTTTAGCAATATTGCCATATGTGTTTCTGTACTGAAGAACATTGCCCCCCAGTGTAAGACCGATTAAATACAATCAGCAGAATACAGAAACACTAAATTCATTACTTGACAAGCATTGTCACACCTGGAAATTCTTGTTTGGCTTGGTATACGAGCAGCTCACGCCTCCAAATCTTACTGGCAGAATTCGGGAAATGCGTGATAAATAAAGTCATTTAGAAATTCTTCATCCAAGCTGATTTAGATATCCTTCTGCAGAAAAGACATGCAGAAAGGAACTTCATTAGAACGTGTCTGTCCTCAAGTTATAAAATTGATTTTTTTTCTATAATATCTACTTTTTAATTCAATTAGAATCCACTGACACCAATTCCAATATTTTTTACATAAATGTATATATGATGGACACTTATATGGCGTTAAAGGATCCCATTGTAACTCAAAAGGATCCAATGGGCATCACTGGTGTCCTTTGTGAAACAGATCTGGCACTGCATGACGCAAATATGAGCACATTCTAAGTCCTTATGCACATAGCAAAGTGTTAGGCTAGGTTCACACATTGCGTTTTTTCAGCGTTAATTTGATGTATTTTTTATGCAAATTTTCAGCTTCGTTTTACATTAGCAGTAAAGTCTATGAGATTCCAGAAATCTCATGCACACACCTTGGTTTTTGTTTGATCAGTATTTTGTGCTTTGCATGTTTTTTTGCAGAATAGAGCATGTCACTTCTTTCAGCATTTCTTTTAGCATTCTTCACCCATTGGAAGTAATGGGTAGTGAAAAAACGCCTAGTGTGAACATAGCTATTAGGTTTTGCTGCATTTTTAGTGAAAATAAGCAAGTACAACAGTACGTGAAACTCATTTTTTTTGTGATTTTACCATCTTGTCTTGGTCACTGAGGTGGTAGTTTGTATTAAGAGCGTTTAATTAAATTAGTGATGTGTACAGTGTAAACATTGGCTGAGCTAATTGTGAGATTGAATAAAACCTGTGGCCCAGGAAGGTGTGAAATTGAACAATGCATGTGCAACTGAATGGCAGACCATAGTGTGAAACCATAATGTGAAAATAAATGGTGTCATACAAACTCAATGCACTGCCAGTGTCTTAGGTAAACTATTCCTGAACAATTCTCCTCCCCCACTGTTATATTTGAAATTCTGGTTAATATGGTTTCACATATGTCTTGCATTGATGACCTGTGTTCGTGCTTCTGTGGTGGAAGCAAAGCTGAACTTTGGGATCCTGAAAAGCGCACCAAAACCTGCGGTTTTGATGCAGCTTCTTTCCTGCCAAGAGATCAGGTTTTGCTGCAGAAAAAAACGCTGACAAAACGCAATTTGTGAACATAGCATTAGGCACCTGTTATGAACATGGCAAGCACAGGGCCTAGAAGAAGCAGAGACAGGCAAAACTCGAGTTTGGCAGGAGACATGTGGATTATACTGTGTTTTTAAAACTGAATTTTTGGACTTCTAGTAGATGTAATAATATAGCCAATCTTCAGCCAACCAATGTAGTGCTAATTAACAAAATATCATAGCACTATTTAGCAAATTATACAAGAATTCACAATAATGTATAGCCAAAAGATAGATAAATCAATATAAATCTTTATTGAGAACATATACAGACAATTGATTAAAAGGCACAGTGAGCAAACACTGAGGGCAACACATAACAGCAGGAAGGGATGAAATAATTTACAAACATTTGTAAGAATAGTAGAAATGCCAAAGGATAACTATCTGATAGGTAGTAGCCAATATGCCATATCTATTATGCATTTGTGGCGCCCCTGAGGGTTCAGTCGCCACAGAGGTACTGCACCTCACCCAGAGGTGTGGTATCTCACTCTCAGGTAAGGAAGGAGTACTGCCTGGGACCCTAACACCTGCATCCAACACTACACTACACCAGACCAGCAGAAGGGGCAAGATGTGTTGCTCTCCTGCTGAGCCCTGTCCCTGGCTGGAGTGGGGGGAACCAAAGTAGGGGGAACCATGTAGTGGGTGTGGGTGGAGGAAGAAGTTCAGGGGAGCTCAATAAGAAGTGATATAAAAGAGAGGGTGGAACATTCTAGAGAGAGTTCTGAGGAGATTGAGTCAGAGGACGAGTTGGGAGTAGGAGCTCCGCAGGAGCTCTGCTCAGGGAAGCACGGGCCTGGGTGAGGAGGCCCAGGAGAAGGAGAGGAGGAAGGAACGGGAGCAAAGAGAAGGCTCAAGGAGTGAAGGAAGGATCCCAGGGGTACGGGCAGTGCTGGAGGCCACCCGTACGCCAAAGTCTACCAGGCGGTGGAGGGATCGGTTCGCAGAGGGGACCGGCCCCTAACTAGTGAGAATTGCAATATGCAACTAGGTAACCAGAGGGTGCAGCATTTCAGGTGCTGCATCCCAAAAACCACATCTAACTCACCGAAAAGGTGGCCATAGAGGACCCAGGGGACAGAGAAGACGTTGCCCAAAAAGGTCCGCAGTCACTGGATTGGGACACTAGGTGTGAGGTGCAGGGAGACGGCCAGAAGGAGCACACAGAGGGGGGTCCCGTTATGTACTCCAGAGGTACCTGAGGGTTGGCTGAACCCCTCCCTCAGTAAGCACAGGACGACGTGGGAAGTTATGATCTGCAGTTGTAACCAGGAGCAAAGTGAGAACTGTGAGTAAATCCGGAAGACTGCATCCCACTGTCTCTGTGAATTATTACTACTGTCCCATCATCCCCTGCACTACACTGCACAGCAACATCTATAACATCACCAATAACTGCCCTGGAGCTAAGCTCTGCCTGTGGAGAGCTGAACCAACTCTGCTGTGTCATCATCAGCTCCAGAGGATCTGCACCGCAGCGGTGGTCCCATATAGCCGCGTACCACAGGTGGCGTCACGAACTGTATATAAGAACTATAAATCCCCTGTAAATAACCCCTTTTATTGACCGCCCTGGGTCACGGACCGGGTCCCCGCCACTGTGACATCTCCCCTAGCAACGACCGGCCCGGCACCAAGTACCCCACGGCCCAGGGGTCGCGTCACATTGTTGCCACAGTTGAACCAGAACAGTGATATCAATGGAAAAGTGACTAAATAAAATGGCCCATATCTCTAAAACCTTATGGTGTGTTTTTGAGAAACGAAATACTTAGGGTAGCAGTGGGAATAAAATAAGAGCAAAAACTGGCCACTTTTTACCTGGTGACAGGTCATCTTTAAAGGGAACCTGTCACCAGAAAAAACACTATTAACCTGCAGATGTGGGGTTAATCTGCAGGAGAGTCAGTGACAGAAAATATATCTGTGCAGTTGTGGAAAGACTCTTGTACATGACTGGTGGGACTGAGACTTACTGCATATCCCAGGGAAGACGAAATGTTACCTTCCTATGGAGACCCCAGAGTGTGTGGGCTTGTGTGATACGATTGCATTAAACAATACACTTCCTCCTGTATGCCTGCAGAAGAGTAATCTGACTGTTGCATGCTTTACGGCTACAAATTATCATCGTCATTTTCTTTTAAGCTTCCCATCTAATTGAGTGCAAGTGTGAGTTTTAAAAAGACAGTACCCTAATTGAGTAGACTTATACAAGAACTGTTATTCCCTCATTGGGCCTAGGACTATTCTCTGGTTATAGCGTAGGAATTAGATGACAGGAGTGTTTTTTGCTGTATCAATCAAAGCAGTGTCAGAGGGTAGCCCCCAGAGAAACATACCAGTAAAATAATAAATTTATTAATCTCTCCACTACTATGTACAGGGTCAGACTGGGATGTGCGGGGCCCACAGGAGGAATTGACTCTAGGAACCACTCTACAGCTATATGCAAATACCTGTTAGCCGTTATCCACATTATAGTGGAGCATTGACTGTGAATCACAGGCAGCTACTGCACGACTACTGTGCGCACACTATATCTGGGATTTACAATTACGGTAGTTTACATAAAAGGTCTTCTTTGGTGAAAACAAGTTATCACCAAATTACAGGTTAGTTACTTGATAACTTATTAATTGGTGGAATCCAACCATTGGAAACCACAACGATTGGAAAAACGGGGAACTTTTATCCCTGACAGCGCACTTCTATCCCCATTTTAAAATGCAGCAGCAGGTGGGATGTCTGATTGCTGCTTCATTCATCCTCTTTTGGGCTTCCAGAAAAAGCCAAACGCAGCGCGTGCAGCCACTGAGGGAATGAAAGGATCAGTGGTCGAGCCGATTACGCAGCTCCATACTAATGGGGATGAAAGTTTCACATTCTGCAGATCGGTGCGGGTCCCGGCAGCCGTTCCCCACCAATCAATAACTTATCCCTTATCCTTAGGCCACGTTCACATGTTCAGTATTTTACATCACTTATTTGTAAGCCAAAATCAGGAGTGGAACAATCAGAGGAGAAGTATAATAGAAACACCACTTCTGCACTTTTCACCCACTCTTGGCTTTGGCTTACAAATACTGATGTAAAATACTGTCCAAATACTGAACATCTGAACATGGCCTTAGAATAGGCGACTATTTGTTTTCACCTGAGAACCTCTGTAAGTACATATTTGCCACTGTGTAATAGACGCAGGACAGGGAGGGGTTACCCATCCAAGTAATTAATCTCTATTGGCAATAAAGAAACTTCCCCTAGAGAACAAGTGACGTCCATACACAACACAATCCACTAAACCAAGACCAATAATACCACATACAAGAGAAAAATACTGCCACACCGTGACCAGACCACATATTACCACCACATAGTGACAGACTAATACCACTTACAAGAGACAAATACTGCCACACCATGACCAGACCACATATTATCACCACATAGTGACCGAATAATACAACATGCAAGGGACAAGTACCGCTAAACCATGACTAGATCACATATTGCCATCACAGGGTGACCGAATAATACCACATACAAGGGACAAATACCACCACACCGTGACCAGCCCACATATTACCACCATATAGTCACTGAATACTTCTATAACGATCATGAGTAAAAACTACAATACTAATAACACGAATATTACCACTGGTAATGTTATACACAGGAGCTCTGTATATAGTATCAGTGTACAGGTAATACAGTGATCACTGGTGACATTGTACACGGGAGCTCTGTATATAGTGTATAGTGTACAAGTAATAAAGGGATCATCAGTGACATTATACACAGGAGCTCTATACATAGTGTATAGTGTACAGTTAATACAGAGATCACCAGTGACATTATACACAGGAGCTCTCTACATAGTATACAGTGTATAGTATCAGTGTACAGGTAACACACTGACTCACCAGTCACGTCTCTAGTTGAAGTCCTCCATCTTCACTTTTCTTCTTCATCCAGCGCAGACCACCATCAATTCTTCCAGCCAGGACTCGTCTCTGCAGAAATTAACACACTATTATCTATCGCTCTTCATTCACCTCTACAGCACATTCCCCACTTTTTCCCCGATTTCTATACTATGTCAGATGAAGAAAAAAAGAGACATAGTGCCGCCCTGCACAGTAACAGTACCTCCCTTTTATTCCCCCCTGAAAGACAGTATCCTCAAAAGTAAATAATATTATAGCAGTAATGTCCCCTAATAGGCCCCTACAGTAATTATGTCCTCACTTGCCACCATAAAATAATAATGTATGTACCTCATTCTGGTCCCATACAGTAATTTGTACCCATCCTGGCCCCCTTTATTTAATAATATCACCCATCCTGAGCCCTTTTATTTTATAATGTCTCCCATCCTGGGCCCCTATGTATCCCTCCATTATGAGCCTCTATGTATTCCACCCCATCCTGGGCCCCTATGCATTCCCCCCCATCCTGGACCCCTATGCATCTACCCCCCATCCTGGACCCCTGTGTATCCACCCCATCCTGAGTCCTTATGTATCACACTGACCCTGGGCCCTATGTATCCCACCCACTCTGGGCCCCTATGTATCCCCCCCATCCTGGGCCCCTATGCTGCCTCATTCTGCCCTGTCCCTATGTCCACAACCTTGCCCATTCACATAGGGAAAAAAAATTATTCTCACTTCCTGCACTACCCCGGCATCCTCTTGCGTCATCATATATGGTGTGGTCGTTAACATGGCTGCCGACCCATCAGAGGCCACACACTGACATCGGTGCACGGCGCATAGCATTGACAATTAAAATCACTGCTATAGGCTGCGCACTGATGTCAGGGCCTGGTGCATAGCAGTGACGTTCAATGACAGTGATGTGCGCTGCCTTTGATTGGCTGGTGGCCTTTAAACGTCACTGCTATGAGCCGCATGATGACGTCAGCAGTGATGTTCCTGGTGGCCATCTTAACGTTAGCTGTATGCACAGCATAGGCACGTGGTTGTGAACAATCATGGTTACTGGCAGACCTCCACTATATCCGGCACGGGGGCCCACCGAGGACCATGGGCCCACCAAAGGTTTGTCCGGTTTCCCGGCGTGCCAGTTCCACGCTGACTCTGTAGCATTTGGGCACTATGTCACAGCAACATTACAGATTACTTGACTAAAACAGTTGTCAAGCAGCTGTCACATCAGTTGAGTTAAGAAAACATAGTTGTGATGCACAGCCGTTTACCTGACAGACACACAATTGTGATATCACAGATGATTACTTGACAGAAAAACAGTTGTGATATGACACATGCTTATCAGACTGAATATAGCACAGAAGTACTTTACTGAATATGAGGAATGTGAAAGACATTTCTATCCTCTGATGATGCCCCCTTCAGACTGTTTGGGCCATCTAAAAGAATTATTGTCCAGAGAAGAAAAAGTGAGCACTACCAGGAGTCCTGTGTCACACCAACAGGAAACCATCAAAACCAGTCATGTATTAGGTTGCTTTAAATCTAAGGGAACACTGTCATGTACAGTAGTGTTCAAAATAATAGCAGTGTGTTCAAAGACATGAGTTAAGCACAAAATCGTTATACTAGTTTTTATTTCCATGCATTGGGAACACTGCACACTGTTTTCTAATTCAAAACATGAAGAGAAATGTATATAAGTTTAACTACTTTACAGAAAATAACAAAAATCGACCGAAAAAATAAAATTTTACTTTCATCAGGTCCAAAATAGTTCTCCATTTCTCTTTAGCGCAGTTGATGTGTTCTTTGGCAAATTGTATCCGCTTCAGTACATGTCTTTTTTTTAACAGTGGGACTTTGCGGAGACTTCTTGCTAAGAGATTAGCTTCACACAGGCGTCTTCTAACTGTCACAGTGCTCACAGGAAACTTGAGACTGTCTTTGATCATCCTGGAGCTGATCATTAGTCTTCCGTTTTCTTCCACATCTCTCTGGTTTTGCTTTCCATTTTAAAGCACTGAAGATCATTTTAGCTGAGATGCCTATCATTGTCTGGACTTCTTTTTAAGTTTTACCCTCTCCAATCAACTTTTTAATCAAAGTACGCTGTTCTTCTGAACAATGTCTCGAACGACCCATATTTCTCAGGCTTTCAAGGAGAAATGCATGTACAACATGTGCAGGCT
Organism: Phyllobates terribilis; assembly: GCF_046119375.1. Classification (NCBI taxonomy): domain Eukaryota; kingdom Metazoa; phylum Chordata; class Amphibia; order Anura; family Dendrobatidae; genus Phyllobates; species Phyllobates terribilis. Next base: position 642,323,749 of record NW_027362762.1, read on the forward strand.
TCACCCTTAAATAAGGGCCACCTGATTCACACCTGTTTCTTCACAGAATGATTGACCTCACTAATTGAACTCCACATTGCTATCATTTTGAACACACCCCTTTCAATTAATCATTCAAATACACAGATGCCAAAACATGCAGATCATGAATTCTGAGTCTGTTGGTTTTCTTAGAATCTACTGCACCAAATGGACAATTGCTTTACATGTGGTTATATAATTTATACCAAAAACAGTGATTAATCTGGTTAGTCATATTGGACTGCTATTATTCTGAACACTACTGTATAAAGAGTGGTATCTAAACATGCTCCAAGAGCAACTTCTCGCATGAAACCAGGAGAAATTTAGTGATGAACAATGCTTTTTCCAGTATGGTGAAGCAAAAAAACAAAAGTGATAACTAAGTGACTCAGTGAGCAAAACATTGAAATTTTAGTTTCATGGGAAAGAAACTCCCCAGATCTCAATCACATTGACAACCTGGCTGTGGTCAGTCTTCTAATTGCAGGTGGACAAACAAAAACACAGAAATTGTGATGAACTGCAAGCACTGATTAGGCAAGAATGGGTTGTCATTAGTCAGGAAGCTGATGTCCAGCATGCCAGATGTCTTGAAAATATTGAGTCTTTGCATAAACTTGATGTATTTTTCAATAAAAGTATATAAACATATGAAATGCTTCTAATTGTACCCCAGTAACTTTAGAAACATCCGACTAAAAGATCTAGAAACACTGAAGCCGGAAACTTTGTGAAAGGCAAAATTTATATCAGTCTCAAAACTTTTGGCCATGACTGTAACTTCTGTATGAAAACATTCTGTCACTTCAGCAAACAATAGTATTTAGGTTAAATGCATTAGATGACTACAGAAACACATTTTGCAGTATCATCTTATGGTATGTGGAACATTACATGCTCTGGACCTCATTTATCAAAACTGTCAAACATTAAAACTCACCTTATGGCCTATGGCGACCAGTAACAGAGCAGCCCTCAGTAATTATTTTATTAAGAGATTGTACACATTCTTCTTTTTCTAATCATACTATTATTTAGCCTGGGTGATGATTGTAAAGTATTTAATCAAGTATCTAAATCTTGGGAATCTTTATACGTATTCCAAGGTGCCCATGTATTGAAGACTTTTTCTACATTATATCTCTTGACCAGAATATAGTATCAAAAGGGAGAGATTTGTATCCAGAATATCAACTGTATTTGCAGTTAGCACAAATTTCCAAAAGAGTAGCCAGAGAAAGAGCTCTTAATGAAAATATACGTTTATTATTCTAGAAGTAGAACAACCGTAAAAAATTACATTACATTAATGGTGGCTAGTGTAAGAAGCACGACCAGGTTAGGCAGATGAAAAAACCAAGTGAAGAAGACCATATCCCCCATAGAAAAAACACTGCAACATTCGCAAATAAATATATATAACAACACCAGTATATATCTAAAAAAGATAGCAAGGAGAGTGGTAGTCTGATAATCAGATATTATCTCATTCAGATCAATTTGACCATATACTATAGTATGGTCAGGCTATAATATCATTTAGACAGGGTGAACCCAAGTTTATAGCAGAGCCTGCAAGTAAGCAGGCATATATATTCTGCTGATCAAATGTCTGCAACTAGGTCACTTTATATAGCTAGGATGGAAACCATTCAAAACGAGCAATCAGTGAAAAGTTATTATGTGGTGCATGTTCAATGCATGTGCTAAAACCACATAACTCTAGTGCTGTTCATAAATATGACAATAACATTTTACCTTGTGACATGTTGTATGCGGTGTGCAGGCTCTGCCAGGAGGGAGCTGATAGCGCACCTCAACGCGCATTTCGCCTGCGTGGCTTTGTCAGGAGGTGTGGCTATGAGTGTGCTGCTGGGAGTATAAGTATGATTCAACAGTGATGTCTGGCCAATCAGTGCGATGTGGATCGAGATGCCGCGCCCCTCCCGGCAGCCAGGCGGGCTCTGAGCACGCCGTACACAGCAGGGCGGAGACTGAGTCATCCGTCTTGCTGCCCCGGCAACCCAGACAAGCCCCGGACGCCAGAGACGCGCAGCGTCAGGTGCACAAGATGAATGAAAAAATTTTGATCAAGTACTTGAGGAAGATCTTAATAAATGGGAGAGTGATATTCAAAATGCTAAAACAAAAAAATATACACAAGATCTGGGTGATTACCAATCCAACAACATTTATCGCTGGAAAACTAAAAGTAAAATTAGACCTCGTACCTATTCCATCTTCAGTATTTCCAATATTTCAGAAGAAGAATGTGGTGGTGGAGCAGGACGTTTTTTAGACAAATGTCTACCTCCACATATAGAGGATACCTCCACCCCTTCTCACCCATATACAAGAACTCCCTCTACAAAAATGAAAAATCGTCCGTATAACTTCAGAGAGAAAAGAACCAAGAAATTTTGAAGGTAATAAACCTTTCTAGAACTCCTTTATCTAGAGCACAATCTGAGGTATTATCAAAGGGGCTTTCTTTTTCACCTGTAGAAAGATATGACTACTTTACAGAAATTAAAGATCTGGAACTATTTGCCAGGAAATTCGTTTTTAAAAAACATTTTAATTCTGTACCAGCGATTCTTTCATCTACAGCAGAGGCACAAGCCCTGAAAGACTTAGAATCGCTGGAAGCAGAACAAATGGCACAGACACCCCCTACTGTCCCCGTGCATCTCCATCGACGCTCTAATGCCTTCCCGCCTCTGTCCACTTGTCCACAAATTGAAATTTTTGTCAAATTAGTATGAGAAGATCTCTCCAAACTAAACAACAAGGTCAATTATGACAATCTTTCGCCGCCTTTACGCTCTTCGATAAAAGAATTGCAAAGAATGAAAAATATAGTTATTAAGAGAGCAGATATGGGAGGGAATGTTGTTGTTTGGCCGGTGGAGAAGTACGAGGCAGAGGCATTCAAACAACTTCATTGTGCCGATAAATATAGAAGGTTGGAAAGCATTCCACTGAATGCCTTTCGTAGAGAGCTCAAAGATTTAATTGATGATGGGATGGAATCAACCATTGTTACAGATCCAGGTGCTGGAACCTCTGTGCTGCGGTGCAAGGAGGGACCAGAGGGGCGTAACTAGGTATCAACTCGGACTGACCAAGGTCATACGGCGGCTCAATCGACTCCCTGACCAGGGAAGGACCGAGCAGAGGGACCAGGTGCTACTCTGGGCCAGACCTTGTATGAGAGGTGACTCCCAAGGGATAGAAGGCAGTGACTGACCGGTACAGCAGATGAGCACGGCAGGCAACTGGGTAGGAGCCTCCAAGTAGGCTGACAGATAGGCACGGCAGGTAACTGATAGGAGCCTCCAGGTAGGCTGACAGATAGGCACGGCAGGTTACTGGTACGTTCTCTGGGAAGGCAGGCAAGCCAGGCCCATAGACAGACTGGCGGATTTGGATCATAGGCAGACCGTCGGGCTGGAGAGTACACTTGGCAGGCGGAGACAGGGAGTCAGGCTGGCGGGCTGGACTGGTAGTCAGGCTGGCGGACAGGACTGGAAGTCAGGCTGGCGGACTGGACTGGTAGTCAGGCTGGTGGACTGGACTGGTAGTCAAGCTGGCGGACTGGGCTGGTAATCAGGCTAACATCGGTACCTGAGGGCTGAAGCAGAGTTTAGAACACAAAGCTACAACCTTGCACAGGCACCTCCATTTTGGAGGAGGTGCCTTTTATATGAGAGGTCCTCCGGCCATTGGCCGGGGACTCCTTAGGATGGAGCGCGCGGCCCCTTTAAGAGGGGGGAGCGCGCGCGCCATAAGCACAGTGCCCGGGAAGCTGCGCGCGCCGGCAGCAGCAGGAGCGCCGGGGGACACCGGGCGGGGAGAGTGGCGGTAAGAGGGACGGCATCTCTGCCTGTCAGCGGGCAGATACGCCGATACTACAACCATCATTACACCAAAAATGGTTGAGGCATTATTACCAGACTTCCCAGTAAATCCTACCTTCTATTTGTTGCCTAAGGTCCACAAAGACCCCTTCTGCCCCCCTGGCAGACCCATAGTCTCGAGCATGGGGCGTCTTTGTGGACCCATCTGTAGTTTTGTAGACTTCTACCTGCAACAATGTGTGGAGACTCTTCCCTCATTTATTAGGGATACCACTGATATCCTCAGAAGACTTGATGGGGTCATACTTGAGGAGGACATGTGGTTGGTCACCTGCGACATGGAGTCCCTGTACACGTCTATACAGCATGACCAGGGGATACAAGCTGCAGATTTTTTTCTAAATATGACTAATCTGGACCCGGAGTTAATTGAGTTTATAATAAAATTATTAAGATTCATTCTTACTCATAATTACTTTGTATTCAAGGACCGCCCCTTCCTACAGCTCCAGGGCACTGCAATGGGGGCAGCTTGCGCGTCCTCATATGCAAATTTGTTCCTGGGGCTGTGGGAGAGGGAAACGGTCCTGAACACTCCAGGACATGATGCAGGTATCCTCTGGTCGCGATATATCGATGACGTGCTTTTTATTTGGCAGGGCTCCACGTTGCGGCTGGAGAACATCTTGGTCTGCCTAAATATGAATGAATTTAACTTCAAGCTGACATGGAAATATAGTCAAAAACAGATTGACTTTTTGGATTTACTCATTTCTAGAAACTCGGACGGCATGATAGACACGGACATTTTCCGTAATGAAACATTGACTAACTCTTTGCTTCATTTCACTTCATCTCACCCTCCAAAGTTAAAAACTTCTATACCCATAGGTCAATTTTTGAGGGCACGCAGGATCTGCTCCAGTGAGGAGAAGTTCAATGATCAAGCAAAGGAACTAACCATGAGTTTCCGTAATAGAGGCTACAGACAACATGACATCAATAGGGGGTAGACTAGAGCTAGGAATACTACCAGACAAACTCTTTTGAGTACATCACAAAGGCCATACAATAAATCTAGGAATAGTCAGTCAGATATGACTCCGAGAATTATCTCCACATTTAATGCGAACTGGCGTGCAATTAGGGATACCCTCTCTAGGCATTGGCCAAGCCTCCTTACAAATAGGGATCTACGCAGTAATTTGGCAACCCACCCACTTATTACCTGGCGAAGATCACAAACATTGGGAGATTTACTCTCCAATAGTCATTACATACCTCCAGGAAATTGGTTTATTTTTGGTAGCAGAGGTCCACCATGGGGCAGTTTTTCTTGCGGCAGGTGCTCTATCTGCAAATATATCCCAAAAACTATAGAATTTTGGAATTCTAGAAATGATAAAATCTACAAAATTGTACACCATATATCATGTGATACCGAAGCAGTAGTTTACCACATCACCTGCCCTTGTGGATTGATTTATGTGGGGATAACCACAAGATCATTAAAAATCCATATTCAGGAACATATCCGAGATATTAAAAATGCAATTACATGCTCGGATCCACTTTTACTGAAAACCATCCCCAAACATTATTACGAAGTCCATCAAAGTAATCCCAAGGGCACAGTGGTTTGTGGTATTGATCATATTTCCCTCGGAATTAGAGGTGGTAATATAAAACAAAACTACTGCATAAGGAAACACGATGGATAATGGTGTTAGACACACTAGCCCCTAGGGGACTTAATGAAAACTTAAGTTTCAAGCCTTTTTTGGCTTAGAGTCTGAATATTCATATTTTAACAGTGGGATCTGGTACAATATAGTGAATATTGTTCACTTTTTTAACTGCTTATGTTTGCCTTGTCATACGTTTTATGATTCATATGATGTTATCCGACTTTATCGGCGATGGAAGTATGCTGATCTATGATATTTAATATCAACATCAACATATAAGGACTCAACTTTACTGGCCCTCGGGCATATTTTGGACAAATTCATCTTCTGCACGGAGCCTGTTATTGAATACTGGCATAGTAAATGCATTCAGCAATTGCATCATGTATATATGTACTTGGTATATGTATGGATTACATGTATGTACAGTACAGACCAAAAGTTTAGACACACCTCATTTAAAGATTTTTCTGTATTTTCATGACTTTGAAAATTGTACATTCACACTGAAGGCATCAAAACTATGAATTAACACATGTGGAATTATATACTTAACAAAAAAATGTGAAACAACTGAAAACATGTCTTATATTCTAGGTTCTTCAAAGTAGCCACCTTTTGCTTTGACTGCTTTGCACACTCTTGGCATTCTCTTGATGAGCTTCAAGAGGTAGTCACCGGAAATGGTCTTCCAACAATCTTGAAGGAGTTCCCAGAGATGCTTAGCACTTGTTGGCCCTTTTGCCTTCACTCTGCGGTCCAGCTCACCCCAAACCATCTCGATTGGGTTCAGGTCTGGTGACTGTGGAGGCCAGGTCATCTGTCGTAGCACCCCATCACTCTCCTTCTTGGTCAAATAGCCCTTACACAGCCTGGAGGTGTGTTTGGGGTCATTGTCCTGTTGAAAAATAAATGATGGTCCAACTAAACACAAATCGGATGGAATAGCATGCCCCTGCAAGATGCTGTGGTAGCCATGCTGGTTCAATATGCCTTAAATTTTGAATAAATCCCCAACAGTGTCACCAGCAAAGCACCCCCACAGCATCACACCTCCTCCTCCATGCTTCACGGTGGGAACCAGGCATGTAGAGTCCATCCGTTCACCTTTTCTGCGTCGCACAAAGACGCGGTGGTTGGAACCAAAGATCTCAAATGTGGAGTCATCATACCAAAGCAAAAATTTCCACTGGTCTAATGTCCATTCCTTGTGTTCTTTAGCCCAAACAAGTCTCTTCTGCTTGTTGCCTGTCCTTAGCAGTGGTTTCCTAGCAGCTATTTTACCATGAAGGCCTGCTGCACAAAGTCTCCTCTTAACAGTTGTTGAAGAGATGTGTCTGCTGCTAGAACTCTGTGTGGCATTGACCTGGTCTCTAATCTGAGCTGCTGTTAACCTGCGATTTCTGAGGCTGGTGACTCGGATAAACTTATCCTTAGAAGCAGAGGTGACTCTTGGTCTTTCTTTCCTGGGGCGGTCCTCATGTGAGCCAGTTTCTATATAGCACTTGATGGTTTTTGCAACTGCACTTGGGGACACTTTCAAAGTTTGCCCAATTTTTCGGAATGACTGACCTTCATTTCTCAAAGTAATGATGGCCACTCGTTTTTCTTTACTTAGCTACTTTTTTCTTGTCATAATACAAATTCTAACAGTCTATTCAGTAGGACTATCAGCTGTGTATCCACCAGACTTCTGCACAACACAACTGATGGTCCCAACCCCATTTATAAGGCAATAAATCCCACTTATTAAACCTGACAGGGCACACCTGTGAAGTGAAAACCATTTCCGGTGACTACCTCTTGAAGCTCATCAAGAGAATGCCAAGAGTGTGCAAAGCAGTCATCAAAGCAAAAGGTGGCTACTTTGAAGAACCTAGACTATAAGACATATTTTCAGTTGTTTCACACTTTTTTGTTAAGTATATAATTCCACATGTGTTAATTCATAGTTTTGATACCTTCAGTGTGAATGTACAATTTTCAAAGTCATGAAAATACAGAAAAATCTTTAAATGAGAAGGTGTCTCCAAACTTTTGGTCTGTACAGTATATGTATACTGTATTTCTGTGGTTTATGCGTATGCATGCTATGGGCTTATAGGCCACAATTATTTATTTATATGCATCCAGTAGCTGTTCTAATATTGGTATTATTTTATTTCTGGATGTCTCCTATTAACTAAGGCAGTTGCACTAGATCTGCCATCTGCTGTACGGCTTTATTTGCACTGCAGTGGCAGACCAGTATACCGCACCACTATATGCATATTTTCACTTTTATTCATAGGCTCACGTTGCATATCTATCTTATTGGACTGATGATGGAGAGACCAGGGATGTCCCTGACACCACTGGACTGGCCACCCACCTGCTGTCAGGATGTGCGCCCCTGGTCTCCGTCATGGTCAGCATTGCTCCTTTCGATCGGTGCTTTTTCTTGTGCACCTGATGCTGCGCGTGTCTTGCGTCCGGGGCGTGTCTGGGTTGCCAGGGCAGCGAGACGGATGACTCAGTTTCCGCCCTACTGTGCACGGCGTGCTCAGAGCCCGCCCGGCTGGCGGAAGGGGCACGGCGTCTCAATCCACATCGCACTGATTGGCCGGACTTCACTGTTGAATCATACTTATACTCCCACCAGCACACTCATAGCCACGCCTCCTGACGAAGCCACTCAGGCGAAACGCGTGTTGAGGCGCGCTACCAGCTCCTTCCTGGCAGAGCCTGCACACCGCATACAACATGTCACAAGGTAAAATGTTATTGTCATATTTATGAACAGCACTAGAGTTATGTGGTTTTAGCACATGCATTGAACATGCACCACATAATAACTTTTCACTGATTGCTCGTTTTGAATGGTTTCCATCCTAGCTATATAAAGGGACCTAGTTGCAGACATTTGATCAGCAGAATATATATGCCTGCTTACTTGCAGGCTCTGCTATAAACTTAGGTTCACCCTGTATAAATGATATTATAGCCTGACCATACTATAGTATATGGTCAAATTGATCTGAATGAGATAATATCTGATTATCAGACTACCACTCTCCTTGCAATCTTTTTTAGATATATACTGGTGTTGTTATATATATTTATTTGCGAATGTTGCAGTGATTTTTCTATGGGGGATATGGTCTCCTTCACTTGGTTTTTTCATCTGCCTAACCTGGTCGTGCTTCTTACACTAGCCACCATTAATGTAATGTAATTTTTTACGGTTCTTCTACTTCTAGAATAATAAACGTATATTTTCATTAAGAGCTCTTTCTCTGGCTACTCTTTTGGAAATTTGTGCTAACTGCAAATACAGTTGATATTCTGGATACAAATCTCTCCCTTTTGGTACTTTTTTCTACATTATGACTGTGTGCCCACTGTGCATTTTTTAAGCGTTTCCGCAGTGGCAATTCCGCCGCAGAAACGCTTAAAAAATGCTTGGTAGAAGATCTGCAATGTTCCCCAATGATAATCCGCATGTGCTGTGCACATGCTGCGGAAATTTCCGCTGCGGATTATCATTGCGGAAAAATCCGCAGCACTACCAATTATTTTGCGTAATTGCGGTGTTTTCGCCGCCATTGACTTGCATTGAATCGCTTAATATCCACATGACTACATGTGCACATGCGGATATTAAGCAATTCAATGTGCGGATGGTACCCGGGTCTGGAGAAGAGGAGACTCTCCTCCAGACCCAGGTACAATAGTACCTGTAAAAAAAAAAAAAATTCAAATAAAAAAATACATTATACTTACCTTCTGATGGCCCCGGTCTCCATAGTGATGCGTCCTGGCTCTCCGACAGCTCACGATGGTCTATAAGGTCCAGCCATGACGTCATTTAGTCGTGTGACGGGTTACGCGACCGCTGATGTCGGCGGTCGCGTGACCTGTCACATGACATCATGGAAGGTCCTTTTACACAACCGCGAGACACCGGGGAGTCCGGATGCATCGGATAAGGAGACAGGGGGCCATCGGAAAGTGAGTATAGTGTTTTTTTTTTATTTTTTACCATTTTTATCTTTTTTTTAACTAACTTGGTCACACTATATAAAATCCATGCCGGTTGTATGGATTTATACAGTGTGACCAAGTTGTCAAGCACTTTCCAAGTGATGCTAAAATCGCTTGGAAAGCGCTTGACAACCCCCATGCAAAATCGCATTTCTGCATCGTGGGAACTTGAGTCACTAGTTCTTTCATCCTGAATGTATTGTTTAGTTCTGCCACAAATTCAGCACGAGGTGGGGAGATCCGTTGTTTCCAATATCTAGGTATAAATATGAAAGATATAGAAAGGAAGTGTCTTAACCATACAGGTCAAACTCTGACCTGTGGGCCAAATCTGGCCCGCATGGTGGTTTCATTTGGCACTAGAAACCAGGACCACCACCCCTATGTGGATCCATTATTCTGTATGGAGGACTATGTTGTCCATTATTATGTATGGAGGTCTATGTGGTGCCCATAATACTGTATGGAGGACTACAGTGGGTACAGAAAGTATTCAAACTCCTTTACATTTTTCACTCTTTGTTTCATTGCAGCCATTTGGTAAATTCTAAAAAGTTCATTTCTCATTAACGTACACTTTGCACCCAATCTTGACTGAAAAAAACATAAATGTAGAAATGTTTGCAAATTATTAAAAAAGAAAAAGTGAAATATCACATGGTCATAAGTATTCAGACCATTTGCTCACTATTGAGTAGAAACACCCTTTGAGCTTGTACAGCCATGAGTCTTCTTGGGAATGATGCAACAAGTTTTTCACACATGGATTTGGGGATCCTCTGCCATTCTTCCTTGCAGCTTCTTTCTAGTTCCATCAGATTGGATGGTGAACGTTGGTAGACAGCTTTTTTCAGGTCTCTAAAGAGATGCTCAATTGGGTTTAGGTCAGGGCTCTGGCTGGGCCCATCAAGAATGATCACAGCATTGCTCTGAAGCCACTCCTTTGTTATTTTAGCTATGTGCTTAGGGTCATTGTCTTATTTGAAGGTGAACCTTCGACCAAGTCTGAGGTCCAGAGCACTCTGGAAGAGGTTTTCATCCAGGATATCTCTGTACTTGGCCGCATTCATGTTTCCTTCAATTGCAACCAGTTGTTCTGTCCCTGCAGCTGAAAAACACCCCATAGCATGATGCTGCCACCACCATGTTTCACTGTTGGGATTGTATTGGGTAGGTGATGAGCAGTGCCTGGTTTTCTCTACACATACCGCTTAGAATTATCACCAAAAAGTTCTATCTTCATCTCATCAGGCCATAGAATCTTATTTCTTATAGTGTGGGAGTCCTTAATGTGTTTTTGCGCAAACTATGCGGGCTTTCATATGTCTTGCACTGAGGAAAGGCTTCCGTCAGGCCACTCTGCCACAAAGGTCCAACTGGTGAAGGGCTGCAGTGATAGCTGACTTTGTGGAACTTTCTCCCATCTCCCTACTGCATCTCTGGAGCTCTGTCACAGTGATCTTGGGGTTCTTCTTTACCTCTCTCACCAAGGCTCTTCTCCCACGATTGCTCAGTTTGGCTGGACGGCCAGGTCTAGGAAGACTTCTGGCCACTGTGCTCTTAGGAATCTTGAGTAATGCAGAAATTCTTTTGTAACCTTGGCCAGATTTGTGCCTTGCCACAATTCTGTCTCTGAGCTCCTTGGGCAGTTCCTTTGAGCTCATGATTCTCATTTGGTCTGACATGCACTGTGAGCTTTGAGGTCTTATATAGACAGGTGTGTACCTTTCCAAATCAAGTCCTATCAGTTTAATTAAACACAGCTGGACTCCAATGAAGGAGTAGAACCATCTCAAGGAGGATCACAAGGAAATGGACAGCATGTGGCTTAAATATAAGTGTCTGAGCAAAGGGTCTAAATACTTATGAACATGTGATATTTCACTTTTTCTTTTTTAATAAATTTCCAAAAATTTCTACATTTCTGTTTTTTTCAGTCAAAATGAGGTGCAGAGTGTACTTAAATGAGAAAAAAAAAAGGGAATTAGTCCTACCGGTAATTGGGTTTCCAGGAGTCCAGCCTGACAGCACACCAGGAGGTAGTCCTTCATGTCCAACTAGGGGCAGGAACACACGAGAGGTTAAAAGGCCCCTCCCCACCCTCCATCGCCAGTGTTTTTCCCAAGTACCACACCAGGATGGATGCAACACAATTTTATTGAAACTACCGATACATGTTAACTGCTCACATGCTCTGGCTATTCAAAAAAAAGGGGAAGGGAATATAAGGGTGCTGTCAGGCTGGACTCCTGGAAACCCAATTACCGGTAGGACTAATTCCCTTTTTCCAGGACGTCCCTCCTGACAGCACACCAGGAGAAATACCAACTAAATGGTCCTAGGGAGGGACTACAGCCTGGAGTACTTTCCTCCCAAAGGCTGTCTGCTGGTTGGACAACAAATTTAGTCTATAATGCTTACAAAATGTATTCAACCCTGACCAGGTTGCTGCATTACATATCTGCTCTGAGGAAGCTCCTGCTCTCTCTGCCCATGAGGTGGAAAATTGATCTGGTGGAGTGGGCCCTTATGCCTTCTGGCACTAACATCCCCCTAGAAACATAAGCAAGGGAAATGGCCGCTTTGATCCATCTGGCCAAAGTCAATTTTGATGCAGTCTTTCCTTTGTTCTTCCCCCAGAACTGGACAAACAAACTAGAGTCTTTCCTCCATTCTTTTGTGGCGTCTAGATAGTGGAGAACCGATCGCCTGACATCCACCGATTGGAAGTTCTGTTCTCCTGGGTTTCCTGGCTGATCGCAGAAGGCGGGCAAAATGATTTCCCTATTCAGGTTGGAGTCCGACACCACCTTGGGTAAAAAAGAAGGATTTAGTCTAAGGATTAGGCGGTCGTCCAAAATCTGCATATAAGGGAATACTACCGAGAGAGCCTGAATTTCCCCCAGTCACCTAGCCGAAGTTATGGCCACCAAGAACACGGTTTTAATTGACAGTGACTTGATACTAATATCCTGCAGGGGTTCAAAGGGGCTTTTACATAGGGCGTTTAGCACTAAATTTAAGTCCCACGGAGCCACCCTTTCCCTTATAAAGGGCCTCAATCTACCCACTGCTTTCGAGAATCTGGACACCCAAGGATGTTTAGCCAACGGATAGTCTAAGTATGAACTTAAGGCCGAAATCTGGACACTAAGCGTGCTGGGGCTTAGTCCCTTGTCATACCCTGCCTGGAGAAATTCTAAGACTTCTGGAACTGGTGGGGCCTGAGCCTCTATTAATGTGTTCCCGTATATCGAACAGAACTTCTTCCATACTTTTGAATAAATGGCCTTTGTCACTGGTTTCCTACTTGCCTGAAGGGTTGTGATGACCCTATCAGAGAGGCCCCTGGACCTCAAGATCAACCTTTCAGGATCCAGGCCGACAGCTGAAGCCACTCCACTGCAGGATGCTTCAGAGGTCCCTGAGACAGAAGGTTGTGTCACAGCAGGAGAGGGAAGTGATCTTCTGCTGTCATCCGCATCAAAAGGGGGAACCAGCTTCTTTTTGGCCAGAAGGGAACCACTGCGATCACTGTGGCCCCGTCCTCCCGAATCTTCCATAGCATCCTTGGTATTAAGGGTATGGGAGGGAAGGCGTAAGCTAGTGGCATATCCCAGGTCTGTGACAACGCGTCGACCCCCGCTGGATTGTCCTCTGGGTACCTGGAAAAGAATTTTTGGGTTTTTGCATTTTTCTTGAGGCAAAAAGGTCTATTGAAGGGGTCCCCCATCTTTTTATCAATTGAAGAAAAACTTCTTGGTGAAGTTCCCACTCTGATGGGTCTATCCTTCCCCTGCTCAGTAAGTCTGCCACCTGATTTTAGGAGCCCCTGAGTTGAAGAGCTGAGATGGAGGAAACCGTCTTTTCTGCCGAAGCGAAAATTTCCTCTGCTATCGCCTGGAGCCATGTATGTTTTGGTCCTCCCTGATGTTGAAGGAAGGCTACCGTGGTGGAATTTTCCGAGAGAACCCTTACGTGCTTGCCTGCTAGTAGTGACTGACACCTCTGTAGGGACTCCCAAACTACTCTTAGCTCTCTGTAATTTGAGGATCGGTGCCTGATTTCCTGAGACCAAGCCCCCTGTATGTATCTGCCCTCTACATGGGCCCCCCAACCCCACTGGCTTGTGTCCGTGGTAAGGGTAATATAAGGGGATTCTATCCACTGGACTCCTCTTCCCAGATTTAAAGGGGAAACCCACCAGGCTAGGGAGGTTTTTAAAACTGGAGCTAAGGCCATCTTTTTGTCCAGGCCTGACTGACGTTTGTCCCAAGCGGAGCTGATTTCCTTCTGAAGAACTCTGGAATGTGCCTGACACCACCTTACACAGGGAATGCACGATGTCATGGTCCCCAGAATACTCATAGCTTCCCTGACCGTTATTTCCTTCTTTCTGCGAAAGGAGCCACATTTTTTTTACTATGTCCCGAGCTTTCTTTGGAGGGAGACTGGACAAGCCCTGGTGCGAATCTAATAACACTCCCAAGAATATTTTCTGGTTGCTTGGAGCTAGGTCTGATTTCTCTAAATTTAGAACCCACCCCAAGTCTGACAATAGTCGCCTTACCCGACGCTGATGAAGAATTAATTGCGCGTCTGAATCTGCTACTAGAAGGAAGTCGTCTAGGTAGGGAATTATGACTATGCCCTCTCTCCTTAGATGGGAGACTACTTCCGACATTATTTTGGTGAAGATACGGGGTGCCGATGACAGGCCGAACGGAAGACATTGGAACTGATAGTGGCTTACGCCACCTTTCCCTCTTGTTGCAAACCTGAGGTATCTCTGTCTTGAAGGGTGTATAGGAATATGATGGGAATATGATAATATGCCTGCTTAAAATCCAAGGTACACATCACCGCGTCTTGAGGTATCAGGGGTATCACCGATCTTATTGACTCCATCCTGAACCTCTTTTACTTTACCCACTGGTTCAGGGGTCTGAGATTTATAATTGTCCTGTACTCTCCCGATGGCTTTTTTATGGAGAACAGTCTGGAATAATGGCCCCTGTATCTTTCTGAACAAGGAACTGGTGCTATTGCTCCGTCCTGGAGGAGTTGCTTGATGTCTATTTCCAGCCTTTTGAAGGCTCCTGCTCAACTGGCTTCCGTGATCTGGAAACGTCGGGGGGGGGGGAACTGAGAAAACTCTATCTTGTACCCGTGTTCTATAAGCTGTAAAATCCACTGATTTTGGGTTATACTCTGCCAACTTTCTAGGAAATGCTGCAGCCTTCCCCCCACTGGTCCGGCGTCATTGACGAGTCTGCCTCTGACTAGGCCCGGGCAAGTCTCTGCGGCCTCTACCACCCTTCGGGTAGCTCCATCTACCCTCCTTCCCCTTCCCTCTATAACTCTGGGACTGTGTGGGGCGGCTTCTTCGAAAGGAAAAGGGGCGTCTAGGTCGTCCCTCCGGAAACCCCGTCTTACTATCGGCCGCCTTTTGCAGAATGCTGTCTAGTACCTGACCAAAACCTGTATGCTGGAAAAGGGGATAGCACAAAGTTTGTTTTTGGACTGCATATCGCCTGTCCAGGACCTCAGCCAGAGTGCCCTACGGGCTGAATTTGACAGCGCATCATTCCTTGCCGCGAACCGGACCAATTCTGCTGACGCATCCGCCATGAAATTTACTGCCATCCTGACCATGTACAACACCTCGGCTATATCTTCCCTGGAACCACTCTGTGCCAGTTTGGCTCCCAGTTCCTCCAACCATAAACCTGCTGATCTGGCCACGGACGTGGTCGCAATATTGGTCTTGATGATTGCCGCTGAAGCCTCCCAGGCTTTTTTAAGAAGACCATCCACTTTTTTGTCCATCAGATCATTTAGACTCGCATCCTCAAAAGGGATTGTTGTCTTCTTGGAAACTCGGGCTACTGGTACGTCAATCTTTGGCACCTCCTCCCAAATTCTGGACTCCTCCGATTCGAAGGGAAGACGGGACCTAAACTCCCCCGGAACTGATAAACGTTTTACCGCGTTCTTCCATTCCTCCAGAATCATGGATCTGATGTGCTTATTAACCGGAAAACATCTACTTTTCCTTGCTTGTAGCCCACTAAACATCTGATCCTGGATGGACTGAGCTACCTGCGGCTGTTCAATGTTCATAGTATTGAGTACTGCCTGTAATAGCTCCTCTGTGTCAGCCGAGGAGAAGAGGTATCTTTTATTTTCTTCCCGCTGACCACAAGGTAAATCAAAATCCAGCTCCCTGGACTGGTCTGAACCGTAGGTGTTAGAACTCTCCTGTTAGGTTTTTTCTAGTTTGCTGGTCACATGACCTTTTTTACCTATTTAATCCTGCTCTGCCCTCCTGGCCTTGCTGGACTTCATTGTAATTTCTTCTTTTGAGCTAGCTTGGTGCTCTGTTACCTTTCTCAGTCAGTTTTGCTAGGTCTTCGGACCTCTATGTTCTATGTTGTTTGTTTGTCTTATTTCTGCTACAATTTCTGCTATGAGGTGTCCATCTTTCTCCCAGTCCCTAGTTTTTGTAGGGATCCCTTCCTCACATCTATAGGTCTTCGTTCAGACTAGCCGAGGACTTTAGCGGGTCTGATCGCAGGATCAGGTTCCCCGTTACATCGTAGGGATCCAGCTTAGTTCTATTGTAGGGACAGATCTCCTGTCTTTCCTTAGTGCTTGAAGCAGATCATAACAGTAAGTCCAGCCCAAAAAATTTCTCTAAGGAAAGACCTCCAGTTTCCATCATGGTCTCGATTCAGGATTTGGCTCAACGCTTGCAGGGACTCTCTCTGGAGGTGGCCGAGCTCCAACAACACGTGAGTAGCTGTTCTGGAGCGCATTTTGTGGAGCCAAAGGTACGTCTGCCTCATCTATTTTTTGGTGAACAGCGAGATTTTTTTTCCTTTAAAAATGCTTGTTTGCTGTATTTTCGTTTGAGGCTCAGATCCTCTGGTGATGAATCACAGCGCATAGGGTTCATAATGTCACTTTTGCGCAAAGAACCTCAGGGATGGGCCTTTTCTCTCCAACCTAGTGATCCGTGCTTTAGATCAGTGGATAGTTTGTGGGTTGTTGTATGATGATCCTGATCATGTCTCATCTGCTGAGTCTGAATTAAGACGTTTGAGGCAGGGATCAGGTAATGTGGAAAATTATTGTACTCACTTCCATCGGTGGTCTGCTCAGGTGGGGTGGAACGATTCAGCTTTGAAAAGTTTGTTTCTTGCGGGGCTAGGTGAAAGGGTTAAGGATCTTCTGATTGCTTATCCTTCACCTGGAAACTTGCAGGAGGCAATGCAATTAGCTATACGGGTGGACAGAGACTGCGTGCAAGGGTTAATGAGAGTAAATCCTCTGCCATGTCAGCCCTGAGTCTTGAGAGGGTCTGTACTGACATTGGAGAGCCGATGGAGATTGGGGCGATGTCACCCCGCTCTCAGGAAAAAAGACCGCAGATTTCCTGAAGGTTTGTGCTTTTATTGCGGTGGGTCTGACCATTTCATTAAGAACTGTGTGCTTCGTATGAGCAAAGAAAAAAAAAAGGTCAGTTACGCCCGTATAGCCTGTTTAAATACTAAGGGTGTACTTCTTTCTGCTACTACCACTGCTCAGGAAGAATTAATTGAATTTCGGGTATTTGTGGATTGTGGTTCTACTCTGAATGTGATTGATGGGGGATTCTTGGAAAAACTTAAATTAAAACCCAAACCTTTGTGATCCCCTATTGCTGTGGTTTCTGTCGATGGCTCTCCCTTAAAGAGTGTTACTCACAAGGTCGGTGAATTTCCCCTCACTATTAATGGTATTCACCAAGAGAATTTGGATTTGGTAGTATTAAATAATTTGCCTTCTCCAGTAGTGTTGGGGTTACCCTGGTTAAAATTGCACAATCCTGTACTGGATTGGTCTACCAATGAAATTAAGTCCTGGAGCCATAAGTGTTATGACAAGTGTTGTAACGGGCGCATTGCTGCTGTGGATAGAGGGGAATTACCTGTACCTAATCAGGATTTTTGGAAAGTTTTTTTCTGAGAAGGAATCGCAAATTTTGCCTCCCCATAGAGACTATGATTGTACCATTGAATTTGTCCCTGGAGCGACTCTTCCTAAAAGCCGTTTATTTAATCTTACTATTCCTGAGAGAAAGGCTTTGGAGGAATACATACAGACAAGCTTGGCCGCCGGTCACATTAGGCCTTCCAAGTCTCCTGTGGCTGTTGGATTTTTTTTTGTTAAAAAAAAGGACGGCGGTTTACGTCCTTGTCTGGACTTTCGTGAGATTAATAAAATTACTGTACGCAATCCTTACCCACTGCCATTGATTCCTGATTTGTTTAACCAGTTAGTGGGGGCCAAGTGGTTCTCTAAAATTGATCTCCGGCGGGCATGCAATTTGTTGCGCATGAAGGAGGGTGTTGAATGGAAGACTGCTTTTAACACTCCTGTGGGTCATTTTGGGAATCTGGTTATGCCTTTTGGTCTTACCAATGCTCCAGCATTTTTTCAGAATCTTATTAATGACATCCTTAGACCTTTGATCGGCAAAAATGTGGTTGTGTATTTGGATGACATTTTGATTTATTCGCCGGATCTGGAGTCTCATTGGCGGAGCGTACCTGAGGTATTGCAGTTATTGATTGACAATTCACTTTTTGCTAAGCTGGAGAAATGTGAGTTCGCTGTTCAGAGAATTAGTTTTTTTGGTTACATTATCTCCAGCGAGGGCTTTGAGATGGACCCGGTGAAAGTTCAAGCTGTGCAGGAATGGCTTAGGCCTATTGGTTTGAAATCGATACAGAGGTTTTTGGGTTTCGCCAATTATTACAGAAAATTCATAAAAAAAAATTCTATTATTGTCAAACCACTGACCGATCTCACCAGGAAAGGTGCGAATACGGTTCAGTGGACTTCTGAGGCCATTGAAGCTTTTGTGTTTCTAAAGGAGATGTTCACCTCTGCTCCCATCCTTATGCAGCCTGATGTGACTAAGCCGTTTTTGGTTGAGGTTGATGCTTCTTCTGTGGGGGTCGGTGCAGTGTTGTCTCAGGAAAACATGGATGGAGTACATCCCTGTGCTTTTTTTTCAAAAAAAATTTCTGAGACTGAACTTAATTACGATATTGGTAATCGGGAATTGCTGACTATTAAACTCGCATTTGAACACTGGCGTCATCTCTTGGAAGGTGCTGAATTTCCCATTCAGGTTTTCACTGATCATAAAAATCTGATCTATCTTGATGCTGCCAAGTGCTTGAATGCCCGTCAGGCTAGGTGGGCACTTTTTTTCTCGTGGTTTAATTTTTCCGTTACTTACATCCCGGGTACCAAGAATGTTAAAGCTGATGCTTTGTCTCGCAGCTTTTCTCTCATGGTCGGTGCTGAGGAGGAGGAGAGCATTTTACAAGAAGGTGTTGTGATTGCTGCTTTGGACTCCGTTTTGGAAGATAAGATTCTTAAAGCACAGGAGAATGCCCCATCTAACACTCCCCATGGGAGGTTGTTTGTGCCTAGGACCTTTAGGAGAGATTTGTTTGTTGAGTGTCATGAGTCTCGGTTGGCAGGTCATCCAGGAATTTCTGAGACCAAGAGACTTGTGGGTCGCAGTTTTTGGTGGCCTGGATTGCAGAAGGAAGTCATTAAGTGGGTGCGTCAATGTACTGTGTGTGCTAGATCTAAGTCCTCACATACTCCTGCTGCGGGGTTGCTTTGCCCTCTGGAGGTTCCTAGTGCACCTTGGACACATCTGGCTATGGACTTTATTACTGACCTTCCCCCCTCTAAGGGTTTCACGGTCATCTGGGTGGTCGTGGACCGTTTTAGCAAGATGTGTCACTTGGTTCCCTTCATCAAACTGCCCTGCGCTAAGACACTCGCTAATGCCTTTGTCAAGGAAATTGTCAGACTACATGGCGTTCCTACTGACATTGTTTCTGATAGGGGACCTCAGTTCATGGCTCGTTTTTGGCGTGCCTTTTGTGATAGGTTGGGAGTTCATTTGTCGTTTTCATCCGGATATCATCCTGAGTCTAATGGCCAGACAGAAAGAAAGAACCAGGATGTTGAGCAGTTCTTGCGTTGTTTTGTGGCAGACAATCAAGAGGGGTGGTCTGAGTTTCTGCCACTTGCTGAATTTGCTCTTAACAACCATACATCCTCTTCTGCTGGGTGTTCGTCTTTTTTTTGTTGTTCTGGGAGACATCCGTCTTTTGGGTCATTCTCCAAATTGGTATCGGCTGTGCCTGAGGAGGAGAGTTTTTCCGGTGATTTGGAGAGAGTTTGGACAGATGTGTGTGGTAATCTTCAGGAGGCTAACAAAAAAATCTAAGAGGTACTTTGATAGGAAACGGCAAGAGGTTTTGTTTGCTATTGGTGACATGGTTTGGTTGTCCTCTAAGAATCTGCGATTGAGGATTCCTTCTAAAAAATTGGGTCCCAAGTTTGTAGGGCCCTTTAAGGTGCTTCAGATAGTTAACCAATCTGCTGTTAGGTTGGAGGTTCCTACCTCCTGGAAGATTAATCCGGTGTTTCATGTTTCTCTGTTGAAAAGAGCTGATGTGTCGGATGGTGACGCCACTGCCACTGTTCCTCCGGTGGTGGAGGACGGGGAATATGAAATTTCCCGCATCCTAAATTCTAGACGGTATAGAGGGAGTTTGCAGTATCTCGTCGCTTGGAAGGGTTTCGGACCCGAGGATAACTCATGGGTGAGGGCGGATGATGTTTCTGCTTCCAGACTTGTCAGAGCATTTCACAGGAGGTTTCCTGATAAGCCCGGGCCTAGGGGATCCGGAGGATCCTCTTAGAAGAGGGGGTACTGTTAGAACTCTCCTGTTAGGTTTTTTCTTGTTTGCTGGTCACATGACCTTTTTTGCCTATTTAATCCTGCTCCGCCCTCCTGGCCTTGCTGGACTTCATTGTAATTTCTTCTCTTGAGCTAGCTTGGTGCTCTGTTACCTTTCTCAGTCAGTTTTGCTAGGTCTTCGGACCTCTATGTTCTATGTTGTTTGTTTGTCTTATTTCTGCTACAATTTCTGCTATGAGGTGTCCATCTTTCTCCCAGTCCCTAGTTCTTGTAGTGATCCCTTCCTCACATCTATAGGTCTTCGTTCAGACTAGCCGAGGACTTTAGCGGGTCTGATCGCAGGATCAGGTTCCCCGTTACATCGTAGGGATCCAGCTTAGTTCTATTGTAGGGACAGATCTCCTGTCTTTCCTTAGTGCTTGTAGCAGATCTTAACAGTAGGCTCCTTCTTCCTCTTCCGAAGAGACTATGAAAACCTGCCTGGGTTTTTTGCAGGGAGGTTCGCCTGTAGAGGCCTGTGCTGCTAACAGGGTGGACACTGAAGACTGCACTTCCTCTTTAATCATTTACTTCAGCTCTAAATGTGGCCTGCTCCTCTGCCATAACTTTCGCTATACAGTCCTTGCACAGCTGTTTATTATATGTGTCCGGCAGCCTGGTATTACAGGTTGGGCACTTAGCCCTCTTCTTAGAACCTGATCCCTTTGGGGTCCCTTTATACTATGGACAATATTAGACACAGGCAGACTGTCAGGATAACTTACAAGAGCTCAGTGACAAAAGGGGGCCTTATAGCTGCCTTACTTACGTGACCCAGGGAGATGGCCGTGAAATCCGTGTGTTGTGCGGGGCTAACCTCCATAGCTCACCCTAGGTGTAGTGCCTACACGACTGACACACATGGACAGTTTTTACCTGTCTGCCGTCATTGCCATCTTCTCCAGGCCTCTCCTTCCTGCTGACCTCCGAACTGGAATTGCGTTCCAGGGTGGAACGCACGCCGCAGCCACGTCGCCGGAAGTGCGCTGGCCGGCAGAGGCAGCGCACCCAGAGCACTCCGAGGAGGGAAGCGGTGCCTTCCAGGAGCTCTGCTCCACTGGGCTGGCTGAGGGACCGGGACGGGTTTCAGACGGCAGCCTGTCTTGACAGCGGGAGGAGACAGGTATGAGAACCCCTCCGTCCCCTGGGCTGCTCCTATAGTTTCCATGCTGCTGTGCCTCTCATGTGCCTGTCCGACTAGGGACAGGAAAAACACTGGCGATGGAGGGTGGGGAGGGGACTTTTAACCTCTCGTGTGTTCCTGCCCCTAGTCGGACATGAAGGACTACCTCCTGGTGTGCTGTCAGGAGGGTACTTTCCGTACCCACTATATGTGGGGCCCATTATTCTGTATGGAAGACTATGTGGGGCCCATTATTCTCAATGGAGGACTTTGCGGGCCCCATTATACTGTATACTGGTTGGCCCATGACTTTGTCCAAATTTTTAATTTTGGCCCTCTGTGTGTTTGAGTTTGACATCCCTGGTCTAAACAGTCCCCTTATATAGTAAGAGATTGAGGGATCACTAAGTGATTGAAGAACTAATGCTATAGAGGGTTGTACCTTAGTGAGAAAAAGTTTGTTAAACAACTCAAAGATTGCATCCCAGAAATGTCTAATAATGGGACATGATGACCACAATATATGAGAATACGAACTAATTGTATTGAAACATCTCCAGCATGAAGCTGAACCTGAGGAGAGTATTGCATGGATGGTCGAGGGACATCTGTACCATCTTGAAAGAATCTTATAGTTTCTCTCCAGTGATTCAGAACATTGTGAGGACTTATGGATGAAAAGAAGTATTTTAGATCACTCTGCTGAGGTGAGGGGTCTCTCCAATTCCTCTTCACATTTTGTAAAGATGATCTATGTTAGAGATCTGGTCTTCCTTATACATCCTATCATAGGCGGATTATAATGAGGGCAATCTGGGCTACCGCCCGGGGCCCTGGGGCTCCAGGGGGGCCCGAGGTCCATGGCCAGATTGCCCTCATTATAATATGTGCGGCGCCGTGGCACATACCGGCAGTCAGAGGCGGAGGGCCCCCGGACCGTTCCCCCAGCAACGGCGCACGGGCGCTACTTCTTCTTCAGCCGGCCCAGCCGCGTCACTGCTAGGAGACACGGCCCTGTGCGCGGCCATGTCTGCTAGTGTGACATCACACAGTGCATGCCCTGCACTGCTACTTACCACCGGAAAGGACCTGGACGACGGGGGATGGTGAGTGTGTGTGTGTGTGTGAGAGTGTGTGTGAGTGATTGAGTGAGTGAGTGAGTGAGTGTGTGTGTGTGTGTGTGTGTGTGTGCAGGCAGATATCATTGTGCGATTTTAGCGTTTCAAATGTGTTTATGCGTGTATGTATATGCTTGTGTGTGTGCGTGACTGTGTGCGGCCTCCCGCTGTGTATAGATGGCGCTGTGCAGCCTCCTGCTGTGTATACATGGTGCCGTGCGGCCTCCTGCTGTGTATAGATGGCAACGTGTGGCCCCCTGCTGTGTATAGATGGCTACGTGCGGTCCCCTGCTGTGTATAGATGGCTACGTGCGGCCCCCTACTGTGTATAGATGGCTATGTGTGGCCCCGTGCTGTGTATAGATGACTACGTGCGGTTCCTGCTATGTATAGATGGTTACTTGCGGCCTCCTGCTGTGTATAGACGGCTACGTGCGGCTCCCTGCTGTGTATAGATGGCTACATGCGGCCCCCTGCTGTGTATAGATGGTTATGTGCGGCCCCCTGCTGTGTATAGATGGCTACGTGCGGCCCCCTGCTGTGTATAGATGGCTACATGTGGCCCCGTGCTGTGTATAGATGGCTACGTGCGGTTCCTGCTGTGTATAGATGGCTACGTGCGGTCCCCTGCTGTGTATAGATGCTACGTGCGGCTCCCTGCTGTGTATAGATGGCTACGTGCGGCTCCCTGCTGTGTATAAATGGCGACGTGCGGCCTCCTGCTGTGTATAGATGGCTACGTGCAGCCTCCCGCTGTGAATAGATGGCACTGTGCGGCATCCCGCTGTGTATAGATGGCTACATGTGGCCTCCCTCTGTTTATAGATGGCTACGTGTGGCCTCCCACTGTGTATAGATGGCTACATGCAGCCTCCCGCTGTGTATAGATGGTTACGTGCAGCCTCCCGCTGTATATAGATGGCTATGTGCTGCCTCCCGCTGTGTATAGAAGACTACGTGTGGCCTCCTGCTGTGTATTGATGGCACCATGTGGCCTCCTGCTGTATATAGATGGCTACATGCAGCCCCCTGCTGTATATATATGGCTACATGCGGCCTCCTGTGTATAGATGGCTACGTGTGGCCTCCTGCTGTGTATAGATGGCACAGTGCAGCCTCCCGCTGTGTATAGATGGCACCGTACGGCCTCCCGCTGTCCTCTAACCCACTCCCATCATGGTCCTCTTGCCCACTTCCATCATGGTCCTCTCGCCCACTCCCATTATTGTAGTTTCGCCCACTTCCATCATTTTCGTCTCCCCACTCCAACCACTGTCCTTGCCCCACTCCAACCACTGTCCTCTCCCTACTCCAACCACTGTCCTCTCCCCACTCCAACCACTGTCCTCTCCCCACTCCAACCACTGTCCTCGTCCCACTCCAACCACTGTCCTCGCCCCACTCCAACCACTGTCCTCTCCCCACTCCAATCATTATCATCTCCTCAGTGTATTAGAAAAAAAAAAAACACACTCACCTCTCCGTCCATTCCCCCAGAGAATCACTGCTTTCTTCATCACCGGCTATGGCTAGCAGTTTATAATGAGTAGTGGAAAGTGCAGCATATATGTAGAGAGTGTCGGAAGACATTTATATTGGCATTCTAGTAATGTAATTTGAGATGAAAGAAGAGCTATTTCCTCAGAAAGTTCCTCCTTTAGACATTTACTATATTAAATAAAAACCCCTTGTAGAACACTCTTGAGCGCTTCCCATTTGATGGAGGGAGAGGTAGGATCTCCAACATGATCAGACACAAAATTTTGAATGGATTGTTTAAGATCCAAAACACAGCGAGGATCCTGAAATAGGTTCTCACCATGAATTGTTAGGTTTCAAATGGATGAGAAGGATGAGAAGACTTACTTGTAGACATGGGATTAAAAAATTTTTTTTTTTTCATGTTGAGAAGAGACATCTAATGGGGACATGACTAACTTGTACAAGTGCATAAAAGGTGCATATAAAACCATATCGTGAATTGCTGTTTCATGTGTAAAACTCCCTCAAAAGATAAGGAAGCGCTCCCTCTGTCAAAGTTCTCCCAATAGATCACTACTAAATGCAGTAAACAAATGTCATGATTATGAATATTCCAAAGAATTACAGATGGAAGAAAACACTTGACAACATTCAGCATTGCATTTTACATTCAATTACTTTATTTACAATATACAAATGTAAATGAGCATTATATGAGTTTGTACTATATTCAATTTCATAGTTTCTCCAGATTCTCATGGGCAATAACCTAGAATTGGTTCTAATTAAATTTAAGATCAGTCTTCCTGCACCAATAGGCCAGAGAGCATCACACGTATCTACTCACGAACATCATATCACCCAGTGATTAATAAATTAAGTGACTGTAATAGGATAGGTAGGTTTGAAAATATTCTTAGATAAATGGGCTAGATGTGAGAATTATTACTTTCTTCCCTATTGTGCATGTAATGTGAGGTTGGAAATCCTATTTTAGCATATGGATCTAAATGTGGTAAAATCTGTTACATATTTTAGTGATTTATTTATGAGAAGAATTTAAGGTAAAACAAAAATAGTGGTTATATCACTATTATCTCCTCTGTTGTAATGGTTGTTACTGTAGTAGTGCTGGTAAAATTGACTTTATCAACTGTAAAGGTCTCAGTTATGGTTTTGGTATTTGCAGGCTCACTTATGTACATATTAGCCTGGAAAAGTTGCTGATTTGTAGCAACGGTATCATTTACTGTATTTTGAGGTTGTGGTCTGTCAATGAACGTATCAGGGTAATTGGGCCCAATTATTGTTCTGGAGTAAAAAGGTATGACTGAGCTGTTGATATGGGTTGTTATAGTGGTGGGACTAATGTTCTTCACTTCAATATAGACAAGTATAGTCTCATTCAGCTCTAAACTTGTGATTTCGGTGCCATTCACCAGTTCTGTGGTAGATGTGACACTCACTGTGCTGCTGCTTCTTAGTGTGGTCAAAGTGATATTTTGTCCTGTCTGAATGGTAGTTGGAAATGATGTTGTTGGAATTAGTGTGGTAGTTGGGGTGGTGGTTGTAGGTGTTGTAGTAGTTGGGGTGGTTGTTGTAGGTGTTGTAGTAGTTGGGGTGGTTGTTGTAGGTGTTGTAGTAGTTGGAGTGGTAGTTGTAGGTGTTGTAGTAGTTGAAGTAGTGGTTATTGGGGTAGTAGTAGTTGGAGTAGTGGTTGTTGGTGTGGTAGTGGTTGGAGGTGTTGTAGTTGGAGTAGTAGTAGTTGGAGTAGTGGTTGTTGGGGTAGTAGTAGTTGGAGTAGTGGTTGTTGGTGTGGTAGTGGTTGGAGGTGTGGTAGTTGGAGTAGTAGTAGTTGGAGTAGTAGTAGTTGGGGTAGTAGTGGTTGGAGTTGTTGTAGTTGTTGGTGTGGTTGTTGTCGTAGTGGTAGTAGCTGTAGTTGGAGCCAGAGTTGGAACAACAAATGGAGATGGATCTGAAAGGAAGAAAAACAGTAAACATAATGTATACTATACCATAAAATATATTGTAAACTTTTAGCTCTATAGAGTAAATTGTTTCAATGCAGCATGATAAATATTAGTGAAGAAAGGGGCATGCATACTGCATGAAGTTCATAAAAACATTTTTTCATAAGATTAAGGCTGTCATTAAAGTTGCAGGATATCTAAAATTAAAATGTTAAAAGGCGTCGCCAATTTAAAAAGATCCCAATGTATCTCACTACTGATTTATAGTGATTAAATATAATCTGTGGGGAAACCTGGAAAATGTATAGTTCCCCTGCAATACAATCACAGGGAAAATTAACCATTATGCTATGGTTTTGTAAGTAAATGAATAGTCTTCCAGAAAGATTGACTTTAAGTTTGTTCAGTCTGATTGATGGAGGTCCTGAATACGTAATTCACCTCTACAAGCTTAGATGATTTTAATGCATCATTTGACTTAGGGTTTTCTTATAATAATATAAATCATTTACTTTAGATCAATGGGGTCAGTGATAATCACTTACCTGTGCAATAAACCTCAGACTTTAAACTTCCAGAGAATTTATAGACATAGTATCCTCCTGGACAGGCTTTCACAGGGATGGGTCCTGCAGCTGTGCATCCAGTTGCAGTGTTAGCTAGAAGACTCATCAACACAATTCCTCCTCCAATCGCTGGATGGCTGCTGTTAAGTGTAAAGGGTTCAGCTGATCCACATTTTGAGGAACCAATACAACCTTCTTTCATTCTCAAACCAGTACCATTGTAACGGAACCAACCAAAGTTGTATCGATCAGTGGTGAATACACCGGTGGAGTTGATTGTAGACAATCGGCTGGTTCCATTTAGCAGCTGGTTGTTTAGACATGGGTCTGCACATTGTACAGTACCCCCAACATTTAGACAATCTTGGTCAAAAGCGCAGACTCCAGAGTTGCAAGCAATATTTTTGGTGCTGCCACAAAGATAGATGCCGTTCTTATTTACACAAGTTGATGAAGGGACACACTTGTTCAGTGTTGCATCAGCACATTCATTGATATCTGTGCAGATTTTATAACCTACCCTGTTATCCCAGGAATAGCCTTGGGAACAGCAGGTTTCTGTAGTGCATGAGGCAATGGCGGTGCAGTTTATTCCATTACCCACAAAGCCAGATATACAGCTGCATATCACATAGTCTGTTTTCTGGGTGCACGTGCCGGCCGTAGGATGGCAAGAAGCACAAGTCTTTGCATCTGTGTTAAATAGAGGGACAAAGATTATAGTAGTTACAGGGAAAAAAATAGATTATCTATAGAATATGACATTGTAGCAGAATATCTTACAAAGCAGCCCAAGTATAGAATTCAGAGGCGTATAGGGTTGTGCAAAGGTAACACGCAAGCCTGAACGCTTGTGTTTGACGCTCCTCTACCAGTGCTATAAATGACACATTTGGGGTGTTGAAGACCTAGGCACATAAGCTTTAAGTTATGCCTCTGACCTAGTTTCTTAATGCAGTCCATGTGCACTAAAATATACATAGTACACACATATATCTCTACAAGGATGTGACTAATGAGACAAAAGTCTTATGTAGGAATCATTATGTTATAAAATGAAAGAACCTCTTGTGATAGGTACACATTTCAAGCAGGGTTGGGTTTGGTATACTTGCCTGAAAATACTTGCCTAAAAATTACATTACCCTACAATATAAAAGGCTTTATAATAAATTATTGTATTTAGTATTTAACAGATTTCATATATAGTGGCTTGCAAAAGTATTCACACCCAATGTTTTTTTTAACCTATTTTGTTACATTACAACCTATGTTTAAATATTTTTGTAATCTGATTTTTGTGTGAAGCATCAGCACTAAATAGTCTAAGTTGGTGAAGTGAAGTGAGAAAAATAAAGGCATAAATTACATTTATGGGAGCAAAATGAATAAAAAATTGGCATGTGCATATGTATTTACCCCTTTTGCAGTGAAGTCCCTAAAAAGTTCTGGTTCAAGCAATTACCCTCATAAGTTACATGGTTAGTGAAAGGAAGTCCACCTGTGTGCAATCTAAGTGTCACATGGTCTGTCAGTATATACACACTTTAAGCAAGAGGCACCACTCCATAGAGGTGGCCCTTATGGAACAGAGGGCAGAAAAAAGCCTTTACTTACACACAAAAATTGTATGGCTCATTTTGAGTTTGCGAAAATACATATGGGAGAGTCCCCAAGTATATAGAGGAAGGTGCTGTGGTCAGATGAGACCAAAATTTAACATTTTGGCCACCAAGGTAATCGCTATGTCTGGCGCTAAACCAACACACTTCATCACCCCAAGAGCACCATCCCCACAGTGAAACATGGTAGTGGCAACATCATGCTGTGGGGATGTTTTTCGGCAGCAGGGACTGGGAAAATGGTTTGATTTGAGGGAACGATGAATGGTGAAAAATACAGGGATATTCTTGAGCAAAACCTGTTTCAGTCTGTTAGTGATTTATATTGCAGAAGACACTTGGCACTCATGAAATGTGCTCAGAATGAATTAATTTATTGTTGAAAACCCAGAAAATAATAACAGATGTTTTGGTCAAAACAAGAACTTCATCAGTCCTCTGAAAAGTGAAGTGCTGCTTACAACAGCACTGGGTGCATATGTGCAATATCCACTGCTCAGACAGGAATACCGCAATGGCAAGTTGTGGAAAGCTCATAAAGACTTATCCAAAGTGATATGCAGCTGTGATTGCCACAAAAGGAGGCTCTACAAAGTTCTGACTTTAAGGGATTGAATAGTTATGCACACTGAAGTTTCAGTTATTTTGTCCTATTTGTTGTTTGCTTCACAAAAAAAAAGAAAACCAAATGTTCACAGTTGTAGGCATGTTCTTTACATGAACTGATGTAAACCCTCAAAAAAAAACTGAAATTCCAGGTTGTGAGGTAGCAAGACACAAAAAATGTCAAGGCGGTGAATACTTTTGCAAGCCACTGTAATCTAATTCTTAACTGTCCTGCACTCAGAGAAGACTAACCTGAAGCTTAATGGCATTGTCCATTACTGGAAAACGGTTACCAGATGAGTACTATTTTACACGGATGATACATGCCTGGTTAACTCTGGACCTTTGATACACCAATTTATTGCTTAAAGAAAAGATTACTGCTTGGTCGTTCATTTACCAAGCCCGGTATATTGGCTCAGTTGCCTCAATCTCGGCATATGATATGGGTTATGGGTTCATAACCTCTGACCATTGATTGATGAAATCATACGTTGAGGCATAATGTGTGATATGTAATTTAGTACTGTATCTGTTTTACTATCTGGACTATTTTCTAGGGCATTTAAGGGACATACAGGGATAGACCTCTGTAAGCAGGAGCGCCATTAACGTATATCTTAGGGTGCCATCCTCTGAGGCTAGACAGTTAGGCCCTCTTTGCTTTATATTTTTGGTGGGTCATGAATCTGATACTTTGGAATTATGAAATTTGTTTGTGAAATTATTGATTTATTTTGATATATCTTTGTCATGTTACCTAGAGGGAGGGTTTTTTTATGCATTTTTTAATTAAAGTTACATTTTAAAAGGTATTTTTTTTGGAAGACCATTACTGGAAAACTCCTTATCAATGGCCCCATAGTCCTACAGAAATTAAAGAAAATCTTTATTCAAATTTGCTAATGTGGTGCACTCTTGCCGAGGCTAAGCAGGTCATGGCAATTTCCCACCTACTTGTTTTCCATCGATCTCCGTCCCCACCTTCCTTGATTGACAGTTCTGTTTTTACAGGAGCCAGAAGAAGGTGGAGATAGATTATAAACCAAGTAGGTGGATATTTACCCTGAACTGCTTGGCCATTACATGGGTGCACCGAGCGCCTCATTAGCATAGTTGAATTAAGAACAATTTCTGGCAAATGCAGCAACTCATTTGGTCACCAGAGGTACCATTTTTATTAGGGCTTTGTTCCCAGCAAGGTGTTCTTTTTGGTTGGTTTGATTGCTGATAGATGACCTTTAATCAGATAATTTCCACTTGTAAAATTGGTGTGATTCTCATAAAGACCATATATCAATGAATTGTTACTTATTCATTTCACAAATATAATCATTAAGGGTACGTTCCCACAGGGCGCAAACACAGCGCACCTTCCATCCAGAAAATCCACCACATTTTACTGAATCAACATTTTGGAAGAGATTTTTAGAAATCTTGAACAT
The DNA here is from genome assembly GCF_046119375.1 of Phyllobates terribilis. NCBI lineage: Eukaryota > Metazoa > Chordata > Amphibia > Anura > Dendrobatidae > Phyllobates > Phyllobates terribilis. Next base: position 642,354,095 of record NW_027362762.1, read on the forward strand.
ATAGTGTAAATGAACTTGCACTGAGGACTAGAAAACCAGAATACTGTTTTACATGGCACAAATCCGACAGAACAGAAACTCTGATTTTACACAAAGATCCCAAAAACCTTTATATCATGGCTTCATGTAATTCAGAGCCTGCATGGAGCCATTATTCAACCATTTATTTGTATGAGGCTTTAAAGTAATAGCCGGATTAATCTACATTCAGTTTTAAGCCATGTCAAAAGTATCCACCATAATTATTGGCAGATTCTGCTTCCTTTTCAGCAGCTTTGGCAAAGTTCATAAACTGTTCTTTAGAGCGGTTGTTTTAGTTGTAGAATAAGAATATTGTGTATATAGGTATTGTCTAAGCATTGCAGTTCAGCCCTACAGCCCATGGACAAGAATGGTGCTGATTCTGGACAAAAGCAAATCCTGACTGTAAACCAAGGGCAACAGCTCTAAATAATGTTATTTATAAACTTTGGCAACCACTTTAATTGTTAATCATTCTGGTATTGTTTTCCGGGCTGAGAAGAAAAGTCTATAGTCACACGACATGGCTGCAGGCTGCCAAATTTTGACAGTGTGTGCACTGGACGATCACATGACCCCATGTATGCAATTTGCATGCTTGGGGCCACATGCCAACTAGACTCTCCTCCACTAGAACATAGAGAGAAGATGAGGAGAGTCTTTTTGGCACGTGACGTCAAGGTTTCAAAATCACCCTCACACTTCGGTAGTCTGCAGTTATATAGACTGACTGCAAAGTTTCCTTATTGCCCAGAAAACTTTTTTAATATTTGCATTAAACCATTTTAAAAAGCTGGGGCGCGATTGCTGCATTACTGCAACTTCACAATTCACCAACCATTAAAAATAGTTCAGCATATTTTTTTATCGCCCATAAGGAATACTTTGACATTGCGATGTGATTTAGATGAAATAGAGATACAGATCCCATGTAATGAAACATTTATTATCACCATAAATTATCACATTATATGCAATATATCCTATAATGTTAGTTTATTATATTATACCAATACATACCAATTAGTAGATCATAATATACATCTGATGCTCACATTTTTGGTAGAAGAACCATTAAGGGTTTATATAAAAAATGTATTAACTTATCACATTTTAATATTAATTTCTTAATGGTATTCCAATATACTTACTTTGGGAGTAGGCAGCTCCTAACCAGAAGGCCAGAGTAGATAGCCAGAGCAATGCGTTCATGTTCTATCCTGTGGCAGAAAGAGACCGGAAATCAGCCAAAAATAACATCAAATTTCAACATAAAGTCTTCATGTTAATTGAATGAATGCCTCATCGCTACAATATAGTGATAGAAGAATATGAACAGTTGTCGCAGAGCTCAGATTACCATTGGGGTCAGTTTACCATAATTCCTTAGCTTTGGTTATCCATGACGGCCTTTAATTTACCAAATCAGTCATTTCTACAATCTCCAGCACACGTGTTTCTATGAAATGTCAAACTTTATACTAATATAATACTTGGTGTCTCTCTTACCTTGTTACTCTATCCAATTCCTATCCTGAGTATATGACTCTGACTTCTGTGTCCCTGCTTCCAGAAGTTGGAATTAAACCTCTCCTTATACAACGGACTCGCCAATTCGACCAATCAGAGAACAAGGGCAGTGCCACATACAAAAGCATATTATAGTAAGTGATGGCAGACTGGTGAAGAAAAGACATACAATTTCTATTTAGTTTAGAACAATACTGAATTCCATCTTGTTTGCTTTTACACATAGTTTTGTCTTTTATCTCCTATGACCATGAAATCTAACGTCACACCCATACTTCAACCTGGAATTTTGTCTAAAATCATCACCATCGTTTTTCTGTCAATAGATTGAGGTCACAAATGGCCTTTTCTTCTTTACATCTATCAGCAAGCATTTGTGTAGGAATTAGATGCGGTTTCCCATAATAGTGCCTTACAATTGCTATATGTCATTGTAATGTAGTTAACACTTCTATGTTACGTTTCCTGTGCAAGATCATAACATCTGATCAATCTGACATACTGTATCAGATATCATATATATATAGATATATTATTTATGGCCTTTAAGACTCAAGGACAATAGGTTTAGACAACTGAATAGAAGAAAAAATCTCAGAATAACAAAAGCCTCCCTGGTGACCTAAATTAGTGGAGACATTAAGGTCATTAGCACTGGTGACCCAAGGTATTGTATATTCCTTGTAGGCGTAGGACAACTCTACTAACAAGTCATCATTTTAGGATATCCTAAAAGATCATCTAAGCAATACTAAAGAAATTCTGAAAGCATGACCTGTTGGGGAACATGTGGACATAGATTGATAAATGTTGGTTTAGGATAAAAAGTGGATATATTTGTTTATTTGGGGGGTCTACAGTAAACTAGAATGTTTTCTACTTTCTTGTCTGGTGGGATAAGATAGAAAAAGATGCTGTTAATGACTGGTGGTCTTGAGCATGAGTGGTGAAACTCCCATTCCCTGGTGGTCACAGGTAAAGGAAAGGGCTAATACCTGGTGGTTTACGCACCAACTCAGGCTCTAGAATTTGGTCCTGCGGTCCCCTGTCTCTAAAAGAAAACAGAACACAATGCGAACATGGCATTAAAAATTACTTCCTCTCCTAATCATACAGGGCAATGCTTGGTTAAGGGGTTGTCCAGTCTTCTGATAAAAATCTGCAGTCACACTTCTGAATGTGGTGCACACTCTGTCAGGATTAATTGGCATTGCTGGTGAGAGAGGGCAGTCACATAGCTGTAAGTAGGTGATTTGTTTATTTCCAGTCACATTCCGACTAGACTTGCCTGGCATCTCTCAATATAAGTGAACTGAAAATGGCTGAGTATGTCTGATCGGCACGTGACTGCATGTGTACAAATCTCATACTCGCGTTCACTTGACTGCATCTTCTCATTGGCATAATCTCTCAATAGAAAGTAATTGAGAAAAGTCAGGTATGTTTAGTCAGCATATCACTGCATATATGCAACAATTGTGGTCACACAACCACTTGATCTCATCGGCAATATCTATTAATACGGGAAAATTGAGAAAGGCCAAGTGCGTCCAGCCAGCAAATAACCGCATGTATGCAAATGTCATACTTGCAGTCACGTGACCGCCTTCTCTCACCGGCAGTACCGGTGAATCCTGACAGCATGCATATACGATGCTGCAGACCGTTATCCGAAGACTGGACAACCCCTTTAAGAATGTAGACTTTTCAGCTGAGAACAGGCAGTAAAAGTTCTGCCCTATCATTAAAGAGATGGTCAAGAGCACCTTCAAACACACACTGTTTAGATCTACCAGAAAGTATTATAGAGATAACTATATATATTAACAGTATCATTCTCCCCTCTAAGGACCGTACCCAACTTTATTTTAACAGCTACAACAATGTTCCTGGGTAATCAGACTGCCCATTTTCCAGTTCAGGGTCCATTACTCGCTTTGGTGTATAACAGCCTCCCCTCTGGTCAACCATTGATATTGCAATTATGGGCAATCACACAACTCACCAGTTGTATACTGCTTTCCTATTTACAGTGTAATGTCAAACATATGCTATGTTTCCATTAGCACATTATCTGCATATTTTTCCATACCCTCGGCAAAATTTGTTTCTCTCTTCGCTCATAATTTTTAAGCAATGAAAAAATAAAGATATTAATGTGTCGCTTTGGCCAATTCTGAATCCGCACCACAATAGAGAATTTGTGAGTATATATGAAAGAACTGGTCATCGCTCACAATCCTTATGCAAGTTTAAAGAGCTTGAACTTTTTTCAAAGAAGAAAGAGCAACAATTACTGCAAATAATATGTATTATATATTCAAATACTGCCTTAAGGCGCTGGTAGGTAAGGCATTATATTATTTTGTAAGAAATGTAGACCCATTAGTACAGTCACAGATGCTATATATAATAAAAAAATGAACACAACCCACCATACATTTTGTATAACCACAGAAGCCCCCCCATGTAAAAAACTGTTCAAGCAAAAGCCTATAGAAAGTAACAAAACTAAATATTAAATTTTCTTCAAAAGAGGATTGAACATGAAAGAAATCAACTAAATCGCTGGTATCAGCAACATGGGAATTTTTCATTATATAAGAATTTTTATTCCCCAGTGTCTATCAAATTATGAAGTGATTCAATTTGCGCATTTTGGGGCAACAGTAAAAACTAAACTCATGAGACACTGTTTTTTTAAAGAGGCAGTACAGGATTAGAAAAAAAAAATATTCCTAGAAATAACATTACGCTTGTTCATGGGTATCCTGGTATTGTAGCTCAACCCCATTGACTTGAATGAGAATGAGATACAATTCCAGACACATTCAACAAGTAAGAGTAAACTTTTTTTTTATATAATCTCACTTTTTCCAAATTTCTATATGAAGCCTCTCGGATTAAATCCAGCATTAAAATTTACTAGGATTACAATTGCAGTCATAAAAGCAGAAGATGACAGATGTCTCCCTTGCCCTAAGACAATCTTTCCAATGACACCTTCTGATCTGTGCTAACATTTGACCAGAATCAACACTGCATGAAGTTCATATACTCTCCCCAATTATACATGGATATCTAACTGGTTAGTTAGCTTCCTATAAAATTGTATGTGAAATCAAAGTATTATAAAGATTTCTGAACTGTGAGAAAAATGTCACCAGTGCTAGATTAGCGCTAGTAATGTACAGTAGTTTGAAAAAAAAAAAAAAACGCACCAAGGGGCAGAAACCTAAAAGTGTTTAAGTCAGAAAACTGTAAAATTCATTGCAAATTTGCAAAGTTTTTGCAAAAAGTAAAGTTTGTGCAACTTTTGCCAGTTTCAGGCAGCTCCGCCAAAATGGAGGAAACCGGGGAGAAGTTGAAGGAGGATAGTGTGTGGCTACATCTGTCAGTCAAATTATTCAATAGTGGAGACGTTTCTGATGCCAGAAATGCTACTCCAGTCCCCAACTCGAGTAACATGTCTAATGAAATGCACAGAGGTTCACTGATCTTATTCCTGCGTGCCCCTCATTAAGACTGACAAAATGTCAATCTTAATGAATCACAGCCCAGGTCTCAGAATTCTTAAAAGAATACTCCAAGAAAAACTGATACATTGTATAAGGTGGTGCATGACACAAGAATTCTCTCTTTGGTTTTCTTCATATCTTTTTTCTAAGAATCCATGCCTCGGGTCCTTCTGTGGGAATTGCAAAGACTGTTTAGCCCAGAGTTCATGTAACCCCTTAATGTCCACCCCAGCTTGGGGCTAAATGACTTAGCAATGTTTTTTCAATCTGTATTTTGGCAGCCATAACTCTTAAACTTGCTGCGTGACTTGGCTGCATGAGGGAGAAATTGTATATTGTGTAATTTATTGTTTTTTTTGTTGCTTTTTTTGCAGGATATACTTACCAATGCCTAGTCACAATGTCCTTTTCTGTGAATTTCAAGGATTGGAGTGAAAATAGGTTAAATCTGCGCTGCCGGCAGAAGAGTGATGAGGAGTCAGGAATCCAAGAAAGACCGCATTTCAAAGTGTTGTAAGGAGGTGGACATACACATATCTTTAAGGTGGAACATGAGCAGTATTAATGTATTGTGATGTGTAATGTGTATTGTGACGTGTTATGAGTGATAGGTTGTACTTTGCCCTATAATAGGGATAGTTAGGGTTAATGTTTGGGACTAGCCCAGAGAGGGGATAAGGTGAAGGGACCAACAGTTTCCTGTCAGGATGTCAGATAGGGCCTGGCATGCCACAGAAGCAGACCTAAGGTCTGACTATTCAGCAAAGCCGCGTGACGTGGGTGTCCCTAATGTGATTGGAGACAGAGTCGGTGGATAGTGTGATCCTAAATAGAGAGAGAAGTGACCGAAGTACAGAGTGATCAACGGGAGATGAGTCCTGAGACAGGATGCCTAGCAGTACGGCCCCAAATTTATAACTCAGAGATAACTGGTCAAGATGGACCAGAGAATGTGAGAGAAAGAGAGTGCCCCAGACGGGAGTTCCAAGAGGTCAGATGCAGAGAAGCTAAGTACTGGCCATATTAGCAAACTAGTTCCCTTAAGAGGGAAGAGGACCCAGAACCGCGGGTTGAGAATAGGACTCTCACTTACTGGACTGTAGTACTGTGCTGCGTAGTGATGAAGATATAGGACTGAGAGAGGCAGAAACGAGTCATACTGAGAAAGAAAGGGAGTATGTATGTGAAGATGTTGAAGATGCATGTGTTAAAGGAAGTGTTCGTGAAGTATTACACCCACTATCTACTGAACATAGTTCCCACTAAGTTGCTGTTTAGTAAAAGAATTGGTAGTCTCCCTCATTGAACTGTTCAACATCAGCCCGCAGTATGAGGTGTCCGCCCTAGTAGAGTAAAGTGGAAGGAAAAGACCTTCCCAGCAAAGTGTGACAAAGGAAAATGGGCTGAGGCGTTGATGAAAAGAGATGGTGGGTCTAGGAGAAACCCACCCAGTGAAAGACAGAGCAGTGACAGGGGCCATCAAGCAATGAGGAGACCAGTGCCATTCGTCAGTTGTAGGTCAGAGAAACCCTTTTTTGCCGACAGTCTGGAGTTGGCCGGAAGCATGGTGGACACAAACCCTTCACCTCAAGTAGCGGAGGTGGGTCTGGAAGATCCGGGTCCTGACTAGCTCTCCATTGGAAGCAGCAGGAAACTACTATGGGGTCTGGAACAGAACAGTCTCACTCACAGGCCAGGATCAGAGGGAAGAATGCGGCCTGCAGCTCCTGGCTTCCTAAGAACTGCGGAGGGTAGAGCAAGGGTCTGGCAGCTCATCAGCGACTTGCGCCTGTCGGCGGTGGTGAGACGACGGGTCAGTATCCAGGCCAGGGAAATGCTGGAGGGCTAAAGATCCAGTGTGTCTATGACCCATATGTCCGGGACTCCCTGCAGTAATAGCCATGGATGGCTGAAGTTGTTTACCCTTCAGTTTTGTTGCGCTCATTCCACGTTCCCCTGCTGGATTGAGAGACATCGAAGCCACGCGAGGGTTGTACTCCCTCCGCTAAAGACTGAGCCCAATCCAGGATAGACGTTACCCCTAAGGGAGTGAGGAAAAGGGACTGTGTCCCCATCCTAAGAACTGATGGGGGGACATTGGACTGTGTCCTTGACGTAAACAAGTTATTCTTAAAGGGATGGACTTTGTTATGTTGTGTTGGCTTTAGGACCCTTGCTAAAAAGGGTCAAATCAACCAGAAAGACTGGTGCCGGGTTAGAGAAAGAAAAAGAAGACTCAGATGGCCGCTGTTCCAGGGTGCTAACCAAGTAGCACCAGGTCTGTTTTGCTCTCGGAAAAGAAAAGGACTCCATATTTGCTAACATATGTTTTGGGGGGCTGAAGTATATTTGGGTTTTTCAAGTTTTGGATGGCCGAGAAAGGCCATCATTAAAGAATGGGGAAATAAGGAGGTGGACATACTGCCCATGTTCCAGCTTGAAGATATGTGTATTAACATAATGTTTCGTGATGTGTAATGTGTATTGTGACATGTGTTATTAGTGATAGGCTATACTTTGCCTGACATTAACCAGAGTGGAAGAGGAAAAGGTGAATGGATACAGACAGTTTCCTGTCAGGACATCAGATAGGGCCCAGCGTGCCACTGAAGCAGACATAAGGTCTGACTAGTCAGCAGAGCCGTGTGACATCGGTGTCCTTAAAGTAAATGGAGACCGAGTCGGTCAATAGTGTGATCCTGAATAGAGTGATCAACGAAGACGAAGTGTGACACTTTGAAACATGCTGACTATTAAACCGCATTCTTGGATTCCTGACTCCTCATCACTCTTCCGCTGGCAGAGCAGATTTAACCCATTTTCACTCCAATCCTTGATGTTCTTATTGCCGTGAGCACCATTGCCCACATTCTATTAATTTTAATCTGGATAAGACCCTATTGCGCTTATTTTCATTCCAGCTCCACATTCTTTTCAGTAAATTGCTGCGATTGTACAGACCTCGATCACATATTTGAGAAGCCCAGTGATTCGATCAAAGCAGAGACCACTGACCACAGAGATTTAAGGGTTATTAGACAATCATTAGATAGCTGCAGGGAAACTTAGGCCATCCATGAAGAACTTATTCCACAGGACTACATAAAGGAGGTGCTCTAGAATAAGGCCCATTAGTTATCACTGTATCTGTGCTTGTTTGTAATATATATACACACATATATATATATAAATATAGATATAGATATATATATATACATATATAAATATAGATATAAATATATAGATAGATAGATAGATAGATAGATAGATAGATAGATAGATAGATAGATAGATAGATAGATAGATACACTGCTCAAAAAAATAAAGGGAACACTCAAATAACACATCCTAGATCTGAATGAATGGAATATTCTCATTGAATACTTTGTTCTGTACAAAGTTGAATATGCTGACAACAAAATCACACAAAAATCATCAATGGAAATCAAATTTATTAACCAATGGAGGCCTGGATTTGGAGTCACCCCCAAAATTAAAGTAGAAAAACACATTACAGGCTGATCCAACTTTGATGTAATGTCCTTAAAACAAGTCAAAATGAGGCTCAGTATTGTGTGTGGCCTCCACTTGCCTGTATGACCTCCCTACAATGCCTTGGCATGTTCCTGATGAGGTTGTGGATGGTCTCCTGTGGGATCTCCTCCCAGACCTGGACTAAAAGATCCGCCAAATCCTGGACAGTCTCTGGTGCGAGCGAGACATGATATCCGAGATGTGCTCAATCGGATTCAGGTCTGGGGAACGGGCGGGCCACTCCATAGCTTCAATGCCTTCATCTTGCAGGAACTGCTGACCCATTCCAGCCACATGAGGTCTGGCATTGTCCTGCATTAGGAGGAACCCAGGGCCAACCGCACCAGCATAAGGTCTCACAAGGGGTCTGAGGATCTCATCTCGGTACCTAATGGCAGTCAGTCTACCTCTGGCGAACACATGGAGGGTTGTGTGGCCCTCCAAAGAAATGCCACACCACATCATTACTGACCCACTGCCAAACCGATCATGCTGAAGGATGTTGCAGGCAGCAGATCGCTCTCCATGGAGTCTCCAGACTCTGTCACATGTGCTCAGTGTGAACCTGCTTTCATCTGTGAAGCGAACAGGGCGCCAGTGGCGACTTTGCCAATCCTGGTGTTCTGTGGCAAATGCCAAGCGTCCTGCACAGTGTTTGCCTGTGAGCACAACCCCCATCTGTGGACGTCGGGCCCTCATACCACACTCATGGAGTTGGTTTCTAACCATTTGTGCAGACACATGCACATTTGTGGCCTGCTGGAGGTCATTTTGCAGGGCTCTGGCAGTGCTCCTCCTGTTCCTCCTTGCACAAAGACGGAGGTAGCGGTCCTGCTGCTGGGTTGTTCCCCTCCTATGGCCCCCTCCACATCTCCTGGTGTACTGGCCTGTCTCCTGGTAGCGCCTCCAGCCTCTGGACACTACGCTGACAGACACAGCAAACCTTCTTACCACAGTTCGCATTGATGTGCCATCCTGGATGAGCTGCAGTACATGAGCAACTTCTGTGGGTTGTAGAGTCCGTCTCATTCTACCACGAGTGTGAAAGCACAACCAACATTCAAAAGTGACCAAAACATCAGCCAGAGAGCATTGGTACTGAGATGTGGTCTGTGGTCCCCACCTGCAGAAACACTCCTTTATTGAGGGGGTCTTGATAATTGCCAATAATTTCCATCTATTGTCTATTCCATTTGCACAACACCATGTGAAATTGATGGTCAATCAGTGTTGCTTCCTAAGCGGACAGTTTGATTTCACACAAGTTTGATTTATTTGGAGTTATATTCTGTTGTTTAAGTGTTCCCTTTATTTTTTTAAGCAGTGTATATGTATATCTGTATGTATATTATATACATAATATATATATGTATATATATATATATTAACACATATATACACTCACACACATACACATATACACAGAAATTTTATTATTATTATTATTATTATTATTATGCAGCGAAAGCTTAGCAGACATTAATATATCCGTAAAAAAAATTAGGCAAGGTGATAGTCCTTGATCAGCTGTGGATATTTAATGAACATCATAAAAAGTAACCTATTTTGTGATGTCAGAGATTCCTATAAAAAGTCGCTAAAATAAATTTTCCTTGACTGGATTTGCAGTTTAGTTTTTCAGTCGAAATTTTCAATGCAACTTTCTGGGAATGAAAGCACTGAACCCAATACGGATTTAAGGAGAGGTGAATGTTCATGCACTCCAGTGGAGTATATAGGCATTGACGAGAAAGTCGAGCAAAAGTAAGAGCCAAAACACGTGCATGGCCTTTTCATATTTGTCTTATATGATAGTTGAATTGCCATTAGAGGATCTTTATTTTCCTAAAATGTGAGGATCACAGATGTAAACTGTTGATAAATTACCATACCCATATACCCCTTACAGACAGCTAGAAATCCGAAATGCTTATTTCATGAGTTTTGAAATCCTCATTTGGAGGTCACTTATAACCTTTACTCAGGTTGGCCTTGCTTGCAGGGCATATAACGCAGTATATAACAGTTTTATTGTAGAATTGCTCTTTGCATATCAGTGAATATTTTATACCATTTTATATGTGTATATTGAATAATACAGAAGAATAAGTGCCCTTTTGTAGACTCTAGGCTTGCGTGAATGGCGACAGTAAATAGCTTTGTCTTGGGATATATTGAACAAATAGGTGACATTTATACATTTGGCATGTATAATTTTAAAAAAATCATTTATGACTTTGTCCTTGACACAGCTATTTTAGTCACACTTTTAATGGTCTTTACTGAAACATTTGTGTATGGCCAACAAGTGGCATTCGGCAAAGATGTCTTTTCAGCAGGTTATGTGCGGTTAGGACTTCATATTTGCTGCACCCTTCCTTTGCACTCAAAACATTTAAGAAATGTTTAAACTCAACACAAAATGTCTACATCGCTCTTTTGTTCTCTTCTGAAACAGAAGAATTTCCTAGAGCTATTAGCTGAATCAAGCAAATAGCAAGCACTGATGTATACAAACATGCTTTGAAGAACAACACTCCTCAAACGGTGACGTTAGTGCTAACTTTGCCTGCAGCTACCCTTACCTAAGTATGCTGGCCTCTCTCCAGCTAAAACCGCAAGAGCGTGTTTCTCTTTTTTGGCCCTACCCAGCTGACTGCCCTTACCGTCCCACCCTATGTATGTTTAGCAGAAGATTTAATCACGAAAGGTTGTGACATCTTGAAAATATCAAAGCGGTTGCTATTTCTCAACTTTTGACATTAAATGTTGATTTCCTCTCAAATAACACGTAGACAAGGAAGCAATAAGTATAAATGTCTGACTATTAATGAGTGATTTAAAGCCCCCCTTAAATGCCCCATAGCATTGGGTTACATTCTAGTTTCTACTAGTCTCTCAGTAATTGGTGACCTTAGATCATGTTTAGAGTTGTGGATGTTGAAGAAATTAGCAACAAAGATTTAGCAGGATTCTATCTCCATGGCTTCGCAGGTAGTCTGTGGATGTTGGACCAGGGCCCTGTGAACCTCCTGATATTGGCGGCAAGCCAGCACCTTTTCAGATTAGTAGACTCAGCATGATATCATGTGTGCGTGATGACTAACATTAATCACTGACGAGGAGGATAGAGCAGGAGAGAGACAGGGGAAACTCTCCCCTTAAGAATACATCTGATTCCTTCATATTTATTTTGGGCTTGATCAGTTGCAGAATAATTTTAGTGCTTAAAGACCGTAGAGAAGGCCTTTTCACTATCGTATCCTGCCTTTACACAAGACATAAAAAAAAAAAACTGCTTTAAAGGACTAGGAGCTGACTGTACAGCAGGCTGACCATAGTGTTTTTAAACTGGATAGCCAAGCAGAAAGTGTAGAAAAAAAATCTTCCCCTGACAACGGTACAACTTCAGGAGACTATAGTTGTAACACCTGTGTCCAGGTGCCTGAGGAAGCCCAAAATTATTTTCTCTGATGAAGTCTCCTTCAGCCTGTTTGAGACATCTGGAAGAATGATTGTCTGGAGAAGAAAAGGTGAGAGCTACCATGAGTCCTGTGTAATGCCAACAGTAAAGCATCCTGAAACCATTCATTTGTGGGGTTGCTTTTCATCCAAAGGAGTGAGCTGACTCACAAATTTCCTTAAGAACACTACCATGAATAAAGAGTGGTATCTAAAAATCCTCCAAGAACAACTTCTCTTAATGATCCAGAAGAAATATGTAAATGAACATTGCTTTTTCAAGCATGATAGAGCACAATGTCATAAGGCAAAAGTGATAGCTAAGTGGCTCAGTGAGCAAAACTATGAAATGTTGGGTCCATGGCCACGAAACTCCCCAGATCTCAGTCCCAAAACTTGTGCAAATCCTCAAAAAATGGGTGGGCTAACAAAATGCAGAAATTGTGATGATAAACTCCAAATGCTTATTAGGCAAGAATGGGTTGTCATAAGTCAGGATTTCGCCCAGCATGCCAAATTGCAAAAGTCTTGAAAAATAAGGTTCAACACTGTAAATAATGAGTCTTTAAAGAAACGGGATGTATTTGTCAATAAAAGTATAAAATCTTATAAAATGTTTATAACTGTACGCCAGTGACCATAGAAAAATCTGACTAAAATATCTAAAAACACTGAAGTCACAAACTTTATGAAAACCAAAATTTATGTCAGTCTCAAAATTTTGGCCGGAGCTGTAGGTACACTTGCACAAAGTCAGGGTTTTTTGTAGGATTACAGTCAGGTGTATGAGTCGCCAATTATTTCAAACAGGTGATAATGATCACTTTCATATGTAGGTTGAAATAAAGTCATAAATTGAATAAGAAACAGTTATACACCATGGCAAGACTGAGCACAGCATCAGGACACAAGGTAGTTATACTGCATCAGCAAGGTCTCTCAAATAAATGGCATAATATTTCAAATAAGACTGGAGTGTCAAGATATGCTGCTCAAGCTCTTTTGAAGACGCATCAAGAAATGTACAGCATTGACGACCATAGATGCAGTGGATCGCAAAAGAAAAATAGTGCAACAGATGAGATACACATCATGCTTACTTCCTTTCAAAACTGTAAGAGCAGTGGTATTAGTTCAGAACCAGCTACACCAATCTGTTCGAATAAGTCTGGCCAGATGTTGGCTTCACGGAAGAATTGCTGACAAAAAGCGATACATTCCACATGGAAACTAAGCCAAGCAATTCAACTAAGCAGGAAGACACAGGAACTTGGGGGTAGAAACATAACACCAGGTTCTCTTGACTGATGAATCAAAATTGGAAATAGTTGGCTATAAAAGTAGGCAGCTTTTTTACTGAAGGGCTGCAGTGCAGTACAATAATGTTTTCTATAGGCAATAGTGAAACATGGTGGAGATTCCTTTGCAGGTTTGGGTCTGTATTTCAGAAATTGGAATTGGAGATTTATTCAGAAATAATGGTGTCCTCAATGCTGAGAAGTCCAGGCAGATACTTATCCATCATTCCACCATTCAATACTAGAGATGAGCAAATACATTTGAGTGGAATTGAATTCTACTCCTGAATTTTACAAAAATCAACTTTTACCAAAATTTGGATTCAGCAAAATGGCCATTTTTTCCGAATCCTAAAAGGCCATCAAAATGTTAAAAAAAAAACTTATACTCATGTCTCTGGCCCCTCTGCTACTCACTGTGTGCCATGACGTCATGAGCTTTGACCTTTGCAGGCGCATGCGCAGAATCCTCGACTTGGTGACTAAGGCCCCCAAAATTTCAGCGCTGCCAACTCCAGACCCAAGAGCATAACAAGGGACATTAAATTTGCTCAGAATAACTTCTCTGCGAATCTAATTTCCCTGGAAAAAACGTGCGAACAAGCAAATTTGAATTTTCCTGATCTGCTCATCTCTACTCAATACCATCAATGAGATGTTTGATTGGCTCCAAATTTATTCTGCAGCAGGACAACAAGCCCAAATTACTAACAAATGTCATTAAGAACTATTTTCAGCATAAAGAAGTACAAGGAGTCCTGGAAGTGATGATATGCCACTCACAGATCCCTGATCTCAGCATCAATCAGTCTTTGTGGGATTACATGAAGGATTTGCTCAAGCCTACATCCGCAGATCTGTGGTTAGTTCTACAAGAAGTTTGGAACAACCTCCCTGTTGAGTTCCATCAAAATCTGTGTGCAAGTGTACCTAGAAGACTTGATACTGTTTTGAAGGCAAACTGCAGTCACACCAAATATTAACTTGATTCCTCTTTTGTTCATTCACTTTACATTTTGTTCATTGATAAAAATAAACTATTAACGCTTCTATTTTTAAAACACTCACTTTGCAACTTTTTTTCACCTGCTTAGAATTTTTGCACAATACTGAATAATACAAATGATCTTTTTATTATAGATTTATATCGCAATTAATCAGCAGCAATTGGCAGGTCACCAGTAGCAATGCTATATTGCTATTGCACTAGAACAAGTCCATCTGAGGTGGTCACATTTTACTGCGCTAAGAAAAGAAAATATCATATGTACTTTGAAATGGGCAAGATGTGTGATAAGGGCCGGGAAAGTGGACGTAATGGTGAGGGCAGTGGCAGAGGCTGTGGGCAAGGTGAAACTGTGCCTTTTGCGGGAGCACAACAAACACACACATTATGTCGACCTAGCTTCCTGTTGCACTTTTTAGGTGGGTGCGGAACTTCTTTCTTGAAGCCAAACCAGTGTGAAAAGGTTGTTCGTTGGATAGTAAATAATGCTTCCAGTCAGTTTGCCAGCACCACCCTGTCTTCCATGTGATCCAGTCTCAGTAGGCGTGAGTCTGGGTCATATAATTCTCACCCTGATCCTCCTTCCTCCCACCATGCCGAGTGCCTGGAGACAAGTGATCCCATACTTTGACTATCTGAAGAGCTGTTCACATTTCCATTTATAGTTTCTGGCCTCTCACCCTGTCCACTTCAAGCGAGTCATGAGGAGATCAAATGTAGCGATGCCCAAATATTTGAGCAGCCACAGATGCAAGAAGGCAACGGTGGGAAAGAGCAATTACTGTCACAAGAGATGGAAAATGATGATATGCCAGCAAGTCAGGAGGAGGGCCAGGGTGGGGAAGTGGAAGACAAGGTGGTGGACGATGAAGTCACTGACCCAACCTGGGAAGGAGACATGTAGACCGAGGACAGCAGCACAGAGAGGGATCTGTTGCACCACAACAGGCAGGAAGAGGCAGTGTGGTGGCCAGAGAAACAAGGTGGGCAACTGTTCCCCAGAACACCAACATGATGGAAGTTGCCAGTCCAAGGGTTAGGTCTTCCCGATTCTGACACTTTTTTTAAGGACTGTCCAGTTAACCCAAAAAAGGCCATTTGCAACATCTGCTGTGCCAGCATCAGAAGGGGCAGCAAAACTACCAGCCTGACCACCACCAGCATGCTCAGGCACATGACAGCAAAGCACCTGATTAGTTCGGCAGACGCCAGGGTCCAGAAACTATGTTTGCGGGTTACAACGTGCACGCCAATCCCCTGTCCATGACACCGGTGAAGATGCCTCCCACCCTGCACCTGTCATTTCACACTTGCAACCACCGTCAGCAACCACGTCCACGTCCTTGTCCCAACACAAAGTTCAGTTGTCCCTACCCCATTCCTTGGAACGCAAACGTAAATACGCACATAAGAGAGCTAATGAGTGGGCATGAATGTTTGACTCAACCAAGATAGTAAGCGTTGATTATGCCATAATCAGCATAACCAACCCGCTTCTCTGTCTACTTAAACGTTTGCTGCTCACAATTAAAGAGGAGGCTTTAACTGAACCGAACTGCAATGGAAAAAAAAAATGATATTCTATTCGCTGACCGCTTCTCTAAGATGGCTCACTTCATTCCCCTGCCGGGCCTTCCGTCTGCATCTGAATTGGCTAAAGACTTTATCCATCATATTTTCCATCTTCATGGTCTCCCTCTCCACATCGTATCCGACCGAGGAGTTCAGTTCACCTCTCGCTTCTGGAGAGCCATGTGTAAACTGCTGGGGGTCACCTTGGACTTCTCCTCTGCTTATCACCCACAGTCCAATGGTCAAGTAGAGCGGATCAACCAAATTTTAACCAGTTACCTCCGGCACTTTGTTAATGCCCACCATTCCGACTGGGTGGATCTTTTACCGTGGGCCGAATTTTCCTATAATAATCACGAGAGCGAGTCTTCCTCCAAATCCCCGTTTTTTATTGTCTACGGTCAACATCCTCGGATCCCGTTTCCCGTCTCCGCCTCGGTGGATAATCCGGCCGCGGAATCTCTTGTTAGCGAATTCTCCTCCATTTGGGAAAGTACCAGATCCACACTTCTTCAGTCCTCTGAGCGGATGAAGAAACAGGCTGACAAAAGACGTCTGGATCCGCCCCAATTCCGTCCTGGAGATAAAGTCTGGCTCACGTCCAAATATGTCCGGCTCAAGATTCCTTCCTACAAGTTAGGGCCTCGGTTCATCGGTCCACTGGAAGTTATCAAGCAAATCAACCCGGTGGCCTATAAATTGAAACTCCCGGCCAATTTGCGGATCCCTAACTCCTTCCATGTATCTCTCCTCAAACCTGTGGTACTTAACTCTTTTTCCAAGTCTACAGGTACGCCTCCTGCTCCGGTTTCTGCTGAAGACGAGTTTGAGGTAGAGAGCATTCTGGTCACCAAAAGGGTAAGAGGAAAGACCTTTTTTCTAGTGGATTGGAAGGGTTTTGGTCCTGAGGAGAGAACGTGGGAGCTCCGGGAGAACATCTATGCCCCGCTCATCCTTGATAAATTTCTCTCCGGCCTAAAAAAGGGGGGCCTAAAGGGGGGGGTACTGTAGCGTCGGCGTCCCTTCCTCCTGCTAGGCAAAGACGCCTTTCCCCTCACCTCCCTGCTCCGTCCTCGGCATCCTCTTCCCGCGCTGCTGGCAGCGCTCGCTGCTTCCCGGGCACTGTGCTTAGGGCGCGCGCTCCCTCTCTCTTAAAGGGGCCGCGCGCGCCGTCCTAAGGAGTCCCCGGCCAATTGCCGGTGGAGCTCCTATATATAAGGCACCTCCTCCAAAATGGAGGTGCCCGAGCAAAGTTGTTGCAAAGCCTTTCACCTCTGCTTCAGCCCTCAGGTCCCGTTGCCAGTCTGTTTTCCAGCTCTGTCTACCAGCTTGCATTCCCTGCGGTCCGACAGTCTGTCTACCAGCATCCGCCAGTCTGTCTATGGACCAGTCCGCCTGCGGATCAGGAAGCACCTGCCTGATACCTGCCTGAGACCACCTGCCAGCCAGCCGAGAGACTCTTACCCGCTCACCTGGGAGCGCTCACCTGCTACCCGCCTGCTAGCCTACCTGGAGGCTCTGCCGTCACTTGCCGTGACCACCTGCCTGTCTAGAGACACTTACCCTGCTGTCACTTGCCGTGACCACCTGCCTGTCTAGAGACTGTCCCCGTCACTTGCCGTGACCTCCTGCCCTTCTACCCAGAGACTGTTCCTGTCACTTGCCGTCACTACCTGCCCGCCTTCCCTGGGAGCCACCCGCTTCCTTACAAGGACTGCCCCTTTGTATAGTAGCTCAGAGGTTCCACCTCCCAGACCCGTTACAGGTATCATCTGCTGGAAATGAGTGTTGATTGTGGTCACATACATCTCTTCCACTGTCTATGATTTGATTGCTTTTTTCCAAAAACTCATTGACAGATTCCTGATTTTTACTGTGATCTCTACTCAGAAATTCACCGAAGCAGGTAAAATTAACTATTTATATGTGTCTATTCGCAGTTTCTCTCTAGCATCTGCGTGTCAGAATTAGGCCACAGCCCCACTATCAGTATTTGGTCAGTATTTTTTCTCTGGAGTGGGAGCCAAAACCAGATGAGGAACAATCAGAGAAAAGCTATAATAGAAACAAGTGCACCAATTCTGCATTTATCACCCACTCCTGGTTTTGGCTCCCACTCCCAAGAAAAAATACTGACTGAATACTGACCAAATACTGATAGCAGGGCTGTGGTCTTAGTGGTGGGATACTTTACGCTACTGAAGCTGGAATTACCACTTCAGAACTCTCCAGTGCTTTGTTTCTATCCATTTCTGGCTGGGTGCTTCTTGATGTATGTTTGGGGTCAATGTCCTTCTGGAAGACCCATGACCTAGGATGCAAACCCAGCTTTCTAACACTGGGCACTTCATTGCGACCCAAAATCCTTTTGGAATTTTCACATTTCATTATGGCTTGCACACAGTCAAGGCACCCAGTGCCTTTACTTGTAGGCCTCATTCCATTTACAGTAAACAATTGAATGATGTTAACAAAAAGCTCTATCTTGGTCTCATCTGTCCACAAGACATCTGCTGGCCCTCTAAAAATAGTGGAGGTCGCTTGCTGGCACTCCAAGTTTCAGACTTTACAGAATATATATGAAAAAGAAAATTTGATCACCTCAGTTAGATACATTATATTGCAGTAGCAATTAATAGCTATGGTGGCCCTCCAAAAATGCTTAGTGAGGGCCAGCTGCTGGACCTATAAAATTTGAATGAGGGCCGCTGAATGGCCCTCTGACAATAGTGAGGTCCACCAGCTGGCCCTCTAACAATAGCAAGGGCTGCCTGAAGGCCCTCTCCAAATAGTGAGGGCAGCATGATTAAACAGGATCATGTCTCACACCACATGACCAGATAAGGTATTAAAATGTTAAAATTACATTTACTGGTGAATGATTTTTTCACCATTGAAAACAATGCAAAAGTGCAAGAAAAACAGCAAAACACATGTGAACATAGCCCAAGGTGTGGAGGAGCATTTTTTATTATTATTTATCTTGCCTTATTTACAAGTCATTACCCTGGAAAGAATGTTTCTTAACATTCTTTACAGTAAAATACATTTTATCTTCGATTTTGTATGTTTTGTTACCAGTCCGTAAAAGTGGAGTAATACTCTGACAACATTGTTCCCAGCAGCAACGTGGGATTTAGATGCTTCCAGGCATCTTCCCCATGCTGTTCCCATGTCATTTCAGCGCTGTTTCCATCAATTTGAGCAATTTTTTGACCCCTCCAGATCTCGGTGGGGAGTTGCCAGAAAATTGCTTGTTTTCCATTGACTTCCATTATACTCGTTACTCGGGTTGAACATGAGTAATTGTGTAACGAGTACCTAAGCATTTTAGTTCTTTCCCATCACTAATGTTCACACTAATTGTCCAGGCGCTGCACTGACCTTATGAATTCCCACAAAGTTAGTAGTGTCACCATATTCACTTACATAATCCCTCAGCAAGTTTCTAGTAAAATGCTTGTAGTGCTGCAATAAATTCAGCGCTCTCCACCTTTACCTGGCACATCGGTCATTACAATGTGGCTTATATTCTACCATCTACTGTCATATATCTGTCAGTGTGATCTTGCACAAATCAGATATTTGAATAACCTGATGTGTCCCTGCCCTTTTATGTTAATAATCTGATTTCTAAGTATACAGGTTAGTTTTTGTTGCATATGGATTAAGAAATAGCTATAGAAGCTCCCTAATATATTAGTAATGATTTGGAAAGATAAAAACAAAATGTGGAGATATTGTTGCTTGCCCATGGTAACACAATAAAGCTGCTATACAAAGTGTGTCCAGAAGATGGCAATAGAGTCCTATCTTTCTTCAACTGTCTGAGGCTTGTTAAACCTCATTCGGTTGTCTGTGGCGCCACATAACTTCATGCTCTCACGGAATCCATAGGGGAACAAAAGATGGTACATGCAGAAATGAAACTATTTAGCACATTATATATTTCAAATCACACAAATTGCTGACTAATTCTATATTAGGACTGATATTACCACCATAGAGTGATAATACAACAGCAATATCAGTTTTACACCAGTGCTCTGCAAACCATATGTGTATACTGTACATGAGCTCACCGGTGATGTCCTCACTGATTGCAGCCATTCATTTTTCCTTTTATTATTCAGCCCCAACCACCCGTCCACGACCTCTTCTTCCATCCATAACTTGTCCCTGCAAAATGTAACATACAAAAGTCTTTGGCTTTCTGCTTTTCAGCACCATTCTCACATTCCCCCACTACAACACAAACCATATAGTGTAGTTCTAAAGCCAGTGTCCTAGGCAGTGATAATACCCCTCTGTGCCCTGAACAGGAATAGTACCCTCCTTTTGTTCCCCACACAATAGCCCTGCTGTGTCTAGCAAAACTGCTCACTTGCTATGAGTGCCAACCGCTGGGTGGCGCTCATAGCATCCTGGCAATGACAACCACAGGGGTCTCCTTCAAACCCCGGGTTATCATACCAACCCACCGGCGACCCGCGATCATGTGACACGGGCGCCGATGAGTGGGAATAGTGACGCACTTCCGGCGCTGCCATGTTAAATGCCGCTGGCAGAGAGATTAACAGCGGCATTTCACATGTTAACAGACGCGGGTGGATCGCGATTCCACCCGCAGCTGTTAGGGGCACATGTCAGCTGTACAGATCAGTAGATGTACAGATGTGCCCGGTAACATGCGGGCTCAGCGCCATAGCTCAGGGATACGACCTTGGATGTACTCATACATCCAAAGTCGTTAAAGGGGTTAATAATGCCCCTGAGCAGGCAAACACTTCTCACTAAATTAGAATACCATCAAAAAGTTAATTTATTTCAGTTCGTCAATAGAAAAAGTGAAACTCATATATTATATAGAGTCATTACAAGCAGAGTGATCTATTTCAAGTGTTTATTTCTGTTAATGTTGATGATTATGGCTTACAGCCAATGAAAACACAAAAGTCATTATCTCAGTAAATTGGAATAGTTAAGAAAAAACACCTGCAAAGGCTTCCTAAGCGTTTAAAAAGGTCCCTTAGTCTGTTTCAGTAGGCTCCACAATAATGGGGAAGACTGCTGACTGTATGATGGTCCCAACACAGCCTCCCATGCAGTATGATGGTCCATCACAGCCACTCTCAAAAAAAAAACCTTTTCCTCACAATATCCAGGCTCCCTCTTCCGCAGCCTTCATTTTCTCTTCTTTCCAAAGATAAAATGGATGTGGGCAGTGCGATGCAGTAATGTTATTGCACTGCCAGATGTCCCCAATGTGGCGCTGGATGTAGCCTGCATCCTGCTAGATTAAGTGATGGAGCATGGCATCCACCACAGCTGTTAACAGTCCCAGCGTCCTGAAGATCATCAATCCAATGTACAGTACAGACCAAAAATTTGGACACACCTTCTCATTTAAAGATTTTTCTGTATTTTCATGACTTTGAAAATTGTACATTCACACTGAAGGCATCAAAACTAAGAATTAACACATGTGGAATTATATACTTAACAAAAAAGTGTGAAACAACTGAAAATATGTCTTATATTCTAGGTTCTTCAAAGTAGCCACCTTTTGCTTTGATGACTGCTTTGCACACTCTTGGCATTCTCTTGATGAGCTTCAAGAGGTAGTCACCGGAAATGGTTTTCACTTCACAGGTGTGCCCTGTCAGGTTTAATAAGTGGGATTTCTTGCCTTATAAATGGGGTTGGGACCATCAGTTGTGTTGTGCAGAAGTCTGGTGGATACACAGCTGATAGTCCTACTAAGTAGACTGTTAGAATTTGTATTATGGCAAGAAAAAAGCAGCTAAGTAAAGAAAAACGAGTGGCCATCATTACTTTAAGAAATGAAGGTCAGTCAGTCCGAAAAATTGGGAAAACTTTGAAAGTGTCCCCAAGTGCAGTTGCAAAAACCATCAAGCGCTACAAAGAAACTGGCTCACATGAGGACCGCCCCAGGAAAGGAAGACCAAGAGTCACCTCTGCTTCTAAGGATAAGTTTATCTGAGTCACCAGCCTCAGAAATCGCAGGTTAACAGCAGCTCAAATTAGAGACCAGGTCAATGCCACACAGAGTTCTAGCATCAGACACATCTCTACAACAACTGTTAAGAGGAGACTTTGTGCAGCAGGCCTTCATGGTAAAATAGCTGCTAGGAAACCACTGCTAAGGACAGGCAACAAGCAGAAGAGACTTGTTTGGGCTAAAGAACACAAGGAATGGACATTAGACCAGTGGAAATCTGTGCTTTGGTCTGATGAGTCCAAATTTGAGATCTTTGGTTCCAACCACCGTGTCTTTGTGCGACGCAGAAAAGGTGAACGGTTGGACTCTACATGCCTGGTTCCCACCGTGAAGCATGGAGGAGCAGGTGTGATGGTGTGGGGGTGCTTTGCTGGTGACACTGTTGGGGTTTTATTCAAAATTGAAGGCATACTGAACCAGCATGGCTACCACAGCAACTTGCAGCGGCATGCTATTCCATCCGGTTTGCGTTTAGTTGGACCATCATTTATTTTTCAACAGGACAATGACCCCAAACACACCTCCAGGCTGTGTAAGGGCTATTTGACCAAGAAGGAGAGTGATGGGGTACTACGCCAGATGACCTGGCCTCCACAGTCACCAGACATGAACCCAATCGAGATGGTTTGGGGTGAGCTGGACCGCAGAGTGAAGACAAAAGGGCCAACAAGTGCTAAGCATCTCTGGGAACTCCTTTAAGATTGTTGGAAGACCATTTCCAGTGACTACCTCTTGAAGCTCATCAAGAAAATGCCAAGAGTGTGCAAAGCAGTCATCAAAGCAAAAGGTGGCTACTTTGAAGAACCTAAAATATAAGACATATTTTCAGTTGTTTCACACTTTTTTTGTTAAGTATATAATTCCACATGTGTTAATTCATAGTTTTGATGCCTTCAGTGTGAATGTACAATTTTCATAGTCATGAAAATACAGAAAAATCTTTAAATGAGAAGGTGTGTCCAAACTTTTGGTCTGTACTGTAGCTCACCGACACCAGGAGCACTCATGCTGCCCCTCATAAGGATGCTGCCACCACTGTAGGCACCATGCATTTAGCATTTAGAGAAATGCATGGTGCCTGCAATGAAAAATGCTGGTGGTGGTGTCCTTATGTGGGGCAGCTGCATGAGTGCTGCTAGTGTTGGCGGGCTACATTTTATTGATGGTATAATGAATTCACAGATGTACTGCTCTATATTGAAAGAGAAGATGCTATCATCACTCTGAGCCCTTGGTAGATGTGCACGTTTCCAACATGACAATGTTCCAAAACACACATCTGTGTTGCATATCTGAAGAATAGGGTGAAAGAGATTCAGTGGTCAAGTAAGCCTCCTGGTCTGAATGCAACCAAAACACCTATGAGAAATTCTGGAGAGACTAGTTGAGCATTACTCACCATCCAGCATCCAGGCTCCAACAGAAATTGATCTTGAAGAATGGAAAAAGATAGATGTTGCAATATGTCACCAACATATTCATTCCATGCCTAGATGCCTTGGTGCCTTCTTTAAAAATCATGTAGATCATACAAAATACTGGATGTAATCAGAGGCGTAGCTATGGGTTCAGCTCAGGGGAGAGGAAGGGGTGAAACATCCGAGTGGGCCCCGAACCAGGCAACCCTGATTACAAGTATGGTGGCACACCCTAATTGTGGGTATAGGGGAACATTAGCCGATGACCATGATGTTACTGAAAAATCTCTATACAAAGACCATCGCTGATATTACCGCCATATGGTGACCATATAGTGGTAGATACTAGAGAGCCAGAACCTATAAGAAATTGCAGTACAGTTACAGATAGTGACTTACAGCTGACGTTCTTTCTGATGGTCTGTCACTTTTCCATTTGCCCCTGACTGACATAACTTCACGCCATGACTCGTCTTCAGAGATTACAACAAAGTCACATTTGACTTCTCACATTTCCAGCACAGCCCCCCTCTATTCCCAACCTACACAAACTCCCCATCCTGCTGATACCCCAAGGCTGAGCCGTTGCTGCTGTATGTGCCCCTATTACTGCACCTAATGTTTGATACAATAACAGTGCTCCTCTTATTGCCCCACATAAAAATGCCCACCACTGTGCACCTTACAAAGTAAAATGCCTCCTTTGTGCCCCCTAGAATATATTAGTGCCCTGTGCAAAAAGTGGGTCTTCAGGCTCCTTTTGAAGGTTTCCACGGTAGGCGAGAGTCTGATGTGCTGGGGTAGAGGGTTCCAAAGTAGGGGAGATGTACGGGACAAATCTTGTATGTGATTGTGGCAAGAAGAGATAATAGGGAAGTAGAGAAGGAGATCTTGTAAGTATGGGAGGTTGCATGTGACGCGCCCCCTGGGCCCTGGGGTACCCGGTGCCGGGCTGGTAGATGCTGGGGGAATGTCACAGTGGCAGTGACCCGGTCCTTGACCCAGGGCGGTCAATAAAAGGGGTTAGGGATAGGGGATTTATGGTGTTTTTATAGAGTTCGTGACGCCACCTGTGGAATGCGGCTAAAGGGAGCCGCCGCTGCGGAGCAGTCCTCTGAAGCTGATGTTACTGCAGCAGGGATGATGTGGCTCTCCACAGGAAGAGCTAGCTCCAGGGAAGTGTAGATATTGCAGGTTGTGCTGGGCGTTGTAGTGCAGGGGTTGATGGCACAGCAAGAAACACAGAGACAAGGAAGTGCAGTCCCAGGGTCTTTACTGGTGCTGATTAGACAAGCCGGGACTAGGGTACTGGCTAGAAGTGGAAGTCCGGACAGCCTGGAAGCAAGTAAAGAATTCTCCTTGCCAGGTGAAGTTGGAGGCCTTCCCTTTCCACTAAACTCTTTGGCCCTGCTACTTGTAGCTGTGCGGTGGCCCTCGTCCCTGAGTGCAACGTTTCTGTGCTCACCCCTATGGCAGGCAGCTCGGGCCTTGCTGGCGCGTCGCTCCCTCGTGGCGGTGCTGGACCCTGCGGTGCTGCTGAGCCTCCGGGTGTCTGATGGGGCCAGGAGACCTGCAGTCTCCTGCCCTCCGGTCTCTACTGCTGGGCCTTCGGTGCCCCACAGCCTCGGACTCCGGTGTTCGGTTCTTCTGTGCTGGTTCTTCTGGGGTGAGCTGCCGTGCAGCTCTAGTCCCCAGCTCCTCTCTCCTCGACGTCCTTGCTTCAACTCCTCACACTAAGACTAACTAACCCCGCCCCCAGATCCCAGTTGCCAAGGGGAGTGGCTCCCCTTGCTGGTCTGGAGCCAGGAAAGCGTTGCATGTTTAGTATCCCTGACTAGGGGATCCCTGCTTGCTTCCAGGCATGGTATTACCTCTTTTGAAGGAGGCAAAGCCACTGTGGCAACCGGACCCCTGGGGTGCCACATTCCCACCTAGTTAATTCAGTACTCCCGGACTGAGGATATCTTTCAAAATTAACAAATAACAATTACAGTTCACATTAGAAGATTATGAATTTAACATTTCTTGAACGTTACTGGTTATCAAAACATTATAAAACACTGTTAATAACATTCTTCTTTAGTAAGGTGCAATTTTGAGCAACATGAGGGACCCGTCCGAAAACCCGCAACGTAGGCCCTGGGCGTGGCTGCAGAACATAGATGATCCAGGTGTTGGACCACGTCTTTGGCCACGCCAAACGGGTTTTTGTTCTGAGGTCATTTGTTATAATCATAAAACCAATAAGGGGGCACTCTAATAAGTGCAACTATTTACAATGGAAAGTTCTTTGGTTATTCACCGTCCATAACCTACAAGTCTTTATACCCTTACCGGGTAACTAAATGCAGCATACATTTTAGTTCTCTTATACGTTAATTCTTTACATTTTAGTTTCTCCAACGGGCAGGGAGCTGACCTTTTGTACTCCTGGTCGATCTACGTAGTACATTGGTAGTTACTGCTCTACCCTGGTCCCTTGTGTCTACCCCTGGTGTGGTGGGTTCAGTGTGAACTACTCTACGGGTAGTCGGAGGTAACACTGGTAGGCTGGGTAACCTCCTACGAATTCTTTGGCTCATCATGGGTACGACAGGTTCACTGCTAGCAGAGGATTGATTCTCCTGGTCTGCTGATGATGAAACTTCTGTCTCTGGGGCCGACTGGTCTTCCAGCTGTTCTGGGACTTCTGCAGCTTGGAGAAAGGTAAGGACCGGTACTACAATTGCATTGTTCACCTGCGTCTAAGACCGGGGAAATTCTCCGAGTACTGTTTGGACCACTTCCTCCACTCCTTCTGTGGGCTGAGAGTTGTCTTGATCTTCTTCTGTGTGTTTCAACTGTTCAGGACATATCTTCAAGTAATCTCATGAGACTGCCGCTGAAGTTTCCCCTCCATCTTTGCTGATGAGGCACACTTTGGTGTTGTCGTAATTTGAGGGTAGGACGGTGTATGGCTCAACCTCCCACTGGTCATCTAATTTGTGGAGTCGTCTCTTTCTCTTAAGTACCTGTTCTCCAGGTGATAAGGGAACGGCAGGTGCGTGCTGATTGTAAGTCTTCTCTTGCTTCTGTCTTGCCTGGGACAAACTTCTTTCAACACACTCTTGCACTTTGCGGTATTGTTGCTGCCGCTCGGTATCCCAAGCCGCATCTGGTGATGTCGTCTCTGGTGTTAAGACTCCCATGTCCAAGTCAATGGGTAGCTTACCAGGTCTTGCTCTCATCAGGTAAGCGGGTGTACAGTTGATGGAGTTCACCGGGATTTGGTTATACAGGTCCACCAAATCTGGTAACTTCTCTGGCCACAGGCTGCGCTCTTCAAGGGCAACGTCTTCAACAGGTCTATCACCACCTGGTTCATCTTCTCGCACAACCCGTTGGTCTGGGGATGATACGGCGTCGTCCTGATTTTCTTACAGCCTTACAAGTTACAGAATTCCTGGAACACCTCTGCTTCAAAGGCTGGACCTTGGTCGGTAAGCACCCGTTCAGGGTAACCGTGCGGGCGACAAAAGTGTTGTTGGAACGCTTTGGCTGCTGTCTGAGCCGTCTGGTCTTTTACTGGCACTACTACCAGGAACCGGGAGTAGTGGTCTACTATAGTTAGAGCGTAGACATAGCCTGACCTGCTTAGGGCTAGCTTCACGTAGTCCAAGGCTACCAGTTCAAGTGGCTGTTTGGTGATGATGGGCTGCAGGGGAGCCCTCTGGCTGTCACAGTCTTTTCATCTCAGGTTGCATGGTCCACATTCTCGACACCATCTCTCGATTGCTTTCCTCATGCCAACCCAGTAGAATCGCTCACGTAGCAGGACTTCCAATTTCTTCCACCCGAAGTGTCCTGCTCCATCGTGGTATGCTTCTAAGACCATTGACGCATCCCGCCTCGGGACTACCACCTGCCAGACCAGTTCATGTGTCCGGGAGTTGATGCTTCTTCGACACAGCTTTCCTTCGTAGATGAACAGTTTGCCCTTCTCCTTCCACAACTGTTAGGTCTCCTGTGGAGCATCTGGATCAGGGTATGAGTCAGCTGGCGTCAGCAACTCCTTGACTAGGCGGACAGCCGGGTTGCTATCCTGCGTTTCTGCCCATCCATGGTGGGGCAATGGGTTGAACGTGGCCTCTCTATTGGTGGAGCGCTTGTCCCTCACACAGTGGGAGCACTGGATCACCCCATGACTATGGAAAGCGGATATCTCTATCTCCTCCAGCTCTTTCGGGTCTTCTCCCCCATCTGGCAAGTTGGGCATCCTGGACAGCGCATCAGCATTTGCATTTTTATGCCCCGCCCGATACTTGATGGTGAACATGTAGTTAGACAGTCGGGCCATCCATCGTTGCTCTAGGGCACCAAGCTTTGCAGTCTCCAGGTGCGTCAGAGGGTTATTATCCGTGAAGACTGTAAATTTGGAGGAGGCGAGATAGTGCTTGAAGCGCTCTGTTACAGCCCAAACTATGGCGAGAAACTCCAACTTGAAGGAACTGTAGTTGTCGGGGTTCCTTTCCGTGGGCCGGAGCTTCCTGCTGGCGTAGGCAATCACTTTCTCTCTGCCTTGCTGTACCTGGGACAACACCGCTCCCAATCCCACGTTGCTGGCATCTGTATGGAGTATAAAGGGTTGGCCATAGTTGGGGTAGGCCAGGACTTCGTCTCCGGTCAGAGCCATCTTCAGTCGGGTGAAGGATTCGTCTTCTGGTTTACCCCATTTGAACGGAGGTTTCGGGTTCTTGGCCTTCTTGGACTGGCCTACCAGGAGGTCCTGCATGGGTGCTGCTATCTTGGTGAAACCCTTGATAAATCTTCTGTAGTAGCCTACCAGCCCGAAGAACTGCCGCACTTCCTTAATAGTGGAGGGTCTTGGCCAGTCCTTGATTACGGTGACTTTTTCAGGGTCTGGCGCTACACCTTCGGCGCTTACCACATGACCTAGGTACTGCACCTTGGGCTTCAACAGGTGGCATTTGGACGGCTTTACCTTCAGGCCAAAACCAGATAGGGCTTCAAACACCTCGGCCAGGTGCTCCAGGTGGTCTTCATATGTCTTCGAGTAGACAATTACGTCGTCCAGGTACAGCAGGACAGTTTCGAAGTTCTTGTGTCCTAGGCAGCACTCCATTAACCGCTGGAAGGTTCCTGGGGCGTTGCAGAGCCCGAATGGCATGCAGTTGAACTCCCTGAGGCCCATTGGTGTTGTAAACGGGGTCTTTTCTTTGTCCGCCTCTGCCACAGGAACCTGCCAATACCCACTGGTGAGATCCAAAGTGGAGAAATAATTAGCAGATCTTAATGTAGCTATTGACTCCTCAATCCTGGGTAATGGGTAGGCATCCTTATGTGTAATGCAGTTAATCTGCCTGTAGTCAACACACATCCTCATTGTACCATTCTTCTTTCTCACGAGAACTAATGGAGCTGCCCAGGGGCTACAACTATCCTTTATCACCCCAGCCTCCTTCATCTCCCATAACATTCCTTTGGCACATTGATAGTGAGCTGGAGGTACAGGCCGGTACCTCTCTTTAATGGGTGGATGATCTCCCGTGGGGATATGATGTTGAACCCCTTTTACCTGCCCAAAGTCTAATGGGTGTTTGCTGAAGACTCGCTCATACTCTTGGACCACTCGGTATACTCCATGCTTTTGGTGCAAAGGGGTGGAGTCAGTGCCTACTTGTAGCTTCTGACACCAATCCTCCATCTGCCCCTTGGAGCCATTATCCTCCACCGGTTTGGATGGAGGCAAGGGTTCCACTGTCTTTATTGAGTTGTTACTGACAGTGAATAACTTAGCAAGGGTGGAATACCTGGGTAAATGGACCTCTTTCTCCCCACAATTCAGGATGCGGATCGGCACTCTCCCCTTGCGGACATCAACCACCCCCCTGGCTGTCAAGCTGGTGGGCCTACTGTCAGAGTATACGGGTTCTACCAGGGCCTGATAATCTTGACCCCTGAGACCAATTGCTGCTCGACACCATATCAACATTTCACTCCTAGGGGGCATTGCAATGGGGAACGGATCACTCATCCTGACACTGCCAATTTCCCCTCCAGACAGTTCTACCTGTGGTCTTTTCATCAGGGCTCTGATCTCCTTCTGCAGAACTCGCTGCTGACTGGAACTGGCAGTCTCTGCGAGCTGTTGTAACAAAGCAATAATTTCTCCAAGACAATTTTCTATCACATTAGTGCCTAAGGTTATCATGGGATGACTTTCTCGGCGATCAATATCAACAATAATCATTCCTTGTGATGGCAATTCTACTTTGCCAACTTTTATGGTCACCTCTTTATACCCCACCTGAGGCAAGGGCTGACCATTGCTGGCATAGATGTTAAGATGTTCATCTGGACTCTGGGTAATGTGCGGGTGTCAAAGGTACTATCCTTCAATCGGGCCAGTATTTCTTTTACAGTGCCTTTGTCTCTGCCCGGCCAGGACTTCACTTCTCTCTGGGCTGCACCGATTAGCTGTCCTATGAGGATGCTGACTTTTTGCTGCTCAGACAGGGGGTAAACTTTAAACAAACTGCGCAGTCTCTCCTCAAAGTCGTTCAGCGTGTGCGACTCCCCTGAGTACTGGGGCAACCACGCCGCCCCCGGTATGTATGGCATTGATAACGGCATCACAGTGGCAGCGGCCGCGCCTGCGGCTGAACCCTCCTCCATGTTGGGCATCTTCCTCCCCCCTAGTGAACCTCAGCCAGGTCCTGGGCGTCTCCTGACATACCAGGCTCTGCAGGCGGAAAGATCTCTTACCAGGTGGTTCCGGATCGGGGCTTCTTTCTTCCCCCTCGGCGGACGGCAAACCACGTGATAACACAGTTCGATAAAGTCTATGACACACAGGACCCAGTTATACCGGGCTTCGTGAATCCTGTTCGTGATGCCAAGTTGACGCGCCCCCTGGGCGGTGGGGTACTCGGTGCCGGGCCGGTAGATGCTGGGGGAATGTCACAGTGGCGGTGACCCGGTCCGTGCCCCAGGGCGGTCAATAACAGGGCAGTGTAGATATTGCAGGTTGTGCTGAGCCTCCGGGCGTCTGATGGGGCCAGGAGACCTGCAGTCTCCTGCCCTCCAGTCTCTACTGCTGGGCCTTCGGTGCCCCACAGCCTCGGACTCCGGTGTCCGGTTCTTCTGTGCGGTACTTCTGGGGTGAGCTGCCGTGCAGCTCTAGTCCCCAGCTCCTCTCTCCTCGACGTCCTCGCTTCAACTCCTCACACTAAGACTAACTAACCCCGCCCCCAGATCCCATTTGCCAAGGGGAGTGGCTCCCCTTGCTGGTCTGGAGCCAGGAAAGCGTTGCATGTTTAGTATCCCTGACTAGGGGATCCCTGCTTGCTTCCAGGCATGGCATTACCTCTTTTGAGGGAGGCAAAGCCACTGTGGCAACCGGACCCCTTTGAAGGTTTCCACGGTAGGCGAGAGTCTGATGTGCTGGGGTAGAGGGTTCCACAGTAGGGGAGATGTACTGGACAAATCTTGTATGCGATTGTGGCAAGAAGAGATAATAGGGAAGTAGAGAAGGAGATCTTGTAAGCATGGGAGGTTGCATGTGACGCGCCCCCTGGGCCGTGGGGTACCCGGTGCCGGGCCGGTAGATGCTGGGGGAATGTCACAGTGGCGGTGACCCGGTCCTTGACCCAGGGCAATCAATAAAAGGGGTTAGGGATAGGAGATTTATGGTGTTTTTATAGAGTTCGTGACGTCACCTGTGGAATGCGGCTAAAGGGAGCCGCTGCTGCGGAGCAGTCCTCTGAAGCTGATGTTACTGCAGCAGGGATGGTGTGGCTCTCCACAGGAAGAGCTAGCTCCAGGGCAGTTTTTGCAGGTTGTGCTGGGCGTTGTAGTGCAGGGGTTGATGGCGCAGCAAGAAACACAGAGACAAGGAAGTGCAGTCCCAGGGTCTTTACTGGTGCTGATTAGACAAGCCGGGACTAGGTTACTGGCTAGAAGTGGAAGTCCGGGCAGCCTGGAAGCAAGTAAAGAATCCTCCTTGCCAGGTGAAGTTGGAGGCCTTCCCTTTCCACTAAACTCTTTGGCCTTGCTACTTGTAGCTGTGCGGTGGCCCTCATCCCTGAGTGCAACGTTTCTATACTCACCCGTATGGCAGGCTGCTCGGGCCTTGCTGGCGCGTCGCTCCCTCGTGGTGGTGCTGGACCCTGCGGTGCTGCTGAGCCTCCGGGCGTCTGATGGGGCCAGAAGACCTGCAGCCTCGGACTCCGGTGTCCGGTTCTTCTGTGCAGTACTTCTGGGGTGAGCTGCCGCGCAGCTCCAGGCCCCAGCATCTCTCTCCTCGACGTCCCCGCTTCAACTCCTCACACTAAGACTAACTAAACCTGCCCCCAAATCCCAGTTGCCAAGGGGAGTGGCTCCCCTTGCAGGTCTGGAACAGGAAAGTGTTGCATGTTTAGTATCCCTGACTAGGGGATCCCTGCTTGCTTCCAGGCATGGCATTACCTCTTTTGAGGGAGGCAAAGCCACTGTGGCAACCGGACCCCTGGGGTGCCACATATGCAGGTAAGTACAGGGAGACTAGCTCACAGATGTATGGAGGAGACAGGTTTTGGATGGCTTTGTATGCCAAAGTTAGGCTTTTCAACTGGAGTTTCTGGGCAACGGGGAGCCAGCGCAGGGATTGACAGAGGGGAGAAGACTGGGAATAGTGGGGTGACAGGTGGATTAATCAGCCAGCACAGTTTAGAATAGATTGGAGGGGTGCGAGAGTGGTAGAAGGCAGGCCACAGAGAAGGAGGTTGCAGTAGTCGAGGCGGGAGATGAGGGCGTGCACAGGTGTTTTTGTAAATTCATGGTTGAGGAATGGGCGGATCCCGGAGATATTTTGGAGCTGGAGTCAGCAGCAAGTGGTAGGGCTTTGAAGGAGAGATCAGAGTCAAGCTTGCTGGACTGGGGAGAGTGGGCAGCCATTGACTTTGATGGATAGGTCAGTTGGGATGGGGGATGAATGAGATGATGGAAAAATTATGAATTTGGTTTTATCTATGTTAAGTTTTACAAATCTAGCAGAGAAAAAAAATGAAAGAGGCCACACATTGTCGGATTCTGGTTAGTAAGGAGGTGATATCAGGTCCAGAGAGGTAGATCTGTGTGTCATGAGCATAGAGGTGATACTGAAAGCCGTGAGACTCTATGAGCTGTCCCAGGCCGAAGGTATAGATGGAGAAGAGCATGGGTCCTGGAACTGAACCTTGGGGGACACCAACACATAGGGGGCAAGATGAGGAGGTGGTGTAGGAGAGGGTGACACTGAATGTCCTGCCTGTTTGGTACAAGGAGATCCAACAAAGGGCCAAATCTGTAATACCAAGAGATCAGGAAGTCTGTAGTAAGAGGAAATGGTCCACTGTGTCGAAGGCAGATGCCAGGTACAGGAGGAGGTGGACAGAGCAGTGTCACTTGGATTTGGCGGTTAGTAGGTCATTGATGATTTTAGTCAGGGCAGGTTCAGTGGAATGATGCGGTCAGAAGTCAGATTGTAAGTGCTCAAAGAGGTAGCAGGAGGAGAGGTGGGAGAACAATTCAAAATGGACATATTGTTCCAGTAGTTTGGAGGCATAGGGAAGAAGTGAGATGCGGTGATAGCTAGACAGAGAGTTTAGGTCAAAGGAGGGCTTTATGAGGATGGGTGTGATTGAGGTATGTTTGAATCATGAGGAAAAGACACCAGTTGTTAGTGACAGGTTGAAGAGGTGTGTTAGGCTTGGGATGAAAACTGTGGTAAGCTTTGGAATGAGGTGGGATGGTATTGGGTCAAGTTCACAGGTAGTGAGATGTGATGTGGAGAGTAAAGATAATCTTCTGTGATGGCGGAGAAGCTGGTTTTGGAGGAGGAGAGTTGAGTAGTTATGAGGAGGGGCTGTGGGCAGTTTAAGCAAAAGCTTTGCCTTGCATTGTCAATCTTCTGCTTGAAGAATGAGGCAAAGTCTTCAGCTGAGATGAGAGGAGAGGGAGGGGGAGCTGGTGGACGGAGGAGAGGATTGAAAGTACTGAATAGCTGTTTAGGGTTGTGAGACAGGTATGATATGAGAGATGAGAAGTAGGTTTGTTTTGCTGCAGTGAGCAATTGCGCAGCATTTTGACAACTTCTGTTACTGGATGGGCTACTCCACTCCCTTTCTTTGGCAGCCACACAGCGGTACTCTTTGTAGATGATGGCCAGAAACAACACGTGCTCCAGTATATGGCAAGTGCTGCATCAAGTGGCCTTGGCTCCTCTTCCTCCACCTTAACATCTCACACAGTACAGTCCTCAGAGGTGGCACCCCAATTACCCTTATTTTCACCCACATCACAACTCTACAACCACCCAACTGAGTGTGGGGAACTACAGATGGGCGAGTCTGCAGAGCTGTTCACACATTCTATTCTGGGGCATCAGAGGTCTGATCCAAAGCTTTACAGACGCATGAAGGGGAAAGCATGTGCAGTGATGCCCAACATTTTTTTCAGTTTGATCCAGGGCCGGACGAAGTAGGGTTCGATCAGAATCCAAACCTTCGTTACCAGATGTTAACCCCTGGGGGTGGATGTGATACTGATGAGACTCAGTTACCTGAGCCTCACACAAACTGTACTGTGCTGTCAGGGCAGGAAGAGGAGGAGGGTGACTCTCAGGGCGAAGAGTGGAAGAATAGAGAGGATGACAATGAGGTTGTAAATCCCACTTGGTGTAAACCCAGATGCATACAGCTAAGTAGCGCAGCAGAGGAGGAGGAGGAAGATGAGGAGGTTACGTTGCGGCTTCCCGCACAGACACAGAGTTATGTAACCACGACAAGCACTGCATCCTCAGCACCAACTCTGGCAGTGGCCAGTAGTGTTCGCGGGTCTACAGTCGCCTAACCTGGGTCTTTTTTGAGACCGCAAAAAATGACATAACTCACGTTCTTTGCCAACAACGACAGAATATAATAAAAAAAAAATGCAATAATTTGACAACTACATGCATGAACTGGCACATGCTCGATCAACATGCGTTGATCTGGGAATCTCACTGTGCTAAAATTCAGACTAGCGTGCCTCGCCAACCACTGGTGGAGCAGTGATGAGCCCTGACACCACATCTCATGTCGTATAGCCTGGGCAAATGCAATACGGACGTGGTGCAAATCACACTTGCGGAGTGGATACAGATGAAGGACCTTTGCACCATTCAGCAAATTTTCTAAATGTCTGCTAAGATGGTTAGTGCTGATGATGCAGTCATCAGCATCACTATTCGGTCCTCTACATGCTGGAGCATACTTTGAATAGTCTGTGGCAGGAGGTGGTGTTGGTCACAGTGAGAGAGGAGGAAGGAGAGGAGGATGAGGAAGTGTTAACAATATCTCTAAGTTCCGATCTGTCATCTCACAGGCGGTTGCCCTGGCAGGAACAAATGAAGAAGGACGAGGAGGAAGAGGTGATGGATGCACAACAATTAGGAGATGAAAAGGATAATGATTCCCTCTCTGTTGTCAGTGGTTGCCAGGAGAGGATGGAGGAAGCAAGCTTGAGTGTTATCACTCCATCAACACACTATAGACTTAGATCTCATGAAAGAGACCGACTTATGAGCGCCTTCTTGCAGCACTATCTGCAACATGATTGTTGCCCGTATTGCTAGGATTAGAAATAGTACTGACTGCTGGGTTGCCAGTCTGTTCGATCCACGGCACAAAAGTAAATTTTGCCAGTTCCTTCCTGCAGTATCAAAACATGCTTGAAGACAATCTTGAAAGTGGTTTTCCCCACGACAGCAGTGATGCACACAGTGTGCATCGCAGTGTTAGACTTTCAACCCCAAGAACGTTGAGTCGTCAACGCAAAAACATTAGCACCCTTGCAGCGCTGGGGTCCTGGGTTCCAACCCTACCAAGGACAGCATCTGCAAGGAGTTTATATGTCTTCCCCGTGTTTGCAAGGGTTTCCTCCAGGTAAACATTTTTCTTCCCACACTCCAAAGACATACTGATAGAAAATTTAGACTGTGAGACCCATTTGGGACCGTGCCACTAATGTCTGTAAAGCGCTGTGGAATTATTGGCACTATTTAAGTGAGTAAAAAAAAATAGAAATTGATGCCACTTTAGTGGTATCTGCTTATAATTTTTGGAAATGTTTGGTCTCCCAAGTTGGGTCTCCTTCATTTGTGTTGCTTGAATTTAGCAGAGCTCTCATAGTGCCAGGCCTACACCTGTAACTCATCCACCAGTTACTGATCAAACTTTACTCAAGAAATACTGTTCCAATCACTGTCTAATGCTTAAATGTGGCATGGTTTCAGGATCACGCTATTAGCACAAAGAATTTATATTGTGAATCGTGGACTTCTGGCTGGAGCACAATGCTAGCAGAAAATAATTAAAAGATAAAATGTGGCCTGCTTTATCTAGCATGGTAGCAACAGAAAAAAATAGATTTTTTACTGTGGACAAGCCTTGGATACAACAGAATCTCAGCACAAAAGAATTGCAACCTCAGATGCGGCCTACTTTTTGGAGCACAGTAGTAATAGAAAAAAATTTGATTTTACCATGTGTACCCCTGTGTTGAGAACAACATCTGCACCAAAGAATTTAAAGATGAAATGTAGCCTGCTTTAGGTCGCACGATAGTAAGAAAACCAATTTTGATTTTTATCATATGTACCCCTGTATGGAGAACAATATTAGCACCCAAAAATTTCAAACTGACATCTGGCCTGCTGTATGATATTACTAACAGAAGAAAGTATTTTTTTTTACTGTGGATGAGGCCTGTATAACATAGAAGATATGCTCCAAGAAATTTCAAACTCAGATCTAGCCTGCTGCATTACATTAGTCACATACTGCATGCAGAGCTCTGCATGAGCTCTGCATGCAGCTGAATTTCAATGCCACAAAATGACAAACAGAGATATGGCGTGCTGCATCACGTTAAGAACAGTAAAAGATAGATTTTTAACGGTGTGCTCGTGCATGGAGTACTAATAGAAGCAGTGCACAACAGAGTTCTATGCTGAAATGTGCCCTGCTGTCTTTGTCTGGACCTCACTAATAGCACAAAAAGAAATCTGCTGGAAGGTCGATTTCACAGCCACACAGGGCCCTATCTATCTAAACTATCTGCCTTAGAAGCAACTACCTAGCTAACTAGCTAAATTCTTTCAGTATCCACCAGGACCAGCTTCAGGGGAATCTTCTCTGACCTGTCATACTCACAAAATGGGGCTAAAAGAACATGTCTGCTCTTTATATAGAGAGGGACATGTGATTTAAGCAGCCAATGGCATAAGCCCTTGTGTGTGGACATTGTGGATGGTTCCTGCGCTCTGATTGGCTAGCCGCAATTAGCACAAAAGTTAGGGAAAAAAAATTACAAGAATGTCGCTCATCTGAGCTCTCCCCACCTGCTCCCTTCATCAAACACGTCCCCCACCCCACTCATCATACACCACCATTATCCTAGCCAAAGTGATAAAAATACTTTAGTGGCAACACAATCATTTCCAGCACTTTTACCAAATGTTGCTGATTTTAAGAAAAAATGCTTGTGCTTCTGATCACAAATCCAAATGTGCCATATTCGTGCTTAATTTGAAACTGGCAATCATTTTCCGAACATATTCGCTCATCTCTAGTGCTTATCCCAACAGTAGAGAGCAAGTTCCTGGCCAAGTGGCAAGGCCCATACGATGTGGTGTAAAAACTGGGCGAGGTTAATTACAAGGTCCACCAGCCAGGACAAAGGAAGCTTTACCAAGTATACCACATAAACTTGGTCAAGCCATGGCGAGATCGGGAAACGTTGGCAACTTCTTACCTGGCAGCCCGTCCTGAAGCCAAAGTGGAGGATGTCACGACTGCGGAGACTCTATCCCTGGCCCAGAAACAGCAGTGTCGAGAACTGCTGAAGAGGAACCGTGACCTATTCTCGGAATTGTTGGGATGAACACAGATGGTGGAGCATGACGTTCTCACAGAGCCGCATATAAAAGTGTGAATATTAAGCCATATAGGATTCCCGAAGCATGTTGTGAGGTAATCTCAAATGAGGTGAAGAGAATGCTAGGCCTCAGCATAATAGAGGAGTCCAAAGTAGATGGTCTAGTCCCATTGTCCTCATCCTGAAGGCGAGTGGAGGTTTTGCAACGACTTGAATTAAGTGTCCAAATTTGAAGCATATCCAATGCCCCGAGTCAAACTCATTGAGAGGCTTGGATCTGCGGGGTACATTACAACCCTCGACCTGATGAAGGGTTACTGGAAAATCCGCCTGTCACAGAATGCCAAGGAGAAGACTGCCTTCTCAACTCCTGATAGGCATTTTAGTATACTGAAAACGCCCTTCAGACTGCAGGGTGCTCCAGCTACCTTCCAGAGTGCCATGGATCGGATCCTAGCTCCACATAAGAAGTATGCCACAGTCTACCTCAGAAGTATGCCATAGTCTACTACCAGGCTGGGGTAGTAATTTACCAAAAGTACAGGTGATTCTGGATGCTCTGAGAAAGGCGGGTTTACCATAAATCCAAAAAAATGTGTCATAGGGAAGGAAGAGGCCAAGTACTTAGGCTACATTGTTGGGAGAGGTGAAATAAAGCCACAAGTAAACAAGATCAGGGCAATCCAGAAGCAGATAACAGAGCATTTCTAGGTATTGTGGGGTATTACCAGAGGTTTATCCCAAATTTCGCCATGATTAACACACCACTGACTGATCTCCTTAAAGGCAACAAATTGAGGATGGCCAAATGGACTGCTGAAACAGATATGGCAGTCCAAGAGCTGAAGCAGGCCCTATGTAAACAGCCGGTCCAGGTTGCATCAGACTTCAATAGAGAGTTTGTGGTCCAAACGGATGCTTCAGAAGTCGGGTTAGGAGCCGTGGTTTCTCAAGAGATAAATGGTGAAGAACATTCCATCATGGAAGTGGAGAAAGAGCGCTTAGCAATCAAATGGGCTGTTGATACGCTGAAGTATTACCTACTAGGCCTGTAGGTTTAAATTAGAGTCGGACCATGTACTTTTGAGTTGGTTAAAAGAAAAGAAGGGTAACAATGCCCGGGTGACTAGGTGGTTCTTAGGCCTACAGGACTTTAGTTTCCACGTAGAACATAGACCCAGGAAATTGCACGGTAACTCAGATGCCCTCTCCATAATTTCTTGTTTTATGTCTGAAGGTGCCAAAACCCCTGGCTTTGGACAGAGGGAGGGATATGGGACAAGGTCACTGGAAATGTATGTGAGGGGAGACATGTATCACGAAGATTGCTATCTTCCGTGATGTGAGAACCCAGAAGTTTATCTCTAGCATGTTATGTGCTGAGAGGGGTCAATCGGCCATGACAGGGTTGGAATTTTCTGCAAGAAGCTGTACAAGATGGGCGGGATGGCTACTCACCAGATCTCCACCCCAAAGGTGTGGTTCAGCAAGTTAAATGTCTGGCCATTGAGGGTTTTTTTCTCTGTATCTTTGGAGGCAAGGAAGTCTCACGTCGGGAGCTCCGGTGGGAGCTGAAGTTTGCTGCATCCAGAGGGGGTGGATCCCCGCAGCCATATGGACTATGCTATAAAAGTTTTTTTTTGTTTTCCCAGAAAGTTTTATGCCAGAAAAGCAGTGTTTATTTTGCTGAATCCTGCACTGGTTTATGTAGTGTTTAAATAAACCAGCAAAACAAACGTTCCTGTGTCTACACTTGAGAGCAGTCGAGTGAGTCGCATTACCACAGTATGTATGAAAACATTTGTATATTTGGGAAAGATTTACTAAATACGTAAAGGCTATTTCACATGTGTGTTAGGGATTATCATTTGTCTTTCCTTTTTTATGAACAAACAAGTGAAATTAACTCTGATGTAAATGCGTCCCATTCAGGATGTACATATATGAAGCAGGCTCAGAAATTTAGCCTGCTCATATCCAGCAGCTGTACAGTAGTGTTCAAAATAATAGCAGTCCAATATGACTAACCAGATTAATCACTGTTTTTGGTATAAATTATATTACCACATGTCAAACAAACAATTTACCAGTTGGTGCAGTAGATTCTAAGAAAACCAACAGACTCCGCATTCATGATCTGCATGTTTTTGTGTCTGTGCATTTGAATAATTAATTGAAAGGGGGGTGTTCAAAATAATAACAGTGTGGAATTCAATTAGTGAGGTCAATCATTCTGTGAATAAACAGATGTGAATCAGGTGGTCCTTATTTAAGGGTGAAGCTACTACATGTTGTACAAGCATTTCTCCTTGAAAGCTTAGAAATATGGGTCATTCGAGACATTGTTCAGAAGAACAGCGTACTTTGATTAAAAGTTGATTGGAGAGTGTAAAACTTATAAAGAAGTGCAGACAATGGTAGGCTTTTCAGCTAAAATTATCTCCAATGCTTTAAAATGGAAAGCAAAACCATAGAGACGTGGAAGAAAACTGAAGACTACCATTCGAATAGATCGAAGAATAGCCAGAATGGCAAAGGCTCAGCCAATGATCAGCTCCGCAATGATCAAGGACAGTCACAAGTTACCTGTGAGTACTGTGGCAGTTAGAAGACGCCTGTGTGAAGCTAATCTCCTAGCAAGAAGTCCCCGCAAAGTCCCACTGTTAAAAAAAAAAAGACATGTACGGAAGCGGATACAATTTGCCAAAGAACACATCAACTGGCCTAAAGCGATATGGAGAAACATTTTGTGGACTGATGAAAGTAAAATTGCTCTTTTTGGGTCCAAGGGCCGCAGACCGTTCATCAGGTGACCCCAACTCTGAATTCAAGACACAATACACTCTGAAGACTGTGACGCATGGTGGTGCAAGCATCAGGATATGGGCATGTATCTCTTACTATGGTGCTGGACCTATTTACCATACCAGGGATCATGGACCAGTTTGAATTTATTAAAATACTTGAAGAGGTCATGTTGCCTTACACTGAAGAGGATATGCCCTTGAAATTGGTGTTCCAACAAGACAACGACCCTAACTATACCAGTAGACGAGGAGCAAAATCTTGGTTCCAAAGCTTTTTGGAGATAGAAATTTCATTCTCCAGCAGGACTTGGCACCTGTCCACACTGCCAAAAGTACCAATACCTGGTTTATAAACAACAGTATCACTGTACTTGATTGGCCAGCAAACTTGCCTGACCTTAACCCAATAGAGACTCTATGGGGTATTGTCAAGAGGAAGATGAGAGACACCAGACCCAACAATGCAGACGAGCTGAAGGCTGCTATTAAAGCAACCTGGGCTTCCATAACACCTCAGCAGTGCCACAGGCTGATCACCTCAATGCCACGCTACATTGATGGAAAAGGAGCCCCGACCAAGTATTATGTGCTTTTACTGAACATACATTTCAGTAGGCCAACATTTCGGATTTTAAAAACATTTTTCAAGCTGTTATAAAGTATTCTAATTTACTGAGATAATGACTTTTGTGTTTTCATTGGCTGTAAGCCATAATCATTAACAGAAATAAACACTTGAAATAGATCACTCTGTTTGTAATGACTCCATATAATATATGAGTTTCACTTTTTGTATTGAAGAGCTGAAATAAATTAACGTTTTGATGATATTCTAATTTTGTGAGATGCACCTGTATTAGGTTAGTGATTCACAGGAATGCTAAATCCTCAAAAAAAGGAGTACATATTGTGAGTTTGTAAAGACAAATGCAGACACTGCTATTTTTTATTACAGCCCAATGTTCATTTTTTGTTATTTTCTGTAGACAAAAATTACATACATTTTTCTTCATGTTTTGAATTAGAAAACAGTGTGCAATGAAATAAAAACTAGTATAAAGATTTTGTGCTTAACTCATGTTTTTGAACACACTGCTATTATTTTGAACACTACTGTACTCTGTTAAAAATAGCTAGTATCTGCCTGTAACAGCAGGGATCAGACCTAGCATCAGTTGCTATTTGAATGCCGCTGTCACTTACAGTGGCATTAAAATGACCGATGCGTGCACTCCCCAACTCCCATCGGTTTTTCCACTTGTGATAGAATTGCAGGTTGCTGAATGTCATGGCAGGTGGGGTCTTGGAAAAGGCTCCCATTGCGGTCATGTTGGTCCTCCTATGAAGTCAAGCCTGATGCTGGGGCTTTTAGGAAGATGTCAGTGGTTGCATTATAGCACACTGCTCAAAAAATTAAAGAGAACACTTAAACAGCAGAATATAACTCCAAGTAAATCAAATTTCTGTGAAATCAAACTGTCCACTTAGGAAGCAACACTGACAATCAATTTCACATGCTGTTGTGCAAATGGAATAGACAATACATGGAAATTATTGGCAAATATCAAGACCCCCTCAATAAAGGAGTGGTTCCGCAGGTGGGGACCACAGACTACATCTCAGTACCAATGCTTTCTGGCTGATGTTTTGGTCACTTTTGAATGTTGGTAGTGCTTTCACACTCGTGGTAGCATGAGACAGACTCTACAACCCACAGAAGTTGCTCAGGTAGTACAGCTCATTCAGGATGGCACATCAATGCAAGTTGTGGTAAGAAGGTTTGCTGTGTCTGTCAGCGTAGTGGAGGCTGGAGGCACTACCAGGAGACAGGCCAGTACACCAGGAGACGTGGAGGGGGCCGTAGGAGGGCAACAACCCAGCAGCAGGACCAATACCTCCTCCTTTGTGCAAAGAGGAACAGGAGGAGCACTGCCAGAACCCTGCAAAATGACCTCCAGCAGGCCACAAATGTGCATTTGTCTGCACAAACGGTTAGAAACTGACTCCATGAGGGTGGTATGAGGGCCCGACGTCCACAGATGGGGGTTGTGCTCACAGCCCAACACTGTGCAGTACGCTTGGCATTTGCCACAGAACACCAGGATTGGCAAAGTTGCCACTGGCGCCCTGTGCTCTTCACAGATGAAAGTAGGTTCACACTGAGCACATGTGACAGACATGACAGAATCTGGAGACGCCGTGGAGAGCAATCTGCTGCCTGCAACATCCTTCAGCATGATCGGTTTGGCAGTGGTTCAGTAATGGTGTGGAGTGGCATTTCTTTGGAGGGCCACACATCCCTCCATGTGCTCGCCAGAGGTAGCCTGACTGCCATTAGGTACCGAGATGAGATCCTCAGACCCCTTCTGCGACCATATGCTGGTGCGGTTGGCCCTGGGTTCCTCCTAATGCAGGACAATGCCAAACCTCATGTGGCTGGAGTGTGTCAGTAGTTCCTGCAAGATGAAGGCATTGAAGCTATGGAGTGGCCCGCCCGTTCCCCAGACCTAAATCCGATTGAGCACATCAGGGACATCATGTTTCGCTCCATCCACCAACGTCACGTTGCACCACAGACTGTCCAGGAGTTGGCGGATGCTTTAGTCCAGGTCTGGGAGGAGATCCCACAGGAGACCATCCGCAACCTCATCAGGTGCATGCCCAGGCATTGTAGGGAGGTCATACAGGCACGTGGAGGCCACACACAATACTGAGCCTCATTTTGACTTGTTTTAAGGACATTACATCAAAGTTGGATCAGCCTGTAGTGTGTTTTTCCACTTTAATTTTGGGGGTGACTAGAAATCCAGGCCCCCATTGGTTAATAAATTTGATTTCCATTGATGATTTTTGTGTGATTGTGTTGTCAGCACATTCAACTTTGTACAGAACAAAGTTTTCAATGAGAATATTTCATTCATTCAGATTTAGGATGTGAAACCTACAAAAGACAAAAAATATCTCATACCCTACCCGGTTCTATTTGTCTACCCTTTTATATGCATCTTTTTGCTAGTGTGAACATGCTCCTATTTCTTGCATGTGTACCATCTTAGACCTCAGTTCACATTGCTTGGTTTTTTGTCTTGTTTGCATTCTGTGCAAATTAGGGGTGTGGCATCCCCCTTGTTGAGCTGGTTAGTATATATGTAGCTTACCACGGGCTTAGGTGGTCTGAAATTGGGACCCGGTTCTATTTGTCTACCCTTTTATATGTATTACTTCAACTTTGATATACAGTAAGGTTTTTAATATAGACAGTATAGGACCGTCCCCATTTAGGGTCACCTTGGGGCTGGTGGGACGGCTTGTATACTTTTTTTGATCAAAAATAGTTCACTAAGTACCCTATATTTCATATGCAACTTTGCTTTACATTTATATATAATGATGGTAGGGTATGAGATATTTTTTGTCTTTTGTAGGTTTTGCATCTTTTTGCTAGTGTGAACATGCTCCTATCTCTTGCATGTGTACCATCTTAGACCTCAGTTCACATTGCTTGGTTTTTTGTCTTGTTTGCATTCTGTGCAAATTAGGGGTGTGGCCTCCCCTTTGTTGAGCTGGTTAGTATATATGTAGCTTACCACGGGCTTAGGTGGTCGGATATTGGGACCCAGCTCTATTTGTCTACCCTTTTATATGCATTACTTCAACTTTGATATACAGTAAGGTTTTTAATATAGACAGTGTAGGACCGTCCCAATTTAGGGTCACCTTGTCACGGGTGGGACGGCTTGTATACTTTTTTTGATCAAAAATAGTTCACTAAGTACCCTATATTTCATATGCAACTTTGCTTTACATTTATATATAATGATGGTAAGGTATGAGATATTTTTTGTAGGTTTTGCATCTTTTTGCTAGTGTGAACATGCTCCTATTTCTTGCATGTGTACCATCTTAGACCTCAGTTCACATTGTTTGGTTTTTAGATCTAGGATGTGTTAGTTGAGTGTTCCCTTTATTTTTTTTGAGCAGTGTATTTAGAACCACTGGCCATCTGATAAAAGGGTATTCCCTAAGACAGATAGGGCAGTGTACGCGGCATTCAGGCTACGGTCTTATTATCTTAGATATGCTCTGTCCCAACAATTGGCCAGTGTAAACAGATGGCCAAATCACCCCATGAATGAGTAAAATGCTCATTGGGTTGAAAGATCTTTAAGCGAGTTTAA
Organism: Phyllobates terribilis; assembly: GCF_046119375.1. Taxonomy (NCBI): domain Eukaryota; kingdom Metazoa; phylum Chordata; class Amphibia; order Anura; family Dendrobatidae; genus Phyllobates; species Phyllobates terribilis. The sequence goes on from NW_027362762.1 coordinate 642,398,396, forward strand.
AAATCATGATTCTCAGTAGTACAGCATCTGGTGTAAACAGTACTACAGAAAACAATGGCAGCCTATGCACACAGAAGGATCTGTTACAGATTGTTCTGCGCATATGGGAAATGAAGTCTATCTAAATAGGCTATTAAATGACTGCAGATTGGCTTGTATGTAGCCAATCAGCAATCAATTTACGCTGCAAGTTGTAAACCCGGCTTGCTACTTATATCATGCAATCTTGACAATCGGAAAATCTTGCATTGTCAGAGCGTATAAGTTTGAAAAACCACAAACAAAGTATCAGAGGTTCCGTTCTTCTGAGCCATGGACTGTAGTAGTCAAAGAAAAGTGATCCTGCTTAGGTTTGATTTTCTTTATGCTTGTACACATTCCTTATAAATAGTATAGTAAAGCACAGTATATACTCTTCTAAAAAACATATACCTGACAAAGATGGTGAAATATAAGCATATCTGTATCACATGAGTATTACAGTCTATGACGCTCTGCATTGCACTAACTTTGGGGGTTTGCCCACACTGGCATATAAAACATCGCATAGCACTTGGCTGTGTTATCAAATAGCACTCGGCCCAGTGTTATTCTGAGGGGCAGTGCAGATTCGTGATTATTTTAGTGTGACAAATCGGTATGAGAAAATAATCGCAGCAGGCAGAGAGTGCATCCAATGATCGGATCACGTGCACCCATACAAGTCTGTGGGTACGTGTGTAACATTGGACTGCGCTCGGATGTCAGAGTGTAGTCCGACATACGCGCACAGAGACAAAGGAGAAGATGGAGAAATTAAGTTCCCCATCTTCTCCACACATGTGCCGCAAGTTATCTCATATGAGAGAATCGGATCACAGTAAGATGACACTTGGATCCGACTGTAAGAGTTTGAGCCAAGTGTCATTAGCATAATCAGACAGATTCTCTCACATGAGAGTATATATGGCAGCGAGCGCGTACACAGAATACATTTTTTCACATGTATTCGCTCAGCTGATGCAGAGATTGTAATGTAGTGAGCCACTTCATACCACGATTTTATGTTTCAGGTTTCCTACAAACAAGGATATGCACTGTATGTAAATTATATGCTGTATCTATGGAGGTTTGTGTTTTGTTTTACGGATTGCGCAAAGTTACCTCTTAATCCCTTCCAGTCTAAACTTGTTTTCAGCTTTCTGACCAGGCCAAATTTTTCAATTCTACACCACGTTCCAAATTATAAAGCAAATGCTATTTTTCTCTCATTCTCCAAAATGGTTGATGCAAATGAGTCAGTGTAAGGTTCAAATCATCAAATATTAGAGTATAAATCATTTTATTGGACAAACCTCTCAAATGACCACAGTATTTTTTTTCAAAACTAAAAAAACCCACAGGGAACTATTACGCACAACAGTTTCCAAACATTTTATAGGTGATAAAGAACTGAAAATTGTTTTTTTTTAAATTTTGAAGCACTAAGAGGTCACATTTACTGGAATCAAACGCTTTTCAATCAAAAACATCTCAACAGGCCAAGTTACATGTTAACAAAGGACCCCTTCTTTGATATCACCTTCACAATTCTTGCATCCTTTGAACTTGAGAGTTTTTGGATAGTCTCTGAGGGATGCTAGTGTGATGTGAACTGCTTCCCACCAGGGCTGTGGAGTCAGTAAGCCAAACCTCCGACTCCTCAATTTCCCTGACTCCCGACTCCACAGCTCTGCCTCACTTCTGAGCGTGTACATAAAGTGCAGCACAGATTCATCTCACTGCCTCACTACTGACCATGTACATAAAGTGCAGCACAGATTCATCTCACTGCCTCACTACTGAGCGTGTACATAAAGTGCAGCACAGATTCATCTCACTGCCTCACTACTGAGCGTGTACATAAAGTGCAGCACAGATTCATCTCACTGCCTCACTACTGAGCGTGTACATAAAGTGCAGCACAGATTCATCTCACTGCCTCACTACTGAGCATGTACATAAAGTGCAGCACAGATTCATCTCACTGCCTCACTACTGAGCATGTACATAAAGTGCAGCACAGATTCATCTCACTGCCTCACTACTGAGCATGTACATAAAGTGCAGCACAGATTCATCTCACTGCCTCACTACTGAGCGTGTACATAAAGTGCAGCACAGATTCATCTCACTGCCTCACTACTGAGCGTGTACATAAAGTGCAGCACAGATTCATCTCACTGCCTCACTACTGAGCGTGTACATAAAGTGCAGCACAGATTCATCTCACTGCCTCACTACTGAGCGTGTACATAAAGTGCAGCACAGATTCATCTCACTGCCTCACTACTGAGCGTGTACATAAAGTGCAGCACAGATTCATCTCACTGCCTCACTACTGAGCGTGTACATAAAGTGCAGCACAGATTCATCTCACTGCCTCACTACTGGGCGTGTACATAAAGTGCAGCACAGATTCATCTCACTGCCTCACTACTGAGCGTGTACATAAAGTGCAGCACAGATTCATCTCACTGCCTCACTACTGAGCGTGTACATAAAGTGCAGCACAGATTCATCTCACTGCCTCACTACTGAACGTGTACATAAAGTGCAGCACAGATTCATCTCACTGCCTCACTACTGAGCGTGTACATAAAGTGCAGCACAGATTCATCTCACTGCCTCACTACTGAGCGTGTACATAAAGTGCAGCACAGATTCATCTCACTGCCTCACTACTGAGCGTGTACATAAAGTGCAGCACAGATTCATCTCACTGCCTCACTACTGAGCGTGTACATAAAGTGCAGCACAGATTCATCTCACTGCCTCACTACTGAGCGTGTACATAAAGTGCAACACAGATTCATCTCACTGCCTCACTACTGAGCGTGTACATAAAGTGCAGCACAGATTCATCTCACTGCCTCACTACTGAGTGTGTACATAAAGTGCAGCACAGATTCATCTCACGGCCCCACTACTGAGCGTGTACATAAAGTGCAGCACAGATTCATCTCACTGCCTCACCATGTACATAAAGTGCAGCACAGATTCATCTCACTGCCTCACTACTGAGCGTGTACATAAAGTGCAGCACAGATTCATCTCACTACTGAGCGTGTACATAAAGTGCAGCACAGATTCATCTCACTGCCTCACTACTGAGCGTGTACATAAAGTGCAGCACAGATTCATCGCACTGCCTCACTACTGAGCGTGTACATAAAGTGCAGCACAGATTCATCTCACTGCCTCACTACTGAGCGTGTACATAAAGTGCAGCACAGATTCATCTCACTGCCTCACTACTGAGCGTGTACATAAAGTGCAGCACAGATTCATCTCACTGCCTCACTACTGAGCGTGTACATAAAGTGCAGCACAGATTCATCTCACTGTCTCACTACTGAGCGTGTACATAAAGTGCAGCACAGATTCATCTCACTGCCTCACTACTGAGCGTGTACATAAAGTGCAGCACAGATTCATCTCACTGCCTCACTACTGAGCGTGTACATAAAGTGCAGCACAGATTTATCTCACTGCCTCACTACTGAGCGTGTACATAAAGTGCAGCACAGATTCATCTCACTGCCTCACTACTGAGCGTGTACATAAAGTGCAGCACAGATTCATCTCACTGCCTCACTACTGAGCGTGTACATAAAGTGCAGCACAGATTCATCTCACTACTGAGCGTGTACATAAAGTGCAGCACAGATTCATCTCACTGCCTCACTGCTGAGCGTGTACATAAAGTGCAGCACAGATTCATCTCACTGCCTCACTGCTGAGCATGTACATAAAGTGCAGCACAGATTCATCTCACTGCCTCACTACTGAGCGTGTACATAAAGTGCAGCACAGATTCATATCACTGCCTCACTACTGAGCGTGTACATAAAGTGCAGCACAGATTCATCTCAACTAAAAGCCTAGATCCTTAGATCAGGAACAAAACAGACATTTATAGGACCTTTCATAACTTTCCCAAGTTCTTATGAAAAAATTTACAGCACATTCGGCCCTGAACTACTGTACCCAATGAATTATTTTAGGGAAGCTCTGGAGAGGGACAAAAGCGCACAAAAAAACAGGGCAATACCATCTGGCAAGGGGTAGGTGTAATCAACGGTAGCACTCACCTAAAGATGTTATGTGCAGGCACAACACCTATAAATGCTGCTGCTGCCCGTAGCTGGAGGAAATGGTTCTTCCAGAGGTAATGGCAAAAAGTGGAAGCTGGCACGCTTAGGCAGACTGTACTGCGGGAATGAAGCGTCTTGGGATTCCAAGATGTTTTTTATTAAAACCAACGCGTTTCTGCACCGGACCAGCGCCTTTCTCAAGGTATAAAAAACAAAATGCTGTGGAGTCGGGAAGCCAAACCTTCGACTCCTCAATTTCCCTGACTCGACTCCACAGCCCGGCCTCACTACTGAGCGTGTACATAAAGTGCAGCACAGATTCATCTCACTGCCTCACTACTGAGCGTGTACATAAAGTGCAGCACAGATTCATCTCACTGCCTCACTACTGAGCGTGTACATAAAGTGCAGCAGATTCATCTCACTGCCTCACTACTGAGCGTGTACATAAAGTGCAGCACAGATTCATCTCACTACTGAGCGTGTACATAAAGTGCAGCACAGATTCATCTCACTGCCTCACTACTGAGCGTGTACATAAAGTGCAGCACAGATTCATCTCACTGCCTCACTACTGAGCGTGTACATAAAGTGCAGCACAGATTCATCTCACTACTGAGCGTGTACATAAAGTGCAGCACAGATTCATCTCACTGCCTCACTGCTGAGCGTGTACATAAAGTGCAGCACAGATTCATCTCACTGCCTCACTGCTGAGCATGTACATAAAGTGCAGCACAGATTCATCTCACTGCCTCACTACTGAGCGTGTACATAAAGTGCAGCACAGATTCATATCACTGCCTCACTACTGAGCGTGTACATAAAGTGCAGCACAGATTCATCTCAACTAAAAGCCTAGATCCTTAGATCAGGAACAAAACAGACATTTATAGGACCTTTCATAACTTTCCCAAGTTCTTATGAAAAAATTTACAGCACATTCGGCCCTGAACTACTGTTCCCAATGAATTATTTTAGGGAAGCTCTGGAGAGGGACAAAAGCGCACAAAAAAACAGGGCAATACCATCTGGCAAGGGGTAGGTGTAATCAACGGTAGCACTCACCTAAAGATGTTATGTGCAGGCACAACACCTATAAATGCTGCTGCTGCCCGTAGCTGGAGGAAATGGTTCTTCCAGAGGTAATGGCAAAAAGTGGAAGCTGGCACGCTTAGGCAGACTGTACTGCGGGAATGAAGCGTCTTGGGATTCCAAGATGTTTTTTATTAAAACCAACGCGTTTCTGCACCGGACCAGCGCCTTTCTCAAGGTATAAAAAACAAAATGCTGTGGAGTCGGGAAGCCAAACCTTCGACTCCTCAATTTCCCTGACTCGACTCCACAGCCCGGCCTCACTACTGAGCGTGTACATAAAGTGCAGCACAGATTCATCTCACTGCCTCACTACTGAGCGTGTACATAAAGTGCAGCACAGATTCATCTCACTGCCTCACTACTGAGCGTGTACATAAAGTGCAGCTCAGATTCATCTCACTGCCTCACTACTGAGCGTGTACATAAAGTGCAGCACAGATTCATCTCACTACTGAGCGTGTACATAAAGTGCAGCACAGATTCATCTCACTGCCTCACTACTGAGCATGTACATAAAGTGCAGCACAGATTCATCTCACTGCCTCACTGCTGAGCATGTACATAAAGTGCAGCACAGATTCATCTCACTGCCTCACTACTGAGCGTGTACATAAAGTGCAACACAGATTCATCTCACTGCCTCACTACTGAGCGTGTACATAAAGTGCAGCACAGATTCATCTCACTACTGAGCGTGTACATAAAGTGCAGCACAGATTCATCTCACTGCCTCACTACTGAGCGTGTACATAAAGTGCAGCACAGATTCATCTCACGGCCTCACTACTGAGCGTGTACATAAAGTGCAGCACAGATTCATCTCACTGCCTCACTACTGAGCGTGTACATAAAGTGCAGCACAGATTCATCTCACGGCCTCACTACTGAGCGTGTACATAAAGTGCAGCACAGATTCATCTCACTGCCTCACTACTGAGCGTGTACATAAAGTGCAGCAGATTCATCTCACTGCCTCACTACTGAGCGTGTACATAAAGTGCAGCACAGATTCATCTCACTACTGAGCGTGTACATAAAGTGCAGCACAGATTCATCTCACTGCCTCACTACTGAGCGTGTACATAAAGTGCAGCACAGATTCATCTCACTGCCTCACTACTGAGCGTGTACATAAAGTGCAGCACAGATTCATCTCACTACTGAGCGTGTACATAAAGTGCAGCACAGATTCATCTCACTGCCTCACTACTGAGCGTGTACATAAAGTGCAGCACAGATTCATCTCACTGCCTCACTACTGAGCGTGTACATAAAGTGCAGCACAGATTCATCTCACTGCCTCACTACTGAGCGTGTACATAAAGTGCAGCACAGATTCATCTCACTGCCTCACTACTGAGCGTGTACATAAAGTGCAGCACAGATTCATCTCACTGCCTCACTACTGAGCGTGTACATAAAGTGCAGCACAGATTCATCTCACTGCCTCACTACTGAGCGTGTACATAAAGTGCAGCACAGATTCATCTCACTACTGAGCGTGTACATAAAGTGCAGCACAGATTCATCTCACTGCCTCACTGCTGAGCGTGTACATAAAGTGCAGCACAGATTCATCTCACTGCCTCACTGCTGAGCATGTACATAAAGTGCAGCACAGATTCATCTCACTGCCTCACTACTGAGCATGTACATAAAGTGCAGCACAGATTCATATCACTGCCTCACTACTGAGCGTGTACATAAAGTGCAGCACAGATTCATCTCAACTAAAAGCCTAGATCCTTAGATCAGGAACAAAACAGACATTTATAGGACCTTTCATAACTTTCCCAAGTTCTTATGAAAAAATTTACAGCACATTCGGCCCTGAACTACTGTACCCAATGAATTATTTTAGGGAAGCTCTGGAGAGGGACAAAAGCGCACAAAAAAACAGGGCAATACCATCTGGCAAGGGGTAGGTGTAATCAACGGTAGCACTCACCTAAAGATGTTATGTGCAGGCACAACACCTATAAATGCTGCTGCTGCCCGTAGCTGGAGGAAATGGTTCTTCCAGAGGTAATGGCAAAAAGTGGAAGCTGGCACGCTTAGGCAGACTGTACTGCGGGAATGAAGCGTCTTGGGATTCCAAGATGTTTTTTATTAAAACCAACGCGTTTCTGCACCGGACCAGCGCCTTTCTCAAGGTATAAAAAACAAAATGCTGTGGAGTCGGGAAGCCAAACCTTCGACTCCTCAATTTCCCTGACTCGACTCCACAGCCCGGCCTCACTACTGAGCGTGTACATAAAGTGCAGCACAGATTCATCTCACTGCCTCACTACTGAGCGTGTACATAAAGTGCAGCACAGATTCATCTCACTGCCTCACTACTGAGCGTGTACATAAAGTGCAGCAGATTCATCTCACTGCCTCACTACTGAGCGTGTACATAAAGTGCAGCACAGATTCATCTCACTACTGAGCGTGTACATAAAGTGCAGCACAGATTCATCTCACTGCCTCACTACTGAGCGTGTACATAAAGTGCAGCACAGATTCATCTCACTGCCTCACTACTGAGCGTGTACATAAAGTGCAGCACAGATTCATCTCACTACTGAGCGTGTACATAAAGTGCAGCACAGATTCATCTCACTGCCTCACTACTGAGCGTGTACATAAAGTGCAGCACAGATTCATCTCACTGCCTCACTACTGAGCGTGTACATAAAGTGCAGCACAGATTCATCTCACTACTGAGCGTGTACATAAAGTGCAGCACAGATTCATCTCACTGCCTCACTACTGAGCGTGTACATAAAGTGCAGCACAGATTCATCTCACTGCCTCACTACTGAGCGTGTACATAAAGTGCAGCACAGATTCATCTCACTGCCTCACTACTGAGCGTGTACATAAAGTGCAGCACAGATTCATCTCACTGCCTCACTACTGAGCGTGTACATAAAGTGCAGCACAGATTCATCTCACTGCCTCACTACTGAGCGTGTACATAAAGTGCAGCACAGATTCATCTCACTGCCTCACTACTGAGCGTGTACATAAAGTGCAGCACAGATTCATCTCACTACTGAGCGTGTACATAAAGTGCAGCACAGATTCATCTCACTGCCTCACTGCTGAGCGTGTACATAAAGTGCAGCACAGATTCATCTCACTGCCTCACTGCTGAGCATGTACATAAAGTGCAGCACAGATTCATCTCACTGCCTCACTACTGAGCATGTACATAAAGTGCAGCACAGATTCATATCACTGCCTCACTACTGAGCGTGTACATAAAGTGCAGCACAGATTCATCTCAACTAAAAGCCTAGATCCTTAGATCAGGAACAAAACAGACATTTATAGGACCTTTCATAACTTTCCCAAGTTCTTATGAAAAAATTTACAGCACATTCGGCCCTGAACTACTGTACCCAATGAATTATTTTAGGGAAGCTCTGGAGAGGGACAAAAGCGCACAAAAAAACAGGGCAATACCATCTGGCAAGGGGTAGGTGTAATCAACGGTAGCACTCACCTAAAGATGTTATGTGCAGGCACAACACCTATAAATGCTGCTGCTGCCCGTAGCTGGAGGAAATGGTTCTTCCAGAGGTAATGGCAAAAAGTGGAAGCTGGCACGCTTAGGCAGACTGTACTGCGGGAATGAAGCGTCTTGGGATTCCAAGATGTTTTTTATTAAAACCAACGCGTTTCTGCACCGGACCAGCGCCTTTCTCAAGGTATAAAAAACAAAATGCTGTGGAGTCGGGAAGCCAAACCTTCGACTCCTCAATTTCCCTGACTCGACTCCACAGCCCGGCCTCACTACTGAGCGTGTACATAAAGTGCAGCACAGATTCATCTCACTGCCTCACTACTGAGCGTGTACATAAAGTGCAGCACAGATTCATCTCACTGCCTCACTACTGAGCGTGTACATAAAGTGCAGCAGATTCATCTCACTGCCTCACTACTGAGCGTGTACATAAAGTGCAGCACAGATTCATCTCACTACTGAGCGTGTACATAAAGTGCAGCACAGATTCATCTCACTGCCTCACTACTGAGCGTGTACATAAAGTGCAGCACAGATTCATCTCACTGCCTCACTACTGAGCGTGTACATAAAGTGCAGCACAGATTCATCTCACTACTGAGCGTGTACATAAAGTGCAGCACAGATTCATCTCACTGCCTCACTACTGAGCGTGTACATAAAGTGCAGCACAGATTCATCTCACGGCCTCACTACTGAGCGTGTACATAAAGTGCAGCACAGATTCATCTCACTGCCTCACTACTGAGCGTGTACATAAAGTGCAGCACAGATTCATCTCACTGCCTCACTACTGAGCGTGTACATAAAGTGCAGCACAGATTCATCTCACTACTGAGCGTGTACATAAAGTGCAGCACAGATTCATCTCACTGCCTCACTGCTGAGCGTGTACATAAAGTGCAGCACAGATTCATCTCACTGCCTCACTGCTGAGCATGTACATAAAGTGCAGCACAGATTCATCTCACTGCCTCACTACTGAGCGTGTACATAAAGTGCAGCACAGATTCATATCACTGCCTCACTACTGAGCGTGTACATAAAGTGCAGCACAGATTCATCTCAACTAAAAGCCTAGATCCTTAGATCAGGAACAAAACAGACATTTATAGGACCTTTCATAACTTTCCCAAGTTCTTATGAAAAAATTTACAGCACATTCGGCCCTGAACTACTGTACCCAATGAATTATTTTAGGGAAGCTCTGGAGAGGGACAAAAGCGCACAAAAAAACAGGGCAATACCATCTGGCAAGGGGTAGGTGTAATCAACGGTAGCACTCACCTAAAGATGTTATGTGCAGGCACAACACCTATAAATGCTGCTGCTGCCCGTAGCTGGAGGAAATGGTTCTTCCAGAGGTAATGGCAAAAAGTGGAAGCTGGCACGCTTAGGCAGACTGTACTGCGGGAATGAAGCGTCTTGGGATTCCAAGATGTTTTTTATTAAAACCAACGCGTTTCTGCACCGGACCAGCGCCTTTCTCAAGGTATAAAAAACAAAATGCTGTGGAGTCGGGAAGCCAAACCTTCGACTCCTCAATTTCCCTGACTCGACTCCACAGCCCGGCCTCACTACTGAGCGTGTACATAAAGTGCAGCACAGATTCATCTCACTGCCTCACTACTGAGCGTGTACATAAAGTGCAGCACAGATTCATCTCACTGCCTCACTACTGAGCGTGTACATAAAGTGCAGCTCAGATTCATCTCACTGCCTCACTACTGAGCGTGTACATAAAGTGCAGCACAGATTCATCTCACTACTGAGCGTGTACATAAAGTGCAGCACAGATTCATCTCACTGCCTCACTACTGAGCATGTACATAAAGTGCAGCACAGATTCATCTCACTGCCTCACTGCTGAGCATGTACATAAAGTGCAGCACAGATTCATCTCACTGCCTCACTACTGAGCGTGTACATAAAGTGCAGCACAGATTCATCTCACTACTGAGCATGTACATAAAGTGCAGCACAGATTCATCTCACTGCCTCACTACTGAGCGTGTACATAAAGTGCAGCACAGATTCATCTCACTGCCTCACTACTGAGCGTGTACATAAAGTGCAGCACAGATTCATCTCACTACTGAGCGTGTACATAAAGTGCAGCACAGATTCATCTCACTGCCTCACTACTGAGCGTGTACATAAAGTGCAGCACAGATTCATCTCACGGCCTCACTACTGAGCGTGTACATAAAGTGCAGCACAGATTCATCTCACTGCCTCACTACTGAGCGTGTACATAAAGTGCAGCACAGATTCATCTCACGGCCTCACTACTGAGCGTGTACATAAAGTGCAGCACAGATTCATCTCACTGCCTCACTACTGAGCGTGTACATAAAGTGCAGCAGATTCATCTCACTGCCTCACTACTGAGCGTGTACATAAAGTGCAGCACAGATTCATCTCACTACTGAGCGTGTACATAAAGTGCAGCACAGATTCATCTCACTGCCTCACTACTGAGCGTGTACATAAAGTGCAGCACAGATTCATCTCACTGCCTCACTACTGAGCGTGTACATAAAGTGCAGCACAGATTCATCTCACTACTGAGCGTGTACATAAAGTGCAGCACAGATTCATCTCACTGCCTCACTACTGAGCGTGTACATAAAGTGCAGCACAGATTCATCTCACGGCCTCACTACTGAGCGTGTACATAAAGTGCAGCACAGATTCATCTCACTGCCTCACTACTGAGCGTGTACATAAAGTGCAGCACAGATTCATCTCACTGCCTCACTACTGAGCGTGTACATAAAGTGCAGCACAGATTCATCTCACTACTGAGCGTGTACATAAAGTGCAGCACAGATTCATCTCACTGCCTCACTGCTGAGCGTGTACATAAAGTGCAGCACAGATTCATCTCACTGCCTCACTGCTGAGCATGTACATAAAGTGCAGCACAGATTCATCTCACTGCCTCACTACTGAGCGTGTACATAAAGTGCAGCACAGATTCATATCACTGCCTCACTACTGAGCGTGTACATAAAGTGCAGCACAGATTCATCTCAACTAAAAGCCTAGATCCTTAGATCAGGAATAGAGATGAGCGTTGTTCTACTCGAACTGTTCGCCAATCTCAAATTCAAGCTGTTTTGGGCGGTGTTCGAGCCGGTCGGCGAACACGAACAATTTGAGAAAAATTCGGCTGTTCGAGGTTATGTTCGATAACTGTTCGTGCACCAAAATCATAACTGGATTTTTTCTCAGTAATGATGAAAATTAATGTTAATACGCAGTTTGAGTGTACAGCGGGGCGGGGGGAGGGGCAGGGGATGGATCTCTGCAGGAACAATGAAGATCTCCATTTTTTTTTCTCTTTCCCGCATTTGCAGTGGGGAGGTGCAAGCTGTCAGCCTATCAGCAGCGCACACACGGAGCGAAGTGCTTTTTTTCACACAAGCAAGGGCATGTGTGATTGGCAGTGTATGTCACATGTCCTTGCCCTATAAGACCAAGCCATTTTCCCCGTCGCCACCATTTTCTCACTGCTGCAGCTGCGTGTTAGACGGCACCGCTGTTGCTGTGTGCGCTATACCTTGTTAATTTCAAGCCAATTTTCGCACAAATATACAGATAGCTTGGGAGTAGGGAATAGTTGTGATTGCAGTCCTTTTAAGGACTAGGTTACAGCATTTCCTACGACTTTTATCAGGCAGGTCTGTGCTCTTAAATAGATAGATTGTGGGAGTAAAGACTAATTGTAATTGGAGTCCTTTTCAGGACTAGGTTACATCAGTTCCTATCAGTTTTTGCCAGGCAGGTCTGTGCCAGTGCTGTGCAAGTTTTTTTCACAGCATTTGGCTGAATCTAGCAAAGCTAATCCTTTTTGGCCTATTGCAGAGTGTGTTAGTCAGTGGAGTAGCCTATCTGTGTTGCAAGATATACCACCTGTGTATAGAATACCAATTTTTTTACTGCACCTAGTGAAGTAAAATCTTTTGGGCATAGCATCATTCTATTAGTCCATCTATACTGACCTCCATCAGGTTGCAAACTGAATATAATTTTTTTCTGCATCTAGCTCTGAAAAAATATTTGGGCTTCTAGCAGTGTGTGGGACTTGGTCTATTAGTCCATCTATACTGACCTCCATCAGGTTGCAAATTAAAAATAATTTTTTTCTTCATTTAGCTCTGAAAAAATATTTGGGCTTCTAGCAGTGTGTGGGACTTGTTCTATTAGTCCTTCTATACTGACCTCCAGCAGGTTGCAAATTGAATATAATTTTTTTCTGCATCTAGCTCTGAAAAAATATTTGGGCTTCTAGCGGTGTGTGGGACTTGGTCTATTAGTCCATCTATACTGACCTCCATCAGGTTGCAAATTAAAAATAATTTTTTTCTGCATCTAGCTCTGAAAAAATATTTGGGCTTCTAGCAGTGTGTGGGACTTGGTCTATTAGTCCATCTATACTGACCTCCATCAGGTTGCAAATTAAAAATAATTTTTTTCTTCATTTATCTCTGAAAAAATATTTGGGCTTCTAGCAGCGTGTGGGACTTGTTCTATTAGTCCATCTATACTGACCTCCATCAGGTTGAAAATTAAAAATAATTTTTTTCTGCATCTAGCTCTGAAAAAATATTTGGGCTTCTAGCAGTGTGTGGGACTTGGTCTATTAGTCCATCTATACTGACCTCCATCAGGTTGCAAATTAAAAATAATTTTTTTCTGCATCTAGCTCTGAAAAAATATTTGGGCTTCTAGCAGTGTGTGGGACTTGGTCTATTAGTCCATCTATACTGACCTCCATCAGGTTGCAAATTGAATAAAAAAAATTTCTGCATCTAGCTCTGAAAAAATATTTGGGCTTCTAGCGGTGTGTGGGACTTGGTCTATTAGTCCATCTATACTGACCTCCATCAGGTTGCAAATTAAAAATAATTTTTTTCTTCATTTAGCTCTGAAAAAATATTTGGGCTTCTAGCAGTGTGTGGGACTTGTTCTATTAGTCCTTCTATACTGACGTCCAGCAGGTTGCAAATTGAATATAATTTTTTTCTGCATCTAGCTCTGAAAAAATATTTGGGCTTCTAGCGGTGTGTGGGACTTGGTCTATTAGTCCATCTATACTGACCTCCATCAGGTTGCAAATTAAAAATAATTTTTTTCTGCATCTAGCTCTGAAAAAATATTTGGGCTTCTAGCAGTGTGTGGGACTTGGTCTATTAGTCCATCTATACTGACCTCCATCAGGTTGCAAATTAAAAATAATTTTTTTCTGCATCTAGCTCTGAAAAAATATTTGGGCTTCTAGCAGTGTGTGGGACTTGGTCTATTAGTCCATCTATACTGACCTCCATCAGGTTGCAAATTAAAAATATTTTTTTTCTGCATCTAGCTCTGAAAAAATATTTGGGCTTCTAGCAGTGTGTGGGACTTGGTCTATTAGTCCATCTATACTGACCTCCATCAGGTTGCAAATTAAAAATAATTTTTTTCCGCATCTAGCTCTGAAAAAATATTTGGGCTTCTAGCAGTGTGTGGGACTTGGTCTATTAGTCCATCTATACTGACCTCCATCAGGTTGCAAATTAAAAATAATTTTTTTCTTCATTTAGCTCTGAAAAAATATTTGGGCTTCTAGCAGTGTGTGGGACTTGTTCTATTAGTCCTTCTATACTGACGTCCAGCAGGTTGCAAATTGAATATAATTTTTTTCTGCATCTAGCTCTGAAAAAATATTTGGGCTTCTAGCGGTGTGTGGGACTTGGTCTATTAGTCCATCTATATTGACCTCCATCAGGTTGCAAATTAAAAATAATTTTTTTCTGCATCTAGCTCTGAAAAAATATTTGGGCTTCTAGCAGTGTGTGGGACTTGGTCTATTAGTCCATCTATACTGACCTCCATCAGGTTGCAAATTAAAAATAATTTTTTTCTGCATCTAGCTCTGAAAAAATATTTGGGCTTCTAGCAGTGTGTGGGACTTGGTCTATTAGTCCATCTATACTGACCTCCATCAGGTTGCAAATTGAATAAAAAAAATTTCTGCATCTAGCTCTGAAAAAATATTTGGGCTTCTAGCGGTGTGTGGGACTTGGTCTATTAGTCCATCTATACTGACCTCCATCAGGTTGCAAATTAAAAATATTTTTTTTCTGCATCTAACCCAGCCAATAGTTTTGGCCTAATACCACAGTTTGGCCACTCAGCTCTGCTCGGTTACCATCCATTGTTTTTTTGTGCAAACAACTCCAGAGTTGTGAATTAGTTAACCACCAAAATGAGTGGAAAAAGGCCTGCTGCTGGTGGAAAGGGGAATAGGCGTGTTGGGAAGGGGAAAAAAGGTTGTGTCCGTGGGGTAGGTGCAGAAGAAAGACCATCTTCCAGCCAAACTAAAATGTCTACTTCTTTTAGCGGACAATGTGATAAGATCCCTTTCTTACGGCCACGCCAATCGCTACAAATTCCAGATGAGGCACAAAAACAGCAGGTGCTTCAACGGATATCAAGTGCTCCTTTAAGTGGGCTCTCCTCCACATCAACTTCAACATCACAAATACTCCAGTCCTCAAAGGTGTCACCCAAATCGCACTTGCTTCCTCACAGCTCCCAAATCTCCAGCTGCCCGTCTGAGTATGAGGTAGAACAGATGGTTGAGTCTGCAGAGCTGTTTACTCATACTATAGCCTGGGAATCAGAGGTCGACTCCAGCGCTTCTGTGAATCCAGACGAGGAAATGATCTGCACTGATGCCCAGAATCTTTATGAGTCGGATCCAGGACCAGACGCAGAAGGTTCTGACCATAATGTAGACCCTCATTCCCAAACTGTAACTCCTGTTGGTGGAGACAATGAGGAAGACGATGATAAGACTCAAATACCTGATTGGAGCGACAACTTTAGTTTTTTGTCAGGGCAGGAACAGGTTGACTCTGAGGACGACGGGTGTGATAACGCACAGGGTGATGATGATGAGGTCGGAGATCCCACTTACTGTCAACCCACAGTCAGCCAAGAGATGAGGTCAGCAGAGGAGGTGGAGGAAGATGCTAGTGACGACGAGGTCAGGTTGCGCCTTCCTGGACAGAGACGTAGTACTGGAAGCACGTCAACAACTGCATCCTCAAACACAACTCTGCCTCTCACCACAAGTCGTGGTGGCTCTTCAGGTCGCATGGGTGCTAAGCCTTGCATAGCCTGGGCATTTTTTCAGATCGATAAAGATGACCCAACTCGTGTTATCTGTAACATTTGTCAGCAAAAGCTAAGTAGAGGCCAAAAAATACATAGTTTGAGTACTTCATGCATGAACCGGCACATGGACATGAAGCATAAGTTGCAGTGGGAAGCTCAGTGTGCTACAATGCGGTCTAGCCGGCCGGGCCAACCACCGTCTGCCATATCTTGTGCATCCGCGGCCTCTTCATCCTCTGTGACTGGGGGGACAGCAGTCACACCTGTTTTGGGGCGCAGACCTGCCACCTCTTTACCCGCAACAGCCAGCGTGATTGGCAGGTCATCATTTTCTTTGGAGGTGGTAACACCAGCTGGTCTTGAGCGCTGTCCGACATCGATAGCACCACCTAACATGTCCGCCTGCATCTTCCTCACAGACCGGCAGTTTGCCGGGGACACCCTTATCAACCCCGTCTAAGCACAATAGCCAGCCCTCGGTCCCTCAGATGTGGACAAGTAAAAGACCATTTCCTCCTAGCCATGAGAAAGCTAAGAGGTTGAATTTCACCATCTGCAAGCTCTTGGCTACAGAAATGCTGCCTTTCCGCCTGGTGGACACAGAGGATTTTCGAGACCTTATGTCCGTCGCAGTGCCCCAGTACCAGATGCCCAGTCGGCACTACTTCTCAAAGAAAGGTGTGCCTGCGCTCCACCAGCATGTCGCACACAACATCACCGCTTCTTTGAGAAACTCTGTGTGTGACAGGGTGCATTTCACCACAGACACTTGGACGAGTAGGCATGGACAGGGGCGTTACATGTCGCTGACTGGGCACTGGGTAACTATGGTGACAGCAGGACAAGGGGCTGCTGTCCAAGTCTTGCCGTCCCCATAAGTTGTGCGTCAATCCTCTTTATGTCATTTTTCCTCCACTGCTTCTGCCTCCTCAACCTCCTCTCGGTCTTCCACCTGCACCCAAAGCCTGTCTGGTCATGCCACAAGCTTTCTAACTGCGCAGAAGGGATCCTGCACACCTCCTTACTATGCTGGCAGTAGGGCTCAACGTCATCAGGCGGTTTTTACATTGAAATGTCTGGGAAATGTGAGTCACACAGCTGAGGAGTTGTGGTCAGCTCTGGAGAACCAATTTCATGAATGGTTGTCTCCACTGGACCTGAAACCAGGGAAGGCCGTGTGCCACAATGCTGCAAACCTGGGTGCGGCCCTTCGCCGGGGCAATGTCACACACGTACCTTGTATGGCTCACGTGTTGAACCTGGTTGTCCAGCAATTTTTAGCCCACTATCCCAGACTAGATGGCCTTCTGCAGAGGGCACGGTCGCTGTGTGCTCACTTCCGCCGTTCGCATCCCGCAGCTCAGCGACTTACATCTCTACAGAAGTCGTTGGGCCTGCCACTTCACCGGCTAAAATGCGATGTGCCTACCCGGTGGAATTCAACTCTGCACATGTTGCAGCGACTGTGGCAGCACCGACAAGCCCTGGTGCAATACGTTCTGACGTATAGCCTGGGCCAACGAGATTCAGAGGTGGGGCAAATCACGCTGGAGGAGTGGTCTCAGATCAGGGACCTATGCACCCTTCTGCACAGTTTTGAAATGGCGACGAAGATGTTTAGTGCTGACGATGCCATTATCAGCATGACTATTCCGGTGATTTACATGCTGGAGCACATGTTAAACAGAATTCGGAGTCAGGTGGTGGCACAAGAGGAGGTGGAGGAAGTAGAGGAGGAGGAGTTGTATGCGGAAGGGCTAACATCTGCAAGGTCCAGACGGTCGGCAGCACCAAGGCGGCAGGCATGTGAGGGTGGGGGGAGATGATTTTACCAGGGCGCATGGTAGCAGCCAAACTAGTGAGGAAGGTGCAGGAGCCCAGGAAGAAGTGGAGGACGAACTGATGGAAGACTCATCAGATGAGGGAGACCTTGATCACATTTCTGTTGTGCGAGGTTGGGGGGAGAGGACAGAGGAAGGAAGCATGATTGCTACCTCGCCACCAACACAACAGGGACTTGGTGCTCCTGGATGCGCAACACACATGAGTGCCTTCTTGCTGCACTACCTGCAACATGACCCTCGAATTGTGAGAATTAGAAATAATCCTGACTACTGGGTTGCCACACTGTTAGATCCCCGGTACAAAAGTAAATTTGCAGAAATTATTCCTGCCATAGAAAGGGATGCACGCATGCAGGAGTATCAGCAGAGACTGTTGCAGAATCTTACATGTGCTTTTCCACAAAATACCAGTGGTGCACGTAGTGAATCTCACAGTTCCAACTTGCCAACCGTGGGACCGTCAAGTGTTCAGCACTCAAACCGTAACAGAACCACAGTATCTGCTGGTAACATCAATTTTGCGGAATCATTTCACCACTTTTTTAGCCCATCCTTTGCAAGGCCACAGGAGACAAGAAGTCTGACACATAGTCAACGCCTAGAGACGATGGTACAGGAGTATCTCCAAGTAAACATTGAAGCCACGACTGTGTCACTGGACCCTTGCTCTTTTTGGGCTTCCAATCTGGATAAATGGCCGGAGCTAGCCACTTACGCCTTGGAGATCTTGTCATGCCCCGCAGCCAGCGTTCTGTCTGAACGTGTGTTCAGCGCTGCTGGTGGTGTGCTGACAGATAAGCGCACGCGGCTCTCCACTGATAATGTAGACAGACTCACGTTCATAAAGATGAACAAATCATGGATCCGAAACGACTTTTCTACCCCTGTGTCATCCTGGGGAGAGTAAAAGCTTGATGATTGGTTAAAATCACCCTACCAACCGTTTTAAGCTTTCAAATTACTAATCATGTTTATCTGTATCTTGACTGGAAAATAATTTGGGCTTTGTAGCAGTGTGCAGCACTGATCCTATTAGGCCATCTATAATAAGCTTCACCAGATTTAAAATTAAAAATAATTTTTAGCTGCATCTAGCCCGGAAAATAATTTTGGGGCTCCGAGATGCGCAAGACACATAAGTGCCTTCTTGCTGCACTACCTGCAACATGACCCTCATATTGTCAGAATTCGAAGTAATCATGACTACTGGGTTGCCACACTCTTAGATCTCCCAAACTTTTCGATCAACCTTTTCATTTTAATAAAGACCAAAAAAATGGTCATTTTTGAAATTATAAGCATTAGCAGGTTGTTAGAAACTGAAATCAAACAGTTTTCAACTCAAAACTTTATTCTAGGTGATGTTACATTTTCACATAGGACCCCTTGTTCGAAAGGAGCTTCTGAACTCTCTCGTCCATTGAATTTGTCAGGTTTTGGATGGTTTCTGCTTCAATTGTTTTGCATGAGGACAGAATACCCTCCCAGAGCTGTTGCTTAGATGTGAACTGCCTCCCGCCATCATAGACACTCCTTTTAATGATGCTCCAAAGGTTCTGAATGGGGTAGAGGTCAGGGGAGCATGGGGGTCACACCATAAGTTTGTCCCCTTTTATGCCCATATCAGCCAGAGATGCAGATGTTTTATGTGCAGCATGAGATGGTGCATTATCATGCAGAAAAATGATCTTGCTGTGAAATACACGGTTCTTCTTCTTGAACCATGGCAGGAAGTGCTGTTTGAGAAAATCCACATACATTATGGAGTTCATCTTTAGCGCCTTCAGGGATCCTAAAGGGGCCGACAATCTCTCTCCCCATGATTCCAGCCCAAAACATTACTCCACCTCCTCCTTGTTGGCGCTGTAGCCGTGTTTGCGTGGGGTGTCCATCAACCAGCCATCCTCCACTCCATTCATCTGGACCATCGAGCGCTGCACGGCACTCATCCGTGAACAAAACAGTTTTGAAATCAGTCTTCATGTAATGTTTGGCCCACTGGAGCCGTTTCTGCTTGTGTGAAGTGGATAGAGGAGGTCGACAGGATGGCATATGCACAGCTGCAAACCTCTGAAGGACCCTGCATCTTGTTGTTCGGGGGACGTTGGAGGCACAAGCAGCTTCAAAAACTTGTCTGCTGCTATGACAAGGCTTTTTTGCCGCTGCGGTTTCAGCCTGACGTAATTGCCTGTAGGAAAGAGTCCTCAATTTGCCCTTATCAGCACGCACACGTGTGTACTGTGAATCAGCTACATACTTCTTGATTGCCAAGACACTTCATCCTGATCATCGCACAATGTTGATTGTAGTCATGCCTTGACCTAAACACTCCACAATTTGTTGCTTCTCAGCAGCCGACACATCCTTTTTCTTTCCCATTTTGGCAGAAAATGTAGGCTGCTTAATAATGTGAGAGAGCCTTCTTAAGTAGTCTTGCCTTTCATTGGACACACCTGCCAAACTAATTAGCACAGGTGTCTGCAATTGCTTACAGTGATATAAAGAGCCCTGACACACATCACCATCAATGAGTTTAACTGACAAACAAACAAATTCTTCCCTTATCACTCCTAAACACTTTTTGCATAATAATTTGGAACGCGGTGTACATGTGCTTTTCCACAAAACACCAGTGGTTCACGTAGTGAATCTTACAGTTCTAACTTGCCAACCGTGGTCTGTATGGAATTGTTCAATAAAGGGCCCAAAATTAAGATAACATAGATGGGAGAGGTCTCTATGAATAGGAATTCCTAAGTATTTGATACCCTGTGAGGGCCAGGCAAAGGGAAAGTTGGACTGGATGGAATCCTATATGGATTTAGGGAGGGAGACATCGAGGGCCTCAGACTTCACTGCATTGATTTTAAAATTTTACCATGTAACAAAGTGATCTATTTCAGCCATAACAGCAGGGATGGATATATGTGATTGAGTGATATATACTAGGACATCATCAGCAAATAGAGAGCACTTGTACTCGGTGCCTCCCACCTCAATCCACCTAATATTGGGGTTATGGCGAATTGATGAGAGCAGGTGCTCCGTCACTAGGATGTATAAGAGAGGGGACAGAGGACATCCCTGCCTTGTCCCATTGGTGATTGTGAAAGGTGATGAAAATGTTCTGACGCACCCCCTGGGCCTTGGGACACCCGGAGCCGGACCCTTTTTGGTGGATGCTGGTGGTTGTAGTCTTCGTGGCGGCGATCCGGTTCCGTGGCTCAGGGCGGTCAAACCAGTGGCGGAACTATTTATGTGGTTTTGATGTTTAAATGTCCGACTACGCCACCCGTGGATTGCGGTCAGAGTGAACCGCCGCTACAGGGCAGACCGCTAAGGCTGGTGTTGTGGGTGCAGCAGAGCGTAGCATAACTCCCCACGGGAGGAGTATAGCCTCAGGGCAGTGTATGCGGAGGATGGGGGTGATGGTGCAGGGCAGCAGCAGTAACGACACGGAGTCAGTGATGCAGTTCAGGGCCTTTACTCACAGTTCTTATTATCCAGACCACGTCTGCAGGTAACGGCTGCCCACGTCGTACTGTGCTCACCAGGTGAGGGGCTCAGACAACTCCCAGATAACTTTGGAGCGCTTCACAGGACCCCCTTTGTGTGTCCTTTGTCTGGCCTTTCTTACCAACACTTCTGTCCGGCTGCCTCGGGCCTCCTCTTGGTAAGCTTGGCGCCAGTTTCCCTGACCCTATGTGGTGCCTTCCTAGCGGGTGGAGCAAGGGGCTGCGCCACATAAAATGTCAGAGCCTCCGGTTGCTAGCTGAGGGTCGTTTCCTGCCTCCACTAGTTCGGGGACCGGTCTCCCCCTTTGGCCTGACCCCTCCACGCAGGTGGATTCGGGCGTGCGGTGGCGACTCGCCCGTCCGCACCCCTGGGATCCCTTCATTCCTCGTTCCTGGAGCCTTCTCCGCTCCTCTTCCTTCCTTCTCCCTCTTGCAGGCCTGGGCCTCTGTTACTAGGCCCGCCTCCGGAGCAGAGCTCATGCAGAGCCCCTGCTCCCTGCCACTTCTGCTCAGACTTCTCTGCACTGAACTAAGATGGTGCCCACCTTTTATACTCCCTTCTCAATGCACCCAGGAACTGCTTCCTCCCTGCTCCTGCACTGCAGGGTTCCCCTTCCTCAGTGTTCCCTCCCCCCACTCCAGCCAGGGACAGGGACTGTCGTGCCCATCTCAGGGGCATATTGGTCGCCCTGCCCCACGGCAATGTGGTGTAATGCATGCAGGTGTCGGGTCCTGATCCACACTCCATCCTTATCTGAGAGTGAGATATCACACCTCTGGGTGAGGTGCAATACGTCTGTAGCAACCGAGCCCTCGGTGCTACAGTTCCATTTATCTTCAGCCTAGGTGACGTATTGTGATACAGGGCCGTGATTTTGGCTATAAAAGGGTCCCCTAGACCCCTACCCCAAGCTTTTTAAGAGAATCATATATGGCGTGCCAGGAGACTCTATGGAATGCTTTCTCAGCATCCAACGAGAGTATCTACTTACAAATTTTTAACTGCATCTAGCCCAGGAAATACTTTGTGCCTAGTAGCAGTGTCTGCTAGTCAGCGGATTATCCCGGCTGTTAAGCAAGCTACACCACCTGTAGTTTGGACACTTAATTTTTTCAAAGGAAATGCTTCGGGACCACGGGATACTTAGTGAAGAGCATCAGGAGGCACCCCAAGGCATAGGGGCTGGGACTGGCACTAGGATGCCTTGCGGTGGACAGCCGAGCTCGATCCTTATAAAAGCTTTTTAACTGCAGCAGCTTTAGTGGACGCTACTGGAGCTGGAATTACGCGGCTGCTGGCATGAGACTTGCCCTCCAATAGATCCTTGTAAATGGATTTAAAGTGTATTCATTCAAATTAGAGGGACAATTTAAATTAAAAAGCTTAGAGCTGCCTCCACCACAGGGGGGCTCTCTCGACCCACCAGCGGACAGGCACCAGTATTGGGAGAGGGGGGCTGGCCGTCAGGGTTCACCGCGGCTCTGGCACAAACCCGGCGACACGGAGGTGGCACGGGCAGGAGCGGACTGGCCGTCTCGGCTTCTCACTTTTTGGATTTTAGAAGGGCATGACATGCCTAAATCTGTGTCTCCCCCTCCTTTTACTCCTCCACCTCTTTTCTTTTCGCATGACTATATGTACTTGTCACTTTTCCATGTGTTAGTTGTGTCTTCTGAGCAGTTTGTCAGCTTTTGGACACCTTTGAAGGTGTTTTCTATGTGTTTCTATGTGTTTTTGTTTGCCTGCCATTGGTTTTAACGGTGTTCGAAGGTGTTCGACGAACAGTTCGACGAACAGTTCGGCGAACACATGGGTGTTCGACGAACCGAACTCGAACACTACGGGGGTGGCTCAACACTAATCAGGAACAAAACAGACATTTATAGGACCTTTCATAACTTTCCCAAGTTCTTATGAAAAAATTTACAGCACATTCGGCCCTGAACTACTGTACCCAATGAATTATTTTAGGGAAGCTCTGGAGAGGGACAAAAGCGCACAAAAAAACAGGGCAATACCATCTGGCAAGGGGTAGGTGTAATCAACGGTAGCACTCACCTAAAGATGTTATGTGCAGGCACAACACCTATAAATGCTGCTGCTGCCCGTAGCTGGAGGAAATGGTTCTTCCAGAGGTAATGGCAAAAAGTGGAAGCTGGCACGCTTAGGCAGACTGTACTGCGGGAATGAAGCGTCTTGGGATTCCAAGATGTTTTTTATTAAAACCAACGCGTTTCTGCACCGGACCAGCGCCTTTCTCAAGGTATAAAAAACAAAATGCTGTGGAGTCGGGAAGCCAAACCTTCGACTCCTCAATTTCCCTGACTCGACTCCACAGCCCGGCCTCACTACTGAGCGTGTACATAAAGTGCAGCACAGATTCATCTCACTGCCTCACTACTGAGCGTGTACATAAAGTGCAGCACAGATTCATCTCAACTAAAAGCCGAGATCCTTGGAACAGGAACAGAACAGACATTTATAGGACATTTAATAACTTTCCCAAATTCTTATGAAAAAATTTACAGCACATACTGCCCTGAACTACTGTGCCCAATGTATTATTTCAGGAGTAGGAGTCAGTCCATTTTATGCCAACGCCACCAAAGTGGACATTGCCTCCGACTGCACAACTCAGATTTGACAGCCCTGCTTCCCACCATCATACATCTTTTGCTTGGGGACACTCCAAAAGGTTCTCAATAGGGTTTAGGTCATGGGAGGATTGTGACCACACCATGAGTTTCTCTCCTTTTATGCCCATAGCAGCCAGTGACAGAGGTATTCTGGTGAAATGTCATGCATGAAGAAGAGTTTGCTATGGGTGGCACGTTTTTTTTGTACGATGGAAGAAAATGGTCAGTCAGAAACTCTATATACTTTGAAGGTGAGAAAACTTAGCTTAGCAAACAGGACCCTAAGGGGCCTTCCAGCTCTCCCCATGATTCCAGCCCAAAACAGGACTCCGTCACATCATTGGTGACCGTGCAGCCTTGTTGGGAGATGGTGGCCAACCACCAACCATTCTCTACTCTATCCATCTTGACCGTCCATGGTTGCATGTTATTTATCAATAAACAAGACTGCTTTAAAATTAGTGTTCATATATGTTTGAGACCACTCCAACCATTTCTGCTTGTGAGCACTTTTTAGGGGTGACCAAATAGTAGGTTTTGTGCATGACTGCAAGCCTCTGGAGGATCCTACACCTTGAGATTTGCGGACTCCAGAGGTATCAACAGCTTCAAATATCTGTTTGCTGCTTTGTAATGGTATTTTAGCAGCTGCTCTCAATCTGATGATTTTTTTCTGGCAGAAACCTTCTTCATCATGCCTTTATCTGCACAAACCAGTCTGTGCTCTGTATCAGTCACAAATCACTTCACAGTATGAGGATTACGCTTACGTTTTCATGAAATATCTAATGCTTTCATACCTGTCCAAGGCATTGCACTATTTTACACTTTTCGGCAGCAGAGTGATCCTTTTTCTTTCCCATATAGCTTGAAATCTGTAGTCGGCTTAATAATTTGTTTGCCAGGTAAGCCCAATTAAAGGAAAACTACCTATCACAGGTGTTTGAGATTGATTGCAATTAGTGTTGAGCCACCCCCGTAGTGTTCGAGTTCGGTTCGGTTCGTCGAACACCCGTGTGTTCGCCGAACTGTTCGTCGAACACCTTCGAACACCGTTAAAACCAATGGCAGGCAAACAAAAACACATAGAAACACATAGAAAACACCTTCAAAGGTGTCCAAAAGCTGACAAACTGCTCAGAAGACACAACTAACACATGGAAAAGTGACAAGTACATATAGTCATGCGAAAAGAAAAGAGGTGGAGGAGTAAAAGGAGGGGGAGACACAGATTTAGGCATGTCATGCCCTTCTAAAATCCAAAAAGTGAGAAGCCGAGACGGCCAGTCCGCTCCTGCCCGTGCCACCTCCGTGTCGCCGGGTTTGTGCCAGAGCCGCGGTGAACCCTGACGGCCAGCCCCCCTCTCCCAATACTGGTGCCTGTCCGCTGGTGGGTCGAGAGAGCCCCCCTGTGGTGGAGGCAGCTCTAAGCTTTTTAATTTAAATTGTCCCTCTAATTTGAATGAATACACTTTAAATCCATTTACAAGGATCTATTGGAGGGCAAGTCTCATGCCAGCAGCCGCGTAATTCCAGCTCCAGTAGCGTCCACTAAAGCTGCTGCAGTTAAAAAGCTTTTATAAGGATCGAGCTCGGCTGTCCACCGCAAGGCATCCTAGTGCCAGTCCCAGCCCCTATGCCTTGGGGTGCCTCCTGATGCTCTTCACTAAGTATCCCGTGGTCCCGAAGCATTTCCTTTGAAAAAATTAAGTGTCCAAACTACAGGTGGTGTAGCTTGCTTAACAGCCGGGATAATCCGCTGACTAGCAGACACTGCTACTAGGCACAAAGTATTTCCTGGGCTAGATGCAGTTAAAAATTTGTAAGTAGATACTCTCGTTGGATGCTGAGAAAGCATTCCATAGAGTCTCCTGGCACGCCATATATGATTCTCTTAAAAAGCTTGGGGTAGGGGTCTAGGGGACCCTTTTATAGCCAAAATCACGGCCCTGTATCACAATACGTCACCTAGGCTGAAGATAAATGGAACTGTAGCACCGAGGGCTCGGTTGCTACAGACGTATTGCACCTCACCCAGAGGTGTGATATCTCACTCTCAGATAAGGATGGAGTGTGGATCAGGACCCGACACCTGCATGCATTACACCACATTGCCGTGGGGCAGGGCGACCAATATGCCCCTGAGATGGGCACGACAGTCCCTGTCCCTGGCTGGAGTGGGGGGAGGGAACACTGAGGAAGGGGAACCCTGCAGTGCAGGAGCAGGGAGGAAGCAGTTCCTGGGTGCATTGAGAAGGGAGTATAAAAGGTGGGCACCATCTTAGTTCAGTGCAGAGAAGTCTGAGCAGAAGTGGCAGGGAGCAGGGGCTCTGCATGAGCTCTGCTCCGGAGGCGGGCCTAGTAACAGAGGCCCAGGCCTGCAAGAGGGAGAAGGAAGGAAGAGGAGCGGAGAAGGCTCCAGGAACGAGGAATGAAGGGATCCCAGGGGTGCGGACGGGCGAGTCGCCACCGCACGCCCGAATCCACCTGCGTGGAGGGGTCAGGCCAAAGGGGGAGACCGGTCCCCGAACTAGTGGAGGCAGGAAACGACCCTCAGCTAGCAACCGGAGGCTCTGACATTTTATGTGGCGCAGCCCCTTGCTCCACCCGCTAGTAAGGCACCACATAGGGTCAGGGAAACTGGCGCCAAGTTTACCAAGAGGAGGCCCGAGGCAGCCGGACAGAAGTGTTGGTAAGAAAGGCCAGACAAAGGACACACAAAGGGGGTCCTGTGAAGCGCTCCAAAGTTATCTGGGAGTTGTCTGAGCCCCTCACCTGGTGAGCACAGTACGACGTGGGCAGCCGTTACCTGCAGACGTGGTCTGGATAATAAGAACTGTGAGTAAAGGCCCTGAACTGCATCACTGACTCCGTGTCGTTACTGCTGCTGCCCTGCACCATCACCCCCATCCTCCGCATACACTGCCCTGAGGCTATACTCCTCCCGTGGGGAGTTATGCTACGCTCTGCTGCACCCACAACACCAGCCTTAGCGGTCTGCCCTGTAGCGGCGGTTCACTCTGACCGCAATCCACGGGTGGCGTAGTCGGACATTTAAACATCAAAACCACATAAATAGTTCCGCCACTGGTTTGACCGCCCTGAGCCACGGAACCGGATCGCCGCCACGAAGACTACAACCACCAGCATCCACCAAAAAGGGTCCGGCTCCGGGTGTCCCAAGGCCCAGGGGGTGCGTCAGAACATTTTCATCACCTTTCACAATCACCAATGGGACAAGGCAGGGATGTCCTCTGTCCCCTCTCTTATACATCCTAGTGACGGAGCACCTGCTCTCATCAATTCGCCATAACCCCAATATTAGGTGGATTGAGGTGGGAGGCACCGAGTACAAGTGCTCTCTATTTGCTGATGATGTCCTAGTATATATCACTCAATCACATATATCCATCCCTGCTGTTATGGCTGAAATAGATCACTTTGTTACATGGTAAAATTTTAAAATCAATGCAGCGAAGTCTGAGGCCCTCGATGTCTCCCTCCCTAAATCCATATAGGATTCCATCCAGTCCAACTTTCCCTTTGCCTGGCCCTCACAGGGTATCAAATACTTAGGAATTCCTATTCATAGAGACCTCTCCCATCTATGTTATCTTAATTTTGGGCCCTTTATTGAACAATTCCATACAGACCACGGTTGGCAAGTTAGAACTGTAAGATTCACTACGTGAACCACTGGTGTTTTGTGGAAAAGCACATGTACACCGCGTTCCAAATTATTATGCAAAAAGTGTTTAGGAGTGATAAGGGAAGAATTTGTTTGTTTGTCAGTTAAACTCATTGATGGTGATGTGTGTCAGGGCTCTTTATATCACTGTAAGCAATTGCAGACACCTGTGCTAATTAGTTTGGCAGGTGTGTCCAATGAAAGGCAAGACTACTTAAGAAGGCTCTCTCACATTATTAAGCAGCCTACATT
The DNA here is from genome assembly GCF_046119375.1 of Phyllobates terribilis. Lineage (NCBI taxonomy): Eukaryota > Metazoa > Chordata > Amphibia > Anura > Dendrobatidae > Phyllobates > Phyllobates terribilis. The sequence goes on from NW_027362762.1 coordinate 642,426,229, forward strand.
TTCTGCCAAAATGGGAAAGAAAAAGGATGTGTCGGCTGCTGAGAAGCAACAAATTGTGGAGTGTTTAGGTCAAGGCATGACTACAATCAACATTGTGCGATGATCAGGATGAAGTGTCTTGGCAATCAAGAAGTATGTAGCTGATTCACAGTACACACGTGTGCGTGCTGATAAGGGCAAATTGAGGACTCTTTCCTACAGGCAATTACGTCAGGTTGAAACAGCAGCGGCAAAAAAGCCTTGTCATAGCAGCAGACAAGCTTTTGAAGCTGCTTGTGCCTCCAACGTCCCCCGAACAACAAGATGCAGGGTCCTTCAGAGGTTTGCAGCTGTGCATATGCCATCCTGTCGACCTCCTCTATCCACTTCACACAAGCAGAAACGGCTCCAGTGGGCCAAACATTACATGAAGACTGATTTCAAAACTGTTTTGTTCACGGATGAGTGCCGTGCAGCGCTCGATGGTCCAGATGAATGGAGTGGAGGATGGCTGGTTGATGGACACCCCATGCAAACACGGCTACAGCGCCAACAAGGAGGAGGTGGAGTAATGTTTTGGGCTGGAATCATGGGGAGAGAGATTGTCGGCCCCTTTAGGATCCCTGAAGGCGCTAAAGATGAACTCCATAATGTATGTGGATTTTCTCAAACAGCACTTCCTGCCATGGTTCAAGAAGAAGAACCGTGTATTTCACAGCAAGATCATTTTTCTGCATGATAATGCACCATCTCATGCTGCACATAAAACATCTGCATCTCTGGCTGATATGGGCATAAAAGGGGACAAACTTATGGTGTGACCCCCATGCTCCCCTGACCTCTACCCCATTCAGAACCTTTGGAGCATCATTAAAAGGAGTGTCTATGATGGCGGGAGGCAGTTCACATCTAAGCAACAGCTCTGGGAGGGTATTCTGTCCTCATGCAAAACAATTGAAGCAGAAACCATCCAAAACCTGACAAATTCAATGGACGAGAGAGTTCAGAAGCTCCTTTCGAACAAGGGGTCCTATGTGAAAATGTAACATCACCTAGAATAAAGTTTTGAGTTGAAAACTGTTTGATTTCAGTTTCTAACAACCTGCTAATGCTTATAATTTCAAAAATGACCATTTTTTTGGTCTTTATTAAAATGAAAAGGTTGATCGAAAAGTTTGGGGGATCTAAGAGTGTGGCAACCCAGTAGTCATGATTACTTCGAATTCTGACAATATGAGGGTCATGCTGCAGGTAGTGCAGCAAGAAGGCACTTATGTGTCTTGCGCATCTCGGAGCCCCAAAATTATTTTCCGGGCTAGATGCAGCTAAAAATTATTTTTAATTTTAAATCTGGTGAAGCTTATTATAGATGGCCTAATAGGATCAGTGCTGCACACTGCTACAAAGCCCAAATTATTTTCCAGTCAAGATACAGATAAACATGATTAGTAATTTGAAAGCTTAAAACGGTTGGTAGGGTGATTTTAACCAATCATCAAGCTTTTACTCTCCCCAGGATGACACAGGGGTAGAAAAGTCGTTTCGGATCCATGATTTGTTCATCTTTATGAACGTGAGTCTGTCTACATTATCAGTGGAGAGCCGCATGCGCTTATCTGTCAGCACACCACCAGCAGCGCTGAACACACGTTCAGACAGAACGCTGGCTGCGGGGCATGACAAGATCTCCAAGGCGTAAGTGGCTAGCTCCGGCCATTTATCCAGATTGGAAGCCCAAAAAGAGCAAGGGTCCAGTGACACAGTCGTGGCTTCAATGTTTACTTGGAGATACTCCTGTACCATCGTCTCTAGGCGTTGACTATGTGTCAGACTTCTTGTCTCCTGTGGCCTTGCAAAGGATGGGCTAAAAAAGTGGTGAAATGATTCCGCAAAATTGATGTTACCAGCAGATACTGTGGTTCTGTTACGGTTTGAGTGCTGAACACTTGACGGTCCCACGGTTGGCAAGTTGGAACTGTGAGATTCACTACGTGCACCACTGGTATTTTGTGGAAAAGCACATGTAAGATTCTGCAACAGTCTCTGCTGATACTCCTGCATGCGTGCATCCCTTTCTATGGCAGGAATAATTTCTGCAAATTTACTTTTGTACCGGGGATCTAACAGTGTGGCAACCCAGTAGTCAGGATTATTTCTAATTCTCACAATTCGAGGGTCATGTTGCAGGTAGTGCAGCAAGAAGGCACTCATGTGTGTTGCGCATCCAGGAGCACCAAGTCCCTGTTGTGTTGGTGGCGAGGTAGCAATCATGCTTCCTTCCTCTGTCCTCTCCCCCCAACCTCGCACAACAGAAATGTGATCAAGGTCTCCCTCATCTGATGAGTCTTCCATCAGTTCGTCCTCCACTTCTTCCTGGGCTCCTGCACCTTCCTCACTAGTTTGGCTGCTACCATGCGCCCTGGTAAAATCATCTCCCCCACCCTCACATGCCTGCCGCCTTGGTGCTGCCGACCGTCTGGACCTTGCAGATGTTAGCCCTTCCGCATACAACTCCTCCTCCTCTACTTCCTCCACCTCCTCTTGTGCCACCACCTGACTCCGAATTCTGTTTAACATGTGCTCCAGCATGTAAATCACCGGAATAGTCATGCTGATAATGGCATCGTCAGCACTAAACATCTTCGTCGCCATTTCAAAACTGTGCAGAAGGGTGCATAGGTCCCTGATCTGAGACCACTCCTCCAGCGTGATTTGCCCCACCTCTGAATCTCGTTGGCCCAGGCTATACGTCAGAACGTATTGCACCAGGGCTTGTCGGTGCTGCCACAGTCGCTGCAACATGTGCAGAGTTGAATTCCACCGGGTAGGCACATCGCATTTTAGCCGGTGAAGTGGCAGGCCCAACGACTTCTGTAGAGATGTAAGTCGCTGAGCTGCGGGATGCGAACGGCGGAAGTGAGCACACAGCGACCGTGCCCTCTGCAGAAGGCCATCTAGTCTGGGATAGTGGGCTAAAAATTGCTGGACAACCAGGTTCAACACGTGAGCCATACAAGGCACGTGTGTGACATTGCCCCGGCGAAGGGCCGCACCCAGGTTTGCAGCATTGTGGCACACGGCCTTCCCTGGTTTCAGGTCCAGTGGAGACAACCATTCATGAAATTGGTTCTCCAGAGCTGACCACAACTCCTCAGCTGTGTGACTCACATTTCCCAGACATTTCAATGTAAAAACCGCCTGATGACGTTGAGCCCTACTGCCAGCATAGTAAGGAGGTGTGCAGGATCCCTTCTGCGCAGTTAGAAAGCTTGTGGCATGACCAGACAGGCTTTGGGTGCAGGTGGAAGACCGAGAGGAGGTTGAGGAGGCAGAAGCAGTGGAGGAAAAATGACATAAAGAGGATTGACGCACAACTCGTGGGGACGGCAAGACTTGGACAGCAGCCCCTTGTCCTGCTGTCACCATAGTTACCCAGTGCCCAGTCAGCGACATGTAACGCCCCTGTCCATGCCTACTCGTCCAAGTGTCTGTGGTGAAATGCATCCTGTCACACACAGAGTTTCTCAAAGAAGCGGTGATGTTGTGTGCGACATGCTGGTGGAGCGCAGGCACACCTTTCTTTGAGAAGTAGTGCCGACTGGGCATCTGGTACTGGGGCACTGCGACGGACATAAGGTCTCGAAAATCCTCTGTGTCCACCAGGCGGAAAGGCAGCATTTCTGTAGCCAAGAGCTTGCAGATGGTGAAATTCAACCTCTTAGCTTTCTCATGGCTAGGAGGAAATGGTCTTTTACTTGTCCACATCTGAGGGACCGAGGGCTGGCTATTGTGCTTAGACGGGGTTGATAAGGGTGTCCCCGGCAAACTGCCGGTCTGTGAGGAAGATGCAGGCGGACATGTTAGGTGGTGCTATCGATGTCGGACAGCGCTCAAGACCAGCTGGTGTTACCACCTCCAAAGAAAATGATGACCTGCCAATCACGCTGGCTGTTGCGGGTAAAGAGGTGGCAGGTCTGCGCCCCAAAACAGGTGTGACTGCTGTCCCCCCAGTCACAGAGGATGAAGAGGCCGCGGATGCACAAGATATGGCAGACGGTGGTTGGCCCGGCAGGCTAGACCGCATTGTAGCACACGGAGCTTCCCACTGCAACTTATGCTTCATGTCCATGTGCCGGTTCATGCATGAAGTACTCAAACTATGTATTTTTTGGCCTCTACTTAGCTTTTGCTGACAAATGTTACAGATAACACGAGTTGGGTCATCTTTATCGATCTGAAAAAATGCCCAGGCTATGCAAGGCTTAGCACCCATGCGACCTGAAGAGCCACCACGACTTGTGGTGAGAGGCAGAGTTGTGTTTGAGGATGCAGTTGTTGACGTGCTTCCAGTACTACGTCTCTGTCCAGGAAGGCGCAACCTGACCTCGTCGTCACTAGCATCTTCCTCCACCTCCTCTGCTGACCTCATCTCTTGGCTGACTGTGGGTTGACAGTAAGTGGGATCTCCGACCTCATCATCATCACCCTGTGCGTTATCACACCCGTCGTCCTCAGAGCCAACCTGTTCCTGCCCTGACAAAAAACTAAAGTTGTCGCTCCAATCAGGTATTTGAGTCTTATCATCGTCTTCCTCATTGTCTCCACCAACAGGAGTTACAGTTTGGGAATGAGGGTCTACATTATGGTCAGAACCTTCTGCGTCTGGTCCTGGATCCGACTCATAAAGATTCTGGGCATCAGTGCAGATCATTTCCTCGTCTGGATTCACAGAAGCGCTGGAGTCGACCTCTGATTCCCAGGCTATAGTATGAGTAAACAGCTCTGCAGACTCAACCATCTGTTCTACCTCATACTCAGACGGGCAGCTGGAGATTTGGGAGCTGTGAGGAAGCAAGTGCGATTTGGGTGACACCTTTGAGGACTGGAGTATTTGTGATGTTGAAGTTGATGTGGAGGAGAGCCCACTTAAAGGAGCACTTGATATCCGTTGAAGCACCTGCTGTTTTTGTGCCTCATCTGGAATTTGTAGCGATTGGCGTGGCCGTAAGAAAGGGATTTTATCACATTGTCCGCTAAAAGAAGTAGACATTTTAGTTTGGCTGGAAGATGGTCTTTCTTCTGCACCTACCCCACGGACACAACCTTTTTTCCCCTTCCCAACACGCCTATTCCCCTTTCCACCAGCAGCAGGCCTTTTTCCACTCATTTTGGTGGTTAACTAATTCACAACTCTGGAGTTGTTTGCACAAAAAAACAATGGATGGTAACCGAGCAGAGCTGAGTGGCCAAACTGTGGTATTAGGCCAAAACTATTGGCTGGGTTAGATGCAGAAAAAAATTATTTTTAATTTGCAACCTGATGGAGGTCAGTATAGATGGACTAATAGACCAAGTCCCACACACTGCTAGAAGCCCAAATATTTTTTCAGAGCTAGATGCAGAAAAAAATTATTTTTAATTTGCAACCTGATGGAGGTCAGTATAGATGGACTAATAGACCAAGTTCCACACACTGCTAGAAGCCCAAATATTTTTTCAGAGCTAGATGCAGAAAAAAATTATTTTTAATTTGCAACCTGATGGAGGTCAGTATAGATGGACTAATAGACCAAGTCCCACACACCGCTAGAAGCCCAAATATTTTTTCAGAGCTAGATGCAGAAAAAAATTATATTCAATTTGCAACCTGCTGGACGTCAGTATAGAAGGACTAATAGAACAAGTCCCACACACTGCTAGAAGCCCAAATATTTTTTCAGAGCTAGATGCAGAAAAAAATTATTTTTAATTTGCAACCTGATGGAGGTCAGTATAGATGGACTAATAGACCAAGTCCCACACACCGCTAGAAGCCCAAATATTTTTTCAGAGCTAGATGCAGAAAATTTTTTTATTCAATTTGCAACCTGATGGAGGTCAGTATAGATGGACTAATAGACCAAGTCCCACACACTGCTAGAAGCCCAAATATTTTTTCAGAGCTAGATGCAGAAAAAAATTATTTTTAATTTGCAACCTGATGGAGGTCAGTATAGATGGACTAATAGACCAAGTCCCACACACTGCTAGAAGCCCAAATATTTTTTCAGAGCTAGATGCAGAAAAAAATTATTTTTAATTTGCAACCTGATGGAGGTCAGTATAGATGGACTAATAGACCAAGTCCCACACACTGCTAGAAGCCCAAATATTTTTTCAGAGCTAGATGCAGAAAAAAATTATATTCAGTTTGCAACCTGATGGAGGTCAGTATAGATGGACTAATAGAATGATGCTATGCCCAAAAGATTTTACTTCACTAGGTGCAGTAAAAAAAATTGGTATTCTATACACAGGTGGTATATCTTGCAACACAGATAGGCTACTCCACTGACTAACACACTCTGCAATAGGCCAAAAAGGATTAGCTTTGCTAGATTCAGCCAAATGCTGTGAAAAAAACTTGCACAGCACTGGCACAGACCTGCCTGGCAAAAACTGATAGGAACTGATGTAACCTAGTCCTGAAAAGGACTCCAATTACAATTAGTCTTTACTCCCACAATCTATCTATTTAAGAGCACAGACCTGCCTGATAAAAGTCGTAGGAAATGCTGTAACCTAGTCCTTAAAAGGACTGCAATCACAACTATTCCCTACTCCCAAGCTATCTGTATATTTGTGCGAAAATTGGCTTGAAATTAACAAGGTATAGCGCACACAGCAACAGCGGTGCCGTCTAACACGCAGCTGCAGCAGTGAGAAAATGGTGGCGACGGGGAAAATGGCTTGGTCTTATAGGGCAAGGACATGTGACATACACTGCCAATCACACATGCCCTTGCTTGTGTGAAAAAAAGCACTTCGCTCCGTGTGTGCGCTGACAGATTGCACCTCCCCACTGCAAATGCGGGAAAGAGAAAAAAAAATGGAGATCTTCATTGTTCCTGCAGAGATCCATCCCCTGCCCCTCCCCCCGCCCCGCTGTACACTCAAACTGCGTATTAACATTAATTTTCATCATTACTGAGAAAAAATCCAGTTATGATTTTGGTGCACGAACAGTTATCGAACATAACCTCGAACAGCCGAATTTTTCTCAAATTGTTCGTGTTCGCCGACCGGCTCGAACACCGCCCAAAACAGCTCGAATTTGAGATTGGCGAACAGTTCGAGTAGAACAACGCTCATCTCTAATTGCAATGATCCAAAGAGTCCTGAGACACAATGCCATCCATGAGTTTATTTGTAAAACAAAAAATTACATCTTTGACAGAAATGCAATTTGCATAATAATTTTGAACGTGGTGTAGTTCAAATTGTTTTTATTAAGGTTTAAAGTATTAACAAAATGGCAAAATATAAAACCTTGTAAACGCTACAACTTGATTCAAATTTTTCAATTCTGACCAGTATCACTTTGTGATAACTATGGAGTAGTTTTATATATCCCAGCGATTGAGACTTTTTTTTTTTCAGAATACACTGTACTTTTTTAGTAAATTTAGGTCAATATATATTAGATATTTTCATTAATGCAAATCCTGACAAAAATGTGAAAAAATTGTAAAAATTTTTACAAACCTTACATTTTCCTCTGGATTTTCTATGGAGCCCTGAGCATTTTTAAGCTCTTAAAACATATGGTCATATTACAAAATAGTTAATAAATAACATTTACCATATGTCTACTTTACATCAGCATTCTCTTTAGGATGTCAGAAAGGTTAAAAGATTGGCAGCATTTTTAAAGGAAATTTACAAAACCTATATATTTAAGGATCACTTCACTTTTGAAGTGACATTGAGGGGCCTATATATTTAAGTAAAATCACTAACATATTTTAAAAACTTTACGCTTCAAAGTATTCAAAACCGCATTCACAAAAGCTTGTTAACATGTTATGTGCTTCAAGGGAATTAATGCAAACTGGAAGGTTTTTTTTTTTGTTTTGTTTTGTTTTTTTCCAAAATTTGGCTTTAGCACCAAATTTATATTTTTCACAAAGTTAAAAAAGAAAATGGAAACCAAAATTTGTTACTCAATTACTCCCGAGGCTGCTGGTACCTCATAAATAATCAAAAACTACTGTATTTGGCACACAGCAGGGCTTGGAGAGGAGGAAGCGCTATTTTTATTGGAAGAGATTGCAGATGCCATATTGCATTTGCAGAGCTCCTGAAGGTGCCAAAACAGCAGAAACCCCACACTACATTTTGGAAACCCCTCAAGGTATTGTTAGATAGGTGTGATTATCATCTTGAACCTACAGGTGCTTCACAGGATTTTATAGTATTGGGTCGTAGCCCCAAATTTCACATTTTGTAACATGAGATATTGTACAACAGATTGTGGGATACAATTTCTGCTAAGTACACCAATACCCCACATACAGTGAAGGAAATAAGTATTTGATCCCTTGCTGTTTTTGTAAGTTTGCCCACTGACAAAGACATGAACCGTCTAATTTTAAGGGTAGGTTAATTTTAACATTGAGAGATAGAATATCCAAAAAAGAAAATCACATTGTATAAATTGGATAAATTTGTTTGCATTTTGCAGTGAGAAATAAGTATTTGATCCCTCTGTCAAACAACACTTAATACTTGGTGGCAAAACCCTTGTTGGCAAGCACAGCAGTCAGACGTTTTTTGTAGTTGATGATGAGGTTTGCGCACATGTCAGGAGGAATTTTGGTCCACTCCTCTTTGCAGATCATCTCTAAATCATTCAGATTTTGAGGCTGTCGCTTGGCAACTCAGAGCTTCAACTCCCTCCATAAGTTTTCTATGGGATTAAGGTCTGGAGACTGGCTAGGCCACTCCATGACCTTAATGTGCTTCATTTTGAGCCACTCCTTTGTTTCCTTGGCTGTAGGTTTTGGGTCATTGTCTTGCTGGAAGACCCAGCCACAACCCATTTTTAATGTCCTGGTGGAGGGAAGTAGGTTGTCACTCAGGATTTTATGGTACTTGGCTCCATCCATTCTCTCATTGATGCAGTGAAGTAGTCCTGTGCCCTTAGCAGAGAAACACCCTCAAAACATAATGTCTCCACCTCCATGCTTGACAGTGGGGACGGTGTTCTTTGGGTCATATTCAGCATTTCTCTTCCTCCAAACACAGCAAGTTGAGTTACTGCCAAAGAGCTCAATTTTTGTCTCATCTGACCACAGCACCTTCCCCCAATAACTCACAGAATCATCCAGGTGTTCATTGGCAAACTTCCTGCACATGTGCCTTCTTGAGCAGGGGGACCTGTGTAGTACAGGCGATCAGACAATCACAGCTTCTAGTCTCCCATGGAGACTATTGAAGCATGTGTGAAGTAAAAAAAAATGTTTTAAAAAATAAAAAAAAAATCTAAAAAAAAAAAAAAAAGTTTAAAAATCACCCCCCTTTCGCCCCATTCAAAAGAAAACCAAAAAAAAAAAATCAAATATACACATTTGGTATCGTCTCGTTCAGAATTGCCTGATCTATCAATATACAGTTGTGCTCAAAAAGTTTACATACCCAGGCAGAATTTTTACTTTCTTGACCTTGTTTCAGAGAATATGAATGATAACAAAAAAACTTTTTCTTCACTCATGGTTATTGGTGGGTGAAGCAATTTATTGTCAAACTACCGTGTTTTGTCTTTTCAAATCTTAATGACAGCCAAAAACATCCAAATGACCATGATAAAAAGTTCACATACCCTGGTGATTTTTGCCTGATAACATGCACAGAATTTGACACAAATGGGTTTGAATGGCTACTAAAGGTAACATCCTCACCTGTGATCTGTTTGCTTGTAATCAGTGTGTTAGTTTAATAGCTGAGTGAGTTTCTGGGATCCAGCCACTGACGTTTCTGTATTGTGAGTCATGGGGAAAGCAAAAGAATTGTCAACGGATCTACGGGAAAAGGTAGTTGAACTGGATAACACAGGAAAGGGATACAAAAAAAATATCCAAGGAATTGATAATGCCAGTCAGCAGCATTCAAACTGATTAACAAATGGAAAATCAGTGGCTTTGTAAAAAACCAAACCAAACCATAGTCAGGTAGACCAACAAAAATTTCAGCCGAAACTACCAGGAAAATTGTTCGGGATGCAAAGAAAAACCCACAAATAACATCAGCTGAAATTCAGGACTCTCTGAAAACTAGCAGTGTGGCTGTTTCAAGATGCACAATAAGGAGACACTTGAAGAAAACTGGGCTGCATGGTTGAGTCGCCAGAAGAAAGCCATTCCTGCGCAAATGCCATGGAGTATCTCTCCTACAATAAGCCAAACAGCACAGAAACAAAACTCAAAACTTCTGGAACAAGGTAATTTGGAATGAAGAGACCAAAATTGAACTTTTTGGCCACAACCATAAATGTTACATTTGGAGAGAGGTCAATAAGGACTATGATGAAAGGAATACCATTCCTACAGTAAAGCATGGAGGTGGATCGCTGATGTTTTGGGGATGTGTGAGCTGCAAAGGCACAGGAAACTTGGTAAAAGTTGAAGGAAAGATTAATGCAGCACACTATCAGCAAATACTGGAGGCAAATTTGCACTCATCAGCAATCTGAAGATGCACATGGGACGTACTTGGACGTTCCAACATGACAACGATCCAAAACACAAGGTCAAGTCGACCTGTCATTGGCTATAGCAGAACAAAGTGAAGGTTCTGGAGTGGCCATCTCAGTCTCCTGGCCTCAATATCATTGAGCCACTCTGGGGAGATCTCAAGCGCGCAGTTCATGCTAGACAGCCCAGGAATTTACAGGAACTGGAGGCTTTTTGCCAAGAAGAATGGACAGCTTTACCATCTGAGAAAATAAAGAACCTCGTCCACAACTACCACAAAAGACTTCAAGTTGTCATTGATGTTAGAGGGGGCAATACATGGAATTAATGTATTAAGAACTGGGGTATGTGAACTTTTGATCAGGGTCATTTGGATGTTTTTGGTTGTCATGAAGATTTAAAAAGAGAAAAACACAGAAGTTTGACAATAAATGGCTTCACCCAACCAATAACCATGAGTGGAGAAAAAGTTTTTTTGTTATCATTCATATTCTCTGAAACAAGGCCAAGAACGGAAAAATTCTGCAGGGGTGTGTAAACCTTTGAGCACAACTGTATGAAAAGAATTAATCCAATCAGTAAACGGCGTAACTAGAAAAAAAAATTGAAAAACACCAGAATTACGTTTTTCTGCAATAAAATGCAGTAATGGGCAATCAAAACATCGTAACTACCCCAAAATGGTATCAATAAAGAAGTCAGCTCGGTGCGCAAAACATAAGGCCTCACTCGGCCCAAGATCCCAAAAAGTGGAGACGCTACAGGTCTTGGAAAAATGGCAACTTTTTTTTTTTTTTTTCTTATGAATTTTGGAATTTTTTTTCATCACTTAAATAAAAATGAAGCTATACATGTTTGGTATCTACAAACTCGTAATGACATGGAGAATCATAATGGCAGGCCAGTTTTCGCATTTAGTGAACATGGTAAAAAAACAAACAAACCTGGAATTGCAGTTTTGCAATTTCACCACACTTGTACTTTTGAATGACACCATTGGTTTTACCAGATTGTGTACTGGAAAAAGGTAAAAAAAATTCCAACTTGCCCGGCAAAAATAAGCCCTCACACGGCCATATTGTCCGAAAAATAAAAAAAAGTTATGGCTCTGGGAAGAAGGGGAGCAAAATACGAAAATGCAAAAACGGAAAAAGGTGCGGGGGTAAAAGGTCAGTTCTCCTTTACATTGCGCTTTGCGCTGAGCAATTGCATTATGGTTTCCATTGAAATCTCTGAAGTACATGATTCAGATTAGACCCCCATAATTCACTATAATGAGGCAGAGTTACTATGGACTCTGTAACAGGCTTCTGTTCCGTGTTAACCGTTTTATACACCTCTGAAAAGACTGACATCGATAGCTCCTAAAAAGATGGATACCGACGGATAATAGGGCAGATGGAGTCCAAAGTGTCTCCATCTGCTTCATTGTAGTGAATGTCACATCATGGGCTCTGTCTAAATCTCTGAAATAAGTCATTCACACACAAACGCTGATGCAAGTGCTCAGCGTAGAGCGCAGAATAAATGTGAAGAAAGTCGTATTGAGATCTTTGGGAGACAATGAACAAATCAGCAGCGTTTCTAGAATTGGTTTTATTTTATGCCGGTCGCCGTGTGGTATAAATGATAAGATGGCTTTATTCTTCTGCGTCACTATGATTATAGCAATGTCAGATTTATATAAATTATTTAGGCTTTGATAATATCACACAAAAAATTTTGTTTTTTCACCACATTTTGAAAGCTATAATTTTTCTAGTTTTCTGCCGACAGTCACGTGAGGGCTTGTTTTTTGCAGAATTAGTTTAAGTTTTTATTGGTACCCTTTTGGAGTATAGAAAAAAAAATGTTATCGCTTCCTGTTTCGATTTTTTGGAAGGCAGAATAAGCAAAATACAGCAATTCAGGAATTGTTTTTAGGGGTCATCTTTTATGCTGTCCACCCTGTGGTAAATGGGAATAGACCGTTTTATTCATCGGGTCAGTAGAATTAGACTGAGTTCACACGATGCGTTTTTCATGCGTTTCCGCGGCGTTTTTGCAGTTGCGTGAACGCCGCGGAAACGCATGAAAAACGCATGGTAGAAAGGCAGCAATGTTCCCCAATTGAAATCCGCATGTGCTGTGCCCATGATGCGGATTTTTCCGCAGCGTAAACGCTGCGCTCAAAAATCCGCAGCATGTCAATTAATTTTGCGGAAACGCTGCTTTTTTGGCGCCATTGACTTGCATTAGACCGCATGGAATACGCATCACTGTATATGTTGATGTGCTTTTCATGCGGTCTAATGTGCGGATGGTACCCGGGTGTGGATGAGAGGACTCTCATCCAGACCCAGGTACCATTAAAAAAAAAAAAGAATAAAATAAAAAAAATATATATATATATACTCACCTTCTGACGGCAGGCGCAGTGCTCCTGCTTGGTTCCCCGCACTTCGCGGTTGAATGAAGAAGGACCTTCGCTGACGTCAGAGTCATGTGACGGGTCACGTGACGCTGACGTCGGCAGGTCCTTCAGTCTTCACTGTCGGTAGCCGGGACCGAGCGAAGCAGGACACCGGGGGCCATCAGAGGGTAAAGTATATATTGATTTTTTATTTTTTGACATTCACACACTATATAAATCCATGCCGGCTGCATGGATTTATATAGTGTGAAGTTGACAAGCACTTTCCAAGTGATGCTAAAATCGCTTGGGAAGCGCTTGTCAACCCGCATGCGGAAATGCAAGTGAAGACCGCTTCATTTCCACATGTCCCTGGCAGGAAACCGCATGTACAATCCGCATGCTTTTTTCCTGCCAGGGAGATGCAGAAATGCTCAGGAAAAAATCCTGAGCATTTCTGCATCGTGTGCACATACCCTTACAGTGATACCACATTTAAGTAGATTTTTTTAGATTTTGCGGCTTTTACACAAAAAAACAGTTTTATAGAAAAAAAAAAAATTGTGCTTGCATCACCACTAAGTTAGTTTTTTTTATTTTTCTGCTAACAGAGCTAAGGGGGGGCTTGTTTTGTGGGTGGACCATTTTCAGGGACACTGATTATTTTTTACGCATGACTTTTTGTATAAGTTTCATTCCAGTTTTCCTCTATGCTCTGCTATAAATCGCATGATGCTTCAATACATCATCACACGGTTTGCTAGAGCTATTACCATCTTCGCCCGCTGTAATGACACTGCGATTAGCCTTCCCTCTATATGCTCCCATATAAACTAATATATTGTAAGTGGACAGTATGGGGGCAGAACTGTAATATCCTACACTGCAATAAAACAGGAGCTGTGAAGTCGACATCATTATCGGTGATAGGAAGGAGCCTCTGTCTATGATGTGTGGAGAACTTCAGTAGAACAGTCCTTGCAGTTTCATCATACAGGAAGTTCTGCGGTCACTCTTCAGAGAACATGAAAGCATATCATGCCCATAATTGCCATAACACATTACTTACCTGATGAGAAATATACCATGCAGTTTTAAGAAGAACTTTCAGATGGCATTAAGTTAGTTGTTCCTTTCTAACAGAATTATACACACAGGCTGGCTAGTTACACAATGAATGAAAAAAAAAATAAAAGCACTGGTCTACTATTTTAAGCATGTGGTAATCCTAAATTGCATGCTTATGTAGAGTATTCGCTTCCTCAGCTGAGCAGTTCTTCTCCTTAAATGTTCTCACTACAATAAAGGCCACTGACCGCAGACCTGAACAGATATATCTGAATGAAAATTAAACTACCTGATCATTAGGATTGGTGTAATGTACCTCATTAAAGAAGTTGTCCAGCTTTAGGGTACAAGTCTGAAGTCACTATGTGACTGCAGACTTGTGAATGCTCACACAGAGTCCATGAAGATTATCTGACGCCAGACGGTCATATGACCGCAAGTATGCGATTTACTTACTTCTAGCCACATTCCAACTAGACGTGTCCGGCTTTGCTCAATGCAAGTGTAGTTGGCATGTGATCGCATGTATGGAAATCACATACTTGTGAGCACGGGCCCATTGCTCCCGACACCAGAGAATCCTCATAACGTGCACGCTATGAAATTTCACAAGTCTGTAGTCTGAGTGACTGCAGATTTCTACCCCAAGGTCAGACAACCTCTTTAAAGGCACTAACGTATATTTTGACTACAATGCAACAGACAACCATGGACAATTGTAATATTTAACATCATTTGAGGCCTAATTGAGGGTAGATTGATAGATACTAGCAATTTTTAGTGTGATCTGTCAGATGCAACCAAGTGAAACATGGAAATGATCTATTGAGTAGAGTGGCCTGTGGTATTGACACAGACAACACTGTTTGGCAGAGTTATATTGGCCAGTACTAAGCAACAATAAGAAATGTATGGCCACATGATAACAATGTGACCATTATCACTATGCTACTGGATTCTTTTATGGATAAATCTAGGCTACGCATTGTGTTAATAAAGGCAGCTATAAGAGACTAAGTAAACTCTAAGATGTGTCACAAAGGGCAGCGATTATATTTATTCCTTTGATATAGGAGTGGTTGACAGCTGAAACTGGGGGTCTGCTTTACATATCTGTAGTGTATAACTATTAAGGTTTTATTATCCCCAGTTTTTGTTGTGGAATTAATGTCAATTAAAGTAGCAATTGTAATTCTAATAAAGTTTGGATATTTTTTTTTTTATTAACCCCTTCCAGATATAAACATAAAAAGGTTGTATTATGTAAAAGCAACTGATATGTTTGAACAAAAAAAAATATATCTATAAAAAATAAATTTTCCTTTAGTTTATCTGCGAGTCAAAAACTATCACTTTGAATACACCTGTAGATTATAGATATATGTTATAAGCACACTTAATGATCGTATGTTCTATAATATTTGTAGAACACTACTTGTTGTAAAAAAGCCATTAGCCAGCCTCCTTATAAGTGCCAACTCTAAATATCTTGAAACGAACAAAGCCAACGGAGAGATATAATGTGATATAACATGCCAAAGTATTTATGGATATTACACATATACCAATGTCTATTGAAAGAACAAAATGCATAGAAACCATGAATATATCTATAATTACACGTTGAAACTTTCCATTTTCCTGTACATCACCAAAACAACCGGGGCTGTGGAGTCGGTAACCCAAACCTTCGACTCCGACTCCTCAATTTCCATGACTCCGACTCCCTCATACATGGCTCATGTTTAAGTGATAAATTCACTGTAGCACAGATTCATCTCAGCTAAGTCTAGACCCTTAGATCAGGGATAGGATAGACATTTATAGGACAGTTCATAACTTTCCCAAATTCTTATGAAAAAATATTCCCCACAAGCTGCATTGAACTACTGTACCCAATTTATTATATATTTTAGGAGTCGGTCCATTTGACTCAGACTCAGACTCAGACTCAGACTCAGACTCAGACTCAGACTCAGACTCAGACTCAGACTCAGACTCAGACTCAGACTCAGACTCAGACTCAGACTCAGACTCTTTATGTAGGGGAAGCACAACATAAAGGACAGGTCTAGACTCCTAAAAGCTAAAAAGACACAAAAATAACTGTGCTATTTGGCTAATAAAAGTGATCAAAGAATACAGCGGACACACAGTTATGAGTCCAGCGTCATTAAGGAGGGAGCGTTCCTTGTGTGTGCCATGTATGCAGTCACACAGTCATCACCGGGACTGGCAAGGAGAGACGGAGGCTGTGCTACCGTCATCAATACACGGGACTCATACCTACATGTACAGTGGGGAAAAAAAGTATTTAGTCAGCCACCAACTGTGCAAGTTCTCCCACTTAAAAAGATGAGAGAGGCCTGTAATTGACGTCATAGGTAGACCTCAACTATGAGAGACAAAATAAGAAACATCACTGCTCTAGAGGAGATCTGCATGGAGGTATGGGCCAACATACCAGCAAAAGTGTGTGCTAACCTTGTGAAGACTTACAGAAAACGTTTGACCTCTGTAATTGACAATTAAGGATATGTAACAAAGTATTGAGATGAACTTTTGTAATTGACCAAATACTTATTTTCCACCAAAATTTGAAAAAAAAATTCTTTCCAAATCAGACAAGGTGATTTTCAGGATTTGTTTTCTCATTTTGTCTCTCATAGTTGAGGTCTACCTATGATGTCAATTACAGGCCTCTCTCATCTTGTGGGAGAACTCACACAATTGGTGGCTGACTAAATACTTTCTTTCCCCCACTGTACATAACATACATCAAATCTTTTACATAGAGAGAGGTAAGGGTGCCGTACACAGACTAGGACTATAACAACTCTAATCACATATTTAATTGGTATAACAGATATGTATCTATTCATAGATCAAAATCAAAGCTAGACTTCTTCAAAATGTAACTAATAATTAAGTACATACAAAAAAGCCAACAAAATGAATTAGTTGACAGTATGTCATATCTCATTGAAGCTTGTTGCCATTTTATAAAGAATTTATTCTCACTACCTTGCTCGTTTGCAATTGGCCAAAATACTTATTTTCCACCAAAATTTGAAAAAAAAATTCTTTCCAAATCAGAGAATGTGATTTTCAGGATTTGTTTTCTCATTTTGTCTCTCATAGTTGAGGTCGACCTATGATGTCAATTACAGGCCTCTCTCATCTTAAGTGGGAGAACTTACACAATTGGTGGCTGACTAAATACTGTTTTTCCCCACTGCAAGTACATTCCTTGATTACTCCTATTAGCCAAATGATACAATAATTTTTGTGCAGTTTTAGAAAATGGTAGACCAAAAATGTCCCCCATATTATACTGCCTTTACATAGGAGCAGCCCAGTCTGATGACAGATTGGCTATACTTTTGGCTAAAGATAAAAATGTTAAACCGTTAAGAATGAAAACACTGGCTTTACATTCACTTTATAACACAGCAGATACCGCAGCTTGATATCAATTCATAATGTTATAAATAAATTAGTTTGTGATCAATGAGTTATGCATATGGCAGGTCTTCAGAGATAAAACTCCAGTAGTCCAGTGTATTCCAGTTACACCCAACCATCTTCTTTGGTAAAGTGTCCCTCTAGTCCAAGTCAATCATAAGATCTTGAGATCAGAAAGATGAGACTCAATGACCGTATGGTCTGATGCACTGATTCATGGAGAGGAAAGTCCAGACGGGTGTGTGGTATCTGCAAAGCAAGACCCTGGGGGCTAGAGCAGGATAAATGCAATAATCCAACTAAAAATTATTATGGCTAATCCTGATCAACAGAGAATGAACTGTAAAATCACAAAAACGAACAGTCACAGATACTGTTTAGTATTGGTCAGGCGGTATATAATACTCAGTCACTGTCTTCACTTTCTCTGCTGTCCTGATTACTTTTATCCCTCTTATTATTACCAGTAACCGCTCGCTGTGCCTGCGGACTCTCTCCAAGTCTGCCATAGAGATGTTCATGATCAGACTTCCATTTCTGAAATGCAGCAGAGTCTAGGTCTGGATTCTCCAGGACTTGGTTAAGTGATTGCAACTCCAAAAGCTTTGCCTGGAAGACAGAGAATAATCATTAAAACGCAGAGTTCATTAAGGAATTTATGGTTTTAGGAGGCTGGCTACCCAGAGACAGCTCTTTAAAAGTGGATCCACAAGATAATCATTCATGAAGCAGCTCCTGCCTCCGCAAATGGCTGAGCTTACCAGAAGAAGCTAGAGGCAGACCACAGAGGAAAAGTACATGGTGGCCATTTACTATAATTTTGCACATGAAGAAAAGTGGACTCACAGCGGGGTTTAGTTATTTCTGTTATCATGTCAAAATTTTTATTACAGCCCCTTCTACTGTTAGGTCACACAAGCATTAGATTTTATCCATAAGAACAGCCTTAAAAAGGGAATCGGTCATGAGGTTTTTGTCACCTAATCTGAGAGCATCGTTATGTATTGTTAAAGATCCTAATTCCAGTGATGTGTCACTTACTGGGCTGCATACTGTAGTTTTAATAATATCATAGTCTTAATCAGTAGGGTTTTATCACTAGAGGTCTAGCAATCCTGCTGCCATGTAGTCCTCCTTTATAACACCACCCCACTACTGATTTGCAACTTTCTGCCTATGCACAGTGTACCCAGGAAGCTGCCAATCAGTGGTGTAGGCAGGGTTATACAGAGCTCAGCATTTAGAGAACTGGTAGAACTGCAACATATAAAACTGTGAGTTTATCAAATGGACAACAAGAAGCCTAGTAAATGACAAATCATTGTCATTAAGTCATCACTCCACTCATGCTGATCAGTTGCTGCAATCATTTTTATCCTAGACTAATTGAAACTTTCAGGCACAATATGTTGGTAGTGCAATCAGGGTCGGCTCCAGGTTTTTGTGGGCCCTGGGCGAAAGAGTCTCAGTGGGCCCCTTTAACACATACCACGATTCATGATGCACAGATACCACAGAGAAATATAGGTATACAGGGTGGTCCAAAAGTAGGTGGCCAGAAAGTGTAATAAGGTTATGAAGGGGGAGATTTATCAAACATGGTGCAAAGTGAATATGTGGAGTGATGAAGCTTCTTTAAAATTATCCGGCCATATTAACAGACATAATTGTATTTACTGGTATAATGAGAACATGCATTTAACATTAGAACAACAACTAAATGAGCCTGGTGTCAATGTTTGGGGTGGTATTTCAAGTTTTGGTGTTTTAGGACCAATATTTTTTGATGGAACAGTCACAGGAGATAAGTATCTAAAAATTCTAATGAATCAAGTTGTTCCCCAGTTACAGCAACAGCCTAATTCAAATGACCTTTATTTCCAACAAGATGGGGCCCCTCCACATTATTCAAGAGTAGTCCACGAGTATCTTGGTGAAACATTTCCTAATAAATGGATTGGCCGAAGAGGCCCACTTGATTGGCCGGCACGTTCACCAGACTTGACCCCAATGGATTTTTTCTTTTGGGGAGTACTCAAGGACAAAGTTTATAGTCGAAAACCAAAAAGTGTCAGTGATTTGAAAAATTACATAAGATGCATTTCAAGAAATTAATACCCAAAGAGACTTCTGCAAAAAAAAGTTTGTTGAAGCGTAAGAGGCAACTTCAAAGCTGTGCAAATTGTAATGGAAAACAGTTTGAGCCCCTGCGCTGATAAAATTTAAGGGCTTTTGTATTATTGTTCAGAATAAAATTTAATTGTCAATGTTATGCTTGTGTTAGTAAATATAATTTTATATATAAATTAAAATAAATGTTATTATTTTCTGTCCACCTACTTTTGGACCACCCTGTATATAGTACAATACCAAAGATTTCACTTCTTACATTACATGACAGATATCTATTGTAAATTCCACAATAGCTCAGAAACCAGCAAATCGCTCCATAAAATGCTCCATACAGGATACTGGCCCCATAAAATGCTCCATACAGGATACTGGCCCCATAAAATGCTCCATACAGGATACTGGCCCCATAAAATGCTCCATACAGGATACTGGCCCCCCATAAAATGCTCCATACAGGATACTGGCCCCCCATAAAATGCTCCATACAGGATACTGGCCCCCCATAAAATGCTCCATACAGAATACTGGCCCCCCATAAAATGCTCCATACAGAATACTGGGCCCCATAAAATGCTCCATACAGAATACTGGCCCCATAAAATGCCCCATACAGAATACTGGGCCCCATAAGATGCTCCATACAGGATACTGGGCTCCATAAAGCATACTGGGCCCCATAAAATGCTCCATACAGGATACTGGGCCCCATAAAATTCTCCATACAGGATACTGGGCCCCATAAAATGCTCCATACAGGATACTGGCCCCCATAAAATGCTCCATACAGGATACTGGCCCCCATACAACGCTCCATACAGGCTGTTCCCCCCACATAATGCCCCATGCAGGATGTCACCCCCCCTTATAATGCCCAACGCAGGATGTCACCCCCCCCTTATAATGCCGAACGCAGGATGTCACACCCCCTTTATAATGCCCCATGCAGGATGTCACACCCCCTTATAATGCCCCATGCAGGATGTCACACCCCCTTTATAATGCCCAACGCAGGATGTCACACCCCCTTATAATGCCCCATGCAGGATGTCACACCCCCCCTCCCTTATAATCCCCCATGCAGGATGTCACAGCCCCCCTTCCTTATAATGCCCCATGCCCCCATACATTTAAAAAAATATATATATCTCAAATACTCACCTCACTTCTCATCTGCTGCCGCTGCTCAGCTCTGGGCTCCAGCATCGCCGGCCTCTTCCCACTCTGCACTGTGACGGCTCAGGAGAGAGCGCGGTGGAAGAACGTCACCGCACCCTCTGACCTGAGACGTCACAGTCAGAGTACGCGGAAGAGACCGGAGCTGCTGTGGAGGCACGGGGAGGGGTAAGTATTGTGCCGGCTGCCGGGGCCCTGAGCAAGCGGGGGGGGGGGGGGGGAACGGGCGCTGACACTGCTCTCCTCCACTCACTGGTGCCATAGGGCAGCAGGGTGCCCGACGACGAGTGGGCGCCCCCCCCCCCCCCCCCGCCTGCTCACAAAAGTCATTATCTCAGTAAATTAGAACAATTAACAAAAACACCTGCAAAGGCTTCCTAAGCATTTAAAAAGGTCCCTTAGTCTATTTCAGTAGGTTCCACAATCATGGGGAAGACTGCTGACTTGACAGATGTCCAGAAGGCTGTCATTGACATACGCCGCAAGGTCCCAGAGTTCCAATTTTCATTTGGAAATGAAGGTCCCAGAGTCTGGAGGAAGAGTGGAGAGGCATACAATCCAAGCTGCTTGAGGTCTAGTGTGAAGTTTCCACAATCAGTGATGGTGTGGGGAGCCATGTCATCTGCTGGTGTAGGTCCACTGTGTTTTAATCAAGACCAAAGTCAGCGCAGCCGTCAATAGAATCTATGGGGTATTGTCTAGAGGAAGATGAGAGACACCAAATCCAACAATGCAGACGAGCTGAAGGCTGCTATCAAAGCAACCTGGGCTTCCATAACACCTCAGCAGTGCCACAGGCTGATCGCCTCCATGGCACGCCGCATTGATGCCGTAATTGATGCAAAAGGAGCCCCGACCAAGTATTGAGTGCATTTACTGAACATACATTTTGGATTTTAAAAACATTTTACAAGAGGTTGTTATAAAGTATTCTAATTTACTGAGATAATGACTTTTGTGTTTTCATTGGCTGTAAGCCATAATCATCAACATTAACAGAAATAAACACTTGAAATAGATCACTCTGTGTGTAATGACTATATAATATACGAGTTTCACTTTTTGTATTGAAGAACTGAAATAAACTAACTTTTTGATGATATTCTAATTTAGTGAGATGCACCTGTAACTGATCATAGATTATGAGTATTCTGCACTCACCTTCAGTGTGCTTTGAAGAACACGTAAAGCGTGTGCCTTCTGGTTTATATCTGGATTTTTGTTGCGACGTATGAAGGATCTCCTGTACTCATCCCGTGTCATTGCAGTCTTCTTACCAATAAGAGATACGCCTCCTTGTTTTAGGCAAGTCATCATCATATGAAGATCATCATCAGCTATAGTAAAAATAGTGAAAGGTCTGGTCACTTTTTTTTTTTTTTTTTTTTTTTTTTTTAAACAATTTTACATTGTTTTTTTTGCAAAATATGGATTTAAAAAAATGATATATGGATAAACTGAGGTCCTTATGGTCTAATGTTCTATATAGGTTCTAAAATATAAATCTGACATACCACATTAAAAAAAAAAAAAAAGTGTTTAGTTTAAGGTGTTGTCCCCTACTATGGTGTCCTAAAGATAGGTCATCAATATCAGTAGTGGAAAACCCCTTTAATGGTGACTGGCTGCAGTGGTCACATGCCTATCTGGACCGATCCAGTACCATACTCCCATTGCATAATCAATATAATTTCATTTTTTTCCCCATCTAAGGGAAGTTATATATTGAGTATACACGATAGGATCTACGATTCTGCACAAAGCCTTTTACATATGTGTTTTAAAGTCTATGTAACTTGTTCATCTTTAGGAGAAGCCAGTCTATAGTCTCAAGTGTTGTGTGCGATGTCTGCATGCAGGCAAATTTTCCAACACAAGCTGTATTAGGCCATGGCCACACTATCAGTATTTGGTCAGTATTTTTTCTCAGGAGTGGGAGCCAAATCCAGGAGTGGGTGATAAATGCAGAATTGGTGACTTGTTTCTATTATACCTTTTCTCTGATTGTTCCTCACCTGGTTTTGATTCCCACTCCTGAGAAAAATACTGACCAAATACTGAGAGTGGGGCCGTGGCCTTAGGGAAATGTTCACCCATGTATGGTGTATCTAAGGCTTTATAGGATTCGAGCCATCAAACCTATCGGCACTATAGAATGACTTCAATAGAAGTTAGCCTTAGAACTGGCCCATGAGAAGCCCATCAACTGAAATTATTCCGCAAGAGCCATAAAGACAGATGATATTTAAATAAAAGTACAAAATAATAAGGGACTTTACTGGATTTCGCTGCTTGTCCGCCTTCTGCCCCTCCTTCACAAGGAATTACTGCCATTGCTTCAGGTATATTTTTGACAGGTGACTGCTTCAATGGCTGGGTATTGCTAGATTTTGGGGATTGTCCCCCTTCAGCTCCCTCATCACGAGCAGATGCTAGCTTTGATCCAGGAATATTCTTAGATGGTGACTGTATCAAAGGCTTCTTTATCTGTACCTGAAAGGAAAAAAAGAATTTACTTAAATTTCTCTAATCTTTCTATGTTGACTATGAATTCTATCTGCAAAATTCACAAACCTAGTTGTATAGAATTGAAGACTGAGTAAAAGTCTCACCATATCATGTGATCGGACATGATGCTCATCATCTTCAGCTTCTGTCTCACTGTAACAGTCTAAGGGAAGGATAATAGTCAGGTCACTATATACCATGGATGTCAAACTCAAACTCACAGAAGGCCAAAATGAAAAACTTGGACAAAATCGCAGGCCAACCAGTATACAGTACAATGGGCCCCACACAGTACAATGGGCCCCACACAGTCCTCCACACAGTACAATGGGCCCCACACAGTACAATGGGCCCCACACAGTACAATGGGCCCCACACAGTACAATGGGCCCCACACAGTACAATGGGCCCCACACAGTACAATGGGCCCCACACAGTACAATGGGCCCCACACAGTACAATGAGCCCCACACAGTACAATGAGCCCCACACAGTACAATGAGCCCCACACAGTCCTCCACACAGTACAATGGGCCCCACACAGTCCTCCACACAGTACAATGGGCCCCACACAGTCCTCCACACAGTACAATGGGCCCCACACAGTCCTCCACACAGTACAATGGGCCCCACACAGTCCTCCACACAGTACAATGGGCCCCACACAGTCCTCCACACAGTATAATATATTATTAAACTTACTTTCAGGTTATGGGTTTAAAAAAAAAAAGTTCTACGAAACGCAAGCTTATCAAAATTTTGGAAATTGTTTGTGTAATAAGTGAGATATTGAATTAAATCTTACTTTTTAAAGGAGTGTACTCATTTATGCTGAGTACTTTAGCTTAATGATCTTTTTGCAAACAGCTATACCTCCCAACCCTCCCTTAAGGCCCCGTCACACTTAGCGACGCTGCAACGATCCCGACAACGATACGACCTGTCAGGGATCGTTGCTGCGTCGCTATGGGGTCGCTGGTGAGCTGTCAAACAGGCAGGCTCACCAACGATCAGGGAAGCAGCGACATCGTGGAAAGAATCTTTCCACGATGTCCTGCTCCTGGTTACGAGCCTGCTGAAGCAGGAGCAGGCTGGTAACTATGGTAAACATCGGGTTACTAGGGGCACACGCGCACCTAGTAACCCGCTGTTTATCATGGTTACCACTCTGCTACAGTGAGCGAGAGGTTACCGCTCACTTTAGCAGGCTCGTAACCATGATAAACAGCGGGTTACTAAGTGCGCGTGTGCCCCTAGTAACCCGATGTTTACCATAGTTACCAGCCTGATCGCTGCTCCCGTGATCACACACAGCGATGTGTGCTGACCAGCGGGAGAGCAACGACCAAAAAAAGGTCCAGGACACTTTGCAGCGATCTCACAGCAAGGGCCTGATCATTGCAAAGTGTCACACATAGCGACATCGCTGGTGAGGTCGCTGTTGCATCACCAAAACCGTGACACAGCAGCGATCTCGCTATGTGAGACGGGGGCTTTACACATGTATGCTCTATCAGCTAAGAGTATACGTATTCTCAAAAGGCTAAAGTGTAACCATACTATCAATTTATACGTTATAAAAATTTTGAAAATTGCTCTCGTGTTCAGTGAGATATTGATCAACATCTTACTTTTTAAAGGCCATCTACTTGTGGTACCCAGTACCTGGTCTACTGCTGCTAAGTGAAATGACTGTCATGTGGCAGTAGATTTGTTCCAGTGTGCAAGAACTACTTTGGGCACTGTGAGTTAGGAGATGTAATACCGTGCATATGCGTACACTGAGAATTCATAAATGTGCATTGTAATTTGTACTTTGCTGCAATCTACTGGTCAATGTATGCCCTTTTAACGGCGGTCATTAAGGGACCTTACTCCTCAGCACCGTTAAAAAGCGGAGCTGTTGAGTAAGTGAATAGCGCCGCCCAACAAGCCCAATTCCCACGGGTGACAGCTGCATACGACGCTGTCAATCGCAACAGCAGTATCAAAGTGGTTAAAGAAGATTAAAAGGTAATTACCTAAAGAAGAGGAAGGTAATTACAAAGAAGTTCCTATTCATCATAAAAAATCATTGGGTTATTTTCAATAGTAGTGGACAACCCCGTTAAGTTTGTGGGTCAAACGTGAAAAAATATATATAGAGGATGAGCTGCTCCATTTTGTCATTTCTGGTACATTGTAAGGGAAATTTAATAAGATTGTTTTTTTTTTGTTTTTTTTCTTTCATACAGGCCGTTCGAGACTTTCCACAGAGGAGGACATCGGCTGATTAGAGAGATTGCTGATAAGAAAGTTTCGATACTTATTCAGGAGAATATTAAGAGAATAGTAGTCACGCTGTCCTCCCTGGGAGAGCCGGCAGACATGATATCAGCTCAGCCTGCTCATGTGAGGTTGTTCTGAGGGATCATAGGATTGGAAGCATGCCACAAAAGAAACAAAAAAACAGAATGCAAGATTGGGTTTGACTTCAAACAAAATTGATTGTAGGCCTGTGAAACCATAAACCAAGTTTTTGTAATTTCCCCCATCATTATACACAACTACATATTTTAATATCAGAAATAAATACCTTCTTCTCGCGAATGGCTGGAACTTTGTGGAGCTTTATATTTCTGCAGCGTTTTTAAGAGAGAAGTTAACCACCTGCAAATGTGATAAAAGGGAAACCACTGAGAAAGATACAGACAAGGGAGAATATCTTGTGATTAACACACTTACTTGTAAAAGCCCTTGCACAGTTTACAAACTGAATTAAAAGGGTATTTCCAACAAATTGAAAGCCATCCCTTTTCCATAGTGGTTCTGTGGGAAGCATTTATGCTGCATGTTAGTGTACATAGTGGCGAGATTATGATCCGTAGAGCAATAATCAGACCTGCTCAGGTTTGTCCCCCATGTTTAACATGTATGTCGGAAAAGTAATATACATGCTAAATGTGTCAATTGCATTCTATTGTCAGGTGAAAAGAAAAAAAAAGTATCCTTTTGACCTTAATCTGGTTCATACCTACATTAGTATATTCCCCCTAAAACATAAGGAATAGCAAAGTAGCCCAAGAGCCATAGCATAATATATGGCAAACATCTGTTGAAAGTAGGCATCGGAAAGCTCCAGTGGTGACAGCCTGCACATGGACCGTAACATCACTGGAGCTCTTTGGTCTCTTAATAAGAACATTGCATTTTGCACAGTGAAAAGCTTTTGTTTTTGTTTTTTTACTTATTATTCAGAAGACTTTGACTGGTAAAACTACAGCTTGACATAGAAGGGGCAACAAGAGTACATTCCTTTACACATGGGGAGGTGAATATGCATTGCGACAATTCTTTTCTTTTTCAGAAATAATGAGGACAGTTTGGCGACTGGCACCAGACTTCAGAACTGAATAAGAAATAGAAAGCAAGAAAAAAAAACGAATGACCGTATTAGATTTAATTTTTAGAGTGGTTGTGAGGAAGACTGGTGCCCAACAGGATTCAGTGTCCAAAGCAACTACCAGCCCCCAGAGGTCTGCCCGGGGGAGACCTGGCCCAAGTGCAGCGTGCATGAAGCAGCAACAGCCATAGCAGAGGCCTGGACCTGGCTGGACCACAAGTTTGCTCTGATGTATGCCAAGCGTGCTTTCGTGCACTGGTACTTGGGAGAGAGAATGGAGGAAGAGTTCTCAGAGGCACGAGAAGATTTGGCAGCGCTGGAGAAGTATTATGAAGAAGTGGGAATAGGCTCGGTTGCCAGGGAAGAAGAAAGAATAGGCTTGTTCCAGCTCCTTGGTGCACGTTTAAAAAAAATGTTATTGAAAAAAATCCTTAAAACATAGCAGCAAGACATTGATGAAAGCAAGAAGGCAAAAAAGTGATGCCTTTTCGAACGCGTTCTTTGACAAAATGCTGAAT
This sequence comes from Phyllobates terribilis, assembly GCF_046119375.1. NCBI lineage: Eukaryota > Metazoa > Chordata > Amphibia > Anura > Dendrobatidae > Phyllobates > Phyllobates terribilis. The sequence continues at coordinate 642,453,358 of NW_027362762.1, forward strand.
AGCATTCAAAATATGTAATTTTTTTGCCTTCCTGCTTCCATCCACACCTTGTTGCTATGTTTTGAAGATTTTCTCAAAAAAAAAAAAAAATTAAACTTACACCCAGGAGTAAAGCCTATTTTTGCTTCTTCTATGTCCACACGTATGGCCTGGACGTGGTTCCGTGCACACAGGATCTCCTCGTTGTAGCGATGAGCCGGCTTCTTTTCTCTTTTTCCCAATCGATTAACGGGGAGGCTAAGGAGGGAGAGGAATTCTGAAGTGATAGAAGGAACCAGTCAGAACTGGTGTAAGTAAGGGGGATGTGTTATTCAGTTACTTGTAAACTGAAACTTACAGAGAACAACTATTCCAATAAAAGTTCTATTGATTGTAATATTTATTTAACATAGGAATGTAAATGACCGGTCATTTGTTGATATCTTCTAACAAAGTACCTTTGGTGTTCAAGGATGACAGCAACTAATTAGATTGGGTGTAATTTTCTCAGAGATATCATCTTGTGAAATATTATCTGTTGGTTTAAGAGGGTTTCTCCCTGGCATACCATGGAAGATCAAAGCTTTTAACTGAGATACATTGGATGCTTTAAGATCTAAAAGATGATTGAACCCTGGGGAGGGAGAGGTGTTTTGGACATTGAGAGATATACGAGTTACATACGGAGACAGAGAGAAGAGAAGAGAAGAGAAGGAATATTTTTTCAAAATCTGGAGACATCAAGAACCAACATTACTTTCATTCTGGGTCAGTTGCGCATACCATCCAGGATTGTTATTATACGAAGCTAAGTATCTTAATTACTCTCATTTATTGATTTAATTATTGTTTAATTTTCCTTTTATTTGAAACTTAGTTATTTGTAATCTCTTAAGAATTTAAAAGAAAATTACAGTAAGTAAAATAATAATTGTTCACTCATTTAGTGCAAATCATTTCTTTTATCCATAACAATCTTACAAATTATAAACCTGTTACAATACAAAGTTGGTATCAGAAGTGGGATTGCTTTGGATAAAAAATGTTAGCAAACAAATTAAGTTTAGCAAATAGTAAAGAAGGAGAAACAAAGTAATAATGTTGATGCCAAATCTCTGCCAGAGTGGATGACTAGTTCTGGAGCCTGGGCCCCAATGGCACAAGAATGTAACAAATATATGGAAGGACAGCGCTTACCAAATCCCCTGGAAGCGATTGTCAAATTTGATCTCTATATGATATGATGCCGCACAAAGAAGCTGCCGCTGTCGTTGGATGGGTATGCATGCAAGCATTTCAAAGTCAGCAAGAAGAAACTGATAACCTCCGCCTTGAGCTGCAGGCAGCTATACAGCAGAGAGTTGGGTTGCAATCCATTTTGAGAGATCAAATAAAACACCAAGACAGTGTAACAGATAGTTTTGAAGCTTAGGTGGTTAAAAATGTGAATAAGAATAGGTTTAGGAGGAGGCAGCAGCCAGTGTCAGATATTCGTACTGCACAGATTAGAACCATGATCGCACATGGTCAGATTTGCTAGAATGGAAAGGCTCTGACAGTAAGACAGATGAGGAAGAAAGGCATGCCAGACCCATAGTAACAACAAAAACTAGGAGAGAAGTCACACAGCATAGTGGAGATAGGATGGATGTAGGAAATGCAGCTACAGGAGCAGAAGCTGCAATGACAGAGGAGACTAGGGGGTACACAGCAGGAGAGCTAACAGAACTGGGTGAATGTTTGTTAACATGGATTCTCAGGTTATGGGATCATGGTTCAGACACCATAATGCTAAACAGTCGGGAGGCAGTAGGAATAGGCAGTATTTGTATTGATCCTATGGTACGTCTAAAAATGAGACGTGCCCGGGACACTATAGAGAATTTTTCCCTATTGCACCTGGTGAGGGATTCAGTGGCACAAGTGTATGACACTCCTATTGAATTAGCACCACAAACTCGATGGGAGTCTCTTGCAGACGGAGTTCAGAGATTGAGAGAAATTGCATGCATAGGTGGTGTAACTCGAGATCCTTTGCCAGGTTCAAATAATGATTTTGCTGTTGTGGAGGACTGGAAGGGACCGGATGCTGCACCGTTCACAGTAATGATGAAAAATAAATTTATAGAAGGTGCCCCACTTTCTTACAAAGCGCCATTATTTACTATGTTCAGTGCACTTATGGGAAATTCCACTACTGTCTACACAGCAAGCAGTTTAAGCTCTCAACTTGGTGCTTTAGAGAAAATAACAGTGCCAAAGAATAGAACTGCAGAGAAAGTGGAACAGAAAGGAAACAGAAAGGATGATACTCGCATAAAAATGTCCAGGAGACAGTTATTCTTTGCTTTGATAGCTAGTGGGATACCAAGGCAGGAGATACATGGGATCAGCACTAGTGAGTTGTTCAAGAGGTGTTTTGGACATTGAGGGATATATACGAGTTACATACGGAGACAGAGCGAGGAGAAGGAATATTTTTTCAGAATCTGGAGACGTCCAGAACCAACATTACTTTCATTCTGGGTCAGTGGTGCATACCATCCAGGATTGTTATTATACAAAGCCAAGTATCGTAATTACTCTCATTTATTGATTTAATTATTGTTTACCACTTAGTTGTTATTTGTAATCTCTTATTGTAATTTTCTTTTAAATTCTTAAATAAAATAATAATTGATTACTCATTTAGCGCAAATCATTTCTTTTATCCATAACAATCTTACAAAATTATAAACCCGTCACAATACAGTGCTTCTAAATCAAAATCTCTGCAATATTATCTACCACCCGCCATGATCTTGCGGCAGCAATTTCTAACCCGAAATCAAAATTAACGGTCACAAGCTCTCAATACAAGTCTATGAGAGCCGGAATGAGGAATGGTACATCCATTAGCGGGACCACCAGCAAATAGAATGTAGCAGTTAGTCCAATGTTGGGAAAATTATATGGACAAGGCCAGCAGTCCTATGGTATTTAAGGGTTATCCACCATTTAGGCCAATTTTTTTTTCACTTAAAAGCATGTATTTTGAACTAAAAATCATTTTTGAAACAGGGCTTCAATACAATTTATGTACAGTTTGGCTTGTATAGGCTCTGTTTTCCTGCATGTTAAATTCTAATGTGGTCTACAATCATAAGTAAGCTGAGCGAAGCTCTGAAAAAGACAAATTAAAGTTACAAACTCCATGTCAAACAGTCACTGCGAGCTGACTGATGGATTCTCAGTTAACTTGTTCGGCAGCCAGCAGTAGACAGTGAAACACAGGCTATAGAAGGAAAATATTGCTAAATTATTAATGAGACCCAATTGCAAATATGATTTATAGTCCCAATTGCATTCACTTAAGAAAAAAAATGTCCTCATATGGCATGGCCAATATTCAAATAGCCTCTTCATAGAGAGAGAGGACTAGAACTCTAGTGCCATATATTGGATGTAGCAATCCTCAAAGTCAATATGGATCCTTATGTGAGAGAAGAGCCAAACCAGACACTTTCACAGGTATGCATTTCTGGTTTGGATTCTTATTCTAAGCCATGCGGGTAGGTTCATTAACGGGTCAATATTGATTTCTAAGATTGCTACTTCTAATAGAAAATAAACTCTAGTGTCACCTTTCTCTACTAAGGCTGTGTGCCCACGATCCAGAGCCGCTGCGGGTTTGACGCTGCGGACTTATGCAGTGTCAAACCTGCAGCGGCCAGATGTTACAGCATAGTGGATTGGATTTGTAGAAATCCCATGTCCACTATGAGTCTGCAGCACACCTGCGGAAAGTGACATGCAGCGCGTCTTTCCAGACCGCAGCATGTAAATTTCTCCTGCTGGTCCGCATGCGGACTTTCCCAATAGACCTAACCTCCATGAGGAAAGTCCGCAGGTGAAAAAAAAAATAAATGGTGCTCATTAGCATATTGAGCGGAAGCCGCTGGCAGCATCTCCGCAGCGTCGGGGCTGTAGCAGGTTCCAGATGGTAGGAAAGTAGCCCAAGAGAATATTTGCACATTTAAATTCCCGGAGGAGCATTGCATGGCCTATCAGTTTCCTTATATCGGCTTGGCACCCTCACAAGAAGAAACGTTCCTCTATGGACAATATTAAAATATATACCAACAAAATGCAACAGTACACTACAATTAATAAATAAATTCCACAATTGATTCACACATAAAAATGTAAGGCACTTAGTTAATCGTATTTGATCAAAAAGTGTATAAGCCATCCTCCAACGACAAGCTGTACCTCAAGGATGGACCCAAGCTTTCCTGAATCACCTTCTCGGTGTCTGAAAGCCTGAAATGTACTGGGGAAGATGTACACCGTGTATTTGATGGATGGCTTATACACTTTAGGATAAAAACGGTTAACTACAGACCTTCTCCGGTCCATACTGCAGAATACTAGCAAAATAATTATACTGCAAAGATTTTTATGCCTTTAGGTTCATTTTGTAGAAAAAATGTAAGCGTTTATTCTTTCCTAATGTTTTATTTCTAAGTGATGAAACTTTAAGAGGAAAAGTGGCCAGTTTTTTACCTTTTACTCCCACAGTTCTTTTGTGTATGCAGATTTAATTTTTTTTTTTCTCAAATCCACCATATGGTTCCATAGATATTAAGGGTGCTATAGTAAGAAGAGGTTACTCACACTGCAATCTACTTTGTCTATTTGATCAAATACTGGAGAAACCAGGAGTATTGAGGCAAGATGCTGCTCCCACTGTTGTCCACCCTGTCTTTCTCATTTAATACCAAGAGTGCTGAGGTAAGAAGAGGCTGCTCACACTGCTGTCCACCCTGTCTTTCTCATCTAATACCAAGAGTGCTGAGGTAAGAAGAGGCTGCTCACATTGCTGTCCACCCTGTCTTTCTTATCTAAAACTGGTGATACCAGGAGTACTAAGGTAAGAAGAGGCTGCTCACATTGCTGTCCACCCTGTCTTTCTTATCTAATACTGATGATAGCAGGAGTACTAAGATAAGAAGAGGCTGCTCACAGTGTTGTCCACCCTGTCTTTCTTATCTAATACTGGTGATACCAGGAGCACTAAGGTAAGAAGAGGCTGCTCACACTAGTGTCCATGTCTATCTGATGTAATACTGGTGATACCAGGGGTGTTGTGGTAAGAAGAGGCCCCTAACACTGCGGTCCATCCTGTCTTTCTGATCTAATACTTGAGTTTCTAAGGGTATTGAAGTAAGAGGCCACTCATGTTACTGTCCATCCTGTCTATCAGATTGAATACTGGAGATACCAGGAGTACTGAGGTAAGAAGCTGCTCAAACTGCTGTCCACCGTGTCTATGATCTAATACTGGTAATACCAAAAGGTGTTGAGGTAAGAAGAGGCTGCTCACACTGCGGTCCACCCTGTTTTTCTGATCCAATACTGGAGATACCAAGGATGCTGAGGTAAGATGCTGTTCACACTGCTGTACACCCCGAGTATCTAAATGACATAGGTAAAGGTATTTCCAAGCTCACAACTCTAGAGCTTCTGTCAGTGTAACAAGGCAGTGACCATTTTAATTCTATAGTGATTGCCTCAAAAGACCAAACAATTATTATTTGCTAAATAAAGTATTTAGGAGTTTATGAATTTATTTTCTATTGTCAGAGAACCCCTTTAAGGTATCCTTGTCATAGTTAATATCAAGCTCACAGAAAAGAGCTTTAAAAAGTAGGAATTTACAAGATACTGGTTGATGCACTCACATTTCCATGTCAGTCAGCTTGTCTGCAGCAAATACAAATGTCTTGTAAGTTGGGTGGGAGAGCTGAAATTCACTGGAAGAAACAAAAATATAAAAGCCCCTAAATTGGCTTTTAGTTATATTTTAACAATGGCTTTCAAAAATTACTTTAATACTTACTACTTTTTTTTTGATTTGGTCTCTGGAGGTTTTTCCAAACTATATACAGAAATATTTAGCAGTCCCAAAGCCTTTTCCTCCTAGAAGATAAAGAACCCAAATAAAAACTGGTTATGTTTTTACATCAAAGCGATTTCTTTCCCGTAGCAGTCAATCACTTTTCACCTTCCTTGGCCAGGTTAGATTTTTCAATTCTCATGTGTCATTTTAGATCGTAATAAGTCTGGAATGCCCCTAAATATCTGAGTTTGAGACTGTTTTTTTTTTTCTTTCATGACCCATTGTACTTTATGCCTGTGGTAAAATTCTATCAATTTGATTAGCATATATATTTTATTTATATATTAAAAAAAAATTTTTTTATAGACTTAAAAATGAGCAAGTTTCATTTTTTTTCATTTAGATGCACTTAAAACAGATAATACCATGCAAGGTAGTTACCATATGTCTGCCTTGTCACCAACTTTTTTGAAACATCCTTTTATTTTGTTAAAATGTTAACAGGCTTTAGCACCAATTTTTCATTTTTTTTTTTTTTTTAACAAAATTTACAAAGTCTATTTTTAGAGAGCACTTCACTTTTGAAGTAACTTTGAAGGGGCCTAGATGTGAGAAAATCCTCAAACAAGGCCCCGATATAAAAACTACACCGCATTCAGGAAGTTTATTAGCCTTTAAAGGTAATTCACAGAAAGTAACACAAAGTGGAATGATTAAAATAAAAAAAAAATAAAAAAAACAAAACTTTTTTTCCCACAAAAATGTTGCTTTAGATTTAAAGGTTTCATTTTCCCATGGTGTAAGGAAAGAAAACAGACCCCTTAAATGGATACACAATTTTATATGAGGTCGGTGATTTTGATGGAAATCCCGACAAGTGCTCAGTGTAAAGTACAGAATAAATGTGAACCTAGCACTACTCTGAATTTTTGGAGGCAGAAAGAACCAATAAACCACAGTACAGGAATTGTTTTATTTTTTACACCGTTAAAAGGAACCCATCACCAAAAAAAAAAAAAAAAAAAAAACGCCATTAACCTACAGATATGGGGTTAATCCGCACGGTAATAGTGTTATTAACCTGCCTGGCGCCCGCACTTAGCCGTACACTGCTGGGAGAAAATAGTATAGAGAGCGGCAGCTGATACTGGCTCTGTATAGGGGCTGGGAGTGCGGTTACAGCTGCCGCTCTCTATACTATTTTCTCCCAGCAGTGTTCGGCTAAGTGCGGGCGCCAGGCAGGTTAATAACACTATTACCATGCGGATTAACCCCATATCTGCAGGTTAGTAGTGTTTTTTTATGTTGACAGGTTCCCTTTACATTTAGTGGTACACTTCTGTACATTAAAACCCTTGTATGTATGCATGCATGCATGCATGCATGTATGTATGTATGTATGCATGCCACAAGTAAAATTGTCTTTTGTTTGCTTTGCCATATTCTTACAGCTATAATATTTATTTTTTCTGCTGAGAGCTCCTCATCAGAGCTTAATCCTGGGAAGAAATATTTTGCATATGTGCGGCGTAACTTCAGTCACATATGGAAGTGTGGACATGTGGAGACCACTCAATATTACCTAACCAGTGGATGAGAGGTTTGAAATGGCCCGGCTTTATCCATATGTTTGAGTTTTGGTGATTAAGCCAATCCAGTATTCTGGCAGACACCGCTGATTCAATGAAATAGAGGAGCTGGAAAAACAAGGTTTTCACTTGATTTGCTCTTCTTGGTTCCTTAAACATTTTCTGGGGAGGGAGTGTGGAATTGGTTTGAAACTAGTAGGGAAGGCATGCGAAGTTGTTCATTTTCAGTATATTAAGGCTTCTGAGCCAAAAGAAGCCGTTCTTTTCCCATTTATAAAGAAAAAGAAAATATTTAAATAGGAGCAATGAGGGGTGCATACCTTAAGCCAAACATGTCAGCGGGAACTGATGGAATCAGCACCCAGAGATATTTGAAGGTTCTGGTTTGCCAGGTTAGGGCATAATTATTGGTCTGAAGTGGACCATCTGCAGATCCAGAATTATAAATCAATAGAGTTGAGCACAACCCAAAGCCCAGCAAAACTCCTCCAACCTGTCAGCTTTCCCAGCAACCAGGCGTCAGAACCCCACTGATCTATCACATGGATGGTGTGACCAGACAATCCCTTTAAAAGGGAAGGTGCCGTGATTTTAATTTTTGTACTAATTATTGATTATAAAATCAATTATTTTTAATACAAAATTAAAGGAACTGCATTAATATTTTTATATATATATATATATATATATATATATATATATATATATATATATATATATATATATATATATATATATATATATATATATATATATATATATATATATATATATATATATATATTTTTTTTTATTTCAGCCACTGGGGGCTGCCATTTTCATTTGGGGGTGTGCAATTGTCTGAGCAGGACAGTTACACACCTCATTTACGGCAGCATAAGAGACTGCAGTCAGAAGACGACTGCATCTCTTCTATTGAGACCGCTTCTCCTGGCTCTTAGCTGCGACCTGGGCTGTCCAGTTCACAGCACCAGGAGGAAATCGGACATGTTGTAGCCAAGGTACGCTGTGGGCTTCATTCCCCCCCCGTCATCGCCAGCACTGCTCTGATAGACAAACCCATTTTTGACAAATCATAGCAGTCATCAACCCCAACTACCAATACCCTCAATTGCCATTGCACCAGGGCAGTCGGCAAGAGGCGGGCAAAGCACCAGAACTGGGGCATCTTACGTGACGCAACACTTATGGGGCGGCTGCGGGCTGATGTTTTTAGGCTGGGAAGAGACCAATAACCAGGGACCTTTCCAGCTTAATAATATCAGCATGCAAGATTTCTTAGAGACGAGTTAGTGCCCTAGACCCTGTTCTGTTATTGGGCTGGTCTTGTTATTTGCTGGTAGGTCTTTCATGACTGGGAGTCAGAAGATAGATTTTCTAGAAGATCACCTAATGTGGGAATAAAATTACTAGATTCATTCAGTTGTTTTTGGCAGAATTCTGACATAAAACAAAATGTCGCAAAATTTTTGCGAAACTAAGATGCACAAAAATTGTGACTTTTGGAGTTCTTACAAAGTTCATGTCAGTCAGTCATGGATTTCGAAGACAAATCAGGTTGCACAGTCTTCAGCGGTGTCTTCTAAATTTCAGGCTCAGTTCGTTTGTGTGGAGTTTTCATCTGTCATAGCTTCGGTATGATCTTGCAGATGACATGATCCTCTACCTCCTCTCAAGTCTGATGGCTCATCTGTGCAGGTTGTGCTTCACTCTCAGCAGCCAGTGTGTTTTTAGGCAATGGCACAAAGAAATCAGAAATAGATTGAGATGGCCTCTGTTGCAGTGAGGACGCCTTGGGTGACTTTTCAGGGGGACTTTAGCCATATGGAAGACTGCATTCCTCCTCTTATTCTGTGAGGAGCAAGTCTGGGATGAGTCACTGTAAATGACATTTTTAGTCTGCCCAGCACTTAGAGTGTACCAGGACCTCTCTTTACCTGTACAAAAAGGTCTTAGTGGGGGCAATCCAGGAATTGGAGTCAGGCTAATTTAAGGTCTGCGGTGGCAAGAGTTCAATTCCAGAAGATAGTCATAGAGCTATGACCTATTTCTAACAGGTCCTTTATAATACATTGAGGTAATCCTAAATTATTAGTAAAATAAAGATTGACGTTGCATTCTTCCAGGGTGGTGAAAGCTGTTACGGTGCATTTAAAATGTAGCTGTATGTAGAGAGAGACTTGTGCTATAATTAGGTAACAGTAGGTGGCAGTAGAGTACTAGGTGCCATTCCAAGTTTCTATGCAGTGTGCTGAACTTGTCTAAGGTATGGGTGCCATCCCTGAGATACTAAAACAGTTCTGCTGTGTGATGGATACCTCCTCGGGTGTAGAGGGAGAGGGTGGGGGTCACCTCTTCAGTGCCTCCTTATTTCGGCACTATTTTAGTTCCCAAGGCCTGACCTTTGCCTCCACAGACAGCTTGATGCTTGTGCTAGGCGCTGGTCAGAGCATGGGAGGACCTGTTCCCATGGAAGGTCCAAGGTGCCGAGGCTGGGATCTGCAGGTGTAGGTGCTGCAAGCTGAGGCACACAGCTCCGTCAAAGGTCCACTTCAGATACAGTACTAGGCCACATTCTGCAAGCAACCCTGCTTGTGGTGGAAGCCATACAGTTTAATATTCGGGGGTTACTTTAGTGCCTTAGGTGGAGGAGAGGGCTTTCGATGAAGAGTGTAGAGCAGATACGCATCCTGCCATTCTTGGTTTATTAGAAATCTAGCCACTGGCTCTAGTCATGGCACTAGGCCACAGAACAAGAATTACTCCTTTTAAAGTTAAGAGTCTCCTCAAATTGCTTTGTGTGGCTCGCCTAATAGCCCCCGATGAGGTTGATGGGATTGAGGTCGCTGGATTTAATGGAGGTCTGGTGGGGCACTGAAGGTAGCGAAGGCTCCTGTCCCAACTTCCAGAGCTAGAACTTATTTTTCCACCAACAAAGCTAAAGAGGGACTTGTTTTTTTGCAGTACGAGATGCCATCTTTAGTGATACCATTTTTCTTTACATATGACTTCTTAATCATTTTTTATTTCACTTTTTGTGTGGCAGTATGATGAAAAAACAGCATGTTTTGGAAGGTTTACCATTTTTATTTTATTTTCTAGTGCTCACTGTACAGGTTCATTCGTGTGACAGTTTTAGAGGACGAGGTCACTCTAGACGCAATACCAATTACGTGTACTTTTGTTTTTACATTAAAATTAGGTTTTTTTATGGAGTTTCCTTGATTTTTTTCCTCTTTTTTTCTTAGTTCCACTTAGTGACTTGACCTCTGAGTAGTCTGGTTGCCGGCCTAATACAATGCAATGCTCATGCACTTAGTATTTATTTTACTCCCTTATATAGCGCCATTAATTCCACAGCGCTTTACATACATTTTCATCGCTGTCCCCATTGGGGCTCACAATCTAGATTCCCTATCAGTATGTCTTTAGAGTAGGCCTGTTATATACTGCTGATGACTGGGCTTAATAAGCCACCGTTGCTGGACGACTCCAAGTAATTGTTTGACCTCCAGTTGCCATGACAATCATTGGTATCCCATAATTGCCACGTGAGTGGGTCATTGGGTTCAAGAGGGAGCCCCCTTCCCTCTTTAAACCTCCAAAAACAATCTACATGCTATTCACTGTGGAATCTAGAGCGATAAACAGCCAGGATCTGTGTTAGCATCGACTCTGGATGTTGCTGCAGGATATTGGTTGTCAGTTAAAGGAGTTTTCCCACGAACAAAAGCACATTTTAATTAAAAGATCTTCAAGTAATAATAAGTTCCACAACTGGATGTGTTTAAATAAAATGTTCCTGTGCTGAGATAATCTTATAAATGTGTCCTGCTGTGTACTGTGTAATGACTGTGTCTGACCATACAGGAACATGGTCTGATCATACCACATCGCCTACCACATATCATATCTCCCAGTCATCGCGGTGTCCCGATCGTTGCCATGGTGCCCTGATGTCATCATGACGACATCTTGGTCACCAGGCACTAGCAAGCTAGTTTGATCATGCGCAGTGCATGATCAAACTAGCTTGTGTCTGCAGGACTGCCCTGCCAATGTGACATGGTCAAACCAGCCCAGCAATACAAGAACTCAAATATGGCGCTACTTCCCTTCTGAGCTTTGCACTGTGCCTTAAAAGTAGTTTTCAACCACATATGGGGTATCTGCGTGCTCAGGAGAAATTGCACCACAAATTTTGGGGTCCACTTTCTACTGTTACCCTTGTGAAAAAAAATGTTTTTTGGCTAAAATAACATTTTTGTGGAAAAAAAAAGTGATTTTCACAAGTCAACGTTAGAATTTCCTGTGAAGCACCTGGGAGTTCAAGGGGCTCACCACATATCTAGATTAATTCATTGGGGGGGAGGGGGAGGGTCTAGTTTCCAAAAAGGGGGCACTTGTTGGGTATTTTAGGCACATCAGGGGCTCTGAAAACGCCCGCAGACCATTCCATCAAAGTCTGCATTCCAAAACCTCACTCCTTCCCTTCCAAGCCCTGACGTGCGCAGTAAAACAGTAGTTTTCTCCCACATATGGGGTATCTGTGTACTCAGGAGAAATTGTACAACAACTTTTAGGGTCCAATTTCTCCTGTTACCTTTCTGAAAATAAAAAAAATTGGGGCTAAAAGATCATTTTTGTAGAAAAAAGGTGTATTTTTTATTTTCACGGCTCAACGTTAGAAACTTTTATGAAACACTTGGGTGTTCAAGGTGCTCACCACACGTGTAGATAAGTTCCTTGAGGGGTCTAGTTTCCAAAATGGGGGTCACTTGTGGCGGGTTTACACTGTTTAGGCACATCAGGGGCTCCCCAAACGTAACATGGCGTCCGCTAATTATTACAGTAAATTTTGCATTCAAAAAGTCAAATGTCGCTCCTTCCCTTCAGAGCCCTGCCGTGCGCTCAAACAATGGTTTTCCCCCACATATGGGGTATCGGCTTACTCAGGAGAAATTGCACAACACATTTTGGGGTCCATTTTTTCTTGATACCCTTGAGAAAATAAAAAAAATTGGTTCTAAAGTAACATTTTTGTGAAGAAAAGTTAAATATTCATTGTTTTATTCCACATTCCAAAAATTCCTGCGAAGCACCTGAAGGGTTAATAAACTTCTTGAATATAGTTTTGAGCACCTTGAGGGGAGCAGCTTTTAGAATGGTGTCACTTTGGGGTATTTTCGGTCATATAGACCCCTCAAAAATCACTTAAAATGTGATGTGGTCCCTACAAAAAATGGTTTTGTAAATTTTGTTGGAAAAATGAGAAATCGCTGGTCAACTTTTAACCCTTATAACTTCCTAACAGAAAACAAAAAAATTTGGTTGTAAAATTGTGCTGATGTAAAGTAGACATGTGGGAAATGTTATTTATTAACTATTTTCTCTCTGATTTAAGGGCATAAAAATTCAAAGTTGGAAAATTTTGAAACTTTTGCCAATGATCCTGGATTTTTTCACAAAAAAACACAAGTGATATCGAAGAAATGTTACCACTATCATGAAGTACAATATGTCATGTAAAAATAATCTGAGAATCAGTGGGATCCGTTAAAGCGTTCCAGTGGTCAAAATTGTAAAAATTGGCCTGGTCATTAATGTGCAAACAGCCCTCGGGGGTAAAGGGGTTAATAGTGCATCATTTCAGGTTATGACGTTAATTGGAAATTAAGTAATGGTTATTTTATTATGTTAACACTTTACTGTTCATAGCAGAATTATAATATATGGCCAGTTGCTATTGTATGTGATCAGCACAAAGGGACATAGACCGACTGAAAACAGGTAAGATTAGAACGCACCTAAAGGGCTTTCAATGCATCAATGAGTTTCAGTAGTGACTGACGCTACACATTTACATTGTATTCATCTACTCAGAGCCGTGTATACCTGCGGTGAGCTGTACCAATATAATCGATCTTTCTTCAGAACACACCAGCAACGTTTCCACTTTTGGGACATGAAGCTGACATTTTCTTTTCTCTTCCACAGCCATCCATCACAATCGGGGCTGCCCAAGTCCTTGCAGGACACCCGTCTACGACTTAGCTTGGTTATAGTTCCTAGGTTTTAAGAGGCAAAAATTGGAATAGTATTTATAGCCATCCAGCAACCGCGACTGGAAGTAGAAGTAGTAATTCTAGCACTTTGTCTTGTAAAATTTTAATATTCTCCTGCTAAACATTTGTTTTTTAAATTTATCCACCAATTTTATTTAAATATTTAGCAATAAATTAATGTTCATAAATCCCACATTTTGTTCATGTAGCGAGTGCCAGTGATGTTAATATAATCACCTTTATGGCTTTGTGGTAGTCCTCCTGGAGCCTATGAATGAATACAAGTAAAAACATAATTCAGAAAATTAATTGCAAAGGAAACTGAAGGCAAACCTATCATTCCAGATGAATTTATTAAAAAAAACAGCCATGTACCGACCAAGGTATTGCCTGGATTCTCTTATCATCAACACCTTTCACCCAGTCTCTGGTCATCAGTTTTTCAGGCTCTCAGCCCCAGAAGTTGTGGACTAGCTACTAAGATCACACACTTGCCCAACACTATGCCAGGTCTGTTTCTAATCAATATCCTAGAATATCACCCCTTATTTATTTATAAGGCCTCATTCACACATCAGTATTTGTATGCCAAAACCAGGAGCTTCTCCAAAACACAGAACAGGTCAGTCTTTCAATTATAGTTTTTTCTCTGTAATCTCCACTCCGGGCTTTGGCATACAAACACTAATGTGTGAATAAGGCCTAAGAAATGAGAACTGTCATCTGGACTGCAGTCTCCTCATCTTGTGCCACAGATGCCAGCTTTATCTTTATTACAACATGATAAAAACGTTACACTGAAAGCGGATCGGTCACCAGATTTCACAATACAAAATGCATACATTCTTAAAATAGATCTCTTGGACCTGATGAGGCTGGTTTATTTACATTGAAAATCCATGCAAGAATGGCCGTATAATCCTGAAAGTGAAAGCAGCTTTCCACTTTAAGAAAAGGTGGCTTTTATACTTTTAAAATAACAAAATGGGACTGTTCTCCATCTCTATGGGTCCAGTGGTGGATCTCATGCTACACTCTCGTATTGGCTGCAGCGGTGGCATCACGTTAACAGTGCATGTCTTGCTGCAGTCAATCGCGGAGCTCTGCGACTCGTACCATCCTCATTGGCAGAGCCGCTGGGCTCAGCAATTGGCTGCAGCAGTGATGTGCACTGTTAACGGGATGTCACTGCAGCAGCCAAAACACAATGACTGAAGAAGCATCAGAGAAGCGGCACTGGACCCGGGGAGGGCAAATACTTGTTCTCCGTGAAGTAGAAATGCATTTAACAACTAATTTTGGCCTAGACAAAAAGTTGTTGCCCTCCAAAACTGACCTGGGTATGTGAGTGTAGGCAGGCATGTCTACATGCAGCGCTACTCTACTGTAACATGATCACTGATTAGGACTGACTTGTTCCTTGTGGTCATAGATGGTGTAATAGCCAGGCATAGGTGAAAAAGTGAATTTACTGCAAATAGATAGATAAATAGTACATCGGCCACCTGCGACTCGATTGTGGGGGCCGATGAATTATTATAGCAGGTGGGGGTCTGCTGAAGATACCCTTCACAGTCATGACGGACCTCCTGTAAAGCTCTATAGGAGACTGAAGTTTTCACTATAAAACTGCAATACTCAAGTTTTGCAGTATATAGTATAAGCGATCAAATGATCACAGGTTGAAGTTCCTTAAGGGGATTTATAAATGTAAGAAATAAAGAAAAAAAGTTTTTCTTAAACATATGTAAAATACTAATCACCCCTCTTTTCCCCCGGTTTTTAAAAAAAAAAAAAAAATTATCCTATTTGGTATTGCCGCATTTGTAAAAGTTCAATCTATTAAAATATATAATTAACATGATTGGTAAACTACGTAAAGAGGGGAAAAAAAAAATCTAATTGTAATGTAATAAGGAATCAAACCATCATGTGGACGCAAAATGGGCATCAGCCCCATCAACAGAAAAATAAAGGTTATGGCTTTCGGAAAATGGCAACACAAAGCAAACATTTTTTACAATCCATCTCTGTATAAGGAAAAATTAAAAGATATGGCTCATGGAAGAAGAGGAGGAAAAAATGAAAGTGAAACAAAAAGAAAGAAAAAATGCAAATAGCACGCAAGTTAACGGCTCGCTCACACTGGTGCATAACACAGCCGAGCGCTATGTGATGTTTTATCGGATAGCACTCGGCCCAGTGTTATTCTATGGGGCAGATTCGGCATCCGATAATAGGCTCACGTGCACCCATACAAGTCTATGGGTACGTGTGAAAGAAAGGATGGCACTCGGATGTCATCCAAATGCAGTCTGATGCACATGCACAGAGAATGGAGAAATTAAGTTATCCGGCTTCTCCGCACCTGTGCTGAGATTCTCTCATGTGAGAATCGGATCCCACCAAGAGGACACTTGGATCAGACGCTGTCAGAATTTGAGCAGTGTCATTAGCATAATAGGCCCAATTCTCTCACATGAGAGAATATAAGTCAGTGTGTGCCAACCCCAATACATCATCAAAAGTTTTACATGGCTTGTTACCCTTTTATCAATGTTTGGCGATTTCTGCTGCTTTTTATCTGCTTGGTGACTTTTAGGACTTATTGATGTGGTCTGCAAATTCTTGATTGAATCTTAAAAGAAGTAGAAAAAAAAAAGGATTAATTTTCATTACTATGGCCGTTAAAAGACTAATGATTGTCAGTTGTTTAAAGGGAATGAGTCTTCAGAAAATGACCTATTGTTTAAATCTGGAGCTACAATTTTTTTTTTTGTTGTTTAAAAGGGGTTGTCCACTACTAGGACAACCCCTACTCGATTTGAATGTTTGCCTCCGTGAAAATAAAAACCTCTTCTACTCATTGTCGGCGTCGTTCCGGTGGTTATAACATGGCGGCCCTGTGCCCAATCCGCGCTGGCGTCACGTAGGCCCTGCGCCCAATGCGCGCCGGCACTCACTTCCCCTTGATTACGTATAGGTCCGAAGACAGAGACAGTGCTGATTGAGCTTGCCCCCTTCTTCTCCAGTATCAGCACTAGTGATGGGTGATGTGCTGAAGGGGACTGTCCAAATATACTTTCTAAGGCTGCGTGCCCACTATGTGTTTTTGCAGCGGAATTTCACAGCGAAAACGCTTAAACTCTTGGTAATACGTGCCCCATGGTCCCCAATGATAATCCGCATGTGCTGTGTCCATTAATTTTGTGGACACGCAGCGTAATTGCCGCCATTGACTTGCATTAAATCGCTTAAAATCCGCATGACTACATGTGCACATGCAGATATGAAGCGATTCAATGTGCGGATGGTACCCGGGTCTGGAGAAGAGGAGACTCTCCTCCAGACCCGGGTACCATAGTACCGGTAGTTAAAAAAGAAATAAAATTTAAAAAAAAAAAAAAACACATTATACTCACCTTCCGATGGCCCGGTCTCCCTCAGCGATGCGTCCTGGCTCCTCGGCGGTTCGCAATGGTGTAAAAGGACCTTCCATGACATCATTTAGTCGCTGACGTCGGCGGTCGAGTAACCTGTCACATGACTAAATGACGTCATGGAAGGTCCTTTTACACCACCACGAGCCGCCAAGGACACCGTACGCACCGGAGAAGGAGACCGGGGGCCATCAGAAGGTGAGCATAATGTTTTTTGCTTTGCTTTTTTTACCATTTTTCATTCTTTTTTTTTTTTTCTTGGTCACACTATATAAACCCATGCCGCTTGCATGGATTTATATAGTGTGACCAAGTTGTCAAGCACTTTCCAAGTAATGCTAAAATCGCTTGAAACGCTTGTCAACCCGCATGCGGAAATGCATATGAAGAACGCTTCACATCCGCATGTCCCTGGCAGGAAAAACGCATGTACAATCCGCATGTACAATCCGCATGTACAATCCGCATGTACAATCCGCATGTACAATCCGCATGTACAATCCGCATGTACAATCCGCATGTACAATCCGCATGTACAATCCGCATGTACAATCCGCATGCGTTTTTCCTGCCAGGGAGATGCAGAAAAAATATGCAGCATTTCTGCTTCGTGGGCACAGAGCCTAAGTCTACCTCCTTTATCTCTCTCTGCATCAGATGTGACGGAAAAGGTAGAATTTGCTGGCACAAATATTGCATTACGTCATGGATGTCACTGGTCCTATGCCAACACAGAAAGGTGGAGGGGAAGCTAATGTTTTGTGAAAGAATGAACGCAGATGTGCAGCAGTACCAGTGGTGAAATTGGGACAACAGGGCGAAGATAATAAAAGCAAATTAGCTGTAGTTTTATTACTAAACATTTTAAAGAGACATTTATAAAATGTTTTTATCTGGCTGGACAACCTGTTACATAGCTGCATTTCAGGAACAAAACCAACTAACAGTAGCGATTGTCCTCTCTTCTAATTCTGCATTTCATTACATATTTCCAGAGTTTACCAGTTAAAGGAAATCTGTCACTAGGTTATTACTATGTAATATGAGAGCAGCATGATGTAGGGACAGAGACCCCAATTACAGAGATGTGTCCCTTACTGGTCTGCTTGTCCACACCACTGATTGGCAGCTTTCTGTGTACCGTGTACATTGACGCTGAGCAGTTGACTAGGAGGCCTGAGACATTAGTCCTGTAGTGATAATCTCCTACTGATAAAACACTGATTTTATCAAAACAGCAACACACAGCCTAGTAAGTGACATTTCACTAAAATCAGGGTCTCAGCCCCTACATCAGGCTGCTCTCAGATTACACAGCAGAAATTCGCTGACAGATTCCCTTTAATATAGATCTAGCATATACAATACCACAACATTAACTCTCACAGCTTAAAGGGGTTGTCCCACAAACAACGTACATTTTATTTATTAGATCTTGGGATAATAACTTCTTATTCCAAGATTCATTAGTTAAAATGTACTTTGTTCGTGGGACAACCAACCACTTTAAGGTCGAAAATTGCTATTCTAATTTACTTCTGTTACCACTCAGTCACAGCCCTTCTAAAAAAGAATGCATTAAACTAGGAGGCAACCCATTACAAATGTCACATCTCACCTTCTTGTTCTTGGATTTCGTCTTTATTAGAAACAGCTAGATTTGTTGTATTGGAGAGATTACTTTCAGACACGGAAGACCTCAGGACTCCAGGAGATAACGGAATGGACAAAAGGCTATAAGAAAATAAATATATGGTAGATCATTTCTACACAAAGGATAGAATGAACACCCACAACAAATATGTTATATAGAAACAGGTCTGAAAGAGACAAATAACAGACATTTACTTGAATACAGGAAACTGTCAATATAAAAAGCATAGTGGTATGGGTGGATTATTTTATCCGGCTCTAGTATAACACAATTTGGGCACACTTTAAGCTGATTTAAGCCTCCCATATACTTCCATAGCTGGTAGCCAAATGATTGTTTGGCCGATCAATGGGCTGGCAGCTGTCTCACCTGACTGTCCTATACACAGAAGCGCTCGCTCTGCAACACGCACTGGTATTCTCTACTTCAGAGAGTCACTAGCTGACTCCTCTGGTGGCGGCTTATCTCAATGAGAACAAAAGGATCAGAGATCTGAAACCTGACAAGCAGGAGCCTCATCTCCACCAATATCACCTGCCCGGGAAGTTGAGAGGCTCCAGTGTGGCGCCCCTGAGTGTTTGACCGCCACAGGGATGCTGCACTTCTCTAATGGAGTGTAGTGATCCTCCTCTGAGGTAAGAACAGTGTGATAGTCGTGACCCAACCTTTGCATCCAACACCACATTTCTCCACCAGAGGGGGCTAGTATGCACTAGGTGCTGCTCCCCTGGTTACAGGGAGACCGGGAACCAAGAGTTAGGGGAACCAGTTAGTGGGTGTGGGTGGAGGACTTTCAAGATAGTTACACTTTAAATTTCATATTTAATAAAAAGCCATCTTGGATCTTGGTTCTTTCACTGCCTTCAATCACTCTTTGACTGTCTCTATGCTGTCAATTGCTGAGTGGACTGTGATCTCCCACCCTAACGCGGATCCTGTGTGGGCCCACACCGGATGGAGACACAGCCCTCGTGCCCCGGCCTTGGGACGAGGGGTAGGTTGTAGACAAGGAATGTCTCAACCCGGTCAAGGACCAGGACCAAGAAGGCCTGGAGCATAAGAGTGTGGCTCCATAGCAAATGGATCCCAGGCAGGATGCAGACAGAGCGGTGTACGCCACTTGTCCTAGCCATGCTGATATATTCAGAAGGAGCCCGGCTGCAAGAGGGGTACCGGCCCCCGACACCCGACCTTGTTACTCCATGTCCTGGTCGGGAAAGCCCCGTAGGCCCTGAGGATCCCACCGGGTATTGGACGGAGCGGAGCGGCTACCCGTGCCCTTGTTCTGAGAGAAGCTCAGAGGGAGACCCGGCCTATTTGCGCACACACGGACAGGAAAGGATTCGGTCTGTAGTTCAGGAACACTCTGGTGTAGGGTCCCGACTGAATGCTGGACTTACGCGGAGGTTATCGGACCCCCGTCTCTGGTGACCGCAGGACTCAGCGGGGAGCAGGGAGTCGCCTTCCTTCTGCCATCTATGTGAGTAAAGCCTTGGAAGTTCACCCCTATGGCCTCCTGACTGTTTATTCTGCGCCACTCCGCGCGACGTGGAGCCTGTACTCCTCTACTACTACCCCCTCCATCCAGTCCCTCTGCCCTGAGGCTTTGCTCCACCTGTGGGGAGTAGTAATAACTTTGGCCGCCGTAACACCATGCCTCAGCGGACTGCAGTGGCGCTGGTAGCCTTCACCAGGTGCCACAGGTGGCGTAGTCTTAAATCAGCCACTCAACCCGGATAAGCCCACACCATCTCTTTTAATGTGACGGCCCTGAGCACGGGTCGGGTCCGGGCCACGGCTGCACCCCATCTCTCCATCACAGGACCCGACTCCGAGTCCCCCATCTCCCAGGGTAAAGAAAAGGGCTTTTCGAGAAGAGGCGTCACACCAGTACAAATTAGACTGTTGGCAGGTTTAGCTGACGTTAATTGAACATGAATGGGGGGTCTTTACCCCCAAAATAACCAAAAATAGAGATGCCTCTTAATCCCTCACTTGTCTTAACTAAAAACAATTGAGGGACACGGAAATTTACTTGTTGCCTTCCATTTCATCACTTTATGCTCAACGTGAAATCTCCTGCTTACCCAATAAGATGGATACATGATAAAATAAAATATTTATTAAATATTAACGTGGATGGCACACCATCACAACTACGGGAAATGGGGTGATCAGTGTCTGATTCATAGGGTTCAACTGCTGAGGCAAACACCAATGCAAAAAACAGGAAGGAAAGTGCATCTTTCTATCGTGGGACATAGAAAGATCTGCAAATTGAGATTCTGATTTGGCTATTATCCTAAGTCATATTGCAAGACTCGTTTAAAGGGTCAATTGTGACTTGTAGGATTGCCGCTTCCAAAAGGTGGCGCTTCAGTGCTCAAGTCCTCTTTCTCTCGGAAGTGGATATTTGCATATGGTGGGCCAAATATTTTAAGAATTCATCCAGGGTTGTAATTTCTCCTACAGATCCAAATCCTCTACTTTTGATTAACGCAGTAAAAAAATTCTAGCTGTCTGAAAGCTTCACTAAGGAGAGCTTATGCCAGATTTGTAGCTGTGATTGAAACTGGCCATGTGGTTTGATGGTCAACTGGGAATGTAGACTGGTAGAATTTCTGCGCAGGTGGAAGGTGCACTTAAAGGTTTGGCCATGCCAAGGGTGCACCAAGCACCTGTATCTGGTTTGAACAGTCATTTTATGCTGAAAGATTCCCTTTGAAGAAGAACCACCACAATTTTTTTTTATTCCCTAAACCTGTGTAAATGTATATGTAATATAGTTAATATAGTTATTTGCAGCAATATACTCACCGAGTGAGATGACCGGCGCGGCATTGAAAACCAGGGAAGATCGAGATCGGTGAGCATATTAGCCCACTTAAGCTACATTAAATATACATTTGCACAGGTTTAGAGAATAAGAGATTTAGCGAGAGTGCTTCTTTAGGTGTTGCAAACCGTAAAAGGAATCAGAAGGAAATTAACATCTGGCATGTTTTCTTTTATGTCCATTCATTTTTAGGTGTTCTCGGCCGTTAAAGAAATAAATCTGTTACCTGACTGTGGATTTTGAGCCAGAGTCTGACCCACTCCTTGGACGGGAGATATCCTGGAAAAAAAAAAAAAAAAAAAGCTGTGAAAACATTTAACAGCATGAACTTATTTGTAAAAAAAATCAAAGTGGGATCTCCCAGGAGATCCAGCTGACACATTTTCCAGGTAAGTACCATTTCCGCCAACAACGTACACTTATTATGTTTCCACATTATTTTATTTTGTCCAGTAACAGGATAGGAGGTAAGCCTCCATTTCATCCTTTGCCAAAGCATTGCAAATGAAGGGGTTAAAACCTTACAAGGTAAGTCTACATGCGGCTTGAATCAAAGGGGTCTGTAAACTTTCCTGATTACATTCGGAGGTGGAGATCCGGTCCTGATCATGTGCTGCTCCTCACAGAGGGCACAGGTTGTAAAGCTGAAGAAACATCCGATATGGGAGCCCTGCACCTGTGCCTACTGCACATGATGCCTGTCCTGTGATCAGCATGCTAAATTGACCAGTTATGGATCAGACCCATAACCTGGCTTGACTTTGTGCCCCCAGACCTGATGGCCACTTTCCAATGAGGTCCCCATGAGAGACATTCTGTCTGACCGATCCCAATCACGCATTTTCTTTCCACAGTAAACAGCCCTCATTGGAAAGGCATTTCTATGACTCTTAGTACACAAAGTGATTAAATATAGATTACAGCAAGTGATAATCAAAAAATATGGCTGCATGGATTCAAAATGAAGGCAAAGCAAAATCTGAAAATCTGTTTTGTGTTCTCGCTCTTCTGCACTTTTTTAGCTTCTTCACAGACTTGTTTTGGCTCCAAAAAACCTAAACAAAACCTGCATGTGTCCAAATAGCCACAGCAATATCTAATAATCACCCCCCATTTCAAAAACATGCAACTGGCATTGGCGACCTCAGGGAACGCCATGTTCTGAGGATTTATTTTGGAATTCTGCTGTATGTTCTCACCCCACCAAAACTCTGTGTTAAATGCGTTGTCCACTTTCGGCACAGATTCCTCACGGGTTTTTCGCTAGAATTCTGGCATAAAACACATTGAAATGTTGCATCATTTTTGCACACTTTTAAAGTTGAAATTTTGCGACTTTTGACTTCTTTATGCCGGTCCCAGCCTGCCCCACCAAAAAAAGGATGGAGCTTTGACAGCGCAAAGAGGGCATCGTCCATCTAACAAATTCATTCTACACTCATCAACACTATCCAGGAAAAGTCATGGAATTATCACAGGATTATTAGACATGTTAATGATATGCAAATGTGGAAACTAAATTTTCAATCATCTCTATTTATTCAGAATCAAAAGCGCAGAAATACATGCACTTACGCGGGAGACAAGTCCGCAGATGCTACAGGTTATTGTAGTAGGTTTTGTCTGCACAGACTGCTCACAGTAACACACAGCTTGGTGTTGTATTGCAAAACGGCTCCTCGGACACTTTGGAGAAATGGTCGTACCACTGGTTCCACGATTGATTCATTTTGTACTGAAAGCGAAACTGAACGTCAGATATGAAGCCTAAGGAGTCAGTGTCTACATAAACTATGAGAAGGCAATGCCATGACAATGGGCTATGAGTCAGACGTTCATCTACAGGTGTCCCATTGACCTCTCAGCACTGATCTGAAAAGACCATAAGACCATCATGGTGAAGTGCAAGACAGCATTGGAGGCTTGAATGGAGGTCTATCCTCTTCAGTGAGGAGTCCAGTTTTTGACTTAAATACAATGATAACCATAGATTTGTCCGGAGATCATGTGGGCAATGCCATTAAGAGGCATTCACAAGAATGTCACATTGGGCAGCCTCCTGTGTTTATGGTGCGGGTGGCATCATATACAATAGCCGGACCCTTCTAGTCTTCATTCCAAATACACTAACAGCTCGGCATTACATTGACTTGGTGGTGGAATCTGTGGTAAGGCCACTTAATGTTTTTCAGCACTATGTCAGGCTGCATATTGCTCATGCTAGTGTGAGCAGCTTCATGGCCTAAATGTGTTACAACGGCCTGCAGTGTATCTAGACTTGCCTAGCACATTTAGGATGTCATTGGTCGGCAATTGTAAAGGGAGCTGCCACAGTGGATCTTGATGATTTTGGTGCCGAAGTGCATTCAGCATGGCAGAACATTACCCAACCATTAATAACCTCATTGATTTCATGCCAGGGCTTGTGTGTATTTCTACATGTGGTGCTCATACTCAAATCTAGATGATTTTAAAAAAATTCCCATTTACATATCATTAACATATCTAACAGTACTGTGATTTCCATAATTCCATGACTTTTCCTTCTCAATGTTGCAATGTTGAGCAGTATGTAAATGGTCTCTTCAGAAAGAGGACTAGAACTCTTGGGCCACCAATTGGAAGTAGCAATCCCTAAAGTCAATATGGACCCCTTAGTGAGCCTTGATAAATGACCTAGAGGCCTTTTAAGTGTTGAGGAGAGTAATTTACTCAACAAAAGTGGCATAAATTATAGCAGACATTTATGCCAGCACTTTAATAAATTTGGTGCATCTTACCCCAGCAGTACCTTTATTAAGACTGGAATACAAAACATCAGTCTTCTTGTAACAGGGCACAAGTAAACTGACACTTCTTTCATCCCAGACCACCCCTTTAAAAATGTCTCAACATAAATGGCATTTGTGTGCCTAGAACTTGGCAATAAATGGAAAAACATATGTGGCTATTTTTTTGTTTAGCTAACACAAACAGGCCTAATAAGGAGAGAACCGGAGAACATGGCTGCTAAAACAAGTCATCATATCGATGACCATCTCTATAGTGGCAGTAAGGGGCACAGGCTCTTAAAACCGCATCATACGGAGAACTTGAAAAGTGAAAATGGTTAGTTCCAATCACAACCATTTTCTCAGATAAAATTACTTGTAACATGATGAAAACCATAGAAACTTAGAAATGCTGGCTACTGGGAGCAATTAAGTCATACACAATAGTGAGGGGTTTTGAGATCATCAGGTTAGGACAAAATATAGCCTATAAACAAAGTCCTAAATGTACCAACCCTTAAATCTTGAGAATTCAGCTCTGGAGAAATTTGTGAAATAGGAGTCAGAGTTTTGGCATATATAGTTGAAGACATTGTATTCTGGAGGCTTAGTTCTTCAGAAGGAGGTGCAGTAGGCGCCGAGTGAAAAATAATGTTGACTGGCAGTTTGCCATGTGATGAAGCCCCAGAACTTGGCCAGGTATTATGGATAGGGGACAAAGACTCACTAGACAGTTGTTGGTTTGCTTCAGAAAAGTGTATAGTGGAGGGAGAGGTGGTTTCCAAGTGTTCCAGAGATGAAGACAGTTTAGCCTCAGATTGTAAAGGAGGTAATGGATTCCTCGAATGTATAGTTGGCACACTGTATGGTGGCGGAGGGCTTCTGTGTGCTATCAATGAGGCTGCATGTCGTTTAGTTGGAGAGGTAGGTGTATCAGTCAAAAGTGAAGGACTGCGTGTTGATGAAGTGAGTGTTTTGTGTAGTTTCTTTTTGCTTGGAGATATGGGAGATTCAGACTGGAAGATGGTGACTTTCTTTAAAACAATCGTCACATAGTTTGGCCTTTCCTGTAGTTTCAGCACGAGGTTCTTCTGCGTCCATCCAACCTAGGCAAAAACTACACGTTAGATTTGATCAGTAGTCCAGTCTGCACTGTCTAACACAGTTCGGAAAAATTCCTACTCACCACGACCTGGTCATTCACTTTAATAATTTCATCTCCTGGAAAGATCTGGCCACAATGCTGTGCGGGAGTCTGAATACCAAACAGACGTCATTATTTCAAAAGATCAAATGAGAATTAAAGAGAGTTGTCTAACTGTAAAAACCTTCAGAAGTGTTTAAAATGAGAATACATGTATACAAGATCCGTGAATTCGGAAAGGTTCTCCCGATCTCCAGCTCCTGGACAGCTCCAATTTTAGTTTAGGTTCGACATTTGAAAGAACTTCCTGTGTTAGCAAGTTACCAGTGAGTATATGAAGGGGGCATGCCGAATGTCTCATTTCAATATGTAAGCCAGCCCAATTTATACACTGACTGACTGGGGAGTCACCTTAAACACGTAACAACAAAGCTCTCTATACCAATCTCAAATTAGAAGTGAAGGTGTTGGGAAAGAAGTGGAGAATAAGGGGAACCTTACTAAAACGGTATAACAGTAAGTTGCTTATAATTTTATATTAAAAATACATTTAAAGATTTTATTTCCAACTGGTCAACCTCCAAAAACAATGGAAAGGATCACCCCAGATAGGTAATACAATGTATTAACCAATTTTCTACTGACCAGAAAGTTTTTAACTCCTTAGCGACCAAGCTAATTTTGACCTTAATGACTAGTGTCATTTTATGTGGTAATAACGTTTCAACCAGTGACTCTAAAACGTTTTTTTTTGTGACACATTGTACTTTATGTGAGTGGTAAATTTAGGTTGATATTTTGTGTTTATTTGCAAAAATATCAGAATTTGGGCAATGCTCGTGCATTGCTATGCTATATAACTGCCATCAGGCTGCTGAAAGTGAAAGTCCCATAGTGGGACTCAGTAAAATAAAGTTATAGAATAAAATGAAAAAAAAATAAAAAAAAAAAATGTAAAAATATTTTTTTTAAAGAAAAACAAAAAAATATAATATTATTATTATATAATTAGTATTGATAAACTTATATTTTTACACACACAACTATCAAAAAAAAGTACACGTTGGTATCGCTGCGTCCGGAACGACCTGCTCCATCAAACTGTCCCACTAGTTCAATCCTTCAGTGAACACTCTATATATAAAATTAAAAAAGGGGGGGAGAGAGGCAAAAAACTGTTTTCTCCTCATAAAGCCGAACAAAAAGTGGAATAAAACGCGATCAAAAAGACGAATGTAAATAAAAATGGTACCGCTGAAAAAGTCTAGTCCTGCAAAAAACAAGTCGCCAAAAAGCTCCATCAGCCGAAAAATAAAAAAGGTTATAGCTCTCAGAATAAAGCGATGCAAAAAAATTTTTCTATAAAATAGTTTTTATTGTGTAAAAGTGGCAAAACATAAAAAAAAATATATAAATTTGGTATCGCTGTAATCGAACTGACCCGAAGAATAACGCGGCCTTATCAATTTGACCACATGCAGAACGGCATAAAAAAAATTCTGCCGCCCAAAATTTGAAATAGAAAGCAATAAAAATAAATAAATAAAAAAAAAGTCATGTGCCCGAAAATGGCAGCAATAAAAATGTCAACTCGTCCTGCAAAAAACAAGCCCTCACATGACTGTCGGCTGAAATATGGAAAAATAGTTCTGAAATAAGGAGATGCAAAACCTAGTTGTTTTTTTTTAAAAAAGCATCTTTTAGTGACAGCAGTCGAAACCCGATACAAATCTGCTATTGCTGTAATCGCACCAACCCGGAGGATAAAGTTGTCTACTCACTTATACCGCATGAGGAACAGCGAGAAAAAATAAATAAAACCAATTCTTCACCTGCTTTTGATTTGTTCATTCTGCCTCCCAAAGATGGCTCGGCTCACAATTATCCTGCATTCTGCACTTACCGCTCACGGGATTCAGACGGAACCCCCGACGGAAGATTCCCTGTAACGAGGCAGAAAGAGAAACTGGACAGGGTTCGGCCTGTGATTCAGCAGTGTCCGTATTTTTAGGCATACATAAAAGTGCTGTCATCCTCTGTTTTGTGCTCTTGTGAAAAGAAGGACAATGCTCAACAGAGGCCAGACGGAGTCCAGAGTAACTCTGCTGTCTCATTATAGTGAATGGATCCCGCAGGGGTTTCATCTGAATCACATCACGCAGAGATTTAAATGGAAACTGTGATGTAAGTGCTCAGCGTAGAGAGCCAGATAATTGTGATTCAAAATGTCAAGTAAAATGTTCCCAACAAAAGCTTCAAATAAATCAACAACAACAAAAAAAAAAGCAAGTGCCCACTCAGGTCTGTAATCTGTTAAGGGAAATATAGGGGGCTACCACGTTGCTGGTAGTACAAAGGCTCTGGAAAAGCAAAATGGCTCGTCACCCCCCAAAAGAAATTCAGCAAATTCTGCGCTCCCAAATCCAAATGCCCCCCATCCCTTCTGAGCCCCAGTGTGCCTAAACCATATTTAGCATCCACATGTTTGGTATTTCTGTAGATGTGAGCCTGCCTAATTTACAGGTGTGCGCCTCAAGAAGCATGAGATGGGCACTACAATAGCAGTTTGCAATTTTTACTCAGCAACATCCACTGCTGCTTGTTTCTGGAAAACACCCCTGGAGCCAAACTTGTAGATAAATTCCCAAAGTAGTATAATTCTACCAGTAATGTGGAACCCCCTATAGTTCCAGCAACAGATAATGGACCTGAGTGGGGGCTGGTTTTATGTGGGATAAGTTAGTGCTTTTATTGGTAACATTTTGGGGTACATAATATTTTCGATCGGTTTCAGTATAAGAATCACATTCTTGTGTTCTACACTGAGCATTTAAGTCAGGGTTTCCATGTAATTCCCACAAAAATGTGATTCAAACAAAACCCCCAACGGAACTACCCACCATAATGAGGCAGTTGGAGACACTTTGGACTCTTTTTGGCGTCTGTTCCAGCGGTATCCATTTTTTTTAGGCACAAATCTGTGGTCAACCACACTTGTGCACAAAAAAAAAAGCCTAAAATAACGTGACAACTTGAGCAGAAAACAGAGTCCAAAATTACTCCAATTGCCTCATAAGTGAGTCTACCCCCATCAGTGGTTGTGTCTGAATCACATTTTTTGGGGGATTTACACAGAAACATCGATGTAAGCGTTCAGCGGAGAGTGGAGGATAAATGTGATCCTAGCCTTGTTCCGATTTTTGGGAGGCAGAATGAACAAATTGACAGCAGTACAAGAATAGTAAGGCTGCGTGCCCACTATGCGTTTTTCAAGCATTTTTGCCGCGGAATTTCTGCAGAGAAAACGCTTAAAAAAAACGTTTGATAATACGTGCCCCATGGTCTCCAATGATAATCTGCATGTGCTGTGCAAATTTCCGCTGCGGATTATCATTGTGGAAAAATGCGCAGCATGTCCATTAATTTTGCAGACACGCAGCGTGATTGCCGCCATTGACTTGCATTGAATCGCATAATATCCGCATGAGCACATGTGGATATTAAACGATTCAATGTGCGTATGGTACCCGGGTCAGGAGAAGAGGAGACTCTCCTCCAGACTCGGGTACCATAGAACCTGTTAAAAAAAGAAAGAAAAATAAAGCAATCTTCTCACCTATACCGCACAGTGAACCGCACAAAAAAAAAATAAGGCCAAGTGCCCAAGATGCAGATTTTTCCGCATCTCCCTGGCAGGAGAAACGCATGTAAAATCTGCATGCGTTTTTCCTGCCAGGGAGATGTGGAAAAAATTTGCAGCATTTCTGCATCGTGAGCACTTAACCATATTTTATTTTTGTGTGGTTCACCGTGCGGTATAGGTGAGAAGACTGCTTTATTTTTCGGGTCTGTGCACTTGAGATACCATATTTATATCTGTTTTTTTATCTTTTGCTGCTAGCACACAGTAAAAATGTTTTTTTGTTTTTTTTTTTATTAAAAAAATATTGTTTTTTCATCGCCATATTCTGAGCGCTGTAACTTTTTTACTTTTTGGCGACCAGAGCAGTATGAGGGCTTATTTTTTGCGTGAGGAGTTGGAGATTTTTCTTTTTATACCATGTTGGGGTAAATAATGTTTAAAAAGTGATCAATAGTCAGACTTTTCTGACAAAAAAAAAAAAGATATTCAGTTATAGTTTTTATCTTTTATTTTTTACGTAAAAGTGATAAGAGATTTTTTCGTCGTGTCAGTATGGTTACAGCGAACCAGATTTATGTAGTTTTTCTATGCTTTGCTACTATTACAGACTAAAAACAAATGTCCAGCCAAAAGATTAGGGTCTCATATATGGCATTTATAAAACCAAGAAACATTATAGGGGTGTCCTTTTATCCTTCTACAGTCTACAAACTGAACGGCATGTGTATGAATAAAGAATGCATTTTTCACTCTGCAAAATGTAATACAGAATTTCTGCAATACACCAGTGGGACCAAAATGCTAATTTCACCCCTTGATAAATACCTACAGGGATGTAGTTGGCAAAACGGGGTAACCGTGAGTACAAGCTATGTTACAAAGAGGCAAGGGATCAAATAATTATTTCCTTCACTGTACATCTGGAGAATAATAATATAGATATAAAGATATAGATCTAGATATATATATATAATCAATAATCACACACAAACACAAAGTATTGCGGTCAGAGTGCAATGGCATTACTAACTGCTGCAGAAATGCTTTTGATCCCTCCATTTTATTTTTTTTCCTTTTGTGAGTTAGCTTGTATGGGGTATTTAATGTAACTTTTTAGAAGTAAAAGAATAAAAGCTTGTATTCAAGTAAGGGAGGTTTTTGTAGTTAAAGGGGTTTTCCAATGAAAAAGTTAATTTTAATCAATAGATCTTTGAATAACAATTTCCACAATTGGATGTGTTTAAAAAAAAAATAATAATAATGTTCCTCTGCTGTGTACTGTGTAATGGCTGTGTCTGACCGTACAGGAACATGGTCTGATCATACCACATCTCCTGGGCAGTGGAGGACGCAAAAGAGAATAAAGATATTACAGCAAGGGATCACAGCTGATTCTTTCAGGTAAAACATTGTTTAAAAACAGGCAGGGAAATGTTTTATCTCACAGAAAGAATCAGCTGTGATCCCCTGCTGTAATGTCTGTATACTCTTCTGTGTCTACCCCTGCCCAGGAGCTGTGGTATGATCAGACCATGTTCAGTACATGGTCAGACAGACAATACACAGGGAACATTTATAAGATTATCTCAGCACATGAAGATTTTTTTTATCACATCCAATTGTGGACCTTATTTTTATTCCAAGATCTATTACTTAAAATAAATGAAGAGAAAATTCCAAGTATCGGCAACTGAAAACATAAAAGTTAAAAATTCATGATGGTAGATTAAATACCACTCAGATGCATTTCTGGAATGAACTGCCCTTGATCATTAAGAATTGCATGAAACCACATAACATGAAATTTAAAACAAGCACTGACCAATCATGAAACGGCAAATATCTAATATCATGGTGAGGCTTAAAACCTTTTTTCTTTTATTAATTAAAATATACCTTGTTTGGAGGTTTTTTAAAGACTTAATTTTGTCATAAACCAATACATATTACTGTGTGCTAATTACTGACAAAATGATATGGCAGCAAAAGACAGGGAAAAAAGCAAAGACTAAAAACAGGTTGGCAGCAGACACACTGCACTTCTAATCTCATTCTGCATAAAGATTTATAAAACTTAGGAACCTCTTAAAATACAGTATTAAAAAAAAAATAAGCATGCATACTTGAGGCAGGGGGCACAACACAGTCGAACATACTGACCTCAGGTGCTATCCGGCAGACAAAATGCTGTCCAGAAGAAGTAGACTTAAATTCAATACCCTAAAAAACAAACATTACAGAATTTAAGAATTGAAATGAAACAGGAGAACTTGCAGCAGTAAAAAGGGGTAAAACATGCAACATTCCCTAAGGAGGAGAAAAAAAAAAAAAAAAAACTAACAAGAGGCTGCTCACACTGCTGTCCACCCTGTCTATCTGATGTAATACTAGAGATAGGAGTGATGCTTAGATAAGAAGAGGCTGCTCACACTGCTGTCCACCCTGTCTATCTGATGTAATACTAGAGATAGGAGTGATGCTTAGATAAGAAGAGGCTGCTCACACTGCTGTCCACCCTGTCTATCTGATGTAATACTAGAGATAGGAGTGAAGCTTAGATAAGAAGAGGCTGCTCACACTGCTGTCCACCCTGTCTATCTGATGTAATACTAGAGATAGGAGTGAAGCTTAGATAAGAAGAGGCTGCTCACACTGCTGTCCACCCTGTCTATCTGATGTAATACTAGAGATAGGAGTGAAGCTTAGATAAGAAGAGGCTGCTCACACTGCTGTCCACCCTGTCTATCTGATGTAATACTAGAGATAGGAGTGATGCTTCGATAAGAAGAGGCTGCTCACACTGCTGTCCACCCTGTCTATCTGATGTAATACTAGAGATAGGAGTGAAGCTTAGATAAGAAGAGGCTGCTCACACTGCTGTCCACCCTGTCTATCTGATGTAATACTAGAAATAGGAGTGAAGCTTAGATAAGAAGAGGCTGCTCACACTGCTGTCCACCCTGTCTATCTGATGTAATACTAGAGATAGGAGTGAAGCTTAGATAAGAAGAGGCTGCTCACACTGCTGTCCACCCTGTCTATCTGATGTAATACTAGAGATAGGAGTGATGCTTCGATAAGAAGAGGCTGCTCACACTGCTGTCCACCCTGTCTATCTGATGTAATACTAGAGATAGGAGTGATGCTTCGATAAGAAGAGGCTGCTCACACTGCTGTCCACCCTTTCTATCTGATGCAATACTAAAGAAAGGAGAGATGCTTAGATAACAGTTGACACTTATACAATTGTACATCCTGTCTTCCTAAATTACAATAAAAGGTATGGTAATATCCAGGTTAAAGCAGTGGACATTCCTACTACAGCATATGCTCACAGGTACCTGTACCAATATTCTAGGACAGGTTTATTTAGGTCTAACAAGATGACAACCATTTTAATTCTATAGTTACTGTCGACTTAAACCCCCCACCCCCTCCCGCCCCCCCCCACCGCAAAAAGATTGTCAATCTCAAGTTAAAAGTATTTTCGGAATCTATATAAATAAAAATGTATCCATACAAAAATGGAGGCAGCACACAGAGTAGAATAAAGTGATAAGGTTTGATAGCCCATATGGCAATGTTTCAGTTCAAAATTGTGGACCTTTCTCAAGCATAGGTAAGGTGCAAGTGCAGAGTATTTAAGACGATCTAATTACAATAGTAATCAGCAGCAATTACATGAAAAGTGCATAATATACATCTTTCAGATAAATAATATTACAAGACATGATGGTGCATAATCAGTGTAAAGTGACATTGTTTTTTTTGCACTATGTCACTTTACACTGATTATGCACCATCATGTCTTGTAATATTATTTATCTGAAAGATGAATATTATGCACTTTTCATGTAATTGCTGCTGATTACTATTGTAATTAGATAGTCTTAAATACTCTGCACTTGCACCTTACCTATGCTTGAGAAAGGTCCACAATTTTGGACCGAAACATTGCCATATGGGCTATTAAACCTTATCACTTTATTCTACTCTGTGTGCTGCCTCCATTTTTGCATGGATATCTAAAAGGACTGGTATGTACCTGGGGGGCTTTTTTTGCACCAAAAACATAATTTTTGTGCTGCTTCCTATTTTTTGATTTTTAAATAAAAATGTAAATGTTCTTTTGTTCAAAATCTTAAATCTCCGGAAGTTCTTCACCGATTGCTTTGGAATTTTGACACAACGTTGCATTTGAATACACGCATGTTTTTATATACCTACTATGTTTTTATATACCAGCTGTTGGAAGTAAAAGCAAAAGCGAGAAAGGGGTGTTACAAGCTCAGTCCCAGGCTGACTCTCCCCAGCCGCCCGGCATTCTCCCCCCCCTTAGTGACATCTCATTCATAAACCCTTCTCCCTCTCCTTCATTCGCCCCAGCCGCTGCCTGTGCACTGCTCCTTTTGTGTCCCCCGTGGGGGTTGGGGGGTGAAAGGGGAATGACGAGACCGTCTGTTCAAAGCCGAAAGACGCTGCTACTCATCACCACCACCGCCTGAGAGGCGGCTGCCTCTGCTCTCCGGCACCGCTGCTGCTTCTTCTCCGGCAGGTGAGTCTTATTTCTGACTCTGCAACAACAAGCGTGGGGTGGGAGGGAAGGAGAGAGGGAGGCTGCATGGAGAGGCGCAGGCCGCGGCCTCCGCTCTGTGCGCTGAGCTGGGCCCGAGCCTCGAAGCAGTGGGAGGATAGCGCGCCACCGGCGGGAGCGGCGCTGTGATCTGGCCCGGGACATGTCAAGCACATCAACTCCCTCCTGCGCTGCCGCCACCTGCCTTTATCTCTGCACCCCCTCCTGTCACATTCCCTCTGTACTAGAGAATTGCATAACTAGCAATCCCTGACAACTGGCTCCATTCAAGCATTGTGAAATTAAATATTTTAGAAACGTGCGCGCTCTCTTTTCTTTCTTTTCCATTTAACCACACTGAGCCACAGCAACGCAGGGCCGGGTACAGCTAGTTTATAATAATATTTTAGATTATTTTTTTACCTATTACCAGAGAATCCCTTTAACAAGGTTCCTTTAGCTGTGCCTAAAATATTAGCCAGTTTAAAACACTAATATGGCCTCATTCAGGCATCTGTGCTACTTCACGTAGGCAAGAAAGTAGTACAAAGGTCATCAGTCCCTGGATACAATTTTCATCAGCATGGTCAGGGTCCGTTTTTACCATAAGTATGTCAGTGATTTTTATGTATGGATAAATAAATGACAAAAGCTTCTTCTATCCTGTGCAAATGTTGGGATACCAATTTTTTTTTTTTTTTTTTTTTTTTACAAATTATAAAGAAGTCGCATCTGACCGTTACAGCTCCTCTGTCATTTCTCCATGCCAGAGAATTGTGACCGGCTAACCAAGTGACTGTAAAGCACAAACAGCATTTCTTTATGAAGTGAATACCAATCAGGTGGCGAAGAGGAAACTATTTGGGTCTTTTGGCCTTCATCGCTGTCCGTTAAAGCTATGAACAGGACATTTGCAGAGTAAAACCATAATCTCCATATAGCTACAATGAACCTTAAATTAGGAAAATAACTTTATCTAAAAGGCTGGATCAGTTGAAAAACAGATGACTACTGGACATGTGATCTGTCAAGTAATACTAATAATCCATTTGAAGCTGATCCAGTAAACAAAAAACGGATCAGTTTTTCATGGTCTTCTAGTTGCAATCAGTTTTTTAGCAGGACATGAAAGTCATGTTCGCACAACTTTTTCGTCCCGGCAAGATAACGGATTGGTGCCGGATCTGTTTCTAACGAATGATTCCTGGACATGTGAACTTAGCTCACTCTACACTCAGGCCTTGGTCCCTGGAGTTATTAGGCTAAGATATATCTGTACCTATGTAACAATTAGTTATAGAATGGAAAAAAAACGAGAGTGTAATACTACTCTGGATTCGGCACATGAGGTTATAAATCACTCCTCTCACCAGACTGCTCGAAGACTTGGGATAAATCTGCACCAGCTGTAGTGTTGCGGTCTGACCAAGGAGACTCTCCGGGCTGCAGTTCAGAATACTCCTACATATGCCACAGATATTGTCACACTGAAAGATAATAGCTCTATTAGAAATAACAAAACAGGTGGTGGAGCAAGGATCAGGACAGGAGATGCACGGGAAGACAGAAGAGGGCCCCTATGCAGGAACAGTACGTGGGCCAATAATTGATCTTATTGCCCCCCTGTAAGTGCTGCTTTGGAGGTAGAAATGTGCCCCTTACCTCTTGGGCCCCGGTCTGGCGGCACCATTAGGTTGTCCTCCCCTTGTGCAGATGGGATGAGGAGTCTTGCAGAAACAGTGTGAAAGGTTTACAGGCAGCAGGTAAGTAGGTAAAGGGTAAGGTATAAGTACCATAGAGGAAAGTTTACATACTTAACAGTTTAGAAAACAGAATATTAATGGAGAGTGAGATCACTGGTAAACATTACTCTGAAACAGACAGGCACAGCTTGTGATGACAGTACATTATGCAATGGTAAGAGATAGCACATCCTAAAATAAAGCATCACAGCTTTCATTTAGAACTACAGGGAAGTAAGCTATACCCAATGTCCGATATCAACAGACATCAGGTTGTATCCGCTCTAATATTCAACAGTGAGGAGATCATGGTAGTCACTTACAATTGCTAGAATTCTGTTCTCCACAAGCAGATCTGACCAGTCCTGAAATAAAAGTAGTAGATTGGGTTATAAAGCAGATTTTCCCACGTCACAGTTCTATTCTCACAGAAACGTGACACCTCGAGTTAATACTCGCTGCAATTACTGAAATATTACATATGATACATTATTTGGAGTTTCACTACATTTAAAAGGTGCTTCCTCCCACTTTATGGCTGATGTAAAGAAATGGGTCCTTTCCTTCCAGCACTGCAATCCATAACGTGGTCACAAATAGAAGGGTATGTGACCAGACTCATCATTCAGCCCTTCGACTCTGGCAATACCAGAATCCTACCAGACTTGCACCCCCATCGGTACCCTTCCTATGGACGGAGCGCCTTCAGGGCAGGTCCAAAGGTTGGAAGAACAAAGAGCAGCAGCCTTCAAGTAAAAAAGGGACACAACGTCAAACTGTACTACATCGTAAAAACCTATTTGGTAATAGTAACACTAGCCATAAAAGGTGGCCAACCCTAACCAAACTTAGTTTAAATTGTATAAATCAACTCTGAGTATGGGTATTTGTATGTTACATGACATCAATGATGAGCAAAATATTAGCATCGCAGTTTGAATGACTTTGTGGTCACATGAAGAGCTAAAACTCAATACCCAGTGGAGATCACACACTATACCTAGAGGTGTCTTGTCTCACCTGAATGTAAAGCACGGGGAGTATGTCCTCGACTTCTAGTTCCAGCAGGCTGCTTCAGCTCGAAGATTAGTTTTGCTGATGTTGTTTTGTGAAATTGGACACAGTTATAAAAATAAACTGCCCTCTCATGGCACTCAGGAGAGGGGATACACGCATAGCTGGATCACGCAGGAAGGAGTGGGAGGTAATTCTCATAGAGATCCCAAATGACACGTTACAATGTTCAATAAGGCTTTTAGAACTAGATGTAATCTCATCCATCATTTATATATTAAGAGTGAGATTAAGTACTTTACCCACCATATTGTCACTGTTTACACCTCGCCTAAGGATATTGTTGTTGTACTTGGTAAATTATGGTGACTAAGTACCTACAATACTGGTCAAAGCCCAAGAGACCTGCGTAGAATGAGTATAGGGGAGGGGAGGTAGTCATAAATCAAAACTACTAACCCTACAATAATTACTACATACATCAAGTACAGGAGGTATAGCTGTATTAAAAAGCAGAGAAAAATCATATAAATACCATTAAAGAGGGAATGGAAATCTAGTTTAAAAGTGACATCCAAAATGTATAAAATGTACAAAGTGCTTGATAAAGCGATGGTGAAACGCGTGTCAAACAACCGCTTCTCACCTATGTACATCTACTTACTTATACTCCTATTAGATAAACTTGAGTAAGTATTAACCATAGGACTAGTGTGGAGGGGTCTCATTTACCGTTTATCTTTTTCTGCTTGTAGGTATGCATTATAAGGTTTTCAACTATTTATTCATGCACTAAGCACTTTTATGCCTTGATTATATAAGCTTATGATCTATACTTTTTATATATTTATTACTTTTACTTCTATCCTGTACATTGAGAGATGCCCACCTTGTAGCATTTTCCTTGCATTTTATTTTTATACAGTGATTAATATCTCTAGTATTTATATTTACATCTAATCCATTGTGAGATGTAACCCATGCCCTTACACTCACATTTTAGGTTTTGATTTAGCTCCCGCATTTGTTTTTGATGTTATGGCTATTTTGTAGACCTAAGTACACTTAAGCATTTTTTGAAAATTTTACATATACACATCTGATTTTGGATGTCAAGTCCAGACTGATCCCACCCCATCTTTACTCGTATTTATATGATCCGCTTTGTTTTTTAATTATATGTTATATAGTGCATAGTGTAATTTTTTACTTGATATTTGGTGTATTTAATCATAATTATTGGTCATAAATTACGGTGACCGTAAAATAGGTTTGTATTTTCATTGTGCAAATATGGCTACATTCAATAGTGAAAACGAAAGGGTTTTAGGTATAGTACGTGATAACTGGTTAACCATTACATTGACCTTTTGTTTTGTCATACGGGACCAGTGCAGGAACCAGAACCAATTGGGCTGCTTGCAAAAAGATGAGAGCTGGGATCAGATTGGTCACTGAGTGACCTCATCTTTGTACTTGCTCTGATAAACCTCTATTGCAGAGGTTATCAGATTTCGAGGAATGCTACAGCTCAGTATTGCCGTTGCCCATTCAAATAATACGTCCCTACAATAAGGGTCCGTTTAACCACTTCGCGCCAGAGCCTGTTTTTGCCTTCGTGACCGGGCCAATTTTTTCAATTCTGACCACTGTCACTTTATGAAGCAATTACTCTGGAACGCTTCAACGGATCCCCCTGATACTGAGATTGTTTTTTCGTGACATATTGTACTTCATGATAGTGGTAAAATTTCTTCGATATCACTTGCGTTTATTTGTGAAAAAAATCGGAAATTTGGCGAAAATTTTGCAATTTTCAAACTTTGAATTTCCATGCCCTTAAATCAGAGAGATATGTCACACAAAATAGTTAATAAATAACATTTCCCACATGTCTACTTTACATCAGCACAATTTTGGAACCAAAATTTTTTTTTTGTTAGGGAGCTATAAGGGTTAAAAGTTGACCAGCGATTTCTCATTTTTCCAACAAAATTTACAAAAACATTTTTTTAAGGACCACATCATATTTGAAGTCACTTTGAGGGGTCTTTATGACAGAAAATACCCAAAATTGACACCATTCTAAAAACTGCACCCCTCAAGGTGCTCAAAACCACATTCAAGAACTTTATTAACCCTTCAGGTGCTTCACAGGAATTTTTGGAATGTGGAAAAAAAAAATTAACATTTAACTTTTTTCACAAAAATGTTACTTTAGACCCAATTTTTTTTATTTTCACAGGGGTAACAAGAAAAAATGGACCCCAAATTTTTTTGTGCAATTTCTCTTGAGCGTGCTGATACCCCATATGTGAGGGAAAACCACTGTTTGGGTGCACTGCAGGGTTCGGAAGGGAAGGAGCGCCATTAGACTTTTTGAATGTAAAATTTGTCTGAATAATTAGCAGACGCCATGTTGTGTTTGGAGAGCTCCTGATGTGCCTAAACAGTGGAAACCCCCCACAAGTGACACCATTTTGGAAACTAGACCCCTTAGGGAACTTATCTAGATGTGTGGTGAGCACCTTGAACCCCAAGGTGCTTCACAGAAGTTTATAATATTGAGCTGTAAAAATAAAATTTTCACATTTTTCCCACAAAACCGTTTTTCATCCCTTAATTTTGCATTATCATAAGGGTAATAGGATAAATTGCACCATGAAATTTGTTGTGCAATTTCTCCTGAACACGCTGATACCCCATATGTGGAGGCAAATTACTGTTTGGGCGCATGGCAGGGTTTGAAAGGGAAGGAGCGCCATTTGACTTTTTGAATGTAAAATTTGTTTGAATAATTAGCAGACGCCATGTCGCATTTGGGGAGCCCCTAATGTGACTAAACAGTGGAAACCCCCCACAAGTGCCACCATTTTGGAAACTAGACCCCTTAGGGAACTTATCTAGATGTGTGGTGAGCACCTCGCACCCCCAGCTGCTTCACAGAAGTTTATAATATTGAGCCGTGAAAATAAAATTTTCACATTTTTCCCACAAAAAATCTTTTTCATTCTCTAATTTTGTATTATCATAAGGGTAACAGGATAAATTGCACCATGAAGTTTGTTGTGCAATTTCTCCTGAACACGCTGATACCCCATATGTGAGGGAAAACCACTGTTTGGGCGCACGGCAGGGTTTGAAAGGGAAGGAGCGCCATTTGACTTTTTGAATGTAAAATTTGTTTGAATAATTAGCGGACGCTATGTCACATTTGTGGAGCCCCTAATGTGTCTAAACAGCGGAAACCCCCCACAAGTGCCACCATTTTGGAAACTAGACCCCTTAGGGAACTTATCTAGATGTGTGGTGAGCACCTTGCACCCCCAGCTGCTTCACAGAAGTTTATAATATTGAGCCGTGAAAATAAAATTTTCACATTTTTCCCATAAAAAATGTTTTTCATCCCCTAATTTTGCATTATCATAAGGATAACCGGAGAAATTGCACCATGAAATTTGTTGTACAATTTCTCCTGAGTACGCCGATACCCCATATGTGGGGGAAAACTACTGCTTTGGTGTACGGCAGGGTTCGGAAGAGAAAGGAGCGCTATGTTGGCTGGGATAGGCAGCAGACACCATGTCACATTTGAAGAGTCGCTGACATGCCAAAACAGCAGAAACCTCCACAAATGACCCCATTTTGTAAACTACACCTCTCAAGGAATTCATCTAGGGAAGTAGTGAGTATTTTTTAATTTTTAAATTTATACCATTGGGCAGTGAAAAAAATCATAATTATATTTTTACCACACAAAAATGTTTTACATTTTCAAACAGGGCAATGGGTAAAAATGGTGCCAAAATGTGTCACACAATTTCTTCTAAAAGTGTCAATACCCCATATGTGGCTGTATCGTACCGCTTAGCCATACGGTGAGATCTGGGGGGGACGGAGTGCTATTTGACAATTGGAGAACAAATTATTGTAGAATAGGCATTTGGATTTGGGAGCACAAAATTTTCTGAATTTCTTTTGGGGGGCAAGGGTCATTTTGCTTTTCCAGAGCCTTTCTGCTACCAGTAACTTGGAAGTCCCTTATATTTTTAACAGATGACGGACCTGAGTGGGGACTAGCTTTTTTTGAGGACTGAGTTGAAGCTTTTATTGGGAACATTTTACGTAACATTTATCCGGCGCTCTAGGCTGAGCACTTACATCGGGGTTTCCATCTAAATTTCCAAGTGATGTAATTCAGATGAAACCCCTGCAGGATCCATTCACTGTAATGAGGCAGCAGAGTTACTCTGGACACCGTCTGGCCTCTGTGTAGCGGTGTCCTTTTTTTCAGAAGTGCACAAAACTGTGGCCAACCGCACTTTTATGCACGCCTAAAACAAATGACACCGTGGGATCCCAGGCTAGACGGCATCCACAGTGGCCTATATCTGCCTCATTACAGGGAATCTTCCGTCATGGGATCCGGCTGAATCATGTATTTCAGAGATTTACACGGAAACTCTGGTGTAAGTGCTCAGCGCAGAGCACAGGATAAATGTGGGCAGAGCCTTACTGGGATCTTTGGGGACATAATAAACAAATCAGTAGCAGGTGAAGAATTGGTTTTATTTATTTTTTACGCCGTTCCTAGTGTGATATAACTGATTAGATTACTTTATTCTTCGGGTCGGTGCGATTACAGAGATACCAGATTGATATCGGGTTTTTATGACTGACAGCTGTCACACACTAAAAGACGCTTTTTTTGCAAAATCTAGTTTTTGCATCACCATATTTTGAGAGCTATAATTTTTCCATATTTCGGCCGACAGAGTCATGTGACGGCTTGTTTTTTGCGGGACGAGTTGACATTTTTATTGGTACCATTTTTGGGGACGTGACATTTTTTGATCGCTTTCTATTCCGTTTTTTGGGAGGTAAAATTAACAAAAACAAACAATTCAGGAATTGTTTTTTGAGGTTTTTTTTTATGCCGTTCTGCGTGTGGTAAAAGTGATCAGGCAGCATTATTCTTCGGGTCAGTACGTTTACAGCGATACTACACTTACTGTATTTTTTTTATGTTTTGGCGCTTTTACACAATAAAACTATTTTATAGAAAAAAATATTTTTTTTGCATTGCTTTATTCTGAGCGCTATAACTTTTTTATTTTTCGGCTGATGGAGCTGTATGGCGGCTTTTTTTTTGCGTAACAAGATGACGTTTTCAGTGGTACCATTTTTATTTCTATTTTGTTTTTTGATCGCATTTTTTTCCACTTTTTGTTTGGCAATATGATGAAAAAGCATATTTTTTTGCTCCGTTTTTTATTTATTTTTATTACGGTGTGCACAGAAGGAGTTAATTAGTGTGACAGTTTTATAGCTCGGGTTGTTTCGGACGCGGCGATACCAAATATGTGTACTTTTTTTGGTTTTGTAAAAATATACGGATTTATTGGTTTAATATTTTATTTATTTATTTTTATTTATTTTGTGATTTTTTTATTAATAGTTTAAAAACTTTTTTTTTTACTTTTTTTCACATTTTTTCTTAGTCCCTGTATGGGACATTAATTTTTATTTTTCTGATCTCTGATCTCATGTAATGTAATAGACATATATTACATTACATGAGATCTTCCCTGACTGTTTCAGTCAGAGTCTCCTGTCTGGCTACAGCTGCAGCTGAGCCAGACAGGACACCATATATGGCAGAGCTGGAGGCGGTCATGTGACCTCCAGCTGCCATAGCAACCCCAGGTCCTGGAAGGACTCGGAGGTCTTCGGAGAGGTAAGTTGACGACCCCCTCTCCTCCTGCTGTCTCCTATATGCCGCGATCACAATAGATCACAGCATATAGAAGACAGCTAAGGGTTAACATCACTGGGACCTGATCTAATCAGGTCCCGATGATGTCCCCTGTCAGAGCTAACGCTCTGCACCGGAATCGCAGCGCTTGCAGGACCCTGGGGGTCCTGAGTGCTGCGAGACCACCCACCGTTTTTAAACGTCGGCGCTGCACAGAGCCCGGCAAGCGCCGACGTTTATCTACAGTGGGCGGTCGGGAACCGGTTAAACAGACTGATGGGTGGCAGTAGGGCCCACCCATGGGTAAATATTTAAAGATCAGCAGTCTTTTGTCGTTTTACACAGGCAGAGGGCGCTAAACAATTGTTCAGTGCAGGTAGGATGTCATTGTTCTCGGTAGCACGAGTCCTGTTTACACAAGACCAAGTGCTGCCAAGAAGGAGGATTTTTAAGCCTGAATAAAAATCATTTCACCCGATTAATGAGCATTCATCAAGTGATCGGCAGCCTGTTGACACTGCAAGATTATCGTGAAACGCGCGTTCATAGGAAGATTACTTCACAATCTTTCAGTGTAAATCCACCTTCATAACTTGGTAGTCTCGTATGGAAATCTGGTGTCAGAAGGCATATGCTTGTTATATTAAGGCAGCAAAATTATACATCTAAACAATCAGCGATATTGGCGCGAAATTTAAAACACCGCTGTCATCCTGATTGGTGTCTGCCAGCCGGCCGCGACCAATCAGCAACGAGTGCAGTCCGGCCGCGAATTGGCGCCGGATTTGAAACACGCTTCGCTGATTGGTCGCGGCCGGGCGGGTGCGACCAATCAGCGATATTGGCGCAAAATTTAAAACACCACTTCTCTGATTGGTCGCGACTGGCGCAGCCCGGCCGCGAATTGGCGTTGGATTTGAAACATGCAGGCCACCGTCGGGTGATCAGCGGCGACGCAGCTGGGAGATGACCGGTGCTAGCCGGTCATCTCCCGGCTGCTCGCAGCAGAAATACCCCGACCGGCGGCCTCGCTCCCCGATTCTCCCTTCACACTTGCCGTCGGGAGATCAGCGGCCCTAGCCGCATGGAGGTCAGCGGCGATGCAGCCGGGAGATGACCGGTGCTAGCCGGTCATCTCCCGGCTGCTCGCAGCGGAAGTACCCGCACAGGAAGCGCCGCTCCCCGATCCTCACTAACACGGTTCGCTGATTGGTCGCAGCCGCCGGCTGCGACCAATCAGCGATATTGTCGCCAAATTTAAACACCGCTCTGCTGATTGATCGCGGCCGGTCGGCCGCATACATATTCTAGAATACCAGATGCGTTAGAATCGGGCCACCATCTAGTTATATTATATTTACAGATACACCTGTTCTTACTCAGGAAATACCCTGGTGAAAGAACTGGCTCCTGTAAGGGTCACATATAGAGGCTTCTTCTAACGTTTCTACAGGCTGGCACTATAAAAGTGATCCATTAGTGTCTCCTTAGCAGGCGCTCAAACATTGACTGAAAGATCAAATATATAGAAACTCTTCGCTCTACATACCTTATGTAGCAGCTCTGCCAGCTCTACACATAGAGCAATAACATCCCGACTAGCGGAGTAATCATTCAGACGTGTGAACAGATACCTGGAGATGTAATTTATGCAAAGCAATTATACACAAAATAGATATTGATACACTGTGTACACAATTATTGGGCAATTGAACAGATCATCTTCTTTCTGCAGATTTTCCAACTCCAAGCTGTATAAACCTAAATGCTTATTGCATGAAGTATATCAGGTGATGTGCATTTGTGTAATGAGGGAGGGTGCAACCTAAGGATAAAACCCCCTTTATCAAGGTGTGCAGCATTATTAGGTAGCTTATTGTCTTCAGGCAAAATGGACTAAAACAGAGATTTAACTGACTATGGAAAGTGAAAAATGGTTACATGTCTTACAGAGGGATGCAGCACTACTGAAAGTACTAAGATGTTGGAGTGTGACCACAGAAAAAAAATCAAAAGTTTTGCCAAAAATAGTCAGAGTTGCAAAAAAAACGACGCACATTATTCTCAAATCTTAGGCAGTCAAACGTGAAGTGACCAGGACCCATTATCATCCAGTGCTGACATATTCCAGAAGTGCAAACTCCATGAAGAAACCAGAGGCCACAAGGTGCTCGGTGCTCAGAGACATGACCGCGGCAAGGAAGGCTGAAACCCGACCATCACTGAAGACGGCGCACAAACGTCAAGACTGGGCCAAGAAATACGTGAAGACAAATTTTCTTCTGAGAAAAGCTGGATGAGACAAGTCAGCACATGGCAGCAAGTATATAGTATGTGTGAGATAGATAGATAGATAGATAGATAGATAGATAGATAGATAGATAGATAGATAGATAGATAGATAGATAGATAGATAGATAGATAGATAGA
The DNA here is from genome assembly GCF_046119375.1 of Phyllobates terribilis. Classification (NCBI taxonomy): domain Eukaryota; kingdom Metazoa; phylum Chordata; class Amphibia; order Anura; family Dendrobatidae; genus Phyllobates; species Phyllobates terribilis. The sequence goes on from NW_027362762.1 coordinate 642,497,874, forward strand.
TAGATAGATAGATAGATAGATACGGAAAGTATTCAGACCCCTTTAAATTTTTCACTCTTTGTTTCATTGCAGCCCTTTGGTAAATTCTAAAAAGTTCATTTTTTTTTCTCATTAAAGTACACTCTGCACCCAATCTTGGCTAAAAAAAAAAAAAAAACACAAATGTAGAAATTTTTGCAAATTTATTAAAAAAGAAAAACTGAAACATGACATGGTCATAAGTATTCAGACCCTTTGCTCAGACACTCATATTTAAGTCACATACTGTCCATTTCCTTGTGATCCTCCTTGAGATGGTTCTACTCCTTCATTGGAGTCCAGCTGTGGTTAATTAAACTGATATGACTTGATTTGGAAAGGCACACACCTGTCTATATAAGACCTCACAGCTCACAGTGCATGTCAGACCAAATGAGAATCATGAGCTCAATGTAACTGCCCAAGGAGCTCAGGAGACAGAATTGTGGCAAAGCCCAGATCTAGCCAAGGTTCCGAAAGAATTTCTGCATTACTCAAGGTTCCTAAGAGCACAGTGGCCTCCATAATCCTTAAATGGAAGAAGTTTGTGACCACCAGAAGACTTCCTAGACCTGACTGTCCAGCCAAACTGAGCAATAGTGGGAGAAGAGCCTTGGTGAGAGAGGTAAAGAAGAACCCGAAGATCACTGTGGCTGAGCTCCAGAGATGCAGTAGGGAGATGGGAGAAAGTTCCACAAAGTCAACTATCACTGCAGCCTTTCACCACTCGGGCCTTTATGGCAGAGTGGCCCCACTGAAGCCTCTCCTCAGTGCAAGACATATGAAAGCCCACATAGAGTTTGCGCAAATACACATGAAGGACTCCCGGACTATGAGAAATAAGATTCTCTGGTCTGATGAGACCAAGATAGAGCTTTTTGGTGATAATTCTAAGTGGTATGTGTGGAGAAAGCCATGCACTGCTCATCACCTGCCCAATATAATCCCAACATTGGTGGTGGCAGCATAATGCTATGGGGGGGGGGTTTTCAGCTGCAGGGACAGGACGACTGGTTGCAATTGAAGGAAACATGAATGCGGCCAAGTACAGAGATATCCTGGATAAAAACCTCTTCAGAGTGCTCTGGACCTCAGACTTGGCCGAAGGTTCACCTTCCAACAACACAATGACCCTAAGCACACAGCTAAAATAACAAGAGTGGTTTCAGAACAACTCTGTGACCATTCTTGACTGGCCCAGCCAGAGTCCTGACCTAAACCCAATTGAGCATCTTTGGAGAGACCTGAAAATGGCTGTCCACCAACGTTCACCATCCAACCTGATGGAACCGGAGAGGATCTGCAAGGAAGAATGGCAGAGGATCCCCAAATCCAGGTGTGAAAAACTTGTTGCATCATTCCCAAGACGACTCATGGCTGTACTAGCTCAAAAGGGTGCTTCTACTCAATACTGAGCAAAGGGTCTGAATACTTATGACCATATTTCAGTTTCTTTAATAAATTTGCAAAAATTTCTACATTTCTCTTTTTTTTCAGTCAAGATGGGACGCAGAGTGTACTTTAATGAGAAAAAAAAATTAAGTTTTCAGAATTTACCAAATGGTTGCAATGAAACAGAGTGAAAAATTTTAAAGGGGGTCTGAATACTTTCCGTACCCACTGTATACATACATTCACACCTACAGTGAAATAATTATTTGATCCCTTGCTGTTTTTGTAAGTTTGCCTACTGACAAAGACATGAACAGTCTATAATTTTAAGGGTATGTTAAAATTAACATTGAGAGATAGAATATCCAAAAACAAATCAAGAAAATCCCATTTGTTTTTGGATCACTTTGTCAGTGGGCAAACTTACAAAAACAGCAAGGGATCAAATACTTCTTTCCCCCACTGTATGTATACATACACACACAAATATTACAAAGATAACACAAGTAAAAACAAAAAAATGCAGTTTTTAAATGAAGGTCTTTATTATTAAGGGGAAAAGAAATCCAAACCTACAGGGCCCTGTGTGAAAAAGTGATTGCCCCCTAAACCTAATAACTAGTTGGGCCACCCTTAGCAGCAACAACTGCAATCAAGCGTTTGCCATAACTGGCAAGGAGTCCTTTACAACACTTTGGAGGAATTTTGGCCCACTCATCTTTGCAAAATTGTTGTAATTCAGCCACATTGGAGTGTTTCCGAGCATGAACTGTCTTTTAAAGGTCATGCCACAGAATCGCAAATCGGATTAAGGTCAGGACTTTGACTAGGCCACTCCAAAGTCTTAATTTTGCTATTCTTAAACCAGAGGTGGACCTGCTGGTGTTTTGGATCACTGTCCTGCTGCATAACCCAAGCAAGTGCCCTTCAGCTTGAGGTCACAAACAGATGGCCAGACATTCTTCAGGATTTTTTGGTAGACCGCAGAATTCATGGTTCCATTTACCACAGCAAGTCTTCCAGGTCCTGAAGCAGCAAAAAAGCCCCAGACCGTCACACTACCACCACCATATTTTACTGTTAGTATGATGTTACTTTTCTGAAATGCTGTGTTGCTTCTACGCTTTATGTAATGGGACATATACCTTCCAGAAAGTTCAACTTGTGTCTCGTCAGTCCAGAGTATTCTTCCAAAAGTCTTGATGATCATCAAGATATTTTCTGGCAAAACTGAAACTAGACTTTATGTTCTGTTCTTTTTGCTCAGCAGTGTTTTTTTGTCTTGGAACTCAACCATGTATTCCATTTTTGCTTAGTCTCTTTCTTATGATGGAGTCATGAACAACGACCTTAACTGAGGCAAGTGAGGCCTGCAGTTCTTTGGATGTAATTGTGGAGTCTTTTGTGACCTCTTTGATGAGTCGTCACTGCACTCTTGGGGTAATTTTAGTCGGCCGGCCACTCCTGGGAAGGTTTACTACTGTTCCATGTGTTCAACATTTGTGGATAATGTCTCTCACTGTGGTTCGCTGAAGTCACAAACCTTTAGAAATGGCTTTATAGCCTTTTTCCAGACTCCTACTTCTCAATTAGTTTGTTTCTGAATTTCTTTGGATTGCAGCATAATGTCTAGCTTTTGAGGATCTCTTGGTCTACTTCACTTTGTCAGGTAGGTCCTATTTTAGTGATTTCTTGATTGAGAGCAAGTGTGGCAGTAATCAGGTCTGTGAGTGGCGAGGGAAATTGAACTCAGCTTCCCAAAGATGTCAAACCACAGTTAATTTATGTTGTAAGGGGGAGGGGCAATAACTTTTTCACTCAGGGCCCTGTAGGTTTGGATTTCATTTCCCTTAATAACAGAGACCTTCAATTAAAAACCGGAATTAGTCTTACCGGTAATGATGTTTCCAGGAGTCCACATGACAGCACCATAGGAGGAGTAATCCCATATCCTGTGTAGGGACAGGAAGCACAAGAGGTTAAAAGCCCTCCCACCCCCAACCTCCTCAGTGATTTTCCAAGAACCACATTGGCTGGGTACAACAAAATTTTATTTTTTAGACTTGCTTAGACATATGTTAGAATCACATACAGTAGCAATATAGGGAGGGAAATAAGGGTGCTGTCATGTGGACTCCTGGAAACATTACCGGTAAGACTAATTCCGGTTTTCCAGTACGTCCCCATGACAGCACTATAGGAGTATACCCAAGCACTCATAGCTTAGGGTGGGATAACTGCATGAAGTACCTTCCTACCAAACGCAGATCTCTGCTGTGAGAGAACATCTAGCTTGTAGTGTTTGCAGAAAGTAGTATGTCCCGACCATGTGGCTGCGGTACATATCTGTTCAATGGTAGCCCCTGCTCTAGTTGCCCATGAGGTGGAAATTGCTCTGGTGGAATGGGATGTGATAATTTCAGGGGGAGTCTGTCCTTCTGAAAGATACGCTAGATTAATCATGGATGTAACCCATCTAGCTAAGGATGGTTTTGAAGCCTTCCTGCCTCTATTTTTTCCCCCAAACTGTATAAAAAGATTAGAGTCTAATCTCCAGTTCCGAGTGGCTTCCAAATAGGCCAACACTGCTCTGCGGACATCGAGATGGTGGAACTCTTCCTCCCTCTGATTCCTAGGGTTTTCGCAGAATTATGGAAGAACCACTTCTTGGTTTAAGGTCATTGATGACACCACCTTTGGGGAGAAACTTGGATCCAGTTTCAGAATGATGCAATCATCCCGAATCTGCATACAAGGCTCGACAATAGATAGAGCCTGGATTTCACCCAACCGTTTAGCCGTGGTGACTGCCACCAAGAAGACAGTTTTCAGAGTCAAGTTCTTTATTCCCAGTTCATTAACTGGGCCGAAGGCAAGTTTACAAAGGACTCTCAGGACAAGATTCAGATCCCACGGAGGGGAAGAAATTCTCTGAGTAGGCCTAAGTCTCTGGATTGCCTTGACAAACCTGATTATCCAGGGATGCGAGGACAATGATGTGTCCAAGAAAGCACCTAGTGCCGCAATCTGCACCTTCAAGGTACTTGGTCTAAGACCTGCGTCAAATCCTACCTGCAAGAAATCAAGGATCGCAGGGATGTCTGGGTGAGCGGTGTCTACAGTCTAGTAGAACTGACAAAAAGGTCTTCCAGACTTTTTTATATATGGCCTGAGTTACAGGTTTTCTACTAGCCTGCATAGTCTGGATCACTCTAGTGGATAAGCCATTATTCTTCAGGATCTCCCCTTCAGAAGCCAGGCTGAGAGCTGGAGTTGTTGAAGATTCCGATGTAACCATGGACCTTGCGTCAGAAGATCCTCCTGAAATGGTAAAACGACTGGGTCTTCAACGCTAGATGACGCAGAAGGGAGAACCAACTCCTCCTTGGCCAGAACAGAACAATTGCAATGACTGTCGCCCGATCTTCCTGAATTTTCCGCAGCATTCTCGGAATTAGAGGGGCAGGTGGGAAGGCATATGTTAGGCCTTCTCCCCAATATTGTGAGAGAGCATCCACTGCCAGAGGATGATCTCCTGGGTCGAGAGAAGAAAGATGTTGTCTTTGCATTCGTTCGGGATGCAAAAATGTCTAGCCGCGGCTCGCGGCTGCGAGTTAGTTGCTGGAACACCTCTTCGTTCAGTTCCCATTCTAAAACCTTCATCTGACGCCTGCTGAGATAATCTGCCTCCCGATTGTCGAATCCCCGAAGCTGAAATGGAGCGCACTGTTTTCTCTATCCCTAAGAATATCCTTTTGGTCAGGGACGGAAGAAGTGGATGTCTTGGTCCGCCCTGATGTCTGATGAAGGAGACTGCCGTGATGTTGTACAATAGGATTTTTACATGTCTGTCTCTTAAGGTTTCTTTGTAGGGCTTCCCAGATCGCCTGTAGTTCCAGAAAATTTTATGATTGGGTCTGAATCTCTGTGGACTATGTTCCTTGGAGATAAGAATCTCCCACTCGAGCTCCCCATCCTGAGAGACTTGCGTCCGTGGTCACTAAGAGACAAGGTTCCAGAATCCACTGCACTCCCATCTGTAGATTCTTCTGGCCGAGCCACCAGTGTAGAGAATCCTGGGCGTCTCTGGACAAAGACATCCTCCAGTCTAGGTAATTCTGATGTCCGTCTGTCAATTCCAGGATGCATTTCTGTAGAGGCCTGGAATGGAACTGGCTCCATCTGATGCAGGTGATGCATGACGTCATAATTCCCAAAATACTCATTGCCTTTCGGATTGAAGGCTTCTTCTCTCTTGAAAAAGAACGAATCCTTTGTGGAATTGAGAGCATTTTGTCTTCCGGGAGATAAGACATTCGCTTTTGGGAGTCGAGCTGGACTCCCAGGAAGATGTGTGAAGTACTGGGGATAAGATTGTATTTTCCTTTGTTCACAATCAAACCCAGCTTGGTAAATGTCTGTAGGACAACTTCCAGATGTTGCGTCATACCTAGAGGAAATCCTGCCACCACCAGGAAGTCGTCCAAGTACGGAATGATGGTAATATCCCTTAGTCGGATATAGGCCACCACCTCTGCCATGATCTTCGTAAAGATTCTGGGAGCGGATGACAGGCCAAAGGAAAGACATCGGAACTGGTAGTGTAGAATCTGACTGCCTGATGGTAATGCAAATCTCAGATATTGCTGACTTGAGGAATGTATTGGCAGGTGGTAGTATGCATCTCCGAGGTCCAGGGTGCACATTACCGCATCTGCGTCTATTAGAGGAATGGCTGATCTTACTGATTCCATGCGGAATTTTTTGTAACGGACCCATCGGTTTAGGGGTTTCAAGTTGATTATTGTACGGAACTCCCCTGACGGTTACTTTATTGAGAACAGAGAGGAGTAATGGCCCTGATGTTGTTCGTGTTCCGGAACTGGCACAATAACCCTCTGATGTAGCAGCTTCTCTATGTCTGCAGGTAGACGGGAAAGACAGGTAGGGTAACCCTTTGTCAGGCAGAATTTTTGAGGGGGATATTGAGAAAATTCTATCCTGTAACCCTGTGCTATAGTTGTTAGTATCCAGTGATTTTGAGTGACCCGATGCCAACTGTTTTTGAAAAACTTTAATCGCCCCCCCACTCTGACAGAGTCATTGTCGTTTTGGACGGGAGCTAGTACTGGGCTGGTATTTCCTATCTTTGTTCCCCTTATTAAAAGTCCAGCTTGTGGACCCCCCTTTTTTCTGAGTGTTATATTTACGCGAGGGGAACGGTTTGCGAAAGGGTTGCTCCTTCTTTTTCTCCTCGGGGAAGCCCTTCTTTCTATCGGAAGCTTTTTCTAGAATGTCATCTAGCACAGGTCCGAATACTCTGAGCCCTGAAAATGGAATAGAGCACAGCTTGTTCTTAGAAGCTGTATCTCCAGACCATGTTTTTAACCAAACAGCTCTACGGGCTGAGTTGGAAAGCACATTATTTCTGGCCGCAAATCTGACCGATCCCGCCGAAGCGTCAGCCAAAAAATTTGTTGCCATCTTTAACAGGGGTAATGATTGAAGGAGAGTTTCCCTCGGGGTGCCATCCCGTAGGTGACTCTCGAACTCTTCTAACCAGATTCTCATGGATCTGGCAATGGATGTAGCAGCGATATTAGATTTAATGATTGCCACCGAAGATTCCCAGGCTTTTTTCAAAAGTCCGTCCGCCTTCCTATCCATAGGATCTTTAAGTCCTGACGAGTCCTCAAAGGGGATAGAGGTTTTCTCGACCACCTTAGCCACTGGGACGTCAATTTTAGGAACAGTGTCTCACACGTTGGTGTCCTCTGGGTCAAAAGATAGTCGGGCACGGAAGTCTCGTGGTATAGAGAGACTCTTCTTCGCATCTTCCCATTCCTCCAGTATCATGTCCTTCACATGAGCATTAACAGGAAAAACCATGGATCTCTGGGTTTTAAGACCACCAAACATCTCATCCTGAATGTTACTGCTCTTCTCCGTTTCCTCTACTTGCATCGTGTTTCGGACGGCTCGTAGAAGAATATCCATACCATCTGAGTGGAACATATATCTTTTCCGTTCTCCGCCTTGAGGTAGACTAATGGTCTCACAGTCAGTCGCCAGATGGGTCGATTTCACCCTCAGAAGATGGGGCTATATCTTCTCTGGGTCTTTTGGGTCCCGGGACATCCTGGACTCCTGAACTTGGGGGCTGTAGAGACGTAATAGAAGCCTGAACGTCTTCTTTAATTATACTACGCATCTCATTTAATAAAGCACAGTGCTCCTCCTTTAGCATGGAGTCACTACATTCAGCACATAGACGCTTTGTATATGAGTCGGGAAGTCTGATGTTACAATCCAGGCACCTCTTGGATTTTACTGTGGCCTTTTTTACCGTATCCTTCTTTTTTTCAGAAGGAGTTGGTAACTGCCCAGAGACATCCTATAAAAAATATGGAGGGCCTAGTAAGCGTAAGCCCCATTAGCCATATAAAAAGGGGTAATGGTACACTTACATGACTCTGGAGCGATCCAGGGTGGGTATCAGGGTGTGACACGTCAGCCATTGTACTGCCAGTGGTGCCAAAGCTGTAAGCCTGCCTATGCTGCTCCCCAGCCCCCCTTCTTACACCTTACCTGGTCGTCCTGTCATTTTCTCCTGCTCCCTGGCATCTGGTCTAACCGCGGTTTGAATTTCCCGCGCGACCGCCACCAGAAGTCGTCATCTCCGGACTTCCGGTTTCGACGCCGGGCGGTCCTGGAGCCGGGAGAGACCCGCCCAGAGCAGGACGCCGAGAGCCCCGGCGATGGGGAAGCGGCACCCGGAGGCTCCAGCACACCAGAGGGCTGAGGGACTCGCAGCAGGGAGTGTCGGCCCAGGACCGCTTGACGGCGGGAAAGTGAGAGCCATGCCCCCCCCCCCGATCTCCCCGGGGTCCCCTGAGGTATATCCATCTTCGCACCAGTGCTCCTGCACCAGCGCTCCTCCTGCACTCCCTGTCCTGTGTAGGGACAGGAAAAACACTGAGGAGGTTGGGGTTGGGAGGGCTTTTAACCTCTTGTGCTTCCTGTCCCTACACAGGATATGGGATTACTCCTCCTATGGTGCCGTCATGGGGACGTACTGTAAAACTGCATTTTGTGTTTACTGTGTTATCTTTGTCTAATATTTAAATTTGTTTTGTGATCTGAAACATTTAAGTGTGACAAACATGGAAATGAATAAGAAATCAGCAAGGGGGCAAACACATTTTCACATCACTGTATATATCCATCCTTATATGTTTGGTATCGTTGCAATCACACTGACTTGCACAATCAGGTTTACATTGTTACCACAACATGAAGGCCGTAAAAAACAAAATTCAAAAACAATCATCTGTGTATGAACCCCCTTCGCAACATACGACATAACTACAGCATCTACAGCGAGGAGAGCTTGCTCAGATCGCTGCAGCTTAACAATTTATAAGCTTCTGTCAATCACTGACAACGTGACAATGATTTGTCATGGCAGCCCGAGGCCTCGATGGCTGCCATTTTTGTCTTTATGTGAAGCCCAGCCAAATAAGCATATGTGGTATTGCAGTTGCCGTAAAAGTCCAATCAAAATATAAAACTAATTGACCCGAATGGTGACTATACTTCAGCTTACCATGCAAATAAACAAGACCTCACACAGCTCCATCAAGGTAAAAATAAAAACTAACTTGCAAATCTCTGAAAATGATCGCGCTAACAATATTTAAACCATTTTCAGGTTTCATATTTCCAGCTGATTTTTTTTCCCACACGAACACAGTAAAAGCAAAACACAATAAACAATGTCAGAACTGCATTGTTTTTTTTCACCATGTCACATTACTTTTAATTTTTTCCTGTTTTTCAATATATTATATGGTAAAATAAATGGTGTCATTCAAAAACTATAAATCCCGCAAAAAAGAAAAAAAAACACCACATACAACCCTCCCGTGAGAACAGGAATAAAAATAAAAAGTTATGGATCTTGGAAGAAAGGAAATAAAAAAAACTGTCGAAATAAGAATTGGCCTGGGCAGGAATGGGTTAAAAGTGTTCCCTTACATCTGTTGAAAGGGAATATTTTTAACCCACTCCTGTCCAAGCCAACTCCGGCAGACAGTTGACTAGGCCCTGACCTAGCTGTTGGCTGTGTAATACAGCCAGAACCACAATTAATGGTAAGGGCATAGCTACTGTGCCCACAACATTAGTGTGTTGTAGGAATGGAGGGGTTTACTATAACACTACCACCGCAAAAGGAAAAATTAAGAAAATAAAAAAAAAAAATCTTCATAAGCAACAAAGAAAAAAAAGCAATAGTCTATATACTTATCCTATATATGCACGGAAAGAAAAGAGTATGACCGAGGTACTGTGTTTTAGATGACAAAAAAAAACAAAAAAAACAGTTTGTTAATGAGGAGGTAAGTGCAAATCTGGATATTGGTAATGCGGCTGATGTGATTTATCTGAACTTTTCAAAGACATTTCATACTGTACCACATAACAGCCTTATATTGAAGCTACAGAAGCAAGGACTGGGGGAAACTATATGTAGATGGGTAAGGAAATGGCTAAATAACAGGAAAGAAAGAATCGTCATAAATGGGACGTTCTCTAAATGGGATATAGTCAGCAGTGGGGACCACTTGATCTGTACTAGGACCGATTGTTTTTAATCTTTTTATTAATGACCTTGTGGATGGGATTGTGAGTAAAGTGTCATTTTTTGCTGACGATACCAAACTATGAAGGATATTAAAATCTGATCTTGACATTACGATATTACAAAATGATCTGGATAAGATGATTGAATGGGCAAACACTTGGCAAATGAGGTTTAATGTAGATAAATGTAGAGTAATGCACCTAGGACTGTGTAATCCTATTGCTGCATACACATTAAATGGGAATATACTTGGGACTACAGAACAGCAGAAGGACTTGGGTATTCTGGCTACAAGTAAGCTGAGGAGCAGTACTTAATGTCAAGCAGCAGGCACAAAAGCAAACAAGATTTTAAGGTGTATAAAAAGAGAAATAAAATCCCGTGATTCCAATGTATTGTTACCCCTTTATAAATCACTTGTGAGGCCACATCTGGAATATGGGATCCAGTTTTGGGCTCCACATTTTAAAAAGGATATTCAGAAATTAGAGTCAGTTCAAAGGCGACAACTAGATTATTACAAGGGATGGAAGGCCTCTCATATGATCAGAGGTTGGAAAAGTTGGGCTTGTTTAGCTTAGAAAAACGACGCTTCAGAGGGGATCTCATTTACATGTATAAAATGTGTGTGGTCAGTACAAAGGTCTAGCACATGACTTATTCCTTCCAAAGACCATACTAAGGACCAGGGGGCACTCATTACAGGTGGAAGAAGGGCGATTCCGGCACTCAAACAGGAAAGGGTTCTTCTCAGTCAGATTGTGGAATGCCCTACCACAAGAGGTAGTAATGGCAGATACTATAACAGCGTTCAAAAAGGGCTGGACGATTTCCTCAATACACAACATTGTGGGTTACAGTTAAATTAGACAAAATGTTGTTACACCTATAGTAGTACATTAGATCCAGGGTTCTAGGACAGATCGCCTTTTCTCGGGGGCAAGAAGGAATTTTTCCCCGTGATGCAAATTGGCTGAATGTATCCTGGGGTTTTTTGCCTTCTTCTGGATCAACAGATTTAGGTACAGGAATTTTAGTAATACAAAAAAATAAAACCGTATTTTTCGGACTGTAAGACGCACTTTTTTTCTCCAAAATGTTAGAGGAAAGTGGGGGGTGCGTCTTATAGTCCAAACATATATTCGGCTGTGGGTGGTGGAGGGCTGAGGGGAAACGGCAGCGGGGGATGAGCGGGGCACAGGAGGCAGCAGCCACCTGCTGCAGCCTACACTGTGCCCGCTATTAAAGAAAATGAATATTCACTGCTCCCCACGCTCATGGGCGTGGGGAGCAGTGAATATTCATTTTCCTTAATTGTCGGCACACTGTGCCTGTAGCTCGGCTCCTGGTAAGTATGGCAACCTTCTTCCCTCATCCAGGTATGTATGGCCACCCTCATCCCTCTTCCTAGTATGTATTGCACCCTTCATCCCTGTATATATGGCCCCCCTCATCCTGGTATGCTTGGCACCTCTTGATCCCCGTCGGTCTGCACAGAAAAAAAAAAAATTATACTCACCTCCTCTCTCCTCCAGCGCTGTGTCCAGCTCTGTGCCGGAATAGTCACTGCTACCCACGCCGGGACTGCGTGCATGGGGAGCAGTGACCATTCATTCTCCCTAATAGCGCGCACGCTGTAGCGCGGCTCCTGCTGCACTCGGCTATCAGTGTGCCCGCTATTAAAAGCCATGAATATTCACCACTCCCATGGGTGTGGTGAATATTGATGGAATTTAATAGCGGGCACGCTGACCGCAGAGTGGCAGCAGGAACCGCGCTGCAGCTACAGCGTGCGCGCGCTATTAGGGAGAATGAATGGTCACTGCTCCCCACGCAGTACGGCGTGGGGAGCAGTGACTATTCCGGCACAGCATCTCGTTGTGTGAGATAACTGCCATGCGCTGCTCACACAGTGAGAACCCTGAGGAGACAGAGCGGAACACAGCGATGGAGGAGAGGAGGTGAGCATATTTGTTTATTTTTTTTCTGTGCAGAGTGACGGGGGAACAGGGGATGCCAAGCATACCAGGATGAGGGGGGCCATACATACAGGGATGAGAGGTGCCATACATATCAGGAAGAGGAATGAAGGTGCCAAACTTACCAGGATGGGTGTGAGGGGGGGTGGGGCATACATAACAGGATGAAGGATGCCATACATACCAGGAAGAGGGATGAGGGGGGCCATGCATGCCAGGATGGTGGATTGGGGTGCTATGCATACCAGGATGGGGATGAGGGCCATGTATAACAGGAAGGAGCGGGCCATGTATAACAGGATGGGGGATATTAACAGAATTGGGGGACATTACCCCTATAACAGTGTCAGCAGGAGTCCCCATACCCTTTAAGCAAAAAATGTAGTTACGATGCCCTGTTAAGTTTTTTTTTCTATTTTCCTCCTCTAAAATCTAGGTGCGTCTTATAGTCCGAAAAATACGGTAATTAAAAATTATAAACTGGTTCATTTGTAATTATAATAGTGCAGTAATGAAAATACATTTGTAAGGCCCAGTTCGAGTAAGTTAGTGTAGGGAGTACAATTGGGGGAGTAAGGTTGAACTTGATGGACCTAGGTCTTTATTCAACCTATGTTACTATGTTAAATAATATAGAGCTATGTTCAGATAAATGGAGTTTTGGTCTGTATGTGCAACCAATGGAAACTGAAACCAATGTACTATTAAAGCACAAGGCAGTAATGAGTTAATAAACTCTCAGAATCCTGTAAGCACTTGATAATGCAGGACAGTCTTACTACATTGCATTTGCTCTGGTTGTCAAAATCTAGCAGTGCTATAAATTTCTAGAGGAGAGGCCAAGTAAATCTCGGAAAGAATGCAGCTGAATATTACAATCTGGCAGGTCATTTCAGTGACCTCTTGGATGCAAAACTTGCCGAGCTCGATCAAACAGTCTGGTAAATTAGCTGGTTGTTATAAAGAAAAATAGAATAAAATATTTTCAATTTGTAGACATAAAAGAAAAAAAAAAAAATTCAACAAAAAGTAACAGACTTCTGACAAAGTTAGGAATATTTGGCTTTTGGGTGCAATTTATGAAAACGGTAAAAAGGTTACGCTACAGTGATATTTTATCATGTAATTAGATCATTTAAGTAGAGGCATGCAATGGTGATTTCATTTCCTCATCTCAAACTATTTATTGAAACAAAAGCTAAATACAGTGGTGGGTTATACCCCCCCAAAAAAATGTTAATGTCTCAATAACTTGTGACGTAGCCTTAAGCATCAATTACAGCTTGACAACAATATCTCGTGCTGTTAACAAGTGGTTATTGTCGGCTAAGGCATGACATCCTGCTCTTCTTGAAGGGTGGTCCTCAGGTCATTGAGGTTTTGGGATACAGCGTTATGACCTTCTGCACGGCGACGCAGCTGATCCCATAGGATTTCTTTGGTATTCAGGTCTGGAGAAAGTGCAGACCACTCCATTTGAGGCACCCTGGAGCATTGTCAACCATGACGATGAAATTAGGCCTGTGTTCACGTTCAGTTCAATTACTGGATTAATGTTATAAGGAGTTCAGGCTTGTCAATGTACCATTCACAAAATGTAGGGCAGTTCTATATGGACTAGACACATCTGCCCACACTAACTCTACCACCACCAAAGGCTCGTCTGGTGACAACAGTGGCTGATGCATAGCGCTCTTCTTGAGGTCTCCAACATTGCTGGCGCCCATCAATTCTGCTCAGCGTGAAGCAACTTTTGTCAGTGAACGGCACTGCGACCCACTGATCCCTTATCTAGCATAGATGGTGCCTGTATCTGGTGGTGTGGTCAGGTACCCTTGCAGGTCCATCTAGCACACAGACCACGCTGATGTAAATGGTTTGAATGGCCTGACATGACACTTGGGTACCTCATGCGCCTGGAGATGCGTGGCATTCATCATCCGGTTCCTAAGAGCATTGTTCACAATGAAGCGGTCATCAGTGTGGGATGTGACCAAAGGGCGTCCACTTCTCTCTCTGTGACTCTTCCAGTCTCTCTATATCGCTGTTGCAACCTGCTGATGACTCTGACACTGTAAACTCAGTGGTCACTTCCATCTGAGAACATCCTGCTACAAGCCTTACAATGGCGAGGTGTTCATCAATTGTTAGGTGTCATCTTATGATGTCAAAATGTGAACAGCATGGTGGAGGACTGTTTAAATGCCAATTCTAATTATACCCAAAGTTTATCAGGCAATTCATTGATCAAACAGATGTTGTGAATTTTGCCATTAAGCTCCTTGTTAGAGAACAGCAAGTTGTGTAAAAAGTACTGAAACATTGAACAGCTGGAAATGTAAATTCACAAGTTTACAGACGGTCACAATAAGTTCACCTGAAAAGGTTAGACTGCATTTTAGGATCGTCCTGAAGTTTCACCCAAAAGCCAAACAACCCTAACTTTTTGTGAGTACTGCATTTCCCGTTACACTTCTAAAACAGTAACATACGGCAACACCTTTCAGTGTGATATCAAACGGGGTGTCAATCGAGCAAAAAATATGCAGATTTTGATATATGCCAGTTCAGCACTTTTGATTTTTTTTGGATTTGTTTTCCCGTTTTATGGCACTCCCCCATTCAATCAGAAGTAAATGAATCCTAAAAGGTGGGGCGAGGTCAACCATAGCCTACCAGATATAATAAAAGTTATGCCAGAAATTGGTAAAACTATATCGGAAATAGTATAGATTTTAGTTTGTAGAGTAGACAGTTCGAGGTGACAGATCTATTAAAAATAGTGTTCAATTGTCAATAATATTGTGTGTCTTATTCCATTACCCCTTCTTAAATGCGATAGCACCTCAGATAATAAAAAACACTTTATACTCACCTCCCCCACCAATGCCATGTCTCCCAGTGCTTGAATGACATTTGTTATGTCACATGAAAGCTGCAGCCCATCAACGGACACCAATGGGCAGCAGCACGCAGACATGAGGAAAGCGAGTGCTACAGTCCCTTAGCGGCCGCTGACAGGCTGCAGCGGTCATGTGACAATGTCAAGTGAGCACTGGGAGACCATGCAGAGACATCACCGGGTGCTGATAGAGGTGTGGAGTACATGGTGTTTTATGTTAAACTGCAGAATACAGCAGGGGTTGTCTGAGTTGTGGATAACACCTTTAAGACTAATGTATGTAAAGGCAGCCTAATAAATCTTGCTCCCTTCCCCAGTACTAAAAGGTCAATTTCAGAAGAAACCAGCATCCCAGTATGAGAAAGTGAGCGTGCTCAGCAGGTTAGGATTTAATGGGTATTTCTGCTGCAGAATATGTCAGGCATGTTATTAAGAATTTTATTTCTATAGTGCTAACATATTCCGCAGCGCTTTACAATTATTTTACAAAATATTACTGAATGTGCACGAACCAATCACTGTGTAACGTTATGATACATGGCAAGTAAATATTTCTATGCCACCATACGCTAAGCAGATTTTCCTTTCCATCACTTTCTAATAGGTGTAGAGCAGATTCCCAGCAAAGCAGTGCTGCAGCCGTTCATTCCTAGGATTCCTTAGATCCCCAAATACCTGTTAAGCCAGGAGAAGAGGCCTCGTGCCGCAGATACAATGTCTATGATGCAGGCCAGCTGCTTCTGGGTGGGAGACAGCGCCAGGGACTGGGAAGCTGAAGAGGCCTTCCTGAGGCTGAGGATGTGCGAGCAAAACGATTGGGAGACGCGATGCAGCTTATCAGTGAGGGTCCTCAGAGTTTCACTGTGTAATTCATAGTGCTAAAAAAGAAGAAGAGGTCACGTCAGCAATAGCAGAACACAACATTAAAAAGGGAGGTTACAAAAAGAATCAAAAATCAGTTTACATAGGCAACAGCAATAAATAAAACATGCTGGTGTGTGTATATATATATATATATGCACCAAAGAATTAAAAGGGCTTTCCACAGCCACGGTTTAAAAACAACAAAATAAAACTTAGAATTAAACACCCTCCCCAGGTCCAGTGCAGAGTATCCTCCACTGCTCTTGGGGTCTGTTACTGTCAACAGCACTGCAGACAATCAGAGCTCAGCGGCGCTGCCAGAGTTGACAGTATGACACCCAAAGCTGCTGAACATACTGATTGGCTGCAGAGCTGTCGACGTGTTGTCAGTGCTGCAAACAATAACAGACACTAGGAGTAGCAGAGATTCAGCGTCGGACCTGGGGACAAGGAGTAAAGATTTGTTTAAAAGAAAAACTGTGGCTTTGGAAATGGGATTTATGAAAGTGAAAACCCCCTTTAAATATCCTGAACGGTGTTTCAGTCCGTGTGTACAACCAATGTAAACTGACCAATGCAAGTCTATGCGAGCGCAATATGAAAGCACACAAAAGAAAATCCTGCACTAGTGGGGTCCATTTTATGGAAATCTTAATAGGAAATAAACAACTAACATCAGAACAATGATCACTATATTATCCCATTATTAGGGTGAATCTACGGCCGGCACACCTGGGGATATGTCCCAGAGCAGTGCGTTTATCACAGTGTTCTCCAGGCTGATATCAGTATTTATTGACCGGAGTGAGATTTGCGCTGCTGAAGGGTTAATCTCAGATGTAGATATCAAGAACGGCTTGGTTTTTACTGACAGCAATCAGAGGTCTTCAAGATGACGTGGAATAAAGAACAACCAACATGGTTTCATCAAAGGGACTTTACACTTTCGGGAATGTGGACCCCCAAATGCTCTCATATATGTAACGGAGCGTGCTGTCACCCTGCCCACGTGCTGCCGCAGCGGTGGATAGTGATTGGCTACAGCGGTGATGTGGGCCGAGCTCAGCATCTACCGGCTGCATCCGCTGGACCCTGGGAAGGGTGAGCACCTGCTCAAAGTGGAAATCCCCTCTAAATATTTCCATAGGGCAAGGAAAAAAGAATTGCCTGTGAATTTCTGAAGCTCCTGTGCTGTGATCCTGTATAAGGGGTCCTCGACAACTTCAGGAACGGTGTTTTAGCTGGAGACTAATGAAATATCTAACGGCTGTACATACTAGGCACTATACCCCCTCCATAAAGAACAGCGCCCTCCCCCCACAACACGGGGTGCTCCACCATCTGGACACCAGGGCCCAGGTGAGCGGACCCCTGATCTGCTGAGCGGACCCCTGATCTGCTGAGCGGACCCCTGATCTGCTGAGCGGACCCCTGATCTGCTGAGCGGACCCCCGATCTGCTGAGCGGACCCCCGATCTGCTGAGCGGACATGCCCTTGGACCCTTCAGCATTATTACATCCTTACCAAGGCGCACAGCTGCTCCACAGCTTCCAGAAAGACCTCCTGGTGTCCAATGCTCCGGACTCCGAGGGCATCCAGGTGCTGAGGGGACAGGTCCAGCAGCTTCTGCCCAGAGATACTCCAGCCCTGGAAGGGGTAATGCTGGACTGCGGGGTCCAGACCTGCGGAGAATACACATAGTGCAGTGATCAGTCACCTCCCGCCCACCAGGGCTTTACCAGCGCTCCAATACAAGCTAGGACGAGGTGCACAGCTCATACAGCCCGGTGTGCAGAGTGCCGCCTCCTGTACTCACCCTCTAAGTAGCCACTGACGGTGTCCGGAGACCATGAAGAAATGAGTTCCATACTAACTCCCGCACTTCCTGGCGGACCACCCTGCTGACGTCACGCAGGTGAGGTGAGAGGCGGCGCCTGTGACCACGCCCCTCCGCACTGACTGGAGCCGGGACTATTCTCTGTACGTGGGGCTAGTACGGTCCTGCTGCATTCCTGCGCCGCGGCAGCACGCACGGAGACTGGCAATGTCCTGGCTCTGGGGTTCCATTCATTCCCTCTATGTGCTGGGAAGATTGGAATAATAAACTTCTTTTTTATGTACAATGTCTCATTTTACTTTTGGTTTCCATCCCCCAACCTCACCATTAAAGTAATGCAGAATAAAATCACATAGAACATTAGTAAAGGCACAGATATGGGGTCACTGTATGGCCAGCACGGTTATGGGGCACTGCGTGGCTGGCACAGTTATGGGGGCACTTCATGGCTGGCACAGTTACAGGGCACTGCATGGCCGGCATGGTTATGGGTGCACTGTGTGGCTGGCACAGTTATGGGGGCACTGTGTGGCTAGCACGGTTATGGGGCACTGCGTGGCTGGCACAGTTATGGGGGCACTTCATGGCTGGCACAGTTACAGGGCACTGCATGGCCGGCATGGTTATGGGTGCACTGTGTGGCTGGCACAGTTATGGGGGCACTGTGTGGCTAGCACGGTTATGGGGCACTGCGTGGCTGGCACAGTTATGGGGGCACTTCATGGCTGGCACAGTTACAGGGCACTGCATGGCCGGCATGGTTATGGGTGCACTGTGTGGCTGGCACAGTTATGGGGGCACTGTGTGGCAGGCACAGTTATGGGGGCACTGTGTGACTAGCACGGTTATGGGGGCACTGTGTGGCTGGCACAGTTATGGGGGCACTGTGTGGCTAGCACGGTTATGGGGGCACTGTGTGGCTGGCCCAGTTATGGGGGCACCGTGTGGCTGGCACAGTTATGGGGGCACTGTGTGGCTAGCACGGTTATGGGGGCACTGTGTGGCTGGCCCAGTTATGGGGGCACTGTGTGGCTGGCACGGTTATGGGGGCACTATGTGGCTGGCACGGTTATGAGGGCACTGTGTGGCTGGCCCAGTTATGGGGGCACTGTGTGGCTGGCACGGTTATGGGGGCACTGTGTGGCTGGCCCAGTTATGGGGCCACTGTGTGGCTGGCATGGTTATAAGGGCACTGCGTGGCTGGCCTGGTTATGGGGACACTGCGTGGCTGGCATGGTTATAGGGGCACTGTGTGGCTGGCACGGTTATGGGGGCACTGTGTGGCTGGCACAGTTATGGGGGCACTGTGTGGCAGGCACAGTTATGGGGGCACTGTGTGGCTAGCACGGTTATGGGGCACTGCGTGGCTGGCACAGTTATGGGGGCACTTCATGACTGGCACAGTTACAGGGCACTGCATGGCCGGCATGGTTATGGGGGCACTGTGTGGCTGGCACAGTTATGGGGGCACTGTGTGGCTAGCACGGTTATGGGGCACTGCGTGGCTGGCACAGTTATGGGGGCACTTCATGGCTGGCACAGTTACAGGGCACTGCATGGCCGGCATGGTTATGGGTGCACTGTGTGGCTGGCACAGTTATGGGGGCACTGTGTGGCAGGCACAGTTATGGGGGCACTGTGTGACTAGCACGGTTATGGGGGCACTGTGTGGCTGGCACAGTTATGGGGGCACTGTGTGGCTAGCACGGTTATGGGGGCACTGTGTGGCTGGCCCAGTTATGGGGGCACCGTGTGGCTGGCACAGTTATGGGGGCACTGTGTGGCTAGCACGGTTATGGGGGCACTGTGTGGCTGGCCCAGTTATGGGGGCACTGTGTGGCTGGCACGGTTATGGGGGCACTATGTGGCTGGCACGGTTATGAGGGCACTGTGTGGCTGGCACAGTTATGGGGGCACTGTGTGGCTGGCACGGTTATGGGGGCACTGTGTGGCTGGCCCAGTTATGGGGCCACTGTGTGGCTGGCATGGTTATAAGGGCACTGCGTGGCTGGCCTGGTTATGGGGACACTGCGTGGCTGGCATGGTTATAGGGGCACTGTGTGGCTGGCACGGTTATGGGGGCACTGTGTGGCTGGCACAGTTATGGGGGCACTGTGTGGCAGGCACAGTTATGGGGGCACTGTGTGGCTAGCACGGTTATGGGGCACTGCGTGGCTGGCACAGTTATGGGGGCACTTCATGACTGGCACAGTTACAGGGCACTGCATGGCCGGCATGGTTATGGGGGCACTGTGTGGCTGGCCCAGTTATGGGGGCACCGTGTGGCTGGCACAGTTATGGGGGCACTGTGTGGCTAGCACGGTTATGGGGGCACTGTGTGGCTGGCCCAGTTATGGGGGCACTGTGTGGCTGGCATGGTTGTGGGGGCACTATGTGGCTGGCACGGTTATGAGGGCACTGTGTGGCTGGCCCAGTTATGGGGGCACTGTGTGGCTGGCATGGTAATAGGGGCACTGCGTGGCTGGCACGGTTATGGGGGCACTGTGTGGCTGGCCCAGTTATGGGGCCACTGTGTGGCTGGCATGGTTATAAGGGCACTGCGTGGCTGGCCTAGTTATGGGGACACTGCGTGGCTGGTATGGTTATAGGGGCACTGTGTGGCTGGCACGGTTATGGGGGCACTGCATGGCTGGGACAGTTATGGGGGCACTGTGTGGCTGGCACGGTTATGGGGGCATTTCGTGGCTGGCCCAGTTATGGGGGCACTGTGTGGCTGGCCCAGTTATGGGGGCACTGAGTGGCTGGCCCGGTTATGGGGGCACTGTGTGGCTGGCCTGGTTATGGGGGCACTGTGTGGCTGGCATGGTTATAAGAGCACTGCGTGGCTGGCATGGTTATAGGAGCACTGTGTGGCTGGCACGGTTATGGGGGCACTACGTGGCTGGCACCGTTATGGGGGCACTGTGTGGCTGGCACGGTTATGGGGGCACTACGTGGCTGGCACGGTTATGGGGGCACTGTGTGGCTGGCACGGTTATGGGGGGCACTGCGTGGCTGGCCCGGTTATGGGGGCACTGTGTGGCTGGCACGGTTATGGGGGCACTATGTGGCTGGCACGGTTATGGGGGCACTGTGTGGCTGGCACGGTTATGGGGGCACTGTGTGGCTGGCATGGTTATAGGGTCACTGTGTGGCTGTCACGGTTATGGGGGCACTGCGTGGCTGGCACAGTTATGGGGCCACTGTGTGGCTGGCATGGTTATAAGGTCACTGCGTGGCTGGCATGGTTATAGGGGCACTGTGTGGCTGGCACAGTTATGGGGGCACTACGTGGCTGGCATGATTATAGGGGCACTGCGTGGCTGGCATGGCTATAGGGGCACTACGTGGCTGGCACGGTTATGGGGCACTGCGTGGCTGGCCCAGTTATGGGGGCACTGTGTGGCTGGCATGGTTATAGGGGCACTGTGTGGCTGGCACGGTTATGGGGGCCCTGCGTGGCTGGCACGGTTATGGGGGCACTGCGTGGCTGGCCCAGTTATGGAGGCACTGTGTGGCTGGCATGGTTATAGGGACACTGCTTGGCTGGCATGGTTGTGGGTTCACTGTGTGGCTGGCATGGTTATAGGGGCACTGCGTGGCTGGCACAGTTATGGGGGCACTGTGTGGCTGGCACGGTTATGGGGGCACTGTGTGGCTGGCACGGTTGTGGGGGCACTGTGTGGCTGGCATGGTTATGGGGGCACTGCGTGGCTGGCATGGTTATGGGGGCACTGTGTGGCTGGCATGGTTATGGGGGCACTGCGTGGCTGGCATGGTTATGGGGGCACTGTGTGGCTGGCATGGTTATGGGGGCACTGCGTGGCTGGCACGGCTGTGGGCATGGCTTGAGCTCAGGTTTCCCAATTTATTTATTTTTCTAAAGCTTTTCCAAGAATCCACAGAGAGAACATTTTTTTCTAGAAACATTAGAAAACTATCCTGAAGGGTGAGGACTTCTGGTGCTCGGTGTCTGCCGGCTGCCGCCCATAATTCTGCTGAGACATCGGCTGCATTCACTGCCTATGGTGAAAGGACGATAATCACAATCAGAAAAATCTCTACAACTTGTTCCTGCTTCAAAACAAATCACATTTTTTGAACAGACAGGAAAATCTGTGCCCCAATTTTACAGACTATTGAGGAATTTCTGGACGGTTGGCAGCACTGACAGCACGGTAATGGCTGTACCTTCGTTTTCCGGGCACAAGCAGTGGTGTAACTTGAAGCTTGTGGGCCCCAATGCAAAATCTCCATCATGGCCCCTTCCTATCATGGGTCGTGTTATAGTACAGATCTTCAGATATGGGCCAAAGGGTGTGGTTGCAACCTCTGCACCTATTATTGTTACATCACTGGGCACAGGCCATCGATCCTGATACTAGGATTCCTATTATATGCGACTTAAAGAGTAACGTCACCCATCTGGGGCTGCCCCTAATGTCCCCCGAAAGGGCTGTTACACGCAGTGTGGGATCCCACACCCCTCAGCGGTCCCTCTCGTTGTGGAAGGGTGAGAACTCGCTCTTCATTCTAACCCAGCACTGCCACATACTTTACTATGATGTCACTTGGTGGTAACCGCTCTAATGATGTTGCCATTCAGTAACAGCTTAGTAAAGTGCACAGTAAGAGAGGCCATGGAGGGTTGCGGGATCCCATTGTGACGCTAGTCACTAATCACGGACAAGACGTGAGGATGGCTAATCAAACATTTTGTGGTCGGATACCAAGAGAGCACGTTGTAAGCTAAAGGGGAAAGACAAAGGTGAAGTCAGGTCACAGTTTGAGGTCAGAATACAAGGAAAATGGTAGATCAGAGCAAAGGGGCTAGGCAAACGGATGGTCAGAGCGAGGTCCAAGGTCAGGCAGCAATAGATCAACAAACAGAGCACTGAAATCCAAGACAAACATGCACCGCCAAGCAAATTCTACAATTGGCAGAGATCTGACTGACAGCTTAGCTAAGTAGCTGGATAATCACTAAGAACAGGGCACCTCTGAAGGAAGCTCAGCACATCCCTGCACTAGATTGGACGACTGAGCTGTCACTATGTCCAAGACACACTGAGCGGAGGAATCGTGACACCCATAATACAGAAGTTGGGCCAGACTTTTGGTAAAAGGTCTGTTTTTTTCAGGAAGACATTAGGGACACTTAGGACCTCTTTTTTAATAGATGATATTTAGAAAATTCAATAGTCTGAGGCTGTTTACTAATTTGTTAAAGGGAATCTGTCATGTTAGTTGAAAACAGTATCTGATCTGCAAACAAGAATGGACTGGGACTGAAATTCAGCCCTGGCATTTGAAAGCACACAGGCCTATGCCGGCTGCGTCCCCTTCCCCAGAATGGGGTCTCTATTAGTAATATTACCCTGCCTGTAGGAAATCAAGATTTACTATTAGCCCTATATTTGCATTAATTACCACATAAGATTTATTATTATTATTATTAATAATAGTAATAATACCACAATAATAATTTTGCAATATAACAGACAAATATCAACAGGCTATTATCAAATATTACCAGCATATATCGTAGTGATAATGCCACTAGGGCTGATATGACCACCATACAGTGACCATAATGGTAATATCAGATCGGGGCATACATATCATTGGAACAACCTGTGCAGCTGCCCATGGGCCCAAAGCAGGTGGAATCATGTATTTTGATGAGCTATTTGAAGGCAAGGGGCCCATATATTGTTCTGGCACAGGGGCCCTCTTCTGTATCAGTTCTACACCAGTGCTCTGCAGACCATATATGTGTGTACTGTACAGGCTGTAATCAGTGGTGAGCTCGCTGGTTGTTGTCATTCATTTTCCCTTTTGTTTTCCTTTTGGCCTGACCACCATGACCATTTTTTCTGTCTATTACTCATTCCAGCAAAGTGTAACACACAGACACATTTTTGCTTCCTGCTTTTCTATCATCCTCCTCACATTTCCTCACCATATAGTGCTATAACTAGTGATGAGCGAGAACCGTCATATTGGTAATCGCTATACTCGTAATGAGTACTTTGTAATAATCGCGTATTCGTTCCGAATAGCGAGTACAATGTAAGTCAATGGGAAATGCAAGTAATTTTCTGCTGAGCCCTACAAAGGGGTCTGGGGGCCTGAGGAAAAGGCTGAAATGGATGGGAAAGTGATGAAACAGAATGGGAAGAGCCTGGAGAATGTGCCTGCATGCATTTCTGACTCATATATGGTTTCTGGGAATAAGTTTGTTGCAGTATTACGCCACTTTTACAAACACACAAGAACAACTACCAAACCTAACCAAAATTGCATTTAACAGGCCAAAAAGGTTAAGAAACAGTTTTTTTCCTGCATAATCACTGGTATATAAGGCTAAATAAACCAGAGAAACCAAAAAAATATCCCTTTTAGCGTTTGTTCACACATACTATTATGGCTTTTTTTCACCTTTTACAATTGGGAGGGCCCTGACTTATACATTTTGTAAGTCCCTCTATCATACATCATTTTTAGATCGCTATTCCCCAGCACTTTACAAACACAGCTAGAACGTACCAGTAGGTATGTTGACCTTTGACCGAGAAAAATAAAGCTGCACTAGTCAACTAGATGACGAGCTCAAATATATCACTTGTGCAAGTCAATGGACTAAGGATATATGCTGCCCCCCCCCCAGGATGGGTTGGAGAAGCTTCTCCAAATGGCTCAGAGATTTTGATTGTCAATATTCCCCAGATTATATAGCAAGAGAAGACTTCTTGATACTGTACTACTTGGTCCAGTGCAGAATGTGCATTGTATTTCCAAAAATTACTCCTGGGGGCTGTGTCATAGGTGCAGGAAGATTCCATGACAAGGGCCTCCCTTGACAAACATTACCTACGATGGAGTACTGTAGTAGTTGTGGCCCTCAATTCAAGTTTTCAGAGGGCCATCAGTCGGTCATCAACAGTCAGTGTAAATTTCTATTGAATATGTGTCCGATCAGTCACAATGTGGCACAAGCCAGGCATGTTTTTTTGCCAAATAGGGTGACTGACAGTACATTTCTTTTGAATATGTATCCCCTATCTTAGTCACAATGTGGCATAAGCCAGGCATGTTTTTTTGCCAAATAGGGTGACTGACAGTACACAATGTGGCACAATCTGTGACAAGGGCCTCCAATGACAAATATTAGTTTGGTAGGACCACTGTACATTCCAGATTTGTCCACTGCACAATGTGCATAGGGTTTGTAAAAATTAGCCCTATGGGCTGAGTCATGGTTGATGCAGGAAGCCACCATCTCATTGGTCTCCAATCACAAATAGTAGTTAGGTTGGAGTAGGAATACTGTCCTGGTTTGTCCACTGCACAATGTGCATAGGGTTTGTAAAAATTAGCCCTAAGGGCTGAGTCATGGTTGACAAAGGAAGGAAACGGGTTTTTATGGGAAGGGGGTTACATTAACAGCAGTAGCATGAATCTGTATTTTTGGTGAATTTAGGTTGGCTTGCTGTTATCTGGAGGGATTACAAACTGTGGAGATATCCAGTCTTTGTTGAATTTAATCAGAGTAAGTCTGTCTGCATTTTCCGTGGAGAGGTGTGTGCGCCTATCAGTGATGATTGCCCCAGCGGAACTGAAAACACGCTCAGACACCACACTAGCAGCCGGGCAGGCCAGCACCTCCAATTCATATAAGGAGAGATCGGGCCAAGTGTTCAGCTTAGACACCCAATTATTAAAGGGAACTGAAGAGTCAGAAAGGACGCACGTATGGTCACTTAAGTACCCCTTGACCATGTTCTGCAACTTATCCCTCCTTGGCATTGTTACAGGCATAGATAGCGTTGGTGAGAGCACGGTTCAGATTGTTTAACACGTGCTTGTGTAACACAGGGACGGCACACCAGGCAAAATAGTGGCGGCTGGGAACACTGTATCGTGGGGCAGCCACAGCCAAGAGATCACGGAAAAACTGTGTTACCACAAGCTTAAACGACAACATCTCCACAGCTAGCAATTTGGCAATCTGCAAGTTTATTATTTGTGCCTGTGGGTGCGTGGCTGGGTATTTACTCTTTCTTTCCAAGCTCTCGGGCACAGACAATTGGACGCTTTGCTGGGACAAATGAAGTGGATGTGGTTGATGTTTGTTGTGTGTGAGCAACCACAGTTTGTGGGCAGAAGGTATGAGCGCCTGCTTCCTGAACAGCAGATTCTGAAGGACATAGCCCAGGCAACATGGCATTGGTTTGACCCGCAGATGCAGATTTGGTACCCTGGTGTTCCGCCCACCTACTGGGGTGCTTGGCTGCCATTTCGCATACTGGTGGTGCTTAGGTTGCCTCTGCCCTGGCCTCTGCTCAACTTGGTATGGCAGATGCTACAGACTACAATGTTTTTCTCTGAAGGACTTTCAGAAAAAAATTCCACACAGCAGCTGAACTCACCCCTTGCCCTGACTTGGTGCACAGTGGGGGGTGCTCTTGGGAACAGTTGACCCAGTTCTCACTCTGGGCAAACTACGACCCCTTGATGCCTGTGTTGGTGCTACATATCCATCTTCCTCTGTGTTGCTGTCATGGCTATGTGTGCCAACAGTCCAGGTCGGATCATTGGACTCATCATTGACCACCTCGTCTTATATCTCATCCTCCTTCCCAGTTGACATTGTAGGCTGACCTGATGACAACTGTGTGTCATCATCATCATCAGCTTCAATCAGTGAATATGAATAGCGGTACCAGAGCGCCAATAACAGGGCAAAAATATAAAAAGGACTGATTTATTAATACACACAACGCGTTTCGGTGGACACAGCCACCTTCATCAGGTGTGACAAGCAGCAAACAATTGATCCTTATATACATTTGACTAGGTATACAATTACTTAAAAGGGGCGGGGCCAGATGCAGAGTAATACCTCTATATTAACCCCTTGAGTTCATATATGCTCAATAGAGTAAAAAGGATTGTTATAAATTAATACCTAATGAAGCATATAGGGTTCTTATAAAAAGGATTCGCTGTATAAAAACTTGTGAATCCTATAATCATAATACTTAATAGGATATATTGTTATCTACCACCCTATATTTTATATTATAAAAAAAAAATAATAATAATTTTTACATACAACATAAAACAATGTATAAATATAAAGTTATAAAATTACAATCAGTTTCTATCATTATAATTAGGGAAAAGTAGACGAAGAAAGGAAAGAGAAAAAAAAAAAAAAAATTCCCCAAAAAAATTCCCAAAAAAGTTCCAAAATAAAAAAAAAAAAATTTTTTTAAATATTTTTTTTTTAATTTTTTCTCTTTTCTCCCTCTCCTCCCTCCTCCCTCCCTCTCTCTTTTCCCATCTTCCCTCCTTCTCTCTCTCCTCCCCCATATAAAAGATATATATAATAAATTTGCTAAAATATAAAAACAATTATTTAAAAAGTTGTCTTCTCTATATTAAGGTTCAAACCTTCAGGAGACAAGGTTCCCATTTTGAAAATCCAATAATTTTCACGTGTAATGAGACGATTTAGTCTATCAGGGTGTGTATCAACTATATGATCAATGATAGTTAGTTTTAGGTTATTAGGATTTTTTTGATGTTCTTTTAAGAAATGATTAGAAACACTATGTAGGGGAAAGCCGTTTCTAATGTGTTGGCGATGTTTATTTAATCTTGAGTGCATTTCCTGGATAGTGCGGCCAATGTATTGCAGGCCGCAGGTGCACTGGAGCAGATAGATCACATATGAGGACTGACATGTAAGTCTAAAGCGAATGGGATAGATCTCTCCAGTGACCGCAGAGACGAATGTTTTGGCTCCGTTATCAATGGATTGACAGCATAAGCATTTAGGGACGTTACATTTATAACATCCATTATTGCTAATAGGAGCTGAATTTAAATGGTTCGGTCTTCTACCAATAGTTGTATTGCTAGGGGCTATATAGTTTCCTAGATTTTTACTCCTCCGATATATGACATGAGGAAATTCCGGTAAATGACCAGTTAATATTGGATCATTACTTAAAATGAACCAGTATTTTTTTAATAAACTGGATAACACTTGCGTAGGTTTACCATAAGTAGTAATCAGATTTAAACTGAAATCGCTGTATGGCTCTTGGCTGGTATTCTTGGATTTGTTGATACACAAGTTCTGTGATAGGGATCTAGTTTTGGAGAAAGCATCCTTTAATAATTTCTGGGGGTATCCCTTAGCTCTAAAACGTTTTTGCAAAACCTTAGATTCCAGAAAAAAATCCGAATCATGTGTACAATTTTTTCTGACACGCCAATATTGACCGTATGGAATATTTCTAATCCAGCTGGGTAGATGGCCACTGTCAAATTCAAGATAGCTATTTACATCCACTTCCTTAAAGTGGGTAGATGTGGATATTTTACCCGAATTGTCTATATTTATCTGAAGGTCAAGATATTGAATATTACTCTCAGATATGGTAGAGGTAAAGGAAAGACCCCAATCGTTAGAGTTTAATTCATCAATAAATTTGGCAGCCTCCACAGTATTTCCCCTCCATATGATAAACAGATCATCTATAAAGCTGCGGTACATAACGATGGGTTTATCGGCGCCGAGGGATTGCGCGATGTGGACAGACTCGAATGCCCCCATATATAGATTTGCATAACTGGGGGCAAACCTCGTCCCCATCGCGCAGCCCCCTCAAAAGAAAATACATTGTTCTCAAGAATGAAAGTTATACCCCTCAATAAAAAGTTTTTTTGAGGATCTTGTAAGTTAGGGTCCTCATCTAGGAATTTTTTAATTGCCTGTAAACCCAATACATGTGTGATATTGGAATAAAGAGAGCTTATATCGAGTGTAATAAGAAGACAGCCTGGAAGAGGGGGTAATTCTCTCAACAGTCTAATTAAATGTGTGGAATCCTTTAAATGAGAATCTAGGGATAAAACGTACTTCTGTAAAAAAAGATCAATATAGTGGGATAAGTTGGATGTGATAGAATTAATACCAGAAATAATAGGACGTCCAGGGGGATTAAATTTATCTTTATGAATTTTGGGTAAAAAATAAAAATAAGGGACTTTGAATTTTTTAATGTCTAAAAAGGATTTTTCTTTTTTATTGAGGAAGCCAGCTGTAGAGGCCCCTGCTACAAGTCCTTTGTACTCCAAAAAAATGGTTACAGATGGGTCTGCTTCTAATTTCATGTAGTAGTTTGAGTCGTCTAAGATTCTGAGGCCCTCCTTGATGTACCAGCCCCTGTTCATTATCACAGTCCCCCCTCCCTTATCTGCTCTCTTTATAATTATTTCTTTATTATCCTGAAGGGTTTTTAATGCACATTTCTCCTGGTAGCTCAAGTTATTCACTTTTTTAGAAATTGGGGGAAATGTCCTAAGGTCCCTTAAAATTAATTGTTGGAAAGTTTCAAGGTGTGAACCTTTATGATGTAATGGATAAAAATTACTTTTCCCCTTCACATTTACATGAGTGAAAGGGTCCAGTAATGGGGGGCCTGGTATATTAGATTCTTGAATGGAGGGGGATACTGTTGAGCATGAACTAATAGGATGTGATTTTCTCTTATCTTCCAATAGAAAATGTCTTTTTAGTGTCAATTTCCTTATAAATTCATTTAAATCACAGAACAAAGTGAAATTATTAAATGGGACAGCTGGACAGAAAGATAATCCTCGACCTAACAAGGATCGTTCAGCTTCAGATAGCACATAGCTAGAAATATTAAAAATACCCCCACAACCGATAGGGGTTTCTATCTGCAGGGAATCATCATCAGCTTCAACCTTTGGAGACAGTAAATGACGTTCCTTCAAGTGGCTTTCTTCTGGCAGTAGTTCCTCAAATACTTGAGCATCAACGCACGCCACCTCCTCTTGTCCCTCTTCAATGCTGCACGGTGATAGGCCAGAGCCAACCAAAGGATACGTAGCAAACAGATCCTTGGAGTGGCCAAGCTTGGGGTCATATGTCTCCTGTGACTGATAATGGCAGGAGGAAGGAGAACCAGCTGCAGGACTGGATGGGCCAGCCTTCTGTGTATCCACAATAGATTGTTTGGTCGTGGAAGATTTGTTGCTGCT
This sequence comes from Phyllobates terribilis, assembly GCF_046119375.1. Classification (NCBI taxonomy): domain Eukaryota; kingdom Metazoa; phylum Chordata; class Amphibia; order Anura; family Dendrobatidae; genus Phyllobates; species Phyllobates terribilis. The sequence continues at coordinate 642,527,595 of NW_027362762.1, forward strand.
TGACAAATGCGTAGAGGCCTTGTCTGCTATGAACGAATGTATCTGCTCTCGCACTTGTGGCTCCCACACACGTTTATGTTCCAGACCGGGAAATTTTTACAGGAACATAGTGGATGCATCAAGCTTCTTCTGACCTGACACAGACTAAGTGCATTCTCGCGCACCACTGAAAACACCACGTCCACGTCCCTTAACAACAGGCTTTTTTGGCATTTTGGGTTTTGCTGACAGATTTTCAGATGTTTATGGCACAAGCCAAGCTAGCTGTCACAGCCAAAATAGTGGTTAAAATGTCCTGGTGCGTACTTTGTAGCAGGCAGTAGGAAATGTTTCGACTACTGCTTTGTGTAGGGCATTCAATGATTTTTTAAGTGGACTAATATGGACAGAAGGCAGGCTGTCACACCAAAAACAGTGGGGAAAATGGCCTGGTACGTGCTTTGTAGCAGGCAGTAGGAAATGTTTGGACTACTGCTTTGTGTAGGGCATTCAACGATTTTTTAAAGAACACAACCTAATACACTCCCTATCTAATACACAGTATCTCCATCCCTGTACTCTGACTTTGTTGTGTGTCTTCAGCTCTGAAAAGAGCTATTTTTTGGTGGTATTATGGAGCTAGTGAGCAGCTCCTTTAAACACAGAACTAGTATACACTGCAGGTAGCCCTTAAAAGGGCTTTTGTTTGATCAAGAGGCCTAAACACTCTCCCTAGCAGCTCAACGATCTCTCCCTATGCTTGTAGAGCGCAGGCTCCGGATGCACAAAATGGTGGCGGCAGGGCTTAAATAGACCCTATGAGGCTCGGCGGCTAGCCAATCAGTAATGCCACAACCAAGATGTCTGCGGCATTACTGTGATTGGTTAAGAAGCCCAGCATGTTTAGTGGCTGCAAAGGAGGCGTCAAAAGTGCAGGACGGGACATCCGTATATATTGAGCCGAGTACACAAATACTTGCAAAATAACGAGTAGCCCGAATACCGTACTATCCTTACGAATAGCGAATAGTGACGAATACACTCGCTCATCACTAGCTATAACCAGTGCCCTAGAAAGAAATAATGCCCCTTAGTGCTCTGTACAATAATAGTACATGCCAATAAAATAGGAGACTTGGTAGTTTTATAACTATTAACCCATCGTCCTCCCTACCCCACCCAGTATATGTAAAATAAACACATAACTGCTTGCAACTTGGGTAACATGGCCACAGTAGCCTTTATTAAGGGTATGTGTGCACGTATTTGATTGCAGAAATTTCTGCAACGTTTCAGCATCTCTTGGCAGAAAAAACGCTGCGGAAAAAACACGCGGTTTTGGTGTGTTTTTGCATGCATTTTTTTAAGTATTTTTGTAAAGCAATGAATGCTTTTTGGAGCTAAATAAAGATATTCAAATAGAGAAATATGGGGCGTCGCTTTAACCCTTTGATTACTGTCAGACCTGGGGTGAGTATATTGGGTTAATTTAAATGATTAAAGAATGTGTCTGTTTTATTTCAAATGAAGTGTTTCATTCTCACAGTGTGTGTTTATTTAACTCTTTACTTACAGGTTTAGTAATGAGGGTGTCTGGCTGACACCTCTTCATTACTAAACATAGGCCTTGTTGTAAGCGACACCTAATCCCATTACCCCTAATCCCATTACCCCTAATCCCATTCAAATATGAAGTGCCATTTCTGAGGCAGCTGAGGGCTGGTATTTTTATCCTATGAAGGGACCATTAGGCCAACATGTTTACTGGCTATTAATAACAGCTCACAGCTGTTTGGTTAGCCTTTGGGTATGTCCCCACGATCAGAAACCAGCAGCACTTTGGACGCAGCGTATTTTCAAACGCTGTGTTCTAATGCCGCATTTTGTTTTGTCAGTACATGCGGATCCACCGCATGTAATGACATTTCAATTTGTCAAAATCTGCAGCACAGACTTGTGTCTCCACTACAGAGATTGACATGTTGCGGGTGAGTTTACACAGCATCAAAAACAAGCACAGTAGACATAGGATTTCTTATAAATGAAATAAAATGAAGAATTTAATAAAAAAAAATGGCGTGGGCTCCTGCGTCATTTTCATAACTAGCAGAGGGAAAGCCAACCACTGGGGACTGATAATACTAGCCAGGAAAAGGGCCATTAGCCAAAAATATTCCCCGGCTATTAATAACAGCCCACAGCTGTTTGCTTAGCGCTTACTGGCTAGATTACTGCTGGACCCCAGAAAAAAATTGACATAGGGTCCCCCTATAAAATCTAACTTTCAAAGGCTAAACGGACAGCTGTGAGCTGACATTAATAGCCAGGGAAGAGGCCATGAATACTGGCCCCTTCCGAGGCTAATAATATCAGCCCTCAGCGGCCCCAGAAATGGCACATCGATAAGATGCACCAAATCTGGTGCTTAGCCTCGATCTTCCCACTTGCCCTGATGCGGTGGCAAGTGGGGTAATAGGGTTGGGGTTCATTTCAGCCTTGTATTGGCAGCTGACATGAAGCTCAGGTTAGTAATGGAGAGGCATCTGAGACAAACCCATTACTAACCCCATAGTAAAGGTGTCACGGTTCCACCCCTCACTGTGTCTGTGACGCAGTTACTGACAGCTCAGCTGTCAAATCTTGTACAGGGGCATGCTGGAGCTGTCAGTACTGTGATTGACAGCTCGACCATCCAATCTGATACAGGGGTGTGCAATAGCTGTCAGTGTGGTGATTGACAGCTCGGCTGTCCAATCTGAGACTGGGAGGCACTGGCTATCTTCAGGTGTTCATTATCCCATGTGAATGCCTGGCTACTTAACTGAGCTGTTTGTCCCAGATCTCTGCCAGACGTACATTCAGCTAGTGTGCGTGGTTCTTTCTCTGTGCCTTGTGTTCTGTTTATTGATCTTCTGTTGCCTGACCTTGGACCTTGTTCTGACCATCCGTCTGTTTAACTCCTTCTGCTCTGATCTGCTATCCTCCTGGCATTCTGACCAATGGTACATTACCTGACTACCCCTTTGCCTCTTCCCTCTGTTTTGAACGTACCCTCCTGGCTTTGACTTCGGACTCCTTGATTATCCCGTCTCATGGCCTGGCCATGAAAAGTGACTCAGCGTCACAAAAGGTTTTGAAATAAACACATGGCCTAAAAAAAATCCTTTATTTGAAATAAAATTTCATATGGATTTAATCGTTTATTTATCGTCGTTTATGTCCGACGTGGCGACATAATCCACAGTGTCCCATGATGATCTCACTTCTAGAGCAGTCACATCAGCAGTCACTGATATGACTGCTCTACAAGACAGCAAGCTGACACTGACACAGGAGTGTAATCACTTCTGTGTCAGTGTATAGCGCTGAGTTGCAGTGAGAGAGATCACACGAGTTCATCAGCTGATGAGCTCCTGTGACCTCATGGCACCACCACTGCATGGAATTTTCTCACGCAGCGGCGGTACAGTTAGTGAGGTCACCGGAGCTGATGAACTCATGTGACCTCCCTCATGGAAGCTCAGCGCTATACACTGCGGGAGCGATCACGCTCCTGTCAGTGTATCGCTGGCTGCTGGATAGTGCAGTCACATCTCAAGATGTGACTGTTCTATAAATGATCCGGTCGCCATGGGGCACTCTGGATTACCTGGATTATGGCGGACAAGTGAAGGATATGGTGGTTTATTTATTTTTTTACAGGTGACATGGGCATCGGGCATTAGGTGTTAAGGTAAGTATATGGTGTTTTTTTTATTTTTGATCTTTTACAGGTGACATGGGCATCGGGGATTTGGTGTTAGGTTAGTATAATGTGTTTTTTATTTCAGTTTTTATTTATTTAAACTTTTTTTTTTCTTGACCGCAGGTCACAGGCACCAGCAGAGGAGAAACTACTCCTCCCATCAGCGGCGCTTGCCCTCACTATTATCAGCGATAGCAGCTGTAGGCTGATGGGAGGAGTAGTCTGTCATCAGGCAACGCCTGTGACCCGCGGTCAATTCTTTGCGTGTTTTTGCTTCGTTTCTGACCCATTGACTTCAATTGAGTCAGTCAAATACGCAGCCAAAATCCCCAGCAAAGGTGCAAACATTTTTATACCTGCATATTTGCTGCGGATTTGACTGACTCAATTGAAGTGAATGGGTGAAAAACGCAGGAAATCGGCACAAAGAATTGACATGCTGCAGATTTAAACGCACTGGAAATACTCAAAGGAAAATTCTTGATCATGAGCACAGCACTTCAGGATTGTCATTGAATTAGCTAGCTTAAGGTTTCCATAGCGTTTTTGGCACAATTCAGTGCGACAAAACGCTGCGAAGACACACCAAAAATGCACCGTGTGCACACAGCCTGAATGTTACACACAAACATGGAGCGCCCACAACAATGGTGCCTCAGAATATTATAAACAATGTCAATATTAAATTAATATAAACAGCTAATAAGTCTAGTCCAGAGGCAACCCCCCAACCTTATGAATTTCCCTGGCCACTTTATTTTCTTCGTGTGCCATATAATATTTGTCTTCGAACCTGGGCCACTGTACAAATAGTTGCACAGGCAGCAACCCTACCCAACGACCCCATGAAAATATTCTCTTTTTTGGAGCGATAGCATCTAACAGGCAACTTTGGGGTCAATACTTTCATGTCTCCCGTCTCCCTTCTCAACCACCACCTGCTCCTGGCCTTTCTCATATGCCCTATGCAAGGCCACATAGCCCTTAGAGCTCAGACTTTGGGCCTCCAGAGAAAATATCCCTCCCTTCTTTCCCACCCTTGCCCTTTCTATACTACTCATTAACCTGATTCATCATATAACATTTTATACCCCACTTTACACTCTTCTTCCACCTTGCAATCACCACATCAGACCTCAAAAATGTCTAGATCCCCTCATCAAGTACCTCCAGCTCCAGAATCTCCTGATTCTTTTTATAAATTATCATGTTTTTATTTGGAGTAAAATGATTGTACTATATTTTTGAGAGGTTTTTTTGCTGTTTTATTTGGGGGGTGGGGATATGGAAAGAACATTTCATACAAATGTGTTCCTTGGTTTAAGTAATATGCATTGCGTACATAGAGTACATATAGTACAACATATAGTAAAAAGTGGATTTCTATCTCATAACAGAAACATTTTTGAGAAATGAATTTATTCAAAAGGTAAATATAAATGCTTAAATAAAATATTGCTTTAATGGGTTCACAACCCCAAAAAATTACACATCACAGTGCTACCAGTAACAATATGTAATTAGTAAATAAGTCATAGGCACAAATTCCTGAAGAGCCAGCTCTGTTTTGGCGAGCAGTCTGGAGAGCTTGACGCACTCCAGCATCCAGATCCACAGGAGTATCATATATCCGAGTGAAGTTGTAGAAAATTACAAATGCTTTTATTGGTGAGTTCACATTTTGCTCACTCATTTGGATATCACTCTTGAGTATTCATCAATTGGCACACAGTATGCCAAATGTACATTCAATCAACCTAGCGGACCTGGATGGCTGTTAATTTAAATTTCGTCTGCTCTCATCCAGGTATGGGCACAGAACATTTGTGGTGAATCCAAAGGCCTCATCTGCTACAATCACAGTGCCAGGTCACTGGACGAGCCAGGCAGGACCCAATGTTCTGGAAGAGGTAGCTGACTTAGGAGAAGCAACTGACCCATTCTAGAAGAAGTGAAGATTTGGAAATCTCCAGTCCTTCCATAGGCCCCAATGTCTACAATTATATACTTGTAGTTTGTGTCAACCAAGACAAAAAGCACTGCAGAAAAGTACTGCTTACAATGGTAGTATCGGGACCCTGAGTGCTCCAGGGTCAGTGCTGCAGCCTCTCCCAAATGACTTCAAAGGTGGACTTAACAACCAAGTGCATTGAAGAAAATGACTTTCCTGTTGCTAAAAATCTGTGTGTCAATAAAAAAAACATACATTTCAGCATTTATGAATAATCATAGTTTACAGTAGTGGGGCACAACCTTATCTGGTGTTAAGGCAACATTGTCATGTTGTATCACTCACAAGAGCACACATGACTATATATATTGGTCTTACCATTTTAGACATTTCAGGCATGTAAAATTATAATGAATTAGCATTTTATCTAGGGGATCAACCATGTGGAACGTGCACCTATGAGAAGAATCGTTGTCCAGCTTGAGCTCCACTTATCACTTAGAGAGGGAAGGCCATGAGTAAATGTGTCTCCAAACATTGTGCACATAAAAGAAAAACAATATAATTTATAGAGCCACAAGTAGAGATGGACATCTGTATAAATCAGATATCTTTTAGGAGCAAAATCAGGGGTCAAGGGTTACCATTAGCCCTGAATTTTGGGGGAAAACTGAGATGACAGTGTGCCACCCCTATTGGTTTGTTATGGAAAATACAGGCAAGCATATCTGTGTCCAGATGGTTGTGTGCCTCACAGAATGCCATTTGTCTCCTGGGCTGGAGTCGTCTGGAGACCACTCTGGACAAATGGACACGTTCAGTAGGGGTCAAGATTAAGCAAGTCAGCAATTTCAAACAGAAACACCAAGAAGTATGTTTGCTATGTAGCCAAAAAATGAAGTTAAGTTAACACATTGGGGGTGTTTATATATAATTCAAAGAACCCCTTGAATTAACTAAATTAATGGCAGACTGCCATACAGATAAAAATGGTCCAATTTTTCTGGATGAAAGTTGGAAGATTTTTAATACGCTTCAGTGAATTTTGCATAAGTTCATTACATATTGTCATAATCTTTCGCCATTCACAGCATTCTCATTTTATGCACCAACCTTTTACAGGCTACTGTATAAGGGCTTATACAGATGTCAGTATTTCGTGTATGAGTTCTCTCCGTGCTCCTTAGGCTGTGTGCCCACGATGCGTTTTTTAAGCGTTTCCACAGCGGCAGAAAAGCTGCAGAAACGCTTAAAAAACGCATGGTACAAGGCCTGCCATGTTCCCCAATGATAATCCGCATGTGCTGTGCACATGCTGCGGAAATTTCCGCTGCGGATTATCATTGCGGAAAAAAAAGCAGCACTACCAATTATTTTGCGGAAGTGCTGCATTTTCGCCGCCATTGACTTGCATTAGAAATCATGCATTCCGCTTCACTAGATAAGCACATGCGGAATCCATGCGTTCCAATGTGCGGATGGTACCTGGGTCTAGAGGAGAGGAGACTCTCCTCCGGACCCGGGTACCATAGAAACTGTAAAAAAAAGAATAAAATAAAAAATAAAGATTATACTTACCTTCTGGTCTCCTTGTCTGTGCTTGCCGGCAGCGCGCTGTGGACTGAAGGACCTGCGCTGGCGTCATAGTCATGTGACGGGTCACGCAATGCTGATGTCGGCAGGTCCTTCAGTGTACCGCTGCCGGCAGCCTGGACGGAGGGAAACAAGACACCGGGGGCCATCAGAGGGTAAGTATATATTTATTTTTTTACTTTTTACTATTCTTTAAGGTCACAGTATATAAATCCATGCCGGTTGCATGGATTTATATAGTGTGACCAAGTTGACAAGCACTTTCCAAGTGATGCTAAAATTGCTTGGAAAGCGCTTGTCAACCCGCATGCGGAAATGCAAGTGAAGAACGCTTCACATCCGCATGTCCCTGGCAGGAAAACACATGTACAATCCGCATGCGTTTTTTTTCTGCCAGGGAGATGCAGAAACGCTCAGGAAAAAATCACATCGTGGACACATAGCCTTAAGGATAGAATTCGTACCCATTGTAGTCTATGGAGCTGTTCATATGTCTGTATTCTTGTGGACTGAGTGGTCCACACAAAATCTAACTACCATGCAAAAATATATTGCGCATTAATGCCAAATACTGCAATAATATCGCCATTAGCTATTATCCAAAAAAGTGCATTGTTCAAATCTATAATATAACCGGGGATGCGTGTCTCTGTCTGAAGCCTCGATAGACTGCGCATGCGCGACGCGCAGTCTGGCTCCAGACAGAATCACGCATCCAGCCGTTACAGGTAAGAGGAGTGTATAGCGCCGGAGATCGCAGTATGCGTAACCACTGAACGCATACCGCGATCTCCGGCGCCATACTTACATATTTACTTGAGCGTTTCCGCGGCGCTTCTCTTCGCCGGAGACCGGGGCAGGAGTGAGGCGTCGGGTCGGCGCATGCGCATAGCGCTATCCGGCGCCATTTTACTGAAGACACATTTGCAGTGTGTCTTCAGAAAAATGGCGCCGGACAGCGCGGTGCTCCGGCGCCGCACTCTTCCCCCGGCCTCCGGCAGAACAGGACGCAGCAGCGCTGGAGCACAGAGAAGAAAGTTGAGTATAACTGTTTATTTTTTTGTATGTGTGTACAGCGTGAAAGGGATGAGGGGGCCACACATAGGGATGAGGGGGCCACATTTGGGGAGTTGGGCCAAAAAATGGCAAATGGGGTTCAATGCCGATAAATGTAAGGTCATGCACATGGGAAAGAAAAACAGCAGTCACCCATACATATTAAATGAGAAACCGTTGGGGAAATCTGACATGGAGAAGGACCTGGGCGTCTTGGTTAATAGCAAATTAAATTGGAGTGCCCAGTGTCAGGCAGCAGCTGCGAAGGCAAATAGAGTCATGGCATGCATCAGAAGAGGAATAGGGGCATATGATAAGAACATTGTTCTTCCTCTGTATAAAGCGCTGGTAAGGCCGCACTTAGAATATTGTGCACAGTTCTGGGCTCCGGTGCTCAGTAAAGACATATTGGAGCTAGAGAGGGTACAAAGGAGGGCGACTAAGGTAATAAAGGGACTGGAGGGACTAGAATACCCAGAGAAGCTGTCAAAATTAGGCCTATTTACGTTGGAAAAGAGAAGGCTTAGGGGAGACCTCATAAACATGTATAAATACATCAGGGGGCAGTACAGAGATCTCTCCCATGACCTGTTTATACCAAGGATGGTGACAAAGACGAGGGGGCACACTATGCGTCTGGAGGCAAGGAGGTTCCTGCACCAGCATAGAAGGGGATTCTTTACGGTCAGAGCCGTGAGACTCTGGAACTCTGGGAGAGGAAGTGGTGATGTCCAACTCACTTAATGAGTTCAAGAGAAGCCTGGACGCCTTTCTTGAGAACAATAAAATTACATCTTATGCTTAGTTAATTAATCCAGGGATTTAATCTGACTGCCAGATTGGTGTCGGGAAGTGAATTTTTCCTCAATGATGTAAATTGGCCTATACCGCATGGTTTTTTTTTGCCTTCCCCTGGATCAACGCTGCGGAATAGCTGCAGTGCACAAGAAATAGACTGAACTGGATGGACGCTTGTCTTTTTTCGGCCTTATAAACTATGTAACTATGTAACATACCAGGATTGGGGGATGAGGGGGCCACGCATACCAGGATTGGGGGGTGAGGGGGCCACACATACCAGGATTGGGGGATGAGGGGGCCACGCATACCAGGATTGGGGGATGAGGGGGCCACGCATACCAGGATTGGGGGATGAGGGGGCCACGCATACCAGGATTGGGGGGTGAGGGGGCCACACATACCAGGATTGTGGGGTGAGGGGACCATGCATATCAGGATTGGGGGGTGAGGGGTACCACACATACCAGGATTGGGGGGTGAGGGGACCATGCATACCAGGATGAGGGGTACCACACATACCATTATTGGGGGATGAGGGGACCATGCATACCAGGATTGAGGGGTGAGGGGACCATGCATACCAGGATTGCTGGGTGAGGGGTACCCTACATACCAGGATTGGTGGATGAGGGGACCATACATACCAGGATTGGGGTGAGGGGACCATGCATACCAGGATTGGGGGTGAGGGGACCATTCATACCAGGATTGGGGGGTGAGGGGACCATGCATACCAGGATTGGGGGCTGAAGGGACCATGCATACCAGGATTGGGGGGTGAGGGGTGCCATGCATACCAGAATAGGGATGAGGGGTACCATGCATACCAGGATAAGGATTAGGGGTGCCATGCATACTAGGATGAGGGATTGGGTGCCATGCATACCAGGTTTCTGGGATGAGGAGTCCATACATACCAGAATTGGGATCAGGGGTTCCATGCATACCAGGATGAGGGGTACCATACATACCAGAATAGGGATGAGGGGTTCCATGCATACCAGGATGAGGGGTACCATACATACCAGGATAGGGATGAGGGGTACCATGTATACCAGGATTGGGGATGAGGAGCCCATGCATACCAGGATAGGAATGAGGGGTGCCATGCATATCAGGGTTGGGGATGAGGGGTGCCATGCATACCAGGATTGGGGATGAAGGGTGCCATGCATACCAGGATTGGGGATGAGGGAGCCATGCATACCAGGATTGGGGATGAGGGGTGCCATGCATTCCAGGATTGGGGATGATGGGTGCCATGCATACCAGGATTGGGGATGAGGGATGCCATGCATACCAGGATTGGGGATGAGGGAGCCATGCTTACCAGGATTGGGGATGAGGGGTGCCATGCATACCAGGATTGGGGATGAGGGGTGCCATGCATACCAGGATTGGGGATGAGGGGTGCCATGCATACCAGGATTGGGGATGAGGGTGCCATGCATGCCAGGATTGGGGATGAGGGGTGCCATGCATACCAGGATTGAGGATGAGGGAGCCATGCATGCCAGGATTGGGGATGAGGGGTGCCATGCATACCAGGATTGGAGATGAGGGGTGCCATGCATACCAGGATCGGGGTTGAGGGGTGCCATGCATACCAGGATTGGGGGTGAGGAGTGCCATGCATGCCAGGATTGGGGGTGAGGGGTGCCATGCATACTAGGATAGGGATGAGGGGTGCCATGCATACCAGGATAGGATGGTGGGGACAGGATGGGGGCAGCACAAATACCAGGAGGGGGGCAGCACATACCAGCATGGGAGACCTTATACCAATAAAAATGCTCGCCACCCAGGTGTAGAACGGGTTCAATAGCTAGTATGTTATATAAGGATAGGCATAGCCAATTATAAAGTAAGATGCATGTGCATAGGTTCGTATATAGAGATAGGCATAGCCAACAGGAAATGATCAAATAGTAATCAAATCGCCACATGATATAAAAGGTGCAGGAGAAATCAAAAGTCTATGAGACCATGTATAGATAGCATGTGCAAATTGTGCAAATTAAAAAGAAGGTATATTGTACTCATATACTGACCAGGGTGATTACAGCTGTGGTTACTTACACATTGAGAACGCCATATTATCGGGCGCCACTACCAGTCCATACGTCCGGAAAGCCGCTCCACCCATACTGGATGTACGTCACCGGAGAGCGTAGTCGCAGTTCAGTGACACACAATCCGGCAATAGGTGTGAGAGCACGCCATACATGTGCAATATACTTTTGTGTGGTAGTTAGAAATCAAATACATTAAATTAACATTGTTTACTTGAGTGACTAATGGAATTTGGTATACTATAACTTGCACAAACACATTATTTACTTATATTTTTTATAACCATCAATGTGTATACATATGTATAATATCATCATGTACTGACCTTCTGATTTGTCATTTCTTGTATTTATTATAGTGCACACTCATCCCCCTCCTCACCTATATTCATTTTGCTCCTTTCCCATTCCCTATTTTTATCATGACAGTGTAATGTGTGTTTTGTGTTTTTTTAAATGTAATTAATAAAGCATTTATATTTTACAAACATACATATTCTTTGCCTAAATTATGGATATAGTGTTTTTGGTTCTTATATTGGTATATCCATAGGCCCTTACAACTTCTTTGAAATTTTGGCATTTCCTTCTCATGTAGGTTTGGGCAATTTTTATCTGAGTCTTGGATCAATCTCATTAATGCTAATCTATAGGTCTGTGAAAAAAATCAGATATCACTCGGATGCCATCCTTGTTCGGTCCATTTTTCACAGACTGTTTGATAGAACTGATACACTGACCAAACACTGATGAAACTGATGAAAAAGTCCACGTTTCATCTGTATTTTTGGAGTACGAGAAAAATCACTGACATCTGAATGATCCCTAAATGACAGTGAGAGAGCCTCAACTAAATAAAAAGTTTCATTTAACAATCTGCCTGGCACTAAAGACAATCAGTCTGTTTGTACTTCCATAAATCTGGTATTATGGGAACAAAGGTTATATTTTGGGCATTACTATGATGCTGGCACAATGGACATATTATGAATTGGCTAGAAGGAGTTATTACATTTAGAATTTCTTCCAATTGTCAGTAGAGATTTACTAAACATTTTAAAGGGAACATGTCAAAAAATGATATTAACCTCTGCCGGTTTATAAGTGTTTAATCCGCAAGTTAATACCTTTCAAAAGGCTGCCCGGCCTCCCACCAGACTCTGGCTTTCAGTCATAGAGGCGCGGCCGGAGTAGCTTCAGTCACCGCTATATGTATACAGTATACAGTGAGCGGCAACGGTAACCACATCCTGGCGCTGACTGTGACCGACTTACAATCACTGTTTTCTCTGCTGCAGATCTAGCAGTGCTCAGAATGCTGAGTCCTGTATAACCTCTCCCACACCACTGATTAGCAGCTTTTTGTCAATATACAGTGTACTTTCATAAACTTAACAAACAATCCCCTTTTAAAAGCTGACCCCAGGGTACGGGCCCGGGAGCCGACCACTGCAACATCCCCAAGGCCAGGCAAAGGCCCGGGTACCGAGTCGTCCCCATCCCCCTGGGCTAGTCATCTTTCCTGGCGTCACGAACAGGATCGCGTGCCCGCTGCAACGACGGAGTGTTATGCCCGTTGCCACCGGGTACTGTGCGCCTTTAATTAAAAACTGTGTATGTTAAACTGTGGTGAAGATTGCCGCCATTGTTGGGCCGCCGAGCGAGAAGAAGGGAGTAACTGCGGGAAACTGAGAGGCGTATCTGCAAAAGCGCGCGAAGCCCCGGACACGCCCCACGCCTCGACGTCAAAACCAGGAAACGCCAGGTCCTGGAAGGAGCGTCGCTGAACGCTCTGACGTAGGACGCAAGCGACGCAAGGTCCTGAAGAAGACCGTCACCTGCGGAGCGGCGGTCTACCGAAAGAAAAAGAAGGTAGGCCATGGTTCGCTAGGGGGGCGCCAGAATGTTCGAGGAACAGCACGACGCCGGAATACCGGTTAACGGCCCTGATGTACAACCCGCGCCCGACGCCGGGCAGGCCAAGGCGGCCGCTCCACCGGCAGCGCCTGTAACTCCTGTCATCCCCATAACTCTACCGTACATTCCTGGAGCAAAGTGGCTCCCCCAGTACAACGGCAAACCAGATACCCTGTCTGGATTCAAACGGAAGATATGCGGTATCTTGGACATGTACTCTATGACAGGCAAGTCGAGGGCTGCTGTTGTATTAGGACAACTGACTGGTGCTGGGGAATGGGAAGTGGAAACATGGTCGGCCGCAGACCAGGAGTCAGTGTCCGCAATCTTTAAAAAGCTACAGACTGTTTTTGAGGATCATACTGAGGCAGACCTCCGGATGAAGTTCTACAACTGTTCCCAACAGCCGGAGGACAATGTTTGGGACTATGCCTGGTGTCTACAAGGGGCCCTGCGGGCTCTGAAACAGGTTAGTCCGACCAGCATCGAAAATGAAAACAAAATGCTGAAGGAACAGTTTGTCCGGGGACTGAGGTCTCCAGAGGAGAGCAGGACTGTGCGTTGGTGGTCATTAGATCATCCAGATGCTACCTTTGACAATCTTAAGGACATGGCTATAAAAGGACTGCAGCCCCTGGAAACAAATGCCATCCAATGTTACCAGGGTGGGGCTACCCCAGTGCCTGTTACACTCACCTTTTCCCCAGTGGCTGCTGAAGCCAAGGTTCCAGCAACATCCCCTAGAGAGCTGGACAGTCTGCGCTCTGAAGTGCGCCAGTTGAGCAAAACCCTGACCACTGTGATGAGTGCTCTGCAGCTGCAGACGGAGCCCGAGGAAGGAGGGAAAATCCTGTTAGCCGATAACCCTGAGGATGTCCTCTGGGTGCGAAGGAGGAGGAGGACAACACTACCCTCTACGAGGATCAGTGACCAGCGCCGTCCACAGAAGGACCCTACCTGCTACCACTGCCGCAAGACCGGACACACCGCCCAGAATTGTCCTTTAAACGAGAAAACTCTGGGGCCAAGGGCCGACACCCAGGAGTAAATTCCCCAGGCCCATCAGACTGGTACAACAGGTTCATCGGAGGAAGACCTTTCCTGTCCATTGTGCTGGACAGCATCCTGACGCACGCTCTGCTGGACACAGGATCTCAGGTAACTGACGCGCCCCCTGGGCCTGTGCTGTGCAGGGGAACCCGGAACCGGGCCTGTTGTAGGATGCTGGGGGTTGTAGTCTCCGTGTGGCGGTGACCCGGTCCGTGCCCAGGGTGGTCAAACCAGTGGCAGTCTATTTGTATTGTAACAAGTGTCCGACTACGCCACCCGTGGATTGCGGTCAGTGGGGACCGCCGCTGCGCTGCAGACCGCTGAGGCTGATGTTGTTTGCGCAGCTGAGTATGGGATGACTCCCCACGGGAGAAGTATTGCCTCAGGGCAGCTAATGTGGATGATGGTGGTGATGGTGTGAGTGTCCCAGTACTGATGGTTCTGGTGCGGCGAGGAACCACAGAGACGTGCAGTTGCAGTTTTCAATGCTTTACTCACAGTTCTTTATCAGGTCACTTGTGCGCAGTTAGGACCGCCCGAGTCATGCTGCGTCCACCAGGTGAGGGACTCGGTCAACTCCCAGGCAATTCCGGAGTGTGGTTCAGAGCTCCCTTCTCTTTCCTTTCTCTGGCCGTCCCCACCAGTGACCCACCTTTGTCCAGCTTCCTCGGGCCTTCTGTTGGCGAAACCTCTCTCCGGTTTCCCTGACCCTATACGGTATGCCTTTCTGGTGGATGTAGTGAGGGGTCGCACCAAGATGTGGTAACAACCTCCGGTCTTTGGCTGAGGAATCTGTTGCCTCCACCAATTTGGGTTCCAGTACCCTGTTCTGCCAACCCTTCACCCTGTATCTCCTCTGGGCATATGGGGTTCCTTCTGTCCTCGTGTCTCTGGGCCTTTCTCTGTGTTCCTTGCTTCCTTTCTCCTCTGTTCCAGTTCCTTTCCTACTTTCCTTTCTGTTCCTTCTCCTTTCTCTCTCTCTCAGGCTCCAGCCTCCTGACAAGGCCTGCCTGCGGAGCAGAGCCCATGCAGGGGCTCTGCTTCCTGTCTTCTCCTCTCACTCTTAGCTTCTTCTCTGCACTGCACTGACTACTGTCTTAAGATGGTGCCCACCTTATATACCTCCTTCTAACACCCGAGCCCAGGTGACTAGCAACCAATGGGCTCCTGCCTATGCCCAGAGACCCACCCCTATCTGCTCCTACACCACTGGGTTTTCCTTTCCCCGCCCCACTTCAGCCAGGGACAGAAGCTGTCGTGCCTGCACTTCTGTGGGAGCACCGTTGAGCTGTCCCTCGGAAATGGGGTGTGTGTGGTGCATGCAGCTAAACGAGTCCTGGTCCACACTCCATCCTTACCCGGGAGTGGAATATCACACCTCTGGTCTGAGGTGCAATACCCCTGTAGCAGCCGAGCCCTCGGGGTGCTACATAACCATAATGCCTGATGTCCTCTACAAGAGGTTCTGGTCCATGGACGACCTAAGTCCACCAGCTCTAAATCTTTCTGTTTATGCCTCAAATGGACTCCCCCTTAACTTAATTGGGGTTAAGAATGTGACAGTAAAGGTGGGGAGAGTGGAGCTAAAGGACCAGGGACTAATTGTAGTAGAGACTAATCCTGATGATACCAATCCGTATATGGTGTTAGGCACTAACATTGTTGGTAACTGTTTGGGAGAAGTTGTGTTCTTGCTCCAACAGATAGCTGACACTGCCAGACTAGGACAGAGGAGGGTGCTGCAGAAGGAGATCCGAGTCCTGATGTACCAACAGCAAGTAAGGTTAACAGATGGTGAAATCGGTAATGTGCGGGTGACGGACCCCATACCCATTGTGATCCCCCCAATGAGTGAAATGCTTATCTGGTGTAGAGCCGCCATAGGTCTTAGAGGACAGAGCTACCAAGCGGTAGTAGAACCCCTTTGCTCCGAGCACAGATCCACGCTCTTAACCGCCAGAGGAGTGGTAGATGTATGCAATGGGAGGGTGCCCGTCCGTCTTCTCAACTGGGGGGAATATGAGGTCAGATTGCCACGTTATGCCACTGTTGCCAAATTACATGCTGTAAATAACAACTGGATTCACAAGGCGGAGTCATTAACCTCACCAGAAGAAGTGGAGGATGATGACCCTGCAACCCAGGTGGAGGATTGGTGTCAACAGCTCCATGTTGGGACAGACACCACTCCTGCCCATCAGAAACAGGGTGTACACCGGGTGGTTCAAGAATACGCGCAGGTGTTCAGTAAACATCCACTTGACTTCGGGAGGATTAAGGGGGTTCAACACCATATCCCCACAGGTGACCATCCACCCATCAAAGAACGTTACAGGCCTATACCACCAGCACACTACCAGTAGGCTAAGGAAATGTTGCACGACATGAGAAAGGCGGGGGTAGTAAGGGATAGTTGTAGTCCCTGGGCAGCTCCCCTAGTGCTAGTTAGGAAAAAGGACGGGAGCATGAGAATGTGTGTAGATTACCGACAAGTAAATCGCATTACACATAAAGATGCATACCCTTTACCACACATAGAGGAGTCCCTAGCTGCCTTAAAGTCTGCAAATTACTTTTCCACCCTTGACCTCACTAGTGAGTACTGGCAAGTAGCTGTGGCTGAGGAGGATCGGGAGAAGACGGCCTTCACTATCCCGATGGGACTCTGCGAGTTCAACAGTATGCCGTTTGGACTCTGCAATGCCCCTGAAACGTTCCAGAGATTTATGGAGTGCTGCCTGGGACACCGCAACTTCGAGACTGTGTTACTATACCTGGATGACGTGATAGTGTACTTCAAAACGTATGAGGACCACTTGAAGCACCTGGCAGAGGTATTTGAGTCACTGTCCCGGTACAGGATGAAGTTGAAGCCCTCAAAGTGCCACCTGCTTAAGAGAAAGGTACAGTACCTGGGGCACATTGTCAGTCCGGAAGGGGTAGCACGAGACCCGGAGAGGGTCACCGCCATCCAGAAGTGGCTGGAGCCGAAGAACCTCAAGGAGGTGTGTCAGTTCTTGGGACTAGTAGGATACTACCGGAGGTTTGTAAAAGACTACACCAAGAAAGCTGCTCCTCTGCAAGACCTCCTTTTAGGGCAGTCCCCCAAAGGCAGAAATCCCCCATTCCACTGGGGTAAGGAGCAAGCCGAGTTGTTTCAGGAGATGAAGGAGATCCTGACAGGTGATGAGATCCTAGCCTACCCTGACTACAGCCAACCGTTCCTGCTGTATACTGATGCCAGCAACGAAGGACTGGGAGCTGTCCTAAGTCAGAAGCAAAATGGCCAAGAGAAAGTGATCGCATATGCAAGCAGGAAGCTCCGCCCGAACGAGAGGAACCCAGAGAACTATAGCAGCTTCAAGTTGGAGTTCCTGGCCCTGGTCTGGGCCATCACTGAAAGGTTCAAGCACTATCTAGCCTCCAGTAAGTTCACTGCCTTCACTGATAACAACCCCTTGACCCATCTTGAAAAAGCTAAGCTAGGAGCACTGGAACAACGATGGATGGCTCGGCTGTCAAATTATCAATTCACAATTAAATACCGGGCGGGCCGCAAGAACGCCAACGCCGATGCCCTGTCTAGGATGCCTCACCAGTCAGACACAGAAGAAGAAGTGGATGACCTGAAAGAGATTGAGCTACCTGCCTTTCACCGGAATGTGATGATCCATGAGCAACGAGCCTCCAGGAGGCAGCGTGGAAAGACGTTAAAACCCCTGCCTCACCACAGCTGGAAAGAGACCCAGGACAGTGACCCAGTTGTCATCCGCATCAAGGAGCTGATAACCCAAGAAGGTTCCTCCCTGGAAAAAGAAGCGTCTCTGCAAGCAAAGCAGCTGTGGAACGAGAGAAGCCGGCTGTTTATCTACTGTGAGAAGCTGTGCCGGAGGTACGTCAATCCAAAAACCCATGAGATGGTATGGCAGATAGTGGTCCCCAAGACGGACATCCAAATGGTGTTGGAGGCTTACCACGATCAGGCGGGGCACTTCGGCTGGAAAAAGCTAGAGACCCTGCTGAAGTGTCGATTCTACTGGGTAGGAATGCGCAGCTCCATTGAGCGATGGTGCCGGGACTGTGGACCCTGTGGACTTAGAAGAAAAGACTACAGCAGCCAGAAGGCACCCCTGCAACCCATCAAGATAACTCGACCCCTGGAGATCGTGACCCTGGACCATGTCAAGCTGTCCCTCGGCAGGTCAGGGTACTCTTATGCTCTGACCATGGTGGATCACTACTCACGTTTCCTTGTGGTCGCCCCGTCAAAGACCTGATGGCAGAAACAGCAGCAAAGACGTTCCAAGCGTATTTCTGTAGACCCCATGGTTATCCTGAGCAGGAGCTGACGGATCAAGGCCCGGCCTTTGAGGCTGAGTTGTTCAAGGAGTTCTGCCATCTATACGGGTGTAAGAAGATAAGAACTACACCGTACCACCCACAAACCAATGGTCTCTGTGAGAAGATGAATAACATCATCATCGACCTGCTAAAGACCATACCACTTGAGGAGAGAAACCAATGGCCAGACCTACTACCTGACCTAGTAGATCTGTACAATCACATACCAGTAAGTTCCACCAACTGTACTCCAGCATATCTCATGCGGGCAAGGCCAGGAAAGCTGCCCATGGACCTGGAGCTTGGTGTTGTAGAACCAGAAGCGGATGTGACCACTGAGGACTGGGACACGGCCAGACAGGAGCAGTACAGAAGAGTACAAGCCTGTGTTGAAGACAGTCTCACTCAGGTGAGGGATAAGCAGGAAGCTCAATACAACAGAGGTGCCCAAGCAGAGCCTTTCACACCTGGTGAAGTAGTACTAAAAAGGAAAAGAAGGAACAACAAACTTGATGACCAGTGGGAGAGAGAACCCTACACTGTGTTGAATTCAAGATTTGATAATAAGAAGACCTGCATAATTAGTAAAGACGGAGGAAGGACGACTGCAACAGTATCCAGGGATCACCTAAAGTTGTGTCCAGACCTGCTAAAGCCTCAAGAAGAGGTGCCTCTCACTGTACCGGAGGAGCCTAAAGAAGCAGTAATACACACTGACTTAGGAGATTTCCCGGCAGATTGGCCCCAACTAGGAGGAGCAGTAATCATCCCTGTAATTACCGTCTACCCACAGCAAGAAGAGCCTGTAAGTGCTGAAGAGGAGCCAGCTCAAGAAGAATCCCCGGATGAAGGATCCCCGGTAGGAGAGGAGCAAGAAGGCCCAGCCAATGATGAACTTGTCAGTCCTGTAGAGAGGTCAATGCAGCCTTGTAGCCCCTCCACACCTAGTACTGACACATTGGGAGGTAGAGCATCTACTAGTGCCTCACGCATCCTAGTTTTGCACAGATCAACGCATACCACGCGAGGTCAACCCCCTGGACAGAGACAACATTTTTCTAATTTTGGTTTTAGACATTACCACAATGAATTTTAAACAAAACAATTCAGATGCAGTTGAAGTTCAGACTTTTAGCTTTCATTTGAGGGTATACACGTTAAAATTGGATGAAGGGTTTAGGAGTTTCAGCTCCTTAACATGTGCCACCCTGTTTTTAAAGGGACCAAAAGTAATTGGACAAATTAAATAATTGTAAATAAAATGTTCATTTCTAGTACTTGGTTGAAAACCCTTTGTTGGCAATGACTGCCTGAAGTCTTGAACTCATGGACATCACCAGATGCTGTGTTTCCTCCTTTTTGATGCTCTGCCAGGCCTTCACTGCGGTGGTTTTCAGATGCTATTTGTTTGTGGGCCTTTCTGTCTGAAGTTTACTCTTTAACAAGTGAAATGCATGCTCAATTGGGTTGAGATCAGGTGACTGACTTGGCCATTCAAGAATATTCCACTTCTTTGCTTTAATAAACTCCTGGGTTGCTTTGGCTTTATGTTTTGGGTCATTGTCCATCTGTAGTATGAAACGACGACCAATCAGTTTGGCTGCATTTGGCTGGATCTGAGCACACAGTATGGCTCTGAATACATCAGAATTCATTTGGCTGCTTCTGTCCTGGGTCATATTATCAATAAACACTAGTGATCCATGCCACTGGCAGCCATGCATTCCCAAGCCATCACACTGCCTCCGCCGTGTTTTACAGATGACGTGGTATGCTTTGGATCATGAGCTGTACCACGCCTTCGCCATACTTTTCTCTTTCCATCATTCTGGTAGAGGTTGATCTTGGTTTCATCTGTCCAAAGAATGTTCTTCCAGAACTGTGCTGGCTTTTTTAGATGTTTTTTAGCAAAGTCCAGTCTAGCCTTTTTAGTCTTGATGCTTATGAGTGGCTTGCACCGTGCAGTGAACCCTCTGTATTTACTTTCATACAGTCTTCTCTTTATGGTAGATTTGGATATTGATACGCCTACCTCCTGGAGAGTGTTGTTCACTTGGTTGGCTGTTGTGAAGGGATTTCTCTTCACCATGGAGATTATTCTGCAATCATCCACCACTGTTGTCTTCCGTGGGCGCCCAGGTCTTTTTGCATTGATGAGTTCACCAGTGATTTCTTTCTTTCTCAGGATGTACCAAACTGTAGATTTTGCCACTCCTAATATTGTAGCAATTTCTCGGATGGGTTTTTTCTGTTTTTGCAGCTTAAGGATGGCTTGTTTCACCTGCATGGAGAGCTACTTTGACCGCATGTTTACTTCACAGTAAAACCTTCCAAATGCAAGCACCACACCTCAAATCAACTCCAGGCCTTTTATCTGGTTAATTGAGAATGACATAACGAAGGGATTGCCCACACCTGTCCATGAAATAGCCTTAGAGTCAATTGTCTAATTACTTTTGGTCCCTTTAAAAACAGGGTGGCGCATGTTAAGGAGCTGAAACTCCTAAACCCTTCATCCAATTTTAATGTGGATACCCTCAAATGAAAGCTGAAAGTCTGAACTTCAACTGCATCTGAATTGTTTTGTTTAAAATTCATTGTGGTGATGTCTAGAACCAAAATTAGAAAAATGTTGTCTCTGTCCAAATATATATGGACCTAACTGTATACTGTGTAAGATAGCTAAACGCTGACGAGTGTAGATAGTTACCCCTGGGGTATTATATAGCATTGAATTAAACTGTATTTCTGTGTGTTTTCGTGCATATGTATATTATTTTGTGCTTTGCTTTATTACTGAACAGTTCAAGTTATATGGACACTTTGCCTAATGACTTCCTTATTTATCTAAGAACTCCGTGGCTGAGGACTGTGTGCAGCCCAAAAACTATTCATTGTATATAATTGCGCTTCCTGGAGTGCCCCTTTAGGTGACCTCAGAAGAAAAACCTGTCTGGAGTGGCTCTACTGGATGTCCAACTCAGGATCTTCATGCCCTGCAGCCACCCCAGGGCCTACGTTGAGGGTTTGGGACAGGTCCCTCAAACCACCAAGTACTCTACCCTGTGAGATGGACATCCTGTCTGGGAACCTCACCATGAGAGACTTGAATTCTGAGGACGCTTTGTACCTGTTTATGTTATTATGCAACGTTTAAAAAATGTGCCTCCCATAAAGGGAAGAGTTATTGCATTGTTAATGTTTACTATTGTTGTTTTAAAATGTACTTCAGCCCGGGAGTTCTGAGCTTTGCTAGGGGGGAATGTGGCGCCCAGCTGCGCTTGGTACCACAGATCCTAGAAAGGTGTATTGATGGAATCTTCCACAAGAGGCCCCCATAAACATTCACACATCTCCACCTTCCACCTCAGACCAGCAGAGGGAGCCCGTTAGGGATATAAATAGGGAAGGTGGAGCTAGGCAGTTTAGTTTAGTCTGGAGTGCACAGAGAGTGAGAAGCACGAGGGTTGCTGTGTAGGCATGCTAGGCCTCCAGTGGTCCTGAAGCCCAGTCTAGACTCAGGAGTTCAAGTAAGTGAGCCCAAGGTGTGCCAGCGCCATAAGATCGGTGAAGAGTTAGTGTGAGTAGCCTAGTGAGGGCCCGAGCATGGCCGAAGGCGAGTGGAAAGTGAGTAGCAGTGGGGGCAGAAGAGCTTACCCAGCTCACCCCGAAACATATACCGGACACCGGGTCCGAGCTTACAAGGATCTCTACGACCCAGTAAGGCATAACCGGAATCCCTGGAGAACTACAGGTCCCAGGTTCACCAGAGAGCTGATACGTAACAGAGCCAGGAGACACATAGGCCCCGTAAGCTGGGAGCGTGCACTCCAAGAGAAGGCCCTACCGCAACGTCAGCCGGTGCAGGACAGAGATAAAGTTAGGCCTAGCTTCAGGCAGGTCAGAAACTTACTACGCGGAGGCAAGAAACAGGAGGCCCTACACCCGCTCATTGGGGAGGATCCTGATATGCACCCTTCACCCTACAGTGCTCTGGGACGTGCCTGAATTTCCATCAGTAAAAGGTACTGAAGTGACTATCGTGTCTGTCCCTGTTCTTGCTCTGACCCGGCTGGGTCTCGCCTGTCCTGCATCCCCTTCTCCGTACGCTACCCTGAGGCCTTGCTCCACCTGTTGGGAGCTATACCATTGAGCTGCCTTATCACCGGCCTCAGTGGACTGCCACAGTGCTGGTGATTCTCACCAGAAACCACAGGTGGCATCACGAACTTTCATAAACTTAACAAACAATCCCCTTTTAAAAGCTGACCCCAGGGTACGGGCCCGGGAGCGTTCCACCGCGACATCCCCAAGGCCAGGCAAAGACCCTGGTACCGAGTCGTCCCCATCCCCCTGGGCTAGTCATACTATGTATTAGAAATTAGTGAATCAATTGAACGCAAATCGAATTCATGTTGAATTTTTAAAAATTCACTGAACTTCAAATGCCGCCATATTACACATTGCAGAAGACATTCATCAGCCAGGATCACACGGAGGCTGCCGCGTGGGCGTCTCCATACCACATCACATGATACATACAGCATAGCCAAGCAATTAATATAGTCCTGTTTGAAAGCAGAAGCAGCGAATGCAGTAGCCATTTTGTGGTGAATCTGGATAGTGAGAGGACATCACAACTCATAGCTTAGCCATAGAGAGATGAAGAGAAATGCAAATACCTATAGGAAATTGTATAGATACATGTTTCCCAACTTTTACAGAAGAGGGACGAACTATGTGACATGCACAAATTTTTAGATAAGCCATTAACCGCAAACCATAGCCACACCCATTTACCATTTAGCTATATCCTGGCAGGAGGAGACATAGACCCAAATACAGGACTGTGCCTCTGTGTCTGGGACAGTTGGGACAAATGGATTTATTTTTTGTTCATTCATTCACATTTGTAGCAGTGATAACCAGGCTCAGGCTGGCCCACCTAGGGATCAGATAAACTCCCAGTAGGTCCCTGATTCTTGGTGAGCTCCATATTGTGGATACAGATAGTGCAACTGAGACCGAGGTTGAAGGGACCTGCCAGTATCAGCGCTAGTGTCAGCTAAATGTAAATCCTTAGATGCGCATTCAGCTGGCTCCTGCTTTGCAATACCTCTACACGCTGCCGGCCTATCATAGGCCAGAGTAAGGGAGTGACATCACAGACGGTATAGTAACATACCTGCATTGTTCCGCCTGCGACCTTCAGAGGAGGAGGAAGAAGTTGCCTGAAGCTTTTTTTTTAAAATATACTTGATGAGGGCCGGAATGGATACAGTATACTATGTGGGGTGTTAGAACAGCACTGGCGCCCCTGCATGAGTCCCCTTCCTTCTCCCAGCAGGGACACCAGCGTGTTCACTTAACTACCCGCACTCCCATGGCGTCTGTTTCCTCCCAGGACCTGCGCATGGTACACAGGTCTCCTGGGAGTGTGCTTAGGGTTTGTGCACTCCCTGTCTCTTAAAGGGGCAGTGTGCACACGTCTGAAAACGTCCCCAGGCAATAGCTGGGAGATACCTAATATTGAAGGCACCCTCCCCTATTGGGAGGTGCCTTAGCAACTTTAGCTTTCAGTGTGCATCCTGCTACCTAGTTATAAGGTCCCTATACCTGTGATCCCTGCCCTGGTCCTGTCCGTCCCATCGGCATCTGATCCTGTCCATCCTGTCTGTACTTGATCCTGTCCGTCCTGCTGTAACCTGCTTCTGAGTCCATCCTGCCGCTACCCAGACCTGAGCCTGATCCACCTTTATCACACCTTTATCGCTATCCTCAGCTGTCCAGTCTGAATCTGCAGCTGTGGTCCTGCACCGAAGTCCGCCCTGCGTTCCTGAACCTATCCTGTCTGTTCTTGATCCAGAACCTGTTCTATCTACCAGCCGTGCAGTTCTGATCCGGAACCTGTTCTGTCTAACGAGCCTCGCATCTTCCTGTTAACCAGTTCTGGGCCTGTTCTGCTTCCCTGCCCCTTTGGGGGTCAGCTGTTGCGGCTCCGGAGTCTGTCCTGGAGTGGCACCTGACTTCCACCTGGGTTCAAGTCTAACCACACCATCAGGGGCTCTGGTGAAGATCCAGGTGGTCGCTTAGTTACTCACCTCTAAGCTCTCCCTAGACCGTGGCACAGTGGTTCTACAACCACGTGCGTAATATGGGGGCCAGAATAGGGATAATATACTATTTGGGGACTAGAATGGGAAGATATATGGGGACAAGAATGGAGACAATATACTATATGAGGGCCAAAATTTATTTCCGGTATTTATTTTACTCACATATATAATGCCATTAATTCCACAACGCTTAACAAACATCATCGGAGACCATATACTATATGGAGGCCAGATTGAGGAAATATACTATATGTGGGCCAGAATGGTGACAATATAGTATATGGGGGCTGGAATGAGGACATTATGCTGCAAGCAGGCCGGAATGGGGACGTTGTACTATTTGGGGGTAAAAATGGAAACAATACAGTGGCACGGAAAACTTTGGGCACCCTTGGTCAAAATTACTGTTATCGTGCAGTTAAGCAAGTTGAAGATGAAATGGTGTCTAAAAGGGCTAAAGTTAAAGATGACACATTTCCTTTGTATTTTAGGAAAAAATATATATTTTCATCTTTTACATTTTAAAAATTATAAAAAGGAAAAATGGGCCAATGCAAAATTTGGGCTCCCTGCATGATTAGTACCAAGTAGCACCCCCTTTTGAAAGCATCGCAGCTTTTTGTAGCCAGACAAGAGTCTTTCAATTCTTGTTTGAGGGATTTTCATCCATTGTTCCTTGGTAAATTCTTCCAGTTCTGTGAGACTCCTGGGTCATCTTGCATGCACTGATATTTTGAGGTCTAGCCACAGATTTTCAATGTTGTTAAGATCAGGGGGACTGTGATGGCCATTGTAAAACCTTCAGCTTGTGCCTTTTGAGGTAGTCTATCGTGGATTTTGATCATTATCCATTTGTAGAAGCCATCCTCTTTTCAACGTCAGCTTTTTTACAGATGGGGTTATGTTTGCATCAAGAATTTGTTGAAATTTCATTGAATCCATTCTTCCCTCTACCCGTGAAATGTTCCTTTTGGTAACGGCTACAACACAACCCCAATACATGATTGATCCAACCCCATGCTTAATGGTTGGCGAAATGTTCTTTTCCTGAAATTCTGTGCCCTTTTTTCTACACATATACCTTTGATCATTATCATTGTGGCCAAAGAGTTCTATTTTAACCTCATCGTTCCACAGGACTTGCTTCCAAAATGCATCAGGCTTGTTTAGATGTTCTTTTGCATAGTTCTGACGCTGAATTTTATGGTGAGTGTAATGCACACGTCCGGACTGACTGGTGTGTGCGTGTTTAGTAGTTCCACTGGGCCATGAATCGGAGAGTGCCTGGAGGGGCGTAACTAAGTATCTGCCCGATCCAACCAAGGTCGCACGACGGCATACGACACCAGTGCACCAAGGAGGAACCGAGCAGAGGGACCAGGGTCTACTCCAGGTCAAACTCCGGACACGGCTGTTGGCCCACACCGGGGAATACAGGAACTGGAAGGTAAGGCTGGAACACAGACTGGGGGTATAGGCAGACACGGCTGGTATGCAGACGGGTGGACACTGGTAAGCACGACTGGTATGCAGGCAGAGAGGTGCTGGCAGGTACGGCCGGAATGCAGGCAGGTGGATGCTGGTAAGCACGACTGGTATGCAGGCAGGGAGGTACTGGCAGGCACAACAGGCTGGAGCACAGAGTGGATAGGACCCAGTACAGACTGGGACTTCCAGAACAAAACCGCAGATGCGGTGGACAAACACAGCAGGGTGAGACCTCCCGGAGCGGTGGGCAAGAGCAGAGCAAGATTGCCGGAGCAGCGAGCAAAGGGTCAGAGCAGAGCGAGGCTGCCGGAGCAGCGAGCAAAGGGTCAGAGCAGAGCGAGACTGCCGGAGCAGCGAGCAAAGGGTCAGAGCAGAGCGAGACAGTCGGAGCAGCGAGCAAAGGGTCAGAGCAGAGCGAGACTGCTGGAGCAGCGAGCAAAGGGTTAGAGCAGAGCGAGGCTGCCGGAGCAGCGAGCAATGGGTCAGAGCAGAGCGAGACTGCCGGAGCAGCGAGCAAAGGGTCAGAGCGGAGTGAGACTGCCGGAGCAGTGAACAAAGGGTCAGGGCAGAGCGAGACTGCCGGAGCAGTGAGCAAAGGGTCAGAGCAGAGCGAGACTGCCGGAGCAGTGAGCAAAGAGTCAGGGCAGAGAGCGAGACTGCCGGAGCAGTGAGCAAGGCGGAGCAGAGCGGAAACCGCAGGAGCGGTGAGCAAGGCGGAGTAGAGCGGAAACCGCAGGAGCGGTGAGCAAGGAGGAGGCGGAGTAGAGCGGAAACCGCAGGAGCGGTGAGCAAGGCGGAGTAGAGCGGAAACCGCAGGAGCGGTGAGCAAGGCGGAGCAGAGCGGAAACCGCAGGAGCGGTGAGCAAGGCGGAGCAGAACGGAAACCGCAGGAGAGGTGAGTAAGGCAGAGCAGAGCGGAAACCGCAGAAGCGGTGAGCAAGGCGGAGCAGAGGGGACAGGGCTCTGTTCACACGGAACAGACAGGAAGGGAAAGGCAGAACCAGATATACACTAGATACTTGCAATGAAGTAGCGAGTGGACACTAAACTCACAAACGAAAGTACAGCGACTACGAGTAGGAGTTAGGAGTAGGTTCAGACTCTGCAGAAAAAGGGAAGGGACGGACATATAAACAAAACAGGTAAAAGGTAGGAGAGTGTTCAGACCGGAACTGAGTGTTCGGACAGAAACCGACACTGCAGCGAGAGACAGGAGCGAGTCTGGGTATGCGGCCCCCAGAGAGGTGGGACGAACAGGCAAGGAGCGTGTTCAGACTGGCCTAGAAATACAGCCTAAGGAAGGCGGACAGACAGGCAAACAAACACAGAAACAGATCTAGGTATGCAGCCCCTAGAAGGCAGGATGAACAGGCTAAGAGTGTTCAGACAGGTAGCTGGCTAGAGTGAACAGACAGGACACAGTTCAGACACGGGAACTGATACCGTAAGGCAGGGAAAAGGGAAGGACCTGGCACGTCAGCGACCAAAGGCCAACTGACAGAACAAGATGCTCAGGCAAGGATTCCAGGAAAGAGCTGGGTTAAATACCAGGTGACAGACAACAATAGACTGAGGACGCACAAGGGGTGTGCCCGCAGCAGCTACAAGAAGCAGGAAGTGATCGGGTGCCGCCCTTAAGCAGAAGAAACAGAGGCAAGCAGACAGCATGGAGGAAAGCCAGAGTGATAGTCTGGACTGGAAATAAAGTGCGCGCTCTTGCACAGTGGGAGATGGACCACTATGCAAGGACGCCGCCAGGTATGTTACAGTGAGGACGTGATGTACAATACAAAGTTATATTGTGAGAAAAACGAGAACCACCGAATGATAGGTCCAATAGGGCAAAGGATACATATAAGACTTTTATTATTGTAACGGCAACACGTGGCACTACATGCAAAAGGAAAAACCGCATAGCAGTGACCAAACACAAACAGAAATCATATAATGGAAGTTACATAGTGTACTGCATTAACACATATAAATAGTAGTACAACAGGTATGCATATCAGACAAATGTTAAAACTCCATTTGACATATGGTGAATACCACCTAGGAGACCAGGAACAGAGACAGACATCAAGCCATCTTATAAATATAAAGATACCATGTACATCATCATTGTGACCATATCCATATCCATATCAAGTGTATCTAGACGGTCAATATTAAATAAATAGGTGACAGCATATAGTCAGTAAAAGGGAAAATAGTATACCTGTGTCTACAGCAGCTTATGTGGATGGCACATGCGGCAAACCCCGACGCGCGTTTCGGACAGCAAGTCCTTCGTCAGGGGGTACCGTCCAACTGAACCACCACGTATATAAAGGTAAGTGTGACCAATGGAATCCGGGGCATACATAATTAATGTGACCTCAGGGCGCAATCGCGTGGAAACACGTGCACCCAGTTGTTATGCTGATGAATGTAGTAAGAGGCGTCCGTAGTGTGCGCATGCGCAGCCCGGAGGAACCGGAAGCCGCGAGCGCCGCGTCATGCATCAGCTGACGTCGGGTCAAAAGACCCGAGTCACCTGACACATAGAGACGCACGCATCACAGCTCCCCGGAACACGGACTGAGCATGCGCGCCACGCCAACCAGGTCCCCATAGTAACCGGATACACACAGTAACCGGCACGCTTCACATAGAGATTATCGTATTGTATACTCAGCGAATTCAGAATGGAGGGGGAACATGAGACCATTTACATCGCAGTCATGGGGTATAGAGAATCCATAAAGAAAAAGGAAGGATAATAAGAATACACGATAGAAATTAAACAAAAGGTAAGTAAAACAGCACGAAAGAAGGAAATGTGAGGATGAAGAATGTGAGGGGCATGTGCCTAAATATATTACGGTGCAAACCAATGCACATAGGTGAACATGGAGAACATATCAGTGAAAATAATGTCCCTGTATGTACATACAGATGGACGTGAGATTAGAAAATATAATTCAATGGATAAAGATATGAATGTGACTGTGAAAAGAAAATGAAAATAAATTGAATAAATAAGAAAAAGAGAATAAAAAAGAAAAGAGGAAGAAAAGAAAGTGAAACACTCATGGGGCAAAAGTGATAGTGCAAAGTAGGTGAAAGTGAAACCAAAACAGGTGAATATATGCTGAAGCTAAATAGTGACGATGTGAAAGAAAAGAAAATAGAGAGGGGGGGAGGGGGGGGAGGGGGGGGGAAAGGGGGAAGAGGGGGAATGTGAAGCAAAAAGAAAAAGGAATAGGAGTGAAGATGGACAAGGAAAGAGTGAGGGGGGAGAGAAACCAAAAGAAAAGAGAAGAAGAACAAACACGAAAAATGCCTGATCTAATCCTGCTGCGAAGTGCCATGCTATTGCAGGATAAAAAACATCTACAGAGCCGTCAATACCATCTATCATCATATACAGATGGTATGGATAATCAATGATATACACATCAGTATTAGATGTGTCAGTAGACAAGGAACCACACACCACAGGCGAATAATACGTGATACATACAACATGAAAAAACAAGATACATCATAGGAATAAATATACAGTAGTATCAATATATAAATATAGTACATAAATATGTATAATATAATAAATAAATACATATCAAATGTACAGATCATAAAAATTGGAAAGTGTTATACATCTATACACACTGGTGGTATGTCATATTTTGCAAGAAATAATACATGTACCGGACGACATAGATGAGTGAATGTGATGTAATTCCGGGGAGCTGTGATGCGTGCGTCTCTATGTGTCAGGTGACTCGGGTCTTTTGACCCGACGTCAGCTGATGCATGACGTGGCGCTCGCGGCTTCCGGTTCCTCCGGGCTGCGCATGCGCACACTACGAACGCCTCTTACTACATTCATCAGCATAACAACTGGGTGCACGTGTTTCCACGCGATTGCGCCCTGAGGTCACATTAATTATGTATGCCCCGGATTCCATTGGTCACACTTACCTTTATATACGTGGTGGTTCAGTTGGACGGTACCCCCTGACGAAGGACTTGCTGTCCGAAACGCGCGTCGGGGTTTGCCGCATGTGCCATCCACATAAGCTGCTGTAGACACAGGTATACTATTTTCCCTTTTACTGACTATATGCTGTCACCTATTTATTTAATATTGACCGTCTAGATACACTTGATATGGATATGGATATGGTCACAATGATGATGTACATGGTATCTTTATATTTATAAGATGGCTTGATGTCTGTCTCTGTTCCTGGTCTCCTAGGTGGTATTCACCATATGTCAAATGGAGTTTTAACATTTGTCTGATATGCATACCTGTTGTACTACTATTTATATGTGTTAATGCAGTACACTATGTAACTTCCATTATATGATTTCTGTTTGTGTTTGGTCACTGCTATGCGGTTTTTCCTTTTGCATGTAGTGCCACGTGTTGCCGTTACAATAATAAAAGTCTTATATGTATCCTTTGCCCTATTGGACCTATCATTCGGTGGTTCTCGTTTTTCTTATGTTTGTTACCGAATGGTCTGCCATTTCCTATTGGTCCATACATTAAAGCACTCGATATAGGTTAGACCAGGCCAACCTACAGATGATAGTATGGTCTGTGTCCCGTGCTTCTTAGTTCAGTGTTTTTTGTCTTCAAAGTTATATTGTGGTACCGTGTTAGGCAGAAAAATCGATGTAAATACTTTTATGCCAAAAATGACTGAAGTATTCTCGGAGTGATACCTTTATTGGCTAACCAGAAAAAAATATATATATGGTGAGGACGTAGGAGAGATTTTCTTCTGATGACTCTTCAATAAAGGCTATACAGTCGTGTTCATCGTTCTTGGCACCCATGAAGTGTAAGTACATATTGTGGAATATCTCCTGAAAAAAATTAATCAAGTGAAACAGTTTTTTTGTATAGAGCACTCGTGTTAAATGCAAAAGAGCAAATGATAAACAATAATTTAAAACAGAAAACATTGGGAGGGAAAAATAGAAAAACCTAACGCTTGCTGTGACACTGGTATTGGCACCCTTTACATTAATTTAGTATAGAAACACATTTTGACTTGCCTGTTTTAAATCACAAAAGATATTCACCTGTGATTAATTGTCGTGCCCATGTGACATGAATTAGCCAATGAATGATAACTTCAGTGTTTTAAAAAGCCACATGGAAGGCCATGTTCCTTTGTCACAATGGTGAATACAAAGAAGCTGTTTGAGCACATCAGAACTGCTGTTATTAGCAAACACAAGACTTCCAAGGATATAAGGCCATCTCCAAAGACGTTGGTATCCCAGTTTCAACAGTGCGCAATATTATTAAGAAGTTTGCCAAGCATGGAACCGTCAAGGACCTATCTGGTCGTGGGGGAAAGAGGAAAATTGACAAAAGATGTATTCGAAGTTTGGTGTGAATGGTGGAAAAAACACCACATCAAACATCCAAAGATCTGAAGGCCAACCTGTAACAGTCTTGGGTCATGTTTTCAACAAGTACCATACACCACACACTAAACCAAGCAGAGCTTTATGGGCGGAGGCCAAGGCAGAAACCATTTCTGAAGAAAAGACATAAAAAGGAAAAACTGATCTTTTCTAAAGAGTACCTTTACAAACCACAATCCTTCTGGGAAAATGTTCTGTGGACAGATGAAACGAAAATAGAGCTTTTTTCAAATGCAAAGCAGCAATTTGTTTACAGACAGCGCAATGAAGCTTATAAGGAAAAAAACACCTTACGAACAGTTAAGCATGATAGAGGATCCATAATGCTGTGGGGTCGCTTTGCTGCATCTGGTACTGGAGGCCTTGACTGTGCCACAAGAATCATGAAATTGAGAATTATGAAGAGATTTTAGAGCGAAATGTCCTACCCAGTGTAAGAAAATTTGGTTTGAGTCGAAGATCATGGGTCCTTCAGCAAGACAATGACCCACATCCAAAAGTACACAGGAATGGTTGAAAAAAAATGGACTGTTTTAAAATGGCCAGCAATGAGTCCTGACCTCAATCCCATTGAAAATCTTTGGGGTGAGCTGAAATGTGCCTTTTTGGAAAAAGATCCCTGCAAACATTCAAGAGCTTGAAAAAACTGCAAAGTAAGAGTGGGAGAAAATTCCAGCTGAGAAGTGCAAGTAGCTGATAAATGGCTACAAGAAATGTTTGGAGGCTGTCAGCAATGCCAAAGGGTGTACAACCAAATATTAATTAGGGATGGCTTTATTACTGCACATGCTGTTTATTCTGTTTTTTTCTTTGAAATTGCAACATGGAAGTTGAAAAACAATGTTTTATTGTTGTATTCCTTTGGACCACTAATTAAAAAATCCTGAGCATATAACTTTGGTACATTTCCATTTATTTCTGAAGATATGGTACAGTTTATGAAAAAAATGAAGGGGTGCCAATAATGATGAGCAGCAGTGTATTTGTACAGGTGTCTCTGAACAGTAGAACAATTTATCACAACTCCAGAGTCTGCTAAATCTTTCTGGAGGTCTTTAGTAGTCAAGCGGGGGGGGGTTCTGTTTTGCCTCTCTAGCAATCCAATGAGCAGCTCTCACTGACATTTAGCGCGGTCTTCCAGACCTTATCTTGACCTCCACTGTTCCTGTTAATTGCCATTTCTTAATTACATTTCGAACTGAGGAAAGGGCAACTTGAAAACGCTTTGCTATCTTCTTATAGCCTTCTCCTACTTTGTGGGCCTCCACCATTTTTATTTTCAGAGTGCTAGGCAGCTGCTCAACACACTTTTTCACTTTTTCTTCGCTTCATCTCAACACTTCTTACCTCTATATCTTTTCCATTTCATATTGTTTTATAGGAAACACTTCTTATTCTACAGATATTTCCCCACTCTTTCACCCCAAAGTGGTGGCTTTTTATTCTTTACCACTGGTTGAAAAACTAGAACCCTCACAAAACCCTATTTCAACACAATCATTTGCCTTTTTTCCTATTTATATATCTCATCTGCCCCATTTTTAACTTCTATTTATTTTATTTCTCACATCACAAACCAGGAAAACCTTCCATGAGTCAGTTATCTCCTTTCTGTATTGAATTCCAGTATTGGTTACTTATTCTACATGGCAATCTAAAGAGCTTATTGGCTAAGAAAATCAGTCATTTTTTCACTTCACTTTTTCTTCACGATCAACTCCCTTATTGTTCATTCATCTCTTATCTTTACTTAATATACAAGTACACTCTTCATTCATGTTTCCTATATTTTTGCTCACACTAAATATATTTCACACTCATACTTCGTTGGACTAGAACCTCTTTTATCTGCATCACTGTAGTCTATATTCATTTACCCACCTATCCAACCTTCTTTGTATTGTATAAGCCCTCTATTTATCTCTTTAATTTCGTTTTCTTTCATGTCCTTTTCCCAATCTTTATCCTACCCTCTCTCTTATCCCCATCTGAGCATTCTGTGGCACCTCCTACTAATTGACACACTCTTGTTTTCCTTTACCACCCTATTCAACTTTGATCCCTACACACCCCATACACCAATTTTTCATTTATTTTTACTCCCTGCTTTGATCAATCACTCAATCATATGTTTTTCTCATACATTTTTTCTTTTTTTTTCTATAAATTCACAATCATATTTCTCGCTACTGCTCCTATTCATTTCGTATTTCCTATATCTCTTTTTAAGTTTTGTATGGACCCCAAAATCGGCGGTCCAATGGCTCTTGGCGCCAATTTCAGACTTTAAATGGTTCTATGTGCTATTAAATCCTATTTGTCATTTTTTTAGTGACTTGAAAAAGACACCGGTACGGCATTGAAATGCATTGTCCAACTAAAATAACCTTCATCTAATCATCTCGGAACAAGAGACATTCTTCCCTCTGCGCAGCCTATTTAAAAAGTGCTTTTATTCTTTTTGCTGAGATTTTACCTGGGGCTTGCCCCAACCAGCAGCAGGTGGAATTTTTAAACCAGGAGCTATCACATCATCCCCTATATGAGCAACACCATTTTTTATAATTTTTCTCCCTCCTTAAATGTGTGTGCTTTTTCCCCACAGCATTACTACAATTTATAGATTCCAAAATGCTATAGGGGCCCATACACCTGACCATGCTGGTGGGGACTTATAAGACTTTAGTTATGCCATTGCTATACAATACAACAGATCTCCTTTGTCTAATGCAACTGGTGATCACTGTATTACCTGTACACTGTATACAGAGCTCCTGGGTATAATGTTACTGATGATCCCTGTATTACCTGTACACTGTATACAGAGCTCCTGTGTATAATGTCACTGGTGATCACTGTATTACCTGTACACTGTATACAGAGCTCCTGTGTATAATGTCACTGGTGATCACTGTATTACCTGTACACTGTACACAGAGCTCCTGTGTATAATGTCACTGGTGATCACTGTATTACCTGTACACTGTATACAGAGCTCCTGTGTATAATGTTACTAATGATCCCTGTATTACCTGTACACTGTGCTTCTGTGTGTAATGTCACTGGTGAGCATTATATTACCTGTACACTGACACTATATACAGAGCTCCTGTGTATAATGTCACTGATGATCCTTGTACTACCTGTACACTGTATACAGAGCTCCTGTGTATAATGTTACTGATGATCCCTGTATTACCTGTACACTGTATACAGAGCTCCTGTGTGTAATGTCACTGGTGATCCCTGTATTACCTGTACACTGTATACAGAGCTGCTGTGTATAATGTTACTGGTGATCACTGTATTACCTGTACACTGTATACAGAGCTCCTGTGTATAATGTCACTGGTGATCACTGTATTACCTGTACACTGTACACAGAGCTCCTGTGTATAATGTCACTGGTGATCACTGTATTACCTGTACACTGTATACAGAGCTCCTGTGTATAATGTCACTGGTGATCACTGTATTACCTGTAAACTGACACTATATACAGAGCTCCTGTGTATAATGTCACTGATGATCCCTGTATTAGCTGTACACTGTATACAGAGCTCCTGTGTATAATGTTACTGATGATCCCTGTATTACCTGTACAATGTATACAGAGCTCCTGTGTATAATGTTACTGATGATCCCTGTATTACCTGTACATTGTATACAGAGCTCCTGTGTGTAATGGCACTGGTGATCCCTGTATTACCTGTACACTGTATACAGAGCTCCTGTGTATAATGTCACTGATGATCCATGTATTACCTGTACACTGTATACAGAGCTCCTGTGTATAATGTTACTGATGATCCCTGTATTACCTGTACACCGTACACAGAGCTCCTGTGTATAATGTTACTGATGATCCCTGTATTACCTGTACTCTGTATACAGAGCTCCTGTGTATAATGTTACTGATGGTCCCTGTATTACCTGTACACTGTATACAGAGCTCCTGTGTATAATGTCACTGATGATCCCTGTATTACCTGTACACTATATACAGAGCTCCTGTGTGTAATGTTACTGGTGATCCCTGTATTACCTGTACACTGAATCTACATACATAGCTCCTCTGTATAATGTCACTGGTGATCACTGTATTACCTGTACACTGTATACAGAGCTCCTGTGTATAATGTTACTGATGATCCCTGTATTAACTGTACACTATATACAGAGCTCCTGTGTGTAATGTTACTGATGATCCCTGTATTACCTGTACACTGTACACAGAGCTCCTGTGTATAATGTTACTGATGATCCCTGTATTACCTGTACACTGTATACAGACCTCCTGTGTGTAATGTCACTGATGATCCCTGTATTACCTGTACACTGTATACAGAGCTCCTGTGTATAATGTTACTGATGATCCCTGTATTACCTGTACACTGTATACAGAGCTCCTGTGTATAATGTCACTGGTGATCACTGTATTACCTGTACACTGTATACAGAGCTCCTGTGTATAATGTCACTGATGATCACTGTATTACCTGTACATTGTACACAGAGCTCCTGTGTATAATGTCACTGGTGATCACTGTATTACCTGTACACTGTATACAGAGCTCCTGTGTATAATGTTACTAATGATCCCAGTATTACCTGTAAACTGTGCTCCTGTGTGTAATGTCACTGGTGAGCATTATATTACCTGTACACTGACACTATATACAGAGCTCCTGTGTATAATGTCACTGATGATCCCTGTACACTGTATACAGAGCTCCTGTGTATAATGTTACTGATGATCCCTGTATTACCCGTACACTGTATACAGAGCTCCTGTGTGTAATGTCACTGGTGATCCCTGAATTACCTGTACACTGTATACAGAGCTCCTGTGTATAATGTCAATGGTGATCACTGTATTACCTGTACACTGTATACAGAGCTCCTGTGTATAATGTCACTGGTGATCACTGTATTACCTGTACACTGTACACAGAGCTCCTGTGTATAATGTCACTGGTGATCACTGTATTACCTGTACACTGTATACAGAGCTCCTGTGTATAATGTCACTGATGATCACTGTATTACCTGTACACTGACACTATATACAGAGCTCCTGTGTATAATGTCACTGATGATCCCTGTATTACCTGTACACTGTATGCAGAGCTCCTGTGTATAATGTTACTGATGATCCCTGTATTACCAGTACACTGTATACAGAGCTCCTGTGTATAATGTTACTGATGATCCCTGTATTACCTGTACACTGTACACAGAGCTCCTGTGTATAATGTTGCTGATGATCCCTGTATTACCTGTACACTGTATACAGAGCTCCTGTGTATAATTTTACTGATGATCCCTGTATTACCTGTACACTGTATACAGAGCTCCTGTGTGTAATGTCACTGGTTATCCCTGTATTACCTGTACACTGTATACAGAGCTCCTGTGTATAATGTCACTGATGATCCCTGTATTACCTGTACACTGTATACAGAGCTCCTGTGTATAATGTTACTGATGATCCCTGTATTACCTGTACACTTTATACAGAGCTCCTGTGTACAATGTTACTGATGATCCCTGTATTACCTGTACAATGTATACAGAGCTCCTGTGTGTAATGTTACTGATGATCCCTCTATTACCTGTACACTATATACAGAGCTCCTGTGTGTAATGTTACTGGTGATCCCTGTATTACCTGTACACTGAATCTATATACATAGCTCCTCTGTATAATGTCACTGGTGATCACTGTATTACCTGTACACTGTATACAGAGCTCCTGTGTATAATGTTACTGATGATCCCTGTATTACCTGTACACTATTGTAGCGCTGGCGTCCCTGCCCTCTGCTAGGCAGGGACGCTGCTCCCCTCACCGCTCTGCTCCGTGCCCGGCGTCCTCTCCCCGCTCTGCTGTCAGCGCGCGCTCCTTCCCGGCGTCCTCCTCCCGCTCTGCTCTCAGCGCGCGCTCCTTCCCGGCCCCTGTGCTTAGGGCGCGCGCGCGCGCGCTCCCCTCCTCTTAAAGGGGCCGCGCGCGCCGTCCTAAGGAGTCCCCGGCCAATGGCCGGAGGACTTCATCATATATAAGGCACCTCCTCCAAAATGGAGGTGCCCGAGCAATGTTGTTTGCACCTGTGTCTCACCTGTGCTTCAGCCCTCAGGTCCCGTTGCCAGTTTCCTGTCAGTTACCTGCCAGTTTCCTGCCAGTTACCTGCCTGATTCCTGCCTGAATACTTGTTACCTGTCTGCCAGTCTGGGGTCCGACGGTCTGCCTTACTACTCCTGTCAGTCTGTCTAAAGGACCAGCCTGCCCGCTCACCTGGGAGCGCACATCAGCTACCTGCCTACTTTCCTGAGGTCCGACGGTCTGCCTTACAACTCCGGTCAGTCTGTCTATGGACCAGCTTGCCCGCTCACCTGGGAGCGCTTCTCCGTTACCTGCCTGCTTGCCAGCCCGGAGGCTCCGCTGTCACGTGCTGTGACCATCAGCTACTTCAGACTCTTGTCCGCTCACCTGGGAGCGCTTCTCCGTTACCTGCCTGCTTGCCAGCCCGGAGGCTCCGTTGTCACGTGCTGTGACCATCAGCTACTTCAGAGACTCTTGCCCGCTCACCTGGCAGCGCTTCTCCGTTACCTGCCTGCTTGCCAGCCCGGAGGTTCCGCCGTCACGTGCCGTGACCACCTGTTATTCCAGAGACTCTCGCTTGCTCACCTGGGAGCACACATCTACCATCTGCCTGCTAGCCTACCCGGAGGCTCTGCCATCACAGGTCGTACCTACCCTTTACCCAGAGACTGCCCTGATCACTTGCCGTATCTCCCTGTCCGTTCATCCAGAGACTGCCACCCGCTCCCTTACAAGGGCTGCCCCCTTGTATAGTAGCTCAGAGGTTCCGCCTCCCAGACCCGTTACAGTTTGCTCGGGCCATGGAACCCGGTGGTACCCAAGCTCCCTCGCTCTCGGACCTCTGTCTTGAACTGTCCCGTCAGAGGTCCCAACAGGAGGCCATCCTGGGTCACCTGCGGAATGTTAATACTCGCCTGAACACTCTGTCTGCTCCACCAACAACCTCCGCCAGTGCCATATCTTGCAATCCGGCAGCTCCGCTGCCCACTAATACCATGGTATCCTACCCCGGACCCCGGCTTTCTGCACCTCCTCGCTTCGGAGGCGACTCCGTCCAGGCTCGGGGCTTCTTAAATCAGTGCACCCTGCATTTTGAACTTTTGTCCTACCAGTTTAACTCCGACCGGGCCAAAATTGCCTTCATCATGTCCCATCTCACCGGGGAGGCCCTGGCCTGGCTAAATCCTCTATGGGAGAGAGGAGACCCCCTGGTGTCCAACTTGCCTGCTTTTCTCACGGCTTTCCGGAAAGTCTTCGACGAACCCGGACGGAAGACCTCATCTGCATCATCGTTGCTACGCCTCCGTCAGGGGAGTCTCACCGTGGGCCAATATGCCATACGGTTCCGTACCCTTGCCTCGGAGCTGACCTGGGATAACGACGCTCTGGTTTCCGTCTTCTGGGAGGGTCTGTCCGGCCGTATTAAAGATGAACTTGCCGGTCGGGACACTCCTACCACTCTCGATGACTTAATAACTCTTGCCACCCGGATTGACCTACGGTTCCAGGAGCGTGCCAGAGAGGTCACCCGTGAGAGGAGGTTACCACGTCTAGCTCCTACTTTTCAGAAACCCGTCACTCCTTCTGTCTCTAACCAGGTACACCCTCCTGAGCCTATGCAGGTCGACCAGACCAAGATGGTCAAGACCCGTCAGGACTTACGCCGTGCCGAGGGGACCTGCTTCTACTGTGGCAGTAAGGAGCACCAGATCCGTGCCTGCCCGGAAAGGTCGGGAAACGCCTGTGTCTAGGTTCGCTCAGAGAGGTCCACCTAGACAAGAATAAATCCTCTCCATCCCTGCTGTTGTCAGTTTCAATCGTCTACGGGGAGAACCGTTATTTCGAACTAGCCCAACTGGACTCTGGAGCAGCCGGGAATCTTATTTCACAGTCCCTGGCAGAGAAATACCGCATCCCCACCAAACCACTGGCTGTACCCTTGTCTGTGGCTGCCGTGGATGGGGGGCTCTTACCACGCCCCATCCAACTCATCACCGAATCCATTACTCTGCAGGTGGGAATGCTGCATTCTGAGAGTATCTCCTTTCATGTTCTGCCTGGACTCTCTCACGCCCTCTTGCTAGGTCTGCCTTGGCTCCAGAGACATGCACCCGTGCTTGACTGGCAAACCGGAGAAGTCCTTCGCTGGGGACAAGACTGTCATAAGACCTGCCTGGTTCCCGTCCATCCCGTCCGTCCCTGTCCTACCCCAGCTAGTCTACCTG
Organism: Phyllobates terribilis; assembly: GCF_046119375.1. Taxonomy (NCBI): domain Eukaryota; kingdom Metazoa; phylum Chordata; class Amphibia; order Anura; family Dendrobatidae; genus Phyllobates; species Phyllobates terribilis. The sequence goes on from NW_027362762.1 coordinate 642,567,465, forward strand.
GACTTCCAATTCCTTATTGGTCTTATGCTGATGTCTTTAATAAAAAGGAGGCAGAGACATTACCCCCTCATAGACCATACGACTGTCCCATCGACCTGTTACCCGGTACTACTCCTCCCCGTGGGCGTATTTATCCTTTATCCGCTGCTGAGACCCGGTCGATGTCCGAATATATTGAGGAGAATCTGGCCAGGGGATTCATCCGGAAATCTACCTCCCCGGCGGGAGCAGGCTTCTTTTTCGTTAAAAAGAAGGACGGCTCTCTCCGTCCCTGTATAGACTATAGAGGCCTAAACCAGATCACGGTGAAGAATAAGTACCCCCTTCCGCTCATTCCAGAATTATTTGATCGTCTGAGGGGGGCTAGAATCTTCACCAAACTAGACCTCCGTGGGGCGTACAACCTGGTTCGTATCCGTCAAGGGGATGAATGGAAGACGGCATTCAACACCCGGGACGGCCACTATGAATACCTGGTAATGCCCTTTGGTCTCTGTAACGCTCCTGCCGTTTTTCAAGAGTTGGTCAATGACATCTTCCGGGACCTTCTCTACTTCTGCGTAGTGGTGTACCTGGACGACATCTTGGTCTTCTCTCCGGATCTCCAGACTCACCGGAGGGACGTTCGTCAGGTCCTGCTCAGGCTCAGGCAGAATCACCTCTTCGCTAAATACGAGAAGTGCCTCTTTGAGCAGACCTCGCTTCCGTTTTTGGGCTACATTATTTCTCAGACCGGCCTACGAATGGATCCAGAGAAACTGTCTGCCATCGAGAAATGGCCTCGACCGGAGGGGCTGAAGGCCATTCAGCGGTTCCTGGGCTTCGCCAACTACTACCGCCTCTTCATACCACACTTCTCTTCCCGGACTGCCCCAATTTCCGCGCTCACCCGTAAGGGTACTAATCCCAAAGAGTGGCCGCCCGAAGCAGAAGAAGCCTTTCTTTCCTTAAAACAGGCCTTCTCTTCCGCCCCGGTGCTGCATCGCCCGGACGGCAACAAGCAGTTCTTCCTGGAAGTGGACGCCTCCTCCTCTGGAGCTGGAGCGGTACTTACTCAAAAATCTTCTTCCGGGAGGATGGTAACTTGCGGCTTCTTCTCTAAACTCTTCTCCTCCTCAGAGCGCAATTATTCCATAGGAGATCGAGAGTTATTGGCCATCAAACTGGCATTGGAGGAGTGGCGTTACCTGCTTGAGGGGGCTCTTCACCCGGTAATAATTTACACTGACCACAAGAACTTGGCTTATCTCCAGCATGCCCAGAGACTTAACCCGCGCCAAGCCCGGTGGTCCTTGTTTTTTGCTCGTTTTGATTTTGTCCTTCATTTTCGCCCGGCTGACAAAAACGTCAAGGCGGACGCCTTGTCTCGATCCTTTCTGGTATCTGATCTCGAGGAAGATCCGAAACACATCATCGATCCCGCCAGAGTAATGCAGGTGGCTCCCGTGAGTCTAAATCGTCTTCCTCCCGGAAAGACGTTCGTATCAGTACCTGATCGGGAGAAGATCCTTCACTGGGGTCACTCGTCCAAACTGGCTGGCCACGCTGGTCAGAAGAAGACCCTCCAGCTTATTTCCCGGCACTACTGGTGGCCTACCCTGCACAAGGATGTAATAGACTTTGTTTCTGCCTGTGTGTCCTGCGCCCGCAACAAGGTTCCGAGACATCTGCCAGCCGGTCGCCTCCTTCCGCTCCCAGTACCTGCTGCCCCCTGGCAGCATATTGCAATGGACTTCATAACCGACCTCCCACTCTCTGCCGGTTGTACGGTCATTTGGGTGGTCGCTGACCGCTTCTCCAAGATGGCTCATTTCGTTCCCCTGCCAGGCCTCCCGTCTGCACCCGAGCTAGCTAGAGACTTTATTCGTCACATCTTCCGTTTTCATGGCCTGCCCCTCCACATCGTGTCGGATCGTGGGGTACAGTTCACCTCACGCTTCTGGAGAGCCACTTGTAAACTACTAGACGTCTCCCTGGACTTCTCTTCCGCTTACCACCCACAGTCCAATGGTCAAGTGGAGCGGATCAATCAGAACCTGACCAGTTACCTCCGGCACTTCGTTAATGCCCACCATTCTGACTGGGTGGATCTCCTACCATGGGCCGAGTTCTCTTACAATAATCACGAGAGCGAATCCTCCTCCAAATCCCCGTTTTTTGTAGTCTTTGGTCAGCATCCTCGGATTCCTTTTCCTGTCTCCACCTCGGTGGACAACCCGGCTGCGGAATCTCTCGTTAGCAAATTTTCCTCCATTTGGGAGAGTACCCGATCCGCACTCCTTCAGTCTTCCGAGCGTATGAAAAGACACGCTGACAAAAAACGTCTGGACCCTCCTCAATTCCGTCCTGGGGATAAAGTCTGGCTCTCGTCCAAATATGTCCGGCTCAAGATCCCTTCCTATAAGTTAGGGCCTCGGTTCATCGGCCCACTGGAGGTCATCAGTCAGATCAACCCGGTGGCCTATAAATTGAAACTCCCGGCCAACTTACGGATCCCTAACTCCTTCCATGTATCTCTCCTCAAACCTGTGGTACTTAACTCTTTTTCCAAGTCTACAGGTACGCCTCCTGCTCCGGTTTCTGCTGTGGACGAGTTTGAGGTAGAGAACATTCTTGCCACCAAAAGGGTAAGAGGAAAGACCTTTTTTCTGGTAGATTGGAAGGGGTTTGGTCCTGAGGAGAGAACGTGGGAGCCCCGGGAGAACATCCATGCCCCTCTCATCCTAGCTAAATTTCTGTCTGGCCTAAAAAAGGGGGGGCCTAAAGGGGGGGGTACTGTAGCGCTGGCGTCCCTGCCCTCTGCTAGGCAGGGACGCTGCTCCCCTCACCGCTCTGCTCCGTGCCCGGCGTCCTCTCCCCGCTCTGCTGTCAGCGCGCGCTCCTTCCCGGCGTCCTCCTCCCGCTCTGCTCTCAGCGCGCGCTCCTTCCCGGCCCCTGTGCTTAGGGCGCGCGCGCGCGCGCTCCCCTCCTCTTAAAGGGGCCGCGCGCGCCGTCCTAAGGAGTCCCCGGCCAATGGCCGGAGGACTTCATCATATATAAGGCACCTCCTCCAAAATGGAGGTGCCCGAGCAATGTTGTTTGCACCTGTGTCTCACCTGTGCTTCAGCCCTCAGGTCCCGTTGCCAGTTTCCTGTCAGTTACCTGCCAGTTTCCTGCCAGTTACCTGCCTGATTCCTGCCTGAATACTTGTTACCTGTCTGCCAGTCTGAGGTCCGACGGTCTGCCTTACTACTCCTGTCAGTCTGTCTAAAGGACCAGCCTGCCCGCTCACCTGGGAGCGCACATCAGCTACCTGCCTACTTTCCTGAGGTCCGACGGTCTGCCTTACAACTCCGGTCAGTCTGTCTATGGACCAGCTTGCCCGCTCACCTGGGAGCGCTTCTCCGTTACCTGCCTGCTTGCCAGCCCGGAGGCTCCGCTGTCACGTGCTGTGACCATCAGCTACTTCAGACTCTTGTCTGCTCACCTGGGAGCGCTTCTCCGTTACCTGCCTGCTTGCCAGCCCGGAGGCTCCGTTGTCACGTGCTGTGACCATCAGCTACTTCAGAGACTCTTGCCCGCTCACCTGGGAGCGCTTCTCCGTTACCTGCCTGCTTGCCAGCCCGGAGGTTCCGCCGTCACGTGCTGTGACCACCTGTTATTCCAGAGACTCTCGCTTGCTCACCTGGGAGCACACATCTACCATCTGCCTGCTAGCCTACCCGGAGGCTCTGCCATCACAGGTCATACCTACCCTTTACCCAGAGACTGCCCTGATCACTTGCCGTATCTCCCTGTCCGTTCATCCAGAGACTGCCACCCGCTCCCTTACAAGGGCTGCCTCCTTGTATAGTAGCTCAGAGGTTCCGCCTCCCAGACCCGTTACAACTATATACAGAGCTCCTGTGTGTAATGTTACTGATGATCCCTGTATTACCTGTACACTGTACACAGAGCTCCTGTGTATTATGTTACTGATGATCCCTGTATTACCTGTACACTGTATACAGAGCTCCTGTGTGTAATGTCACTGATGATCCCTGTATTACCTGTACACTGTATACAGAGCTCCTGTGTATAATGTTACTGATGATCCCTGTATTATCTGTACACTGTACACAGAGCTCCTGTGTGTAATGTAACTGGTGATCCCTGTATTACCTGTACACTGTACACAGAGCTCCTGTGTGTAATGTTACTGGTGATCCCTGTATTACCTGTACACTGTATACAGAGCTCCTGTGTATAATGTTACTGGTGATCCCTGTATTACCTGTACACTGTATACAGAGCTCCTGTGTGTAATGTTACTGATGATCCCTGTATTACCTGTACACTGTATACAGAGCTCCTGTGTGTAATGTTACTGATGATCCCTGTATTACCTGTACACTATATACAGAGCTCCTGTGTATAATGTTACTGATGATCCCTGTATTACCTGTACACTGTGCTCCTGTGTGTAATGTCACTGGTGAGCATTATATTACCTGTACACTGACACTATATACAGAGCTCCTGTGTATAATGTCATTGATGATCCCTGTATTACCTGTACACTGTATACAGAGCTCCTGTGTATAATGTTACTGATGATCCCTGTATTACCTGTACACTGTATACAGAGCTCCTGTGTATAATGTTACTGATGATCCCTGTATTATCTGTACACTGAATACAGAGCTCCTGTCTGTAATGTTACTGATGATCCCTGTATTACCTGTACACTGTATACAGAGCTCCCGTGTGTAATGTTACTGATGATCCCTGTATTATCTGTACGCTGAATACAGAGCTCCTGTGTGTAATGTTATTGATGATCCCTGTATTACCTGTACACTGCATACAGAGCTCCTGTGTGTAATGTTACTGATGATCCCTGTATTACCTGTACACTGTATACAGAGCTCCTGTGTGTAATGTTACTGATGATCCCTGTATTACCTGTACACTGTATACAGAGCTCCCGTGTGTAATGTTACTGATGATCCCTGTATTATCTGTACACTGAATACAGAGCTCCTGTGTGTAATGTTATTGATGATCCCTGTATTATCTGTACACTGAATACAGAGCTCCTGTGTGCAATGTTACTGATGATCCCTGTATTACCTGTACACTGTATACAGAGCTCCCGTGTGTAATGTTACTGATGATCCCTGTATTACCTGTACACTGCATACAGAGCTCCTGTGTGTAATGTTACTGATGATCCCTGTATTACCTGTACACTGTATACAGAGCTCCCGTGTGTAATGTTACTGATGATCCCTGTATTATCTGTACACTAAATACAGAGCTCCTGTGTGTAATGTTATTGATGATCCCTGTATTATCTGTACACTGAATACAGAGCTCCTGTGTGTAATGTCACTGGTGATCCCTGTATTACCTGTTCACTGTATACAGAGCTCCTGTGTATAATGTTACTGGTGATCCCTGTATTACCTGTACTGTTATGATAGGCTACAAGCACTAAGGAAAGACAGGAGATCTCTCCCTACAATAGAACTAAGCTAGATCCCTACGATGTAACGGGGAACCTGATCCTGCGATCAAACCCGCTAAAGTCCTCAGCTAGTCTGAACGAAGACCTATAGATGTGAGGGAGGGATCCCTACTAGAACTAGGGACTGGGAGATGGATGGACACCTCCTAGCAGAAATTTTAGCAGTAAAAAGACAAACACACAACATAGAACATAAAGGTCAAAAGACCTAGCTAAACTGACTGAGAAAGGTTACAAAGCACCTGGCTAGCTTAAGAGTAGAAATTACAATGAAGTCCAGCATGGCCAGAAGGGCGGAGCAGGATTAAATAGGCAAAAAGGTCATGTGACCAGCAAAATAGAAAAAACCTAACAGGAGAGTTCTAACAGTACCCCCTCTTCTATGAGGATCCTCCGGATCCCCTAGGCCCAGGCTTATCAGGAAACCTCTTGTGAAACGCTCTGACAAGTCTGGAAGCAGAAACATCATCCGCCCTCACCCATGAGTTATCCTCGGGTCCGAAACCCTTCCAAGCGACGAGAAACTGCAAACTCCCTCTATACCGTATAGAATTTAGGATGCGGGAAATTTCATATTCCCCGTCCACCACCACCAGAGGAACAGTGGCAGTGGCGTCTCTATCTGATACATCAGCTTTTTTCAATAGAGAAACATGAAACACTGGATTAATCTTCCAGGAGGTAGGAACCTCCAACCTAACAGTAGATTGGTTAACTACCTGAAGCACCTTAAAGGGCCCTACAAACTTGGGACCCAATTTTTTAGAAGGAATCCTCAACCGCAGATTCTTAGAGGACAACCAAACCATGTCACCAACCGTAAACAAAACCTCTTGACGTTTCCTGTCAAAGTACCTCTTAGATTTTTTGTTAGCCTCCTGAAGATTACCAAACACATCCGTCCAAACTCTCTCCAAATCACCGGAAAAACTCACCTCCTCAGGCACAGCCGATACCAATTTGGAGAATGACCCAAAAGACGGATGTCTCCCAGAACAACAAAAAAAAGGCGAACACCCAGCAGAAGAGGATGTATGGTTGTTAAGAGCAAATTCAGCAAGCGGCAGAAACTCAGACCACCCCTCTTGATTGTCTGCCACAAAACAACGCAAGAACTGCTCAACATCCTGATTCTTCCTTTCTGTCTGGCCATTAGACTCAGGATGATATCCAGATGAAAACGACAAATGAACTCCCAACCTGTCACAAAAGGCACGCCAAAAACGAGCCACGAACTGAGGTCCCCTATCAGAAACAATGTCAGTAGGAACACCATGGAGTCTGACAATTTCCTTGACAAAGGCCTTAGCGAGTGTCTTAGCGCAGGGCAGTTTGATGAAGGGAACCAAGTGACACATCTTGCTAAAACGGTCCACGACCACCCAGATGACCGTGAAACCCTCAGTGCGGTGCAGGTCAGTAATAAAATCCATAGCCAGATGTGTCCAAGGTGCACTAGGAACCTCCAGAGGGCAAAGCAACCCCGCAGCAGGAGTATGAGAAGACTTAGATCTAGCACACACAGTACATTGACGCACCCACTTAATGACTTCCTTCTGCCATCCAGGCCACCAAAAACTGCGACCCACAAGTCTCTTGGTCTCAGAAATTCCTGGATGACCTGACAACCGAGACTCATGACACTCAACAAACAAATCTCTCCTAAAGGTCCTAGGCACAAACAACCTCCCATGGGGAGTGTTAGATGGGGCATTCTCCTGTGCTTTAAGAATCTCATCTTCCAAAACGGAGCCCAATGCAGCAATCACAACACCTTCTTGTAAAATGCTCTCCTCCTCCTCAGCACCGACCATGGGAGAAAAGCTGCAAGACAACGCATCAGCCTTAACATTCTTGGTGCCCGGGATGTAAGTAACGGAAAAATTAAACCGCGAAAAAAAAAGTGCCCACCTAGCCTGACGGGCATTCAAGCGCTTGGCAGCATCAAGATAGATCAGATTTTTATGATCAGTGAAAACCTGAATGGGAAATTCAGCACCTTCCAAGAGATGACGCCAGTGTTCAAATGCGAGTTTAATAGCCAGCAATTCCCGATTACCAATATCGTAATTAAGTTCAGTCTCAGAAAAATTTTTTGAAAAAAAGACACAGGGATGTACTCCATCCTTGTTTTCCTGAGACAACACCGCACCGACCCCCACCGAAGAAGCATCAACCTCAACCAAAAACGGCTTAGTCACATCAGGCTGCATAAGGATGGGGGCAGAGCTGAACCTCTCCTTTAGAAACACAAACGCTTCAATGGCCTCAGTAGTCCACTGAACCGTATTAGCACCTTTCCTGGTGAGATCGGTCAGTGGTTTAACAATAATAGAAACATTTTTAATGAATTTTCTGTAATAATTGGCGAAACCCCAAAACCTCTGTATCGATTTCAAACCAATAGGCCTAGGCCATTCCTGCACAGCTTGAACCTTCACCGGGTCCATCTCAAAGCCCTCGCTGGAGATAATGTAGCCCAAAAAACTAATTCTCTGTACAGTGAACTCAGATTTCTCTAGCTTAGCAAAAAGCGAATTGTCAATTAATAACTGTAATACCTCACGTACGCTCCGCCACTGAGACTCCAGATCCGGCGAATAAATCAAAATGTCATCCAAATACACAACCACATTTTTGTCGATCAAAGGTCTAAGGATGTCATTAATAAGATTCTGAAAAAATGCTGGTGCATTGGTAAGACCAAAAGGCATAACCAGATTCTCAAAATGACCCACAGGAGTGTTAAAAGCAGTCTTCCATTCATCACCCTCCTTCATGCACAACAAATTGTATGCCCCCCGGAGATCAATTTTAGAGAACCACTTGGCCCCCACTAACTGGTTAAGCAAATCAGTAATCAATGGCAGTGGGTAGGGATTACGTACAGTAATTTTATTAATCTCGCGAAAGTCCAGACAAGGACGTAAACCGCCGTCCTTTTTTTCAACAAAAAAAAATCCAACAGCCACAGGTGACTTAGAGGGTCTGATATGACCGGCAGCCAAGCTCGTCTGTATGTATTCCTCCAAAGCCTTTCTCTCAGGAATAGTAAGATTAAATAAACGACTTTTAGGAAGAGTCGCTCCAGGGACAAATTCAATGGTACAATCATAGTCTCTATGGGGAGGCAAAATTTGCGACTCCTCCTCAGAAAAAACTTTCCAAAAATCCTGAATAGGTACAGGTAATTCCCCTTTATCCACAGCAGCAATGCGCCCGTTACAACACTTGTCATAACACTTAGGGCTCCAGGACTTAATTTCATTAGTAGACCAATCCAGTACAGGATTGTGCAATTTTAACCAGGGTAACCCCAAAATTACTGGAGAAGGCAAATTATTTAATACTACCAAATCCAAATTTTCTTGGTGAATACCATTAATAGTGAGGGGAAATTCAAAAACCTTGTGAGTAACACATTTCAAGGGAGAGCCATTGACAGAAACCACGGCAATAGGGGATGACAAAGGTTTGGGTTTTAATTTAAGTTTTTCCAAGAATCCCCCATCAATCACATTCAGAGTAGAACCACAATCCACAAATACCCGAAATTCAATTAATTCTTCCTGAGCTGCAGTAGTAGCAGAAAGAAATACCCCCATAGTGTTTAAACAGGCTATGCGGGCGTAACTGACCTTTTTTTTTTTTCTTTGTTCATACGAAGCACACAGTTCTTAATGAAATGGTCAGATTTTCCGCAATAAAAGCACAAACCTTCAGAAAACCTGCGGTCTTTTTCCTGAGAGCGGGGTGACATCGCCCCAATCTCCATCGGCTCTCCAATGTCAGTACAGACCCTCTCAAGACTAGGAGCTGACATGGCAAAGGATTTACTCTCATTAACCCTTGCACGCAGTCTCCTGTCCACCCGTATAGCTAATTGCATTGCCTCCTGCAAGTTTCCAGGTGTAGGATAAGCAATAAGCAGATCCTTAACCCTTTCACCTAGCCCAGCAAGAAACAAACTTTTCAGAGCTGAATCGTTCCACCCCACCTGAGCAGACCACCGACGGAAGTGAGTACAATAATTTTCCACATTACCTGATCCCTGCCTCAAAAGTCTTAATTCCGTCTCAGCTGATGAGACATGATCAGGATCATCATACAACAACCCCAAAGCAGAAAAAAAACTATCCACTGATCTAAAGCACGGATCACTAGGTTGGAGAGAAAAGGCCCATCCCTGAGGTTCTTTGCGCAAAAGTGACATTATGAACCCTATGCGCTGTGATTCATCACCAGAGGATCTGGGTCTCAAACGAAAATACAATAAACAAGCATTTTTAAAGGAAAAAAAATCTTGTTGTTCACCAAAAAATAAATCAGGCAATCGTACCTTTGGCTCCACAAAATGCACTCCAGAACAGCTACTCACGTGTTGGTGGAGCTCGGCCACCTCCAGAGAGAGTCCCTGCAGGCGTTGAGCTAAATCCTGAACCGACACCATGATGGAAACTGGAGGTCTTTCCTAAGAGATTTTTTTTTAGGCTGGACTTACTGTTATGATAGGCTACAAGCACTAAGGAAAGACAGGAGATGTGTCCCTACAATAGAACTAAGCTAGATCCCTACGATGTAACGGGGAACCTGATCCTGCGATCAGACCCGCTAAAGTCCTCAGCTAGTCTGAACGAAGACCTATAGATATGAGGGAGGGATCCCTACAAGAACTAGGGACTGGGAGAAAGATGGACACCTCCTAGCAGAAATTGTAGCAGTAAAAAGACAAACACACAACATAGACAATAAAGGTCAAAAGACCTAGCTAAACTGACTGAGAAAGGTTACAAAGCACCTGGCTAGCTTAAGAGTAGAAATTACAATGAAGTCCAGCATGGCCAGAAGGGCGGAGCAGGATTAAATAGGCAAAAAAGTCATGTGACCAGCAAAATAGAAAAAAACTAACAGGAGAGTTCTAACATGTACACTGTATACAGAGCTCCTGTGTATAATGTTAGTGGTGATCCCTGTATTACCTGTACACTGTACACAGAGCTCCTGTGTATAATGTTACTGATGATCCCTGGATAACCTGTACACTGTATACAGAGCTCCTGTGTGTAATGTCACTGGTGATCCCTGTATTACCTGTTCACTGTATAGAGAGCTCCTGTGTATAATGTTACTGGTGATCCCTATATTACCTGTACACTGTATACAGAGCTCCTGTGTATAATGTTACTGATGATCCCTGGATAACCTGTACACTGTATACAGAGCTCCTGTGTGTAATGTCACTGGTGATCACTGTATTGCCTGTACACTTAAGTTACAGTGCCTTGAAAAAGTATTCCTACCCCATGAACTTTTCCACAATTTTTCATGTTAGACCCACAAACCTAAATGTATTTTATTGGGATTTTATGTGATATACCAACACAACGTAGCAAGTATTTGTAAAGTGTAAAGGAAATAATACATGGTAATCTAAATATTTTAAAAATATGAATCTGAAAATTGTGATGTGCATTTGTATTCAGCCCTCCTGAGTCACCTTTCGCTGCAATTACTGCTATACGTCTTTTGGGTATGTCTCTACCAGCTTTGCACATCTACAGGCTGAAATTTTGCGCATTTGTATTCAGCCCCTTGTAGTCTGATACCTCTAAATAGAATCCCAAGTGACTAATTGCCTCCAGAAGTCACATAATTAGTAAGTTGAGTCTAGCTGTGTGTAATTTATTAACAGTATAACTACAGCTGTATACCCTGTAGTAAATAAATAAGTAAATAGTAATAGTACATATAAGTAACAGAGTACTTAGTTAACACTATTTTGATAAAAAAAAGAGTAAAAGTCATCCTATCGCGACAATGTATAATCAATCGGTACAGTCCTATCTCTAGTATTAAAACCCCACCTTGTGTCAGCCGACCTCAATATAGATGGGGGGCGGAATCAAACCCAGGCCTGACTTTTCAGACACCTGCCCATGGGAAACCATATAGATTAAATGCCTATCTCAAAAAGGGGGAACCACGCCCTTATTTGAACAAAGTACAAGTAATTACATCAAAACCAAAGAAATGAGCCAGAGCATAAGTTGGTATACGTGCAATGTGTAGGAGCGCATTCACACTGTGGCCATTTAACAGACAAAACCCAAGAAAAAAACAAAATGGGCATGTACCCTGTAGTAAGTAAATAAGTAAATAGTAATAGTTCGTGTAAGTACTTAGTTAACACTATTTTGATCATAAAAACGTAAAAGCCATCCCACCGCAACAAGGTGTTACCCAAACGGGACGGTCCTATCTATAGTATTAAAACCTCACCTTGTGTCAGCCAACCTCAATATAGATAGGGGCAGAGCAGAACCCAGGTCCGACTGTTCAGATACCTGCCCATGGGAAGTGATATAGATAAAATGTCTAGCTCAAAAAGGGAGAGCCATCCCTCTGTTTGTATACAATACAAGAAACTACAGCAAAACCAAAGAAATTAGCTGGAACATAAGTTGGTACACGTGTAATGTGTAGGAGCACATTCACACTGTGGCCATTTGGACAAAACACAAGAAAAAAAAAACAAACAGCAAAAAACGAAATGAGCATATACTGTGTAGTAAGTAAATGGTACATGAAAGTCCCAATCGGGACTACCCTGTCTCTAAAATCTCACCTTGTGTCAGCTGACCTCAATATAGAGGGAGCAGAGCAGGACCCAGGCCTGACTGTTCAGACCCCTGCCCATGGAAAGCAATATAGATGAAATGCCTACCTCAAAAAGGGGGAACCACGCCCCTGTTCATTCAAAGTATGAAACTACAGCAAAGAAGCACTTTAGACTGATAGGAGGAGTGATCAGTCAGAAAAGGGGACAGTGGTTTTTGTAACAGACATATTATCGTCACGCGCAGTGTAGGAAAGACAAAGTGCAACACGAAGGGATGAGGGGAAGGGAGCCCAGACACTTAGGACCGAGGGGGTGGAGACCTCCTAGGCTGATCTGATATCACCCTGTCCTTTTCTACCATCACTATACACTATATTGGTTGCTCACCAATCGCAGAGCAGGAACCTAAAACTCTGTCTCTCCCTAGAGCTAGGGTCTGGCTAGGGAAGGGGGGATGAGCGCTAGTCAGGCCCCACTAACACTAAAGACAGCAAGGGGAGACAGACACGGGGGAAGTAGCTTAGCTTAAGTTGACTTCAGAGAGATAGCACACACGTCCTCTTAGCACCAGAGAGGAAGTAAGAACTGCACTTGCTCCAAGCCTTCACAAGGGGTCATGTGAATATCACCGGAGCCTCACTATTGCAAAGTGAAGGTATTTATACACCCAGGCCAGGGTGTTAATTAGCAAGAGGAAAGTAGCCGCTGGGTCCTAGAGTGAGACAGATCTAAGAAGTTGTCTGTAATGCCAAACGAAGAGATCTCCTCCAACCAACTGCAGGGTGACTGCCTGTCACATCTGACACACCCGTGACAATTATTGGGCTGCAAAGGGCCCATATACCGTTCTTGCACAGGGGCCCTCTTCTGCCTGTTCCCGCCCATCTGCATTCTTTTTGCCATCACTAAGCTGGGAATCTGCTCTATTACCAAGGGTCACTGTATCCTATATACATCTATTTGCCTAAAGCAAAAGGTTTGTTGAAGTTGAAGGTGGTGGTGGTACCAACAGCAGCAGTGACTAACCCAGCGTTTTTTTGGAAGGTATGTCGAAGATAGAGACAGTAATTCCTCTTTCTGAATTAAGTTTGCGTTCAATTGCAAGTCAAAGTTCACGTCTGTGAAGTTACATTTGTACTGCAGGCATACTGCTGTTAGTTATTGAGAAGTCCTTAGAGACAGTACCTTTTCAAAAAGGACTGTATTGGCTACTCTGTGGCCTAGGACCGCTCTCCTGTTGTGCAGAATATTGTGCAACATGCATTCTTGCAGATTTAGGTGGTTTGATTTCTTACCAGCCACGATGATCCACGAAGGCACAAAGCAGCATTTATCTATTGATGATTAAAGGGACTTTCTGGGATCTATAAAATTCTGACTAATGGCAGTAAATGTTATTAGGATAAATTAATTTCCTATTTGCTGCAGCATCTTTCATCCAGTGCTTTCCACTTATTGCCTTTTAACTTTCTGTAGAGTTTACATGCTGTCTAACCAAATGACCGCTGCAGCCAGTCACTACCTTCTGCAGTCTCATGTTGACCACTTTACCATCACCTCTTTGGTTCTTGACCACTTCAGAGACCGATGGGAAGTGACGGCACTAGAAAGACAGGAAATGTATCAGTTAACCCCTTGTTATTCCGCTATCTTATGCCTTTGGCCAACTTTTTGCCCGTCCCCCTTTTGGTTTATTCATATTGATAAATATTTAGGTTCAGGCAAAACAAGTGATTTTTTTATACAGTGGTGGCCAAAAGTATTGGCACCCCTGCAATTCTGTCAGATAATACTCAGTTTCTTCCTGAAAATGATTGCAATCACAAATTCTTTGGTATTATTATCTTCATTTAATTTGCTTGCAAGGAAAAAACACAAAAGAGAATGAAGCAAAAATCAAATCATTGATCATTTCACACAAAACACCAAAAATGGGCCAGACAAAAGTATTGGCACCCTCAGCCTAATACTTGGTTGCACACCCTTTAGCCAAAATAACTGCGAACAACCGCTTCCGGTAACCATCAATGAGTTTCTTACAATGTTCTGCTGGAATTGTAGACCATTCTTCTTTGGCAAAATGCTCCAGGTCCCTGATATATGAAAGGTGCCTTCTCCAAACTGCCATTTTGAGATCTCTCCACAGGTGTTCTATGGGATTCAGGTCTGGACTCATTGCTGGCCACCTTAGAAGTCTCCAGTGCTTTCTCTCAAACCATTTTATAGTGCTTTTGGAAGTGTGTTTTGGGTCATTGTCCTGCTGGAAGACCCATGACCTCTGAGGGAGACCCAGCTTTCTCACACTGGGCCCTACATTATGCTGCAAAATTTGTTGGTAGTCTTCAGACTTCATAATTCCATGCACACGGTCAAGCAGTCCAGTGCCAGAGGCAGCAAAGCAACCCCAAAACATCAGGGAACCTCCGCCATGTTTGACTGTAGGGACCGTATTCTTTTCTTTGAATGCCTCTTTTTTTTTCCTGTACACTCTATGTTGATGCTTTTTCCCAAAAAGCTCTACTTTTGTCTCATCTGACCAGAGAACATTCTTCCAAAACGTTTTAGGCTTTCTCAGGTAAGTTTTGGCAAACTCCAGCCTGGCTTTTTTATGTCTCGGGGTAAGAAGTGGGGTCTTCCTGGGTATCCTACCATACAGTCCCTTTTCATTCAGACGCCGACGGATAGTACGGGTTGACACTGTTGTACCCTTGGACTGCAGGGCAGCTTGAACTTGTTTGGATGTTAGTCAAGGTTCTTTATCCACCATCCGCACAATCTTGTGTTGAAATCTCTCGTCAATTTTTCTTTTCCGTCCACATCTAGGGAGGTTAGCCACAGTGCCATGGGCTTTAAACTTCTTGATGACACTGCGCACGGAAGACACAGGATCATTCAGGTCTTTGAAGATGGACTTGTAGCCTTGAGATTGCTCATGCTTCCTCACAATTTGGTTTCTCAAGTCCTCAGACAGTTCTTTGGTCTTCTTTCTTTTCTCCATGCTCAATGTGGTACACACAAGGACACAGGACAGAGGTTGAGTCAACTTTAATCCATGTTAACTGACTGCAAGTGTGATTTAGTTATTGCCAACACCTGTTAGGTGCCACAGGTAAGTTACAGGTGCTGTTAATTACACGAATTAGAGAAGCATCACATGATTTTTCAAAGGGTGCCAATACTTTTGTCCACCCCCTTTTTTAGGTTTGGTGTGGAATTATATCCAATTTGGCTTTAGGACAATTCATTTTGTGTTTTTTCATTGAAGACAAATTAAATGAAGACTGGGCAACATAATGTAGGGCCCAGTGTGAGAAAGCTGGGTCTCCCTCAGAGGTCATGGGTCTTCCAGCAGGACAATGACCCAAAACACACTTCCAAAAGCACTATAAAATGGTTTGAGAGAAAGCACTGGAGACTTCTAAGGTGGCCAGCAATGAGTCCAGACCTGAATCCCATAGAACACCTGTGGAGATATCTCAAAATGGCAGTTTGGAGCAGGCTCCCTTCAAATATCAGGGACCTGGAGCAGTTTGCCAAAGAAGAATGGTCTACAATTCCAGCAGAGCATTGTAAGAAACTCATTGATGGTTACCGGAAGCGGTTGTTCGCAGTTATTTTGGCTAAAGGTTGTGCAACCAAGTATTAGGCTGAGGGTGCCAATACTTTTGTCTGGCCCATTTTTGGAGTTTTGTGTGAAATGATCAATGATTTGATTTTTGCTTCATTCTTTTTTGTGTTTTTTCCTTGCAAGCAAATTAAATGAAGATAATAAGACCAAAGAATTTGTGATTGCAATCATTTTCAGGAAGAAACTGAGTATTATCTGACAGAATTGCAGGGGTGCCAATACTTTTGGCCACCACTGTACCTGCGTACCATACATTTTCATTGTGTGAAGACGCCATGTAGAGACTAACATTTACAAAATTTGGTTAGCCTTTGGCTTATGCCATATGTGCCAGAGCAGAAGTCATTATGACCTTGTGACAACACCTGTCTTCCTCACAGTATAGTGATAGGGCTATATATACACTTATATATGCACACATACTCCTCCCATCGCATACCAAGTTATACAAGAAGGATACGAAAGAGTTGTCAAACATTCTGACATGAACACATTACGCACAGCTCTTTACAAACACGGTGACGAGTAATTTCTCTGACCTAAACAACCCTGAAGCCACAGAACTTCATTTACACGTAGCTTTTAATTGCTTGAGTGCTCTTATTGTCCTTCAAGCGGCTGGTTGTGACTCTTCCTCTGGATCAGTGTGGTGAGTGTGTGCACAATTCACCCACATTGTTACCATACTAAATCAAAACTTCATGCACAGTTCTTCATGTTAATATAGTTGCATGCGGTACATTATGTCGTTGTTCTAACTTCTGCATCTATTTAGTATGTATCTGTCTCCATAATGTGCGATCAGTAACTTTACTGTTGAGAAAAGCTGCTGTAATGGTCTTGTCACATAGCTTGGACCCTCCTATGGCACCTTGTCTTACAAAACACTGCAGCAGATACGTATCCATATAGGTGCTGCACTTATAGGCTGGGCAGAAAATAGGCTTTTACAGGTTTTTCTAGATTTGTATTAATTGCTAAGGAACTATTTAGGGTATTGCTTAAGACTGGATTCATATGCAATCGTGTTGCTAATAGTCAGTATGAAAATACAAATTCCTTGACGCACTTTGTTTCACTGTTTTTTTCTCCAGAACTCAACATCTAATAGGGTCATTATTTTGCAGAGGTTTTTTTTGCCCCACACATGATATGGAATTTATCAAGACTTTTTCAACAGTTTTTTGTTTGCAAAATGTTTCAATACTTTTGTCTATTGCAATTTTACTCTGCTCTTTTAAAAAATAGACATGATTAACTATGCAAGAGCTATTTAAGACTTGTAACTTTTGTAAAAAGATGCCCCAAAAAATGGCAAACTGGGGGGATGGCATAAAAAATTGAGGAACAGATACATTCTCCCCACAGACGTCACATTTAAGAAAAACTGAACCAAAAATGTCAGTTACCTGTGTGAGTTGTGTTTTTGTGTTTGGGGGATCATTTTTATGTATTATTCCACAAAAGAAATTGTGTGCAGGAGAATGTGTAGTAAGTAAAGTTTACAGGACAAATTTCAATGTTTCTGCTTTCTGTCTGTGAAAGGAAATATTCTTTTATACTTTAAGGTAAAACATGTAAAACAAATGTGACAAAAGGTACGACCCATAAGAGTGAACTGACGCATAGTGTAAAATTGTACCACAATATCAGCCTTTTTAGCTGCAGATAGACCTATGTGGATTTTGTGGCATTTTGGCTTCTTTTAGACATCCATGATTTTTCTCACATGTAAAAACATAGATCATTGTTTGTCACAGAGAAAAATTTAAATCCATAAGACATCTCAACGGAGGGGCATGTCCCCCTCACATTAAACATATGGGGAAGAGGGACTAATTAAAACAGGGGAAATAAGAGCTAACACTTCAATCTCCATTGAAGTAGCGGCCCCTGCAGGGACCAGGTAATTACAGCAGGGAAATTTACTAATAAGGGGACACCAAGGCTAAGATTAGTTTACACAGAGGAGGAAAGCTGCCTTCCCAGGCATAAACTTTCTCTGATCAAAGCATCATTCATAGACCTTTCGTCTCCGGTGTCCAGATATGAATATTGGGGTTCGCATCAATCCAATATTTCTGGAAGATATATTTTCAGCGTCGTAGCGAAGAACGCATTCATTCACTTAAACATAAGGCCGGCAGAAGTTCTGCAACTTAATAACGGGTCCATTGGATGGTGCTATTTATGTAATGTTTCATCTCTATAAAAAGATAAAATCCCAATCGGAAACATAATGATAATATTTACCGCCTGGGACCTCCAGCGACGAAGATATCCTGTAAGTTGGGGGATCTCATAAAATTCTAACAGACCTAGCGCATCCCACAATCAGCTCCCACATGAGCTCATCAAGGGGAGGTATGTGGACATAACCATTGAGCTAATAAAAAGCAGTATTTGGGTTTGGGTCATTTGTCAGTCCTTGGAAGTTACAGTTTGCTGTCCATTTTTCTAAGGAGTACCTCCTTCCGCTAAGGTCTGAGTCATTTCCGTGATATCAGGTTTAGTAATTCTCTTTTGCTATTCCTTTTTATTTTATGCACTTGAATATATCATATTGTTTTGTTCCCATTTTGTAACATCTTTGTATTTTTTTTTTATAAACACTGCTTACCTTTCTGGATTAAATATATAAAATTGAATAGCTCTGTTCTTCTTGCTCTTGCTCTGTAAACCGTACCCCTGAAGCCATACACTATCTAAAATGGGTGTCCAATCTGTCTGTATAAATGATTGATGGTGGAAGGTAGTGTAATATCCACACAAAAAGCTATCTAAATTGCAGAGGGTGTAGATTGTGACTGGGTCATCGGCTGAGAGAGGCCTATCGGGGCCAGCGTTATTTTCAACTGAACATGTGCCCTTGAACACACCTCCACTTGTAAACCATTGGCCCCCTGCTCCAAATTTACTCTACAGCTGCAGGCCTATCAGGTACCCATAGTTGCAGAGCCCCCTGGCATAATGTCAACGTTGCAAGGGCTTGCAATCTGGCACCGGTCTGACTTCATTACACTGGCAGATAACGTAACGCTGGCATGCTTTGCAACTGTGAGCCTCTGATAGGCCCATGGCTGTGGAATAGAAGCGGGACGAGGAGTCAGCCAGGAGAAGAAGGAAGACTACTGAGTCGCTCGTTGTAGGAACGGGACAAGTGAGAAATTAGAGTTTTTTTCATCTAGTAGTGGAACACTGTGGGGGCACAATGGCGTACCATAGAGGGTGCAGTAGTACTATACATGGGCTAGAATTGGAGGATATTAAGTTATTGGGCCCAAAATTGGAGTACATTATTAACATAAGGGGATCAGAAATAGAGGATATCATTATTACATGAGGGCCAGAACTGGAGAACATTATTATTACATGGGGGCCAGAATTGGAGCACATTTATTAACTTATGGGGGCCAGAATTTGAGAACATTATAAACTTGTGTGTGCCAGAATTGAAGGACATTATTTCTATATGGGGACCAGAGTTGGAGGACATTATTACTAGATAGGGGCCAGAATTGGAGGATATTATTATAGGAGGGCTACATAAAGGTACATTATTAATGTATGGGGGACACATAGGGGGACATTATAACAATATGAGTTGCACATAGGGGGACTTTATTACTATATAGGGGTCATATAATGGGACATTATTAATATACAGGCCACAAAGTAAAATATTACTACATATCACTACTGTAATATCAGCACCACAAAGATTGACATTACACCTTTATGGAGGCGTAATAGGTGGATAATACTTGTATGGTAGCCATGGTGAGGGGAATTCTACTATATTTGGGCACAAAGGGGAAATAAGCATTAATACTCCAAGGTGGACACATAGGGAACATCACTACTGTATTTAATTTTTATGGATACTGTGGGACAAAACAGCACTCTTACTATAGAATTAGTGGAAAAGTGAAGAAGGTGATCTAGAGCAATCAGCCATATATATCTGTGTTAGATTTTGCAGAGACGAGTCCTGACTGGAAAAGTAGTGTGAGCCGGATAAAGAAGAAAAGCTAAAATGAATTAATTCAATTGGAAAAGTCACCGGTGAGTCTCTGAAGTTTCCTGTACTGTATATACAGGTATCTTCACTAAACATTAGTGTTAATATTGTGATTTTGTTTTATTAATAATCAGTATAATGGTATTATTTGGTCACTATGTGGTGGTAATATGTGGTGTGGTCATGGTGTTTTGGTATTTATTCCTTGTATGTGACATTATTGGTAATATTGGCTTTGATATAGTGGGTTTTCTCACTAACACATTGGTAGTTATATTCAGACCCTATGTGATAATAATATATGGCCATGGTGTAGGAGTATTTTGTTCTTATATGTGGCATTATTGGTTTTGGCATAGTGGACTTTGTTCAGTAACAGTATGGGGATAATATATGTTATTTGTAACTGTATGACTGTATTATTTAGATTTATTGCTTAGAAAATTATCGTATTGCCATGTTTTTCTGTCGTATTTCTAAATGGTATTTGAATTATTATTATTTTTTTATTGGGGGGCTAACATAGACTATCAACGCTACTGGGACCCACACAGCTGAGCAACAGCAACATGCTAATGGGGGAATAGGATGTGGGTTGAGGGGGCAGGTTAAAATTTTGCCGTGGGGCCCATAGGACTCCAGTTACGCAACTGGTTGAAAGATTTGCCCTCCCAGAGAAAAACAAATGGCAACAAATTCACAATCCATCAGCTTCTCAAAGGACGTTTTGGTGATACAAATGAATGCATACCCCTGCCATTCTTATGGAAGATCTAGAAAATAATTATAATAGCAAATTGAATGCCATTCAGTATCTTTTAATAATCAAATGAAACCTCATTGGAATAAATGAAATATATTGTACAGATTTTACCTACATTTATCTTTTAAGTATATACATAGTTAAGTAGAGCACAATCATTCAAAGTTGTATCTTTAAAACATACGTAGTCAACTATTAGTGCCCTAGGATTGTATCTACATGAATGTGTTATGTGCCAGACATACAGTGGCACAATTAAAAATTAGAAAAAGGATAATGGGCCGATGCAAACGTTTCGGAACGCTTGGAGATTTATGTGCTCAGAAAACTTTGGCCAAGGTTTCAGACCTTAATTAGCCTGTTAGAGTTATGGCTTATTCACGATCATTGTTAGGAAAGGCCAGGTGATGCAAATTTCCCAACTTTATAAAAAAAAACAGCCTCCTCTAACTTTGTGCCAAAAAATAGCAGACATGGGTTTTTCTAAGCAGCTGTGAAAATGATAATGGTGGAGGCCCACAAAGCAGGAGAAGGATATAAGAAGTTTTCAAGTTTCCCTTTCGTCAGTTTGAAATGTAATTAAGTAATGGCAGTTAACAGGAACAGTGAAAGTCAAGATAAGGTCTGGAAGACCAAGCAAAATGTCAGTGAGAGCTGCTCGTAGGATTGCTACAGGTGCAAATCAGAACCCCCGCTTGACTGCAAAAGACCTTCAAAAATATTTAGGAGACTCTGGAGTGCTAGAGTGGAGTGGATCGGTACAATGGTCTACTTTTCAGAAACACCTGCACAAATATGGCCTTCATGGAAGAGTCATCAGAAGAAAAGCTCTCCTGCATCTTCACCATAAAATTCAGCATCAAAAGTATGCAAAAGAACATCTAAACAAGCCTGATGCATTTTGGAAACAAGTCCTGTGGACCGATGAAGTTAAATTAGAACTATTTGGCCACAATGATCAAAAGGTATGAGTGGAGAAAAAGGGCACAGAATTTCAGGAAAAGAACATCTCGCCAACCATTAAGCATGGAGGTGGATGAATCATTCTTTGGGGTTGTGTTGCAGCCAATGGCACAGGGAACATTTCGTGGGTAGAGGAAGAATGGATTCAATGAAATTTCAACAAATTCTTGATGCAAACATAACACCATCTGTAAAAAAGCTGAAGTTGAAAAGGGGATGGCTTCTACAAATGGATAATGATCCTAAACACACATCAAAATCCACAATAAACTACCTTAAAAGGTACAAGCTGAAGGTTTAATAATGGCCCTTATAGTCTTCTGATCTGAACATCATTGAAAATCTGTGGCTAGATCTCAAAATAGCAGTGCATGCAAGACGACCCAGGAATCTCACAGAACTGGAAGAATTTTTCAAGGAAGGATGAATATCCCTCAAACAAGAATTGAAATATTCTTGGCTGGTGACAAAAAGCTTTTACAAGCTGTGATACTTTCAAAAGGGGATGCTACTAGGTATTAACCATGCATGGTGCCCAAACTTTTTTGCCTAAAATACAAAGGAAATGTTTCATCTTTAACTTTAGGCCTTTTAGAGATCATTTCTTCTTCAACTTGTTTAACTGATCACAATAACAGTCATTTTGACCAGAGGTGCCCAAACTTTTACATGCCAATGTTTGTAGAAATCTTTTATATTAGCATTTACTGGTGTTAATGATGTGTGTTGTTTGACAGAAGGGAAGGTAAGTGTTAATAGATGGGACTAGCCCAGAGTGGGAGGGACTAATCTGAAGGGACAAGAGACAGTTCCTGTCAGAATGTCAAAAAGGGCTGAGAGTGCGTGGAAAGAAAACTGAAGGTCTAGTATGAGCAGTGCTGCATGACATGGGTGTCCCTATCCGAGAGAGGAGACAGAGGATAGTGATATCCTAGCGTAGAGTAAGGGGGAAGTGACTAAAAGAACAGAGTGACCAATCGGAGACAAGTCCTGGGTCAGGACACCTATCAGTACGGCCCAGAGTTTATAATTCACAGAAGTAATGGGCGTAGATTGGACTGAGTATGTAAGACGAAGAGAGTGCCCCGGGCGGGAGTTCCAGAGCGTCAGGGATACAGAAGATAAGTATTGGCCATACTGGCAATATAGTTCCCTAGAGGAGAAAGAAGACACAGAACCGCGGATTGAGAATAGGACTCTTGCTAACTGGACTGTATTACTGAGCTTGGTGGTTGTGAAAGGAAAGTTGAAGATAGAGGGTAAGCGAGTAAAGAGGAAGCAATTGGACCTGTGTATGGAAAATGCTCCATATTGTAAAGGAAACGTTCATCAAGTTATGTATCCACTAGCTCCTGTATATAATCCCCCCTAATTATTGTTGAGTAAAAAGTTTATTTTTGATTGGTGGTCTCATTGAACTGTCAAACATCTGGTCCTGGCCAACCAACGTCATTGGTTACATGCAGCCTTCAAGGGTGTGGCCCCCTATTCACAGCACAAGTCCATATACCCAGCCAGGGTCTCCACCTTCATGTAACGTTCTGGGGAGCAAGAGACGAGTACTTCGCCCAAAACACCACCCCATGTTACACTTGTGTGGCGCCCCTGAGGGTTCGACCGCCACAGGAATGCTGCACTTCTTTAATGGAGTGTGGAGTTCCTCCTGTGAGGTAAGGCCGGTGTGATGGTAGTGACCTAACCTTTTGCATCCAACACCACATTTCCACCAGAGGGAGCTAGTATGCACTAGGTGAGGCTCCCCTGGTTACAGGGATACTGGGGAACACAAAGTAGTAGGAACCAGTTAGTGGGTGTGGGTGGAGGAACAGTTAGTTAGTTACACTTCTAATTTCATATTTAATAGAATGCCATCTTTGATCTTGGTCGTCTTCTGGTGGTTCCTGTCTGCCTAGTGCAGAGTCCAGTCCTTCAGACCTGTGTGGTCTCTGGCAGTCTTTCTGTCAAGTGGTCGTACTGTGCTGTCAAAATACTGTGTGTAAAGTGACTTCCCTCCGGGAGCGCAGATCCTGTGTGGGCCTGCACCGGCATGGGACACAGCCCTCGTACCCCGATCTATGGGACGAGAGGAAGGTTTCAGACAAGGAATGTCTGAACCCGGCCAAGGACCAGGATCAAGAAGGCCCGGGAGCTTTAGAGTGTGGCTCCCTAGCAAATGGGTCCCGGGGAGGATGCAGACGGAGCAGAGCACCTGTCCTCGCCTACCTGATCTATTCAGAGGGATTCCGGCTGCAAGAGGGGTACCGGCCACCGACACCCGATCTCGTACTCTATGTCCAGGACGGGAAAGCCCGGTTAGGCCCTGAGGATCCCGCCGGGCTTCGGATGGAGAGGAATTGCCACCCGAGCCCTACACCTGAGAGGAGCTCAGAGGGAGACCCGGCCTATCTACACACGCACAGACGGGAAAGGGTAAAGTCTGTAGTGCAGGAACACTCTGGTGTAGGGACGCTACCTCACATTGGACTTCCTTGGAGGTAGGTGGACCCCCGTCCCTGGTGGCCGCAGGACTCCGCGAGGAGCAGGGAGAAGCCTTGCGCTGCTTGAGAGAACTGTGAGTAAAGCCTTGGAAGTTCATCCCTATGGCCTCCGGACTGTTCACTACGCGCCATACCACGCAACGCGGTGCCTGTACTCCCCGCACTACTAACCTCCCCCTCTATCCTGCCTTGCCTGCCCTGAGGCCGCGCTCCACCTGTGGGGAGCAGCGAGAACTTTAGCCGCCATGACACCGGGCCTCAGCGGACTGTAGTGGCGCTGGTGGCTCATCACAAGACACCACAGGTGGCGTAGTCGACAATTACCACTCAACCCGGAAAGCCCTAACATCATTTTTAATGTGACGGCCCTGGGCACGGAACGGGTCCAGGCCACAGCAGCATCCCCTCAACATCTGACCCGGCTCCGAGTATCCCCCAGGGCAGGGCTGAGAGCGTCACACTTGCATTCTAAGTTTTCAACTCCATAGTGTTGTCATCAAGATGATTTAGGGCTTGTTAAAAAAAAAAACAACAACATTATTTAGTATTAAATGTTTAATGTTTTGATATTTTTTTTAACTTTTTACTAAGCTTTAGTTTCTTTCTATTCATAAATCAAATTCCTGAGTTAGTTGGTTTTTTATCTTTAGAAATCAGCTAACCAACATGTTGCCTCATGGCCTGTGAATATCTTGAGGGGGATTCCTAAACACAACTCAAGTTCTACCGGTTTTACTATTTGTCTGCAGTGATAAGTAGCTATACCATTTCTTCTTCTTACCAAACTATATGCCTTTTAGATATGCTGCGGATAATTCTCTTGAGACGAAATCATTTTCTCTAGCGGTGTTAGCAGACAGATCTTTACAGCACTTGAAACTGATTCATGCAATTAGTCAGTGTATAGCAGCACATGAAATACTATTAAAGGGAATCTGCCAGACGGTTTTGATAAGTAATCCGAGAGTAGCATGATATAGGGGCAGAGAACCTGATTCCAGCGATGTATCACTTAGTTTACTGGATGCAGCAGGTGTGATAGAATTACAGTTTTCTCTCCTACAGATGTAGCAGTGCTCAGAATGTTGAGCCCTGTGCAATCCCACCCATACCACTAATTGGCAGTTTTCTGTGTACAATGTACAGAATTCTGCTAATCTGTGCTGGGGACGTGGTTGGACAGGTAGGCAAGAGACACCTAGTCCTGTAGTGATAATCTCCGGCTTATAAAACAGATTTTATTGAAACAGCAAAACAAAGACCAGTAAGTGACACATTACTGGAACTAGTGTCTCTGTCCCTACATCATATTGCTGTCAGATTACATAGCAAAAACCTGGTGCCAGATTCCCTTTAACCCTTTTACCCCCGAAGGTGGTTTGCACGTTAATGACCAGGCCAATTTTTACAATTCTGACCACTGTCACTTAATGAAGTAATTACTCTGGAACGCTTCAACGGATCCCCCTGATTCTGAGACTGTTTTTTTTGTGACATATTGTACTTCATGATAGTGGTAAAATTTCTTCGATATGACTTGCGTTTATTTGTGAAAAAATGGAAATTTGGCGAAAATTTTGAAAATTTTGCAATTTTCAAACTTTGAATTTCCATGCCCTTAAATCAGAGAGATATGTCACACAAAATAGTTAATAAATAACATTTCCCACATGTCTACTTTACATCAGCACAATTTTGGAACCAAAAATTTTTTGTTAGGGAGCTATAAGGGTTAAAATTTGACCAGCGATTTCCCATTTTTACAACAAAATTTACAAAACCATTTTTTTAGGGACCACATCACATTTGAAGTGACTTTGAGGGACATTTATGATAGAAAATACCCAAAAGTGACAGCATTCTAAAAACTGCACCCCTAAAGGTGCTCAAAACCACATTCAAGAAGTTTATTAACCCCTCAGGTGCTTCACAGCAATTTAGCAATTTTTGGAATGTGGAAGAAAAAAATTAACAATTATTTTTTTTCACAAAAATGTTAATTTAGACACTAATTTTTTTATTTTCGCAAGGGTATCATTAAAATATTAACCCCAAAATTTGTTCTGCAATTCCTCCTGAGCACGCTGATACCCTATATGTAGGGGAAAAACACTGTTTGGGCGCACGGCAGGGTTCGGAAGGGAAGGAGCGCCATTTGACTTTTTGAATGAA
Source organism: Phyllobates terribilis (assembly GCF_046119375.1). Lineage (NCBI taxonomy): Eukaryota > Metazoa > Chordata > Amphibia > Anura > Dendrobatidae > Phyllobates > Phyllobates terribilis. Next base: position 642,593,617 of record NW_027362762.1, read on the forward strand.
AAATTTGCTTGAATAATTAGCGGACTCCATGTTGCGTTTGGGGAGCCCCTGATGTGCCTAAACAGTGGAAACCCCCCACAAGTGACCCCATTTTGGAAACTAGATCCCCCCAGGGAACTTACCTAGATGTGTGGTGAGCACCCTGAACCCCCTGGTGCTTCACAGAAGTTTTTAACATTGAGCTGTAAAAATAAAAATTTCAAATTTTTCCAACAAAAATGTTTTTCAGCCCCCAATTTTGCATTTTCATAAGGGTAGCAAGACAAATTTGCACCAGAAAATATAATGATGCAGAATATTATGCCAATTTTCTGATATTTATTAAGAGAAAAGTTAACAACAATTCAAATAACTAAAACATGTTTAATCCCTTTACAACCCAAGGTGGTTTGCACGTTAATGACCAGGCCAATTTTTACAATTCTGACCACTGTCACTTTATGAGGTAATTACTCTGGAACGCTTCAACGGATCCCCCTGATTCTGAGATTGTTTTTTCGTGACATATTGTACTTCATGATTGTGGTAAAATTTCTTTGATATCACTTGCGTTTATTTGTGAAAAAAACGGAAATTTGGCGAAAATTTAGAAAATGTAGCAATTTTCAAAATTTGAATTTTTATGCCCTTAAATCAGAGAGATATGTCACACAAAATAGTTAATAAATAACATTTCCCACATGTTTACTTTACATCAGCATAATTTTGGAACCAACATTTTTTTTTTTTTATGGAGCTATAAGGGTTAAAAGTTGACCAGTTATTTCTCATTTTTCCAACAAAATTTACAAAACCATTTTTCTAGGGACCACATCACATTTCAAGTCACTTTGAGAGGTCTTTATTAGTGTTGAGCGAGCACTAAAATGCTCGGGTGCTCGAAGCTCGGGCCGAGCTCGCCGTGATACTCGGGTGCTCGACCCAAGCAACGAGCCCAATGTTAGTCTATGGGAGACTCGAGCATTTTTGCGGTGGCACCCCCGGCAGTCTTTTAAAAGCCTAACAAGTGCCCAAAACGATAGTGACAGTGCTCAAATGACATGGGGACAGCATGGGGATCGCCCCAGGAAGCATTTCTGACCCCCAGGTCACTGCTGTCAACAACGTGGTCAGAGGTATTAAGCCACTTTTACAGGCTCACAATAAAACGTTCAAAAACAAAACTGAAACTTTTTTCCTGTGAACTATGTTAAGGAACATCCTTTCCAGGGAAAAGACTTGTGTATAAGTTAAAATAAATGACCAAAAACAAAAATACTCCTCCACACCTTCGGCTATGTTCACAAGTAGCATTTTTTATGCGTTTTTGCACTTTTGTATTGCTTTCAACTATGACAAATGCATTCACCGGGAAATGTCATTTTAACATTTTACAACCTTATCTGGCCATGTGCTGTGTGACACATGCATAAAGTGCTGAAAAGACATGGAAACAGCATGGGGAAGACCCCTGGAAGCATTTCTGACTCCCAGGTCACTGTCTAAAAGTGTGCCCATCATAAGTGATCCTTGCCACATCAGAAGATGCAGACTTGCAACTATCCCCATGCAAGTTCTAGTCCCAGGGCAGTGTTCAATTGTACCTCCCCCATTCCTTGCAATGCAAGCTCAAGTATGCAGCCTGCCACCCACCCACCCCCAGGCTGCAATACCATACTGCTTGCTTGCTTGAACTTGAAATTGGGCCTTTTAGGCATGTGGAGTCGGAATCTGGCCACCACGTCATGGCTGTGTTGGTGGCCTGGAATCCATACTCAGTCCCCAGCTGCCCGGCGGCCGGGTGTCCATACTCGGTCCCCAGCCGCCCCGCGGCCGGGTGTCCACACACGGTCCCCAGCCGCCTGGGGGCAGCCGGGTGTCCATAAACGGTCCCCAGCCGCCCCTATTTCTCCATGGAACATCCCCCCACACACTTTTCTTAGCCCGGCCTGCTTTAGGCAGCATTGGACGAGCCCACCAGAGAACCAGACTCCTCCGGTGGGCCCTGACTTCTCCATCGGTGGAGTTGAGAGTGCCAAGGTGAGGAGCATGATGATGATGACAGAAGTTAGCATCTGCTATGTTTTCTTTTAATGCAAGTGTAAGTGTGCAGCCTGCCACCCACCCACCCCCAGACTGCAATTCCATACTGCTAGCTTGCACTTGAAATGGGGCCTTTTAGTTTGGAGGAGGCCGAAGCTGGCCACTACCTCATGGCTGCTTCGGCAGCGAGGTATCCATACTCAGTCCCCAGCCGCCCCTATTTGTCCTGGTGTGCCTTATACATAAGATTAAGCGCGTATACCAAAACATTACCTGTGCCCTCCCTAGTGCATTTAGTGGGAAGGAGAGCCTATTCCGCTGTAGTGTGTGCATGCCAAACCCCTGTTCATGGTACATTCGAAGATGCCTCCCACCTTGCACCTGTCGTTGCAGACTTGCAACTATCCCCATTCAAGTCCTTGTCCCAGGGCAGTGTTCAATTGTACCTCTCCCATTCCTTGCAATGCAAGCGCAAGTATGCAGCCTGCCACCCACCCACCCCCAGGCTGCAATACCATACTGCTTGCTTGCTTGCACTTTAAATTGGGCCTTTTAGGCATGTGGAGGCGGAATCTGGCCACCACGCCATGGCTGTGTCGGCGGCCTGGTATCCATACTCAGTCCCCAGCCGCCTGGTGGCCGGGTGTCCCCGCTTGCTCCCCAGCCTCCAGGGGGTGGCCGGGTGTCCATACTCGGTCCCCAGCCACCACTATTTGTCCCGGTAACCTTTCCCACACTTTTCTTAGCCTGGCCTGCTTTAGGGCAGCATTGGCCGAGCCCACCGGACTATCAGACTCCTCCGGTGGGCCCTGGCTTCTCCATCAGGGGAGTTGAGAGTGCCAAGGTGAGGAGCATGATTAGGATGATAGAAGTTAGCATCTGCTTTGTTTTGTTGTAATGCAAGCGCATGTATGTAGTAGCGGCTAGGCCTGAGGTGGTCAGCGTTTTGGCGCATATCCTACCTCCTCCGAGGATTGCTGGATGTTTTCCTGCTACTATCCAAGTTCTATGACTCCCGTTAAAACAAAGCTTCAGGTGATAAATGATGGATGAGGTAGTGGCAAAGGAGAAAAAGCAGGAGGAACAGGGACTATTCACATCAATATCAGGCCAGTCAACCAGATATGTCTTGTAGGATATGTTTCTGTAACAAAAGGAGCGGTTCGGCTACACAGTTATAGGGCATACAGTGAGTGCAATGCCTAACAAAAATTTCGAGGCACTCCAATGCCCCTTGGAAATGACATGGAGGTCAGAGGGCGTTAACTAAACCTTTTTTTCCATTTATAGCAACTGGGTCTCCTGTGCACTGTTGGCCTAAGCAGTGAATGGAAGGCTTTCCAAAAATTATGAGGAACTGCAATGCCCCTTACAAGAGCCATGTGTGGCACCCCAGGGGTCTGGTCACCACAGTAATAGAGATATTATGTCGGAGAGCAAGTGGGAGGTTTCCTGGTCAGGATCCCTTAAACATGCAACATCCTCCTGCCCCAGTCCTGGGAGGGGAGAATTCTGCCCTTATAAACTGGATCTGGGGCGGGGTTGAGTGAGTCAGAGAACAGAGAACAGTCAGAGTCAGAGTGAGAGCAAGGGAAAGTAACAGCAAGGAGCTCTGTAGGAGCTAGGAGCTAAAGACCAGGGGCTGGAAGCTGAGCAGAGCTCGCCCTGGCAGAAGACAATAGGAACCGGACACAGGAGTCCGAGGCTGTGAGGACTTATATATCCAGCAGCAGAAACTAGCCGGCAGGGGATTTCAGGTCCTCTGGCCATAGAAGCCCGGAGGCTCAGTCACAAGCAAGGGACCAGCACCGCCGTCGTGGAGCGGAGGCTAACAGAAGGCCCCAAGTCACCAGCCATACGGGTGAGCACTACACGGTACACTCAGGGACGTGGGCTACTTCTACCCGCTTACAGCAAGGTAGCCAGGAAGAGTGCAGACAGACGGGGAGGCCTACAACTCCACCTGGCCAGGGGAACTCCTGCTTGCTCACAGACTGACCAGGCCTCTTATGTTAGCCAGTACTCACGGGAGGGTCTACCTTATAATCATCAGTAAAGACCCTGAACTGCACTGCAAAGACTCTGAGTCGTTTCTGCTGCGCTCGTGCACCATCACCCCCATCATCCACACTCACTGCCGTGAGGCTATACTCCTCCCGTGGGGAGTTATCCCATTCTCTGCTGCGCACACAACACCAGCCTCAGCGGTCTGCCTCGCAGCGGTGGTACTCCCTGACCGCAATCCACGGGTGACGCAGTCGGACAATTAACCTCAAAACCTAAGAAAGACTGCCACTGGTTTGACCAGCCTGAGCCACGGGACCGGGTCACCGCCACGGAGACTACAGACCCCAGAGACCCGGCACCGGGTATCCCACACACGTGTACACACGGCCCAGGGGGCGCGTCACATGCAGTACAGCATATTACAAACATAAGTCCCATTATTTGGGAGTGGGTGTCCCTTAGTATTTGCTTATGCCTTGCAAGCAAAAGCTGCCAAAAATTAGGACGGAGCAACTTGCAATGCCCCTTACAAGAGCCATGCAGTACAGCATATTACAAACATAAGTCCCATTATTGGAGAGTGGGTGTCCCATAGTATTTGCTTATGCCTTGCAAGCAAAAGCTGCCAAAAATTAGGACGGAGCAACTTGCAATGCCTCTTACAAGAGCCATGCAGTACAGCATATTACAAACATAAGTCCCATTATTGGGGAGTGGGTGTCCCATAGTATTTGCTTATGCCTTGCAAGCAAAAGCTGCCAAAAATAAGGACGGAGGAACTTGCAATGCTGGCACCCTGGTGGTATAGTGGTGGTGGAGGCTGAGGATAAGGAGAAGAAGATAAAACAGCCGAAACGAGGAAGCATATACCCATGTGTGGGTGTGAAGCGGTGCATGTGAATACACCTCCCGAAATAACACAGTGGATTTGACTTTATGTTACTCTGCTGTCATTTGGTGGTGATGAGAAGTCTGGCCCAATCCAGCCCTTGTTCATTTTGATAAGGGTCAGCGTGTCAGCATTGTCAGTTGACAGGCGAGTGTGATTATCAGTTATAATTCCCCCAGCGGCACTAAAAACACGCTCCGATAACACGCTAGCGGCAGGGCAGACCAGGACCTCCAAGGCGTACAGAGCGAGTTCATTCCAAGTGTCCAGCTTGGATACCCAATAATTAAAAGGCACAGAGGAATCACGGAGGACGCTGGTACGGTCGGCAAGGTACTCCCTCACCATCTTTTGAAACTTTCCACTCCTTGTGAGAGTACCCCGCGCCTCAGGGCCTGTAAGTTGGGCGGGTGTCAGAAAACTGTCCCAGAACATTGACAGTGTTCCCCTGCCTCTGCTGGATTGGAGTTGCATCTCTCTCGCCTGTACGCCTTGGTTGGGCAACGAACTGTGACCTCTGCCGCTAGCGTGTTCAGATGGGAATTTTTTTAAGAGTTCTGCAGCAAGGGCCTTCTGGTACTGCCCCATTTTTGTAGACCTCTCCACCTCAGGAATAAGAGAGTGAAAGTTCTCCTTGTAGCGGGGGTCTATAAGTGTCACCAACCAGTAATGACTGTCACCCAACATTTTGACAACGCGAGGGTCACGGTTAAGGCAGCGTAACATAAAGTCAGCCATGCGTGCCAGACTGGTAACGGGCAAGATTTCCGTGTCCTCACCAAGATGACGACTGACCATGCTCTCCTCCTCCTCCTCCTCTTCCTCCCCCCCCCCTGTCCTCAGGCCACCCACGCTGAACCGACGGTATGACACTTGTACAGGTACTACCGTCTACAACGCATGATAGCAGCTCCTGTTCTTCCTCCTCCTCCTCCTCCTCCTCTCCCTCATTGTCCCCCAATGCACGTTGGGATGAGATGCGGCTGGGCTGTGTGTAATCGCCCGCTACGGCTTCTTGATCCATCTCATCATACTCTGGCTGCAATTCCTCCTCTTTAATTCTCTGCAGAGAGCGTTGCAAAAGACAGACAAGTGGGATGCTGACACTAATGATGGCGTCATCGCCACTCACCATCTTGGTGGCCTCCTCAAAGTTTGTCAGGATGGTACATATGTCAGACATCCAGGTCCACTCCTGAGGTCTTATGTGTGGAATCTGACCTGAATATCGACGGCCTTGTTGCAGCTGGTACTCCACAACTGCTCTCTTCTGCTCACAAATAATTGCAACATGTGGGGGGTAGAGTTCCAACGTGTGGGGACATCACACACCAGTCTTTGTGCCGGAAGCTGCAAACGCTGCTGCAACACAGCAAGGGCGGCGGAAGCTGTAGCCGACTTGCGAAAATGAGCTGACAGGCGGCATACTTTCACGAGCAGATCTAGCAACTCGGGGTACGATTTAAGAAACCACTGAACCACGAGGTTAAGCACATGAACCAGGCATGGTACGTGTGTGATCTCATCTCGCCGCAGAGCCGCCACCAGGTTACGGCCATTGTCTAACACGACCATGCCGGGATGTAGGTTCAGCGGTCTCAGCCACAGATCTGCCTGCTCTTTCACAGCTGTCCACAACTCACAAGCAGTGTGAGGTTTATCACCTAAGCTTATGAGTTTCAGCACAGCCTGTTGCCGCTTGGCGGAGGCAGTACTGCAATGCTTCCAGCTTGTAACTGATGTGGTGATATCGGAGATGGAGGCTGAACATGAGGAGGAGGAGGAGGATGCGCAGGAGCTGTACACTGTGGGGGCAACTCTGACTGACATAGGGCCCGCAATCCTCGGTGTGGGGAGGATGTGTTCCGTCCCAAGGTCCGACTGGGTCCCGGCTTCCACTATGTTTACCCAGTGTGCCGTCAGAGAGATGTACCGTCCCTGGCCACAAGCACTTGTCCACGTGTCCGTTGTCAGGTTGACTCTCCCAGTAACTGCGTTGTTGAGGGCACGGCAGATGCTTTGGGACACGTGCTTGTGTAGTGCGGGGATGGCACACCGGGCAAAATAGTGTCGGCTATGGACCAAGTACCGAGGGACGGCCACCGCCATAAGATTGCGGAAGGATTCCGTCTCCACCAGCCTAAAAGGCAGCATTTCCAACGCAAGCAGTCGTGAAATGTGCGAATTTAGGACTGTGGCCTGTGGGGCGTTAGCTGCGAATTTCCGCTTTCGTTCAAAGGTCTGGGATATGGACAATTGAACGCTGCGGTGGGACGTGGACGTTGATGCTGTTTCTTGAGAAACTGCCATAACAAGTGAAGACTGAGAGGAGGGGGCATCTTTACATGCAGTATGGACAGGGGATTGCCTTGCACACACAACAGGGGGTTCTATTGCACGCACAACAGTGGAAGAAGCAGTGGTGACACCCGCTGACACTGGTCGTGGACCCTGGGTTTCGCCCCACAAAGTCGGGTGCTTTGCTGCCATGTGCCTGATCATGCTGGTGGTGGTCAGGCTGGTAGTTTTGTCACCCCTGCTGATGCTGGCATGGCAGGTGTAACATATGGCCTTTTTGGGGTTATCAGCAGAGTCTTTAAAAAAATTCCAGACTCTGGAAGACCTACCGCTTGTACTGGCAACGTCCCTCGTGTTGGTGTTACGGGGAACGGTTGTCTGCCTTCTGTCTGCGACCACCACACTGCTTCTTCCTGCCTGTTGGGGTACTCTGCCTCCCTCTCCCTGTGTGCTGATGGCCTCACTCTGCATGTCCTCCTTCCACGTTGGGTCAGTTACTAGATCATCCACCACCTCCTCCTCTTCCACTTGCGCACCACGATCCTCCTCCTCACTTCATGGCAATTGTGTCTCGTCATCGTCCACCTCTTGTGACAGATTGCCAACGTCGACTTCCTGTGGCCGTGGCTGTTCAAATATTTGGGCATCGCAACATGGGATCTCCTCTTCCACCACTTCAAGCGTATCAGGCGAGGGGCCCAAATATGGAAATGGACCAGTGAACAGCTCTTCAGAGTGTCCAAGTGTGGGATCACTTGCTGTCTGACGACACTCGGCATGGTGGGAGGAAGGAGCATCAGGGTGAGGAGGAGTATGCGGTCGAGACTCATGGCTACTAAGAGTTGACGGTGTGGAAGACTGACCGGAGGTGGTGGTGCCCAGGTAACTGGAAGTATTATCTGCTATCCAATTAATAACTTGTTCACACTGATCAGTTCTCAATACTGGTGTTGTTCTGTGCTTCCCTAGTAATTCGGTCAAGAAGTGGGAGCGAGAAGATGTGGCTGTTGGTTGTGGCACATTTTCACCTTGGTCACGGCCCCGACCTCTGCACGAACCATCACCTGAACGTCCACTTCCACGTCCCTTGCCACGCGCCTTGCCCATTGTAAATGAAGTAAAATAGCTTACACTTGCACTATCAATGGAAAAAGGGTAATAAAGAGTAGATTAGAACCGTGGAAGAGGAAAACCACAGTTATTGTTTACTGGGGTATACCACACTTTTTTAAATAGAGATATTTGCGGCTGAACAGTGAGCGACACACTCAAACTGCTTTTTTTTAGATACCAAAGGCCCAAAACTGGATAGTACAGCGATTTGACCCGTGGAACTGCGAAACCACACTGGGATGTCAGGCCTACACAAGACTATTTTCAACAGATATATTTTTGTGTCACAACAGTCAGGAGACACTACTGTTTTTCTTTACGGAAAAAACTACCAAAAGCTGAATAATAGAGATTTTTTACCATGGGATGGCAAAACCACAGTTATTGTTTACTGGGGTATACCACACTTTTTTAAATAGAGATATTTGCGGCTGAACAGTAAGCGACACACTCAAACTGCTTTTTTTTTTAGATACCAAAGGCCCAAAACTGGATAGTACAGCGATTTGACCCGTGGAACTGCGAAACCACACTGGGATGTCGGGCCTACACAAGACTATTTTCAACAGATATATTTTGTCACAACAGTCAGGAGACACTACTGTTTTTCTTTACGGAAAAAACTACCAAAAGCTGAATAATAGAGATTTTTTACCGTGGGATGGTAAAACCACAGTTATTGTTTACTGGGGTATACCACACTTTTTTAAATAGAGATATTTGCGGCTGAACAGTGAGCGACACACTCAAACTGCTTTTTTTTTAGATACCAAAGGCCCAAAACTGGATAGTACAGTGATTTGACCCGTGGAACTGCGAAACCACACTGGGATGTCGGGCCTACACAAGAATATTTTCAACAGATATATTTTTGTGTCACAACAGTCAGGAGACACTACTGTTTTTCTTTACGGAAAAAACTACCAAAAGCTGAATAATAGAGATTTTTTACCGTGGGATGGCAAAACCACAGTTATTGTTTACTGGGGTATACCACACTTTTTTAAATAGAGATATTTGCGGCTGAACAGTGAGCGACACACTCAAACTGCTTTTTTTTTAGATACCAAAGGCCCAAAACTGGATAGTACAGTGATTTGACCCGTGGAACTGCGAAACCACACTGGGATGTCGGGCCTACACAAGAATATTTTCAACAGATATATTTTTGTGTCACAACAGTCAGGAGACACTACTGTTTTTCTTTACGGAAAAAACTACCAAAAGCTGAATAATAGAGATTTTTTACCGTGGGATTGCAAAACCACAGTTATTGTTTACTGGGGTATACCACACTTTTTTAAATAGAGATATTTGCGGCTGAACAGTGAGCGACACACTCAAACTGTTTTTTTTTTTAGATACAAATGGCCCAAAATGGATAATACAGAGGTTTGAACCGTGGAAGTGCAAAACAACACTTCTGTTTCTCTAGCCTACACCAGACTATTTTCAACAGTTATATTTGTGTCTGAAAAATCAGAGACACGCTTTTTTTTGGGGGGGGGGACACACCAAAAGGTTAATAAGACGGGTATTTGTACAGTGTGAAGGAGGAAAAAAAAGGAGGATTTAGATGAAAAAAAAAGGATTTTTCCTGGCCCCCGATACCTGGTGCTAAGTCCAGCAATTTCAGCAACAGGAGCACACAGGACTTTAATGCAGCGTTTGCTGGTATAACCACTGTGTCTCCTATACAGCCTGCCTGCCTGGTATCTGGGATGGATATTAGTCCTGAAAAGGACTGTTTGTTTGTTCTGGCAGCCTTTACAGACCCTACACTAACTATTTTGCAGTTTATATCTCTCCCTAAATCAGCAGCGCTGTCCCTACACTGTCTAATCCGGAGCGACTGTGTCCAAGATGGCAGTGCCCGGTTTTAAATACTCGAGGTGACGCTGTGCGGCCAGCCAATCACTGTAATGCCCACAACCAACATGGCTGCAGCATTACAGTGACTGGCTGGCAATCCCTGCATGTTCATTGGCTCTGTAAAGAGCGCCAAACATGCAGGGCGGAGACCCGAGCTCCCGCCCGAGTAACCCGGAAATGCTCGGTGCTCGCCGAACATCCCGAGTAGCGTGATGCTCGGGCGAGTACCGAGCAGTGTCGAGCATGTTCGCTCAACACTAGTCTTTAAGACAGAAAATACCCAAAAGTGACACCATTCTAAAAACTGCACCCCTCAAGGTGCTCAAAACCACATTCAAGAACTTTATTAACCCTTCAGGTGCTTCACAGGAATCTTTGGAATGTGGAAGAAAAAAATGAACATTTAACTTTTTTCACAAAAATGTTACTTTAGACCCAATTTTTTTTATTTTCACAGGGGTAACGGGAAAAAATGGACCCCAAAATTTGTTGTGCAATTTCCCCTGGGCACGCAGATACCCCATATGGGGCTCTCCAAACGCGACATGGTGTCCGCTAACAAATTGAATGGAAAATCGGCTCAAATTGTTAGCGGACACCATGCTGCGTTTGGAGAGCCCCTGTGTGCCTAAACATTGGAGCTCCCCCACAAGTGACCCCATTTTGGAAACTAGACCCCCCAAGGCACCTATCTAGATGCATAGTGAGCACTTGGAACCCCCAGGTGCTTCACAAATTGATTTGTAAAAATCACCCGGTACTATGTGTAAAAATGCACATAGTACCGGGTGTCAGCTGTGACAATCAGCTGACACCCGGCGGCGATCGCGCCCGCACAGCCTGTGTGCGCGCGCAATCGCCATGACGTACTAATACGGGTCAGGCTCTTAAGTCCCAGGGCACAGACGCGTATTAATACGTCATGGGCTGTAAAGGGGTTAAACACTATTGCGAATTATACACAGTTACAGAAATTGCACTGCAAACTTTGGTCCTCATTCAGTGACAACTCTTTTTTGCTTGTCTCTTGTACTCCTGCATCGGATCATCTGTTATAATTTTCCAACAGTAATCTGCAAGCATTGATGGATTCCATTTTCCTTGATATCTTTTGTACATAGCAACAATATCTTGGTGAAATCTCTCACCATGCTCGTTGTTTAGTGCTCTGCAGTCTTGTGGAAGAAAAGTCTAGATGCAAATGTAAGAAATGAATCTTTAAGGACATGTTGCAGCCAAGATCCTTATATGTTTTGAGGAGATTTCCTATCAACTCTTAATAATTAGCTGGTCCTGAGTTTCCCAAAATATTAGTTACCACTAATGTGAATGCTACCCATGCAGCCTTTTCCTTACCCTACAACAAATAGAGAAACTCCTTATCTTGAAGAAGCTTACAAATCTGAGGTACAATGAACACTCTGTCTTTTATATTTGCTTCACTCAACCTTTGAAATTTATCGAAGAGATACAATGAGATCAAGGAGACAAAATTTTGCACTTTATGCATTGCCTTTACAAAGTTCTTCATTTGACCCAACTTGATATGCAATGGCGGTAACAAAATCTTATGTGGGTCAACAAGGGCTGGATGCAGGACAGTTTTACTCCCTGGCTGAAATGAATGTCGGAAAGGCCAGTCTTTAATTTTAGTGATATCCTCTTGCACGACTATCTCACACGAAAAGCATCAGTAGTTTCTGTATCAACCCTGGTGATCAAGTAAGAGGGCAACCATCTTTAAAGGAATTTTCCCACAAACAAAAGTACATTTTAGTCAATAGATCTTTGAATAATAATAACTTCCACAATTGGATGTGTTTGAATAAAATGTTCCTGTGCTGAGATAATCTTATAAATGTGCCCCTGCTGTGTACTGCGTAATGGCTGTGTCTGACCATGTATGGAATATGGTCTGATCATCTCTCAGCTCCTGGGCAGAGGGGGGAGAGAAAGAAACTATACAGACATTACAGCAAGGGATCGCAAATGATTCTTTCTTTGAAGTAAAACATTGTTTAAAAACAGATAGGGAAATGTTTTGCCTCACAAAAAGAATCAGCTGTGATCCCTTGCTGTAATGTCTGTATACTCTTCTGCTTCCTCCCCTGCCCAGGAGATGTGCTATGATCAGACCATGTTCCTGTATGGTCAGACACAGCCATTACACAGTACACAGCAGAGGCACATTTATAAGATTATTATTCCAAGATCTGTTGATTAAAGTTAACTTTTGTTCATGGGAAAACCCCTTTAATTCACAAATATAGCGATGAAGAGCCTCTATTCCTCTGAATTATGACTTATCTTCAGAACTTCCATTAAACTGTTGATGTTGCTGCATGCCACAAGATCACCCTCCATGAAGAAGTATTGGACAAGATCTTTATCACAATTGCAGAACAAAGAAATCAGAAAAGCGCTGCTAGGAGATTCCACTGCTGTAGCCTGGAACCTAAGAGCTCAGCCTTACTCTTGGGCAGATCCAAATCCCTCACAAGATCGTTCAGTTCATTTTGTGTTATAAGGTGTGTCTCAGTTGAGGTTGCTGACAGAAAGTCTGGGTTGTGATAGGAAGATGGGAAGATGCTTCATGACACCAAGCACCCTCTTCTTCCTCACTTGACTTGACCGAAAATGTTTGAGGTGCTTTTGGAACCGTCAGTTCTTCTGTATGTCGCACTGGGTTTTTTGCAGATGGAATGTTTGGATACTGTAAGGTCCACTTCTTCCTTGAAATTCCTTTCCTAATGGGGGGCACCATGCAGAAATAGCAATTAATAGTGTGGTCAGTTGGCTCTCACTAGATCATTGGGACTGCAAAAGGCATAGATTGCCTCTTCCCATGCAGCCACTGGGTAAGATGTGATGCACATCTATTGCCGCATAGGTGTGGAGCACAACTCAAATCCTGATCTCTTAATCTGCAGCCAAAATACAGGTTGTAGGTTTCCTTCCATGGTAGTCAAGTTTCACCTTTGTGACGCAAAAGTGACTACTCCGCATATGTAGCAAAAAGTATCCGCTTTGTTAATGCAAGAACGAGGCATATCTGAAAAAAACATATAGAAACATGTCAATATGCTAAGAGACTAAGCTAAGAAATCCTAAAACTGTATTCCTTACACAGAGAGCATTTATAAAAGTAGGTGATGCAACTGTAATTAGTATTACGTCATTGGAGCTGAGTTGGCGTTTTTTGTTTGGTCACCCTAAGATGATAGACTACTGAAGGCTCAATAGACTAAATAGATGATGTAATAGACTAGCTACTATACAATACAATAATGATGATGAAATAATAAAGATGCAAGTTTTCTATAATTTTTCTGCATAAAAGGTGTCATAATTAATTACAACCGCATCACTCCACTGAAACTGCCCTGACTAAAGTCATCAACGACCTACTAACCGCCAAATCCAAGCGACACTACTTGGTCCTCCTCCTCCTAGACCTGTCATCTGCTTTTGACACAGTGGACCATTCCCTCTTACTACAGAATCTCTCATCTCTTGGCATCACGGACTTGGCCCAGTCTTGGATCTCTTCATACCTAACAGACCAGACATTCAGCGACTCCCACTCACACACCACCTCCTCATCTCACCCCCTATCTATCAGTGTTCCCCAAGGTTCAGTTCTAGGGCCCCTACTCTTCTCCATCTACACCTTCGGCCTGGGACAGCTAAAAGAGTCTCACGGCTTTCAGTGCCACCTCTATGCTTATGACACACAGATCTACCTCTCTGGACCCGATATCAACTCCTTACTAACCAGAATCCCACAATGTCTATCCGTTATTTCATCTTTCTTCTCTGCTAGATTTCTAAAACTTAACATTGAAAAAACTGAATTCATCATCTTTCCCCCATCTCACTCATCTGACCTATCCATCACAATTAATGGCTGCCCGCTCTTCCCAGTCCCACAAGCTTGCTGCCTCGGGGTAACTCTGGACTCTGATCTCTCCTTCAAACCACATATCCGAAATCTCTGCACATTCCTCAGTAAAGACTCTGCAAAAACACTAGTGCATGCCATCATCGTCTCCCGCCTCGACTACTGCAACCTCCTGCTCTGTGGCCTCCCTTCTAACACTCTCGCACCCCTCCAATCTATCCTAAACTCTGCGGCCCGACTAATCCACCTGTCCCCCCGCTATTCCCCGGCCTCTCCCTTCTGTCATTCCCTTCACTGGCTCCCCATTACCCAGAGACTCAAGTTCAAGAACCTGGCATTCAAAGCCATCCACAACCTGTCTCCCCCATAAATCTGTGACCTAGTCTCCCGGTACTTACCTGCATGCAACCTCCGATCCTCACAAGATCTCCTTCTCTACTTCCCTCTTATCTCCTCTTCCCGCAAGATTTCTCCCATGCATCCCCCCTACTCTGGGACTCTCTACCCCAACACGTCAGACTGTGGCCTAAAATGTAAACCTTCAAGAGAAACCTGAAGACCCACCTATTCCGACAAGCGTACAACCTGCAGTAACCCTCGCTCCACCATACCGCTGGACGACCAGCTCTACCCTAACCTACTGTATCCTCAGCCATCCCTTGTAGATTGTGAGCCCTCGCGGGCAGGGTCCTCTCTCCTCCTGTACTAGTCGCTGACTCATTTTGTTAAGATTATTGTGTTTTTGCTATGTATACCCCTTTTTCACATGTAAAAAGCCATGGAATAAATGGCGCTATAATAATTAATAATAAAATAATAATAATCTGGATCTTGAAAATTAGAGCCAATCTGCAAGTTTAAGCATCATATTCACTTTCAGCACCACAAAATTAGTTATGGTCAACTGTGTTCATCTCTGAATCAATGTGGCTGTAGAACAGTGTGATTTAAAAAGTTTTTATATTTTCCACTTTTAAACAGAAGGGGAATGAAAACATAATTCAATGCGAACTTCCATTAAGATTTCTGTAATTATAGGCAGGATCTGATGTAATCTACAGTGTAGGATTACAGTGCAATGACATTTGTTGGTGACTGCAATGTGATACTAATCCGTGGCCAGTGTTGAAAGAAAATTTTCAACAAATATTGAAGATTTTGAAGAAAAAAAAGCTTTGAAAATTTGGTTTGTGGCACCATTTTTCATTTAATTTTTAGATCAATAGAGATGTGTTAGGTGACGTTCACACGTTCAGTATTAGGTCAGTATTTCTCATCAGTACTTGTAAGCCAAAACCAGGAGTGGGTGATAAATACAGAAGTGGTGACGGGTTTCCATTATACTTTTCCTCTGATTGTTCCTGGTTTTGGCTTACTTTTTTTTTTTTTTTCTTCTCTACCCCCATTCCCCCCCATTCTCCTACACTTCCATTTACTCCCTCATCCTACCCCCGTTTTATAAAAAAATTATCAATAAAAATTATTGGAAAACAAATACTGAGGTAAAATACTGACCAAATACTGATCAAATAGTTTGAACGTAGCAGTAGGGTTTGTTTTTTGCAATAGGATTTAAAATTTTTATTGGTACCATTTTAGGGTACATACAATATTTTGATTGCTTTTTATTGCATTTTTTAGGGTGGTGAGGTCAGAAAAAGCACAAATCTGTCGTTTTGATTAGTTTTCTGTTTATGGCATTTACTCTAGGGGTTAATTAATTTTATATTTTGATAGACTGCACTTCTACTGATGTATCAACACCAACTTGGTTTCTTTTTTAAAAAAAAGTTTCAGGCTGAGTTCACACGATGCGTTTTTCATGCGTTTCCGCGGCGTTTTTGCAGTTGCGGAAACGCATGAAAAACGCATGGTAGAAGGGCAGCAATGTTCCCCAATGGAAATCCGCATGTGCTGTGCCCATGATGCGGATTTTTCCGCAGCGTAAACGCTGCGGTCAAAAATCCGCAGCATGTCAATTAATTTTGCGGAAACGCTGCTCTTTTGCCACCATTGACTTGCATTAGACCGCATGGAATCCGCATCACTGTATATGTTGATGCGCTTTTCATGCGGTCTAATGTGCGGATGGTACCCGGGTGTGGATGAGAGGACTCTCATCCAGACCCAGGTACCAAAAGAATAAAATAAAAAATATATATATTCTCACCTTCTGACGGCCCGCGCTGCGTCCTGCCGGCTTCCCGCGCACTTCGGGGTTGAATGAAGGACCTTCGCTGACGTCAGAGTCATGTGACGGGTCATGTGACGCTGACGTCGGAAGGTCCTACAGTCTTCACTGCCGGCAGCCGGGACCGATGAAGCAAGACACCGGGGGCCATCAGAGGGTAAAGTATATATTTATTTTTTATTTTTTGACATCACACACTATATAAATCCATGCCGGTTGCATGGATTTATATAGTGTGAAATTGACAAGCACTTTCCAAGTGATGCTAAAATCGCTTGGGAAGCGCTTGTCAACCCGCATGCGGAAATGAAAGTGAAGACCGCTTCATTTCCGCATGTCCCTGGCAGGAAAACGCATGTACAATCCGCATGCGTTTTTTCCTGCCAGAGAGATGCAGAAACGCTCAGGAAAAAATCCTGAGCATTTCTGCATCGTGTGCACATACCCTCAGGCTGAATTCTGACATCCATGTATAAGGCCCCGTGCACACGCTGAGTATTTGGTGAGATTTTTACCTCAGTACTTGTAAGCCAAATCAGTGTCGTCATTTCATCAGTGATTTTCACGTGTGGAAAAAAAAATTACAGCGCTTCTGTTATTTATTACAATATTAATCATGGACAGCGCATGGATTGCACATGAATGGTATCCGTGGGGTTCTTGATCTCCACGGACTAATAGGCTTGTATGGGTAGTTATGATCCATGATGCAGATACGAAATGGACATGTCTGACATGTGAACAGCTCCATAGGTTATAATGGGTACGTGTTCTATCCACGAATAACACAAATAGAACATGATCGTGAAAAATGGACGTCTGAATGAGGCCTTCCAAAATTTGTCATAAATATAGGGTATGCATCAGAAAATATTTCTGCAGCATTACAAAAATGGATTTGTGAAAAGGCCGACAGACTCTAATGGGTATGTGTAATATCCACGCAAACAATAACACACCGACAGAAATCGAGAGTGTAGGACAGGTGCCTGAGAACATGTACAGTAGGAAGTTACTGGAGATAGCTTGACAATACATGGTGCAGTTTATCTCTAGCTCACAGCAGTCATTCAACAGCAGTGTGAGCGGCCTCTTCTTACCCCAGTACCCCTGGTATCTCCAGTATTAGGTCAGAAAGACAGGGTGGACAGCAGTGTGAGCAGCCTCTTCTTACCTCAGTACCCGTTATCTCTGGTATTAGATCAGAAATACAGGGTGAGCAGCAGTGTGAGCAGCGTTTTCTTATCTCAGTACCCCTGGTATCTCCGGTATTAGATCAGAAAGAAAGGGTGGGCAGCAGTGAGAGCAGCCTCTTATTACCTTAGTACCCCTGGTGTTTCCAGTATTAGGTCAGGAAGACCGGGTGGACAGCAGTGTGAGCAGCCTCTTCTTACCTCATCATGTTTGGTTTCTCCAGTATTACATCAACTTGGAGCACATCTTCCTAAACACGAAGGGCACAAGTTCACAAGCCCCTGTCCTATTCGTGTTCTAGAACAGAATTTGGGAAGTAAGAAGATGGCGGACATTTTAATAGTGATTAGTTAAAAACAAACAAAAACTGAAGGCGACTGTCTAATCTATTCATGACATTTGCTTTTTTTTTCTATTTCCCAGGAAACTCATTTAAAGAGATCCTGTCACCAGTGTTTTCTTTTATTTTATTCCAGGTGCTCTCCCGAGATTCTTTTTTAAATCTCCTACACGATTCCATAGATAAGGGCCTTTTAATTTAGTTATTTTTATGGTATTTATGCAGAACAGCCTAAATACACACCCCCTTCATAAAGTCAATAACATTAGCACTAAATAAAAAGTACCCATATCTCTGAAACCGTATGGCGGATTTAAACAAAAACAAAAAACCTCTGGCCTAATAGGAATAAAATAAGAGCACAAATTGGCTACTTTTGACCTGGTGAGAACACTTGCAAACTCTGACAAATTAAGTGGTATATGTGTATAAAAGGTGGCTGGGAGAAATATTTGCCAGCCAACATCTATTGAGGGTGTGTGGATATCCGCTTACATAATGTGTGCTCAGTAACTTTGCTACGGATAGAGGCTGCCGTAAAGGTCTTATCACATGGCTTAGACACTCCTATGGCAACTTATCTAACAAAACACGGCAGCAGATACACTTACAATACATCTTCATATTGATGCGACAGAATTTAGAGTAGACAGAAAATACAGTGGCTTGCGAAAGTATCCGCCCCCTTGGCATTTTTTGTGTTTTGCTACCTCACAACCTGGAATTTCACTGTTTTTTGTGGGTCTGCATCAGTTCATGTAAAGATCATGCCTACAACTGTGAACATTTTGTTTTCTTTTTATTGTGAAGCAAACAACAAATAGGACAAAATAAATGAAAACTTCAGTGTTCATAACTATTCACCCCCACCCCTAAAGTCAGGACTTTGTAGAGCCTCCTTTTACTTCATTTACAACTGCAGGTCGCTTTGGATAAGTTTCTATGAGGTTTCCACATCTTGCCCATTCCTTAAGGCAAAAATACTCCAGCTCCTTGAAGTTAGATGGTTTCTTCTGGTGAACATCAATCTTCAAGTCTGACCACAGATTCTCAATTGGATTAAGGTCTGGGCTTTGACTATGCCCCTCCAAAACATTTACACATTTCCCCTTAAACCACTCAAATTTTGCTTTAGAAGTATGCTTTGAGTCATTGTTTGTCGGAAGGTGAACCAAAGTCCCAGTCTCAAATCACTGACAGATTGAAACAGGTTTTGCTCAATAATATCCCTGTACTTCGCACCATTTATCTTCCCCTCAACTTAAACCATTTTCCCTGTCCCTGCTGCCGAAAACCATCCCCACAGCATGATTCTGCCACCACGTTTCACTGTGGGGATGGTGTTCTTGGCGTGATGAGCTGTGTTGGTTTGGTGCCAGATATAGTGTTTATCTTGGTGGTCAAAAAGTTCAATTATGTACTCATCTGGCCACAGCACCTTCCTCCATACATTTGGGGAGTCTCCCACGTTTTTTGGCAAACTCAAAACGAGCCTTACAATTTTTGTAAATAAAGGCTTTTTTCTGCGCACTCAAGTGGTGCCTCTTGCTTAATGGTGGTGCAGCCTCTGTGTCCTTTCAGAAAAAGTGACAGACCATGTGACACTTAGATTGCACACAGGTGGACTTCCTGTCACTAAGCACGTGACTTAAGAAGGTAATTGCTAGCACCAGAAATTTTTAGGCGCTTCATAGCAAAAGGGGTGAATACATATGCACATGCCAATTTTTAGTCATTTGATCCCATAAATTTAATCTATGCCTATATTTTTCTCACTTCACAAACTTAGACTATTTAGTGCTGATGCATCACACACAAATCTGATTACAAAAATATTTAAACACAGGTTGTAATGTAACAAAATAGGTAAAAAGCCAAGAGAGTGAATATTTTCGCAAGCCACTGTAGATACTCACCTCTATTTTATATGTTCATTTATATCTAAGGAATAAGGAAATTTATATAGGATAGTTTTACATATTTAGATTAGTTTTTGTGGTGTATTTTACTGACTTTTTTTGACTTTCAGATGCTGTTTCTTCTATTAATATGAAAATATTAATTTCTCAACACAATACAATTTATGTTTAACAAAACTGCACAGAAGTAAGGGAAGTGAGGTAAATAAAACTTTCAATATCTTTTCTGTCTGAATGGAAATATTCTTTTATACTTGAAGGTAAAACACTGTCCTGAAAGACGTGATGCTACAGCAGGTACATGGCTCCTGAGCGTAAATCTACACATAGTGGAAAAAATTCCCTAAAATCTACATACTGTAATAACTATAGACTGGCCTTTGCAGATGTTGTGGCATATTTATTGTGGATTTATGCCGTTTTCAATGCAAAGTTTACAATAACATTAACATCCAAGAAGAAGTCTAAGGCCATGGCCCCACTATCAGTATTTGGTCAGTGTTTTTTTCTCAGGAGTGGGAGCCAAAACCAGGAGTGGGTGATAAATGCAGATTTGGTGACTTCTTTCCATTATACTTTTTCTCTGATTGTTCCTCACCTGGTTTTGGCTCCCACTCCTGAGAAAAATACCGACCGAAAACTGACCAAATACTGAGGTGGGGCCATCCAAAATCTGCAAAAAGTAAAGAACATGTAGCCAAAAATTCCACAGTGGAAAAAATTATGCACAAAGAATTTACAGATGACTTTTCCTTAATTTTAAAAGTAGGTTATTTCCTACCACTGTACTGCACGTACTTAGGCAACGACTGAGATGACAAAGCTCACATTATACTAAAGTTCTTTGTCATCTTGGTCCCTATCAAAACAGAGTGCAGAAGACAATTACTACCTACATCCATTATGGTGCTCTGTATAGCAGCGCCGGAAGGGAACTCTTTGCAATATTCTAAGAATCAGTGCTTACCAGCACCACTCTCAGGGTGGTTTGTATGTTCTCCCCGTGTTTGCGTAGGTTTCCACTGAGTACTCCAGTTTCCTCCCACACTCCAAAGATTTACAGACATGACATTTAGATTGAGTCCCATTGGGGACAGTAATGGTAATGTCGGAGGAATATTATATAAGTAAAAAACCGGGCAGTGTGTCAAAATTTTGCACCCTATTGAATTTGGCGGCTGCAGTAACGCCGGTCCCCTTTCCCAAGCTATGCCACTGGATAGTTGATAAATGTATTTAGTGAGACAAATAAAAGAACTTGTTTTAACAAACTATTTTGGGAAAATTGTTTAATTGGTTTCCAAACCTGGGGAAATTACACACTTAAAAGAAATGCAATTAAGTCACTTTCCTTTTTTGTCTTATGGTTTTAGGTGCCAAAGTCTTCAAAATGGTGTTTTTTTTACTCTGTTCAACTGTTTTTAGAAGTTTTTTTGACGCAAAAGTTGCACATTTTACAAAATGGTGTCGAATTTGCAGAAAAATACTTGCGCACTCAAAAATACACTGGGGAGGTAGGGAGGGATCGGAGCAACATTGAACCAAATTTTTCAACTTTTTAAAAAGTCACAATTGATTAGTCACATGAATTTTATTGATCTGAAATGAATAAGACTCCGCCTACTAAGTGGAGAAACAAACAAAACAAAAAAAACAGGCGAGCACACATAAAATAGTTAAAAAAAAGACGCAAACAGAATAATGAAAAATAGAATAATGAATTGGGTGCAAACAACAAAAGTGCAAAACACATAAAACCAGACAAAAAACAGGTGAAAATGTAATAATGAACCAGGCCCTCAACCTCAAGGCATATAATAGGTCTTCTCATAAATGCAGTATTAACGCATCTTTCCAGTAAGAGGATGATGTGGAAGATTAGTGATAAAATGAAAGTGGAAAAGGTCATATTCCTGATTGCATACTCCACTTTAAGAGGATTTAGCGATTGCTAATGATCATGTTGGTGTAATGTAGCACAGACCCAATTGTTTTGGCCTTTCAGTAGAATAGCTGGCGTTTGACATCACCATATGTGTTGTAACTTGGTGCTGAAGTAACTTCTTATCCATAATCTGCCGGTCAGCTCACGAATAAATGAAATCTAGTGAGGAAATGAAACCAGGTACTGGCATGGGCGCAGCATTAGAGCCATCTACCCTAACGATATCTTTCTGTGCCAGATACGTAGATATGCCAACATGGCTGTCAGTAAAATTCGAGCTTATAGTCTTATGTTACAATGAGATCTGTGAATATACTCCGAGAAGAGATCCGGCCACAGTACTGTGTTTTTTCTCTCATCTCCCAGCTTGTTTAACCTACATTTTTTCCTGTCCTCTTGCTCCCCTCTGGCCGTATTAAACAACCATTGGTCTGATCTCTTCTGACAGCTGTTCTTATTGGGAGGGGTTCTGGTGATGTTCTTATAATGAAGGGAGGGGTCTTAAATATCAGATAAACTGGAGAGCAGCCTCTCGTCATTTGTAGCCATACAGCAAACGGCACCGCTCTGCGTGATCCAGGTGAAATGGAAACCTGCTTTTGTAGGTATGAAGGCTAAGTTCATGCTGGTTCTGGAGTGATGTGCGGAAATGGATTTTAAAAACAAATATCGGATTAAACTGGGTTTAGTGTCACACAATAGCAGGATGGACCAAAGGAAGACAAGGCGAGATGACACCGAGCTAGAAATGGCAGTCATTCCAAGAAATATAAGCTAAGGACCTTCTCAACCATTTCATTGTTTTTGTAGGTGCCCAATACTCTTAAGAGCTAAAACCCTTCCTTTGGTAGCAGGAAATGAATAGGATGAACATTACACTTTTTTACTGTGTGTTTAAAATATGTACTATTATTCCACAGATTGATTTATCACAAACCCGATTGAGTTGGAAATACAGATTATCAGATTCTAAAGGCAAAATGTTAATCCGCCTTGGACGTCTCACCCCTGGATACTTCCGACTGCTGCAGGTAACCTTATATACGCTTAAACTGTGTGCTTTATTATCCGCAGCGACATCGTACAAAGCTTTTTGATTGTTCACCAAGATTCAGTGTATTGACAGCAGAAATGAACAAGTAACGTGCCCTCATCTAGTTAAGCCTAGTTTATTCCATTTCAGATGCAGGTTTCTGGAGAATTGGCAGCGGAGCCCAAAGACAGACTAGTAAATCACTTGGCTTTACTCTTTGCCCTAATGGGCCTCGGACTGTCCTATTACAGTGCCCGTCAGATGATGCAGGAGTCAAACCTTCCACCTTCACAATGAGGACACTCGGTAGAAAGGCTGGAAGGCTCTTCAATATAAATGACGTGTACATAGATGATCACTGTAAAGTCATCTTCATTTCCGTAATGATCTAAAAAAAATGTTAACTGGCAAGTGAATGGGGAGAAAATAATGTATTTTGAAGACTGCGAACGTTCAAGAAATTGCAGCAGTCCTCTAGAAGGCTATTCATTCGAAGGTGTTGTGTATTTATAAGTAAAAGGCTGAAGTTCTGGAAAGGAATCTGACAAGATCTCATCTGTGTTATATAGAATCTGCCTTTATAATTGGTGATCTTGCTTTTATGCTTTTTAACCAATATACCATGTTATCAGTTTGTTGGCAGGCTTGAGCCCTTTATTAGAATGTCTTTACATTATATATTCAGTGTGGTTGGGGAATCTCACGTAGACATGTGTCCGTCTTCACCAGGATTCAGTGACTTGTCTATTCTTCATTTACCAATTGTAGTAGTCAGGCTGTAATTATGGCGCACATATGTAGTCTGCAAAAGTCACAACTTTACAATCTTTTACGCATAATGAACATATTGTTCGTATTCCGTCAATAAATCTGAGACAGACAAAGCTTCTTGCATTTTTTTCATTTGTGATTTTTTATTTTGGTCAAATACTTTTATTTAGATGCTGAATCCTAAGTGTTTTATTTCCATAGAGCCTGGGCTAATTCTCTTAAGAGATACAAACCCTACTTCTACGAAACTAACCCCTGGCTGCGTTCTGTGTTCACAGCAATGCAGAGGTTAAATGCCAGAGCGCCAATTGTGCATCCGTGCGAGATAAGTGAGCAGACGTGATTGGAAGTGACAAGCGGACGTGTTTATGGATGCCTGAGTAAGCCACACATTCATTCCCACCCTTAAAAAGAGGTCATCATATTATGCAACACATGAATTAATATGATTCATAGCAGTGCCTTTCAGATAATTCACACGTACAACAGCAGCTGAAAGGCAAAAGTCATGTAAACAAGGCCAAAAAAACCCAAAACACACAAGAATTTGAAAATATAGTTTTTATCGTCATATCACTTGTAGCTGAAGAACAGATGTTGGGGACAATTTCCAGGTTGACAGTAAGTCATTACAGCCCCGCGATCATCTAGAACAGAATACTTGTTCAGGCGATTAGGCCACAGCATCCTCTGCACCACAGTTGCTGTTAGAGAGGTCGATCACAGGACTGGACGTAAATGTCACCAGCTGCAGCCGGAATAAAGTCTGTTGGTAACACGTGCTATTCCATTGGCATCTCCTGTGTCTGGACCTCAATGTGCTTGGGCGGTTTGTAGGAGCCCATCCCTGCTGCTCTTTCTGCCTCTTCCTGGGTGTACGGCTCCTCTTTCAGCTGCTTCAGTCTGTAACAGACAGATCACATCCACTGTGTCACTGTCGCTTCCGAACCCAGTATGGTATTCCCACCACACTTCACTCAACCTCCCAAATCAGAACGCACTCATCCGGACAAGCTTACACAAGTCACCATTCGCCTCTCATGTATAAATGGTAACATCTTTACCTGCGCTTGTGAACTTTGGTTTTAAAATGCTCCTTCAACGTCTTCAGATCCACAAAGTATCTCCTTAAAAATAAGAAAAACTTCAAGTGAGGACACACAACAGGCTTGGATGAATAGATTACAAAGCTGTACAATTTTACATGTCTGTTACATGGGTGTACTGTTTGGACATGCCCAATCAGCCCCCGCCCCTCCTCCCACCACCATCTGTTCTCCTATTACCCACATAGAGCGCGGCTGTCTACTGATTGGAGACGCAGCTATGCAGTGCACACATTACATGCTTGCTCATTTCCTACCTCTGGTGACAATAGAGGTGTGAATGCTCGGGACGTGTGCAGAGCAGAGCTGCATTTGCTATGTGTAGCCGGCAGAGCTGTGCGCGCGTGTAAGGCTGGAATTGTGTAAGTTACATAAGGTAACTATGCGGCACATAAAACCGTTTTTAATCAAAGCACTCTGGAAAGTAAACGACACATCGCTGCGCAGTTGAGAGGAAGCAAAAACAGATGGCCTTCAACCCTTTCACGACGCAGCAAATTTCCATTTCTACAATTTCGTTTTTTCCTCCAAGAGCCATAACTTTTTTATTTTTCTGTCCACAGATATATGGGGGCTTGGATTTTGTGGGACGAGTTGTACTTTTGAATGACACCATTCATTTTAGCACATAGTGTACTGGAAAAAGGGAAAATATTTCCAAGTGGGGAGAAATTGTGAAAAAAACCCTCAATTCTGACATGTTTTTTTTCCTGGAACGGTTTGTACGATGAACATTGTGTGGTAAAAATGACCTCGCAATATGATTCTCTTCATCAGTACGATTACAGCGATACCAAACACGTCCAGTTTTTGTATTTTAGTGGTGGAAAAAAAATTAGATGTTTAGCAAAATAAAAAGAAAAATTGGGGGTTTTGTCGCCATTTTCTGAGACCCGTAATATTTTTCGGTCAATGGAGCTGTGTGACCCCAATGTAAAACTTGCCACTCAAAATTGAAAATTCCAGAATATTTTTATTCAAGGTAGTACAATCCAGATTAATTAATTTTGAATGCATCAAGGGATAACACCACCATCATCAGAAATGCTGTGATTTTCTATAATTTAATTTGGAGTTCTGTAATGGCTTATTTTTTGCAGGGAGGTACATAGTTTTTATTTTTGATTGCTTGTTACTAAAAACAAAACAAAAAAAACAACTTAATTTTGGCGTTCTTGAATTATTTTTGTTTACCAGGGTTTCAAAGTAGCTCAGTATTGATAAGCACAGAGGTCTTCAGCAGACCCCTGACTGTAATAGCAGCCCATAGGTGACCTGCGATCAAGTCACGGGTGCACAAATGGGCGTTTTGAATGATGCGCCCCCCCATGCTGGCGTCTGTTAAATAAGAGGTTGACAGCAGCATTTAATAGGTTAGCAATTATGGGCGGAGCGCCACTCAACCCACGATTTTAAGAGGCAGGTCCTGGCTGTAATACACAGCCATCACCGCCGAGAGTTGGCTACTCTTGCAATTCATGTTAACACGCCCACAGTGGTGAGTGAGTGGGATGACTAGTCTAGGGAAACAAATGCGCCATCGACTAGTCAAAAAGTTAACTTGCTTATTAAAAATGGACTTCAGAAAAAGTATTTCTGAACCTCTGTTAATCTGTCAAACAGTATGAAGGGACTGTTAGGCAGGAAATTTATACAGGAATATACATATGCTGGTGGTATAAGTGGCATGGGGGACCTGTCAGGTTCCCTTTAAAATAGTCAAATGATCAATTTAGCAATGTATATAGAAGATCAACTTCCACAAATGAAATAATATATGTAAATAGAGATGATGAGAACATGTGGTCAGGTATTGCTATATTTCTCCAAGATTCCTCCTGTATCCATAGTAGGCTAAAGGAAGTATCCCATTCAGAGACTATATATATTATACACACGTATATACACAAACACAAACTGCTCAGTAAATTATGTTTGGGGCTGAAGTTAAAAAAAAAAAGGTTCAGACTGGTAAACCTGTCTCCTTAACCCCATAATGCTCAATGACGGGCACAGCACGTCATGAGCCGGTGTAAGTTCCTGCTACTTGCCATGCTATGCCCGTCATGACTTCTGTCTCTGCATATAAACAGTAGACAGCTGTTCAGTGACAGTTGAGCGGCACGGGAAGAGGTGATGGGACCCATGCCATCGGTCCCTGCACCCAGATCGCTGTGATCGGCCGGTCAGTCAATCTGATCGACCGATCACAGCATGATCATCCAGGAGATGCTGAAATATCAGCATCTCCTGCCCGATCAGAGCAGGAGCTCAGCGCTGCCAGTGGCTGAGCTCCTGCACTAGCAACCAGGAGCGGTGCCAGCACCGCCCCTGGTTGTTAACCCTCTAAATGCAGTCATAAGAGGGAAATCGCAACATTCAGGAGGCAGGCAGAGGGACGGGAGCCCAAAATAAAATTCATGAATTGCTGGTTTTGTTCATTCCGCCTCCACAAAAATCGTGATAGAAAGCGATCACAACCGGTCATGTGCCCGAAAACGGTACCAACAAAAACATCAGCTCACCCCGCAAAAACAAGCCCTCACATGACTCTGTTGGCAGAAATATGGTGATGCAAAAACTTGTTTTTGCAATAAAAAGCGTCTTTTAGTGTGTGACAGCAGCCAAACATAAAAACCCGATATAAATCTGGTATCGCTGTAATCACACCGACCCGAGGAATAAAGTCATCTAATGAATTATGCCGCATAAGGAACGGTGTAAAAAATAAAGCCAATTCTTCAAATGCTGATTTTTTTCATTCTGCCTCCCAAAGACTGAAGTATGGCTCGGCTCGCATTTATCCTGCGCTCTACGCTGAGCACTTACACAGGAGTTTGTGTAAATCTCTGAAATATGTGATTCAGATGAAAACCCCCGGCGGAAGATTCCCTGTAATGAGGTAGATGGAGGCACCGTGGACGCTGTCTGGCCTGAGATCCGGCGGTGTTCATCTTTTTAGGTGTGCATAAAGGCATCGTCGGCCAAAGTTTTGTGCACTTCTGAAAAGAAGGACACTGGTGAACAGAGGCCAGAGTAATGCCTCATTATAGTGAATGGATCCCTCTGGGTTTTCTCTCAATCGCGTCATGCAGCGATTTAGATGGAAACCCCGATGTAAGTGCTCAGCGTAGAGCGCTAGATAAATGTGATGCAAAACGTTATGTAAAATGTTTGCAATAAAAAGCTTCAACTCAATCCACAAAAAAAAACACAAGTTCCCACTCAGGTCCATCATCTGTTAACAGAAATATAGGGGGTTACACGTTACTGGTAGGACAAAGCCTTTGGAAAAGCAAAATGGCCCTTGCCCTCAAAAGAAATTCAGCGCATTCTGTACTCCCAAATCCAAATGCCCCAGTCCCTTCGTCACATTTAATGTCCACAAGTTTGCCAGGGGTATATTTTCCAAAATTGGGACACTTGAAGGGGGATTATGCTCTTCTAGCATGTAGGGGCTCTGTATATGAAGTCCGCAAACTATTCTAGGAATATAGCGCTTAACCTATCCAGAGTCTCGCTGTGTGGCTAAGCACTACTGTACAGGACAAATTTTAGTGCCATGTTTACCCATTTACCCTTCTGAAAATGTAAAAATCTGGGGCCAAAACAAAATCTGTGTGGTAAAAATGTAATTATTTTTTCTTCACTGCACAATGGTATAAAATTCTGTAACCCACCCATGTCAATATGATCATTGAACCCTAGATGAATTCTTTGAGAGGTTTAGTTTGTAAAATTATGTCACTTACGAGGGGAGTCTCCTGTTCTGACACCGAAGGGTAGGTCCCTCTCTCTTGGGTATAAAGTGCTGTGTGCAGGAACCCAAGAGAGAGGGACCGCCTCTTGGGTTCCTGCACACAGCACTTTATACCCAGTGCCCTACCCTTCGGTAAGGTCCTTTCTTCATCTCTTGACTGGGGGTAATAAGTGGATGGTTTTCTGTCCCACTCATGATGTTACAATGCACTTTCCCTGGTTTCCTTACTTATATTGTTGTAAGTTCCTTACCTTAGGAGCCCCCACTCTACACTTATACACATGTCATGGACGTGTGGGGGAGGTCACAAGTGTTTTAGTGCTGTTTTTCCCCTGATCCCCTCTTTCCTCTATCTTTTAAATGCTATGTATTTTGGAATATATATATATATACACTTGATGATTATTGTGTATTAAATAAAGATTTTGCTTTTGATAAAATCACTCCATTTTTTCTCCTGGATTCTGAGCTGTTTTTGGAGTGGAGCTCATGCTGACCGTATGTGTGTACATATGGTTTAACAGCTATGTTGGCTCTTGTGCATTTAAATAAGGCTATTGTATGTTTTCTAATTATAAACTTCTGTGAAGCACCTGGGAATTCAAGGTGCTCACCACACATCTAGATATATTCCTTGAGGGGTTCAAAAAGTCAACTGATGCTCCTTTTCCGGGCCCTGCCATGAGCCAAAACAGTGGTTTTCCGCCACACATGGGGCATCGGTGTACTCAGGAGAAATTGCACAACAATTTTTTGGGGTCCATTTTCTCCTGATACCCTTGTGAAAAAAAAAAAAAATTGGGTCTTAGGTAAAAGTGTGAAAAAAAGTAAAATATTAATTTTTTCCTTCCACATTGCTTCAGCTCCTGAGAAGCACCTGAAGGGTTAATAAACTTCTTGAATGTGGTTTTGAGCATCTTGAGGAGTTCAGTTTTTAGAATGGTGTCACTTTCAGGTATTTTCTGTCATACAGACCCCTCAAAGTCACTTCAAATGTGATGTGATCCCTTAAAAAAAAAAGGTTTTGTAAATTTTGTTGGAAAAATGAGAAATCGCTGGTCAACTTTTAACTCATAACTTACTAACAAAAAAAAAATCATGTTTCAAAAATTGTTCTGATGTAAAGTAGACATGTGGGAAATGTTTTTTTTAATTAACTATTGTGTGTGACATAACTGATTTTAGGGCATAAGAATTTAAACTTTGAAAATTGTGAAATTTTTTTTTTTTTTTTTCCAAATTTCCGATTTTTTCACAAATAAACGCAAGTCAAATAGAAGAAATATTACCACTACCGTGAAGTACAATATGTCCCCAAAAAAACAATCTCAGAATCAGCTGGAAGGCTCCAATGGATCCAGAGTTATTACCTCAAAAAGTGACACTGGTCAGAATTCAAAAAATTGACCTGGTCATTAACCTACAAAGTGGCTCGGTCCTTAAGGGATTAAATACCACTTTATAAAAATTAGCCAAAAGAGATCAGACATGGATGTCGAACAAGTTTACCATGTACAAGTAATGACCATTTTGAATATGACGCGTGATGGATGTTGTGGAGCATGTTATGGACATTTCTATCAGGACGGTCCTCGCTACCAGCAGGTAGGAATCTCGTTTTTGTCTAGGCAAGAGACGTCATCATAGTTAACTAGGGATGGCTCTCAACTAGAGCCCTCAACACTATGGAAGACATTACAGATAGTGCCGGCAGGAATAATTTTTGCTGCAGCGCAATCCATGAAGAGCAACAATAAATAAAATTTAGCACCTATTTCTGAATGCCTGAAAGACCAATTATGGTTATTCTTAAAGGGAATCTGTCGGCAGGATTTCACACCCCAAACAATTTATATATGTATGTCGCCCTTTCAAAGACAAGTCCACTAATATCTTCACATGGCCAGTTGTTTCCTCTCTCACTGAGAACTCTTTGTTTAAATTAATATGCAAATGAGGCAGAAGAGCTACTATAGATCTGAGGAGCCCGTCACTCCGGCTCTATTGTAGACAAAAAGTGGAATATTTTTCAGCTTACCCCTGTTGAGAGACTTCAATTGTAGTCCAGTATTGGAGCATGGAGTCCTGTTCCTGCCAAATGTGGATTGAACTTGCACAGAAAAAAAAGTTGATCCAGCTCCAGTTTAAAATGTAGAAAAAAATATTTATTTGATCATTTAAAAAATATATAACGTGTTAATACATCCTATAAAAATGGAGTTGAACAGGAGTTTAAGACCGAGTTTAGAACACAGTGTTCAAAACGCATTTGGTTTTCTTTACCTATGGTTTTTCCTCCTGTCAAACTCCATTTTTATTGGATGTACTAACATGTTATTTATTTTTTTTTTTTAAATGATCAAATAAAATTTTTTTCTACATTTTAAACTGGATCAACTTTTTTTCCTGTGCAACTCCAGCTCTATTTCCAACCCAGTACCACCTCCTCCTGCTTGACAGACAGCCTCTATACTAAGTAACTTCAGAGCTGTTAGTTGGTTGTGTTGGGCAGGAAATAGAGCTGGAGTGACAGAGGTTTCAGGTCTTCCATAGTTCTTCAGCCTCATTTGCATCTCAATTCAAATACTGCTCTCTCAGTAACAGAGGAACGAACTGGCCATGTAAAGTTATTGGTCGACTTTTCTGTGAAAGAGATACGTGCAGATATAAATCAATAGTAAGGGGGGGGGGGTGAAAGCATTTTCTCTTAAAGAGTCCTTTTAAAGGCAAAATTAGAGAATCATGACAATAGTAGTCTGTTGCAAGAAGGCTTTTAAGCTGCACTGGTCACCAGATGTATCTCTGCTATGTACACTACTATATACAGTACTTTTGTAGAACAATAGAAATCTAACGTTATAAATTACTTCTACACTATTGCGCCCCCGAATGCATATGAAGAAATTATTTCCTTTCAGACCAACACACAAAACTAAACGTTGTGGTATGTTTCTGACTCTGCTTCGTTATGCTTCTCACTGCTGGGTCCAGTTACTTGTGGTCATGTGATAACCAAGTTCGAGATATCCTACATGTCATACCAATATGTATATTCTGTATTCGCCAACTCGCTGTGCAAAACACCTACACATCATACATAGCACGATACGGAATACTATTACTCACGCGCAGTGTATGCAGTAATGTTGTGCGTTGCCGGGAAGACTGTAGTCTATTTCCTGATTTAGTAAACGGTGAGCATTTTCAAGTAGGAGATCTTCATGAATCTGGTCTATGTCTTTAACTCTCCTTTTGGTTTTCCAGAGTTTTGAAATATTTTTCTTTTTGTCACTTTTGTGATTTCCAATCTGCTTTGAGCGAGTCATCGTGGTCTAAAAGAAAAGGTCAAAACAAAATTTTGATGAAAAAGTAATAGGCTAGCATCAAAATTAAGAGAATCTGTCAATATGTATTTGCTGATCTGATATTGTTACAGGCCTCAGCGTACATTCACTAAATTAGAAAAAGGGACAGCCTCACTTAAAGGGGTATTCCCATCTCCAAGATCCTATGCCCAATATGTAGTAAGTGTAATAATAATAATAATAATTTAGCAAATATCTTCAATTAGAAATGCAATATAGTATTTTTGATTCGCTATGTCTCTTTTCTCATGTGCAGGCATTGCAGGACCTTAGATATCCATGGTTACGTCCACTGATATAGTGACAGTTATCTAGCTGCCAGTGGTCGTATACCTAACTAACTGTCACTATATCAGTGGACGTAACCATGGATATCTAAGGTCCTGCAATGCCTGCACATGAGGAAAGAGACGTAGCGAATCAGAAAAACTATACTACATTTCTAATTGGAGGTATTTGCTAATATTCTTATTACACCTACTACATAATGGGATGGGATCTTGGAGATGGGAATACCCATTTAACATTAGAAATACAGTGGTGTGAAAAAGTGTTTGACCCCTTTGTGCTTTCTTATTCTTTTGCATGTTTATCACACAAATGTTTCAGATCACAAAACAAATGTAAATATTAGACAAAGATAACACAAAAAAACATGAAATACAGTTTTTAAATGAAGGTCTTTATTATTAAGGGAAA
Organism: Phyllobates terribilis; assembly: GCF_046119375.1. Lineage (NCBI taxonomy): Eukaryota > Metazoa > Chordata > Amphibia > Anura > Dendrobatidae > Phyllobates > Phyllobates terribilis. Next base: position 642,626,042 of record NW_027362762.1, read on the forward strand.
AAGAAATCTAAACCTACAGGATCCTGTGTGAAAAAGGGATTGCCCCTTAAGCCTAATAACTGGTTGGGCACACTTAGGCTATGTGCCCACTATGCGTTTTTCAAGCGTTTTTGCTCCGGAATCTCCGCAGCGAAAAAAGCTTAAAAAACGCTTGGTAATACGTGCCCCATAGTCCCCAATGATAATCCGCATGTGCTGTGCACATGCTGCGGAAATTTCCGCTGCGGATTATCATTGCGGAAAAATACGCAGCATGTCCATTAATTTTGCGGACACGCAGCGTAATCACCGCCATTGACTTGCATTGAAACGCATAATATCCGTGTCAGTACATTTGTACACACGGATATTATGCGTTTCTATTTGCGGATGGTACCCGGGTTTGGAGAAGATGAGACTCTCCTCCATACCCAGGTACCATAGTACTTGTTAAAAAAGAATTTAAAATAAAAAATAAAGCTTATACTCACCTTCCGATGTCCTCCCGATGTTTTCTCCCCTCCGTCTGGTCTGCTCTATGGGTCGCAGTGTTGTGAAGGACCTGCCATGACGTAATTGAGTCATGTGATCTGACACATGACTGAATGACGTCACTGCAGGTCCTTCACACCACCGCGAGCCGTGCAAGAGACCGGACGCGGCGGAGAAAACACCGGGAGGACATCGGAAGGTGAGTATAAGCTTTATTTTTTACCATTCGTATTCTTTTTTTTTTTTAACTAACTTGGTCACACTACTATAAATTCATGCCGGTTGCATGGTTTTATATAGTGTGAACAAGTTGTCAAGCACTTTTCCAAGTGATGCTAAAATCGCTTGATAACCCGCATGCAGAAATGCATGCAAAAACGCTTGACAAACGCTTCTACCTGGTGGGAAAAACGCATGTACAATCCGCATGCGTTTTTCCTGCCAGGAAGAAGCGGAAAAAATATGCAGCATTTCTGCATCGTGGGCACTTAGCCTTAGCAGCAATAACTGCAATCAAGCGTTTGCGATAACTGGCTATGAGTCTTTTACAACACACTGAAGGAATTTTGACCCACTAATCTTTGCAAAATTGTTGTAAATCAGCCACATTGGAGGGTTTCCCAGCATGAACCGCCTTTTTAAGGTTATGCTACAGCATCTCAGATTAAGGTCAAGACTTTGACTAGGCAACTTCAAAGTCTTAATTTTTGTTTTTCAAGAGGTGGACTTGCTGGTGGGTTTTGGATCATTGTCCTGCTGCATAACCCAAGGGTGCTTCAGCTTTTGGTCAAAACGGATGGCTGGACATTCTCCTTCAGGATTTTTTTAGTAGACAACAGAATTTGTGATTCCATTTACCACAGCAAATCAGCCCCAGACCATCACACTACCACCATTATATTTTACTGTTTGTATGATGTTACTTTTCTAAAATGCTGTGTTGCTTCTACGCTAGATGTAATGGGACATGTACCTTCCAGAAAGTTCAACTTGTGTCTTGTCAGTCCAGAGTATTCTCCCAAAAGTCTTGATAATCATCAAGATGTTTTATGGCAAAACGGAGACTAGGCTTTATGGTCTTTTTGCTCAGCAGTGGTTTTCATCTTGGAACTCTGCCATGCATGCCATTTTGCCCAGTCTCTCTCTTATGGTGGAGTCATGAACACTGACCTTAACTGCGGCAAGTGAGGCCGGCAGTTCTTTGGATGTTGTTGTGGGGTCTTTAGTGACCTCTTGGATGAGTCATCGCTGCGCTCGTGGTAATTTTGGTTGGCAGGCCACTCCTGGAAAAGTTCACCACTGTTCCATGTTTTCGCCATTTGTGGACAATGGCTCTCACTGTGGTTCACTTGAAACCCAAAGCTTTAGAAATGGCTTTATAAACTTTCATAGAATCCTAAATCTCAATTACTTTGTTTCTCATTTGTTTCTGAATTTCTTTGGATCGCAGCATAATGTCTAGCTTTTGAGGATCTCTTGATCTACTTCACTTTGTCAGGCAGGTCCTATTGTATTGATTTCTTGATTGAGAACAGGTGTGGCAGTAATCAAGCCTGTGTGTGGCAAGGGAAATTTAACTCAGCTTCCCAAAGATGTGATAAACCACAGGTAATTTATGTTTTAAGGGGGATGGAGCAATCACTTTTTCACACAGGGCTCTGTAGGTTTGATTTTCTTTTTCCTTTAATAATAAAAACTTTCATTTAACAACTGCATTTTGTGTTTACTTGTGTTATCTTTGTCTAATATTTTGTCTAATAATATTTAAATTTGTTTTGTGATCTGAAACATTTAAGTGTGACAAACATGCAAAAGATAAAGGAATCAGGAAGGGGGCAAACACTTTTTCACACCACTGCAGCTACAAGGACTCAAAAAAAGGCCTGGACTGTCACCCTTGTGCTGGAAGGAATGCGCGAAAAAAGGAGACATCAAGCATATCTTTTGGGAATGCACCTCGATTAAAGAAGCATGGAAAAAAAAGTGGAACAACTGATACAACAGATTACACACAATAATCTAACACTCCACAATTACCAATTCTAGCAATAGGGATAAATGATATACAAAAAGAAAATATCTATATAGTCTCACATATAATAATGGTAACAAATCATTTAATTGCATCCCATTGGAAAAGGCAAGATCCCACACAAATAGAAGACATCATAGGAATAATAGCTACACATAATGTGTATGAATTAAATCACGCCATAAGACATAATAGATTTCCCAAATATTAAAAAAAAATTGGGCCCCCTGGAATAAAGAATTCTCAACGCCATTCATCTAGTCCCCTCTAATCACAAGAAGGAAAGAGAAGGATGAAAGGGGGGGGAGAAAAGTCAGTATGAGAAATCTACAGGTGGCTGAAGGGGATCCCTCCTTCGCAATAGGAGAATTAACAATTGCAAAACAAAAGAAAAGAGGGAAGAAGGGAAGAAAAAGGAAAAGAAGTGAGAAGGATAAAAAAAAAAAAGGAAATGTAGGCTTGGAATACAATACAAGCGTTTGCTTTAATAAATGTAGAATTTTTAGAAACGTTATTAGAAGTTAATATATTGTGTATTATTGGTGGACAAAGTTGGTATAAATGTATTTTCTTTAGTTAATAGGTATTTTAATTTTTTACCTGTTTAAACAGATCATTTTTTTTGGGAGAAAATGGACTACACGGCATTTACTCAGGTTTTTATTCTAGATTTGGATATACCCATTTACACTTCTAATCCTCCTTAGTAAAATTTGCTGTTGTCCTTCTTGCCCTTCCCCTGCCTATTTCTCCCATTACAATAAATAATGTCTTAAGTATAGTAAAATATTGAGAAGATATACTTAAAAGATAGAAGTGATAAGCCACATGCACAGTTTGCTATAGTTAAAAAATAAAAAAAATTGTCCATGTTTTTTTTCTTTTTTTTGAAAAATAAATAAAAATCTATAGAAAGAAACTGTGAAAAAAAGGCCTGGACTGTATAAGAGTAGTCTTACACACTCTGGGCCTTTTTTGAGCCTGTTTCCAATGTAGGTGAGGCTGTCCTCATTCTCATTCAGTGGATGTACACTGAGGCCTGTAAAATAATATCAATATTTGCTATCTACATCTATAATATAACGCTACAAGCGTCCCTCTGTCTGAAGCCTTTATAGACTGCGCAAGCGCGACACGCCTGAGCAGTCTGGCTCCAGACAGAAGAAAGAATGAAGCCGTTACAGGTAAGAGGAGTGTATGGCGCCGGAGATCACGGTATGCATAGACACTGAACACATATCGCGATCTCCGGCGCCATACTTACCTGACCGGAGGAGCTTTGCCATGGCGCCTCTCTTCTCGCCGGAGATCGGGGCAGGAGTGAGGCGTCGGAAACGGCGCATGCGCATAGCGCTATCCGACGCTATTCTACTGAAGACACATTTGCAGTGTGTCTTCAGCAAAATGGCGCCGGACACTGCGGTATGGGCATGCGCGTACTCCGGCGCCACTCTCCTCCCCCGGCCTCCAGCAGAACGTGACACAGAGCTGGAGCACAGGGAAGAAAGGCGAGTATAAGTGTTTATTTTTTGTATGTATGCAGTGTGATAGGGATGAGCGGTGCCATACATACCAGGATTGGGGGGGTGAGGGGGTGCCATGCATACCAGGATTGGGGGGTGAGGGGAGCACAAATACCAGCATGGGAGACCATATACCAATAAAAATGCTCGCCACCCGGGCGTAGAACAGGTTCAATAGCTAGAGATAGATCTATCTATCCATCTATACACACACACACACACACACACAGTTGTGCTCAAAAGTTTACATACCCCGTCAGAATTTTTCCTTTCTTGGCCTTGTTTCAGAGAATATGAATAATAACAAAAAAAAACCTTTTCCTCCACTCTTGGTTATTGGTTGGGTGAAACCATTTAATGTCAAACTAATATGTTTTCTCTTTTTAAATCTTAATGACAACCAAAAACAAGCAAATGACCCTGGTCAAAAGTTCATATACCCTGGTGATTTTGGCCTGATGCACAGAATTTGACACAAATGGGTTTGAATAGCTACTAACGGTAACATCCTCACATGTGACCTTGTTTGCTTGTTCTCAGTGTATGTGCATAAAAGCTGAGTGAGTTTCTGAGATCCAGACAAACTGTTGCATCTTTCATCCAGCTACTGACATTTCTGGATTGTGAGAATTGTCAACGGATCTACGGGAAAAGGTGGTTGAACTGTATAACACAGGAAAGGGATACAAAAAGATATCCAAGGAATTGATAATGCCAGTCAGCAGCATTCAAACTGTGATTAACAAATGGAAAATCAGGGGCTCTGTAAAAACCAAACCACGATCAGGTAGACCAATAAATATTTCAGCCACAACTGCCAGGAAAATTGTTTGAGATGCAAAGAAAAACCCACAAATAACATCAGCTGAAATTCAGGACTCTCTGAAAACTAGCGGTGTGGCTTTTTCAAGATGCACAATAAGGAGGCACTTGAAGAAAAATGGGCTGCATGGTCGAGTCGCCAGAAGAAAGCCATTACTGCACAAATGCCACAAAGTATCTCTCTTACAATACGCCAAACAGCACAGAGACAAGCCTCAAAACTTCTGGAACAAGGTAATTTGGAGTGATGAGACCAAAATTGAACTTTTTGGCCACAACCATAAACATTACAGTTGGAGAGAGGTCAACAAGCCCTATGATGAAAGGAACACCATTCCTACTGTAAAGCACTGAGGTGGATTGCTGATGTTTTGGGGATGTGTGAGCTGCAAAGGCACAGGAAACTTGGTGAAAGATGAATGCCGCACGTTATCAGCAAATACTGGAGGCAAATTTGGACTCATCAGCCCGGAAGCTCCACATGGGAAGTACTTGGACGTTCCAACATGACAAAGATCCAAAACACAAGGCCAAGTCGACCTGTCATTGGCTACAGCAGAAGAAAGTGAAGGTTCTGGAGTGGCCATCTCAGTCTCCTGACCTTAATATCATTGAGCCACTCTTTACAGGAACTGGAGGCCTTTAGCCAAGAAGAATGGGCAGCTTCACCATCTGAGAAAAGAACCTCATCCACAACTACCACAAAAGACTTCAAGCTGTCACTGATGTTAGAGGGGGCAATACACAGTATTAAGAACTGGGGTATGTGAACTTTTGATCAGGGTCATTTGGATGTATTTGGTTGTCATTAAGATCTAAAAAGAGAAAACACAGGAGTTTGACAATAAATGGCTACACCCAACCAATAACCATGAGTGGAGAAAAAGGTTTTTTTGTCATCATTCATATTCTCTGAAACAAGGCCAAGAAATATATATATATATATATATATATATATATACACACACACACACACACACACACATATATATGCGATTATATATAAATCACAATACTTATTTACTGTCACTAACAGCTGCTATATGTATTTTAGATTATTATATGTCCCATTCTTTGAGCTACCTTGCTGTATTATGTTCATATTTCATGTTTGCTTAATAATAGTCTTTTTAACTAATATTGGGATTATCTTTGTCTCACTCTTATAACCTGGATTTGATGACCCAGGATTTTGGTTCATATCATGGTATCCGATTAGGCAGCAAAAACCAGGTGACAGACTCCCTTTAAAGGGAATCTGTCGATAGGATCAACCATCCTTAAACATCTAAATGTATACATGCGGATGTTATGCGGTTCAATGCAGGTCAATGGCGGCGATTTTGCCGTGATTACGCACAATTAATGGTTGTGCTGCGGATTTTTCCGCAATGATAATCTGCAGCGGAAATTTCCGCAGCATGTGCACAGCACATGTGCATTATCATTGGGAAACATGGCAGACAACTGAACAAGCATTTTTAATGCGTTTTCGCGGCGGAAAGGCATTAAATCCGCATCGTGGGCACACAGCCTTAAGGTACCATCGACAAAAATAAATAAATGCATATTTACTTTCAAACCAACATTTTATCACCTGTTTTCTACGTTCTACCCAAAATCCACAAAAGATTACAAACCACCAGAGGATGCCCAAAAGTGGTCGCCATTGACCATCTTATCTCCTCTCTCCATTTTCCTTGAAAAAATTCTTACATTACTGTGACAATACAGCTTATAATCTTAGTCAGACAGACGATTAGATTTGTTAAGCCAAGAGAAATACACTATTGTGTTTCTGTTGACTTGTGAATATATGTGTATTTCTATGGCTCAAGAAGGACATACGATTATTTATATAACCCTGAATGTTGTCTCCTCTTGGGTCTGTGAAACAATGTTTGTTACTATGCTAGTTGCATATTATACTAAGTCAGCTGAATGTTAATTTAAAGAGCCCCTTCTAGACCAGCTATGTAAATTGATTAGCTCAAACAATGAGACCTGAGTGAGCCCTGCACCTTTTCCTCTGACTAATGACATTTGACCTGTGGACGTGTACTTAAAAAGGACATATGGTTCTGTAGCAAAGAGATTGGAAACAGAAGATAAAAAGATACTTGACAAGGAGAATAAAAGATCAGAGACTCTGTCACACCATCAGCTTGGTAGCATGCTTTACCTAAAAGAGACACAGATTTGGATTCTACATGATTCCGGCCGAAGGGTACGAGGCCCTGACTGTAAAAATATGGATCTGCTCCATTGACCATCAGAGAGCTAATGGGGAGACCAGGTTGGGACGATGAAGTCACCTGGCCCCATGGATAGGTTGTTTGTGGGTTGCCAGGTGGGACCCTCCGGTCGCCTGGAACACATGGAGACATTCGGAGAAGTCAGATTGGGACCAGCCGGTCATCTGGCCCCATGGAAACTCTCGGAGAGGCCAGGGTTGGACCCTCTGGTCTCCTGACCTTGTACCTCGATGGCCTGCTAGCTTCCTAAGCTTGCCGCTACCTTCTCTCTGTGGGGGTTCGCCAGAAGCGGGGGGCCACTGGTTGATATAGTTGGCCCTGGAAGTCCCAAAGTCGCAGCTGTTATATCCCAGGCGGGCCAGCGGAAGGGTGAGGACTGTGTAATGTTGTAACACCTTGGGTATTTGCTGGGACTGTTCTATGTGTTTGCTGTCCGCTTGGTGGTGTAATAAAGTATCGCTGTTTTACCCTCACCCTATGTTGTCTGAGTAGTATTACGCCCATGAAGACACAATCTTCACAATCACTAACCAAACAAGCTAAATCATTCCTTCTATATACTAAACATTTCTTGGACAACATTCAACATCTGAAAATAGCCCCTACTAACAGCATGTTAGTTACCCTGGATGTTACAAGCCTATATACTGTACATGTAGCCAACATAGTGAAGGCTATCTGGCAGTTCACAATCTCTTGCAGACAACAGAATATTCTGACGATACCATTAACTTCTCGCATTTGATTTTAAATGAAAAAAGTTTCTCTCTTTGGAGACACCTACTACACGCACATGTGGCACAGCTATAGGCTCTAATGTAGCGCCGCATTACGATAACAGCTATATGAAACATTTTAAAGAAGAACATGTTTACACTAACCAACTGTTCAAAAAACATGCCATCCCTAGGCACAGATTTATAGATGATATCTTCTGCATTTTAGATAGTCCAGTTGATTCTCTGTTATCTGTTACATTCTTCTTGAATCAAATCAAAGCCAGTTTATAATTTATTCTCAATTACAATTTCCAGAATCTTAGTTTCCTTGACACCCTGGTCATCAAGAATGAACAGGGTATCCTTAGTACCAACCTCTATTCCAAACCCATCGACAGGAATAGTCTGCTACATTATTCCAGCTGTCAGCCTAAAATGATAAAGACTTCCTCCCTTGTTCACAACTCAAGAGGGTCAATAGAACTGTCTCAGACTAAACCCTTACACACACTAGATTGAGGGGGATGAGAAACAAATTCCAGACAAGGGACTATCCATCAAGGATATTGGATAAATGCAAAAGTAATCTCAACACCTACAGACCATCACCTAACAATCAAACCAAAAAACCCTTTGTACATACATACCACCCCATCCAATCAACATGCCATACAGAAAACACAGGCCTTTACTCAGTAGAGCATGCCCCAGATCCCACAGTTCAAACTTCAACCTCTGATGTGCCATAAAAGACCACAAAACCTTTCTGACCATCTTGTCAGGGTCGACATTGGTAGTCTAACATGCGAACCTACCCAACAATTCCTACAGTCAGAAAATGGGTACTTTTCCTGCTACACTGCTTGAGTTGCTCCCATGTGATCAAATTTGAATATTTTATACACCCCCATACAGGTAAGGCATATGGAATTAAATGACTGAACAGGCGAGTCGAATTTTGTAGTTTATCTGATCAAATGCCTATTATACATAGGTGAGAACGCAAAGCAGATCAGGGATAGAATTTGATAGTCATAAATCTACCATATGCTTATTAAAGATAAGCTCTGGAGGCAGATTCTCATGCAGATCAGTGTCCCGCCCATAGCCCTGAACAGCTCATTTACATATAAGAAAAACATGGAAATCTCTGGAATAAGAATCACACATCTCATTGGATCAAAGATCTCAAGGTGTCATTTTATGCAACTTTCTACAACCTGCATGCCCATATAGCCGTCTTATAAGGGTTGATCCTACTGACAGATTCCCTTTACCAATTTATCAATTAAATGGCTTGCCTTGAATTTCTGCTGCACATTTTTTTTTCTAATCTGACTCTGATATTTTAGCCTCCCTTATCTTGTAAATATATCCCAGCTGCAGGGCTGGGGAGCTGCAGTCACTATCTTCTCTGTAGCCATAGACCAGGATTCAAAGAGACAGAAACCGCATGTATCCGAAACTACGCCTGCACATAATGCTTAACTTTTAAAAAAAATAAAATTGTGTGCCCGGTGGCTACCATATGAGGGCGGCGTGGTTTTGGTCACCACAGAATGAAAGTCTGAATTGTGCACTTCTTGCACCTTAGAAAATGATTGCCCAGTGACATTTACACTTCCCAGAACATATAGTCAATGTCAGCCTATGCACACTGCACATATCTTATTTTGAAGTAAAAAAACAATACAGGAACAAATACAACATTTAAAATGAAGAACAAGTAAAGGTAAATAAACCGGTATTTCAATAGGCAGCATAAGTCCCCAATAGGCAGCATAGGTCCCCAATAGGCAGGTAAATGTCCCCAATAGGCAGGTAAATGTCCCCAATAGGCAGGTAAATGTCCCCAATAGGCAGCATAGGTCCTCAATGGGCAGGTAAATGTCTCCAATAGGCAGCATAGGTCCCCAATGGGCAGGTAAATGTCCCCAATAGGCAGGTAAATGTCCCCAATAGGCAGGTAAATGTCCCCAATAGGCAGGTAAATGTCCCCAATAGGCAGCATAGGTCCTCAATGGGCAGGTAAATGTCCCCAATAGGCAGCATAGGTCCCCAATGGGCAGGTAAATGTCCCCAATAGGCAGGTAAATGTCCCCAATAGGCAGCATAGGTCCTCAATGGGGAGGTAAATGTCCCCAATAGGCAGCATAGGTCCTCAATGGGCAGGTAAACGTCCCCAATAGGCAGGCTGTTTCCCCCATATAATGCCCCATGCAGGATGTCCCCCCTTATAATGCCCCATGCAGGATGTCCCCCCTTATAATGCCCCATGCAGGATGTCCCTTTCTCCTACCATATAATGCCCCATGCAAGATATCACTCCCCTGTCTTTATAATGCCCCATGCAGGATGTCACCCCCCCAATATAATGCACCATGCAGGATATCACCCCCCTCTCTTTATAATGCCCCATGCCTCCATACATTTAAAAAAAAATATTATATATATATATATATATATATATATATATATATATAACCGTCTTATCCCGTCTGTCTAAGAAATCAGCGACGCGGGATTTCACAAAAAGATGGCGGCCGTTAGCGGCTCATCTGCCGCACGGAGGTCAGCGGCGATGCAGCCGGGAGATGACGGGCGCCAGCCGGTCATCTCCCGGCTGCTAGCAGCAGAAGGACCCCGACCGGCGGTACCGCTGCCCTTCATGCGGCTACAGTCGGGAGATCAGAGCCTAGGGCCGCTGATCTACCGACGGCAAGCAGGAAGGGAGGACCGGGAAGAGGCGCCGCCGGTCGGGATGCTTCTGCTGCGAGCAGCCGCTCATCTCCCGGCTGCTCGCAGCGGAAGTACCCGCACAGGCAGCGCCGCTCCCTGGTTCTCACTAATAAGATTCGCTGATTGGTCGCGACCGCGACCAATCAGTGATTTTGGCACCAAATTTAAACTCCGCTCTGCTGATCGGATGCGACCGCCGACCGTGACCAATCAGCATTATTGGCGCCAAATTTAAACACCGCTCTGCTGATTGTGCCCGGTCGGCCGCATACATATTCTAGAATACCCGATGCGTTAGAATCGGGCCACCATCTAGAGTGTAATATTATATATATATATATATATATATATATATATATATATATATATATATATATATATATATATATATATATATATATATACATACATACACACACCAAAAGTTTGGACACACCTTCTCATTTAAAGATTTTTCTGTATTTTCATGACTATGAAAATTGTACATTGACACTGAAGGCATCAAAACTATGAATTAACACATGTGGAATTATATACTTAACAAAAAAGTGTGAAGCAACTGAAAATATGTCTTATATTCTAGGTTCTTCAAAGTAGCCACCTTTTGCTTTGATGACTGCTTTGCACACTCTGGAAAGACGTCACCGCACCCTCTGACCTGAGACGTCACAGGGAGCGCACAGCAGGAAGACAGCGGATCTACAAAGGCACGGGGAGAGGCAAGTATCCGGCTGCCGGGGCCCTGAGCAAGCAGGAGGGAGAGGGCGCTGACACCGCTCTCCTACACCCACAGCCCAGCGGGCCGGATAAAAATCCTCCGCGGGCCGTAGTTTGAGGGCCCCTGCTGTACACCATACTAATTTAATTAAATGTCCTAATCCAAACTGCCATCTCAGGTGACCAAGACAAGGTGGTAAAATCACAAAAATAAATGAGTTTTACATACTGCTCTACTTGCTTTTTTTCACTAAAAAAGCAGAAAAACCTGATAGCTATGTGCACACTAGGCGTTTTTCTTCTACTACCCATTACTTTCAATGGGTGAAAAACGCAGAAAAAAAAAAACCGCTGAAAGTAGTGACAAAATACGGATGATAAAAAAAACAATGTGTGTGCATGAGATTTCTGAAATCTCAAAGACTTTGCTGGTACTATAAAATGCAGCTGAAAATCTGCACAAAAAAAAAAGCATTAAAAAATGCTGAAAAAATGCCTAGTGTGAACATGGCCTAAAGGTGACTTTGGGATTTCCAGTAGATTGATAATAAATAATGTCTCAGGCTATACTACCAGATTGTGAATGCTTCAACCCCAGAGTCTCCCATAAAAATCACCCGTTTCAAAAGTTGCCATCAGCTGCTCATTTTCCCTGTAGCAATCACTATAGATACAATGTATTTCATGGACTGAAGCAGGTGTGTCAAGTGGGGGGGGGGGGGTCTCAGTCCGACATTCCTAAAAGGGTACATGTAAATGGGTTGACAGAATAACAGATAACACTTTGTTAAAAGGGGTTATCAACACTTGTCTAAAAATAACAATATCAGCACACCCACTAGCGTTGCTGCAAATCAATTAACACGACACAATAGAAATCTGTAGCCTTTGGACGGGGGGTCCTGAGATCAGCCTCCTACCTAATGGCATCCACAGCTGTTTTGATTACCAGCATGAAAATGCGATATGACACGTGATATTGCATCAAGCCGGCTACTCTAAAGAAAAGCCACAGATGCAGTGAGGTAAGAATTGGTTTTCAGGGCTCCTGTCCAGTGGCCACATATGGTTATGGTGGCTAGAATGGGTCATGGGAATGTATTCACACCAACTGTAAGGGTATGTGCACACAATCAGGAGCCGCTGTGGGTTTGAAGATGCGTGTTAAGCAGCATCAAACTCGCAGCGTCCAGATGTTACAGCATAGTGGATGGATTTCTAGAAATGTCCACTATGCCTCTGTGCTACTGCTGATCACCTGCGGAAACTGACATGCGGCGTGTCTTTCAGATCCACAGCACACAAATTTCTCTTGCAGGTCCATATGTGGACTTTCCCCATAGACCTAGCCTCAATGAGGAAAGTCCGCAGGTGGAAAAAAAAACAAAACCTCCCTGCACAGCAGCTCTCTCTCGCCGCCCCCTCTCCACACCCTCCACACACAGTCGCCCCCTCTCCACACACAGCCGCCCCCCCTCCACACCCTCCACACACAGCCGCCCCCCCTCCACACCCTCCACACACAGCCGCCCCCTCTCCACACCCTCCACACACAGCCGCCCCCCCTCCACACACGGCCGCCCCCCCTCCACACCCTCCACACACAGCCGCCCCCTCTCCACACCCTCCACACACAGCCGCCCCCTCTCCACACCCTCCACACACAGCCGCCCCCTCTCCACACACAGCCGCCCCCTCTCCACACACAGCCGCCCCCTCTCCACACCCTCCACACACAGCCGCCCCCCCTCCACACCCTCCACACACAGCCGCCCCCCCTCCACACCCTCCACACACAGCCGCCCCCTCTCCACACCCTCCACACACAGCCGCCCCCTCTCCACACCCTCCACACACAGCCGCCCCCTCTCCACACCCTCCACACACAGCCGCCCCCTCTCCACACCCTCCACACACAGCCGCCCCCTCTCCACACACAGCCGCCCCCCCTCCACACACAGCCGCCCCCTCTCCACACCCTCCACACACAGCCGCCCCCTCTCCACACCCTCCACACACAGCCGCCCCCTCTCCACACCCTCCACACACAGCCGCCCCCCCTCCACACACAGCCGCCCCCTCTCCACACACAGCCGCCCCCTCTCCACACACAGCCGCCCCCTCTCCACACACAGCCGCCCCCTCTCCACACACAGCCGCCCCCTCTCCACACCCTCCACACACAGCCGCCCCCTCTCCACACCCTCCACACACAGCCGCCCCCTCTCCACACCCTCCACACACAGCCGCCCCTCTCCACAACCTCCACACACAGCCGCCCCCTCTCCACACCCTCCACACACAGCCGCCCCCTCTCCACACCCTCCACACACAGCCGCCCCCTCTCCACACCCTCCACACACAGCCGCCCCCTCTCCACACCCTCCACACACAGCCGCCCCCTCTCCACACACGGCCGCCCCCTCTCCACACACGGCCGCCCCCTCTCCACACACGGCCGCCCCCCTCTCCACACCCTCCACACACAGCCGCCCCCTCTCCACACCCTCCACACACAGCCGCCCCCTCTCCACACCCTCCACACACAGCCGCCCCCTCTCCACACCCTCCACACACAGCCGCCCCCTCTCCACACACAGCCGCCCCCTCTCCACACCCTCCACACACAGCCGCCCCCTCTCCACACCCTCCACACACAGCCGCCCCCTCTCCACACACAGCCGCCCCCTCTCCACACCCTCCACACACAGCCGCCCCCTCTCTACACCCTCCACACACAGCCGCCCTCGCTGCCCCCTCTCTACACCCTCCACACACAGCCGCCCCCTCTCCACACCCTCCACACACAGCCGCCCTCGCTGCCCCCTCTCCACACCCTCCACACACAGCCGCCCCCTCTCCACACCCTCCACACACAGCCGCCCCCTCTCCACACCCTCCACACACAGCCGCCCCCTCTCCACACCCTCCACACACAGCCGCCCCCTCTCCACACCCTCCACACACAGCCGCCCCCTCTCCACACCCTCCACACACAGCCGCCCCCTCTCCACACCCTCCACACACAGCCGCCCCCTCTCCACACACGGCCGCCCCCTCTCCACACACGGCCGCCCCCCCTCCACACACAGCCGCCCCCTCTCCACACCCTCCACACACAGCCGCCCCCTCTCCACACCCTCCACACACAGCCGCCCCCTCTCCACACCCTCCACACACAGCCGCCCCCTCTCCACACCCTCCACACACAGCCGCCCCCTCTCCACACCCTCCACACACAGCCGCCCCCTCTCCACACCCTCCACACACAGCCGCCCCCTCTCCACACCCTCCACACACAGCCGCCCCCTCTCCACACCCTCCACACACAGCCGCCCCCTCTCCACACCCTCCACACACAGCCGCCCCCTCTCCACACCCTCCACACACAGCCGCCCCCTCTCCACACACAGCCGCCCCCTCTCCACACCCTCCACACACAGCCGCCCCCTCTCCACACCCTCCACACACAGCCGCCCCCTCTCCACACCCTCCACACACAGCCGCCCCCTCTCTACACCCTCCACACACAGCCGCCCTCGCTGCCCCCTCTCTACACCCTCCACACACAGCCGCCCTCGCTGCCCCCTCTCTACACCCTCCATACAGAGAAGCCCTCGCTGCCCCCTCTCTACACCCTCCACACACAGCCACCCTCGTTGCCCCCTCTCTACACCCTCCACACACAGCCGCACTCGCTGCCCCCTCTCTACACCCTCCACACACAGCCGCTCTCGCTGCCCCCTCGCTACACCCTCCACACACAGCCGCTCTCGCTGCCCCCTCGCTACACCCTCCACACACAGCCGCTCTCGCTGCCCCCTCTCTACACCCTCCACACACAGCCGCTCTCGCTGCCCCCTCTCTACACCCTCCACACACAGCCGCTCTCGCTGCCGCCTCTCTACACCCTGCACACACAGCCGCTCTCGCTGCCCCTCGCTACACCCTCCACACACAGCCGCTCTCGCTGCCCCCTCTCTCTACACCCGCCACACACAGCCGCCCTCGCT
Source organism: Phyllobates terribilis (assembly GCF_046119375.1). NCBI lineage: Eukaryota > Metazoa > Chordata > Amphibia > Anura > Dendrobatidae > Phyllobates > Phyllobates terribilis. The sequence goes on from NW_027362762.1 coordinate 642,641,333, forward strand.
GCAGCCTCTCTACACCCTCCACACACAGCCGCTCTCGCTGCCCCCTCTCTACACCCTCCACACACAGCCGCTCTCGCCGCCTCCTCTCTACACCCTCCACACACAGCCGCTCTCGCCGCCCCCTCTCTACACCCTCCACACACAGCCGCTCTCGCCGCCCCCTCTCTACACCCTCCACACACAGCCGCTCTCGCCGCCCCCTCTCTACACCCTCCACACACAGCCGCTCTCGCCGCCCCCTCTCTACACCCTCCACACACAGCCGCTCTCGCCGCCCCCTCGCTACACCCTCCACACACAGCCGCTCTCGCTGCCCCCTCTCTACACCCTCCACACACAGCTGCCCCCTCTCTACACCCTCCACACACAGCCGCTCTCGCCGCCCCCTCTCTACACCCTCCACACACAGCCGCTCTCGCCGCCCCCTCTCTACACCCTCCACACACAGCCGCTCTTGCTGCCCCCTCTCTCTACACCCTCCACACACAGCCGCTCTCGCCACCCCCTCTCTACACCCTCCACACACAGCCGCTCTTGCTGCCCCCTCTCTCTACACCCTCCCTGCACAGCTGCTACCTAGTGGACATTTGTCATTTTGATTCTATCAATGATACATTATGGGATTACAAGTTGAGCAATTGTGGGTTGTTGCTCTATCACCATACCATTCGGGCACTCACAATGCCTAACACTGGGTGGCTCACGATGTACTAAGCCAATGTCTGGGTAAAGATGGCCCAGGGTCAAACCAAGAACAGCTGGCACTGATGTCGCGGAATTGTCGCTCTCTCGCTGAGACAGACACCCGTACAGGACTCACCCAACGTACACTCCGGTTCTGCTGCGCTACCATGCCGCACAGAAAAGGGCTTCACCACAAGAGGACGAACTACAAATTGTCTCCCTGACGGCCAAAAATCACATAGCTCAACGGCCATTTTACCGTAGTCTGTGTCTGATACGACATTGTTTCACTACAATAAAATGGCTTCTTCAATAGAGGACTGAATCCGCTCACCTCAGAGAGTGACTCATGCCGGCGTCATACAGAGCAGGAAAGAGGAGCCGCCAAGCGGAACATTGCTGCAGGGCTGAGCTCATTCTCTACAGCGACCTCGCAAGGCTGCTGTGTGGAATTACAGCTGAGAGCCATTCCATCTGTTTGCTGTATAAGCTGCTGCGTGTGGAGAGTGCAGTGGCCTTGTAGACACGTAACTGAGCAGCTGCCAACACAGGAGCTGGGGACCGCCAGAAAGCTGTCTCACAGCAACAAGCCGGCCCACGGCAACAAGCCGGCTCACGGCGACAAGCGGCTCATGGCGACAAGCTCTTGGTAGTTAATGACTGGGCTTCTGAACAGAGGCTGTGTCCACTTGTCAGATGTACACTGCTCAAAAAAATAAAGGGAACACTTAAACAACACAATGTAACTCCAAGTCAATAACACTTCTGTGAAATCTACCTATCCAGTTATGAAGCAACACTGATTGTGAATCAATTTCTCCTGCTGTTGTGCAAATGGAACAGACACCTGGTAGAAATGATAGGCAATTAGCAAGATACCCCCTATAAAGAAGTGGTTCTGCAGGTGGTGACCACAGACCATTTCTCTGTTCTCATCCTTTTTGACTGTTGTTTTGGTCACTTTTTCATTTTGCCATTGCTCTCACCCCTAGAGGTACAGTAGCATGAGGCGGTGTCTACAGTACAACCCACAGAAGTTGCTCAGGTAGTGCAGCTCATCCAGTATGGCACATCAGTGCGAGCTGTGGCAAGAAGCGTAGCTGTGTCTGTCAGCACAGTGTCCAAAGCATGGAGCAGATACCAGGAGATGTGGATGGAGCCATAGGAGGGCAACAACCCAGCAGCAAGACCGTTACCTCCTCCTTTGTGCAAGCAGGAACAGGAGGAGCACTGCCAGAGCCCTGCAAAATGACCTCCAGCAGGCCACAAATGTGCATGTGTCTGTACAAACGGTTAGAAACCGACACCATGAGGGTGGTATGAGGGCCCGATGTCCACAGATGGGGGTTGTGCTTGTAAAGGACATATTGATACTCATGCTAGAGCAACTCCATTTTGTCTGCTTGATTAAAATCATGTTATCACTCCTTGCATAACATACATTCTTTCTTTCTCTTCCCATGCAACTTTCTCACACTAACTTTTTATATCAAGAACATTTTGCCAGACACTCTGCTCCTGTTATCTAACTAGTCTAGGCCAGGATTGACCTTGTAAATTTCCAGCGTGCTTCGAACTAACGATAATATGACCATATATGTGTTTCCGTAATAATTGTACTAACATTGGTTCAAGCCTGTAGTACGGCAGTAGATGATTGGACATTAATAAACTCAAAACAATATAAAATGCTAAGCAAAATAAACGGGATCAGAGATTCTTTGAATCCTCCCAATACAGAGCACGCATTGCCTCCGTTTGGTTTTCTGTGGATTGCGCAATCAACATAATAATTTGACACTCACTTGGTCAACCGTGAAGGCTTATTGCCACCAGGATTGGCAAAGTTGCCACTGGCACCCTGTGCTCTTCACAGATGAAAGCAGGTTCACACTGAACACATGTGACAGACGTGACAGAGTCTGGAGATGCCGTGGAGAGCGATCTGCCTGCAACATCCTTCAGCATGACCGGTTTGGCAGTGGGTCAGTAATGGTGTGGGGTGGCATTTCTTTGGAGGGCCGCACAGCCCTCCATGTGCTCGCCAGAGGTAGCCTGACTGCCATTAGGTACCGAGATGAGATCCTCAGACCCCTTGTGAGACCATATGCTGGTGCGGTTGGCCCTGGGTTCCTCCTAATGCAGGACAAAGCTAGACATCATGTGGCTGGAGTGTGTCAGCAGTTCCTGCAAGATGAAGGCATTGAAATTATGGACTGGCCCGCCCGTTCCCCAGACCTGAATCCGATTGAGCACATCCGGGACATCATGTCTCGCTACATCCACCAACATCACGTTGCACCACAGACTGTCCAGGAGTTGGCGGATGCTTTAGTCCAGGTCTGGGAGGAGATCCCACAGGAGACCACTCGCAACCTCATCAGGAGCATACCCAGGCGTTGTAGGGAGTTCATACAGGCACGTGGAGGCCACACACAATACTGAGCCTCATTTTGATTTAAGGACATTACATCAAAGTTGAATCAGTCTGTAATGTGTTTTTCCACTTTAATTTTGGGGGTGACTCCAAATCCAGGCCTCCATTGGTTAATAAATTTGATTTCCAATGATGATTTTTGTGTGATTTTGTTGTCAGCACATTAAACATTGTACAGAACAAAGTATTCAATGAGAATATTTCATTCATTCAGATCTAGGATGTCTTATTTGAGTGTTCCCTTTATTTTTTTGAGCAGTGTATATTCTTTTACGGACCAGGCATAAAGTGCCCTGTATTTACGGACTGTCCTGGAATTTCTGGTCGGTTGGCGACCCTACTCTTGACTAGTGATTACCGTGCCAGCAATGTACTTGCCAGGGCTGGTGAAGGTACGCTGGCAGACAGGTGGCATATTCTGTGATCCTGCCAGTGGACACGACGGACCAGAGGACACCTTGGGTTGTAGTAGACAAGACATGGGTGAAACTAGGCTGTAGGAAATATGTCATCTACGTTGCCAACGGCTGTCATTATGCTAAGTTCACACAAGCATATAAAAAAATAAATTTTTACCTACAAAAAACATGAGTATCATGTATTGTCATGCATATGTCTGTTTTATACATTCGTATGGCATCTATTATAAGACCTCAACAATTAATAACAGTTTCAAGATCAAATACAGTTTCCTATGTTAATAATGGCGACGTATCCATAAAAGTCGATGCTATTCAGTTCCTCCTTGTGGGATCCGATTTTCTGGTGCACCTATGGACTTGAATGGGCAAGTTGAATCCTAAATATGAAAGAGAATAGTGAATGCTGCATTTTTTTTTTCACACAGACTTTTGATGTGTTTGAAAAACTCAACAGTCCATTGGAATAATATTACTCTGAATAATGTCCGTGTGATGTCAAAGCAAGTCAAAGCAAGCGAAGTCAAAGCAAGTTTTGAGCAGGGAAAGTCCACTCAATAAAGAATAAGGTTAGGACAATATATAACCAACAAATAAAGTAGCACTCTGTAGAACTATAGTATGCAAACATGAAATACAGCGGGGAAAATAAGTATTTGATACACTGCCAGTTTTGCACATTTTCCCACCTACAAAGAATGGAGAGGTCTGTAATTTTTATCGTAGGTACACTTCAACTGTGAGAGACAGAATCTAAAAATAAAAAACAGAAAATCACATTCACATTGTATAATTTTAAAATAATTAAATTGCATTTTATTGCACAAAATAAGTACTTGATCACCTACCAACCAGCAAGAATTCTTGCTCTCACAGACCTGTTAGTTTTTCTTTAAGAAGCCCTCTTACTCTGCACTCATTACCTGTATTAATTGCACCTGTTTGAACTCGTTACCTGTATAAAAGACGTCCGCACACTCCATCAATCACAGTGCAACCTCTCCACCATGGGCAAGACCTAAGATCTAAGGTCACCAGGGACAAAACTGTAGACCTGCACAAGGCTGGTATGGGCTAGAAGACAATAGACAAGCAGCTTGGTGAGAAGGCAGCAACTATTGGCACAATTATTAGAAAATGGAAGAAACACAAGATGACTGTCAGTCTTCCTCGGTCTGGGGCTCCATGCAGGATCTTGCCTTGTGGCGTAAGGATGATTCGGAGAAAGGTCAGGAATCAGCCCAGAACTACATGGGAGGACCGGGTCAATGACCTAAAGAGAGCTGGGACCACAGTCTCAAACATTACCGCTAGTAACACACTATGCCGTCTTGGATTAAAATCCTTCAGGACACTCAAGGTCCCCCTGCTCACCCCAGCATATATCCAGGCCCGTTTGAAGTTTGCCAATGACTATCTGTATGATCCATAGGAGGCATGGGAGAAGGTTATGTGATCAGATGAGACCAAAATAGAACTTTTTGGTATCAGCTCCATTTGCCATGTTTGGAGGAAGAAGAAAGATGACAACCTCAAGAACACCGTCCCAACCGTGAAGCATGGTGGAAGAAATATACTTTGGGGGTGCTTTCCTGCAAAGGGGACAGGACAACTGAATCTTATTGAAGTGAGGATAGATGGAGTCATGTATCGCAAGATTTTGGCCAAAAACCTCCTTCCCTCAGGAAAAGCATTAAAGATGGGTTGTGGCTGGGTCTTCCAGCATGACAATGACCCGAAACACACAGCCAGGGCAACTAAGGAGTGGCTCCGTAAGAAGCATTTCAAGGTCCTGGAGTGGCATAGCTAGTCTCCAGACCTGAACCCAATAGAAAATATTTGGAGGGAGCTGAAACTCAATGTTGCACAGTGACAGCCCCGAAACCTGAAAGATCTGGAGAAGATCTGTATGGAGGAGTGGGTCAAAATCCCTGCTGCAGTGTATTTATACATGGTCAAGAAGTACAGGAAACGTCTGAACCTCTGTAATTGCAAACAAAGGTTTCTCTACCAAATATTAAGTTCTGTTTTTCTATTGTATCAAATACTTATTTCATGCAAGAAAATGCAAATTAATTATGTAAAAATGTTTTTCTGTTTTTTATTTTTAGATTCTGTATCTCACAGTTTTAGTGTACCTACGATAAAAATTACAGACCTCTCTATTCTTTGTAGGTGGGAAATCTTGCTAAATTGGCAGTGGATCAAATACTTATTTTCCCCACTATATTGTTATGTTCACGCCGCTAGGTTTAGATAGGGGCAAGACAGGTCTCATGAATTCTTGGAATCCCGGGGGAACTGTTACTCAGGGCGACCATACATTGCAGCTTTCCCAGGCATAAGATGTATTCACGTGCTGGAACAGACACACTTAACAGAGTCCTCATGAACAGGTGATCAGTAGAATTTAATGTAGGAGCATGGCCAGTACAAATCAAGTCCTTTACAGCAACAGGCTTTCCCTTATTCAACATCAAACAGTTTCTTCACAAAGGCATAGTAGTACACAGCAATCTTTAGAGCACTGTGAGATGGAGAAGGGGGGAGGGTTTACTGAGAGAGATGATCCCTGTGACACAATTCCTTCCAGTCCTTATCTTCCTGCCCGATGATACACTTTCTCAACTAGGGGTTTCTGACCTTTGCCCAGCTTCACTCCTTACTGGATTTGTGTTCCACTATGGTTCACTTGCCTGAACTTCTTTGTGATACAGATCACGCACACCACTCATCCCTTCGGCTGCTGCCAGAATAGTAAACAACTTCCCCACATCCCCCTGGGGCTCTGCTAACCACTCCTTGTCTCCTGTGATTGTGTTAACTCTTCTAGTTGCTGGATGCTTTTGAAGCAACAGCACTATTTCTGCATGTCACAGTATATGAAATTTGAACTGCATTACTGCTTTAGAAAATAGGAATAACTGAGAATACTTAACGCATAAATTGGCCAATTCATGTGTACTCGGCAGCCACAGTAAGCCTACTCTCATTGATGGGAACCTATCTAGTGTGAATCCTTTCTTAGCCTGAAGCCTACATGTATATGGGAAGGTAGGATCCTGACTGAGCACTTTCAAAACGAGCTGTCTAGTAGTGGACAACCCTTCTAATCTGCATCTTTCTTTATTTCTCACCCCTTCCTTCTCCATTATTCCTTAGAGCCTGATCCCTCCTGTCAGCACTATCCCCACATCCCATGTTCTTGCCAGATCATTGGAGCGCTCAAGCCAGCTTTAGTGTCCCTGTGCTTCTCCAATGCTGCTGCAGTATTGGGGAACGCACAATTTGGATCATTGGCACATCTTCCTGAAGATGACAAGTGAGAACAACCCATTAATATGGAGCACATGAACTCAGTAATTTATATCTAACATTTAGATATATATTGTTACATCTAAGTAAATGTGGTTTGCTTAAAGGGGTTATCCAATATATTAAAAATCCCGCACAGAGGCAACAAGATATGTAAAACAGTGAAATTATATATATTCAGCCTTTTATTCCCAGCTTTTCCAGTGCCATGTCACTGATGCTTATGTTTACATTGGCAGCAATTGTCACAGTAGGATGCAGCTCAAGACCACTGAGGCCGGTGATTGGCTGCAGACGTCATGGGACATACAGCCTATGACAACTGTAGCCAATGCAAACAGAAGCATCATGGAAGCATTGTCAGAACTGCCAGGAGTTAAAGGTTGTGTGTCTACTATTTCATTCATTTATGTGTATTGCTGCTTGTGTAAAGCTTTTTCAGTATCTGGGAAATCCCTTTAAAGGGAATCTGTCACCAGGTTTTTGCTATCCCATCTGAGAGCAGCATGATGTAGAGGTTTATTATTAGAAATCATTATTTAACGGCCTTCTGCTCGATCTCGAGCCATGGCCACTTGTTGGATGAATGATCTATAGAAAGATTGATCTTGTGCAAGCCTATATAGGTCCACCAGGGTCTTCTCCATGATTATCTTTCTAGTATCAAGCCATCGGGTTGCTGGTCTTCCTCTTCGCCTTATGCATTGTATTCTTCTGACCATGATGTCCTTCTCCGGTGATTTCTCTCTTTGTATGATGTGTCTAAAGTAGGCAAATCGTAGCTTGGTGATCCTTGCTTCGAGTGATATGCTTGGCTTGATTTGTTCCAAAATTGATTGTGCATCTTGCCATGAATGGTATTGATAACATCCTGATATAGCACCATATTTCGAAGACATTGATTCTTAGAAATCTTGTTTATTTATCTCTCAGGATTTGCATCCGCATGTTGCTTCAGAAAAGATCAAACTATGTATTATATGCATGTCTTTGTCTCCAGTGAAATGCTCCTCAATTTGAAGACTTTGTCCAGTAACTTCATTGTTGATTTGCCCATAGTTATTCTCCTATTCACTTTCGGTGACATCACTGCTTCTTGAGTTATCTTTGATCCGAGTAGGTTGAAGTCCTTTACAACTTCTAGTTCGTTGCGGTCCATCTCAAATGTGTCAAAACTGGCAGTAGTCAATACCTTTGTCTACTTTGTATTGAGTAGCAGTTAGTGATGAGCGAGCATGCTTGTTACTCGAGATTTACGAGCATGCTCGGGTGTTTTCCGAGTATCTTCAGCGTGCTCGGGTGTTATGTTATGTGTGCCTGTTTATTAGGCATTCCTCACATGTATTAAAGCTGTCAAACAGTCGCAAATCATGTGCACAAAATGTCTAAAACATAACGGCCGAGCACGCTGAAGATACTCGTTGAGCACCCGAGCATGCTCGTCGAATGGGTTAACAGAACCTACTTGCTCATCACTAGTAGCAGTCCCATGGTCGAGCTTTCAATCTTGATACTCCGTAATAAGTCCTTCAAAACTTATGCTACTGCAATGCCCTGCACATGGGGTAAGTGATGTAGCGAATCAGAAGAACTACACTACATTTATAATTGTAGCTATTTACTTACATTATTATTATTATTACACCTACAATGTATTGGGATAGGATCTTGGAGATAGGAATACCCCTTTAAGGTTTCATTGCAGATGGCAACAGAATAAGTAATATTCATCTCCATAGTGACACACAATGGAGCCACAAGGCTCTTATTGTACTGGGGTAAGCTGATCAGCCTCACCCTTTCTGAAGAACCTTATGAAAAAGTAATTCTCTATAGGATACCTAGAACTAGAGCAATCTTGTGCTATACCTTGAAGACTTTACATAAGAAAAAAATAAAATTGTTTGCTTATTATTGTGGAGCTCCTGCTCGGACACAGACATTCTAACAGAAAAAAAATGGAAACTTTCTTTTTATTCATCTATTACAAACCTCTCTATATTTAAAGGTGTTTTCCAGGATTTATTTGTGTACTTTTTTCACTCCCTGGCTTGCCCACTATAAAAATGACAAAATGGGTATTACTCATTCAGCATAGCTCCAAGCAGCTTCTCCTCTGCTGCCCCCAATCTTTATTAACAATTTGTACAATCTGTAAAGGTTAATGTACGAGAAAAACAATCATTTTCATCAGAGTTTTATCAGATTTTCATCAGAGTTTAGTTAGTTTTTTTCACTGATGAGAAAAAAAAGTTGCTCTACCTTCTCCTAACAATCTGCCAGGGAAAATTGGACAGCACATGTATGAGATCCAAATGCTGTCAGATCTTTTCACAGACACACAGACTTTCATTGCCAAGTTTGATCCAAAACTTGCATCAATATCGGTCATGTCTCCGTGATTTTTCATGGACCACTTTGGTCCACAAAAAATGACTGACATGTAAACAGCCCCATAGACTATCGCAGGTATGAGTGCTAACTATGAAAAACACAGACAGCAGTCGTATGTAAAAAACTGACACTTGAATGAACTCATAAGGGTAATTTGGTCAAGTAAGAAGGATCTGAAAAACATATCTAACAGTGTTATGCATCTGGGTTCGAACCCTTGAGCCTGTGCTATGTGGTCAGCTTCTCTATCCGCCGAACCTCAGCAAATACACCTTTTCACCGGGTGTTTAGTTTCTGTTATTCTTGCTTCAGTCTTTTTAGGGTAACAGGTATTTTAATTTACTTATTTGTCTGCCCTATCACCTTTCAGGTGCGGCTTTATATACTTTCCCCTTGCTGGTATTTCCAGCTGGTAATATGCAAATTGTCTCTTCAGAGAGGAAGAGTACTAGAACTCTAGTGCCACCTATAGGAAGTAGCAGTTCTAAAAGTCAATATTAACCCTTTAACGAGCCTTATCACATGACTTATTATAAAAGCCAGAACCAAAAACTCAATTTGCAGATACTGTGTTTCGGGGTACTGTCCTTTGTCAGTGCAAAGTGTGAGTTCTGGTTTGGCTGGGTGAGAGGCATCAGACCGGTATCTAAGGGGTAACTTTTCTCCTTGCGGAGAGTGACATGTTAAGCATGTCAAGGTGAGGAGACTTTTTAAGCCCCAATGCTGTTCTGGGAAATATGCAAATTGTCTCTTCAGAGAGAAAAAGAACTAAAAGACACAGTTTGCATATTCCCTGGAGGAGCATTGCGGCTTAAAAAGTCTCCTCACCTTGACATGCTTATCATGTCACTCTCCCTGCATCTATCTTCTGTTTCTTTTTAGGAAGTAAGCAGAATATTTTCTAACATAACATATTTAATCGTTTATTTTGTATTTCGTGGTTTGCTTTACTCACTCTGGGATCTCTTTCTATTTCAGCACACTTTCCCTTCTGTAGCTAATTTGTACTCTGCTCTGCCCTCCGGTTCTTTAGTAGGAACGTGAAGCGCTCGACGTCTTTTCTGGGTGCATAGGTCCGAATTGCCATTGTCTAGTCTGTAGTTAGGGCTATCTCAGCTCACGCAGGAACCACTAGGGACTGTGGGGTCAGGATCTCTAGTCTGTACACAAACTGGCAAGGTCAGTTGCAGTTTTTAGTGTGTTATCTATTTTCCTGAGTGAGTTGCTACACTATCATAAAAAGTAGAGATTGTAATTCTTGACACTGGTTTTGCATGTAATATAAAAAGAAATAAGGCTGTATAGCTTTGTTTCCCTTTGCTCATTAAACTGGTCAGTTGCTACTCCGCAGACACAACCTCTAGGGCCTTTGCGGCGAAGGCAGATTCTTTTATAGGTTTTAAAGGGTGAAAACCAGGGAGTTAACCCCTTTACCCCTCAGGGTGGTTTGCACGTTAATGACCAGGCCAATTTTTACAATTCTGACCACTGTCACTTTATGAAGTAATTACTCTGGAACGCTTCAACGGATCCCCCTGATTCTGAGACTGTTTTTTTGTGACATATTGTACTTCATGATAGTGGTAAAATTTCTTCAATATCGCTTGCGTTTATTTGTGAAAAAATCTGAAATTTGGCGAAAATTTTGAAAATTTGGCAATTTTCAAAATTTAAATTTTTATGCCCTTAAATAAGAGCGATATGTCACACAAAATAGTTAATAAATAACATTTCCCATATGTCTACTTTCCATCAGCACAATTTTGGAACCAACATTTTTTTTTATTAGGGAGCTATAAGGGTTAAAAGTTGACCAGCGATTTCTCATTTTTACAACAAAATTTACAAAACCACATTCAAGAAGTATATTAACCCTTCAGGTGCTTCACAAGAATTTTTGGAAAGTGAAAGAAAAAAATGAACATTTAACTTTTTTCACAAAAATGTTACTTTAGACCCCAATGTTTTTATTTTTGCAAGGGTAACAGGAAAAATTGGACCCCAAAATTTGTTGTGCAATTTCTTCTGAGCACGCCGATACCCAATATGTGGGGGAAACGACTGTTTGAGCATATGGTTGGATTCGGAAGGGAAGGACTTTTTGAATGTAAAATTTGCTTGAATAATTAGCGGACGCCATGTTGCGTTTGGAGAGCCCCTGATGTACCTAAATAGTGGAAACCCCCCACAAGTGACACCATTTTGGAAACTAGACCCCTCAGGGAACTTATCTAGATGTGTGGTGAATACCCTGAACCCCCAGGTGCTTCACAGAAGTTTATAACATGGAGCCGTGAAAATAAAAAAATTAAACTTTTTCCACAAAAATTATGTTTTAGCACCATTTTTTTATTTTCACAATGGTAAGAAGAGGAAATGGACCCCAAAAACTTTTCTGAAATTTCTCCTGAGTACGCCGATACCCCATATGTGAGGAAAATACACTGTTTTGGCGCACGGCAGGGTTCACAAGGGAAGGAGCACTATGTGACTTTTTGAATGCAAAATTGGCTGGAATTGAGAGCAGATGTCATGTCGCGTTTTGAGAGCCCCTGATGCGCCTAAACAGTGGAAACCCCCCACAAGTGACCCCATTTTGGAAACTAGACCGCTCAAGGATTTTATCAAGGGGTATAGTGAACATTTTGAACCCAGAGGTACGACACAGAAATTGATAACATTAGGTCATCATATTGAATAAGTTGTCATTAGTCTTGAACGCAAGTGCTCGCTACTTCAGTTTGCATCGGGTACTCAGGTATGCACCATGTATCGCGGGTGCTCGAGTGACATGCTCGAGTCCCCGCCCGCATGTTTCACTGTTGTTAGACACCCAAGAAAAAACATGCGGGGATCGCTCGTGCATGTCAGGCAATCCCCGCAAGGTTTTTTTGGTCGCAAAGCATATGGGGCGGAGACTCGAGCATGTTGTGGCGCCCCTGAGGGTTCGGTCGCCACAAGGGGGGATACTGCAGTCTGTCAGCAGGTGTAGTGTCTCCTCACCCAGGTAAGGAAGGTGCACTGGTCAGGACCCTGAATCTACATTCAACACTACACACTCCTGACCTATGGGAGGCAAGTATGCACCATAGTGCTGCCTCAGCAGGATCACAAGTGAGGGGAACCAAAAGTTAGGGGAACCATGTAGTGGGTGAAGGGTAGAACACAGTTTTAGTTTGCACACATAGTTTCATATATAATAGCCAGCCATCTTAAGAACAAGGTTCTTTGATTGTGGTCTTTGCAGCTGACAGTGGCCTTGTGTAGGAGCCTGCAGTGTGCTGAAGATGCACGGTCCTCGTGCTCTGACCTTGACATGAGGAGCGGGTATGAGTTAACAGTGTCTCTATCCCGGTCAAGTTCCCTTGCTTAAGAAGGTCGGGAGCTATAGTGACAGTGTAGCACCCTGAGGATTCGGCTGCTACAGGGGTATTGCACCTCAACCCAGAGGTGTGATATTCCACTCCCGGGTAAGGATGGAGTGTGGAACTGAGCTAGTAGGCTGCATGCACTACACACATCCCATTTCCGGGGAACAGACCGATGGTACTCCCACTAGAGAAATGTGCAGGTACGACAGTGTCTGTTCCTGGCTGGAGTGGGAGGGGGGTGGAACATCCCAGTAGTGTAGGGGCAGATAGGGGGAGCAGCCTGGGTAAAGTTAGGAGCTCATTGGGTGCTGGTCACCTGAGCTCACACATAGAGGGAGTATATAAGGTGGGCACCATCTTAGATCAGGGTCAGTCAGTCAGTCAGTTGTCAGTCTGTGAGACGTCAGTCTGTCAGAGTGTAACCTGAGAAGCAGAGCAGAGGAGAAGAGAGAGAGACCCAGAGGCGCAGAGGGGACCCCAAGAGCTCATAAGAGAGCTAATAGGGTGAAGGGTCGGCAACAGGGTACCGGATCCCAAGCTGGCAGAGGCTACAGCACACCTTAGCCAGGAACCGGAGGTCGTGGGCAGGATCTGCCACGATCACCCACTAAATCCACCCGGAAGGCAGACCAAGAATAGGGTCAGGGAGCCCAGAGGAGGCTTGACCAACAAGAGGCCCGAGGGAGCCGGACTTAGGTGGATCCCTGGTGGGAACGGCCAGAAGAAGGGAGAGACAGAAAGGAGCTCAGGACCACACTCCGGAGTTGCCTGGGAGTTGACCGAGTCCAGGACCTGGTGGACGCAGCACGGCTTGGGTGGTCACTGCTGTACACAGTGACCCGAGCAACACCAGTAAGTAAAACCCTGGAACTGCATTTTATGCCTCTGAGTCTCCTTGCTGCACCTTCACAACCACCATCCTCCACGGCTGACCCCCTGAGGCTATACCCCTCCCGTTGGGGGTTATACTACCTAAGCTGCACTCACATCATCAGCCTCAGTGGACTCTGCTGCAGCGGCGGCCGTATTGACCGCAAATCAACGGGTGGCGTAGTCGACACAAAAGAACATCTAGTAACATCATAAGGACTGCCACACACTGAGCTTGACACCCTGGGCACGGACCGGGTCACCGCCACTCGGAGACTACAACCCCCATCTGATCCGGCTCCGGGTATCCCTAACAGCACTGGCCCAGGGGGCGCGTCAACTTTGGCGTAGTCGGCAGGATAACGTGCCCGCAACAACCGGGTACTGCGTGCCTGAAGAAAAGTTCACCGTTACCTCAAAAAGAAGTCTCCTGCCGGTTCCGGAGGGTCCCCGCCAACGGACCCCATCACAGGTCGTTTCCCGCCGGTTGTCCGCCATTTGCAGCTTCTTCCCGCCATCCATGGAGTTTCCCGCCACTGGGAGACGATTCCCGCCATTTCCAAGGATTTCCCGCCTTGGGGGAGCGGACGCCATTATGGGCGTGCCAGAGGGTGGCAAAAGGCCACCTCCCATCGTGGGCCAGGTCGAAGAATGGCGCCAAAAGCGGAAACCGCGCCCACCAACAGAGACTGTGATGCTGGAAGTGTCCATCAGCGTAAGAGAACTGCCCCTGGAACTGAAGTTGCCCCGGGACCACCCTCGATGTGGGCGGAGACAGAACAAGAGAACAAAGATGGGTGTCGCCTGGAGCAGTCTGGAGAGAGCGCACCCGGAGACAAGACGTCTGGAAGAGAGTCCAGAGAAAGCCTACCCGGAGATGGAGGGAGAGTCAGGCAGCACCGACCCAGTGGTCAGGAGCCTGTTGCAGGTCGCCACTCCAGAAGGCCTGCTGGAGATCCTAGCACAGCTCCCCCGAGACCGGGAGTGTGCACAGACCGCGCTGGAGGGCCTCGCACGGAGGATGGCCCGGGTGCAGCGGGAGACGTTGGCGGAGTGGAGCCGAGAGATGGCCCAGCAGACCGAAACCCGTCAGCGGAGCACGCCACCCGAGACGAGGAGACAGACCGCCTCTGAGGATGGCGCAGGAGGAATGAAGGCAGGAGACGGCGCCGAGAAGGGAGCTGAACGGACGGAGGCAGGTAAAGGGGACGTCTCTACCCCGAGCCGAGAAACCGCGTGCCTGCCCCAGCTCCCCGTCGCAGAGCCCGAAATTCCCCCTGCCGTGCCCGTCGCTGCATCGTCACCGCCGCCGACTAGGCCTCAACCGGAAACCGCGGCCGCGACCCCTGTGACGTCACACGCCTCGACCTCGAGCGTGGCCAAGCAGGAAATACCACCGGCCTGGTCGCAAGGCCTAGTACCCCCGGGCGCCGCCATTCCAACAGCGCCCCCTACCTCCGCGGAGCCACCGGCCTGGCCGCAGAGCCGAGTAACCACGGGCGCCGCCGTTCTTACGGTGCCCTTTTACTTTAGCGTGCCCCAAGCCTGGTCGCAAGGCCTGGTCAACCCGGGCGCCGCTACCACCACAGCGCCCATAACACCTAAAGTACCGCACCTGGGTGAGGATCTATTCGCCCAGCATACATGCCCGGATGGGCAGCCCTTCATATGGCCACCGGAGTTTCACCATCCCCGACTCCGGAAAGAGAGACCCCTAGATGAACCCCTGATTCCGGTTCCGAAGCCCGCAAGGAGGACCTCGCCCCCGCTGGAGGAGGCACAGTTCGAGTGGGACCCCACTGGAGAAGACCTCATGGGGTTCACTCAGGAGACTCGGGCGGCCGCAGCAGAGCGTGCAGAGTGCTGCCGCCAGCAGCTCGAGGTCTTCGAGAGGGAGCGGAGAGAGAGGCGGGTCCGGGAACAGCAAGCGCAGATAAGGAGCGTGGAGCAGAAGAGCCGGACCAGGAGGAATCCCCGTGCAGCACATGGTCCCCCTTCCACCGGGACTGTGATAAAATTCAACATGCAGCACGGATGGGGCTTCATTAGAGACCATCAGACCCCCGGCGACGTCTTTGTAACTCGCAGAGACGTAGAAAGCCATCTGCCGGAGGGACACAGAGGTCGTGACCTGTATGTAGGGGACGAGGTCACCTTCACCCGGCACAAGTGTGCCAAAGGACCCTACGCCCTCCATGTGCATCGCCTGACGGAGGAGGAGCTGCGGTGTGAGGAGGAGCAAGAGGACCCGGACGGGTCTGAAACTGAAACCAACCAACAAGAAAGAGCAGGAGGACGCCGTCGTTGAAGTACGGTAGAGAGAGACTGTACATAGTTACCCGTCAGGGTATAAGAACTGTTCTAGTTAAAATATAGTCCCCGTTGGGACCAGCCAATTGAACTGATGCCCGCGTGTCCCTAGTTCCTAATACCTGGCCGAGGACTGAGAGTGGCCATATCCCCTTGTATATAGTTGCGCTTCCTAAAGCGCCCCCTACCGGTTTTATAGGGAACTGTTTTATTCCAAGAGAGACTGTCGCACTTTACCCGGTCACAAGTTGCACCGTGACCGGAGGAACCAGAAACAAGAATGTTATTTATATGAAAAGTTTATTGCTGATATATCTATATGATGTTTTCTATGTTTATGTTTATGAAAAAAAAAAAAAAATTGTATGTTTTGGATGTTTATATTTTACAGCCCGAGGACGTGCTGTGATTTACCAGGGGGGAATGTAGCACCCTGAGGATTCGGCTGCTACAGGGGTATTGCACCTCAACCCAGAGGTGTGATATTCCACTCCCGGGTAAGGATGGAGTGTGGAACTGAGCTAGTAGGCTGCATGCACTACACACATCCCATTTCCGGGGAACAGACCGATGGTACTCCCACTAGAGAAATGTGCAGGTACGACAGTGTCTGTTCCTGGCTGGAGTGGGAGGGGGGTGGAACATCCCAGTAGTGTAGGGGCAGATAGGGGGAGCAGCCTGGGTAAAGTTAGGAGCTCATTGGGTGCTGGTCACCTGAGCTCACACATAGAGGGAGTATATAAGGTGGGCACCATCTTAGATCAGGGTCAGTCAGTCAGTCAGTTGTCAGTCTGTGAGACGTCAGTCTGTCAGAGTGTAACCTGAGAAGCAGAGCAGAGGAGAAGAGAGAGAGACCCAGAGGCGCAGAGGGGACCCCAAGAGCCCATAAGAGAGCTAATAGGGTGAAGGGTCGGCAACAGGGTACCGGATCCCAAGCTGGCAGAGGCTACAGCACACCTTAGCCAGGAACCGGAGGTCGTGGGCAGGATCTGCCACAATCACCCACTAAATCCACCCGGAAGGCAGACCAAGAATAGGGTCAGGGAGCCCAGAGGAGGCTTGACCAACAAGAGGCCCGAGGGAGCCGGACTTAGGTGGATCCCTGGTGGGAACGGCCAGAAGAAGGGAGAGACAGAAAGGAGCTCAGGACCACACTCCGGAGTTGCCTGGGAGTTGACCGAGTCCAGGACCTGGTGGACGCAGCACGGCTTGGGTGGTCACTGCTGTACACAGTGACCCGAGCAACACCAGTAAGTAAAACCCTGGAACTGCATTTTATGCCTCTGAGTCTCCTTGCTGCACCTTCACAACCACCATCCTCCATGGCTGACCCCCTGAGGCTATACCCCTCCCGTTGGGGGTTATACTACCTAGCTGCACTCACATCATCAGCCTCAGTGGACTCTGCTGCAGCGGCGGCCGTATTGACCGCAAATCAACGGGTGGCGTAGTCGACACAAAAGAACATCTAGTAACATCATAAGGACTGCCACACACTGAGCTTGACACCCTGGGCACGGACCGGGTCACCGCCACTCGGAGACTACAACCCCCATCTGATCCGGCTCCGGGTATCCCTAACAGCACTGGCCCAGGGGGCGCGTCAACAGCTCCACAAGCAAAAGGATCCCAGGGAGCACGGACGGAGCGGCGTACGCCACCTGTACTCTCCATTCTGGCCCTGCCAGAGGGACTCCTGCTGCAAGAGGGGTACCGGCCCCCGACATCTGACTTTGCTACTTCACATCTCTGTCAGAGAAGCCCGGTAGGCTGCAGTGGATCCCGTCGGGTGACAGGTGGTATGGAATTGCCGTCTTACCCTACATCTGTGCATAGTCCAGAGGGAGACCCAGCCTTTGCATACACATGGACAGGAGAGATTCAAAGGGGACTGTTAGGAACACTCGGAGGGTCCTGATCGAGGTACTTGAATACCTTGGGTGCGCTGAGCCCTCATCCCTGGTGGCCGCAGTGATCCGTGAGGAGCTGGGAGAAGCCTTGCCGCTGCTTAAAACAACTGTGAGTAAAAGACCTGGAAGACTATCCCTATGGCCTCTGGTTCCTTCATTTCTGCACTGCACAACACAGCACCTGAGTGACCCAGGACTACTCTCCCCATCCTCCTGTCACATCTGCCCTGAGGCCCTTCTCCGCCTGTGGGGAGTTATAACATCGCCTGCTACCACTACATCCAGCCTCAGAGGACTGCTAGCAGCGCTGGTGGCGCATCACCAGACACCACAGGTGGCGTAGTCGATAAATACCACTCAACCCTGAAAGCCCATTACTTTTTAATGTGACGGCCCTGGGCACGGAACGGGTCCAGGCCACGACTGCCTCCCCAACATCTGACCCGGCTCCGAGTACCCCATTTCCCAGGGAAGGCTGTGAGCGTCACAATGTCACTCGAGCACCCGCTATACTTGGTGCATACCCAAGCAGTCGATGCAAACTCAAGTAGATAGCACTTGCGCTCAACACTAGTCACCATTTTGTCACTTTTTTTTTCTTTACTTTTGAAAAAATCCCAACCCCAACACAACCCTAACCGTAGCACAACCCTAACCCCAACCCTAATCCTAGCACAACCCTAGCACAACCCTAACCCTAGCACAACCCTAACTCAACCCTAACCCTAGCACAACCCTAACCCTAACACAACCGTAACTCTAGCACAACCCTAACCCTAGCACAACCCTAACCCTAGAGTGTATTTTTTACTCCTTTCCTCGTGCCGTATAAGTGATTAAATGACTTTATTTTTCGGGTCGGTGCGATTACAGCGATACCAGATTTATACCAGGTTTTTATAATTGACAGCTGTCACACACTAAAAGACGCTTTTTTTTGCAACGATTCGTGTTTGCATCGCCATATTGTGAGAGCTATAATTTTTCCATATTTCGTGCAACAGAGTCATGTGACAGTGTGACAGCTTGTTTTTTTAGGGACGAGTTGGTGTTTTTAATGGTAACATTTTCAGGCACGTGACATTTTTTGATTGCTTTCTATACCGATTTTTGGGAGGCAGAATAAACAAAAACCAATAATTCAGGAATAGTTTTTTTTTTTTTTTTTATGCAGTTCTGGTAAAATTGATAAGGCAGTTTTATTCTTTGGGTCAGTACATTTACAGCGGTACCACATTTATATAGTTTTTTTATGTTTTGGCGCTTTTACACAATAAAAACTTTTATAGAAAAAAGAATATTTTTTGCATCGCTTTATTCTGAGAGCTATAACTTTTTTATTTTTCAGCTTATGGATCTGTATGGCAGCTTCTTTTTTGTGGGACAAGATGACGTTTTCAGAGGTACTATTTCGTCTTTTTGATCGTGTTTTATTCCATTTTTTGTTTGGTGGTATGATGATAAAGCATCGTTTTTTTTTGTTTTTTTTTACCATCTTCATTAAAGGGGTTAACTAGTGAGACAGTTTTATAGGTCAAGTTGTTCCGGACGAGGTGATACCAAATATGTGTACTTTTATTGTTTTTTGTTTTTTTTCATAATACTATTTATTGATGGGTACAATATATTTTTATTTTTGGGGATTATTTTTTTCATTTTTATTTTTACAATTTTTAAAAAAAAATTTTTTTCACTTTATGATTCTTTTTTAACTTTTACACGTTGTCCCACTGTGGGACTTTCACTTTTTAGATTCTGATCTCCTGTATAGCGCAGGAATGCAACAGCATCCCTGTACTATACAGGCTGTCAGCGCTGGAGAAGGAGAAGATACTGTGATCGTGCACTGCACATGATCAAAGTATCTTCCTGGTGTCAGGTGACCCGGATGTCGTCATGACCACATCTGGTTCACATGACAACCACAGGACTCGGCCACAGACACCGCAGGACGCCAGAGAAGAGTTGAGTACCGGCGTTTACTTCCTCTTGCCACCGGAATGCTGTGATCGACTTTGATCGCAGCATTTCAGGGGTTAATGTGCTGGGAGCGGTGCGGGACCGCTCCCAGCACATAGCACCTGGTGTCATTTGTGACAATCAGCTGACACCCGGTGGCGATTCCGCCCGCACAGCCTGTGTGCGGGCGGAATCAACAATGCGTACTAATACATATCAGGTCCATAAGGCCCATGGCGCAGATTCATATTAGTAGTACTAGTGATGAGCGAGTAAGTTCTGTTAACCCTTTCGCCGAGTATGCTCGGGCCGAGCTCCGAGTATTTACAGCTGCTCGGTGATATGGTTGAATTGCTCCCGTGTGCATGATTTGCAACTGTTTGACAGTTTTATTACATGTGAGGAATGTCTATTTCTTACACATTCCTCACATGTATTAAAGTTGTCAAACAGTCGCAAATCATGCACACGGGAGCGATTCAACCTTATCACCGAGCAGCTATAAATACTCGGAGCTCGGCCCGAGCATACTTGCCGAAAGGGTTAACAGAACATACTCGCTCATCACTAATTAGTACGTATCATGTTGGAAAGGGGTTAAAAGATCTTTGAGAAAAGGAGCAGAAATCTGTTTGAATGTTAACAGTATCTACTTCACTATTTCCTCATATTTCCTCATGTGTGGTACAAACACGTGGTTACTGAGCATGATGGTTCCACATTTATGAGTGCACTGTGTTTTTGCTCTATGTATGTATTTCCTGGATAACTATAGGAAGAAGTTCAGCTTTAGGGAGATGTGACAAATTATTTATTTGCTGATACTATTTCCACACACAGAGTGAGCTCCTATTCATGTGTATCAGTTACACATGAAACCAGAACTCCTACAAGAAGGCAGTGAGGGAGGGTGTTGCATGTAGAGATACCACAGAGATAACCAGAAAACAAGGTCCAGATCTAGTAGCATAAGGAGTTCAATGCATCATTACAAAGGAAAAACATGACAAGTGATGTCCATTACGGGTACCACCCTGACCAATAATAAAACTGGACCCAAGCGAAAATGATGGGGGAAAAAAAGAAGGGGACTTCCTTGGTGTTATATGTTATTATAAAGTATTGTTACATAAAGCGGGCTCACTCGGTGAGGTGGATCCTATAAGCTCAAGGTCCTGGTGGGCACAGGTAGCAGAGTTACTGGAAGTTGCAGGCAGACCGGAGACCACAGATCGGTAGCAGAGGTACTGGAAGCCGCAGGTAGATGGGAGAGGCCCTGGGGACTACAGACAGGTAGCTGAATTACTGGAAGCCGCAGGTGGACTTATAGCAGAGGCAAACTAAAAGTCTTAATGATGTCCCTGAAGCTACAAGCGGATAGGAGATGTCCTGAAAGCTGCAGGCAGACATATAGCAAAGGTAAGCAAAAGGTCTTAATGAGGTCCTGCGAACCACAAGCGGACAGAAGATGTCCTGGAACCCGCAGGCGGACACGTAGCAAAGACAAACTAAAACACATGAGCACGCCAAGCCACTTGCAAAGCCCGACGTGGATCACAAGAAAGTCTATTGGACTGAGGTGAGTGATGTATAGTACAAATCTGGGACAGGTGCATAACAGTACCCTCCTCAAAGGGCCCCTCCCCAAAAAAGTCTATAACCCACGGCAACGATGTTGCTGCTACTCCTTTGGAACCATGGTCTTAGTATTCTCTTACATAAGTCACTAAGTGAGATGGATCCTCTAAGCGCAAGGTCCGGGTGCGCCTTGGGCAGCATGCGGGTGTTGCACACTGTAATCAGGTAGCAGAGCTACTGTAAGCTGCAGGCAGCCCGGAGACGTTCAGGAGACCACGGACAGATAGCGGAGTTACTGGAAGCCACAGGCGGACACATAGCAGAGGCCAACTAAAAGTCTTAATGAGATCCTGGAAGTCGCAAGCGGACAGGAGACATCCTGGAAGCCTCTGACGGACCCGTCGCAAAGGCAAATTAAAAGTCTTAAAGGGGTTTTCCCACTAGCAAAGTTAATTTTAATCAACATTTTAATCAATAAATCTTTGAATAATAATAAGTTCCAGAATTGGATGTGTTAAAAAAATGTTTTTCCTATGCTGAGATAATCTTATAAATGTGCCCCTGCTATGTACTGTGTAATGACTGTCTGACCAGGCAGGAAAATGGTTTGATCATACCACATCTCCTGGGGAGGAAGCAAAAGAGAATATACAGGCATTACAGCACTGGATCACAGAGGATTCATTCTTTGAGGTAAAACATTGCTTAAAAACAGGCAGTAAAAAGTTTTACCTCACAAAAACAATCAGCTGTGACCCCCATGTTGTAATGACAGTATATTGTTTTGCTTCATTCCCTGCCTGGAAGATGTGTGTACGTTCAGGTCAGACACAGCCATTACTCAGTACATAGAAGGGCATATATAGAACATGATTATCTTAGCATGGGAACATTTTTTTTACCACATCCTATTGTGGAACTTATTATTATTCTAAGATCTATTAATTGAGTACTTTGCTTGTGGGAAAACTCCTTTAAAGACGTCCTGGAAGCCACAAGTGGACAGGAGACGTCCTGGAAGCTGCTTGTCGACACATAGCAAAGACAAACTAAAAGTGTTAATGAGGTCCTGGAAGCTGCAAGCAGTCAGGAGACATCCTGGAAGCCGCAGGCAGACACGTAGCAAAGGCAAGCTAGAAGTTTTAATAAAGTCCTGGAAACCACAAGCAGACACGTAGCAAGGGTTACTGGAAGCCGCAGGCAGACAGCTGAAGTCCTGGAGAATACTGACAGGTAGCAGGGTTACTGAAAGGTGCAGACAACCATTTAAGTTCTGGAGACCACTGACAGGTAGCAGGGTTACTGGAAGATGCTGACAAACAGGTGAAGTCCTGGAGACCACTGACAAGTAGCAGGGTTACTTGAAGCCACATAAAAACAGGTGAAGTCCTGGAGACAACTGACAGGTAGCAGGGTTACTGGAATCCACGGACAAACAGGTGAAGTCCTGGAGTCCACTGACAGGAGATAGCAAAATTACTGAAAACCGCAGATAAACCGGTGAAGTCCTGGAGACCACTGTTGCTGGAAGCCACAGACAAATTGGTGAAGTCCTGGAGACCAGTGACAGGTAGCAAGATTACTGGAATTTGAAGTTTTGGGTCCACTGACAGGTTGCAGGGTTATAGAAAGCTGCAGACAAACAGGTGAAGTCCTGGTGGACCGTTGACCAGTAGCAGAGTTAGTAGAAAATGCAGAAAAGTACCTCAGGGACTGGAAATTACAGGCAGCCAGGAGACATCCTGAAGCCTGTAAAAAGGAAATGTGGACAGACCAAGTAAAAGAGTTATTAGGAAGTCTTAATACAATACCACGGCACAGGTGTGTGTCTTGGGAGGCCTTATATAGGCCTTGGAAGTTCAACATATGTGAGCACGCTGGACCACTTACAAAGCCCAACGTAGAGCACAAGAAAGTCTAATGGACCGAGGTGAGGGAAGCAAATACAGATACGGGACAGCTGCGTAACAAATATGTTGCAATTAGAACAATTACAAGTCATAGGTAAAACTGTACCAATAACTTGTAGTCACTAAACTAAAATCTGAGGCGTCTGAGCCTCAATTACATTTCTAGCATCAGAAACTCCTGTAGAAGTATTTATAGGGGAAATAAAAAAATGGCAACTTCACTTGGTGATGTTTGTAGAACCCAAAATGACGCAAGAATAGAAAAAATTCTACCAGCTATAGTTATTATTGCACAATACCTGTATAAAATACTTACCGATTGTTGTCTTCTTCTGTTTGCTGCTCCATTTTGATCCTCTTCTACACCACATGACCATTTTTTTTGACTAACTCAGTCCAAAGATAGAGTCATATGCACCATCGGTAGACTTGTGCTCGGCTGGGCCTCCCACCAGGTCCAAAAGCAATACCAAAGTTCAGGAAAGCCGAGGCACCAAAACAGTAGGTTCTTGATAAAAACTTGTTGTTGTTTATTCCATGTCAGCTAAAAACATCAAGAACCTGCTGTTTTGGTTCCTTGGCTTTCCTGAAATTTTGCATATTTTTGACTAGCCAGATCACACAGCATCTTCTGTGTGGAAGTCACTTTCTCAATGCATTTCTACGACTCATATCAGGTCTCTCATAGACTTACTCATAATAGCATGGGTAAGAGGGTAGCTAATAAAAATAATGCAGGAGTCCTACTATTAAAAAGGTGAGCATTGCCAGAAGTATTGCAGTGTATTGTGCTAGAAATTGAATGAGCACAGGCTGAAGTTGTATGTAACGCGCCCCCTGGGACATATTCCTTTTTGAGGGGAATACCCGGCACCGGATCAGATGGGGGGTTGTAGTCTCCGAGCGGCTGTGACCCGGCCCCGTGCCCAGGGCGTCAAGCTCAGTGTTATGTGGCAGTCCTACAGATGTTATTAAGAGTTCTTTTGTGTCGACTACGCCACCCGTTGTGATGCGGTCACTGTGGCCGCCGCTGCAGCAGGGTCCGCTGAGGCTGATGGTGCAGGTGCAGCTTGTGATGATAACCCCCAACGGGAGGGGTATAGCCTCAGGGGGAACAGGTGCAGAGGATGGGGGTTGTGGTGGTGCAGTGCAGACGGCAGTGAAGACAGAGTCGGGTTATGCAGTTAAGGGTGTTTACTTACTGCAGATGTTGTACTGGTCACTCCAGCTCCGAGTGACCACCCGAGCCGTGCTGCGTCCACCAGGTCCTGGATCCAGCCAACCCCCAAACAAGTCCGGAGCGTGGCCCTGAGCTCTCCTTCTGTCCCGTTCTCTGGCCGTCCCCACCAGTGATCCACCTAGGTCCAGCTCCCTCGGGCCTTCTGTTGGGACACCCTTGGCCTTGGGTTCCCTGACCCTTCATGTGGTGTGCCTTCGGGGTGGATGTAGTGGGTGACCGTGGCAAACGCTGCCCACGGTCTCCGGTCTCTGGCTGGGGAATGTTTTTACCCCCACCAGCTTGGGTTCCGGTACCCTGATGCCGACTCTTCACCCGGGGTTTTAATTTGGGATCTTAGAGTCCTGTTCTTCTGTGCCTCTGGGTCTCTCTCTCTCCTCTCTCACTCTGGGTCTTTCCTTCTCCTCTGCTCCTGACTTGTTCTCTGCATCTGACCCTGTTCTTAGTTGGTGCCCACCTTATATACACCCTCTATGTGTGAGCTCAGGTGACCAGCACCCAATGAGCTCCTAACTTTACCCAGGCTGCTCCCCCTATCTGCCCCTACACTACTTGGGATGTACCACCCCCCTCCCACTCCAGCCAGGAACAGACTCGGTCGTACCTGCACATTTCTAAGTGGGAGTACCGTCGGTCTGCTCCTCGGAAATGGGATGTGTGTAGTGCATGCAGCCTACCGAGCTCAGTTCCACACTCCATCCTTACCCGGGAGTGGAATATCACACCTCTGGGTTGAGGTGCAATACCCCTGTAGCAGCCGAATCCTCAGGGTGCTACATATGTAGCAATAAAAAGTATAAGCCCATGGCCCCACTATCAGTATTTGGTCAGTAATCGGTCAGTATATTTCATCAGGAGTAGGAGACAAAACCAGGTGAGGAACAATCAGAGAAAAGGTATAATAGAAACAAGTCACCAATTCTGCATTTATCACCCACTCCTGGTTTTTGCTCCCACTCCTGAGAAAAAACACTGACCAAATACTGAACAAATACTGATAGTGGGGCTGTGGCCTCAAACTAGCCCTCACATAGCTCCATTGATAGATGAACAAAAAAGATTGGGGTCTGAGAATATGGCAACATGTGCAAATTATTTTTAGTTCTATTTTTAAAATATAGTAAAGCATAAAAAAGGAATATACACTTAGCATTGCCGTAATTGTACTTACGGGCAATACATAGTTGCCATGTGATTTTTGCAACATAGTAAATGCCATAAAAAAAAAACACAAAAAATGTTGTTGTTTTTTTCCATTCCACTCCATAACGATTTCTTTTCTAATCATCAGTGCATGATAAGGTAAAATAAATGTTGGTAATAAAAAATACAGTTTGTGCAAAACAACGCCCTTCCTTATACAGCTATGTTGATGGGAAAAAAAAATGAAATGAAAAATGGCTGCAGTGGGAAGGGGTTAACAGGAAATTAATTTGGTATGGGGGTTTTACATTTGTACATGACCATAGCATTTTTCAATACATTTAAACTTAAAAGGGAACTTGACAGCCGTTCCATGCTGCCCGAAACACAAACAGCATGAAATCTACATGGGCTTATTAATTAGAGAAATCTGTTTTTAAGCAGAAAAACACCACCTTTGTGAAAAGAACATTACTGTTAATTAGTGAAAGACTTGCTTTGCTATTCCAAGATTATTGTTATTAGTTCTACTATTGATTTGCCTTGTTACTAACACTAATTCTTTAAAGTCATTGCTGTATATAAACTGAGTTATATCAATCTCTGACTGTTTCCGCTTTGTGATCTCTGTGCATTGCATCCCGACACCTGTATTACACCTGAACAAGTGATGGAGCCTACTGAGTGTTGCCTCTGGCTCCTTTCCATCCAGCTTGCCTTAATTGACAGGTCTCTGCCTGTTTGCGTGAGCAGGGAGAATCCTGTCAGTCAAGCTGAGCTGGGTGTGGCAAAGCCAAGGTGAGACACCCAACAGACTCATCTCCTGATCCCCAGACGTCTCTTCTCTCGCCAAGTTCGTTTTTCAAGCTGTGTGTTCTCTGAGACATGGTAGTGTGTCATTGTAAACCATAGCTTTTTGTAATGACAGAGTCAGTCTGTATTTCATGCTACCCAATGTCTAGGACATCATGGAATGTCTGACATATACCTTTTAAAGGCTGAAGAACATGAATAAATTAACTTAATTAATCCCATAATATCTTAGTGAGTAGTGCAAAGTAGTATTTACAGGCAAATATATAAAATACTTGAACACATACAGTTGAAACCAGAAGTTTACATACACTATATAAAAAGACACATATGCATGTTTTTCTCAATATCTGACATGAAATCAGATTAAACCTTTCCTGTTTTAGGTCAATTAGGATTACCATCATTTTTAATATTTGCCAAATGCCAGAATAATGAGAGAGAGAGAGAATGTTTTAAGGCATTTTTATTACTTACTGCAAAGTCAAAAGTTTACATACACTAAGATTACCATGCCTTTAAACAATTCTGGACTGTTCATATGACGATTTCATGTGTTTGGAAGCTTCTTTTTTTTTGGCAACATCTGAGTTAATTAGAGACACACCTGTGGATGTATTTTAATGCACACATGAAACACACTGCTTCTTTGTGTAGCATCATGGGAAAGTCTAATGAAATCAGCCAAGGTTTCAGGAAGAGAATTGTGGACTTGCATAAGTCTGGTCTGGCTCATCCTTGGGTACAATTTCAAGATACCTGAAGGTGCCTCGTTCATCTGTACAAACAATGATATGCAAGTACAAACAAGATGGGAATGTCCAGCCATCATACCGCTCAGGAAGGAGACGGGTTCTGTGTCCCAGAGAAGAACGTGCTTTGGTCTGACATGTGCATATCAACCCAAGGACAAAAGCAAAAGACCTTGTGAAGATGATGGCGGAAGCTGGTAAGATTGTGTCAATAACCACAGTGAAACGAATACTATATCAACAAGGGCTGAAAGGCCACTCTGCCAGGGAGAAGCCATTACTCCAAAGGAAACATAAAAAAGCCAGATTAATGTTTGCAAATGCACACAGGAACAAAGACCTTAATTTTTGGAGACATGTCCTGTGGTTTGATAAAACTAAAATTGAACTTTTTGGGCATAATGACCATCATTACGTTTGGAGGAAAAAGGGGGAAGCTTGGAAGCCTAGAAACACCATCCCAACTGTGAAACACGGGGGGTGGCAGCATCATGTTGTGGGGTTGTTTTTTTTCTGCAGAAGGGACTGATGTACTTCACAAAATAGATGGCATCATGAGAAAAGAAGATTATGTGGCAATACTGAAGCAACATCTCAAGACAGGAAGTTAAGGCTTGGGCAGAAATGGGTCTTCCAAATGGACCATGACTGGAAGCATACTGCCAAAATGGTAACAAAGTGGCTTAAGGATAACAATGTCAATGTTTTGGAGTTGCCATCACAAATCCCTGATCACAATCCTATTGAAAATTTATGGGCAAAGCTGAAAAGGCAGGTGCGAGCAAGATGACCTACAGACCTGGATCAGTTACACCAGTTTTATCAGGCGGAATGAGCCCAAATTCCAACCAACTATTGTGAGAAGTTTGTGGAAGGATATCCCAAATGTTTGACCCAAGTCATTCAGTTTAAAGGCAATGGTACCAAATACTAATGAAATGTATGTAAACTTTTGACTTTGCAGTAAGTAATAAAAATACCTTAAAACATTCTCTCTCTCTCTCATTATTCTGGCGTTTGGCAAATATTAAAAATTTAATGTAATCCTAATTGACCTAAAAGGGGAAAGGTTTATTCTGATTTCATGTCAGATAGTGAGAAAAACATGCATATGTATCTTTTTATATAGTGTATGTAAACTTCTGATTTCAACTGTATTAGATACATGTGAGGCTCCTAGACATAAAATGTCAGAGCTAATCGTTTTCTTTTTGTCTGTTACTGCATTAGTTTAGCCTTTCACATGTCACCTATTAAATTTCCCCCGTATGGAGAACTTCCTGCAACTTTAATGAGGTCACAAAACTCCAGTGCGTCTGAGCCAATGAAGCCAAAGAGTGGTGCACCTGAGATGTTTTGCATATTGTGAGATGCCACGCATACCCAAATTAAATTTGCAGACCGTTAGAAACTCAGCTGACCTAGCAAGAGACACTACATGTTGGAAGACTTGATGTATAACTGAAGACTACTTGTCATCTAGTGTGCAAACCTGGATGAAAGTCAAACCTGGACCTGCTCCACATATTGCCAACAATCTTTCCTGGGAAGCAGAGTTGACTGATCACAGAAAGGTTGTATGCACAAGACTACGTTACCAGATATTTCAAATAGTCATTCTCTTCTACATCTTCCACAGTATTTTCTACCATGAGCCAAAGCTTTTGGAAAGTTTATAAGGCAAAAGTTCTGCAGACGTTCAATGCAGACAACGATGAAGAAACACTGGAAGAGGTAAGCACTGAAGGGATCAAAACAAGATATCTAAGGAAAATGAAGAAATAGCTGATGTGTTAGTGCTTAAACAAAATGACATAATGCAGCACAAGTTTTATTTTTTTGGGTTCCAATGATAGTTGATTACCTACAGCTAAACTGGTGAGTCCGGAATCTGACACAATAATGGGCCACCAAATGTCTAGTGGAAGGCAACCATATTTGGAGCTAATCATTTGCCACTTTTACTATGGATTAATTCACAAATGACCTACTTGACCCTATTGATGATATGATCTGTTTGTGTGCAATGATAATAGAAATGACGGTATAGTTGAATATCTGCCACTGCAACCAAAAATGCATGCGTACATGTGTACTTTTCTTATACTGTATATAGTATAGTAGATGGATCATAGACCCTCAGAATGATTTCCTCTGGTGGGCCCTAGAAACCCCAGTCAAATGAGGGATTTAAGGCACTGCAGTGTGGTTTTCAATATTTCCAATGTAGCCCTGCCTCTCTACCAATCTGCCATATGCTAGACACCATAGTTTATGTAACTATGTAAACTGGTAATTACTATTTTAGGAGTGACTTTTAAAAATATTCAGATATGAATAAATTAGTTGATATTGTGATTCTAAAATATGAGCACACGAGAGTAAAAGCAATGGGAATAATGTATTTCAGAGCGACAGCACAGAGACTATTGAGCCTGAAAACCCAGAAAATGGAGATGAAGGGTTAAACATGTCACACTTTGCAAAAAAGGTAAGTGGAATAAGATTTCTGTATATAGAGAAGTCTTTGTGCTCATCAGAGTCTTTCCATATGTACATGTGAAGATTGGGGAGCCCACCACGTAACTCATAAATACTTCAATTTTGGTTCTAATTAAATGTTTGCACAGCCATATATTCACATTACCCTGTCACGCTTAAAGGCGTTATCCAGGACCAAATTATATTTTTACTATGAGCCAAAAAACCAACAGGCAGGTAGTTGCTAACTAGTCCGGGCCGGCTCAAAGCAGTTACTGACTACTGCTGTCGGCGATTCAGCTGCTCCAAATCAATAGAGCAACTTTTGCTCTTCTGGGCTGTCTGTTCACGGGTCGGGACTGCTGATGTCATGCTGATTGACAGCCTGCTCCCCGCAGTTAGGCAGTGGGGAGCTGGCTGTCAATCAGCTTGACATCGGCAGTCACGCCCCATGAACAGAGCAGAGTGGAAAAGAAGCCGCTGCTCTGTCATGTCAGGGAAGCCACAGAATCGCCTGCAGGAGCAGTCAGTGACCGCTATGCACTATCAGAGATCTGCTCTGGGCAGAACAGGCAGGTAGTTAGCAACTATCTGTATTTTAGTTCATAGGCTCACAGTAAAAAATAAAGATAGTACTGGATAACCCCTTTAAGAGTAACTAAAGGTTTGCCTGGATATTTATAATTTTTTGTACCTTTATTTCTCTTTAGATAATTACGGTTCCAGGCTCTGAGACCCCCACCCATCACACAAAAGAACCCTGAGAAGTGTACAGCTCAGGAGACAGGAGTGCACAGGTCCCGCCTGAGCAGGCGCGCAGAACAGAGTACGGTTTCAATAGAATACATAGACTTTTCTATAGAACCTGCTCTTTTTACATGCTCCTGTCTCCTGAGCTGCACACTTCTAAGGGGTCTTTTGAGCTAATGCTGGGGTTATCAAAACATGGAACGCTAATGATCTGAGTGGAATTAAAGGGTCAGAAAATATATAATTTTCTTTCAAACGTTTAACCTGTGTTAGGAGAATGACTATTCTCAACATAACCATTCATTGCGTATTAAAAAGTATAAAAAAAGATAAATGTAATATATCTGAACAATAACACATTGACTCTGCAGTCAATTGTTACATTACATTGACCGATGTGCCATTTCCTTTTTGGAAGCTTAGCAATAAAGCCTTACATTTCCTTTCTTTGTCAGAAGAAGCAGGTGTTTCTTATAGTTGTCTGCCAGTCTTTGACGTTGACATTGAAGATATCTGAGGATTTTTGCATGCACAGCCCTCATGGAATCTTGGTGGCTTTTTGATTTATGCTTTGACTTGAACTTATTCTCATCTATTCCTTGTGGATTCACTAGTATGGTTAGAGGCTTAGAGCAAATGTCCTGTTGCAAGGTCTATTCTCAGTTTTCTGATGGATGGCGTCACATTATATGTTTAACAATCCCTGGTACAATGAAAAATTCATAGTGCTTTCTATTATTGCGATAGGCCCAGGGCCAAAAGCCGCCCCAAGTCATATACTTTACAGCTGGTTTCAGGTTTACTCTACCATTAGCTTCTATGTCTAGAGCAAGGGTTTGTGCACACAAGCTTGATACCGGCTTGAAAAAGCGCTAAAAAAAGCCAAAAAAAAAAATGAATGTATGCACAGTAATGTCAAAATGACTTGCTGAGCATATGTTCTGTCTTTTGTAACTTTTTTTATCCTCTTCAGGTTTTGAAGTGTAATGACTGAAAGTGACCGCTTCTTTCTTCTAGCGGCTTCTGCTTGGAAGTCTCCACTATGATATGTAATAATAATAAGTTAAAAAACTCTATTTGCAATACAATAGATGTCCATAGAGATGTCAGAGAAGACACATCAGGGAAAACACCAGTCCTGCTTAGTCTTCAACTTCAAAAATGATGCGAATATGACTTTGTCTAAAAGACATTGTGTGCGAATAGTTTAAAGCCCCCGTCTCACATAGCGAGATCGCTAGCGAGATCACTGCTGTGTCACGGTTTTGGTGACGCAACAGCGACCTCACCAGCGATGTCGCTATGTGTGACACTTTGCAGCGATCAGGCCCCTGCTGTGAGGTCACTGATCGCTGCAATGTGTCCTGGACCATTTTTTGGTCGTTGCCCTCCCGCTGGTCAGCACACATCGCTGTGTGTGACCAGCGGGAGCAGCGATCAGGCTGGTAACCATGATAAACATTGGGTTACTAGGGGCACATGCGCACCTAGTAACCCGTTGTTTATCATGGTTACGAGCCTGCTAAAGTGAGCAGTAACCTCCCGCTCACTGTAGCAGAGTGGTAACCATGATAAACAACGGGTTACTAGGTGTGCGTGTGCCCCTAGTAACCCGATGTTTACCATGGTTACCAGCCTGCTCCTGCTTCAGCAGCAGGCTGGCAACCAGGAGCAGGACATCGTGGAAAGATTCTTTCCACGATGTCGCTGCTCCCCTGATTGTTGGTGAGCCTGCCTGTTTGACAGCTCACCTGCGACCACATAGCGACGCAGCAACGATCCCTGACAGGTCATATCGTTGTCGGGATCGTTGCAGCGTCGCTAAGTGTGACGGGGCCTTTAGATTGCCTTTTGGCTTACCTGCTCTAATTTGTGGAACCTTGTTGGGAAGGCCCTGGCAGTTTTTCCACTTGTACATGATCTCCAACAGTAGAATGATTCATACCCAATTGTTTGGTGATCTTTGGAAATCCTTTTCAAGGCTCACATACAGCTATAACTTCATTGGCCTGGTGCATGGTGTCAAG
Organism: Phyllobates terribilis; assembly: GCF_046119375.1. NCBI lineage: Eukaryota > Metazoa > Chordata > Amphibia > Anura > Dendrobatidae > Phyllobates > Phyllobates terribilis. The sequence goes on from NW_027362762.1 coordinate 642,673,693, forward strand.
GTATTTCCATACATTTCAACAGCAGAGCAAACCAAACGAGGAGTATGTTTTATATTTGTTTTATTTTGTGTGTTGCTCCATCATATTGTTTGCCACAATTGTGATAATTGTGTCAAAATAACAGTAAAAAAATGTGGAAAACATCTAATTTAAATACTCAAATGGGGAATTCATCAAGACTGGTGTTTAATATGCATCCTGATCAAAAGTTTGCTTGGGTAAGATACGCCAAATTCATTATAGAGTAACCTTTTTTTTTTTTTGCATAATCGATTTCCAAATGAAATATTAAGAGATTATCCAAAAGTTGAAATGCCATGCTGTGGTGCAGGTCTATTGGGTGGTTTTCATCTTCTGCACCCAGTGATTGCATTTTAGGGTGTGAATGCACATGCGCATCGGTGATCTCGCTATTTAAATGCCGCTGTCAGTGATTGAAAGTGTCAGTTAAATGGTTTAACAGCAGTGATCGAAGCAAGCAGTTACAGGAAGATGTCAACTGTGTAGCACAGCCACCATCTCCCAGGTATGTTGTGGGCTCAGGTATTGAACCCGCTCCATACTGCGGAACCTGACGTGTGATTACTATTACATCACACGTCGGGAAGGGGTTAAAAAGACCTTTTATTTCTAATTACAAAATTAAAAGGAGTCACTGAGTATTAACATCTCTTATATTGTTAAAACAGTGCACTTCTTCCTGAGTAGTCCAGGTTTCCGGATTCTCTGTAAGATGTATATTTTGTGGAGGATTCCTAAGATCAGATGGCATTGTTTTTTAGAGAGCATCTTATAAAGAAACTGTGGTGTAGAACCACTTTCACAAAGAAGACACACCACTAGCCCAAAGTTGGTTCTCTATTTACGGTAGTCATTTGAACCTCAAATGACTAAATAAAGTAGCTGCTAACTCCCCAGCCCCATACTGATAACCAGAAGAGTGCACATAGGTCTCCAGTTTGGATGTAGTTGTGTTTGCACATCTTTATATGACTGCCTTAGATCGCGGGAGTCTCAGCGGCTGGAGGCTCACCAGTATAGTCATTTAAAAAGCAGGACAGCTTTTTGCTCAAGCAATAGTGGTTTTGTTTTGACCTTCCATTTTCTAGTTTTATTAAAAGTATTAAAACACACAATGGTGAAGGATATGGCCTGAACAGAATCTTCACCAACATGTTTCTACTGAGCTCCTCCAGTACTAGTTTTACAATCCCTATTCATCCTGCATTATACTTCTCCAACTGGGGTGTAAATGCCCTCTAAGTGACCTCCTTCCCTGTAGTTAAACAGGTTGTCCACTACTATACATAATGCCCCCATCGATTTAAACTGTGGAAACAGCAAGTGTTTTTGTAAACACCTTCTGTGGTCATTCTTGCCTGTGAGCGGCGCTATTGCTAACCGTTCACTAGGCATCACATGACCCCGGCTGCAGGCGGCTCCGGCATCTGCTGATGTCACGTCAAGTTCCGGCTGCAGCTGGGCGTGACCCAGTGACGCGCACCGCAGTGATTGACGGGCTGTGGGCGGGGTTTCACCACACGTCACAACCCAGCATCCCCTGTGCGCTTTTCCAATTAAAGAAGAGGAGAGGGAAAGCGCGCGGGGGATGCTGGGTTGTGACGTGTGGTAAAACCCCACCCACAGCCCGTCAATCACTGGGGTGCGCGTCACTGGGTCACGCCCAGCTGCAGCCGGAACTTGACGTGACATCAGCGGATGCGGAGCCGCCTGCAGCCGGGGGCCTGTGAGCAGTCAGCAATAGTGCAGGCAAGAATGACCACAGAAGGTATTTACACAAACACTTGTTTCCACAGTTTAAATTGGGGCATTGTTAATAGTAGTGGACAACCTGTTTAAGGTATTATTGGACCCTCTCCCCCCTCCCACATCATTTGTGCCTATTTCTTTCTTGTACGGTGTCTTTCTAGATATAAGAACTGAAGCAGCCCAAACACAAGCTAGGGGCAATAAGGAGGTAAATGTTGGGGCCATGTCCAATGAGCAGTGTGAGTTGGCTTTTGAGATTCCCAAGCTTGTTCCCTCAGTTATTTTGAAAGGGCCACCCAATTATATAGCTTGCATCAAACATACAGTCCAGTACATCTACCCTACACTGGTTACATCTCCAGAACCTAAATGTGTGTGTCATGAGGGCATGGTGACCTTTCTTTCTATTATAGGACTGCTGAGCGAGGTATACTGGGTCCAGGTAGTCAAATTCCTGCATGTTTATTACAGAAGACTCCAAGTCCTGCTTTACTTATTTATCTGACTTACATATCACCATCATATTCCACAACACTTTACAGATATCATCATCACCCCCACATTGGGGTTCACAATATAAATTTCCTATCAGTACTTCCTTGGAGAAAACTAGGGTATCTGGAGGAACCCCACACAAACACGGGGAGAACATACAAACTCCTTGCAGATGTTACCCTTTGTGGGATTTGACCCCAGCATTGCAACTCCACAGTGCTAAGCACTAAGCCGCCATGAATGGACATACAGTATTTTACAAAAGACATTGTTGCTCAGAAATGTGTGGCTAGATAATGTCCCAGTCTCTATGCAGTTTTTGATTGGAAATCAGCAATGGATCTTTATCTCTCTATTTTAGAAAAAGGCTCGCAAGTTTTCTAAAATCTGAGTTAGGTGGACTAGTTTCCATTATAACCTTAGCCTCCCATAAAGCCCCTCATAAACCTTACATGGCTGTCGTTCAACACGATGGTTTGACTGATCATTTGGCTGGCAGCTATCTCGCCCGACTCTCCAATACACAGGAGCATTCATGGCAGACGTGTGTTCTCTATCAGAAGGCCGCTGACAGACATCTCTTGTTCCGGCTAATGATAGGGAGAACAAAATGATCAACAATTCAAAATCGGACATGCAGGATACTTATCCTCCCTGCCATCATTTGTCAGGGGCCACCATACACATTAGACTGTTGGCGTAACCCACTGTTTGGCTATGGGTAATCTCATATGTATGGGTGCTTTAGGTTTGCCTCCCATGTGCTAGTACTTAATCAGATTCATATGCATGCATGTTCTCCTAACTAACCCCAGGTAGAAACAAGACACACAGCAGGAATGGTTGAATAGTTTTCACCCTATTGTTAGAGGCGAATTTTACAGATGATATATAGGGTTTGGAAATCCACCCCAGGCAAGGAAAGTCTTTCTCTGCGTAGTATCGAAATTACTATCCGCTTATGAAAGGTCTCATATATGTGCAGAATATGGCATTTCATGCACAGTTAGGTCCAGAAATAGTTGGACAATGACCCAAGTTTTGGAATTTTAGCTGTTTATCAAAAGATATTCAATATACAGTTATATAATCAGTATGAACTTAAAGTGCAGACTCTCAGCTTTAATTTGAGGGTATTCACATCCTAATTGGAGTAAAGGTTTAGGAATTACAGCTCTTTATTACGTAGCTTTTTGCTAATTTCATGTGTAATTTATTAATTGCTGAATGTACAATCGATAAACAGGAATCGTGCAAAATATCTTCGTAGAACAATGTTTCTACCTGGGAAAAGTTGAGTTCTTATCGTACTAGACACATCTTTTTCCCTATACATAATTACTTACATAGCTACCATATAACATGACAACCATCATTCCCGTGGAATGGAATTATGATACTTTTATTTTTAAAGGGAACCTGTCAGCTGTTTTTTGCTATTTAATCTGAGATAAGCATAATGTAGAGACAGAGACCCTGATTCCAGTGATATGTCACTTACTAGGGTGCTTGTTATTGTTCAATATAATTTGTGGAGATTATCACTATATTACTAGGTATTTTGTAGTCCTCCTGCTCTGTATAACCCTACCCCCACCACTGATTATCAGCTTTCTGCCAAAGTACAGTGTACATAGAAAGCTGACCATACGGGGTGTCTTCCCCTCATGCTTCAAACATGCCTCAATCACACCCATCCTCAAAAAGCCCTCCCTTGACCCATCCTCTCTGACTAGCTATCGCCCCATATCACTTCTCCCCTATGCCTCAAAACTACTGGAACAACACGTCCATTCTGAACTGTCCTCCCACCTCTTCTCCTGCTCCTTCTTCGACCGCCTACAATCTGGTTTCCGACCGCACCATTCTACTGAAACTGCACTGACTAAAGTCACCAACGACCTTCTAACCGCCAAATGTAAGCGACACTACTCTGTCCTCCTTCTCCTGGACCTGTCATCTGCCTTCGACACAGTGGACCATTCCCTCTTACTACAAACTCTCATCTCTCGGCATCACAGACTTAGCCCTATCCTGGATCTCCTCATACCTAACAGACCGGACATTCAGTGTCTCCCACTCACACACCACCTCCTCATCTCGCCCCCTATCTGTCGGTGTCCCCCAAGGTTCAGTCCTAGGACCTCTGCTCTTCTCCATCTACACCTTAGGCCTGGGACAGCTCATAGAGTCTCACGGCTTTGATTATCACCTCTATGCTGATGACACACAGATCTACCTCTCTGGACCCGACATCTCCTCCCTGCTAACCAAAATCCCATAATGCCTGTCTGCTATTTCATCTTTCTTCTCTGCTAGATTTCTAAAACTTAATATGGACAAAACAGAATTCATCATCTTTCCGCCATCCCATTCACCCCCCCCCCCAACTGACCTATCTATCAATGTCGATAGCTGTCCACTCTCCCCAGTCCCTCAAACTCGCTGCCTTGGAGTAACCCGGGACTCTGATCTCTCCTTCAAACCACATATCCAAGCCCTTTCCACTTCCTGCCGACTCCAACTCAAAAATATCTCCCGGATCCGCACATTCCTCAACCATGAATCTGCAAAAACAGTAGTGCACGCCCTCATCATCTCCCGCCTCGACTACTGCAACCTCCTGCTCTGTGGCCTCCCTTCTACCACTCTTGCACCCCTCCAATCTATCCTAAACTCTGCTGCCCGACTAATCCACCTGTCCCACCGTTATTCCCCGGCCTCTTCTCTCTGTCAATCTCTTCAGTTCAAAACCCTAACCATGGCATACAAAGTCATGCACAACCTGTCTCCTCCATATATCTGTGACCTAGTCTCCCGTTACATACCCACACGCAACCTCCGATCCTCACAAGATCTCCTTCTCTACTCCTCTCTTATCTCCTCCTCCCACAATCGCATACAAGATTTCTCCCGTGCTTCCCCCCTACTCTGGAACTCTCTACCCCAACACATCAGACTCTTGTCGACCGTGGAAACCTTCAAAAGGAGCCTGAAGACCCACCTCTTCCGACAAGCCTACAACCTGCATTAACCACCGCTGCATGACCAGCTCTACTCTCACCTACTGTATCCTCACCCATCCCTCGTAGATTGTGAGCCCTCGCGGGCAGGGTCCTCGCTCCTCCTGTGCCAGTCGCTGTCACACTGTGTTCAAGATTATTGTATTTGTCTTTGCTATGTATACCCCTTTTCACATGTAAAGCGCCATGGAATAAATGGCGCTATAATAATAAATAATAATAAATAATAATAATAATACGAAGTTATACGGAGAACTGGGAGATATACAGTAGAGAAAACTGTGATTTTATCAAAACTGCACCGAGCAGTGCAATAAGTGACACATTGCTGAGATCAGAGTACATGTCCCTACATCATGCTGCTCTCAGGGTATATAACAAAAATCTAGTGAAAAATAATCTTTAAAATTTTCATTTATTTGTTATAATTTTACAACTTAAGATTTTGCTTGAGAAAATTTCTTCTCTCTTCTAATAAATAATCTTCCATGTTTCAGTGGAGGTAATGAAATAAGAACCAAGCATAGAAATAAATAAAAATAATGACTCAGAAGAGTGGTAAGGGCATCCATGATCGTTATTGTCACCACAAGATAACTTTACACTACAACTGTGTGGTCAGTACTTGGCTGTCCGTCACTGTATAATAGCATAGAATTTACCTTTTTTTTCCTGAAAAGGATGCTGATCTGGAATTATGTGTAGATTAATGAATGGAAAACTAGAGGAGTTACCTATGGTAGCTAATCTGATACCAGCTCCTAATTTTTGAGGCCTTTGGAAAATAAAAGTTGTATCCTGATTACTTGCTTTAGGGGATTTGTTACAACAAATGGAATAATAGCTCTTAATTTGATAACTTCTTTGCAATTTCCTTTCCATGAGTGGTCATAAATCTCCCCAGTTCACTTCTGAAGCTTAACCCCTTAGTGACGGAGCCAATTATGTCCTTAAAGGGGTTTTCCCACGAACGAAAGTTCATTTTAATCAATAGATATTGGAATAATAAGTTCCACAACTGGATGTGTTTAAATAAAATGTTCCTGTGCTGAGATAATCCTATAAATGTGTCCTGCTGTGTACTGTGTAATGGCTGTGTCTGACCGTACAGGAACATGGTCTGATCATACCACATCTCCTGGGCAGGGGAGGAAGCAGAAGAGTATACAGACAGGACAGCATGGGGGTCACAGCTGATTCTTTCTGTGAGATAAAACATTTCCCTGCCTCTTTTTAAACCATGTTTTACCTGAAAGAATCAGCTGTGATCCCGTGCTGTAATGTCTGTATACCCTTTTGCTTTTTCCCAGCCCAGGAGCTGTGATATGATCAGACTGTGTTCCATACACTGTCAGACACGGCCATTACACAGGGGAACATTTATAAGATTATCTCAGCACAGGAACATTTTATTTAAACACATCCAGTTGTGGAAGTTATTATTATTCCAAGATCTATTGATTAAAATGAACTTTCATTCGTGGGAAAACCCCTTTAATGACCAGGCCAATTTTTACAATTCTGACCACTGTCAATTTATGAGGAAATTACTCTGGAACGCTTTAACAGATCCCACTGATTCTGAGACCGTTTTTTTCGTGACATATTGTACTTCATGACGGTGGTAAAATTTCTTCAATATGACTATCGTTTATTTGTGAAAAAACAGAAATTTGGCAAAAATTTTGCAATTCTCAAATTTTTAATTTTTATGCCCTTAAATCAGAGAGATATGTCACCCAAAATAATTAATAAATAACATTTCCCACATGTCTACTTTACATCAGCACAATTTTTGTAACAACATTTTTTTTTTGTTAGGAAGTTATAAGGGTTAAAAGTTGACCAGCGATTTTTCATTTTTCCAACAAAATTTACAAACCCATTTTTTTATGGACCACATTACATTTGAAGTGACTTTGAGGGGCCTTTATGACTGAAAATCCTCAAAAGTGACACCATTCTAAAAACTGAACCCCTCAAGGTGCTCAAAATCACATTAAAGAAGTTTATTAACCATTCACGTGCTTCACAGGAACTGAAGCAATGTGGAAGGAAAAAATGAACATTTAACTTTTTTCACACAAATTTTACTTCAGACCCCATTTTATTTTTATTTTTGCAAGGGTAACAAGAGAAAATGGACCACAAAATTTGTTGTTCAACTTCTCCTAAGTACGCCGATACCCCATATGTGGGGGAAACGTCTGTTTTGGTGCACGGCAGGGCTCGGAAGGGAAGAAGCGCCATTTGACTTTTTGAACACAAAATTGTCTGGAATCTAGTGCGGACACCATGTCGCGTTTTGAGAGCCCCTGATATGCCTAAACAGTGGAAACCCCCCACAAGTGACCCCATTTTGAAAAGTAGACCCCTCAAGGAACTTATCTAGATGTGTGATGAGCGCCTTGAACCCCCAGGTACTTCACAGAAGTTTATAATGTAGAGCCAAAAAAATAAAAAATCAAACTTTTTCCGCAAAAATGATCTTTTAGCCCCAATTTTTTTATTTTCACAAGGGTAAGAGGAGAAAATGGACCCCGAGAATTGTTGTGCAATTTCTCCTGAGTACACTAATACCCCACATATGGGAAAAAAACACTGTTTGGGCGCACGGTAGGGCTCGGAAGGGACGGAGCATTATTTGACTTTTTGAATGTAAAATTTGCTGGCCTAATTAGCGGACGCCATGTCATGTCGTGTTTGGATAGGCCCTGATGTTCTTAAACAGTGGAAACCCCCCACAAGTGACCCCATTTTGGAAAGTACACTCTCAAGGATTTTATCAAGGGGTATAGTGAACATTTTGAACCCAGAGGTACGACACAGAATTTGATAACATTAGGTCGTCATATTGAATATCTTGTCATTAGTGTTGAGCGCAAGCGCTGTCTACTTGAGTTTGCATTGGTTGCTTGGGTATGCACCAGGTATTGTGGGTGCTCGAGTGAAATGCTCAAGTCCCCGCCCCACATGTTTCGCGGATGTTAGACACCCAAAAAAACATGCGGGATTGCCCAAGCAGACAATCCCTGCATGTTTTTTTTGCTGTATGACAGCCGCAAAACATGTGGGGCAGGGACTCGAGCATGTCACTCGAGCATGTCACTCGAGCACCTGCGATACTCGGTGCATACCCGAGCACCAGATGCAAACTCAAGTAGCGAGCACTTGAGCTCAACACTAGTCGTCATATCGTCAGCATTTTTTTTCTTTACTTTTGAAAAAATCCCAACCCCAACACAACCCTAACTCCAACCCTAGCCCAAACCCTAACACAACCCTAACCCAAACCCTAACACAACCCTAACCCTAACACAACCCCAATCCTAACCCTAACCTTAACCCTACCCCTAATCCTAACCTTAATTCTAACACTAATCCTAACCTCAGCCCTACCCATATTTCTACCCCTAATCCTACTCTTAATCCTACCTCTAATTCTAACCCTAATCGTAACCCTAAGCCCTAACCCCAACCCTAACTGAAAGAATGGAAAAAACATTTTTATTATTTTATAATTTTTATCTATCTAAGGGGCTGACAAAGGGGGATTTGATTATTTTTTTGCTTTTGATTACTGTGATAGGGTTTATCACAGTGATCAAAAGGAACCATAGGGAAAATTCCCTATTGTTGCCAGGTACCGGCTGTCAGATCTCGACGGGTGCACTACGCATGCGCCCGCCATTTTTTTTCTTTACAGGAAGATGACGGAGGGCCGGGGGACGGATCAGGAGATCCGGGGGACGGTAGAGGTACCGGGAGGGCTTCATTTTTCTCTCCTCTGACATGTATATCAAGTGTGCGGGCACACTTTTTTTTTTTGTGATTGCTGACCCTTGGTGCCCCCTTGATTTTTTTACCCAGTTTCCTAGGACACAAATGAGAACAGGATCCCTTTTATTTTTATATCCTAGGAAAATTGATTTTGTCACATACAGTACCCTTCAAAAGTTTGTGGTCATTTAGAAATTTCATTATTTTTGAAAGAAAAGCACATTTTTTTCAATGAAGCTAACATTAAATGAATCAGAAATACACTCTATACATTGTTAATGTGGTAAATGACTATTCTAGCTGCAAACATCTTGTTTTTATTGCAATATCTACATAGGTGTATAGAGGCCCATTTTCAACAACCACCACTCAAGTGTTTTAATGGTACATTATGTTTGCTAACTGTATTAGAAGGCTAATGGATGTTTAGAAAACCCTTGCACAAGTATGTTAGCCCAGATGAAAACGGTTTGGCTGATTTGAGAAGCTATAAAATTGACCTTCCTTTGAGCTAGTTGAGAATCTGGAGCATTACATTTGTTTGTTCTATGAAACTCTCAAAATGGCCAGAAAAAGAGAACTTTCATGTGAAACTCGACAGTCTATTCTTGTTCTTAGAAATGAAGGCTATTCCATGCGAGAATTTGCCAAGAAACTGAAGATTTCCTACAATGGTGTGTACTACTCCCTTCAAAGGAGAGCACAAACAGGCTCTAACCAGAGTAGAAAGAGAAGTGGGAGGCCCCGCTGCGCAACTGAGCAACAAGGCAAGTACATTAGATCTCTAGTGTGAGAAATCGACACCTCACAGCTCAACTGGCAGCTTCATTAAATAGTACATGCAAAACGCCAGTGTCAACGTCTACAGTGAAGAGGCTACTCCGGGATGCTGGCCTTCAGGGCAAAGTGGCAGAGAAAAAGCCATATCTGAGACTGGCTAATAAAAGGAAAAGATTAATATGGGCAAAAGAACACAGACATTGGACAGAGGAAGATTGGAAAAAAGTTTTATGGACAGATGAATCAAAGTTTGAGGTGTTTGGATCACATTTGTGAGTCGCAGAACAACTGAAAAGATGCTGGAAGAGTGCCTGACGCCATCTGTCAAGCATGGTGGAGTTAATGTGATGGTCTGGGGTTGCTTTGGTGCTGGTAAAGTGGGAGACTTGTACAAGGTAAATGGGATTTTGAATAAGGAAGGCTATCACTCCATCTTGCAGCGCCATGCCATACCCTGTGGACAGCGCTTGATTGGAGCCTACAACAGGACAATGACCTAAAGCACACCTCCAAATTATGCATGAACTATTTAGGGAAGAAGCAGGCAGCTGGTATTCTATCTGTAATGGAGTGGCCAGCGCAGTCACCAGATCTCAACCCCATTGAGCTGTTGTGGGATAAGCTTGACCGTATGGTACGCAAAAAGTGCCCATCAAGCCAATCCAACCTGTGGGAGGGGCTTCAGGAAGCATGGGGGGGGGGATTTCTCAAGATTACCTCAGCAAATTAACAGCTAGAATGTCAAAGGTCTGCAATGCTGGAATTGCTGCAAAGGGAGCATTCTCTGACGAAAGCAAAGTTTGAAGGAGAAAATTATTCTTTCAAATAAAAATCATTATTTCTAACCTTGTCAATGTCTGGACTATATTTTCTATTTATTTTGCAACTCATTTGATAGCTAAAAGTATGAGTTTTCATGGAAAACACAAAATTGTCTGGGTGAGCCCAACCTTTTGAACAGTAGTGTATATTGCACTATATACTCTTCCGAATTTGTAGTGAGGAATCTGCTCCTCAAATCCACATTAATTCCACTACATCTGAACTCTCCCTTACAGGGGTATTCTTATCTCGTATCTATGTATATTACATAATGGACAGTATATGCACATGTTGCTTTTTATGGAGAGGTGGAATACATTTCTATACACACGTGTGAGTATTCTACCATCTCTGGGCTGAGAGCGGCGCCTGTCGTGGCTAAGTTGGTGGGATCCGAATCTACTTTGTACATTTCTACTATACAAGATGAGCACACCACATGATGCACGATGGAGCCGGCGCCTGATCTGTGTGTACGATAACCTACGGCTTATAGACAGCTGAGGAGGGTGATCTCTGTAGGTCTCATATCAGAGGTGTTGTTGAGAAATCATCTTTTATCACTTTATATAAATAACCTCTTCCAGGCTAAATGTGATGACAGATTCCCTTTAACGGGGATTGTACAAAATTACAAAAAATCTCTGCTTTCCTGCATAAAGTGTTCTCGGGTTATAGGTGGCGCTGCCTCTCGGCTCCACTAACCTGACCAGGCTGAGGTGCAGCACCACACACACATGAGGATAGGGGGCGCTGTTTATGGCAGAACACCACCATATTTATCCCAAATAACCCCGTTATTAACCAGTGTGGGCTCACACCAAGTGACAATGCTGCAAATAATTTAGCAGGAAATCTGAAATACCAATCTACACCGAATCATGTGGATATTGCAGCAGATTTGCCTCTGATTTTCTTGTATGTTATGAAAAGAAAAAAAAAGTCAATCATTTTGAAATCCGCAGAAAAGATACAATGCATTGTACATAATGCACCTCACCTGCTGCAGAACCTCATAATACACTTCAGCTGCTGCAGAACCTCATAATACACACCTCATGTGCTGCAGAGCTTCATATTAGACACTTCAGCTGCTGCAGAACCTCATATTAGACATCTCAGCTACTGTAGAACCTCATATTATATACCTCAGCTGCTGCAGAACCTCATATTATATACCTCAGCTGCTGCAGAACCTCATAAAACACCTCAGCTGCTGCAGAACCTCATAATACACCTCAGCTGCTGCAGAACCTCATAATACACACTTCAGCTGCTGCAAAACCTCATAATACACCTCAGCTACTGTAGAACATTATAATATACCACTGCTGCTGCAGAACCTCATAATACACACCTCAGCTGCTGCAAAACCTCATAATACACCTCAGCTGCTGCAGAACCTCATAATACACCTCAGCTGCTGCAGAACCTCGTAATACACCTCAGCTGCTGTAGAACATTATAATATACCACTGCTGCTGCAGAACCTCATAATACACCTCAGCTGCTGCAGAACCTCATAACATGATGAATCATGAAGGTGTATAATCTGCGCTCAGTGAGGGCTCGCTCACACTGGCGAGTAACATCAATGATTCTGTCATGTGACAGCATCGGATGCAATATCCAAATGACCCTCAGCTTAAACTGTGTTGCGAGCGTGAGCCAAGTGTCATTATACTAAGATCCGATTCTGGCGTGCGAGAATCAGATCACAGGTGCGGAGAAGATTGAGAACTTAATTTCTCCATCTCGTTCATTCTGTGAGTCAGCATATATCGGACTGCACTCAGATGGCATACAAGTGCAGTCCGATGCTTTGCACGCACCAATAGACTCGGCATGAGAAAATAGACGCTAGTCGGCACTGCCCCATAGTATCCAGTGGGGGGAAAAAGTATTTAGTCAGCCACCAATTGTGCAAGTTCTCCCACTTAAAAATATGAGAGAGGCCTGTAATTAACATCATAGGTAGACCTCAACTATGAGAGACAAAATGAGAAAACAAATCCTGAAAATCACATTGTCAGATTTGGAAAGAAATTTCAAATTTTGGTGGAAAATAAGTATTTGGTCAATTACAAAAGTTCATCTCAATACTTTGTTATATATCCTTTGTTGGCAATGACAGAGGTCAAACGTTTTCTGTAATTCTTCACAAGGTTAGCACACACTTTTGCTGGTATGTTGGCCCATACCTCCATGCAGATCTCCTCTAGAGCAGTGATGTTTTGGGGCTGTCGCTGGGCAACACGGACTTTCGACTCCCTCCAAAGGTTTTCTATAGGGTTTAGATCTGGAGACTGGCTAGGCCACTCCACCTTGAAATGCTTCTTACGAAGCCACTCTTTCGTTGTCCTGGCGGTGTGCTTGGGATCATTGTCATGCTGAAAGACACAGCCACGTTTCATCTTCAATGCCCTTGCTGATGGAAGGAGGTTTGCACTCAAAATCTCACGATACATGGCCCCATTCATTCTTTCATGTACACGGATCAGTCGTCCTGGTCCCTTGGCAGAGAAACAGATCCAAAGCATGATGTTGCCACCCCCATGCTTCACAGTAGGTATGGTGTTCTTTGGATGCAACTCAGCATTCTTTCTCCTCCAAAAACGACGAGTTGTGTTTCTACCAAACAGTTCTACTTTGGTTTCATCTGACCATATGACATTCTCCCAATACTCTTCTGGATCATCCAAATGCTCTCTAGCAAACTTCAGACTGACCCGTACATGAAATGGCTTAAGCAGGGGGACACGTCTGGCACTGCAGGATCTGAGTCCCTGGCGGCGTAGTGTGTTACTGATGGAAGCCTGTGTAACGTTGGTCCCAGCTCTCTGCAGGTCATTCACTATGTCCCCCCGTGTGGTTCTGGGATTTTTGCTCACCGTTGTTGAGATCATTTTGACCCCATGGGGTGAGATCTTGTGTGGAGCCCCAGATCGAGGGAGATTATCAGTGGTCTTGTATGTCTTCCATTTTCTAATTATTGCTCCCACAGTTGATTTCTTCACACCAACCTGCTTGCCTATTGTTGATTCAGTCTTCCCAGCCTGGTGCAGGGCTACAATTTTGTTTCTGGTGTCCTTCGACAGCTCTTTGGTCTTCACCATAGTGGAGTTTGGAGTGTGACTGTTTGAGGTTGCGAACAGGTGTTTTTTATACTGATAACAAGTTCAAACAAGTGGCAGTACTAAGGGTAATGAGTGGAGGACAGAGGAGACTCTCAACCCCTTACTGGCCCAGGGTGTATCAGTACGCCCCAGGCCATCAACCCCGGTTCAGTGAGGGCTCCGGCGCTGAGCCCGCACTGAACCGGGCACATGTCAGCTGATTATTACAGCTGACATGTGCCCGCAACAGCCGCGGGTGGAATCGCGATCCACCCGCGGCTGTTAACATGTTAAATTCCGCTGTCAATCTCTGACAGCGGCATTTAACATCGACGTGCCGGAAGCGCGGCATTAGCCCCGCCCATTGGTGACCCCGTCACGTGATCGAGTTTAAAAAACATGTTTTTAAAAATATTAAAACAATTAAAAAAATATAAAAGTTTAAATCACCCCCCTTTTGTCCCATTCAAAATAAAATAATAAAAAATAAACCCCACATACACATATTTGGTATCGCCGCGTTCAGAATTGCCCGATCTGTCAATATAAAAAAAGAATTAATCCGATTGGTAAATGGCGTAACGAGAAAAAATTCCAAATGCCAGAATTGCTTTTTTTTGGTCGCCACAACATTGCAATAAAATGCAATAACGGGCGATCAAAACATCGGATGTACCCCAAAATGGTATTAATAAAAACGTCAGCTCGGCGCGCAAAAAATAAGCCCTCACCCGGCCCCAGATCCTGAAAAATGGAGACGCTACGGGTCTCAGAAAATGGCGCCATTTTTTTTTTTTTTTTTATAGCAAACTTTGGATTTTTTTTTCACCACTTAAATAAAAAAGAACCTATACATGTTTGGTGTCTACGAACTTGTAATGACATGGAGAATAATAATGGAAGGTCAGTTTTAGCATCCAGTGAACGTGGAAATAAAAAAAAAAAAAGCAACTGTGGAATTGCATTTTTTTTGCAATTTCACCGCACTTGGAATTTTTGTCCCGTTTTCCAGTACATGATATGGTAAAACTAGTAATGGCGTTTAAAAATACTACTCGTCCCTCAAAAAATAAGCCCTCACATGGCCATATTGACCAAAAAATAAAAACGCTATGGCTCTGGGAAGAAGGGGAGCAAAAAACGAAAAAGCAAAAACGGAAAATCCTAAGGTCGCGAAGGGGTTAAAGAAAAAGTCACAGGTCTGTGAGAGCCAGAAATCTTGCTTGTTTGTAATTGACCAAATACTTATTTTCCACCAAAATTTGAAAAAAAATTCTTTCTAAATCAGACAATGTGATTTTCAGGATTTGTTTTCTCATTTTGTCTCTCATAGTTGAGGTCGACCTATGATGTCAATTACAGGCCTCTCTCATCTTAAGTGGGAGAACTTGCACAATTGGTGGCTGACTAAATACTTTTTTTCCCCACTGTAACATTGGAGCAAATGCTATCTGATGAAACATCGGATAGCACTCATGCGAGTTATACGGCCAGTGTTAGTGAGCCCTTAGGACGACGCTCTACTTGCCGATTCGAGCGGTCATGTGATCACTCACATGAGATTTGCAGACTTGTGGTTATGTGACGATTGACATCTCCTCCTGTTTCATTGTTCTAAGTTTCAATTGAGAGAAGCAGGAAGAGATGTCAATCGTCACATGACCCTAAGTCTGCAAATCGCACGTGAGCGATTACGTGATAACAGCTCAAATCAACAAGTAGAACGAAATCCTAAGGAAGCTTATTATCAGGACTCAGCATCTCACTGTGCAGAATTACAAACATGTAAATGACACCTATATATTACACACATATGCATTACACTCTACACATGCCCTGCACCTCCTCTACAACCAGGGGCCTTTCAGATGCCCACAGCTGTTGAGCACAATGGCGTAACTTCGTAGGCTCCGTCTGACGTCATTACACCTATCAGATGCCAGCAGCTGCAGAGCAAGTGCAGGACAGGGAGTTCGTGCCTCTCTGCTCTGAAGCGGTTTCCAATTGGGGGTACAGCCGAGGAAATAGCAATGACCCCCCTCACTCATGGGCCTGATAGATAGATGATAGATGGCTATATGGATGGATAGATAGATAGATAGATGGATAGATAGATAGATAGATAGATAGATAATAGATAGATGGATAGATAGATAGATAATAGATAGATGGATAGATAGATAGATAGATAGCTTATGCAGTAGGAGCAGTGAAGGCGCCCCTCCCCCTCTCTCTGCTGCTGTCGGCTGTGCAGACAGTAGTGATGGGCAGTCCGGCTCTTTTTGGTAATCTGGCTCTCCTGGCTCCGCTCCCCAGAAAGAGCCGGCTCTTTTGGATCCTAGATTGATCCCTATTTAAATATGTTTTCACCATAGTTAAGCTGATGCCAATGCGACAGAAACCCCGCCCACTTACAGCCGAAACTCCGCCTACTTGCTATTAACTAATTATTTTGATGAGTGGGCGGAGTTTGGTTTGGGTGAGCGGGGTTACGTCCACCGAACACCGGAATTTTACGCCCAGTGAGAGCCATTCAGAGAAGTTAGTGGCTCTCACTGGGGTGCCGGATCCCATCATTCATATCAGGGAGCCGGCTCTTTGTACTGAGTTGTTTGCCAAGGACCCATCACTAGCAGACAGGACACAGAGCAGAGCACAGATGGAGGGAACGACGCCCTCTGCATTGTTCGAGCTGCAGCCTGGGCAGAGCTGGAGCAGCAAATGAAAGTGAGTTGCAGCGCCCCCTCTAGTGTCTGACGGCTGGCGCCCTGTGCCACCGCACGGGTCGCACATAGGTGGAGCTGGCCATGATAATACGCTCACACTAACGTATAAAAAATCAGTCCCATTCTCATGCACAACAGTGGTACGATTTTTTCCTCACTTGTCATCCGTGTTCTGTCCATGTGCAATCGTTTTTTTTACCCAGCAATTATTAATCATTTACAGGAACATTTACAGCTTCCCATCTTACAGAATTGTAATGTATCTGTAAAAATTGGATGCCATACTGATGGTCTGGATGAGCCCACATACAGCCCCCAATATACTGTAAGAGCCCACACACAGTCCCCTATATACTGTAAGAGCCCACACACACACCCTAACACCCTATATACAGTATGAGCCGCCACATAGCCCCCCATATACAGTGTGAACACACACATAGCCTCTTTATATACAGTATGAGACACAACATAGCCTCTCTATGTACAATATGAACCCTCACATAGTGCCCTGAATACAGTATGACCCTCCACATAGCCTCCTATATGTAGTATGAGCCCCCACATATGCTCTCTATATACAGTCTGAGCCCCCACATAGCCTCTCTATATACAAATGAGCCCCCAGACATCCCATACACACATGAAAAAAAACAACACATACTCACCTCGCTCCCATTCCCCCAGCACTCTGCTGTCTCCAATGCACTGACTATCTGCACAGCAGACGCGATGAAGTGACGCCATCACATCTGCTGGCTCAGATGCACACGCTGATTGGTGGAAAAAGGAGCTGGCGGCTCCATCCTCCACTAATGTAATCACCACTGTCTGCATCCCGAGGATATGGATAGCAGTGGTGGACGGGCAGTGGCGCGGCCTGTGGGCCACTGTTTCAGTCCTTTGGCTGTCTTGGCCTGTGGGCAGCAGTTTGCCCGGCTCTGCAGTCAACACCGTTACTTCTGGGGCCAACACTGTCACTGTACATGGTATTTTCTAATTGACATCCTACAAATCCCATACTTTCCATATTTTTTGAGAAGCTATGAACTATTCAGTCTGATTAGTTCTATTGCAGTCTCAGTAATTCTATTACAATAATTCAGAAAATTGCAGTGTAGAAAATGTACTTGAGTGAAATGATCTGTTATTATAACATAATACATTGGCATATAGTTTGGCCCATAGTTTTGACATGTTATTAATGTGTGCCTGTAATATATGGATTATGTGATAACAGTTATGATATCTGATACCACGTTTTTCTAAATCAAACTGGAAAAACTGGAGAGACATAAAGCGCAAATAGGGTCTTATCTGATAATCAAGTGGTATAAAATATTATAGGTATGCTCACATGATAGGGTTGTGACAGTCACAACCCCTATAGAAGCATGTAAAGGCTGCAGGAGGACCACCAAGGAGATATGTTACAAAAAATGAGGAATGCGGTGGTTCAGAGTCCGCGCTGCCCAATGGTTCAAATATAGGATCACACACAAGGGTGAAGCATGAATGCGGTTTATTTTGTCAACGCATTTCAAGGTTTTCAAACCTCTTCATCAGGCCCGAAAAACAATGATAAGATACAACTCAAAAAGTGCAGGAATACATAGACAATGCTGATCTGAAATACAAATGTATAAGGATAAAAAAATTAAATATGTATAGAATTTTTCATAAATAAATGTTGTCATGTCTTTTTACACATGACATTTATTTCTGAAAAATGCTACATATATACTTAATTTTTTTATCCTTATACATTTGTTACAAGTATATACATACATTTCTTTTTTTATTTTTACAGTTATATATTTTGTTTTATTCTGCTTGCAATCTTTGTATCTGCTACAGTGATGTGGTATCATATGACCTCAAAGGTTCGTTGCTGCGCGCCTTTTTTTACATTAATTGTCTACTTTTTGAGTTGTATCTTATCATTGTGGTTGGTCCTGATGAAGAGGTTTGAAAACCTTGAAACGCGTTGACAAAATAAACCGCATTCGTGTGTGATCGTATATTTAAACCATTGGGCAGTGTGGATTCTGAACCACCGCAATCCTCATTGTTTACCACGACTTTCTAAGCTCTATTAACATTAGATGTCATGGCTGCTGTTTTCTAATGAAAGCAATAATGTGAACTCCATCGGACTCAATTGAGTTAGTTATATATTGGTTATCTTCATCTTAAATGGAATTCATCAGTATAAGCTGCTAGGAAATGTTAAAGGGCAGCAAAAGCTGAAAAGTATTAGGGCCCAGTCAGACGGCCGTACTACTCGCACGAGGATCGCATCGCAATCCATGGACTGGCCGTCGACTCTCTTGACCTGAGTGTGACAGCTGCATAGAAATACATGCTGTCATGCTCAGGTTAGGAAAGCCGACAGCCAGTCTGAGGATTGTGATGCAATCCTTGTGCGAGTAGTACGGCCGTCTGACTGGGCCCTAATTTGTATTGTATTAATTGAAATGCCTCATCTCATGCTTAGCAGCCAAGCAGGTTATACAAATCAGCTGACTAACAACTATCTCTGTATGCACACTTATTCAGGGAAGGCTGGGACCCTCTGATTAGGACCACCTCCTTGACTGCTAGGTCTAGAATGAGCAGGGATTTCAACCAATAAAATACAAGTTATATTAAATCTTTTCCCACAAACCTATATATTAATCTGTTCAGCTTTTCCTATTCTACAACATGCTTCCCATAGATCGCACACCCTTTTCAAGTGGACAGGTTTCCTTTAACCCTTTCACCCCTGGGCCATTTTTTTTTTTTTTTTCATTTTTTTCCTTCCCTCTTCCAAGAGCCATGGCTTTTGTATTCTTCTATCCACATAGCCGTATGAGTGCTTGTTTTTTTTGCAGGAAGAATTGTACTTTTGAATGACACCATTCATTTTGTCATGTTATGCACTGGAAAGCGGGAAAAAAATTCCAAGTGCGTTGAAATAGCAAAAAAGTGCAATTTCACATTTGTTTTTTTTTTTAATTTGCCATGTGAAAAACAATTCGGAAATTAAGAAAAAAAAACAGCTTTTCTTGTGTTGCCATTTTCTGAAATCCGTAACATTTTCATTTTTCGGGATGTGGGGCGTAGGGCTGTATGCAGACTTATTCTTTGTGCACTGAGCTGACGTTTTTACCTATATAATTTTGGGGTAGGTACGATGTTTTGATAGACTCTTATTTCATTTTACCACGATGTTGTGACAGCTAAAAAACCGCAATTCTGTCATTTTGATTTTTTTTCCTCATTACTCCATTTACCTATTGGATTAATTTATTTTCTATTTTAATAAATCAGACTTTACAAACGAAGCGATAACAAATATGTGTATGTTTTAATTTTGTAATAGTTTTATTTTTAATAAGGCAAAAAGGGGTAATTTGATCTTTTGTGTTTTGGTTTTTTTTTTTCATATTTTTAAAAACATTTTTTTTTACTTCTTACTGTATTTTTCTAGTCCCCTTAGGAGACTTGAAGCTACGATAATCTGAATGCTGGCTTTCACAGGAGGATTGTAATAACAGAAATGGGGATCTTCAGCAGCCCCCGGCTGTAATGGCAACCAATCGGCGCCCCACGATCACGTCACAATGGGAGTGTGGAATGATGCCACCCTGCCGACACATGTTAAATGCCACTGTCAGAGATTGACCTGCGGCTGTTAGAGGCACATGACTGTTGATCAGTTGTCATGTGCAGGGAAAGTTGCGAGCTCAGAATGCGAGCCCGCATTAACGGCACATGTCAGTAAGGGGTTAAGGCAGACTTCCGGCCTGTAGCTGGGTTTTATGTGAAATCAGCAAATAATACTGATAGAATGATACATTTATTAACCGTGAAATTGCAACACCAAGAAGAACAAGTCGTGGAATTATGGAAATCACAGGATCGATAGACATGTTGATGATATGCAAAAGATTAAAAAATGGAAACAAAATTTTCAAAACATTTTGAGTATCACACACAGAAATACACGCAATTACAAGCCTTGGCTTGCTATAAATGTTTTTATTAACTGGTGTCTGTGGAATGTTTTGCCACGCTGTATATACTTGGGCACACAAATTATCAAGATCGGCTACTAGCCGCTCTATTTGCAATTGCCAACCAATGACGTTCCAGATGTGCTCGATGGGAGAAAAGTCTGGAGACACTGGTGGCAATGGTCGAAAGCTTAAGCTACGCAGGCTGCTCACAGTAGCACAAATACCATGAGGCCTGGCATCGTCATGTAAAACAACGTCTCCTGGGTCACTTTGGAAAAATGACTGCCCCAATGTTTCCTCGACCAAATCAACGTAACTCTGAGCTGTTAGTGTACCTGGAATGAAAACTAGAGGGGTTTGGCTGCCATAAATTATGCCACCTTATACTATAATTCTAGGAATTCGCCCATGAAGGGCTTTTCATGGTGTTGCCCTCATGGTCACGAGACCAATATCCAGCTATTATTGAGTCCAAGACAAAAGTGGGATTCATAGCTGGAGAAGATGGACATCTATTCTAGCTTCCATTGCTGTCTTGCTGTGCACCATGATAGCTTTTGAGAGCGTTGGCATGACGTCAACTGAACATCTGTAGTGGGGCGTCTGACTCGTGGTCCAATATCATGGAAATGCATTTTGATGGTTTGTTTAGACACTGATTGATGCATTAGATGCAGTCCCATTTTATTTTCAGTACAGAATATATAAATCGTGGAAACAATGGTATGGCCATTTATCCAAAGTGTCACTGGAGACATTTTTGAACATGACAACGATATACCACATGTTTTTCATGTTACTGCCTGCATGGCCTAAACTTGCTACCATGTCCTAAAGCATTGTTGGACTTGTATCACATCAAGCGCATCTGGGACGTCATTGTTCTGAATTTGTAAAAAGGATCTACCTGCAGCAGATATGGATGATTTGCGTGCTCAAGTGCATTCAATGTGGCAGAACATCATTAATAATTTCATTGATAGCATGACAAGGTGTGTAACTATGTGTAGTTTTTCTTGTGATGCTCATACTGGATACTGAATAAATCAAGAAGTTTGGCAATTTATTTTTGCATTTTTTAATTTTTTTCATATTGATCCTGTGATTTCCATATTTCCCTGACTATTCCTTCTTGGTGTTGCTATTTTCATGTTGAGGAATGTAGTATGTTGTACAAGCAATCAAACAGTCACGGGTTAAAGTTTCCTACAAGGCCTAAAAAAGTGTAAAAATGAATAAACATATATTTCCAAAAAATAAAGTTCAAATCCCCCTTTCCTTTTCCAAATCCAAAAATTATCAAATAGGCATATTTGGTATTGTTGCATTTGTAAAAGTGAAATCTTTTAAAATGTTAAATTATTCAACACATATAATAAATGCTGTTAAGAATAAAAAATTAAACCCCAGAATTGCAGGTTTTTTTCAGTCGCCTCAGTTCCCCAAAAAAGGAGTAAAAAACAATAAAAAAGTCATATGCACCCCAAAATAGTTTTTAAAAAGCACCATTGATTGAAAGATATAAAAGTTATGGATCTTAGAGAATAGTGACACTAACCAAGGTTTTGAAAACTTATAGAATTTTAGCTGAGCACCAACAGAAAAAAAAAAAAAACAGTGCCATATTTGCTTGTTATTAATCATTATTATTCCATTTTTCTGTACATTACATTGCAAAGTGAATTGTCCTAGTCAAAACTACACTCATCCTGCCAAAATATGTGGCTCAGATATTGGTGTAGGATGACAGAAGTGGGCTGACTTCTTTGTTGCTTACAGGCTCCAGGTTAAGGATAGACTGCACCTCAATGAGGAGGGTGCAGCTGTGCTGAGGGAAAGAATGGCTGGAAAGTTGGAGGAGTGTTTAAAATATGCACTGGGGGAGGGCAATTACTGTACAGAAGAGGAAAATAGTGTAGTTAGTGACCTGCGCCTAAATTGTGAAAGTGGAGGGTGGCAATGGAAGAAAATTATGATATTGTGGATAATGGAGACATGGTTGGACAACAGCTATGACTGAGCCTAAGTCTATAGTTTGTTCAAGAATGACCATACAAATAAGCAAGGGGGAGGGGTTTGCTTATATGTAAAAAAAGTCCCTAATACCCATCCAGCGTGATAATATGTGTGAGGAACATGTAAAGTAAATGGAACATGTAAAGTAAAATGGAAGCAGCAAAAAATATCCTCATAAAGCAAATAGACGAGGGAGCAAATCAGGGCAAAGTAATCATTATGGGGGACTTCAACTACCCTGATATAAATTGGGGAGTAAAAATCTGCAGGTCCAGGATGGGAAACAGGATTTTTACAATAATAAAAGACAATTACTTTTTGAGACTGTTGCAGGACCCAACAAGAGGTGGTGTGGGGGACGGACGGACTGACCAGGCAGTGTATCAAAGATACGGGTTGGGAGTCACTTGGGTTATAGTAATCTCAGAATAATAATCTTTAACTTATCCTTTAACAAAGATTGAGACAGAGGAACTCATTGTCAAAGATAGTAAGAATAATGCAAAAATATTCTTAAACTTGTAGCAATGCCAGGTAGGCTATGGTTAAATCCTACCTTTGAAGGCTTTACTTAGTGTACCTGGCTGGCTCTGCATGTAAACAGACTAGGCTCTCATGCAAGTCAGTCAGCTCAGGGAAGCTGAACAGACTGGATGTGTCTTGGTTCTGAAGAGAGAGACAATTCAGAATTTCTCTCTGAAGAATCAGCATAGGCCGTGTGCAGATAGCCAAACGTATCAGTGGTTTCTATGGACAATAGCTGTGTTGTTTGAGTGAGCTGAGGCTAGCTCAGCCGTATATGAGTAGCCAGGGTTTGTTCTGTTTAGTTTGCACCTGGAGAAGGCTAGGTATTTATGTTTATGAGTTTGTTTTTGGTGCGGTGCAACCTGTGGAAAGCAATAAAAACTGCACGTGTTTTGACCAAAGCTGTATTACCTGTGTGAATGCTACTTAAGGCTTTATGGCTAATGCCTACCAGAGAGAGTGAATCTCTACAAACTATATAAACAGGAAGATGATAATATTGGCTCCCACAAAAAATAATCTAGGTGAAATGGTACAAGAGAATGAGGGAAAGGCCAATCTACTAAACACCTTCTTCTCTACTTTATTTACACAAGAAAATCCCATTACAGGCCACATGTAAATTCTCTATTAAATGTCACCTGCTTAATCCAGCAGGCGCCGCCTCAAAACACTAAATTAGACAAATCAACAGGCCTGGATGGCATACACCCCCAAGTACCGCAGGAATTAAGTATTGTGATAGACAGCCCATTATTTCTAATATTTAAGGATTCCATAATAACAGGGTCTGTACCATAGGACTGGTGAATAGCAAATGCGGTGCAATATTCAAAAAGGAAACAAAAACTGAGCCTGGAAATTATAGATAGGCTTGTAAGTTTAACCTCTACTGCAGGAAAAATCTTTAAGTGTTTTCCGAGAGATACTATCCTGGAGTATCTCAATAAGAATAACTTCATGCCCAACATCAACATGGGTCTGTCAGACCAGACTAATCTGATTGTTTCTGTGAGAAGGTATGTTCCAGAAAGGGCCAGGGCAAGGCCATAGATCTTGTGTATCTGGACTTTTCAAAGACATTTGATACAGTGTAGAAAAAAACATTGGTACATAAAATGAGTACAATGGAATTAGGAGAACATTTGTGTAATGTGATTAACAACTGGGTCAATGATAGGAAACAATTAATGGATCACATTCTGATTAGGTCACAATTAACAGTGAGGTAACACAGGGTCAGTATTGTGCCCTCTCCTTTTTAATATCTTGAATGATGTAATGATGTAATGGTTGAGTCAATGATGGATGCCTTACTTGAAAGATATAACATTATAGTTATGGTACTAGATTTTGTGATGGGACGTTGATTCAGGAAATAAGTCTGATTACCGGATTTGAAGTCAGAAAATAATTTTTCCCCTAATATGGGTACGTTAGCATCTGCCTCATGGGTTTTTTGTCTTTTTATGGATCAACATGTTAGGGTATAAGTTGTACTCAGTGAAATTTGGGTCTTCTTTCAATCATGAAACTATGAACTCATTTGGCTTTTTTGATGGAAGACAATTGTTATAGCGCTAGAAGAGGAGGTAAAAACAAAAGTGGCAAAACAAAAATTGGCCAAGTCTGGAAAGGGTTAAAAATAAATGGGCTATATTCCTCTATTCAGTGACTTAAACACTAGGCACCGCTCAGAGATTTCTATATGTAGGATCTAGCTGGCACACAATTGTAAGAAACGTATCTTTGCTTTCAATGACATTTGTTTAGACTGTAGAGTCATAGATTTCCTGTGATTGTAATCTGCAAGCACAGCTTAATAGACATTGCTGCTCCATATTTTAGGTAATCAGTGTATACCTAAATTCACACATATTGTTGTAAACTTCTAACAAACCCTAATACACATTAGATATATGTTCGCCTCAAGCAAACGCTCCCGAGTTCTCTATGACAGAGCCATTCGCAGACTCTTCTGGGGCCACATTATCTTCTAGGAGAACAAAAAGATCTGCTATTGAAATTCTCTACCCTGACATTATCTGCTAGGAGGGAATTGGGAGGGCCCCATACACATTAGACTATCATGGAAGGCACCATATACATTAGACTGTCAGCCTATCCAACTAATAACGGTGGGTTTGGCCGACTTTAGTCTAATGTGTATGGGGCATTAACGTGTCTGAATAGCAGAGTAGAATATGACTTTTAAGGTGTTATCCAATGACTGCATTTAGAGCTGAAATGTGATCTTTCTCACTGGAATAACCATTTACATAGTACACATTTATAGCTCAGCACGTGGCTGAGTTAATTCTTATTCTATTTTAATTTCAGTTTCCATTTAAAATGTATTGACATTTTTTTTGTTATCCGTGAAAAACTATACAGTTTGTACATACAGTGAAGATTATAACAGAACAATAAGGATGGAGAGACAATTAGTTATTTTAAAGGGAATCTGTCACTACATTTGACCTATGTAAACTATTAATATGGGCATACAGGTTATAGACAGCTGAGGAGGGTGATCTCTGTATGTCTCATATCAGATGTGTTGTGGAAAAATCATCTTTTATCACTTTATATAAATGACCTCTTCCAGGCTATGGGGCGGATGGTGCCTGGAAGATAATTTCTCAGCAACAACACATCTGATATGAGACATACAGGGATCACCCTCCTCAGCTGTCTATAACCTGTATGCCCATATTAATAGTTTACATAGGTCAAATGTAGTGACAGATTCCCTTTAACATTTAATCAACAATGTTGGTGTTAATGTTTAATACATTTCCAACACTGTGACATCTATATATTGATGAATATTTCACTACTGTACATATTGTTTCCAGGTTCAAGGAACATTTGGTTGGAAAACTGTAACTTCGTTGTTCACTAAAGAAGAAGAACCTGGAACAGATGGGAGAGTTGAACAAGAACCGGAGATGGCAACTGAACAGTAAATATCAACTTGTGTGTAGCTGATCATGGTAAATCATTGTTGGTAATAGTTGGGATGACTAACAAGGTTTACTACTTTTCTGCAGGACCCCATCTTCATGCACTTCAGACAACCATCCACAGAAAAGTTCCTCGGCACTTTGGAATGTATTCACTAGCAGGTGGCAACAGAGTACTGTTCAACACCCTGAAGCAAGAGGAGTACTGGCAGAGCCTCCAGAAGAACGCAATGAAGCTCAGCATGTAGAGGAGACACCATTTAAGTGGAGTTTCCTCACTAAAAAAATAGAAGAGTTAAGAAGCAAGAATGAGTAAGAACTAGAACCTAAAGAAACATATAGAAAGGCTTCCTTGAGGAACTCCGTATCTTAGCATTCTGTACCCAAGCTGAACAGATTTTGCTCTAACAGAACTGTGTGGTTGGAATTGCAGCTGTCTCCATTTTTTGTAGCTTCTAAAATAAAGGCAACTATTTTTTCTTGTTATCCCATTAAAGGCAAGCACAGATTTTTTTTTTTTTTTACAAAGGCCTCAGAGTGGTTAAAAAAACATAAAAAGATGATACCCATCCTCAGAGATTCTCTGTTGCTTCAGCTCTAGTATTCTCTGGTCTCTACTTTTTCATTCTGTCTTGACACCCAAGAAATCCCAGGATAAGTATCAGAATGGAGGTAGCAGGGGATTGGTGAGAGTGAGTATTGTTTTTTTATTTCTTAAACCACTCTGAGCCCTTTATAAAAAAAAATCCTGCTGGCAAACACTTTCACATTTTTTAACCATAAGTTATTTCTACAATCCACATAATCAAAAAGAAACCTTTATAAAAAAATTTGCTTTTATTAATATCCCTTAAAAGAAAAAAAAACACTAAATCACTAAACACAAAAAGCCAAAAGGTGTGGGAGTCCACTAGATAATATAGACCATCATATGCCAGAGGGAACACCTCGTGTTTGATCAAGAAAGTTTTCTAAGGGAGATAGAAATATCTTGTCCTTCGTTTCCCTTCCCACCAGTGGAGGTTGGCACCCTAGGGGACAGGAACTTGGCGCCCCCGCTCCACGTCGGCTGTCCCTTACTGACCCTTACTTGGAACTCCCTCACCAAAAGCCAACACCATCACCCAAATAAAGTGCTTAAGTGCTTTAAAACATATGGCTGTATATGTTATAGACTGAATATGGCATTAGATATTGAACGTTCAGTCGTCTTATTAATCAAGATAGTGACTGATGTCATATAGTTGGGATAAATCTCTCTAAATGTTTATCTACAAAGAGGTTCAGATTGGATAGATAATAAGAACCCTCACTCTATGTGTAAATCTCTGAGAGCAATTATATAGATATAGTCAATAATAATCTGGAGTAAACTATTGCAGCAAATTTCAGTGATATCAATAGCTGTACACTGAAGTTATATTTCTATAACATAAATATGTCTAGGATTCTTACAACAATATAGCCTGCATCACTCCATATACAGTTCACAAGGAGAGATTCTAAAAAAATCAGTAATATATGACCAATCTATGATATCCGTCACAAATCAATGACAGATGTATTGCCCAAGACTGAGATTTCTAGAGTATATATCCATCTATACACACATGTAGTGTTACTAAAGAAACTCTGTAGTCACCAATAAATCACAGATAATAAACCAAAATGCAGTTCAATACACAGCCACTGACAAATAAACATTTCCCAGCCATAAAAAAGCAGAGCTCCCATCCAGCTCATGTCTTACATACTGCGCACTTCATAATGGATTGTTGTATGTGTGACCTGGGTTTCCTACCACTCTTAAACAATTCCCGCCATCTACTACATACCGGAGGTTCTCCAGGTGTGGCATCTAATCGAACATCACGGTCCATGCTGGCCCCCCTGCGCAGGAAAAGCAAAACCGGAAGTAACCTCTCTGTCTCAGCAGTGGATTGCAAGTATGTCCCACCAGCTACCCACAAGGTGGTGGAGCTACTTAAGTTTGTACTCAATCACAACTATTTTCTCTTCAACGGTCCTTTCTACCATCAGCCCCTGCGCTCCCACCTATACCAACCTGCTCCTGCGCTGCTGGGAGGACAGAATGGGGATGTCACATGGTGCCCCCGGATACTGCTCTGGGGGCGGTACATTGATGACATCCTTGCCCTGTGGTAAGGGGATAGAGCCTCTGTTGAAAAATTTGTGGCACATCTGAATGTAAATAATTTTGGTCTTAGATTTACTTGTGAGATCGGCAGGGACAAGATTGCTTTCCTGGACATCATGATTACGAGGGATGCGGAGGGCTATCTAAAAACCTCTATTTTCCATAAATTGACTGCATCTAATAGTCTCCTTAGGTGGGAGAGTTATTATCCCCCATGCCTTAAGAAAGGGATTCTTAAGGGACAATTCCAAAGATTGAGAAGAAATTGTTCTTCCCTTGGAGAATTTGAAATGCAGGCAAACAATTTAAAGAAAAGATTTCGGAATAGAGGATACCCATCACAAATAGTCAATGCAGGTTGTAGGCATGCACTGGGATGCAATCGTACGGAACTGCTAACTCCTAAAACCAGGAATACATCTGAAGATATCATACGATTGATTGAAACTTTCGATGATCAAAACAATAAAATAATGAACATCTTACATAACTGCTGGGATATTTTACGAGCAGATCCAGATCTATCGGATTAAATTTCTCCAACCTCGTCCGTTACATTGAGGAGAGGCAGGTCCGTATGAGATTACGTGGTACATAGTCACTTCAGTACCCCAAAACTCAGAGGAATCTGGCTGGATTGGAGGGAAGTGAGTACCTTCAGATGCGGAACTTGCAATTTTTGCAAGTATATCAACACATCAAAAATCTTTTCCAGCGCTGTCACTGGTACAGTTTATACCAACAGGGATGTTGCAAATTGTAAAACTGCAGGTGTTGTTTATGTCTGTACATGCACTTGTTCCAAAAATTATGTGAGGACGACAAAAAGACCACTTAGGGTAAGAATAGGCGAGCATATTGGCGACATCAACCATAAAAGGCACACTCCCTTAGCTCAACATATGATGGAGGTACATAAGGGGGATCTGGGGTCGTTCTCGTTTGGAGGTATCGAAACCATCCCACAGTCAAAAAGACTGCGTGACTGGGATAGAAAAATTCTCCAGAGGGAAGCACCCTGGATTTTCCTAGCTGAGTCTGAGTCCAGGGGGTATGAACAAGCAACTTAGCTTCGCTAGGTATATTTAAGAGTGTTAATTCATTTTCTCCTAATAGAAAACTATGCCTGAGTATATTGGTCTCTAAGAGGCCATACTGCCATTTCTGACCCCTGATTGTGAGGGTCATATCTATTTTACTCACAGCATCATTACAACGTTTACTTTGTGATTTCTTATGGTTTTAATCCTCACCCTCTTTCCTTTCCCCTGTAACCATCATTCATTTACTATTATCCTCGTATACTGTCTTGAATATAAGAAACCCTGAGTGCGCTTACTTGTTTTAAGTTCATCAAATGTTTCATTTGATGTTATTTTTATGTATGCAGCTTTTAGACTTATTGGTGGAATGCATATTGCTTTCCATCTCATTTATAGCACACTTCCAGGTATCAGGCATTGAGTGGAGCGCATCTGAGTTCCACCATAGCAGTACGTCACTTCCGGTGGCGCTGATATCGGGTGGAGCGCATTTGCGCTCCACCATCGCGAGACGTCACTTCCGGTGACGTGGATAGTTGGTGGGACGCACTTGCGTTCCACTGCTGAGGGAGAGAGGTTACTGCTGGTTTTGCTTCTCCTGCGCAGGGGGGCCAGCGTGGACCTGATGTTCTATTACACGCCACAACTGGAGAACTTCCAGTATGTAGATGGCGGGAATCGTTTAAAAGAGTGGGAGGAAACCCAGGTCACACATACAACAATCCATTATGAAGTGTGTAGTATGAGAGACATGAGCTGGATGGGAGCTCTGATTTTTTACCCAGTTAAATCCCCTGATGAACCCCTTGTGTGATTTACAAGAGGAGAAACGTGTTGGGTGGGGTTTTCAACTAAATAGATAAGTGGATGACTGGTCTACTGTAAATATTGTATTGTTCTGTTTGGCTGGCCTGTTATATGGGCTATGTCTTTAGGGCAATTGATTATCTAGCATTGTTCCTGTGAAAAATCTATTTTTATGTGTCTGACTACAGGTACATAGCCATATGGCTGGGAAATGTTTATTTGTCAGTGGCTGTGTATTGAACTGCATTTGGGTTTATTATCTGTGATTTATTGGTGACTACAGACTTTCTTTAGTAACACTACATGTTTGTATATATGGATATATACTCTAGAAATCTCGGTCCTGGGCAATACATCTGTCATTGATTTGTGACGGATATCATAGATTGGTCATATATTACTGATTTTTTTAGAATCTCTCCTTGTGAACTGTATATGGAGTGATGCAGGCTATATTGTTGTAAGAATCCTAGACATATTTATGTTATAGAAATATAACTTCAGTGTACAGCTATTGATATCACTGAAATTTGCTGCAATAGTTTACTCCAGATTATTATTGACTATATCTATATAATTGCTCTCAGAGATTTACACATAGAGTGAGGGTTCTTATTATCTATCCAATCTGAACCTCTTTGTAGATAAACATTTAGAGAGATTTATCCCAACTATATGACATCAGTCACTATCTTGATTAATAAGACGACTGAACGTTCAATATCTAATGCCATATTCAGCCTATAACATATACAGCCATATGTTTTAAAGCACTTAAGCACTTTATTTGGGTGATGGTGTTGGCTTTTGGTGAGGGAGTCCTAAATAAGGGTCAGTAATGGACAGCCGACGTCGAGCGGGGGCGCCAAATTCCTGTCCCCTACTGATTTTGTCTTTTTTTTTGCTTTTAGGGGATATTAATAAAAGCTAATTTTTGTAAGGGTTTCTTTTTTGGTTATGTCTGTTATAGACCCTTTGTTCTATCTAATCTGTTTTTTTTGTATTTCTACAATCTATAACACACACTGTATATAAAATGGACTTAAAAAAGATGAATCTTCCCAGATCTTATTTTTCATCTTCAGATTCAATTAATTTTATTGATTTTTTATAAAGCAAAACACTTAGCGATTATCATGGCCACAAAAGAAACCAACACATGAGGTTTTGTTGGTGTGTACTATTGGCGAAAATAATACATCTAATAAATTAAAAAATAAAACAGGGTAATACGGCTGTGTCATTCAACGCACCATCCACATTAGGTAGATAAACAGGATCAGAAGGAAGTGCCACCTAAAAAGGTATTTGGTGTTCATCAGATATGGGTCAATAAATTATTGGTAGAGGTTTAGAGGCAGAGGTTGAGAGCACAGGGGTCAGTCCAGTAAGGTAGAATAAAGTGTACCATGGGAGCCACAAGACATAAAAGGGATCTCTGACGTCAGGGTGGGTAACCTGTTTTTACAGTAGCTGTAGAAACGGAAGTCATTTTCCGTCTCGATGTAATTTGTTTTAGATGTTATGGCTATAAATTGTATAGGTTTATGTGTTTAAAAGTTTATTTTTATCCATCATCAATGTGGCCTTCAAGCCAACAAAGTAAACTTCAAATTGAAAAATGTTCTAAAAATAAATAGCCAGATTAACCAAAATAGATGTTTTGACATATTCTAAGAACATAGACAATTCTATAATAAAATTATTTGATTTATTAGCATATTTAGATTTTCTTAATGCTTTAATACTGCCAGCAGCCACGATAAATTACACAATAAGAAGTAGGTGGCAAGGAGATGTGATGTGAAGTAAAATCAAAAAGTTGTCCATAAATTTTAATTAGGCAGTGAGGAAAATGCTTTGTTCACATCCGCGTTTTTCAACTAGGGTTTCTTAGAACAATGGGGTAAAATAAACTCTATACAGAAGGCAAGCCTATCTTAGCCTGTTGAAAAATGCTTTCCAAAGCAGTAAACATTCTGTGAGCAAAGTTATAACAAGGGACCATAATTATATCAGCCACCTACAACAAATTTATTTGAGGCAGAAAATGGCATTAGGGGTAGTAATAAGGCTGGGAATCACTGGAATAAAGGTATGAAATTAACATTCATCTTTACAACTATTTATAAGATTTTAAAGCATAATTTATGATGTAAAAAGTTACTGTTGTTTCTTTTTTAGCCCTGGAAATGTTAGTGAGTCATTGGTGGCTTGTAGTAGCTTCCAGTTGGGTCATGAACCATGTCAAACTGTAGATTCCCTTGTCAGCTGCTTATTTCCTTGCCCTTCAATGTTACGTGCTTGATGACAGCTGTATATCCACTTTATCACACGGGCATTTCGCTCAATAACAGATACAGGAGCTTTATCTTCTTTCTCTTCTTCTGCAACTCCAAGAGCACAGCTCACTCTATCCATGGATTCCAGGCTGCCCATTGGTGTATTTTCTCCCTTTTTGTAGCTGTTAAGCAAGTTCAACAAACTACCTTCTAGCCCACAGCTCTCAAAAAATTGTTGAGCTTCCAAATCAGTAAAAGTCAGCTGCTCTACTAATTGGATCTCTTTACCATTAGAGGATGGGGAGCTAGGAGTTGGACAAACAAAGGTTTTACCTCTTCCTCTTTGCAACTGAGGTGATAGTGGTTCCTCTTGATTGCTGCTTTGGGCTGGATTTTGTGAGAACCGAGAGCTTCTTCTTAAGAGTGGTGTCCCCTGGAGAAGCCGAATGACCAGTCCTGCCTCCTCATTATTGTTTTCTTTGCTAGATGATGCCACATCACGCTTTTGTCTATAAATAATAAGGGAGTCTGGTCGGTTCATTCTTTTACCACTCAATCGCCTTAAACAGTGAGATTTGTCTGTTGGAGACCCAAGAACATTCTGTGGGTTATTTCCATGATTGGATGTTAAAGAACTTTGGGTTAAAGGATATTTGCCACATGGACTACTTATGTGTTCTTTTTGAGGCTCAAAATTAAGATTTACTTGCTTTTTCAGCATAATTGGAGAGAGGCTACTGCAAGGAGATAGGATAGTTTTTGGTTTACACCTTTGTTCTGGTGAGGAAGGCTTTGATATAGTAGAAATTGGAAACACATCATTACACTTGTTAAAATCCGAGTAATTTTGTTTTGGGGATTCTTGTGCAGTTGAGCTAAGGAGATTGTTAAATGTGTCTTCACTTTGCAATTGTAAACTACAAGGTAATAATTTTGATTTCCTTGACAGCACAGGGGTGAAGTTGGTGTTGATGGCAGGGTTTTGTCTGCGATGTATTACTTGTGGAGATTTCACATACTTGGCTTTATCTGCCTCAAGACGGTCAGATGCAGTCACCCTCACATTGGATCCACTGAGGGGCGCAAGATGCACCACTGGTGTCATGGTAACATTTGATCAGTCATGGATTGCCATAGAATAATGCCAGAACTTAAGAGAAAACAGCAGCTGTAAAATATAGAAGATATACATTGATACCAAAGGTGAATTGTGGTCATACAAAAATATAAATATTTTAGAAGAAATTTTACAGTCATGGCACAGTGTTGGCACCCTTGAAATTGTTCCATAAAAGAAAATATTTCTCCAAGAAAATTATTGAAATTACACATGTTTTGTTATACACATGTTTTCTCCTTTGTGTGTATTGGAACAAAAAAACAAAACAGAAAAAAGGCAAATTGGACAGAATTTCGCACAAAACCTTAAAATTGTTGGCGTTTTTCCAAAATAGTAGGTAAACAACTTTGTTTCAAGCACATGATACTCGTTCAAACTCACCTGTGGCAAGTAACAGGTGTGGTAAATATGAAATCACACCTGAAACTACATAAAAGGGGGAGAAGTTGACTCAATCTTTGCATTGAGTGCCTATGTGCCACACTAAGCATGGAGAACAGAAAAAGGAGAAGAGAACTGACTGAGGACTTGAGAACCAAAATTGTTGAAAAAGATAACCAATCGCAAGGCTACAAGTCCATCTCCAAAGATCTTGATATTCCTTTGTACACGGTGCTCAACATAATCAATAAATTTACAACCCATGGCACTGTAG
Source organism: Phyllobates terribilis (assembly GCF_046119375.1). Lineage (NCBI taxonomy): Eukaryota > Metazoa > Chordata > Amphibia > Anura > Dendrobatidae > Phyllobates > Phyllobates terribilis. The sequence goes on from NW_027362762.1 coordinate 642,707,781, forward strand.
CTAATCTCCCTAAACATGGACGGCAGAGAAAAATTAATGAAAGCTTGCAATGCAGAATTGTCTGGATGGTGGATAAGCAGCCCTAATCAAGTTCCAAAGAAATTCAAGCAGTCTTGCAGGCTCAGGGTGCATCAGTGTCAGCTCAAACTATCCAACGACATTTGAATGAAATGAAACGCTATGGCAAGACAGCCAGGAGGACACCACTGCTGACACAAAGACATAAAAAAGTTAGATTTCAGTTTGCCAAAATCCTTCTGGGAAAGCGTCTTGTAGACAGAGGAGACCAAGATAGAGCTTTTTGGTAAACCACATCATTCTACAATATACTGAAAACAGAATGAAGCCTACAAAGAAAAGAACACAGTACCTACAGTCATATATGGTGGAGGTTCAAAGAAGTTTTGGGGTTGTCTTGCTACCTCTTGCACTGGGTGCTTTGACTGTGTGTAAGGCATCATGAAATCTGAAGATTAACAAAGGATTTTGGGTCGCCATGTAGTGCCCAGTGTCAGAGAGTTGGGTTTGTGTCCTAGGTCATGGATTTTCCAGCAAGTACAATGACCCCAAACATACTTCAAGAAACACCAAGAAATGGATGGAAACAAAGCACTTGAGAGTTCTGAAGTAGCCAGCAATGGGTCCGGATCTAAATCCCATTGAACACCTGTGGAGAGATCTTAAAATTGCTGTTGAGAGAAGGCACCCTTCAGACCTTCGAATATGAGAGACCTGGAGCAGTTTGCAAACGAAGAGTGGTCCAAAGTTCCAGTTCAGAGGTGTAAGAAGCTTGTTGATGGTTATAGGAAGTGATTGATTGCAGCTATTTATTCCAAAGGCTGTGCAACTAAATATTAAGTTGATGGTGGCAACACTTTTGTCCGGCCCATTTTTTGGGTTTTCTGTGAAATGATGTCCAATTTGCCTTTTTCTGTTTTTTTGTGTTGTTCCAATACACACAAAGGAAATAAATATGTGTAAAACAAAACCTGTAATTACAATAATTTTCTGTGAGAAATACTTCATTTTCTGGAACAATTTCAAGGATGCCAACACTTTCAGTCATGACTGTATGAAGAGAAAATCATTGAAAACACAAGGAATAATAGAACAAAAGGGAAATAATAACATTGGTAAAAAATTTGAAAAATATAACTAATAAAACACAGATATCATTAGACAAAAGTGCATAAAATTATTCACTGAAAGGAATCTTTCTTACAAAACATATAAACATGTAAAAGAAAAAAAGAAATATATAGTAAACAAATAAATTAAAAACAAATAGAATGAATGCACATATGTAATTATATGCCCACATATATATTTCTATATACACCGTTTGATAAGGATGCAGTTTACATGTTATATACATGCGTGTATGTATATATATAAATATATATACATAAATATATATATATATATATATATAAAAGATAATCTAAAACCTTCAGCTTTAATTCACATCCTAATTGGAAGAAGGGTTTAGGAATTACAGCTCTTTAATATGCAGCTGCCTCTTTTTCAAGGGACCAAATTTAATTGGACAATTATCTCAAAAGCTCTTTAATGGGCTGCATAGACAGTTCCCTAGTTAATCTGTCATAAATTAAGCCGGTAAAAGGTCTGGAGTTGATTCCAGGGGTGGCATTTGCATTTGGTAGCTGTTGCTGTGAATCCACAACATGCGGTCAAAGGAACTTTCAATGGAAAATAAGCAGACCAACATTAGGCTAAAAAAAAATTAGAAATCCATCAGAAAGATAGCAGAAATATTCGAAGAGGCTAAATCAACAGTTTGGTACATTCTGCAAAAAAAGCACACTGGTGAGCTTGAAAACTCAATAAGCCATGGACATCCGCAGAAGACAACAGTGGTGAATGAATGCAGAATCATTTCCATGGTGAAGAAAAACCCCTTCACAACATCCACCCAAGTGAAGAATACTGTCCAGAAAGTAAGTGTTTCAGTATCATATAGAGAAGACTTCATGACAGCAAATATGGAGGGTTCACTATAAAGTGCAAACCATTAATCAGCCTTAAAAATAAAAAGGCCAGATTAGATTTTGCCGAAAAAAACATCTAAAAAAGTCAGCCCAGTTGTGGAAAAGCATTCTTTGGGCAGATGAAATTAAGATCAACCTGTACCAGAATGATGGAAATAAAGTATGGAGAAGGCTTGGAATGGCTTATGAAACAAATTACTAAACATCCTGTGTAAAACATGGTGTCTGCAGTGTAATGGCATGGGCATGCATGGCTTCCAATGGTACTGTATTACTAGTGTTTATTGCTGATGTGATTAAAGACAGAAGCAGCCGGATGAATTCTGAAGTGCACAGGGCTATACTTTCTGCTCAGATTCAACCAAATGCAGCAAGCTTGATTGAATGGCGCTTCACAGTACTGATGGACAATGGCCCAAAACATACTGTGATAGCAACCCAGGAGTTTTTAAGGGAAAGAAGAAGAATATTCTACAATGGCAGAGTCAATCACCAGATCTCAACCCCTACGAGCAGCATTTTACATGCTTAAGACAAAACTTAAGGCAGAAAGACCCATAAACAAGCAGCAGCTGAAGTCAGCTGCAGTAAAGGCCTGGCAAAGCATCACAAAGGTGGAAACCCAGTGTTTGGTGACATCCATGGCTTCCAGACTCCAGGTAGTCACTGCCTGTAAAGGATTCTCTACAAAGTATTAAAAATAAACTATTTATGGTAAAGTTAATTTGTCCAATTATTATTGAGCCTCTGAAAGGAGGAGGCTTTATAGAAAAATGGTTGCAATTCCTAAACGTTTCACAGGATATTTTTGTTCATCTCCTTTAATTAAGCCTGAAAGTCTACACTGCATCTCAGTTGTTTCATTTTAGATAAAAATAGTGGCCTGTAGAGCCCAAATCATAAAGACTTGGACACTGTACAAATATTTCTGCACCTGACTGTATACAGTGGCATGTAAAAGTTTCGGCACCCCTGGTCAACATTACTGTTATTGTGGACAGTTAAGCAAGTTGAAGATGAAATGATCTCTAATAGGTCTAACGTTAAATATGACTCATTTCCTTTGTATTTTAGGCCTTTCCTAATGATGATAGTGAACAAGCAATAACCCTAACAGGCTAATTAAGGTCTGAAACCTTGGTCCTAGTTATCTGAGCACACACATCTCCAAGGGTGCCCAAACTTTTGCATTGGTCCATTTTCCTTTTTGCAATTTTTAAAATGTGAAAAATGACAATATATATATTTTTTGCTTAAAATACAAAGGAAATATGTCATCTTTAACTTTAGGCCTTTTAGAGATCATTTTATCTTCAACTTAACTGTCCACAATAACAGTAATTTGACCAGGGGTGCCCAAATGTTTACATGCCACTGTATGTATATATATCTATATATCTATATATATATAGGTATAGATATATATATATATATCTGTATATATAGATATATATCTATATAGATATATACAGTACAGACCAAAAGTTTGGACTCACCTTCTCATTTAAAGATTTTTCTGCATTTTCATGACTATGAAAATTGTACATTCACACTGAAGGCGTCAAAACTATGAATTAACACATGTGGAATTATATACTTAACAAAAAAGTGTGAAACAACTGAAAATATGTCTTATATTCTAGGTTCTTCAAAGTACCCACCTTTTGCTTTGATGACTGCTTTGCACACTCTTGGCATTCTCTTGATGATCTTCAAGAGGTAGTCACCGGAAATGGTTTTCACTTCACAGGTGTGCCCTGTTAGGTTTAATAAGTGGGATTTCTTGCCTTATAAATGGGGTTGGGACCATCAGTTGTGTTGTGCAGAAGTCAGGTGGATACACAGCTGATAGTCCTACTGAATAGACTGTTAAAATTTGTATTATGGCAAGAAAAAAGCAGCTAAGTAAAGAAAAACGAGTGGCCATCTTTACTTTAAGAAATGAAGGTCAGTCAGTGCGAAAAATTGGGAAAACTTTGAAAGTGTCCTCAAGTGCAGTTGCAAAAACCATCAAGCGCTACAAAGAAACTGGCTCACATGAGGACCGCCCCAGGAAAGGAAGACCAAGAGTCACCTCTGCTTCTGAGGATAAGTTTATCCGAGTCACCAGCCTCAGAAATCGCAGGTTAACAGCAGCTCAGATTAGAGACCAGGTCAATGCCACATAGAGTTCTAGCAGCAGACACATCTCTTCAACAACTGTTAAGAGGAGACTTTGTGCAGCAGGCCTTCATGGTAAAATAGCTGCTAGGAAACCACTGCTAAGGACAGGCAACAAGCAGAAGGGACTTGTTTGGGCTAAAGAACACAAGGAATGGACATTAGACCAGTGGAAATCTGTGCTTTGGTCTGATGAGTCCAAATTTGAAATCTTTGGTTCCAATCACCGTGTCTTTGTGCGACGCAGAAAAGGTGAACGGATGGACTCTACATGCCTGGTTCCCACCGTGAAGCATGGAGGAGGGGGTGTGATGGTGTGGGGGTGCTTTGCTGGTGACACTGTTGGGGATTTATTCAAAATTGAAGGCATACTGAACCAGCATGGCTACCACAGCATCTTGCAGCGGCATGCTATTCCATCCGGTTTGCATTTAGTTGGACCATCATTTATTTTTCAACAGGACAATGACCTCAAACACACCTCCAGGCTGTGTAAGGGCTATTTCACCAAGATGGAGAGTGATGGGGTGCTATGCCAGATGACCTGGCCTCCACAGTCACCAGACCTGAACCCAATCGAGATGGTTCATAGTTTTGATGCCTTCAGTGTGAATGTACAATTTTCATAGTCATGAAAATACAGAAAAATCTTTAAATAAGAAGGTGTGTCCAAACTTTTGGTCTGTACTGTATATAAAAGCATGCATATAACATTTAATCTGGACAAACTGGACAATTCTGTAAAATGATTTGATTTATTATCATATTTTTATTTTGTCAATGCTTTAATATTGCCAGCAGCCACGATTAAAAGCTTCACACAATAAGAGGTAGATGGCATGGAGACGTGATGTGATATAAAACAAAATAGCTGTCCATAAATTTTAATCAGTAGCCAGGAAAATGCTCTGTCTAAATGCACGTTTTTCAACTAGCGTTTCCTAGAACCATGGGGTCATTTGAACTTTATACAGAAGGCAAACATATTTCAGCCTGTTAAAAGATGCTTTCCAAAGCAGTAAACATATGTGAGCAAACGTTTAACAAGGGACAATGATTATATCTGCTACCTGTACCCCGTTTCAAATATATATACACAGTGTATATATATATATACATATATATGAGTATATATAAATTTACCCAGTAAGTACACATACATATATATACACAAACACATGCATACATATAATACGTTGACTGTATCCTTATCCAACCAACAATTCAGAGATCTAAAAATACAGACATCTGAGACAGCCAGGAATAGATAGGAATCTCCAGGAGATGCCAGGCCACAACCAGCTAAATGGTAGCTGAGCACTGGATGAATTTAGCTACAGTGTGTGATTTGGAGGAAAGTAAGAATAAATACATCATACAGGGAGACGATGGAGGAGACCTGCAGTATAGAACACAAATCTCTAAACAAGCACCTGAATTTTCTTATCTAAGCCACAATAGACAAAATCATATTTGAAATGCTTGAGTAATTCGGCAAAAATAAAACTGTATATTCCAATGATATTATCCACATGTCAGAATTAACTAAGATAGCACATCTTCACGTCTGAAAGCAGGCGGTATACGCACTCGCCTTTGCTGCATATTAACTCATACATATTGGACAAAGCACACACTGAGACATACTTCTAACCTCAAACAGCTGTTACAGAAGGTGTCCTCAGTCCGCCTGGGATTCACTTCTTTTAACTTGCAGAATAGATGTGAGAGACCCAAAGTCTGTTTTTTGTGGGGGTTACAAAAGATGGTTGAAAGTACAGTGTGGGTGCGTGAGAGAGTGCAATAAGTTACCTACTGTGTCATAGTGCAGTGTGAATGTGTGCGCTTGTCACACAAGGAAATCTCCACCCTTTCCAGACATAGTCTCCTTTCTCATCCGTTTGTTGACTGCTATGGACGTTAACTCCTCATTCACCCTATAAACTTTCCTCTTTAACCATTTAAGCTGACTTGTGTCTTGCATTTTCACAGCATTGGACATGTTCCTCTACAAGCTAAACAACTATTTTACAGAAAGTCCATTGAATGTGTTTTGTTTTTTAATGGCGTTTGTGTTCTCTTCCTGCCATTATTACGACGACTGTCTTTAGTACATAGTTGCATATTCTTCTTCTATTCACTTTTATGACATTTGTAGCTGTGTGATATCATTTCATTCTAAATGGTCAATTTAGATGTGTATTGTAGAACCCTAAAGAAATAAAGAGACATTTATGAAGGCTAATATTCATATCAGGAAGTTGTCAATGGAGGAAAGGGCAATGTTTTAGCCATGGCATTGTAGCTGGGCAAGGAGTTAACACTGATTACCCTACCAGATGATTCATTATATCTCACCCTAAATGCAGATACCAGATGGCAAAGTCTGTTGAGGGTAGGGCAAACAGATGAATAAACATTCTAGAGTGGGTGTTTCTGTGATTGTACAGTTTATTACAGACCTTGGAGATTTTATAGCACATTCTTGTCTTCAGAGCCTTAGCAGGATTTTTTTTTTCACTGTATGTCATTGTTGTTCTACTTGGTAAAAATCAAGCAGTGATTTAAACATTGGAGATTAATATTGTTTTCTGACAAATCCACTGCAAATGAAGAGAATGTCATCTGTCATCTTCAGTTCTTCCGAAGCAACTGTGTAAACAGATTCCCAGAGGCCAAGAATATTTCAGAATAAATTAGAGCTGTTTGGGTAACAATAAAAATGTCACTGTCCCATTATTGCCACAGACAGCACCAGCTGTTTTTTACTCTCTTCAATACCGTCTTAAATCAGATAGCACTGGATATGTGCTGCCATGTATGCCTGCCACTCCATATACCGTGGATAACATTTTTTTGCATGCTTACTGTAAGCCAGCTCCGCGTAATAGTATGTGCTGCATGAGACTGGTGGCGCAGATTTTAGTTTTGTACATTCGCATACAGACCAAACAGTTGTAAGAAAATGGCTTTCTCTGATGCCACCAAAGTTGCTCTGACCAAACAAGGCATGGACTCCATAATACCTTGGAAGGTGTCCTGTGGTATCTGGCACTAAGACGTTCGCAGTTAGGATTTCTTAAGCCAAGCTTAAAGTCAGCCGCGCTCCAACTCTGCCGATTCCCAATTTTGTTTATATGATTGCAGTGGTGATATCACAACTACAGCATATGATACAGCAGCCAATCACTGGGCTTAGTAGTCATGTCAAGGTAGATGGCACAAAAAAGTTGTGCCAAGTGATTGACTGCAGTAGTCATAGTCATTTGTGGTCATGACTTCATTATTGCTGCCATTTCATCAATAACTGGGTCATGGCGGAGAGGAAGCGCTGGATCGGCCAGGAGTAAGTAAGACTGATTTTGTTATTTTTAGCAAAGAGCAAGGATGTACAGTATAGAAACGAATCTGATTTATTAGGCCAGACCACCTTCTTTCATTGTGAAGTGAGCGTGAGCAGGGTCAGGTGTGACATCGCCTATTATAACTGGTGGGTCCTGTGTTATCAGATGTACAGAGGTGTTACCTGTCATTGCAATCTTGCCACTACTGATGAGAAATCTCCTATTAACTCTTCCTTAGAGGATAGGAACTAAGAGTCCAAAAAAGCACCAGTGACCAGTGTGAAAATTGCAAGATTATTAATTTATATTTTTTTTAAATGAAGATCGTGATAAAAAAAAGATTGGAAACATTTTTAAAAATACATGTAACACAAAAAACGAATTTCAACAATGGGTCATTGTCTGATGACAGCTTCCGTTAACACAATAACAGTGGTGCGTGTATAAACAGTCAATGAGACTAGTACTTGAAAAAACGTCTAAATACGGTTGGTCAAGATATAGTTGAAGGACACTCAAATTATAGCATACATCAAAATTATGGATGACCCAACACAACAGAACTGAGCTCCAAATTAAAAAAAAAAGTCCAAACACTATAGAAAATTAACTAAAATATATACTTTATTAATTACCGTGACTACAGGATTACAAAATGGATCAGGCTGTATTCTATAATTCAAAGGCTGTGATTATTATGTCTGGTTGGGAATTTTAGCAAGGTGGTAAAATGAGTTCAGGTTCCTTAATGTTGAGGAAGGAAGAGAAGGTGTATATAGCTAATGAACATTCTGAAATTATGGACAGTAGAGAGGTATCATCTTGGCCAGACGGGTAAATTTTGTGATTAGCATATACAGTAAGTGGTACTCAAACTCAAGGGAATCTATAAGTTGCCTCAAGCCAAAGATGTAGCTTAAGTAGAGTAGAGGTCCCAGGACAGAATCTTGAGGGACACCAAGTTTGAGAAGGCAAAGTGGGAGGTAGTGGGAAACACCAAGGTCCGATTCATCAGGTTTTTGCAAGAAATCTGACGTAAAAAAATACTTTGCTAAATTGCAAGATTTTTGTGCATTTCTGGTTTGTGCAAAAATCTAACGACTTTGCCATTTTCATGCCACTTTCGCACAGCTCTACAAAAATGGGCGGAGCTAGGGAAGGACAGGAGTGGAACAGGGGCATGAACTAGTCAAGCTTTGATGTTCCTTATGCCAGAAATCTTACTCCAGTGCACACAACTTTTCAGAAGCGCCAAATCTATTAGAAGGTGTGTGCCTCCTAATAAATCACAAGTATCTGACTCCAGCTCGCTCCCTCTTCAAGACTGGTGTGAACAATACAGGCCTTGATGAATTTGGGCCTAAATTTGCAGTTCTTAAGGTATGAGAAAATCCAGGAAAAGGCTAAATCTGGGATGCCAAGAGATGAGAGCATTTGTAAGAGTAGAGAGTGATCGACTATGTCGAATACATAGAACATGTCATGGAGGAGTCATAGAATAGTGTAATTTGGCTTTAATAGATCATTAGTGATTTGGTTATGTTGGATTCGGTAGAATGGTGGAAAACCAGATTGTAGCCTCCTAATAAAGAGTTGTATGAAAGGTTACAAGGGAAGACACTGCAAGGTGAACATGCTTTTCATGGATTTTACAGACCACTTAGGAGTAAAGCGATAGGGCAATAGCTACAGTAGAATGAGTGTGATGGTGTGTGAACATGGTGTGACACAGCTACTTTAAATGCAGTGACACAGAAACACAGAGCAGCCAGTACAGGGGTAATAAACAGGGGGGGGGGGTTATTGTAACAGAGTCAATCTCCACGCAGGGAGTAACTGGGGAAATATAGGGACAACAAGGGGAGTAGCAGGTAAAAGGCTATAACCAACAATCCACAGTTTGGCTAGATGTAGAGTTGAGACAGTTGTAATCGGCAGTTTTACACTTAGCTAACTCTTGTTCCCCACAAGGCCATTGCTGGCTGATGCCGGTGTTGTTTTCTTCTCGCTTCCCCGCCTAAACAATGCTCCATCTTCTGGCGGCAGCGGGCGGTCTCCGGTTTGACCCGCTGAGCCCCTAGTCCATAACACTGCACCTCACTTGCTCGGCTCCACGGACCCTGCGTCTCTTCTCCCTCTAGTCGGGCTTGACTCGGCACCTGTCAACTCCCTGCTTTCCAGCGCAAAACTCCTTTTTCTCCCTCTTCCTAGACACGCCCCCAGCTCCCTGGTCACCTGACCCCTGAGCTCGCAGTCTGTCTTCCCCCTGCAACCAGAGGCACGGCCCCGGCAGTTCCAGATCCTTTGTTCTGAAAGTACTTACACCACGGTCTTCCCCCTTACACTCCCGCTCTCCTTTAACTCGCCATTCCACGGGCGAGAGTTCCTTCACCAAACATTCACATTCTTGGACTTCCCGGATGATATGTTGCCATATAAACTGATATTGTTCGTAACGGTGAGGAGGTACTCCTGCTGTTCTCCGTTCTGACCGGCGTAACTCAGTTTGACTAATGGGGGGTTCCGGGGTCACTTGGATTCCCAATCTCCGCCTGCCCAGTGGCTTCAACCGATGGTGTTCCCTCGCCGCCTGCACTGGGGACTGCAGGTAATCAAGTGCTGGGGCTCGGAGGTAGAATCAACAATTCTTTTTCATCCACATCGTGGCTTGGGGCAACTGTGACAGGACCCTCTCTAGAAGCAGGTGATCCTTCTTCATCTTCGTCATCTTTAGACAGACAGGGCTGCAGCATACTACAATGAATCACTCTGGTAGGGGCTCCTTCAGCCCCCTCGTGTTGAACTTCATACACAGGTCCTTCAGCGCCAACCCTGCGCTTCACTCGGTGCGGGGTCCGTTCCCACCGCCTACTCAATTTGCCCCGGGGCCGCCTGTCTCGAACCAACACCCGCACCCCAGGCCTCAGAGCTGTCCCTCGAAGGGGCAATCTCTCATGATGTTTGAGCTCCCGAAACTTTTGTTGTACCAACCGTCGGAGGGTCTGCATTCGATGCCGGTGTTCCCGGACCCAGGAAGACAACCCCGTCCGTGGGTAGTCCTCCTCGGGGTCCAGCTCTAACTCGGTAATCTCTCTCCCCTTTCGCCCGAACAGTAAGGTATAAGGAGTGAACCCCATCTTACTATTCACTCGGTTGTTGTAGACCCACACCAGCTCAGCCACAAACTCAGGCCATCGTACCTTCCAATCTTCCTCCAACGTGCGGAGCATTTGGATCAGTGTCCGATTAAAGCGTTCACAGACCTCATTTCCTTGAGGGTGGTAAGGAGTAGTCCGTGACTTCTCAATCCTGTACAACCGGTGCAGCTCTTCCATCACCCGGCCCTGGAAGCAGGCGCCTTGATCAGAATGGATCCTCTTTGGGCAGCTGTACACTCGAATGAAGTCTCGGCAGATGGCCTACGCAGCAGATTCGGCGGTCTGGTCTCTGGTCGGGGTCACCACCGCAAAATTTGTGAAGTGGTCTATCATTACCAGGCAATGTTCATATCTGAGATGCGCAGATCCGACAGTCAAATAGTCAATCATCAGCACCTCCAAGGGGGCAGAAGTCACAATGGTTTGTATGGGGACCCGCTGCTCCGGGGGCTTAACCAGCTCACAACTCCGACATCTTTGACAAGTGTCTTCTATTGTTGCTCGCAGTCGGGGGAGATACACCAGCCTCTGCAACCACTGAAATCTCTTCTCTGGTCCGAAGTGAGCCCCTCGTTCATGAGCCTCCTTAGCCACTACTCCGACCAACTTCTCTGGCATCACCACTTGCCAGGTGATCCCGAACTCACGCAGTAGCTGTACCCGTCGGTACAGCAGCCCATCTCGCAAACAAAGTCTCTCCCATTGTCTCAGTATTTTCAGCGCCCCCGGGGACAGGGTACTCCTCTCTTCTCGACTGGGGACCTGTCTAAAAGCCACCCATTGACGTAATTGGGCAACTTCTTTGTCAGTCTGTTGAAGTCGGACCCAGTCATCTCTTGGCTGCCCTAGGACTTGTTCTTCCGACGTTTCTCCGATCTGTCCCTGTGCTGTGACCAGCGGTCCCATGAAACTTTGGAATCTAGGGACCTCATCCGCCTCCAAATCTTCATGCCGGTCATGATCAGGCCGTTGATAAGTCACTTTGGAGATGGCATCGGCGTGAGTATTCTCTGCCTTAGACCAGTAGGCGATCTTATACCGGTACCTGGCCATGCGGGCCACCCATTGCTGCTCCAGGGCCCCCAATTTTGCATTCTCCAGTTGAGCCAGCAGGTTGTTATCTGTTCTCACCAGTACTTCGGATCCGGACAAATACTCTGCGAACTTTTCGGTCATTGTCCACACCAGAGCCAGCAACTCTAATTTGAAAGAGCTATAATTATCTGGGTTCTTTTCAGAGTCATGAAGGGAGCGACTGGCGTACACAATCACGTGCTCTTTTTCCTCCTGTACTTGGGATAACACGGCTCCCAGACCATGTAGACTCCCATCAGTGTGGAGTATGAATGGTTGGTAGAAATCTGCATAGGCAAGTATTGGGGCCTCGGTCAGGGCCATTTTTAGAGCACTGAAGGCCTCTTCCTGGTTGCTTCCCCACCGAATCGCGTGATTCTTGAAGCCCGCCGGCACTCCCTTAAGTAGCTCCAGCAATGGGTTGGCTATGCGGGTGAAGTTTTTCACGAATCTTCGGTAGTACCCGGGAAGTCGCAGGAAGGCCCGAATGTCCTTCACTGTCTTCGGGATAGGCCACTCCTGTACGGCTGCCACTTTTTTCCGGGTGGGCCTGACTCCTTCACCAGACACAGAATGACTGAGATATTCGATCTGTTTGCGGAACAGGTGGCACTTCTGAGGCTTCACCTTTAGGCCATGACTCTGTAGGCGACTCAGTACTTGCTCCAGTTGCTGGAGGTGCTCCTCGAAGGTGGCGGCATAGACAATTATGTCGTCAAGATAAATTAGTGTCGCCTCGAAGTTCAAATTGCCCAAGCACCTCTCCATCAGACGCTGGAACGTCCCGGGGGCATTAGTCAGGCCAAAGGGCATCCGATTGAACTTGAACAGTCCCATGGGTAATATGAACGTCGTCTTCGCTCGATCATGTTCAGCCACAGGCACTTGCCAATACCCGCTGGCCAGATCCAAGGAGGAGAAGTATCTTGCCATCCCTAAGGCCGTCAGGGACTCTTCGATTCGGGGTAGTGGGTAAGAGTCTCGTACTGTACAGGCATTCAGTCGTCTATAGTCCACACAGACCTGCAGGGTCCCATCTTTCTTCCTGACCAGGACAATCGGGGCTGCCCACGGACTCTGACTCTCCCGTATCACACCATTCTGTAACATATGGGCTAGCATCTCCATAACCTCTTTATACATCTGGGGAGGTATCTGCCGGTATCGCTGCCGCACTGGGGCAGCGCTCCCCGTGGGAATCTCGTGGGTTATGGCTTCGGTGCAACCAAAATCATCCTCGTGGTGAACAAAGACTTCCTGATACCTCTCCAGTACCTCCTCAACCAGCTGCACCTGTCGAGGTGAAAGTCCCGTCAATTCAGCCTGCATTTGTTCTAGGATTCTTCGTCCCCCCTTTGAACTAGCATGGTGGGATTCCGGCGGCACGGTGACCGCCAGAGTCCAGAAGTCTCCTCGTACAGCGGACAGCTGTACCACATCAGGTCGCACCAACTTCTCTGGCATTCCCAGAATCTGGGCTATTTCCGCCCTGGGAGGGAGTGTGAGATCACCTTCGCCCAGATTAACGCACCGCACTATAACATTGCCATCCTGGACGGTGGCCAGTGTCCGAGCCACCAGGAGTCCGGGGAGTACTTTGTCCATCGATGTTGGTTTTATCTGAACTTCGACCCTCTCAAGAGGTGTGCAGGCCCGTGCGGGTAACGTGAGTACAGTTTGTCCTGGCGGTAAGGTGAGTGCCGTAGCTGCTGGTACTATTATTTTCCCCAGGACCTTCCCTTCACTCGATGTCTCCCGAGCCTGGGCGGCTCGGAGTAATTGTTGAAAAACCCTCCTTTGGGGGGTTCGTGGGTCCCATCGGTCTAGAGGAATCTCCTTTGGCTCACTAATTAGGATTTGCCCGATCTCTTTCAGCACATTCATTCCGTGGGTCACCGGGGTCCACTTCCAGTTCCCCCTGCGACCAAGACGACCCCTTTTTTTCCCACATCTTTTCCACTCACTCGGATCTTCATCCATACCTCCACTGCGACCGGGATGGGTAATTGATTAGCTGCCGTGAGTCTAATTACTGGTCCCCATTCAGGCCGTGCTATCTCTGGAAATCGCTGTTGAAAGTAGGCTTCTGTCATCGTAGTCACCGGGGATCCCGTGTCAATCAGGCAGTGAACAGCCCGACCGTTTATTTCGGCCCAGACAGTCGGGCTGGTAGAAACTAGGTCCTTGGGACTTCCTCTTTTTCTTTCCCCTTCCTTAGGCTCTGGGCTGTGTCCCCCAAACATGGAGCCCATTAGTTTAATGGCTGCCGCGACAGGGGCCGCCCTCGGCTAGCACAGCCCCTGGCGTAATGTCCTGCACCTCCACACTTCCAGCAGGTCGTGTCTGTGTAGGGCTACCTCACTTCTCTACGGAATTCTCCTGCAGGGCGGGGCCTGAATTCAATTCTTTCCCTAACTGGGGCAATCGATCTGGGTATCTCTGGTTTCAGTGCAGGGGTCTTCTTGAGACTGGACCATTCACCCCGCATCTCCTGTATCTCCTTTCGCATCTCTCGAGCCCATTCTGGTTCAGCTGCAGGTGGGGTGGGTACCTTGTTACTCCGGACCATCCCTGCCAGGGCCGTCACCCCCATCTCCTGCTCTCTCACACGTGCCTCTGCCCCCATTTCAAGAAAAGTCATACGTGGGTTAGTGCGCAGGCGCTCCCGCAAGGCCTGCTTCAGCTGCACATCCCTGAGGCCTGCCACAAATTGGTCCCTTAAGATCATGTCAGTGGGGCCCATTCCCAAATTCCCCATGTCGTCTTTTCTAATGATATAGGCATGCACCCTCTGTAATGCATTAACATACTGCGTCACAGTCTCCCCCTCCTGCTGCACTTGGTGAAACAGCCGTATCCTCAGCTCTCGTATATCTCCATGCATCTCCTCCAATATCCGCACCACTTTTTCTACAGTATCCCAGTCATGAGGAGGGCGGTACATCACTTAGTGCCGGGCCTCGCCGTCCAGGGCCAGTAAGGCTATTCCGGCTTGCATAGCTGGGGTCATCGGATGCAAACGTAACATACTCAACCCAGTCCCACAGCATCATATTGTCCCCGATGAACTTTGGGAGATTGCTGAGCATGGCCCCCAGCAGCAAGCTAGATCTACAGTGTGTTCCAAATTATTATGCAAATAATATTTTCTCAGATTTTCCCAAATTACCTATATGAATTGCAGTCATTGTAATTTTCCAGTCAAATAACTATTAGAGTACAATTGAAAGGTTTTTGTACAAACTGCCTATGATAACAGTATATTTTTAAAAAAATAAAAAACTCAAACTGCACTCAAAATGCATGTTCCAAATTATTATGCACAGCAGAGTTTTCAACCTTTTCATTTTAATAAAGAACAAAAAAATGGTCATTTTTTAAATTATAAGCATTAGCAGGTTATTACAAACTGAAATCAAACAGTTTTCAACTCAAAACTTTATTCTAGGTGATGTTACATTTGCACATAGGACCCCTTGTCCGAAAGGAGCTTCTGAACTCTCTCGTCCATTGAATTTGTCAGGTTTTGGATGGTTTCTGCTTTAATTGTTTTGCATGAGGACAGAATACCCTACCAGAGCTGTTGCTTAGATGTGAACTGCCTCCCGCCATCATAGACACGCCTTTTGATGATGCTCCAGAGGTTCTCAATGGGGTTGAGGTCAGGGGAGCATGGGTGCCACACCATAAGTTTGTCCCGTTTTATGCCCATATCAGCCAGAGATGCAGATGTGTTATGTGCAGCATGAGACGGGGCATTATCATGCATGAAATGATCTCGATGGTCCAGATGGATGGAGTGGAGGATGGCTGGTTGATGGACACCCCATGCAAACACAGCTACGGCGCTAACAAGGAGGAGGTGGAGTAATGTTTTGGGCTGGAATCATGGGGAGAGAGATTGTCGGCCCTTTTAGGATCCCTGCAGGGGTAAAGATGAGCTCCATAATGTATGTTGAGTTTCTCAAACAGCACTTCCTTCCATGGTTCAAGAAGAAGAACCATGCATTCCGCAGCAAGATCATTTTCATGCATGATAGTGCACCGTCTCATGCTGCACATAACACATCTGCATCTCTGGCTGCTATGGGCATAAAAGGGGACAAACTTATGGTGTGGCACCCATGCAGGGGAAATATGAGGACAACAAGGGGAGTAGCAGGTAAAAGGCTATAACCGACAATCCACAGTTTGGCTCTGGTTTGACCCGCTGAGCCCCTAGTACATAACACTGCCCCTCACTTACACTAGTAGGCAAAGCTAACTGGTAGAGGGATGAATTTTTTAGGATGAGTGTGATGGTGTGTGAACATGGGAAGATGTTAGTGGTTAGTAATAGGTTAAAGAGGTTGAGATTAACATTGTAGTAAGGTTATGGTTGAGATGGGAAGGGATCGGTACAAGTGGACAAATGGTGAAATTATATTTTTAGAGTAAGGTGGATAGCTTTACATCTGTAATGATGGAGAAGCAGGTTATGGTGGGGGGACTGGACACTCAAGGAAAGAGATAGTAGGGACTATAGAAGGAGGCTCTCTCATGATATTGATTTTTTGTTTGAAGCACTATATGTGGAGAATTCCTCAGCTGAGATAAGAGGTGGGAGAAAGGACTGGGAGAGTTAAAAGTGTTGATTTGTGGTTATGTAACACAGAATATATGAGGGTGCATATTTACTTATATAATGTCATTATATTCCACAGCACTTTAAAGACATCATCGTCATTGCCCCCCCCCCCCCAATCTAAACTTCCAATTAGTATGTTTTTGGACTATGGGAGAAAACTAGAGTGCCCGGAGGAAATCTATGCACATGCACAAACGCACGTATTGCAGATGTTGTCTTGATGGGATTTTAACCCAAGATACCAGCGCTGCAAGGCTACATTGCTGAGCCATCATGCAGACTTGAAGTCGGGAACTGTATGTTAATATATGCTTGTTTATAACCTGTTAGTTCAATGGAAGGAATAATATGATTCCTGGTTACATACCGTAGCACCCCGCTAGCTCAATTTTTTCTTTGCTTGGGCATCCTCTATTTGAGGAAGTCTGTTGTTAAAATCGGTTTCCTAAACAATGTTTTGTAGAAAAACAAGTTTTTAGTGGCATTTTTGGTTAATTCTTTGGGGGCCAAAAACACAGTGTAGGGATTTGTACTCACTGAGCCGCGTTGGAGGTAGGCACAGGTTCACACAGTGATGCAGTCCGCGGGTTCAAACAAACCGGTGGTTTATTTAGTGTCCATACACCAGTATGGTAAGACTATAGGAATGGACCATCCACTTTTGGACTCGTCAATGACTCCCAGGTTAAACATCCGCCTCACTTCTTTTGAGATCACCTCTCTGCGGGCCTCGGGGATCCGGTATGGTTTTAGATTGACGCGAACATGAGGCTCTGTGAGAAGCTCATGCTCTATGACCTGAGTGAGTCCTGGCAACTCCAAAAACAGGTCTTTGCACTGTTGCTTTTGGACAACTCTTTGCACTGTTGCTTTTGGACACGTGACAGTGACTCTGCCACCTTGACCTCTTTCACATCGGCCTCAGCCCCAGCCACTAAACAGGGAGCTTCCACGGGCTCTCTATCTTGCCATGGCTTAATCAAGTTAACATGGTCAATTTGGTAGGGTTTCCTCTTCCCCGGTTGGTGGATTTTATAGTTGATTTCCCCCACTTTCTCTACCACCTCATAGGGGCCCTGCCACCTGGCCATGAACTTGCTCTTCACTGTGGGCACTAGCACAAGCACTTGATCTCCTGCGTTGAACGATCTCACCCTGGCCGACCTATTATACACCCTGGACTGTGCCTCTTGTGCCTTGAGGAGGTACTCCCTCACAATGGGCATCACGTGGGTAATCCTCTCTTTAATCTGGGCAACGTGCTGCACCACGCTCCTATAGGGAATGGTCTCAGCTTCCCAGGACTCTTTCTCCACATCCAGGAGTCCTCGAGGGTGTCGTCCATAGAGTGGTTCAAACGGGGAGAAACCTGTGGAAGCTTGGGGAACTTCCCTGATGGCAAACAACAGATAGGGAAGCAGACAGTCCCAGTCTCTGCCATCCTTTTCCACTGCTTTCCTCAACATTGCTTTCAAGGTTTTGTTAAACCTCTCGACCAGTCCGTCTATCTGGGGATGGTACACGGAGGTTCTGTTATGATCTGCAACATGAACTAAGGAAAGATAGGGGAAAGCTGTCCCTACAGTAAAACTAAGCTGAATCCCTACGATATAGCGGGCTGCCTGTTCCTAGCAAACAGACTTGCCTTAGTCCTTGGCTAGTCTGAGCGAAGACCTATAGCATAAAGGAAGGAGTCCCTAAAAGAACTAAGGACTGGGACAAAAAATGGGACACCTCCTAAACAGAGAAGTTGTTGCAGAACACAAAAAGAGAAACTGACAAAAAGGTACTAGAGGTCCCAGAAGGACCAAGCAAACTGACAGAGAAAGGCACAGAAGCACCTGGCTAGAGAAACAGTCAAACACTGAAGTCCAGCAAAGCCAAAAGGGCGGAGCTGGAATATAAAGGCAGATGGTCACGTGACCGCAAAACACAAGATGTAAAAAAACAAACAGGAGGGTTCTAACAGTACCCCCTCTTTTATGAGGATCATCCGGATCCTCCAGGCCCAGGCCTATCTGGAAACCTCTTGTGGAAAGCTTTAACAAGCCTAAGAGCAGAGACATCATCCGTCCTTACCCAGGAGTTGTCTTCGGGACCGAAACCCTTCCAGGAGACGAGATACTGTAATCTCCCTCTATGCCATCTAGAATTCAAGATATGAGAAATTTCATATTCACCGTCTTCCACCACAAGAGTAACTGTGACAGTGGCGTCCCTATCAGACACATCAGCCCTTTTCAACAAGGAAACATGAAACACAGGATTAATCTTCCAGGAAGTAGGGAAATCCAACCTAACAGCAGACCGGTTAACAACCTGAAGCACTTTAAATGGACCCACAAACTTAAGACCCAGTTTTTTAGAGGGAATCCTCAACCGCAGGTTCTTCGAGGACAACCAAACCATGTCACCCACAGTAAACAAAACCTCCTTACGTTTCTTGTCAAAATACTTCTTGAACTTCTTGTTAGCCTCTTGAAGGTTGCAACGTACATTAGTCCAAACTCTCTCCAAATCACCTGGAAAATTGTCCTCCTCCGGCACCGCCGACCCCAATTTGGAGAACGAACCAAAAGATGGATGTCTCCCAGTACAACAAAAAAAAGGAGAACACCCAGCAGAGGTGGATGTATGATTGTTAAGAGCAAATTCTGCGAGAGGCAGAAACTCAGACCACACCTCTTGATTGTCCGCCACAAAACAACGCAAAAACTGTTCAACATCCTGGTTCTTTCTTTCAGTCTGTGCATTAGACTCAGGATGATAACCAGACGAAAATGACAAATGGACTCTCAACCTGTCACAAAAAGCACGCCAAAAGCGAGCCACAAACTGAGGTCCTCTATCAGAAACAATATCCGTGGGAACGCCATGGAGCTTGACAATCTCCTTAACGAACGCCTTAGCGAGTGTCTTGGCGCAGGGCAACTTAATGAATGGAACCAAATGACACATCTTACTAAAACGGTCCACGACCACCCAGATGACAGTAAAACCCTCGGACACAGGCAGATCAGTAATAAAATCCATTGTGAGATGCGTCCAAGGCACACTAGGAACCTCCAGAGGGCAAAGCAACCCTGCAGCAGGAGTATGTGAAGCCTTTGACATAGCACACACAGTACATTGACGCACCCACTTGATGACTTCTTTCTGCCATCCAGGCTACCAAAAACTGCGACTGATAAGTTTCTTAGTCTCAGAAATTCCTGGATGACCTGCCAACCGAGACTCATGACACTCCACAAACAAATCTCTCCTAAAGGTTCTAGGCACTAACAACCTCCCATGGGGAGTGTTAGAGGGAGCATCATCTTGAGCTTTCAGAATCCCATTCTCCAAAACGGAGTCTAATGCCGGCACCACAACTCCTTTCTGTAAAATGCTCTCCTCCTCCTCGGCACCGACCGTAGGAGAGAAGCTGCGAGATAAAGCATCGGCTTTAACATTCTTAGTACCAGGGATATAGGTAACAGAAAAATGAAACCAAGAAAAAAAAGTGCCCACCTAGCTTGACGGGCATTCAAGCGCTTGGCAGCATCCAGATAGATCAAATTCTTATGATCTGTGAAAACCTGAATAGGAAATCTAGCGCCTTCCAAAAAATGACGCCAATGTTCAAATGCGAGTTTAATAGCCAGCAACTCCCGATTTCCAACATCATAATTCAGTTTGGTTTCTGAATTTTTTTTCGAAAAGAAGGCACAAGGACGTACTCCATCCCTGTTCTCCTGAGACAAAACTGCTCCGACCCCCACTGATGAAGCATCGACCTTGACCAAAAAAGGCTTGGTCTCATCAGGCTGCATAAGGATAGGGGCAGAACTGAACCTTCCTTTGAGATACTTAAACGCTTCAATGGCCTCAGTAGTCCACTGGACCGTATTCGCACCTTTCCTGGTGAGATCAGTTAGAGGCTAAACAATTACAGAAAAATTCTTAATGAATTTCCTGTAATAATTGGCAAAACCCAAAAATCTCTGTATAGATTTCAAATCAATGGGCCTAGGCCATTCCTGCACAGTCTGAACCTTCACCGGGTCCATCTCAAAGCCCTCGCTGGAGACAATGTAGCCCAAAAAACTAATTTTCTGCACAGCGAACTCACATTTCTCCAGCTCAGCAAAGAGTGAATTATCACTCAATAACTGCAAAACTTCACGTACACTCTGCCAATGGGACTCCAGATCTGGCGAATAAATCAAAATGTCATCTAAATACACAACCACATTGTTACCAATCAAAGGTTTCAGGATGTCATTAATAAGGTTCTGAAAAAATGCAGGTGCATTGGTAAGATCAAAAAGCATCACCAGATTCTCAAAATGACCTACCGGAGTGTTAAAACCAGTTTTCCATTCATCACCCTCCTTCACTCGTAAAAAATTGTATGCCCCCCGGAGATCAATCTTAGAGAACCACTTGGCCCCCACTAACTGGTTAAACAAGTCAGGAATTAACGGCAATGGGTAGGAATTGCATACGGTAATCTTATTAATTTCACGAAAATCCAGACATGGACGTAAACCCCCGTCCTTTTTTTGTTAACAAAGAAAAATCCAACTGCCACAGGCGACTTAGAAGGTCTAATGTGACCAGCAGTCAGGCTAGTCTGTATGTACTTCTCCAAGGCCTTTCTTTCAGGGATAGTCAGATTAAACAAGTGACTCTTGGGAAGAGTAGCTCCCGGAACAAACTCAATGGCGCAATCATAATCCCTATGAGGAGGTAAAACTTGCGGCTCCTCCTCCGAAAAAAACCCTCCAAAAATCTTGAATAGGTACAGGTAATTCCCCTTTTTCCACAGCAGCAATGCGACCATTACAACATTTATCATAGCACTTCGGACTCCAAGATTTTATCATATTAGTAGACCAGTCCAGCAAAGGATTGTGCAGTTTTAACCAAGGCAGTCCTAGAACGACCGGAGAGGGTAAATTATCTAATACAACCAAGTCCAAAATTTCTTGGTGAAGTCCATTGATAGTGATGGGAAATGCAGCAACCTTGTGAGTAATACATTTCAAGGGAGTGTTATCAATTGCAATCATAGAAATAGGTGATGACAAAGGTTTGGATTTCAATTTAAGTTTTTCCAAAAACCCTTTATCAATCACATTAAGTGTTGAACCACAATCCACAAATACCTGAAATTCAATCAAATTTTCCTGCAAAGTAGTACTCCCTGAAAGAAAAACTCCTGCAGAGCGTAAACAAGCTATACGGGCGTACCTGACCTTTTTTTTTTTCTTTACTTAAACGAAGCTCACAATACTTAATCAAATGGTCAGCTTTACCACAATAAAGACACAATCCCACGGCGAACCTCCGGTCTTTTTCCTGAGAGGGGAGCGACTTCACCCCAACCTCCATAGGTTCTCCGCCATCTGAGCAGATTTTCTGGGGACTAGGACCTGGCATTACAGAAGTCTTTACCTCATTCTGCCTAAATCTCAGCCTCCTATTCACACGAACAACTAATTGCATGGCATCCTGCAGAGTCTCAGATGCGGGGAATGCAATTAGCAAATCCTTAACCCTTTCACTCAGACCAGCAAGAAATAGACATTTCAGAGCAGGATCATTCCATTTGACTTCTGAAGCCCATCTTCTAAAGTGTGTGCAATAATTTTCAACATCACCTGACCCCTGATTCAAACGCCTGAGTTCTGCCTCAGCAGATGAGATTCGATCAGGATCATCATATAATAGACCCATAGCAGAAAAAAACTCCTCTACAGACCTTAAGCATGGATCATTAGGTTGGAGAGAAAAGGCCCACCCTGTGGTTCATTGCGCAAAAGTGACATAATAAAACCAATGCGCTGTGATTCATTCCCAGAGGACCTTGGTCTCAAACAAAAATATAACAAACAAGCATTTTTAAAGGAAAAAAAATCTTGCTGTTTGCCATAAAAAACATCAGGCAGTCCTACCTTGGGTTCCACAAAATGTGCTCCAGAACAGCTACTTATGTGTTGCTGGAGCTCGGCCACCACCTGAGACAATCCCTGCAAGCGTTGAGTGAAAACTTGGACGGAAGCCATACTGATCCCCGAATTTCTTTCCTTTAGTTTTTTTTGGGCTGGACTTACTGTTATGATCTGCAACAAGTACTAAGGAAAGAGAGGGGAAAGCTATCCCTACAGTAAGACTAAGCTGGATCCCTACGATGCAGCGGGCTGCCTGTTCCTAGTGAACAGACCCGCCTTAGTCCTCAGCTAGTCTGAACGAAGACCTAGAGCATAAGGGGAGGGGTCCCTAAAAGAACTAAGGACTGGAACAAAAATGGGACACCTCCTAAACAGAAAAGTTGTTGCAGAATACAAAAAGATAAACTGACAAAAAGGTACTAGAGGTCCCAAAGGACCAAGCGAACTGACAGAGATAGGCACCGAAGCACCTGGCTAGCAAAACAGTGAAACAACACTGAAGTCCAGCACAACCATAAGGGCGGAGCTGGAATATAAAGGCAGATGGTCATGTGACCGCAAAACACAAGATGGAAAAAACAAACAGGAGGGTTCTAACAGTAATATGCATTTAAGTATATTGCGGTCATATAGTAATTTTAGAATTGAATATTGATCATGGATTTTATTGTTTGTGTCTTGAATTTTTAATATGTTAAGAATTTGTTTAAATGTTTTAAATTGATGACTGTTCTGCAGGAAATGTGTGGCTTTTTTATTAGTAGTACAATGGAATAAAATCCCCCTATTTCTTCTCCTGGGTAAATGTGCATTAGAACCCCCTTCTCCAGAACGAAAGAAAAATATTGTTCTATAAATGACTGACTGATGTCTAACACCGACTGTGATTTTTTTACCGGTTGAAAATTAGTTAACCAGTCTTCCTCTGCTCGTTTTGCAGCATCAGTGAGAGCTAGATTTCTTCTGATTAATTGAGATTTGGACTGAATGGAAACTCTCTGTTTCTCTCTGAGAAAATCCATTTACCTTTCTTCCTTACCTTTTTGTTGAAACCATGAGAAGTTTGAGGAGCACTTTTTTCTTATCCCCTGCCTTAGCTAAGAGATCATCCAGCACAGACCCAATTAGATAGCCTCACACACAATATATTACACCAGCAACCTATTGAGGTCGAGTCACTTCTCCCTAAGTTTTAGTCTGGGCAAGAGCAAATTAAGCCATGCTAGTAATGTCCTAGCAACACATGTGGACAACATGTTGGGCTTGATGGCAGCAGTAGCCAATTCCCAGGCATTTTAAAGAAACCGTCCACTCGTATCCATATTATCTTTAAGGGATCCTGTGTGCACAAAAGGCAGACTAGCTTTACGGGATATTTTAACAACGACATCATCAATTTTGGGAACTATTTCCCTGTTAGCAGTTTGGTCCTCATCAAAAGGATATTTTCTTTATACAGCTTTGATGATAAGGAGCTTTTTATGTTTTTTTTTTATTTTTTTTATTATTAAAGAAAAAAATGGTTTTATAGCCATGGGAACACTCAGTGTTTTCTGGCCTTCAAACATTAAATTTTGAATATATCTATCTTCTTTGGGGTCTTCTATTTTAATCATAGAACATACTGCCTTAAGCTGATCTGTCTTTTGGTGAAACACAAGTTTACCTATATTATTAACTGCTATCTGATGATAAGTCCAAAACTACTTCCTCATGTTCTAATAATTCCTCGCCAAAGTCAGAATCTCATAAAGCAGAATAGAAGCTAGGGCAATCTGTTTTTAGTGAGGCATTTAAATTATTTTTTTTACTTCCTCTTTACCAATTGATTGAATAGATGGATTCAAATCCGGAGGGGGGTTCTTCTGCCAATATTTTATACAAGTTCACAAAGTGGCAGAAACACCTGCTTGAGCACTAAAGTAAACTGCACACAGAGACCTTAGAATTGAATAAGCAATATAGAGTCTGCCTTTAGATGCTACGTAAAGATCAGGCCTCTGGCATAGGGGAGGTCCAACATTACGTACACTTCTTGGTGCCCGTGGGGACAGGAAACCACTGAGGCTAGGTAGGATGTGCTTCATTTCCAGATTTCCTTTTCCTGGGGGCAAGGCTATCTTTCTCTCTCTGGTGGGACAGCGCAGCTACCGGGAAAAGGGAAAGGGAGGGGGCGGTGGCCCCGAGCTCTGAGGGGCCCACCCAGACCTACGGTAGTGTAACAGTATGGGCGTGCGCAGCAGCACTGCCACACGACCGCTATGAGCCCATGAGCAGGAGGGTGGGGGAGGCCCTGGAGCCACCGTCACCGCAAGTTCAATGATGAGAAAGGGAGTCTGCCTATGGGGGTGTATTATACTATATAGAGTCTGCCTATAGGGGTGCATTATACTATATGGAGGCCTATTGGGGTGCATTATACTATAGAGTCCTATGGGGAGTGCATTATACTATATTGAGGACTGACTGGTGCATTATACTATATGGCAGCTATTTAGAGGGCCATCATACAGTGTGGGAGATAATGTTGGGTCTTTGTACAGTGTGGGGGCCATCATACAATGTTGGAGCCATCAGTTTGGGGGCTACTAAGGGGTCAGTATACTGTGTGGGGGGTACGATACAGTGAGGGGGCATTATACTATACATAAGAGAGCATCATAGAGGTGAGCTGTATATGGTGGGAGACTCAGGACATTATTAAATGTTAAGTGGGCACTTATTGTTATAGGGGAACTCAGGTTATTGTCCCTGTCAAAGGGGCACACAGAGGGTATTATTACTTTCTAAAGGGCAAAATGTAGGCACTATTTTCTATTGCACTTGCACACGGCATTACTATATTCTAAAGGTTTGTTTTACCATCTAGAGGGGGCACTTTACCACACAGCAGGTGCCGTAATAGGGACACATATGGCAGCAGCGGATCAGTATTGGGGAATCAGCAGGATGAGGCAATTGTGTAGGTTGGGAATAGAGGGGGACAGTGTCTGAAATGTAATGAGTCAAATGTGTCTTTGTTGTAATCTGTGCAGATGAGTCCTGGATGGAGAAGTTGTCATGTCGGTCTGGGCAAGATGGAAAGTGAACAATTTAATCACAAAAAGCATCATCTGTAAGTCACTATCTGTAACTGCTGTAATCTCTTATATGTTCTGCAGCACTGATATCTACCACTATATGGTCACCATATGGCAGGAATCAGTGTTGGTCTTCATATAGAGATTATTTTCAGTAACAACGCGGTCATCTGCTGAGATTCTCCTACATCCACTATTGGGGTGTGCCACCATAGTTGTAATCAGGGTTACCTGATTAGGGGCCCACTCAGAAGTTTCTCCCCTCCTGAACCAAAACCCTAGCTACGCCTCTGGTGGGACTGTTATGGTGAGGGGGAAACATAACTACATCATCAAGTAATTAAAGTGGAATACAATACAATGGACTACATTAATCACTTGCATTTTTTTTCAAGACTCTTTTTACATCTTGTGGTATTCACTGATTTTTTTTGGATCAAACTTGGGTCATGAATATTGTGCAAAATCAAACATGATCTTTATTTTTGTCTTTAACTTTTTTTCCGACTTTTTAGCTCTTCTTGTGCTAAAATGATGCAAGATGTTTGCAAAAAAACACATACAGTAGGTGAAATAAATATTGATCATATCACCAATTTTCTAAGTAAACATAACTTAATTTATGGTCAACTATGGTTTGGTTTCTTTGCTTGTGTGGATTTGATGGGTTGTTACCGACATCTGGTGAGAATTTCATGTCAATAGCACCTTTAGGCTGTGTGCCCACGATCAGGCATAGCAGCGTTTTGGACGCAGTTCACCTGCGCTGTGTCCAAAACCCTGGGTTCCACATTACAAGCACAGTGGATGGGGTTTATAGAAATCCCATGCCCACTGTGCTTCTATTTGATGCCACGTAAAATCACCCGCGGCGTGGGTTTACGAGCCGCAGCATGACAAGTTTCCCCAATAGAATGTATTGGATTCGGTAAATCCACATTGTTCAATGAACACATGCGGATATACGTGCGTAATTAGAACGCAGCGTTTAGAAAGCAGCGGAAATACGCAGCTTCCAAAACGCTGCTATATCCTGATCGTGGGCACATGGCCTTAAAAATATATTTACTTAGAAAATTGGTGATGCGTTCAATACTGATTTCACCCGCTGTACATATAATCACTCAAAAGGAAGGGGGGAATTAAACATATGTAGAAAAATGTTCTGACATTTCTAAAAAGTTGCAATTAGAGCCGAGTGAATCTTTTGAAATTCAAATTCGCCAGTTTAGTTGAATCTTCCTGAAAAATGTGTTCGATGCAAATCTTTCTACTGCAAAACTTCTAATTGCCCAGAAAATGTATTTAACACTTTGAGGTCTCCTAGGACTGTATAGAACTCATTTTGAGCTCTTTAACGCAAACACAGCCTTAGTAATGTACAAGCAAGCATAATCTATTTAGCTAGGGGAAAACTGTTGGTAACCAGTAGTTAGCCTTATTTTGGGAGCTGCATCAGGTTTGTGTACCCTCAAGAGGAGTACACTTCCTAGCAGCAATACAGTATAGTTATATAACACACTGGACAAGTGCAGGAGGTGTGTGGTCATCTAGCCGCAGTAGCACTGTCAGAAGCCACAAAGTATAAAAATATGATAGGTCAGGCAAGGATATGTGTAGCAGTTTAGGCTCAGCAATGGCAGCCGTACAGTAGAGCACTATAATACATAGTGGGTAGGCAGCCAGGCGATGTGTGGTCGGCGTGCCTGTGCATAGCCACGAGATGTATAGAGGATAGAAAAACATGATGGGGCCGGTAAGATTTCTGACAGTGTTGAGCTAGCAACAGCAGTACTACAGCATAAATAATGATAATTACTTACCAGTAATTTGATTTTCCAGAACCCAGGACAGCACTGTACGAAAGAGGATCCCAAGGACAGGAAGCATACAGATTTAAGAGGCGGACCTCTCCTTCCGCTTCAGTGGTTTACAGCGCATGAAACGACCTCCGTTTGATTAGTATTGTAGAGAAGATACAGTACAGACTAAAAGTTTGGATACACCTTCTCATTTAAAGATTTTTCTGTATTTTCATGACTATGAAAATTGTACATTCACACTGAAGGCATCAAAACTATGAATTAACACATGTGGAATTATATACTTAACAAAAAAGTGTGAAACAACTGAAAATATGTCTTATATTCTAGGTTCTTCAAAGTAGCCACCTTTTACTTTGATGACTGCTTTGCACACTCTTGGCATTCTCTTGATGAGCTTCAAGAGGTAGTCACCGGAAATGGTCTTCCAACAATCTTGAAGGAGTTACCAGAGATGCTTAGCACTTGTCGGCCCTTTTGTCTTCACTCTGCGGTCAAGCTCACCCCAAACCATCTCGATTGGGTTCAGGTCTGGTGACTGTGGAGGCCAGGTCATCTGGCGTAGCACCCCATCACTCTCCTTCTTGGTCAAATAGCCCTTACACAGCCTGGAGGTGTGTTTGGGGTCATTGTCCTGTTGAAAAATAAATGATGGTCCAACTAAACGCAAATCGGATGGAATAGCATGCTGCTACAAGATGCTGTGATAGCCATACTGGTTCAGTATGCCTTCAATTTTGAATAAATCCCCAACAGTGTCACCAGCAAAGCACCCCCACACCATCACACCTCCTCCTCCATGCTTCACGGTGAGAACCAGGCATGTAGAGTCCATCCGTTCACCTTTTCTGAATCGCACAAAGACACGGTGGTTGAAACCAAAGATCTCAAATTTGGACTCATCAGACCAAAGCACAGATTTCCACTGGTCTAATGTCCATTCCTTGTGTTCTTTAGCCCAAACTTGTCTCTTCTGCTTGTTGCCTGTCCTTAGCAGTGGCTTCCTAGCAACTATTTTACCATGAAGGCCTGCTGCACAAAGTCTCCTCTTAACAGTTGTTGTAGAGATGTGTCTGCTGCTAGAACTCTGTGTGGCATTGACCTGGTCTCTAATCTGAGCTGCTGTTAACCTGCGATTTCTGAGGCTGATTTCTGAGGCTGGTGACTCGGATAAACTTATCCTCAGAAGCAGAGGTGACTCTTGGTCTTCCTTTCCTGGGGCGGTCCTCATGTGATTCAGTTTCTTTGTACCGCTTGATGGTTTTTGCAACTGCACTTGGGGACACTTTCAAAGTTTGCCCAATTTTTCGGACTGACTGACCTTCATTTCTTAAAGTAATGATGGCCACTCGTTTTTCTTTACTTAGCTGCTTTTTTCTTGCCATAATACAAATTCTAACAGTCTATTCAGTAGGACTATCAGCTGTGTATCAACCTGACTTCTGCACAACACAACTGATGGTCCCAACCCCATTTATAAGGCAAGAAATCCCACTTTTTAAACCTGACAGGGCACACCTGTGAAGTGAAAACCATTTCGGGTGACTACCTCTTGAAGCTCATCAAGAGAATGCCAAGAGTGTGCAAAGCAGTCATCAAAGCAAAAGGTGGCTACTTTGAAGAACCTAGAATATAAGACATATTTTCAGTTGTTTCACACTTTTTTGTTAAGTATATAATTCCACATGTGTTAATTCATAGTTTTGATGCCTTCAGTGTGAATGTACAATTTTCAAAGTCATGAAAATACAGAAAAATCTTTAAATGAGAAGGTGTGTCCAAATTTTAGTCTGTACTGTATATATATATATATATATATATATATATATATATATATACATATATATATATATATATATATATATATATACACACACACACATATACACTATACGAAAGGAAATTCTTTCCTCCATTATCCTACATCATTTTTTTTCTCTGCTTTACCCAGTGAGCAATTGTGAAAGTAAAAAAGAACCCAGAACCATATAATGGGGAGGGAATAAGAAGGGTGCTGTCGTGGGTTCTGGAAAATCAAATTACCGGTAAGTAATTAGCATTTTTCCATCCCCATGACGGCACAGTATGAGAGATGACAAAGAAATCCTTAGGGAGGGATCACCGCTTGAAGAACCTTTCTCCCAAAGGAAAGCACCCAAATCCAACCGATAAGTGATTGAAAAACATGGATGGTTAAGACCAGGTTGCTGCTCTACAGAGTTGTTCAAGAGTAGCATTGGCCCTTTCTGCCCACGAAGTACACTGCTCAAAAAAATAAAGGGAACACTTAAACAACACAATGTAACTTCAAGTAAATAACACTTCTGTGAAATCTACCTGTCCAGTTATGAAGTGACACTGATTGTGAATCAATTTCTCCTGCTGTTGTGAAAATGGAACAGACAACTGGTAGAAATGATAGGCAATTAGCAAGATACCCCTATAAAGGAGTGGTTCTGCAGGTGGTGACCACAGACCATTTCTCTGTTCTCATCCTTTTTGGCTGTTGTTTTGGTCACTTTTTCATTTTGCCCTTGTTCTCACCCCTAGAAGTACAGTAACATGAGGCGGTGTCTACAGTACAACCCACAGAAGTTGCTCAGTGCGAGCTATGTCAAGGAGGGTAGCTGTTATGTTCTGCTACTAGAGCTAAGGAAAGAGAGGAGATCTGTCCCTACGATAGAACTCAGCTTAATCCCTACGATGTAACAGGGGACCTGATCCTGCGATCAGACCTGCTAAAGTCCTAAGCTAGTCTGTACGGAGACCTATAGATGTGGGGAAGGAATCCCTACAAGTACTAAGGACTGGGAGGAAAATGGGACACCTCCTAACAGAAATAGTAGCAGACAGACGAACAAACAAAATATATAGAACATAGAGGTCCGTAGACCAAGCAAACTAACAGAGTTAGATACAGGGCACAGGCTAGCTAGAAAGTAGTTAAACAATGAAGTCCAGCAAAGCCAGAAGGGCGGAGCAGGATTAAATAGGCTAACAAGGTCATGTGACCAGCAAAGGAAAAAAACTAAGAACAAGGTTCTAACAGTACCCCCCCGTCTAAGAGGATCCTCCGGATCCCCTAGGACCAGGCTTATCAGGAAATCTCCTGTGAAATGCTCTGATAAGTCTGGACGCGGAAACATCATCCGACCTCACCCAAGAGTTATCCTCGGGTCCGAAACCTTTCCAGGCCACAAGATACTGCAAACTACCTCTATACTGTCTAGAGTTAAGGATGCGAGAAATTTCATATTCCCCGGCCTCCACCACCGGAGGAACAGAGGCGTCACAATCCGATACAACAGCTTTTTTCAACAGAGAGACATGAAATACCGGATTAATTCTCCAGGAGGTAGGAACCTCCAACCTAACAGCAGATTGGTTGACAACCTGAAGCACCTTAAAGGGCCCTACAAACTTGGGACCAATTTCTTAGAAGGAATCCTCAACCGCAGATTCCTAGAGGACAACCAAACCATGTCACCAACAGCGAACAAAACCTCCTGTCGTTTCCTATCAAAGTAGTCTTTAGATTTTCTGTTGGCCTCCTGAAGATTACCACGCACATCCGTCCAAACTCTCTCCAAATCACCGGAAAAATTCTCCTCCTCAGGCACGGCAGATCCCAACTTGGAGAACGACCCAAACGACGGATGTCTCCCAGAACAACAAAAAAAAGGCGAACAACCAGCAGAAGAAGATGTATGATTGTTCAGAGCAAATTCAGCAAGTGGCAGAAACTCAGACCACCCCTCTTGATTGTCTGCCACAAAACAACGCAAGAACTGCTCAACATCCTGGTTTTTCCTTTCTGTCTGGCCATTAGATTCAGGATGATATCCGGACGAGAACGACAAATGAACTCCCAACCTGTCACAAAAGGCACGCCAAAAACGAGCCACGAACTGAGGACCTCTATCAGAAACAATGTCAGTAGGAACGCCATGAAGTCTGACAATTTCCTTGACAAAGGCCTTAGCGAGAGTTTTAGCGCAGGGCAGTTTGACGAAGGGAACCAAGTGACACATCTTGCTAAAACGGTCCACGACCACCCAGATGACAGTAAAACCCTCAGAGGGGGGAAGGTCAGTTATAAAGTCCATAGCCAAATGTGTCCAAGGAGCACTGGGAACCTACAAAGGACAAAGCAACCCCGCAGCAGGAGTATGTGAGGACTTAGATCTAGCACAAATAGTACATTGGCGCACCCACTTAATGACTTCCTTCTGCCATCCAGGCCACCAAAAACTGCGACCCACCAGTCTCTTGGTCTCCGAGATTCCGGGATGACCTGCCAACCGAGATTCGTGACACTCAACAAACAAATCTCTCCTAAAGGTCCCAGGCACAAACAACCTCCCATGAGGAGTGTTAGATGGGGCATTCTCCTGTGCTTTAAGAATCTCATCTTCCAAAACGGAGTCCAAAGCAGCTATCACAACACCTTCTTGTAAAATGTTCTCCTCTTTCTCAGCACCGACTATGGGAGAAAAACTGCGAGACAAGGCATCCGCCTTAACATTCTTAGTACCAGGGATGTAAGTAACGGAGAAATTAAACCGCGAGAAAAACAGTGCCCACCTAGCCTGACGGGCATTCAGGCGCTTGGCAGCATCAAGATATATCAGATTTTTATGATCCGTAAGAACCTGAACGGGAAATTCCGCACCTTCCAAGAAGTGGCGCCAGTGTTCAAATGCGAGTTTAATAGCCAATAATTCCCGATTACCAATATCGTAATTCAGTTCAGTCTCCGAAAAATTTTTTGAAAAAAAGGCACAGGGATGTAATCCATCCCCGTTATCCTGAGACAATACTGCGCCAACCCCCACAGAGGAAGCATCAACCTCAACCAAAAACGGCTTAGTCACATCAGGCTGCATAAGGATGGGAGCAGAGGTGAACCTCTCCTTGAGATACACAAAAGCTTCAATGGCCTCAGAAGACCACTGAACCGCATCAGCACCTTTCCTGGTGAGATCGGTCAGAGGTTTGACAATACTAGAAAAATTTTTTATGAAATTTCTGTAATAATTGGCGAAACCCAAAAACCTCTGTATCGATTTCAAACCAATAGGCCTAGGCCATTCCTGTACAGCTTGAACTTTAACCAGGTCCATCTCAAAACCTTCGCTGGAGATAATGTAGCCCAAAAAACTAATTCTCTGTACAGCGAACTCACATTTCTCCAGCTTAGCAAAAAGCGAATTGTCCATTAACAACTGTAATACCTCACGTACGCTCCGCCAATGAGACTCCAGATCCGGCGAATAAATCAAAATGTCATCCAAATACACAACCACATTTTTGCCAATCAAAGGTCTAAGGATGTCATTAATAAGATTCTGAAAAAATGCAGGAGCATTAGTAAGACCAAAAGGCATAACCAGATTCTCAAAATGACCCACAGGAGTGTTAAAATCAGTCTTCCATTCGTCACCCTCCTTCATGCGCAACAGATTGTATGCCCCCTTAAGGTCAATTTTAGAGAACCACTTGGCCCCCATTAACTGGTTAAACAGATCAGGAATCAATGGCAGTGGGTAAGGATTGCGTACAGTAATTTTGTTAATCTCACGAAAATCCAGACAAGGACGTAAACCGCCGTCCTTTTTTTTTACAAAAAAAAATCCAACCGCCACAGGAGACTTAGAGGGCCTAATGTGACCGGCGGCCAAACTTGTCTGTATGTATTCCTCCAAAGCCTTTCTCTCAGGAATAGTAAGGTTAAATAAACGACTTTTAGGAAGAGTCGCTCCAGGGACAAATTCAATAGAACAATCATAGTCTCTATGGGGAGGCAAAACCTGCGATTCCATCTCAGAAAAAACTCTCCAAAAATCCTGAATAGGAACAGGCAATTCTCCCCTATCCAAAGCTGCAATACGCCCGTTACAACACTTGTCATAACATTTATGGCTCCAGGATTTAATTTCACTGGTAGACCAATCCAGTACAGGATTGTGAAATTTTAACCAGGGCAATCCCAATATTACTGGAGAAGGCAAGTTATTCAACACTACCAAATCCAATTTCTCATGGTGAACACCATTAATAGTGAGAGGAAATTCACAGACCTTGAGAGTAATATTCTTCAAAGGGGAACCATCCACAGAGACCACAGCAATGGGGGATGATAAAGGTTCGGGTTTTAAATTGAGTCTTTCCAAGAATCCCCCATCAATTACATTCAGAGTAGAGCCACAATCAACAAACACCCGAAATTCCATTAATTTTTCCTGAGCAATCGTGGAAGCAGCTAAAAATACACCCTTGGAATTTAAACAGGCAATACGGGCATGACTGACCATTTTTTTTTCTTTCTTGATACGAAGCTCACAGTCTTTAATCAAATGACCAGATTTTCCGCAATAGAAACACAAGCCTTCAGAAAATCTGCGATCTTTTTCTTGAGAGCGAGGTGCCATCGCTCCAATCTCCATCGATTCACCACTGTTAGTACACACATTCTCATAACCAGAAACTGACATAGCAGAGGATTTGCTCTCATTAACCCTTGCACGCAGTCTCCTATCCACCCGTATAGCTAATTGCATAGCCTGTTGCAAATCTTCAGGTGTAGGATAAGCAATTAGCAGGTCTTTAACCCTTTCACTGAGCCCAGCAAGAAATAGACTTTTCAGAGCAGAATCGTTCCACCCTGTTTGAGTAGACCATCGACGGAAATGAGTACAATATTTTTCCACATTACCTGATCCCTGTCTCAAACGTCTTAACTCAGTCTCAGCTGATGCGACACGGTCAGGATCATCATATAATAGTCCCAAAGCAGAAAAAAAAACTATCCACTGATCTGAAGCATGTATCACTAGGTTGCAAAGAAAAGGCCCACTCCTGAGGCTCTTTGCGCAAAAGTGACATTATAAACCCTATGCGCTGGGAATCATCCCCAGAGGACTTGGGTCTCAAACGAAAATACAATAAGCAAGCATTTTTAAATGAAAAAAATTCTCGGTGTTCACCAAAAAATAAATCCGGTAAACGTACCTTAGGCTCCAAGAAATGTGCTCCAGGACAGTTACTCACGTGCTGACGGAGCTCAGTCACCTCCAAAGAGAGTCCCTGCAGGTGTTTAGCCAAATCCAGAACCGACACCATGATGGAACAGAAAAAAAAATCTTTCCTTAGAGCATTTGCTGGGCTGGACTTACTGTTATGTTCTGCTACCAGAGCTAAGGAAAGAGAGGAGATCTGTCCCTACGATAGAACTCAGCTTAATCCCTACGATGTAACAGGGGACCTGATCCTGCGATCAGACCTGCTAAAGTCCTAAGCTAGTCTGTACGGAGACCTATAGATGTGGGGAAGGAATCCCTACAAGTACTAAGGACTGGGAGGAAAATGGGACACCTCCTAACAGAAATAGTAGCAGACAGACGAACAAACAAAATATATAGAACATAGAGGTCCGTAGACCAAGCAAACTAACAGAGTTAGATACAGGGCACAGGCTAGCTAGAAAGTAGTTAAACAATGAAGTCCAGCAAAGCCAGAAGGGCGGAGCAGGATTAAATAGGCCAACAAGGTCATGTGACCAGCAAAGGAAAAAAACTAAGAACAAGGTTCTAACAGTAGCTGTGTCTGTCAGTGTAGTGTCCAGAGCATGGAGCAGATACCAGGAGATGTGGAGGGAGCCATAGGAGGGCAGCAACCCAGCAGCAGAACCGTTACCTCCTCCTTTGTGCAAGGAGGAACTGGAGGAGCACTGCCAGAGACCTGCAAAATGACCTCCAGCAGGCCACAAATGTGCATGTGTCTGCACAAAACGGTTAGAAACCGACTCCATGAGGGTGGTATGAGGGTCCGACGTCCACAGATGGGGGTTGTGCTCACAGCCCAACACCGTGCAGGACGCTTGGCATTTGCCACAGAATACCAGGATTGGCAAAGTCTCCACTGGCGCCCTGTGCTCTTCACAGATGAAAGCAGGTTCACACTGAGCACGTGACATAGTCTGGAGATGCTGTGGAGAGCGATCTGCTGCCTGTAACATCCTTCAGCATGACCGGTTTGGCAGTGGGTCAGTAATGGTGTGGGGTGGCATTTCTTTGGAGGGCCGCACAACCCTCCATGTGCTTGCCAGAGTTAGCCTGACTGCCATTAGGTACCGAGATGAGATCCTCAGACCCCTTGTGAGACCATATGCTGTTGCGGTTGGCCCTGGGTTCCTCCTAATGCAGGACAATGCCAGACCTCATGTGGCTGGAGTGTGTCAGCAGTTCCTGCAAGATGAAGACATTGAAGCTATGGACTGGCCCGCCCGTTCCCCAGACCTGAATCCGATTGAGCACATCTGGGACATCATGTCTCGCTCCATCCACCAACAGACTGTCCAGGATTTGGCAGATGATCCCACTGGAGACCATCCGCAACCTCATCAGGAGCATGCCCAGGCATTGTAGGGAAGTCATACAGGCATGTGAATGACACACACAATACTGAGCCTCATTTTGACTTGTTTTAAGGACATTACATCAAAGTTGGATCAGCCTGTAATGTGTTTTTCCACTTTAATTTTGGGGGTGACTCCAAATCCAGGCCTCCATTGGTTAATAAATTTGATTTCCATTGATGATTTTTGTGTGATTTTGTTGTCAGCACATTCAACTTTGTACAGAACAAAGTATTCAATGAGAATGTTTCATTTATTCAGATCTAGGATGTGTTATTTGAGTGTTCCCTTTATTTTTTGAGCAGTGTAGATACCGCTCTTGTAGAGAGGGCTTTCAAATTTTCAGAAGTGGGGTGTTCGCCTGAAGAATAGGCCAGAAAGAGTGTAGATCTAACCCATCTAGCAAAGGTCCCTTTAGACGCTGCCTGGCCTTTGTTTGAACCCTGAAAAAGAGCAAAGAGAGAAGTAGTTTTCCATCATACAGACGTACTTTCTAAGTATTGTATTAAACACCTTCTGACGTCTAGGGAATGGAATCTAGGCTCCTTCTCATTTTGGGGGTTATCACAAAAGGACTGGAGAATGATCTCTTGAGACCTGTGAAAGGTTGAGGCTACTTTGGGCAGGAAAGCTGGGTCTGGTGTAATGATTACTGTATCAGAGAGAATGTTGGTGAATGGTAGGCTAACTGATAGAGCTTGTAATTCCCCTATCCTTGTAGCTGAAGTGAGGGCCACAAGTAAGATAATTTTATAGGTTAAATTCTTAGTTTGAATGTCATCTAAAGGCTCAAACAGGGGCCTGGTTAGGGCACCTAATACCAAATTAAGGTC
Source organism: Phyllobates terribilis (assembly GCF_046119375.1). Taxonomy (NCBI): domain Eukaryota; kingdom Metazoa; phylum Chordata; class Amphibia; order Anura; family Dendrobatidae; genus Phyllobates; species Phyllobates terribilis. The sequence goes on from NW_027362762.1 coordinate 642,744,241, forward strand.
CCATGGTGGAACCTAGGACTGGGCCACTGGTCTAGACCTACCTACCTACCTACCGACTTTATAAACCTCACTACTAGGGTTGAGCGAGTATGTTCTGTCCGAGTATGCTCAGGCCGAGCTCCGAGTATTTATAGCTGCTCGGTGATATGTTTAAATCGCTCTATTTCTTACACATTCCTCACATGTAATAAAACTGTCAAACAGTTGCAAATCATACACACGGGAGCGATTTAACCTTATCACCGAGCAGCTGTAAATACTCGGAACTCGGCCCGAGCATACTCGGCGAAAGGGTTAATAGAACATACTCGCTCAACACTACTCACTACCCATGGATGGTCAGCAATTTTTTGGACAAACAAAACGCCCATGCATCCGGTACTTTCAGGGTATTAACGGACAGACCCAGCTCCAATCCTTTTTGTCGGAATTCTAGGATCTTAGCCCATGGTATGGGGTTACTTACAAAGGGATCTATTTCTGAGAATTTTAAAAAGCTCTTTCAGACCCTTGCATAAATCTTTGTCACCTTCTTTCTACATCCGGTGCTGCTAAAACGCCATGCCGTTTTGTGCCAAAAAGGTGTAATCAAAATCACTTTGGCTTGGCCCGACCGAATCTTCCTTAGCACTAACGAGATTAGGGAGATTGGCCGAAATACATATGCTAGTTCCTGTCTCCATTTGTGGAGCAAAGCATTCACCCCACCCCATAGGTGAATTCCCTCTGATCTATGGAAAAATAAATTGCACTTTCCTGTTGGTTTTGGATGCAAAAAGAGTTTCACTATTTTTTGAAAAACAGACTGGCTTAACGACCACTCGTCCTGACTCAATAGGTGTTGACTTAGTCTGCTCTTGCGCTGTCTTTTCCTTTCAGATCATCTGCAGACAGGGAGGGACAAGAGATTCTCTTCTGCCACGGCTATGAGTTTCCATGTTTCAACTATCAGTGATCTGGACCCCTTGTTTTTTTTATATAGAATACCGCTGTTTTGTTGTCTGAAAGAATTTTCACATTTCGGATCTTTAGGCCAGGTAGGGCTTCTACAACTGCTTGCCTGACAGCAGTCAGCTCCTTCAGATTTGAGGAAGATTGCCTCACAGCTGGTGACCACTGCCCCTGAAACGCTATGGTTTCCGCATTAGCCCCCCAACCGAAGGGGCTTGTATCTGTAGTGATGACAGATGGATTCAGAATCTCCCAGGAAACTCCCTGTAACAGATTCTCTCGACAGAACCACCAGACTAGGGACTCCCGAGTTGCCTTTGACACATGTATCCTGCTGTCTCTCATGATCCTTGCATCTCTTTTCCGCTTCCAGAACCATCCCAGCAGTCTGCTCATGTCCATGCAACTGCTGGGATGCACAATGATAGGGACCCCTGTATGGACATAACCCTCCTCAGAGTTACTATTGGGTTGTTGATCAGAGTAGAAACCATCTTCATTATTTTGTCTACCTTCTCCTCTGGGAGAAAAGACCTCTGTGCGCATCCAGCAGAATCCCTAGAAAAAAAAAACTGTCTTTGCTCCGGAATCACCTTTGATTTCTTTGCATTTAACAGCCATCTCAGGGAGGTTAGGACGTTGGTCACATGATTCACTACTTGACTGCAGTCTGTGGAATGCCGCACAGTTTGCTCTTTGATTGGTTAAAAAACTGGGCAGGAGATCTGCAAAGAGCACAGCGAGCAGAGTTATATAGAGCGCATGCCCGAGCCGTGAGCCTAATACGCCGCCTTCTGAATGGTCGGGAAGCTGGATAAAATTTGGTCCCTCAGGCATTTTTTCTTTACCTTAGAGTATAGCTTATCCACCATATAATCTTGCTGTGCAAGTTGCAGCGATATTTGGTTTAATGTAGCCGCTCCGGACTCCCAGGCCCTTTTTAGAAAGCTTTCCGCCTTTTTGTCTAAGGGGTCCTTTAAGAGCCCTAGTCGGCCAGAGGTATTGCCGATTTACGGGATACATGAGAGATGGCCGCATCAATTCTTGGGGCCTTTTCCCAGCTCTGAGATATCTGCTTCAAAAGGTTACTTCCTCTTAACCCCTTTTGGAATGAAGCCTCTCTTATATGGCTTCTTCCACTCTTTTTTTTTTTTATTAGGGATGATACGTTTTTGCGCACATGGAAACATTGTTTCCTTCTCTCCAACTTCCCAAACATCATGTCCTGAACGGTTCTGGGCTCTTTAATGTCCTCAGTATTCATTTCGGCCTTAACTACCTTGACCCTTTTATCCACATCCTCTGCTGGAAAACAAGAATGACCCTTTATTATTCGAGGATGAGGAAGAAGATGAGACATCTGAATAAAACCCCTCTAATTCACCTTCTTCTAATTCCTCATCTGAGCTTGTAACAAACTTCTCAGCAGGAGTGTTCTTAAATACCTTATGGGAATTCCTGAACTCCGTATTTACAATAGCTTTCAGATTATTCATTAAGGATGAAGATTCTTCCGCTACTGTTTCTCTCTATGCAGGGTTGACATACCTTTTTGCTATAGGATGACAAAAGCTTTGTTTTGCACAGCGCATTTATTATTTCTTGATTTACACAGCGCTTTCCTAGGCTTGCCTGTGCATGGAAGGACTGCTCCTTCTGCAGGATCTTTAACCAGGCTCTCTTCCTCCATTCCTTCCACAAGATCACTGGTGGTGCAGCCAGGGATGGTTTGGAAGCAACACATTTTATATGCATGGGTGCCATTTTGAAATTTCCCACCTCTGTGGTAGCCTTGCCCCCTAGACATGGCCCGGGAAGTGACGTCAGATGCCGGCCACTTTCTCCCAGCGCGCATGTGAGCGCGATGTCCTGCTTCTCAGTGTGGACTGCGGTGCGTTTTGAACGGAGAGCTCTGGGGCCCCAGCGAGCGTCTGCACTGCGGACTGCGCCCCCATCCCTCCTACCCTCGGAAGATCCGTCGGTAACTCCCGCGATCGCCAGCTGCCAGGTGAGAGGGGATTCCTGTCTGCTGCTCTGGGGAGAGATATCAGATCTCCCCAGCATGCTGCGGTGTTTTACCTTATTCCCCCCACCAACAAGGGGAGAACATAGTCCCTGGCGTCTCCAGGGCTATAGGTCTCCATCCAAGGACAGGAAACCACTGAAGTGGGAGGGGAGGCTCCGCCTTTTAAATCTGTAGGTTTCCAGTCTTTGGAGGTGGATCCTCTCTCATACAGTGCTGTCGTGAGGATGGGAAAAACATGATGGACAGGGAGTGTGGGCCATCAGCGCTGGTGGACGTAGAACTATGTAGAAGACAACCAGACAGTAGGTACGTCTGATGAAATCATTCATCAGCCATAGGTAAATGGAAGTTGGTATGAATCCATTACAGATTCATTTTGAGAAATATAAGATTTTCCATGCTTGAGGCAGATAAACTGGTCCACTTTGATGTGACCAAGCCACCGGCCGCACTGAATACTCTTTTTACAGTACACTAGAGGTCGGATATGGCAGTACACCCATAGCAAACTGGGCCAATTGTTGCCACTGGTCAAATCTGCTGATGCAGAAGTCAATTGAATTAGGGATCAAGGTATTAATCGTAAGAAAGGACAAAGCCTATGTATGAACGAACCTAGTTGTTCAGCCAGAGTGTCCGTTTATTGAAGTGTGTAAGCTTGGCGCTATGGCAGATAAAACATGATGTCAAATATATTGTTGCTATCACTGCTCTCTCGGCTACTTGCTGTAGCCCCATTACTGGCACATGCAGGAAATTGGAAAGGGGTCTCCTAGTCACTCATACCAACAGACACAGAACAGCAAAAAACATGTGCAGATTGAACTTATGTTTTTTTTTTTAACTTTTTACTTTTCACTGTATTCATTAGTCACCTTATGGGACTTGAACTTGTGATCGTCGGATCGCTTGTACTATATACAGCAATACCATGGTATTGCTGCATGTAGCAAAAACCAGTGTCTCCTTTAAAACCCAGCCACAGGCTGGGTTTCATGGGAGCTCCATAATGACAGGCATGATAGTCTTCAACAAACCCGTTGTTTGGCTGTCAAAGCAGCCAAACAACGCCCACAATAACATCACGCATAGAATGAAATGCCTCTATGCCGGTGCACTGTTAATTCATGAATGACAGTAAATAAAAGTGCAGTGTCGGTGTGCTTCCTATTTCTATAACAAGCTCTTTTGAGCAGAATTACCAATAGGCTGCCCTGCAAAGCAGGAAATAATGAACTAGGTTAAGTCAGGAGATATAAATTCTCTTTGCTGTACGGTGAAAAGCAGCTTCAGCTTATCTCAGTACAAAGTCTGTGTTGTCATGCTGGAGTGAGAACTGTAAAACGGGGCGTTACCCCGCCAATTTTTGAAATTGTCATCTTGTTTTATTTTTTCTTTTAAAAAAAGCTACACTCAACTTTTAAGTAGATGAGGGAAATTAAAAGGAAAGAAGCAGCTTAACATGACTTACTAGCTATTAGAACACCAGATAACACGTCACAGCACAACTAGATTTCTTTTCACCATTTATTAGCAGGAAAAAAAAAAAGCAACAATAAAATGTTTTTTTTTCCTTCAAAGTTTTAAAATAAATTTGAAAGTTTAAACAATAAAAAAAAAAAAAATACAGAAAAATATGTTGATGAATAGTGTAAAACTGCTCAATGTAAACCCACTACGTGGGAATAATCATAATCTGGGAGGTAGGATGTCATTTCTTTCCATGCAAACAATTATTATTTTGGAAATGAGCTTTGAAGGCCTGTGGTGCAACAATTACTGCTCAAAGCAGGGATGAGTATGAGTACTAAAGTTTACTAAAGGGTTCAACCATCTTTCTGAAAAAGCCTCCCAAACATTAATTTACTATGAAAAGGTTTCCTAATTATATTGTGTAACCTAATAAAAAAAAATAAATCCTTCAAGGTTCCTGTCTTTGCCATAACACAGGGCCCCTACACATCAATTCCATCACAAATAAGGATCATAAATAATTATCAGTTGTTCACAAGGTCAGGTGGTCAATCAAAATAAGCCATAGTGGAAAAACTGCCGGCAATAGTTGCTTGTGACACTGAACAACAAGTATCTTCTGTATCAATAAATACACATTCAGAGTGATTCATGCAATCTGGCACTCCACTCACACAGCAGCAGGTAGCACATACATTCTTTGGGAGGTTTAGTAATCCCAGTGGAATGTGCAATGGTAACGTTAAATTCCCTCTTTTCCTTTCCTCATAGTTGGCCAATATCCAATATTTTTCAAGAACTCCTAAACTAAAAAAAAAATTGTAGGGCTACCTAGCAATAAAAGTGAAATACCCAACTGAAATTCCGTAAAGTCACAACAAGCAAAAAAGGAAGGTAACAGGTTCTTTTTATCTTAATTATTTCCGGCACCCTTATATTCAGGGTTACCATTCTGCAAACAGCCACAACCTATCACAAATACACAATGGCTGCTGCATTTAGGAAAAAAAAATTGCAGGGAAGGACTTTAGAAGCATCGGGCCTGCTCAACTTCTTTAGTGCACCCCACTGACAAGAAGAGAATTAAAGGGGTTGTTCACTTCTCGGACAACTCCTTCCTAAGTGCTGTTCTCCCCAGTCTAAAACTATAATTAAAAAAAAATAAAACAGACACTCGCCTCACGCATCAGCGACATTCCAGCAATGCTAGGTCTCCCGACACTCACGTGACGTTGTTATACCTCATGAGTGCTTCACGTAAATCAGCAGCCGCTAAAGGGCTGCATTAACTCACACTTCCACCGGACATCTGATTGAAGGATGAAAAGTGCAGCCTATTAGTGGCCACTGATAGTTATGTCACATGAGAGCCAGAACAAGTGCTGGCATTACTGGAATAGTGCCTATGTGGGAGGCCAGTATAAGAATTTCTTATTTTACTCACGGATACTGGACAATCCCTTTAATGAGATAACCAAAACATCTTTTTTTATTGCCTTGTAATACTTAACGAGTTTAACTTGCCTGCTCATCAGGTCTATGGAATCTCCCTCTTATGTAAAAACACAAAGGTTTTCCTCGGATTTAAAAAGTGTATATTACAAGGCTTCTTGATAAGGTCTTTCAATGTTGGAAAAAGAAAAATTGGTATGTGCTCATTAAGGCAGGACATATTGAAAAGAGGTAAAACAAGAGTGAATCAAATAACATTACAGCTTTTATCGGTCTATGGGTATAAGTAATGTATAAGGGTCAGTACGCCTGCAATGCAATTAAACATACTTAGAAATTTACATCCATTTCAAAATGCTCTGCAAGCTCTAACAGTTAAAGAGTCACGTTTCCCATGTATAGTCTCTGAAAGCAATCTGAATGAGGCGAAGTTCAAGCTGAAAGGCATCTGGGCGCTCCTGAGGGTTAGCGGACAGCATCTGCTGAAGCACCTGTTTCATACGTCGATTCATTGACTTTTTCTTCAAGGGAATAGTGAGTTCCATTTTAGGGTTTTCCAGCAATGCCTCCCCAACAGGAACGACTTGAGCACCCCTCTGTACATAGCCACCAAGAAGCCTTTTTTTGGTGTGCGTGTCCAAAATAGTTATACGCTCTAGCATGGCCCAAAGGATAATTCCAAGTGCAAAAATGTCTGCTTTTGCGGTGTAATGACCCTCCCATACCTCAGGAGCCATGTAGAAATCAGTACCACAAGCTGTGGATAAAAAGCTCTTGTTGACACTTGCTGGTTCTTCTGGATTCAGCCCTGAACTGGAGCATACTTTGCTTAAACCAAAATCAGCTACTTTCAAAGTAGGTTCATCCATACCATCCCGGGCTTTGCAGACAAGAATGTTGTCAGGTTTTAGATCGCGATGTATGATCTGATTCTTGTGTAGGAATGCAAGTGCACTACTTAGTTGAAGCATGAAGCTGGTGTTTGTTCGACGACTTGGTCTTCGGGTTAAGATGTATTCATTCATATCCCCTCCATCACAGAAATCCATTACAAACCAAAGGCAGTAAGTGCTGCGTGGGTCAAATGCAATTTCACCTTTCAAAGAAGTTTCTACCAACTAAGAAGAAAAAAAAAAATCTAAATTTAGAAATAAGGTTACAGTAATAAAAAAATAAGAATCAAAATACTTGGAGCAACTGTCATTTCACGAGTTCTAAAATGATATGTATTTATAGAGAATATTTACTTTCCTCGTATTTATCTTTGTGTTTTCACTTTTTAAATCACATCCATTGAGGCACAGCTGTAATGTATGGCTACAGTTTATCTACAATGTTACTATAGGAAGACTGTTCTAGTCTGAGGCACATCTCTGCCTCCTCAGACTGGCTACTGCACATACACACAAATCTATTACATTGTTACTTGAAGTCAGGGTGTTTTAGAGCAAGGGCAGACAGGTTTTAAACAACAGGTTTCTTAATCACCAGGAAAACATGTAACTGCCACACGTATACTGAAGGGTATGAGCCTTAGTAAGGTGGGAAATGAATGGTCACTTTAAATGTCCTACTGGCTGTATTTTGCATTAAAATATAGGGGCTTAGTTTAGTCAAATTTGTAGGTTTAATTGTCCGTTTTATATAAACACTTTAGAAAACAAATGTATTAGTCCATTCATCCAAAGTACTGATCTTTTCCTGTTTGCTTGTGGAATTTAGTGTAGTGAACGGGTGATGCATATGATAACTGAGCACACAATTCAGAATCTAGCCAAAGGCAATACAATTTCTACCTTTTTTTAATTTGTAAGGGCTCTTTCACAGGTCAGTGTCCAGTACGTGTGGTGACAGTTTCCACACATATCGGAGACACAGTGTGTTTCCATGGATCGTGTGTCCGTGTGATCCACACGTAGACATGACAGTTTTTGGCTGGCACAGATCACACAGACCCATTCAAGACAATAGGTCCATGTAAACACGTATCGCGCACGGATGCCATCCACGTCGCACGGACCGGCGCTTGGGAATCAGCGGTACAGTTATCACTGTTCCCAAGCGTAGGCTACTGAACGCTGCCCTCATCATAGTCCCCTGCCAGCGCTGCGATCAGCACCAGCAGGGACAATGATGAGAGTAATAGTGTCTGCTCCCGGTGACTCCACCTGTAAAAATAAGAATAAAATGAAAAAAATCCATATACTCACCTGTCTTAAGTGTCCCCCCCGTAATCCATGTGACCACTCACGCTAGGGATCCGGGGAGAATGACTCACTCCAGCAAGCGGGCCCCAAGGCTGCACTGAGCTCAGTGAGTGACAGGACACTGCTTGCTAAGCACAACTCCAGGGCCCGCTCGCTGGAGCAAGTAATTTTCTCCGGCTCCTCAGCGTGAGCGATCGCATGGATTACAGCGGGGGACACTTAGGACATATATGGAATTTTTTTATTATTACTTTTACAGGTGGACACTGCAAGAGCAGACTACTACTCTCATCATGGTCCCCTGCTGGTGCTGATCGCAGTGTTGGCAGGGGACAATGATGAGGGCAGCGTTCAGCACCCGGCACTTAGGAACAGCACTAACTACCGCTGATTCCCAGGTGCCGGTACGTGTGCTCCTGACGTGGCACACGGGTGCCACACAGGTGCACATGGACATCTCCGGTACTGGAATTATCAGGACGTGTGAAAGAGCCCTAAAGAACTGCTCATCTGTTAAGACAAAAATAGTAATGTCCACAAAAGTAAATATAAAATTTTCACCAGATTTCAGAATAGAAGCTGCATACATTTTTCAATAGATCCTGATAAGGATGGCATACTTACTTTGAAAATCCACATCAAAAAGGCTGTGTAATTCTTTTTGACAGTTTCTCTTAATCTCCACCTAGTTAACCTGATTTACAGCTCTACAATTACCTGTTCACTGCTGCTGCGACCTCACACTGCTTAGTACAAACTGTCACAGTCAGTGAGGCTGAGTGGATGCAGATTGATTACAGTTGGGGCTCAAAATGTAGTTTTGTTTTCTTTATAATATCAGGATTATACAGTTAATCTGACTTGGATTTTCAAATAAAGTACACCAGACTCATTAGGTTTAAAAGATCTATTTAACAGTGCATGCAGTTTGCATATTGAAATCTGCTTCTGCTGATAGCTGTGATTTAATATCCAGGCTTGCATGAAACACATGGGCCAAATTAAATTACATTTTTATTATGCTTTGAATTAGCCACACCAAAAAATGCTGTCGCATTCTCACCGGAAGATAAAGTCCAGAGCTGGATCCATGTAGCATGCGTTGTACTGTGCCATCTCTCTGTAAGACACACTCCTCCAGGTGGATTACATTAGGGTGTTGACCCTGGATACTGCTCAATGCCCAAAATTCACGCAATGCTAATTCAACATTTTCTGGTGCCCGACAGCGAATCTTTTTAACAGCTACACGTTGACAAGTTCTTCGAACTAATGCTTCATATACCACTCCATAGCTGCCTCGACCAACTTCCTTTATAAGGTCATATTTGGGCTGACTGGTGACCATCTTCAGGTTCACTGAAAAAAGTAAAAATGGCATTAATGTGAATTTCCACAAACTTACGGTTAAAATTATAAGTGTGAAAATCATTCCAGTAGAACTTCACTTTAAAGAGGCTTTCCACCTAACACTTTTATAGCAAGTTAATGAGACATACCAAAACAGTGTGACAGGTTGGTGTCTAACTGCTGGAGTCTCCAGGTACCTTTATTGAGGGGGCCAGACTGCTCTGATAACAATTGATCCTTAGGGCTTGTGCAGACGAGCGTATAAATCAAACGTATGCCAGTAAACGGTACTTGATCATGTACATTTTTTAGTGTAGATGTATAAAAACAGATGTATGCAAAATAAATGAAAATCATCTGAGTTTTTTAGGTGAAACTTGGATGATTTTTTTTATACGCTCGTCTTTTCTTGAACTTATTTCTTGGCAAAAAGGTGTGTAAAAAAATAAATAAAAAAAAAGGGAAATGAGAGCAAAGCATGGTTTATCTTAGGAGGATCAAGTCTCCCTTATTTTGCTCAGATATCAGAGCTACAAGTATCACAGTTTCGTTCAAACTACAATGCTAATGCCATGTTTATGTGGGAAAAAAACATTGAAGAAGTAGTCCACTTTACCAGTGAGGCTACAGCACTATGAAACTCTGCAATCAGAAGCGCAAAAGGTAAATTGTTTTGTTACGACATTATACTAAGTTGTACAGTAATTTAAGATGTTCTATAATGCAAGTCCAGGAACCAAAAAGTTGCAGAGGTTTGGTTGAGTCTAAGGGTAAATTCACATGATTGTTTTGCGATGCAATTTTGCAGAAAAAAAACAAACAAAATACAATAGCTAGTGAGAAGAAGCCCTCCTCTCGATTTTGTGTTGCTTGCATATCCCAAAAAAGAAAAGATGGAAGATGAATAGAAACCATACCTTTCTTCATGCTTTCGCTTGAATAAGCTTTCAGATCGCAGATGTTGTCATCATGAATTTTCAGTATCATACCACTGCGCCAAGTTGCAGTTTGCATTGCGGAGAAAAATTGTCAAAAGCTGCTGCCCAGTAGTACCTGAAAGATAGAGATCCACCAAAACAAACATGAAAGGAAAACGCTTATAAATGGGGCCATGAATCTATTGAAGGGAATCTGTCAGGAGATTCATGCTACCTGAAGCACGGGCAGCATGAATCAGAGCCTGGCTGCGCATTTGCAGTCAGATATGCTTAGCGTGCTTTGACATTGCAATTTTTCACACGCTCGTTGATCTAGTCAGGGATAACATCTGAAACCCCCACCCACAAAACAGGATTAGGGCGTATGCGCCGACGGGGCCATAGACTATATTGTCAACGTGCCCTCTGATGTACATCATTTTTGGGCGTATACGTATAGACAACTACCACATCTGTTGAAAACAGTATGTCCCTGCAGATTATCACTATGGCTGCAGGTAAATACAAGTTTAGTTTTGCTGCCACACTATTTAAAAGGGAACCAACCTCTCAACAGATTTAAGGCCGCCATACACATTAGTACAAAGTACAGAGTAGTATGGCACTACAGAATCCAATGGGTACTCAGATAGGGTCCAACCCCACAGGGCTGTGGAGTTGGTATAAAATGGACCAACTCCAGCTCCTAAAATATATAATACATTGGGTACAGTAGTTCAATGCAGTTTGTGGGGAATATTTTTTTCATAAGAATTTGGGAAAGTTATGAAATGTCCTATAAATGTCTGTCCTATTCCTGATCTAAGGGTCTAGACTTTTACCTGAGATGAATCTGTGCTACAGTAAATTTATCACTTAAACATGAGCCATGTATGAGGGAGTTGGAGTCGGTGTCATAGATATTGAGAGTCGGAGGTTTAGCTTACCGACTACACAGCCCTGCAACCCCATAATATTTGCAGAAAAAAATCTAGCACTCCAGAATCAAAGAAAATCTTGGATTTTATTTACTACAATCCAGAAAACCCAATGCTGTGCATATAAAATTGTGATGTTTCGGTCAGACTTTTCTCAAACATGGACTATACAAACAACAAAAACAGGAATGAAACTGTCAAATAGGCATGATTAGATCAATATCAGGTGAAACCATGTATAAAAGCCTGTGGTAAAATACAATACTAAAACAAAGCTACATAGAACTAAATCCTGCCTGAGGATTTATACTCCTAAATTATTTCGTTTTAGGTTTTCGTTTTGTATTTAACGACGTGATTTTATACATGGTTTCACCTGATATGTATCTATTCATGCCTGTTTGTCATTCCTTTTTTTTCATAGTGCATGTTTGAGAAAGGTCTGATTACCCGAACCGCCACAATTATATGCACAGTGTTGGATTTTCTGGAGTTTGGGGTGCTAGATTCTTTTCTGCATGTAATGTTGGCACAATCATACACATTTTAGTTCACATTGCTCGTTATAGTTATTCATCATAGCCATAAATGTTCAGTGACACCAGGCAACGAACAACATTTTTTCCAGGAATGTTCTATCAACAAAATTTTGCTTATGCATTAATAAATTTCCAGTGAAAATATATTTATTCTCAGAAATACCAATAACTTGTTTTTAAATGAAAAAAAAAATAATCAAGCACAGCCAACTTAATTTCAAGTGATGATGGCCTGTGATTGGTCAGCTAAAACGACAATTTGTTCTAAACCCTTTAAAAACTCCCCATTTTGGGCTTGGAAGACTAGGCTTTTTTTAAATTTTTCATTGTTGCATTCCAGGAGCCATAATATTTGTAATTTTTCGTTGATGTAGCTGCATGAAGGCTTATTTTTTTGCAAGACAAGTTGTATTTGTCAGTGAGACCTTTTTCTGGATACACATCTGGATAGTATAGTATGTAGAAACGACCTTTTATTTTAATTTAAATAATTTCATGATGGTTAAAAATAATTTTCAGTTCATCAGGGCATGCATAAACTCACGCGTTTCGAACTGAATGTTCATAGTATAGCATAGTACCCTAATTCACTGGAGTTGTTTTAAATTGTGACTATACAAGATATGACATCAAAGGGCAACTGCTTATTAGCATAACCCCCCCCCCCCCCCCCAAAAAAAAACAAAACACCTGTTATTTTTCAAAACGACTATTTGGATGTTTCTAAACGGTAAATGTAAAAAAATTGGATGTTTTTAGTTGTCATTAAGATTTAAAAAGAGAAAAACACAGTAGTTTGACAATAAATGGTTTCACCCAACCAGTAACCATGAGTGGAGAAAAAGTTTTTTGTTATCATAAATATTCTCTGAAACAAGGCCAAGAAAGCAAAAATTCTGCCAGGTTATGTACACTTTTGAGCACAACTGTACATATTAAATATTTGTTGTCCCTAAATCCTTACTCCAATTAGGATGTGAACACCCTCAAATCAAACCTGAGAGTCTGCACTCTAATCTCATATTGATTATATAACTGTATCTTGAATATGTTTTGGTAAATAGGTAAAATGCCAAAACTTGTGTCAGGAAGAAGACACATTAGAGTATGGCATCTGATACAAGAGCATTGGATGCGATATGCTAATGACACTCGGCCCCCGCTCTGCTGCGAGCTTAAGCCGAATGTCAGTGCTCCGATCCTCTCACATGAGTGGATTGCAGTAGAGCTGCGGAGGAGTAGGAGAAATTAATTTCTCCATCTCCTCCTGTGTCGGCGTGAATTGCACTGCACTCAGGTGATATCCGATTGCAGTGCAATGTTTCACACGCACCCATAGGCTTATATGGGTGCGTGCGATCCGAATACTGCATGTAATCACAGCATGCTGCGTTTTTTTTCTCAATCCGATCAGAGCTGAAAAAAATGCATATGAGCACAAAATCATTGTTTAACATTGGACCGAAAGCAATCAGATTTTTTTTTTCTTTATCGGATTGTATCAGTCCAATTTAATCACAAGTGGGAGCGAGTCCTCACTGTCCAAATAAAAATTAACCTAATTATATATCCGTCATAGAGCACAAAGTACCATGTACTCATGATGTATGTGTACACCATATACCGATAAGGGGTCAAATTTTTACCCAATGAAAGATTATCTTGGTTGATATTCATCATTAATTTTAATTAAATGTGCTTGAGGGTCTGAAAGGGACTGTCAGCACACACTGACTGTTCAAACTAAGTACCGCCACTATATGGTTCATGGCGGGGCCAATCATTTACATATACCTTTTCCATCTATCTCCACCACCCCTTCCTATGCTTCATAGAGCTAGAGAAGGGAGGAGATGGATTCAAATCAAGCAGGTATGAAGGGGTATTTAAGTGATTGGCCCGAGCACCTGGACTTGGTTTGAACAGTCATTCTGTGTTGACAGAGTCCCTTTAAAGAGATGTCAGCACAGAATGACTCTACAAAATAAGTACAGGCGCCTGGTGCTTTATGGCGGAGCCAATCATTTACATACACCTTTCAACCTGCTTGTTTTCTCTCCATTGCCACCCTCCCTTCCTTGATTGTCAATTCTGGATTCATAGAGCCAGAAAAGGGTGGAGATAAACTGAAACCAAGCAGGGGGTAAGGTGCAATGAACTGTTTGGCCCTGCCTGTACTTCGCTTGAACAGTCATTCTGTGCTGACAAACTTCCTTTAATGATACATTATGTCTGGGCATTCTCATAAGAGCACAATTTTTATTTTTTAAAACTCCATAATAATATCATGCCTCAATCAAATTAACCAAGGGGAACAAAGTATGGTTCAGTTCACAGCAACAGGACTTCCATTTAAAGTGGAAGCCATGATAGCTCCAATTGGACCTCACTAGAATTTGCCTCAAGTGCCGTGTGTAGGAGTGCACTGCTCCCCTGCCTCCGGACATCCAGGTATTAGTGCATGCTCCAGTGTTGCAGAGGCAGATTGTCTCTGCAGCACCAGAGCAATGCTGGGGGAACGGACGCTTGCCCGATCCAGCGACCTACCGCGCTTCAGAGCAGTGGTTACAACTGATAACACTACAATGGCAGATGGTAACCTTGGCAACCAGCAGTAAACAATGAAATTAAAAAATCCCATTCGTTCTTGAGAATAGAGAGGTAGTATGTTCGAGTTCCTGCAGCTGTGTTTTGCGGTGGTAGCCAGATGCAGCACATGCAGGGATTGCCTAACAAACAGGCAATCCCTGCATGTGCTGCGTCTGGCTACCACCGCAAAACAGGCAGGCGCAGGAACTCGAACATATTAGCAGGGCACGCCCAAGATACTCGGATAACACTCATCACTACAGAGTATTTTTAATAAGATTTAATTGCAAATTTGCCATTTAACTCATTTGACACAACTTCTACTAAACTGATCTGTGCAGCATTCTCGCTCATGCCATGAATTGTTGTTACACTGAGGCTGATGGCAGCACTCACCCATTCCAGCACTCGTACTATGGCATCCCTATAGTACTGTGTGACAATACCCTGATAACACACATTACGTGGGATATCGCCCACTGTGTGGTGGCATCGCCATGTAAATCTACAGATTCCACATACAGGCCTGCACCTACCATGTCACCCCTGGCCTGCACACACGCCTACACAGCCTATTGTGCAGCCACAGTGTACGTTACTGCATCTTATTGTTCACCCCACACACGGCACCTCAGCTCCGTCCTTGCCCCAGTACAAGCGCCTAGCACATAGATGTGACCAGATGACAATGTGCCCACAGCCCCCAGCTACTGCGATAGCCGAGGTCAATGAAACAAGAGACATTTTCCGTGCTCTCACCTCAGCTTTCCTCTCCTGTGGCCGCCGCCATTTTCTTTCGCTCGCTCCCAAAAGCTCGTGCTTGAGGTATGACGACACACAATGAAAACCTGCGCATGTGCCTGAGCGCAGCGGTCCTGCGGGCGGAGAGGCGGGGCCTGAGCTGTGACGTAACCATGCCGTGTGGCGGGAAACAGAATGTCCCTGAGAGCGCGAACGGAGGCGTATCGTGCTGTGTGCAGGCCTGACTGACTGGAGTGATTACTCCCATATTAGAGGGGCTGGCTATGGAGAACTGGTCCATGTACAGTGTGACTGCAGAAAACATGGAGTAGCTTGCCATGTATAGGGCTGGCTTAGCAGATATCAGGTGTGAGGCGTCTGCTGCCGCTCCATATTATTTTCATACTACTTATGGGCAAAGCAGAGCACTGAAATGAATACTGTAGACTGCAGTGTCCACACCTGCACCTCTATAGTAAATGCACTATAGCACTCACACCTGAGTCAGGGCCAGACTGGGGGATTCCTCTTACCTAGGATAAACCAGCTAGTTATAGGGATATTTTTGCTAACCATATTTAACGTTACATAATCATTGTAAAAAGTGACTAAGCGTCGCGATTGCATCTCCGCTATCATGGACCTTTATATATTTTAATATTTTGCACAAATAAAGTGAGAATTTTTATTGAAGACTTCACACTTTTTCTTTATGCATTGTAAAAAGTCCCTATTATATATTTATATATCTGTATTTTCCTTATTCCAGGTTGGATAGATTTTCAATAATATTTGGCCACAATCCTGTTCATTTTACCCTCTGATAGTGTTCGGATAATTAGTCTGCCCTTTTCTTGTCTATTCTGGTTAGCGGAGACACCTCATCCATGTGCTGTCTGGTCCTTCTCACGTAACATGATGTGTTTGCTCATTTCCTTGACGACGTGCGCGCTGACGTTGTTCGCCATGCTTTGCACATGCTTTTTGTGTTATCCAGATATGACCAGTTATCATACCTGCATTTGTGCTGATTGATTTGCTGCCCAGGTGAGCTTTAATATAGAAACTTACTGCATTTTAACATTAGCCTTGCCTCCTGACGAAGCCCAATGTGGTGACAGATTCCCTTTAAGGCACATATGTCACACTCTGGCCCGCAGGGTGAGTATATTTGGTCCTCGATGCCGGCCGGGTCCTCTGGGTTTATTCGGTCTCCTGCCCACCATCTCCCTTTCAATAATATAGACATCTTAGATGCCGATACAGTTGAAAGCAATGATTGAGGAGGGATCGTCAGCTGATGCTCCCTCTCCCATCATTCCCTCTCTGTGTCTGACGTATCAGCGCAGCAGGTGCGATTATGTCATTACAACGCACCCGCTGCAGCCTCCTTGCCCCTGAAGATGCCAGTCATGGTGAAACATGTTGGGAAGGCTGCTGGTTACAAATTTTAAAAAGCAATATTTGTAAATGGTTCATGATATGCAATAAGTGGTGGTCTGCAGCCACACTAAGCAAAGAGATATTAGAAGGGAATAATCTGGACAGTCCATGTTTTTTTTAAAAAAAAGTGAATAATGGTGGAACTAGTTCATACTATCAGTGTGATTTTTGTTCATTGATGCGAGCACGTAATCTATATACTGACCCATCTGGTCAGTGCTAAAAGTTGATTAAGCGCTATCAATTAGTTCCACTTAAATAGAGGAGACAAGTGAAGCAATAGAAGTGAAATATTACCGAACTAGGAGGAGATGTCCTTTAGTAGATGAAATCACTAGTAATTAAACTATCCCTTAAAAGGATAAGAATTCCTTCCACTGTATTTTAGGACTAATACAGAGATTATACAGAGACCAATACAAATATTGTGGTTTTAAAGGATTGAATATTAATGCTCTTTAATAGCGGGCACACGTGATCGCCCGGCCGCTGCAGGAAGCCGGTGGCTGGGCTGACACTGTGCACGCTATTAAGGAGAGTGAATAGTCACCGCTTCCCACTTCCATAGTCTCGGCAGGGGGAGCAGTGTCTATTCCGGCAGCTGATCTCGGCGTCTGAGGGCGCATGGCAGTGATGTCATGCGCGGCTCACACGCTGAGATCATCTGGTGGCAGAAGGACAGGACGGAGCTCTAGAGCAGAGGGAAGGAAGGTGAGCAGAATCCTTTATTTTTTTGTGTGAATGAGGATGGAAGAAGGGGCCGGGATGTGGGGGAGGGGGCCGTGCATGCTGGAATGGGGGGGGCGTGCATGCCAGGATGAGGATGAGGATGAGGATGGGGATGCTGGGCTGGGGATGGGGATGCTGTGAAAGGCAGGCTGGGGGACAATGTATACCAGGATGGGAATGGGAGTCATATATACCAGGATGGGGATATATAGATACAGAATTGGGGGACATGACCCCTATGACAGTGTCAGAAGCAGACCCCCTCCCCCATAACAGTGCATTATGACCACATTTTTTGCTTTAATTTTTTTTCCCATTTTCCTCCTCTAAAACCTAGGTGCATCTTATGGTCCAGTGCGTCTTATAGTTCGAAAAATACGGTACCTTGTTGCTGTGGATGGGGGGAAGGGAGCGGCAACGGCGGAGAAGCGGCGCACAGGAGGCAGGAGCAGCCTGCTGCAGCCCACACTGTGCCCGCTGCTAAAGAAAATTAATTTTCAGTGCTCGTGTGGAGTAGTGAATATTCATTCTCAATAGCGCACAGTGTCAGCTGCAGCCGCCAGCTCCTGCTGCGGTTCGGCTATCTCTTGTGCCTGCTATTAAAGAACATGAATATTCACTACTCCCCACGCCCATGGGCTGCTCATCTCAGCGTGTGAGGGCGCATGGCAATGATGTCATGCGCTGCTCATACGATGAGATCAACAGAACAGGACGCAGCGCTGGAGCAGAGGGAAGGTGAGTAGAATTTTTTTTTTTGTGTGTGCAGCGTGATGGGGATGAGGGGGTGCCATGCATACCAGGATGGGGGTTGGTGCCATGCATACCAGGATGGGGGATGCAGATACAGAATTGGGAGACACTATCCCTATAACAGTGTCAGTCACAGACCCCCTCCCCCATAAGAGTGCATCATGACCACATTTTTTGCTTCATTTTTTTCTATTTTCTCCTCTAAAACTTAGGTGCCTCTTATAGTCCAAAAATACGGTAATTAAAATGTACTTTGTTGATAAAGGGCCCATACTGTATGGCCCATATTAGAGGTCTGCTTGCTTTGATTTATCTTTTTATAAAATCCGTTTTCCTAGGCTTTTCCTATTTTACTGTTGTGTTCTAATGCGCAGGCGTCAGGGAGTCACTGTGACTTCCGCTCCTGTGACCTCCGGCATGCGCAACAATAAGGTTTGGTCTTCACTTCCTCCCGGATAGTTGCTAACTGGCGCCTGCATCCAAAAGAGTAAAATAGGGCATGGAGAAAAAAAAAATGTGCCTTAAGTTATAGGCACATTGCGCATGCGCGGGATGTGCAGATGTAGAGCGCACGTCACAGTGCCCTGTGACGTGCAGGGCAGGGGAGGGGGGAATATTTAAATTAAGTAGGTAGATGGGCATTTCTTGGCGTCCCCTGGTTGCCAAGTCTAGGAAAACGGATTTTATAAAAAGATATATCAAAGCAAGCAGACCTCTAATATGGGCCATACAGGTAGGTATAGATTTACATTTCTATCACCTGTATGCCCATATTAAAGGTCTGAAAAGTCCCAGAGGTGACGGATTCCCTTTAAGTTTGTTTCCTTATGAAAAAAGTTCATTGTAATATATGATAAGGAAAAACTTCCTCAATTGTACACTTTTTTTTTTTTTATAAATATCAAGGTTGGCACGCTACATTGTCCAAGCTTTTAATTTTGTCACTCTATGTATTTGAGTTTGACATCCCTGCTTTAACCCCTTTCTGTCCCAGGGCGTACTAATACGTATCTGTGCCCTGGGCCTTATGGGCCTGATACGTATTAGTACGCCTTGGCAATTTCTTCCGCACACAAGCGGTGCGGGCGAGATCGCCGCCGGGTGTCAGCTGATTGTCACAGCTGACACCCGGTATTATGTGCAGGGAGCAGTCCCGCACCGCTCCCTGCACATTAACCTCAGGGCAAGGGGGGAGGTGATCGCTATACTCACCTCTCCTGCCGGCATCCAGCGATGTCTGTGGCGGCTTCCGGATGTTGTCATGACGACCCGATATCGCCATGACAACATCTGGGTCACCAGGAAGCAGGACGTTACTTTGGTCTTGCGCAGTGCATGACCAAAGTAATGTCTCCCGTGTGTGCAGCGCTGACAGGCTGCATGGCATAGGGAGCTGCTGCTCTCTATGCTATACAGCCGATCAGACTGCAAAAAGTGAAAGTCCCATAGTGGGACAATGTGTAAAAGAAAAAAAATGTGTAGTACAGTGGAAAGAAAAAGAAAAATTGTAAAAATATAAAAAAAATAAAAATATATTGAACCCATAATATTTATTTATTATGAAAAAAAAATAAACCAATAAAAGTACACATATTTGGTATCGCCGCGTCCGAAATGACCTGACTTATAAAACTGTCTGACTAGTTAACCCCTTTAGTGAACATGGTAAAAAAATAAAAATAAAAAACGACGCAAAAAACGATGCTTTATCATCATACCGCCAGACAAAAAATGGAATAACACGCGATCAAAAAGACGAATGTAAATAAAAATGGTACCGCTGAAAACGTAATCTTGTCCTGCAAAAACAAGCCGCCATACAGCGCCAACGGCCGAAAAATAAAAAAGTTATAGCTCTCTGAATAAAGCGATGCAAAAACAATTCTTTTTTCTGTAAAATAGTTTTTATTGTGTAAAAGTGCCAAAACATAAAAAAAAACAATATAAATGTGGTACCTCTGTAAACGTACTGACACGAAGAATAAAGCTACCTTATCAATTTTACTACACGCAGAATGGCATAAAAAAACAATTCCTGAATTGTTGGTTTTTGTTTATTCTGCCTCCTAAAAATCGGAATAGAAAGCGATCAAAAAATGTCACGTGCCTGAAAATGGTACCAATAAAAACATCAACTTGTCCCACAAAAAACAAGCCATCAGATGACTGTCGGCCGAAATATGGAAAAATTATAGCTCTCAAAATATGGCGATGCAAAAACTAGTCTTTGCAAAAAAAAAGTTTTTTTAGTGTGTGACAGCTGTCAATCATAAAAGCCCAATATGAATCTAGTATCGCTGTAATCGCACCGACCCGAAGAATAAAGTCGTCTAATCACTTATACCGCACGAGGAAATGCGTAAAAAATAAACTAAAAAAGGGTTAGGGTTGTGCTAGGGTTAGGGTTGGGGTTAGGGTTAGTTTTTCAGAAGAAAAAAAATGACGATATGGCAACTAATGTTGAGCGCAAGTGCTCGCTACTTGAGTTTGCATTGGGTGCTCAGGTATGCACCTAGTATAGCGGGAGCTCGAGTGACATGCTCGAGTCTCCGCCCCAAATGTTTTGCAGCTTTTATACAGCCAAACAAACCTCGCAGGAATTGCCTGCCATGCACGAGTGATCCCTGCATGTTTTTTTGGGTGTTTAATAACCGTGAAACATGCAGGGCGGGGACTCGAGCATGTCACTTGAGCACCCGCGATACTTGGTGCATACCTGAGTACCTGATGCAAACTCAAGTAGTGAGCACTTGCGCTCAAGACTAATAACATTAGGTCACCATATTGAATAAGTTGTCATCAAATTCTGTGTCGTACCTCTGGGTTCAAAATGTTCACTATACCCCTTGATAAAATCCTTGAGGGGTCTAGTTTCCAAAATGGAGTCACTTTTCCACTGTTTAGGCACATCAGGGGCTCCCCAAACTCAACATGGCGTCCGCTAATTATTCAAGCAAATTTTACATTCAAAAAGTCAAATGGCGCTCCTTCCTTTCTGAACCCTGCCGTGCGCCCAAACAGTGGTTTTCCCCCACATATGGGGTATCAGCGTGCTCAGGAGGAATTGCACAACAAATTTTGGGGTTAATTTTTTAATGATACCCTTGTAAAAATAAAAAAATTGGGGTCTAAAGTAACATTTTTGTGAAAAAAGTGTTCATTTTTTTCTTCCACATTCCAAAAATTCCTGTGAAGCACCTGAAGGGTTAATACTCATCTTGACTGTGGTTTTGAGCACCTTGAGGGGTGCAGTTTTTAGAATGGTGTTATTTTTGGGTATTTTCTGTTATAAAGGCCCCTCAAAGTCACTTCAAATGTGATGTGGTCCCTAAAAAAATGGTTTTGTAAATTTTGTTGTAAAAATGAGAAATCGCTGGTCAATTTTTAACTCTTATAGCTCCCTAATAAAAAAAAAATTTGGTTCCACAATTGTGCTGATGTAAAGTAGACATGTGGGAAATGTTATTTATTAACTATTTAGTGTGACATATCTCTTTGATTTAAGGGCATGGAAATTCAAAGTTTGAAAATTGCAAAATTTTCAACATTTTTGCCAAATTTAAATTTTTTTCACAAATACAGTACAGACCAAAAGTTTGGACACACCTTTTCATTTAAAGATTTTTCTGTATTTTTATGACTTTGAAAATTGTACATTCACACTGAAGGCATCAAAACTATGAATTAACACATGTGGAATTATATACTTAAAAAAGTGTGAAACAACTGAAAATATGTCTTATATTCTAGGTTCTTCAAAGTAGCCACCTTTTGCTTTGATGACTGCTTTGCACACTCTTGGCATTCTCTTTATGAGCTTCAAGAGGTAGTCACCGGAAATGGTCTTCCAACAATCTTGAAGGAGTTCCCAGAGATGCTTAGCACTTGTTGGCCCTTTTGCCTTCACTCTGCGGTCCAGCACACCCCAAACCATCTCGATTGGGTTCAGGTCTGGTGACTTTGGAGGCCAGGTCATCTGGCATAGCACCCCATCACTCTCCTTGGTCAAATAGCCCTTACACAGCCTGGAGGTGTGTTTGGGGTCATTGTCCTGTTGAAAAATAAATGATGGTCCAACTAAATGCAAACTGGATGGAATAGCATGCCACTGCAAGATGCTGTGGTAGCCATGCTGGTTCAGTATGCCTTCAAGTTTGAATAAATCCCCAACAGTGTCACCAGCAAAGCACCCCCACACCATCACACCTCCTCATCCATGCTTCACAGTGGGAACCAGGCATGTAGAGTCCATCCGTTCACCTTTTCTGCGTCGCGCAAAGACACGGTGGTTGGAACCAAAGATCTCAAATTTGGACTCAACAGACTAAAGCACAGATTTCCACTAGTCTAATGTCCATTCCTTGTGTTCTTTAGCCCAAACAAGTCTCTTCTGCTTGTTGCCTGTCCTTAGCAGTGGTTTCCTAGCAGCTATTTTACCATGAAGGCCTGCTGCACAAAGTCTCCTCTTAACAGTTGTTGTAGAGATGTGTCTGCTGCTAGAACTCTGTGTGGCATTGACCTGGTCTCTAATCTGAGCTGCTGTTAACCTGCGATTTCTGAGGCTGGTGACTCGGATAAACTTATCCTCAGAAGCAGAGGTGACTCTTGGTCTTCCTTTCCTGGGGCGGTCCTCATGTGAGCCAGTTTCTTTGTAGCTCTTGATGGTTTTTGCAACTGCACTTGGGGACACATTTAAAGTTTGCCCAATTTTTCGGACTGACTGACCTTCATTTCTTAAAGTAATGATGGCCACTCGTTTTTCTTTACTTAGAATTTGTATTATGGCAAGAAAAAAACAGCTAACAGTCTATTCAGTAGGACTATCAGCTGTGTATCCACCTGACTTCTGCACAACACAACTGATGGTCCCAACCCCATTTATAAGGCAAGAAATCCCACTTATTAAACCTGACAGGGCACACCTGTGAAGTGAAAACCATTTCCGGTGACTACCTCTTGAAGCTCATCAAGAGAATGCCAAGAGTGTGCAAAGCAGTCATCAAAGCAAAAGGTGGCTACTTTGAAGAACCTAGAATATAAGACATATTTTCAGTTGTTTCACACTTTTTTGTTAAGTATATAATTCCATATGTGTTAATTCATAGTTTTGATGCCTTCAGTGTGAATGTACAATTTTCAAAGTCATGAAAATACAGAAAAATCTTTAATTGAGAAGGCGTGTCCAAACTTTTGGTCTGTACTGTAAATAAACGCAAGTGATGTCGAAGAAATTTTACCACTATCATGAAGTAAAATATGTCACGAATAAACAGTCTCAGAATCAGTGGAATCCGTTGAAGCGCTCCAGAGTAATTACCTCATTAAGTGACAGTGGTCAGAATTGTAAAAATTGGCCTGGTCATTAACGTGAAAATTACCCTACCCTTAGGGGTAAAGGGGTTAAGGACATACTGGGAATTGTGAGTTCAAGCAATACAATTATACATTGGGCTGACCTGAAATTACAATTGATTCCTGTACTAAGCTTGGTGCTGTATACAAGTGCTGATGGTGGTTCTGGTACTGCATTCATGTACTGATGGTGGTTCTGGTACTGCATTCATGTACTGATGGTGGTTCTGGTGCAGCACTCATTTCCATAACGTGCTTCATGGCTATGTTAAAACTTAAAAATTCTCAAAATCTAGAGATATGAGATCATGAGGAAATTTGGCGACTTTCTGCTCCAAAAAACTTAGTTTAAGTTGGCGTGTGTTCACACAGATTTTTTTTTGGAGCAAAATTAACGTTAAGTGCTGCTGTAACAATGTTTACATCGATTCCTCGCAAAATATTTACAAGGCATTTGAAATCAACTGTCACATTGTGTTTTGTTCTTTGACTTTTAGATGTTGGACCAGAAGGCCTAAATTTATTTTGTGGTTTGATGGACATTTGCCATGGCATGGCTATAAACGCTTATGCTTGCCTTGAAAAGGAAAAAATGTGTGTATGTACAGTACAGACCAAAAGTTTGGACACACCTTCTCATTTAAAGAAATTTCTGTATTTTCATGACTATGAAAATTGTACATTCACACTGAAGGCATCAAAACTATGAATTAACACATGTGGAATTATATACTTAACAAAAAAGTGTGATACAACTGAAAATATGTCTTATATTCTAGGTTTTTCAAAGTAGCCACCTTTTGCTTTGATGACTGCTTTGCACACTCTTGGCATTCTCTTGATGAGCTTCAAGTGGTAGTCAAAGGAAATTGTTTTCACTTCACAGGTGTGCCCTGTCAAGTTTAATAAGTGGGATTTCTTGCCTTATAAATGGGGTTGGGACCATCAGTTGTGTTGTGCAGAAGTCTGGTGGATGCACAGCTGATAGTCCTACAGAATAGACTGTTAGAATTTGTATTATCGCAAGAAAAAAGCAGCTAAGTAAAGAAAAACGAGTGGCCATCATTATTTTAAGAAATGAAGGTCAGTCAGTCTGAAAAATTGGGCAAACTTTGAAAGTGTCCCCAAGTGCAGTTGCAAAAACCATCAAGTGCTACAAAGAAACTGGCTCACATGAGGACCGCCCCAGGAAAGGAAGACCAAGAGTCACCTCTGCTTCTGAGGATAAGTTTATCCGAGTCACCAGCCTCAGAAATCGCAGGTTAACAGCAGCTCAGATTAGAGACCAGATCAATGCCACACACAGTTCTAGCAGCAGACACATCTCTACATCAACTGTTAAGAGGAGACTTTGTGCAGCAGGCCTTCATGGTAAAATAGCTGCTAGGAAACCACTGCTAAGGACAGGCAACAAGCAGAAGAGACTTGTTTGGGCTAAAGAACACAAGGAATGGACATTAGACCAGTGGAAATCTGTGCTTTGGTCTGATGAGTCCAAATTTGAGATCTTTGGTTCCAACCACCGTGTCTTTGTGCGACGCAGAAAAGGTGAACGGATGGACTCTACATGCCTGGTTCCCACCGTGAAGCATGGAGGAGGAGGTGTGATGGTGTGGGGGTGCTTTGCTGGTGACACTGTTGGGGATTTATTCAAAATTGAAAGCATACTGAACCAGCATGGCTACCACAGCATCTTGCAGCGGCATGCTATTCCATCCGGTTTGCGTTTAGTTGGACCATCATTTATTTTTTAACAGGACAATGACCCCAAACACACCTCCAGACTGTGTAAGGGCTGTTTGACCAAGAGGGAAAATTAAGGCGGTGCTACGCCAGTTGACCTGGCCTCCACAGTCACCAGACCTGAACCCAATCGAGATGGTTTGGAGTGAGCTGGACCGCAGAGTGAAGGCAAAAGGGCCAACAAGTGCTAAGCATCTCTGGGAACTCCTTCAAGATTGTTGGAAGACCATTTCCGGTGACTACCTCTTGAAGCTCATCAAGAGAATGCAAGAGTGTGCAAAGCAGTCATCAAAGCAAAAGGTGGCTACTTTGAAGAACCTAGAATATAAGACATATTTTCAGTTGTTTCACACTTTTTTGTTAAGTATATAATTCCACATGTGTTAATTCATAGTTTTGATGCCTTCAGTGTGAATGTACAATTTTCATAGTTATGAAAATACAGAAAAATCTTTAAATGAGAAGGTGTGTCCAAACTTTTGGTCTGTACTGTATATATTATATTATAAAATATATATTAGAAGCTGGAAATGTTGCAACACTTAACAGTTTCTGTTGACGGAACGTAGAAAAAAAGGATTCTCATCATTATTTGTTGTGTCTAATTGGGAAAACATTTGAAAAAAGTAGTCTATGCTGTAGTTAAAAGGGTTAAAAGTAGGTTGTGTCAAGCATGTAATGTGAAGAACAAAAAAAGGATGACAATATTGAGGAATACAATGAATGGTATGAAATACACAAATAAACGTGCTCTATAAATCATGAAGGCAGTGAGAGTAAAATTGAGATCAACGTTATCACTGAGATGTTTTAGCGATCGCAGGAGAAGCAAATTTTTTTTTACGAAAAATGTATTGGAGACGGGGACAGCAAAACCATTTGCAGAATTATAAATGAGAATCTGTATGAAGATGAAGCTACTGTCATGAAAAAAGTATGGGCATGAGACTTACCTTTGCTATTTTTTTTTTGGTGGCAAAGGTGCTGGAAAGTTAACTTAGTGATGAACTCACTAAGTATTATAGCTTGGCTATTCGCAAACCTGCAGACTCCGTTGAGGAAAGAGATATGGGCCACGTACGATCATAAAAGTTCCACCAATGATAAACCACAACATGACAACTGCCCATCGGGTAAAGAGAGCTGGTGTATGTGATGTAAAGCCGAAGGTACACTCACAACCTTCCATCACAATCAACCACCTCTTACTGCAGAGGTATTAAAGGTAATAAAGCCAATTTATGAAGAGCTGTCATCGGATGATTTGCTGGAACACTGTTGGAGCAGAAACGCTAAATAACCACAAATTGCTCAACTCACTCATTTGGACTTTTGCTCCGAAACATCTTCATTTGGGTGCAAAGATTGTGAACATAGCTATGTTCTTGGCAATAATTATCTTTAACAAGGGATTTATGCCAATTCTTAAAGTAATGGATGTGATGGGAATGACTGTTGGACAGCAAGCGAAGATGTATGCACACACTCGGGACGAGGCTCGTTTAAGTCACTCGGAGCGGCGATCACAGGAATTTTATGAGCACGAGCAAGAATCACTCTATGTTCTGGAATGGCTGATTGATCGCAAGTAAACAGGTCTCTGTGTAATCATCGCTACGAAAACTTTAACATCTCCAGAACCAATTGGTCAATCGAGTCGGGCTTGTGCACACATTTTCAGTGTATAAATGCCTATCCTGTACCAGAATCAAGTTGAAATTTTTTTTTATTTTTGGAATTTTGACTGGCCTACAATTGTCAAAAATCGATACTCAATTTTCAGCATGGCGCCATTTTTTTTTTTAATTTTCATGTTTTATTTTTTTTTTATTCTGCTACTGGAGATAGCGGCAATCACAGTAATTAGGAATATTTTTTTTTTTTTGCTTCAGACAACTACAACCGGGATCGTGGCTACCTTTTACTACCATTTTGTTTTCCTTTCCCACTTCACTGAACTTTTACAGTACTTATTTATACCCTTAACATGATATAAAAATTTGTACGCATACTTCAAACATGTGTAAACACATTGTAAAAAACCCTATCCCAAAAATCCTTATACTTTTTCCACACAAAAAAATTAGCAAAAAAAGCATAAAAATCAGGAATCTAGACTAGAAAACCCTCTCCCCTCCCTTAAAAACTCAAATCTGGATTCTGATGTATAAATCTACTGATGGGAGTTCTAGTAATGTATTTATGTAAGTACCCCTTTACAAACTTTTAGAGAAGGCAGGGTTACCACAAAACAGCTTTATTTATTATATATATTATACATTTTTTTTCTTTTTTTGTCCAATAGTATAAAATCCTAGGATAAAGATGCACTCCCATGAAGATTTTTTTTTTTTAATAAATCTGTGTATATGTGTTAATATACTCACCTACCACCGCCTTCTCCGGCATTGAGTGACATTCTGCTCTTCAAAGTGATGTCAACATGCTTCAGACTATCCGACTTGCCTTATTCTGAAGCTGTTTAGGCTTACATTGTAAAAGCCACTTCCAGCTCAGACAGAGCGCAGCTTGATCCAGATTGCAGAGCTTTGACTTCACTGAGAAGAGGAGCAGAATGGAGCTGAATCCTGGAGAAGGTTTTCTGGCAGTAGGGAAACCTGTTAACAAATAACACATACACACCTACTTGACATACACATTTTCATAGATTTATTAAATAAAATCTTCATGGCAGTGCTTCTTTAATCACTTCAGGACCCTAAATAAAATATAAATATACTCATCCCCTCTAGCGGTGCAGTTCCAGCGATGTTGGAGCCACTGTTCCAGAAAGGGGCTGGAAGCAAGGGAAGCTGGATGGAAGCCCCACATGACCGGGATGGGCCACGAGGGTGGAATTTTTGAGATAAAGGATCAGGATTGGGTATTAGAGCTGAGGGGCGGGCAGTTGGTGGTGGGAGGGTGAGTATATCAAGAAAAAGTGCGGGAAATTAGTCAGTCCGGCAGGGAAGTTACAGGAGAAAGTTCACCAAAAAAAAAAAAAAATTTTAATATCCTCTCACCCATTGTTCTGGACACTGACCGGGCGTAATGGAGACCGTGGAATCTCTGTTTAGCAGACTGTGGGATGCGGCTCGATCCAGGCGTGGAGGGTGGCTGGAGGCACAGCTTTAAGGGTTGCTGCATGGCTCATCCGAGGAATCGGCGGCGGGGTCAGGAAGGAGGGCAAGGAGAACACGGCCCCCCGAGAGGCTTTTGCCAGAGACTCCCACGTGCCGCAGACGCAGGCTGCGGAGCCCCTCATGGGACCCTGAGCCAGGTGAGCCCGGCGGCGGAACCCCCCTGCCGCTGCGCCCGCCGCTGCAGGAATCCGCCCAGCCGGCCTGTGGGCGCTTCCGTCAGAGGATCGCTAGCAGGGTCTGGACCGAGGGCCCCACCGGAAGTGCAGCCTGCTCCGGCGGCGCGCCGCAGTAATAGAGCCCGGGCCGCGCCGGAAGCAAGGCCCGCACTAGAGCCGCGTCACCAGTCAGGGGGCGTGGCTTCTCCGGAAGTTCGGCCCGCGTCAATTCCTGTGACCGGGCCGGACAGCGATGACGCTGGCCCCCGCAACCAGGGCCAGCAGCGGTTCACGGCGGCGGACGGCCGTGATATAAAAAAAAAAATATATATAAAGGGGCCAGGAGGAGCAGCAGCGCGGCAGGCACACCTGGCGATTCACCAGTCGGGGTGCCTGCCAGTCAAATCGACAGTGGAGGACAGTATGGCGTTTTTCGGGCAGGCAGCGGCAGTTTGTAGACCTGTTGCTTGGCCCCAGTCACCGGAGTCACGGTAGCAGAGCGGCGGGCAGCAGCATGGAGCTGCCTGGCAGCCCCCCCCCCCACAGATCAGCACGGACTGGGCTGGGGGGCCCAGGTCCAGAGGTCGTGCTGGATCACGGACGGCAGGAAGGATCGGTGCAGAAACATGCAGCGGACGAGCTGCAGGGGCATCAGCACGTGCTCAGGTCCCCCCTGGTGACGAGGAGGCCAGGGGCGCGGGCCTTGAGCAACAGCGAGAGGGAGGATCGGAATACAAAGAGGATCAGGATGGCCCAAGGAATCGGCAGGACTCAGGACGTACGGCTGGCGGGGACACAGCACCTGCGCAACTCCGTGAGTATGCGTCTATGTATGTTTTGTCACCCATGGGGTCTGTAGCGGATGGGGTAGGGGATAGGCAGTTGGCAGGGCCCTGTGGTGTAAATGTTAGGGGGAGGCGTGGTTAGATGTCGTGGGGCTCAGGGATAATTTGGCAAACATGTCACAAATTCTGGCTAGTTTAGGCACTGGTGGAGCCAGTGAGGCAGGGTTATCTCCGATGGGGGCTTGGTACCCGGTCGACCTGTGGCGTCGCAGGTGGGGAGTGAATCGGCAAGGGCGGCGGTGTGTACTGAGGGGGACTTTAGGGGGTATCGGTTTCTGTACAGACAGAAAAGGATAAAGCGGATGCCGTAAAACTGGATGATAGGGCGAAAGGGGAGGTATACGTGTGCTTTGAGGGGCAGCTGGGCACATTTAAAAAAAAAAAAAAAAATTGGGCGGGATGAATTTGTAGAAATTTTTTCCCTACTTTCTCTTCAAAAGTTTAATTTGGACAAGGGAAAAAAGGACGACAGCAAGAAAAAAAAAAAAAAAAAAAAATGGAGGAAGAAAAGCGTAGGTGGAGGTTCATTCCTCAGACGTTTGCTACTTGGTTGCAAGCTTTTGCAATAATGGCTAGTGTCATTGGTAAAAAAGCTCCGGATAATTGTGCAGGTTTATTTTGCTACCTGGATGCTATAGGGGAGGCTCATCGCACTTAGGGGGGCCAGACATGGTTACGATAGACGAGCAATATCGGCAGAGGAAGGCAGTCCGCCCGGAGATTAGATGGGATCAAAGGACATCGGGTTGTGGCTGAAAGTTGTGGCTCCGGTGAGGTATGGGCAGTCCTTTCACGGAAGCAGCGGTAGTGGGAACTAATCGGCAGGACACGGGGGAAGTAGCCAGGGTGCACAAAGCACTAAGAAGGAAGCGGGATCTTGCTGGCAATTTAATGATGGCCAGTGTTAGTACGGGAACTCCTGCAAATTTAAACATGTGTGCTCCCATTGCAACGGTATTTCACACGGAGCATCTAAATGCTTTAAGAAGGGTAATGGAAAAATGCCAATGGGTACCGGTCAAGGGGGTGACTCCGGTGAGGGTTCACGAGATGGCCCCCCTTTCTAAGTAGGTATCCAGATCAGTTGAAGGCTAAGGTCATTTCAGATGGTCTTTTTTGGAAGGTTTTAGAATTCCTCCTCCTGATCATGAGGTCCCCTTTTCTCTTAAAAATTTGATGTCGGCTTCCCTTCATCCGGAAGTGGTTAGCTTTAAACTGGCAAAGGAGGTGGAATTGGGCAGGATGGCTGGTCCGTTTCAGGAATTACCTAGCAGCAGGGTGATTGTTTCGCCATTGGGGGTCGTGCCCAAAAAGAGGCTAATAAGTTTAGTTTGACTCAGCATTTGTCATACCCTAAGGGTTTTTTTTCGGTGAATGATGGCATTGCTCAGGAATTATGTTCGGTGGAGTATTCAGTATTCGATGCGGCAGTGGGATGGATGTGGAGATATGGGCCAGGATCGTTGCTAGCTAAAACTGATATCGAATCGGTTTTTGGATTGCTGCCAGTACATCCGGATAGCTTCCCATTGTTAGGTTGTTTTTGGAAAGGGGAATACTACGTGGACAGGTGTTTGCATATGGGCTGCGCAATTACGTGTTCCCTGTTTGAAACGTTTAGTACGTTTTTGGAATGGGTGGTGAGGGACCTGGCATCAGTTCAGTCGGTCATTCATTATTTGGATGACTTTTTGTTTATAGGCCCTCCGCAATCGTTGTTGTGTAGGACTTTGTTAGGAACTATGGTGTGGGTAGCGGAGCATTTTTGGCATACCTTTGGCAGGTAATTTAAAAAAAACAAAAAAAACAGAGGGACCTTGCACCTTGTTAACTTTTTGGGCATCCCAATTGATACGGAGAGGATGGAGTGTCGGTTACCTGATGATAAATTGAGTTTGCTCAAGCAGGAGGTCGATAGATTAAGGAAGTTGCGTAAGGTGACGCTGAAGGAGCTACAATCACTGTTAGGTCGTTTGAATTTCGCATGCAGCATTATGCCAATGGGCAGGATATTTTGTCGCGGGTTGGCAAGGGCGACAGCAGGAGTGCGCGCCCTCCATCATTTCATTCGTTTAAATAAGGATCACAAGGAGGATTTGAAGGTTTGGAAAATGTTTTTTGGAAAATTATAACGGCAGGTCGTTAATTCAGCACGAGTTTTTGAGCAGTCGTGATTGTGAGACTTTTTACAGATGCTGCAGGAGGTGCTGGTGTAAAAATTCCATCGCAGATGCCTTGTCTCGTTTTCAGTGGGATCGTTTTTTCGGGCGCTAGCACCAGAAGCAGAGGACGTGGGACAGGAATGCCCTTCGCATTTGTGGCAGCTGGTTATGGAGGAGTGGGGACGTTTCATACGAGAGTCCATTACGAGGCTGACCTGGTCCTCCTACGAGGCATCGTGGCGAGTATGGAAAAGTTGGATAATGCAGTGGGGCTTGGTGGAGAATGTCGGTGATAGGGAGATGGCGGTGTTCTTTCTTGTAGGTAGGGCAGCGGAGATTGGATGATCTGTTTCAAAAGTGGGGTTAAGAGATGTTACAAAGTCCTTTTTAGTGTAGCAAGCACTTAGGGGCTTTAGGAGAGGAGATAAGGTGCTGGATAAAAGAAGACCGGTGATTTTTAACATCTTGGAACGTTTGGGTTTAGTGTTAGACGAAACTTGTTGTTCAGTTGTGAAGCTACATTGTTTAGGTTAGCTTTTTCGTTAGCGTTTTTTGGTGCGCTGAGATTGTCTGAATCGGTGGCACCAAGTAGACTGGCAATTTTGGCCTTGGCGAGTGGGTTTCTTATTATGTCATGAAAATGGGGACTTTTCTTAAATAGCAGTATTTAAGAAAGGAGTTCGGGAGTTGGGCCTTCGCCCGGAGGTGTACGGGTCACATTCTTTTAGAATTGGCGCGGTGTCAGAAGCTAATGGCTTGGGCTTAGGCAAGGATGTGACAAAGCGGATAGGGAGGTGGAGTTCTGATCGTTATTTGTCCTTTGTGCGGCATTAGGTACTCGGGGCTGAGGTTGTTTTCATCTTGTTAAGTATTGAATACATTGTGGTTGTTTGTTGCAGATGGTGTCCCATTGTTAGCGTGGTTTCTGGGACATTCCTTTGTCCACTGGGGGTGTTGCGAGCGGACGGGAGGCCAGACGGTAGGCAGTTGGGTTTTAGGAGAGAGCAAGTTGTGGTTCGGTGGCTCGTCTCCAGAGGCATGGTATGGAGAAGGGTGCTGCCTGAATTTCATAAGGCAGCCCATTTGGTTCGGACGCTGGATATTTTGGTGGTGCATATGGGGGGGAATGACTTGGGGGCTCGCCCGGTCAGGGAACTGATGAGGGACATTCGATTTAATTTTTAAGGTTATGGACATCCTTTCCTGTGGTGTTGTCGGTCTGGTCTGACATTGTGCCAAAAAAAAAAAAAAAAGTGGAGGGAGGCTAGATCTTTGAAGGGGATTAATAGGGCGAGAGTGAGGTTAAATAGAGCCATATCAGCCTTTGTGTCAAGGAACGGGGGAGTAAGCGTTCGACATTTTGAACTCGAGGCGGGAGTTGGAAATTTTTGGGCAAAGGATGGTGTACATTTGAATGACATTGATACAGATTTGTGGGCATTGGCTATACAGGAGGGGAATGAGAGGGCTTTGGCGTTTTTTTGGGGCACTCACGAGCCTGAGGTAGTCAGGGCTGTTCGTTTGTGGCGGGGGGTGGGGTTCTTGGAGTTGGCACAGAAGTGTCGGTGGGAATAATTTGGTTAAAATTACAGCCAATTGGTTAATTGAGCGGGGTGATCTGGCATTTGGTTTTTGGGCTCTGGATGGGGTTTTACCCTGGGAGTTTTTGGTGCCCTTGAGCTGGTGATGGACGGCTGAGGGTAATATGGTGGTTCCAGTTCGGTTTAATTTATGCCAGATCTAATTTTTAACTCCAAGAACCCTCCCTTCTTATTTATTTATAACACTGTTAATGTGTTAATGTTGTTTGTTAATAAAATGGCCGCTGTGGCCAAATTTATCCAAAGAAATTACAGGTGCAGTGTTTTTATTTGTGGGAAAAAGGTGA
Source organism: Phyllobates terribilis (assembly GCF_046119375.1). Classification (NCBI taxonomy): domain Eukaryota; kingdom Metazoa; phylum Chordata; class Amphibia; order Anura; family Dendrobatidae; genus Phyllobates; species Phyllobates terribilis. The sequence continues at coordinate 642,777,637 of NW_027362762.1, forward strand.
GTGCTGGAAAATGGGAGGAACAGGTTAAACGGTGGAACCCGGGTTGGCCGTACACGGTCATGGAGAGTGACATGTTTTGTGTAGAGTAAAATATGGTAGGCACTCCGTAACTATGACTGGGTGCTCAATAGTAGATAAAATCCAATACGTGTAGAAAATACCATGTCACTTCCAAATTCAGAAACTATAATGTAAATTTATTCTCTATGCATTTATTATAAATAATTTATATATCTTCCCCTGATTTACTGTTATGTGTTTGGTATTGCACAGACCTGTTTCTGAATTTGGAAGTGCCTTGTGATTTGCTGTGTCACATGCTGCCTATAGCCAATAAGTGGACGTTCGTCAGCTACAGCCTTTACTATTTTGTCAGCAGGCTGCTACCCTGACAGAATATTGATGATCTGTAGCCAAAGAGTGGTCTTTCATTGGCTGTAGTTTTCCCATGACACAACACTCTGTCACTTTCAGGGAACAGCGGCACTAACATTGTTTGAACAGCACAGCTGTGTGAGGTAAGTATAGATTGTATTTATCTTACTTATGGTCCCAAAGGTTTTAATCTTATGTTGTCTGGTAGTGGACAACCCCTTTTAACTTTTCTTTCTGATGTAATATCAGGTCTGGAATGGTAGAATTAGGACTCGCCAGCAGAATTTATTTTGAGGACCGAGCAGTTATCTACACAATAACATAGTGATGCGCCCCCTGGGCCGAGTGTGCACGTGTGTGGGATACCCGGAGCCGGGTCTCTGGGGGTTGTAGTCTCCGTGGCGGCGACCCGGTCCCGTGGCTCAGGGTGGTCAAACCAGTGGCTGTCTTTATAGGGTTTTTGTGGTTTAATGTCCGACTACGCCACCCGTGGATTGCGGTCAGGGTGTACCGCCGCTGCGAGGCAGTCCGCTGAGGCTGGTGTGGTGTGCGCAGCTAAAGATGGGATAACTCCCCACGGGAAGAGTATGGCCTCAGGGCAGGGAATGTGGATGATGGGAGTGATGGTGCACGGGCGTCCCAGTACTAGTAGTGCTGTATGCGGTGAGAAAGCAGGAACGACTCAGAGTCTTTGCAGTGCAGTTCAGGGTCTTTACTGATAATATTAAGGCAGACCCTCCCGGGAGTACTGGCTAGCATAAGGGGCCTGGTCAGTCTGTGAGCAAGCAGGAGTTCCCCTGGCCAGGTGGAGTTGTAGGCCTCCCCGTCTATCTGCACTCTTCCTGGCTACCTTGCTGTAAGCGAGTGGAAGTAGCCCACGTCCCTGAGTATACCGTGTGGTGCTCACCCGTATGGCTGGTGACTTGGGGCCTTCTGATAGCTTCCGCTCCTCAATCCTCGATGGCGGTGTTGGTCCCTTCCTTGTGACTGAGCCTCCGGGCTTCTATGGCCAGAGGACCTGAAATCCCCTGCCGGCTGGTTTCTGCTGCTGGCCTTAGAGGTTCCCACAGCCTCGGACTCCGTTGTCCGGTACTTAGATTCTTCAGCCAGGACGAGCAATATCTGCTTCCAGTCCTTGGCACTCAGCTCCTGCTCCTACCGAGCTCCTAGCTGTTTCTCGCCCTGTGTCTGGAACTTCACTCCAGGCTCTGACTAACTAACCCCGCCCCAGACCCAGTTTATAAGGGCAGATTCCTCCCCTCCCAGGTCTGGGCAGGAGGTGTTGCATGCTTAAGGGCTCCTGACCAGGAAACCTCCCACTTGCTCTCAGATGTAATATTTCTATTACTGTGGTAACCAGACCCCTGGGGTGCCACAATAGCATGTAAGCAACCAAGATATTTAAAGCTGTCCCTTTTCAGAAATCTTTTCTCCATAGTTCGCTGTAAAATAACAAACCTCTTTTCTTACCATCCGCCAGTCTAATACTGGGTCTCCACCACATTCCTGGTCTGGTTTGTTTGGCTGCAAAACTTGACATCATATCGGCAGCCCTACAGCTAGTCACTGAGCTCAGCTGCTTATCCTGATTTAGATGCCACAAGCACCTGAACTTTGCGATTGGCTGAAGCACTGTCGAAAGGATGTCATTGCTGCAGTCTATCAGCAAGGGCTGTAGCAGTGGCGAGATGCATAGCTGGACCCTGGAAATGTAAGATCTGTTTGTTTTTTGTTTAGTCCCTGAACCTATGGAGTAATAATCTTTGAAACTGGACAGCTCCTTTTAACTCCTTCCTGACATTTGCCATACATCTAAGGCACAATGATTTTGCTGGCTCACAACCAGAGCGGGCAAAATCATCAAAGGGTGTCAGCTGTACATTAGTAACGGTTGCGATCAGTACTTTATACTGAAACAGAAAACAATAAAAAGTGATCAAACAATCATATACCAAAAACTGTAGTTTTCTGTCACACGTATCACATATAAGTTCGCTCTAAATTCAGCTATTTCCGGCCTCCATTTAAATTTTCTTGAATTGTGTCAGTGAAGTTATTGACAACATGTCGTTGAGAAAAATAGTAACCAAAGGCCAGCTATTTAAAACTGTGGTTTTCCATCACACGTATCACAGATCACTGCAGTTCAAATCCAGCTATTTGTAGTGAACGTGGAAAATATTGTCCTCCATTCAAAATGGGCAAGGCGCGTGGCAAGGGACGGAGAAGTGGACGTGATGGTGATGATGTTGCATGCAGAGGACGAGGCCGTGGGCAAGTTGAAATGGTGCCACAACAAACACCCACATCTTCTCGCTCGACCTTCCTGTCCCAATTAATAGGGGACCGCAGAACACCACTATTGAACACAGAGCAGTGTGAAAAAGGTTATTGGATGGATAGCAGATAATGCTTCTAGTCACTTAGCCACCACCACCACCCTGTCTTCCACACGGTCAAGTCTCAGTAGCCATGAGTCTGGACTGCATATTCCTTACCATGATCCTCCTTCCTCCCACCATGCCGAGTGCCCGGAGACAACTGATCCCACACTTGGACACTCTGAAGAGCTGTTCACTTTTCCATTTATAGATTCGGGCCTCTCGCCCGGTCCACTTGAAGTGGGGCAAGAGGAGATCGCATGTTGCGATGCCCAAATATTTGAGAAGCCACGGTCACATGAAGGCGACGGTGGGAAAGTGTCACAAGAGGTGAATGATGATGAGACACAATTGCCAGAAAGTCAGGAGGAGGTCCAAGGTGCCGAAGTGGAAGATGAGGTGGTGGACGATGAAGTCACTGACCCAACCTGGCAAGGTGACATGCAGAGCGAGGACAGCAGCACACAGGGGGAGGGAGGCATAGCACCACAACAGGCAAGAACAAGCAGTGTGGTGGCTGCAGACGTGCAGGAGAGCAACCGTTCCCCGTAACAACATGACAGAAGTTGCCAGTACAACTGTTAGGTCTTCCCGAGTCTGGTTGTTTTTTAAAGACTCTCCTGATAACCCCAAAAGAGCCATTTGCACCACCTGCCAGGCCAGCATCAGCAGGACTAACAAAACTAGCAGCCTGACCACCACCAGCATGATCAGGCACATGGCAGTAAAGCACCCGACTAAGTGGGCCGAACCCCCAGGGTCCAGCAACAGTGTCTGCGGGTGACACCACTGCTTGTTCCGCTGTTGTGCGTGCATGCCAATCCCCTGTCCATGGTGCATGCCAATATGCCTCCCGCCCTGCACCTGTTGTTGAACACTCTCAATTAGCACCATGACCAAACACATCCACATCCTTGTCCCTATTCCAGTCCTTGGAACGCAAGCGCAAATACGCAGCCAACGCCCCACAGACCACACTACTAAATTCACACATTTCGCAAATGCTTGCGCTCAAAATGTTGCTTTTTAGGCTTGTGGAGACGGAAGCTTTCCGCAACTTCATGGCGACAGCCGTCCCTTGGTACTCGGTCCTCAGCTGCCACTATTTCTCCTGTTGTGCCCTCCCTGCATTACACAAGCATGTGTCCCACAACATTAGCCGTACCCTCAACAACGCAGTTACTGGGAAAGTCCACCTAACCACGGACACGTGGACAAGTGCTTGTGGGAAGGGTTGGTATATCTCGCTGACGGCACACTGGGTTAACATAGTGGAAGCTGGGACCCAGTCGGACCTTGGGGCGGAACATATCCTCCCGACGCCGAGGATTGCAGGCCCTGGGTCAATCGGGGTTGCCCCCACATTCTACAGCTCCTGCACCTCCTCCTCCTTTTCAGCATCCATCTCCGAAATGACCACATCATTCGCAAGCTGGAAGCACTGCAGCACTGTCTCGGCCAAGCGGCAACAGGCTGTGCTGAAGCTAATATGCTTAGGTGACAAACCGCACAATGCTGAAGAGTTGTGGACTGCTCTGATAGAGCAGGCAGATCTGTGGCTGACACCGCTAAACCTACAGCCAGGCATGGTCGTTGTAGCATCGGCGTCCCTGCCTCCAGCTAGGCAGGGACGCCGTTCCCCTCACCTCTCCGCTCCGTGCCCGGCGTCTTCCTCCCGCTCTGCTGGCAGCGCGCGCTGCTTCCCGGCCTCTGTGCTTAGGGCGCGCGCGCTCCCCCTCTCTTAAAGGGGCCGCGCGCGCCGTCCTAAGGAGTCCCTGGCCAATGGCCGGAGGACCTCACCATATATAAGGCACCTCCTCCAAAATGGAGGTGCCCGAGCAATGTTGTTGCAAAGCCTTTCAACTCTGCTTCAGCCCTCAGGTCCCGTTACCATTTACCTGCCAGTCACCTGTCAGATTCCTGCTTGATACCTGCCTGATATCTGCTTACCTGCTTGCTATCCTGTGGTCCAACAGTCTGCCTACCAGCACCTGCCAGTCTGTCTATGGATCAGTCCGCCTGCGGACCAGGAAGTACCTGTCAGATACCAGCCTGATACCTGCCTGCCTGTCCAGAGACTCTTACTCGCTCACCTGGGAGCGCTCACCTGCTACCTGCCTGCTAGCCTACCTGGAGGCTTAGCCGTCACTTGCTGTGACCACCTGCCTGTCCAGAGACTCTTACTCGCTCACCTGGGAGCGCTTACCTGCTATCTACCTGCTAGCCTACCTGGAGGCTTAGCTGTCACTTGCTGTGACCACCTGCCTGTCCAGAGACTCTTACTCGCTCACCTGGGAGCGCTTACCTGCTACCTACCTGCTAGCCTACCTGGAGGCTTAGCCGTCACATGCTGTGACCACCTGCCTGTCCAGAGACTCTTGCCCGCTCACCTGGGAGCGCTCACCTGCTACCTGCCTGCTAGCCTACCTGGAGGCTCTGCCGTCACTTGCCGTGACCACCTGCCTGTCCAGAGACTCTTGCTCGCTCACCTGGGAGCGCTCACCTGCTTCCTGCCTGCTAGCCTACCTGGAGGCCCTGCCGTCACTTGCCGTGACCACCTGCCTGTCCAGAGACTCTTGCCTGCTCACCTGGGAGTGCTCACCTGCTACCTGCCTGCTAGCCTATCTAGAGACTCTTCCCTGCTGTCACTTGCCGTGACCACCTGCCCGTCTAGAGACTCTTTCCCTGCTGTCACTTGCCGTGACCACCTGCCCGTCTAGAGACTCTTACCCTGCTGTCACTTGCCGTGACCATCCGCCTGTCAAGAGACTGTCCCCGTCACTTGCCATGACTTCCTGCCCCTTCTACCCAGAGACTGTCCCTGTCACTTGCCGTGACTACCTGCCCGCCTTCCCTGGGAGCCACCCGCTTGCTTACAAGGACTGCCCCTTTGTATAATTGCTCAGAGGTTCCACCTCCAAGACCCGTTACAGTCGTGTGTGACAATGGCTGGAACCTGGTGACGGCTCTGAGGCGAGGCGAGCTCACAGATGTACCATGCCTGGCCCATGTGCTTAACATCGTGGTTCAAAACCTACCCGGATCTGTCGGATCTGCTTGTCAAAGTACGCCGCCTATGTGGCCATTTTAAAACGTCAGCTACAGCTTCCGCCGCTCTTGCAGTGCTTCAGCAGCGTTTGCAGCTTCCAGCTCACATACTGGTATGTGATGTCCCCATGCATTGGAACTCTACATTGCAGATGTTGGGAAGGATTTGTGAGCAGAAGAGGGCAGTTGTTGACTACCTTCATCAACAAGGCCATCGGTATTCATGTCAGACTCCACACATAAAACCTCAGGAGTGGACATGGATGTCAGACATCTGTACCATCTTCCAAAACTTTGAAGACTCCTCCAAGATGGTGAGCGGCGATGACGCCATAATTAGCGTCACCATCCTGCTTCTCTGTTTTCTGAAATGCTCTCTGCTCTCAATTAAAGAGGATGCATTACAGGCAGAGCACGATGAGATGGAGCAAGGAACCATACAGCGTGATTACACACAGCCCAGCCTCATCTCATCCCAACGTGGATTGGGTGACAATGAGGAAGAGGAGGAGGAGGAACAGGAGCTAGTTTCCTGTACTATAGACAGTACTACCTGCACAACTGCCATACCGTCTGTTCAGCGTGGATGGCCTGAGGACAGGGAGGAAGAGGAGGAGGATGATGAGGAGGAGAGCATGGTCAGTCCTCTTGCTGAGGACAAGGAAGTCTTGCCTCTTTGCAGTCTGGCACACATGGCTGAGTCTATGTTACGCTACCTTTCCCGTGACCCTCGCGTTGTCCAAATTTTGGGTGACAGTCATTACTGGTTGGTGATGCTTGTAGACCCCCGCTACAGGGAGAACTTTCTGTCTCTTATTCCCTTGCAGGACGGGCCTAATAAAATGCTGCATTACGAGAAGGCCCTTGTTGCAGAATTATTAAAAAAATTCCCATCTGAAAACGCTGGCGGCAGAGGTCACAGTTCGTTTGACAACCAAGGAGTACAGGCGAGAGAGCCACAAATGCAATCCAGCAGAGGCAGGGCAACACTGTCAAAGTTCTGGGACAGTTTTCGCAGACCCTCCCATCGCACAGGCCCTGAGGCAGGGGGTACTCTCACAAGGAGTGCAAAGTTTCGTAAGATGGTGAGGGAGTACCATGCTGACCGTACCAACGTCCTCCGTGATTCCTCTGTGCCTTTTAATTATTGGGTATCCAAGCTGGACAAGTGGCATGAACTGGCTCTCTATGCCTTGGAGGTCCTGGCCTGCCCTGCCACTAGCATTTTGTCAGAGTGGGTTTTTAGTGCCTGCTGGTGGAATTATAACCGATAGGCGCATTCGCCTGTCAACTGAAAATGCTGACAGGCTGACTCTTATAAAAATGAACAAGGGCTGGATTGGGCCAGACTTCTCAACACCACAGAATGATAGCAGCGTAACATAAACTCAAATACAGTGTCTTTTTTCGGGAGGTCTAACTCTATTCCCATGCACCTCTGTCTTCACACCCAAACATGGGTATACACTTCCTGATTTTGTCTATTTGCTCTTGTTCTCCTCCTCTGCTTCCTCATCCTCCACCACCATATCACCACCATATGTACCATATCAACATATCTACGTCTCTTGCAAGGGGCATTGGAGTTCCTCCAAATTTTTGGCAGCCCTTGCAGCCACTGCATACACAATAACAGTATAGGAGACCCACACGTTAATAATGGGAACAACAAAGCATAGCCGGCTGATGGGCCTATAAAATTAGGTTTGTGACTTTCAGAGTCCCTCCATCATAAATGAAGCAGAATGTGTCTGATGATGTGTAACACACCACATGGCCAGATAAGGTTGTAAAATGTTAAAATGACATTTCCCGGTGAATACATTTGTCTTAAAAAATAACGTAAAAACAACACAGGATCTTTCTTTAGTATAAAAACCAGAGTCCCCATTATAACCTCAATGTAATCAAATTGTTCAGCTCCTGCACCTCCTCCAGTTCGGCCTCCATCTCCGAAAGACCACATCAGTCACAAGCTGAAAGCACTGCAGCACTGCCTTGGCCAAGCGGCAACAGGCTGTGCTGAAAATAACATGCTTAATGCTTAGGTAACAAACCGCCCACCGCTGTAGAGTTGTTGAAAGCTGTAACACAGCAGCCTGATCTGTGGCTCTCACCGCTAAACATACAGCCAGGCATGGTCGTGTGTGACAATGGGCGAAACCTGGTAACGGACAAATGACAGCCGGAGTAGATACGGTTTCCAGTCCTTTCTAAAAATATGACTGTGGTGAAATACAACTCACCGACAAGCTGTGGACTGGCTCTGTACCGTCTCTGGCCACATTCACTTGACCACGTTTTGTGGTTAGGCGGTCCTTCCCAGTAAGTTCTCTGGGGAGGGCACAGGTAATGCTGTGGGACCCGTGCTTGTGGAAGGCGGAGACGGCACTGGGAGAAATAGTGGCGGCTGGGGAACAAGTATGGACACCTGGCCACCGCCATGAGGTTGTGGACAGCTTCCGCCTCCATGAGCCTAAAAGGCCACATTTCAAGTGCAAGCAGCTGTCAAAAATTTGGCAGTATAGTATTGCAGCCTGTGGGTGGCTGCATACTTGCGCTTGCATTCCAAGGAATGGGGTAAGGACAACTGAACGTTGCGCTGGGACAAGGACGTGGACGGTGATTGTTGCAAGTCTTCAACGACAGGTGCATGGCGGGAGGCATCTTTGCATGCACCAAGGATCACTTATGATGGGCACACTTTTAGGCAGTGACCTGGGAGTCAGAGATGCTTTCAGGGGTCTTCCCCATGCTGTTCCCATGTCTTTTCAGCTCTGTATGCATGTGTCTGATGATGTGTGACACACCACATGGCCAGATAAGGTTGTAAAATGTTAAAATGACATTTCCCAGTGAATGCATTTGTCTTGGTTGAAAGCAATGCAAAAGTGCAAAAACGCATCAAAAACGCTAGGTGTGGAGGAGTATTTTTATTTTTGGTTATTTATTTTGCCTTATATACAAGTAATTACCCTGAAAAGGATGTTCTTTAACATATTTCACAGGAAAATCCATTTTGGTTTAGTTTTTGCATGTTTTATTGTGAGTCCGTAAAAGTGGCATAATAGCTCTGACAACATTGTTGACAGCAGTGACCTGGGAGTCAGAAATGCTTCTTGGGGTCTTCCCCATGCTCTTCCCATGTCATTTCAGCACTGTTCCCGTTGATTTGGGCAATTTTTAGGCCCTCTGCAGACCGCCGGGGGGAGCCGCTGGAAAAATGCTCGAGTTTCCCATAGACTTACATTGGGCTCGTTACTCGGACCGAGTGACTCGCCCCCTGGGCCGTGGGGCACTCGGATCCGGGCAGTAGGGGAACGATGGGAGTAGTAGTGGCAACCCGGTTCCGTGGCTCAGGGTGGTCAGGCCAATGGTAGTCCATTATGCGCTGATGATTATGTCCGACTACGCCACCCGTGGATTGCGGTTATTAGGAACCGCCGCTGCATGCAGACCGCTGGGGCTGGTGAGGTGTGCAGCTAGGGTAGTGTGACTCCCCACGGGAAAAGTGCGGCCCCAGGGCAGTATAATGGATGGTGGGAGTGATGGTGGTGAGAGCCCCAGTACCGGTAGTGCTGGAGGCGCGAAGGAGCACACAGACAACAGGTTGCAGTCCAGGGTCTTTACTAAAAACTGACCCATAAACAGTCCCGGCTAGGAGGGGACCTGGATGTCTGAGAGCAATGGGGAAATTGGCCCTGGTCAGGGTGAGGGTGTAGGCCTACCGTGCTTTCTGTGCTCCTTCTGGCTATCTCCTCCTTATAGGGTAACAGCCCACGTTTCCGAGCTTTCCGTGTACTCTCGCCTGTATGGCCTGTGACGTGGGTTCCTTTCTGCTCCCAGCCTGGTACGGCTTTGCTGGTCCCATCTGTTGTGGCAGAGCCTCCAGGCTTCTTAGGCCAAGGAATATACAGTCCCCTGCGGACTGGTTATCTGCTGTAGGATGTCGAATCCTCCCAGCCTCAGACACCAAAGTCTGGTAAATTAAGTCCTTTATCTGCCAAGACAGGCTCACTTCGCCTCTTGTCTCTGGCTTGTGGCTCTCCTCCTGCCACACTTCCTCTTAGGGTGCAATACAACTTTCTGTCCCTGCTCTGCTCTGAGACACGTCTCAGTACTGAGACAGGTCATCCAGTTCTCCCTAACCCTGCCCCCAGCACCAGCTTTTATAGGGGCAGCCTGCTCCCCCTACTGGCCTGAGACAGGAGGTACTGCATGCTAATGTTCCCCTGACTACAGAACCTCCCCCTTGCTCTCAGACACAGCTTTATTACATTTTGTGGCATCCAGGCCAGGGTGACACACGAGCACTTGAGCATTCCAATTTGCTCGACCTGAGCAACGTGTACCCAAGCATTTTAGTTTTCACTGATCACTATCTACCACCCAAAAAATAAGTGGTCAAAATTTTTTATGTAGTCCAAATTAGTAAAAATAAAAACTTCACCTCATCCCACAGGAAACAAACGCCCACCCAGCTTTCAGTGGAAAAATAAAGTTATAACTCAGAATATGATGATGCAAGAACAAATACATTTTGTCAAATCTGTGTTTTTAGTGAACAGCAATGGGAAATTATAAAAGCACTACTATGATACTCAGATCTTTCAGCGGTCAAATAGAGTAGTGACTAGTAGCTAAAAAGTGCTGGAAAAGCAATATAACTGAAAAAACAAACAAACTAAAATCCATGCTAGGAAAGCCAGATAGCACTCCTCCTCTGATTCCTGCAGCATGTCATGTGCAGCATAGCTGCAGAGGAGGGAACACACTTAAAAGGGGTTCTCTGGGTTTTATTGATGACATATCAACTGGATAATTTATCAATATGAGACTGATAGTGATGAGCGAGTACGAATAGTTAACCCTTTTGGTGAGCATGTTCGGGTGCTCACCGAGTATTTGCGGCGTGTTCGACATCGATGTAAGTGTCGCCGCGCCTGCATGTGTCACTAGTGTTTAACAGATGTGACACATGCAGCCGCAGCGACACTTGCATCGATACTGATCACGCCGCAAAAAACACGCTCGGGTGCTCACCGAAAGGGTTAGCAATTCATACTCACTAATCACTAGAGACCGGTGGACGTCTGACACAGCACCCCCTTCTATCAGCTGAAAACTGCTCCAGCAGCAGACACCAAGCAATGTACAGGGCTGTTGCTCAGGCTAAATACATCGTTTTGGCTAGGGTCACACTGTGTCTGTGCTCCTAGCCTACAGTGTACATCTGGAAACTATTCCAGAAATATACTGTAATTCATTATAGGAGACCATTCACCAGGACACAGGGCTAAATGTGTCTTCTTTCAGCCTTCTTCTGACATGCTTTTGTGTAATTGTATAGGAAATTGCAGCAGACTGCACTTTCCTATACATGAAAACACTGCAAGGAGATGTATTCCATGCTGTATTGGTCTCTATAAAGTGGGTTCCTATAGTGAACAAATGCTTCAGCATCCATTCAGACAGTGCACACGGTTGTGTGCATACCTCCTGAGGGTATGTGCTCGACAGTGTCTACAAGCGCAGTGCGAAGCTAGCCTTAATTCTGACCGCTGCTGGAGCAGTTTTCATCTGATCGTGGGAGTGTTCTACACCCACCAATCTATAGGGATGAGTTGGCAATTGTTAGGTCATGGACAACCCTTTTAACAATTTATGAGGCACTTGTCTTCAGAAGCACAAGCAGGACATTATGTATAGGTGACTAAAATTACAAATTTGCTATTTTCACTCTGCGACATCAATTGTGCACTAAATTTCACGTCAGTCGAGTCAAAATACATGATTCGCCTGATTGTAATTTGCAAAATGGGATCATGTTTTCGGTATTTCTGCTGTTTTGGAAACTTAGGGGCCCTGTATATGGTGCCCACAAGCTATTCAAAGAAACTCTGTGACTCAGGCCTTGTTCACACGTTCAATATTTGGTTAGTATTTTACGTCGGTATTTGTAAGCCAAAATCTGTAGTGGAACAATCAGAGGAAAAGTTTAATAGAAAGACGTGCACCACTTCTGCATTTTTCACCCACTCCTGGTTTCAGCTTACAAATACTGATGCAAAATACTGAACATGTGAGCGTGGCCATAAAGGCCAAATTACACTCCTTCTCTTCTTAACCCTGACTTAGGCTATGTGCGCACGATCAGGATTTGAAGCAGAAATTTCCTGTAGCATCTGCGTCTCTGCCCCCTGTCAGGCAGAGACGCCGCCCCCCCTTACTACCGCGCTCCCCACCCGGCGTCTTCCGGCGCACCTGCTGCTGCTGCTTAAAGGGGCTGCGCGCGCCTTCCTAAGGAGTCCCCAGCCAATGGCTGGAGGACTTCTCATATAAAAGGCACCTCCTCCAAAATGGAGGTGCCCGTGCAAGGTTGTTGCTTTGTGTGCTAACTTTGCTTCAGCCCTCAGGTCCTGCTTTCAGTCTGACTACCAGTCCTGTCCGCCAGTGTGTCTATGGGCTTGGCCCGTCTGCCTACCTGGAGGCGCCTGCCTGTAACCTGTCCTGCCTGCCAGCCTGCCTGTAACCTGTCCTGCCTGCCAGTCTGCCTACCTGGAGGCGCCAGCCTGTTACCTGTCGTGCCAGCCAGCCTGCTTACCTGGAAGCACCTGCCAGCTACCCGTCAGCCTGCCTGCTGTGCTCGCCTGCTGTACCGGTCAGCTCCTGCCTTCTGACCCGTTGGAGTCACCTGCTCTCATACAAGGTCGATCCCAGAGTGGCACCTGGTCCCTCTGTTCGGTTCCTCCCTGGTTCACGGAGTCGACTGAGCCGCCGTGCGACCTTGGTCAGGCCGAGTAGATACTTAGTTACGCCCCTCTGGTCCTTCCTTGCACCGCTGCACAGAGGTTCCACCACCCGGATCCGTAACAGTTTGCACGGGCCATGGAACCCGGTGGCCCCCAAGCCTCCTCGCTCTCTGACTTATACCAGGAGGTTTCACGTCAGAGATCCCAACAAGAGACTATCCTGTCTTTCCTACGGACTGTTAACTCACGCCTGCACACGCTGTCCACACCGTCTGTGCCCGCCTCTAGCCAAGCGGCACCCGCTCCAGCAGCACCTCAACCCAGTGGCGCTATGGCGTCCGGCTATGGACCTCGGCTCTCGGCACCTCCACGTTTTGCTGGTGACCCCGCCTTAGCTCGGGGCTTCATGAACCAGTCCACCATGCACTTTGAGCTTCTGGCACACCAGTTCATCTCCGACCGGGCCAAGGTGGCATTCATCATGTCTCATCTCATCGGAGAGGCACTGGCATGGCTAAACCCCCTGTGGGAGAAAGGGAACCCCCTGGTGTCTGATCTACCGACTTTCCTCGCTGCCTTCCAGAAGGTCTTCGAAGAACCAGGATGAAAATCCTCTACTGCCTCCTCTCCTCTTCGTCTCCATCAGGAGAACCTCACCGTGGGCCAGTATGCCATACGTTTCCGGACTCTTGCATCGGAACTTGCCTGGAACAGCGAGGCCCTAGTGTCCGTCTTCTGGGAGCGTCTTTCCGGGCGGATTAAGGATGAACCAGCCGGTCGTGATATTCCTTCTACCCTGGACGACCTGGTGTCATTGGCTACCCAGATTGACATCCGTTTTCTGGATCGTGCCAAGGAGACAATTCGGGACAGAAGAGTTCCGCGTCTCGCGCCAACTTTCCAAAAGCCGGTCCTGCAACCAGCAACTCCCCGGGCACCCTCGCCTGAGCCCATGCAAGTTGACCAAACCAAGGTGGTCAAGTCTCGCCTGGAGACACGCCGAGCTGAAGGGAGTTGCTTCTACTGCGGCAGTGGAGAGCATCTGATCCGTTCCTGCCCAGTAAAGTCGGAAAACTCCAGTGTCTAGGACCGCTTGGAGAGGTCGTCCTAGGCAAGAGTAAAACCTCTCCATTATTGACTCTGTCTGTATTTCCAGTGGCAAGACCCGCTTCTTCGAGACAGCCCACCTGGACTCCGGAGCCGCCGGGAATCTCATCTCACAGGCGGTAGTGGAGCAGTACCAGATTCCTACTATACGTCTGGCTGAACCGTTGGCGGTCGCCTCTGTGGACGGGAGGCTTTTTCCAGTGAACATCCTGCTCGTCACAGAGCCTGTAACCCTTCAGGTGGGAATGCTGCACTTGGAGAGGATCTCCTTTCACGTGCTGTCCAGTCTCTCTTACCCTCTTCTGCTTGGTCTGCCCTGGTTACAGACACATAAACCTGTCCTGAATTGGCGATCCGGTGAAGGACTCCATTGGGGTCAGGAATGCCATTAGTCCTGCCTGGTTCCGGTACGTCCAGCCCAACCTCCGTCTACTCCGGCCAATCTACCTGGTCTACCGGCACCTTACTGGTTCTATGCAGACGTATTCGACAAGAAGGAAGCAGAGACTCTACCACCTCATAGGCTGTATGATTGCCCCATCGACCTGGTACCTGGTGCCTCTCCACCCCGTGGCCAAGACTCAGGCAATGTCTGAGTACATAGAAGAGAATTTTGCTAGGGGATTCATCCAGAAAGCTACCTCCCCAGGTGGAGCAGGATTCTTCTTCGTCAAGAAGAAAGATGGTTCAATGCGTCCCTGTATCGACTATAGAGGACTTAACCAGATTACAATAAAAAATAAGTACCCCCTGCCGCTCATCTCTGAGCTATTCGACCACCTTAAAGGCGCTAAGATCTTCACCAAGCTCAATCTTCGAGGGGCGTACAACTTGGTCCGGATCCGCCAGGGAGACGAGTGGAAGACTTCATTCAGTACCCGGGCCGGCCACTATGAATACCGTGTGATGCCCTTTGGTCTTTGTAATGCTCCAGCCGTCTTCCAAGAGCTGGTTAACGACATCTTCCGTGACCTCTTATATTCGTGCGTAGTGGTATACCTGGACGACATCTTGGTATTCTCTTCGGATCTGCCCACACACTGGAGGGATGTTCGTCAGGTTCTGCTTAGGCTCAGGCAAAATCACCTATACGCAAAATTTGAGAAATGCCTCTTCGAGCAGACCTCTCTTCCGTTCCTGTGCTATATTATTTCTAAGACTAGTCTGCGGATGGACCCCGAGAAGGTCTCTGCCGTCTGAAAGTGGCCCCGACCAGAGGGGTTGAAGGCGATTCAGCGTTTCCTGGGCTTCGCTAATTATTACCGCCTCTTCATCCCGCATTTCTCCTCCCGGATTGCTCCCATCTCTGCGCTCACCCGTAAGGGAGCAAATCCCAAGGAATGGACTTCCGAAGCGGAGGAGGCCTTAGTCTCCTTAAAACAAGCCTTCTCTTCCGCCCCTGTGCTGCACCATCCGGATAGCAGCAAACAGTTCTTCCTGGAGGTTGATGCCTCCTCCTCAGGAGCTGGAGCGGTGGTCACCCAGAAATTCCCGTCTGGGAAAATGGTAACCTGCGACCTCTTCTCCAAACTCTTCTCCTCGTCCGAGCACAACTACTCTATAAAAGCTCGAGAACTGCTAGCCATCAAATTGGCACTGGAAGAGTGGCGTTACCTGCTGGAGGGGGGCTCTACACCCGATGGTCATCTACACTGACGACAAAAACCTGGCATATCTACAAAATGCCTAAAGACTCAATCCACGTCAGGCCCGGTGGTCTCTGTTCTTTGCCCGATTCTGCTTTACCCTGCATTACTGCCCGGCGGACAAGCACATTAAAGCCGACGCTCTGTCCCAATCCTTCTTTTCTTCCGACCAGGAGGAGGAGCCCATGCATGTCATAGACCCCTCCAAAGTGATGAATGTGGCTCCGTTGGACCTGTCTCGTCTTCCACCTCGTAAGACTTTTGTAGCGGTTCCGGATCGTAAGAAGGTTCTTCACTGGGGCCATTCATCCAAACTAGCCGGCCATGCTGGCCAGAGGAAGACCTTCCTGCTCATTGCCCGACATTACTGGTGGCCTTCCCTACGCAAGGATGTTGTGGATTTCGTCACGGCTTGTTCCTCCTGTGCCCGTAACAAGGTTCCCAGACATCTTCCAGCCCGCCGCCTCCTGCCTCTTCCCGTACCTGCCGCTCCGTGGCAACACATTGCTATGGACTTTATTACGGATCTCCCTGTTTCTGCTGGTTGTATGGTCATTTGGGTGGTCGCTGACCGCTTTTCTAAAATGGCCCACTTTATCCCTCTGCCTGGTCTCCCATCTGCATCTGTACTGGCTAAGGACTTCATCCATCACATCTTCCGTCTCCGCGGCCTACCCCTCCACATTGTGTCTGATTGCGGGGTCCAGTTCACTTCGCGCTTCTGGAGAGCTACGTGTAAGTTGCTGGATATCTCCTTGGATTTCTCCTCTGCTTATCATCCTCAGTCCAATGGTCAAGTGGAACGTATTAACCAGATCCTTACCAGCTTTCTCCGGCACTTCGTCAACAGCTCCTGCCATGGGCCGAGTTCTCCTATAACAACCATGAGAGCGAGTCTTCTTCCAAATCCCCGTTCTTTGTGGTCTACGGTCGACACCCCCAGATTCCGTTTTCCGTCTCCTCTTCAGTGGACAATCCTGCCGCGGAGTCTCTGGTCAGCGAATTTGCTACGGTGTGGAAAGACACTAAAACCGCACTTCTTCAGTCCTCCGAGCGGATGAAGAAACATGCTGATAAGAGACGTCTGGATCCGCCTCAATTCCGTCCGGGAGACAGGGTCTGGCTCTCCTCCAAACATGTTCGCCTCAAAATACCTTCATATAAGTTGGGTCCGCGGTTCATCGGTCCGTTTGAAGTCCTCAACCAAATCAATCCCGTGGCCTATAAGCTAAGACTCTCGGCCACCTTACGGATTCCCAACTCCTTCCACGTATCTCTCCTCAAACCAGTTGTTCTTAATTCCTTTTCTGACGATCCAGGTACCACCCCAGCTCCGGTCTCCTCGGAGGACGTCTATGAGGTAGAGAACATTCTGGCCACCAAAATGGTAAGAGGAAAACCCTTTTTTCTGGTGGATTGGAAGGGGTTCGGCCCAGAGGAGAGGTCTTGGGAGCCCAGGGAGAACATTAATGCCCCCCTTCTTCTTAAAGAATTTCTTGCAGGCCAAAAAAAGAGGGGGCGTAAAGAGGGGGGTACTGTAGCATCGGCGTCTCTGCCCCCTGCCAGGCAGAGAAGCCGTCCCCCTTACCGCCGCGTTCCCCACCCGGCGTCTTCCAGCGCTCCTGCTGCTGTTGCTGCCGGCGCGCACAGCTTCCTGGGAACTGTGCTTAGGGCGCACGTGCTCCCCTCCTCTTAAAGGGGCCGCGTGCGCCGTCCTAAGGAGTCCCCGACCAATGGCCGGAGGACTTCTCATATAAAAGGCACCTCTTCCAAAATGGAGGTGCCCATGCAAGGTTGTTGCTTTGTGTGCTAACTTTGCTTCAGCCGTCAGGTCCCGCTTTCAGTCTGACTACCAGTCCAGTCCACCAGTCTGTATATCAGTCCTGCCCAACAGTCTGTCTATGGGCTTGGCCCGCCTGCCTACCTGGAGGCGCCTGCCTGTAACCTGTCCTGCCTGCCAGCCTGCCTGTAACCTGTCCAGCCTGCCAGTCTGCCTACCTGGAGGCACCAGCCTGTTACCTGTCGTGCCAGCCAGCCTGCTTACCTGGAAGCACCTGCCAGCTACCCGTCAGCCTGCCTGCTGTGCTTGCCCGCTGTACCTGTCATCTCCTGCCTTCTGACCCGTGGGAGTCACCTGCTCTCATACAAGGTCGGTCCCAGAGTGGCACCTGGTCCCTCTGCTCAGTTCCTCCCTGGTTCACGGAGTCGACTGAGCCGCCTTGCGCCTTGGTCGGGCCGAGTAGATACTTAGTTACGCCCCTCTGGTCCCTCCTTGCACTGCAGCACAGAGGTTCCACCACCCGGATCGTTAACATTTCCTGAGCGTTTCTGCATCTCCTTGGCAGAAAGAACGCTGAGCATTTTTGATGCCTTTTTGACGTGTTTTTTTATGCGGTTTTGAAGCGTTTTTGTACATCAAGGAATGCTTTTTGTAGCTAAATAAAGTTATTTGGTGGGACATTGCTTAAACCCTTGGATTACTATCAGAACTGGGGTGAGTATATTGGTTAATTTGAATGATTAAAGAATGTGTCTGTTGTATTTCAAATAAAGTGTTTGCTTTGTGTCTGTGTGTTTATTTAACTCTTTACTTTACTTTAATTAGTTTTGGTCATGAAAAGGTCTGATTGACACCTTGTCATCACCAAACAAAAGAGCTGGGTGTCAGCTAGTCCCATTCACCCAATCTTCATTAGCATTTCTATTCATATAATTTATGCGGCTGCTGTGAGGTGGTATTTTTAGCCTGGGAAGGTGCCATTTGCAAACATGATCCCTGGCCATTATTAACAGCTCACAGCTGGTTCGTTAGCCTCTATGTCCCCCCGATTAGCACTTAGCAGCGCTTTGGACGCAGCGCATTTTCGTTGCATCCAAAACTTGGTGTTCTAATGCCGCACTTTTGTTGTAGGTACATGTGAATCCACCGCATATAATGACACATCAATTGGTCAAAATCTGCAGCGGAGACTAGCGTGTCCGCTACAGAAATTGACATGCTGCGGGTGAGTTTGGGTAAGTGGCCATGGTCAGGAGTCACTGCAAGTTTGACGCTGCATGTTTATACAGCGTCAAACCCGCAGTGTCCAGATGTTACGGTATAGTGGATGGGATCTCTAGAAATCCCATGTCCACTATGCGTGCATCCGAGGCTGCGGATCACCCGTGGGCACTGACATGTGGCGCGTCTTTCAGGACTACAGCATGTCAAATTCTTTTGCTGAGTCTCTAGTCTCAGCAACAGAAATTTGACCACTAGAATGTATAGAATGCCGTAAATCTGCATGGTTCAGTGAACACATGTGGATTTACCTGCGTTCAATAGAATGCAACATGTTAGACGCAGGAAAAAATATGCGTCCAAAGCGCTGCTACGTCAAATGGCGTGGGCTCCCACGTCATTTTTATAACCAGCAGAGGGAAAGCCGACCTCTGGGGTCTGATATTAGTAGCCGGGGAAGGGGCCATTAGCCAACAATGTTCCCTGGCTATTAATATCAGCCCACAGCTGTTTGTTTAACCTTTACTGGCTAGATTACAGAGGGACCCCAGAAAAAAGTTGACGTGGGGTCCCCCTATAAAATCTAACCAGCAAAGGCTAAACTAGACAGCTATGGGCTATATTAATAGCCAGGGAAGGGGCCATAGATACTAGCCCCCTCCGCGACTATTAATATCACCCCTCAGCATTCTCAGAAATGGCACATCCATAAGTTGCGCCAAATCTGGCGCTTAGCCTCCGCTCTTCCCACTGCCCTGTAGCAGTCACGAGTGGGGTAATAGGGTTGGGGTTTACGTCAGCCTTGTATTGGCGGCTGACCTGAAGCCCAGGTTAGTAATGGAGTGCGTCTATAAGACACCCCCGATTACTAACCGAGTAGTAAAATGGTTGCCGCTTTTTCAATAAAAGATATGGCTCGAATAAAGTATTTTAATGAAATAAAAAAACACATTTTTCTCCAATTTTTTTTTATTACCCTCCGTCCGCGAAGCCATCGGTCTTCTGAAAAAAACGTAAAATAACAAACAACCATATCCCTCACCTGTCCGCCGTCAACGATGTTGTCCATGTACCACCAATGAGTGTCCCACGTCGATCTGGGTCATTTCTACAGCAGTGACATCAGCCATCACTGATGTCACTGCTGTAGAAGACAGCACTGTATACTTATAGGGTGATTTTATAGGGGTGTAAAATCACCCCTATCAGTTTACATGCTGCAGGAGGTCACTGGGGTTGATCAGCTGAAGATCAGCTGATCAGCCCCGGTGAGCTTACCACCCTGGGAACATTGTGAATGTTCCCAGGGTCAGGTGAGCATCAGCTGATCGGTCACGTGACCATCAGCTGATCGCTGACGTCACCGATTAGCTGATGTTCACGTGACCATCAGCTGATCAGTAACGTCAGTGTTGGTCCTGGCTGCTCGGTACACTGTTCGCCAGGGAGACGGCATCGCCGGGGACCAGGAGGATACCGGGGGCCGCCGGACAGGTTTATTTTATTTTTCCTTTTTTATTCTTTTTTTTGACCGTGGGCAACGGGGCTGGGCAGAGCAGACTACTGCTCCTCCCATCCATGCCTCTCTCGCTGTTATCAGCGAGGTTTGCTGCGATTCAATGCAAGTCAATGGGCGCGAATTCGTGGCGAAAACACCCAAGCAATGGTCATGCTGCGGTTTTTACCGCAATGCTAATCCAGAATGAAAATTTCTGCATTATGTGCACAGCACATCCAGATTCGCATTGCTACACCTGGCAGACCTATTAACAAGCGTTTTCGCAGCGTTTCCGCAGCGGGAAAACCGCTGCGAGAATGCATCAAAAACACATCGTGTGAACTTAGCCTCATACAAAAATGTGTATGACCACATATAGGGTATTGACACACTTCAGAAAAATAGCATAATGGTAATAATGGAACATTTTGATCTAAATCAACTCATTATTGTAACAAATGTAATTTTTTATTTTCTCACAGCCAAATGGTAAAGAATTTTGTTTTTGATCAATCAGTACACAGCTGCAGTCCCTGCCACCTTCAGAGCTCAATTTATAAGTTACAGTGGTGTTTGAAAAATTTTGACGGGGGGTCACAAACTTTCATATTTCTGCATAAACTTGACTTAAGACTAAATCAGATTTTCAAACACGTCCTAAAAGTAGACAGAGAAGCAAATAAAACAAACGAGTCAAAAATATTAGAAGTCACTTTAAATGTGGAAAATTATTCAAGATCACATGTCTGTAAGGGGAAAAAGTATATGAATCTTTTCTTTAAATATTTGGTGTGACCCCTTTGTGCAGCATGTGTTTAATGTTTCTGGTAATTGTTGATTAGTTTTTTAGTTTATTAGCTTTTTTTTAGCCTATTCCTCCCTACAAAACAGCTTCAACTTCATTACCTTCCAATCTTTTGTGCTTTAGGTCATTGTCTTGCTGCATGATCCACATTCTACAAAATACAGAGGTCACTGAGTTCATAATTCTCATTAAAACATAATATTTTATTAAGTAATATATTAAAAACATTACATACTCAAGTACAAAAAAATAGAAATATATATGAAGCTAGACAGTATAAATACCCAGTATATGGGCAGGAGGAATCCACTTGACAACAGGGAGTATATTCGTAGCAATGTTTTACACAAGTTAAAGGGCAGCATACAAGGTAACGCAGTATTATTATAAAGTCCCATATGTGCCACCTAATGCGCCATATGTGCGGGGAACTAAAGATCCCAGCGCATACAGCCTCCCATGTAAAATGTCAGCAAGTGCCTGGTAGCACACAGGGAACTGAAACAGATACAGCAGTTTACTTGCGGTTCTATGCTGTATGGTAATATTAACTGGAACCAATGCCACAGACAAATCAACAGACCAATGTCTAGTATTTAATGAAAAAGATAATTTCATTACCCATAGTCAGGTGCCAAAGAGAGCCTCCAACCCAGAGGCTTTCGCTCTTGCTTCCTCAGGGGGCGTTGCCATAACACTCTCTAGGTCTCCATTAATCTGTCAGGACCTTCCGATTACATGGTCGACATTGTCCAATAATATTCACTATATGCTGCACATGCGCACCCGCCCACCACGGTCACGGCTGCTCCTCCACCCATCAATTCCCCGCAGCAGCCACAGGACGCCATCGGCGCCAGACAGCAACCATGCAAGTGCGGCAGGGAACCGCCAGCAGAGGGCTAGACACCGCAACCCACGGCCACGGGGGCGCGTGTGCATCATCCCCAGTAAAAATAATCGGTGCATAGGTATTACCCCATTGGTTAGGCGTCAGGCTGTTGCTGGATTCGAAATGGGTCCAGAACCTTCTGTGGTCTCCTATTCCAGTCCAGCTGGGGCTGATGCTGCTCAGCATCATCATTAGCCCCAACGCCTAGCTGGTCCACGAGATGTACAGATTGTCTCTCAGGTATTTGTGCCTAGCAATGTTAAGCATAAGTTGCGGAGGGAGACAGGGCTGTTGGAGCCTAAATCCAGGATTCGCCGCACTGAGCATGCCCGTGACCTGGCGGACCGTGATTGGTGGTTTGGAAACCACCTGGTTTGGAATCCACCTGACCCGGTGACCTGGCACCGCCTGATTGGTCCACGGGTGGCGTCACCAATGGTGTGACGGGCAGGGCTTAGTCTTTAAAAGGCCCGCCCACAAACATGGCGGCGTTCTCTGATCATAGAGCATGTGATGCTGTTGTGTGGACGACTGTGTTCTACGTAGTTTCCATAGGCACGTGTAGTGGAAATAGGCAGGTAACTTCGTCTAGCAGTCTGGCTCTGCCAAAGGGGTCGCCTAACACCCTGAGCAGCCTGCAGATGTCCTATCCACGGCTATCGCCTGTCAGCCACGTGGAGTAGTACCCTTCAGTCCGGTAGCACGCCGGCTGGAGGCACGCGCCGCAAGTGTAGTCCCTGTGCTGTAACAGGACTACAGATAGTTTTTCACCGCTTATCTCTCGTGCTGCTAACGGAGATAGTGTGAATTGCTATACCTGTTCCAGTGTGCAGTAACACAAAAGGGTTGATCATTTAAGTTGGTTGCTTTCCTTTTCACCCGGAAAGTGTTCGGCAGCAGTCCACCAGGCTGCATCGCGGACCCCGGGGTCGGTTGCGTTCCATTATAATAAAGTTGTCTGCAACCGCCCACCTAACAGTATCGGAGAGCCAGGGTCTTGCCGAACATGGCCGACAACCTGCAACTGCTGCACTATATACAGCGAATTGAGGCCAGACTTAAGTCTCTGGAACAAGCTGTCCCGGTCGCTGATATCACTGCAGTAGCTACCAAGGAGGCTTCTCTAGCAGCCAATATTATTAACTCGGCTGCAGTGAATACTGCAACCACTGCAAGTGCTCCATTACCCCGTTTTGGTCTCCCGGAATAATATTCTGGAGACAGTAAATCTTGCAGGGGTTTTATTAATTTATGCTCCATTCAGTTGGAGATGATGGATGCACGGTTCCCCTCCGAAAGAGCCAAAGTGGGTTATGTCATCTCATTACTCTCCCACAGGCCTCTGGAGTGGGCTACTCCTCTATGGGAGCGTAATGATCCGGTTGTAGCAAATGCGGGTCTTTTCCTTAAGACCCTAAAAAGTATATTCCTAGGTCCTCAGGTCACGCATAATACGGCTCTTAAGCTTCTTGCGTTGATCCAGGGTTCGGCCACCGCCAGCCACTATGCCATCCAGTTTAGAACCCTAGCGGCTGAACTGGATTGGTCCAAACGGTCGCTTATCCCGGTGTTCTGGAAGGGTCTGGCTGGGCATATTAAAAATGCTCTATCTACCAGAGAGATTCCAACCTCCCTGGAGGAGTTAATCTCTCTTGCTAACCGAATAGATTTGCATCATGCAGAACACAAGTTAGAGCTGGAGGTCACCAGACCTCAGTATCGGTTGGCACCATCCTTCTCTAGACCCATTTCCAAACCCAAGACTCCCGACCCGGAGCCTGAGGCTATGGATATATCCCGGACTGAGTCTAGCTCTTCTCGTTCCCGACCTGCACATCTCTTGGAGTCCCCCATTAATAAGGGTTCCAAGCAGTCGGGTAAACGAGTGTGTCTAACCACCGTTGGAGGAGGTGTGCTAGATTCTGGGGCTTCTTCCTCCAAATTATTGTATAAGGTGTCCTTGTCCTTCGGAGCAACCACGGTTACTGCCAAGGCGTGGGTGGATTCTGGTGCCGACGGCAATTTTTTGTCATCTACGTTTGCCCAGAGACATGCTATCCCTATAGAGTTACTGCCAAGACCAATGAACATTAGGGTAGTCAACGGTTCACTCCTGGACACGCAAATCACCCACCAGTCGATTCCCCTCACCATGTCATTTCCTCATGGTCACCGGGAGGTTATCTCCTATCTTCTTATTCCCGGGGGATTAGATGAGGTGTTACTGGGTCTTCCATGGTTACGTTGTCACACTCCACACATTGACTGGAATACGGGGAGAATTTCTTCCTGGAGTGAGCATTGTGTGTCTCAGTGTATGGTTACTGTCACCCGGAGGGTAGTCTCTGACCCTTCTACCAATGTGGCCCCCGGCACAGATCCTCTGTCTGTCCCCGAGACCCAGGTCTTGTCAGATTATGTCAAAAAGAACCAGGTTCCTTCAGGGAGGACGTTTGTGCCCCCTAATCTACAAAATGAGGTGCTCTCCTGGGCTCATGCCCCTAAGATCGGAGCCCATCTTGGGGTCAAACGTACCACAAAGTCCCTTCAACGGTCCTATTGGTGGCCCCGGTGGCGCCAGGACGTTAAGGAATATGTTCTTGCGTGTGCCTTCTGTGTGAGAGATAAATCTTTCCGTCAAAGTCTGGCTGGCTTTGTCCACCCATTTCCCGTGGCGGACTCCACAGATAAAGAGTCGGCTGACTCTCTTCGTCGTCTTGCTCCCGTATTCTACCCGGGCGACAGAGTGTGGCTCTTGGCCCGCAATACTAGATTATGTGGGAGATCTGCTAAGTTTGCTCATCGCTTTATTGGTCCATTCAAAATTTTGGCCCAGGTAAACCCTGTAATGTACCGGTTACAGTTACCACGACACCTGAGGAGTCACGACACTTTCGATGTGTCGCTCCTTAGACCCGTTCACCTGTCAAAACTCGCTGAACCCCAACCTGCTACAGTCACCAGGGGTGATAATCTCGAGCTGCAGGCTATTATGGGGTCTAAAATGGTTCTTGGGAAAAATGGGTACCCTGTACACCGGAGGGGTTACGGATCTGAGGATCTTCCTTGTGAACCGGTGGACCACATTCCTGCTCGTTGAGGAAAATGAGCGTCAAGTGGAGGGGAATAATGTGAGGTGTCGGGCTGTTGTTGGATTCGAAATGAGTCCAGAACCTTCTGTGGTCTCTCAGTCCGGTCCAGCCAGGGCTGATGCTGCTCAGCATTGTCATCATCCCCAATGCCTAGCTGGTCCACGAGATGTACAAATTGTCTCTTGGGTATTTGTGCCTAGCAATGTTAAGCATAAGTTGTGGAGGGAGACAGGGCTGTTGGAGCCTAAGTCCAGGATTCGCCGCACTGAGCATGCCCGTAACCTGGCGGACCGTGATTGGTGGTTTGGAAACCACCTGACCCGGTGACCTGGCACCGCCTGATTGGTCCACGGGTGGCGTCACCAATGGTGCGACGTTGGGCAGGGCTTAGTCTTTAAAAGGCCCGCCCACAAACATGGCGGCGCTCTCTGATCATAGAGCATGTGATGCTGTTGTGTGGATGACTGTTTTCCACGTAGTTTCCATAGGCAGGTGTAGTGGAAATAGGCAGGTAGCTTCGTCTAGCAGTCTGGCTCTGCCAAAGGGGTTGCCTAACACCCCGAGCAGCCTGCAGATGTCCTATCCACGGCTATCGCCTGTCAGCCACGTGGAGTAGTACCCTTCAGTCCGGTAGCACGCCGGCTGGAGGCACCTGTACCCGTCGGCGTAGTCACACACACATCCTAGCGCCGCCAGTGTAGTCCCTGTGCTTTAACAGGACTACAGATAGTTTTTCACCGCTTATCTCTCGTGCTGCTAACGGAGATAGTGTGACTTGCTATACCTGTTCCAGTGTGCAGTAACACGGAAGGGTTGATCATTTAAGTTGGTTGCTTTCCTTTTCACCCGGAAAGTGTTCGGCAGCAGTCCACCAGGCTGCATCGCGGACCTCGGGGTCGGTTGCGTTCCATTATGATAAAGTTGTCTGCAACCGCCCGCCTAACACCATGTATTCTTGCAAAGGGCTTACCAGTTACCTTTACCACAGTGCCTGTTGATTATAATTATAATATATTAACCAAGCATAAGGTGCAAATGTGCTAAAGTGCATACTTGTACATACCTAACAACATTTTATCTCTTAATATTATAGTTTTACTCTCCTTCTTTCCTCTACCTTTTGGTCTTCCATGTTTCCATAAATGAGAAAGACTAATATAGTATACAGTTAAATTGAAAACAAGAATCAGTCAATATGTGTCTACCTTTACATTCCACATCAATACATACTCCACTGTACAAATCAATTCATTCCCAATAAATATTAATACTGTGTTATGAAGATGTAACCAATTATATGGCATGTATAAAGAGACATTTCGAGGTGAAGTTAGATATAAAGAAAGAGAGTTAGTACATATTTGATGTTCTTGGATTCCATCAGTGCAATCCCAAGTCATTTATGGTTAGGGGAATAGAATGTATAAAATGTGGCATTAGAGGTGGGGATATAAAGCGTCTCCTAGCACAAAAAGAATGCCGGTGGATCACCATTCTGGGAACAATGGTCCTGCAGGGGCTAAATGAGTCATTGGGATTCTCCTCATATTTGTAATTTGGATATTTCTGAAATTCTCTCTACTTCCCCCCTATACTAAGGTGGATTATTTTATTAATATGGTCTCTATTACAATATTGATTTATATTTTTATATGTGTTTTTAATATATCATACTCATTTTTTTAATTTTACGTATTTTTTCCTTCCTTAAGATTGCCCTATATTTTACTTATCATGTGCAAAGGTCTGGGACATCATGTGGGACAGGACCTTCTGGGTTGTACATCATATATGTAGTGACTCTCTTTCTTTATATCTAACATCACCTCAAAATGTCTCTTTATACATGCCATATAATTGGTTGCATCCTCATAACACAGTATTAATATTTATTGGGAATGAATTGATCTGTACAGTGGAGTAAGTATTGATGTGGAATGTAACGGTAGACACATATTGACTGATTCTTGTTTTCAATTTAACTGTATACTATATTGGTCTTTCTCATTTATGGAAACATATGGAAGACCAAAAGATAGAGGAAAGAAGGAGAGTAAAACTATAATATTAACCCCTTAAGGACCCTGGGATTTTCCGTTTTTGTATTTTCGTTTTTTGCTCCCCTTGTTCCCAGAGCCATATTTTTATTTTTTGGTCAATATGGCCGTGTGAAGGCTTATTTTTTGCGGGACGAGTTGTACTTTTGAACTACATTACTGGTTTTACCATATCGTGTACGGGAAAACGGGAAAAAAATTCCAAGTACGGTGAAATTGCAAAAAAAGTGCAATACCACAGATGGTTTTTTTTTTTTGTTTACCACATTCACTGAATGCTAAAACTGACCTGCCATTCTTATTCTCCAGGTCATTACGAGTTTGTAGACACCAAACATGTATAGGTTCTTTTTTATTTAAGTGGTGAAAAAAAAATCCAAAGTTTGCTAAAAAAAAAATGGTGCTATTTTCCTAGACTCATAGAGTCTCCATTTTTCAGGATCTGGGGCCGGGTGAGGGCTTATTTTTTGCGCGCCAAGCTGAAGTTTTTATTGATACCATTTTGGGGTAGATCCAATGCTTTGTTCGCCCGTTATTGCATTTTATTGCAATGTTGCGGCGACCAAAAAACTTAATTCTGGCATTTAGAATTTTTTTCTCGTTACGCCGTTTACCGATCGGATTAATTCTTTTTTTATATTGATAGATCGGGCGATTCTGAACGCGGTGATACCAAATATGTGTATGTGTTTTTTTTTTTATTGTTTTATTTTGAATGGGGCGAAAGGGGGGTGTCCGATCGCCTAAGCTACATAGAGGTGATGAGCAGATCACCTCTATGTAGCAGAAATGCTCCTGTGCTATGAGCGCCGACCACTAGGTGGTGCTCATAGCGATCAAAACATGACAACCACTGGGGTCTGCTGCAGACCCAGGGTTGTCATGCCCACCCATCAGTGACCCGCGATCACGTGACGGGGTCACCGAGGGGGGGGTAAGTGACGCGCTTCCGACGCAGCGCTGTTAAATGCCGCTGTCAGAGATTGACAGCGGCATTTAACATGTTAACAGCTGCGGGTGGATCGCGATTGCACCCGCGGCTGTTGCGGGCACATGTCAGCTGTAATAATCAGCTGACATGTGCCCGGTTCAGTGTGGCCTCAGCGCCGGAGCCCGCGCTGAACAGGGGGTGACAGCCTGGTGCGTGCTATTACGCCCCAGGCTGTAAAGGGGTTAAGAGAAAAAATGTTGTTAGGTATATAAAAGTCTGCACTTTAGCACATTTGCACCTTATGCTTGGTTAATGTATTATAATTATAATCAACAGGCACTGTGGTAAAGGTAACTGGTAAGCCCTTTGCAAGAATGCATGGGGTAATACCTATGCACCGATTATTTTTACTGGGGATGATGCACACGCGCCCCCGTGGCCGTGGGTTGCGGTGTCTAGCCCTCTGCCGGCGGTTCCCTGCCGCACTTGCATGGTTGCTGTCTGGCGCCGATGGCGTCCTGTGGCTGCTGCGGGGAATTGATGGGTGGAGGAGCGGCCGTGACCGTGGTGTGCGGGTGCGCATGTGCAGCATATAGTGAATATTATTGGACAATGTCGACCATGTAATCGGAAGGTCTTGACAGATTAATGGAGACCTAGAGAGTGTTATGGCAACGCCCCCTGAGGAAGCAAGAGCGAAAGCCTCTGGGTTGGAGGCTCTCTTTGGCACCTGACTATGGGTAATGAAATTATCTTTTTCATTAAATACTAGACATTGGTCTGTTGATTTGTCTGTGGCATTGGTTCCAGTTAATATTACCATACAGCATAGAACCGCAAGTAAACTGCTGTATCTGTTTCAGTTCCCTGTGTGCTACCAGGCACTTGCTGACATTTTACTTGCGAGGCTGTATGCGCTGGGATCTTTAGTTCCCCGCACATATGGCGCATTAGGTGGCACATATGGGACTTTATAATACTACTGTGTTACCTTGTATTCTGCCCTTTAACTTGCTGTAAAACATTGCTACGAATATACTCCCTGTTGTCAAGTGGATTCCTCCTGCCCATATACTGGGTATTTATACTGTCTAGCTTCATATATATTTCTATTTTTTTGTACTTGAGTATGTAATGTTTTTAATATATTGCTTAATAAAATATTATGTTTTAATGAGAATTATGAACTCAATGACCTCCGTATTTTGTAAATTGCAAGATGAGTTTCTCTATTTGATAACAGGGCACAAGCTCCTTTTGACATAAAAAACTAAGAATGATGGTCTGGAATATGTTCTATCTGATGATCCACATTCTCTTGAGATGCAGCTAACAAATACATGACCTGACATTTTCCTTTAGAATTTGCTGGTATAATTCATTATGTACAATAAAAAATTATATTGTTGTACCGTGTTAGCCAGAAAAATTGATGTAAATACTTTTATGACAAAAGTATTCTTGGAGTGATATCTTTATTGGTTAATCAGAACAAATTATATATTTGCAAGCTTTCAGAGCACATAGGCTCCTTCTTCAGGCTGGTTCAGAAATTAATTAATAAGCTAAGAGCACAGCATTTAGGAGATATTGTAACACACGACATTTGTTCATGAGGTGAAAGGGGTGATGCCTCTTAAAGATAAGCCTAGTAAATATAATTAGGGATTTTTTTTACAAATGGAGCAGCAATGGGAATGTTCTCTTAATTATCTGGAGTCCGTGTTGGTGGCGGTGTGAATTGTTTCCATGTAATGAGTCATAGATCCAGGTGTTGAATTGAGTCTTATTAAAAAATTAAAATCCTTATCAGTTTGAATTCCCAAATCCTTCTCTCTCTGTGGTCTTTAAAATGACCTTTTAAGTATTAAGACTTTTAAATCTCTCATACAGTGTCCAAGTCCAGAGAAATGTTTTCTCACAGACTTGTCCAGTTCATTCTTAATTGTGTTTCTGTGTAGATTCATCCTTTGTCATTTTTGCATGGTTTTATTCAGAATTTATTGTTCCATCAATGATAGCAAGCTGTTGTCGCCCAGATAGAGCAAAACAAGCCCAAACGATGAGACTACCACCACAGTATTTCAGATACTATGTGTTTTTTATGTTGTAGTGAAGTATTTTCTTGCTCTATTTTGGTCTCATTCATCTACAAAACATTTTTTATTCGTTCACCCATGACAGCATCATGAGAGAGGGGATACGCCCATCAAGGAAAGGAAACTTACAGGCTTAAAAGAGCAGCACCTCTCTCCCGCTTCAGTTTGGTTTCCTGTCCTTGACGGGGGGAACCTGTGCAGGCTTACCTGTGTGGATGACAGCAGCAGCAGTAGCAGCATTGGAAAATCTCTTCCCAGGCCTGGCTGACCGGATTAGGTGGGGATGCCTTCTTCACCTCGGTCAGTGCAGGGCTTCTGGTGGCGCCACGGTGGGCTCAAGGGGGCCAATCTGTGTGGGTGCGCTGTCTGAGCTGCTCCCCCTGCCTGGGGTAGAGCGACTCCAGCACGGGCTGGATTGTCTACTGCTTCCCAGCGTGCGGGGGGAAGCATTGGCCGACGGACCAGCAGCGCGGCTGGTAACACGTGTGGGGGTGCCTCCGGGGCGTGGCCGGCAAGGTGACGCAGCCGGCATTGTTATTCAAGGCGGGACTAGTGATGTGGGCGGCCGAAAGCTAGAGGAAGCTGGTGGCACGCCCAGGGGGGCGTTTTTGCACCAGGCATAGTGTCAGGTGGCGTGTAGGGGCGTTCCCTGTTGAGGGAACGCTGTTAGAAGCCCGGAAGTCACATGGGGGTCACGTGACCCGGAAGTTCAGTGGACAGTATATAGTAAACTGGTGCCACTGAGCAGGTGCTTCCCGGCCATCTGTTTTGTCATGATGGATGAGAATCTGCAAATAGAGCAGGAGCTCCAACACCATCTGCTGCCTAGGGAGCTCCTAGAGAGTTCGGTGAATCGTCGCCCTCGCACCAGCAGTGAGGCGAAGCACGGATCTGGAAGCAGGTCCAGCAGATGGGACGAATCGGCAGCCTCTAGGGAAAACCCCTCGGCTGAGAAAAGTCCTTCGTCTGTGCTGGTACCGACTAGAGCTGTGGAGTCGGTAAGCTAAACCTCTGACTCCCTCATATATGGCTCATGTTTAAGTGATAAATTTACTGTTGTATAGATTCATCTCAGCTAAAAATCTAGACCCTTAGATCAGGAATAGGACAGACATTTATAGGACATTTCATAACTTTCCTAAATTGTTATGAAAAATATATTCCCTGCAAACTGCATTGAACTACTGTACCCAATTTATTATATATTTTATGAGTCGAAGTTGGTCCATTTTATACCGACATGGGCTACGACTCCACAACCCTGGTACCGACCAGTTGAATACGGGGTAAGTGATCTTCGTGAATGTTCACTTGGTAATGGCGTTCCCTTCTTTCTGTAACGGGTCTGGGAGGAGGAACCTCTGAGCAACTTATACAAGGGGGCAGTCCTTGTAAGGAAGCGGGTGGCGACCAGGGAAGACAGGCAGGCAGTCACAGCAGGTGACCGGGACAGTCTCTGGGTAAACGGGCAGGAGGTCACGGCAAGTGACCGGGACAGTCTCTGGGTAAACGGGCAGGAGGTCACAGCAAGTGACCGGGACAGTCTCTGGGTAAACGGGCAGGAGGTCACAGCAAGTGACCGGGACAGTCTCTGGGTAAACGGGCAGGAGGTCACGGCAAGTGACCGGGGCAGTCTCTGGGTAAACGGGCAGGAGGTCACAGCAAGTGACCGGGACAGTCTCTGGGTAAACGGGCAGGAGGTCACAGCAAGTGACCGGGACAGTCTCTGGGTAAACGGGCAGGTACGACCTGTGACGGCTGAGCCTCCAGGTAGGCTAGCAGGCAGATGGCAGATGAGTGCTCCCAGGTGAGCAGGCGAGAGTCTCACGATAAGCAGGTGGTCACAGCATGTGACGGCGGAGCCTCCAGGTAGGCTAACAGGCAGGTAGCAGATGAGCGCTCCCAGGTGAGCGGGCAAGAGTCTCTGGACTGGCAGGTGGTCACGGCACGTGACGGCCGAGCCTCCAGGTAGGCTAACAGGCAGGTAGCAGATGAGCGCTCCCAGGTGAGCGGGCAAGCTGGTCCATAGACAGACTGACAGGTGTCGGAAGGCAGACCGTCGGACCTCAGGCTAGCAAGCAGGAAAGCGGATGACAGGCAGGAATCAGGCAGCAAACTGGCAGGAGACTGGCAGGTAACAGGCAGGTAACAGGCAACGGGACCTGAGGGCTGAAGCAGAGTAGTGAACAGTGCAACAACATTGCTCGGGCACCTCCATTTTGGAGGAGGTGCCTTATATATGGAGGGATCCTCCGGCCATTGGCCGGGGACTCCTTAGGGCGACGCGCGCGGCCCCTTTAAGAGAGGGGGAGCGCGCGCGCGCACCCTAAGCACAGTGACCGGGGGAGAGCGGGCGCTGCAAGCGGAGCGGGAGGAAGCCGCCGGGCACGGAGCAGAGAGGTGAGGGGAACAGCGTCCCTGCCTAGCAGGAGGCAGGGACGCCGACGCTACAGTACCCCCCCCTTTAGGCCCCCCCTTTTTTAGGCCAGACAGAAATTTAGCAAGGATGAGAGGGGCATGGATGTTCTCCCGGGGCTCCCATTTTCTCTCCTCAGGACCAAACCCCTTCCAATCCACTAGAAAAAAGGTCTTTCCTCTTACCCTTTTGGTGGCCAGAATGTTCTCTACCTCAAACTCGTCTTCAGCAGAAACCGGAGCAGGAGGCGTACATGTAGACTTGGAAAAGGAGTTAAGTACCACGGGTTTGAGAAGAGATACATGGAAGGAGTTAGGGATCCGTAAGTTGGCCGGGAGTTTCAATTTATAGGCCACCGGGTTGATCTGTTTGATAACCTCTAGTGGGCCGATGAACCGAGGCCCTAACTTATAGGAAGGAATCTTGAGCCGGACATATTTGGATGAGAGCCAGACTTTATCTCCGGGACGGAATTGTGGAGGATCCAGGCGTTTTTTGTCGGCGTGTCTCTTCATCCGCTCGGACAACTGAAGGAGTGCGGATCGGGTACTCTCCCAAATGGAGGAAAATTTGATAACGAGAGATTCCGCAGCCGGGTTGTCCACAGAGGTGGAGACAGGAAAAGGGATCCGAGGATGCTGACCGAAGACTACAAAAAACGGGGATTTAGAAGAAGATTCGCTCTCGTGATTGTTGTAAGAGAACTCGGCCCATGGTAGGAGATCCACCCAGTCAGAATGGTGGGCATTAACGAAGTGCCGGAGGTAACTAGTCAAATTCTGATTGATCCGCTCCACTTGACCATTGGACTGTGGGTGGTAAGCGGAGGAGAAGTCCAGGGTGACGTCGAGCAGTTTACATGTGGCTCTCCAGAAGCGTGAGGTGAACTGAACCCCACGATCCGACACGATGTGGAGAGGCAGACCATGGAGACGGAAGATGTGGCGGATAAAGTCCTTAGCTAGCTCGGGAGCAGACGGGAGGCCTGGCAGGGGAATAAAATGAGCCATTTTGGAAAAGCGGTCAGCGACCACCCAAATGACCGTACCACCGGCAGAGACGGGGAGATCTGTTATGAAGTCCATGTTGCCACGGGGCAGCAGGCACAGGCAGAGGAAGAAGGCGGCCGGCAGGCAGGTGTCTCGGAACTTTGTTGCGGGCGCAGGACACACAAGCAGAAACAAAGTCAATTACATCCTTGTGCAGGGTAGGCCACCAGTAGTACCGGGTAATAAGCTGGAGGGTCTTTTTCTGACCGGCGTGCCCAGCTAGCTTAGACGAGTGACCCCAGTGTAGAATATTCTCCCGATCGGACTCCGTTACGAACGTCTTACCGGGAGGGAGACGATTTAGGCCCACGGGGGCTACCTGCATTACTCTGGCGGGATCGATGATGTGTTTAGGCTCCTCCTCAAGATCAGACACCAGAAAGGATCGGGACAGGGCGTCAGCTTTGATGTTTTTGTCAGCCGGACGAAAATGAAGAATGAAATCAAAGCGGGCAAAAAACAAAGACCACCGGGCTTGGCGCGGGTTAAGTCTCTGGGCGCTCTGGAGATATGCCAAGTTCTTGTGGTCAGTGTAAATTATTACCGGGTGGAGAGCCCCCTCGAGCAGGTAACGCCACTCCTCCATCTTAATGGCCAACAATTCTCGGTCTCCTGTAGAATAATTGCGCTCAGAAGAGGAGAAAAGTTTGGAGAAAAAGCCGCAGGTTACCTTTCTTCCGGAAGAAGATTTTTGGGTAAGTACCGCCCCAGCTCCGGAGGAGGAGGCGTCAAC
This sequence comes from Phyllobates terribilis, assembly GCF_046119375.1. Lineage (NCBI taxonomy): Eukaryota > Metazoa > Chordata > Amphibia > Anura > Dendrobatidae > Phyllobates > Phyllobates terribilis. The sequence goes on from NW_027362762.1 coordinate 642,811,519, forward strand.
TTCTAGGAAGAATTGTTTGTTGCCGTCCGGACGATGCAGCACCGAGGCGGAAGAGAAGGCCTGTTTTAAGGAAAGAAATGCCTCCTCTGCTTCGGGCGGCCATTCTCTGGGGTTCGTACCTTTACGGGTGAGAGCAGAGATAGGGGCGGTCCGGGAAGAGAAGTGCGGTATGAACAGGCGGTAATAGTTGGCGAAGCCCAGGAACCGCTGAATAGCCTTCAACCCCTCTGGTCGGGGCCACTTCTGGATGGCAGACAGTTTCTCAGGATCCATTTGTAGACCAGCCTGAGAGATTATGTAGCCTAGAAATGGAAGAGAGGTCTGCTCAAAGATGCACTTCTCATATTTAGCGTAGAGCTGGTTCTGCCTGAGCCTGAGCAGGACCTGACGAACGTCCCTCCGGTGAGTAGGAAGATCCGGAGAGAAGACCAAGATATCGTCCAGGTACACCACCACGCAGGAGTAGAGAAGATCACGGAAGATGTCATTGACCAACTCTTGAAAGACGGCAGGAGCGTTACAGAGACCGAAGGGCATCACAAGGTACTCATAGTGGCCGTCCCGGGTATTGAATGCCGTCTTCCACTCATCCCCCTGACGGATACGGACCAGGTTATACGCCCCACGGAGATCCAGTTTGGTGAAGATTCTAGCCCCCCTCAGACGGTCAAATAATTCAGGAATAAGCGGAAGGGGGTATTTATTCTTCACAGTAATCTGGTTTAGGCCTCTATAGTCTATACATGGACGGAGTGAGCCGTCCTTCTTTTTGACAAAGAAGAAGCCTGCTCCCGCCGGGGAGGTAGATTTCCGGATAAATCCCCGGGCCAGGTTCTCCTCAATATATTCAGACATGGACCGGGTTTCAGCAGCGGACAAAGGGTAGATTCGCCCACGGGGAGTAGTAGAGCCGGGCATCAGGTCGATTGGGCAGTCGTATGGTCTATGAGGAGGTAAAGTCTCTGCCTCTTTTTTATTGAAGACATCCGCATAAGACCAATAGGGAACCGGAAGACCGGGCAGATTGGCTGGGGTAGGAGAAGGACGGGCAGGACGAACGGGAACTAGACAAGTCTTATGGCAGTCCTGTCCCCAGCGAAGGACCTCTCCGGTCTGCCAGTCAAGCACGGGTGCATGTTTCTGGAGCCAAGGCAGGCCAAGCAATAGTGCGTGAGAGAGTCCAGGCAGAACATGAAAGGAGATGCTCTCAGACTGCAGCATTCCCACCTGCAGAGTCAGAGATTCGGTGATGAGTTGGATGGGATGTGGTAAGAGGCCCCCATCCACGGCGGCGACAGATAAAGGTACGGCCAGAGGTTTGGTGGGAATGTGGTATTTTTCTACCAGGGATTGAGAGATGAGATTTCCAGCAGCTCCAGAGTCAAGTTGAGCCAGTTCAAAATAGCGGTTCTCTCCGCAGAAGATAGAAACAGACAGCATCAGGGATGGAGAGGGTTTACTTTTGTCTAGGGCGACCTCTCCGAGCGATCCTAGACACAGGCGTTTCCCGACCTCTCAGGGCAGGAACGGATCCGGTACTCCTTACTGCCACAGTAGAAACAGCTCCCCTCGGCACGACGTAAGTCTTGACGGGTCTTGACCATCTTGGTCTGGTCGACCTGTATAGGCTCAGGTGAGTGTGCCTGGAGAGTGACGGGTCTCTGGGAGGTAGGGACTAGACGTGGAATCCTCCTCTCACGGGTGACCTCCCTAGCGCGCTCCTGGAACCGGATGTCAATCCGGGTGGCAAGTGTAATCAAGTCGTCGAGAGTGGTAGGAATGTCCCGACCAGCGAGTTCATCTTTAATACGGCCGGACAGACCCTCCCAGAAGACGGACACCAGGGCGTCGTTATCCCAGGCCAGCTCCGAAGCAAGGGTACGGAACCGTATGGCATATTGGCCCACGGTGAGACTCCCTTGACGGAGGCGTAGCAGAGATGAGGCGGATGAGGTCCTCCGTCCGGGTTCGTCGAAGACCTTCCGGAAAGCCGTGAGAAAGGCTGGCAGGTCGGACACCAGGGGGTCTCCTCTCTCCCATAGAGGATTTAGCCAAGCCAGTGCCTCTCCCGTGAGATGGGAGATGATGAAGGCTACTTTGGCCCGGTCGGAATTAAACTGGTGGGACTGGTGTTCAAAGTGCAGGGTGCACTGGTTAATGAAGCCCCGAGCTTGAGCGGAGTCGCCTCCGAAGCGAGGAGGTGCAGAAAGCCGGATTCCAGAGCAGGATACTATGGTATTGGTGGTTGCTGGTGGGGCAGTCAAAGTGTACAGGCGAGTATTGACATTCCGCAGGTGACCCAGGATGGACTCCTGTTGGGACCTCTGTCGGGAAAGTTCATGACAACGGTCCGAGAGCGAGGGAGCTTGGGTGCCACCGGGTTCCATGGCCCGAGCAAACTGTAACGGGTCTGGGAGGCGGAACCTCTGAGCAACTTATACAAGGGGGCAGTCCTTGTAAGGAAGCGGGTGGCGACCAGGGAAGACAGGCAGGCAGTCACAGCAGGTGACCGGGACAGTCTCTGGGTAAACGGGCAGGAGGTCACGGCAAGTGACCGGGACAGTCTCTGGGTAAACGGGCAGGAGGTCACAGCAAGTGACCCGGACAGTCTCTGGGTAAACGGGCAGGAGGTCACGGCAAGTGACCAGGGCAGTCTCTGGGTAAACGGGCAGGAGGTCACAGCAAGTGACTGGGACAGTCTCTGGGTAAACGGGCAAGTACGACCTGTGACGGCTGAGCCTCCAGGTAGGCTAGCAGGCAGATGGCAGATGAGTGCTCCCAGGTGAGCAGGCGAGAGTCTCAGGATAAGCAGGTGGTCACAGCATGTGACGGCGGAGCCTCCAGGTAGGCTAACAGGCAGGTAGCAGATGAGCGCTCCCAGGTGAGCGGGCAAGAGTCTCTGGACTGGCAGGTGGTCACGGCACGTGACGGCGGAGCCTCCAGGTAGGCTAACAGGCAGGTAGCAGATGAGCGCTCCCAGGTGAGCGGGCAAGCTGGTCCATAGACAGACTGACAGGTGTCGGAAGGCAGACCGTCGGACCTCAGGCTAGCAAGCAGGAAAGCGGATGACAGGCAGGAATCAGGCAGCAAACTGGCAGGAGACTGGCAGGTAACAGGCAGGTAACAGGCAGGTAACAGGCAAGTAACAGGCAGGTAACAGGCAGGTAACAGGCAACGGGACCTGAGGGCTGAAGCAGAGTAGTGAACAGTGCAACAACATTGCTCGGGCACCTCCATTTTGGAGGAGGTGCCTTATATATGAGGGATCCTCCGGCCATTGGCCGGGGACTCCTTAGGGCGACGCGCGCGGCCCCTTTAAGAGAGGGGGAGCGCGCGCCCTAAGCACAGTGACCGGGGGAGAGCGGGCGCTGCAAGCGGAGCGGGAGGAAGCCGCCGGGCACGGAGCAGAGAGGTGAGGGGAACAGCGTCCCTGCCTAGCAGGAGGCAGGGACGCCGACGCTACACTTTCTTCCTATCTTTTAGGGGAAGAAGTGCGTCTCTAAAGTAAAGCACAAGGAATGCGCTTTGTGTAAAGCCTTATTACCAGACACTTACCCCAAAAGGCTCTGTCAGTTATGCATTAATGAGACTGTGGCTGAAGAGACCCCTAACTTCTCAGCTTAATAAAATCCCTTATTAAGACCGAGATCACCAAAGCCCTCTTGAACAAAAAGAGAGACATAGAGAACTCTCCTTCAGACAATTCCCTGGTTTCTGAGGGTCAGATTAGCTCTGAGGATCTCTCTGAGTCAGCATCCTCTTAGGATAATGATTCAAGTTGCCACTGCTTTCCTCTAAACAAGGTGGACGCATTGGTCAAAGCAGTTTGTTCCACAATAGGCATTGTGGATACGAGGGCAGAGAAATCTGTCCAGGACTTAATGTTTAAGGGTCTGGACCAGAAAAAGAAAAGATGCTTTCCCTTGAATGAAAGAATTCAAGGGTTAGTACAAAGGGAGTGGGAGAAACCTGAGAAAAAGGCTTCTCTTCCACCTTCGCTTAAACGGAAATATCCCTTTGATGATTCATCCTCCTCCTGCTGGGATAAAGCCCCTAAATTGGACGCAGCCATAACCAAGGCTTCCAAGTCGTCTTCTCTACCATTTGATGATATGGGGGCATTAAAGGATCCACTTGATAGAAAGGCAGACGCCTTCCTCAAAGGGGCTTGGGAGACTTCAGCAGGGGCCCTGAGACCAGCAGTAGCATCAAGATGCACTTCTAGATCCCTCATGATTTGGCTGCAACAACTGGAGTCCCAGATAAAGAATAAAGTAACTAGGAAAGATGTCCTATCTAACTTCCCTTTAAATCAGGGCGCTGCGGCCTTTTTGGCTGATGCTTCTGCAGATGCGGTGAGGTTAGCAGCTAGGCCAGCTGCCTTATCCAATGCTGTTCGCAGAGCCTTATGGCTGAAGTGTTGGCCGGGGGACCTCCAAGCCAGGGCAAAATTTTGCTCCATCCCTTGTGAAGGAGAGTACCTCTTTGGTTCAAATACCGGAGAAAGCGGGAGATACTAAGAGGTTTCCCTTCAGTTTCCATGCCTTCATATAGGTGATCATTCCGGAAAAGGAAGTTCGTCCGGAGAAAGCCAGCCAAGGAGCAGGACAAGTACAAATTCCGCAGGGGGAAAGGTAGAGGACTATTGTTTGGGTCCTCCTCCCAGGGAGCCTGGAAAATGGAACAATGACTCCTTGCCTAGGTGGGAGGAAGGCTTTCCTCTTTCTTCCCCACCTGGGAACACATTTCTTATAGTCGTTGGATCCTTGGTCTGGTTGAATCTGGGTTGATGTTGTAGTTTCAGTATGCCCCACTGGAAAGGTTTATGATAACTCCATCTCATTCTTTCCCAGCGCAGCAGCTGACCCTGGAGTCAGAGGTCCAGGAATTAATCCAGAAAGCAGTCCTACTGGAGGTTCCCGAACCAGAAAGGGGGAAAGTTCTACTCCCCTCTCTTTCTGGTCCCAAAACCTGATGGTTCTTTTAGGACCATTATAAACCTAAGGGCCATGAATAAGTATTTGAGAGTACCCTCATTTAAGATGGAATCTTTAAGTACAGCAATAAAACTTCTTTTTTCTGAGTGTCATATGGTGGTCCTGGACCTTACGGATGAGTATTACCACATACCCATTCATGAGGAGTATCAGAAATACCTCAGGGTGGTGGTAAGGTTAAAGGGTATGATAAGGCACTTCCAGTATGCGACCCTTCCCTTTCGTCTGGCAGTAGCTGTTAAGAGTTTTTACCAAAGTTATGATCTTCGGAAAAAGGATGTGCTTATCATTCCTTACCTGGATGATTTCTTAGTAGTGGGGAGCTTCTTCCACCATTGTAATAAACAGTTGGAGGAGGTAATGTCCACTTTAAGAAACCTTGGTTGCTTACTAAACCTTCAAAAGTCTAGACTAGTGCCCATAAAAACCCAACAATTTTTAGGTGTGGTACTGGATTTGGTAGTGCAGGAATCCCGCCTTCCAGACTCAAATTAGGAGGATTCAACTCCAAGTAGAAGAAGCTATACAAGCCCCCTCTATGTCTTTCAGAAGAGCAATGTCCCTATTGAGAACCTTGACATCGTGTTTCCCAGCAGTTTTATTTGCACAGTATCATTCTAGGACCCAGCAGTGGGATGTTCTGTATAATGAGTCTGTCCTCAAGGGGCATCTAGAGGGTAGATTGACATTATCCCCTCGCTCTTCACTATCCCTTCAGTGGTGGTTGGATGTCCAGGGGAGTCCCCTGGGTGATAAATTCATCATGTATAATAACCACTGATGCGAGTCCCACAGGATGGGGGCCCATCTAGAGGGAGAAATAATCCAGGGTCTCTGGTCAGGGTATGAAAGAATGTTTTCCTCTAATGTTAAAGAGTTGTTGGCATTGGAACGAGCAGTAAGCCTGTTGGTTCCTTGTATCCTTACAGTGCCAAAATGTCAAGGTTTTGTCGGACAACTGTGTTTCAGTGGCATATTTAAACCACCAAGGGGGAACCAGATCAAAAGCTTTAATGAAGGTTTCAGACTGTGTAACATCCCTGGCGGCGTGCTGGCATGGCTTACCACCTCCCACCATGCAAGACCGCCATCTTACCTATCAGTCCAGGCTGCACACTTTGCTCCAGTACCTGTTGTGTGCATGTCTCTTGTCTGATTGCTTAGGGCGGCGGCGCAGTTACTGTCTGATTCTTATAGTTACTGTGTGCGCACTCCTAATGCATCCCCAGCCTATTGCTGTGAGTCAATGGATACTTAAACCCCCTCCACCCAGTAGGAGGGGCCTGAGTAACACTTTCTTTCAGTGTGTTCTGTGCAACTGAGTTGCCAGGTCCTGTCCTGTATCTTGTCTGTTTCCGCCACCCTGGGGGCTGTATACCCAGGCCCGTTATCTGTACCTGTGACTTCTAGTCTGTTTCCGCCACCCTGGGGGCTGAGTTCCCAGGCTCGTTTCTGTATCTTGCTCCGGGTTCAGTTCCTGTCTGAACGGTGTCCCAGCCCGTTACCTGTTTGTCTCTATGTTCGTACCTGCCCTTTTCCTGCAGTGTCTGAACCTGCACCTAACTCCAACTCGTTGTCTCTGTACTTCTGTTTGTGAGTTTTGTGTCCACTCGCTACTTCATTGTAAGTACCTTGTGTGTATCTGGTTCTGCTTGTCCCGTTTCCCTGCCTCCGTATCTACCTCCTGTGTTCTAACTATCTTCCTGTATTTTCCAGTCTGTTCCATGTGAACAGAGCCCTGTCCTGTATGCCTGCACCTTCTGCTCTGTTCTGTTCTGCTTGTCCACCGCACCTGCGGTTTCGCTCTGCTCTGCTTGCCCACCGCACCTGCGGTTTCTCTCTGCTCTGCTTGTTCACCGCACCTGCGGTTTCGCTCTGCTCTGCTTGTTCACCGCACCTGCGGTTTCGCTCTGATCTGCTTGTCCACCGCACCTGCGGTTTCGCTCTGCTCTGCTTTTCCACCGCACCTGCAGTTTTGCTCTGCTCTGCTTGTCCACCGCACCTGCGGTTTCGCTCTGCTCTGCTCCGCTTGTCCTCCTCGCCTGCGGTTCTGCTCTGCTAGTCCACCGCACCCGCAGCTCTGTTCCTGTATCCCAGTCTGTACTGGTCCCTATCCAGCCAGCATTCCTACCAGCCAGTCTGCATACCAGCCATGCCTGCCGGCACACGCCTGTCTGCATACCAGCCATGCCTGCCAGCACCCTCCTGTCTGCATACCAGCCGTGCCTGCCAGTACCCGCCTGTCTGCATACCAGCCGTGCCTGCCAGTACCCACCTGTCTGCATACCAGCCGTGCCTGCCAGTACCCACCTGTCTGCATACCAGCTATGCCTGCCAGTACCCACCTGTCTGCATACCAGCTGTGCCAGCCTGTTCCTGCATTCCCCAGTGTGGGTCAACAGCTGTGACCGGGGTCTGACCTGGAGTAGCACCTGGTCCCTCTGCTCGGTTCCTCCCTGGTTCACGGAGTCGACTGAGCCGCCGTGCGACCTTGGTCGGACCGAGTTGATACTTAGTCACGCCCCTCCAGGCACTCCTCAGTTCATGGTCCAGTGGGTTCACTAACCACGCTCACACCAGTCAGTCCGGGCGTATGCTTAACAGACTGGTTGTTACAGATGGCAGAAAAACATCTCTCCCTTACCGCCTTGCATATAAAAAGGAAAAGAGAATACCACGGTGGACTTCTTAAGTCGGAATACTCCTAAGGGAAAGAGAATTGGTTTTAAATCAGGAAATCTTTTCTCAGATTTCCTTCGTTGCCCTGGTGGTGTTCTTGGGATCATTGTCATGCTGAAAGACCCAGCCACGTTTCATCTTCAATGCCCTTGATGGAAGGAGGTTTGCACTCGAAATCTCACAATACATGGCCCCATTCATTCTTTCATGTACACGGATCAGTCATCCTGGTCCCTTCGGCCTCAAAGCATGATGTTGCCACCCCCATGTTTCACAGTAAGTATGGTGTTCTTTGGATGCAACTCAGCATTCTTTCTCCTCCAAACACAATGAGTGTGTTTCTACCAAACCGTTCTACTTTGGTTTCATTTGACCATATGACATTCTCCCAATACTCTTCTGGATCATCCAAATGCTCTTCAGAGGGGCCCGGACATGTAATGGCTTTAGCAGGGGGACACGTCTGGCACCTCAGGATCTGAGTCACTGGCGGCGTATTGTGTTACTAATGGTAGCCTGTGTAACATTGGTCCCAGCTCTGATCAGGTCATTCACTAGGTCCCCCCCATGTGGTTCTAGGATTTTTGCTCACCATTCTTGAGATCATTTTGACCCCACGGGGTGAGATCTTGTGTGGAGCCCCAGATCGAGGGAGATTATCAGTGGTCTGGTATGTCTTCCATTTTCTAATTATTGCGCCCACAGTTGATTTTTTTTCATACCAAGCTGCTTGCCTATTGCAGATTCAGTCTTCCCAGCCTGGTGCAGGTCTACAATTTTGCTTCTGGTGTCCTTCGACAGCTCTTTGGTCTTCATACTGTGTCTTTTATACTGATAACAAGTTCAAACAGGTGCCAGTACTACAGGTAATGAGTGGAGGACAGAGGAACCTCTTAAAGAAGAAGTTACAGGTCTGTGAGAGCCAGAAATCTTGCTTGTTTGTAGGTGACCAATTACTTATTTTCTACCAAAATTTCAAATTTCTTTCCAAATCAGACAATGTGATTTTCAGGATTTGTTTTCTCATTTTGTCTCTCATAGTTGAGTTCTACCTATGATATCAATTACAGGCCTATCTTATCTTTTTAAGTGGGAGAACTCGCACAATTGGTGGCTGACTAAATACTTTTTCCCCCCACTGTATATATAGATATATCTTTAAAAAAAAAGGATAAAGTTACATAGTTTTGTAAATTTGAATGTTTGTTATCGTACTAACCTTGGCTGTCCTCTCATGCTCTGTAAACCAACTGAGGCGGGAGAGAGGTGCCGCACTTTTAAGCCAGTTGGTTTCCTGTCCTTGATGGGCAGATCCTCTCTCTCGTGGTGCTGTCATGGGTTCTGAAAAATCCTGTTACCAGCAAGTAACTAAGACTTTCAATAGCCTTCTGGCTTATTTAGGTGATCTTTAGCAAAATGCAGACAAAAGGAAGGAAAATCATATACAGACAGTACAGCATGGGATCACAGCTATTTCTTTTTCTAAGGCAAAACATTTCACTGCCTTTTTATAAAGAAGCCCTCACATCAAAGTTTTTATCTTCTTTATACATTGCAAATCATCATATTCTATGGGACGGTATACTTACAATTGCTCATTTTTCTCTTTTCAATTAGGTATATGACATGACGCGATTAAAAACTGACTAGCTGAATCCTTCTAAGCTTTATGTAGAAATATGAGGTCAATTTTCTCTGCACAAGTCATGAGTCACTGCAAAACTCAGTCATGAGAGAGCAGCTGGAGAATGATTTCTGCAGGGAAAAGAGACATCCGGTTTCTACATCTAGCACAGAGAAAGGAGAATAATTAACTGGGTAGAAAGGCTAAATGAGCAAATGTAAGTACACAGTCAGTGCTATGTGATATGATGACTGCAATATATTAAGAGGATAAAAACTTTGATGGGAATGCTTCTTTAAGCAATGTTTTACCACAAAGAAAGAAATAATCAGCTGTAATTACTGTATACTTTTTTGCTACTTTCCTTTCCCAGGAGCTGTGGTATGATCAGACCATGTTCTTACATGGTCAAATGCACCTATTACACAGTACTTAGCAGATGCATATTTATATCAACACAGGGACATTTTTTTAAACACATCCAATTGTGGAACTTATTATTATTCAAAGATCTTTTTATTAAAATGTTGTTTAAAACCAACTTTGTACATGGGGAAAACCCCTTCCTGACATGCGCCGTATATATACGGTGCAGCGGGAGCTGCGGTCCTGCAAAGCACTGTATATATACGATGCTGCTATTTCCGGTCACCGCGCTGCATCACGTGCACGTCGCCTTGGGGGTCTGCACCCCCCCCCCCGTGTCAGAGATCGCTGTGATTGGCTGTTCAATTCTCACCAGCCAGTCACAGAAGTCATAGTGGGTAGGATGATGACCGCAAAATCACTTCGCCTGATTAACCCCTTAGGCGCTTATTGGCCAGAAGCGATTGTTCAGCCAGTCAGCGCCTAAGGGGTTAATCTAAAATAGTGATCACCACTCTGCACGCCATCTTTACCTCAGATTTGGCGTGCTGAGTGATGTGAGACCCTCCTGTGTACCTGAGAAAAAGATATATTGGTGGCCAGTGCGATTTCCCCACCCTCCCCCCGCGATCCAGATCTGTTTGTGGAGGCTCCTGCGATCTCCTGGTTGATCTGTGCTGTGTGCTCAGATCTCCCCCTGCGCTGTGTTGGATATGTGATCACAGCAGCAGCAGTTCCTCAATCCCTGTCCCCCTCCCCCTAACTCCCAATTGTATTTTTTTGCACACTTTTTTTGTGCTCTTTTTGTGTGCGTGGCGTCCTGCGCTGAGCATTCATGCTCTTCCCGTGGCCGCAACACTTTGTTCAATATCGCTGCTGATCAGGGTCTGCACCAAAGGATTTTTTCTTTTTTTTAGCTAGTTAAAGTAGCTGATGTCTGTGTAAGTGACGTCTGATTTTTTTGTTCGACAGGCAATCCCTGCATGTGTTACAGCTGTCTAACAGCCATGACACTTGCAGCCATGGCGACAGTAAAAGAAATGCCGAGCATGCCAAAATACGCAGCGAACACCTGAGCGTGCTTGCCAAAAGAGTTAACGATTCATACTCGCTCATCACTAGTTATCACCTCTACATTGATAACTTTTACACCTGCATCCCGCTCTTCAAGACCCTCTCTGTCAGAGGTACAGTTGCATGCAGCACCATTCAAAAAAAATCAGAGGCCTACCTAAGCCGCTAATTGGGCAAATGCTGAGAAAGGGACAAAGTAGAGCCCAATGCAGCGACAACATGCTGATGGTGAAGTATAAGGACAAGAGGGATGTCCTTATCTTGACCACACCATACATCATGACAACAGCTCCCATGTCACTGTCTGAGGTACAACACAAGTTCCACAGCCAGATTGTATCTTAGATTAGGTGTAGATCTCTCAGATCAGGTCCTCAAACAATACAATTCCATTCGAAAAGCTAAAGTATGGTACAAAAAATTGGCCGTGCACATTGTACAGATGGCACTGTACAATGCTTTTGTGTTGTTTCGATCTGCAGGCAATACAGAGACCTTCCTTCAGTTTCAGTAGGTAGTCATTAAGGCCCTAATGTTTGGCACTCAGGAAGGTGAGGGCCCCAGTACTTCTGAAACTGATAGTGCCCGTATTGTCCCAGGTTAAAATTTTCTAGGACAGGTTCCCCAAACAGTGAAGAAGGGAAGAACACAAACGGTGCAGAGTGGGGAATCTGAAAGGACACAATTTACCATTGTGAAACATGGCCTTTGCATTAACGATTGCTTCAAAGTATACCACATGTCCACAAATGAATAAAATTTGTTTTCATCCTGTTGACACAACACACTTTTATAATCTGATGTACTCCCCAGAAGTTGCACATAACACCACATTATTAATTCATACACCAGTAAAACCAAAAGCATTATAATCATTACTATAAAACTATGCCTTAAGATAGAATATTTGGGGGGGGGGGTCTAGTTTCCAAAATGGGGTCACTTTTGGGGGATTTCCACTGTTTAGGCACATCAGGGGCTCCCCAAACGCAACATAATGCCCGCAGACCATTCCATCAAAGTCTGCATTCCAAAATGTCACTCCCTTCCGAGTCCTGCCGTGCGCCCAAACAGTGGTTTTCCTCAACATATGGGGTATCAGCGTACTCTGGAGAAATTGCACAACAACGTTTGGGGTCCATTTTCTCCTCTTACCCTTGTGAAAATAAAAAAATTGGGGCTAATAGATCACTTTTGTGGCTAAAAATAAAATGTTTATTTTTTCCTTTCCACATTCCATTAATTCCTGTGAAGCACCTGAAGGGTTAATAAACTTCTTGAATGTGGTTGTGATCACCTTGAGGGGTGCAGTTTTTAGAATGGTGTCACTTTTTGGTATTTTCTGTCATATAAACTCATCAAAGTCACTTCAGATATGATGTGGTGCCTAAAAAATGGTTTTATAAATTTTGTTGGAAAAATGAGAAATTGCTGGTCAACTTTTAACCCTTATAACTTCCTTTAATCCTCCTTATAACAACAACAAAAAATATATATTTCCAAAATTGTGCTGATGTAAATAAAGTAGGCCTGTGGTAAAAGTTATTAACTATTTTGTGTGACATAACTCTCTTATTTGAGGGCATAAAAATTCAAAGTTTGAAAATTGCTAAATTTTCGCCAAATTTACATTTTTTTCACAAATAAACGCAAGTTATATCGAAGAAATTTTACCACCATCATGAAATACAATATGTCACAAGAAAACAATCTCAGAATCAGTGTGATCCATTGAAGCGTTCCAGAGTAATTACCTCATAAAGTGAGAGTGGTCAGAATTGAAAAAAAATGGCCTGGTCAGAAAGGTGAAAACAGGCTTCGGGGTGAAGGGGTTAAAGGACTCTGTCAGCACAGAATGACTGTTCAAACCAAGTACAGGCACTCGGTGCTTCATGACATGGCCAATTAGTTATATACACCTTCCCACGTATTGGTTTTCCATCTACCTCCACCCTTCTCTGACTCTATGAAGCCAGAGCTGTCAATCAAAGATGAGGAAGTGGATATTGTGGGAAAACAGGCAGGTGGAAAAGCGTATTCAAATTATTGGCCCCGCTTGAAGCACCCAGCAGCGGGATTTAGTTCAAACTATCATTCTTTGCTGACAGAGTCCCCTTACACTCCTTTCCTGTCCTGCTCCTACTTCTGATTCCTGTACACACTGACGATGCTATGAACTGGATGATAGGTTCTTGTGACAACAACTTCTCTCTCAGCAGCCAACCCACACACTACACTGGCCCACCAGGAATATAGCCGGTCTAGCAGATTACCAGTCTGGGCTGGTGTACATAATGAAGGTACGCCCAAGACTACTGCCACAGACAAATTTTTGAGAACAAAAAATTAATTGTATTCAGTGTAAAGTACTGACAAGCAGAGACATCTCCTTAGTGATATACTTCAGCACACCCTGGGTTAAAGGTATATGCGCCATAGCACAGCTAATACCAGTGGATATACTTGCTCTGGGCTCCACCACCGTTTTTAACTATGATTATATCTTGAAAATGTTGATAAAATTAACCTGTTCACCTCTAGCCTATTTTCACCTTCATGACTATGCCAAATGTTACAATTCTTACCAGTGTCACTTTATATGGTAATAACTCTTGAATGCTTCAACAGATCCCCCTGATTCTGTGACTGTTTTTCGTGACATATTGCACTTCATAATAGTGTTATAATTAGTTTGATACGACTTGCGTTTATTTGTGAAAATTTTGCAAATTTGGCAAAAGTTTATAAAATTTCACAATTTTCAAACTTTTAATTCTTATGCCCTTAAACCAGAGAGTTGTCACACAAAATAGTTACTAAATAACATTTACCACATGTCTACTTTATATCAGCATCATTTTTTAAATATATTTTTTTGTTAGGAAGTTATAAGGGTTAAAAGTTGATCAGCAATTTCTCATTTTTCCAACAAATTTTACAAGACCATTTTTTTAGGGACCACATCACATTTGAAGTGACTTTAGAGGGCATTTATGACAGAAAATACCCAAAATGGCACCATTCTAAACTGCACCCCTCAAAGTGCTCAAAACCACATTCCATAAGCTTATTCACCCTTCAAGTGCTTCACATGAATTAAAGCAATCTGAAAGGAAAAAATGAACACTTTCTCTTTTTTTCACAAACAAATTTCTTGGCCCCAATTTTTTTATTTTCACAAGGGTAAAAGGAGAAGGCAAAATCCAAAATTTGTAGTGCAATTTTTTACCGAGTAGGATGATACCCCATATGTGGGAGAAAACTACTGTTTGGGTACGTGGCAGGGCTCAGAAGGGGTGGAGCACCATTTGACACTTTTTGAATGCAAAAAATGGCTGGAATTGAGAGGGGACGCCATGTAGCGTTTCAAAAGCCCTTGATGTGCCTAAACAGTGGAAATCCTCCAAGTGACACAGATTTTTAAACTAGACCCCTCAAGAAATGTATCTAGACATATGGTGAGCACCTTGAACCCACAGGTGCTTCAGAGAATTTTACAATGTTGAACTGTGAAAATTAAAAAAAATATTTTTCCCACAAAAATGATTTTGACCTTTTTTTTTTTCATTTTCACAAGGATAATATGAGGCGCTATAGAGTTCAAGTCCTCTTTTTCTCTGAAGAGGCAATTTGCATATTAAAGAAATAGATTAATTCAGAATGAACTACAGGAAAATCCAAGCAGACGGACTCAAAGCGAACATATGGGCAATGTTCCACTCTGAAATTGCGGATACACCCTTTGCATTGATGTGGAAAATGTGCAATTCATGAAAAATTAGTAGCACTAGATTTAGTGATATACAGGTGCATCTCACTAAATTAGAATATCATCAAAAAGTTAATTTATTTCAGTTCTTCAATACAAAAAGTGAAACTCGTATATTATATAGAGTCATTACAAACAGAGTGATCTATTTCAAGTGTTTATTTCTGTTAATGTTAATGAATATGGCTTACAGCCAATGAAAACACAAAACTCATTATCTCAGTAAATTAAAGTAATTAACAAAAAACACCTGCAAAGGTTTCCTAAGTGTTTAAAAAGGTCCCTTAGTCTGTTTCAGTAGGCTTCACAATCATGGGGAAGACTGCTGACTTGACAGATGTCCAGAAGGCAATCATTGACACACTCCACAAGGTCTCAGAGTTCCAATTTTCATTTGGAAATCAAGGTCCAAGGGTCTGGAGGAAGAGTGGAGAGGCACATAATCCAAGCTGCTTGAGGTCTAGTGTGAAGTTTCCACAATCAGTGATGGTTTGGGGAGCCATGTCATCAGCTGGTGTAGGTCCACTGTGTTTTATCAAGACCAAAGTCAGCGCAGCCGTCTACCTGGAAATTTTAGAGCACTTCATGCTTCCCTATACCGACAAGCTTTTTGGAGATGGAAATGTCATTCTCCAGCAGGACTTGGCACCTGTCCACACTGCCAAAAGTACCAATACCTGTTTTAAAAACAACAGTGTCACTGTGCTTGATTGGCCAGCAAACTCGCCTGACCTTAACCACATAGAGACTCTATGGGGTATTGTCAAGAGGAAGATGAGAGATACCAGACCCAACAATGCAGACGAGCTGAAGGCTGCTATCAAAGCAACCTGGGCTTCCATAACCCCTCAGCAGTGCCACAGGCTGATCGCCTCCATGCCACGCCGCATTGATGCAGTAATTGTTACAAAAGGATTCCCGGCCAAGTATTGAGTGCATTTACTGAACATACATTTTGGATTTTAAAAACATTTTTCAAGCTGTTATAAAGTATTCTAGTTTACTGAGATAATGACTTTTGTTATTAACAGAAATAAGCACTTGAAATAGATCACTCTGTTTGTAATGACTCTATATAATATACGAGTTTCACTTTTTGCATTGAGGAACTGAAATGAATTAATTTTTTGATGATAATCCAATTCATTGATATGCACCTTTAAATAGTGGTGGAGTAAGCAGTAAAAACATTGATCAAAAGTCCAAGGTTGTATGCGTGTGAGGAAATTGCAGCACTACAAAGATATCCAAAGATATACAAAGTTTAGTTTATTCTACCATATTCAATGCTTTATTTCAGCATCACACAAGGTTAGCTTTAGAAAGATCCTGTAATAGGACTGAAACGTTACAATATATGAATATGGACAAATAAACTGCATTTTGTACTGTAGTGCTGTGGTTTCTTCCTTGCTATATGTATATATGTTAGGCAGGTGTGCAAAAAAAATGCTAAATGGAAAGAATGCTTTAAAAAATAGAGATATTAAAGGGGCTGTACCCTAGTACAACCCCTTCTTAAACACTATATTCCCCCTTTACATTAAAAATACCTTATCCTCACCTCCTATACCGGCACCATTCCAGCAATATTGATGGTTGGTTTCCTGAGGATCATGTGACATTATGAGCTCTGCAGCCAATCAACGGTGACTATTGAGCATCTGTACTCTCACTTCTTTTGGTCGAACCTTGGATGTTTGGGGGAGGAGTGAGCATTGCAGCCCATTAGCAGCCACTGATTGGCTACAGGGCTCACGTGGCATAACAGTGTCAAGCGAGCCTTAAAGAGACACAGTGCCTACATCGCTGGGACGGTGTCAGTACAGACGTGAGTAGTGGACAAGCATTTTATTAGCAGTTTAATTTTTACAAATTGTCAAAATATGTGAATGAAATCAACTCCATATTTGCTGTGACTGCACTTTGCTTTCAAAACACCATCAATTCTTATAGGCACACTTGTACACAGTTTACAAAGGAGCTTAGCAGGGAGGTTGTTCCTAGTATCTTGGAGAAACTAAAAGCGTGATATCCCAATGATTTCAATGTCGAGGTGTTTTATTTATATATATATATACAGTACAGAGCAAAAGTTTGGACACGCCTTCTCATTTAAAGATTTTTCTGTATTTTCATGACTTTGAAAATTGTACATTCACACTGAAGGCATCAAAACTATGAATTAACACATGTGGAATATATGTAACAAAAAAGTGTGAAACAACTGAAAATATGTCTTATATTCTAGGTTCTTCAAAGTAGCCATCTTTTGCTTTGATGACTGCTTTGCACACTCTTGGGATTCACTTGATGAGCTTCAAGAGGTAGTCACCAGAAATGGTCTTCCAACAATCTTGAAGGAGTTCCCAGAGATGCTTAGCACTTGTTGGCCCTTTTGCCTACACTCTGCGGTCCAGCTCACCCCAAACCATCTCGATTGGGATCAGGTCTGGTGACTGTGGAGGCCAGGTCATCTGGCGTAGCACCCCATCACTCTCCTTCTTGGTCAAATAGCCCTTACACAGCCTGGAGGTGTGTTTGAGGTCATTGTCCTGTTGAAAAATAAATGATGGTCCAACTAAACGCAAATCGGATGGAATAGCATGCCGCTGCAAGATGCTGTGGCAGCCATCCTGGTTCAGTATGCCTTCAATTTTGAATAAATCCACAACAGTGTCACCAGCAAAGCACCCCCACACCATCACACCTCCTCCTCCATGCTTCACGGTGGGAACCAGGCATGTAGAGTCCATCCGTTCAGCTTTTCTGCGTCGCACAAAGACACGGTGGTTGGAACCAAAGATCTCAAATTTGGACTCATCAGACCAAAGCACAGATTTCCACTGGTCTAAGGTCTATTCCTTGTGTTCTTTAGCCCAAACAAGTCTATTCTGCTTGTTGCCTGTCCTTAGCAGTGGTTTCCTAGCAGCCATTTTACCATGAAGGCCTGCTGCACAAAGTCTCCTCTTAACAGTTGTTGAAGAGATGTGTCTGCTGCTAGAACTCTGTGTGGCATTGACCTGGTCTCTAATCTGAGCTGCAGTTAACCTGCGATTTCTGAGGCTGGTGACTCGGATAAACTTATCCTCAGAAGCAGAGGTGACTCTTGGTCTTCCTTTCCTGGGGCAGTCCTCATGTGAGCCAGTTTGTTTGTAGCGCTTGATGGTTTTTGCAACTGCACTTGGGGACACTTTCAAAGTTTGCCCAACTTTTCGGACTGACTGACCTTCGTTTCTTAAATTTCTTTGAGAAAGCTTCTGTGAACCGAAACGTTCCCTTTGGGCTCATTAAAGTCCATTTTTCTATAAGATTTTTGGAGTGCTGCCTCTTGATATTCTTTCTATATATATATATATATATATATGTATATATATATATATAATATTAGTACAGACCAAAAGTTTGGACACACCTTCTCATTTAAAGATTTTTCTGTATTTTCATGACTTTGAAAATTGTACATTCACACTGAAGGCATCAAAACTATGAATGAACACATGTGGAATTACATACTTAACAAAAAAGTGTGAAACAACTGAAAATATGTCTTATATTCTAGGTTCTTCAAAGTAGCCACCTTTTGCTTTGACTGCTTTACACACTTTTGGCATTCTCTTGATGAGCTTCAAGAGGTAGTCACTGGAAATGGTTTTCACTTCACAGGTGTGCCCTGTCAGGTTGAATAAGTGGGATTTCTTGCCTTATAAATGGGGTTGGGACCATCAGTTGTGTTGTGCAGAAGTCAGGTGGATACACAGCTGATAGTCCTACTGAATAGACTGTTAGAAAAACATAGGCCAAGTATAACATACTGAACAGAACATGGTGCCAAGACCAAATGACAGGCACCACGTCCGAAATGCCTACTCAAATAGATGCATACAAAAACAGGAGGACACTTGAGTATAGTGGAAAACAATTGGTACAATTTTATTTAAATACATCATTCAAGATTCTTGTAGCTGCTTTTTTCTTGCCATAATGCAAATTCTAAGTAATGAAAAACGAGTGGCCATCATTACTTTAAGAAATGAAGGTCAGTCAGTCCGAAAAATTGGGCAAACTTTGAATGTGTCCCCAAGTGCAGTTGCAAAAACCATCAAGCGCTACAAAGAAACTGGCTCACATGAGGACCTCCCCAGGAAAGGAAGACCAAGAGTCACCTCTGATTCTGAGGATAAGTTTATCCGAGTCACCAGCCTCAGAAATCGCATGTTAACAGCAGCTTAGATTAGAGACCAGGTCAATGCCACACAGAGTTCTAGCAGCAGACACATCTCTACAACAACTGTTAAGAGGAGACTTTGTGCAGCAGGTCTTCATGGTAAAATAGCTGCTAGAAAACCACTACTAAGGACATGCAACAAGCAGACCTTATTACCCCACTTGCCACCCCTACACGGCAGTGGGAAGAGTGGAGACTAAGCGCCAGATTTGGCGCATCTTATGGATGTGCCATTTCTAGGACTGCTGCAAGCTGTTATCATTATCCGCGGAGGGGGCTAGTATCCATGGCCCCTTCCCTGGCTATTAAAATCAGCCTGCAGCTGTATGTTTAGCCTTTCTGGTTAGATTTCCTTCCTTAAAGAATTGCTTTGCACCTATACTCAGTCAACCCGATGTTTCCCAACCCTTTATTTCTGAAGTTGATGCGTCGGATATGGGGGCTGTGTTGTTTCAGGGTCCGTCCCCTGGTAAATGGGGTTCATTCGCCTTCCTTTTTAAAAAATTGTCTTCGGCTAAGAGAAATTATGACGTGGGTAATAGGGAACTTTTGGCGTTCGAAGAATGGCGACATTGGTTGGAGGGGGCTGTCCATCCTATTACTGGTTTTACTGACCATAAGAACCTGTCATATCTCCAATCACCTAAACGTCTCAACTATAGGTGGTGGTGACCATGAGAACCCTGCCCCGATATTACAGAAGGGGGTAGTTATTTCGGCATTGTATCCTGAACTGGAGGGTGAGGTGTTGGAGGCTCCGGGGGACGCCCCTACCTCCTGCCCTTCAGGAAGGTTATTTGTACCATCTCTAATCTGCTCCGCAAAGTAATTTAGGAACATCACAACTCTGTGCTTTCTGGTCATCCAGGTGATAAGGCAACCGCGGACCTCTTGTCGTTTTTGGTGGACGGGGTTGCATCGGGATGTGATTGAACACGTATATGCTTGTAGTATTTGCACACGTTCTAAGGTTTCGCATACCCATCCGTCTGGTACTCTTCTTCTGCTACCTATCCCTAGCAGGCAATGAACACACTTGTCCATGTATTTTATAACTGACCTACAGGTTTCTGCAGGCAAAATGATGGTTTTGAAAAACAGATTATTTGACCACCAAGGTCACATACACAATAAATTCTCTACAGTGGAACAATGAGACACTTGTTCAATGTCTATAATAGCAACTCATAAAAAAATGACGTGAAAGAACATAATTTTACAAAAAATTCATATTTTTATTTAATAC
This sequence comes from Phyllobates terribilis, assembly GCF_046119375.1. NCBI lineage: Eukaryota > Metazoa > Chordata > Amphibia > Anura > Dendrobatidae > Phyllobates > Phyllobates terribilis. The sequence goes on from NW_027362762.1 coordinate 642,831,502, forward strand.
ACATGAAAAAACATCTATATTGAGAAGTGGCATAGGTACATAAATAGTGAGCAATACTGAAGATATCAGGACCAGAGCAATCATATGATAGCACAAATAAAATTAGGTACTTGAAGCAGATACAGGTATGGGTGTATGAGCCACATGCCCTATCCCAGCTGTTAGCATATAAGGTATCAAAGCTTCATTCAGATGCTAAGGTGCACAGTGCATATACAAACAATTCCATTTAGCACTTGAAAGTAAGTAAGAATATAATATTACTCACATATGTATTGCTTATCAGTCCAGGTATCGTCACCCCTACGCGCGTTTCGGCGCTGTGCCTTCTTCTGGGGGTATATAGTGTATCTAAAACCGGTATCCCTTAAATAATACTAATTGACCAATAGATGAAAGTGAGACAGGTCACAGCTACTAAAAGTATCCAACCACTAACCATAATATATGCACACAAAATCACGTGGGTCCCTGTATTAACACTCCCATCTGAAAGTGTATGGCCATGCCCCTTCGCATCAGGATGTGATTACCCGCCCCTCACCTCACGTGATACCAAGCTCCGTCTCCCAGATCACATGAGCGGGGGTTACCATAGTGTATCAGGACATCAGGACGCTGTCGTCAACCCCTCGCCACACATGAATAGAAGCCACGCCTACCAGGTCACATGGATGGCAGACACTGTGACATCACACCCAGACCGACGGGGAAAACCCACAGCAGAGGACACAGCGCTACAGTATGGTGAGTATACATTATAAACGCCTGGCCACAGTATAACTGCATGCGAACAAGAAGTACGAAGTAGGCAATCAGCTCTATTAGGGGGAGTCGTGGTTAAACCAAAGCTGTTTCACCAAAAAGGCGCCTGACTAATGCAATGATAAGGCAATCGCGTGAATGGTAAATGTGAACAGAAAACATATCACAAAGCAACTCGCAGAGCTCAAAGAGCAGAACAGGACCCCAATAGATGCATGGCTAGGGGACCCCCTCCTCCATAGTTGCCGTCACTAGTCATTAGTAATCCAAGAACAAAGGTTCTTCACATCAATAATATACCCAATATTACTCAGATATTATAGTTAGATAAAATCAAACATTATTGAAGAACAACTGTCCGTGGGGGCATGGTACCTTTGCCCCAACAGAGAGCCACAATCAATCAACAAAAGTACAAGACATAGAGGAGAGAGTCCCAAAGTCAAAACATCAAATAATATACAGGCATAAGAGACACACATATGCGATGTAACATATATATATATATATATATATATATAAATATATATATATATATATATATATATATAAAGAATACAGTATATTACGAAATGAAAATGAATAGCATAGACATTCGAAAATTTGTTAATACATAAAGTTGTAAACATAAACGTACAAGGATCACAACATGCCACATGATGTGACAAAAATGTTGAATACATTCAGCAATCAAATACATCTGTTTGTTGTGTAACTTTTCTTTATGCCAATAGATCATAAAGTCTCCATGACCTGTTTATGATAGTCCAGGGAGGTCTTTGTTTAATCAAGATGTATACATCATCCACAACCATCCCTCAATACGAGTAACCAATGAACGGGGACACAGGAAGCAGCCATAGTCAAGGACAAGAAGTACATACTAAGGAAAAAATGAACATAAATTAGAAAACAAAGATTAAAAAAAAGGGGGAATTAAAAACATGATTAAAATACCGATATATCAGGCGGATGCAGAGATGGAAGAGAGATAGGGGCAATCACAGGAATGGTGAGAAACTCAGAGATTCGTTGAGGCCCTGAGGATGTAATGTTTGTAGTAGCCAAATCCATCTAGATTCTTTCTGGGCAAGTAGGCGGCTAGCACTACCTCCACGTAACGTACTATACACATGATCAATACCTTTAACACGGAGGCCTGATGGATCACAGGCATGATATTTTTTGAAGTGTCTAGGGATTGATTTCAACAACTCCAAATTGTCCTCGGTAGCTGCTGCCATAATATGACGTACATGTTCCCTCGCTCTGGTCCTTAACATACGTGTAGTCAAACCTACAGTATGTAGATCAAAGAGCAGGGACATGTAGCGTGATAAATGACATTTTGTGTAGTACACGTAATGGAGTGTAGGATAGTGAATTCTTTCCCACTGAGTGAGAGAAACTTTTTAGTGTGTTCGATATTTGGACATGAAATACATGAACCACATGGGGTACAGCCCCACGTTTGTCTTTTCTCAGCCAGCCTTAATTCGCCTATTTTCCTCTGAGTATTGGGTGTAAGGTAACTCCTTACCAAATGATCTTGGAGACTCGGAGATCGACGAGCTGTAACCGATGGATAGTTAGATAGGTATTGGCACAAAGTCTGATCTGCGAGTAATATAGGCCAATGTTTCTTAAACACATCACAAATTCTGCGCCATTGTGAATGGTACTGTGTCACCATTCTGACACAATTCTCTTGTTTTTGGACTCGATTGGACTATATTAATTGTTGGCGGTTACTATTCCTGTCACGATTATAGGCATGTTTAACACTTCTTTTGCTATATTCACAATCTAAAAACCTGTGTTTCAACTCCTCCGCTCTCCTTTCAAAGTCAACCTCTGTTGAGCAAATGCGTCTTATGCGGAGGAATTGGCCCACAGGTACAGCATTAATAGTATGTGCTGGATGGGAAGAGGACGCATGCAGTATAGCATTAACAGCTGTTTCTTTGCGAAATAGGTCTGATTGAAGGTAGCCAGAGCTATCCCGCTTAATGAGTACATCCAAGGATTCAATTTGATCATAATTAGATTTATGAGTAAGTTTAATGTTTAAATCGTTGAAATTCAACATCTGGAAGAATTCATCAAGTTCAACTGAAGTACCTTGCCAGATCAGGAAAATATCGTCAATGTACCGGGCCCAAAAAATGACCCGGTCTATTGATGAGCCCTGATCCGGCGGGAAGAGATCCCTTTCCCACAGCCCCAGGAACAGGTTGGCTTAAGAAGGCGCGCAAGCCGCACCCATCGCTGTTCCCTGGAGCTGCAGAAAAATGGACCCGTTAAAACAAAAGAAATTTTTGGTAAGTATAAATTCCAATAGTTGGAGAATAAAGTCCCTCTCATCAAGTGTGAACTGGGTCATGGAGAGATAGTGTCGAACTGCTCTTAGTCCATCGTCTTGATGTATACTAGTATAAAGAGACTCCACGTCACATGTGACGAGGAGCATGTCCTCGTCAATGTGGGTGGAGTCAATTTTCCTAAGTAAGTCTGAAGTGTCACGTAAAAACGATGGAATGGTTTCTACTAAGGGTTTGAGGAACCCGTCCACATATTTACATATATTCTCCGTCAGGCCACCAATCCCAGCAATAATAGGCCTGCACGGAGGTGTTTTCAAGTTCTTGTGCACCTTCGGTAGTAAATATAAAGTCGGTACCGATGCTTCCTTAACCAACAGAGTATCATGCACATTTTTAGTAATGATATTCTTCTCCACCCCTATCAATAGAATTTGGTTAAGTTGTTCTCGATAAGATGCTAATAGATTGTATGTCAATCTCTTATAGCATTGTTGGTTCTTGAGTAGCTTGTAGGCCTCATGCTCATACATAGAGCGTGGCCAGACCACAATGTTCCCACCCTTGTCGGCAGGCTTAAATATCACATCCTTAAGTGATTTCAAATATTTTAGACTTGCATGCTCTGGTCCAGAGAGATTGTCATCATAGATAGTAGTTGGTATATTCTCTAAATCTCTGGATACCAGTTGTACAAAGATGTCGACATTCGGGCATGCCGACAGGGTTGGGAATCTCTTGGATTTAGGGCGAATTGATGTTGGAACCTTACCTAATGGAAGTTGGTTGTGTTCAACCGCTAATTCCTGCAATATATTCAATGCCTGTTGTTCCTCGGGTAAGGGGAAGTTTTTTTGAACCTCCTCATTGTGGAACCACTTCTTAAAGACCAGGTTCCGAGCAAAGATGTGTAAATCTGTTAAAGCTGTGAAATGGTCAAATTTAGTACTCGGTGAGAAAGTCAGACCCTTAGATAACAGATTTAACTCAATTTGGGAAAACACATAATTAGACAGGTTAATTATCTTTGGAGTTTGTTCATTCTGAGATCTCTTATTGTTGGCTGGTTTCGGGTTCCAATTACGTTTACCATTCTTTCCATGTCTCTTTTTTATTGTATATCCTGAAGTATGAGGTGTATCAGAAGGTTCACCTATCGATGAGGATGATGATATGGAAAAAGATCTTTGGACACGTTTCTGTAATTGAAACCATTTCCATTTGTATACTTGGCCAAGTTGATAATCCATATTATCCCGACTAAGTTTTTTGGCCTGTATTTCCTTAATCTGGGTTTCCCATTCGACAGAATATTTCTCCATAGTCGTATCCAGATCAACTATGGCTTCACTAGTAGAATTATTTTTAAATTTAGAGTAGAGGTCCTCAAGTTCGGATTCAAGATCATTAATTGTCGAGCTATTTAATTCAATCAAGAGTTCCATTAGTTGATTAGATCCTCTAGTACAGACCTCCTCCCATCTTGATCTAATGGATTCATTCTCAACAGGGAATGATGGAAATACTTGAATTCTTAGCCCATGAGGTATCAGTTTCTTTTTAATATAGTTTTGTAGGAATGCCCAGTTCCACCATATTTTAGTCCTCCTATGTAATAGGCGTTTAATTTGGCCTCTGATAGTGCCCATATCTCTCTGGTCACCATTCCCTGCACCCACCGGCTCACCACCAAAGACTTGCGCCACTTGTACTTGCCAGGCACTATCCCTGGCTTTAAAGTCCATTTAGACCAGGTCAATGAAAAATCTGTGAAAATACACTGCAATAATAGTAAAACAGATTATTTGACCACCAAGGTCACATACACAATAAATTCTCTACAGTGGGACTTGTTCAACGTCTATAATAGCAACTCATAAAAAAATGATGTGAAAGAACATAATTTTACAAAAAATTCATATTTTTATTTAATACACATGAAAAAACATCTATATTGAGAAGTGGCATAGGTACATAAATAGTGAGCAATACTGAAGATATCAGGACCAGAGCAATCATATGATAGCACAATTAAAATTAGGTACTTGAAGCAGATACAGGTATGGGTGTATGAGCCACATGCCCTATCCCAGCTGTTAGCATATAAGGTATCAAAGCTTCATTCAGATGCTAAGGTGCACAGTGCATATACAAACAATTCCATTTAGCACTTGAAAGTAAGTAAGAATATAATATTACTCACATATGTATTGCTTATCAGTCCAGGTATCGTCACCCCTACGCGCGTTTCGGCGCTGTGCCTTCTTCTGGGGGTATATAGTGTATCTAAAACCGGTATCCCTTAAATAATACTAATTGACCAATAGATGAAAGTGAGACAGGTCACAGCTACTAAAAGTATCCAACCACTAACCATAATATATGCACACAAAATCACGTGGGTCCCTGTATTAACACTCCCATCCGAAAGTGTATGGCCATGCCCCTTCGCATCAGGATGTGATTACCCGCCCCTCACCTCACGTGATACCAAGCTCCGTCTCCCAGATCACATGAGCGGGGGTTACCATAGTGTATCAGGACGCTGTCGTCCACCCCTCGCCACACATGAATAGAAGCCACGCCTACCAGGTCACATGGATGGCAGACACTGTGACATCACACCCAGACCGACGGGGAAAGCCCACAGCAGAGGACACAGCGCTACAGTATGGTGAGTATACATTATAAACGCCTGGCCACAGTATAACTGCATGCGAACAAGAAGTACGAAGTAGGCAATCAGCTCTAATAGGGGGAGTCGTGGTTAAACCAAAGCTGTTTCACCAAAAAGGCGCCTGACTAATGCAATGATAAGGCAATCGCGTGAATGGTAAATGTGAACAGAAGACATATCACAAAGCAACTCGCAGAGCTCAAAGAGCAGAACAGGACCCCAATAGATGCATGGCTAGGGGACCCCCTCCTCCATAGTTGCCGTCACTAGTCATTAGTAATCCAAGAACAAAGGTTCTTCACATCAATAATATACCCAATATTACTCAGATATTATAGTTAGATAAAATCAAACATTATTGAAGAACAACTGTCCGTGGGGGCATGGTACCTTTGCCCCAACAGAGAGCCACAATCAATCAACAAAAGTACAAGACATAGAGGAGAGAGTCCCAAAGTCAAAACATCAAATAATATACAGGCATAAGAGACACACATATGCGATGTAACATATATATATATATATATATATATATATATATATAAAGAATACAGTATATTACGAAATGAAAATGAATAGCATAGACATTCGAAAATTTGTTAATACATAAAGTTGTAAACATAAACGTACAAGGATCACAACATGCCACATGATGTGACAAAAATGTTGAATACATTCAGCAATCAAATACATCTGTTTGTTGTGTAACTTTTCTTTATGCCAATAGATCATAAAGTCTCCATGACCTGTTTATGATAGTCCAGGGAAGTCTTTGTTTAATCAAGATTAGTGTTGAGCGATACCTTCCGATATCGGGAAATATCGGATCGGATTGGATCGGACCGATACCGAAAAAGTATCGGATATCGCCGATTCCGATACCGGAAACCAATGCAAGTCAATGGGACATAAATATCGGAATTAAAATAAACCCTTTCTTTCCTTGTAGGTTATTTCTACATGAAGGAAAACAACTAAGAATAATGTAGAATGTATTGGGGGAGGTGGGGGAGACAATAAAGGCATAGAGGTTTAGCCCAGTCAAATGGAATAGCAGGAATTAATATTTTTTTATTATGTTCTGAGTTACGGAAATATTAACTATGTTAAGTATTTTTATATTTTGTCAGATATTTATGTTTCACTACTTCCATGCTCTTCACCTTCTTTTTTACTTCTCCCACACTTTCTCCTTCATCATCCTCAGCATCTTTTTCATCCACTTCTTCTTCACCTTCTTCTTCTTCACCTTCTTCGTATTATTCTTTTTTTTACATTCTTCATATTCTACTTCTTCATCTTCTTCATATTCTTCTTCTTCATCATATTCTTATTTGTGACAGGCATTCCTGTAGTTGTTATCTATAAAAGGTTGGACATTACACCTTTCGTTCTGCCCGTCACAAAAGATTTACAACAGGATTTGTCCGCGTTCAGTTTGGCCTGCAGCAGCAGGTCTTTTCCAGGGGCACCACGAGGAGGAACGGACTCACCCCCATACACTGCTTAGTCATCTTCTGCTTATAATTTAGATATTATCTTTTGCTCTGATTTTTAGTCTTATGCTTAATGTTCTTCCGCTTTTTGTTCTGCAGCTTCTTGTATTTCTGCTTCTTGGTTTTCTGTCTCTTGTTTTTCTGTATCTTGGTGCTTGTCTTCTCTTCTTTGTCTTCTTGGTCAACTTCTTCAGGGTCATCTTCTTGGTCTTCTTCGGGGTGGTCTTCAGGGTCGTCGTCTTCGGGGGTCCTCGTCTTCGGGGTCCTCGTCTTCTTCGGGTTGGTCTTCTGGGTCCTCGTCTTCGGGGTCCTCGTCTTCTTCGGGGTGGTCTTCAGGGTCCTCGTCTTCTTCGGGGTGGTCTTCAGGGTCCTCGTCTTCTTCGGGGTGGTCTTCAGGGTCCTCGTCTTCAGGGTCATTGTCTTCGGGGTCCTCGTCTTCTTAGGGTTGGTCTTCAGGGTCCTCGTCTTCAGGGTCCTCGTCAGGGAGATCCAGAGTGATTACCAAGAACCATTTCAAAAAGCTTGAACTTGGAAATGTAGCAGAAGGTACAAGAAAGCTGAGGAACTACCGAGGACCAGCTGACGGTACTGGAACCCGGATGGATAGCAGAAGGTACAAGAGCCAATGGAACTACCGAGGACCAGCTGATGTTACTGGAACTCGGTTACTAAGCAGGAGGTACCTGTGCCAGAAAGCACTACCAAGGACCAGCAGACGTTGGTGGAACTTGGATACCGAGAAGGAGGCACCTAATCCAAAGGCACTGCCGAGAACCAGCTGACGGTACTGGAACCCGGATGGGTAGCAGAAGGTACAAGAGCCAATGGAACTACCGAGGACCAGCTGATGTTACTGGAACCCGGATGGGTAGCAGAAGGTACAAGAGCCAATGGAACTACCGAGGACCAGCTGATGTTACTGGAACTCGGTTACTAAGCAGGAGGTACCTGTGCCAGAAAGCACTACCAAGGACCAGCAGACGTTGGTGGAACTTGGATACCGAGAAGGAGGCACCTAATCCAAAGGCACTGCCGAGAACCAGCTGACGGTACTGGAACCCGGATGGGTAGCAGAAGGTACCCATGTAAAAAAAAAGTTCAAGGCCGCGAGCCGGCCGCAGTTACCAAAACCCACAGTCCTACAGAGGGTGCTTGTCCTATTGGCACTATGGAACCAGCCTTCATTGCCAGATCCCGCAGCCCACATAGGAGTCACCTAAACTGCAGGCACCATAGAGTCGGCTAACCCGACCGCAACACGACAGGACAACGCATTGGAGGCAAAGTGACGTTGACACTACCCGGAAACAGCTGGCGTGCTGGAACCAGGCTGGGCAGGAGGGAGTACCCGTGCCAAAGACACTGCCGAGAACCAGCTGACGGTACTGGAACCCGGATGGGTAGCAGAAGATACAAGAGCAAATGGAACTACCGAGGACCAGCTGACGGTACTGGAACCCGGATGGGTAGCAGAAGGTACAAGAGCCAATGGAACTACCGAGGACCAGCTGATGTTACTGGAACTCGGTTACTAAGCAGGAGGTACCTGTGCCAGAAAGCACTACCAAGGACCAGCAGACGTTGGTGGAACTTGGATACCGAGAAGGAGGCACCTAATCCAAAGGCACTGCCGAGAACCAGCTGACGGTACTGGAACCCGGATGGGTAGCAGAAGGTACCCATGTAAAAAAAAAGTTCAAGGCCGCGAGCCGGCCGCAGTTACCAAAACCCACAGTCCTACAGAGGGTGCTTGTCCTATTGGCACTATGGAACCAGCCTTCATTGCCAGATCCCGCAGCCCACATAGGAGTCACCTAAACTGCAGGCACCATAGAGTCGGCTAACCCGACCGCAACACGACAGGACAACGCATTGGAGGCAAAGTGACGTTGACACTACCCGGAAACAGCTGGCGTGCTGGAACCAGGCTGGGCAGGAGGGAGTACCCGTGCCAAAGACACTGCCGAGAACCAGCTGACGGTACTGGAACCCGGATGGGTAGCAGAAGATACAAGAGCAAATGGAACTACCGAGGACCAGCTGACGGTACTGGAACCCGGATGGGTAGCAGAAGGTACAAGAGCCAATGGAACTACCGAGGACCAGCTGATGTTACTGGAACTCGGTTACTAAGCAGGAGGTACCTGTGCCAGAAAGCACTACCAAGGACCAGCAGACGTTGGTGGAACTTGGATACCGAGAAGGAGGCACCTAATCCAAAGGCACTGCCGAGAACCAGCTGACGGTACTGGAACCCGGATGGGTAGCAGAAGATACAAGAGCAAATGGAACTACCGAGGACCAGCTGACGGTACTGGAACCCGGATGGGTAGCAGAAGGTACAAGAGCCAATGGAACTACCGAGGACCAGCTGATGTTACTGGAACTCGGTTACTAAGCAGGAGGTACCTGTGCCAGAAAGCACTACCAAGGACCAGCAGACGTTGGTGGAACTTGGATACCGAGAAGGAGGCACCTAATCCAAAGGCACTGCCGAGAACCAGCTGACGGTACTGGAACCCGGATGGGTAGCAGAAGGTACCCATGTAAAAAAAAAGTTCAAGGCCGCGAGCCGGCCGCAGTTACCAAAACCCACAGTCCTACAGAGGGTGCTTGTCCTATTGGCACTATGGAACCAGCCTTCATTGCCAGATCCCGCAGCCCACATAGGAGTCACCTAAACTGCAGGCACCATAGAGTCGGCTAACCCGACCGCAACACGACAGGACAACGCATTGGAGGCAAAGTGACGTTGACACTACCCGGAAACAGCTGGCGTGCTGGAACCAGGCTGGGCAGGAGGGAGTACCCGTGCCAAAGACACTGCCGAGAACCAGCTGACGGTACTGGAACCCGGATGGGTAGCAGAAGATACAAGAGCAAATGGAACTACCGAGGACCAGCTGACGGTACTGGAACCCGGATGGGTAGCAGAAGGTACAAGAGCCAATGGAACTACCGAGGACCAGCTGATGTTACTGGAACTCGGTTACTAAGCAGGAGGTACCTGTGCCAGAAAGCACTACCAAGGACCAGCAGACGTTGGTGGAACTTGGATACCGAGAAGGAGGCACCTAATCCAAAGGCACTGCCGAGAACCAGCTGACGGTACTGGAACCCGGATGGGTAGCAGAAGGTACCCATGTAAAAAAAAAGTTCAAGGCCGCGAGCCGGCCGCAGTTACCAAAACCCACAGTCCTACAGAGGGTGCTTGTCCTATTGGCACTATGGAACCAGCCTTCATTGCCAGATCCCGCAGCCCACATAGGAGTCACCTAAACTGCAGGCACCATAGAGTCGGCTAACCCGACCGCAACACGACAGGACAACGCATTGGAGGCAAAGTGACGTTGACACTACCCGGAAACAGCTGGCGTGCTGGAACCAGGCTGGGCAGGAGGGAGTACCCGTGCCAAAGACACTGCCGAGAACCAGCTGACGGTACTGGAACCCGGATGGGTAGCAGAAGGTACAAGAGCCAATGGAACTGCCGAGAACCAGCTGGCGGTGCTGGAGCCCAGGGTAAATACTAAAAACAGAAGAGCCAGAGGTGTATTTGGAGGAGGTTTTAAATCCGTACTACAGTGGATGTGGACAAAGCAGGAGAATTTGCCGGACACACAGCTGGGGATCAGCTGACGTTACTGAATCCCAATAACACTGGAGCAAGCGTTGACTGTGCAGACGGCACTTCTGAGCAGCAACTAGCGGTATTGGAGCCCAGGGTAAATACTAAAAACGGAGGAGCCAGAGGTGTAATTGGAGCAAGTTTTAAATAAGTAGCACAGTGAATATGGACAGAGCAGGAGAAATTGCCGTGAACACAGCAGGGGAACAGCTGACGTTACCGAACCCCAATAACACCGCAGCAAGTGTTGACTGTGCAGACGGCACTTCCGAGCGCCAACTGGCGGTGCTGGAGCCCAGGGATAAGAATGAAAACAGAGGAGCCAGAGGTGTAATTCGAGCAACTTTAAAATGTGTAGTACAGTGGATGTGGACAAAGCAGGAGAAATTGCCGTCCGCACAGCAGGAGAACAGCTGACGTTACTGAACCCCAATAACACGGCAGCAAGTGTTGACTGTGCAGACGGCACTTCCGAGCGCCAACTGGCGGTGCTGGAGCCCAGGGATAAGAATGAAAACAGAGGAGCCAGAGGTGTAATTCGAGCAACTTTAAAATGTGTAGTACAGTGGATTTGGACAAAGCAGGAGAAATTGCCGTCCGCACAGCAGGAGAACAGCTGACGTTACTGAACCCCAATAACACGGCAGCAAGTGTTGACTGTGCAGACGGCACTTCCGTGCGCCAACTGGCGGTGTTGGAGCTCAGGGATAATACTGAAAACAGAGGAGCCAGAGGTGTAATTGGAGCAACTTTAAAATCTGTAGTAGTGAGAATGTGGACAGAGCAGGAGAAATTGCCGTCCGCACAGCAGGGGAACAGCTGACGTTACTGAACCCCAATAACATGGTAGCAAGTGTTGACTGTGCAGACAGCACTTCCGAGCGCCAACTGGCGGTGCTGGAGCCCAGGGATAAGAATGAAAACAGAGGAGCCAGAGGAGTAATTGGAGCAACTTTAAAATGTGTAGTACAGTGGATGTGGACAAATCAGGAGAAATTGCCGTCCGCACAGCAGGAGAACAGCTGACGTTACTGAACCCCAATAACACGGCAGCAAGTGTTGACTGTGCAGACGGCACTTCCGAGCGCCAACTGGCGGTGTTGGAGCTCAGGGATTACAGTTCAGGTGGTAGAAACATGAACAGAACAGGAGACCTGGATACTGTTGCCAACCAATTATTTATTCTGGAAGAGGACTGGCAAATTCATGAGAGATCCAGGCCTTGTTCATTTTGAGAAAAGTAAGCCGGTCAACGTTATCGGAGGATAGTCGCATGCGACGGTCTGTTAGTACACCACCTGCGGCACTAAAGACGCGTTCCGATAATACACTAGCAGCAGGGCAAGCTAGCACCTCCAGTGCATACTGACTAAGCTCTGGCCATGTATCCAGCTTACAGACCCAAAACTTGAAGGGAGAAGAGCCGTCTGGGAGTACACTAAGAGGGTAAGACATGTAGTCTGTCACCATCTGACGGAAACGTTGCCTCCTGCTGACTGGAGCTGTCTGTGATGGTGTAGACATTTGTGGCGGCGGGGACACAAAACTTTGCCACATTTCGGCCATACTGGTCTTGCCTTGTGCTGAGGCGCTGCTTCTGCTCCCTCTTTGTGCAGAGCTTCCTCCACTGCCTCGACGCACTGAGCTGCTTTGTAAAGCACTAGCAGCACTGCTCTCGGTTGGAATGGAGAACATGATGGAATGCACCAGTGCGTCTTGGTACTCCCGCATTTTACGCTCCCGGTTCAATGGTGTTATGAGGCTTTGTAAGTTGTCCCGGTAGCGAGGATCTAGGAGGGTTGACACCCAATAATCAGCCGTGTTGAGAATGTGGGCGATGCGGCGGTCGTTTCTGAGGCACTGCAGCATGAAATCAACCATGTGCTGCAGACTGCCAACTGGCCAAGAAACGCTGTCCCCTGCTTGAGGCGTGATCTCTGCCTGCTCTGCATCACCCCACCCTCGCTCTAGATACTGACTACTAGAGCATTGTGTACCTCCCTCCTCTGGACAGATGTCTTCCTCATCCATTGACTCCTCCTCATCCTCCTCACAAAGTGTCCCCTGCCTAGGCCTTTGTGAGGAACCACGTTGCGCAGACTGTAGAGAAGCAGATGGCATTTGTGACTCCTCATCCTCCACCTCTTCCAAAACCTCGTCCCTTAGTGCTTGCAGTGTTTTTTCAAGCAGGCAGATAAGGGGGATAGTCATGCTGACTAGTGCATCATCTGCACTCGCCATCCGCGTGGAATAATCGAAGGCACGCAAAACGTGGCAAATGTCCTTCATAGAGGCCCACTCAGTGGTGGTGAAGTGTGAACGGCGTGCACTGCGACTTGTTTGCGCCTGCTGCAGCTGGTACTCCATTACTGCTGCCTGCTGCTCACACAACCTCTCCAACATATGTAACGTTGAATTCCACCTGGTGGGTAGGTCACATATGATGCGATGTTCCGGAAGACATAATCGGCGCTGCAGAGCTGCAATGCGTGATCTTGCATTGCTGGAACGCCGCAAGTGAGCGCACTCTATGCGGACCTTGTGAAGCAGTGCATCAAGATCCGGATAGTCCCTCAAAAAACTCTGCACGACCAAGTTGAGCACATGTGCCAGACATGGGATGTGAGTGAGGTTGCCTAGGCCCAGAGCTGCCACCAGATTTCGGCCATTGTCACACACTACCATGCCTGGCTGGAGATTCGCTGGCACAAACCACACGTCACTCTGCTGCTTGATGGCATTCCAGAGCTCCTGCGCTGTGTGGCTTCGATTCCCCAAAGAAATTAATTTTAATACGGCCTGTTGACGTTTGGCCACGGCTGTGCTCATATCGGTCATCATAACAGGTAACCGTTCACGGGTCGATGTGGAGGTAGACCGTGACGGCTCCTGCAGCGCTGATTCAGAGGAACTGGAGTATGAGGAGGAGTCAATGTGTACAGACTGGATTCCTGCAATCCTTGGAGTTGGCAGAACACGTACAGCGCCACTCTCAAGATCTGTACCCGGCTCCACAACATTTACCCAATGGGCAGTGAGGGAAAGGTATCGTCCCTGTCCATGCTTACTGGTCCACGCATCAGTGGTCAGGTGGACCTTGCTACTGACGGCGTTTTGTAGCGCATGTTTAATTTTTCCCTCCACATGATGTTGCAGGGCAGGGACGGCTTGCCTGCTGAAATAAAAGCGGCTGGGCACGTTGTATTGTGGGACTGCCAATGCCATAAAGTTACGGAATGTGTCAGTCTCCACCAGCCTGAATGATAGCATTTCAAGGGCCAGTAGTTTAGCAATGCCAGCATTCAGAGCCTGTCCTCGGGGGTGGTTTGCCGAGTATGGGCGCCTTTTCTCCCATGCCTGTGCTAACGATGGCTGTAGACTGGCCTGGGAGTGTGAGGATGACTGGGAAAGTGGTGCTGTGGGTGGAATTACACTGTGTCTCTGTACAACAGTGCCAGAGATTCTTCCATGGCGATCCTGTGAGGAAGCCGAACCAGCTGTGTGTGAGCTGGAGGAAGAGGCTACAACACGAGCTGAAGAGGTGGTAGGTGGCGCTGTAGGTTGGCCTAGGTCTTCAGTGTGTTTGTGTAACTCCACCACGTGCTTGGTCCGCACATGTTTCCACATATTTGTGGTATTGAGGTTGCTGACACTTTTCCCTCTTTTCACCTTCTGATTACACAGCTTGCATTTGACAAAGCAAATGTCATCTGCCCGCTTTGGATTTTGGAAGAGCCATGCTCCTAATGGGTGCCGAAGTGGAGGCTACAGGCAACCAAGTCTGCCCCCTCCCTCTCCCTCCTTTTTGGGCCGTTCGGGGAATCTCTTCCTCAGAGCTGCTCCCACCACCTTCCTGTCCCTCACGCCATGATGGGTCAAGGACCTCATCATCTACACCACCCTCTTCAAACAACTGCTTCTCCTGGGTAGTCTCGACAGCACAGTACGCACCAGAAAGTGGCACCTGAGTCTCATCATCAGATGCGTACTGAGGTGTGCTGCTGACCATAGGCACTGGCCCACCCGCCTCTTCAGATTCAGAGAGACAAAACGGTTGCGCATCACTGCATACTACCTCTTCTTCAAATTCTCGAATTCTGCTTGGCTGGCCCCCTCTTTCCAAGCCAAGAGATTCAGAGAACAGAAGTAGAGATGGCTCCTGTCCAGGGCTCTCTGACTGCCTGGGCAATTTGGCAGGTGGTGAAGAGACAGATGGGTGCTCTTCAGTGCTCAGGACCTGAGAGGATCTGGAACTAATTGAAGTCGATGCGTTAGCTGCCATCCATCCGACAACGGCTTCAATTTGGTCCTCGCGCAGCAGTGGGGTACGGCTAGCTCCTACAAAGCTGCGCATAAAGGACTGTTCCCTGGTAAAACTGGGGGATGCTGAGTCACTGGTGCCCGCAGCAGGCACAGAATCCCCACGTCCTCTCCCTGCAGGCACAGAATCCTCACGTCCTCTCCCTGCAGAAACTCCACGCCCACGCCCACGACCACGACCACATGCCTTACTCCCTGCCTTCTTCATCTTGGTAGACTGATAAAGATAGGCAGAAAAGTACTAAGGGCTTAGTGTGCTTATTCCTGAACAGCTGCTAACAGGTATAAGAAACACTAATTTTATAAAGTGTGGACTAGACTTTAATATGAGCTAATGTGGCCTACACAACTGTAAAGTGGAGTGTTTGGTGAACTTTATTTAGGTTTTTTTTGTCACAAAAAGACACTGGATGTGCCTAAAGATGTAATAACGATAGTATCACAAACTTTTTGTAGCTATTACAATGTAGGAAGGTAACCTACAATGCAATAGATGAGGCTGCAAAAAATAGGCTAATACTAATCTGGCTGGGGCTGCAGGGCCCAATGCTGCAGAAAGGCTCCTCTATCTACTCCTATATAGTGTGTTTGGAATCAATTTAGCTGAATATGGATGGAACCACCACACTAATAGGAGATATCAGGAAAAATTATGAATTGGCAATAAAGGACAATGTATGAGGCAGTGACACACACTGAGTGCACTACAACCAGACGGGGTTGAAGCACACACTACAGGGTGAGCTGCACTCACACACCAGACCTTGCAGACAGCGGTGAACAGTACAGATGCAGAGCACTGTGCACTAGTGCTGCAAGACGGAAAAAAAATTCTCTATCTACTCCTATATAGTGTGTTTGGAACCAATTTAGCTGAATACAGATGGAACCACCACACTAATAGGAGATATCAGGAAAAATTATGAATTGGCAATAAAGGACAATGTATGAGGCAGTGACACACACTGAGTGCACTACAACCAGACGGGGTTGAAGCACACACTACAGGGTGAGCTGCACTCACACACCAGACCTTGCAGACAGCGGTGAACAGTACAGATGCAGAGCACTGTGCACTAGTGCTGCAAGACGGAAAAAAATTTCTCTATCTACTCCTATATAGTGTGTTTGGAACCAATTTAGCTGAATACAGATGGAACCACCACACTAATAGGAGATATCAGGAAAAATTATGAATTGGCAATAAAGGACAATGTATGAGGCAGTGACACACACTGAGTGCACTACAACCAGACGGGGTTGAAGCACACACTACAGGGTGAGCTGCACTCACACACCAGACCTTGCAGACAGCGGTGAACAGTACAGATGCAGAGCACTGTGCACTAGTGCTGCAAGACGGAAAAAAATTTCTCTATCTACTCCTATATAGTGTGTTTGGAACCAATTTAGCTGAATACAGATGGAACCACCACACTAATAGGAGATATCAGGAAAAATTATGAATTGGCAAAAAAGGACAATGTATGAGGCAGTGACACACACTGAGTGCACTACAACCAGACTTGGCTGAAGCACACACTACAGGGTGAGCTGCACTCACACACACAGACCTTGCAGATAGCGGTGAACAGCACAGGGAACTGTGCACTAGCACTGCAAGGCACAGTGATTTAGAAAGTAGCTTGGGTAAAGCAGTATAGAGCAAATAGGTAGCTAAAACTGTCCCTCAGAACAACAGCGTCCTATCCCTAACTGAATTCACAGCAGAGTGAGCTCAAAATGGCGGCGGTGGCTTTTATAGTGCATCATGACATCATTTCAGCAGCCAATCACAGCCATGCCATTAGTTAAGATGCCTACATGCCTAACAGGATGTGCCCACACTTCTTAGGATCCTCATTGGCTGAATAAAATGAAAATGTCTCATTGCATTATGGGAACTTCCGATTCCGGTATACGATATTGCAATAGTATCGGAATTAAGTATCGGAATTCCGATACCGCGAATATCGGCCGATACCCGATATTTCAGTATCGGAATGCTCAACACTAATCAAGATGTATACATCATCCACAACCATCCCTCAATACGAGTAACCAACGAACGGGGACACAGGAAGCAGCCATAGTCAAGGACAAGAAGTACATACTAAGGAAAAAATGAACATAAATTAGAAAACAAAGATTAAAAAAAAGGGGGAATTAAAAACATGATTAAAATACCGATATATCAGGCGGATGCAGAGATGGAAGAGAGATAGGGGCAATCACAGGAATGGTGAGAAACTCAGAGATTCGTTGAGGCCCTGAGGATGTAATGTTTGTAGTAGCCAAATCCATCTAGATTCTTTCTGGGCAAGTAGGCGGCTAGCACTACCTCCACGTAACGTACTATACACATGATCAATACCTTTAACACGGAGGCCTGATGGATCACAGGCATGATATTTTTTGAAGTGTCTAGGGATTGATTTCAACAACTCCAAATTGTCCTCGGTAGCTGCTGCCATAATATGACGTACATGTTCCCACGCTCTGGTCCTTAACATACGTGTAGTCAAACCTACAGTATGTAGATCAAAGAGCAGGGACATGTAGCGTGATAAATGACATTTTGTGTAGTACACGTAATGGAGTGTAGGATAGTGAATTCTTTCCCACTGAGTGAGAGAAACTTTTTAGTGTGTTCGATATTTGGACATGAAATACATGAACCACATGGGGTACAGCCCCACGTTTGTCTTTTCTCAGCCAGCCCTAATTCGCCTATTTTCCTCTGAGTATTGGGTGTAAGGTAACTCCTTACCAAATGATCTTGGAGACTCGGAGATCGACGAGCTGTAACCGATGGATAGTTAGATAGGTATTGGCACAAAGTCTGATCTGCGAGTAATATAGGCCAATGTTTCTTAAACACATCACAAATTCTGCGCCATTGTGAATGGTACTGTGTCACCATTCTGACACAATTCTCTTGTTTTTGGACTCGATTGGAATATATTAATTGTTGGCGGTTACTATTCCTGCCCTATCCCAGCTGTTAGCATATAAGATATCAAAGCTTCATTCAGATGCTAAGGTGCATAGTGCATATACAAACAATTGGTTGTTTTAGATAGGTTCAGTAAAATGGTTCACTTCGTCGCATTACCTGCGCTTCCAAATGCCAAGACACTAGCTCTGGTGTTTCTAAATGAGATTGTGAAGCTTCATGGAGTTCCCTCTGATGTGGTGTCAGATTGGGGTACCCAGTTTGTTTCCAAGTTCTGGAAAGCATTCTGTTCTTGACTGAGGGTGTAGCTGTCCTTTTCCTCTGCCTTCCACCCTCAGTCGAATGGACAGACCGAGCGCATCAATCAGAATTTGGAGACCTACCTCAGGTGTTTCGTCTCCGAAAATCAGGAGGATTGGGCATCCTACTTACCTCTGGCAGAATTTGTCATTAATAGTCATCATCAAGAATCCACTGGCAGGTCACCGTTCTTTGGTGCATACGGTTACCATCCACAGTTTGGTACCTTTAGTGGGGAGGAGCTTCGGGAGTTCCTGAGGAGGAACGTTTTGCTTCGTTGCTTCCTTGGTGTCGCGGGGGGTTCTGAGTAATTTAAAGTTCATGGGAGACAGGTATAAACGTATGGCTGACAGAAAACGCTTGCCTGGTCCGGACCTTACTGTGAATGACTTTGACTTTGTGTGGTTGTCTACCAGGAATATCAAGTTGAAAGTCCCTTCTTGGAAGCTGGGACCTAGGTTTATTGGTCCCTATAAAAAAAACGCCGTCATTAACTCAGCAGCGTTTCGTCTTGAGCTTCCTCAGGCCCTAAAGATCCACAATGTTTTCCACAGGTCCTTACTCAAGTAATATGTGGAACCTCTTGAGTCCTCACTCCTACCACCACCCCCAATAATGGTTGATGGTAATCTGGAATTTCAGATTTAGAGGATTGTAGATTCTCATCTCCAATGTCGTTCCCTACAATACTTGGTGCATTGGAAGGGTTATGGTCCAGACGAGAGGATGTGGGTTTCAGCATCATATGTGAACGCTCCCAGGTTGGTTCGTTCATTCCACACCTCTTATCCTGAGAAACCTGGTCCTGAGTGTCCAGAGGCCACTTGTAGAGGGGGGGGGGTACTGTCACGGGTGTGTCAGATGTGACAGACAGTCGCCCTGTAGTTGGTTGAAGAAGATCTCTTCGTTTGGCATTACAGACACCTTCTTAGATTTGTCTCGCTCTAGAACCCAGAGGCTACCTCCCTCTTGCTAATTGACACCCAGGCCTGGGTGTTTAAATACTTTCTGTTTGCTACAGGGAGGTGATATTTACATATTCCCTTTTGAAGGATTGGAGTTACTGCAGTCTGTTTACTTCCTCTCTGGTGCAAGGGGACATGTGGTGTAATCTCTCTGAAGTCAGCTCAAGCTAAGTTACTTTCCCCCGTATTTGTCTCCCTTGTTGTCTTTAGTTGTTAGTGGGGACTCATCTTCCCCCTTCCCTATCCAAGAAAAATACAGGGTTTAGGTTCCTGTGCGGCAATTGGTGAGGAACGAATATAGGGATGTTAGGGGAGACAGGGTGATATCAGATCAGCCAAGGAGGTCTCCAATCCCCCTTTCCCTAGTGTCTGGGCTCCCTTCCCCTCTTCCCTTCGTGTTGAACTTTGTCTTTCCCACACCTTGCGTGACAAGCAGGTGTTGCATTGATAAGTGGTGTCCTTGTGTATCTCCCTTCTGCAACACAATCGGCACCTCTTTTGCGACCTTCCTTTCTTTGTAGTTTGAGGGATTCCCCAGGGAAATGTACGATATGAGCCACTTCAGTTCCAGAAATACTGGGGCCTGCTCCTTCCTGACCTTCAAAGTTTAGGGCCTTAATCACTACCTCCTGAAACTGAAGGTACGTACTCGTCTGGGCTGCACATCGTGATAGCATGTAAGCATTGTACATTGCCATCTATACAATGTGCACGGCCAGCTTCTTGCACCACACCTTGGCTTTTCTCAAGGCACTGTATGGCTGGAGGACTTGATCAGAGAGATCAGTTCACCCCATTTTGTTGTTGTACCCCAGTACACAGCTTGGTTTGGTGACCTGTGTAGAGGTACCTCGTGCTGCCATCACCATGTATGGTAATTAAAGAAAGGACATCCCTCTTATCCTTGTGCTTGACCACCAGCATGTCGCTAGATTGGGCTCTGCTCTCAACCTTTCTGAGTAACTGCCCAATTAGCATCTTAGGGAGGCCTCTCTGATTTTTGCGGACAGTACCACAGGCTGTTGGTAGCTCGCACAGGGAGGGACTTGAAGAGTGGGATGCTGGTATAAAAGTTATCTATGTAGAGGTGATAACCTTGATCCAGCAGTGGCTTCGCCAGATCCCATACATTTTTCCCATTCACTCCCAGGACAGGGGGAAATTCAGGTGGTTAAATCCGGGTGTCATTCCCTACATAAACTGTAAACCTGAGGTACTCTCGCACAGCTTGTAAAGTTTAGTTCTGCACCTGGCACTCTTATTTGGCAGGTATTGGCGCAATTTGAGCCTCCACTTGAACTTGATTAGGGACTCATCCCAGATGTCCCTTTGGGGCACGTATACCTCAGCAAACTTGTTGCTGAAGTGATCAATGACCGGCCGAACTTTGAAAAAGTCGGTCAAAGTTGGGGTAATCTCGGAAGGACATTGTGCATTATCATTGTAATGCAAACATTTTTGGATTGCCTCAAATCGTTTACTGGTCTGGTTCTATCAACTGACCTAAAAATTTTTTTTTGTTTTAACTAATTTTTTCACCTCCGAAAAAAAAAAAAATCAACAAGCGGAGGACGATCACTGATGTGCATCAGTGATCAGCGCTCTACAGCTGTAGAACGCATGGATGTGATTCTTTTTTTCTGCACGGACACTAACCCTAACTAGATTCAGTAAAAAATCCCTAGTCCTATCAACTAATGCAAATTATTATCTTTTGTTTTACTCTTTACTATTTGATAGTAACCCTGACTCAATTCAGTAAAAAATACTGTACGAGACAGCGATTACAACAGTATATTTTTACTGTCCCTAATCTAGTCCTATCAACTAGTCTAAATTATTTTTTATTCGATTCTTTTTTCACACAAAAAAAAAAAAAAACAACAACCAGAGGCTGATCACTGATGTGTGTCAGTGATGCACGGATGTGGTGCAAAAAGGGGATAAAAAAAAAATAGACAGGAAAAAAAATCCTTGCCAAAATTGAGAACTGGTGCTAAAAAGTGGTGTACCTCTGATCAGCGGCTCGGCTGCTGTAGGACACACACATGGAGTGGTGCGAATCGGGGGGGGGGGGCATAGGGACAAAAAAGTCCTAGAAAACAGCGAGCGCAGATCATTTATTTGTGTCAATGATCAGCTCTCAGCGACAGCAGGATGAACGCCGGAGGTGGTGTAAAGGGGTGGAGAAAAAATAGACAGGGACAAAAAAAATTGTGAAAAACAGTGAGCACACGTGCCGATCAGTGAATTGTGTTAATGATCAGCACTCGGCGGTTGTAGGACGTACGCACCGAGGTGGTGCAAAGGGGGAAGAACAGACAGGGACTAAAAGCATTGTGGAAAACAGCGAGCATGGTTTACATGTATAAGATCCCCATAGGTTGATCGCTTTGGTTATTGATTGACGGGACTGAGTGAGGGCTCTTATTGTATGTAGGGGGTTATGTGGGGGCTCATACTGTATATAGAGGATGTCAGCATACTTAATTCTGCTCAACATTAAGTCATAGAATCTAAAAAAATAATAATAATTAATATTAATATTGTATAATATAAATTAGGTGAGAAGTGGCATCTCAGATGTTGTGAAATAGGACACTGTTTTCTTTTTATTGGGTTTATAAATGATAGATAATTGTTGGTAACAGCATTACAACACACACAATTCCTTGGTTTACACTTCTAGACGTCTGGTTTACTTTTTGTAGTGCTTACAAATTTAAAAATCTTTCCTTAGGCGATTTGGTGCTATAATTCTTTTACTTGTTGGTGCTTGTCTAAATGTGAGTAATGGGAACGCTTGCAGAATTGTTCTCAAATATGACTTTGCATGAAGTAAATGCCAATGTTTCCGTAGGGTGTTTTGATAGCTTGATGTTCCTAATTGTATGCGGTGATAAAGTGAACCTTATTGGTATGTATTTCATGTTTTCCTATGCTATGTGTAGGTTGAGACAAGTTTCTTTACCAATGGGAGCGCTTGTGTTGGAAAGCCAATCTGGCTTGTTTTTTGAAGTCTATATCAGATTAAAAGATCTAAATATTCCACCTTTTTGCCACTATAGTGAATGGTCAGATGGTTACCCCAATTATTCTTATTTAGAAATCTGCAAAACATTTCAGCTTCTTCATTACTATCTCTTCCATATAAAGAACAAATCATCAATATAACGCCTGCATAGAATATTACTACTTGAGTATACATGGTTTGCATAAATAAATTTCTGTTACTTTCATGCCCTTTGCTATGCTAGATGTCTGATGGAAGATTTGATCATCAAAAGAAAAGTAGTTGTTTCATGAAATAAATTTAAAGCCATCTATAATGAAATCACTCTGGATATTGGAAATAACGTTATTCTCTTTAAGATGGTGATTGACACATTCAACACCTTCTTCAAGTGCAATGTTTGAAAATAATGCCGATACGTCATTTGTTATCAGATTATATTTCGTTTCCCATTTTATGGATTTGAGGTTCTTAATTAAATGATTAGAATCCCCCATGTAACTTGGTAACTGTGTAACATATCTTCATAGGAGGAGATCACGGTAATGTGAGAGATTGCTAGTAGCTGGATTACCCCACCCCCGATATGATAGGGCAGCCTGGGGAATTGGTGGCAGTTTTATAGAGTTTTGTTAGATGGTAAAAAATGTGGAGTAGATGGTTTAACCCCTTCATACTTTGGCGATTTTCAGTTTTTTTCTTAGTTTTTCCTCCTCTTCTTCCAAGAGCCATAATTTTTTAATTTTTCCATCCACATAACCATATGAGGGTTTGATTTTTTTTGCGGGACGAGTTTTACTTTTGAATGACACCATTCATTTTATCATGCGATGCACTGGAAAGCGGGAAAACAATTTCAAGTGCGTTGAAATTGCAAAAAAAAAAAAAATGCAATTCCACAATTATTTTTTATTTACCTTGTTTACTATACAGTAAAACTGACCTGTCAATATGATTCCCCAGGTAAGTACGATTACAGAGATACCAAACATGTATAGTTTTTTTTTTATTGAAGTGGTGAAAAAAATGTGGAAATTTGTGAAAACAAAAATTTTACTTGTGTTGCCATTTTCTGAGATCTGTAACATTTTCATTTTTGGGGATATGGGGCTGTGTGAGGGCTTATTTTTTGCGACCTAAGCTGACGTTTTTACTGACACAATTTTGGGCTAGATCCAATGTTTTGATCGCCTCTCATTACATTTTATTGCAATGTTGCGGCAGCCAAAAAAACTCTATTCTGGAGTTTTGATTCTTCTTCTCATTACACCGTTTACCTATCAGATTAATTTATTTTATATTTTGATAAATTTGACATTTAGAAACTCAGTGATACCAAATATTTGAAACCTATATAATTTGGCAGCAAGCCAATGTAAGAAATAAAGTAAGACATGGTAGTCATAAACTGAATGAAGATATTGAACCTATTCATTTAATCACACATATGAATAAAAAATGACTTTCATTGTATGAAAATATAAAACATCAAAGAGTAAAAGTGGTGAAAGCGACATGAAAAATGTTTCCCAAAAGAAACATTACCTTTTTTTGGAATTATATTTTTCCTAACAGCTCATATCATAGGGCGGCATGGTGGCTCAGTGGTTAGCACTGCAGCCTTGCAGCGCTGGTGTCCTGGGTTCAAATCCCACCAAGGACAACATCTGCAAGGAGTTTGCATGTTCTCCCTGTCTTTGTGTGGGCTTCCTCTGGGCTCTCAGGTTTCCTCCCACACTCCAAAGACATACTGATAGGGAATGTAGATTGTGAGACCCAATGGGAACAGAACAGTGCTGATAATGTCTGTAAAGTGCTGTGGAATTAATGGTGAGTAAAAAATAAATTACTATACTATTAGTATAAATAATTCACTTTCAATTTTACATACTGTATATAATTTTTGCATTATTTTGCAAACTATTACAAATGATAATGTGTGCATTATGTATTTTCTGTATACTTCTTTTGGGAAACAATTTTCATGTTGATATCACCACCTTTACTCTTTGATGTTCTATGTTTTCATACAATAAAAGTATTTTTTATTCATATGTGTGGTCATATTTATAGGTTTTCATACCATATATGTGTATTTATTTTTTAATTTGTTTTATTTTTAATGGGGTAAAAGGGGGTAATTTGACTTTTGTATTTTCTTTACTTTTTTCATATTTTTAAAAACATGCATTAGCACTGCTATGTATAGTGAAAATTATAATCTGCTATGAACGCCAGCTACGGGCTGGCTTTCAAAGGAGAATTGTCATGACAAGCATGGAAGTCTTCAGCAGTAATGTTGAGCGAATTTGTTCGGCATTTCAAATTCGGGTTCGTGTTCGGGGTTCCGGCTTGTTGGCGCAAAAAAATCGGCTCCGCCCATGAACATCCCTGATTTGCCACGCTGTCGCACAGATGTTATATACTGAGGCTGCATTATCTCTAAGTGCCGTAGCCAAAAACCACACACATTCGCTGAAAAGGTGGCCATATAGGACCAAGGGGACAGAGAGGACGTCGCCCGACAAGGCCCGCAGCCACTGGCTCGGGACACTGTGTGAGGCGCAGGGCAGGAGGGCAAGAGCCAGTGCAGAGAGATGACCCGGGAAGGTATACAAGAAGGGGGTCCCGATCAAATGCATCCAAGTTATCCTAGAGTTGGCAGAGGACACAGGACTCGGTGGGCTGTTATAACATGGCTAGCAGTTGTAACCTGGAGCACCGCAAAAACTGTGAGTAAAAACTTGAAGACTGCACCCTGCTGTGTCCTTGACTTAATTGCTGCATCACCTGCCTTGCACTACACCACCAATATCGAAAATTCCTATTTAACTGCCCTGGGGCCTAGCTCTACCCGTGGAGAGCTGAACCATCTCTGCTGCGGCCACCAACGGTGGATCTGAACAGCAGCGGCGGCCACCTATAGCCGCATACCACGGGTGGCGTCACAAAACTTTATTCCCCTATTTTCTTTATTTATTGACCGCCCTGGGCCACGGACCAGGTCACGCCACCGTGACTACCCCAATAGAACCGGCCGGCCCAGCTTCCGAGTACCCCACGGCCCCAGGGAGCGCGTCACTAACCTTTCATCACTTGTACTTTCTGTGCCATCAGACCTGGCGGAGGAATCGTTGAAGTGAGGATCCCTAAGAAGAGAGTTTTTGTAGGGGTGCTCACTTTTCCCTGTTGTACACTTTGGAAGTCTTGACCTATTGATCCTCCTGTGTCTTTGATTGAACTGCCCACATTGACCTGCTCCATGCCACCTAAGATATCTAGGGATAGTCCGGAACTGCAATTAGACCTTGATTGGAAACCTTCTTTAACTTCTGCATCAGAAATGCTACTTAAAGGGCCAGTGTCACCTATACGGTCTGAGCAAGTTTGCTAGTAATCCAGTCCTGTTGAGTAGTGGCAGAATACCAACTAGTGACCTCTCGCCACTGACAGCTGCTACCAGACAACCACTATAGTCTGCACTGCATGCTGCTCACTCTCCTAAGCAATGCGAGACCCTTCAAGATGACTGCTTGAAACTTTGTTCCACAACCCCTTAGGCACATTCTCTATTCTCTTCAGAATCTGTGCCTGCACTGTATCTCTAGCTGACTATTTTCATTTACCTCTAAATTCTCCCCTGACTATAGGGAAAAAGCTTATTGGTCGATGTCATACAATACAAAATATATCATCTTCTGAAGCTCCTTCCCCCCAGCTCTAGGTATAGTAGCCACTCCAACATTGCCCCTTGTGGACTCTATTGATCCTCCTGCATCTCCAGAGGTCCTCAGTGAGTCTTGAGCCTACCCAATGAAGCGGAGTCAGCAATCACCCTTTGATATGCTGATCTGTTGGAGACATTTATGTTCTTTCAGCAAAAACTATCTGTAAGGAGTTTGTATATTCTCCTCATGTTTGGGTGGGTTTCCTCCCATATGCCAAAAGTATATGGATAAGGAATTTAGATTGTGATCCCCAATGGGGACAGTGATGATGATATCTGTAAAGCACTGTGGAATGTCATGACGCCCCAATTACCTTACAGAAAAGAAAGGCCTTTGAGCCTTACTTGGATATTCTGGGCTAAAGTCGAAACTCCTATACTAGGGGTTATCACTTTAAACTGAGCATTACCTATGATGGGAAACTGCACTTTCAACACATCAGAAGACCTGAATTATTATCTGCTAGACAAGACTCTCCTGGAAGGATCAGACCTATACAACAAAGCTCCAGCTTCTTCTCAGACTCTTACACATCCTCAATGGGAGAGATTATGCCTCCAACCGAAATGAACAAAGGCTGACTGGAAAAAAGCAACCAGGCTGAGGCGTAAGTTCTCAATACTTCACTATATCTGGGCAACAACCTTATTTTATGATGTTGAACTGGCAGCCGACCTCCCACCTCATTATGCAGACTTAAACTATCGAGTTCTAAGGCCTGATTAATATTCCTGCAACTTACATCTGATGTTAGAGGTTACGTTATGGAAATTGTGCTCTCTCCTTTGCATTCCTGTTTATCTGAATGTTCTTAAATTAAGCTGACTCCATTTCTAATAGGTCTTTTTTGCTACCTACTAGTATGGATTCTTGTTTATTAATATTTACAAGAACAGGGAAAATAGATATCTATCTTTGTATTTACAAGTAGTCATTATTACTGTTTGCTGGGGCCTAAGTGTGTTCTGTTTATGAGCACCTCATATTATACATATAAATATCTTGTTCTTGTTTGATTGCCTAATTCTCATTCTCCCAATAATGTCTGTAAATTGTCTGAATTGTAAAGCGCTGCGGAATATGTTGGCGCTATATAAATAAAAAGATTATTATTATTATTATTAATAAGGTATTGTATCGAACATCCCTTGACGTACTAATATGTTTCCCTATTACCTGTTCCCTTTTCCACTCCCATGTCCCCTCAGTGTTTTTAAAATCTTGAGGGACACCTTTGTGTTCTTCAGACTTGATAATACTGTACCTCTACTTTTAGCTGTAACCAGTTTACATAGAGTTTCCCTACTTCGGCCTTCGTCTTGTCTGTGGGTTCAGATATGTCCCTAAGTGTCTTCTAAATCCTCTTGATCGCTCACAATATTCAGCGTTTCAATTCTCTGCAAAAAAAGCATTTAAATTCTATAAGTCGGTAAATGCTGAAATTTTATGGTCCCAGATTTTAAAGACTGTATTTATCACTGTTCTATCAAGCAAGTTCAACTGAGATGTCCTCATAGTTTTCAGTAGAAAACTGCCTTTTGTCTGTACACTGAAAATGGCAAAACCAACGGGTCATTGTCTGCTCTTGCACTGAACGCTGTTCAAAATTGAATTGATGATAGTTTCATACTGTGCTTCTATCAAATACCTATCTAATTTATTTTACCATCTTCTCAAAGAAATTTGCTAGCACCAAAGTATTTTCTTTTGGTGGCAAGAGATTTGAGAGCCTGCTTTAGATAGACCTACTCACTCACCCTTAGCCTCTCATGCAGATACACACTTCTCACAAACCTACTCCTTAATACAATCCTTTGAGAACTCCACACCATGACAAAAAAATGTGGTTATAACTCCAATCTCCATTAGTTTTGTTGGATAGATTCACCTTAGTTCATCTCCTCCCCTTAGTTAGGCCTGTTGACATCTTAAGGCCCCATCACACTTAGCGACGCTGCAATGATCCCGACAACGATATGACCTGTCAGGGATCGTTACTGCGTCGCTATGTGGTCGCTGGTGAGCTGTCAAACAGGCAGGCTCACCAACAATCAGGGGAGCAGTGACATCGTGGAAGGAATCTTTCCACGATGTCCTGCTCCTGGTTACCAGCCTGCTGCTGAAGCAGGAGCAGGCTGGTAACCATGATAAACATTGGCTTACTAGGGGCACACGCGCACCTAGTAACCCGTTGTTTATCATGGTTACCACTCTGCTACAGTGAGCGGGAGGTTACCGCTCACTTTAGCAGGCTGGTAACCATGATAAACATCGGGTTACTAGGGGCACACGCGCACCTAGTAACCCGTTGTTTATCATGGTTACGAGCCTGCTAAAGTGAGCGGTAACCTCCTGCTCACTGTAGCAACACTAGTCGCCATATCATCATTTTTTTTTTTACTTTTGAAAAAAATCCCAACCCTTACCCCTAACCCCAACCCTAACCCTAGCCCTAACCTTAACCCGAGAGTTTATTTTTTTACGCCGTTCCTCGTGTGGTATAAGTGATTAGACAACTTTATTCTTCGGGTCGGTGCGATTACAGCGATACCAGAATCATATCGGGTTTTTATGATTGACGCATTTTTTTGTAAAATTTAGTTTTTGCATCGCCATATTTTGAGAGCTATAATTTTTCCATATTTTGGCCAACAGACATGTGACGGCTCGTTTTTTGCAGGATGAGTTGATGTTTTTATTGGTGACATTTTTTGATCGCTTTCTATTCCGATTTTTGGGAGGCAGAATAAACAAAAACCAACAATTCAGCAATTCCGCTTGTGGTAAAATTGATAAGGTAGCTTTATTCTTCGGCTCAGTATATTTACAGCGGTACCACATTCATATAGTTTTTCTATGTTTTGGCGCTTTTACACAATAAAAGCAATTTAATTGAAAAAAATATTTTTTTTCATCGCTTTATTCTGAGAGCTATGACTTTTTTTATTTTTCGGCTGATGGAGCTGTATGGTGGCTTGTTTTTTGCGGGACAAGATGACGTTTTCAGCAGTACCATTTTATTTATATTCGTCTTTTTGATCGCGTGTTATTCCATTTTTTGTTTGGCGGTATGATGATAAAGCATTGTTATTTGCTTCGTTTTTTTTTTTTTTACTTTGTTCACTGACTAGTGGGACAGTTTTATAGGTCAGGTCGTTCCGGACGCGGCGATACCAAATATGTGTACTTTTATTTATTTATTTCTTTTTCATAATATTTATTGATGGGTACACTATATTTTTATTTCTGGTGGATTATTTTTTAAATTTTTTTTTTTTTTTCACTCTGACACTTTTTTTACTTTTATACTTTGTCCCACTATGGGACTTTCACTTTTTTTATTCTGATCGCCTGCATAGCATAGGGATTGAGCACCATCCCTGTGCTATGCAGGCTGTCAGCGCTGCAGATGCAGAAGATACTTTGGTCATGCACTGCGCATGACCAAAATATCTTTCTGCTGTCTGGTGACCCGGATGTTGTCATGACGACAGCGTTGGATGCCGGCAGGAGAGGTGAGTATCCTGATCACCTCCCCTTACCACCGCAATGCTGCGATCGACTTTGATCGCAGCATTGCGGGAGTTAATGTGCCGGGAGCCGCTCCCTGCACATAGCACCGGGTGTCAGCTGTGACAATCAGCTGACACCCGGCAGCGATCGCGCCCGCAAAGCCTGTGTGCGGGGCGATCGCCATGACGTACTATTCCGTACCTGGCTCTTAAGTCCCAGGGCGCCGGTACGGAATAGTACGTCATGGGCTTTAAAGAGGTTAAAGAATAATGGGCATCACACAGTCCTCCATACAGAATAATGGGCCCCACATAGGGGTGGTTGTTCTGGTGTCCAGGGCCAAATAAAACCCTTAGGCATTAGATGCACCTGGATTAGGTGCATCCTTATCCAAAAAGCCTATAGGTGCAAAACCTCATACCTTAGATACATACAATTTCTGTCCGGTGAGCTAAGTCGCCTGGATTCTATATGGAAATCTAACCCTATCCCGCAAATATCTCTGGTTACCCAAACAAATGTTTTAGAATGTAGAGCCTCTAAAGGTGATATGCTGCGCTTGTGGTGGATTTTTCCTCGGGTATGTCATATCTCGTCCTGAGTACACAACTTAGCCTACACTTCACGTTTCCTTTCCAGGAGACCCCTGGGAAGCATTATTACACCACAAATCATTCATATTCACCCAGACTCCATACAAACTTCTCTTTTTTTATTTTCTTAGCAGCAAAGTAAACAACAACCCACACTTCCAAAAAAAATGCATATCCCTTATCCAGATCTAGCCTGCGTAGATAACTTTATAAACAATGAACAGCTTACAAGTACCGTAGATGACATGGAAGCCAAATTTTTCAAAATCTGAAACCCATGGATAATATATGCGCATCAACTGCTGCCAGACGCCATTATAGAATACTATCTATATCAGTATCTGGTTCTTGTCTTTCCACCTTTCTTGTACTCTTCCTCCCATTCACCCTCCCCTTGCCATTTTTTCATGATGTTTGGGCTCTGTCCTTTTGTTTTTCTGTAACGACTATAAGTGCCATTATTTTTCTTTTGTATTTATGTTTTATAAAATTTACTGTAGTTGTTTAACAAATTTCTGACTTGTTACAGTGATGAAAATATAAAATTACTTCAGAGAAAAAGTTAACTGTTCCTATAACTACTCTACTGGATTCCGAAAGGTACCCAAGCATTTAACTGGTTGCAGCATTTATCAAGTGTTTACCTGTAGAAAAGATCTCAGACCTATGTATGCTAATTAATATTCTATGGATATCAATAAATAAGCCTCATTTGTCTGACACACAATACATCTCACATAGACTACCTCTTTTAAGCTGGTATCGTATTCCTCAAAGGCTAGTTGCTGCTTAGCAGATACTTTATCTCAGTGCCTCTGTCAAAGTAGGGTTTATTTTCACGTTCTCAGGATATCCTTATGTGAATAATTCAGTAGGCAAACTGGCAGTTTCATTAGAGTGCCCTCAGCAGGACAGAAGCAGGTACTTGAAGAACATACCGAACATACACACACATTAAGCAAGGACTATGCAGGATATGGAAATGTGAATATTATTGGCAGTGCTTTAACCGCCTTTCCTTATTAACAAGACTTGGCTTTTCTTCAGCAGGATATACAGCCCTTTCCTGTAGTAATCACAAGTGGGCTCATGTTTTCTTTCTCAGTTATCTTTGCTCTTAGTATTTACAGCCTGCTTTACACATGGTGTAACCTGGTTGGATATTAAAGGGATTGTCTCATTCCTGAAAACGTTCTGCTATAAGCTGCTGTAGTTATAAAAATCAAACTAAGGCTTACTTGCCCTTCCTGACAGGGCCATATTTGGCATTCATGCTGGCCTAGGCACTTTAAGTGGTATGCCACCTACTGATCAGTCAGTCTAAGGGTATGTGCACACAGCGTTTTTTTCTGGCAGATCTGCTCTGTAACCCGCCTGAAAAAGTGCTAAATATATGCTAAAATCAATGAACTCATACTGTTCTATCCTGACACAGTGAATGTGCTGTCTGGAAAGTCATGTTTTTATGTTCATTACAAGTGTATTGAACTCTGTTTGTTGTTTTGTAACAGCACCATCTGCTGGCGATTTTATGTATACATTCTAGTTTCAGTTTGCAATGTATTATGGGACTTTCCTGATGCATTTTGGTCTTATTATTACACTGAGGAAGAACCAGCAGCCATTTACTGCAGTCTTCTGAAGAGAAACCA
This sequence comes from Phyllobates terribilis, assembly GCF_046119375.1. Taxonomy (NCBI): domain Eukaryota; kingdom Metazoa; phylum Chordata; class Amphibia; order Anura; family Dendrobatidae; genus Phyllobates; species Phyllobates terribilis. Next base: position 642,863,429 of record NW_027362762.1, read on the forward strand.
TCTCACGTGTTGCTCTGTCTTGTTCCTTACAAACTCTCTTGTTCTAAACATAGTTGGTAAGTTATTGCCTATGTGCTAAATGCAGTGTTGCTGCAAGTATTGATGTATTAGATAGGTAAACATCAGTTAGAATATTACCTCTTGTTATATTCTATTGTGGATTACCTGAATTTATTGTGACAGTCACTGGTGTGATATATGAGGGGAGGTATGTGTCACTCAGCTTGTTCTCCTGTGAACTGAAATCTACTAAATTTCTGCCAGGATGTTATATGCTGGGGGTTTACTCTCTTAAAGGGTGTGGTTTTATGGGAATGTCAAAGAGGGTGGGAGGCCATTCCCCCTACCTGCCCTCAGGATGTAGCTGAGCAGGGTTAAATGCTCAGTCAGTTTTTTTTCTCTGGAGTGTGTGGCCTGTAGAGTGAAGTCTCCTTTCTGTGTTGGGCTGAAGCCAGAGAGCAGCACCGGAGGACTGGTGTTTACTGAGACTTCACAGTGCTACTCGAAGCGGGCAGAGCCTCGCTTGCTAATAGACTCTGTTGTACTTTACCTATTGTTCTTCCGTTAAAAAAACAAAAATAGCCTGTTCTAAGCATAGTTGGTAAGTTATTGCCTATGTGTTAAATGCAGTGTTGCTGCAAGTATTGATGTATTAGATAGGTAAACATCAGCTTGTATATTACCGAATATTATACTGTATTGCAGATTACCTGTATCTATGTATTGTACAGATATATGTTCTGACATTCCCCTGTTATTACATCCTATAGTTTGACTCTTTCCTGTCAATCTACAATCAATAAAAGAAGGTCACAACTTCACAGCCTCTTTTTTTGTAAAGAAAACAGGGGGTTTAGTTACATGTCTCACTGCACACCATGCTAACTTGTGAGGACAGTATACATACACTGCAATGTAAGGACGACTCGCTGTTTATTTGTTTAGTATTTTGAGGTTTTTTTAACCACTTCAGGTTTTCCAAGAGATAAGTGGCTAAAGGAAATGACTGCTTCATTTTAAAAAATAAACAATAACTGATGGCTAAAATATGTCTGAAAAGACGACCAAAAAGATGCAAAAAAAAAAAAAGTTACTTCGGGACAAAATGAGGACTATGTGTCTTGAAGCGTCTTCCATCTGAAAAACTCCACGGATTCACATGCCCTGACAGTGCTCATACCCTTCAGATACTAGTTAAAACTCCCATACACATTAGGCTAAATTTGGCCAAACCTGCCGAAATCAATAGGTTCTGCTGACAGTCCAATGTGTATGGGGGCCTCTGACTGATGATTTTCAGGGGAAATAAGAATCCAGCATATCCGATTTCAGACTGTAGATCCTTTTGTTCTTTAAGTGATACGTTTCTGCCAAAGATGTCTAAGGCTGTGTGCCCACGATGCGTTTTTTAAGCGTTTCCGCAGCGGCAAAAACGCTGCAGAAACGCTTAAAAAACGCATGGTAGAAGGCCTGCCATGTCCCCCAATGATAATCCGCATGTGCTGTGCACATGCTGCGGAAATTTCCGCTGCGGATTATCATTGCGGAAAAAAAACGCAGCACTACCAATTATTTTGCGGAAGTGCTGCGCTTTCGCCGCCATTGACTTGCATTAGAACGCACCAATTCCGCAAGACTGCATCTGTATTTGCATAATTGGCGCGTTCTAATGTGTGGATGGTACCCGGGTGTGGAGGAGAGGAGAGTCTCATCCACACCCAGGTACCATTAAAAAAAGCTGTAAAAAAAGAATAAAATAAAAAATAAATGAATACTTACCTTCTGGCGGCCCGCGCTGCACTCCTCCTTGCTTCCCGGAACTTCGCGATGGAATGAAGGACCTGCGCTGATGTCAGAGTCATGTGACGGGTCACCCGACGCTGACGTCGGCAGGTCCTTCACTCTACCGCTGCCGGCAGCCGGGACCGAGCGAAGCAAGACAGCGCGGGCCATCGGAGGGTAAGTATATATTTATTTTTTTATTTTTTGACATTCTTTAGGTCACAGTATATAAATCCATGCCGGGGGCAGAGCAAAGTACTTTAGAGTGCATGAGGCAGTAGAGGCAAAAGAGCACTGATAACACATAAGTACAGCTGGTGCATGCGTACTACCGAGCTTTGCCCTTCCTTCGGCAGGGCAGAAAGAAGTGCAACTGTGCAGGAGAGCAATGGGGGATACCGTGATGATGATGCAGGATGCGTCATCCACATGAAGCAGCGAAGGAGAACCGCGAGCATAAGATGAGAGGAGGGGCTGGATCAAGACCAGAAAAAGCCTTGGGACCGCGCCGTCTGTCGGTATAATATAAGCTATATTTTGTGCCTTGCACAGGAGTGGGGATATATACAGCATACCAGAATGCTGTAACAGAGGACTTATAGGTGCTGCCCATACTTTATGCGGGGAAAACTTGGTGACAGGTTCCCTTTAAAGCCAGTTCTGTGCCTTGATAGTGATCCCTTGGTAAAAGTGAGCATAATCCAACATCAGGTCACCTGTCTGCGCTTGCGCACCCACACTGGGGGAGCACAGCAGCACGCTCCAAGTGTCAGTGCGGGTGTGCACATACTGTGGCTGTTTGTGCGTGCTGACGCCTGGATCTTATCTGTCTGCATCTGCCATGCGGTGCACCTGGAAGCAACGAGTGGCTTAAGTGAGGAAGAGGGCAAGGCATTGTGATGTGCTGTTTGTATAACACGGGTACTTTAGATGCAGCGACACAGAAACACAGAGCAGCCAATACAGGGTTAATAAACAGGGGAAGTTTATAATAACAGGGTCAATCTCCACGCAGGGAGTATCAGGGGAAAATATGGGGAAAAACAAGAGAAGTAGCAGGTAAAAGTCTTTAACTGACAGTTCACAGTTTAACTAGATATAGCAGAGTTGAACCGGTTGTAAACTACAGTTTTTACACTTCGCTGACTCTTTTCCTCCACAAGGCAGTTGCCAGCTGAGGCCGGTGTTGATTTCTTCAGGCTTCCCCGCCCAAACAATGCTCCGTCTTCTGGCGGTAGCGGGCAGTCTCCGGTTTTCCCCTCTGTGCCCCTAAGTCCATAACATGGCACATCACGTGCTCGGCTCCACAGACCCTGCGTCTCTTCTCTAGTCGGCTTGACTCCTCCGGTCCACTGCACTCGGCTCTTGCTCCCCCGTCCTGTAGCCAGGAGCCTGGACCCTCTCACACTGCTCTACTGAGCAGGACCCAGCTTCGCTTTCCCGCCAAACGTCCTAGTCTCTTCCTCTCTCTACCCACGCCACTAGTCTCTCCGTCACCTGACCTCCCAGCTCTCACTCTGGACACGCCCCCAGCTTCACAGTCACCTGACTCCTGTGCTCGCAGTCTGTCTTCCCCCTGCAACCAGAGGTACGGCCCTGGCAGTTCAGGATCCCTTGCTCTGAAAGTACTTACACCCCGGTCTTCCCCCTTACATCTGCTCACTTCAATGCCCTTCCTTCTCATTGAGTCTGCAACCAAAAGCAGGTAGTAACCAGTCCTGAGAACGCGACTGCAGACTTATTGTGTGCGCTTTCACACTGACAAGCGGAGCGCTACTGTGCTCCTCTAGTGTCAGGGCACAACCGCAGAAATGCAAAGTTATTTTAGACTGCACTTACTCTTACCAAAGGACCTCTAACAATTATAACAAGCAAATGGCTTTAATAGGCAAATAGGAGGGTGTAACAGTGCACCAAGGCATAGGCCCTCATTTGCATATAAAAAAATAAAATAAGTTAAAACTGTATATGCTGAGAGCAATGCTTTTCTATGTGCACAGGATGATCATGTTAACAATCGTTCTGTGCACATGAAAGTGAGGCCACATCCTATCTAAACAAGTTATTAATTGACTTCTGATTAGTGTTGAGCGATACCTTCCGATATCAGGAAATATCGTATCGGATTGGATCGGGCCGATACCCAAAAAGTATCGGATATCGCCGATTCCGATACCGGAAACCAATGCAAGTCAATGGGACACAAATATCGGAATGAAAATAAACCCTTTCTTTCCTTGTAGGTTAATTCTACATGAAGTAAACCAACTAAGAATAATGTAGAATGACATGAAAAGCCGGCAATTCATCAGCGGCATTCACCGGTACCCGACAATTTACAACAGAAAGAATAGAGCTTCACACATAGATTAGGTAGATAGAACCATGTCAGTCACATATATATGAAGTACAGGGACAGTGTTGCTTACTGTACTTGTCATTTAGTGTAAAGGATTTATTTTAAAAAATATTAGTGTTTTCATGCACCGTCTCTTTAAAAAAGCCGGCCGGCAATTCAGCAGCGGTACCCGACAATTTATAACAGACAGAATAGAGCTTCACACATAGATTAGATAGATAGAAACATGTCAGTCACATATATATGAAGTACTGTGACAGTGTTGCTTACTGTACTTGTCATTTAGTGTAAAGGATTTATTTAAAAAAATATTAGTGTTTTCGTGCACCGTCTCTTTAAGAAAGCCGGCCAGCAATTCAGCATCTGTACCCGACAATTTAGAATAGAAAGAATAGAGAATCACACATAGATTAGATAGATAGAAACATGTCAGTCACATATATATGAAGTACAGTGACAGTGTTGATTACTGTACTTGTCATTTAGTGTTAAAATAAAGGATTTATTTAAAAAAAAATTGGCGTGGGGTTCCCCTTAATTTTAGGCTCTAGCGGAGGTTAAGCAGACGGCTGGGGCAGATGTTTGAAGCCTGGGAAGGGGGTAATACCCACGGAGCTTCCCAGGCAACTAATATCAGCCCCCAGCTGAATACCTAGCCTTTACTAGCTATTAAAATGGGGGAACCCCCCAAAAAATATAACGTGTGGTCCCCCCTAATTTAATAGCTAGCAAAGGCTAGGCAGACAGCTGGGGGCTGATTTTAATAGCCCAGGAAGGGTGCCATGAATATTGGCCCCCTCCCAGGCTAGAAACACCAGCCGTCAGCCGCCCCAGAAATGGCGCATCCATAGGATGCGCCAATTCTGGCACTTAGCCTCGCTCTTCCCACTGCCCTGTAGCGGTGGCAGGGGGTAATAGGGCTGGGGTTGATGTCAGCTTATAATGCCAGCTGACATCAAGCCCAGGTTAGTAATGGAGAGGCGTCTATAAGACACCCCCATTACTAACCCCATAGTCAAAGTTAAAGAAAAACACAAACACCCAGAATAAAGTCCTTTAATTGAAATAAACACACAATTCTTTATTGTTCTAAATTAAACCATACTTACCATCACGCCCATTCCAGCTGAAGCCAACGATCTCCTGCAATAAAAGTAAAATAATAAAGCAACATCATCCTTACCTTTCCATGGCTCCCACGACGGCTCCAGCTCTGCTACATCGAGATGACAGGCTGGACCGCAGCAGAACGCCGCCATCCAGCCTGTCATCCCGCAGACACTGAGAAATGACGTGGGGTCCCCCCTATTTTAATAGCTAGCAAAGGCTAGGCAGACAGCTGGGGGCTGATATTAATAGCCCAGGAAGGGTGCCATGAATAATGGCCCCCTCCCAGGCTAGAAACACCAGCCGTCAGCCGCCCCAGAAATGGCGCATCCATAGGATGCGCCAACTCTGGCACTTAGCCTCGCTCTTCCACGCTGCCCTGGTGCGGTGGCAGGGGGTAATAGTGGTGGGGTTCATGTCAGCGCCAGCTGCCATGAAGCCCAGGTTAGTAATGATGGGCGTCTATAAGACACCCCCATTACTAACCTACAAAGTGTTAAAAAGAAAAAACACACTACACCCAGAAAAAAATAATTTATTTGAAATAAAACACACCATTTTATTTAATTCTTAGTTTACTAAAAATAATAGTTACCTGTCCACGTTCCTGCGCTGATCTCCCATGCACAGCTGTCACATCTGGAGATGGTGACAGCTGTGCATGGCTGCTGTAAGCTCACGCTGCCGCGAACACGTCCGCTCCCGGCAGCGTGAGCCATTGACTGAGGTCACCGGAGTGCATTCAGGCAGCGCAGCTCCGGAGACCTCCTTTACCGCACTGCTGTACCGTGGGAATTTCTCACGATACAGCAGGGCCGTAAAGCAGCTAACCGGAGCAGCGCTGCCTGAACTCCGGTGAACCCGCTTATGCAGTGACGGGGCTGCTTTACGGCCCCGTCACTCTAGCGGCGGCAGCGGTTCAGAGCGGTCACATTCTATGTGGCTGCTCTGAACTGGAGATCTTCGTGGGACACTCGTGGACTACTACGGAGGGGTAAGGATAAGGTTGTGGTTTATTATTTTATATTTTATTACAGGAGATCGATGGCTTCGGGGAATTAGGTGTGTAGGTGAGTATAGGTGTAGTTTATTATTTTTTACTTTATTTTAGGTGGCGATCGGCGGGGACAGGTAATGTATGAACTAATTTATTGTAGGCAACCACTGGCCACCAATGACATGTATTTAACATTTATTGGGGAAACAGTAGGGCAATTTAAATAGCAGGATCAGGCTGATGGGAACTACTGCTCCCATCGAGCTGATCCTGCTGGCAGGAGTGGACGGGGGACAGACATAGGCCGATGGGAGTAGTAGTGTCACATCGGCCTATGTCTGCCTGCACGCACACACCCCCCAGACATCGCACACACACCCCGCACACACACCCCGCACACGCACACACACCCCGCACAAACATCGCACACACACCCCGCGCACACACACCCGCACCCCGCACACACACACCCGCACACACACACCCGCACACACACACCCGCACACACACCCCACACACACACCCCGCACACACACCCCGCACACACACCCCGCACACACACCCCGCACACACATCGCACACACACCCCGCACAAACATCGCACAGACACCCCGTACACATACCCCGTACACACACCCCGTACACACACCCCGCACACAAACATCGCACACAAACCCCGCACACACACCCCGCACACACACCCCGCACACACACCCGCACACATCGCACACACACCCGCACACACACTAATCATGACCGGTCTGATGGTCTGGGAGGTGAGGCTGACCTGTGTGGCCGTGGGAAAGTTCATGTGAGTTCATGCAGTCAAGCATGAACTCACATGAACCCTCTGAGGGCACCGCCGCGACTTCAAATGAACAGCTGATCGGCATCACCTGATACCTCAGCTGTTCATTTGAAATAACCGGCGGGAAAGCGCAGCACAGAACGGGAAAGCCGGCGGTGAAGTCTTTTCACTGCCGGCTTCCCCGCCCGGGTCCTTCGCTCCCCGCTCCTTGGTGCTGCGCTCCCCGCCCGGTCCTAACTTACGATCAGGATGGGGAGAGCGGAGGATCGGGGTGGGAGGCTGCGGGGAAGCAGTATGGGGCTGTGTGATTGTTTAAAAGCCGGCGGCTTTTTACTGCGCGCCGGCTTTTAAACAATCAGGAGAATTCTCCCCCGCTGGGATGGCATTCTGATGACAGGCTGGATCACAGCGGAGCGCTGCCATCCAACTTGTCATCCTTCACAGACACTGCAGAGCGCAGGCATTATGGGAACTTCCGATTCCGGTATTCGATATTGTAAAAGTATCGGAATTAAGTATCGGAATTCCGATACCGCGAATATCGGCCGATACCCGATATTACAGTATCGGAATGCTCAACACTACTTCTGATCGGCTTCATATAGCAGGTCAGTGGTCGTTTAAAGGTTGCAACTGTCCAATGTACATGGACCTTAGAAATAAGTACCTGACTCCATGATGACTTCTCACAGCCACAGCACGTCTTTGCAGGCTTTCATCTTCTCCAGACTTCTGCAGCACATTGCGACACGGTGACCTTAAAAATAAGTGTCATTGTAATGTTCCTGAATTAAAAAAAACAACCACGCTGTGCCCTAAATAAGCCCTATGCTGTGCCCCTATATACAGTATGCTCTATGTTGTGCCCCTATATATGCACTATGCTGTGCCCCTATGTAGGGGGGTGAAAGGGTAGAAGAAGACATCGTGGCTACAGGGGAGTTACTTGATAATGTTTGGTGTTTTTATTTGTGTGTGATAAAAGTGTTTGCATTTTATCCTCATGGCCGGTGCTTTGTCTCGGTTCTCCTGCAGGCTTTGCCTTAAGGCCATCCCTGGAAGTGTGGGAAGTCTGTCCACTAGGGGGACCACTACCAGCATAGGGATATAGTTTGCATCACATAGAAAATAGACAGTTAACAGTTTGGGATTAGCTCACCAGTTGGGAGGGCTTGGAGAAGTTATTGGAAAAAAGCACTTCCTGCTTTAGTCTAGTTTACAGCAGAGTCCATGACTCATAGAGCACAGGACAAGTGCATGTCCAGTGAGGAGAGTGGAGTTGGAGCAGAAAGGCTGAACAGACAGGGAAGCAGGTTCTAAGAATCAGATACAGCAAGGAAAGAAAGTGTTCTATCTGTGTGCGTTTTCTGAATAGAATGGCAACACGTTTAACACTCCATCTGGACGCCAGGACAGTCTTGGGCTTGAAGACCAGAAGAGGGTCTGAGAAGCAGACCTCTGTCCCCCTTAAGAAGAAGATATCGGCCAGGTCACAGAGGGAGAGAAAGATAGTGGATCTCAGGACAGGATGGGGACAAACACTGAAAAGGCGCAAAACCAAGGGAACATCACTAACAAGAGACTATATCTTAATCTGTATGCTACAGCCGTGTGTAAATGAATTGCACAGTAAAGACGAATCTGTTAATCCGGACCCCAGGTCTCCCATCTTGTTTGCAGCCGGATCCGGTCCTAAGGATGGGGAAGTAATGAGGACTCCCTAAGTAACAGTGAGTAAAGAAAAAAACCCACCACACAGTACACTCCACTCTCATTCCTATTTAGAAGGGGGGTCCCAGGGCAAAGAGAACTCATTTCTTGCCCACAGCGTGTTAGAAACGGCCCTGGGCCTCCCACCTTCACCTATATACACCCTATGCTGCGCACCTGAATAAATAATTGTCCCGCACTGTGCTCCCTGCACAAAAAATGACCACACTGTCTAATGGTACATGGTCTCCACACTGTTCTCTCCTATAAAATATTCCCACCACACTATCTGCCCTAGTGAAATATGACAGTCACACCACCCGCTCATAAACAAAAAACACCACACTGTCCTTTCCATACCGAGCTCAAGCCCCCATGTTCTTCACACAGAACCCCCCACGTTCACCAGTTCCCCCTCTCCCATGTTCTCCAGTTTCCCTTCCCCATGTTCACCAGAGCTTCTCCCCACATTCACAACTTTCCCCCATGTTCATCAGTGTTCCACCCCTCCCCATGTTCACTAGAGCTTCCCCTCCACATTCACAAGTCCCCCCATGTTCTCCAGTTCCCTTCCTCTTGTTCTCCAGTGTCCCCCCTTATGTTCACCAGCATTCCCCCCTCATGTTCTCCTGTGTCCGCCCTCCTCATGATCTTCAGCGTTCCCCCCTCCTCATGATCTTCAGCGTCCCCCCCTCCTCATGTTCTCCAGCGTTCCCTTCTCATGTTCTCCAGCATTCCCCCCCCTCATGTTCTCCAGCTTTGTCCCCCCTCATATTCTCCAATGCTCTCCCCCTCATGATCTAAAGCATTTCCCCCCTCATGTTCTCCAGCATTCCCCCCCTCACGTTCTCCAGTTTCCCCCCCTCCTCACATTCTCCAGCATTCCCCCTCCTCTTGTTCTGCAGTGTTGCCTTCTTCCCCTCATATCTTTGGCACTTACCTGCTCCAGGTTCCAACTTGTCTTCTTGTGCTGCACTCTGCTCTAATGTCGGCAGCATGTTGAGGTCTCCTTATTGCGCTGCCGTGACGCCAGCAGTGTCCGCACACCACCGCCGCACTTGGGGTCAGGGAGCTGATTGGAGCTCTACTGACTCTAGAAGTGTCGGCGCAGCTGAGGATCATTTGTATTCGCGTCCTAGAGACGCGAATAAAAATGAATGCGCCGCTCCCCCCCTTCTCCAGAAAGGCGCCCGTTTTCTTAAGGAACTTGGTGTTATGATCTGCTACAAGCACTAAGGAAAGAAAGGAGATCTGTCCCTACAATAGAACTAAGCTAGATCCCTACGATGTAACGGGGAACCTGATCCTGCGATCAGACCCGCTAAAGTCCTCGGCTAGTCTGTACGAAGACCTATAGATGAAAGGGAGGGATCCCTACAAGAACTAGGGACTGGGATAAAGTTGGACACCTCCTAGCAGAAATTGAAGCAATAAAAGACAAACACACAACATAGAACATAAAGGACCGAAGACCTAGCTAAACTGACTGAGAAAGGTAACTAAGCACCAGGCTAGCTTAAGAGTAGAAATTACAATGAAGTCCAGCAAGGCCAGGAGGGTGGAGCAGGATTAAATAGGCAAAAAAGGTCATGTGACCAGCAAGATAGAAAAAACCTAACAGGAGAGTTCTAACACTTGGAGAAGGGAGGGTGAGTTAAAAAAAAAATAAAAATGTCATTTTGACCTTGGCGCCGCCCCCTGCAGCCCGCCGTCCTAGGCATCGGCCATCTGGTGCCTAGTGGCAAATACGGACCTGCTTCCTGGATCCAGGGACGGCTCTCCACTACTACCCCATCTCCCTGTCACTGAGCTCAGCAGCTCTGCCCATGTAGATGGCACAAGCCATTGACTTCACTGATTGGCTGCAACACTGTCGAAGAGATGTCAGCGCTGCAGGCTAACAAGGAAGATGGGGCAGTGGTGGAAAGCTCTGAGGGATAAGGAATTGTTTTTTTTTATAACTTCCACAACTTATTGCAGACAATTTTCTGAAAGGGGGAATCATCATCCCTGCAAACCAAATGGTGGGGGTGAGGTGTGGAGTCCGGATAGAACCGGGAAGAAAACTCCAGAAGACTGTTCGTGCCAAAAGACTCCTCAGAACTTCCGGAAGGCCTAGTTCAAGGTGAGACTGTGCTTACGATTCCTACTGGTGGGTTTGCTCGAGTGACAGTACCGGTGATGAATACTACGAAACACAAAATTAGCCTGGATCCAAAGACTGTGTTAGGTCACATCGAAACCATTAAAATGGTATATCCAGCCAGTGTGAGACCAGCCCAGGGGTCTATAGTGAATTCAGTCTCCCCACCAAGGAACAGGAGTTGCTCAGGGGAGGAAATTGTGCAACCCACCTCGGGGTCCTGGGATCCCCCAGTACCCCTGGAACACTTGTGTGCTGAAGATCTAGCGGATCTAACAGATGCTGAGAGAAGAGTGTCATGCGTTCTCCAAAGATGACTCTGATATAGGCTGTATCTCGTTGTTGCATTTGAAAATCAATTTGAAAGACCTGACCCCAGTAACCAGTAGTTACATGTCTGTGCCAAAACCATTACATCGTGAAGTGAAAGAATATTTGCAAGATCTCATCAACAGAGGTTGAGTTCAAAAGTCGAAATCGTCTTATTCCTCTCCTATTGTCTGTGCTAGGAAGAAGTATGGCACGTTGAGACTCTGTTGTGATTACTGGGAACTAAACCGAAAGTCAGTACCTGATCGACACCTGATACCAAAGATCCAAGATATGCTGGATTGCCTATCAGGAAGCACCTGGTTCTCTGTCCTCGATCAAGGTAAGGCATACCACCAAGGTTTTGTCGAAGAGTCCAGTAGACTCTTGACAGCATTCATCACACCGTGGGGATTATATGAGTGGATCCGCATACCGTTTGGGCTCAGTTCAGCTCCAGCAGAATTCCAGAGGAGCATGGAGACATGTTTAAAAGGATTGAGGGACGATATCTGCCAGCCGTGCTTGGATGACAATGCGGTACACAGCAAAACCTTTCGGGAGTATGTTGAACACGTGAGGACCGTATTACAGCGGTATCAACAACACGGAGTTAAGTTGACCCCAAAGAAGTGTGAACTGTTCAAAAGGCAAGTTCGATTTCTAGGGAACATTGTGTCGGGAGAAGGATATACCATGGACCCAGCAGAAATCGCTCTGGTTCTTACCTTAAAAGACAAGCAGCCCTCTACTGTCGGGGAGTTGAGGCAGGTATTAGGATTCCTCTCCTACTATCGTACTTACCTTCGGAACTTCTCCAGGATTGCAGCCCCACTGTATCTCCTCTTGGGGTTGACGACAGAGACAACAACATCCATGGAGAAAAAGAAAAACGCGGGTAGGACTGGGCTTAAAAGAAACAACGCCGTTTCATCCCAACAGCCCATTCTCTGGACAGCAGACCACCAAGAGGTATTGGAAGAACTAATAGCCTACCTAGTAAAACCACCCATCTTGGGATATCCTGATTTCAATTTAACATTTGTTCTTTATTGTGACGCTTCTCAAGTTGGACTAGGAGCTACCCTGTATCAGCATCAAGATGGAAATTTGAGAGTCATAGGTTACGAGTCTAGAATGTTGACAGACTCCGAGAAGAATTAGCATCTACATTCTGGAAAATTGGAGTTCCTGGCATTGACATGGGCTATCTGTGAACAATTTAGAGATTATCTCTACTACAGCAAAGAGTTTGAGGTATACACTGACAACAACCCTTTGACCTATGTCCTTACTACAGACAAACTCAATGCAACAGGTCAGAGATAGGTTGCTGAATTAGCTAACTTCAATTTCAGCATCAAGTACAGGCCAGCAAAATGCAATGCGCATGCTAACAGATTGTCAAGAATGCCACTAGAGCCTGAAGAGTTCATGCAAGAATGCTCGGAGGAAGTCAGTCTGGAAGCAATTGAGAGCACTACCCAAGCAGTACAAGCTTATCAGGAGGAAGACACACCATTGTGGTGTCCATTGATGGTGGAAACCACCATAAAAGCGAGAGAACAAAATCACCCCCGGTCTATTCATCAACTACCAAAATGGAAAATCTGTAGAGCACAACAAGAAGATCAGATAATTGGTAGAATACTACTTTATGTGGACCAAAATCGGTTTCTAAGTAAATGGGAGAGAGACAATGAGTCACCAGCAGTATCTGTTTTAATTAAAGAATGGACGAAGCTCCACCTCAGTGAAGACGGTATCCTGTATCGTAAATGACGACAAAACTGGCAGTTGGTACTACCCAGAGTATTCTGTAGGTTGGTCTTCAAAGAACTCCATGAAAACATGGGACACCTGGGAGTGGAAAGGACAACAAACTTGATCTGTGAACGTTTCTTCTGGCCTTACATGCAGAGAGATATTGAGAGGTACGTGACCAGGGAGTGTGGGTGTCTGAAAGATAAACGTCCCAACACATCAACCCGGGCACCTATGGGCAACTTCCAAATAATGTATCCGTTTGAGATGGTCTCAATAGACTTTCTACATCTCGAGACGTGCAAGGGTGGTTATTAATACATCATGGTGGTGATGGACCATTTCACTCAATTTGCTCAGGCATATGCCACCACCAATAAATTGGGTTGAACAGCGGCAGAGAAGATCTTCAATAGTGATGAGCGAGCATACTCGCAAGCACTCTGTACTCGTCTGAGCATCTCAGTACTCGAGATGCTCGGAGCTCGCCGAGTACTTGCGAGATGCTTGGGCGGATGCTCGGGTCCCACCCTGTATGTTTGGCGCTCTTTAGAGAGAGACTTTCAGTTCAGGCTCCACACATAGGACCTCAGGAGTGGACATGGATGTCAGACATATGTACCATCCTCCAAAACTTTGAGGACTCCACCAAGATGGTGAGCAGAGATGATGCCATAATTAGCATCACCATCCCACTTCTCTGTCTTCTGAAACGCTCTCTGCTCACAATCAAAGAGGATGCATTGCAGGTGTAGCACGATGAGATGGAGCAAGGAACCATACAGGGTGATTACACACAGCCCAGCTTCATCTCATCCCAACGTGGATTGGGTGACAATGAGGAAGAGGAGGAGGAAGAACACTAGTTTCATGCACTATAGACAGTACTCTTGCACAACTGTCATACCGTCTGTTCAGCGTGGATGGCCTGAGGATAGATAGGAGGAGGAGGAGAGCATGGTCAGTCGTCCTCTTGGTGAGGACACAGAAGTCTTGCCTGTTAGCAGTCCGGCACGCATGGCTGAGTTTATGTTACTCTGCCTTTTCCATGACCCTCGCGTTCTCGAAATTTTGGGTGACAGTCATTACTGGTTGGTGACACTTCTAGACCCACTCTACAAGGAGAACTTTATATCTCTTATTCCTGAGGCGGACAGGTCTACAAAAATGGGGCTGTACCAGAAGGCCCTTGTTGCAGAACTATTAAAAAAATTCCCATCTGAAAATGCTGGCGGCAGAGGTCATAGTTCGTTGGACAACCAAGGACTATAGGCGAGCAAGACACAACTCCAATCCAGCAGAGGCAGGTAAACACTGTTAAAGTTCTGGGAGAATTTTCTCAGCCCCTCCCATCGCACAGGCCCTAAGGCGCGGGGTACTCTCACAAGTAGTGCAAAGTTTCGGAAGATGCTGAGGGAGTACGTTGCCGACCATACCAACGTCCTCCGTTATTCCTCTGTGCTTTATAATTATTGGGTATCCAAGCTGGATACGTGGAATGACCTGGCTCTCTACGCCTTGGAGGTCCTGGCCTGCCCTGCCGCTAGCGTTTTATCAGAGCGGGTTTTTAGTGCCCCTGGTGGAATTATAACTGATAAGCGCATACAACTGTCAACTGAAAATGCTGACAGGCTGACTCTTATAAAAATGAACAAGGGCTGGATTGGGCCAGACTTCTCAACACCACCGAATGATAGCAGCGTAACATAAACTCAAATCCAGTGTCTTTTTTTGGGAGGTGTATTCCCATGCACCTTTTCACACGCACATATGGGTATACGCTTCCTGATTTTGCTATTTGTTCTTGTCCTCCTCCTTCTCCTCATCCTCCACCACCGTATCACCAGGGTGACTGTGGTCCGTGATGCAACACCCACATAATTTTTTTAAAGGGTGTTTATGATGCCCGTAAAAAAAACACACTAGTGCATGGGCATTACAAGTACTCGTATATGGGACCTGCTACTTTCTAATGGAAACAATTTTTATGAGGCCCTCCTCCACATCTCTTCCAAGGGGCATTGGAGTGCCTCCAAATTTTTGGCAACCCTTGCAGTCACTGCATAGGCAAACACAATGGGAGACCCACTTCCTAATAAAGGGAACATTGTTTTCAGGAGGCCCTCTGACCTCCACGTCTCTTCCAAGGGGCATTGGAGTGCCTCCAAATTTTTGGCAACCCTTGCATTCACTGCATAGGCAAACACAATGGGAGACCCACTTCCTAATAATGGGAACATTGTTTTCAGAAGGCCCTCCTCTAAGTCTCTTCAAAAGGGTATTGGGGTGCGTCCCAATTTTGGGCAGCCCTGCCACTCACTGCATATGCAATAACAGTATAGGAGACCCACTCTTTAGTAATTGGAACAATAAAGCATAGCCGGCTGATGGCTCTCTAAGAATAGTGAGGGCCGACTGCTGGCCCTTTAAGTA
The DNA here is from genome assembly GCF_046119375.1 of Phyllobates terribilis. Taxonomy (NCBI): domain Eukaryota; kingdom Metazoa; phylum Chordata; class Amphibia; order Anura; family Dendrobatidae; genus Phyllobates; species Phyllobates terribilis. The sequence goes on from NW_027362762.1 coordinate 642,878,841, forward strand.
TAGAAAAAGCCGCCTGATGGCCCTATAAAAATAGGCTTTGTGACTTTCAGAGTCCCTGTTTCATAAATGAAACACGATGTGTCTGATGATATCTCACACACCACATGGCCAGATAAGGTTGTAAAATATTAAAATGACATTTCCCGGTGAATGCATTTGTCACGGTTGAAAGCAATGCAAAAGTGCAAAAACGCATCAAAAACGCTAAGTGTGAACATAGCCCAAGGTGTGTAGGAGTATTTTTGCTTTTGGTTATTTATTTGCTTTATATACAAGTCATTACCCTGGAAAGGATGTTCCTTAACATATTTCCCAGGAAAATCCATTTTGGTTTAGTTTTTGTATGTTTTATTATGAGTCTGTAAAAGTGGCGTAATACTTCTGACAACGTTGTTCACAGCAGTGACCTGGGAGTCAGAAATGCTTCCAGGGGTCTTCCCCATGCTGTTCCCATGTCATTTGAGCACTGTTCCCATTGATTTGGGCAATTTTTAGGCCCTCTGCAGACCGCCGAGTTTCCCATAGACTTACATTGGGCTCGTTGCTCGAGTCGAACACCCGAGTATTTCAATGTGCTCGACCCGAGCCTCAAGCACCTGAGCATTTTAGTGGTCGCCCATCACTAATCTACCATGATTTTGCTTTGAGGTTTGGGTTCCTTACGAAGTTACACCATGACCAAGGAAGAGAATTTGAGAACCAGCTCTTTGCCAAGGTAGAATTCAGAGATACCACACAACGCCCTATCACCCAGAGGGTAATGGACAAGTGCAACATTTTAACCGGACATTATTGTCGATGTTGCGCACTTTAACAGATGATGAAAAGAAAGACTGGAAGATTTCTCTGTCAACAGTGGTACATGCCTATAACTGTACAAAAAGCGATGCAACGGGTTACTCACCCTTTTTCCTATTGTATGGACGATCACCAAGACTGCCAATCGACATCATGTTTGATACTCCGGTGTCAGATACTTTCAGAATGTATCCGGAGTACGTTCGGAAATGGAAGGAATGGATGGCAGAGGCATACAACATTGCATCCAAAGTGGTTACGCAAGGACAGAGCAAGAGTAAGGAGTACTATGATCGAAAATGTTATGGAGCAGAGTTGGCACGATAAGTCGGGTGCTAGTCAAGAACGTACGTGAAAAAGGTGGTCCAGGAAAACTTTGTTCGTACTGGGAAGATGTATGTGGTCATAAGGAGGAAAGCTGATGACAGCCCAGTGTATGAAATCCGATTGGAAAGGGGAGACAAGAAAACCAGAAATAGTCCATTGAAATTTACTACTACCCTGTGATTATCTCCCACCATAACAAGACTTCCCAGAAGTAGACCGAGATCGACTAAGGGACCACCACAGACTGAAGCTCTGGAGGTGGATAGTGACCTTGAAAGTTCCGATAGAGAAGAACACACCGTTGTATTTCTCGGACTGGCAATGAGAGGGATGTACCATCCTCAGGAGAGTGAAGTAAGTCCTGAGGCTCCAGAGTTCGTGCCAAGGAGTACAGATGAAGTCCAATTCATATCTGATGATTGAACACCGGCCCCTGAAGAGACCGATTTGACACTCAGGAGGAACGGAATTACCAGACCGTGAGGAAACAAGTGACTCAGGAGAAGTACAGGAACTTACAGAGGCAGCTCTAAGAGCATCTGATGAAGCATGGGAAATGAGTGCGGCAGAAGAAACTTCTGTGACTGAAGAACCTGTGGTATCTGAGGAACAACCCACCAGGAGGATGTTGACTCGAGAAGTGAGGAGGCCCGTGATGCTGACGTATGAGAAACTTGGTGAACCGAGTCAAGTGCCAAGGACTGTTGACTGGAAACAGGTATCTCTTCCTGCGGACCAGGTAAGCCCACTTGAGTGGTATTCACCACCAAGTGGCAGTATGGAAGATGTTGCCTAGTTGAAAGACTTGTTTTCATTCTTTTATTTTCCTTAAAAGACTTTGTAGAAACAAAGAACTGTTAATGCATAGAGAGAGAGAGCTGGTTGAAGATGTACGAAAAGCTCCAGCTGAAGAGATGCTGATTGTTTTAATTGTGTTAATTGTTTATTTCTTACAGGCATCCTACAAGAAAAAGGTCATAAGATTAGGTTGTTATCAATGTTTATGAACGTTATACAAATTTGACAATGCCAATTTGTATATAAAGTTATCCAACTTTCACCACTGTCTCAGAATTGGTCAGATTGACCAATTAAGATGAATGTCGAGCACGACATTCAAAAAGGAGGGAAGAGTGTGACATGCAGAAGTAGTGCTGTTGCTTTAAAAGCATTCAGCAACTATTAGAAGTAACACAAGCACAGGAGACAGGAAGTGTTGTGCTCCATAAGCATCCAGCAACTAGAGGGGTTAACACAGTCACAGGAGAAGGGGAGTGTTTTAGCAGAGCCCCAAGGGGATTGTGGGGAAGTTGTTTACTGTCTGGCCAGAGTCGAAGAGAAAGGTGGCTTATGATCTGTATCTCACAGAAAGCAAGGGAACAGAATTCAGGTCAGGAGGGAAGCTAAACAAAGGTCAGTTAGACTCCCTGAGCTAACAGTGTGGCGTATTATCGGCCAGGAAGATAAGGACTGGAAGGAAGCTTGTCATAGAGATCATCTCCCTCATCACACCCTTCCCCTCTCCATCTCCATGCAGGATAAAGAATGCTGTGTACTATTGAGTCCTTGTGAAGGAAAAGCCTGTGGTTGTGTATGCATTAAAACTGTGCTGTACTGTGCTACCGGATAATAGACTGTTTACTGCTGTACTGCAAAGGAGACTGTACTGTTATTACTGGAGCCTGTTGCTCAAAGAGACATTTGCATTGCACTGGCCTTGCCTCATTAAATGTTACTGTTCTACCGATTATGAAGACTCTTGTCAGATGTGTCTGGTCATCAACTGAATCTATCGTGTGCCTGAGAGAAGCTGCAACCTATGGTCCCCCTGAGTAACGGTTCCCCCAGGATTCCAACAAATTCATGTAGCCGGTCTCGCCTCTATCTGAACTTAGGCGGCGTGCGTGTAACACAATCATCATATTATATAGGACTGTGTGCTTAGAATTGCTTATTTTGCCTTTCTATTCAGCTAATTCTTCTCTTTTCACAGCTCTATGTAGAAAAAGGACGCGTCTTGTCCTTGCATTTATCATTCCCCTCTTCATCTCCTGACCCAGCTGCCCCTCGTCCCCTGTCAGGGACTTTTGCAGTGATTTATGACTCATACAGGGTAAATTGATTTCCTGTTTCTACATAGAGCTTAGAAGGATTCATCTAGTCAGTTTTTAATCATGTGATGTCATAGACCAAATGGAAAAACTAATTAGCTGGGTAGAAAGGCAAAATGAGCAATTGTAGGTACACAGTGCTATATAATATGATGATTGCATTATATTAAGAGGATACAAATTTTGATGGAAGTGCTTTTTTAACCCTTTAATTCAATATGACATAACTACACACGCAGTATATGCTATGTTACATAGTCGGCATCTGTGTCTTACAGCAGCAAGCAGAACTGAACTCCAATCGCTGCTGTAAACCATATCTGACAGTGGTGTTTAAATCAGGGCCGGCTCTTAACACATACCACGATTCATGATGCACAGATACGGCACAGAAATCTAGGTATACAGCACAGGGCCCAGCCTGCCACCTCATCTTTCACATATGCAAACATGCCCGCACACACATAGTAAGCAGACATGCGCACAATATGTAGACACGCGCACAATACGTAAACACGCGCGCACTGTACACAGACACGCGCTCATGGTGCACAGACATGTACACGGTATGCAGACATGCACATACATACATACATACATACATACACACACACATGAACATGGTACACAGATATACACACACACAATACGCAGACACGGACAGATATACACCTACAGTACAGACCAAAAGTTTGGACACACCTCATTTAAAGATTTTTCTGTATTTTCACGACTTTGAAAATTGTACATTCACACTGAATGCATCAAAACTATGAATTAACACATGTGGAATTATATACTTAACAAAAAACTGTGAAACAACTGAAAATATGTCTTATATTCTAGGTTTTTCAAATTAGCCACCTTTTGCTTTGATGACTGCTTTGCACACTCTTGGCATTCTCTTGATGAGCTTCAAGAGGCAGTCACCGGAAATGGACTTCCAACAATCTTGAAGGAGTTCCAGAGATGCTTTGCACTTGTTGGCCCTTTTGCCTTCACTCTGCGGTCCAGCTCACCCCAAACCATCTCGATTGGTTTCAGGTCTGGTGACTGTGGAGGCCAGGTCATCTGGCGTAGCACCCCATCACTCTCCCTCTTGGTCAAATAGCCCTTACACAGCCTGGAGGTGTGTTTGGGGTCATTGTCCTGTTGAAAAATAAATGATGGTCCAACTAAACGCAAACCGGATGGAATAGCATGCCGCTGCAAGATGCTGTGGTAGCCATGCTGGTTCAATATGCCTTCAATTTTGAATAAATCCCCAACAGTGTCACCAGCAAAGCACCCCCACACCATCATACTTCCTCCTCCATGCTTCACGGTGGGAACCAGGCATGTAGAGTCCATCCGTTCACCTTTTCTGCGTCACACAAAGACACGGTGGTTGGAACCAAAGATCTCAAATTTGGACTCACAGATTTACACTGGTCTAATGTCCATTCCTTGTGTTCTTTAGTAGTGTTGAGCGAGCAAAAAAAAAATTGAGTGTGTCTGTGACTGTTCAGACACCAATATATCTGTTTAAAAAAGTCTGGTGTAGGCCAGAAAAATAGGACTGTGGTTTTGCAGTTCCACGGGTCAAATCTCCTGTATTATCCAGTTTTTGGCATTTTTTGCCGTAAAAAAAAAACTGTAATAGTGTCTCCCTGACTGGTCAGACACCAATATATCTGTTTAAAAGAGTCTGTTGTAGGCCAGAAAAATATAACTGTGGTTTTGCAGTTCCACAGGTCAAATCTCTGTATTTTCCTGTTTTTGGCATTTTTTGCCGTAAAAAAAAACAGTAATAGTGTCTCCCTGATTGTTCAGACACAAATATATTTGTTTGAAAGATTCTGGTGTACGCCACATAACTATAACTGTGGTTTTCCAGTTCCACGGTTCAAATCTCTGTATTATCCACTTTTTGGCATTTTTACATAAAAAAAACAGTTTGAGTGTGTCGCTGACTGTTCACCCCCAAATATATCTATTTAAAAAAGTCTGGTATACGCCAGTAAATTAGAACTGTGGTTTTGCAGTTTCACGGTTCAAATCTCTGTATTATCCAGCTTTTGGTATTTTTTCCGTAAAGAAAAACAGTAATAGTGTCTCCCTGATTGTTCAGTCACAAATATATCTGTTTAAAAGATTCTGGTGTAGGCCAGAGAAATAGAACTGTGGTTTTCCTCTTCCACGGTTCTAATATCCTTATTATTACCCTTTTTCCATTGATAGTGCGAGTGTAAGCTATATTACTTCATTTACAATGGGCAAGGCGCGTGGCAAGGGACGTGGAACTGGACGTTCTGGTGATGGTGCGTGTAGAGGACGGGGCTGTGGCCAAGGTGAAAATGTGCCACAACCAACAGCCACATCTTCTCGCTCCCACTTCTTGACCGAATTACTAGGGAAGCACACTACAACACCAGTATTGCAAACTGATCAGTGTGAACAGGTTATTAATTGGATAGCAGATAATACTTCCAGTCACCTGGGCACCACCACCTCCAGTCTGTCTTCCACACAGTCAAGTTTTAGTAGCCGTGAGTCTCGACCGCATACTCCTCCTCACCCTGATGCTCCTTCCTCCCACCATGCCGAGTGTCGTCAGACAGCAACTGATCCCACACTTGGACACTCTGAAGAGCTGTTCACTGGTCCATTTCCATATTTGGGCTCATAGCCTGCTCCGCTTGAAGTGGTGGAAGAGGAGATCCCATGTAGTGATGCCCAAATATTTGAACAGGCACGGCCACAGGAAGTCGACGCTGGCAATTTGTCACAAGAGGTGGATGATGACGAGACACAATTACCACGAAGTGAGGAGGAGGATCGTGGTGCGCAAGTGGAAGAGGAGGAGGTGGTGGATGATCTTGTAACTGACCCAACGTGGCAGGAGGACACGCAGAGCGAGGCCAGCAGCACACAGGGGGAGGGAGGCAGAGTACCTGAACAGGCAGGAAGAAGCAGTGTGGTGGCCGCACACAGAAGGCGGGCAACAGTTCCCCGTAACACCAACACGAGGGACGTTGCCAGTACAACCGGTAGGTCTTCCAGAGTCTGGAATTTTTTTAAAGACTCTGCTGATAACCCCAAAAAGACCATTTGTACCAACTGCCTGGCCAGCATCAGCAGGGGTGACAAAACTACCAGCCTGACCACCACCAGCATGATCAGGCACATGTCAGCAAAGCACCCGACTTTGTGGGGCGAACCCCAGGGTCCACGACCAGTGTCAGCGGGTGTCACCACTGCTTTTTCCGCTGTTGTGCGTGTAATAGAACCCCCTGTTGTGTGTGCAAGGCAATCCCCTGTCCCTACTGCATGCAAAGATGCCCCTTCCTCTCAGTCTTCACTTGTTATGGCAGTTTCTCAAGAAACAGCATCAACGTCCACGTCCACGTACCACTGCAGCGTTCAATTGTCCATATCCCAGAGCTTTGAACGGAAGCGCAAATTCGCAGCCAACGCCCCACAGGCCACAGTCCTAAATTTGTACATTTCACGACTGCTTGCGTTGGAAATGCTGCCTTTTAGGCTGGTGGAGACAGAATCCTTCCACAACCTTATGACGGTGGCCGTCCCTCGGTACTCGGTCCCCAGCCAACACTATTTTGCCCGGTGTGCCATCCCCGCACTACACAAGCATGTGTCCCAAAACATCTGCTGTGCCCTCAACAATGCAGTTACTGGGAGAGTCCACCTGACAACGAACACGTGGACAAGTGCTTGTGGCCAGGGACGGTACATCTCCCTGACGGCACACTGGGTAAACATAGTTGAAGCCGGGACCCAGTCGGACCTTGGGATGGAACACATCCTCCCCACACCGAGGATTGCGGGCCCTATGTCAGTCAGAGTTGCCCCCACAGTGTACAGCTCCTGCACATCATCCTCCTCCTCCTCCTCATGTTCAGCCTCCATCTCAGATATCACCACATCAGTAACAAGCTGAAAGCACTGCAGTACTGCCTCAGCCAAGCGGCAGCAGGCTGTGCTGAAACTCATAAGCTTAGGTGAGAAACCTCACACTGCTTGTGAGTTGTGGACAGCTGTGAAAGAGCAGGCAGATCTGTGGCTGAGACCGCTGAACCTACATCCAGGCATGGTCGTGTGTGACCTGGTGGCGGCTCTGAGGCGAGGCGAGATCACACACGTACCATGCCTGGCTCATGTGCTTAACCTCGTGGTTCAGCGGTTTCTTAAATCGTACCATGAGTTGCCAGATCTGCTCGTCAAAGTACGCCGCCTGTCAGCTCATTTCGCAAGTCGGCTACAGCTTCCGCCGCCCTTGCTGTGTTGCAGCAGCGTTTGCAGCTTCCGGCACACCGACTGGTGTGTGATGTCCCCACACGTTGGAACTCTAACCTCCACATGTTGCAAAGGATTTGTGAGCAGAAGAGAGCAGTTGTGGAGTACCAGCTGCAACAAGGCCGTCGATATTCAGGTCAGACTCCACACATAAGGAGTGGACCTGGATGTCTAACATATGTACCATTCTGACAAACTTTGAGGAGTCCACCAAGATGGTGAGTGGCGATGACGCCATCATTAGCATCAGCATCCCACTTGTCTGTCTTTTGCAACGCTCTCTGCAGAGAATTAAAAAGGAGGCATTGCAGCCAGAGTATGATGAGATGGATCAAGAAGCTGTAACGGGCGATTACACACAGCTCAGCCTCATCTCATCCCAATGTGGATTGGGGGACAATAAGGGAGAGGAGGAGGAAGAACAGGAGCTGGTATCATGCGCTGTAGACTGTAGTACCTGTACAACTGTCATACCTTTGGTTCAGCGTGGGTGGCCTGATGACAGCGGGGAAGAGGAGGAGGAGGAGGAGGAGAGCATGGTCAGTCGTCATCTTGGTGAGGACATGGAAGTCTTGCCCGTTACCAGTCTGGCACGCATGGCTGATTTTGTTACGCTGCCTTAACCGTGACCCTCGCGTTGTCAAAATGTTGGGTGACAGTCATTTCTGGTTGGTGACACTTTTAGACCCCCACTACAAGGAGAACTTTCACTCTCTTATTTCTGAGGTGGAAAGGTCTACAAAAATGTGGCAGTACCAAAAGGCCCTTGCTGCAGAACTGTTAAAAAAATTCCCATCTGAACATGCTAGCAGCAGAGGTCACAGTTCGTTGACCAACCAAGGCGTACAGGTGAGAGAGACCCAACTCCAATCCAGCAGAGGCAGGGGAACACTGTCAACATTCTGGGACAGTTTTCTGAGACCCGCCCAGCTTACAGGCCCTGAGGCGCGGGGTACTCTCACAAGGAGTGGAAAGTTTCAAAAGATGGTGAGGGAGTACCTTGCCGACCGTACCAGCGTCCTCCGTGATTCCTCTGTGCCTTTTAATTATTGGGTATCAAAGCTGGACACTTGGAATGAACTCGCTCTGTATGCCTTGGAGGTCCTGGCCTGCCCTGCTGCTAGCGTGTTATCGGATCGTGTTTTTAGTGCCGCTGGGGGAATTATAACTGATAAGCGCACTCGCCTGTCAACTGACAAGCTAACCCTTATCAAAATGAACAAGGGCTGGATTGGGCCAGCATTCTCATCACCACCAAATGACAGCAGAGTAACATAAAGTCAAATCCACTGTGTTATTTCGGGAGGTGTATTCCCATGCACTGCTTCACACCCACACATGGGTATACGCTTCCTCAATTCGGCTTTTTTTTGCTCTTCTCCTTTTCCTCAGCCTCCACCACCACTATACCACCAGGGTGACCGTGGTCCGTGTTGCCAGCATTGCAAGTTCCTCCGTCCTAATTTTTGGCAGCTTTTGCTTGGAAGGCATAGGCAAAGACTATGGAAGACCCACTCCCCAATAATGAGAATAATGTTTTTAATATGCTGTACTGCATGGCTCTTGTAAGGGGCATTAAAACCTTCTTGTTAAACCACTCTGACCTCCACGTCTCTTCCAAGGGGCATTTAAACCGTCTTGTTAAGCTACTGCAACCTCCAGGTCTCTTCCAAGGGGCATTAAAACCATCTTGTAAAGCGAATGCGACCTCCACCACTTTTCCAAGGGGCTTTAAAACCGTCTTGTTAAGCTACTGCAACCTCCACCACTCTTCCAAGGGGTATTAAAACCGTCTTGTTAAGCTAATGCGACCTCCACCACTTTTCCAAGGGGCATTAAAACCGCCTTGTTAAGCTACTACGACCTCCACGTCTCTTCCAAGGGGCATTTAAACCCTCTTGTTAAGCTACTGCAACCTCCAGGTCTCTTCCAAGGGGCATTAAAACCATCTTGTAAAGCTAATGCGACCTCCACCACTTTTCCAAGGGGCTTTAAAACCGTCTTGTTAAGTTACTGTAACCTCCACCACTCTTCCAAGGGGCATTTAAACCGTCTTGTTAAGCTACTGCAACCTCCACGTCTCTTCCAAGGGGCATTAAAGCCGTCTTGTTAAGCTAATGCGACCTCCACCACTTTTCCAAGGGACATGAAAACGGTCTTGTTAAGCTACTGCGACCTCCATGTCTCTTCCAAGGGGCGTTAAAACCATCTTATTAAGCTACTGCGACCTCCACGTCTCTTCCAAGGGGCATTTAAACCATCTTGTTAAGCTATTGCAACCTCCACTTCTCTTCCAAGGGGCATTAAAACCGTCTTGTTAAGCTAATGCGACCTCCTCCACTTTTCCAAGGGGCATTTAAACCGTCTTGTTAAGCTACTGCAACCTCCACGTCTTTTCCAAGGGGCATTTAAACCGTCTTGTTAATCTACTGCAATCTCCACGTCTCTTCCAAGGGGCATTAAAACCGTCTTGTTAAGCTAATGCGACCTCCACCACTTTTCCAAGGGGCATTTAAACCATCTTGTTAAGCTACTGCTACCTCCACGTCTCTTCCAAGGGGCATTAAAACCGTCTTGTTAAGCTACTGCAACCTCCACCACTTCTCCAAGGGGCATTAAAACCATCTTGTTAAGCTACTGTAACCTCTACCACTCTTCCAAGGGGCATTTAAACCGTCTTGTTAAGCTACTGCAACCTCCAGGTCTCTTCCAAGGGGCATTAAAACCATCTTGTAAAGCGAATGCAACCTCCACCACTTTTCCAAGGGGCTTTAAAACCGTCTTGTTAAGCTACTGCAACCTCCACCACTCTTCCAAGGGGTATTAAAACCGTCTTGTTAAGCTAATGCGACCTCCACCACTTTTCCAAGGGGCATTAAAACCGCCTTGTTAAGCTACTACGACCTCCACGTCTCTTCCAAGGGGCATTTAAACCCTCTTGTTAAGCTACTGCAACCTCCAGGTCTCTTCCAAGGGGCATTAAAACCATCTTGTAAAGCTAATGCGACCTCCACCACTTTTCCAAGGGGCTTTAAAACCGTCTTGTTAAGTTACTGTAACCTCCACCACTCTTCCAAGGGGCATTTAAACCGTCTTGTTAAGCTACTGCAACCTCCACGTCTCTTCCAAGGGGCATTAAAGCCGTCTTGTTAAGCTAATGCGACCTCCACCACTTTTCCAAGGGGCATGAAAACGGTCTTGTTAAGCTACTGCGACCTCCATGTCTCTTCCAAGGGGCGTTAAAACCATCTTATTAAGCTACTGCGACCTCCACATCTCTTCCAAGGGGCATTTAAACCATCTTGTTAAGCTATTGCAACCTCCACTTCTCTTCCAAGGGGCATTAAAACCGTCTTGTTAAGCTAATGCGACCTCCTCCACTTTTCCAAGGGGCATTTAAACCGTCTTGTTAAGCTACTGCAACCTCCACGTCTTTTCCAAGGGGCATTTAAACCGTCTTGTTAATCTACTGCAATCTCCACGTCTCTTCCAAGGGGCATTAAAACCGTCTTGTTAAGCTAATGCGACCTCCACCACTTTTCCAAGGGGCATTTAAACCATCTTGTTAAGCTACTGCTACCTCCACGTCTCTTCCAAGGGGCATTAAAACCGTCTTGTTAAGCTACTGCAACCTCCACCACTTCTCCAAGGGGCATTAAAACCATCTTGTTAAGCTACTGTAACCTCTACCACTCTTCCAAGGGGCAGTTAAACCGTCTTGTTAAGCTACTGCAACCTCCACGTCTCTTCCAAGGGGCGTTAAAACCGTCTTGTTAAGCTAATGCGACCTCTACCACTTTTCCAAGGGGCATTAAAACCGTCTTGTTAAGCTACTGCAACCTCCACGTCTCTTCCAAGGGGCATTAAAACAGTCTTGTTAAGCTAATGCGACCTCCACTACTTCTCCAAGGGGCATTAAAACCGTCTTGTTAAGCTACTGTGACCTCCACCACTTTTTCTCAAGGGGCATTGATATTGTCTTTTTATTCCACTGCGAACTCCACCATTCTTCCAACGGGCATTGCATTTCCTCTAATTTTAGTCAGCTTTTGCTTTTCAATGCATAGGCGAACACTAAGGAAGACCATCTCCCCAATAATGGGTAGAAGGTTTTTAGTATGCTGTAATCCACCTCTGTTTCAAGGGACATTGCAGTTCCTCATAATTTTTGGAAAGCCTTACATTCACTGCTTAGGCCAACAGTGCACAGGTGACCCAGTTGCTATAAATGCAAAAAACAGTCTAATTAAGGCCCTCTGACCTCCATGTCACTTCCAAGGGGCATTGCAGTGCCTCGAAATTTTTGGTAGGCATTGCACTCACTGCATGCCCTATAACTGTGTAGCCGAACCTCTCCTTTTGGTACAGAAACATTTCCTACTAGACATGTGTGGTTGAGTGGCCTGATATTGATATGAATGGTCCCTATTCCTCCTGCTCTTTCTCCTTTGCCACTACCTCATCCATCATTCATCACCTGAAGCTTTGTTTTAACGGGAGTCATAGATCTGGGATAGTAGCAGGAAAACATCCAGCAATCCTCGGAGGAGGTAGGATATGCGCCAAAACGCTGACCACCTCAGGCCTAGCCGCTACTACATACATGCGCTTGCATTCCAAGAAAACAAAGCAGATGCTAACTTCTATCATCATCATTGTTATGCACACGCCCAGACTGACTGGCGTGTGCGTGATTAGTGATCCCACTGTGCCATGAACCGGAGAGTGCCTGGAGGGGCGTAACTAAGTATCAACCCGATCCGACCCAGGTCGCACGACGGCTACGACACCGCGCACCAAGGAGGAACTGAGCAGAGGGACCAGGTGGGACTCCAGGTCAGACCCCGGACATGGCTGTTGACCCACACCGGGGAATACAGGAACAGGCAGGTTAGAGCACAGGCTGGGTAGGGTCCAGTACAGACTAGGAGACGGGTTCAGAGCTGCAGATGCGGTAATCAAGCAGAGTGAAGCGAAACCGCAGATGCGGTGGACAAGGCTGAGCAGAGCGAAACCGCAGGTGCGGTGGACAAGGCTGAGCAGAGCGAAACCGCAGGTGCAGTGGACAAGGCTGAGCAGAGCGAAACCGCAGGTGCGGTGGACAAGGCTGAGCAGAGCGAAACCACAGGTGCGGTGGACAAGGCTGAGCAGAGCGAAACCGCAGGTGCGGCGGACAGGGCTGAGCAGAGCGAAACCGCAGGTGCGGTAGACAAGGCTGAGCAGAGTGAAACCGCAGATGCGGTGGACAGGGCTGAGCAAAGCGAAACCGCAGATGCGGTGGACAAGGCAGAGCAAAGCGAAACCGCAGATGCGGTGGACAAGGCTGAGCAGAGCGAAACCGCAGATGCGGTGGACAAGGCTGAGCAGAGCGAAACTGCAAGTGCGGTGGACAAAGCAGAGAAGAGCGGGCAGAAACTGCCAGAGCGGTGAGTAAGGCAGAGCAGAGGGGACAGGGCTCTGTTCACACGGAACAGACTGGAAGGGAAAGGCAGAACCATATAAACACAAGGTACTTGCAAAGAAGTAGCGAGTGGACTCCAAACTCACAAACACAAGTACAGCGACAACGAGCAGGAGTTAGGTGCAGGTTCAGACTCTGCAGGAAAAGAGAGGAAACGGACAAAGAGACAAAACAGGTAACAGATTAGGAGAAAGTTCAGACAGGAACTGTACTGCAACGAAATACAGGAACGAGCCTAGGTATAGCCAAGTGCTGGTTCAGACACTGCAGCAAAAGGGAGGAAATGGACATAGGGACAAAACAGGTAACAGGTTAGGAGTAGAGATGAGCGTTGTTCTACTCGAACTGTTCGCCAATCTCAAATTCGAGCTGTTTTGGGCGGTGTTCGAGCCGGTCGGCGAACACGAACAATTTGAGAAAAATTCGGCTGTTCGAGGTTATGTTCGATAACTGTTCGTGCACCAAAATCATAACTGGATTTTTTCTCAGTAATGATGAAAATTAATGTTAATACGCAGTTTGAGTGCACAGCGGGGCGGGGGGAGGGGCAGGGGATGGATCTCTGCAGGAACAATGAAGATCTCCATTTTTTTTTCTCTTTCCCGCATTTGCAGTGGGGAGGTGCAATCTGTCAGCCTATCAGCAGCGCACACACGGAGCGAAGTGCTTTTTTTCACACAAGCAAGGGCATGTGTGATTGGCAGTGTATGTCACATGTCCTTGCCCTATAAGACCAAGCCATTTTCCCCGTCGCCACCATTTTCTCACTGCTGCAGCTGCGTGTTAGACGGCACCGCTGTTGCTGTGTGCGCTATACCTTGTTAATTTCAAGCCAATTTTCGCACAAATATACAGATAGCTTGGGAGTAGGGAATAGTTGTGATTGCAGTCCTTTTAAGGACTAGGTTACAGCATTTCCTACGACTTTTATCAAGCAGGTCTGTGCTCTTAAATAGATAGATTGTGGGAGTAAAGACTAATTGTAATTGGAGTCCTTTTCAGGACTAGGTTACATCAGTTCCTATCAGTTTTTGCCAGGCAGGTCTGTGCCAGTGCTGTGCAAGTTTTTTTCACAGCATTTGGCTGAATTTAGCAAAGCTAATCCTTTTTGGCCTATTGCAGAGTGTGTTAGTCAGTGGAGTAGCCTATCTGTGTTGCAAGATATACCACCTGTGTATAGAATACCAATTTTTTTACTGCACCTAGTGAAGTAAAATCTTTTGGGCATAGCATCATTCTATTAGTCCATCTATACTGACCTCCATCAGGTTGCAAACTGAATATAATTTTTTTCTGCATCTAGCTCTGAAAAAATATTTGGGCTTCTAGCAGTGTGTGGGACTTGGTCTATTAGTCCATCTATACTGACCTCCATCAGGTTGCAAATTAAAAATAATTTTTTTCTTCATTTAGCTCTGAAAAAATATTTGGGCTTCTAGCAGTGTGTGGGACTTGTTCTGTTAGTCCTTCTATACTGACCTCCAGCAGGTTGCAAATTGAATATAATTTTTTTCTGCATCTAGCTCTGAAAAAATATTTGGGCTTCTAGCGGTGTGTGGGACTTGGTCTATTAGTCCATCTATACTGACCTCCATCAGGTTGCAAATTAAAAATAATTTTTTTCTGCATCTAGCTCTGAAAAAATATTTGGGCTTCTAGCAGTGTGTGGGACTTGGTCTATTAGTCCATCTATACTGACCTCCATCAGGTTGCAAATTAAAAATAATTTTTTTCTTCATTTATCTCTGAAAAAATATTTGGGCTTCTAGCAGCGTGTGGGACTTGTTCTATTAGTCCATCTATACTGACCTCCATCAGGTTGCAAATTAAAAATAATTTTTTTCTGCATCTAGCTCTGAAAAAATATGTGGGCTTCTAGCAGTGTGTGGGACTTGGTCTATTAGTCCATCTATACTGACCTCCATCAGGTTGCAAATTAAAAATAATTTTTTTCTGCATCTAGCTCTGAAAAAATATTTGGGCTTCTAGCAGTGTGTGGGACTTGGTCTATTAGTCCATCTATACTGACCTCCATCAGGTTGCAAATTGAATAAAAAAATTTTCTGCATCTAGCTCTGAAAAAATATTTGGGCTTCTAGCGGTGTGTGGGACTTGGTCTATTAGTCCATCTATACTGACCTCCATCAGGTTGCAAATTAAAAATAATTTTTTTCTGCATCTAGCTCTGAAAAAATATTTGGGCTTCTAGCAGTGTGTGGGACTTGGTCTATTAGTCCATCTATACTGACCTCCATCAGGTTGCAAATTAAAAATAATTTTTTTCTTCATTTAGCTCTGAAAAAATATTTGGGCTTCTAGCAGTGTGTGGGACTTGTTCTATTAGTCCTTCTATACTGACCTCCAGCAGGTTGCAAATTGAATATAATTTTTTTCTGCATCTAGCTCTGAAAAAATATTTGGGCTTCTAGCGGTGTGTGGGACTTGGTCTATTAGTCCATCTATACTGACCTCCATCAGGTTGCAAATTAAAAATAATTTTTTTCTGCATCTAGCTCTGAAAAAATATTTGGGCTTCTAGCAGTGTGTGGGACTTGGTCTATTAGTCCATCTATACTGACCTCCATCAGGTTGCAAATTAAAAATAATTTTTTTCTTCATTTATCTCTGAAAAAATATTTGGGCTTCTAGCGGTGTGTGGGACTTGTTCTATTAGTCCATCTATACTGACCTCCATCAGGTTGCAAATTAAAAATATTTTTTTTCTGCATCTAGCTCTGAAAAAATATTTGGGCTTCTAGCAGTGTGTGGGACTTGGTCTATTAGTCCATCTATACTGACCTCCATCAGGTTGCAAATTAAAAATAATTTTTTTCTTCATTTAGCTCTGAAAAAATATTTGGGCTTCTAGCAGTGTGTGGGACTTGTTCTATTAGTCCTTCTATACTGACCTCCAGCAGGTTGCAAATTGAATATAATTTTTTTCTGCATCTAGCTCTGAAAAAATATTTGGGCTTCTAGCGGTGTGTGGGACTTGGTCTATTAGTCCATCTATACTGACCTCCATCAGGTTGCAAATTAAAAATAATTTTTTTCTGCATCTAGCTCTGAAAAAATATTTGGGCTTCTAGCAGTGTGTGGGACTTGGTCTATTAGTCCATCTATACTGACCTCCATCAGGTTGCAAATTGAATAAAAAAATTTTCTGCATCTAGCTCTGAAAAAATATTTGGGCTTCTAGCGGTGTATGGGACTTGGTCTATTAGTCCATCTATACTGACCTCCATCAGGTTGCAAATTAAAAATAATTTTTTTCTGCATCTAGCTCTGAAAAAATATTTGGGCTTCTAGCAGTGTGTGGGACTTGGTCTATTAGTCCATCTATACTGACCTCCATCAGGTTGCAAATTGAATAAAAAAATTTTCTGCATCTAGCTCTGAAAAAATATTTGGGCTTCTAGCGGTGTGTGGGACTTGGTCTATTAGTCCATCTATACTGACCTCCATCAGGTTGCAAATTAAAAATAATTTTTTTCTGCATCTAACCCAGCCAATAGTTTTGGCCTAATACCACAGTTTGGCCACTCAGCTCTGCTCGGTTACCATCCATTGTTTTTTTGTGCAAACAACTCCAGAGTTGTGAATTAGTTAACCACCAAAATGAGTGGAAAAAGGCCTGCTGCTGGTGGAAAGGGGAATAGGCGTGTTGGGAAGGGGAAAAAAGGTTGTGTCCGTGGGGTAGGTGCAGAAGAAAGACCATCTTCCAGCCAAACTAAAATGTCTACTTCTTTTAGCGGACAATGTGATAAGATCCCTTTCTTACGGCCACGCCAATCGCTACAAATTCCAGATGAGGCACAAAAACAGCAGGTGCTTCAACGGATATCAAGTGCTCCTTTAAGTGGGCTCTCCTCCACATCAACTTCAACATCACAAATACTCCAGTCCTCAAAGGTGTCACCCAAATCGCACTTGTTTCCTCACAGCTCCCAAATCTCCAGCTGCCCGTCTGAGTATGAGGTAGAACAGATGGTTGAGTCTGCAGAGCTGTTTACTCATACTATAGCCTGGGAATCAGAGGTCGACTCCAGCGCTTCTGTGAATCCAGACGAGGAAATGATCTGCACTGATGCCCAGAATCTTTATGAGTCGGATCCAGGACCAGACGCAGAAGGTTCTGACCATAATGTAGACCCTCATTCCCAAACTGTAACTCCTGTTGGTGGAGACAATGAGGAAGACGATGATAAGACTCAAATACCTGATTGGAGCGACAACTTTAGTTTTTTGTCAGGGCAGGAACAGGTTGGCTCTGAGGACGACGGGTGTGATAACGCACAGGGTGATGATGATGAGGTCGGAGATCCCACTTACTGTCAACCCACAGTCAGCCAAGAGATGAGGTCAGCAGAGGAGGTGGAGGAAGATGCTAGTGACGACGAGGTCAGGTTGCGCCTTCCTGGACAGAGACGTAGTACTGGAAGCACGTCAACAACTGCATCCTCAAACACAACTCTGCCTCTCACCACAAGTCGTGGTGGCTCTTCAGGTCGCATGGGTGCTAAGCCTTGCATAGCCTGGGCATTTTTTCAGATCGATAAAGATGACCCAACTCGTGTTATCTGTAACATTTGTCAGCAAAAGCTAAGTAGAGGCCAAAAAATACATAGTTTGAGTACTTCATGCATGAACCGGCACATGGACATGAAGCATAAGTTGCAGTGGGAAGCTCAGTGTGCTACAATGCGGCCTAGCCGGCCGGGCCAACCACCGTCTGCCATATCTTGTGCATCCGCGGCCTCTTCATCCTCTGTGACTGGGGGGACAGCAGTCACACCTGTTTTGGGGCGCAGACCTGCCACCTCTTTACCCGCAACAGCCAGCGTGATTGGCAGGTCATCATTTTCTTTGGAGGTGGTAACACCAGCTGGTCTTGAGCGCTGTCCGACATCGATAGCACCACCTTTGGATCAAGGCAACCTAACATGTCCGCCTGCATCTTCCTCACAGACCGGCAGTTTGCCGGGGACACCCTTATCAACCCCGTCTAAGCACAATAGCCAGCCCTCGGTCCCTCAGATGTGGACAAGTAAAAGACCATTTCCTCCTAGCCATGAGAAAGCTAAGAGGTTGAATTTCACCATCTGCAAGCTCTTGGCTACAGAAATGCTGCCTTTCCGCCTGGTGGACACAGAGGATTTTCGAGACCTTATGTCCGTCGCAGTGCCCCAGTACCAGATGCCCAGTCGGCACTACTTCTCAAAGAAAGGTGTGCCTGCGCTCCACCAGCATGTCGCACACAACATCACCGCTTCTTTGAGAAACTCTGTGTGTGACAGGGTGCATTTCACCACAGACACTTGGACGAGTAGGCATGGACAGGGGCGTTACATGTCGCTGACTGGGCACTGGGTAACTATGGTGACAGCAGGACAAGGGGCTGCTGTCCAAGTCTTGCCGTCCCCACGAGTTGTGCGTCAATCCTCTTTATGTCAAAGTTCCTCCACTGCTTCTGCCTCCTCAACCTCCTCTCGGTCTTCCACCTGCACCCAAAGCCTGTCTGGTCATGCCACAAGCTTTCTAACTGCGCAGAAGGGATCCTGCACACCTCCTTACTATGCTGGCAGTAGGGCTCAACGTCATCAGGCGGTTTTTACATTGAAATGTCTGGGAAATGTGAGTCACACAGCTGAGGAGTTGTGGTCAGCTCTGGAGAACCAATTTCATGAATGGTTGTCTCCACTGGACCTGAAACCAGGGAAGGCCGTGTGCGACAATGCTGCAAACCTGGGTGCGGCCCTTCGCCGGGGCAATGTCACACACGTGCCTTGTATGGCTCACGTGTTGAACCTGGTTGTCCAGCAATTTTTAGCCCACTATCCCAGACTAGATGGCCTTCTGCAGAGGGCACGGTCGCTGTGTGCTCACTTCCGCCGTTCGCATCCCGCAGCTCAGCGACTTACATCTCTACAGAAGTCGTTGGGCCTGCCACTTCACCGGCTAAAATGCGATGTGCCTACCCGGTGGAATTCAACTCTGCACATGTTGCAGAGACTGTGGCAGCACCGACAAGCCCTGGTGCAATACGTTCTGACGTATAGCCTGGGCCAACGAGATTCAGAGGTGGGGCAAATCACGCTGGAGGAGTGGTCTCAGATCAGGGACCTATGCACCCTTCTGCACAGTTTTGAAATGGCGACGAAGATGTTTAGTGCTGACGATGCCATTATCAGCATGACTATTCCGGTGATTTACATGCTGGAGCACATGTTAAACAGAATTCGGAGTCAGGTGGTGGCACAAGAGGAGGTGGAGGAAGTAGAGGAGGAGGAGTTGTATGCGGAAGGGCTAACATCTGCAAGGTCCAGACGGTCGGCAGCACCAAGGCGGCAGGCATGTGAGGGTGGGGGAGATGATTTTACCAGGGCGCATGGTAGCAGCCAAACTAGTGAGGAAGGTGCAGGAGCCCAGGAAGAAGTGGAGGACGAACTGATGGAAGACTCATCAGATGAGGGAGACCTTGATCACATTTCTGTTGTGCGAGGTTGTGGGGAGAGGACAGAGGAAGGAAGCATGATTGTTACCTCGCCACCAACACAACAGGGACTTGGTGCTCCTGGATGCGCAACACACATGAGTGCCTTCTTGCTGCACTACCTGCAACATGACCCTCGAATTGTGAGAATTAGAAATAATCCTGACTACTGGGTTGCCACACTGTTAGATCCCCGGTACAAAAGTAAATTTGCAGAAATTATTCCTGCCATAGAAAGGGATGCACGCATGCAGGAGTATCAGCAGAGACTGTTGCAGAATCTTACATGTGCTTTTCCACAAAATACCAGTGGTGCACGTAGTGAATCTCACAGTTCCAACTTGCCAACCGTGGGACCGTCAAGTGTTCAGCACTCAAACCGTAACAGAACCACAGTATCTGCTGGTAACATCAATTTTGCGGAATCATTTCACCACTTTTTTAGCCCATCCTTTGCAAGGCCACAGGAGACAAGAAGTCTGACACATAGTCAACGCCTAGAGACGATGGTACAGGAGTATCTCCAAGTAAACATTGAAGCCACGACTGTGTCACTGGACCCTTGCTCTTTTTGGGCTTCCAATCTGGATAAATGGCCGGAGCTAGCCACTTACGCCTTGGAGATCTTGTCATGCCCCGCAGCCAGCGTTCTGTCTGAACGTGTGTTCAGTGCTGCTGGTGGTGTGCTGACAGATAAGCGCACGCGGCTCTCCACTGATAATGTAGACAGACTCACGTTCATAAAGATGAACAAATCATGGATCCGAAACGACTTTTCTACCCCTGTGTCATCCTGGGGAGAGTAAAAGCTTGATGATTGGTTAAAATCACCCTACCAACCGTTTTAAGCTTTCAAATTACTAATCATGTTTATCTGTATCTTGACTGGAAAATAATTTGGGCTTTGTAGCAGTGTGCAGCACTGATCCTATTAGGCCATCTATAATAAGCTTCACCAGATTTAAAATTAAAAATAATTTTTAGCTGCATCTAGCCCGGAAAATAATTTTGGGGCTCCGAGATGCGCAAGACACATAAGTGCCTTCTTGCTGCACTACCTGCAGCATGACCCTCATATTGTCAGAATTCGAAGTAATCATGACTACTGGGTTGCCACACTCTTAGATCCCCCAAACTTTTCGATCAACCTTTTCATTTTAATAAAGACCAAAAAAATGGTAATTTTTGAAATTATAAGCATTAGCAGGTTGTTAGAAACTGAAATCAAACAGTTTTCAACTCAAAACTTTATTCTAGGTGATGTTACATTTTCACATAGGACCCCTTGTTCGAAAGGAGCTTCTGAACTCTCTCGTCCATTGAATTTGTCAGGTTTTGGATGGTTTCTGCTTCAATTGTTTTGCATGAGGACAGAATACCCTCCCAGAGCTGTTGCTTAGATGTGAACTGCCTCCCGCCATCATAGACACTCCTTTTAATGATGCTCCAAAGGTTCTGAATGGGGTAGAGGTCAGGGGAGCATGGGGGTCACACCATAAGTTTGTCCCCTTTTATGCCCATATCAGCCAGAGATGCAGATGTTTTATGTGCAGCATGAGATGGTGCATTATCATGCAGAAAAATGATCTTGCTGTGAAATACACGGTTCTTCTTCTTGAACCATGGCAGGAAGTGCTGTTTGAGAAAATCCACATACATTATGGAGTTCATCTTTAGCGCCTTCAGGGATCCTAAAGGGGCCGACAATCTCTCTCCCCATGATTCCAGCCCAAAACATTACTCCACCTCCTCCTTGTTGGCGCTGTAGCCGTGTTTGCGTGGGGTGTCCATCAACCAGCCATCCTCCACTCCATTCATCTGGACCATCGAGCGCTGCACGGCACTCATCCGTGAACAAAACAGTTTTGAAATCAGTCTTCATGTAATGTTTGGCCCACTGGAGCCGTTTCTGCTTGTGTGAAGTGGATAGAGGAGGTCGACAGGATGGCGTATGCACAGCTGCAAACCTCTGAAGGACCCTGCATCTTGTTGTTCGGGGGACGTTGGAGGCACAAGCAGCTTCAAAAACTTGTCTGCTGCTATGACAAGGCTTTTTTGCCGCTGCTCTTTCAACCTGACGTAATTGCCTGTAGGAAAGAGTCCTCAATTTGCCCTTATCAGCACGCACACGTGTGTACTGTGAATCAGCTACATACTTCTTGATTGCCAAGACACTTCATCCTGATCATCGCACAATGTTGATTGTAGTCATGCCTTGACCTAAACACTCCACAATTTGTTGCTTCTCAGCAGCCGACACATCCTTTTTCTTTCCCATTTTGGCAGAAAATGTAGGCTGCTTAATAATGTGAGAGAGCCTTCTTAAGTAGTCTTGCCTTTCATTGGACACACCTGCCAAACTAATTAGCACAGGTGTCTGCAATTGCTTACAGTGATATAAAGAGCCCTGACACACATCACCATCAATGAGTTTAACTGACAAACAAACAAATTCTTCCCTTATCACTCCTAAACACTTTTTGCATAATAATTTGGAACGCGGTGTACATGTGCTTTTCCACAAAACACCAGTGGTTCACGTAGTGAATCTTACAGTTCTAACTTGCCAACCGTGGTCTGTATGGAATTGTTCAATAAAGGGCCCAAAATTAAGATAACATAGATGGGAGAGGTCTCTATGAATAGGAATTCCTAAGTATTTGATACCCTGTGAGGGCCAGGCAAAGGGAAAGTTGGACTGGATGGAATCCTATATGGATTTAGGGAGGGAGACATCGAGGGCCTCAGACTTCGCTGCATTGATTTTAAAATTTTACCATGTAACAAAGTGATCTATTTCAGCCATAACAGCAGGGATGGATATATGTGATTGAGTGATATATACTAGGACATCATCAGCAAATAGAGAGCACTTGTACTCGGTGCCTCCCACCTCAATCCACCTAATATTGGGGTTATGGCGAATTGATGAGAGCAGGTGCTCCGTCACTAGGATGTATAAGAGAGGGGACAGAGGACATCCCTGCCTTGTCCCATTGGTGATTGTGAAAGGTGATGAAAATGTTCTGACGCACCCCCTGGGCCTTGGGACACCCGGAGCCGGACCCTTTTTGGTGGATGCTGGTGGTTGTAGTCTTCGTGGTGGCGATCCGGTTCCGTGGCTCAGGGCGGTCAAACCAGTGGCGGAACTATTTATGTGGTTTTGATGTTTAAATGTCCGACTACGCCACCCGTGGATTGCGGTCAGAGTGAACCGCTTCTACAGGGCAGACCGCTAAGGCTGGTGTTGTGGGTGCAGCAGAGCGTAGCATAACTCCCCACGGGAGGAGTATAGCTTCAGGGCAGTGTATGCGGAGGATGGGGGTGATGGTGCAGGGCAGCAGCAGTAACGACACGGAGTCAGTGATGCAGTTCAGGGCCTTTACTCACAGTTCTTATTATCCAGACCACGTCTGCAGGTAACGGCTGCCCACGTCGTACTGTGCTCACCAGGTGAGGGGCTCAGACAACTCCCAGATAACTTTGGAGCGCTTCACAGGACCCCCTTTGTGTGTCCTTTGTCTGGCCTTTCTTACCAACACTTCTGTCCGGCTGCCTCGGGCCTCCTCTTGGTAAACTTGGCGCCAGTTTCCCTGACCGTATGTGGTGCCTTCCTAGCGGGTGGAGCAAGGGGCTGCGCCACATAAAATGTCAGAGCCTCCGGTTTCTAGCTGAGGGTCGTTTCCTGCCTCCACTAGTTCGGGGACCGGTCTCCCCCTTTGGCCTGACCCCTCCACGCAGGTGGATTCGGGCGTGCGGTGGCGACTCGCCCGTCCGCACCCCTGGGATCCCTTCATTCCTCGTTCCTGGAGCCTTCTCCGCTCCTCTTCCTTCCTTCTCCCTCTTCCAGGCCTGGGCCTCTGTTACTAGGCCCGCCTCCGGAGCAGAGCTCATGCAGAGCCCCTGCTCCCTGCCACTTCTGCTCAGACTTCTCTGCACTGAACTAAGATGGTGCCCACCTTTTATACTCCCTTCTCAATGCACCCAGGAACTGCTTCCTCCCTGCTCCTGCACTGCAGGGTTCCCCTTCCTCAGTGTTCCCTCCCCCCACTCCAGCCAGGGACAGGGACTGTCGTGCCCATCTCAGGGGCATATTGGTCGCCCTGCCCCACGGCAATGTGGTGTAATGCATGCAGGTGTCGGGTCCTGATCCACACTCCATCCTTATCTGAGAGTGAGATATCACACCTCTGGGTGAGGTGCAATACGTCTGTAGCAACCGAGTCCTCGGTGCTACAGTTCCATTTATCTTCAGCCTAGGTGACGTATTGTGATACAGGGCCGTGATTTTGGCTATAAAAGGGTCCCCTAGACCCCTACCCCAAGCTTTTTAAGAGAATCATATATGGCGTGCCAGGAGACTCTATGGAATGCTTTCTCAGCATCCAACGAGAGTATCTACTTACAAATTTTTAACTGCATCTAGCCCAGGAAATACTTTGTGCCTAGTAGCAGTGTCTGCTAGTCAGCGGATTATCCCGGCTGTTAAGCAAGCTACACCACCTGTAGTTTGGACACTTAATTTTTTCAAAGGAAATGCTTCGGGACCACGGGATACTCAGTGAAGAGCATCAGGAGGCACCCCAAGGCATAGGGGCTGGGACTGGCACTAGGATGCCTTGCGGTGGACAGCCGAGCTCAATCCTTATAAAAGCTTTTTAACTGCAGCAGCTTTAGTGGACGCTACTGGAGCTGGAATTACGCGGCTGCTGGCATGAGACTTGCCCTCCAATAGATCCTTGTAAATGGATTTAAAGTGTATTCATTCAAATTAGAGGCACAATTTAAATTAAAAAGCTTAGAGCTGCCTCCACCACAGGGGGGCTCTCTCGACCCACCAGCGGACAGGCACCAGTATTGGGAGAGGGGGGCTGGCCGTCAGGGTTCACCGCGGCTCTGGCACAAACCCGGCGACACGGAGGTGGCACGGGCAGGAGCGGACTGGCCGTCTCGGCTTCTCACTTTTTGGATTTTAGAAGGGCATGACATGCCTATATCTGTGTCTCCCCCTCCTTTTACTCCTCCACCTCTTTTCTTTTCGCATGACTATATGTACTTGTCACTTTTCCATGTGTTAGTTGTGTCTTCTGAGCAGTTTGTCAGCTTTTGGACACCTTTGAAGGTGTTTTCTATGTGTTTCTATGTGTTTTTGTTTGCCTGCCATTGGTTTTAACGGTGTTCGAAGTGTTCGACGAACAGTTCGACGAACAGTTCGGCGAACACACGGGTGTTCGACGAACCGAACCGAACTCGAACACTACGGGGGTGGCTCAACACTAGTTAGGAGACAATTCAGACAGGAACTGTACTGCAACGAAATACAGGAACGAGCCTAGGTATAGCCAAGTGCTGGTTCAGACACTGCAGCAAAAGGGAGGAAACGGACATAGGGACAAAACAGGTAACAGGTTAGGAGACAGTTCAGACAGGAACTGTACTGCAACAAAATACAGGAACGAGCCTAGATATAGCCAAGAGCTGGTTCAGACACTGCAGCAAAAGGGAGGAAACGGACATAGAGACAAAACAAGTAACAAGTTAGGAGACAGTTCAGACAGGAACTGTTACTGCAGCGAAATACAGGAATGAGCCTTGGTATACGGCCCCCAGAGGCAGAATCGAACAGGCTAGGAGTGTGTTCAGACAGGCCTAGGAAAACAGCCTCCAGGAAGGCGGACAGGCAGGGAAAAACAGAACAGGACCTGGCACATTCAGAGTCAAGGAGCACACTGAATGTTAAAGTTGCTCAGGCACCAGCTTGTATGTGGAGCTGGTTTAAATATCCAATGACTGACAGCAATAGGCTGAGGACGCATTAGGGGTGCGCCCACAGCAGCTACAAGAATCAGGAAGTGACCGGGCCGCCGCCCTAAACAGCCAGAACAGAGGCAAGCAGACAGCATGGAAAGGAGGCCAGGCTAGCAGACTGGACTGATGATCAAGTTTGCGATCTTGCATAGTGGGAGATGGTGCCCTATGCAAGAACGCCGCCAGGTATGTTACAATCATCATGCTCCTCACCTTGGCACTTTCAACTCCCCTGATGGAGAAGCCAGGGCCCACCGGAGGAGTCTGGTTCTCTGGTGGGCTCGTCCAATGCTGCCCTAAAGCAGGCCGGGCTAAGAAAAGTGTGGGGGGATGTTCCAAGGAGAAATAGGGGTGGCTGGGGACCGTTTATGGACACCCGGCCGCGGGGCAGCTGGGGACCAAGTATGGACACCCAGCCGCCGGGCGGCTGGGGACTGAGTAAGGATACTTCACTGCCGAAGCAGCCATGAGGTAGTGGCCAGCTTCGGCCTCCTCCAAACTAAAAGGCCCCATTTCAAGTGCAAGCAAGCTAGCAGTATGGTATTGCAGCCTGGGGGTGGGTGGGTGGCAGGTTGCACACTTACACTTGCATTCCAAGAAAGCAAAGCAGATACTAACTTCTATCATCATCATGCTCCTCACCTTGGCTCTTTCAACTCCCCTGATGGAGAAGCCAGGGCCTACCGGAGGAGTCTGGTTCTCTGGTGGGCTCGTCCAATGCTGCCTTAAAGCAGGCCAGGCTAAGAAAAGTGTGTGGGGGGATGTTTCAAGGAGAAATAGGGGCGGCTGGGGACCGTTTATGGACACCCGGCCGCCACCAGGCGTCTGGGGACCGTGTGTGGACACCCGGCCGCGGGGCGGCTGGAGACCGAGTATGGACACCTGGCCGCCCCCTGGCGGCTGGGGACTGAGCGTGGACACCCGGCCGCCGGGCGGCTGGGGACTGAGTATGGATACCAGGCCGCCCCCTGGCGGCTGGGGACCGAGCGTGGACACCCGGCTGCCGGGCGGCTGTGGACTGAGTATGGATGCCTAGCTGCCAAAGCATCCATGAGGTAGTGGCCAGCATCGGCATCCTCAAAACTAAAAGGCCCCATTTCAAGTGCAATCTAGCAGTATGGTATTGCAGCCTGGGGGTGGGTGGGTGGCAGGTTGCACACTTACGCTTGCATTCCATGATGGAAGGCCCTGACCAGACGATCAGCCTTCATGGAATGAGCCGGAACCCAGGATCTCTCCTCAGGTCCGTATCCCCTAAAATGAATGAGATATTGAGAGAATTTAGGATCCTCAGACAATACACGATCCTCTGCACTTCGTACTCCAAACCTCCATTGACAGAAACTGGAGGAGGCGGAGATGAGGCAGACAACACTAACAGGAATTTGTGTGACACATTTGGTATATGAAGCGTGAGAGGAAGTCTTCCTCTAAAGGCCACCGGATTAACTACCTCCAGAATCTCATATGGCCTAATAAATTTAGGACCCAACTTCGCTGACGGTATTTTCAACTTAATGTTCTTGGATGATCATTGATAACCAAACATTATCACCTACATTGAAGATGGGACCTGTCGAACATTTCCTATCGGCCTTCCGTTTTTTATGAAGCTGAGCCACCCCAATATTCTTCTGAACCTCCCTCCAGACATCTCCAAGTTTCTGTATGGCAACCACTACTTTAGGACACCCAGAACTCACCTTAGAAAATTCACTAAAATGGGGATGAAAATCATACTTGCAAAAAAAGGTGAGGTTCCAGTGGACTGATTGACCTGACTGTTAAATGTCAGCTGAACAAGAGGTAAAAATGAGGACCAATCCTCCTGCTGAGCCACAACGAAACACCTTAAAATTTGTTCCAAAATTGATTTGCCCTTTCTATCTGATCGTGAGTTTCAGGGTGGTAAGCAGATGACAAATGACAAATCACTCCTCAATTTCCTACAAAACGCTCTCCAGAATTTGGACACAAATTCCAATCTCACCACATGTCACGGGTGTGTCAGAGGTGACAGACAGTCGCCCTGCACTTGGTTGCAGGAGATCTCTACGTTTGGCATTATAGACATCTTCTTAAAGGCTGGCTATCTCTAAGACCCAGCCGCTACTTCCCTCTGGCTAATTAGTTCCCTAGCCTGAGTGTATAAATACCTGGTGTATCTGAGAGGGAGGTGGCGGCGATATTCATTAATACTTGCGAGGCTTTAGCAAGAGCAGTACTTCGTTCCTCTCTGGAGCTTAAGGCCATGTGCTCATTTGTTTGGAGTTGTCTAAAGCTAAGCAATTCCCCCCTGTTTGTCTACCCTTGTTGTCTATAGTGTTTAGTGGAGAGACTAGTGCTCATCTCCTTCCTTCCCTAGCCTTAGCCATATGCCAGGGAAAGTCAGGGCGATGCACGCGTGCGGCTATTGGTGAAAAGCCAATATAGGGACAGTAGTTGAGACAGGGTGACACAAGTCCAGACTAGGAGGTCTCCACTCCCCCTTTCCCTAGTGTCTGGGCTCCCTTTCCATCTTCCCTCCGTGTTGCACTAAGTCTTTCCCACACCTTGCGTGACATTATCGCCGGCCAAGCACATTTTGAATAGGAAAAAAAAAAAACTGACATTTTGTTTTTTTTTTTCTTTGAGTGTTTTTTTTTATCCTTTCTCCTTTGGTATGGCTTTAGTTGCAGAGCTTGCAGAGTGGCTGCACAAGCTGTCTCTGGAGGTGAATGACCTCCACGGTGAGGTACAGCAGCAGCATCAGCGGCTACATGTTGCCGATATGGGGGTCTCTGCAGATAGGCCTGCCCATATAATAACAGGAGACAACAAGAGCTTTTAAATGCAAGTACGAAAATTCTTTATTAAATAAATATATAAATTGTAAAAATTTCACATAGAGTCAATAAAACATCTACAATGTGTACAGGACAGAAGCAGACACCCCAAACGGATAACCACTCCAAGGAGTAAAGTGGAAGGTAATAAAGTTGCCAAGTATACAAAAGCCACCTATCAGCACATTAACCACCTAGTAGAAAGACTATTAGGAGATAACATTAGATGAAGGGGAGCAGACAATGCTGCTAAAACACCCCTTAGCTAATCAAAAGCCAATCAGAGGGAACACTAAATGATAGCCCTTCTGAAAAATTGTGCTGAACTGGAAAAAGAGTGAAACCAGTAGTGGACACTTACCCAGGGATAGGAGACCCCCCAGTGGGATGAAAGGGTGCTAAAACAACTTCCCAACGCGCGTTTCGCGTTGACAGTGCGTTGCTTTCTCAAGCCTGAACCTAAAATTGCCCCTCCAGACAGGTTTTCTGGAGGTAGGGACAAGTTTTTTGTGTTCAAGAATGCCTGCAAATTGTATTTTAAACTACACCCCTATTCCTTCGGAAATGAGAAGCAACAGGTTGGAATTGTGATCTCTCTACTGCAGGGTGATCCTCAATCCTGGGTGTTTTCTTTACTGCAGGACTCAGTTTGTCTCCAGCTTGTGGAGGGGTTTTTCGGGGCTCTGGCCCTTATCTATGATCACCCTGACCGAGTAGCCTTGGTTGAGTCTAGGTTACGTAGCCTTCAGCAGAGAAATCGGTCAGTGGAGACGTACAGTTCGGAATTCCGTAGATGGGCAACGGAATCCAAATGGAATGACTCAGCCCTTAGAAGTCAATTTTGTGAGGGGCTTACTGAAAGGTTGAAAGATGCCTTGGCAGTATATGAAGCCCCTCAGTCCTTGGAGGCTGCCATCTCTTTGGCCATACATCTTGATAGACAGGGGAGACCACCTTCTCCGGGGCCTTCTTGTCGGGGTTGTGTACCTCTGCCAGGGGAGCCGTCTGGGGGTGAACCAGTACTGGGGGAGGTGGAGGAACCCATGCAGTTGGGGGGTGTCTCTGCATCATACATCTCCCCGGAGATTCGCAAGAAAAAAGGTGTACGTTTTTTTTGTGGGAAAAAGGGACATTTTGTTGGGACCTGTCTTTCAATTCCAAAACAAAAGGAGACTTGATTAACTCTTGGTAGTCTGGAATTGAATAAACAAGGGGTGCATTTGGGGCCAAACTGCAGTTACCGCTTTGTCCTGACAGCAGGGGTGGTGCTAGAGAGCAAAACCGAGAAAATTTCTGTGTTTGTTGACAGTGGAGCCGGAGTCCGCATGGTGGATGCTGAGTTTGGGAAAACTCATGGTCTTGCTTGCTGTACTATAGATTAACCTATTTCCATTTTCGCCATTGACTCGGCGCCACTTGCAAAGAAAGCATTTACTCAGATTGTACATAATGCAAAACTGAGGGTAGGGTCAGTTCATTGTGAAATAATCCCTTGCTATGTTCTGGACAATCTTCCCCCACCGATTGTTTTGGGCATCCCTTGGCTTGTTAAACATAATCCGTTGGTGGATTGGCAAATCGGGGAGATTACTGAATGGCAGATTACTGCCATGAGAACTGTTTAGGTATTCCCCTTGCTGCTGTCTCTATGGAAATATTACCTGCCTTTCTGTCTGGTTTTGAGGACATTTTTTCTGAGAGGGGGTGTCAGGATTTGCCTCCTCATCGTGCTTATGACTGTCCTATTAAACTGACCCACGGAGCTAAACTACCGAAGTCCAGACTGTATAATCTTTCTGGCCCTGAGGGACAAGCCATGAAGGATTTCATTGCGTAAAGTCTGGAGAAGGGACATATCAGACCCTCATCTTCGCCCGTGGTGGCAGGTTTCTTCTTTGTGAAGAAAAAAGATGGCGGTCTACGTTCCTGTTTAGATTTCCGGGAATTAAATCAAATTACCATCCGTGATCCATACCCTCTTCCTCTGATTCCTGATTTGTTCAGCCAGGTTGTAGGAGCTAAAGTTAGATTTAAGGGGAGCGTACAATCTGGTGAGAATCAGAGAAAGGGATGAATGGAAAACAGCGTTAAGTCTTTCCCACACCTTGCATGACACCACATGATGGATAAATAACCTGGAAAGTGTTTATGCATTGATAACTCCAGATAGCCTGTTTACTGAATCAGTCAACTTCCATCCAAATAACATTTTGGCAAATCTGTGATGAATTCAGTGGACAAATGAGTCCACGGTCTTTCTGGAATTGGAGCCGATATCCCGACCATACAGTTATAACAGACTTTAGCGCATGCACAAATTTTACAAGTTACAATATCTTTAATATCATTAAGCTAGAATGGCCACCAATAGAGTCTAGCAATAGCGTTCTGAGTAGCTGTGACTCCAGGATGACCACTCAAGAAAAAATCATGAAACTCCTGTGTCATAGAAAATATTAAAATCTCTGCAGCCAGAAGTTAGGGGGGCATTCACCCCCTGCCTCCTCCCCTCTCTCTTTTCCTCTAAGGGCAAGAGCTGGCAATCTAAAGGACAGTTTGAGTTTCCTAGAAATTAGACTTGTACAATGGACATAAAGGTGTAGGAAGTTAGTTATAGATGGATAGTGAACCATCCTAATTAGAATGCGGGCAGTTCCTTTTAGGACAAAGGACCGCTGCAGTGGAAAAGAGGATGTCTTTTGTGTGAAAGATTGACATTTAGAATACACAGGTAATTGAGTCTTTTCAACAGGTTGGACAACAATAGGGTACATGTGTTTACACATAACTAGCAAAGTGGAAGCCCCTTTGTCCACAGGATGTGCATTTTGAATTCAAGTGACACTGTGGTTGCCTGCATTGGAAATGCTATACATTGAGCCCAGACGTATGTCTTTGAAAAAAAATTATGAGTATCGAAGCTTGTATATATGGGACATACATTTTCAGTTTTCAGAAAATCAGGGAAGAAGATGCATGATTTCTCCTAACTGTAACCCCTGCATACAGGCCACAAATTGATAATGGGAAAATTTCTGACAGCAGCCATGTTTGGTCTCTGAGTAATGGTAAAATCCCAATAAAAAATATGGCGGCGATCTCGCACTTCTGCGATCATCCAGAGAAAAGTTATCGCATGGCTTGAGAATTTCATAAAATCCCGAAGGGCTGAGAACAACCCACAACCCGGCCCACGTGAGGTCATCAAGGGGGGTGTGTGGGTGTGACTCAGGTGCTGATAAAAGGTCAAGTCAAATTATAATCTTGGTTCCTGTGGAGAGATGCACATTGTGCATGCATGAATCCCGTTCGCTGAACGTCCGCAATCGAAGTGCTCTCCTTTGGCTAAGTTGACTTATCTCTGTGAGCAGTGTAGTAAGTCTCTTCCATTACTCCTTTTTATTTCATGTAACTGTATATGCTGTATTGTTTTGTCACCTTTGTAAAATCTTTGGTATATCTTTTTTAGAAACACTGCCTATCGTTCTGAATTAAATATAAAATGTAATAGTTCTGTTCCTTTTGTAATCCACGCCTCGAAGCCATAGGTCCAAGTCGCCATCTTCTAGTCTTTGATTAGGGCTACCTGTGCTTACTAGTGTTGAGTGAGCACTAAAATGCTTGGGTGCTCGAAGCTCTGGCCGAGCTCACCGTGATACTCGGGTGCTCGACCCGAGCAACGAGCCCAATGTTAGTCTATGGGAGCCCCGAGCATTTTTGCGGCGAAACCCCCGGCAGTCTGTAGAAAGCCTAAAAAGTGCCCAAAACGATAGTGACAGTGCTCAAATGACATGGGGACAGCATGGGCATCGCCCCAGGAAGCATTTCTGACCCCCAGGTCACTGCTGTCAACAACGTGGTCAGAGGTATTAAGCCACTTTTACAGGCTCACAATAAAACGTTCAAAAACTAAACTGAAAGTGCTTTCCTGTGGAATATGTTAAGGAACATCCTTTCCAGGGTAAAGACTTGTTTATAAGGTAAAATAAATAACCAAAAACAAATATACTCCTCCACATCTTGGGCTATGTTCACAAGTAGCATTTTTTATGCGTTTTTGCACTTTTGTATTGCTTTCAACCGTGACAAATGTATTCACCGGAAAATGTCATTTTAACATTTTACAACCTTATCTGGCCATGTGCTGTGTGACACATGCATACAGTGCTGAAAAGACATGGGAACAGCATGGGGAAGACCCCTGGAAACATCTCTGACACCCAGGTCACTGCCTAAAAGTGTGCCCATCAGAAGTGATCCTTGCCGCATCAGAAGATGCAGACTTGCAACTATCCCCGTGCAAGTCCTTGTCCCAGGGCAGTGTTCAATTGTACCTCCCCCATAACTTGCAATACAAGCGCAAGTATGCAGCCTGCCACCCACCCACCCCCAGGCTGCAATATCATACTGCTTGCTTGCACTTGAAATTGGGCCTTTTACGCATGTGGAGGCAGAATCTGGCCACCACGTCATGGCTGCGTCGGCGGCTTGGTATCCATTCTCATCCCCAGCCGCCCGGCGGCCGGGTGTCCACACTTGGTCTCCAGCCGCCAGGTGGCGGCCGGGTGTCCATACTCGGTCCCCAGACGCCCCGCGGCCGAGTGCCCACACACGGTCCCCAGCCGCCCCTATTTGTCCCGGTGCGCCTGATACACAAGCACGCATACCAAAACATTACCTGTGCCCTCCCCAGTGCATTTATTGGGAAGGACAGCCTAACCACAAACACGTGGACAAGTGAATGTGGCCAGGGATGGTCCATCTCACTGATGCCTTCACACTGGGTTAATATTGTGGAAGCCGGGACACAGTTGGACACTGGGATGCAACACGTCCTCCAGACATAGAGGATTGCGGGTCCTGGGTCAATCAGGCTTCAACACAAAGTTCAGAAGGTAGACAGCAGCAGTGGTCGGCCTCCTACAGAACGAGTAAATTATTCATGATCATGAGGCCATCCATCTCCTTAGTTATCTGTTCCTTGGAATGCAAGCGCATGTATGTAGTAGCGGCTAGGCCTGAGGTGGTCAGCGTTTTTGCGCATATCCTTCCTCCTCCGAGGATTGCTGGATGTTTTCCTGCTACTATCCCAGTTCTATGACTCCCATTAAAACAAAGCTTCAGGTGATGAATGATGGATGAGGTGGTGGCAAAGGAGAAAGAGCAGGAGGAACAGGGACCATTCACATCAATATCAGGCCAGTCAAACACACATGTCTTGTAGGATATGTTTCTGTACCAAAAGGAGCAGTTCGGCTACACAGTTATAGGGCATGCAGTGAGTGTAATGCCTATCAAAAATTTTTCAAGGCAATCCAATGCCCCTTGGAAGTGACATGGAGGTCAGAGGGCCTTAACTAAACCGTTTTTTACAATTGTAGCAACTGGGTCTCCTGTACACTGATGGCCTAAGCAGTGAATGGAAGGCTTTCCAGAAATTATGAGGAACTGCAGTGCCCTTTGAAATAGACGTGGATTACAGCGTACTAAAAACCTTGTACCCGTTATTGGGGAGTGGGTCTCCCTTAGTGTTCGCCTATGCATTGAAAAGCAAAAGCTGACTAAAATTAGGAGGAAATGCAATGCCCGTTGGAAGAGTCGTGGAAGTTAGAGGTAATTAAAAACAACATTTCAATGCCCCTTAGAAGAGCTGTGGAGTTCAGAATGGTTTAACAAGACGGTTTTAATGTCCCTTGGAAGAGACGTGGAGGTCACAGTAGCTTAACAAGACAGTTTAATGCCCCTTGGAAGAGACGTGGAGGTCACAGTAGCTTAACAAGACGATTTTAATGCCGCCTGGAAGAGACGTGGAGTTCAGAGTGGTTTTCAAGACGGTTTTAATGCGTCTTGGAAAAGACGTGGAGGTCACAGTAGCTTAACAAGACTGTTTAATGCCCCTTGGAAGAGACGTGGAGGTCACAGTAGCTTAACAAGACGATTTTAATGCCGCCTGGAAGAGACGTGGAGTTCAGAGTGGTTTTCAAGACGGTTTTAATGCGTCTTGGAAAAGACGTGGAGGTCACAGTAGCTTAACAAGACGGTTTTAATGCCCCTTGGAAGAGACATGGAGGTCACAATAGCTTAACAAGACGCTTTTAATGCCCCTTGGACGAGACGTGGAGGTCACAGTAGCTTAACAAGATGATTTTGATGCCCTTTGGAAGAAACGTGGAGTTCAGAGTGGTTTAACAAGACGGTATTAATGCCCCTTGGAAGAGACGTGGAGGTCACAGTAGCTTAACAAGACAGTTTTAATGCCCCTTGGAAGAGACGTGGAGTTCAGAGTGGTTTAACAAGATGGTTTTAATGCCCCTTGGAAGAGTGGTGGAGGTCCCCGTGGAATAAAAAGACAATATCAATGCCCCTTGGAAGAGTGGTGGAGGTTACAGTGGAATAAAAAAAACAATATCAATGCCCCTTGGAAGAGTGGTGGAGGTCGCAGTGGAATAAAAAGACAATATCAATGCCCCTTGGAAAAGTCGTGGAAGTCACAGTAGCTTAACAAGACGATTTTTATGCCCTCTGGAAGAGAGGTGGAGTTCAGAGTGGTTTAACAAGACGGTTTTAATGCCCCTTGGAAGAGAAGTGGAGTTCAGAGTTGTTTAACAACACGGTTTTAATGCCCCTTGGAAGAGACGTGGAGTTCAGAGTGGTTTAACAAGACGGTTTTAATGCCCCTTGGAAGAGACGTGGAGGTCCCAGTGGAATAAAAAGACAGTATCAATGACCCTTGGAAGAGTGGTGGAGGTCCCAGTGGAATAAAAAGACAATATCAATGCCCCTTGGAAGAGTGGTGGAGGTTACAGTGGAATAAGAAGACAATATCAATGCCCCTTGGAAGAGTGGTGGAGGTCGCAGTGGAATAAAAAGACAATATCAATGCCCCTTGGAAGAGACGTGAGGTCACAGTAGCTTAACAAGACGGTTTTAATGCCCCTTGAAAGAGACATGGAGTTCAGAGTGGTTTAACAAGATGGTTTTAATGCCCCTTGGAAGAGACGTGGAGGTCACAATAGCTTAACAAGACTGTTTTAATGCCCCTTGGAAGAGTGGTGGAGGTCCCCGTGGAATAAAAAGACAATATCAATGCCCCTTAGAAGAGTGGTGGAGGTTACAGTGGAATAAAAAAACAATATCAATGCCCCTTGGAAGAGTGGTGGAAGTCGCAGTGGAATAAAAAGACAATATCAATGCCCCTTGGAAGAGTCGTGGAGGTCACAGTAGCTTAACAAGACGATTTTAATGTCCTTTGGAAGAGACGTGGAGTTCAGAGTGGTTTAACAAGATGGTATTAATGCCCCTTGGAAGAGACGTGGAGTTCAGAATAGTTTAAAAAGATGGTTTTCATGCCCCTTGGAAGATTGGTGGAGGTCCCAGTGGAATAAAATGACAATATCAATGCCCCTTGGAAGAGTGGTGGAGGTTACAGTGGAATAAAAAGACAATATCAATGCCCCTTTGAAGAGTGGTGGAGGTCGCAGTGGAATAAAAGTACAATATCAATGCCCCTTGGAAGAGACGTGGAGGTCACAGTAGCTTAACAAGATGGTTTTAATGCCCCTTGAAAGAGACGTGGAGTTCAGAGTGGTTTAACAAGACGGTTTTAATGCCCCTTGGAAGAGACGTGGAGGTCACAGTAGCTTAACAAGACTGTTTTAATGCCCCTTGGAAGAGTCGTGGAGTTCAGACTGGTTTAACAAGACGGTTTAAATGCCCCTTGGAAGAGATTTGGAGGTCAGAGTGGTTTAACACGACGGTTTTAATGCCCCTTACAAGAGCCGTGCAGTACAGCATATTAAAAACATTATTCCCATTATTGGGGAGTGGGTCTCCCATAGTCTTTGCCTATGCCTTCCAAGCAAAAGCTGCCAAAAATTAGGACGGAGGAACTTGCAATGCTGGCAACACGGACCACGGTCACCCTGGTGGTATAGTGGTGGTGGAGGCTGAGGATAAGGAGAAGAGCAAAAAACAGCCGAAATGTGGAAGCGTAAACCCATGTGTGGGTGTGAAGCGGTGCATGGGAATACACTTCCCGAAATAACACAGTGGATTTGACTTTCTGTTACTCTGCTGTCATTTGGTGGTGATGAGAAGTCTGACCCAATCCAGCCCTTGTTCATTTTGATAAGGGTCAGCTTGTCAGCATTGACAGGCGAGTGTGCTTATCAGTTATAATTCCCCCAGCGGCACTATAAACACGCTCCGATAACACGCTAGCGGCAGGGCAGGCCAGGACCTCCAAGGCGTACAGAGCGAGTTCATTCCAAGTGTCCAGCTTGGATACCCAATAATTAAAAGGCACAGAAGAATCACGGAGGACGCTGGTACGGTCGGCAATGTATTCCCTCACCATCTTTTGAAACTTTCCACTCTTTGTGAGAGTACCCCGCGCCTCAGGGCCTGTAAGCTGGGCGGGACTAAGAAAACTGTCCCAGAACGTTGACACTGTTCCCCTGCCTCTGCTGAATTAGAGTTGCGTCTCTCTCGCCTGTACGTCTTGGTTGGGCAACGAACTGTGACCTCTGCCGCTAACGTGTTCAGATGGGAATTTTTTTAACTGTTCTGCAGCAAGGGACTTCTGGTACTGCCCCATTTTTGTAGACCTCACCACCTCAGGAATAAGAGAGTGAAAGTTCTCCTTGTAGCGGGGGTCAAAAAGTGTCGCCAACCAGTAATGACTGTCACCCAATATTTTGACAACACAAGGGTCACGGTTAAGGCAGCGTAACATAAAGTCAGCCATGCGTGCCAGACTGGTAACGGGCAAGACTTCCGTGTCCTCATCAAGATGACGACTGACCATGCTCTCCTCCTCCTTCTCCCCCCTGTCCTCAGGCCACCCACTCTGAACTGACGGTATGACAGTTGTACAGGTACTACCATCTACAGCGCATGATACCAGCTCCTGTTCTTCCTCCTCCTCTTCTCCCTCATTGTCCCCCAATGCACATTGGGATGAGATGAGGCTGGGCTGTGTGTAATCGCCCGCTACGGCTTCTTGATCCATTTCATCATACTCTGGCTGTAATGCCTCCTCTTTAATTATCTACAGAGAGTGTTGCAAAAGACAGACAAGTGGGATGCTGACGCTAATGATGGCATCATCGCCACTCATTATCTTGGTGGACTCCTCAAAGTTTGTCAGGATGGTACATATGTCAGACATCCAGGTCCACTCCTAAGGTCTTATGTGTGGAGTCTGACTTGAATATCGACGGCCTTGTTGCAGCTGGTACTCCACAACTGCTCTCTTCTGCTCACAAATCCTTTGCAACATGTGGAGGGTAGAGTTCCAACGTGTGGGGACATCACACACCAGTCGGTGTGCCGGAAGCTGCAAACGCTGCTGCAACACAGCAAGGGCGGCGTAAGCTCTAGCAGACTTGTGAAAACGAGCTGACAGGCGGCGTACTTTGACAAGCAGATCTGGCAACTCGGGGTACGATTTAAGAAACCACTGAACCACGAGGTTAAGCACATGAGCCAGGCATGGTACGTGTGTGATCTCACCTCGCCTCAGAGCCGCCACCAGGTTACGACCATGCCTGGATGTAGGTTCAGCGGTCTCAGCCACAGATCTGCCTGCTCTTTCACAGCTGTCCACAACTCACAAGCAGTGTGAGGTTTATCACCTAAGCTTATGAGTCAGTACTGCAGTGCTTCCAGCTTGTAACTGATATGGTGATATCTGAGATGGAGGCTGAACATGAGGAGGAGGAGGAGGAGGATGATGCACAGGAGCTGTACACTGTGGGGGCAACTCTGACTGACATATGGCCCGCAATCCTTGGTGTGGGGAGGATGTGTTCCATCCCAAGGTCCGACTGGGTCCCGGCTTCCACTATGTTTACCCGGTGTGCCGTCAGGGAGATGTACCGTCCCTGGCCACAAGCACTTGTCCACGTGTCTGTTGTCAGGTGGACTCTCCAAGTAACTGCATTGTTGAGGGCACTGCAGATGTTTTCGGACACGTGCTTGTGTAGTGCGAGGATGGCTCACCGGGCAAAATAGTGTCGGCTGGGGACCGAGTACCGAGGGACCGCCACCGCCATAAGGTTGCGGAAGGATTCCGTTTCCACCAGCCTAAAAGGCAGCATTTACAACGCAAGTAGTCGTGAAATGTGCGAATTTAGGACTGTGGCCTGTGTTGCTTTGGCTGCGAATTTGCCCTTTCGTTCAAAGCTCTGGGATATGAACAATTGAACGCTGGGGTGGGACGTGGACGTTGATGCTGTTTCTTGAGAAACTGCCTTAACAAGTAAAGACTGAGAGGAGGGGGCATCTTTGCATGCAGTTTGGACAGGGGATTACCTTGCACGCACAACAAGGGGTTCTATCACACGCACAACAGCAGAAGAAGCAGTGGTGACACCCGCTGACACTGGTCGTGGACCCTGGGGTTCGCCCCACAAAGTCGGGTGCTTTGCTGCCATGTGCCTGATCATGCTGGTGGTGGTCAGACTGGTAGTTTTGTCACCCCTGCTAATGCTGGCATGGCATGTGGTACAAATGGCCTTTTTGGGGTTATCAGCAGAGTCTTTAAAAAAATTCCAGACTTTGGAAGACCTACCGGTTGTACTGGCAACGTCCCTCGTGTTGGTGTTACGGGGAACTGTTGCCCGCCTTCTGTGTGCGGCCACCACACTGCTTCTTCCTGCCTGTTGGGTTACTCTGCCTCCCTTCCCCTGTGTGCTGCTGGCCTCGCTCTGCGTGTCCTCCTGCCACGTTGGATCAGTTACTAGATCATCCACCGCCTCCTCCTCTTCCACTTGCGCACCACGATCCTCCTCCTCACTTCGTGGCAATTGTGTCTCGTTATCGTCCACCTCTTGTGAGAAATTGCCAGCGCCGACTTCCTGTGGCCGTGGCTGTTCAAATATTTGGGCATCGCTACATGGGATCTCCTCTTCCACCACTTCAAGCGGAGCAGGCGAGGGGCACAAATATGGAAATGGACCAGTGAACAGCTCTTCAGAGTGTCCAAGTGTGGGATCAGTTGCTGTCTGACGACACTCGGCATGGTGGGAGGAAGGAGCATCAGGGTGAGGAGGAGTATGCGGTCGAGACTCACGGCTACTAAAACTTGACCGTGTGGAAGACAGACCAGAGGTGGTGGTGCCCAGGTAACTGGAAGTATTATCTGCTATCCAATTAATAACCTGTTCACACTGATCAGTTTGCAATACTGGTGTTGTAGTGTGCTTCCTTAGTAATTCGGTCAAGAAGTGGGAGCGAGAAGATGTGGCTGTTGGTTGTGCCACATTTTCACCTTGGCCACGGCCCCGTCCTCTACACGCACCATCACCAGAACGTCCAGTTCCACGTCCCTTGCCACGCGCCTTGCCCATTGTAAATGAAGTAAAATAGCTTAAACTCGCACTATCAATGGAAAAAGGGTAATAATAAGGAGATTAGAACTGTGGAAGAGGAAAACCACAGTTCTATTTGTCTGGCCTACACCAGAATCTTTTAAACAGGTATATTTGTGATTAAACAGACATGGAGACACTATTTTTTTTTTTTTTTACATAAAACAGGCCTAAAGCTGGATAATACAGAGATTTGAACCGTGGAACTGCAAAACCACAGTTCTAATTTACTGGCGTATACCAGACTTTTTTAAATAGATATATTTGGGGCTGAACAGTCAGCGACACACTCAAACTGTTTTTTTTATGTAAAAAAGACCCAAAAGTGGATAATACAGAGGTTTGACCCGTGAAACTGCAAAACCACAGTTATAGTTACGTGGCGTACAGCAGAATCTTTCAAACAGATATATTTGTGTCTGAACAGTCAGGGAGACACGAATACAAAAAATGCCAAAAGCAGGATAATACAGAGATTTGACCCGTGGAGCTGCAAAACCACAGTTCTATTTTTCTGGCATACACTAGACTCTTTTAAACAGATATATCGGTGTCTGACCAGTCAGGGAGACACTAATACAGTTTTTTTTAATGGCAAAAAATGCCAAAAACAGGATATTACAGAGATTTGACCCGTGGAACTGCAAAACCACAGTTCTATTTTTCTGACCTACACCAGACTCTTTTAAACAGATATATTGGTGTCTGAACCGTCAGGGAGACACTATTACTGTTTTTTTTTAATGGCAAAAAATGCCAAAAGCAGGATAATACAGAGATTTGACCCGTGGAACTGCAAAACCACAGTTATAGTTATGTGGCGTACACCAGACTCTTTTAAACAGATATATTGGTGTCTGACCAGTCAGGGAGACACTATTACAGTTTTTTTTTTACGGCAAAAAATGCCAAAAGCAGGATAATACAGAGATTTGACCCGTGGAACTGCAAAACCACAGTTGTAGTTATGTGGCGTACCCCTGAATCTTTTAAACAGATATATTGGTGTCTGACCAGTCAGGGAGACACGATTACAGTTTTTTTTTCTGGAAAAAATGCCCAAAACAGGATAATACAGAGATTTGACCCATGGAACTGCAAAACCACAGTTCTCTTTTTCTGGCGTACACCAGACTCTTTTAAACAGATATATTGGTGTCTGAACAGTCACAGACACACTCAATTTTTTTTTTTTGGGGGGGGGGGGAATACCAAAAGGTTAATAAGACGTGTATTTGGACAGTCTGACTGAGGAAAAAAAAAATACAGGATTTAGATGAAAAAAAAAAAATGTTTCCAGGCCCCTGAGACCGGGGTCATAAGTTTAGCAATTTGACCAACAGGAGCACACAGGACTGTAATGCAGCGTTTGCTGGTATAACCACTGCGTCTCCTATACATCCTGCCTGCCTGCCTGCCTGATATCTGGGATGGATATTAGTCCTGAGAAGGACTGTTTGTTTGATTTGGCAGGCTTTAGAGACCCTACACTACCTATTTCGCACTATATATCTCTCCCTAACTCAGCAGCACTGGCTGATCTGGAGCGACTGTGTCCAAGATGGCGGCGCCCGGTTTTAAATACTCGAAGTGGCGATGTGCAGCCAGCCAATCACTGTAATGCCCACAAACAACATGGCTGCGGCATTACAGTGACTGGCTGGTAATCCCTGCATGTTCATTGGCTGTGTAAAGAGCGCCAAACGCGCAGGGCGGAGACCCGAGCTCCCGCCCGAGTAACCCGGAAATGCTCGGTGCTCGCCGAACATCCCGAGTAGCTTGATGCTCGGGCGAGTATTGAGCAGTGTCGAGCATGCTCGCTCAACACTAGTCAGAAGGAGTTAAACGAGGTGAGAAAGTCCCCCTCTCGTCGTCGAAGGCGCAAGGGCCACAAAAAAGTTGCTCCTGTAGCCTTTGCTGAAAGTGTAAATAAAGAAAATGCAATGCTGTGTGCCTTTATTCCAAGTGTGGATCCTCCTTTAGAAGCAGAGGATGATCTACTGAGACAGAAGGATCAGGAACTGACAGCCCTGAAGGGGGCGCTGAAAGAGGAGGTGGCCAATCATGACCAAGAGCTGGAGCCTGTCAAGCAGCAGTATCAGAGTGACGTGCAGCAACTATGGAAAAACACGGAGAACGTGTCCCAGGACCAGCTGTGCCTGGAGTCTGAACGGCAGAAAATAAACCAGGTTGTGAGGAACTTGCAAGAACTGGAGGAAAGCAGCGAGGAAATCAACCAATGGAAAGAAATGTTCGCGAAAAATAAAGAAGACCTCCGCAAAACCAAGGAGGAGGTTTTGCAGTTGAAGCTTGAGAAAGAGATGTCTGAAGATGAGGAGAACATGATGAAAAATCGTTTCTCCCTGGTGCAGTCAGAGCTGAACCAAGTGAAGAAAGGCTCTGTGGATGCAAAGGAAGTGCAGAGATTTCAGGAGCAGGTAAAGCCTCTAATGCAAGAGAAGGAGTGGCTGGAGGACTCTCTGTACCAGCGAGACCAGGAGCTAACTGTCCTGAAAGGGGCATTAAAAGATGAAGTGTCTGGTCACGACCGTGAGGCACAGAAGATGCGTGAAAATTTCAATAGGGAATTGCAACAAACCAAGAGAGATTGTTAGGATCTCCTCAAGGGTAAGAAAAAACTAGAGGATGATAAGGCTGATGCAGAGCACATGCGCCAAGTGATTGAGACCACTCTGCAGGGCACCCATGATGAGAATGATGATCTCCGCAGAAAGATCCTAGGACTAGAAGCTCAGGTGAAGGAGCTGAAGACGTTCTGTGATTATCTCCAGAGGGCAGAGACGCTCCTTAAGGATAGAATCGGCAGGATGGAAGCTGAGCGGAAAAAGATGGAGGAGTCTGTCGGAGAAGCCACAGACCAGGGTCAGGAGTTTGCCACTGGAGATGGGAGGTATGAAGCAAATACCTCCTCGAATAATGCAAGCATGGATGATTCGGTGGATGTAAGAGCTGAGATCAAGGAGCTCAAGGAGGCGCTACAAGCCCCTTTGAAACAAGAGAAGCTTGAGAGACTGGCTGTCGAGAGCCAAGTGGGCGCATTGGAGACAGAGAGGTCTGATAGAATTCTGCAGATAAAGGAGCAGTTGAAGCAGGAAGAGCTTCAGAGATGCACTGCTGAGAGGTGAGTAGCTGAGCTAGAGGAAGAAGTTTTCAAGCTCAAAGGTCTCCTGGAAAGTATCAATCAGTGAATGAGGCCGCCTCGGAGAAGGGAAAGGGCAAACAAGTTGTGCTTAATCCTTTATACCATGAGAAGGTGGACCTGAGGAGAATTCTTGAGTTCATAGCTATGAGTCAGCTCAGGGGAAGCATACAGGGTGAAGAAGCTGAAAGTCAGTTGTCCCTGAAACCTGAGCCAGATGATCGTTTGGAGACCATTGGTGAGACAGAAACTTCTCGGTACAAGTGCCTCATAGATGTACCCAAAGATTTGAGAGAAGAATGCACCAGCGAGTCCGTGCATGAAGAGTTTAAGAAGGCAGTGGGAGCCTGTAAGGTGTACTCGACCTCAGAAGCTAAACAGCTGGTGGTCAGGTCCACAACCGAAGTCACAGTGAAGAGGGTGGCTATCCTAAGTGACATGCACTGGCGATGTGTTCGCACGAAGCGGATTGTCCGGTTGAAGACGGAACAAGCCATTAGACAACTGGAGCTTATGAGAAAAGCTCAAAGTCTGT
This sequence comes from Phyllobates terribilis, assembly GCF_046119375.1. Lineage (NCBI taxonomy): Eukaryota > Metazoa > Chordata > Amphibia > Anura > Dendrobatidae > Phyllobates > Phyllobates terribilis. The sequence continues at coordinate 642,922,027 of NW_027362762.1, forward strand.
GGGAAGAAGTCATCGGGGTGCCTCATGCTCTGGTAAGAAAGCTCATTGGGAGAAAAGGCCAAGTCATGCAAATGATGGTAAAGAAGTCTAGTGTGATAAAAGTAAGCAGTCCACGTGATCATCAGGACCGGATACCGGATGAAGACAGCATGGTGTTATTCTCTGCTGTGGGAAACGAAGAGAATCTTGCATATATACGAATGCTGATGGAGTACTGAGTGACCTACCTGCGAGAGGTAGAACAGTTGACTCTCGCTAGACTGCGAATGGAAAGACAGCGTCGCCTGAACAGCAGAACATCGCAGCCGTTTGTAAATTGTGAGACCCGACAGAGAAGGGGCCCTCTAAATAATAGAATGACTACAGCAGAAGTTAGAGACCTTTCCAGACGTCCTAAGGATAGGGGGCGTGGGTTTAGAGGTAGTGAGTCCTCCAGTAACTCAGGTCTGAGAGGCCCCGGCAAATGACCCAATAGAGTACGGGACAGTACGGAGTCGGACCTGACCTTAGATACAAGGGCAAGTGAGTCGCACTGCTGTATTGACTGCTGGAAATGGGGGAGGTCTGACAAGGTTACGACTCGGAAAGGTGACTTGACAAAATTAGTGACAATGACAATGACGGATGCTAGGTCCCTAGGGAATGGGCTAATGTTGATGACTAATGTTCCAGGGGATGAGCAGCGCAAATGTCAAGTACATGGACTCTGTGTGAACCGTGGGTTATAATGTGATTGTGTATATCATGTGTTCAATACCATGGGCTTGAACAAGAGGGGGAGGATATGTAATGCAGCGGCTTGCTGCATTGCCAAAATGTCTGAGGGGGTGTGTTCTGGCTGACCATGTACCTCCCCTTCAGGTGACTGATCACATGACTGTGACATCATCACAGGTCCTGTGAGCACAGAGGGATATATATCCGGGTGGTTTTGAAACACAGGAAGGCAAGAGACCTGATCCCTGTGTCTGGGACACCATTAGCCCTGGAAGGCACGAGGCCTGGAGGCCACACCTGGTGAGCCTTAAACCACAGCTTTGGCAGAACAGAGCTGATGGAAGCAGCTAGACCCGGCAAAGGTAAAAACGGTGCTTGATATGGACATTGATGTTGTTACCTAGGTAAAGACTGTATCTGAAGCCAAGCGGGCATAGCTGACACTGAAAAGGCTCTAGGATATGGCAGGTGTAACATTCCTGCGAGCCTATGGAGATGGATTATGTTATAAGCTGTTTATGATGTGTAATAAACTGCTGGACTTGTAGATTACCGGAAAACATTGCATGTGTGCTTTAATTGACCCGGTGAAGTGAGTGCCCCTCAACATGATCAATAGCGCTACCTCACAGTAGTAAATAATGTCCTTGTAATTGTGGTATGGAAATTAGGACAATACAGCTGTCGATATGTTTAGAATTGTGATGAAACTGTCATTAGGTAAGAAAGACATGGGGATTTATGGATTGTAATGGAGTTTGGTAAAAATATTCATAAATATTGTCATGTTGCATTATCACTTTGTTGTTCTAAAATGCATGTCTTCCCTGCAGTATGATGTTATCATGTATACGCCTTTAGCCAAAATATGTAGTTCCTTTGTTTAAGCCATGTAAAAAAAGGCTCTGATACTGTTGTTCAGGGCAGTCCACCACCAACGCAATCCACCGCCAAGGCCATACCATCACCAGACTAAGGCCAGACCATCGCCAGATATCCTAATGCTGTGTTTGGTCACCTGCGAGTTCCAGTGTATTTTCCCTGCCTGCATTCTGGACTGTTCTGCCGCGTATCTCTGAATAAACTTCATTCTCTGCTTTAAAGAAGAAATCGTCCACACTGTTTTCCCAGCTCTTCCAGCTCTCAGTAAGAGACTTTCTTACACTGCTGACAGGTTCTCTTTAAAAAGGATTAGGGAGATGACGTCACTGAGCCATACCAGTCAATCTGCAAAACCCGATGTGGAGCACAACAGAGGGCAGCAGACCAAGGTGAAGGAAGAAGAGCCCGATACACCAGGTACAGGTGTGTAATACTAATATATAGGCCCACTTGCTAGTGGGAAAATTGGAAGATTTCTGATTATTCTTAATAGTATTATTTTTTTTATATAGCTAATGATTAGAAAAATAGCAACTTACTGGAAAACGCTTGGTAGACAGTAGGCTTGGTTCAGACTTAGGTCACACTGCACTGCTGAAGAATTGGTCTGCAATCACTCAATCACTATACACCAGGCAGAACTTTAAAAAGGGAAGTCCGGTCTTAAACTACAAGTCTGCAGTAACTCTATGTGATTGCAGACTTGTGATTCCTCACATTGTGTTCACTGCACGCTGTGAGGATTCTTTAATGTCAGAGCTGGGAGTGGGCAGTCATGGGACCGGAAGTATGCCATATGCATACTCCCGGCCACATTCAGACTAGACAGGAGTCTGGGAGTATCTACTATATAATTGTCTTATCCCGTCTGTCTGTCTGTCTGTCTATCTATCTGTCTGTCTGTCTGTCTGTCCAGGAAATCCCGCATCGCTCATTGGTCCGGCAGCGGCCAATCAGCGCCGCGGGATTTCAGAAAAATGATGGCGGCCGTTAGCGGCTCATCTGCGGGACGGAGCTCAGCGGCGTTGCAGCCGGGAGATGAGCGGCGCGAGGCGCTCATGTCCCGGCCGGTAGCAGGGGAAGGACCGCCAGTGTCGCTGACATCCATGCGGAAGGGAGGACCGGGGAGCGGCGCTGCGGGTCGGGATACTTCTGCTGCGAGCGCCCGCTCATGTCCCGGGCTCTCGCAGCGGAAGTAGCCGCACAGGCAGCGCCGCTCCCCGGTCCTCACCAAGACGATTCGATGATTGGTCGCGGTCTTCGGACCCGACCAATCACTGATCTTAGCGCAAAAGTTAAATACCGCTGTGCTGATTGGTCGCGGACGCTGCCCGCGACCAATCACCGATTTGGGCGCCAAATTTAAATATCGGCCGTGACCAATCAGCACAGTAGTGGTTAACTTTAGCCGCAAGATCAGTGATTGGTCACGGGCCAAGACCGCGACCAATCACCGATTTGTGCGGCATATTTAAATAGCAGCCGCGACCAATTGGATGTCAGCGCCGCTCCCCGGTCCTCCCTTCACACCCTAGCCGCTGATGTCCCCACAGTATTCGCATGCTGTTACAAAGATCCGGACATTTGTGTTAAAAATCGCTGATTGGTCGCTGGCGGTGCCCGCGACCAATCACTGATTTGGGCGCCAAATTTAAATATCGGCCGTGACCAATCACCGATCTTGGCTCCACATTTAAACACCGCTGTACTGATTGGTCGCGGCCGCTATTTAAATGTGGCGCCCAAATCGGTGATTGGTCGCGGGCAGCGGCCGCGACCAATCAGCAGAGCGGTGTTTAACTTTAGTGCCAAGATCACTGATTGGTCGCGTGCGGAGAGCGTGACCAATCAGCGAATCGTATTGGTGAGGAGCGGGAAGCGGAATCGTATTAGTGAGGACCGGGGAGCGCCGCTGCCTGTGCGGATACTTCCACTGCGAGAAGCCGGGAGATGAGCGACTGCTCGCAGCAGAAGTATCCCGACCCGCAGCGCCGCTCCCCGGTCCTCCCTTCACACCCTAGCCGCTGATGTCCCCACAGTATCCGCATGGTGTTACAAAGATCTGGACATTTGTGTTAAAAATCGCTTATTGGTCGCGGGCGCTGCCCGCGACCAATCACCGATTTGGGCGCCAAATTTAAATATCGGCCGCGACCAATCAGCACAGCGGTGTTTAAATCTGGAGCCAAGATCGGTGATTGGTCGCGTCCGATATTTAAATTTGGCGCCCAAATTGGTGATTGGTCGCGGGCAGCGCCAGCGACCAATCAGCGATTTTTAACACAAATGTCCGGACCTTTGTAACACCATGCGGATACTGTGGGGACATCAGCGGCTAGGGTGTGAAGGGTGGACCGGGGAGCGGCGCTGCCTGTGCGGATACTTCCGCTGCGAGAACCACGGACATGAGCAGCGTTCGCAGCAGAAGTATCCCGACCCGTAGCGCCGCTCCCCTTCACACCCTAGCCGCTGATGTCCCCACAGTATCCGCATGGTGTTACAAAGATCTGGACATTTGTGCCCGCGACCAATCAGTGATCTTGGCGCTAAAGTTAAACACCGCTCTGCTGATTGGTCGCGGCCGCTGCCCGCGACCAATCACCGATTTGGGCGCCAAATTTAAATATCGGCCGCGACCAATCAGCACAGCGGTGTTTAAATCTGGAGCCAAGATCGGTGATTGGTCGCGTCCGATATTTAAATTTGGCGCCCAAATTGGTGATTGGTCGCGGGCAGCGCCAGCGACCAATCAGCGATTTTTAACACAAATGTCCGGACCTTTGTAACACCATGCGGATACTGTGGGGACATCAGCGGCTAGGGTGTGAAGGGTGGACCGGGGAGCGGCGCTGCCTGTGCGGATACTTCCGCTGCGAGAACCACGGACATGAGCAGCGTTCGCAGCAGAAGTATCCCGACCCGTAGCGCCGCTCCCCTTCACACCCTAGCCGCTGATGTCCCCACAGTATCCGCATGGTGTTACAAAGATCTGGACATTTGTGCCCGCGACCAATCAGTGATCTTGGCGCTAAAGTTAAACACCGCTCTGCTGATTGGTCGCGGCCGCTGCCCGCGACCAATCACCAATTTTGGCGCCACATTTAAATAGCGGCCACGACCAATCACTGATCTTGCCGCCACATTTAAACACTGCTGTGCTAATTGGTCACGGACGCAAGCCAGCGACCAATCAGCGAGCTTGGCGCCAAATTTAAACAACGCTCTGCTGATTGGTCGCGGAGGCCAGACGCGTCCAATCAGCGAGATTGGCGCCAAATTTAAACAACGCTCTGCTGATTGATCGCGGTCGCTGGCCGAGATCAATCAGCAGTATTGGCGCAAAATTTAAACAACGCTCTGCTGATTGGTCGCGGCCGTCAGCCGCGACTAATCAGCGATTTTGGAGCCAAATTTAAACCCCGCTCTGCATCGCTCCGCTGATTGGTCGCGGTCGCCGTCCGCGACCAATCAGCAGTATTTTCGCCAAATTTCAACACCTCTTTGCTGATTGGTCGTGGCCGCGACTAATCAGCGATTTTGGTGCCAAATTTAAACACGCTCTCCATTCCTCACTAACACGGTTCGCTGATTGGTCGCGGCTGCCGCCCGCGACCAATCAGCGATTTTGGCGCCAAATTTAAACACCGCTCTGCTGATTGGTCGCGGCCGCCATCCGCGACCAATCAGCGAGATTGGCGCCAAATTTAAACAACGCTCTGCTGATTGGTCGAGGCCGGCGACCGCGACCAATCAGCAGAGCGATGCCGAGCGGGGTTTAAATTTGGCCCCAAAGTCGCTGATTAGTCGCGTTTGATGGCCGCGACCAATCAGCAGAGCATTGTTTAAGTTTTGCGCCAAAATCGCTGATTGGTCACGGCCGGCGGCCTCGACCAATCAGCGATTTTGGCGCCAAATTTAAACACCGCTCTGCTGATTGGTCGCGGCCAGCGACCAATCAGCGATTTTGGTGCCAAATTTAAACCCCGCTCTGTATCGCTCTGCTGATTGGTCGCGGTCGGCGGCCGCGACCAATCAGCAGTATTGGCGCCAAATTTAAACACCGCTCTGCTGATTGGTCGCGACTAATCAGCGATTTTGGTGCCAAATTTAAACACGCTCTCCAGTCCTCACTAACACGGTTCGCAGATTGGTCGCGGCCGCCGCCCGCGACCAATCACCGATATTGCCGCCAAATTTAAACACCGCTTTGCTAATTGGTCGCGGTTGCCTAACGCGACCAATCAGCGATTTGGGAGCCAAATTTAAACGCCGCTCTGCTAACTGCGCCCCGTCGGCCGCATTCCTATTCTAGAATACCCGATGCGTTCGAATCGGGCCACCATCTAGTCTATCTATATAATTGTCTTATCCCGTCTGTCTGTCTGTCTTTCTGTCTGTCTGTCCTGGAAATCCCGGGTCGCTGATTGGTCCGGCCGCGGCCAATCAGCGACGTGGCATTTTAGAAAAACATGGCGGCCATTAGCGGCTTATGTGAGGCACGGAGGTCAGCGGCGATGCAGCCGGGAGATGCAGCCGGCTGCTCGCAGCATAAGTCCCCCGACCGCAGGCGCCGCTGACCTACATGCGGCTATCGTCGGAAGATCAGCGGCTACGGCCGCTTATCTCCCGAGGACAAGTGTGACACCCCTCCCCTCCTTTCCCCTCCTCTCCCCTCCCCTCTCCTCTCCTCCCGTCCCTCCCCCCGCTCGATCCGGCGTCATACTTACCCCTCCCCTCCTCTCCCCTCCCCTCTCCTATCCTCCCGTCCCTCCCCCCACTCGATCAAGACCCCGTCACCCGGCGTCATACATACCCCTCCCCGTGCCTGCGCAGCAGCTCCTGTGTCTTCCGCGGCAGCTCTGTGACTTCTCAGGTCAGAGGGCGCGGTGACGTCTTTACACCGCGCTCTTTCCTGACCGATCACAGCGCACAGCGTGAAGAAGCCGGCTACGCTGGAGTCCAGAGAAGCAGCTGAGAAGGGAAGGGAGTATTGGATTTTTTTTTTTTTTTGTATGGGGCCAATGTGACAGCCTGCATGGGGCATTATATGGGGGGAGAGGTGACATCCTGCATGGGGCATTATATGGGGGGGAAGGTGACATCCTACATGGGCCATTATATGGGGGGAGCGGTGACATCCTACATGGGGCATTATATGGGGGAGAGGTGACATCCTACATGGGGCATTATATGGGGGGAGAGGTGACATCCTACATGGGCCATTATATGGGGGGAGCGGTGACATCCTACATGGGGCATTATATGGGGGAGAGGTGACATCCTGCATGGGGCATTATATGGGGGGAGAGGTGACATCCTGCATGGGGCATTATATGGGGGGAGAGGTGACATCCTACATGGGCCATTATATGGGGGGAGCGGTGACATCCTACATGGGGCATTATATGGGGGAGAGGTGACATCCTGCATGGGGCATTATATGGGGGGAGAGGTGATATCCTACATGGGGCATTATATGGGGGAGAGGCATTCTTCATGGGGCATTATATGGGGGTGAGGTGACATCCTACATGGGGTATTATATAGGGGGGATGTGACATCCTGCATGAGGCACTATAGTGGGATGTGACTTCCTGCATGGGGCATTATATAGGGGGGATGTGACATCCTGCATGGGGTATTATATATGGGGGATGTGACATCCTGCATGGGGTATTATATGCATGGGGTATTATATACGGGGGATGTGACTTCCTGCATGGGGCATTATAAAGGAGGGTCGGGAGACATATGCTAGAGTACCCGATGCTTTAGAATCGGGCCACCATCTAGTGCATATATATACTTCTTTCTACAGTCCGTTCAAAGCTCAAAGCATAGATTAGAGCTTTCTTGTCTGTGTTTTGAATGGCTCAGTCAGTAGTGCTGCAGTTGGGTCTAAACACTGACCATCACTGTAACTAAGTTTTTACTAGTTAATAATTTTTTCTCCTTCGATGGTTCATTTTTTTTATGTGGTTATCTCATGGGGGCCAAATTTTTACCTTCCCTTTCTTATCTTTGTGTCTTAATAGGAGTAAGATTATCTATACATTCCATCTAATCTTTTTCAATCATCTATAAAATGGTATGGTAGATATATAGATGATCTCGTATTTATTTGGTCACTAAATCCTAATACATCTACTACTGATGAGGACTTTCTTTCAGTGATTATCTCAACAGAAACAATTTGAATTTACATTTTGCGGTAAATAAACACACTACTACTGCACCTTTTCTGGATCTCATGCTAAAGGGTGATGCATCACAAGGCATTATTCACACTGCAGTATATAGAAAACCGGTTGCAGGTATCTCTATCCGACATGCTGGGAGCTGTCATCAACACCACGTTATAAACAGTCTACCTAAACAATCAATCTACTCTCACATTCAGAATCAGCTGATGGGTTCGACCTGAGAAAAATACCTTCACTAATGCATACTTAGCTTTGGGTGGGAGGGTGAGAGCAGTTCTGCCTATTCAGGGGGCTGATCCCAGTGAAGGAGAAAAGAAGCCACATGTGTAGTGAGGAGTAGATGGAATGATGTCGAAGGGGTAGGATCTAATCTGAGGACCTGGACCATGGATGGAATGATGTCGTATGGAGTCTTGGAGATTGGTACCGACTGGGCTGGATGAACGTTCTACAGTTGTGGGATATGTAGTTGGGATTTAAACTTTCTTAAGGGACTGTTGCTTCTGGATACCTGTGCTTCCATCATTTTATCTGTCATCTGGAGGATTGTGTACTGTGACTACAGACTATACTAGCTGGAGATACGAAATCTGTGGGCCAACCAAAAGTTGGGAGACAGTGAGTATCGCCTGATACAAAGTCAGTGGAAATACTGATCACAGGTTGGGAACTTGAGGACTGAGAGAGCTGTATTTTAGCCATTTACCTGCAGTTGCTGTATTACCATGGATGTGAGGAATAAAATATTGTTGCATCGTTAACATGCCTATTTGATTATTTACAACCCACATTCTCATATCTTCACAATTGGTGGCAGCGGTGGGATCACCTATCTCTGGACAACATACCAGGGAAAGTTTCTGAGAGGTGACTTGACAGAAGAGATTGCAGACTCCATCTACAAGAGGCTCAAGAAGGAGGAACTGAGAGCCTTTTTCTCTGAGAGAGAACTAGAGTGATTGCCAGAGGACAACCGGGCGACCCTAATGCAACGTTTGGACGACTGGGACAGTGAACAACCACATGAGGAGGTCAGTTCAGATGTGGATGAGGATCAACAGCCCAGGGCTGTCATCCAGATGATGGAGGGTTGACTGACTGAGTTTAGGTGGATGCTGGACACGCTAGGAGATTGGGCCACAGAGATAGAGTGGATGGCAGTGTTAAACAAATATCTGGTGGTGCATGTAGTGGTACCCCCACTCACCCCAGTGCAGAGGATAGTGGATAACAGGAGAATGCGGTCCACATCTTTAAGGTGCCGGGGTATACCCGAATGAAGACACCTTGGATATTGATGAACATCACCGGTTATTTGAGAACCTCTGCCTGCTGCATGAAATGTCAGTCAGTGACTGGCCCAGATTTTTGAGCATTGGCCTGACCGGAAAAGCAAGAGACGCTTTTAATAACTTGTCTTCTGGGGATCAAAGATGTTACTATACCATTCGCAGCGCATTACTAGAGAGGTATGCCATCATGCCTGAAACCTGTCGGAGGAAGTTTCGGGAGACTGACAAGCCCGCAGCACACACGTATTGGGAGTTTATCAACACACTATGTATGGCATGCACTCGGTGGATAGAAGGACTGAGGGCTCGGGAAGCAGAACATGTCTTGGATATATTCATGCTTGAAAAATTTATGTCCAAGCTCTCAGGTGACTTAAAAGAATGGGTGGCGGAAAGAAAAACAGTCTGCCTGGATGAGGCTGCAAGATTGGCTGATGAAATGTCTGCTAATCGACCAGGGCTATGTGGAAGTACAGCCCCAGTGATTCGGGAACAGGAGCTTACAGGGAGATCAGCGAGACCCATGGACTGGGCATAGGAGGAACTGCTGGGATTTCAGACTTCACAAAGAGGGGAAGGCTTTCCAATCCCCCAAGTATGGCTAGTGTTGGGGTGAAGAGGACTAAGCTGCCTTAACTGTGGATACATGGGACACTTTGCTAGGGAATGTCGCGAACGTTTTAGCCCACATCATACGCGTCCCCAACCATTGAACACTATGCTGCAATTGGGCTAGAATACTGAGGGCGAGAGGATCCCACTACCCGGACCAGAAGAAAAAGAGGCATATGTGGCACAAAGACAAGAGTCCCGGACTAGATGGGACACCTCGGAGTACACTAACCAGCATCAGCAACCGGTCTGGGTAGAAGGAGTGGAGGCTGTGGGGTTCCGTGATTCCGGAGCCTCAGTCACATTGATCAAAGAACATTTAGTACCGGACCAATATATTGTTCCCAGTAGACATATGTGTTAATCAACATAGCCGGAGGAGAGTCTTTGAACATTCGAAGGGCCCGACTACATTTAGACTGGGTTCACAGTCATGGAATGATAGATGTAGGAGTAGTGCGGCATCTACCAGTAGATGTGTTGCGGGGAAACAATTTGGGAGCTGGATTGGTGTGCCACTGAGCCAATGTCGTAACCCAAATCCAAGGACTGGTTCACACTGCTTCAGCAGAAAGGGAAAGGAGCAATCTCAACATGCTGACAACTAACCCCCTGCCAGTGGTGAGCAATGCACAAAATGCAATGACTGTTTCCATGAATGAATATGACCTAGGGGAGGTAAATTACATCAGGGAGGAGGCCCAGGGACTTTAGGACACTGGTTCTACCATCACCCTAGCAAGTCCAGATATTGTCCCCCAGGAACACTATTTACCTGGTTGCCAAGTGACCATCTCCCTAGCTGGGGGTCAGCACTCTGGAGTTGGTCGCAATAGATACAAGTTAGATTCTCATCGGGTGCTTGTTGAGTTTCCCAGGACAAATCGGGGATCAGGGGGAGGATATGGAGGACCCCACGGGAGGGACAGACCCCCTGTCCCAGAGAAATAAATACAGAGTCCTCGTCTCAGGGCTTCCCATATCGGGGAGTTGGCAGAATCTGAAAGATCATATGACAGAAGTTGGAGATGTGTATTATACTGATGTACAGGGTGGGCCATTTATATGGATACACCTAAATTAAATGGGAATGGTTGGTGATATCAACTTCCTGTTTGTGGCACATTAGTATATGGGAGGGAGAAAACTTTTCCAGATGGGTGGTGAACATGGTGGCCATTTTGAAGTCGGCCATTTTGAATCCAACTTTTTTTTTTCAATGGGAAGAGGGTCATGTGACACATCAAACTTATTGAGAATTTCATAAGAAAAACAATGGTGTGCTTAGTTTTAATGTAACTTTATTCTTTCATAAGTTTTTTACAAGTTTATGACCACCTATAAAATGTGTTCAAAGTGCTGCCCATTGTGTTGGATCGTCAATGCAACCCTCTTCTCCCACTCTTGACACTGATAGCAACACCGCAGAAGAAATGCTAGCACAGGCTTCCAGTATCCGTTGTTTCAGAGGCTGCACATCTCGTATCTTGATGGTATGGTGTGGTATATGGGATACAAGGATAGTGGGGCTATTCTTCATCAGTGGAAACCTCAATGCCACTGGATATCTGAAATTGCTACATGATGATGTTTTGTCCTTTTTATGCACTGAAGATGGCACGTTCCCTGAGTTTTTCCAACAAGATGGTGCACCACCACATTATGTGTGTCAGGTCCGAGCATTCCTACATGAACAGTTTCCTGGAAAGTGGATTGGTCGTCGTGGGCCAGTTGAATGGCCACCAAGGTCTCCCGATCTGACCCCCTTAGACTTTTATCTTTGGGGTCATCTGAAGGCAAATGTCTATGCTGTGAAGATACGAGATGTGCAGCATCTGAAACAACGGATACTGGAAGCCTGTGCTAGCAATTCTTCTGTGGTGTCGCTATCAGTGTGTCAAGAGTGGGAGAAGAGGGTTGCATTGACAATCCAACACAATTGGCAGCATTTTGAATGCATTTTATAAGTGGTCATAAACTTGTAAAAAACTCATGAAAGAATAAAGTTACGTTAAAACCAAGCACACCATTGTTTTTCTTCTGAAATTCTCAATAAGTTTGATGTGTCACATGACCCTCTTCCCATTGAAAAAAAAAGTTGGATCCAAAATGGCCGACTTCAAAATGGCCACCATGGTCACCACGTATCAGGAAAAGTTTTCTCCCTCCCATATACTAATGTCCCACAAACAGGAAGTTGATATCACCAACCATTCCCATTTAATTTAGGTGTATCCATATAAATGGCCCACCCTGTACACCAGGGTGGAATGGGGATTGTGGAGTTTATTCGCAAGGGTGACATGGAATATGCTTTGAGGAAACTGGATGATACAAAGTTTTGTTCTCATATAGGTGAGATCTCTTACATTTGTGTCCATGCTGAAAGAGTGGGGGAGGACTGTGAGGAGCAGCCAACTTACTAAAGACTATGAGACTTTTCCAGCATGGAGCTCCGTTTCCGTTGATATTATTATTGTTTTATTAGAGATTTGATTGCTGTGTTTTATTACTGTTCTGCTCATTCATCAGTTTATGTACACTAATCTTACTTGTAAAGTGTCCAGTATTCCAGTAATCTCATCGGTATCTCAAGAGCCTTAAACCATTGTTCAAACAGCAACTAGGCCCATTGTGTGAATGTTGAAAGTAGATACAGCAGAGCCGTCACCAAAGGGACTCTCACATGCAGACCCCGTGATGGGTTTGACCTGAGAAAAATACCTCCACTAATGCACACTTAGCTTTGGGGAGGGGAGGGTGAGAGCAGTTCTGCCCATTCAGGGGGCTGATCCCGGTGAAGGAGAAAAGAAGCCACATGTTTAGTGAGGAGTTGGTAGAATGATGTCGAAGAGGTAGAATCTAATCTGAGGACCTGGACCATGGATGGATTGATGGCATACGGAGTCTTGGAGATCAGTACCGACTGGGCTGGATTAACGTTCTACAGCTGTGGGATATGTAGTTGGGATTTAAACTTTCTTAAAGGACTGTTGCTGCTGGATACCAGTGCTTCCATCGTTTTATCTGTCGGCTCGAGGATTGTGTACTGTGACTACAGACTGTATTAGCTGGAGATACGAAATCTGTGGGCCAACCAAAAGTTGGGAAACAGTGAGTATCGCCTGAAACAAAGTCAGTGGAACTACTGATCCTAGATTGGGAACTTAAGGACTGAGAGAACTGTATTTTGGCCATTTACCTGGAGTTGTTGTGTTACCATGGATGTGAGCAATAAAATATTGTTGCATCGTTAACCTGCCTAGATGATTATTTACAACCCACAAGCTCAGATCTTTACATCTACCCTGCCATAAATATTATATAGGGTCCATTACACGTACATTAAAAAAGAGATTATAGGAACATATTACTGCAGCATCGCCAGGTTCAACACAAACTGGATGTTCTTCATGTGGTTTATCCAAACATTTTTTGAACATTCATCAAGGAAACATGTCATCTTTAGCAGTTACTGGTATTGAATGTGTGAACAAACCCATGAGAGGAGGTAATTGGGCTAAGCTACTACGTGCACGTGAAGCATGCTGGATTCTTAAATCCCATTGGGATTAAATTACCGCACACATTTAACGTATTTATTAATTTTTTCTAATGTTCAAATATGAATAGTATTATGTTTATTTAGAGCGATTCAAATGTATTCACTACCATTAAGCGTTAATTATGTGGATTGCAATCAACAGATGCAAATTAATTAATTAGGTGAACTTTGCCTTCCGGATCTATATAAAACATGCTGGTTGTGCTTGGAAGCATATGGATTTAATATGTCTATGACTAAGGACTACTAACAGTCTGAAACACATAAGACTGTATATTTTTTCTATGTATTAGACTTTTTACTAATTTTATGGAGACATTTAATAATTAAAGGTCGTCTTTTTACCTATTTTGGCGTGGGGTGCTGGATTGCATTCCGTCTTCTATTTTTTATTGTTGCTTGAGGATATGAGCCTGGAGATTCCGTGCATCGCTTACAATATTCTATTTTGGACATTTCTTGTATTAGTGCTGAGCCGAATAGATTTTTTCTTTGTTTGTATAGTTTGAATACTTGACTGCCCCATTCGTGTGAAATGATGTCCAATTTGTCTTTTTTCTGTTTTTTTTTTGTGTTGTTCCAATACATACAAAAGAAATAAAATATGTGAATAACAAAACGTGTAATTGCAATAATTTTCATGGGAGAAATACCTCATTTTCAGGAACAAATTCAAGGGTGCCAACACTTTCGGCCATGACTGTGCATATAGTGGTGTTTTTAATAATGCAAAATAGACCCTGTTACTCTAATACGCCAATACTGTTCCATGCCTCGGTTGAACTTAATAAGTATGTGTCTGTTTTCAACAGTACTATGTAATTTTATTGGTCAAAGTTAACTCTAACCTTTTTATATCATCTTCGTCTCACTGGAACATACTGCATGGACATTAAACTGAGTCATGGCATATTAACTGAGTTATGACATGATTCCTATGGTATGTTAAAATGCTGACAAATGTTAAGTTAGTAAGTATTGCTCAAAGCTCTGTGACTAATCTCTTGTGGTAATGACAGAGACTTTACTAATCATTTTTACGTTTTTTATTAGGAAGACTTATGTTGCTGTTGATGGGAAAATTCATACCTCCCATCTTTTGAAAAACAGAAAGAGGGACACATCATGCAGCGCGCATAGCGAGCTGTGGCAAATTTTGGCCACGCCTCTGGCCACACCCCAATCCACGCCCATTTACCATTTCTTTCTTCCCTGGCAGGAGGAGTTGTCAGAGGGGTGCTGGCAGTGAGGGAAATTCAACAGAAGCCAAGATTGCAGGGCGTAGACCCAAATCTGGCACTGTCCCCTGTATCCAGGATGGTTGGGACTAGAGATGAGTGGATGGATTCACAGGTCTTCAGTTCATCGTCCAGTGCTACCTGGCGGCTGGACAGGAGGCTGCAAATCTATTATCTTCTGGCGTCCCCGGTGCGGCATCATCTGTGCATCCTGCTCATCTCTATTGGGTCCTGTGGATTATTTTTTGTTCCTTCATTCACAGTCGGAGCCACTAGAACTTTATCATCTTTATGTACTGTAGCTTCACTATACGACTTCCGGCTTTTTTTGTGTCTGTAAGGTTCACACGTTGCACAAATACTGTGGTTTTTTTTTTCTGCATATGTCCGCACCAAACTACACAATAACAATGTTCTCCCCCTTATTTGATGCATAAGGTCGTGTTCACACGTTGCAGAAATACTGTGGTTTTTTTTCTGCATATGTCCGCACCAAACTACACAATAACAATGTTCTCCCCCTTATTTGATGCATAAGGTCGTGTTCACACGTTGCAGAAATACTGTGGTTTTTTTTCTGCATATGTCCGCACCAAACTACACAATAACAATGTTCTCCCCCTTATTTGATGCATAAGGTCGTGTTCACACGTTGCAGAAATACTGTTTTTTTTTTCTGCATATGTCTGCACCAAACTACACAATAGCAATGTTCTCCCCCTTATTTGATGGATAAGGTTGTGTTCACACGTTGCAGATACACTGTGTTTTTTTTTTCTGCATATGTCCGCACCAAACTACACAATAATAATGTTCTCCCCCTTATTTGATGCACAAGGTCGTGTTCACACGTTGCAGAAATACTGTTTTTTTTTCTGCATATGTCTGCACCAAACTACACAATAGCAATGTTCTCCCCCTTATTTGATGGATAAGGTTGTGTTCACACGTTGCAGATACACTGTGGTTTTTTTTTCTGCATATGTCCGCACAAAACTACATAATAACAATGTATTCCCCCTTATTTGATGCATAAGGTCGTGTTCACACGTTGCAGAAATACTGTGTTTTTTTTTTCTGCATATGCCCGCACCAAACTACACAATAACAATGTTTTCCCCCTTATTTGATGCATAAGGTCGTGTTCACACGTTGCAGAAATACTGTGGTTTTTTTTCTGCATATGTCCGCACCAAACTACACAATAACAATGTTTTCCCCCTTATTTGATGCATAAGGTCGTGTTCACACGTTGCAGAAATACTGTGGTTTTTTTTCTGCATATGTCCGCACCAAACTACACAATAACAATGTTCTCCCCCTTATTTGATGCATAAGGTCGTGTTCACACGTTGCAGAAATACTGTGTTTTTTTTTTTCCTGCATATGTCCGCACCAAACTACACAATAACAATGTTCTCCCCCTTATTTGATGCACAAGGTCGTGTTCACACGTTGCAGAAATACTGTTTTTTTTTCTGCATATGTCCGCACCAAACTACACAATAACAATGTTTCCCCCTTATTTGATGGATAAGGTCGTGTTCATACGTTGCAGAAATACTGTGGTTTTTTTTCTGCATATGTCCGCACCAAACTACACAATAACAATGTTCTCCCCCTTATTTGATGCATAAGGTCGTGTTCACACGTTGCAGAAATACTGTGTTTTTTTTTTCCTGCATATGTCTGCACCAAACTACACAATAGCAATGTTCTCCCCCTTATTTGATGGATAAGGTTGTGTTCACACGTTGCAGATACACTGTGTTTTTTTTTTCTGCATATGTCCGCACCAAACTACACAATAATAATGTTCTCCCCCTTATTTGATGCACAAGGTCGTGTTCACACGTTGCAGAAATACTGTTTTTTTTTCTGCATATGTCTGCACCAAACTACACAATAGCAATGTTCTCCCCCTTATTTGATGGATAAGGTTGTGTTCACACGTTGCAGATACACTGTGGTTTTTTTTTCTGCATATGTCCGCACAAAACTACATAATAACAATGTATTCCCCCTTATTTGATGCATAAGGTCGTGTTCACACGTTGCAGAAATACTGTGTTTTTTTTTTCTGCATATGCCCGCACCAAACTACACAATAACAATGTTTTCCCCCTTATTTGATGCATAAGGTCGTGTTCACACGTTGCAGAAATACTGTGGTTTTTTTTCTGCATATGTCCGCACCAAACTACACAATAACAATGTTCTCCCCCTTATTTGATGCATAAGGTCGTGTTCACACGTTGCAGAAATACTGTGTTTTTTTTTTTCCTGCATATGTCCGCACCAAACTACACAATAACAATGTTCTCCCCCTTATTTGATGCACAAGGTCGTGTTCACACGTTGCAGAAATACTGTTTTTTTTTCTGCATATGTCCGCACCAAACTACACAATAACAATGTTTCCCCCTTATTTGATGGATAAGGTCGTGTTCATACGTTGCAGAAATACTGTGGTTTTTTTTCTGCATATGTCCGCACCAAACTACACAATAACAATGTTCTCCCCCTTATTTGATGCATAAGGTCGTGTTCACACGTTGCAGAAATACTGTGTTTTTTTTTTCCTGCATATGTCCGCACCAAACTACACAATAACAATGTTCTCCCCTTTATTTGATGCACAAGGTCGTGTTCACACGTTGCAGAAATACTGTTTTTTTTTTCTGCATATGTCCGCACCAAACTACACAATAACAATGTTCTCCCCCTTATTTCATGCGTTTCTGGTGCAGATGTGAAGCTGCGTTTTTAATGTGCTTTTTATAGTAGAGAAAAGCTTTGATTCTGCACTTAAAGTATCTGCGTTTCTTTTAGACTCCACATAGAAGCCTTTATAGAAAAAAAAGCACCAAAACCGCACAATTCAGCAGCGTCCTTGGACACACAGCGGGCACGTTTATTAAAGAAGTTTTTATTAAGGATTTTTTACATAAATGGGGTAAAGAAAAAGGGCAGGAGACATATTATAAATACACAGTAATATAGAAAAAGAGGGGAGAAATATTATAAATACACAGTAATATAGAAAAAGAGGGGAGACATATTATAAATACACTGTAATATAGAAAAGGGGGGGAGACATATTATAAATGCACAGTAATATAGAAAAAGGGGGGGAGACATATTATAAATACACTGTAATATAGAAAAGGGGGGGAGACATATTATAAATGCACAGTAATATAGAAAAAGGGGGGAGACATATTATAAATACACTGTAATATAGAAAAGGGGGGGAGACATATTATAAATGCACAGTAATATAGAAAAAGGGGGGAGACATATTATAAATACACAGTAATATAGAAAAGGGGGCGAGACATATTATAAATACACAGTAATATAGAAAAAGGGGGGAGACATATTATAAATACACAGTATTATAGAAAAAGAGGGGAGACATATACATGCACAGTAATATAGAAAAAGGGGGGAGACATATTATAAATACACTGTAATATAGAAAAGGGGGGGGAGACATATTATAAATGCACAGTAATATAGAAAAAGGGGGGAGACATATTATAAATACACTGTAATATAGAAAAGGGGGCGAGACATATTATAAATACACAGTAATATAGAAAAAAGGGGGAGACATATAAATACACAGTAATATAGAAAAAGAGGGGAGACATATACATGCACAGTAATATAGAAAAAGGGGGAGACATTATAAATACACAGTAATATAGAAAAGAGGGGAGACATATTATAAATACACAGTAATATAGAAGCAAAAAGGAACTAAATAAAAGCAAAAAAGCAAAATTTAAAAGGATGAAAGATATAGGCAAAATAAAGGATGGAAATGGTTAAGGATGAGAAGGAGGAAGGAAAAATATGGTTTATTAAGGAAAATAGGAAAAAAGGAAAAATAAAAAATTAAAGGGATAAAAGGAAAATGAAAAAGATTGGTATGTACAGGATAGGCGAGGGAAAGGGGTTACAATACACATATAAGATACCTTATATATAAAACATTTATAAGGTAGAAGGGGAAGAAAAGAAAAGCAAGGAAAGAAAAGGGAAAGGAAGAACACCTGTAAAACAGATGGAGAGACAAGCAGATAGACAAATACTAACTTTTAAATAATGTAAAATGCAGCTTGTTGAATTCTAATAGCGAGCACAGTTCTGATGAAATCACATCCACTTTGCTTGGACAGTTAAACACAGCAGAATTTTTGAGCAAAAAAAGCAGCAGAAAATACGTAGCATTTACACTACATGTGAACATGGTCTAAATTTTGAAGCAAAGTGGACGTGATTCCATGAAATCTCTGCCCCCTGTGGTCTGAAGACGATGCTGAACTCTGCAGTGTTGGTACATTTTCTCTCTATATGCTTCTTCTGAAAAAAAACGCATGAAGAACAAAACGCCGCTGCATTTTTAAGTGCAGAATCAAAGGTTTTCTGTACTATTAAAAAAGCTTTAATACTCTGCTTTTTATCTACCCCAAAAAATTGCATCAAATAAGCAGGAAAACGCATAAAAGAAACGCAGCAAACACACAATAATCAGAGGAGAGTGTTATTGCATCGTGTGGTGCGGACACCTGTAGAAAAAAAGCAGCAGAAAGAACGCAGCATTTACGCTACATGTGAACACGGCCTCAGCATTACAGTTTTATTACATTTTTATGGGTTTAATAGAGAAAAAATATCAATCACGCCATTTTTACGTCATTTACCGATCCCCGTATATAATCTGATCGCTGTGTTCTGCGTGTCGTTATGATAACAGGGACACCAAATATGTCCGTATTATTTGCTAATTTGTGATGTTCATTATTTTTTATAAAACACATTAAAAATGAACATTTTTTTTCATTGTCAAGTGTTTTTCATTATTATTTTTTAGCAATTTTATAGGCTGAAAAAATCTCTTATTCTCCCTCTAGAATAAAAATACATACATTATACATAGCAGGGTATTTCTATCATTACATTCAGCGTAGGCAGAGCCTGCAGTGCAGATCAAGTAAACAGAATTCTCCTAATGACACCACTAGAGCTTGTTGTTCAGCAACTTAAGTGCCTGTGTCAATAATGATTTAAGGTTATGGGTTCAAGACCAGGGGCTCACAGAAAAATCATACATTTTTGTAATTGCTCATAAATTTGCTACTTTTATAGGACCAAACAAATCTTTTTCTTCAGCTCCGTATACAGGTACCATAAGAATATATTCATATACGCAATATACTTCTATGCTTTTGTATTCATTGCCTGCATTGTAGAGTCAAGATAACCAAATTCTCCTATGTTCATCATTGAGAGCTGTGGCTCAGTG
Source organism: Phyllobates terribilis (assembly GCF_046119375.1). Classification (NCBI taxonomy): domain Eukaryota; kingdom Metazoa; phylum Chordata; class Amphibia; order Anura; family Dendrobatidae; genus Phyllobates; species Phyllobates terribilis. The sequence continues at coordinate 642,941,850 of NW_027362762.1, forward strand.
GTTTGAGCTACAGCCTCTGGACTCTGAGATCCCAGTTGATGCGAGTTTCTGTCTTGAGGAGATGTGATCACAGAAGAAAAAAGAGGTGAGTAATTTAATTTATTCACAGACCAGCGAGCGACCACACCACCCGAGGAGGAGAAGCTACCGAGCAATTAAAACATCGAAGAGGTGAGTATAAATAGAAGCCGGGAGGATAGCCGTGACGGGACAGCGCTGCCGAATAAAGGACGGTTGGGAGTTGTAATTTTAGTGTTCTCTTGTTTAGAGCAGTGTGTGTGTGTGTGTGTGTGTGTGTGTGTGTGTGTGTGTGTGTGTGTGTGTATACAGTACAGACCAAAAGTTTGAACACACCTTCTCATTTAAAGATTTTTCTGAATTTTCATGACTTTGAAAATTGTACATTCACACTGAAGGCATCAAAATTATGAATTAACACATGTGGAATTATATACTTAGCAAAAAAGTGTGAAACAACTGAAAATATGTCTTATATTCTAGGTTCTTCAAAGTAGCTACCTTTTGCTTTGATGACTACTTTGCACACTCTTGGCATTCTCTTGATGAGCTTCAAGAGGTAGTCACCGGAAATGGTCTTCCAACAATCTTGAAGGAGTTCCCAGAGATGCTTAGCACTTGTTGGCCCCCACACCATCACACCTCCTCCTCCATGCTTCACGGTGGGAACCAGGCATGTAGAGTCCATCCGTTCACCTTTTCTGCGTCGCACAAAGACACGGTGGTTGGAACCACAGATCTCAAATTTGGACTCATCAGACTAAAGCACAGATTTCCACTGGTCTAATGTTCATTCCTTGTGTTCTTTAGCCCAAACAAGTCTCTTCTGCTTGTTGCCTGTCCTTAGCAGTGGTTTCCTAGCAGCTATTTTACCATGAAGGCCTGCTGCACAAGGTCTCCTCTTAAAAGTTGTTGTAGAGATGTGTCTGCTGCTAGAACTCTGTGTGGCATTGACCTGGTCTCTAATCTGAGCTGCTGTTAACCTGCGATTTCTGAGGCTGGTGACTCGGATAAACTTATCCTCAGAAGCAGAGGTGACTCTTGGTCTTCCTTTCCTGGGGCGGTCCTCATGTGAGCCAGTTTCTTTGTAGCGCTTGATGGTTTTTGCAACTGCACTTGGGGACACTTTCAAAGTTTGCCCAATTTTTTGGACTGACTGACCTTCATTTCTTAAAGTAATGATGGCCACTCGTTTTTCTTTACTTAGCTGCTTTTTTCTTGCCATAATACAAATTCTGACAGTCTATTCAGTAGGACTATCAGCTGTGTATCCACCAGACTTCTGCGCAACACAACTGATGGTCCCAAACCCTTTTATAAGGCAAGAAATCCCACTTATTAAACCTGACAGGGCACACCTGTGAAGTGAAAACCATTTCCGGTGACTACCTCTTGAAGCTCATCAAGAGAATGCCAAGAGTGTGCAAAGCAGTCATCAAAGCAAAAGGTGGCTACTTTGAAGAGCCTAGAATATAAGACATATTTTCAGTTCTTTCACACTTTTTTGTTAAGTATATAATTCCACATGTGTTAATTCATAGTTTTGATGCCTTCATTGTGAATGTACAGTTTTCAAAGTCATGAAAATACAGAAAAATCTTTAAATGAGAAGGTGTGTCCAAACTTTTGGTCTATACTGTATATACAGTTAGGTCCATATATATTTGGACAGAGACAACATTTTTCTAATTTTGGTTCCAGACATTACCACAATGAATTTTAAACAAAACAATTCAGATGCAGTTGAAGTTCAGACTTTCAGCTTTCATTTGAGGGTATCCACATTAAAATTGGATGAAGGGTTTAGGAGTTTCAGCTCCTTAACATGTGCCACCCTGTTTTTAAAGGGACCAAAAGTAATTGGACAATTGATTCCAAGGCTATTTCATGGACAGGTGTGGGCAATCCCTTCATTATGTCATTCTCAATTAAGCAGATAAAAGGCCTGGAGTTGGTTTGAGGTGTGGTGCTTGCATTTGGAAGGTTTTGCTGTGAAGTAAACATGCGGTCAAAGGAGCTCTCCATGCAGGTGAAACAAGCCATCCTTAAGTTGCAAAAACAGAAAAAACCCATCCGAGAAATTGCTACAATATTAGGAGTGGCAAAATCTACAGTTTGGTACATCCTGAGAAAGAAAGAAAGCACTGGTGAACTCATCAATGCAAAAAGACCTGGGCGCCCACGGAAGAAAACAGTGGTGGATGATCGCAGAATAATCTCCATGGTGAAGAAAAACCCCTTCACAGCAGCCAATCAAGTGAACAACACTCTCCAGGAGGTAGGTGTATCAATATCCAAATCTACCATAAAGAGAAGACTGCATGAAAGTAAATACAGAGGGTTCACTGCCCAGTGCAAGCCACTCATAAGCATCAAGAATAAAAAGGCTAGACTGGACTTTGCTAAAAAACATCTAAAAAAGCTAGCACAGTTCTGGAAGAACATTCTTTGGACTGATGAAACTAAGATCAACCTCTACCAGAATGATGGAAAGAGAAAAGTATGGCGAAGGCGTGGTACAGCTCATGATCCAAAGCATACCACATCATCTGTAAAACACGGCGGAGGCAGTGTGATGGCTTGGGCATGCATGGCTGCCAGTGGCACTGGGTCACTACTGTTTATTGATGATGTGACACAGGACAGAAGCAGCCAAATGAATTCTGATGTATTCAGAGCCATACTGTGTGCTCAGATCCAGCCAAATGCAGCCAAACTGATTGGTCGTCGTTTCATACTACAGATGGACAATGACCCAAAACATAAAGCCAAAGCAACCCAGGAGTTTATTAAAGCAAATAAGTGGAATATTCTTGAATGGCCAAGTCAGTCACCTGATCTCAACCCAATTGAGCATGCATTTCACTTGTTAAAGACTAAACTTCAGACAGAAAGGCCCACAAACAAACAGCAACTGAAAACCACCACAGTGAAGGCTTGGCAGAGCATCAAAAAGGAGGAAACACAGCATCTGGTGATGTCCATGAGTTCAAGACTTCAGGCAGTCATTGCCAACAAAGGGTTTTCAACCAAGTACTAGAAATGAACATTTTATTTACAATTATTTAATTTGTCCAATGACTTTTGGTCCCTTTAAAAACAGGGTGGCACATGTTAAGGAGCTGAAACTCCTAACCCCTTCATCCAATTTTAATGTGGATACCCTCAAATGAAAGCTGAAAGTCTGAACTTCAACTGCATCGGAATTGTTTTGTTTAAAATTCATTGTGGTAATGTCTAGAACCAAAATTAGAAAAATGTTGTCTCTGTCCAAATATATATGGACCTAACTGGATATATATATATTATAGACCAAAAGTTTGGACACACCTTCTCATTTAAAGATTTTTCTGTATTTTCATGACTTTGAAAATTGTACATTCACACTGAAGGCATCAAAACTATGAATTAGCACATGTGGAATTATATGCTTAACAAAAAAGTGTGAAACAACTGAAAATATGTCTTATATTCTAGGTTCTTCAAAGTAACCACCTTTTGCTTTGATGACTTCTTTGCACACTATTGGCATTCTCTTGATGAGCTTCAAGAGGTAGTCAAGAAAAAGCCAAGAGTGTGCAAAGCAGTCATCAAAGCAAAAGGTGGCTACTTTGAAGAACCTAGAATATAAGACATATTTTCAGTTGTTTCACACTTTTTTGTTAAGTATATAATTCCACATGTGTTAATTCATAGTTTTGATGCCTTCAGTGTGAATGTACAATTTTCAAAGTCATGAAAATACAGAAAAATCTTTAAATGAGAAGGTGTGTTCAAACTTTTGGTCTGTACTGTTATATATATATATATATATATATATATATATATATATATATATACTGCTCAAAAAAATAAAGGGAACACTCAAATAACACATCATAGATCTGAATGAATGAAATATTCTCATTGAATACTTTGTTCTGTACAAAGTTGAATGTGCTGACAACAAAATCACACAAAAATCAAATTTATTAACCAATGGAGGCCTGGATTTGGAGTCACCCCCAAAATTAAAGTGGAAAAACACACTACAGGCTGATCCAACTTTGATGTTATGTCCTTAAAACAAGTCAAAATGAGGCTCAGTATTGTGTGTGGCCTCAAAGTGCCTGTATGACCTCCCTACAATGCCTGGGCATGCTCTTGATGAGGTTGCGGATGGTTTCCTGTGGAATCTCCTCCCAGACCTGGACTAAAGCATCCACCAACTCCTGGGCAGTCTTAGGTTCACTAATTCACTGGTGGATGGAGCGAGACATGATGTCCCAGATGTGCTCGGATTCAGGTCTGGGGAATGGGTGAGCCAGTCCATAGCTTCAATGCATTCATCTTGCAGGAACTGCTGACACACTCCAGCCACATGAGGTCTGGCATTGTCCTGCATTAGGAGGAACCCAGGGCCAACTGCACCAGCATATGGTCTCACAAGGGGTCTGAGGATTTCATCTCGGTATCTAAAGGCAGTCAGGCTACCTCTGGTGAGCACATGGAGGGCTGTGCGGCCCTCCAAAGAAATGCTACCCCAGACCATTACTGACCCACTGCCAAACCGGTCATGCTGAAGGATGTTGCAGGCAGCAGATCACTCTCCACGGCGTCTCCAAACTCTGTCACATGTGCTCAGTGTGAACCTGCTTTCATCTGTGAAGAGCACAGGGCGCCAGTGGCAACTTTGCCAATCTTGATGTTCTGTGGCAAATGCCAAGCGTCCTGCATGGTGTTGGGCTGTGAGCACAACCCCCATCTGTGGACGTCAGGCCTTCATACCACCCTCATGGAGTCAGTTTCTAACCGTTTGTGCAGACACATGCACATTTGTGACCTGCTGGAGGTCATTTTGCAGGGCTCTGGCAGTGCTCCTCCCGTTCCTCCTTGCACAAAGGTGGAGGTAGCGGTCATGCTGCTGGGTTATTGCCCTCCTACGGCCCCCTCCACGTCTCCTGGTGTACTGGCCTGTCTCCTGGTAGCGCCTCCAGCCTCTGGACACTACGCTGACAGACACAGCAAACCTTCTTGCCACAGCTCGCATTGATGTGCCATCCTGGATGAGCTGCACTACCTGAGAAACTTCTGTGGGTTGTAGAGTCCGTCTCATGCTACAACGAGTGTGAAAGCACAACCAACATTCAAAAGTGACCAAAACATCAGCCAGAAAGCATTGGTACTGAGATGTGTTCTGTGGTCCCCACCTGCAGAACCACTTCTTTATTGAGGGTGTCTTGATAATTGCCAATAATTTCCATCTATTGTCTGTTCCATTTGCACAACAGCATGTGAAATTGATTGTCAATCAGTGTTGCTTCCTAAGTGGACAGTTTGATTTCACAGAAGTTTGATTCACTTGGAGTTATATTCTGTTGTTTAAGTGTTCCCTTTATTTTTTTGAGCAGTATATATATATATATATATATATAAATATATATATATATATATATATATATATATTAGTGTGTATCACTGTTTGTTTTTACTTTCATGTTTGCACAACGCCAGATGCAACAAAGGTTGGTATGCTGTGTAAAACGTAATGGAAATAAGAATGCAATAATGTAATGATTACAGACATATTTTAGTCACAATAGAACATGGAACACATATCATAAGCTGAAAGTTAGACATTTTTCCTTTTTATTTGAAAAAAATTAACCCATTTAGAAATAGATGACAGTTTTTCAGAAGCAAATGTGGTCAGAGGTTCACTAATCTGTGAACTGTGTTTAAATATTGTGGAACAGTTTTAGAAAAATGTTCCTCGTCTTAAAATTGCAAAAACTTTGACTATCTCACCATCTACAGTACAGAATATCATCAAAAGATTTAGAGTCTGGGAAAATGCATTTGCACAAAGGAGCAGACCAACAGTCAATATCAGATGCTCATGATCTAACAGCCCTCGGGCAGCACTGTATTAAAAACAGGTATGATTCAGTCATGCTGCTCACTGAATGGGCTCAGGAATAATAACAGAAATTATTGTTTGCAAACACAGTTTGTCATGTAATCTACAAATGCAAGGTAAAGCTCTATCATGCAAGTAAACCATATATCAGCACAATCTAGAAATGCTGGTGATTTCTCTGGGCCAATGCTCATTTAAGATGGACTAAGGCAAAAATGGAAAACTTTTCTGTGTTCAGATGAATACAATTTTTTTAATTCTTTATGGAAACCACAGGCACCATGTACCACAGACTCAAGAAGAGAGGTACCATCCAGTGCATAGTTCACAAGCCTGCAACTCTGATGGTATGGACTTGCATTAGTGCCTATGACAAGTGAAGCTTGCATATATTGAAAGGTACCAATGATGACGAGTAAATAGAGGTTTTAGAACAAAATATGTTCCCATCCAGAAAAAGTCTATTACTCAGAAGACCTTGCATATTTCATCAAGAACATTTTGAAACACATACTGTATTTATCACAACAGCATGACTTCGCATAAGAGTTTGAATGATGAACAAGTAATCTGCAGTCCACATCTTTCACTAAGGCTACTGCCCCACTATCAGTATTTGGCCAGTATTTGGTCAGTATTTTTCCTCAGTATTTGTAAGGCAAAACCAGGAGTGGGTGATAAATGCAGTATTGGTGACTTGTTACTATTATATCTTTTCTCTGATTGTTCCTCACCTGGTTTTGGCACACACTGCTGAGAAAAAATACTGACCGAATACTGATCAAATACTGATAGTGGGGCCGTAGCTTTAGGCCACATTTACCCTTTTCAGTATTTGGTCTCATCAGAATTTCTCATCAGTATTTGTAAGCCAAAACTAGGAGTAGGTAAGAAATGCAGAAGTGGTTCACATGTTTCTATTATACTTTTCCTTTTTGGCTTGAACGTGTGCAAGTGACCTAATAGAAAACATTTGGCGCCTTATGAAAAGTCCGACAAAGACGTTCCAGAACTGTTGAACAGTTAGAATCCTACGCCAGACAAGAATGGGACAACAATTCTCTCCCAAAACTTGAGCAATTGGTCTTCTCATTTCCCAGAAGTATACACACTGTTGTAAAAAGAAGTGCGAACGATACACAACTGTAGACAACTTTTTTGAGATCTGTTTCTGCCATCAATTTCTAAATGAGTTATTTGTTTCAAATGAAGGGAAAAATGTCTAACTTTCAATTTCTGATATGTGCTCTGTTGTGAAAATATTACGGCTATAAGAGACTTTCAAATCATTGCATTCTTGGTTTCCTAACTTTCTGGAAATTGGGATTGCATGTTTGTGTGTGTGTGTGTATATATATATATATACAGTTAGGTCCATATATATTTGGACAGAGACAACATTTTTCTAATATTGGTTCTAGACGTTACCACAATGAATTTTAAACAAAACAATTCAGATGCAGTTGAAGTTCAGACTTTCAGCTTTCATTTGAGGGTATCCACATTAAAATTGGATGAAGGGTTTAGGAGTTTCAGCTCCTTAACATGTGCCACCCTGTTTTTAACCTCAGTAATCTAGTCCTGAGAAGGACCCTGATCACAACAATGGGGAACAGGATAGAAAATGCCCAAAACACAGTACTAGACAAACGAGACAGTACAAGGGGAAAACCAAAAACCACCTTGCATACAAAAACTAACACCACAATTACAGAGGGAACAACAACAGGTAGGAGATAAATGATAAAGGGAGGAAGGGAACAAACCACACCGCATACTCCTCGCTCCGAACTCCACCAAACAACGATCCACTCTGAAGGTCTGCAAGAAATGCTTTCACCAACAACTTCCCTATCAGACCAGCAGGTATTTGAAGGAATCCCAATACTGCAGCATTAACTGCAGCTGGGCGAGGCTGAGCCTTGTCAAGCACAGAGAGAGAGAATTAACTCACTCACAACCAAAAAGCACAAAGCACCAAAAACTCAGCTGCGAGAAGTCAGGCTGTGTAGTCGCGACGATCTTCATGGCGACACACCCATGACAGTACCCCCCCTTCTACGAGGGGCCTCCGGACCCTCAGGGCCAGGTTTATCCGGGTGAGTCGTGTGGAAGGCCCGAATTAACCGGTCTGCGTTAATATCTGACGCAGGAACCCACATTCTCTCCTCAGGACCATACCCTTTCCAATGAACCAGGTACTGAAGGGACCGGCGACTAAAACGTGAATCGATGACTTTCGATACCTGAAACTCCAAATTTCCATTGACCACCACTGGAGGAGGAGGTAAAGGTGACGGTATCATTGGCGCCACATACCTCTTAAGCAAAGATCTGTGGAACACGTTATGAATTTTAAACGTAGGGGGGAGGTCAAGACGGAATGCCACCGGATTAATTATAGAACTGATCCTGTACGGCCCGATGAACCTGGGACCCAGTTTCCAGGAGGGAACCTTGAGTTTTATATTCTTGGTAGACAACCATACCCGATCGTTCACACTTAGGTCTGGACCAGACACTCTCCTCCTATCAGCCATACGTTTGTATCGGTTCCCCATAGTACTCAGATTATTCAGTACCCCTCTCCATACTGAAGCGAGTGATTACAAAAATCGTTCCTCCTCAGGAACCCCCGAAGAGCCACCTCTACTGAAAGTACAAAACTGGGGCTGAAAACCATATGCCCCAAAAAACGGGGACTTACCAGTGGATTCGCTCCGCCTATTATTAAGAGCAAACTCCGCCAGAGGTAAGAAAGAAGCTAAGTCCTCCTGGTTCTCTGACACAAAACACCGGAGATATGTCTCCAAACTCTGGTTCAGACGTTCCGTCTGACCATTGGTCTGAGGATGAAAAGCCGATGAGAACGATAAATGCATCCCCCGCCGAGTACAAAAAGCCTTCCAGAATTTGGACACAAACTGAGACCCCTGATCCGACACCACATCGGAGGGTACCCCGTGAAGCCTCACAATCTCTCAAATGAACACCTACGCAAGAGTTTTAGCATTAGGAAGAGCAGGAAGAGCGATAAAATGTGCCATCTTGCTGAACCTGTCTACTACAACAAGTATGACCGTTTTACCCGAGGACGTCGGGAGGTCCATAATAAAGTCCATAGACAGATGAGTCCAAGGACGCTCCGGGATCTTCAAAGGTAAGAGGGCCCCAGACGGACGGGTATGTGGGGTCTTAGAGCGCGCACAAACCCCACAGGGCGCAACAAAAGTTACCACCTCCTTATGTAAGTTAGGCCACCAAAACCGACGCGAGAGGAGATCCACAGTTGCTTTACTCCCTGGGTGTCCTGCCAAAGCTGAGTTATGGTGTGCCTCGATCACCTTTTGTCGTAGCTAATCTGGAACAAACAGTCTCCCTGGAGGTCCAACAGGGGCGTCCCCCTGAGCCTCCCATACCTCCTCCTCAAGCTCAGAGCATACTGCCGACACCACCACCCCCTCTTGAAGGATAGGAACTGGATCATCCGTATTCCCGGCCCCAGGGAAACTACGAGATAAGGCATCCGCCTTCACATTTTTTGACCCAGGACGATATGTAACGACAAAATTAAACCTGGTAAAAAACAACGACCACCAGGCTTGTCTGGGATTCAGACGTTTTGCGGACTCCAGATAAAGCAGGTTCTTGTCATCGGTGATGACGGTGACCGGATGGACTGCCCCCTCCAAAAAATGGCGCCACTCCTCAAAAGCTAACTTAATAGCCAAGAGTTCCCTATTGCCGACATCGTAATTCCTCTCAGCGGACGACAATTTTTTGGAGAAAAAAGCGCATGGACGCCACTTACCAGGGGACGAACCTTGTGACAAAACTGCTCCCACCCCTACCTCAGAAGCGTCTACCTCTACAATGAACGGCTGTGACGCATCAGGTTGAATGAGTATGGGTGCTGAGGCAAAACATTTTTTCAAGGAGGAGAATGCTTGACAAGCCTTGTCAGACCACCTAGAAAAATCCGTCCCCTTTTTTGTCATGTCTGTGAGAGGTTTAACCATGGATGAGAAATTACGAATGAATTTCCGGTAATAATTAGCAAACCCCAGGAAACGTTGTAGTGCCTTAAGATTCTCTGGCAGATCCCACTCAAGAACTGCCCGCACTTTCCCTGGGTCCATACGAAAACCGGACGCTGACACCAGGAAACCTAAAAACTGGAGTTCCTGTACGGCGAACACACACTTCTCCCATTTGGCGTACAGTTTATTATCCCGCAAGATCTGTAACACCTGCCTAACATGCTCCTGATGAGACACAAGATCAGGCGAGTAAATTAAGATGTCATCCAGATATATGACCACAAACTGACCCAGCAGGAGGCGAAAAATGTCATTAACAAAGTGTTGGAACACCGCCGGGGCATTAGTCAGACCGAATGGCATGACAAGGTTCTCATAATGCCCCTCCGGAGTGTTAAACGCCGTCTTCCACTCATCCCTCTCCTTTATCCTAATCAGATTGTACGCCCCCCTGAGATCCAACTTAGAGAACCATTTGGCGCCCACGATCTGATTAAAGAGATCGGGGATAAGTGGGAGTGGATACGGATCTCAGACCGTAATCCGATTAAGTTCACGGAAATCCAGGCAAGGGCGTAGGCCTCCATCTTTCTTCTTCACAAACAAGAACCCCGCGGCCACCGGGGAAGATGAAGGTCTAATATGCCCCTTAGCCAGACTCTCAGAAATATAATCCTTCATGGCCTGCCTCTCCGGACCAGATAGGTTATACAACCTAGATTTAGGTAACTTGGCCCCAGGGAGCAATTTTACAGAACAGTCATACACGCGATGAGGAGGTAGTTCCTGACACCCTTTCTCTGAGAATACATCCTCAAAGTCCGCCAGAAATGGAGGTAAGACCCTAGGAGTGACAGCACCGATGATCGTATTCATGCAGTTTTTATTACAGAATTCACTCCATTGGCTTATCTCCCTGGATTGCCAATTAATAACCGGATTATGCTTAGTTAACCAAGGAAGGCCCAACACAATAGGAGTGGGAAGACCCTCCTAACTGCATAGGCTCCTCTGGACTGACCAGGGGAACCTCCATATGAGGGGACCTTGTAGGAGGTGGAGTCATCCCAGGGGGCGGAGTTATCCCGCACCTCTCCCGAAGCCGTCTGTCATTGCGAATAGCAAGGACCATAGCGGCTTCCAGTGAGGCGGGAGGGTCATACTGTGCCAACACATCCTTTAATTTGTCAGATAACCCTTGACAAAACTGGCTCCTAAGAGCCGGGTCATTCCACTGGGTGTCCGTGGCCCACCTACGGAACTCCGAACAGAATTCCTCCGCCGGACGATCTCCCTGGTGGATCCTACGTAACTTAGATTCAGCAAGGGAGATCCGATCCGGGTCATCATATACGAGTCCCAGAGCAGCGAAAAACCTATCCACTGACTGGAGAGCCGGGGAGCCCGGGGGAAGAGAGAACGCCCAAGATTGTGGGTCCCCTTGTAGGAGCGAGATGACAATTCCCACCCTTTGCTCCTCACTCCCCGATGACCGAGGCCGCAGCTGAAAGTACAACTTGCATGCCTCCCGGAAAACAAAAAACTTGTCCCGCCCCCCAGTGAACCTGTCAGGGAGAGCTACTTTAGGTTCTGGTCCGGCTTGCTCCAGAGGACACAAAACCTTGGACTTAACGTCCGCCAACTCCATGGACAAACTCTGCAACTGCCGAGCTAGACTGGCTACTGGATCCATGGTGGTTGGAAAAAAAACACCATGTCGGTCGGTGAAAATGTCACGCTGTCTCAGCGTACAGGGGGTCAGGGGCCTGAGCTAACCCTAGACGGGGGCCCTGACTAATCCCTCAACCTGGAGGTACTGTTAATGGTACAGAGGTCCAGGCCGCCAGCGTAACCCTAAACTCCTGAATATCCCTGAACCTCAGTAATCTAGTCCTGGACATGACCTTGGCTCATCTTTATGCCATCACAGCCAGACACTGAGGAACGCAAGCATGCCTGCGCTTCTCAGTGTCTGCGGCATGGCAAGCTGGATGGCAGCTTTCGGCTGCGATCCAGCCTGTCATGTGAATGTAGCAGAGCTGAAGCCGTCGTGGGAACCATGGAAAGGTAAGGATGAGGTTGCTTTATTATTTTACTTTTATTGCAGAAGACATTGGCTTCAGCTGGAATGGGCGTGATGGTAAGTATGGTTTAATTTAGAACATTAAAAAATTGTGTGTTTATTTCAATTAAAGGACTTTATTCTGGGTGTTGTGCTTTTTTAAATACTTTACTAGAAATTCATGGCGGTCATGTCTAATATTGGCGTGACCCCATGAATTTCGGGCTTAGGGCCAGCTGATAATGCTAAGCTGGCCCTAACCCTTTTATTACCCAGTGAGCCACCGCACCAGGGCCCTGGATGAGTTGGGTACAGCGCCAGAAGATGGCGCTGTACAATAAATTGTGTTTATTTCAATTAAAGGACTTTATTCTGGGTGTTTGTGTTTTTTTTTTAACTTTGACTATGGGGTTAGTAATGGGGGTGTCTTATAGACGCCTCTCCATTACTAACCTGGGCTTGATGTCAGCTGGCATTATAAGCTGACATCAACCCCAGCCCTATTACCCCACTGCCATCGCTACAGGGCAGTGGGAAGAGCGAGGTTAAGTGCCAGAATTGACGCATCCTATGGATGCGCCATTTCTGGGACGGCTGACGGCTGGTGTTTCTAGCCTGGGAGGGGGCCAATATTCATGGCACCCTTCCTGGGCTATTAATATCAGCCCCCAGCTGTCTGCCTAGCCTTTGCTAGCTATTAAAATAGGGGGGACCCCACATTATTTTTTTGGGGGTCCCCCATTTTGATAGCTAGTAAAGGCTAGGTATTCAGCTAGGGGCTGATATTAGTAGCCTGGGAAGCTCCGTGGGTATTACCCCCTTCCCAGGCTTCAAACATCTGCCCCAGCCGTCTGCTTAACCTCCGCTAGAGACTAAAATTACGGGGAACCCCACGCCAATTTTTTTTTAATAAATCCTTTATTTTAACACTAAATGACAAGTACAGTAATCAACACTATCACTGTACTTCTTATATATGTGACTGACATGTTTCTATGTATCTAATCTATGTGTGATGCTCTATTCTTTCTATTCTAAATTGTCGGGTACCGATGCTGAATTGCCGGCCGGCTTTTTTAAAGAGACGGTGCATGAAAACACTATTATTTTTTTAAATAAATCCTTTAACACTAAATGACAAGTACAGTAACCAACACTGTCACTGTACTTCTTATATATGTGACTGACATGTTTCTATCTATCTAATCTATGTGTGATGCTCTATTCTTTCTGTTCTAAATTGTCGGGTACCGGTGTATGCCGCTGCTGAATTGCCGGCTTTTCATGTTTCACTGTGAGCACTGTTCCCATCGATTTGGGCAACCACTGTAATGCCACAACCACCATGTTTTTTTTTTCATTTTTAACCCCTTTCCGACCTTGTCAGTAATAGTACGTAGCTGCACCCAGGGCCTATAGGGCCAGCTACATACTATTACGCGCGCTGCGATCACGCCCGCACACAAGCGGTGCGGGGCGATCGCCGCTGGGTGTCAGCTGATTGTCACAGCTGACACCCGGTGCTATGCACATTAACCCCCGCAATGCTGCGATCGAACTCGATTGCAGCATTGTGGTGACAAGGGGGGAGGTGATCGCTATACTCACCTCTCCTGCCGGCGTCCAGCGATGTCTGCGGCGTCTTCCGGATGTTGTCATGACGACCTGATGTCATCATGACAACATCCAGGTCACCAGGAGGCAGGACGTTACTTTGGTCATGCGCAGTGCATAACCAAAGCAATGTCTCCCTTGTGTGCAGCGCTGACAGGCTGCATGACAAAGGGAGCTGCTGCTCTCTATGCCATGCAGCCGATAAGGCTGCAAAAACTGAAAGTCCCATAGTGGGACAATGTGTAAGAGTAAAAAAAAAAGTAGAAAAGTGAAAAAAAAAATGTAAAAATATAAAAAAAATAATAATCCCCAAAAAATAAAAATATATTGAACCCATAATAGTTATTTATTATGAAAAAAAAACAAAAAAAAAATAAAAGTGCACATATTTTGTATCGCTGCATCCGGAATGACCTGATCTATAAAACTGTCCCACTAGTTAACCCCTTTAGTGAACACGGTAAAAAAAAAAAAAAAAAACAAGCAAAAATTAATGCTTCATCATCATACCGCCAAACAAAAAATGGAACAACACGATATCAAAAAGACGAATGTAAATAAAAATGGTACCGCTGAAAACGCCATCTTGTCCTGCAAAAAACAAGCTGCCACACAGCTCCATCATCCGAAAAATAAAAAAGTTATAATTTCAGAATAAAGCGATACAAAAAAATTATTTTTTCTAGAAAATAGTTTTTATTGTGTTATTGAGTAAAAGTGACAAAACATAAAAAACTATATAAATGCAGTACCGCTGTAAACGTACTGACCCGAGGAATAACGCTGCATTATCAATTTTACCACACGCAGAACGGAATAAAAAAAAACACAAAAAAACAATTCCTGAATTGATGTTTTTTGTTTATTCTGCCTCCCAAAAATTGGAATAGAAAGCGATCAAAAAATGTCACATGCCCGAAAATAGTACCAATAAAAACGTCAACTTTTCCTGCAAAAAACAAGCCATCACATGACTCTGTCGGCCAAAATATGGAAAAATTATAGCTCTCAAAATATGGCGATGCAAAAACTAGTCTTTGCAAAAAAAGCGTCTTTTAGTGTGTGACAGCTGTCAATCATAAAATCCCGACATGAATCTGGTATTGCTGTAATTGCACCAACCCGAAGAATGAAGTCATCTAATCACTTATATCACATGCAGAACGGTGTAAAAAAATTAACTCTAGGGTTAGGGTTGTGCTAGGGTTAGGGTTGTATTAGGGTTGAGATTAAGGTTGTGCTAGGGTTAGGGTTGGGCTAGGGTTAGGGTTGGGTTTAGGGTTGGGGTAGGGTTAGGGTTGGGGTAGGGTTAGGGTTGGGTTAGGGTTGGGGCTAGGGTTAGGGTTGGGCTAGGGTTAGGGTTAGGGTTGGGCTAGGGTTAGGGTTGGGCTAGGGTTAAGGTTGGGATTGGGGTTAGGGTTGGGGTTGTATTAGGGTTGGAGTTAGGGTTGGGATTTTTTCAAAAGTAAAGAAAAAAGAAATGATGACAATATGGTGACCAGTGTTGAGCGCAAGTGCTCGCTACTTGAGTTTGCATCAGGTGCTCGGTTATGCACTGAGTATCGCAGGTGTTCGAGTGACATGCTCGAGTCTCTGCCCCATGTGCTTTGTGGCCAAAAAAACGTTGCTTGGATCGCCTGCCATGCACAAGCGATCCCCGCACGTTTTTTATTGGGTGTCTAACAACCGTGAAACATGCGGGCGGGGACTCGAGCATGTCACTCGAGCACCCGTGATACATGGTGCATACCCGAGTACCCGATGCAAACTCAAGTAGCGAGCACTTGCGCTCAAGACTAATGACAACTTATTCAATATGATGACCTAATGTTATCAATTTCTGTTGTACCTCTGGGTTCAAAATGTACACTATACCCCTTGATAAAATCCTTGAGGGGTCTAGTTTCCAAAATGGAGTCAATTGTGGGGGGTTTCCACTATTTAGGCACATCAGGGGCTCCCGAAATGCGACATGGCGTCCGCTCTTGATTCCAGCCAATTTTGCATTCAAAAAGTCACACAGTGCTCCTTTCCTTCTGAACCCTGACATGCGCCCAAACAGTGTATTTTCCCCACATATGGGGTATTGGCGTACTCAGGAGAAATTGCACAACAGTTTTTAGGTTCCATTTTCTCCTCTTACCCTTGTGAAACTAAAAAATTTGGGGCTAAAAGATATTTTTTGTGGAAAAAGTTAGATTTTTTTTATTTTCACAGCTTCATGTTCTAAACTTCTGTGAAGCACCAATCTAGATATGTTCCCTCAGGGGTCTAGTTTCCAAAATGGTGTCACTTGTGGGGGTTTTCCACTGTTTAGGCACATCAGGGGCACATCCGCTAATTATTCAAGCAAATTTTACATTCAAAAAGTCAAATGGCGCTCCTTCCCTTGCGAACCCTGCCGTATGCCCAAGCAGTGGTTTCCCCCCCCATATGGGGTATCGGCTTACTCAGAAGAGATTGCACAACAAGTTGCATGGTGCAATTTCTCCTGTTACCCTTATGAAAATGCAAAACTGGGGGCTGAAAAACATTTTTGTGGGAAAAATGTGAACATTTCATTTTCACAGCTCCATGTTATAAACGTCTGTGAAGCACCTGAGGGTTCAAGGTGCTCACCATACATCTAGATAAGTTCCCTGATGGGTCTAGTTTCCAAAATGGTGTCACTTATGGGGGGTTTCCACTGTTTAGGCACATCAGGGGCTCTCCAAACGCTACATGGAGTCCGCTAATTATTCAAGCAAATTTTACATTCAAAAAAGTCAAATGGCGCTCCTTCCCTTCTGAACCCTGACATATGCCAAAGTAGTGGTTTTCCCCTACATATGGGGTATCAGCTTACTCAGGAGAGATTGCACAACAAGTTGCATTGTGCAGTTTCTCCTGTTACCCTTATGAAAATGCAAAACTGGGGGCTGAAAAACATTTTTGTGGGAAAAATGTGAAAATTTTATTTTCACGGCTCCATGTTATAAACTTCTGTGAAGCACCTGGGGGTTCAAGATGCTCACCACACATCTAGATAAGTTCCCTGAGAGGTCAAGTTTCCAAAATAGTATCACTTATGGGGTTTTTTCACTGGTTAGGCACATCAGGGGCTCTCTAAATGTAACATGTCGTCCGCTAATTATTCAAGCAAATTTTACATTCAAAAAGTCAAATGGCGCTCCTTCCCTTCTGACCCCTGCCGTGCGCCCAAACAGTGTTTTTTCCCCACGTATGGGGTATCTGCGTGCTTAGGGGAAATTGCACAACAAATTTTTTCCTGTTACCCCTGCAAAAATAAAAAAAAATGGGTTTAAAGTAACATTTTTGTGAAAAAAGTTAAATGATTTTTTTCTTCCCCATTCCAAAAATTCCTGTGAAGCATGTGAAGGGTTAATAAACTTCTTGAATGTGATTTTGAGCACCTTGAGGGGTGCAGTTTTTAGAATGGTGTCACTTTGGGGTATTTTCTGTCATGAAGGCCCCTCAAAGTCACTTCAAATGTGATGTGGTCCCTAAAAAAATGGTTTTGTAAATTTTGTTGGAAAAAAGAGAAATTGCTGATCAACTTTTAACCCTTATAGCGCACTAATAAAAAAAAATTTGGGTTCCAAAATTGTGCTGATGTAAAGTAGACATGTGAGAAATGTTATTTATCAACTATTTTGTGTAACATATCTCTCTGATTTAACGGAATAAAAATAAAAATTTTGAAAATTGTGAAATTTTCAAAATTTTCGCCAAATTTCCAATTTTTTCTCAAATAAATGCAAGTGATAATGAAGAAATTTTACCACTATAATGAAGTACAATATGTTATGAAAAAACATTCTCAGAATCAGTGGGATCCGTTGAAACGTTCCAGAGTAATTACCTCATAAAGTGACAGTGGTCAGAATTGTAAAAATTGGCTTGGTCATTAACATGCAAACCACCCTGGGGGGTAAAGGGGTTAAAATGACTAAAAGGAAAATGAACTGATGCTAAAATTTTGGCACCCTTGGAGATTTGTGTGCTCAGATAACTTTGACCATGATTTCAGACCTTAATTAGTCTGTTAGGGTTATGGCTTGTTCACTATCATCGTTAGGAAAGGCCAGATGATGCAAATTTCCCAGCTTTATAAAAATCCAGCCTACTCTAACCTTGTACCAAAAAACAGCAGTCATGGGTTCTTCTAAGCAGCCGCCTTTCACTCTGAAAATAAAAATGGTGGAGGCCCCTAAAGCAGGAGAAGGCTATAAGAAAATGGCAAAGAGCTTTCAAGTTGCCCTTTTCTCAGTTTGAAATGTAATTAAGAAATGACAGTTAATAGGAACAGTGGAGGTCAAGATAAGGTCTGGAAAACCAAGTAAATTTCAGTAAGAGCTGCTTGAAGGATTGTTAGAGAGGCAAATCAGAACTCCCGCTTGACTGCAAAAGACCCCCAGAAAGATTTAGCAAACTCTAGAGTTGTGGTACATTGTTCTACCATACTTTTGCATCAGCCCATTTTCCTTTTTGTAATTTTTAAAATGTTAAAGATGACAGTATTTTTTTTTGCCTAAAATACAAAGGAAATGTGTAATCTTTAACTTTAGGCCTTTTTGAGATAATTTCATCTTTAACTTGCTTAACTGTTCACAATAACAGGAATTCTGACTAAGGGTACCCAGACTTTTACATGCCACTGTACAATGGGGAAAATAGGTATTTGATACACTGCCGATTTTGCAAGTTTTCCCATCTGCAAAGAATAAAGTGGTCTGTAATTTTTATCATAGGTACATGTCAACTGTGAGAAAATTGCATTTTATTTCATGAAATAAGTATTTGATCACCTACCACCCAGCAAAAAAATCTGGCTCTCACAGACCTGTTAGTTTTTCTTTAAGAAGCCCTCCTACTCTGAACTCATTACCTGTATTAATTGCACCTGTTTGAACTTGTTACCTGTATAAAAGACACCTGTCCACACGCTCAATCACACTCAAACCTCTCCACCATGGCCAAGTCCAAAGAGCTGTCTAAGGACACCAGAGACAAAATTGTAGACCAGCACAAATCTGGGATTGGCTACAGAACAATAGGCAAGCAGTTTTTTGAGAAGGCAACAAGTGTTGGCACAATTATTAAAAAAATGGAAGAAACACAAGATGACTGTCAATCTACCTTGGTCTGGGGCACCATGCAAGATCTCACCTCGTGGAGTAAGGATGATTCTGAGAAAGGTCAAGAATCAGCCCAGAACTACACTGGAGGACCTGGTCAATGACCTGAAGAGAGCTGGGACCACAGTCTCAAACATTACCATTAGTAGCATACTACGCCATCATGGATTAAAATCCTGCAGGGCAAGCAAGGTCCCCCTGCTCACACCAGCACATGTCCAGGCCATTTTGAAGTTCACCAATGACCATCTGGATAATCCAAAGGAGGCATGGGAGAAGGTCATGTGGTCAGATGAGACCAAATTAGATCTTTTTGGTATCAACTCTACTCGCCATGTTTGGAGGAAGAAAAAGGATGAGTACAAACCCAAGCATACCGTCCCAACTGTGAAGCATGGTGCGGGAAACATTATACTTTGGGGGTGCTTTTCTGCAAAGGGGACAGGATGACTGCATCGTATTGAAGGGAGGATGGATGGGGTCATGTATTGCGCCATTTTGGCCAACAACCTCCTTCCCTCAGTAAGAGCATTGAAGATGGGTCATGTCTGGGTCTTCCAGCATGACAGTGACCCAAAACACACAGTCACGGCAACTAAGGAGTAGCTCCGTAAGAAGTATTTCAAGGTCCTGACATGGCCAGCCAGTCTCTAGACTTGAACCCAATAAAAAATCTTTGAAAGGAGCTGAAACTCAATGTTGCCCAGCCCCGAAACCTGAAAGATCTGGAGAAGACCTCTATGGAGGAGGGGCCAAAATCCCTGCAGCATTGTTTGCAAATTTGGTCAAGAACTACTGGAAATGTCTGACCTCTGTAATAACAATAAAAAGGTTTCTGTACCAAATATTAAGTTCTGTTTTTCTATTGTATCAAATACGTATTTCATGCAATAAAATGCAAATGAATTATGTAAAAATCATACATTGTGAATTTCTGGATTTTTTTAAGATTCTTTCTCTCACAGTTGAAGTGTACCTACGATAAAATTTACAGACCTTTCAATTCTTTGTAGGTGGGAAAACTTGCAAAATCGGCTGTGTATCAAATTCTTACAGTGGGTATGGAAAGTATTCAGACCCCTTTAAATTTTTCACTCTTTGCTTCATTCCAGCCATTTTGCCATTTCGGAAATTCTAAAAAGTTCATTTTTTTCTCATTAAAGTACATTCTGCACCCCATCTTGACTGAAAAAAACAGAAATGTAGAAATTTTTGCAAATGTATTAAAAAAGAATAACTGAAATATCACATGGTCATAAGTATTCAGACCCTTTGCTCAGACACTCAAATTTAAGTCACATGCTGCCATTTCCTTGTAATCCTCCTTGAGATGGTTCTACTCCTTCATTGGAGTCCAGCTGTGTTTAATTAAACTGATAGGACTAGATTTGGAAAGGCACACACCTGTCTATATAAGACCTCACAGCTCACAATGCATGTCAGGCCAAATGAGAATCAGGAGCTCAAAGGAACTGCCCATGGAGCTCAGAGAGAATTGTGGGAAGGCACAGATCTGGCCAAGGTTACAAAAGAATTTCTGCATTACTCAAGGTTCCAAAGAGCACAGTAGCCTCCATAATCCTTAAATGGAAGACGTTTGGGACCACCAGAAGTCTTCCTAGACCTGGTCGTCCAGCCAAACTGAGCAATCGTGGGAGAAGAGCCTTGGTGAGAGAAGTAAAGAAGAACCCCAAGATCACTGTCACTGAGCTCCACAGATGCAGTAGGGAGATGGGAGAAAGTTCCACAAAGTCAACTATCACTGCAGCCCTCCATCAGTTGGGCCTTTATGTCAGAGTGGCCTGATGGAAGCCTCTCCTCAGTGCAAGACATATGAAAGCCCGCATAGAGTTTGCTTAAATACACATGAAGGACTCCGAGACTATGAGAAATAAGATTCTCTGGTCTGATGAGACGAAGATAGAACCTTTTGGTGATAATTCTAAGCGGTATGTGTGGAGAAAACCAAGCACTGCTCATCACCTGCCCAATACAATCCCAAAAGTGAAACATGGTGGTGGCAGCATCATGCTATGGGGGTGTTTTTCAGTTGCAGGGACAGGACGACTGGTTGCAATTGAAGGAAACATGAATGTACAAGTACAGAGATATCCTGGATGAAAGCCTCTTCCAGAGTGCTCTGGACTTCAAACTTGGCCAAAGGTTCACCTTCCAACAAGACAATGACCCTAAGCACACAGCTAAAATACCAAAGGAATGGTTTCAGAACAACTCTGTGACCATTCTTGACTGGCCCAGCGAGAGCCCTGACCTAAACCCAATTGAGCATCTCTGGAGAGACCTAAAAATGGCAGTACACCAACGTTCACCATCCATCCTGACGGAACTGGAGAGGATCTGCAAGGAAGAATGGCAGAGGATCCCCAAATCCAGGTGTGAAAAACTTGTTGCATCAATCCCAAGAAGACTCATGGCTGTACTAGTTCAAAAGGGTGCTTCAACTCAATACTGAGCAAAGGGTCTGAATACTTAAGACCATGTGATATTTAAGTTTTTCTTTTTTAATAAATTTGCAAAAATTTCTACATTTCTGTTTTTTTGCAGTCAAGATGGGGTGTAGAGTGTACTTTAACGAGAAAAATATGAACTTTTTAGAATTTACCAAATGGCTGCAATGAAACAAAAAGTGAAAAAATGAAAGGAGTCTGAATACTTTCCATACCCACTGCATTTCCCCCCCTGTATGTGTGTATATATATATATATATATATATATATATATATATATATATATATACTGCTCAAAAAAATAAAGGGAACACTTAAACAACACAATGTAACTCCAAGTCAATAACACTTCTGTGAAATCTACCTGTCCAGTTATGAAGCAACACTGATTGTGAATCAATTTCTCCTGCTGTTGTGCAAATGGAACAGACAACTGGTAGAAATGATAGGCAATTAGCAAGATACCCCCTATAAAGGAGTGGTTCTGCAGGTGGTGACCACAGACCTTTTCTCTGTTCTCATCCTTTTTAGCTGTTGTTTTGGTCACTTTTTTATTTTGCCATTGTTCTCACCCCTAGAGGTACAGTAGCACGAGGCGGTGTGTACAGTGCAACCCACAGAAGTTGCTCAGGTGGTACAGTTCATCCAGGATGGCACATCAGTGTGAGCTGTGGCAAGAAGGGTAGCTGTGTCTGTCAGCACAGTGTCCAGAGCATGGAGCAGATGCCAGGAGATGTGGAGGGAGCCACAGGAGGGCAACAACCCAGCAGCAGGACCGTTACCTCCTGCAGTTCCTGCAGGAACTGCTGACACACTCCAGCCACATGAGGTCTGGCATTGTCCTGCATTAGGAAGAACCCAGGGCCAACTGTACCAGCATATGGTTTCACAAGGGGTCTGAGGATCTCATCTCGGTACCTAATGGCAGTCAGGCTACCTCTGGCGATCACATGTAGGGCTGTGCGGCCCTCCAAAGAAATGCTACCCCACACCATTACTGACCCACTGCCAAACCGGTCATGCTGAAGGATGTTGCAGGCAGCATTTCGCTCTCCACAGCGTCTCCAGACTCTGTCACGTCTGTCACATGTGCTCAGTGTGAACCTGCTTTCATCTGTGAAGAGCACTGGGCGCCAGTGGCGACTTTGCCAATCCTGGTGTTCTGTAGCAAATGCCAAGCATCCTGCACGGTGTTGGGCTATGAGCACAACCCCCATCTGTGGACATCGGGCCCTCATACCACCCTTATGAACCGTTTGTGCAGACACATGCACATTTGTGGCCTGCTGGAGGTCATTTTGCAGGGCTCTGGCAGTGCTCCTCCTGTTCCTCCTTGCACAAAGGCGGAGGTAGCGGTCCTGCTGCTGGGTTGTTGCCCTCCTACGGCCCCCTCTCCTGGTGTACTGGCCTGTCTCCTGGTAGCGGCTCCAGCCTCTGGACACTATGCTGACAGACACAGCAAACCTTCTTGCCACAGCTCGCATTGATGTGCCATCCTGGATGAGCTGCACTATCTGACTACCTGAGCAACTTCTGTGGGTTATAGAGTCCGTCTCATGCTACCACGAGTGTGAAAGCTCAACCAACATTCAAAAGTGACCAAAACATCAGCCAGAAAGCATTGGTACTGAGATGTGGTCTGTGGTACCCACTAGTGTTGAGCCACCCCCGTAGTGTTCGAGTTCGGTTCGGTTCGTCGAACACCCGTGTGTTCGCCGAACTGTTCGTCGAACACCTTCGAACACCGTTAAAACCAATGGCAGGCAAACAAAAACACATAGAAACACATAGAAAACACCTTCAAAGGTGTCCAAAAGCTGACAAACTGCTCAGAAGACACAACTAACACATGGAAAAGTGACAAGTACATATAGTCATGCGAAAAGAAAAGAGGTGGAGGAGTAAAAGGAGGGGGAGACACAGATATAGGCATGTCATGCCCTTCTAAAATCCAAAAAGTGAGAAGCCGACACGGCCAGTCCGTTCCTGCCCGTGCCACCTCCGTGTCGCCGGGTTTGTGCCAGAGCCGCGGGGGACCCTGACAGCCAGCCCCCCTCTCCCAATACTGGTGCCTGTCCGCTGGTGCGTCGAGCGAGCCCCCCTGTGGTGGAGGCAGCTCTAAGCTTTTTAATTTAAATTGTCTCTCTAATTTGAATGAATACACTTTAAATCCTTTTACAAGGATCTATTGATGGGCAAGTCTCATACCAGCAGCCGCGTAATTCCAGCTCCAGTAGCGTCCACTAAAGCTGCTGCAGTTAAAAAGCTTTTATAAGGATCGAGCTCGGCTGTCCACCGCAAGGCATCCTACTGCCAGTCCCAGCCCCTATGCCTTGGGGTGCCTCCTGATGCTCTTCACTGAGTATCCCGTGGTCCCGAAGCATTTCCTTTGAAAAAATTAAGTGTCCAAACTACAGGTGGTGTAGCTTGCTTAACAGCCGGGATAATCCGCTGACTAGCAGACACTGCTACTAGGCACAAAGTATTTCCTGGGCTAGATGCAGTTAAAAATTTGTAATTAGATACTCTCGTTGGATGCTGAGAAAGCATTCCATAGAGTCTCCTGGCACGCCATATATGATTCTCTTAAAAAGCTTGGGGTAGGGGTCTAGGGGACCCTTTTATAGCCAAAATTACGGCCCTGTATCGCAATACGTCACCTAGGCTGAAGATAAATGGAACTGTAGCACCCTGAGGGCTCGGTTGCTACAGAGGTATTGCACCTCACCTAGAGGTGTGATATCTCACTCTCAGGTAAGGATGGAGTGTGGATCAGGACCCGACACCTGCATGCATTACACCACATTGCCGTGGGGCAGGGCGACCAATATGCCCCTGAGATGGGCACGACAGTCCCTGTCCCTGGCTGGAGTGGGGGGAGGGAACACTGAGGAAGGGGAACCCTGTAGTGCAGGAGCAGGGAGGAAGCAGTTCCTGGGTTCATTGAGAAGGGAGTATAAAAGGTGGGCACCATCTTAGTTCAGTGCAGAGAAGTCTGAGCAGAAGTGGCAGGGAGCAGGGGCTCTGCATGAGCTCTGCTCCGGAGGCGGGCCTAGTAACAGAGGCCCAGGCCTGGAAGAGGGAGAAGGAAGGAAGAGGAGCGGAGAAGGCTCCAGGAACGAGGAACGAAGGGATCCCAGGGGTGCGCACGGGCGAGTCGCCACCGCACGCCCGAATCCACCTGCATGGAGGGGTCAGGCCAAAGGGGGAGACCGGTCCCCGAAACTAGTGGAGGCAGGAAACGACCCTCAGCTAGAAACCGGAAGCTGTGACATTTTATGTGGCGCAGCCCCTCGCTACACCCGCTAGGAGGGCAACACATAGGGTCAGGGAAACTGGCGCCAAGTTTACCAAGAGGAGGCCCGAGGCAGCCGGACAGAAGGGTTGGTAAGAAAGGCCAGACAAAGGACACACAAAGGGGGTCCTGTGACGCGCTCCAAAGTTATCTGGGAGTTGTCTGAGCCCCTCACCTGGTGAGCACAGTACGACGTGGGCAGCCGTTACCTGCAGACGTGGTCTGGATAATAAGAACTGTGAGTAAAGGCCCTGGACTGCATCACTGACTCCGTGTCGTTACTGCTGCTGCCCTGCACCATCACCCCCATCCTCCGCATACACTGCCCTGAGGCTATACTCCTCCCGTGGGGAGTTATGCTACGCTCTGCTGCACCCACAACACCAGCCTCAGCGGTCTGCCCTGCAGCGGCGGTTCACTCTGACCGCAATCCACGGGTGGCGTAGTCGGACATTTAAACATCAAAACCACATAAATAGTTCCGCCACTGGTTTGACCACCCTGAGCCACGGAACCGGGTCGCCGCCACGAAGACTACAACCACCAGCATCCACCAAAAAGGGTCCGGCTCCGGGTGTCCCAAGGCCCAGGGGGTGCATCAGAACATTTTCATCACCTTTCACAATCACCAATGGGACAAGGCAGGGATGTCCTCTGTCCCCTCTCTTATACATCCTATTGACGGAGCACCTGCTCTCATCAATTCGCCATAACCCCAATATTAGGTGGATTGAGGTGGGAGGCACCGAGTACAAGTGCTCTCTATTTGCTGATGATGTACTAGTATATATCACTCAATCACATATATCCATCCATGCTGTTATGGCTGAAATAGATCACTTTGTTACATGGTCAAATTTTAAAATCAATGCAGCGAAGTCTGAGGCCCTCGATATCTCCCTCCCCAAATCCATATAGGATTCCATCCAGTCCAACTTTCCCTTTGCCTGGCCCTCACAGGGTATCAAATACTTAGGAATTCCTATTCATAGAGACCTCTCCCATCTATGTTATCTTAATTTTGGGCCCTTTATTGAACAACTCCATACAGACCACGGTTGGCAAGTTAGAACTGTAAGATTCACTACGTGAACCACTGGTGTTTTGTGGAAAAGCACATGTACACTGTGCTCCAAATTATTATGCAAAAAGTGTTTAGGAGTGATAAGGGAAGAATTTGTTTGTTTGTCAGTTAAACTCATTGATGGTGATGTGTGTCAGGGCTCTTTATATCACTGTAAGCAATTGCAGACACCTGTGCTAATTAGTTTGGCAGGTGTGTCCAATGAAAGGCAAGACTACTTAAGAAGGCTATCTCACATTATTAAGCAACCTACATTTTCTGCCAAAATGGGAAAGAAAAAGGATGTGTCGGCTGCTGAGAAGCAACAAATTGTGGAGTGTTTAGGTCAAGGCATGACTACAATCAACATTGTGCGATGATCAGGATGAAGTGTCTTGGCAATCAAGAAGTATGTAGCTGATTCACAGTACACACGTGTGCGTGCTGATAAGGGCAAATTGAGGACTCTTTCCTACAGGCAATTACATCAGGTTAAAAGAGCAGCGGCAAAAAAGCCTTGTCATAGCAGCAGACAAGTTTTTGAAGCTGCTGGTGCCTCCAACGTCCCCCGAACAACAAGATGCAGGTTCCTTCAGAGGTTTGCAGCTGTGCATATGCCATCCTGTCGACCTCCTCTATCCACTTCACACAAGCAGAAACGGCTCCAGTGGGCCAAACATTACATGAAGACTGATTTCAAAACTGTTTTGTTCACGGATGAGTGCCGTGCAGCGCTCGATGGTCCAGATGGATGGAGTGGAGGATGGCTGGTTGATGGACACCCCACGCAAACACGGCTACAGCGCCAACAAGGAGGAGGTGGAGTAATGTTTTGGGCTGGAATCATGGGGAGAGAGATTGTCGGCCCCTTTAGGATCCCTGAAGGCGCTAAAGATGAACTCCATAATGTATGTGGATTTTCTCAAACAGCACTTCCTGCCATGGTTCAAGAAGAAGAACCATGTATTTCACAGCAAGATCATTTTTTTTGCATGATAATGCACCATCTCATGCTGCACATAAAACATCTGCATCTCTGGCTGATATGGGCATAAAAGGGGACAAACTTATGGTGTGACCCCCATGCTCCCCTGACCTCTACCCCATTCAGAACCTCTGGAGCATCATCAAAAGGAGTGTCTATGATGGCGGGAGGCAGTTCACATCTAAGCAACAGCTCTGGGAGGGTATTCTGTCCTCATGCAAAACAATTGAAGCAGAAACCATCCAAAACCTGACAAATTCAATGGACGAGAGAGTTCAGAAGCTCCTTTCGAACAAGGGGTCCTATGTGAAAATGTAACATCACCTAGAATAAAGTTTTGAGTTGAAAACTGTTTGATTTCAGTTTCTAATAACCTGCTAATGCTTATAATTTCAAAAATGACCATTTTTTTGGTCTTTATTAAAATGAAAAGGTTGATCGAAAAGTTTGGGGGATCTAAGAGTGTGGCAACCCAGTAGTCAGGATTACTTCGAATTCTGACAATATGAGGGTCATGTTGCAGGTAGTGCAGCAAGAAGGCTCTTATGTGTCTTGCGCATCTCGGAGCCCCAAAATTATTTTCCGGGCTAGATGCAGCTACAAATTATTATTAATTTTAAATCTGGTGTAGCTTAGTATAGATGGGCTAATAGGATCAGTGCTGCACACTGCTACAAAGCCCAAATTATTTTCCAGTCAAGATACAGATAAACATGATTAGTAATTTGAAAGCTTAAAATGGTTGGTAGGGTGATTTTAACCAATCATCAAGCTTTTACTCTCCCCAGGATGACACAGGGGTAGAAAAGTCATTTCGGATCCATGATTTGTTCATCTTTATGAACGTGAGTCTGTCTACATTATCAGTGGAGAGCCGCGTGCGCTTATCTGTCAGCACACCACCAGCAGCGCTGAACACACGTTCAGACAGAACGTTGGCTGCGGGGCATGACAAGATCTCCAAGGCGTAAGTGGCTAGCTCCGGCCATTTATCCAGATTGGAAGCCCAAAAAGAGCAAGGGTCCAGTGACACAGTCATGGCTTCAATGTTTACTTGGAGATACTCCTGTACCATCGTCTCTAGGCGTTGACTATGTGTCAGACTTCTTGTCTCCTGTGGCCTTGCAAAGGATGGACTAAAAAAGTGGTGAAATGATTCCGCAAAATTGATGTTACCAGCAGATACTGTGGTTCTGTTACGGTTTGAGTGCTGAACACTTGACGGTCCCACGGTTGGCAAGTTGGAACTGTGAGATTCACTACGTGCACCACTGGTGTTTTGTGGAAAAGCACATGTAAGATTCTGCAACAGTCTCTGCTGATACTCCTGCATGCGTGCATCCCTTTCTATGGCAGGAATAATTTCTGCAAATTTACTTTTGTACCGGGGATCTAACAGTGTGGCAACCCAGTAGTCAGGATTATTTCTAATTCTCACAATTCGAGGGTCATGTTGCAGGTAGCGCAGCAAGAAGGCACTCATGTGTGTTGCGCATCCAGGAGCACCAAGTCCCTGTTGTGTTGGTGGCGAGGTAACAATCATGCTTCCTTCCTCTGTCCTCTCCCCCCAACCTCGCACAAGAGAAATGTGATCAAGGTCTCCCTCATCTGATGAGTCTTCCATCAGTTCGTCCTCCACTTCTTCCTGGGCTCCTGCACCTTCCTCACTAGTTTGGCTGCTACCATGCGCCCTGGTAAAACCATTTCCCCCACCCTCACATGCCTGCCGCCTTGGTGCTGCCGACCGTCTGGACCTTGCAGATGTTAGCCCTTCCGCATACAACTCCTCCTCCTCTACTTCCTCCACCTCCTCTTGTGCCACCACCTGACTCCGAATTCTGTTTAACATGTGCTCCAGCATGTAAATCACCGGAATAGTCATGCTGATAATGGCATCGTCAGCACTAAACATCTTCGTCGCCATTTCAAAACTGTGCAGAAGGGTGCATAGGTCCCTGATCTGAGACCACTCCTCCAGCGTGATTTGCCCCACCTCCGGATCTCGTTGGCCAGGCTATACGTCAGAACGTATTGCACCAGGGCTTGTCGGTGCTGCCACAGTCGCTGCAACATGTGCAGAGTTGAATTCCACTGGGTAGGAACATCGCATTTTAGCCGGTGAAGTGGCAGGCCCAACGACTTCTGTAGAGATGTAAGTCGCTGAGCTGCGGGATGCGAACGGCGGAAGTGAGCACACAGCGACCGTGCCCTCTGCAGAAGGCCATCTAGTCTGGGATAGTGGGCTAAAAATTGCTGGACAACCAGGTTCAACACGTGAGCCATACAAGGCACGTGTGTGACATTGCCCCGGCGAAGGGCCGCACCCAGGTTTGCAGCATTGTCGCACACGGCCTTCCCTGGTTTCAGGTCCAGTGGAGACAACCATTCATGAAATTGGTTCTCCAGAGCTGACCACAACTCCTCAGCTGTGTGACTCACATTTCCCAGACATTTCAAAGTAAAAACCGCCTGATGACGTTGAGCCCTACTGCCAGCATAGTAAGGAGGTGTGCAGGATCCCTTCTGCGCAGTTAGAAAGCTTGTGGCATGACCAGACAGGCTTTGGGTGCAGGTGGAAGACCGAGAGGAGGTTGAGGAGGCACAAGCAGTGGAGGAACTTTGACATAAAGAGGATTGACGCACAACTCGTGGGGACGGCAAGACTTGGACAGCAGCCCCTTGTCCTGCTGTCACCATAGTTACCCAGTGCCCAGTCAGCGACATGTAACGCCCCTGTCCATGCCTACTCGTCCAAGTGTCTGTGGTGAAATGCACCCTGTCACACACAGAGTTTCTCAAAGAAGCGGTGATGTTGTGTGCGACATGCTGGTGGAGCGCAGGCACACCTTTCTTTGAGAAGTAGTGCCGACTGGGCATCTGGTACTGGGGCACTGCGACGGACATAAGGTCTCAAAAATCCTCTGTGTCCACCAGGCAGAAAGGCAGCATTTCTGTAGCCAAGAGCTTGCAGATGGTGAAATTCAACCTCTTAGCTTTCTCATGGCTAGGAGGAAATGGTCTTTTACTTGTCCACATCTGAGGGACCGAGGGCTGGCTATTGTGCTTAGACGGGGTTGATAAGGGTGTCCCCGGCAAACTACCGGTCTGTGAGGAAGATGCAGGCGGACATGTTAGGTTGCCTTGATCCAAAGGTGGTGCTATCGATGTCGGACAGCGCTCAACACCAGCTGGTGTTACCACCTCCAAAGAAAATGATGACCTGCCAATCACGCTGGCTGTTGCGGGTAAAGAGGTGGCAGGTCTGCGCCCCAAAACAGGTGTGACTGCTGTCCCCCCAGTCACAGAGGATGAAGAGGCCGCGGATGCACAAGATATGGCAGACGGTGGTTGGCCCGGCCGGCTAGGCCGCATTGTAGCACACTGAGCTTCCCACTGCAACTTATGCTTCATGTCCATGTGCCGGTTCATGCATGAAGTACTCAAACTATGTATTTTTTGGCCTCTACTTAGCTTTTGCTGACAAATGTTACAGATAACACGAGTTGGGTCATCTTTATCGATCTGAAAAAATGCCCAGGCTATGCAAGGTTTAGCACCCATGCGACCTGAAGAGCCACCACGACTTGTGGTGAGAGGCAGAGTTGTGTTTGAGGATGCAGTTGTTGACGTGCTTCCAGTACTACGTCTCTGTCCAGGAAGGCGCAACCTGACCTCGTCGTCACTAGCATCTTCCTCCACCTCCTCTGCTGACCTCATCTTTTGGCTGACTGTGGGTTGACAGTAAGTGGGATCTCCAACCTCATCATCATCACCCTGTGCGTTATCACACCTGTCGTCCTCAGAGCCAACCTGTTCCTGCCCTGACAAAAAACTAAAGTTGTCGCTCCAATCAGGTATTTGAGTCTCATAATCGTCTTCCTCATTGTCTCCACCAACAGGAGTTACAGTTTGGGAATGAGGGTCTACATTATGGTCAGAACCTTCTGCGTCTGGTCCTGGATCCGAATCATAAAGATTCTGGGCATCAGTGCAGATCATTTCCTCGTCTGGATTCACAGAAGCGCTGGAGTCGACCTCTGATTCCCAGGCTATAGTATGAGTAAACAGCTCTGCAAACTCAACCATCTGTTCTACCTCATACTCAGACGGGCAGCTGGAGATTTGGGAGCTGTGAGGAAGCAAGTGCGATTGGGGTGACACCTTTGAGGACTGGAGTATTTCTGATGTTGAAGTTGATGTGGAGGAGAGCCCACTTAAAGGAGCACTTGATATCCGTTGAAGCACCTGCTGTTTTTGTGCCTCATCTGGAATTTGTAGCGATTGGCGTGGCCGTAAGAAAGGGATCTTATCACATTGTCCGCTAAAAGAAGTAGACATTTTAGTTTGGCTGGAAGATGGTCTTTCTTCTGCAGATGTTACTGTTGCTTTAACACCTACCCCACGGACACAACCTTTTTTCCCCTTCCCAACACGCCTATTCCCCTTTCCACTAGCAGCAGGCCTTTTTCCACTCATTTTGGTGGTTAACTAATTCACAACTCTGGAGTTGTTTGCACAAAAAAACAATGGATGGGAACCGAGCAGAGCTGAGTGGCCAAACTGTGGTATTAGGCCAAAACTATTGGCTGGGTTAGATGCAGAAAAAAATTATATTCAATTTGCAACCTGATGGAGGTCAGTATAGATGGACTAATAGAGAAAGTCCCACACACAGCTAGAAGCCCAAATATTTTTTCAGAGGTAGATGCAGAAAAAATATATATTCAGTTTGCAACCTGATGGAGGTCAGTATAGATGGACTAATAGAGAAAGTCCCACACACTGCTAGAAGGCCAAATATTTTTTCAGAGATAGATGCAGAAAAAAATTATATTCAGTTTGCAACCTGATGGAGGTCAGTATAGATGGACTAATAGAACAAGTCCCACACACAGCTAGAAGCCCAAATATTTTTTCAGAGGTAGATGCAGATAAAAATTATTTTTAATTTGCAACCTGATGGAGGTCAGTATAGATGGACTAATAGAGAAAGCCCCACACACTGCTAGAAGGCCAAATATTTTTTCAGAGCTAGATGCAGACAAAAAATTATTTTCAGTTTGCAACCAGATGGAGGTCAGCATATATGGACTAATAGAACAAGTCCCACACACAGCTAGAAGCCCAAATATTTTTTCAGAGGTAGATGCAGAAAAAAATTATATTCAGTTTGCAACCTGATGGAGGTCTGTATAGATGGATTAATAGAACAAGTCCCACACACAGCTAGAAGCCCAATATTTTTTCAGAGGTAGATGCAGAAAAAAAATATATTCAGTTTGCAACCTGATGGAGGTCAGTATAGATGGACTAATAGAGAAAGTCCCACACACTGCTAGAAGGCCAAATATTTTTTCAGAGCAAGATGCAGACAAAAATATATTTTTAATTTGCAACCTGATGGAGGTCAGTATAGATGGACTAATAGAAAGTCCCACACACTGCTAGAAGGCCAAATATTTTTTCAGAGTTGGATGCAGATAAAAATTATTTTTAATTTGCAACCTGATGGAGGTCAGTATAGATGGACTAATAGAGAAAGTCCCACACACTGCTAGAAGGCCAAATATTTTTTCAGAGCTAGATGCAGAAAAAAATTATATTCAGTTTGCAACCTGATGGAGGTCAGTATAGATGGACTAATAGAACAAGTCCCACACACAGCTAGAAGCCCAAATATTTTTTCAGAGCTAGATGCAGAAAAAAAATATATTCAGTTTGCAACCTGATGGAGGTCAGTATAGATGGACTAATAGAGAAAGTCCCACACACTGCTAGAAGGCCAAATATTTTTTCAGAGCTAGATGCAGACAAAAAATTATTTTTAATTTGCAACCTGATGGAGGTCAGTATAGATGGACTAATAGAGAAAGTCCCACACACTGCTAGAAGGCCAAATATTTTTTCAGAGTTGGATGCAGATAAAAATTATTTTTAATTTGCAACCTGATGGAGGTCAGTATAGATGGACTAATAGAGAAAGTCCCACACACTGCTAGAAGGCCAAATATTTTTTCAGAGCTAGATGCAGAAAAAAATTATATTCAGTTTGCAACCTGATGGAGGTCAGTATAGATGGACTAATAGAACAAGTCCCACACACAGCTAGAAGCCCAAATATTTTTTCAGAGGTAGATGCAGATAAAAATTATTTTTAATTTGCAACCTGATGGAGGTCAGTATAGATGGACTAATAGAGAAAGTCCCACACACTGCTAGAAGGCCAAATATTTTTTCAGAGCTAGATGCAGACAAAAAATTATTTTCAGTTTGCAACCTGATGGAGGTCAGTATAGATGGACTAATAGAACAAGTCCCACACACAGCTAGAAGCCCAAATATTTTTTCAGAGGTAGATGCAGAAAAAAATTATATTCAGTTTGCAACCTGATGGAGGTCTGTATAGATGGATTAATAGAACAAGTCCCACACACAGCTAGAAGCCCAATATTTTTTCAGAGGTAGATGCAGAAAAAAAATATATTCAGTTTGCAACCTGAAGGAGGTCAGTAAAAATGGACTAATAGAGAAAGTCCCACACACTGCTAGAAGGCCAAATATTTTTTCAGAGCTAGATGCAGACAAAAAATTATTTTTAATTTGCAACCTGATGGAGGTCAGTATAGATGGACTAATAGAGAAAGTCTCACACACAGCTAGAAGCCCAAATATTTTTTCAGAGCTAGATGCAGAAAAAAATTATATTCAGTTTGCAACCTGATGGAGGTCAGTATAGATGGACTAATAGAACAAGTCCCACACACAGCTAGAAGCCCAAATATTTTTTCAGAGGTAGATGCAGAAAAAAATTATATTCAGTTTGCAACCTGATGGAGGTCTGTATAGATGGATTAATAGAACAAGTCCCACACACAGCTAGAAGCCCAATATTTTTTCAGAGGTAGATGCAGAAAAAAAATATATTCAGTTTGCAACCTGATGGAGGTCAGTATAGATGGACTAATAGAG
Organism: Phyllobates terribilis; assembly: GCF_046119375.1. Taxonomy (NCBI): domain Eukaryota; kingdom Metazoa; phylum Chordata; class Amphibia; order Anura; family Dendrobatidae; genus Phyllobates; species Phyllobates terribilis. The sequence goes on from NW_027362762.1 coordinate 642,975,401, forward strand.
AAAGTCCCACACACTGCTAGAAGGCCAAATATTTTTTCAGAGCTAGATGCAGACAAAAAATTATTTTTAATTTGCAACCTGATGGAGGTCAGTATAGATGGACTAATAGAGAAAGTCCCACACACTGCTAGAAGGCCAAATATTTTTTCAGAGCTGGATGCAGATAAAAATTATTTTTAATTTGCAACCTGATGGAGGTCAGTATAGATGGACTAATAGAGAAAGTCCCACACACTGCTAGAAGGCCAAATATTTTTTCAGAGCTAGACACAGAAAAAAATTATATTCAGTTTGCAACCTGATGGAGGTCAGTATAGATGGACTAATAGAACAAGTCCCACACACAGCTAGAAGCCCAAATATTTTTTCAGAGGTAGATGCAGATAAAAATTATTTTTAATTTGCAACCTGATGGAGGTCAGTATAGATGGACTAATAGAACAAGTCCCACACACAGCTAGAAGCCCAAATATTTTTTCAGAGGTAGATGCAGAAAAAAATTATATTCAGTTTGCAACCTGATGGAGGTCTGTATAGATGGATTAATAGAACAAGTCCCACACACAGCTAGAAGCCCAATATTTTTTCAGAGGTAGATGCAGAAAAAAAATATATTCAGTTTGCAACCTGATGGAGGTCAGTATAGATGGACTAATAGAGAAAGTCCCACACACTGCTAGAAGGCCAAATATTTTTTCAGAGCTAGATGCAGAAAAAAATTATATTCAGTTTGCAACCTGATGGAGGTCAGTATAGATGGACTACTAGAACAAGTCCCACACACTGCTAGAAGCCCAAATATTTTTTCAGAGCTAGATGCAGAAAAAAATTATATTCAATTTGCAACCTGATGGAGGTCAGTATAGATGGACTAATAGAATGATGCTATGCCCAAAAGATTTTACTTCACTAGGTGCAGTAAAAAAATTGGTATTCTATACACAGGTGGTATATCTTGCAACACAGATAGGCTACTCCACTGACTAACACACTCTGCAATAGGCCAAAAGGGATTAGCTTTGCTAGATTCAGCCAAATGCTGTGAAAAAAACTTGCACAGCACTGGCACAGACCTGCCTGGCAAAAACTGATAGGAACTGATGTAACCTAGTCCTGAAAAGGACTGCAATTACAATTAGTCTTTACTCCCACAACCTATCTATTTAAGAGCACAGACCTGCCTGATAAAAGTCGTAGGAAATGCTGTAACCTAGTCCTTAAAAGGACTGCAATCACAACTATTCCCTACTCCCAAGCTATCTGTAGATTTGTGCGAAAATTGGCTTGAAATTAACAAGGTATAGCGCACACAGCAACAGCGGTGCCGTCTAACACGCAGCTGCAGCAGTGAGAAAATGGTGGCGATGGGGAAAAAGGCTTGGTCTTATAGGGCAAGGACATGTGACATACACTGCCAATGACACATGCCCTTGCTTGTGTGAAAAAAGCACTTCGCTCCGTGTGTGCGCTGCTGATAGGCTGACAGATTGCACCTCCCCACTGTAAATGCGGGAAAGAGAAAAAAAAATGGAGATCTTCATTATTCCTGCAGAGATCCATCCCCTGCCCCTCCCCCCACCCCGCTGTACACTCAAACTGCGTATTAACATTAATTTTCATCATTACTGAGAAAAAATCCAGTTATGATTTTGGTGCACGAACAGTTATAGAACATAACCTCGAACAGCCAAATTTTTCTCATATCGTTCGTGTTCGCCGAACGGCTCGAACACCGCCCAAAACAGCTCGAATTTGAGATTGGCGAACAGTTCGAGTAGAACAACGCTCATCTCTAGTCCCCACCTGCAGAACCACTCCTTTATTGAGGGTGTCTTGATAATTGCCAATAATTTCCATCTATTGTCTATTCCATTTGCACAACAGCATGTGAAATTGATTGTCAATCAGTGTTGCTTCCTAAGTGGACAGTTTGATTTCACAGAAGTTTGATTTACTTGGAGTTATATTCTGTTGTTTAAGTGTTCCCTTTATTTTTTTGAGCAGTGTACTTAAAACACATGACAAGATATATTAAAATAAGAACAAAAAAAATAGAAAAGATTGTTCAATATTCTGATATATTGTAAACAGGGACTGTCGAAATTGTATGATATGATAGTTGCAATATAATCTTTGTGATGCATAATACAGAACCAATGTTAATGTTTGTGTATAAATATATAATTACTAGCTATTGAACCCGTTCTACGCCTGGGTGGCGAGCATTTTTATTGGAATATGGTCTCCAATGCTGGTATGTGCTGCCCCCCTCCTGTTATTTGTGCTGCCCCCATCCTGTCCCCACCATCCTATCCTGGTATGCATGGCATCCCTCATCCCTAGCCTGGTATGCATGGCACCCCTCATCCCTATCTTGGTATGCATGGCACCCCTCATCCCTATCCTGGAATGCATGGCACCCCTCATCCCCAATCCTGGTATGCATGGCACCCTTCACCCCCAATCCTGGAATGCAGGGGACCCCTTATCCCCAATCCTGGTATGCATGGCACCCCTCACCCCCAATCCTGGTTTGCATGGCACTCCTCATCCCTCATCCTGGCATGCATGGCTCCCTCATACCCAGTCTTGGTATGCATGGGCCCCTCACCTCCATCCTGGTATGCATGGCACTCCTCATCCCTATCCTGGTATGCATGGTACCCCATCCCTCATCACTATCCTGGTATGTATGGTATCCCTCATCCTGGTATGGATGGTACCCCTCATCCATATCCTGGTATGCATGGCACAATATCCCTCATCCTGGTATACATGGTACCCCTCATCCCCAATACTGGTATGCATAGCACCCCTCATCCCCAATCTTGGTATGTATGGCACCCCTCATCCCCAATCATGGTATGCATGGCCCCCCCACATCTCTATCCTGGTATGCATGGCACCCCTCATTCCCAATTCTGGTATGCATTGCACCCCTCATCCCCAATCCTGGTATGCATGGCACCCCTCATCCCCAATCCTGTGTATGCATGGCACCCCTCATCCCCAATCAACGTATGCATAGCACCCCTCATCCCCAATCCTGGTATGCATGGCACCCCTCATCCCCAATCCTGGTATGTATGGCACCCCTCATCCCCAATCCTGGTATGCATGGCACCCCTCACCCTCCAATCCTGGTATGCATGGTTCCCTCATCCCCAATCCTGGTATGCATGGTCCCCTCACCCGCCAATCCAGGTATGTGTGGTACCCCTCACCCCCCAATCCTGGTATGCATGGCACCCCTCATCCCCCATTCCTGGTATGTATGGCACCCCTCATCCCTTTCACGCTGCACACATGCAAAAAAATAAACACTTATACTCACCTTTCTTCCCTGTGCTCCAGGGCTGCTGTGTCCTGTTCTGCCGGGGGAGGAGTGCGGTGCCGGAGTACACGCGTTCCCATACCTTGCTTTTCGGTGCCATTTTGCTGAAGACACACTGCAAATGTGTTTTCAGTAAAATGGCGCCGGATAGCGCTATGCGCATGTGCCGATTCCGACGCCTTCACTCCTGTCCCGGTCTCGGGCGAAGAGAGGCGCCGTGGCAACGCTCCCCCCCCAGTCAGGTAAGTATGGTGCCGGTATCCGTTCAGTGTCTACGCATACCGTGATCCGTGCTTCTGTATTGAGCCAGACTGCGCAGGCGTGTCGCGCTTGCACAGTCTTTAAAGGCTTCAGACAGAGACACGCATCCCCGGTTATATCATAGATTTTTTTTCTTCATGAACTTTCCATTTTTTCATCCATACCTACTAGGGATGAGAGGACCCGTGGAAGTTCGGCCAAACTTTAGTCCAAAGTTCTGTTCGGTTACCAGAACTTGACCCCGAAGCCAAACCCCATATAAGTCAATGGGAATCCTAACTTTGGTGCTGTAAAATGGTCATAGTCAGGGCTAGGTGGCTGAAAAAGGGGGCTAGAGCAGGACAATTGCATGCAAACAAATGTGTAAAGGGAAATTATTTAAAATAATATAGAATAAAAATAAAATAATAATAATCTTGAACCAGGAGGTGGAGAACCAAGTGGAGCAGTGCCTTGCGTGTGTAGTTTACTATATTTGTCAATAAATAAAAAAATACTTGAAGAAAATGACTTGGGGTCCCCCCCATTTTTAATAACCAGCCAAGGGAAAGTAGACAGCGGTGAGCTGGTCTTATTATACTGGAAAGGGGCCAATATCCATTGACCATCCCAGCCTATTAATATTAGCCCCCAGCTGTCTGCTTTGCCTTAGCTGGTTATTAAAAATGGGGGAACCCTAAAAACAAAATGACATGGAGTCCCCCCTATTTTTAATAACCAGCTAAGGCCAAGCAGACACGTGGGGGCTGATATTAATAGGCTGCCAAGGTCCATGGATATTGGCCCCTTCCCACCCTAATAAGAACAACACTCAGCCGCCCCAGAAATGGCACATCCATTAGATGCGCCAATTCTGGCACTTAGCCTCAGCTCTTCCCGGTTGCCTTGGTGCGGTGGCAATTCTGGTAATGGGATTGTGGGGTTGATGTCAGCTGTGTAATGTCCACTGGAATGAAGCCCATAGGATAGTAATGGAGAGGTGTCTATCCGACACCCCCATAACTAACCAATAAGTAAAAAGAGAAAAAAACGCATGAAAAAAAAACTTTATTTGAAAAAAAACTCCAACTGGCCAACAATTTTCCTCTTTCACCATTTTATTAAAAAAAAACCCTCACCAGTCTGCCATAGTCCAAATGGAGGTCCCACACCGATCCGCCGCAGTCCACATGGAGGTTCCACAACAATCCCTATCTCTGTCTTCAGTGTATGGAGCCTCGTTCTGAGAATATGGTTGGGTTTTTTTTTACGTTTTTATCAGGAGATCGAGGGCTTCGCGAACGGAGGGTAATAAAAAAAATTGTAGAACCGTGTGTGTTTTATTTCATTAAAATACTTTATTCTGGCCATGTCTTTTCTTGAAAAAGCGCCGACCACTTTACTACTCGGTTAGTAATGGGGCCGTCTTATAGACGCCCTCCATTACTAGCCTGGGCTTCACGTCAGCCGCCAATACAAGGCTGACGTAAACCCCAACCCCATTACCCCACTGCAACCACTACAGGGCAGTGAGAAGAGTGAGACTAAGCACCAGATTTGGCACATCTTATGGATGCGCCATTTCTGGGACTACTGAGGGGTGATATTAATAGACGTGGAGGGGGCTAGTATTCATGGCCCCTTCCCTGGCTATTAATATCAGCCCGCAGCTGTCTAGTTTAGCCTTTGCTGGTTAGATTTTAAAGGGGCCCCACGTCAATTTTTTTCTGGGGTCCCCCTGTAATCTAGCCAGTAAAGGCTAAACAAACAGATGTGGGCTGATATTAATAGCCAGGGAACATTGTTGGCTAATGGCCCCTTCCCCGGATACTAATATCAACCCCGAACAGTTGGCTTTCCCTCTGCTGGTTATAAAAATGACGAGGGAGCCCATGCCATTTTTTTTTCATTTTAGGCTCTGTGCCCATAATTCAGACGTAGCAGCGCTTTGGATGCAAATTTTTTCTGCGTCCAAAATGTTGCATTCTATTGAATGCAGGTAAATCCACATGTGTTCACTGAACCATGTGAATTTACCGCATTCAATACTTTCTAGTGGTCAAATTTCTGTTGCGGAGACTAGCGACTCCGCAAGAGAATTTGACATGCTGCGGTCCTGAAAGACGCGCCGCATGTCAGTGTTCACGGGTGATTTGCAGCCTCTGATGCACGCATAGTGGACATGGGATTTCTAAATATCCCATCCTCTATGCTGTAACGTCTGGTTTGATGCTGTAAAAACTCGCAGCATCAAGCCTGCAGCGGCTCCTGATCGTGGCCACGTACCCAAACTCACTCGCAGCATGTTAATTTCTGTAGCGGACACGCTAGTCTCTGCTGCAGATTTTGACCTATTGAAGTGTCATTATATGCGGTGGATTCACATGTACCGACAACAAAAGTGCGGTATTAGAACACAGCGTTTTGGACGCAACAAAAATATGCTGCATTCAAAGCGCTGTTGATTGCTGATCCGGGCGACGTAGTGGCTAACGAACCAGCTGTGAGATGTTATTTAATGGCCAGGGACCATGTTTGCCTAATGGCACCTTCCCAGGCTAATAATAACAGCTCACAGCAGCCGCATAAATTACATGAATAGAAATGCTAATGAAGACTGGGCGAATGGGACTAGCTGACACCCAGCTCTTTTGTTTGGTGATGACAAGGTGTCAATCAGATCTTTTCATGACCAAACTTAATTAAAGTAAAGTAAAGAGTTAAATAAGCACACAGACACAGAGCAAACACTTTATTTGAATTACAGCAGACACATTGTTTAATCATTTAAATGAACCAATATACTCACCCCAGTTCTATGGTAATCCAAGGGTTTAAGCAATGTCCCACCAAATAACTTCATTTAGCTCCAAAAAGCCTTCATTGATGTACAAAAATGCTTAAAAAAACACATGTAAAAAACGCATCAAAAATGCATGTAAAATCCGCATGCGTTTTTTTCTGCCAGGGAGAGGCAAAAACACTCAGGAAATTTCTGCTTCAAATCCGCATCGTGAACACATACCAGGAGTCAGTTTTCTCTGCATGACTCATCATGAGTCACTGCAAAAGTCCCTGGCAGGGGGAACAAGGGAGAAGCTGAGTCAGGAGTTGAAGAGGGGAGTGATTCATGCAGGGATAAGAGACTTCCTGCTTCAGGATAGAGGAGAGAAAAGAGAAGAATTAGTTGGGTAGAAAAGCACAATTAGCAATTGTACATACACAGTGCTATATAATATGATGATTGCATTATATTAAGAGGATAAAAGCTTTGATGGAAGTGCTACTTTAAATTGTGTATAGGAGGGGGCGCCAACCTGAAGTTTTCCCCGTGTGCAGGAAAACCTAGATTTGACTCTGCACAACTACACTTCTTAGTACAGCAGTATAATGTCATCATTAGTTCTGCTGCTTCTGAATATACACTGTGTTCCAAATTATTATGCAAATAATATTTTCTCAGATTTTCCCAAATTACCTATATGAATTGCAGTCATTGTAATTTTCCAGTCAAATAACTATTAGAGTACAATTGAAAGGTTTTTGTACAAACTGCCTATGATAACAGTATATTTTAAAAAAAATATAAAACTCAAACTGCACTCAAAATGCATGTTCCAAATTATTATGCACAGCAGAAGTTTTCAACCTTTTCATTTTAATAAAGAACAAAAAAATGGTAATTTTTGAAATTATAAGCATTAGCAGGTTATTAGAAACTGAAATCAAACAGTTTTCAACTCAAAACTTTATTCTAGGTGATGTAACATCTGCACATAGGACCCCTTGTTCGAAAGGAGCTTCTGAACTCTCTCATACATTGAATTTGTCAGGTTTTGGATGGTTTCTGCTTTAATTGTTTTGCATGAGGACAGAATACCCTCCCAGAGCTGTTGCTTAGATGTGAACTGCCTCCCGCCATCATAGACACTCCTTTTGATGATGCTCCAGAGGTTCTCAATGGGGTTGAGGTCAGGGGAGCATGGGTGTCACACCATAAGTTTGTCCCCTTTTATGCCCATAGCAGCCAGAGATGCAGATGTGTTATGTGTAGCAATTCATATAGGTAATTTGGGAAAATCTGAGAAAATATTATTTGCATAATAATTTGGAACACAGTGTATACTATATAGACCAGGGATACACAGCTCCAGTCCTCAAGGGCCACCAACAGTGCATGTTTTCAGGATTTCCTTAGCATTGCACAAGGTGTTCAAATCATCACCTGTGCAGGTGATAACATCAGCACCTGTACAATACTAAGGAAATCCTGAAAACATGCACTGTTGGTGGCCCTTGAGGACTGGAGTTATGCACTTCTGATACAGAAAAAGGAGAGTGGAAAGGACTAATGTCTGTGTGTTATGTGTATGGGACACATAATAACAGGTAGCCTCCACCCACTAGCTCACAGACAACAAAATATTAGAGCTAGAAGAAGGGAAAGTTGTCGAAAAATGTAGGATAAAATTCATATATTGGCTAGAAATAATATAATTCCTCATATACACATGATAGCCTATTCTGATCAGTCACCTGAAATAACAGGTATGCTTTGTGATTATAAAATAACTAGATGGTGGCCCGATTCTAACGCATCGGGTATTTTAGAATATGTATGCAGCCGACCGGGCGCAATCAGCAGAGCGGTGTTTAAATTTTGCGCCAAAATCGCTGATTTTGCGCGGCCGGCGGTCGCGACCAATCAGCAGAGCGGGGTTTAAATTTGGCGCCAATACTGCTGATTGGTCGCGGCCGGCGACCGCGACCAATCAGCAGAGCGGTGTTTAAATTTGGCGCCAATAATGCTGATTAGTCGCGGCCGGCGACCGCGACCAATTAGCAGAGCGGTGTTTAAATTTGGCGCCAAAATCGGTGATTGGTCGCGGACGGCTACCGCGACCAATCAGCAGAGCGGGGTTTAAATTTGGCGCCAATACTGCTGATTGGTCGCGGCCGGCGACCGCGACCAATCAGCAGAGCGGTGTTTAAATTTGGCGCCAAAATTGATGATTGGTCGTGGCTGGCGACCGCAACCAATCAGCAGAGTGGTGTTTAAATTTGGCGCCAATACTGCTGATTGGTCGCGGCCGGCGACCGCTACCAATCAGCAGAGTGGTGTTTAAATTTGGCGCCAATACTGCTGATTGGTCGCGGCCGGCGACCGCGACCAATCAGCAGAGCGGTGTTTAAATTTGGCGCCTAAATCGCTGATTGGTCGCGGCTGGTGACCGCGACCAATCAGCAGAGCGGTGTTTAAATTTGGCGCCAATACTGCTGATTGGTCGCGGCCGGCGACCGCGACCAATCAGCAGAGCGGGGTTTAAATTTGGCGCCAATACTGTGGCGCCGTCCCTCCCTTCACACTTGCCGTCGGGAGATCAGCGGCCAAAGCCGCTGATCTCCCGACGGTAGCCACATGGGAGTCAGCGGCGCCGCAGGTCGGGGTACTTATGCTGCTAGCTGCCGGGAGATGAGCGGCTAGCGCCGCTCATCTCCTGGCTGCATCGCCGCTGACCTCTGTGCGGAGCGGTGTTTAAACTTGGCGCAAATCTCGCTGATTGGTCGCTGCCGCAAGCCGCGACCAATCTGCGAACCGTATTACTGAGGACCGGGCAGGGGCGCCGTCCCTCCCTTCACACTTGCCGTCAGGAGATCAGCGGGCCAAGCCGCTGATCTCCCGACGGTAGCCGCAAGGAGGTCAGCGGCGCCGCCCGTCGGGGTACTTGTGCTGCCAGCAGCGGGGAGATGAGCGGCTAGCGCCGCTCATCTCCCGGCTCCATCGCCGCTGACCTCCATCCCGCAGATGAGCCGCTAACGACCGCCATCTTTTTCTGAAATCCCGCGTCGCTGATTGGCCGCGGCCGGACCAATCAGCAACGCAGGATTTCCTGGACAGACAGACAGACAGACAGGATAAGACGATTATATATATTAGATTTAACATTATCAGTTCAAAACCTAATGATATCAGCTTAATAACACTGCCTCAAACTGTGTTAATAGAGTTCAGAAGGCATCTTACATATACAAAACAAATGTACATGGTTTATTCTGTGTTTTTAAAATCCAAGTGTATTGGAATAACATTGGTTCTGTATTATGCATCACAAAGATTATATTGCAACTATCATATCATACAATTTCGACAGTCCCTGTTTACAATATATCAGAATATTGAACAATCTTTTCTATTTTTTTTGTTCTTATTTTAATATATCTTGTCATGTGTTTTAAGTACACTGCTCAAAAAAATAAAGGGAACACTTAAACAACAGAATATAACTCCAAGTAAATCAAACTTCTGTGAAATCAAACTGTCCACTTAGGAAGCAACACTGATTGACAATCAATTTCACATGCTGTTGTGCAAATGGAATAGACAATAGATGGAAATTATTGGCAATTATCAAGACACACTCAATAAAGGAGTGGTTCTGCAGGTGGGGACCACAGACCACATCTCAGTACCAATGCTTTCTGGCTGGTCATTTTTGAGTGTTGGCTGTGCTTTCACACTCGTGGTAGCACGAGACGGACTCTACAACCCACAGAAGTTTCTCAGGTAGTGCAGCACATCCAGGATGGCACATCAATACGAGCTGTGGCAAGAAGGTTTGCTGTGTCTGTCAGCGTAGTGCCCAGAGGCTGGAGGCACTACCAGGAGACAGGCCAGTACACCAGGAAACGTGGAGGGGGCCGAAGGCAACAACCCAGCAACAGGACCTCTACCTCCGCGTTTATGCAAGGAGGAACAGGAGGAGCACTGCCGGAGCCCCGCAAAATGACCTCCAGCAGGCCACAAATGTGCATGTATCTGCACAAACGGTTAGAAACCGACCCCATGAGGGTGGTATGAGGGCCCGACGTTCACAGATGGGGGTTGTGCTCACAGCCCAACATCGTGCAGGACGCTTGGCATTTGCCACAGAACACCAGGATTGGCAAAGTTGCCACTGGTGCCCTGTGCTCTTCACAGATGAAAGCAGGTTCACACTGAGCACATGTGACAGACGTGATAGAGTCTGGAGAGCGTTCTGCTGCCTACAACATCCTTCAGCATGACCGCTTTGGCAGTGGGTCAGTAATGGTGTGGGATAGCATTTCTTTGGAGGGCTGCACAGCCCTCCATGTGCTCTCCAGAGGTAGCCTGACTTCCATTAGGTACCGAGATGAGGTCCTCAGACCCCTTGTGAGACCATATGCTGGTGCTGTTGGCCCTGGGTTCCACCTAATGCAGAACAATGCCAGACCTCATGTGGCTGGAGTGTGTCAGCAGCTCCTGCAAGATAAAGGCATTGAAGCTATGGACTGGCCCGCCCGTTCCCCTGACCTGAATCCGATTGAGCACATCAGGGACATCATGTCTCGCTCCATCCACCAACGTCACGTTGCACCACAGACTGTCCAGGAGTTGGCGGATGCTTTAGTCCAGGCCTGGGAGGCGATCCCACAGGAGACCATCCGCAACCTCATCAGGAGCATGCCCAGGCGTTGTAGGGAGGTCATACAGGCACGTGGAGGCCACACACAATACTGAGCCTCAGTTTGACTAGTTTTAAGGACATTACATCAAAGTTGGATCAGCTTGTAGTGTGTTTTTCCACTTTAATTTTGGGGGTGACTCCAAATCCAGGCCTCCATTGGTTAATAAATTTGATTTCCATTGATGATTTTTGTGTGATTTTGTTGTCAGCTCATTCAACTTTGTACAGAACAAAGTATTCAATGAGAATATTTCATTCATTCAGATCTAGGATGTGTTATTTGAGTGTTCTCTTTATTTTTTTGAGCAGTGTATATAAACTAGGTGCATTTCTCCTAAACACATTGTATTGGGTAGGGTAATGCTTATGTAACAACTGTATATACTGTGATACAAAATGTGTTGACGCGTTGCCTGGACCTGTGCTCAGCGCTGTACTATGGGGGTGTATGAGGACTTGACTGCAGAAGCAGTGTCATGTTCTATTTCGGTTAGTGCTGTCACTCTGTCCATTCTGGGATATGTGGGAGGCGCAGCCAAAATAACCAGACTAAATTCATCTATGTCAGTGGAGAAGAGTAATGAGAAAGAGGGAGAGCTTTTATCCAGATGTCTATATAACACAGCACCCTAAGAAACTCTGCCAAGAAATTGTAATAGCAACTTTTACTTTCATCAGCTTTCCTTTTCTCATATGACAAATTTGCAGGCATCTCCAAGATTGACAATACTATGCTTATACATATGCAGAGGCAGTACGCTTATCCTGTTACTTCTCGACGGGAAGTTAGGCTAATATGGCTAAGATTTAAAGGGGTATTCTCAAGTTATTAAATTACTTTAATTTGACAGTGTTAAAATAAGCAAGTTTGAAAAATAAATTAGTTTTTTTATGTGCTGTCATTCTCCTGCAATGACAACTTTTATCTTTCATAGCACAGTACAGTTGGTTTCCATGGAGCTCGGAAATTAGTGCCTGCCTAGACCATGGCCAAAAGTGTGCAATAGTTTTATTCCGGGAGAAAAGTTGACTCCTAACATACCAGTCAGTTCCTGACAAGTTGCTGTTATAAATCTCGCAAAATCACTAGCCCATTGAATCGGTTTCTCCCTGAGCAGGTCTCCTAATCACAGCTCTCACTGTCTGGAGTTATGTGCTTGTTCAAATGCAATGTTATTGCTTTTTCTAAATATGGTACCAATAGTGTAGACTCACAACAAACCACAGATAGCTGAATGTGTTACAGCAGAACTTGTGCTAAGCTTTATAGTTCTCCTAATACTACAGTTCTGGTCACCAGAACTGTCAGTCAAGGAGGAGTGCCATCCTGCCAGAAACCAGGAAGGAGAGACTTCATAGTTTGAGCTACTTAAGAGACAACTTGAGAATACCCATCTAAGCTGTACTTACACTGAAAGATAATCATGAATAAGCGTTTTTAAAAATGCTAATTTCACAATAACCTTTCAATGTCAACAGACCGCCGATCGCTCTATGAACAAGCAAAACGCTCGGAATGATCTTTTGCGAAGTGCAAAGAATCAATGTTCTCAGCCGTACATCGTCCTGCATAAACAGGACTCACACTGCCAAGAACCATAGCAGCCTATTCGCACTGTGCGTTCTCTAATAAATTGCTTACTACAATTTGCCTGTGTAAACAGACTACTAAACCACTGCTAAATCAGTGAAGGTTTACTGATTGGTTAGTGCCACCAGTAGGCTCATGCAAATGGATCCTTAGGATTTGCACACATGGCAGATTTTATACTGCAAATATTAAACTTTCTGCATGTTTTACACGCATGCTTTGCTTGCAGACTTCATCTTCATTTGTCTGTAACATGCAGGTGAGATTTGTTATATCTCATCTACGTTATTATAATGCTTACTTATATAGCACCATCATATACCACAGCACTTTACAGACTTTATTGTCGCTGTCTCCATTTGGGCTCACAATCTATATTCGCTATCAGTAGGTCTTTGGAATGTTGGAGGAAGAAAACCCACGCAAATACAGGGTGAACATACAAAATCCTTGCTGATGATGTCCATGATGGAATGTGAACCCAGGACCGCAGCACTGGAACGCAGCAGTGCTAACCACTCAGCCACCGTGCTGCCCATTACATGACATTGCTGGTATTGTATTATTTTCAGATTTACTGCTGGAAAAAAATCATGCAGCAAGCCCAAGGCAAATTGTGCATTTTTCCTTCGAGCTACATTTTTAAATTTCAGAAGCCTCTATTGTTCTATTGTTATTTGTATCAATGCAACAAAACAACCCTGAGTTGGTACGTGTTCATATCATTGTTCTTCCAAAGCAGTTTAGTAACTGGGAAATACAGATTGATAAGAAAATTACAAAGGATCAGCATGCTTTTTTTGTTTAAATAGTTGTATTACTGTTATTATTAACAAGGACTCCTTCCATTAAGATGCCATCCTCTCTTTCACTCTAAACTAATTTTCATTTATCCTTCACTCAGCTTATTCTCCTCCCTCCTCTTTGATTTTTGTTTATCTGTTCCTCCTCTTGTTCCTGCAGCCTGACACCAAACATCATGTGCCCCTGAAGCAATATGCCTCTATGCTACCTCCTTGTCATTGGACTCTATAAATTTCTGGGAACCTATGTATCTATTGCCATTACTCAACAGGACATATGACCCCAATAGTTACAAAATGAACCAGGTTTGTGAAACTGGGCCCATATGGCAAGATGTTTTGTTTCTGACTTGTAAACAAGTTGCATAAAATTCATATGGGCATAAAAAATATGAAATTGTAAATATTTATTAAAAAGGTTATTGCTTTTGTTGAATACAATTAATCATGCAAGTCCTTTCAATAATTTGAGTTTTTGTATTTTATTATGCAATTGATTAATATAGCAAATAATTAGAATTATGTAAAACTTAATTAGCCACGCCAATTTTTTCATCACAGGCATAGGATGTCACAAATAGTGTGAGTGAAAATTATGCTAATAAACGGAGACTCAAGCAAAAACTATAGTCGGTGGTTTGCACCTATTAAATTTAGATACATCCCAGATATATATAAAAAAACAGCAAAAAAGCAGCAACTATTAGACTGCAGGAAGAAGTAGTAGAAAGCTTTTCCATCTTGGATTTAACGATAAGTCTTGTATTCAAGAAAGCATTGACTGGTGCCAGAGCAAGGATGAAGGTCCGACAAATAATGTAAAGATTACAATACGTTGATAGAAGACAAGGTAGCAGGCAGGGAGGATAGGGAAGAACCTGTACAAGCGGCTTATTTGCAGAACTATTCAACAGCATTTTCTCTGAAACATAAACCCATATTTCTAAAGTTAAAGCCATGGATGTAGTCAGCATTACAATGGCCTTATACAGATGGCATTAGTTTGGGATAGAAAAACCTGATGACAGGTCCCCTTTAATGGTAAGTCACATAGAGTGTCTGCAGACTTGTGGCCTAAAGCCCCTTTAAAGAAGATAATATTTTAATTCAATATACACTTGTTGCTTGTTATCTAAAAAGTAAACACAAATGAAAAGTGAATATATTAAGAGTTGTTTACATATTCCTTACCTATTTTATTGAATATCCTAGATATTTGGCAAGCAATGAAGTTCCCACACTATGTCCATATTGTGGATTAAATTAATTTTAATAGCATTGTAGCCCTTCTAGGCCATCTATCTACAGTATATTAACATTTGCAAATAAGGTGCAAGTGTGGGAAGAATTGCAGTTATCCTATCATCTCCATTTATTATAATTTATTATTATAGCGCCATTCATTCCATAGCGCTTTACATGTGAAAATGAGTATACATAATAAAAAAACAAGAACAATATTCAAGAACAATACAAGTCATCGACTGATACAGTAGGAGAGAGGACCCTGCCCGCGAGGGCTCACAGTCTACAAGGAATGGGTTAGGATACAGTAGGTGAGGGTAGAGCTGGTAAAGCAGCGGTATGGTGGAGCGAGGGTTACTGCAGGTTGTAGGCTTGTCGGAAGAGGTGGGTCTTCAGGTTTCTTTTGAAGGTTTCCATGGTAGGCCACAGTCTGCTGTGTTGGGGTAGAGAGATCGGGAGAAATATTTTATGCGATTGTGAGAAGAGAAGATAAGAAGGGAGTAAAAAAGGAGATCTTATGAGGATCGGAGATTGCATGCAGGTAAGTACCGGGAGATTAGGTCACAGAAGTATGGGGGAGACAGTTTGTGGATGGTTTTGCGTGCCATGGTTAGAGTTTTCAACTGGAGTCTCTGAGCAATGGGGAGCCAGTGAACAGATTGGCAGAGAGGAGAGGCCGGGGAATAGTGGGGGGACACGTGGATTAGTTGGGCAGCAGAGTTTCGGATAGATTGGAGGGGTGTGAGAGCGTTAGAAGGGAGGCCATAGAGTAGGAGGTTACAGTAGTTGAGGCGGGAGATGATGAGGGCATGCACTAGTTTTTTTTGCAGATTCTTCATTGAGGAATGTACGGAAAGAGAATTTGATTTGGAGTTGACAGTGCCATGAAAAAGTATTCATACCTCTTGAAAATTTCCACATTTTTTCATGGAACAACCACACATTTAAATGTATTTTAAAGAAAGTAGCATCTATTTGTGACATGTTTTCTAAATATTTTGAAAATATATATCTGCATTTATATTCAGCCTCCCTGAGTCAATTCTTTGTAGGACCACCTTTTGCTGCCATTACTGCTGCAAGTCTTTTAGGGTATGTCTCTACCAGATTCACACATCTAGAAGTTGAAATTTTTGCTCAGTTTTTCTTTGCAAACTAGCTCTAGCTCAGTGATATGGGCTGGTGAACAGCAGTTGTCAAGTCTTGCAACAGATTCTCAATGGGATTTGGGTCTGGACATTGACTGGGCCATCCATACACATGTTAAGATCTAAACCAGTGTTTCCCAAACTCCAGTCCTCATAGCCCCCAACAGATTATGTTTTCTGGATTTCCTCAGTTTGCACAGGTGATGAAATTATTATCAAGGTATCAGAAATTGCCACAGGTTCTCTCAACTGTGCAACACTAGGGAAATCCTGAAAACAAGATCTGTTGGGGACCATGAGGAATGGAGTTTGGGAATCACTGATCTAAACCATTTCATTGTAGCAGTGGCATTATGTTTAGGGTCATTGTCCTGCTAGAAGATGAACCTACGCTCCAGTATCAAGTCTTTTGCAGCCTGTAACAGGTTTGCTCTGTATTTAGCTCCATCTATCTTCACCTTAGCTCGGCCCAGTTTCCCTGCCCCTGCTGAAGAAAAGCATCCCCAGAGTATGATGCAGCCGGCACCATGTTTGACGGTGGCAATGGTCCTTTCAAGGTGATGTGAAATGTTAGTTTTCCACCACAAATAGAGTTTTGAATTTTGCCCAAAAAGTTCTACTTTTGTCACATATGACCAGAACAACTTCTTCCACATGTTAGCTGTTTTCCTTTCATGGCTTTTTGCAAACTGCAAATGAAACATCTTATGGCTTGCTTTCCAAAATGTCTTTCTTCTTGCCACTCTTCCATAAAGGGCAGATTTGTGGACTATACGACTTAGGCTACAGTCACACATTCAGTATTTGGTCAGTATTTCATATCAGTATTTGAAAGTCAAAACCAGGACTGGATGAAAAATGCAGAAGTGGTCCACGTGTTTCTATTATACTTTATCTCTGATTGTTCCTCACCTGGTTTTGCCATACAAATACTAATGTAAAATACTGATCAAATACTGATAGTGCTATGTTCACACATTCAGTATCTGGTCAGTATTTCACATCAGTATCTGTAAGTCAAAACCAGGAGTGGGTGAAAAATGCAGAAGTGGTGCATGTGTTTCTGACGCGCCCCCTGGGCCAGTGCTGTTTGGGGATTACCCGGAGCCGGATCAGATGGGGGTTGTAGTCTCCGAGTGGCGGCGACCCGGTCCGTGCCCAGGGTGTCAAACTCAGTGTGTGGCAGTCTTTACAGATGTTATTAGCTGTTCTTAGTGTCGACTACGCCACCCGTTGATTTGCGGTCAAAAGGCCGCCCCTGCAGCAGGGTCCGCTGAGGCTGGTGGTATATGTGCAGCTGTGGTAGTATAACCCCCAACGGGAGGGGTATAGCCTCAGGGGGTCAGGTGTAGAGGATGGTGGTAGTGGTGGTGCAGTGTGGATGGTAAGAAGACTCAGAGTCGGGCTGTGCAGTTCAGGGTTTTTACTTACTGCTGTTCTGTTGGTCACTCTGGCCTTGAGTGACCGCCCGAGCCGTGCTGCGTCCACCAGGTCCTGGACTCGGCCAACCCCCAAGCAATTCTGGAGCGTGGTCCTGAGCTCCCTTTCTGACTGTCCTCTCTACTGGCCTTTCCCACCAGGGGTCCACTTATGTCCGGCTCCCTCGGGTCTCCTGTTGGGTGAACCTTCTTTGGCTTCCCTGACCCTATGCTCGGTGTGCCTTCTTAGTGGACTTGGTGAGGGGCTGCTCCACATGTAATGTCGCAGCCTCCGGTTCTTAGTTGAGGGTAGTTTCTCTCCTCCACTAATTTGGGATCCAGTTCCCTTGCGTGCCAACCCTTCACCCTTCTGGTTGTATACTGGGTTCTTGGGGTTCCTTCTTCTCCCCCTCTGGGTCCTTCTCTTCTCCTCTCTCTCTTCTCTCTGCAGGCGCTCCTGGACCTCTCTCAGGACTGACTGACCCTCTACAGAAGACTGACCCTGATCTAAGATGGTGCCCACCTTATATACTCCCTCTATGTGTGAGCTCAGGTGACCAGCACCCAATGAGCTCCTAGCCTTACCCAGACTGCTCCCCCTATCTGCCCCTACACTACTGGGATGTTCCACCCCCCTCCCACTCCAGCCAGGGACAGACACTGTCGTACCTGCACATATACTGGTGGGAGTACCGTCGGTCTGTCCCCCGGAAATGGGATGTATGTAGTGTATGCAGCTATCTGAGCTCAGTCCCACACTCCATCCTTACCCGGGAGTGGAATACCACACCTCTGGCTTGAGGTGTAATACCCCTGTAGCAGCCGAGTCCTCAGGGTGCTACATTTCTATTATACTTTTCCTCTTGATTGTTCCACTCCTGATTTTGGCTTACAAATACTGCGGTAAAATACTGACCACATACTGAATGTGGGAACGTGGCCTAATAGTTGTCCTGTGGAGAGATTCTCTCACATGAGCTCCTCCAGAGTGACCATGGCTGCTTCTCTAATTAATGCTCTCCTTGCTTGGGATGTCAGTTTAGGTGTACGGCCATTTCTCGGTAGGTTTGCAGTTGTGCCATACTCCTTCCATTTTTAATGATGGATTGAACAGTGCTCTGTGAGATGTTCAGAGCTTGGCTATTTTTTATAACCTAACTCTGTTTTACTCTTCTCCACAACGTTATCCCTAATCTGTCTGATGTGTTCCTTGATTTTCATGATGCTGTTTGATCCCTAATGTTCTCAAACAAACCTCTGAGGCCTTCACAGAACAGCTGTCATTATACTGAGAATAAATTACACACAATTGGACTCAATTTACTAACTATGTGACTTCTCGAGGCAAATAGTCACTCAGGATTTTATTTAAGGGTATCATACTACAGGGGGGTGAATACAGACGCACGTCACAATTTTCAGATTTTATTTATTATTAGTGACGAGTGAGTATGTTCTATTAACCCTTTCGGCGAGAATGCTCGGGTGCTCGCCGAGTATCTTCAGCGCGCACAGGTGTTATGTTTGAGTTGCGCTGTGTGCATGATTTGCGACTGTTTGACAGCTTTAATACATGTGAGGAATGCCTAAGAAACAGGCATTCCTCACATGTATTAAAGCTGTCAAACAGTCGCAAATCATGCACACAGCACAACTAAAACATAACAACCGAGCACGCTGAAGATACTCGGTGAGCACCCGAGCATGCTCGTAAATCTTGAGTAACGAGCATGCTCGCTCATCATTATTTATTATGTTTTCTTATATAGTGGCATCATATTCCACAGTACTTTACAGATAATGTCATCGATGTCCCATTGGTGCTTACAATCTAAATTCCCTATCAGTATGTCTTTGGAGTGTGGGAGTACCAGGAGGAAACCCACCCAAACACGGGGAGAACATACAAAATGCTTACAGATGTTGTCCTTGGTGGAATTTATATTTTATGTGAGTATATCACATAAAATCTAAATAAAATACATTTAAATTTGTGGGTATAGCATGAAAAAATGTGGAAAAGTTCACTGGACATGAATACTTTTTTAAATCACTGTACTGTAAGCATAAGGTGCAAATGATAATAGAACTTATAGTTGCTATGCATCTATGCTTTTCGGGAACTGTTTGTTTGGATGCCTATCAAAGAAAAACAAGTTCACATAATGCAGAGCTACCCTGTTTACAGAGTGTGTTCCCACAGATTACTCATTGCTCCATGTGACAGCTCAAAGAACTGTCAGGGACCACAAGAAACCTGAACCTACAGGACAGACAAAGGAATGTGCGACATGTCCGTCCCCACCATATGCATGTGACCAGCACACAAGTTATATATAGGATAGTCAGAGTGGGGCAGAGAAATCACAAGCTAACCCTGGAGTATGAGACTTGCACAAAAGAGATAATTCATAGGTAGGACTTCTGGGACAAAAGCTACATACAGGAAAGAAGAACATCTTCATCGGTGTGAAAAGACTTATTCAAAGTGTGAGAAAAATTTCAAGGTCGAAGGCCTTGGAAAAAAAGATTTGTAAAGGACTATGGATTACAATGCAGACATTATCCGGGACAATAATCCCATGGACAGCTTAGAAAAACAGCTCATTTGTCCCATTTGCCTTGAAATGTTCAATAAACCGGTGGTGATCCTTCCATGCCAACACAACTTGTGTCGGAAATGTGCCAATGATGTATTTCAGGTAAAGAGATGCAAGATCTATCAATATACCAATGCATAAATGTTTTACATTTCATGTTCGGTGTGTATGTGCTATACGGTATCTGGTCTACAGACTCATCATGTCGACCATACAATAATTTTTTTTTACTTTTTTCCATAGAATTTTTGCCAATTGCCTGGCTTCTTTTTTTGTATGCAGATGTACCTATTGCTATCTTCAGAATATTATCCTAAAAATACAAGAATAATTTATACTTATGTTTTGGTAATGATCATTATGAGATATAGAGATTTTCATTATTGAACACCTTTTTTTATTTTATAATTGTAGGCTGGAAACCCATATTGGCCCACACGAACTTCTGTGTCCGGTGGGAAATTTCGCTGCCCAACATGTCGTCACGAGGTCATTTTAGACCGCCATGGCGTTTATGGGCTTCAAAGGAACCTGCTTGTAGAGAACATTATAGACATCTACAAACAGGACTGCACCAGGTAAGCAGCCCAAGAATAAGATAAAATATCATTTCTAAATGTTCTAACAGTTATTATTCTATATCTGTTTATAATGAATTTGCTTCATTTTCTTAATGGCTATTAGACCTGAGAAAAAAAATGAAAATCATCCTATGTGCGAGAAGCATGAAGATGAGAGGATAAACATCTATTGTATAAGCTGCCAAGTACCAACTTGCTCCATGTGTAAAGTGTTTGGAGCTCATAAAGACTGTGAAGTTTCCCCCCTGGAGAACGTATACCAGACTCAGAAGGTGAGCTGTACACAATGGCCTTGCAATGTGGCATGCTCGTACAAATAAATCTGCTCTCTCTCATTTTACTGAAGCATTCACCACGCCACAGAGGGCTGTCAGTGTATCAACGCTGCACACAAGTAGCACCCAGCCAAGTCACCTGTTATATTTAGAAAGCGTTGAGACTGCAGCCAGGTCTCACAGGGGACACAGCTGTGTGGGGGTGTGAAGCTGAACAGGTTGGAAGGGGACATTTGAGATAAAAGCTATTAATGGTTGTACAATATTAATACTTAGTCATTTAAAGATTTTTTTTTATCAAAAAATGCATTTCAAAAATTCTATTTAAATAAATACAAAGTGCTTCTATCCATTTTGGCTTATTTTAAATGTATACATTTGGGAAGTACTTTGTCATGTTGTACACACAGTACATTTTGCAGGCCAGCATGTTCTAGAGCAAGATCCGCTAAGCAAGGCCATTTAAAGTTTTGTAGAAAAGTATTCAGTATAACGTGTAGTTTATAATGGGTTTAAAGAGTAACAATTTTTTTTTTTTAAATACTGAACAGTATTTGGAATGTTATGAATTTTTGGAATATACTTCATTATCTTACTATTACCATGCTGAAAGTGATGATTTATCTGCCCAGTAACATTGCGTAGGGTGCTTTCACATAGCATTCAGGCACCCGTTCCTTGGTCCCATTGAGGCTTGCATCCGATCCTCCAGCAAAATGAGATTTGGACGTATGCACCAGCGGGGCCATAGATTGTAACAGTGCCTGCAGACCGAATGTGCGCTCTGACGTTCATCATTTTCCGGAGTCTACACCTACTGGAGGAGGACATTCAGCAGTAGACTAGTCAAAGCCCTCATTAGCATGGCAAACAGGGACATTATCAATCATATTTTAAAGAATTATATAACTGAATTATGTTGTACAGGGCTGGTTAGGCAGGTTTAATCACACATACAGTAGAGAAAATAACTGCCGATTTTGCAAGTTTTCCCACCTACAAATAATGGAGAGGTCTGTAATTTTTATCAAGTACACTTCAACTGTGAGAGACAGAATCTAAAAAAAAATCCAGAAAATCAAATAGTTTGATTTTTACATAATTAATTTGCATTTTATTGCATGAAATAAGTATTTGATACAATAGAAAAACAGCACTTAATATTTGGTACAGAAACCTTTGTTTGCAATTACAGAGGTCAGATGTTTCCTGTAGTTCTTGAGCAAGTTTGCACATTCTGCAGCAGGTATTATGGCCTGCTCCTCCATACAGATCTTCTCCAGATCTTTCAGGTTTCGGGGCTGTCACTGGGCAACATTGAGTTTCAGCTGCCTCCAAAGATTTTTTTAATGAGCTCAGGTCTGGAGACTGGCTGGCCATGTCAGGAACTTGAAATGCTTCTTACGGAGCCACTCCTTAGTTGCCCTGGCTGTGTGTTTTGGGTCATTATCATGCTGGAAGACCCAGCCACCACCCATCTTTAATGCTCTTACTGACCCCATCCATCCTCCATATGATGCAGTTGTTCTGTCCACATTGCAGAAAAGCACCCCCAAAGTATGTTTCCCCCACCATGTTTCACGGTTGGGACAGTGTTCTTGGGGTTGTACTCATTCTTCTTCCTCTAAACGCGGCGATTGGATTTGATACACAGAAGCTCTATTTTGTTCTCATCTGACCACATGACCTTCTCCCTTGCCTTCTCTGGATCATCCAGATGGTCATTGGCGAACTTCAAACGGGTTTGGACATGTGCTGGCGTGAGCAGGGGGACCATGTGTGCCCTGCAGGATTTTAATTCACAATGGTGTAGTGCGTTACTATTAGTAATGTTTAAGACTGTCCCAGCTCTCTTCAGGTCATTGACCAGGTCTTCCCGTGTAGTTCTGGGCTGATTCCTGACCTCTCTCAGAATCATCCTTACTCCAGGAGGCAAGATCTTGCGTGGAGCCCCAGACCAAGGAAGATTGACTGTCATATTGTGTTTCTTCAATTTTCTAATAATTGCTTCAACAGTTGTTGCATTCTCACCAAGCTGCTTGCCTGTAGGCCATCCCAGCTTTGTGCAGATCTACAATTTTTTTTCCTGAGATAGCTCTTTGGTCTTGGCAATGGTGGAGAGGTTGGAGTATCATTGATTGAGTGTGTGGACAGGTGTCTTTTATACAGGTAACAATTTCAAACAGGTGCAATTAATACAGATAATGAGTGCAGAGTAGGAGAGCATCTTAAAGAAAAACTAACAGGTCTGTGAGAGACAGAATTCTTGCTGGTTGGTAGGTGATCAAATACTTTCTTCATGCCATAAAATGCAATGTAATTATTTAAAAATCATACGATGGGATTTTCTGGTTTTTATTTTAGATTCTGTCTCTCACAGTTGAAGTGTACCTACATTAAAAGTTACAGACCTCTCCATTCTTTGTAGGTGGGAAAACTTGCAGTGTATCAAATACTTATTATCCCCACTGTAGGGGAATGCTGCTGGGCTGGAGGGCATGGGAGACCGGAAAGGTTCCCTTTAAATAAAAAAAAAGTTTAGTTACCCTTAAAATTCCTACTAATTATAGCTTTCGTTTCCCGTTGAGCGGTCTTACAGTTATCGAGTTGGCATGCCAACCTGACCCCATTGCCCAGAATCAACAAGGATGAGGTAAAATACAAATAACACAGTGTAGTTTCCTACAATAATATACAGTCATGGCCAAAAGTATTGAGAATGAGACAAATAGTAATTTTTTCAAAGTTTACTGCTTCATTTTTTGTAATGGCAATTTGCATATACTCCTGAATGTCAAAGAGTGATCAGCTTAACAGCAATTACTGTACTTGCAAAGTCAATATTTGCCCAGAAAATGAACTTTAACCCCCAAAACACATTTCAACATCACTGCAGTCCTGCCTTAAAAGGAGCAGCTAACATCGTTTTAGTGATTGATCCATTAACACAGGTGTGGGTGTTGATGAGGACAGGGCTGGCGATCAATCAGTCATGATTAAGTAAGAATGACATCACTGGACACTTTAAAAGGAGGCTGGTTCTTGGTATCATTGTTTCTCTTCAGTTAACCATGGTTATCTCTAAAGAAACACGTGCAGCCATCATTGCACTGCACAAAAATGGCCTAACAGGGAAGAGTATCGCAGCTACAAAGATTGCACCTCAGTCAACAATCTATTGCATCATCAAGAACTTCAAGGAGAGAGCTTCCATTGTTGTCAAAAAGGCTCCAGGGCGCCCAAGAAAGACCAGCAAGCGCCAGGACCGTATCTTAAAACTGTTTCAGCTGCGGGATCGGACTACCAGCAGTGCCGAGCTTGCTCAGGAATGGCAGCAGGCTGGTGTGAGTGCTTCTGCACGCACTGTGAGGCGGAGACTCTATGAGCATGGGCTGGTTTCAAGGAGGGCAGCAAAGAAGCCACTTCTCTCCAGAAAAAACATCAGAGACCGACTGATATTCTGCAAAAGGTACAGGGAGTGGACTGCTGAGGACTGGGGCAAAGTCATTTTCTCTGATGAATCCCCTTTTCGATTGTTTGGGACATCTGGAAAACAGCTTATTCGGAGAAGAAGAGGTGAGCGCTACCACCAGTCTTGTCTCATGCCAACTGTAAAGCATCCTGAAACCATTCATGTGTGGGGTTGCTTCTCAGCGAAGGGAATCGGCTCACTCACAGTCTTGCCTAAAAACACAGCCATGAATAAAGAATGGTACCAGAATGTCCTCCAAGAACAACTTCTCCCAACCGTCCAAGAGCAGTTTGGCGCCCAACAATGCCTTTTCCAGCATAATGGAGCACCTTGCCATAAAGCAAAGGTGATAACTAAATGGCTCATGGAACAAAACATAGAGATTTTGGGTCCATGGCCTGGAAACTCCCCAGATCTTAATCCCATTGAGAACTTGTGGTCAATCATCAAGAGACGGGTGGACAAACAAAAACCAACAAATTCTGGCAAAATGCAAGCATTGATTATGCAAGAATGGACTGCTATCAGTCAGGATTTGGTCCAAAAGTTGATTGAGAGCATGCCAGGGAGAATTACAGAGGTCTTGAAGAAGAAGGGGCAACACTGCAAATATTGACTTGCTGCATTAACTCATTCTAACTGTCAATATAACCTATTGGTACTCATAATATGATTGCAATTATATTTCTGTATGTGATCTAAACATCAGACAAACAATAATAAAAAACAGAGGCCAGCAGATCATGTGAAAATATAATTTTGGTGTCATTCTCAAAACTTTTGGCCATGACTGTATATAGATAAAATATAAACCTTCTCAGAGCATACAGGTTCATAGTAACTGCTGGCAGATAAAACATTTAGCCAACAGTTATCTAAACATGTATAGTTTTGGATTGATATATCTACGT
Organism: Phyllobates terribilis; assembly: GCF_046119375.1. Lineage (NCBI taxonomy): Eukaryota > Metazoa > Chordata > Amphibia > Anura > Dendrobatidae > Phyllobates > Phyllobates terribilis. Next base: position 643,000,506 of record NW_027362762.1, read on the forward strand.
TGAGTTGCTTTTCCTCTTTGTCTAAGGGGATTAAAGGTCATCATACATTATAGACCAACGTCAGCTAAACTCGCTGATTTTTTAAGGATTTGTCTACAGTTTAATGTGTTTGGGGGTCTCCAAAGAGAAGAATCAATTCAAATTACCAATTCTTTTGTTCTCTTAGCATTAAGCTGCCTCTTGAGGACTATGGCAGCGACTCTCTCAGAGAAAACAGGAGTGTTCTGCTCTCTTAGGGTATGATAACATGTTGCATTTTGCAGCATATTTTTTCCGCAACCAATATGTTGGCAAGAATATGTGGGTTTTTCACCCATTCATTTTAATGGATGAAATGGGCTGTAAAAGCACTGAAAGAATTGATATGCTCCATCTTGTCAAAAACTAAGCAAGGGCTTGAAGTACAAATGTGAAAAAACAAAGCATCTGCATGAGATTTCAGAAATGTAATTGATCATGTTGGTGACGCACCCCCTGGGCCATATTCTTTAGGGGAATACCCGGAGCCGGATCAGATGGGGGTTGTAGTCTCCGAGTGGCTGTGACCCGGTCCGTGCCCAGGGTGTCAAGCTCAGTGTATGTGGCAGTCCTACAGATGTTACAAAGTTCGTTATGTTGACTACGCCACCCGTTGGATTGCGGTCACTACGGCCGCCGCTGCAGCAGGGTCCGCTGAGGCTGATGGTGTTGGTGCAGCCTTAGATAGTATAACCCCCAACGGGAGGGGTATGGCCTCAGGGGGTCAGGTGCAGAGGATGGGGGTTGTGGTGGTGCAGCGTAGATGATAATTAAAGACAGAGTCGGGTTGTGCAGTTCAGGGTGTTTACTTACTGCAGATATTCCGGTCACTCCGGCCTTGAGTGACCACCCGAGCCGTGCTGCGTCCACCAGGTCCTGGATTCAGCCAACCCCCAAGCAAGTCCGGAGCGTGTCCCTGAGCCCTCCTTCTTGTCCTTTCTTCTGGCCGTCCCCACCAGGGATCCACCTAGGTCCAGCTCCCTCGGGCCTTCTGTTGGGAGACCCTTGGCCTTGGGTTCCCTGACCCTACACGTGGTTTGCCTTCAGGGTGGATGTGGTGGGTGGCCGTGGCAGATCCTGCCCACGGCCTCCGGTCTCTGGCTGAGGTATGCTTTAGCCCCCACCAGTTTGGGATCCGGTACCCTGTTGCCAACTCTTCACCCTAGGGTTGTACTTGGGTTCTCAGAGTTCCTTCTGTCTCCCCCTCTGGGTCTTTCTTTCTCTCCTCTCTCACTCTCTCTGGGCCTTGGGCTGCTCTGCTCCTCTGCTTTCCTCCACTGCTCTGCAAAAGGCTGACTGACTGACCCTGATCTTTGATGGTGCCCACCTTAAATACTCCCTCTATGTGTGAGCTCAGGTGACCAGCACCCAATGAGCTCCTATCTTTACCCAGGCTGCTCCCCCTATCTGCCCCTACACTACTTGGGATGTACCACCCCCCTCCCACTCCAGCCAGGAACAGACTCGGTCGTACCTGCACATTTCTAAGTGGGAGTACCGTCGGCCTGTTCCTCGGAAATGGGATGTATGTAGTGCATGCAGCCTACCGAGCTCAGGTCCACACTCCATCCTTACCCGGGAGTGGAATATCACACCTCTGGGTTGAGGTGCAATACCCCTGTAGCAGCCGAATCCTCAGGGTGCTACATTCCCCCCTGGTAAATCACAGCACGTCCTCGGGCTGTAAGAACAAAACACCACAAAACATACAAATTTTTGCATAAACATATAAAACATCATTCAAAACATTATATATATATATATCAATAAAACTTTTCATATAAAACATTCTTGTAGACTTTTCTTCGCTTCTAGCTCCTCCTCCGGTCACTGTGCAACGCGTGACCGGGTAAAGTGCGACAGTCTCTTCTTGAAAAATGGTTTTCCTATAAAACCGGTAGGGGGCGCTTTAGGACGCGCAACTATATACAAAAGGGAAGGTGGCCGCTCTCAGTCCTCGGCCAGGTATTAGGGAGGAATGACCGCTCTCAGTCCTCGGTCAGTGGGATTTAAGGGATAAACGGGTAAACAGTTCACACTTGCTGGTCCCAACGGGGACTATGATAGCAGCAGTAACAGTTCACGGTGCCCCGACGGGCAACTATATACAGCTTCTGCTTCGCTGTACTTAACGACGACGTCCTCCTGCTCTTTCTTTATGGTTTCCTTTAGCTTCAGACCCGTCCGGGTCCTCTTGTTCTTCCCCCTCACACCGCAGCTCTTCCTCCGTCAGGCGATGCACATGGAGGGCGTAGGGTCCTTTGGCACACTTGTGCCGGGTGAAGGTGACCTCGTCCCCGATGTAAAGGTCACGACCTCTGTGTCCCTCCGGTAGGTGGGACTCAACGTCTCTCCTGGTCACGAAGACGTCGCCTAGGGTGCGGTGGTCTCGGATGAAGCCCCATCCATGCTGCATGTTAAACTTGATCACAGTCCCGGTGGTGCGGGGACTATGCGCTGCACGGGGGTCTCTCCTGGCCCGGCTCTTCTGCTCCGCGCTCCTTATTTGAGCTTGCTGTTCCCGGACCCGCCTCTCTCTCCGCTCCCTCTCGAAGACCTCGAGCTGTTGGCGGCAGCACTCAGCACGCTCCGCTGCAGCTGCCCGAGTCTCCTGAGTGAACCCCATGAGGTCTTCTCCGGTGGGGTCCCACTCAAACTGGGTCTCTTCTAGCGGGGGCGAGATCCTCCTCACGGGCTTTGGAGCCGGGATCAGGGGTGCACACATGGCCCCAGCCTTCCTCTGCCGTTCCAGTTCATGATATTCCTGGGGCCAGATGAAAGGCTGCCCATCCGGGCACGTGTGTTGGGTAAACAGGTCCTCTCCCAGATGCGGCACTCTTGGTCTTATGGGCGCGGTGGTGTTAGCGCCCGGGTTGCCCGGGCCTTGCGGCCAGGCCTGGGGTATCTGGAAGGTGAAGGGCACCGTAAGGACGGCGGCGCCCTGGGCTACTTGGCCCTGCGACCAGGCCGGTGGCTCCGCGGAGGTAGGGGGCGCTGTTGGTATTGCGGCGCCCGGGGGTACTAGGCCTTGCGACCAGGCTGGTGGTACTTCCTGCTTGGTCACGCTCGGGGTCGAGGCGTGTGACGTCACAGGGGTCGCGGCTCCCGTTTGAGGCCTAGTCTGCGGCGGTGACGTTGCAGCGACGGGCACGGCAGGATAGACTTCGGGCTCTGCGACGGGGAGCTGGGGCAGGTACGCGGTTTCCCGGTTTGGGGTATAGACGTCCCCTTTACCTGCCTCCACTCGTTCGGCTCCCTTCTCGGCGCCGTCTCCGGCCTTCAGTCCTCCCGCGCCATCCTCAGAGGCGGTCTGTCTCCTCGTCTCGGGTGGCGTGCTCCGCTGACAGGTCTCGGTCTGCTGGGCCATCTCACGGCTCCACTCCGCCAACGTCTCTCGCTGCACCCGGGCCATCCTCCTTGCGAGGCCCTCCAGAGCGGTCTGCGCACACTCCCGGTCTCGGGGGAGCTGTGCTAGGACCTCCACTAGGCCTAGTGGGGTCGTTGTTTCCAGCAGGCTCCTGACCAGCGGGTCGGTGCTGCTCTGCTCTCCTACAGTTGTCTCCAGCAGGCTCCTGGCCAGCGGGCCGGTGCTGCTCTGCTCTCCCTCCTCTGTTTCTAGCAGGCTCCTGGCCAACGGGCCGGTGCTGCTCTGCTTTCTCGCCATCTCCGGGTAAGCTCCTCCGATACTCTTCTCCAGGCTTCTTGCCTCCGGGTGCGCTCTCTCCAGACTGCTCCAAGCGACACCCATCTTTGTTCTCTCCTTTCGTCTCCTCCCCCTTCGAGGGCGGTCCCGGGGCCACTTGGTGATTGTCAGCTCCAGGGGCTGTTCTTTCACGCTGACAGACACCTCTAGCATCACAGTCTCTGTTGGTGGGGGCGGTTTCCACTTTTGGCGCCATTTTCGGTCCTGGCCCACGATGGGAGGTGGCCTCTTGCCACCCTCTGGCACGCCCATAATGGCGTCCGCTCTTCCAAGGCGGGAAACCTTTGGAAATGGCGGGAATCGTCTCCCAGTGGCGGGAAACTCTGCAGATGGCGGGAAAACACTGTTAATGGCGGACAACCGGCGGGAAACGACCTGTGATGGAGTCCGATGGCGGGGACCCTCCGGAACAGGCAGGAGACTTCTTTTTGAGGTAAACTCGTTCTTTTCTTCAGGCACGCAGTACCCGGTTGTTGTGGGCACGTAATCCTGCCGACTACGCCAAAGCTGACGCGCCCCCTGGGCCATATTCTTTAGGGGAATACCCGGAGCCGGATCAGATGGGAGTTGTAGTCTTCCGAGTGGCTGTGACCCGGTCCGTGCCCAGGGTGTCAAGCTCAGTGTATGTGGCAGTCCTACAGATGTTACAAAGTTCGTTATGTCGACTACGCCACCCGTTGGATTGCGGTCACTACGGCCGCCGCTGCAGCAGGGTCCGCTGAGGCTGATGGTGTTGGTGCAGCCTTAGATAGTATAACCCCCAACGGGAGGGGTATGGCCTCAGGGGGTCAGGTGCAGAGGATGGGGGTTGTGGTGGTGCAGCGTAGATGATAATTAAAGACAGAGTCGGGTTGTGCAGTTCAGGGTGTTTACTTACTGCAGATATTCCGGTCACTCCGGCCTTGAGTGACCACCCGAGCCGTGCTGCGTCCACCAGGTCCTGGATTCAGCCAACCCCCAAGCAAGTCCGGAGCGTGTCCCTGAGCCCTCCTTCTTGTCCTTTCTTCTGGCCGTCCCCACCAGGGATCCACCTAGGTCCAGCTCCCTCGGGCCTTCTGTTGGGAGACCCTTGGCCTTGGGTTCCCTGACCCTACACGTGGTTTGCCTTCAGGGTGGATGTGGTGGGTGGCCGTGGCAGATCCTGCCCACGGCCTCCGGTCTCTGGCTGAGGTATGCTTTAGCCCCCACCAGTTTGGGATCCGGTACCCTGTTGCCAACTCTTCACCCTAGGGTTGTACTTGGGTTCTCAGAGTTCCTTCTGTCTCCCCCTCTGGGTCTTTCTTTCTCTCCTCTCTCACTCTCTCTGGGCCTTGGGCTGCTCTGCTCCTCTGCTTTCCTCCACTGCTCTGCAAAAGGCTGACTGACTGACCCTGATCTTTGATGGTGCCCACCTTAAATACTCCCTCTATGTGTGAGCTCAGGTGACCAGCACCCAATGAGCTCCTATCTTTACCCAGGCTGCTCCCCCTATCTGCCCCTACACTACTTGGGATGTACCACCCCCCTCCCACTCCAGCCAGGAACAGACTCGGTCGTACCTGCACATTTCTAAGTGGGAGTACCGTCGGCCTGTTCCTCGGAAATGGGATGTATGTAGTGCATGCAGCCTACCGAGCTCAGGTCCACACTCCATCCTTACCCGGGAGTGGAATATCACACCTCTGGGTTGAGGTGCAATACCCCTGTAGCAGCCGAATCCTCAGGGTGCTACATTGGTACTGTAAAATGCTGTGTATTTTACGCACCAAACAAGCTACGTAAAATAAGAATCAAAGACGCCACTATTGTATATTCCCCTATAGGAACACAGGAGCACTCCTGTGTATGGGGATGACGGTGGAGATACATGTTGTCCTAACAATCGGCTAACCATTGTCTGTCATTGTGTATGGGGGGCTTAATATTTGAAACACTTGTTGATCTCCTCATAGACCTCTCCAGTATCTTTCCAATCATATTTTTATTAATCTGTTACATCTTTGTTCATCTGTTAGTATCACCCTGACTATTGATTGTTGTTGTGTTGCACTTTTTCATTATCATTTCCATATGTTTGTTTGTTGCAACACACTCCAATGCAACACAGAAGTCACATAAATGAAAAGGTTTTTATTGTTGTCAATTGTTATATAAAAATATTATATAAATGATTAATTATGTGAGGGTTGAGACTAAACTAATGTCACCTAAAAAGGTAATAAGTGTTATTATTATTATTTTTTTAACAAAAATGACATGTAGATTATGACTGATCTTTTGATTATGTACAGAATATTGTTCTCTCCCATACTCATGAAAAGGCAAAAAACAACATTTTTAGCAAAAACCTTCTGAAACATATAGTCATATGTAGGTATCCATGTCAGAGCCCCTGTGATCCCAAAATGGAAATGGCTACTGTGCTTGGTAAAACATTCACCTATTTGGAAAAATTCTGGCTCATCAGTTCCAAGATGCTGTACCACCGATTTCAACCCAGCAGCAGTACAAAAATAGTGGCTGTGATGTTGCTCTGACCTTTTCAGCACACATTATATATGTTATGATTTTCTTACAATGACGTTAATACATTTCTTACTTTTATGTGGTTAACAGACAGAACTCAATGGCTGTATATCAATGCTGGTCGCTGGTAATGACAGAATTCAGACTATAATTAACCAACTGGAAGAGTCCTCTAAGACAATAAAGGTAGAAACAGAAAACATGGTCATGCAATGTACAAAAATTGTGCACGCTATACTATGCATGCAGTTCCAGTAGTGGTACAACAGTCTTCCTAAATGTGAAAAATGTGTACAGTGTGTCCCTAGGTCTATGTCTGCCATTCACTCTAACTGAAAAACAAGTTCCCTTTTGCAAACACCTGTAAACGGTCAACTTTGCATTTTAAGAGTTGATGCAATGATATACCAGCCACCTATATGTCAAAAGGCACGTTTGCTAATAATAGTCTTTAGGCATTTTAGATATATGGATTCAGAAATATGTTTGAATTAATTTATGTTAATTTCCCAGGTTTACAGCTAAACTTATTTTTAAGCTCTAGTGATAAGCATTAAGAATAAAAATTGGCACATGGTTCTTGGGGCATTGGTCCATTTTTTCACATTTCAATAAGCGATAAAAAGAGCTTTCCAGGCTGGGCAGGAGAAGCTTGAATTTTTGGGATCTAAACATTTTTCTTTACCTAATTCATAGGAGAGCAGTCAAAAGAAGAGGGAATCTGTCAATGAATTATTTGTGGAACTAAACAGAGTGATTGAGCAGAAGAAGACAGACCTTGTGGAGAGGATATCTCATGCTGAGGAAGAAAAGCTAGATTTTGCAAGGTCCCTCATTGTTAAATATCAGGAACAACTTCAATCCTCATCTGACCTATTACAAAGTGCGCTTCAAGCGGTGGAGCAGACTGGTCATGCCACTTTTCTTCTGGTGAGTCATTACAGAGCATATGGTCAACAGATGGCCATAACTTTTGATGGCCATAATAGTACAACAACCTAAGGCCACATTCATACATTCAGTATTTGGTCAGTATTTTACCTCAGTATTTGTAAGCCAAAATACAGAAGTGGAACAGTCAGAGGAAAAGTATAATAGAAACACATCACTACTTCTGTATTTATCACCCACTCCTGGTTTTGGCTTACACATACTGAGGTAAAATACTGACCAATACTGGCCTAATAGTCTAGAAAGCTGGACATGAGTTTATGTAAGGCTATGCGTACAAGTGTGTTTGTTGCGGAAAATATGCAGTGTTTACAGTACCTGCAAAGTGAATGAGATTTTAGAACATGCTGATTATTTGTTCATTGGAGATTTTGAGCAATTCTTGCAGCATTTTTGCAGCGTATATCACCCATACTAATGAATGAGGAAGAGATATGCAACAAAACAGCATGCGGAAAATGGGGCTAAAACTGTAGTATTTTGCACAATGTTTTTGCTAACATATCAGGATTTGAAGCAGAATGTTCTGCTTCAAATCCTGAATGGGTTCACTCAGCCTAACATTACATTCAGTAAAACAAGTTTAGGCCACGTTCACACATCCAGTATTTGGTCAGTATTTTACATCAGTATTTTTAAGCCAAAACCAGGAGTGGGTGATAAATACAGAAGTGGTGACGTGTTTCTATTATACTTTTATCTGATTGCTCCATTCCTTGTTTTGGTTTACAAATACTGTGGTAAAATACTGACCAAAAGCTTCACATATGAACATAGCCTTACAGTCATATACTGCAGGGCCGTTGTTTTAGCTGTTAATGTGAATGTGCCGTCATTTACTTTGATATTTTTTTGAATGGCAATTTTTCTTTTTTGCAGAAATCCAAGCAACTAATGAAAAGGTGAGTGTGAATTTCATATACAATAAATTGATATGAACATAATAATGAACACTTAAAAATGTAATTAGGATAACACATTTGTAATTTAATTAAATACATACCTAACTGACAGTGGCATAACTAGAGTCCAAGGGCCCCAAGATTTGGACCGGACAATCCCCATCCTGGTATACAGAGTGGGGGAAATAAGTATTTGATTTGCAAGTTTTTCCACCTACAAAGAATGGAGAGGTCTGTAATTTTTATTGTAGGCACACTTCACCTGTGAGAGACAGAATGTAAAAATAAAAAAACAGAAAATCACATTGTATGATGTGTAAATAAATAATTTGCACTTTATTGCTTGAGATAAGTAATTGATACAATAGAAAAACAGAACTTAATATTTTTTCAATGCTCTTACTGAGGGAAGGAGGTTATTGACCAAAATCTCAAGATACATGACCCCATCCATCCTCCTTTCAATACAGTGCAGTCGTCCTGTCCCCTTTGCAGAAAAGCACCTCCAAAGTATGTTGTTTCCCTCACCATGCTTCGCTGTTGGGACGGTGTTCTTGGGGTTGTACAGATCCTTCTTCTTCTTCCAAAGACGGCAAGTGGAGTTAATACCAAAAAAAGTGATTACCTTCTCCAATGCCTCCTCTGGATCATCCAGATGGTCACTGGCAAACTTCAAATTGGCCTGGACATGTGCTGGCTTGAGCAGAGAAACCTTGAATGGAGCCCCAGACAGAGGAAGATTGACAGTCATCTTGTGTTTCTTCCATTTTCTAATAATTGTACCAACAGTTGTTGCCTTCTCATCAAGCTGGTTGTCTTTTGTCCTACAGCTCATCCCAGCCTTGTCCTGGTCTACAATTTGGTCCCTGGTGTTCTTAGACAGCTCTTTGGTCTTTACAATAGCGGAGAGGTTGGAGTCTAATTGATTGAATGTGTGCACAGGTGTCTTTTATACAGGTAACAAATGCAATTAAACAGGTAATGGAATGCAGAGTAGGAGGGCTTCTTAAAGAAAAACTAACAGGTCTGTGAGAGCCAGAATTCTTGCTGGTTGGTAGGTGATCAAATACTTCTCTCATGCAATAAAATGCAATTTAATAAATTAAAAATCAAACAATGAGAGACAGAATCTAAAAATAAAAACAGAAAATCACAAAGTTGAAGGATACCTACGATAAAAATTACAGACCTCTATATTTTTAGTAGGTGGGAAAACTTGCAAAATTGGCAGTGTATCAAATACTTATTTTCCCCACTGTATATTCCGTTTCCTGGTATATATGTCCCTTATCCTGGTATATATATCCCCCATGCTGGTATATACATCCACCATCCTGGTATATATATCCCGCATTCTGGTATATGTCCCTTATCCTGGGCCCCATCCTGGTAATATGTCCCTTATCCTAGGCCCCATTCTGGGTCACATCCTAGGATATATGTCCACCATCCGGCCACTGTTCTTTAATGCATATAAAAAATAAACCATTATACTCACCTTCCCACCGCTCCCTAGTTATTTTTACAGTAGGGCAGTCCAAGAGACACTGCTATCTTATCTTATTTTTTTACCATTTACAGTCAGTAATAATGAATCTGGATGGTGCCATGCCATCAGTCACTTACTATCCAAGACATAAGTATCAAACTCTGGCCCGTGGGCCAAAACTGGACAGCAAGGTGATTATGTTTGGCCCGCAACACCAGAACCACAACCCTTATGTGGAGCCATTCTACTGTATGAAGGACTATGTAGGGCCCATAATTTTGTATGGAGGACTATGTGGGTCCCATTATACTGTATGGAAACCTATGTGGGGCCATTATTCTGTATGGAGCACTGTGTGGGGCCCATTATACTGTATGGAGGACTATGTGGTCCCATTATCCTGTATACTGAATGGCCCGTGACTTTGTCCAAGTTTTTCATTTTGGCCCTCAGTGTGTTTGAGTTTGACATCCCTGATCTAAGAGCTGGAGTTGAACTTCAATTGCTTATTGTCATATAAAGCGTGTCAGTGAGACACAGCATGGAGTCTTCACAGGTGGCCAGCCTTCACTAGTTTCCCTTGAACTGACTTGGCTGTGTGCCACATACAGGTGGCAGTCCTCCAGTTCACACAAGTGAGCAGAATTAATAGAAAGGACAACAGAGAGCTCCAGAATCATACAAAATAATGGTGCAGACCTGAGATAGATATCTAATCTTTGGCAATGTCTATGTTAAAAATAAAATGAGGTCTTATGGAACCCGATATGATCAAAATAGAAGAATTTAAGAATGAACTTATGGAATAAAATAAAGCGTTAAATTCAGAAATGCAGAAATACTATTGGTGAGGCAGGAACACAGAGAGGGGAAACACAAAGTGTATCTGTCATTTTAATTTTTGTTACATAAATCAATAGTACACATGAAAATAGGCAACTTTGTAATACAGTGGTGGCCAAAAGTATTGGCACCCCTGCAATTCTGTCAGATAATACTCAGTTTCTTCCTGAAAATGATTGCAATCACAAATTCTTTGGTATTATTCTCTTCATTTAATTTGCTTGCAAGGAAAAAAAACACAAAAGAGAATGAAGCAAAAATCAAATCATTGACCATTTCACACAAAACTCCAAAAATGGGCCAGACAAAAGTATTGGCACCCTCAGCCTAATACTTGGTTGCACAACCTTTAGCCAAAATAACTGCGAACAACCGCTTCCGGTAACCATCAATGAGTTTGTTACAATGCTCTGCTGGAATTGTAGACCATTCTTCTTTGGCAAACTGCTCCAGGTCCCTGATATTTGAAGGGTGCCTTCTCCAAACTGCCATTTTGAGATCTCTCCACAGGTGTTCTATGGGATTCAGGTCTGGACTCATTGCTGGCCACCTTAGAAGTCTCCAGTGCTTTCTCTCAAACCATTTTATAGTGCTTTTGGAAGTGTGTTTTGGGTCATTGTCCTGCTGGAAGACCCATGACCTCTGAGGGAGACCCAGCTTTCTCACACTGGGCCCTACATTATGCTGCAAAATTTGTTGGTAGTCTTCAGACTTCATAATGCCATGCACACGGTCAAGCAGTCCAGTGCCAGAGGCAGCAAAGCAACCCCAAAACATCAGGGAACCTCTGCCATGTTTGACTGTAGGGACCGTGTTCTTTTCTTTGAATGCCTCTTTTTTTTCCTGTACACTCTATGTTGATGCTTTTTCCCAAAAAGCTCTACTTTTGTCTCATCTGACCAGAGAACATTCTTCCAAAACGTTTTAGGCTTTCTCAGGTAAGTTTTGGCAAACTCCAGCCTGGCTTTTTTATGTCTCGGGGTAAGAAGTGGGGTCTTCCTGGGTATCCTACCATACAGTCCCTTTTCATTCAGACGCCGGCGGATAGTACGGGTTGACACTGTTGTACCCTCGGTCTGCAGGGCAGCTTGAACTTGTTTGGATGTTAGTCGAGGTTCTCTATCCACCATCCGCACAATCTTGCGTTGAAATCTCTCGTCATTTTTTCTTTTCCGTCCACATCTAGGGAGGTTAGCCACAGTGCCATGGGCTTTAAACTTCTTGATTACACTGCGCACGGAAGACACAGGAACATTCAGGTCTTTGGAGATGGACTTGTAGCCTTGAGATTGCTCATGCTTCCTCACAATTTGGTTTCTCAAGTCCTCAGACAATTCTTTGGTCTTCTTTCTTTTCTCCATGCTCAATGTGGTACACACAAGGACACAGGACAGAGGTTGAGTCAACTTTAATCCATGTTAACTGGCTGCAAGTGTGATTTAGTTATTGCCAACACCCATGAATTAAGAATTTTGATAATGACTGATCAGTCCTTGAGGAGAAAGAAGCAGATTTGCCTGAAAAGAAATTTTCCATAGTGGCTTATTTTCATGTGTACTATTGATTTATGAAATAAAATTAAGACAATGGTTATTCTTTAAAGGGGTTCTCTGGAAAGTGAGGAGTTAAAAATGAGCACTACTCAACTAACCAATCCCTCATCACTTCTGCTCTGATGCTGCCCTATCCCACATCGGTCTCTATTTCCTGGTGCAGAGATGACATCTCATCACAGGGATAAGTGACCACTACAGCAAATAACTCTCCTGATAACCTATTTAGGTTACATCAGATATTGAGATTGCATATTGAGTGGCATTTCTCATAAATATAGTTTAAGCCAAATTACACAACACGTACAGTAAATTGAAGGGTGACAAGGATTATTCTGATAGTTCATTTTTCCAATTGTAGAATCATGGAGGCCTCTAAAGGTTCCCAGCTTGAGAAGACAGAACCTGATTTTGAGAATATGGACCAATTTACTTTGGACATCGAGCATATTACTGAATGTTTTAAAAGCCTTGATTTTAGTACATGTAAGTTTGCCAAAAGAAGAATTTGGAGGTTTTGGAAATACTGTGTTTTGGTTCAATTTGGCTTATTAATATATCTAATGCAGGTTGTGAATACGAGGAGGAAGAGGAGGACGTAGAGGAATATGAAGAGCCAGAAGAAGAAAGTCCTGAGGGTAAGAAAATGCACCACTCCAGTATATTTGCAGGATATAATGCAATGGGTTCTACTTGGTTATAACCATATCTTTAATCACACTTTCATTATGACCACTACTTGACTATGTAAAGTGGCATGGGGCAGTAGTCCCGCATGTTACATGAAAGTGGTGGTCCTGGCTAGGTGTGTGGACTTGTGATGTGAGGTCATTATGCCTGTGCAGGCCGCATGTAACAGTTGTTGCAGGTTTGCCAGGACAAGATGTTTCACAGTTCAATGAGGGAGACCACCATTTAAAAATAAACTTTTTACTGAAAGGCAACTTGATAAGGGTTATATACAATCTCACTACTTCATCACAACCCAGCTTTAACACAGCAATCCTGATTAACAAGTGTCATCTACTTGTTCTGCGTTTCCGCATCCTCTTTTCCCTTCAGGTTGCCAGTGTGACCGGTAAAGCTGACGCTCTGGAACTCACATCCGCAACACTCTGCTCATCCCACGTACTCAGTCCTTTCTAGGCCCATTACCTTGCAGTGTAATCTGACTCTCTGATAGGAAACTGTCACTTTCCATGTAACTCATCTCCTCCCACTCTGGGCTAGTCCCGAACATTAACTCTAACTAACCCTATGGTCGAACTACACGTATTACTAACATACATCACAATTCACACCATTTCACATCACAAGACATTATATATTACATTTCCAATTACATCACATAACAGTAAACTTGTTTCTTCAGAGGGAAACATGGGCAGCATGTCCATATCTCTAAAGTTATAATTGTATCTTTATAGTAAACCTACATAATGCTTTTCATATTGAATTTATCATTATTAAGTAAAGAATAATTGACATTTGTACAATTCCTGTCTATTTACAGGGCAGCAATAACTCCAAAGAATGTGAAAAAAAGAATCATCAGATTGAGAAAGTAAAAAGCATGGGGCAATCCTCAGGATGAAACCAGGACATCACATGAGTCAGGAGGATGACGATCCTGCGGGCTAAATAACTCAGGACTGCTGCTAGGAATCAGAGGATCTTTCTCGTTGGTCATATGATCAGGGTGTATATAATTGTTCGGCTGTCATTTTTAAGTATGTTGGGTGCCATGACTCTGCATGTGGGTTGATCTGCACACAGTCAGGAATCCTACTGTAGGATTTGGGTCACACAAAACAATTCTTCCAAGTATGTTCTAAATGTAATGACTTAAACTTGAATAAATGTTTTTTCTTGTTGTGATACATTCCTGAGATGGAGTGTGTGTCGCCATGCTATATGACTGCTAACCTCTACAATAACGTAATGGTTCTCTAAAAGATAGTAAAAAATTTTCAAAAATATAAATCTAGTTACTTTCCTTCAGATTATTTACTGTACTGATTGAAGGCTGAAGTTTGTAATGCATCATGCACATTGATGAGCCTGAGCAATGGCATATGGATTCTCTAGTTACTAAATAGTGCGAAGTAGTAGGCCCATACAGAATGATAGGTATGGTTAAGGGCAGGACTTAAATTACTATGCAAACGTTTTCGGCAAGTGTGGAATAAATGCTGCAAAGCAAGAAAACTTTCAAAAATAGAAGTATTAAAGGGGTTGTCCAGTACTTTATATTACCCCCCCCCCCCCCAATGCATCCCCCCGGTGCCCCTAAGGATTTTTGTAATTACCATACGTTGCAGATACTGTCTGTGAGCAGCGCTATCACTGGCCGCTCACAGGCATCACGTGACTCCGGGGGTTTCTGTCTTCTGTGTTCCACTGTGGATGCCAGGCTGTGGGCGGGGTTACCCCCCGCATCACACCCGGCATCCACCGCGCGCCCATTCATTGGGAAAGCATGCGGTGGATGCTGGGTGTGACGTGGGGGGTAAGCCCGTCCACAGCCCAGCAGCTACTGCGGGGACCCCAGTGCTGAGTCACGCCTCACTTGTCGTGATGTCAGCGTGGGGTCACATGCTGTCAGTGAGCGGACAAGGATAGCGCCGCTTACAGGCAGAAACAGCAACGTAAGGTATTTGCAAAAATCCTTAGGGGCCCTGGGGGGATACATTGGGGGAGTAATATAAAGTACTGAACAACTTCTTCTTTAGTGTTACATTTATCAACAAAAAATTAAAAGTGAGTGAAAAAAAGAGAAATAAAAAATTTGCTGTGACCTCCCTTTGCCTTCAAGATACCAGACGTAAAAGGCACAGTCTGACATGGTGACAGTGTAGCGCCCCGAGGGTTCGGCCGCTACAGGGGTATTGCACCTCTGCCAGAGGTGTGATATTCCACTCCCAGATAAGGATGGAGTGTGGAGCAGGGCTCAGGTAGCTGCATGCAGCACACTCACCCCATTTCCGAGGGACAGTTCAACGGTGCTCCCATTAGACAGAAATGCAGGCACGACAGACCATGTCCCTGGCTGGAGTGGGGAGGGGGGAGGAATACCCAGTGATGTAGGAGCAGATAGGGGTTGGTTCCTGAGCGTAGGTAGGAGCTCATTGGTTGCTGGTCACCTGAGGTCACACACTAGGGTGGGCACCATCTTAGTTCTAAGTTAGTTCAGTTCAGTCAGAGAAGAAGCAGAGTGGAGATGTGACAGGGAGCTGTGGCTCCCTCTCGGCCCAGCTCCATGAGACAGGCCTAGAGAAAAGGCCAGGAACAGAAAGGAACAAGAACAGAAAGGAACAGAAACAGCAAGGAACAGAAACAGAAAGAGAAGTATCCAAAGTGTGGAAAGGCTCAGAAACAAGAAGGTGGAAGGGACCCTAAGAACCCACGAGGATACAGGGTGAAGAGTCAGGCAGATTAAGGGTACCGGATCCCAAGTTGGTGGAGGAGAAACAACCCTCAGCCAAAGACCAGAGGTCGTGATCATTTATTGGTGCGACACCTCATTAAACCTGCTAGGAAGGCACCATATAGAACAGCGGGGAACGGGATCCACGTTTACCCACACAAGTTCGCGGCAGCTGGACAAAAGTGGGTCACTATTGAGGCAGGCCAGAGAAAGGATAAAAGGGGGTCCTGGGCCATGCTCCTGAACTGCCTGGGGGTTGACCGAGCCCCTCACCTGGTGGCCACCGCACGGCTTGGGTGGTCACTACCTGTACAGAAGTGACCCGGAGAATCTGAACTGTGAGCAAAAGGCATTGGACTGTAGTACGTTGTCTGTGTACTCTTTCGCTCCTCCAGCACTAACGGTACTGGGACTCCCTGCACCATCACCCCCACCATCCACTGCACTGCCCTGGGGTTACACTCTTCCCGTGGGGAGTTATACAATCTCAGCTGCGCATACCATCAACCTCAGGGGACTGCCCTGCAGCAGCGGTTCCTAATAACCGCAATCCACGGGTGGTGTAGTCGGACAATATCAACAGCACATAGCAGACTACCATTGGTCTGACCACCCTGAGCCACGGAACCGGGTTGCCACTACTACCCCCATCGTTCCCCTATTGCCCGGATCCGAGTGCCCCACGGCCCAGGGGGCGAGTCAACAGTATCAGCTAAATCGCAAAAAAGTAACCCCTTAGTGACACATGACGTAATGGTACGTTATATACCAGCTCCCTGACTTTAATGTGGGCACACACGCCGAGCCCATATCATTCCCTGCAAATGACATCTGATTTAATCAGCCATCAACTGCCTCTAACAGTCGCTACTGATCAGTTAAATCCCACTGTCAATCTCTGAGAGCGACATTTAACATGCTCTGGCAGGGGGCGTATCATTCCATCCACCCATTGGTGCGGCTATGACATGATTGTGGGGCGCCGATGGGTTGTCGTGACAGCAGAGGGTCTGCTGAAGACCCCTATGCCTATCATTATGATCCTCTTGTGAACGCCAGCGTTTAGCTGGTATTCACAGGAGACCGTGATTTTAGCTATACATAGCAGTGCTGATGCATTGCTATGTATAGCACAAGTGATCAGACGATCGCAGCTTCAGGTCCTCTAAGGGGACTAACAAATACAGTAAAAATTACATTTAAAAAAAAAATGAAAAAAACAAACAAAACCCATAAAAGTTCAAATCACCCCCTTTTGTCCCATTAAAAAAAACAATTAAAAAAAACAAAAAATACATGTATTTGTTATTGCTGCATTCGTAAAAGTCCGATGTATCAAAATATAAAATAAATTAATCCGATCGTTAAACGGCGCTATATGAAAAAAAATCAAAACACCAGAATTACTTTCATTACGCCGCTGCAACATTGCAATAAAATGCAATAGGCAATCAAAATATTGTATCTACCTCAAAATGGTATCAGTAAAAGCGTCAGCTCAGGGCACAAAAAATGATCCCTCACCAAGCCCCAGGTCCCGAAAATTTAAAGTGTTACAGGTCTCGGAAAATGGCGGCACAAAAAAAAGGTATTTTTTATGAATTTACGATTTTTTTTCCATTTAAGTAAAAAAAATTATGTTTGGTATCTGTGTGCTCATGCTGACCTGAAGAATCATATTGTCATGTCAGTTTTACCGTATAGTGAACATGATAAATAAAACCCTAAAAAAGAATTGTGAAATTGCACTTTTTTTGCAATTTCAAATCACTTAGGAATTTTTTTACCACTTTCCAGTGGCTCACATGATAAAATGAATAGTGTCATTCAAAAGTACAACTTGGCCCTCAAAAAACAAGCCCTCAAATGGCTTTATTGATAGAAAAATAAAAAAAAGTTATGACTTTTGGAAGAAGGGGAGGAAAAAACTAAAAATGGCCACGCCATGATGGGGTTCAAAAAGTAAGTACCCAAGAGGACAAAAAAAAGCATATAAAGCAAGAGGATACCAAAAATATTAATTTTATTAACTAATCATTAAAGACATACATGAAACTTCTTAAAAGTGCACAGAGGCACCAGGAGACATGAGACTACGGCTAGGATCTGCCCACAATTCTCTCCCCCATGCTCCAATAGATGAAGTTAAATTACATTACATATAGAAGTAATTAAAGGGAATTTGTCCCAATTTTGTTTTTACTAACCCATGTGAGGGCAGCAGGATGTGGGCCAGAGACCTTGATTCCCAAAATGAGTCACTTACTCTGCTGCTTGCTGCAGCTTTGCTAAAATCACTGTTTCATCTATTGCAGATCTACCAGTTTTCTGAATGCTGAGCTGTGCATAACTCCAGCCACACCACTGATTGGCAGCTTTCTGGGTACACTGTGCATAGTCAGAAAGCTGCCAATCAGTGGTGGGGGCGTGGTTATACAAAGTTCACGAATATGGAGGATTACATGGCAGCAGGTTTACTAGTCCTCCAGGAATAATCTCCTGCTGATAAACCAGTGATTTTATCAAATCTACAGCAAGCAGCTCAGTAAGTGACACATTCTCTGTCTCTATATTATGCTGCTCTCAAATAAGGTGTCAAAAAACGGATCACAGATTCCCTTTTTAAATATACTGTATGAATATGACCTAGCCGTCACTTGATATCAAATAGAAGGTACAGATCAATACTGTTTTTATATTTATTAGCCCATTCCAAGCCAGATACTCTCATTCTAAACTTACAAGGAATAGCCACTTAATAGTTCTATACCTAAGTTACCAATGAAGCGAGCTTGTTACTAGACCCACACCTGAGTCAAGGTCTTCATCTGAACGTTCTCTTATTGCTTTCTTGTTATCAAGGAAAAATGTACTGACATAACTGGCAAGACACAACTAGACTTGCCGCCGTGGGACAGCTATCATTTGACTGAGGCCAGGTTCACACATTCAGTATTTGGTCAGTATTTTACCTCAGTATTTGTAAGCCAAAACCAGGATTGGGTGATAAATACAGAAGTGGTGACGGGTTCCTATTATACTTTTCCTCTGATTGTTCCACTTCTGATTTTGGCTAATAAATACTAATGTAAAATATTGACCAAATACTGAACGTGTGAACGTAACAGCTCAATAAGGCTGTCAGTAAATGATTAATTGGAGATTATATATTTATTACACATACAGTTGAAACCAGAAGTTTACATACACTATATAAAAAGACACATATGCATGTTGTTCTCAATATCTTCCATGAAATCAGAATAAACCTTTCCTGTTTTAGGTCAATTAGGATTACCATAATTTTTAATATTTGCCAAACGCCAGAATAATGAGAGAGAGAGAGAATGTTTTAAGGCATTTTTATTACTTACTGCTAAGTCAAAAGTTTACATACATTTCATTAGTATTTGGTACCATTGCCCTTAAACTGAATGACTTGGGTCAAACGTTTGGGATATCCTGCCACAAGTGTCTCACAATAAAACCCCTGGCAAAAATTATGGAATCACCGGGCTCGGAGGATGCTCATTCAGTTGTTTAATGTTGTTAAAAAAAAGCAGATCACAGACATGGCACAAAACTAAAGTCATTTCAAATGGCAACTTTAGGGCTTTAAGAAACACTAAAAGAAATCAAGATAAAAAATGTGGTACTCAGTAAGGGTAATTTTTTTCAGACCAAGCAGAGGGAAAAAATTATGGAATCACTCAATTCTGAGGAAAAAATTATGGAATCATGAAAAACAAACACACAAAAGAAAACTCCAATACATCACTAGTATTTTGTTGCACCACCTCTGGTTTTAATAACAGCTTGCAGTCTGTAACATACCTGGCGGTGTCCTTGCATAGTGGTCCATCTCCCACTGTGCAAGAGCGCGCACTTGATTTCCAGTCCAGACTATCACTCTGGCTTTCCTCCATGCTGTCTGCTTGCCTCTGTTTCTTCTGCTTAAGGGCGGTGCCCGATCACTTCCTGCTTCTTGTAGCTGCTGCGGGCACACCCCTTGTGCGTCCTCAGCCTATTGCTGTCTGTCACCTGGTATTTAACCCAGCTCTTTCCTGGAATCCTTGCCTGAGCATCTTGTTCTGTCAGTTGGCCTTTGGTCGCTGACGTGCCAGGTCCTTCCCTGTTCCCTGCCTTACGGTATCAGTTCCCGTGTCTGAACTGTGTCCTGTCTGTGCACTCTAGCCAGCTACCTGTCTGAACACGCTCTTAGCCTGTTCATCCTGCCTTCTAGGGGCTGCATACCTAGATCTGTTTCTGTGTTTGTTTGCCTGTCTGTCCGCCTTCCTGAGGCTGTATTTCTAGGCCAGTCTGAACACGCTCCTTGCCTGTTCGTCCCGCCTCTCTGGGGGCCGCATACCCAGACTCGCTCCTGTCTCTCGCTGCAGTGTCGGTTTCTGTCCGAACACTCAGTTCCTGTCTGAACACTCTCCTTCCTTTTACCTGTTTTGTTTATATGTCCGTCCCTTCCCTTTTTCTGCAGAGTCTGAACCTGCTCCTAACTCCTACTCTTAGTCGCTGTACTTTCGTTTGTGAGTTTAGTGTCCACTCGCTACTTCATTGCAAGTATCTAGTGTGTATCTGGTTCTGCCTTTCCCTTCCTGTCTGTTCCGTGTGAACAGAGCCCTGTCCCCTCTGCTCCGCCTTGCTCACCGCTTCTGCGGTTTCCGCTCTGCTCCGCCTTGCTCACCGCTCCTGCGGTTTCTGCTCTGCTCCGACTTGCTCACCACTCCTGCGGTTTCCGCTCTGCTCCGCCTTGCTCACCGCTTCTGCGGTTTCCGCTCTGCTCCGCCTTGCTCACCGCTCCTGCGGTTTCCGCTCTGCTCCGCCTTGCTCACCGCTCCTGCGGTTTCCGCTCTGCTCCGCCTTGCTCACCGCTCCTGCGGTTTCCGCTCTGCTCTGACCCTTTGCTCACTGCTCCGGCAGTCTCGCTCTGCCCTGACCCTTTGCTCACTGCTCCGGCAGTCTCGCTCCGCTCTGACCCTTTGCTCGCTGCTCCGGCAGTCTCGCTCTGCTCTGACCCTTTGCTCACTGCTCCGGCAGCCTCGCTCTGCTCTGACCCTTTGCTCGCTGCTCCGGCAGTCTCGCTCTGCTCTGACCCTTTGCTCGCTGCTCTGGCAGCCTCGCTGTGCTCTGACCCTTTGCTTGCTGCTCCGGCAGCCTCGCTCTGCTCTGACCCTTTGCTCGCTGCTCCGGCAGTCTCGCTCTGCTCTGACCCTTTGCTTGCTGCTCCAGCAGTCTTGCTCTGCTCTTGCCCACCGCTCCGGGCGGTCTCACCCTGCTGTGTTTGTCCACCGCATCTGCGGTTCTGTTCTGGAAGTCCCAGTCTGTACTGGGTCCTATCCACTCTGTGCTCCAGCCTGTCGTTCCTGCCAGTACCTCCCTGCCTGCATATCAGTCGTGCTTACCGGCATCCACCTGCCTGCATTCCGGCCGTACCTGCCAGCACTTCTCTGCCTG
Source organism: Phyllobates terribilis (assembly GCF_046119375.1). Lineage (NCBI taxonomy): Eukaryota > Metazoa > Chordata > Amphibia > Anura > Dendrobatidae > Phyllobates > Phyllobates terribilis. The sequence continues at coordinate 643,021,366 of NW_027362762.1, forward strand.
CATACCAGTCGTGCTTACCAGCGTCCACCCGTCTGCATACCAGCCGTGTCTGCCTATACCCCCAGTCTGTGTTCCAGCCTTACCTTCCAGTTCCTGTATTCCCCGGTGTGGGCCAACAGCCGTGTCCGGAGTCTGACCTGGAGTAGACCCTGGTCCCTCTGCTCGGTTCCTCCCTGGTGCACTGGCGTCGTATGCCGTCGTGCGACCTTGGTCAGATCGGGCAGATACTTAGTTACGCCCCTCCAGGCACTCTCCGGTTCATGGCCCAGTGGAACTACTAAACACGCACACGCCAGTCAGTCCGGGCGTGTGCATTACACAGTCTCTGAGGCATGCACTTAATGAGTGACAAAAAGTACTCTTCATCAATCTGGCTCCAACTTTCTCTGATTGCTGTTGGCAGATCAGCTTTGCAGGTTGGAGCCTTGTCATGGACCATTTTCTTCAACTTCCACCAAAGATTTTCAATTGGATTGAGATCCGGACTATTTGCAGGTCATGACATTGACCTTATGTGTCTTCTTTCAAGGAATGTTTTCACAGTTTTTGCTCTATGGCAGGATGCATTATCATCTTGAAAAATGATGTCATCATCCCCGAACATCCTTTCAATTGATGGGATAAGAAAACTGTCCAAAATATCAATGTAAACTTGGGAATTTATTGACGATGTAATGACAGCCATCTCCCCAGTGCCTTTACCTGACATGCAGCCCCATATCATCAATGACTGTGGAAATTTGCATGTTCTCTTCATGCAGTCATCTTTATAAATCTAATTGGAACGGCACCAAACAAAAGTTCCAGCATTATCACCTTGCCCAATGCAGATTCGCGATTCATCACTGAATATGACTTTCATCCAGTTATCCACAGTCCACGATTGCTTTTCCTTAGCCCATTGTAACCTTGTTTTTTTCTGTTTAGGTGTTAATGATGGCTTTTGTTTAGCTTTTCTGTATGTAAATCCCATTTCCTTTAGGCGGTTTCTTACAGTTCAGTCACAGACATTGACTCCAGTTTCCTCCCAATTCGTTCCTCATTTGTTTTGTTGTGCATTTCCTGTTTTGGTGACATATTGCTTTAAGTTTCCGGTCTTGACGATTTGATGTCTTCCTTGGTCTACCAGTATATTTGCCTTTAACAACCTTCCCATGTTATTTGTATTTTCTCCAGATTTTAGACACAGCTGACTGTGAACAACCAACATTGTGTGATGATTTACCTTCTTTTAAGAGTTTGATAATCCTCTCCTTTGTTTCAGTTGACATCTCTTGTGTTGGAGCCATGATTCATGTCAGTCCACTTGGTGCAACAGCTCTCCAAGGTGTGATCACTCCTTTTTAGATGCAGACTAACGAGCAGATCTAATTTGATGCAGGTGTTAGTTTTGGAAATGAAAATTTACAGGGTGATTCCATAATTTTTTCCTCAGAATTGAGTGATTCTATATTTTTTTCCCTCTGCTTGGTCTGAAAAAAATTACCCTTACTGAGTACTCATTTTATCTTGATTTCTTTTAGTGTTTCTTAAAGCCCTAAAGTTGCCATTTGAAATGACTTTAGTTTTGTGCCATGTCTGTGATCTGCTTTTTTTCAACAACATTAAACAACTGAATAAACATCCTCCGAGCCCGGTGATTCTATAATTTTTGCCAGGGGTTGTAGTTGGTCGGAATTTGGGCCCATTCCTCTTGACAAAACTGGTGTAACTGATCCAGGTTTATAGGACGCCTTGCTCGCACCTGCCTTTTCATCTTTGCCCATAAATTTTCAATAGGATTGAGATCAGGGCTTTGTGATGGCCACTCCAAAACAATGACTTTGTTATCCTTAAGCCACTTTGTTACCATTTTGGCAGTATGCTTCAGGTGATTGTCCATTTGGAAGACCCATTTCCGCCCATGATTTAACGTCCTGGCTGATGTCTTGAGATGTTGCTTCAGTTTTGCCACTTTTCTCATGATGCCATCTATTTTGTGAAGTGCACCAGTCCCCCCTTCAGCAAAACAACCCCACAACATGATGTTGTCACACCTGTGTTTCACAGTTGGGATGGTGTTTTTTGGCTTCCAAGCTTCTCCCTTTTTCCTCCAAACGTAACGATTCATTATGTCCAAAAAGTAAAATTTTAGTTTTATCAGACCACAGGACATGTCTCCAAAAATTAAGGTCTGTGTTTGCAGACATTAATCTGGCTTTTTTATGTTTTTGGAGTAATGGCTTCTTCCCAGCAGAGTGGCCTTTCAGCCCATGTTGATACTGTAATCGTTTCTCTGTGGATATTGATACAATCTTACCAGCTTCTGCCATCATCTTCATAAGGTCTTTTGCTTTTGTCCTTGGGTTGATATGCACATGTCGGACCAAAGCACGTTCATCTCTGGGACACAGAACCCATCTCCTTCCTGAACGGTATGATGGCTGGACATTCCCATCTTGTTTGTACTTGCATATAATTGTTTGTACAGATGAACGAGGCACATTCAGGTATCTTAAATGGTATCCAAGAATGAGCCAGACTTGTGCAAGTCCACAATTCTCTTCCTGATATCTTGGCTGATTTCTTTAGACTTTCCCATGATGCTACACAAAGAAGCAGTGTGTTTCAGGTGTGCATTAAAATACATCCACAGGTGTGTATCTATCTCAGATGTTGCCAAAAAACTATCAGAAGCTGCCAAACACATGATATCATTATATGGGCTGTAGCTGGGCAGAGACGCTGATCTCCTTACCGCCGCGGCCCTGGTCCGGTGTCCTCCACTCCCTCCTCCTGTTCCCATGGTGTGTCTGCCTGGGGTGTGCGCAGATCCCCAGGCACTGTTCTTAGGGCTTGCGTGCGCTCCCTGATTCTTAAAGGGGCCGTGCGCGTTGTCCTAAAATGTCCCCGGCCAATGGCTGGAGGACATTTGCTATATAAGGCACCTCCTCCAAAATGAAGGTGCCTGTGCAAGGTTGTTGTTAGTGTTCTTACACTCTCTCTAGCCCTCATGTTCCAGTGCACCCACCAGCCAGTCTATCAGATGCACTGTCCACCTCGGCAGTGTCCGCCTCAAACCAAGCGGCATCCGCTTCAGCGGCACCTCAACCCAGTGGCAGTGTGGCACCCAGCTTTGGACCCTGACTATCAGCTCCATCACGCTTTGGCAGTGATCCCGCTCCATGTCGGGGTTTCATCAACTAGTGCACGCTGCACTTTGAACTCCTGGCTCATCATTTCACTTCTGACCGTGCTAAGGTGGCATTCATTATGTCTTATCTTTCTGGAGAGGCATTGCTGTGGCTCAATCCTCTATGGGAAAGAGGGGATCCTCTGGTGTCCAACCTCTAGGCCTTCCTTGTGACCTTTTGGAGAGTTTTCAATGAGCCCAGCCGCACATCCTCGACTGCCTCCTCTCTTCTTCGTCTACACCAGGGGAACTTCACAGTGAGCCAGTACGCTATGCGTTTCCGCACCCTCACTTCAGAACTTGCCTGGAACAACAAGGCCCTGGTGTCTACCTTTTGGGAGGGCCTTTCTGGGCGGTTCAAGGACAAACTAGCTGGTCATGACATCCTCACCTCTCTGGACGACCTGTTGGCTTTGGCCACACGGATCGACATCAGGTTCCAGGAGCGTTCTAAGGAGGTGATTTGTGAGAAAAAATCTCTGCGCCTTGCACCAACCTTGCAAAGGCCTCACAACAAGCCTCTGCCTCGGCATCCACCCCAGAATCTATGCAGGAAGACCAGGTAAAGATGGTTAAGTCTCGTCAGGAGGTCCGCCGCGCCGAGGGAAGATGTTTTTACTATGGCAGTTCGGAGCATCTTATTCGCTCCTGTCCAGAGAGACCGGGAAACTCCAGTGCCTAGGATCGTTTGGATAGGTCATCCTGGGAAAAAATTCTTCCTCTCCATCCCTGACTCTGTCTGTATCGATAACCTGTGGTAAGATACATTTTTTCGAGACTGCTTACCTGGATTCCGGTGCCGCTGGGAATCTCATCCAACAGGCCATTGTGGAGCAGTATCAGATCCCTATTCAACGTCTTTCAGATCTGTTAGCGGTTTCTTCGGTGGATGGGAGGCCCCTTTCAGAGTCCATCTTGTTCATCACCAAACCTGTAGTTCTTCAGATAGGAATGCTACACTCGAAGAAAACCTTTTTCTATGTGCTGTCCGGCTGCCTCTCTCATTCCTTGCTGCTTGGACTACCCCGGCTTCAGACACATGAGCCGGTTTTGAATTTGAGTTCGGGAGAGGTGCTCCGCTGGGGCCATGATTGTCACAAGACCTGCTTGGTTCTTGTCCGGCCTGCCTGACCTCTGTCCACTCCAGCTAATTTGCCCGGATTGCCGGCACCCTACTGGTCATACGCTGACGTCTTTGACAAGAAGGAGGCTGAGACACTTCCTCCTCATAGGCCATATGACTGTCCAATCGATCTCATTCCTGGTGCCTTGCCACCCCGAGGTCGAATTTACCCCCTGTCATTGGCCGAGACCCGTGACATGTCTGAATACATTGAAGAGAATCTTGCTAGGGGATTTATCGAGAAATGCACCTCTCCGGCTGGAGCAGGATTCTTCTTCATCAAGAAGAAGGATGGCTCTCTTCGCCCTTGTATCAACTATAGGGGTTTAAATCAGATTACCATAAAAAACAAGTATCCTGTGCCTCTCATCTCCGAGTTGTTTGATCGCCTCAAGGGTGCCAAGAGCTTTACTAAGCTCGATCTCCGTGGGGCATACAATCTAGTCTGGATTCGCCAGGGTGACGAATGGAAGACGGCATTCAACCTTCGGGATGGCCATAATGAGTACCGCGTGATGCCTTTCAGACTCTGCAACGCACCAGCAGTCTTCCAAGAACTGGTGAATGACATCTTCCGAGATCTTCTATATTCATGCGTGGTAGTGTACCTGGACAATATCCTGGTGTTCTCTTCTGATCTGCCCTCACATCGAAGAGACGTTCGACAGGTATTGCAGAGGCTCAGGAAGAATCGTCTGTATGCCAAATTCGAGAAATGTGTTTTTGAACAGACTTCTCTTCCCTTCCTGGAATACATAATCTCGGAGCCCAGGCTCATGATGGATCCTGAGAAGGTGTCTTCTGTCCTAAAGTGGCCCCGACCTGAGGGGCTGAAGGCTATACAACAGTTTCTGGGATTCGCTAATTATTATAGCCTGTTCATTCCTCATTTTTCCTCTCGGACTGCTCCCATCTCCGCCCTGACCCGCAAAGGGGCCAATCCCACGGAAAGGACTCCAGAGGCAGAAGATTCCTTTGTGTCCTTGAAACAAGCCTTCTCTTCTGCTCCGGTGCTTCATTGTCCTGACTGTAACAAGCAGTTCTTCCTGGAAGTTGATGCCTCTTCCTCGGGGACCGAAGCAGTTCTTACCCAGAAATCCTCGTCTGGACGAATGGTGACCTGCGGTTTCTTTTCCAAGCTCTTCTCGCCCTCGGAACGCAATAATTCCATTGGAGATCGAGAACAGCTGGCCATCAAACTGGCGCTGGAAGAGTGGCGGTTCCTACTGAAGGGGCCCTGCATCCAGTGGCCATCTACACGGACCACAAGAATCTCGCCTACTTGCAGTCTGCTCAACGACTTAATCCTCGTCAGGCCAGATGGTCCCTGTTTTTTGTCCATTTCAATTTCATCCTCCACTTCCGTCCAGCAGATAAAAATATCAAGGCAGACGTGCTCTCGCGTTCATTCCTGTCATCCGACCAGGAGGAGGAGGCTCAGCACATCGTTGACCCCTCCAGAATAATTACTGTTGCCCCCTTTGATCTGTCTCACTTTCCTCCTGTTAAGACATTTTTTTGGTGGCCCCGGAAGAGGGTCCTACTCTGGAGCCATTCTTCTAAACTGGCAGGCCATGCCGGCCAGAGGAAAATGCTTCTGCTAATTTCAAGACATTATTGGTGGCCTACCCAGTGCAAGGACGTTGCTGATTTTGTCTCTGCTTGCAAGACCTGTGCTCGAAACAAGGCGCCTAAGCAACTTCCGACTGGTCGACTTCTTCCTCTACCAGTGCCTTCCGCTCCATGGCAACATATTGCGATGAATTTTGTCACGGATCTTCCTGTATGAGCCGGTTGTACTGTCCTTTTGGGTGGTCGCTGACCACTTCTCCAAGATGGCTCACTTCATTCCCTTGCCAGGTCTTCCCTCTGCGCCGGTGCTGGCTAAAGACTTCATCCTTCATATTTTCCGTCTCCACGGTCTACCTCTTCATATTGTCTCAGAGAGAGAGGAGTCCAGTTTACTTCACGCTTCTGGAAGTAAACTGTGTAAGCTGCTGGATGTTGCATTGGATTTCTCATTGGTCTATCATCCACAGTCCAATGGCTACATTAAGCGTATCAATCCGATCCTCACTAACTTTCTTCGGCGCTTCATCAACGCTCACCATAAAGACTGGGTGGAAATTCTGCCTTGGGCCGAATTTTCCTACAATAATCATGTGAGTGAATCCTCTGCCAAATCTCCGTTCTTTGTAGTGTATGGACAACATCCCAATATTCCGTTTCCTATTTCTACTTCTGTTGACAATCCTGCTGCGGAATCTCTTGTCAAAGACTTTTCTGTGATTTGGGAGGAAACTAAATGTGCGCTGTTGCAGTCTTCTGAGCGGATGAAGAGACACGACGACAAGAGACGTCTGGACCTGCCTCTATTCCGTCCGGGGAACAAGGTTTGGCTATCCTTCAAGTATGTTCGTCTCAAGATACCTTCTTACAAGTTGGGTCCACGGTTTATCGGTCCTTTTGAGATTCTTAGTCAAATAAATCCAGTGGCGTACAAGTTGAAACTCCCGGCCTCATTACGGATCCCGAATTCCTTTCACGTGTCTCTTCTCAAGCCTGTAGTCCTCAATTCCTTTTCTGATGATCCTGGTACCACTCCAGCTCCAGTCTCCGATGAGGCCATTTTTGAGGTAGAAAGCATTCTGGCTACTAAAAGGGTAAGAGGGAAGAATTTCTTTCTTGTGGATTGGAAGGGGTTTGGTCCTGAGGAGAGGTCATGGGAGCCCAGGGAGAACATTCATGCTCCTCTTCTTCTGGAAAAATTTCTTGCGGGCCTGAAGAAGAGGGGGTGTAAAGGGAGCGGGGTACTGTAGCGTCAGCGTCTCTGCCTCCTGCTCGGCAGAGACACCAATCTCCTCGCCACCGTGGCCCTGGTCCGGCATCCTCTGCTCCCTCCTCCTGTTCCGACAGCGTGTGCCCAGGGTGCGCGCACTGCGCGCAGATCCCCAGGCACTGTTCTTAGGGCGCGCGCTCCCTGATTCTTAAAAGGGCCGCACATGTCATGCTAAAATGTCCCCGGCCTATGGCCGGAGGACATTTGCTATATAAGGCACCTCCTCCAAAATGGAGGTGCCTGTGCAAGGTTGTTGTTAGTGTTCTTACACTCTCTCTAGCCCTCAGGTTCCAGTGCTGCCCGCCAGCCTATCAGCCGTGCCCGCCAGCCTGTCTTTCAGCTGTGACCACCTGTCAATCTGCCAGCCGAGCCTGCCTACCTGCTCTGCTTGCCTATCTACCAGCCAAACTCATGTGCCGGCTCATCTGCCGTGCCTGTCTGCTTCGGCTGTCAGTCCCGTGGGAGTCGCCTGCTCTCACACAAGGTCGGCCCCAGAGTGGCACCTGGTCCACCTGCCCGGTCCCTCCTTGGTTAACGGAGGAGTCGACTAAGCTGCCGTGTAGCCAGGGTCGGTCCGGGTAGGCACTTAGTTACGCCCCTCTGGTCCCTCCTTGTACCACGGCACAGTGGTTCCATCACCCGAACCCGTAACATGGGCAGTCAAGAATAGTTTAAAGGCATAGTAATTTTAGTGTTTGCAAACTTTTGACTTTGTAGTAAGTAATAAAAATGCATTAAAACATTCTCTCTGTCTCTCATTAATCTGGCATTTAGCAAATATTAATAATTATGGTAATCCTAATTGACCTAAAACGGGAAAGGTTTATTCTGATTTCATGCTAGATATTCAGAAAAACATACATATGTGTCTTTTTATATAGTGTATGTAAACTTCTGGTTTCAACTGCACATTATATATATATATATATATATATATATATATATATATATATATATATATATATATACACAGTACAGACCAAAAGTTTGGAGACACCTTCTCAACTAAAGATTTTTCTGTATTTTCATGACTATGAAGATTGTACATTCACACAGAAGGCATCAAAACTATGAATTAACACATGTGGAATTATATACTTAACAAAAAAGTGTGAAACAACTGAAAATATGTCATAATCTAGGTTCTTCAAAGTAGCCACCTTTTGCTTTGATGACTGCTTTGCACACTCTTGGCATTCTCTTGATGAGCTTCAAGTGGTAGTCACCAGAAATGGTCTTCCAACAATCTTGAAGGAGTTCCCAGAGATGCTTAGCACTTGTTGGCCCTTTTGCCTTCACTCTGCGGTCCAGCTCACCCCAAACCATCTCGATTGGGTTCAGGTCTGGTGACTGTGAAGGCCAGGTCATCTGGCGTAGCACCCCATCACTCTCCTTCTTGGACAAATAGCCCTTACACAGCCTGGAGGTGTGTTTGGGGTCATTGTCCTGTTGAAAAATAAATGATGGTCCAACTAAACGCAAACCGGATGGAATAGCATGCCGCTGCAAGATGCTGTGGTAGCCATGCTGGTTCAGTATGCCTTCAATTTTGAATAAATCCCCAATAGTGTCACCAGCTAAGCACCCCCACACCATCACACCTCCTCCTCCATGCTTCACGGTGGGATCCAGGCATGTAGAGTCCATCCGTTCACCTTTTCTGCGTCGCACAAAGACACGGTGGTTGGAACCAAAGATCTCAAATTTGGACTCATCAGACCAAAGTACAGATTTCCACTGGTCTAATGTCCATTCCTTGTGTTCTTTAGCCCAAACAAGTCTCTTCTGCTTGTTGCCTGTCCTTAGCAGTGGTTTCCTAGCAGCTATTTTACCATGAAGGCCTGCTGCACAAAGTCTCCTCTTAACAGTTGTTGAAGAGATGTGTCTGCTGCTAGAACTCTGTGTGGCAATGACCTGGTCTCTAATCTGAGCTGCTGTTAACCTGCGATTTCTGAGGCTGGTGACTCGGATAAACTTATCCTCAGAAGCAGAGGTGACTCTTGGTCTTCCTTTCCTGGGGCGGTCCTCATGTGAGCCAGTTTCTTTGTAGCGCTTGATGGTTTTTGCAACTGCACTTGGGGACACTTTCAAAGTTTTCACAATTTTTCGGACTGACTGACCTTCATCTCTTAAAGTAATGATGGCCACTCGTTTTTCTTTACTTAGCTGCTTTTTTCTTGCCATAATACAAATTCTAACAGTCTATTCAGTAGGACTATCAGCTGTGTATCCACCAGACTTCTGCACAACACAACTGATGGTCCCAACCCCATTTATAAGGCAAGAAATCCAACTTATTAAACCTGACAGGGCACACCTGTGAAGTGAAAACCATTTCCGGTGACTACCTCTTGAAGCTCATCAAGAGAATGCCAAGAGTGTGCAAAGCAGTCATCAAAGCAAAAGGTGGCTACTTTGAAGAACCTAGAATATAAGACATATTTTCAGTTGTTTCACACTTTTTTGTTAAGTATATAATTCCACATGTGTTATTTCATAGTTTTGATGCCTTCAGTGTGAATGTACAATTTTCATAGTCATGAAAATACAGAAAAATCTTTAAATGAGAAGGTGTGTCCAAACTTTTGGTCTGTACTGTATATTGTGACAGAGTCACTAGTGTTATATGTGAGGGGAGGTATGTTTCGCCACGGCAGCTAGCCTTATCAAACTGAACCTAGCATGTTATATGTTGGGGGCTTAAATCTCTTGAAGGGAGTGATTTTGTATGAATGACATAGAGATGGGAGGGAAGTCATTCACCCTACCTCCACCTCAAGGTGCAGCTGAGCAAGGTTAAATGCAGTCACTATTTTTTTCCGGTGGTTTTGTGTCTGGAGAGTCAAGTTTCCAGACTGGAAAGCTTCAGCTCAGGAGGAACCCCCCACAGACATAAGGATTGTGCTATCGTTTATCTTTTGTATTGCCGTTATGCCAGAAAGGCCATGTTTATTTTGCTTAACCTGCAGTGCTGTATGCCGTCACAATAAACCTGCATAAGAAACAGTTTCCTGAGTCTATTTCTGAAAGCAGCCGAATGAGTCGTCTTACCACAGTATTATATAAATATGTATTATATACACTGCTCAAAAAAAATAAAAAGAAAACTCAAATAACACATCCTAGATCTGAATGAATGAAATATTCTCATTGAATCCTTTGTTCTGTACAAAGTTGAATGTGCTGACAACAAAATCACACAAAAATCCCCAGACCTGAATCTGATTGAGCACATCTGGGACATCATGTCTCGCTCCATCCACCAACGTCATGTTGCACCACAGACTGTCCAGGAGTTGGTGGATGCTTTAGTCCAGGTCTCAGAGGAGATCCCACGGAGACCATCCGCAACCTCATCAGGAGCATGCCCAGGCGTTGTAGGGAGGTCATACAGGCACGTGGAGGCCACACACAATACTGAGCCTCATTTTGACTTGTTTTAAGGACATTACATCAAAGTTGGATCAGCCTGTAGTGTGTTTTTCCACTTTAATTTTGGGGGTGACTCCAAATCCAGGCCTCCATTGGTTAATAAATTTGATTTCCATTGATGATTTTTGTGTGATTTTGTTGTCAGCACATTCAACTTTGTACAGAACAAAGTATTCAATGAGAATATTTCATTCATTCAGATCTAGGATGTGTTATTTGAGTGTTACCTTTATTTTTTTGAGCAGTGTATATACACTGCTCAAAAAATAAAGGGAACACTTAAACAACAGAATATAACTCCAAGTAAATTAAACTTCTGTGAAATCAAACTGTCCACTTAGGAAGCAACACTGATGAACAATCAATTTCACATGCTGTTGTGCAAATGGAATAGACAATAGATAGAAATTATTGGCAATTATCAAGACACCTTCAATAAAGGAGTGGTTCTGCAGGTGGAGACCACAGACCACATCTCAGTACCAATGTTTTCTGGCTGATGTTTTGGTCACTTTTGAATGTTGGTTGTGCTTTCACACTCGTGGTAGCATGAGACAAACTCTACAACCCACAGAAGTTGCTCAGGTAGTGCAGCTTATCCAGGATGGCACATCAATGCAAGCTGTGGCAAGAAGGTTTGCTGTGTCTGTCAGCGTAGTGTCCAGAGGCTGGAGGCGCTACCAGGAGACAGGCCAGTACACCAGGAGACGTGGAGGGGGCCGTAGGAGGGCAACAACCCAGCAGCAGGACCGCTACCTCCGCTTTTGTGGAAGGAGGAACTGGAGGAGCACTGCCAGAGCCCTGCAAAATGACCTCCAGCAGGCCACAAATGTGCATGTGTCTGCACAAACGGTTAGAAACCAATTCCATGAGGGTGGTATGAGGGTTGGGCTCACAGCCCAACACCGTGCAGGACGCTTGGCATTTGCCACAGAATACCAGGATTGGCAAAGTCGCCACTGGCGCCCTGTGCTCTTCACAGATGAAAGTAGGTTCACACTGAGCACATGTGACGAACGTGACAGAGTCTGGAGACGCTGTGGAGAGCGATCTGCTGCCTGCAACATCCTTCAGCATGACCAGTTTGGCAGTGGGTCAGTAATGGTGTGGGGTGGCATTTCTTTGGAGGGCCGCACAGCCCTCCACGCTGTGGAGAGCGATCTGCTGCCTGCAACATCCTTCAGCATGACCAGTTTGGCAGTGGGTCAGTAATGGTGTGGGGTGGCATTTCTTTGGAGGGCCGCACAGCCCTCCATGTGCTCGCCAGAGGTAGCCTGACTGCCATTAGGTACCGAGATGAGATCCTCAGACCCCTTGTGAGACCATATGCTGGTGCGGTTGGCCCTGGGTTCCTCCTAATGCAGGACAATGCCAGACCTCATGTGGCTGGAGTGTGTCAGCAGTTCCTGCAAGATGAAGGCATTGAAGCTATGGACTGGCCCGCCCGTTCCCCAGACCTGAATCCGATTGAGCACATCTGGGACATCATGTCTCGCTCCATCCACCAACGGCACCTTGCACCACAGACTGTCCAGGATTTGGCGGATGCTTTAGTCCAGGTCTGGGAGGAGATCCCACAGGAGACCATCCGCAACCTCATAAGGAGCATGCCCAGGCATTGTAGGGAGGTCATACAGGCACGTGGAGGCCACACACAATACTGAGCCTCATTTTGACTTGTTTTAAGGACATTACATCAAAGTTGGATCAGCCTGTAGTGTGTTTTTCCACTTTAATATTGTGGGTGACTCCAAATCCAGGCCTCCATTGGTTAATACATTTGATTTCCATTGATGATTTTTGTGTGATTTTGTTGTCAGCACATTCAACTTTGTACAGAACAAAGTATTCAATGAGAATATTTCATTAATTCAGATCTAGGATGTGTTATGTGAGTGTTCCCTTTATTTTTTTGAGCAGTGTACAGTACAGACCAAAAGTTTGGACACATGTTCTCATTTTAAGATTTTTCTGTATTTTCATGACTATGAAAATTGTACATTCACACTGAAGGCATCAAAACTATGAATTAACACATGTGGAATTATATACTTAACAAAAAAGTGTGAAACAACTGAAAATATGTCTTATATTCTAGGTTCTTCAAAGTAGCCACCTTTTGCTTTGATGACTGCTTTGCACACTCTTGGCATTCTCTTGATGAGCTTCAAGAGGTAGTCACAGGAAATGGTTTTCACTTCACAGGTGTGCCCTGTCAGGTTTAATAAGTTGGCTTTCTTGCCTTATAAATGGGGTTGGGACCATCAGTTGTGTTGTGCAGAAGTCTGGTGGATACACAGCTGATAGTCCTACTGAATAGACTGTTAGAATTTGTATTATGGCAAGAAAAAAGCAGCTAAGTAAAGAAAAACGAGTGGCCATCATTACTTTAAGAAATGAAGGTCAGTCAGTGCGAAAAATTGTGAAAACTTTGAAAGTGTCCCCAAGTGCAGTTGCAAAAACCATCAAGCGCTACAAAGAAACTGGCTCACATGAGAACCACCCCAGGAAAGGAAGACCAAGAGTCACCTCTGCTTCTGAGGATAAGTTTATCCAAGTCACCAGCCTCAGAAATCGCAGGTTAACAGCAGCTCAGATTAGAGACCAGGTCAATGCCACACAGAGTTCTAGCAGCAGACACATCTCTACAACAACTGTTAAGAGGAGACTTTGTGCAGCAGGCCTTCATGGTAAAATAGTTGCTAGGAATCCACTGCTAAGGACAGGCAACAAGCATAACAGACTTGTTTGGGATAAAGAACACAAGGAATGGACATTAGACCAGTGGAAATCTGTGCTTTGGTCTGATGAGTCCAAATTTGAGATCTTTGGTTATAAACACCGTGTCTTTGTGCGATTCAGAAAAGGTAAACAGATGGACTCTACATGCCTGGTTCCCACCGTGAAGCATGGAGGAGGAGGTGTGATGGTGTGGGGGTGCTTTGCTGGTGACACTGTTTGGGATTTATTCAAAATTGAAGGCATACTGAACCAGCATGGCTACCACAGCATCTTGCAGCGGCATGCTATTCCATCCGGTTTGCGTTTAGTTGGACCATCATTTATTTTTCAACAGGACAATGACCCCAAACACACCTCCAGGCTATGTAAGGGCCAGATAACCTGGCCTCCACAGTCACCAGACCTGAACCTAATCGAGATGGTTTGGGGTGGACCGCAGAGTGAAGGCATAAGGGCCAACAAGTGCTAAGCATCTCTGGGAACTCCTTCAAGATTGTTGGAAGACCATTTCCGGTGACTACCTCTTGAAGCTCATCAAGAGAATGAGAAAATGAGAAGGTGTGTCCAAACTTTTGGTCTGTACTGTACATACATTACATATAGTGGGGGAAATAAGTATTTGATCCCTTGCCGTTTTTGTAAGTTTGCCCACTGACAAAGACATGAACAGTCTATAATTTTAAGGGTAGGTTAATTTTAACATTGAGAGATAGAATATCCAAAAAAGAAAATCACATTGTATAAATTAGATACATTTATTTTCATTTTGCAGTGAGAAAATGACTATCAGCTGTGTATCCACCTGACTTCTGCACAACACAACTGATAGTCCCAACCCCATTTATAAGGCATGAAATCCCACTTATTAAACCTGACAGGGCGCACCTGTGAAGTGAAAACCATTTCCGGTGACTACCTCTTGAACCTCATCAAGAGAATGCCAAGAGTGTGCAAAGCAGTCATCAAAGCAAAAGGTGGCTACTTTGAAGAACCTAGAATATAAGACATATTTTCAGTTGTTTCACACTTTTTTGTTAAATATCTAATTCCACATGTGTTAATTCATAGTTTTGATGCCTTCAGTGTGAATGTACAATTTTCACAGTCATGAAAATACAGAAAAATCTTTAAATGAGAAGGTGTGTCCAAACTTTTGGTCTGTACTGTATATATATAACCGGTAGTGTTGAGCGAGCACTAAAATGCTCGGGTGCTCGAAGCTCGGGCCGAGCTCGCCGTGATACTCGGGTGCTCGACCCGAGCAACGAGCCCAATGTTAGTCTATGGGAGACCCGAGCATTTTTGCGGCGGCTCCCCCGGCAGTCTGTAGAAAGCCTAAAAAGTGCCCAAAACGATAGTGACAGTGCTCAAATGACATGGGGACAGCATGGGAATCGCCCCTGGAAGCATTTCTGACCCCCAGGTCACTGCTGTCAAAAACGTGGTCAGAGGTATTAAGCCACTTTTACAGGCTCACAATAAAACGTTCAAAAACGAAAGTGAAAGTGCTTTCCTGTGAAATATGTTAACCCCTTAACGACCATGGGTCTTTCTGTTTTTGTGTTTTCCTTTTTTGCTCCCCTTCTTCCCAGAGCCAGAACTTTTTTAATTTTTGTTCAATATGGCCATGTGAGGGCTTATTTTTTTGCGGGACGAGTTGTACATTTAAACACCATCACTGGTTTTACCATATCGTGTGCTGGAAAATGGGAAAAAAATTCCAATTGCAGTGAAACTGCAAAAAAAATGCAATTCCACAGTTGTTTTTTGGGTCCTTTTTTTACCACGTTCACAGATTGCTAAAACTGACCTGCCATCATTATTTTCCAGGTCGTTGCGAGTTCATAGACACCAAACATGTATAGGTTCTTTTTTATTTAAGTGGTGAAAAAAAAATCCAAAGCTTGCTAAAAAAACCCAAAAAAATGACACCATTTTCCGAGACCCTTAGCTTCTCCATTTTTCGGGATCTGGGGCCAGGTGAGGGCTTATTTTTTGCGTGCCGGGCTGATGTTTTTATTGATACCATTTTGGGGTAGATCCGATGTTTTGATCGCCCGTTATTGCATTTTATTGCAAAGTTGTAGCGACCAAAAAAACTTAATTCTGGCGTTTAAAATTTTTTTCTCGTTACGCCGTTTACTGATTGTATTAATTCTTCTTTTATATTGATAGATCGGGCGATTCTGAACGCGGCGATACCAAATATGTGTATGTGTTTTTTTTTTATATATATATATATTTTATTTTGAATGGGGCGAAAGGGGGGTGACTTAAACTTTTATATATTTTTTATTTTTTTAAAAACTTTTTTTTACACTTTCTGCTTGCTTCTATAGTCTCCAGAGGAGACTAGAAGCAGCAGTTGTCTGAATGCTTCTACTGCATACAAGCGATGAGCAGATCGCTTGTATGCAGGAGAAATGCTCACTTGCTATGAGCGCTGACCACTAGGTGGCGCTCATAGCAATTGAGACATGACAACCACAGGCGTCTGCTGCAGACCCTGAGTTGTCATGCCCACCCATTGGTGACCCGCGATCACCTGACGGGGTCACTGATGGGCGGGGCTTAGGACTCCCGGAAGCGCGAGTTAAATGCCACTGTCAGAGATTTAACATGTTAACAGCCGCGGGTGGATTGCGATTCCAATAATCAGCTGACATGTGCTCGCTTCAGTGCGGGCTCACCGCCGGAGCTCCCGCTGAACCGGCCTTCCCGGCCTGGTGCGTACTATTACTGACCAGGTCGGAAAGGGGTTAAGGAACATCCTTTCCAGGGTAAAGACTTGTGTATAAGGTAAAATAAATTACCAAAAACTAAAATACTCCTCCACACCGTGGGCTATGTTCACAAGTAGCATTTTTTATGCGTTTTTGCACGTTTGTATTGCTTTCAACCGTGACAAATGCATTCACCGGGAAATGTCATTTTAACATTTTACAACCTTATCTGGCCATGTGCTGTGTGACACATGCATACAGTGCTAAAAAGACATGGGAACAGCATGGGGAAGACCCCTGGAAGCATCTCTGACACCCAGGTCACTGCCTAAAAGTGTGCCCATCAGAAGTGATCCTTGCCGCATCAGAAGATGCAGACTTGCAACTATCCCCGTGCAAGTCCTTGTCCCAGGGCAGTGTTCAATTGTACCTCCCCCATAACTTGCAATACAAGCGCAAGTATGCAGCCTGCCACCCACCCACCCCCAGGCTGCAATACCATACTGCTAGCTTGCTTGCACTTGAAATTGGGCCTTTTAGGCATGTGGAGGTGGAATCTGGCCACCACGTCATGGCTGCGTCGGTAGCCTGGTATTCATACTCAGTCCCCAGCCGCCCGGCGGCCGGGTGTCCACGCTTGGTCCCCAGCCGCCAGGGGGCGGCCGGGTGTCCATACTCAATCCCCAGCCGCGTGGGGGTGGCCGGGTGTCCATAAACGGTCCCCAGCCGCCCCTATTTGTCCCGGTGCGCCTTATACACAAGCGCGCATACCAAAACATTACCTGTGCCCTCCCCAGTGCATTTAGTGGGAAGGACAGCCTAACCACAAACACGTGGACAAGTGAATGTGGTCAGGAATGGTCCATCTCACTGACGCCTTCACACTGGGTTAATATTGTGGAAGCCGGGACACAGTTGGACACTGGGATGCAACACGTCCTCCAGACATAGAGGATTGCGGGTCCTGGGTCAATCAGGCTTCAACACAAAGTTCAGAAGGTAGACAGCAGCAGTGGTCGGCCTCCTACACAACGAGTAAATTATTCATGATCATGAGACCATCCACCTCCTTAGCTTTCTGTTCCTTGGAATGCAAGCGCATGTATGCAGTAGCAGCTAGGCCTGAGGTGGTCAGCGTTTTGGCGCATATTCTACCTCCTTCGAGGATTGCTGGATGTTTTCCTGCTACTATCCCAGTTCTATGACTCCCGTTAAAACAAAGCTTCAGGTGATGAATGATGGATGAGGTGGTGGCAAAGGAGAAAGAGCAGGAGGAACAGGGACCATTCACATCAATATCAGGCCAGCCAACCACACATGTCTTGTAGGATATGTTTCTGTACCAAAAGGAGCGGTTCAGCTACACAGTTATAAGGCATACAGTGAATGCAATGCCTACCAAAAATTTCGAGGCACTCCAATGCCCCTTGGAAGTGACATGGAGGTCAGAGGGCCTTAACTAAACCGTTTTTTCCACTTATAGCAACTGGGTCTCCTGTACACTGTTGGCCTAAGCAGGGAATGGAAGGCTTTCCAAAAATTATTAGGCACTGCAATGCCCCTTGAAACAGACGTGGATTACAGCGTATTAAAAACCTTCTACCCATTATAGGGGAGTGGGTCTCCCTTAGTGTTCGCCTATGCATTGAAAAGCAAAAGCTGACAAAAATTAGGAAGAAATGCAATGCCCGTTGCAAGAGTCATGGAGGTTAGAGGTAATTAAAAACAACATGTCAATGCCCCTTGGAAGAGCTGTGGAGTTCAGAGTGGTTTAACAAGACGGTTTTAATGCCCCTTAGAAGAGACGTGGAGTTCAGAGTGGTTTAACAAGACAGTTTTAATGCCCCTTGGAAGAGATGTGGAGGTCACAGTAGCTTAACAAGATGGTTTAAATGCCCCTTGGAAGAGACGTGGAGTTCAGAGTGGTTTAACAAGACAGTTTTAATGCCCCTTGGAAGAGTGGTGGAGGTTACAGTGGAATAAAAAGACAATATCAATGCCCCGTGGAAGAGACGTGGAGGTCACAGTAGCTTAACAAGACGGTTTTAATGCCCCTTGGAAGAGTGGTGGAGGTCGCAGTGGAATAAAAAGACAATATCAATGCCCCTTGGAAGAGTGGTGGAGGTTACAGTGGAATAAAAAGACAATATCAACTCCCTGTGGAAGAGACGTGGAGGTCACAGTAGCTTAACAAGATGCTTTTAATGCCCCTTGGAAGAGTGGTGGAGGTCGCAGTGGAATAAAAAGATAATATTAACGAACCTTGGAAGAGACGTGGAGGTCACAGTAGCTTAACAAGACGATTTTAATGCCCCTTACAAGAGCCATGCAGTACAGCATATTAAAAACATTATTCCCATTATTGGGGAGTGGGTCTCCCATAGTCTTTGCCTATGCCTTCCAAGCAAAAGCTGCCAAAAATTAGGACAAAGGAACTTGCAATGCTGGCAACATGGACCACGGTCACCCTGGTGGTATAGTGGTCGTGGAGGCAGAGGATAAGGAGAAGAGCAAAAAACAGCCGAAATTAGGAAGCGTATACCCATGTGTGGGTGTGAAGCGATGCATGGGAATACACCTCCCGAAATAACTCAGTGGATTTGACTTTATGTTACTCTGCTGTCATTTGGTGGTGATGAGAAGTCTGGCCCAATCCAGCCCTTGTTCATTTTGATAAGGGTCAGCTTGTCAGCATTGTCAGTTGACAGGCGAGTGCGCTTATCAGTTATAATTCCCCCAGCAGCACTAAAAACACGCTCCGATAACACGCTAGCGGCAGGGCAGGCCAGGACCTCCAAGGCATACAGAGTGAGTTCATTCCAAATGTCCAGCTTGGATACCCAATAATTAAAAGGCACAGAGGAATCACGGAGGACGCTGGTACTCCCTCACCATCTTTTGAAACTTTCCACTCCTTGTGAGAGTACCCTGCGCCTCAGGGCCTGTAAGCTGGGCAGGTCTCAGAAAACTGTCCTAGATCATTGACAGTGTTCCCCTGCCTCTGCTGGATTGGAGTTGCGTCTCTCTCGCCTGTATGCCTTAGTTGGGCAGCGAACTGTGACCTCTGCCGCTACCGTGTTCAGATGGGAATTTTTTTAATAGTTCTGCAGCAAGGGCCTTCTGGTACTGCCCCATTTTTGTAGACCTCTCCAACTCAGGAATATGAGAGTGAAAGTTCTCCTTGTAGAGGGGGTCTAAAAGTGTCATCATCCAGTAATGACTGTCACCCAACATTTTGACAATGCGAGGGTCACGGTTAAGGCAGCGTAACATAAACTCAGCCATGGGTGCCAGACTGGTAACGGGCAAGACTTCCGTGTCCTCACCAAGATGACGACTGATAGTGTTGAGCAATCACTAAAATGCTCGGGTGCTCAAAGCTCGGGCCGAGCTTACCGTGATACTCGGGTGCTCGACCCGAGCAACGAGCCCAATGTTAGTCTATGAGAGACCCGAGCATTTTTGCGGCAGCACCCCCGGCAGTCTGTAGAAAGCCTAAAAAGTGCCCAAAACGATAGTGACAGTGCTCAAAAGACATGGGGGTAGCATGGGGATCGCCCCTGGAAGCATTTCTGACCCCCAGGTCACTGCTGTCAACAACGTGGTCAGAGGTATTAAGCCACTTTTGCGGGCTCACAATAAAACGTTCAAAAACAAAACTGAAACGTTTTTCCTGTGAAATATGTTAAGGAATTTCCTTTCCAGGGTAAAAACTTGTGTATAAGGTAAAATAAATAACCAAAAACAAAAATACTCCTCCACACCTTGGGCTATGTTCACAAGTAGCATTTTTCATGCGTTTTAGCACTTTTGTATTGATTTCAACCGTGACAAATGCGTTCACCGGGAAATGTCATTTTAACATTTTACAACCTTATCTGGCCATGTGCTGTGTGACACATGCATACAGTGCTGAAAAGACAAGGGATCAGCATGGGGAAGACCCCTGGAAGCATCTCTGACCCCCAGGTCACTGTCTAAAAGTGTGCCCATCAGAAGTGATCCTTGCCGCATCAGAAGATGCAGACTTGCAACTATCCCCATGCAAGTCCTTGTCCCAGGGCAGTGTTCAATTGTACCTCCCCCATTCCTTGCAATGCAAGCGAAAATATGCAGCCAACCACCCACCCACCCGCAGGCTGCAATACCATACTGCTAGCTTTCACTTGAAATGGGGCCTTTTAGTTTGGAGGAGGCCGAAGCTGGCCACTACCTCACTGCCGCTTCGGCAGCGAGGTATCCATACTCTGTCCCCAGCCGCCCGGCGGCCGGGTGTCCACGCTCGGTCCCCAGCCGCCAGGTGGCGGCCAGGTGTCCATACTCAGTCCCCAGCCACCCTGATTTCTCCTGTCACCTTCCCCCACACTTTTCTTAGCCTGGCCTGCTTTAGGGCAGCATTGGACGAGCCCACCAGAGAACCAGACTCCTCCGGTGGGCCCTGGCTTCTCCATCAGGGGAGTTGAGAGTGCCTAGGTGAGGAGCATGATGATGATGATAGAAGTTAGCATCTGCTTTGTTTTCTTGGAATGCAAGCGCATGTATGTAGTAGCGGCTAGGCCTGAGGTGGTCCGCGTTTTGGCGCATATCCTACCTCCTCCGAGGATTGCTGGATGTTTTCCTGCTACTATCCCAGTTCTATGACTCCCATTAAAACACAGCTTCAGGTGATAAATGATGGATGAGGTGGTGGCAAAGGAGAAAGAGCAGGAGGAACAGGGACCATTCACATCAATATCAGGCCAGTCAACCAGATATGTCTTGTAGGATATGTTTCTGTAACAAAAGGAGAGGTTCGGCTACACAGTTATAGGGCATACAGTGAATGCAATGACTACCAAAAATTTCGAGGCACTCCAATGCCCCTTGGAAGCGACATGGAGGTCAGAGGGCCTTAACTAAACCGTTTTTTCCATTTATAGCAACTGGGTCTCCTGTACACTGTTGGCCTAAGCAGGGAATGGAAGGCTTTCCAAAAATTATTAGGCACTGCAATGTCCCTTGAAACAGACGTGGATTACAGCGTATTAAAAACCTTCTACCCATTATTGGGGAGTGGGTCTCCCTTAGTGTTCGCCTATGCATTGAAAAGCAAAAGCTGACAAAAATTAGGAGGAAATGCAATGCCCGTTGCAAGAGTCGTGGAGGTTAGAGGTAATTAAAAACAACATGTCAATGCCCCTTGGAAGAGCTGTGGAGTTCAGAGTGGTTTAACAAGACGGTTTTAATGCCCCTTAGAAGAGACGTGGAGTTCAGAGTGGTTTAACAAGACCCTTGTGGTTTAACAATGCCCCTTGGAAGAGATGTGGAGGTCACAGTAGCTTAACAAGATGGTTTTAATGCCCCTTGGAAGAGACGTGGAGTTCAGAGTGGTTTAACAAGACAGTTTTAATGCCCCTTGGAAGAGTGGTGGAGGTTACAGTGGAATAAAAAGACAATATCAATGCACCGTGGAAGAGACGTGGAGGTCACAGTAGCTTAACAAAACTGTTTTAATGCCCCTTCGAAGAGTGGTGGAGGTCGCAGTGGAATAAAAAGACAATATCAATGCCCCTTGGAAGAGTGGTGGAGGTTACAGTGGAATAAAAAGACAATATCAACTCCCTGGGGAAGAGACGTGGAGGTCACAGTAGCTTAACAAGATGCTTTTAATGCCCCTTGGAAGAGTGGTGGAGGTCGCAGTGGAATAAAAAGATAATATTAACGACCCTTGGAAGAGACGTGGAGGTCACAGTAGCTTAACAAGACGATTTTAATGCCCCTTACAAGAGCCATGCAGTACAGCATATTAAAAACATTATTCCCATTATTGGGGAGTGGGTCTCCCATAGTCTTTGCCTATGCCTTCCAAGCAAAAGCTGCCAAAAATTAGGACAGAGGAACTTGCAATGCTGGCAACATGGACCACGGTCACCCTGGTGGTTTAGTGGTCGTGGAGGCTGAGGATAAGGAGAAGAGCAAAAAACAGCCGAAATTAGGAAGCGTATACCCATGTGTGGGTGTGAAGCGATGCACGGGAATACACCTCCCGAAATAACACAGTGGATTTGACTTTCTGTTACTCTGCTGTCATTTGGTGGTGATGAGAAGTCTGGCCCAATCCAGCCCTTGTTCATTTTGATAAGGGTCAGCTTGTCAGCATTGTCAGTTGACAGGCGAGTGCGCTTATCAGTTATAATTCCCCCAGCGGCACTAAAAACAAGCTCCGATAACACGCTAGCGGCAGGGCAGGCCAGGACCTCCAAGGCATACAGAGTGAGTTCATTCCAAGTGTCCAGCTTGTATACCCAATAATTAAAAGGCACAGAGGAATCACGGAGGACGCTGATACTCCCTCACCATCTTTTGAAACTTTCCACTCCTTGTGAGAGTACCCTGCGCCTCAGGGCCTGTAAGCTGGGCAGGTCTCAGAAAACTGTCCTAGAACATTGACAGTGTTCCCCTGCCTCTGCTGGATTGGAGTTGTGTCTCTCTCGCCTGTATGCCTTAGTTGGGCAGCGAACTGTTACCTCTGCCGCTACCGTGTTCAGATGGGAATTTTTTTAATAGTTCTGCAGCAAGGGCCTTCTGGTACTGCCCCATTTTTGTAGACCTCTCCAACTCAGGAATAAGAGAGTGAAAGTTCTCCTTGTAGAGGGGGTCTAAAAGTGTCATCAACCAGTAATGACTGTCACCCAACATTTTGACAATGTGAGGGTCACGGTTAAGGCAGCGTAACATAAACTCAGCCATGGGTGCCAGACTGGTAACGGGCAAGACTTCCGTGTCCTCACCAAGATGACGACTGATAGTGTTGAGCGATCACTAAAATGCTCGGGTGCTCAAAGCTCGGGCCGAGCTTACCGTGATACTCGGGTGCTCGACCCGAGCAACGAGCCCAATGTTAGTCTATGAGAGACCCGAGCATTTTTGCGGCAGCACCCCAGGCAGTCTGTAGAAAGCCTAAAAAGTGCCCAAAACGATAGTGACAGTGCTCAAAAGACAGGGGGCAGCATGGGGATCGCCCCTGGAAGCATTTCTGACCCCCAGGTCACTGCGTCAACAACGTGGTCAGAAGTATTAAGCCACTTTTGCGGGCTCACAATAAAACGTTCAAAAACGAAACTGAAACGGTTTTCCTGTGAAATATGTTAAGGAATTTCCTTTCCAGGGTAAAAACTTGTGTATAAGGTAAAATAAATAACCAAAAACAAAAATACTCCTCCACACCGTGGGCTATGTTCACAAGTAGCATTTGTCATGCGTTTTAGCACTTTTGTATTGCTTTCAACCGTGACAAATGCGTTCACCGGGAAATGTCATTTTAACATTTTACAACCTTATCTGGCCATGTGCTGTGTGACACATGCATACAGTGCTGAAAAGACAAGGGATCAGCATGGGGAAGACCACTGGAAGCATCTCTGACCCCCAGGTCACTGTCTAAAAGTGTGCCCATCAGAAGTGATCCTTGCCGCATCAGAAGATGCAGACTTGCAACTATCCCCGTGCAAGTCCTTGTCCCAGGGCAGTGTTCAATTGTACCTCCCCCATTCCTTGCAATGCAAGCGAAAATATGCAGCCAACCACCCACCCACCCGCAGGCTGCAATACCATACTGCTAGCTTTCACTTGAAATGGGGCCTTTTAGTTTGGAGGAGGCCGAAGCTGGCCACTACCTCATGGCCGCTTCGGCAGCGAGGTATCCATACTCTGTCCCCAGCCGCCCGGCGGCCGGGTGTCCACGCTCGGTCCCCAGCCGCCAGGTGGCGGCCAGGTGTCCATACTCAGTCCCCAGCCGCCCTGATATCTCCTGTCACCTTCCCCCACACTTTTCTTAGCCTGGCCTGCTTTAGGGCAGCATTGGACGAGCCCACCAGAGAACCAGACTCCTCCGGTGGGCCCTGGCTTCTCCATCAGGGGAGTTGAGAGTGCCTAGGTGAGGAGCATGATGATGATGATAGAAGTTAGCATCCGCTTTGTTTTCTTGGAATGCAAGCGCATGTATGTAGTAGCGGCTAGGCCTGAGGTGGTCCGCGTTTTGGCGCATATCCTACCTCCTCCGAGGATTGCTGGATGTTTTCCTACTACTGTCCCAGTTCTATGACTCCCGTTAAAACAAAGCTTCAGGTGATAAATGATGGATGAGGTGGTGGCAAAGGAGAAAGAGCAGGAGGAACAGGGACCATTCACATTAATATCAGGCCAGTCAACCAGATATGTCTTGTAGGATATGTTTCTGTAACAAAAGGAGCGGTTCGGCTACACAGTTATAGGGCATACAGTGAGTGCAATGCATACCAAAAATTTCGAGCCACTCCAATGCCCCTTGGAAATGACATGGAGGTCAGAGGGCGTTAACTAAACCTTTTTTTCGATTTATAGCAACTGGGTCTCCTGTGCACTGTTGGCCTAAGCAGTGAATGGAAGGCTTTCCAAAAATTATGAGGAACTGCAATGCCCCTTACAAGAGCCATGTGTGGCACCCCAGGGGTCTGGTCACCACAGTAATAGAGATATTACGTCGGAGAGCAAGTGGGAGGTTTCCTGGTCAGGATCCCTTAAACATGCAACATCCTCCTGCCCCAGTCCTGGGAGGGGAGAATTCTGCTCTTATAAACTGGATCTGGGGCGGGGTTGAGTGAGTCAGAGAACAGTCAGAGTCAGAGTGAGAGCAAGGGAAAGTAACAGCAAGGAGCTCTGTAGGAGCTAGGAGCTAAAGACCAGGGGCTGGAAGCTGAGCAGAGCTCGCCCTGGCAGAAGACAATAGGAACCGGACACAGGAGTCCAAAGCTGTGAGGACTTATATATCCAGCAGCAGAAACCAGCCGGCAGGGGATTTCAGGTCCTCTGGCCATAGAAGCCCGGAGGCTCAGTCACAAGCAAGGGACCAGCACCGCCGTCGTGGAGCGGAGGCTAACAGAAGGCCCCAAGTCACCAGCCATACGGGTGAGCACTACACGGTACACTCAGGGACGTGGGCTACTTCTACCCGCTTACAGCAAGGTAGCCAGGAAGAGTGCAGACAGACGGGGAGGCCTACAACTCCACCTGGCCAGGGGAACTCCTGCTTGCTCACAGACTGACCAGGCCTCTTATGCTAGCCAGTACTCCCGGGAGGGTCTACCTTATAATCATCAGTAAAGACCCTGAACTGCACTGCAAAGACTCTGAGTCGTTCCTGCTGCGCTCGTGCACCATCACCCCCATCATCCACACTCACTGCCCTGAGGCTATACTCCTCCCGAGGGGAGTTATCCCATTCTATGCTGTGCACACAACACCAGCCTCAGCGGTCTGCCTCGCAGTGGTGGTACTCCCTGACCGCAATCCACGGGTGGCGCAGTCGGACAATTAACCTCAAAACCTAAGAAAGACTGCCACTGGTTTGACCAGCCTGAGCCACGGGACCGGGTCACCGCCACGGAGACTACAGACCCCAGAGACCCGGCACCGGGTATCCCACACACGTGTACACATGGCCCAGGGGGCGCGTCACATGCAGTACAGCATATTACAAACATAAGTCCCATTATTGGGGAGTGGGTGTCCATAGTATTTATTATGCCTTGCAAGCAAAAGCTGCCAAAAATTAGGACGGAGCAACTTGCAATGCCCCTTACAAGAGCCATGCAGTACAGCATATTACAAACATAAGTCCCATTATTGGGGAGTGGGTGTCCCATGGTATTTGCTTATGCTTTCCCAGCAAAAGATGCCAAAAATTAGGACGGAGCAACTTGCAATGGCCCTTACAAGAGCCATGCAGTACAGCATATTACAAACATAAGTCCCATTATTGGGGAGTGGGTCTCCCATAGTATTTGCTTATGCTTTCCCAGCAAAAGCTGCCAAAAATTAGAACGGAGCAACTTGCAATGCCCCTTACAAGAGCCATGCAGTACAGCATATTACAAACATAAGTCCCATTATTGGGGAGTGGGTGTCCCATAGCATTTGCTTATGCCTTGCAAGCAAAAGCTGCCAAAAATTGAGACGGAGCAACTTGCAATGCCCCTTACAAGAGCCATGCAGTACAGCATATTACAAACATAAGTCCCATTATTGGGGAGTGGGTCTCCCATAGTATTTGCTTATGCCTTGCAAGCAAAAACTGCCAAAAATTAGGACGGAGCAACTTGCAATGCCCCTTACAAGAGCCATGCAGTACAGCATATTACAAACATAAGTCCCATTATTGGGGAGTGGGTGTCCCATGGTATTTGCTTATGCTTTCCCAGCAAAAGCTGCCAAAAATTAGAACGGAGCAACTTGCAATGCCTCTTACAAGAGCCATGCAGTACAGCATATTACAAACATAAGTCCCATTATTGGGGAGTGGGTGTCCCATGGTATTTGCTTATGCTTTCCCAGCAAAAGCTGCCAAAAATTAGGACGGAGCAACTTGCAATGCCCCTTACAAGAGCCATGCAGTACAGCATATTACAAACATAAGTCCCATTATTGGGGAGTGGGTGTCCCATGGTATTTCCTTATGCTTTCCCAGCAAAAGCAGCCAAAAATTAGGACGGAGAAACTTGCAATGCCCCTTACAAGAGCCATGCAGTACAGCATATTACAAACATAAGTCCCATTATTGGGGAGTGGGTCTCCCATAGTATTTGCTTATGCTTTCCCAGCAAAAGCTGCCAAAAATTAGGACGGAGCAACTTGCAATGCCCCTTACAAGAGCCATGCAGTACAGCATATTACAAACATAAGTCCCATTATTGGGGAGTGGGTGTCCCATGGCATTTGCTTATGCTTTCCCAGCAAAAGCTGCCAAAAATTAGGACGGAGGAACTTGCAATGCTGGCACCCTGGTGGTATAGTGGTGGTGGAGGCTGACGATAAGGAGAAGAAGATTAAACAGCCGAAACGAGGAAGCGTATACCCATGTGTGGGTGTGAAGCGGTGCATGTGAATACACCTCCCGAAATAACACAGTGGATTTGACTTTATGTTACTCTGCTGTCATTTGGTGGTGATGAGAAGTTTGGCCCAATCCAGCCCTTGTTCATTTTGATAAGGGTCAGCTTTTCAGCATTGTCAGTTGACAGGCGAGTGCGCATATCAGTTATAATTCCCCCAGTGGCACTAAAAACACGCTCCGATAACACGCTAGCGGCAGGGCAGGCCAGGACCTCCAAGGCGTACAGAGCGAGTTCATTCCAAGTGTCCAGCTTGGATACCCAATAATTAAAAGGCACAGAGGAATCACGGAGGACGCTGGTACGATCGGCAAGGTACTCCCTCACCATCTTTTGAAACTTTCCACTCCTTGTGAGAGTACCCCGCGCCTCAGGACCTGTAAGCTGGGCGGGTGTCAGAAAACTGTCCCAGAACGTTGACAGTGTTCCCCTGCCTCGCCTGTACGCCTTGGTTGGGCAACGAACTGTGACCTCTGCCGCTAGCGTGTTCAGATGGGAATTTTTTTAAGAGTTCTGCAGCAAGGGCCTTCTGGTATTGCCCCATTTTTGTAGACCTCTCCACCTCAGGAATAAGAGAGTGAAAGTTCTCCTTGTAGCGGGGGTCTACAAGTGTCAACAACCAGTAATGACTGTCACCCAACATTTTGACAACGCGAGGGTCACGGTTAAGGCAGCGTAACATAAAGTCAGCCATGCGTGCCAGACTGGTAACGGGCAAGATTTCCGTGTCCGCACCAAGATGACGACTGACCATGCTCTCCTCCTCGCTCTCCTCCTCCTCTTCCTCCTCCCCCCTGTCCTCAGGCCACCCACGCTGAACCGACGGTATGACACTTGTACAGGTACTACCATCTACAACGCATGATAGCAGCTCCTGTTCTTCCTCCTCCTCCTCCTCCTCGTCCTCTCCCTCATTGTCCCCCAATGCACGTTGGGATGAGATGAGGCTGGGCTGTGTGTAATCGCCCGTTACGGCTTCTTGATCCATCTCATCATACTCTGGCTGCAATGCCTCCTCTTTAATTCTCTGCAGAGAGCGTTGCAAAAGACAGACAAGTGGGATGCTGACACTAATGATGGCGTCATTGCCACTCACCATCTTGGTGGCCTCCTCAAAGTTTGTCAGGATGGTACATATGTCAGACATCCAGGTCCACTCCTGAGGTCTTATGTGTGGAGTCTGACCTGAATATCGACGGCCTTGTTGCAGCTGGTACTCCACAACTGCTCTCTTCTGCTCACAAATCCTTTGCAAAATGTGGAGGGTAGAGTTCCAACGTGTGGGGACATCACACACCAGTCAGTGTGCCGGAAGCTGCAAACGCTGCTGCAACACAGCAAGGGCGGCGGAAGCTGTAGCAGACTTGCGAAAATGAGCTGACAGGCGGCGTACTTTCACGAGCAGATCTGGCAACTCGGGGTACGATTTAAGAAACCGCTGAACCACGAGGTTAAGCACATGAGCCAGGCATGGTACGTGTGTGATCTCATCTCGCCTCAGAGCCGCCACCAGGTTACGGCCATTGTCGCACACGACCATGCCGGGATGTAGGTTCAGCGGTCTCAGCCACAGATCTGCCTGCTCTTTCACAGCTGTCCACAACTCACAAGCAGTGTGAGGTTTATGACCTAAGCTTATGAGTTTCAGCACAGCCTGTTGCCGCTTGGCGGAGGCAGTACTGCAATGCTTCCAGCTTGTAACTGATGTGGTGATATCTGAGATGGAGGCTGAACATGAGGAGGAGGAGGAGGAGGAGGATGCGCAGGAGCTGTACACTGTGGGGGCAACTCTGACTGACATAGGGCCCGCAATCCTCGGTGTGGGGAGGATGTGTTCCGTCCCAAGGTCCGACTGGGTCCCGGCTTCCACTATGTTTACCCAGTGTGCCGTCAGAGAGATGTACTGTCCCTGGCCACAAGCACTTGTCCACGTGTCCGTTGTCAGGTGGACTCTCCCAGTAACTGCGTTGTTGAGGGCACGGCAGATGCTTTGGGACACGTGCTTGTGTAGTGCGGGGATGGCACACCGGGCAAAATAGTGTCGGCTGGGGACCGAGTACCGAGGGACGGCCACCGCCATAAGATTGCGGAAGGATTCCGTCTCCACCAGCCTAAAAGGCAGCATTTCCAATGCAAGCAGTCGTGAAATGTGCGAATTTAGGACTGTGGCCTGTGGGGCGTTAGCTGCGAATTTCCGCTTTCGTTCAAAGGTCTGGGATATGGACAATTGAACGCTGCGGTGGGACTTGGACGTGGACGTTGATGCTGTTTCTTGAGAAACTGCCATAACAAGTGAAGACTGAGAGGAGGGGGCATCTTTGCATGCAGTATGGACAGGGGATTGCCTTGCACACACAACAGGGGGTTTTATTGCACGCACAACAGTGGAAGAAGCAGTGGTGACACCCGCTGACACTGGTCGTGGACCCTGGGTTTCGCCCCACAAAGTCGGGTGCTTTGCTGCCATGTGCCTGATCATGCTGGTGGTGGTCAGGCTGGTAGTTTTGTCACCCCTGCTGATGCTGGCATGGCAGGTGGAACATATGGCCTTTTTGGGGTTATCAGCAGAGTCTTTAAAAAAATTCCAGACTCTGGAAGACCTACCGCTTGTACTGGCAACGTCCCTCGTGTTGGTGTTACAGGGAACGGTTGCCTGCCTTCTGTCTGCGGCCACCGCACTGCTTCTTCCTGCCTGTTGGGGTGCTCTGCCTCCCTCCCCCTGTGTGCTGCTGGCCTCACTCTGCATGTCCTCCTTCCACGTTGGGTCAGTTACTAGATCATCCACCACCTCCTCCTCTTCCACTTGCGCACCACGATCCTCCTCCTCACTTCCTGGCAATTGTGTCTCGTCATCGTCCACCTCTTGTGTCAGATTGCCAACGTCGACTTCCTGTGGCCGTGGCTGTTCAAATATTTGGGCATCGCAACATGGGATCTCCTCTTCCACCACTTCAAGCGTATCAGGCGAGGGGCCCAAATATGGAAATGGACCAGTGAACAGCTCTTCAGAGTGTCCAAGTGTGGGATCACTTGCTGTCTGACGACACTCGGCATGGTGGGAGGAAGGAGCATCAGGGTGAGGAGGAGTATGTGGTCGCGACTCATGCCTACTAAGAGTTGACCGTGTGGAAGACAGATCGGAGGTGGTGGTGCCCAGGTAACTGGAAGTATTGTCTGCTATCCAATTAATAACCTGTTCACACTGATCAGTTCTCAATACTGGTGTTGTTCTGTGCTTCCCTAGTAATTCGGTCAAGAAGTGGGAGCGAGAAGATGTGGCTGTTGGTTGTGGCACATTTTCATCTTGGCCACGGCCCCGTCCTCTGCACGAACCATCACCAGAATGTCCACTTCCACGTCCCTTGCCACGCGCCTTGCCCATAGTAAATGAAGTAAAATAGCTTACACTTGCACTATCAAATGGAAAAAGGGTAATAAAGAGTAGATTAGAACCGTTGAAGAGGAAAACCACAGTTATTGTTTACTGGGGTATACCACACTTTTTTATATAGAGATATTTGCGGCTGAACAGTGAGCGACACACTCAAACTGCTTTTTTTTTTAGATACCAAAGGCCCAAAACTGGATAGTACAGCGATTTGACCCGTGGAACTGCGAAACCACACTGGGATGTCGGGCCTACACAAGACTATTTTCAACAGATATATTTTTGTGTCACAACAGTCAGGAGACACTACTGTTTTTCTTTACGGAAAAAACTACCAAAACCTGAATAATAGAGATTTTTTACCGTGGAACAGCAAAACCACAGTTATAATTTACTGGTGTATACCAGGCTTTTTAAAATATATATATATTTGCAGCTGAACAGTGAGCGACACACTCAAACTGTTTTTTTTAGATACAAATGGCCCAAAAGTGGATAATACAGAGGTTTGTACCGTGGAACTGCAAAACCACACTTGTATTTTTCGGGCCTACACCAGACTATTTTCAACAGATATATTTGTGTCTGAAAAATCAGGGAGACACTATTATTATTTTTATACAGCAAAAAATGCCAAAAACAGGATAATAGAGATGTTTTACAGTGGAACATCAAAACCACAGTAATAATTTACTGGTGTATACCAGGCTTTTTAAAATATATATATATTTGCGGCTGAACAGTGAGCGACACACTCAAACTGTTTTTTTTTTATACAAATGGCCCATAGAACTGCAAAACCACACTTCTATTTCTCTGGCCTACACCAGACTATTTTCAACAGATATATTTGTGTCTGAAAAATCAGAGGCACACTTTTTTTGGGGGGGGCACCAAAAGGTTAATAAGATGGGTATTTGTACATTGTGAAGGAGGAAAAAAAAAGAGGATTTAGATAAAAAAAAATGGATTTTTCCTGGCCCCCGGGACCTGGAGCTAAGTCCAGCAATTTCAGCAACAGGAGCAGCACACAGGACAGTAATGCAGCGTTTGCTGGTATAACCACTGCGTCTCCTATACAGCCTGCCTGCCTGCCTGATATACCTGGGATGGATATTAGTCCTGAGAAGGACTGTTTGTTTGATCTGGCAGCCTTTACAGACCCTATACTAACTATTTTGCAGGATATATCTCTCCCTAAATCAGCAGCGCTGTCCCTACACTGTCTGATCCGGAGCGACTGTGTCCAAGATGGCGGCGCCCAGTTTTAAATACTCGAGGTGACGCTGTGCGGCCAGCCAATCACTGTAATGCCCACAAACAACATGGCTGCGGCATTACAGTGACTGGCTGGCAATCCCTGCATGTTCATTGGCTCTGTAAAGAGCGCCAAACATGCAGGGCGGAGACCCGAGCTCCCGCCCGAGTAACCCGGAAAAGCTCGGTGCTCGCCGAACATCCCGAGTAGCGTGATGCTCGGGCGAGTACCGAGCAGTGTTGAGCATGTTCGCTCAACACTAATAACCGGGGATGTGTCCCTCTGTCTGAAGCCTCGATAGACTGCGCAGGCATGACGCGCAGTCTGGCTCCAGCCAGAAGCAGGCATCCAGCCGTTACAAGAGGAGGTGTATGGCGCCGGAAATTGCGGTATGCGTAGGCACTGAACGCATACCACGATCTCCGGCGCCATACTTGCATACTTACCTGACCGGGAGGAGCGTTGCCGCGGCTCCTCTCTTCGCCAGAGACCGGGGCAGGAGTAAGGCATCGGATCGGCGCGTGCGCTATCCGGCGCCATTTTACTGAAGACACATTTACAGTGCGTCTTCAGCAAAATGGCGCCAGACAGCGCGGTGCTCCGGTGCCGCACTCCTCCCCTGGCCTCCGGCAGAACAGGATGCAGCAGCGCTGGAGTACAGAGAAGAAAGGTGAGTATAACTGTTTATTTTTTTTGTATGTGTGTACAGTGTGAAAGGGATGAGGGGTACCATGCATACCAGGATTGGGGGGTGAGGGGTACCACAGATACCAGGATTGGGGGGTGAGGGGTACCACGCATACCAGGATTGTGGGGTGAGGGGCCCACGCATATACCCGGATTGTGGGGTGAGGGGACTACGCATATACCAGGATTGGGGGGGTGAGGGGTACCACACATACCAGGATTGGGGGGTGAGGGGTACCACGCATATCAGGATTGGGGGGTGAGGGGTACCATGCATACCAGGATTGGGGGGTGAGGGGACCATGCATGCCAGGTTTGGGGGGTGAGGGGTACCACGCATACCAGGATTGGGGGGGTGAGCGGTACCACGCATACCAGGATTGGGGGGTGAGGGGACCATGCATATCAGGATTGGTGGGTGAGGGGACCATGCATACAAGGATTGGGGGATGAGGGGTACCACGCATACCAGGATTGGTGATGAGGGGAGCCATGCATACCAGGATTGGGGATGAGGGGTGCCATGTATACCGGGATTGGGGATGAGGGGTGCCATGCATTCCGGGATTGGGGATGAGGGATGCCATGCATACCGGGATTGGGGATGAGGGGTGCCATGCATACCGAGATTGGGGATGAGGGGCCATGCATACCAGGATTCGGATGAGGGGCCATGCATACCAGAATAGGGATGAGGAGTGCCATGCATACCAGGATTCGGATGAGGAGCCATGCATACCAGGATGGGGATGAGGGATGGGGTACCATGCATACCAGGATTAGGGATACCATACATACCAGGATAGGGATGAGGGATGGGGTACCATGCATACTAGGATAGGGATGAGGGGTGACATGCATACAAGGATTGGGGATGAGGGGTGCCACGCATACCAGGATTGGGGATGAGGGGTGCCACGCATATCAGGATTGGGGATGAGGGGTGTCACGCATACCAGGATTGGGGATGAGGGGTGCCATTCATACCAGGATTGGGGGTGAGGGGTGCCATGCATACCAGGATTGGGGTTGAGAGGTGCCATGCATACCAGGATTGGGGGTGAGGGGTGCAATGCATACTAGGATTGGGGCTGAGGGGTGCCATGCATACCAGGATAGGGATGAGGGGTGCCATGCATACCAGGATGGGGATGAGGTGTGCCATGCATACCAAGATTAGGGATGAGGGGTGCCATGCGTACCAGGATAGGATGATGGGGACAGGATGGGTGCAGCACAAATACCAGGAGGGGGGCAGCACACACCAGCATGGGAGACCATATACCAATAAAAATGCTCGCCACCCGGGCGTAGAACGGGTTCAATAGCTAGTATACATATATACACATACATACACATACATATATATACACACAGTATAGACCAAAAGTTTAGACACACCTTCTCATTTAAAGATTTTTCTGTATTTTCATGACTTTGAAAATTGTACATTCACACTGAAGGCATCAAAACTATGAATTAACACATGTGGAATTATATACTTAGCAAAAAAGTGTGAAACAACTGAAAATATGTTTTATATTCTAGGTCCTTCAAAGTAGCCACCTTTTGCTTTGATGACTGCTTTGCACACTCTTGGCATTCTCTTGATGAGCTTCAAGAGGTAGTCACCGGAAATGGTTTTCACTTCACAGATGTGCCCTGTCAGGTTTAATAAGTGGGATTTCTTGCCTTATAAATTGGGTTGGGACCATCAGTTGTGTTGTGCAGAAGTCAGGTGGATACACAGCTGATAGTCATAGAATCATAGAATGGTAGAGTTGGAAGGGACCTCCTGGGTCATCTGGTCCAACCCCCGGCTCAAAGCAGGATTCACTAAATCATCTCAGACAGATGTCTGTCCAGCCTCTGTTTGAAGACGTCCATTGAAGGGGAACTCACCACCTCTCGTGGCAGCCTGTTCCACTCATTAATCACCCTAACTGTCAAAAAGTTTTTTCTAATATCTAATCTGTGTCTCCTCCCATTTAGTTTCATCCCATTGCTTCTAGTCTTTCCTTGTGCAAATGAGAATAAAGATGATCCTTCTACAATGTGACAGCCCTTGACATATTTGTAGACAGCTATTAAGTCTCCTCTCAGTCCTACTGAATAGACTGTTAGAATTTGTATTATGGCAAGAAAAAAGCAGCTAAGTAAAGAAAAACGAGTAGCCATCATTACTTTAAGAAATGAAGGTCAGTCAGTCTGAAAAATTGGGCAAACTTTGAAAGTGTCCCCAAGTGGAGTTACAAAAACCATCAAGCGCTATAAAGAAACTGGCTCAAATGAGGACCGCCCCAGGAAAGGAAGACCAAGAGTCACCTCTGCTTCTGAGGATAAGTTTATCCGAGTCACTAACCTCAGAAATCGCAGGTTAACTGCAGCTCTGATTAGAGACCAGGTCAATGCCACACAGAGTTCTAGCAGCAGACACATCTCTTCAACAACTGTTAAGAGGAAACTTTGTGCAGTTGGCCTTCATGGTAAAATAGCTGCTAGGAAACCACTGCTAAGGACAGGCAACAAGCAGAAGAGACTTCTTTGGGCTAAAGAACACAAGGAATGGACATTAGACCAGTGGAAATCTGTGCTTTGGTCTGATGAGTCCAAATTTGAGATCTTTGGTTCCAACCACCGTGTCTTTGTGCGACGCAGAAAAGGTAAACGGATGGACTCTACATGCCTGGTTCCCACCGTGAAGCATGGAGGAGGAGGTGTGATGGTGTGGGGGTGCTTTGCTGGTGACACTGTTGGAGATTTATTCAAAATTGAAGGCATACTGAACTAGCATGGCTACCACAGCATCTTGCAGCGGCATGCTATTCCATCCGGTTTGCATTTAGTTGGACCATCATTTATTTTTCAACAGGACAATGACCCCAAACACACCTCCAGGATGTGTATGGGCTATTTGACCAAGAAGGAGAGTGATGGGGTGCTATGCCAGATGACCTGGCCTCCACAGTCACCAGACCTGAACCCAATCGAGATGGTTTGGGTTGAGCTGGACCGCAGAGTGATGGCAAAAGGGCCAGCAAGTGCTAAGCATCTCTGGGAACTCCTTCAAGATTGTTGGAAGACCATTTCTGGTGATTACTAGTGTTGAGCCACCCCCGTAGTGTTCGGGTTCGGTTCGGTTCGTCGAACACCGGGATGTTCGAGGAACTGTTCGTCGAACTGTTCGTCGAACACCTTAGAACACCGTCGAACACCGTTAAAACCAATGGCAGGCAAACAAAAACACATAGAAACACATAGAAAACACCTGCAAAGGTGTCCAAAAGCTGACAAACTGCTCAGAAGACACTCTCTTTAAAAAAGCCGGCCGGCAAATTCAGCAGCGGCATACACCGGTACCCGACAATTTAGACAAGAAGGAATAGAGCATCACACATAGATTAGATAGATAGAAACATGTCAGTCACACATATAAGAAGCACAGTGACAGTGTTGGTTACTGCACTTGTCATTTAGTGTAAAGGATTTATTAAAAAAAATATTAGTGTTTTCATGCACCGTCTCTTTAAAAAAGCCGGCCGGTAATTCAGCATCTGTACCCGACAATTTAGAACAGAAAGAATAGAGCTTCACACATAGATTAGATAGATAGAAACATGTCAGTCACATATATAATAAGTACAGTGATAGTGTTGCTTACTGTACTTGTCATTTAGTGTAAAGGATTTATTTAAAAAAATAATAGTGTTTTCATGCACTGTCTCTTTAAAAAAGCCGGCCGGCAATTCAGCAGCGGTACCCGACAATTTAGAACAGAAAGATAGAGCATCACACATAGATTAGATAGATAGAAACATGTCAGTCACATATATATGAAGTACAGTGATAGTGTTGGTTACTGTACTTGTCATTTAGTATTAAAATAAAGGATTTATTATTAAAAAAATTGGCATGGGGTTCCCCTTAATTTTAGGCTCTAGCGGAGGTTAAGCAGACGGCTGGGGCAGATGTTTGAAGCCTGGGAAGGGGGTAATACCCACGGAGCTTCCCAGGCTACTAATATCAGCCCCCAGCTGAATACATAGCCTTTACTAGCTATTAAAATGGGGGACCCCCCAAAAAAAATGACGTGGGGTCCCCCCTAATTTAATAGCTAGCAAAGGCTAGGCAGACAGCTGGGGGCTGATATTAATAGCCCAGGAAGGGAGCCATGAATATTGGCCCCCTCCCAGGCTAGAAACACCAGCCGTCAGCCGCCCCAGAAATGGCGCATTCATAGGATGCGCCAATTCTGGCACTTAGCCTCGCTCTTCCACGCTGCCCTGGTGCGG
Source organism: Phyllobates terribilis (assembly GCF_046119375.1). NCBI lineage: Eukaryota > Metazoa > Chordata > Amphibia > Anura > Dendrobatidae > Phyllobates > Phyllobates terribilis. The sequence goes on from NW_027362762.1 coordinate 643,057,929, forward strand.
TGGCAGGGGGTAATAGGGTTGGGGTTGATGTCAGCTTATAATGCCAGCTGACATCAAGCCCAGGTTAGTAATGGAGAGGCGTCTATAAGACACCCCCATTACTAACCCCATAGTCAAAGTTAAAAAAAACACAAACACCCAGAATAAGTCCTTTAATTGAAATAAAGACACAATCCTTTATTGTTCTAAATTAAACCATACTTACCATCACGCCCATTCCAGCTGAAGCCAACGATCTCCTGCAATAAAAGAAAAATAATAAAGCAACCTCATCCTTACCTTTCCATGGTTCCCACGACAGCTTCAGCTCTGCTACATCGAGATGACAGGCTGGACCGCAGCAGAACGCTGCCATCCAGCCTCTCATCCCGCAGACACTGAGAAGCGCAGGCTTGCTTGCGCTGCTCAGCGTCTCTCTGTGACGACATCCAGATGAGCCGAGTTCATGTCCAATGAACTCGGCTCACCTCATGCACGTCACTGACAGCGTGGGAAAATTCTCACGCTGAAGCGCTGATTGCAGGAGAATTTTCCCACGCTGTCAGTGACGTGCAGGAGGTGAGCTGAGTTCATTGGACATGAGCTCACCTCATGCACATCACTGACAGCGTGGGAGAATTCTCCTGCACTCAGCACTTCAGCGTGAGAATTTTCCCACGCTGTCAGTGACGTGCATGAGGTGAGCCGAGTTCATTGGACATGACCTCGGCTCATCTGGATGCCGTCACAGCGAGACAGTGAGGAGCGCAAGCATGCCTGCGCTTCTCAGTGTCTGCGGGATGACAGACTGGATGGCAGCGTTCTGCTGCGGTCCAGCCAGTCATCTCGATGTAGCAGAGCTGAAGCTGTCGTGGGAACCATGGAAAGGTAAGGATGAGGTTGGTTTATTATTTTTCTTTTATTGCAGGAGATCGTTGGCTTCAGCTGGAATGGGTGTGATGGTAAGTATGGTTTAATTTAGAACAATAAAGAATTGTGTCTTTATTTCAATTAAAGGACTTTATTCTGGGTGTTGTGTTTTTTTTAAATACTTTACTAGAAATTCATGGCGGTCATGTCTAATACTGGCGTGACCCCATGAATTTTGGGCTTGGGGCCAGCTGATAATACCAAGCTGGCCCTAACCCCTTTATTACCCAGTGAGCCACCGCACCAGGGCCCTGGATGAGTTGGGTACAGCGCCAGAAGATGAGGCTCTTCTATGAACGCGCCATTTTCCGGGGTGGCTGCGGACTGCAATTTGTAGCGGGGGGGGGGCCCAGAAAGCTTGGGCCTCCCTGCGCTGCAGATTCCAGCCCCCAGCTGCCTAGTTGTACCTGGCTGGACACAAAAATAGGGCGAAGCCCCACGTACTTTTTTTTTAATTATTTCATGAAATTCATGAAATAATTAAGAAAAAAAGGCCTTCCCTATATTGTTGTGTCCGGCCAGGTACAAATAGGCAGCTGGTGGTTGGGGGCAGCCCGTTCCTGCCTGCTGTACCTGGCTGGACACAAATATAGTGCGAAGCCCCACTTCAATTTTTTTTAATTATTTCATGAAATTCATGAAATAATTAAGAAAAAAAGGGCTTCCCTATATTGTTGTGTCCGGCCAGGTACAAATAGGCAGCTGGTGGATGGGGGCAGCCCGTTCCTGCCTGCTGTACCTGGCTGGACACAAATATAGTGCGAAGCCCCACTTCAATTTTTTTTAATTATTTCATGAAATTCATGAAATAATTAAGAAAAAAAGGGCTTCCCTATATTGTTGTGTCCGGCCAGGTACAAATAGGCAGCTGGTGGATGGGGGCAGCCCGTTCCTGCCTGCTGTACCTGGCTGGACACAAATATAGTGCGAAGCCCCACTTCAATTTTTTAAATTATTTCAGGAAATTCATGAAATAATTTAAAAAAAATTGACGTGGGGCTTCGCACTATATTTGTGTCCAGCCAGGTACAGCAGGCAGGAACGGGCTGCCCCCAACCACCAGCTGTCTATTTGTACCTGGCCGGACACAACAATATAGGGAAGCCCTTTTTTTCTTAATTATTTCATGAAATAATTTAAAGAAAATTGACGTGGGGCTTCGCCCTGTTTTTGTGTCCAGCCAAGTACAACTAGGCAGCTGGGGGCTGGAATCCGCAGCGCAGGGAGGCCCAAGCTTTCTGGGCCACCCCCGCTGCAAATTGCAGTCCGCAGCCACCCCGGAAAATGGCGCGTTCATAGAAGCGCCATCTTCTGACGCTGTACCCAACTCATCCAGGGCCCTGATGCGGTGGCTCACTGGGTAATAAAGGGGTTAGGGCCAGCTTGGCATTATCAGCTGGCCCTAAGCCCGAAATTCATGGGGTCACGCCAATATTAGACATGACCACCATGAATTTCTAGTAAAGTATTTAAAAAAAAACACAACACCCAGAAAAAAGTCCTTTAATTGAAATAAACACACAATTCTTTATTGTTCTAAATTAAACCATACTTACCATAACGCCCATTCCAGCTGAAGCCAACGATCTCCTGAAATAAAAGAAAAATAATAAAGCAACATCATCCTTACCTTTCCATGGTTCCCATGACAGCTTCAGCTCTGCTACATCGAGATGACAGGCTGGACCGCAGCAGAACGCTGCCATCCAGCCTGTCATCCCGCAGACACTGAGAAGCGCAGGCTTGCTTGCGCTCCACAGTGTCTCTCTGTGAGGGCATCCAGATGAGCCGAGTTAATGTCCAATGAACTCGGCTCACCTCATGCACGTCACTGACAGCGTGGGAAAATTCTCCTGCACTCAGCGCTTCAGCGTGGGAGAATTCTCACACTGAAGCGCTGAGTGCAGGAGAATTCTCCCACGCTGTCAGTGACGTGCAGGAGGTGAGCTGAGTTCATTGGACATGAGCTCACCTTATGCACGTCACTGACAGCGTGGGAAAATTCTCCTGCACTCAGCGCTTCAGCGGGAGAATTCTCACGCTGAAGCGCTGAGTGCAGGAGAATTCTCCCACGCTGTCAGTGACGTGCAGGAGGTGAGCTGAGTTCATTGGACATGAGCTCACCTTATGCACGTCACTGACAGCGTGGGAGAATTCTCCTGCACTCACCGCTTCAGCTTGAGAATTTTCCCACGCTGTCAGTGACGTGCATGAGGTGAGCCGAGTTCATTGGACATGAACTCGGCTCATCTGGATGTCGTCACAGAGAGACGCTGAGCAGCGCAAGCAAGCCTGCGCTTCTCAGTGTCTGCGGGATGAGAGGCTGGATGGCAGCGTTCTGCTGCGGTCCAGCCTGTCATCTCGATGTAGCAGAGCTGAAGCTGTCGTGGGAACCATGGAAAGGTAAGGATGAGGTTGCTTTATTATTTTTCTTTTATTGCAGGAGATCGTTGGCTTCAGCTGGAATGGGCGTGACGGTAAGTATGGTTCAATTTAGAACAATAAAGGATTGTGTCTTTATTTCAATTAAAGGACTTTATTCTGGGTGTTTGTGTTTTTTTTAACTTTGACTATGGGGTTAGTAATGGGGGTGTCTTATAGACGCCTCTCCATTACTAACCTGGGCTTGATGTCAGCTGGCATTATAAGCTGACATCAACCCCAACCCTATTACCCCCTGCCACCACACCAGGGCAGCGTGGAAGAGCGAGGCTAAGTGCCAGAATTGGCGCATCCTATGAATGCGCCATTTCTGGGGCGGCTGACGGCTGGTGTTTCTTGCCTGGGAGGGGGCCAATATTCATGGCTCCCTTCCTGGGCTATTAATATCAGCCCCCAGCTGTCTGCCTAGCCTTTGCTAGCTATTAAATTAGGGGGTACCCCACGTCATTTTTTTTGGGGGGTCCCCCATTTTAATAGCTAGTAAAGGCTATGTATTCAGCTGGGGGCTGATATTAGTAGCCTGGGAAGCTCCGTGGGTATTACCCCCTTCCCAGGCTTCAAACATCTGCCCCAGCCGTCTGCTTAACCTCTGCTAGAGCCTAAAATTAAGGGGAACCCCACGCCAATTTTTTTAATAATAAATCCTTTATTTTAATACTAAATGACAAGTACAGTAACCAACACTATCACTGTACTTCATATATATGTGACTGACATGTTTCTATCTATCTAATCTATGTGTGAAGCTCTATTCTGTCTGTTATAAATTGTCGGGTACCGCTGCTGAATTGCCGGCCGGCTTTTTTAAAGAGACGGTGCATGAAAACACTATTATTTTTTTTGATAAATCCTTTACGCTAAATGACAAGTACAGTAAGCAACACTGTCACTGTACTTCGTATATATGTGGCTGACATGTTTCTATCTATCTAATCTATGTATGATGCTCTATTCTGTCTGTTATAAATTGTCGGGTACCGCTGCTGAATTGCCGGCCGGCTTTATTAAAGAGACAGTGCATGAAAACACTATTATTTTTTTAAATAAATCCTTTACACTAAATGACAAGTACAGTAATCAACACTGTCACTGCACTTCTTATATATGTGACTGACATGTTTCTATCTATCTAATCTATGTGTGATTCTCTATTCATTCTATTCTAAATTGTCGGGTACCGCTGCTGAATTGCCGGCCGGCTTTTTTAAAGAGACGGTGCATGAAAACACTATTATTTTTTTTGATAAATCCTTTACGCTAAATGACAAGTACAGTAAGCAGCACTTTCACTGTACTTCGTATATATGTGGCTGACATGTTTATATCTATCTAATCTATGTGTGAAGCTCTATTCTTTCGGTTCTAAATTGTCGGGTACAGGTGTATGCCGCTGCTGAATTGCCGGCTTTTCATGTTTCACTGTTGGCACTGTTCCCATCGATTTGGGCAATCACTGTAATGCCACAACCACCATGGCTGTGGCATTACAGTGAGTGGCAGACAATCCCTGCATGATTGGTGCTCTAAATAGCGCCAGACATGCAGGACACGCTTTTGGTGCACGAACAGTTATCGAACATAACCTCGAACAGCCGAATTTTTTGCAAATCGTTCGGGTTCGTCGAACAACTCGAACACCGCCCAAAACAGCTCGAATTTGAGATTGGCGAACAGTTCTAGTCGAACACCGCTCATCTCTAGTGATTACCTCTTGAAGCTCATCAAGAGAATGCCAAGAGTGTGCAAAGCAGTCATCAAAGCAAAAGGTGGCTACTTTGAAGGACCTAGAATATGACATATTTTCAGTTGTTTCACACTTTTTTGTTAAGTATATAATTCCACATGTGTTAATTCATACTTTTGATGCCTTCAGTGTGAATGTACAATTTTCAGTCAAGAAAATACAGACAAATCTTTAAATGAGGTGTGTCCAAACTTTTGATCAGTACTGTACACACATATATATATATATATATACACACACACACACATATATATATATACACATATATACTGTATATATACACACACACATATACATATGTTTGTATATATATATATTTATTTATATATATATACATACACACACATACACATATGCACATACACGCGCACACACACTGCTCAAAAAAATAAAGGGAACACTAATATCACAGTTGCAAATCTTCATTCACTACATAGTGGAATGCTTTGAGAGCAATAAAACATAAAAATGATCAATGTAAATCAAAATTAATATCCCATGGAAGTCTGGATTTGGAATGATGCTCAAAATCAAAGTGGAAAATCAAATTACAGGCTGATCCAACTTCAGTGGAAATGCCTCAAGACAAGGAAATGATGCTCAGTAGTGTGTTTGTGGCCTCCACGTGCCTGTATTACCTCCCTACATTGCCTGGGAATGCTCCTGATGAGGCGGCACATGTTCTCTTGAGGGATCTTCTCCCAGACCTGGATTAAAGCATCCGCCAACTCCTGGACAGTATGTTGTTTAAGTGTTTCCTTTATTTTTTTGAGCAGGGTATATGTATATATCTCCTTTCTACACAAGGTCTTCTTCTTGATATAGATATTAGTGGTGGAAAATTATGGCAATATGAAATATACTGCTCAGTTTACATTTTTATATTTCCTGACCTGTATATAACAATATAATGAGTCCGAAATAAGTCAGCTATGTTGCCAAATCTGACATTTCTACGAGAAAAAGCATTGTACAACTTAAACCCCCACATTTGTGAACGACTCCTTAGTTGAGCCTCACTAACAACTCAGTGTCATCTCATTTGTAAAGGCAGCTTCACAGTTTGAGAAGCAATGGACTACACAAGAGCCAGCAGCACTAGCCCTTATCATGTAAGCAATAGTATAAAAAAAAGTGCCATTTTTGCCTACTTACCATATTGTGTACAGGATGCTTTTTTGCCAGATGGGCCGTATCATTTATGACTCAAATGTTAACAGTATCGACATCCTCAATATGCCGGTGGTAGTGTTTAAAGGGGTTGTCCACTGCTATTTAAAATATGCCAAAGCATTTTTATGATGAAAAGCAACTTCTTTGTAATTACCTCCCTCTGCCTTTTCTGCCTATGAGCAGCGCTATCACTGGCCGCTCACAGGGAGCACGTGACCCCCCGCTGACGTCCTGTCTATTGAGGTATGACTCATCGCTGGGGTCCTCGCGGTGGCTGCTGGGTTGTGGGCGGGGTTACCCCCCCGCGTCACACCCATCATCCACTGCGCGCTTTCCCAATGAATAGAGAGAGGGAGAGCGCGCGGTGGATGTTGGGTATGACGCACGGGGATAACCCCGCCCACAGCCTGGCATCCATCGTGGAACGTGGAAGAGAGAGACCCCCGGCTGCAGCCTGGACTTGTTGTGACGTCAGCGGATGTCAGAGCCGGCTGCAGCCGGGGGGTCACGTGATGCCTGTGAGCGGCCAGTGATAGCGCCGCTCACAGGCAGAAAAGGCAGAGGGAGGTAATTACAAAGAAGCTGTTTTTTATCATAAAAAAAGCTTTCGCATGTTTTAAATAGTAGTGGACAACCCCTTTAACAGCTGTGGCGGAGCATAGAGCTTCCAACTTCGTACTCTGCCTCTTACTCCTGCAGGCCACAGGGTGCTTCCTGCCTACTGGAGGCCGGCACCATGTAGTTGACGTCGTGTGGCACGATAATGTCACTGCATCGGTCCAGCGGCGTCCATTGCAAGACACAATTGAAGAGGAGATAGCGGCTACAGTAGACGTGAAGGCTTGATTTGGAGAGCATTAGTTTTTTTTTTGTGGACTGTGGTGCTGATAATTTTGTGTCAGGGGCCATCACAATATATATGGTCAATATATATGGTCCTGTGGGGAGGATCATCATACTATATAAGGTTCTGTGGGGGGACCATTATGGTGTATTGAGACAGTGGGGGATTGTGAGGCCCTCCCTGAGAAATGGGGTTACTCGGAGCCGGGTCAGTGTAGATGTCTCGGGGTTGCAGTCGTGGCCCGGACCCGGTCCGTGCCCAGGGCGGTCACATAAAAGTTTTTAATGGGCTTTCAGGGTTGAGTGGTATTTTCTGACTACGCCACCTACGGTTTCCGGTGATGGACACCAGCGCTGCTTCAGTCCACTGAGGCCGGTGTTACAGACAGCTGAGATGGAACGGCTCCGCGCAGGCGGAGTAGGCCACAGGGCAGTGTGAGAAAGGATGGTGGGTGCAGTGCCGCGCAGAAAATAACAGGCTGAAGCGGGATGTGAAGTCATCCAGGGTTTTTACTCACATTAAGATGAACTGTAGCCGCAAAGCTTCCCTCTGCTCCTCGCGGCGTACTGCGGCCACCGGGAAGGGGGTCCAGCACTTTCCAGGTAGATCAGGAGAACCTATCGAGACCCCTCTGGTGTGTGTTCCTCTCCTTGGTGAGTTCTCCCACTAAGTCTTCTCCTGACTGTATGTGTGGTTAGAACTAGGTGTAAGGCCGGGTCCCACTGGATAAACGCAGGTAGAGATGTACAGGTGGCGTATGCCGCTCCGTCCGTATCCCTCCTGGGATCCACTAAGCCTCCGGGCTTTTCTGACTGAGACGTGAAGTAACAGAGTCAGATATCGGGGGCCGGTCACCCCTCTTGCAGCAGGAGTCCCTCTAACTAGGCCAGAGTAAGAAATACAGGTGGCGTATGCCGCTCCGTCCGTATCCCCCTGGGATCCTTTTGCCTGTGGAGCTTGTCTCCTCTGCTCCCCTCCAGGCCTTCTTAGGTAGGGACCTTGACCGGGTAGAGGCAGTGGTTAACTCTGACCCGCTCCTCGTCTCAAGGCCAGAGAAAGAGGACCGTGTATCTTCAATAGGCTGCAGGTTCTAGCAGAAGGCCACAATCAGCAATGAATATCACAATCAAAGACCTTGAACCTAAGATGGCTGTAGATTAAATATGAATTAGTAAGTGTAACCTAAAAGTGTGTTCTCCACCCTCACCCACTACAAGGTTCCCCCTATCTTTGGTTCCCCCCATCTCCTATATCCCGGGCTGGGGCAGCACCCTAGTGCATTTAGGCCCCCTGCAGGACAGGAGTGGTGTAATGTTGAGTGGTGAAGTAGGGTCCTGAGAAGTGCTCCATCCTTACCTGGAAGAGGAGATACAACACCTCAAGCTGAGGTGCAGTACCCCTGTGGCGACTGAACCCTCAGGGGCGCCACAGGATCATCTGTGTGGGGCTGTGGAGGACCATTATACTACATGGAAGGCTGTAAGAGAACAATCATACTGTATTGTGGCTGTGGGGGACTATCATGCCATATAGGTTCCTGTGGGGGACCATAATACTATATAGGTGCCTGTGGGGGACCATCCATAATACTATATAAAGGCCTGTAGCGGGATCATCATACTATATAGGGGCATGTGTGGGCCCATCATACTATATGGAAAGCTGTGGTTGACCATTTAATATATAGGGGTCTGTGGGAGGACCACCATATTGTATTGGGGCTGTGGGGGGGGGGGCACATCAAATTATGTGGAGGGCCATCATACTATGGGGGTAACATCATACTATATAGGGGCCTGTGGGGGGGAACATAATACTATATAGAGGCCTGTGGGGGGGGGGACTATCATACTATATACAGTGGTGGGCAAAAGTATTGGCACCCCTGCAATTCTGTCAGATAATACTCAGTTTCTTCCTGAAAATGATTGCAATCACAAATTCTTTGGTATTATTATCTTCATTTAATTTGTCTTCAATGAAAAAACACAAAAAGAATTGTCCTAAAGCCAAATGGGATATAATTCCACACCAAACCTAAAAAAGGGGGTGGACAAAAGTATTGGCACTGTTTGAAAAATCATGTGATGATTCTCTAATTCGTGTAATTAACAGCACCTGTAACTTACCTGTGGCACCTAACATGTTTTGGCAATAACTAAATCACACTTGCAGCCAGTTAACATGGATTAAAGTTGACTCAACCTCTGTCCTGTGTCCTTGTGTGTACCACATTGAGCATGGAGAAAAGAAAGAAGACCAAAGAACTGTCTGAGGACTTGAGAAACCAAATTGTGAGCAAGCATGAGCAATCTCAAGGCTACAAGTCCTTCTCCAAAGACCTGAATGTTCTTGTGTCTTCCGTGCGCAGTGTCATCAAGAAGTTTAAAGCCCATGGCACTTTTTCTTTTCAAGATGTGGACGAAAAAGAAAAATTGACGAGAGATTTCAATGCAAGATTGTGCGGATGGTGGGTGAAGAACCTCGACTAACCTCCGAACAAGTTCAAGCTGCCCTGCAGTCCAAGGGTACAACAGTGTCAACCCGTACTATCCGTTGGCGTCTGAATGAAAAGGGACTGTATGGTAGGATACCCAGGAAGACCCCACTTCTTACCCCGCGACATAAAAAAGCCAGGCTGGAGATTGCCAAAACTTACCTGAGAAAGCCTAAACCGTTTTGGAAGAATGTTCTCTGGTCAGATGAGACAAAAGTAGAGCTTTTTGGGAAAAAGCATCAACATAGAGTATACAGGAAAAAAAAAGAGGCATTCAAAGAAAAGAACACGGTCCCTACAGTCAAACATGGCGGAGGTTCCCTGATGTTTTGGGGTTGCTTTGCTGCCTCTGGCACTGGACTGCTTGACCGTGTGCATGGCATTATGAAGTCTGAAGACTACCAACAAATTTTGCAGCATAATGTAGGGCCCAGTGTGAGAAAGCTGGGTCTCCCTCAGAGGTCATGGGTCTTCCAGCAGGACAATGACCCAAAACACACTTCCAAAAGCACTATAAAATGGTTTGAGAGAAAGCACTGGAGACTTCTAAGGTGGCCAGCAATGAGTCCAGACCTGAATCCCATAGAACACCTGTGGAGAGATCTCAAAATGGCAGTTTGGAGAAGGCACCCTTCAAATATCAGGGACCTGGAGCTGTTTGCCAAAGAAGAATGGTCTACAATTCCAGCAGAGCATTGTAAGAAACTCATTGATGGTTACCGGAAGCGGTTGTTCGCAGTTATTTTGGCTAAAGATTGTGCAAGCAAGTATTAAGCTGAGGGTGCCAATACTTTTGTCTGGCCCATTTTTGGAGTTTTGTGTGAAATGATCAATGATTTGAATTTTGCTTCATTCTCTTTTGTGTTTTTCCTTGCAAGCAAATTAAATCAAGATAATAATACCAAAGAATTTGTGATTGCAATCATTTTCAAGAAGAAACTGAGTATTATCTGACAGAATTGCAGGGGTGCCAATACATTTGGCCACCACTGTATCATACTGTTTGTGATGACCATCATACTGTATGGGGGTCTGTGGGTTAACCATTATAACGCATGTGAAACTGTGGGGGAACCATCATATTATGTGAGGTGGGGTGCTGGGGTGACCATCATACTGTGTGGGGGGGCTTGGTTGACTGTGTGGGGTTTGTGGGGATATCATGCTACGTAAGTGGCATCTGCATGGGACTCCGCCTTCAGAAATTATTTTAACTAAAAGGGGGAATTACCAGTGTGAGACATGTAATGGCCGCTCTCTGCTCTCCCAGCAGAACTGTGTAAGATAAGGCTATGTTCACACATTGAGTATTTGGTCAGTATTTTACATCAGTATTTGTAAGTCAAAATTAGGAGTACAACAATCAGAGGAAAAGTATAATAGAAACACGTCACTTCTGCATTTTTCACCCACTCCTCGTTTTTGCTTACAAATACTGAGGTAAAATACTGACCAAATACTGAATGTGTGAATGTGGCCTAACTTCCATCTCACAGGCAACCAAAGTTGCAATAATTTTTCAATACAGCAGAGCTGTGAGAGCTACAGCAAATGTGTTTATAAGGCTGCGTGCACACGATGCGCTTTTCATGCGTTTATGCTGCGGAATTTCCGAAGCGGAAACGCATGGTAATCCGCACCCCATGGTCCCCAATCGCATTCCGCAATGTCAATGCACATGCTGCGGATTTTTCCGCAGCGTTTCTGCAGCGCTCATAAATCCGCAGCATGTTCATTAATTTTGCGGAAGCGCAGCCATTGACTTGCATCGAGACGCATAGAATCCGCGTCTGTATATTTGTACAAGCGGATTCTATGCGTCTCTATGTGTGGATGGTACCCAGTTCTGGAGGAGAGGAGACTCTCATCCAGACCTGGGTACCATTGTACCTGTAAAAAAAAGAATAAAATAATAAATAAAGTTTATATTCACTTGTCCGGCGGCCCGTGCAATGCTTCTCCTTCCAGGACCTGAGATGACGTCGCGGTCATGTGACCGCAGGCTGTCTCGCGAGATGCCGGCAACCCGGAAGTAGTGCGACAACACACGCGACAGCACACGCGGCGGGGGATCGGTAAGTATAGCTTTATTTTTTTATTTTTACGGTCACACTGTATAAATCCATGCTGTTTGCATGGATTTATACAGTGTGACCTAGTTGTCAAGCACTTTCCAAGTGATGCTATCGCCTGGAAAGTGCTTGTCAGTGCGCATGCGGAAACACATGCGTTAACGCATGTGGATACGCATGTGAATCCGCATGTATTCTGCAGGAAAAACGCATGCACAATCTGCATGCGTTTTTTCTGCCAGGGAGATGCAGAAATGCTGCAGAAATTTTCTGCTTCATTTCTGCATCGTGGGCACATAGCCTAAGGAGACAAATTTATTTTCTCCTGTTCTGTGTTAGTTACATGTCTCACACTGGTAATGCCCTCTCATTTAAAATAAGCTCCAGAGGCAGATTCTCATGCTAATTAGTGTCCGGCCCATAGCCCTGAACAGCTCATTTACATGGATTTCTCTTAAATAAGGCATAGGATTGCAAATTTCAAGGTATCATGTTATTCAGCTTTCTATGACCTACATGCCCTTATAGACAGCTTGATGAAGCTGAGTTACACGCGTGGGGCTTATCAATCGATCCACACATAATCCATAAGTGGTGATATGGCTATGTATATGCAATGATTGGTTTTACCAATCAACCCTCATCTGGTTATTGGGCAGTGATATAATTACTTATATGCATTTGATTTGACTGTGGTATTGCTTATTTGGACTATACTTAAGGGACACAGATTCATGCAATTGCTATATGCAAGGTTTGTCCACGGTTTGGGCTGATATATAATGAGGGCTTACAGTGTATATGGAGTAATATTGGAGTGCTGTGATATGTGATTATTATATGAATTTAAATTATTTATTATATCTATATTCTGTATACTGCCAATCATGCATTGTGGTATTTGGGTGTTGTTAATCATGTGTGTTGTGTTTTAGTGTTTTTAAAAGTGTATAATAAAGCTTGTATATTTTTTTTACTTAATATGTATTGAGGTGTGCGCATTTCTACATATGTACCTTCCTGTTTCTCTTGGTTTTGGTTTAAATGTTTGGGTACATCATGATGCACCCTAAATTTGTGATAGGGGCTATGCATCATTTTCTTTAGTTTTTGAATTTAGCTTAGGAGGGTTGAACCTACTGACAGATTGCCTTTAACACCTTTACCCCCGAAAGTTGTTTGCACGCTAATGACCAGAAGAGGAAATCTAACAGATTTGGGCAATATACATATGGTGCATTCATTATATATATTGTATTCCATCATAAGCATCGCCCACCTAGGACCTAGAATGCAGAGGGATCATCTGTAAAAACATGCAAAAAGGGGGAGAGAGCAGGGGCCCAAAAAAAAGATGATCCATCACAATTATATGTAAAAGTATAAATTTTATTAGAACATTGCAATTTGGGGTGAATATACATACATTGAATTACACTGTGTGTTAAAATGGCGCGCACAGTGGAGACAAAAAATTCCTAAAAGGTACAGTTACCATAGTATATGTAATAATATCAGATATCAGTGACATGGTAAATACCCACACTTGTATATCCCGCTCATTAAGACCTTACAAGAGATGTGGCTGTACAATAATCAATCTATCGGAAGGTAGGTATTGCCATGTGAATCAAAGTTACCTTGAATAGCTGCCACGTGCGCACCAACCCCGACGCGCGTTTCGGCGACAAGCCTTTGTCAAGGGGTATATAGACAGAGTGAATGAGTGCAGGGTTAAAAAGGTATCGTTGACCAATGAAATGGTGCCGACTATAACACACCCCCACGCCCTCCACATGTGTATGTTTGCGGCGCTGGACATATGTAATAGCGCCTGCAGACTCCCAGAGATGCCTAGCGCCAACCGGAAGTGATGTAATTGGTCACCATAGTAACCAGACATACATAGTGGTGGCGCCTCCCATGTACCCAGGGATGCAATGCGCAAACCGGAAGTGACGTACCTGTTCCCATGGTAACCCGGACGCCCAACAGCGGCGACATCACTGGAGTGTCCAGTTGGAGATGTCGCAAGCAGGAGAGCGTACCGAGACCATGGGACACGTGCGAAATGGTGGCGATCACAAAAATGGGACGAAACTCAGATTCTCATTGAGACCATTTGGGTGGATAGTATTAAGGGTCCAAATCCACCTGGCCTCCAATTGGGCCAGGCGTTTGGAGATTTGGCCCCCACGGATACCCATATCAATGCAATCAATGCCTTTTACTCTCAGTAGGCTACTGTTACACTGGTGGTATTGTTTGAAATGCCGTGGGATAGTTTTTAAAGTGGACAAATTTGTCTGCTCCAATGCTGAGGAGATGCCCAGTACATGTTCTCTAATTCTTATTTTGAGATGACGCGTAGTGAGGCCCACGTATATGAGCCCACAAGGGCATGTAGCATAGTATATAACATTTTTGGTTAAGCAATCACGCACTCCATCTGTTACTTCAGCGTCATCCCTCAGTGAAACTTCAGATACATCTTCTACATCTATGATGACTCGATCTGGAGTCAGCAAACAACGTGATTACAATTTCCATCCATATAAAAGATATGAATCTACCCTGATAGACAAGAGAAAAAAAAGACAACAAGGTAATTAACCTTAGCAATCATGTCCTCTCTGCAGAGGACTTATCCTTGCTAACTAAAGGGCTCACTTTTTCTCCTTCCTCTGGTTTTGATCAATTTACTGCTATTAAAGACCTGCATATATTTGCTAGGTCATTAATATTTAAACGCCATTTTCATGATACTAATCTTGATAAATTGTTTCCAACAGAGGAGGAACAATTGGCCCTAAGAACTTTAGAAGATTTGGCCACTGAACATAATACCTCCGAACACGGTAAGATTCCTCCATCTATTAGACCCCACTCCAAGAAGTTCCCTCCCCTTTCTAATTGCACAAACGTTGACCTGTTTGTGCAAATTGTTACTAATGAATTTCGGAATATACCATGCCAAATTAATAAGGATAACCTCACCAGGGAGGAACATATGAGATTGAAACAATTGAGTAACCTGTCTGATGTTGTACTGAAACAGGCGGACAAGGGGGGGAATATTGTTATCTGGCCAAAGAAAATGTATGAGTCTGAGGCATTTCGCCAACTAAATAATTCTACCTGTTATAAAAAACGTACATACAACCCCATGTCCGCCTTCAGTCGACAACTGCAGGTTATTCTTAATAAAGCCTTGAGTAATAAGGTGATCACTCGGGACCTCTTTTCGGCATTAATTGTAACTGAACCCACTATACCCACACTATATTTGTTACCCAAACTCCATAAAAATTCATCTATTCCTCTTGGACGGCCCATTATAACGGGGGGGGACGACTATTTGGAGATGGTAAATAGATAGAACGATTCTAAATTGCAGCCTTTGGTGGAGACTTTACCCTCTTTCCTAAAAGACACTACTGATTTTCTGCGCAAAATGGATGGGGTATACTTGGACTCTGACACCATCTCAGTCACAGCTGACATCGAATCTCTATATACCAATATGAGACATGGGGACGGTTTGTCAGCAACTAGGTATTTCCTGGATGGCTCTGACCTTCCGGTATCAATCAAAGATTTGGTACTTGAACTGTTAGAGTTCACTTTGACCCATAATTTTTTCACTTTCAAGGGGTCCTTTTTTCTGCAGCTCCAGGGAACAGCCATGGGGGCAGCCTTTGCTCCTTCATATGCCAATCTGTTCCTGGGGCTGTGGGAAAGAGACCTCTTCCTGTCAGATCGGCTGTCATCAATGTGCTGCGTTGTCTCCTGGACGCGGCACATTGATGACATTCTGATTATCTGGCAGGCCACTGTTTTGGAACTGACACGATTCATGGAAGAATTGAATGCCAATGACCGTAATATTTGTATTACCTACCAATATAGTGCAGAAAAAGCTGAATTTTTGGATGTCTTTTTAAAAAAGGATAAGGATGGGCTCATACAGACTAACATCTATAGGAAACCTACTTCTACCAACATGCTCCTATATGCTTCCTCCTCCCATCCTCAACACATGGTACAGTCTGTCCCAGTCGGACAGTTCCTGCGACTCCGCAGGATCTGTTCAACTGAGCACGACTTTGAAACACAGGCCAGAGAATTGACATCCAGATTCCATGAACAGGGATACAGTAAGAGGGCCATCAAAAGAGCTTACCATAGGGCTAAATTTTCATCAAGGCACGACCTATTATATAAGGTTCGCGATTAGTGTTGAGCGATACCTTCCGATATCGGGAAATATCGGATTGGATCGGACCGATACCCAAAAAATATCGGATATCGCCGATTCCGATACCGGAAACCAATGCAAGTCAATGGGACACTAATATCGGAATGAAATCCCAGCGTGAGAGAATTCTCCTGATAGTTTAAAAGCCGGCGGGCGATAAAAAGCCGCCGGCTTTTAAACAATCACACAGCCCCATGCTGCTTCCCCGCAGCCTCCCATCCCGATCCGCCGCTCCCCCCGCTACCTCCCATCCCGATCGTAAGTTAGGACCGGGCAGGGAGCGCAGCACCAAGGAGTGGGAAGCGAAGGACCTGGGCGGGGAAGCTGGCAGTGAAAAGACTTCATCGCAGGCTTTCCTGTTCTGTGCTGCGCTCTCCCGCCGGTTATTTCAAATGAACAGCTGTCATGATTGGTGTGTGCGTGGTGTCTGCGGATGTCTGTGGGTGTCTGCGCGGTGTCTGTGGGTGTTTGCGGGTGTCTGCGCGGTGTCTGTGGGTGTTTGCGTGTGTCTGCGGGTGTCTGCGTGCAGGCAGACATAGGCCGATGTGACACTACTACTCCCATCGGCCTATGTCTGTCCCCCGTCCACTCATGCCAGCAGGATCAGTTCGATGGGAGCAGTAGTTCCCATCAGCCTGATCCTGCTATTTAAACTGCCCCATATGTTATTTTTGCCCCTATACACATGTTTTATTCTTTTAGGCCTCCATATTTTTTTTTTGTTTTTGGTCCCCACTAAATTTGAAATACATTTCGTTGGTGGCCAGTGGTTACCTAAAATAAATTAGTTTATACATTACCTGTCCCCGCCGATCGCCACCTAAAATAAAGTAAAAAATAAAAAAATACACCTATACTCACCTAGACACCTAATTCCCCGAAGCCATCGATCTCCTGTAATAAAATATAAAATAATAAACCACAACCTTATCCTTACCCCTCCGTAGTAGTCCACGAGTGTCCCACGATGATCTCCAGTTTAGAGCAGCCACATAAAATGTGACCGCTCTAAACCGCTGCCGCCGCTAGAATGACGGGACCGTAAAGCAGCCCCATCATTGCATAAGCGGGTTCGCCGGAGTTCAGGCAGCGCTGCTCCGGTTAGCTCCTTTACGGCCCTGCTGTACCGTGAGAAATTCCGACGGTACAGCAGGGCCGTAAAGGAGGTCACCGGAGCTGCGCTGACTGAATGCACTCCGGTGACCTCAGTCAGGGGCTCACGCTGCCGGGAGCGGACGTGTTCCCGGCAGTGTGACAGCTGTGCATGGGAGATCAGCGCAGGAACGTTGACAGGTAACTATTTTTTTTTGTAAACTAAGAATTAAATAAAATGGTGTGTTTTATTTCAAATAAATTATTTTTTTCTTGGTGTAGTGTGTGTTTTTTCTTTTTAACACTTTGTAGTCTTATAGACGCCCATCATTACTAACCTGAGCTTCATGGCAGCAGGCGTTGACATGAACCCCACCACTATTACCCCCTGCCACCGCACCAGGGCAGCGTGGAAGAGCGAGGCTAAGTGCCAGAATTGGCGATCCTATGAAAATTTCTGCTTCATTTGTGCATCGTGGGCACATAGCCTAATATTGGCGTGACCCCATGAATTTCGGCCTTAGGGCCAGCGGATAACACAAAGCAGGCCAGGTACAAGTAGGCAGCTGGGAGTTGGGGGCAGCCAGTTCCTGGAGGCTGTACCTGGCTGGCATACAAAAATATGGCGAAGCCCACGTCAAAATTTTTGGGAAAAATTAATTAAAAAATAAATAATAATTTAGGGACTGCATCTTTATTAACCCCTCAAGTGTCATTTAGTGTTAAAATAAAGGATTTATTAAAGAAAAAATTGGCGTGGGATCCCCCATAATTTTAGTCTCTAGCGGAGGTTAAGCAGACAGCTGGGGCAGATGTTTGAAGCCTGGGAAGGGGTAATACCCACGGAGCTTCCCAGGCTACTAATATCAGCCCCCAGCTGAATACCTAGCCTTTACTAGCTATTAAAATAGGGGACCCACCCAAAAAAATGACGTGGGGTCCCCCCTATTTTAATAGCTAGCAAAGGCTAGGCAGACAGCTGGCGGCTGATATTAATAGCCCAGGAAGGGTGCCATGAATACTGGCCCCCTCCCAGGCTAGAAACAGCAGCCCTCAGCCGCCCCAGATTTGGCGCATTCATAGGATGCGCCAATTCTGGCACTTAGCTTCGCTCTTCCACGCTGCCCTGGTGCGGTGGCAGGGGGTAATAGTGGTGGGGTTCATGTCAGCGCCAGCTGCCATGAAGCCCAGGTTAGTAATGATGGGCGTCTATAAGACACCCCCATTACTAACCAACAAAGTGTTAAAAAGAAAAAACACACACTACACCCAGAAAAAAATAATTTATTTGAAATAAAACACACCATTTTATTTAATTCATAGTTTACAAAAAAAAATAGTTACCTGTCCACGTTCCTGCGCTAATCTCCCATGCACAGCTGTCACATCTGGAGATGGTGACAGCTGTGCATGGCTGCTGTAAGCTCACACTGCCGGGAACACGTCCGCTCCCGGCAGCGTGAGCCCCTGACTGAGGTCACCGGAGTGCATTCAGTCAGCGCAGCTCCGGTGACCTCCTTTACGGCCCTGCTGTACCGTCGGAATTTCTCACGGTACAGCAGGGCCGTAAAGGAGCTAACCGGAGCAGCACTGCCTGAACTCCGGCGAACCCGCTTATGCAATGACGGGCTGGGGCTGCTTTACGGCCCCGTCATTCTAGCGGCGGCAGCGGTTTAGAGCGCTCACATTTTATGTGGCTGCTCTAAACTGGAGATCATCGTGGGACACTCGTGGACTACTACGGAGGGGTAAGGATAAGGTTGTGGTTTATTATTTTATATTTTATTACAGGAGATCGATGGCTTCGGGGAATTAGGTGTCTAGGTGAGTATAGGTGTATTTTTTTATTTTTTACTTTATTTTAGGTGGCGATCGGCGGGGACAGGTAATGAATAAACTAATTTATTTTAGGTAACCACTGGCCACCAACGAAATGTATTTAAAATTTATTGGGGACTAAAAACAAAAAAAAATTATGGGGGCCTAAAAAAATAAAACATGTGTATAGGGGCAAAAATAACATATGGGGCAGTTTAAGTAGCAGGATCAGGCTAATGGGAACTACTGCTCCCATCGAGCTGATCCTGCTGGCACGAGTGGACGGGGGACAGACATAGGCCGATGGCAGTAGTAGTGTCACATCGGCCTATGTCTGCCTGCACGCAGACACCCGCAAACACCCACAGACACCCGCAGACACCGCGCAGACATTTGCAGACACCGCGCACACACCAATCATGACCGGGACATTCAGGTCCATCCTCTTGTACCACCTCAGGTGCTCAGCCATGATCCAGGAAGACGGGAATGGTATGGGATTCTTGTCTTCCTGGATTGATGGGATGGTCTGGGAGGTGTGGCTGACCTGTGCGGCCGTGGGAAAGTTCATGCGAGTTCATGCAGTCAAGCATGAACTCACATGAACCCTCTGAGGGCACCACGGCTACTTCAAATGAACAGCTGATCAGCATCAGCTGATACCTCAGCATCAGCTGATACCTCAGCTGTTCATTTGAAATAACCGGCGGGAGAGCGCAGCACAGAACGGGAAAGCCCGCGGTGAAGTCTTTTCACTGCCGGCTTCCCCGCCCGGGTCCTTCGCTTCCCACTCCTTGGTGCTGCGCTCCCCGCCCGGTCCTAACTTACGATCGGGATGGGAGGTGGCGGGGGGAGCGGCGGATCGGGATGGGAGGCTGCGGGGAAGCAGTATGGAGCTGTGTGATTGTTTAAAAGCCGGCGGCTTTTTACCGCCCGCCGGCTTTTAAACAATCAGGAGGATTCTCTCACGCTGGGATGGCATTCTGATGACAGGCTGGATCGCAGCTGAGCGCTGCCATCCAGCTTGTCATCCTTCATAGATACTGCAGAGCGCAGGCATTATGGGAACTTCCGATTCCGGTATTCGATATTCTAAAAGTATCGGAACTCAGTATCGGAACTCCGATACCGCGAATATCGGTTGATACCCGATATTACAGTATCGGAATGCTCAACACTATTCACGATACTTCACATAACGATATGGTCAGATTTATCACTAAATTCCACATACAGATTCCTGCAATGAAAAAGGCACTAAGAAAGGCATGGCCGGTTTTGAGATGTGATCCGATACTATCGAAATTTATTTCACCGACACCTTCAATTACGTTTCGTAGGTCCAAGAACCTCCACGATCAGCTCATTAGGAGTCATTATGTAGGAGAACCTAATCCCACGTTTTTGGATGCTGTGACTATCAAACTTGGTTGTACACAGTGTGGGCATTGCAGAGCATGCACCAATGTTGATAAGACTGAGGATTTTTGCGATGCGAGCGGTCCAAAAAAATACAAAATCAAAAAACGCATCAATTGCTCAACCAAAAATGTTATATACTATGCTACATGCCCTTGTGGGCTCATATATGTGGGCCTCACTACGCGTCATCTCAAAATAAGAATTAGAGAACATGTACTGGGCATCTCCTCAGCATTGGAGCAGACAGATTTGTCCACTTTAAAAACTATCCCACGGCATTTCAAACAATACCACCAGTGTAACAGTAGCCTACTGAGAGTAAAAGGCATTGATTGCATTGATATGAGTATCCGTGGGGGTCAAATCTCCAAACGCCTGGCCCAATTGGGGGCCAGGTGGATTTGGACCCTTAATACTATCCACCCAAATGGTCTCAATGAGAATCTGAGTTTCATCCCAATTTTGTGATCGCCACCATTTCCCCCTCCCTCCCCTCCTTCCCCTTCACCCCTCCCTCTTTCCCCTTCCCTCCCCTCTTCCCCCCTCGACATGCATATGATTGATTCACTGTGTTGTTGTTTTTATTTATTTTAACTATGTATTTTTAACATTAGGTACATTGCCCATTTGCCTCCTTTGGCCTATTTACTATGCATCTATATGATACCCCTGGCCATACAAGCATGAATTCAGTTGCTGTCTCCCTCTGATGTTATGCAAACAAGATCGCTTACATCTACAATCAGCTATATGCCGTACCGTGCTTACGCACTATTGCTACTATGTACATGTTGTATATGTGATATGGGAATAATATGTTATATTCATCCTCAATAGGTGACCTCCTTTCCGACGTTTGGATATACTTAACATGTTTTCATGGTTACATGGAGTCGTTACCACATGGGAAATACCCTATATGATTATATGTTATGTAGCTGTATACTTTTATAGGATGTATTAGGGTCTGCTCCTTCCCATGAGTGCATATGTAGTGATTGTTGCTCCCATATATAGATTCATATGCACGATTGCTGGTGTTACAACGTTACCTTAATAGGATAATTTTTTCCCTCCCCTACACAATGCTCTGCCTACCTGTACGCACGTGTCCCATGGTCCCGGTACGCTCTCCTGCTTGCAACATCTCCAACTGGACACTCCAGTGATGTCGCCGCTGTTGGGCGTCCTGGTTACCGTGGGAACAGGTGTGTCACTTCTGGTTTGCGCATTGCATCCCTGGGTATATGGGCGGCGCCACCACTATGTATGTCTGGTTACTATGGCGTCCGATTACATCACTTCTGGTTGGCGCTAGGCATCTCTGGGAGTCTGCAGGCGCTATTACATATGTCCAGTGTAACATACCTGGCAGCGTCCTTGCATAGTGGTCCATCTCCCACTGTGCAAGACTGCGCACTTGATTTCCAGTCCAGACTATCACTTTGGCTTCTTTCCATATGGTCTGCTTTGCTCTGCTCTGTCTGCTTAGGGCAAGGCCCGCTGAACTTCCTGTTTCTTATAGCTACTGCACACACCCCTGATGCTTCCTCAGCCTATTACTGTCTGTCACCTGGTATTTAACCCAGCTCCTCCCTGGAATCCTTGCCTGAGCATCTTGTACTGTCAGTTGGCTTCTAGTCACCGATGTGCCAGGTCCTGTCTATGTTTCCTGCCTTGCGGTATCAGTTCCTGTGTCTGAACTGAGTCCTGTCTGTGTTCTCTAGCCAGCTGCCTTTCCTGGAGGCTGTATTTCCAGGCCCGTGTGAACACGCTCTTAGCCTGTTCCTTCTGCCCTCTAGGGCCGTATACCTAGATCTGTTGTCTGTTGTCTTTTCCCAGTGTCTGTTCCTGCCCTAACCATCTTCCAGCCTGTTTCCCGTTTCTCTCTACGCCCATATCTTCCCTTTTTCTGCAGAGTCTGAACTCGTACCTAGCTCCTGCTCGTTGTCACTGTACTTCCGTTTGTGAGTTTGTGGTCCACTCGCTACTTCTCTGCTAGTACCCTGTGGGTATCTGGTTCTGCCTTTCCCTTCCTGTCTGTTCCGTGTGAACAGAGCCCTGTCCCCTCTTCACTGCCTTGCTCGCCGCTCCGGCGGTTTCTGCCTGCTCTGCCTTGTTCACCGCTCCGGCGGTTCTTGTCTGCTCTGACCCTTTGCTCACTGCTCCGGCAGTCTCGCTCTGCTCTGACCCTTGGCTCACTACTCCGGCAGTCTCGCTCTGCTCTGACCCTTGGCTCACTGCTCCGGCAGTCTCGCTCTGCTCTGACCCTTGGCTCACTGCTCCGGCAGTCTCGCTCTGCTCTGACCCTTGGCTCACTGCTCCGGCAGTCTCGCTCTGCTCTGACCCTTTGCTCACTGCTCCGGCAGTCTCGCTCTGCTCTGACCCTTGGCTCACTGCTCCGGCAGTCTCGCTCTGCTCTGACCCTTGGCTCACTGCTCCGGCAGTCTCGCTCTGCTCTGACCCTTTGCTCACTGCTCCGGCAGTCTCGCTCTGCTCTGACCCTTTGCTCACTGCTCCGGCAGTCTCGCTCTGCTCTGACCCTTGGCTCACTGCTCCGGCAGTCTCGCTCTGCTCTGACCCTTTGCTCACTGCTCCGGCAGTCTCGCTCTGCTCTGACCCTTGGCTCACTGCTCCGGCAGTCTCCCTCTGCTCTGACCCTTGGCTCACTGCTCCGGCAGTCTCCCTCTGCTCTGACAATTGGCTCACTGCTCCGGCAGTCTCCCTCTGCTCTGACAATTGGCTCGCTGCTCCGGCAGTATCGCTCTGCTCTGACCCTCGGCTCGCTGCTCCGGCAGTCTCGCTCTGCTCTGACCCTCGGCTCGCTGCTCCGGCAGTCTCGCTCTGCTCTGACCCTCGGCTCGCTGCTCCGGCAGTCTCGCTCTGCTCTGACCCTCGGCTCGCTGCTCCGGCAGTCTCGCTCTGCTCTGACCCTCGGCTCGCTGCTCCGGCAGTCTCGCTCTGCTCTGACCCTCGGCTCGCTGCTCCGGCAGTCTCGCTCTGCTCTGACCCTCGGCTCGCTGCTCCGGCAGTCTCGCTCTGCTCTGACCCTCGGCTCGCTGCTCCGGCAGTCTCGCTCTGCTCTGACCCTCGGCTCGCTGCTCCGGCAGTCTCGCTCTGCTCTGACCCTCGGCTCGCTGCTCCGGCAGTCTCGCTCTGCTCTGACCCTCGGCTCGCTGCTCCGGCAGTCTCGCTCTGCTCTGACCCTCGGCTCGCTGCTCCGGCAGTCTCGCTCTGCTCTGACCCTCTGCTCACTGCTCCGGCAGTCTCGCTCTGCTCTGACCCTTTGCTCACTGCTCCGGCAGTCTCGCTCTGCTCTGACCCTTGGCTCACTGCTCCGGCAGTCTCGCTCTGCTCTGACCCTTGGCTCACTGCTCCGGCAGTCTCGCTCTGCTCTGACCCTTGGCTCACTGCTCCGGCAGTCTCGCTCTGCTCTGACCCTTTGCTCACTGCTCCGGCAGTCTCGCTCTGCTCTGACCCTTTGCTCACTGCTCCGGCAGTCTCGCTCTGCTCTGACCCTTTGCTCACTGCTCCGGCAGTCTCGCTCTGCTCTGACCCTTTGCTCACTGCTCCGGCAGTCTCGCTCTGCTCTGACCCTTTGCTCACTGCTCCGGCAGTCTCGCTCTGCTCTGACCCTTGGCTCACTGCTCCGGCAGTCTCGCTCTGCTCTGACCCTTTGCTCACTGCTCCGGCAGTCTCGCTCTGCTCTGACCCTTTGCTCACTGCTCCGGCAGTCTCGCTCTGCTCTGACCCTCGGCTCACTGCTCCGGCAGTCTCGCTCTGCTCTGACCCTCGGCTCACTGCTCCGGCAGTCTCGCTCTGCTCTGACCCTCGGCTCACTGCTCCGGCAGTCTCGCTCTGCTCTGACCCTCGGCTCACTGCTCCGGCAGTCTCGCTCTGCTCTGACCCTCGGCTCACTGCTCCGGCAGTCTCGCTCTGCTCTGACCCTCGGCTCACTGCTCCGGCAGTCTCGCTCTGCTCTGACCCTCGGCTCACTGCTCCGGCAGTCTCGCTCTGCTCTGACCCTCGGCTCACTGCTCCGGCAGTCTCGCTCTGCTCTGACCCTCGGCTCACTACTCCGGCAGTCTCGCTCTGCTCTGACCCTCGGCTCACTGCTCCGGCAGTCTCGCTCTGCTCTGACCCTTTGCTCACTGCTCCGGCAGTCTCGCTCTGCTCTGACCCTTTGCTCACTGCTCCGGCAGTCTCGCTCTGCTCTGACCCTTTGCTCACTGCTCCGGCAGTCTCGCTCTGCTCTGACCCTTTGCTCACTGCTCCGGCAGTCTCGCTCTGCTCTGACCCTTTGCTCACTGCTCCGGCAGTCTCGCTCTGCTCTGACCCTTTGCTCACTGCTCCGGCAGTCTCGCTCTGCTCTGACCCTTGGCTCACTGCTCCGGCAGTCTCGCTCTGCTCTGACCCTTGGCTCACTGCTCCGGCAGTCTCGCTCTGCTCTGACCCTTGGCTCACTGCTCCGGCAGTCTCGCTCTGCTCTGACCCTTGGCTCACTGCTCCGGCAGTCTCGCTCTGCTCTGACCCTTTGCTCACTGCTCCGGCAGTCTCGCTCTGCTCTGACCCTTTGCTCACTGCTCCGGCAGTCTCGCTCTGCTCTGACCCTTTGCTCACTGCTCCGGCAGTCTCGCTCTGCTCTGACCCTTTGCTCACTGCTCCGGCAGTCTCGCTCTGCTCTGACCCTTTGCTCACTGCTCCGGCAGTCTCGCTCTGCTCTGACCCTTGGCTCACTGCTCCGGCAGTCTCGCTCTGCTCTGACCCTTGGCTCACTGCTCCGGCAGTCTCGCTCTGCTCTGACCCTTTGCTCACTGCTCCGGCAGTCTCGCTCTGCTCTGACCCTTTGCTCACTGCTCCGGCAGTCTCGCTCTGCTCTGACCCTTGGCTCACTGCTCCGGCAGTCTCGCTCTGCTCTGACCCTTGGCTCACTGCTCCGGCAGTCTCGCTCTGCTCTGACCCTTTGCTCACTGCTCCGGCAGTCTCGCTCTGCTCTGACCCTTGGCTCACTGCTCCGGCAGTCTCGCTCTGCTCTGACCCTTGGCTCACTGCTCCGGCAGTCTCGCTCTGCTCTGACCCTTGGCTCACTGCTCCGGCAGTCTCGCTCTGCTCTGACCCTTGGCTCACTGCTCCGGCAGTCTCGCTCTGCTCTGACCCTCGGCTCACTGCTCCGGCAGTCTCGCTCTGCTCTGACCCTCGGCTCACTGCTCCGGCAGTCTCGCTCTGCTCTGACCCTCGGCTCACTGCTCCGTAAGTCTCGCTCTGCTCTGACCCTCGGCTCACTGCTCCGGCAGTCTCGCTCTGCTCTGACCCTCGGCTCACTGCTCCGGCAGTCTCGCTCTGCTCTGACCCTCGGCTCACTGCTCCGGCAGTCTCGCTCTGCTCTGACCCTCGGCTCACTGCTCCGGCAGTCTCGCTCTGCTCTGACCCTTTGCTCACTGCTCCGGCAGTCTCGCTCTGCTCTGACCCTTTGCTCACTGCTCCGGCAGTCTCGCTCTGCTCTGACCCTTTGCTCACTGCTCCGGCAGTCTCGCTCTGCTCTGACCCTTTGCTCACTGCTCCGGCAGTCTCGCTCTGCTCTGACCCTTTGCTTACTGCTCCGGCAGTCTCGCTCTGCTCTGACCCTTTGCTCACTGCTCCGGCAGTCTCGCTCTGCTCTGACCCTTTGCTCACTGCTCCGGCAGTCTCGCTCTGCTCTGACCCTTTGCTCACTGCTCCGGCAGTCTTGCTCTGCTCTGACCCTTGGCTCACTGCTCCGGCAGTCTCGCTCTGCTCTGACCCTTTGCTCACTGCTCCGGCAGTCTCGCTCTGCTCTGACCCTTTGCTCACTGCTCCGACAGTCTCGCTCTGCTCTGACCTTTGGCTCACTGCTCCGGCAGTCTCGCTCTGCTCTGACCCTTTGCTCACTGCTCCGGCAGTCTCGCTCTGCTCTGACCCTTTGCTTACTGCTCCGGCAGTCTCGCTCTGCTCTGACCCTTTGCTCACTGCTCCGGCAGTCTCGCTCTGCTCTGACCCTTTGCTCACTGCTCCGGCAGTCTCGCTCTGCTCTGACCCTTGGCTCACTGCTCCGGCAGTCTCGCTCTGCTCTGACCCTTTGCTCACTGCTCCGGCAGTCTCGCTCTGCTCTGACCCTTTGCTCACTGCTCCGGCAGTCTCGCTCTGCTCTGACCCTTTGCTCACTGCTCCGGCAGTCTCGCTCTGCTCTGACCCTTTGCTCACTGCTCCGGCAGTCTCGCTCTGCTCTGACCCTTTGCTCACTGCTCCAGGCGGCCTCGTCTTGCTCTGCTCTTGCTCGCCACTCCGGGCGGCCTCACTCTGCTGTGTTTGTCCACCGCATCTGCGGTTCTGTTCCTGAGT
Organism: Phyllobates terribilis; assembly: GCF_046119375.1. Taxonomy (NCBI): domain Eukaryota; kingdom Metazoa; phylum Chordata; class Amphibia; order Anura; family Dendrobatidae; genus Phyllobates; species Phyllobates terribilis. The sequence continues at coordinate 643,084,557 of NW_027362762.1, forward strand.
CCCAGTCTGTACTGGGTCCTATCCATTCTGTGCTCCAACCTGTCGTACCTGCCAGTACCTCCCTGCCTGCATACCAGTCGTGCTTACCAACATCCACCTGCCTGCATACCGGCCGTACCTGCCAGTACTTCCCTGTTTGCATACTAGTCGTGCTTGCCAGCATCCACCCGTCTGCATACATGCCGTGTCTGCCTGTACCCACCAGTCTGTGTGCCAGCCTAACCTGCCTGTTCCTGTATTCCCCGGTGTGGGTCAACAGCCGTGTCCGGGGTCTGATATGGAGTAGCACCTGGTCCCTCTGCTCGGTCCCTCCTTGGTGCACTGGCGTCGTATGCCATCGTGCGACCTTGGTCGGATCGGGTGGATACTTAGTTACGCCCCTCCAGGCATTCACTCTCCGGTACGGTCCAGTGGAATCACTTCATATACACGCACACGCCAGTCAGTCCGGGCGTGTGCATTACATCCAGCGCCGCAAACATACACAAGTGGAGGGCGTGGGGGTGTGTTATAGTCGGCACCATCTCATTGGTCGATGATACCTTTTTAACCCTGCACTCATTCACTCTGTCTATATACCCCTTGACAAAGGCTTGTCGCCGAAACGCGCGTCGGGGTTGGTGCGCACGTGGCAGCTATTCAAGGTAACTTTGATTCACATGGCAATACCTACCTTCCGATAGATTGATTATTGTACAGCCCCATCTCTTGTAAGGTCTTAATGAGCGGGATATACAAGTGTGGGTATTTACCATGTCACTGATATCTGATATTATTACATATACTATGGTAACTGTACCTTTTAGGAATTTTTTGTCTCCACTGAGCGCGCCATTTTAACACACAGTGTAATTCAATGTATGTATATTCACCCCAAATTACAATGTTCTAATAAAATTTATACTTTTACATATAATTGTGATGGATAATCTTTTTTTTGGGCCTCTGCTCTCTCCTCCTTTTTGCACGTTAATGACCAGGCCAATTTTTAGAATTACAAGGTGTAGGTGCACCCTCCATGGTAGAACTCACACACGAGGTGTAGGTGCTCCCCATCTATGGTAGAACTCATACATGTTGTACAGGTGCACCCTCCAGGTTGGCAGTCACACACTAGATGTAAGAGCACCCTCCATGTTAGCACTCATACATGAGGTGTAGGCACACCCTTCATGTTAGCACTCATACATGAGGTGTAGGCGCACCCTCCATGTTAGCAATCATACATGAGGTGTAGGTGCACCCTCCATGTTAGCAATCATACATGTTGTACAGGTGCACTCTCCATGTTAGCACTCATACATGTTGTACAGGTGCACTCTCCATGTTAGCACTCATACATGTTGTACAGGTGCACTCTCCATGTTAGCACTCAGACATGTTGTACAGGTGCACTCTCCATGTTAGCACTCAGACATGTTGTATAGGTGCACCCTCCATGGTAGCACTCACCCACAAGGTGTAGGTGCACCTTCCATGGTAGCACTCACACACGAGGTGTAATGGCCGCTCTCTGCTCTCCCAGCAGAACTGTGTATGATAAGGCTATGTTCACACATTGAGTATTTGGTCGGTATTTTACATCAGTATTTGTAAGCCAAAATTAGGAGTGGAACAATCAGAGGAAAAGTATAATCGAAACACGTCACTTCTGCATTTTTCACCCACTCCTCGTTTTTGTTTACAAATACTGAGGTAAAATACTGACCAAATACTGAACGTGTGAATGTGGCCTAACTTCCATCTCACAGGCAACCAAAGTTGCAATAATTTTTCAATACAGCAGAGCTGTGAGAGCTACAGCAAATGTGTTTATAAGGAGACAAATTTATTTTCTCCTGTTCTGTGTTAGTTACATGTCTCACACTGGTAATGCCCTCTCATTTAAAATAAGCTCTGGAGGCGGAGTCTCATGCAAATTAGTGTCCGGCCCATAGCCCTGAACAGCTCATTTACATGGATTTCTCTTAAATAAGACATAGGATTGCAAATTTCAAGGTATCATGTTATTCAGCTTTCTATGACCTACATGCCCTTATAGACAGCTTAGGAGGGTTGAACCTACCGACAGATTGCCTTTAACCCCTTTACCCCTGAAAGTTGTTTGCACGTTAATGACCAGGCCAATTTTTACAATTACAAGGTGTAGGTGCACCCTTCATGTTAGCACTCATACATGTTGTACAGGTGCACCCTCCATGTTAGCACTCAGACATGTTGTACAGGTGCACCCTCCAGGTTGGCAGTCACACACTAGATGTAAGAGCACCCTCCATGTTAGCACTCATACATGAGGTGTAGGCGCACCCTTCATTTTAGCACTCATACATGAGGTGTAGGCGCACCCTCCATGTTAGCACTCAAACATGTTGTACAGGTGCACTCTCCCTGCTGGCAGTCGCACACGAGGTGTAGGTGCACCCTCCCTGCTGGCAGTCGCACACGAGGTGTAGGTGCACCCTCCCTGCTGGCAGTCGCACACGAGGTGTAGGTGCACCCTCCCTGCTGGCAGTCGCACACGAGGTGTAGGTGCACCCTCCCTGCTGGCAGTCGCACACGAGGTGTAGGTGCACTCTCCCTGCTGGCAGTCGCACACGAGGTGTAGGTGCACTCTCCATGTTAGCGCTCAGACATGTTGTACAGGCGCACTCTCCAAGTTAGCACTCATACATGTTGTACAGGTGCACCCTCCATGTTAGCACTCAGACATGTTGTACAGGTGCACCCTCCATGTTAGCACTCAGACATGTACAGGTGCACTCTCCCTGCTGGCAGTCGCACACGAGGTGTAGGTGCACCCTCCCTGCTGGCAGTCGCACACGAGGTGTAGGTGCACCCTCCCTGCTGGCAGTCGCACACGAGGTGTAGGTGCACCCTCCCTGCTGGCAGTCGCACACGAGGTGTAGGTGCACCCTCCCTGCTGGCAGTCACACACGAGGTGTAGGTGCACTCTCCCTGCTGGCAGTCACACACGAGGTGTAGGTGCACCCTCCCTGCTGGCTGTCGCACACGAGGTGTAGGCGCACCCTCCCTGCTGGCAGTCACACACGAGGTGTAGGTGCACCCTCCCTGCTGGCAGTCACACACGAGGTGTAGGCGCACCCCCAATGTGAGACCCTCTGCAGGGATGCCATGGGCGCCGCTCACCTCGGGCTCCCTCCAGCAGTGCAGGAATGCGCGGCTCGTGTGCACTGATCCTGGCCATGAATGGAGGGGCTGCGGCTGTTCCAGGCGGGAGGCGCTGTTAGAAGCTTGGGAACTTTTGCAGCCGGCTCTTTGCACTCGGCGCTTCACGGACTCCGGGTAGATAAAGGACAGACATCCCGACATTGGTGAGACCAGTCATCGCTGCGGAGCGGACACACAGACCCGGACATCATGGACATGAACGAGAAGCTGCAACTGCTCCATGGAGAGAACCGGTGAGAAGTTCACTATTCCCACCTGCGTGTGCAATGCGCACCGGCTGCAGTCCGTGTCCTGGGGATGGGGCAGCGCTAGGGCTGTGGAGTCCGTACAGAAAGGTGACTGACTCCATGGACAGCTGGGAATATGGGGCACGCTGTAATGTCTGGTGTGCCCGGGCTGGGAATATGGGGCACGCTGTAATGTCTGGTGTGCCCGGGCTGGGAATATGGGGCACGCTGTAATGGCTGGTGTGCCCGGGCTGGGAATATGGGGCACGCTGTAATGTCTGGTGTGCCCGGGCTGGGAATATGGGGCACGCTGTAATGGCTGGTGTGCCCGGGCTGGGAATATGGGGCACGCTGTAATGGCTGGTGCGCCCGGGCTGGGAATATGGGGCACGCTGTAATGGCTGGTGCGCCCGGGCTGGGAATATGGGGCACGCTGTAATGGCTGGTGCGCCCGGGCTGGGAATATGGGGCACGCTGTAATGGCTGGTGCGCCCGGGCTGGGAATATGGGGCACGCTGTAATGACTGGTGCGCCCGGGCTGGGAATATGGGGCACGCTGTAATGGCTGGTGTGCCTGGGCTGGGAATATGGGGCACGCTGTAATGGCTGGTGCGCCCGGGCTGGGAATATGGGGCACGCTGTAATGGCTGGTGTGCCCGGGCTGGGAATATGGGGCACGCTGTAATGGCTGGTGTGCCTGGGCTGGGAATATGGGGCACGCTGTAATGGCTGGTGCGCCCGGGCTTGGAATATGGGGCACGCTGTAATGGCTGGTGCGCCCGGGCTGGGAATATGGGGCACGCTGTAATGGCTGGTGCGCCCGGGCTGGGAATATGGGGCACGCTGTAATGGCTGGTGCGCCCGGGCTGGGAATATGGGGCACGCTGTAATGGCTGGTGCGCCCGGGCTGGGAATATGGGGCACGCTGTAATGGCTGGTGCGCCCGGGCTGGGAATATGGGGCACGCTGTAATGGCTGGTGCGCCCGGGCTGGGAATATGGGGCACGCTGTAATGGCTGGTGCGCCCGGGCTGGGAATATGGGGCACGCTGTAATGGCTGGTGCGCCCGGGCTGGGAATATGGGGCACGCTGTAATGGCTGGTGTGCCCGGGCTGGGAATATGGGGCACGCTGTAATGGCTGGTGTGCCCGGGCTGGGAATATGGGGCACGCTGTAATGGCTGGTGCGCGCGGGCTGGGAATATGGGGCACGCTGTAATGGCTGGCGTGCCCGGGCTGGGAGTATGGGGCACGCTGTAATGGCTGGTGTGCCCGGGCTGGGAGTATGGGGCACGCTGTAATGGCTGGTGTGCCCGGGCTGGGAATATGGGGCACGCTGTAATGGCTGGTGTGCCGGGCTGGGAATATGGGGCACGCTGTAATGGCTGGCGTGCCCGGGCTGGGAATATGGGGCACGCTGTAATGGCTGGCGCGCGCCGGCTGGGAATCCCGGGGTTCTGATTAGGAAGTGTCAGAGGCCACCCTGATGCATATTGGGGTCCACCTGAGGAGATTCCTCGCCACATCTAAATGCCTTATATCCCTGGATCCTGTAAAATAAAGAATACAAATGACAGATGTTGAAAAAGGTGCAAAGATAGAGAAAGATGATAGATATATAGCTTAATAGAGAGATAGCTAATCAGTGCTTTGTGTGTGTACTTTTCTGTACCTGTATTTATGTAATGATTAAATAAAAAAAAATGGCATGGGGTCTCCCTTATTTTTATCAATCAGCTGAGGGAAAGTAGACAGGTGAGAGCTGGTGTTATTATTCGGGAAGGCGCCAATTTCCATAAAGGTCCCCAGCCTATTAGTAACAGCTCTCATCTGTCTGCGTAGCCTTTACTGGTTATTAAAAATGTGGTACCCCCCAAAAAAATGACGTGCGTTACCCCCTATTTTTAATAACCAGCAAAGGCTAAACAGACAGCTGCGGGCTGATATTAATAGGCTGGGAAGGTGCCATGGATATTGGCCCCCTGACTATTAACACCAGCCCTCAGCCACCCCAGAAATGGTGCATCAATTAGATGCGCCAATTCTCACGCTTAGCCTCGGCTCTTCCTGCTTGCCCTGGTGTGTTGGCAAGCAGGCTAATGGTTTTGGGGTTGATGGCAGCTGTGTATTTTCCCCTGACAACAAGCCCAGGGGTTAGTAATGGATAGACATTAGTGTTGACCGAGCATGCTCGACACTGCTCGGTACTCGCCCGAGCATCTCACTACTCGGGATGTTCGGCGAGCACCGAGCATTTCCCGGTTACTCGGGCTGGAGCTCGGGTCTCCGCCCTGCACGTTTTGCGCTCTTTACAGAGCCAATGAACATGCAGGGATTGCCAGTCAGTCACTGTAATGCCGCAGCCATGTTTGTGAGCATTACAGTGATTGGCAGGTGGCACAGCGTCAAATCTCTGTATTATCCACCTTTTTGCCTTTTTTACATAAAAAAAAAAAAATTGAGTGTCTCGCTCAGTGTTCAGACACAAATATATCTGTTTAAAAGATTCTGGTGTAGGCCAGAGAAATAGAACTGTGGTTTTCCTCTTCCACGGTTCTAATCTCCTTATTATTACCCTTTTTCCATTGATAGTGCGAGTGTAAGCTATTTTACTTCCTTTACAATGGGCAAGGCGCGTGGCAAGGGACGTGGAAGTCGACGTTCTGGTGATGGTGCGTGTAGAGGACGGGGCCGTGGCCAAGGTGAAAATGTGCCACAACCAACAGCCACATCTTCTCGCTCCCACTTCTTGACCGAATTACTAGGGAAGCACACTACAACACCAGTATTGCGAACTGATAAGTGTGAGCAGGTTATTAATTGGATAGCAGATAATACTTCCAGTCACCTAGGCACCACCACCTCCGGTCTGTCTTCCACACTGTCAAGTTTTAGTAGCTGTGAGTCTCGACTGCATACTCCTCCTCACCCTGATGCTCCTTCCTCCCACCATGCCGAGTGTCGTCAGACAGCAACTGATCCCACACTTGGACACTCTGAAGAGCTGTTCACTGGTTCATTTCCATATTTGTGCCCCTCACCTGCTCAGCTTGAAGTGGTGGAAGAGGAGATCCCATGTAGCGATGCCCAAATATTTGAACAGCTACGGCCAGAGGAAGTCCAAGCTGGCAATTTGTCACAAGAGGTGGACGATGACTAGACACAATTGCCACGAAGTGAGGAGGAGGATCGTGGTGCGCAAGTGGAAGAGGAGGAGGTGGTGGATGATCTAGTAACTGACCCAACGTGGCAGGAGGACACGCAGAGCGAGGCCAGCAGCACACGGGGAGGGAGGCAGAGTACCCCAACAGGCAGGAAGAAGCAGTGTGGTGGCCGCACACAGAAGGCGGGCAACAGTTCCCCAGAACACCAACACGAGGGATGTTGCCAGTACAACCGGTAGGTCTTCCAGAGTCTGGAATTTTTTTAAAGACTCTGCTGATAACCCCAAAAAGGCCATTTGTACCACCTGCCATGCCAGCAGGCGTGGCAAAACTACCAGCCTGACCACCACCAGCATGATTAGGCACATGACAGCAGAGCAGCCGACTTTGTGGAGCGAACCCCAGGGTCCACGACCAGTGTCAGCGGGTGTCACCATTGCTTCTTCCGCTGTTGTGCGTGTAAGAGAACCCCCTGTTGTGCGTGCAAGGCAATCCCCTGTCCATACTGCATGCAAAGATGCCCCCTCCTCTCAGTCTTCACTTGTTATGCTAGTTACTCAAGAAACAGCATCAGCGTCCACGTCCCACTGCAGCGTTCAATTGTCCATATCCCAGAGCTTTGAACGAAAGCGCAAATTGAACGCCCCACAGGCCACAGTCCTAAATTCGCACATTTCACGACTGCTTACGTTGGAAATGCTGCCTTTTAGGCTGGTGGAGATGGAATCCTTCCGCAACCTTATGGTGGTGGCCGTCCCTCGGTACTCTGTCCCCAGCCGACACTATTTTGCCCGGTGTGCCATCCCCGCACTACACAAGCACGTGTCCCAAAACATCTGCCGTGCCCTCAACAACGCAGTTACTGGGAGAGTCCACCTGACAACGGACTCGTGGACAAGTGCTTGTGGCCAGGGACGGTACATCTCCCTGACGGCACACTGGGTAAACATAGTGGAAGCCGGGACCCAGTCGGACCTTGGGATGGAACACATCCTCCCCACACCGAGGATTGCGGGCTCTATGTCAGTCAGAGTTGCCCCCACAGTGTACAGCTCCTGCGCATCATCCTCCTCTTCATATTCAGCCTCCATCTCAGAAATCACCACATCAATTACAAGCTGGAAGCACTGCAGTACTGCCTCCGCCAAGCGGCAACAGGCTGTGCTGAAACTCATAAGCTTAGGTGATAAACCTCACACTGCTTGTGAGCTGTGGACAGCTGTGAAAGAGCAGGCAGATCTGTGGCTGAGACCTCTGAACCTACATCCAGGCATGGTCGTGTGTGACAATGGCTGTAACCTGTTGGTGGCTCTGAGGCGAGGCGAGATCACACACGTACCATGCCTGGCTCATTTGATTAACCTCGTGGTTCAGCGGTTTCTTAAATCGTACCCCGAGTTGCCAGATCTGCTCGTCAAAGTACGCTGCCTGTCAGCTCATTTTCAGAGGTCAGCTACAGCTTCCGCCGCCCTTGCTGGGTTGCAGCAGTGTTTGCAGCTTCCGGCACACCGACTGGTGTGTGATGTCCCCACACGTTGGAACTCTACCCTCCACATGTTGCAAAGGATTTGTGAGCAGAAGAGAGCAGTTGGAGTACCAGCTGCAACAAGGCCGTCGATATTCAGGTCAGACTCCACACATAAGATATCAGGAGTGGACCTGGATGTCTGACATATGTACCATCCTGACAAGCTTTGAGGAGTCCACCAAGATGGTGAGTGGCGATGATGCCATCATTAGCGTCAGCATCCCACTTGTCTGTCTTTTGCAACGCTCTCTGCAGAGAATTAAAGAGGAGGCATTGCAGCCAGAGTATGATGAGATGGATCAAGAAGCCGTAATGGGCGATTACACACAGCCCAGCCTCATCTCATCCCAACGTGGATTGGGGGACAATGAGGGAGAGGAGGAGGAAGAACAGGAGCTGCTATCATGCGCTGTGGACGGTAGTACCTGTACAACTGTCATACCGTCGGTTCAGCGTGGGTGGCCTGAGGACAGGGGGGAGGAGGAGGAGGAGAGCATGGTCAGTCGTCATCTTGGTGAGGACACGGAAGTCTTGCCCGTTACCAGTCTGGCACGCATGGCTGACTTTATGTTATGCTGCCTTAACCGTGACCCTCGCGTTGTCAAAATGTTGGGTGACAGTCATTACTGGTTGGTGACACTTTTAGACCCCCGCTACAAGGAGAACTTCGACTCTCTTATTCCTGAGGTCTACAAAAATGTGGCAGTACCAGAAGGCCCTTGCTGCAGAACTGTTAAAAAAAATTCCCATCTGAACACGCTAGTGGCAGAGGTCACAGTTCGTTGACCAACTAAGGCGTACACGCGAGAGAGAGGCAACTCCAATCCAGCAGATGCAGGGGAACACTGTCAACATTCTGGGACAGTTTTCTGAGACCCGCCCAGCTTACAGGCCCTGAGGCGCGGGGTACTCTCACAAGGAGTGGAAAGTTTCAAAAGATGGTGAGGGAGTACCTTGCCGACCGTACCAGCGTCCTCCGTGATTCCTCTGTGCCTTTTTTAATTATTGGGTATCCAAGCTGGACACTTGGAATGAACTCGCTCTGTATGCCTTGGAGGTCCTGACCTGCCCTGCCGCTAGCGTGTTATCGGAGCATGTTTTTAGTGCCGCTGGGGGAATTATAACTGATAAGCGCACTCGCCTGTCAACTGACAATGCTGACAAGCTGACCCTTATCAAAATGAACAAGGGCTGGATTGGGCCAGACTTCTCATCACCACCAAATGACAGCAGAGTAACATAAAGTCAAATCCACTGTGTTATTTCGGGAGGTGTATTCCCATGCACCGCTTCACACCCACACATGGGTATACGCTTCCTCATTTCGGCTGCATTTTGCTCTTCTCCTTATCCTCAGCCTCCACCACCACTATACCACCAGGGTGACTGTGGTCCGTGTTGCCAGCATTGCAAGTTCCTCCATCCAAATTTTTGACAGCTTTTGCTTGGAAGGCATAGGCAAAGACTATGGGAGACCCACTCCCCAATAATGGGAATAATGTTTTTAATATGCTGTACTGCATGGCTCTTGTAAGGGGCATGAAAACCGTCTTGTTAAACCACTCTGAACTCCACAGCTCTTCCAAGGGGCATTAAAACAGTATTGTTAAGCTACTGTGACCTCCACATCTCTTCCAAGGGGCATTAAAAACGTCATGTTAAACCACTCTGAACTCCACATCTCTTCCAAGGGGCAATAAAACCGTCTTGTTAAGCTACTGTGACCTGCACCACTCTTCCAAGGGGCATTGATATTGTCTTTCTATTCCGCTGCGACCTCCACCACTCTTCCAAGGGGCATTAAAACCGTATTGTTAAGCTACTGTGACCTCCACATCTCTTCCAAGGGGCATTAAAAACGTCATGTTAAACCACTCTGAACTCCACAGCTCTTCCAAAGGGCATTGAAATGTTGTTTTTAATTAACTCTAACCTCCACGACTCTTCCAACGGGCATTGCATTTCCTACTAATTTTAGTCAGCCTTTGCTTTTCAATGCATAGGCGAACACTAAGGGAGACCCACTCCCCAATAATGGGTGGAAGGTTTTTAGTATGCTGTAATCCATGTCTGTTTCAAGGGGCATTGCAGTTCCTCATAATTTTTGGAAAACCTTCCATTCACTGCTTAGTCCAACAGGGTACAGGAGACCCAGTTGCTATAAATGGAAAAAACGGTTTAGTTAAGGCACTCTGACCTCCATGTCACTTCCAAGGGTCATTGGAGTGCCTCGAAATTTTTGGTAGGCATTGTACTCATCACTGTATGCCCTATAACTGTGTTGCTGAACCGCTCCTTTTGGTACAGAAACATATCCTACAAGACATATCTGGTTGACTTTCCTGATATTGATGTGAATGATCCCTGTTCCTCCTGCTCGTTCTCCTTTGCCACCACCTCATCCATCATTCATCACCTGAAGCTTTGTTTTAACGGGAGTCATAGAACTGGGATAGTAGCAGGAAAACATCCAGCAATCCTTGGAGGAGGTAGGATATGCGCCAAAACGCTGACCACCTCAGGCCTAGCCGCTACTACATACATGCGCTTGCATTCCAAGGAACAGAAAGCTAAGGAGATGGATGGCCTCATGATTATGAATAATTTACTCGTTGTGTAGGAGGCCGACCACTGCTGCTGTCTACCTTCTGAACTTTTGTGTTGAAGCCTGATTGACCCAGGACCCGCAATCCTTTATGTCTGGAGGACGTGTTTCATCCCAGTTTCAAACTGTGTCCCGGCTTCCACAATATTAACCCAGTGTGACGGTGTCAGTCAGATGAACCATCCCTGGCCACATTCACTTGTCCACGTGTTTGTGGTTAGGCTGTCCTTCAAATAGGGGTGGCTGGGGACTGAGTATGGATACCAGGCCGCCGACGCAGCCATGACATGGTGGCCAGATTCCGCCTCCACATGCCTAAAAGTCCCAATTTCAAGTGCAAGTAAGCCAGCAGTATGGTATTGCAGCCTGGGGGTGGGTGGGTGGGTGGGTGGCAGGCTGCATACTTGCGCTTGCATTGCAAGGAATGGGAGAGGTACAATTGAACACTGCCCTGGGACAAGGACTTGCACGGGGATAGTTGCAAGTCTGCATCTTCTGATGCGGCAAGGATCACTTCTGATGAGCACACTTTTAGGCAGTGACCTGGGTGTCAGATGCTTCCAGGGGTCTTCCCCATGCTGTTCCCATGTCTTTTCAGCACTGTATGCATGTGTCACACAGCACATGGCCAGATAAGGTTGTAAAATGTTAAAATGACATTTCCCGGTGAATGCATTTGTCACGGTTGAAAGCAATACAAAAGTGCATAAAAAATGCTACTTGTGAATATAGCCCAAGGTGTGGAGGAGTATTTTTGTTTTTAGTTATTTATTTTACCTTATACACAAGTCTTTACCCTGGAAAGGATGTTCCTTAACATATTTCACAGGAAAGCAGTTTGTTTAGTTTTTGATCGTTTTATTGTGAGCCCATAAAAGTGGCTTAATACCTCTGACCACGTTGTTGACAGCAGAAATGCTTCATGGGGTGATCCCCATACTGTCCCCATGTCATTTGAGAACTGTCACTATCATTTTGGCCACTTTTTAGGCTTTCTACAGACTGCCGGGGGTGCCGCCGCAAAAATGCTCGGGTCTCCCATAGACTAACATTGGGCTCGTTGCTCGGGTCGAGCACCCAAGTATCACGGTGAGCTCGGCCCGAGCTTCGAGCACCCGAGCATTTTAGTGCTCGCTCAACACTAATAGGCATCTGTCAGACACCCCCATTACTAACCCCTGTAGTCAAAAGTAATAAACACACAGTGAAAAGTCTTTTAATTGTAAAAAGCACTCCCTGACCATTTATTACCATCCAAAAAAAAAATTCAAAGTGGTCTGCCGTAAAATCCATACCACGTTCCATGACGATCCCCAACTGTGCTACATTTGGATACTGTGCTGAGCGGTTACATCAGTAATGTGACTGCTCAGTACGGCACCTAGAACACATTAACAGTAGTGTGAGAACGCGGCTGCAGTGCCAAGCGGTGACTTAATTAAGGTTACCGCAGGTCATAGTCGGTTCTCACTGTAACCTCTGTGTGAACCGGCCTGTGAACTGCAGTAACCTTACTGACATCACCACTCGCAGCGTGAGAAAGTTGTGGTATCCCTGCAATCTTACTGGCCCGAAGAATAAACCTGTCTTTAGCACTTCTACAATACAATTCCTGAATTGCTGGTTTTTGTTCATTCCGCCTTGCAAAAATTGGAATAGAACGCTATCAAAAAATGTTATGGGCTCGAAAATAGTACCAATAAAAAACGTCAACTGGTTCCGCAAAAAAAAAAAAGCTTTACATGGATCTGTCAGCAGAAATACAGAAAAAAAATTGTTTTTGCAAAAAAAACAACCCCCCCCCACATCTTTTAGTGTGTGATAGCAGGCAAACATAAAAAAACAATATAAATATAAAGTTGTCTAATCACTTATACTGTATGGTGTCCCTCTTTTTAAGTGTCCATAAAAGCATGGTTGGCCATAGTTTTGAAACCTCTGAAAAGGACACCGCTGAACAGAGGCCTGATGGAGTCTAGAGTAACTCTGCATTCTCATTATTGTGATTGGGTCCCTCCAGGGGTTTCATTTGAATCATGTCATTTTGAGATTTAGATGGAAACCCCAATGTAAGTGCTCAGTGTAAAGCACAGGATAAATGTGATCCAAAATGCTATGTAAAATGTTCCCAATAAAAGCTTCAATTCAGTCCACAAAAAAAGCAAGTTCCCACTCAGATCCGTTATCTGTTAATAGAAATATATGGGGCTTCCATGTTACTAGTAGCAATAAGGCTCTGGAAAAGGCTCCTCGCCACCCAAAAGGAAATACAGTGAATTTTGTGCTCCCAAATCCAAATGCCCCCCCCCCTCTTTTCTGAGCCCTAGTGTGCCTAAACCATATATAGCGTCCACATGTTTGGCATTTCTGTAGCAATGAGAGCCCACTCAATTTACAGGTGTGTGTCTCCAGAAGCAGGAACTGGGCATAATGTACTGTGCACTGTAATGTATCGACACTACAGTGGCAGATTTGGAGTTTTCACATAGCAACATCCATTGCTGATGGAGGGGTGATTCTGATCTTCTGGCACTTAGGGACTCTATATGGAGTCCACAAACTATTCTACAATAATTTTTTTCTCCAATAGTCAAATAGCGTTCCGTCTCGCCATGTGGCTAAGCAGTACTGTACAGCCACACATGAGGAATTGCCGCATTCAGCCGAAATTCGGTGACAAATTTTGCCATTTTTACCAATTTCCCCTTGTGAAAATGTAAAATCTGGGGCTAAAACTAAATTTTTGTGGTAAAAATGTAATTATTTTTTCTTTACTGGCCAATGGTATAAAATTCTGTGACACACCTATAATGCTAATATGATCACTTCACCCTTAGATTAATTCATTGAGATGTGTAGTTTGTATAATGGGGTCACTTATGGGGGTACTGCTGTTCTTGCATCTCCTTTGGGACATTGCACCCGCAAACCATAACTGCAAAATCTACACTACAGTATGGCACTCATTCCCTTCTGAGCTTTCCACTGTGCCTGAAAAGTATTTCTTGATTACATGTAGGGTATTGATGCACTCAGGAGAAATTGCACAACAAAATGTAAGGTCCATTTTTTTTTTCCTGTTGGCCCTTATAAAAAATAAAATCTGGGGCTAAAACAAAATTTTAGTGGTAAAAATGTAATTATTCTTTTTTTACCGCCCAATGGTATAAAATTCTGTGAGACACATGTGGTGTCAACATTCTCACTGCACCCCTAGACTAATTCATTGGGGGTGTACTTTATAAAATGGGGTCACTTATGGGGGGTTCCGCTGTTCTGGTATCGGGGGCTCTGTCAATGTGACATGGCACCCTCAAAAAATTCCAGCAACATCTGAACTCCAATATGGCGCTTCTTCCCTTCTGAGCGTTGCACTGTGCCTCCAAAACTAGTTTTTCCCTTCACCACCCATGACAGTACACCTGAGAGAGGGATCCGACCACCAAGGACCTTCTGAAATAAAACGGTCTGCACCTCTCCCCCTCATTAGTTAATTTCCTGTCCTTGATGGGAACCTTGTATTGAGATACGGCGGAAAAAAATGGAAGAAAAACGTACCCAGCCCGGTCCCGGTGTCCAGAAGAGCAGGCTGTGTGTGGCACCGGCCTTCAGGTACCTGGAAGAGCCATTCACGGGTCCCCTGGGGGCTCTGTGCACGTGCGGGAGCAGAGGGCAGAGACAGATCCAGAGCGTGTCTTGGACCGCTGCGCCGTCCTCCCCCTGCCTCACTCCCCAGAGTGGCCAGAAAGCACATCCGGTGGTGCGCACCTCTGATGTCACGGGCGCAAGGCACGCTGGGATTCTTGTGCCCGAGTGACGTCAGGGGGTGCGCTGGAAGAAAATGGCCTCACCGACCGGGACACTTGGAAACGGCACACCCGGTCGGCGAGGGGGGTGGGCGGCAATCATCGGAGACAGGAGGAGGCCGACCCAGAAGATGGCGCTGGCTCTCCCTTTCTTAAGGGAGAGCAGTGGAGAAGAATGCTGCTCACGCCCCAGTTTACCTTGCCTGCCTGGTTGTCTTGGTCCTCCACAAGACAATCAGCAGCAGCAACTACCAGCTCACCATCAGGGAGACAGCCGTTCGAATGGCAGGAGCAGCAGCCATCCCTGCCAGAGGAGCGGAGCATCGCAAGACTCCTCGGTGTCCAGAGAGGATGCGTTGGGTATCCCGCAACAGTCTCCGATTCCTGTGTCCTTCAGTGACAACGGGGGTGAGTGACCTTCGTGAATGTCACCATTTGTTTATTCATTAGTTAACAGAGTTAGGTCTGACTCTGACTCCTCTTCATTATGAAAAGGACAATACCATAGCGAGTCCTTGTCCTCATCCTCCTCAGACAGTGACATGGGGGGCAGACCCTGCTTTCCTGCAAAGGATACAGATAAGCTACTTAAAGCCATTAGATCAGCAATGGGTTTGAGGGAGGAGAAGACAGCTAAATCCCTAGAGGACGCAATTTGGAGGATTAGGCTGTGCTCCCACTATGCGTTCTTTAAGCGTTTCCACAGCGGCAAAAACGCTGCATAAACGCTTAAAAAACGCATGGTAGAAGGCCTGCCATGTTCCCCAATGATAATCCGCATGTGCTGTGCACATGCTGCGGAAATTTCCGCTGCGGATTATCATTGCGGAAAAAAATGCAGCACTAGCAATTATTTTGCGGAAGTGCTGCGTTTTTGCCGCCATTGACTTGCAATAGAACGCATGCATTCCGCTTCACTAGATAAGCACATGCGGAATACATGCTTTCAATGTGCGGATGGTACCCAGGTCTAGAGGAGAGGAGACTCTCCTCCGGACCCGGGTACCATAGAAAACTGTAAAAATAAATAAATAAATAAAATAAAAAATAAATGTTATACTTACCTTCTGACGGCCCCCGGTGCGCTCGTCCAGATCGCGATGGACTGAAAGACCTGCGTTGACCTCATAGTCATGTGACTGGTCATGCGACTCTGACATCGGCAGGTCCTTCAGTGCAGTGTACCGCGATGTGCCGGCAGCCAGGACGGAGGGAAGCAAGACACCGTCCTGTATAGATTTATTTTTAAACATTCTTTTACGGTCACACTATATACAGTACAGACCAAAACTTTGGACACACCTTCTCATTTAAAGATTTAAAGCTCATCAAGAGAATGCCAAGAGTGTGCAAAGCAGTCATCAAAGCAAAAGGTAGCTACTTTGAAGAACCTAGAATATAAGACGTATTTTCAGTTGTTTCACACTTTTTTAAGTATATAATTCCACATGTGTTAATTCATAGTTTTGATGCCTTCAGTGTGAATGTACAATTTTCATAGTCATGAAAATAAAGAAAAATCTTTACATGAGAAGGTGTGTCCAAACTTTTGGTCTGTACTGTAAACTCATGCTAGTGTGACCAAGTTGACAAGCACTTTCCAAGTAATGCTAAAATCGCTTGGAAAGAGCTTGTCAACCCGCATGCGGAATGCATGTGAAGAACGCTTCACATCTGCATGTCCCTGGCAGGAAAAACGCATGTACAATCCGCATGCGTTTTTTCTGCCAGGGAGATGCAGAAACGCTTAGGAAAAATCGGGAGCATTTCTGCATCTTGGACACACAGCCTTAGAGGAGAAAAAGAAATGCACCTTTCCGGTCAATAGTAAGATCCAGGCACTCATTAACAGAGAGTGGAGGAAACCAGAGAAGACGAGTGCTTTGCCCTCATCCTCGAAAAGGAGATATCATTTTGATTAGAAAGTTTCGGATTCCTGGGATAAGGTCCCTAGGATCGACTGCACTGTATCAAGATCATCAAAGAGGTCAGTGCTACCCTTTGAGGATTCGGGGGTGCTCAGAGATCCCGTAGATAAAAAGGCAGATGCACACATGGGAGGCGGCAGCAGGGGATCTGAAGCCGGAACTTGTACCGCCTATTCCCTTATTGCTTGGCTGCAACAGCTGGAGGAACAGCTTTAAAAAAAAAAAAAAAAAAACCTCAAGAGATAAGATTTTGTCTAACCTGCCCTTGTTGCACGGTGCTTCAGCATTCCTAGCGGATACATTTGCTGACTCTGTAAAATTAACGGCTAGGTCTGCCTGATTATCAAATGCAGCAAGACCGGCCTTGAGGCTCAAGGGCTGGCCGGGAGATCTGCAGTCAAAAAATAAACTGTGCTTTATACCGTGTGATGGCCAATTTTTGTTTGGGAAGAAGTTGGATGACATCCTAGAAAGGGCCAGTGACAAGAAAACAAGCTTTCCTTGATTTTCGGGGATTTGAGGAAAACTTATTTTCGGAGGAAGCCATTTAGTAGGGGACATCCTCCAGGGCAAAGAAGGAGGTGAGAGTTTAAGAATAAAAGAGACTGGGTTCATATTCAGAGGTCCTTCCTTCGCTTCCAAAAAATCCTCTCCATGACTCCAGATCAGAAGTAGGGGAAGGCGTTCGCTCTTCATGAAGGCCTGGGAGAACAACTCCTCCAGCACCTGCATCCTGAATATAGTAAGGGAAGGCCTGAAAATAGAATTCTATCAACTGCTGCATCAATCTTTTGTAATAACCCTCATCAGAAGATCAGCAGAAAAACAGCTTGCCCTAGAGACAGAGATCTTGGGCTTAGTAGAGAAGCGGGTTCTATGCAAGATCCTGCACATAAAAAAGGAAGGGGATTTTATTCCCCCTCTTTTTGATTAAAAAAAAAAAGCAACGAATGGCTCATTCAGGACCATCATCAATCTGAAGAGTCTCAATCACTGGATAAAAAAATCACACTTTCAAGATGGAGTATGTGAATAAGGTCATAAAACTTCTTCACCACAATTGTTTTATGGTGGTAGTAGATTTTAAAGGATGCTTACTATCACATCCCGATTCATCTGGACCATCAGAAAGTGGCCCTATACATACAAGGAAGGATCAGACATTTTCAATTCAGAGCTCTTCAATTCGGGTTGTCAGTAGCTTCGAGGGTATTCACCTGGTTAATAGCAGAGATGACATCTTTTCTATGCATCCGAAACAGTCATCATTCCTTACCTAGTCGACTGCCTCATGGTAGAAAAATCAGAAAATCACTGTGATACACAGTTGAAAGAGGTGAGTAGTCTTACAAAATCTGGGCTGGCTGGTGAACACTCAGAAGTCAAGGCTAAAACCCGTTAGAGTTCAGACCTTCCTTTGCCTTGTTCTGAACCCAGAACTTCAGACTTGTTTCTTACCCGAGGACAAGGTAGACAAGGTTGTCCAATTGGCCTCGGCTCCATACAAGTTCTAAAGATGACCTTAGGGAAAGCTATGTACCTGTTAGGAACCCTAAGAACCTGGATCCCAGCAGTCAGATGGGCCCAGTTCACAAAAGACAGCTTCAGTGGGAAAAACCGTCTGTGCAAAGATTGCTAAAAGGGTGTTTAGAAGGGAAGGTGCAACTTTCTTTAGAGGTCAGAAACTCCCTCTCATTTAGCTTCAGGGGTCCAATGGGTGAGGCCAGTAAACAACATAATAACAACCGATGCGAGCAACTTGGGTTGGGGGCACACCTGAGGAATAATGCAATTAAGGGGTATTGGACGCTCCCCGAGAAAGGTAGGTCATCAAACCTAAAAGAACTGTAGGCAGTGGGAAAGGCTGTAGAAGACTTTTTTTCCTCTCCTCTTTGGTCAGACAACCGAGCTACGGTGGCGTATATCAACCACCAGAGGGGAACAAGGTCCCACTCCCTAATGGAAGCAGTTAGAAGACTCTTTGAGGTAGCAGGGCAACATCTTCTGTACCTTACAGCACTATACATAAGAGGAGCAGAAAACACCAAGGCAGACTTCCTAAGCCGCAACAAGCTGAAACAGAGGTAATGGACCCTAAACTCCGGAGTGTTTCTGCAGATAGTTAATCTATGGGGGTTGCCTTAAATAGATTTGTTTGCTGACAAACACAACAGAAAGGTAAACAGGTTCTGTTCACTAGACCAAAAGGAAAAACCCATGTGCGGTAGATTCCCTGGGACTTCAAGATTGCTTATGCCTTCCCTCTGATAGTGATGATTCCAGCAGTCTTGAAAAAGATCAGGGAGGATCAGGTGAGAATGAATCTTATTGCCCCTTTCTGGACAAAAAGACCATGGTTCTCCCTGCTAAGAATGTTATCAGATCCATGGATTCTGCCGGAGATCCAGGACCTTCTTACACAGGGGCCAATATTCCACTGTCAAGTAAAGAGCTTCCATCTAGTAGTGTGGAATTTGAAAGGGCAATATTGAGTAACAAAGAGTTTTCGCCAGGCTTAGTTTTCACCTTGCTAGGAAGTAGAAAACCCATAACAAAAATTTACGGCAGGACAGGGAAAAAATTCTTGGAGTTGTTAGGGAAGCCATTGGGTCAAAGGCCTCCAGTTGGTTCTATTCTGGAGGGTTAGCTATTAGTACACTTAAGGTCCAGGTATCCGCTTTGGGGGCATTACATACAGTACAGACCAAAAGTTTGGACGCACCTTCTCATTTAAAGATTTTTCTGTATTTTCATGACTATGAAAATTGTACATTCACACTGAAGGCATCAAAACTATGAATTAACACATGTGGAATTATATACTTAACAAAAAAATGTGAAACAACTGAAAATATGTCTTATATTCTAGGTTCTCCAAAGTAGCCACCTTTTGCTTTGATGACTGCTTTGCACACTCTTGGCATTCTCTTGATGAGCTTCAAGAGGTAGTCACCAGAAATAGTTTTCACTTCACAGGTGTGCCCTGTCAGGTTTAATAAGTGGGATTTCTTGCCTTATAAATGGGGTTGGGACCATCAGTTGTGTTGTGCAGAAGTCTGGTGGATACACAGCTGATAGTCCTACTGAATAGACTGTTAGAATTTGTATTATGGCAAGAAAAAAGCAGCTAAGTAAAGAAAAACGAGTGGCCATCATTACTTTAAGAAATGAAGGCCAGTCAGTCCAAAAAATTGGGAAAACTTTGAAAGTGTCCCCAAGTGCAGTTGCAAAAACCATCAAGCGCTACAAAGAAACTGGCTCACATGAGGACCGCCCCAGGAAAGGAAGACCAAGAGTCACCTCTGCTTCTGAGGATAAGTTTATCCAAGTCACCAGCCTCAGAAATCACAGGTTAACAGCAGCTCAGATTAGAGACCAGGTCAATGCCACACTGAGTTCTAGCAGCAGTCACATCTCTTCAACAACTGTTAAGAGGAGACTTTGTGCAGCAGACTTCTTTGGGCTAAAGAACACAAGGAATGGACATTAGACCAGTGGAAATCTGTGCTTTGGTCTGATAAGTCCAAATTTGAGATCTTTGGTTCCAACCACCGTGTCTTTGTGTGACGCCGAAAAGGTGATCGGATGGACTCTACATGCCTGGTTCCCACCGTGATGCACGGAGGAGGAGGTGTGATGGTGTGGGGGTGCTTTGCTAGTGACACTGTTGGGGATTTATTCAAAATTGAAGGCATACTGAACCAGCATGGCTACCACAGCATCTTATAATATAGTTTCCAAACAGTGCCACTTCATGGTATACTCATACACATATTGTAATGTAGTGAGTGGCAATTATAGACCATATAACGGCAAAATCACAAAATAGATATTCACAACCAAAACAACCACGATCAAATAGCCAATTAAAACTGATTTATTATTCCTTTTCATTAAAAATTGTTATCGTATACAGATAATTGGTACAAAAAATAATGCAAGACAACACATAGTGTGCAAAAAATTCCACCGCAATATGGGACACACAGGACCCCGGTTGTACTGCCCAATAGTATTAGATAATCATCAAAGCAGCATGGCGTATATACCTGAGCTAATATAATCTGACTAATAAAGACAGCTCATGTACTAAGTGGTTATATTATTAAAAAAGAGGGCTCATATCCTAAAATATTGTAAGGTCCCTGAAAACTAAATAGTGTTAGTACACGTCACAGGGTCATGTTATACCTGTATCCAACCGCCATGTGTGTATCTCTATGCATGTAGTAACAATATATATATAATAACAGTATATGGACCTACAATACACTGGTACTATACATCATAGTTCTGTATATGATGTCAATATCACTTGGTATATCTATAGAGACATGTATCACAATAAGTACCTAGATACCAAACCGCTACTTTGTTGGGCTTCCAACGTGGGTCCTGCTCCCACCCCGACGCGCGTTTCGGCGCTGCCTTCCTCAGGGGGCGTGGACCAAACCTGGAGGTGTGTATCTTTAAGCATGGTTCTAGCCAATCGCTGTACAGAGGAGGACCAATCGACGCATGTCGCGTCGCGGTTACCATGACGATCAGTGACGTCGGCGTCAAGCAAGGATCACGTGATGGTCACATGGGCCCATGTGACCACGCAGGTCCTTGCAGAGAGCCAGAGATTGTGTATTGGAACCGTACAGCGCATGCGTTCAGGTCCTATTAGTAGTGATTGTCATATGTGGCACAGAGAGGTACATTACACATTATCCGCATATATATTTTATCCTTGGCAATATTTTTCATTCTACATAAATATAAAAATATATATAAACATATATACGGTGGCATACAGGGCTTAAAATCATTTCTTACCCACATTGGATGTTTCACAGCACATGGCTATAAAGAATCAGTCTTATACATACATTGACAATAGTAGTCAGTTATATTATTATTATGTGATAATATAGATAGCCATCAATCCCAAATTGGCCCAAAGTATCAGATTAAATAATGCTATAGTGCAAAGCCACACTCAATTTTCTATTTAATGTGAGTCTAGTCTCATGGAGCGCATATATCATGGGAAACCTTACTCAGTTTAAATCTCATCAAATGCATGTGACATAAAAGAGCTCTCACTTATTATATAGAATACATGTGACATAAAAGAGCTCTCACTTATTATATAGAATGCACAGATCGTTCATATGTTACGAAAAATATGTCACATAGTCTAAGAATGCACATATACATAATTCAGGTTCCCATGATTATGCATCTACGAGCAGGCGGGCAATGCCAACTCCCATAAGTTTCCAAAGTCCACCACCCGACCCACACTACAACTCACATGGCAAACCATGAGGGTGGTAGAGCATGGTACGGGAAAGGGGCAGAGGGACCAAAGGGCACATTATATTACGAAACCATGTCCACCCAGAACATGCCTCATAGCCACCGTATATCAAGTACAATATATCAAAGGAAGGCACATAAAATCACAGATCATGTAAACCCATAATTACATCAGAAAACATAAAAAGAAAAACACTATTGGTCACAATCATATATTATTGTCAATAGAATTCACAATAGAGTTCACAGGATCCGAATTTCATGCACTTCTGTAATGCCAAAAGCCTTCATATGCTGATAAAGAGTCCACCATCCCTCGATAGTCTCTAAATGTACCCATGTCCATGCCATATAAGTTCCACATTTCCAGGACGATCCACCAAAACAAATATATGTGCGATGAGCTGTGAATGTTAAAATCAAAGTTAAAAGAATAAAAACAATGCACCTTTATGTGTCAGACAGAGAGCGATCAAAGAAAGGGAACAAAGCTCAAGTTTTCGTTTAATCCATTAGGTTGTACAGTGTTCAACCTCCAAATCCATCGGGTCTCAAGCTGAGCCAAACGTTGGCTCAGCTTGCCACCCCGAATTCCAATTGCCAGTGAGTCAATGCCCCTCACCCCAAATCCAGAGGCATCACAACCGTGCATTAGTTTAAAGTGCCGGGGTATTGTCCTGAGCGTGGAGATGTCCGTACAGTCGATGGCCGCAAGAATGCCCAACACATGTTCCCTAATCCTAACTTTCAGTTGGCGAGTAGTTAGGCCAATATATATTAGTCCACACGGACATGTAGCATAGTAAATCACATACCTTGAAGTACATGTAATCCGATTTCTGATCTTATATATTTTAGAGCCTGATGCATTTGAAAATGTATTTGTCCGCTCCATATTTGGGCATGCGACACAACGACCGCACGGTACACTGCCAGGCTCAGGACCGCTCCTATCTAGAAACGTGTTTTTTGATTCTCCCTGGTAGTGGCTTTGCACAAGGTGATCCCGTAAGTTATTTGACCGACGTATGGTGATATAAGGTCGATCAGAGAGAATTTTAGCTAAGGCAGGATCCGTTAACAATATTGGCCATGCTCTATTTAGGCACTCCCTCATCCGTCCAAATTGTCCGTGATACCCTGTAATAAACCTAGTTTTATTATCCATCTTAGGTTTTTTACTTTTATATATCAGTTCATGACGAATGGAGTGTTTTGCCCGATGGTAAGCTCTCTTCACCATACGTTTGCTATATCCTCTATCGTAGAATCTTAGTTTAAGATCCTCAGCCTGTTTCTCAAAGTCTTTATTATCGGAGCAGATTCTCCTTAAGCGCAGGAACTGACCAATAGGTACAGACTCAATCATATATGAAGGATGTGAGGATGTTGCATGTAACAACATGTTTGTAGAGGTATCCTTCCTATATATACTAGTCTGAATAGAATTATTTATGTCTCTACTCAGGGACACATCTAAAAAATTAATAGTATCTCTATGCCAAGTATAAGTGATATGAATATTTATATTGTTATTGTTCAATGATTCCATAAAATCAAATAAGGCCTCAATAGAACCCTGCCAGATCAGCAGGATATCATCAATGTGCCGCGTCCAAAGAGGGACGCAGTCCATTGATGCCCTCCGATCCGACATGGTAAGGTCCCTCTCCCACAGCCCCAGGAAGAGATTAGCATATGCAGGGGCAAATGCTGCACCCATCGCTGTGCCCTGGAGCTGTAGGTAGAAGGACCCTTTAAAGGTAAAAAAGTTGTGCGTCAGTGAAAATTCAAGAAGCTCCATCACCAATTCCGCCACAGCACTCTGCATATTGGATGACTTAAGGTAGAAGCCAACTGTCCGTAATCCGTCCTCGTGTTTAATATTGGTGTACAAGGATTCCACATCACCTGTCACCAAAAGCATGTCCTCACTTAGATATAGACCATCTACTCTTTTCGATAGTTCACCTGTGTCACGGAGGAAGGAGGGAGACTCTCAACTAAGGGTTGTAGTTTGCTGTCAATCCAGCGATTAATATGTTCCAAAAAGTTGCCTGTCCCTGAAATAATAGGACGTCCAGGTGGTGTACACATATTGTTATGGAGTTTGGGAAGTAAATATAGGGTCGAAATGGTAGGTTCACTGACATGAAGTGCCAAAGCCAGATCCTCTGTAATGATCCCATTCACCACAGCTCTCTTAATAATCTTAGACAATTGCACAGAGAAGGAGGACAATGGATTAAACGTCAATCGCTTATAGCATGTCTTATTATTCAATTGTCCAAAGGCCTCCTTCTCGTACATATCTTTGGGCCACACTACGATGTTACCACCTTTGTCGGCTGGCTTTAGTACCACATCAGGAAGATTCCCAAGTACTGCCAGGCGTTCACGTTCACTGTGAGTGATATTGTCATTCACAATAAAGCGTGGAATCTGCTCAAATTGCTTGGTCACCACCTGGACGAAAAGATCGATCGCGGCACATGTCGATAATGGGGGGAATTTCTTAGATTTAGTTTTAATTGTTGCTGGGATCTTACCTCCCTCCTCCGTGTTATGTTCAATTGCGAGTTCCTCTAATGTCCGTATAGCTACTTGTTCTTGTTCTGTGGGGAATAAAGTATGGAGTTGGTCATCAAAGTAGTATTTCTTGAATAACAGTGACCTTGCAAATAAATGTAGGTCTTTAATGGCCGTAAACAAATTAAATTCATTTTTAGGTGAAAATGAAAGGCCTTTACCTAATAAAGCAAGGTCAGTATTAGTCAATTCATATTTACTCAAATTGATTACCTTATTAACTCAATTATTTTTGTAAAGTTGTTTATAAGGTCTCCGTCTGTATGAATGAGAGTTGGTCTCGCGAGTTCTTTTTAAATTCAGACCGGATCTTGTAATAATGGAAGAGGATGACATACTAGATGATTTACTTAAAGATGAAATGGACGTCACTGAGGGCGTACGTTGTGTATGTGATGATTGGGCAGATGGCTTCCTCCAATGGTATATCATATTAGTTGAAAAGTCTTTCTGGTCTCTTATCATTTTTGATGTTTGCACCTCATGAATTTCTTGACACACACATCCAAATTTTTCTCAATTTGGGCTTCAAAAGTTATAATCTTATCACTAGGGCACCCGAGTTTAAATTTGATCTGTGCTTCATCGATGAGATTATCAAGGGCTAGTATATTTTTACTGTTGAGATCTATCAACAACTGTATCAGTCCAAAGGAACATTTGTTACAAGTTTCCTCCCAATTAGAGATAAACTCAGTATCCTCAACCATAAATGTTGGGATCACTCGCACCCTCAGGCCCCTTGGAATTAATTTATTCGTCATATATCTTTGTAGAAACGCCCTGTTCCACCAGATTTTTGTCCGTTTAATTAGTAAATCCTGAATGGACTGAACTTGGCTGTCCCAATTAAGATCGCTCTCAGTCTGCTGTTCGGCACCACATGCACCAAATACCTGGTCCATCTGACTGAGCCAAGTTTGTTCTTTGGCTCTATAGTCCATATCTATTGGGAAAGAGAACAATGTGCATAACACATTACCAACATATAATATAGTTTCCAAACAGTGCCACTTCATGGTATACTCATACACATATTGTAATGTAGTGAGTGGCAATTATAGACCATATAACGGCAAAATAGATATTCACAACCAAAACAACCACGATCAAATAGCCAATTAAAACTGATTTATTATTCCTTTTCATTAAAAATTGTTATCGTATACAGATAATTGGTACAAAAAATAATGCAAGACAACACATAGTGTGCAAAAAATTCCACCGCAATATGGGACACACAGGACCCCGGTTGTACTGCCCAATAGTATTAGATAATCATCAAAGCAGCATGGCGTATATACCTGAGCTAATATAATCTGACTAATAAAGACAGCTCATGTACTAAGTGGTTATATTATTATAAAAGAGGGCTCATATCCTAAAACATTGTAAGGTCCCTGAAAACTAAATAGTGTTAGTACACGTCACATCTGGTGGATACACAGCTGATAGTCCTACTGAATAGACTGTTAGAATTTGGATTATGGCAAGAAAAAAGCAGCTAAGTAAAGAAAAATGAGTGGCCATCATTACTTTAAGAAATGAAGGCCAGTCAGTCCAAAAAATTGGGAAAACTTTGAAAGTGTCCCCAAGTGCAGTTGCAAAAACCATCAAGCGCTACAAAGAAACTGGCTCACATGAGGACCGCCCCAGGAAAGGAAGACCAAGAGTCACCTCTGCTTCTGAGGATAAGTTTATCCGAGTCACCAGCCTCAGAAATCACAGGTTAACAGCAGCTCAGATTAGAGACCAGGTCAATGCCACACTGAGTTCTAGCAGCAGTCACATCTCTTCAACAACTGTTAAGAGGAGACTTTGTGCAGCAGACTTCTTTGGGCTAAAGAACACAAGGAATGGACATTAGACCAGTGGAAATTTGTGCTTTGGTCTGATAAGTCCAAATTTGAGATCTTTGGTTCCAACCACCGTGTCTTTGTGTGACGCAGAAAAGGTGATCGGATGGACTCTACATGCCTGGTTCCCACCGTGATGCATGGAGGAGGAGGTGTGATGGTGTGGGGGTGCTTTGCTAGTGACACTGTTGGGGATTTATTCAAAATTGAAGGCATACTGAACCAGCATGGCTACCACAGCATCTTGCAGCGGCATGCTATTCCATCCGGTTTGCGTTTAGTTGGACCATCATTTATTTTTCAATAGGACAATGACCCCAAACACACCTCCAGGTTGTGTAAGGGCTATTTGACCAAGAGGGAGAGTGATGGGGTGCTACGCCAGATGACCTGGCCTCCACAGTCACCAGACCTGAACCCAATCGAGAAGGTTTGGGGTGAGCTGGACCGCAGAGTGAAGGCAAAAGGGCCAACAAGTGCTAAGCATCTCTGGGAACTCCTTCAAGATTGTTGGAAGTCTACCTCTTGAAGCTCATCAAGAGAATGCCAAGAGTGGGCAAATCAGTCAAAGCAAAAGGTGGCTACTTTGAAGAACCTAGAATATAAGACATATTTTCAGTTGTTTCACACTTTTTTGTTAAGTATGTAATTCCACATGTGTTAATTCATAGTTTTGATGCCTTCAGTGTGAATGTCCAATTTTCATAGTAAAGAAAATACAGAAAAAGCTTTAAATGAGAAGGTGTGTCCAAACTTTTGGTCTGTACTGTAGTTGTAACCTCGTGGCCAATAAGTGGATATCAAGGTTTATGAAATCTTGTGGTAGGTCCAGGCCAGTCCCAATGCCTAGGGTCCTCCCATAGGATCTAAACCTGGTGCTAGAAGTATTGACCAAACACCCATTTCAACCCGTGCATGAGTTGTCTGCTAGGTATCTTACCCTCAAAACGATCATATTGGTAGCTTTGACATCAGCCCGTAGGGTGAGTGATATACAGGCCCTTTCTACAATCCCACCTTTTACACAGATATGAGGATAGAGTTGTGTTAAGACCTGATCCGGCTTATCTTCCTAAGGTAGCATTAACCCCTTTCCGACCTTGTCAGTAATAGTACGTAGCTGCACCCTGGGGCTATAGAGCCAGCTATGTACTATTACGCGCACTGCGATTACGCCCGCACACAAGCAGTGCGGGGCGATCGCCGCCAGGTGTCAGCTGATTGTCACAGCTGATACCCGGTGCTATGTGCCAGGAGCTGTCCTGCACCACTGCTGGCACATTAACCTCTGCAATGCTGTGATCGAAGTCGATCGCAGCATTGCGGGGGCAAGGGGAGGTAAGCGCCGGTACTCACCTCCTCTCCGGCGTCCCGCGTGTCTGTGGCGGCTCCCAGATGTTGTCATGACGACCCAATGTTGTCATGACAACACCCGGGTCACCAGACAGCGGAAGTTACTTTGGTCATGTGCACGACTAAAATAACTTCTCCCTGTGCAGCGCTGAGAGGCTGAATAGCATAAGGAGCTGCTGCTCTCTATTCTATACAGCCGATCAGGCTGCAAAAAGTGAAAGTCCCATGGTGGGACAAAGTGTAAAAGTAAAAAAAAAAGTGCCAGAAAGTGAAAACTTTTTTTTTTTTTTTTTTTTTAAATTGTAAAAATAAAAAAAATAATCCCCAAAAAATAAAAATATATTGTACCCATAATATTTATTTATTATGAAAAAAAAATAAACCAATAAAAGTACACGTATTTGGTATCGCCGCGTCCGGAACGACCTGACCTATAAAACTGTCCCACTAGTTTAACTCCTTTAGTGAACACAGTAAAAAAACAAACAAAAAAACACGATGCTTTATCATCATACCGCCAAACAAAAAATGGAATAAAACGCGATCAAAAAGACGAATGCAAATCAAAATGGTAGCGCTGAAATGGCTACCTTTTGGTAGAAGGGTGCTGCAAACTGTGGTCCCTTCCTAAGGTGTTTAAAATTCTCCAGTCATGGCTGAAGGGGAAAACACCAAAGTTACTTACTGGTAGCCGGTTTTTCCAGAACTCATGACAGCACCCGTATATCCTCGCCCCCCCCCCCCCCCCTTTATCACCATATGGGTGTGCGCTATAGATTGTGTGATGTTGGTTATGTTTATAATTTTTTTATGGAGGTCCTCTCATGCACTGTAATCCAACTGAAGCTGGGGAGAGGTGCTGCCCTTTTAATTCAGAAGGTTTCCTGTCCTTGGTGGGCAATTTCCTCTCTTAGGTGTGTGGTCATGGGTTCTGGAAAAAACGGCTACCGATAAGTAACCCTGGTGTTTCGACCACATATGGGGTATTGGCACACTCAAGAGAAATTGTGTAACAAATTATACCATTCATTTTCTGCTATTGTTTTTGAAAATTAAAAACTTGGAGCCAAAGAAACATTTTAGTTCCATTTACTCAGCCTAATATTATACAATTCTGTGAATCGCTTGAAGGTTAAAATGCTTACTATACCCCTAGATGAATTCCCCAAAAGGTGTAGTTTACAAAATGGGTTCACTTGTGTTTTTTTTTTTTTTTTTTTTGTTGTT
The DNA here is from genome assembly GCF_046119375.1 of Phyllobates terribilis. NCBI lineage: Eukaryota > Metazoa > Chordata > Amphibia > Anura > Dendrobatidae > Phyllobates > Phyllobates terribilis. Next base: position 643,113,335 of record NW_027362762.1, read on the forward strand.
TTGGTATGTCAGGGGCTCCAGCCAAAATTGCTCTCCAGACTTCAATTGGCGCTCCTTCCCTTCCAAGTCCTGCCGTGTACCCAAACAGTAGTTTTACTCCACATACAGGGTATCTGTATACTCAGTAGAAGTTGCACAACAAATTTTACTTTCCTCTTTCTGCTGTTATCCTTGTAAAAATTAGACATTTGGGGCTGAAGCAAGTTTTTGTGGGAAAAATATATTTTTTCATTTTCACGGTTCAACGTTAGAAAATTCTGTGAAGCAACTGTGAGTTAAAGATGCTTATCACACATATAGATACATTTTTTTTAGGAGTGTAATTTGCAAAATGGGGCCTATCGTGGAGGGATTCTACTGTTTAGGCAGATGAGGGGCTCTGCAAACGCGACATGGGGTCCGCTGTCTATTGCGGCCAATTTTGCACTCCAAAAATGAAATGGTGGTCCTTCTCTTCCAAGCCCTGCCGTTTGCCCAAACAGTTTTCCATCACATATGGGGTATCCATGTACTCAGGAGAAATTGCACAACAAATTGTACAGTCTATATTCTCCTGTTACCCTTGTGAAAATGCAAAATTTGGGGGTAAAGCAACATTTTTGTGGGGAGAAAAAATAAAATTTTCATTTAACTCTTTCCCTTATTGCTTTAATTCTTGTGAAGCACGTAAATGGTTAATAAACTTTTTGAATGTGGTTTTGAGCACTTTGAGGGGTGTAGTTTTTAAAATTGCGTTTGGATATTTTCTGCCATATAGGCTTCTCAAAGTCATTCAAATTTGACGTGGTCTCTAAATATATATATATATATATATATATATATATATATATATATATATATATATATATATATATATATATATATATATATATATATATATATATATTGGTTTTGTAAATTTTGGTAGAAAAATGAGAAATTACTGAAACTTTCAACCCTTCTAACTTTCTAACAAAAGATTGTTTAAAAAATGATGCTGTTTGTAAAGTAGACATTGAGTAAATGTTATTTATTAACTATTTTGTGTGCTATAACTATTTGGTTTAAGGGTATAACAATTAAGAGTTTGAAAATTGCAAATTTTTTCCCCAAATTCTTAAATTTTCCACTAATATAAATTACACTGTGTCACAAAAAAACAATCTCCTAATCACTCATATATGTTGAAGTGTTCTAGAGTTATTAGCACATTAAGTGACACTAGTCAGAATTGCTAAATTTGGCCTGGTTAGGAAAGTGAAAACAGGCTCAGTGGTGAAGTAGTTAAGAGAAGTGCACCTCTTTATGAATTTAGCACATCCTTCAACTGCACTGAGCAATCCCTGGAAATGTTACTGCCAAAGTAAATTTACCGTACATTAGTAGCTTAAATTATCATGAATTAGTCAAACACGCTTAGTCATGCCCCAGTTCCTCGTACTTTTTGAAAAGAGGGGGGGGGGGGGCAGCCTAAAAGCACCAAAAGCTTAAAAATGTTTGCATAACTTTGGGTTGTCCAAATATTTTTCAAGTTTTTACACCATAAAGTTGTGCAGGGTATGTAAATGTTGATATATTCAGTTTAGTAAATTTCTGCCCATTTGTATTATTTCAGTACTCCTACTAGCCTTACATTTCTTTTCTATAATTTTGGGTAGTAGGAGTGTGGACCTGTAGCTGTACTTTGCTGTCCTTTCATAGGGAGGAACAGCACACAAGAGGAAAAGGAAGGATGCTTCAAACACGATTTATTAGTATTTTCTCATGGTCATTAATGACGCTGCGAAAGGTACAGGGTTAAGTAGCAATGTTTCGGTTATAAACCCCTGTGGCTATGTTCACACATTGCGTTTTTTGATCATCTTTTTCTCTGCAGCAAAACCTGAGCTCTTGATAGGGAAGACGCTGCTTCAAAAACAGGTTTTGGTGCGTTTTTTGGTGCATTTTTCAGGATCCCAAAGTTCAGCTTTCTCAGCCTTCTCAAACCATAGGCCTGCAGTTGAACAGTTAACTGTTCTGAAGAAGGCTAGAAATTGGCCAAAACGTTAACCAGTGCAAACAGAGGAAAATCTGTGCAATAAAAAAAAAATATTTTTGCTTATATTCTGAGTTCCAAATTCATTTGACTTTCCATTTGATGATCATGACTTTGATGGTGCTCTGCGGGATCATCAGGGATTGGGATATTTTTTTTATTAAAAAACCCTGGCTTGTACTTCTCAACAACTTTGTCCCTGACTTGTTTGGAGATCTCCTTGGTCTTCATGTTGTTTTTTGTTTAGTGGTGCCTCTTGCTTAATGGTGGTGCAGCCCCTGTGGCGTGCATACAGTGGGTATGGAAAGTATTCAGACCCCTTTTAAATTTTTCACTTTGTTTCATTGCAGCCATTTGGTAAATTCTAAAAAGTTCATTTTCTTTTCTCATTAAAGTACACTGAAAGCCCATGTGACACTTAGATTGCACACAGGTGGACTTCCTTTCACGAAGCACATGACTTATTGACTCGCCCCCTGGGCCGTGGGGCACTCGGATCCGGGCAATAGGGGGAAACGATGGGAGTAGTAGTGGCAACCTGGTTCCGTGGCTCAGGGTGGTCAGACCAGTGGTAGTCCGTTATATGTTATTGATTATGTCCGACTACGCCACCCGTGGATTGCGGTTATTAGGAACCGCCGCTGCTTGCAGACCGCTGGGGCTGATGAGGTGTGCAGCTATGGTAGTGTGACTCCCCACGGGAAGAGTGCGGCCCCAGGGCAGTATAGTGGATGTTGGGAGTGATGGTAGTGAGAGTCCCGGTGCTGATAGTGCTGGAGGAGCAAGGAGCACACAGACAACAAGTTGCAGTCCAGGGTCTTTACTGAAACAGGTAAACTGACCCATAAACAGTCCCAGCTAGGAGGGGACCTGGATGTCTGAGAGCAACGGGGAAATTGGCCCTGGTCAGGGTGAGGGTGTAGGCCTACCGTGCTTTCTGCGCTCCTTCTGGCTATCTCCTCCTGATAGGGTAACAGCCCACGTTTCCGAGCTTTCTGTGTATTCTCGCCTGTATGGCCTGCGACGTGGGTTCCTTTCTGCTCCCAGCCTTGTACGGCTTTACTGGTCCCTTCGGTTGTGACAGGGCCTCCAGGCTTCTTAGGCCAAGGAATGTACAGTCCCTTGCGGACTGGTTCTCTGCTGGGGGATGTGGAATCCTTCCAGCCGCAGACACCAAAGTCTGGTAAAGCTAAGTCTTTCTCTGCCAAGACAGGCTCTCTTCGCCTCTTGTCTCTGGCTTGTGGCTCTCTCTTACTGCCACACTTCCTCTTAGGTGCAATCAACTTTCTGTCCCTGCTCCACTCTGGGACATGTCTCAAAGCTGAGACAGGCAATCCAGTTCTCCCTAACCCTGTCCCCAGTACCAGCTTTTATAGGGGCAGCCAGCTCCCCCTACTGGCCTGAGACAGGAGGCATTGCATGCTAACGTTCCCCTGACCAGAGAACCTCCCCCCTGCTCTCAGACACAGCTTTATTTCACTTGTGGCATCCAGGTCTGGGTGACACATTCCCCCCTAGTGAAATTTAGTACTCCGGGACTAAACAATAAACAAAGACAATATGCACAACAATAAAACATTAATAGACAGACGGCGCACAAATTGAGTTCTTTAGGTCACAGTGTGGCCTGTGACCGGGTGTCCATATCACTAAAACAACGGGGAGCCTTAACCAGGTGGGGGTCTGTCCTACCCCAAGTCCTTCACAGTCTTAGTTCATTCCTGGGTTAGGCTCCGAACGCAGTCCATACCAGGTCCCGGTTATAAAAGTCCATAACCTGTGAGTCCTTATGGTTGCTGCAAGAGACTGAAACACACTATCAATAAACATGCAGGTAACTTTGGCAAACATTTCAACATTTGGCAACAGGGTTATTTACAATTTTTAGTACATCCTATATTCTCCAGTGAGCGGGTATCTGCCCCTTTGTGCTCCTGGTTGACCTACGTAGCCCACTGTCTGGTGGTGGACCAACCTGGCTTTCCGTACTAGCGTTAGGGGTACAGCTACCAGCTGGGTGTACAGGTAGGGCAGGCAGCTGTCTGCGGGTTCTTTGGCTTACCGCAGGCATGGCAGGCTCACTGTCAGCAGAGGGTTGACTCTCCTGGGCTGCTGATACAGGCTCTTCTGCCTCTGGAACCGCTTGCTCCTCTTCACCTTCCGGCTCTGGTGTTGGTTGTTGCTGTGCCGGTTGCAGGAAATGCAGGACAGGTACCACTATAGCATCATTTATGCGAGTCCAGGACTGAGGGAACTCTCCGAGAACGGTGCTGATCATTTCTTCCTTGTCCTTTGCGGGTTCAAGGTCACTCTGATCCTCTTCTGTACTACGGAGTTGCTCGGGGCACCTTTTGAGGTGGTCTCTGGAGACGACACTAGTGGTTTCTCCTCCGTCCTTGGTGATTACGCACACCTTTGGGTTGTCGTGGTCAGACTGCAGTACGGTGTAGGGTTCCCTTTCCCACTGGTCGTCCAACTTATGTAGCCTTCTTTTTCGCTTTAGGACTTGCTCACCGGGTTCTAGGGGACCAGCAGGGGCGTGTTGATTGAAGAGTCTTTCTTGCTTCTCTCTCACCTGGGCCAGGCTCTTCTCCACACTCTCCTGTACCTTCTTGTACTGCAGTCGCCTTTCCGTATCCCAGTCCGCATCCGGGGAGGTGTCCTCAGGTATTAGGACTCCCATCTCCAGGTCTACGGGCAGCTTACCCGGTCTGGCTCGCATCAGGTAAGCCGGGGTGCAGTTTGTAGCATTCACCGGGATATTGTTGTACATGTCTATCAGGTCCGGCAGTTTTTCTGGCCACAGGCTGCGTTCCTCCAGGGGCAACGTCTTCAGGAGATCAATGACTATATTGTTCATCTTCTCACACATCCCGTTGGTTTGGGGGTGGTAAGGCGTTGTCCGTATTTTCTTACAGCCATAGAGGTTGCAGAACTCCTGGAAGATTTCAGCTTCGAACGCTGGACCCTGGTCTGTCAAGACCTGTTCCGGATACCCGTGTGGACGACAGAAGTATTGCTGGAAGGCTCTGGCTGCTGTTTGGGCTGTCAAGTCTTTTACCGGGACCACCACTAGAAAACGGGAATAGTGGTCCACGATTGTCAGGGCGTAGATGTATCCGGACCGGCTTGGAGCCAATTTGACGTGGTCCAGAGCTACCAGCTCAAGAGGCTGCGTGGTGACGATGGGCCTCAAGGGTGTCTTCTGGCTGGTACGGTCCTTCCTCCTTAGGTGACAAGGGCCACAGTCTCTGCACCATTTTTCCACAGCTCCTCTCATGCCGACCCAAAAGAACCTTCCTCTTAGTAGGAACTCCAGTTTCTTCCAACCGAAGTGTCCCGCTCTGTCATGGTAAGCCCCCAGGACCATAGCTGCATCTCGCCTTGGGACCACGACTTGCCAGGTCAGCTCGTGCGTCCGGTGGTTAACAATCCTTCTGCACAACTTGCCTTCGTAGAGGAACAGCTTGCTCTTCTCCTTCCATAGCTGCTTGGCTTCCTCTGGGGCATCAGGATCTAGGCGGGCGTCTTCCTGGGTCAGCAGATCTTTCACCAGGCGGACTGCAGGGTCACTATCTTGGGTCTCGGCCCAGCTGTGGTGAGGTAGGGGATTCATCATCACAGTTGTTAGATCCTCCTCCTTCACGCGGTGAGAGTGTTGAGCGGCTCCATACCGGTGAAACGCAGGGAGTTCTACCTCCTCCAGCTCTTCTGGGTCTTCGTCACCTTCAGGTAAGTGAGGCATTCTTGATGGGGCGTCCGCGTTGGCGTTGGTTTTGCCTGTCCGGTACTTGATCACGAAGTCATAGTTGGAGAGACGGGCCATCCACCGCTGTTCCAGGGCACCCAGTCTTGCATTGTCCAGGTGTGTCAACGGGTTGTTGTCCGTGTACACGGTGAACTTTGCGGAGGCCAGGTAATGCTTGAAGCGTTCCGTCACGGCCCACACCACCGCCAAGAATTCTAGCTTGAAGGAGCTGTAATTCTCCGGGTTCCTTTCGGTGGGCCTCAGCTTCCGGCTGGCGTATGCGATCACCCGTTCTCTGCCCTGTTGGTTTTGGGACAGTACGGCTCCCAGTCCCACATTACTGGCATCTGTGTGGAGAATGAAAGGCTGGCCATAATCAGGGTAGGCCAGGATCTCATCCCCAGTGAGGGCCAACTTTAGCTGGCGGAAGGACCCCTCTTCCGGTTTATCCCACTTGAAGGGTGGCTTTTGACTTCTGGACTTGGACTGTCCGATCAGGAGGTCCTGCATAGGAGCTGCCATCTTAGTGAACCCGGGGATGAACCTTCGGTAGTAGCCTACTAACCCGAGAAACTGTCTCACCTCTTTGATGTTCGAGGGGCTTGGCCAGCTCTTGATTACCGTGACCTTGTCAGGGTCGGGGGCCACTCCTTCCGCGCTTACCACGTGCCCTAGGTACTGGACCTTTGGTTTCAGCAGGTGGCACTTCGATGGTTTCACCTTCAGGCCATAGCCTGCCAGGGCTTTGAACACCTCAGCCAGGTGCTAGAGATGGTCCTCGTAGGTCTTCGAATAGACGATCACGTCGTCCAGGTAAAGGAGGACCGTCTCGAAGTTTCGGTGCCCTAGACAGCATTCCATCAGCCGCTGGAAGGTCCCTGGTGCGTTGCAGAGCCCGAAAGGCATACAGTTGAATTCGCTCAGTCCCATCGGGGTGGTGAAGGCGGTCTTCTCCTTGTCAGCCTCTGCCACAGGAACCTGCCAGTACCCGCTAGTAAGGTCCAAAGTAGAAAAGAAGTTAGCAGATTTTAGTGCGGCTAAAGACTCTTCTATTCTAGGCAGCGGATATGCGTCTTTGTGGGTGATACGGTTGATTTGTCTATAGTCCACGCACATTCTCATGGTGCCGTCTTTCTTTTTGACCAGAACCAAGGGGGCTGCCCAGGGGCTACAGCTGTCTCTAATGACCCCAGCTTCTTTCATTTCCCGCAGCATACCCTTGGCGTTCTGATAATGTGCAGGGGGTACAGGTCTGTGCCTCACTTTTATTGGTGGGTGGCTCCCTGTGGGGATGTGGTGTTCTATCCCTTTTACTCTGCCAAAGTCTAGCGGGTGCTTACTAAAGACTCTCTCGTACTCCCGTACCACCCGGTAGACTCCTTGTTTTTGGTGCAGGGGAGTGGAGTCAGCACCCACGTGGAGTTTCTGGCACCAGTCCTCCTTTTGTTTCTGGGAGCCATTACCCTCCGCCTGTGGAGATGGAGGCAAGGGTTCCACGGCCCTGATAGCTTGGTGTTCGACGACAAACAGTTTGGCTTCCCTCTCCCCAATGTTGAGGATGCGGACGGACACCCTCCCATGACGGACATCAACCACCCCCCGGGCTGTCAAAATGGTGGGCCTGCTGTCTGAGTACACGGGTTCTACCATGGCTTGGTAGTCTCTACCTCTCAACCCGATTGCAGTCCGACACCAGATCATCATTTCACTTTTGGGAGGCATGGAAATGGGGAATGGATCACTGAGTCTTACGCTACCGATCTCACCACCAGACAGTTCTACCTGCTGCCGTCTCATCAGGGCTTTTATTTCCTTGTTGAGGACTCTTTGTTGGCTGGAACTAGCATTCACCGCCACCTGTTGTAGAATTACAATTACTTCTGAAAGACAATTTTCAATTATGTTAGTACCCACAGTTATTTTAGGGTGACTTTCATGACGGTCAATGTCCACAATAATTACTCCCTGTGCCGGCAGTTCAACTTTACCAATTTTAATGGTCATCTCCTTGAACCCCATCTGCGGCACGGGTAAGCCATTACTGGCGATGATGCTCCAGTTACTGTCTGGATACCGTGTGATATCAGCATCAGTCCAATACTGCTTAAAAAGTACATAAGGGATAGTGGTTACTTGCGACCCAGTATCCAGCAAGGCGCTCATGGGGATACCGTCCAGCACCACGGGTAAAACCGGGCGCCCCCCAACGTACTTATTACGCCAATTGTAAGGGCCTGGTGATCTTATGCCTGGGGGTTGGCCCTCTGCCCCAGGTTGGACCCGTTTAAATTACAGTACCTGGAAATGTGTCCGGGCTGGTTGCATCGACGGCAAATGGGCTGTCCATCCTCTGCGTAGCGGTCTGTGGGCCTCCCTCGGAACGACGGGATCCTCCTCTGTCGACGCCACGGGACATCCTCCGGACTTGAAGCCAGCTCGATGGGTCTTGACGGGTCCACTTGCAACGCCTGGACGGTCCTGGTCAACGCCGCGACGCTCCTGGTCAGCTCCTGGACTTGGTGGTGCAGGCCTTTCGACGGGGCTTGGTTCAGGGCCTGTGCATCAGCCTCCACGGAGTCCATAGAGGAGGGCGCCGCCTCCTGGTGGTAGGTGATAGCAGGGCGCCGGGGGTTTATAGCGCCACTGGTTGCAGATTCACGGAGCACCCTTATGGCCCTGTCCTTAAATTGGGCAAAGGTCAGGTCGGGGTTCTGGAAGAACATGAGGCGCAGCTGGGCCCTGTGGGCGCTAGACAGCAGACCCTCTATGAATTGTTCTGTTAGCAGTTTATCCGTTTCCTGCACACTGCCAGGGTCAGTTTGTTGAATAGCCCTCAAGGCTTCCTGCAGATTTAGGGCATAGTCTCTGATGCTGTCCTGTGCCCGCTGCCTACACCCATAGAACCTCATTTTAATTTCAGCGGAGGTACGTGTATCAAAGGTACCCCGCAGCCGGGCCAGAATACCCTTCACAGTCCCTTTCTCCTCAATGGGCCATGATTTTACCTCCCTTTGGGCTGCGCCAGTTAACTGCCCTGTCAATATGCTGACCTTCTGTTCCTCTGTCAGGGGGTAAACTTGGAACAAACTATACAGTCTTTCCTTGAAGTCAGTTAGGGCATGGGGCTCCCCTGAGTATTTGGGCAGCCAGGCCGCTCCAGGGATGTAGGGCAGGGAAAAGGGCATCACCGCTGCTGCAGCTGCGTTGGTGGTAGTGGGCGCCTCTGTGTCCGACATCTTCCTCTCCCCCTAGTGAAGTGTGGCCTACCTTCCGGCGATCCTCTTCTGTAGGCTGCGGCTCCGCTGCTGCTGCTATGGACGAGGACCTGGCGTCGCGTCCTGATGACGTCGGCGTCGCTCTCTCTCCCTTCCAGGACCTTGCGCAGCGTCGGTGCGTGGGGCGGAGCTTCGGATCTCGCGCGGTTTTGACGTCCACGCCCCTCTTCTTCCCGCGCGGCGTCCTGAAGATGGCGTCCGATGGCGGGAAACAGCTGCGGATGGCGGGAAGACGGCAGAAGACGGCGGGAAACGGTCCAAGATGGCGTCTGATGGCGGGAATCGGCTCCGGATGGCGGGAAACGACTCCGGATGGCGGGAAACTTTGCCACAGGTAAGTTACAAAAGTCTTTTTCAGGCAAGCAATACCCGGTGGTTGCGGGCACGAAATCCTGCCAACTACGCCAGAGCTGACTCGCCCCCTGGGCCGTGGGGCACTCAGATCCGGGCAATAGGGGGAAACGATGGGAGTAGTAGTGGCAACCCGGTTCCGTGGCTCAGGGTGGTCAGGCCAGTGGTAGTCCGTTATATGTTATTGATTATGTCCGACTACGCCACCCGTGGATTGCGGTTATTAGGAACCGCCGCTGCTTGCAGACCGCTGGGGCTGATGAGGTGTGCAGCTATGGTAGTGTGACTCCCCACGGGAAGAGTGCGGCCCCAGGGCAGTATAGTGGATGTTGGGAGTGATGGTAGTGAGAGTCCCGGTGCTGATAGTGCTGGAGGAGCAAGGAGCACACAGACAACAAGTTGCAGTCCAGGGTCTTTACTGAAACAGGTAAACTGACCCATAAACAGTCCCAGCTAGGAGGGGACCTGGATGTCTGAGAGCAACGGGGAAATTGGCCCTGGTCAGGGTGAGGGTGTAGGCCTACCGTGCTTTCTGCGCTCCTTCTGGCTATCTCCTCCTGATAGGGTAACAGCCCACGTTTCCGAGCTTTCCGTGTATTCTCGCCTGTATGGCCTGCGACGTGGGTTCCTTTCTGCTCCCAGCCTTGTACGGCTTTACTGGTCCCTTCGGTTGTGACAGGGCCTCCAGGCTTCTTAGGCCAAGGAATGTACAGTCCCTTGCGGACTGGTTCTCTGCTGGGGGATGTGGAATCCTTCCAGCCTCAGACACCAAAGTCTGGTAAAGCGAAGTCTTTCTCTGCCAAGACAGGCTCTCTTCGCCTCTTGTCTCTGGCTTGTGGCTCTCTCCTACTGCCACACTTCCTCTTAGGTGCAATCAACTTTCTGTCCCTGCTCCACTCTGGGACACGTCTCAAAGCTGAGACAGGCAATCCAGTTCTCCCTAACCCTGTCCCCAGTACCAGCTTTTATAGGGGCAGCCAGCTCCCCCTACTGGCCTGAGACAGGAGGCATTGCATGCTAATGTTCCCCTGACCAGAGAACCTCCCCCCTGCTCTCAGACACAGCTTTATTTCACTTGTGGCATCCAGGTCTGGGTGACACATTATGAAGGCAATTTCTTGCACCAGAAATTTTTAGGGACTTGATAGCAAAAGGGGTGAATCCATATGCACATGCCAATTTAGTCATTTGATCCCATAAATGTAATTTATGCCTATATTTTTCTCCCTTTACTTCCCCAACTTAGACTATTTAGTTCTGATGCATCACAAGCAAGTAAGACCTGTCTTATCGATGCGCACTGATGAAACTGTAATAGATCACTCAGTGCGCATATAACCATTGTTCTTGACAGTGCGAGTCCTGTTTGGCAAGATTCATTGCTGTGAATGATCTTTTTTTTGGGCAGCACAAAAGATCATATCTCCCAATATATTAGTGTTTTGCTCGTTCATCGGATGATGGGCAGTCTGTTTATATTGCAAAATTATCGTGTAATGAGCCTTTAGTTTCTGTTTTTTGTAGCCCCTGTATACAAGTAACACAAATGTCACAGTTCACTAATATGCCACTCACTAAAAGAAGCCATGCTTTTTTGCTGCTAATCTATGTTCTGTTTTTTAATGAAAACTTCTTGTATTTGCTAGGTCATACTCTGGCGTTCTGGGCAAAGACTTCCATAATCAAATGTTTGCATATATGTCGGATCTAAATGGTATTGAATTGGGTAACCAGGGGAAGAAGCACTGCCATTCCAACAAAGCACAAGATGAGTGGCACAGCACAGAAAAGGAACGTGCTCGAAAGAAACTTTATGTGGCATCTGTAGTCTGTCTGCTGTTCATGATTGGAGAGGTTATAGGTAGGAGAACCATGACATTGGAATTCCTGTATTAATTAAATAACAATTCACAGTCACAGAAATCAATCTTTAATAGCCACCGATGTTGTCAAGCTGACCAATGCCATAAGATATACATGCTGCATACTGTTTTGACATCTGTTGAGAGATGATTTTAACTGTTTTGACATCTGTTGAGAGATGATTTTAACTCCAACAATCCTATTCTATTTTTTTAATTTAGCAGAAATAAGTGCCAGATGTATCTGCCAACGAATTACGTCCACCTTTTTTATAGAAAGTACGTTTGTTCATAATAGCAGAAAGAATGCACATGGACCCATAGTATGAATGGCTTAATAGAGAAGCTGTGGGAGGGAAATAACTACTGTATGCAACTGTTTTGTCAACATGTATTGTACATCTGAGATCTTCTTAGCTGGGTATACAGCCACTTTAATAAAAGAATGCCATAAGGTAATATTGGTTGGACGTGCACGCTTTCATATATGGCTGTCATCGAATGGCACGATGCTTTCAATTAATTTCTAGTTACTAGTTTCTGACGTAATGTAGCTGCTGGCCCCCATGTGTAATGCCTCTAGTGGAACAGCTTATTTAAAGGGAATAAGGATTTCACCCCACAAACTATAGTGAAGAAAATACGTATTTGATCCCTTGCTGTTTTTGTAAGTTTGCCCACTGACAAAGACATGAACAGTCTATAATTTTAAGGGTTGGTTAATTTTAACATTGAGAGAGAATATCTCAAAAAAATCAAGACCATCACATTGTATAAATTTAGATCTTTTTTTTTTTTTTTTTTTTGCTGTGAGAAATAAGTATTTGATCCCCTACAGACCAGACACTCCTAAACAACTCGTTACCTGTATTAAAGACAGCTGTTTTACATAGTCACCTGTATAAAAGACTCCTATCCACAGACTCCATTAATCAGTCAGACTCTAACCTCTACAACATGGGCAAGACCAAAGAGCTTTCTAAGGATGTCAGGGACAAGACCATAGACCTGCACAAAGCTGGAATGGGCTACAAAACCATAATTAAGACACTGGGTGAGAAGGAGAGAACTGTTGGTGCAATAGTAAGAAAATGGAAGAAATACAAAATGACTGTCAATCAACATCGATCTGGGGCACCATGCAAAATCTTACCTCGCGGGGTATCCTTGATCATGAGTAAGGTGAGAGGTCAGCCTAAAACTTCATGGGGGAGAACTTGTTAATGATCTCAAGCCAGCTGGTACCACAGTCACCAAGAAAACCATTGGTAACAATGCTGCTCAAGAAGGCACATGTGCAGGCCCGTCTGAAGTTTGCCAATGAGCACCTGGATGATTCTGTGAGTTATTGGGAGAAGGTGATGTGGTCAGATGAGACAAAAATTTAGCTCTTTGGCAATGACTCAACTCTCCATGTTTGAAGGAAGAAGGATGAGTACAACCCTGAGAACATCGTCCCAACCGTGAAGCATGGTGGGGGAAATATTATACTTGGGGATGCTTTTCTGCAAAGGGGACATGACGACTGCACCGTTTTGAAGGAAAGATGGATGGGGTCATGTATCGCGAGATTTTGGCCAACAGCCTCTTTCCCTCAGTAAGAGCATTGAAGATAGGTTGTGGCTGGGTCTTCCAGCAAGACAATGACCCAAAACATACAGCCAAGGCAACAAAGGAGTGGCTCAAAAAGAAGCACATTAAGGTCATGGAGTGGCCTAGGCAGTCTCCAGACCGTAATCCCATAGAAAACTTATGGAGGGAGTTGAAGCTCCGAGTTGCCAAGCGACAGCCTCAAAATCTTAATGATTTGGAGATGATCTGCAAAGGAGTGGACCAAAATTCCTTCTGACATGTGCGCAACCCTCATCAGCAACTACAAAAAACGTCTGACTGCTGTACTTGCCAATAAGGGTTTTGCCACCAAGTATTAAGTGTTGTTTGCCAGAGGGATCAAATACATTTTTTTACATTTTGCAGTGAGAAAGAAGTATCTAATTTTATATAATTTTATTTTTGGATATTCTATCTCGCAATGTTAAAATTAACCTACCCTTAAAATTATAGACTGTTCATGTCTTTGTCAGTGGGCAAACTTACCAAACACAGCAAGGGATCAAATAGTTATTTCCTTCACTGTATATGTGCATATAGCTCTTTCAAAGACCAGTCTAGCAATACCTTTACATGGCTAGCTCATTCCTCCCTTACCGAGGAATCCGCATTTGAATTCATAGGCAAATGAGGCTGTAGATCTGAAGTCTGTGTGTCTAGTTGTATTCACCACCCCTTGCCACCTACTCCTGCTTGACTGACAGCCTCTATGCTGTGTGACTTCAGGCGAAGGACGTGTCACTCAAGCAGGAGAATGTGGGGAAATAGAGCTGGAGTGACAGAGGCTTCAGATCTGCAATAGCTCTTTAGCCTAATTTCCATAATTAAAATGCTGATTTCTAAGTAATGGAGGTCATGTCTTGTCATGGTATTGCTCGACCTGTGATTGAAAAAGCTACATGCACATATAAATAGTTCATAATGTAAAATCCTGATGACAGATTCCCTTTAAAGATGTCTGTATTCTCTACAAACTGGATTTTTTCTTTTATTTTTTTGTGTGAGTGGACAGAGAATCCACATTTTTACCCACCTCTTTCTCTATCGACAGGTGGGTACATTGCACACAGTTTGGCCATCATGACTGATGCTGCCCACCTTCTGACAGATTTTGCAAGCATGATGATCAGTTTATTTGCCCTCTGGATGTCTTCTCGCCCAGCCACAAAAACTATGAATTTTGGCTGGCATCGGGCAGGTGAGCAGCCACTTTACTATATTTGATGAGAAGTGGGGTTTATAAGACTAGATGGTAGAATATTTCTGTAAGTCTATCTGCGTTTTTTTTTTTTTTTTTTCCTTCACAAAGTTAGCCCTTATTTTACTTGAGACAATCTACACTATGATCTAACATACCATCAACATTCAATGACATGCTAATTACACAATGGTTTAAAGGTGTTGCCTAGCCATATAATATTGAAGACCTGTGCTTAAGACGAGTCATTAGTATCAGATTGATGGTGGTCTGTCAACTGGCGCTCCAGCGGCGACCAGATGTAAACATTGAAAATAGCAGAACAGCCCAACACAACGGAGCTGTGCTATTCAGCTTTGTTCAATGTTTACATCTGGCCACCACTAGAGCTTATCACAGCTAACCAGTGTGGGTGCTAGATGATGGACCCCTACCGATCCGATATTGATGATCTTTCCCAACTTTAGGTCATGAATATTATAACCCCGGACAACACCTTTGATCTTGTGACTCTGTACATGGCATCCATTATACAAAGTAAAATTGTGTATACATATTGTATATACGTAGGTTAATTTTAAAACCTAAAGATTTTATCTGGTGGTATGTTATATGATGTACAGTATTACGTTCTGTTCTACCCATTCTGTGCCTTAGCTCAATTATACTCCACAACATTGCCTTCTCTCACATGCGGGTAGTGTATATTTCTTCTACCTTAAAGGTTTCCTGAAAGCTTTGCTATGATTGCAGTAAGCAGAACATGGATTATGCCATTGGAGAAAAAAGAATTGATGGCACAATCACTGAAAATACAAAAGCTTTGCTTCTCCTTTATTAGAAATCCATTAAAAGGGTATTATAATGTAATCACCATTGATTACCGTATTTTTCGGACTATAAGACGCACTGGACCATAAGGGGCACCTAGGTTTTAGAGGAGGAAAATAGAAAAAAAAATGTGGTCATGAGAGGGGGAGGGAGAGGGGGTCTTCTGCTGTCACTGTTATAGGGGTAATGTCCCACAATTCTGTTAATATCTCCCATCCTGGTATTTATGGCCCCCTCCTTCCTGTTATATGTGTCCCTCATCCCCATCCTGATATGCATGGCCCCCCTCATCCCTCTTCCTGGTATGTATATGGCCCCACTCATCCCTCTTCCTGGTATGCTTGGCACCTCTCACTCATCTTGGTATGCTTGGCACCCTCTGATCCCCATCACGCTACACACAAAAAAAATAAACAATTATACTCACCTCCTCTCTCCTCCAGCGCTGCATCCTTCTCTGCTGCTGACAGGGATCTCACTGTGTATTCACTTCTCACGTCCATGGGAGTGGGTTGTAGGGAATATTCATGGTCTTTTATAGTGGGCACACGTGACCGCAGAGCGGCAGCAGGAGCCGCGCTGCGGGTACAGTGTGCGCTCTATTAAGGAGAGTGAATGGTCTCTGGTCCCCACGCACATAGTCCCGGCGTTAGGAGCAGTGACTATTCCAGCAGACCATCTCACGGTGTGAGGGCGCATGGCAGTTACGCCATGCGTGGCTCACACAGTGAGATCCCTGTCAGCCGCAGAGCAGGAAGCAGCGCTGGAGGAGAGAGGAAGTGAGTATAATTGTTTATTTTTTTGTGTGCAGTGTGATGGGCATCCAGGGGTGCTAAGCTTACCAGGAAGAGGGATGAGGGGGGCCATACATACCAGGATGAGGGATGAAGCGTGCCATACATACCAGGAGCCGCGCTGCAGCTACAGTTTGCGCAGTAATTGGGAAAATGAATATTCACTGCTCCCCATGGGTGCACCTCCACTTTCCTCCAGAATTTGGAGGGAAAAAGTGCGTCTTATAGTCCAAAAAATTCGGTAAGTCATTAAAACCTTAAGAGCTGATGCCAGTTTGCTATCCCACCATTTACACTTTGATCTAGTTTAATCTGCCAGTCTAGCATTACCACAGTGAACTGCTGCTTTATCTGCATATGTGTTACATTTCATTTCCTATATGTAGTCCTGAGCCTGCATTGTTTTCTCTCATCTTCAGAAATCCTGGGAGCCCTCCTATCTGTCCTGTCCATCTGGGTAGTGACTGGTGTCTTAGTGTATTTGGCTGTACAACGGATAATTTCAGGAGACTATGAAATTGAAGGAGAAGCGATGCTAATCACATCCGGCTGTGCAGTCGCCGTGAATATTCTGTATGTAATGGATTTTTTTTGCTCTCACTAACAATTGTCTCTAACATTCTATTTATTGGTCCACTAGTGTAGTTAAGAATATTAAAAGATCTTTAGCATTAAGGTTTGTCCACCATGAACCACAATTAATTGATAGATTGCTGTTAATATAAGTATTCCTAATTTATGGGAAGGCATTGCCATAATAAGTTGCAGTAAACTCCTGTTTATGAAATCCACAGGCAAATTTTTTTTGGATAAGACCTCTGTGATCTCTCTCGTATTTAAAAACACAGTGTTGAATAGCGGATCCAAAACCTTGATGAACATCAGTGTTTAGGCGCTGTTTCACTTTTACCATGAATGTTTAATCAGTGATTTTCATTGATTAAAAAAATGGACAAAATTGCAAGTTTCTCCTATTTATTGCAGTGTTAATCACAGATAGCACACTGATGCCAACCATGTGCTGTCCATGATTATCACAAATTCTCCGACTAGCATGGGAAATTTTAAACCGTGACTAGGATCAAAACCATACATGTCGTCATGTTTTTTTTTACGGATCATTCTGTTCTCCAAAAATCAAGGACATGTGAACAGCCCCAAAGAGTATAATGGACCCGATACCTCCCCTCGCATATAATACCAGTGATATAATATATATATATTATATAATTTGTGACAGAGTCACTGGTATTATATGCAAGGGGAGGTATGTGTCACGCAGGTTGCTGGCCTGTGTGAATTGGAACCAATAGATTTTCTGCCAGCATATTATATTCTGGGGGTTACCTCTTTTTAAAAGGATGTGGTTTTATGGGAATGACGTAGAGTAGAGATGGGAGGGAAGTCATTCCCCATACCTCCCCCTCAGGGTGTGGCTGAACAGGGTATAAGTGTTCAGTCAGTTTGTTTCCTGGGTGGAGTGTGTTTTCTGGAGATGGAAGTCTCCAGGCTGAGTGTGTGGCTCACACCAGAGAGCAACACCGGAGGACTGGTGTTGCGGACACTTCACAGGACTATCTGCAGCTGGCAAAGGCCTTGCTGGCTAAGAGGACACTGTTATATTTTCATCTTTTGTTTCCCCGTTAACCCCAAGAGGGACTGTTTATTTTATTGGGACGCTGCTGCAGTTTATGCCGCACAATAAACCCGCAGGAAGCTTACCCAAGCCGTGTGTGCTGTGTCTGCCGCCGGAGAGCCGAGAGAGTCATCTTGCCACAGTTGGTGTGAGAGTGCGAGCAAGATGCCAGGAGCACGTGTGCCTGTTATAAGAAACGGTGGATATCCTGGGGGCAGGCCGCCACCCAGCCAGAGAAGGCTGGTAGCATGGAGGAGCTCATTAAGCACCTGGTGCAAAGCCAACAACAGATGCACCAGCAGCACTTGCAAAGTCAGCAGCAGCACCAGGAGATGATCAAACTGTTGCTTCAGCAGATCCAGTTGCAGCAAGATGCGCAGCAGCAGCACCAGCCGGAGGCGCAGCAGCAGATACAGCTTCTGGCGGACGCCATCCAAGGCAGGGCAACCACCCCACCTCCAGGGCCGACTGATGATTGCCATGTCAGAAAGGCGGTAAGACGGGCCATGCAGAAAATGACCCCTGGGGATGATGTAGAAGCATTTTTGACTGTCTTTGAGTGGGTGGCTGATCAGGAGAGACTTCCACCAGGACAGTGAGCAGAGGTTCAGGCGCCATATTTGTCTGGTGAACCCCAAAAGGCATATTACGACTTGTCACTGCAGGATGCCAAGGAATATGCCAAACTAAAGACAGAGATCTTAGCACGCCTGGGAGTGAATATGGCGGTTAGAGCCCAACAAGTCCATCACTAGGCGTATGCCAATGGCAAACCCCTGGCTGTCAGATGTTGGACCTACTGCATCTCGTTCAGAAGTGGTTGCAACCAGAGTCCCCCACTCCGGCCCAGATGGTTGAGCGGGTGGTGATTGACATATTCGTGCACTCCCTTCCCAAGCCAGTACAGACTTGGGTTGCCCAGGGCGATCCCCAGAACGCAGATGACTTCATCGGCCTGGTAGCGAGGTACCAAGTGGTTGAGAAATCACTCGGGAAACCGGATATAGTAATTTCTCCGTACTGGGATACCCCAAAGGGGGCGGGTTCACCACGGAAGGGGTCTAAAGCCACCACTGGGGGGCGTCCCACTCCCACTGAAGGTGCCACAAGGACTGGGGTTAAGGACATAGTCTGTTGGCGGTGTCACAACCCTGGGCACGTAGCCGCCAGGTGTCATACCCTGAGCCCATGGACTGCAGCCTAGGCAGACAGGTCTCCTATTATGCTTACCCAGCCTGCAGTATGGATTGTCGACCCGGCGAGGGGCCGCAGGCGTGTGCCGTATCCATTAATGGAGTGAAAGTGCTTGGACTGTTAGACTCTGGGAGTCTGGTGACCTTAATCAGAGCTACCCTTCCCCACCAGTTGATCCCTTCCAAAACTGTGGGTGTTCAGTGCATCCATGGCGACACCAAGGACTATCCTGTGGCCACAGTGACAGTGGTATCAAACTGTGGTGCTCAATCTCACGAAGTCGGGGTGGTTAAGGACTGATACATCCTGTCATACTGGGCCGTGATTTTTCTTTATTTTGGGACTTGTGGGGGAATGGAACTGGACTAATAGTGTGGGCAAAAGCCAGGTCCCTGGAGAAGAACCCCCCCTAACGAAGTCTCAGGTGCATGAGTTCCCACTGTGGATCCTTGCTGGCGACGAGGGTGAGACGGTGACCGAGGAGGCCGACCTCCCTGAGTTAGACATGTCCGGAGAGAACTTTGCAACTGCTCAAATCTGAAACCTGACCTTAATACTGGCGTTTGACCAGGTTACTGTATGTAATGGGGTTGACCAAGAGCCAAGGGCCGACACCTGGTTCCCCACTTTGCAGTACAGAGGGAGTTTCTATATTGGGTAGCTAAACTAAGGGGTGGTGAGATAGTGGAACAGCTGTTAGTGCCGGGGCCATACAGACGGAGGGTACTAGATATGGCCCATTCACATGTTCTGGGGGGACACCTAGGGGTCGAGAAAACTCAGGAGAGGATACTGAGAAGGTTTTGTTAGCCAGGGCGTTACCGAAAAATTCAGAACTACTGTAGGTCCTGCCCCACCTGCCAAATAACTGCTCCCTCTTCCCACTTTCGTTGCCCCTTAGTTCCACTACCTGTGATAGAGGTTCCCTTTGAGAGGATTGCCATGGACCTCGTGGGTTCCTTAGTTAAATCAGCTCGGGGCCACCAATATATCCTGGTGATCATGCACTATGTGACCCTGAAGCGGTACCCATAAGGAACTAATACAGTAAAAGTATAGTCCGAGAGCTGGTCCATATTTTTGCTCCAACAGGTCTGCCAATAGAGATTCTGACAGACCAAGGAAACCCCTACATGAGCAAGGTGATGGAGGAGCTTTGCAGAGTCCTTCAGATAGCTCCGATTCGGACGTCAGGTTTATCTTCCGCAGACAGACTGCCTAGTGGAACGCTTCAACAAGACCTTAAAGGTGATGCTCAGGTCATTGAAAAGGATGGGCGAGACTGGGACTACCTGCTCCCATTTCTACTTTTCTCCGTCAGAGAAGTTCCTCAAGCCTCCACTAGTTTCTCTCCGTTTCAGCTCCTATATGGGTGGCATCCAAGAGGTCTCCTAGACATCGCCAAGGAAACCTGGGAGGCCGAGGTCACGCCACATTGGAGTATCATCGAACATGTCGCCCAGTTACAGGAGAGAATATCAAAGGTGATGCCCATCGTGAAGGAACTTCTCCAGGCGCAGAAAGCCCATGCGAAAGCATATAACCGGTCGGCGAGACTAAGACCGTACCAGCCCAGGGACCCTGTTTTGGTGCTAATCCCTACCGTCAAGAGCCAGTTCTTGGCCAATTGGCAAGGACCGTACGAGGTGGTGGAGAAAGTCAGCGAGGTTAATTATTAAGTCCACAAGCCTAGCCAAAGAAAGCCACACCAAATATACCATGTGAACTTGTTCAAGCCGTGACGGGACCGGGAACCTGTGGAAACTTCTTGTCTGCGATACGCACCCGAAGGCAAGGTGAAGGAGGTCACTATTGCAGAGACTCTATCACCGGCCCAGAAGCAACAGTGTCGAGAACTACTGCAGCGGAATCAGGAGCTGTTCTCAGAGTTGCCGGGGCATACTTAGGTGGTAGAGAATGACGTGCTAACAAAGCCACACATAAGAGTGAATCTGAAGCTGTACCGGATTCCAGAAGCACTCCGGGAGGTGATCTCGGCCGAGGTGAAGAGGATGTTAGACCTCGGGGTGATAGAGGAGTCAGAGTGGATGGTCAAGCCCAATCGTCCTCGTGCCAAAACCCAATGGCGAATGGAGGTTTTGTAATGACTACCGCCGGCTGAATGAGGTTTCCAAGTGTGGCGCGTACCCAATGCCCTGCGTCGACAAACTCATCGAAAGGCTTGGACCGGCGAGATACATCACAACTCTTGACCTGACGAAGGGTTACTGGCAGATCCCCATGTCCCAGACGGCCAAGGAGAAGACTGCTTTCTCGACACCTGATGGGTGTTTTCAATACACGCGGATGCCGTTCGGACTGCAGCGGGCCCCAGCCACCTTCCAGAGGGCTATGGATCGGATCCTAGCCCCACATAAGAAGTATGCCGCAGCCTACCTTGATGACATCGTGGTCTTTAGCCCAGACTGGGCTAGTCATCTCCTAAGCTACAGGCCGTTCTGGATGCTCTGAGAAAGGCGGGATTTACTATAAATCCGAGAAAATGTGCTGTTAGAAAAGAAAAGGCCAAATACTTGGGCTATGTCGTCGGGAGAGGCGAAATACAGCCGCAAGTCTAGAAAGTGGAGGCAATCCAGACCTGGCCACAACCGCTCTCCCAAGAAGCAAGTAATAGTGTTCCTGAGAATGGTGGGATATTATCGGCGGTTTATTCTGAATTTTGCCATGATGGCCGCACCACTGACGGATCTTCTAAAAGGCACCAAATCAGCCATGGTGAAAAGGACGGAAGAAAAAGACCGCCTTTCAACAGTTGAAGCTAGCACTGTGCAAGCAGCCGGTCCTGGTCACGCCAGACTTTAAGAAAGAATTTGTGGTCCAGACGGACGCTTCAGTGGTTGGTCTAGGGGCCGTACTTTCTAAGAGATAAATGGGGAAGAGCATCCCTTTCTCTATCTGAGCCGGAAACTTTCGTCCTAAGAGAAGAACTATGCAATAGTAGAGAGAGTGTTTAGCTATAAAGTGGGCAGTGGATACACTAAAATATTACCTACTAGGCCGGAAATTTAAATTAGTATCAGACCGTGCCCCGTTGAGATGGTTGAGGGAGAAGAGGGGAAAAAAAGGCCAGGGTAACTAGATGGTTCCTAGGTTTCCAATATTTTAACTTTCACGTGGAGCATAGACCCGGGAAGTTACATGGGAACGCGGATGCCCTCTCTAGGATTCCCTGCCTGGTGTTGGTAGGTGCCCAAACCAGAGTCACTGGTATTATATGCAAGGGGAGGTATGTGTCACGCAGGTTGCTGGCCTGTGTGAATTGAAACCATTAGATTTTCTGCCAGCATATTATATGCTGGGGGTTACCTCTTTAAAAGGGTGTGATTGTATGGGAATGGTGTAGAGATGGGAGGGAAGTCATCAGTGTATATAAACTCCAGCAGTGTCCCAATAAAATAAACAGTCCCTCTTGGGGTTAACTGGGAAACCAAAGATAAAAATATAACAGAGTCCTCTTAGCCAGCAAGGCCTTTTATTGATTTATTTATTTTATTGATATACTGTATATCAATAATTTTCATGCAGATAGATTTAATTACAATTTTGAAAAAAAAAATTATATATATTGTAATTGAAATCTATCTGCATGCAAATTATTGATATTTTTTCATTAAACCTGAACTTAAATGGGCTTGAGGCTTCCCCAAAAAAGTGACTGTTCCTATCATAAGCAAACATGCTATGAATGATTGTCAAGACTTTTCTCCCATTGGACAGTTACAGGGAATCTTTTCACCTAGTCTAATGGAAGACTCATTGAGCCCAAAAGCATTTTGAATGCAATCATTTCCTCACAGGTTTTAGACCATAAGAAATAATTGTACTTTTTATGTGTTTCACTTTAATGTTTCTGTGTGCTAGGTGAATAATACAGTTAGGTCCAGAAATAGTTGGAAAGTGACACAAGTTTTGGCATTTTAGCTGTTTGCCAAAACATTCAAGATACAGTTATATAATCAATATGGGCTTATAGTGCAGACTCTAATATGAGGGTATTAACACCCTAATGGATGCGAGTGCTTAGGAATTACAGCTCTTTAATATGTAGCTGCCTCTTTTTAAAGGGCCCAAAAGTAATTGGACTATTATCTCAAAAGCTTTATAATGGGCTATTCCCTCATTAATTTATAATCAATTAAGCAGGTGTAAGGTCTGGAACAGATGCCATATGTGGCATTTGCATTTGAAAGTTGTTGCTGTGAACCCACAACATGCAGTATAAGGAGTTCTCAGTGGAGAAGAAATAGACCATCCTCAGGCTAAAAAAAAGAAATTCATCAGAGAGAGAGCAGAAATGTTAGGAATGGACAAGTCAACAGTTTGGTACATTCTGCAAAAAAAAAATTGCACTGATGAGCTTGGGAACTCAAAAAGGCATGGATATCCACAGGAGACAACAGTGATGAATGATTGCAGAATCCTTTCCATGATGAAGAAAAACCTCTCGACAGTATCCACCCAAGTGAAGGACCCTCTCCAGGAAGTAGGTGTTTCTGTATTTAGGTCTGCCATGAAGAGAAGACTTCATGAGAGCAGATATTACAGAGGGTTCACCAAAAGGTGCAAAACCTCTAATCCGTCTTAAATATAGAGAGGCCAGAGAACAGTAGACTATGCCAAAAAAATCTAAAGATGCCTGCCCAGTTTTGGAAAACATTCCTTGGACAGATGAAACTAAGATCAACCAATACCAGAATGATAGGAAGAAGAAAGTATAGAGAAAGCTTGGAATGGATCATGATCCAAAGCACACCACATAATCTGTAAAACATGGTGGAGTCAGTGTGATGGCATGGGCATGCATGGCTTCTAACGGCACTGGGTCACTAGTGTTTGATAAAGTGAATGAAGACCGAAGCAGCCTGATGAATTCTGAAGTGCACAGGGCTATACTTTCTGCTCAGATTCAACCAAATGCAGGAAGGTTGATTGGATGGCGCTTCAGAGTACAGATGGACAATGACCCAAAACATACTGCAAAAAAAGTTGAATATTCTGCAATGGCTAAGTAAATCACCAGATCTCAACCCCACTGAGCATGCATTTCACATGCTTTAAACTAAACTTAAGAAAAATAGTAAATGTAGGGCAGCACCTCACCACAAATAAATTGATATGTAGGTAGTGGTTCAACATGCCAAAAAGAGGATGATCCCAATCCTCCATAAGGTCCAAAAGTAAAAAGATCGACAACTGCATCCACGGTAGCAAAACGGATCTTCTACTTTTATTAATACATCACACAATACAGGGAGACAGCAAAGTTTCAACCACAACAAAACAATACAAATAATGTCTGAACAAGTGGCTGACAAAAGGTTGTTACTCAATTCATGAACTAGATGTATTACGCTTATGTGTACAGTAGGATTACAGGAGCCAATGAGGGCTACAACATAACAGAAAAAATAAGAATATAGAAATGACAAAAATGAAATTTAAAACTATTCGATCAGAACGAAATGCTTTGCCATAGTAAAAGGGAAAAAATAAATACTTTTTAAATTACAAAAGAAACTGCTCTAGATTGACCTCAATTGACAATGACCTTCACTTATACCATCCACAATCAAGAGTGTGAGAAACAAGGCCTTAGACAATATGATGTGTCCACTATGGTAATAAGCAGGGAAAGGAGACATCCCATAAGGTAAACTTGTCATCATCACCCATCGAGTGAGATAAACTGAACCCCCAAATACATTGCACTGGCTTCAAAACGCGAGTAAGTAGTTCATCAGAGGTGCTGTGCATGTTCTGTATGACCATGAGGGAAAAGGCTGAAAAAAGTTTCACACCATTATAAATGTGGAATTAATGTGATCAATTGATTAATGATTAATGTGTGTGATTAATTAGTGATTAATGTGTGGTGTTGTCAATAGTTAAAGCATAAGAAAATAAAAATAAAAAAAGACAAGATCACACAAAAGAAATAAGTGGTGCAAGCTTTTTTTAGAACATGAAAAATGCTAAGTTGATCCACCATTGTTTAGTGTTTTTTTATGAATTTTGGAGTCCCGATCTTAGAAATCCACTAGAGTGCTCCATATGATGAATATTGAAGTGCAAGTATTCAAGTCTCTAGGCTAAAAAAAGAGAAAACTAATAATTACTCAATAATCAAAGAAAGAAAAATAAAGTCTTTCTCACACTCTTGCTTGTGGATGGTGCAAATAATCGCCACTGTCAATTGAGGTCTGTGTTAACCCATCAGTTATATGTCCAATCCTGAGCAGTTCTTTTGTAATTTAAAATTTTATTTTTCACTTTTACTGTGGCAAAGCTTTTTGTTCTCATCGAATACTTTTTTTTTTATTTTATTTTTGTATTTTTTTTTAATTTTTATTTCTGTTATATTGGAGCCCTCATTGGGTCTTGTAATACTACTATACACAGAAGTGTAATACATCTAGTTCATTAAAGGGACTCTGTCAGCACAGAATGACTGTTCAAACTAAGTACAGGCGCTCAGTGCTTCATGGCAGAGGCAATCATTTATATACACTTTTCCACCTGCTTGTTTTCCCTCAATCTCCCAACAACATTCCCCCTCTGACAGCTCTGGCTTCATAGAGCCAGATAAGGGCATAGATAGATGGAAACCAAGCAGGTGGGAAGGTGTATATAAATGATTAGCCCCTCCGTGAAGCACCGAGCGGCTGTACTTAGTTTCAACTGTCATCCTGTGTTGACAGAGTCCCTTTAATGGCATTCCCATTTAGCCCCTTGTTTACCCTTTATTTGTATTGTTTTGTAGTCTAGCTCATATAATTGTGCATTTAAATTATGTATAAGTGCACTCATGACTATAAGTATATTTTGCTTTTTTTTTTTTCTTTAATTTGTGTTTTTTTGTTACTACCATTTCAATTGGCTGATCATATGATGTTTTTAATTTTTAGAGGTAATATAAATATGTGGGTGTGTACTCAGTTTTGTATTATGTCATGTATTAATAAAGAAGATACTTTTTGTTACCGTGGATTTTATTGTCTTTCTCTTCACCTTTAAGATAAACCCACGAATGAAAGTTAATTTTAATCAATAGATATTGGAATAATAATAATTTCCACAATTGGATGTGTTTAAATAAAATGTTCCTGTGCTGAGATAATCTTATAAATGTTCCCTGTGTATTGTCTGTGTCTGACCGTGTACGGGAACATGGTCTGATCATACCACAGCTCCTGGGCAGGTGAGGAAGCAAAAGAGTATACAGACAGGACAGCATGGGATCACAGCTGATTCTTTTTGTGAGGTTAAACATTTCACTGCCTCTTTTTAAACAATGTTTTACTTCAAAGAATGAATAATTTGTGATGCCATACTGTAATGTCAGTATACTCTTCTGCTTCCTCCCCTGCCCAGGAGATGTGGTATGATCAGGCCATGTCCCTGTATGGTCAGACACAGCCATTACACAGTACACAGCAGGGACACATTTATAAGATTATCTCAGCACAGGGACATTTTATTTAATCACATCCAATTGTGGAAATTATTATTATTCCAAGACCTATTGATTAAAATTAACTTTTGTTTGTGGGAAAACCCCTTTTAACCCCTTAAGCCCCGAGGGTGGTTTGCACGTTAATGACCAGGCCAATTTTTACAATTCTGACCACTGTCACTTTATGAGGTAATTACTCTGGAACGCTTCAACGGATCCCCCTGATTCTGTGATTGTTTTTTCGTGACATATTGTACTTCATGATTGTGGTAAAATTTCTTCGATATCACTTGCGTTTATTTGTGAAAAAAAACGGAAATTTGGTGAAAATTTTGCAATTTTTAAAATTTGAATTTTTATGCCCTTAAATTATAGAGATATGTCACACAAAAGAGTTAATAAATAACATTTCCCACATGTCTACTTTACATAAGCACAATTTTGGAATCAAAATTTTTTTTTGTTAGGGAGCTATAAGGGTTAAAAGTTGACCAGCGATTTCTCATTTTTCCAACAAAATTTACAAAACCATTTTTTTTAGGGACCACATCACATTTGAAGTCACTTTGAGGGGTCTTTATGACAGAAAATACCCAAAAGTGACACCATTCTAAAAACTGCACCCCTCAAGGTGCTCAAAACCACATTCAAGAACTTTATTAACCCTTCAGGTGCTTCACAGGAATTTTTTGAATGTGGAAGAAAAAAATGAACATTTAACTTTTTTCACAAAAATGTTACTTTAGACCCAATTTTTTTTATTTTCACAGAGGTAACAAGAAAAAATGGACCCCAAAGTTTGTTGTGCAATTTCCCCTGGGCACGCAGATACCCAATATGTGGGGAAAAAACACTGTTTGGGCGCACGGCAGGGCTCGGAAGGGAAGGAGCGCCATTTGACTTTTTGATTGATTGTAAAATTTGCTTGAATAATTAGCGGACGCCATGTTGTGTTTGGAGAGCCCCTGTGTGCCCAAACATTGGAGCTCCCCCACAAGTGACCCCATTTTGGAAACTAGACCCCCCAAGGCACCTATCTAGATGCATAGTAAGCACTTGGAACCCCCAGGTGCTTCACAAATTGATTCGTAAAAATGAAAAAGTGAAAAAAAAAACAACACTTTTTCATATTTATGAATCAATTTGTGAAACACCTGGGGGTTCCAAGTGCTCACTATGCATCTAGATAGGTGCCTTGGGGGGTCTAGTTTCCAAAATGGGGTCACTTGTGGGGCAGCTCCAATGTTTGTGCACGCAGTAGCTCTCCAAACGCAACATGGCGTCCGCTAACAATTTGAGCCGATTTTCCATTCAATTTGTTAGCTTACACCATGTCGCGTTTGGAGAGCCCGTGATGTGCCTAAACAGTGGAGCTCCCCCCACAAGTGACCCCATTTTGGAAACTATACCCCTCAAGGATTTTATTAAGGTGTATAGTGAACATTTTGAACCCAGAGGTACGACACAGAATTTGTTTTTACATTAGGTCATCATATTGAATAAGTTGTCATTAGTCTTGAGCGCAAGTGCTCGCTACTTGAGTTTGCATCGGGTACTCAGGTATGCACCATATACAGCGTGTGCTCGAGTGACATGCTCGAGTCCCTGCTCCGCATGTTTCACGGTTATTAGACACCCAAAAAAAACCATGTGGGGATCGCTCGTGCATGGCAGGCAATCCCCGTAAAGTTTTTTTGGCCGCGAAGCATATGGGGCAGAGACTCGAGCATGTCACTCAAATACCCACGATACTCAATGCATACCAGAGCACCCGATGCAAACTCAAGTAGCGAGCACTTGCGCTCAACACTAGTCGCCATATCGTCATCTTTTTTCTTACTTTTGAAAAAAATCCCAACCCCATCACAACCCTAACCGTAGCACAACCCTAACCGTAGCACAACCCTAACCGTAGCACAACCCTAACCGTAGCACAACCCTAACCGTAGCACAACCCTAACCGTAGCACAACCCTAACCGTAGCACAACCCTAACCCTAACCCTAGCACAACCCTAACCCTAGCACAACCCTAACCCTAGCACAACCCTAACCCCAAACCCAGCCCTAACCCTAGCCCAATCCTAACCCAAGAGTTTATTTTTGACGCCGTTCCTCGTGCGGTATAAGTGATTAGACGACTTTATTCTTCGGGTCGGTGTGATTACAGCAATACCAGAATCATATGGGGTTTTTATGACTGACAGCTGTCACACACAAAAAGACGCATTTTTTGTAAAATCTAGTTTTTGCATCGCCATATTTTGAGAGCTATAATTTTTCCAGATTTTGGCAGACAGTCATGTGACGGCTCGTTTTTTGCGGGATGAGTTGACGTTGTTATTGGTGCCATTTTCAGGCACGTGACATTTTTTGATCGCTTTCTATTCCGATTTTTGGGAGGCAGAATAAACAAAAAACAACAATTCAGGAATTGTTGTTTTTTTTTTTTAATTCTGTTCCGCGTGTGGTAAAAGTGATAAGGCAGCTTTATTCTTCGGGTCAGTACGTTTTCAGCGGTACCACATTTATATAGTTTTTCTATGTTTTGCACTTTTACATAATAAAAGCAATTTTATAGAAAAAAATATTTTTTAGCATAGCTTTATTCTGAGAGCTATAACTTTTTTATTTTTCGGCTGATGGAGCTGTATGTCAGCTTGTTTTTTGCGGGACGAGATGACGTTTTCAGTGTTACCATTTTTATTTATATGCGTCTTTTTGATCGCGTGTTATTCCATTTTTTATTTGGCGGTATGTGATAAAGCATTGTTTTTTGCCTCGTTTTTTTTTTTTTCACTTACTGACCGTTTTTATACTTTATTACTTTGTCCCACTATGGGACTTTCACTTTTTTTCCTCTGATCGCCTGCATGGCACAGGAATGCAGCACCATCCCTGTGTCATACAGGCTATCAGCGCTGCACAGTGAGAAGATTGTTTGGAGATGCACTACGCATGTCCAAACAATCTTCCTGCTGTCTGGTGACCCGGATGTTGTCATGACGACATCGGGTCGTCATGGCAACACCCGGGAAGCCTTTGCAGACAGCGCTGGAAGCCGGAAGAGGAGGCGAGTATCTGCGATCACCTCCCCTTGCCCCCGTAATGCTGCGATCGGCTGCGATCGACTTCGATCGCAGCATTGCGGGGGTTAATGTGCTGGGAGCGGTGCAGGACCGCTCCCTGCACATTGTCACAGCTGACACCCGGTACTATCAGCTGACACCCGGCGGCAATCGCGCCCGCACAGCCTGTGTGCGCGCGCGATCACGATGACGTACTAATACTTGTCTGGCTCTTAAGTCCCAGGGCACAGACGCGTATTAGTACGTCAGATGTTATTAAGGGGTTAAGGCAGAAATACCCATAGACAACCAACAACTGCAGTAAAGGCCTGACAATGCATCACAGAGGAAGAAACCCGGCATTTGGTGACATCCATGGCTTCCAGACTTCAGGCAGTCATTGCCACCAAAGGATTTTCTACAAAGTATTAAAAATGAACATTTTATTTATGGTAAAGTTAATTTGTCCAATTACTTTTGTGCCCCTGAAATGAGGAGGCTTTGTAGAAAAATGATTGCAAATTCTTAACGTTTCACAGGATATGGTTGTTACACCCCTTCAATTAGTATCTCAGTTGTTTCAATTTAAGTCCAAAATGGCCCAAACCATGAAGATTCAGTCACTGTCCAAATATTTCTGCACCTAACTGTATATTTTATGCAGTATAATGTTTGTGTAAATTCATTATCTTTAATTCTTTTTCTATAGAATGGGTGTGACACTTCATCAGACTGGACACGGACACAGTCACGGGGGTGAAAATACTCACTCTCATTCACACAGTAATGGAGAGCTGCAAAACCCTAGCGTTCGTGCTGCCTTTATTCATGTGGTGGGAGACCTGCTACAAAGCTTAGGTGTCCTAGTTGCTGCTTATGTCATCTATTTCAAGGTAACTCCGTGATAACAGAAATCTTAAAGGGGTTGTCCCTTATTTTTTATTTTCACAATATATTAGTAATTATCACAAAATCCCATGTTCCCAACACGTTTGTTAAAATAAAGTAGAAAAGTTCACTACACATTCTCAAAATGATGCAAACGTGAAGTAATATATTCAATAGAAGATGCGTCATAAAAGGATATGTCAATGATATATTAGAAAATAGAATGTTGAATGAACCACTTTGTTTCGACCCCCCCCCCCCTCCCTGGTCTTTGTCAAGGTATTGCCCTGCTGGATAATGGGCCTAAATGTGTCTAAAAAGAAGATTAAGATGTGAATATGCATATAGATTTATGAAGATAGAAAAAAGTATATTTCAAAGTGAAGAAGTATAACTGTTTGTTCGTTTTGTATAAAGGTCTATGCTTAGTATCCCTTGTTAATCTTTAATGTTTAGGGTATCAAGGAAGTTCAATTTCCATGGATGAATTAAGGCTAAACTCAAATGGGGTCTGACTTGGTTGATGGAGGAAACAAAAGAATGTAGAGTCAATAGGGCCATCCCATATACAAAAGATATTATCTACATATCTGTACCAACACACAGTATGTTGCCTGAGCAACTTTATGTATACACAAATCATTTATTCTGAAAACATGCCATCTTCTGATATAGATATTTAGATGGCATGCTTTTGGGACAGCCCTATTGATTCTTCACATTCTTTCTTTTGCTTCCATTTGTTTCCTCCATCAACCAAGTCATATAAGTTAGGTGGTCCACAATTGACTTTATGCTGTTAAAATAAAGTGGCCCAACCCCTTTAATTACTTTACCACATTCTACCAACTGTGTGTGAAAATGCTAGGCCGTGAATTCTAAATACTGCAGTATCTGAATATAATGCCTTAATCAGCAATCTGTGTCTTCTACCAGCCAGAATACAAAATTATCGACCCTATCTGCACATTCCTGTTTTCTGTCCTGGTCCTGGGTACCACATTGACCATTCTTAGAGATGTTCTGCTTGTACTAATGGAGGGTAAGTATAAAAGCTGTGTCATTTTATTGATTGCGATTGGAGCTGAAGGCAATTGTGCTGGGGTTCTAATTGTCCATAACAGAATACAGCATTTTTGTCTCACTACAGGTACTCCTAAAGGTGTTGACTTTAACATGGTCAAGGATACCCTTCTTTCTATCCATGGAGTGAAAGCTCTTCACAGCCTCCATATCTGGGCTCTTACAGTGTCTCAACCCGTTCTTTCTGTTCACATAGCAATAAGTAAGTGATTACCTGTCAAACTAGCATTAACTATTTTTCTAGTATATACAATCCTTAGAAGTGGACTGTTTCTTACATTTTCTGTCTAATTGGAGGACTTTATATGAAAAGCCCATTAAGTACAGAAGGTAATAAAGTCATCACTACATTAGTATGTGATCTGTGGGACTCTGCTGACATCCTTGAAAATCAGTTGAATAAAAGATTTGTGACTTGTCCCTTTCTTTCTTTGGTAGGCATGGCAATGTGCATTTAGTTGCTGTGCCTAGAACTGCCACTTGCAGCAACTATTCCCATTCAATAGTTGCAGTACCAATCACAACCTCTAACACATTTGTGGCACTGAGCAATGTTAGAACTTTGCCCAGCACCTTCTCATAGCTGATTGGATTACTGCTGAAATTTGGACTCCCAGGATCACACAAGAATAGCTGATGGCAAGGTCTCTCACCAATGCCTGTCTATTAGAACCAGTGTGTGTGATCCAGACGGTCTGGTAGTGCCCAAGTTTGCTGCTGACTCAACTGAACCTTCTGTGCTGCTGTAGGTCTCTTCAGAGGCTACTGACTGTCACTTCATTTGCATACGTATACTAACGTTGACATAGGTCCTTATTCGCCACAAGGATGCCAAAAGTGTGTTCTTTTGTCTTCAGCCTGGCCAGTATGCGTCTGCAAACTATTTGTTCAACCTTACAGAAAAGTGTTCTGTGTCAGTGTGAAAAACTAATTCAGGCTGGTATGTCTTTTTGTAATGGGCCCATGCGGTGGGTGGATTGATGTCTTGGCATCTATTCAGACTGTGGTCATTCAGACTGTGTGTAAATCTCTTAAGCATATAACTCAGTATGCGCATAGCCTTACTCCTGGGTGGCTGGACAGTGACTTCCCTTTGTTCTCAGGACAGGTTTTTCAAGTATGTTATGTGTCTCACTGTGCACACATAGTCAACTGGTGATAAACACTGTCTTTTATAGACTTCCATTTACCTCAGTTCTCCAATCATGTGCAGTATCAAAGCACCACAACTGTCACATTGGCGTAGGAATCTCGGGACTATAGCTCCAACCGATTGGCACTTTGTTCACCTCCATGACTGCATCGAGAAAACCTTTAATTCTGGTGTCAATTACTCCCAACAAGGTATGTCAGTACTGATGGAGCAGTTCACCAGCCCCTTAGGCTATGTGCACACGATGCAGATTTAATGGGTTTTTGCGCCGAATATTAGCCGCAAAAACGCATTAAAATAGCTTGTAAGGCTATGTGCCCACAATGCAGAAATGCTGCGGATTTTTCCTGAGCGTTTCTGCATCTACCCTGGCAGAAAAAACGCATGCGGATTGTACATGCGTTTTCCTGCCAGGTAGAAGCGTAAGTGAAGCGTTTTGAACATGTGATTTCGCATGTGGGTTGTCAAGTGCTTTTCCAGTGATTTTAGCATCACTTGCAACCGGCATGGATTTATATAGTGTGACCAAGTTACGATGCTGCAAATGCAGCATCAATAGTAAAAAAAAAATAAAAAAAAACATTATACTCACCTTCAGATGGCCCCCCGGTCTCCTCAGCGATGCGTCCGGTATCTTCGGCGGCTGACTGTGCTTTTAAAAGGACCTTCCATGACGTCATTTAATCATGTGATGGTCACGCAACCATCACCTGACCGCATGACCGTCACATGACTAAATGACGTCACGGAAGGTCCTTGCAGACCACCGCCGGAAGCCAAGGAGACAGCAGCGCTGCTCAGAGGAGACCGGGGGGTGCGGGAAAGGTAAGTATAAGGTTTTTATTTAATTTTAATTCTTTTTTAACTACAGGTACTATGGTACCAGAGTCTGGAGGAGAGTCTCCTCTTCTCCAGACCCGGGTACCATAAGCGCATTGAACCGCATAATATCCGCATGTGTAGTCATGCGGATGTTATGCCTTCCAATGCAAGTCAATGGCGGCTAAAACGCTGCGATTCCGCAAAATTAATGGTAGTGCTGCGGATTTTTCCGCAATGATAATCCATAGCGTAAATTTCCGCAGCATGTGCACAGCACATGTGCATTATCATTGGGGACTTTCTACCAAACGTTTTTTAAGCGTTAACGCGGCGGAATTGCCACTGCGGAAACACTTAAAAAATGCATAGTGGGCACTTAGCCTTAGTCTGTAAGTGTAAGGCTATGTGCCCACGATGCAGAAATGCTCCGGATTTTTCCTGAGCGTTTCTGCATCTCCCTGCCAGAAAAAAACACATGTTGATTTTACACGCGTTTTTTCTGCCAGGGACAAGCGTTTGTCAAGCGTTTTTAGCATGCGATTTCACATTCTTTTGTCAAGCGCTTATCCAAGCGATTTTAGAATCACTTGGAAAAATGCTTGAAAGTTGGTCACACAATATAAATCCATGCAACTGGAATGGATTTATATTATTTGACCAACATAATGTTAAAAAAAAGAATTAGAACATAAAAAATAACCTTATACTCGCCTTTCCGGCAGCCTCGGTCTGCTCCCGGCGTCACTTCTGGCTCCGTGGCGGGTACCGGTAATGTAAAAAGACCTTCCATGACGTCAGCGGTCAGGAGGTGATGGTCGCGTGACCATCAGCTGACTAAATGAGATCACCGAAGGTCCTTGAAGATCACCGCTGGGAGCCGAGGAGAGCGCATCGTCACCGGGAGGAGACCGGGGGCGCCGGAGAGGTGAGTATGATTATCTTATTTTATTTTTAACTTTATAATTCTTTTTTAACTTTTAGGTACGATGGTACCTGGGTTGGATGAGAGTCTCCTCTTCTCCAGACCCGGGTACCATCCGCGCATTAAATCACATAAGATTCGCATGACTACATGTAGTCATTCGGATCTTATGTGGTCCAATGCAAGTCATTGGCGGCGATTTTGCAGTGGAATCGCACTAGAATTGGTCTTGCTGCGGTTTTTACCGCAGTGGGAATCCACAACTGAAATTTGCGCATGATGTGCACAGCACATGCGGATTTGCATTGCAGTACATGGCAGACCTATTAATAATAGGAGCATGGAGTGTGAGGTACAAATATGGCATTGCTACTCAACAACAGAAATAGTTTTCTAAATGTGCATATAGACAGAATATAAGGTTGGGGGGTGGGGAGTGTGATATAATCCCCTTACAGAGTTATGATGCAGTTTTAGCTATTTGTAAACCAAAATCATGATGAAAGTGATAACAAGATTAAGAAACCTTAACACATGCATATGAAAACTTGAAGCTAATCTGTACAGCCAACAACAATTTATGGGGAGGACGGTGTCTCAGTGGTTACTACTAGTGATGAGCCAGTATGTTTTGTTAACCCTTTCGCCGAGTATACTTGGCCGAGCACCGAGTATTTATAGCGTGCTCGGGCTTTAAGTTTTCTTCACTCCGTGAACATGATTTTGCGACTGTTTGACAGATTTAATACATGTGAGGAATGCTGGAAAAACAGGCATCACTTGTTACTACTGTTGCTTTGCAGCGCTGGGGTCCTGGGTTCAAATCCCACCAAGGACAACATCTGCAAGGAGTTTGTATGTTCTCCCCGTGTTTGCTTGGGTTTCTCCGTTTTCCTCCCACATTCTAAAGACTGATTGGTTGGGAATTTCGATTATGAGCCCCAATGGGGACAACAATGTCCTCTGTAAAGCGCTGTGGAATTTATGGTGCTATATAAGTAATAAAATAGCATTGCAGACTATCACAAATCATTTGCATCTTTTTCCCAACAGTAAAGAAATTAGATCATTGGGATAACAGACGTCTCTACTGTGTGTATATAAAAATATCTATATATGATATTTTTAACATCTGGATGGAGCATGTGGATTTTCTATACTGTGTGAGTGAGATCTAGTTAAATCTCATCCACAATGTACCATACCAGTGTATTTTCTGGATATTGCCTATCTGACCTTTTTGGGCGTCCTCTTACAGCTGAATTGTTACTGCACTGACAATGGAGTCTCGCCCTACAGTAATAACCTTTTGTAAAAATACATATTATTGGATAACCTACAAACGTGATCTGCCCTTAATATTTATCTGCATGTGCGTGTTTCCTTGTATAACCACTCTCCATTTCTTGTTTGATGTAGATGAAGATGCAGACTCTCAGATGGTGCTGAAAGAAGCCAGTTTGCAGCTGCAGAGCAAATTTCACTTTCACACAACTACTATCCAGATAGAAAATTACTCAGAAGATATGAGAGATTGTCAAGAATGTCAGGATCCTACTGACTAATAATACATCTTAGATCTGGAAGCCTTCTGTCCATAGGATTCTGTTGATTTCTGTGCCAGGGATGTTCTTCCTTGGATGTGAATATTTGTATTCCATTTGCACTGGAGTCTCTAGCCGAGGATTACATCCGACCCAATGTGAGAATTGTCCTG
This sequence comes from Phyllobates terribilis, assembly GCF_046119375.1. Classification (NCBI taxonomy): domain Eukaryota; kingdom Metazoa; phylum Chordata; class Amphibia; order Anura; family Dendrobatidae; genus Phyllobates; species Phyllobates terribilis. The sequence continues at coordinate 643,148,974 of NW_027362762.1, forward strand.
TTTAAGGATTTAATGAGCGAAACAGTCTAAGGCTGCATGCCACCTATCTTTTCACCCCTTCTGAAATTTTCTTCAAGATGAGTAGTAAGAAGGATCCATTCCCCACCATGGCGTGCTTCATATATTTGCAGACTTTTGCACATTATTAAAAGGAGAAACTTTATGATAGCTAGATAAGAAATAAAACATGTCATTGGACATGAGGAATTGCTGTAATTTGTTCATGTTACATATCAGTAATATAACTACAATTGTGAAAATGATCAGTTATGACACTCCTCTGCTAACAGTGCTATTTTATCTTTGTGGCAACCTTCCTTAAATGAAGTTTAATATTAAGATAACATATTTGTGCACATCTCTCTAATCATAAAATATTTATTTGACAATGGTATTAGGATAACTGGTGTTGCGCTTCAAGTGGATGGCCTATGTTTAGATTAGGCCATGAATATGTTATCAGTGGGAGTGCAACACCCAGTAGGTACCCCCACCTATCAATTTTACCGGCGGTGGATGGAGGTTCTCCGATACTGCCAGAACACAGTACCTCTGTCATTATTGTGGCTGCAGCTGAGTATTGCAGATGCAACATTTATTCAGTTGAACAGAGGCAGATCTATAGTACCCAGCTGCAGCCGCTATAGTTTTAAGAGCTGCTGTGTTCAGGCAAAATCAAAGAACTTTTGTTCGTCACCAGTAAAATCTAATTGGCGGGAGTTACAGGTGTAGCACCCCATCGACCATATATTGGTTGCCTACCCTAAGGAAAGTTCATCTTAATGGCATATTGACCAAATAAATGAAGCGACAACATACGTTTTCACACTCTGCCTATATCTTATATGGCACTTTGGTAAGCAATTGTTCACCCTTATACATCAGCAGTGTGCTAAGAAGTCAATATTACATGGCAAAAAAATGAGCTTGTTTTGCTTTAAATGATTAGTTTTGTGAAGCTTTTCACTGTAAAGTTTCTACAGGTGCAAGTAGAAGGCACTAGTTTCAATTGTACAAGCCAAGCAGCTAAACCTGACATTCCAGTTTTTATCCTTGTTTAGTGCGTTTATTTTAACCTGTTGGCTATTTGAAATAAGGTGCCCACAGGTTTGACTGGTCCAGTTGGCCCATCAAGCAGAAAGGCATAGTTGTTTATGTGAACAGCATTAGCGTTGTGCTACACTACCCAGTATCACATTGGAAAAGTAAGCTGATTTATTTTTTTTTTCATCAGAGTTTTGTAATGTTTTATTGTTTTGGCTGCGAAGCTTCAACAGGAAATAGCGTGAAGACACTTGTTTTACTCATACTTGCTTTCTAGCCATAAAAAACCCAAAAAAACTACAATGACCAGACTTGTGGCGCAGTAATTCGTTCTGTAGTACAAGGCCGTGCCCTACCCTTCTATTCAAGTGTTTGATGATCAAAATACCCCTTGATTGTTCTCATCTATCTTGGTCCGTTTCATATGCCTGGATTTGGCCGACAAGGTGCATACCAACTGGGACCACTCCTTTTTAATTCCATCTGGCCAAAGCTGTGCAACCAATGTAGAATGAGGGAAAAATGTGTTCCGTTTTGGCAACTGATAAATTTGTTCTGAGGCATAAGCCAGGACATACTATTGTGTTTTTGAGGGTTCTTGTTAGGTTTATTTAACTCAGACGCGGATGGGGGGGTGAGGGAAAGCCCAAGCAGGGTCCCAAGTGGGGTTAATGCTGAGGTTTTTTCCAGATCAATGGGCCTCTCAAGTTAATAGGTGTTAGACATGGTTTGTAAGGGTCTCAGACTAGACTTTTATATCATCCCACCAATGAGGATAATAGAGACAATAGTAGGGGCAAAGAACTAAACTGTCCTAAAAAAGGAGGATCTAAACTTGCTGAAAAAACAGTGTCTGGTCAGAGTACCAGAAGCAGAAATTTGGCATGGATTTTACAGCAATCTCTTTCTGGTCAAAAAGCCAGACTGTTCTTTCAGAACAAATATCAATTTAATGGCCCTAAACTTGCATTTAATAACAGCAAAGTTCAAAATGTAGATGCTAAAAATCTACCCTAGAGCTGCTATACCAGTACTGTTTTATGTCAGTAATAGACATGATAGACCTATATTATCATGTCCCAATTCAACAAAATATCTGAGTTACAGTAAAACTCAAGGCACAGCTTCTTAACTGTCGGTGCCTACCCTTTGGTATTTCCATGGCGCCCAGAATTTTCACAAAAATTACCGTAAAAGGTTCATTCATCCTACATAAGAAATAAGGACATTTTAATAATCCCCTATTTGGATGACTTTCAGATGGTAGGAAACCCTGAAACAAATTGTGCAAGGATGGTCGGTCTAGTCCTGTTAATCCTTACATATAGTACAGTCCAAAAGTTTGGACACACCTTCTCATTTACAGATTTTTCTGTATTTTCATGACTATGAAAATTGTACATTCACACTGAAGGCATCAAAACTATGAACTAACACATGTGGAATTATATACTCAACAAAAAAGTGTGAAACAACTGAAAATATGTCTTATATTCTAGGTTCTTCAAAGTAGCCACCTTTTGCTTTAATGACTGCTTTGCACACTCTTGGCATTCTCTTGATGAGCTTCAAGAGGTAGTCACCGGAAATGGTCTTCCAACAATCTTGAAGGAGTTCCCAGAGATGCTTAGCACTTGTTGGCCCTTTTGCCTTCACTCTGCGGTCCAGCTCACCCCAAACCATCTTGATTGGGTTCAGGTCTGGTGACTGTGGAGGCCAGATCATCTGGCGTACCACTCCATCACTCTCCCTCTTGGTCAAATAGCCCTTACACAGCCTGGAGGTGTGTTTGGAGTCATTGTCCTGTTGAAAAATAAATGATGGTCCAACTAAACGCAAACCGGATGGGATTGCATGCCGCTGCAAGATGCTGTGATAGCCATGCTGGTTCAGTATGCCTTGAATTTTGAATAAATCCCCAACAGTGTCACCAGCAAAGCACCATCACACTTCCTCCTCCATGCTTCACGGTGGGAAGCAGGCATGTAGAGTCCATCCGTTCACCTTTTCTGCGTCGCACAAAGACACGGTGGTTGGAACCAAAGATCTCAAATTTGGACTTATCAGACCAAAGCACAGATTTCCACTGGTCTAATGTCCATTCTTTGTGTTCTTTAGCCCAAACTTGTCTATTCTGCTTGTTGCCTGACCTTAGCAGTGGTTTCCTAGCAGCTATTTTACCATGAAGGCCTGCTGCACAAAGTCTCCTCTTAACAGTTGTTGTAGAGATGTGTCTGCTGCTAGAACTGTGTGTGGCATTGACCTGGTCTCTAATCTGAGCTGCTGTTAACTTGCGATTTCTGAGGCTGGTGACTTGGATAAACTTATCCTCAGAAGCAGAGGTGACTCTTGGTCTTCCTTTCCTGGGGCGGTCCTCATGTGAGCCAGTTTCTTTGTAGCGCTTGATGGTTTTTGCAACTGCACTTGGGGACACTTTCAAAGTTAGCTCAATTTTTTGGACTGACTGACCCTCATTTCTTAAAGTAAGGATGGCCACTCGTTTTTCTTTACTTAGCTGCTTTTTTCTTGCCATAATACAAATTCTAACAGTCTATTCAGTAGGACTATCAGCTGTGTATCCACCAGACTTCTGCACAACACAACTGACGGTCCCTACCCTATTTATAAGGCAAGAAATCCTACTTATTAAATCTGACAGGGCACACCTGTGAAGTGAAAACCATTTCCGGTGACTACCTCTTGAAGCTCATCAAGAGAATGCCAAGAGTGTGCAAAGCAGTCATCAAAGCAAAAGGTGGCTATTTTGAAGAACCTAGAATATAAGAAATATTTTCAGTTGTTTCACACTTTTTTGTTAACTATATAATTCCACATGTGTTAATTCATAGTTTTGATGCCTTCAGTGTGAATGTGCAATTTTCAAAGTCATGAAAATACAGAAAAATCTTTAAATGAGAAGGTGTGTCCAAACTTTTGGTCTGTACTGTACCTAGGATAGATTGTAAACCAGGAAAAACAAGCTCAACTTATTCTTAGGTTCCTCATAGACCCGCCTTGTCAATGTTGTTTCCTCATGGAAGAACAAATAAGAAAAATAAGACAGAAGATTCTTGAAATACCGGTGATCCAGAAAATCTCTAAGGAAAGCAATGTCCCTACAAGGCCTGCATCGCAGCTGTCCAGTGGGCCCAAAGCCATACTAGGCACCTTCCATTTGAGATGTTTTCATTTCAGAGCAAAAAAATCAACTTATTTAGACCAAAAGTGTCACATATCAACGCAAGTCTTGAACTTCCTGGCCTGGTGGTAGAACAGGGAAAACCTTTCCTGGGGAGTTCAGTGGGTGATGATAGATCTGGTGGTAATTACCACAGATGCAAGTCCAAATGAGTGTGGGGTTCATCTGGGTAATCATTTCTTCCAAGGAATATTGAGTTCTTCAGTGGAAGGCAGTTCCTCAGACTTAAAGTGCACCTGTCAACAGGATTGTGCTCAGTAAACTACATACACTGTCAGGTGGGCGACATTACACTGATTAAAATGATACCTTGGTATATCTGTCCTGTGGTTCTTGTGTAATCTTTACTTTCGGTTTGGAGATAATGATATGCTCGTGCTTCGGGGCGGGACTGTGGGGTGGGTTCTATCCAGTGCTCTGCTTACATATTCATCTGTATGCTCTTATGACAGGTCACTGATTGTTCACTGACCTGCCTCCCTATTTTACATAATGCATCTAGTAGTGCGGGGCTAGGTAAAATAGGAGGCAGGTCAGTGAATGAATGCACTGTGAGCTGTAATAAGAGCATACAGATGACTATATAAGCAGAGCACCAGATGGAGCCCCCCCCCCCCCCCCCACAGGCCACCCTGAAGCACGAGCTTATCATTATCTCCAAACTGAAAGTAAAGATTACACAAGAACCACAGGACAAATGTATCAAGGTATCATTTTAATCAGTGTAATGTCGCCCACCTGACAGTGTATGTAGTTTACTGAGCCCAATCCTGCTGACAGGTGCAATTTAAAGAGAACCTTTCTTCCAAATCATTCATGTTGAACTGGACACACGTAATAGTTGCAAAGCTGCAAAGGCAAATAAAACAATTATTTTTTTAATTACTCCTCTCCCTTGCAGAAATACTAGCAATCAAAGTATTTGCCACCCAATAAGTTAAATTTTGCTAAGACCAACTGCGTGTTATCACAGAGGTTTCACTGGGGGAGTGTACTTATTACCTCTGTATGACTTCAACCAATCATAAGCAGGCAACAACATGCTAGAGAAAGAACATTTTCCACCATAGCTTGAGCAGGTTGCTCAGTGTGTGAGATGTAATAATAATAATTTTTATTTATATAGCGCCAACCTATTCCGCAGGACTTTACAATTAAGCGGGGACATGTACAGACAATAAATTCAATACAATGTAAGACAGTTTAAACAGTTACATTAGGAGTGAGGTCCCTGCTTGCAAGCTTACATTCTACAAGGAAATGGGGGGACAGAATAGGTGAAAATGGCTTGTTATTTCAGGTCTGGCAATTATAATAAATAGGGATTTTTATATGAAGTTGCATGATCCGGTCATCAGTGTTATGATCTGCAACAAGTACTAAGGAGAGATAGGGGAAAGCTGTCCCTTCAATAAGACTAAGCTTAATCCCTACGATGTAGCGGGCTGACTGTTCCTAGCGAACAAACCCGCCTTAGTCCTTGGCTAGTCTGAACGAAGACCTATAGCATAAGGGGAGCGGTCCCTAAAACAACTAAGGACTGGGACAAAAATTGGACACCACCTAAACAGAGATGTTGTTGCAGAACACAAACTGACAAAAAGGTACTAGAGGTCCCAGAAGGACCAAGCGAACTGACAGAGAAAGGCACCGAAGCACCTGGCTAGAGAAACAGTCAAACACTGAAGTCCAGCACAGCCAAAAGGGCGGAGCTGGAATATAAAGGCAGATGGTCATGTGACCGCAAAACACAAGATGGAAAAAACAAACAGGAGGGTTCTAACAGTACCCCTTCTTTTATGAGGATCCTCAAGGCCCAGGCCTATCCAGAAACCTCTTGTGGAAAGCTTTAACCCTCCGTCACATACAATAGGCCTGACAGGCACATCTCTTTTACTTTCATTTCTCCTTCCTCACCAGATTGTGAGGAAATCCCCTCCCTCTAGGTAGTCTCCTGTCTCTAGCAGCTCTGTGAAACCTCATACCACAGTTGGATTGCAGAGCTTCAGGAGGACAGATATAACTGCGCTAATCTCTCAGGCTCATTGTATGTGAACACGTCACACTCAATAAGGTTGGTATTTTATGTTTTTATTCATCACAATTGTTTATTTAGCTTGTTTTATGAATGTATAGCACAAAGTGTGAGGATATTTCATAGCAATAAGGCAGATTAAAAAAGAAAGTGTGCTGCTCAGGCATATACAGTAGTTCCCTAACACATATTCCTTCTCTTGCTTCAGATTATCTGCTGAAATGGAGAGGAAAATGTACAATTTATCAAAAAACCTTGATGTTGAGGAAGTAACAAACATGCTGTTAGATGATGCAGACCCCACACTGAATGAGGATTTAGGAGAGGAAAGTGAGATTGATTCTCATGATGAGGTGGAAGTATGTGAAGTGGATTCTGAAACAGAGCAAGATGGTGACCGTGATGAGGATGAAGGTGTAGAATCTTATATGGGAAAAGATAAAAAAACCCAATGGAACAAGAAGCCACTCCAGAAAAAACGTAGGGAACCTCAAAACATTATTACTCACCTTCCTGCAGTTATAGGAACTGCAAGTAATGCAAAAACTGCAGTTGAATGCTGGAATAGATTATTCACAGATGACATTCTGGACTCTATTGTCACATATACCAACCAATATATAGACATTATAAAGGACAAGTTCATCTGCAACAGAACCATCAAGGCCACAGATGAAATAGAACTGCATGCTTTTTTTGGATTATTATACCTTGCAGGAGCTTATAGGGCAAATAGACAAGGTTTGGAGGAACTTTGGAGTAAAGATGGGGATGGAGTTGAAAAATTTGGCCTTGTTATGTCCATAAACAGATTCAAGCTTCAAATTCGTTGCCTTCGGTTTGACGACAGAGCTACCCGAACCGAACGTAAAACACATGACCGACTTGCTCCAATTCGTGATATATTTCAAAAATTTGTTGAAAACTGTAAAAAAAAGCTATTGCCCTGGGGAGAATTTCACTATTGGCGAAATGCTCCCTGGTTTTCGTGGTAAATGTGCTTTTCGTCAATATATTCCATCAAAGCCTAACAAATATGGAATAAAAATGTATGCCCTTGTTGATGCCAGTAAGACCTACACTTACAACCTGGAAGTTTATGCAGGAAAACAACCAGAAGGTCCTTACTGTGTCAGCAACAAACCCAGTGATGTTGTAAAAAGACTGGCTGAGCCCTTATTTGGATCGGGTCGCAATATAACAGCTGACAATTGGTTTTCAAATTGTGATCTGATTGATTATCTGAAAATGCAGAAGCTTTCATATGTCGGAACTGTAAGAAAAAATAAAAAATAATTGCCTACACAGTTTGTAAGTGTGAAAGGGAGACAACAGTACAGCAGTATGTTTGCATTCCATAATGGAAAGGTTTTGGTTTCCTATGTACCACAAGCAAAAAAAATTGTACTTCTTCTATCAACACTTCATGATGATGATGCCATCGATCCTGGGACTGAGGCACAAAAAACCCCGGAGATAATTACATTTTATAATGCAACCAAAGGGGGTGTTGATACAGCTGATCAGATGTGCTCAACTTTCAACGTCCGCAGAAACACCAAACGCTGGCCAATGGTCATATTTTTTGCTATGTTGAATTTGGGTGGTATAAATTCACAAGTCATTTACCTTGAAAACAAGCTTGAACCACTCTGTAGACGATTCTATCTGAAAAAATTGGCCCATGAGCTAGTGCTTGGAGAGCTACGCAGGAGAAGTATGAAAACAATCGGTATCCCCTCTCGCCTTCAAGTTCAGCTCAAAAGATTCCGCCCAGAAGATGATAGTGAAAATTCACCACCTGCACCACCTCCCAAAAGAAGGAGATGCACCACCTGCACCACGGAAAGCGGAATCAGAAGGCTTTCTAATTATGAATGTCACAAATGTCATAATGCAATCTGTCTGACACATGCAAAAATGATGTGTAATTCTTGCTCTTTGCTCTGCAAGTGTAATTTTTCTGGGGAAACTTCAGGATCTAATTCTGATTGAATATGTGTTTAATAGTACTTAAGGTACCTTAAAATTAAGTTTGTTTCCATAAATTTTCTTTGTAGAGTTTTTTGACAGAGTCGAACTGGGGACTATTTGGCGGGAGTTTTGAAATGTTTGTATTTCAGAGTTATTAGTTTTATGTTAAGTAAATGGGTTTTTTTTGCACCTGATTATGTGTAGTCTCTTTTATTACATCGCTATGAAGGTCACTGATCACTTTTAGAGCACTGAAATTGCAAACATTAGATATTATAGGTATTTTTCTAGCCTGCGCCTGACAGTCACATTGTATGTGAACTCGTTAGAACCGATATTGTATGTGACGGAGAGTTAACAAGCCTAGGAGCAGAGACATCATCCGTCCTTACCCAGGAGTTGTCTACGGGACCGAAACCCTTCCTGGAGACAAGATACTGTAATCTCCCTTTATGCCATCTAGAATTCAAGAAATTTCATATTCACAGTCTTCCACCACAGGAGGAACTGAGACAGTGGCATCCCTATCTGATACATCAGCCTTTTTCAACAAGGAAACATGAAACACAGGATTAATCTTCCAGGAAGTGGGGACATCCAACCTAACAGCTGACAGGTTAACAACCTGAAGCACTTTAAATGGACCCACAAACTTAGGACCCAGTTTTTTAGAGGGAATCCTCAACCGCAGGTTCTTTGAGGACAACCAAACCATGTCACCCACAGTAAACAAAACCTCCTTACGTTTCCTGTCAAAATACTTCTTGGACTTCTTGTTAGCCTCTTGAAGGTTGCAATGTACATTAGTCCAAACTCTCTCCAAATCACCGGAAAAATTCTCCTCCGGCACCGCCAACCCCAATTTGGAGAATGAACCAAAAGACGGATGTCTCCCAGTACAACAAAAAAAAGGAGAAGACCCAGCAGAAGAGGATGTATTATTGTTAAGAGCAAATTCTGCGAGAGGCAGAAACTCAGACCACACCTCTTGATTGTCCGCCACAAAACAACACAAAAACTGTTCAACATCCTGGTTCTTTCTTTCAGTCTGTCCATTAGACTAAGGATGATAACCAGATGAAAATGACAAATGGACTCCCAACCTGTCACAAAAAGCACGCCAAAAGCGAGCCACAAACTGAGGTCCTCTATCAGAAACAACATCCGTGGGAACGCCATATAGCTTGACAATCTCCTTAACAAATGCCTTAGCGAGTGTCTTGGCGCAGGGCAGCTTAATGAATGGAACCAAATGACACATCTTACTAAAACGGTCCACGACCACCCAGATGACAGTAAAAATCCTCTGACACAGGAAGATCAGTAATAAAATCCATTGTGAGATGCGTCCAAGGCGCACTAGGAACCTCCAGAGGGCAAAGCAACCCCGGAGCAGGAGTAGATGAAGCCTTTTACCTAGCACACACAGTACATTGACGCACCCACTTGATGACTTCCTTCTGCCATCCAGGCCACCAAAAACTGCGACTGATAAGTCTCTTAGTCTCCGAAATTCCTGGATGACCTGCCAACCGAGACTCATGACACTCCACAAACAAATCTCTCCTAAAGGCTCTAGGCACGAACAACCTCCCATGGGGAGTGTTAGATGGAGCATCATCTTGAGCTTTCAGAATCCCATTCTCCAAAACGGAGTCCAATGCCGCCACCACAACTCCTTTCTGTAAAATGCTCTCCTCCTTTGCACCAACCGTAGGAGAGAAGCTGCGAAATAAAGCATCGGCTTTAACATTCTTAGTACCAGGGATATAGGTAACAGAAAAATGAAACCGAGAAAAAAAAAGTGCCCACCTAGCTTGATGGGCATTCAAGCGCTTGGCAGCATCCAGATAGATCAAATTCTTATGATCTGTGAAAACCTGAATAGGAAATCTAGCACCTTCCAAAAAATGACGCCAGTGTTCAAACACGAGTTTAATAGCCAGCAACTCCCGATTTCCAACATCATAATTCAGTTTGGTTTCCGAATTTTTTTTCGAAAAGAAGGTACAAGGATGTACTCCATCCTTATTCTCCTGAGATAAAACTGCTCCGACCTTCACCGATGAAGCATCGACCTCAACCAAGAAAGGCTTGGTCTCATGAGGCTGCATAAAGATAGTGGCAAAACGGAACCTCTCTTTGAGATACTCAATCGCTTCAATGGCCTCAGTAGTCCATTGGACCGTATTCGCACCTTTCCTGGTGAGATCGGTCAGAGGCTTAACAATTATAGAAAAATTGTTAATGAATTTCCTCTAATAATTGGCAAAACCCAAAAATCTCTGTATAGATTTCAAACCAGTAGGCCTAGGCCATTCCTGCACAGCCTGAACCTTCACCGGGTCCATCTCAAAGACCTCGCTGGAGACAATGTAGCCCAAAAAACTAATTTTCTGCACAGCGAACTCACATTTTTCCAGCTTAGCAAAGAGTGAATTATCACTCAATAACTGCAAAACTTTACGTACACTCTGCCAATGGGACTCTAAATCTGGTGAATAAATCAAAATGTCATCCAAATACACTAACACATTGTTACCAGTCAAAGGTCTCAGGATGTCATTAATGAGGTTCTGAAAAAATGCAGGTGCATTGGTAAGACCAAAAGGCATCACCAGATTCTCAAAATGACCTACCGGAGTGTTAAAGGCAGTTTTCCATTCACCACCCTCCTTCACTCGTAACAAATTGTATGCCCCCCGGAGATCAATTTTAGAGTACCACTTGGTCCCCACCAACTGGTTAAACAAGTCAGGAATTAACGGCAATGAGTAGGAATTGCGTACGGTAATCTTATTAATTTCACGAAAATCCAGACATGGACATAAACCCCCGTCCTTTTTCTTAACAAAGAAAAATCCAACTGCCACAGGCAACTTAGAAGGTCTAATGTGACCAGCAGCCAGGCTAGTCTCTATGTACTCCTCCAAGGCCTTTCTTTCAGGAATAGTCAGATTAAACAAGCGACTCTTGGGAAGAGTAGCTCCAGGAACAAACTCAATGGCGCAATTATAATACCTATGAGGAGGTAAAACTTGTGACGCCTCCTCTGAAAAAACCCTCCAAAAATCTTGAATGGGTACAGGTAATTCCCCTTTTTCCACAGCCGCAATGCGACCATTACATTTATCATAGCACTTCCGTCTCCAAGACTTAATCACATTAGTAGACCAGTCCAGCAAAGGATTGTGAAATTTTTACCAAGGCAAACCTAAAACGATCAGAGAGGGTAAATTATCTAATACAACCAAGTCCAAAATTTCTTGGTGAACTCCATTGATAGTGAGGGGAAATGCAGCAACCTTGTGAGTAATACATTTCAAAGGAGTGTTATCAATTGCAATCACAGAAATAGGTGATGACAAAGGTTTGGATTTCAATTTAAGGTTTTCCAAAAACCCTTTATCAATCACATTAAGTGTTGAACCACAATCCACAAATACCTGAAATTCAATGAAATTTTCCTGCAAAGTAGTACTCCCAGAAAGAAATACTCCTGCAGAGCGTAAACAAGCTATACTGGCGTAACTGACTTTTTTTTTTTTCTTTACTTAAACAAAGCTCACAATACTTAATCAAATGGTCAGCTTTACCACAATAAAGACACAATCCCTCGGCGAACCTCCGGTCTCTTTCCTGAGAGCAGAGTGACATCGCCCCAACCTCCATCGGTTCTCCGCCGTCAGAGCAGATTTTCTGGGGACTAGGACCTGACATTACAGGAGTCTTTACCTCATTCACCCTGGACCTCAGTCTCCTGTCCACACGAACAGCTAATTGCATGGCATCCTGCAGAGTCTCGGGTGCGGGGAATGCAATTAGCAGATCCTTAACCCTTTCACTCAGACCAGCAAGAAATAAGCATTTCAGCGCATGATCATTCCATTTGACTTCTGAAGCCCATCTCCTGAAGTGTGTGCAATAATTTTCAACATCACCTGACCCCTGATTCAAACGCCTGAGTTCTGCCTCAACAGATGAGATTCTATCAGGATCGTCATATAATAGCCCCATAGCAGAAAAAAATTCTTCTAAAGACCTTAAACACGGATCATTAGGTTGGAGAGAAAAGGCCCACCCCTGTGGTTCATTGTGCAAAAGTGACATAATAAAACCAATGCGCTGTGATTCATTCCCAGAGGACCTTGGTCTCAAACGAAAATATAACAAACAAGCATTTTTAAAGGAAAAAAAAAAATCCCTGCAAGCGTTGAGCCAAATCCTGGACGGAAACCATACTGATCCCCGAATTTCTTTCCTTTTAGTTTTTTGGGCTGGACTTACTGTTATGATCTGCAACAAGTACTAAGGAAAGATAGGGGAAAGCTGTCCCTACAGTAACACTAAGCTGAATCCCTACGATGTAGTGGGCTGACTGTTTCTAGCGAACAGACCCCCCTTAGTCTTCGGCTAGTCTGAACGAAGACCTATAGCATAAGGGGAGGGGTCCCTAAAAGAACTAAGGACTGGGGCAAAAATGGGACACCTCCTAAACAGAGAAGTTGTTGCAGAACACAAAAAGACAAACTGACAAAAAGGTCCCAGAAGGACCAAGCAAACTTGACAGAGAAAGGCACCGAAGCACCTGGCTAGAGAAACAGTCAAACACTGAAGTCCAGCACAGCCAAAAGGGCTGAGCTGGAATATAAAGGCAGATGGTCATGTGACCGCAAAACACAAGATGGAAAAAACAAACAGGAGGGTTCTAACAATCAGCCAGTGTGTTTAAGTGCAATACTCAAGTATCGAGAACAGTTATCGTGTGCATGGAGGGTGTGGATACTGATGACTAGTAGGGTGCAGATTCTGAATAATATTTAGAAGGAGGGAACAGGGGAAAGTTAGTTTACTGACTAGTTGGATCGTCTGGGGTAGTGCATTCCAGAGAACTGGCAAAGCACGAGAGAAGTCTTGGAGACGGAGGTGTGAGGTTCGGATTATGGGGGATGTTAGTCTTAGGTTATTTGTAGAACAGAGGGCACGTGTAGAGCACTTGTAGGGCGATAGACAGAGATGAGAGAGGAGATATAAGGTGGTGCAGAACTGTGGAGAGTTTTGTGGGTGAGAGCGATGAGTTTATATTGGACCCAATGCAACCAGTGTAATGACTGGCATAAGGTGGAGGCATCGGTGAAGCGGCTGGACAGAAATACGACCCTGGCTGCCGAATTCAGGACGGATTGGAGAGGAGAAAGTTTGGTAAGAGGGAGACCGATCAGAAGAGAGTTACAGTAGTCCAGACAAGAGTGAATAAGAGGGACAGTAAGAGTTTGAGCAGTTTCAAATGTGAGAAAAGGTTTGATTTTGGAGATGTTTTTAAGATGCGAGTGAGTGATCAGATATAGGGGAAAAGGAAAGGTTAGTGTCGAATATGACCCCAAGGCAGCAGGCGTGCTGATTGAGAGTTATGGTTGAACCCTCCAAGGTAATTTCAATGTTAGGTAGAGTTAGGTTAGTAGAGGGGAGAAACACAAGAAATAATGACACAGCCTTGCTCTCCTGGTCTAACCGCCTGCATTTTTCAGAAAGTGATGCGAGGAATGCTCAAATGACTACCACTGGATTGTTACTTTGAATTAAAAAGGATAGGTCATCAATGTCTGATCGCTCTACCCATCACTAGAAAGGGGCAGAGAATCTTGTAGCAGAAGTCGTCACCCACTCAGTCAAGGGCAGTGGGCTCTGAATCAATAAATCTTCAGTTCGATTTTCTCCCTATGGGATCTTCCAGAAATTGATCTGTTTGATACGGGGGGAAATCCCCAAGTATTAGCATTTTTCCAGGACGTCCCTGTTGATGGCACACAAGGAGGTAGTCATTCTTGTCCTTTGTAGGAACAGAAGCGCATGAAAGGTTCACTAGACCCACCCACCAGTGTTTTTCCTGTCCCTATTGAAGGTAATTGTATAAAAGGTACACTGTGCTTGTAAAAATCTTACCCCTATCTAGATGGGGTGAGGAGGATTGAGGGTTCATCTGTTCCTTCCTCCTGTCAAAATGTCCGTGACCGACACTTCTCTGGGCAGAGGTTCCTCCTCTTTGGCAGTCGGGCCATAGATTGTAGCTCCTGTTGTTAGCCGCTTCCCTGTCAGTGCCCTCAGTTTCCAGCCTCCTGGTTCCAAGATGCAGACGCAGGAGTTCATTTTGCTTGTGATGCATCTTGGCGTGCGTTACAGGGTCGAGCGCATTTCAGGTTTTCAGTGAAAGAGCACTGGAAACTCTCTAGTGACTTGGCTTATGTTCCAGCATGGACTGCAGCAGGAGTCTATCATTAAAGAGTATACAGCTCGAATCAGATGGACATGAGCTGCAAAGCCAGGTAAGGAATACAGTGGTATGTAAAAGTTTGGGCACCCCTGGTCAAAATTACTGTGATTATGAACAGTTAAAGAGAACCTGTCAGCATGATTTAGCCCTATAAAGTAAAGGCATGGCCTTAAGGGCTCTGTGATGCTGATGAATCTGATACCTGATGTGAAGGGATGCGATCAGTGGCTGATAAATACTCACCTTGTGAAGTTTTCATAAAATTATGTCTTCTGCGCTTCAGTGTGCTTCGGGGTGAGATGTGGGGGCAGGGTCTAATTTTGGTTCTCCACTCCCCCCCCCACCAACCTCCTCTGCTTCTTGTACAGGTCACTGATTATTCAGTGAACTGCCTCCTTTTTAAAATACCACTCCCCCCACTGCCATCATTGTGTGGGTGGTGCATGCGCAGTGTGAGTCTGCGCCCTCTGTGCAGGGCCTCAATAAAATGGCTCCAGAGGCTACTCAGATCGAGATTTCGGCTTAGTGAAAAATTAACTGAACCAAAATCTCGATCTATTCATGCGCAAAAAGCAGAAGCGTCTGATTGGGGATGGAGAACTAGAAGAAGACCCTGCCTCCGCATACCTCCCCGAAGCGCACAAGACATCATTTTATGAAAACTTCACAAGGTGAGTATTCAGCAGCCAATGATTGGATCCCTTCACATCAGGTATCAGATTAATCAGCATCACAGTGCCATTATGGCCATGCCTTTAGTTTATAGGGCTAAATCCTGCTGACAGGCGCTCTTTAACCCTTTCGCAACCCTGGGATTTTCCGTTTTTGCATTTTCGTTTTTTGCTCCCCTTGTTCCCAGAGCCATAGTGTTTTTATTTTTTGGTCAATATGGCCGTGTGAAGGCTTATTTTTTGCGGGACAAGTTGTACTTTTCAATGCCATTACTAGTTTTACCATATCGTGTACGGGAAACCGGGAAAAAAATTCCAAGTGCGGTGAAATTGCAAAAAAAGTGCAATACCACAGATGTTTTTTTTTTTATTTTTTTTACCACGTTCACTGAATGCTAAAACTGACCTGCCATTATTATTCTCCAGGTCATTACGAGTTTGTAGACACCAAACATGTATAGGTTCTTTTATCACGTCTGATGAGCAATTTTTTATGCAGTGGTGGTATAGCGATGCTATTGGTCAGTGGCCAAGTCTGGATATGTTTTCAATGCACAACTGCCACATCTCAAATGGAGTATAATATTTGTCAGCTTCCAATAAAATTCAGGATTAATACTGAAGTAATATTTGACCACCTGAGATGATGGACAAGTTTCTCTGCTTGCACAATACAGCAATGCTATTCAAATCAACCAAATCTTGCTGTATGCTGTTAACAAGCAAATGGAGCAGTAAAATGGTGTATCATATTGCTTTTCACCAAAATTATCAGGATTAAGAGCAAAAAGAATATTATTAGCCCTCATATCTAGGGCTATTGATATGAGTTCCAGCAGCAGAAAGAACGTGCAATGGACCCTATTCTGTACTATACCAGATCTCTGCAAACTCTCTCTAACTAACCTAATCAAGTCGTATATGAAAAATATCAGTAATTTACTAAGCATCTGTACCATGTTTCCCCATAGAGTAGTATAGAGAGTTCATAAATAAATTAATATGTTTAGCATCTCTTACCTCAATCTTGATATTAGGCTGCTAGATGAAAGGGTTTGGACGCTCCCTGATGTGCGTTGAATAAATCTTTGCTTTTTCAAAGAAAGTTGTGTAGCATTGGGTCCAACAGGACCTTTTGTATCCGTGGTAACAAGTCACATAGACCCACAAGTAGAGATGAGCGATGTTCGACTCAAACTGTTCGCCAATCTCAAATTCGGCGAACACGAACAATTTGAAAAAAATTCGGCTGTTCGGGATTATGTTCGATAACTGTTCGTGCAACAAAATCATAACTGGATTTTTTCTCAGTAATGCTGAAAATTAATGTTAATACGCAGTTTGAGTGTACAGCGGGGCGGGGGGAGGGGCAGGGGATGGATCTCTGCATAAATAATGAAGATCTCCATTTTTTTTTCTCTTCCCCGCATTTACAGTGGGGAGGTGCAATCTGTCAGCCTATCAGCAGCACACACACGGAGCGAACTGCTTTTTTTCACACAAGCAAGGGCATGTGTCATTGGCAGTGTATGTCACATGTCCTTGCCCTATAAGACCCAGCCATTTTCCACGTAGCCACCATTTTCTCACTGCTGCAGCTGCGTGTTAGGCGGCACCGCTGTTGCTGTGTGCGCTATACTTTGAGTGTTAATTTCAAGCCAATTTTCGCACAAATCTACAGATAGCTTGGGAGTAGGGAATAGTTGTGATTGCAGTCCTTTTGAGGACTAGGTTACATCATTTCCTATGACTTTTATCAGGCAGGTCTGTGCTCTTAAATAGATAGGTTGGGAGTAATGACTAATTGTAATTGCAGTCCTTTTGAGGGCTAGGTTACATCAGTTCCTATCACTTTTATCAGGCAGGTCTGTGCTCTTAAATAGATAGGTTGGGAGTAAAGACTAATTGTAATTGCAGTCCTTTTGAGGGCTAGGTTACATCAGTTCCTATCACTTTTTGCCAGGCAGGTCTGTGCCAGTGCTGTGCAAGTTTTTTTCACAGCATTTGGCTAAATCTAGCTAAGCAAATCCTTTTTGGCCTCTTGCAGTGTGTGTTAGTCAGTGGAGTAACCTATCTGTGTTGCAAGCTACACCACCTGTGTATAGAATACAATTTTTTTTACTGCACCTAGCCAAGTAAAACCTTTTGGGCATAGCATCATTCTATTAGTCCATCTATACTAACCTCCACCAGGTTGCAAATTCAAAATAATTTTTATCTGCATCTAGCTCTGAAAAAATATTTGGGCTTGGGCTTGTAGCAGTGTGTGGGATATGTTCTATTAGTCCATCTATACTAACCTCCACCAGGTTGCAAATTCAAAATAATTTTTATCTGCATCTAGCTCTGAAAAAATATTTGGGCTTGGGCTTGTAGCAGTGTGTGGGACTTGTTCTATTAGTCCATCTATACTAACCTCCACCAGGTTGCAAATTCAAAATAATTTTTATCTGCATCTAGCTCTGAAAAAATATTTGGGCTTGGGCTTGTAGCAGTGTGTGGGACTTGTTCTATTAGTCCATCTATACTAACCTCCACCAGGTTGCAAATTCAAAATAATTTTTATCTGCATCTAGCTCTGAAAAAATGCTTGGGCTTGTAGCAGTGTGTGGGACTTGTTCTATTAGTCCATCTATACTAACCTCCACCAGGTTGCAAATTCAAAATAATTTTTATCTGCATCTAGCTCTGGAAAAAATATTTGGGCTTGGGCTTGTAGCACTGTGTGGGACTTGTTCTATTAGTCCATCTATACTAACCTCCACCAGGTTGCAAATTCAAAATAATTTTTATCTGCATCTAGCTCTGAAAAAATGCTTGGGCTTGTAGCAGTGTGTGGGACTTGTTCTATTAGTCCATCTATACTAACCTCCACCAGGTTGCAAATTCAAAATAATTTTTATCTGCATCTAGCTCTGGAAAAAATATTTGGGCTTGGGCTTGTAGCAGTGAGTGGGACTTGTTCTATTAGTCCATCTATACTAACCTCCACCAGGTTGCAAATTCAAAATAATTTTTATCTGCATTTAGCTCTGAAAAAATATCTGGCTTGGGCTTGTAGCAGTGTGTGGGACTTGTTCTATTAGTCCATCTATACTAACCTCCACCAGGTTGCAACTTCAAAATAATTTTTATCTGCCTCTAGCTCTGAAAAAATAT
Organism: Phyllobates terribilis; assembly: GCF_046119375.1. Taxonomy (NCBI): domain Eukaryota; kingdom Metazoa; phylum Chordata; class Amphibia; order Anura; family Dendrobatidae; genus Phyllobates; species Phyllobates terribilis. Next base: position 643,167,327 of record NW_027362762.1, read on the forward strand.
TTGGACTTGGGCTTGTAGCAGTGTGTGGGACTTGTTCTATTAGTCCATCTATACTAACCTCCACCAGGTTGCAAATTCAAAATAATTTTTATCTGCATCTAGCTCTGAAAAAATATTTGGGCTTTGGCTTGTAGCAGTGTGTGGGACTTGTTCTATTAGTCCATCTATACTAACCTCCACCAGGTTGCAAATTCAAAATAATTTTTATCTGCATCTAGCTCTGAAAAAATATTTGGGCTTGGGCTTGTAGCAGTGTGTGGGACTTGTTCTATTAGTCCATCTATACTAACCTCCACCAGGGTGAAAATTAAAATTTATTTTTATCTGCATCTAGCTCTGAAAAAATATTTAGGCTTGGGCTTGTAACAGTGCGTGGGACTTGTTCTATTAGTCCATCCATACTAACCTCCACCAGGTTGCAAATTCAAAATAATTTTTATCTGCATCTAGCTCTGGAAAAAATATTTGGGCTTGGGCTTGTAGCAGTGTGTGGGACTTGTTCTATTAGTCCAACTATACTAACCTCCACCAGGTTGCAAATTCAAAATAATTTTTATCTGCATCTAGCTCTGGAAAAAATATTTGGGCTTGGGCTTGTAGCAGTGTGTGGGACTTGTTCTATTAGTCCATCTATACTAACCTCCACCAGGTTGCAAATTCAAAATAATTTTTATCTGCATTTAGCTCTGAAAAAATATCTGGCTTGGGCTTGTAGCAGTGTGTGGGACTTGTTCTATTAGTCCATCTATACTAACCTCCACCAGGTTGCAACTTCAAAATAATTTTTATCTGCCTCTAGCTCTGAAAAAATATTTGGACTTGGGCTTGTAGCAGTGTGTGGGACTTGTTCTATTAGTCCATCTATACTAACCTCCACCAGGTTGCAAATTCAAAATAATTTTTATCTGCATCTAGCTCTGAAAAAATATTTGGGCTTGGGCTTGTAGCAGTGTGTGGGACTTGTTCTATTAGTCCATCTATACTAACCTCCACCAGGTTGCAAATTCAAAATAATTTTTATCTGCATCTAGCTCTGAAAAAATATTTGGGCTTGGGATTGTAGCAGTGTGTGGGACTTGTTCTATTAGTCCATCTATACTAACCTCCACCAGGGTGAAAATTAAAATTTATTTTTATCTGCATCTAGCTATGAAAATATATTTGGGCTTGGGCTTGTAGCAGTGTGTGGGACTTGTTCTATTAGTTCATCTATACTAACCTCCACCAGGTTGCAAATTCAAAATAATTTTTATCTGCATCTAGCTCTGAAAAAATATTTGGGCTTGGGCTTATAGCAGTGTGTGGGACTTGTTCTATTAGTCCATCTATACTAACCTCCACCAGGTTGCAAATTCAAAATAATTTTTATCTGCATCTAGCTCTGAAAAAATGCTTGGGCTTGTAGCAGTGTGTGGGACTTTTTCTATTAGTCCATCTATACTAACCTCCACCAGGTTGCAAATTCAAAATAATTTTTATCTGCATCTAGCTCTGAAAAAATATTTGGGCTTGGGCTTGTAGCAGTGTGTGGGACTTGTTCTATTAGTCCATCTATACTAACCTCCACCAGGTTGCAAATTCAAAATAATTTTTATCTGCATCTAGCTCTGAAAAAATATTTGGCTTGGGCTTGTAGCAGTGTGTGGGACTTGTTATATTAGTCCATCTATACTAACCTCCACCAGGTTGCAAATTCAAAATAATTTTTATCTGCATCTAGCTCTGGAAAAAATATTTGGGCTTGGGCTTGTAGCAGTGTGTGGGACTTGTTCTATTAGTCCATCTATACTAACCTCCACCAGGTTGCAAATTCAAAATAATTTTTATCTGCATTTAGCTCTGAAAAAATATTTGGGCTTGGGCTTGTAGCAGTGTGTGGGACTTGTTCTATTAGTCCATCTATACTAACCTCCACCAGGTTGCAAATTCAAAATAATTTTTATCTGCCTCTAGCTCTGAAAAAATATTTGGACTTGGGCTTGTAGCAGTGTGTGAGACTTGTTTTATTAGTCCATCTATACTAACCTCCACCAGGTTGCAAATTCAAAATAATTTTTATCTGCATCTAGCTCTGAAAAAATATTTGGGTTTGGGCTTGTAGCAGTGTGTGGGACTTGTTCTATTAGTCCATCTATACTAACCTCCACCAGGTTGCAAATTCAAAATAATTTTTATCTGCATCTAGCTCTGAAAAAATATTTGGCTTGGGCTTGTAGCAGTGTGTGGGACTTGTTCTATTAGTCCATCTATACTAACTTCCACCAGGTTGCAAATTCAAAATAATTTTTATCTGCATCTAGCTCTGGAAAAAATATTTGGGCTTGGGCTTGTAGCAGTGTGTGGGACTTGTTCTATTAGTCCATCTATACTAACCTCCACCAGGTTGCAAATTCAAAATAATTTTTATCTGCCTCTAGCTCTGAAAAAATATTTGGACTTGGGCTTGTAGCAGTGTGTGGGACTTGTTTTATTAGTCCATCTATACTAACCTCCACCAGGTTGCAAATTCAAAATAATTTTTATCTGCATCTAGCTCTGAAAAAATATTTGGGTTTGGGCTTGTAGCAGTGTGTGGGACTTGTTCTATTAGTCCATCTATACTAACCTCCACCAGGTTGCAAATTCAAAATAATTTTTATCTGCATCTAGCTCTGAAAAAATATTTGGCTTGGGCTTGTAGCAGTGTGTGGGACTTGTTCTATTAGTCCATCTATACTAACTTCCACCAGGTTGCAAATTCAAAATAATTTTTATCTGCATCTAGCTCTGGAAAAAATATTTGGGCTTGGGCTTGTAGCAGTGTGTGGGACTTGTTCTATTAGTCCATCTAAACTAACCTCCACCAGGTTGCAAATTCAAAATAATTTTTATCTGCATTTAGCTCTGAAAAAATATTTGGGCTTGGGCTTGTAGCAGTGTGTGGGACTTGTTCTATTAGTCCATCTATACTAACCTCCACCAGGTTGCAAATTCAAAATAATTTTTCTCTGCATCTAGCTCTGAAAAAATATTTGGGCTTGGGCTTGTAGCAGTGTGTGGGACTTGTTCTATTAGTCCATCTATACTAACCTCCACCAGGTTGCAAATTCAAAATAATTTTTATCTGCATCTAGCTCTGAAAAAATATTTGGGCTTGGGCTTGTAGCAGTGTGTGGGACTTGTTCTATTAGTCCATCTATACTAACCTCCACCAGGGTGAAAATTAAAATTTATTTTTATCTGCATCTAGCTCTGAAAAAATATTTGGGCTTGGGCTTGTAGCAGTGTGTGGGACTTGTTCTATTAGTCCATCTATACTAACCTCCACCAGGTTGCAAATTCAAAATAATTTTTATCTGCATTTAGCTCTGAAAAAATATCTGGCTTGGGCTTGTAGCAGTGTGTGGGACTTGTTCTATTAGTCCATCTATACTAACCTCCACTAGGTTGCAACTTCAAAATAATTTTTATCTGCCTATAGCTCTGAAAAAATATTTGGACTTGGGCTTGTAGCAGTGTGTGGGACTTGTTCTATTAGTCCATCTATACTAACCTCCACCAGGTTACAAATTCAAAATAATTTTTATCTGCATCTAGCTCTGAAAAAATATTTGGGCTTGGGCTTGTAGCAGTGTGTGGGACTTGTTTTATTAGTCCATCTATACTAACCTCCACCAGGTTGCAAATTCAAAATAATTTTTATCTGCATCTAGCTCTGAAAAAATATTTGGGCTTGGGCTTGTAGCAGTGTGTGGGACTTGTTCTATTAGTCCATCTATACTAACCTCCACCAGGGTGAAAATTAAAATTTATTTTTATCTGCATCTAGCTCTGAAAAAATATTTGGGCTTGGGCTTGTAGCAGTGTGTGGGACTTGTTCTATTAGTCCATCTATACTAACCTCCACCAGGTTGCAAATTCAAAATAATTTTTATCTGCATCTAGCTCTGAAAAAATATTTGGGCTTGGGCTTGTAGCAGTGTGTGGGACTTGTTCTATTAGTCCATCTATACTAACCTCCACCAGGTTGCAAATTCAAAATAATTTTTATCTGCATCTAGCTCTGAAAAAATGCTTGGGCTTGTAGCAGTGTGTGGGACTTTTTCTATTAGTCCATCTATACTAACCTCCACCAGGTTGCAAATTCAAAATAATTTTATCTGCATCTAGCTCTGAAAAAATATTTGGGCTTGGGCTTGTAGCAGTGTGTGGGACTTGTTCTATTAGTCCATCTATACTAACCTCCACCAGGTTGCAAATTTAAGTTAATTTTTATCTGCATCTAGCTCTGAAAAAATATTTGGGCTTGGGCTTGTAGCAGTGTGTGGGACTTGTTCTATTAGTCCATCTATACTAACCTCCACCAGGTTGCAAATTCAAAATAATTTTTATCTGCATCTAGCTCTGAAAAAATATTTGGCTTGGGCTTGTAGCAGTGTGTGGGACATGTTATATTAGTCCATCTATACTAACCTCCACCAGGTTGCAAATTCAAAATAATTTTTATCTGCATCTAGCTCTGGAAAAATATTTGGGCTTGGGCTTGTAGCAGTGTGTGGGACTTGTTCTATTAGTCCATCTATACTAACCTCCACCAGGTTGCAAATTCAAAATAATTTTTATCTGCATTTAGCTCTGAAAAAATATTTGGCTTGGGCTTGTAGCAGTGTGTGGGACTTGTTCTATTAGTCCATCTATACTAACCTCCACCAGGTTGCAAATTCAAAATAATTTTTATCTGCCTCTAGCTCTGAAAAAATATTTGGACTTGGGCTTGTAGCAGTGTGTGGGACTTGTTTTATTAGTCCATCTATACTAACCTCCACCAGGTTGCAAATTCAAAATAATTTTTATCTGCATCTAGCTCTGAAAAAATATTTGGGTTTGGGCTTGTAGCAGTGTGTGGGACTTGTTCTATTAGTCCATCTATACTAACCTCCACCAGGTTGCAAATTCAAAATAATTTTTATCTGCATCTAGCTCTGAAAAAATATTTGACTTGGGCTTGTAGCAGTGTGTGGGACTTGTCCTATTAGTCCATCTATACTAACTTCCACCAGGTTGCAAATTCAAAATAATTTTTATCTGCATCTAGCTCTGGAAAAAATATTTGGGCTTGGGCTTGTAGCAGTGTGTGGGACTTGTTCTATTAGTCCATCTATACTAACCTCCACCAGGTTGCAAATTCAAAATAATTTTTATCTGCATTTAGCTCTGAAAAAATATTTGGGCTTGGGCTTGTAGCAGTGTGTGGGACTTGTTCTATTAGTCCATCTATACTAACCTCCACCAGGTTGCAAATTCAAAATAATTTTTATCTGCATCTAGCTCTGAAAAAATATTTGGGCTTGGGCTTGTAGCAGTGTGTGGGACTTGTTCTATTAGTCCATCTATACTAACCTCCACCAGGTTGCAAATTCAAAATAATTTTTATCTGCATCTAGCTCTGAAAAAATATTTGGGCTTGGGCTTGTAGCAGTGTGTGGGACTTGTTCTATTAGTCCATCTATACTAACCTCCACCAGGGTGAAAATTAAAATTTATTTTTATCTGCATCTAGCTCTGAAAAAATATTTGGGCTTGGGCTTGTAGCAGTGTGTGGGACTTGTTCTATTAGTCCATCTATACTAACCTCCACCAGGTTGCAAATTCAAAATAATTTTTATCTGCATCTAGCTCTGAAAAAATATTTGGGCTTGGGCTTGTAGCAGTGTGTGGGACTTGTTCTATTAGTCCATCTATACTAACCTCCACCAGGTTGCAAATTCAAAATAATTTTTATCTGCATCTAGCTCTGAAAAAATGCTTGGGCTTGTAGCAGTGTGTGGGATTTGTTCTATTAGTCCATCTATACTAACCTCCACCAGGTTGCAAATTCAAAATAATTTTTATTTGCATCTAGCTCTCAAAAATATTTGGGCTTGGGCTTGTAGCAGTGTTTGGGATGTGTTCTATTAGTCCATCTATACTAACCTCCACCAGGTTGCAAATTCAAAATAATTTTTATCTGCATCTAGCTCTGAAAAAATGCTTGGGCTTGTAGCAGTGTGTGGGACTTGTTCTATTAGTCCATCTATACTAACCTCCACCAGGTTGCAAATTCAAAATAATTTTTATCTGCATCTAGCTCTCAAAAATATTTGGGCTTGGGCTTGTAGCAGTGTTTGGGATGTGTTCTATTAGTCCATCTATACTAACCTCCACCAGGTTGCAAATTCAAAATAATTTTTATCTGCATCTAGCTCTGAAAAAATGCTTGGGCTTGTAGCAGTGTGTGGGACTTGTTCTATTAGTCCATCTATACTAACCTCCACCAGGTTGCAAATTCAAAATAATTTTTATCTGCATCTAGCTCTCAAAAATATTTGGGCTTGGGCTTGTAGCCGTGTTTGGGATGTGTTCTATTAGTCCATCTATACTAACCTCCACCAGGTTGCAAATTCAAAATAATTTTTATCTGCATCTAGCTCTGAAAAAATATTTTGGCTTGGGCTTGTAGCAGTGTGTGGGACTTGTTCTATTAGTCCATCTATACTAACGTCCACCAGGTTGCAAATTCAAAATAATTTTTATCTGCATCTAGCTCTGAAAAAATATTTGGGCTTTGGCTTGTAGCAGTGTGTGGGACTTGTTCTATTAGTCCATCTATACTAACCTCCACCAGGTTGCAAATTCAAAATAATTTTTATCTGCATCTAGCTATGAAAAAAATATTTGGGCTTGTAGCAGTGTGTGGTACTCATTGTATTAGGCCACCTATACCAAGCTCCACCAGCTTTGAAATTAATAATAACTTTTAGCTGCATCTTGCCTGTAAACTAATTTTGGGCATATTAGCAGTGTGTGGTACTCATTCTATTAGGCCATCTATACTAAGCTCCACCAGCTTTCAAATTACTAATAATTTTTAGCTGCATCTTGCCTGGAAAATAATTTTGGGCATAGTAGCAGTGTGTGGTACTCATTGTATTAGGCCATCTATACCAAGCTCCACCAGCTTTGAAATTAATAATAATTTTTAGCTGCATCTAGCCCGGAAAATAATTTTTCTTCCCAATAGCGGTAGCAATAGAAATATGGGGTGCGCTCCTGGCTAACAAAAATATACGCTTCATAACAAAAAACACCAGCCTAGCGCACTGCATTAATAAGATGGCATCATCGTCTCTCCCAGTGCTAGGCCTACTACGCCGGCTAGCATTCCTGTGCCTAAAACACAATGTATGGGTCCGCGCTAGCCACGGTGCTGAGGGGTCTAAAGCTGCTGCTAACGCTTTATCACAATTCAATTGGCAGATTTTCACAGAGCTCCTCCCCAACGCCCACCCATCGGGCAACAGTTGCCCACCCTCCCTATGGAATCTAGTGGCGAATAGTTGATGCCATTAATCAGAGCGTCAGTTGCCCCGTCGACGTGTCAAGCATACGGTAAGGCATGGGAAGAGTGGACACGACTAGTAGCAGGCAGACGGGTTGACCAATGTGAACAAGCCAGATTACAAGTCACCATAGAATTTCTCCACCAGCTAATGATGAGGGGCATATCAGGTGCGTCAGCGCAGCGGTGTCTGACCGGAGTAGCATTTCACTTCCAACTACTGAATTGGGGAGATGTGACAAAGAGATTCATCATCAGACAATCCATAAAAGGGTGGAAAAGGGGTCAGCCAAGTCAGGAGGGTAGACATCCCGTCCCGTGTCACTAAAACTGATTTCTCACATCATATCCCTAACACCATTAACATGACACTCACAATTTGAAGCAACACTACTGTCTACTGCATTTGCGATCGCCTTCTTCGGGGCGCTATGCATAAGCGAATTAGTTCCTCAATCCAAAATTACCACCAGTGGAGGCTTATTACACCAGGACGTAGTCATAGCCAATAATGCAATACGTCTACGCATACGCCAATCGAAAACGGTTCCAGCGGGCAGGGGCACTTGGGTACTTCTACAATCCACAAACGGTACACTGAGTTGGGTAACAATAGTAAAAACATATATAACCATCAGATCACAAAGTAATTTCTTCCTATCACACATTGATGGAACACCATTATCAAGATACCAGTTCCAAACTATATTTAATAAATGCATAGCATCGGCAGGGAACCACCCCAAAGATTACGGGACACACTCATTCCGCATAGGCGCGGCCACGGAAGCAGCAAGAGCAGGACTGTCAGAAACGGAAGTTCAGAGGATAGGGAGATGGCGATCCACGTGTTTGGCGAGATACATAAGACCGGACTTGTTATGCTAACGTGGTTTGCTTCTCTTACAGGTGACGCTAAGCCAACAGTGTGGGTGATAGGCCACTCGTATATATATTGGGCAGAAAAAAGGGCGAAAGTCCGCCCAGGCGGGAGGAAATTAGAGTTTCATAACACATATTTCAACTGGAGAGGTATTAGAGGCCTGCTATGGCCACAGGTACTAATGGAGGTAATCAAGATAGAGGCAAGAGGTCCGGACATCTTAGTTATACAGGCCGGGGAAACGACCTAGGTCATCACAAGAGCGCATAACTAATGGCAATAATGAAACTAGACACTGAGCGCTTCAGAGAATTTTTCACAAAACTAACTATAGTATAGTCAGAGATTGTGCCGATAGCGGTATGGCAAGGTGCGCGAGACATCACGGCCATCGAACGGACAAGTCGGGTAATAAATATTCGGATGGCAAAATTTAGAAGAGACAGAGGCGGTGTAGTGATACAACACCGACAACTGGAAGGAGATAAAGCAGGCCTCATATGGCCCGACGGTGTTCACTTAATGGATATTGGACTGGACATATTCCTGTCAGGACTCCAGGACGGAGTGGAACAAGCGTTAAGAGTGATGGATGGGGTCAGAGTCCTGCATACGAGTACGCAGGATCCTCCGTGGCCTGGAAATTGAAAGGACATGTTGGAGAGTTACACTTGTTGGCCAACTTGCCGGTGTGGAGACCCAGGGCATGCTGCAACAAGCTGAATTATTTTAGAAATAAAATGCCTTTCTAATGGAATGAGTATAAAGAGTTAATAAAGCTGTGACCGATCCTCACCCATCCAGTTGTAAGAGTTACATTATTGTATTGTCAAGGAAAGGGGGGCTGTAGGGGGGCTGAGCGTCTGGGTTTGGTTGGGGGTCCCCACAGTCTGCCTAGGCTAGATGCATTTAAAAATTCTTATTAGATACACAGGCGGTGCAGCTTGCTTCACAGCTGGGCTACTACGCCCAAAGTATTGCCTAGGCTAGATGCAGTTAAAAATTCTACGTTGACTAGCAGACACTGAAGCTTTGGAGCAGACCTCTGAGTAAACAGCTCTTCACAGTCAACCATCTGTGTTACCCCAAGCCATAGTGTATGTAGTTTCTTACAGCTAAAAGGGGGGGGGGAGCGACCCAACCCACCTGGAATTGACGATGCCAACGTCACGTAAAACACAGCAAGGGGACTCCAAAAAGAGTCTCCATTTTTTCCAAAAATTGTGGCACAGACACCACTTAAGTGGCATCAATTGCCCCAGAGTTGCTTAAAACAGTTGGTGAGGTGATTTTACCAAATGCTGAAGCTTTTAGTCTCCCCAGGATGACACAGGGGTAGAAAAGTCCTTGCGGATCCATGATTTGTTCATCTTTATGAACGTGAGTCTGTCTACATTCTCAGTGGACAGCCGCGTGCGCTTATCTGTCAGCACACCACCTGCAGCGCTGAACACACGTTCAGAGAGAGCGCTGGCTGCAAGGCATGACAAGATCTCCAAGGCGTGAGTGGCGAGCTCCGGACATTATTCCAGATTGGAAGCCCAAAATGAGCAAGGGTCCAGTGACACAGTCATAGCTTCGATGTTCACTTGGAGATACTCCTGTACCATCCTCTGTAGGTGTTGACTATGTGTCAGACTTCTTGTCTCCTGTGGCCTTGCAAAGGATGGTCTAAAAAAGTGGTGAAACGATTCCACAAAATTGCTGTTACCAGCAGATACTGTGTTACTGTTACGGTTTGAGTGATGAAGACTCGACAGTCCCACGGTTTGCAAGTTGGAACTGTGAGATTCACTACGTGCACCACTGGTGTTTTGTGGAAAAGCACATGTAAGATTCTGCAACAGCCTCTGCTGATACTCCTGCATGCGTGAATCCCTTTCTATGGCAGGAATTATTTCGGCAAATTTACTTTTGTACCGGGGATCTAAGAGTGTGGCAACCCAGTAGTCGGGATTACATCTAATTCTGACAATCCGAGGGTCATGTTGCAGGTAGTGCAGCAAGAAGGCACTCATGTGTCTTGCGCATCCAGGAGGACCAAGTCCTTGTTGTGTTAGTAGCGAGGTAAGAATCATGCTACCTTCCTCTGCCCTCTCCCCCCAACCTCGCACAACAGAAATGTGATCAAGGTCTCCCTCATCTGATGAGTCTTACATGCCCATCGCCAGTTCGTCCTCCACTTCTTCCTCGGCTCCTGCACCTTCCTCAACAGTTTGGCTGCTACCATGCGCCCTGGTTAATCCCTCTCCCCCACCCTCAAATGCCTTCTGCCTTGGTGCTGCCGACCGTCTGGACCTTGGAGATGTTATCCCTTCCGCATATGACTCCTCCTCTACTTCCTCCAGCTCCTCTTGTCCCACCACCTGACTCTGAATTCTGTTTAACGTGTGCTCCAGCATGTAGATCACCAGAATAGTCATGCTGATAATGGCATCGTCATCAGCACTAAACATCTTCGTCGCCATTTCAAAACTGTGCAGAAGGGTGTGTGGCGCCCCTGAGGGTTCAGTCACCACAGAGGTACTGCATCTCACCCAGAGGTGTGGTATCTCACCCTCAGGTAAGGAAGGAGTATGGCTCGGGACCATAACACCTGCATCCAACACATACCCGCAGTGGGGGTAGGGCGAGATTGCTCCTAAGGGAGAGCACAGTCCCAGGTCCCTAGCTGGTGGGAGGGTCCTATGTAGTGGGTGTGGGTGGAGAAAGCAGCTTAGGGGAGCACATGACAGGGAGAGTATAAATAGGAAGCCATCTTAGAAAGAGCAAGCCAGTCAGAGGAGAAGTGACAGGAGCAGAGGCTCTGCATGAGCTCTGCTCCGGAGGCGGGCCTAGCCTGGGAGGCCCAGGACTGAAGGAGAGAAGAGAGGAGTGGGAGCAGTAAGGCTCCAGGAACCGAAGGGACCCTAGGAGTACGGGCCGTGCAGAAGGCCACCCGTACGCCCGCTGCTACCAGGAGGTAGAGGGGTCAGGCCAGATAAGGGGAACCGGTCCCTCAACTAGCGGAGAAACAGCAAGGCTCAACTAGAAACTGGAGGCTGCAGCATTTCATGTACTGTAGGCCAAAGTCCACACCAGTCTCACTACGAAGGTAGCCACAAAGGACCCAGGGGACGGAACACACGTCGCCCGCCAAGGCCCGAGGATACCGGATAGAAGTGTCACTGGGTGTGAGGTGCAGGGAGAAGGCCAGAGAAAGGACACACAGAAGGGGGTCCTGCTAAGTACTCCGGAGCTATCTGGGGGTGGACTGAGCCCCTCACTGAGTACGCACAGCACGACGGGGGAGATTTCTCTGGTACCTGTAATCTGGACTGCAACAACTGTGAGTAAAGATCTTGGGACTGCATCACACGGACTCTGTGTTCATTACTGACTCCCTGCACTACAACCACCATCATCCACCCACACTGCCCTGAAGCTACACTCTTCCTGTGGGGAGTAATAATACCATTGCTGCAAAACCACCAGCTTCAGAGGACTGTTCCGCAGCGGCGGCTCCTTTGGCCGCACTCCACAGGTGGCGTAGTCGGACATTATAAAACCCACATATACAAATTACCCTTGGATTGACCGCCCTGGGTCACGGACCGGGTCGCCGCCACAGAGACTACAACCCCCAGCGTCTACCGGCCCGGATCCAGGTACTCCACTGCCCAGGGGGCGCGTCAACTTCATAGGTCCCTGATCTGAGACCACTCCTGCAGCGTGATTTACCCCACCTCTGGATCTCGTTGGCCCAGGCTATACGTCAGAACGTATTGCACCAGGGCTTGTCGGTGCTGCCACAGTCGCTGCAACATGTGCAGAGTTGAATTCCACCGTGTCGGCACATCACATTTCAGCCGGTGAACTGGCAGGCCCAACGACTTCTGTAGAGATGTAAGTCGTTGAGCTGCGGGATGCGAATGGCGGAAGTGAGCACACAGCGACCGTGCCCTCTGCAGAAGGCCATCTAGTCCGGAATAGTGGGCTAAAAATTGCTGGACAACCAGGTTCAACACGTGAGCCATGCAAGGCACGTTGTGACATTGCCCCGGCTAAGGACCGCACCCAGGTTTGCAGCATTGTCGCACATGGCCTTCCCTGGTTGCAGGTCCAGTGGAGACAACCATTCATGAAATTGGGTCTCCAGAGCTGACCACAACTCCTCAGCTGTGTGACTCACATTTCCCAGACATTTCAAAGTAAACAACGCCTGATGCCGTTGAGCCCTGCTGCCAGCATAGTAAGGAGGTGTGCAGGACTCCTTCTGCGCAGTTAGAAAGCTTGTGGCATTACCAGACAGGCTTTGGGTGCAGGTGGAGGACCGAGAGGAGGTTGAGGAGGCAGAAGCAGTGGAGGAACTTCTAGATAAAGAGGATTGACGTACAACTCGTGGGGACGGCAAGACTTGGACAGCAGCCCCTTGTCCTGCTGTCACCATAGTTAGCCAGTGCCCAGTCAGCGACATGTAACGCCCCTGTCCATGCCTACTCGCCCAAGTGTCTGTGGTGAAATGCACCCTGTCACACACAGAGTTTTTCAAAGGAGCGGTGATGTTGTGTGCGACATGCTGGTGTAGCGCAGGCATACCTTTCTTTGAGAAGTAGTGCCGACTGGGCATCTGGTACTGGGGCACTGCGACGGACATAAGGTCTCGAAAATCCTCTGTGTCCACCAGGCGGAAAGGCAGCATTTCTGTAGCCAAAAGCTTGCATATGGTGAAATTCAACCTCTTAGCTTTGTCATGGCTAGGAGGAAATGGTCTTTTACTTGTCCACATCTGAGGGACCGAGGGCTGGCTGATGTGCTTAGACGGGGTTGAGTAGGGTGTCCCCGGCAAACTTGCCAGTCTGTGAGGAAGATGCAGGCGGAAAAGTTAGGTTGCCTTGATCCAAAGGTGGTGCTCTTGATGTCGGAGAGCGCTCAACACCAGCTGGTGTTTCCACTTCCAAATGAAATGATGACCTGCCAATCACACTGGCTGTTGCGGGTAAAGAGGTGGCAGGTTTGCGTCCAAAAACATGTGTGACTGCTGTCCCCCCAGTCACAGAGGATGAAGAGGCCGCGGATGCACAAGATGGGGCAGACGTTGGTTGGCCCGGCCCGCTAGGCCGCATTGTAGCACAGTGAGCTTCCCACTGCAACTTATGCTTCATATCCATGTGACGGTTCATGCATGAAGTACTCAAACTATGGATTTTTTGGCCTCTACTTAGCTTTTGGTGACAAATATTACAGATAACACGAGTTGGGTCATCCTTTTCGATCTGAAAAAATGCCCAGGCTATGCAAGGCTTAGAGCCCATGCGACCTGAAGAGCCACTACGACTTGTGGTCAGAGGCAGAGTTGTGGTTGAGGATGCAGTTGTTGACGTGCTTCCAGAACTCCGTCTCTGTCCAGGAAGGCGCAACCTAACCTCGTCGTGAATAGCATCTGTGACGCCCAGCTGCGCTTGGTATCACAGATCCTAGAAGAGTGCATTGATGGAATCCTCCACAAGAGGCCCCCATAAACATTCACACATCTCCACCTTCCACCTCAGACCAGCAGAGGGAGCCCGTTAGGGATATAAATAGGGAAGGTGGAGCTAGGCAGTTCGGTTCCTCTGAAGAGTTCCTGCAGTAGAGAAGCCTAAGAGAGGTCAGTCTGCAGTGGAGCTCAGTCTAGTCTAGAGAACTCAGTTAATAGTTCAGCAGTGGAGCACGAGGCTCCTGTTAGCTAGATTCAGGGAGCCCAGTTAGAGCTTAAGGTGTGCCAGCGACATAAGATCGGTGAAGCGCGGCTAGCTGCCGTTAGTGTGTATAGCCTAGTGAGGGCCCGAGTAGGCCGAAGGTGAGTGGAGAGTTAGTGCATAGGGGGCAGAGGAGCTTAACCAGCTCACCCCGAAGCATTTACCGGACTCCGGATCTGAGCTTACCGGGATCTCTATGACCCAGTAAGGCATAACCAGAATCCCTGGAGAAATACAAATCCCAGGATCGCTAAGGTGCTGATATGTAACAGAGCCAGGAGACGCTTAGGCCCCGCATACTGGGGGCGTGAACTCCAAGACAAGGCCCTACCACAAGTTCAGCCAGCGCAGGACAGTGACAAAGTTAGGCCTAGGTCCAGGCAGGTCAGAAACTTACTACGCAGAGGCAAGAAACAGGAGGCCCTACACCCGCTCATTGGGGAGGATCCTGATATGCACCCTTCACCCTACAGTGCTCCGGGATGTGCCTGAATTTCCACCAGTAACAGGTACTGAAGTGACTACCGTGTCCGTTCTCGTTCTTGCTCTGACCCAGCTGGGTCTCACCTGTCCTGCATTTCCCCTGCATACGCTATTCTGAGGCCTAGCTCCACCTGTGGGGAGCTATACCATCGAGCTGCCTTATCACCGGCCTCAGTGGACTGCTGCAGCGCTGGTGCTTCTCACCAGATACCACAGGTGGCGTCACGAACTCTTATAAAATTAACAATTATCCACCCTTTTAAAGAGTGACCCCAGGGTATGGGCATGGGAGCCGACAACTGCGACATCCCAAAGGCCAGGCAAAGGCCCGGGTACCGAGTCATCCCCATCCCCTGGGCTAGTCACATCCTCCTCCACCTCCTCTGCTGACCTCATCGACTGGCTGACTGTGGGTTGACAGTAAGTGGGATCTCCAACCTCGTCATCATCACCCTGTGTGTTCTCACACCCGTCGTCCTCAGAGCCAACCTCTTCCTGCCCTGACTGAAAAGTCAAGTTGTCGCTCCAATCAGGTATTTGAGTCTCATCATCATCTTCATCATTGTCTCCACCAACAGGAGTTACAGTTTGGGAACGAGGGTCTACATTATGCTCAGAACCTTCTTCATCTGGTCCTGGATCCGACTCATAAAGATTCTGGGCATCAGTGCAGATCATTTCCTCGTCTGGATTAACAGAAGCTCTGGAGCAGACCTCAGTTTCCCAGGCTATAGTATGAGTAAACAGCTGTGCAGACTCAACCATCTGTGTTACCCCATACTCAGACGGGCAGCTGGAGACTTGGGAGCTGTGAGGAAGCAAGTGCGATTGGGGTGACACCTCTGAGGACTGGAGTATTTGTGATGTTGAAGTTGAGGTGGAGGAGAGCCCACTTGAAGGAGCACTTGATATCCGTTGAAGCACCTGCTGTTTTTGTGCCTCATCTGGAATTTGTAGCAATGGGCGTGTCCGTAAGAAAGGGATCGTATCACACTGTCCACGAAAAGAAGTAGACATCTTATTTTGGCTGGAAGATGGTCTTTCTTCTGCAGATGTTACTCTCCCCCACCGCGGGGGGGCTCGACCCACCAGCGGACAGGCACCAGTATTGGGAGAGGGGGGCTGGCCTTCAGGGTCCACCGCGGCTCTGGCACAAACCCGGCGACACTCCAGCGTAGTCCCTCTGCCCGCTCGCGCCCTTAACCTCAAAGGGATGCGCAAGCGGCTTTTCTTCCCAGGGCTGTTCCCCGCCCAGCAGGAACGTGGCGGAGCTCAGATCGGCCTTCCATTGTACTCCCTTACCTCCCTCGCCCTCTTTCCTTCTTCTGTTATCCATCTAACCCCTCAGCTCTGTGGTGTCCGCTCTCCCTCCAGCTCTCTCCTTCTCACAGGTGGACTACCGCGTGTATTCACACTGTTTGGGCCCAGGCATAAGAAGTTGTCGAGGTAATGGATAATATGTGCCCCCTTAGAAACGTCCATTACTACCCATTCTAGGAAGCAACTAAACACCTCAAATAGTGAGCAGGATCTGGAGCACCCCATGGGCAAACAGCCATCTATATAGTATGCTCCTTCCCAGAAGCAGCCCAATAGGTGGACACTATTCGGAGGCACAGGTAGTAAGTAACCGGAATGCCGCATCAATGTCTGTTTTGGCCATTAGGGTGACTCTTCCCAACTTCTTGATCCGCCTGATTGCCTTGTCAAAGGATGTACAGTATATACTATTGTATTTGGTTCCGCGTCGATGTTGTCGTTTACGGACCTGCCCCTTGGATATGACAAATGGTGGATTAGTCCGAATGTATTGGGTTCCGTTTTTGGCACAACTCACAACGGGGATACCACTACGTCTTGTAAGGAAAGTGTTCTGAATAGAACCGCCATTCTACCTAAAGATATTTCTTTTTTTAATTTTCTTGTCACGACGTCTGGGTGTTGGTAGGCTGATTTTAGATTTTTACTCCAGCCTTTCTTGATTTTAGAAGGGCATGACATGCCTATATCTGTGTCTCCCCCTCCTTTTACTCCTCCACCTCTTTTCTTTTCGCATGACTATATGTACTTGTCACTTTTCCATGTGTTAGTTGTGTCTTCTGAGCAGTTTGTCAGCTTTTGGACACCTTTGAAGTGTTTTCTATGTGTTTTCTATGTGTTTCTATGTGTTTTTATTTGCCTGCCATTGGTTTTAACGGTGTTCGAAGGTGTTCGACGAACAGTTCGGCGCACATATGGGTGTTCGACGAACTGAACCGAACTCGAACACTACGGGGGTGGCTCAACACTACCCACAAGCCCAGAACGTGTGTGCGTGGGAGCGACCCTAAAGTCAGGTGGCTCCCTAACACTTGCAATGGACATAGAGACGCCGAGCTGTGCCAGGTGAGCACCGTCCACCCCATCAGTGGATGGTGGTGATATGACAAGATTAAAAACAGATCAAGCAGTGCGAACAATGTAAACTATCAAATGACAAAATCAAGCACAATAGCACATTCTTATTATAATACATAACTGACAGTCATCAAAAGAACTAAAAATTCAATGGAGGTATGTTTTTCAACATATAATGAATTTTGCCAAAGAAGGAGTATATGGTTGGTTATTTATCATCATCAGTGAGGCTCCTATGTAGGTCAGAACGAAAGACTCACATAGATATGTTACACGCACGACGCTAGGTTCAGATAGGGAGAGACGAGTTTCATGAATTCTTTGCAATCCTGGGGGAACCGTTACTCAGGGTGACCATAAGCTGCTGCTTCTCTCAGGCACATGATAGATTCAATTGCTGACAAGACACATTTGACAAGAGTCTTTTTCAACAGTTTAACAGTGGAATTTAATCTGAAGCACAGCCAGTGCAATTCAGGGTTATTACAGCAACAATCTACATTACAGTACAGTCTCATAAAGCAGGCACAGTAACGTCAGTCTCTTCAGTAGCATAATTCAGCACAGATTAGTTCTCTTGGCAGCACACTTCTATGCATAAACAGCAGGCTTTTCCTTCACATGGACTCACTAGTGCACAGCATTCTTTATCCTGCATGGAGATTGAGGGGGGGAGAGTTTGATGAGGGAGATGATCCCCATGACACGATTCCTTCCAGTCCTTATCTTTCTGCCTGATAATACTCCACACTGTTAGGGAGTCCATCTTACCTGTGTTTAGCTTCCCTCCTGATCTGAATTCTGTTCCCTTGTCCTCTGTGAGATACAGATCACACACCACCTTTCTCTATGGCTCCAGCCAGAACAGTAAACAACTCCCCCACAATCCCCCTGGGGCTCTGCTAACCACTCCCTGTCTCCTGTGACTGTGTTAACCCCGCTACTTGCTGAATGCTTCTGAAGCACAACACTTCCTGTCTCCTGTGATTTTGTTAACTCTTATAGTTGCTGGATGCTTTTGAAGCAACAGCACTACTTCTGCATGTCACACTATTCCCTCCATTTTGAATGTCGTCCTCCATATTCGTCTTAATTGGTCAATCTGACCAATTTTGAGACAGTGGTAAAAGTTGAATAACTTTATATACAAATTGGCATTGTCAAATTGGCATAACATTTACAAACATCAGTAACAACCTATTCTTGCGACCTTTTGCTTGTAGAACTCCTGTAAGAAATACACAATTGAAACAATCAGCATCACTTCCGCTGGAGCTTTTCGTATGTCTTCAACCAGCTCTGTCTCTCACTAGGCCAAAACAAGTCTTTCTACCAGGTAACATTGTCCATACTGTCTCTCGGTGGTGAATACCACTCAAATGAGCTTGCCTGGTCCGTAGGCAGAGATACCTGTTTCCAATCTACAGTCCTTTGCACTTGGCTCGGTTCACCAAGTGTCTCATATGTCAGCATCACAGACCTCCTCACTTCTCAAGTAGACATCCTCCTGGTAGGTTGTTCCTCAGATACCACGGGTTCTTCGGTTGCAGGAGTTTCTTCTGCCGCACGCATTTCTCGTACTTCCTCAGATGATCTTGGAACTGCCTCTGTAAGTAACTGTACTTTTCTTGAATCATCCGTTTCCACCTGATCTGGTAATTCTGCTACTCCTAAGTATCGATCGGTCTCTTCAGTGACCGGTGTTCGATCATTAGATCTGAATTGGACTTCATCTGTACTCCTTGGTACAAAGTCTGGAGCCTCGTGACTTAGTTCACTCTCCTGAGGATGGTACATCCCTCTCCTTGCCGGTCCGAGAAATACAACAGTGTGTTCTTCTTCATTTGAACTTTCATGGTCACTAAGCACCTTCGGAGCTTCAGTCTGTGTTGGTCCCTTAGTCGATCTCGGACAATCTCTGTCTACTTCTGGAAAGTCTTGTTGTGGTGGAAGATAATCACAGGGTAGTAATAAATTCCGATGGACTATTCTGGTTTTCTTATCTCCCATTTCCAATCGGATTTTATACACTGGGTTGTCATCGGCTTTCCTCCTTACGACCACATATACCTTGTCTTCCCAGTACGAACAAAGTTTTCCTGGACCTCCTTTCTCACGTACGTTCTTGACTAGCACCCAGCTTCCCGGTACCAATTCTGCTCCATAACATTTTCAATCATAGTACTCGTTACTCTTGTTCTGTCCTTGCATAACCACTTTGGACGCTATGTTGTATGCCTCTGCCATCCATTCCTTCCATTTCCGAACGTACTCCAGATACGTTCTGTAAGTCTCTGACACCTGAGTATCGAACATGATGTCAATTGGCAGTCTTGGCAATCGTCCATACAATAGAAAGAAGGATGAGTAACCTGTTGCATTGCTCTTTGTACAGTTATAGGCATGTACCACTTTTGACAGAGAACTCTTCCAGTCAATCTTCTCATCAGCTGTTAAAGTGCGCAACATCGACAATAATGTCCGGTTAAAACGTTCCACTTTTCCATTACCCTCTTGGTGATAGGGCATTGTGTGGGATCTCTGAATCCTACAGTACTTTCCTAGCTTGGCAAAGAGCTGGTTCTCAAATTCTCTTCCTTGGTCGTGATGTAACCTCATAGGGAACCCAAACCTCAAACCAAAATCATTGAAGATCTTCTCTGCCGCTGTTCGACCCTCTTTATTGGTGGTGGCATATGCTTGAGCAAATCAATTAAAATAGTCCATCACCACCAAGATGTAAAGTTGATGTGTTGGGAAATTTATCTTTCAGACACCCACACTCCCTGGTCATGTACCTCTCAATATCTATCAGCATGCACGGCCAGAAGAAACGTTCATAGATCAAGTTTGTTGTCCTTTCCACTCCCAGGTGTCCCATGTTTTCATGGAGTTCTTTGAAGACCAACCTACGGAACACTCTGGGTAGTACCAACTGACAGTTTTGACCTCCTTTACGATACAGGATACCGTCTTCACTGAGGTAGAGCTTCGTCCATTCTTTAACTAAAACAGACACTGCTGGTGAGTGACTCATTATCTCTCTCCCGTTTACTTGGAAAAAGATTTGGTCCACAAAGTAGTATTCTACCAATTTTCTGATCTTCCCGTTGTGCTCTATGGATTTTTCCTTTTGGTAGTTGTTGAATAGACAGAGGGGTGATCTTGTTCTCTTGCTTTTATGGTGGTTTCCACCGTCAACAGACACCACAATGGTGTGTCTTCCTCTTGATAAGCTTGTACTGCTTGGGTAGTGCTCTCAATTGCTTCCAGACTGACTTCTTCCGAGCATTCTTGCATGAACTCCTCAGGCTCTAGTGGCATTCTCGACAATTCGTCAGCATCCGGATTTTCCTGGTCTGTACTTGATGCTGAAATTGAAGTCAGCTATTTCAGCGACCCGTTGCATTCAGCTTGGTTGTAGTGAGGACATAGGTCAAAGGGTTGTTGTCAGTGTATACCTCAAACTCTTTGCTGTAGTACAGATAATCTCTAAATCGTTCACAGATAGTCGATTTCAATGCCAGGAATTCCAATTTTACGGAATGTAGATGGTAATTCTTCTCGGTGTCTGTCAACGTTCTAGAACCGTAACCGATGACTCTCAATTTTCCTTCTTGATGTTGATACAGTGTAGCTCCCAGTCCAACTTGAGAAGCATCACAATGAAGAATAAATGGTAAGTTGAAATCAGGATATCCCAAGATGGGTGGTTTTACCAGGTAGTCTACTAGTTCTTCCAATACCTACTGGTGGTCTTTTCCAGAGAATGGGCTTTTAGGACGAAACGGCGTTGTTTCTTTTAAGTGCGGTCCTATCGCATTCTTCTTTCTCTCCGTTGGTGTTGCTGACTCTGTCATCCCCCCAAGAAGAGGTACAGTGGGGCCGCAACCCTGGAGAAGTTCCGAGCGTAAGTACGATAGTAGTAGAGGAATCTTAATATCTGCTTCAACTCCCCGACAGTAGAGGGCCGCTTGTCTTTTAAGGTCAGTACTAGAGCGATTTCTGCTGGGTCCATGGTATATCCTTCTCCGGACACAATTTTCCCTAGAAATCAGACTTGCCTTTTGAACAGTTCACACTTCTTTGGGGGTCAACTTAACTCCATGTTGTTGATACCGCTGTAATACAGTCCTCACGTGTTCAGCATGCTCCCGAAAGGTTTTTCTGTGTACCACATT
The DNA here is from genome assembly GCF_046119375.1 of Phyllobates terribilis. Lineage (NCBI taxonomy): Eukaryota > Metazoa > Chordata > Amphibia > Anura > Dendrobatidae > Phyllobates > Phyllobates terribilis. Next base: position 643,188,348 of record NW_027362762.1, read on the forward strand.
GTCATCCAAGTACAGCTGGCAGATATCATCATTCAATCCTTCTAAACATGTCTCCATGCTCTTTTGGAATTCTGTTGGAGCTGAACTGAGCCCAAACGGTATGCGGATTCACTCGTATAACCACCACGGTGTGATGAATGCTGTCAAAAGTCTACTGGACTCTTCAACAAACCCTTGATGGTATGCTTTACCCTGATCGAGGACAGAGAACCAGGTACTTCTTGATAGGCTATCCAGCATATCTTGAATCTTTGGTATCGGGTGCCGATCAGGTACTGACTTTCGGTTTAGTTCCCGGTAATCACAGCAGAGTCTCAACGTACCGTCCTTCTTCCTAACACAAACAATAGGAGAGGAATAAAATGACTTTGACTTTTGGACCCAACCTCTGTTGATTAGGTTTTGTAAATACTCTTTCACTTCACGGTGTAATGGTTTTGGCACAGACATGTAACTTCTGGTTACTAGGGTCGTGTCTTTCAAATTGATTTTCAACTGCAACGACGGGATACAGCCTATATCAAAGTCATCTTTGGAGAATGCATGACACTCTTCACTCAGCATCTGTTTTGCTACCGCTCTATCTTCAGCACACAAGTGTTCCAGGGGTCCTGGGGGATCTCAAGACGCCGAGGTAGGTCATGCAATTTCCTCCGCTGGTCAGCTCCTGTTCCTTGGTGGGGAGACTAAATTCACGGTAGACCCTTGGGCGGGTCTCACACTGGCTGGATACACAGTTTTAACGGTTTTGATGTGACCTAACACAGTCTTTGGATCCAGTCTAATTTCATTTTTTGTAGTATTCATCACCGGTACTGTCACTCGAGCAAACCCACCAGTAGGATTCGTAAGCACAGTCTCACCTTGAACGAGGCCTTCTGGAAGTTCTGAGGAGTCTTTTGGCACGAACGGTCTTTTCTGGACTTTTCTTCCCGGTTCTACCCGGACTCCACATCTCACCCCCACCATTTGGTTTGCAGGGATGATGGTTGGGCGCCAGCCTACCTTGACTTCTTTTAGGTCCATTGTATTCTGTGCTTTCTTTACTCTATGAATCACATTTTCTGCCACGGCGTTGGGTATGGCAAGCGATGTGGCAATTGCATCCACCACCAGCGTCCCTGACTTGTGTTTCGTGATGACCTCACTGATTACATTGTAACCCAGGATAGGATCCTCTGCCACGTTCTGATCACTGGTCACGAGAAAAGGTACCAAAAGCTCAATGATGTTGCTGTTCTTCATGGCCCTCAGTTGGAAAGTCACTTCCACCCAGCCTATGAAAGGGATTTCAGCCTGGTTGACTGCTTTGCCGTGGAGTTCCGCTTGTCCTAAGAGTTCTTTTAGCGACCGAAGGCAGGTTAGTGGCAGGTAGCATCTTCTCCATTCTTCATTAAAAGGCTCGCTTTGGCTCCTGTGTCCCACACTGCTTTTACCAGGAGTCCATCTAGCTGGCACTGTATAAAGCATCTTTCACCGATTAGGCTGATGAGGCTATCTTTACTGACAGAGAAATCCTCCTCCCAGGAGTACAACATTTGACCTCCTCACTGGGCATTAAGTAACTGATGCTCCTGTCTCTCTTGCAGCTGTTGTAGATGGGAACACACTTGGGGATAGTACTGACGCAGCCGTTTTACCTCATGCGCCATTCTGGGTTTTGGTGAGATTTGGATTTGCTTCTGGGGCCTTCTCCATGTCACGGTTACCAGTCGCCCCACACTGGCAACCTCCTGTCTTTTAACCCAAACGTGACCATTGGCATTCCTTAGCATAATGTCCTTCCTCACCACATCTTAGACAGTGGACACACACCGTACTCTGATTTGATGAACGGCACGCTTCACAAGCCGGGTATCTTATGTTTTGGAATGCACTCCTGGGTCGGAGGGATACAGGTTCTGCCCTGGAACGAATCAACTTTTTCACCTCAATCAACTCGGCTAGCAGTTCTCCTATTACTTCCTCCCATTCAGTGCTGGCAGTCCTCTCTTTTGTTGGTGCTTTAAGGTTCCCTCTCGGCGGTGGCACTGGAGGGTCTCCATGATTATCTTCGAACTGGCCACTGGGGGTCTCCAAATACAGCTGACTCATTTTGTTGATTTAGGAGCAGAGCCTTTCTTTAACTTTTGTTCACTCTCTGACTCCAAACTAGGTGCCTCATTCATTTTTTCAATTAGGACTTCGTCCAGAATGCCAGGATCTTCTAGGTACTGTTTCAGCTGCAACTTGATGTCTTTGCTGATTAACCCCATTCTCAATGATCTCAAGAACTTCTTCTGGAGTAGTCCAGCATCAAACCTCTCCTCCGCTTCTACATCTCTGGATGCAGGCAACAGTCTATCCTTCAGTTCAATTGCTCTGAACAAGAAACTTTGGGGTGATTCATTATTTTTCTGTGAGAGGTTAATGAGTCGGTGGAAGAATTCTGAAGTACTCTCTTTTTTATAGTGCCCTTTTAAAATCATCTTCAGCTGTTGCAAGGTCAATTGACTCTTCATTTCTGGCTACTATGGAGGTTCAATCCTGGGCTGATAGCTTTCACCACCCCCCTCATCGATCTCATCTGGCTGGCAGCCTTTCTCCAAGCCTGCATCAATCTGGTGCAACAAGTTCATATAAGACAGTTTCTCTTTCTGTTCGCACGCTCCAATCTGTCCCCGGATCTTGAATTCTTTCTTTACAGTGATTTGTGGTGTGAGAGAGGACTGTCTTCCTGATTTATCTAACCTGAGCAGGTTAAAGGTTCTGTCTGAGTCTGTCACCCGTTCAGAGGTTTTAGTCGATTCCTGCAGGGCTGTTGTTAGGGCTTTGAGTTGTTCTTTCAATTCCTGTAGTTCAGTCTGCGGACGGGAATTCCCGCATTTGGTAATTGGTGCCGCCCCTCCATCCTCCAACTTCAACCTGGTTAGAAACTGTGTTAGCTCCTGGAGGAACGTCCCCATGACGTCTTCAGCTTCTTTCTACCCAGCTCATCCATTTTTGCATTAATGGCAGCTAACAGTTGCCTGCGGTTGTGTGCTTTAGAAATTTGTTCTTCTGACATCTTTATATGTTCTGTTACTGTTCTCAATTCTCCAGTTTAACTGAAGAAACAGCTCACTAATTCTGTCCATTTGTATTTCCACATCCATTGCTGCTAGTGAGTTTTCTTTAGGGCTGGTCCCCTTTAACTGGTGTAGCAGAGTTGAGTTGAGATGCTGTGCTGCTGTGTTTTTCCAGACACTTTTCCTGTTCTCCCTCTACATGCTAATTCCCGCTCAGGACTCCCCGTACGGACCACCAATGTTACACGCACGTCGCTAGGTTCAGTTAGGGCGAGATGGGATTCATGAATTCTTTAGAATCCTGGGGGAACCATTACTCAGGGCGACCATAGGCTGCTGCTTCTCTCATGCACATGATAGATTCAATTGCTGACAAGACACATTTGACAAGAGTCTTTTTCAACAGTTTAACAGTGGAATTTAATCTGAAGCACAGCCAGTGCAATTCAGGGTTATTACAGCAACAATCTTCATTACAGTACAGTCTCATAAAGCAGGCACAGTAACATCAGTCTCTTCAGTAGCATAATTCAGCACAGATTAGATATCTTGGAGGCACACTTCTATGCAGAAACAGCAGGCTTTTCCTTCACAAGGACTCACTTGTACACAGCATTTTTTTTCCTGCATGGAGATTGAGGGGGGGAGGGTTTGATGAGGGAGATGATCCCTATGACACAATTCCTTCCAGTCCTTATCTCTCTGCCTGATAATACTCCACACTGTTAGCTCAGGGAGTCGATCTGACCTGTGTTTAGCTTCCCTCCTGACCTGAATTCTGTTCCCTTGTCCTCTGTGAGATACAGATACACCACCTTTCTCTATGGCTCCAGCCAGAACAGTAAACAACTCCCCCACAATCCCCCTGGGGCTCTGCTAACCACTCCCTGTCTCCTGTGACTGTGTTAACCCTTCTAGTTGCTGGATGCTTCTGAAGCACAACACTTCCTGTCTCCTGTGATTGTGTTAACTCTTATGTATGCTTTTGAAGGAACAGCACTACTTCTGCATGTCACAGATATAACAAACTATAAAGCAAAAAGAAAAATAAGTGACAGGACACAAAAAGACATAAAAACCCTTATTTAAAAAGATAAAAATAGCATAGCGGGATGTGAAAAAATGTCAATGGAAATATATGAACCGTGGGGGCCAACATTGTTATTATAAGGAAGAGGAAAAGCTGAGAGACTCATTTAAACCATTGGGGGTAGTTGTACCTAAGGTGACTATCCACTTTGCCTTCCTCTGTGCCAGAAGATTTTTGGTATTACCACCTCCAATCCCTGTATGGATGAAATCAATCACCCTAATCATTACCGCCTTAGGGTCACAATTGTGGCGACTCCTAAAATGATTTTGAGCTCCAAGAGGTCAACTACTGTCTTGGCTGCGCCAATGTCCCACACATGCTCTTGGACCCTCACTCTATCAGTGAACAGTTGCATGTGGCATAATAGACCACATTGGTGCTGCCTCATGATATCCAATGTTTTATTTTAAACTGTCAATCCCCACTGGCGGAGTCAAACGTTTTGCAGCGCAGGACATTGGTGCAGACAAGAAAGTGGCCCCATGGGAAACACTCCACAGACGGTTTAATGATCAGAGAAAGTTATTTTTTTCCATGACATAGTGGCTTTTGACCAGTAGATCTTTTAAATTCCTAGCTCTCCTAGGTTTCATCAATGGCAGATCTCCTAAGATGGAGCTGAAGGAGAGCTCAGTTTTAAGTATGGGCCAGTGTTCCTTCAAAATGGCTCGAATATTATCCCCTTCGTTATTGTAAGTTGAAATAAACCTGATTTTGTTATTACCCGTGTCTTCATTCATTAGTTTATGTTGATAAAGTATTTGTGATCTGGGGGAAGTCTTTCCTCTGTTATAGACTTTTTTGATATTTCGCCGGTTATATCCTCTCTGCTCAAACCTGGATCTTAGTTCTTGTGCTTGTCTCTGCAGCCCCCAACTGTCAGGGTTATCTTGGCTGGTTATCAAAAATAGAGTGGTCCACACGCCGTATTTTTTAATTATTTAAAATTATAATTTAAAAAAACTGCATGGGGTCCCCCCTTTTTTGACAACCAGCCAAGCTAAAGGAGACAGTTGGGGGCTGGTAGTCTCAGCTGACATCAAGCCCAAGGTTTGTTAATGGAGAGGTGTCTATCAGACACACACAGAGTAAAGTCGTTTAATTGAAATAAACACACAGAACAAAATCCTTTAATTGAAATGATCACTCCCCATCCTCTTTTCCCCATTTATTACTGTAAAATTAAAAATAATTAATCACCATATTCCTCACCTGTCTGCCGATAATCCATATGTCCCACGATGTGCTCTAACTCTGCTACATATCTGGTTGTATAGCTGAGCGGTGGCATGATGCGACCATTCAACTGTGCATCCAGGAGACAATGAGCTGAGCGTGAGAACTCTGCTTCAGTGCCGAACGGTGACGTCAATAAGGTGAGCAGAGTTCATAGCCAATGAACTCAGGTCACCTTACTGATATCAGAGCTCGGTACTGAAGCTAAGTTCTCACGCTTATATAATTCTCCTTGATGCATGGCTGAGCGGTTGCATCATGCCACCAATCAGAAATGCATCCAGATGTAGCAGAGTTGGAGCATGTCGTGGGACATATGGATTATCGGCGGACAGGTGAGGAAAATAGTGTTTTGTTATTTTTAATTTTACATTAATAAATGGGTAAAAGAGGTTTGTTTAATTAAAGATCTTTGTTCTGTGTGTGTTTTTTAGCTTAAAGGGGTATTCCCATCTCCAAGATCCTATCCTAATATGTAGTATGTGTAATAATAATAATATTAGCAAATACCTCCAATTAGAAATGTAATATAGTATTTTTGATTCGCTATGCCACTTACCTCATGTGCAAGCAATACAGGATCTTAGGTATCCATGGTTACGACCACTAGCAGCTAGCTAACTAACAATCACTTTATCAGTGGACGTAACCATGGATATCTAAGGTCCTGCAATACCTGCAAATGAGGAAAGAGACATAGTGAATCAAAAATACTATACTACATTTCTAATTGGAGGTATTTGCTAATATTATTATTACACCTACTACATATTGGGATAGGATCTTGGAGATGGGAATACCCCTTTAAACTTACGGGTTAGTAATGGGGGTGTCTGATAGACGACTCTCCATTACTAACCACTGGACTTTATGTCAGCTGACATTACAAAGCTGAAATTAACCCCAAAAATATTACCTCACTTGTCACCGCACCAGGGCAAGTGGGAAGAGCCAGGCAGAACGCCAGAATTGCGCATCTAATAGATGCACCATTTCTGGGGCGGCAGTGGTCAATATCCATGGCCCCTTCCCAGTCTGAGAATACTAGCCCCCATCTGTCTGCCTTAGCTTAGCTAGTTGTCAAAAATGGGGGTGACCGCTCGCCGTTTTTTTAAATAATTTATTTAAATAATTAAAAAAAACAGTGTAGGACCTCTCTATTTTTTTTATAACCAGCCAAGATAACACTGACAGCTGGGGTCTGCAGCCCGCAGCTGTCAGTTTTACTTGCATTGGTTATCAAGAATAGACGACACCGCACGTCTCTTTTTTTTTTTTTTTTTTTTTAACTGTTTCGGCCAATCACAGCCATGCCAATACTTGACATGGCTGTGATTAAGCCAGAAGTGCCCACACAGGAAAGCTTGTTGATTGGCTGCACCGCAGCCTTACAACAAGCTTTGTTCGGGCAGCTGAACCGGAACAGTAACACAGACTTCATGGAGAAGTCAGTGTTCCGGGTTCGTACACAGACACTAGGTGTTTGGTATGGACCCTGAACTTTACCGTTTGGGTTCGCCCATCCCTACTTAACAGCTCATTCACATATTAAAAAAAACTTCTGGATATCTCTCGAATAAGACACCAGATCGCAGATCTCAAGGTGTCATTTTATTCAGCTTCCTATGAACTACATGCCCATATAAATGGCTTAATAGGGTTAATCCTACTGACAGATTCCCTTTAGATAGCTTGAAATGGGTTCAATACAGTCCTAGGAGACTTCAGAGTGTTACATACATCTTTTCCAGGGAATTAGAGGCTTTTAAAGGGGTTGTCCTAAAAGAAGGACAATTTAGTGAAAGAAAGACAACCCCTTCTTAAACTAAATGTTCAGCCCTGATAAAATAATAAAGCCTATACTCACCTACCATGCCGGCTCCGTTCCAGCACTGTCAGCACTTGCAGTCTCGAGGCTGTGATGTGGTGGAATGACACGTGAAGCTCGGTGCCCTATCAGCGCTAGTGTCACTGCCCCTGCCTTCGTACGGACTGAACATGAAGAGGAAGCCAGGGCTACCTGATCCTGGCCTAGTAGTGAACAACCCCTTTAAGTATTGCATTGAATCAATTTGCTACAAATCTATTTTTTTTCCATTTTTAACAGATTTTGCTGCTGAAATTGCAGTGAAATTTGATAGAATAGGATCTCATACAGGATAAGATCTCATTCACAATGGTGGTACTATAATGTGCTGCATATCTGACTAATGTGGATGTACCCTTATTAATCTGAAAGAAACACACATGGAGTCCCCTACAACTCTATGCACAAGACGTAACACAAATACATGATATACTGGATGGTATATCATCAAGATAAACCTTTGCTATTCCGAGTAAGTAGCCTTATAAGAAACTTTCATTAAAGGTGTTGTCCAGGACTTTTATTTTTCTCTTATGGGCCTAAGAACTTACAAGCAGGTAGTTGCTAACTATCGTGTGCAGCGCCATTCTCTGTGGGCACAGAGCAGTCACTCTCCTGTAAGCAATTTCTGCAGCTTTCGTTGACGTCACGTCGACAGACCAGCAGATCCTCTTTTCTGTTCACGAAGCCTGACTGCCAATCTTATGCTGAATGACAGCCAGATCCCCGCTGCATAACTGCAGTTGGTAATGACGCCCTGTCGATAGAGTAGCCCAGAAGAGGAAGAATTGCTCTGATGACGGGAAGCAGAAGCGTTGGCAGGAGCAGTCTGTGATCGCTCTGAGCTGGTGTGGGACAGAGCAGGTAGGTAGTTGACAATTACCCGCCTGTCAGTTCTTAGCCCCATGAGGAAAAATTAAATAATTATGGATAACACCTTTAATTTAAAATCAATGTGACATCTAGAAATCACTATAATCTCTTGGCTGTTTCTGTATCAAGTTGTAAAACCAAGTTGAGTTGGACAAAAATACCTTTTCATGTCTCATTTTAAAACCATGTTTTTTTGTTGTGAAAATACTGTAGCATTTCAGAGTAAAACCTATTAGTAAAGTGGCAGCCTGTTGGTATTTCATGCAGCCTATGTATAAGTTTGCTGACTGATTCTCCCTTTGAGTTCACTAGATAAATAAACATTGTCTTATAGTGCCATCTAGTGTTGGAAATGACTAGGTACACTGTAGGTTGATTCCTGCAATTCAGACAGCATACATCAGTTTGCTCCAATCATGTACAAATAATTCACTTTTGTCAGCTCGGGTAATGCATAATCACTGAGAAATAATTTAATTATTTGTTTTTGTCACGTCGGTTAACTAACTCGCTGACCCGTAAAGCTCCAAAAAATGCAAAACCAAAAGCACCAGTAAAAAGGGAAGCCTCGAAAGTGGAGGAGTAAATGACAAAACTGGAGGTGATGGGACACTTAAGCAGCTGGAATGCGCTGGGTCTTCTACTTTCCTCTAGGGTGTGTACCCTTCTCCAGCTCCTGATGGCCTGTCGAATGATGAATGACTTTGTGATATCTGACCAGCCATGTAGATGGAGATTGAAGTTTAAACCAGAGAGCCACTTCTGAGCTACCATACCTGAGACCACGATACTATGAAGGTGAAGTAAATACTGGATAGTAACCTCCAAACTAACAGAATCTCATGACAAAACAGGTCTATTAAGCACAAAATCATACCACAATCTCCACACCTTTCAGTAAGCTTGCCATGTCAACAAGACCACCAATGGCAGCACCAGCGTCATCAATTGTTCTCCACCACTTCCCACATGAGAGATGGATAGGGGTGACCCTCCGCTTGGGCATTGGGACAAAGCACTCGGAATCTCTTCCAATCGAACTGAGAAAGAGAATCAGCAATGACATTACTCGCCCCCAGAACGTGACGAGACTGAAACCAAATGTTAAAAACCAAGCAGGACTAAAAATCTAATCAATTTTATATCTGGGAGGGATGAAGATGCTAGGTGATTAATGGAATGGCCAACACTCATGTTATTGGACCAAAAGGAAATTTGTTTATTCCTAAGCAAATGCCCCCAAATAGAAATGGCTGCAACAATGGGAAACAATTTTAGCAAAGTTAGAATTTTTGTCCAACCCCTGGAGTGTCAGGATTCTGTTCTGCACACCATTGCTTCCCAAAAATTACACCAAAACCCGATGAACTAGTTGCATCGGAAAAAAGTGATAGAGCATTTTTAAACGATACCGGGGATTAAAAACAGGTATGACCATTGTGAAGACACAGGGGTTTCCGTAGCGTAATACTACTCAGACAACACAGGGTGAAAACAGTGTGGCAATACTTTATTGAACCAAAAAATGGACAATAAACAGATAAAACCGTCCCAGCAAATACCCAACATGGTACAACATTACACAGTCCTCTCCCTTCCGCTGGCTTGCTTGGGATAGATCAGCTGCAATTTTGGGAATTCTAGGACCAACTACCTCAATCATTGGCCCCCCGCTTCTGGCAGGCCCCCACAGAGAGAAGGTAGCGGCAAGCTTAGACAGCTAGCAGTCCATCGAGGTACAAGTCCAGTAGACCCGAGGGTCCCACCCTGGCCTCTCCGGGAGTTTCCATGGGGCCAGATGACCAGCTGGTCCCAATCTGGCTTCTCCGAATGTCTCCATGGGTTCCAGGTGACCGAAGGGTCCCACCTGGCAACCCCAAACAACATATCCATGGGGCCATGTGACTTCATCATCCCAACCTGGTCTCCCCAAATGTATCCATGGGCTTTCTGATGGTCAATGGAGCAGATCCGTATCTTTCCAGTCGCGACCATATACCCTTAGGCTGAAATCATGTAGAATCCAAATCTGTGTCTCTTTGGTTAAAGCCATGCTTCCAAGCTGATGGTCTGAGAGAGTCTCTGATCTTTGATTCTCCTTGTAAAGTCTCTTTCCAATCTCTGTTTCAAATCTCCCCGCTACAAAGACACATGTCCCTTAAAATAGTTACAGTTGTCCTTTCAAGTACACATTCACAGGTAAGAGGTTAGGGAGGACATTACTCACATGGCTCAGGTCTCATTGTTTGAGGTAATCTATTTACATACAGTGTTGGCCAAAAGTATTGGCACCCCTGCAATTCTGTCAGATAATACTCAGTTTCTTCCTGAAAATGATTGCGGCACGGTGGTGCAGTGGTTAGCACTGCAGCCTTGCAGCACTGGGGTCCTGGGTTCAAATCCCACCAAGGACAACATCTGCAAGGAGTTTGTATGTTCCCCCCATGTTTGCATGGGTTTCCTCCAGGTTCTCCAGTTTCCTCCCACACTCCAAAGACATACTGATAGGGAATCTAGATTGTGAGCCCCAATGGGGACAGCGACAATAATGTATGTAAAGCGCTGCGGAATATGCTAGCGCTATATAAAAATAAAGATTATTACTATTATTAATCACAAATTCTTTGGTATTATTATCTTCATTTAATTTGCTTGCAAGGAAAAAACACAAAAGAGAATGAAGCAAAAATCAAATCATTGATCATTTCACACAAAACTTCAAAAATGGGCCAGACAAAAGTATTGGCACCCTCAGCCTAATACTTGGTTGCACAACCTTTAGCCAAAATAACTGCGAACAACCGCTTCCGGTAACCATCAATGAGTTTCTTACAATGCTCTGCTGGAATTGTAGACCATTCTTCTTTGGCAAAATGCTCCAGGTCCCTAATATTTGAAGGGTGCCTTCTCCAAACTGCCATTTTGAGATCTCTCCACAGGTGTTCTATGGGATTCAGGTCTGGACTCATTGCTAGCCACCTTAGAAGTCTCCAGTGCTTTCTCTCAAACCATTTTATACTGCTTTTGGAAGTGTGTTTTGGGTCATTGTCCTGCTGGAAGACCCATGACCTCTGAGGGAGACCCAGCTTTCTCACACTGGGCCCTACATTATGCTGCAAAATTTGTTGGTAGTCTTCAGACTTCATAATGCCATGCACACGGTCAAGCAGTCCAGTGCCAGAGGCAGCAAAGCAACCCCAAAACATCAGGGAACTTCCGCCATGTTTGACTGTAGGGACCGTGTTCTTTTCTTTGAATGCCTCTTTTTTTTTCCTGTACACTCTATGTTGATGCTTTTTCCCAAAAGCTCTACTTTTGTCTCATCTGACCAGAGAACATTCTTCCAAAACGTTTTAGGCTTTCTCAGGTAAGTTTTGGCAAACTCCAGCCTGGCTTTTTTATGTCTCGGGGTAAGAAGTGGGGTCTTCCTGGGTATCCTACCATACAGTCCCTTTTCATTGAGATGCCGACGGATAGTACGGGTTGATACTGTTGTACCCTCGGACTGCAGGGCAGCTTGAACTTGTTTGGATGTTAGTCGAGGTTCTTTATCCACCATCCGCACAATCTTGCGTTGAAATCTCTTGTCAATTTTTCTTTTCCGTCCACATCTAGGGAGGTTAGCCACAGTGCCATGGGCTTTAATCTTCTTGATGACACTGCGCACGGAAGACACAGGAACATTCAGGTCTTTGGAGATGGACTTGTAGCCTTGAGATTGCTCATGCTTCCTCACAATTTGGTTTCTCAAGTCCTCAGACAGTTCTTTGGTCTTCTTTCTTTTCTCCATGCTCAATGTGGTACACACAAGGACACAGGACAGAGGTTGAGTCAACTTTAATCCATGTTAACTGGCTGCAAGTGTGATTTAGTTATTGCCAACACCTGTTAGGTGCCACAGGTAAGTTACAGGTGCTGTTAATTACACGAATTAGAGAAGCATCACATGATTTTTCAAACCGTGCCAATACTTTTGTCCACCCCCTTTTTTAGGTTTGGTGTGGAATTATATCCAATTTGGCTTTAGGGCAATTCTTTTTGTGTTTTATCATTGAAGACAAATTAAATGAAGATAAAAGAATTTGTGATTGCAATCATTTTCAGGAAGAAACTGAGTATTATCTGACAGAATTGCAGGGGTTCCAATACTTTTGGCCACCACTGTATATCCATCTGAACTAACAATCCTGAGGAGTAAGCCAGCTGCATATAATCAGTGCTAGGCAGGAGTTAGGCAGGCAGGCAGTGTATGTGGCAGACTACAGTGCATATAGCGCAAGTGGGTCCATTGAACGTCCTGTCTGCTGCTGCTGTAATAATTACAGATATTTGTAGACATAGCCCCAGATATCAGGGGCCAGTGCAATTTTTTTTTATCTTAATCCTGGTTATTTGCTTAAAAAGCAATCCAGAGTACATAATTTTTCTGCTCCATTTGCTTGTTAGCACTGCAGAATACAGCCAGATCTGTTCCATATTTCAGCAATAAAAATCCAGAAATTTGAACTGAACTTGCAAAATATTGGCCTCCTTTTCCATTCTGTTTCAGTGTGTCAGTCAAGCTATTGACACTAGGTGTCTGTGAAGAATAGTATTAGTAAATTACAGGCCTGCTATTTAAAATTGTGGTTCTCTGTCAGACGTATCACATATAACTGCGTTCCAAAATCAGCCATTTCTCGTGAACGTGGAAAATATGTCCTCCATTTAAAATGGGTAAGGTGCGTGGCAAGGGACGTGGAAGTGGACGTAATGGCGCATTTAGAGGCCGAGGCAGAGGACGTGGCTGTGGGCAAGCTGAATTTGTACCACAACAAACACCCACATCTTATAGCTCAACCTTCCTGTTCCAATTACAAGGGGACCGCAGTACACCACTATTGAACACAGCGCAGTGTCAAAAGGTTGTTGGTTGGATAGCAGATAATGCTTCCAGTCACTTTGCCATTACCACCACCCTGTCTTCCACACGGTCAAGTCTTAGTAGCCGTGAGTCTGGACCGCATATTCCTCACCCTGATCCTCCTTCCTCGCACCATGCCGAGTGCCCGGAGACAACTGATCCCACACTTGGATACTCAGAAGAGCTGTTCACTTTTCCATTTTTACAAGGAATGGTTGGTGATATCAACTTCCTGTTTGTGGCACATTAGTATATGGGAGGGGGAAAACTTTTCCAGATGGGTGGTGATCATGGCGGCCATTTTGGATCCAACTTTTATTTTTTTCAATGGGAAGAGGGTCATGTGACACATCAAACTTATTGAGAATTTCATAAGAAAAACAAAGGTGTGCTTGGTTTTGATGTAACTTTATTCTTTCATGAGATTTTTACAAGTTTACGACCACTTATAAAATGTGTTGGATTGTCAATGCAACCCTCTTTTCCGACTCTTGACACACTGATAGCAACACTGTAGAAGAAATGCTAGCACAGGCTTCCAGTATCCGTTGTTTCAGATGCTGCACATCTCGTATTTTCACAGCATAGACAATTGCCTTCAGATGACCCCAAAGATAAAAGACTAAGGGCGTCAGATCGGGAGACCTTGGTGGCCATTCAACTGGCCCACAAAGGCCAATCCAATTTCCAGGAAACTGTTCATGTAGGTATGCTCGGACCTGACACCCATAAAGTGGTGGTGCACCATCTTGCTGGAAAAACTCATGGAACGTGCCATCTTCAGTGCATAAAGAGGGCAACACATCATCATGTAGCAATTTTAGATATCCAGTGGCATTGAGGCTTCCATTGATGAAGAATGGCCCCACTATCTTTGTACCCCATATACCACACCATACCATCAAGATACGAGATGTGCGGCATCTGAAACAACGGATACTGGAAGCCTGTGCTAGCATTTCTTCTGCGGTCTTGCTATCAGTGTGTCAAGTGTGGGAGAAGAGGGTTGCATTGACAATCCAACACAATGGGCAGCACTTTGAACACATTTTATAGGTGGTCATAAACTTGTAAAAAACTAATGATAGAATAAAGTTACGTTAAAACCAAGCACACCATTGTTTTTCTTATGAAATTCCCAATGAGTTTGAGGTGTCACATGACCCTCTTCCCATTGAAAAAAATAAAGTTAGATCCAAAATGGCCTACTTCAAAATGGCCGCCATGGTCACCACCCATTTGGAAAAATTTTCCCCCTCCCATATACTAATGTGCCACAAACAGGAAGTTGATATCGGCAACCATTCCCATTTAATTTAGGTGTATCCATATAAATGGACCGCCTTGTAGATTCGGGCCTCTCGCCCGGACAGCTTCAAGCGAGTCAAGAGGAGAACACGTGTATCGATGCCCAAATATTGGAGCAGCCACGGTCACATGAAGGCAATGGTGGTAAAGTGCAATTGCAGAAGTGGATGATGATGATGAGACACAATTGCCTTAAAGTCAGGAGGAGTACCAGAGTGCGGAAGTGGAAGACGAGGTGGTGGATGATATCGTAACTGACCCAACCTGGCAGGGGGACATACAGAACGAGGACAGCAGCACACAGGGGGAGTGAGGCGTAGCACCAAAACAGGTAAGAAGAAGTGTAGCACCCCGAGGGTTCGGTTGCTACAGGAGTATTGCACCTCATCCAGAGGTGTGATATTCCACTGCCAGGTAAGGATGGAGAGTGGACCAGGGCTCAGTTAGCTGTACACACACACACACACACACACCCCATTTCCGGGGGATAGCTCGACGGTGCATGTCCCTGGCTGGAGTGGGGAAGGGGAAGAGAACCCAGTGGTGTAGGAGCAGAAAGGGGGTGGTTTCTGGGAGCACAGGAAGGAGCTCATTGGGTGCAGGTCACCTGAGCTCAGACACAGAGAAGCAGATAAAAGGTGGGGGCCATCTTAGGAGGGAGTTCAGTCAGAGCAGAAGGGAGAGAGAGCTGACAGGGAGCAGCGGCTCAGGCTGAGCTCAGCTCCAGGAGGCAGGCCTAGAGAAAAGGCCGGGGCCGGAGAGGAGAAGAGGAGAAGGAGAAGGAAGGAAGGAGGAGAGACAGAGGAGTGGAAAGGCTCCAGAAACAAGAAGGCAGAAGGGACCTTAAGAGTGCAGAACGGCCAGCAACCGTTGCATACCCGCATTCTACCGGGTGGAAGGGTCAGGCCGTGGAAGGGTACCGGATCCCTAAGTTGGTGGAGGCGAATCTACCCTCAGCCAAGAACTGGAGGTTGTGACCATTTATTGGTGCGACCCCCCGCTAAACCTGCTAGGAAGGCACCATATAGGATAGCGGGAAGTGAAGGCCAACGCTTACCCGACATGGTCCTCGGTAGCCGGACAGAAGTCAGGACACTGGTTGGGCCCTAGAGGCCAGAGAAAGGACAGAAGGGGGTCCTGTGACATACTCCTGAATTGCCTGGGGGTTGACCGAGCTCCTCACCTGGTGGACGCAGCACGGCTCGGGCAGTCCTTGCTGACAGAAGTGACTTGGATAACAACTGTGAGTAAAAGACCCTGGACTGCATCATTGGACTCTGTGTGATTTCTGCTGCGCCTGCACCATCTCCCCCTGCATCCACCTACACTGCCCTGAGGCTACACTCCTCCCGTGGCGAGTTATCCTACCCCTGTGCTGCACACGAACACCAGCCTCAGCGGTCTGCCTCGAAGCGGCGGTTATCCCTGACCGCAATCCACGGGTGGCGTAGTCGGACATAATAACCACCATAAACATAGACTGCACGTGGTTTGACCACCCTGAGCCACGGGACCGGGTTGCCACTACTACTCCCCAGCGACACACAGAGACCCGGTTACGGGTACCCCATGGCCCAGGGGGCGAGTCAGAAGCACTGTGGTGGCCGCAGACACAAGGCAGGAAAGCGTTCCTCATAACGCCAACACGACAGAAGTTGCCAGTACAACTGTTAGGTCTTCCCATGTCTGGTTGTTTTTTAAAGACTCTGCAGATAACCTCAAAAGGCCACTCTCTACTAGCACCATCAGCAAGCACGTCCACGTCCTTGTCCCAGCGCAGTGTTCAGTTGTCCCTACCCCAGTCCTTGGAACGCAAGTGCAAATATGCAACCAATGACCCAAACTACTAAACTCACACATTTTGCGAATGCTTGCGCTTGAAATGTTCCCTTTTAGGCTCGTGGAGAGGGAAGCTTTCCGCAATCTGATGGTGGCAGTCGTCCCTCGGTACTCGGTCCCCAGCCACCACTATTTCTCCTGGTGTGCCGTCCCTGCATTGCACGAGCACATGTCCCACAACATTAGCCGGGCCCTCAACAACGCAGATACTGGCAAAGTCCACCTACCCACGGACACGTGGACAAGTGCTTGGGAGCAGGGACGGTACATCTCGCTGACAGCACACTGGGTTAATATAGTGGAAGCCAGGACCCAGTCGGAACACGTCCACCCGACGCCGAGGATTGCGGGCCCTGTGTCAATCAGGGTTGCCCCCCACATTCTACAGCTCCTGCACCTCCTCCTCCTCTTCAGCCTCCATCTCTGAAATGAGCACATCAGTCACAAGCTGGAAGCACTGCAGCACTGCCTCGGCCAATTGGCAACAGGCTGTGCTGAAGCTTACATGCTTAGCTGACAAACCACACAACGCTGAAGAGTTGTAGACAGCTCTGAAAGACGCGGCAGATCTGTGTCTGACACCGCTGACCCTACAGCCAGACATGGTCGTGTGTGACAATGAGGAAAAGGAGGACGAAGAACAGGAGCTAGTTTCCTGCACTATAGACGGTACTACCTGCACAACTGTCATACCGTCTGTTCAGCGTGGATGGCCTGAGGACAGGGAGGAGGAGGAGAGCATGGCCAGTCATCCTCTTGGTGAGGACATGGAAGTCTTGCTTGTTAGCAGTCTGGCACGCATGGGTGAGTTTATGTTATGCTGCCTTTCCTGTGACCCTCGCGTTGTCCAAATTTTGGGTGACATTCATTACTGGTTGGTGACACTTCTAGACCCATGCTACATGGAGAGATTTTTGTCTCTTATTCCCATGCAGGACAGGCCTAATAAAATGGTGCAGTATGAGAAGGCCCTTGTTGCGGAATTATTTAAAAAATTCCCTTCTGAAAATGCTGGCGGCAGAGGTCACGGTTCGTTGGACAACCAAGGAGTACAGGCGAGAGAGACATAAATGCAATCCAGCAGAGGCAGGGAAACACTGTCAAAGTTCTGGGACAGTTTTCTCAGACCCTGCCATCGCACAGACACTGAGGCGCGGGGTACTCTCCCAAGGAGGGAAAAGTTTTGGAAGATGGTGAGGAAGTACCTGGCCGACCTTATCAACGTCCTCCGTGATTCATCTGTGCCTTTTAACTATTGGGTATCCAAGCTGGACAAGCAGCGTGAATTGGCTCTCTATGCCTTGGAGGTCCTGGCCTGCCCTGCTGCTAGCGTTTTGTCAGAGCGAGTTTTTAGTTCCGCCGGTAGAATTATAACTGATAGGCGCATCCGCCTGTCAACTGAAAATGCTGACAAGCTGACTCTTATAAAAATGAACAAGGGCTAGATTGAGCCAGACTTCTCAACACCACTGAATGATAGCAGCGTAACATAAACTCAAATACAATGTTTTTTTTAGGGAGGTCTAACTCTATTCCCATGCACCTCTGTCTTCACACCCAGTCATGGGTATACACTTCCTGATTTTGTCTATTTGCTCTTGTCCTCCTCCTTCTCCTCATCCTCCACCATATCACCACCATATCTACCATATCACCATATCTACGTCTCTTGCAAGGGACATTGAAGTGCCTCCAAATTTTTGGCAGCCGTTGCATTCACTGCATAGGCAAACAGTATGGGAGACTCACTTCCTAATAATGGGAACATTGTTTTCAGGAGGCCATCCGACCTCTACGTCTCTTGCAAGGGGCATTGGAGTTCCACTAAATTTTTAGCAGCCGTTGCATTCACTGCATAGGCAAACAGTATTGGAGACCCACTCCTTTTTTAATGGGAACATGTCGTACTCATTACTGTAGCCCAGCTCTATGTGTCTTTAAATTGTTAGTAGGGTTTTTCCTAACCATTGGACTCACTGCATACCCTATAACTGGATAGCAGACCCTCTCTTTTCTAATGGGAATATGTTGTTACTGTGGCCCAGCTCTATGTGTCTTTAAATTGTTAGTGGGGTTTTTCCTAAATTTTGGTCGCTGTTGGAGTCACTGCATACCCTATAACTGGATAGCAGACCCTCTCCTTTCTAATGGGAACATGTCATTACTGTAGCCCAGCAAAATGTGTCTTTAAATTGTTAGTAGGGTTTTTCCTAAATTTTGGAAGCCATTGGACTCACTTCATACCCTATAACTGGATAGCAGACCCGCTCCTTTCTAATGGGAACATGTCGTTTCTGAGGTCCACCTCTATGTCTTTAAATTGTTATTGGGTTTTTTCCCAAATTTTGGCAGCCATTGCAGTCACTGCATGGGCATTACCAGTATAGGAGATACACTCCTTTATAATGGAAACATTTTTTTTACTGAGACCCTCCTCTATGTCTCTTCAAAGGGGTATTGGTGTGCGTCCAAATTTTTGGCAGCTCTTGCAGTCACTGAATACGCAATAACAGTATAGGAGACCCACTCTTTAATATTGGCAGCAACAAAGCATAGCCGACTGCTGGCCCTTTAACAATAGTAAGGCTGTAAAAATAGTGTTTGTGACTTTCACAATCCCTCCTTCATAAATAAAACAGGATGTGTCTGATAATGTTTCAGACGCCACACGGCCATATAACGTTGTAAAATGTTAAAATGACATTTCCTGGTGAATGCATTTGGCTTGGTTGAAAGCAATGTAAAAGTGCAAAAACGCATCAAAAACGCTACGTGTGAACATAGCCCAAGGTGTGGAGGAGCATTTTTGTTTTTGGTTATTTATTTTGCCTTATAAGTTATTATCCTGGAAAGGATGTTCCTTAACATATTTTCCAGGAAAATCCATTTTAGTTTTGTTTTTGTATGTTTTATTGTGAGTCCATAAAAGTGTTGCAATACCTCTGATAACGTTGTTGACAGCAGTGACCTGGGAGTCAGGAATGCTTCCAGGTGTCTTCCTCATGCTGTTCCCATGTCATTTGAGCACTGTTCCCATCGATTTGGGCAAATTTTAGTCCCTCTGCAGATCGCCGAGGGGAGCCGCCGGAAAAATGCTCGAGTTTCCCATAGACTTACATTGGGCTCGTTACTCGGACCGAGCACTCAAGCATTCCAATTTGCTCGACCAGAGCAATGAGTACTGAAGCATTTCAGTGCTCACTCATTACTAGTGAGGAAGTCTAATAACTCTAGTAGAAAGAGAAAAAATCCTACCCAAGGGCATAATCCGACATGTGAAAACGAGTAAGCCTAACAATGACTGCATTTGATGAAGGGTGACACTCCTGACCGAGCAAAATCCCATTATCAAAGACAGTAATTTTGAGATTTTTACCTTTGGAAGCTGATAAAATATTTTCACTGAATCAATTTAAATTCCCAAAAAGGATGACTTAGTGACTGGGCCATGGGATTTTTTATTGGACAGCAGAACCCCAAAATGGGACAAGAGACAAGAAAAAGTGTCCAATAAAAATTGACACGAACTGGAATCCTGTGGGCCAACAAAAAGGAAATCATCAAAATAATGAATAATAAAAGGGGTGCATGTGTCACATACTTTACAACTCAATCCAGGAAATAAGTGAATAGCTCAAAATAGTAACAAGAAATAGAGCAACCCAAAGGAAGACACGTGTCATAATAGTAATAACCTTCTACAACCTAAAACAACTTAAAAGGTGATGGCAGTCCGGGTGAACCGGAAGGAGACGGAAGTCCAACTCAATGTCAGATTTCGCCATTAAGGCCCCGGGGCCTGCTGTTCTCATTAAGGTGAGAATGTAAAAAAAAACATATGTTTTTGACACATTTTCTTCTGGGATGCCATTGTTAACCGACGAGCCTTTGGGATGGGAAGGGTGATGGATTAAACAAAACTTTCCAACTTCCTTTTTGGGAACCATTCCAAATGGGAAAGTTTGTAAAATGTAAAACGTGGCGCAAAGGGGCTTGCAATTTTGCCCATAGATATTTCCTTTTGTTATTTTTTGGTTAACATGAAGAAAAGCCCTAGCTGATTTTAAGTTCGTTGAAAAATATGGCTCCTTGCTGAAAGAGAAGGGGATAAAGAAACCAGAGGTTAAACCAAACCGCAACTGGGCTCCTGCTTCTTTAGTGGGGTACAGATCAAGCCACAGCTCCATCGCGATTACGCTCACTGGGGTTCTTAAGCTCTGGTTGACTAGGGGGTTTAGTTTGCAATTTTGTTGAAGGACAGGAACACTTGGCTGCAGCATGGGGGACTCCATAAGTGGAACACTCGTGTTTGTATTTGCAGAGCCCATAGAAAAAGTAGTGACCCTCATTAAACAGCCAGCACCTACAGGGTCTACGGACGGCCACTGACCCTGTGCTGGATGAATGAAATGAATGAAAGGAGTTGCAGCCTTTTGGGTCAACACGAGGCAAAACCATGTGTCTGTGACTTTAACCCCCCAATCCAACTGAGGTTGGAGGGATAAACGCTGACGGAATTCCTCATCATAACACCACCAGGTGCTACCCCTGTGGGCTTTGTAGGAATTGTAAATAATGTCCAGGTAAATGAACATTTCTGAACAGTGTTCAGTATGCTTTTGACCCATGACACAATCGATGAAAAAAAAGGCCTGTAACCAATTAAATGTTTTTTGTGACCTTTGGTTTATGCTCAAAAGGCCTTTCTGCAGCACGCTTTTCTTTGTCCACTGTATGCTGATTGGTGGAAACTAGAGACCAAAAATAGCGGTGTGATGCTGCAGAAAAAAGAATCTTTATGTATGCTAGCACGGACAAGGGGGGGAGGGTGTTTGATTTGTGGAGTTTTGACCTAATAATAAAGGATTAACCTGAATTTTATTGTTGTGAGGGTTTGCAATTTTGCTGACCCAAAGTCGTGTTAAGATCTGACGCTATTCCTGAGCGATCTCCCCAATCACCTGAATATTGGCACTCACCGCTAACTTGAGGGACAGAAGGAACCATAGGAAATGGAACTGTCTGTGAATGAACGTGACATGGACGTTGACTTGTTCCGGAGGATCTGGAGCGGCGGAACAAATGCCTGCTATGCCTATCGTGATTTCGACTGGGAGGTCTGCGAAGAATGGGACTGCAAGAGGTTGATGGGGATGAGGATCCAGTGGTGCAGTTACCACACCCAATACAACACCGACTCTTGGCCGGGGATCCAGCACCCGCCGCTCATGACCAAAGCAGGCATCTGTAAAGGAGGATGAGAGGAGGGAAGTAAGTAGAATGGCACCTCCACGTTGCCCCTGCGACAGGGAAGATGTGCGTCAGCCACGGGAACACAGTGATGATGGGTGGGCATGGATAAGTCCGGGGCGCTCTCACATCTCATGCGCATTCCCCATGATGTCGCTATGTCAGGATACAAGGACTTTGGCGAGCAGAATCCCCTTGCTGAACGCCAGCCGACGGGAGGCTGTGCCCGAGCCTCAGGAGGGTTGTAGCTCTGCTCACCCAACAAAGAGGTAAGCCAAGAGTCTACTTCCCTCCGGAACCTGTCCCTGATCACAGCAGCAAGGGTGTCAGCCATGAGCAGTACAATGACTCTCACCAGTAATACAAATGACCAGAAAAGGCAGTGAAAAGACCTATAAAGGGGGGTGAGTGGGAGGAGAACGAAATCATTGGCTGGCCACGAAAGGAGTTGGGGGTAACAGACATGGGACAAATCTTAACCGTTTACAACAGTCAAAAACTGTAATGCCCTACTAAGCTGTTGTTGATTCTTTAAATGTATCCAAAATAGTTCTAGCACATATTTACTAAGGTTGCTGCACCTGTATTCAGGTGGGCTTTGCTCAAATATTCTGATGCGAAGTGTAACCACAATTCATGACAGTTTTTTTGTTGTTAATATATGGTCCAAGGTGAGACAATTTAAACTTCTCATAAGACACAAATGTCTTAACTTTGTTTAAGTTGCACCGAATCTATAATGAAGTCTGGGTCACTATGATAAATTTGGTGAATCTTCAAACTGCATGGACTAAGTCTACACTAACTACAGTTGTGGTCAATATTATTGGCATGTACCCCTAAATATTAAATAAGTACTTCCCATCAATTTTTACTGCAGAAACCTGTGCAATGTTAGTGTAGTGTCAGTGCGTTAATACACTCACCAATTGCCATCTTCTCTGATATCCAGTACAGCTACGGTCCACTGTCAGTCATGTTACAGCTATTCTGATTTGCAAGTTCACATTGCGCTCTGTGTATGAGCTGGAAATCTCTTTTACAGTATAAGTCTTTAGAGTCTGATGTTCCATAGTCTTACACTGTAAAAGCCACTTGCAGCTGATACAAAGACCCCAATGTGAGACAGCAAGTGGAATAGCTGTCACATTACCAAGAAGAAGACTGTAGCGGTATTCGAAACTGGAGAAGATTGTGATCGGTGAGTATACTAACATATTTTAATACATGTAGATTTACACAGGTTTGAGAAATAAGTAGATGATTACAAGTGTGTCTTTAAGTACACCATATAAAATACCTCCTGAAATTAAGTGTTTAATGAAACTGCTTGGATATACAAAAACTCATGCACTATATCGACAAAAGTATTGGAAAAAAACGTGGATTTTCCGCGCGGCTGATGAAATGATGAATAGGTCCATGAACCACAGAACGGTGTTAAATTGCAGTTTTTTTATCGACGCGTTTCGAAGAAGATACACTCCGTCCTCAGGATTCAACCACATGTGATATATGCCTGGAAAACATTACCTGCTTGACTGTATTTTGCCATTGATGGAGGGGAGATAATGGGGTTGTTTTTAGGGGTCTGCCTATTCCCCTTAGCTCCAGTGCAGGGAAATCTTAATGTTTCAGCATACCAAGACATTTTAGACAATTTTATGTTTCCATTTTTGTGGGAACAATTTGGGGAAGGCCCTTTTCTGTTCCAGCATGACTGTGACCCAGTATACAAAGCAAGGTCCATGGTTGGGTGAGTTCAGTATGGATGAACTTGACTGGCCCACACGGAGTGCTAACAAAAACCCCATCAAGCTGGAGTCATCTGTAGAAATGGTTTCAACCTGTGCCATGCACTGTACATTAAACAAAAAACATGGCTCTATGGGTGAAAGCCAAGGAGGACCCCACTAATTAAAAAGGAGCTACTAAACTTTTACCAAAACTTATAGAAACAAACAACAATCCTTTAGCTAGGTCCAACACAGCTGTACAACACAGCTGGTACCTGCCCTGTATGAAGCAGGCACTCTAATCACCCACACCATCCTTTGAACATACTACTACATCCTCCTTTGTTAAAGTGTTAAAGTAAATGGCCTTACTTAAAACTACAATTCAACTCTCAAAAAGCAAGCCTGCATACTGTCAATGAAAAAATAAGAGTTGTGGAGTGAAAAAAATAAATAAGTGATACAACTTTCTGTTTGAGTTCCTCATGTTTTTACTAAGATCTATGCTTGCAGTCAATCCGTAGGTTCGTGTGACGAGGACACAGGTGCAAGACTGATTGCAGTTACTATAGTCACCAGAGCTGTGTATTGTACTGAGCTGTGTATCTGTGTGTCCATCACATTACCTGCACTGAGTTTGTTTCTTCCCTGGAAATAAAGATCTCTTTTGAAAAACTACAAATTTTGAAAACCACAATAAATTGATAGCAAAAGTATGTATGAAAAATGTATAAACTTTATTTGCTGAAACCAAAATAAATACTGTACATTTCTTGAAAGGAAAATTCTTCCCAAAATTAGTTGTTATAAACCAAGGCTCAGAATGTTGAAGTTACACCTCTGATCACAGTCCACCGGAGTAACAAGATATCTATAGTGCCTTAACTAGTGTAGTCTGTGATTAGCCACCGCACTCCCTATGGGTAACATGCAATTATCATGTCAACATATCAGGGTCAACAAGAAGAGCAGAGTGGGTCAGTGTCAGCGACGAAATGGCACATCTTTTAAAATATGGCTACTGGGCACCTGTTTAGGTAAACCTGGAAAACAGCTTTAACTCTAAAACTCATTTTCTTTCTCTAGGGAGTCAAATATCACAATGTTCTCTGAACTTTCTTTGAACCCCCCAAGCTTACCATTTGTAGTGAAGGATGTGGTCAGAGGTGGTTAGAAACTGGTCAGTCAGAAAATGTTGTGCTAACTGACTTCCCAGACCACAAGCAGAATTAGTAGTACCATTGAAAATTGTTATTTTACTGCTATTTAAAATTTTACCAACCCAATATTTTTATTTTATGGTGGAATATTTTTTTAATCATATTTTTATTAAAAATCTTTTTTATTAATTCTTTATTCCCTTTATCTTAATGTTCTATGAGTAACTGCTGTGACTACTACATCTCAAGGACAGACGCATGCTGGAATGTTGTATGTGTTAAATAAATGTCACTGTCAATTACCAGGCAGTCATGCTCTGCAGCTAAAGTACAATTTACAGGTGCTACAGGAAATACCTGACAAAGGAGTATAGTCGTCATTAGTCCACCAGTGTTCTGGACAATTTGTGAAACATGGGTGAACTGTGACTAGAAGTGCCTCATATTGCTATGTTTGGCTCAATAGAATGAAGAGCCAATACTTAATGTTTTGTTATTTCTAGATATATCATCTCATCCGGTTAAGGAACTGAGAATTAGCTGTTTAGAATGAGGTTTAACCAGTCAAACTAAAATGTTACGGTAAAATGGTTTCTTACTATATATATTCTCTACAAGACTGGTGAAGAAGTAGGCAGTGGGAAACAAGTGAAAAGCAACAGGTAAATTCCTCCATGTAGCATCAGCGGTATAATCAAGCAACTAGAGTCTCAGTGATGAATTCTCGAGCCAAGATTACATTGGACACTTGCATGGTACAGGTTGATGCAGTTTTCATGCAAGCTATGAAGCATACAAGCATGTTAAAAAAAAAAAAACAACGTGTAATACTTGCTTAAGAGACCTTCTTCGCACAAACTTCTTTTCATTCTTTTTATGCTTGTTAAAGGATACCTATTAAAATTGGGCAAATTTATTAAAGTAGAATTGAATTCTATTCAAATTTTAAAAAAATCCATATTTTGCAGAATGCAGATGTTTTGCATTGTGCTCTGCATGAATTCAGCAAAATGGAGGCAGACTGAACAGTAGAGGGCCAGCCAAAAGGTTGAAAACTAAAAAATACAGAACTCACCTGACTACTCACCTCTCTGGCCACCTTCGCTGCTTACTCTTCCCCATATGGTCTCTAGCACCTCTTGTTATTGCAGCCACATGTTAAAAACCCGGGACTTTTTACACTGCTTTAAAACACACACTCTAGGCCAGGACTTCCTGGAAGAACTAAGTCCGGAACATCCCTGTGCATGTGAGTTGTTAGACTGTGACGTCTTGATATCTGCCGCAAACGTCTGACGCACAAGGACATACTGGCCGGGCCTAATCCTAGCTGGAAGTCCCAGCCTAGCGTAAAGATGCTCATAGTAACAAGTGATGCCAAGGTTTGTATGTGGGACAGTGAGCAGCAGAGCTGAGCAGTGAAGTATTAGTTTATTTTTTTAATGAAGGGGCATTCAATTTGCAGAGAATAAATTTCTGAAAATTGAATTTCGCAGTAAAATCAGTGCAGTTTGGTGAATTTGAATTCCATCAGATCGCTCATCTCTAGTACCTATCATTTGCCATGATTTTTTATATATTATACAGTCTGCCAATAATATAATATTATATATATATATATATATATGTATATGTATACAGTACAGACAAAAAGTTTGGACACACCTTCTCATTTAAAGATTTTTCTGTATTTTCATGACTATGAAAATTGTACACTCACACTGAAGGCATCAAAACTATGAATTAACAAATGTGGAATTATATACTTAACAAAAAAGTGTGAAACAACTGAAAATATGTCTTATATTCTAGGTTCTTCAAAGTAGCCACCTTTTGCTTTGATGACTGCTTTGCACACTCTTGGCATTCTCTTGATGAGCTTCAAGAGGTAGTCACCGGAAATGGTCTTCCAACAATCTTGAAGGAGTTCCCAGAGATGCTTAGCACTTGTTGGTCCTTTTGCCTTCACTCTGCGGTCCAGCTCACCCCAAACCATCTCGATTGGGTTCAGGTCTGGTGACTGTGGAGGCCAGGTCATCTGGCGTAGCACCCCATCACTCTCCTTCTTGGTCAAATAGCCCTTACACAGCCTGGAGGTGTGTTTGGGGTCATTGTCCTGTTGAAAAATAAATGATGGTCCAACTAAATGCAAACCGGATGGAATATCATGCCGCTGCAAGATGCTGTGGTAGCCATGCTGGTTCAGTATGCCTTCAATTTTGAATAAATCCCCAACAGTGTCACCAGCAAAGCACCCCCACACCATCACACCTCCTCCTCCATGCTTCACGGTGGGAACCAGGCATGTAGAGTCCATCCGTTCACCTTTTCTGATTCGCACAAAGACACGGTGGTTGGAACCAAAGATCTCAAATTTGGACTCATCAGACCAAAGCCCAGATTTCCACTGGTCTAATGTCCATTCCTTGTGTTCTTTAGCCCAAACAAGTCTCTTCTGCTTGTCGCCTGTCCTTAGCAGTGGTTTCCTAGCAGCTATTTTACCATGAAGGCCTGCTGCACAAAGTCTCCTCTTAACAGTTGTAGAGATGTGTCTGCTGCTAGAACTCTGTGTGGCATTGACCAGGTCTGTAATCTGAGCTGCTGTTAACCTGCGATTTCTGAGGCTGGTGACTCGGATAAACTTATACTCAGAAGCCGAGGTGACTCTTGGTCTTCCTTTCCGGTGGCGGTCCTCATGTAAGCCAGTTTCTTTGTAGCGCTTGATGGTTTTTGCAACTGCACTTGGGGACACTTTCAAAGTTTGCCCAATTTTTTGGACTGACTGACCTTCATTTCTTAAAGTAATGATGGCCACTCGTTTTTCTTTACTTAGCTGCTTTTTTATTGCCATAATACAAATTCTAACAGTCTATTCAATAGGACTATCAGCTGTGTACCCACCTGACTTCTGCACAACACAACTGATGGTCCCAACCCCATTTATAAGGCAAGAAATTCCACTTATTAAACCTGACAGGGCACACCTGTGAAGTGAAAACCATTTCCGGTGACTACCTCTTGAAGCTCATCAAGAGAATGCCAAGAGTGTGCAAAGCAGTCATCAAAGCAAAAGGTGGCTACTTTGAAGAACCTAGAATATAAGACATTTTTTCAGTTATTTCACACTTTATTGTTATATGTATATATTTATATGTATATATTTGTTATGTATATGTATATATATATACAGTACAGACCAAAAGTTTGGACACACCTTCTCATTTAAAGATTTTTCTGTATTTTCATGACTTTGAAAATTGTACATTCACACTGAAGACATCAAAACTATGAATGTGGAATTATATACTTAACAAAAAAGTGTGAAACAACTGAAAATATGACTTATATTCTAGGTTCTTCAAAGTAGCCACCTACTTAAAATGGCTGCTTAACCCCTCTCAACACTTGGTGTGCTGGAGCAAAACTTCTTGGTTTCAAATCACTGAAGCTGATAGCAAGGTGTGGGAAAGACTAAGTGCAACACAAAGTTGACTAAGAGGTGTGGGAAAAACTAAGTGCAAACACTATGGAAAGGGGGAGTGGAGACCTCTAGGCAGATCTAGTATCTCCCTGCCTACCCTACCGTCTCTATATAGGTTCCACACTTATCGCCGACTAGGACCCTAAACCCTGTATGTCCCTAATGCTTGGCCCTAGATAGGGAGGAGGAGGGGTGAGCACTGGTCAGGCCCCACTACAAACTACAGACAACAAGGTAGACAAACAAAAGGGATTAACTTAGCTTGAGCAGACACCAGAGGAGAAATGCCAACTGTCCTCCAAGGGCACCAGAGAAGAAGTCAGCCAACAGCTAATGCTCCATGCCTGTACATAGAAGTATCACTGGCAATTGCCTGGAGCAATGTAAGAGTTTTTAACTCCCATGCAAGGATGTGTAAAACAGCAGCAGGAGGGAGGTTGCCACTGGGTCTTAAAGGAAGAAGGGTTAAGAAGATGTCTGCAATACTAAGCACAATGTCCTTCTACAGCCAGATCCAGAGCGACTTTCTATTACACCTGACACACCCGTGACAGTACCCCCTTATATGAGTGGCCTCAGGACACTCAGGACCAGGTTTCTCAGGATAACAGGTGTGGAATGCACGATGCTGAAACCCTCTTACTTTCCTCTGGACCATAACCCCTCCAGTGTACCAAGTACTGTAGGGAATGACGCTGGAGATGAGAATCCATAATCTTCGAAATCTGAAACTCCAAATTACCATCAACCATGATTGAGGGCGGCGGCAGGGGAGAAGACTCAAGAGGTTCTACATATTTCTTGAGCAGAGACCTAGCGCAAGACGAAACGCTGCTGGGTTAATGATGGCGGTTAGTTTTTAAGGGCCAAGAAATCTAGGTCCCAGCTTCCAGGAAGGAACCTTGAACTTGATATTCCTGGTAGACAGGCACACAAAATCATTCACACTCGGGTCTGGATCTTGCGAGCGTTTCCTGTTAGCCATACGTTTGTACCTGTCTCCCATGATCTTCAAATTACTCAGAACCCCCTGCCACATAGAAGCGACGAAGAGGCAATGAGCGACGAAGTAAAACGTTCCTCCTCAGGAACTCCCGAAGCCCCTCCCCCACTGAAAGTACCAAACTGTGGATGGAAACCGTATGCACCAAAAAATGGTGACCTGCCGGTAGATTCTTGGCGATGATTATTAATAGCAAATTCTGCCAGTGGTAAGTAAGATGCCCAATTCTCCTGGTTTTCGGAGACAAAACACCTGAGGTAAGTCTCCAAATTCTGATTAATGCGTTAGGTCTGCCCATTTGACTGAGGATGGAAGGCAGAGGAAACGGATAGCTGCACTCCCAGTCGAGAACAGAACGCTCTCCAGAACTTGGAAACAAACTGGTCCCCCGATCTGACACCACATGGGAGGGAACCCTGTGAAGCTTCACAATCTCATTTATAAACACCTGAGCAAGAGTCTTGGCATTCAGAAGTGCCAGTAATGCCAGTGAACCATTTTACTGAACCTATCTACAACCACCAAAACCACAGTTTTGCCTGCAGATACCAGTTGGTCAGTAATAAAATCCATGGACAAGTGTGTCCATGGCCTGCTAGGAATAGGTAGTGGAAGAAAAGTACCAGACGGACGGGTATGTGATACTTTAGAATGCGTGCAAATACTACAATCAGACACATGTTCAACCACATCCCGATGAAACCCCGGCCACCAAAAACTAAGAGAAAGGAGGTCCGCAGTTGCCTTATCACCTGTATGACCAGCAAGCACAGAGTTGTGATGTTCCCTAATTGCTTTTCGGTGCATGACACTGGTATTGTCGATGGTCTGTTTAACCAAACCATCCGATATTAATACCCATCTTCCTGTGAAATTCCTTTACTTAACTAAAATAAGACCAAAACACCATATACTTTGGGAAAAACTGGCCACAGCAGCCTTTTTTTAAACAAAATTACATAGATAAGTAATTAATTAACACACAATGGTAGGAGGGTCCTTGAAGTTCCAAAGATCTGGTGATTAACATAAACCAACAATTAACACCAACTTGCCCCCAGCCGATACCCCACTGACTCGAGAGCACCACAACCCAACATGGGTTCCAATAATTACTTCTACATCCCAGGCTCCGACATTGCCTGCCGTGAGACCCCCAAAACCAGATCAGCAATCAACGTTTTCCAATTAAGGAATCCATACCCAAATGGACCCCTTATACCAATTTAAAACCAACTTCAAGGACCCCCAACCGCCACAACGAGGGCACTTTGAATATCTCAAATGCCCGAGACCCCCCCCGAACGAAAAGCTATGGCCCTCTCAATGCCCTCTTGTAACCCCAAAGTCCACATGTCAATACCTACTGCGTTCAAATGCACCCCATCCGCCAACCAAAATTCACCCTCTCCTCTCTCTAACTCAAAGTGCTGCACAGCAATCCCCCCGTTCCCAGTAACAAAATTAGAGACTGCCCTATTAACTCTAATCCTGGCTTTATTGATCTTCACCACTAACCTAGCCCTCCGCCAACATCTTCGAGGAACAATCTCCGACCAAGCAATAAACAAGCCTGGAAATGCCACCCACAAACGCAACAAATCATGTTTAACATCCCTTATCAACTCTCTACAAAGGCGTGAACCTAGGTCGTTCCCCCCCACGTGCAACACCAAAATGTCAGGTGACCTATCCAAACGCGCACTGTGATGTACCTCCTGCAGCACTCTGCACCAACTCATGTCTCTAAAGCCCAACCACCTAATCACAGCTGCTTCTCTGTCAAAACCGAGCTGCCTTCCTGCAGGCCTTACATCCGC
The DNA here is from genome assembly GCF_046119375.1 of Phyllobates terribilis. NCBI lineage: Eukaryota > Metazoa > Chordata > Amphibia > Anura > Dendrobatidae > Phyllobates > Phyllobates terribilis. Next base: position 643,218,964 of record NW_027362762.1, read on the forward strand.
CCTCAGTGCTCCCCATTGCACGTAGGAGTGTCCGAGAATCCACACCAATGCGGAATTGGTACCTGCGGAAAATACAAACAAACTTGAACAACTCTCGCAATAACAACACCTGCCATAAATCAAACATTAACGTTGTATTTTACCCTGAGCCTGAGGTCTGATATAACTCCGATAACGCCTCGATTCCCAACGCCCAATGCGCTGTATAGTCTCCCCACTAAGACCACCTGCAGCAGCTTCCGTTGCTGCTCGAATCCGAAACGAGTGCGACCCAAAACGGGATGCATCTACACCTAATGAATTTAAACACTTCCTAAATGCCTCTATGAACTGATATCTGGACAAGAAGAACCCATCCTCGTGACACAATAATGGACCACCCTGCTTTGGTTCGTACTCCCTAAACAGTTGCAAGCATCTTAACGGACACATAATGGAATTCCCAATTGCTCTCAAAACTACACGCCTCCCTTTTCCCAACTGGTCCGTTTTAGATTTCCTGATCCAAAATTCCACACCTCCTGAGGTACCAATCACATCTGCCGACAAAAGCCCCCCGCCCACTGACCTGCTGGGTGACACGATCTCACCCAACCTCAATGCTCCAAAGAAAGCCAGGGAGAAGGCCAATCTAAAAAGACAGATTTCAAACCCGGAGCAACACACAGAAGGTAACACGCCCCCAATCTTTTCCAAAATGCCAAATGAAACCGGCCTCCTGGAGTCCTCTTGCCCTTTCCCCTTCCGAAACCTCTTCAAAGCCTGTTTGATCAAAAAACTTTTTGTCAAATCTCTCTGACCATGAAACTTAAAACCAAAAGTCAAAGCCGCCATAGTCAGAGAGATTTTTGCTACAGACCAACCCTCCTCAGCCCCTTGACTAATCCATGACAATAGTACACCTAACTGATCGTCATCCTGAGTATTAAACAACCGATCTTCCCATAAATGCCAAATAGACTGATACGCTTCCCAAGTTCCCCCTGCCAACGATGACCTAATAAGCGACTCAGAGGCCTGCATACCACTTTCCAAAGCTCCGGAGGGCACTCCAGCCCCTTGTCTGCCGCCTCTGGTGCCAACTGCCCGAAGCGCTCCCACTGAAAACGAGAAAGTGAGTCAGCAATGGCATTCTGGACACCCGGTACGTGAGACGCTGTCACATAAGCATTCATGGAAAGGCAAGTCAGCACTAACTGTCGAAGAACCCTAATCACTGGAGGTGAGGATGCTGTAATGTTATTAATTGCACACACGACCCCCATGTTGTCGCAATTAAACCTCACCCTCTTATTTTGCAGTTCCCCCTTCCACAAATATATTGCCACCAAAATGGGAAAAATCTCTAATAGGGCTATGTTCCTTACCAATCCTGATGTTACCCACTCCTTAGGCCAACTGGATGCGCACCATCGACCTCTAAAGTACGCCCCAAAACCTGAACTTCTCGCCGCATCCGTGTACAACTCCAAAGCACAATTGTCCTGAACTTCCTCCATGAGCAATGAGCGTCCGTTATATTGCTCCAAAAATTTCTCCCACACTACCAAATCGTCTCTGTGTTCAGCCGACAAACGCATGTAATGATGCAGCGATTTTACACCCGCCGTAGCGCTGGCTAACCGTCGAGAAAAAATTCTCCCCATAGGAATAATGCGACATGCAAAATTAAGTTTCCCAAGAAGAGACTGCATTTCTCTCAAAGTCATCTTCTTTAACTTCCTAGCCTGTGCGACCTCTTCCTTCAAAGCCTTCACTTTCTCCTCAGGCAACCTAAATTCCCAATTCACTGAATCGATTACAATTCATAAAAAAAACAAATGGTGGTAGTTGGACCTTTGGTCTTTTCTGGAGCCAAAGGCACTCCGAAACGCTCTGCTACCCACTGAGTCGCTCTTAGCAAAATTTCACAACATGAAGAGTCGCCCGAACCGATGCACAGAAAATCATCCAGGTAATGTATAATGGATTCGAGCCCTGTGACATCCTGTACGACCCATTCCAAAAATGTGCTGAAAGCCTCGAACAAGGAGCAAGATAAAGAACATCCCATGGGCAAACATCTATCTACCAAAAACTCGCCCTCCCAGTAACAACCCAGCAACCTAACACTTTCAGGATGAACGGGCAGCAACCGAAACGCTGATTCCACATCTGTCTTAGCCAGCAAAGCCCCTTTACCACACTCTCTGACCCACCGAGCTGCCTCATCAAATGATGTATAAACCACGGAACATAGTTTCGGATCAATCTCATGATTCACTGACTTTCCCCACGGATAGGAAAGATGGTGAATGAGCCTAAACTTATTAGGCTCCTTTTTGGGCACCACCCCCAATGGCGATACTACTAAATTTGAAAAAGGAGGATCGGCAAACGGATCGGCAATACGCCCCAAAGCTACCTTCTTTTGTAACTTAGCAGAAACCACCTCCGCATATTGATCTGCTGATCTAAGATTTTTAAACACCTGGGGAATCTCGAATGGAGGTGGAGGAATTTTAAAACCGTCAGCAAAACCTGATACTAACACTGCAGCTTTTTCCCTATCAGGAAACCTATTTAGATAAGGGAGCATTGCGGTTAGTTTCACCGGTGTCTCCCCCTTGAGAATTGTTGGCCCCTGGCTCAGCCTTCTTTTTGAAACATCTGGCAGCACCATGTTATGATCCACTGCAGTGCGAGCAAAGATTCTTGAACCTGCAGTTGGCCCCAAATTTACTCTGGCCGTCGTTGAACTGCCAGCATAAGCCCGGTTTCTGCGTTCCCGCTTGCCCTGACGTGCCTCCGCTCCCCTGCGTACTTGATTGACCCCCGGAATGGCCGGCAAAACCGGCCCCTCCATGAAAGGAATGCCCTAATCTAGAAGGAGCCATCACCCATAACCAAAGGCCAATGTCCTTCTGATCCCATCTTATGGCAGGACGAATAGCTTTCCTCTGACGAAACTGCTCGTCATAAGGAAGCCATGCTTGTCCCCCATAAGTTCTGTGAGCCTCCCCAATAGCGTCCATATAGCAAAGCAAGGGAGAGCAATTCTCCGGTGCTTTCTCACCTATTACGCACGCCAAAATGGCGAATGCCAACAGCCAATTAGTAAAAGACTGTGGGATTAAGCTTCACCTTTTCTTTTCCTTCCTCCTCCTTCTTAATATCATCCTTCTTACTTTTTTCCAGGTTAAATTTCACCAGAGGCAAAAGAGAAAAAATTTCGACGTACTCATCTTTCCAAATTTTTTTCCTCACCTCTTTCTTGAGGTGTGCACCTAACGGACCCTCAAAACACACATAAACCTCGCCGTGAGACCTATCATCCAAATGAATTCTACACTCTTTTTCTGTCTGCACTGACACCGAAACGAGCTCAGGCAATTGGCTCGCACCCCCAAGTCTATTACCTAAACTGTTCAGCCCACCCCATTGCGGGCTCACCCATGCGGCTAAATGGCCCGAAACAGCACTACTACCCCTTTCCAAATGCAACAATAACTCTCTCACATTTGCTAAAAGCTCACTCACAGTCTCCACAACCTGTTCCTGACTTGTACCCCCAGCCACTGACCCCCGATTAGCACTTGAATCTGGGGATAAAAAATTCTGGGATAACGAACAAGACATAGAACCCAACTCACCGGGCTGCGGAGAAGCTGTGGTCCCCCCAGCCGACATTCCCGACTCCAGCCGTCCATCCCAACTTCCGACTCCTCCCGTTGGACACTCTATCTCTTGAGGCCCAAGCACCGCCGAAGCACTGGATCCCGCCGACGCAGACCTGTAAGGCCGAAAGTTACTGACATGCACTGGAGTTGAAGAAGGACCAAGGGGTTGTGTATGTGGGGACATATTAATATCACCCGACCCCCTGCATCCGATCCTGAATTTAACGCTGCCCAGAGACCATCTGTAAGGGCCGGCAACAACACTTGCCTGTTATCACCGTCTGATTGCTGCCCATCGTGGATAATCCTACTGTGTCTGAGGAGGCGGGCCGCCCGACCGGAGCATCGCCGAGGTGACCCCCCATGATATCACTGGTGCTGAGAGGACTGGCGCGTGTAGGCCCCTGCCCGAACGCAGGCTGTGGCCTACTAACCGCCGCGTGACACTGACCGGCACCCGGCCTGGAGGGTCCCTCGAGGGGCTCCTGCACCTGCGCTGTGTCTGGGGAGCTAAATCAGGTGACAGCCTGGCAGGAGGCCGCGCCCGATGGGAACGCCGCTCAGGCTGTGCTGACACAGTCACCTTCCCCGCTCCCCTTCCGACGATCGCCGCTACCTGCTCTTCCTGCCAGTCCGCAGGGTGCGACTCTGCAGCCGCCCTCAGGGATTCAAACAGCTGCGCCGTGGATGCCATGAGGTACGCAGCACAATGTGGGGGAGACAACTCACCACTCTTGTGAGCGGGAAAATGTGACGCCCCTACCCTCCCTGGCACTTAAAACCCCCCCGTTAAACCCCTCCCAATGTTAATAGCCTTAGCCACTCCCTCCAACCAATTGTCATGCAGGCCTGCGTCCAAGCCTGCGGGGGAGGGGGGCGGCTGTACTCCGGCCTGTCCTGATTAGATGGTACAAATAACCTTCCTGAAGGGTAGGAGGCAGGGGCGTCCCCCTGAGCCTCTAACACCTCACCCTCCAGTTCAGGGTACAATGCCTAAATGACTATCCCCTTCTGCAAAATCGGGTTAGGGTTCTCATGGTCACCATCACCAGGGAAGCATCAACGTTGACATTTTTGACCCCTGGACGGAATATGACAACAAATTTGAACCTAGTAAAAAAATAGGGACCATCTAACTTGCCTAGGGTTGAGATGTTTAGCCGATTGAAGATATGACAGGTTCTTATGGTCTGTGATAACAGAAGTAGGATTGTCAGCCCCCTCCAAACAATGTCGCCATTCTTCGAATGCCAATTTAATCTCCAAAAGCTCCCTATTACCCACTTCATAATTTCTCTCAGCCGAAGATAATTTCTTAAAAAAAAAGGCGCATGGACGCCATTTATCAGAGGACAACACAGCCCCAACCCTCACCTCCGACGCATTAGACAACACAGCCCCAACCCCCACCTCCAACGCATTAAGTTCCACAATAAAGAATTGGGAAACATCGGGTTGACTGAGTATAGTTGCAGTGGCAAAACAACTCTTTAGGGAGGAAAAAGCCTGCAGGGCGGCATCCGACCATTTAGAAAGATCAGACCCCTTCCTTGTAATGCCAGTGAGGGGTTTCACAATTACCGAATAATTTTGAATACATTTCCGGTAAAAATTAGTAAAGCCCAGAAAACGCTGTAGAGCCTTCAGGTTCTTGGGACAGTCCCAATCAAGGACAGCACGGATCTTCTCTGGATCCATCTGAAAACAACAGGTATCCAAAAAACTACACCTCCTGGACGGCGAAAACACACTTTTCTAGTTTGGCATTAAGTTTGTTGTCCTTTAATATCTGAAGCACCTGCTTATCATGCCCCCGAAGTGTCTCAAAATTATCTGAGTAAACCAAAATATCATCCAGATAAACCACCACAAACCTGCCCACCAAATGATGGAAAATATCATTAATGAAATATTGGAACACTGCAGGTGCATTGGTCAAAGCGAAAGGCATAACCAGACTCTCGAAATGCCCTGCAGGTGTATTCAATGCTGTTTTCCATTAATCCCCCTCTCTGATTCTAACCAGATTGTAGGCTCCCCTTAAATCCAACTTTGAGAACACCATAGCTCCCGCAACCTGGCTGAACAAATCAGGAATCAGAGGAAGAGGGTATGGATCGTAGATGCTAATTTTATTTAATTCCCGGAAATCTAAACAGGGACGTAGACTGTATTGATGGGCGAGCACTAAAATGCTTGGGTGCTCGATGCTCTGGTCGAGCAAATTAGAATGCTCGGGTGCTCGAACCAAGCAACAAGCCTAATGTAAGTCTATGGGAAACTCAAGCATTTTTCAGGTGGCTCCACCCTGCGATCTGCAGAGGGCCTAAAAATTGCCCAAATCAATGGGAACAGTGCTCAAATGACATTGGAACAGCATGGGGAAGACCCCATGGAAGCATTTCTAACTCCCAGGTCACTGCTGTCAACAACACTGTCAGAGGTATTACGCCACTTTTACGGACTCACAATAAAACATACAAAAATGAAACCAAAATGGATTTTCCTGGGAAATATGTTAAGGAACATCCTTTCCAGGGTAATGACTTGTATATAAGGCAAAATAAATAACCAAAACAAAAATGCTCCTTGGGCTATGTTCACACGTAGCATTTGTGATGCGTTTTTGCACTTTTGCATTGCTTTCAACCAAGACAAATGCATTCACTGGGAAATGTAATTTTAACATTTTACAACCTTATCTGGCCATGTGCTGTGTGACACATCATCCAACACATCCTATTTCATTTATGATGGCGGGACTATGAAAGTCACAAAGCCTATTTTTATAGGGCCATCAGGCAGCCCTTACTATTCTTAAAGGGCCAGCGGTCGGCCCTCGCTATTGTTAGAGAGCCATCAGCCGGCTATGCTTTGTTGTTCCCATTATTAACGAGTGGATCTTCTATACTGTTATTGCGTATGCAGTGACTGCAAGGGATGCCAAAAATTTGGAGGCACTCCAATGCCCCTTGCAATAGACATAGAGGTCAGAGAGCCTTCTAAAAACAAATGTTCCCATTATTAGGAAGTGGATCTCCAATAGTATTTGCCTATGTAGTGAAGCAATGGCTGCCAAAAATTTGGAGGAACTCCAATGCCCCTTGAAAGAGACGTAGAGGTCGGAGAGCCTCCTAAAAGCAATGTTCCCAATACTAGGAAGTGGGTTTCCCATAGTGTTTGCCTATGCAGTGAATGCAAAAGCTGCCAAAAATTTGGAGGAACTCGAATGCCCCTTGCAAGACACGTAGAGGAGGCAATATGGTAGATATGGTGGTGAATGATATGGTGATGGAGGATGAGGAGAAGGAGGATGACAAGAGCAAATAGATAAAATCAGGAAGCGTATACCCTTGTGTAGGTGTGAAGAGGTGCATGGGAATAGACCTCCCAAAAAAAGACACTGGATTTGAGTTTATGTTATGCTGCTATCATTTGGTGGTGTTGAGAAGGCTGGCCCAATCTAGCCCTTGTTCATTTTTATAAGAGTCAGCCTGTCAGCATTTCCAGTTGACAGGGTGCGCCTATCGGTTATAATTCCACTGACGGCATTAAAAACCCGCTCAGATAAAACTTTAGCCGCAGGGCAGGCCAGGACCTCCAAGGCGTAAAGAGCCAGTTCATTCCACGTGTCCAGCTTGGATACCCAGTAATTATAAGGCATAGAGGAATCAAGGAGGACGTTGGTACAGTTGGCAAGGTACTCCCTCACCATCTCCCCAAACTTTGCACTCCTTGAGAGAGTAACCAGCGCCTCAGTGCCTGTAAGATGGGAGGGTCTGAGAAAACTGTCCCAGAACTTTGACAGTATTCCCCTGCCTCTGATAGATTGGAGTTGTGTCTCTCTCGCCTGTACTCCTTGGTTGTCCAACCAACTGTGACCTCTGCCGCCAGTGTTTTCAGATGGGAATTTTTTTTTAATAATTCCGCAACAAGGGCCTTCTAGTACTGCCCCATTTTAGTAAATCTGTCCGCATCAGGAATAAGAGATAGAAAGTTCTCCTTGTAGCGTGGGTCTAGAAGTGTCATCAACCAGTAATAAGTGTCACCCAAAATTTGGAGAACGCAAGGGTCACGGGAAAGGAAGTGTAACATAAATTCAGCCATACTTGCCAGACTGCTAACAGGCAAGACTTCCGCGCCCTCACCAAGAGGACGACTGATCATGCTCTCCTCCTCCTCTTCCTTCCTGTCCTCAAGCCATCCACGCTGAACAAACGGTATGACAGTTGTGCAGGTAGTACCATCTATAGAGCATGAAATTAGCTCCTCCTCCTCCTCTTCCTCATTATCACCCAATCCACACTGGGATGAGATGAGGCTGGGCTGTGTGTAATCACCCTGTATGGTTCCTTGTTCCATCTCACCGTGCTCCGCCTGCAATGCATCCTCTTTGATTGTGAGCAAAGATCATTTCAGAAGACAGAGAAGCGGGATGGTGACGCTAATTATGGCATCATTGCCGCTCACCATTTTGGTGGAGTCTTCAAAGTTTTGGAGGATGGTACATATGTCTGACATCCATGCCCACTCCTGAGGTCTTATGTGTGGAGTCTGAACTGAATACAGATGGCCTTGTTGATGCTGGGAGTCAACAAGTTCCCTCTTATGCTCACAAATCCTTCCCAACATCTGCAGTGTAGAGTTCCAATGCGTAGGGACATCACACACCAGTCGGTGAGCCAGAAGCAGCAAACGCTGCTGAAACACGGCAAGGGCAACGGAAGCTGTAGGTGACTTTCTAAAATGGGCACACTGGCGGCGTACTTTGACAAGCAGATCATGCAGCTCCGGGTAGGTTTTGAAAAACAGCTGAACCACGAGGTTAAGCACATGGGCCAGGCAGGGTATGTGTGTGAGCTCGCCTCGCCTCAAAGCCGCCACCAGGTTCCGGCCATTGTCACACACGACCATGCCTGGCTGTAGGTTCAGCGGTGTCAGCCACAGATCTGCCTGGTCTTTCAGAGCTGTCCACAACTCTTCAGCGTTGAGCGGTTTGTCACCTAAGCATATTAGTTTCAGCACAGCCTGTTGCCGCTTGGCTAAGGCAGTGCTGCAGTGCTTCCAACTTGCGACTGATGCGGTCATTTCGGTGATAGATGCTGAAGAGGAGGAGGAGGTGCAGGACCTGTAGAATGTGGGGGCAACCCTGATTGACCCAGGAGCCCGCAATCCTCGGCGTCTGGAGGACGTGTTGCGTCCCAAGGTCCGACTGGGTGCCGGCTTCCAGTATGTTAACCCAGTGTGCCGTCAGCAAGATGTACCATCCCTGCCCACATGCACTTGTCCACGTGTCCGTGGTTAGGTGGAATTTCCCAGTAGCTGCGTTGCTGAGGGCACGGTTAATGTTGTGGGACACTTGTTCGTGTAATGCGGGGAGGGCACACCGGGAGAAATCGTGACAACTGGGGGCCGAGTACCGAGGGACGGCCGCCGCCATGAGGTTGCGGAAAGCTTCCGTCTCCATGAGCCTAAAAGGCAACATTTTGAGCGCAAGCAGTCACGAAATGTATGAATTTAGTAGTGAGACCTGTGGGGCATTGGCTGCGTATTTGTGCTTGCGTTCCAAGGACTGGGGTAGGGACAACTGAACGCTGAGCTGGGACGAGGATGTGGACGTGCTTGCTGATGGTGCTACTTGAGAGTGTGCAACGACAGGTGCAGGGCAGGAGGCATCTTCGCATGCGCCATGAACAGAGGATTGGCTTGCACGCACAACAGCGGAAGAAGCAGTGGACACCCACAGACACTGTTTCTGGACCCTGGGGTTCGGCCCACTTAGCAGGGTGCTTTGCTGCCATGTGCCTGATCATGCTGGTGGTGGTCAGGCTGGTAGTTTTGCTACCCCTGCTGATGCTGGCCTGGCAGGTGGTGCAAATGGCATTTTTGGGGTTATCGGCAGAGTCTTAAAAAATCAACCAGACTCGGGAAGACCTAACAGTTGTACTGGCAACTTCCGTTGTGTTGATGTTACAGGGAACGGTTGCCCGACTTCTGTCTGTGGCCACCACACTGCTTCTTCCTGCCAGTTGTGGTGCTGCGCCTCTCTCCCCTGTGTGCTGCTGTCCTCGCTCTGTATGTCCCTCTGCCAGGTTGGGTCAGTTACTATATCATCCACCACCTCGCCTTCCACTTCAGCACCCTGGTCCTCCTCCTGACTTTCTGGCAGTTGAGTCTCATCATCGTCATCATCATCTACCTCTTGTGTCAGTTTCCCACCGTTGCCTTCGTGTGACCGTGGCTGCTCAAATATTTTGGCATCGCTACATGTGATCTCCTCTTGCCCCGCTTCAAGTGGACCGTGCGAGAGGCCCGAATCTATAAATGGAAAAGTGAACAGATCTTCGGAGTGTTTAAGTGTGGGATCAGTTGTTTCCGGGCGCTCGGCATGGTGGAAGGAAGGAGGATCAGGGTGAGGAATATGAGGTCCAGACTCACGGCTACTGAGACTTGACCTTGTGGAAGACAGGGTGGTGGTGGTAGTGGCTAAGGGACTGGAAGCATTATTTGCTATCCAACCAATAACCTTTTCACACTGCTCTGTGTTCAATAGTGGTGTTCTGCGGTCTCCTATTAATTGGGACAGGAAGGTTGAGCGAGAAGATGTGGGTGTTTGTTGTGGCACAATTTCAGCTAGCCCATGGCCTCGGCCTCGTCCTCTGCATGCATATTCATCACCATCACGTCCACTTCCCCATCCCGTGCCATGTGCATTGCCCATTTTAAATGGAGGACAATATTTTCCATGTTCAGTACAAATGGCTGGATTTGAACTGCAGTGACATGTGATACGTGTGACCGAAAACCACAGTTTTAAGTAGCTGGCCTGTAGGTAACTATTTTTAACAGCAAACTCGTGTCAATAACTTTGCTGACACACTGCAACAAAATTCCAATGGAGGCGAGAAATGGCAGAATTTTCAGCGTAATTATTTGTGATCCGTCCGAGGGACAAACCACAGTTTTAAATAGCTGGCCTGTAGGTAATTATTTTTAACAGCGACCTCATGTCAATAACTTCGCTGACACACTGTGTAAAGATCTGAAGTTCTTGGTTTTAAATAATCTCCTACGCAGGTTAACGATGCAACAATATTTTATTAATCACAGCCATGGTAATAAAGCTATTCCAGGTAAATGGCCAAAATACAGTTCTCTCAGTCCTTAAGTTCCCAACCTGAGATCAGTAGTTCCACTGATTTTGTATCAGACCTTACTCACTGTCTCCCAAATTTTGGTTGGCCCACAGATTTCGTATCTCCAGCCAGTATAGTATGTAGTCCCAGTCCTGATCCTCCATACTGCAGATAAAATGATGAAAACACAGGTATCCCGTAACAACAATTGTGACGCCCAGCTGCGCTTGGTATCACAGATCCTAGAAGAGTGCATTGATGGATTCCTCCACAAGAGGCCCCCATAAACATTCACACATCTCCACCTTCCACCTCAGACCAGCAGAGGGAGTCCGTTAGGGATATAAATAGGGAAGGTGGAGCTAGGCAGTTCAGTCTAGTTTAGAGTACAGAGTGATTCAGCAGTTCCTCTGAAGAGTTCCTGCAGTAGAGAAGCCTGAAAGAGGTCTGTCTGCAGTGAAGCCCAGTCTAGACTCAGTTGTAGCTCAGAATAGTGAGCTTTAGGTGTGCCGGCGCCATAAGATCGGTGAAGCACGGCAAGCTGCCGTTAGTGTGTATAGCCTAGTGAGGGCCCGAGTAGGCCGAAGGCGAGTGGAGAGTTAGTACAAAGGGGGCAGCGGAGCTTAACCAGCTCACCCCGAAGCATTTACCGGATACCGGATCCGAGCTTACAGGGATCTCTATGACCCAGTAAGGTATAACCGGATTCCCTGGAGAACTACTGGTCCCAGGATCGCTAAAGTGCTGATATGTAACAGAGCCGGGAGACACATAGGCCCCGCAAGCTGAGGAGCGTGTACTCCAAGAAAAGGTCCTACCACAAGGTCAGCCAGCGCAGGACAGAAACAAAGTTAGGCCTAGCTCCAGGCAGGTCAGAAACTTACTATGCAGAGGCAAGAAACAGGAGGCCCTACACCCGCTCATTGGGGAGGATCCTGATATGCACCCTTCACCCTACAGTGCTCCGGGATGTGCCTGAATTTCCACCAGTAAAAGGTACTGAAGTGACTACTGTGTCCGTCCCCATTCTTGCTCTGACCCGGCTGGGTCTCGCCTGTCCTGCATCCCCTCTGCATACGCTGCCCTGAGGCCAAGCTCCACCTGTGGGGAGCTATACCATCGAGCTGCCTTATCACCGGCCTCAGTGGGAGGCCGCAGTGCTGGTGATTCTCACCAGAAACCACAGGTGGCGTCACGAACTCTTATGAAATTAACAAATATCCCCCTTTTTAAAGAGTGACCCCAGGGTACGGGCCCGGGAGCCGACCACTGCGACATCCCCAAGGCCCGGCAAAGGCCCGGGTACCGAGTCATCCCCATCCCCTGGGCTAGTCACAATCCTTTAAGAAAGTTAAATCCAAATAACAAATCCCACAATGGTAACATGTTTATCCATCCATCCTTCCAAGTCCTGATTCTCCATCCTCTTGCTTCAATGTCCTTCCACACACACTTTCTAAAACATGTCTCTCCTTTCCTTCACTGGGATCAGTCCCCTCCCAGGTCAGAAGTGATGACACCCTCCCCCTTAAGCATCTACTGTTAGCTAAAACAATGAAGAATATTCTAGAAGCTTTCATCTGAAACTGAATGTAAGACCCCCTGTGGTGACAGCTCCACTGTGTCTACAATCTACACACACATAATGAGATTATTGGCTGTTGAAACAATGGATAGAGACTCCTAAAATACAGATATCCTGAGATACAGATTAGTGGAATGCTGGACAGTTTACAAGTGAATCTAGTGCACAAACTGACAAGTTAGCAGAACTATATAAAACATAAGAAGTAAATCACTAATAAAACACAATAATAATATTGACAAAAATGGTGGTCCATGCTGGAAAAGTATCATAGTCTTTAGTAAGTGGGCAGCTCCTCACACACTGCAACAAAATTTCAATGGAGGCCAGAAATGGCAGAATTTTCAGCACAATTATATGTGATCCGTGTGACGGAAAACCAAAGTTTTAAATAGCTAGCCTGTAGGTAACTATTTTTTAACAGCGACCTCGTGTCAATAACTTCGCTGACACACTGTAACAAAATTTCAATGGAGGCCAGAAATAGCAGAATTGTCAGCGCAATTATATGTGATCCGTGTGACGGACAAACTACAGTTTTAAATAGATGGATTTTTAGCGCTGTAAAATGGAAAGGATTTGGCTGTATTCTACAGTGTCAACAAGCAAATGGAGCAGAAAAACAGTGATCTCTGAATTTCTTTTAAGCAAATAATCAGGATTAAGATCCAAAAAAATTTATTCCTGGCCCCTGATACCTGGGATTATTTGTAGAAATATCTGTAAAAGCACCAGCAGACAGAATTGGAAAGGACCCTCTTGCTATATGCACTGCAGTCTGCCACATACACTGCCTGCCTGCCTAGCACTGACATCTAAGCAGCTGGATTAGTCCTCAGAAGGACTGTTAGTTGAGATGGATATGTGTAGAATATGTTGTGGTATACCTACACTAACTAAGAAACAAGCAAATCTCGCCCTATCTCAGCAGCACCTCTCCCTACACTGCCTGATTCCGGAGTAGACTGTGACAAGCATGGCGGTGCCAAGTCTGATATAGACCTGATGGCGCTGTGCTGCCAGCCAATCACTGTAATGCCACAACCAACAAGGCTGCGGCATTACAGTGTGTGGCAGACAATTCCTATATGTTCATTGGCTCTCTAAAGAGCGGGGTGAGACCCGAGTTCCCGCCGAGCAACTCGGGAAATACTCGGCGAGCGCTGAACATCTCGAGCAGTGAGATGCTCGGGTGAGCATCGAGCAGTAGTGAGCATGCTCGCTCATCACTAGAAGTCAGCCAACAGCTAGTGCTCCAAGCCTGTACATAGCAGTATCACCGTCCAGGGGCGTACATAGAAATCATGGGGCCCCATATCAGAAGCTCTAATTGGGGCCCCCCCAAAAAATAAACAAATATTTGTCTGTGTCACAGAAGAGCAGATCTCACAATTTTCCAGCCTTTACATAATAATTTTCCTCCTGCTGAAGTCCTAGATTCCTCTTTCATTGCTATGGCGCCCTGCGGGTTCAGTCACCACAGAGGTACTGCATCTCACCGAGAGGTGTGGTACCCCACTCTCAGGTAAGGATGGAGTACTGTCCGAGACCCAAACACCTGCATCCAACACTACACTACTCCAGACCAGCAGGAGGGGCAAGATGCACTGCTGCGCTGCTGAGCCCTGTCCCTGGCTGGAGTGGGGGGGACCAAGAGAGGGGGAACCATGTAGTGGGTGGAGGAAGAAGATCAGGGGAGCACTTTTGAAGGCGGATATAAAAAGGGAAGCCATCTTGGGAGTTAAAGTCAGTCAGTTCAGTTCAGTGAGTTCAGTACAGGTCAGTCAGTCAGACAGTCTGAGAGAGAGAGTTGGGAGCAGGAGGTCTGGAGGAGCTCTGCTCAGGGAAGAGAGCCTAGTGAGAGAGGCCCAGGACAGACTGAAGAGAGGAGAGGAGCAGGAAGGAAGGCTCCAGAACAGAAAGGATCCCAGGGGCACCGGCAGTGCGGATGCCACCTGTGCGCCCAAATCTACCAGGAGTGGAAGGATCAGGCCGCAGAGAGGGGAACAGCCCCTAAACTAGCAGGGTTCTTCAAGTCTCAGCTAGATAACCGGAGGGTGCAGCATTTCAGGGTCTGCAGCCAGCAGCCACATCTAAATCGCCAAAAAGGAGGCCATAGAGGACCCAGGGGACAGAGAAGACGTTGCCCGACAAGGTCCGCGGTCACTGGCTTGGGACACTGGGTGTGAGGCACAGGGCAGGAGGGTGAGAGCCAGCGCAGGAAGTCGACCAGAAAAGTCACACAGAACGGGGTCCCTCTAAGTGCTCTTGAATTACCTGAGGGTTTCCTGAACCCCTCCCTGAGTAGACACAGGACGACGTGGGAGGTTATACACTGGTAACTGTAACCTGGAATCTTGGCAAACTGTGAGTAAAACCCTGAAGACTGCACCCCACTGTCTCTGTGAATAATTGCTGTGCCATCACCTGCCTGCACTACACTGTAACAGCAACATCTATGACATCCCCACTACACTGCCCTGGAGCGAAGCTCTACCTGTGGAGAGCTAAATCAACTCTGCTGCATTAACAACAGCTCTAGAGGACCTGCTCCGCAGCGGCGGCTCCATATAGCTGCATACCACAGGTGGCGTCACGAACATTAAATAAAAAAAAAACTATAAAATCCCCTTTTATTGACCGCCCTGGGTCACGGATCGGGTCACCGCCACTGTGACATCTCCCCTAGCAACGACCGGCCCGGCTACCGAGTACCCCACTGCCCAGGGGGCGCGTCAATTGCCCCATAAAGTTAGATGCCAATAAAAGTGCCCCCCAAACACAGTATGACTCCCCATGGTGCATTCTCCCACATTAGCCTCCACATGCACAGTATAATGACCCTATTGTACCCCACTTCAACTCCCAAGACAAAGTATGGTGACCCTAACAGTATAATCCCCCAACTGTGACTCACACACAGCTCTCCATACAGTATATTGGCCCCACATAGCCCTCAAAATATTATAATGGCCACACATAGCCTTCCATATAGTATAATACGCCACCCATAATCCTCCATATAGTATAATGCGCCCCGCATAATCCTCCATATAGTATAATGCACCCCCCCATATTCCTCCATATAGTATCATGAACTTCCCATGCTCCTCCATAGAATATAATGCACTCCCCATAGTCCTCCATACAGTATGCTACACACCCCATAGGGTAAAATTCAGCCCCCATATAGTATAATGCACCCCACAGTTCTGCAGTATTATGGACACCACATGCTAATTGATTTAAAAATACTGTATATTTTAAATAAGCCCACTCGAGTATAAGCTGAGGCCCCCAGTTTTACCACAAAAAAACTGGGAAAACGTATTGACGCGAGTATAAGCCTAGGGTGGGAAATGCAGCAGCTACTGGTAAATTTCCCCATCCTGGTATGTATGGCACCCCTCATCCCCCAATCCTGGAACATATGGCACCCCTCATCCCCCCAATCCTGGTACGCATGGCCCGACCATCCCCCCGATCCTGGTACGCATGGCCCCTTATCCCCCCAATCCTGGTACACCTGGCCCCTTCATCACCCCAATCCTGGTACTCATGGCCCCCTCATCCCCCCAATCCTGGTACGCATGGACCACTCATCCCCCCAATCCTGGTACGCATGGACCCCTCATCCTCCCAATCCTGGTACGCATGGCTCCCTCATCCCCCCAATCCTGGTATGCATAGCCCCCTCATCCCCCCAATCGTGGTACGCATGGCCCCCTCATTCCCCCAATCATGGTACACATGGCCCCCTCATCCCCCAAATCCTGGTATGTGTGGGCCCCCTCATCCCCCAATCCTAGTTTTCATGGCCCCCCTCATCCCCCAATCTTGGTATGTATGGCCTCCTCATCCCCCAATCCAGGAATATGTGGGCCCCCTCATTCCCCAATCCTGGTATGTGTGGCCCCCTCATACCCCAATCCTGGTATGCGTGACCTCCTCATCCCCCAATCCTGGTATATGTGGGCCCCCTCACCCCCCAATCCTGGTAAGTGTGGCCTCCTCATCCCCCAATCCTGGTATGTGTGTCCCAATCACTTTACACATAAAAAATAAACACTTATACTCACCTTCATTTCTCACCTCTGCTCCAGACCTGCTGTGTCCTGTCTGCCAGGCAGCTCATGTCGGCATCTGAGCAGCGTGCACTCTCATACACTGATGTGAACTGCTGCTGGCATATTCACTCCTCTCCATGCAGGGACTATGGGCGTGGAGAGGAGCGAATATGCATTCTCTTTAGTAGCGGGCACTGACAGCAGGAGCCATGGCTCAGCGCTCCTCCATGCCCGCTACTAAAGAGAATGAATATTCCCTCTTCTCCACACCCATGGAAGTGGAGAAGAGGGAATATTCATGTCCCTTTAGCAGCGCGCACACGTGGTAGCTGCAGCAGAGGCTACTGACTGTGCCCCTCTCCTCCGCCGCCGCAACCCCCCCCCAATACTCACCTATCCTCCTCATTCCCTCGCTGCTTCGGGGCACCCAGCTCACGGGCCCCATAACAGTGGCATGGCCTGCCACCATTGGCGGTACGCCACTGTCACCGGCAATTGCCTGGAGCAAACTCCTATGCAAGTGTGTGTCAAACAGCAGCAGGAGGGAGGTCGTCGCTGGGTCTTAACCCCTTTCTGAGATTTGCGATAATACACGTCCTTGTGCCCTGGGCCTATTGGGCCTGGGACGTACTATTACGAGCAATGTGATCGCGCCCTCACATAAGCGATGAGGGGCGATCACCGCCGGGTGTCAGCTGATTCTCATAGCTGACACCTGGTTCTATGTGTAAGGAGCGGTCCTGCACTACTCCCGGCACGTTAACCCCCGAAATGCTGCCATCTAAGTCAATCGCGGCATTCTGGGAGCAAGGGGAGGTAAGCGCCGTTACTTACCTCCTCTCCGGCGTCACGTGCTATCTCTGCCAGGTCCCGTGGTTGTATTGATGACCCGATATCATCATGACGACATCTGGGTCACCATGCAGCTGGAAGTTACTTTCATCATGCGCAGTGTGCGATCAAAGTAACTTCTGCCTGTGTAGCACTGACAGGCTATATAGCATAGAGATGCTGCTGCATCTCTATGTTATATAAGCGGTCAGCTTGCTAAAAGTGGAAGTCCCATAGTGGGACAAAGTGTAAAACTAAAAAAAGTATCAGAAAGTGAAAAAAAAAAAAAATTGTAAAAATATTAAAAAAAGAATGAAAAAAATAATCACCCAAAAAATAAAAATATGCTGTACCCATAAATAAATATTATTATGAAAAAAAACAAACAAACCAATAAAAGTACACATATTTGATATCACCACGTCTGAAACAACCTGATCTATAAAACTGTCCCCCTAGTTAATCCCTTTAGTGAACACGATAATAAAGATAGCTTTTTTATTTAAGTAAAAAAAGATGCTTTATCATCATACCACCAAACATAAAATGGAATAAAACGCGATCAAAAAGATGAATGTAAATAAAAATGGTTCATACATGAAGAAAGGGAGGTGGCACACCGATGTAATAAAATCTTCTTTTATTCCATTTCCATTAAAAATGCAGGGATGCGGCACCTTTTGCGGACGATGGCCGTTTCGCGTGTCTATCACGCTTCCACGGGTCATGCCTGGACCCGTGGAAGCGTGATAGACACGCGAAATGGCCGTCGTCCGCAAAAGGTGCCGCTTCCCTGCATTTTTAATGGAAATGAAATAAAAGAAGATTTTATTACATCGGTGTGCCACCTCGCTTTCTTCATGTATGAATTGTGACTTACTTGGTTTCTGGATGGAGTTGCACCCGATGGTAAGATTGATTGCTCCAGCTGATGAGGTCGAGCTTCTGGAGTCTCTGCACAAGGACTGAGTCGCTGCAGTGCTGGTTGCCTCTGCATTTGTAAATAAAAATGGTACCGCTGAAAACATCATCTTGTCTCGCAAAAAACAAGCCACCATGCAGCTCCATCAGTCGAAAATTTAAAAAGTTATAGCTCACAGAATAAAGTGACACAAAAAAAATATTTTTTTCTAGAAAATAATTTTTAAAAATAAACTCTAGGGTTAGGATTGTGCTAGGGTTAGGGTTGTGCTAGGGTTAGGGTTAGGTTCGTTCTAGGGTTAGGGTTGCTTAGGGTTAGGGTTGGGGTTGTGCTAAGGTTAGGGTTGTGCTAGGGTTAGGGATTTTTTCAAAAGTAAAGAAAAAAAATGATGATGATATGGTGACCAGTGTTGAGCGCAAGTGCTCGTCACTTGAAGTGCATAGTTTGCTCGGGTATGCACCGAGTATCGCTGGTGCTCGAGTGACATGCTCGAGTCTCCGCCCCATATGCTCCACGGTCAACAAAAACTCGCAGGGATTGCCAACCTTGCACGAGCGATCCCCATATGTTTTTTTTTGGTTGTCTAACAACTGTGAAACATGTGGGGCGGGGACTCGAGCATGTCACTTGAGCACCCGCAATACATGATTCATACCTGAGTAGCCGATGCAAACTCAAGTAGCGAGCACTTGCGCTCAAGACTAATGAGAACTCATTCAATATAATAACCTAATGTTATCAAATGTTCACTATACCCCTTGATAAAATCATTGAGGGGTCTAGTTTCCAAAATGGGGTCACTTGTGGGGGGTTTCGACTATTTAGGGGCATCAGGGGCTCTCCAAATGCGACCTGGCATCCGCTCTTGATTCCAGCCAATTTTGCGTTCAAAAAGTCAAACAGTGCTCCTTCCCTTCTGAACCCTACCATAAGCCCAAATAGTGTATTTTCCCCACATATGGAGTATCGGCATACTCAGGAGAAATTGCACTACAATTTTTGGGGTACACTTTCTCCTCTTACCCTTGTGAAAATAAAAATATTGGTGCTAAAAGATCATTTTTGTGGAAAAAGTTTGATTTTTTTATTTTCACAGCTACATGTTATAAACTTCTGTGAAGCACCTGGGGGTTCAGGGCGCTCACCGCACATATAGATAAGTTTCCTGAGGTGCCTAGTTTCCAAAATTGTGTCATTTGTGGTTTTCATTGTTTAGGCACATCAGGGGCTCTCCAAACTCAACATGGCGTCCGCTAATTATTCAAGCAAATTTTACATTCAAAAAGTCAAATGGCCCTCCTTCCCTTCCGAACCCTGCCGTGCGCCAAAACAGTGGTTTTGGCTTATGAAAATTCAAAATTGGGGGCCAAAAAACATTTTTGTGTTAAAAATGTGAACATTTTATTTTTATGGCTCAATACTATAAACTTCTGTGAAGCACCTGAGGGTTCAAGGTGCTCACCACACATCTAGATAAGTTCCCTGAGGGGTCTACTTTCCAAAATGGTGTCACTTGTGGGGGGTTTCTGCACATCAGGGGCTCTCCAAACACAACATGTAGTGATGAGCGAGCACTAAAATGCTCCGGTACTCGTTGCTTGGGTCAAGCAAATTGGAATGCTCGAGTGCTCGGTCCAAGCAATGAGCTCAATGTAAGTCTATGGGAAACGTGATCATTTTTCCGGTGGCCCCCCCCCCCCGGCGGTCTGCAGAGGGCTTACAAACTGCCCAAATCAATGGGAACAGTGCTCAAATGACATGGGAACAGCATGGGGAAGACCCCTGGAAGCATCTCTGACTCCCAGGTCACTGTTGTCAACAATTTTGTCAGAGTATTACGCCACTTTTATGGGCTCACAATAAAACATAGAAAAATTAAACTAAAATGGATTTTCCTGGGAAAAATGTTAAGGAACATCCTTTCCAGGGTAATGTTTAGAATATAAGGCAAAATAAATAACCAAAAACAAAAATGCTCCTCCACACCTTGGGCTATGTTCACACTTAGTGTTTTTGATGCATTTTTGCAGTTTTGGATTGCTTTCAACGATGAAAAATACATTCACCAGTAAATCTTATTTTAATATTTTACAACCTTATCTGGCAATGTGGTGTGTGAGACATCAATCACATCCTGTTTCATTTATAAAGGAGGGACTCTGAAAGTCACAAACACTAATTTTTGTCGGGCCATCAGGCAGCCCTTACTATTCTTAAAGCGCCAGCAGTCAGCCCTCACTATTGTTAGAGGACCTTCAGCCGGCTATGCTTTGTTGTTCCCATTATTAAAGAGTGGGTCTCCTATAGTGGTAATGCCCATGCAGAGACTGCAAGGGCTGTCAAAGTTTGGTAAAAACCCCAGTAACAATTTAAAGACACATAGAGGTGGGCCTCAGTAATGATATGTTCTTAGAAAGGAGCAGTTCTGATATCCAGTTATAGGGTATGCAGTGAGTACAACGGCTGCCAAAATTTAGGAAAAATCCCAATAACAATTTAAAGATACATAGAGGTGGGCCTCAGTAACGACATGTTCCTAGAAAGGACCGGTTCTGCTATCCAGTTATAGGGTATGCAGTGAGAACAAGGGCTGCCAAAATTTGGGAAAAACCCCAATAACAATTTAAAAACATATAAAGGTGGGCCTCAGTAGCGACATGTTTCCATAAGAAAGCAGCGGGTCTGCTATCCAGTTATAGGGTATCCAGTGAGTACAAAAGCTGCCAAAATTTAAGAAAAACCCCAAAAACAATTTAAAGACACATGGAGGTGGGCCTCAGTAATGACATGTTCCTAGAAAGGAGGGGTTCTGCTATCCAGTTATAGGGTGTGCAGTGAGTACAACGGCTGCCAAAAATTTGGAGGCACTCCAATGCTCCTTGCAAAAGATGTAGAGGTCAGAGTGCCTCCTGAAAACAATGTTCCCATTATTAGGAAGTGGGTCTCCTATACTGTTTGCCTATGCAGTGAATGCAATGGCTGCCAAAAATGTGGAGGAACTCCAATGCCCCTTGCAAGATACGTAGATATTGTAGATATAGTGGTGATATGGTGGTGGAGGATGAGGAGAAGGAGGAGGACAAGAGCAAACAGGCAAAATCAGGAAGCGTATACCTATGTCTGGGTGTGAAGACAGAGGTGCATGGGAATAGAGTTAGACCTCCCAAAAAAAGACACTGTATTTGAGTTTATGTTACGCTGCTATCATTCGGTGGTGTTGAGAAGTCTGGCCCAATCCTGCCCTTGTTCATTTTTATAAGTGTCAGCCTGTAAGCATTTTCAGTTGACAGGTGGATGCGCCTATAGGTCATAATTCCACCAGCGGCACTTAAAACCCACTGACAGAACACTAGTGGCAGGGCAGGCCAGGACCTCCAAGGTGTAAAGAGCCAGTTCATGCCACGTGCTCAGCTTAGATACCCAATAATTATAAGGCACAGAGGAATCACGGAGAACGTTGGTATGGTTGGCAAGGTACTCCCTCAGCATCTTCCGAAACGTTTCCCTCCTTGTGAGAGTACCTTGCGCATCAGGGCCTGTGTGATGGGAGGGTCTGAGAAAACTGTCCCAGAACTTTGACAGTGTTCTCCTGCCTTAACTGGATTGGATTTTTGTCCCTCTCACCTGTACTCCTTGGTTGTTCAATGAACTGTGACCTCTGCCACCAGCGTTTTCAGATGGGAATTTTTTTAATAATTCCGCAACAAGGGCTTTCTCGTACTGCCCCATTTTAGTAGGCCTGTCCGGCGCAGGAATAAGAGACAGAAAGTTCTCCTTGCAGTGTGGGTCTAGAAGTGTCACCAACCAGTATTGACTGTCATCAAAATTTGGACAGTGTGAGGGTCACGGGAAAGGCAGCGTAACATAAACTCAGCCATGTGTACCAGACTGCTAACAGGCAAGACTTCCGTGTCCTCACCAATAGGACGACTTAGGCTCTCCACTTCATCCTCCTCCCTGTCCCCAGGCCATTCACGCTGAACAGACGGTATGACAGTTGTGCAGGTAGTACTGTCTATAGTGCAGGAAACTTGCTCCTGCTCTTCCTTCTCCTCATCTTCATAATTGTCACCCAATCCATGTTGGGATGAGATGAGGCTGGGCTGTGTGGAATCACCCTTAATGGTTCCTTGCTCCATCTCATCGTGTGCCACCTGCAATGCATCCTCTTTAATTATTAGAAGAGAGTGTTTCAGAAGACTGAGAAGCGGGATGGTGACTCTAATTATGGCATCATTGCAGCTCACTATCTTGGTGGAGTCCTCAAAGTTTTGGAGGATGGTACAGATGTCTGACATCCATGTTGCTATGGATCCAGGTGGTGGAACCTCTGTTCTGTGATACAAGGAGGAACCAGAGGGGCATAACTAAGTGCCTACCCGGACCGACCCTGGCCACACGGTGGCTTAGTCGTTTCGTGAACCAAGGAGGGATCGGGAAGGTGAACCAGGTGCCACTCTGGGACCGACATTGTGTGAGAGCAGGAGACTCCCACGGGACTGATGGCTGAAGCCGACAGGCACAGCAGATGAGCACAGCTGGTAGACAGGCAGGTGATGCGGGTAGACAAGCAGGCGGGCTCGGCTGATAGAAAGGCAGGCGGGCACGGCTGATAGACAGGCTGGCGGGCACGGATGGCTGATAGACAGGCAGGCGGGCACGGCTGATAGACTGGCATGTGGGCACGGCTGATAGACAGGCTGGCGGGCACTAGAACCTGAGGGCTGAGGAGAGTGTTAGCACACAAACAACAACCTTGCACAGGCACCTCCATTTTGGAGGAGGTGTCTTAAATAGAAGCAGTCCTCCGGCCATTCGCCGGGGACTCTTTAGGACGGCACATGCGGCCCCTTTAAGAGGGAGGGAGCGCATGCGCGTGCCCTAAGTAAAGTGCCCGGGGAACTGCGTGTGGTGCACGCACCCTGGGCAAATGCAGCAGGGGAGCCTGAGGATGCCGGACCGGGACCACGGTGGTGAGGAGATCAGCGTCTCTGCCCGGCAGGAGGCAGAGACGCTGACGCTACACATGTCCACTCCTGAGGTCTTTTGTGTGGAGTCTTACCTGAATACCGACAGCCGTGTTGATTCTGGTAGTAAACAACTGCCCTCTTCTGCTCACAAATCCTTCCTGACATCTGCAATGTAGAGTTCCAACGCATAGGGACATCGCACACCAGTATGTGAGATGGAAGCTGCAAACGCTGCTGAAGCACGGCAAGTGCGGTGGAAGCTGTAGCTGACTTTCTAAAATGGACCCACACACAGTGTACTTTGACAAGCAGATCCAGCAGATCTTGGTTGGTTTTGAGAAACCGCTGAACCACGAGGTTAAGCACATGGGCCAGGCTCGCCTCGCTTCAGAGCCGCCACCAGGTTCTGGCCATTGTCACAAACAACCATGCCTGGCTGTAGGGTCAGCGGTGTCAGCTTGCTCTTTCAAAGCTGTACACAACTCTTCAATGTTGTATGGTTTGTCACCTAAGCATATTAGCTTCAGCACAGCCTGTTGCCGCTTGGCAGAGGCAGTGCTGCAGTGCTTCCAGCTTGCGACTGATGTGGTCATTTCAGAGATGCGGCTGAAGAGGAGGAGGTGCAGGAGCTGTAGAATGTGGGGGGAACCCTTATTGACCCAGGGCCCGCAATCTTCGGCATCGAGAGGATGTGTTCTGTCCCAAGGTTTGACTTTCTCCCTGCTTCCACTATAGTAACCCAGTGTGCCGTCAGCGAGATGTACTGTCCCTGCCCAGAAGCACTTGTCAACGTGTCCATGGTTAGGTGGACTTTCCCAGTAACTGTGTTGTTGCGGGCACGGCTAATATTGTGGGATATGTGCTCGTGTAATGTGGGGACGGCACGCGGGAAAAATAGTGGCAGCTGGGGACCGAGTACCGAGCATCAGGTTGTGGAAAGCTACCGTCTCCACGAGCCTAAAAGGCAACATTTCAAGAGTAAGCATTCACGAAATGTGTGTATTTAGTAGTGTGGCATGTGGGGCGTTGGATGCGTATTTGCGCGTGCATTCCAAGGACTGGGGTAGGGACAACTTTGAACGCTGCGCTGGGACAAGAATGTGGACGTGCTTGCCGATGTTGCTAGTTGAGAGTGTGCAACAACATGTGCAGGGCGGGAGTCATCTTCGCATGCGCCAGGAAAGGGGATTGGCATGCATGCACACCACACAACAGCGGAAGAAGCAGTGGTGTCACCCGCAGACACTGTTTCTGGACCCTAGGGTTTGGCCCACTTAGTCGGGTGCTTTGCTGCCATGTGACTGATCATGCTGATGGTGGTCAGGCTGCTAGTTTTGCTACCCCTGCTGATGCTGGCCTGGCAAATTGTGCAAATGGCCATTTTGGGGTTATCTGCAGAGTCTTTAAAAAGCAACCCGGGAAGACCTTACAGTTGTACTGGCAGCTTCATTCGTGTTGGCGTTACAGGGAACGCTTTCCTGCCTTGTGTCTGCAGCCACCACTCTGCTTCTTCCTGCCTATTGTGGTGCTATGCCTCCCTCCCCCAGTGTTCTGCTGTCCTCGCTCTGCATGTCCCTCTGCCAGGTTTTGTCTGTTACTATATCATCAACCACCTCGGCTTCCACTTCCGCACCCAGGTCATCCTCCTGACTTTCTGGCAATTGTGTCTCATCTTCATCCACTTCTTGCAACAGTGATTGCACTTTCCCAGCGTTGCCTTCATGTGACAGTGGCTGCTCAAATATTTGGGCATCACTACACGCATTCTCCTCTTTACCCGCTTGAAGCTGGCCGGGCGAGATGCCCGAATCTATAAATGGAAAAGTGAACAGCTCTTCTGAGTGTCCAGGTGTGGGATCAGTTGTCTCCGGTTTCTCGGCATGATGAGAGGAAGGGGGATCAGGTTGAGGAATATGTGGTCCAGATTCACGGCTACTGAGACTTGACCGTGTCAAATACAGGGTGGTGGCAAAGTGACTGGAAGTATTATCTGCTATCCAATCAACAACCTTTTGATACTGCTCTGTGTTCAATAGTAGTGTTCTGCGGTCCCCTAGTAATTGGGACAGGAAGGTCGCGCGACAAGATGTGGGTGTTTGTCGTGGCACAATTTCAGCTTGCCCATGGCCATGGCCTCGCCATGCACCATCACGTCCACTTCCCTGTCCCTTGCCACACACCTTACCCATTTTAAATGGAGGACAATAGTTTCCACGTTCACTACAAATGGCTGGATTTGAACTGCAGTTATATGTGATACGTTTGACGGAGAACCACGATTTTAAATAGTGGACTTGTAGTTTACTAATACTATTCTTCACATCGATCTCATGTGAATAGCTTCACCAACACACTGTAACAAAATGGAAATGGAAGCCAGAAATGGCTGATTTTGGAACGCAGTTATATGTGATACGTCTGACTGAGAACCATGGTTTTAAATAGCGGGCCTGTAGTTTACTAATACTATTCTTCACAGCGACCTCGTGTGAATAGCTTCACCAACACACTGCAACAAAATGGAAATGGAAGCCAGAAATGGTTGATTTTGGAACGCAGTTACAGTTAGGTCCATATATATTTGGACAGAGACAACATTTTTCTAATTTTGGTTCTAGACATTACCACAATGAATTTTAAACAAAACAATTCAGATGCAGTTGAAGTTCAGACTTTCAGCTTTCATTTGAGGGTATCCACATTAAAATTGGATGAAAGGTTTAGGAGTTTCAGCTTCTTAACATGTGCCACCCTGTTTTTAAAGGGACCAAAAGTAATTGGACAATTGACTCCAAGGCTATTTCATGGACAGGTGTGGGCAATCCCTTTGTTATGTCATTCTCAATTAAGCAGATAAAAGGCCTGGAGTTGATTTGAGGTGTGGTGCTTGCATTTGGAAGGTTTTGCTGTGAAGTAAACATGCGGTCAAAGGAGCTCTCCATGCAGGTGAAACAAGCCATCCTTAAGCTGCAAAAACAGAAAAAACCCATCCGAGAAATTGCTACAATATTAGGAGTGGCAAAATCTACAGTTTGGTACATCCTGAGAAAGAAAGAAAGCACTGGTGAAATCATCAATGCAAAAAGACCTGGGCGCCCACGGAAGACAACAGTGGTGGATGATCGCAGAATAATCTCCATGGTGAAGAGAAACCCCTTCACAACAGCCAACCAAGTGAACAACACTCTCCAGGAGGTAGGCGTATCAATATCCAAATCTACCATAAAGAGAAGACTGCATGAAAGTAAATACAGAGGGTTCACTGCACGGTGCAAGCCAGTCATAAGCATCAAGAATAAAAAGGCTAGACTGGACTTTGCTAAAAAACATCTAAAAAAGCCAGCACAGTTCTGGAAGAACATTCTTTGGACAGATGAAACCAAGATCAACCTCTACCAGAATGCTGGAAAGAGAAAAGTATGGCGAAGGCGTGGTACAGCTCATGATCCAAAGCATACCACATCATCTGTAAAACACGGCGGAGCCAGTGTGATGGCTTGGGCATGCATGGCTGCCAGTGGCACTGAGTCACTAGTGTTTATTGATGATGTGACACAGGACAGAAGCAGCCAAATGAATTCTGATGTATTCAGAGCCATACTGTGTGCTCAGATCCAGCCAAATGCAGCCAAACTGATTGGTCGTCGTTTCATACTACAGATGGACAATGACCCAAAACATAAAGCCAAAGCAACCCAGGAGTTTATTAAAGCAAAGAAGTGGAATATTCTTGAATGGCCAAGTCAGTCACCTGATCTCAACCCAATTGAGCATGCTCAAGCAAACAGCAACTGAAAACCACCGCAGTGAAGGCCTTGCAGAGCATCAAAAAGGAGGAAACACAGCGTCTGGTGATATCCATGAGTTCAAGACTTCAGGCAGTCATTGCCAACTAAGTGTTTTCAACTAAGTACTAGAAATGAACATTTTATTTACAATTATTTAATCTGTCCAATTACTTTTGGTCCCTTTAAAAACAGGGTGGCACATGTTAAGGAGCTGAAACTCCTAAACCCTTCATCCAATTTTAATGTGGATATCCTCAAATGAAAGCTGAAAGTCTGAACTTCAACTGCATCTGAATTGTTTTGTTTAAAATTCATTGTGGTAATGTCTAGAACCAAAATTAGAAAAATGTTGTCTCTGTCCAAATATATATGACCTAACTGTATATGTGATACGTTTGACGGAGAACCACGGTTTTAAATAGCGGGCCTGTAGTTTACTATTCTTCACAGCGACCTCGTGTGAATAGCTTCACCAACATACTGCAACAAAATGGAAATGGAAGCCAGAAATGGCTGATTTTGGAACTCAGTTTTATGTGATACGTCTGACGGAGAACCACGGTTTTAAATAGCGGGCCTGTGGTTTTACTAATACTATTCTTCTCAGCGACCTCGTGTGAATAGCTTCACCGACACACTGCAACAAAATGGAAATAGAGGCCAATAATTTCCACGTTCAGTTCAAATTTCTGGATTTTTATCGCTGTAATATGGAAAAGATCTGACTGTATTCTGCAGTGCTAACAAGCAAATGGAGCAAAAAATTGATGTACTCAAGATTGCTTTTTAAGCAAATAATCAGGATTAAGATAAAAAAAAATTAGCCCTGGCCCCTGATACCTGTGGCTATATCTACAAATATCTGTAATAGCAGGATCAATAAGCATGTGCAATGGACCCTCTTGTGCTGTATCATGCACTGCAGTCTGTCACATACCCTGCCTGCCTTGCATTTTAAGCAAATAACCAGGATTAAGATAAAAAAAAATTAGCCCTGGCCCCTGATATCTGGGCTATGTCTATAAATATCTGTAATAACAGCAGCAGACAGAACGTGCACTGGAATCTCTTGTGCTTTATGCACTGCAGTCTACCACAAACCCTGCCTGCCTAACTCCTGCTATCACTATTGAATATATGCAGCTGGATTAGTCCTCAGAAGGACTGTTAGTTCAGATGGATATATACAGTGCTGGCCAAAAGTATTGGCACCCCTGCAATTCTGCCAGATAATACTCAGTTTCTTCCTGAAAATGATTGCAATCACAAATTCTTTGATATTATTATCTTCATTTAATTTGCTTGCAAGGAAAAAACACAAAAGAGAATGAAGCAAAAATCAAATCATTGATCATTTCACACAAAACTCCAAAAAAGGGCCGGACAAAAGTATTGGCACCCTCAGCCTAATACTTGGTTGCACAACCTTTAGTCAAAATAGCTGCGAACAACCGCTTCCGGTAACCATCAATGAGTTTCTTACAATGCTCTGCTGGAATTGTAGACCATTCTTCTTTGGCAAACTGCTCCAGGTCCCTGATATTTGAATGATGCCTTCTCCAAACTGTCATTTTGAGATCTCTCCACAGGTGTTCTATGGGATTCAGGTCTGGACTCATTGCTGGCCACCTTAGAAGTCTCCAGTGCTTTCTCTCAAACCATTTTATAGTGCTTTTGGAAGTGTGCTTTGGGTCATTGTCCTGCTGGAAGACCCATGACCTCTGAGGGAGACCCAGCTTTCTCACACTGGGCCCTACATTATGCTGCAAAATTTGTTGGTAGTCTTCAGACTTCATAATGCCATGCACACGGTCAAGCAGTCCATTGCCAGAGGCAGCAAAGCAACCCCAAAACATCAGGGAACCTCCGCCATGTTTGACTGTAGGGACCGTGTTCTTTTCTTTGAATGCCTCTTTTTTTTTCCTGTACACTCTATGTTGATGCTTTTTCCCAAAAAGCTCTACTTTTGTCTCATCTGACCAGAGAACATTCTTCCAAAACGTTTTAGGCTTTCTCAGGTAAGTTTTGGCAAACTCCAGCCTGGCTTTTTTATGTCTCGGGGTAAGAAGTAGGGTCTTCCTGGGAATCCTACCATACAGTCCCTTTTCATTCAGACATTGACGGATAGTACGGGTTGACACTGTTGTACTCTCGGACTGCAGGGCAGCTTGAACTTGTTTGGATGTTAGTCAAGGTTCTTTATCCACCATCCGCACAATCTTGCGTTGAAATCTCTTGTCAATTTTTCTTTTCCATCCACATCTAGGGAGGTTAGCCACAGTGCCATGGGCTTCAAACTTCTTGATGACACTGCGCATGGAAGACACAGGAACATTCAGGTCTTTGGAGATGGACTTGTAGCCTTGAGATTGCTCATGCTTCCTCACAATTTGGTTTCTCAAGTCCTCAGACAGTTCTTTGGTCTTCTTTCTTTTCTCCATGCTCAATGTGGTAAACACAAGGACACAGGACAGAGGTTGAGTCAACTTTAATCCATGTTAACTGGCTGCAAGTGTGATTTAGTTATTGCCAACACCTGTTAGGTGCCACAGGTAAGTTACAGGTGCTATTAATTACATGAATTAGAGAAGCATCACATGATTTTTCAAAGGGTGCCAATACTTTTGTCCACCCCCTTTTTTAGGTTTGGTGCGGAATTATGTCCAATTTGGCTTTAGGACAATTCTTTTTGTGTTTTTTTCATTGAAGACAAATTAAATGAAGAGAATAATACCAAAGAGTTTGTGATTGCAATCATTTTCAGGAAGAAACTGAGTATTATCTGACAGAATTGCAGGGGTGCCAATACTTTTGGCCAGCACTGTGTATATATATATATATATATATATATATATATATATATATATATATATATAGTACAGACCAAAAGTTTGGACACACCTTCTCATTTAAAGATTTTTCTGTATTTTCATGACTATGAAAATTGTATATTCACACTGAAGGCATCAAAACTATCAATTAACACATGTGGAATTATATACTTAACAAAAAAGTGTGAAACAACTGAAAATATGTCTTATATTCTAGGTTCTTCAAAGTAGCCACCTTTTGCCTTGATGACTGCTTTGCACACTCTTGGCATTTTCTTGATGAGCTTCAAGAGGTAGTCGCCGGAAAAGGTTTTCACTTCACAGGTGAGCCCTGTCAGGTTTAATAAGTGGGATTTCTTGCCTTATAAATGAGGTTGGGACCATCAGTTGTATTGTGCAGAAGTCTGGTGGATACACAGCTGATAGTCCTACTGAATAGACTGTTAGAGTTTGTATTATGGCAAAAAAAAAGCAGCTAAGTGAAAAAAAACGAGTGGCCATCATTACTTTAAGAAATGAAGGTCAGTCAGTCCGAAAAATTGTGCAAACTTTGAAAGTGTCCCCAAGTGCAGTTGCAAAAACCATGAAGCACTACAAAGAAACTGGCTCACATGAGGACCACCCCAGGAAAGGAAGACCAAGAGTCACCTCTGCTTCTGAGGATAAGGTTATCCGAGTCATCAGCCTCAGAAATCGCAGGTTAACAGCAGCTCAGATTACAGACCAGGTCAATGCCACACAGAGTTCTAGCAGCAGACACATCTCTTCAACAACTGTTAAGAGGAGACTTTGTGCAGCAGGCCTTCATGGTAAAATAACTGCTAGGAAACCACTGCTAAGGACAGGCAACAAGCAGAAGAAACTTGTTTGGGCTAAAGAATACAAGGAATGGACATTAGACCAGTGGAAATCTGTGCTTTTGTCCGATGTGTCCAAATTTGAGATCTTTAGTTCCAACCACCATGTCTTTGTGCGACGCAGAAAAGGTGAACGGATGGACTCTACATGCCTGGTTCCCACCGTGAAGCATGGAGGAGGAGGTGTGATGGTGTGGGGGTGCTTTTCTGGTGACACTGTTGGGGATTTATTCAAAATTGAAGGCATACTGAACCAGCATGGCTACCACAGCATCTTGCAGCGGCATGCTATTCCATCCAGTTTGCGTTTAGTTGGACCATCATTTTTTTTTTTCAACAGGACAATGACCCCAAACACACCTCCAGGCTGTGTAAGGGCTATTTGACCAAGAAGGAGAGTGATGGGGTGCTACGCTAGATGACCTGGCCTCCACAGTTACCAGACCTGAACCCAATCGAGATGGTTTGGGGTGAGATGGACCGCAGAGTGATGGCAAAAGGGCCAACAAGTGCTAAGCATCTCTGGGAACTCCTTCAAAATTGTTGGAAGACCATTTCCAGTAACTACCTCTTGAATCTCGTCAAGAGAATGCCAAGAGTGTGCAAAGCAGTCATCAAAGCAAAAAGTGGCTACTTTGAAGAACGTAGAATATAAGACATATTTTCAGTTGTTTCACACTTTTTTGTTACGTATATAATTCCACATGTGTTGATTCATAGTTTTGATGCCTTCAGTGTGAATGTACAATTTTCATAGTCATGAAAATACAGAAAAATCTTTAAATGAGAAGGTGTGTCCAAACTTTTGGTCTGTACTGTATATACACCGTATTTTGCGGATTATAAGACGCACCCCAAATTTTGGGAAGGAAAATAGGAATAACATTATTTAATAAAATGATGGTGTGTCTTATAATCCTCTTTTACGCTAGCTTACCTGAGGGCGGCGGCAGAGCAGGGTCCCAGGTGGCAGGGTCGCTGCTGCAGGAAGCTTTTGACAAAGGATGCTGATTGTCCCAGGTTAGTAGGAGGTGCTCTTCTTTGGTGTGGGGGCTCCGCTGACATTTTGTGAAAGCCCTGAGTCACCGCACTTTCCATGCTTTTCAATGCGGTGGACTTCGGGAAAATGGCCACATGCACAGATTGAGATCTCAGTACTGTGGGGGCTTCATACTGTGGGGACATTATTCTATGTGTAGTACTCCTCCTATGTGTTGTAGCGACTCGAGTGGCATCAAAATGTGTGGTGAGAACTGTTGCGGGTATCGTACTGTTTATAGGATGGACTGTGTGGCATCCTAATGTGTGTGGGGGGCTGTGGGGGCAGTAATTATATGTGTGGACTCTTTGGGCATTATACTGTGCATGGTGGGATTTGGGAGTATCATATTGTGTGAAGGACTACGGTGGAAACACACTGTGTGTTGGAGGTTGGTAGACATCATTTTGTGTGGTGGAGACAGTGAGAAGCATCTATCTGTTGGTTGTAGGGACACTGGGGGCATCATACTATGTGAGTGTAGGGGGCATCAGACTGTGTCGTTGGTACTTTGGGGACATACTATGTTAGGGAGGACTGTGGGGCTAGCATATTGTGTATGGGGTACTGTGGGGGCTTCATACTGGGTGTGTAGGCAGTGGGGACATTGCACTCTGTTTTGTACTCCTATGGATTACAGGGAGTCGAGTGGCATCATTCTGTGTGGTGAGAATTGTGGAGGGTATCATACTTTTTATAGGACAAACTGTGGGGCATCATACTGTGTGTGGGGAGCTGCGGGGCAGTAATTATATGTGTGGACTCTTTGGGTATCATACTGTGTATGGTGACATGTGGGAGCATCATACTGTACAGAGGATTACAGGGGCATAATACTATGGGAGCCTCATACTGTTTGTGGGTACTCCACACAGAATAAGATACACACAAATTATGCCCAGCACAGTCTGCTAAGCCACCACAAACAGTATGAGGGGACTGTGGGAGCACCACACTGTGTGTGGCAAACCGTAGGGGCATATTGTTTTTGAGGGCTTGTCTGGGTATCATAATGTATTAAGGAGGGCTGTGGGAACATCATATACTTTTGTGATGATGGTGTTGGGACATCATATTGTGTGTGGGAAGTTGAGGGAACATCGTAAGTACTGTAGGGGTATTTTACTGTTTGTGTGGGGGAGGCCTTAGACGATAATTTTGTGTGGGGAGCTGTGGGGGGCATCATACTGTGTGCGGTAGAGCTGTGGTGGCATCATACTGAGTGTGTGTGGTGATTTGGGGATAAATAATAGAGTGTGAGAACAGTAATGAGTTTCACTAGGGGCATTATTTTTGTATAGGCACATATAAAGGACTCAGCAAGGGCACTGGTTTAGCATTAAAAAAAATTACCATGGAAGTATGTATGCCGGGACAAGGTATTTTGGTGCCCTAGGCAAATGAAACCAATGGCGCCCCCTTTCCCCGGTGAACCATTAGCCCACAAGTAAAGGAATGGATAAGAGACTAAAGTACAGGTCCCTTAATGAATTTACCCCACCCCCCCCGATTTGTCAGGTAGCAAGCTCTGGTGACAACTTTCACTATAATTGTTACCTCTTTCACCTGAAAATACCAGTAAAAGTAAAAAAGTGGTGTACTTTAGGGGTGAGGCTCCTCAGGGAGTGCATTTTCAAAGTTAGATGTAGAATCATTCATTGTTTGTGGATCATTTACACAATACCAGGAACAAACAGCGATATTCATCTCTGATGTTCTATATTTAAAATGTCAATCCAAAGGACAGTCATAGAAACTAATATAACTTAACTATAATGGAGGCTGTTTGGTTTCAATTAAGCATTTGGCGGATACCCTAATAGAAACTAAACAGACCACATTATAGATAAAGGGATATGTGTGATGATTTTACATCCGTCATGAGACAAATACAGTTTTCAACGAAACTGATCGTAGTTTGGTGCCATATTCCTGTATGGATAGTGGTTCTTGTGATGTATTCATATACTAATGTTGGTTATGGTGTCTTATTCCTGTAATAATGGTGGTTCTGGTGACGTATTCATGTAGTGCTGGTTGTTCTGGTGCTGTATTCATATGCAACTGATGGCTTTGGTGATGCGTTCACAAGAAGATGATGGTTCTGATGATGCATTTTTCATCAGAACCATCATCACTACATAAATACGAAATCAAAATAATCATCAGTACATAAATATGGCACAAGTACCATCATCAGTAAATAAATAGGACACTTGAACCACCATCAGTACATAAATATGTCACCAGAACAACTATCAGTACATTAACGCATGATCAGAACCTCCTTCAGTACATGAATGCATCACCAGAACCATAATCAGTACATGACTACATCACGAGAACCACCATCAGTAAATAAATACAACACCAGTACCATCATCAGTACATGTTTACGTCACTAGAAACACCATCAGTATATGAATACATCACCAGAACCACCATTAGTACAGGAATACAACACTAAGATTAGTACACCAATCAATTGTAATATCAACTTGGACCCATATACATGTGTACCACATGAAGCTACAACTCCCAATATGTCCTTAACAATGGTAAGGAGATGCTGGGAGTTGATGTGATCAGTCATTATCAGACTGCGGACATACAGGAACCATAGTACTGATGAGACATAGTCAGTATCAACAAGTAAACATTTACATCCAGGTACCTTATAGGTGACATCTTCTTTAAGTTGTTCTTTCTTTTCGTCTCCATCTAGATGCCATGGTGACTTTTCTCATCCACAGTTCTTCTCTGCAGATGTCCCTCTTTTCTATTACAGAGGGGGAAATAAGTATTTGATCCCTTGCTGTTTCTGTAAGTTTGTCTACTGACAAAGAGTTGAACAGTCTATGATTTTAAGGGTAGGTTAATTTTAACATTGAGAGATAGAATATCCAAAAAAATCAAGAAAATCACATTGTATAAATTAGATACACATTTTTGCATTTTGTAGTGAGAAATAAGTATTTGATCCCCTACAAACCGTTATGAGTTCTGGCTCCTACAGGCCAGTTAGATGCTCCTAATCAACTCGTTACCTGCATTAAAAACAGCTGTCTTACATCACCTTACATCACCTTACATCATCTTAGTCACCTGTATAAAAGACTCCTGTCTACAGACTCAATTAATCAGTCAGACTCTAACCTCTACAACATGGGCAAGACCAAAGAGCTTTCTAAGGATGTCAGGGACAAGATCATAGACCTGCACAAAGCTGGAATGTGCTACAAAACCATAAGTAATACTTATTTCCCCCACTGTATATATATTATATGATATATGATCTCTGCATTCCCTGCCCTTATGAAGTATAACCACCCTACTGTCTGCCATTTTCAGATATAACTAGTGATGAGCGAGCATGCTCACCACTATTCGTTATTCGCCAGAGCATCACAATGCTCGAGATGCTCGGTGCTCAGCGAGCAATTTTGAAATGCTCGGGCAGGAGCTCGAGTCCCTTCCCGGCATCTTGGGCGCATTTTAGGCAGCCAATTACTATGCAGTGATTGTGTGACAGTCACTGTAAGGCCGTAGCCATGTTGGTTGTGGCATTACAGTGATTGGCTGGCCGCATAGCGTCATCGGGTCTATATAAGACCTGGGACCCTATGCTCATCACGGTCTGCCAGTCAAAAACACAGAGTAGGGAGAGTTGCAGCTGAGCAAGGGTGAGAATTGGCGGTTATTATAAACAGAGATTGCACACCACTAGAAATCTATCCTAACAGTCCTTGTAAGGACTAATTCTGAAGAAAATATTAATCTTGCTGATAACACTATTTAGGCAGAGTTTGTGGAGAGCTAGTATCATACAGAATAGGGTCCATTGCACGTTTTTTCTACTGCTGGAACTCCTATCAATAGCCCTAGATATCAGGGCTGATGATATTCTTTTTGCTTTTAATCCTGCTAATTTTGGGTGAAAAGCATTATAATATACCATTTTTACTGCTCCATTTGCTTAATAGCAGCATCCAGACAGATTTGGTTGATTTGAATAGCATCGCTGTATTGTGGAAGTAGAGAAACTTGTCCATCATCTCATGTGGCCAAATATTACTGCAGTGTTAATCCTGTTTTTTTTCAATCTGCAAAATACAGTATTATCCTCCCCTTAAAGTATGCTACTTGTGTGTCAAAAATATATTCACACTTGTTTGCTGACCAATAGCTTCGCTATACTGTGACTGGGCAAAAAAATTGGTCATCAGACGTGATCAAATACTGCGGTATTAAGCCTGATTTTTTTTGCAAGCTGCAAAATATTATACTGCATTTAAAGTCTGCTACTTGTGTGTCAAAAATATATTCACACTTGTTTGCTGACCAATAGCATCGGTATACCCTCACTGGGCAAAAGAATTGGTCATGCATCAGCAGGGACAGCAAAACTACCAGCCTGACCACCACCAGCATGCTCAGGTGTGGTGCCCCTGCGGGTTCGGTCACCACAGAGGTACTGCATCTCACCCAGAGGTGTGGTATCTCACTCTCAGGTAAGGATAGAGTGCTGCCCGGTACCCTAACACCTGCATTCAACACATTCCACTTCAGTGGGGACAGGGCGAGATTGCTCCTAAGGGAGAGCACAGTCCCTGGTCCCAAGCTGAAGGGTGGAACTATGTGTGTCACCCTGGCCTGGATGCCACAAATATAACAAAGCTGTGTCTGAGAGCAAGGGGGAGGTTCTCTGGTCAGGGGAACATTAGCATGCAATACCTCCTGTCTCAGGCTAGTAGGGGGAGCAGGCTGTCCCTATAAAAGCTGCAACTGGGGGCAGGGTTAGAGAGAACTGGACGACCTGTCCCTAGATTGAGAGGTGTCCCAGAGCAGAGAGGGACAGTTGTATTGCACCCTAAGAGGACGTGTGGCAGTAGGAGAGCCACAAGCCAGGGACAAGAGGTGAAGTACGCCTGTCCTGGCAGATAAAGAACCAAATTTACCAGACTTTGGCGTCTGAGGCTGTGAGGATTCCACGTCCTACAGCAGATAACCAGTCCGCAGGGGACTGTATGTTCCTTGGCCTAAGAAGCCCGGAGGTTCCGCCACACCAGAAGGGACCAGCAGAGCCGTACCAGGCCGGGAGTAGAAAGATACCCACGTTGCAAACCATACGGGCGAGAGGACACGGTGAGCTCGAGACCGTGGGCTGTTACCCTACCAGGAGGAGATAGCCAGAAGGAGCGCAGAGAGCACGGTAGGCCTACACTCTCACCCTGACCAGGGCCAATTTCCCAATTGCTCTCAGACATCCAGGTCCCCTCCTAGCCGGGACTGTTTGTGGGTCAGTTCACCTGTTCTAGTAAAGACCCTGGACTGCAACCTGTTGTCTGTGTGCTCCTTGCTCCTCCAGCACTAATGGTACTGGGATGCCCTACACCATCACCCCCATCTTCTACTATACTGCCCTGGGTCCGCACTCTTCCCGTGGGGAGTCACACTACCCCAGCTGCATACACCATCAGCCCCAGCGGTCTGCCTTGCAGCGGCGGTTCGCACTGACCGCAATCCACGGGTGGCGTAGTCGGACATTACCAACAGTGCATGGCAGACTACCAATGGTCTGACCACCCTGAGCCACGGAACCGGGTTGCCACTACTACCCCCATCGTTTCCCGATTGCCCGGCTCCGAGTGCCTCACGGCCCAGGGGGCGAGTCATATGTAGTGGGTGTGGGTGGAGGACATAGTTCAGGGGAGCACAAGAAAGGAAGTGATATAAAAGAGGGAACCATCTTGGAAAGACAAGTCAGTCAGACAGGTCAGTCAGAGGAGGAGAGTGTGTGGAGCAGGAGCTCAGCAGGAGCTCTGCTCAGGAGGAGGGCCTAGTGAGAGGCCCAAGACTGAGAAGGAGAGGAGAGGAGCAGGAAAGAAGGCTCCAGGAGGAACGAGGCGATCCTAGGGGTATGGGCAGTGCTGGAGGCCACCTGTATGCCCGAACCTACCAGGACGTGGGAGGATAAAGCCGCAGAGGGGACCGGCCCCTATCTAGTGAGAATTGCAACATTCAGCTAGAAACCGGAGGCTTCTGTACTTTTAGGGTGCAGTTGCCACAGCCACAATTACATCACCGAAAAGGTGACCACAGAGGGTCCAGGGGACTGCAGGTCGCCCGACAAGACCCGAGGCTACCGGCTTTGGACACTGATTGTGAGGCGCAGGGCAGGAGGGTGAGAGCCAGCGCAGGAAGACAACTGAGAAAGGCACACAGAAAGGGGTCCCATTAAGTGCTCTGGAATTACCTGAGGGACTGCTGAACCCCTGCCTGGTGAATGCAGTGCGATGTGGGAAGTTACACCGGTACCTGCAACTTGGATTGCAACAACTGTGAGTAAACTCTGAAGACTGCACCCCACTGTCTCTGTGAATTACTGTTGCGCCATCACCCCCTGCACTACACCGCAACATCTATAACAACTCAGCACAGCCCTGGAGCTAAGCTCTACCTGTGGAGAGCTAAGCCAACTCTGCTGCATTTACACCAGCTCCAGAGGACCTGCTCCACAGCGGCCGCTGCCTTTAGCCGCTTACCACAGGTGGTGTCACAAACTGTATATAAAAACTATATATCCCCTGTAAATATTCCCCTTTTGATTGACCGCCCTGGGTCATGGACTGGGTCACCGCCACTGTGACTTCTCCCCTAGCAACGACCGTCTCGGCACCGAGTACCCCATGGCCCAGGGGGCGCGTCACAGGCACATGAAAGCAAAGCACCCTACTAGTTGGGCCGAAGGCCAGGGTCCAGAAACAGTGTCTGCGAGTGACACCACTGCCTCTTCCCCTGTTGTGTGTGCATGCCAAGTGTCCATCCATGATGCAGCAAAGATGCTTAAAATCCTGTACTTGTCATTGCACACTTGGAACCATCACCATCAGCAACCTCATCCACTTCCTTGTCCTAGCGCAGCATTCACTTGTCCCAACCCCAGTCCTTTGAACGCAAGAGCAAATACGCAGCCAACCACCCACAATTCACAGCACTAAACTGCCACATTTCTCAACTGCTTGCACTGGAAATGTTGCCTTTTAGGCTCATTGAGACGCAAGCTTGCAACCTCA
This sequence comes from Phyllobates terribilis, assembly GCF_046119375.1. NCBI lineage: Eukaryota > Metazoa > Chordata > Amphibia > Anura > Dendrobatidae > Phyllobates > Phyllobates terribilis. The sequence goes on from NW_027362762.1 coordinate 643,257,725, forward strand.
TGGCGGCGGCCGTCCCTCGGTACTCGGTCCCCAGCCACCACTATTTCTCCTGGTGTGCCGTCCCTGCCTTACACAAGCACGTGTCCCAGAACATTACCCATGCCCTCAACAACGTATTTAATGGGAAGGTCCACTTAACCACGGACACGTGGACAAGTGCTTGTGACCAGGGACAGTACATCTCACTGACGGCACAATGGGTTACTATTGTGGAAGCCGGGACCTAGTTGGACCCTGGGACAGAAACGTCCTCCCGACGCTGAGGATTGTGGGCCCTGGGTCAATCAGGGTTGCCCCCACATTCTACAGCTCCTGCACCTCCTCCTCCTCTTTAGCCTCCAGCTCCGAAATTACTACATCATTCAGAAGATGGAAGCACTGCAGCATTGCCTCAGCAACAGGCTGTGGTGAAGCTAATATGCTTGGGTAACAAACCGTACACCGCTGCAGAGTTGCTGAAAGCTGTAACAGAGCAGGCAGATCTGTGGCCTACAGCCAGGCATGGTCGTTTGTGATAATGGACGGAAACTGGTAGTTGCTCTTAAGCTTGGCAACCTCGCACATGCACCATGCCTGGCCCACATGTTCAGCAGTTTCTCAATACCTACCCGGATCTGCCTGAGCTGCGTGTGAAAGTGTGCTGCATGTGTGCCCATATCAGAAAGTCAGCTACAGCTTCTGCCGCCTTTGCCGTGCTTCAGCAGCATTTGCAGCATTTAGCTCACCAACTGGTGTGTGATGTCACTATGCATTGGAACTCAAAATTGCATTTGCTGGGAAAGATTTGGGAGCAGCATAGGACAGTTGGTGAGTACCAGCTTCAACACATCCGTCGGTATTAAGGTCAGCCTCCGCACATAAGAGCTGATGATTGGGCATGGATGTCAGACATCTGTGCCATCCTCCAAAACTTTGAGGACTCCATCAAGATGGTGAGCAGCAATGATGCCATAATTATCGTCACCATCCCACTTCTGTGTCTGCTGAAACGCTCGCTGTTCACAATTAAAGAGGAGACATTGCAGGCGGAGCACAATGGTATGAAGCAAGGAACAATACAGGGTGATGCTACGTAGCCCAGACTCATCTCATCTGAATGCGGATTGGGTGAAAATGAGGAGGAAGAGGAGGAGGAACAGAAGCTTGTTTCCTACGCTACAAATGGTACTACCCACACAACATTCATACCGTCTGTTCAGTGTGGATGGCCTGAGGAGCGGGAGAATGAGGAAGAGGACCAGGAGGAGGATGAGGATGAGAACATGGACAGTTGTCCTCTTGGTGGGGACAGGGAGGTCTTGGCTGTTGGCAGTCTGGCACACATGGCTGACTTTATGTTCCACTGGCTTTCCCATGAATGCATTGTACGCATTTTGGGCAACAGTAATTACTGGTTAGTCACACTTCTAGATCCACAGTACAAGGAAAACTTTCTATCTCTCCTTCCCGTGGTGGAGAGGTCTAATAAAATGCTACAGTACCAAAAGGCCCTTGTTGAAGAATTATTAAAAAAATTCACAGCTGACAACTCTGGCATCAGAAGTCACAGTTCCTAGGACAACCAATGCGCAGGGTACTCTGACAAGGAGGGAAACGTTTTGGAAGATGCTGAAGGAGTACCTTGCCGACCGTACCAGCATCTTCCGTGATTCCTGTGTGCCTCATAACTATTGGGTATCCAAGCTGGACACATGACATGAACGCCCTGGAAGTCCTGGCCTGCCCTGCCGCTGGAGTTTTGTCCGAGCGTGTTTTTAGTGACGCCGGTATTATAACGGATAGGCACATCCGCCTGTCAACTGAAAATGCTGACAGGCTGACTCTAATCAAAATGAACAAGGGCTGGATTGGGACAGACTTCTCGACACCACCGGATAATAGCAGTGGAACATAAAGTCAAATCCAGTGGTTATTTTTGGGGGGTCTAATCCCATACAACTGTTCACACCCAATCATGGGTATACGCTTCATGATTTTGTCTATTTTATGTCACCCTCATTCTCCTTCTCATCCTCCAGCGCCATTTCAACAGGGTGACCATCATGCAACACGCACATAATTTTTTTTAAGGGGGTTTATGATGCCCGTAGGAACTTTTTTTCGAGGCTTGCCTCTAACATTCTGTATGTTATACAGTATGTTAAGGTATACAGTTTGTTCATGTATATCTGACGCGCCCCTGGGCCTGTGTCGCGCTGCGTTGCGCACGCGGGAGCTTACCCGGAGCCGGATCTGTTGAGGGTTGTAGTCTCGTGGCGGTGATCCGGTCCGTGCCCAGGGAGTCAGACTAAGTGGCGCTGTTTTAGCGGTAGATGTTGGACGACTACGCCACCCGTTGAGTGCAGCCAGGGAGCTGCTGCTGCAGGGCAGACCGCTGAGGCCGGTGGTAGGATTGTGCAGCGTGATAGTATAACCCCCAACGGGACGAGTATGGCCTCAGGGCAGCCGACGTGGATGATGGGGGTAGCAGGAACCACTCGGAGACGGTACTGTGTAGTTCAGGGTCTTTACTGGTGACAAAGATAGACCCTCCCGGAGTACTGGCTAGCGATTGGGGCCTGGTCAGTCCTTGAGCAGATGGGATCTCCCCTGGCCAGGTGGAGTTGTAGGCCTCCCAAACTAACGATACTCTTCTGGCTACCTTGCTAGAGGCGGGTATAAGTAGCCCACGTGCCAGAGTGTACCGTGTGGTGCTCACCCGTATGGCCGGTGACTCGGGGCCTTCGGGTTTCTGGGCCAGAGGACCTGCAATCCCCTGCCGGTCGGTTTCTGCTGCTGGATAGGAGTTAGTCCCCACAGCCTCGGACTCCGGGTCCGGTGATAACTTCTCAGTCAGGGCGAGCTCTGCAGCTGCCAGCCCCTGACTCCTTGTAACACTGCTCCCACAGAGCTCCTGTTGTTTCTTCCTATATTTGCTTCTTTTCTCTGCTTCTTCTCTACTCACTCACCCTGCCTCAGCCCTAGGTTTATATAGGGGAAGTTCTTCCCCTCCCAGGACTGGGCAGGAGGTGTGGCATGCATAGGATCCCTGACCAAGAGACCTCCCACCTGCTCTCAGACATAACATTGCTGTTACTGTGGAAAACCAGACCCCTGGGGTGCCACATTCCCCCCTAGTGAAATTGAGTACTCCGGGACTAAACATATTTTAGAAAAACATAACAAGATATAACAATAACAATAAAGAAACACATAAAGGTGGTCACGGCATGTCCGTAACCGGGTGCAGTCTTTGAAGAAAGCAAGGTGTCCATTTCACCAAAACAGGGAGACGTAACCAGGTAGGGGTCTGTCCTGCCCCGAGTCCTTAACAGTCTTTAGTCCGTCCTGGGTTACGCTCCAACTATGTACAAAGGATTCCCGGTAAATCCACCAAGGACTCCTAAAAATAACTAGAAACACATAATTATACACAAGCAACAATAAACAGGTAATCACAAATAAAACAATTTATACACTTCAAATCCTCCAACGTGCGGGTAACTGGCCCCTAGTGGCCCTAGTGGACCTACGGAGCTGACTGTCTGGCCCTGAACTACAGGGTGTAGGAGCTGTTAAGGGTAAACTGGGCAGCGGTCTACGGGCCCTTTGGCTCACTAGGGATATGGCAGGCTCACTGCAAGCAGAGGGTTGATCCTCCTGGTCTGCTGGTGTGGGGTCTTCTGCCTCCTGGACCGGCTGTTCTTCCAGCTCTACCTGTTGCTCCGTAGGTGCTTGGGATGCTGGTTGGAGGAAGGTGAGTACGGGTACCACAACTGCACCATTGACTTGAGTCCAAGACCGAGGGAAGTCTCCGAGCACAGTATTAACCATGTCTTCCCTTTCCTCTACGGGTCGAGGGTCTTCTTGTTCCTCTTCAGGGTTCCGTAGCTGTTCGGGACACTTCTTCAGGTGATCCCGGGATACAATGGTTGTGGTTTCCCCTCCGTCTTTACTGATGGTACAGACCTTTGGGTTGTCGTGGCTTGAGGGCAGTACGGTGTACGGGTCCTTCTCCCACTGGTCGTCCAACTTGTGGAGCCGTCTTTTTCTCTTCAAGACCTGCTCTCCGGGTACCAGGGGAACAGCAGGAGCATACTGGTTGTAAGTTTTCTCTTGTCTTTCCCTAGCCTGACAGAGACTTCGCTCCACGCTCTCCTGTACTCTCCGGTACTGCTGCTGCCTCTCTGTGTCCCAGTCTGCTTCTGGTGAAGTGTCCTCAGGTGTCAGGACTCCCATTTCCAGGTCAACAGGTAACTTACCAGGTCTCGCCCTCATTAGGTAAGCCGGGGTACAGTTGGTGGAACCTACCGGGATGTGGTTGTATAGGTCCACCAGATCGGGCAGCTTCTCAGGCCACAGACTGCGTTCTTCCAGGGGCAACGTTTTCAGAAGATCCATTACCACCTGGTTCATTTTCTCACAAAGTCCATTAGTTTGCGGATGATAGGGTGTCGTCCTTATCTTCCGGCAGCCATACAGAGTGCAGAATTCTTGGAAGACCTCCGCTTCAAAGGCAGGTCCTTGGTCTGTCAACACTTGGTCCGGGTACGGTCCTTCCTTCTTAGGTTGCACGGGCCACAGTCTCTGCACCACCTCTCGATGGTTCCCCTCATGCCTACCCAGTGGAACCGCTCGCGCAGCAGGAACTCCAGCTTCTTCCATCCGAAGTGTCCAGCCCCGTCGTGGTATGCCTCCATCACCATGGCTGCGTCTCTTCGTGGCACCACTACTTGCCAGATTAGTTCATGCGTCCGGGAGTTAACCATTCTGCGGCACAACTTCCCCTTATAAAGGAACAGTCGACTCTTCTCAGCCCACAGTTGCTTGGCTTCCTCCGGAGCGTCTGGGTCAAGGCGAGCCTCTGGCCGAGTCAGCATCTCCTTCACCAGTCGGACGGCAGGGTCACTGTCTTGCGTTTCCTCCCAGTTGTAGTGAGGCAAGGGGTTAAACGTAGCGGCTTGCTTACTCCTTACCCGGTGGGAATACTGGATAGTCCCATGCCGGTGGAACGCAGGGAGTTCGACTTCTTCCAGTCCCTCTGGATCTTCTCCTACGTCCGGTAGGTTTGGCATCCTGGACAGGGCGTCCGCGTTGGTATTGGAGCGTCCTGCCCGGTATTTGATTGTGAACTCGTAGTTGGACAGACGGGCCATCCATCTCTGCTCTAGGGCACCGAGTCTTGCTGTGTCCAGGTGTGTCAACGGGTTGTTATCCGTGTACACGACGAACCGGGAAGAAGCGAGGTAGTGCTTAAAGCGTTCGGTGACTGCCCACACCACTGCCAGGAACTCTAGCTTAAATGAGCTGTAATTCTCAGGGTTTCTCTCGGTGGGTCGCAGTTTTCGGCTGGCGTAAGCGATTACTCATTCTTTCCCCTGCTGGATCTGGGACAGCACGGCTCCTAGCCCGATGTTACTTGCGTCGGTGTAGAGGATAAAGGGCTGGCTGTAATCCGGGTACGCCAGGATTTCATCCCCCGTGAGGGCCATCTTCAGCTGGCGGAAGGACTCCTCTTCCAACTTCTCCCATCTGAAGGGCGGCTTCTGGTTCTTGGCCTTCCGGGACTGGCCTATCAGGAGGTCCTGCATAAGAGCTGCCTTTTTGGTGAAACCGGGGATGAACCTGCGGTAGTAGCCTACCAACCCGAGGAGCTGCCGCACTTCCTTTACACTGGAGGGACTTGGCCATTCCTTAATTGCGGTGATCTTATCAGGGTCTGGAGCCACTCCGTCAGCGCTCACCACGTGTCCCAGGTACTGCACCTTTGGTTTCAGGAGGTGACACTTGGAGGGTTTCACCTTTAGGCCGTAGCTTGCCAGAGCTTCGAACACTTCCGCCAGGTGTTTCAGGTGGTCCTCATAAGTCTTAGAATATACGATGACATCGTCCAGGTACAACAGGACCGTCTCGAAGTTTCTATGGCCCAGACAGCACTCCATTAATCGTTGGAAGGTTCCTGGTGCGTTGCAGAGTCCGAACGGCATGCAGGTAAACTCGCTAAGTCCCATCGGGGTGGTGAATGCGGTCTTCTCCCGGTCCGCCTCTGCTACAGGAACCTGCCAGTACCCACTAGTGAGATCCAAGGTAGAGAAGAAGTTAGCAGATCTTAAAGCAGCCAAAGACTCCTCTATCCTTGGTAAGGGGTATGCATCCTTGTGTGTGATACGGTTGATTTTCCGGTAATCTACACACATCCTCATGGTGTTGTCTTTCTTTTTGACTAAGACTAGTGGAGCTGCCCAGGGGCTACAGCTATCCCTGATCACCCCAGCCTCCTTCATGTCTCTAAGCATCCCCTTGGCGTGTTGGTAGTGTGCAGGGGGTACGGGTCGATACCTCTCTTTTATGGGAGGATGGTCTCCCGTGGGGATGTGATGTTCTACCCCCTTGACTCGCCCGAAGTCTAACGGGTGTTTACTAAACACTCTCTCGTACTCTTGAACCACCCGATAGACTCCCTGTTTCTGATGTGAGGGAGTGGAGTCAGTACCCAAATGTAGTTGCTGACACCAGTCCTCCATTGTTTTCTTAGAGCCGTTACCTTCCTCCGGGTGAGATGGAGGCAAGGGTTCCACAGATTGTATAGCATTTTGGTTAATGGTATATAATTTGGCTAGCGTGGCATACCGGGGCAGGTACACTTCCCTCTTCCCGATATTGATTATGCGAACGGGCACCCTCCCATGGCGTACATTAACCACCCCCCGTGCTGTCAAGATGGTGGGCCTACTGTCTGAGTAAACTGGTTCTACCATTGCCTGGTAATCTCTACCTCTCAGACCAATAGCTGCCCGGCACCAAATCATCATTTCACTTTTTGGGGGCATGGCAATAGGGAAAGGGTCACACATTCTCACGCTACCAATCTCACCGCCGGAGAGTTCCACCTGTTGCCGTCGCATCAGTGCCCGGATCTCTTTTTGGAGCACTCGCTGCTCGCCGGAGCTGGCGTTCTTGGCAACCTGCTGTAAAAGGAAAATCACCTCTGCAAGACAATTTTCAATTACATTAGTTCCTAGAGTTATCTTTGGGTGACTCTCGTGTTTGTCAATGTCTACAATGATCAGTCCCTGTGCTGCCAGTTCAACTCCACCAATTTTAATGGTCACCTCTTTAAATCCGATCTGTGGCACGGGCTGACCATTGCTGGCGATGATACTCAAGTCGTCGTCAGGGTAGCGGGTAATATCCGAGTCATTCCAGTACTGCTTGAAGAGCACGTACGGGATGGTGGTGACCTGTGACCCGGTGTCCAGTAGGGCACTCATAGGAATGCCATCCAGTACCACAGGCAAGACTGGACGTCCTCCCACATATTTGTCGAGCCAGTTTGATGGGCCTGATGATCTTTTTCCTAGGGGTTGGCCCTCTACCCTAGGTTGTGCCAGTTTAAAGGACAGTACCTTGCCATATGTCCGGGTTGATTACAGCGGCGGCAGATGGGTCGTCCGTCCTCGTTGTATCGGTCGCTGGGTCTTCCTCTGGCCGGTGGGGTCCTCCTTGGCCGACGCCACGGGATGTCCTCCGGTCCGGATGCCAGCTGGATCTTCCCTGGAGTGGAAACCTGTAAAGACTGCACAGTTCGGGTTAGCGCAGCAACGCTTTTAGCTAGCTCTTGGACCTGATGGTGCAGGTCTGGAGCCGAGTCATTGTTCAAAGCCTGCGCATCAGCTCCCACAGGCCCTGCCGACAAGGGCGCCGCCTCCTGGTGGTAGGTGGTAGTGGGGCGTCTGTGGGTCACAACGCCACCTGGTGCCGGTTCTCGAAGCACCCGGATGGCTCTGTCCTTGAACTGTGCAAATCCCAGATGAGGGTCCTGTAAGGCCATTGCCCGCAACTGGGTTCGGTGGGTATTGCAATATAAACCCTCTATAAATTGTTCAGTTAACAGCCTGTCCTCGTCTCCCACGCCGTCAGGGTCGGTCTGCTTAATGGCTCTCAGGGCCTCTTGTAGGTTCAGGGCATAGTCCCTTATACTCTCATGTGCCCGCTGTTTGCACCCGTAGAATCTAAGCTTGATCTCGGCTGAGGTGCGGGTATCAAAGGTGTCCCTCAGCCGGGTTAGTATCCCTGCGACAGTCCTCCCCCCAGGTGGCCAGGACTTTACCTCCCTTTGGGCTGCCCCGGTTAATTGGGCCACCAGGATGCTTACTTTTTGCTCTTCTGTGAGGGGGTACACCTGGAAGAGGCTATCCAGTTTTTCTCTAAAGTCCTGCAGGGTATGTGACTCCCCTGAGTACTGGGGTAGCCAGGCTGCCCCCGGGATATAGGGCATGGTGAAAGGCATGACCGCAACAGCGGTGGCGCTGGCGGGGGTTGGAACGGTGAAGCTCTCCTCCGTATCCGACATCCTTCTCCCCCCTAGTGGACCGTGGCCTACCTTGCGATGATCCTCTTCCGTAGGCCGCGGCTCCGCAGTGGATCGTCAGGGTTGAGGACCTTCCGTCGCGCTCCTGTGACGTCGGCGTCTGCTGGGCTCCTTCCAGGACCTTACGCAACGTCCGGACGTGAGGCGGGGCTTCAGTTCTCGCGCATTTTCGGAGTCCACGCTCCTCTACTTCCCGCGCGGCGTCCTCAAGATGGCGTCCAATGGCGGGAAAACTCCACGGATGGCGGGAAGAAGGCCGAAGATGGCGCCGGATGGCGGGAAAACTCCACCGATGGCGGGAAGAAAGCGGAAGATGGCGCCGGATGGCGGGAATCTTCACCACGGGTAAGTTTTCACAGTCTTTTTCAGGCACGCAGTACCCGGTGGTTGCGGGCACGAGATCCTGCCGACTACGCCAAAAGTTGACGCGCCCCTGGGCCTGTGTCGCGCTGCGTTGCGCACGCGGGAGCTTACCCGGAGCCGGATCTGTTGAGGGTTGTAGTCTCGTGGCGGTGATCCGGTCCGTGCCCAGGGAGTCAGACTAAGTGGCGCTGTTTTAGCGGTAGATGTTGGACGACTACGCCACCCGTTGAGTGCAGCCAGGGAGCTGCTGCTGCAGGGCAGACCGCTGAGGCCGGTGGTAGGATTGTGCAGCGTGATAGTATAACCCCCAACGGGAGGGGTATGGCCTCAGGGCAGCCGACGTGGATGATGGGGGTAGCAGGAACCACTCGGAGACGGTACTGTGTAGTTCAGGGTCTTTACTGGTGACAAAGATAGACCCTCCCGGAGTACTGGCTAGCGATTGGGGCCTGGTCAGTCATTGAGCAGATGGGATCTCCCCTGGCCAGGCGGAGTTGTAGGCCTCCCAAACTAACGATACTCTTCTGGCTACCTTGCTAGAGGCGGGTATAAGTAGCCCACGTCCCAGAGTGTACCGTGTGGTGCTCACCCGTATGGCCGGTGACTCGGGGCCTTCGGGTTTCTGGGCCAGAGGACCTGCAATCTCCTGCCGGTCGGTTTCTGCTGCTGGATAGGAGTTAGTCCCCACAGCCTCGGACTCCGGGTCCGGTGATAACTTCTCAGTCAGGGCGAGCTCTGCAGCTGCCAGCCCCTGACTCCTTGTAACACTGCTCCCACAGAGCTCCTGTTGTTTCTTCCTATATTTGCTTCTTTTCTCTGCTTCTTCTCTACTCACTCACCCTGCCTCAGCCCTAGGTTTATATAGGGGAAGTTCTTCCCCTCCCAGGACTGGGCAGGAGGTGTGGCATGCATAGGATCCCTGACCAAGAGACCTCCCACCTGCTCTCAGACATAACATTGCTGTTACTGTGGAAAACCAGACCCCTGGGGTGCCACATTCCCCCCTAGTGAAATTTAGTACTCCGGGACTAAACATATTTTAGAAAAACATAACAAGATATAACAATAACAATAAAGAAACACATAAAGGTGGTCACGGCATGTCCGTAACCGGGTGCAGTCTTTGAAGAAAGCAAGGTGTCCATTTCACCAAAACAGGGAGACGTAACCAGGTAGGGGTCTGTCCTGCCCCGAGTCCTTAACAGTCTTTAGTCCGTCCTGGGTTACGCTCCAACTATGTACAAAGGATTCCCGGTAAATCCACCAAGGACTCCTAAAAATAACTAGAAACACATAATTATACACAAGCAACAATAAACAGGTAACCACAAATAAAACAATTTATACACTTCAAATCCTCCAACGTGCGGGTAACTGGCCCCTAGTGGCCCTAGTGGACCTACGGAGCTGACTGTCTGGCCCTGAACTACAGGGTGTAGGAGCTGTTAAGGGTAAACTGGGCAGCGGTCTACGGGCCCTTTGGCTCACTAGGGATATGGCAGGCTCACTGCAAGCAGAGGGTTGATCCTCCTGGTCTGCTGGTGTGGGGTCTTCTGCCTCCTGGACCGGCTGTTCTTCCAGCTCTACCTGTTGCTCCGTAGGTGCTTGGGATGCTGGTTGGAGGAAGGTGAGTACGGGTACCACAACTGCACCATTGACTTGAGTCCAAGACCGAGGGAAGTCTCCGAGCACAGTATTAACCATGTCTTCCCTTTCCTCTACGAGTCGAGGGTCTTCTTGTTCCTCTTCAGGGTTCCGTAGCTGTTCGGGACACTTCTTCAGGTGATCCCGGGATACAATGGTTGTGGTTTTCCCTCCGTCTTTACTGATGGTACAGACCTTTGGGTTGTCGTGGCTTGAGGGCAGTACGGTGTACGGGTCCTTCTCCCACTGGTCGTCCAACTTGTGGAGCCGTCTTTTTCTCTTCAAGACCTGCTCTCCGGGTACCAGGGGAACAGCGGGAGCATACTGGTTGTAAGTTTTCTCTTGTCTTTCCCTAGCCTGACAGAGACTTCGCTCCACGCTCTCCTGTACTCTCCGGTACTGCTGCTGCCTCTCTGTGTCCCAGTCTGCTTCTGGTGAAGTGTCCTCAGGTGTCAGGACTCCCATTTCCAGGTCAACAGGTAACTTACCAGGTCTCGCCCTCATTAGGTAAGCCGGGGTACAGTTGGTGGAACCTACCGGGATGTGGTTGTATAGGTCCACCAGATCGGGCAGCTTCTCAGGCCACAGACTGCGTTCTTCCAGGGGCAACGTTTTCAGAAGATCCATTACCACCTGGTTCATTTTCTCACAAAGTCCATTAGTTTGCGGATGATAGGGTGTCGTCCTTATCTTCCGGCAGCCATACAGAGTGCAGAATTCTTGGAAGACCTCCGCTTCAAAGGCAGGTCCTTGGTCTGTCAACACTTGGTCCGGGTACCCGTGTGGACGGCAGAAATGCTGCTGGAAGGCTCTCGCTGCTGTTCGAGCTGTTAAGTCCTTGACGGGGACGACAACCAAGAACCGGGAGTAGTGATCCACGATGGTTAGTGCGTAGACGTAGCCACTTCTGCTTGGGGTCAGTTTTACATGATCCAAGGCTACCAGTTCCAACGGCTGCCGGGTGACGATGGACTGCAGGGGAGTCTTCTGGCTGGCACGGTCCTTCCTTCTTAGGTTGCACGGGCCACAGTCTCTGCACCACCTCTCGATGGTTCCCCTCATGCCTACCCAGTGGAACCGCTCGCGCAGCAGGAACTCCAGCTTCTTCCATCCGAAGTGTCCAGCCCCGTCGTGGTATGCCTCCATCACCATGGCTGCGTCTCTTCGTGGCACCACTACTTGCCAGATTAGTTCATGCGTCCGGGAGTTAACCATTCTGCGGCACAACTTCCCCTTATAAAGGAACAGTCGACTCTTCTCAGCCCACAGTTGCTTGGCTTCCTCCGGAGCGTCTGGGTCAAGGCGAGCCTCTGGCCGAGTCAGCATCTCCTTCACCAGTCGGACGGCAGGGTCACTGTCTTGCGTTTCCTCCCAGTTGTAGTGAGGCAAGGGGTTAAACGTAGCGGCTTGCTTACTCCTTACCCGGTGGGAATACTGGATAGTCCCATGCCGGTGGAACGCAGGGAGTTCGACTTCTTCCAGTCCCTCTGGATCTTCTCCTACGTCCGGTAGGTTTGGCATCCTGGACAGGGCGTCCGCGTTGGTATTGGAGCGTCCTGCCCGGTATTTGATTGTGAACTCGTAGTTGGACAGACGGGCCATCCATCTCTGCTCTAGGGCACCGAGTCTTGCTGTGTCCAGGTGTGTCAACGGGTTGTTATCCGTGTACACGACGAACCGGGAAGAAGCGAGGTAGTGCTTAAAGCGTTCGGTGACTGCCCACACCACTGCCAGGAACTCTAGCTTAAATGAGCTGTAATTCTCAGGGTTTCTCTCGGTGGGTCGCAGTTTTCGGCTGGCGTAAGCGATTACTCATTCTTTCCCCTGCTGGATCTGGGACAGCACGGCTCCTAGCCCGATGTTACTTGCGTCGGTGTAGAGGATAAAGGGCTGGCTGTAATCCGGGTACGCCAGGATTTCATCCCCCGTGAGGGCCATCTTCAGCTGGCGGAAGGACTCCTCTTCCAACTTCTCCCATCTGAAGGGCGGCTTCTGGTTCTTGGCCTTCCGGGACTGGCCTATCAGGAGGTCCTGCATAAGAGCTGCCTTTTTGGTGAAACCGGGGATGAACCTGCGGTAGTAGCCTACCAACCCGAGGAACTGCCGCACTTCCTTTACACTGGAGGGACTTGGCCATTCCTTAATTGCGGTGATCTTATCAGGGTCGGGAGCCACTCCGTCAGCGCTCACCACGTGTCCCAGGTACTGCACCTTTGGTTTCAGGAGGTGACACTTGGAGGGTTTCACCTTTAGGCCGTAGCTTGCCAGAGCTTCGAACACTTCCGCCAGGTGTTTCAGGTGGTCCTCATAAGTCTTAGAATATACGATGACATCGTCCAGGTACAACAGGACCGTCTCGAAGTTTCTATGGCCCAGACAGCACTCCATTAATCGTTGGAAGGTTCCTGGTGCGTTGCAGAGTCCGAACGGCATGCAGGTAAACTCGCTAAGTCCCATCGGGGTGGTGAATGCGGTCTTCTCCCGGTCCGCCTCTGCTACAGGAACCTGCCAGTACCCACTAGTGAGATCCAAGGTAGAGAAGAAGTTAGCAGATCTTAAAGCAGCCAAAGACTCCTCTATCCTTGGTAAGGGGTATGCATCCTTGTGTGTGATACGGTTGATTTTCCGGTAATCTACACACATCCTCATGGTGTTGTCTTTCTTTTTGACTAAGACTAGTGGAGCTGCCCAGGGGCTACAGCTATCCCTGATCACCCCAGCCTCCTTCATGTCTCTAAGCATCCCCTTGGCGTGTTGGTAGTGTGCAGGGGGTACGGGTCGATACCTCTCTTTTATGGGAGGATGGTCTCCCGTGGGGATGTGATGTTCTACCCCCTTGACTCGCCCGAAGTCTAACGGGTGTTTACTAAACACTCTCTCGTACTCTTGAACCACCCGATAGACTCCCTGTTTCTGATGTGAGGGAGTGGAGTCAGTACCCAAATGTAGTTGCTGACACCAGTCCTCCATTGTTTTCTTAGAGCCGTTACCTTCCTCCGGGTGAGATGGAGGCAAGGGTTCCACAGATTGTATAGCATTTTGGTTAATGGTATATAATTTGGCTAGCGTGGCATACCGGGGCAGGTACACTTCCCTCTTCCCGATATTGATTATGCGAACGGGCACCCTCCCATGGCGTACATTAACCACCCCCCGTGCTGTCAAGATGGTGGGCCTACTGTCTGAGTAAACTGGTTCTACCATTGCCTGGTAATCTCTACCTCTCAGACCAATAGCTGCCCGGCACCAAATCATCATTTCACTTTTTGGGGGCATGGCAATAGGGAAAGGGTCACACATTCTCACGCTACCAATCTCACCGCCGGAGAGTTCCACCTGTTGCCGTCGCATCAGTGCCCGGATCTCTTTTTGGAGCACTCGCTGCTCGCCGGAGCTGGCGTTCTTGGCAACCTGCTGTAAAAGGAAAATCACCTCTGCAAGACAATTTTCAATTACATTAGTTCCTAGAGTTATCTTTGGGTGACTCTCGTGTTTGTCAATGTCTACAATGATCAGTCCCTGTGCTGCCAGTTCAACTCCACCAATTTTAATGGTCACCTCTTTAAATCCGATCTGTGGCACGGGCTGACCATTGCTGGCGATGATACTCAAGTCGTCGTCAGGGTAGCGGGTAATAACCGAGTCATTCCAGTACTGCTTGAAGAGCACGTACGGGATGGTGGTGACCTGTGACCCGGTGTCCAGTAGGGCACTCATAGGAATGCCATCCAGTACCACAGGCAAGACTGGACGTCCTCCCACATATTTGTCGAGCCAGTTTGATGGGCCTGATGATCTTTTTCCTAGGGGTTGGCCCTCTACCCTAGGTTGTGCCAGTTTAAAGGACAGTACCTTGCCATATGTCCGGGTTGATTACAGCGGCGGCAGATGGGTCGTCCGTCCTCGTTGTATCGGTCGCTGGGTCTTCCTCTGGCCGGTGGGGTCCTCCTTGGCCGACGCCACGGGATGTCCTCCGGTCCGGATGCCAGCTGGATCTTCCCTGGAGTGGAAACCTGTAAAGACTGCACAGTTCGGGTTAGCGCAGCAACGCTTTTAGCTAGCTCTTGGACCTGATGGTGCAAGTCTGGAGCCGAGTCATTGTTCAAAGCCTGCGCATCAGCTCCCACAGGCCCTGCCGACAAGGGCGCCGCCTCCTGGTGGTAGGTGGTAGCGGGGCGTCTGTGGGTCACAACGCCACCTGGTGCCGGTTCTCGAAGCACCCGGATGGCTCTGTCCTTGAACTGTGCAAATCCCAGATGAGGGTCCTGTAAGGCCATTGCCCGCAACTGGGTTCGGTGGGTATTGCAATATAAACCCTCTATAAATTGTTCAGTTAACAGCCTGTCCTCGTCTCCCACGCCGTCAGGGTCGGTCTGCTTAATGGCTCTCAGGGCCTCTTGTAGGTTCAGGGCATAGTCCCTTATACTCTCATGTGCCCGCTGTTTGCACCCGTAGAATCTAAGCTTGATCTCGGCTGAGGTGCGGGTATCAAAGGTGTCCCTCAGCCGGGTTAGTATCCCTGCGACAGTCCTCCCCCCAGGTGGCCAGGACTTTACCTCCCTTTGGGCTGCCCCGGTTAATTGGGCCACCAGGATGCTTACTTTTTGCTCTTCTGTGAGGGGGTACACCTGGAAGAGGCTATCCAGTTTTTCTCTAAAGTCCTGCAGGGTATGTGACTCCCCTGAGTACTGGGGTAGCCAGGCTGCCCCCGGGATATAGGGCATGGTGAAAGGCATGACCGCAACAGCGGTGGCGCTGGCGGGGGTTGGAACGGTGAAGCTCTCCTCCGTATCCGACATCCTTCTCCCCCCTAGTGGACCGTGGCCTACCTTGCGATGATCCTCTTCCGTAGGCCGCGGCTCCGCAGTGGATCGTCAGGGTTGAGGACCTTCCGTCGCGCTCCTGTGACGTCGGCGTCTGCTGGGCTCCTTCCAGGACCTTACGCAACGTCCGGAAGTGAGGCGGGGCTTCAGTTCTCGCGCGTTTTCGGAGTCCACGCCCCTCTTCTTCCCGCGCGGCGTCCTCAAGATGGCGTCCAATGGCGGGAAAACTCCACGGATGGCGGGAAGAAGGCCGAAGATGGCGCCGGATGGCGGGAAAACTCCACCGATGGCGGGAAGAAAGCGGAAGATGGCGCCGGATGGCGGGAATCTTCACCACGGGTAAGTTTTCACAGTCTTTTTCAGGCACGCAGTACCCGGTGGTTGCGGGCACGAGATCCTGCCGACTACGCCAAAAGTTGACGCGCCCCTGGGCCTGTGTCGCGCTGCGTTGCGCACGCGGGAGCTTACCCGGAGCCGGATCTGTTGAGGGTTGTAGTCTCGTGGCGGTGATCCGGTCCGTGCCCAGGGAGTCAGACTAAGTGGCGCTGTTTTAGCGGTAGATGTTGGACGACTACGCCACCCGTTGAGTGCAGCCAGGGAGCTGCTGCTGCAGGGCAGACCGCTGAGGCCGGTGGTAGGATTGTGCAGCGTGATAGTATAACCCCCAACGGGAGGGGTATGGCCTCAGGGCAGCCGACGTGGATGATGGGGGTAGCAGGAACCACTCGGAGACGGTACTGTGTAGTTCAGGGTCTTTAGTGGTGACAAAGATAGACCCTCCCGGAGTACTGGCTAGCGATTGGGGCCTGGTCAGTCCTTGAGCAGATGGGATCTCCCCTGGCCAGGCGGAGTTGTAGGCCTCCCAAACTAACGATACTCTTCTGGCTACCTTGCTAGAGGCGGGTATAAGTAGCCCACGTCCCTGAGTGTACCGTGTGGTGCTCACCCGTATGGCCGGTGACTCGGGGCCTTCGGGTTTCTGGGCCAGAGGACCTGCAATCCCCTGCCGGTCGGTTTCTGCTGCTGGATAGGAGTTAGTCCCCACAGCCTCGGACTCCGGGTCCGGTGATAACTTCTCAGTCAGGGCGAGCTCTGCAGCTGCCAGCCCCTGACTCCTTGTAACACTGCTCCCACAGAGCTCCTGTTGTTTCTTCCTATATTTGCTTCTTTTCTCTGCTTCTTCTCTACTCACTCACCCTGCCTCATCCCTAGGTTTATATAGGGGAAGTTCTTCCCCTCCCAGGACTGGGCAGGAGGTGTGGCATGCATAGGATCCCTGACCAAGAGACCTCCCACCTGCTCTCAGACATAACATTGCTGTTACTGTGGAAAACCAGACCCCTGGGGTGCCACATATCCCCCAGGGATAAATGTTTGTCAGCCCATGCACTTAGTGCATGGGCATTACCAGTATAGAAGACCCACTCCTTAAAAATGGGAACATTTTTTTAATGAGGCCCTCCTCTACGTCTCTTCAAAGGGGTATTGTAGTGTGTCCTAATTTTTGGCAGCCCTCAAACTTGCTGCATACGCAATAACAGTATTGTAGACCCACTCCTTAAGAAGGATAAAAAATGGGCATGGGCATTACCAGTATAGAAGACCCACTCCTTAAAAATGGGAACATTTTTTTTAATGAGGCCCTTTTCTACGTCTGTTCAAAGTGGCATTGGAGTGCATCCTAATTTTGAGCAGCCCTTGATCTTGCTGCATATGCAATAACAGTATAGGAGACCGACACCTATGTTGTATGTTGCAGTACCAGATGGCCCTTGTTGAAGAATTATTTTAAAAAATCCCATCTGACAACGCTGGCAGCGGAGGTCACAGTGTCTTGGACAACCAAGGAGTACAGGCGAGGAAGAAACAAAGCAGATGCAGCAGAGGCAGGGGAACGCTGTCAAAGGTCTAGGACAGTTTACGCAGTCCCTCCCTGTGCCCAGGCCCTGATGTTCGGGTTACTCTGACAAGGAGGTAAAAGTTTTGGAAGATGCAGAAGGACTACCATGGTGACCTTACTAGCATCCTCTTTGATTCCTCTGTGCTTTACAACTATTGGGTATCCAAGCTGGAAACGTGGCATGAACTGCCTCTCTATGCCTTGGAGGTCGCGGCCACTAGCATTTTGTCAGAGATGGGTTTTATTGCCACCGGGGGTATTATAACATATACGCAATAACAGTATAGGAAAGCCACTATAATAATGGGAAGGCCAATAGATTCTATATTCTATAATATTACCTCTTTTATCTGAAATTCATTTATGGGTGAGCTATCGCAGTATGTATAGCGTATTACACCAAATCAGCCATGTATTATTGTATTATACTGCGTACTGCTGCTGCAAAATAAATTAATTCTATTCCCTATTGATACCGCTGTTACCTTGCGTTTATCCCTATTATAAATGCTAGAGATGAGTGTTGTTCATTGTCGTCTAATACATCTCTTCGACAGTGCATTACTTGATATTTTTCATGCACTCGTTGACCGATTCATAATTTTTAACGGTGATCTGCAATTAGAAAATAATTAAAGCAGACAGGGTTGCTTGCATTCCATCACAGTTTCGCGGTGCAACGCAACAAAAAAACCTCTTTGGAGTTGGTTAAATTCTATTTTCTATTCTACTATATTACCTCTCTTATCTGAGATTTGTATACGGGTGACCTATAGCAGTTGGGATAGCATCTTACAGGCATCTAGTCAGGGATTATTGTATTATACTCTGTGCTGAAAAAAAATTACATTCCCTATTGATAATGCTGTTAGCTGCTTTTAAAATAGGGACAGGTGCTAGATTGAATTATCAGCTGGAAATGAGTGTTTATTCTGGATGTCTCTAATCATGTCTCACACACCACATGGCCAGATAAGGTAGTAAAATGTTAAAATTACATTTACTGGAGAATGCATTTTTCACCTTTGAAAGAAATGCAAAAGTGCAAAAATGCATCAAAAACTCTACATGTGAACATAGCCCAAGGTGCGGAGGAGCACTATTGTTTTTGGTATTTATTTTGCCTTACATATAAGTCATTACCCTGTAAAGAATGTTTCTTAACATTTTTCCCAGAAAAATCTATTTTTGCTTAGTTTTTGTATGTTTTATTGTCAGTCTGTAAAAGTGGCGTAATATTCTGACAACATTGTTCACAGCATTGACCTGGGAGTTTGCGATGCTTCCAGGAATCTTCCCCATGCTGTTCCCGTGTCATTTGAGCACTGTTTCCATCAACTTGACCTGTTTTTAGGCCCCCTCCAGACCTCCGGGGGGCCGCCGGAAAAATGCTTGAGTTTCACATTGACTTACATTGGGCTTGTTTCTCGGGTCGAGCACCCGAGCATTACGATTTGCTCGACCTGAGCAACAAGTACCCGAGCATTTTAATGCTCGCTCATCACTAGCTATAACATTAACCACCACACTGTCCACCCTTATGAACCACGGCCTATATCATGTCTGTTCCTTTTCCACTGTTTTCCCTAACTCTCGATATCTTCACATTGTCCCCGTGCAATGCTAATTTTTCTCCATACTCTGCCCCCCTTTCACGCTGTCCCCTCTCCATATCTCTTTTGTGCCCCTTCTTCAAAATATGCATGCATACTGCCCAACATATTGTCCTCTCCAAACTGTACCCCCCTCTTTACACTGTCACCCTATGCAGTAAGATGGTCACCAAAATATATCCACAACAGCCCAAGAAATATACACTATGATGTCCACCACAGCCCCCATTATACAATGTGGTCACCACAAGGGGTGGGATTCAGGCAGTTCTCACCAGTTCGGTGGAACCGTCTGTTAAAATAGCAGGCAGTTCCCCGAACCGGCAAGAAGTTCCCTGGCCCATAGTTGTCAACTGAATGTGCGTCCTCGGACACACATTCAGTGGAAATATATTGTGGTACAGAAAGCCACAAGCTTCCTGCACCGCAATAGTGAACAGCCGCCAACCAATGAGAGGCTGGCAGCTGATGTCAGCATGCACATCGCAGACAAATGATGTCATTGCCATGCGCTGGTCCGTCGGCGCAGCATATGAAAAAAGAAGAGGATGCCGCAGGACTGTGGCCAGGTGAGAAGAAACTTTTTATTTTTAGTGGAAGCTGCAATATGGGGAACAGGGAGACATGATGGATGTGGGGCCATGAGACATGATGATGTGGAGCCAGGAGACATAATGGAGACATGATAGATGTGGGGCCAGGAGACGTGATGGGGACATGATGGATGTGGGGCCAGGAGACATGATGAAAGTGGGGCAGGAGACAGGATGTATGTGGGGCCAGGAGACATGATGTATGTGGGGACAGGAGACCTGATGGATGTGGGGCCAGGAGACATTATTGAGACATGATGGATGTGGGGCCAGGAGACATGATGGAGACATGATGAATGTGGGGCCAGGAGTCATAATGAAGACATGATATATGTGGAGCCAGGAGAATGGAGACATATTGGAGACATATGGGGCCCATAATGGAGGAAATTGGGGTTCAGGATGGGGGATATTATCACATTATTACAGGAAGGGGCCCAGGATGGGAGTGGAATAAAAAGACAATATCAATGAACCTTGGAAGAGAAATGGAGGTCACAGTAGCTTAACAAGACGATTTTAATGCCCCTTACAAGAGCCATGCAGTACAGCATATTAAAAACATTATTCCCATTATTGGGGAGTGGGTCGCCCATAGTCTTTGCCTATGCTTTCCAAGCAAAAGCTGCTAAAAATTAGGACGGAGGAACTTGCAATGCCCCTTACAAGAGCCATGCAGTACAGCATATTAAAAACATTATTCCCATTATTGGAGAGCGGGTCTCCCATAGTCTTTGCCTATGCCTTCCAAGCAAAAGCTGCCAAAAATTAGGATGGAAGAACTTGCAATGCCCCTTACAAGAGCCATGCAGTACAAGGCATACAGAGCAAGTTCATTCCAAGTGTCCAGCTTGGATACCCAATAATTAAAAGGCACAGAGGAATCACGGAGGACGCTGGTACGGTCGGCAAGGTACTCCCTCACCATCTTTTGAAACTTTCCACTCCTTGTGAGAGTACCCCATGCCTCAGGGCCTGTAAGCTGGGCGGGTCTCAGAAAACTGTCCCAGAACATTGACAGTGTTCCCCTGCCTCTGCTGGAATGGAGTTGCGTCTCTCTCGCCTGTACGCCTTGGTTGGGCAATGAACTGTGACCTCTGCCGCTACCGTGTTCAGATGGGAATTTTTTTAACAGTTCTGCAGCAAGGGCCTTCTGGTACTGCCCCATTTTTGTAGACCTTTCCACCTCAGGAATAAGAGAGTGAAAGTTCTCCTTGTAGCGGGGGTCTAAAAGTGTCACCAACCAGTAATGACCGTCACCCAACATTTTGACAACGCGAGGGTCACGGTTAAGGCAGCGTAACATAAAGTCAGCCATGCGTGCCAGACTGGTAACGGGCCAGACTTCCGTGTCCTCACCAAGATGATGACTGACCATGCTCTCCTCCTCCTCCTCCTCCTCCTCCCCCCTGTCCTCAGGCCACCCACGCTGAACCGACGGTATGACAGTTGTACAGGTACTACCGTCTACAGCGCATGATACCAGCTCCTGTTCTTCCTCCTCCTCTCCCTCATTGTCCCCCAATGCACATTGGAATGAGATGAGGCTGGGCTGTGTGTAATCGCCCGCTACGGCTTCTTGATCATCTCATCATACTCTGGCTGCAATGCCTCCTCTTTAATTCTCTGCAGAGAGCGTTGCAAAAGACACACAAGTGGGATGCTGATGCTAATGATGGCGTCACCGCCACTCACCATCTTGGTGGACTCCTCAAAGTTTGTCAGGATGGTACATATGTCAGGCATCCAGGTCCACTCCTGAGGTCTTATGTGTGGAGTCTGACCTGAATACCGACGGCCTTGTTGATGCTGGTACTCCACAACTTCTCTCTTCTGCTCACAAATCCTTTGCAACATGTGGAGGGTAGAGTTCCAACGTGTGGGGACATCACTCACCAGTCAGTGTGCCAGAAGCTGCAAACGCTGCTGCAACACAGTAAGGGCAGTGAAAGCTGTAGCCGACTTCCGAAAATGAGCTGACAGGTGACGTACTTTGACGAGCAGATCTGGCAACTCGGGGTACGATTTAAGAAACCGCTGAATAACGAGGTTAAGCACATGAGCCACGCATGGTACGTGTGTGATCTCGCCTCGCCTCAGAGCTGCCACCAGGTTACGGCCATTTTCACACACGACCATGCCTGGATGTAGGTTCAGCGGTCTCAGCGACAGATCTGCCAGCTCTTTCACAGCTGTCCACAACTCACAAGCAGTGTGAGGTTTATCACCTAAGCTTATGAGTTTCAGCACAGCCTGTTGCCGCTTGGCTGAGGCAGTACTGCAGTGCTTCCAGCTTGTAACTGATGTGGTGATATCTGAGATGGAGGCTGAACATTAGGAGGAGGAGGAGGATGATGCTCAGGAGCTGGACACTGTGGGGGCAACTCTGACTGACATAGTGCCCGCAATCCTCGGTGTGGGGAGGATGTGTTCCGTCCCAAGGTCCGACTGGGTCCCGGCTTCCACTATGTTTACCCAGTAACATAGTAACATAGTTTGTAAAGCCGAATAAAGACTTGCGTCCATCAAGTTCGACCTGTTAGTTCTGTAATTGCTAAAGTTGATCCAGAGGAGGGCAAAAACCCCAAATGATTTAGCCAATCTTCACCTGAGGAAAAATTCCCTCCCGACTCTGAAACCAGCAGTCAGAATAAATCCCTGTATCAACCTACTATTTTATTTTATTTTTAAGTATATGCTGAAATCTGCCTGGTATCTAGAAATGCATCCAGTCCCCGCTTGAACTGGTGTAGTGAATCCGACATTACCGTCTCCTCACTCAGTGAATTCCATATTCTCACTGCTCTTACCGTAAAGAACCCCTTCCTATGCTAGTGCTGAAACCTTTTCTCTTCCAGTCTTAGTGAATGCCCTCTTGTTACCGTAATATCCCTCCTTTTGAACAAATCCCTGGCAAGATCTCTATACTGTCCCCTAACATATTTGTACACATTTATTATGTCCCCCCTCAACCTTCCCTTTTCCAGGCTGAATAGTCCTAGTTTTGCCAACCTCTCTGGGTATTGCAGTCCCTCCATTCCCTTTATTAATTTTGTTGCCCTCCTTTGTACCTTTTCAAGCTCATTTATATCCTTTCTATATATTGGGGCCCATAACTGAGCACAGTATTCCAAGTGTGGTCTGACCAGTGCTTTGTACAGTGGAAGAACAATGTTCTCATCCTTTGCAGCTATACCTCTTCTGATACATCCCATTACCCTGTTGGCCCTTACAGCAGCGGCCTGACTTTGGGCACTCCAATTTAGTTTGCTATCAATTAAGATGCCCAAGTCCTTCTCCATCTCTGAATTCCCCAATAATTTCCCATTCAGTGAGTACTGGTGACTTCCATTTTTCCTTCCCATATGTATGACCTTACATTTCTCCTCGTTAAACCTCATTTGCCATTGAATGCTCCACCTACCCAGCTTATCCAAATCCCTCTGTAGGTCTGCACTGTCCTCTTTTGTATTAATTGTTTTACATAACTTTGTGTCATCTGCAAATATTGAAATTTTACTATTTATCCCGTTGACTATGTCGTTAATAAAGATATTAAATAACATTGGGCCTAGTACAGACCCCTGTGGTACCCCACTAGTGACGCTTACCCAATCTGAGTATATTCCATTTATAACCACCCTCTGCCTTCTATCCCTTAGCCAGTTAGCTACCCACTTGCAGACATTTTCCCCCAGCCCCATCATTCCCATTTTGTATACCAACCTATTATGTGGCATGCTATCGAACGCTTTTGAGAAGTCGAGATACACGACATCCACTGGTTCCCCCTGATCTACTCGAGAGCTAACCTCCTCGTAGAAGTCAATCAGGTTTGTTTGGCAGGAGCGATTCCTCATGAATCCATGTTGGTTCGGGATTAAAAGATTATTAGCATCAAGATGCTCCGTAATAGCCTTTTTAATGAAGCTTTCAAAAATTTTGCCCACAACGGACGTCAGACTCACCGGCCGATAGTTTCCGGCGTCACTTTTTGCTCCCTTTTTGAATATTGGCACTACATTCGCCTGTCGCCAATCAAGTGGTACAGACCCAGTCTCAACAGAGTCCTTAAATATAAGATATAACGGTCTGTAAGAGGAAACCAATATGGTTGAACAAGAACGTAAAAGGGGCGTTAAATAGCAAAAAAGAGGCATTCAAGAGATTAAAACAGGAAAACAGTAAGGAGGCACTAATGTGTTACAAGGAAAAAACGAGAACCTGCAAAAAACAAATAAAAATAGCGAAGGAGGAAACAGAGAAACGTATTGCTAGGGAAAGTAGATCAAATCCCAAACTGTTCTTTACGTATATAAATAGTAAAAGGATTAAATCGGATAATATTGGACCGATAAAAAGTGAGGAAGGCAAAATCATAGAGAAAGATGAGGATAAAGCTAATCTATTAAATATTTTTTTTTTTCGACAACTTTCACAAAGGAAATAGAACTAACAAGCGAAAAGAGAAGTGACAAGCTTAATCCTCCACTAAGTATGACTAATCTAACCCAAGTGTGCCGTCAGAGAGATGTACCGTCCCTGGATTCAATCACTTGTCCACGTGTCCGTTGTCAGGTGGACTCTCCCAGTAACTGCATTGGTGAGGGCACGGCAGATGTTTTGGGACACATGCTTGTGTAGTGCTGGGATGGCACACCGGGCAAAATAGTGTCAGCTGGGGACCGAGTACCAAGGGGCGGCCACCACCATAAGGTTGCGGAAGGATTCCGTCTCCACCAGCCTAAAAGGCAGCATTTCCAACTCAAGCAGTCGTCAAATGTGTGAATTTAGGACTGTGGCCTGTGGGGCGTTGGCTGTGAATTTGCGCTTTCATTCAAAGGTCTGGGATATGGACAATTGAACGCTGTGGTGGGACGTGGACGTGGACGTTGATGCTGTTTCTTGAGAAACTGCCATAACAAGTGAAGACTGAGAGGAGGGGGCATCTTTGCATGCAGTATGCACAGGGGATTTCCTTGCACGCATAACAGGGGGTTCTCTTACATGCACAACAGCAGAAGAAGCAGTGGTGACACCCGCTGACACTGGTTGTGGACCCTGGAGTTCGCCCCACAAAGTCGGGTACTTTGCTGACATGTGCCTGATCATGATGGTGGTGGTCAGGCTGGTAGTTTTGTCACCCCTGCTGATGCTGGCCTGGCATGTGGTAAAAATGGCCTTTTTGGGGTTATGAGCAGAGTCTTTAAAAAAATTCCAGACTCTGGAAGACCTACCGGTAGTACTGGCACCGTCCCTCGTGTTGGTGTTACAGGGAACGGTTGCCCGCCTTCTGTCTGCGGCCACCACACTGCTTCTTCCTGCCTGTTGGGGTACTCTGCCTCCCTCCCCCTGTGTGCTGCTGGCCTCTCTCTGCGTGTCCTCCTGCCACGTTGGGTCAGTTACTAGATCATCCACAACCTCCTCCTTTTCCACTTCCGCACCACGGTCCTCCTCCTCACTTCGTGGCAATTGTGTCTCGTCATCGTCCACCTCTTGTGACAAATTGCCAGCGTCGCCTTCCTGTGGCCGTGGCTGTTCAAATAGTTGGCCAACTGTGGGATCAGTTGCTGTTTGACAACACTCGGCATGGTGGGAGGAAGGAGCATCAGGTTGAGGAGGAGTATGCTTTCGAGACTCATGGCTACTAACACTTGACCGTGTGGAAGACTGACCGGACACTGATCAGTTGGCAATAGTGGTGTTGTTGTGTGCTTCTCTAGTAATTCGGTCAAGAACTGGAAGCGAGAAGATGTGGCTGTTGGTTGTGGCACATTTTCACCTTGGCCATGGCCCCGTCCACTGCACGCACTATCACCAGAACGTCCAGTTCCACGTCCCTTGCCACGCACCTTGCCCTTTGTAAATGAAGTGAAATAGCTTACACTCGCACTATCAATGGCAAAAGGGTAATAAAAAAGAGATTAGAACCGTGGAAGAGGAAAACCACAGTTCTATTTCTCTGGCCTACAGCAAAATATTTTAAACAGATATATTTGTGTCTGAACAGTCAGCGAGACACTCAAACTGTTTTTTTTATGTAAAAAAGGCAAAAAGGTGGATTACACCCAGATTTGAACCGTGGAAGTGGAAAACCACAGTTCTAATTCTCCGGCCTACACCAGAATCTTTTAAACAGATATATTTGTGTCTGAACAGTCAGCGAGACACTCAAACTGTTTTTTTTTTATGGAAAAAAGGTAAAATGGTGAATAACACCCAGATTTGAACTGTGGAAGAGGAAAACCACGGTTCTATTTCTCTATTTACCCTATTGTACCACACTTCAACTCCCACGGCAAAGTATGGTGACCCTAACACAGTATAATCCCCCAACTTTGAACCCCACAGAGCCCTCCATACACTCTCATGGCCCCCACACAGCCCTCCAAACAGTATAATGGCCCCCACACAGCCCTCCAAACAGTATAATGACCGCACACAAACCTTCACACTGTATAATTGCTTTCATACAGTATAATGGCCCCCCACATAGCCCTCAAAATATTATAATGGCCCCACATAGCCTTCCATATAGTATAATGCACCACCAATAATCTTCCATATAGTATAATGCGCCCCCATAATCCTCCATATAGTATAATGCTCCCCCATAAACCTCCATATAGTATAATGTGCCCCCCATAATCCTCCATATAGTATAATGAACTTCCCATGGTCCGCCATAGAATATTACACACCCCATAGGGCAAAATTCAGCCCCCATATAGTATAATGCACGCCACAGTCCTGCAGTATTATGGGCACCACGTTCTCACTGATTTTAAAATACCGTATATTTTAAATAAGCCGACCCAAATATAAGCCGAGGCCCCTAATTTTACCACATAAAAATGGGAAAACCTATTGACTTGAGTATAAGCCTAGGGTGGGAAATGCAGAAGCTACTGGTAAATTTCCCCATCCTCGTATGTGTGGCCCCCTCAATCCCACAATCCCTGGTATGTGTGGCCCCCACAATCCCTGGTATGTGTGGCCTCCTCAATCCCCCAATCCTGGTAAGTGTGGCCTCCTCAATCCCCAAATCCTGGTATGTGTGGCCTCCTCAATCCCCCAATTCTGGTATGTGTGGCCTCCTCAATCCCCCAATCCTGGTATGTGTGGCCTCCTCAATCCCTCAATCCTGGTATGTGTGGCCTCCTCAATCCCCCAATCCTCGTATGCGTGGCCTCCTCAACCCCTCAATCCTGGTATATGTGGCCTCCTCAATCCCCCAATCCTGGTATGTGTGGCCTCCTCAATCCAAGTATCCTGGTATGTGTGGCCTCCTCATCCCCCCAATCACTGCACACATAAAACAATAAACACTTATACTCACCTTGCTTCCTCACCTTTGCTCCAGGGCTAAGTCCTGTCTGCAGCTGCTCATGTCGGCATCTGAGCAGCGCGCGCTCTCAGACGCCGAGGTGAGCTGCTGCTGCCAGCACATTCACTTCTCTCCACGCCGGGACTATGGGCATGGAGAAGCGTGAATATGCTTTCTCTTTAGCAGCGGGCACTGTCAGGAGCCGGGGCTCAGCGCTCCTCCGTGCCCACTACTAAAGAGAATGAATATTCCGTCTTCTCCACGCCCATGGGAGTGAAGAGGGAATATTCATGTCCCTTTAGCAGCGGGCACACGTGGTAGCTGCAGCAGCGGCTACAGCGTGTGCCCCGCTCCTCCACTGCCGCAACCCGCTCCTCTGCCGCCGCAACCTCCTACTCACCTATCCTCCTCGTTCCCACGATGCTTGGGGCCCTCAAGGGCCCCCTCTGGCAACGGGCCCCACAGCAGTGGCGTGGTCTGCCGCCATTGGCGGTACGCCACTGTCCACGGTTCAAATCTGGGTGTAATCCACCTTTTTGCCTTTTTTACATAAAAAAAAACAGTTTGAGTGTCTCGCTGACTGATCAGACACAAATATATCTGTTTAAAAGATTCTGGTGTAGGCCAGAGAACTAGAACTGTGGTTTTCCTCTTCCATGGTTCAATTCTCCTTTTTATTACCCTTTTGCCATTGATAGTGCGAGTGTAAGCTATTTTACTTTATTTACAATGGGCAAGGCGCGTGGCAAGGGGCGTGGAACTGGACGTTCTGGTGATGGTGCGTGCAGAGGATTAGGCCGTGGCCAAGGTGAAAATGTGCCACAACCAACAGCCACATCTCCTCGCTTCCAGTTCTTGACCGAATTACTAGGGAAGCAAACAACAACACGACTATTGCCAACTGATCAGTGTGAACAGGTTATTGATTGGATAGCAGATAATACTTCCAGTCACCTGGGCACCACCAACTCCGGTCTGTCTTCCACACGGTCAAGTGTTAGTAGCCATGAGTCTCGACCACATACTCCTCCTCACCCTGATGCTCCTTCCTCCCACCATGCCGAGTGTCGTCAGACAGCAACTGATCCCACAGTTGGACACTCTGAAGATCTGTTCACTGGTCCATTTCCATATTTGGGCCCCTCGCCTGCTCCGCTTGAAGTGGTGGAAGAGGAAATCCCATGTAGCGATGGCCAAATATTTGAACAGCCACGGCTACAGGAAGGCGACGCCGGCAACTTGTCACAAGAGGTGGACGATGATGAGACACAATTGCATGAAGTGAGGAGGAGGACGGTGGTGCGGAAGTGGAAGAGGAGGAGGTGGTGGATGATCTAGTAACTGACCCAACGTGGCAGGAGGACACACATGGCGAGGCCAGCAGCACACAGGGGGAGGGAGGCAGAGTACCCCAACAGGCAGGAAGAAGCAGTGTGATAGCCGCAGACAGAAGGTGGGCAACCGTTCCCTGTAACACCAACTCGAGGAACGTTGCCAGTACAACCGGTTGGTCTTCCAGAGTCTGGAATTTTTTTAAAGACTCTGCTCATAACCCCAAAAAGGCCATTTGTACCACCTTCCAGGCCAGCATCAGCAGGGGTGACAAAACTACCAGCCTGCCCACCACCAGCATGATCAGGCACATGACAGCAAAGCACCCGACTTTGTGGGGCGAACCCTAGGGCCCACGACCAGTGTCAGCGGATGTCACCACTGCTTCTTCCGCTGTTGTGCGTGTAAGAGAACCCCCTGTTGTGCATGCAAGGCAATCCCCTGTCCATACTGCATGCAAAGATGCCCCCTCCTCTCAGTCTTCACTTGTTATGGCAGTTTCTCAAGAAACAGCATCAACGTCCACGTCCACGTCCCACCGCAGCGTTCAATTGTCCATATCCCAGACCTTTGAATGAAAGCGGAAATTCGCAGCCAACGCCCCACAGGCCAAAGTCCTAAATTCACACATTTCACGACTGCTTGCGTTGGAAATGCTGCCTTTTAGGCTGGTGGAGACGGAATCCTTCCGCAACCTTATGGCGGTGGCCGTCCCTCGGTACTCGGTCCCCAGCCGACACTATTTTGCCCGGTGTGCCATCCCTGCACTACACAAGCACATGTCCCAAAATATCTGCCGTGCCCTCAACAACGCAGTTACTGGGAGAGTCCGCCTGACAACGCGGATTGTGGGCCCTATGTCAGCCAGAATTGCCCCCACAGTGTACAGCTCCTGCGCATCCTCCTCCTCCTCTTCCTCATGTTCAGCCTCCATCTCAGATATCACCACATCAGTTACAAGCTTGAAGCACTGCAGTACTGCCTCAGCCAAGCGGCAACAGGCTGTGCTGAAACTCATAAGCTTAGGTGATAAACCTCACACTACTTGTGAGTTGTGGACAGCAGTGAAAGAGCAGGCAGATCTGTGGCTGAGACCGCTAAGCCTACATCCAGGCATGGTTGTGTGTGACAATGGCCGTAACCTGGTGGCGGCTTTGAGGTGAGGTGAGATCACACACATACCATGCCTGGCTCATGTGCTTAACCTCGTGGTTCAGCAGTTTCTTAAATCGTACCCTGAGTTGCCAGATCTGGTCGTCAAAGTACGCCGCCTGACATCTCATTTTCGGAAGTCAGCTACAGCTTCTGCCGCCCTTGCTGTGTTGCAGCAGCGTTTGCAGCTTCCGGCACACCGACTGGTGTGTGATGTCCCCAAACGTTGGAACTCTACCCTCCACATGTTCCGAAGGATTTGTGAGCAGAAGAGAGCAGTTGTGGAGTACCAGCTGCAACAAGTCCGTCGATATTCAGGTCAGACTCCACACATAAGACCTCAGGAGTGGACCTGGATGTCTGACATATGTACCATCCTGACAAACTTTGAGGAGTCCACCAAGATGGTGAGTGGCGATGACGCCATCATTAGCATCAGCATCCCACTTGTCTGTGTTTTGAAACGCTCTCTGCAGAGAATTAAAGAGGAGGCATTGCAGCCAGAGTATGATGAGATGGATCAAGAAGCCGTAGTGGGCGATTACACACAGCCCAGCCTCATCTCATCCCAACGTGCATTGGGGGACAATGAGGGAGAGGAGGAGGAGGAGGAGGAAGAACAGGAGCTGGTATCATGCGCTGTAGACGGTAGTACCTGTACAACTGTCATACCGTCGGTTCAGCGTGGGTGGCCTGAGGACAGGGTGGAGGAGGAGGAGGAGGATAGCATGGTCAGTCGTCATCTTGGTGAGGACACGGAAATCTTGCCCGTTACCAGTCTGGTATGCATGGCTGACTTTATGTTACGCTGCCTTAACCGTGACCCTCGCGTTATCAAAATGTTGGGTGACAGTCATTACTGGTTGGTGACATTTTTAGACCCCCGCTACAAGGAGAACTTTCACTCTCTTATTCCTGAGGTGGAGAGGTGTACAAAAATAAGGTAGTACCAGAAGGCCCTTGCTGCAGAACTGTTAAAAAAATTCCCATCTGAACACGCTAGCAGCAGAGGTCACAGTTCGTTGCCCAACCAAGGCGTACAGGCGAGAGAGATGCAACTCCCATCCAGCAGAGGCAGGGGAACACTGTCAACGTTCTGGGACAGTTTTGTGAGACTCGCCCAGCTTACAGGCCCTGAGGCGCGGGGTACTCTCACAAGAAGTGGAAAGTTTCAAAAGATGGTGAGGGAGTACCTTGTCGACCATACCAGAGTCCTCCGTGATTCCTCTGTGCCTTTTAATTATTGGGTATCCAAGCTGGACACTTGGAATGAACTCGCTCTGTACACCTTGGAGGTCCTGGCCTGCCCTGCCACTAGTTTGTTATCGGAGCGTGTTTTTAGTGCCGCTGGGGGAATAATAACTGATAAGCGCACTCGCCTGTCAACTGACAATGCTGACAAGCTGACCCTTATCAAAATGAACAAGGGCTGGATTGGGCCAGACTTCTCATCACCACCAAATGACAGAAGAGTAACATAAAGTCAAATCCACTGTGTTATTTCGGGAGGTATATTCCCATGCACCGCTTCACACCCACACATGGGTATACGCTTCCTCATTTCGGCTGTTTTTTGCTTTTCTCCTTATCCTTAGCCTCCTCCACCACTATACCACCAGGGTGACCATGGTCCGTGTTGCCAGCATTGCAACTTCCTCCGTCCTAATTTTTGCTTAGAAGGTATAGGCAAACACTATGGGAGACCCACTCCCCAAAAATGGGAATAATGTTTTTAATATGCTGTACTGCATGGCTCCTGTAAGGGGGCATTGCAAGTTCCTCTGTCCTAATTTTTGGCAGCTTTTGCTTGGAAGGCATAGGCAAAGACTATGGGAGACCCACTCCCCAATAATGGGAATAATGTTTTTAATATGCTGTACTGCATGGCTCATGTAAGTGGCATTAAAATCGTCTTGTTAAGCTACTGTGACCTCCACGTCTCTTCCAAGGGTCATTGATATTGTCTTTTTATTCCACTGGGACCTCCACGTCTCTTCCAACGGGCATTAAAACCATCTTGTTAAGCAACTGTGACCTACACGTCTCTTCCAAGGGGCATTAAAACCATCTTGTTAAACCACTCTGAACTCCACGTCTCTTCCAAGGGGCATTAAAATCGTCTTGTTAAGCTACTGTGACCTCCACGTCTCTTCCACGGGGCATTGATATTGTCTTTTTATTCCACTGCGACCTCCACCACTCTTCCAAGGGGCATTGATATTGTCTTTTTATTCCACTGCGACCTTCACCACTCTTCCAAGGGTGATTGATATTGTCTTTTTATTCCACTGTAACCTCCACCACTCTTCCAAGGGGCATTGATATTGTCTTTTTATTTCACTGGGACCTCCACCACTCTTCCAAGGGGCATTGATATTGTCTTTTTATTCCACTGGAACCTCAACCTCTCTTCCAAGGGGCATTAAAACCATCTTGTTAAGCTACTGGGACCTCCACGTCTCTTCCAAGGAGCATTAAAACCGTCTTTTTAAACCACTCTGAACTCCACAGCTCTTGCAAGGGGCATTGAAATGTTGTTTTTAATTACCTCTAACCTCCACGACTCTTCCAACGGGCGTTGCATTTCCTCCTAATTTTAGTCAGCTTTTGCTTTTCAATGCATAGGCGAGCACAAAGGGAGACCCACTCCCAAATAATGGGTAGAAGGTTTTTAGTACGCTGTAATCCACGTCTGTTTCAAGGGGCATTACAGTTCCTCATAATTTTTGGAAAGTCTTCCATTCACTGCTTAGGCCAACAGTGTACAGGAGACGCAGTAGCTATAAATGGAAAAAACGGTTTAGTTAAGGCCCTCTGACCTCCATGTCACTTCCAAGGGGCATTGGAGTGCCTCGAAATTTTTGGTAGGCATTGCGCTCACTGTATGCCCTATAACTGTGTAGCCGAACCACTCCTTTTGGTACAGAAACATATCCTACAAGACGTGTGGTTGACTGGCCTGATATTGATGTGAATGGTCCCTGTTCCTCCTGCTCTTTCTCCTTTGCCACCACCTCATCCATCATTCATCACCTGAAGCTTTGTTTTAATGGGAGTCATAGAACTGGGATAGTAGCAGGAAACCATCCAGTAATCCTCGGAGGAGGTAGGATTTGCGCCAAAACGCTGACCACCTCAGGCCTAGCCGCTGCTTCATACATGCGCTTGCATTCCAAGTAACAGAAAGCTAAGGAGATGGATGGCCTCATAATCATGAATAATTTACTCGTTGTGTAGAAGGCCGACCACTGCTGCTGTCTAGCTTCTGAACTTTGTGTTGAAGCCTGATTGACCCAGGACCCGCAATCCTCTATGTCTGGAGGACGTGTTGCATCCCAGTGTCCAACTGTGTCCCGGCTTCCACAATATTAACCCAGTGTGAAGGCGTCAGTGAGATGGACCATCCCTGGCCACATTCACTTGTCCACGTGTTTGTGGTTAGGCTGTCCTTAACACTAAATGCACTGGGGAGGGCACAGGGAATGTTTTGGTATGCGCACTTGTGTATAAGGTGCACCGGGACAAATGGGGGTGGCTGGGGACCGTTTATAGACACCCAGCCGCCCCCAGGCGGCTGGGGACCGTGTGTGGGCACCCGACTGCCCCCTGGCGGCTGGGGACCAAGCGTGGACACCTGGCCACCGGGCGGCTGGGGACTGAGTTTGGATACCAGGCCGCCGACGCAGCCATGATGTGGTGGCCAGATTCCGCCTCCACATGCCTAAAAGGCCCAATTTCAAGTGCAAGCAAGCAGTATGGTATTGCAGCCTGGGGGTGGGTGGCAGGCTGCATATTTGTGCTTGCACTTCAAGGAATGGGGGAGGTACAATTGAACACTGCCCTGGGACAAGGACTTGAATGAGGATAGTTGCAGGTCTGCAACGACAGGTGCAGAGCAGGAGTGCCATGAACAGGGGGTTGGCATGCACACACTACAGCGGAATAGGCTGTCCTTCCCACTAAATTCACTGGGGAGGGCACAGGTAATGCTTTGGTATGCGCGCTTGTGTATAAGGCACACTGGGACAAATAGGGGTGGCTGGGGACCGAGTATGGACACCCAGCCGCCCCCTGGCGGCTGGGGACCGAGTGTGGACACCCGGCCGCAGGGCGGCTGGGGACAGAGTATGGATACCAGGCCGCCGACGCAGCCACGACATGGTGGCCGGCATCTGCCTCCACAAGCCTAAAAGGCCTCATTTCAAGTGCAAGCAAGCTAGCAGTATGGTACTGTAGCCTGGGGGTGGGTGGGTGGCAGGCTGCACACTTACGCTTGCATTCCAAAAAACAAAGCAGATGCTAACTTCTATCATCATCATCATGCTCCTCACCTTGGCACTCTGAACTCCCCTGATGGAGAAGCCAGGGCCCACCGGAGGAGTCTGGTTGTCTGGTGGGCTCATCCAATGCTGCCCTAAAGCTGGCCAGGCAAAGAAAAGTGTGGGGAAGGTTACCAGGACAAATAGTGGCGGCTGGGGACTGAGTATGGAGACCTCGGTGCCGAAGCAGCCATGAGGTAGTGGCCAGCTTCTGCCTCCTCCAAACTAAAAGGCCCCATTTCAAGTGCAAGCTAGCAGTATGGTATTGCATCCTGCGGGTGGGTGGGTGGTTGGCTGCATATTTGCACTTGCATTCCAAGAAAACAAAGCAGATGCTAACTTCTATCATCATCATGCTCCTCATCTTGGCACTCTCAACTCCCCTGATGAAGAAGCCAGGGTCCACCGGAGGAGTCTCTGGTTGTCTGGTGGGCTCGTCCAATGCTGCCCTAAAGCTGGCCAGGCTAAGAAAAGTGTGGGGAAGGTTCCCGGGACAAATAGTGGCGGCTGGGGACTGAGTATGGAGACCTCGCCGCCGACGCAGCCATGAGGTAGTGGGCAGCTTCGGCCTCCTCCAAACTAAAAGGCCCCATTTCAAGTGCAAGCTAGCAGTATGGTATTGCATCCTGTGGGTGGGTGGGTGGTTGGCTGCATATTTGCGCTTGCATTGCAAGAAATGGGGGAGGTACAATTGAACACTGCCCTTGTACAAGGACTTGAACGGGGATAGTTGCAAGTCTGCATCTTCTGATGCGGCAAGGATCACTTCTGATGGGCACACTTTTAGGCAGTGACCTGGGTGTCAGAGATGCTTCCAGGGGTCTTCCTCATGTTGTTCCCATGTCTTTTCATCACTGTATGCATGTGTCACACAGCCAGATAAGGTTGTAAAATGTTAAAATGACATTTCCCGGTGAATGCATTTATCACAGTTGAAAGCAATACAAAAGTGGAAAAACGCATAAAAAATGCTACTTGTGAACATAGCCCAAGGTGTGAAGGAGTATTTTTGTTTTTGGTTATTTATTTTACCTTATACACAAGTCTTTACCCTGGAAAGGATGTTCCTTAACATATTTCACAGGAAAACAGTTTCAGTTTCATTTTTGAACGTTTTATTTTGAGCCCGTAAAAGTGGCTTAATACCTCTGACCACGTTGTTGACAGCAGTGACCGGGGGTCAGAAATGCTTCCTGGGGCGATCCCCATGCTGTCCCCATGTCATTTGAGCACTGACACTATTGTTTTGGGCACTTTTTAGGCTTTCTACAGACTGCCAGGGGTGCCCCCGCAAAAATGCTCGGGTCTCCCATAGACTAACATTGGGCTCGTTGCTCGGGTCGAGTACCCGAGTATCACGGTGAGCTCGGCCTGAGCTTCGAGCACCCGAGCATTTTAGTGCTCGCTCAACACTAGTGGTCACGTAAAAGATTGTTTCCTCCTACACATGAAAAAGCTAAGAGGTTCAACCCCACCATCTCCAATCTGTTGGCCACAGAAATGCTGCCTTTCCGCCTGTTGGATGCAGACGGTTTCCAAAAGTTGATGACCGTCGCAGTCCTCCAGTACCAGTTGCCCAGTTGCCATTACTTCTCTAAGAAACTGTGCCTGTCCTACACCAACATGTCGCAGACAACATAACCCATTCCTTGACAAAATCTATGTCTGCCACGGAGCATTTCACCACTGATACCTGGATGAGTAAGCATTACCAGGGGTGTTATATCTCACTTACTGGGCACTGGTTGATTCTGGTGGCTGTGGGGGCAGGCAAGAAAGGGGCTGCTCCACAAGTCTTGGAATCCCCAAGGCTTGTGGGACAAACCTATTTATTCAACACTTATTCCACTGTTTCTGCTTCCTCCATCTCCTCTATGGCCTCCACCAGCGCCCTCAACCTCTGCCTTAATGAGACGCGCGTTCCAACAGTGCAGAAGAATCCCCTCCCACATCCGTACTATGCAGTCAGGGCTCACCGCAATCAGGCAGTGTTAAAATTAACATGCCTTGGTGATCGCAGTAATACAGCTGAAGAGTTGTGGACAGCCATCCAGGCCGGGTTTGAGCAATGGCTGTCTTTGCTGAACCTGGAGCCAGGGAAGGCTTTGTGCAATAATGGTGTGAACCTAGTGGTGGCCCTATGCCAGGGCAAGCTCACACACATGCCTTGCATGGCTCACATCCTCAACCTGGTGGTACAGCAATTTCTCAGCCACGATCCCGTCCTGCATGCGCCGCTGGAGAAAACACGTAAGTGTGTGCTCACCTCCCCCATTCGCACCCCTCAGGTCATCGACTTGCACAGATACAGAGGTCTTTGTCCATGTCCTTTGTTAACCAGTTGATATATGATGTGTTGAAACAGTGGAATTCCACTCTGCACATGTTGCAGTGACTGTGGCAGCAGCGACGAGCCCTGATGCAATATGTCATGTTGTATAGCCTGGACGTGGTGCAAATCACACATGCGGAGTGAGTACAGATTAAGGACCTCTGCACCCTTCTGCACAGTTTTGAAATGGCTACTAAGATGGTTAGCACTGACAATGCCATCATCAGCATCACTAGCATCACTATTCCGGTCATCTACCTGCTGGACCAGACTTTGAATAGCCTGCAGAGGAGGTGGTAGTCCCAGAGGAAGAGGAGGAAGCAGAAGAGGATGCAGAAGGGATAACAATGTCTCTAAGTTCCAGACTGTTGTCAGACAGGTGGGTGCCAAGGGAGGGTGGATTACTGCGATCGAGGGGAGCTGATGATACCAGATAAACTATTAGTGAAGGTGCAGGAGCCGAGGAACAAATGGAGGAGGAAGAGGTGATGGACGAGCAACAGTCAGGAGATGAAGAGGATAATCATCATTGTGGTTGCCAGGAGGGGACCGATGAAACACGCATCAGTGTTACCCAGCGGCCAACACACCATGAGCTTGTACTTCATGGAAGATCATGACTTATGAGTGCCTTCTTGCTGCACTCTTTGCAATATGATCCCCGTATAGTTAGGATTCAAAATATTTCTGACTCCTGGGTTGCCACTTTGTTACATCCATGTTATAAAAGTAAATATTGCCAGATGCTTCCCGCCCTGGAAAGGGGCCCGCGCATGCTGGAGTATCAAAACACGCTTTTACACAACCTTAAGAGAGGTTTTCCCCACGACAGCAATGAGGCATAAAGTGTGCATCGCAGCTCTACACTTCCAATCTCTGGAACGTCAATTCATCAAAATATTCAGCAAAAAAATTAGCAGCAGCATCAGTGTAAGTGGCAGAAGCAATTTCTGTGAGTCCTTTCACACATTTTTTAAACCAAATCGTGCACCAGCACAACAGAGTACAAGTCTGACATGTGGTGAACGACAGGAGAAGATGGTGTAGGAATATCTCGAGCTCAATATCAATACCATCATGGAGGGTTTGTACCTTTTCACATTTTGGTCTTTAAAAATAGAAGAGTGACCTGAGGTCACCTGTCACGCCTTGGAGGTTTTATCATGCACGGCAGCCAGCGTTCTTTCAGAACGTGCCTTCAGCGCTGCTGGTGGTGCCCTGACAAATAAGCACAGCCGGCTGTCCCCTGAAAGTGTAGACTGCCTAACTTTCATCAAGATGAACAAGTCATGGATCTCCAAGGACTTTTGCTCCCCAATCGCAGACTGTGCAGACTAGGTGATGGTGTAGTTTTTAGTGTGCTGCATTGATCTTGCGTTATTGCAGTCTGTGATATCTTTGTCATGGCTTCTGTGCCTGCTGTTTCTGTTGCCGCTGCAGATGTTAACAATAATTTTTCTAAATGTGGAGACTCCTGGTTGGGTCTCCATCTGCTGGGTTGGCTGTAGTGGAAGAGGTGTCAGTCCCCATTATACTATTTCTTCTCTGGTGAAATTGATGCCACTTTGGTGGTGTCTGCCCTTAATTTTTGAAAATGTGGAGACTCGTGGTTGGGTCTCCTTCATGTGTGTTGCCTATAGCAGTAGGGCTCCCAGACCGGCAAGCCTCCACTTACTTTCAGTCAACTTCGTGTGTTACTATCCTTACATTTTTTAACCAATACTACTCTATGAAACTGATGTTTCTGCCATCTGAGTGTGGCTGAGCAGAAAAGTAGCTTGAGCTGTTGCATGTTGTATCAGGGCTCCTAGAACAGCAGGTCTACACCGATCCCTCACCCACCTCATTTTAATTTGAAGTTCAATTCAAAGCTGTAAATTCTGGCCCAGACCCTGACACCTCATGCATGGCCCATGGCTGACTGCTGCGCCATTATAAAATTTGTACTGTGGGTTAATTGATGCCACTTTTCCTGGTGTCTGCTCCTAATTTGAGCTGTTTTGGCAGCTTTTGAGTCCCTTTGAAGGCATTGTGTATGCGTTTGTTTTTGCCTCCCATTGATTGCAATGGGATTTGGATATGTTCATCGAACTGTTCACCAAATTATTCGGAGAACATTGGGATGTTTGCCAATCTGAAACAAGTCAAACCTTGAGAAGTTTGCTCATCTCTAGTTCTGAGAAGCTTGGTTGGGACCATTTGTTCACCTGGTCCCATGGAGACGTTTGGGGAATACAGGATTGTGATCCTACAGTCACCTAGTCCCATGAATATGTTTGGAGAAGCCAGTTTGGGACTATACAGTCACCTGGTCCCATGGATATGTTTGGAGAAGCCAGGGTGGGACCCTCGGGTCTCCTGACCTAGTAACTCAATGAACTGTCAGCTTCCTAAGTTTTGCCTCTACCTCTCTCTGCGGGGTGCTACTGGTTTAGGTAGTTGGCCCTGGAAGTCCCAAAGTCACAGCTGCTCTATTCCAGGCGGGCCAGCGGAAGGGTGAGACTGTGTAATTTTGCACCATCTTGGGTATTTGCTGGGATTGTTCTATATGTTTATTGTATGTTTGGTGGTTCAATAAAGTATTGCCACACTGCTTTAGCCTCACCCTGTGTTGTCTGAGTAGTATTATGCCCACGGACGATCTCTGCGTCTTCACAACATGTTCCTGGAGTAAGGTGGCTGCAGACATCCAGTAATGTCAGTTTTTTTTTTTCTTCCAAAATTGTGCTCCCCTTGAAGAGGAAATTGGTAGCGACATAGGGGGGTGCCTTCCCTACCTATGCCTGATTCCAGCCCCACATGTAGTAGTATATGTTCCTCTTTCTTCACTTTCAAAGTTGGAAGGTATAAATAAACGCAGGGGTGCAACGAGCTGAAGGGTGGCCCACTGACATCAGTGCCTACTTCAGCTGCGTCCAGCTGAAGTGCATTGCAGGGCAGGGACCATCCGGTTCTCTGCGCTGCAATATTTTCCACTGACCAATCAGAGGCCGGCAGCTGACGTTGGCGTACCAGGCATTGGCGTCACATGGTAGTGAGGTTATGCATCACCATAGCATGCATGCTGATGTCTGCTGCTGGCCTCTGCGCCGGCTATAGAAGAGGACGCCATAAATCATGGGATCAGAGGAAGGTGAGTAAAATGTTTTTTTTTTGTTTGTTTGTTTTTTCTTTTATGCAGAGGCAGAACCGGGACATATATACCAGAAAGGGGCCTAGGAAAGGGAACATATATACCAGCATGGGCCCAGAATGGGGGACATAAAGTGGGGAAAAAAAGTATTTAGTCAGCCACCAATTGTGCAAGTTCTCCCACTTAAAAAGATGAGAGAGGCCTGTAATTGACATCATAGATAGACCTCAACTATGAGAGACAAAATGAGAAAACAAATTCTGAAAATCACATTGTCTGATTTGGAAAGAATTTTTTTTCAAGTTTTGGTGGAAAATAAGTATTTGGTCAATTACAAACAAGCAAGATTTCTGGCTCTCACAGAGATGTAACTTCTTCTTTAAGAGGCTCCTCTGTCCTCCACTCATTACCTGTAGTACTGGCACCTGTTTGAACTTGTTATCAGTATAAAAGACACATGTCCGCAACCTCAAACAGTCACACTCCAAATTTCACTATGTTGAAGACCAAAGAGCTGTCGAAGGACACCAGAAACAAAATTGTAGCCCTGCAGCAGGCTGGGAATCTGCAATAGGCAAGCAGCTTGGTGTGAAGAAGTCAACTGTGGAAGCAATAATTAGAAAATGGAAGACATACAAGACCACTGAGAATCTCCCTCGATCTGGGGCTCCAGACAAGATTTCACCCCGTGGGGTCAAAATGATCTCAAGAACTGTGAGAAAAAATACCAGAACCACACGGGGGGACCTAGTGAATGACCTGCAGAGAGCTGGGACCAACGTTACACAGGCTACCATCAGTAACACACTATGCTGCCAGAGACTCAGATCCTGCAGTGCCAGATGTGTCTCCCTGCTTAAGCCATTACATGTCCGGACCCGTCTGAAGTTTGCTAGAGAGCATTTGGATGATCCAGAAGAGTATTGGGAGAATGTCATATGGTCAGATGAAACCAAAGTAGAACTGTTTGGTAGAAACACGACTCATCATGTTTGGCGGAGAAAGAATGCTGAGTTGCATCCAAAGAATACCATACCTACTGTGAAGCATGGGGGTGGCAACATCATGCTTTGGGGCTGTTTCTCTGCCAAGGGACCAGGACGACTGATTCGTGTACATGAAAGAATGAATGGGGCCATGTATCGTGAGATTTTGAGTGCAAACCTCCTTCCATCAGCAAGGGCATTGAAGATGAAACGTGGCTGGATCTTTCAGCATGACAGTGATCCCAAGCACACTGCCAGGGCAACGAAGGAGTGGCTTCGTAAGAAGCATTTCAAGGTCCTGGAGTGGCCTAGCCAGTCTCCAGATCTAAACCCTATAGAAAACCTTAGGAGGGAGTTGAAAGTCCTGTTACCCAGCGACAGTCCCAAAGCATCACTGCTCTAGAGGAGATCTGCATGGAGGAATGGGCCAACATACCAGCAACAGTGTGTGCCCACCTTGTGAAGACTTACAGAAAACGTTTGATCTCTGTCATTGCCAACAAAGGATATATAACAAAGTATTGAGATGAAGTTTTGTAATTGACCAAATACTTATTTTCCATCAAAATTTGAAAAAAGATTCTTTCCAAATCAGACAATGTGATTTTCAGGATTTGTTTTCTCATTTTGTCTCTCATAGTTGAGGTCTACCTATGATGTCAATTCCAGGCCTCTCTCATCTTTTTAAGTGGGAGAACTTGCACAATTGGTGTCTGACTAAATACTTTTTTTCCCCACTGTAATGAAGGGGAGGGACGAACACATATGTCTTTATAGGATTTAGAACGCTACAAGGGCCCATACATCTGACCAACATGCATGGGAAGGGCCAGGTCCAAATTTTGCACTTATTAGACTCTAGTTACTCTACTGAATAAACTTCTCACTGAATAAATCCTAATCTATTAGCAATTTAGCATACACCGAGTTGAGTATATTCGTGATTTTACTTAAATATTTTCTGTTGTATAACACAAAAAAACACATTACTGGAATATCTGAATAAAAGAGAAAAAGGCCATAGGCACAGTTTAAAAGGTTCCATTTAATAATAGATTCTGACCACACCTTTCTCATTTATAACGTAATCATGAGAACAGGATTATCATTCTTAAGAGTTAAATGATGCTGGTGCTTTTTACTCCTTCATAATGGACATTGTTACTGTGTGGGGGCAGAAAAAGGGCAATGTTATTGAATGGTAAGCAAAAAGGGTGCAATCGTATCGTATTGTGTACAATATGTGCCGCTATGTATTTGGCTCTCTTGTTGGGGGTACAATTTTCATCTGGCCCCATTGTTTTCAGGAGTGATGTGTATTTACTACTAGGTGGTAACAGCATTGTCTTCTGCTGAGGTACCTACTGATTACGACATGTACATAAGTTTTGACCAGTCAGCTCTTTTTTTTGCTTGAACTAGACACCACAGATGGAAAGATTGTGTAGTTTGTGCCTTTGTCTGCTGTTAAAGAAACACTCCCATCGAAATTTTTATCCTCTTAATATATTGCAGTCATCATAATTAGAGATGAGCGTTGTTCTACTCGAACTGTTCGCCAATCTCAAATTCGAGCTGTTTTGGGCGGTGTTCGAGCCGTTCGGCGAACACGAACAATTTGATAAAAATTCGGCTGTTCGAGGTTATGTTCGATAACTGTTCGTGCACCAAAATCATAACTGGATTTTTTCTCAGTAATGATGAAAATTAATGTTAATACGCAGTTTGAGTGTACAGCGGGCGGGGGGAGGGGCAGGGGATGGATCTCTGCAGGAACAATGAAGATCTCCATTTTTTTTCCTCTTTCCCGCATTTACAGTGGGGAGGTGCAATCTGTCAGCCTATCAGCAGCGCACACACGGAGCGAAGTGCTTTTTTTCACACAAGCAAGGGCATGTGTCATTGGCAGTGTATGTCACATGTCCTTGCCCTATAAGAGCAAGCCATTTTCCCCGTCGCCACCATTTTCTCACTGCTGCAGCTGCGTGTTAGACGGCACCGCTGTTGCTGTGTGCGCTATACCTTGTTAATTTCAAGCCAATTTTCGCACAAATCTACAGATAGCTTGGGAGTAGGGAATAGTTGTGATTGCAGTCCTTTTAAGGACTAGGTTACAGCATTTCCTACGACTTTTATCAGGCAGGTCTGTGCTCTTAAATAGATAGATTGTGGGAGTAAAGACTAATTGTAATTGGAGTCCTTTTCAGGACTAGGTTACATCAGTTCCTATCAGTTTTTGCCAGGCAGGTCTGTGCCAGTGCTGTGCAAGTTTTTTTCACAGCATTTGGCTGAATCTAGCAAAGCTAATCCTTTTTGGCCTATTGCAGAGTGTGTTAGTCAGTGGAGTAGCCTATCTGTGTTGCAAGATATACCACCTGTGTATAGAATACCAATTTTTTTACTGCACCTAGTGAAGTAAAATCTTTTGGGCATAGCATCATTCTATTAGTCCATCTATACTGACCTCCATCAGGTTGCAAATTGAATATAATTTTTTTCTGCATCTAGCTCTGAAAAAATATTGGGCTTCTAGCTGTGTGTGGGACTTGTTGTATTAGTCCATCTATACTGACCTCCATCAGGTTGCAAACTGCATATATTTTTTTCTTCATCTACCTCTGAAAAAATATTGGGCTTCTAGCTGTGTGTGGGACTTGTTCTATTAATCCATCTATACAGACCTCCATCAGGTTGCAAACTGAATATATTTTTTTCTGCATCTACCTCTGAAAAAATATTGGGCTTCTAGC
The DNA here is from genome assembly GCF_046119375.1 of Phyllobates terribilis. Taxonomy (NCBI): domain Eukaryota; kingdom Metazoa; phylum Chordata; class Amphibia; order Anura; family Dendrobatidae; genus Phyllobates; species Phyllobates terribilis. The sequence continues at coordinate 643,300,342 of NW_027362762.1, forward strand.
TGTGTGTGGGACTTGTTCTATTAATCCATCTATACAGACCTCCATCAGGTTGCAAACTGAATATATTTTTTTCTGCATCTACCTCTGAAAAAATATTGGGCTTCTAGCTGTGTGTGGGACTTGTTCTATTAATCCATCTATACAGACCTCCATCAGGTTGCAAACTGAATATATTTTTTTCTGCATCTACCTCTGAAAAAATATTGGGCTTCTAGCTGTGTGTGGGACTTGTTCTATTAATCCATCTATACAGACCTCCATCAGGTTGCAAACTGAATATATTTTTTTCTGCATCTACCTCTGAAAAAATATTGGGCTTCTAGCTGTGTGTGGGACTTGTTGTATTAGTCCATCTATACTGACCTCCATCAGGTTGCAAACTGAATATATTTTTTTCTGCATCTACCTCTGAAAAAATATTGGGCTTCTAGCTGTGTGTGGGACTTGTTCTATTAATCCATCTATACAGATCTCCATCAGGTTGCAAACTGAATATATTTTTTTCTGCATCTAGCTCTGAAAAAATATTTGGCCTTCTAGCAGTGTGTGGGACTTTCTCTATTAGTCCATCTATACTGACCTCCATCAGGTTGCAAATTGAATATAATTTTTTTCTGCATCTAACCCAGCCAATAGTTTTGGCCTAATACCACAGTTTGGCCACTCAGCTCTGCTCGGTTCCCATCCATTGTTTTTTTATGCAAACAACTCCAGAGTTGTTAATTAGTTAACCACCAAAATGAGTGGAAAAAGGCCTGCTGCTGGTGGAAAGGGGAATAGGCGTGTTGGGAAGGGGAAAAAAGGTTGTGTCCGTGGGGTAGGTGTTAAAGCAACAGTAACATCTGCAGAAGAAAGACCATCTTCCAGCCAAACTAAAATGTCTACTTCTTTTAGCGGACAATGTGATAAGATCCCTTTCTTACGGCCACGCCAATCGCTACAAATTCCAGATGAGGCACAAAAACAGCAGGTGCTTCAACGGATATCAAGTGCTCCTTTAAGTGGGCTCTCCTCCACATCAACTTCAACATCACAAATACTCCAGTCCTCAAAGGTGTCACCCCAATCGCACTTGCTTCCTCACAGCTCCCAAATCTCCAGCTGCCCGTCTGAGTATGAGGTAGAACAGATGGTTGAGAGCTGCAGAGCTGTTTACTCATACTATAGCCTGGGAATCAGAGGTCGACTCCAGCGCTTCTGTGAATCCAGACGAGGAAATGATCTGCACTGATGCCCAGAATCTTTATGAGTCGGATCCAGGACCAGACGCAGAAGGTTCTGACCATAATGTAGACCCTCATTCCCAAACTGTAACTCCTGTTGGTGGAGACAATGAGGAAGACGATGATAAGACTCAAATACCTGATTGGAGCGACAACTTTAGTTTTTTGTCAGGGCAGGAACAGGTTGGCTCTGAGGACGACGGGTGTGATAACGCACAGGGTGATGATGATGAGGTTGGAGATCCCACTTACTGTCAACCCACAGTCAGCCAAGAGATGAGGTCAGCAGAGGAGGTGGAGGAAGATGCTAGTGACGACGAGGTCAGGTTGCGCCTTCCTGGACAGAGACGTAGTACTGGAAGCACGTCAACAACTGCATCCTCAAACACAACTCTGCCTCTCACCACAAGTCGTGGTGGCTCTTCAGGTCGCATGGGTGCTAAGCCTTGCATAGCCTGGGCATTTTTTCAGATCGATAAAGATGACCCAACTCGTGTTATCTGTAACATTTGTCAGCAAAAGCTAAGTAGAGGCCAAAAAATACATAGTTTGAGTACTTCATGCATGAACCGGCACATGGACATGAAGCATAAGTTGCAGTGGGAAACTCAGTGTGCTACAATGCGGCCTAGCCGGCCGGGCCAACCACCGTCTGCCATATCTTGTGCATCCGCGGCCTCTTCATCCTCTGTGACTGGGGGGACAGCAGTCACACCTGTTTTGGGGCGCAGACCTGCCACCTCGTGATTGGCAGGTCATCATTTTCTTTGGAGGTGGTAACACCAGCTGGTGTTGAGCGCTGTCCGACATCGATACCACCACCTTTGGATCAAGGCAACCTAACATGTCCGCCTGCATCTTCCTCACAGACTGGCAGTTTGCCGGGGACACCCTTATCAACCCCGTCTAAGCACAATAGCCAGCCCTCGGTCCCTCAGATGTGGACAAGTAAAAGACCATTTCCTCCTAGCCATGAGAAAGCTAAGAGGTTGAATTTCACCATCTGCAAGTTCTTGGCTACAGAAATGCTGCCTTTCCGCCTGGTGGACACAGAGGATTTTCGAGACCTTATGTCCGTCGCAGTGCCCCAGTACCAGATGCCCAGTCGGCACTACTTCTCAAAGAAAGGTGTGCCTGCGCTCCACCAGCATGTCGCACACAACATCACCGCTTCTTTGAGAAACTCTGTGTGTGACAGGGTGCATTTCACCACAGACACTTGGACGAGTAGGCATGGACAGGGGCGTTACATGTCGCTGACTGGGCACTGGGTAACTATGGTGACAGCAGGACAAGGGGCTGCTGTCCAAGTCTTGCCGTCCCCACGAGTTGTGCGTCAATCCTCTTTATGTCAAATTTCCTCCACTGCTTCTGCCTCCTCAAACTCCTCTCGGTCTTCCACCTGCACCCAAAGCCTGTCTGGTCATGCCACAAGCTTTCTAACTGCGCAGAAGGGATCCTGCACACCTCCTTACTATGCTGGCAGTAGGGCTCAACGTCATCAGGCGGTTTTTACATTGAAATGTCTGGGAAATGTGAGTCACACAGCTGAGGAGTTGTGGTCAGCTCTGGAGAACCAATTTCATGAATGGTTGTCTCCACTGGACCTGAAACCAGGGAAGGCCGTGTGCGACAATGCTGCAAACCTGGGTGCGGCCCTTCGCCGGGGCAATGTCACACACGTGCCTTGTATGGCTCACGTGTTGAACCTGGTTGTCCAGCAATTTTTAGCCCACTATCCCAGACTAGATGGCCTTCTGCAGAGGGCACGGTCGCTGTGTGCTCACTTTCGCCGTTCGCATCCCGCAGCTCAGCGACTTCCATCTCTACAGAAGTCGTTGGGCCTGCCACTTCACCGGCTAAAATGCGATGTTCCTACCCGGTGGAATTCAACTCTGCACATGTTGCAGCGACTGAGGCAGCACCGACAAGCCCTGGTGCAATACGTTCTGACGTATAGCCTGGGCCAATGAGATTCAGAGGTGGGGCAAATCACGCTGGAGGAGTGGTCTCAGATCAGGGACCTATGCACCCTTCTGCACAGTTTTGAAATGGCGACAAAGATGTTTAGTGCTGACGATGCCATTATCAGCATGACTATTCCGGTGATTTACATGCTGGAGCACATGTTAAACAGAATTCGGAGTCAGGTGGTGGCACAAGAGGAGGTGGAGGAAGTAGAGGAGGAGGAGTTGTATGCGGAAGGGCTAACATCTGCAAGGTCCAGACGGTCGGCAGCACCAAGGCGGCAGGCATGTGAGGGTGGGGGAGATGGTTTTACCAGGGCGCTAGTGAGGAAGGTGCAGGAGCCCAGGAAGAAGTGGAGGACGAACTGATGGAAGACTCATCAGATGAGGGAGACCTTGATCACATTTCTGTTGTGCGAGGTTGGGGGGAGAGGACAGAGGAAGGAAGCATGATTGTTACCTCGCCACCAACACAACAGGGACTTGGTGCTCCTGGATGCGCAACACACATGAGTGCCTTCTTGCTGCACTACCTGCAACATGACCCTCGAATTGTGAGAATTAGAAATAATCCTGACTACTGGGTTGCCACACTGTTAGATCCCCGGTACAAAAGTAAATTTGCAGAAATTATTCCTGCCATAGAAAGGGATGCACGCATGCAGGAGTATCAGCAGAGACTGTTGCAGAATCTTACATGTGCTTTTCCACAAAATACCAGTGGTGCACGTAGTGAATCTCACAGTTCCAACTTGCCAACCGTGGGACCGTCAAGTGTTCAGCACTCAAACCGTAACAGAACCACAGTATCTGCTGGTAACATCAATTTTGCGGAATCATTTCACCACTTTTTTAGCCCATCCTTTGCAAGGCCACAGGAGACAAGAAGTCTGACACATAGTCAACGCCTAGAGACGATGGTACAGGAGTATCTCCAAGTAAACATTGAAGCCATGACTGTGTCACTGGACCCTTGCTCTTTTTGGGCTTCCAATCTGGATAAATGGCCGGAGCTAGCCACTTACGCCTTGGAGATCTTGTCATGCCCCGCAGCCAGCGTTCTGTCTGAACGTGTGTTCAGCGCTGCTGGTGGTGTGCTGACAGATAAGCGCACGCGGCTCTCCACTGATAATGTAGACAGACTCACGTTCATAAAGATGAACAAATCATGGATCCGAAACGACTTTTCTACCCCTGTGTCATCCTGGGGAGAGTAAAAGCTTGATGATTGGTTAAAATCACCCTACCAACCGTTTTAAGCTTTCAAATTACTAATCATGTTTATCTGTATCTTGGCTGGAAAATAATTTGGGCTTTGTAGCAGTGTGCAGAACTGATTCTATTAGGCCATCTATAATAAGCTCCACCAGATTTAAAATTACTAATCATGTTTATCTGTATCTTGACTGGAAAATAATTTGGGCTTTGTAGCAGTGTGCAGCACTGATCCTATTAGGCCATCTATACTAAAGCTTCACCAGATTTAAAATTAATAATAATTTTTAGCTGCATCTAGCCCGGAAAATAATTTTGGGGCTCCGAGATGCGCAAGACACATAAGTGCCTTCTTGCTGCACTACCTGCAGCATGACCCTCATATTGTCAGAATTCGAAGTAATCATAACTACTGGGTTGCCACACTCTTAGATCCCCCAAACTTTTCGATCAACCTTTTCATTTTAATAAAGACCAAAAAAATGGTCATTTTTGAAATTATAAGCATTAGCAGGTTGTTAGAAACTGAAATCAAACAGTTTTCAACTCAAAACTTTATTCTAGGTGATGTTACATTTTCACATAGGACCCCTTGTTCGAAAGGAGCTTCTGAACTCTCTCGTCCATTGAATTTGTCAGGTTTTGGATGGTTTCTGCTTCAATTGTTTTGCATGAGGACAGAATACCCTCCCAGAGCTGTTGCTTAGATGTGAACTGCCTCCCGCCATCATAGACACTCCTTTTAATGATGCTCTAAAGGTTCTGAATGGGGTAGAGGTCAGGGGAGCATGGGGGTCACACCATAAGTTTGTCCCCTTTTATGCCCATATCAGCCAGAGATGCAGATGTTTTATGTGCAGCATGAGATGGTGCATTATCATGCAGAAAAATGATCTTGCTGTGAAATACACGGTTCTTCTTCTTGAACCATGGCAGGAAGTGCTGTTTGAGAAAATCCACATACATTATGGAGTTCATCTTTAGCGCCTTCAGGGATCCTAAAGGGGCCGACAATCTCTCTCCCCATGATTCCAGCCCAAAACATTACTCCACCTCCTCCTTGTTGGCGCTGTAGCCGTGTTTGCGTGGGGTGTCCATCAACCAGCCATCCTCCACTCCATCCATCTGGACCATCGAGCGCTGCACGGCACTCATCCGTGAACAAAACAGTTTTGAAATCAGTCTTCATGTAATGTTTGGCCCACTGGAGCCGTTTCTGCTTGTGTGAAGTGGATAGAGGAGGTCGACAGGATGGCGTATGCACAGCTGCAAACCTCTGAAGGACCCTGCATCTTGTTGTTCGGGGGACGTTGGAGGCACCAGCAGCTTCAAAAACTTGTCTGCTGCTATGACAAGGCTTTTTTGCCGCTGCTCTTTCAACCTGACGTAATTGCCTGTAGGAAAGAGTCCTCAATTTGCCCTTATCAGCACGCACACGTGTGTACTGTGAATCAGCTACATACTTCTTGATTGCCAAGACACTTCATCCTGATCATCGCACAATGTTGATTGTAGTCATGCCTTGACCTAAACACTCCACAATTTGTTGCTTCTCAGCAGCCGACACATCCTTTTTCTTTCCCATTTTGGCAGAAAATGTAGGCTGCTTAATAATGTGAGACAGCCTTCTTAAGTAGTCTTGCCTTTCATTGGACACACCTGCCAAACTAATTAGCACAGGTGTCTGCAATTGCTTACAGCGATATAAAGAGCCCTGACACACATCACCATCAATGAGTTTAACTGACAAACAAACAAATTCTTCCCTTATCACTCCTAAACACTTTTTGCATAATAATTTGGAACACAGTGTACATGTGCTTTTCCACAAAACACCAGTGGTTCACGTAGTGAATCTTACAGTTCTAACTTGCCAACCGTGGTCTGTATGGAGTTGTTCAATAAAGGGCCCAAAATTAAGATAACATAGATGGGAGAGGTCTCTATGAATAGGAATTCCTAAGTATTTGATACCCTGTGAGGGCCAGGCAAAGGGAAAGTTGGACTGGATGGAATCCTATATGGATTTGGGGAGGGAGACATCGAGGGCCTCAGACTTCGCTGCATTGATTTTAAAATTTGACCATGTAACAAAGTGATCTATTTCAGCCATAACAGCATGGATGGATATATGTGATTGAGTGATATATACTAGGACATCATCAGCAAATAGAGAGCACTTGTACTCGGTGCCTCCCACCTCAATCCACCTAATATTGGGGTTATGGCGAATTGATGAGAGCAGGTGCTCCGTCACTAGGATGTATAAGAGAGGGGACAGAGAACATCCCTGCCTTGTCCCATTGGTGATTGTGAAAGGTGATGAAAATGTTCTGACGCGCCCCCTGGGCCTTGGGACACCCGGAGCCGGACCCTTTTTGGTGGATGCTGGTGGTTGTAGTCTCCGTGGCGGCGACCCGGTTCCGTGGCTCAGGGCGGTCAAACCAGTGGCGGAACTATTTATGTGGTTTTGATGTTTAAATGTCCGACTACGCCACCCATGGATTGCGGTCAGAGTGAACCGCCGCTCCAGGGCAGACCGCTGAGGCTGGTGTTGTGGGTGCAGCAGAGCGTAGCATAACTCCCCACGGGAGGAGTATAGCCTCAGGGCAGTGTATGCGGAGGATGGGGGTGATGGTGCAGGGCAGCAGCAGTAATGACACGGAGTCAGTGATGCAGTCCAGGGCCTTTACTCACAGTTCTTATTATCCAGACCACGTCTGCAGGTAACGACTGCCCACGTCGTACTGTGCTCACCAGGTGAGGGGCTCAGACAACTCCCAGATAACTTTGGAGTGCTTCACAGGACCCCCTTTGTGTGTCCTTTGTCTGGCCTTTCTTACCAACCCTTCTGTCCGGCTGCCTCGGGCCTCCTCTTGGTAAACTTGGCGCCAGTTTCCCTGACCCTATGTGGTGCCTTCCTAGCGGGTGTAGCGAGGGGCTGCGCCACATAAAATGTCACAGCCTCCTGTTTCTAGCTGAGGGTCGTTTCCTGCCTCCACTAGTTTCGGGGACCGGTCTCCCCCTTTGGCCTTACCCCTCCACGCAGGTGGATTCGGGCGTGCGGTGGCGACTCGCCCGTCCGCATCCCTGAGATCCCTTCGTTCCTCGTTCCTGGAGCCTTCTCCGCTCCTCTTCCTTCCTTCTCCCTCTTCCAGGCCTGGGCCTCTGTTACTAGGCCCGCCTCCGGAGCAGAGCTCATGCAGAGCCCCTGCTCCCTGCCACTTCTGCTCAGACTTCTCTGCACTGAACTAAGATGGTGCCCACCTTTTATACTCCCTTCTCAATGCACCCAGGAACTGCTTCCTCCCTGCTCCTGCACTACAGGGTTCCCCTTTCTCAGTGTTCCCTCCCCCCACTCCAGCCAGGGACAGGGACTGTCGTGCCCATCTCAGGGGCATATTGGTCGCCCTGCCCCACGGCAATGTGGTGTAATGCATGCAGGTGTCGGGTCCTGATCCACACTCCATCCTTACCTGAGAGTGAGATATCACACCTCTGGGTGAGGTGCAATACCTCTGTAGCAACCGAGCCCTCAGGGTGCTACAGTTCCATTTATCTTCAGCCTAGGTGACGTATTGTGATACAGGGCCGTGATTTGGGCTATAAAAGGGTCCCCTAGACCCCTACCCCAAGCTTTTTAAGAGAATCATATATGGCGTGCCAGGAGACTCTATGGAATGCTTTCTCAGCATCCAACGAGAGTATCTAATTACAAATTTTTAACTGCATCTAGCCCAGGAAATACTTTGTGCCTAGTAGCAGTGTCTGCTAGTCACCGGATTATCCCGGCTGTTAAGCAAGCTACACCACCTGTAGTTTGGACACTTCATTTTTTCAAAGGAAATGCTTCGGGACCACGGGATACTCAGTGAAGAGCATCAGGAGGCACCCCAAGGCATAGGGGCTCGGACTGGCAGTAGGATGCCTTGCAGTGGACATCCGAGCTCGATCCTTATAAAAGCTTTTTAACTGCAGCAGCTTTAGTGGACGCTACTGGAGCTGGAATTACGCGGCTGCTGGCATGAGACTTGCCCTCCAATAGATCCTTGTAAATGGATTTAAAGTGTATTTATTCAAATTAGAGAGACAATTTAAATTAAAAAGCTTAGAGCTGCCTCCACCACAGGGGTGCTCGCTCGACCCACCAGCGGACAGGCACCAGTATTGGGAGAGGGGGGCTGGCCGTCAGGGTTCACCGCGGCTCTGGCACAAACCCGGCGACACGGAGGTGGCACGGGCAGGAGCGGAGTGAACGTGTCGGCTTCTCACTTTTTGGATTTTAGAAGGGCATGACATGCCTATATCTGTGTCTCCCCCTCCTTTTACTCCTCCACCTCTTTTCTTTTCGCATGACTATATGTACTTGTTACTTTTCCATGTGTTAGTTGTGTCTTCTGAGCAGTTTGTCAGCTTTTGGACACCTTTGAAGGTGTTTTCTATGTGTTTCTATGTGTTTTTGTTTGCCTGCCATTGATTTTAACGGTGTTCGAAGGTGTTCGACGAACAGTTCGACGAATAGTTCGGCGAACACACGGGTGTTCGACGAACCGAACCGAACTCGAACACTACGGGGGTGGCTCGACACTAATCATAATATATAGCACTGTGTACTTACAATTGCTCATTTTGCTCTTTTACCTAGTTAGAGGGTTTGTCAACTACTAGGGCAACCCCTTCTTAAACTAAATGTTCGGCCCCGATAAAATAAAAAAAACTATACTCACCTCCCGTGCCGGCGCCGTTTCAGTGGTGTCGGCACTCTCAACCCCGGAGCAGTGATGCGGAGGAGTGACACATGATGCCCGGCTCCCAATCAGCGCTGACATCACTGTCCCTGCCTTCAGACAAACGGAACATGATAAGGAAGCCAGGGCTGCAGCTGATCCTGGACTTCGTCTTTATATTCAGTTTGTCCGAATGCAGGGACAGTGATGCCAGCACTGATTGGGCACCGGGCATCACGTGTAATTCCACCACATCACAGCCCCGAGACCGCGAGTGCTGACACCGCTGGAACGGAGCTGGCACCAGAGGTGAGTATAGGTTTTATTTTATTGGGGCTAAAATTTAGATTAAGAAGGGGTTGTCCTAGTAGTGGACAACCCCTTTAATTCTTCTGTTTTCCATTAGGTCTATGACATCACATGATTAAAAACTGACTAGCTGAATCCTTCTAAGATCTATGTTGAAACAGTCAATTTTCTTTGTACAAGTCAAGAGTAGAGATGAGCGGTGTTCGACTAGAACTGTTCGCCAATCTCAAATTCGAGCTGTTTTGGGCGGTGTTCGAGTTGTTCGACGAACCCGAACAATTTGCAAAAAAATCGGCTGTTCGAGGTTATGTTCGATAACTGTTCGTGCACCAAAAGCATGTCCTGCATGTCCGGCGCTATTTAGAGCACCAATCATGCAGGGATTGTCTGCCACTCACTGTAATGTCACAGCCATGGTGGTTGTGGCATTACAGTGATTGCCCAAATCGATGGGAACAGTGCTCACAGTGAAACATGAAAAGCCGGCAATTCAGCAGCGGCATACACCAGTACCCGACAAATTAGAACAGAAAGAATAGAGAATCACACATAGATTAGATAGATAGAAACATGTCAGTCACATATATATGAAGTACAGTGACAGTGTTGCTTACTGTACTTGTCATTTAGTGTAAAGGATTTATTAAAAAAAATAATAGTGTTTTCATGCACCGTCTCTTTAAAAAAGCCGGCCGGCAATTCAGCAGCGGTACCCGACAATTTAGAATAGAAGGAATAGAGAATCACACATAGATTAGATAGATAGAAACATGTCAGTCACATATATAAGAAGTACAGTGACAGTGTTGATTACTGTACTTGTCATTTAGTGTTAAAATAAAGGATTTATTAAAAAAAAAATTGGCGTGGGGTTCCCCATAATTTTAGGCTCTGGCGGAGGTTAAGCAGACGGCTGGGGCAGATGTTTGAAGCCTGGGAAGGGGGTAATACCCACGGAGCATCCCAGGCTACTAATATCAGCCCCCAGCTGAATACCTAGCCTTTACTAGCTATTAAAATGGGGGACCCCCAAAAAAATGACGCGGGGTCCCCCTATTTTAATAGGTAGCAAAGGCTAGGCAGACAGCTGGGGGTTGATATTAATAGCCCAGGAAGGGTGCCATGAATATTGGCCCCCTCCCAGGCTAGAATCACCAGCCGTCAGCCGCCCCAAAAATGGCGCATCCATAGGATGCGACAATTCTGGCACTTAGCCTCGCTCTTCCCACTGCCCTGTAGCGGTGGCAGTGGGGTAATAGGGTTGGGGTTGATGTCAGCTTATAATGCCAGCTGACATCAAGCCCAGGTTAGTAATGGAGAGGGGTCTATAAGACACCCCCATTACTAACCCCATAGTCAAAGTTAAAAAAAACACAAACACCCAGAATAAAGTCCTTTAGTTGAAATAAACACACAATTCTTTATTGTTCTAAATTAAACCATACTTACCGTCACGCCCATTCCAGCTGAAGCCAACGATCTCCTGCAATAAAAGAAAAATAATAAAGCAACATCATCCTTATCTTTCCATGGTTCCCAGGACAGCTTCAGCTCTGCTACATCGAGATGACAGGCTGGACCGCAGCAGAACGCTGCCATCCAGTCTGTCATCCCGCAGACACTGAGAAGCGCAGGCATGCTTGCGCTCCTCAGTGTCTCGCTGTGACGGCATCCAGATGAGCCGAGGTCATGTCCAATGAACTCGGCTCACCTCATGTACGTCACTGACAGCGTGGGGAAATTCTCCTGCACTCAGCGCTTCAGTGTGAGAATTCTCCCACGCTGTCAGTGACGTGCATGAGGTGAGCTCATGTCCAATGAACTCAGCTCACTTCATGCACATCACTGACAGCGTGGGAAAATTCTCACGCTGAAGCGCTGAGTGCAGGAGAATTTTCCCACGCTGTCAGTGACGTGCATGAGGTGAGCTGAGTTCATTGGACATGAGCTCACCTCATGCACGTCACTGACAGCGTGGGAGAATTCTCACGCTGAAGCGCTGAGTGCAGGAGAATTCTCCCACTCTGTCAGTGACGTGCATGAGGTGAGCCGAGTTCATTGGACATGACCTCGGCTCATCTGGATGCCGTCACAGCGAGACACTGAGGAGCGCAAGCATGCCTGCGCTTCTCAGTGTCTGCGGGATGACAGGCTGGATGGCAGCGTTCTACTGCGGTCCAGCCTGTCATCTCGATGTAGCAGAGCTGAAGCTGTCCTGGGAACCATGGAAAGGTAAGGATGATGTTGCTTTATTATTTTTCTTTTATTGCAGGAGATTGTTGGCTTCAACTGGAATGGGCGTGATGGTAAGTATGGTTTAATTTAGAACAATAAGGAATTGTGTGTTTATTTCAATTAAAGGACTTTTTTCTGGGTGTTGTGTTTTTTTTAAATACTTTACTAGAAATTCATGGTGGTCATGTCTAATATTGGCGTGACCCCATGAATTTCGGGCTTAGGGCCAGCTGATAATGCTAAGCTGGCCCTAACCCCTTTATTACCCAGTGAACCACCGCACCAGGGCCCTGGATGAGTTGGGTACAGCGCCAGAAGATGGCGCTTCTATGAACGCGCCATTTTCTGGGGTGGCTGTGGGGGGCCCAGAAAGCTTGGGCTTCCCTGCGCTGCGGATTCCAGCCCCCAGCTGCCTAGTTGTACCTGGCTGGACACAAAAATAGGGCGAAGCCCCACGTATTTTTTTTTTTTAATTATTTCATGAAATTCATGAAATAATTAAGAAAAAAAGGCCTTCCCTATATTGTTGTGTCCGGCCAGGTACAAATAGGCAGCTGGTGGTTGGGGGCAGCCCATTCCTGCCTGCTGTACCTGGCTGGACACAAATATAGTGCGAAGCCCCACTTCAATTTTTTTTTAATTATTTCATGAAATAATTAAAAAAAAAAGGGCTTCCCTATATTGTTGTGTCCGGCCAGGTACAAATAGGCAGCTGGTGGTTGGGGGCAGCCCGTTCCTGCCTGCTGTACCTGGCTGGACCCAAATATAGTGCAAAGCCCCACGTCAATTTTTTTTTAATTATTTCATGAAATAATTTTAAAAAAAAGGGCTTCCCTATATTGTTGTGTCCGGCCAGGTACAAATAGGCAGCTGGTGGTTGGGGGCAGCCCGTTCCTGCCTGCTGTACCTGGCTGGACACAAATATAGTGCGAAGCCCCACTTCAATTTTTTTTTATTATTTCATGAAATTCATGAAATAATTAAGAAAAAAAGGCCTTCCCTATATTGTTGTGTCCGGCCAGGTACAAATAGGCAGCTGGTGGTTGGGGGCAGCCCGTTCCTGCCTGCTGTACCTGGCTGGACCCAAATATAGTGCAAAGCCCCACGTCAATTTTTTTTTAATTATTTCATGAAATAATTTTAAAAAAAAGGGCTTCCCTATATTGTTGTGTCCGGCCAGGTACAAATAGGCAGCTGGTGGTTGGGGGCAGCCCGTTCCTGCCTGCTGTACCTGGCTGGACACAAATATAGTGCAAAGCCCCACGTCAATTTTTTTTTAATTATTTCATGAAATAATTTAAAAAAAAAGGGCTTCCCTATATTGTTGTGTCCGGCCAGGTACAAATAGGCAGCTGGTGGTTGGGGGCAGCCCGTTCCTGCCTGCTGTACCTGGCTGGACACAAATATAGTGCGAAGCCCCACGTCAATTTTTTTAAAATTATTTCCTGAATTTCCTGAAATAATTTAAAAAAATTGACGTGGGGCTTCGCACTATATTTGTGTCCAGCCAGGTACAGCAGGCAGGAACGGGCTGCCCCCAACCACCAGCTGCCTATTTGTACCTGGCCGGACACAACAATATAGGGAAGGCCTTTTTTTCTTAATTATTTCATGAATTTCATGAAATAATTAAAAAAAAAATACGTGAGGCTTCGCCCTATTTTTGTGTCCAGCCAGGTACAACTAGGCAGCTGGGGGCTGGAATCTGCAGCGCAGGGAGGCCCAAGCTTTCTGCCCCCCCCCCCGCTGCAAATTGCAGTCCGCAGCCACCCCGGAAAATGGCGCGTTCATAGAAGCGTCATCTTCTGGCGCTGTACCCAACTCATCCAGGGCCCTGGTGCGGTGGCTCACTGGGTAATAAAGGGGTTAGGGCCAGCTTGGTATTATCAGCTGGCCCTAAGCCCGAAATTCATGGGGTCACGCCAATATTAGACATGACCGCCATGAATTTCTAGTAAAGTATTTAAAAAAAACACAACACTCAGAATAAAGTCCTTCAATTGAAATAAACACACAATTTTTAATTGTTCTAAATTAAACCATATTCACCATCACGCCCATTCCAGCTGAAGCCAACTATCTCCTGCATTAAAAGTAAAATAATAAAGTAACATCATCCTTACCTTTCCATGGTTCCCACGCAGCTTCAGCTCTGCTACATCGAGATGACAGGCTGGACTGCAGCAGAAAGCTGCCATCCAGCCTGTCATCCCGCAGACACTGAGAAGCGCAGGCATGCTTGCACTCCTCAGTGTCTCGCTGTGACGGCATCCAGATGAGCAGAGTTCATGTCCAATGAACTTGGCTCACCTCATGCACGTCACTGACAGCGTGGGAGAATTCTCCTGCACTCAGCGCTTCAGCGTGAGAATTCTCCCACGCTGTCAGTGACGTACATGAGGTGAGCCAAGTTCATTGGACTTGACCTCGGCTCATCTGGATGCCGTCACAGCGAGACACTGAGGAGCGCAAGCATGCCTGCGCTTCTCAGTGTCTGCGGGATGACAGGCTGGATGGCAGCGTTCTGCTGCGGTCAAGCCTGTCATCTCGATGTAGCAGAGCTGAAGCTGTCCTTGGAGCAATGGAAAGGTAAGGATGATGTTGCTTTATTATTTTTCTTTTATTGCAGGAGATCGTTGGCTTCAGCTGGAATGGGCGTGATGGTAAGTATGGTTTAATTTAGAACAATAAAGAACTGTGTGTTTATTTCAATTAAAGGACTTTATTCTGGGTGTTTGTGTTTTTTTTAACTTTGACTATGGGGTTAGTAATGGGGGTGTCTTATAGACGCCTCTCCATTATTAACCTGGGTTTGATGTCAGCTGGCATTATAAGCTGACATCAACCCCAACCCTATTACCCCACTGCCACCGCTACAGGGCAGTGGGAAGAGCGAGGCTAAGTGCCAGAATTGGCGCATCCTATGGATGTGTGGCACCCCAGGGGTCTGGTTTCCACAGTAATAGCAGTATTACGTCTGTGAGCAGGTGGGAGGTCTCCTGGGCAGGAATCCTAAGCATGCCACACCTCCTGCCCAGTCCTGGGAGGGGAAGAACTTCCCCTATATAAACTGGGGCTGAAGCAGGGTTAGGGAGGAGGAGTTCCAGACAGAGACGGAGTCTGGCCTGGACACGCAGAAACAGGGACAGATAGACCTCAGGAGCTCTGTAGGAGCCAAGGAGAAGCACCAGGGGCTGGAGCTGTGCAGAGCTCGCCCTGGGAGAAGGTACTAAAACCGGACACAGGAGTCCGAGGCTGTGGGGACTAAGATATACCCAGCAGCAGAATCCATCCGGCAGGGGATTCCAGGTCCTCTGGCCATAAAAGCCCGGAGGCTCAGTCACAACGAAGGGACCAGCACCGCCATCCCAGAGCGGAGGCTAACAGGAGGCCCCAGGTCACCAGCCATACGGGTGAGCACCACACGGTATACCCAGGGACGTGGGCTACTTGTAACCGCCGAAAGCAGGGTAGCCAGGAAGGGTACAGACTAACGGGAAGGCCTACAACTCCACCTGGCCAGGGGAACTCCGGCTTACTCGCAGACTAACCAGGCCCCAACTACTAGCCAGTACTCCTGGGGGAATTTGCCTTGTACCATCAGTAAAGGCCCTGAACTGTACCCTCGCGTTTCCGTGCTTCCTTGTCGCACCGTTAGTGCTGGGACATCCACACCATCACTCCCAACATCATCCACATCCGCTGCCCTGAGGCCATACCTCTCCCGTTGGGGGTTATATCAACATTGCTGCACACCTATACCACCGGCCTCAGCGGTCTGCCCTGCAGCGGCGGTTTCATAACCGCATTCAACGGGTGGCGTAGTCGGACACTAATACCATCATACCAATAACCGCCACTAAGTTTGACCACCCTGGGCGCGGACCGGGTCACCGCCACACGAAGACTACTACCCCCATCGGATCCGGCTCCGGGTATCCCCCGCGCGCACGCGCGCCGCACTACAGCACTGGCCCAGGGGGTGAGTCAATTTTGGCGTAGTCGGCAGGATTACGTGCCTGCAACCACCGGGTACTGCGTGCCTGAAAAAAGAGACTTTTATACTTGTGGTGAAGTTTCCCGCCGTCCGGAGTCGTTTCCCGCCATCTGGAGCTGATTCCCGCCATCCGACGCCATCTTCTGCCTTCTTCCCGCCATCCGTGGAGTTTTCCCGCCATTGGACGCCATCTTGAGGGCGCCGCGCGGGAAGAAGAGGGGCGTGGACTCCGAAAGCCCGCGAGAACTGAAGCCCCGCCTCACGTCCGGACGTTGCGTAAGGTCCTGGAAGGAGCCCAGCAGACGCCGACGTCACAGGAGCGCGACGGAAGGTCCTCAACCCTGACGATCCACTGCGGAGCTGCGGCCTACGGAAGAGGATCATCGCAAGGCAGGCCACGGTCCACTAGGGGGGAGGAGGATGTCAGATACGGAGGAGAGCTTCACCGCCACAGCCGCCGCCAGCGCCACCGCTGCTGCGGTCATGCCTTTCACCATGCCCTATATCCCGGGGGCAGCCTGGCTACCCCAGTACTCAGGGGAGTCACATACCCTAAATGACTTCAGAGAAAGGCTGGATAGCCTCTTCCAGGTGTATCCCCTCACGGAGGCGCAAAAAGTGAGCATCCTGGTGGCCCAATTAATCGGGGCAGCCCAAAGGGAGGTAAAGTCCTGGCCACCTGGGAGGAAGAGGACTGTCAGAGACATACTAACCCGGCTGAAAGACACATTTGACACCCACACCTCAGCCGAAATAAAACTAAGATTTTATGGGTGCAAACAACGGGCACATGAGAGTATAAGAGACTATGCTCTAAACCTACAAGAGGCCCTGAGAGCCATTAAGCAGGCAGACCCTGACAGCGTGGGAAATGAAGATAAGCTGTTGACTGAACAATTCATTGAGGGTCTACTGTGCAATGCCCACCGAACCCAGTTGCGGGCAATGGCCTTACAGGACCCTGACCTGGACTTTGCACAGTTCAAGGACAGAGCCATCCGGGTGCTCCGAGAACCGGCACCAGGTGGCGCTGTGACCCACAGGCACCCTGCTATCACTTATCACCAGGAGACGGCGCCCTTGTCTGCAGGGCCTGTGGGAGCTGATGCGCAGGCTTTAAACAGTGACCCGGCTACAGACCTGCACCATCAGGTCCAAGAGCTAACTAAAAGCGTTGCCGCGCTAACCCGAACTGTGCAGTCTTTACAGGTTTCTACTGCAGGGAAGATCGAGCTGGCATCCGGACCGGAGGACATCCCGTGGCACCGACCAAGGAGGACCCCACCGGCCAGAGGAAGACCCAGCGATCGATACAACGAGGACGGACGACCTATTTGCCGCCGCTGCAATCAACCCGGACATGTGGCAAGGTACTGTCATTTAAACGGGCACAACCTGGGGTAGAGGGCCAACCCCCAGGCATAAGACCATCAGGCCCATCAAACTGGCGTGATAAATACGTAGGGGGACGTCCAATCTTGCCTGTGGTACTGGATGGCATTCCTATGAGTGCCCTACTAGACACTGGGTCACAGGTCACCACCATCCCGTACGTGCTCTTCAAGCAGTACTGGAATGATTCGGACATAACCCGCTACCCAGACGACGACCTGAGTATCATCGCCAGCAATGGTCAGCCCGTGCCGCAGGTGGGATTCAAGGAGGTGACCATTAAAATCGGTAAAGTCGAACTGGCGGCACAAGGACTGATTATAGTGGACATAGACCGTCATGAGAGTCACCCTAGAATCACCCTGGGAACCAATGTAATTGAAAATTGTCTTGCAGAGGTGATTCTCATTTTACAGCAGGTTGCCAAGAACGCCAGTTCCGGCCAGCAGCGTGTGCTCCAAAAAGAGATCCGGGCACTGATGAAGCGGCAACAGGTGGAACTATCTGGTGGTGAGATAGGTAGCGTGAGAATGTGTGACCCGTTCCCTATTGCCATGCCCCCAAAAAGTGAGATAATGATTTGGTGCCGGGCAGCTATTGGTCTAAGAGGTAGAGACTACCAAGCAATGGTAGAACCAGTCTACTCAGACAGTAGGCCCACCATTTTGACAGCACGGGGGGTGGTCGATGTACGCCATGGGAGGGTGCCCGTTCGCATCATAAATATCGGTGAGAGAGAAGTACACCTGCCCCGGTATGCCACGCTAGCTAAATTGTTCACCATAAACCAGAATTCTGTACAGGCCGTGGAACCCTTGCCTCCATCTCAACCAGAGGAAGGTAACGGCTCTAAGAAACCAGTGGGGGACTGGTGTCAGCAACTACATCTGGGTACCGACTCCACTCCCTCACACCAGAAACAAGGAGTCTATCGGGTGGTTCAAGAGTACGAGAGAGTGTTTAGTAAACACCCGTTAGACTTCGGGCGAGTAAAGGGGGTAGAACACCACATCCCCACGGGAGACCATCCTCCCATAAAGGAGAGATACCGACCCGTACCCCCTGCACACTACCAACACGCCAAGGGGATGCTTAGAGACATGAAGGAGGCTGGGGTAATCAGAGACAGCTGTAGCCCCTGGGCAGCTCCACTAGTCTTAGTGAAAAAGAAGGACAACACTATGAGAATGTGTGTAGACTACAGGAAGGTCAACCGTATCACACACAAAGATGCGTACCCGTTACCAAGGATAGAAGAGTCCTTAGCTGCATTAAAATCTGCTAACTTCTTCTCTACTTTGGATCTCACTAGCGGGTACTGGCAGGTTCCTGTAGCAGAGGCAGACCGGGAGAAGACCGCATTCACCACCCCGATGGGTCTCAGCGAATTTAACTGCATGCCGTTCGGGCTCTGCAACGCACCAGGAACCTTCCAACGGTTGATGGAATGCTGTCTGGGACACCGGAACTTCGAGACGGTCCTGTTATACCTGGACGATGTCATCGTCTATTCCAAGACCTACGAGGACCACCTGAAACACCTGGCAGAAGTGTTCGAAGCTCTGGCAAACTACGGCCTAAAGGTGAAACCCTCCAAGTGTCATCTCCTGAAACCAAAGGTGCAATACCTGGGACACGTGGTGAGTGCTGACGGAGTGGCTCCTGACCCTGATAAGATCACCGTGATTAAGGACTGGCCAAGACCCTCCAGCATAAAGTAAGTGCGGCAGTTCCTCGGGTTGGTAGGCTACTACCGAAGATTCATTCCCGGTTTCACCAAAATGGCAGCCCCTATGCAGGACCTCCTGATAGGTCAATCTCGAAAAGCCAAAAACCAGAAGCCGCCCTTCAGGTGGGAAAAGCTGGAAGAGGAGTCCTTTTGCCAGCTGAAGATGGCCCTCCAGGGGGATGAAATCCTGGCATATCCAGACTACAGCCAGCCCTTTATCCTCCACACGGACGCAAGTAACATCGGGCTAGGAGCCGTGCTGTCCCAGATCCAGCAAGGAAAAGAACGGGTAATCGCTTACGCTAGCCGAAAGCTACGACCCACCGAGAGGAACCCTGAGAATTATAGCTCATTCAAGCTGGAGTTCCTGGCAGTAGTGTGGGCAGTGACCGAACGTTTCAAGCATTACCTTGCCTCCTCCAAATTCATCGTGTACACGGATAACAACCCGTTGACACACCTGGACACTGCAAGGCTCGGTGCTCTGGAACAGAGATGGATGGCTCGCCTGTCCAACTTTGAATTCACCATCAAATACCGGGCAGGACGCTCAAATGCCAAAGCGGATGCCCTGTCTAGAATGCCGAACTTACCGGACGTAGGGGAAGATCCAGAAGATCTGGAAGAAGTTGAGCTCCCTGCGTTCCACCGTCATGGGATTACCCTGTATTCCAGCCGTGTGAAGGACAGGCGCTCCGCGACGTTCAATCCCTTGCCCCACTACAACTGGGCGGAGACGCAAGACAGTGATCCTGCAGTCCGCCTGGTGAAGGAAATGCTGACCCAAGCCGATGCCAGTCTGGACCCAGACGCCCCAGAGGAGACTAAGCAACTGTGGAAGGAGAAAAGTAGGCTGTTCCTCTACAGGGAGAAGTTGTGCCGGAGAATGCCAGGTCAACTCTCGAACGCATGAGTTGACCTGGCAGGTAGTGGTCCCCAGACGAGACGCGGCTATGATTCTGGAGGCGTACCACAACGGAGCAGGACATTTCGGGTGGAAGAAGCTGGAGTTCTTATTGCGAGAACGGTTCTACTGGGTAGGCATGAGAGGAGCCATCGAGAGGTGGTGCAGAGACTGTGGACCGTGCCACCTAAGAAGGAAGGACCGTGCCAGCCAGAAGACTCCCTTGCAGCCCATCATCACCCGACAGCCACTGGAACTGGTAGCCCTGGACCATGTGAAACTGGCTCCAAGCAGATCTGGGTATGTTTACGCCCTCACAATCGTAGATCATGACTCCCGGTTCCTGGTGGTGGTCCCGGTCAAGGACTTAACGGCTCAAACAGCAGCTAGAGCCTTCCAGCAGCACTTCTGCCGTCCACACGGGTACCCAGACCAAGTGCTGACAGACCAAGGGCCAGCCTTCGAAGCGGAAGTCTTCCAGGAGTTCAGCAACCTGTATGGCTGCACGAAGATAAGAACAACGCCCTATCACCCACAAACTAATGGACTCTGCGAGAAGATGAACCAGGTGGTGATAGACCTCCTGAAAACATTGCCCCTGGAAGAACGCAGTATGTGGCCTGAGAAGCTGCCTGATCTGGTGGACCTATACAACCACATCCCTGTAGGTTCTACCAACTGTACCCCGGCTTACCTAATGAGAGCGAGACCTGGTAAGCTGCCTATCGACCTGGATATGGGAGTCCTGACGCCCGAGGACACCTCGCCAGAGGCAGATTGGGATACAGGGCAGCGGCAGCAGTATCGGAAAGTGCAGGAGAGCGTGGAGCGAAGTCTGTCTCAAGCTAGAGAAAGGCAAGAGAGGGCTTATAATCAGTATGCTCCCGCTG
Organism: Phyllobates terribilis; assembly: GCF_046119375.1. Taxonomy (NCBI): domain Eukaryota; kingdom Metazoa; phylum Chordata; class Amphibia; order Anura; family Dendrobatidae; genus Phyllobates; species Phyllobates terribilis. Next base: position 643,320,930 of record NW_027362762.1, read on the forward strand.
TTCCCCTGGTACCTGGAGAGCAGGTCTTGAAGAGGAAAAGACGGCTCCACAAGTTGGACGACCAGTGGGAGGAGGACCCGTACACCGTACTGCCATCAAGCCATGAGAGCCCAAAGATTTGCGTGATCAGTAAGGATGGAGGAGAAACCACAGCCGTTGTCTCCAGAGACCACCTGAAGAAGTGTCCCGAGCAGCTGCAAAGCCCTGAAGAAGAAGATCAAGAAAACCCTCGACCCGCAGAGGAAAGGGAAGAAATGATCAGGACTGTACTCGGAGACTTCCCCCGGTCTTGGACACAAGTAAACGGTGCTGTCATGGTACCCGTCCTCACCTTTCTCCAGCCAGTCCTGCAAGTGCCTACAGAAGAACCAGTAGAGCTGGAAGAGCAGCCGGCCCAAGAGGCAGAAGAGTCCACACCAGCAGTACAGGAGGATCAACCCTCTGCTAGTAGTGAGCCTGCCGTGCCCCTAGTGAGCCAAAGAGTGCGCAGAAAGCTGCCCAGCCTGCCCATAACACCTCCTACACCCTGTAGTGCAGGACCAGTTAGTGAGCTCCGTAGGTCCACTAGGGTTACCAGAGGCCAGATGCCCGTACGTTGGAGAATCTAAGTTGGCTAGTTGCTTTAACTATTTTATGTTTACCTGTTTTGTTGTAGCCGTTGCTAATTATGTTTTTCAGTTACAGGTTTCTTTATATGGACTGACAGGTTATGGACAGTGAGTAACCGGAACTCTGTTGTAAATATGTTTGGAGCGTAACCCAGGAATGGACTACAAACTGTTAAAGACTCGGGGCAGGACAGACCCCTACCTGGTTACGGCTCCCTGTTCTTTGGTGAAATGGACACCCTTATTGCTTCCCGGTTACGGACACGCCGTGACCATCTCATGTATTTAATTGTTATTGTTTATACCCTGTTATGTTTAGTCCGGGAGTACTAAATTTCACTAGGGGGGAATGTGGCACCCCAGGGGTCTGGTTTCCACAGTAATAGCAGTATTACGTCTGTGAGCAGGTGGGAGGTCTCCTGGGCAGGAATCCTAAGCATGCCACACCTCCTGCCCAGTCCTGGGAGGGGAAGAACTTCCCCTATATAAACTGGGGCTGAAGCAGGGTTAGGGAGGAGGAGTTCCAGACAGAGACGGAGTCTGGCCTGGACACGCAGAAACAGGGACAGATAGACCTCAGGAGCTCTGTAGGAGCCAAAGAGAAGCGCCAGGGGCTGGAGCTGTGCAGAGCTCGCCCTGGGAGAAGGTACTAAAACCGGACACAGGAGTCCGAGGCTGTGGGGACTAAGATATACCCAGCAGCAGAATCCATCCGGCAGGGGATTCCAGGTCCTCTGGCCATAAAAGCCCGGAGGCTCAGTCACAACGAAGGGACCAGCACCGCCATCCCAGAGCGGAGGCTAACAGGAGGCCCCAGGTCACCAGCCATACGGGTGAGCACCACACGGTATACCCAGGGACGTGGGCTACTTGTAACCGCCGAAAGCAGGGTAGCCAGGAAGGGTACAGACTAACGGGAAGGCCTACAACTCCACCTGGCCAGGGGAACTCCGGCTTACTCGCAGACTAACCAGGCCCCAACTACTAGCCAGTACTCCCGGGGGAATTTGCCTTGTACCATCAGTAAAGGCCCTGAACTGTACCCTCGCGTTTCCGTGCTTCCTTGTCGCACCGTTAGTGCTGGGACATCCACACCATCACTCCCAACATCATCCACATCCGCTGCCCTGAGGCCATACCTCTCCCGTTGGGGGTTATATCAACATTGCTGCACACCTATACCACCGGCCTCAGCGGTCTGCCCTGCAGCGGCGGTTTCATAACCGCATTCAACGGGTGGCGTAGTCGGACACTAATACCATCATACCAATAACCGCCACTAAGTTTGACCACCCTGGGCGCGGACCGGGTCACCGCCACACGAAGACTACTACCCCCATCGGATCCGGCTCCGGGTATCCCCCGCGCGCATGTGCGCCGCACTACAGCACTGGCCCAGGGGGTGAGTCAGATGCGCCATTTCTGGGGCGGCTGACGGCTGGTGTTTCTAGCCTGGGAGGGGGCCAATATTCATTGCACCCTTCCAGGGCTATTAATATCAGCCCCCAGCAGTCTGCCTAACCTTTGCTAGCTATTAAAATAGGGGGGACCCCACGTCATTTTTTTGGGGGTCCCCCATTTTAATAGCTAGTAAAGGCTAGGTATTCAGCTGGGGGCTGATATTAGTAGCCTGGGAAGCTCCATGGGTATTGCCCCCTTCACAGGCTTCAAACATATGCCCCAGCCGTCTGCTTAACCTCCGATAGAGACTAAAATTACGGGGAACCCCACGCCAATTTTTTTTTAATAAATCCTTTATTTTAACACTAAATGACAAGTACAATCACCAACACTGTCACTGTACTTCATATATATGTGACTGACATGTTTCTCTCTATCTAATCTATGTGTGAAGCTCTATTCTTTCTGTTGTAAATTGTCGGGTACCGCTGCTGAATTGCCGGCCGGCTTTTTTAATGAGACGGTGCATGAAAACACTAATATTTTTTTTAATAAATCCTTTACACTAAATGACAAGTACAGTAACCAACACTGTCACTGTACTTCATATATACGTGACTGACATGTTTCTATCTATCTAATCTATGTGTGATGCTCTATTCCTTCTTGTCTAAATTGTCGGGTACCAGTGTATGCCGCTGCTGAATTGCCGGCCGGCTTTTTTAAAGAGAGTGTCTTCTGAGCAGTTTGTCAGCTTTTGGACACCTTTGAAGGTGTTTTCTATGTGTTTCTATGTGCTTTTGTTTGCCTGTCATTGGTTTTAACGGTGTTCGATGGTGTTCTAAGGTGTTCGACGAACAGTTCGACGAACAGTTCCTCGAACATCCCGGTGTTCGACGAACTGAACCGAGCCCGAACACTATGGGGGTGGCTCAACACTAGTCATGAGTCACTGCAAAAGTCTATGGCAGGGAGGAGGAGCGAAGCAGCCAGGTCAGGAGTTGAAGAGGGGGTATTTATGCAAGGATAAGACTAGTGATGAGTGAACACTAAAATGCTCTGCTACTCGTTACTCGAGTCGAGCATGTTGTAATGCTCTGATGCTTAATCCGAGTAACGAGTATAATGGAAGTCAATAGGAAACGCGAGCAAGTCTGGAGTTCTGGAAGGGTCTAAAATTGCTCAAATCGATTAAAACGGTACTGAAATAGCATGGGAACAGCATGAGGATCCTTGGAAGCATCTCTGAATCACAGGTCGCTGCTGGGAACTATGTTTCATACTATTGCGCCACTTTTAAGGACTGTCAATAAAACATACAAAACCGAAGCTAAAATGGATTTTACTGAAAAGAATATTAAAAAGCATTCTTTCCAGGATAATGACTTGTATATAAAAATAAATAAGAGAAAAAAATGCTGCTCCACACCTTGGGTTATGTTCACACATAGTGATTTTGCATGTTAGCATTGCTTTCAACTGTGAAAAAAACATTCACCAGTAAATGTAATTTTAACATTTTAATACCTTATCAGGCCATGTGGTGTGTGAGACATGATCACGTATATCCTGTTTCATTCATGAAGGAGGGATTCTGAAAGTACCATTTTTTTTTATTTCAAGGCCATCAGGCGGCCCTCACTATTTGTATAGGGCCAGCAGGTGGCCCTTACTATTGTTAGAGGGCCTGCAGACAGCCTTCACTAAGCATTTTTGGATGGCCAGAAGCCAGCTATGCTTTGCATAGCTGTATATTGCTACTGCAATATAATATATCCATCTCAGTTGGTCAAATTTTCTTTTTCATATATATTCTGTAAAGTTTGAAACTTGGAGTGCCAGCAGGCAGCCCTAACAGTTTATAGAGTGCCAGCTGGTGGCCTGCACTATTTTTAAAGGGCCAGCAGGCATCTTGTGGACATATCAGACCAATATAGAGCTTTTTGGTAAAGCACATCATTAAACTGTTTACTGTAAATGGAATGAGGCCTACAAATAAAAGAACACAGTACTTACAGTCAAATATGGTGGAGGTTCAAAGATATTTAGGGGTTATTTTGCCTCTGCCACTGGGTGCCTTGAATGTGTGAAGACATTATGAATTGTGTAGTGCCCAGTGTTAGAATGCTGGGTTTACATTCTAAGTCATGTGTCTTACAGCAGGACAATGACATACTTCAAGAAGCACCCAAAAATGAAAGGAAACAAAGCACTGGAGAGTTCTGAAGTGGTAATTCCAGCTCAAGTAGTGTAAAGTCTACTACCACTAACTCTTACATACAGATGATACAGAGAAACTGCAAATGGACACATTAAATCAGTTAATTTTGCCTGCTTTGATAAATGTCTGAGAACAGATCACCATAAAAATCATGAATCTGTCAATGAATGTATGGGAGAAATCAATCAATCATGTCAAGGTATGGACAGTGGAAGAGATGTATATGACCAGAATGAATACTCATTTCCAGCAGATGATACCTAGGCACCTATCCCTATACTAAATGCTGCTAACAGCGGTATTAATAGGGAATAAAATAAACGTTATTGTTTTTTTATTTTTATTTTTGGTTGCAGCTCAAAGACTATAATGCAATAATCCATGACTATATGCCTGTAATACACTATCCCTACTGCGACAGCTCACCATACATGAATTGCAGATAAGAGTGGTAATATTTCAGAATGTAGAATGGATTTGAATTGGCCCTGAAAAGAGTTTTTCTTGTACATGGCAGTTCCAAACTGTGGAGGAATGCAAGCAACCCTGCCCCCTGCCTGCTTTGAATTTCTGAGTACAGATAACCGTAAAAACATGAATCTGTCAATGAGTGTATGGAAAAGAGCAATCAAGTTATGGACTGTGGAAGAGATATATGTGATCATAATGAACACTCATTTCCAGCAGATGATATCTTGCACCTGTCCTTATACTAAATGTAGCTAACAGCTGTATTAATAGGGAATAGGATATAATTTTTTTTGGTTGCAGTTCTGTTCAGTTAAAGCTTCCTCTTTAATTGTGAGCAGCAAGCATTTCAGTAGACAGAGAAGTGGGATGGTTACGCTGATTATGGTGTCATCGCCGCTCACCATCTTGGTCGAGTCCTCAAAGTTGCAGAACGGCACAGATGTCAAACATCCATGCCCACTCATCAGCGTTTATGTGCGGAGGCTGAACGGAATACCGACGGGCATGTTGAAGCTGGTATTCAACTACTGCCATCTGCTGTTCACAAAGCCTTGCCAACATATGTAACATTGAGTTCCAACGCGTGGTGACATCGCACACCAGTCGGTGAGCTGGAAATTGCAAACGCTGCTGAAGCACTGCAAGGGCGTCGGAAACTGAAACTGGCTTGTGGAAATGGGCACACACATGGAGTACATTCACAAGCCGCTCAGGCAGATCAGGGTAGGTTTTGAGAAGCCGCTGACCCACTAAGTTGAGCATGTGGGCCAGGCATGGTACGTGTGCGAGGTTGCCAAGCTTCAGAGCAACCATCAGGTTACAGCTATTGTCACACACGACCATGCCTGGCTGTAGGTACAGGGGCGAGAGTCACTGATCAATCTTGTCTGTTAAACCTTTCAACAACTCTGCGGTGGTGTGTGGTTTGTCACCTAAGCAGATTAGCTTCAACAGATCCTGTTGCCACTTGGCCAAGAAATAGTGTCGGCTGGGGACTGAGTACCAGTGCAAGCAGTCTGGAAATGTGGCCAGTTATTATTGTGGCCTTTGGGTTGGTGGCTGTGTATTTACGGTTGCGTCCATTGGACTGGGGCGGGAACTAGTGTTGAGCGAGCGTGTATTGTTAACCCCACCCGAGCATGCTTGCTGAGTATTTGTGGCATGCTCGGCATCTCTGTTAGTGTTGCCGCAGCTGCATATGTCACAGCTGTCTAACAGCCGTGACACATTCACCCACAGTGACACTAACATAGATGCTGAGCACGCCGCAAATACTCGGCAAGCACCTGAGTGTGCTCACCAAAAGGGTTTATCAATGCAAGCTTGCTCAACACTAGTGGGGACAACTGAATGCTGCGCTGGAACAAGGAAGTGGACATAGTTGCTGACGGTGGTTGCAAGTGTGCAATGACAGATGCAGGGTGGGAGGTGTCATGGACAGGGGATTGGCGTGCACGTAGAACAGGGCAAGAGGCAGTGGTGTCACCCGCAGACACTGTTTCTGGACCCTGGCGTTTAGCCCAACTAGTAAAGTGCTTTGCTGTCATGTGCCTGAGCATGCTGGTGGTGGTCAGGCTGGTAGTTTTGCTGCCCCTGCTGATGCTGGCATGGCAGATGTTGCAAATGGCCTTTTTGGGGTTAACTGGACAATCTTTAAAAAAGTGCCAGACTCAGGAACACTTAACCCTTGCACTGGCAACTTCCCTAGTGTTGGTGTTCTGGGGAGCAGTTGCCCCTTTTTTGTCTCTGGCCATCCCACTGCCTCTTCCTGCCTGTTGTGGTATTGTGGATCCTTCCCCCTCTGTGCTGCTGTCCTCGTTCTGCATGTCACTTTGCCAGGTTGGATCAGTGACTTCATCGTCCACCACCTCGTCTTCCACTTCCGCACCCTGGTCCTCCTCCTGACTTGCTGGCAATTGTGCCTCTTCATCATCCTCCTCTTGTGACAGTACTTGCACTTTACCACCATCGCCTTCTTGTGACTGTGGCTGCTAAAATATTTGGGCATCACTGCATGCAATCTCCTCATGTCCCACTTGAAGCGGGCTGGGCGAGAGACCAGAATCTATAAATTGAAATGTGAACAGCTCTTTGAAGTGTCCAAGTGTGAGATCACTTGTCTCCGGGCACTCAGCATAGTGGGAGGAAGGAGGATCAAGGTGAGGGTTATGTGGCCCAGACTTACGGCTACGGAGACTGGACCATGTGGAAGACAGGGTGGTGCTTGCAAACTGAATGGAAGCATTATCTGCTATCCAACCAGCAACCTTTACACACTGGTCTGGCTTCAAGAGTGGTGCCCTGCGCTCCTCTAAAAAGTGCGACAGGAAGCTAGGTCGACATGATGTGTGTGTTTGTTGTGCTCCTGCAGTAGGCACAGTTTCACCTTGCCCACAGCCTTGGCCTCTGCGCTCACCATCAGTATCACGTCCACTTCCCATTCCTTACCACGCACCTTGCCCATTTTCAAGTACGTTTGACATTTCCCTGCTGAGAAAACTGTGCAGTATTTTTTATCACAGTATAAATGCCTACCTCAGATCGACTTGTTACAGGACAATAGCAATATAGCAATGCTATTGGATGTACGTTTTCAACGCACAGCTGGCACAGTTTAAATAGCATCAAATTTTTTGATGCTGAGAAAAGTTTGCAGCAGTTGTATCACAAAAAATTTAGCACACCTCAGATGGACTCTTTTCACTGCTTGCGCTATATAACGATGCTATTGCAACCAAACAAGTCTGTCTGTATACTTTTAACGCACAAATGGAGCTGTGTAAATGACGTAATATGTCTTTTCACATTAATTTGCAGGATTAAGAGCAAAAAGATTATTAGTAGCCCTCAGAAGGGCTAATATATATGAGTTCCAGCAGCAGAAAGGATGTGAAATGAACCCTATCCCATCCTACACTATCCCTCCACATTCTCTCCCTAACTACTGATAACTGCAGTGTTAATATTCATTAGAATGAGCCCTAATAAGGGCTGTTGTTGCAGATGTCAGAAATAAAAGTGGTATAGAATCCCTGCCTAAATGCATGTAAAATTCTCTCCCATGCTCAGCAGCAGCTCTCCCTAGTATGCCTGTGTTCAGAGCTGACTGTGACGAGCATAGGGTCCTGGGTCTTACATAGACCCAATGATGCTGTGTGGCCAGCCAATCACAATAATGCCACTACCAACATGGCTACGGCATTACAGTGACTAACAGGCAATCCTCGCATGTTTATCGGTGGCCTGAAAAGCATCAAACTTGAGGGGCGGGGACTCGAGCTTCCGCCCGAGCTTTAAAAAAAATACTTGCCAAGTAGCGAGCATCTCAAGCACAGTGATGCCCAGGCGAGCAACGAGTAGTGACGAGCACGCTCACTTATTACTAATTAAAATACTGGAAAACAGACACCATGGCAAAACACATTATACGAGTAATATGATAGGAATGGGTATAGATCAAAATTCCCCAAATTATACCCTAAGATATGCCTACCCGTCCACAGAGGTTGGCACCTTAGTGTAGATAATATGGCACCCTGGCTCGACGTGGACTAACCCTAATTGTCCCTATAAGACCCTATCTAATAATCTAAGCACCGCATCACCCAGTGAAAATATAACACTTTGGTAATCTTCAAATTTGATGATGCCTTGCACACAGTCAAGGCACCCTGTGCCAGAGGCAGCAAGACAACTCCTAAATATCTTTGAACCTCCATCATATTTAACTGTAGGTTCTGTGTTCTTTTCTTTGTAGGCCTCATTCCATTTTCAGTAAATAGTACAATTATGTGCTTTACCAAAAAGCTCTATCTTGGTCTCATTTGTCCACAAGACGTTTACCCAGAAGAATTTTGACTTACTTGCGTACATTTTGGCAAACTGCAGTCTAGCTTTTTTAAGTCTCTGTGTCAGCAGTGGGGTTCTCCTGGGTCTCCTGCCATAGCGGTTCATTTCATTCAAATGTCGATGGATAGTTCACGCTGACACTAATGCACCTTGAACCTGCAGTACAGCTTGAATATCTTTTGAACTTGATTGGGGTTGCTAATTCACCATCCAGACTATCATGCGTTGCAACCTTTCATCAATTTTTCTCTGCCGTCCACGTCTAATGAGATTAGGTACAGTGCCATGGGTTGTAAACTTCTTGATTCTTCTTGATATTGTGCACCGTGGACAAATGAACATCAAGATCTCAGGAAATGGACTTGATATTTGTCAATAATTTTGGTTCTCAAGTCCTCAAACAGTTCTCTTCTCCTCTTTCTGTTCTCCATGCTTAGTGTGGCACACACAAACACACATTGCAAATATTGAGTCAACTTTTTCCCTTTTTATATGGTTTCCGATGTGATTTTCATATTGTGCACACCTGTTACTTACCACAGGTGAATTTGAACGAGCATCTCATGCTTAAAACAAAGTTGTTTACCCATAATTTGGAAAGGTGTCAATTTTCTCCAGGCCATTTTTTTGGGGTTTTGTGTGAAATGATGTCCAATTTGCCTTTTTTCTATCTATCTATCTATCTATCTATCTATCTATCTATCTATCTATCTATCTATCTATCTATCTATCTCTGTATAGAAGATTGCTTTATTACTTGTATATACTAGCTTATATACTAGTATATAAAAATATAAAAAAATATGTTAAAAACACATTGCACACGGATGTCAGACGGAAGCTAGGTGAGAAAAAAATAAAAACGCACATTCGCATAACATACGGAATGACATGAAATTTGCAAGATACTCGTTCAACTTTTCAGGATCAACATTGGGGCGATTTTAAATACTCTGATGTAGGCAAGGCCTAATGAAAACACTGGCTGGATTTTTTCTCTCACTAAATATTCATGAAAGTGTAAAGTGTTAATAGAACTTTTTTTCGTAGTGGATATTCCCGTCATCAAACATTAGGAAAAACCCCTTAAAGGGAACATATCATTAGATTCATGATAGGTCTTTCCTCATAGTTCCCGGACAGCTTTTCAAAGTATGATATCTATGAAACGTCACAACATTTCAGAGTAACACTTACCTGACTGCAGTCGTGCAGACAGGCTCTGATTCATTCTTCTGATAATCCCTCATAAAAATTTATTAGGTTTTGCTCACATGCTGCATTTTTGCGAATATCAAACAAGAAACAAAAAAAATCAGGACTTTTTTTAGGGCAAATCCAAAAGTATAAACATGCACACTTTCAAGTACATATACTGTATAGTCGTACTTACACTGCGGAAGCCGTCTTTAGTCTTTCCACTGCAGACCAGGATCGACCTCAGAGCAGGAGCCATTTTCTGCAGCTCGCAGTTTGCTTAGACTGCTGAAGGAAGAGGCAGAGCTAGGTTGTACAATCTAATTTTGTCCCCCAGCCAAGGTCTCATAAATGGTAATCTGCAATTTCTGAAAATTCAGGGTAGAACCACAATAATTTTCAGCAAAATACTGTAGCTATTCATCAAATTTCAGAGGATGTGCAATAAAAAAATTATATTGTAGTACCGTGTTAGCCAGAAAAATTGATGTAAATACTTTTATGCACAAAGATGACAAAATTATTATCGGAGTGATACCTTTATTGGCTAATCAGAAAAGAAAAAAAAATTTGTGACTCGCCGCCAGGGCCGTGCGGTACTCGGCAGCCGGGCCTCTGGTTGCCGGGGGATATCACTGTGGCTGGCCCGGTCCGTGACCCAGGGCGGTCAGTGAAAAGGGGGGGGGGATATTTATAGGGGATTTGTCGTGACGCCACCTGTGGTGTCTGGTGAGGATCGCCAGCGCTGCGACAGTCTTCTGAGGCAGGTGTTAGGGCAGCTTGAGATTGAACGGCTCCCCACAGGCGGAACAGGCCTCAGGACAGTGTAGATGAAATGGAGGTGCGCTGGGCGTTGTAGTGCAGGGAGGGAAATGGCACCGGCGAAATAAAGGAGCAGAGGCAGCTCAGTGCAGTCATCCAAGATTTACTCACAGTTCTTAGACAGTCCACAGGTGCACTGTACTGGTGCAAGCCTCCCGCGTCGTACTGCGTTCACCGGGCAGGGGTTCAGACCTTCCTCAGGCAGCTCGGATGTATCTGGCAGAACCCCACTTTCTTCTGTGCCTCTCTAGACCGACTTCACGCTGGGTCTTTACTCCCTCCTGCCCTGCGCTTCCCACTGTGAATCCTGTTCGGGTGCTGCGAGGTCCCCCCTGTCCGTCGGAGTTGCTCAGACCTGCTTGACCTTACTTGGATCGGAGTGGGGGTTTGGCTTCTGGGTATGAAAGCCAGAAGCCTCCAGTTTTTCCAGCCAAGGCCTGAAACTGCACGACTGGGCCAGGGGCCGGTCCCATTCTTGCGGCCTAGATCCTCCTGACACTTGGCAGGTTCGGGGTGCACGGGTGCCGCCTGTGTAGTGCCCCGAGGGTTCGGTTGCTACAGGGGTATTGCACCTCAACCAGAGGTGTGATATTCCACTCCCAGGTAAGGATGGAGTGTGGACCAGGGCTCAGTTAGCTGCATACATACACTTACACACTTCCCATTTCCGGGGGACAGCTTGACGGTGCTCCCATATAATTGCAGGCACAACTGACCATGTCCCTGGCTGGAGTGGGGAGGGGGGAGAGAACCCAGTGATGTAGGAGCAGTAGGGGACGGTTTCTGGAGCATAGGAAGGAGCTCATTGGTTGCAGGTCACCTGAGCTCAGACACAGAAGTAGATAAAAGGTGGGGGCCATCTTAGGAGGAAGGGGAGTTCAGAGAGAGTAGTAGTTCAGCTCAGAGAAAGAGAGTAGCGGCTCAGTCAGAGCTGACAGGGAGCTGTGGCTCAGCCTGAGCTCAGCTCCACGATGCAGGCCCGGAGAGAAGGCCGGGGCCAGAGAGGAGAAGAGGAGAAGGAGAAGGAAGGAAAGAGGAGAGACAGAGGAGTAGAAAGGCTCCAGAAACAAGAAGGCAGAAGGGACCCTAAGAGAGCCGAATGGACAGCAACCGTTGCAAACCCACGTTATATCGGGTGAAGGGTCAGGCCGCAGAAGGGTACCGGATTCCCAAGTTGGTGGAGGTAAATCATCCCTCAGCCAAAAACCGGAGATCATAATCATCTATTGGTGCGACCCCCTGCTGCACCCGCTAGGAAGGCACCACATAGGGTCAGGGAAACTGGCGCCAAGTTTCACCAGAGAAGGCCCGAGGCAGCTGAACAGAAGCGTGGTCACTGGTGGGGCACCAGAGACCAGAGAAAAGATAGAAGGGGGTCCTGTGCCATACTCCTGAACTGCCTGGGGGTTGACCGAGCCCCTCACCTGGTGGATGCAGCACGGCTTGGGCAGTCATTGCTGACAGAAGTGACTTCAACTGTGAGTAAAAGGCCTGAACTGTACCATTGGACTCTGTGTGATCTATGCTGCGCCTGCACAATCACCCCCAGCATCCTCTTACACTGCCCTGAGGCTATACTCTTCCCGTGGGGAGTTATCCTATCCCTGTGCTGCACACTAACACCAGCCTCAGCGGTTTGCCTTGCAGCGGCGGTCATCCCTGACCGCAATCCACGGGTGGCGTAGTCGGACATTCACAAAACACTGATAAATAGACTGCCACAGCATTTGGTCTGACCACCCTGAGCCACGGGATCGGGTTGCCACTACTACTCCCAGCATCGCACTGAAGCCCGGTTCCGGGTGCCCCACGGCCCAGGGGGCGAGTCAGTTTTGGCGTAGTCGGCAGGATTGTGACCAGCCCGCCTCAAACGGGTATTGCGTCCCTGAAAAGAGACTGTTTCACTTTATTAAAAATGGCGCCCAGCCCAGAAGAATGGACGCCATAATGTGCGCGCCAAAAGACAACAGGAAGCCGCCTCCCATCGTGGGCCAAGTCCCAGAATGGTGCCAAAGAAGGAGCCCACCCCCAACACCCATGAGTGCGGCTGTAGAGATGTCCATCAGGGTTGCCCCTGAGAGTGATTGTCAGCAGATTGCCCCGGGACCACCCCCAACAGGGGCGAAAAGAGAAGAAAACCGAGGGGCAGGGTGTGGTTTGGATCAGTCTCGCCAGACCGCACCCGGAGATGGAGAGGAGCGTCAACTCCAGCACCCTGACAAGCAGCCTGCTGCAGGCTGAGGCATCCCTGTACAGCCTCACGGAACTGATGGCTCAGCTCCCCGCAGAAGACCCTGAGTTCCTGCGGACAGCGCTGGAGGAGCTGGACCGGAGGATGGTCCGAGCGCAGAGGGACGTCGTCGCCGGGTGGAGAGAGGAGATGGCCCGGCGGGTCACGGCCTGGCAGCAAGAGACACTGCCAGCACCCGGCAGCGCGCCTGCCCCTGACGATGGAGAGAGGAGACCGGAGGCCGAGGACGATGCTGTAGAGGAGGCAAGTAAGATAGACGCCCCTGCCCTGGGTCCTGACACCGTAGCCTTACCCCTGGATCCCGCCGCGGAGCCAGAAGTCCCGGGAGCCGCTGCAGCTTCCACACTCCCGCCGCAAACACCTGGGCCGCAAGCCGCGAAGACCACCGCTGAACCACGCCCCCCGTCATGCCCTCTGACCCCAGACGTGGTAGGAAGCGGCCCGCTCCAGGCCCGGTCGCAAGGCCTGACCACCCCAGGCGCCTCCCAACCGCGTGCGCCCCCGGTCTCGAAACCACCACCCCTAGGCGCGGACCTGTACGCCCAACTGTCTGGTCTGGGTGGAGAGCCAGTCCCTCCACCGCCTGGGTGGATCCACCCTAGTCTCCGGGGAAGCCTGCCCGCGGAGGCCGGAGCTCCTCTGCTTTCACTCCCGCCTGACCCACGGCCTGTTGAAGTTCCCCAGCTCCCAGTCGAGGAGGTCCTATATGAGTGGGACCCGACAGGAGAGGACCTCATGGGGTTCTCGCAGGAGACGCGGGCAGCCGCAGCCCGCAGACGGGAGTTCTGTCACCGACAGGTGGCGCAGTTCGAGCGGGAGAGGCGGACGCGGCAACAGAGGCAGGAACAGCTGCAGGCCCGGAGCGCGGAGCAGAAGATGCGCGTCCGGCGAGACCCCCAGGCTGCGCGAGGTCCCAGAATCATCGGGACCATAGTCAAGTTCCAGCAGGAGCAGGGATGGGGTTTCATCAGAGACCCGACCACGGACACGGATGTGTTTGTTACCCCGAGAGACGTGGAGAGACACCTGCCAGAAGGCCACCCGGAACGGGATCTGTTCCTGGGAGACTTGGTGTCCTACACCCGACACCAAGGCCTGAAAGGATGGTATGCCCATCATGTCCGGAGGGTAAGAGAGGAGCAGCACCCCGAACCAGAACCCGGATACCAAGAGGACCCGGACGGGTCTGGAGAGTATGAGGAGGAAGAAGGAGCATCAGGAGGATACCGCTACTGATGAGCAAGTGTGAGTAGTTACCCGACAGGGTACAAAGAACTGTTTTTGTTGCCCCGTTGGGACTGTTGCCCCCTTTCGAAGTTAACCCCCAAGTCACCTGGCTGAGGACTGAGAACAGCCATTCCCCTTTCCCATCCAGCCGAGAACTGGGAGCGGCCAACCCCTGTAAATAGTTGCGCTTCCTAAAGCGCCCCCTATTGGTTTTATAAAAGTACTGCAACGTCTACCTCTGGACAAAAACTCATTTGGCGTGGCCGAAGGTGTGGTCCAAAAACCGGATCACCTATGCCCTGCAGCCACGCCCAGGGCCTACATTGATGGTTTACGAGCAAGTCCCTCATGTTTGAAAGTTTGCTGAAGTTTTGCACCTTATTGAAAAAATGGACACCTGGTCGCAAGTTGCACAGTGGCCAGTGAAGAAGAGAATTTACTTAAAAAAAAAAAAAATAAATAAATGTTTTACCAGAAAAGTTTTATATGCTGCTAAAAGAATTACATAATAGTGAAAATGTTGTTGGTAAAAGAAGTTCCGGTAATATTAAAAATGCCTTATAATGTCATAGTAAAGAAAAGTGTTGGAAAAGAGAAGAGTTGCCTCCCATAAAGGGATGAATAATAATGTTTTATGGTTTTGTATATGGATACATAAAATTGCATGTTTTTGAATTGTCTTTTGCTCTGTTCCAGCCTGAGAACGTGCTGTGGTTTACCAGGGGGGAATGTAGCACCCCGAGCGTTCGGTTGCTACAGGGGTATTGCACCTCAATCAGAGGTGTGATATTCCACTCCCAGGTAAGGATGGAGTGTGGATCAGGGCTCAGTTAGCTGCATACATACACTTACACACTTCCCATTTCCGGGGGACAGCTCGACGGTGCTCCCATATAATTGCAGGCACAACTGACCATGTCCCTGGCTGGAGTGGGGAGGGGGGAGAGAACCCAGTGATGTAGGAGCAGTAGGGGACGGTTTCTGGAGCATAGGAAGGAGCTCATTGGATGCAGGTCACCTGAGCTCAGACACAGAGGTAGATAAAAGGTGGGGGCCATCTTAGGAAGAAGGGCAGTTCAGAGAGAGTAGTAGTTCAGTTCAGAGAAAGAGAGTAGCAGCTCAGTCAGAGCTGACAGGGAGCTGTGGCTCAGCCTGAGCTCAGCTCCATGAGCCAGGCCTGGAGAGAAGGCCGGGGCCAGAGAGGAGAAGAGGAGAAGGAGAAGGAAGGAAAGAGGAGAGACAGAGGAGTAGAAAGGCTCCAGAAACAAGAAGGCAGAAGGGACCCTAAGAGAGCAGAACGGATAGCAACCGTTGCAAACCCGCGTTATATCAGGTGAAGGGTCAGGCCGCAGAAGGGTACCGGATTCCCAAGTTGGTGGAGGTAAATCATCCCTCAGCCAAAAACCGGAGGTCGTGATCATCTATTGGTGCGACCCCCTGCTACACCCGCTAGGAAGGCACCACATAGGGTCAGGGAAACTGGCGCCAAGTTTCACCAGAGAAGGACCGAGGCAGCTGGACAGAAGCGTGGTCACTGGTGGGTCATGAGAGGCCAGAGAAAGGATAGAAGGGGGTCCTGTGCCATACTCCTGAACTGCCTGGGGGTTGACCGAGCCCCTCACCTGGTGGACGCAGCACGGCTTGGGCAGTCATTGCTGACAGAAGTGACTTGGATTTCAACAGTGAGTAAAAGGCCTGAACTGTACCATTGGACTCTGTGTGATCTATGCTGCGCCTGCACCATCACCCCCAGCATCCTCTTACACTGCCCTGAGCCTATACTCTTCCCGTGGGGAGTTATCCTATCCCTGTGCTGCACACTAACACCAACCTCAGCGGTCTGCCTTGCAGCGGCGGTCATCCCTGACCGCAATCCACGGGTGGCGTAGTCGGACATTCACAAAACACTGATAAATAGACTGCCACAACATTTGGTCTGACCACCCTGAGCCACGGGATCGGGTTGCCACTACTACTCCCAGCATCGCACTGAAGCCCGGTTCCGGGTGCCCCACGGCCCAGGGGGCGAGTCACCTGCACTCGCCGTACTCCCCTAGGATCCCTTCTGTAGAACGGAGACTACTCCCTGCTCCCTTCCTGGGCCTCAGTCCTGGCCCTTGTAGTGGAGCAGAGCTCCTACCGAGACTCTGCTCCCAGACTGTTCCTCTGAACTGTCCCTACACAACTCACCAACTAATTTAAGATGTCTACCTTTTTATATATCTACTGTATGAGTGCTCCCCTAAACTACTTCCTCCACCCACACCCACTACTGGTTCCCCCTACCTTTGGGTTCCCCCCACCCAAGCCAGGGTCAGGGCTCAGCAGAAAACTACATTGCGTCTTGCCCCTCCTGCTGGCCTGGGGCAGTGTAGTGTTGGATGTAGGTGTTGGGGTTCCGTGCAGCACTCCCTCCTTACCTGAGAGAAGGGAGACACCACACCTCTGGGTGAGGTGCAGTACCTCTGTGGCGACCGAACCCTCAGGGGTGCCACATTTGCAAATGCATATTTTTTTTCTAGTTAGCCAATAAAGGTATCACTCCAAGAATACTTTTTTCATCTTTTGGCATAAAAGTATTTACATCAAATTTCTAAAATGGCGGGGAGACTGCAATATAAATAATATAAGAAAACACAGCAGCTGATTTAACATATCAATGCTAACCACTGAGCCAACTATACTTTTTACAACAGGTCTGTTTTTTATTTAGCTATGCAAAAAACATATAGTAGTAGTTCATTTTATATTATATACAAGATTAAAATGTTATAAAATGTGTTTCCTATGCTGTTGCACTACAATCTTTGTACATAAATAATCTACAAATTGGTAAATCATTCTTTTAAAATTAGGCTATATCAATCTGGAATTTCCTACATTTTAATTAGAGTGTAAATCAAAAGAGTAGATTTTGTGACCGAAAGTACTTTGAAATGTCACGAGAAATAATTAGTTTCCTAAAAACACCATAAATTTTTTTTTCATGTGACTGCATTGAAATGCTTCTACTGCTGACACCTGGAAGGCATTAGTCATATACAGTAAATTAGACTATTCTGACACGCTACCATCTATATGAAAAATAATACACTTAAACAGTTAAAAAAAATACAGCATGAGCATTGGCAGCTTCCTATTCTGCATATGGATGAAAGAAAATATCCACAATGATGTTCACCCTGAAAAAATTAGAGGACCGGATGTATGTGGTATCATTGAACATTCAAGAGATGAGTATCAGGGCTTTAGCAAGGGTGCCAAATTTATGATCACCTGGTTGGCTTGATTGAATTGAAAGCAACTTCTAAAATTTGTGGACATTTTTGGACCTGGATGATTTTTACAGTTTTATAGGGCTCCTTTTCATTCTCTAGACCCATTTTTTTTTAACCCTTTCTCTCTTTATTGACTTTGCATGTGGTTCAGGGATACAGATCATTTGCCCTCAACACAGTGAGTGGTCTGGCCTGTGTTGGGGACATTGGGTGGTGGTTGGGGACATTGACCAGGTGGAAGTACCTCCTGGAAGTACCACTGTTATGCTCATGCCTGGATCTTCTGGCGTGAGCGTTGTTAGTGGTCCCACTGGGCCACCAACCGAGGAGTGCCTGGAGGGGCTTGACTAGGGGCCGCACCAGATCTGACCCTGGCTCTTACGGCGGCTTAGTCGACTCCGTGAACCAGGGACGGACTGGGACTGAAATTCAGCCCTGGCATATAAAAGCATACAGGCCCATGCAGTCCCAGCCCCCGAGCCCAGATGGAGATATCTATTAATTATATTACCCTCCCTGAAGGAAATCAAGATTTTCAATATGTCTAGTAATACCGCTATATAAAATTGAATAATAACAATATTGCAATATAACAGACAAATACCAACAAACCATAACCAAATATTATTCGTATGTACAGTACTGATAATACCACCTTACAGATTGCTAACCCCTTACTGACCTGGGGCATATTAGTACGCCCCAGGCCATCACCCGATTCAGTGAGGGCTCCGACATGTGCCCGCAACAGCAGCGGGTGGAATCGCGATCCACCCGCGGATATTAACATGTTAAATGCCGCTGTCAATCTCTGACAGCGGCATTTAACATCGCCGCGCAATATCCTCGCCCATCGGTGACCCCGATGGGTGGTCATGACAACCCTGGGTCTGCAGCAGACTCCAGTGGTTGTCATGGAAAGATTACTATGAGCGCCACCTAGTGGTCGGCGCTCATAGTACAGGAGCATTTCTTCTACATAGAGGTGATCTGCTGATCATCTTTATGTAGCAGAGGCGTTCAGACAGTTGCTGCTTCTAGTCTCCTATGGAGACTACTGAAGCATGCAAAAAAATTTAAAAAAAAGTTTTTAAAAATATTAAAAAAATAAAAAAAAATAAAAGTTTAAATCACCCCTCTTTTGCCCCATTCAAAATAAAATAATAAAAACTAAACCCCACATACACATATTTAATACCGCCGCGTTCAGAATCGCCCGATCTATCAATATAAAAAAAGAATTAATCCGATCGGTAAATGGCGTAGCGAGAAAAAATTCCAAACGCCAGAATTACGTTGTTTTGGTCGCCGCAACATTGCAATAAAATGCAATAAAGGGCGATCAAAACATCGTATCTACCCCAAAATGGTATCAATAAAAACGTCAGCCCGGTGCTCAAAAAATAAGCCCTCACCCGGCCCCAGATCCAGAAAAATGGAGACGCTGCGGGTCTCGGAAAATGGCGCCATTTTTTTAAATTTTTTTTTAGCAAACTTTGGATTTTTTTCCACCACTTGAATAAAAAAAAACCTATACATGTTTGGTGTCTACAAACTCATAATGACCTGGAGAATAATACTGGCAGGTCAGTTTTAGCATCCAGTGAACGTGGAAAGAAGAAAAAAAAAAACAAGTGTGGAATTGCATTTTTTTGCAATTTCACAGCACTTGGAATTTTTTGCCGTTTTCCAGTACATGATATGGTAAAACTAGGAATGGCGTTTAAAAGTACAACTCGTCCCACAAAAAATAAGCCCTCACAAGGCCATATTGACCAAAAAATAAAAACGCTATGGCTCTGGGAACAAGGGGAGCAAAAAACGAAAATGCAAAAACGGAGAATCCCAAAAATCCCAAGGTCGCGAAGGGGTTAAAGGGGTTGTCCAGGCTTGGTGTTAAAGTCTATGTGACTTCAGACTTCTGAATCCTCACAGCATGCACTGTCAGGATTCTCCGGTGCCAGCGCTGGGAGAGGAGGTCATATGACCACAAGTATGGGATTGCCACCCCTCCGACCACATTCCAGCTAAACGTACTCTGCTTTGCTAAGTTCATTTGTATTGAGAGAGGTCGTGCACGTCTAGTCAGCACGTGATAGCATGAATTCAAATCATATTTGTGGTCACATGACCGGCCGCTCCCGACACCGGAGAATCCTCACAGCACGCGATGCACCCAATATGAGGATTCAGAAATCTGCAGTCATACAGAGTCACTGCAGACTTTAACATTAAACCTGGACAACCCCTTTAATTAAAACCACTGCACTAGGACTGATATCACGACCATACAGTGACCATATAATGGTAATATCAGGTCTACACAAGTGCTCTATAGACTATATACAGTATGTGTGTACTGTGCAGATTCTCACCAGTGCTGCTCTCTCTGGTTGTTGTTCAGAATCTGGCCACCACGTCAAGGCTGTGTTGGCGGCCTGGTATCCATAATCAGTCCCCAGCCGCGGCCGGGAGCGGCCGGATGTCCATACTCGGTCCGCAGCCGCCCCTATTTGTCCCAGTAACCTTCCCCACACTTTTCTTAGCCTGGCCTGCTTTATGGCAGCATTGGCCGAGCCCACCAGACAACCAGACTCCTCCGGTGGGCCCTGGCTTCTCCATCAGGGGAGTTGAGAGTGGCAAGGTGAGGAGCATGATGATGATGATAGAAGTTAGCATCTGCTTTGTTTTCTTGGAATGCAAGCGTAAGTGTGCAGCCTTCCACCCACCCACCCCCAGACTGCAATACCATACTGCTAGCTTGCTTGCACTTGAAATGAGGCCTTTTAGGCTTGTGGAGGCAGACGCTGGCCACCATGTCATGGCTGCGTCGGCGGCCTGGTATCCATACTCAGTCCCCAGCCGTCTGGCGGCTGGGTGTCCATAAACGGTCCCCAGCCACACCCATTTGTCCCGGTGCGCCTTATACACAAGACAATACCAAAACATTACCTGTGCCCTCCCCAGTGCATTTAGTGGGAAGGACAGCCTAACCACAAACACATGGACAAGAGAATGTGGCCAGGGTTGGTCTATCTCACTGACGCCTTCACACTGGGATAATATTGTGGAAGCCGGGACACAGTTGGACACTGGGATGCAACACGTCCTCCAGACATAGAGGATTGCGGGTCCTGGGTCAATCATGCTTCAACACAAAGTTCAGAAGGTAGACAGCAGGAGTAAATCATTCATGATCATGAGGCCATCCATCTCCTTAGCTTTCTGTTCATTGGAATGCAAGAGCATGTATGTAGTAGAGGCTAGGCCTGAGGTGGTCCGTGTTTAGGCGCATATCCTACCTCCTCCGAGGATTTCTGGATGTTTTCCTGCTACTATCCCAGTTCTAAGACTCCGGTTAAAACAAAGCTTCAGGTGATGAATGATGGATGAGGTGGTGGCAAAGGAGAAAGAGCAGGAGGAACAGGGACCATTCACATCAATATCAGGCCAGTCAACCACACATGTCTTGTAGGATATGTTTCTGTACCAAAAGGAGCAGTTCAGCTACACAGTTATAGGGCATACAGTGAGTGCAATGCCTACCAAAACTTTTGAAGCACCCCAATGCCCCTTGGAAGTGACATGGAAGTCAGAGGGCCTTAACTAAACCGTTTTTTCCATTTATAGCAACTGGGTCTCCTGTACACTGTTGGCCTAAGCAGTGAATGGAAGGCTTTCCAAAAATTATGAGGAACTGCAATGCCCCTTGAAACAGACGTGGATTACAGCGTACTAAAAACCTTTTACCCACTATTGGGGAGTGGGTCTCCCTTAGTGTTCGCCTATGCATTGAAAAGAAAAAGCTGACTAAAATAAGGAGGAAATGCAATGCCCGTTGGAAGAGTCGTGGAGGTTAGAGGTAATTAAAAACAACATTTCAATGCCCCTTGGAAGAGCTGTGGAGTTCAGAGTGGTTTAACAAAATGGTTTTAATGCCCCTTGGAAGAAACGTGAAGGTAACAGTAGCTTAACAAGACGGTTTTAATGCCCCTCGGAAAAAACGTGGAGCTCAGAGTGGTTTAACAAGACGGTTTAAATGCCCCTTGGATGAGATGTGGAGGTCACAGCAGCTTAACAAGACGGTTTTAATGCCCCTTGGAAGAGTGGTGGAGGTCGCAGTGGAATAGAAAGACAATATCAATGCCCCTTGGAAGAGTGGTGGAGGTCGCAGTGGAATAAAAAGACAATATCAATGCCCCTTGGAAGAGTGGTGGAGGTTGCAGTGGAATAAAAAGACAATATCAATGCCCCTTGGAAGAGTGGTGGAGTGGTGGAGGTCGCAGTGGAATAAAAAGACACTATCAATGCCCCGTGGAAGAGACGTGGAGGTCAAAGTAGCTTAACAAGACGGTTTTAATGCCCCTTGTAAGAGTGGTGGAGGTCGCAGTGGAATAAAAAGACAATATCAATGCCCCTTGGAAGAGTGGTGGAGGTCGCAGTGGAATAAAAAGAAAATATCAATGCCCCGTGGAAGAGACGTGGAGGTCACAGTAGCTTAACATGACGGTTTTAATACCCCTTGGAAGAGTGGTGGAGGTCAGAGTGGTTTAACAAGATTGTTTTAATGTCCCTTGGAAAAGTGGTGGAGGTCAGAGTGGTTTAGCAAGACGGTTTTAATGCCCCTTGGATGAGACGTGGAGGTCACAGTAGCTTAACGAGGCGGTTTTAATGCCCCTTGGAAGAGACGTGGAGTTCAGAGTGGTTTAACAAGACAGTTTTAATGCCCCTTGGACGAGAAGTGGAGGTAACAGAAGCTTAACAAGACCGTTTTAATGCCCCTTGGAAGAGTGGTGGAGGTCACAGTGGAATAAAAAGACAATATCAATGCCCCTTGGAAGAGTGGTGGAGGTCGCAGTGGAATAAAAAGACATTATCAATGCTTCGTGGAAGAGACTTGGAGGTCACAGTAGCTTAACAAGAGGGTTTTAATGCCCCTTGGTAGAGACGTGGAGTTCAGAGTGGTTAAACAAGACAGTTTTAATGCCCCTTGGATGAGATGTGGAGGTCACATTAGCTTAACAAGACGGTTTTAATGCCCCTTGGAAGAGTGGTGGAGGTCGCAGTAGAATAGAAAGAAAATATCAATGACCATTGGAAGAGTGGTGGAGGTCGCAGTGGAATAAAAAGACAATATCAATGTCCCTTGGAAGAGTGGTGGAGGTCGCAGTGGAATAAAAAGACAATATCAATGCCCCTTGGAAGAGTGGTGGAGGTCGAAATGGAATAGAAAGACAATATCAATGCCCCTTGGAAGAGTGGTGGAGATCTCAGTGGAATAAAAAGACAATATCAATGCCCCTTGGAAGAGTGGTGGAGGTCGCAGTAGAGTAAAAAGACAATATCAATGCCCCTTGGAAGAGTGTTGGAGGTCGCAGTGGAATAAAAATACAATATCAATGCCCCTTGGAAGAGTGGTGGAGGTCGCAGTGGAATAAAAAGACAATATCAATGCCCCTTGGAAGAGTGGTGGAGGTCGCAGTGGAATAAAAAGACAATATCAATGCCCCATGGAAGAGACATGGAGGTCACAGTAGCTTAACAAAACGGTTTTAATGCCCCTTGGAAGAGAAGTGGAGGTTAGAGTAGATTAACAAGACGGTTTTAATGCCCCTTGGAAGAGTGGTGGAGGTCAGAGTGGTTTAACAAGATGGTTTTAATGCCCCTTGGAAGAGACGTGGAGGTTACAATTGCTTAACAAGACAGTTTTAATGTACCTTGGAAGAGTGGTGGAAGTCGCAGTGGAATAGAAAAACAATATCATTGCCCCTTGGAAGAGTGGTGGAGGTCGCAGTGGAATAAAAAGACAATATCAATGCCCCTTGGAAGAATGGTGGAGGTCGCAGAGGAATAAAAAGACAATATCAATGCCCCTTGGAAGAGTGGTGGAGGTCGCAGAGGAATAAAAAGACAATATCAATGCCCCGTGGAACAGACGTGGAGGTCACAGTAGCTTAGCAAGACGGTTTTAATGCCCCTTGGAGGAGTGGTGAAGCTTAGAGTGGTATAATAAGATGGTTTTAATGCGCGCTGGATGAGACGTGGAGGTCACAGTTACTTAACAAGACGGTTTTAATGCCCCTTGGAAGAGAGGTGGAGGTCGCAGTGGAATAGAAAGACAATACCAATGCCCCTTGGAAGAGTGGTGGAGGTCGCAGTGGAATAAAAAGACAATATCAATGCCCCTTGGAAGAGTGGTGGAGGTCGCAGTGGAATAAAAAGACAATATCAATGCCCCATGGAAGAGACATGGAGGTCACAGTAGCTTAACAAAACGGTTTTAATGCCCCTTGGAAGAGAATTGGAGGTTAGAGTAGATTAACAAGACGGTTTTAATGCCCCTTGGAAGAGTGGTGGAGATCAGAGTGGTTTAACAAGATGGTTTTAATGCCCCTTGGAAGAGACGTGGAGGTTGCAATTGCTTAACAAGACAATATCAATGCCCCTTGGAAGAATGGTGGAGGTCGCAGAGGAATAAAAAGACAACATCAATGCCCCTTGGAAGAGTGGTGGAGGTCGCAGTGGAATAAAAAGACAATATCAATGCCCCGTGGAACAGACGTGGAGGTCACAGTAGCTTAGCAAGACGGTTTTAATGCCCCTTGGAGGAGTGGTGAAGCTTAGAGTGGTATAATAAGACGGTTTTAATGCGTGTTGGATGAGACGTGGAAGTCACAGTTACTTAACAAGATGGTTTTAATGCCCCTTGGAAGAGAGGTGCAGGTCGCAGTGGAATAGAAAGACAATATCAATGCCCCTTGAAAGAGTGGTGGAGGTTGCAGTGGAATAAAAAGACAATATAAATGCCCCTTGGAAGAGTGGTGGAGGTCGCAGTGGAATAAAAAGACACTATCAATGCCCCTTGGAAGAGACGTGGAGGTCAAAGTAGCTTAACAAGACGGTTTTAATGCCACATGGAAGAGTGGTGGAGGTCAGAGTGGTTTAATAAGACGGTTTTAATGCGCGTTGAATGAGATGTGGAGTACACAGTAGCTTAACAAGACGGTTTTAATGCCCCCTGGAAGAGTGGTGGAGGTCGCCGTGAAATAGAAAGACAATACCAATGCCCCTTGGAAGAGTGGTGGAGGACGCAGTGGAGTAAAAAGACAATATCAATGCCACTTGGAAGAGTGGTGGAGGTCGCAGTGGAATGAAAAGACAATATCAATGACCCTTGGAAGAGTGGTGGAGGTCGTAGTGGAATAGAAAGACAATATCAATGCCCCTTGGAAGAGTGGTGGAGTCAGAGTGGCTTAACAAGACGGTTTTAATGCCCGTTGGATGAGACGTGGAGGTCACTGTAGCTTTACAAGATGGTTTAAATGCCCCTTGGAAGAGAGGTGGAGGTCGCAGTGGAATAGAAAGACAATAGCAATGCCCCTTGGAAGAGTGGTGGACGTTGCAGTGGAATAAAAAGACAATATAAATGCCCCTATGAAGAGTGGTGGAAGTCGCAGTGGAATAGAAAGACAATATCAATGCCCCTTCGAAGAGTGGTGGAGGTCGCAGTGGAATAAAAAGACAATATTAATGCCCCTTGGAAGAGTGGTGGAGATCGCAGTGGAATAAAAAGACAATATCAATGCCCCTTGGAAGAGACTTGGAGGTCACAGTAGCTTAACAAGAGGGTTTTAATGCCCCTTGGTAGAGACGTGGAGTTCAGAGTGGTTAAACAAGACAGTTTTAATGCCCCTTGGATGAGATGTGGAGGTCACATTAGCTTAACAAGACGGTTTTAATGCCCCTTGGAAGAGTGGTGGAGGTCGCAGTAGAATAGAAAGAAAATATCAATGACCATTGGAAGAGTGGTGGAGGTCGCAGTGGAATAAAAAGACAATATCAATGTCCCTTGGAAGAGTGGTGGAGGTCGCAGTGGAATAAAAAGACAATATCAATGCCCCTTGGAAGAGTGGTGGAGGTCGAAATGGAATAGAAAGACAATATCAATGCCCCTTGGAAGAGTGGTGGAGATCTCAGTGGAATAAAAAGACAATATCAATGCCCCTTGGAAGAGTGGTGGAGGTCGCAGTAGAGTAAAAAGACAATATCAATGCCCCTTGGAAGAGTGTTGGAGGTCGCAGTGGAATAAAAATACAATATCAATGCCCCTTGGAAGAGTGGTGGAGGTCGCAGTGGAATAAAAAGACAATATCAATGCCCCTTGGAAGAGTGGTGGAGGTCGCAGTGGAATAAAAAGACAATATCAATGCCCCATGGAAGAGACATGGAGGTCACAGTAGCTTAACATAACGGTTTAATGCCCCTTGGAAGAGAAGTGGAGGTTAGAGTAGATTAACAAGACGGTTTTAATGCCCCTTGGAAGAGTGGTGGAGGTCAGAGTGGTTTAACAAGATGGTTTTAATGCCCCTTGGAAGAGACGTGGAGGTTACAATTGCTTAACAAGACAGTTTTAATGTACCTTGGAAGAGTGGTGGAAGTCGCAGTGGAATGGAAAAACAATATCATTGCCCCTTGGAAGAGTGGTGGAGGTCGCAGTGGAATAAAAAGACAATATCAATGCCCCTTGGAAGAATGGTGGAGGTCGCAGAGGAATAAAAAGACAATATCAATGCCCCTTGGAAGAGTGGTGGAGGTCGCAGAGGAATAAAAAGACAATATCAATGCCCCGTGGAGAGACGTGGAGGTCACAGTAGCTTAGCAAGACGGTTTTAATGCCCCTTGGAGGAGTGGTGAAGCTTAGAGTGGTATAATAAGATGGTTTTAATGCGCGCTGGATGAGACGTGGAGGTCACAGTTACTTAACAAGACGGTTTTAATGCCCCTTGGAAGAGAGGTAGAGGTCGCAGTGGAATAGAAAGACAATACCAATGCCCCTTGGAAGAGTGGTGGAGGTCGCAGTGGAATAAAAAGACATTATCAATGCCCCTTGGAAGAGTGGTGGAGATCGCAGTGGAATAAAAAGACAATATCAATGCCCCATGGAAGAGACATGGAGGTCACAGTAGCTTAACAAAACGGTTTTAATGCCCCTTGGAAGAGAATTGGAGGTTAGAGTAGATTAACAAGACGGTTTTAATGCCCCTTGGAAGAGTGGTGGAGATCAGAGTGGTTTAACAAGATGGTTTTAATGCCCCTTGGAAGAGACGTGGAGGTTACAATTGCTTAACAAGACAATATCAATGCCCCTTGGAAGAATGGTGGAGGTCGCAGAGGAATAAAAAGACAATATCAATGCCCCGTGGAACAGACGTGGAGGTCACAGTAGCTTAGCAAGATGGTTTTAATGCCCCTTGGAGGAGTGGTGAAGCTTAGAGTGGTATAATAAGACGGTTTTAATGCGCGTTGGATGAGACGTGGAGGTCACAGTTACTTAACAAGATGGTTTTAATGCCCCTTGGAAGAGAGGTGCAGGTCGCAGTGGAATAGAAAGACAATATCAATGCCCCTTGAAAGAGTGGTGGAGGTTGCAGTGGAATAAAAAGACAATATAAATGCCCCTTGGAAGAGTGGTGGAGGTCGCAGTGGAATAAAAAGACACTATCAATGCCCCTTGGAAGAGACGTGGAGGTCAAAGTAGCTTAACAAGACGGTTTTAATGCCACATGGAAGAGTGGTGGAGGTCAGAGTGGTTTAATAAGACGGTTTTAATGCGCGTTGAATGAGATGTGGAGTACACAGTCGCTTAACAAGACGGTTTTAATGCCCCCTGGAAGAGTGGTGGAGGTCGCCGTGAAATAGAAAGACAATACCAATGCCCCTTGGAAGAGTGGTGGAGGACGCAGTGGAGTAAAAAGACAATACCAATGCCACTTGGAAGAGTAGTGGAGGTCGCAGTGGAATGAAAAGACAATATCAATGACCCTTGGAAGAGTGGTGGAGGTCGTATTGGAATAGAAAGACAATATCAATGCCCCTTGGAAGAGTGGTGGAGTCAGAGTGGCTTAACAAGACGGTTTTAATGCCCGTTGGATGAGACGTGGAGGTCACTGTAGCTTTACAAGATGGTTTAAATACCCCTTGGAAGAGAGGTGGAGGTCGCAGTGGAATAGAAAGACAATAGCAATGCCCCTTGGAAGAGTGGTGGACGTTGCAGTGGAATAAAAAGACAATATAAATGCCCCTATGAAGAGTGGTGGAAGTCGCAGTTGAATAGAAAGACAATATCAATGCCCCTTCGAAGAGTGGTGGAGGTCGCAGTGGAATAAAAAGACAATATTAATGACCCTTGGAAGAGTGGTGGAGATCGCAGTGGAATAAAAAGACAATATCAATGCCACTTGGAAAAGTGGTGGAGGTCGCAATGGTATAAAAAGTTAATATCAATGCCCCTTGGAAGAGTGGTGGAGGTCGCAGTGGAATAAAAAGACAATATCAATGCCCCTTGGAAGAGTGGTGGAGGTCGCAGTGGAATAAAAATACACTATCAATGCCCCGTGGAAGAGACGTGGAGGTCAAAGTAGCTTAAAAAGACGTTTTTAATGACCCTTGGAAGAGTGGTGGAGTTCAGAGTGGTTTAACAAGACGGTTTAAATGCCCCTTGGATGAGATGTGGAGGTCACAGTAGCTTAACAAGATGGTTTTAATGCCCCTTGGAAGAGTGGTGGAGGTCGCAGTGGAATAGAAAGACAATATCAATGCCCCTTGGAAGAGTGGTGGAGGTCACAGTGGAATAAAAAGACAATATCAATGCCCCTTGGAAGAGTGGTGGAGGTCGCAGTGGAATAAAAAGACAATATCAATGCCCCTTGGAAGAGTGGTGGAGGTCGCAGTGAAATAAAAAAACACTAACAATGCCCCGTGGAAGAGACGTGGAGGTCAAAGTAGCTTAACAAGACGTTTTTAATGACCCTTGGAAGAGTGGTGGAGGTCGCAGTGGAATAAAAAGACAATATCAATGCCCCTTGAAAGAGTAGTGGAGGTCACAGTGGAATAAAAAGACAATAACAATGCCCCGTGGAAGAGACGTGGAGGTCACAGTAGCTTAACAAGACGGTTTTAATGCCCCTTGGAAGAGTGGTGGAGGTCAGAGTGGTTTAACAAGATTGTTTTAATGCCCCTTGGAAGAGTGGTGGAGGTCAGAGTGGTTTAACAAGACAGTTTTAATGCCCCTTGGATGAGACGTGGAGGTCACAGTAGCTTAACAAGGCGGTTTTAATGCCCCTTGGAAGAGAAGTGGAGTTCAAAGTGGTTTAACAAGACAGTTTTAATGCCCCTTCGACGAGAAGTGGCGGTAAGAGTAGCTTAACAAGACGGTTTTAATGCCCCTTGGAAGAGTGGTGGAGGTCGCAGTGGAATAGAAAAATAATATCAATGCCCCTTGGAAGAGTGGTGGAGGTTGCAGTGGAATAAAAAGACAATATCAATGCCCCTTGGAAGAGTGGTGGAGGTCGCAATGGAATAAAAAGACAATATCAATGCCCCTTGGAAGAGTGGTGGAGGTCGCAGTGGAATAAAAAGACAATATCAGTGCCCCTTGGAAGAGTGGTGGAGGTCGCAGTGGAATAAAAAGACATTATCAATGCCCCGTGGAAGAGACATGGTGGTCACAGTAGCATAACAAGTTGGTTTCAATGCCCCTTGGTGGAGACGTGGAGTTCAGAGTGGTTAATCAAGACGGTTTTAATGCCCCTTGGATGAGATGTGGAGGTCACAGTAGCTTAACAAGACGGTTTTAATGCCCCTTGGAAGAGTGGTGAAGGTCAGCGTGGTTTAACAAGATGGTTTTAATGCCACATGGAAGAGTGGTAGAGGTCAGAGTGGTTTAATAAGACGGTTTTAATGCGTATTGGATGAGACGTGGAGGTCACAGTAGCTTAACAAGACGGTTTTAATGCCCCTTGGAAGAGTGGTGGAGGTCGTAGTGGAGTAAAAAGACAATATCAATGCCCCTTGGAAGAGTGGTTGAGGTTGCAGTGGAATGAAAAGACAATATCAATGCCCCTTGGAAGAGTGGTGGAGGTCGTAGTGGAATAGAAAGACAATATCAATGCCACTTTTAAGAGTGGTGGAGGTCAGAATGGTTTAACAAGACGGTTTTAATGACCGTTGGATGAGATGTGGAGGTCACTGTAGCTTTACAAGATGGATTTAATGCCCCTTGGAAGAGTGGTGGAGGTCGTAGTGGAATAGAAAGACAAAATCAATGCCCCTTGGAAGAGTGGTGGAAGTCGCAGTGGAATAGAAAGACAATATCAATGCCCCTTCGAAGAGTAGTGGGGATCGCAGTGGAATAAAAAGAAAATATAAACGCCCCTTGGAAGAGTGGTGGAGATCGCAGTGGAATAAAAAGACAATATCAATGCCCTTTGGAATAGTGGTGGTGGTCGCAATGGTATAAAAAGATAATATCAATGCCACTTGGAAGAGTGGTGGAGGTCATAGTGGAATAAAAAGACAATATCAATGCCGCTTGGAAGAGTGGTGTGAGTCGCAGTGGATTAAAAAGACAATATCAATGCCCCGTGGAAGGGACGTGAAGGTCACAGTAGCTTAACAAGACAGTTTTAATGCCCCTTGGAAAAAACGTGGAGCTCAGAGTGGTTTAACAAGATGGTTTAAATGCCCCATGATGAGATGTGGAGGTCTCAGCAGCTTAACAAGATGGTTTTAATGACCCTTGGAAGAGTGGTGGAGGTCGCAGTGGAATAGAAAGACAATATCAATGCCCCTTGGAAGAGTGGTGGAGGTCGCAGTGCAATAAAAAGACAATATCAATGCCCCTTGGAAGAGTGGTGGAGGTTGCAGTGGAATAAAAAGACACTATCAATGCCCCGTGGAAGAGACGTGGAGGTCAAAGTAGCTTAACAAGACGGTTTTAATGCCCCTTGGAAAAGTGGTGGAGGTCAGAGTGGTTTAACAAGACGTTTTTAATGCCCCTTGGATGAGACGTGGAGGTCACAGTAGCTTAACGAGGCGGTTTTAATGCCCCTTGGAAGAGACGTGGAGTTTAGAGTGGTTTAAGAAGACAGTTTTAATGCCCCTTGGACGAGAAGTGGAGGTATCATTAGCTTAACAAGACCGTTTTAATGCCCCTTGGAAGAGTGGTGGAGGTCGCAGTGGAATAGAAAAACAGTATCAATGCCCCTTGGAAGAGTGGTGGAGGTCGCAGTGGAATAAAAAGACAATATCAATGCCCCTTGGAAGAGTGGTGGAGGTCACAATGGTATAAAAAGACAATATCAATGCCCCTTGGAAGAGTGGTGGAGGTCGCAGTGGAATAAAAAGACAATATCAATGCCCCTTGGAAGAGTGGTGGAGGTCGCAGTGGAATAAAAAGACATTATTAATGCCCTGTGGAAGAGACGTGGAGGTTACAGTAGCTTAACAAGAGGGTTTTAATGCCCCTTGGTAGAGACGTGGAGTTCAGAGTGGTTAAACAAGACGGTTTTAATGCCCCTTGGATGAGATGTGGAGGTTAGAGTAGCTTAACAAGACGGTTTTAATGCCCCTTGGAAGAGAGGTGGAGGTCGCAGTGGAATAGAAAGACAATATCAATGCCCATTGGAAGAGTGGTGGAGGTCGCAGTGGAATAAAAAGACAATATCAATGTCCCTTGGAAGAGTGGTGGCGGTCGCAGTGGAATAAAAAGACAATATCAATGCCCCTTGGAAGAGTGGAGGAGGTCGAAGTGGAAGAGAAAGACAATATCAATGCCCATTGGAAGAGTGGTGGAGATCTCAGTGGAATAAAAAGACAATATCAATGCCCCTTGGAAGAGTGGTGGAGGTCGCAGTGGAATAAAAAGACAATATCAATGACCCTTGGAAGAGTGGTGGAGGTCGCAGTGGAATAAAAAGACAATATCAATGCCCCTTGGAAGAGTGGTGGAGGTTAGAGTAGATTAACAAAACGGTTTTAATGCCCCTTGGAAGAGAAGTGGAGGTTAGAGTAGATTAACAAGACGGTTTTAATGCCCCTTGGAAGAGTGGTGGAGGTCAGAGTGGTTTAACAAGATGGTTTTAATGCCCCTTGGAAGAGATGTGGAGGTTACAATTGCTTAACAAGACAGTTTTAATGTACCTTGGAAGAGTGGTGGAAGTCGCAGTGGAATAGAAAAACAATATCATTGCCCCTTGGAAGAGTGGTGGAGGTCGCAGTGGAATAAAAAGACAATATCAATGCCCCTTGGAAGAATGGTGGAGGTCGCAGAGGAATAAAAAGACAATATCAATGCCCCTTGCAAGAGTGGTGGAGGTCGCAGAGGAATAAAAAGACAATATCAATGCCCCGTGGAGCAGACGTGGAGGTCACAGTAGCTTAGCAAGACGGTTTTAATGCCCCTTGGAGGAGTGGTGAAGCTTAGAGTGGTATAATAAGACGGTTTTAATGCGCATTGGATGAGACGTGGAGGTCACAGTTACTTAACAAGACGGTTTTAATGCCCCTTGGAAAAGAGGTGGAGGTCGCAGTGGAATAGAAAGACAATACCAATGCCCCTTGGAAGAGTGGTGGAGGTCGCAGTGGAATAAAAAGATATTATCAATGCCCCTTGGAAGAGTGGTGGAGGTCGCAGTGGAATAAAAAGACAATATCAATGCCCCTTGGAAGAGTGGTGGAGGTCGCAGTGGAATAAAAAGACAATATCAATGCCCCTTGGAAGAGTGGTGGAGGTCGCAGTGGAATAAACAGACAATATCAATGCCCCATGGAAGAGACATGGAGGTCACAGTAGCTTAACAAAACCGTTTTAATGCCCCTTGGAAGAGAATTGGAGGTTAGAGTTGATTAACAAGACGGTTTTAATGCCCCTTGGAAGAATGGTGGAGGTCGCAGAGGAATAAAAAGACAATATCAATGCCCCTTGGAAGAGTGGTGGAGGTCGCAGTGGAATAAAAAGACAATATCAATGACCCGTGGAACAGACGTGGAGGTCACAGTAGCTTAGCAAGACGGTTTTAATGCCCCTTGGAGAAGTGGTGAAGCTTAGAGTGGTATAATAAGAGGTTTTAATGCGCGTTGGATGAGACGTGGAGGTCACAGTTACTTAACAAGACGGTTTTAATGCCCCTTGGAAGAGAGGTGCAGGTCGCAGTGGAATAGAAAGACAATATCAATGCCCATTGGAAGAGTGATGGAGGTCGCAGTGGAATAAAAAGACAATATCAATGCCCCTTGGAAGAGTGGTGGAGGTTGCAGTGGAATAAAAAGACAATATAAATGCCCCTTGGAAGAGTGGTGGAGGTCGCAGTGGAATAAAAAGACACTATCAATGCCCCTTGGAAGAGACGTGGAGGTCAAAGTAGCTTAACAAGACGGTTTTAATGCCACATGGAAGAGTGGTGGAGGTCAGAGTGGTTTAATAAGACGGTTTTAATGCGCGTTGAATGAGATGTGGAGTATACAGTAGCTTAACAAGACGGTTTTAATGCCCCCTGGAAGAGTGGTGGAGGTCGCCGTGAAATAGAAAGACAATACCAATGCCCCTTGGAAGAGTGGTGGAGGACGCAGTGGAGTAAAAAGACAATACCAATGCCACTTGGAAGAGTGGTGGAGGTCGCAGTGGAATGAAAAGACAATATCAATGACCCTTGGAAGAGTGGTGGAGGTCGTATTGGAATAGAAAGACAATATCAATGCCCCTTGGAAGAGTGGTGGAGTCAGAGTGGCTTAACAAGACGGTTTTAATGCCCGTTGGATGAGACGTGGAGGTCACTGTAGCTTTACAAGATGGTTTAAATACCCCTTGGAAGAAAGGTGGAGGTCGCAGTGGAATAGAAAGACAATAGCAATGCCCCTTGGAAGAGTGGTGGACGTTGCAGTGGAATAAAAAGACAATATAAATGCCCCTATGAAGAGTGGTGGAAGTCGCAGTGGAATAGAAAGACAATATCAATGCCCCTTCGAAGAGTGGTGGAGGTCGCAGTGGAATAAAAAGACAATATTAATGCCCCTTGGAAGAGTGGTGGAGATCGCAGTGGAATAAAAAGACAATATCAATGCCACTTGGAAAAGTGGTGGAGGTCGCAATGGTATAAAAAGTTAATATCAATGCCCCTTGGAAGAGTGGTGGAGGTCGCAGTGGAATAAAAAGACAATATCAATGCCCCTTGGAAGAGTGGTGGAGGTCGCAGTGGAATAAAAATACACTATCAATGCCCCGTGGAAGAGACGTGGAGGTCAAAGTAGCTTAAAAAGACGTTTTTAATGACCCTTGGAAGAGTGGTGGAGTTCAGAGTGGTTTAACAAGACGGTTTAAATGCCCCTTGGATGAGATGTGGAGGTCACAGTAGCTTAACAAGATGGTTTTAATGCCCCTTGGAAGAGTGGTGGAGGTCGCAGTGGAATAGAAAGACAATATCAATGCCCCTTGGAAGAGTGGTGGAGGTCACAGTGGAATAAAAAGACAATATCAATGCCCCTTGGAAGAGTGGTGGAGGTCGCAGTGGAATAAAAAGACAATATCAATGCCCCTTGGAAGAGTGGTGGAGGTCGCAGTGAAATAAAAAAACACTAACAATGCCCCGTGGAAGAGACGTGGAGGTCAAAGTAGCTTAACAAGACGTTTTTAATGACCCTTGGAAGAGTGGTGGAGGTCGCAGTGGAATAAAAAGACAATATCAATGCCCCTTGAAAGAGTAGTGGAGGTCACAGTGGAATAAAAAGACAATAACAATGCCCCGTGGAAGAGACGTGGAGGTCACAGTAGCTTAACAAGACGGTTTTAATGCCCCTTGGAAGAGTGGTGGAGGTCAGAGTGGTTTAACAAGATTGTTTTAATGCCCCTTGGAAGAGTGGTGGAGGTCAGAGTGGTTTAACAAGACAGTTTTAATGCCCCTTGGATGAGACGTGGAGGTCACAGTAGCTTAACAAGGCGGTTTTAATGCCCCTTGGAAGAGAAGTGGAGTTCAAAGTGGTTTAACAAGACAGTTTTAATGCCCCTTCGACGAGAAGTGGCGGTAAGAGTAGC
The DNA here is from genome assembly GCF_046119375.1 of Phyllobates terribilis. Classification (NCBI taxonomy): domain Eukaryota; kingdom Metazoa; phylum Chordata; class Amphibia; order Anura; family Dendrobatidae; genus Phyllobates; species Phyllobates terribilis. The sequence goes on from NW_027362762.1 coordinate 643,355,122, forward strand.
TTAACAAGACGGTTTTAATGCCCCTTGGAAGAGTGGTGGAGGTCGCAGTGGAATAGAAAAATAATATCAATGCCCCTTGGAAGAGTGGTGGAGGTAGCAGTGGAATAAAAAGACAATATCAATGCCCCTTGGAAGAGTGGTGGAGGTCGCAATGGAATAAAAAGACAATATCAATGCCCCTTGGAAGAGTGGTGGAGGTCGCAGTGGAATATAAAGACAATATCAGTGCCCCTTGGAAGAGTGGTGGAGGTCGCAGTGGAATAAAAAGACATTATCAATGCCCCGTGGAAGAGACATGGTGGTCACAGTAGCATAACAAGTTGGTTTCAATGCCCCTTGGTGGAGACGTGGAGTTCAGAGTGGTTAATCAAGACGGTTTTAATGCCCCTTGGATGAGATGTGGAGGTCACAGTAGCTTAACAAGACGGTTTTAATGCCCCTTGGAAGAGTGGTGAAGGTCAGCGTGGTTTAACAAGATGGTTTTAATGCCACATGGAAGAGTGGTAGAGGTCAGAGTGGTTTAATAAGACGGTTTTAATGCGTATTGGATGAGACGTGGAGGTCACAGTAGCTTAACAAGACGGTTTTAATGCCCCTTGGAAGAGTGGTGGAGGTCGTAGTGGAGTAAAAAGACAATATCAATGCCCCTTGGAAGAGTGGTTGAGGTTGCAGTGGAATGAAAAGACAATATCAATGCCCCTTGGAAGAGTGGTGGAGGTCGTAGTGGAATAGAAAGACAATATCAATGCCACTTGGAAGAGTGGTGGAGGTCAGAATGGTTTAACAAGACGGTTTTAATGACCGTTGGATGAGATGTGGAGGTCACTGTAGCTTTACAAGATGGATTTAATGCCCCTTGGAAGAGTGGTGGAGGTCGTAGTGGAATAGAAAGACAAAATCAATGCCCCTTGGAAGAGTGGTGGAAGTCGCAGTGGAATAGAAAGACAATATCAATGCCCCTTCGAAGAGTAGTGGGGATCGCAGTGGAATAAAAAGAAAATATAAACGCCCCTTGGAAGAGTGGTGGAGATCGCAGTGGAATAAAAAGACAATATCAATGCCCTTTGGAATAGTGGTGGTGGTCGCAATGGTATAAAAAGATAATATCAATGCCACTTGGAAGAGTGGTGGAGGTCGTAGTGGAATAAAAAGACAATATCAATGCCGCTTGGAAGAGTGGTGTGAGTCGCAGTGGATTAAAAAGACAATATCAATGCCCCGTGGAAGGGACGTGAAGGTCACAGTAGCTTAACAAGACAGTTTTAATGCCCCTTGGAAAAAACGTGGAGCTCAGAGTGGTTTAACAAGATGGTTTAAATGCCCCATGATGAGATGTGGAGGTCTCAGCAGCTTAACAAGATGGTTTAAATGCCCCTTGGAAGAGTGGTGGAGGTCGCAGTGGAATAGAAAGACAATATCAATGCCCCTTGGAAGAGTGGTGGAGGTCGCAGTGCAATAAAAAGACAATATCAATGCCCCTTGGAAGAGTGGTGGAGGTTGCAGTGGAATAAAAAGACACTATCAATGCCCCGTGGAAGAGACGTGGAGGTCAAAGTAGCTTAACAAGACGGTTTTAATGCCCCTTGGAAAAGTGGTGGAGGTCAGAGTGGTTTAACAAGACGTTTTTAATGCCCCTTGGATGAGACGTGGAGGTCACAGTAGCTTAACGAGGCGGTTTTAATGCCCCTTGGAAGAGACGTGGAGTTTAGAGTGGTTTAACAAGACAGTTTTAATGCCCCTTGGACGAGAAGTGGAGGTATCATTAGCTTAACAAGACCGTTTTAATGCCCCTTGGAAGAGTGGTGTAGGTCGCAGTGGAATAGAAAAACAGTATCAATGCCCCTTGGAAGAGTGGTGGAGGTCGCAGTGGAATAAAAAGACAATATCAATGCCCCTTGGAAGAGTGGTGGAGGTCACAATGGTATAAAAAGACAATATCAATGCCCCTTGGAAGAGTGGTGGAGGTCGCAGTGGAATAAAAAGACAATATCAATGCCCCTTGGAAGAGTGGTGGAGGTCGCAGTGGAATAAAAAGACATTATTAATGCCCTGTGGAAGAGACGTGGAGGTTACAGTAGCTTAACAAGAGGGTTTTAATGCCCCTTGGTAGAGACGTGGAGTTCAGAGTGGTTAAACAAGACGGTTTTAATGCCCCTTGGATGAGATGTGGAGGTTAGAGTAGCTTAACAAGACGGTTTTAATGCCCCTTGGAAGAGAGGTGGAGGTCGCAGTGGAATAGAAAGACAATATCAATGCCCATTGGAAGAGTGGTGGAGGTCGCAGTGGAATAAAAAGACAATATCAATGTCCCTTGGAAGAGTGGTGGCGGTCGCAGTGGAATAAAAAGACAATATCAATGCCCCTTGGAAGAGTGGAGGAGGTCGAAGTGGAAGAGAAAGACAATATCAATGCCCATTGGAAGAGTGGTGGAGATCTCAGTGGAATAAAAAGACAATATCAATGCCCCTTGGAAGAGTGGTGGAGGTCGCAGTGGAATAAAAAGACAATATCAATGACCCTTGGAAGAGTGGTGGAGGTCGCAGTGGAATAAAAAGACAATATCAATGCCCCTTGGAAGAGTGGTGGAGGTCACAGTAGCTTAACAAAACGGTTTTAATGCCCCTTGGAAGAGAAGTGGAGGTTAGAGTAGATTAACAAGACGGTTTTAATGCCCCTTGGAAGAGTGGTGGAGGTCAGAGTGGTTTAACAAGATGGTTTTAATGCCCCTTGGAAGAGATGTGGAGGTTACAATTGCTTAACAAGACAGTTTTAATGTACCTTGGAAGAGTGGTGGAAGTCGCAGTGGAATAGAAAAACAATATCATTGCCCCTTGGAAGAGTGGTGGAGGTCGCAGTGGAATAAAAAGACAATATCAATGCCCCTTGGAAGAATGGTGGAGGTCGCAGAGGAATAAAAAGACAATATCAATGCCCCTTGCAAGAGTGGTGGAGGTCGCAGAGGAATAAAAAGACAATATCAATGCCCCGTGGAGCAAACGTGGAGGTCACAGTAGCTTAGCAAGACGGTTTTAATGCCCCTTGGAGGAGTGGTGAAGCTTAGAGTGGTATAATAAGACGGTTTTAATGCGCATTGGATGAGACGTGGAGGTCACAGTTACTTAACAAGACGGTTTTAATGCCCCTTGGAAAAGAGGTGGAGGTCGCAGTGGAATAGAAAGACAATACCAATGCCCCTTGGAAGAGTGGTGGAGGTCGCAGTGGAATAAAAAGACATTATCAATGCCCCTTGGAAGAGTGGTGGAGGTCGCAGTGGAATAAAAAGACAATATCAATGCCCCTTGGAAGAGTGGTGGAGGTCGCAGTGGAATAAAAAGACAATATCAATGCCCCTTGGAAGAGTGGTGGAGGTCGCAGTGGAATAAAAAGACAATATCAATGCCCCATGGAAGAGACATGGAGGTCACAGTAGCTTAACAAAACCGTTTTAATGCCCCTTGGAAGAGAATTGGAGGTTAGAGTTGATTAACAAGACGGTTTTAATGCCCCTTGGAAGAATGGTGGAGGTCGTAGAGGAATAAAAAGACAATATCAATGCCCCTTGGAAGAGTGGTGGAGGTCGCAGTGGAATAAAAAGACAATATCAATGACCCGTGGAACAGACGTGGAGGTCACAGTAGCTTAGCAAGACGGTTTTAATGCCCCTTGGAGAAGTGGTGAAGCTTAGAGTGGTATAATAAGACGGTTTTAATGCGCGTTGGATGAGACGTGGAGGTCACAGTTACTTAACAAGACGGTTTTAATGCCCCTTGGAAGAGAGGTGCAGGTCGCAGTGGAATAGAAAGACAATATCAATGCCCATTGGAAGAGTGATGGAGGTCGCAGTGGAATAAAAAGACAATATCAATGCCCCTTGGAAGAGTGGTGGAGGTTGCAGTGGAATAAAAAGACAATATAAATGCCCCTTGGAAGAGTGGTGGAGGTCGCAGTGGAATAAAAAGACACTATCAATGCCCCTTGGAAGAGACGTGGAGGTCAAAGTAGCTTAACAAGACGGTTTTAATGCTACATGGAAGAGTGGTGGAGGTCAGAGTGGTTTAATAAGACGGTTTTAATGCGCGTTGAATGAGATGTGGAGTACACAGCAGCTTAACAAGACGGTTTTAATGCCCCCTGGAAGAGTGGTGGAGGTCGCCGTGGAATAGAAAGACAATACCATTGCCCCTTGGAAGAGTGGTGGAGGTTGCAGTGGAATAAAAAGACAATATCAATGCCCCTTGGAAGAGTGGTGGAGGTCGCAATGGAATAAAAAGACAATATCAATGCCCCTTGGAAGAGTGGTGGAGGTCGCAGTGGAATAAAAAGACAATATCAATGCCCCTTGGAAGAGTGGTGGAGGTCGCAGTGGAATAAAAAGACAATATCAATGCCCCTTGGAAGAGTGGTGGAGGTCGCAGTGGAATAAAAAGACATTATCAATGCCCCGTGGAAGAGACATGGTGGTCACAGTAGCATAACAAGTTGGTTTCAATGCCCCTTGGTGGAGACGTGGAGTTCAGAGTGGTTAAACAAGACGGTTTTAATGCCCCTTGGATGAGATGTGGAGGTCACAGTAGCTTAACAAGACGGTTTTAATGCCCCTTGGAAGAGTGGTGAAGGTCAGCGTGGTTTAACAAGATGGTTTTAATGCCACATGGAAGAGTGGTAGAGGTCAGAGTGGTTTAATAAGACGGTTTTAATGCGTATTGGATGAGACGTGGAGGTCACAGTAGCTTAACAAGACGGTTTTAATGCCCCTTGGAAGAGTGGTGGAGGTCGTAGTGGAGTAAAAAGACAATATCAATGCCCCTTGGAAGAGTGGTTGAGGTTGCAGTGGAATGAAAAGACAATATCAATGCCCCTTGGAAGAGTGGTGGAGGTCGTAGTGGAATAGAAAGACAATATCAATGCCACTTGGAAGAGTGGTGGAGGTCAGAATGGTTTAACAAGACGGTTTTAATGACCGTTGGATGAGATGTGGAGGTCACTGTAGCTTTACAAGATGGATTTAATGCCCCTTGGAAGAGTGGTGGAGGTCGTAGTGGAATAGAAAGACAAAATCAATGCCCCTTGGAAGAGTGGTGGAAGTCGCAGTGGAATAGAAAGACAATATCAATGCCCCTTCGAAGAGTAGTGGGGATCGCAGTGGAATAAAAAGAAAATATAAACGCCCCTTGGAAGAGTGGTGGAGATCGCAGTGGAATAAAAAGACAATATCAATGCCCTTTGGAATAGTGGTGGTGGTCGCAATGGTATAAAAAGATAATATCAATGCCACTTGGAAGAGTGGTGCAGGTCGTAGTGGAATAAAAAGACAATATCAATGCCGCTTGGAAGAGTGGTGTGAGTCGCAGTGGATTAAAAAGACAATATCAATGCCCCGTGGAAGGGACGTGAAGGTCACAGTAGCTTAACAAGACAGTTTTAATGCCCCTTGGAAAAAACGTGGAGCTCAGAGTGGTTTAACAAGATGGTTTAAATGCCCCATGATGAGATGTGGAGGTCTCAGCAGCTTAACAAGATGGTTTTAATGCCCCTTGGAAGAGTGGTGGAGTTCGCAGTGGAATAGAAAGACAATATCAATGCCCCTTGGAAGAGTGGTGGAGGTCGCAGTGCAATAAAAAGACAATATCAATGCCCCTTGGAAGAGTGGTGGAGGTTGCAGTGGAATAAAAAGACACTATCAATGCCCCGTGGAAGAGACGTGGAGGTCAAAGTAGCTTAACAAGACGGTTTTAATGCCCCTTGGAAAAGTGGTGGAGGTCAGAGTGGTTTAACAAGACGTTTTTAATGCCCCTTGGATGAGACGTGGAGGTCACAGTAGCTTAACGAGGCGGTTTTAATGCCCCTTGGAAGAGACGTGGAGTTTAGAGTGGTTTAACAAGACAGTTTTAATGCCCCTTGGACGAGAAGTGGAGGTATCATTAGCTTAACAAGACCGTTTTAATGCCCCTTGGAAGAGTGGTGGAGGTCGCAGTGGAATAGAAAAACAGTATCAATGCGCCTTGGAAGAGTGGTGGAGGTCGCAGTGGAATAAAAAGACAATATCAATGCCCCTTGGAAGAGTGGTGGAGGTCACAATGGTATAAAAAGACAATATCAATGCCCCTTGGAAGAGTGGTGGAGGTCGCAGTGGAATAAAAAGACAATATCAATGCCCCTTGGAAGAGTGGTGGAGGTCGCAGTGGAATAAAAAGACATTATTAATGCCCTGTGGAAGAGACGTGGAGGTTACAGTAGCTTAACAAGAGGGTTTTAATGCCCCTTGGTAGAGACGTGGAGTTCAGAGTGGTTAAACAAGACGGTTTTAATGCCCCTTGGATGAGATGTGGAGGTTAGAGTAGCTTAACAAGACGGTTTTAATGCCCCTTGGAAGAGAGGTGGAGGTCGCAGTGGAATAGAAAGACAATATCAATGCCCATTGGAAGAGTGGTGGAGGTCGCAGTGGAATAAAAAGACAATATCAATGTCCCTTGGAAGAGTGGTGGCGGTCGCAGTGGAATAAAAAGACAATATCAATGCCCCTTGGAAGAGTGGAGGAGGTCGAAGTGGAAGAGAAAGACAATATCAATGCCCATTGGAAGAGTGGTGGAGATCTCAGTGGAATAAAAAGACAATATCAATGCCCCTTGGAAGAGTGGTGGAGGTCGCAGTGGAATAAAAAGACAATATCAATGACCCTTGGAAGAGTGGTGGAGGTCGCAGTGGAATAAAAAGACAATATCAATGCCCCTTGGAAGAGTGGTGGAGGTCACAGTAGCTTAACAAAACGGTTTTAATGCCCCTTGGAAGAGAAGTGGAGGTTAGAGTAGATTAACAAGACGGTTTTAATGCCCCTTGGAAGAGTGGTGGAGGTCAGAGTGGTTTAACAAGATGGTTTTAATGCCCCTTGGAAGAGATGTGGAGGTTACAATTGCTTAACAAGACAGTTTTAATGTACCTTGGAAGAGTGGTGGAAGTCGCAGTGGAATAGAAAAACAATATCATTGCCCCTTGGAAGAGTGGTGGAGGTCGCAGTGGAATAAAAAGACAATATCAATGCCCCTTGGAAGAATGGTGGAGGTCGCAGAGGAATAAAAAGACAATATCAATGCCCCTTGCAAGAGTGGTGGAGGTCGCAGAGGAATAAAAAGACAATATCAATGCCCCGTGGAGCAGACGTGGAGGTCACAGTAGCTTAGCAAGACGGTTTTAATGCCCCTTGGAGGAGTGGTGAAGCTTAGAGTGGTATAATAAGACGGTTTTAATGCGCATTGGATGAGACGTGGAGGTCACAGTTACTTAACAAGACGGTTTTAATGCCCCTTGGAAAAGAGGTGGAGGTCGCAGTGGAATAGAAAGACAATACCAATGCCCCTTGGAAGAGTGGTGGAGGTCGCAGTGGAATAAAAAGACATTATCCATGCCCCTTGGAAGAGTGGTGGAGGTCGCAGTGGAATAAAAAGACAATATCAATGCCCCTTGGAAGAGTGGTGGAGGTCGCAGTGGAATAAAAAGACAATATCAATGCCCCTTGGAAGAGTGGTGGAGGTCGCAGTGGAATAAAAAGACAATATCAATGCCCCTTGGAAGAGTGGTGGAGGTCACAGTAGCTTAACAAAACGGTTTTAATGCCCCTTGGAAGAGAAGTGGAGGTTAGAGTAGATTAACAAGACGGTTTTAATGCCCCTTGGAAGAGTGGTGGAGGTCAGAGTGGTTTAACAAGATGGTTTTAATGCCCCTTGGAAGAGATGTGGAGGTTACAATTGCTTAACAAGACAGTTTTAATGTACCTTGGAAGAGTGGTGGAAGTCGCAGTGGAATAGAAAAACAATATCATTGCCCCTTGGAAGAGTGGTGGAGGTCGCAGTGGAATAAAAAGACAATATCAATGCCCCTTGGAAGAATGGTGGAGGTCGCAGAGGAATAAAAAGACAATATCAATGCCCCTTGCAAGAGTGGTGGAGGTCGCAGAGGAATAAAAAGACAATATCAATGCCCCGTGGAGCAGACGTGGAGGTCACAGTAGCTTAGCAAGACGGTTTTAATGCCCCTTGGAGGAGTGGTGAAGCTTAGAGTGGTATAATAAGACGGTTTTAATGCGCATTGGATGAGACGTGGAGGTCACAGTTACTTAACAAGACGGTTTTAATGCCCCTTGGAAAAGAGGTGGAGGTCGCAGTGGAATAGAAAGACAATACCAATGCCCCTTGGAAGAGTGGTGGAGGTCGCAGTGGAATAAAAAGACATTATCCATGCCCCTTGGAAGAGTGGTGGAGGTCGCAGTGGAATAAAAAGACAATATCAATGCCCCTTGGAAGAGTGGTGGAGGTCGCAGTGGAATAAAAAGACAATATCAATGCCCCTTGGAAGAGTGGTGGAGGTCGCAGTGGAATAAAAAGACAATATCAATGCCCCATGGAAGAGACATGGAGGTCACAGTAGCTTAACAAAACCGTTTTAATGCCCCTTGGAAGAGAATTGGAGTTTAGAGTTGATTAACAAGACGGTTTTAATGCCCCTTGGAAGAATGGTGGAGGTCGCAGAGGAATAAAAAGACAATATCAATGCCCCTTGGAAGACTGGTGGAGGTCGCAGTGGAATAAAAAGACAATATCAATGACCCGTGGAACAGACGTGGAGGTCACAGTAGCTTAGCAAGACGGTTTTAATGCCCCTTGGAGAAGTGGTGAAGCTTAGAGTGGTATAATAAGAGGTTTTAATGCGCGTTGGATGAGACGTGGAGGTCACAGTTACTTAACAAGACGGTTTTAATGCCCCTTGGAAGAGAGGTGCAGGTCGCAGTGGAATAGAAAGACAATATCAATGCCCATTGGAAGAGTGATGGAGGTCGCAGTGGAATAAAAAGACAATATCAATGCCCCTTGGAAGAGTGGTGGAGGTTGCAGTGGAATAAAAAGACAATATAAATGCCCCTTGGAAGAGTGGTGGAGGTCGCAGTGGAATAAAAAGACACTATCAATGCCCCTTGGAAGAGACGTGGAGGTCAAAGTAGCTTAACAAGACGGTTTTAATGCCACATGGAAGAGTGGTGGAGGTCAGAGTGGTTTAATAAGACGGTTTTAATGCACGTTGAATGAGATGTGGAGTACACAGTATCTTAACAAGACGGTTTTAATGCCCCCTGGAAGAGTGGTGGAGGTCGCCGTGAAATAGAAAGACAATACCAATGCCCCTTGGAAGAGTGGTGGAGGACGCAGTGGAGTAAAAAGACAATACCAATGCCACTTGGAAGAGTGGTGGAGGTCGCAGTGGAATGAAAAGACAATATCAATGACCCTTGGAAGAGTGGTGGAGGTCGTATTGGAATAGAAAGACAATATCAATGCCCCTTGGAAGAGTGGTGGAGTCAGAGTGGCTTAACAAGACGGTTTTAATGCCCGTTGGATGAGACGTGGAGGTCATTGTAGCTTTACAAGATGGTTTAAATACCCCTTGGAAGAGAGGTGGAGGTCGCAGTGGAATAGAAAGACAATAGCAATGCCCCTTGGAAGAGTGGTGGACGTTGCAGTGGAATAAAAAGACAATATAAATGCCCCTATGAAGAGTGGTGGAAGTCGCAGTGGAATAGAAAGACAATATCAATGCCCCTTCGAAGAGTGGTGGAGGTCGCAGGGGAATAAAAAGACAATATTAATGCCCCTTGGAAGAGTGGTGGAGATCGCAGTGGAATAAAAAGACAATATCAATGCCACTTGGAAAAGTGGTGGAGGTCGCAATGGTATAAAAAGTTAATATCAATGCCCCTTGGAAGAGTGGTGGAGGTCGCAGTGGAATAAAAAGACAATATCAATGCCCCTTGGAAGAGTGGTGGAGGTCGCAGTGGAATAAAAATACACTATCAATGCCCCGTGGAAGAGACGTGGAGGTCAAAGTAGCTTAAAAAGACGTTTTTAATGACCCTTGGAAGAGTGGTGGAGTTCAGAGTGGTTTAACAAGACGGTTTAAATGCCCCTTGGATGAGATGTGGAGGTCACAGTAGCTTAATAAGATGGTTTTAATGCCCCTTGGAAGAGTGGTGGAGGTCGCAGTGGAATAGAAAGACAATATCAATGCCCCTTGGAAGAGTGGTGGAGGTCACAGTGGAATAAAAAGACAATATCAATGCCCCTTGGAAGAGTGGTGGAGGTCGCAGTGGAATAAAAAGACAATATCAATGCCCCTTGGAAGAGTGGTGGAGGTCGCAGTGAAATAAAAAAACACTAACAATGCCCCGTGGAAGAGACGTGGAGGTCAAAGTAGCTTAACAAGACGTTTTTAATGACCCTTGGAAGAGTGGTGGAGGTCGCAGTGGAATAAAAAGACAATATCAATGCCCCTTGAAAGAGTAGTGGAGGTCACAGTGGAATAAAAAGACAATAACAATGCCCGTGGAAGAGACGTGGAGGTCACAGTAGCTTAACAAGACGGTTTTAATGCCCCTTGGAAGAGTGGTGGAGGTCAGAGTGGTTTAACAAGATTGTTTTAATGCCCCTTGGAAGAGTGGTGGAGGTCAGAGTGGTTTAACAAGACAGTTTTAATGCCCCTTGGATGAGACGTGGAGGTCACAGTAGCTTAACAAGGCGGTTTTAATGTCCCTTGGAAGAGAAGTGGAGTTCAAAGTGGTTTAACAAGACAGTTTTAATGCCCCTTCGACGAGAAGTGGCGGTAAGAGTAGCTTAACAAGACGGTTTTAATGCCCCTTGGAAGAGTGGTGGAGGTCGCAGTGGAATAGAAAAATAATATCAATGGCCCTTGGAAGAGTGGTGGAGGTTGCAGTGGAATAAAAAGACAATATCAATGCCCCTTGGAAGAGTGGTGGAGGTCGCAATGGAATAAAAAGACAATATCAATGCCCCTTGGAAGAGTGGTGGAGGTCGCAGTGGAATAAAAAGACAATATCAGTGCCCCTTGGAAGAGTGGTGGAGGTCGCAGTGGAATAAAAAGACATTATCAATGCCCCGTGGAAGAGACATGGTGGTCACAGTAGCATAACAAGTTGGTTTCAATGCCCCTTGGTGGAGACGTGGAGTTCAGAGTGGTTAATCAAGACGGTTTTAATGCCCCTTGGATGAGATGTGGAGGTCACAGTAGCTTAACAAGACGGTTTTAATGCCCCTTGGAAGAGTGGTGAAGGTCAGCGTGGTTTAACAAGATGGTTTTAATGCCACATGGAAGAGTGGTAGAGGTCAGAGTGGTTTAATAAGACGGTTTTAATGCGTATTGGATGAGACGTGGAGGTCACAGTAGCTTAACAAGACGGTTTTAATGCCCCTTGGAAGAGTGGTGGAGGTCGTAGTGGAGTAAAAAGACAATATCAATGCCCCTTGGAAGAGTGGTTGAGGTTGCAGTGGAATGAAAAGACAATATCAATGCCCCTTGGAAGAGTGGTGGAGGTCGTAGTGGAATAGAAAGACAATATCAATGCCACTTGGAAGAGTGGTGGAGGTCAGAATGGTTTAACAAGACGGTTTTAATGACCGTTGGATGAGATGTGGAGGTCACTGTAGCTTTACAAGATGGATTTAATGCCCCTTGGAAGAGTGGTGGAGGTCGTAGTGGAATAGAAAGACAAAATCAATGCCCCTTGGAAGAGTGGTGGAAGTCGCAGTGGAATAGAAAGACAATATCAATGCCCCTTCGAAGAGTAGTGGGGATCGCAGTGGAATAAAAAGAAAATATAAACGCCCCTTGGAAGAGTGGTGGAGATCGCAGTGGAATAAAAAGACAATATCAATGCCCTTTGGAATAGTGGTGGTGGTCGCAATGGTATAAAAAGATAATATCAATGCCACTTGGAAGAGTGGTGGAGGTCGTAGTGGAATAAAAAGACAATATCAATGCCGCTTGGAAGAGTGGTGTGAGTCGCAGTGGATTAAAAAGACAATATCAATGCCCCGTGGAAGGGACGTGAAGGTCACAGTAGCTTAACAAGACAGTTTTAATGCCCCTTGGAAAAAACGTGGAGCTCAGAGTGGTTTAACAAGATGGTTTAAATGCCCCATGATGAGATGTGGAGGTCTCAGCAGCTTAACAAGATGGTTTTAATGCCCCTTGGAAGAGTGGTGGAGGTCGCAGTGGAATAGAAAGACAATATCAATGCCCCTTGGAAGAGTGGTGGAGGTCGCAGTGCAATAAAAAGACAATATCAATGCCCCTTGGAAGAGTGGTGGAGGTTGCAGTGGAATAAAAAGACACTATCAATGCCCCGTGGAAGAGACGTGGAGGTCAAAGTAGCTTAACAAGACGGTTTTAATGCCCCTTGGAAAAGTGGTGGAGGTCAGAGTGGTTTAACAAGACGTTTTTAATGCCCCTTGGATGAGACGTGGAGGTCACAGTAGCTTAACGAGGCGGTTTTAATGCCCCTTGGAAGAGACGTGGAGTTTAGAGTGGTTTAACAAGACAGTTTTAATGCCCCTTGGACGAGAAGTGGAGGTATCATTAGCTTAACAAGACCGTTTTAATGCCCCTTGGAAGAGTGGTGGAGGTTGCAGTGGAATAGAAAAACAGTATCAATGCCCCTTGGAAGAGTGGTGGAGGTCGCAGTGGAATAAAAAGACAATATCAATGCCCCTTGGAAGAGTGGTGGAGGTCACAATGGTATAAAAAGACAATATCAATGCCCCTTGGAAGAGTGGTGGAGGTCGCAGTGGAATAAAAAGACAATATCAATGCCCCTTGGAAGAGTGGTGGAGGTCGCAGTGGAATAAAAAGACATTATTAATGCCCTGTGGAAGAGACGTGGAGGTTACAGTAGCTTAACAAGAGGGTTTTAATGCCCCTTGGTAGAGACGTGGAGTTCAGAGTGGTTAAACAAGACGGTTTTAATGCCCCTTGGATGAGATGTGGAGGTTAGAGTAGCTTAACAAGACGGTTTTAATGCCCCTTGGAAGAGAGGTGGAGGTCGCAGTGGAATAGAAAGACAATATCAATGCCCATTGGAAGAGTTGTGGAGGTCGCAGTGGAATAAAAAGACAATATCAATGTCCCTTGGAAGAGTGGTGGCGGTCGCAGTGGAATAAAAAGACAATATCAATGCCCCTTGGAAGAGTGGAGGAGGTCGAAGTGGAAGAGAAAGACAATATCAATGCCCATTGGAAGAGTGGTGGAGATCTCAGTGGAATAAAAAGACAATATCAATGCCCCTTGGAAGAGTGGTGGAGGTCGCAGTGGAATAAAAAGACAATATCAATGACCCTTGGAAGAGTGGTGGAGGTCGCAGTGGAATAAAAAGACAATATCAATGCCCCTTGGAAGAGTGGTGGAGGTCACAGTAGCTTAACAAAACGGTTTTAATGCCCCTTGGAAGAGAAGTGGAGGTTAGAGTAGATTAACAAGACGGTTTTAATGCCCCTTGGAAGAGTGGTGGAGGTCAGAGTGGTTTAACAAGATGGTTTTAATGCCCCTTGGAAGAGATGTGGAGGTTACAATTGCTTAACAAGACAGTTTTAATGTACCTTGGAAGAGTGGTGGAAGTCGCAGTGGAATAGAAAAACAATATCATTGCCCCTTGGAAGAGTGGTGGAGGTCGCAGTGGAATAAAAAGACAATATCAATGCCCCTTGGAAGAATGGTGGAGGTCGCAGAGGAATAAAAAGACAATATCAATGCCCCTTGCAAGAGTGGTGGAGGTCGCAGAGGAATAAAAAGACAATATCAATGCCCCGTGGAGCAGACGTGGAGGTCACAGTAGCTTAGCAAGACGGTTTTAATGCCCCTTGGAGGAGTGGTGAAGCTTAGAGTGGTATAATAAGACGGTTTTAATGCGCATTGGATGAGACGTGGAGGTCACAGTTACTTAACAAGACGGTTTTAATGCCCCTTGGAAAAGAGGTGGAGGTCGCAGTGGAATAGAAAGACAATACCAATGCCCCTTGGAAGAGTGGTGGAGGTCGCAGTGGAATAAAAAGACATTATCAATGCCCCTTGGAAGAGTGGTGGAGGTCGCAGTGGAATAAAAAGACAATATCAATGCCCCTTGGAAGAGTGGTGGAGGTCGCAGTGGAATAAAAAGACAATATCAATGCCCCTTGGAAGAGTGGTGGAGGTCGCAGTGGAATAAAAAGACAATATCAATGCCCCATGGAAGAGACATGGAGGTCACAGTAGCTTAACAAAACCGTTTTAATGCCCCTTGGAAGAGAATTGGAGGTTAGAGTTGATTAACAAGACGGTTTTAATGCCCCTTGGAAGAATGGTGGAGGTCGCAGAGGAATAAAAAGACAATATCAATGCCCCTTGGAAGAGTGGTGGAGGTCGCAGTGGAATAAAAAGACAATATCAATGACCCGTGGAACAGACGTGGAGGTCACAGTAGCTTAGCAAGACGGTTTTAATGCCCCTTGGAGAAGTGGTGAAGCTTAGAGTGGTATAATAAGACGGTTTTAATGCGCGTTGGATGAGACGTGGAGGTCACAGTTACTTAACAAGACGGTTTTAATGCCCCTTGGAAGAGAGGTGCAGGTCGCAGTGGAATAGAAAGACAATATCAATGCCCATTGGAAGAGTGATGGAGGTCGCAGTGGAATAAAAAGACAATATCAATGCCCCTTGGAAGAGTGGTGGAGGTTGCAGTGGAATAAAAAGACAATATAAATGCCCCTTGGAAGAGTGGTGGAGGTCGCAGTGGAATAAAAAGACACTATCAATGCCCCTTGGAAGAGACGTGGAGGTCAAAGTAGCTTAACAAGACGGTTTTAATGCTACATGGAAGAGTGGTGGAGGTCAGAGTGGTTTAATAAGACGGTTTTAATGCGCGTTGAATGAGATGTGGAGTACACAGCAGCTTAACAAGACGGTTTTAATGCCCCCTGGAAGAGTGGTGGAGGTCGCCGTGGAATAGAAAGACAATACCATTGCCCCTTGGAAGAGTGGTGGAGGTTGCAGTGGAATAAAAAGACAATATCAATGCCCCTTGGAAGAGTGGTGGAGGTCGCAATGAAATAAAAAGACAATATCAATGCCCCTTGGAAGAGTGGTGGAGGTCGCAGTGGAATAAAAAGACAATATCAATGCCCCTTGGAAGAGTGGTGGAGGTCGCAGTGGAATAAAAAGACAATATCAATGCCCCTTGGAAGAGTGGTGGAGGTCGCAGTGGAATAAAAAGACATTATCAATGCCCCGTGGAAGAGACATGGTGGTCACAGTAGCATAACAAGTTGGTTTCAATGCCCCTTGGTGGAGACGTGGAGTTCAGAGTGGTTAAACAAGACGGTTTTAATGCCCCTTGGATGAGATGTTGAGGTCACAGTAGCTTAACAAGACGGTTTTAATGCCCCTTGGAAGAGTGGTGAAGGTCAGCGTGGTTTAACAAGATGGTTTTAATGCCACATGGAAGAGTGGTAGAGGTCAGAGTGGTTTAATAAGACGGTTTTAATGCGTGTTGGATGAGACGTGGAGGTCACAGTAGCTTAACAAGACGGTTTTAATGCCCCTTGGAAGAGTGGTGGAGGTCGCAGTGGAGTAAAAAGACAATATCAATGCCCCTTGGAAGAGTGGTTGAGGTTGCAGTGGAATGAAAAGACAATATCAATGCCCCTTGGAAGAGTGGTGGAGGTCGTAGTGGAAAAGAAAGACAATATCAATGCCACTTGGAAGAGTGGTGGAGGTCAGAGTGGTTTAACAAGACGGTTTTAATGACCGTTGGATGAGATGTGGAGGTCACTGTAGCTTTACAAGTTGGATTTAATGCCCCTTGGAAGAGTGGTGGATGTCGCAGTGGAATAGAAAGACAAAATCAATGCCCCTTGGAAGAGTGGTGGAAGTCGCAGTGGAATAGAAAGACAATATCAATGCCGCTTCGAAGAGTAGTGGGGATCGCAGTGGAATAAAAAGACAATATAAACGCCCCTTGGAAGAGTGGTGGAGATCGCAGTGGAATATAAAGACAATATCAATGCCCTTTGGAATAGTGGTGGTGGTCGCAATGGTATAAAAAGATAATATCAATGCCACTTGGAAGAGTGGTGGAGGTTGTAGTGGAATAAAAAGACAATATCAATGCCGCTTGGAAGAGTGGTGTAAGTCGCAGTGGATTAAAAAGACAATATCAATGCCCCGTGGAAGGGACGTGAAGGTCACAGTAGCTTAACAAGACAATTTTAATGCCCCTTGGAAAAAACGTGGAGCTTAGAGTGGATTAACAAGATGGTTTAAATGCCCCATGATGAGATGTGGAGGTCTCAGCAGCTTAACAAGACGGTTTTAATGTCCCTTGGAAGAGTGGTGGAGGTCGCAATGGAATAGAAAGACAATATCAATGCCCCTTGGAAGAGTGGTGGAGGTCGCAGTGCAATAAAAAGACAATATCAATGCCCCTTGGAAGAGTGGTGGAGGTTGCAGTGGAATAAAAAGACACTATCAATGCCCCGTGGAAGAGACGTGGAGATCAAAGTAGCTTAACAAGACGGTTTTAATGCCCCTTGGAAGAGTGGTGGAGGTCGCAGTGGAATAAAAAGACAATATAAATGCGCCTTGGAAGAGTGGTGGAGGTCGCAGTGGAATAAAAAGAAAATATCAATGCCCCGTGGAAGAGACGTGGAGGTCACAGTAGCTTAACAATACTGTTTTAATGCCCCTTGGAAGAGTGGTGGAGGTCAGAGTGGTTTAACAAGATTGTTTTAATGCCCCTTGGATGAGACGTGGAGGTCACAGTAGCTTAACGAGGCGGTTTTAATGCCCCTTGGAAGAGACGTGGAGTTTAGAGTGGTTTAACAAGACAGTTTTAATGCCCCTTGGACGAGAAGTGGAGGTAACATTAGCTTAACAAGACCGTTTTAATGCCCCTTGGAAGAGTGGTGGAGGTCGCAGTGGAATAGAAAAACAATATCAATGCCCTTTGGAAGAGTGGTGGAGGTCGCAGTGGAATAAAAAGACAATATCAATGCCCCTTGGAAGAGTGGTGGAGGTCGCAATGGTATAAAAAAACAATATCAATGCCCCTTGGAAGAGTGGTGGAGGTCGCAGTGGAATAAAAAGACAATATCAATGCCCCTTGGAAGAGTGGTGGAGGTCACAGTAGCTTAACAAAACGGTTTTAATGCCCCTTGGAAGAGAAGTGGAGGTTAGAGTAGATTAACAAGACGGTTTTAATGCCCCTTGGAAGAGTGGTGGAGGTCAGAGTGGTTTAACAAGATGGTTTTAATGCCCCTTGGAAGAGACGTGGAGGTTACAATTGCTTAACAAGACAGTTTTAATGTACCTTGGAAGAGTGGTGGAAGTCGCAGTGGAATAGAAAAACAATATCATTTCCCCTTGGAAGAGTGGTGGAGGTCGCAGTGGAATAAAAAGACAATATCAATGCCCCTTGGAAGAATGGTGGAGGTCACAGAGGAATAAAAAGACAATATTAATGCCCCTTGGAAGAGTGGTGGAGGTCGCAGAGGAATAAAAAGACAATATCAATGCCCCGTGGAACAGACGTGGAGGTCACAGTAGCTTAGCAAGACGGTTTTAATGCCCCTTGGAGGAGTGGTGAAGCTTAGAGTGGTATAATGGTATAATAAGACGGTTTTAATGCGCGTTGGATGAGACGTGGAGGTCACAGTTACTTAACAAGACGGTTTTAATGCCCCTTGGAAGAGAGGTGGAGGTCGCAGTGGAATAGAAAGACAATACCAATGCCCCTTGGAAGAGTGGTGGAGGTCGCAGTGGAATAAAAAGACATTATCAATGTCCCTTGGAAGAGTGGTGGAGGTCGCAGTGGCATAAAAAGACAATATCAATGCCCCTTGGAAGAGTGGTGGAGGTCGCAGTGGAATAAAAAGACAATATCAATGCCCCATGGAAGAGACATGGAGGTCACAGTAGCTTAACAAAACGGTTTTAATGCCCCTTGGAAGAGAATTGGAGGTTAGAGTAGATTAACAAGACGGTTTTAATGCCCCTTGGAAGAGTGGTGGAGATCAGAGTGGTTTAACAAGATGGTTTTTATGCCCCTTGGAAGAGACGTGGAGGTTACAATTGCTTAACAAGACAATATCAATGCCCCTTGGAAGAATGGTGGAGGTCGCAGAGGAATAAAAAGACAATATCAATGCCCCTTGGAAGAGTGGTGGAGGTCGCAATGGAATAAAAAGACAATATCAATGACCCGTGGAACAGACGTGGAGGTCACAGTAGCTTAGCAAGACGGTTTTAATGCCCCTTGGAGGAGTGGTGAAGCTTAGAGTGGTATAATAAGACGGTTTTAATGCGCGTTGGATGAGACGTGGAGGTCACAGTAACTTAACAAGACGGTTTTAATGCCCCTTGGAAGAGAGGTGCAGGTCGCAGTGGAATAGAAAGACAATATCAATGCCCATTGGAAGAGTGATGGAGGTCGCAGTGGAATAAAAAGACAATATCAATGCCCCTTGGAAGAGTGGTGGAGGTTGCAGTGGAATAAAAAGACAATACAAATGCCCCTTGGAAGAGTGGTGGAAGTCGCAGTGGAATAAAAAGACACTATCAATGCCCTTTGGAAGAGACGTGGAGGTCAAAGTAGCTTAACAAGACGGTTTTAATGCTACATGGAAGAGTGGTGGAGGTCAGAGTGGTTTAATAAGACGGTTTTAATGCGCGTTGAATGAGATGTGGAGTACACAGTAGCTTAACAAGACGGTTTTAATGCCCCCTGGAAGAGTGGTGGAAGTCGCCATGGAATAGAAAGACAATACCATTGCCCCTTGGAAGAGTGGTGGAGGTTGCAGTGGAATAAAAAGACAATATCAATGCCCCTTGGAAGAGTGGTGGAGGTCGCAATGGAATAAAAAGACAATATCAATGCCCCTTGGAAGAGTGGTGGAGGTCGCAGTGGAATATAAAGACAATATCAATGCCCCTTGGAAGAGTGGTGGAGGTCGCAGTGGAATAAAAAGACATTATCAATGCCCCGTGGAAGAGACATGGTGGTCACAGTAGCATAACAAGTTGGTTTCAATGCCCCTTGGTGGAGACGTGGAGTTCAGAGTGGTTAAACAAGACGGTTTTAATGCCCCTTGGATGAGATGTGGAGGTCACAGTAGCTTAACAAGACGGTTTTAATGCCCCTTGGAAGAGTGGTGAAGGTCAGCGTGGTTTAACAAGATGGTTTTAATGCCACATGGAAGAGTGGTAGAGGTCAGAGTGGTTTAATAAGACGGTTTTAATGCGTGTTGGATGAGACGTGGAGGTCACAGTAGCTTAACAAGACGGTTTTAATGCCCCTTGGAAGAGTGGTGGAGGTCGCAGTGGAGTAAAAAGACAATATCAATGCCCCTTGGAAGAGTGGTTGAGGTTGCAGTGGAATGAAAAGACAATATCAATGCCCCTTGGAAGAGTGGTGGAGGTCGTAGTGGAATAGAAAGACAATATCATTGCCACTTGGAAGATTGGTGGAGGTCAGAGTGGTTTAACAAGACGGTTTTAATGACCGTTGGATGAGATGTGGAGGTCACTGTAGCTTTACAAGTTGGATTTAATGCCCCTTGGAAGAGTTGTGGATGTCGCAGTGGAATAGAAAGACAAAATCAATGCCCCTTGGAAGAGTGGTGGAAGTCGCAGTGGAATAGAAAGACAATATCAATGCCCCTTCGAAGAGTAGTGGGGATCGCAGTGGAATAAAAAGACAATATAAACGCCCCTTGGAAGAGTGGTGGAGATCGCAGTGGAATATAAAGACAATATCAATGCCCTTTGGAATAGTGGTGGTGGTCGCAATGGTATAAAAAGATAATATCAATGCCACTTGGAAGAGTGGTGGAGGTTGTAGTGGAATAAAAAGACAATATCAATGCCGCTTGGAAGAGTGGTGTAAGTCGCAGTGGATTAAAAAGACAATATCAATGCCCGGTGGAAGGGACGTGAAGGTCACAGTAGCTTAACAAGACAGTTTTAATGCCCCTTGTAAAAAACGTGGAGCTCAGAATGGTTTAACAAGACGGTTTAAATGCCCCATGATGAGATGTGGAGGTCTCAGCAGCTTAACAAGACGGTTTTAATGCCCCTTGGAAGAGTGGTGGAGGTCGCAGTGGAATAGAAAGACAATATCAATGCCTCTTGGAAGAGTGGTGGAGGTCGCAGTGCAATAAAAAGACAATATCAATGCCCCTTGGAAGAGTGGTGGAGGTTGCAGTGGAATAAAAAGACACTATCAATGCCCCTTGGAAGAGACATGGAGGTCAAAGTAGCTTAACAAGACGGTTTTAATGCCCCTTGGAAGAGTGGTGGAGGTCGCAGTGGAATAAAAAGACAATATAAATGCGCCTTGGAAGAGTGGTGGAGGTCGCAGTGGAATAAAAAGAAAATATCAATGCCCCGTGGAAGAGACGTGGAGGTCACAGTAGCTTAACAATACTGTTTTAATGCCCATTGGAAGAGTGGTGGAGGTCAGAGTGGTTTAACAAGATTGTTTTAATGCCCCTTGGAAAAGTGGTGGAGGTCAGAGTGGTTTAACAAGACGTTTTTAATGCCCCTTGGATGAGACGTGGAGGTCACAGTAGCTTAACGAGGCGGTTTTAATGCCCCTTGGTAGAGACGTGGAGTTTAGAGTGGTTTAACAAGACAGTTTTAATGCCCCTTGGACGAGAAGTGGAGGTAACATTAGCTTAACAAGACCGTTTTAATGCCCCTTGGAAGAGTGGTGGAGGTCGCAGTGGAATAGAAAAACAATATCAATGCCCCTTGGAAGAGTGGTGGAGGTCGCAGTGGAATAAAAAGACAATATCAATGCCCCTTGGAAGAGTGGTGGAGGTCGCAATGGTATAAAAAAACAATATCAATGCCCCTTGGAAGAGTGGTGGAGGTCGCAGTGGAATAAAAAGACAATATCAATGCCCCTTGGAAGAGTGGTGGAGGTCGCAGTGGAATAAAAAGACATTATCAATGCCCCGTGGAAGAGACGTGGGGGTCACAGTAGCTTAACAAGAGGGTTTTAATGCCCCTTGGTAGAGACGTGGAGTTCAGAGTGGTTAAACAAGACGGTTTTAATGCCCCTTGGATGAGATGTAAAGGTTAGAGTAGCTTAACAAGACGGTTTTAATGCCCCTTGGAAGAGAGGTGGAGGTCGCAGTGGAATAGAAAGACAATATCAATGCCCATTGGAAGAGTGGTGGAGGTCGCAGTGGAATAAAAAGACAATATCAATGTCCCTTGGAAGAGTGGTGGCGGTCGCAGTGTAATAAAAAGACAATATCAATGCCCCTTGGAAGAGTGGTGGAGGTCGAAGTGGAAGCGAAAGACAGTATCAATGCCCATTGGAAGAGTGGTGGAGATCTCAGTGGAATAAAAAGACAATATCAATGCCCCTTGGAAGAGTGGTGGAGGTCGCA
Source organism: Phyllobates terribilis (assembly GCF_046119375.1). Taxonomy (NCBI): domain Eukaryota; kingdom Metazoa; phylum Chordata; class Amphibia; order Anura; family Dendrobatidae; genus Phyllobates; species Phyllobates terribilis. The sequence goes on from NW_027362762.1 coordinate 643,376,385, forward strand.
ATGGAATAAAAAGTTAATATCAATGACCCTTGGAAGAGTGTTGGAGGTCACAGTGGAATAAAAATACAATATCAATGACCCTTGGAAGAGTGGTGGAGGTCGCAGTGGAATAAAAAGACAATATCAATGCCCCTTGGAAGAGTGGTGGAGGTCGCAGTGGAATAAAAAGACAATATCAATGCACCGTGGAAGGGACATGGAGGTCACAGTAGCTTAACAAAACGGTTTTAATGCCCCTTGGAAGAGAAGTGGAGGTTAGAGTAGCTTAACAAGACGGTTTTAATAACCCTTGGAAGAGTGGTGGAGGGCAGTGTGGTTTAACAAGATGGTTTCAATGCCCCTTGGAAGAGACGTGGAGGTTACAATTGCTTAACAAGACAGTTTTAATGTACCTTGGAAGAGTGGTGGAAGTCGCAGTGGAATAGAAAAACAATATCAATGCCCCTTGGAAGAGTGGTGGAGGTCGCAGTGGAATAAAAAGACAATATCAATGCCCCTTGGAAGAGTGGTGGAGGTCGCAGAGGAATAAAAAGACAATATCAATGCCCCTTGGAAGAGTGGTGGAGGTCGCATTTGAATAAAAAGATAATATCAATGCCCCGTGGAACAGACGTGGAGGTCACAGTAGCTTAGCAAGACGGTTTTAATGCCCCTTGGATGAGTGGTGAAGCTTAGAGTGGTTTAATAAGACGGTTTTAATGCGCGTTGGATGAGACGTGGAGGTCACAGTTACTTAACAAGACGGTTTTAATGCCCCTTGGAAGAGAGGTGGAGGTCGCAGTGGAATAAAAAGACAATATCCATGCCCCTTGGAAGAGTGGTGGAGGTTGCAGTGGAAGAAAAAAACTATATCAATGCCCCTTGGAAGAGTGGTGGAGGTCGTAGTGGAATAGAAAGACAATATCAATGCTCCTTGGAAGAGTGGTGGAGGTCGCAGTGGAATAAAAAGACAATATCAATGCCCCTTGGAGGAGTGGCGGAGGTCGCAGTGGAATAAAAAGACAATATCAAAGCCCCGTGGAAGAGACATGGAGGTCACAGTAGCTTAACAAGACGGTTTTAATGCCCCTTGGAAGAGTGGTGAAGGTCAGAGTGGTTTATCAAGATGGTTTTAATGCCACATGGAAGAGTGGTGCAGGTCAGAGTAGTTTAATAGGACGGTTTTAATACGGGTTGAATGAGACGTGGAGTACACAGTAGCTTAACAAGACGGTTTTAATGCCCCTTGGAAAAGTGGTGGAGGTCGCCGTGGAATAGAAAGACAATACCAATGCCCCTTGGAAGAGTGGTAGAGGACGCAGTGGAGTAAAAAGACAATATCAATGCCCCTTGGAAGAATGGTGGAGGTCGCAGTGGAATGAAAATACAATATCAATGCCCCTTGGAAGAGTGGTGGAGGTCGTAGTGGAATAGAACGACAATATCAATGCCCCTTGGAAGAGTGGTGGAGGTCAGAGTGGCTTAACAAGACGGTTTTAATGCCCGTTGGATGAGATGTGGAGGTCACTGTAGCTTTACAAGATGGTTTAAATGCCCCTTGGAAGAGAGGTGGAGGTTGCAGTGGAATAGAAAGACAATATCAATGCCCCTTGGAAGAGTGGTGGACGTTGCAGTGGAATAAATAGACAATATAAATGCCCCTTGGAAGAGTGGCGGAAGTCGCAGTGGAATAGAAAGACAATATCATTGCCCCTTCGAAGAGTGGTGGAGATCGCAGTGGAATAAAAAGGCAATATTAATGCCCCTTGGAAGAGTGGTGGAGATCGCAGTGGAATAAAAAGACAATATCAATGCCCCTTGGAAGAGTGGTGGAGGTCGCAGTGGAATTAAAAGACACTATCAATGCCCCGTGGAAGAGACGTGGAGGTCAAAGTAGCTTAACAAGACGTTTTTAATGACCCTTGGAAGAGTGGTAGAGTTCAGAGTGGTTTAACAAGATGGTTTAAATGCCCCTTGGATGAGATGTGGAGGTCACAGTAGCTTAACAAGATGGTTTTAATGCCCCTTGGAAGAGTGGTGGAGGTCGCAGTGGAATAGAAAGACAATATCAATGCCCCTTGGAAGAGTGGTGGAGGTCGCAGTGGAATAAAAAGACAATATCAATGCCCCTTGGAAGAGTGGTGGAGGTCGCAGTGGAATAAAAAGACAATATCAATGCCCCTTGGAAGAGTGGTGGAGGTCGCAGTGGAATAAAAAGACACTATCAATGCCCCGTGGAAGAGACGTGGAGGTCAAAGTAGCTTAACAAGACGTTTTTAATGACCCTTGGAAGAGTGGTGGAGGTCGCAGTGGAATAAAAAGACAATATCAATGCAACTTGAAAGAGTGGTGGAGGTCGCAGTGGAATAAAAAGACAATATCAATGCCCCATGGAAGAGACATGGAGGTCACTGTAGCTTAAGAAGACAGTTTTACTGCCCCTTGGAAGAGTGGTGGAGGTCAGAGTGGTTTAACAAGATGGTTTTAATGCCCCTTGGAAGAGTGGTGGAGATAATAGTGGTTTAACAAGATGGTTTTAATGCCCCTTGGATGAGACGTGGAGGTCACAGTAGCTTAACGAGGCGGTATTAATGCCCCTTGGAAGAGATGTGGAGTTCAGAGTGGTTTATCAAGATGGTTTTAATGCCCCTTGGACGAGAAGTGGAGGTAACAGTAGCTTAACAAGATGGTTTTAATGCCCCTTGGAAGAGTGGTGGAGGTCGCAGTGGAATAAAAAAACAATATCCATGCCCCTTGGAAGAGTGGTGGAGGTTGCAGTGGAATAAAAAGACTATATCAATGCCCCTTGGAAGAGTGGTGGAGGTCGTAGTGGAATAGAAAGACAATATCAATGCTCCTTGGAAGAGTGGTGGAGGTCGCAGTGGAATAAAAAGACAATATCAATGCCCCTTGGAGGAGTGGCGGAGGTCGCAGTGGAATAAAAAGACAATATCAAAGCCCCGTGGAAGAGACATGGAGGTCACAGTAGCTTAACAAGACGGTTTTAATGCCCCTTGGAAGAGTGGTGAAGGTCAGAGTGGTTTATCAAGATGGTTTTAATGCCACATGGAAGAGTGGTGCAGGTCAGAGTAGTTTAATAGGACGGTTTTAATACGGGTTGAATGAGACGTGGAGTACACAGTAGCTTAACAAGACGGTTTTAATGCCCCTTGGAAAAGTGGTGGAGGTCGCCGTGGAATAGAAAGACAATACCAATGCCCCTTGGAAGAGTGGTAGAGGACGCAGTGGAGTAAAAAGACAATATCAATGCCCCTTGGAAGAATGGTGGAGGTCGCAGTGGAATGAAAATACAATATCAATGCCCCTTGGAAGAGTGGTGGAGGTCGTAGTGGAATAGAACGACAATATCAATGCCCCTTGGAAGAGTGGTGGAGGTCAGAGTGGCTTAACAAGACGGTTTTAATGCCCGTTGGATGAGATGTGGAGGTCACTGTAGCTTTACAAGATGGTTTAAATGCCCCTTGGAAGAGAGGTGGAGGTTGCAGTGGAATAGAAAGACAATATCAATGCCCCTTGGAAGAGTGGTGGACGTTGCAGTGGAATAAATAGACAATATAAATGCCCCTTGGAAGAGTGGCGGAAGTCGCAGTGGAATAGAAAGACAATATCATTGCCCCTTCGAAGAGTGGTGGAGATCGCAGTGGAATAAAAAGGCAATATTAATGCCCCTTGGAAGAGTGGTGGAGATCGCAGTGGAATAAAAAGACAATATCAATGCCCCTTGGAAGAGTGGTGGAGGTCGCAGTGGAATTAAAAGACACTATCAATGCCCCGTGGAAGAGACGTGGAGGTCAAAGTAGCTTAACAAGACGTTTTTAATGACCCTTGGAAGAGTGGTAGAGTTCAGAGTGGTTTAACAAGATGGTTTAAATGCCCCTTGGATGAGATGTGGAGGTCACAGTAGCTTAACAAGATGGTTTTAATGCCCCTTGGAAGAGTGGTGGAGGTCGCAGTGGAATAGAAAGACAATATCAATGCCCCTTGGAAGAGTGGTGGAGGTCGCAGTGGAATAAAAAGACAATATCAATGCCCCTTGGAAGAGTGGTGGAGGTCGCAGTGGAATAAAAAGACAATATCAATGCCCCTTGGAAGAGTGGTGGAGGTCGCAGTGGAATAAAAAGACACTATCAATGCCCCGTGGAAGAGACGTGGAGGTCAAAGTAGCTTAACAAGACGTTTTTAATGACCCTTGGAAGAGTGGTGGAGGTCGCAGTGGAATAAAAAGACAATATCAATGCAACTTGAAAGAGTGGTGGAGGTCGCAGTGGAATAAAAAGACAATATCAATGCCCCATGGAAGAGACATGGAGGTCACTGTAGCTTAAGAAGACAGTTTTACTGCCCCTTGGAAGAGTGGTGGAGGTCAGAGTGGTTTAACAAGATGGTTTTAATGCCCCTTGGAAGAGTGGTGGAGATAATAGTGGTTTAACAAGATGGTTTTAATGCCCCTTGGATGAGACGTGGAGGTCACAGTAGCTTAACGAGGCGGTATTAATGCCCCTTGGAAGAGATGTGGAGTTCAGAGTGGTTTATCAAGATGGTTTTAATGCCCCTTGGACGAGAAGTGGAGGTAACAGTAGCTTAACAAGATGGTTTTAATGCCCCTTGGAAGAGTGGTGGAGGTCGCAGTGGAATAGAAAAACAATATCAATGCCCCTTGGAAGAATGGTGGAGGTTGCAGTGGAATAAAAAGACAATATCAATGCCCCTTGGAAGAGTGGTGGAGGTCGCAGTGGAATAAAAAGACATTATCAATGCCCCGTGGAAGAGACGTGGAGGTCACAGTAGCTTAACAAGATGGTTTTAATGCCCCTTGGTAGAGACGTGGAGTTCAGCGTCGTTTAACAAGATGGTTTTAATGCCCCTTGGATGAGATGTGGAGGTCACAGTAGCTTAACAAGATGGTTTTAATGCCCCTTGGAAGAGTGGTGGAGGTCGCAGTGGAATAGAAAGACAATATCACTGCCCCTTCGAAGAGTGGTGGAGGTCGCAGTTGAATAAAAAGACAATATCAATGCCCCTTGGAAGAGTGGTGGAGGTCACAGTGGAATAAAAAGACAATATCAATGCCCCTTGGAAGAGTGGTGGAGATCTCAGTGGAATAAAAAGACAATATCAATGCCCCTTGGAAGAGTGGTGGAGGTCGCAGTGGAATAAAAAGACAATATCAATGCCCCTTGGAAGAGTGGTGGAGGTCGCAGTGGAATATAAAGACAATATTAATGCCCCTTGGAAGAGTGGTGGAGGTCGCAGTGGAATAAAAAGACACTATCAATGCCCCGTGGAAGAGACGTGGAGGTCAAAGTAGCTTAAGAAGACGTTTTTAATGCCCCTTGGAAGAGAAGTGGAGTTCAGAGTCATTTAAGAGACGGTTTTAATGCCCCTTGGATGAGACGTGGAGGTCACAGTAGCTTAACAAGACGGTTTTAATGCCCCTTGGAAGAGTGGTGGAGGTCGCAGTGGAATAGAAAGACAATATCAATGCCCCTTGGAAGAGTGGTGGAGGTCGCAGTGGAATAAAAAGACAATATCAATGCCCCTTGGAAGAGTGGTGGAGATCGCAGTGGAATAAAAAGACAATATCAATGCCCCTTGGAAGAGTGGTGGAGGTCGCAGTGGAATAAAAAGACACTATCAATGCCCCGTGGAAGAGACGTGGAGGTCAAAGTAACTTAACAAGATGTTTTTAATGACCCTTGGAAGAGTGGTGGAGGTCGCAGTGGAATAAAAAGACAATATCAATGCCCCTTGGAAGAGTGGTGGAGGTTGCAGTGGAATAAAAAGACAATTTCAATGCCCCGTGGAAGAGACATGGAGGTCACAGAAGCTTAAGAAGACAGTTTTACTGCCCCTTGGAATAGTGGTGGAGGTCAGAGTGGTTTAACAAGATGGTTTTAATGCCCCTTGGAAGAGTGGTGGAGGTCATAGTGGTTTATCAAGATGGTTTTAATGCCCCTTGGATGAGACGTGGAGGTCACAGTAGCTTAACGAGGCGGTATTAATGCCCCTTGGAAGAGATGTGGAGTTCAGAGTGGTTTAACAAGATGGTTTTAATGCCCCTTGGACGAGAAGTGGAGGTAACAGTAGCTTAACAAGATGGTTTAATGCCCCTTGGAAGAGTGGTGGTGGTCGCAGTGGAATAGAAAAACAATATCAATGCCCCTTGGAAGAATGGTGGAGGTCGCAGTGGAATAAAAAGACAATATCAATGCCCCTTGGAAGAGTGGTGGAGGTCGCAGTGGAATAAAAAGACAATATCAATGCCCCTTGGAAGAGTGGTGGAGGTTGCAGTGGAATAAAAAGACAATATCAATGCCCCTTGGAAGAGTGGTGGAGGTCGCAGTGGAATAAAAAGACATTATCAATGCCCCGTGGAAGAGACGTGGAGGTCACAGTAACATAGTAACATAGTTTGTAAAGCCGAATAAAGACTTGCGTCCATCAAGTTCGACCTGTTAGTTCTGTAATTGCTAAAGTTGATCCAGAGGAGGGCAAAAACCCCAAATGATTTGGCCAATCTTCACCTGAGGAAAAATTCCCTCCCGACTCTGAAACCAGCAGTCAGAATAAATCCCTGTATCAACCTACTATTTTATTTTATTTTTAAGTATATGCTGAAATCTGCCTGGTATCTAGAAATGCATCCAGTCCCCGCTTGAACTGGTGTAGTGAATCCGACATTACCGTCTCCTCACTCAGTGAATTCCATATTCTCACTGCTCTTACCGTAAAGAACCCCTTCCTATGCTGGTGCTGAAACCTTTTCTCTTCCAGTCTTAGTGAGTGCCCTCTTGTTACCGTAATATCCCTCCTTTTGAACAAATCCCGGGCAAGATCTCTATACTGTCCCCTAACATATTTGTACACATTTATTATGTCCCCCCTCAACCTTCTCTTTTCCAGGCTGAATAGTCCTAGTTTTGCCAACCTCTCTGGGTATTGCAGTCCCTCCATTCCCTTTATTAATTTTGTTGCCCTCCTTTGTACCTTTTCAAGCTCGTTTATATCCTTTCTATATATTGGGGCCCATAACTGAGCACAGTATTCCAAGTGTGGTCTGACCAGTGCTTTGTACAGTGGAAGAACAATGTTCTCATCCTTTGCAGCTATACCTCTTCTGATACATCCCATTACCCTGTTTGCCCTTACAGCAGCGGCCTGACTTTGGGCACTCCAATTTAGTTTGCTATCAATCAAGATGCCCAAGTCCTTCTCCATCTCTGAATTCCCCAATGATTTCCCATTCAGTGAGTACTGGTGACTTCCATTTTTCCTTCCCATATGTATGACCTTACATTTCTCCTCGTTAAACCTCATTTGCCATTTAATGCTCCACCTACCCAGCTTATCCAAATCCCTCTGTAGGTCTGCACTGTCCTCATTTGTATTAATTGTTTTACATAACTTTGTGTCATCTGCAAATATTTATATTTTACTATTTATCCCGTTGACTATGTCGTTAATAAAGATATTAAATAACATTGGGCCTAGTACAGACCCCTGTGGTACCCCACTAGTGACGCTTACCCAATCTGAGTATATTCCATTTATAACCACCCTCTGCCTTCTATCCTTTAGCCAGTTAGCTACCCACTTGCAGACATTTTCCCCCAGCCCCATCATTCTCATTTTGTATACCAACCTATTATGTGGCACGCTATCGAACGCTTTTGAGAAGTCGAGATACACGACATCCACTGGTTCCCCCTGATCTACTCGAGAGCTAACCTCCTCGTAAAAGTCAATCAGGTTTGTTTGGCAGGAGCGATTCCTCATGAATCCATGTTGGTTCGGGATTAAAAGATTATTAGCATCAAGATGCTCCGTAATTGCCTCTTTAATGAAGCTTTCAAAAATTTTGCCCACAACGGACGTCAGACTCACCGGCCGATAGTTTCCGGCGTCACTTTTTGCTCCCTTTTTGAATATTGGCACTACATTCGCCTGTCGCCAATCAAGTGGCACAGACCCAGTCTCAACAGAGTCCTTAAATATAAGATATAACGGTCTGTCTATCACATTACTTAGTTCCCTTAGTACCCGTGGGTGTATGCCATCAGGTCCTGGTGATTTGTTTATTTTAATGTTACTGAGGCGTTTCTGTACCCCAGCTTGGGTTAGATTTGTCATACTTAGTGGAGGATTAAGTTTGTCACTTCTCATTTCTCCTGTTAGTTCGATTTCCTTTGAGAAAGTTGTCGAAAAAAAATTATTTAATAGATTAGCTTTATCCTCATCTTTCTCTATGATTTTGCCTTCCTCACTTTTTATCGGTCCAATATTATCCGATTTAATCCTTTTACTATTTATATACATAAAGAACAGCTTGGGATTTGATCTACTTTCCCTAGCAATACGTTTCTCTGTTTCCTCCTTCGCTATTTTTATTTGTTTTTTGCTGGTTCTCGTTTTTTCCTTGTAACACATTAGTGCCTCCTTACTGTTTTCCTGTTTTAATCTCTTGAATGCCTCTTTTTTGCTATTTAACGCCCCTTTTACGTTCTTGTTCAACCATATTGGTTTCCTCTTATTTCTGGCCCTTTTATTCCCATACGGTATATACCTCTCGCACTGAGTATTCAGAATTCTTTTGAAGGTTTCCCATTTACTATTCGTATTCCTTTGATTAAGAATTTTGTCCCAGTCAATAAGTTGAAGGCTTTCTTTCAGCTGATCAAACTTCGCCCTCCTAAAGTTTAATGTTTTTGTTGTTCCCTTATTGATAACCCTACTGAAGGGCATTTTGAAGTCGATAATATTATGGTCGCTATTACCTAGGTGCCCCCCTATCTGTACCTCAGTTATTCTATCAGGCCTATTAGTCAATATTAAGTCCAACACGGCCTTCCCTCTCGTTGGTTCCTGCACTAGTTGGGAGAGATAATTATCCTTAATATTTGTCAAGAACCTTTTTCCTTTCTGAGATCTACAGGTTTCTGTTTCCCAGTCAATATCCGGGTAGTTGAAATCCCCCATTACAATCACTTCATTATGTTTTGCTACTTTGTCTATTTGTCCTAATAGCAGATTCTCATTCTCCTCTGTTATATTTGGTGGCTTATAGCAGACCCCCAGTAATATTTTATTATTATTTTTAGTTCCCTCTATCTCTACCCACATGGACTCGACCCCCTCTTCTCCCTCTCCTATATCTTCCCTTAGTCTGGGTTTTAGACATGACTTTACACATATCCAGTGGTAGTGTAGCGTAGTTTCCCATCATACGAAGGTGACCTTGTTGTGGTTGATGGGCACACATAAATTGGCCAAATTATGCGCAAAAAACCTTCATTTTTCAAAGTGACATTAGTCCAGATACAATATTTCTTATATTTTCATGTATGGAGTGCCGAAGTTCTTTTTGCAATTGAGATTACTTTTTTCTTCAGAGCACCCGAATAGACCAGTGAGCGACCCCTCTCTTTTTTCTATTAATCATTTTTGGGATCCCGCTCCTGGAGCATTGCAGCAGGTACGTGTTCACACTATTAGAAGTTTGACAGCCTTTTTTCTGACCATGTGTCCCTCCCATTCAGTCACAGGTGGTTTTAACTAGCTCTACCAGCCCATACATTGTAGGTTAAAAGCCCAAGCAGAGACATATTATCCATACAGGCTTACAGCCCAAGAGTGGCATATCCAGTGGTAGTGTAGCGTAGTTTCCCATCATACGAAGGTGACCTTGTCGTGGTTGATGGGCACACATAAATTGGCCAAATTATGCGCAAAAAACCTTCATTTTTCAAAGTGACATTAGTCCAGATACAATATTTCTTATATTTTCATGTATGGAGTGCCGAAGTTCTTTTTGCAATTGAGATTACTTTTTTCTTCAGAGCACCCGAATAGACCAGAGAGCGACCCCTCTCTTTTTTCTATTAATCATTTTTGGGATCCTGCTCCTGGAGCATTGCAGCAGGTACGTGTTCACACTATTAGAAGTTTGACAGCCTTTTTTCTGACCATGTGTCCCTCCCATTCAGTCACAGGTGGTTTTAACTAGCTCTACCAGCCCATACATTGTAGGTTAAAAGCCCAAGCAGAGACATATTGTCCATACAGGCTTACAGCCCAAGAGTGGCATATCCAGTGGTAGTGTAGCGTAGTTTCCCATCATACGAAGGTGACCTTGTCGTGGTTGATGGGCACACATAAATTTGGCCAAATTATGCGCAAAAAACCTTCATTTTTCAAAGTGACATTAGTCCAGATACAATATTTCTTATATTTTCATGTATGGAGTGCCGAAGTTCTTTTTGCAATTGAGATTACTTTTTTCTTCAGAGCACCCGAATAGACCAGTGAGCGACCCCTCTCTTTTTTCTATTAATCATTTTTGGGATCCCGCTCCTGGAGCATTGCAGCAGGTACGTGTTCACACTATTAGAAGTTTGACAGCCTTTTTTCTGACCATGTGTCCCTCCCATTCAGTCACAGGTGGTTTTAACTAGCTCTACCAGCCCATACATTGTAGGTTAAAAGCCCAAGCAGAGACATATTGTGCATACAGGCTTACAGCCCAAGAGTGGCATATCCAGTGGTAGTGTAGCGTAGTTTCCCATCATACGAAGGTGACCTTGTCGTGGTTGATGGGCACACATAAATTGGCCAAATTATGCGCAAAAAACCTTCATTTTTCAAAGTGACATTAGTCCAGATACAATATTTCTTATATTTTCATGTATGGAGTGCCGAAGTTCTTTTTGCAATTGAGATTACTTTTTTCTTCAGAGCACCCGAATAGACCAGTGAGCGACCCCTCTCTTTTTTCTATTAATCATTTTTGGGATCCCGCTCCTGGAGCATTGCAGCAGGTACGTGTTCACACTATTAGAAGTTTGACAGCCTTTTTTCTGACCATGTGTCCCTCCCATTCAGTCACAGGTGGTTTTAACTAGCTCTACCAGCCCATACATTGTAGGCTAAAAGCCCAAGCAGAGACATATTGTCCATACAGGCTTACAGCCCAAGAGTGGCATATCCAGTGGTAGTGTAGCGTAGTTTCCCATCATATGAAGGTGACCTTGTCGTGGTTGATGGGCACACATAAATTGGTCAAATTATGCGCAAAAAACCTTCATTTTTCAAAGTGACATTAGTCCAGATACAATATTTCTTATATTTTCATGTATGGAGTGCCGAAGTTCTTTTTGCAATTGAGATTACTTTTTTCTTCAGAGCACCCGAATAGACCAGTGAGCGACCCCTCTCTTTTTTCTATTAATCATTTTTGGGATCCCGCTCCTGGAGCATTGCAGCAGGTACGTGTTCACACTATTAGAAGTTTGACAGCCTTTTTTCTGACCATGTGTCCCTCCCATTCAGTCACAGGTGGTTTTAACTAGCTCTACCAGCCCATACATTGTAGGTTAAAAGCCCAAGCAGAGACATATTGTCCATACAGGCTTACAGCCCAAGAGTGGCATATCCAGTGGTAGTGTAGCGTAGTTTCCCATCATACGAAGGTGACCTTGTCGTGGTTGATGGGCACACATAAATTGGTCAAATTATGCGCAAAAAACCTTCATTTTTCAAAGTGACATTAGTCCAGATACAATATTTCTTATATTTTCATGTATGGAGTGCCGAAGTTCTTTTTGCAGTTGAGATTACTTTTTTCTTCAGAGCACCCGAATAGACCAGTGAGCGACCCCTCTCTTTTTTCTATTAATCATTTTTGGGATCCCGCTCCTGGAGCATTGCAGCAGGTACGTGTTCACACTATTAGACGTTTGACAGCCTTTTTTCTGACCATGTGTCCCTCCCATTCAGTCACAGGTGGTTTTAACTAGCTCTACCAGCCCATACATTGTAGGTTAAAAGCCCAAGCAGAGACATATTGTCCATACAGGCTTACAGCCCAAGAGTGGCATATCCAGTGGTAGTGTAGCGTAGTTTCCCATCATACGAAGGTGACCTTGTCGTGGTTGATGGGCACACATAAATTGGCCAAATTATGCGCAAAAAACCTTCATTTTTCAAAGTGACATTAGTCCAGATACAATATTTCTTATATTTTCATGTATGGAGTGCCGAAGTTCTTTTTGCAATTTACATATAAGCAGACTCCTCCGCCTTTCCCCTGTTTCCGGTCCCTTCTAAATAAACTATAATCTAATAAATTTACCGCCCAGTCGTAGCTATCGTCTAGCCAAGTCTCTGTTATACCTACGATGTCATACCTCTCCTCCGATATAAGCGCCTGCAGCTCATCCGCCTTATTGGTCAGGCTTCTTGCGTTGGTCAGCATGCAAGATAAAACTTTGGGTTTATTTAGCATCCTATTCTTCTCTAACGATCTAACTGTACTATCCCCACCCCCCTCTCCACCCTCATTATATTCACTTCTCCCCTTCCCCCTTGCTTGCCTCACATCCCACCTAGCTTAACAAGATGGTTTTAATGCCCCTTGGTAGAGACGTGGAGTTCAGAGTGGTTTAACAAGATGGTTTAAATGCCCCTTAGATGAGATGTGGAGGTCACAGTAGCTTAACAAGATGGTTTTAATGCCCCTTGGAAGAGTGGTGGAGGTCGCAGTTGAATAAAAAGACAATATCAATGCCCCGTGGAAGAGTGGTTGAGGTCGCAGTGGAATAAAAAGACAATATCAATGCCCCTTGGAAGAGTGGTGGAGGTCGCAGTGGAATAAAAAGGCAATATCAATGCCCCGTGTAAGAGACATGGAGGTCACAGTAGCTTAACTAGACGGTTTTAATGCCCCTTGGAAGAGAAGTGGAGTTCAGAGTGGTTTAAGAGACGGTTTTAATGCCCCTTGGATGAGACGTGGAGGTCACAGTAGCTTAACAAGATGGTTTTAATGCCCCTTGGAAGAGTGGTGGAGGTCACAGTGGAATAAAAAGACATTATCAATGCCCCGTGGAAGAGACGTGGGGGTCACAGTAGCTTAACAAGACGGTTTTAATGCCCCTTGGAAGAGACGTGGAGTACAGAGTGGTTTAACAAGATGGTTTTAATGCCCCTTGGATGAGTGGTGGAGGTTACAGTAGCTTAACAAGATGGTTTTAATGCCCCTTGGAAGTGTGGTGGAGGTCGCAGTGGAATAAAAAAACATTATCAATGCCCCTTGGAAGAGTGGAGGAGGTCACAGTGGAATAAAAAGACAATAACAATGGCACTTGGAAGAGTGGTGGAGGTCGCAGAGGAATAAAAAGACAATATCAATGCCCCGTGTGTTAGGGGGACGGTTGCAAACACTTTATTAAATAGGAACGCAACCGACCCCGGGGTCCGCGATGCAGCCTGGTGGACTGCTGCCCAACTCTTCCCGGGTGAGAAGGGAAGACAACCAACTAAAGATAACCCTTCCTTGTTAACTTCACACTGGACAGGGTATAGCGGTACGCTCTATTTCCGTTGACTGCACGGAGGGAGAGCGACCGGCGACGCACCTAACAAAACCTTAGCCCTTCGTGTTAAAGCACACGGAAGGGTAAGACGGTTCGCACAATCTCCAAGAACCGCAGGGAGACGTGCGACTGTGGGAACACCAGTAGCCCTGTCTTTGATACAGGCGCTATGCTATGGGGATTGGCGCTAAAGCGGTTCACACTATTCTCCAAGAACTGCAAGGAGACGTGTGACCGGACTATGAGCAGTAGCCCTGTCTACGGTACAGGCTCTACGCTATAGGAGACGGCGCTAGCGTGCGGGTGATTCCCGCCGGGTATTCGAGCACTCAGCCGGCGTGCTACCGGACTGAGCAAACCCGCTCTATTTAGCTCACAGGCAGCTCGGGGTGTAAGGCGAACCCCCTGGTTAGAGCCAGTCTGCGAGGCGAAGCTACCTGCCTAGCTAAAGCTATGGCTCTTTGAACCCGGCCTCTACCTGCCTAGCTAAAGCTATGACTCTTTGAGCCCGGAGTAAGCATGCACACACCACAAACAGCTAGCTCAAATGATCTGAGCGCGCCGCCATGTTTGTGGGCAGGCCTTTTAAAGATTAAGCCCTGCCCCACTGTCGCACCATTGTTGACGACACCCGTGACCAATCAGGCGGTGCCAGGTCACCGGGTCAGGTGGGTGCCAAACCACCAATCATGATCCGCCAGGTCACGGACATGCTCAGTGCGATGCATTTTAGACTTCGGCTGCAGTGACCTAGTCTCTCTCCGCAACCTGCGCTTCATGTTGCTAAGCACAAATACATGAGATACCACTTGTACCTCTCGTGCATTGTCTAGGTGTTGGGACTGACGGCGATGCTGTGCAGCATCAGCCTGGCTGAACCAGAATGGGAGACCACAGAATCCACTGATGATTCAGAACCCATTTCCGATCCAGCAAGCGCCCGGTGCCTAACATTATCCCCCCTTCTATCCTCCCCCTCCACTTGATGCTCATATTCCTCAATGAGCAGGGGGGCATGAATGTGGTCCACAGGCTCCCAGGAGCGATCCTCAGACCCATGACCTCTCCAGTGTACGAGGTAAAATTTTTTCCCCCGAACCATCTTAGACCCCACAATCGCCTGTACCTCAAAATCATCACCCCTGGTGTCTGGAGCAGATTGGGGTTCCGAAAATTTGGTCAGACGAACCGGCTTGAGAAGCGACACATGAAAGTTGTCGTGAATCCTCATGTGTCGAGGTAATTGTAACCGGTACACTACGGGGTTTATTTGGGCCAGGATTCAGAAAGGACCAATAAAACGGGGAGCAAACTTAGCGGATTCCCCGCGTACCCTGATGTTGCGAGCGGCGAGGCACACTCTGTCGCCCGGGGAGAATACGGGGGCTGGACAACGATGAGCGTCAGCCGACTCTCTCATCCGATTCTTGGAAGCCAAAATAGCCTCCTGGGTATGATCCCAAACCTCCCGCGCCTCCTGAGCCCAATCTCTGACCCCAGGTTCCACAGAGGAAACCGGCATAGGAACCGGGACTCGCGGATGTTGGCCATTATTTAGGAGAAACGGAGTCTGACCCATGGAATCCGCCACTGCGTTGTTTAAGGCAAACTCTGCCCAGGTAAGCAATATCGACCAGTCATTCTGGTTGGCAGAAACGAAATGGCGCAAGTATGTCACCAGCGTCTGGTTAGTGCGTTCCACCAGACCATTGGTCTCTGGGTGATAAGCAGTGGAAAGATTTAGTTCAATGTCAAGCAAATTACACAATTCTCTCCAAAACCGGGAGGAAAACTGTGGTCCCCGATCACACACAATCCTATCAGGCATCCCGTGGAGACGGAAAACGTGACGAATGAACAACGATGCCAGAACCCGGGAGGAAGGAACCCTAGGCAGAGGGACCAGGTGAACCGTCTTAGAGAAATGGTCAGACACCACCCATATAACCGTGTTTCCCCGGACTTAGGCAACTCCACAATAAAATCCATCCCAACCAGCTCCCAAGGTCTATCCGCCACGGGTAACGGATGAAGAAGACCAGCCGGCTTCTAACGGGATGGTTTATTTCTCGCACAGGAGACACATGCTTGGACATACTCCTTAACGTCCTGGGGTAACCGAGGCCACCAATATGAGCGTTGGAGAAGCTCTGTGGTACCCTTGACCCCAAAATTACCTCCGATCTTAGAGGCATGTGCCCAGGACAGTACCTCGTTCTGTAAATTTGGTGGAACAAACATCCTCCTGGGAGGAACCTGATTTAGAGACACTGGAGCCAGCGTCCGCATACACTCAGGCGGAACAAAGAGCCTTGGCTCGTCCTCATCCTCAGCCATATCCATGGACCGGGACAAAGCGTCCGCCCGAGGGTTCTTCTCTCCTTTTAAGAAGTGAATGGATAAATTGAACCGAGAGAAGAAAAGAGACCACCTGGCCTGCCTCGGGTTAAGATGCTGCGCCGTCTGTAGGTATAACAGATTTTTGTGATCGGAATATACCACGAATGGATGCTTAGCTCCCTCCAAGAGGTACCTCCATTCTGAAAAAGCCATTTTAATGGCCAGCAATTCTTTGTCACCAATAGTATAATTCCTCTCTGCTGGAGAGAAGGTCTTGGAGAAGAAAAAACATGGTCTTGTCCGACCCTGTTCATTCTTTTGGGAGAGAACCGCTCCTGCTCTGACAGAAGAGGCATCAACCTCCAGGAAGAACGGCTTGTCCACATCCGGGCGATGGAGAATGGGAGCTCTAGCAAAGTAGGATTTAATCTCCCGGAATGCCTCGGATGTCTCCTGAGACCAGTCCTTGGGATTGGCACCCTTTCGGGTTAAAGCGGCTAAGGGAGCCACCAGGGTGGAAAAATGTGGTATGAACTGCCAGTAGTAGTTAATAAAGCCCATGAAGTGTTGTACCGCTTTAAGAGAATGGGGCTCCTGCCAGTTCTGTACCACCACCAACTTTTGTGGATCCATAGCCAATCCCTTACTGGAAATGATGTAGCCCAGGAACGGTAATGACTCTCGTTCAAATTGACAGTTCTCCAGCTTACAGTACAAGGAATTTGCTCGCAATCGCTCGAAAACCCTGCGAACATCCTCTCGGTGTGTGGAGAGGTCCGGGGAAAAAATGAGAATATCATCAAGATAGACTACCACGGAAGATAGTAGCAAATCCCGAAAGATATCGTTGACGAAATCTTGAAAAACCGCGGGGGCATTGCATAATCCGAAAGGCATGACGAGATACTCGTTATGGCCATGACGAGTGTTAAAGGCTGTTTTCCACTCGTCGCCCTCACGGATTCGCACCAGATTATATGCCCCTCGCAGGTCCAGTTTAGTGAAAATATGAGCCCCTCGCAACCTGTCAAACAGTTCAGAAATAAGGGGCAGAGGATATTTATTCTTGATGGTGATGGCATTTAATCCTCTGTAATCAATGCAGGGACACAAATCACCCCCTTTTTTCTGAACAAAGAAAAACCCCGCTCCCGCAGGAGAGACCGATTTTCTGATAAACCCCCGAGCCAGATTCTCTTTGATATAATCAGACATGGCCTGGGTCTCGGGTACAGACAGAGGGTGGACCCTACCGCGAGGAGGCTCAGTACCGGGGACCAGGTCAATAGGGCAGTCATACGGTCGGTAAGGAGGTAAAGTCTCAGCAGCCTTTTTAGAAAAGACTTCCGCAAAGCTCCAGTATTGCACAGGCAGAGCGGACAAGTCGGAAGGAGGCTCAGAGACTGCTCCTCGGGCAGCTATAACCATACACTGGAGCACACAGTCTTTACCCCAGGACGAAATTCTCCCTGTACACCAGTCAATGTGTGGAGAGTGATGGCGTAGCCAAGGAAGGCCCAATAACACCTCATCTAATCCCCCGGGGATAATAAGGAAGGAGATAATCTCCCGGTGACCCTGAGGAAACGACATGATGAGAGGAACAGACTGGTGGGTAATTTGTGTATCCAGCAGGGACCCATTGACCACCCTGATGTTCATTGGCCTAGGCAGTAAGTCCATAGGAATGGCATGCCTCTGGGCAAATGCTGCAGACAAAATGTTGTCATCAGCTCCAGAATCCACCCGCGCCTTGGCTGTGACCACAGTTGTTCCGAAGGACAACGTCACCTCATAAAGTAATTTGGAGGACGAGACCCCTGAATCTAACACACCCCCTCCAACAGCGGTTAGACACTCTCGTTTACCGACTGCTTGGAGACCTTATTAACGGGGTACTCCAGGGGACGTGTAAGTCGGGAATGAGGGGACTTAGACTTAGTCCGGGATATGTCCATAGCCTCAGGCTCCGGATTGGAAACCGCGGGTTTGGAGATAGGCCTAGAGAAAGCGGGTGTCAACCGAAACTGGGGTCTGGAAAGCTCCAGCTCTAACTTGCGTTCTGCATGACGCAGATCAATTCTGTTAGCAAGTGTAATTAACTCTTCCAGAGAGGTTGGAATCTCTCTGGTAGCTAGAGCATCTTTAATGTGCCCAGCCAGCCCCCTCCAAAACACCGGGATCAGAGACCGCTCCGGCCAATCCAGTTCAGCCGCGAAGGTTATGAACTGAATGGCATAATGGCTGGCGGTGACCGAACCTTGGGTCAACGCAAGCAGCTTAAGAGCCGTATCATGCGTGACCTGAGGCCCCAGAAAGACACTTTTTAAGGTCCTAAGAAAAAGACCTGCATTAGCCACAACCGGGTCATTCCGCTCCCACAGTGGAGTAGCCCACTCCAGAGCCCTGTGGGAGAGCAACGGGATAACATAACCCACTTTGGCTCTCTCGGAAGGAAATCGTGCCTCCATCATCTCCAAGTGAATGGAGCATAAATTTATAAAACCCCTGCAAAATTTATTGTCCCCAGAAAATTTCTCCGGGAGAGCAAAGCGGGGTAATGAAGCACTTGCAGCGGTGGCAGCCGAGTTTATCATGCTGGCTGCAAGAGAAGCCGCCTGGGTAGCTACTGCAGTGGTATCAGCAACCGGGACCGTTTGTTCCAGAGACCTGAGTCTGGTCTCCAGTTGCTGTATTTGACGCTGCAGCAGCTGGTTGTGGATGTTCGGCAAGACCCTGGCGCTCAGATACTGTTAAGGGGACGGTTGCAAACACTTTATTAAATAGGAACGCAACCGACCCCGGGGTCCGCGATGCAGCCTGGTGGACTGCTGCCGAACTCTTCCCGGGTGAGAAGGGAAGACAACCAACTAAAGATAACCCTTCCGTGTTAACTTCACACTGGACAGGGTATAGCGGTACGCTCTATCTCCGTTGACTGCACGGAGGAAGAGCGACCGGCGACGCACCTAACAAAACCTTAGCCCTTCGTGTTAAAGCACACGGAAGGGTAAGACGGTTCGCACAATCTCCAAGAACCGCAGGGAGACGTGCAACCGTGGGAACAGCAGTAGCCCTGTCTTTGATACAGGCACTACGCTATTGGGATTGGCGCTAAAGCGGTTCACACTATTCTCCAAGAACCGCAAGGAGACGTGTGACCGGACTATGAGCAGTAGCCCTGTCTACGGTACAGGCGCTACGCTATAGGAGACGGCGCTAGCGTGCGGGTGATTCCCGCCGGGTATTCGAGCACTCAGCCGGCGTGCTACCGGACTGAGAAAACCCGCTCTATTTAGATCACAGGCGGCTCGGGGTGTAAGGCGAACCCCCTGGTTAGAGCCAGTCAGCGAGGCGAAGCTACCTGCCTAGCTAAAGCTATGGCTCTTTGAGCCCGGCCTCTACCTGCCTAGCTAAAGCTATGGCTCTTAGTATAGAAGGACTAATAGAACAAGTCCCACACACTGCTAGAAGCCGAAGCCCAAATATTTTTTCAGAGCTAGAAGAAGATAAAAATTATTTTGAATTTGCAACCTGGTGGAGGTTAGTATAGATGGACTAATAGAACAAGTCCCACACACTGCTACAAGCCCAAGCCAAATATTTTTTCAGAGCTAGATGCAGATAAAAATTATTTTGAATTTGCAACCTGGTGGAGGTTAGTATAGATGGACTAATAGAACAAGTCACACACACTGCTACAAGCCGAAGCCCAAATAATTTTTCAGAGCTGGATGCAGATAAAAATTATTTTGAATTTGCAACCTGGTGAAGGTTAGTATAGATGGACTAATAGAACAAGTCCCACACACTGATACAAGCCGAAGCCCAAATATTTTTTCAGAGCTAGATGCAGATAAAAATTATTTTGAATTTGCAACCTGGTGGAGGTTAGTATAGATGGACTAATAGAATAAGTCCCACACACTGCTACAAGCCCAAGCCCAAATATTTTTTCAGAGCTAGATGCAGATAAAAATTATATTGAATTTGCAACCTGGTGGAGGTTAGTATAGATGGATTAATAGAACAAGTCCCACACACTGATACAAGCCGAAGCCCAAATATTTTTTCAGAGCTAGATGCAGATAAAAATTATTTTGAATTTGCAACCTGGTGGAGGTTAGTATAGATGGACTAATAGAACAAGTCCCACACACTGCTACAAGCCCAAGCCCAAATATTTTTTCAGAGCTAGAAGAAGATAAAAATTATTTTGAATTTGCAACCTGGTGGAGGTTAGTATAGATGGACTAATAGAATAAGTCCCACACACTGCTACAAGCCCAAGCCCAAATATTTTTTCAGAGCTAGATGCAGATAAAAATTATTTTGAATTTGCAACCTGGTGGAGGTTAGTATAGATGGACTAATAGAACAAGTCCCACACACTGCTGCAAGCCCAAGCCCAAATATTTTTTCAGAGCTAGATGCAGATAAAAATTATTTTGAATTTGCAACCTGGTGGAGGTTAGTATAGATGGACTAATAGAATGCTGGTATGCCCAAAAGGTTTTACTTCACAAGGTGCAGTAAAAAAATTGTTATTCTATACACAGGTGGTGTAGCTTGCAACACAGATAGGCTACTCCACTGACTAACACACACTGCAAGAGGCCAAAAAGGATTTGCTTTGCTAGATTTAGCCAAATGCTGTGAAAAAAAGCTTGCACAGCACTGGCACAGACCTGCCTGGCAAAAAGTGATAGGAACTGATGTAACCTAGCCCTCAAAAGGACTGCAATTACAATTAGTCTTTACTCCCAACCTATCTATTTAAGAGCACAGACCTGCCTGATAAAAGTGATAGGAACTGATGTAACCTAGCCCTCAAAAGGATTGCAATTACATTTAGTCTTTACTCCCAACCTATCTATTTAAGAGCACAGACCTGCCTGATAAAAGTCGTAGGAAATGATGTAACCTAGTCCTCAAAAGGACTTCAATCACAACTATTCCCTACTCCCAAGCTATCTGTAGATTTGTGCAAAAATTGGCTGGAAATTAACACTTAAAGTATAGAGCACGCAGCAACAGCGGTGCCATCTAACATGCAGCTGCAGCAGTGTGAAAATGGTGGCGACAGGGAAAATGGCTGGGTCTTATAGGGCAAGGACATGTGACATACACTGCCAATGACACATGCCCTTGCTTGTGTGATAAAAAGCAGTTCGCTCCGTGTGTGCGCTGCTGATAGGCTGACAGATTGCACCTCCCCACTGTAAATGCGGGAAAGAGAAAAAAAATGGAGATCTTCATTATTTATGCAGAGATCCATCCCCTGCCCCTCCCCCCGCCCTGCTGTACACTCAAACTGCGTATTAACATTAATTTTCAGCATTACTGAGAAAAAATCCAGCTATGATTTTGTTGCACGAACAGTTATCGAACATAATCTCGAACAGCCGAATTTTTTTCAAATTGTTCGTGTTCGCCGAACGGCTCGAACACCGCCCAAAACAGCTCGAATTTGAGATTGGCGAACAGTTCGAGTCGAACACCGCTCATCTCTGTTGTTTAACAAGACGGTTTTAATGCCCCTTCGATGAGACTTGGAGGTCACAGTAGCTTAACAAGATGGTTTTAATGTCCCTTGGATGAGACGTGGAGGTCACAGTAGCTTAACAAGATGGTTTTAATGCCCCGTACAAGAGCCATGCAGTACAGCATATTAAAAACATTATTCCCATTATGGGGGAGTGGGTCTCCCATAGTCTTTGCCTATGACTTCCAAGCAAAAGCTGTCAAAATTAGGACGGAGGAACTTGCAATGCTGGCAACACGGACCACAGTCACCCTGGTAGTATACTATTCGTGGAGACTGAGGATAAGGAGAAGAGCAAAAAACAGCCGAATTGAGGAAGCGTATACTCATGTGTGGGTGTGAGGCGGTGCATGGGAATAAAACTCCCGAAACAACACAGTGGATTTGACTTTATGTTACTCTGCTGTCATTTGGTGGTGATGAGAAGTCTGGCCCAATCCAGCCCTTGTTCATTTTGATAAGGGTCAGCTTGTCAGCATTGTCAGTTGACAGGCGAGTGCACTTATCAGTTATAATTCCCCCAGCGGAACTAAAAACACACTGCGATAACACGCTAGCAGCAGGGCAGGCCAGGACCTCCAAGGTGTACAGATCGAGTTCATTCCAAGTGTCCAGCTTAGAAACCCCATAATTAAAAGGCACAGAGGAATCACGGAGGACGCTGGTACGGTCGGCAAGGTACTCCCTCACCATCTTTTGCAACTTTACACTCCTTGAGAGAGTACCCCGCGCCTCAGGGCCTGTAAGCTGGGCGGGTCTCAGAAAACTGTCCCAGAATGTTGACAGTGTTCCCCTGCCTCTGCTGGATTGGAGTTGCGTCTCTCTCGCCTTTACGCCTTGGTTCGGCAACGAACTGTGAACTCTGCCGTTAGCGTGTTCAGATGGGAATTTTTTTTAACAGTTCTGCAGCAAGGGCCTTCTGGTACTGCCCCATTTTTGTAGACCTCTCCACCTCAGGAATAAGAGAGTGAAAGTTCTCCTTGTAGCTGGGGTCTAAAAGTGTCACCAACCAGTAATGACTGTCACCCAACATTTTAACAACGCGAGCGTCACGGTTAAGGCAGCGTAAAATAAAGTCAGCCATGCGTGCCAGACTGGTAATGGGCAAGACTTCCGTGTCCTCACCAAAATGATGACTGATCATGCTCTCCTCCTCCTCCTCCTCCTCCCCCCTGTCTACCGTCTACAGCGCGTGATACCAGCTCCTGTTCTTCCTCCTCCTCCTCCTCTCCCTCATTGTCCCCCAATGCACGTTGGGATGAGATGAGCCTGTGCTGTGTGTAATCGCCCGCTACGGCTTCTTGATCCATCTCATCACACTCTGGCTGCAATGTCTCCTCTTTAATTCTCTGCAGAGAGCATTGCAAAAGACAGACAAATGGGATGCTGACGCTAATGATGGCGTCATCACCACTCACCATCTTGGTGGTCTCCTCAAAGTTTGTCAGGATGGTACATATGTCAGACATCCAGGTCCACTCCTGAGGTCTTATGTGTGGAGTCTGACCTGAATATCGATGGCCTTGTTGCAGCTGGTACTCCAAAACTGCTCTCTTCTGCTCACAAATCCTTTGCAACATGTGGAGGGTAGAATTCCAACGTGTGGGGACATCACACACCAATTGGTTTGCCGGAAGCTGCAAACGCTACCTCAACACAGCAAGGGTGGCGGAAGCTGTAGTTGACTTCCGAAAATGAGCTGACAGGCGGCGTACTTTGACGAGAAGATCTGGCAACTCGGGGTGCGATTTAAGAAACCGCTGAACCATGAGGTTAAGCACATGAGCCAGGCATGGTATGTGTGTGATCTCGCCTCGCCTCAGAGCCGCCACCAGGTTACGGCCATTGTCACACACGACCATGCCTGGATGTAGGTTCTGCGGTCTCAGCCACAGATCTGCCTGCTCTTTCACAGCAGTCCACAACTCACAAGCAGTGTGAGGTTTATCACCTAAGCTTATGAGTTTCAGCACAGCCTGTTGTCGCTTAGCTGTGGCAGTACTGCAGTGCTTCCAGCTTGTAACTGATGTTGTGATATCTGAGATGGAGGCTGAACATGAGGAGGAGGATGATGCGCAGGAGCTGTACACTGTGGGGGTAACTCTGACTGACATAGGGCCCCCAATCCTTGGTGTGGGGAGTATGTGTTCCGTCCCAATGTCCGACTGGGTCCCGGCTTCCAACATGTTTACCCAGTGTGCCGTCAAGGAGGTGTACCGTCCCTGGCAACAAGCACTTGTCCACGTGTCCCTTGTCAGGTGGACTCTCCCAGTAACTGCGTTGTTGAGGGCACGGCAGATGTTTTGGGACACGTGCTTGTGTAGTGCGGGGATGGCACACCGGGCAAAATAGTGTCGGCTGGGGACCGAGTACCGAGGGACGGCCACCACCATAAGGTTGCGGAAGGATTCCATCTCCACCAGCCTAAAAGGCAGCATTTCCAACTCAAACAGTCATGAAATGTGCGAATTTAGGACTGTGGCCTGTGGGGCGTTGGCTGCGAATTTGCGCTTTCGTTCAAAGCTCTGGGATATGGACAATTGAACGCTGCGGTGGGACGTGGACGTGGACGTTGATACTGTTTCTTGAGAAACTGCCATAACAAGTGAAGACTGAGAGGAGGGGGCATCTTTGCATGCAGTAGGGACAGGGGATTGCCTTGCACGCACAACAGGGGGTTCTCTTACACGCACAACTGCGGAAGAAGCAGTGGTGACACCCGCTGACACTGGTAGTGGACCCTGGGGTTCGCCCCACAAAGTCGGGTGCTTTGCTGACATGTGCCTGATCATGCTGGTGGTGGTCAGGCTGGTAGTTTTGTCACCCCTGCTGATGCTGGCCTGGCAGTTGGTACAAATGGCCTTTTTGGGGTTATCAGCAGAGTCTTTAAAAAAATTCCAGACTCTGGGAGACCTACGGTTGTACTGGCAACGTCCCTCGTGTTGGTGTTACGGGGAACGGTTGCCCGCCTTCTGACTGCGGCCACCACACTGCTTCTTCCTGCCTGTTGGGGTGCTCTGCCTCCCTCCCCCTGTGTGCTGGTGGCCTCGCTCTGCATGTCCTCCTGCCACATTGGGTCAATTACTAGATCATCCACCACCTCATCCTCTTCCACTTGCGCACCACGGTCCTCCTCCTCACTTCGTGGCAATTGTGTCTCGTCATCGTCCACCTCTTGTGACAAATTGCCAGTGTCACCTTCCTGTGGCGGTGGCTGTTCAAATATTTGGGCATCGCTACATGGGATCTCCTCTTCCACCACTTCAAGCGGAGCAGGCGAGGGGCACAAATATGGAAATGGACCAGTGAACAGCTCTTCAGAGTGTCCAACTGTGGGATCAGTTGCTGTCTGACAACACTCGGCATGGTGGGATGAAGGAGCATCAGGGTGAGGAGGAGTATGCAGTCGAGACCCAAGGCTACTAACACTTGACTGTGTGGAAGACAGACCGGAGGTGGTGGTGCCCAGGTGACTGGAAATATTATCTGCTATCCAATTAATAACCTGTTCACACTGATCAGTACGCAATAGTTGTGCTGTTGTGTGCTTCCCTAGTAATTCGGTCAAGAAGTGGGAGCGAGAAGATGTGGCTGTTGGTTGTGGCACATTTTCACCTTGGCCATTGCCCCGTCCTCTGCACGCACCGTCACCAGAACGTCCAGTTCCACGTCCCTTGCCACGCACCTTGCCCATTGTAAATGAAGTAAAATAGCTTACACTCACACTATCAATGGCAAAAGGGTAATAAAAAGGAGATTTGAACCGTGGAAGAGGAAAACCACAGTTCTATTTCTCTGGCCTACACCAGACTCTTTTAAACAGATATATTGGTGTCTGAACAGTCAGCGAGACACTCAAACTGTTTTTTTTTATGTAAAAAAGGCAAAAAGATGGATTACACCCAGATTTGAACCGTGGAAGAGGAAAACCACAGTTCTCGTTCTCTGGCCCACACCAGAATCTTTTAAACAGATATATTTGAGTCTAAACAGTCAGCGAGACACTCAAACTGTTTTTTTTTATGGAAAAAAGACAAAAAAGTGGATAATACAGAGATTTGAACCGTGGAACTGCAAAACCACAGTTATAATTTCCTGGTGTATACCAGACTTGTTAAAATAGATATATTTGTGTCTGAACAGTCAGCGACACACTCAAACTGTTTTTTTAATGGGAAAAAAGGCAAACAGGTTGATAACACCCAGATTTGAACCGTGGAAGAGGAAAACCACAGTTCTATTTCTCTGGCCTACACCAGACTCTTTTAAACAGATATATTTGTGTCTGAACACTCAGAGACACACTTAATTTTTTTTTTTTTTTGGGGGGGGGGATACCAAAAGGTTAATAAGATGGGTATTTGTACAGTCTGACTGAGGAAAAACAAAACAAAACAGGATTTAGATGAAAAAAAAGGATTTTTCCTGGCCCCTGAGACCTGGGGATAAGTCGAGCAATTTGACCAGCTGGAGCACACAGGACTGTAATGCAGTGTTTGTTGGTATATCCACTGCGTCTCTTATACAGCCTGCCTGCCTGTTATCTGGGATGGATATTAGTCCTGAGAAGGACTGTTTGTTTGATTTAGCAGGCTTTAGAGACCCTACTCTAACTTTTTAGCTGTATAAATCTCTCCCTAGCTCAGCAGCCCTGACCCTACACTGTCAGATCCAGAGCGACTGTGTCCAAGATGGCGGCGCCCGGTTTTAAATACTCGAGGTGACGCTGTGCGGCCAGCCAATCACTGTAATGCCCACAAACAACATGGCTGCGGCATTGCAGTGACTGGCTGGCAATCCCTGCATGTTCATTGGCTCTGTAAAGAGCGCCAAACGTGCAGGGCGGAGACCCAAGCTCCCGCCCGAGTAACCTGGAAATGCTCGGTGCTCGCCGAATATCCCGAGTAGTGAGATGCTCGGGCGAGTACCGAGCAGTGTCGAGCATGCTCGCTCAACACTACTTATAATAATTCCCTTATGACCCCTTATAATAGTGTCCGTGCACCTAGTTATAATAATACAAACAGCCCCTGTGCTTTATTATAATAATAATAATAATAATTAGTGTTGAGTGAGTATGTTCTGTTAACCCTTTCGCCGAGTACGCTCTGGCCGAGCTCCAAGTAGTTACAGCTGCTCGGTGATATGTTTGAATCGCTCCCGTGTGCATGATTTGCGACTGCTTGACAGTTTTAATACATGTGAGGAATGTCTATTTCTTACACATTCCTCACATGTAATAAAGCTGTCAAACAGTTGCAAATCATGCACACGAGAGCGATTCAAACATATCACCGAGCAGCTGTAAATACTCGGAGCTCGGCCAGAGCATACTTGGAACAGAACATACTCGCTCAACACCAATAATAATGCCTCCTTGCTTCCCCATAATGACAACGACCCCCCATTGGGCCTCCCAAGGGGAGTACATATAAATAACAGGTCCCATAGAAAAAGTCCTATCACGTCAAAGAAAGGCATATCTCCCAATTTTCTAAGAAACGGAGGACATGTATTGCAGCACTTACATTTATTTTCTCTCTACTAAAGCCCCTAAGTGGTCTCACCCACTATGATACCCCTTTTGTGACCCTCATAGAGTATTATGCCCCACATGGTATGATGACCCCACAAACCCTATACAAAGTATGATGCAGTACAGCACCCACATATTAAGATGGTCACCACAGCCCACTCATACATTATGGTATTCAGCACAGCCCCTAATATACAGCATGAGGTGCACAACAGACCCCTATATAAAGCATGATGCCCCTCATAACCACCCCATTAAATTTGATGTCCCGCTTAATCACCCCATACAGTATGAAGGTCACCACAGCCCACCACATAGTATAATGTGCCCCATAGACCTCCACACAGTATAATGTCCACCACAGCCCAGACACACAATGAAGATCCCCCGCATACCCTTATATAGTATGATGGTTGCCCCAAACAGCCCTCCATATACTATGATGGTCCTCCACAAACAGCCCCCATATAGTATGATGGCCCCCCACAAACAGCCCCCATATAGTATGATGGGCCCCCACAAACAGCCCCCATATAGTATGATGGTCCCCCACAAACAGCCTCCATATAGTATGATGGTCCCCCACAAATAGTCTCCATATAGCATGATGGTCCCCCACAAACAGTCCTCTATATAGAATGGTGGTCCTCCACAAACAGCTTCCATATAGTATGATGATTACCCACAAACAACCCCCATATAGTATGATGGTCCCCCACAAACATCCCCCATATAGTATTATTGTTCCTCACAAACATCCCCCATGTAGTATTATGGTCGCCCACAAACAGCCCCCATATAGCAGGATGATTCCCCACAAAGAGCCCCCACATAGCAGAATGATCACCCACAAACAGTCCCCATGTAGTAAGATCGTCCCCCACAAACAGCCCCCTATAGCAGGATAATCCCCCACAAACAGCCTCCATATAGCAAGATAATCCCCCACAAACAGTCCTCATGTAGTATGATGTTCCCCCACAAACAGCCCCCATATGGTATGATGGTTCACCACAAACAGCCCCCATGTAGTATGATGGTCCCTCACAAATAGCCCCCCATATAGCAGGATGATCCCCCACAAACAGCCCCCATATAGTATGATGGTCCCCCACAAACAGCCCCCATATAGTATTATGGTCCCCCACAAACAGCCCTCATATAGAATTATGGTCCCCCACAAACAGCCACCATATAGCAGGATGATCCCCCACAAACAGCCCCCATTTAGCATGATTGTCCACCATAAACAGCCCCTATATAGCAGAATGATCCCCCACAAACAGCTCCCCATATAGCAGGATGATCCCCCACAAACCATGATGATCCCCCACAGACAGCTCCCATATAGCAGGATGATCCCCCACAAATAGCCCCATATTGTATTATGGTCCCCCACAAACAGCCCCATATAGTATTATGGTCCCCCTCAAACAGTCCCCATATAGCAGGATAATCCCCCATGAAAAGCCCCCATATAGTATGATGGTTCCTCACAAAAAGCCCCCATGTAGTATGATGGTTCCACACAAATAGCTCCCCATGTAGTATGATGGTCTCCCACAAACAGTCCCCATATAGCAGAATCATCCCCCACAAACCGCCCCTAAATAGTATTATGGTTTCCCACAGCACCCAAAAATAAAAAAAATCTTTATACTCACCTAATCCTGTCTCCTCATCCTCCTCAGCGTCCATAACCTCTTCAGTGGACGCAGGCGGTGCGATGCAGTGATGTCATCGACCACCGACATCACCTGTATGCGACGGCCTCCAGCAAGCCCCCGGCTGAAGGGATGCCCGCGGCCCGCCTGCGCAAGTGACCTGTGCTGCATGTGAAGGGATGCCCACGGCCTGCCTG
Organism: Phyllobates terribilis; assembly: GCF_046119375.1. Lineage (NCBI taxonomy): Eukaryota > Metazoa > Chordata > Amphibia > Anura > Dendrobatidae > Phyllobates > Phyllobates terribilis. The sequence continues at coordinate 643,405,034 of NW_027362762.1, forward strand.
AGTAAGTGATGGAGCCTTCGGCTCTGTGCTCCCTCACAATTGCTAATAGCAGGTAATGCGGCCCACGGCCGGACCGGCCCATCTGGCATTTGCCAGTACTGCCTGATGGCCATTCCGGCCCTGCTGTGAACCCAGGAGGGACAAGGGAGGTGGCCCAGGTGCTACTCCAGGGCAGACCCGGTCACACAGCTGTTGATCCCACTGGGGTATGCAGGAACGGGCAGGTACTGGCGGACATGGCTGGTATACAGGCAGGCAGGTAGACAAGCTGGATAGGGACCAGTGCAAACTGGGATACAGGTGCAGAGCCGCAGGTGCAGATGGGAAGCGGAGCAGAGCCGCAGGTGCGAAAGGGAAGCGGAGCAGAGCAGCTGGCGTGTTGCAGGAACAGCAAGGCGAGAATGCCGCAGGAGCGGCCAAGCGGGAATGCCGCAGGAGCGGTCAGGCAGGAATTCCGCAGGAGTGTCTAGACAGGACAGGGCTTTGTTCACATTGAGTAGACAGGGTCGGGAAAACGCATGAAGATAGCTAGAACACAGGAGGTAGATATGGGGGCAGGGAAACGGGACGAGCAAAACCAGATACACACAAGGTACTTGCTATGAAGTAGCGAGTGGACATAGAACTCACAAACAGAAGTACAGAGAAAATGAGTTGGAGTTAGGTACGGGTTCAGACACTGCAGGTAAGGAGGAAGGTACTGGAATAGACACAGGAGGTAGAGGAAAGGATCTTACATAAGCAAACGAGAGACAGACTAAGACACAGTACAGACGGGAACATACACAGTAACGGGATACAAGTACAGGCCTGGGTACTCAGCCCCCAGGGTAGCAAAACTAGACAAGAGGTCACAGGTAACAAGCCTGGGTATACAGCCCCAAGGGTGGCAGAACAAGAATGCAAGACAGGCCCTGGCAACTCAGCAGTTGCACACAGCACACTGAGAGAAAGTGTTGCTCAGACACCTCCCACTGGGCGGGGGTGCCTTAAGTACCCAGTGACTCACAGCAATAGGCTGGGGACAGAATAGGATTGCGCGCACTGTTTCTTTAAGACTCAGGAAGTTCCAGCGCTGCCGCCCTAACCCAGCAGACAAGAGACATGCACATAGCAAGTAGAGGAGCATAGTGCGCAGCCTGGACTGGTAGGTAAGTTGGCGGTCTTGCATGGTGGGAGACGGGAAGCCATGTTAGCATGCCGCCAGGGATGTAACAACCAGGTACAGTGGGTGAACAAGACTGATGATTTCAATGTGATCTACCCATTCACTTTAGCAAGGGTACAAACTAGGTGCCCAGTTTTTGACTGCGAAGTGAGGTGACTAGGCCACCTGGAATTCACTGGTCGTAATGAGAATTGCCCACCACATTTTCTAGTGTTCCACTTCCCCATTAGGTGGTAGCTCTCCCAATGGTATGGGGCTTGCAAGAGGGTCAATTTTTTGTGTGTGGTAAATTTTCCTTAATATGGTTCTGGTTCTTAGCATAGCAGTTGCAGTCTGTCAAGGAGGTCAAATCTTGATGGTTACTCACAGAATTGAGACAAAAAGCTTGGTGGTTATACATCAAAGTTGAAGCACAAAGTTTATTAACATAAACAGTACTAATCTATTAATATGCTGCAGTCTAACTCCCAGCAAATAGTCAACATCCACAGATATAGTTTGTTGTATTAGGTGTCACTTGGCACAATTCTCAACAGAGCTTTTTCACTCAATCACCACTTGCCAATCCAGGGACGACTGTCCACCTAAGTGCTCATTAACAGCAGTCTAAAGCCATTGTTGGATCTGAAGGTCTTAACGTTGTACAGTAGTGATGATCGAGCACTAAAATGCTCACATAATAGGTACTCGAATTGAGCAGGTTGGACTCTCAGGCCTGCTCAACTCGAGTACTGAGTAAAATGGAAGTCAATGGGAAACTCAAGCACTTTTCCGGCAGATCCCGCCCAGAGGGTTGGGGGCGCCGTAAAAATCACTGAAATGGATGGAAACAGCACTCAGTTAAGCAGATATATATTGAAAATGAATGTTCACTGCTCCCCATGCCCACCTTTTGATGCCTGTGAAGATTTTTACTATCCCTGGCCCTGCACAGAAAGATGGGCGTGGGGAGCAGTGAATATTAATTTTCAATTTACATCTAATTAACTGGGCCGTGCACGGCTCTCACTTCTCTGGTGTTGACAGAAGAAATTAATAAATAAAAAAACAATGTGGGGTCCACCACTTTTTTTTTTAAAACCAGCTAAGGGAAAGCAGACAGCTGGGTGCTGATATTAATAGGCTGGGAAGGGCCAGATAACCAAGGACTTTCCCAGTCTGATAATATCAGCTCACAGCTAGTCTGATAATATCAGCTCACAGCTGTCTACTTTGCCTTAGCTGGATATAAAAAAATGGGGGGGTGCCCTAAATAAAATAACGTGGGTTCCGCCCCATTTTTGATAACCAGCAAAGGCTAAGCAGACAGCTGTGGGCTGATGTTAATAAGCTAAGAAGGTCCAAGTATATCTGGCCCTTCCCAGTCTAGAAATACCAGCACTCAGCTGCTCCAGAAATGGCGCATCACATTACATGCGCCAATTCTGACGCTTAGCCTCTTCCTGATAGCCATGGTGAATTGGTAATTGGGGTAATATTTTGAGGGTTGATGTCAGTAGCTGGCGCTGACATTAAGCACATGGGATAGTAATGGAGAGGCGTCTGTCAGACACAGAAGGGTGTAAAGTTATAATGTGTTGTGGGGTTGTAAAATTACCTGGCCCTTCCCAGCCTATTAATTCCAGTCCCCAGCTTTCTGCTTTCCCTTAGCTAGTTATTAAAAATGGGGGTGACCCTACATAGTTTTTTTTATTTATTTCTTCTGTCAGCACTGGAGAAGTGAAAGCCACGCACTGCCCTATTAATCAGTTGTAAATAATAATAAGGTCAATAAGACCCGATGACATCATGCGGCCAGCCAATCACAGTAATGCCAGTAGCCAGAATGGCTACAGCATTACTGTGTATGGCAGGCAAACCCCACATGTTTATTGGCTGTCTAACAGCCACGAAACATGCAGGGCGGGGACTCAAGCATGGCGCTCGAGCACCTGCAATACTCAATCGAATAACGAGCTAATCTGAGCACCCCGATGCTTGATCGAGTATTGAGCAGTGCCTAGCATGCTCACTCATCAATATTGTACAGTCATGGACTCTGTCCAGTTTACTAGCCCACTGCATTGGTATCCCACTCTCAATTGCACCTGCATCACTAATATTTAGCTATATGCTGGATTTTACCACAGCTGCTTCTCCAGTACTGTAGTTCACAGACAGCTCTTCCTGTGTCTCTGCTGTCTCCCTTGCCACTGAAACTTTCTTTGTGGTCATTTCTGCAATCAGCAGCTCTCTTTGCAGTTCACTCCATCAGGTTGCCAATACTGTCAGGCAGTGGCGGACACAGACAGAAGAGGGCCCCAATTCTTATATGGGTGCAAATATGTAGCGGTGTCCAAAGTACGGCACAGCAGACAAGACAGCAGAAACAAAACTCTTTAAAAAACAAAAAGCTTTATTATGTAAAAAGGGATTATATGCCGGGTAGTGAGAATAGCAGTATTTACAATGACAATATCAATAACATGAATACAGGAAGAAATAACTGAAGCAAGTCACAAAGCTACGCTACAGCTATGGCAATGAAAGCTCAATACAACAGTACTCATCGAGTTTCACATGCTACTCTAGGTTAGTCCCCTATCTGGCTTTCCGCCAATTGGGCCACGCTGCTACAGCGTCCTAAAAAACTACACTAAACCCTAGCACAGTTCACCACCGGTGAGTCACTCACTGTTGCACAGATCAGACGCAGATGGCGGCTGCCTTGTTCGTGGTGTAATCGAGCAGTATCACGTTACTCGAGACCTTTCCTTTGTATATTAGATCTCTTCCTTCTGCAGGCAGGCAACCATTGCTTCACTTCACTGATGTAAAATGGCTGGTACTATGGGTTGTGTGTTACCTCAGGTCAGCGACCTTCAGGGAAAATGTTCTTCAAAAAGGGATGGATTTCTCTATTCTTGACACAGTCCTGACAACTAATCTTGATAAAGTCCGTGGTCTTATCTTTCCAGAGATTTCCAGTTTCTTTTTATAGTCTCTCTTTATCAGAAACAGGCAGGAGCTTCTCTGCTCCCTCATACTCACATACAAGGTCCCTCTGCTTCCTAGTTCATTTCCCTCTCTCAGCACAGACCAAGAAGCAGGGGTCAGCTAGTCCCCAAGCAGAAAACTGAAAGGAGAGCATGGTTTCTTAAAGCCACAGTGTATTCAATGTCCAGTAAGGGCTGATACCCTACATATATATCCAGTATATGGGCCCTTTGCAGCCCAATAGGTCATCATTATGCACAACTCCACTTACTTTGGAGGTAGAAGTTTGCCCCTTACCTCCTGGGTTCCTGTGCAGCTGCATACGTTGCACCAATGATATGTCTACCTCAGGCGCTGTTGGCTTCTGCCATGTTATATAGTGTCTTGCAAAAGTATTAACCCCCTAGTGGCATGTGTCTATGAGCTTTCCACATCTGGCCACAGGGATTTTTGACCATTCCCCAAGGAAAAATTGCTCCAGCTCCTTCAAGTTAGATGGTTTCCTCTGAAGAACAGCAATCCTCAAGTCTGACTACAGATTCTCAATTGGATTAAGGTCTGGGCTTTGATTAGGCCACTCCAAAAGATTTACACATTTCCCCTTAAACCACTCGAGTGTTGCTTTAGCAGTATGCTTTAGGTCATTGTCTTGTTGAAAAGTGAACCTCAGTTCCAGTCTCAAATCACTAACAGACTGAAACAGGTTTTTTTCAAGAATATCCCTGTATTTCGCACCATACATCTTCCCCTCAACTCGGACCATTTTCCCTGTCCCTGCTGCCGAAAAATATCCCAACAGCATGATGTTTCCACAGCGATGTTCCACTGTGGGGATGTTGTTCTTGGGGTGATGAAATTTGTTGGTTTGGTGCCAGACATAGCATTTACCTTGGTGGCCAAAAAGTTCAATTTTGGTCTCATCTGACCACATCACCTTCCTCCATACATTTGGGGAGTCTCCCATATGTATTTTGGCAAACCCAAAACGAGCCTTACAATTATTGTGTGTAAGTAAAGGCTTTTTTCTGCTCACTCTTCCATAAAGGCCACCTTTATGGAGTACAGTGGGTACGGAAAGTATTCAGACCCCTTTAAATGTTTCACTCTTTGTTTCATTGCAGCCATTTGGTGAATTCTAAAAAGTTTTTTTTCCTCATTAATGTACACTCTGCACCCCATCTTGACTGAAAAAAACAGAAATGTAGAAATTTTTGCAAATTTATTAAAAAAGAAAAACTGAAATATCACATGGTCATAAGTATTCAGACCCTTTGCTCAGTATTGAGCAGAAGCACCCTTTTGAGCTAGTACAGCCAGGAGTCTTCTTGGGAATGATGCAACAAGTTTTTCACACCTGGATTTGGGGATCCTCTGTCATTCTTCCTAGCAGATCCTCTCCAGTTCCATCAGGTTGGATGGTGAACATTGGTGGACAGCCATTTTCAGGTCTCTCCAGAGATGCTCAATTGGGCTTAGGTCAGGGCTCTGGCTGGGCCAGTCAAGAATGGTCACAGAGTTGTTCTGAAGACACTCCTTTGTTATTTTAGCTGTGTGCTTAGGGCCATTGTCTTGTTGGAAGGTGAACCATAGGTCAAGTCTGAGGTCCAGAGCACTATGGAAGAGGTTTTTATCCAGGATATCTCTGTACTTGGTGGCATTCATGTTTCCTTCAATTGCAACCAGTCGTCCTGTCCCTGCAGCTAAAAAACACCCCCATAGCATGACGCTGCCACCACCATGTTTAACTGTTGGGATTGTATTGGGCAGGTGATGAGCAGTGCCTTGTTTTCTCCACACATACCGCTTAGAATTATCACCAAAAAGTTCTATCTTTGTCTCTCAGACCAGAGAATCTTAATTCTCATAGTCTGGGAGTCCTTCATGTGTTTTTGAGCTAACTATGCAGGCTTTCATATGTCTTGCACTAAGGAGAGGCTTCTGTCGGCCCACTCTGCCATAAAGGCCTGATTGGTGCAGGGCCCAGAGTGATAGTTGACTTTGTGGAACTTTCTCCCGTCTCCCTACTGCATCTCTGAAGCTCAGCCACAGTGATCTTCTTCTTTACCTCTCTCACCAAGGCTCTTCTCCCACGATTGCTCAGTTTTGCTGGACAGCCAGTTCAAGGAAGACTTCTGGTGGTCCCAAACTTCTTTCATTTAAGAATTATGGAGGCCACTGTGCTCTTGGGAACCTTGAGTAATGCAGAAATCCTTTTGTAACCTTGGCCTGATTTGTGCCTTGCCACAATTCTGTCTCTAAGCTCCTTGGGCAGTTACTTTGAGCTCATGATTCTCATTTGGTCTGACATGCACTGTGAGCTGTGAGGTTTTATATAGACAGGTGTGTGCCTTTCCAAATCAAGTCCTATCAGTTTAATTAAACACAGCTGGACTCCAATGAAGGAGTAGAACCATCTCAAGGAGGATCACAAGGAAATGGACAGCATGTGACTTAAATATGAGTGTCTGAGCAAAGAGTCTGAATACTTATGACCATGTGATATTTCAGTTTTTCTTTTTTAATACATTTGCAAACATTTCTCCATTTCTGTTTTTTTCAGTCAAGATGGGGTGCAGAGTTTACATTAATGAGAAAAAATAAACTTTTTAGAATTTACCAAATGGCAGCAATGAAACAAAGAGTGAAAAATTTAAAGGGGTCTGAATACTTTCCGTACCCACTGTATATGGCTTGTTGTGGTTGTATGGACAGATACTCCAGTCTCTTCTTGGGAATTCTGCAGCTCCTTCAGGGTTACCTTTAGTCTCTTTTGCTGCCTTTCTGAATAATGCCCTCCATGCACGGGCTGAGAGTTTTGGTGGGTGGACCTCTCTTGGTAGGTTTGTTGTGGTACCCTTTTCTTTCCATTTGATGATAATGGATTTGATGGTGCTCTGAGGATCATCAGAGATTGGGATATTTTTTTATAACCAAACCCTGACTTGTGCTTGTCAACAACTTTGTCCCTGACTTGTTTGGAGATCTCCTTGGTCTTCATGGTTTTGTTTGATTAGCGGTGGTTCTGGCTTTATAGTATTGCAGCCTCTGTGGCCTTTCAGAAAAGGTGTGTATATACTGACAGACCATGTGACACTTAGATTGCATATAGGTGGACTTCCTTTCACTTAGCATGTGAGCAAAAACTTTTAGGGTCTTCATAACAAAAGGAGTGAATACATAAGCACATGCCAATTTTTATTTATTTGATCCCATAAATTAAATTTTTGCCTATATTTTTCTCACTTCTCTTCACCAACTTAGACTACTTAGTGCTGATGCATCACACACAAATCAGATTACAAAAATATTTAACCCCTTCACGCCGCAGCCCTTTTCCGTTTTTGCATTTTCATTTTTTGCTCCCCTTCTTCCCAGAGCCATAGCCTTTTTATTTTTCGGTCAATATGGCCATGTGAGGGCTTGTTTTTTGTGAGACGAGTTGTACTTTTGAACGCCACCATTGGTTTTACCATAACGTATACTGGAAATCGGGAAAAAAATTCAAAGTGCGTGAAATTGCAAAAAAAGTGCAATTCCACAATTTTTTTTACCATGTTAACTAGATGCTAAAACTGACTTGCCATTATTATTCTCCAGGTCTAGGTTCATAGTAACATAGTTTTTTTTTTTACGGTTCATCTAGTTCAACCCATAGTCTAACATGTTGATCCAGAGGAAGGCAAAAAAACCCATGTGGCAAACACTAAGCTCCACATTGGGGAAAAAAATTCCTTCCCGACTCCATACAACAATCAGACTAGTTTCCTGGATCAACGCCCTATCAAGGAATCTAGTATATATAACGTGTAATATTACACTTTTCAAGAAAGGCATCCATGGCCTTCTTAAATGTTAGTAGTGAATCACTCATTACAACATCATGCGGCAGAGAGTTCCATAGTCTCACTGCTCTTACAGTAAAGAATCCCCGTCTGTGATTATGATTAAACCTTCTTTCCTCCAGACGTAGAAGATGCCCCCTTGTCCCCGTCTCTGGCCTCAGAGTAAAATGATCAGTAGACAGGTCTTTGTACTGTCCCCTCATATACTTGTACATAGTAATAAGATCACCCCTAAGCCTTCGCTTTTCCACAGTAAATAATCCCAAGTGTAATAACCTGTCTTGGTATTGCAGACACCCCAGTCCTCTAATAACCTTGGTCGCTCTTCTCTGCACCCTCTCTAGTTCAGCTATGTCTTTCTTATACACGGGAGACCAGAACTGTACACAGTATTCTAAGTGTGGTCGCACTAGTGACTTGTATAGAGGTAAAATTATGTTCTCCTCATGAGCATCTATGCCTCTTTTAATGCATCCCATTATTTTATTTGCCTTTGCAGCAGCTGCCTGACACTGGCCACTAAACGTGAGCTTTTCGTCCACCAATACACCCAGGTCTTTTTCAGTTACAGTTTTGCCCAGTGTTTTACATTTAAGCAGATAATTATACATTTTATTTCCTCTGCCCAAGTGCATTACCTTACATTTATCCCCATTAAAGCTCATTTGCCATTTATCAGCCCAAGCTTCTAGTTTACATAGATCCTCCTGTAATATAAAATTGTCCTCCTCTGTATTGATTACCCTGCAGAGTTTAGTGTCATCTGCAAATATTGAAATATTACTCTGTATGCCCCCTATAAGGTCATTAATAAATATGTTAAAAAGAAGGGGGCCCAATACTGACCCCTGTGGTACCCCACTGTTAACTGAGACCCAGTCTGAGTGTTTTCCATTAATAACCACCCTTTGTTTCCTATCACTGAGCCAATTCTTAACCCACATACATATATTTTCCCCTATCCCCATTGTTCTCATTTTATGTATCAACCTTTTGTGTGGAACCGTATCAAAAGCTTTTGAAAAGTCCATATACCCAAAATCCACTGCATTTCCTTGGTCCAGTCCAGAACTTGCCTCCTCATAAAAACTGATCAGATTAGTTTGACAGGAACGGTCCCTCGTAAACCCATGTTGATACTGGGTCATGAGGTTATTCTTCTTCAGATACTCTAGTATAGCATCTCTTCGGAAACCCTCCAGGATTTTACCCACAGTAGAGGTTAAGCTTACTGGCCTATAATTTCCAAGTTCAGTTTTTGTCCCCTTTTTGAATATTGGCACCACATTTGCTCTACGCCAGTCCTTTGCTACAGACCCTGCTATTATGGAATCTTTAAAGATTAAAGATAATGGTCTATCTATGACGTTACTTAATTCCTGCAGTACTCGCGGGTGTGTCCCATCCGGGCCCGGGGATTTGTCAACTTTAGTGATTTTTAGACGCCGACATACTTCCTGCTGGGTTAAGCAAGTGACATTTAATGGAGAATTTTTGTTATCACTAATCATGTTTTCTGTCATGCGATTTTCTTGTGTAAATACGGTTGAAAAAAAATCATTTAGCATATTAGCTTTTTCCTCATCCTCATCCACCATTTCACCCAGACTATTTTTAAGGGGGCCAACACTATCATTTTTTAGTTTTTTAATATTTATGTACTTATATTTTGGGATTATTTTTACTTTTTCTGGCAATGAGTCTCTCTGCCTCAATCTTTGCTGCCTTGATTTGGTTTTTACAGAATTTATTTAATTTTCTATATTTATTTAATGCCTCATCACTACCTACTTGCTTTAGTTCTCTAAATGCTTTCTTTTTGTCACTTATTGCGCCCCTTACAGCTCTATTTAGCCATAGTGGTTTCCTCCTATTTCTAGCATGTTTATTCCCATAGGGTATATATTGTGCATAGGTCATATTCAGGATGCTAATAAATGTCTCCCATTTGCTTTGTGTATCTTTATGTCTCAGGATATCGTCCCAGTTTCTTGCACTAAGATCATCTCTCAACCGTTGGAAATTTGCCTTCCTGAAGTTTAGTGTCCTTGTAAACTGTTATGCACACGCCCGGGCTAAGCGGCGTGTGCGTGTGATTGGTAGTGATTCCACTGGACCGTGCCGGAGAGTGAATGCCTGGAGGGGCGTGACTAAGTATTCACCCGATCCGACCAGGGTCGCACGACGGCATACGACGCCAGTGCACCAAGGAGGAACCGAGCAGAGGGACCAGGTGCTACTCCAGGACAGACCCCGGACACGGCTGTTGACCCACACAGGGGAATACAGGAACAGGCTGGTAGGCTGGCACACAGACTGGTGGGTATAGGCAGGCACGACTGGTATGCAGGCAGGCGGGTATGCAGGCAGGGGGGTAAAGGCAAGCACAGCTAGTGTGCAGACAGGGAGGCACTAGCAGGTAGGAACACAGGCGGGATAGGACCCAGTACACACCGGGACTCAGGAACAATACAGGCAGAGGGTTACAGGCAAGCACAGCTAGAGTGCAGACAAGGCTGAGCAGGGAGGACAGGGCTCTGTTCACACGGAACAGACAGGAAGGGAAAGACAGAGCCAGATACTCACACAGTACTTGCAGAGACAACAAGCAGGAGTTAGGTACGAGTTCAGACTCTGCAGAAAAAGGAAGGGAACGGACATAGAGGCAAAACAGGTAAAGGACAGGAGAGAGTTCAGACTGGAACTGAGTGTACGGAGGAGACCGACACTGCAGAGGGATACAGGAGCGGGTCTGGGAATACGGCCCCCAGAGAGGCGGAACGAACAGGCAAGGAGCGTGTTCAGACAGGACAGACCAGACACAGGAGCGGGTCTAGGAAATCGGCCACTAGAAGGCGAGAGGAACAGGCTAGGAGCGAGTTCAGACAGGTCAGACAAGATACAGGAACGGGTCTAGGTAATCGGCCCCTAGAAGGCAGGAGGAACAGGCTAGGAGCGTGTTCAGACAGGACAGACAAGAGAACACAGAAAGGACTCAGTTCAGACACGGGAGCTGATACCGCAAGGCAGGAGACATACAGGACTCAGTTCAGACACGGGAACTGATACAAAAAGCAGGAGACAAGAGACGGGACCTGGCACCTTCAGAGTGCAAGCACACACTGAAGGAAACACTATGCTCAGGCAGGGATAGAAGGGAGCTGCTGAGCTATATACCAAGTGACAGACAGCAATAGGCTGAGGACGCACAAGGGGTGTGACCCACAGCAGGTACAAAAGGCAGGAAGTGATCGGGCGCCGCCCTTAAGCAGCAGAAACAGACACAAACAGACAGCATGGAGGGAAGCCAGAGAGACATTCTGGACAGGAGATCAAGTGCGCCCTCTTGCACAGTGGGAGATGGACCACCATGCAAGGACGCCGCCAGGTATGTTACAGTACCTCCCCCCTTACGCCCCCTCTTCTTCAGGCCTGCCAGAATCTTCCGCAGGGAATTCGAGGGCCAGTCGTTCACTGGGTTGGAGGGGGACAGAGACTTAAGGGTAATCTCTGCTTCGAGGTACATCTTGTCAAGCTCACAGGAAGAAATAGACGGGTTATCAGGTACATAATGAGGAAAAGTCACTGTCTCTTTGTTATCTGGTGGTATCCCGGAGGATTCAGGAAACAACTGGAGGTCCTCCGCCAGGTCAGAAGAGTGCAGAGGCTCAGAGAAAACAACTGCTTCAGAGTACACTAGGTCGGACTCACTGGAGGAAGCAGGCGAGGTATCGGGTACCGAGTATAGGAAAGTCTCTGTCCATTCACCACCAGGTGGCACCCCGAAGGATTCTGAACACAACTGGAGGTCCTCCGCCTGGTCGGAGGGGTGTAGAGACTCGGAGGTAACTACCACTTTGGGGTACCCATTGTCAGGCTCACAGGACGAAGCGGACAAAGTATTGAGTACCGGGTGTAGAGAAGTCTCTCTCCATTTGTCATCGAGTGGTATCCCGGAGGGTTCAGGAGGCAACAGGGGATCCTCCGCCAGGTAGTAGAGGTGCACAGACTCTGAGGTAACCACAGCTTTGGAGCATCCTTGGACATGCACACCGGTTAAAGAGAAAGAAGCATCTGATGCCGGGTGCAGGAAGTTCTCCTGTGTGGAGTCTGGATGGGCAGGAGTCTCTTCGGCCAGGAGAACTGGTGCACTACCCACGCACATTACCCATTGGGGTTTCTCCGGGATACAGGGAGATGAAGCTTCAGTAGGGACTTCAAGGTTGGGGTCAGGAGGTCTCAGGGAGGACAGACCCTGGCGTGACGGCTTGCCTCTAAGTCTAGCACGTCTGGACTGCCTCTTGAGGTTGAGAGAAGTATTCCGGAAAGCGTAGTCACCCTGTGAGGATTCTGGGTGGGCAGTAGTCTCATTGGGCTGGAGGACTATTGCGCTACCCACACACATTACCCGTCGGGGCTGCTCCGGGATATTGGGAAGTGAAGCTTCAGCAGGGGCTTCAGAGTTAGGGTCCTCGAAGACCATACGAAAGGCCACCAGGAAGGCCTGCAGGTCAAGGATGACAGGATCCCATGCTTCCCATAGGGGGGTGACCCATTTCAAGGCATCACCCGCTAGGTAGTCAATCATAAAGGCCACTTTAGCCCAATCGGAAGGAAAATAGAGAGGGTAGGCCTTAAAGTGTAGCATGCATTGCTCCACAAATGCACGACACTGTCTTGGATCCCCATAGTAACGTGGCGGATCCGCAGGAACGAGGGCTGATAGATCCATCTGGACGGGTGCGTAACTCGCCTGGAACTCAGCTAAAGGGGGAAAAAAAATTTATTTATTTTATTTTAATGCATGTATTCGCTGGAAAAAACTTCTCAAAGAGCGAAGGCCGTGGGGCTCAACGGGAACCATGGCCTGAGCATGCTGTTATGCACACGCCCGGGCTAAGCGGCGTGTGCGTGTGATTGGTAGTGATTCCACTGGACCGTGCCGGAGAGTGAATGCCTGGAGGGGCGTGACTAAGTATTCACCCGATCCGACCAGGGTCGCACGACGGCATACGACGCCAGTGCACCAAGGAGGAACCGAGCAGAGGGACCAGGTGCTACTCCAGGACAGACCCCGGACACGGCTGTTGACCCACACAGGGGAATACAGGAACAGGCTGGTAGGCTGGCACACAGACTGGTGGGTATAGGCAGGCACGACTGGTATGCAGGCAGGCGGGTATGCAGGCAGGGGGGTAAAGGCAAGCACAGCTAGTGTGCAGACAGGGAGGCACTAGCAGGTAGGAACACAGGCGGGATAGGACCCAGTACACACCGGGACTCAGGAACAATACAGGCAGAGGGTTACAGGCAAGCACAGCTAGAGTGCAGACAAGGCTGAGCAGGGAGGACAGGGCTCTGTTCACACGGAACAGACAGGAAGGGAAAGACAGAGCCAGATACTCACACAGTACTTGCAGAGACAACAAGCAGGAGTTAGGTACGAGTTCAGACTCTGCAGAAAAAGGAAGGGAACGGACATAGAGGCAAAACAGGTAAAGGACAGGAGAGAGTTCAGACTGGAACTGAGTGTACGGAGGAGACCGACACTGCAGAGGGATACAGGAGCGGGTCTGGGAATACGGCCCCCAGAGAGGCGGAACGAACAGGCAAGGAGCGTGTTCAGACAGGACAGACCAGACACAGGAGCGGGTCTAGGAAATCGGCCACTAGAAGGCGAGAGGAACAGGCTAGGAGCGAGTTCAGACAGGTCAGACAAGATACAGGAACGGGTCTAGGTAATCGGCCCCTAGAAGGCAGGAGGAACAGGCTAGGAGCGTGTTCAGACAGGACAGACAAGAGAACACAGAAAGGACTCAGTTCAGACACGGGAGCTGATACCGCAAGGCAGGAGACATACAGGACTCAGTTCAGACACGGGAACTGATACAAAAAGCAGGAGACAAGAGACGGGACCTGGCACCTTCAGAGTGCAAGCACACACTGAAGGAAACACTATGCTCAGGCAGGGATAGAAGGGAGCTGCTGAGCTATATACCAAGTGACAGACAGCAATAGGCTGAGGACGCACAAGGGGTGTGACCCACAGCAGGTACAAAAGGCAGGAAGTGATCGGGCGCCGCCCTTAAGCAGCAGAAACAGACACAAACAGACAGCATGGAGGGAAGCCAGAGAGACATTCTGGACAGGAGATCAAGTGCGCCCTCTTGCACAGTGGGAGATGGACCACCATGCAAGGACGCCGCCAGGTATGTTACATAAACCCTCTACTACACATCTTATTAAAGGTTACATGAAAATGTATTATTTTGTGATCACTATTACCCAAGTGACCCCCAACTCGTATATTTGATATGCGGTCTGGCCTATTGGTTAATATTAGGTCTAGCAGTGCCCCCCTTCTTTTTGGGTCCTGAATAGTGTTGAGCCACCCCCGTAGTGTTCGGGTTCGGTTCGGTTCGTCGAACACCGGGATGTTCGAGGAACTGTTCGTCGAACTGTTCGTCGAACACCTTAGAACACCGTCGAACACCGTTAAAACCAATGGCAGGCAAACAAAAACACATAGAAACACATAGAAAACACCTGCAAAGGTGTCCAAAAGCTGACAAACTGCTCAGAAGACACTCTCTTTAAAAAAGCCGGCCGGCAAATTCAGCAGCGGCATACACCGGTACCCGACAATTTAGACAAGAAGGAATAGAGCATCACACATAGATTAGATAGATAGAAACATGTCAGTCACACATATAAGAAGCACAGTGACAGTGTTGGTTACTGCACTTGTCATTTAGTGTAAAGGATTTATTAAAAAAAATATTAGTGTTTTCATGCACCGTCTCTTTAAAAAAGCCGGCCGGTAATTCAGCATCTGTACCCGACAATTTAGAACAGAAAGAATAGAGCTTCACACATAGATTAGATAGATAGAAACATGTCAGTCACATATATAATAAGTACAGTGATAGTGTTGCTTACTGTACTTGTCATTTAGTGTAAAGGATTTATTTAAAAAAATAATAGTGTTTTCATGCACTGTCTCTTTAAAAAAGCCGGCCGGCAATTCAGCAGCGGTACCCGACAATTTAGAACAGAAAGATAGAGCATCACACATAGATTAGATAGATAGAAACATGTCAGTCACATATATATGAAGTACAGTGATAGTGTTGGTTACTGTACTTGTCATTTAGTATTAAAATAAAGGATTTATTATTAAAAAAATTGGCGTGGGGTTCCCCTTAATTTTAGGCTCTAGCGGAGGTTAAGCAGACGGCTGGGGCAGATGTTTGAAGCCTGGGAAGGGGGTAATACCCACGGAGCTTCCCAGGCTACTAATATCAGACCCCAGCTGAATACATAGCCTTTACTAGCTATTAAAATGGGGGACCCCCCCAAAAAAATGACGTGGGGTCCCCCCTAATTTAATAGCTAGCAAAGGCTAGGCAGACAGCTGGGGGCTGATATTAATAGCCCAGGAAGGGAGCCATGAATATTGGCCCCCTCCCAGGCTAGAAACACCAGCCGTCAGCCGCCCCAGAAATGGCGCATTCATAGGATGCGCCAATTCTGGCACTTAGCCTCGCTCTTCCACGCTGCCCTGGTGCGGTGGCAGGGGGTAATAGGGTTGGGGTTGATGTCAGCTTATAATGCCAGCTGACATCAAGCCCAGGTTAGTAATGGAGAGGCGTCTATAAGACACCCCCATTACTAACCCCATAGTCAAAGTTAAAAAAAACACAAACACCCAGAATAAAGTCCTTTAATTGAAATAAAGACACAATCCTTTATTGTTCTAAATTAAACCATACTTACCATCACGCCCATTCCAGCTGAAGCCAACGATCTCCTGCAATAAAAGAAAAATAATAAAGCAACCTCATCCTTACCTTTCCATGGTTCCCACGACAGCTTCAGCTCTGCTACATCGAGATGACAGGCTGGACCGCAGCAGAACGCTGCCATCCAGCCTGTCATCCCGCAGACACTGAGAAGCGCAGGCTTGCTTGCGCTGCTCAGCGTCTCTCTGTGACGACATCCAGATGAGCCGAGTTCATGTCCAATGAACTCGGCTCACCTCATGCACGTCACTGACAGCGTGGGAAAATTCTCACGCTGAAGCGCTGATTGCAGGAGAATTTTCCCACGCTGTCAGTGACGTGCAGGAGGTGAGCTGAGTTCATTGGACATGAGCTCACCTCATGCACATCACTGACAGCGTGGGAGAATTCTCCTGCACTCAGCACTTCAGCGTGAGAATTTTCCCACGCTGTCAGTGACGTGCATGAGGTGAGCCGAGTTCATTGGACATGACCTCGGCTCATCTGGATGCCGTCACAGCGAGACAGTGAGGAGCGCAAGCATGCCTGCGCTTCTCAGTGTCTGCGGGATGACAGACTGGATGGCAGCGTTCTGCTGCGGTCCAGCCAGTCATCTCGATGTAGCAGAGCTGAAGCTGTCGTGGGAACCATGGAAAGGTAAGGATGAGGTTGGTTTATTATTTTTCTTTTATTGCAGGAGATCGTTGGCTTCAGCTGGAATGGGTGTGATGGTAAGTATGGTTTAATTTAGAACAATAAAGAATTGTGTCTTTATTTCAATTAAAGGACTTTATTCTGGGTGTTGTGTTTTTTTTAAATACTTTACTAGAAATTCATGGCGGTCATGTCTAATACTGGCGTGACCCCATGAATTTTGGGCTTGGGGCCAGCTGATAATACCAAGCTGGCCCTAACCCCTTTATTACCCAGTGAGCCACCGCACCAGGGCCCTGGATGAGTTGGGTACAGCGCCAGAAGATGGCGCTTCTATGAACGCGCCATTTTCCGGGGTGGCTGCGGACTGCAATTTGTAGCGGGGGGGGGCCCAGAAAGCTTGGGTCTCCCTGCGCTGCAGATTCCAGCCCCCAGCTGCCTAGTTGTACCTGGCTGGACACAAAAATAGGGCGAAACCCCACGTACTTTTTTTTTAATTATTTCATGAAATTCATGAAATAATTAAGAAAAAAAGGCCTTCCCTATATTGTTGTGTCCGGCCAGGTACAAATAGGCAGCTGGTGGTTGGGGGCAGCCCGTTCCTGCCTGCTGTACCTGGCTGGACACAAATATAGTGCGAAGCCCCACTTCAATTTTTTTTAATTATTTCATGAAATTCATGAAATAATTAAGAAAAAAAGGGCTTCCCTATATTGTTGTGTCCGGCCAGGTACAAATAGGCAGCTGGTGGATGGGGGCAGCCCGTTCCTGCCTGCTGTACCTGGCTGGACACAAATATAGTGCGAAGCCCCACTTCAATTTTTTTTAATTATTTCATGAAATT
Organism: Phyllobates terribilis; assembly: GCF_046119375.1. Taxonomy (NCBI): domain Eukaryota; kingdom Metazoa; phylum Chordata; class Amphibia; order Anura; family Dendrobatidae; genus Phyllobates; species Phyllobates terribilis. The sequence continues at coordinate 643,422,299 of NW_027362762.1, forward strand.
CATGAAATAATTAAGAAAAAAAGGGCTTCCCTATATTGTTGTGTCCGGCCAGGTACAAATAGGCAGCTGGTGGATGGGGGCAGCCCGTTCCTGCCTGCTGTACCTGGCTGGACACAAATATAGTGCGAAGCCCCACTTCAATTTTTTTAAATTATTTCAGGAAATTCATGAAATAATTTAAAAAAAATTGACGTGGGGCTTCGCACTATATTTGTGTCCAGCCAGGTACAGCAGGCAGGAACGGGCTGCCCCCAACCACCAGCTGCCTATTTGTACCTGGCCGGACACAACAATATAGGGAAGCCCTTTTTTTCTTAATTATTTCATGAAATAATTTAAAGAAAATTGACGTGGGGCTTCGCCCTGTTTTTGTGTCCAGCCAGGTACAACTAGGCAGCTGGGGGCTGGAATCCGCAGCGCAGGGAGGCCCAAGCTTTCTGGGCCACCCCCGCTGCAAATTGCAGTCCGCAGCCACCCCGGAAAATGGCGCGTTCATAGAAGCGCCATCTTCTGGCGCTGTACCCAACTCATCCAGGGCCCTGATGCGGTGGCTCACTGGGTAATAAAGGGGTTAGGGCCAGCTTGGCATTATCAGCTGGCCCTAAGCCCGAAATTCATGGGGTCACGCCAATATTAGACATGACCACCATGAATTTCTAGTAAAGTATTTAAAAAAAACACAACACCCAGAAAAAAGTCCTTTAATTGAAATAAACACACAATTCTTTATTGTTCTAAATTAAACCATACTTACCATCACGCCCATTCCAGCTGAAGCCAACGATCTCCTGAAATAAAAGAAAAATAATAAAGCAACATCATCCTTACCTTTCCATGGTTCCCATGACAGCTTCAGCTCTGCTACATCGAGATGACAGGCTGGACCGCAGCAGAACGCTGCCATCCAGCCTGTCATCCCGCAGACATTGAGAAGCGCAGGCTTGCTTGCGCTCCACAGTGTCTCTCTGTGAGGGCATCCAGATGAGCCGAGTTAATGTCCAATGAACTCGGCTCACCTCATGCACGTCACTGACAGCGTGGGAAAATTCTCCTGCACTCAGCGCTTCAGCGTGGGAGAATTCTCACACTGAAGCGCTGAATGCAGGAGAATTCTCCCACGCTGTCAGTGACGTGCAGGAGGTGAGCTGAGTTCATTGGACATGAGCTCACCTTATGCACGTCACTGACAGCGTGGGAAAATTCTCCTGCACTCAGCGCTTCAGCGGGAGAATTCTCACGCTGAAGCGCTGAGTGCAGGAGAATTCTCCCACGCTGTCAGTGACGTGCAGGAGGTGAGCTGAGTTCATTGGACATGAGCTCACCTTATGTACGTCACTGACAGCGTGGGAGAATTCTCCTGCACTCACCGCTTCAGCTTGAGAATTTTCCCACGCTGTCAGTGACGTGCATGAGGTGAGCCGAGTTCATTGGACATGAACTTGGCTCATCTGGATGTCGTCACAGAGAGACGCTGAGCAGCGCAAGCAAGCCTGCGCTTCTCAGTGTCTGCGGGATGAGAGGCTGGATGGCAGCGTTCTGCTGCGGTCCAGCCTGTCATCTCGATGTAGCAGAGCTGAAGCTGTCGTGGGAACCATGGAAAGGTAAGGATGAGGTTGCTTTATTATTTTTCTTTTATTGCAGGAGATCGTTGGCTTCAGCTGGAATGGGCGTGACGGTAAGTATGGTTTAATTTAGAACAATAAAGGATTGTGTCTTTATTTCAATTAAAGGACTTTATTCTGGGTGTTTGTGTTTTTTTTAACTTTGACTATGGGGTTAGTAATGGGGGTGTCTTATAGACGCCTCTCCATTACTAACCTGGGCTTGATGTCAGCTGGCATTATAAGCTGACATCAACCCCAACCCTATTACCCCCTGCCACCGCACCAGGGCAGCGTGGAAGAGCGAGGCTAAGTGCCAGAATTGGCGCATCCTATGAATGCGCCATTTCTGGGGCGGCTGACGGCTGGTGTTTCTAGCCTGGGAGGGGGCCAATATTCATGGCTCCCTTCCTGGGCTATTAATATCAGCCCCCAGCTGTCTGCCTAGCCTTTGCTAGCTATTAAATTAGGGGGTACCCCACGTCATTTTTTTTGGGGGGTCCCCCATTTTAATAGCTAGTAAAGGCTATGTATTCAGCTGGGGGCTGATATTAGTAGCCTGGGAAGCTCCGTGGGTATTACCCCCTTCCCAGGCTTCAAACATCTGCCCCAGCCGTCTGCTTAACCTCCGCTAGAGCCTAAAATTAAGGGGAACCCCACGCCAATTTTTTTAATAATAAATCCTTTATTTTAATACTAAATGACAAGTACAGTAACCAACACTATCACTGTACTTCATATATATGTGACTGACATGTTTCTATCTATCTAATCTATGTGTGATTCTCTATTCCTTCTATTCTAAATTGTCGGGTACCGCTGCTGAATTGCCGGCCGGCTTTTTTAAAGAGACGGTGCATGAAAACACTATTATTTTTTTTGATAAATCCTTTACGCTAAATGACAAGTACAGTAAGCAACACTGTCACTGTACTTCGTATATATGTGGCTGACATGTTTCTATCTATCTAATCTATGTATGATGCTCTATTCTGTCTGTTATAAATTGTCGGGTACCGCTGCTGAATTGCCGGCCGGCTTTATTAAAGAGACAGTGCATGAAAACACTATTATTTTTTTAAATAAATCCTTTACACTAAATGACAAGTACAGTAATCAACACTGTCACTGCACTTCTTATATATGTGACTGACATGTTTCTATCTATCTAATCTATGTGTGATTCTCTATTCCTTCTATTCTAAATTGTCGGGTACCGCTGCTGAATTGCCGGCCGGCTTTTTTAAAGAGACGGTGCATGAAAACACTATTATTTTTTTTGATAAATCCTTTACGCTAAATGACAAGTACAGTAAGCAGCACTTTCACTGTACTTCGTATATATGTGGCTGACATGTTTATATCTATCTAATCTATGTGTGAAGCTCTATTCTTTCGGTTCTAAATTGTCGGGTACAGGTGTATGCCGCTGCTGAATTGCCGGCTTTTCATGTTTCACTGTTGGCACTGTTCCCATCGATTTGGGCAATCACTGTAATGCCACAACCACCATGGCTGTGGCATTACAGTGAGTGGCAGACAATCCCTGCATGATTGGTGCTCTAAATAGCGCCAGACATGCAGGACACGCTTTTGGTGCACGAACAGTTATCGAACATAACCTCGAACAGCCGAATTTTTTGCAAATCGTTCGGGTTCGTCGAACAACTCGAACACCGCCCAAAACAGCTCGAATTTGAGATTGGCGAACAGTTCTAGTCGAACACCGCTCATCTCTAGTCCTGAACCAGTTGTGAAAGGCAATTGTCTCTCATAGTTGTCAAAAACCTATTACCTTTGCTTGAACTACTGGTTTCTGTCCCCCAATGTATTTCAGGGTAGTTGAAGTCCCCCATAATTATGACTTCTCCTTGAGTTGCTGCTTCATCTATTTGCTTCACGAGGATATTCTCCTCTGCTTCCATTATTTTTGGAGACTTATAACAAACCCCTATCAGTAATTTATTATTTTTTCCCCCTCCCCTTATCTCCACCCACATGAACTCTACATTTCCATTAAATTCACATATATCCTCCCACAAGATGGGTTTTAAGGATGATTTTACATATAAGCACACACACCCCCTCGCTTGTTTGTACGGTCATTTCTGAACAGACAGTAGCCCTGTAAATTAACTGCCCAGTCATGGCTCTCGTCCAGCCACGTCTCAGATATCCCCACCATGTCATAATTATTTTCCAACAAAATTAATTCTAATTCCTCCATTTTGTTGGTGAGGCTTCTGGCATTAGTGTACATGCATTTTATGTATCTCTCTGTACCTCTATTCCTTCTTACTTTATTGACTGTTCTAACCCCACCCCCAATTTCTTTATTTGTGCCAGGTCACTATCTGCACTATCTTCCCCACCTATAAAATGAATACCCCCCCCCCAAATCCCTAGTTTAAACACTCCTCCAACCTTCTAGCCATTTTCTCCCCCAGCACAGCTGCACCCTCCCCATTGAGGTGCAGCCGGTCCCTAGCGTAGAGTCTGTAGCCAACTGAGAAGTCGGCCCAATTCTCCAGGAACTCAAATCCCTCCTTCCTACACAAGTTCTTGAGCCACTTATTTATCTCCCTAATCTCACATTGCCTCTCTGGCATAGCACGTGGTGCAGGTAGTATTTCAGAGAATACCACCTTGGAGGTCCTTGCTTTAAGCTTGCAGCCTAATTCCCTGAAATCATCTTTAAGGACCTTCCACCTACCTCTAACTTTGTCATTTGTGCCAATGTGCAGCATGACTGCTGGGTCCTCACCAGCCCCTCCCAGTAATCTGTCAACCTGATCAGCGATGTGCCGGACTCGAGTGCCAGGTAGGCAGCACACTGTTCGATGATCCCTGTCTTTGTGACAGATTGCCCTATCTGTTCCCCTAATAATTGATTCCCCCACTACCAGCACCTGCCTGGCCTGCCCTGCTCTCCTATTTCCCTCCTTACTGGAGCTGACACTCCTCCGGCTTTAAGGGGACATGCCTTGCTGCAGCAGTGCTACTCCTGTACTGTCACCCCCCTCATCTGCCAACTTTGCAAACTTATTGGGGTGTGCCAGATCAGGACTAGCCTCCCTGGCACTCTTCCCTCTACCCCCCCTTCTGTCACCCAGCTAGCTGCCTCACTCTCCTGCAGCTCCCTACTATCACCCTCCCCCACATCTACCCAGTGAGCAGCTGCTTAGTGAGCAGCAGACTTCTTTCCATATTGTCTATGTATCTCAGTGTTGCCAGCTGCTCATTTAGATCCAGTACCTGGGCTTCCAAACGCACAACGTGCACACATCTCGCGCAGCAGTATGCTACCCTGACCGGCTGCTCAAGGATTGCATACATATGGCAAGATGTAGACTGGATAGCATTGTCAATAATGGATCTCATTTCCTAATGGGGATTGCACTAGACAGAAATACTAAGTAAAAAGAAAAGTAAAGAATTAATAAAATACAGACAGCAATTCTGTCCAAATTCCTCTCTTCCAAACTCCCTGAATACAAAGTCACTGAAAAACAAGTCACACACTTACTTCCGCTTGCACTTACACTCCGGTCACACTCAGCTCGTTCACACTCGCTAAGGAAGAAGATTTAAAGAGTTTTTTTTTTTTTCCCCTTTTGCAGCAATGCACCCTACAGCTCTTTGCACTTCCAAAAAAAAGGTTCTTTTTTATTTGAGTGGTGAAAAAAACATCCAAAATTTGATAAAAAAAAAAGCACCATTTTCCGAGACCCGTAGCGTCTCCACTTTTCAGGATCTGGGACCGGGTGAGGGCAAATTTTTCGCACGCCGAGTTGACGTTTTTATTGATACCATTTTGGTTCAGATACGATCCTTTGATCGCCCTCTTATTGCATTTTATTGCAATGTAGCGGCGATAAGAAACGTAAATCTGGGGTTTACATTTTTTTTATCGTTACGCCGTTTAACGATCTGATTAATTTTTTTTTTATATTGATAGGTCAGGCGATTCTGAATGCAGCGATACCAAATATGTGTATATTTGATTTATTTTTATTGTTTTATTTTGAATGGGACGAAAGGGGGGTGATTTAAACTTTTATATTTTTAAAATTTTTAAAATATTTTTTAAAACTTTTTTTTCTACTTTTTACTTGCTTCAATAGTCACCTTAAGAGACTTGAAGCTGCTATTGTCCGATCGCCTCTGTTACACATAGCAGGGCTTCAGCCCAGCTATGTGTAATAAAAGTGCTCATCTGCTATCAACGCCAACCACAGGGTGGCGGTCATAGCAGATCGGCTATAACAACCACAGGGGTTTCATCCAGACCCCGGGTTGTCATGCCAACCCATCGGTGACCCGCGATCACAAGTTAAATGCCGCTGTCAGGATTAACAGCCGTGGGTGAATCGCGATTCCACCCGCGGCTGTTGTGGGCACATGTCAGTTGTAAGAATCAGCTGACATGTGCCCTGAAAAGTGCGCCGGAGCCCGCCCCAAAAGGGAAGACACGGCATGCGCAGTACATGTGCGGTGCATGTCGTGAACACAGGTTGTAATGTGAAAAAAATTGGTAAAAATCCAAGGAGAGTGAATACTTTCGCAACTATAGATTCTGCATCACCATTATTCCTTGGTTTTCAACAACTGATACATCAGATGCTGGAAAAAAAATCGCATAAAAAACAGTAGGATTATTCTTGGCACCTGGCACCACAGTAATTCGTAAATAGGTTTCAGAAAACACATTCTTGTCACTTATTGTTCACATCTGCATCCAAAGGATTCGGTCAAACACAGAAAAAAGTAACCTGACAAGAAACTCGACAAACATTATAGTCAATAGAGTATGTCAGGCAGTGTCTCCCGTGTTGTGTCTTTAACAACTGATGCATCAGATGCCAGAACCAATCCAACAGAAAACAATAGGATCAATTCTGGCATCAGTTTTTCTTAGGAATAGTATTGGTATTTCTGTACCATGGGTGATGAAAAAAATCCCTCAGTAGATTGCAATATGCTGCAGATAACCATAGTGAATAGTAATGAGGTTACAGAAAACACATTTCCTGTCATTTCTAATAGAGACATCAATAGAAGGGACTTATCCACAGGAAAGGTCATAAATGTTAAAACTGTGAGGGTCTGACAACCAGCACATCCACCAATCAGCTGCTATTAGCTCTGGTGTCCGACTATAACAGTGTGTTGGAGACAGAATAGAATCAGTACCTGTCACATGGTCACCATTGTTAAAATGCCACTGACTAGGATTCAGGTAATTATTAGTAGTGTTGAGCCACCCCCGTAGTGTTCGAGTTCGGTTCGGTTCGTCGAACACCCGTGTGTTCGCCGAACTGTTCGTCGAACTGTTTGTCGAACACCTTCAAACACCGTTAAAACCAATGGCAGGCAAACAAAAACACATAGAAACACATAGAAAACACCTTCAAAGGTGTCCAAAAGCTGACAAACTGCTCAGAAGACATAACTAACACATGGAAAAGTGACAAGTACATATAGTCATGCGAAAATAAAAGAGGTGGAGGAGTAAAAGGAGGGGGAGACACAGATATAGGCATGTCAAGCCCTTCTAAAATCCAAAAAGTGAGAAGCCGACACGGCCAGTCCGCTCCTGCCCGTGCCACCTCCGTGTCGCCGGGTTTGTGCCAGAGCCGCGGTGAACCCTGATGGCCAGCCCCCATCTCCCAATACTGGTGCCTGTCCGCTGGTGGGTCGAGCGAGCCCCCCTGTGGTGGAGGCAGCTCTAAGCTTTTTAATTTAAATTGTCTCTCTAATTTGAATGAATACACTTTAAATCCATTTACAAGGATCTATTGGAGGGCAAGTCTCATGCCAGCAGCCGCGTAATTCCAGCTCCAGTAGCGTCCACTAAAGCTGCTGCAGTTAAAAAGCTTTTATAAGGATCGAGCTCGGCTGTCCACCGCAAGGCATCCTACTGCCAGTCCCAGCCCCTATGCCTTGGGGTGCCTCCTGATGCTTTTCACTGAGTATCCCGTGGTCCCGAAGCATTTCCTTTGAAAAAATGAAGTGTCCAAACTACAGGTGGTGTAGCTTGCTTAACAGCCGGGATAATCCGCTGACTAGCAGACCCTGCTACTAGGCACAAAGTATTTCCTGGGCTAGATGCAGTTAAAAATTTGTAATTAGATACTCTCGTTGGATGCTGAGAAAGCATTCCATAGAGTCTCCTGGCACGCCATATATGATTCTCTTAAAAAGCTTGGGGTAGGGGTCTAGGGGACCCTTTTATAGCCAAAATCACGGCCCTGTATCGCAATACGTCACCTAGGCTGAAGATAAATGGAACTGTAGCACCCTGAGGGCTCGGTTGCTACAGAGGTATTGCACCTCACCCAGAGGTGTGATATCTCACTCTCAGGTAAGGATGTAGTGTGGATCAGGACCCGACACCTGCATGCATTACACCACATTGCCGTGGGGCAGGGCGACCAATATGCCCCTGAGATGGGCACGACAGTCCCTGTCCCTGGCTGGAGTGGGGGGAGGGAACACTGAGGAAGGGGAACCCTGTAGTGCAGGAGCAGGGAGGAAGCAGTTCCTGGGTGCATTGAGAAGGGAGTATAAAAGGTGGGCACCATCTTAGTTCAGTGCAGAGAAGTCTGAGCAGAAGTGGCAGGGAGCAGGGGCTCTGCATGAGCTCTGCTCCGGAGGCGGGCCTAGTAACAGAGGCCCAGGCCTGGAAGAGGGAGAAGGAAGGAAGAGGAGCGGAGAAGGCTCCAGGAACGAGGAACGAAGGGATCTCAGGGGTGCGGACGGGCGAGTCGCCACCGCACGCCAGAATCCACCTGCGTGGAGGGGTCAGGCCAAAGCGGGAGACCGGTCCCCGAAACTAGTGGAGGCAGGAAATGACCCTCAGCTAGAAACAGGAAGCTGTGACATTTTATGTGGCGCAGCCCCTCGCTACACCCGCTAGGAAGGCACCACATAGGGTCAGGGAAACTGGCGCCAAGTTTACCAAGAGGAGGCCCGAGGCAGCCGGACAGAAGGGTTGGTAAGAAAGGCCAGACAAAGGACACACAAAGGGGGTCCTGTGAAGCGCTCCAAAGTTATCTGGGAGTTGTCTGAGCCCCTCACCTGGTGAGCACAGTACGACGTGGGCAGCCGTTACCTGCAGACGTGGTCTGGATAATAAGAACTGTGAGTAAAGACCCTGGACTGCATCACTGACTCCGTGTCATTACTGCTGCTGCCCTGCACCATCACCCCCATCCTCCGCATACACTGCCCTGAGGCTATACTCCTCCCGTGGGGAGTTATGCTACGCTCTGCTGCACCCACAACACCAGCCTCAGCGGTCTGCCCTGGAGAGGCGGTTCACTCTGACCGCAATCCACGGGTGGCGTAGTCGGACATTTAAACATCAAAACCACATAAATAGTTCCGCCACTGGTTTGACCGCCCTGAGCCACGGAACCGGGTTGCCGCCACGGAGACTACAACCACCAGCATCCACCAAAAAGGGTCCGGCTCCGGGTGTCCCAAGGCCCAGGGGGCGCGTCAGAACATTTTCATCACCTTTCACAATCACCAATGGGACAAGGCAGGGATGTTCTCTGTCCCCTCTCTTATACATCCTAGTGACGGAGCACCTGCTCTCATCAATTCGCCATAACCCCAATATTAGGTGGATTGAGGTGGGAGGCACCGAGTACAAGTGCTCTCTATTTGCTGATGATGTCCTAGTATATATCACTCAATCACATATATCCATCCATGCTGTTATGGCTGAAATAGATCACTTTGTTACATGGTCAAATTTTAAAATCAATGCAGCGAAGTCTGAGGCCCTCGATGTCTCCCTCCCCAAATCCATATAGGATTCCATCCAGTCCAACTTTCCCTTTGCCTGGCCCTCACAGGGTATCAAATACTTAGGAATTCCTATTCATAGAGACCTCTCCCATCTATGTTATCTTAATTTTGGGCCCTTTATTGAACAACTCCATACAGACCACGGTTGGCAAGTTAGAACTGTAAGATTCACTACGTGAACCACTGGTGTTTTGTGGAAAAGCACATGTACACTGTGTTCCAAATTATTATGCAAAAAGTGTTTAGGAGTGATAAGGGAAGAATTTGTTTGTTTGTTAGTTAAACTCATTGATGGTGATGTGTGTCAGGGCTCTTTATATCACTGTAAGCAATTGCAGACACCAGTGCTAATTAGTTTGTCAGGTGTGTCCAATGAAAGGCAAGACTACTTAAGAAGGCTCTCTCACATTATTCAGCAGCCTACATTTTCTGCCAAAATGGGAAAGAAAAAGGATGTGTCGGCTGCTGAGAAGCAACAAATTGTGGAGTGTTTAGGTCAAGGCATGACTACAATCAACATTGTGCGATGATCAGGATGAAGTGTCTTGGCAATCAAGAAGTATGTAGCTGATTCACAGTACACACGTGTGCGTGCTGATAAGGGCAAATTGAGGACTCTTTCCTACAGGCAATTACGTCAGGTTGAAAGAGCAGCGGCAAAAAAGCCTTGTCATAGCAGCAGACAAGTTTTTGAAGCTGCTTGTGCCTCCAACGTCCCCCGAACAGCAAGATGCAGGGTCCTTCAGAGGTTTGCAGCTGTGCATACGCCATCCTGTCGACCTCCTCTATCCACTTCACACAAGCAGAAACGGCTCCAGTGGGCCAAACATTACATGAAGACTGATTTCAAAACTGTTTTGTTCACGGATGAGTGCCGTGCAGCGCTCGATGGTCCAGATGGATGGAGTGGAGGATGGCTGGTTGATGGACACCCCACGCAAACACGGCTACAGCGCCAACAAGGAGGAGGTGGAGTAATGTTTTGGGCTGGAATCATGGGGAGAGAGATTGTCGGCCCCTTTAGGATCCCTGAAGGCGCTAAAGATGAACTCCATAATGTATGTGGATTTTCTCAAACAGCACTTCCTGCCATGGTTCAAGAAGAAGAACCGTGTATTTCACAGCAAGATCATTTTTCTGCATGATAATGCACCATCTCATGCTGCACATAAAACATCTGCATCTCTGGCTGATATGGGCATAAAAGGGGACAAACTTATGGTGTGACCCCCATGCTCCCCTGACCTCTACCCCATTCAGAACCTTTGGAGCATCATTAAAAGGAGGGTCTATGATGGCGGGAGGCAGTTCACATCTAAGCAACAGCTCTGGGAGGGTATTCTGTCCTCATGCAAAACAATTGAAGCAGAAACCATCCAAAACCTGACAAATTCAATGGACGAGAGAGTTCAGAAGCTCCTTTCGAACAAGGGGTCCTATGTGAAAATGTAACATCACCTAGAATAAAGTTTTGAGTTGAAAACTGTTTGATTTCAGTTTCTAACAACCTGCTAATGCTTATAATTTCAAAAATGACCATTTTTTTGGTCTTTATTAAAATGAAAAGGTTGATCGAAAAGTTTGGGGGATCTAAGAGTGTGGCAACCCAGTAGTCATCATGATTACTTCGAATTCTGACAATATGAGGGTCATGCTGCAGGTAGTGCAGCAAGAAGGCACTTATGTGTCTTGCGCATCTCGGAGCCCCAAAATTATTTTCCGGGCTAGATGCAGCTAAAAATTATTTTTAATTTTAAATCTGGTGGAGCTTATTATAGATGGCCTAATAGGATCAGTGCTGCACACTGCTACAAAGCCCAAATTATTTTCCAGTCAAGATACAGATAAACATGATTAGTAATTTGAAAGCTTAAAACGGTTGGTAGGGTGATTTTAAACAATCATCAAGCTTTTACTCTCCCCAGGATGACACAGGGGTAGAAAAGTCGTTTCGGATCCATGATTTGTTCATCTTTATGAACGTGAGTCTGTCTACATTATCAGTGGAGAGCCGCGTGCGCTTATCTGTCAGCACACCACCAGCAGCGCTGAACACACGTTCAGACAGAACGCTGGCTGCGGGGCATGACAAGATCTCCAAGGCGTAAGTGGCTAGCTCCGGCCATTTATCCAGATTGGAAGCCCAAAAAGAGCAAGGGTCCAGTGACACAGTCGTGGCTTCAATGTTTACTTGGAGATACTCCTGTACCATCGTCTCTAGGCGTTGACTATGTGTCAGACTTCTTGTCTCCTGTGGCCTTGCAAAGGATGGGCTAAAAAAGTGGTGAAATGATTCCGCAAAATTGATGTTACCACCAGATACTGTGGTTCTGTTACGGTTTGAGTGCTGAACACTTGACGGTCCCACGGTTGGCAAGTTGGAACTGTGAGATTCACTACGTGCACCACTGGTATTTTGTGGAAAAGCACATGTAAGATTCTGCAACAGTCTCTGCTGATACTCCTGCATGCGTGCATCCCTTTCTATGGCAGGAATAATTTCTGCAAATTTACTTTTGTACCGGGGATCTAACAGTGTGGCAACCCAATAGTCAGGATTATTTCTAATTCTCACAATTCGAGAGTCATGTTGCAGGTAGTGCAGCAAGAAGGCACTCATGTGTGTTGCGCATCCAGGAGCACCAAGTCCCTGTTGTGTTGGTGGCGAGGTAACAATCATGCTTCCTTCCTCTGTCCTCTCCCCCCAACCTCGCACAACAGAAATGTGATCAAGGTCTCCCTCATCTGATGAGTCTTCCATCAGTTCGTCCTCCACTTCTTCCTGGGCTCCTGCACCTTCCTCACTAGTTTGGCTGCTACCATGCGCCCTGGTAAAACCATCTCCCCCACCCTCACATGCCTGCCGCCTTGGTGCTGCCGACCGTCTGGACCTTGCAGATGTTAGCCCTTCCGCATACAACTCCTCCTCCTCTACTTCCTCCACCTCCTCTTGTGCCACCACCTGACTCCGAATTCTGTTTAACATGTGCTCCAGCATGTAAATCACCGGAATAGTCATGCTGATAATGGCATCGTCAGCACTAAACATCTTCGTCGCCATTTCAAAACTGTGCAGAAGGGTGCATAGGTCCCTGATCTGAGACCACTCCTCCAGCGTGATTTGCCCCACCTCTGAATCTCGTTGGCCCAGGCTATACGTCAGAACGTATTGCACCAGGGCTTGTCGGTGCTGCCACAGTCGCTGCAACATGTGCAGAGTTGAATTCCACCGGGTAGGCACATCGCATTTTAGCCGGTGAAGTGGCAGGCCCAACGACTTCTGTAGAGATGTAAGTCGCTGAGCTGCGGGATGCGAACGGCGGAAGTGAGCACACAGCGACCGTGCCCTCTGCAGAAGGCCATCTAGTCTGGGATAGTGGGCTAAAAATTGCTGGACCACCAGGTTCAACACGTGAGCCATACAAGGCACGTGTGTGACATTGCCCCGGCGAAGGGCCGCACCCAGGTTTGCAGCATTGTCGCACACGGCCTTCCCTGGTTTCAGGTCCAGTGGAGACAACCATTCATGAAATTGGTTCTCCAGAGCTGACCACAACTCCTCAGCTGTGTGACTCACATTTCCCAGACATTTCAATGTAAAAACCGCCTGATGACGTTGAGCCCTACTGCCAGCATAGTAAGGAGGTGTGCAGGATCCCTTCTGCGCAGTTAGAAAGCTTGTGGCATGACCAGACAGGCTTTGGGTGCAGGTGGAAGACCGAGAGGCGGTTGAGGAGGCAGAAGCAGTGGAGGAACTTTGACATAAAGAGGATTGACGCACAACTCGTGGGGACGGCAAGACTTGGACAGCAGCCCCTTGTCCTGCTGTCACCATAGTTACCCAGTGCCCAGTCAGCGACATGTAACGCCCCTGTCCATGCCTACTCGTCCAAGTGTCTGTGGTGAAATGCACCCTGTCACACACAGAGTTTCTCAAAGAAGCGGTGATGTTGTGTGCGACATGCTGGTGGAGCGCAGGCACACCTTTCTTTGAGAAGTAGTGCCGACTGGGCATCTGGTACTGGGGCACTGCGACGGACATAAGGTCTCGAAAATCCTCTGTGTCCACCAGGCGGAAAGGCAGCATTTCTGTAGCCAAGAGCTTACAGATGGTGAAATTCAACCTCTTATCTTTCTCATGGCTAGGAGGAAATGGTCTTTTACTTGTCCACATCTGAGGGACCAAGGGCTGGCTATTGTGCTTAGACGGGGTTGATAAGGGTGTCCCCGGCAAACTGCCGGTCTGTGAGGAAGATGCAGGCGGACATGTTAGGTTGCCTTGATCCAAAGGTGGTGCTATCGATGTCGGACAGCGCTCAACACCAGCTGCTGTTACCACCTCCAAAGAAAATGATGACCTGCCAATCACGCTGGCTGTTGCGGGTAAAGAGGTGGCAGGTCTGCGCCCCAAAACAGGTGTGACTGCTGTCCCCCCAGTCACAGAGGATGAAGAGGCCGCGGATGCACAAGATATGGCAGACGGTGCTTGGCCCGGCCGGCTAGGCCGCATTGTAGCACACAGAGCTTCCCACTGCAACTTATGCTTCATGTCCATGTGCCGGTTCATGCATGAAGTACTCAAACTATGTATTTTTTGGCCTCTACTTAGCTTTTGCTGACAAATGTTACAGATAACACGAGTTGGGTCATCTTTATCGATCTGAAAAAATGCCCAGGCTATGCAAGGCTTAGCACCCATGCGACCTGAAGAGCCACCACGACTTGTGGTGAGAGGCAGAGTTGTGTTTGAGGATGCAGTTGTTGACGTGCTTCCAGTACTACGTCTCTGTCCAGGAAGGCGCAACCTGACCTCGTCGTCACTAGCATCTTCCTCCACCTCCTCTGCTGACCTCATCTCTTGGCTGACTGTGGGTTGACAGTAAGTGGGATCTCCAACCTCATCATCATCACCCTGTGTGTTATCACACCCGTCGTCCTCAGAGCCAACCTGTTCCTGCCCTGACAAAAAACTAAAGCTGTCGCTCCAATCAGGTATTTGAGTCTTATCATCGTCTTCCTCATTGTCTCCACCAACAGGAGTTACAGTTTGGGAATGAGGGTCTACATTATGGTCAGAACCTTCTGCGTCTGGTCCTGGATCCGACTCATAAAGATTCTGGGCATCAGTGCAGATCATTTCCTCGTCTGGATTCACAGAAGCGCTGGAGTCGACCTCTGATTCCCAGGCTATAGTATGAGTAAACAGCTCTGCAGACTCAACCATCTGTTCTACCTCATACTCAGACGGGCAGCTGGAGATTTGGGAGCTGTGAGGAAGCAAGTGCGATTGGGGTGACACCTTTGAGGACTGGAGTATTTGTGATGTTGAAGTTGATGTGGAGGAGAGCCCACTTAAAGGAGCACTTGATATCCGTTGAAGCACCTGCTGTTTTTGTGCCTCATCTGGAATTTGTAGCGATTGGCGTGGCCGTAAGAAAGGGATCTTATCACATTGTCCGCTAAAAGAAGTAGACATTTTAGTTTGGCTGGAAGATGGTCTTTCTTCTGCAGATGTTACTGTTGCTTTAACACCTACCCCACGGACACAACCTTTTTTCCCCTTCCCAACACGCCTATTCCCCTTTCCACCAGCAGCAGGCCTTTTTCCACTCATTTTGGTGGTTAACTAATTCACAACTCTGGAGTTGTTTGCACAAAAAAACAATGGATGGTAACCGAGCAGAGCTGAGTGGCCAAACTGTGGTATTAGGCCAAAACTATTGGCTGGGTTAGATGCAGAAAAAAATATATTCAGTTTGCAACCTGATGGAGGTCAGTATAGATGGACTAATACAACAAGTCCCACACACAGCTAGAAGCCCAAATATTTTTTCAGAGGTACTGTAGATGCAGATACAAATTATTTTTAATTTGCAACCTGATGGAGGTCAGTATAGATGGACTAATACAACAAGTCCCACACACAGCTAGAAGCCCAAATATTTTTTCAGAGGTACTGTAGATGCAGATAAAAATTATTTTTAATTTGCAACCTGATGGAGGTCAGTATAGATGGACTAATAGAGAAAGTCCGACACACTGCTAGAAGGCCAAATATTTTTTCAGAGCTAGATGCAGAAAAAAATTATATTCAGTTTGCAACCTGATGGAGGTCAGTATAGATGGATTAATAGAACAAGACCCACACACAGCTAGAAGCCCAATATTTTTTCAGAGGTAGATGCAGAAAAAAATATATTCAGTTTGCAACCTGATGGAGGTCAGTATAGATGGACTAATACAACAAGTCCCACACACAGGTAGAAGCCCAAATATTTTTTCAGAGGTACTGTAGATGCAGATAAAAATTATTTTTAATTTGCAACCTGATGGAGGTCAGTATAGATGGACTAATACAACAAGTCCCACACACAGCTAGAAGCCCAAATATTTTTTCAGAGGTACTGTAGATGCAGATACAAATTATTTTTAATTTGCAACCTGATGGAGGTCAGTATAGATGGACTAATACAACAAGTCCCACACACAGCTAGAAGCCCAAATATTTTTTCAGAGGTACTGTAGATGCAGATAAAAATTATTTTTAATTTGCAACCTGATGGAGGTCAGTATAGATGGACTAATAGAGAAAGTCCGACACACTGCTAGAAGGCCAAATATTTTTTCAGAGCTAGATGCAGAAAAAAATTATATTCAGTTTGCAACCTGATGGAGGTCAGTATAGATGGATTAATAGAACAAGACCCACACACAGCTAGAAGCCCAAATATTTTTTCAGAGGAAGATGCAGAAAAAAATATATTCAGTTTGCAACCTGATGAAGGTCAGTATAGATGGACTAATACAACAAGTCCCACACACAGCTAGAAGCCCAAATATTTTTTCAGAGGTACTGTAGATGCAGATAAAAATTAGTTTTAATTTGCAACCTGATGGAGGTCAGTATAGATGGACTAATAGAATGATGCTATGCCCAAAAGATTTTACTTCACTAGGTGCAGTAAAAAAATTGGTATTCTATACACAGGTGGTATATCTTGCAGCACAGATAGGCTACTCCACTGACTAACACACTCTGCAATAGGCCAAAAAGGATTAGCTTTGCTAGATTCAGCCAAATGCTGTGAAAAAAACTTGCACAGCAGTGGCACAGACCTGCCTGGCAAAAACTGATAGGAACTGATGTAACCTAGTCCTGAAAAGGACTCCAATTACAATTAGTCTTTACTCCCACAACCTATCTATTTAAGAGCACAGACCTCCCTGATAAAAGTCGTAGGAAATGCTGTAACCTAGTCCTTAAAAGGACTGCAATCACAACTATTCCCTACTCCCAAGCTATCTGTAGATTTGTGCGAAAATTGGCTTGAAATTAACAAGGTATAGCGCACACAGCAACAGCGGTGCCGTCTAACACGCAGCTGCAGCAGTGAGAAAATGGTGGCGACGGGGAAAATGGCTTGGTCTTATAGGGCAAGGACATGTGACATACACTGCCAATGACACATGCCCTTGCTTGTGTGAAAAAAAGCACTTCGCTCCGTGTGTGCGCTGCTGATAGGCTGACAGATTGCACCTCCCCACTGCAAATGCGGGAAAGAGAAAAAAAAATGGAGATCTTCATTGTTCCTGCAGAGATCCATCCCCTGCCCCTCCCCCCACCCCGCTGTACACTCAAACTGCGTATTAACATTAATTTTCATCATTACTGAGAAAAAATCCAGTTATGATTTTGGTCCACGAACAGTTATCGAACATAACCTCGAACAGCCGAATTTTTATCAAATTGTTCGTGTTCGCCGAACGGCTCGAACACCGCCCAAAACAGCTCGAATTTGAGATTGGCGAACAGTTCGAGTAGAACAACGCTCATCTCTAATTATTAGTTTACATGTTGGAAAAAACAGTTAGTCCTTCTAAACTAGAAAAAAGAAAAGGCAACACACAAATTAACCTCAAAGATAATGTGTTACTTTCTGTTAAATAGCACTCCAATGGCTAACCGACTACTTCACAGACCCTTGAGGTATTGTAGCATCGGCGTCTCTGCCCCTTGCTAGGCTGAGACGCCATCCCTCTCACCTCCCCGCTCCTGGCGCGGCGTTCTCTAGCGCTTCTCTCCCCGCTGCTTCCGGCACGCGCTCCTTCCCCGGCTGTGTGCTTAGAGCGCGCGCGTGCTCCCCCTCTCTTAGAGGGACCGCGCGCGCCGTCCTAAGGAGTCCCCGGCCAATTGCCGGAGGACCTCCCATATATAAGGCACCTCCTCCAAAATGGAGGTGCCCGAGCAAAGTTGTTTGCACTGTGTCTGATCTGTGCTTCAGCCCTCAGGTCCCGCTGCTAGCCTGACTTCTCGTCCTGCCTGCCAGCCTGTTATCTGCCCGTTACCTGCCGAGCCTGCCAGCCTGCTCACCTGTTATCTGCCTGTTACCTGCCTTGGCTATCTGTCCGCTCACCTGGGAGCATCCGCCTGCCTCGTCTGTCTGCCGGCTCACCTGGGAGCGCCCACCAGTTACCTGCCAGTTACCTGCCTCGTCTGTCTGCCCGCTCACCTGGGAGCACCTGCCTGTTTCCTGCCAGCCTGCCTGGAGACCCTGCCGTCACTCGCTGTGACCACCTTCCTGGTAAACCTAAAGACTGCTACTTGCCCTGCTTTCTCGAACTGTGACCACCTGTCTGCTACCAGAGACTTCCGCCTGCTTGTCGTGTCCATCCGCCATACCGGTCAGTCCCAGCCATCTGACCCGTGGGAGCCGCCTGCTCTCTTACAAGGTCATCCCCAGAGTAGCACCTGGTCCCTCAGCCCGGATCCTCCCTGGTCACGGTGTCGTTAGCTGCCGTTCGATCAGGGTCGGTTCGGGTGGATACTTAGTCACGCCCCTCTGGGTCACTCCTTGCACCTCGGCACAGAGGTTCCACCACCCGGACCCGTAACAGGTATGTTAAATGGCATAGGTATGCCTTACTTTGGTATACACCAAACCAGTGGCTTATCTTCCTGGGGGTACTGGTTCTCTATAAGTCTTCATTACTTCCATTTAATAGCATGATTGGCATTTACTGTATGTAATATTCAGTAGGTATCTATTGGTAGATAGCTGTTTTACCAAATCTGGGTCCCAATTTATTGGAATATATCATCTATTGCAATACATTGGGCTAACTGATGCCAGGTTTAAAAGTTATCCACGGGATAGGGGATAACTTTCCAATAGCTGGGGCCTGACCGCTGTAGCCCTCGCTGATCCCATAAACTGGGTTTCTATAGAACCCTTCTAAAAGGAGCAAAAATAAATTATGTGCATTACCACTACATTCATGCTTAATTAGAGCACCAGCCATTGCCAAGCACAGTGCTTGGCTGACCTTTGGCACTCCTATTAGAATGAATAGAGAGACAGAAGGCATAATTGACCTCCACTCCATTCAGCCAGGGGTCATGGAATCAGTGAGGGCCAAGGCGGTCAGATGCCCAGGGATTGGAAAGTTATGTTTTGATTTAACAAATGTAAGAAAATAACACCTGAATCCAGAGGCGTAGCTCGGAGTTCAGCTCGGGTGTGGGGTGGCACACCCTAATTGTGGGTATAGAGGAACCTCAGCAGGTGACCATGGTGTTACTGATAATTACCGTCATATGGTGACTATGTAATGGTAGATACCAGTCCTGCAGAACATATGAAAGATTACAGTACCGTTGTTGAAGGTGACTTACAGCTGACATTCATTCTGATGGAGTTGTTTACTTTTCCATCTGGCCAAGACCACTATGACAACTTCTGAGAATACAACAAAGACACATTTGTTTTCTCACATTTTCAACACCGTCTCCATCTATCCCTAACCTCCACAAACTCCCCATCCTTCTTTCACCCCAATGCTGAGCCACTGCTGCTTTATGTGTCCCTATCACTTCACCTACTATGTGATACTACAAAAAATCGCTCCTCTTATTGCCCCACATAATAATGCCCACCAGTGTGCCCCTTACAAAGTAAAATGCTTTCTTTGTGCCCTAAATATGGTAAAATTGGCCCATAGAAAACATTAATGCCCGATGCAAGTGCCCTAGAAAACAGTGTCCACATTACTAGAAAGTAATAATTCCCCCATGTGCACCTTTGATGGTCACAATACTTTGAATGCCCCTATAACAATAATGCTTAAGTTTCCATTTAACATTTATTGTCCCCTGAGTCCCTTCATGTAAAAGTCCCCTATGCACAGTATGATGGGCCCACAGCTTTGCTATACACAGTATGAGGGGCTCACAACTCCCCTATAGACAGTATAATGGGCCAACAGCTCTTCTATACACAATATAATGCCCCAGGAGCTCCCCTACTCGCAGTATGGTGGGACCACAGCTTCCTTATACACAATATGATAGGCCCGTAGCTCCCCTATACATAGTATTAAGGTCCCACAGCTCCCTTCTGCACAGCATAATGGACCCACAGCTCCCCTATACATAGTATGAAACTCACACAGCTCCCCTATACATAGAATGATGTCTTCAATACTCCCACAAAACACAATTTAACGACCCCCTCAGTAGTTCTCACACTATATAATGACACCACACTGTATAATGGCCCACATAGTAGTCCCCACACTGTAAGATGGCCCCCACAGTAGCCTCCAAACTGTAGAATGGCCTTCACATTAGCTCCCACATTGTATAATGACCCCTCACAGTAGTCCCCACACTGTATAATGGCCCCCACAGTAATCCACAACACTGTATGAGGGTCCCCCACACTGTATAAGAGACCCTACCATAGACACTAAACTGTATAATGTCCCCCACATTAGCTCCCATACTGTATGATGGACCCCTCAATAGTCCCAACAATGTATGATTGACCCCTTAGTAGTACTCACATTTTATGATGGCCACCCACACTTTTTGAGGGTCTCCCACACTGTATGAGGGTCCCAATAGTCGTTCCCGCACTGTATAATGTCCCCCACATTAGCTATAACACTGTATGATGGACCCCTAAATTGTCCCCACACTGTATGATGTAACCCTGAGTAGTCCCCATATTGTATGATTGACCCTTCAGTAGTCCCCACACTATATGATTGACCCCTCAGTAGTTCCCACTGTATAATAGACCCCAACCTTTATGAAGACCCCCATACTGTATGAGGGCCCCCACATTATCTCCCACACTATATAATGGCCCCCACAGTAGTCTCCAAACTGTATAATGGCCCCCACGTTAGCTCTCACAGTGTATGATGGCCCCGCATTAGCCTAAAACTGTATAATGGCCCTTACATTGGCTACCAAACTAGATAATGGCCCCCACACTGTAGCCCCAGCAATGTATGAGGACCCCCCTCCCCAGTATATGAGGGGTTCCCATATTTTATGATGCTCCCACAGTCACACCAGAAGTTTTAAGCAAAATAAAAACAGATCATATACTCACCTAATCCAGGATCCTGATGAATCCATCAACGTTGATGACATGAGCCCACCGACAGCTGCACCATTTAAATGCCACTGTAAGTGACTGACAATGGCATTTAAATCGTTAAACTGTAGTGATCAGAACTAGCTCTTGCCCCTGATGTTGCAGGCAGATGCTGGCTGTGTAATACAGTCCGGGCAGGCAGACATTGCTCCTGGGGACACGATATAATACAGTAAGTACATTAGCCTCCTCAGAGATGTATCTAATAATGTATACAGCATGTATAACATCTTAATATACTGTAGTTCATATTATCAAGTACATATTTAGTGGGATTCAAATTAAAAATTCATGGTAATAACAAGAAATGACTGCTTTGCTACTCCCTTCATCATTGCAGCCTAAAGATAGCTCAGAATGTGTTCGTGTGCGTAAGATGTCCACAGCTGCGTTTACCAAACTTCAAAATGGACACACCTTGCCCTATTCATGATTTGTACGAAGGCATTCAATTTAAGTATTTATTGAGAAACTGGAATATCCAGTACAGCCCTCTCTCAAATATATCAGCAATTTTACATATTTAGTTTTGCTTTAGGCTACTTTGTAGACAAATCTGAATGAAGACTTTCCAGTATTATATAGGTCACCACATTATAGTCTTCATGTTTTGAAAAGTTCAATCTTTTCTGTCGTCCACGACCTGTCCTACATCTATAATGTTCTAACTAGTGATGAGCGAGCACTAAAATGCTCGTTGCTCGGGTCAAGAAATGAGTAATGCTCGGGTGCTCGACCCAAGTAACGAGCCCAATGTAAGTCAATGGGAAACTTGAGCATTTTTCTGCCGGCCCCCGGGAGGTCTGGAGGGGGCCTAAAAATTGGTCAAATCGATGGAAACAGTGCTCAAATGACATGGCAACAACATGGGAAGAACCTTGAAAGCATCTCTGCATCCCAGATCACTGCATAAAACCATGGTCATCAGACGTGATCCTATATTACTACGGTAATAATACAGGCATTTTAGGAACGTGACAAATATTTTACTCCATTTAAAGTCTGCCAGTTGTGTATTCAAACCTATTGACACTTGGTCGCTGACCAATACTATATAATAATAGTAATTTTTTATTTTTATAGCGCCAACATATTCCGCAGCACTTTACAAATTTTAGGGGGGACTTATACAAACAATACAGAATAAACATAACTCATATCGAAAGGAGTGAGGGCCCTGCTCGCAAGCTTACAGTCTATGAGGAAATGGGGGAGACACAAAAGGTAGAATGTACATATATTGTATAATGCAGCCTTGATATACTATATAGGATAAATAATACATGGACTGGTTGCCTGCCAGTATGTGTGCAGTCCTGACTGAGGCTATGATGTGCATGGTTGGTATGAACCTGAAATTGAAGAAGATTTTAATATGAGGCAAAACTGGGACGGACAACTGGGATGGACAGATAGTGTGTGGAGGCGACACGCCAGTCTAAAGAAATGTTTTTTAAGGGTCCGCTTGAAACTGTGGGTATTGGGAATTAATCGAACTGTCCTGGGTAATGCATTCCAACGAATTGGCGCAGCAAGCGAGAAATCTTGGAGACGGGAGTGGGAAGTTCGGATTATAGAGGTTTTAAGTTTTAAGTCACTGACAGAACGGAGGGCACATGTAGGGTGGTAGACTGAGACAAGGGAGGAGATGTAGGGGGGTACTGAAGCATGGAGCGCTTTGTGGGTAAGCGTGATAAGTTTAAATTGAACTCTATATTGGATGGGTAACCAATGCAATGACTGGCACAGGGAAGAGGCATCGGTGTAGGGGTTGGCGGGGAATATGATCCTGGCTGCTGCATTAAGGATGGATTGGAGAGGGGAGAGTTTAGTAAGAGGGAGCCCGATAAGTAGAGAGTTGCCGTAGTCCAGACGAGAATGAATAAGAGGGACAGTAAGAGTTTTTGCCGAGTCAAAGGTGAGAAAAGTCCTGATTCTTGAGATGTTTTTGAGGTGTAGATGACATGAATGAGCGAGTGATTTGATGTGAGGAGTGAAGGAAAGATCTGAGTCAAAAATTACCCCAAGACAGCGGGCTTGTTGCTGGGGAGTAATGGTTGAGCCACAAACGGAAATGGCAATATCGGCACAGGTAGGTTAGTGGAGGGAGGAAATACGAGTAGTTCAGTTTTTGACAGATTCAGTTTTAGACAGAGGGAGGACATAATGTTAGACACAGCAGAAAGACAATCACTTGCCTTTTGTAGTAATGCAGGGGTGATGTCTGGAGCAGAGGTGTATAATTGGGTGTCATCAGCATAGAGATGGTACTGAAAACCGAATCTGCTGATTGTTTGTCCAATGGGAGCGGTGTATAAGGAGAAAAGAAGGGGGCCTAGGACTCATCCTTGAGGAACCCCTACAGTAAGGGGAAGGAGAGAGGAGGAGGAGCCGGCGAAAGACACAGAGAAGGAGCAGTCAGAGAGATAGGAGGAGAACCAGGAGAGAACAGTGTCCTTGAGGCCGACAGTGCGGAGCACAGAGAGAAGGAGCTGGTGGTCCACGGTGTCGAATGCTGCAGACAGATCCATGAGAATCAGCAGGGAATAGTGACCATTAGATTTAGCTGTTAGTAGATCATTAGAGACTTTAGTGAGGGCAGTTTCAGTAGAATGTAAAGAGTGGAAACCAGATTGTAAAGGGTCAAGAAGAGAGTTGTCTGAGGGATAGCGGATTAGACGGAAATGGACCAGGCGTTCCAAGAGTTTAGAGATAAAGGGAAGATTGGAAACAGGTCTGTAGTTGGCCGTGCAGTTCTGGTCAAGGGATGTTTTTTTAAGTACTGGATGTATGTGTAGCACCCTGAGGATTCGGCTGCTACAGGGGTATTGCACCTCAACCCAGAGGTGTGATATTCCACTCCCGGGTAAGGATGGAGTGTGGAACTGAGCTCGGTAGGCTGCATGCACTACACACATCCCATTTCCGGGGAGCAGACCAACGGTACTCCCACTTAGAAATGTGCAGGTACGACCGAGTCTGTTCCTGGCTGGAGTGGGAGGGGGGTGGTACATCCCAAGTAGTGTAGGGGCAGATAGGGGGAGCAGCCTGGGTAAAGATAGGAGCTCATTGGGTGCTGGTCACCTGAGCTCACACATAGAGGGAGTATATAAGGTGGGCACCATCAAAGATCAGGGTCAGTCTGTCAGAGTCAGTAAGAAGCAGAGGTCCAGATGAGCCTGCAGAGAGAGAGTGGAGCAGAGAAGGAAAGACCCAGAGGGGGAAAAAGAAAGGACTCTGAGAACCCAAATTCAATCCCCGGGTGAAGAGTCGGCAATAGGGTACCGGATCCCAAACTGGTGGGGGCAAAAGCACACCCTAGCCAGAGACCGGAGGCCGTGGGCAGCGTCTGCCACGGCCACCCACCACATCCACCCCGAAGGCACACCACGTGGAGGGTCAGGGAACCCAAGGCCAAGGGTCTCCCAACAGAAGGCCCGAGGGAGCTGGACCTAGGTGGATCACTAGTGGGGACGGCCAGAGGAAAGGACAGAAGGAGAGCTCAGGGCCACGCTCCGGACTTGTTTGGGGGTTTGCTGAATCCAGGACCTGGTGGACGCAGCACGGCTCGGGTGGTCACTTGAAGCTAGAGTGACCGGAACATCAGCAGTGAGTAAATACCCTAAACTGCACAACCCGACTCTGTCTTCATTACCATCTATGCTGCACCACCACAACCCCCATCCTCTGCACCTGACCCCCTGAGGCTATACCCCACCCGTTGGGGGTTATACTACCACAAGCTGCACCAACACCATCAGCCTCAGCGGACCCTGCTGCAGCGGCGGCCATAGTGACCGCAATACAACGGGTGGCGTAGTCGACATTAAGAACTTAATAACATCTGTAGGACTGCCACATACAACTGAGTTTGACACCCTGGGCACGGACCGGGTCACAGCCACTCGGAAGACTACAACCCCCATCTGATCCGGCTCCGGGTATTCCCCTAAAGAATATGGCCCAGGGGGCGCGTCAACTTTGGCGTAGTCGGCAGGATTACGTGCCCGCAACACCCGGGTACTGCGTGCCTGAAGAAAAGTGCAAGTTTACCTCAGAAAGAAGTCTCCTGCCGGTTCCGGAGGGTCCCCGCCATCGGACCCCATCATCAGTCGATTCCCGCCGGTTGTCCGCCATTAACAGCTTTTTCCCGCCATCTGCAGAGTTTCCCGCCACTGGGAAGCGGTTCCCGCCATTTCCAAAGGTTTCCCGCCTTAGAAGAGCGGACGCCATTATGGGCGTGCCAGAGGATGGCAAGAGGCCACCTCCCATCGTGGGCCAGGACCGAAAATGGCGCCAAAAGTGGAAACCGCCCCCACCAACAGAGACTGTGATGCTAGAGGTGTCTGTCAGCGTGAAAGAACTGCCCCTGGAGCTGACAATCACCAAGTGGCCCCGGGACAGCCCTCGAAGTGGGAGGAGACGAAAGGAGAGAGCAAAGATGGGTGTCGCTTGGAGCAGTCTGGAGCGAGCGCACCCGGAGGCAAGAAGCCTGGAGAAGAGTATCGGAGGAGCTTACCCGGAGATGGCGAGAAAGCAGAGCAGCACCGGCCCGTTGGCCAGGAGCCTGCTAGAAACAGAGGAGGGAGAGCAGAGCAGCACCGGCCCGCTGGCCAGGAGCCTGCTGGAAACAGTGGAAGGAGAGCAGAGCAGCACCGACCCGTTGGTCAGGAGCCTGCTGGAAGCAACGACCCCACTAGGCCTAGTGGAGGTCCTAGCACAGCTCCCCCGAGACCGGGAGTGTGCACAGACCGCTCTGGAGGGCCTCGCAAGGAGGATGGCCCGGGTGCAGCGAGAGACGTTGGCGGAGTGGAGCCGAGAGATGGCCCAGAAGACCGAAATCCGTCAGCGGAGCACGCCACCCGAGACGAGGAGACAGACCGCCTCTGAGGATGGCGCGGGAGGACTGAAGGCCGGAGACGGCGCCGAGAAGGGAGCCGAACGAGTGGACGCAGGTAAAGGGGACGTCTATACCCCAAACCGGGAAACCGCGTACCTGCCCCAGCTCCCCGTCGCAGAGCCCGAAGTCTATCCTGCCGTGCCCGTAATCGCCACGTCACCGCCACAGACTAGGCCTCAACCGGAAGCCGCCGCCGCGACCCCTGTGACGCCATGCGCAACGACCCCGAGCGTGACCAAGCAGGAAGAGCCACAAGCCTGGTCGCAAGGCCTAGTACCCCCGGGCGCCGCAATACCAACAGCGCCCCCTACCTCCGCGGAGCCCCCGGCCTGGTCGCAGGGCCAAGTAGCCCAGGGTGCCGCCGTCCTTACGGTGCCCTTCACCTTCCAGATACCCCAGGCCTGGCCGCAAGGCCCGGGCAACCCGGGCGCTAACACCACCGCGCCCATAAGACCAAGAGTGCCGCATCTGGGAGAGGACCTGTTCACCCAACACACGTGCCCGGATGGGCAGCCTTTCATCTGGCCCCAGAAATATCATGAACTGGAACGACAGAGGAAGGCTGGGGCCATGTGTGCACCCCTGATCCCGGCTCCAAAGCCCGTGAAGAGGATCTCGCCCCCGCTAGAAGAGGCCCAATTTGAGTGGGACCCCACCGGAGAAGATCTCATGGGGTTCACTCAGGAGACTCGGGCAGCTGCAGCGGAGCGTGCTGAGTGCTGCCGCCAACAGCTCGAGGTCTTCGAGAGGGAGCGGAGAGAGAGGCGGGTCCGGGAACAACAGGCTCAAGTAAGGAGCGCGGAGCAGAAGAGCCGGGCCAGGAGAGACCCCCGTGCAGCGCATAGTCCCCGCACCACCGGGACTGTGATCAAGTTTAATATGCAGCACGGGTGGGGCTTCATCCGAGACCACCGCACCCCAGGCGACGTCTTCGTGACCAGGAGAGACGTTGAGTCCCACCTACCGGAGGGACACAGAGGTCGTGACCTTTACATCGGGGACGAGGTCACCTTCACCCGGCACAAGTGTGCCAAAGGACCCTACGCCCTCCATGTGCATCGCCTGACGGAGGAAGAGCTGCGGTGTGAGGAGGAGGAGCAAGAGGACCCGGACGGGTCTGAATCAGAACCTGGAACCAAACACAAAGAACGAGCAGGAGGACGCCGTCGTTGAGTACGGTAGAGGAGAGACTGTAAATAGTTGCCCGTCGGGGCACAGTGAACCGTTGCTGCTAATATAGTCCCCGTTGGGACCAGAGAACTGAACTGTTTACCCGTATTTCCCTTAATCCCCCTGACCGAGGACTGAGAGCGGTCATTCCTTTCCCATTACCTGGCCGAGGACTGAGAGCGGCCATATCCCTTTGTAAATAGTTGCGCGTCCTAAAGCGCCCCCTACCGGTTTTATAGGAAAACCATTCTTCTAGAGAAACTGTTGCATTTTTCCCGGGCACACGTTGCACAGTGTCCGGAGGAGGAGGAGCTAGACGCTACGAGAATGTTATTTAAAAAAAAAAAAAAATTTTATGGCTGATATATATGTTTTATATGTTTTTATTATGTTGTTTATGAAAAAAAAAAATTGTATGTTTTGGTGTTTTGTTCTTACAGCCCGAGGACGTGCTGTGATTTACCAGGGGGGAATGTAGCACCCTGAGGATTCGGCTGCTACAGGGGTATTGCACCTCAACCCAGAGGTGTGATATTCCACTCCCGGGTAAGGATGGAGTGTGGAACTGAGCTCGGTAGGCTGCATGCACTACACACATCCCATTTCCGGGGAGCAGACCAACGGTACTCCCACTTAGAAATGTGCAGGTACGACCGAGTCTGTTCCTGGCTGGAGTGGGAGGGGGGTGGTACATCCCAAGTAGTGTAGGGGCAGATAGGGGGAGCAGTCTGGGTAAAGATAGGAGCTCATTGGGTGCTGGTCACCTGAGCTCACACATAGAGGGAGTATATAAGGTGGGCACCATCAAAGATCAGGGTCAGTCTGTCAGAGTCAGTAAGAAGCAGAGGTCCAGATGAGCCTGCAGAGAGAGAGTGGAGCAGAGAAGGAAAGACCCAGAGGGGGAAAAAGAAAGGACTCTGAGAACCCAAATTCAATCCCCGGGTGAAGAGTCGGCAATAGGGTACCGGATCCCAAACTGGTGGGGGCAAAAGCACACCCTAGCCAGAGACCGGAGGCCGTGGGCAGCGTCTGCCACGGCCACCCACCACATCCACCCCGAAGGCACACCACGTGGAGGGTCAGGGAACCCAAGGCCAAGGGTCTCCCAACAGAAGGCCCGAGGGAGCTGGACCTAGGTGGATCACTAGTGGGGACGGCCAGAGGAAAGGACAGAAGGAGAGCTCAGGGCCACGCTCCGGACTTGTTTGGGGGTTTGCTGAATCCAGGACCTGGTGGACGCAGCACGGCTCGGGTGGTCACTTGAAGCTAGAGTGACCGGAACATCAGCAGTGAGTAAATACCCTAAACTGCACAACCCGACTCTGTCTTCATTACCATCTATGCTGCACCACCACAACCCCCATCCTCTGCACCTGACCCCCTGAGGCTATACCCCACCCGTTGGGGGTTATACTACCACAAGCTGCACCAACACCATCAGCCTCAGCGGACCCTGCTGCAGCGGCGGCCATAGTGACCGCAATACAACGGGTGGCGTAGTCGACATTAAGAACTTAATAACATCTGTAGGACTGCCACATACAACTGAATTTGACACCCTGGGCACTGACCGGGTCACAGCCACTCGGAAGACTACAACCCCCATCTGATCCGGCTCCGGGTATTCCCCTAAAGAATATGGCCCAGGGGGCGCGTCATATGCTGGCGTGTTTAAAAGAAGAGGGAAAGATACCAGATGAGAGGGAGAGGTTGAAAATTTTAGTTAGGTGAGTGGTGACAGCTGGAGCAAGGGACTGAAGGAGATGTGAGTGAATAGAGTCACTGGTGCAGGTGGTAGGGAGAGAAGATGCAAGGAGTCTCATCACTTCATCTTCTGTGACTGGTTCAAAATCAGAAAGTGAGCAAGATACAATGTGGCAGGGGAGAGCATGCAAAACGTTTGGGGATTGGGAGAAAATTTCCTGACGGATATGGTCAATTTTTTCTTTGAAATAATTGGCCAGATCGTCTGCGCTGAGGTCGATGATCGGGGCCTGTGCTGTTTGATTGAGGAGAGAATGAAACGTGTCAAAGAGTCGTTTAGGATTATTGGAAAGTGAGACTATGAGATTGTTAAAGTAGGTTTGTTTGGAGAGGTGAAGCGCAGAGTTATATGCTTTCAGCATAAATTTATAATGTAGGAAATATTCGGGCAGATTAGATTTTCTCCACAGCCTTTCAGCGCACCTGGAACACCGCTGGAGAAGACGTGTTTGAGGCGTGTGCCAGGGTTGTTGCCGTCTATGCTGAATTGTTCTTTGTGTTGGAGGTGCGGCTTCATCCAGGGTGCATAGCATTATTTCGTTATAATGCTTCAATGCAGAGTCGGGACATGAGAGGGAGGAGATTGGGGCCAATGATGATTGCAACTTTTTCATAAATTTCTGGGTGTTAATGGCGCGTATATTTCTATAAGTGTGGAAAGTAGGGGGGTCTTCATTAGAGTCACAGTTCTTGACCGAGAATGAAAGAAGATTATGGTCAGACAGTGGAAGGGGAGAGTTAGTAAAGTCATGTACTGAGCAAAGCCGGGAGAAGATCAGGTCCAATGTGTTCCCGTCCTCATGTGTAGGAGAATTAGCAAGCAGTGAAAGGCCAAAGGAGGAGGTTAGTGATAAAAGGTGAGCAGCAGATGGGGAAAGAGGATCGCCAATTGGGATGTTAAAATCTCCCATGATTATCGTGGGGATGTCGCAGGATAGAAAATTTGGAAGCCAGGCAGCAAAGTGATCCAGGAACTGACGGGAGAGACCTGGAGGGCGATAGACAACCGACACTCGCAGGGCGAAGGGCCGGTAGAGTCTGACTGTGTGGGCCTCAAAAGAAGGGAAGATAAGGGAGGGTACTGGGGGGATAACCTGAAAAGTACATTTTGTTGAAAGAAGCAGACCAACACCACCTGATCTGTTGTCAGGTCTCGGAGTATGAGAGAAGTGTAGGCCACCATAGGAGAGAGCTGCAGCGGCGGTGGTGTCCGACTGCTGGATCCTGGTTTCAGTGAGAGCCAGAAGGTTGAGGGAATTAGAGAGGAAAAAGTCATGGATTTTAAGAGAGTTTATTACATGCTGAGCGTGCATTCCAAAGGGCATAGTTGAATGAGACAGAAGATATGCAGGGAATATTAATGAGATTAGCAGGGTTTCTGAATGTAACAGAGAAAGAGTTAGTGTTATTACTGGAGGGTCCTGGATTAAGAGAAATATCACCTGCGACTAAGAGAAGGAAGATACAGAGAGTGAGCAGATGGTTGAGTGATTTGTGAGAGCGTTTCCTGTGTTGTACGGTGGGAATGAATTGATCTGTGTGGTATAACATTGTGAAGAGAGCATGACGGGTTAATATGGATGAAGTGTGCCGAAGTGTGCTGAACCATATCTATTAGGCCACTGGCTAAAACCGTGGTCATCAGACGTGATCCTATATTACTGCGGTAATAATACAGACATTTTTGGCAATGTGACAAATATTATACGTCATTTAAAATGGGAAAGGCGCGTGGCAAGGGACGGGGAAGTCGATGTGATGGTGATGGTGCATGCAGAGGCCGAGGCCGTGGGCAAGATAAAACTGTGCCTGCTGAGGGAGCACAACAAGCACCTACATCATATCGACCTAGCTTCCTGTCCCACTTTCTAGGGGGCCGCGGAATACCACTCTTGAAGCCAGACTAGTGTAAAAAGGTTGTTGGTTGAATAGCAGATAAATAGATAATGCTTCCAGTCAGTTTTGCAACCACCACCACTGCCCTGTCTTCCACACAGTCCAGTCTCAGTAGCAGTGAGTCTGAACCACATTATTATTATTATGTATTATTATAGCGCCATTTATTCCATGGTGCTTTACATATGAAAAAGGGGTATACATAGTGTGAGGCAGTGACTGGGATCGTACACGAGGGACGTTATATATACCCCAAAATGTGTACAGAGACCTACTAAATCCATTGGAGTGTATTCCAGTCGCAAACTCACCTGTGGCTACAATGCAGGAATGAAGGTGAGCATTGACCTGGTCAGGCTATCCGGCTAAGGCAGATTAGTAATACCCGGCAGGGCCTTCATTTCTTGGAGGAGGCTACAGGAAGGCAGTGGGGTGGCCTCCTCCCTCCAACCCGGGTTTTCCAGTGGCTCCTGCCACAGGTCCTTTAAAAACCCTGCAATTAAGGAGTAGTGTTGTTCAGTGTTGGGACCTGCTAGAAACATAGCAGGAAAGCTTGGCGGACCTGTGTGTAGCTGAACCCATGCCTGGGAAGGCTCTGCACCTGTCAGGCTCTGAGCGGCCCGATGCGGCCGTTGCCCATGGCAACCATTGTTTAAGGACTCATGTTAACCCGGCTGCGAACCGGAGGACTTTTCTGTTTACCCGTGAGTTGCTGAATAAAGCTGTTTATGTTGGACTTGCTTGGGTCACTGCCTCAGTTACTGCATAGTGTGAACATCGCCGCCTTAAAGCTTGGTGGAGAATGCGGGCATTGTGACTGAGGCAAACCCCACCGGCAGCTGCATGACCACAATCCGGCCTGCCACCTTTCAGCCCAACCCCTGGACTACCAGAGGCTCAAAGGTGAGATCCTTGCCCGGCTGGGGGTCAATACATACGTGAGGGCTCAGCGCGTATTTTCATGGGCCTATGTGGAGACTTGACCCGCATGGTCTCAGGCATATGACCTTTTGCAGCTGGTAAAGAGGTGGCTCCAGCCTGAGTCTTTGACCCCAGCCCAGATGAAGGAGAGGGTGGTGGTCGACCGGCTTGTGAGGACTCTGCTGGCCGCTATCCAACGTTGGGTGGGGCAATGGGACCCCGGCACCCTCGAACAGGTGGTCAGCCTGATCGAGCGCTACTCGGCCACTCAGGACTTTATTCGAGATTCTGCCCCTTCGCGGCTGTCACGCCGATCCCTGCCAACCCAGGAACCTGGAAAGGGGTCGCGTCCCTCTGCTGAGGACAGTCAGCACCATACCCGTGCTGAAGGGGTACCCCGGAGTGAGAGTGGCAGGAGACCGGTTCCCTCCCAAATGGTCATTAAGACCTAACACTACCTCCACCATTAGGTGCTGGCGGTGTCAGGGGCCGGGACATGTGGTTGCTAACTGCCCCCTGACTATGAAACCCATGGACTGCGAGTATAACCGCTGGGTCTCAATGTAGGCCCAGACCGTTTGCACTGCGAGTGCCGACCCCTCGGACAGTGAACCTCAACTGTGCCAGGTACTGGTTAATGGGTACCTTACGGAGGCCCTCCTAGACTCGGGGAGCCTAGTGACTTTGGTACATGGGTCGCTGGTGGCAGTAGACAACCCCAGTGGATGGACAGTCGGGGTTGTGTGTATCCATGGGGACCTCCGAGAGTACCGAAACACGGAGGTAGTTTTGTCCGCGCCATGTGGAGACATAAAACATGTGTTGGGGTGGTAAAAACTCTTCCCCATGGGACTGTGGTGGGAAGAGACTTGCCCCTGTTCTGGACTCTGTGGAAAAACAAAATCCACTCTCCCAAGGTAAAATTTGTTACAGGCGCTGTACTCAACAAACTCGAGTCAGGGGTACCTGCCATAGGGGTGTCCAACCTAGGGACAGAGTGTGACCCCGATAGGTCTCCCTAGAGGTGCTGGCAGGAGATGTCGAAGAGACCCCATCGATCCCCGAGCTGGAAGTGTCCCACTCCGGGTGCGGGAAAGGGTGTTAGAGGTAAATTGCGTAGCTCAACAGCCCGGTGCAGATACTGTATTTCCACGCATGGTAGTCAACGGTGAGTTGCTCTATAGGGTAGACAAAATCAGGGACGAGGTCATGGAACAGTTAGTGGTACCTCAGTCGAACCATCGGGCGGTTCTGGAGTAGGCACACACACACCTGCTGGGTGGACACTTAGGGGTTAAAAAGACGCAAGAGCTTATCTTGCAGCGGTTCTTTTGGCCGGGGATTTACGCGGAAGTCCAAAAGTACTGCAAATCCTTCCCCGAATGTCAGTTGACCACACCCACCGTGAATTTCCATAGCCCATTGGTACCCCTGCCAGTGATAGAGGTACCTTTTGAACGGATTGCAATGGACTTGGTAGGGCCCATTGTAAAATCCGCTCGTGGCCACCAACATATACTGGTGGTCGTCGACTATGCCACCCGGTACCAGGAGGCTATACCGCTACGCCACACCTCGGCGAAACTGATTGCACGGGAGCTGTTTGCCATGTTCTGTCGCCTTGGACTACCTAAGGAGATCCTGACGGATCAAGGGACCCCTTTTATGTCCAAGGTGACAAGGGAACTGTGCAAACTGCTAAAAATTAAACAATTGCGCACCTCGGTGTATCACCCTCAAACTGACGGGCTAGTAGAACGGTTCAATAAAACCCTCAAGTCCATGTTAAAAAAGGTGGTTTCTTAGGACGGAAGGGATTGGGACATGTTGCTACCCTATTTGATGTTTGTCGTTCGTGAGGTACTCCAGGCTTCCACAGGGTTCTCTCCCTTTGAGTTATTGTACGGCAGACACCCTAGGGGTCTGTTGGACGTAGCCAAAGAGACATGGGAACTAGAGCCGACTCCACATAGGAGTATAATTGAACACGTGGCTAGTATGCAGAACTGGATTGCGGCGGTCATGCCCATCGTGAAAGAACATCTGTTAGATGCCCAGGCAGCCCACAGGCACACATATAATAAAAGAGCCACGGTCAGGTCTTTTAACAAGGGTGATCGGGTGTTAGTACTGGTACCCACAGCCGAGAATAAGCTCATGGCCAAGTGGCAAGGGCCATATGAGGTTCGAGAAAAAGTGGGGGAGGTAAATTACCCGGTGTATCAGCAATGAAGGAGGAAACCTGAGCAGCGTTATCATGTAAATCTGCTAAAATCTTGGAAAGATCGAGAGTGTTTAGTTATAGACGTCACTCCGGGCATATCGCCAGAGAGTTCTCTACCTTCAGCCAGGGATGCGTCCGGGGGAGAGGTAAGAATAAGTGATGCTCTCACTAAACAGCAGCGACGAGAGGCTCGCTCGCTGGTGCAGCAGAATACCGACGTGTTCTCAGAGCTACTGGTTAGGACTACAGTTCTCCAACATGACATTGTCACCGAACCTGGGGTAAAGGTGCGAATGAGACCGTACCAGGTACCCGGAGCCCAGAGTCAAGCCATCATGGCTGAAGTAAAACAAATGCTCCAGTTAGGCGTCATTGAGGAATCATGGAGTGAGTGGGCTAGCCCCATCGTATTGATTCCGAAACCAGAAGGATCATTACGCTTCTATAACGATTTCCGGATATTAAATGAAGTGTCGAAGTTTGACCTTTATCCAATGCCCAGGGTGGATGAGCTGATTGAGAGACTGGGGCAGGCCCAGTACTTTACCACGCTCGATCTCACCAAGGGTTACTGGCAGGTATCTCTCACGAAATCGACAAAGGAAAAGACCACCTTCATAACTCCGGAGGGTCTACAGTGGTGGCCAAAAGTATTGGCACCCCTGCAATTCTGTCAGATAATACTCTGTTTCTTCCTGAAAATTATTGCAATCACAAATTCTTTGGTATTATTATCTTCATTTAATTTGCTTGCAAGGAAAAAACACAAAAGAGAATGAAGCAAAAAACAAATCATTGATCATTTCACACAAAACTCCAAAAATGGGCCAGACAAAAGTATTGGCACCCTCAGCCTAATACTTGGTTGCACAACCTTTAGCCAAAATAACTGCGAACAACCATCAATGAGTTTCTTACAATGCTCTGCTGGAATTGTAGACCATTCTTCTTTGGCAAACTGCTCCAGGTCCCTGATATTTGAAGGGTGCCTTCTCCAAACTGCCATTTTGAGATCTCTTCACAGGTGTTCTATGGGATTCAGGTCTGGACTCATTGCCGGCCACCTTAGAAGCCTCCAGTGCTTCCTCTCAAACCATTTTATAGTGCTTTTCGAAGTGTGTTTTGGGTCATTGTTCTGCTGGAAGACCCATGACCTCTGAGGGAGACCCAGCTTTCTCACACTGGGCCCTACATTATGCTGCAAAATTTGTTGGTAGTCTTCAGACTTCATAATGCCATGCACAGGGTCAAGCAGTCCAGTGCCAGAGGCAGTAAAGCAACCCCAAAACATCAGGGAACCTCCACCATGTTTGACTGTAGGGACCGTGTTCTTTTCTTTGAATGCCTCTTTTTTTTTTCTGTACACTCTATGTTGATGCTTTTTCCCAAAAAGCTCTACTTTTGTCTCATCTGACCAGAGAACATTCTTCCAAAACGTTTTAGGCTTTCTCAGGTAAGCTTTGGCAAACTCCAGCCTGGCTTTTTTATGTCTCGGGGTAAGAAGTGTGGTCTTCCTGGGTATCCTACCATACAGTCCCTTTTCATTCAGACACCGACGGATAGTACGGGTTGACACTGTTGTACCCTCGGACTGCAGGGCAGCTTGAACTTGTTTGGATGTTAGTCGAGGTTCTTTATCCACCATCCGCACAATCTTGCGTTGAAATCTCTCGTCAATTTTTCTTTTCCGTCCACATCTAGGGAGGTTAGCCACAGTGCCATGGGCTTTAAACTTCTTGATGACACTGCGCACGGAAGACACAGGAACATTCAGGTCTTTGGAGATGGACTTGTAGCCTTGAGATTGCTCATGCTTCCTCACAATTTGGTTTCTCAAGTCCTCAGACAGTTCTTTGGTCTTCTTTCTTTTCTCCATGCTCAATGTGGTACACACAAGGACACAGGACAGAGGTTGAGTCAACTTTAATCCATGTTAACTGGCTGCAAGTGTGATTTAGTTATTGCCAACACCTGTTAGGTGCCACAGGTAAGTTACAGGTGTTGCTAATTACACGAATTAGCGAAGCATCACATGATTTTTCAAACAGTGCCAATACTTTTGTCCACCCCCTTTTTTAGGTTTGATGTGGAATTATATCCAA
Source organism: Phyllobates terribilis (assembly GCF_046119375.1). Classification (NCBI taxonomy): domain Eukaryota; kingdom Metazoa; phylum Chordata; class Amphibia; order Anura; family Dendrobatidae; genus Phyllobates; species Phyllobates terribilis. The sequence continues at coordinate 643,458,139 of NW_027362762.1, forward strand.
ATTGGCTTTAGGACAATTCTTTTTGTGTTTTTTCATTGAAGACAAATTAAATGAAGATAATAATACCAAAGAATTTGTGATTGCAATCATTTTCAGGAAGAAACTGAGTATTATCTGACAGAATTGCAGGGGTTCCAATACTTTTGGCCACCACTGTATATCATTATGTGGTCTTATCTTTTGGGTTACATGGGGCCCCGACTTTTAGAATCTATTTTGTTTTACTATCGGCCATCTTGCTGTGGTTTGCTGGCTTCTAGTCTTTTCCTCTGGTGCTGGGTTTCTTGGTCACGTGATCTCTGGACTCTTTATTACTCAGCACTTGGCACCCATTCCCCACTGGACATCAGTGTTGCAACTCTCGTGCTCTGGCTAAGTAGCCTTGTTTAGTTCTTCTTGCTTTGGACTATTGTTATCCTGGGACTTCTTGTTCCACCAGTTTTGTTTCCTTTAATTTTCATTTCTGCAACTAACTTTTCTGTTAGGAGGTCTCCTGCTTTTGCTCCCAGTCCTTAGATCTTTTAGGGACCCCTTTCCTACAGGTCTTCGTTTGAGTTCAGTGCAGGAGTTTCGGTGGGGCTATTCATAAGGAATAGGGCACCTACCCCAGCGTAGGGTTAAGCTGAGTCTCAGTGCAGGGATAGCTTTTCCCTCCTATTCCTTAGTTCTAAGTTGCAGAACATAACAGTATGTCCAGCCACGTTTAAAAAAAAAAAAAGTTTTTTTTACCCTCTCTTTTTCCTGGATTTTCTTCAGTATGTTTACCATCCAGGAGCTTGCTCACCACTTGCAAGGGTTGACTCTGGAGGTTACCGATCTTCAGCAGTACGTGAGTAAATACCCTGCAGAACGCTATGAAGAACCTAAGGTAGGATTGCCTGAGTGTTTCTCGGGGAAATGACAGGATTTTTTTTTCATTTAAAAATGCTTGTTTGTTGTATTTTTGGCTCAGACCTAGGTCTTCTGGTAGTGAACTACAGCGTGTAGGAATTATTATGTCTCTATTGCGTAAGGAATCTCAAATCTGGGCGTTTTCCTTGTCTCTTGATGATCATTGTTTGAGTCCTGTGGAGGCATTTTTTGATACCATGAGTTTGCTATATCCTTATCGGGTTACATCAGCTGAGGCAGAGCTCAGACGTCTCAAACAGGGTTCTCTTGATGCTGTGGGTCATTGCACCCTGTTCAGACGATGGTCTGCAGAGGTCAGGTGGAACGACCCTGCACTCAAGTTTCAGTTTCTGTCTGGCTTGAGTGAAAGGGTTAAAGATTTGCTCATTGCATTCCCTGCACCTGATACTCTGCAAGTTGCCATGCAGTTAGCTATCCGTGTGGATAGAAGGTTGAGAGCTAGACAGAATGAGGAGAAGTTTCCTGTATTGCTGGATTCTGTTTCTCACGATATTCCTGCTGACACTGGGGAACCTATGCAGGTCGGGGCAATGTCATCCCATTCCAAGGAGAGGGAAAGGAGGTTCTCAGAGGGACTTTCCTTGTATTGCGGTAAGGCTGATCATTTTTTAAAGTAATGTGAGGTTCGCTTAAGGAAAGAAAAAAAAATGGTCAGTAGAAATAACACTCCCGTTCGCATTGCGTTTTTACGTTCTGCTGGGGTGTTTTTTCCTGGTAATACCACCTGTCACGGTCATTTGATTGAGTTTCAGGTTGTGGTGGATTGTGGTTCTGCCCTTAATTTGATTGATCAACAATTTCTTGAAAAGTATAAGTTTGATTCTGAACCTTTTTCGTCTCCTTTTCCTGTGGTGGCGATTGATAATACTCCCCTGGAGCATGGGAGCATTCTTCGAAAGGTCACTGGGTTTCTGCTTACCATGAATATGGAATATCAGGAGCAGATTGACTTACTTGTACTTGCTAAGTTGCCTTCTCAAGTCATTCTGGGGTTGCCCTGGTTAAAAGTGCATAATCCTTTGCTGGACTGGTCGTCTGGTTCCATAAGATCCTTGGGTCAGGGGTGTTATGGTAAGTGTTGTAATGTTCACATTACGGCTGTTGTGAAGGGGGAGTTACCTGAAGCCATTCAGGATTTTTGGAGGGTTTTTTCGGAGGTGGAGTCGAAAGCTTTACCACCTCATAGAGATTATGATTGCGCTATTCAGTTCGTCCCTGATGCTAAACTCCCTAAGAGTCGGTTGTTTAATCTGACAATTCCCGAGAGTGAGGCTTTGAAGGAGTACCTTCAGACTAGTTTAGCTGCAGGTCACATAAGACCCTCTAAGTCTCCTGTGGTGGTTGGGTTCTTTTTTATCAAAAAGAAGGATGGGGTCTTAGGTCATGTCTGGATTTTCGGGAGATTAATAAGACCACTGTGCGCAATCCTTACCCGTTACCACTTATTCTAGATTTGACCGGAGCTAAATGGTTTTCTAAGATTGACCTTCATGGAGCATATAATTTGCTGCGAGTGAAGGACGGAGATGAATGGAAGACAGCTTTTAACACCACACACGGTCCCCAGCCGCCTGGGGGCAGCCGGGTGTCCATAAACCGTCCCCAGCTGCCCCTATTTCTCCTTGGAACTTCCCCCCACACACTTTTCTTAGCCCGGCCTGCTTTAGGGCAGCATTGGACGAGCCCACCAGAGAACCAGACTCCTCCGGTGGGCCCTGGCTTCTCCATCCGGGGAGTTGAGAGTGCCAAGGTGAGGAGCATGATGAGGATGATAGAAGTTAGCATCTGCTTTGTTTTCAAGGAATGCAAGCGCATGTATGTAGTAGCGGCTAGGCCTGAGGTGGTCAGCGTTTTGGCGCATATCCTACCTCCTCCGAGGATTGCTGGATGTTTTACTGCTACTATCCAAGTTCTATGACTCCCGTTAAAACAAAGCTTCAGGTGATAAATGATGGATGAGGTAGTGGCAAAGGAGAAAGAGCAGGAGGAACAGGGACCATTAACATCAATATCAGGCCAGTCAACCACATATATCTTGTAGGATATGTTTCTGTAACAAAAGGAGCGGTTCGGCTACACAGTTATAGGGCATACAGTGAGTGCAATGCCTATCAAAAATTTTGAAGCACTTCAATGCCTCTTGGAAATGACATGGAGGTCAGAGGGCCTTAACTAAAGCTTTTTTTTCCATTTATAGCAACTGGATCTCCTGTGCACTGTTGGCCTAAGCAGTGAATGGAAGGCTTTCCAAAAATTATGAGGAACTGCAAGGCCCCTTGAAACAGATGTGGATTACAGCGTACTAAAAACCTTCTACCCATTATTGGGGAGTGTGTCTCCCTTAGTTTTCGCCTTTGCATTGAAAAGCAAAAGCTGACTAAAATTAGGAGGAAATGCAATGCCCGTTGGAAGAGTCGTGGAGATTAGAGGTAAGGTAATTAAAAACAACATTTCAAAGCCCCTTGGAAGAGCTGTGGAGTTCAGAGTGGTTTAACAAGACGGTGTTTATGCCCCTTGGAAGAGACGTGGAGGTCATGGTAGCTTAACAAGACAGTTTTAATGCACCTTGGTAGAGTGATGGAGGTCGAAGTGGAATAAAGAGACAATATCAATGCCCCTTGGAAGAGACGTGGAGGTCACAGTAGCTTAACAAGACGGTTTTAATGCCCCTTACAAGAGCCATACAGTACAGCATCTTAAAAACATTATTCCCATTATTGGGGAGTGGGTCTCCCATAGTATTTGCTTATGCCTTCCAAGCAAAAGCTTCCAAAAATTAGGAAGGAGCAACTTGCAATGCCCCTTACAAGAGCCATTCAGTACAGCATATTACAAACATTAGTCCCATTATTGGGGAGTGGGTCTCCTATAGTATTTGCTTATGCCTTCCAAGCACAAGCTTCCAAAAACTAGGACGGAGCAACTTGCAATGCCTCTTACAAGAGCCATGCAGTACAGTATATTACAAACATTAGTCCCATTATTGGGGAGTGGGTCTCCCATAGTATTTGCTTATGCCTTCCAAGCACAAGCTTCCAAAAATTAGGACGGAGCTACTTGCAATGCCCCTTACAAGAGCCATGCAGTACAGCATATTACAAACATTAGTCCCATTATTGGGGAGTGGGTCTCCCATAGTATTTGCTTATGCCTTCCAAGCAAAAGCTTCCAAAAATTATGAGGAAATGCAATGCCCATTCGAAGAGTCGTGGAGGTCCTAGTAGCTTATCAAGACGCTTTTAATGCCCCTCAGAAGAGACGTGGAGGTCAGAGTGGTATAATAAGATGCTTTTAATGCCCCTCAGAAGAGACGTGGAGGTCAGAGTGGTATAATAAGATGCTTTTAATGCCCCTCAGAAGAGACGTGGAGGTCAGAGTGGTATAACAAGATGCTTTTAATGCCCCTCAGAAGAGACGTGGAGGTCACGGTAGCTTAGCAAGATGCTTTTAATGCCCCTCAGAAGAGACGTGGAGGTCAGAGTGGTATAACAAGACGCATTTAATGCCCCTCAGAAGAGACGTGGAGGTCAGAGTGGTATAATAAGACGCTTTTAATGCCCCTTGGAAGAGCTGTGGAGTTCAGAGTGGTTTAACAAGACGGTTTTAATGCCCCTTGGAAGAGACGTGGAGGTCACAGTAGCTTAATAAGACGCATTTAATGCCCCTCAGAAGAGACGTGGAGGTCAGAGTGGTATAATAAGATGCTTTTAATGCCCCTCAGAAGAGACGTGGAGGTCAGAGTGGTATAACAAGATGCTTTTAATGCCCCTCAGAAGAGACGTGGAGGTCACGGTAGCTTAGCAAGATGCTTTTAATGCCCCTCAGAAGAGACGTGGAGGTCAGAGTGGTATAACAAGACGCATTTAATGCCCCTCAGAAGAGACGTGGAGGTCAGAGTGGTATAATAAGACGCTTTTAATGCCCCTTGGAAGAGCTGTGGAGTTCAGAGTGGTTTAACAAGACGGTTTTAATGCCCCTTGGAAGAGACGTGGAGGTCACAGTAGCTTAATAAGACGCATTTAATGCCCCTCAGAAGAGACGTGGAGGTCAGAGTGGTATAACGAGACGCCTTTAATGCCCCTCAGATGAGACGTGGAGGTCACGGTAGCTTAACAAGACGGTTTTAATGCCCCTTGGTAGAGCTGTGGAGTTCAGAGTGGTTTAGCAAGACGGTGTTAATGCCCCTTGGAAGAGACGTGGAGGTCACTGTAGCTTAACAAGACGGTTTTAATGCCCCTTGGTAGAGTGATGGAGGTCGCAGTGAAATAAAAAGACAATATCAATGCCCCTTGGAAGAGACGTGGAGGTCACAGTAGCTTAACAAGACGGTTTTAATGTCCCTTACAAGAGCCATACAGTACAGCATCTTAAAAACATTATTCCCATTATTGGGGAATGGGTCTCCCATAGTATTTGCTTATGCCTTCCAAGCAAAAGCTTCCAAAAATTAGGACGGAGCAACTTGCAATGCCCCTTACAAGAGCTATGCAGTACCGCATATTAGAAACATTAGTCCCATTATTGGGGAGTGGGTCTCCCATAGTATTTGCTTATGCCTTCCAAGCACAAGCTTCCAAAAATTAGGATGGAGCAACTTGCAATGCCTCTTACAAGAGCCATGCAGTACAGCATATTACAAACATTAGTCCCATTATTGGGGAGTGGGTCTCCCATAGTATTTGCTTATGCCTTCCAAGCAAAAGCTTCCAAAAATTAGGACGGAGCAACTTGCAATGCCCTTTACAAGAGCCATGCAGTACAGCATATTACAAACATTAGTCCCATTATTGGGGAGTGGGTCTCCCATAGTATTTGCTTATGCCTTCCAAGCACAAGCTTCCAAAAATTAGGACGGAGCAACTTGCAATGCCCCTTACAAGAGCCATGTGTAGCACCCTGAGGATTCGGCTGCTACAGGGGTATTGCACCTCAACCCAGAGGTGTGATATTCCACTCCCGGGTAAGGAAGGAGTGTGGAACGGAGCTCAGATAGACTGCATGCACTACATACATCCCATTCCAGAGGGGCAGGCCGACGGTACTCCCACTTAGAAATGTGCAGGTACAACCGAGCCTGTTCCTGGCTGGAGTGGGAGGGGGGTGGTACATCCCATGTAGTGTAGGGGCAGATAGGGGGAGCAGTCTGGGTAGTGATAGGAGCTCATTGGGTGCTGGTCACCTGAGCTCACACATAGAGGGATATATAAGGAGGGCACCAACCTAGAATCAGGGTCAGACGCTGAGAACAAGTCAGTTGGAGAGGAGAGAGAAGGAAACAGCAGCCCTAGAGAGAGAGAGGAGAAAGAAAGAGAAAGACCCAGAGGGGGAAGACTGAAGGGACCCAAGAACCCAAATTAGAGCACCGGGTGAGGAGTCAGCAAGAGGGTACCGGAACCCAAGCTGGTGGGGGCAAAGACATTCCCCAGCCAGAGACCGGAGACCGTGGGCAGTGTCTGTCACGGTCACCCACCACATTCACCCCGAAGGCACACCACACGAAGGGTCAGGGAACCCAGGGCCAAGGGTGTCCCAAAAGAAGGCCCGAGGGAGCTGGACCTAGGTGAATCACTGGTGGGGACGGCTGAAGAAAGGACAGAGGGAGAGCTCAGGGCCACGCTCTGGACTTGTTTGGGGGTTGGCCGGATCCAGGACCTGGTGGACGCAGCACGGCTCGGGTGGTCACTAGCAGCTGGAGTGACCAGTACAACATCAGCAGTAAGTAAACACCCTTAACTGCACAACCCGAGTCTGTCTTCATTGCTGGCTGCACCGCACCACCACAACCCCCATCCTCTGCGCCTGTCCCCTCTGAGGCTATACCCCTCCCGTTGGGGGTTATCTCACCAAGCTGCGCACCCACCATCAGCCTCAGCGGACCCTGCTGCAGCGGCGGCCACAGTGACCGCATCACAACGGGTGGCGTAGTCGACACAAAAGAACTTTAGTAACATCTGTAAAGCTGCCACATAACACTGAGCTTGACGCCCTGGGCACGGGACCGGGTCACAGCCGCTCGGAGACTACAACCCCCCATCTGATCCGGTGCCAGGTATTCCCCTCAAAAAGGAATATGTCCCAGGGGGCGCGTCAACTTTGGCGTAGTCGGCAGGATTACGTGCCCGCAACACCCGGGTACTGCGTGCCTGAAGAAAAGTGCAAGTTTACCTCAGAAAGAAGTCTCCCGCCGGTTCCGGAGGGTCCACGCCATCGGACTCCATCACCAGTCGTTTCCCGCCGATTGTCCGCCATTTCCAACTTGTTCCCGCCATCTGCAGAGTTTCCCGCCACTGGGCGACGCTTCCCGCCAAAACCGCAGATTTCCCGCCTTGGAAGAGCAGCGGACGCCATTATGGGCGTGCCAAAGGAGAGCAAGAGGCCGCCTCCCATCGTGGGCCAGGACAGAAAATGGCGCCAAAAGTGGAAACCGCCCCCACCAACAGAGACTGTGATGCTGGAGGTGTCTGTCAGCGTGAAAGAACTCCCCCTGGAGCTGACAGTCACCGAGTTGCCCCGGGACCGCCCTCGAAGTGGGAGGAGACGAAAGAGAAGAGAAAAGATGGGTGTCGCTTGGAGCGGTCTGGAGCGAGCGCACCCGGAGGCAAGAGGTCTAACAAGGAGTAGCGGAGGAGCTCACCCGGAGATGGAGAGAAAGCAGAACAGCACCGGCCCGCTGGCCAGGAGTCTGCTAGAGACCGAGGAAGGAGGGCAGAGCAGCACCGGCCCGCTGGCCAGGAGCCTGCCGGAAGCCGAGCAGAGCAGCACCGACCCGATGGTCAGGAGCCTGCTAGAGTCCACAACCCCGCTAGGTCTAGCGGAGATCTTAGCGCAGCTCCCCCGAGACCGGGAGTGTGCACAGACTGCCCTGGAGGGCCTCGCAAGGAGGATGGCCCGGGTACAGCGCGAGATACTGGCGGAGTGGAGCCGGGAGATGACCCAGCAAGCAGAGACCAGTCAACGGAGCACGCTACCCTGGAAGAGGAAGCAGACCGCCTCTGAGGATGGCGCGGGAGGACCCAAGGCCGGAGACGACGCCGAGGAGGGAGCCGAACGCATGGAGGCAGGTAAAGGGGACGCCTATACCCCAAGCCGTGACACCGCTTACCTGCCCCAGCTCCCCGTCGCAGAGCCCGAAAGTCCCCCTGCTGTGCCCGTAGCCGCCAGGTCACCGCCATGGACTAGGCCCCGACCGGAAGCCGCCGCCGCGACCCCTGTGACGTCACACGCACCGACCCGGAGCGTGACAAAGCAGGAATTACCACCAGCCTGGTCGCAAGGCCTAGTACCCCCGGGCGCCGCACCACCAACAGCGCCCCCTACCTCCGCGGAGCCTCCGGCCTGGCCGCAAGGCCAGGTAGCCCAGGGCGCCGCCGTCCTAACGGTGCCCTTCACCTTCCAGGTGCCCCAGGCCTGGCCGCAAGGCCTGGGCAACCCGGGCGCCACCACCACCGCGCCCGCGCCCGCAATACCTAGGGTGCCACACCTGGGGGAGGACCTCTTCAGCCAGCTCACATGGCCGGACGGGCGACCCTTCATCTGGCCCGAAGGGTACCCTGAGCTGGAGCGGCAGCAAAGACTAGGGCCCTTGTGTGAGCCCCTAATCCCGGCTCCGAAGCCCGTGGCTCGGGTCTCGCCTCCTCTAGCAGAAGCCCAATTCGTGTGGGACCCCACGGGAGAAGATTTGATGGGGTTCACCGGAGAAACTCGGGCAGCCGCAGCTGAACGTACAGAGTGTTGCCGTCAACAGCTGGCAGAGTTTAAGAGAGAACGGGAGGAGAGGCGGGTCAGAGAACAACAGGCCCAAATCCAGAGCGCGGAGCAGAAGAGCCGGACTAGGAGGAACCCCCGTGCAGCGCATTGTCCCCGCACCATCGGGACAGTGATAAAGTTCAACCCGCAGCATGGGTGGGGCTTTATTCGGGACCGTAACAACCGCGGTGACGTTTTTGTGACCCGCAGAGACGTCGAGTCCCACCTGCCGGAAGGTCACAAAGGCCGTGACCTCTACGTCGGAGATGAGGTCACTTTCACCCGGCACAAGTGTGCCAAAGGACCTTACGCCCTCCACGTACACCGCTTGACGGAGGAGGAGTTGCGGTACGGAGAGGAGGAGCCAGAGGACCCGGACGGGTCTGAAGAAACATCATATCCAGGAGGAAGACGCCGTTGAGTGCGGCAGAGCAGGTGCTGTAAATAAGTTACCCAAAGGGGGTATAAAGAAACTGAAACTGTTGCTGCTAAAATAGTCCCCGTTGGGACCAGTGAACTGTTACCCGTTAACCCCTTAATCCCACAGGCTGAGGACTGTGAGCAGCCATTCCCTTCCCTCTACCTGGCCGAGGACTGAGAGCGGCCAACTTCCAACTTCCCCTGTATATAGTTGCGCGTCCTAAAGCGCCCCCTACCGGTTTTATAAGAAAACCAGATTTTTCTAAGAGGCTGTCGCACTTTTCCCGGACACACGTTGCACAGTGTCCGGAGGAGGAACCAGAGACAAGAGAAGTCTACGAGAATGTTTATATAAAAAGTTTTATATATATATAATGTTTATATGTTTTATATGTTTATATGAAAAATTTGTATGTTTTGGTGTTTTATGTCTTGCAGCCCGAGGACGTGCTGTGATTTACCAGGGGGGAATGTAGCACCCTGAGGATTCGGCTGCTACAGGGGTATTGCACCTCAACCCAGAGGTGTGATATTCCACTCCCGGGTAAGGAAGGAGTGTGGAACTGAGCTCAGATAGACTGCATGCACTACATACATCCCATTCCAGAGGGGCAGGCCGACGGTACTCCCACTTAGAAATGTGCAGGTACAACCGAGCCTGTTCCTGGCTGGAGTGGGAGGGGGGTGGTACATCCCATGTAGTGTAGGGGCAGATAGGGGGAGCAGTCTGGGTAGTGATAGGAGCTCATTGGGTGCTGGTCACCTGAGCTCACACATAGAGGGATATATAAGGAGGGCACCAACCTAGAATCAGGGTCAGACGCTGAGAACAAGTCAGTTGGAGAGGAGAGAGAAGGAAACAGCAGCCCTAGAGAGAGAGAGAGGAGAAAGAAAGAGAAAGACCCAGAGGGGGAAGACTGAAGGGACCCAAGAACCCAAATTAGAGCACCGGGTGAGGAGTCAGCAAGAGGGTACCGGAACCCAAGCTGGTGGGGGCAAAGACATTCCCCAGCCAGAGACCGGAGACCGTGGGCAGTGTCTGTCACGGTCACCCACCACATTCACCCCGAAGGCACACCACACGAAGGGTCAGGGAACCCAGGGCCAAGGGTGTCCCAAAAGAAGGCCCGAGGGAGCTGGACCTAGGTGAATCACTGGTGGGGACGGCTGAAGAAAGGACAGAGGGAGAGCTCAGGGCCACGCTCTGGACTTGTTTGGGGGTTGGCCGGATCCAGGACCTGGTGGACGCAGCACGGCTCGGGTGGTCACTAGCAGCTGGAGTGACCAGTACAACATCAGCAGTAAGTAAACACCCTTAACTGCACAACCCGAGTCTGTCTTCATTGCTGGCTGCACCGCACCACCACAACCCCCATCCTCTGCGCCTGTCCCCTCTGAGGCTATACCCCTCCCGTTGGGGGTTATCTCACCAAGCTGCGCACCCACCATCAGCCTCAGCGGACCCTGCTGCAGCGGCGGCCACAGTGACCGCATCACAACGGGTGGCGTAGTCGACACAAAAGAACTTTAGTAACATCTGTAAAGCTGCCACATAACACTGAGCTTGACGCCCTGGGCACGGGACCGGGTCACAGCCGCTCGGAGACTACAACCCCCCATCTGATCCGGTGCCGGGTATTCCCCTCAAAAAGGAATATGTCCCAGGGGGCGCGTCACATGCAGTACAGCATATTACAAACATTAGTCCCATTATTGGGGAGTGGGTATCCCATAGTATTTGCTTATGCCTTCCAAGCAAAAGCTTCCAAAAATTCTGAGGAAATGCAATGCCCGTTCGAAGAGTCGTGGAGGTCCCAGTAGCTTAACAAGGTGCTTTTAATGCCCCTCAGAAGAGATGTGGAGGTCAGAGTGGTATAACAAGACCCTTTAATGCCCCTCAGAAGAGACATGGAGGTCAGAGTGGTATAACAAGACGCTTTTAATGCCCCTCAGAAGAGACGTGGGGGTCAGGGTGGCATAACAAGACGCTTTTAATGCCCCTCAGAAGAGACGTGGAAGTCAGAGTGGTATAACAAGACCCTTTTAATGCCCCTCAGAATAGACGTGGAGGTCAGAGTGGTATAACAAGATTGTTTCAATGCCCCTTGGAAGAACCATACAGTACAGCATCTTAAAAATATTATTCTCATTAATGGGGAGTGGGTCACCCACAGTCTTTGCTTATGCCTTCCAAGCAAAAGCTGACAAAAATCAGGAAGGGGGAACTTTCAATAATGGCAACATGGACCACGGTCACCCTGGTGGTATAGTGGTGGTGGAGGCTGAGGATAAGGAGAAGAACATAAATCAACCGAAAAGTGTGGGTGTGAAGCGGTGCATGTGAATACACCTCCCGAAATAACACAGTGGATTTGACTTTATGTTACTCTGCTGTCATTTGGTGGTGATGAGAAGTCTGGCCCAATCCAGCCCTTGTTCATTTTGATAAGGGTCAGCTTGTCAGCATTGTCAGTTGACAGGCGAGTGCGCTTATCAGTTATAATTCCCCTAGCGGCACTAAAAACACGCTACGATAACACGCTAGCGGCAGGGCAGGTCAGGACCTCCAAGGCGTACAGAGCGAGTTCATTCCAAGTGTCCAGCTTGAATACCCAATAATTAAAAGGCACAGAGGAATCACGGAGGATGCTGGTACGGTCGGCAAGGTACTCCCTCACCATCTTTTGAAACTTTCCACTCCATGTGAGAGTGCCCCGCGCCTCAGGGTCTGTCCGAAGGGAGGGTCTGAGAAAACTGTCCCAGAACGTTGATAGTGTTCCCCTGCCTCTGCTGGATTGGAGTTGCGTCTCTCTCGCATGTATGCCTTGGTTGGACAGCGAACTGTGACCTCTGCCGCTAGCGTGTTCAGATGGGAATTTTTTTAACAGTTCTGCAGCAAGGGCCTTCTGGTACTGCCACATTTTTGTAGACCTCTCCACCTCAGGAATAAGAGAGTGAAAGTTCTCCTTGTAGCGGGGGTCTAAAAGTGTCACCAACCAATAATGACTGTCACCCAACATTTTGACAACGCGAGGGTCACTGTTAAGGCAGCGTAACATAAAGTCAGCCATGCATGCCAGACTGGTAACGGGCAAGATTTCCGTGTCCTCACCAAGATGACGACTGACCATGCTCTCCTCCTCCACCTCCTCCTCCCCCTGTCCTCAGGACACCCATGCTGAGCCAACGGTATGACAGTTGTACAGGTACTACCGTCTACAGCACATGATACCAGCTCCTGTTCTTCTTCCTCCTCCTCCTCCTCTCCCTCATTGTCCCCCAATGCACGTTGGGATGAGATGAGGCTGGGCTGTGTGTAATCGCCCGCTATGGCTTCTTGATCCATCTCATCATACTCTGGCTGCAATGCCTCCTCTTTAATTCTCTGCAGAGAGCGTTGCAAAAGACAGACAAGTGGGATGCTGACACTAATGATGGCGTCATCGCCACTCACCAACTTGGTGGCCTCCTCAAAGTTTGTCAGGATGGTACATATGTCAAACATCCAGGTCCACTCCTGAGGTCTTATGTGTGGAGTCTGACCTGAATATCGATGGCCTTGTTGGTACTCCACAACTGCTCTCTTCTGCTCACAAATCCTTAGAAACATGTGGAGGGTAGAGTTCCAACGTGTGGGGACATCACACACCAGTCGGTGTGCCGGAAGCTGCAAACGCTGCTGCAACAAAGTAATGGCGGCGGAAGCTGTAGCCGACTTGCGAAAATGAGCTGACAGGTGGCGTACTTTGACGAGCAGATCTGGCAACTCGGGGTACGATTTAAGAAACGGCTGAACCACGAGGTTAAGCACATGAGCCACGCATGGTACGTGTGTGATCTCGCCTTGCCTCAGAGCCGCCACCAGGTTACGGCCATTGTCACACACGACCATGCCTGGATGTAGGTTCAACGGTCTCGGCCACAGATCTGCCTGCTCTTTCACAGCTGTCCATAACTCACAAGCAGTTTGAGGTTTATCACCTAAGCTTATGAGTTTCAGCACAGCCTGTTGCCGCTTGGCGGAGGCAGTACTGCAGTGCTTCCAGTTTGTAACTGATGTGGTGATATCTGAGATGGAGGCTGAACATGAGGAGGAGGAGGATGATGCGCAGGAGCTGTACACTGTGGGAGCAATTCTGACTGACATAGGGCCCGCAATCCTCGGTGTGGGGAGGATGTGTTCCGTCCCAAGGTCCGACTGGGTCCCGGCTTCCAATATGTTTACCCAGTGTGCCATCAGGGAGATGTACCATCCCTGGAAACAAGCACTTGTCCAAGTGTCCGTTGTCAGGTGGATTCTCCTCTCCCAGTAACTTTATTGAGGGCACGGCAGATGTTTTGGGACACGTGCTTGTGTAGTGCAGGGATGGCACACAGGGCAAAATAGTGTCGGCTGGGGACCGAGTACCGAGGGACGGCCTCCGCCATAAGGTTACGGAAGGATTCCATCTCCACCAGCCTAAAAGGCAGCATTTCCAATGCAAGCAGTCGTGAAATGTGCAAATTTAGGACTGTGGCCTGTGGGGCGTTAGTTGCGAATTTCCGCTTTCATTCAAAGGTCTGGGATATGGACAATTGAATGCTGTGGTGGGACGTGGACGTGGACGTTGATGCTGTTTTTTGAGAAGCTGCCATAACAAGTGAAGACTGAGAGGAGGGGGCATCTTTACATACAGTATGGACAGGGGATTGCCTTGCACACACAACAGGGGGTTCTATTGCACGCACAACAGCGGAAGAAGCAGTGGTGACACCCGCAGACACTGGTCGTGGACCCTGGGGTTCGCCCCACAAAGTTGGGTGCTTTGCTGCCATGTGCCTGATCATGCTGGTGGTGGTCAGGCTGGTAGTTTTGTCACCCCTGCTGATGCTGGCATGGCAGGTGGTACAAATAGCCTTTTTGGGGTTATCAGCAGAGTCTTTAAAAAAATTCCAGACTCTGGAAGACCTACCGCTTGTACTGGCAACGTCCCTTGTGTTGGTGTTACGGGGAACAGTTGCCCGCCTTCTGTCTGCGGCCAACACACTGCTTCTTCCTGCCTGTTGGGGTACTCTGCCTCCCCCTGTGTGCTGCTGGCCTCACTCTGCATGTCCTCCTGCCACCTTGGGTCAGTTACTAGATCATCCACCACCTTCTCCTCTTCCACTTACGCACCACGATGCTCCTCCTCACTTCCTGGCAATTGTGTCTCGTCATCGTCCACCTCTTGTGACAAATTGCCAGCGTCGACTTCCTGTGGCCGTGGCAGTTCAAATATTTGGGCATCGCTACATGGGATCTCCTCTTCCACCACTTCAAGCGGAGTAGGCGAGGGGCACAAATATGGAAATGGACCAGTGAACAGCTCTTCAGAGTGTCCAACTGTGGGATCAGTTGCTGTCTGATGACACTCAAAATGGTGGGAGGAAGGAGTATCAGGGTGAGGAGGAGTATGCGCTCGAGACAAACGGCTACTAAGAGTTGACCGCGTGGAAGACAGACCGGAGGTGGTGGTGCCCAGGTAACTGGAAGTATTATCTGCTATCCAATTAATAACCTGTTCACACTGATCATTTTGCAATACTGGTGTTGTTCTGTGCTTCCCTAGTAACTCGGTCAAGAAGTGGGAGCGAGAAGATGTGGCTGTTGGTTGTGGCACATTTTCACCTTGGCCACGGCCCCATCCTCTGCACGTACCATCACCAGAACGTCCACTTCCACGTCCCTTGCCATGCGCCTTGCCCATTGTAAAGGGAGTAAAATAGCTTACACTCGCACTATCAATGGAAAAGGGGTAATAAAAAGTAGATTACAACCGTCTCCCGCTTTTCACAGGAGATTTCCTGGTAAGGCTTGGTTGCTACAGAGGTATTGCACCTCACCCAGAGGTGTGATATCTCACTCTTAGGCAAGGATGGAGTGTGGATCAGGACCCTGACACCTGCATGCATTACACCACATTGCCGTGGGGCAGGGCGACCAATATGCCTCTGAGAAGGGCACGACAGTCCCTGTCCCTGACTGGAGTGGGGGGAGGGATCACTGAGGAAAGGGAACCCTGTAGTGCAGGAGCAGGGAGGAAGCAGTTCCTGGGTGCATTGAGAAGGAAGTATAAAAAGTGGGCACCATCTTAGTTCAGTGCAGAGAAGTCTGAGCAGAAGTGACAGGGAGCAGGGGCTCTGCATGAGCTCTGCTCCGGAGGCAGGCCTAGTAACAGAGGCCCAGGCCTGGAAGAGGGAGAAGGAAGGAAGAGGAGCGAAGAAGGCTCCAGGAACGAGGAACGAAGGGATCCCAGGGGTGCGGACGGGCGAGTCGCCACCGCACGCCCGAATCCACCTGCGTGGAGGGGTCAGGCCAAAGGGGGAGACCTGTCCCCGAAACTAGTGGAGGTGGGAAATGACCCTCAGCTAGAAACCGGAGGCTGTGACATTTTATGTGGCGCAGCCCCTCGCTACACCCGCTAGGAAGGCACCACATAGGGTCAGGGAAACTGGCGCGAAGTTTACCAAGAGGAGGCCCGAGGCAGCCGGACAGAAGCGTTGGTAAGAAAGGCCAGACAAAGGACACATAAAGGGGGTCCTGTAAAGCGCTCCAAAGTTATCTGGGAGTTGTCTGAGCCCCTCACCTGGTAAGCACAGTACGACGTGGGCAGCCGTTACCTGCAGAAGTGGTCTGGATAATAAGAACTGTGAGTAAAGGCCCTGGACTGCATCACTGACTCCGTGTCGTTACTGCTGCTGCCCTGCACCATCACCCCCATCCTCCGCATACACTGCCCTGAGGCTATACTCCTCCCGTGGGGAGTTATGCTACGCTCTGCTGCACCCACAACACCAGCCTCAGCGGTCTGCCCTGCAGCGGCGGTTCACTCTGACCGCAATCCACGGGTGGCGTAGTCGGACATTTAAACATCAAAACAACATAAATAGTTCCGCCACTGGTTTGACCGCCCTGAGCCACGGAACCGGGTCGCCGCCACGGAGACTACAACCACCAGCATCCACCAAAAAGGGTCCAGCTCCGGGTGTCCCAAGGCCCAGGGGGCGAGTCAGAAGATTTTCATCACCTTTCATAATCACCAATGGGACAAGGCAGGGATGTCCTCTGTCCCCTCTCTTATACATCCTAGTGACGGAGCACCTGCTCTCATCAATTCGCCATAACCCCAGTATTAGGTGGATTGAGGTGGGAGGCACCGAGTACAAGTGCTCTCTATTTGCTGATGATGTCCTAGTATATATCACTCAATCACATATATCCATCCCTGCTGTTATGGCTGAAATAGATCACTTTGTTACATGGTCAAATTTTAAAATCAATGCAGCGAAGTCTGAGGCCCTCGATGTCTCCCTCCCCAAATCCATACAGGATTCCATCCAGTCCAACTTTCCCTTTGCCTGGCCCTCACAGGGTATGAAATACTTAGGAATTCCTTTTCATAGAGACCTCTCCCGTCTATGTTATCTTAATTTTGGGCCCTTTATTGAACAACTCCATACAGACCGCGGTTGGCAAGTTAGAACTGTAAGATTCACTACGTGAACCACTGGTGTTTTGAGGAAAAGCACATGTACACTGTGTTCCAAATTATTATGCAAAAAGTGTTTAGGAGTGATAAGGGAAGAATTTGTTTGTTTGTCAGTTAAACTCATTGATGGTGATGTGTGTCAGGGCTCTTTATATCACTGTAAGCAATTGCAGACACCTGTGCTAATTAGTTTGGCAGGTGTGTCCAATGAAAGGCAAGACTACTTAAGAAGGCTAACCACATTATTAAACAGCCTACATTTTCTGCCAAAATGGGAAAGAAAAAGAATGTGTTGGCTGCTGAGAAGCAACAAATTGTGGAGTGTTTAGGTCAAGGCATGACTACAATCAACATTGTGCGATGATCAGGATGAAGTGTCTTGGCAATCAAGTATGTAGCTGATTCACAGTACACACATGTGCGTGCTGATAAGGGCAAATTGAGGACTCTTTCCTACAGGCAATTACGTCAGGTTAAAAGAGCAGCGGCAAAAAAGCCTTGTCATAGCAGCAGACAAGTTTTTGAAGCTGCTGGTGCCTCCAACGTCCCCCGAACAACAAGATGCAGGGTCCTTCAGAGGTTTGCAGCTGTGCGTACGCCATCCTGTCGACCTCCTCTATCCACTTCACACAAGCAGAAACGGCTCCAGTGGGCCAAACAATACATGAAGACTGATTTCAAAACTGTTTTGTTCACGGATGAGTGCCGTGCAACGCTCGATGGTCCAGATGGATGGAGTGGAGGATGGCTGGTTGATGGACACCCCACGCAAACACGGCTACAGCGCCAACAAGGAGGAGGTGGAGTAATGTTTTGGGCTGGAATCATGGGGAGAGAGATTGTCGGCCCCTTTAGGATCCCTGAAGGGGTAAAGATGAACTCCATAATGTATGTGGAGTTTCTCAAACAGCACTTCCTGCCATGGTTCAAGAAGAAGATCCGTGTATTCCATAGCAAGATCATTTTTATGCATGATAATGCACCGTCTCATGCTGCACATAACACATCTGCATCTCTGGCTGATATGGGCATAAAAGGGGACAAACTTATGCTGTGACACCCATGCTCACCTGACCTCTACCCCATTCAGAACCTCTGGAGCATCATCAAAAGGAGTGTCTATGATGGCGGGAGGCAGTTCAGATCTAAGCAACAGCTCTGGGAGGGTATTCAGTCCTCATGCAAAACAATTGAAGCAGAAACCATCCAAAACCTGACAAATTCAATGGACGAGAGAGTTCAGAAGCTCCTTTCGAACAAGGGGTCCTATGTGAAAATGTAACATCACCTAGAATAAAGTTTTGAGTTGAAAACTGTTTGATTTCAGTTTCTAATAACCTGCTAATGCTTATAATTTCAAAAATGACCATTTTTTTGTTCTTTATTAAAATGAAAAGGTTGATCGAAGAGTGTGGGGGATCTAAGAGTGTGGCAACCCAGTAGTCAGGATTACTTCGAATTCTGACAATCTGAGGGTCATGTTGCAGGTAGTGCAGCAAGAAGGCACTTATGTGTCTTGCGCATCTCGGAGCCCCAAAATTATTTTCCGGGCTAGATGTGTGGCACCCCAGGGGTCTGGTTTCCACAGTAATGTAATGTTATGTCTGAGAGCAGGTGGGAGGTCCTTTGGTCAGGGATCCTGTGCATGCCACACCTCCTGCCCAGTCTTGGGAGGGGAAGAACTTCCCCTATAAAAACCTAGGGCTGAGGCAGGGTGAGTGAGTAGAGAAGAAGTAGAGACGAGAAACAGTCATAGGAAGAAACAGCAGAAGCTCAGTGGGAGCAATACTACTACGAGTCAGGGGCTGGCAGCTGCAGAGCTCGCCCTGACTGAGAAGCTTTCTTACCGGACCCGGCGTCCGAGGCTGTGGGGACTAACTCTTACCCAGCAGCAGAAGCCGACCGGCAGGGGATTTCAGGTCCTCAGGCCCAGAAACCCGAAGGCACGGTCACACGCGTGGGACCAGCACCGCCATCGTGGAGCGGAAGCCATTAGAAGGCCCCGAGTCACCGGCCATACGGGTGAGCACCACACGGTACACTCAGGGACGTGGGCTACTTATATCCGCTTCTAGCATGGTAGCCAGAAGAGTACAGTCAGTTTGGGAGGCCTACAACTCCGCCTGGCCAGGGGAGATCCCATCTGCTCAAGGACTGACCAGGCCCCGTTCGCTAGCAAGTACTCCGGGAGGGTCTATCGTTGTTACCAGTAAAGACCCTGAATTACACCGCACCGTCTCTGAGTGGTTCCTGCTACCCCCATCTTCCACGTCGGCTGCCCTGAGGCCATACCCCTCCCGTTGGGGGTTATACTATCACGCTGCACAATTCTACACCGGCCTCAGCGCTCTGCCCTGCAGCGGCAGCTCCATAGCTGCAAATCAACGGGTGGCGTAGTCGACACTCAAATAACATCTATCAAGACTGCCACACACTGAGTTTGACTCCCTGGGCACGGACCGGGTCCCCACCACTCGGAGACTACAACCCTCATCTGATCCGGTTCCGGGTAAGCCCCCGTGCGCGAGACGCTGCGCGACACAGCAGGCCCAGGGGCGCGTCAACCTTGGCGTAGTCGGCAGGATTTCGTGCCCGCAACCACCGGGTACTGCGTGCCTGAAAAAGAGACTTTTAAAACTTACCATCCGTGAAGTTTTCCCGCCATCGGTGAAGATTCCCGCCATCCGGCGCCATTTTCAGCCTTCTTCCCGCCATCTGTGAAGATTCCCGCCATCCGGCGCCATCTTCAGCCTTCTTCCCGCAATCCGTGGAGTTTTCCCGCCGTTGGACGCCATCTTGAGGACGCCGCGCGGGAAGAAGAGGGGCGTGGACTCCGAAAAGCCCGCGAGAACTGAAGCCCCGCCTCACGTCCGGACGTTGCGTAAGGTCCTGGAAGGAGCCCAGCAGACGCCGACGTCACGGAAGGTCCTCAACCCTGACGATCCACTGCGGAGCCGCGGCCTACGGAAGAGGATCATCGCAAGGTAGGCCACGGTCCACTAGGGGGGAGAAGGATGTCGGATACGGAGGAGAGCTTCACCGCTTCAACCCCCGCCAGCGCCACCGCTGTCGCGGTCATGCCTTTCACCATGCCCTATATCCCGGGGGCAGCCTGGCTACCCCAGTACTCAGGGGAGTCACATACCCTGCAGGACTTTAGAGAAAGGCTGGATAGCCTCTTCCAGGTGTACCCCTCCCAGAAGAGCAAAAAGTGAGCATCCTGGTGGCCCAATTAACCGGAGCAGCCCGAAGGGAGGTAAAGTCCTGGCCACCTGGGGGGAGGACTGTCGCAGGGATACTAACCCGGCTGAGGGACACCTTTGATACCCGCACCTCAGCCGAGATCAAGCTTAGATTCTACGGGTGCAAACAGCGGGCCCATGAGAGTATAAGGGACTATGCCCTGAACCTACAAGAGGCCCTGAGAGCCGTTAAGCAGACCGACCCTGACGGCGTGGGAGACGAGGACAGGCTGTTGATTGAACAATTTATAGAGGGTTTATATTGCAATGCCCACCGAACCCAGTTGCGGGCAATGGCCCTACAGGACCCTCATCTGGGATTTGCACAGTTCAAGGACAGAGCCATCCGGGTGCTCCGAGAACCGGCACCGGATGGCGTTGTGACCCACAGGCGCCCAGTTATCACTTACCACCAGGAGGCGGCACCCTTGTCGGCAGGGCCTGTAGGGGCTGATGCGCAGGCTTTGAACAATGACCCGGCTCCAGACCTGCACCATCAGGTCCAAGAGCTAGCTAAAAGCGTTGCTGCGTTAACCCGAACTGTGCAGTCTTTACAGGCTTCCACTCCAGGGAAGATCCAGCTGGCATCCGGACCGGAGAACATCCCGTGGCGTCGACCAAGGAGGACCCCACCGGACAGAGGAAGACCCAGTGACCGGTACAACGAGGACGGACGACCCATCTGCCGCCGCTGCAATCAACCCGGACATATGGCAAGGTACTGTCCTTTAAACTGGCACAACCTGGGGGTAGAGGGCCAACCCCCAGGAAAAAGATCACCAGGCCCATCGAACTGGCGCGACAAATATGTCGGAGGACGTCCAGTCTTGCCTGTGGTACTGGATGGCATCCCTATGAGTGCCCTACTGGACACCGGGTCACAGGTCACCACCATCCCGTACGTGCTCTTCAAGCAGTACTGGAATGACTCGGATATAACCCGCTACCCTGACGACGACTTGAGTATCATTGCCAGCAATGGTCAGCCCGTGCCACAGATCGGATTTAAAGAGGCGACCATTAAAATTGGTAGAGTCGAACTAGCAGCACAGGGACTGATTATTGTAGACATTGACAAACACGAGAGTCACCCAAAGATAACGCTAGGAACTAATGTAATTGAAAATTGTCTTGCAGAGGTGATTTTCCTTTTACAACAGGTTGCCAAGAACGCCAGCTCCGGCGAGCAGCGGGTGCTCCAGAAAGAGATCCGGGCACTGATGCGACGGCAACAGGTGGAACTCTCCGGCGGTGAGATTGGTAGCGTAAGAATGTGTGACCCTTTTCCTATTGCCATGCCCCCAAAAAGTGAAATGATGATTTGGTGCCGGGCAGCTATTGGTCTGAGAGGTAGAGATTACCAGGCAATGGTAGAACCAGTTTACTCAGACAGTAGGCCCACCATCTTGACAGCACGGGGGGTGGTTAATGTACGCCATGGGAGGGTGCCCGTTCGCATAATCAATATCGGGAAGAGGGAAGTGTACCTGCCCCGGTATGCCACGCTAGCCAAATTATATACCATTAACCAAAATGCTATACAATCTGTGGAACCCTTGCCTCCATCTCACCCGGAGGAAGGTAACGGCTCTAAGAAAACAATGGAGGACTGGTGTCAGCAACTACACTTGGGTACTGACTCCACTCCCTCACATCAGAAACAGGGAGTCTATCGGGTGGTTCAAGAGTACGAGAGAGTGTTTAGTAAACACCCGTTAGACTTCGGGCGAGTCAAGGGGGTAGAACACCACATCCCCACGGGAGACCATCCTCCCATAAAAGAGAGGTATCGACCCGTACCCCCTGCACACTACCAACACGCCAAGGGGATGCTTAGAGACATGAAGGAGGCTGGGGTGATCAGGGATAGCTGTAGCCCCTGGGCAGCTCCACTAGTCTTAGTCAAAAAGAAAGACAACACCATGAGGATGTGTGTAGATTACCGGAAAATCAACCGTATCACACACAAGGATGCGTACCCCTTACCAAGGAGAGAGGAGTCATTGGCTGCTTTAAGATCTGCTAACTTCTTCTCTACCTTGGATCTCACTAGCGGGTACTGGCAGGTTCCTGTAGCAGAGGCGGACCGGGAGAAGACCGCATTCACCACCCCGATGGGACTTAGCGAGTTCACCTGCATGCCGTTCGGGCTCTGCAACGCACCAGGAACCTTCCAACGACTAATGGAGTGTTGTCTGGGCCACAGAAACTTCGAGACGGTCCTGTTGTACCTGTACGATGTCATCGTATATTCCAAGACGTATGAGGACCACCTGAAACACCTGGCGGAAGTGTTCGAAGCTCTGGCGAGTTACGGCCTAAAGGTGAAACCCTCCAAGTGTCACCTCCTGAAACCAAAGGTGCAGTACCTGGGACACGTGGTGAGCGCTGACGGAGTGGCTCCCGACCCTGATAAGATCACCGCAATTAAGGAATGGCCAAGCCCCTCCAGCGTAAAAGAAGTGCGGCAGTTCCTCGGGTTGGTAGGCTACTACCGAAGGTTTATTCCCGGTTTCACCAAAAAGGCAGCACCTATGCAGGACCTCCTGATAGGCCAGTCCCGGAAGGCCAAGAACCAGAAGCCGCCCTTCAAATGGGAGGAGCTGGAAGAAGAGTCCTTCCGCCAGCTGAAGATGGCCCTCACGGGGGACGAAATCCTGGCGTACCCGGATTATAGCCAGCCCTTTATCCTCTACACCGACGCCAGTAACATCGGGCTAGGAGCCGTACTGTCCCAGATCCAGCAGGGGAAGGAACGAGTAATCGCCTACGCCAGCCGAAAGCTGCGACCCACCGAAAGGAACCCCGAGAATTACAGCTCATTTAAGCTAGAGTTCCTGGCCGTAGTATGGGCAGTCACCGAGCGCTTTAAGCATTACCTCGCTTCTTCCCGGTTCACCGTGTACACGGATAACAACCCGTTGACACACCTGGACACGGCAAGACTCGGTGCCCTGGAGCAGAGGTGGATGGCCCGTCTGTCCAACTACGAGTTCACAATCAAATACCGGGCCGGACGCTCCAATACCAACGCGGACGCCCTGTCCAGGATGCCCAACCTGCCGGACGAAGGAGAAGATCCGGAGGGACTGGAAGAAGTTGAACTCCCTGCGTTCCACCGTCATGGGACTATCCAGTATTCCCACCGGGTAAGGAGTAAGCAGGCTGCTACTTTGAACCCCTTACCTCACTACAACTGGGCGGAAACGCAAGACAGCGACCCTGCCGTCCGACTGGTGAAGGAGATGCTGACTCGCCCGGAGGCTTGCCTTGAACCAAACGCTCCGGAGGAAGCCAAACAACTATGGGCAGAGAGGAGTCGACTGTTCCTTTACAAGGGGAAGTTGTGCCGCAGAATGGTTAACTCCCGGACGCATGAACTACTCTGGCAAGTAGTGGTGCCACGAAGAGACGCAGCCATGGTGATGGAGGCATACCACGACGGAGCTGGACACTTCGGGTGGAAGAAGCTGGAGTTCCTGCTGCGCGAGCGATTCCACTGGGTAGGCATGAGGGGAACCATTGAGAAGTGGTGCAGAGACTGTGGCCCGTGCAACCTAAGAAGGAAGGACCGTGCCAGCCAGAAGACTCCCCTGCAGTCCATCGTCACCCGGCAGCCGTTGGAACTGGTAGCCTTGGATCATGTAAAACTGA
This sequence comes from Phyllobates terribilis, assembly GCF_046119375.1. Taxonomy (NCBI): domain Eukaryota; kingdom Metazoa; phylum Chordata; class Amphibia; order Anura; family Dendrobatidae; genus Phyllobates; species Phyllobates terribilis. Next base: position 643,481,621 of record NW_027362762.1, read on the forward strand.
CCCCAAGCAGAAGTGGCTACGTCTACGCACTAACCATCGTGGATCACTACTCCCGGTTCTTGGTTGTCGTCCCCGTCAAGGACTTAACAGCTCGAACAGCAGCGAGAGCCTTCCAGCAGCATTTCTGCCGTCCACACGGGTACCCGGACCAAGTGTTGACAGACCAGGGACCTGCCTTTGAAGCGGAGGTCTTCCAAGAATTCTGCACTCTGTATGGCTGCCGGAAGATAAGGACGACACCCTACCATCCGCAAACTAATGGACTTTGTGAGAAAATGAACCAGGTGGTAATGGATCTTCTAAAAACGTTGCCCCTGGAAGAACGCAGTCTGTGGCCTGAGAAGTTGCCCGATCTGGTGGACCTATACAACCACATCCCGGTAGGTTCCACCAACTGTACCCCGGCTTACCTAATGAGGGTAAGACCTGGTAAGTTACCTGTTGACCTGGAAATGGGAGTCCTGACACCCGAGGACACTTCACCAGAAGCAGACTGGGACACAGAGAGGCAGCAGCAGTACCGGAGAGTACAGGAGAGCGTGGAGCGAAGTCTCTGTCAGGCTAGGGAAAGACAAGAGAAAACTTACAACCAGTATGCTCCCGATGTTCCCCTGGTACCCGGAGAGCAGGTCTTGAAGAGGAAGAGACGGCTCCACAAGTTGGACGACCAGTGGGAGAAGGACCCGTACACCGTACTGCCCTCAAACCACGAGAACCCGAAGGTTTGTACCATCAGTAAAGACGGAGGGGAAACCACAGCCATTGTATCCCGGGACCACCTGAAGAAGTGTCCCGAACAACTGAGGAACCCTGAAGAGGAACAAGAAGACCATCGACCCGTAGAGGAAAGGGAAGATATGGTTAGTACTGTGCTCGGGGACTTCCCTCGGTCTTGGACTCAAGTCAATGGTGCAGTTGTGGTACCCGTACTCACCTTCCTCCAACCAGCATCCCAAGCACCTACGGAGCAACAGGTAGAGCTGGAAGAACAGCCGGTCCAGGAGGCAGAAGACCCCACACCCGCAGACCAGGAGGATCAACCCTCTGCTTGCAGTGAGCCTGCCATATCCCTAGTGAGCCAAAGAGCCGGTAGACAGCTGCCCAGTTTACCCTTGACAGCTCCTACACCCTGTAGTTCAGGGCTAGACAGTCAGCTCCGTAGGTCCACTAGGGCCACTAGAGGCCAGTTACCCGCATGTTGGAGGATTTGAAATGTATAAATTGTTTTATTTATGTTTACCTGTGTATTGTTGCTTGTGTATAATTTTGTGTTTCTAGTTATTTGTAGGAGTCCTTGGTGGATTTACCGGGAATCCTTTGTACATATTTGGAGCGTAACCCAGGACGGACTAAAGACTGTTAAGGACTCGGGGCAGGACAAACCCCTACCTGGTTATGTCTCCCTGTTTTGGTGAAATGGACACCTTGCTTTTCTTCAAAGACTACACCCGGTTACGGACATGCCGTGACCACCTTTATGTGTTTCTTCTTATTGTACTATTATTGTTGTTATATCTTGTTATGTTTTTCTAAAATATGTTTAGTCCCGGAGTACTAAATTTCACTAGGGGGGAATGTGGCACCCCAGGGGTCTGGTTTCCACAGTAATGTAATGTTATGTCTGAGAGCAGGTGGGAGGTCCTTTGGTCAGGGATCCTGTGCATGCCACACCTCCTGCCCAGTCTTGGGAGGGGAAGAACTTCCCCTATAAAAACCTAGGGCTGAGGCAGGGTGAGTGAGTAGAGAAGAAGTAGAGATGAGAAACAGTCATAGGAAGAAACAGCAGAAGCTCAGTGGGAGCAATACTACTACGAGTCAGGGGCTGGCAGCTGCAGAGCTCGCCCTGACTGAGAAGCTTTCTTACCGGACCCGGCGTCCGAGGCTGTGGGGACTAACTCTTACCCAGCAGCAGAAGCCGACCGGCAGGGGATTTCAGGTCCTCAGGCCCAGAAACCCGAAGGCACGGTCACACGCGTGGGACCAGCACCGCCATCGTGGAGCGGAAGCCATTAGAAGGCCCCGAGTCACCGGCCATACGGGTGAGCACCACACGGTACACTCAGGGACGTGGGCTACTTATATCCGCTTCTAGCAAGGTAGCCAGAAGAGTACAGTCAGTTTGGGAGGCCTACAACTCCGCCTGGCCAGGGGAGATCCCATCTGCTCAAGGACTGACCAGGCCCCGTTCGCTAGCAAGTACTCCGGGAGGGTCTATCGTTGTTACCAGTAAAGACCCTGAATTACACCGCACCGTCTCTGAGTGGTTCCTGCTACCCCCATCTTCCACGTCGGCTGCCCTGATGCCATAACCCTCCCGTTGGGGGTTATACTATCACGCTGCACAATTCTACACCGGCCTCAGCGGTCTGCCCTGCAGCGGCAGCTCCATAGCTGCAAATCAACGGGTGGCGTAGTCGACACTCAAATAACATCTATCAAGACTGCCACACACTGAGTTTGACTCCCTGGGCACGGACCGGGTCCCCACCACTTGGAGACTACAACCCTCATCTGATCCGGTTCCGGGTAAGCCCCCGTGCGCGAGACGCTGCGCGACACAGCAGGCCCAGGGGCGCGTCAGATGCAGCTAAAAAATATTATTAATTTTAAATCTGGTGGAGCTTAGTATAGATGGCCTAATAGAATCAGTACTGCACACTGCTACAAAGCCCAAATTATTTTCCAGCCAAGATACAGATAAACATGATTAGTAATTTTAAATCTGGTGGAGCTTAGTATAGATGGCCTATTAGAATCAGTGCTGCACACTGCTACAAAGCCCAAATTATTTTCCAGCCAAGATACAGATAAACATGATTAGTAATTTGAAAGCTTAAAACGGTTGGTGAGGTGATTTTAACCAATCATCAAGCTTTTACTCTCCCCAGGATGACACAGGGGTAGAAAAGTCGTTTCGGATCCATGATTTGTTCATCTTTATGAACGTGAGTCTGTCTACATTATCAGTGGAGAGCCGCGTGCGCTTATCTGTCAGCACACCACCAGCAGCGCTGAACACACGTTCAGACAGAACGCTGGCTGCGGGGCATGACAAGATCTCCAAGGCATAAGTGGCTAGCTCCGGCCATTTATCCAGATTGGAAGCCCAAAAAGAGCAAGGGTCCAGTGACACAGTCATGGCTTCAATGTTTACTTGGAGATACTCCTGTAACATCGTCTCTAGGCGTTGACTATGTGTCAGACTTCTTGTCTCCTGTTGCCTTGCAAAGGATGGGCTAAAAAAGTGGTGAAATGATTCCGCAAAATTGATGTTACCAGCAGATACTGTGTTTCTGTTACGGTTTGAGTGCTGAACACTCGACGGTCCCACGGTTGGCAAGTTGGAACTGTGAGATTCACTACGTGCACCACTGGTGTTTTGTGGAAAAGCACATGTAAGATTCTGCAACAGTCTCTGCTGATACTCCTGCATGCGTGCATCCCTTTCTATGGCAGGAATAATTTCTGCAAATTTACTTTTGTACCGGGGATCTAACAGTGTGGCAACCCAGTAGTCAGGATTATTTCTAATTCTCACAATTCGAGGGTCATGTTGCAGGTAGTGCAGCAAGAAGGCACTCATGTGTCTTGCGCATCCAGGAGCACCAAGTCCCTGTTGTGTTGGTGGCGAGGTAACAATCATGCTTCCTTCCTCTGTCCTCTCCCCCCAACCTCGCACAACAGAAATGTGATCAAGGTCTCCCTCATCTGATGAGTCTTCCATCAGTTCGTCCTCCACTTCTTCCTGGGTTCCTGCACCTTCCTCACTAGTTTGGCTGCTACCATGCGCCCTGGTAAAACCATCTCCCCCACCCTCACATGCCTGCCGCCTTGGTGCTGCCGACCGTCTGGACCTTGCAGATGTTAGCTCTTCCGCATACAACTCCTCCTTCTCTACTTCCTCCACCTCCTCTTGTGCCACCACCTGACTCCGAATTCTGTTTAACATGTGCTCCAGCATGTAAATCACCGGAATAGTCATGCTGATAATGGCATCGTCAGCACTAAACATCTTCGTCGCCATTTCAAAACTGTGCAGAAGGTTGCATAGGTCCCTGATCTGAGACCACTCCTCCAGCGTGATTTTCCCCACCTCTGGATCTCGTTGGCCCAGGCTATACGTCAGAATGTATTGCACCAGGGCTTGTCGGTGCTGCCACAGTTGCTGCAACATGTGCAGAGTTGAATTCCACCGGGTAGGCACATCGCATTTTAGCCGGTGAACTGGCAGGCCCAACGACTTCTGTAGAGATGTAAGTCGCTGAGCTGCGGGATGCGAACGGTGGAAGTGAGCACACAGCGACCGTGCCCTCTGCAGAAGGCCATCTAGTCCGGGATAGTGGGCTAAAAATTGCTGGACAACCAGGTTCAACACGTGAGCCATACAAGGCACGTGTGTGACATTGCCCCGGTGAAGGGCCGCACCCAGGTTTGCAGCATTGTCGCACACGGCCTTCCCTGGTTTCAGGTCCAGTGGAGACAACCATTCATGAAATTGGTTCTCCAGAGCTGACCACAACTCCTCAGCTGTGTGACTCACATTTCCCAGACATTTCAAAGTAAAAACCGCCTGATGACGTTGAGCCCTACTGCCAGCATAGTAAGGAGGTGTGCAGGATCCCTTCTGCGCAGTTAGAAAGCTTGTGGCATGACCAGACAGGCTTTGGGTGCAGGTGGAGGACCGAGATGAGGTTGAGGAGGCAGAAGCAGTGGAGGAACTTTGAGATAAAGAGGATTGACGCACAACTCGTGGGGACGGCAAGACTTGGACAGCAGCCCCTTGTCCTGCTGTCACCATAGTTACCCAGTGCCCAGTCAGCGACATGGAACGCCCCTGTCCATGCCTACTCGTCCAAGTGTCTGTGGTGAAATGCACCCTGTCACACACAGAGTTTCTCAAAGAAGCGGTGATGTTGTGTGCGACATGCTGGTGGAGCGCAGGCACACCTTTCTTTGAGAAGTAGTGCCGACTGGGCATCTGGTACTGGGGCACTGCGACGGGCATAAGGTCTCGAAAATTCTCTGTGCCCACCAGGCGGAAAGGCAGCAGTTCTGTAGCCAAGAGCTTGCAGATGGTGAAATTCAACCTCTTAGCTTTCTCATGGCTAGGAGGAAATGGTCTTTTACTTGTCCACATCTGAGGGACCGAGGGCTGGCTATTGTGCTTAGACGGGGTTGAGAAGGGTGTCCCCGGCAAACTGCCGGTCTGTGAGGAAGATGCAGGCGGACATGTTAGGTTGCCTTGATCCAAAGGTGGTGCTATCGATGTCGGACAGCGCCCAACACCAGCTGGTGTTACCACCTCCAAAGAAAATGATGACCTGCCAATCACGCTGGCTGTTGCGGGTAAAGAGGTGGCAGGTCTGCGTCCCAAAACAGGTGTGACTGCTGTCCCCCCAGTCACAGAGGATGAAGAGGCCGCGGATGCACAAGATATGGCAGACGGTGGTTGGCCCGGCCGGCTAGGCCGCATTGTAGCACAGTGAGCTTCCCATGTCCATGTCCATGTGCCGGTTCATGCATGAAGTACTCAAACTATGTATTTTTTGGCCTCTACTTAGCTTTTGCTGACAAATGTTACAGATAACACGAGTTGGGTCATTTTTATCGATCTGAAAAAATGCCCAGGCTATGCAAGGCTTAGCACCCATGCGACCTGAAGAGCCACCACGACTTGTGGTGAGAGGCAGAGTTGTGTTTGAGGATGCAGTTGTTGACGTGCTTCCATTACTACTTCTCTGTCCAGGAAGGCGCAACCTGACCTCGTCGTCACTAGCATTCTATTCCACCTCCTCTGCTGACCTCATCTCTTGGCTGACTGTGGGTTGACAGTAAGTGGGCTCTCCAACCTCATCATCATCACCCTGTGCGTTATCACACCCGTCGTCCTCAGAGCCAACCTGTTCCTGCCCTGACAAAAAACTAAAGTTGTCGTTCCAATCAGGTATTTGAGTCTCATCATCGTCTTCCTCATTGTCTACACCAACAGGAGTTACAGTTTGGGAATGAGGGTCTACATTATGGTCAGAACCTTCAGCGTCTGGTCCTGGATCCGAATGATAAAGATTCTGGGCATCAGTGCAGATCATTTCCTCGTCTGGATTCACAGAAGCGCTGGAGCCGACCTCTGATTCCCAGGCTATAGTATGAGTAAACAGCTCTGCAGACTCAACCATCTGTTCTACCTCATACTCAGACGGGCAGCTGGAGATTTGGGAGCTGTGAGGAACCAAGTGCGATTGGGGTGACACCTTTGAGGACTGGAGTATTTGTGATGTTGAAGTTGATGTGGAGGAGAGCCCATTTAAAGGAGCACTTGATATCCGTTGAAGCACCTGCTGTTTTTGTGCCTCATCTGGAATTTGTAGCGATTGGCATGGCCGTAAGAAAGGGATCTTATCACATTGTCCGCTAAAAGAAGTAGACATTTTAGTTTGGCTGGAAGATGGTCTTTCTTCTGCAGATGTTACTGTTGCTTTAACACCTACCCCACGGACACAACCTTTTTTCCCCTTCCCAACACGCCTATTCCCCTTTCCACCAGCAGCAGGCCTTTTTCCACTCATTTTGGTGGTTAACTAATTCACAACTCTGGAGTTGTTTGCACAAAAAAACAATGGATGGGGACCGAGCAGAGCTGAGTGGCCAAACTGTGGTATTAGGCCAAAACTATTGGCTGGGTTAGATGCAGAAAAAAATTATATTCAATTTGCAACCTGATGGAGGTCAGTATAGATGGACTAATAGACCAAGTCCCACACACTGCTAGAATCCCAAATATTTTTTCAGAGCTAGATGCAGAAAAAAATTATATTCATCTTGCAACCTGATGGAGGTCAGTATAGATGGACTAATAGACCAAGTCCCACACACTGCTAGAAGCCCAAATATTTTTTCAGAGCTAGATGCAGAAAAAAATTATATTCAATTTGCAACCTGATGGAGGTCAGTATAGATGGACTAATAGAACAAGTCCCACACACTGCTAGAAGCCCAAATATTTTTTCAGAGCTAGATGCAGAAAAAAATTATATTCAATTTGCAACCTGATGGAGGTCAGTATAGATGGACTAATAGACCAAGTCCCACACACTGCTAGAAGCCCAAATATTTTTTCAGAGCTAGATGCAGAAAAAAATTATATTCAATTTGCAACCTGATGGAGGTCAGTATAGATGGACTAATAGAACAAGTCCCACACACTGCTAGAAGCCCAAATATTTTTTCAGAGCTAGTTGCAGAAAAAAATTATATTCAATTTGCAACCTGATGGAGGTCAGTATAGATGGACTAATAGACCAAGTCCCACACACTGCTAGAAGCCCAAATATTTTTTCAGAGCTAGATGCAGAAAAAAATTATATTGAATTTGCAACCTGATGGAGGTCAGGATAGATGGACTAATAGACCAAGTCCCACACACTGCTAGAAGCCCAAATATTTTTTCAGAGCTAGATGCAGAAAAAAATTATATTCAATTTGCAACCTGATGGAGGTCAGTATAGATGGACTAATAGAACAAGTCCCACACACTGCTAGAAGCCCAAATATTTTTTCAGAGCTAGATGCAGAAAAAAATTATATTCAATTTGCAACCTGATGGAGGTCAGTATAGATGGACTAATAGACCAAGTCCCACACACTGCTAGAAGCCCAAATATTTTTTCAGAGCTAGATGCAGAAAAAGATTATTTTTAATTTTCAACCTGATGGAGGTCAGTATAGATGGACTAATAGAACAAGTCCCACATACTGCTAGAAGCCCAAATATTGTTTCAGAGCTAGATGAAGAAAAAAATAATTTTTAATTTGCAACCTGATGGAGGTCAGTATAGATGGACTAATAGACCAAGTCCCACACACTGCTATAAGCCCAAATATTTTTTCGAGCTATATGCAGAAAAAAATTATATTGAATTTGCAACCTGATGGAGGTCAGTATAGATGGACTAATAGAACAAGTCCCACACACTGCTAGAAGCCCAAATATTTTTTCAGAGCTAGATGCAGAAAAAAATTATATTCAATTTGCAACCTGATGGAGGTCAGTATAGATGGACTAATAGAAAAAGTCCCACACACTGCTGGAAGCCCAAATATTTTTTCGAGCTAGATGCAGAAAAAAATTATATTGAATTTGCAACCTGATGGAGGTCAGTATAGATGGACTAATAGAACAAGTCCCACACACTGCTAGAAGCCCAAATATTTTTTCAGAGCTAGATGCAGAAAAAAATTATATTCAATTTGCAACCTGATGGAGGTCAGTATAGATGGACTAATAGAAAAAGTCCCACACACTGCTGGAAGCCCAAATATTTTTTCAGAGCTAGATGCAGAAAAAAATTATATTCAATTTGCAACCTGATGGAGGTCAGTATAGATGGACTAATAGACCAAGTCCCACACACTGCTAGAAGCCCAAATATTTTTTCAGAGCGAGATGCAGAAAAAATTTATATTCAATTTGCAACCTGATGGAGGTCAGTATAGATGGACTAATAGAACAAGTCCCACACACTGCTAGAAGCCCAAATATTTTTTCAGAGCTAGATGCAGAAAAAAATTATATTGAATTTGCAACCTGATGGAGGTCAGTATAGATGGACTAATAGACCAAGTCCCACACACTGCTAGAAGCCCAAATATTTTTTCAGAGCTAGATGCAGAAAAAAATTATATTCAATTTGCAACCTGATGGAGGTCAGTATAGATGGACTAATAGAAAAAGTCCCACACACTGCTGGAAGCCCAAATATTTTTTCAGAGCTAGATGCAGAAAAAAATTATATTCAATTTGCAACCTGATGGAGGTCAGGATAGATCGACTAATAGACCAAGTCCCACACACTGCTAGAAGCCCAAATATTTTTTCAGAGCTAGATGCAGAAAAAAATTATATTCAATTTGCAACCTGATGGAGGTCAGTATAGATGGACTAATAGAACAAGTCCCACACACTGCTAGAAGCCCAAATATTTTTTCAGAGCTAGATGCAGAAAAAAATTATATTCAATTTGCAACCTGATGGAGGTCAGTATAGATGGACTAATAGACCAAGTCCCACACACTGCTAGAAGCCCAAATATTTTTTCAGAGCTAGATGCAGAAAAAGATTATTTTTAATTTTCAACCTGATGGAGGTCAGTATAGATGGACTAATAGAACAAGTCCCACATAATGCTAGAATCCCAAATATTTTTTCAGAGCTAGATGAAGAAAAAAATTATTTTTAATTTGCAACCTAATGGAGGTCAGTATAGATGGACTAATAGACCAAGTCCCACACACTGCTATAAGCCCAAATATTTTTTCAGAGCTAGATGCAGAAAAAAATTATATTGAATTTGCAACCTGATGGAGGTCAGTATAGATGGACTAATAGAACAAGTCCCACACACTGCTAGAAGCCCAAATATTTTTTCAGAGCTAGATGCAGAAAAAAATTATTTTTAATTTGCAACCAGATGGAGGTCAGTATAGATGGACTAATAGAACAAGTCCCACACACTGCTAGAAGCCCAAATATTTTTTCAGAGCTAGATGCAGAAAAAAATTATATTCAATTTGCAACCTGATGGAGGTCAGTATAGATGGACTAATAGAAAAAGTCCCACACACTGCTGGAAGCCCAAATATTTTTTCAGAGCTAGATGCAGAAAAAAATTATATTCAATTTGCAACCTGATGGAGGTCAGTATAGATGGACTAATAGACCAAGTCCCACACACTGCTAGAAGCCCAAATATTTTTTCAGAGCGAGATGCAGAAAAAATTTATATTCAATTTGCAACCTGATGGAGGTCAGTATAGATGGACTAATAGAACAAGTCCCACACACTGCTAGAAGCCCAAATATTTTTTCAGAGCTAGATGCAGAAAAAAATTATATTGAATTTGCAACCTGATGGAGGTCAGTATAGATGGACTAATAGACCAAGTCCCACACACTGCTAGAAGCCCAAATATTTTTTCAGAGCTAGATGCAGAAAAAAATTATATTCAATTTGCAACCTGATGGAGGTCAGTATAGATGGACTAATAGAAAAAGTCCCACACACTGCTGGAAGCCCAAATATTTTTTCAGAGCTAGATGCAGAAAAAAATTATATTCAAATTGCAACCTGATGGAGGTCAGGATAGATCGACTAATAGACCAAGTCCCACACACTGCTAGAAGCCCAAATATTTTTTCAGAGCTAGATGCAGAAAAAAATTATATTCAATTTGCAACCTGATGGAGGTCAGTATAGATGGACTAATAGAACAAGTCCCACACACTGCTAGAAGCCCAAATATTTTTTCAGAGCTAGATGCAGAAAAAAATTATATTCAATTTGCAACCTGATGGAGGTCAGTATAGATGGACTAATAGACCAAGTCCCACACACTGCTAGAAGCCCAAATATTTTTTCAGAGCTAGATGCAGAAAAAGATTATTTTTAATTTTCAACCTGATGGAGGTCAGTATAGATGGACTAATAGAACAAGTCCCACATAATGCTAGAAGCCCAAATATTTTTTCAGAGCTAGATGAAGAAAAAAATTATTTTTAATTTGCAACCTGATGGAGGTCAGTATAGATGGACTAATAGACCAAGTCCCACACACTGCTATAAGCCCAAATATTTTTTCAGAGCTAGATGCAGAAAAAAATTATATTGAATTTGCAACCTGATGGAGGTCAGTATAGATGGACTAATAGAACAAGTCCCACACACTGCTAGAAGCCCAAATATTTTTTCAGAGCTAGATGCAGAAAAAAATTATTTTTAATTTGCAACCAGATGGAGGTCAGTATAGATGGACTAATAGAACAAGTCCCACACACTGCTAGAAGCCCAAATATTTTTTCAGAGCTAGATGCAGAAAAAAATTATATTCAATTTGCAACCTGATGGAGGTCAGTATAGATGGACTAATAGAAAAAGTCCCACACACTGCTGGAAGCCCAAATATTTTTTCAGAGCTAGATGCAGAAAAAAATTATATTCAATTTGCAACCTGATGGAGGTCAGTATAGATGGACTAATAGACCAAGTCCCACACACTGCTAGAAGCCCAAATATTTTTTCAGAGCGAGATGCAGAAAAAATTTATATTCAATTTGCAACCTGATGGAGGTCAGTATAGATGGACTAATAGAACAAGTCCCACACACTGCTAGAAGCCCAAATATTTTTTCAGAGCTAGATGCAGAAAAAAATTATATTGAATTTGCAACCTGATGGAGGTCAGTATAGATGGACTAATAGACCAAGTCCCACACACTGCTAGAAGCCCAAATATTTTTTCAGAGCTAGATGCAGAAAAAAATTATATTCAATTTGCAACCTGATGGAGGTCAGTATAGATGGACTAATAGAACAAGACCCTCACACTGCTAGAAGCCCAAATATTTTTTCAGAGCTAGTTGCAGAAAAAAAATATATTCAATTTGCAACCTGATGGAGGTCAGTATAGATGGACTAATAGACCAAGTCCCACACACTGCTAGAAGCCCAAATATTTTTTCAGAGCTTGATGCAGATAAAAATTATTTTTAATTTGCAACCTGATGGAGGTCAGTATAGATGGACTAATAGAACAAGTCCCACACACTGTTAGAAGCCCAAATATTTTTTCAGAGCTAGATGCAGAAAAAAGTTATATTCAATTTGCAACCTTATGGAGGTCAGTATAGATGGACTAATAGAATGATGCTATGCCCAAAAGGTTTTACTTCCCTAGGTGCAGTAAAAAAATTGGTATTCTATACACAGGTGGTGTAGCTTGCAACACAGATAGGCTACTCCACTGACTAACACACTCTGCAATAGGCCAAAAAGGATTAGCTTTGCTAGATTTAGCCAAATGCTGTGAAAAAAACTTGCACAGCACTGGCAGAGACCTGCCTGGCAAAAACTGATAGGAACTGATGTAACTTAGTCCTGAAAAGGACTGCAATTACAATTAGTCTTTACTCCCAACCTATCTATTTAAGAGCACAGACCTGCCTGATAAAAGTCATAGGAAATGCTGTAACCTAGTCCTTAAAAGGACTGCAATCACAACTGTTCCCTACTCCCAAGCTATCTGTAGATTTGTGCGAAAATTGGCTTTAAATTAGCAAGGTATAGCGCACACAGCAACAGCGGTGCCGTCTAACACGCAGCTGCAGCAGTGAGAAAATGGTGGCGACGGGGAAAATGGCTGAGTCTTATAGGGCAAGGACATGTGACATACACTGCCAATGACACATGCCCTTGCTTGTGTGAAAAAAAGCAGTTCGCTCCGTGTGTGCTCTGCTGATAGGCTGACAGATTGCACCTCCCCACTGTAAATGCGGGAAAGAGAAAAAAAAATGGAGATCTTCATTATTCCTGCAGAGATCCATCCCCTGCCCCTCCCCCCGCCCCGCTGAACACTCAAACTGTGTATTAACATTAATTTTCAGCATTACTGAGAAAAAATCCAGTTATGATTTTGGTGCACGAACAGTTATCGAACATAACCTCGAACAGCCGAATTTTTTTCAAATTGTTCGTGTTCGCCGAACGGCTCGAACACCGCCCAAAACAGCTCGAATTTGAGATTGGCGAACAGTTCGAGTCGAACAACGCTCATCTCTAGTTCTAAGTTGCAGTACACAACAGGTCTTTCCGGACCGATCAAGGATTAGCTAGCCGGTCGTGACATCCCTTCCACCCTGGAAGACCTGGTGTCATTAGCTACCCGGATTGACATCCGTTTTCTGGAACGTGCTAAGGAGACTACCTGGGAGAGAAGATTTCCACGTCTTGCTCCAACATTCCAAAGGCCAGCCTGGAAACCAGCAGTTTCCCGGGCATGTTCGCCTAAGCCTATGCAAATTGACCAAACCAAGATGGTCAAGTCTCGCCTGGAGACACGCCGAGCCGAGGGGAGTTGCTTCTACTGTGGCAGTATAGAGCATCTGATCCTTTCCTGCCCGGTGAGGCCGGGAAACTGCAGTGTCTAGGACTGTTCGGAGAGGTCGTCCTAGGCAAGAGTAAACCCTCTCCGTCTTAGACTCTGTCTGTTTCCATTTCCAGTGGTGAGACCCGCTTCTTCGAGACAGCCCATCTGGATTCTGGAGCCGCTGGGAATCTCATTCAACAGGCCGTCGTGGAGCGTTACCAGATTCCTACCGTACGTCTGGCTGAACCGTTGACGGTTGCCTCTGTGGATGGGAAGCTTCTCCTGGAGACCATCTTGTTTGTCACTGAGCCTGTAACCCTTCAGGTGGGAATGCTGCACTCAGAGACGAACTCCTTTCATGTGCTGTCCGGTCTCTCTCACTCCCTCTTGCTTGGTCTACCCTGGTTACATAGATATGAGCCCGTCCTGAATTGGAGATCTGGTGAAGTGCTACGTTGGGGTCAGGAATGCCATGATTCCTGTCTGTTTCCGGTTCGTCCTGCTCGACCCTCGTCTACTTCTGCTAATCTACGTGGTCTGCCGGCGCCCTACTGGTCCTATGCGGATGTCTTTGACAAAAAGGAGGCTGAGACACTACTACCTCATAGGCGTTATGATTGTTCCATCGACCTGGTACCTGGTGCTTCTCCTCCCCGTGGGCGAATCTACCCTTTGACGCTGGCCGAGACCCGTGCCATGTCTGAGTACATAGAGGAGAATCTTGCTAGGGGATTTATCCAGAAATCCTCCTCTCCGGCTGGAGCAGGAGTGTTCTTCGTCAAGAAGAAAGACGGCTCTCTACGTCCCTATATCGATTACAGGGGCCTAAACCAGATCACCATCAAAAATAAATACCCCCTGCCTCTCATCTCGGAGCTGTTTGACTGCCTTAAAGGCGCAAAGATCTTCACCAAGCTCAATCTTCGTAGGGCGTACAATTTGGTCCGGATTCGCCAGGGAGACGAGTGGAAGACGGCATTTAGCACCCGGGACGGTCACTACGAATACCGCGTGATGCCCTTTGGTCTCTGTAATGCTCGAGCCTTCTTCCAGGAGCTGGTCAACGACATCTTCCAAGATCTCCTGTATTCTTGCGTGGTGGTGTACCTGGATGATATCTTGGTTTTCTCTCCGGATCTGCCCTCACACCGGAGGGATGTTCGTCTGGTTCTGATGAGGCTCTGGAAGAATCTGAGAAATGCATCTTTGAGCAGACCTCTCTGTCTTTCCTGGGCTATATTATCTCCGAGACTGGTCTGCGGATGGATCCCGAGAAGGTGTCTGCCATCTTAACGTGGCCCCGACTGGAGGGGTTGAAGGTGATTCAACGATTCCTCTGCTTCGCGAACTATTACTGCCTCTTCATTCCTCATTTCTCTCCAGGACTACTCCCATCTCTTGCGCTCACCCGTAAAGGAGCAAATCCCAGGGGATGGACTTCCGAAGCGGAGAAGGCCTTCATCTCCCTTAAACAAGCCTTCTCCTCCGCTCCTGTGCTACACCGTCCAGATTGCAACAAGCAGCTCTTCCTGGAGGTTGATGCGTCCTCCTCCGGGGCCGGAGCAGTGCTCACCCAGAAATCCTCGTCTGGGCGAATGGTGACCTGCGGATTCTTCTCCAAGCTCTTCTCCTCGTCCTAACACAACTACTCTATAGTAGATAGAGAACTGCTGGCCATCCAGTTAGCACTGGAGGAGTGGCGCTATTTGCTTGAGGTGGCTCTGCACCCGGTGGTCATCTATACTGACCATAAGAACCTCGCTTATTTGCAAAGACTAAAAGACTAAAATCCGCGTCAGGCCAGGTGGTCTCTTTTCTTCTTCACTCTGCACTACCACCTGGCGGACAAGAACATTAAAGTCCCGCTCATTTCTGTCATCCGACCAAAAGGAGGAGCCTCTATATATCATTGACCCCTTAAAAGTAATGACTGTTGCTCCGTTTGACCAGTCTCATCTTCCACCCGGTAAGACCTTTGTAGCGTTTCCGGATCAAAAGAAGGTTCTACTCTGGGGCCATTCATCCAAACTAGCCGGTCATGCAGGCCATAGGAAGACCTTTCTGCTCATCGCCCGACATTACTGGTGGCCTTCTCTGCGCAAGATGTTGCGGACTTTGTCGCGGCTTGTTCCTCTTGTGCCCGTAACAAGGTTCCCAGGCACCTTCCAGCCGGTCGTCTTCTTACTCTTCCCGTGCCTTCCGCTCCATGGCAACACATTTCAATGGACTTTATCATGGATCTCCCTGTTTCTGCCAGTTGTACTGTCATTTGGGTGGTTGCCGACCGCTTTTCTAAGATGGCCCACTTCATCCCTCTGCCTGGTCTTCCATCTGCATCTGTGCTGGCTAAGGACTTCATCCATCACATCTTCCGTCTCCACGGCCTACCCCTCCACATTGTCTCAGATCGCAGAGTTCAATTCACTTCATGCTTCTGGAGAGCCACGTTCAAGCTGCTGAATGTTCTCTTATGCTTATCATCCTCAGTCCAATGGTCTAGTGGAACGTATCAACCAGATCCTTACCAGCTTTCTTCGGCAATTTGTCAACGCTCACCATAGCGATTGGGTTGAGCTCCTGTCCTGGGCCGAGTTCTCCTATAACAACCATGAGAGCGAGTCTTCTACTAAATCCCCGTTTTTTGTGGTCTATGGTCGACACCCCCGGATTTCGTTTCCCGTCTCCTCTTCAGTGGACAATCCTGCCCCGGAATCTCTCGTTAGTGAATTTTCGGCTATTTGAGAAGACACTAGATCTGCGCTTCTTCTGTCCTCCGAGCGGATGAAGAAACATGCTGATAAGAGACATCTGGATCCGCCTCAATTCCGTCCTGGAGACAAAGTCTGGCTTTCCTCCAAGTATGTCTGTCTCAAGATACCTTCTTATAAGTTGGGTCTCGGTTCATCCGTCCGTTCGAGATTCTGAACCAAATCAATCCCGTGGCTTACAAGCTGAAACTCCCGGTCACCTTACGGATTCCCAACTCCTTTCATGTATCCCTCCTCAAACCAGTAGTTCTTAATTCCTTCTCTTATGATCCAGGTACCACCTCAGCTCCAGTCTTTGCTGAGGACGTCTTTGAGGTAGAAAACATTTTGGCCACCAAGAGGGTAAGAGGAAAGACTTTCTTTCTTGTGGATTGGAAGGGGTTTGGCCCGGAGGAGAGGTCTTGGGAACCCAGGGAGAACATTCATGCCCCTCATCTTCTTAAAAAGTTTCTTGGGGGCCTAAAGAAGAGGGGGCCTAAAGCGGGGGGGGGGGTATTGTAGAATCGGTGTCTCTGCCTCCTGCCGGGCAGAGACGCTGTTCCCCTCATCGCCGCGGTCCCTGTCCAGCGTCTTCCTGCTCCCCTGCTGCTGCTATGCCGTGCAGCGCGTGCAGCTTCCCGGGCACTGTGCTTAGGGCACGCACGCATGCTCTCCCTCCCTCTTAAAGGGGCCACGCGCACCGTCCTAAAGAGTAGAGGACTTCTCCTATATAAGGCACTTCCTCCAAAATAGAGGTGCCTGTGCAAGGTGGTTGTTTTGTGTGCTAACACTTTCCTCAGCCCTCAGGTCCCGCTGCCTGTCAGCCGTGCCCGCAAGCCTGCCTACCTGGAGCACCTGCCAGTAACCTGCCGTGCCCGCCAGCCTGCCTACCTGAAGTACCTGCCAGTAACCCGCCATGCCCGCCAGCCTGCCAACCTGGAGCACCTGCCAGTTACCTGCCGTGCCCACCAGCCTGCCTACCCGGAGCACCTGTCTGGCTATCCACCGTACCTGCCTGCTTGCCTACCCAGAGCATCGGTCTGGCTATCTCCTGTACCTGAGTGCTTATCTACCGGGACCACCCGTCAGCCTTCCTGCCGTGCTCATCTGCTGTACCGGTCAGCTCCTGTCATCTGACCCATGGGAGTCACCTGATCTCACATAAGGTCGGTCCCTGAGAGGCACTTGGTTCACCTGCCCGGTCCCTCCCTGGTTCACGGAGTCGACTAAGCCGCCGTGTGACCTGGGTCGGTCCGAGTAGGCACTTAGTTAAGCCCCTCTGGTCCCTCCTTACACCGAAGCACAGAGGTTCCACCACTCGGACCCGTAAAAGTTATATGTGATATGTCTGATAGAGAACCACGGTTTTAAATAGCAGGTCTGTAATTTACTAATGTTATTCTATACAGAAACCTAGTGTGAATAGCTTGACCGACACACTGCAACAAAATGAAAATGGAAGAAATGGCTGATTTTAGAACATTGTTATAGGTGATATGTCTGACCGAGAACCACGGTTTTCAATAGCAGACCTGTAATTTACTTATATTATTCTACACAGAGACCTAGTGTGAAAACTTGACTAACACACTGCAACGAAATGAAAATGGAAGAAATGGCTGAATTTGGAACACTGTTATAGATGATATGTCTGACAGAGAACCACGGTTTTCAATAGCAGACCTGTAATTTACTAATATTATTCTACACAGAGACCAAGAGTGAATAGCTTGACCGACACACTGCAACGAAATGAAAATGGAAGAAATGGCTGATTTTGGAACACTGTTAAAGGTGATTATCTGACAAAGAACCACAGTTTTAAATAGCAGGCCTGT
This sequence comes from Phyllobates terribilis, assembly GCF_046119375.1. NCBI lineage: Eukaryota > Metazoa > Chordata > Amphibia > Anura > Dendrobatidae > Phyllobates > Phyllobates terribilis. The sequence goes on from NW_027362762.1 coordinate 643,499,124, forward strand.
AATTTATTAATATTACTCTACACAGAGACCTAGTATGTATAGCTTGACCAACACACTGTAACAAAATGAAAATTGAAGAAATGGCTGATTTTGGAACACTGTTATAGGTGATATGTCTGACAGAGAACCACAGTTTTAAATAGCAGGCCTGCAATTTACTTATATTATTCTACACAGAGACCTTGTGTGAATAGCTTGATCGACATACTGCAACAGAATGCCACAACCAACATGGCTACGTCATTACAGTGCATGGCAGGCAATCACTGCATGTTCATCCGCTCTCTAAAGAATGACAAACATGTAGGGAGGGGTCCAGAGTTCCCGCCTGAGCTACCCGGAAATACCGAACGCTGAACTTGTCGAGCACTGTGATGCTCGGGGGAGTACCGAGCTGTGGCGAGCACGTTCGCTTATCACTAACAGCAGCGTAACATAAACTGAAATAGTGTCTTTTTATTGGGAGGTCTAACTCTTTTACCATGCACCACTGTTTTCACACCCAGACATGGGTATACGCTTCCTGATTTTGACTATCTTGTCCTCCTCCTTCTCTTCATCCTCATCCTCCACCACCATATCACCACCATATCTACCATATCACCATATCTACATCTCTTGCAAGGGACATTGGAGTTTCTCCAAATGTTTGGCAGCCGTTGCATTGACTGCATAGGCAAACATTATGGGAGACACACTTCCTAATAATGGGAACATTGTTTTCAGGAGGCCCACCTCTTGCAAGGGACATTGGAAGGCCTCCGCATTTTTGTCAGCCGTTGGACTCACTGCATACCCTATAACTGTATAGCAGACCTTCTCCTTTCCAATAGGAACATGTCGTTACTGAGGCCTAGCTCTATGTGTCTTTAAATTGTTAGTAGAGCTTTTCCTAAATTTTGGCAGCCGTTGGACTCACTGCATACCATTTAACTGTATAGCAGACCCTCTCCTTTCTAATGGAAACATGTCATACTCGTTACTGTGGCCCTGCTCTATGTGTCTTTATGTGTCTTTAAATTGTTAGTGTGGTTATTCCTAAATTTTGGCAGCCGTTGGACTCACTGCATACCTTATAACTGGATAGCATAACCGCTCCTTTCTAGTAACATGTCATTACTGAGGCCCAGCTCTATGTGTCTTTAAATTGTTAGTGGGGTTTTTCCTAAATTTTGGCAGCCATTGGACTAACTACATACCCTATAACTGTATAGCAGACTCCTTTCTAATGGGAATTTGTCATTACTGTGGCCCTACTCTATGTGTCTTTAAATTCTTAGTGGGGTTTTTCCTAAAATTGGTCAGCCGTTGGACTCACTGCATACCTTATAACTGTATAGCAGACCCTCTCCTTTCTAATGGGAACATGTCGTACCTTGTTACTGTGGCCCTGCTCTATCTGTCTTTAAATCCTTAGTGGGGTTTTTCCTAAAATTGGTCAGCCGATGGACTCACTGCATACCCTATAACTGTATAGCAGACTCTCTCCTTTCTAATGGGAACATGTCACACTCGTTACTGTGGCCCTGCTTTAGGTGTCTTTAAATTGTTAGTTGGTTTTTCCTAAATTTTGGCAGCCGTTTGACTTACTGCATACCCTATAACTGTATAGCAGACATTCTCCTTTCTAATGGGAACATGTTGTTACTGAGGCCCAGCTCTATGTGTCTTTAAATTGTTAGTAGGGTTTTTCCTAAATTTTGGCAGCCGTTGGAATCACTGCATACCTTATAACTGGATAGCAGACCCTCTCCTTTCTAATTGGACATGTCGTTACTTTGGCCAAGCTCTATGTGTCTTTATATTGTTAGTAGGGTTTTTCCTAAATTTTGGCAGCCGGTGGACTCACTGCATACCCTATAACTGGATAGCAGACCCCTCTCCTTTATAATGGGAACATGCCGCACTCGTTACTGTGGGCCAGCTCTATGTGTCTTTAAATTGTTAGTTGGGTTTTTCCCAAATTTTGGCACTCCTTGCAGTCACAGCATGGGCATTACCACTATAGAAGACCCACTCCTTCATAATGGGAACATTTTTTTTACTGAGACCCTCCTCTATGTCTCTTCAAAGGAGTATTGGGGTGCGTCCAAATTTTTGGCAGCCCTTGCAGTCACTGCATATGCAATAACAGTATAGGAGACCCATTCTTTAATAATGGGAACAACAAAGCATAGCCAACTGCTGGCCCTTTAAGAATAGTAAAGGCCACCTGATGTCCCTATAAAAACAGTGTTTGTGACTTTCAGAGTTCCTTCTTCATAAATGAAACAGGATGTGTCACACACCACATGGCAAGATAAGGTAAAATGTTAAAATGACATTTAGCGGTGAATGCATTTTTCACGGTTGAAAGCAATGCAAAAGTGCAAAAATGCAACAAAAATGCTACGTGTGAACATTGCCCAAGGTGTGGAGGAGCATTTTTGTTTTTGTATATTTATTTTGCCTTATATACAGGTCATTACCCTGGAAAAGATGTTCCTTTTCACAGGAAAATCCATTTTGCCATTTTGGTTTTGTTTTTGTATGTTTTATTGTTGACAGCAGTGACCTGGGAGTCAGAAATGCTCCCAGGGGTCTTCCCTATGCTGTTCCCACGTCATTTGAGCACTGTTCCCATCGATTTGGGTAATTTTGAGGCCATCTGCAGACTACCGGGGGGGGCGGCGGAAAAATGCTCGAGTTTCCCAAAGACTTACATTGGGCTCGTTGCTCGGACCGAGCACTCGAGCATTTCAATTTGCTCGACACGAGCTCATCACTAATTGTGACAGGTTGTAGATAACGGAGGGGGGAAGAGGTGTTTGGAGTGAGAGAGAAATTCTTAATATTTTCTATGACAATAATCTTGAACAAAAACATGACGGTGACTGGTACAGAAGGAGCAAGGATCCTGCTCATAAGGGCTCACAGTCTACAAGGGATGGGTGAGGAAACAGTAGGTGAGGGTAGAGCTGGTCGTGCAGCAGTATAGTAGAGCGGTGGTTACTGCAGGTTGTAGGCTTGTCAGAAGAGGTAGGTCTTCAGGTTCCTTTTGAAGGTTTCCACTGTAGGCGAGAGCCTGTTATGTTGGGGTAGAGAGTTCCAGAGCAGTAGAAATGTGTGACGCCTCTTCTCGAAAAGCCCTTTTCTTTACCCTAGGAGATGGGGGGCTCGGAGTCGGGTCCTGTGATGGAGAGATGGGGTGCAGCCGTGGCCCGGACCCGACCAGTGCTCAGGGCCGTCACATTAAAAAGAGATCGTGTGGGCTTATCCGGGTTGAGTGGCTGGTTTACTACTACGCCACCTGTGGCACCTGGTGAAGGCCACCTGCGCCGCTGCAGTCCGCTGAGGCATGGTGTTATGGCGGCCAAAGTTATTACTACTCCCCACAGGCGGAGCAGGGCCTCAGGGCAGAGGGACAGGATGGAGGGGGTAGTAGTAGAGGAGTACGGGCTCTGCGTCGCGAGGATTGGCGCAGAATAAACAGTCCGGAGGCCATAGGGGTGAACTTCCAAGGCTTTACTCACATAGATGGCAGAAGGAAGGCGACTCCCTGCTCCCCACGGAGTCCTGCGGTCACCAGAGACGGGGGTCCGACAACCTCCGAGTAAGTCCAGCATTCAGTCGGGACCCTACACCAGAGTGTTCCAGAACTACAGACCGAATCCTTTCCTGTCCGTGTGTGTGCAAATAGGCCGGGTCTCCCTCTGAGCTCCTCTCAGAACAAGGGTACGGGTAGCCGCTCCGCTACGTCCGATACCCGGTGGGATCCTCAGGGCCTACCGGGCTTTCTCGACCAGGACATGGAGTAACAAGGTCGGGTGTCGGGGGCCGGTACCCCTCTTGCAGCCGGACTCCCTCTGAATATATCAGCATGGCGAGGACAGGTGGCGTACACCGCTCCGTCTGCATCCTGCCTGGGATCCATTTGCTATGGAGCCACACTCTTAAGCTCCTGGCCTTCTTGGTCCTAGTCCTTGACCGGGTCGAGACATTCCTTTTCTACAACCTACCCCTCGTCCCAAGGCCGGTGCACGAGGGGTGTGTCTCCATCCGATGCGGGCCCACACAGGATCCACGTTAGGGTGGGAGGTCACAGTCCACTCCGCAATTGACAGCATAGAGACCGTCAAAGAGCGATTGAAGGCAGTCAAAGAACGATCAAAGAACCATCAAAGAATAACCAAGACCAAAGATGGCTTTCTATTAAATATTAAATATGAAATTTAAGGTGTAACTAACTTGTAAGTCCTCCACCCTCACCCACTAACTGGTTCCCCTAACTCTTGGTTCCCCAGTCTCCCTGTAACCAGGGGAGCAGCACCTAGTGCATACTAGCCCCCTCTGGTGGAGAAATGTGGTGTTGGATGCAAAGGTTGGGTCACGACTATCACACTGTTCTTACCTCAGAGGAGGGACACTACACTCCATTAGAGAAGTGCAGCATCCCTGTGGCGGTCGAACCCTCAGGGGCGCCACATTCCCCCCTGGTAAAACACAGCACGTCCGCGGACTGCAAAAGAGTAACACCCAGGAAATTTTCTTTTTATATAAACATGAACTATCTTCCCTTTATGGGAGGCACATCTTCTTAATCGTTGCACAACAGGTTATACAGTACGAAAAATACAAAAGTATAAAATTATAAAAGTACTAACATTTTCCAGAGACATTTTTGTGCAGACAGGCGGGTTAAAGTGTAAAGACACAGAGTCCGTTCAGAAGTGGAAGGGACCTGTCCCACACCCTCAACGTAGGCCCTGGGGAGGCTAAGGGCACGAAGAGCCCGAATTGGATCTCCCAGAGAGCCACCCTGACAGGTTTTCCTTCTGCGGTGTTGAGGTAGAAAGGTATACACGGTTTTACATAAAACCAATATGGAGCACCTGAAAAGATGCAAACTATATACAAGTAAAGTCTGCCGCCTGCCATAGTCCACAGGGACCAATGTCTCTGGTAACGGGTAATAAATCAACAAAAATTATAAAACAACTTGATCTCAACTATAACAGCAGCCGGGGCTGCTTAGTCCATAAATTCCCGCCGGGCTCATTCCTCCCGACAGAGGCTGACCGGCCCTCCACAGGTGGGTGCGTGGGGGCATCACTCCTGGAGACTGTGTGAACATCCAGGGCGTACCACCCCCGCACCTCACTGTGGCTGGTGAAGGACACTACATCACCCGGGGTGATGTTCCGGCCAGGGTGTCCCTTTTTGAGCTGGGGCTCGACGTCGCGACGGTTGAAGAAGACGTCCTGCCTCAGCCCGGGACTCCTGATGAAGCCCCATCCTGCCTCCTGGTGGAAGCGGACAACCTACCCTTCTTCACGGGGGGCTTGGGTGGGACGCCTCCCTTTGGCGGGCTCTGGACTTTGCAGCTTTGGCCTGAACTTGGAGCTGCTCACACCGGGCCTCCCGTTCTTGCTGCTCCCAGTTTAGTTGGAGGATTTGCTGGAGGCACTGATCCCTTCTCCTCTCTTCGGCCTGGGGCTCCCGGGGGAAGCCTTCTTGGTTGCCCCCCTGGTTGTCCTAGGCCCTCTCTTCCGCCGCCGGGCAGGTAACCGTGGGGCCCGGAAGGAGCGTTAGGGGGCGCTGCAGCAGGCCCGAGTCCGGGGGTCATTCCTGGTTGGGGCCCATAGATTCCAATGCAGGCCCGGGGTCTTCCGGTAACGGAGGAGGGAGACCACGGAGGTCTCCGGAGATGGCGGCAGCCTGGAGCCCCGGGGCCAGAGCCTGCTCCCAGGTCACTGCGTCGGGCAGTAGGCACTCAGACCAGAAGTCCAGGAGGGGCACAATTTCCTAGGCGGCCGGGGTAAGGGGTTCTGACTCACCCGTCTCTAGGCCGCAGGCGCCCTCCGAAGCCTCCTCTTCCTGATCTGCTGCTCCTTGGCGGAGGGTTTCTTTCTCCCACCGTTGCTCCTCCTGCCGCTGAGCAGCCGCCTCCATGCACCTACGGGCCAGATTGCTCGGTCCATCGCTGGGAATTTTGGGCGCTCGCAAGTGCGGGTTTCTACTGGCTCTGTCTCCACCGGTACCGGCAGCCGGGCCAGCTGCAGACGGCTCCTGCTGAGTTCCCTCCGCAGCGTCCATGACCGCTTCCAGTGGTGGTGATGCTGAGACTGCATTGGCCGCACCTTGTTACTTTTCTTCTTCCTCCTCTTTCAGGGCGGTTCCTGGGCGGCATGTTGACAGGCCCGCCTTCGTTCAGCCCATTCAGTTTGACGGGCATTACCCTGCGGACAGTCATTGATGGAAGGGGCAGTCCACATTTTTGGCGCCATACGGGAGCCCAGCCCGCGATGGGAGGTGTTCAAAGACAGTCTTTTCACAGTATTATGGCGCCTGTTCTTCTTGGGCGGGCGCCATCTTAAGTGTAAAAAAACGACAATTCAAGGTATAAGGCACACAGTACCCGGTAGCAATGGGTACTTCCTTCCTTTGCTGCGGGCACGCAATCCTGCCGACTATGCCAGGTTGGGACGCCTCTTCTCGAAAAGCCCTTTTCTTTACCCTGGGAGATGGGGGACTCGGAGTCGGGTCCTGTGATGGAGAGATGGGGTGCAGCCGTGGCCCGGACCCGACCCGTGCTCAGGGGCACCACAAATGCATGGGAGAAATCTTGTATGCAACTGTGGGAAGAGGAGATAAGAGGGGAGTAGAGAAGGAGATCTTATGAGGATCGGAGTACCGCGAGACTAGGTCACAGATATATGGAGGAGACAGGTTGTGGATGGCTTTGTATGCCGAGGTTAGGGTTTAGAACTGGAGTCTCTGGGCAATGGGGAGCCAGTGAAGGGATTGGCAGAGAGGAGAGGCTGGGGAATAGCGAGGGGGACAGGTGGATTAGTCGGGTATCAGAGTTTAGGATAGATTGGAGGGGTGTGAGAGTGATAGAAGGGAAGCCACAAAGCAGGAGGTTGCAGTAGTCAAGGCGGGAGATAATGAGGGCATGCACTAGTGTTTTTGCAGCTTCGTGGTTGATGAATATGCCGATCCGGGAGATATTTTGGAGTTGGAGTTGGTATATTCCTCAACCTGATCCTCCTTCATCCCACCATGCCGAGTGCCCAGAGACAACTGATCCCACACTTGTACACTCCGAAGAGCTGTTCTGTTTATATTTCTATTTATAGATTCTAGCCTCTCGCTCGGTCTGCTTCAACCGGGGCAACAGGAGATCGCATGTAGCGATGCCCAAATATTTGGGCAGCCACAGTCACACGAAGGCGACGGTGGGAAAGTGCAATTACTGTCACAAGAGGTGGATGATGATGTGACACAATTGCCAGAAAGTCAGGAGGAGGACCAAGTTGCTGAAGTGGAAGACAAGGTGGTGGATGATAAAATCACTGACCCACCCTGGCAAGGTGACATGCATAGCGAGAACAGCAGTGCATAGGGGGAGGAAGGCATAGCACTACAACAGGCATAAAGAAGCAGTAAGGTGGCCACAGACAGACGGGCAACTGTTCCCCAAAACACCAATACGAGGGAAGTTGCCAGTCCAAATGTTGAGTCTTCTCAAGTCTGGCTCTTTTTTAAAGACTGTCCAGTTAACCCAACAAAGAACATATGCAAAATCTGCCATGCCAGCATCAACAGGGGCAGCCAAACTACCCGCCTGACCACCACCAGCATGCTCAGGCACATAGCAAAGCATCCGATAAGTTGGGCCGAATGCCAGGGTCCAGAAACAGTGTCTGCATGTGACACCACTGTCTGTTCCGCTATTGTGCATGCACGCCAATCCCCTGTCCATGGAGCAGGCGAAGATGCCTCCCACCCTGCACCTGTCATTACACACTTGCAACCCCCACCATCAGCAACCACGTCCACGTCCTTGTCCCAGCGCAGCATTCAGTTGTTCCTACCCCAGTCCTTTCAACGCAAGAGTAAATACGCAGTCAACCACCCACAGACCAGAATACTAAACTGACTGTTGCATGGGAAATGTTGCCTTTTAGGCCCGTGGAGACGGAAGCTTTCCGCAACCTCATGACAGTGGCCGTCTCTCAGTATTCAGTCCCCAGACGGCACTATTTCTCCCGGTGTGCCATCCCCAACTTAAGGAAGAACGTGTCCCAGAACATTACCCTTACCCTCACCAATGCAGTTACTCGGAAGGACCACCTAACCACGGACACGTGGACAAGTGCTTGTGGCTAGGGACGGTATATGTCACTGACGGCACACTAGGTTTATATTGTGGAAGCCGGGACCCAGTTGGACCCTGGGACAGAACACGTCCTCCCAACCTGGAGGATTGTGGGCCCTGGGTCAATAAGGGTTGCCCCCACATTCTACAGCTCCTGCACCTCCTCCTCATCTTCAGCCTCCATCTCCAAAATTAACACATCATTTGCAAGCTGGAAGCACTGCAACTGTTATGATCTGCAACATGTACTAAGGAAGGAAGGGGGAAAGCTGTCCCTACAGTAAGACTAAGCTGAATCCCTACGATGTAGCCAGCTGCCTGTTCATTGTGAACAGACCCACCTTAGTCCTCGGCTAGTCTGAACAAAGACCTAAAGCATATAGGGGAGGGGTCCCTAAAAGAACTAAGGACTGGAACAAAAATGGGACACCTCCTAAACAGAGAAGTTGTTGCAGAACACAAAAAGATAAACTGACAAAAAGGTACTAGAGGTCCCAGAAGGATGAAGCGAACTGACAGAGAAAGACACTGAAGCACCTGGCTAGCAAAACAGTAAAACAACACTGAAGTCCAGCACAGCCAAAAGGGGGGAGCTGGAATATAAAGGCAGGTGGTCATGTGATCGCAAAACACAAGATGGAAAAAACAAACAGGAGGGTTCTAACAGCAGCACTGCCTCGGACAAGCGGCAACAGGCTGTGCTAAAGCTAATACAGTGCTGCTTACCATTATTGGCTTCCCTTAATTTTTTTCATAGACTGTACAATGTCTTCTGAGTTAAATTGAAATGTACCAAATTATATCCTCAGGACTTTTAAATTAGTGGTCCAAAGTAATACATCAATAAAACATTGTTTTTCAACTTCCATGTTGCAATTTCAAAGGAAAAACAGAATAATCAGCATGTGCAGCAATGAAGCCACCCCTAATAATACTTGGTGCAGACCCTTTGGCATTGCCGACAGCCTACAAATGTTTATTGTAGCCATCTATAAGCTTTTTGCACTTCTCAGCTGGAATTTTCTCCCACTCTTCCTTTACAGTTTGCTTAAGCTCTTGAATGTTTGCAGGGTTCTTTTTCCCAACGGCAGATTTCAGTTCACCCCAAAGATTTTCAATGGGATCCAGGTCAGGACTCATTGCTGGCCATTTAAAACAGTGCATTTTATTTTTTAAAACCATTCCTGTGCACTTTTGGATGTGTGATTCGGGTAATTGTCTTGCTGGAGGACCCATGATCTTCGACTCAAACCAAGTTTTCTTACACTGGGTAGGACATTTCGCTTTAAAATCTCTTGATAATTCTCTGATTTTGTGATTCCTGTGATACAGTCAAGGCCTCCAGTACCAGATGCAACAAAACAACCCCACAGCAATATGGATCCTCTACCATGCTTAAATGTTGGTAAGATGTTTTTTTCTTTTAAGCTTCATTACGTCGTCTGTAAACAAACTGATGCTTTCATGCATTGCAAAAAAAAAACTTTATTTTTGCTCCCTCTGTCCACAGAACACTTTCCCAGAAAGATTGCGGTTTATCAAGGTACTCTTTGGCAAAGATCAGTCATTCCTTTTTATGTCTTTCTTCAGCAATGGCTTCTTCCTTGGCTTTTGCCCATAAAGCTCTACTTGGTTTAGTGTGCAGTATATGGTACTAGTTGAAACCATGACCCCAGACTGTTCCAGGTTGGCCTTCAGGTCCTTGGATGTTTCATGTGGTGTTTTATTCACCACTCGCGCCAACCTTCGAACACATTTCTTGTCAATTTTCCACTTTCACCCAAGTCCAGGAAGGTTCTTGATGGTTCCATGCTTGGCAAACTTCTTAATAATTTTGCGCACTGTTGAAACTTGGATACAAAGGTCTTTGGAGATGGCCTCTAGTAGTCTGTTAGCTAATAATAGCAGTTCTGATGTCCTCAGAAAGCTCCTTTGTCTTCGCCATTGTGACAAAGGAATAGTGTCTAACACGTGGCTTTTTATAACACTGAATTCATAATTCATTGGCTAATTCATGTCAAATGGGCACCGACAATTGATCACAAGTGAATGTGTTTTGTGATTTACCACAGGTGAGTCAAAATGTGTTTCCATACTAAATTAATGTAAAGGGTGCCAATACCAGTGACTCAGAAAGCTTTATGTTTTTTCTATTTTTCCCTCCCATTATTTTTTGTTTTAATTATTGTTTATGATTTGCTGTTTTGTATTTAGCATGAGTGTTTTGTACAAAAAAACTGTTTCACTTGATTAATTTTTTTCAGGAGATATTCCACATTATGTACTTAAATCTCACGGGTGCCAATAACAATGAGCAGGACTGTATGCTTAGGTGACAAATCGCACACCACTGCAGAGTTGTTAAAAGCTGTAACAGAGAAGGCAGATCTGTTGCTGTCACCGCTGAACCTACAGCCTGGCATGTTCGTGTGTGACAATGGCCGGAACCTGGTGGCGGCTCTCAGGCTTTGCAACCTCGCTCACGTACCATGCCTTGCCCATGTGCTCAAGTGGTTCAGCGGTTTCTCAAAATCTACCCAGATCTGCCTGAGCTGCTTGTGAAAGTACGCCGCGTGTGTGCCCATTTAAGAAAGTTAGCTACAGCTTCCGCCACCCTGGCAGTGCTTCAGCAGCGTTTGCAGCTTCCAGCTCACCGATTGGTGTGCAATGTAACCATGCATTGGAAATCAAAGTTGCAGATGTTGGGAAGGATTTGGGAGCAGCAGAGGGCAGTTGTTGAGTACCAGCTTCAACATGCCCGTAAGAATTCAGATGAGCCTCCACACATAAGAGTTGATGAGTGGGCATGGATGTCTGACATCTGTGCCATTCTCCAAACCTTTGAGGACTCCACCAAGATTGTGAGCGGCGATGACACCATAATTAGCGTCACCATCCCGCTTCTCTATCTACTGAAATGCTGCCTGCTCACAATTAAAGAGGAGGCATTGCAGACAGAGCACGATGAGATGGAGCAAGGAACTATACAGGGTGATGCTACATAAACCAGCCTCATCTCAATGCGGATTGGGTGATAATGAGGAGGCGGATGAACAGGAGCTGGTTTCCTGCGCTACAGACAGTACTACCCACACAACATTCATACCGCAAGGATAGTCGGCAAAAGATACCATGAAGGAGCGGTCAGAGAGATAGGAGGAGAACTAGGAGAGAACGGTGTCCTTGAGGCCTACAGAGCAGAACATTGTGAAGAGGAGCTGGTTATCCACAGTGTCAAATGTGGCAGAGAGATCCAGGAGAAACAGCAGGGAGTAGTGACCATTGGATTTAGCTGTTAGTAGATCATTAGAGACTTTAGTGAGGGCAGTTTCAGTAGAATGTGAAGAGCGGAAACCAGATTGTAAAGGGTTGAGAAGAGTGTTATCTAAGAAATAGCAGATGAGACGGGAGTGGATCAAGCATTCCAGGAGTTTACAAATGAAAGGAAGACTAGAGACCGGTCTGTAGTAAGCAGCACAGTTCTGGTCCAGGGATGGCTTTTTAAGAAAAGTGTGACATGCATTAGTAGTGCTGTTGCAAAGTGTGACATGCAGAAGTAGTGCTGTTGCTTTAAAAGCATTCAGCAACTATTAGAAGTAGCATAAGCACACGAGACAGGAAGTGTTGTGCTCCAGAAGCATCCAGCAACTAGAGGGGTTAACACAGTCACAGGGGAGTGTTTTAGCAGAGCCCCAGGGGGATGGGGTGAAGTTGTTTACTGTCTGGCTGGAGCCGAAGAGAAAGGTGGTGTGTGTGTTCTGTATCTTACAGAAGCCCCCTGCAAGTGAAAAGGATTCAAGTCAGGAGTGAAGCTAAGCACAGGTCAGGTAGAGTTCCAGAACTAGCAGTGCAGAGTATTGTCAGGCAGAAAGATAAGGACTGGAAGAAATTGTGTCACAGGGATCATTTCTCTCAGCAAACTCCCCCCCCCTCCTCGATCTCACTGTGCTGTAAAGAATGCTGTGTTCATTAATGTGCCTTTGCATTAGAACTGTGCTATCCTGGGAAGACTGTGAACTGCTGTGCTGCTAAGGAAACTGTACTGTTTGTCACTAGAGCCTGTTGCGCATAAGACTTAACTTGCACTGGCTGTGCGGCTTCTTATTAAATGCTACTGTTCTACCGTTTATGAGGACTCTTGTCAAGTGTGTCTGGTCAGCAAGTGAAACAACCTACGTGTCTGTGCCTGAGGGTCAATACCCCTGTGTGAATGAGAGAAGCTGCAGCACATGGTCTATGGTCGCCCTGAGAAATGGTTCCGCCAGAATTCCAAAGAATTCGTGTAACCTGTCTCACCCCTATCTGAACCTAGCGGCGTGCGTGTAACAAAAGGGATTATGATTGCATGTTTGAACAAAAAGGGAAAGATACCCGAAGAAAGAGAGAGGTTAAATATTTAAGTTAGATGGGTGTTGACAGCTGGGAAAAGGGACTGATGGAGATGTGAGGGAATAGGGTCACTGTTGCAGGTTGTAAGGCGAGAATAAGCGAGTAGTCTGGTCACTTCTTTTTCTGTGACAGGCTTGAAGATGGAAAGTGAACATGAGGTGCAGGAGGGAAGGGGATCCAGACTCTGAGGGGATTGTGCAAAAATGTCTTGACTGATATGATTGATTTTTTGTAGGAAATAAGTGGCCAGATCATCAGCGCTTAGGTTAGTGATGACGAGGGTCTTTACTTTAAGGCTTAGCAGGGAGTGGAAGGTTTCAAAGAGTCGTTTAGGATTGTTGGCTTGAGATGTGATGAGGGTGGTAAAGTAGACTTGTTTAACCAGATGTAGAGCAGAGTTATAAGTTTTGAGCATGAACTTATAGTGGATTAAGTCTTCTGCTGAAAGTGATTTTCTCCACAGACACTCAGCGCACCTTGAGCAGCGCTGGAGAAAACATGTTTGCATCGTGTGCCAGGGCTGCCGTCTATGCCGGGTCATTCTGTGCTGCTTCATCCAGGGCACTCTGCAATGTGTTGTTATAGTGTGACAATGCTGAGTCTGGACAGGAGAGGGAGAGCATGGGAGCTAAAGATGACTGTAGATTGTTCATAAGCTGCTGGGTATTGATGACACGTAGATTTCTGTGTGTATGGTTCTAGACCCATGCTACAAGGAGAAGCTCTAGACCCATGCTACAAGGAGAACTTTCTATTTCTCCTTCCCGTGGTGGAGCGGTCTAATGTAATGTTGCAGTAGCAGAAGGCCCTTGTTGAAGAATTATTAAAAAAATTCCTATCTGACAATGCTGGCGGCAGAGGTCACAGTTTGCTGGACAACCAAGGAATACAGGCGAGGGAGACACAAACCAGATGTGGCAGAGGCAGGTGAACACTGTCAAAGGTCTGGGACAGTTTTCTCAGGCCCTCCCAGTGCTCAGGCCCTGATACGTGGGGTACTCTGACAAGGAGGGAAAAGTTTTGGAAGATGCTGAAGGACTACCTTGGCGACCGTACCAGCGTCCTCCGTGATACCTCTGTACTAGTGTTGAGCGAACATGCTCGACACTGCTCGGTACTCGTCCGAGCATCACGCTACTCGGGATGTTCGGCGAACACCGAGCATTTCCGGGTTACTCGGACGGGAGCTCGGGTCTCCGCCCTGCATGTTTGGCGCTCTTTACAGAGCCAATGAACATGCAGGGATTGCCAGCCAGTCACTGTAATGCTGCAGCCATGTTGGTTGTGGGCATTACAGTGATTGGCTGGCCGCACAGCGTCACCTCGAGTTAAAACCGGGCGCCGCAATCTTGGACACAGTCGCTCCGGATTAGACAGTGTAGGGACAGCGCTGCTGATTTAGGGAGAGATATAAACTGCGAAATAGTTAGTGTAGGGTCTGTAAAGGCTGCCAGAACAAACAAACAGTCCTTTTCAAGACTAATATCCATCCCAGATACCAGGCAGGCAGGCTGTATAGGAGACACAGTGGTTATACCAGCAAACGCTGCATTACAGTCCTGTGTGCTCCTGTTGCTGAAATTGCTGGACTTAGCACCAGGTGTCGAGGGCCAGGAAAAATCCTTTTTTTTTTCATCTAAATCCTCCTTTTTTTTCCCTCCTTCACACTGTACAAATACCCATCTTATTAACCTTTTGGTGTGTCCCCCCCCCCCAAAAAAAAGCATGTCTCTGATTTTTCAGACACAAATATAACTGTTGAAAATAGTCTGGTGTAGGCTAGAGAAACAGAAGTGTTGTTTTGCACTTCCACGGTTCAAACCTCTGTATTATCCATTTTGGGCCATTTGTATCTAAAAAAAAAACAGTTTGAGTGTGTCGCTCACTGTTCAGCCGCAAATCTATATATTTAAAAAAGTCTGGTATACCCAAGTAAACAATAACTGTGGTTTTGCCATCCCACGGTAAAAAATCTCTATTATTCAGGTTTTGGTATATTTTCCGTAAAGAAAAACAGTAGTGTCTCCTGATTGCTGTGACACAAAAATATATCTGTTGAAAATAGTCTTGTGTAGGCCCAACATCCCAGTGTGGTTTCGCAGTTCCACGGGTCAAATCGCTGTACTATCCAGTTTTGGGCCTTTGGTATCTTAAAAAAAAGCAGTTTGAGTGTGTCGCTCACTGTTCAGCCGCAAATATCTCTATTTAAAAAAGTGTGGTATACCCCAGTAAACAATAACTGTGGTTTTTCTCTTCCACGGTTCTAATCTACTCTTTTACCCTTTTTCCATTGATAGTGCAAGTGTAAGCTATTTTACTTCATTTACAATGGGCAAGGCGCGTGGCAAGGGACGTGGAAGTCGACGTTCTGGTGATGGTTCGTGCAGAGGACGGGGCCATGGCCAAGGTGAAAATGTGCCACAACCAACAGCCACATCTTCTCGCTCCCACTTCTTGACCGAATTACTAGGGAAGCACAGAACAACACCAGTATTGAGAACTGATCAGTGTGAACAGGTTATTAATTGGATAGCAGATAATACTTCCAGTTACCTGGGCACCACCACCTCCGGTCTGTCTTCCACACGGTCAACTCTTAGTAGCCGTGAGTCTCGACCGCATACTCCTCCTCATCCTGATGCTCCTTCCTCTCACCATGCCGAGTGTCGTCAGACAGCAAGTGATCCCACACTTGGACACTCTGAAGAGCTGTTCACTGGTCCATTTCCATATTTGGGCCCCTCGCCTGATACGCTTGAAGTGGTGGAAGAGGAGATCCCATGTTGCGATGCCCAAATATTTGAACAGCCACGGCCACAGGAAGTCGACGTTGGCAATCTGTCACAAGAGGTGGACGATGACGAGACACAATTGCCAGGAGGTGAGGAGGAGGATCGTGGTGCGCAAGTGGAAGAGGAGGAGGTGGTGGATGATCTAGTAACTGACCCAACGTGGAAGGAGGACATGCAGAGTGACGCCAGCAGCACACAGGGGGAGGGAGGCAGAGTACCCCAACAGGCAGGAAGAAGCAGTGTGGTGGCCGCAGACAGAAGGCAGGCAACCGTTCCCCGTAACACCAACACGAGGGACGTTGCCAGTACAAGCGGTAGGTCTTCCAGAGTCTGGAATTTTTTTAAAGACTCTGCTGATAACCCCAAAAAGGCCATATGTTCCACCTGCCATGCCAGCATCAGCAGGGGTGACAAAACTACCAGCCTGACCACCACCAGCATGATCAGGCACATGGTAGCAAAGCACCCGACTTTGTGGGGCGAAACCCAGGGTCCACGACCAGTGTCAGTGGGTGTCACCACTTCTTCTTCCACTGTTGTGCGTGCAATAGAACCCCCTGTTGTGTGTGCAAGGCAATCCCCTGTCCATACTGCATGTAAAGATGCCCCCTCCTCTCAGTCTTCACTTGTTATGGCAGTTTCTCAAGAAACAGCATCAACGTCCACGTCCACGTCCCACCGCAGCGTTCAATTGTCCATATCCCAGACCTTTGAATGAAAGCGGAAATTCGCAGCTAACGCCCCACAGGCCGCAGTCCTAAATTCGCACATTTCACGACTGCTTTCGTTGGAAATGCTGCCTTTTAGGCTGGTGGAGACGGAATCCTTCCGCAATCTTATGGCGGTGGCCGTCCCTCGGTACTCGGTCCCCAGCCGACACTATTTTGCCCGGTGTGCCATCCCCGCACTACACAAGCACGTGTCCAAAACATCTGCCGTGCCCTCAACAACGCAGTTACTGGGAGAGTCCACCTGACAACGGACACGTGGACAAGTGCTTGTGGCCAGGGACGGTACATCTCTCTGACGGCACACTGGGTAAACATAGTGGAAGCCGGGACCCAGTCGGACCTTGGGACGGAACACATCCTCCCCACACCGACGATTGCGGGCCCTATGTCAGTCAAAGTTGCCCCCACAGTGTACAGCTCCTGCGCATCCTCCTCCTCCTCCTCATGTTCAGCCTTCATCTCAGATATCACCACATCAGTTACAAGCTGGAAGCATTGCAGTACTGCCTCCGCCAAGAGGCAACAGGCTGTGCTGAAACTCATAAGCTTAGGTGATAAACCTCACACTGCTTGTGAGTTGTTGTCAGCTGTGAAAGAGCAGGCAAATCTGTGGCTGAGACCGCTGAACCTACATCCCGGCATGGTCGTGTGTGACAATGGCCGTAACCTGGTGGTGGCTCTGAGGCGAGGTGAGATCACACACGTACCATGCCTGGCTCATGTGCTTAACCTCGTGGTTCAGCGGTTTCTTAAATCGTACCCCAAGTTTCCAGATCTGCTCGTGAAAGTACGCCGCCTGTCAGCTCATTTTCGCAAGTCGGCTACAGCTTCCGCCACCCTTGCTGTGTTGCAGCAGCGTTTGCAGCTTCCGGCACACCAACTGGTGTGTGATGTCCCCACACGTTGGAACTCTACCCTCCACATGTTGCAAAGGATTTGTGAGCAGAAGAGAGCAGTTGTGGAGTACCAGTTGCAACAAGGCCATCGATATTCAGGTCAGACTCCACACATAAGACCTCAGGAGTGGACCTGGATGTCTGACATATGTACCATCCTGACATACTTTGAGGAGGCCACCAAGATGGTGAGTGGCGATGACGCCATCTTTAGTGTCAGCATCCCACTTGTCTGTCTTTTGCAATGCTCTCTGCAGAGAATTAAAGAGGAGGCATTGCAGCCAGAGTATGATGAGATGGATCAAGAAGCCGTAGCGAGCGATTACACACAGCCCAGCCTCATCTCATCCCAACGTGCATTGGGGGACAATGAGGGAGAGGAGGAGGAGGAGGAGGAGGAGGAAGAACAGGAGCTGCTATCATGCGTTGTAGACGGTTGTACCTGTACAAGTGTCATACCGTCGGTTCAGCGTGGGTGGCCTGAGGACAGGGGGGAGGAGAAAGAGGAGGAGGAGGAGGAGGAGAGCATGGTCAGTCGTCATCATGGTGAGGACATGGAAATCTTGCCCATTACCAGTCTGGCACGCATGGCTGACTTTATGTTACGCTGCCTTAACCGTGACCCTCGCGTTGTCAAAATGTTGGGTGACAGACATTACTGGTTGGTGACACTTGTAGACCCCCGCTACAAGGAGAACTTTCACTCTCTTAATCGTGAGGTGGAGAGGTCTACAAAAATGGGGCAGTACCAGAAGGCCCTTGCTGCAGAACTCTTAAAAAAATTCCCATCTGAACACGCTAGCGGCAGAGGTCACAGTTCGTTGCCCAACCAAGGCGTACAGGCGAGAGAGATGCAACTCCAATCCAGCAGAGGCAGGGGAACACTGTCAACGTTCTGGGACAGTTTTCTGACACCCGCCCAGCTTACAGGCCCTGAGGCGCGGGGTACTCTCACAAGGAGTGGAAAGTTTCAAAAGATGGTGAGGGAGTACCTTGCCGACCGTACCAGCGTCCTCCGTGATTCCTCTGTGCCTTTTAATTATTGGGTATCCAAGCTGGACACTTGGAATGAACTCGCTCTGTACGCCTTGGAGGTCCTGGCCTGCCCTGCCGCTAGCGTGTTATCGGAGCGTGCTTTTAGTGCCGTTGGGGGAATTATAACTGATAAGCGCACTCGCCTGTCAACTGACAATGCTGACAAGCTGACCCTTATCAAAATGAACAAGGGCTGGATTGGGCCAGACTTCTCATCACCACTAAATGACAGCAGAGTAACATAAAGTCAAATCCACTGTGTTATTTCGGGAGGTGTATTCACATGCACCGCTTCACACCCACACATGGGTATACGCTTCCTCGTTTCGGCTGTTTTATCTTCTTCTCCTTATCCTCAGCCTCCACCACCACTATACCACCAGGGTGCCAGCATTGCAAGTTCCTCCGTCCTTATTTTTGACAGCTTTTGCTTGCAAGGCATAAGCAAATACTATGGGACACCCACTCCCCAATAATGGGACTTATGTTTGTAATATGCTGTACTGCATGGCTCTTGTAAGGGGCATTGCAAGTTGCTCCGTCCTAATTTTTGGCAGCTTTTGCTTGGAAAGCATAAGCAAAAACTATGGGAGACCCACTCCCCAATAATGGGACTTATGTTTGTAATATGCTGTACTGCATGGCTCTTGTAAGGGGCATTGCAAGTTGCTCCGTCCTAATTTTTGGCAGCTTTTGCTTGCAAGGCATAAGCAAATACTATGGGACACCCACTCCCCAATAATGGGACTTATGTTTGTAATATGCTGAACTGCATGGCTCTTGTAAGGGGCATTGCAAGTTGCTCCGTCCTAATTTTTGGCAGCTTTTACTTGGAAAGCATAAGCAAATACTATGGGAGACCCACTCCCCAATAATGGGACTTATGTTTGTAATATGCTGTACTGCAAGGCTCTTGTAAGGGGCATTGCAAGTTGCTCCGTCCTAATTTTTGGCAGCTTTTGCTTGCAAGGCATAAGCAAATACTATGGGACACCCACTCCCCAATAATGGGACTTATGTTTGTAATATGCTGTACTGCATGTGACGCGCCCCCTGGGCCGTGTGTACACGTGTGTGGGATACCCGGTGCCGGGTCTCTGGGGTCTGTAGTCTCCGTGGTGGTGACCCGGTCCCGTGGCTCAGGCTGGTCAAACCAGTGGCAGTCTTTCTTAGGTTTTGAGGTTAATTGTCCGACTGCGCCACCCGTGGATTGCGGTCAGGGAGTACCACCGCTGCGAGGCAGACCGCTGAGGCTGGTGTTGTGTGCGCAGCAGAGAATGGGAGTATAGCCTCAGGGCAGTGAGTGTGGATGATGGGGGTGATGGTGCACGAGCGCAGCAGGAACGACTCAGAGTCTTTGCAGTGCAGTTCAGGGTCTTTACTGATGATTATAAGGTAAACCCTCCCGGGAGTACTGGCTAGCATAAGAGGCCTGGTCAGTCTGTGAGCAAGCAGGAGTTCCCCTGGCCAGGTGGAGTTGTAGGCCTCCCCGTCTGTCTGCAATTTTCCTGGCTACCTTGCTGTAAGTGGGTAGAAGTAGCCCACATCCCTGAGTGTACCGTGTAGTGCTCACCCGTATGGCTGGTGACTTAGGGCCTTCTGTTAGCCTCCGCTCCACGACGGCAGTGCTGGTCCCTTGCTTGTGACTGAGCCTCCGGGCTTCTATGGCCAGAGGACCTGAAATCCCCTGCCGGCTGGTTTCTGCTGCTGGATATATAAGTCCTCACAGCCTCGGACTCCTGTGTCCGGTTCCTATTGTCTTCTGCCAGGGCGAGCTCTGCTCAGCTTCCAGCCCCTGGTCTTTAGCTCCTAACTCCAACAGAGCTCTTTGCTGTTTCTTTCCCTTGCTCTCACTCTGACTCTGACTGTTCTCTGTTCTCTGACTCACTCAACCCCGCCCCAGATCCAGTTTATAAGGGCAGAATTCTCCCCTCCCAGGACTGGGGCAGGAGGATGTTGCATGTTTAAGGGATCCTGACCAGGAAACCTCCCACTTGCTCTCCGACGTAATATCTCTATTACTGTGGTGACCAGACCCCTGGGGTGCCACACATGGCTCTTGTAAGGGGCATTGCAGTTCCTCATAATTTTTGGATAGCCTTCCATTCACTGCTTAGGCCAACAGTGCACAGGAGACCCAGTTGCTATAAATGGAAAAAAAGGTTTAGTTAACGCCCTCTGACCTCCATGTGATTTCCAAGGGGCATTGGAGTGCCTCAAAATTTTTGGTAGGCATTGCACTCACTGTTTGCCCTATAACTGTGTAGCCGAACCGCTCCTTTTGTTACAGAAACATATCCTACAAGACATATCTGGTTGACTGGCCTGATATTGATGTGAATCGTCCCTGTTCCTTCAGCTCTTTCTCCTTTGCCACTACCTCATCCATCATTTATCACCAGAAGCTTTGTTTTAACGGGAGCCATAGAACTTGGATAGTAGCAGGAAAACATCCAGCAATCCTCGGAGGAGGTAGGATATGCGCCAAAACGCTGACCACCTCAGGCCTAGCCGCTACTACATACATGCGCTTGCATTACAACAAAACAAAGCAGATGCTAACTTCTATCATCCTCATCATGCTCCTCACCGTGGCACTCTCAACTCCCCTGATGGAGAAGCCAGGGCCCACCGGAGGAGTCTAATAGTCCGGTGGGCTCGGCCAATGCTGCCCTAAAGCAGGCCAGGCTAAGAAAAGTGTGGGAAAGGTTACCGGGACAAATAGGGGTGGCTGGGGACCGAGTATGGACACCCGGCCACCCCCTGGAGGCTGGGGAGCAAGCGGGGACACCCGGCCACCAGGCGGCTGGGGACTGAGTATGGATACCAGGCCGCCGACACAGCCATGGCGTGGTGGCCAAATTCCGCCTCCACATGCCTTAAAGGCCCAATTTAAAGTGCAAGCAAGCAAGCTGTATGGTATTGCAGCCTGGGTGTGGGTGGGTGGCAGGCTGCATACTTGCGCTTGCATTGCAAGTAGAGATGAGCGGTGTTCGACTAGAACTGTTCGCCAATCTCAAATTCGAGCTGTTTTGGGCGGTGTTCGAGTTGTTCGACGAACCCGAACGATTTGCAAAAAATTCGGCTGTTCGAGGTTATGTTCGATAACTGTTCGTGCACCAAAAGCGTGTCCTGCATGTCTGGCGCTATTTAGAGCACCAATCATGCAGGGATTGTCTGCCACTCACTGTAATGCCACAGCCATGGTGGTTGTGGCATTAGAGTGATTGTCCAAATCGATGGGAACTGTGCTCACAGTGAAACATGAAAAGCCGGCAATTCAGCAGCGGCATACACCGGTACCCGACAATTTAGAACCGAAAGAATAGAGCTTCACACATAGATTAGATAGATAGAAACATGTCAGTCACATATATAAGAAGTACAGTGACAGTGTTGATTACTGTACTTGCCATTTAGTGTAAAGGATTTATTAAAAAAAATATTAGTGTTTTCATGCACCGTCTCTTTAAAAAAGCCGGCCGGCAATTCAGCAGCGGTACCCTGACAATTTAGAATGGAAGGAATAGAGCATCACACATAGATTAGATAGATATAAACATGTCAGTCACATATATATGAAGTACAGTGACAGTGTTGATTACTGTACTTGTCATTTAGTGTTAAAATAAAGGATTTATTTAAAAAAAAATTAGCGTGGGGTTCCCCTTAATTTTAGGCTCTAGCGGAGGTTAAGCAGACGGCTGGGGCAGATGTTTGAAGCCTGGGAAGGGGTAATACCCATGGAGCTTCCCAGGCTACTAATATCAGCCCCCAGCTGAATGCCTAGCCTTTACTAGCTATTAAAATGGGGGACCCCCCAAAAAATTGACGTGGGGTCCCCCCTATTTTAATAGCTAGCAAAGGCTAGGCAGACAGCTGGGGGCTGATATTAATAGCCCAGGAAGGGTGCCATGAATATTGGCCCCCTCCCAGGCTAGAAACACCAGCCGTCAGCTGCCCCAGAAATGGCACATCCATAGGATGCGACAATTCTGGCACTTAGCCTCGCTCTTCCCACTGCCCTGTAGCGGTGGCAGTGGGGTAATAGGGCTGGGGTTGATGTCAGCTTATAATGCCAGCTGACATCAAGCCCAGGTTAGTAATGGAGAGGCGTCTATAAGACACCCCCATTACTAACCCCATAGTCAAAGTTAAAAAAAAACACAAACACCCAGAATAAAGTCCTTTAATTGAAATAAAGACACAATTCTTTATTGTTCTAAATTAAACCATACTTACCGTCACGCCCATTCCAGCTGAAGCCAACGATCCCCTGCAATAAAAGAAAAATAATAAAGCAACATCATCCTTACCTTTCCATGGTTCCCACGACAGCTTCAGCTCTGCTACATCGAGATGACAGGCTGGACCGCAGCAGAGCGCTGCCATCCAGCCTGTCATCCCGCGGACACTGAGAAGCGCAGGCATGCTTGCGCTCCTCAGCGTCTCTCTGTGACGGCATCCAGATGAGCCGAGGTCATGTCCAATGAACTCGGCTCACCTCATGCACGTCACTGACAGCGTGGGAAAATTCTCACGCTGAAGCGCTGAGTGCAGGAGAATTCTCCCACGCTGTCAGTGACGTGCATAAGGTGAGCTCATGTCCAATGAACTCAGCTCACCTCATGCACGTCACTGACAGCGTGGGAAAATTCTCCTGCACTCAGCGCTTCAGCGTGAGAATTCTCCCACGCTGAAGCGCTGAGTGCAGGAGAATTTTCCCACGCTGTCAGTGACGTGCATGAGGTGAGCCGAGTTCATTGGACATGACCTCGGCTCATCTGGATGCCCTCACAGAGAGACACTGTGGAGCGCAAGCATGCCTGCGCTTCTCAGTGTCTGCGGGATGACAGGCTGGATGGCAGCATTCTGCAGGTCCAGCCTGTCATCTCGATGTAGCAGAGCTGGAGCCGTCCTGGTAACCATGGAAAGGTAAGGATGATGTTGCTTTATTATTTTTCTTTTATTTCAGGAGATCGTTGGCTTCAGCTGGAATGGGCGTGACGGTAAGTATGGTTTAATTTAGAACAATAAAGAATTGTGTGTTTATTTCAATTAAAGGACTTTTTTCTGGGTGTTGTGTTTTTTTTAAATACTTTACTAGAAATTCATGGTGGTCATGTCTAATATTGGCGTGACCCCATGAATTTCGGGCTTAGGGCCAGCTGATAATGCCAAGCTGGCCCTAACCCCTTTATTACCCAGTGAGCCAACGCATCAGGGCCCTGGATGAGTTGGGTACAGCGCCAGAAGATGGCGCTTCTTTGAACGCGCCATTTTCCGGGGTGGCTGCGGACTGCAATTTGCAGCGGGGGTGGCCCAGAAAGCTTGGGCCTCCCTGCGCTGCGGATTCCAGCCCCCAGCTGCCTAGTTGTACCTGGCTGGACTCAAAAACAGGGTGAAGCCCCACGTCAATTTTCTTTAAATTATTTCATGAAATAATTAAGAAAAAAAGGGCTTCCCTATATTGTTGTGTCCGGCCAGGTACAAATAGGCAGCTGGTGGTTGGGGGCAGCCCGTTCCTGCCTGCTGCACCTGACTGGACACAAATATAGTGCGAAGCCCCACGTCAATTTTTTTTAAATTATTTCATGAATTTCCTGAAATAATTTAAAAAAATTGAAGTGGGGCTTTGCACTATATTTGTGTCCAGCCAGGTACAGCAGGCAGGAACGGGCTGCCCCCAACCACCAGCTGCCTATTTGTACCTGGCCGGACACAACAATATAGGGAAGGCCTTTTTTTCTTAATTATTTCATGAATTTCATGAAATAATAAAAAAAAATTGAAGTGGGGCTTCGCACTATATTTGTGTCCAGCCAGGTACAGCAGGCAGGAACGGGCTGCCCCCAACCACCAGCTGCCTATTTGTACCTGGCCGGACACAACAATATAGGGAAGGCCTTTTTTTCTTAATTATTTCATGAATTTCATGAAATAATAAAAAAAAATTGAAGTGGGGCTTCGCACTATATTTGTGTCCAGCCAGGTACAGCAGGCAGGAACGGGCTGCCCCCAACCACCAGCTGCCTATTTGTACCTGGCCGGACACAACAATATAGGGAAGGCCTTTTTTTCTTAATTATTTCATGAATTTCATGAAATAATTAAAAAAAAAATACGTGGGGCTTCGCCCTATTTTTGTGTCCAGCCAGGTACAACTAGGCAGCTGGGGGCTGGAATCTGCAGCTCAGGGAGGCCCAAGCTTTCTGGCCCCCCCCCGCTGCAAATTGCAGTCCGCAGCCACCCCGGAAAATGGCGCGTTCATAGAAGCGCCATCTTCTGGCGCTGTACCCAACTCATCCAGGGCCCTGGTGCGGTGGCTCACTGGGTAATAAAGGGGTTAGGGACAGCTTGGTATTATCAGCTGGCCCTAAGCCCAAAATTCATGGGGTCACGCCAGTATTAGACATGACCGCCATGAATTTCTAGTAAAGTATTTAAAAAAAACACAACACCCAGAATAAAGTCCTTTAATTGAAATAAACACACAATTCTTTATTGTTCTAAATTAAACCATACTTACCATCACACCCATTCCAGCTGAAGCCAACGATCTCCTGCAATAAAAGAAAAATAATAAACCAACATCATCCTTACCTTTCCATGGTTTCCAGGACGGCTCCAGCTCTGCTACATCGAGATGACAGGCTGGACCGCAGCAGAACGCTGCCATCCAGCCTGTCATCCCGCAGACACTGAGAAGCGCAGGCATGCTTGCGCTCCTCAGTGTCTCGCTGTGACGGCATAAAGATGAGCCGAGGTCATGTCCAATGAACTCAGCTCACCTCATGCACGTCACTGACAGCGTGGGAAAATTCTCACGCTGAAATGCTGAGTGCAGGAGAATTCTCCCACGCTGTAAGTGACGTGCATGAGGTGAGCAGAGATCATTGCACATGAACTCACCTCATGCACGTCACTGACAGCGCTTCAGCGTGAGAATTTTCCCACGCTGTCAGTGACGTGCATGAGGTGAGTTCATGTCCAATGATCTCTGCTCACCTCATGCACGTCACTGACAGCTTGGGAGAATTCTCCTGCACTCAGCGCTTCAGCGTGACAATTCTCCCACGCTGAAGCGCTGAGTGCAGGAGAATTTTCCCACGCTGTCAGTGACGTGCATGAGGTGCGCCGAGTTCATTGGACATGACCTCGGCTCATCTGGATGCCGTCACAGCGAGACACTGAGGAGCGCATGCATGCCTGCGCTTCTCAGTGTCCGTGGGATGACAGGCTGGATGGCAGCTTTCTCCTGCGGTCCAGCCTGTCATCTCGATGTAGCAGAGCTGGAGCTGTCCTGGGAACCATCGAAAGGTAAGGATGATGTTGGTTTATTATTTTATTTTTATTGCAGGAGAACGTTGGCTTCAGCTGGAATGGGCGTGGTGGTAAGTAGAGTTTAATTTAGAACAATAAAGAATTGTGTGTTTATTTCAATTAAAGGACTTTATTCTGGGTGTTTGTGTTTTTTTTAACTTTTACTATGGGGTTAGTAATGGGGGTGTCTTATAGACGCCTCTCCATTACTAACCTGGGCTTGATGTCAGCAGGCGTTATAAGCTGACATCAACCCCAACCCTATTACCCCACTGCCACCGCTACAGGGCAGTGGGAAGAGCGAGGCTAAGTGCCAGAATTGGCGCATCCTATGGATGCGCCATTTCTGGGGCGGCTGACGGCTGGTGTTTCTAGCCTGGGAGGGGGCCAATATTCATGGCACCCTTCCTGAGCTATTAATATCAGCCCCCAGCTGTCTGCCTAGCCTTTGCTAGCTATTAACATAGGGGGGACCCCACGTCATTTTTTTGGGGGGGGTCCCCCATTTTAATAGCTAGTAAAGGCTAAGTATTCAGCTGGGGGCTGATATTAGTAGCCTGGGAAGCTCCGTGGGTATTACCCCCTTCCCAGGCTTTAAACCTCTGCCCCAGCCATCTGCTTAACCTCCGCTAGAGCCTAAAATTACGGGGAACCCCACGCCAATTTTTATTTTAATAAATCCTTTATTTTAACACTAAATGACAAGTACAGTAACCAACACTGTCGCTGTACTTATTATAAATGTGACTGACATGTTTCTATCTATCTAATCTATGTGTGAAACTCTATTCTTTCTGTTCTAAATTGTCGGGTACAGATGCTGAATTGCCGGCCGGCTTTTTTAAAGAGACGGTGCATGAAAACACTATTATTTTTTTTACTAAATCCTTTACACTAAATGACAAGTGCAGTAACCAACACTGTCGCTGTACTTATTATAAATGTGACTGACATGTTTCTATCTATCTAATCTATGTGTGTAGCTCTATTCTTTCTGTTCTAAATTGTCGGGTACCGCTGCTGAATTGCCGGCCGGCTTTTTTAAAGAGACGGTGCATGAAAACACTAATATTTTTTTTACTATATACTTTACACTAAATGACAAGTGAAGTAACCAACACTGTCACTGTACTTCTTATATATGTGACTGACATGTTTCTATCTATCTAATCTATGTGTGATGCTCTATTCCTTCTTGTCTAAATTGTCGGGTACCGGTGTATGCCGCTGCTGAATTTGCCGGCCGGCTTTTTTAAAGAGAGTGTCTTCTGAGCAGTTTGTCAGCTTTTGGACACCTTTGCAGGTGTTTTCTATGTGTTTCTATGTATTTTTGTTTGCCTGCCATTGGTTTTAACGGTGTTCGACAGTGTTCTAAGGTGTTCGACGAACAGTTCGACGAACAGTTCCTCGAACATCCCGGTGGTCGACGAACCGAACCGAACCCGAACACTATGGGGGTGGCTCAACACTAATTGCAAGGAATGGGAGAAGTACAATTGAACACTGCCCTGGGACAAGGGCTTGAATGGGGATAGTTGCAAGTCTGCAACGACAGGTGCAAGGTGGGAGGCATCTTCGCATGTATCATGAACAGGGGTTTGGCATGCACACACTACAGCGGAATAGGCTCTCCTTCCCACTAAATGCACTGGGGAGGGCACAGGTAATGTTTTGGTATACACGCTTAATCTTATGTATAAGGCACACCAGGACAAATAGGGGCGGCTGGGGACTGAGTATGGATACCTCACTGCCGAAGCAGCCATGAGGTAGTGGCCAGCTTCGGCCTCCTCCAAACTAAAAGGCCCCATTTCAAGTGCAAGCTAGCAGTATGGAATTGCAGTCTGGGGGTGGGTGGGTGGCAGGCTGCACACTTACACTTGCATTAAAAGAAAACATAGCAGATGCTAACTTCTGTCATCATCATCATGCTCCTCACCTTGGCACTCTCAACTTCACCGATGGAGAAGTCAGGGCCCACCGGAGGAGTCTGGTTCTCTGGTGGGCTCGTCCAATGCTGCCTAAAGCAGGCCGGGCTAAGAAAAGTGTGTGGGGGGATGTTCCAAGGAGAAATAGGGGCGGCTGGGGACCGTTTATGGACACCCGGCTGCCCCCAGGCGGCTGGGGACCGTGTATGGATTCCAGGCCGCCAACACAGCCATGACGTGGTGGCCAGATTCTGCCTCCACATGCCTAAAAGGCCTAATTTCAAGTTCAAGCAAGCAAGCAGTATGGTATTGCAGCCTGGGGGTGGGTGGGTGGCAGGCTGCATACTTGCGCTTGTATTGCAAAGAATGGGGGAGGTACAATTGAACACTGCCCTGGGACTAGAACTTGCATGGGGATAGTTGCAAGTCTGCATCTTCTGATGCAGCAAGGATCACTTATGATGGGCACACTTTTAGACAGTGACCTGGGAGTCAGAGATGCTTCCAGGGGTCTTCCCATGCTGTTCCCATGTCTTTTCAGCACTTTATGCATGTGTCACACAGCACATGGCCAGATAAGGTTGTAAAATGTTAAAATGACATTTCCCGGTGAATGCATTTGTCATAATTGAAAGCAATACAAAAGTGCAAAAACGCATAAAAAATGCTACTTGTGAACATAGCCGAAGGTGTGGAGGAGTATTTTTGTTTTTGGTCATTTATTTTAACTTATACACAAGTCTTTTCCCTGGGAAGGATGTTCCTTAACATATTTCACAGGAAAAAAGTTTCACTTTCGTTTTTGAACGTTTTATTGTGAGCCCGTAAAAGTGGCTTAATACCTCTGACCACGTTGTTGACAGCAGTGACCTGGGGGTCAGAAATGCTTCCTGGGGCGATCCCCATGCTGTCCCCATGTAATTTGAGCACTGTCACTATCGTTTTGGGCACTTGTTAGGCTTTTAAAAGACTGCCGGGGGTGCCACCGCAAAAATGCTTGAGGCTCCCATAGACTAACATTGGGCTCGTTGCTCGGGTCGAGCACCCGAGTATCACGACGAGCTCGGCCCGAGCTTCAAGCACCCGAGCATTTTAGTGCTCGCTCAACACTACTCTGTACCTTACAACTATTGGGTATCCAAGATGGACACGTGGCATGAACTGTCTCTCTACGCCCTGGAGGTCCAGGCCGCTAGCGTTTAATCAGAGATGGTTTTTAGTGCCCCCGGGGGCCTTATAACTGATAGACACATCCTGTCAAGCTGACTCTTATCAAAATGAACAAGGGCTGAATTGGGCCAGACTTCTCAACATAACCGGATGATAGCATCGGAATATAAACTCAAATCCAATGTTTATTTTTTTGGAGTCTATTCCCATGCACCCCTTCACACCCAGACATGGGTATACGCTTCAGGATTTCTTCCATTTTATTTTGCCCTCCTTCATCTTCTCCTCATCCCCTACCACCAAATCACCAGGGTGACCATCAAGCAACGCTCACATAATTTTTTTAAGGTTGTTTATGATGCACGTAGGAACTATTTTTGGAGTCCCACCTCTAACTTTATATATAATATATATGTATATCCCCCAGGGGTCAATGTTTTTCAGTCTAGGAGACCCACTCCTTAATTATAGAAAATCAATTTTTAGGCCCTCCACTACGTCTCTTCAAATTGGTATTGGAGTGTGTCCTAATTTTTGGAAGCGCTTGAACTTGCTGCATACGTAATAACTGTATAGGAAACCCACTCCTTAATAATGTTAAGGCCAATTCAAATAAATTCTATATTCTACAATATTACCTCTCTTGTCTGAAATTTGTTTATGGGTGAGATATCGCAGTATGGATAGCGCATTCCACCAATCCAGCCAGGTATTATTGCCTTATATTGCGTGCTGCTGGTGCTTTTGATACCACTGTTAGCTACATTTAGAATAGAGACAGGTGCTAGGTGGTATCATCAGCTCGACATGAGTGTTCATTCTGGTTGCCTAGTTCTCTTCCACAGTCCATTACTTGATTTTTTTTCCATGCACTCATTGACTGATTCATAATTTTTATGGTGATCTGTACTCAGAAATTTATCATAGTTGACAGAAATTAATCGAAGTTGGCAGACATTTTTCATATTTGACAGAAGTTAATCAAAGTTTAAAAAATGTACTGATTTAATGTGTCCATTTTCAGTTTCTCTGTAGCTTCTGAATGTAAGATTTAATGGTGGAAGACTTGAAACTACTGGAGCTGAAATTACCACTACAGAACTCTCCAGTGCATTATTTCCATCCATTTCTGTGTGCGTCTTGAAGTATATTTGGGGTCATTGTCCTGCTGGAAGACCCCTTGACCTAGGATGCAAACCCAGCTTTATGACACTGGGCACTACATTGCAACCCAAAATCCTTTAGGAATCTTCACATTTCTTGATGCCTTAAACATAATTAAGGCACCCTGTGCCAGAGGCAGCAAGACAGCCTTTAAATATCTTTGAACCTCCACCACATTTGACTGTAAGCACTGTGTTCTTTTATTTGTAGGCTTCATTCCAATTACAGTAAACAGTTAAATGATGTGCTGCTTTACCAAAAAGCTCTATCTTGGTCTCATCTGTCCCAAGACGCCTGCTGGCCCTCTAAAAATAGTGGGGGCCACCTGCTGTCACTCTATAGATTGTGAGGGCGGCTTGCTGGACATCCATAAATTGTGAGGGCCGCCTAATTGACATCAAAATTTCAAACTTTACAGAATATATATTAAAAAGAAAATGTTACCACCTCAGATGAATATGTTATATTGCAGTAGAAATATCCGACTATGAAAAGCATAGCTGGTTGATGACCCTCTAACAATAGCGATGGCTGACTGCTGGCCTTTTAACAATAATAAGGGCCGCCTGTTGTCCCTGTAAAAATAGGCATTGTGACTTTCAGAGTCCCTCCTTCATAAACGAAACAGGATGTGTCTGATCATGTCTCACACAATACATGGCCAGATAAGATAGTTAAATGTTAAAATTACATTTACTGGTGAATGTATTTTTCACCATTGAAAGCAATGTAAAAGTGCAAAAACGCATCAAAAACACTATGTATGAACATAGCCCAAAGTACAGAAGAGCATTATTTTTTGTTTTTGTTATTTATTTGGCCTTATATGCAAGTCATGACACTGAAAGAATGTTTCTTAACATTTCTTCAAGGAAATCCATTTTAGCTTAGTTTTTTGTATGTTTTATTGTTAGTCCGTAAAAGTGGCGTAATACTCTGGCAAAATTGTTCACAGATATGGTATTGGTCAGCGACCAAGTGTGAATAGGTTTGAACACACAACTGGCAGACTTTAAATTGAGTATAATATTTGTCACATTTCCAAAAATGTCTGTATTATTACTGCAGTAATATGGGATCACATCTGATGACCACGGTTTTAGCCAGTGGCCTAATAGATATTGTATTAGTCAGTAGAGATGAGCGTTGTTCTACTCGAACTGTTCGCCAATCTCAAATTCGAGCTGTTTTGGGCGGTGTTCGAGCCGTTCGACGAACACGAACAATTTGAGAAAAATTCGGCTGTTCGAGGTTATGTTCGATAACTGTTCATGCAACAAAATCATAACTGGATTTTTTCTCAGTAATGATGAAAATTAATGTTAATACGCAGTTTGAGTGTACAGCGGGGTGGGGGGAGGGGCAGGGGATGGATCTCTGCAGGAACAATGAAGATCTCCATTTTTTTTTTCTCTTTCCCGCATTTACAGTGGGGAGGTGCAATCTGTCAGCCTATCAGCAGCGCACACACGGAGTGAAGTGCTTTTTTTCACACAAGCAAGGGCATGTGTCATTGGCAGTGTATGTCACATGTCCTTGCCCTATAAGACCAAGCCATTTTCCCCGTCGCCACCATTTTCTCACTGCTGCAGCTGCGTGTTAGACGGCACCGCTGTTGCTGTGTGCGCTATACCTTGTTAATTTCAAGCCAATTTTCGCACAAATCTACAGATAGCTTGGGAGTAGGGAATAGTTGTGATTGCAGTCCTTTTAAGGACTAGGTTACAGCATTTCCTACGACTTTTATCAGGCAGGTCTGTGCTCTTAAATAGATAGATTGTGGGAGTAAAGACTAATTGTAATTGGAGTCCTTTTCAGGACTAGGTTACATCAGTTCCTATCAGTTTTTGCCAGGCAGGTCTGTGACAGTGCTGTGCAAGTTTTTTTCACAGCATTTGGCTGAATCTAGCAAAGCTAATCCTTTTTGGCCTATTGCAGAGTGTGTTAGTCAGTGGAGTAGAATATCTGTGTTGCAAGATATACCACCTGTGTATAGAATACCAATTTTTTTACTGCACCTAGTGAAGTAAAATCTTTTGAGCATAGCATCATCCTATTAGTCCATCTATACTGACCTCCATCAGGTTGCAAATTGAATATAATTTTTTTCTGCATCTAGCTCTGAAAAAATATTGGGCTTCTAGCTGTGTGTGGGACTTGTTGTATTAGTCCATCTATACTGACCTCCATCAGGTTGCAAACTGAATATATTTTTTTCTGCATCTCCCTCTGAAAAAATATTGGGCTTCTAGCTGTGTGTGGGACTTGTTCTATTAATCCATCTATACAGACCTCCATCAGGTTGCAAACTGAATATATTTTTTTCTGCATCTACCTCTGAAAAATATTGGGCTTCTAGCTGTGTGTGGGACTTGTTGTATTAGTCCATCTATACTGACCTCCATCAGGTTGCAAACTGAATATATTTTTTTCTGCATCTACCTCTGAAAAAATATTGGGCTTCTAGCTGTGTGTGGGACTTGTTCTATTAATCCATCTATACAGACCTCCATCAGGTTGCAAACTGAATATATTTTTTTCTGCATCTACCTCTGAAAAAATATTGGGCTTCTAGCTGTGTGTGGGACTTGTTGTATTAGTCCATCTATACTGACCTCCATCAGGTTGCAAACTGAATATATTTTTTTCTGCATCTACCTCTGAAAAAATATTGGGCTTCTAGCTGTGTGTGGGACTTGTTCTATTAATCCATCTATACAGACCTCCATCAGGTTGCAAACTGAATATATTTTTTTCTGCATCTACCTCTGAAAAAATATGTGGCCTTCTAGCAGTGTGTGGGACTTTCTCTATTAGTCCATCTATACTGACCTCCATCAGGTTGCAAACTGAATATAATTTTTTTCTGCATCTAGCTCTGAAAAAATATTTGGCCTTCTAGCAGTGTGTGGGACTTTCTCTATTAGTCCATCTATACTGACCTCCATCAGGTTGCAAATTAAAAATAATTTTTATCTGCATCTACAGTACCTCTGAAAAAATATTTGGGATTCTAGCTGTGTGTGGGACTTGTTCTATTAGTCCATCTATACTGACCTCCATCAGGTTACAAATTGAATATAATTTTTATCTGCATCTAGCTCTGAAAAAATATTTGGCCTTCTAGCAGTGTGTGGGACTTTCTCTATTAGTCCATCTATACTGACCTCCATCAGGTTGCAAATTGAATATAATTTTTATCTGCATCTAGCTCTGAAAAAATATTTGGCCTTCTAGCAGTGTGTGGTACTTTCTCTATTAGTCCATCTATACTGACCTCCATCAGGTTGCAAATTAAAAATAATTTTTATCTGCATCTACCTCTGAAAAAATATTTGGGCTTCTAGCTGTGTGTGGGACTTGTTCTATTACTCCATCTATACTGACCTCCATCAGGTTGCAAACTGAATATATTTTTTTCTGCATCTACATCTGAAAAAATATTGGGCTTCTAGCTTTGTGTGGGACTTGTTGTATTAGTCCATCTATACTGACCTCCATCAGGTTGCAAATTAAAAATAATTTTTATCTGCATCTACAGTACCTCTGAAAAAATATTTGGGCTTCTAGCTGTGTGTGGGACTTGTTCTATTAGTCCATCTATACTGACCTCCATCAGGTTGCAAATTGAATATAATTTTTATCTGCATCTAGCTCTGAAAAAATATTTGGCCTTCTAGCAGTGTGTGGGACTTTCTCTATTAGTCCATCTATACTGACCTCCATCAGGTTGCAAATTGAATATAATTTTTTTCTGCATCTAACCCAGCCAATAGTTTTGGCCTAATACCACAGTTTGGCCACTCAGCTCTGCTCGGTTCCCATCCATTGTTTTTTTGTGCAAACAACTCCAGAGTTGTGAATTATTTAACCACCAAAATGAGTGGAAAAAGGCCTGCTGCTGGTGGAAAGGGGAATAGGCGTGTTGGGAAGGGGAAAAAAGGTTGTGTCCGTGGGGTAGGTGTTAAAGCAACAGTAACATCTGCAGAAGAAAGACCATCTTCCAGCCAAACTAAAATGTCTACTTCTTTTAGCGGACAATGTGATAAGATCCCTTTCTTACGGCCACGCCAATCGCTACAAATTCCAGATGAGGCACAAAAACAGCAGGTGCTTCAACGGATATCAAGTGCTCCTTTAAGTGGGCTCTCCTCCACATCAACTTCAACATCACAAATACTCCAGTCCTCAAAGGTGTCACCCCAATCGCACTTGCTTCCTCACAGCTCCCAAATCTCCAGCTGCCCGTCTGAGTATGAGGTAGAACAGATGGTTGAGTCTGCAGAGCTGTTTACTCATACTATAACCTGGGAATCAGAGGTCGACTCCAGCGCTTCTGTGAATCCAGACGAGGAAATGATCTGCACTGATGCCCAGAATCTTTATGAGTCGGATCCAGGACCAGACGCAGAAGGTTCTGACCATAATGTAGACCCTCATTCCCAAACTGTAACTCCTGTTGGTGGAGACAATGAGGAAGATGATGATAAGACTCAAATACCTGATTGGAGCGACAACTTTAGTTTTTTGTCAGGGCAGGAACAGGTTGGCTCTGAGGACGACGGGTGTGATAACGCACAGGGTGATGATGATGAGGTTGGAGATCCCACTTACTGTCAACCCACAGTCAGCCAAGAGATGAGGTCAGCAGAGGAGGTGGAGGAAGATGCTAGTGACGACGAGGTCAGGTTGCGCCTTCCTGGACAGAGACGTAGTACTGGAAGCACGTCAACAACTGCATCCTCAAACACAACTCTGCCTCTCACCACAAGTCGTGGTGGCTCTTCAGGTCGCATGGGTGCTAAGCCTTGCATAGCCTGGGCATTTTTTCAGATCGATAAAGATGACCCAACTCGTGTTATCTGTAACATTTGTCAGCAAAAGCTAAGTAGCGGCCAAAAAATACATAGTTTGAGTACTTCATGCATGAACCGGCACATGGACATGAAGCATAAGTTGCAGTGGGAAGCTCAGTGTGCTACAATGCGGCCTAGCCGGCCGGGCCAACCACCGTCTGCCATATCTTGTGCATCCGCGGCCTCTTCATCCTCTGTGACTGGGGGGACAGCAGTCACACCTGTTTTGGGGCGCAGACCTGCCACCCCTTTACCCGCAACAGCCAGCGTGATTGGCAGGTCATCATTCTCTTTGGAGGTGGTAACACCAGCTGGTGTTTAGCGCTGTCCGACATCAATAGCACCACCTTTGGATCAAGGCAACCTAACATGTCCGCCTGCATCTTCCTCACAGACCGGAAGTTTGCCGGGGACACCCTTATCAACCCCGTCTTAGCACAATAGCCAGCCCTCGGTCCCTCAGATGTGGACAAGTAAAAGACCATTTCCTCCTAGCCATGAGAAAGCTAAGAGGTTGAATTTCACCATCTGCAAGCTCTTGGCTACAGAAATGCTGCCTTTCCGCCTGGTGGACACAGAGGATTTTCGAGACCTTATGTCCGTCGCAGTGCCCCAGTACCAGATGCCCAGTCGGCACTACTTCTCAAAGAAAGTTGTGCCTGCGCTCCACCAGCATGTCGCACACAACATCACCGCTTCTTTGAGAAACTCTGTGTGTGACAGGGTGCATTTCACCACAGACACTTGGACGAGTAGGCATGGACAGGGGCGTTACATGTCGCTGACTGGGCACTGGGTAACTATGGTGACAGCAGGACAAGGGGCTGCTGTCCAAGTCTTGCCGTCCCCGCGAGTTGTGCGTCAATCCTCTTTATGTCAAAGTTCCTCCACTGCTTCTGCCTCCTCAACCTCCTCTCGGTCTTCCACCTGCACCCAAAGCCTGTCTGGTCATGCCACAAGCTTTCTAACTGCGCAGAAGGGATCCTGCACACCTCCTTACTATGCTGGCAGTAGGGCTCAACGTCATCAGGCGGTTTTTACATTGAAATGTCTGGGAAATGTGAGTCACACAGCTGAGGAGTTGTGGTCAGCTCTGGAGAACCAATTTCATGAATGGTTGTCTCCACTGGACCTGAAACCAGGGAAGGCCGTGTGCGACAATGCTGCAAACCTGGGTGCGGCCCTTCGCCGGGGCAATGTCACACACGTGCCTTGTATGGCTCACGTGTTGAACCTGGTTGTCCAGCAATTTTTAGCCCACTATCCCAGACTAGATGGCCTTCTGCAGAGGGCACGGTCGCTGTGTGCTCACTTCCGCCGTTCGCATCCCGCAGCTCAGCGACTTACATCTCTACAGAAGTCGTTGGGCCTGCCACTTCACCAGCTAAAATGCGATGTGCCTACCCGGTGGAATTCAACTCTGCACATGTTGCAGCGACTGTGGCAGCACCGACAAGCCCTGGTACAATACGTTCTGACGTATAGCCTGGGCCAACGAGATCCAGAGGTGGGGCAAATCACGCTGGAGGAGTGGTCTCAGATCAGGGACCTATGCACCCTTCTGCACAGTTTTGAAATGGCGACGAAGATGTTTAGTGCTGACGATGCCATTATCAGCATGACTATTCCGGTGATTTACATGCTGGAGCACATGTTAAACAGAATTCGGAGTCAGGTGGTGGCACAAGAGGAGGTGGAGGAAGTAGAGGAGGAGGAGTTGTATGCGGAAGGGCTAACATCTGCAAGGTCCAGACGATCGGCAGCACCAAGGCGGCAGGCATGTGAGGGTGGGGGAGATGGTTTTACCAGGGCGCATGGTAGCAGCCAAACTAGTGAGGAAGGTGCAGGAGCCCAGGAAGAAGTGGAGGACGAACTGATGGAAGACTCATCAGATGAGGGAGACCTTGATCACATTTCTGTTGTGCGAGGTTGGGGGGAGAGGACAGAGGAAGGAAGCATGATTGTTACCTCGCCACCAACACAACAGGGACTTGGTGCTCCTGGATGCGCAACACACATGAGTGCCTTCTTGCTGCACTACCTGCAACATGACCCTCGAATTGTGAGAATTAGAAATAATCCTGACTACTGGGTTGCCACACTGTTAGATCCCCGGTACAAATGTAAATTTGCAGAAATTATTCCTGCCATAGAAAGGGATGTACGCATGCAGGAGTATCAGCAGAGACTGTTGCAGAATCTTACATGTGCTTTTCCACAAAATACCAGTGGTGCACGTAGTGAATCTCACAGTTCCAACTTGCCAACCGTGGGACCGTCAAGTGTTCAGCACTCAAACCGTAACAGAACCACAGTATCTGCTGGTAACATCAATTTTGCGGAATCATTTCACCACTTTTTTAGCCCATCCTTTGCAAGGCCACAGGAGACAAGAAGTCTGACACATAGTCAACGCCTAGAGACGATGGTACAGGAGTATCTCCAAGTAAACATTGAAGCCATGACTGTGTCACTGGACCCTTGCTCTTTTTGGGCTTCCAATCTGGATAAATGGCCGGAGCTAGCCACTTACGCCTTGGAGATCTTGTCATGCCCCGCAGCCAGCGTTCTGTCTGAACGTGTGTTCAGCGCTGCTGGTGGTGTGCTGACAGATAAGCGCACGCGGCTCTTCACTGATAATGTAGACAGACTCACGTTCATAAAGGTGAACAAATCATGGATCCGAAACGACTTTTCTACCCCTGTGTCATCCTGGGGAGAGTAAAAGCTTGATGATTGGTTAAAATCACCCTACCAACCGTTTTAAGCTTTCAAATTACTAATCATGTTTATCTGTATCTTGGCAGGAAAATAATTTGGGCTTTGTAGCAGTGTGCAGCACTGATTCTATTAGGCCATCTATAATAAGCTCCACCAGATTTAAAATTACTAATCATGTTTATCTGTATCTTGACTGGAAAATAATTTGGGCTTTGTAGCAGTGTGCAGCACTGATCCTATTAGGCCATCTATACTAAAGCTTCACCAGATTTAAAATTAATAATAATTTTTAGCTGCATCTAGCCCGGAAAATAATTTTGGGGCTCCGAGATGCGCAAGACACATAAGTGCCTTCTTGCTGCACTACCTGCAGCATGACCCTCATATTGTCAGAATTCGAAGTAATCATGACTACTGGGTTGCCACACTCTTAGATCCCCCAAACTTTTCGATCAACCTTTTCATTTTAATAAAGACCAAAAAAATGGTCATTTTTGAAATTATAAGCATTAGCAGGTTGTTAGAAACTGAAATCAAACAGTTTTCAACTCAAAACTTTATTCTAGGTGATGTTACATTTTCACATAGGACCCCTTGTTC
This sequence comes from Phyllobates terribilis, assembly GCF_046119375.1. Lineage (NCBI taxonomy): Eukaryota > Metazoa > Chordata > Amphibia > Anura > Dendrobatidae > Phyllobates > Phyllobates terribilis. Next base: position 643,536,869 of record NW_027362762.1, read on the forward strand.
GAAAGGAGCTTCTGAACTCTCTCGTCCATTGAATTTGTCAGGTTTTGGATGGTTTCTGCTTCAATTGTTTTGCATGAGGACAGAATACCCTCCCAGAGCTGTTGCTTAGATGTGAACTGCCTCCCGCCATCATAGACACTCCTTTTAATGATGCTCCAAAGGTTCTGAATGGGGTAGAGGTCAGGGGAGCATGGGGGTCACACCATAAGTTTGTCCCCTTTTATGCCCATATCAGCCAGAGTTGCAGATGTTTTATGTGCAGCATGAGATGGTGCATTATCATGCAAAAAAATTATCTTGCTGTGAAATACACGGTTCTTCTTCTTGAACCATGGCAGGAAGTGCTGTTTGAGAAAATCCGCATACATTATGGAGTTCATCTTTAGCGCCTTCAGGGATCCTAAAGGGGCCGACAATCTCTCTCCCCATGATTCCAGCCCAAAACATTACTCCACCTCCTCCTTGTTGGCGCTGTAGCCGTGTTTGCGTGGGGTGTCCATCAACCAGCCATCCTCCACTCCATCCATCTGGACCATCGAGCGCTGCACGGCACTCATCCGTGAACAAAACAGTTTTGAAATCAGTCTTCATGTAATGTTTGGCCCACTGGAGCCGTTTCTGCTTGTGTGAAGTGGATAGAGGAGGTCGACAGGATGGCGTATGCACAGCTGCAAACCTCTGAAGGACCCTGCATCTTGTTGTTCAGGGGACGTTGGAGGCACCAGCTGCTTCAAAAACTTGTCTGCTGCTATGACAAGGCTTTTTTGCCGCTGCTCTTTCAACCTGACGTAATTGCCTGTAGGAAAGAGTCCTCAATTTGCCCTTATCAGCACGCACACGTGTGTACTGTGAATCAGCTACATACTTCTTGATTGCCAAGACACTTCATCCTGATCATCGCACAATGTTGATTGTAGTCATGCCTTGACCTAAACACTCCACAATTTGTTGCTTCTCAGCAGCCGACACATCCTTTTTCTTTCCCATTTTGGCAGAAAATGTAGGCTGCTTAATAATGTGAGACAGCCTTCTTAAGTAGTCTTGCCTTTCATTGGACACAACTGCCAAACTAATTAGCACAGGTGTCTGCAATTGCTTACAGTGATATAAAGAGCCCTGACACACATCACCATCAATGAGTTTAACTGACAAACAAACAAATTCTTCCCTTATCACTCCTAAACACTTTTTGCATAATAATTTGGAACACAGTGTACATGTGCTTTTCCACAAAACACCAGTGGTTCACGTAGTGAATCTTACAGTTCTAACTTGCCAACCGTGGTCTGTATGGAGTTGTTCAATAAAGGGCCCAAAATTAAGATAACATAGATGGGAGAGGTCTCTATGAATAGGAATTCCTAAGTATTTGATACCCTGTGAGGGCCAGGCAAAGGGAAAGTTGGACTGGATGGAATCCTATATGGATTTGGGGAGGGAGACATCGAGGGCCTCAGACTTCGCTGCATTGATTTTAAAATTTGACCATGTAACAAAGTGATCTATTTCAGCCATAACAGCATGGATGGATATATGTGATTGAGTGATATATACTAGGACATCATCAGCAAATAGAGAGCACTTGTACTCGGTGCCTCCCACCTCAATCCACCTAATATTGGGGTTATGGCGAATTGATGAGAGCAGGTGCTCCGTCACTAAGATGTATAAGAGAGGGGACAGAGAACATCCCTGCCTTGTCCCATTGGTGATTGTGAAAGGTGATGAAAATGTTCTGACGCGCCCCCTGGGCCTTGGGACACCCGGAGCCGGACCCTTTTTGGTGGATGCTGGTGGTTGTAGTCTCCGTGGCGGCGACCCGGTTCCGTGGCTCAGGGCGGTCAAACCAGTGGCGGAACTATTTATGTGGTTTTGATGTTTAAATGTCCGACTACGCCACCCGTGGATTGCGGTCAGAGTGAACCGCCGCTCCAGGGCAGACCGCTGAGGCTGGTGTTGTGGGTGCAGTAGAGCGTAGCATAACTCCCCTCGGGAGGAGTATAGCCTCAGGGCAGTGTATGCGGAGGATGGGGGTGATGGTGCAGGGCAGCAGCAGTAATGACACGGAGTCAGTGATGCAGTCCAGGGCCTTTACTCACAGTTCTTATTATCCAGACCACGTCTGCAGGTAACGGCTGCCCACGTCGTACTGTGCTTACCAGGTGAGGGGCTCAGACAACTCCCAGATAACTTTGGAGCGCTTCACAGGACCCCCTTTGTGTGTCCTTTGTCTGGCCTTTCTTACCAACCCTTCTGTCCGGCTGCCTCGGGCCTCCTCTTGGTAAACTTGGCGCCAGTTTCCCTGACCCTATGTGGTGCCTTCCTAGTGGGTGTAGCGAGGGGCTGCGCCACATAAAATGTCACAGCCTCCTGTTTCTAGCTGAGGGTCGTTTCCTGCCTCCACTAGTTTCGGGGACCGGTCTCCCCCTTTGGCCTGACCCCTCCACGCAGGTGGATTCGGGCGTGCGATGGCGACTCGCCCGTCCGCACCCCTGGGATCCCTTCGTTCCTCGTTCCTGGAGCCTTCTCCGCTCCTCTTCCTTCCTTCTCCCTCTTCCAGGCCTGGGCCTCTGTTGCTAGGCCCGCCTCCGGAGCAGAGCTCATGCAGAGCCCCTGCTCCCTGCCACTTCTGCTCAGACTTCTCTGCACTGAACTAAGATGGTGCCCACCTTTTATACTCCCTTCTCAATGCACCCAGGAACTGCTTCCTCCCTGCTCCTGCACTACAGGGTTCCCCTTCCTCAGTGTTCCCTCCCCCCACTCCAGCCAGGGACAGGGACTGTCGTGCCCATCTCAGGGGCATATTGGTCACCCTGCCCCACGGCAATGTGGTGTAATGCATGCAGGTGTCTGGTCCTGATCCACACTACATCCTTACCTGAGAGTGAGATATCACACCTCTGGGTGAGGTGCAATACCTCTGTAGCAACCGAGCCCTCAGGGTGCTACAGTTCCATTTATCTTCAGCCTAGGTGACGTATTGTGATACAGGGCCGTGATTTTGGCTATAAAAGGGTCCCCTAGACCCCTACCCCAAGCTTTTTAAGAGAATCATATATGGCGTGCCAGGAGACTCTATGGAATGCTTTCTCAGCATCCAACGAGAGTATCTAATTACAAATTTTTAACTGCATCTAGCCCAGGAAATACTTTGTGCCTAGTAGCAGTGTCTGCTAGTCAGCGGATTATCCCGGCTGTTAAGCAAGCTACACCACCTGTAGTTTGGTCACTTAATTTTTTCAAAGGAAATGCTTCGGGACCACGGGATACTCAGTGAAGAGCATCAGGAGGCACCCCAAGGCATAGGGGCTGGGACTGGCAGTAGGATGCCTTGCGGTGGACAGCCGAGCTCGATCCTTATAAAAGCTTTTTAACTGCAGCAGCTTTAGTGGACGCTACTGGAGCTGGAATTACGCGGCTGCTGGCATGAGACTTGCCCTCCAATAGATCCTTGTAAATGGATTTAAAGTGTATTCATTCAAATTAGAGAGACAATTTAAATTAAAAAGCTTAGAGCTGCCTCCACCACAGGGGGGATCGCTCGACCCACCAGCGGACAGGCACCAGTATTGGAAGAGGGGGGCTGGCCGTCAGGGTTCACCGCGGCTCTGGCACAAACCCGGCGATGCGGAGGTGGCACGGGCAGGAGCGGACTGAACGTGTCGGCTTCTCACTTTTTGGATTTTAGAAGGGCATGACATGCCTATATCTGTGTCTCCCCCTCCTTTTACTCCTCCACCTCTTTTCTTTTCGCATGACTATATGTACTTGTCACTTTTCCATGTGTTAGTTGTGTCTTCTGAGCAGTTTGTCAGCTTTTGGACACCTTTGAAGGTGTTTTCTATGTGTTTCTATGTGTTTTTGTTTGCCTGCCATAGGTTTTAACGGTGTTCGAAGGTGTTCGACGAACAGTTCGACGAACAGTTCGGCGAACACACGGGTGTTCGACGAACCAAACCGAACTCGAACACTACGGGGGTGGCTCAACACTATTAGTCAGTGACCAAGTGTGAATAGGTTTGAACACACAACTGGTAGACTGTAAATGGTGTATAATATTTGTCACGTTGCCAAAAATGTCTGCATTATTACTGCAGTAATATAGGATCACGACTGATGATGAGCAAGTTTCTCTGCTTCCACAATACAGCAATGCTATTAGAATTAATCAAATATGGCTGTATGCTGCTAACAAGCAAATGTAGCAGTAAAAATGGTGTATTATGTTGATTTTCATCAAAATAATCAGGATTAAGAGCAAAAAGACTATTAGCCCTGATATCTAGGGCTATGGACAGCAACAGAAAGAACATGCATTGGACCCTATTCTGTTGTCTATGCTCTCCACAAACTCTGCATGCCTAATTACTGCTATCACCAGGATTATTATTCAGTAGAATTAGTACTCAGAAGGACTGTTAGTGTAGATTTGCAATGCTGTGGAATACCTGATTAAAACAACCACCAATTCGCTCCTTCACTCAGCCCTCTCCTTACTCTGCCTGTTTCTGGGGTAAACTGTAACGAGCATAGGGTCCCGAGTCTTATATAGTCCCGATGATGCTATGCGGCCAGCCAATCACTGTAATGCTACAAAAAACACGGCATTAAGGTGACTGACAGGCAAACCATGCATGTTAATTGGATGTCTAAAATGTGCCAAAAATGCGGGTCGGGAACCTGAGCTTCCGCTCGAGCTTTCCAAAAATATTCGTCGAGCACCGAGCCTCTCGAGCACTGTAATGCTCGGGTGAGTACAGAATAGTGTGGCAATCATGCATGCAATGCATTCAAAACATATCCACACTTGGTCGCTGACCCATAGCATCGCTATACCGCCACTGTCTATAAAATTGGTCATCAGACGTGACCAAATATTACTGCGGTAATAATCCTGACATTTTTTGAGAACTGAAAAATATTATACTCCATTTAAAGTCTGCCAGTTTTGTGTTCAAAACATATCCACACTTGTGTATATATATATATATATATATATATATATATATATGTATATATATATATATATACAGTACAGACCAAAAGTTTGGACACACCTTCTCATTTAAAGATTTTTCTGTATTTTCATGACTTTGAAAATTGTACATTTACACTGAAGGCATCAAAACTATGAATTAACACATGTGGAATTATATACGTAACAAAAAAGTGTGAAACAACTGAAAATATGTCTTATATTCTAGGTTCTTCAAAGTAGCCACCTTTTGCTTTGATGACTGCTTTGCACATTCTTGGCATTTTCTTGATGAGCTTCAAGAGGTAGTCACCGGAAATGGCCTTCCAACAATCTTGAAGGAGTTCCCAGAGATGCTTAGCACTTGTTGGCCCTTTTGCCTTCACTCTGCGGTCCAGCTCACCCCAAACCATCTCGATTGGGTTCAGGTCTGGTGACTGTGGAGGCCAGGTCATCTGGTGTAGCACCCCATGACTCTCCTACTTGGTCAAATAGCCCTTACACAGCCTGGAGGCGTGTTTGGGGTCATTGTCCTGTTGAAAAATAAATGATGTCCAACTAAACGCAAACTGGATGGAATAGCATGCCGCTGCAAGATGCTGTGGTAGCCATGCTGGTTCAGTATGCCTTCAATTTTGAATAAATCCCCAACAGTGTCACCAGCAAAGCACCCCCACACCATCACACCTCCTCCTCCATGCTTCACGGTGGGAACCAGGCATGTAGAGTCCATCCGTTCACCTTTTCTGCGTAGCACAAAGGCACAGTGGTTGGAACCAAAGATCTCAAATTTGGACTCATCAGACCAAAGCACAGATTTCCACTGGTCTAATGTCCATTCTTTGTGTTCTTTAGCCCAAACAAGTCTCTTCTGCTTGTTGCCTGTCATTAGCAGTGGTTTCCTAGCAGCTATTTTACCATGAAGGCCTGATGCACAAAGTCTCCTCTTAACAGTTGTTGAAGAGATGTGTCTGCTGCTAGAACTCTGTGTGGCATTGACCTGGTCTCTAACCTGAGCTGCTGTTAACCTGCGATTTCTGAGGCTAGTGACTCAGATAAAGTTATCCTCAGAAGCAGAGGTGACTCTTGGTCTTCTTTTTCTGGGGCGGTCCTCATGTGAGCCAGTTTCTTTGTAGCGCTTGATGGTTTTTGCAACTGCACTTGGGGACACATTCAAAGGTTGCCCAATTTTTCAGACTGACTGACCTTCATTTCTTAAAGTAATGATGGCCACTCATTTTTCTTTACTTAGCTGCTTTTTTCTTGCCATAATACAAATTCTAACAGTCTATTCAGTAGGACTATCAGCTGTGTATCCACTTGACTTCTGCACAACACAACTGATGGTCCCAACCCCATTTATAAGGCAAGAAATCCCACTTATTAAACCTGACAGGGCACACCTTTGAAGTGAAAACCGTTTCCGGTGACTACCTCTTGAAGATCATCAAGAGAATGCCAAGAGTGTGCAAAGCAATCATCAAAGCAAAAGGTGGCTACTTTGAAGAACCTAGAATATAAGACATATTTTCAGTTGTTTCACACTTTTTTGTTAAGTATATAATTCCACATATGTTAATTCATAGTTTTGATGCCTTCAGTGTGAATGTACAATTTTCAAAGTAATGAAAATACAGAAAAATCTTTAAATGAGAAGGTGTGTCCAAACTTTTGGTCTGTACTGTATATATATATAAATACAGGAGTGCACAGCAAATATGGAGTCCAATAATATTAAAGAGGGTGCTAACTAGTGTTGAGCGAGCATGTTCTATTAACCCCTTTGCCGAGTATGCTCGGGCTGAGCTCCGAGTGTTTACAGCTGCTCGGTGATATGTTTAAATTGCTCTCATGTGCACGATTTGCGACTGTTTGACAGTTTTATTACATGGGAGGAATGTCTATTTCTTACACATTCCTCACATGTAATAAAGCTGTCAAACAGTTGCAAATCATGCACAAGGGAGCGATTCAAACATATCACCGAGCAGCTGGAAATACTCGGAGCTCGGCCCGAGCATACTCGGAACAGAACATACTCGCTCAACACTAGTGCTAACCCATGTGGTATAACCAAGAATACAAGTAAAAGAGAAAATAACCACATGTACGGAGCAGCACACTTCTATATATGAAAGGTATAATTTTATTCCAGAAACTTTGTAGACAAAACATTTAAAAACATTTAAAAAGTATATAGAGACAAAGGGGTCTGGCCCTCATGACTGCTCAAGTTAATAGATGGTCACCAATACAGATAGTGCAATAAATAGACAATAAATAGACAATGCTGTGTATATCATGCAATAAATACATGTGTATATAACATATCAAAATACACAGATAGAATTTACAGCATAGAGTCCATGAACACTGTAAAGGATAAACCCGAGAAAGCAATAGCCACAACGTGATTTTTTTTGCCACCTAATCATCAAGATTTGTGCAATATAAGAGCCCATTGTCTAATATAAATAAACGTGTAATATCAAATCCTTAATGCTCCTGCAAAATAGCACTATAGTCTTACAAGGTATTCTTATATAAAATCCCAATAATGCAAAAGATCTCTTATTATCAATATACAGGGATAAATATCCAAAATAAATACTATCTATAGCCTATATTCAGCGTAAGCTAAGTATATCACTTGATCATACCCATCTGCATATATCTAAATATAACACATCCGCATATACAGGATGTAATGCCCGGCAGAAAGAGATGTAGGCAGGTGTACCCCGTCACTGTGGATAGCGCTAAAGTGTACCAGTCATGTGGATAGGATGAAGGACCAGAGCCCCATGCCCCACGCGTATCGCCGCGTCTCCATGCAGCTTCGTCAGGGGAATAACGTCCACTGGTTCCCGACTTATCTTTATATCATGGTTAAATAAGCTAATAGTATACTGGTGTGTTTCCTCTGCCAACATCATCTCGACCGGACCGGAAATGACATTATCGGCTGGAGGGCGGAAGTGATGAAGTCAGCCAGGAGAGTCTGAGTGTGGGCAAACACCTTGCCCTTACTATGCTGTTGCACAACCACAAAAAAAAAACTCCCCATGTCTGTGCAGCTATGCTGCTTCCTACAGGGAGCCTGTAACCATGTTAGCCACCTTATTCACATGACAGGCTGATATGTAATTGAAGGTAATGCCCAAAAACTAGAAGATGAACACAAGCCCTAATATATAGATGAGGATAGGGAAAATGTATACAACACCTGACATATTGATCCCATTTACACATCTGAAATATCCAGCATCAAGATGAACTTTTGCTTTTTAGTTCATGCTATTTATTCTCAATCAGAAAATCAGATGTGAATCAATCTCGTGGGGGCTCAAAGGTGGAGACCAAAATAGTGCCTGTCATAGCCCCACATTAGATTGAGGGTTTGAGAGAGAATGCATGTACATGTTTGCAAGCCAACATGGTATATAGTATGACATGATACTTCCTTACCCCATATCATGGGGATATCATACTGATACTTATTATATATATTAAAGGCCTCCCAAAAAAAAAAATAATAATTTTTGTGATGTGAATGTGTATATACAGGAGTACTTCCTATTTGTCACAGAGGCTCCCTACGCACAATATCCCAATCCCGATGGTACCCGCTACTGCATGGTGAAATGTTTTAAGATTAGCTCATCTGAGAGGCAATTCAGAGGATTAACAAGCGGCTGGAGGATATCATCTGGAGGAACCCGGGAGAATACCCGTTTATCCAACAAAAGATAATCTTCATAGAGTACCTCCAATCTACAATCTACCAAGAGACTATTCCCATTCATACGTGCCACTTTCAAATCACTGAACGCATAACAGAGCAAGGACGGATTGCCAATGTTTTGATAATCATATAATATATCCAGTTCTGAAATATATCATATGTACATCAAGTAGTCGGAGGCAAAAGGGATAATGCAGTAAAAAGGCCTGCTGGAGTTATAGACCGATCGAATTATATCAAACAGATACCACCATAGCTAGGTGTAAGGAGACCTGTCTGCCCCTCCAGATAGCTAATATTTGGATAATCAAATAATTAATCCAGCTCTAAGCTGTCCTGTCAACACATCTGGGGGAGGGGGACACGAAAGAAGGCCTACTGGAAATGTTGACCCATCCAATCATCTAAATCAGATACCAAGAATGCTAGGTGTAAAGCAACATCTCCCCCCTCCAGTAAACATTGGTTATTTTAGAGGTTCAAGTTTCAGGTAGTCAGGTATCCGGCTTCGTAGAACACCAACAATGTCACTTTCCAAGTCCATAAAGTGTCCGGATGACTCAATGGGGAGAGAATATATATTCTACTGTCAGTTGATACGAGGAAGTGAATTCCTATGGGATTCCGCTGATGAAGCCCATTTCGAAGTAGTCATTAGTAGTCTGGGTCCGCCAAGAGGCCTCTCTCTCTTCCCAATCCATCTCAAAGAAGTCAACAGGGTGTCCAGACCAAGTAGACAATTATATATCATATTACAAATAATGCCGCAATAGACAGCGTGCTACTCTCAAGAAAGATCTCCCAAAAGGAGAGACCAAAAAAATGCATACAGTACAGACCAAAAGTTTGGACACACCTTCTCATTTAAAGATATTTCTGTATTTTCATGACTATGAAAATTGTACATTCACACTGAAGGCATCAAAACTATAAATTAACACAATTTTTCGGACTGACTGACCTTCATTTCTTAAAGTAATGATGGCCGATCGTTTTTCTTTACTTAGCTGCCATAATACAAATTCTAACAGTCTATTCAGTAGGACTATCAGCTGTGTATCCACCAGATTTCTGCACAACACAACTGATGGTCCCAACCCCATTTACAAGGCAAGAAATCCCACTTATTAAACCTGACAGGGCACACCTGTGGAGTGAAAACCATTTCCGGTGACTACCTCTTGAAACTCATCAAGAGAATGCCAAGAGTGTGCAAGGCAGTCATCAAAGCAAAAGGTGGCTACTCTGAAGAACCTAGAATATAAGACATATTTTCAGTTGTTTCACACTTTTTTGTTAAGTATATAATTCCACATGTGTTAATTCATAGTTTTGATGCCTTCATAGTCATGAAAATACAGAAAAATCTTTAAATGAGAAGGTGTGTCTAAACTTTTGGTCTGTACTGTATATATATATATATATAGATACAGGAGTGCACAGCAAATATGGAGTCCAATAATATTAAAGAAGGTGCTAACCCATGTGGTATAACCACACTTAGTCGCTGACCAATACCATCGCTATACTGCCACTGCATAAAAACGTGGTCATCAGACATGATAAATATTACTGTGGTAATAATTCTGACATTTTTTGCAAGCTGCAAAATATTATACGCCATTTAAAGTCTGCCAGTTGTGTTTTTATTTTATTTATTTATTTATTTGACTCACTTATATAGCGCTATTTATTCCACAGCGCTTTACAGACAATATTTGCACTATCCCCATTGGGGCTCACAATCTAAATTCCCTATCAGTATGTCTTTAGAGTGTGGGAGGAAACCAGAGAACCTGGGGGAAACTCATGAAAACACGGGGAGAACATACAAACTCCATGCAGATGTTGTCCTTGGTGGGATCAAAACATATCCACACTTGGTCGTTGACCAATAGCATCGCTATACTGCCACTGCATAAAAACGGGGTCATCAAACGTGATCAAATATTACTACGGTAATAATCCTGACATTTTTTGCAAGCTGCTAAACATTATACTCCATTTAAAATGAGCAAGGCGCATGATAAAGGACGGTGAAATTGACCTGAAGCTGATTCCTGTCCCATTTTCTAGCGGTCCGTGGAATATCACTTTTGAAGCAAGACCTGTGTGAAAAGGTTGTTGGTTGGATAGTAGATAATGCTTTCAGTCAGTTTGCCACCATCACCACCCTGTCTTCAGCACGGTCCAGTCTCAGTAGCCGTGAATCTGGACCACATATTCCTCACCCTGAAACTACTTCCTCCCACCATGCTGAGTGCCCGGAGACAAGTGATCCAACACTTGGACACTTCGAAGATCTGTTCACATCTCCATTTATAGATTCTGACCTCTTGCTCTGTCCGCTTCAAGTGGGGCATGAGGAGATCGCATGTAGCGATGCCCAAATATTTGAGCAGCCATGGTCACATGAAGGTGACGGTGGGAAAGTGCAATTACTGTCGCAAGAGGTGGATGATGATGAGACACAATTGGAACTATGAACTCATTGACCCAACCTGGGAAGGTGACAAGCATAGTCAGGACAGCAGAGCAGAGGGGGAGGGAGCCGTAGCACCACAACAAGCAGGAAGAAGAAGTGGGGTGACCACAGACACAAGGTGGGCAACTGTTCCCCAAAAAACCAATACGAGGGAAGTTTCCGGTCCAACTGTTAGGTCTTCCTGAGTCTGGCTCTTTTTTAAAGACTGTCCAGTTAACCTAAAAAAGGCCATTTGCAACATCTGCCATGCTAGCATCAGCAGGGGTAGCAAGACTACCAGCCTGACCACCACCAGAATGCTCAGGCACATGACAGCAAAGCACCCGACTACAGTGCTGGCCAAAAGTATTGGCACCCCTGCAATTCTGTCAGATAATACTCAGTTTCTTCCTGAAAATGATTGCAATCACAAATTCTTTGGTATTATTCTCTTCATTTAATTTGCTTGAAAGGAAAACACACAAAAGAGAATGAAGCAAAAATCAAATCATTGATCATTTCACATAAAACTCCAAAAATGGGCCAGACAAAAGTATTGGCACCCTCAGCCTAATACTTGGTTGCACAACCTTTAGCCAAAATAACTGCGAACAACTGCTTCCGGTAACCATCAATGAGTTTCTTACAATGCTCTGCTGGAATTGTAGACCATTCTTCTTTGGCAAACTGCTCCAGGTCCCTGATATTTGAAGGGTGTCTTCTCCAAACTGCCATTTTGAGATCTCTCCACAGGTGTTCTATGGGATTTAGGTCTGGATTCATCGCTGGCCACCTTAGAAGTCTCCAGTGCTTTCTCTCAAACCATTTTATAGCGCTTTTGGAAGTGTGTTTGGGTCATTGTCCTGCTGGAAGACCCATGACCTCTGAGGGAGACCCAGCTTTCTCACACTGGGCCCTACATTATGCTGCAAAATTTGTTGGTAGTCTTCAGACTTCATAATGCCATGCACACGGTCAAGCAGTCCAGTGCCAGAGGCAGCAAAGCAACCCCAAAACATCAGGGAACCTCCACCATGTTTGACTGTAGGGACCGTGTTCTTTTCTTTGAATGCCTCTTTTTTTTTCCTGTACACTCTATGTTGATGCTTTTTCCCAAAAAGCTCTACTTTTGTCTCATCTGACCAGAGAACATTCTTCCAAAACATTTTAGGCTTTCTCAGGTAAGTTTTGGCAAACTCCAGCCTGGCTTTTTTATGTCTCGGGGTAAGAAGTGGGGTCTTCCTGGGTATCCTACCATACAGTCCCTTTTCATTCAGACGTCGACGGATAGTACGGGTTGACACTGTTGTACCCTCGGACTGCAGGGCAGCTTGAACTTGCTTGGATGTTAGTCAAGGTTCTTTATCCACCATCCGCACAATCTTGCGTTGAAATCTCTCGTCAATTTTTATTTTCCGTCCACATCTAGGGAGGTTAGCCACAGTGCCATGGGCTTTAAACTTCTTGATGACACTGCGCACAGAAGACACAGGAACATTCAGGTCTTTGGAGATGGACTTGTAGCCTTGAGATTGCTCATGCTTCCTCATAATTTGGTTTCTCAAGTCCTCAGACAGTTCTTTGGTCTTCTTTCTTTTCTCCATGCTCAATGTGGTACACACAAGGACACAGGACAGAGGTTGAGTCAACTTTAATCCATGTTAACTAGCTGCAAGTGTGATTTAGTTATTGCCAACACCTGTTAGGTGCCACAAGTAAGTTACAGGTGCTGTTAATTACACGAATTAGAGAAGCATCACATGATTTTTCAAAGGGTGCCAATACTTTTGTCCACCCCCTTTTTTAGGTTTGGTGTGGAATTATATCCAATTTGGCTTTAGGACAATTCTTTTTGTGTTTTTTTCATTGAAGACAAATTAAATGAAGAGAATAATATCAAAGAATTTGTGATTGCAATCATTTTCAGGAAGAAACTGAGCATTTTCTGACAGAATTGCAGGGGTGCCAATACTTTTGGCCAGCACTGTAGATGGGCCAAACACCAGGGTCCATAAACAGTGTCTGTGGGTGATACCACTGCCTGTTCCGCTGTTGTGTGTACACGCGAATCCCCTGTCCACTACACAGGCGAAGATGGCTCCCACCCTGCACCTGTCATTGCACACTTGCAACCACAATCATCAGCAACCACGTCCACGTCCTTGTCCCAGCACAGCGTTCAGTTGTCCCTACCCCAGTCCTTGGAACGCAAGCGCAAAAACGCAGTCACCCACCTACAGGCCACAATGCTAAACTGCCACATTTCTTGACTGCTTGCACTGGAAATGTTGCGTTTTAGGTTTGTTTAAACAAAAGCTTTCCGCAACCTCATGGCAGTATCTGTCCTTTGAACTCGATCCCAAGCTGGCACTCTTTCTCCCGGTGTGCCGTTCGTGCCTTACACAAGCACGTGTCCTAGAACATTACCCTTGCCCTCACCAACACAGTTACTGGGAAGGTCCACTTAACCACGGACACGTGGACAAGTGCTTGTAGCCAGGAACGGTACATTTTACTGACAGCACACAGGATGAATATTGTGGAAGCTGGGACCCAGTTAGGCATTAGGATGGAACAGGTCCTCCAGACGCCAAGGATTGCGGGCCCTGGGTCAATCAGGATTGCCCCCACATTTTACAGCAGTTCCTGCTCCTCCTCTTCCTCTTCAGCCTCCATCTCTGAAACAACCACATCATTTGCAAGCTGGAACCACTGTAGCACTGCCTTGGCCAAGCGGCAACAGATTCTGCTGAAGATAATCTGCTTGCTTGACAAATTAATCACACACTGCTGCAGCATTGTTGAAAGCTACAACAGAGCAGGCAGATCGGTGGCTCTCACCGCTGATCCTTCAACCAGGCATGGCTGTGTGTGACAATGTCTGGAACCTGGTGGCGGCTTTGAAGCTTGATAACCTCGTACACATGCCATGCCTGGCCCATCTGCTCAACTTAGTGGTTCAGTGGTTTCTCAAAACCTACCCTGATCTGCCTGAGTGGCTTGTGAAATTAATCCCATTTCCAAAAGTCAGCTACAGCTTCCATCACCCTGGCAGTGCTTCAGCAGCATTTGCATCTACCAGCTCACCGACTGGTGTGTGATGTCACCACGCATTGGAACTCGACATTGCATTTGTTGGGAAGGATTTGAGAGCAGCAGAGGGCAGTTGTTGAGTACCAGCTTCAACATACCCATCGGTATTCTGGTCAGCGTCCGCACATACCAGCTGATGAGTGGACATGGATGTCTGACATCTGTGCCGTTTTCCAAAACTTTGAGGACTCCACCAAGATGGTGAGCGGCGATGATGCCATAATTAGCATCACCATCCCGCTTCTCTGCCTCCTGAAACATTCGCTGCTCACAATTATAAAACAGGCTTTGCAGGCGGAGCACATTGTGATTGAGCAAGGAACTATATATGGTGGTGCTACACAGCTTAGCCTCATCTCATCTCAATGTGGATTGAGTGATAATGAGGAGGAGGAGCAGGAGCTGGTTTCCTGCACTACAGATGGTACTACCCTCACCACATTAATACCGTCTATTCAGCGTGGATGGCCTAAAGAGGGGGATGAGAGGGAGGAGGAGGACCAGGAGGAGGAGGAGAACATGGACTGTCGTCTTCTTGGTGGAGGCAGGGAAGTCTTCGCTGTTGGCAATACAACAGTTCAGTAAAAAAAATGCATACACAACACCTTCAAACGGGCCCAAAAGCTGCCAAAACACATCAAATTAGGGGTAGACACCTGGTGGAAAGTGCCATGAATTGACCCAGAGTACAAGTACTATAATTATTATTACTATTACAGAGACATTTATTCCATGGAGCTTTACATGTCAAAAGGGGGCACCGACTGGTACAAGAGGAGAGAGGACCCTGCCCGTGAGGGCGCACAAACAATCTACAAGGGATGGGTGATGATACCGTAGGTCAGGGTACAGCTAGTCGTGCAGCGGTATGCTGGAGCGAGGGTTACCGCAGATTGAACGCTTGTCACAAGAACTGGCTCTTCAGCTTCCTTTTCAAGGTTTGCACGGTAGGCGACAGTCTGATGTGTTGGGGTACAGAGTTACACAGTAGTGGAGATGTACGGGACAAATCTTGTATGCGATCGTGACAAAAAGAGATAAGACCATGGGCTGTCCCAAGTCGAAGGTGTAGATGGAAAAGAGCCTGGGTCTTATAACTGAAGCTTAGGGGACACCGACACATAGGGGGTGAGATGAGGAGGTGGTGTGTGAGTGGGAGACACTGAATGTCCTGTCGGTTAGGTATGAAAAGATCCAAGACAGGGCCAAGTCTATGATGGCAAGAGTTGAGAGTCTGTAGTAAGAGGGTATGGTCTACTGTATCAAAGGCAGATGACAGGTCTAGGAGAAGGAAGACAGAGTAGTCTGACTTGGATTTGGCAGTTTGTAGGTCGTTGGTGACTTTAGTCAGGACACTTTCAGTGGAATGGTGAGGTCAGAAACCTGATTTTAAGTGGTCAAAGAAGGAGCAGGAGGAGAGGTGGGAGGACAGTTCAAAATAGACTTATTGATCCAGTAGTTTGGATGCATGGGGGAGAAGTGAGATGGGGTGATAGCTAAACATAGCATGGGTCAAGGGAGGGCTTTTGGAGGATGGGTGTGATCGAGGCATATTTGCTAGTGACAGGTAGAAGAGGGGGATCAGGCTTGGGATGAAGACTGTGGTATGGTTTGGAATGAGGTGGGATGGTATTAGGTCAAGTTCACAGGTGGTGAGATGTGATTTGGAAAATAAGGATGATCTTCCGTGATGGCGAAGAAGGAAGTTTTGGAGGAGGATAGTTTAGTCGTTATGAGAAGGGACTTTAAGCAAAAGCTTAGTCCTATTTTGTCAATCTTCTGCTTGAAGAATTAGGCTAAGTCTTCCGCTGAGATGAGAGGAGAGGAGAGGGAAGGGGAGCTGGTGGACAGAGGAGGGACTTGTAAGTACTGGATAGCTGTTTAGGATTGTGAGACATGTATGATATGAGAGATGAGAAGTAGGTTTTGTTTTGCTGCAGTGAGCAATTGTGTTGCATTTTGAAAGCTTCTGTTACTGGACTCCACTCCCTTTCTTTTGCAGTCACACAGCGGTATGCCTTGTAGATGAGGGGCAGGAAGAACATGTGCTCCAGTAGATGATAAGCACTGTATCAAGTGGCCTCTGCTCCTCATCCTCTACCTTAACATCACACACAGTACAGTCCTCTGAGGTGCCACCCCAATCACCATTGTTTTCACCCACGTCACAACTCTCCAACCAGCTAACTGACTCTGGGGAAGCACAGATGGATGAATCTGCAGAGTTGTTCACACATTCTATTCCTGGGCATCAGAGGTCTGATCCAAAACTTCATAGACTCAAGAGGGGGAAAGCATGTGTAGCGATTCCAAGCCCTTGTCACCAGACGTTAACCCCTGGGAGTGGGCATGGATGGGTTGGAGAAAGATAGACACAAATACACACCAGAACATGGAGAACTAAACTAATAGGAAACAGGGGTTGGAGAACTAAACTACTAAACAGCTAGGGTTGTAGAAGTAAACCACTACACACCAAGGGATGGAGAACTAAACCACTAGACACCAAGGTGTCACTAGACAGCAAGTGTTGTTATCCTCAAGGTGTGCAGGACAAACCTCTGTATCTAACACTTCCTCAAGTGCTTCTGCATCCCCCACCTCCTCTAGGGCCTCCACCTGCACCCCGAACCTCAGCCTTACTGAGACACATGTTCCAACAGTGCACAGAGTATCCCCCCACCTCCGTACTGCGCAGCCAGTTCTCACCGCAATCAGGCAGTGTTAAAATTAATATGCCTTGGAGATCGCAGTCATACAGCTGAAGAGTTGTGGACAGCTCTCCAGGCCGAGTCTGAGCAATGGCTGTCTCCACTGAACCTGGAGCAAGGGAAGGCCGTGTACGATAACGATGCAAACCCGGTGGCGACCCTACGCCGGGGCAACCTCAGACACGTGGCCTGTATGGCTCGCATCCTCAACCTGATGGTACAGCAATATCTCCGCCACTATCCCTGTCTGGATGCGCTGCTGCAGAAACCACGGTCTCTGCGTGCTCACTTAAAACTATAAAAATGAGCAGGATCTTTAGTATAAAAGCCAGACTACTAAACAACGAACAAACGCTTTCATAATGATAAGGGTCACCATCTCCTTAGCTTGCTGGTCTTTTCTATGGGAATGAGCTTGTCTCCAACCAGTCAGGAATATCCAGTGAATGGCATGCCACGGTTTGGTATTAGCACCCAGTACCAGAAGCAAAGCCATCCACAATTTCCGTACTTCAAGAATTTTATTTGGTAGACTGGCTGAGCAAACATTAGTTTCTCACAAAGGAGCTGAAGACACTGAGTGGCAGTAGGTGCAAGTTTCTCCAGCATGACCTGTTTGTTATTGTTAGATATCAGTGGGAGAACATAACTGGGCTTTGCCAAGGTGCCATATTGCATCTTATATTTTATAGACCCTGCACTTGCGGCTTTACATTTTACAGGATGGTGGGGAAGGAGACAGTAGGTTGTGGAGTTGCATTATCTCTGGAGGTGGCAGCGAGGCAATGGCAGGCTGTAAGCAGTCTTGAAGAGATGGGTTTTCAGGTTGTGTCTGAAGGATCCCAATGTGGTGGCTAATCGGACGTGTTGAGGCACAGAATTCCAGAGGATGGGGGATATTTTGTAGAATTATTGGAGGTGATTGGATGAGGAACGAAGGAGATCTGGGAGGAAAGAAGGAGATCTTGGGAGGACCAGAGATTTCGTAAGGTAATATATCGGGAGATTAGTTCAGAGATGTATGGAGAAGAAAGGTTATGGATGACTTTGTACATCAGTGTTAGTAGTTTGAACTGGATACGCTGGGCAATTGGGAGCCAGTGAAGGGATTTTATAGACTGCAATCTTATGGATTGCTGGAGCCAGTCCACAGTAAAAAAGCAGCCATAGAGTGTCCGGGAACCTTCCGGCTATGTGCCCACGATGCAGAAATGCTCAGGATTTTTTCCTGAGCGTTTCTGCATCTCCCTGGCAGAAAAAAGCGCATGCGGATTGTACATGCGTTTTCCTGCCAGGGACAAGCGCTTTCGAAGCGATTTTAGCATCACTTGGAAAGTGCTTGACAACTCGGTCACAGTATATAAATCCATGCAAACAGCATGGATTTATATAGTGTGACCCGAGAGAATGTCAAAAAATAAAAAATAAACCTATACTTACCTTCCGATGGCCCCTGCTGTTTTGCTGCGCTCCTGTCCTGGCTGCCGGCAGATCGCGGTACGCTGTACTGAAAGACCAGCCGTCACATGACTGTGACGTCACCGCAGGTCCTTCAGTCCTGCGCGATCTCTCGACAAGCACAGGGAAGGAGTCCGGGGGCCGTCGGAAGGTGAATATAATCTTTGTTTTTTATTTTATTCTTTTTTTACAGCTTTTAATGGTACCTGGGTGTGGAGGAGACTCTCCTCTCCTCCACACCCGGGTACCATCCGCACATTAGAACGCCAATTACGCAAGTACAGATGCAGTCTTGCGGAATTGGCGCATTCTAATGCAAGTCAATGGCGGTGAAAATGCAGTACTTCTGCAAAATAATTGGTAGTGCTTCTTTTTTTTACGCAATGATAATCCGCAGCAGAAATTTCCGCAGCATGTGCACAGCACATGCAGATTATCATTGGGGGACATGGCAGGCCTTCTACCATGCGTTTTTTAAGCGTTTCTGCAGCGTTTTTGCTGCTGCGGAAATGCTTAAAAAACGCATCGTGGGCACACAGCGTCCCACACATTTTTTTAGCTGCTTCTCAGCAGGGCTGCTTCTCAGCAGGGTTGGACGGGCCCACGAGAGAACCGGAGACTCTTCCAGTGGGCACTGGCTTCTCCTTCAGGAGAGTTCACAGTCCCAAGGTTGCGATAATGATAGAGGTCGAGATGATGATAGAGGCCACCATCTCCTTAGGTTGCTGCTGGTACTTTTCTACGGGAATCAGCTTGGCTCCAACCAACCTGGAATATTTCCAGTGAACTATGACACAACACCATGGTATTAGCAGTGCCCCCAGTCCCAGAAGCGAAGCCATTCACAATTTCCTTCTCAGGAATTTTATTTGGTAAACTGAGTAGCTGCCCAAATACATTAGTTTCTCACAAAGGAGCTGAAGATACTGAGTGGCAGTAGGTGCAAGTTTCTCCAGCATGTTAGATATCAGAGGGAGAGCAGAGAGGGCAGCACAGTTTCTCAGTGGTTAGCACTGAAGCCTTGCAGCGCTGGGGTCCAGGGTTCAAATCCCACCAAGGACAACATCTGCAAGGATTTTGAATGTTCTCCCCATGTTTGCATGGGTTTCCCCCTCAGTAAAAAAGCAGCCATAGAGTGTCCAGGCTTCTTCATCAGGAGAGTTCATGATAGCCATATTCTTTAGCTCGGTGAAAGGACTGGGAAAAAGTATCTAATCCAGGTGTCATTTCTCCCAGGGAGTCCTCTAATGCAGCTTGTTGCATAAGCAATGGCAGCCCATCCAACATCAGCTCCAACACTTCTCGGTGGTGCTTAGTCACAGAGAAAGATCTTTCTTTACGTCTTGAATTTAAACACAACAGAATTGAACGATTGCCAGATCTGCAATGCGTTTTGAGAAATAATGTGCATAAGCAAAGCCATGGTTTAGGCCACTGAAGGTCATTAAGCAAAACTCATACAGCTTTCCCACAGACTGAAAGAGGGGTATCAAGACTTCCAAGACAGCCAAGAGTTCCCTGTCCTCCCCAAGAGGATGACTGTCCATGTTCTCCTCCTCATCCTCCTCCTCCTCATTATCACCCAATCTGCATTGAGATGAGATGAGGCTGGGCTGCATAGTTCCTTGCTCCACCTGCAATGCCTCCTCTTTAACTGTGATCAGCGAAGGTTTCAGTAGACAGAGAGGTGGGATGGTGACGCTAATTATGGCATCATCGCCGCTCACCATCTTGGTGGAGTCCTCAAAATCTTGGAGGATGGCACAGATGTCAGACATCCATGCCCACTCGTCAGCTCTTATGTGCGGAGGCTAACTTGAATGCCGATGGGCGTGTTGAAGCTGGTTCTCAACAACTGCCCTCTGCTGCTCACAAATCCTTCCCAACATCTGCAACGTTGATTTCCAACATTTGGTGACATCGTACAACAGTCGGTGAGCTGAAAGCTGCAAATGCTGCTGAAGCACTGCCAGGGTGGCGGAAGCTATAGCTGACTTTCTGAAATGGGCACACACACGTTGTACTTTCACAAGCAGCTCAGGCAGATCTGGGTAAGTTTTGAGAAACCGCTGAAACACTAAGTTGAGCATATTTGGTGCTCTCTCATTACTAATGTGTACCCCTGTGTGGAGAACAATATGAGCACCGAAAAATTTAAAGATTAAATATAGCCTGCTTTATATACCACGGTACTAAGAAAACCAATTTCGGTTATATCTCGGGAACCACTGTGACAAAAATATCAGCACCAAAGAATTAATTTTACAAGAGTATAAACTTCTTCCACTACATCCAACCCTGTAGATGGAGACCCAATCAGGATTCTCCACATTTAAAAAATTAGTGGTAGACACCAGCAAAGTGGCATCAAATTTAATATAGTAGAAATTGTAGAATTAGGAACAACACATCTTCCCCTAAAGCCAAAGAACTGTTTACAGTTCCCTAAATTAGGGCCTAACACCACCAAAGTGGCATCAATTTGCTTGCCCATCACCTCTTCTTCTTCCATTTGTTCCTCATCGTCACTAACACCTTCACTAACAGTTTTTCTGGTATCGCCAACCCCTCTCGATCGCAGTCAACCACCCTCCCTTGGCAACCTGAGATGTCCCCCAGTGTATGACGTTAGTAACAGAAGAAAGTATTTTTTTAGTGTGGATGAGGCCTGTATAACATAGGAGATATGCTACGAACAATTTCAAACTGAGATGGCCCCTACTGTATCACATTAGTAACAGAAGAAAGTATTTTTTATTGTGGCTGAGGCATGTATAACATGAGAGATTTTCTCCAAACTAATTCAAACTGATATATCCCCTGCGGTATAACGTTAGGAATCTAAAAAAGTCTTTTTTGACTGTGGATGAGGCCTGTATAACATAGAATATATGCTCCAAGATATTTCAAACTCAGATCTAGACTGCTGTATCACGTTAGTCACAGTAAAAAAATAGATTTATTTACTCTGCATAAGCTCTGCATACAGCTGAATTTCACCACCACTAAAATAGGATGTGGCTTTTAGCAAAGTGTATCATGTTTGCCACACAAAAAAATCTTTGGTGGACTCTGCCTAGCAAGACAAAAATCAATTTTTTTACTCTGAAAACAGCTGAAGTTCACCGCCACTAACATAGTAGCGTATAGCAGAGTGTATAATGTTTGGCATGCAAAAAAATCTTTGGTGGACTGTGGCTAGCAACAGAAAAAATCTATTTTTTTACTCTGAAAACAGCTGAATTTCACCCACCAAAAAATGACAAACTGGGCTAACACAGCTTGCACTATCACATTAGCGAATGAAAAAATAAATGTTTTTGTACTCTGCACTCAGAAGCTCTGCACTGACAAGCTCTGCAGATAGCTGAATTTCAACCCCACAATATCAAAAAGTGGCCTACAAGGGCTTGCTTGCTTATTAGCAAGTGCAAAAATAAGATTGAAGGTATACTCCTGCATGGAGCACAGACACTACAACCAGTGCTCAACAATGTTTTATGCCATAGGCCCTGCTCTTTCTGTCAGAATATCAGTAATTGCACAAAAACAAAAAAAAGTGCTGCAAGGTCGATTGAACAGGTACAAGACTTATCTACACTATCTCACTTCCACAGAAGCGTCTATTATCTAGCCAATATCTCTCATTACACAGGAGCTGGGTGCAGGAGCACCATCTAACACGAGTGACATGCATAAAATGGTGCTCAGAGAACATGGCCACTTTTTATATGGAGAGGACATGTGATTTCAGCAGCCAATTGCAGAAGCCTTTGTGTCTGGGACATTATGGATGCTTCCTGCGCTCTGATTGTCTAGCCGCTTGGCTGATTGGCTTTCCTGACTTAATGTTACTGCCTACATGAAAAAAAAAAAAACAGCGTGCTGCTGATCTGACCTGTTATGAGCTATCACCAGCCCTCCCACCATGTCCCCCCGCTCATCATACTCAAGTACTATGCTAGCAAAACTGTTAAAAACGCTGTAGTTGCCCTGCAATCACGTAACAAATTTTGATCGACTTTCCGATCACGCATCCGAATGTGCCACATTCGTGTCGAACTTAAGTTTGGAGATTGAATTTCGAACATATTCGCTCATCACTAAATATTACCTTTCTTATCTGAAATTCGTGTACAGGTGAGCTTGTGGCAGTATGGATAGCGTATTACATGGATCTTGACAGGGATTATTGCCTTTTATCCCTTGCTGCTACAACCAAGCAAAAAAAAGAAACAAAAAGTGTATTCTATTCCCTATTAATACCTCTGTTAGCTGCTTTTAGAATAGGGACAGGGACCTCCTAGTCTGGTCTAGCGTCACCCTGTCTCAACTAACGTCCCTATATAGCCTTCTCAGCTATCGCCGCTCGCGTGCCTCACCCTATTTTCCCTGGCGTATGTCTACGGCTAAGGATGGAAGGAGATGAGTACTAGTCAACCTCCACTAAAACTCTAAAGAAAAGACAACAAGGGTAGACAAACAGGGGAAAATGGCTTAGGATTAGATGAACTCCAAATGTGCACATGGCCTCAAGCTCCAGAGAGGACGAGGTACTGCTCCTGCTAAGCTCCACAAGTAAAAATGAATATAGCCGGCGAAGCACCAGGTATATATACAGTACACTGAGGCCAGAGAGCTAATTA
Organism: Phyllobates terribilis; assembly: GCF_046119375.1. Taxonomy (NCBI): domain Eukaryota; kingdom Metazoa; phylum Chordata; class Amphibia; order Anura; family Dendrobatidae; genus Phyllobates; species Phyllobates terribilis. The sequence goes on from NW_027362762.1 coordinate 643,559,961, forward strand.
GCAAGAGAGAGGTAGCCGCTCAGTCCTAAAGACAGCCTCCTATCTAAGCATCTGTCTGCAATGCCTGCCAAACATAGAGATCTTCTGCAACCCGCTGCAGGGCGACTGTCTGTCACCTCTGACACACCTGTGACAGTATTGTCTTATAATGCGTGCTGCTGCAAAAAAAAAAATCTATTCTATTCCCTTTTTTATTGGACAATATTACTTCTTTTATCTGCAATTCATGTATGGGTGAGCTATAGCAGTACGGATAGGGTATTACAGGCATCTAGTCAGGGATTATTACCTTATACTCCCTGCTGCAAAAAAAATCTATTCTATTCCCTATTGATACCTCTGTTAGCTGCATCTACAATAGGGAGAGGTGCAAGGTATCATCAGCTGGAAGTGAGTGTTCATTCTGGTCTCATACATCTCCTGCACAGTCCATAACTAGATTGATTTTTTTCCATACACTCATTGACAGATTCATAATTTTTACGGTGATCTGTACTCATAAATGAATCAAAGTTTACAGAAATGTAACATAGTTGACAGATCTTCATCGAACTTGACAGAAATCTTCCAAATTTTACCGAAATTAATCAAAGTTAACAAAATTTACTGATTTAATGAGTTGATTCACAGTTTCTCTGCAGCTTTGGTATGTAAAAGGCAGTGGTGGGAGACTTGATGCTACTGGAGCTGGAATTACCATTTCAGAACTCTCCAGTGCTTTGATTCCATCCATTTCTGGGTGCTTCTTGAAGTATGTTTGGGGTTATTGTCCTGCTGGAAAACCCATGACCTAGGATGCAAACCAAGATTTCTGACACTGGGCACTACATTGCGACCCAAAATCCTTTGGGAATCTTCACATTTCATGATGCCTTGCACTCAGTCAAGGCATCCTGTGCTAGAAGAAACAAAACAACTCCTAAATATCTTTGAACCTCCACCATATTTGACTATAAGTACAGTGCTCTTTTATTTGTAGACCTCATTCCATTTACAATAAGCAGTTGAATTATGTGGTTTACCAAAAAGCACTCTGTAAATTGTGAGGGCCGTCTGCTGGACATCCAAATTTCAAACTTTACAGAATATATACGAAAAAGAAAATGTGACCACCTCAGATGAATACGTTATATTGCTTATAAATCCAAAAGAACATATGAGGGCCTATAAGGTGCAATACTTCAATTCAATATAATCCAAACACAACAAGGAAGTATAGATGCAATAAAATACAAATTTTATTCAAAAACGTTAAAAAGACATCAAATAAAAGTTCAAGGGAGGAGAGGTAAAAATAGAAGACACCCACAGTGACAACAGGTATATATACTATAATCATGTGGACATAATGACAGCTCCAGTCATGTAAGCAATAGTAAGGCAGCGGGATATGTAAAGTGACCAGTGCATAGTGCATATAAGAAATAATTACCACTTTTCTAAAGCTGACAAATAAGCATACATGAAGGAAGCACAATAGTCTATCACATGTGAATTATCTATAATAGAAAATATATAGGATTCAAGAAATAAAGCTTCAAAAATCAAAAAAGCCCTCAATATTGTAAGATACAAGGACAGTGTCCCTGGCACGATTAACAATTGCAGCTGTCAGTCAGCAAGAAGTCACAGAGGAATGAGGGACAAGTCAAAGGGATATAAGAGACTGAAGCAATACAACCTGTGTCACTGCTGGGACCAGACAACCCCAACGCACGTTTCACGTTTCGCTTCTTCGGGGGGAAGGAGGTACATAGAAGTCTCAGGTGCCTTCTTATATAGCGCTACACAAGTGTGCACGTGTGGTGATGGCGGCGCTACCGGAAGTCAGAGCAGGGAAGAAGCCAGAAGCATCGGCGCTCCACGTCACCCATCTCCGCCCACTGCCCGACGCGTCAGAGCGGATGGAGGAGAGAGACGACGCCAAGGAGCACGTAGCTAGGCAACCAGCCCCATCCGCAAACCGGAAGCGCACTCCACATAAGGAGGACAAAAGGGCAGACACAGGCAGCGACGTGTACGGGCACTGAGAGGTAGGAGGAGGAAGTAAGAGAGTGAGAATATGTCAGTAGAAATTACTGCATATGAGAAAGTAAAAGGGATAAGAGTAAATTATAACCATAAGATGGAATAACAAGTATATATGTTGTAAGAGGAAGGAAAAGGGTGATAATATGTCAGTAAGAACTACTAAGTACGAGAATGTATAAAAAATAATAAGAATAAAATATAAATTATAAACGTATGATGAAGTCACAAGTATATATAGAAAGGACAAAAGGGAAAAGTAATAATAATGGAACAAGGGGAGAAAGAAAAAAGAAAAATGGAAGTGAATACCCACTGCAATTTAATAAGTGAATAAAAGCTGAGAAAAAAATAATTCTCAAATTAGTGTACAGCCAGCTAGCCATTAGTCACAGGTGAAAGAGTAATGAAGGAGAGCCAGAACCAATATTAGAATAAATATACAAGCCAAAGCAAGAGAATAGTGCCTCTGAAAGCGACAGCAAGGTGTGAAATGCAATAAGATTCCCTATTCCCTATTGATACCACTATTAGCTACATTTACAATAGCGACAGGTGCTATGTGGAAAAATTCCTCCATAGCTTGGTGCTGCCACGTACCCCAAAAGAAATCTTTGGGGCCAGTTAAAATCAATTTTTTATTGGACAATATTACTTCTTTTATCTGCAATTCATGTATGGGTGAGCTATAGCAGTAGGGATAGGGTATTACAGGCATCTAGTCAGGGATTATTACCTTATACTCCCTGCTGCAAAAAAAATCTATTCTATTCCCTATTGATACCTCTGTTAGCTGCATCTACAATAGGGAGAGGTGCAAGGTATCATCAGCTGGAAGTGAGTGTTCATTCTGGTCTCATACATCTCCTGCACAGTCCATAACTAGATTGATTTTTTTCCATACACTCATTGACAGATTCATAATTTTTACGGTGATCTGTACTCATAAATGAATCAAAGTTTACAGAAATGTAACATAGTTGACAGATCTTCATCGAACTTGACAGAAATTTTCCAAATTTTACCGAAATTAATCAAAGTTAACAAAATTTACTGATTTAATGAGTTGATTCACAGTTTCTCTGCAGCTTTGGTATGTAAAAGGCAGTGGTGGGAGACTTGATGCTACTGGAGCTGGAATTACCATTTCAGAACTCTCCAGTGCTTTGATTCCATCCATTTCTGGGTGCTTCTTGAAGTATGTTTGGGGTTATTGTCCTGCTGGAAAACCCATGACCTAGGATGCAAACCAAGATTTCTGACACTGGGCACTACATTGCGACCCAAAATCCTTTGGGAATCTTCACATTTCATGATGCCTTGCACACAGTCAAGGCATCCTGTGCTAGAAGAAACAAAACAACTCCTAAATATCTTTGAACCTCCACCATATTTGACTATAAGTACAGTGCTCTTTTATTTGTAGACCTCATTCCATTTACAATAAGCAGTTGAATTATGTGGTTTACCAAAAAGCACTCTGTAAATTGTGAGGGCCGTCTGCTGGACATCCAAATTTCAAACTTTACAGAATATATACGAAAAAGAAAATGTGACCACCTCAGATGAATACGTTATATTGCTGTAGCAATATACGGCTATGCAAAGCATTGCTGGCTGACGGTCTTCTAACAATAGTGAGGGCTGACTGCTGGCCCTCTAACAATAGTAAGGGTCGCTTGATGGCCCTCTAATGATAGTAAGGGCCGCCTGATGGTCCTGTAAAAATAGGCTTTGTGACTTTCAGTGTCCCTCCTTGATAAATGAAACAGGATATGTCTGATCATGTCTCACACAGCAAATGGCTAGATAAGGTAGTAAAATGTTAAAATTACATTTACTGGTGAATGTATTTTTCACCGTTAAAAGCAATGCGAAAGTGTACATTATACGGGTTGAGCGCCTGAGCATTACGATTTACTCAACCTGAGTTTTGAGTACCCGAGCATTTTCATGCTCGCTCATCACTAATTCCAACCTTTTTTGAGCAAGATAAGAGAAAAGTACTGTAAAAAAAATGTTACCAAAACCAATGTCAGCATATTAATACAGTGGAAAAACCAAGAGGGTTCCAGCATCTGCCAATGATTAGAAGTTTAAAACATGACTTTTAATGAAAAAAGCTTAAAATTAAAAAAGTTATTTTTCAAAAACATGTCAATAAAGTGGGAGAAGGGGAAGTGGTGACATGGGGGAGGGAGATAAAAAGGACACAGGTGTACACATTTCAAGCTGTGAAGCTCTTAGTCCTGACAATGAATGTGCCCAAATGGACTGAATTTATAGCAAACAGGAAAAGGAGATTAGCAGCTGGAGCACATGATTATTTCAGGTGTATTTCAGGTGTGTGCTGTAGATGAGTGGTGTGAAGGTGAAAATAGGCTGTGAGACAATGTTTGGAAGTAATCCCTTGCCATGGCAGGTAGTGTAGCCAGTGTGAACATTGCCCTATATGTCCAAACATAAAATAATGGTATAAAAGATGTCTAAATCTAGATATAGTCTTATTGTATAAGGGCTCTTTCACACGTCAGTGTGTTCGCTACATGTGGTGACAGTTTCCACACGTACAGGAGACAGTGACATACGCAGACCAATTCAGTTAGCGCACATGTCAGTGTGTTTCCATGGACCGTGTGTCCGTATGCTCCACACGTAGACATATCCTTTTTTTACACACTGCATGTTCCGCAAAATGTCTCATGCTGAACACACACGGATGACAACCGTGTGTCATCAGTGTGACAAGTACCGTCGCCTGGAAATTAGTGTACAGTTAGCACTGACGCTGAGGACTCAGGGAGAATGAGCTGCTAGAGGGGGCTCTGCACTGAGCAGAGCTCATTGAGTGACAGGACACTGCTCCTGAGCTCAGCGCAGCTCCGGGGCCCATTCGCTAGAGCAGCTCATTCTCCCTGGCTCCTCGGCATGAGCGGTTAGAGGATTATAGCAGGGGACTCTCTGGACAGGTGAGTACAAGGATTTTATTATTTTATTCTTATTTTTACAAATGGACTCTGCGGAAGCAGACTACTACTCCCAACATTGTCCCTTGCTCATGCTGATCACAGCGCAAGCAGGGGACAATGATGAGGGCAGCGTTCAGCACCCCACCTTGGGAACAGTACCAACTGTACACTGATTCTCAGGCAGCAGTACGTGTGATCCTGATGTGGCACACATATGCCACACAGGTGCACACGGACATGAATATCTCTGGTACTGCTTTTTACGGTACCGGAAATATCCGGACGTGTAAAACCAGCCTCAGAGAATAGACCGAAAATCTAACAAAAGGCTTCAGAAATTATTTGGTCACTACAGTAAGATATTTGCTTGGAAATATTTATGGAGGATCAATTATTTTGTGTGGATATGATTGCTACATTGCAAAGAACCCTGCATGTCTGAATAAGACTCAAGGAGATACACTATGTTGGAAGTAAACAACATTAGAAACCAATTCTTATATGAAGAACTACAAACTTCATCGATTCCAATTTTAGAGAACCATGTGCTGTGTGCAGTATTATATAGTTTGTATATAGAAAAATAAAAAATTCTATGTGGTGCACAAACATTTCAAGTGTGACATTTTAATATGGAATAAAACTGTATGAGTAGTTGTAATATAGCAAATAAAGACGTTGTTTATACTGAGGAAAAGGTTGTTTCATTTGGATATAATTGCAACGTAGCAAGGAACTCTACATGTCTGAATAGGACTCAAAAATATGCGCTGCTTTGGGAGTAGACAACATCAAAAACCAATACCATATGATAGACTACAAACCTCATTGATTCAATTTTTAGAGCATCATATGTCATTGTATAGTATTGTATACTGTAGCTTATATATAGAAAAATAAAAAAATCTGTGTGGTGCACAAACACTCTAAGTGTGGCATTTTGGGATGTAATGAAACTATATGAGTGGTTATAGCATACCAAGTAAAGACGTCGTTTATATTGAGGAAAATATATTTGTTCTATGTCAGTTATTTCATATGGATATAATTGCTGCATTGCAAAAAAATCCTACATGTCTAAATAAGACAAACCTACAAGAAGCAAAATGAACAAAACCCTGCTGTAAATAAATAAAAAGCAAGTGCATTTAAATAAAATAGGGTTCTTAGCAACACTGTTTTTGATCAAAAATAGTATATAAGCCATCCCACCATTGACTAGGTGAACCTGTTCGGGACGGTCCTACACTGTCTAATATTAAAAACCTTACCATGTGTCAAAGTTGACCTCAATGTGTGAATAAGGGCCGACAGAGGACTGAGTCCCAAATTGTGAACACCAGGCTAGGGAAGCTTTAAATATATTATCCAGCTCTAGGAAGGGAGGCCACACCCAAGTTTGCACAGAATGCAAAAAATACAAAGGAAAAACACAAAATTTTAGCTGAATGTCGGAATAAGACTCAGGAAAATATGTTACGTTGGGAGTAGATGTAACACAGGTGCCGGAATGCAACGCACAGAGACCACGAGGCGGGAACAGTCAGGGGTTGATTATATGTTTAACAATTATTTTAAAAGGGGGGGTTAGTAACAATGATAATAACAGTAACTTGAATTACCAAAAGCAACCTTTCAGAAAGTGACAATAAAGTTCTTTTCTGTAATGCGGTGCACCCAGTCGTAGGAGCCACGACGTGAATTCTCTGTTTCTCTATATGGCTGGAAATGACGGCCCTGCTCACTCGCGCTGTTCCTCCATTTCTGCTGGCGTGCCTCTCCTGTCGCAGTCTTCTCTCAGCTCTTCTTGGCTTGACCATCGGTGGTAAGCTCTCAGGCTTGGGGCAAGGGGGTCCAGGCCTCAGCTCTTGACAGGCGACTTCGGGTCCCAGGATCTTAATCAAAGCAGAGAGCGGGTCCTGGCTCTGGCCAACATGCGCAGAACTCGGGGCACTTCTTTGAGTGGTCCGGACCTTATGAGGCGGCATCCGGCACTTAGGTGATGCAAGCCTCCTGCTGAGGCCTGTCACAGTACACAGTACCTCTGGAGCACATCTCCTCTGCTCTGCAGCTTAGCACCAAATCACCCTGTGGCTTGACGTGCTGGGCTTTTATATCCAGGAAATCCTTCCTTTAGGTCACCTGATCAGATCCGGCATCTGAATTTATTCCCCCTTCAAATCTTCTAGCGCAACTTGGTTCCGCTTAATTTTGCCTGACCAGCAGATGGCAGTCTCTCCTCACCACTGGCACATCATGCAAGAGTTCTCCTGATGTTTCATTGCCTTCTATATTCCTCACCCCATTTTGCTCGTCAGTCCTCGGGCGAGTGGACATCTTGAGGGATTGATGTCTCTTCACAGGCAGTGCAAGTTCAGCCAAGAGTTGAGAACACTCATCCTAGGCATACCGGTTAGGAGGAATTCCGGCATTGGCCCATGCAGTCCTGCGGGTCTCCTCTTGCAGAGGTGGCTCTGGAGTTCCCGAAGAATTAGTCACTGGGGATTGCAAATCGCTTCCCGGTTCATTCTTTGTCCCACTTGAGAGTGGCATCGGCAGTTACGGCAAACTCAACGGTACTGTTGTCCATCCTTCCTCATCCTCTTAGGCCCCTCTTTGTGGCACTTCAACCACTTCTGTTGGAGCCTCAGCCCCGTTACTGTCCTCCGCTTCAGAAGAGAAGGGCCGCAGCATATTTCGGTGCAACACTCTAGGTGTTGCGGTGTCATCTCCCTTGGGTCTGACCTCGTAGACCGGGTTATCTGGATGGACCTTCCTCACTACTCGATAAGGTACTGCCTCCCAATAGTGATCAAGCTTGCTCCCAGACCACTTGACCTGCACTAGCACATGGTCCCCTGGCTGGAGTTGTCCACCCGAGGTAGGGGACTGACTTGAATGTTCCACTTGCCGAAACTTATGCTCAACTATTCTTCTCACTGCGTGAAGTCGGCGTTGGTGCTTCCGAATCCAGTAACTTGGGCTACTGCCCGGACAGGGGTCTTCTGAGTCCAACTCCAGTTCAGTGATCTCTCGTCCATTCCACCCAAACAGCAGCATGAAGGGAGTGTGACTCAATTATTATACACCCACACCAACTCAAACACAAATTCAGGCCACTTCATCTTTGTGTCCTTTTCCAGGGTTCGCAACATTTGCAACAGGGTTCGGTTAAAGCGCTCGCAGGCTCCTTTCCCCTTGGGATGATACGGCATCATTCGGGATTTATTGATTCCATAGATATGATACAATTCATTCATCACTCATCCCTGGAAGCAGGCCTCCTGGTCTGAGTGCATTCGCTTCATGCACCCATATATTCAGAAGAAGTCCTGACAGATGGCCCTAGCTGCAGCTTCCGTTGCCTGGTCTCGGGTGGGGGTCACCACCGCGAACTTGGTGAAGTGATCAGTCTTCATCAAGCAATACCCGTAGCCATTGTATGAAGTTCCAATCATCAGGTAGTCAATCATCAGGACCTCCAAGGGCACAGAAGTTCGGATGGACTGAATAGGAGCTCTCAATTCGAGGGGTTTATTTAGCTCACATCAGCAACATTTTTGACAGACTCCTTCATCTTCTTGCCGCAGTTGGGGCCAATACACCATCCATTGTAACGACCAAAAGGTCTTCTCCACACCAAAGTGGAAACCCCTCTCATGAGCTTCCTTAGCTAGTTGCACTACTAGCACTTCTGGAATCACCACTTGCCAGGTAATATCGAACTCTGAGGTAGTTGTATCCTTTGGCGCATCAGGCCATCTTTCAGGAAGAGCCTTTCCCACTGGCCAAGATTTGGAGGGTAGTTGGGAGTGAAGCAGCCCTGGCCTCCTCATCAGATCTTTGCCCCAGGGCAACCCGTTTTCTCAGTTTTGATAGTTCTCGGTCTAACTGTTGCAGATGTACACGCTCGTCTCTTGAGCAGCCCAGCATCTGGGTGGGTCTGGGCTCTTCTTCAGACTCCTGGGTGGCTATCACAGCAGCGCAAAACTGTCTGAAATCTGGGACCTCGTCACCTTCAAATTCTTCGTCTATGTCTCTTTTTCACCCAGCTTGGGTGACTCTTGACAGTGCATTTGCATGTGTGTTCAGGGCCTTAGACCGATAGGAAATCATGTACTGATATTTGGACATCCTTGCGACCCACCGCTGTTCTAACGCACCCAGCTTCGCATTCTCTAAGTGGGCCAAGGGGTTGTTGTCTGTTCGCACGTCCACTTCTGATCCCGACAAGTACTCCACCAATTTCTCAGTCATGGCCCATACCAGTGCCAGTAACTCCAGTTTGAACGAACTGCAGTTGTCTGGATTCTTCTCTGAGTCCCGCCGTGACCGACTGGCCTACCTGATCACCCACTCTCTTCCTTCTTATACTTGAGCCAATACTGCTCCCAGCCCATACAAGCTCCCATCAGTGTACAACACAAAGGGCTGTGAAAAGTCAGTATAGGCCAGGATTGGGGCATCCGTTAGTGCCATCTTCAATTCTCGGAATGCTTCCTCTTGTCATGAGCCCCACTGAATAGGTTAATGCTTGGGTCCCCCTGCTGTTCCTCTCAGCAACTCATTGAGCAGTACTGCAATCTTAGCGAAGTCTTTTATGAATCTGCGGTAGTATCCGTTGAGCCCCTGGAATGTCCACAGTTCTCTCAGGTTGGTAGGTGTGGGCCACTTCTAAACTGCAGCTACTTTCTCTGTGGTGGGGTGCACTACTGCACTGGACAGATATTCAATCTCCCGCCTAAATAGGTGATATTTGCTACGCTTGATTTTTAACTCGTGTCTTTGAGGCTGCTCCAACACTTGCTCTAGTTGGCGGAGGTGAACTTCAAACGTGCGGAATAAATAATTATATCATCCAAGTATATCAAAAAATCTACCTGAGGAAGATAGCTTCTGCTATCGAAACGCGTTGTGGCGTTAGAGAGTGTACTAAACAATAAAAGGTTTGTGTGTTATAACCTAATCCCCTGTCTAGTTGTTCTAGCGCTTCACTAACACCGCACAATTCCTTCTTTCTTGAAGTATATCAAAGTGGCTTTGAAGTTGAGATCCCCCAAGCAACTTTCCATCGGCCGCTGAAAGGTCCCTGGCGCATTTGTGACACCCCAGGGGTCTGGTTGCCACAGTGATAGAGATATTACGTCTGAGAGCAGGTGGGAGGTCCTTTGGTCAGGGATCCTGTGCATGCCACACCTCCTGCCCAGTCTTGGGAGGGGAAGGACTTCCCCTATATAAACCCGGGGCTGAGGCAGAGTTAGTGAGAAAGAAGACAGAACAAGAGTAGAGAAGAGAAACAGTCACAGGAAGAAACATCAGGAGCTCTGTGGGGAGCAGTGTTACAACGAGTCAGGGGCTGGCAGCTACAGAGCTCGCCCTGACTGAGAAGATTTCTTACCGGACCCGGAGTCCGAGGCTGTGGGGACTAACTCCTACCCAGCAGCAGAAACCGTCCGGCAGAGGATTTCAGGTCCTCTGGCCCAGAAGCCCGAAGGCACGGTCACACGCGTGGGACCAGCACCGCCATCGTGGAGCGGAAGCCATTAGAAGGCCCCGAGTCACCGGCCATACGGGTGAGCACCACACGGTACACTCAGGGACGTGGGCTACTTATTCCCGCCTCTAGCAAGGTAGCCAGAAGAGTACAGTTAGTTGGGAAGGCCTACAACTCCGCCTGGCCAGGGGAGATCCCATCTGCTCAAGGACTGACCAGGCCCCTATCACTAGCAAGTACTCCGGGAGGGTCTATCTTTGTCACCAGTAAAGACCCTGAACTACACCGCACCGTCTCTGAGTGGTTCCTGCTACCCCCATCATCCACGTCGGCTGCCCTGAGGCCATACCCCTCCCGTTGGGGGTTATACCATCCACGCTGCACCATCCTTCCACCGGCCTCAGCGGTCTGCCCTGCAGCGGCAGCTCCATAGCTGCATTCAACGGGTGGCGTAGTCACCAACCATCTACTGCTAGTACATCGCCGCTCAGTTTGACTCCCTGGGCGCGGACCGGGTCGCCGCCACGAGACTACAACCCTCAAGAGATCCGGCTCCGGGTAAGCTCCCGCGTGCGCAACGCAGCGCGACACAGGCCCAGGGGCGCGTCACATTTGTCAGTCCAAACGGCATCCGGTTGAACTCGAACAATAGGGAGGACAAAGGCTGTCTTCGGACGGTCCTTCTCAGCTACTGGGACTTGCCAATAGCCACTAGTTAGGTTTAGGGAAGAGAAGAATTTGGCGCTCCCCAATGCAGATAGGGACTCTTTGATTCTAGGTTAGCGATAGAAGTCTCGCACAGTACATGCATTAAGCCTTTGGTAGTCCACACAAAACCTCAGGGTACCGTCCTTCTTCTGAACCAACATGATAGGGACTCTAGCTCTAGCGGATCATGCCATTCCGCAACATGAGGGACAACAGTCCTTTCATCTCCTGATACATTTGAGATGGGATCTGCCGATACCTTTCTCAAATGGGAGCAGTAGTTCCTGTGGTGCTGAATAGCCTGGGTGCACCCAAAGTCATCTTCATGCTGTGCAAACACCCCCTGATACCGCTGTATTAGTTGCTCAACCTGTCTGACTTGGCTCGCGGATAACTCAGTAAGGTTAGCCTCCATCTGTTCTAAAAGATGACGTCCAGCCAGTGGTTCTTTTCCATTCTCTTGACTGTTGAGCGACACCTTTAGGGTCCATGGTTTACCTTTCACAGGTGTCAATCCTATAGCATGAGCTCTGGTGAGATCTGCTGGCATTATACAAACTCGAGCCACCTCTTGTCAGGGCAACAACTGTAGACTTGCTCCACTTAGATTGATGCAGTGCACAGGTACCTGCCCCTGCCGCACGGTGGCTAGGGTGTGTGAGCGAAATATGCTCTCTTCTATGCCTTCCGAACTCCAAATATTAAAATTATATTTTCGAGATCTCGAGGAAATCAATACAGCACAGCCTTATATGGTGTACTAGAAAAGACTTCTGCTTTATTAACATATGTGGCACTTTAAATAGAGTCAGAGACAAAGGAATAGTTCCCTCTGACCTATGAACCAATAGTAGCTTTAGGGGAGTGAACAGTACTGTGAAACCTCACTGCCCATCAGTGTTACCTGATGACCATTACATAAGAGTGAAGACAAAATGGATACCACAGACAAACAAGATGGATTCTTTTCTCTCACATTTCCCCCCTTTTGTGTCCAATTATGGCATCTCAGTAGGTATATAGGAGCGCGCTAGTCACGTCCTCGGGACTTTCCTACCTGCTTCCCTACCTAAATACCTATAATTGTATCACAACAATGGATCTTTTCTTGTCTGGGATCCATAGTATACAATCAGCGGTTCTGTGACACGGTTTTCCTTACATTTAAACCTGAGTAACTTAGGTGTAACATAGATCAGCGCTTTTACGGCTACATATATCAACAAGCAGAATAATAATAATTGCATACATGTATGTATAAACCCTGAGAGCACCCACCTAGACCCTTGAACCAATTGGTGGGATTCAGGAAAGAGAATGTTTCTGCCCACCAGGAGTCCTTGCTTGCGTCATGTTCCTGTAACCACTTATCCCTTATTTCTGTTATCTTATGTATATCAGTCCTGACCTGGAGATTTCCCATAATGTCAATGTAATGACAACATGCAGGACCGATGATCTGACACATCCCTCCTTCCTTAGTGGTCAGGTAGTCCAGCACTATGGTGTGTTGGTTAGTGGCTACAATCAGCTGCTTAAGTATTATATTAGATGCATTCAGGACATCAAGCACCTGGAAGATCTGGTCATCTAGATGATCAGTCGCCTTTACCAGCTTATTCCACATCTGCGTTATGGATGGGTAAATTAATAAGCTGCTCACAATCTTATTTGCCACCCCAATTTCTACAAGATGAGGTTTACCATTGGGTCTGGGATTGTTGTCTGCAGCTCGTCTGTACAGTGTGTGTAGAGGGATTGCTTTAACATTTACTCTGGTGTGAGGCACTATAAAGGTTTATGGGGTCAGGAAGGCCAGTGTGCAGACCCCTGTGAAGTTATTAGGTAACCACTTGTAGGCCTGATGTCCACATACAATGTACAAGCTCTCTGGTGCTGCCATAACAGTGTTATTGAATAGACTAGCAATCCATTTAGACAACAAGGTGGAGCTTAATATGTCCATCATTTCTTCCTGATACCGAGTGTCATTTGACATAATACCTGATATCATTCTTTCCAAGGTGACACTTACACAGTGAAGCTCAGGATCGACCGCTACACACTGTGTGATGTCGGTAGCAGACCCATTACACTCAGAATACTTAGCTGTAGAGAAAGCGACATCTCTTGATCTTATCTGGATGCAGCTGAAAGAGGTGAAGTTCAGATAACAGGAGAGGTCAACACAACTAGAAGCCGAAGGCATTCATGTCTGTCTTAGAGGTGGACCACTCCTGTTGAACAACAACCATGGCTCAGTCACCCATGCAGCTACAGGCAAACCTACAGCTCTCTCTTTCCTATTGTTATCTAGCTTAGTGGGAAAAGTGCGGTTACTCAAATAGAACATTTCTTTCAAAGTCACTGGAATGGCTAAATAAGGCATAGTATTAGAGCTCACAAGACTGTGAGTGCAAATCCAACAGTCTTTTGGTAATGTACTCGTGTCCATGTCTTTTAAAAGTACTTGGTGATGTCTAATGAATTTATTATTCCAGTCATCATTCAGAACCCCATTTAATGTCTTTGCTAGAGGCAATGCCACCACTATCCCCATTAGTACTGGCAAAAAGGTCATCATTCTGCTGGTGGAGTGACTCGTTTACAGTGGCTGGCGTGTATCCAAGTGGATTTTCCCTCAAGCTTCACCGAAGTTGCTGTGTCAGAAGAACTTGGAATGTCCCATCAAATCTTGGATCAAGGCTTTTTCTAACGTGTCTTTTTAGGACCACCCAGTCTCCAGGCTTGAGATCCTGTGTTCCAGACACTGATTCAGGGTCTGGAATGGAAGAATACACCAGTTTATGCACACTGTTTAGGCGATTATGCAAGGCTTGCACATAGCTAGTCAGGCTGTCATTCTGCATCTGAAGTGACTGTGGGAAATATAACCCTGTTCTAGGTACTGAACCAAAAAGTATCTCATATGGAGAGAAACCTGTTCTTCTACCTGGAGTGTACCTTATTGAGAAAAGAGCTAGAGGCAAGCATTCGGTCCATGGTTTGCGGTTTCCTCTTTTGCCTTCTGAATCTTTAACTTTAATGTCCCATTCAGTCTTTCTACCTTCCCACTACTCTGTGGATGGTAAGGTGTGTGTAAACCCTGCTCAATTCCCAAAGACTTTAAGATCTCTCTCATGATCTCTCCAGTGAAATGTGTACCTCTATCACTTTCAATCACTTCAGGAACCCCATATCTACATGCCACCTCCTTCATGAGTTTTTGAGCAGTAACCTTTGCTGTAGCTTTCTGCACCGGATATGCCTCAGGCCAACCTGAAAAGAGATCAACACACACAAGCACAAACTCATATACCCCTACCCGTGGTAGTTGTATATAGTCAATCTGAAATCTCTGGAACGGGTAGAGCGGATGAGGGCTGTGTTTCTGCTGGGTCTTTACAGTTTTCCCTATGTTGTGTCGGGCACATGTCATACAAGACTGTGTGTGCCTGGCTGCCTGGGTACTGAACCCTGGTGCCACCAAAGCACACATAGCTGTTTTTGACAAATGTGCTAGTCCATGGGTTACCTGGGCCATCATTGAGTAAAGAGCTCGCGGCAAGCAGAGCTTACTGCCCTTTTTCCACAAACCTTCCTCAGTCAGCTGGGCTCCCTGTGTCTCCCACTCCTTCTTTTCCTGTTGAACCGCCTGTTTCTGCAGGGATTTAAGAATATCAGGAGTGATAGGTGCCACTGAGGTCATGGTCTGTACCGCTGCTAGACTCTCAACTCTAGGACTCTTTGCTGCTTCCTTGGCGGCGGCATCCGCACGAGCATTTCCTCTAGCTTCATTGGTGTCAGCTCGAGTGTGAGCTTTTATCTTCACCATGCCAAGCTTAGTTGGTAACAAAAGAGCCTCCATCAGAGCTTGCACGCTCTCTGCATTCTTTATAGGTTTCCCATTTGATGTTAGGAAAGACCTGGCTTTCCATATTGGACCATAATCATGACAAATTCCAAAAGAATACCTGCTATCTACATACACATTGGCAGTCTTACCCTCAGTCGCTCTACACGCCTCAGTGAGTGCCCTCAGCTCTGCCTCTTGTGCCGATAGGTGAGGAGGGAGTGGTTCAGCTTTTATTACCTCATGTTGTGTGACCACAGCATATCCAGTGTAGAACCGACCAGCGTCTTGATATCTGGATCCATCTACAAAAAACTCAAAATCTGCATTAGCAATGGGTTCATCTGAGACATGTTCAAACCCTGCCGTCTTTTGTTGCATCAGAGCTAAGCAATCATGGGGTGTATGTATGTCGGCTTTTTCCTCCTCTGACAGAGAATGTAAAAATAGATCATTTTCCCCAACTTCCCCCCCTTTTGAATCCACTGGCAGAAGCGTAGCTGGATTCAAAACTGTGCATCGCTTGAGTTCTACATTTGGGGGCATGAGAAGGGCACATTGAAGTCGAAGTTGCCGGGCCATTGAAATGTGTCTAGGTTATACTTGACTGAGGACACCATGAATGACATGTTGAGTGTAAAGTGTGACCTTGTAATTGACTCGCCCCCTGGGCCATGGGGCACTCGGATCTGGGCAACAGGGCAATAATGGGGGTAATAGTGGCAACCCGGTCCGTGGCTCAGGGTGGTCAGGCCAGTGGCAGTCTTCTATATTCTTTGCAATGTCCGACTACGCCACCCGTGGATTGCGGTCAGGGTTAACTGCCGCTGCAGTGCAGACCGCTGGGGCAGATGCAAATGTGCAGCACTGAATAGTACAACTTCCCAAGGGAGGAGTATGGCCCCAGGGCAGCATATAGGTGGATGATGGAGGGGGTGATTCCGACCGCAAAAGCCAGGAAATGGAGGCCTCTTAAACAGTTCAGGGTCTTTATTAGGACAGGTGAGTCGACTCAAAAACAGTCCCGGCTAGGAGGGGGCCTGGATGTCTGAGAGCAAGTGGGAAGCTGGCCCTGATCAGGGTGAGGGTGTAGGCTTACCGTGCTCTCTGCGCTCCTTCTGGCTATTTCCCTCCTTGTGGTGTAATAGCCCATGTTCCTGAGCTCACCGTGTCTTCTCGCCCGTATGGCTGGCGACTTGGGTCCCTTTTACTCTTGGCCTGGTGCGGCTTCACCGGTCCCTTCTGCTGTGGCGGAACCTCCGGGCTTCTTAGGCCAAAGGACATACAGTCCCCTGCGGACTGGTTATTTGCTGTAGGACTTGGAATCCTAACAGCCTCGGACACCAAAGTCCGGTAGATTAGTTTCTCTATCTGCCAGGACAGGCTCGCTTCGCCTCTTGTCCCTGGCTCGTGGCTCTCCTACTGCCACACGGCCTCTTAGGCTGCACCACAACTGTCTGTCCCTGCTCTGTGACACCTCTCAATCCAGAGACAGGTTGTCCAGTTCTCCCTAGCCCTGCCCCCAGTTACAGCTTTTATAGGGGCAGCCTGCTCCCCCTACTGGCCTGGGACAGGAGGTGCTGCATGCTAATGGTCCCTGACCAGAGAACCTCCCCCTTGCTCTCAGACACAGCTTTATTAAACATTTTGTGGCATCCAGGCCAGGGTGACACATTCCCCCCTAGTAAAATTTAGTACTCCGGGACTAAACAAGAAACAAGAACACTTATGCATGACCATAAAACATGACAAGGCAAGTGAAGACAAACGATGCACAGGTTGAGTTCTTAAGGTCACAGTGTGGTCTGTGACTGGGTGTCCATTTCACCAACAACAACGGGGAGCCTTAACCAGGTGGGGGTCTGCCCTAGCCCCAAGTCCTTGACAGTCCTTATTTCATTCCTTGGTTAGGCTCCGAACGCAGTCCATACAAAGTCCTGGTTATTAAAAGTTCATAACCTTTTAGTCCGTACGGCAACTGTAAGAAACTGAAATACACAATTACTAATCAAGCAGGTAACTTTGCAAACATTTCAACACTTGGCAACAGGGTTATTTACAGTTTTAGTGCACCCTATATTTTCCAGCGAGCGGGTATCTGCCCCTTTGTGCTCCTGGTTGACCTGCGCAACCCACTGTCTGGTGGTGGTCTAACCTGGTTTTCTTCACTACCATTTAGGGTACAGTCACTGGCTAGACTTACAGGCAGGGCAGGCAGCTGTCTGCGGGTCCTCTGGCTTACCGCAGGCATGGCAGGCTCACTGTCAGCAGAGGGTTGACTCTCCTGGGCTGCTGGTACAGGCTCTTCTGCCTCTGGGGCTGCTCGTTCTCCTTCACCTTCCTGCTCTGGTGTAGGTTGCTGCTGCTTGGGTTGCAGGAAATGCAGGACGGGTACCACTATGGCATCGTTTATTCGAGTCCAGGACTGAGGGAACTCTCTGAGAACGGTGCTGATCATTTCTTCCTTGTCCTCTGTGGGTTCAAGTTCACTTTGATCCTCTTCGGCATTCCGTAGTTGCTCGGGGCACCTATTTAGATGGTCTCTGGAGACGGTACTAGTGGTTTCTCCTCCATCCTTGGTGATCACGCACACCTTTGGGTTGTTATGATCAGACTGCAGTACGGTGTAGGGTTCCCTTTCCCACTGGTCGTCCAACTTGTGTAGCCTTCTCTTTCGCTTCAGGACCTGCTCACCAGGTTCTAGGTGACCAGCAGGGGCGTGTTGGTTGAAGAGTCTCTCTTGCCTTTCTCTCACCTGGGCCAGGCTCTTCTCCACACTCTCCTGTACCTTCTTGTACTGCAGTTGCCTTTCCGTATCCCAGTCTGCATCTGGGGAGGTGTCCTCGGGTGTTAGGACTCCCATCTCCAGGTCTATGGGCAGCTTACCTGGTCTGGCTCGCATCAGGTAAGCCGGGTGCAGTTTGTAGCATTCACCGGGATATGGTTGTATAAGTCTATCAGGTCCGGTAGTTTTTCTGGCCACAGGCTGCGTTCCTCCAGGGGCAACGTCTTGAGGAGATCAATGACTATATTGTTCATTTTCTCACACATCCCATTGGTTTGTGGGTGGTAAGGCGTTGTCCGAATCTTCTTACAGCCATAGAGGTTGCAGAACTCTTGGAAGATTTCGGCCTCGAACGCTGGACCCTGGTCTGTCAGGACTTGTTCCGGATACCCGTGTGGGTGGCAGAAGTATTGCTGGAAGGCTCTGGCCGCCGTTTGAGCTGTCAAGTCTTTTACAGGGACCACCACTAGAAATCGGGAATAGTGGTCCACGATTGTCAGGGCATAAACGTATGCTGACCAGCTTGGAGCCAATTTGACGTGGTCCAGAACTACCAGCTCAAGAGGCTGCGTGGTGACGATGGGCCTCAAGGGTTTCTTCTGGCTGGTGCAGTTCTTCCTCCTTAGGTTACAAGGGCCACAGTCTCTGCACCACTTCTCTACAGCACCTCTCATGCCGACCCAAAAGAACCGTCCTCTTAGCAGGAACTCCAGTTTCTTCCAGCCGAAGTGCCCCGCTCTGTCTTGGTAAGCCCCCAGGACCATAGCTGCATCCCGCCTTGGGACCACGACTTGCCAGGTCAGCTCGTGTGTCCGGTGGTTGACAAGTCTTCTGCACAGCTTGCCTTCATAGAGGAACAGCTTGCTCTTCTCTTTCCATAGCTGTTTGGCTTCCTCTGGAGCATCCGGATCTAAGCGGGCGTCTTCCTGGGTCAGCAGGTCTTTCACCATGCGGATTGCAGGGTCACTATTTTGGGTCTCGGCCCAGCTGTGGTGAGGTAGGGGATTGATCATAATGGTTGTTAAATCTTCCTCCTTCACGCGGTGGGAGTATTGAGCGGCTCCATACCTGTGAAACGCGGGGAGTTCTACCTCCTCCAGCTCTTCTGGGTCTTCGTCACCTTCAGGTAAGTGAGGCATTCTCGATAGGGCGTCAGCATTGGCATTGGTTTTGCCTGCCCGGTACTTGATCACGAAGTCATAATTCGAGAGTCGCACCATCCACCGCTGTTCTAGGGCACCTAGTCTTGCATTGTCCAGGTGTGTCAACGGGTTGTTGTCCGTGTACACGGTGAACTTTTCGGAGGCCAGGTAATGCTTAAACCATTCTGTGACAGCCCACACCACTGCCAAGAATTCTAGCTTGAAGGAGCTGTAATTCTCCGGGTTTCTTTCAGTGGGCCTCAGCTTCCGGCTGGCATATGCGATCACCCTTTCTCTGCCCTGTTGGTTTTGCGACAGTACGGCTCCCAGCCCCATGTTACTGGCGTCTGTGTGGAGAATAAAAGGCTGGCCATAATCGGGGTAGGCCAGGATCTCATCCCCCGTGAGGGCCATCTTCAACTGGCGGAAGGACTCCTCTTCCGGCTTGTCCCACTTGAAGGTTGGCCTTTGACTTCTGGATTTGGATTGACCTATCAGGAGGTCCTGCATTCGAGCTGCCATCTTAGAGAATCCGGGGATGAACCTTCGGTAGTAGCCTACCAACCCGAGGAACTGCCTCACTTCTTTGATGTTTGAGGGGCTTGGCCAGCTCTTGATTACTGTGACCTTGTCAGGGTCGGGGGCTACTCCTTCTGCACTCACCACGTGCCCTAGGTACTGGACCTTCGGTTTCAACAGGTGACACTTTGATGGTTTCACCTTCAGGCCATAGCCTGCTAGGGCTTCGAACACCTCTGCCAGGTGGTTTAGATGGTCCTCGTAGGTCTTCGAATAGACGATCACGTCGTCGAGGTAAAGTAGGACCGTCTCGAAGTTTCGGTGCCCTAGACAGCATTCCATCAGCCTCTGGAAGGTCCCTGGTGCGTTGCAGAGCCCGAAGGGCATACAGTTGAACTCGCTCAGTCCCATCAGGGTGGTGAAGGCGGTCTTCTCCTTGTCAGCCTCTGCCACAGGAACCTGCCAGTACCCGCTAGAAAGGTCCAAAGTAGAAAAGAAGTTAGCTGATTTTAATGTGGCTAAAGACTCCTCTATTCTAGGCAGCGGATATGCGTCTTTGTGGGTGATACGGTTGATTTGTCTATAGTCCACGCACATTCTCATGGTGCCGTCTTTCTTTTTTACCAGAACCAAGGGGGCTGCCCAGGGGCTACAGCTAGCTCTAATGACCCCAGCTTCTTTCATTTCCCTCAGCATGCCCTTTGCGTTCTGATAATGTGCAGGGGGTACATGTCTGTGCCTCTCTTTTATTGGTGGGTGGCTCCCCGTGGGGATGTGGTGTTCTACCCTTTTCACTCTGCCGAAGTCCAGCGGGTGCTTACTAAAGATTCTCTCGTACTCCTGAACCACCCGGTAGACTCCTTCTTTTTGGTGCAGGGGAGTGGAGTCAGTACCCACATGGAGTTTCTGGCACCAGTCCTCCTTTTGTTTCTGGGAGCCATTACCCTTCACCTGTGGAGATGGAGGCAAAGGCTCCATGGCCCTGATAGCTTTGTGTTCGACAGCAAACAGTTTGGCAAGTGTAGCGTACCTGGGTAAGTGTACTTCCCTCTCCCCAATGTTGAGAATGCAAACGGGCACCCTCCCATGACGGACATCAACCACCCTCCGGCCTGTCAAAATGGTGGGCCTGCTGTCTGAGTACACGGGTTCTACCATGGCTTGGTAGTCTCTGCCTTTCAACCCGATTGCAGTCCGACACCAGATCATCATTTTACTTTTGGGAGGCATGGAAATGGGGAATGGGTCACTCATTCTTACGCTACCGATCTCACCACCAGACAGTTCTACCTGCTGCCGTCTCATCAGGGCTTTTATCTCTTTGTTGAGGACTCTCTGTTGGCTGGAACTAGCATTCACCGCCACCTGTTGTAGAATTCCAATTACCTCTGAAAGACAATTTTCAATCACGTTAGTACCCACAGTTATTTTAGGGTGACTTTCACGACGGTCAATGTCCACAATAATTACTCCCTGTGTCGGCAGTTCAACTTTACCAATCTTAATGGTCATCTCCTTGAACCCCATCTGCGGCACGGCCAAGCCATTACTGGCGATGATGCTCAAGTCACTGTCTGGATACCGTGTTATATCAGCATCAGTCCAATACTGCTTAAAAAGTACATAAGGGATAGTAGTTACTTGTGACCCGGTATCCAGCAAGGCGCTCATGGGGATACCGTCCAGCACCACGGGTAAAACCGGGCGCCCCCCCAACGTACTTATTACGCCAATTGTAAGGGCCTGGTGATCTTATGCCTGGGGGTTGGCCCTCTGCCCCAGGTTGGACCCGTTTAAATTACAGTACCTGGAAATGTGTCCGGGCTGGTTGCATCAATGGCAAATGGGCTGTCCATCCTCTGCGTAGCGGTTTGTGGGCCTCCCTCGGAACGACGGGGTCCTCCTCTGTCGACGCCACGGGACATCCTCCGGACTTGAAGCCAACTCGATGGGTCTTGACGGGTCCACTTGTAACGCCTGGACGGTCCTGGTCAACACCGCGACGCTCCTGGTCAGCTCCTGGACTTGGTGGTGCAGATCTTTCGATGGGGCTGGGTTCAGGGCCTGTGCATCGGCCCCCACAGAGTCCATAGAGGAGGGCGCCGCCTCCTGGTGGTAGGTGAGAGCAGGGCGCCGGGGGTTTATAGCGCCACTTGTTGCGGGTTCACGGAGCACCCTTATGGCCCTGTCCTTGAATTGGGCAAAGGTCAGATCAGGGTTCTGAAAGAACATGAGGCGCAGCTGGGTCCTGTGGGCGCTAGACAGCAGACCTTCTATGAACTGTTCTGTTAGTAGCTTATCCGTGTCCTGCACTCTGTCAGGGTCAGCTTGTTTGATGGCTCTCAAGGCTTCCTGCAAATTTAGGGCATAGTTTCTGATGCTGTCCTGTGCCCGCTGCTTACATCCGTAGAACCGCATTTTAATTTCAGCGGAGGTACGTGTATCAAAGGTACCCCGCAGCCGGGCAAGAATGTCCTTTACGGTCCTTTTCTCCTCAGCCGGCCATGACTTTACCTCCCGCTGGGCTGCGCCAGTTAACTGCCCTGTCAGTATGCTGATCTTCTGTTCCTCTGTCAGGGGGTAATCTTGGAATAAACTGTACAGCCTTTCCTTAAAGTCAGTTAGTGCATGGAGCTCCCCTGAAAACTTGGGCAGCCAGGCCGCTCCAGGGATGTAAGGCAAGGAGAATGGCATCACCGCTGCTGTAGCTGCGCTGGTGGTAGTGGGCGCCTCCGCGTCCGACATCTTCCTCCCCCCTAGTTAAGCGTGGCCTACCTTCCGACGATCCTCTTCTGTAGGCCGCGGCTCTGCTGGTGCTGCTCCGGACGAGGACCTTGCGTCGCGTCCTGGTGATGTCAGCGTCGCTCTCTCTCCCTTCCAGGACCTTGCGCAGCGTCTGTGCGTAGGGCGGAGCTTCGGGTCTCGCGCGGTTTGGACGTCCACGCCCCTCTTCTTCCCGCGCGGAGACCTGCAAATGGCGTCCGATGGCAGGAAAACGGCTGAAGATGGCGGGAAGCTGCTGAAGATGGTGGGAGACGGCTGAAAATGGCGGGAAATGGCTCCGGATGGCGGGAAACCTCTTTTTAACGTACGTGTACAGTCTTTTTCAGGCACGCAATACCCGTCTGTGGCGGGTTGGTCACAATCCTGCCGACTACGCCAAAGCTGACTCGCCCCCTGGGCCATGGGGCACTCGGATCCGGGCAACAGGGCAATAATGGGGGTAATAGTGGCAACCCGGTCCGTGGCTCAGGGTGGTCAGGCCAGTGGCAGTCTTCTATATTCTTTGCAATGTCCGACTACGCCACCCGTGGATTGCGGTCAGGGTTAACCGCCATTGCAGTGCAGACCACTGGGGCAGATGTAAATGTGCAGCACTGAATAGTACAACTCCCCATGGGAGGAGTATGGCCCCAGGGCAGCATATAGGTGGATGATGGAGGGGATGATTCCGACCGCAAAAGCCAGGAAACGGAGGCCTCTTAAACAGTTCAGGGTCTTTATTAGGACAGGTGAGTCGACCCAAAAACAGTCCCGGCTAGGAGTGGGCCTGGATGTCTGAGAGCAAGTGGGAAGCTGGCCCTGATGAGGGTGAGGGTGTAGGCCTACCGTGCTCTCTGCGCTCCTTCTGGCTATTTCCTTCCTTGTGGTGTAATAGCCCACGTTCCTGAGCTCATCGTGTCTTCTCGCCCGTATGGCTGGCGACTTGGGTCCCTTTTTACTCTTGGCCTGGTGCGGCTTCACCGGTCCCTTCTGCTGTGGCGGAACCTCTGGGCTTCTTAGGCCAAAGGACATACAGTCCCCTGCGGACTGGTTATTTGCTGTAGGACTTGGAATCCTAACAGCCTCAGACACCAAAGTCCGGTAGATTAGTTTCTCTATCTTCCAGGACAGGCTCGCTTCGCCTCTTGTCCCTGGCTCGTGGCTCTCCTACTGCCACACGGCCTCTTAGGCTGCAACACAACTGTCTGTCCCTGCTCTGGGACACCTCTCAATCCAGAGACAGGTTGTCCAGTTCTCCCTAACCCTGCCCCCAGTTCCAGCTTTTATAGGGGCAGCCTGCTCCCCCTTCTAGCCTGGGACAGGAGGTGCTGCATGCTAATGGTCCCTGACCAGAGAACCTCCCCCTTGCTCTCAGACACAGCTTTATTATACATTTTGTGGCATCCAGGCCAGGGTGACACATAATCAAGAACTACTTCTGTGGCCTTTTCAATCATTGCTTGAACCGCAGAAATGGCTCTAACACAAGAGGATGCCCCCCTGGCAACAGGATCTAGCCTAGCTGAGTAGTAGGTGACTGGTCTTTGTTGTTGTCCATGCTTTTGGGTCAGTACTGAAGTGGCATGGCCTGTCATCTCAGTGCAGAACAAAGAAAATGGTTTAGTATAGTTGGGTAGAGCTGGTGCAAAGGTAATCGAGAGTTTTAGAGAGTAAAAATTTTGTTCAGCTTCTGAGGTCCGATGGAAGGGTTGTGTAGACAGACAATCATACAAGGGCGGCATGAGCTGGGATGCTGATCGTATCCATGGCCTGCAATATGACACCAGACCCAGGAAAGTTCTAAGTCGTGTGAGGTTTTGGGGCAATGTAAGCTGTTGTATTGCAACTTTCCTTTCCTCTGTTAGATGTTTAGTACCTTGAGCCAGGAAATGACCTAAAAACACTACTTTCTGCTGAAAAAATTGTAATTTGTTTTTAGAGGCCTTACATCCATGTTCTGCTAGGAAACACAAAAGCGAGATAGATGACCCGTTACATGACATTTGGTTAGGACAGCAAAGTAAAAAATCATCCACATACTGAAGCAACCTCCAGATAAGGAGGAGTCCATTTTTGCAAAACTGAAGACATTGCAACAGTATACATAGTGGGTGAATTTTGTGCACCTTGAGGTAGCACCGTCCATGTATTCTGTTGATGACCATGAGTGAAAGCAAATAAATACTGGCAGTCTGGGTGCAGAGGCACAGAAAAAAATGCATTTGCTAAGTCAATCACTGTGAAATATGTGGAATTGTGTGGAATTTGAGCCAATAAAGTGTGCGGATTTGGTATTATGGGTGTTATAAGCTCAGTGACCTCGTTCACAGCCCTCAAATCATGAACCATACGGTAGTTTGCTGGTTGTCCTTTTTCAACTTTTTTCTTTATTGGGTACAGGGCGCATTACAGGTGGAGGTGGTAGGAATGATTGTCCCTGACTTGAGTAATTCTTGAATTGATACTCCAATGGCTGCATCTTGTGCAGGGCTGAGGGGGTACTGTTTAACACGTGGCAGCGGAGCACCTGGTTTTAATTTTACCTCCACTGGTGGGACTGGTAGTCTGCCGACATCAGTCTTCCCAGTCGCCCACAATGTTTCAGGGACCTGAGCTAGAAAATCATCTGGAAAATGATTTTCGTCCTCAGATATAGACTGGTGAAGGTACAAAAACACTCCAATTGCACAGAGTTGCTCTTCTGTGAGATTAGAGGTTAATGATACCGTCCCATCTCCATTCTATTGAATGTTTGCTTGCAGAGCACGAAGGACATCTGCTCCCAACAGATTTGTTGGTGCTGTGTCACTAATCAAAAATCTGGTAATCAGTCTTTGGGATGGGTGTAGTGTCACTGCAAGAGGTTTGGTAAGTGGTGTATTTCTTGGATCACCATACACCCCAATACATTCAATAAAATCATCGGTGATTTCCCACGGAAAAACATTTTTTGCATGCATGACTGCCTTGACTGCCCCAGTATCTATTAAGAAATCTAATGTTCTATCTCCAGGCAGAGTTAATTTAACCATTGGGGTAGGACCTGTAGAACTTGGAACTAAAATAGGGTGCATGCTAGCTACTGGGTTGCCGAATTCCTAGTGTGAAGAAGAATCATTCACAGCAATCTGCTGAGTGGGAGGAAGCTGCTGCTTGGGGGGTGCTCTGCAGTTTCTTTGTAGGTGACCCTTCTGTCCACAGTTGTAACAGATGATAGAGCCATGCCTCCTGCCATACCTCCCTTCCTCCCCCCTTCCTGGTAAGACATAACGCCTTTTTGTTCTGCAAGGTTGAATCAACTCTTGCTCCACCCCTTTGGCTACTTGTAACAAATCCTTTGGGTCCTTACCTCTCCACTCTGGGCATGCTTTTACAAGTCCCTCTCTAATTGGTTTCTTTAACCCATCTACAAAAGCATTTCCCAATATAAGTATATTAAGAGTGTCCCCTGGAAAATATCCCATATCTGTCCAAGTCATCTGTAAATGGGCAAAATATTTTTCTACAGCTTCATCTTTTTCCTGAGTTATGTCATTTAAAGATATAGATTGTTCTCTCTGTTTTGTCAATGTCCAACGCTGCAACATCTTACAATATTCTTCCCCTGACTCTAATGTCTGTAAATATTGTGTTCCATGTCTGTCAATCAGATAGTCTTTTGACGGTCCCGTCTCTTGCTTTATAATATGTGCAGTCACATCTCCTCCTTTTGCGTCTACTAACGATTCTAAATCCTGCCATGTACAGTTGTATGTAACCTGTATCTGCTGAATTTGTCTATAGAAGGGAACAGGCTTCTTGTCAGGGTCAGAAAGCTGTTTCATCATAGCTAATTGCTCACTTGGGCTCCAAGGCTTGTATTCCTTTATAGTCACCTTGTGAGGGGGGGCCATGCCTCATGTGCGAGGAGTACTGGTTAGTGTTGAGCGATACCTTCCGATATCGGGAAATATCGGATCGGATTGGATCGGACCGATACCGAAAAAGTATCGGATATCGCCGATTCCGATACCGGAAACCAATGCAAGTCAATGGGACAGAAATATCGGAATGAAAATAAACCCTTTCTTTCCTTGTAGGTTAATTCTACATGAAGGAAAACAACTAAGAATAATGTAGAATGTATTGGGGGAGGTGGGGGAGACAATAAAGGCATAGAGGTTTAGCCCAATCAAATGGAATAGCAGGAATTAATATTTTTTTTTAAGACGCTCTGAGTTACGGAAATATTGACTATGTTAAGTATTTTTATATTTTGTCAGATATTTATGTTTCACTACTTCCATGCTCTTCACCTTCTTTTTTACTTCTCCCACACTTTCTCCTTCATCATCCTCAGCATCTTTTTCATCCACTTCTTCTTCACCTTCTTCATCTTCTTCTTCTTCACCTTCTTCGTATTATTCTTTTTTTTACATTCTTCATATTCTACTTCTTCATCTTCTTCATATTCTTCTTCTTCATCATATTCTTATTTGTGACAGGCATTCCTGTAGTTGTTATCTATAAAAGGTTGGACATTACACCTTTCGTTCTGCCCGTCACAAAAGATTTACAACAGGATTTGTCCGCGTTCAGTTTGGCCTGCAGCAGCAGGTCTTTTCCAGGGGCACCACGAGGAGGAACGGACTCACCCCCATACACTGCTTAGTCATCTTCTGCTTATAATTTAGATATTATCTTTTGCTCTGATTTTTAGTCTTATGCTTAATGTTCTTCCGCTTTTTGTTCTGCAGCTTCTTGTATTTCTGCTTCTTGGTTTTCTGTCTCTTGTTCTTCTGTATCTTGGTGCTTGTCTTCTCTTCTTTGTCCTCTTGGTTAACTTCTTCAGGGTCATCTTCTTGGTCTTCTTCGGGGTGGTCTTCAGGGTCGTCGTCTTCGGGGTCCTCGTCTTCTTCGGGTTGGTCTTCTGGGTCCTCGTCTTCGGGGTCCTCGTCTTCTTCGGGGTGGTCTTCAGGGTCCTCGTCTTCCTCAGGGTGGTCTTCAGGGTCCTCGTCTTCTTCGGGGTGGTCTTCAGGGTCCTCGTCTTCTTCGGGGTGGTCTTCAGGGTCCTCGTCTTCAGGGTCCTCGTCTTCGGGGTCCTCGTCTTCTTAGGGTTGGTCTTCAGGGTCCTCGTCTTCAGGGTCCTCGTCAGGGAGATCCAGAGTGATTACCAAGAACCATTTCAAAAAGCTTGAACTTGGAAATGTAGCAGAAGGTACAAGAAGGCTGAGGAACTACCGAGGACCAGCTGACGGTACTGGAACCCGGATGGGTAGCAGAAGGTACAAGAGCCAATGGAACTGCCGAAGACCAGCTGACGGTACTGGAACTCGGTTACTAAGCAGGAGGTACCTGTGCCAGAAAGCACTACCAAGGACCAGCAGACGTTGGTGGAACTTGGATACCGAGAAGGAGGCACCTAATCCAAAGGCACTGCCGAGAACCAGCTGATGGTACTGGAACCCGGATGGGTAGCAGAAGGTACCCATGTAAAAAAAAGTTCAAGGCCGCGAGCAGGCCGCAGTTACCAAAACCCACAGTCCTACAGGGGGTACTTGTCCTATTGGCACTATGGAACCAGCCTTCATTGCCAGATCTCGCAGCCCACATAGGAGTCACCTAAACTGCAGGCACCATAGAGTCGGCTAACCCGACCACAACACGACAGGACAACGCATTGGAGGCAAAGTGACGTTGACACTACCCGGAAACAGCTGGCGTGCTGGAACCAGGCTGGGCAGGAGGGAGTACCCGTGCCAAAGACACTGCGGGGAACCAGCTGACGGTACTGGAACCCGGATGGGTAGTAGAAGGTACAAGAGCCAATGGAACTGCCGAAGACCAGCTGACGGTACTGCAACTCGGTTACTAAGCAGGAGGTACCTGTGCCAGAAAGCACTACCAAGGACCAGCAGACGTTGGTGGAACTTGGATACCGAGAAGGAAGCACCTAATCCAAAGGCACTGCCGAGAACCAGCTGACGGTACTGGAACCCGGATGGGTAGCAGAAGGTACCCATGTAAAAAAAGTTCAAGGCCACGAGCCGGCCGCACTTACCAAAACCCACAGTCCTACAGGGGGTGCTTGTCCTATTGGCACTATGGAACCAGCCTTCATTGCCAGATCCCGCAGCCCACATAGGAGTCACCTAAACTGCAGGCACCATAGAGTCGGCTAACCCGACCGCAACACGACAGGACAACGCATTGGAGGCAAAGTGACGTTGACACTACCCGGAAACAGCTGGCGTGCTGGAACCAGGCTGGGCAGGAGGGAGTACCCGTGCCAAAGACACTGCCGACAACCAGCTGATGGTACTGGAACCCGGATGGGTAGTAGAAGGTACAAGAGCAAATGGAACTGCCGAAGACCAGCTGACGGTACTGGAACTCGGTTACTAAGCAGGAGGTACCTGTGCCATAAAGCACTACCAAGGACCAGCAGACATTGGTGGAACTTGGAAACCGAGAAGGAGGCACTTAATCCAAAGGCACTGCCGAGAACCAGCTGACGGTACTGGAACCCGGATGGGTAGCAGAAGGTACCCATGTAAAAAAAAGTTCAAGGCCGCGAGCCGGCCGCACTTACCAAAACCCACAGTCCTACAGGGGGTGCTTGTCCTATTGGCACTATGGAACCAGCCTTCATTGCCAGATCCCGCAGCCCACATAGGAGTCACGTAAACTACAGGCACCATAGAGTCGGCTAACCCGACCGCAACACGACAGGACATAGCATTGGAGGCAAAGTGACGTTGACACTACCCGGAAACAGCTGGCATGCTGGAACCAGGCTGGGCAGGAGGGAGTAACCGTGCAAAAGACACTGCGGGGAAACAGCTGGCGGTGCTGGAACCCAGGGTAAATACTAAAAACAGAGTGGAGCCAGAGGTGTAATTGGAGCAAGTTTTAAATCAGTAGTGCAGTGGATGTGGACAAAGCAGGAGAATTTGCCGGACACACAGCAGGGGAACAGCTGACGTTACTGAACCCCAATAACACTGGAGCAAGCGTTGACTGTGCAGACGGCACTTCTGAGCAGCAACTAGCGGTATTGGAGCCCAGGGTAAATACTAAAAACAGAGGAGCCAGAGGTGTATTTGGAGGAGGTTTTAAATCAGTAGTACAGTGGATGTGGACAAAGCAGGAGAATTTGCCGGACACACAGCTGGGGATCAGCTGACGTTACTGAACCCCAATAACACTGGAGCAAGCGTTGACTGTGCAGACAGCACTTATGAGCAGAAACTAGCGGTATTGGAGCCCAGGGTAAATACTAAAAACAGAGGAGCCAGATGTGTATTTGGAGGAGGTTTTAAATCAGTAGTACAGTGGATGTGGAAAAAGCAGGAGAATTTGCCGGACACACAGCTGGGGATCAGCTGACGTTATTGAACCCCAATAACACTGGAGCAAGCGTTGACTGTGCAGACGGCACTTCTGAGCAGCAACTAGCGGTATTGGAGCCCAGGGTAAATACTAAAAACAGAGGAGCCAGAGGTGTATTTGGAGGAGGTTTTAAATCAGTAGTACAGTGGATGTGGACAAAGCAGGAGAATTTGCCGGACACACAGCTGGGGAGCAGCTGACATTACTGAACCCCAATAACACTGGAGCAAGTGTTGACTGTGCAGATGGCACTTCCGAGCGCCAACTGGCGGTGTTGGAGCTCAGGGATAATACTGAAAACAGAGGAGCCAGAGGTGTAATTGGAGCAACTTTAAAATCTGTAGTAGTGAGAATGTGGACAGAGCAGGAGAAATTGCCGTCCGCACAGCAGGGGAACAGCTGACGTTACTGAACCCCAATAACACGGCAGCAAGTGTTGACTGTGCAGTCGGCACTTCCGAGCGCCAACTGGCGGTGTTGGAGCTCAGGGTTAATACTGAAAACAGAGGAGCCAGAGGTGTAATTGGAGCAACTTTAAAATCTGTAGTAGTGAGAATGTGGACAGAGCAGGAGAAATTGCTGTCCGCACAGCAGGGGAACAGCTGACGTTACTGAACCCCAATAACACGGCAGCAAGTGTTGACTGTGCAGACAGCACTTCCGAGCGCCAACTGGCGGTGTTGGAGCTCAGGGATAATACTGAAAACAGAGGAGCCAGAGGTGTAATTGGAGCAACTTTAAAATCTGTAGTAGTGAGAATGTGGACAGAGCAGGAGAAATTGCCGTCCGCACAGCAGGGGAACAGCTGACGTTACTGAACCCCAATAACACGGCAGCAAGTGTTGACTGTGCAGACTACACTTCCGAGCGCCAACTGGCGGTGTTGGAGCTCAGGGATAATACTGAAAACAGAGGAGCCAGAGGTGTAATTGGAGCAACTTTAAAATCTGTAGTAGTGAGAATGTGGACAGAGCAGGAGAAATTGCCGTCCGCACAGCAGGGGAACAGCTGACGTTACTGAACCCCAACAACACGGCAGAAAGTGTTGACTGTGCAGACGGTACTTCCGAGCGCCAACTGGCGGTGTTGGAGCTCAGGGATAATACTGAAAACAGAGGAGCCAGAGGTGTAATTGGAGCAACTTTAAAATCTGTAGTAGTGAGGATGTGGACAGAGCAGGAGAAATTGCCGTCCGCACAGCAGGGGAACAGCTGACGTTACTGAACCCCAATGACACGGCAGCAAGTGTTGACTGTGCAGACGGCACTTCCGAGCGCCAACTGGTGGTGTTGGAGCTCAGGGATAATACTGAAAACAGAGGAGCCAGAGGTGTAATTGGAGCAACTTTAAAATCTGTAGTAGTGAGAATGTGGACAGAGCAGGAGAAATTGCCGTCCGCACAGCAGGGCAACAGCTGACGTTACTGAACCCCAATAACACGGCAGCAAGTGTTGACTGTGCAGTCGGCACTTCCGAGCGCCAACTGGTGGTGTTGGAGCTCAGGGATAATACTGAAAACAGAGGAGCCAGAGGTGTAATTGGAGCAACTTTAAAATCTGTAGTAGTGAGAATGTGGAGAGAGCAGGAGAAATTGCCGTCCGCACAGCAGGGGAACAGCTGACGTTACTGAACCCCAATAACACGGCAGCAAGTGTTGACTGTGCAGACGGCACTTCCGAGCGCCAACTGGCAGTGTTGGAGCTCAGGGATAATACTGAAAACAGAGGAGCCAGAGGTGTAATTGGAGCAACTTTAAAATCTGTAGTAGTGAGAATGTGGACAGAGCAGGAGAAATTGCCGTCCGCACAGCAGGGGAACAGCTGACGTTACTGAACCCCAATAACACGGCAGCAAGTGTTGACTGTGCAGACGGCACTTCCGAGCGCCAACTGGCGGTGTTGGAGCTCAGGGATAATACTGAAAACAGAGGAGCCAGAGGTGTAATTGGAGCAACTTTAAAATCTGTAGTAGTGAGGATGTGGACAGAGCAGGAGAAATTGCCGTCCGCACAGCAGGGGAACAGCTGACGTTACTGAACCCCAACAACACGGCAGCAAGTGTTGACTGTGCAGACGGCACTTCCGAGCGCCAACTGGTGGTGTTGGAGCTCAGGGATAATACTGAAAACAGAGGAGCCAGAGGTGTAATTGGAGCAACTTTAAAATCTGTAGTAGTGAGAATGTGGACAGAGCAGGAGAAATTGCCGTCCGCACAGCAGGGGAACAGCTTACGTTACTGAACCCCAATAACACGGCAGCAAGTGTTGACTGTGCAGACGGCACTTCCGAGTGCCAACTGGCGGTGTTGGAGCTCAGGGATAATACTGAAAACAGAGGAGCCAGAGGTGTAATTGGAGCAACTTTAAAATCTGTAGTAGTGAGAATGTGGACAGAGCAGGAGAAATTGCCGTCCGCACAGCAGGGGAACAGCTGACGTTACTGAACCCCAATAACACGGCAGCAAGTGTTGACTGTGCAGACGGCACTTCTGAGCGCCAACTGGCGGTGTTGGAGCTCAGGGATAATACTGAAAACAGAGGAGCCAGAGGTGTAATTGGAGCAACTTTAAAATCTGTAGTAGTGAGAATGTGGACAGAGCAGGAGAAATTGCCGTCCGCACAGCAGGTGAACAGCTGACGTTACTGAACCCCAATAACACGGCAGCAAGTGTTGACTGTGTAGACGGCACTTCCGAGTGCCAACTGGTGGTATTGGAGCTCAGGGATAATACTGAAAACAGAGGAGCCAGAGGTGTAATTGGAGCAACTTTAAAATCTGTAGTAGTGAGAATGTGGACAGAGCAGGAGAAATTGCCGTCCGCACAGCAGGGGAACAGCTGATGTTACTGAACCCCAATGACACGGCAGCAAGTGTTGACTGTGCAGACGGCACTTCCGAGCGCCAACTGGCGGTGTTGGAGCTCAGGGATTACAGTTCAGGTGGTAGAAACATGAACAGAACAGGAGACCTGGATACTGTTGCCAACCAATTATTTATTCTGGAAGAGGACTGGCAAATTCATGAGAGATCCAGGCCTTGTTCATTTTGAGAAAAGTAAGCCGGTCAACGTTATCGGAGGATAGTCGCATGCGACGGTCTGTTAGTACACCACCTGTGGCACTAAAGACGCGTTCCGATAATACACTAGCAGCAGGGCAAGCTAGCACCTCCAATGCATACTGACTAAGCTCTGGCCATGTATCCAGCTTACAGACCCAAAACTTGAAGGGAGAAGAGCCGTCGAGGAGTGCACTAAGAGGGCAAGACATGTAGTCTGTCACCATCTGACGGAAACGTTGCCTCCTGCTGACTGGAGCCGTCTGTGATGGTGTAGACATTTGTGGCGGCGGGGACACAAAACTTTGCCACATTTCGGCCATACTGGTCTTGCCTTGTGCTGAGGCGCTGTTTCTGCTCCCTCTTTGTGCAGAGCTTCCTCCACTGCCTCGACGCACTGAGCTGCTTTGTAAAGCACTAGCAGCACTGCTCTCGGTTGGAATGGAGAACATGATGGAATGCACCAGTGCATCTTGGTACTCCCGCATTTTACGCTCCCGGTTCAACGGTGTTATGAGGCTTTGTAAGTTGTCCCGGTAGCGAGGATCTAGGAGGGTGGACACCCAATAATCAGCCGTGTTGAGAATGTGGGCGATGCGGCGGTCGTTTCTCAGGCACTGCAGCATGAAATCAACCATGTGCTGCAGACTGCCAACTGGCCAAGAAACGCTGTCCCCTGCTTGAGGCGTGATCTCTGCCTGCTCTGCATCACCCCACCCTCGCTCTAGATACTGACTACTAGAGCATTGTGTACCTCCCTCCTCTGGACAGATGTCTTCCTCATCCATTGACTCCTCCTCATCCTCCTCACAAAGTGTCCCCTGCCTAGGCCTTTGTGAGGAACCACGTTGCACAGACTGTAGAGAAGCAGATGGCATTTGTGACTCCTCATCCTCCACCTCTTCCAAAACCTCGTCCCTTAGTGCTTGCAGTGTTTTTTCAAGCAGGCAGATAAGGGGGATAGTCATGCTTACTAGTGCATCATCTGCACTCGCCATCCGCGTGGAATAATCTAAGGCACGCAAAACGTGGCAAATGTCCTTCATAGAGGCCCACTCAGTGGTGGTGAAGTGTGAACGGCGCGCACTGCGACTTGTTTGCGCCTGCTGCAGCTGGTACTCCATTACTGCTGCCTGCTGCTCACACAACCTCTCCAACATATGTAACGTTGAATTCCACCTGGTGGGTAGGTCACATATTATGCGATGTTCCGGAAGACGTAATCGGCGCTGCAGAGCTGCAATGCGTGATCTTGCATTGCTGGAACGCCGCAAGTGAGCGCACTCTATGCGGACCTTGTGAAGCAGTGCATCAAGATCCGGATAGTCCCTCAAAAAACTCTGCACGACCAAGTTGAGCACATGTGCCAGACATGGGATGTGAGTGAGGTTGCCTGGGCCCCGAGCTGCCACCAGATTTCGACCATTGTCACACACTACCATGCCTGGCTGGAGATTCGCTGGCACAAACCACACGTCGCTCTGCTGCTTGATGGCATTCCAGAGCTCCTGCGCTGTGTGGCTTCGATTCCCCAAAGAAATTAATTTTAATACGGCCTGTTGATGTTTGGCAACGGCTGTGCTCATATTGGTCATCATAACAG
Organism: Phyllobates terribilis; assembly: GCF_046119375.1. NCBI lineage: Eukaryota > Metazoa > Chordata > Amphibia > Anura > Dendrobatidae > Phyllobates > Phyllobates terribilis. The sequence continues at coordinate 643,594,252 of NW_027362762.1, forward strand.
GTAACCGTTCACGGGTCGATGTGGAGGTAGACCGTGAAGGCTCCTGCAGCGCTGATTCAGAGGAACTGGAGTATGAGGAGGAGTCAATGTGTACAGACTGGATTCCTGCAATCCTTGGAGTTGGCAGAACACGTACAGCGCCACTCTCAAGATCTGTACCCGGCTCCACAACATTTACCCAATGGGCAGTGAGGGAAAGGTATCGTCCCTGTCCATGCTTACTGGTCCACGCATCGGTGGTCAGGTGGACCTTGCTACTGACGGCGTTTTGTAGCGCATGTTTAATTTTTCCCTCCACATGATGTTGCAGGGCAGGGACGGCTTGCCTGCTGAAATAAAAGCGGCTGGGCACGTTGTATTGTGGGACTGCCAATGCCATAAAGTTACGGAATGTGTCAGTCTCCACCAGCCTGAATGATAGCATTTCAAGGGCCAGTAGTTTAGCAATGCCAGCATTCAGAGCCTGTGCTCGGGGGTGGTTTGCCGAGTATGGGTGCCTTTTCTCCCATGCCTGTGCTATCGATGGCTGTAGACTGGCCTGGGAGTGTGAGGATGACTGGGAAAGTGGTGCTGTGGGTGGAATTACACTGTGTCTCTGTACAACAGTGCCAGAGATTCTTCCATGGCAATCCTGTGAGGAAGCAGAACCAGCTGTGTGTGAGCTGGAGGAAGAGGCTACAACACGAGCTGAAGAGGTGGTAGGTGGCGCTGTCGGTTGGCCTAGGTCTTCAGTGTGTTTTTGTAACTCCACCACGTGCTTGGTCCGCACATGTTTCCACATATTTGTGGTATTGAGGTTGCTGACACTTTTCCCTCTTTTCACCTTCTGATTACACAGCTTGCATTTGACAAAGCAAATGTCATCTGCAACTGTGTCAAAAAAGGACCAGGCACTGCAAGTCTTGGGAGCGCCCGCTTTGGATTTTGGAAGAGCCATGCTCCTAATGGGTGCCGAAGTGGAGGCTACAGGCAACCAAGTCTGCCCCCTCCCTCTCCCTCCTTTTTGGGCTGTTCGGGGAATCTCTTCCTCAGAGCTGCTCCCGCCACCTTCCTGTCCCTCACGCCATGATGGGTCAAGGTCCTCATCATCTACACCACCCTCTTCAAACAACTGCTTCTCCTGGGTAGTCTCGACAGCACAGTACGCACCAGAAAGTGGCACCTGAGTCTCATCATCAGATGCGTACTGAGGTGTGCTGCTGACCATAGGCACTGGCCCACCCGCCTCTTCAGATTCAGAGAGACAAAACGGTTGCGCATCACTGCATACTACCTCTTCTTCAAATTCTCGAATTCTGCTTGGCTGGCCCCCTCTTTCCAAGCCAAGAGATTCAGAGAACAGAAGTAGAGATGGCTCCTGTCCAGGGCTCTCTGACTGCCTGGGCAATTTGGCAGGTGGTGAAGAGACAGATGGGTGCTCTTCAGTGCTCAGGACCTGAGAGGATCTGGAACTAATTGAAGTCGATGCGTTAGCTGCCATCCATCCGACAATGGCTTCAATTTGGTCCTCCCGCAGCAGTGGAGTACGGCTAGCTCCTACAAAGCTGCGCATAAAGGACTGTTCCCTGGTAAAACTGGGGGATGCTGAGTCACTGGTGCCCGCAGCAGGCACAGAATCTACACGTCCTCTCCCTGCAGGCACAGAATCCTCACGTCCTCTCCCTGCAGAAACTCCACGCCCACGCCCACGCCCACGACCACATGCCTTACTCCCTGCCTTCTTCATCTTGGTAGACTGATAAAGATAGGCAGAAAAGTACTAAGGGCTTAGTGTGCTTATTCCTGAACAGCTGCTAACAGGTATAAGAAACACTAATTTTATAAAGTGTGGACTAGACTTTAATATGAGCTAATGTGGCCTACACAACTGTAAAGTGGAGTGTTTGGTGAACTTTATTTAGGTGTCACAAAAAGACACTGGATGTGCCTAAAGATGTAATAACGATAGTATCACAAACTTTTTGTAGCTATTACAATGTAGGAAGGTAACCTACAATGCAATAGATGAGGCTACAAAAATAGGCTAATACTAATCTGGCTGAGGCTGCAGGGCCCAATGCTGCAGAAAGGCTCCTCTAACTACTCCTATATAGTGTGTTTGGAACCAATTTAGCTGAATACGGATGGAACCACAACACTAATAGGAGAAATCAGGAAAAATTATGAATTGGCAAAAAAGGACAATGTATGAGGCAGTGACACACACTGAGAGCACTACAACCAGACGTGGTTGAAGCACACACTACAGGGTGAGCTGCACTCACACACCAGACCTTGCAGACAGCGGTGAACAGTACAGATGCAGAGCACTGTGCACTAGCGCTGCAAGACCAAAAAAATTTCTCTATCTACTCCTATATAGTGTGTTTGGAACCAATTTAGCTGAATACGGATGGAACCACCACACTAATAGGAGATATCAGGAAAAATTATGAATTGGCAAAAAAGGACAATGTATGAGGCAGTCACACACACTGAGTGCACTACAACCAGACGTGGCTGAAGCACACACTACAGGGTGAGCTGCACTCACACACAGACCTTGCAGACAGCGGTGAACAGCACAGAGAACTGTGCACTAGCACAGCAAGGCACAGCGATTTATAAAGTAGCTTGGGTAAAGCAGAATAGACCAAATAGGTAGCTAAAACTGTCCCTCAGAACGACAGCGTCCTATCCCTAACTGAATTCACAGCAGAGTGAGCTCAAAATGGCGGCGGCGGCTTTTATAGTGCATCATGACATCATTTCAGCAGCCAATCACAGCCATGCCATTAGTTAAGATGCCTACATGCCTAACAGGATGTGCCCACACTTCTTAGGATCCTCATTGGCTGAATAAAATGAAAATGGCTCATTGCATTATGGGAACTTCCGATTCCGGTATACGATATTGCAAAAGTATCAGAATTAAGTATCGGAATTCCGATACCGCGAATATCGGCCGATACCCGATATTTCAGTATCGGAATGCTCAACACTAGTACTGGTCATTGGTATGTGAGAGTATCCTCTATCAGCCCCCCTCTCACTGCTCTCTTCCCCCTCCCCATCCCATGTAATTAGCTCTGGGGGAGGAGGTGTACTATCCGCTACCACATGCGTCTTTGTTATAACTGGTAGAATAGGAGCATTTGGGGAACTGAATTTAGATTTAGTTGTCTTGCAATTTGAACAGTTATTTTTCCATCCCAAATTCTGTACCCTACATACTGTACATGTCCACCATCCTGTTACGTTATAAGGAGGAGGTACTGATGATTCTGTCTCATTATGTCCGTCCAGTCCATTATCAAAACATTCATACAAAATTCTATTTCCCATCGTGGTTTCTTTACAACCTCCACTTATTACTTCTTCAGACACTTTCTTCCACTGTTCAGCTTTTTCTGTCAGCCCATTGTCCAACAACTAACCACGATGCTCTTTCATGAACAGTCTCCACTTAATCACATCCAGACTTCCCTCAAAGGGCATTCCAGCCTTTTTCAACATTCTTGTACAATCTCTGACAGCATCTTTTCCTTCACGTTCTCTAACTATTCTTTTTGCTGTTTTTCCAATTGTATCTTTGTTCCATTTACTCGACAAGTTTCCCATACTTGCCTCAAAATCAGTGCTAGCACAGTATCAACAATATTCACACAGCCAAGGGTCCAATAGGCAGGCACACAGCCACAGATCCTACAATACACCCAGTAAATGGTCTACAAGATACTCTTCCTGCTGAGTTGATCAGTCTCCGCAATTAAACAAGATGCAGCAACACCAACAATTCTCTATGTTTTAGTACCACGATATCACAAACACTGATCAGATCACATGCACACAGTTCAAAAAGGCATAGGTAGCTCTTCCCTGTTCTTGGACTAGACTATTAATAGCAAAAATAACTCACCCAGATTGGAGGTGACCAGCTCGCAGTAAAAGTGAAATACAATTGTAAGAATAAGCTTCTTACCTTATGCTGCAGCGATTGAATTCACATTTCCTGGAGGGTCCTCCTCACTCTAGATCCGGATGGTATAATGCACGTCTAGTCCCAGCACCAAATTCTGTGAGCGGAATACGCTTTCTTCTATGCCTTCCGAACTCCAAATATTAAAATTATATTTTCGAGATCTCGAGGAAATCAATACAGCACAGCCTTATATGGTGTACTAGAAAAGACTTCTGCTTTATTAACATATGTGGCACTTTAAATAGGGTCAGAGACAAAGGAATAGTTCCCTCTGACCTATGAACCAATAGTAGCCTTAGAGGAGTGAACAGTAATGTGAAACCTCACTGCCCATCAGTGTTACCTGATGACCATTGCATAAGAGTGAAGACAAAATTGATACCACAGACAAACAAGATGGATTATTTTCTCTCACAGGTACGAGCAACCAAAAGTCTGGAGAGCATATCCTCTCCCTCCATTGGCTCCATCTGGATGTCCACCCCCTCTAAGGATACATGTGCCAGTACTGGAACAGTGAGTACAGTCTGTCCCACTAGCAGTGTCACTGTAGCTTCGGGCAGTATCGATATCTTATTGAGATATTGGGAGGCAGCGGGTAACTTTTGGATTTGGCTGACTCACGTGAGATGCTGAAATACTCTCTTACTGGTCAGGTCCTATTGTTTTTGTCGGGGCCCTCAGCCAAGAGCTGCCGAACTTCTTTTAGCACATTCATACCCAGGGTTACAATGGGTCCTCCTCCTCCAGATCCTGTAGTCAGTGCTATCCCTTTTCGGCCGATGTCTTTTCCGCACACCCGGACAGACATCCACACTACTCCCGCTACAGGAATAGGTAGTTGATTAGCCGCCACCAGCTGGCCAGTGGGTTCTTTCTGGGAGCAAGCAACTTCAGGAAAGTGACTTTGGAAATATGCCTCAGGCATAGTGGTCATCTGAGACCCCATGTCCATTAAACAGCGAATCTGATGCCCATTAAATTCAGCCCAGATAATGGGCCTCTCGGAGACAATATCCTCAAAGTTCTCCCTTCCACCCTCTGAGTCTCGGAACACCAAGGTATGCTCTATGATCGTGGGGCGCATTAGTTTAACAGCTGCCCCGTCTTCTCCTTTCTTGATCTGCGCAGTCTTTGGAGATATGTCCTTTTCCACCGCAGGTCCAACACTCTGGCCCGCGTTCCACCGATGGGCTGCATACACGGCATAGTGGAATTCGGAAGGAGCGCCTCTCTTGCTCTGACCTCCGTCCACATGGGGCTGCGCTGTCCGCCAGAGGGATGGCAGCAGGGGTCCCCTTAATATTGCACAGCTCACCTTGAATATCCCGGATCTCTTGATGAATCTCCCGCACCCATTTGGTCTCATTACGGGTTGATTCTGGAGTGGCCACTTCATGGCTCCAGACTGTGGCATTGAGAACAGGGATCTCTTTCTCCAAGACTCTAGCTTTGGCCTAGACCTCAAGGAAGCCCAGATCAGGACTCAAGCGCAGTCGCTCCTTTAAAATGTCTTTTCTGGGAGGGAACCTTCAGGCCAGCAATTAGTTGGTCATCCAACACTTTGTCTAATGGTCCTCGTTCTCGGTTCTCATCTCGAGCCTTCTTGACGATATGGGCCATCACTTCCTGCAATGCATTAACATATTGATTTATGGTCTCTTTTGCTCCTTGGACCACTGAAACAACCGCAGATGTAAGTGCCCCAGGTCAATGGTATCACCGTGCATGTCTTCCAAGATCTTTATCACTTTGTCCACTGTGTCACGGTCCCCAGGTGGGCAGTACATCGCAGTCTGCCGGGCCTCCTCATCAAGGGTTAGAAGGGCCAGCTCAGCCTGGGCGGAAGGGATCGGGGATACATGCGTAGCATACTTCTCAGCCTTTCTACCCAGTCCCACAGTGACATGCAGCTCCCTGTTAACTTGGGAAGCTTGCCATATGTCCCTTGCCAAGACCTGTCACAGACTGGTTCACCATCTCTGTGTCTGAATGTTGCACCCTGCTGACTACGCCAAATTCAACACAGGTGCCGGAATGCAACGCACAAAGACCACAAGGCGGGAACAGTCAGGGGTTGATATAATCACTTTGTATGTATAACAATTATTTTGAAAGGGGAAGTTAGTAACAATGGTAATAAACAGTAACTTAAATTAACAAAAGCAATCTTTCTGCAAGTATCAATAAAGTTCTGTAATGCGGTGCACCCAGTCATGGGAGTCACCACGTGAGTTCTCTGTTTCTCTGTTTGGCCCTAGCCAGGGTCACCGGTTCTTCCCGCTAGGCCACAAGTCTCTTCCGGATATAGTCAATCAGATCACTTTTAGCCTCCCACGCACCAACCGGCCCCCTCCCAACCTGAAGTCCTAATCCCAACTGTAACCGGTACCGTGGGTGAAAGCTGGAAGTGATGGCCCTGCTAACTCTCGCTGTTCCTCCGCTTCTGCTGGTGCGCCTCTCCTGTCGCAGTCTTCTCTCAGCTCTTTTTGGCTTGACCATCGGCGGTAATCTCTCAGGCTTGGGGCAAGGGGGTCCAGGCTTCGGCTCTTGACAGGAACTTAATCAGGGCAGAGCGGGGGTCTTGGCTCTGGCCAACATGCACAGAACTCGGAGCACTTCTTTGAGGGGTCCAGACCACATCAGGCAGCATTCAGCACTTAGGCGACGCAAGCCTCCTGCTGAGGCCTGTAGCGCGGGCCTCTGCGGTACCTCTGGAGAACGTTTCCTCTGCTCTGCAGCTTGGCACCAAATCTCCCTGTGGCTTGGCGTGCTGGGCTTTTATATCAAGGAAATCCTTCCTGGAGGTCACCTGATCAGGTTCAGCATCTGAATGTACTCCCCCTTCAAATCTTCTAGAACAACTTGGTTCTGCTTGATTTCACCTGGCCAGCAGATGACAGTCTCTCCTCACCACTGGCACATCCTGCAAGAGTTCTCCTGATGTTTCATTGTCTTCTACTACATAGACAACATAAAAAACCGGCACCATATGATGGACTACATACCTCATTGGTGCCAAAATTAGAGCACCATGTGTTATGTGCAGTATTGTATGGCTTGTATATAGGAAAATAAAAGATTCTTTATGTGGTGCACTAATATTTTGTATGTGACATTTTAGTATGGAATCAAATGGTATGGTTGTGGTAACATATCGGGTGAAGACTTTGTTTATACTGGGAAGGTATTTGCTCTATGTCAATTGTTTTGTGTGGATATAAATGCTGCATTGAAAAGAACCCTACATGCCTGAATAAGACTCAAGAAGATACGTTACATTGTGAGTAGACAACATCAAAAACCAAAACCTCTTCCGTTCCGACACTATGGTGAGCTGTAGGCATTTCTTTTGGGAATGCCTAGATGAAACATTTCTATAGAAGTGGGCTTTCGTCAGTTGAAAACAACAATCTTATGGAGGAAAGTAAGCATATCTCACCATGTGGTAATTCAATATGGACCAAGACAAGTGATTATAGATTATCAATAGTGATGAGCGAGTCTATTCATTATTATTCGATATTCGCACTGATAGTACGGTATTCGGGTTACTCGTTATATTGCGAGTATTCTACAAGCATAGGAAAAGATCGCTGAGCTGCTAGGGAGAGTGTTTAGGCCTCTTGATAAAACAAAAGCCCTTTTAAGGGCTACCTGCAGTGTACACTAGTTCAGTGTAGAGTAGGGAGGGAGAGATACTCGAGCAGGGACAGTTTAAAGGAGCCGCTCACTAGCTCCATAATACCACCAAAAAATACTTCTTTTCAGAGCTGAAGACACACAACAAAGTCAGAGTACAGGGAGGGAGAGATTGTGTATTAGGTAGGGAGAGGTTAAAGTATTCTTCCAGTGTCCATCTTAAAACAGCTCTTGTCAGAGGCAAAGCAATATTTTTCCAGCACACAGAGTAGTAGCATTTTGTGCTGCCTATTTTTTTTAAAAGCACTGGTCTATTTTCCCTGCTGTTTTAGGGGTCAGAGCCTGCCTTCTGCTGTCCACATTAGTCTACTTAAAAAGACGGTTAGTGCCCAACGCAAAGCAGTAGCCCAAACATTTCCTACTGCCTGCTACCAAGCACGCACCAGGCCATTTTCCCCGCTGTTTTTGGGGTGACAGCCTGCCTTCTGTCCATATTAGTCCACTTAAAAAGGCGTTTAGTGCCCTACACAAAGTAGTAGTCCAAACATTCTCCTCTCCAATCCGTCCTGAATGTGGCAGGAAGGTTGGTATTTCTGTCCAGCCGCTTCACCGATGCTTCCATCTTGTGCCAGTCATTACACTGGTTGCCCATTCGCTACAGGGTCCAATATAAACTCATCACTGTCACCCACAAAGCTCTCCACAGTTCTGCACCGCCTTATATCTCCTCTCTCATCTCTGTCATGTACCCTCCATTCTACAAATCACCTAAGACTAACATCCCCCATAATCCGAACCTCTCACCTCCATCTCCAAGACTTCTCTCGTGCTGCACCATTTCTCTGGAATGCTCTACCCCGGACGATCCGACTGATGCCTAGACCCCACGTCTTCAGGCGAGCTTTAAAAACCCATCTCTTTAAACAAACCTACCATCTCAACTACTCAGTAAGCTAACTTTCCCCTGTTCCCTCCTTCTAAATATTATTCAGAATCTGCACACTATTATTTTTCTGTCTCCATACCCTCCATGCACACGATAACTGCACTCAATTCTTGATTATTGCACTTAAGCATACTGGCTGATGACCGGATCATGCAGCTTTATATGAAAATCCCTACTTATTATAATTGCCAGACCTGAAATAAGCACTTTTCACCTATTGTGTCCACCCATTTCCTTGTAGAATGTAAGCTTGCAAACAGGGACCTCACGACTAATGTAACTGTTTAAACTGTATTACCTTGTATTGAATTTATTGTATGTACATGTCCCCGCTTAATTGTAAAGTGCTGCGGAATATGTTGGCGCTATAGAAATAAAAATTATTATTAATATTATTGTTGGATAAAATGTGTTGGTCTTGCTACAGACAAATACACATGAACTGTGCCTTCCAAGCTGCAAAAAAAGCAAATGTTCTGTGTCCCCAACAGTAGAAACAGTATCCATCCTCTCCTCACGCCGACTCACCTCCTCCTCCTCTACCACCTCGTCCTCTCCAGCCCATCCAGGCTGGACAGACTTGATACTTGGATTGGGAGTCCCCTCGGTAACACAGAAAAACAAGTCCTCTCTCTCCTCATCCTCCTCATCTTCCTCCTCATCACCCAATGTTGCCTCAGATTATTGGCTGGGCTGGGTAGTATCACCCATTGGGAAATCTGGCTGCGTACCAACATGCTGGGCACTCAAACCTTCTTCTTTGAGGTTATGCAGTGATAGTTTCAAGATACACAGCAACGGGATGGTTACGCTGATAATAGCCTGATCACCGCTCACGAGATTGGTGCAGTATTCAAAGTTCTCAAGAACCTCACAAATGTCAGCGATCCACACCCACTCGACAGTTGTTATGTGTGATGGCTGACTCTCAGTCTGACGGGCATGTTGAAGCTGGTATTCAGCTACTACCCTCTGCTGTTCACTAATTTCGCCAACATATGATAAGCTGAGTTCCAACACGTGGGCAGGTCGCAAATGAATCGGTGACTTGGCAAATTCAAGCGCTTTTGCAGCACTGTAAACAAAAGCGGTAGAGGAATGGCGGAAATGGGCGCTAATATGGCACACCTTCTCAAGTAGCTACGGCAAGTCACGGTAAGTTTTCAGAAATTTCTGAACAACTAGGTTCAGCAAGTGAGCCATGCATGGCATGTGTACCAGCTTGCTGACCTTTAAAGCCACCACCAGGTTACGCCCATTATCGCTGATGACTAGAGATGCAGCGGGAAGAGATACTGATCGGTCTGTTGTTTTAAAGCTTGCCACTGCTCTGCTGCAGTGTGTGCTTTCTGACCTAAACAGATCAGCTTCAACAGAGTGTGTTGCCAGTTTGCCGATGCGCTGATGCACAGGTCCCAGCTTGGTAGTGATGGGGCGGGTAATTCAGTAGAGAATGAGGAGCAGGAGGAGGGGAGAAAGTAAGTGGAAGATGAAGAGGCGGAAACCCTGACCGAAGTTGGGCCCGCTATTCTTGGCGTGGGTAGGATGTGTGATGTTCCGATTTGCGCCTTTGATCAGGTTCACCCAGTGTGCTGTGACAGAAATCTATTGTCCCTGTCCACAACAACTTATTCAGGTGTCTGTTGTCAGGTGGACCTTCCCGGTTACGGCGTTGGTGAGAGCACGGTTCAGATTGTTTAACACGTGCTTGTGTAACGCAGGGACTGCACACCTGGCAAAATAGTGGCGGCTGGAAACACTGTATCGTGGGGCAGCTACAGCCAAGAGATCACGGAAAGACTGTGTTCCCACAAATGGCAACATCTCCACAGCTAGCAATTTGGCAATGTGCGAGTTTAGTATTTATGCCTGTGGGTGCATGGGTATTTATGCTTTCTTTCCATGCTCTCAGGCAAGAACAATTGGATGCTTCGCTAGGACAAAGAAGTGGATGTGGTTGATGTTTGTTGTGTGTGAGCAACAGCAGTTTGTGGGCAGGAGGTATGAGCACCTGCTCTCTGAACAGCAGATTCTGAAGGACATAGCCCAGGCGACATGGCATTAGTTTGACCCGCAGATGCGGATTTGGTAACCTGGTGTTCCGCCCCCCTACTGCGGTGCTTGGCTGCCGTGTGGTGTCGCATACTGGTGGTGCTCAGGTTGCCTTTGCCCTGGCCTCTGTTCAACTTGGTATGGCAGATGCTACAGACTACAATGTTTTTCTCTGAAGGACTTTCAGAAAAAAAATTCCACACAGCAGCTGAATGCCCCCTTGCCCTGACTTGGCGCACAGCGGGGGTGCCCTTGCGAACAGTTGACCCAGTTCTCACTTTGGGCAAACCATGACCCCTTGGTGCCTGTGTTGGTACTACATAGCCATCATCCTCTGTGTTGCTGTCATGGCTATGCGTGCCAACGGTTCAGGTCAGATCAGTGGATTCATCATTGACCACCTCGTCTTCCATCTCATTTTCCTTCCAGATGACATTGGAGGCTGACCTGATGGCAATTGTGTCTCATCATCATCAGCCTCCACCTCTGGAGACAGTAAATGATGTTCCTTCAAGTGGCTTTCTTCTGGCCATAGGTCCTCAAATACTTGAGCATCAACGCACGCCACCTCCACTTGTCCCTCTTCAATGCTGCACGGTGATAGGCTAGAGCCAACCAAAGGATACGTACCAAACAGATCCTTGGAGTGGCCAAGCTTGGGGTCATATGTCTCCTGTGACTGATAATGGTGGGAGGAAAAAGAACCAGATTGGATTGGCCAGCCTTCTGTGTATCCACAGTAGACTGTGAGGTCGTGGAAGATTTGTTGCTGCTTGACAAATGTGTAGAGGCCTTGTCTGCTATCCAAGACAGAATCTGCTCTCGCTCTTCTGGCTTCCACGCACATTTATGTTCTGGACCGGGAAATTTTTCCAGGAACATAATGGATGCATCAAGCTTCTTCTAACCTGACACAGACTGAGTGCCTTCTCATGCACCACTGACAACACCACGTTCACGTCCACGTCCCTTAACAACAGACTTTTTTGACATTTTGGGTTTTGTTGACAGATTTTCAAATATTGATGGCACAAGCCAAGCTAGCTGTCACAGCTAAAATAGTGAGTCAACCATGACTCAGCGCATAGGGCTAATTTCTACAATCCCTATGCACATTGTGCAGTGGACAAACCACGACAGTATTCCTACTCCAGCCTAACTACTATTTGTGATTGGAGGCCCTTGGGATGGTGGCTTTCTGCGTCAACCATGACTCAGCCCATAGGGCTAATTTTTATAAACCCTAGCCACATTGTGCAGTGGAGAAATCTGGAATGTACAGTGGTCCTACCAAACTAATATGTGTCATTGAAGGCCCTTTTCACAGGTTATGCTACATTGTGACTGCGATAGGGGATACATATTCAATGGAAATGTACTGTCAGTCACCCTATTTGGCAAAAAAACATGCCTGGCTTGTGTCACAATGTGACTGAGATAGGGGATACATATTCAATAGAAATTTACACTGACTGTTGATGACCGATTGATGGCCCTCTGAAAACTTTAATTGAGGGCCACAACTACTACAGTACTCCATCAAAAGGTATAGAAAAGCTTTATTATATACATAATTCATTAAAAGACAATACATAGCATTAATAGTTGTGACACATGATTAGGACAAGCAGACAAATGGTCCCGCATATAATAAGTGGGTCTCTCCAGAGGGTTCGCCCCTGGGATCAAAGGGTGCATGCTCACACCAGAGCAGGGAAAAGAGCGCATGGTCAGGGCAAACCAACAATCACTCCCATATGGACCGTGAGGACCAGATAGACCCAAAGGTCATGTTGTACCTGACTTACCCTGGTGTAGGAGGGCCCCAAACTTATAAGAGACCACACAAGGACCAGACACTGGGTGGGAACAGCCTCGACGCGCATTTCGCCGGTGGTATAGTTCAGCTTTATCAAGAGGCGTGTGTGATGGTACAATCAGGACCTTTAAATACGCCCAGATGTGTCATATGACACATCATGTGGTCGTCCAAGATGGCCGCCGAGTAATAGATGATAGGCGGCGCATGCGCAGTGGGCATCACACATCCCGCGCTCGCTCCCCAGCCGTCATGACGTCGGCGCGTGGCCGGAAATGCAAATGAATGCTATTCCCGGCGGCGCGCCGAAGGCATAAAGACAACCGAGCGCGGCACAGCACAGGACAGACCGGGCGCATGCGCACTACATCTGTGTGGGAGGTGAACCAGGGACTGGATAACAGTAACAGAGGTGAAACCACATAAAAGAGAACAGTATCCCAACCAGTCAAATTCAGATGGCTATTCTAGCCAGCCAGCACCATACTGTTGTTCTATAGAACCTAATGTCATAATACTGTATAATAGCGTTTAATGCTGGTCATGGAAATACAGCCAAATAGAAAAATATGAAAGAAGGGGATAATGCATTATATCAAAGTCAAAAGAGTACATATGTCTTTACAATTCACATTATATCAGCATAAATCCCCTTGCAAAAGGGGACATATAGTACCAAAGAGTACACAACTGTGGATTTCTCAGCATGGTTTCAATCGGTCATAAGTCGCAAGTGTCAAAAAAGGGTCCACGGATGAAATGTACATCCCAGCCACTAATCAAATTGCAGTAGCAGCATATATATCGGAATCTTCATTACTCTCTTGTAGACATCAGAAGACAAAAAAGTTCAAGACACAGGTCATCTGGCGTAGATGTACATCAAAGAAAAAGGTTCTGGAGCACAATCACTGTAGGGGAAAAGGTAAGTACAAAAGGAATAAAAGAAAAGAGATAAAAGATTAGAAAAAATATATTAACCGGTTCCCGACCGCCCACTGTAGATAAACGTCGGCGCTTGCCGGGCTCTGTGCAGTGCCGACGTTTAAAAACGGTGGGTGGTCTCGCAGTGCTCATGACCCCCAGGGTCCTGCAAGCACTGCGATTCCGGTGCAGAGCGTTAGCTCTGACAGGGTACATCATCGGGACCTGATTAGATCAGGTCCCAGTGATGTTAACCCTTTGCTGTCTTCTATATGCTGTGATCTATAGTGATCGCGGCATATAGGAGACAGCAGGAAGAGAGGGGGTCGTCTTACTTACCTCCGAAGACCTCCGTTTCGTTTGAGGACCTGGGGTTGCTATGGCAGCTGGAGGTCACATGACCGCCTCCAGCTCTGCCATATATGGTGTCCTTCCTGTCTGACTTCAGCCTGTATGTAGCTGAAGTCAGACAGGAGACTCTGACTGAAACAGTCAGTGAAGATCTCATATAATGTAATATATGTGTATTACATTACATGAGATCAGTGATCAGAAAAATAAAAATTAATGACCCATACAGGGACTAAGTAAAAATGTAAAAAAAAGTAAAAAAAAAGTTTTTAAACTATTAAAAAAAAAAATCACAAAATAAATAAAAATAAATAAATAAAATATTAAACCAATAAATCCGTAAATTATTACAAAACCAAAAAAAGTACACATATTTGGTATCGCCGCGTCCGAAACAACCCTAGCTATAAAACTGTCACACTAATTAACTCCTTCTGTGCACACCGTAATAAAAATAAATAAAAAACGAAGCAAAAAAATATATTTTCATCATATCGCCAAACAAAAAGTGGAAAAAAATGCGATCAAAAAGCAGAATAGAAATAAAAATGGTACCACTGAAAACGTCATCTTGTTCCACAAAAAAAAGCCGCCATACAGCTCCATCAGCCAAAAAATAAAAAAGTTATAGCGCTCAGAATAAAGCAATGCAAAAAAAATATTTTTTTTTCTATAAAATTGTTTTATTGTATAAAAGCGCCAAAACATGAAAAAAATACAGTAAGTGTAGTATCGCTGTAAACGTACTGACCCGAAGAATAACGCTGCCTGATCACTTTTACCACACGCAGAACGGCATAAAAAAAAACTCAAAAAACAATTCCTGAAGTGTTTGTTTTTGTTAACTTTACCTCCCAAAAAACGGAATAGAAAGCGATCAAAAAATGTCACGTGCCCAAAAATTGTTCCAATAAAAATTTCAACTCGTCCCGCAAAAAACAAGCCATCACATGACTCTATCGGCCGAAATATGGAAAAATTATAGCTCTCAAAATATGGTGATGCAAAAACTAGATTTTGCAAAAAAAGCGTATTTTAGTGTGTGACAGCTGTCAGTCATAAAAACCCGATATAAATCTGGTATCTCTGTAATCGCACCGACCCGAAGAATAAAGTAATCTAATCAGTTATATCACACTAGGAACGGCATAAAAAATAAATAAAACAAATATTATTCACCTGCTACTGATTTGTTTATTATGTCTCCCAAAGATCCCAGTAAGGCTCTGCTCACATTTATCCTGTGCTCTGCGCTGAGCACTTACACCAGAGTTTCCGTGTAAATCTCTGAAATACGTGATTCAGCCAGCACCCATGATGGAAGATTCCCTGCAATGAGGCAGATATAGGCCACTGTGGATGCCGTCTAGCCTGGGATCCCACGGTGTCATTTGTTTTAGGCGTGCATAAAAGTGCGGTTGGCCACAGTTTTGTGCACTTCTGAAAAAAAGGACACCACTAAACAGAGGCCAGACGGAGTCCAGAGTAACTCTGCTGCCTCATTACAGTGAATGGATCCTGCAGGGGTTTCATCTGAATTACATCACTTGGAAAATTAGATGGAAACCCCGATGTAAGTGCTCAGCCTAGAGCGCCGGATAAATGTTACGTAAAATGTTCCCAATAAAAGCTTCAAGTCAGTCCTCAATAAAAGCTAGTCCCCACTCAGGTCCATCATCTGTTAAAAATATAAGGGACTTCCAAGTTACTGGTAGCAGAAAGGCTCTGGAAAAGCAAAATAGTCCTTGCCCCCCAAAAGAAATTCAGAAATTTTGTGCTCCCAAATCCAAATGCCTATTCTACAATAATTTGTTCTCCAATTGTCAAATAGCGCTCCTTCCCCCTCAAATCTCACCGTATGGCTAAGTGGTACGATACAGCCACATATGGGGTATTGACACTTTTAGAAGAAATTGTGTGACATATTTCGGCACCATTTTTACCCATTGCCCTGTGTGAAAATGTAAAATCTGAGGGTAAAACATTTTTTTGTGGTAAAAATATAATTATGCTTTTTTCACTGCCCAATGGTATAAATTTAAAAATTAAAAAATGCTCACTACTTCCCTAGATGAATTCCTTGAGAGGTGTAGTTTACAAAATGGGGTCACTTGTGGGGGTTTCTGCTGTTTTGGCATGTCAGCGACTCTTCAAATGTGACATGGTGTCTGCTGCCTATCCCAGCCAACATAGCGCTTCTTTCTCTTCCGAACCCTTCCGTACACCAAAGCAGTGGTTTTCCCCCACATATGGGGTATCGGCGTGTTCAGGAGAAATTGCACAACAAATTTCATGGTGCAATTTATCCTGTTACCCTTATGATAATACAAAATTAGGGAATGAAAAACATTTTTTGAGGGAAAAATGTGAAAATTTTATTTTTACGGCTCAATATTATAAACTTCTGTGAAGCAGCTGGGGGTGCAAGGTGCTCACCACATATCTAGATAAGTTCCCTAAGGGGTCTAGTTTCCAAAATGGTGGCACTTGTGGGGGGTTTCCACTGTTTAGGCACATTAGGGGCTCCCCAAATGTGACATGGCGTCCGCTAATTATTCAAACAAATTTTACATTCAAAAAGTCAAATGGCGCTCCTTCCCTTTCAAACCCTGCCATGCGCCCAAACAGTAATTTGCCTCCACATATGGGGTATCAGCGTGTTCAGGAGAAATTGCATAACAAATTTCATGGTGCAATTTATCCTATTACCCTTATGATAATGCAAAATTAAGGGATGAAAAACGGTTTTGTGGGAAAAATGTGAAAATTTTATTTTACAGCTCAATATTATAAACTTCTGTGAAGCACCTTGGGGTTCAAGGTGCTCACCACACATCTAGATAAGTTCCCTAAGGGGTCTAGTTTCCAAAATGGTGTCACTTGTGGGGGGTTTCCACTGTTTAGGCACATCAGGAGCTCTCCAAACGCAACATGGCGTCCGCTAATTATTCAGACAAATTTTACATTCAAAAAGTCTAATGGCGCTCCTTCCCTTCCGAACCCTGCCGTGCGCCAAAACAGTGGTTTTCCCTCACATATGGGGTATCAGCACGCTCAAGAGAAATTGCACAAAAAATTTGGGGTCCATTTTTTCATGTTACCCCTGTGAAAATAAAAAAATTGGGTCTAAAGTAACATTTTTGTGAAAAAAGTTAAATGTTAATTTTTTTCTTCCACATTCCAAAAATTCCTGTGAAGCACCTGAAGGGTTAATAAAGTTCTTGAATGTGGTTTTGAGCACCTTGAGGGGTGCAGTTTTTAGAATGGTGTCACTTTTGGGTATTTTCTGTCATAAAGACCCCTCAAAGTGACTTCAAATATGATGTGGTCCCTAAAAAAATGTTTTTGTAAATTTTGTTGGAAAAATGAGAAATCGCTGGTCAACTTTTAACCCTTATAGCTCCCTAACAAAAAAAAAATTGGGTTCCAAAATTGTGCTGATGTAAAGTAGACATGTGGGAAATGTTATTTATTAACTATTTTGTGTGACATATCTCTCTGATTTAAGGGCATGAAATTTCAAAGTTTGAAAATTGCAAAATTTTCAAAATTTTCGCCAAATTTCCGATTTTTTCACAAATAAACGCAAGTGATATCGAAGAAATTTTACCACTATCATGAAGTACAATATGTCACGAAAAAACAGTCTCAGAATCAGGGGAATATGTTGAAGCGTTCCAGGGTAATTACTTCATAAACTGGCAGTGGTCAGAATTGAAAAAATTGGCCCGGTCACGAAGGCAAAAACAGGCTCTGGCGCGAAGTGGTTAAAACTAAAAACATAAAGCCATGGTCCAGAAATAAACACATCATGGTCCGCAGGAGAGCAAAAACACTGAGCGTGTGATATAATCCGTCACTTCTTCTAAGAGGAAGGACAAGAACCCCAAACTCTCATTAACGCCCCGCGGAGCCAAGGTGTCTAAAGTGACGATCCATCTGGCCTCTTTTTGGGCCAGAAGTTGCTTGCCATTTCCACCCTGGGAGCCAAAATGTATGACGTCAATGCCGCGAAACTTTAGTGTCCACGGATCGTAGTTGTGGACTGCCTTGAAGTGACGCGGCAGTGTCTTGAGCTCCCTGGGGTCGGCCACCGTCCGAGCAGCACCAATGTCCCGTACGTGTTCACGAACCCTGATTCTCAGCTCTCTAGTAGTGAGTCCTACATATATTAATTGGCAACCACATGTAGCATAATATATAACATGGGTTGTACCGCATGAGATGTAATTGCGGATTTTAAACTCACGAGAGCTTTCAGAGGACGTGAACAAACTGCTGCACAGGACATTGGCGCAGGCGGCACAGTGGCCGCAAGGGAACGAGCCAACCGTGGGTCTGTGGGACCCAAATGGATTCGTCAGGGGAGGTATATCATGGCTGGACACCAGTATATCGCCCAGGTTATTGACCCGCCGGGGGGTCATTTGTAGATAGCTTCCTAGAGATTCACGCAGGGAGGGCTCCGCACTGAGAACACCCCAATGACGTAAAAGGATCCGCCGCATATTCCCCCACTCATGATTATATGTGGAGATGTAGCGGATTCTTTCCGTTGTTACCCGTTTGGATGAGTTCGAGGAATAAATCAGATGGTTACGGAGTGTGTTCCGTGCTCTTGAGTAGCCACGGCCGATGCAGCGATTGCTATACCCCCGTTGTCTAAAACGTTCCGCCAGATCTGAAGCCTGTCTTTCAAACTTATGGTCGGTGGAGCAGATCCGCCTCATCCTTAGGAACTGTCCGACCGGTACGGCATGAATTGTAGAAGGATCATGTGCAGAGGCAGCATGCATTAAGGAATTGACCGAGGTGGGTTTTCTGAAGACATCAGTCTGGATGATGTGGTCCTCAGCCACTTCCAGACTGATGTCTAAGAAGTCAATCCGTTTGTGATGGTATGTATAGGTAAGCCTAATGGAACGATTGTTTGAGTTAAGCTGCACCATAAAATCATCAAGTTCCTCCACCGTCCCCCGCCACAATAATAAGATGTCATCGATGTATCTAAGCCATGACACGACGCGGTCGGCGCCACGCACGCCCTCGTCGCCAAAAGTATCTCTCTCCTAGGACCCCAAGAAGAGATTGGCATATGAGGGCACACATGAAGCCCCCATCGCCGTGCCACGCCTCTGTAGATACACCGCATCTTTGAATAGAAAATAATTGTAGTGAAGGACGAAGTGGAGGAGCTCAAGGATAAAATTTCGTGAGAGGCCGTCCAGATTGGATGCCCCAAGGAAGAGGCGGACCGTAGAGAGGCCCAGATCATGGCTAATACATGTGTAGAGGCTCTCAACATGGGCCGTGACTAGCAAGATACCATCCGTCACAAGGACGCCATCAACGCGCCTCAAGACATCCATCGTGTCCTGAATGTATGAAGGAAGTGTCTCCACTAATGGGCGGAGGTGGCTGTCAATATATTGACATATAGGACCACACAAGTTACCTAGCCCTGACACGATTGGACGTCCCGGCGGGTTGAAGGCATCCTTGTGGATTTTTGGAAGTAGGTAGAAAGTAGCAGTTTTAGGGAATCGAACAGTTAAAGCTTCAACTGTTTGCTTGTTAATAATTCCCTGATCACAGGCCCTGCCCAGGATCCCCTGGAGCGCAGCAGAGAAGGAGGCAGTAGGATTAAAGGGTAGCCTCGAGTATGTCTTGGTATCCCTCAATTGGCGTAACGCCTCCCTCTCATATTTCGAACAGGGCCACAGTACAATGTTCCCTCCCTTGTCCGCTGGTTTAATAACCACATCACGAAGTGATTTCAACTGTTCTATCGCAGTATGCTAGGAATGAGTAAGATTGTCAAAGCGTCTGCGTGTAGAAAGATGTCTCAAATCCTCCGTCACCAGGCGCACAAATATCTCAACCGTCGGGCTCAGGGACAGGGGAGGGAACCTTGTGGACCTAGGATATCTCGACTGTGGTAACCCACCTGTCTTTGGGGGTTGTTCCTGCTCCATAAGAAGGTCCTCCAAGTCCTTCAATGCCTCCATCTCTGCTGCAGTTACAGGGCCATCCTCACCATGTGGCCTAGAATGTAATTTTTTAAGAATAAGTTTACGCGCAAACAGGTGGAGGTCCTTCAGGGCAGTAAAAATATTAAATGCATTGGTAGGTGCAAAAGATAAACCCAGCCCCAGAACCTCCATCTGTTTTTCAGTTAACACGTGATTTAATAAGTTGACAATGTGGAGCCCACTCCAGGGAGCACTAACCTGATAAGGCATGGCACGTGTTCTTCTATTAGTAGGTCTTGTTTGAATCTTAGAAGATAGGAGGCTATCCACATCTGGGTGGCCACCTGGGTTGCCACCTGGGTTTTCTGACAGTATTTGTTCACTGTTGGAGGTAGTTGAATCCCTTGTCGTTGGCCGAGACCCACGCTATTCCTGAGTACATTGAGGAGAATCTTGCTAGGGGATTTATCCAGAAATGCACCTCTCCGGCTTGAGCAGGATTCTTCTTTGTCAAGAAGAAAGACGGCTCGCTTCGTCCATGTATTGACTATAGGGGTCTAAACCAGATTACCATCAAAAATAAGTACCCCCCTACCTCTCATCTCGGAGTTGTTTGACCGCCTAAAAGGTGCGAAGATCTTTGCACCCGGTGGTCATCTACACTGACCATAGAAACCTCGCTTATTTGCAGAATGCCCAAAGACTAAACTAGTGTCAGGCCAGATGGTTATTATTCTTCGCTCGATTCTGCTTTACTTTTCACTACCGCCCGGCAGACAAGAACATTAAAGCCGACGCACTATCCCGTTCATTTTTGTCTACCGACCAGGAGGAGGAGCCTCTTCATATCATTGATCCCTCCAAAATAATGACTGTTGCTCCATTTGACCTGTCTCATCCACCTCCCGATATGACCTTTGTAGCAGTTCAGGATCGGAAGAAGGTTTTACTGTGGGGTCATTCGTCCAAACTTGTTGATCATGCCGGCCAGAGGAAGACATTTCTGCTCATTGCCCGACATTATTGGTGGCCCACCCTGTGCAAGGATGTTGCGGACTTTGTCGCGGCTTGTCCCTCTTGTGCCCGTAAGATACCTAGGCACCTTTCAGCCGGTCGTCTTCTTCCTCTTCCGTGCCTTCTGCTCCGTGGCAACAAATCGCAATGGACTTCATCACGGATCTCCCTGTTTCTGCCGGTTGTACTGTCATTTGGTTGGTCACTGACCGCTTTTCTAAGATGGCACACTTCATTCCCCTGCCTGGTCTTCCATTTGCACCGGTGCTGGCTAAGCACTTCTTCCATCACATCTTTCGTCTTCATGGCTTACCCCTCCACATTGTCTTGGATCGCGGAGTTCAAATCACTTTGCGCTTCTGGAGAGCAACGTGCAAGTTGCTGGATGTCTCCTTGGATTTTTCTTTGGCCTATCATCCTCAGTCCAATGGCCAAGTTGAACAGATCAATCAAATCCTCACCAGTTTTCTTTGACACTTTGTCAACGCTCACCATAGCGATTGGGTTGAGCTCCTGCCCTGGGCCGAGTTTTCCTATAACAACCATGAGAGCGAGTCTTCTGCTAAAACTCAGGTTTTTGTGGTCTACGGTCAACAACCCCGGATTGCGTTTCCCGTCTCCTCTTCAGTGGACAATCCTGCCGTGGAGTCTCTCATCAGCAAATTTTCTGCAATTTGGGAAGAAACTAGATCCTCGCTTCTTCAGTCCTCGGAGCGGATGAAGAAGCATGCTGATAAGAGACGTCTGGATCCGCCTCAGTTCCATCCGGGAGACAAGGTCTGGCTTTCTTCCAAATATGTTCATCTTAAGATACCATCTTACAAGTTGGGTCTGCGGTTCATTGGTCCGTTCGAGGTTCTGAACCAAATTAATCTGGTGGCTTACAAGCTGAAACTACCGGCCTCCTTACGGATTCCCAACTCCTTTCACGTGTCTCTCCTCAAACCAGTTGTCCTTAATTCTTTCTCTGATGATCCAGGTACCACCCCAGCTCCAGTCTCCGCTGAGGACGTCTTTGAGGTAGAAAACATTTTGGCCACCAAGAGGATAAGAGGAAAGACTTTCTTTCTTGTGGATTGGAAGTGGTTTGGTCTTGAGGAGAGGTCTTGGGAGCCCAGGGAGAACATTCATACCCCTCATCTGATGATTACAGGTACCATCCCAGATTCAGTCTCCGCTGAGGACGTCTTTGAGGTAGAAAACATTTTGGCCACCAAGAGGATAAGAGGAAAGACTTTCTTTCCTGTGGATTGGAAGGGGTTTGGTCTTGAGGAGAGGTCATGGGAGCCCAGGGAGAACATTCACACCCCTCATCTTCTAGAAAATTTTTTTGCGGGCTTAAAGAAGAGGGGGCGTAAAGGGGGGGGTACTGTAGCATCGGCGTCTCAGCCTCCTGCCGGGCAGAGACGCCATTCCCCTCACCGGTACGGCATCTTCCTGTTCCCCTGCTGCTAAGGCACTCACTGCGTGCAGCTTTCCGGGTACTGTGCTTAGGGTGAGCGGGTGCTCCCTCCCTCTTAAAGGGGCCGCGCGCCATCCTAAAGAGTCCCCGGCTAATGGCCGGAGGACTCCCCTATATTAAGCACCTCCTTCAAAATGGAGGTACCTGTGCAAGGTTGTTTTTTGTGTGCTAACACTCTCCTCAGCCCTCAGGTTCCTTGCCCGCCAGTCTGTCTAACAGTCCTGCCCGCCTGTCTGTCTAACAGTCCTGCCAGTCAGTCTGTAACAGTCCTGCCCGCCAACCTGCCTACCCGGAGCACCTGCCAGATTACCTGCCGTGCTCGCCAGCCTGCCAACCCGGAGCACCTGCCAGTTACCTGCCGTACCCGCCTGCTCGTTTTCCCAGAGTACCTGTATGGCTATCTGCCGTACCCGCCTGCCTGTCTGCCTGGATCACCCGCCAACCTACCTGCTGTGCTCATCCGCTGTACTGGTCAGCGACTGTCATCTGACCCGTGGGAATCACCTGCTCTCACACAAGGTGGGTCCCAGAGTGGCACCTGGTTCACCTGCCCGGTCCCTCCTTGGTTCATGGAGTCAAATAAGCCGCCGTGTGACCTGGGTTGGTCTGAGAAGTCACTTAGTTACGTCCCTCTGGTCCCTCCATGCATCAGAGCACAGAGGTTCCACCACCTGAACCAGTAACAGTTTGCACAGGCCGTAACAGGTATCGCAGTATGGATAGCATATTACATCGATCCAGCCAGGTATTATTTATGCCTTATACTGCTTGCTGCTGGTGCTGCCCAAAAAAATGTAAAATCTATTCTATTCCCTATCGATAATGCTGTTAGATGCATTTACAATAGGGACAGGTGCTGCTAGGTGGTATCATCAGCTCCACATGAGTGTTCATTCTGGTCGCATAAACGTCTTCCACAGTCCATATCCTTTTTTTTAGTATTTCTTTGGCCTTATATACAAGTCATTGCTGTGGAAAGAATGTTTCTTAACATTTTTTCTATTTTAGCATGTTTTTTTTTGTCAGTCCATAAAAGTGGCGTAATACTCTGACAACATTGTTCATTGTTCATTTGTCAGCGACCAACTGTGAACAAGTTTGAACCCACAACTGCAATACTTTAAATGGAGTATAAGAGTTGACACACTGACAAAAATTGCTGGATTATTAGGGTAGTCATATGGGATCACATCTGGTGGCCACAATTTCAGGCAGTCACCTAATAATATGGTATTCGTCAGCGACCAATTGTCAATTGGGTCAACAAAACATAGCTGGCTGACCTTCAATTCAGTGCAATATTTGGCACGCTCCACAAAATTTCTGTATTATTACGGCAGTCATATGGGAATATGGGATCATGGCTGATCATTAAAAAAAGTTTCTCTGCTTCCACAATAGAGCAATGTGAATAAAACCCCAAAAATCTGGCTTTGAACAAGCAAATGGAGCAGTAAAATGGTGTACTCTGGATTGCATTCTAAGCAAATAAGCAGGATTAAGATAAAAAAAAATGATATCTCGGGCTATGTCTACGGATATCTGTAACAGAAGAAGAAGACAGAACGTGCAATGGACCCTCTTGTGCTGTATACACTGCCACAAACCCTGCCTGCCTAACTCCTGCTATCAAGATTAATTTATGCAGCTGAATTAGTCCTCAAAAGGGCTGTTAGTTCAGATGGATATATGTATACTCCTGGAATTCCACTACCTATATCTAATTATTACACCACCAATCCTATCCCTCACGCAGCAGCACTCCCTACTCTGCCTGTTTCCGGGATAGACTATGATAAGCATATCATCACCAAGTCTTATATAGACATAATGAAGCTATGCGAACAGCCAATCACTGTAATGCCACAAACCAACATGGCTACGGCATTACAGTGCCTGGCAGACAATCCCTGCTTGTTCATTAGTCTCCTAGTGGTCGGTCTCCTAGACAATGAGCTAACTCCTTCATGATGATAGATGCCACCATCTCCTTAGCTTACTGGTACTTTTCTGTGGGAATGAGCTTGTCTCCAACCAGCCAGAAATATCCAGTGAATGACACGCCATGGTTTGGTATTAGCACTAAGTACCAGAAGTGAAGCTATCCCCAATTTCCATATCTCAAGAATTTTATTTGGTTGCCTTGCTGCCCAAACATTAGTTTCTCACAAAGGAGCTGAAGACACTGAGTGGCACCAGGTGCAAGTTTCTCCAGCATGACCTGTTTTTTATTGTTAGATATCAGAGGGAGAACAGAATTGGGCTTTGCCAAGGTACCAGATTGCAGATCTTAAGTCTTATAGATTGCTGTAGCTAGTCCGCAGTAAAAAAGCAGCCTTTAAAGTGTCCGGGAACCTTCACACAGACTTTTCTTAACCAGGGTTGCTACTCTGTGAGAGTTGTATTTCATCACAGCCATATTGTCACGAATAATTTGGGGATTCAAGGTAGCTCTGGTTATGCTGTAATTTAAATGTAGTTTTTTCCTTTTGGTCCAGTAAGGGTTAAGTTTAGTCTCTTGCTGGCTGCCTTTTGAGCATGGTCAGCTGATGTTAGTTGGTGCCACTCCCACCTCCCTTTAAATAGTCACATGATGCATCCGCTGACTGCCGGTTATAGTTCATTCTATGCTGACATCTTTGAATGAGCCAGTCTCTGGAGAAGCTGTGGTGTTTGTTGCAGTTGCAGCAGTTAATTTTCCTGTTGGAAAGCTAAGTGTATTTTGTGCTGTTATCTTCCCATTGTGTGTTTTACCTTCCTTGTGCTGTCCTATTGTATTGGTGAGACTAGTGTATCCCTGTCCTGCTCACTAGCCAGGTTAAGTCCAGGGCCTGCGAGGGCTTAAGCACGTGATCGCGCATGGGTGGATTGACCCATCTAGCGACTATAGTGGAGCTTAGAGACAGACACAAGTCGGTGTCAGGAGGTGTCCCTTCCCTTGTTCCCTATGGCTAGGGCCCTACTTCCCCCAATATCATCCCGTTGCATCCGTGGTTTGTGCCGTTCGCTGGACATCTCCTTGTCATTATGACGCGCCCCCTGGGCCATATTCTTTAGGGGAATACCCGGAGCCGGATCAGATGGGGGTTGTAGTCTCCGAGTGGCTGTGACCCGGTCCGTGCCCAGGGTGTCAAGCTCAGAGTATGTGGCAGTCCTACAGATGTTACAAAGTTCTTTATGTCGACTACGCCACCCGTTGGATTGCGGTCACTACGGCCGCCGCTGCAGCAGGGTCCGCTGAGGCTGATGGTGTTGGTGCAGCTTTAGATAGTATAACCCCCAACGGGAGGGGTATGGCCTCAGGGGGTCAGGTGCAGAGGATGGGGGTTGTGGTGGTGCAGGGATGATGGTAATTAAAGACAGAGTCGGGTTGTGCAGTTCAGGGTGTTTACTTACTGCAGATATTCCGGTCACTCCGGCCTTGAGTGACCACCCGAGCCGTGCTGCGTCCACCAGGTCCTGGATTCAGCCAACCCCCAAGCAAGTCCGGAGCGTGTCCCTGAGCCCTCCTTCTTGTCCTTTCTTCTGGCCGTCCCCACCAGGGATCCACCTAGGTCCAGCTCCCTCGGGCCTTCTGTTGGGAGACCCTTGGCCTTGGGTTCCCTGACCCTACACGTGGTTTGCCTTCAGGGTGGATGTGGTGGGTGGCCGTGGCAGATCCTGCCCACGGCCTCCGGTCTCTGGCTGAGGTATGCTTTAGCCCCCACCAGTTTGGGATCCGGTACCCTGTTGCCAACTCTTCACCCTGGGGTTGTACTTGGGTTCTCAGAGTTCCTTCTGTCTCCCCCTCTGGGTCTTTCAAACTCCTCTCTCACTCTTGCTCTGGGGCTGCTCTGCTCCTCTTCCTCTGACTTCTCTGCAAAGACTGGCTGACTGACTGACTGACCCTGATCTTAGATGGTGCCCACCTTAAATACTCCCTCTATGTGTGAGCTCAGGTGACCAGCACCCAATGAGCTCCTATCTTTACCCAGGCTGCTCCCCCTATCTGCCCCTACACTACTGGGATGTACCACCCCCCTCCCACTCCAGCCAGGAACAGACTCGGTCGTACCTGCACATTTCTAAGTGGGAGTACCGTTGGTCTGTTCCTCGGAAATGGGATGTGTGTAGTGCATGCAGCTGACTGAGCTCAGTTCCACACTCCATCCTTACCCGGGAGTGGAATATCACACCTCTGGGTGAGGTGCAATACCCCTGCAGCAGCCGAATCCTCAGGGTGCTACATTCCCCCCTGGTAAATCACAGCACGTCCTCGGGCTGTAAGATATAAACAACACCAAACATACAATTTTTTTGCATAAACAACATAATAAAACATCATATAAAACTTTTCATAAATAACATTCTCGTAGACTTCTCTTGCTTCTAGCTCCTCCTCCGGACACTGTGCAACGTGTGCCCGGGAAAAGTGCAACAGTTTCTCTAGAAAAATGGTTTTCCTATAAAACCGGTAGGGGGCGCTTTAGGAAGCGCAACTATATACAAGGGGATATGGCCGCTCTCAGTTCTCGGCCAGGTATTTAGGAAAGGGATGACCGCTCTCAGTCCTCGGTCAGAGGGGTTAAGGGAAATACGGGTAACAGTTCAATTTGCTGGTCCCAACGGGGACTATAATAGCAACAACAGTTCACTGTGCCCCGACGGGCAACTATATACAGCTTGTACTCTGCTGTACTCAACGACGACGTCCTCCTGCTCTTTCTTTGTGGTTACCTTTAACTTCAGACCCGTCCGGGTCCTCTTGCTCCTCCTCACACCGCAGCTCCTCCTCCGTCAGGCGATGCACATGGAGGGCGTAGGGTCCTTTGGCACACTTGTGCCGGGTGAAGGTGACCTCGTCCCCTACATACAGGTCACGACCTCTGTGTCCCTCCGGTAGGTGGGACTCAACGTCTCTTCTTGTCACGAAGACGTCACCTGGGGTGCGGTGATCTCGGATGAAGCCCCACCCGTGCTGCATATTAAACTTGATCACAGTCCCGGTGGAAGGGGGACCATGAGCTGCACGGGGACTCCTCCTGGCCCGGCTCTTCTGCTCCGCGCTCCTTATCTGGGCTTGTTGTTCCCGGACCCGCCTCTCTCTCCGCTCCCTCTCAAAGACCTCGAGCTGCTGCCGGCAGCACTCTGCACGCTCCGCTGCAGCTGCCCGGGTCTCCTGAGTGAACCCCATGAGGTCTTCTCCGGTGGGGTCCCACTCAAACTGTGCCTCCTCTAGCGGGGGCGAGGTCCTTTTTACGGACTTTGGAACCGGAATCAGGGGTTCATCTAGGGGCCTCTCTTTCCGGAGTCGGGGATGGTGAAACTCCGGTGGCCATATAAAGGGCTGCCCATCCGGGCACGTATGTTGGGCGAACAGATCTTCTCCCAGATGCGGCACTCTTGGTTTTATGGGCGCGGTGGTGGTGGCGCCCGGGTTGCCCAGGCCTTGCGGCCAGGCCTGGGGCACCTGGAAAGTGAAGGGCACCGTAAGGACGGCGGCGCCCTGGGCTACTTGGCCCTGCGACCAGGCCGGTGGCTCCGCGGAGGTAGGGGGCGCTGTTGGTATTGCGGCGCCCGGGGGTACTAGGCCTTGCGACCAGGCTGGTGGTACTTCCTGCTTGGTCACGCTCGGGGTCGAGGCGTGTGACGTCACAGGGGTCGCGGCTGCGGCTTCCGGTTGAGGCCTAGTCTGTGGCGGTGACGTTGCGGTTACGGGCACGGCAGGGGGTACTTCGGGCTCTGCGACGGGGAGCTGGGGCAGGTACGCGGTTTCCCGGTTTGGGGTAGAGACGTCCCCTTTACCTGCCTCCTTTCGTTCGGCTCCCTTCTTGGCGCCGTCTCCGGCCTTGAGTCCTCCTGCGCCATCCTCAGAGGCGGTCTGTCTCCTCGTCTCGGGTGGCGTGCTCCGCTGACGAGTCTCGGTCCGCTGGGCCATCTCTCGGCTCCACTCTGCCAACGTCTCTCGCTGCACCCGGGCCATCCTCCGTGCGAGGCCCTCCAGCACAGTCTGCGCACACTCCCGATCTCGGGGGAGCTGTGCCAGGACCTCCACTAAGCCTAGTGGGGTCGTTGCTTCTAGCAGGCTCCTGACCAACGGGTCGGTGCTGCTCTGCTCTCCTTCCGTTGTCTCCAGCAGGCTCCTGGCCAGCGGGCCGGTGCTGCTCTGCTCTTCTTCCATCTCCGGGTAAGCTTCTTCTGGACTCAGCTCTAGGCTTCTTGTCTCCGGGTGCGCTCTCTCCAGACTGCTCCAGGCGACACCCATCTTTGCTCCCTTCTTCTCAGTCCTCCCACTTCGAGGGCGGTCCCGGGGCCACTTGGTGATTGTCAGCTCCAGGGGCAGTTCTTTCACGCTGACAGACACCTCTAGCATCACAGTCTCTGTTGGTGGGGGCGGTTTCCACTTTTGGCGCCATTTTCGGTCCTGGCCCACGATGGGAGGTGGCCTCTTGCCACCCTCTGGCACGCCCATAATGGCGTCCGCTCCCCCAAGGCGGGAAATCTTCGGAAATGGCGGGAATCGTCTCCCAGTGGCGGGAAACTCTGCAGATGGCGGGAAAAAGCTGTTAATGGCGGACAACCGGCGGGAATCGATCTGTGATGGAGTCCGATGGCGGGGACCCTCCGGAACCGGCAGGAGACTTCTTTTTGAGGTAAACTCGTTCTTTTCTTCAGGCACGCAGTACCCGGTTGTTGTGGGCACGTAATCCTGCCGACTACGCCAAAGTTGACGCGCCCCCTGGGCCATATTCTTTAGGGGAATACCCGGAGCCGGATCAGATGGGGGTTGTAGTCTCCGAGTGGCTGTGACCCGGTCCGTGCCCAGGGTGTCAAGCTCAGAGTATGTGGCAGTCCTACAGATGTTACAAAGTTCTTTATGTCGACTACGCCACCCGTTGGATTGCGGTCACTACGGCCGCCGCTGCAGCAGGGTCTGCTGAGGCTGATGGTGTTGGTGCAGCTTTAGATAGTATAACCCCCAACGGGAGGGGTATGGCCTCAGGGGGTCAGGTGCAGAGGATGGGGGTTGTGGTGGTGCAGGGATGATGGTAATTAAAGACAGAGTCGGGTTGTGCAGTTCAGGGTGTTTACTTACTGCAGATATTCCGGTCACTCCGGCCTTGAGTGACCACCCGAGCCGTGCTGCGTCCACCAGGTCCTGGATTCAGCCAACCCCCAAGCAAGTCCGGAGCGTGTCCCTGAGCCCTCCTTCTTGTCCTTTCTTCTGGCCGTCCCCACCAGGGATCCACCTAGGTCCAGCTCCCTCGGGCCTTCTGTTGGGAGACCCTTGGCCTTGGGTTCCCTGACCCTACACGTGGTTTGCCTTCAGGGTGGATGTGGTGGGTGGCCGTGGCAGATCCTGCCCACGGCCTCCGGTCTCTGGCTGAGGTATGCTTTAGCCCCCACCAGTTTGGGATCCGGTACCCTGTTGCCAACTCTTCACCCTGGGGTTGTACTTGGGTTCTCAGAGTTCCTTCTGTCTCCCCCTCTGGGTCTTTCAAACTCCTCTCTCACTCTTGCTCTGGGGCTGCTCTGCTCCTCTTCCTCTGACTTCTCTGCAAAGACTGGCTGACTGACTGACTGACCCTGATCTTAGATGGTGCCCACCTTAAATACTCCCTCTATGTGTGAGCTCAGGTGACCAGCAGCCAATGAGCTCCTATCTTTACCCAGGCTGCTCCCCCTATCTGCCCCTACACTACTGGGATGTACCACCCCCCTCCCACTTCAGCCAGGAACAGACTCGGTCGTACCTGCACATTTCTAAGTGGGAGTACCGTTGGTCTGTTCCTCGGAAATGGGATGTGTGTAGTGCATGCAGCTGACTGAGCTCAGTTCCACACTCCATCCTTACCCGGGAGTGGAATATCACACCTCTGGGTGAGGTGCAATACCCCTGCAGCAGCCGAATCCTCAGGGTGCTACAATTACGTGACACATATTCTTTAGGTTGGTGAAAGGACTGGCATAGAGGGAAACCATATCTACTCTGGCTGTCATTTCTCCCAGGAAGTCCACTAATGCAGCTTGTTCCATAAGCAATGGCAGCCCGTTCAACATCAGCTCACACTTCTCAGTGCCTCGACACACAAAGATCTTTACGCCTTGAATTTCCTGACTAGAGAGATGGGCAATGGCCTGATCTGCAATGCATTTAGAGAAATAACGTGCATAAGCAAAGCCACGGTTTATGCCACTGAAGGTCATCATAAAGTGAAACTTATACAGCTTTCCGACAGACTGAAAGAGGGGTATCAAGACTTCCGAGACAGAAAAGAGTTCCCTGTCCTCACCAAGAGGATGACTGTCCATGTTCTCCTCGTCCTCCTCCTTCTCATTATCACCCAATCTGTGTGGAGATAAGATGAAGCTGGGCTGTGTAGCATCACCCTATATAGTTCCTTGCTCCGCCTGCAATGCCTCCTCTTTAATTGCGAGCATCGAGCGTTTCAGTAGACAGAGAAGAGGAATGGTGATCCTAATTATGGCGTCATCGCCGCTCACCATCTTGGTGGCGTCCTCAAAGTTTTGGAGGATTGCACAATGTCAGACATCCATGCCCATTCATCAGCTCTTATGTGTGGAAGCTTACCTGAATTCCAACGGGCGTGTTGAAACTGGTACTCATCAATTGCCCTCTTCTTCTCAAAAATCCTTCCCAACGTTGATTTTCAACGTATGGTGACATTGCACACCAGTCAGTGAGCTGGAAACTACAAACGCTGCTGAAGCATTGCCAGGGCGGCAGAAACTGTAGCTGACTGTACGAAATGGGCACACACGCGGCGTACTTTGACAAGCAGCTCCGGCAGATCTGGGTAGGTTTTGAGAAACTTGAACCACTAAGTTGAGCACATTTAGTATTCGCTCATCAGTAATGTGTACCCCTGTATGGAGAACAATATTAGCACCAAAGAATTAAAAGATGAAACGTAGACTGCTTTATATGCCATGGTAGGAAGAAAACCAATTTCGATTTTATCATGTGTACCCCTGAGAGAACAATATCTGCACCAAAGAATTAAAAGATGAAATATAGCATGCTTTATATACCACGATAGTAATAAAAACTATTTTGATTTTATCATGTGTACCCTTGTGTGGAGAACAATATCTGCACCCAAAAATTTGAAACTGACATCTGACCTGCTGTATGACGTTACTACCAGAAGAAATATTTTTTTTTACTGTGGATGAGGCCTGTATAACATAGAATATATGCTCCAAACTATTTCAAACTGAGATCTCCCCTGCTGCATTTTTGTTTATTCTGCAGGAGCTCTGCACACAGCTGAATTTCACAGGCAGAAAATGACAAGGTGAGATGTGGCTTACTGTATCACAATTGTAACAGAAGAAAGTATTTTTTTAATGTGGATGAGGCCTGTATAACATAGAAGATATGCTCCAGACAATTTCAAACTGAGATCTCCCCTGATTTATCACGTTAGTAACAGAAGAAAGTATTTTTTTTAGTGTGGATGAGGCTTGTATAACATAGAAGATATTCTCCAAACAATTTCAAACTGAGATCTCCCCTACTGTATCACGTTAGTAACAGAAGAAAATATTTTTTTAGTGTGGATGAGGTCTGTATAACATACAAGATATGCTCCAAACAATTTAAAACTAAGATCTCCAGGACTGTATCATGTTAGGAACAGAAGAAAATATTTTTTTTAGTGTGGATGGGGCATGCATAACATACAAGATATGCTCTAAACTATTTAAAACTGAGATCTTCCTTACTGAATCACTTTAGTAGCAGAAGAAAATGTTTTTTAATGTGGATGGGGCATGCATAGCACACAATATATGCTCCAAACAATTTCAAACTCAGATCTACAATGTTGTGTCACCTTTGTCACAGAAAAAAATAGATTTTTTTACTCTGCATGATACAGCTTAATTTCACCGCCAGAAAATGACAAGGTGAGCTATGGCTTGCTGTATCACATTAGCAGCTGAAAAAAAAACTTTTTTTTTACTCAGCACCAGCTCTGCAGACAGCTGAATTTCAGCATCACTAAATGAAAAAGTGAAATATGGCTTGCTGTATCTCGATTTTTTAACTCAGGATACAGCTGAATTTAAACACCACAAAATAACAAGGTGGCCTATGGCGTGCTGTGTCACATTAGTCCCAGAAAAAAATAGATTTTTTTTACTCTGCATACAGCTGAATTTGAACGCCACAAAATGACAAGATGGCTTATGGCATGCTGCGTCACGTTATTCACAAAAAAAAAGATTTTCTTACTCTGCATACAGCTGGATTTCAACGTCACAAAATGACAAGATGGCCTATGGCATGCTGCATCACGTTAGTTACAGAAAAAATAGATATTTTTACTCTGCATACAGCTGAATTTCAATGCCACAAAATGACAATGTGGCTTATGACGTGCTGCGTCACGTTTCTCACAGAAAAAAAAAAAATTTTTTACTATGCATAATGGTGAATTTCACCCCCACAAAATGACAAGGTGGGCTACTATGGCTTGCTGTATCACATTAGCGACTGAAAAATGTCTGCTCTTTATATAGAGAGGGACATGTGATTTCAGCAGCCAATGGCACAAGCCCTTGTGTCTGGACATTGTGAATGCTTTGTCACGCAAGGTGAGGAAAGGAATAAGTATGCAAAGATGGGAAGAGGGGGGAAGGGAGCCCAACAACTAGGGAAAAGGGGACTGGAGAACCCTAGGCAGATCTAATATCACCCTGCCTACCCTATCGTCCCTATATTGGTTCTGCACCTATCGCCGAGCAGGAACCTCAACCCTGAATGTCCCTAGAGCTAGGCCCTAGATAGGGAGGGGATGGGAAGAGCACTAGTCAGGGCCCACTACAAACTAAAGACAACAAGGTAAACAAACAAAGGGGATATACTAGCTTGAGCAGACACCAGAGAGATAACGCCAACTGTACTCCAAGGTCACAAAAGATGAGACTAGCCAACTGCCAGTACTCCAAGCCTGCACAAAGGTACATAGAACTATCACTGGTGACTCTCTGGAGAAACTGAGAGTTTTTAACTACCAAGCAAGGGTGTGTCAATAAGCTGCAGAAGGTGGAGGTGTCACGGGTGTGTTGCCACGAAGATCGTCACGAGTACACAGCCTGACTTCTCGCAGCTGACTTGTTGGTGCTTTGTGTTTCTCGGCAGTGAGGGAGTTAATTCTCTCTCTCTCTCTGGGCTAGATGAGGTCCAGCCTCGCCCAGCTGCAATCAATACTTCTGTAGTGAGACTCCTTCATATACCTGCTGGTCTGTTTGGGAGGTGTCGGTGAAAGCATTTCATTCAGACTGACAGAGCGGATCGTGGTGTTTGGAGTTGCTGAGATAAGTGTATTTGCAAGTGTTTTTTCCCTTTCCTCGCTTTATCATTAATCTCCTTTCCCGTTGGTTTTCCCTCTGTTGTAGTTGAGAAGTTGTTTGTATGCAAGGTGGTTTTGGTTTTTCCCTTGTACTGTCTCGTTCGTCTAAATACTGTGTTTGGGCATATTATTTCTTGTTCCCTTTGGTTGTGATCGGGGTCCTTCTCAGGACTAGATTACTGAGGTGCAGGGATCTTCAGGAGGTAGGGGTTACGCTGGCGGCCTGGACCTCTGTACCTTTAACAGTACCTCCAGGTTGAGGGATTAGTCAGGGCCCCAGCTTAGGGTCAGCTTAGGCCCCCTACCTCCAGTATACAGAGACAGCGTGACATTTTCACCGACCCACTTAGTTTTTCTCCAGCTACTATGGATCCAGTAGCCGGTCTAGCTCGGCAATTGCAGAGTTTGTCCATGGAGCTGGCGGACGTTAGGTCCAAGGTTTGGCATCCTCAGGAGCAAGCCGGACCAGAACCTAAAGTAGCTCTCCCTGATAGGTTCACTGGGGGGCGGGACAAGTTTTTTGTTTTCCGGGAGGCATGTAAATTGTACTTTCGGCTGCGGCCTCGGTCATCGGGGAGTGAAGAACAAAGGGTGGGAATTGTCATCTCGCTCCTACAAGGGGACCCACAATCTTGGGCGTTCTCTCTTCCCCCGGGTTCCCCGGCTCTCCAGTCAGTGGATAGGTTTTTCGCTGCCCTGGGACTCGTATATGATGACCCAGATCGGATCTCCCTTGCTGAGTCTAAGTTACGTAGGATCCAGCAGGGAGATCGTCCGGCGGAGGAATTCTGTTCGGAGTTCCGTAGGTGGGCCACAGACACCCAGTGGAATGACCCGGCTCTTAGGAGCCAGTTTTGTCATGGTTTATCCGACAAATTACAGGATGTGTTGGCACAGTATGACTCTCCCGTGTCTCTGGAAGCCGCTATGGCCCTCGCTATTCGCGTGGACAGACGGCTTCGGGAGAGGTGCGGGATAACTCTACCCCCTGTGATGACTCCACCTCCTACAAGGTCCCCTCATATGGTGGTTCCCCTGGTCAGTCCAGAGGAGCCTATGCAATTAGGAGGGACATCATTTCGGGGGAGGGGACCGGTGGTGCGCCATAAGGCAGGAAGGTGTTTCTTCTGCGGGAGAAAGGGACATTTTATTGGGGGGTGTCCATCCCGTCCCTTGCAGAGTGAAGAGTCGTCGGAAAACTGTTGATCCCAGGTTGTGTGGTGGACGGCAATCTGGGAGTAGGTATTACGTCCCTAGGTTCGTCTCAGTTTCTCGTACCGGCGGAGGTGGTGGTGGGTACGAGAACTGAGAGGATATCTGTTCTTCTGGATAGTGGGGCCGGGGCTAATCTGGTTGATGCTCGGTTTGCCCGGGTTCAAGGTATGCGGTTGAGTGAGTTGGCTAAACCCATCCCCATATTCTCGATCGATGCCAGGCCTCTCGGGCAGGGAAGTTTTTTGCAAGTTGTGCATGACGTAAAACTTCAAGTGGGGGCAATACATAAAGAACTGTTGTCTTGCTACGTGTTGGAGGGTCTTCCCACTCCTATTGTGTTGGGCCTTCCTTGGTTAGCTAAGCATAACCCGGTTATTAATTGGCAAACCAGGGAGATAAGCCAATGGAGTAAATTCTGTAATAAAAACTGCATGAACACGGTCATTGGTGCGGTTACTCCTTGGGTCTTACCTCCATTTCTGGCGGACTTTGAGGATGTATTCTCGGAGAAAGGGTGTCAGGAACTACCTCCTCATCGCGTGTATGACTGTTCTGTAAAACTGCTCCCTGAGGCCAAGTTACCTAAAGCTAGGTTGTATAACCTTTCTGGTCCTGAGAGGCAGGCCATGAAGGATTATATCTCAGAAAGTCTGGCTAAGGGGCATATTAGACCTTCATCTTCACCGGTGGCTGCGGGGTTCTTCTTTGTTAAGAAGAAAGATGGAGGCCTACGCCCTTGCCTGGATTTCCGTGAACTTAATCGGATTACGGTCCGAGATCCGTATCCGCTCCCACTTATTCCCGATCTCTTTAATCAGATCGTGGGCGCCAAATGGTTTTCTAAGTTGGATCTCAGGGGGGCGTACAATCTGATTAGGATGAAGGAGGGGGATGAATGGAAGACGGCGTTTAACACTCCGGAGGGGCATTATGAGAACCTTGTCATGCCATTCGGTCTGACTAATGCCCCGGCGGTGTTCCAACACTTTGTTAATGACATTTTTCGCCGCTTGGTGGGACAGTTTGTTGTCATATATCTGGATGATATCCTAATTTACCCGCCGGATCTGGTGTCTCATCAGGAGCACGTTAGGCAGGTGTTACAGATCTTGCGGGATAATAAACTGTATGCCAAGTGGGAAAAGTGTGTGTTCGCCGTACAGGAACTCCAGTTTTTAGGCTTCCTGGTTTCAGCGTCCGGTTTTCGTATGGACCCTGGGAAAGTGCGGGCAGTTCTTGAGTGGGATCGGCCAGAGAATCTTAAGGCACTACAACGTTTCCTGGGGTTTGCTAATTATTACCGGAAGTTCATTCGTAATTTCTCGTCCATGGTTAAGCCTCTCACTGACATGACTAAAAAGGGGACGGATTTTTCTAGGTGGTCTGACAAGGCTTGTCAAGCATTCTCCTCTTTGAAAAAATGTTTTGCCTCGGCGCCCATACTCATTCAACCTTATGCGTCTCAGCCATTCATTGTAGAGGTAGACGCTTCGGAGGTAGGGGTGGGAGCAGTATTGTCACAGGGTTCGTCCCCTGGTAAGTGGCATCCGTGCGCCTTTTTCTCTAAAAAATTGTCGTCCGCTGAGAGGAATTACGATGTCGGCAATAGGGAACTCTTGGCCATTAAGTTAGCTTTTGAGGAGTGGCGCCATTTTCTGGAGGGGGCTGTTCATCCGGTCACCGTCATCACCGATCACAAGAACCCGCTATGTCTGGAGTCCGCGAAACGTCTGAATCCCAGACAAGCTAGGTGGTCATTGTTTTTTACCAGGTTTAATTTTGTCGTTACATATCGTCCTGGGTCAAAAAATGTAAAGGCGGATGCCTTATCTCGTAGTTTCCCGGGGGCCGGGAATACGGACGACCCGATTCCTATCCTTCAGGAGGGGGTGGTGGTTTCGGCAGTATGCTCTGAGCTGGAGGAGGAGGTATTGGAGGCTCAGGGGGACGCCCCTGTTGGACCTCCAGGGAGATTGTTTGTTCCAGATCAGTTGCGACAAAAGGTGATCGAGGCACACCATAACTCAGTTTTTGCAGGACACCCGGGGAGTAAAGCTACTGTGGATCTCCTCTCGCGTCGGTTTTGGTGGCCTAATTTACATAAGGAGGTGGTAACTTTTGTCGCGTCCTGTGGGGTTTGTGCGCGCTCTAAGACCTCACATACCCGTCCGTCTGGGGCCCTCTTACCTTTGAAGATCCCGGAGCGTCCTTGGACTCATCTGTCTATGGACTTTATTACGGACCTCCCTCCGTCTTCGGGTAAAACGGTCATACTCGTTGTAGTGGACAGGTTCAGCAAGATGGCACATTTTATCGCTCTTCCGGCTCTCCCTAATGCTAAAACTCTTGCGCAGGTGTTCATTGGGGAGATTGTGAGGCTTCACGGGGTACCCTCCGAGGTGGTGTCTGATCGGGGGTCTCAGTTTGTGTCTAAGTTCTGGAAGGCGTTTTGTGCACGGCGGGGGATGCAGTTGTCATTCTCATCGGCTTTTCATCCTCAGACCAATGGTCAGACGGAACGTATGAACCAGAGCTTGGAGACATATCTCCGGTGTTTTGTGTCAGAGAACCAGGAGGACTGGGCTTCTTTCTTACCTCTGGCAGAGTTTGCTCTTAATAATAGGCGGAGCGAGTCCACTGGTAAGTCCCCGTTTTTTGGGGCATATGGTTTTCACCCCCAGTTTTGTACTTTCAGTGGGGGGGGCTCTTCGGGGGTTCCTGAGGAGGAACGATTTTCCTCATCACTCGCTTCAGTATGGAGAGGGGTGCTGAAGAATCTGAATACTATGGGGAACCGATACAAACGTATGGCTGATAGGAGGAGAGTGTCTGGTCCGGACCTAAGTGTGAACGATCGGGTATGGTTGTCTACCAGGAATATAAAACTTAAGGTTCCCTCCTGGAAACTGGGTCCCAGGTTCATCGGGCCGTACAGAATCAGTTCTATTATTAATCCGGTGGCATTCCGTCTTGACCTCCCCCCTACGTTTAAAATTCACAACGTGTTTCACAGATCATTGCTTAAGAGGTATGTGGCGCCGGTGGTACCGTCACTTTTACCTCCCCCTCCAGTGGTTGTCAATGGTAACTTGGAGTTCCAGGTATCGAGGGTCATTGATTCACGCTTTAATCGCCGGTCCCTTCAGTACCTGGTTCATTGGAAGGGGTATGGTCCTGAGGAGAGGATGTGGGTTCCTGCGTCGGATATTAACGCAGACCGATTAGTTCGGGCCTTCCACACGACTCACCCGGATAAACCTGGCCCTGAGGGTCCGGAGGCCCCTCGTAGAA
Source organism: Phyllobates terribilis (assembly GCF_046119375.1). Taxonomy (NCBI): domain Eukaryota; kingdom Metazoa; phylum Chordata; class Amphibia; order Anura; family Dendrobatidae; genus Phyllobates; species Phyllobates terribilis. The sequence continues at coordinate 643,632,261 of NW_027362762.1, forward strand.
GGGGGGGTACTGTCACGGGTGTGTTGCCACGAAGATCGTCATGAGTACACAGCCTGACTTCTCGCAGCTGACTTGTTGGTGCTTTGTGTTTCTCGGCAGTGAGGGAGTTAATTCTCTCTCTCTCTCTGGGCTAGATGAGGTCCAGCCTCGCCCAGCTGCAATCAATACTTCTGTAGTGAGACTCCTTCATATACCTGCTGGTCTGTTTGGGAGGTGTCGGTGAAAGCATTTCATTCAGACTGACAGAGTGGATCGTGGTGTTTGGAGTTGCTGAGATAAGTGTATTTGGAAGTGTTTTTTCCCTTTCCTCGCTTTATCATTTATCTCCTTTCCCGTTGGTTTTCCCTCTGTTGTAGTTGAGAAGTTGTTTGTATGCAAGGTGGTTTTGGTTTTTCCCTTGTACTGTCTCGTTCGTCTAAATACTGTGTTTGGGCATATTATTTCTTGTTCCCTTTGGTTGTGATCGGGGTCCTTCTCAGGACTAGATTACTGAGGTGCAGGGATCTTCAGGAGGTAGGAGTTACGCTGGCGGCCTGGACCTCTGTACCTTTAACAGTACCTCCAGGTTGAGGGATTAGTCAGGGCCCCAGCTTAGGGTCAGCTTAGGCCCCCTACCTCCAGTATACAGAGACAGCGTGACAGGAGGTCGCTGCTGGGTCCTAAAAGGAGAAGGATATAACTATACTATAGAGATGAGAGTATCAAGAAGGTGTTTGCAATGCCAAGCACATTGACCTTCTACAGCCGGATCCAGAGCGACTGTCTGTCACACAAGACAAGACACACCCGTGACATGCTTCCTGCGCCTTGATTGGCTAGCCGCGATTTGCACACATAAAGTTAGGAGAAAAAAAAAGAGATTACAAGCATGCCACTGCTCTGAGCTCCTCTGCGCTCTCCCCAGCCCCTCCCCTCATCAAACACGTTTCCCCGCTCATCATATACCACCAATATCCTAGCCAAAGTGCTAAAAATACTTTAGTTGCAATGCGATAATTTCCCACACTTTTACCAAATTTTACTGATTTTGCTGATTGTAAGAAAAAATTCTTGGGTTTCCAATCACGAATCTGAATGTGCCATATTCGTGCCGAATTTGAAATTTGCGATTGTTTTTTGAACATATTCGCTCATCACTAGTTTTAGTTAATTAATTTCTCTTGTACTTTGTCTATAATTGCTAGTTCACATGAATTGCGGCATATTTTTTTACTGATCACTGGTAATATGGCCAATTACACTGCACTCCATAATGATGGCTGCCAGCCTGCGCATGCGTTATGCTATCCCACTACTCTTCTGTCACATCCGCCCTCCGAATTGGCAGTGCGCATGTCCGTGACTTCATCGGAAGTTTTCTCCCTGAAGTGCGCTCTCCCAGAGATGCTGGTCATGTGACCGCTCCTTCCGTTTTGGCCGCACACCGCACGTGCTATTATGCTGACCGCCAATGATGAGATCTATAAATAGTAGACATGATATCAGCTATCTACACCCCTATTTTGAAAAAGCTAACGAGAAACGTGCACGCGGTGATCCCCTGGGAACGTCATACTTGCGCCTACACTTATGGGTGAGTGATAATTACTATGCACTTTATGGGCATTATGCCATTTGGCTATTCTGCCACCATTGTTCAATAGGAGTGAATAATAGTGAGTTTAGCACAGGCACTTTATTAGATTGTTTTCCTTTTTACTTATTAAATACTAATCATGAATATTTCATGAGTTAGGGGATCCATTCCTTGAGTGGTTCCTCAGAATTGCATTCCGATTCAGGAATTACTCTATATCTGGGGCTGTGCATGATTATCATTAATACCTTATACTTACCTGTCTTGTTCCTCGGGTGACCTCTTATCCTCTTTCTATCTACCTCTGTTTTATGTTTTTTGTATTCATGTATGAATTTTTTATAATTAATAAAGTTAAATCAATTAATATTTACATGAGGTCAGCACTAGTGTTGAGCCACTCCCGTAGTGTTCGAGTTCGGTTCGGTTCGTCGAACACCCGTGTGTTCGCCGAACTGTTCGTCGAACTGTTCATCGAACACCTTCGAACACCGTTAAAACCAATGGCAGGCAAACAAAAACACATAGAAACACATAGAAAACACCTTCAAAGGTGTCCAAAAGCTGACAAACTGCTCAGAAGACATAACTAACACATGGAAAAGTGACAAGTACATATAGTCATGCGAAAATAAAAGAGGTGGAGGAGTAAAAGGAGGGGGAGACACAGATATAGGCATGTCATGCCCTTCTAAAATCCAAAAAGTGAGAAGCTGACACGGCCAGTCCGCTCCTGCCCGTGCCACCTCCGTGTCGCCGGGTTTGTGCCAGAGCCGCGGTGAACCCTGATGGCCAGCCCCCCTCTCCCAATACTGGTGCCTGTCCGCTGGTGGGTCGAGCGAGCCCCCCTGTGGTGGAGGCAGCTCTAAGCTTTTTAATTTAAATTGTCTCTCTAATTTGAATGAATACACTTTAAATCCATTTACAAGGATCTATTGGAGGGCAAGTCTCATGCCAGCAGCCGCGTAATTCCAGCTCCAGTAGCGTCCACTAAAGCTGCTGCAGTTAAAAAGCTTTTATAAGGATCGAGCTCGGCTGTCCACCGCAAGGCATCCTACTGCCAGTCCCAGCCCCTATGCCTTGGGGTGCCTCCTGATGCTCTTCACTGAGTATCCCGTGGTCCCGAAGCATTTCCTTTGAAAAAATTAAGTGTCTAAACTACAGGTGGTGTAGCTTGCTTAACAGCCGGGATAATCCGCTGACTAGCAGACACTGCTACTACGCACAAAGTATTTCCTGGGCTAGATGCAGTTAAAAATTTGTAATTAGATACTCTCGTTGGATGCTGAGAAAGCATTCCATAGAGTCTCCTGGCACGCCATATATGATTCTCTTAAAAAGCTTGGGGTAGGGGTCTAGGGAACCCTTTTATAGCCAAAATCACGGCCCTGTATCACAATACGTCACCTAGGCTGAAGATAAATGGAACTGTAGCACCCTGAGGGCTCGGTTGCTACAGAGGTATTGCACCTCACCCAGAGGTGTGATATCTCACTCTCAGGTAAGGATGGAGTGTGGATCAGGACCCGACACCTGCATGCATTACACCACATTGCCGTGGGGCAGGGCGACCAATATGCCTCTGAGATGGGCACGACAGTCCCTGTCCCTGGCTGGAGTGGGGGGAGGGAACACTGAGGAAGGGGAACCCTGTAATGCAGGAGCAGGGAGGAAGCAGTTCCTGGGTGCATTGAGAAGGGAGTATAAAAGGTGGGCACCATCTTAGTTCAGTGCAGAGAAGTCTGAGCAGAAGTGGCAGGGAGCAGGGGCTCTGCATGAGCTCTGCTCCGGAGGCGGGCCTAGTAACAGAGGCCCAGGCCTGGAAGAGGGAGAAGGAAGGAAGAGGAGCGGAGAAGGCTCCAGGAATGAGGAATGAAGGGATCCCAGGGGTGCGGACGGGCGAGTCGCCACCGCACGCCCGAATCCACCTGCGTGGAGGGGTCAGGCCAAAGGGGGAGACCGGTCCCCGAAACTAGTGGAGGCAGGAAACGACCCTCAGCTAGAAACCGGAGGCTGTGACATTTTATGTAGCGCAGCCCCTCGCTACACCCGCTAGGAAGGCACCACATAGGGTCAGGGAAACTGGCGCCAAGTTTACCAAGAGGAGGCCCGAGGCAGCCGGACAGAAGGGTTGGTAAGAAAGGCCAGACAAAGGACACACAAAGGGAGTCCTGTGAAGCGCTCCAAAGTTATCTGGGAGTTGTCTGAGCCCCTCACCTGGTGAGCACAGCACGACGTGGGCAGCCGTTACCTGCAGACGTGGTCTGGATAATAAGAACTGTGAGTAAAGGCCCTGGACTGCATCACTGACTCCGTGTCGTTATTGCTGCTGCCCTGCACCATCACCCCCATCCTCCGCATACACTGCCCTGAGGCTATACTCCTCCCGTGGGGAGTTATGCTACGCTCTGCTGCACCCACAACACCAGCCTCAGCGGTCTGCCCTGCAGCGGCGGTTCACTCTGACCGCAATCCACGGGTGGCGTAGTCGGACATTTAAACATCAAAACCACATAAATAGTTCCGCCACTGGTTTGACCACCCTGAGCCACGGAACCGGGTCGCCGCCACGAAGACTACAACCACCAGCATCCACCAAAAAGGGTCCGGCGCCGGGTGTCCCAAGGCCCAGGGGGTGCATCAGAACATTTTCATCACCTTTCACAATCACCAATGGGACAAGGCAGGGATGTCCTCTGTCCCCTCTCTTATACATCCTAGTGACGGAGCACCTGCTCTCATCAATTCGCCATAACCCCAATATTAGGTGGATTGAGGTGGGAGGCACCGAGTACAAGTGCTCTCTATTTGCTGATGATGTCCTAGTATATATCACTCAATCACATATATCCATCCATGCTGTTATGGCTGAAATAGATCACTTTGTTACATGGTCAAATTTTAAAATCAATGCTGCGAAGTCTGATGCCCTCGATGTCTCCCTCCCCAAATCCATATAGGATTCCATCCAGTCCAACTTTCCCTTTGCCTGGCCCTCACAGGGTATCAAATACTTAGGAATTCCTATTCATAGAGACCTCTCCCATCTATGTTATCTTAATTTTGGGCCCTTTATTGAACAACTCCATACAGACCACGGTTGGCAAGTTAGAACTGTAAGATTCACTACGTGAACCACTGGTGTTTTGTGGAAAAGCACATGTACACTGCGTTCCAAATTATTATGCAAAAAGTGTTTAGGAGTGATAAGGGAAGAATTTGTTTGTTTGTCAGTTAAACTCATTGATGGTGATGTGTGTCAGGGCTCTTTATATCACTGTAAGCAATTGCAGACACCTGTGCTAATTAGTTTGGCAGGTGTGTCCAATGAAAGGCAAGACTACTTAAGAAGGCTGTCTCACATTATTAAGCAGCCTACATTTTCTGCCAAAATGGGAAAGAAAAAGGATGTGTTGGCTGCTGAGAAGCAACAAATTGTGGAGTGTTTAGGTCAAGGCATGATTACAATCAACATTGTGCGATGATCAGGATGAAGTGTCTTGGCAATCAAGAAGTATGTAGCTGATTCACAGTACATACGTGTGCGTGCTGATAAGGGCAAATTGAGGACTCTTTCCTACAGGCAATTACGTCAGGTTGAAAGAGCAGCGGCAAAAAAGCCTTGTCATAGCAGCAGACAAGTTTTTGAAGCTGCTTGTGCCTCCAACGTCCCCCGAACAACAAGATGCAGGGTCCTTCAGAGGTTTGCAGCTGTGCATACGCCATCCTGTCGACCTCCTCTATCCACTTCACACAAGCAGAAACGGCTCCAGTGGGCCAAACATTACATGAAGACTGATTTCAAAACTGTTTTGTTCACGGATGAGTGCCGTGCAGCGCTCGATGGTCCAGATGGATGGAGTGGAGGATGGCTGGTTGATGGACACCCCACGCAAACACGGCTACAGCGCCAACAAGGAGGAGGTGGAGTAATGTTTTGGGCTGGAATCATGGGGAGAGAGATTGTCGGCCCCTTTAGGATCCCTGAAGGCGCTAAAGATGAACTCCATAATGTATGTGGATTTTCTCAAACAGCACTTCCTGCCATGGTTCAAGAAGAAGAACCGTGTATTTCACAGCAAGATCATTTTTCTGCATGATAATGCACCATCTCATGCTGCACATAAAACATCTGCATCTCTGGCTGATATGGGCATAAAAGGGGACAAACTTAATGTGTGACCCCCATGCTCCCCTGACCTGTACCCCATTCAGAACCTTTGGAGCATCATTAAAAGGAGTGTCTATGATGGCGGGAGGCAGTTCACATCTAAGCAACAGCTCTGGGAGGGTATTCTGTCCTCATGCAAAACAATTGAAGCAGAAACCATCCAAAACCTGACAAATTCAATGGACGAGAGAGTTCAGAAGCTCCTTTCGAACAAGGGGTCCTATGTGAAAATGTAACATCACCTAGAATAAAGTTTTGAGTTGAAAACTGTTTGATTTCAGTTTCTAACAACCTGCTAATGCTTATAATTTCAAAAATGACCATTTTTTTGGTCTTTATTAAAATGAAAAGGTTGATCGAAAAGTTTGGGGGATCTAAGAGTGTGGCAACCCAGTAGTCATGATTACTTCGAATTCTGACAATATGAGGGTCATGCTGCAGGTAGTGCAGCAAGAAGGCACTTATGTGTCTTGCGCATCTCGGAGCCCCAAAATTATTTTCCGGGCTAGATGCAGCTAAAAATTATTATTAATTTTAAATCTGGTGAAGCTTTAGTATAGATGGCCTAATAGGATCAGTGCTGCACACTGCTACAAAGCCCAAATTATTTTCCAGTCAAGATACAGATAAACATGATTAGTAATTTTAAATCTGGTAGAGCTTATTATAGATGGCCTAATAGAATCAGTGCTGCACAGTGCTACAAAGCCCAAATTATTTTCCAGCCAAGATACAGATAAACATAATTAGTAATTTGAAAGCTTAAAACGGTTGGTAGGGTGATTTTAACCAATCATCAAGCTTTTACTCTCCCCAGGATGACACAGGGGTAGAAAAGTCGTTTCGGATCCATGATTTGTTCATCTTTATGAACGTGAGTCTGTCTATATTATCAGTGGAGAGCCGCGTGCGCTTATCTGTCAGCACACCACCAGCAGCGCTGAACACACGTTCAGACAGAACGCTGGCTGCGGGGCATGACAAGATCTCCAAGGCGTAAGTGGCTAGCTCCGGCCATTTATCCAGATTGGAAGCCCAAAAAGAGCAAGGGTCCAGTGACACAGTCGTGGCTTCAATGTTTACTTGGAGATACTCCTGTACCATCGTCTCTAGGCGTTGACTATGTGTCAGACTTCTTGTCTCCTGTGGCCTTGCAAAGGATGGGCTAAAAAAGTGGTGAAATGATTCCGCAAAATTGATGTTACCAGCAGATACTGTGGTTCTGTTACGGTTTGAGTGCTGAACACTTGACGGTCCCACGGTTGGCAAGTTGGAACTGTGAGATTCACTACGTGCACCACTGGTATTTTGTGGAAAAGCACATGTAAGATTCTGCAACAGTCTCTGCTGATACTCCTGCATGCGTGCATCCCTTTCTATGGCAGGAATAATTTCTGCAAATTTACTTTTGTACCGGGGATCTAACAGTGTGGCAACCCAGTAGTCAGGATTATTTCTAATTCTCACAATTCGAGGGTCATGTTGCAGGTAGTGCAGCAAGAAGGCACTCATGTGTGTTGCGCATCCAGGAGCACCAAGTCCCTGTTGTGTTGGTGGCGAGGTAACAATCATGCTTCCTTCCTCTGTCCTCTCCCCCCAACCTCGCACAACAGAAATGTGATCAAGGTCTCCCTCATCTGATGAGTCTTCCATCAGTTCGTCCTCCACTTCTTCCTGGGCTCCTGCACCTTCCTCACTAGTTTGGCTGCTACCATGCGCCCTGGTAAAACCATCTCCCCCACCCTCACATGCCTGCCGCCTTGGTGCTGCCGACCGTCTGGACCTTGCAGATGTTAGCCCTTCCGCATACAACTCCTCCTCCTCTACTTCCTCCACCTCCTCTTGTGCCACCACCTGACTCCGAATTCTGTTTAACATGTGCTCCAGCATGTAAATCACCGGAATAGTCATGCTGATAATGGCATCGTCAGCACTAAACATCTTCGTCGCCATTTCAAAACTGTGCAGAAGGGTGCATAGGTCCCTGATCTGAGACCACTCCTCCAGCGTGATTTGCCCCACCTCTGAATCTCGTTGGCCCAGGCTATACGTCAGAACGTATTGCACCAGGGCTTGTCGGTGCTGCCACAGTCGCTGCAACATGTGCAGAGTTGAATTCCACCGGGTAGGCACATCGCATTTTAGCCGGTGAAGTGGCAGGCCCAACGACTTCTGTAGAGATGTAAGTCGCTGAGCTGCGGGATGCGAACGGCGGAAGTGAGCACACAGCGACCGTGCCCTCTGCAGAAGGCCATCTAGTCTGGGATAGTGGGCTAAAAATTGCTGGACAACCAGGTTCAACACGTGAGCCATACAAGGCACGTGTGTGACATTGCCCCGGCGAAGGGCCGCACCCAGGTTTGCAGCATTGTCGCACACGGCCTTCCCTGGTTTCAGGTCCAGTGGAGACAACCATTCATGAAATTGGTTCTCCAGAGCTGACCACAACTCCTCAGCTGTGTGACTCACATTTCCCAGACATTTCAATGTAAAAACCGCCTGATGACGTTGAGCCCTACTGCCAGCATAGTAAGGAGGTGTGCAGGATCCCTTCTGCGCAGTTAGAAAGCTTGTGGCATGACCAGACAGGCTTTGGGTGCAGGTGGAAGACCGAGAGGAGGTTGAGGAGGCAGAAGCAGTGGAGGAACTTTGACATAAAGAGGATTGACGCACAACTCGTGGGGACGGCAAGACTTGGACAGCAGCCCCTTGTCCTGCTGTCACCAAAGTTACCCAGTGCCCAGTCAGCGACATGTAACGCCCCTGTCCATGCCTACACATCCAAGTGTCTGTGGTGAAATGCACCCTGTCACACACAGAGTTTCTCAAAGAAGCGGTGATGTTGTGTGCGACATGCTGGTGGAGCGCAGGCACACCTTTCTTTGAGAAGTAGTGCCGACTGGGCATCTGGTACTGGGGCACTGCGACGGACATAAGGTCTCGAAAATCCTCTGTGTCCACCAGGCGGAAAGGCAGCATTTCTGTAGCCAAGAGCTTGCAGATCGTGAAATTCAACCTCTTAGCTTTCTCATGGCTAGGAGGAAATGGTCTTTTACTTGTCCACATCTGAGGGACCGAGGGCTGGCTATTGTGCTTAGACGGGGTTGATAAGGGTGTCCCCGGCAAACTGCCGGTCTGTGAGGAAGATGCAGGCGGACATGTTAGGTTGCCTTGATCCAAAGGTGGTGCTATCGATGTCGGACAGCGCTCAACACCAGCTGGTGTTACCACCTCCAAAGAAAATGATGACCTGCCAATCACGCTGGCTGTTGCGGGTAAAGAGGTGGCAGGTCTGCGCCCCAAAACAGGTGTGACTGCTGTCCCCCCAGTCACAGAGGATGAAGAGGCCGCGGATGCACAAGATATGGCAGATGGTGGTTGGCCCGGCCGGCTAGGCCGCATTGTAGCACACTAAGCTTCCCACTGCAACTTATGCTTCATGTCCATGTGCCGGTTCATGCATGAAGTACTCAAACTATGTATTTTTTGGCCTCTACTTAGCTTTTGCTGACAAATGTTACAGATAACACGAGTTGGGTCATCTTTATCGATCTGAAAAAATGCCCAGGCTATGCAAGGCTTAGCACCCATGCGACCTGAAGAGCCACCACGACTTGTGGTGAGAGGCAGAGTTGTGTTTGAGGATGCAGTTGTTTACGTGCTTCCAGTACTACGTCTCTGTCCAGGAAGGCGCAACCTGACCTCGTCGTCACTAGCATCTTCCTCCACCTCCTCTGCTGACCTCATCTCTTGGCTGACTGTGGGTTGACAGTAAGTGGGATCTCCAACCTCATCATCATCACCCTGTGCGTTATCACACCCGTCGTCCTCAGAGCTAACCTGTTCTTGCCCTGACAAAAAACTAAAGTTGTCGCTCCAATCAGGTATTTGAGTCTTATCATCGTCTTCCTCATTGTCTCCACCAACAGGAGTTACAGTTTGGGAATGAGGGTCTACATTATGGTCAGAACCTTCTGCGTCTGGTCCTGGATCCGACTCATAAAGATTCTGGGCATCAGTGCAGATCATTTCCTCGTCTGGATTCACAGAAGCGCTGGAGTCGACCTCTGGTTCCCAGGCTATAGTATGAGTAAACAGCTCTGCAGACTCAACCATCTGTTCTACCTCATACTCAGACGGGCAGCTGGAGATTTGGGAGCTGTGAGGAAGCAAGTGCGATTGGGGTGACACCTTTGAGGACTGGAGTATTTGTGATGTTGAAGTTGATGTGGAGGAGAGCCCACTTAAAAGAGCACTTGATATCCGTTGAAGCACCTGCTGTTTTTGTGCCTCATCTGGAATTTGTAGCGATTGGCGTGGCCGTAAGAAAGGGATCTTATCACATTGTCCGCTAAAAGAAGTAGACATTTTAGTTTGGCTGGAAGATGGTCTTTCTTCTGCAGATGTTACTGTTGCTTTAACACCTACCCCACGGACACAACCTTTTTTCCCCTTCCCAACACGCCTATTCCCCTTTCCACCAGCAGCAGGCCTTTTTCCACTCATTTTGGTGGTTAACTAATTCACAACTCTGGAGTTGTTTGCACAAAAAAACAATGGATGGGAACCGAGCAGAGCTGAGTGGCCAAACTGTGGTATTAGGCCAAAACTATTGGCTGGGTTAGATGCAGAAAAAAATTATATTCAATTTGCAACCTGATGGAGGTCAGTATAGATGGACTAATACAACAAGTCCCACACACAGCTAGAAGCCCAATATTTTTTCAGAGGTAGATGCAGAAAAAAATATATTCAGTTTGCAACCTGATGGAGGTCAGTATAGATGGACTAATACAACAAGTCCCACACACAGCTAGAAGCCCAATATTTTTTCAGAGGTAGATGCAGAAAAAAATATATTCAGTTTGCAACCTGATGGAGGTCTGTATAGATGGATTAATAGAACAAGTCCCACACACAGCTAGAAGCCCAATATTTTTTCAGAGGTAGATGCAGAAAAAAATATATTTAGTTTGCAACCTGATGGAGGTCTGTATAGATGGATTAATAGAACAAGTCCCACACACAGCTAGAAGCCCAATATTTTTTCAGAGGTAGATGCAGAAAAAAATATATTCAGTTTGCAACCTGATGGAGGTCTGTATAGATGGATTAATAGAAAAAGTCCCACACACAGCTAGAAGCCCAATATTTTTTCAGAGGTAGATGCAGAAAAAAATATATTCAGTTTGCAACCTGATGGAGGTCTGTATAGATGGATTAATAGAACAAGTCCCACACACAGCTAGAAGCCCAATATTTTTTCAGAGGTAGATGCAGAAAAAAATATATTCAGTTTGCAACCTGATGGAGGTCTGTATAGATGGATTAATAGAACAAGTCCCACACACAGCTAGAAGCCCAATATTTTTTCAGAGGTAGATGCAGAAAAAAATACATTCAGTTTGCAACCTGATGGAGGTCAGTATAGATGGACTATTACAACAAGTCCCACACACAGCTAGAAGCCCAATATTTTTTCAGAGGTAGATGCAGAAAAAAATATATTCAGTTTGCAACCTGATGGAGGTCAGTATAGATGCACTAATACAACAAGTCCCACACACAGCTAGAAGCCCAATATTTTTTCAGAGGTAGATGCAGAAAAAAATATATTCAGTTTGCAACCTGGTGGAGGTCTGTATAGATGGATTAATAGAACAAGTCCCACACACAGCTAGAAGCCCAATATTTTTTCAGAGGTAGATGCAGAAAAAAATATATTCAGTTTGCAACCTGATGGAGGTCTGTATAGATGGATTAATAGAACAAGTCCCACACACAGCTAGAAGCCCAATATTTTTTCAGAGGTAGATGCAGAAAAAAATATATTCAGTTTGCAACCTGATGGAGGTCTGTATAGATGGATTAATAGAACAAGTCCCACACACAGCTAGAAGCCCAATATTTTTTCAGAGGTAGATGCAGAAAAAAATATATTCAGTTTGCAACCTGATGGAGGTCTGTATAGATGGATTAATAGAACAAGTCCCACACACAGCTAGAAGCCCAATATTTTTTCAGAGGTAGATGCAGAAAAAAATATATTCAGTTTGCAACCTGATGGAGGTCAGTATAGATCCACTAATACAACAAGTCCCACACACAGCTAGAAGCCCAATATTTTTTCAGAGGTAGATGCAGAAAAAAATATATTCAGTTTGCAACCTGATGGAGGTCAGTATAGATGGACTAATACAACAAGTCCCACACACAGCTAGAAGCCCAATATTTTTTCAGAGGTAGATGCAGAAAAAAATATATTCAGTTTGCAACCTGATGGAGGTCTGTATAGATGGATTAATAGAACAAGTCCCACACACAGCTAGAAGCCCAATATTTTTTCAGAGGTAGATGCAGAAAAAAATATATTCAGTTTGCAACCTGATGGAGGTCTGTATAGATGGATTAATAGAACAAGTCCAACACACAGCTAGAAGCCCAATATTTTTTCAGAGGTAGATGCAGAAAAAAATATATTCAGTTTGCAACCTGATGGAGGTCTGTATAGATGGATTAATAGAACAAGTCCCACACACAGCTAGAAGCCCAATATTTTTTCAGAGGTAGATGCAGAAAAAAATATATTCAGTTTGCAACCTGATGGAGGTCTGTATAGATGGATTAATAGAACAAGTCCCACACACAGCTAGAAGCCCAATATTTTTTCAGAGGTAGATGCAGAAAAAAATATATTCAGTTTGCAACCTGATGGAGGTCTGTATAGATGGATTAATAGAACAAGTCCCACACACAGCTAGAAGCCCAATATTTTTTCAGAGCTAGATGCAGAAAAAAATTATATTCAATTTGCAACCTGATGGAGGTCAGTATAGATGGACTAATAGAATGATGCTATGCCCAAAAGATTTTACTTCACTAGGTGCAGTAAAAAAATTGGTATTCTATACACAGGTGGTATATCTTGCAACACAGATAGGCTACTCCACTGACTAACACACTCTGCAATAGGCCAAAAAGGATTAGCTTTGCTAGATTCAGCCAAATGCTGTGAAAAAAACTTGCACAGCACTGGCACAGACCTGCCTGGCAAAAACTGATAGGAACTGATGTAACCTAGTCCTGAAAAGGACTCCAATTACAATTAGTCTTTACTCCCACAATCTATCTATTTAAGAGCACAGACCTGCCTGATAAAAGTCGTAGGAAATGCTGTAACCTAGTCCTTAAAAGGACTGCAATCACAACTATTCCCTACTCCCAAGCTATCTGTAGATTTGTGCGAAAATTGGCTTGAAATTAACAAGGTATAGCGCACACAGCAACAGCGGTGCCGTCTAACACGCAGCTGCAGCAGTGAGAAAATGGTGGCAACGGGGAAAATGGCTTGGTCTTATAGGGCAAGGACATGTGATATACACTGCCAATGACACATGCCCTTGCTTGTGTGAAAAAAAGCACTTCGCTCCGTGTGTGCGCTGCTGATAGGCTGACAGATTGCACCTCCCCACTGCAAATGCGGGAAAGAGAAAAAAAAATGGAGATCTTCATTGTTCCTGCAGAGATCCATCCCCTGTCCCTCCCCCCACCCCGCTGTACACTCAAACTGCGTATTAACATTAATTTTCATCATTACTGAGAAAAAATCCAGTTATGATTTTGGTGCACGAACAGTTATCGAACATAACCTCGAACAGCCGAATTTTTCTCAAATTGTTCGTGTTCGCCGAACGGCTCGAACACCGCCCAAAACAGCTCGAATTTGAGATTGGCGAACAGTTCGAGTAGAACAACGCTCATCTCTAGTCAGCACTCCATCTCTTACTTTGATCAGGATATCAGTAACAGTAGCAGACAGAATGGACTCTATTCAGTTGTATACACTCTGCCAAAACTATGCCTACCTAACTCCTGCTATCACCAGGATTGATATGCATCTGAATTAGTCCTTAGAAGGACTGTTAGTTTAGATGTATATTGCTGTGGAATACCTCACTAAATAAACCGCCAATTTTCTACCTCACTCAGCTGCAGCTCTCCCTACTCTTCCTGTCTGAAGGGTAGACTGTGATGAGCATAGGGTCACCGGGTCTTATACTTACCTGATGAAGCTATGCGGGCAGTCAATCACTGTAATGCCACAACCAACATGGCTACAGCTTTACAGTGAGTGGTAGGCAATCCCCGCATGTTTATTCGCTGTCTAAACAGCGCCAAACATGAGGGGTGGGGACTCGAGCTCCCACCCGAGCATTCAGGAAATACTCACTTAGCGCCGAGCATCTTGAACAGTGAGATGCTCGGGCGAGTACCAAGCAGTTGTGAGCACGCTCACTCATCACTATTTATTACATAAATTGCAGTTGGCCAAGTATACCACATGTGTGGTATTGCAGTTGATAAAGAATTTTATGCAATATTGCATTTTATTATTGTGGGCCAAAAAAGATTGTATTTTAAGCATATATTTGCATATTGCACATTTGGATGTACCACATTTGAAATCACCTTTGAAAGATAGCCACGTTTTTTGGGGGCGAAGGAGAACAGTGAAACAGACTGTGGGACAACATGTCTCCTAGTGATTTTGATCGAAGGACTGAATGCCTTACCCCTGATGACAGTATGCTTGCTACTTTCTCGTCCTGGAAAAGAATCGGTAGATTCTCGCTGAAGATAGAGGTAATATCATGGTAGTGCGTGCTGTATGCAAAAACAAATGTAATTGCTTTTGAGACTTTATTTTGTGGACATGTAGGGGGTGATTCAGAAGGTCTATACGTGATTTGGACATAGCTATACTCTCAGCTCTAGTAAGAAATGGTTTACTGTAACCTCTGGTGGGAAGTCTTATCGATGGTTAGACACTCTGATTTAAAGGTAATGTCATTGGAACAAGCATGGCGGGGTCTGATAAATTCTCACACTGGGAGGTTCTTAATTACAATGTGGGGGTGACAGCTTGTCGCATGTAGAACAGAGTTACCACCTGTCGGCTTGTGGTAGTGTTTGATCCCAATGGAACCTTTATTGGGGTTACCCATTAAGAAGACATCGAGAAATGGGATATTGATACCAGATAAATCGACAGTAAACCATAAATTAAGGGTATTGTTGTTGAGAAAAGAGAGAAATTTTGATTGTACGCATGTATTGATGTTGTCAGACCATATAAACAGGAGGTCATCAATATACCTGCCCTACCAAATGATAACTTGAATGGATTTGTTGGCAGGTATAGGACCATCTCCTCCAACCAAGTCATGTACAAGTTAGCCAGAGAGGGTAAGAAACTTACACCCATGGGGCTACCTAATACCTGAAAATAAAAATCATTGTCAAAGGAAAAAAAGTTATTATTGAGTAGAAAAGTAGTGATGAGCGATGAGTAGATATCCGATCTCCAAACTTAAGTTCGACACGAATGTGGCACATTCAGATTCATGATCGGAAAGGCGAGTAAAATTTGTTAAATTCAGGAAAATCGGTAACGTTCGGCGAATTTACATGGTTACATGATTGCGGGGCAACCACAGAGTTTTTAACAAATTTGCTAGCATAGAGCTCGTGTATGATGAGCGGGGAGACGTGGTAGATAAGTGGAGGGGCTGGTAATAGCTCAGAACAGGTCAGATCAGCGGCGCGCTGTGTTTTTTTTTTTTCCTGTAGGCGGTAACTTTAAGTCAGGAAAGCGCAGCTAGCCAATCAGAGCGCAGGAAGCATCCACAGTGTCCCAGACACACGGGCTTCTGCAATTGGCTGCTGAAATCACATGTCCTCTCCATATAAAAAGCGGCCATGTTCCCTCAGCGCCATTTTAAGCATGTCACTCATGTTAGACGCTGCTCCTGCACCCAGCTCCTGTGTAATGAGAGATATTAGCTAGATAGATGGGCGTTTCTGTGAAAGTCAGATATTTTAGATCAGCCCGGTGCTGTGTACCTGTTCAATAGACCTTGCAGCACTTTTTTTGGTTTTTGTGCAATTACTGAGATTCTGACAGAAAGAGCAGGGCCTATGGCATAGAACAGTGTTGTGCACTGGTTGTACTGTCTGTGCTCCATGCAGACCTACAATCTATTTTTGCACTTGCTAATGTGATAAAGCAAACAAGCAAGCCCTTGTAGGCCACTGTTTTGTAATTGGCCACGTTTTGGAAATTCAACTATCTGCAGAGTTTCTGAGTGCAGGGCACAAAAAACTTTTTTTTTCATTTGCTAATGTGATAGTGCAAGCTGTGTTAGTTTAGTTTGTAATTTTTTGGGTGGGTGAACTTCAGCTGTATGCACAGTAAAACAAATATTTTTTTTTCTGTTAGCAGGCAGAGTCCACCAAATATTTTTTTGTGTGGCAAACGTCATACACTGTGCTATATGTCAGCTACTACGTTAGTGGTGGTAAACTTCAGCTGATTTCAGAGTAAAAAAATATATTTTTCCTGTTGTTAGCCACAGTCCACCAAAGTTTTTTTTTGTGTGGCAAACGTCATACACTCTGCTATACATCTGCTACTACGTTAGTGGCAGTGAACTTCAGCTGTTTTCAGAGTAAAATAAAAGATCTTTTCTGTTGCTAGGCAGAGTCCAAAAAATATTTTTTCTGTTGCAAAAGTCTTACACTCTGCTATATGCCACCTAGACCTTTTAATGGCACTGAAATTCAGCTGTTTTCAGAGCTTGTGCAGAGTCAAAAATTTTTTTTGCTGTACCTAACATTATACAGCAGGCTAGATCTGAGTTTGAAAATCAAAATGCAGCAACGGGGATAATAGAAACAACTACACAAAAGTAAATATAGATACCAGCAGGTGTAGTTCTATAGAAACTTAAAACTTAACGTTTAATACCATTAGATAAAATATATGCCAAATGCAAGGACCTAAAAACACACAGTTTGACTGCCTGTGGTATATAATAACCAAGAGAACTTCCATATATTGTTACTTCCAGAGATATAGATATATGTCATATAAGCATATTGCATCTCTAACACAAACCAAGGAAATGGCAAATAGGAAAAAAGATAATGAAGCCCACAGTACACTATATCAACTTATTGTACCCCAATATGTGGGAACATGAAGGCATTCACCCTGAGATATGGGAACATGAAAACACTCGCCCCATCAATGGTGACCAATTAACTCTGCTATATAGAAATGGAACATCCTCACCAATTTTGATGACTGTCCATGCTCTCGGATCTCAGAGGGGGCTCCATATGGTGGTGGTGAACCGAAATTCATAAGGTCACCAACCAAATACCGCTCCCCAGATGCCGCTCCCGACGCGTTTCTTAGCCTTAGCTATTCATCAGGGGAAAGAAAAAAGAGGACATGCGGTATGCACGCTGCCCAAAGTCGCGCAGCTCATTCACCAGACAGCGCTACTTCATGCTCTATTAGATCCTCTTTTGAATCCTAATCGCGCTCTGTTCACAATCGTGTCACTTCCGGTTCCGGTCACCT
Organism: Phyllobates terribilis; assembly: GCF_046119375.1. Taxonomy (NCBI): domain Eukaryota; kingdom Metazoa; phylum Chordata; class Amphibia; order Anura; family Dendrobatidae; genus Phyllobates; species Phyllobates terribilis. The sequence continues at coordinate 643,649,436 of NW_027362762.1, forward strand.
GACATCCGGTATGTGGAACGCAGATGCCGGCCGTGACACGCAGACGTCACTTCCGGTATGCGCGTCATAGACAAGGGAAAATCGCACATAACGGAGCGACAGCTAGGGGACACGCAGGATCACCAGCCGGCATCCTGCTTTGGATGTCACCATAAAAGGAGTCTCATCCATGAATATCCCAAGCCATGGAAAGTGTCCAGAACATATAATAACTGGCACTTAACCTGGCAACATACCATATGTACCGCGGTATATATAAAACACGCGTTCATTTTACCCCAGTGGTTAGAAAGCTGGAAATGCTTCATAAGTCCAGAATCGCACAGTGAAGCTACGGCCCAGCCCCAGGAGCGCACTTTAAACCCAAAATAGTGATGAAAGAAAAATGACAAAAACAGAAACAAAAACTTATATAAAAATAGGGAGGAGAGGGGTATGAAGGGATGTGAGGGAACATAAGGGAAGAATGGAGAGGGACCGCACCTCATAGAGTTAGAGAGTTAGAGGAATGTATGTAGGGAACCAGGGGACCTATAAACATCCCTATTCAGCACCTGAAGTAATATCCCTACCTGACAGTGGAGGTTGGCACCCTATAAACCTGCGCAAATGGCGCCCCCACTCCTCGACGGCTGTCCCTACACTCCTCTCCCTAATTCACCCTATATCTATAGGAACGGCCTGTAAGACAGCTGCTCATTGAGGCCGTAGGGACCCGTTGTCCGCATTCTGAAGATCCACTTCGTCTCTCTTTGCAGGATCAATTTGTCCCAGTCGCCCCCTCTTGGTGGGGCCGTAACTTTGTCAATTCCCATGTAGCGTATTATATCCCTACTGTTCGGATGTACGTTATTCACGTGTTTTGCCAGGGGGGTATCTCTTTTCAGGGCGATATCTCTTTGGTGCTCTCCTACTCTTCTTCTCAATTCTCTCTTTGTCTTCCCTATATATTCCATTCCGCAGACACATTTAGCCATATAGATAATTCCCTTCGATCTACAATTAATGAAATGTTTGACAACAAATGTTTTTCCGGTGACATTACTTATGAAGTCTTTCCCTTGCGTAATAACTTTACATGATACGCATCCACTACATCTAAAACAGCCAGTTATGGAGCTTTTCAGCTTTTTGTTCCCCATATGGCCCATATAGTGACTGTGGACCAATCTGTCCCTAAGGGATCTGCCCTTTTTATATGTAATCATAGGTCTTGAGTCGACCATGTTACCAATATCCTCGTCCATTAATAGAATCGGCCAATGTTTTTGTAATATCCTACGGACTGTATACGACTGATTAGTGAAAGTAGTAATGAGTCTGCAGAAGGTGTTGTCCTTATCCACATTTGGGGATGGGTGTAAAAAGGAGGAGCGGTCCCTGGCCAGAGTCCCCCCATAGGCCTCAGCTATCACCTTCTTTGGGTAACCCCTCTCATGAAATCTCTGACAGAGATCGGTGGCCTGGGCTCTAAAAGTGGCATCGTCCGAGCAGTTCCTCCGGACCCTCATGAATTGCCCCTTCGGTATGCCCCTCTTAAGGGGGGCTGGATGGTTACTTTCCCACCTGAGGAGAGAATTCGAGGCAGTTTTTTTCCTATATGTACTGGTCTCTATCTCCCCATCCTTTCCTATCCGTATCAAGATGTCCAGAAAGGGCAACTCCTGGGGGCCAAACTCAAAAGTGAAGTGTAGGTTAAGGTCATTATGATTAAGCCTTTCTACAAGGTTTCCAAAGGATGTTTTGTCCCCATTCCACAGAACTAGGACGTCGTCGATATATCGAACCCACGAATTCTCTCCTCAGGTGGGAAAGTAACCATCCAGCCCCCCTTAAGAGGGGCATACCGAAGGGGCAATTCATGAGGGTCCGGAGGAACTGCTCGGACGATGCCACTTTTAGAGCCCAGGCCACCGATCTCTGTCAGAGATTTCATGAGAGGGGTTACCCAAAGAAGGTGATAGCTGAGGCCTATGGGGGGACTCTGGCCAGGGACCGCTCCTCCTTTTTACACCCATCCCCAAATGTGGATAAGGACAACACCTTCTGCAGACTCATTACTACTTTCACTAATCAGTCGTATACAGTCCGTAGGATATTACAAAAACATTGGCCGATTCTATTAATGGACGAGGATATTGGTAACATGGTCGACTCAAGACCTATGATTACATATAAAAAGGGCAGATCCCTTAGGGACAGATTGGTCCACAGTCACTATATGGGCCATATGGGGAACAAAAAGCTGAAAAGCTCCATAACTGGCTGTTTTAGATGTAGTGGATGTGTATCATGTAAAGTTATTACGCAAGGGAAAGACTTCATAAGTAATGTCACCGGAAAAACATTTGTTGTCAAACATTTCATTAATTGTAGATCGAAGGGAATTATCTATATGGCTAAATGTGTCTGCGGAATGGAATATATAGGGAAGACAAAGAGAGAATTGAGAAGAAGAGTAGGAGAGCACCAAAGAGATATCGCCCTGAAAAGAGATACCCCCCTGGCAAAACACGTGAATAACGTACATCCGAACAGTAGGGATATAATACGCTACATGGGAATTGACAAAGTTACGGCCCCACCAAGAGGGGGCGACTGGGACAAATTGATCCTGCAAAGAGAGACGAAGTGGATCTTCAGAATGCGGACAACGGGTCCCTACGGCCTCAATGAGCAGCTGTCTTACAGGCCGTTCCTATAGATATAGGGTGAATTAGGGAGAGGAGTGTAGGGACAGCCGTCGAGGAGTGGGGGCGCCATTTGCGCAGGTTTATAGGGTGCCAACCTCCACTGTCAGGTAGGGATATTACTTCAGGTGCTGAATAGGGATGTTTATAGGTCCCCTGGTTCCCTACATACATTCCTCTAACTCTCTAACTCTATGAGGTGCGGTCCCTCTCCATTCTTCCCTTATGTTCCCTCACATCCCTTCATACCCCTCTCCTCCCTATTTTTATATAATTTTTTGTTTCTGTTTTTGTCATTTTTCTTTCATCACTATTTTGGGTTTAAAGTGCGCTCCTGGGGCTGGGCCGTAGCTTCACTGTGCGATTCTGGACCTATGAAGCATTTCCAGCTTTCTAACCACTGGGGTAAAATGAACGCGTGTTTTATATATACCGCGGTACATATGGTATGTTGCCAGGATAAGTGCCAGTTATTATATGTTCTGGACACTTTCCATGGCTTGGGATATTCATGGATGAGACTCCTTTTATGGTGACATCCAAAGCAGGATGCCGGCTGGTGATCCTGCGTGTCCCCTAGCTGTCGCTCCGTTATGTGCGATTTTCCCTTGTCTATGACGCGCATACCGGAAGTGACGTCTGCGTGTCACGGCCGGCATCTGCGTTCCACATACCGGATGTCAGGTGACCGGAACCGGAAGTGACACGATTATGAACAGAGCGCGATTAGGATTCAAAAGAGGATCTAATAGAGCATGAAGTAGCGCTGTCTGGTGAATGAGATGCGCGACTTTGGGCAGCGTGCATACCGCATGTCCTCTTTTTTCTTTCCCCTGATGAATAGCTAAGGCTAAGAAACGCGTCGGGAGCGGCATCTGGGGAGCGGTATTTGGTTGGTGACCTTATGAATTTCGGTTCACCACCACCATATGGAGCCCCCTCTGAGATCCGAGAGCATGGACAGTCATCAAAATTGGTGAGGATGTTCCATTTCTATATAGCAGAGTTAATTGGTCACCATTGATGGGGCGAGTGTTTTCATGTTCCCATATCTCAGGGTGAATGCCTTCATGTTCCCACATATTGGGGTACAATAAGTTGATATAGTGTACTGTGGGCTTCATTATCTTTTTTCCTATTTGCCATTTCCTTGGTTTGTGTTAGAGATGCAATATGCTTATATGACATATATCTATATCTCTGGAAGTAACAATATATGGAAGTTCTCTTGGTTATTATATACCACAGGCAGTCAAACTGTGTGTTTTTAGGTCCTTGCATTTGGCATATATTTTATCTAATGGTATTAAACGTTAAGTTTTAAGTTTCTATAGAACTACACCTGCTGGTATCTATATTTACTTTTGTGTAGTTGTTTCTATTATCCCCGTTGCTGCATTTTGATACTTGAAATATAAGTGGTATGGCTGGTTTTCTGTCAGTGGGAATAGACACCAGCCAGTGGGCTACTGAGGCCAAAGAGGTCTTTTCTGAGCGCACTTTTGCCCAAAAAAAAAAATACACCCCCACTTTTTCGGCCGCTTTTAGAGAATTAACAAAAATCTACAAACAGCAGATCACATCTTGGTGGGAGGTACAAACACTTGAGAATTACTTAAGGGCAGGCATCGTCCCGAGGAACCTCCGGATCACTCTGTTCCCTTCTTTTCGGTACAGGAGTCAGACCCTACTGGGCCTCTGGGAAAAAGAGGCGACCGCGAGTTCTTTACGATTCATGAAATTGCTCCTAGATGAGGAGAGGATTACATTAGCCGCTTTGAATGAATCATTGAGAACACAAGTGGAATTAACAAAAAAATTTTCCTTGGAACCTGAATTTAACGCTAAGGAAACGTTACTTCAGAACACAATAGAAAGATTTCAATATCATCTGAAGGAACGGAAGCACAAATTTTTCATTAAAGATCTACAAGAGTTCAAGGAAAATAAGGCTTATAATTTCCTCTCTAACAGGAGCCCAAGATACCCGGATACAGATATTTCGTCCACTGACACTGACTTTTCAGAGTCAGAGGTCAGACCCAAACCATATCGTGGTAGACAGAGGGGAAGAGGTGGCGGTAGGATTCGTGGCAGAAACATTAGTAATAGGAGATCCCCCTCTGGGCTTTTTTTAGAGGAGGGTTATCCATTACGCAATCGCCTCAATCTGAGTACCCCCACACCGACATTATGAATCCCCAAATCATAAACTTATCATCGAGAAGCCTCACCTCTGTAGAACTGGAGGTTTTGAATAGGGGTCTGACTTTTGTACCGACAACAGACTACAATTCTTTTGAGATCATAAAAGACGTAAATTTATTTGTGCGCAAGTTGAAGTGGCGCAAGCACTATATTAAGATTGATAAACAGGCATGCGCGGATCTGGGGGTTCGTGAAGAACTTCTACCTGATATTAGAACCCTTTTTCACCTCGGTGATGTGGATCCTAACCTTGAGGGGAATGGCCCATTCACCAATTTGAAACTGAAAAGTACCAAAATGCCACCTCCACAGAGTGATTTGAGCCCTATTGATGTATTTTTGAACATGGTGACTAAAGATTTGAGGGACCTGGAAAATGATTCCAGACGCTTTAGACACAATTTCACTCGTTGCGAGATGCAGGCATTGAGGTCACTAGAAAATGATGAACATATCACCATAAAACCTTCAGATAAAGGGGGTAACGTGGTGATCATGGATACCAGTGAGTACTACCTGATGTGCAGTGCTATACTCAACGTTAAGGAGTGTTATAGCACATTAAAGGCGGATCCCACGAAAAGATTCTCCCAAGATTTGGAGGAACTGGCAAACGAGGCCATGAGGGATGGTACCCTAAATAAACAGGAGAGAGACTTTATCTGTCCAATCCATCCAGTTATGTCTACCTTCTATAGTCTCCCAAAGGTACATAAGGGCCTGAATCCACTGAAAGGACGACCCATAATATCGGGAATTAACAACCTAACGCAAAATTTGGGAATATATTTGGAGAAGGTACTTAAACCCTTTGTTGTAAGCTTGAACTCATTTGTCGGTGACACCAATGACCTGCTTCGAAAACTAGAAGGTATGACAGTTGACAAAGACGTGACTTTGGCTAGCATTGATGTGGAGTCATTATACTCCTCAATTCCCCATGATAGGGGTCTGGAGGCGATACGTTTTTTCCTTATGGGGAGAGGCAAACAATTTGAGCGACACAATCACTTTGTGATGAAGGCCCTTCAGTTTTGCCTGACAAAAAATGTATTTCTCTTCGGTGGGAAGTACTTCCACCAGCTCAGGGGTACTGCGATGGGGAGCCCATGCGCCCCATCGTATGCCAATTTATACCTGGGTTGGTGGGAGGAAACCGTGGTTTTTGGAGACATCCCTATTGAAGGTGGTGAAAATATTTTGCTATGGGTTCGATATATCGACGACGTCCTAGTTCTGTGGAATGGGGACAAAACATCCTTTGGAAACCTTGTAGAAAGGCTTAATCATAATGACCTTAACCTACACTTCACTTTTGAGTTTGGCCCCCAGGAGTTGCCCTTTCTGGACATCTTGATACGGATAGGAAAGGATGGGGAGATAGAGACCAGTACATATAGGAAAAAAACTGCCTCGAATTCTCTCCTCAGGTGGGAAAGTAACCATCCAGCCCCCCTTAAGAGGGGCATACCGAAGGGGCAATTCATGAGGGTCCGGAGGAACTGCTCGGACGATGCCACTTTTAGAGCCCAGGCCACCGATCTCTGTCAGAGATTTCATGAGAGGGGTTACCCAAAGAAGGTGATAGCTGAGGCCTATGGGGGGACTCTGGCCAGGGACCGCTCCTCCTTTTTACACCCATCCCCAAATGTGGATAAGGACAACACCTTCTGCAGACTCATTACTACTTTCACTAATCAGTCGTATACAGTCCGTAGGATATTACAAAAACATTGGCCGATTCTATTAATGGACGAGAATATTGGTAACATGGTCGACTCAAGACCTATGATTACATATAAAAAGGGCAGATCCCTTAGGGACAGATTGGTCCACAGTCACTATATGGGCCATATGGGGAACAAAAAGCTGAAAAGCTCCATAACTGGCTGTTTTAGATGTAGTGGATGCGTATCATGTAAAGTTATTACGCAAGGGAAAGACTTCATAAGTAATGTCACCGGAAAAACATTTGTTGTCAAACATTTCATTAATTGTAGATCGAAGGGAATTATCTATATGGCTAAATGTGTCTGCGGAATGGAATATATAGGGAAGACAAAGAGAGAATTGAGAAGAAGAGTAGGAGAGCACCAAAGAGATATCGCCCTGAAAAGAGATACCCCCCTGGCAAAACACGTGAATAACGTACATCCGAACAGTAGGGATATAATACGCTACATGGGAATTGACAAAGTTACGGCCCCACCAAGAGGGGGCGACTGGGACAAATTGATCCTGCAAAGAGAGACGAAGTGGATCTTCAGAATGCGGACAACGGCTCCCTACGGCCTCAATGAGCAGCTGTCTTACAGGCCGTTCCTATAGATATAGGGTGAATTAGGGAGAGGAGTGTAGGGACAGCCGTCGAGGAGTGGGGGCGCCATTTGCGCAGGTTTATAGGGTGCCAACCTCCACTGTCAGGTAGGGATATTACTTCAGGTGCTGAATAGGGATGTTTATAGGTCCCCTGGTTCCCTACATACATTCCTCTAACTCTCTAACTCTATGAGGTGCGGTCCCTCTCCATTCTTCCCTTATGTTCCCTCACATCCCTTCATACCCCTCTCCTCCCTATTTTTATATAATTTTTTGTTTCTGTTTTTGTCATTTTTCTTTCATCACTATTTTGGGTTTAAAGTGCGCTCCTGGGGCTGGGCCGTAGCTTCACTGTGCGATTCTGGACTTATGAAGCATTTCCAGCTTTCTAACCACTGGGGTAAAATGAACGCGTGTTTTATATATACCGCGGTACATATGGTATGTTGCCAGGATAAGTGCCAGTTATTATATGTTCTGGACACTTTCCATGGCTTGGGATATTCATGGATGAGACTCCTTTTATGGTGACATCCAAAGCAGGATGCCGGCTGGTGATCCTGCGTGTCCCCTAGCTGTCGCTCCGTTATGTGCGATTTTCCCTTGTCTATGACGCGCATACCGGAAGTGACGTCTGCGTGTCACGGCCGGCATCTGCGTTCCACATACCGGATGTCAGGTGACCGGAACCGGAAGTGACACGATTGTGAACAGAGCGCGATTAGGATTCAAAAGAGGATCTAATAGAGCATGAAGTAGCGCTGTCTGGTGAATGAGCTGCGCGACTTTGGGCAGCGTGCATACCGCATGTCCTCTTTTTTCTTTCCCCTGATGAATAGCTAAGGCTAAGAAACGCGTCGGGAGCGGCATCTGGGGAGCGGTATTTGGTTGGTGACCTTATGAATTTCGGTTCACCACCACCATATGGAGCCCCCTCTGAGATCCGAGAGCATGGACAGTCATCAAAATTGGTGAGGATGTTCCATTTCTATATAGCAGAGTTAATTGGTCACCATTGATGGGGCGAGTGTTTTCATGTTCCCATATCTCAGGGTGAATGCCTTCATGTTCCCACATATTGGGGTACAATAAGTTGATATAGTGTACTGTGGGCTTCATTATCTTTTTTCCTATTTGCCATTTCCTTGGTTTGTGTTAGAGATGCAATATGCTTATATGACATATATCTATATCTCTGGAAGTAACAATATATGGAAGTTCTCTTGGTTATTATATACCACAGGCAGTCAAACTGTGTGTTTTTAGGTCCTTGCATTTGGCATATATTTTATCTAATGGTATTAAACGTTAAGTTTTAAGTTTCTATAGAACTACACCTGCTGGTATCTAGATCTGAGTTTGAAATAGTTTGGAGAATATCTGTTATGTTATACAGGCATCATCCATAGTAAAAAAAAATAGATTGTTCAGTTCCTAATGTTATACAGCAGGGACATCTCAGTTTGAAATAGTTTGGAGAATATCTCGTATGTTATACAGGCGTCATCCACAGTAAAAAAAAATACTTTGTTTGGTTAGTAACGTTATACAGCAAGTCATATCTTACCTTGTCATTTAGTGCCGCTGAAATTCAGATGTGTGCAGAGCTGTTGCAGAGGCAAAAATCTAATTTTGTTTTGCTAATAGAGTGCTCCTACCACAGTATCTGAGCAACATGAGTGGGAAAAAGAGAGGTCATGGTGGAAGGAGGAATAGACTTGGTGCTCAAGGTATACGTGGGGTAGGTGGTAATGTTAGTGAAACCCTAGTGACCCAACACTGCCATGTCCTATCCAAAGACAACTGACAACTTCTGTTACTGGATGGGCTACTCCACTTCCTTTCTTTGGCAGCTGCACAGTGATACGCCTTGTTGATAAGGGTCAGAAAGAGCAGGTGCTTCAGTGGACGGCAAGCGCTGCTTCAAGTGGCCTCTCCTCTTCTTCCTCCACCTCAACATCACACACAGTACAGTCCATAGAGGTGGCACCTCAATTACCCTTGCTTCCCCCCATGTCACAACTGTCCAAGTGTCCAACAGACTGTAGTCTGTAGAACTGTTCACCCATTCTATACGATGGGCATCAGAAGTGTAGTCCAAACATTCACCGAGTCAAGAATAGGAGGAAAGCATCTGCACCGATGCCCAAATTTTTTTTAGGTTGGATTCTGGGCAGGACGGAGTAGGATCCGAGCAGGTTCCTGACCCTCGTCACCAGAAGTTAACCATTGGGGAAGGAAGTGATCCTGATGAGACTCAGATACCTGAGGCTCATGTGGACTGTACTGTGCTGTCAGGGCAACAAGAGGAGAAGGGTCACTCTGAGGGCAAGGAATGGGATAACATATTGGATGATGACGAGGTTGAAGATCCTACTTGGTGTGAACCCAGAATCACGCAGCCGAGTAGCTCATCTGAGGAGGTGGAGGAGGAAGATGAGGAGGTTACCTTCTGCCCTAAAGCGCAGACACGGAGTGATGCAAGCACAAGGAGCACTGCATCCTTAGCCACAACTGTGGCTGTGGCCAGCAGCGGTCGCGGGTCTGCAGCTCGCAGGGGTGGCAAGGGATGTCTAGCCTGTGCTTTTTTTGAAACCGCAAACGATGACCCAACTCACGTTATCTGCACACTTTGCAAGAAAAAACTCAGTAGAGGGAAGAGAGCAAAAATTTGACTACTACATGCATGAACCTTCACATGCGCACACAACTTGTGTTATGCTGGGAATCTAACTGCGTTAAAATGCAGACCAGTGGACCTCAACAACCATCAGCTGTCCCATCAACTGCATCCGCTGCTTCTTCCTCCTCCTTTGTTACTGTGCCAAGTATTGGCATGCAGGTCTCCCACCGCAAAACTTCTGGTTCTCTACCCTGCTCCAGTCATGCTGAATGAGAGCCTGTCAGTTGTAACGGAAGCTAACATGCCTGCTGTGTGTGTTTCACCGAGCACACCACATTTTTCTCAATTCACCGTAACATAATCCCCTGCACCTCACTCACAGTCCATAGAGGACTATCTAGAGCTCAATATGAACACCATCAATGAGGATTTTGACCCTTTTACATTTTGGTCTTCAAAAATGGATGAATGTCCTGAGCTCGCCTGTCACGCCTTGGAGGTTTTATCATGCCAGGCAGCTAGCGTTCCCTCAGAATGTGTGTTCAGCGCTGCTGGCGGTGTCCTGATGGATAAGCGCACTCGGCTGTCCCATGAAAGTGTTGAACGCCTAACTTTCATCAAGATGAACAAATCATGGATCTCAAAGGACTTTTGCACCCCAATTGCAGACTGTACAGAGCAGGCGATGTTGTAGTTTTTAGTGTGCTGCATTGATCTTGCAGAATTGCACTCTGTTATACGACTGGTGTGCCTGCTCTTGCTGCTGCTAAAGGTTTTAGGCCCTAATTTTTTTAAATGTGGAGAATACAGATCTGGTCTATCAATTCATTGGGTTGGCTGTAGTGGAAAAAGTGTCGTTCTAATTGTATAATTTCTACTGTACTGAAATTCATGCCACTATGTTGGTGTCTGCCAGTAATATTCAGAAATGTGGGGAATCCTGGTTGGGTCTCCACTCTCAATCTATTGGGTTGGCTGTAGTGGAAGAGGTGTCGGTCCCCTTAATACCATTTATACTCTAGTTAAATTGATGCCACTTTGGTGGTTTCGGGCCCAAATGTTTTCAAATAGGAACACTCCTGATTGGGTCTCCATCTACTGTGTTGGCTGTAGTGGAAGAAGTGTCGATCCTAATTATATTATTTCTACTGTAGTGAAACTGATGCCACTTTGGTGGTATTAGGCCCTAACTTAGGGAAATATGAACACTGCTGAATGGGTCTCCATGTGCTGGGTTGGCTGTAGTGGAAGAGGTTTTGGTCTCCTTTACAATATTTATACTCAAGGGAAAATAATTTTTTGGTGCAGATATTGATCTCCACACGGGTACACAGACCTGATAAACTCAAAATTTTTACATAAAGCAGACTACATCTCAACTTAAAATTGTTTGGGGCAGATATTGTTTTCCATACAGGGGAAAAAAAAAATGGGTATGAGCGAGCATGCTCGGTGCTGGCCCGAGTATCTCACTGCTCGAGATGTTCGGCGCTTTCCGAGTATTTCCGGGGTTGCTCGGCGGGAGCTCAAGTCTCCTCCCTGCATGTTTGGCACTCTTTACAGAGCCAATAAACATGCAGGGATTGCCTGCCACTCACCGTAATGCCGTAGCCATGTTAGTTGTGGCATTACAGTGATTGGCTGGCCGCACAGCATCATCAGATCTATATCAGACCTGGCGCCGCCATGTTCGTCACAGTCACTCCAGAATCAGGCAGTGTAGGGAAAGGTGCTGCTGAGTTAGGGGGAGATTTGCTTGTTTCTAGTTAGTGTAGATGTACCAAACTGCACTGCTCAAAAAAAATAAAGGGAACACTCAAATAACACATCCTAGATCTGAATGAATGAAATATTCTCATTGAATACTTTGTTCTGTACAAAGCTGAATTTGCTGACAGCAAAATCACACAAAAATCATCAATGGAAATCAAATTTATGAACCAATGGAGGCCTGGATTTGGAATCACCCCTAAAATTAAAGTGGTAAAACACACTACAGGCTGATCCAGCTTTGATGTAATGTCCTTAAAACAAGTCAAAATGAGGCTCAGTATTGTGTGTGACCTTCACGTGCCTGTATGATCTCCCTACAACGCCTGGGCATGCTCCTGATGAGGTTGCAGAAGATCTTCTGTGGGATCTCCTCCAGGATGGCACATCAATGTGAGCTGTGGCAAGAAGGTTTGCTGTGTCTGTCAGCGTAGTGTCCAGAGGCTGGAGGTGCTACCATGAGACAGGCCAGTACACCAGGAGACGTGGAGGGGGCTGTAGGAGGGCAACAACCCAGCAGCAAGTCCGCTACCTCCACCTTTGTGCAATGAGGAACAGGAAGAGCACTGCTAGAGCCCTGCAAAATGGCCTCCAGCAGGCCACAAATGTGCAGGTGTCTGCAGAAACGGTTAGAAACCGGCTACATGAGGGTGGAATGAGGGCCCGACGTCCACAGATGGGGGTTGTGCTCACAGCCCAACACCGTGCAGGACGCTTGGCATTTGCCACAGAACACCAGGATTGGCAAAGTCGCCACTGGCGCTCTGTGCTCTTCACAGATGAAAGCAGGTTCTCACTGAGCACATGTGACAGACGTGACATATTCTGGAGATGCTGTGGAGAGCGATCTGCTGCCTGCAACATCCTTCAGCATGACCGGTTTGGCAGTGGGTCAGTAATGGTGTGGGGTGGCATTTCTTTGGTGGGCCGCACAGCCCTCCATGTGCTCGCCAGAGGTAGCCTGACTGCCATTAGGTACCAAGGTGAGATCTTCAGACCCCTTGTGAGACCATATGCTGGTGCGGTTGGCCCTGGGTTCCTCCTAATGCAGGACAATGCTAGACCTCATGTGGCTGGAGTGTGTCAGCAGTTCCTGCAAGATGAAGGCATTGAAGCTATGGACTTGCCCGCCCGTTCCCCAGATCCAAATCCGATTGAGCACATCTGGGACATCATGTCTCGCTCCATCCACCAATGTCACATTGCACCACAGACTGTTCAGGAGTTGGCAGATGCTTTAGTCCAGGTCTGGGAGGAGATCTCACAGGAGATCATCGGCAACCTCATCAGGTGCATGCCCAGGCATTGTAGAGAGGTCATACAGGCACGTGGAAGCCACACACGATACTGAGCCTCATTTTGACTTGTTTTAAGGACATTACATCAAAGTTGGATCAGCCTGTAGTGTGTTTTTCAACTTTAATTTTAGGGGTGACTCCAAATCCAGGCCTCCATTTGTTAATAAATTTGATTTCCATTGATGATTTTTGTGCGATTTTTGTTGTCAGCACTTTCAAAAGCAATCTAGAGAACACCGTTGTTCTGCGCCATTTGCTTGTTGGCACTGCAGAATACAGCCAGGTCCTATCCATATTACATCGCGAAAAATCCAGCTATTTAAAACTGTGGTTTGTCCGTCACACGGATCACTTATAATTAAGCTGAAAATACTGCCATTTCTGGCATCCATTAAAAATTTGTTTCAGAGTGTCAGTGAAGAAATTGACACTAGTTTGCTGTTCAAAATAGTTACCTACAGGCCAGGTATTTAAAAGTGTGTTTTCTCCGTCACACAGATCACATATACGTTTTCAGAAAATACTGCCATTTCTGGCCTCCATTAAAAATTTGTTTCAGTGTTGTAATGCAGCGGCTTGCGGCATTACTGTAATGGTCCAGGGAGTGTTCTGGCTGACCATGTACCTCTCCCTCAGGTGACTGATCACATGACTGTGACATCATTACAGGTCCTGTGTGCACTGAAGGACTGATCACATGACTGTGACATCATTACAGGTCCTGTGTGCACTGAAGGATATATAAATCCTGGTGCTTTTGAAGCAGGGTGTGAAACGCATGAGGCCTGTTCCCCGTGTGTGGGACACCGTGAGAGTGTGAAGCCTGGTGAAGCCTGAAAGGCAGAGGCTGGATCCCCGTGTGTGGGGGATGTCAGTAGCCTTGGACGGAAGAGTCCTGAAAGGCAGAGGCTGGATCCTTGTGTGTAAGGGATGCCAGTAGCCTTGGAGGGCAAGAGGCTTGGATGACAAGAGTCCTGAAAGGCAGAGGCTGGATCCCTGTGTGTGTATGAGATGCCAGTAGCCTTGGAAGGTACAAGGGCTGGATACCCCCATCTGGGAAGCCATAAAGCCACAGCTGTGGAAGAACAAATCTGATGGAAACTGCTAGACCCGGCAAAAGGTAAAAGCGGTGCGTTATATGGACATTGATATAGTTACTTTGCTGAAGGCTGTAAGTGGAGCCAAGTGGACCTGTCTGCCACTTGAAAGGCTCTTGGATGTTGTGTGTGTAAACATGCCGGTGAGCCACTGAGATGGACTGTGTGATAAGCAGTTATGAAGTGTAATAAACTGCTGGATTTCATGCTACTGGAAAACGTTGCATGTGTGCTTTAATTGACCCGGTGAAGCGAGTGTCCCCCAGCGTGATGACTAGCGCTGCCTTACAGTGTGTCAGCAATTGACACCTGCTTGCTGTTCAAAATAGTTACCTACAGGCCAAGTATTTAAAACTGTGTTTTCTCCGTCACACGGATTACATATAACTTCGCTACAAATTCAACCATTTGTAGTGAGCGTGGAAGATATTGTCCTCCATTTAAAATGGGCAAGGCGTGTGGCAAGGTATTGGGAACTGGACGTGATGGTGATGGTGCATGCAGAGGCCGAGGCCGTGGGCAAGCTGAGATTGTGCCACAACAAACACCCACATCTTCTCGCCTGACCTTCCTGTCCCAATTCCTAGGGGACCGCAGCACACCACTATTGAACCCAGAGCAGTGTCAAAAGGTTGTTGGTTGGATAGCGGATAATGCTTCCAGTCACTTTGCCACCACCACCCTGTCTTCCACACGGTCAAGTCTCAGTAGCCGTGAGTCTGGACTGCGTATTCCTCACCCTGATCCTCCTTCCTCCCAATATGCTTAGTGCCCGGAGACAACTGATCCCACACTTTGACACTCCGAAGAGCTGCTCACTTTTCCATTTATAGATTTGGGCTTTTCGCCCGGTCCACTTGAAGCGGGGCAAGAGGAGATAGCACGTAGCGATGCCCAAATATTTGAGCAACCACGGTCACACGAAGGAGATGGTTGGAAAGTGTCACAAGAGGTGGATGCTGATGAGACACAGTTGCCAGAAAGTCAGGAGGAGGACCAGGGTGCGAAAGTGGAAGACGAGTTGGTGGATGATATAGTAACTGACACAACCTGGCAGGAGGACATGCAGAGCGAGGACAGCAGCACACAGGAGGAGAGAGGCAGAGCACCTCAACAGGCAGGAAGAAGCAGTGTGGTGGCCGCAGACAGAAGGCAGGCAACCATTCTCCGTAACACCAACAAGAAGCAAGTTGCCAGTATAACTATTAAGTCTTCCTGAGTCTGGTTGTTTTTTAAAGAATCTGTCGATAACCCTAAAAAGGCCATTTGCACCACCTGCCAGGCCAGCATCAGCAGGGGTGGCAAAACTAACAGCCTGACCACCACCAGCATGATCAGGCACATGGCAGCAAAGCATCCGCCTTTGTGGGCCGAACCCCAGGGTCCAGGAACAGTGTCTGCGGGTGGCACCACTGCTTCTTCCGCTGTTGTGCATGCAAGCCAATCCCCTGTCCATGGTGCATGCGAAGATGCCTCTTGCCCTGCAGCTGTCATTGCACACTCTCAATTAGCAGCATCAGGAAGCATGTCCACGTCCTTGTCCCAGTGCAGCGTTCAGTTGTCCATACCCTAGTTCTTGGAAGGCAAGTGCAAATACGCAGCCAACGCCACACAGGCCACACTACTAAATTCCCACATTTCAAGACTGCTTGTGCTCGAAATGTTGCCTTTTAGGCTCGTGGAGATGGAAGCTTTCTGCAACCTGATGGCGGCGGCCGTCCCTCGGTACTCAGTCCCCAGCCGCGACTAGTTCTCCCGATGTGCCATCCCCACATTACACAAACACGTGTCCCAAATCATTAGCCGTGCCCTCAACAATGCAGTCCACCTAACCACGGACACGTGACAAAGTGCTTGTGGGCAGGGATGGTACATCTCGCTGACGGCACACTGGGTTCAAATAATGGAAGCCGCGACCCAGTCGGACCTTGGGACGGAGCACGTCCTCCCGACGCCAAGGATCGCGGGCCCTAGGTCAATCAGGGTTGCCCCCCACAGTCTACAACTCCTGCACCTCATCCTCCTCAGCCTCTTCCTCCTCTTCAGCTTCCATCTCTGAAATAACCACATCAGTCAAAAGCTGGAAGCACTGCAGCACTGCCTTGGCCAACAGGCTGTGCTGAAGCTAATATGCTTAGGTGACAAACCGCACAATGCTAAAGAGTTGTGGACAGCTCTGAAAGAGCAGGCAGATCTGTGACTCACACCGCTGAACTTATAGCCAGGCAAGGTCATGTGTGACAATGGCCGGAACCTGGTGGCGGCTCTGAGGCGAGGCGAGCTCACACATGTACCATGCCTGGCCCATGTGCTTAACCTCTTGTTTCAACGATTTGTCAAATCCTACCCGGAGCTGCCGGATCTGCTTGTCAAAGTACGCCTCCTGTTTGCCTATTTTAGAAAGTCAGCTACAGCTTCCGCCTCCCTTGAAGTGCTTCAGCAGCGTTTGCAGCTTCCGGCCCACAGACTTGTGTGTGATGTCCCCACACGTTGGAACTCTACACTGCAGATGTTGGGAAGGATTTGTGAGCAGAAGATGGCAGTTGTTGACTACCAGCATCAACAAGGCCGTCAGTATTCAGTTCAGACTCCACACATAAGACCTCAGGAGTGGACATGGATGTCAGACATATGTACCATCCTCCAAAACTTTGAGGACTCCACCAAGATGGTGAGTGGTGATGATACCATCATTAGCATCACCATCCCGCTTCTCTGTCTTCTAAAATGCTCTCTGCTCACAATCAAAGAGGATGCATTGCAGGTGGAGCATGATGAGATGGAGCAAGGAACCATATAGGGTGATTACACACAGCCCAGCCTCATCTCATCCCAACATGGATTGGGTGACAATGAGGAAGAGGAGGAGGAAGAACAGGAGCTAGTTTCATGCGCTATAGATGGTACTACCTGCACAACGGTCATACCGTCTGTTCAGCGTGGATGGCCTGAGGACAGAGAAGCAGAGGAGGAGAGCATGATTAGTCATCCTCTTTGTGAGGACACGGAAGTCTTGCCTGTTAGCAGTCTGGCACGCATGGCTGAGTATATGTTACGCTGCCTTTCCCATGACCCTCGCATTCTCAAAATTTTGGGTGACAGTCATTACTGGTTGGTGACACTTCTAAACCCACGCTACAAGGAGAACTTTATATCTCTTATTCCTGAGGCGGACAGGTCTACAAAAATGGGTCAGTACCAGAAGTCCATTGTTGTGGAACTATTAAAAAAATTTCCATCTGAAAACGCTGGCAGCAAAGGTCACAGTTCGTTGGACAACCAAGGAGTACAGGCGAGAGAGACACAACTACAATCCAGCAGAGGCAGGGGAACACTGTCAAAGTTCTGGGAGAATTTTCTCAGCCCCTCCCATCGCACAGGCCCTGAGGCACGGGGTACTCTCACAAGGAGTCCATAGTTTGGGAAGATGCTGAGGGAGTACCTTGTCGACCGTACCAACGTAGTCCGTGATTCCTCTGTGCCTTATTGGGCATCCAAGCTGGATACGTGCAATGAACTGGCTCTCTACACCTTGAAGGTCCTGGCCTGCCCTGCTGCTAGCGTTTTGTCAGAGCGAGTTTTTAGTGCCGCTGGTGGAATTATGACTGAAAAGCGCATCCGCCTCTCAACTGAAAATGCTGACAGGCTGACTCTTCTAAAAATGAACAAGGGCTGGATTGGGCCAGTCTTCTCAACACCACCGAATGATAGCAGCGTAACATAAACTAAAATCCAGTGTCTTTTTTTGGGAGGTGTATTCCCATGCACCTCTTCACATCCACACATGGGTATATGCTTCCTGATTTTTGCTATTTGCTGTTGTCCTCCTCCTTCTCCTCATCCTCATCCTCCACCACCATATCACCAGGGTGACAGTGGTCCGTGATGCAACATCCACATCATTTTTTTAAAGGGTGTTTATGATGCCCGTAAAAAAATGTTTTATACAGTATGTTCATGTATACCCCCCAGGGGTAAATGTTTGTCAGCCCATACACTTAGAGCATGGGTGACAAGGGTTGCCTACCCTGGGCCTTTTTTGAGACCGATAAAAAATTCAGTAGAGAGAAAAAGTGCAATAATTTGACTACTACATGCATGAACCTTCACATGCGCAATCAACATACGTTACTCTGGCAATCTCACTACGATAAAATGCGGACCAGCGGACCTCAATAACTATCAGCTGCCCCTTCAACCGCATCCGCTGCTTCTTCCTTCTTCTCTGTTACCATGCCAAGCATTGGCATGCAGATGTCCCACCGCAGAACCTTTGCTTCTCTACCTGCTCAAGTCAGGCTGAGTGAGAGCCCGTCAGCTGTAACGGAAGCGGACATGCATGCTGTGTTTGTTTCACCGAGCAAACCACATCTTTCTCAATCCACCGTAACATGTCCCCCTGCACCCCACTCGTGGTCCAGCAGTTTGTCCATTTCACCGTACACCGCCCTCTCTCAGCACTGCAGCCAGCTCTCGGTCACAGTTGTGGTCACGTAAAAGATTGTTTCCCCACCATCTCCAATCTGCTGGCCACGGAAATGGTGGTTTTCAGGCCCTAATTTTTTAGGCTTTTTTACTGAGGAGGTAACTGGAGAACCTGGAGGAACCCCCCGCAAACACGGGGAGAACATAGAAAACTATTTGCAGATGTTGCCCTCTATCATCATAAAGGAGTTAGCTCATTGTCTAGAAGACCGACCACCGCTGCTGTCTACCTTGTGAACACTGTGTTGAAGCTTGCAAGGGGTCACAGGTTTAGTGTGACAGAGAGGAGCCAGAAGACTGCAGCGTCTGATTCCTCCCACTCCTGCAGTCATTAGAAAGAAGCCTTTCGCCTTCATATTAATCGGTGCAGGGGTTAATCTGCTCAGTTGTGAGCTCCAGGAAGCTTAACGTGATTTAGGCTCTCCGCAGATTTGTCCCGTGCATCTCCCCTACTGTGTTAACGATGTACCCCAATACATCAGACTGTCACCTAACATGGAAACCTTGAAAAGGAAGCTGAAGACCCACTTCTTGTGACAAGCATACAATCTGCGGTAAGTCTCGCTCCAGCATACCACTGCACGACTAGTTGTACCCTGACCTACTGTACCCTCACCCATCCCTTGTAGATTGTTTGTGCACCCTCGTGGGCAGGGTCCTCTCTCCTTTTGTACCAGTCATTGACCCCTTTTAACATATAAAGCACCACGGAATAAATGTCTCTGTAATAGTAATAATAATAATAGTACTTGTACTCTGGGTCAATTAATGACACTTTACAGGTGTCTACCCTTAATTTGATGTGTTTTGGCAGCTTTTGGGCCCATTTGAAGGTGTTGTGTATGCGGGTTTTTTTGCCCTCCATTGAATCTTATGGCGTTCGGTAACGTTCGATGAACATTCTAATAAATTGACGAATATTGCAAATTCGGCGATCGTAATCCGAATCGAATATTGAAACATTTGCTCATATCTAGTAGAAAGGACACAGCCCTAAGAATGAAATCTTTGTGTGGACCAGTATAGACACCATATTTTTGCCAATGGTATGAGATGGCTACAACTGCTTGGGTGTGGGCGATGCTCGAATAAAGTGCCATTTCATCACTTGTCACCCAGTTGTAATTGGGTTCCCATTTAAGACGGTCCATAATGTCCAATAAATGTTTTGTGTCCTTGATATGGCTTAATGCCGTTATAACTAGTGATGAGCAAGCACTAAAATGCTCGGGTGCTCATTGCTCGAGTCGAGCAAATTGGAATGCTCGATTGCTCGACCCGAGCAACAAGCCCAATGTAAGTCTATGGAAAACTCAAGCGGTCCTCCCTGAGGTCTGCAGGGGGCCTAACAATTGTCCAAATCGATGGGAACAGTGCTCAAATGACATGGGAAGAGCATGAGGAAGACCCCTGAAGCATCTCTGACTCTCAGGTCACTGCTGTGAACAATGTTGTCAGAGTATTGCGCCATTTTTACAGACTCACAATAAAACATACAAAAACTAAACAAAAATAGATTTTCCTGGATAAAATGTTAAGGAACATCCTTTCCAGGGTAATGAATTGTATATAAGGCAAAATAAATACCCAAAAACAAAAATGCTCCTTCACACCTTGGGCTATGTTCAAACATAGCATTTTTGATGCATTTTTGCACTTTTGCATTGCTTTCAACTGTGAAAAATACATTTACCAGTAGATGTAATTTTAACATTTTACTACCTTATCTGGCCATGTGGTATGTGAGACATAATCAGACACATTATGTTTCATTTATGAAGGAGGGACACTGAAAGAAACAAAGCCTATTTTTATAGGGTCATCAGGCGGCCCTTACTAATCTTAAAGGGCCAGCAGTCGGCACTCACTATTGTTAGACGGCCATCAGCCGACTATGCTTTGTTGTTCCCATTATTAAAGAGTGGGTCTCCTATACTGAAATAGAAATCATATCTCATTAGACTGCCATTCACTGGTGTGCACCACCATAATTATATTGAGTATAGATTGGGAAGGGAAAAGAGGAAAAGATGTGAATGGAATATAAAATATAACATTTATTGAAAATTACTATTAAAATGAATAATACATTTGTGCAAAACGTGCATTAATAAATGCATACAGGGTCACCATCTATCAAATGGTGACCCACAAAGACCCGGTCCGTAGTAAGGTGGAAAAATTATATAATTAATTGAGATGCCTAACCCAGTCCCTTATTTTTTTGTTTATGGCTGTAAATTATGCACCTGAATTGGCCCAATGAAATTTCATTGTAAGTTATCTATTAAACAATTAGCATGGATTGCTCATATAAATGTAAGCTATGTTCTGCACCCGACATCCAGCTCACATAGTCTGACACTGCCTGCTGTAATAATCAACTATGGATCATGCTTTATTATATGTATAACTGTGCTCACGATCCTCTCCCAGGTGCCGAGCTCCGCAAATGACGGCAAATGCTTTGACAGTTTTACACCTACAAGCCGTAGATTTGTGTTAGTGCAGATCAAGGAGACAGATTAGTAGTGTAAAGAGTGGTCTCGGGGTGGTATTCCCTAGCCACACTGTTCATCTCCAGTCCTACTCCTGAGTTTGCAATCGGTACGCCCGACCGCACATGAATGGCCGGGCTGATGGCTGCACGTGCTTGCTCATAAATCTCCGGAGTGGCTCACACATGTGATAGCGGGGTCAGCATGATGTATTGTGCCAGGACTACAGGACAATTGATCACTGTACAGGACTGCAATGATCGTAAGTAAACTAAATTCTGCAGTCTCTAAGGTACCGCACACATAAGACTGCGTCCCGAATGCTAACCACGCTAAGACCACAGAGCACCTGATCTTTACACATGTGCTATATGAATCACAGGCTGGCCAGAGAACCTTCAATCAAAATTGCTTAAATGTTGCACTGTTATTCATTGGTATATTAAATTTCCCTATCCACCTATACTATCAGAACATGGGACTCAGTCCCTGATGCGCGTTTCGCCAGTATACCGGCTTTTTCTAAGTCTCCTATACTGTAATTGCATATGCAGTGACTGCAAGGGCTATCAAAAATTTGGACTCATCCCAATACCCCTTTGAAAAGACATAGAGGAAGGCCTCCATAACAACATGTTCCCATTAAAAAGGAGCAGTCTTGCTATACAGTTATTGCATATGCAGTGACTGCAACAGCTGCCTAAATGTAGGAAAAACCTCAATACGAATTTAAAGACACATAGAGGAGGACCTCCGTAACAACATGTTCCCATTATAAAGGAGCGGTTCTGCTATACAGTTATGGCGTATGCAGTGACTACAACGGCTGCCTAAATTTTGGAAATACCGCAATACCAATTTGAAGACACATAGAGGTGGGCCTCCATAACAACATGTTCCTATTTTAAAGGAGCGGTTCTGCTATACAGTTATTGCATATGCAGTGACTGCAACGGTTGCCTAAATGTAGGAAAAACCCCAATACCAATTTAAAGACACATAGAGATGGGCCTCCATAACAACATGTTCCCATTATAAAGGAGCGGTTCTGCTATAGAGTTATTTCATATGCAGTGACTACAATGGCTGCCTAAATATTGGACGCACTCCAATGCCCCTTGGAAGAGACGTAGAGGAGGGCCTCATGAAAAAAATGTTCCTATTGTAAAGTAGCGGGCCTCTTATACTGTTCTTGCATATACAGTGACTGCAAGGGCTGCCAAAAATTTGGACGCACTCCAATGCCTCTTGGAAGAGACTTAGAGGTGGACCTCCGTAACAACATGTTCCTATTATAAAGGAGCGGTTCTGCTATACAGTTATTGCGTATGCAGTGACTGCAACGGCTGCCTAAATGTAGGAAAAACTCCAATACCAATTTAAAGACACATGGAGGAGGGCCTCCGTAACAACATGTTCCCATTAGAAAGGATCGATTCTGCTATACAGTTATTGCGTATGCAGTGACTACAGCGGCTGCCTAAATTTTGGAAATACTCCAATACCAATTTGAAGACACACAGAGGTTGGCCTCTGTAACAACATGTTCCCATTATAAAGGAGCGGTTCTGCTATACAGTTAAGGCGTATGCAGTGACTACAATGGCTGCATAAATATTGGACACACTCCAATGCCCCT
Organism: Phyllobates terribilis; assembly: GCF_046119375.1. Taxonomy (NCBI): domain Eukaryota; kingdom Metazoa; phylum Chordata; class Amphibia; order Anura; family Dendrobatidae; genus Phyllobates; species Phyllobates terribilis. Next base: position 643,672,063 of record NW_027362762.1, read on the forward strand.
TGGAAGAGATGAAGAGGAGGGCCTCATGAAAAAAATGTTCCTATTGTAAAGGAGCGGGTCTCTTATACTGTTCTTGCATATACAGTGACTGCAAGGGCTGCCAAAAATTTGGCCACACTCCATTGCCTCTTGGAAGAGACTTAGAGGTGGACCTCCATAACAACATGTTCCTATTCTAAAGGAGCGGTTCTGCTATACAGTTATTGCGTATGCAGTGACTGCAACGGCTGCCTAAATGTCGGAAAAACCCCAATACCAATTTAAAGACACATGGAGGAGGGCCTCCGTAACAACATGTTCCCATTAGAAAGGATCGATTCTGCTATACAGTTATTGCGTATGCAGTGACTACAGCGGCTGCCTAAATTTTGGAAATACTCCAATACCAATTTGAAGACACACAGAGGTTGGCCTCTGTAACAACATGTTCCCATTATAAAGGAGCGGTCCAGCTATACAGTTAAGGCGTATGCAGTGACTACAATGGCTGCGTAAAGTTTGGAAATACCCCAACACCAATTTGAAGACACATAGAGGTGGGCCTTATGAAAAAAAATGTTTCCTTTATAAAGGAGCGGGTTTCCTATACTGTTCTTGCATATGCAGTGATTGCAATGACTGCCTATATGTAGGAAAAACCCCTATACCAATTTAAAGACACATAGAGGAGGGCATCAGTAACAACATATTCCCATTATAAAAGAGCGCTTCTGCTATACAGTTATTGCGTATGCAGTGACTACAACAGCTGCATAAATTTTGGGCGCACTCCAATGCCCCTTGCAAGAAACGTAGAGGAGTGCCACGTGAAAAAAATGTTTTCATTATAAAGGAGTGGGACTCCTATACTGTTCTTGCATATGCAGTGACTGCAACGGTTGCCTAAATGTCGGAAAAACCCCAATACCAATTTAAAGACACATAGAGATGGGCCTCCGTAACAATATGTTCCCATTATAAAGGAGCGGTTCTGCTATAGAGTTATTGCATATGCAGTGACTACAATGGCTGCATAAATATTGGACGCACTCCAATGCCCCTTGGAAGAGACGTAGAGGAGGGCCTCATGAAAAAAATGTTCCCATTATAAAGGAACGGGTCTGCTATACTGTTCTTGCATACGCCGTGACTGCAAGGGCTGCCAAAAATTTGGACGCACCCCAATACCTCTTGGAAGAGACTTAGAGGTGGAAATCCGTAACAACCTGTTCCCACTATAAAGGAGAGGGTCTGCTATACAGTTATTGCGTATGCAGTGACTACAGCGGCTGCCTAAATTTTGGAAATCCCCCTATACCAATTTGAAGACACATAGAGGTCGACCTCCGTAACAACATGTTCCCATTATAAAGGAGCAGTTCTGCAAAACAGTTATGGCGTATGCAGTGATTACAATGGCTGCCTAAATTTTGGAAATAACCCAATACCAATTTGAAGACACATGGAGGAGGGCCTCCATAACAACATGTTCCTATTTTAAAGGAGCGGTTCTGCTATACAGTTATTGCATATGCAGTGACTGCAACGGTTGCCTAAATGTAGGAAAAACCCCAATACCAATTTAAAGACACATAGAGATGGGCCTCCATAACAACATGTTCCCATTATAAAGGAGCGGTTCTGCTATAGAGTTATTTCATATGCAGTTGACGCGCCCCCTGGGCCCGTGTTGTTTGGGGGATACCCGGAGCCGGATCAGATGGGGGTTGTAGTCTCCGAGTGGCGGTGACCCGGTCCGTGCCCAGGGTGTCAAGCTCAGTGTGTGGCAGTCCTTATAGATGTTACTAGATGTTCTTTTGTGTCGACTACGCCACCCGTTGAATTGCGGTCAATACGGCCGCCGCTGCAGCAGGGTCCACTGAGGCTGGTGATGTGTGTGCAGCTTAGGTAGTATAACTCCCAACGGGAGGGGTATAGCCTCAGGGGGTCAGGTGTAGAGGATGGTGGTTGTGGAGGTGCAGGGAGGATAGTAATGAGACTCAGAGTCGGGCTGTGCAGTTCAGGGTCTTTACTTACTGCTGTTGTTCTGGTCACTCCGGCCTTGAGTGACCGCCCGAGCCGTGCTGCGTCCACCAGGTCCTGGACTCGGCCAACTCCCAAGTAATTCTGGAGCGTGATCCTGAGCTCCCTTTCTGACGTTCCTTCTCTCTGGCCTTCCCCACCAGGGATCCACCTAAGTCCGGCTCCCTCGGGCCTCTTGTTGGTAAACCCTTGTCTCTGGGTTCCCTGACCCTATTCTTGGTCTGCCTTCCGGGTGGATTTAGTGGGTGGTCGTGGCAGATCCTGCCCACGACCTCCGGTCTCTGGCTGAGGATTAGTGCCCTCCACCAGCTTGGGATCCGGTACCCTTGTGCCAACTCTTCACCCTCTGATCTAATCTTGGGTTCTCGGAGTTCTCTCTTCTCCCCCTCTGGGTCCTTCTTTCTCCTCTCTCTCTCTGGGCCTTGGAGCTGCTCTTCTCCTCTGCTCTCTTCCTCTGACTCTGCACAAAGACTTCTCTACAAAAGACCCTGTTCTAAGATGGTTCCCACCTTATATACTCCCTCTATGTGTGAGCTCAGGTGACCAGCACCCAATGAGCTCCTAGCATTACCCAGACTGCTCCCCCTATCTGCCCCTACACTACTGGGATGTTCCACCCCCCTCCCACTCCAGCCAGGGACAGACGCTGTCGTACCTGCACATTTCTCTAGTGGGAGTACCATTGGTCTGTCCCCCGGAAATGGGATGTATGTAGTGCATGCAGCCTACTGAGCTCAGTTCCACACTCCATCCTTACCCGGGAGTGGAATATCACACCTCTGGCTTGAGGTGTAATACCCCTGTAGCAGCCGAATCCTCAGGGTGCTACATTCCCCCCTGGTAAACCACAGCACGTCCTCGGGCTGTAAGATACAAAAACATCCAAAACATACAATTATTTTTCATAAACATAAACATATAAACATATAAAACATCATATATATCATCAGCAGCAATAAACTCTTCATATAAAACTTTTCATATATAACATTCTTGTAAACACTCTTGCTCCTCCGGCCACGGTGCAACTTGTGACCGGGTAAAGCGCGACAGTCTCTTAAAGAAAATGGTTTCCTATAAAACCGGTAGGGGGCGCCTTAGGAAGCGCAACTATATACAAGGGGAGGTATGGCCGCTCTCAGTCCTCGGCCAGGTAATGGGAATAGGGACACACGGGTTAACAGTTCACTCTTGTCCCAACGGGGACATATTTAAATCAGCAACAGTTCTTGGTACCCCGACGGGCAACTTTATACAGTCTCTCTCTACCGTACTTCAACGACGGCGTCCTCCTGCTCTTTCTTGTTGGTTGGTTTCAGTTTCAGACCCGTCCGGGTCCTCTTGCTCCTCCTCACACCGCAGCTCCTCCTCCGTCAGGCGATGCACATGGAGGGCGTAGGGTCCTTTGGCACACTTGTGCCGGGTGAAGGTGACCTCGTCCCCTACATACAGGTCACGACCTCTGTGTCCCTCCGGCAGATGGCTTTCTACGTCTCTGCGGGTCACAAAGACGTCGCCGGGGGTATGATGGTCTCTAATGAAGCCCCACCCATGCTGCATGTTGAATTTTATCACAGTCCCGGTGGAAGGGGGACCATGAGCTGCACGGGGATTCCTCCTGGTCCGGCTCTTCTGCTCCGCGCTCCTTATCTGTGCTTGCTGTTCCCGGACCCGCCTCTCTCTCCGCTCCTTCTCGAAGACCTCGAGCTGCTGGCGGCAGCACTCTGCACGCTCCGCTGCGGCCGCCCGAGTCTCCTGAGTGAACCCCATGAGGTCTCCTCCGGTGGGGTCCCACTCAAGCTGTGCCTCCTCTAGCGGGGGCGAGGTCCTCTTTACAGGCTTCGGAGCCGGAATCAGGGGCTCGCACATGGGCCTTGCTCTCTGGAGTTCCAGCTGAATGTACTCCTGGGGCCATACAAAGGGCTGCCCATCCGGGCACGTATGCTGGGCAAATAGATTTTCACCCAGGTGCGGCACTCTAGATGTTGAGGGCGCGTTGATGGTAGCGGCGCCCGGGTTGACCAGGCCTTGCGACCAGGCTTGGGGCACCCTAAAGGCAAAAGGGCACCGTAAGAACGGCGGCGCCCGTGGTTACTCGGCCCTGCGACCAGGCTGGTGGCTCCGCGGAGGTAGGGGGCGCTGTTGGAATGGCGGCGCCCGGGTGTACTAGGCCTTGCGACCAGGCCGATGGTATTTCCTGCTTGGCCACGCTCGAGGTCGAGGCGTGTGACGTCACAGGGGTCGCGGCCGCGGTTTCCGGTTGAGGCCTAGTCTGCGGCGGTGACGATGCAGCGACGGGCACGGCAGGGGGAACTTCGGGCTCTGCGACGGGGAGCTGGGGCAGGCACGCGGTTTCCCGGCTCGGGGTAGAGACGTCCCCTTTACCTGCCTCCGTCCGTTCAGCTCCCTTCTCGGCGCCGTCTCCGGCCTTGAGTCCTCCTGCACCATCCTCAGAGGCGGTCTGTCTCCTCGTCTCGGGTGGCGTGTTCCGCTGACGGGTTTCGGTCCGCTGGGCCATCTCTCGGCTCCACTCCGCCAACGTCTCTCGCTGCACCCGGGCCATCCTCCGTGCGAGGCCCTCCAGCGCAGTCTGTGCACACTCCCGGTCTCGGGGGAGCTGTGCCAGGATCTCCACTAAGCCTAGTGGGGTCGTGGCTTGTAGCAGGCTCCTGACCACTGGGTCGGTGCTGCCTGACTCTCCCTCCATCTCCGGGTAGGCTTTCTCTGGACTCCTCTCCAGACTTCTTGTCTCCGGGTGCGCTCTCTCCAGACTGCTCCAGGCGACACCCATCTTCGTTCTCTTGTTCTGTCTCCGCCCACATTGAAGGTGGTCCCGGGGCAACTTTGTGATTGTCAGTTCCAGGGGCAGTTCTCTCACGCTGATGGACACTTCCAGCATCACAGTCTCTGTTGGTGGGCGCGGTTTCCGCTTTTGGCGCCATTCTTCGACCTGGCCCACGATGGGAGGTGGCCTCTTGCCACCCTCTGGCACGCCCATAATGGCGTCCGCTCTTCCAAGGCGGGAAATCTTTGGAAATGGCGGGAATCGTCTCCCAGTGGCGGGAAACTCCATGGATGGCGGGAAAAAGCTGCAAATGGCGGACAACCGGCGGGAAACGACCTGTGATGGGGTCCGTTGGCGGGGACCCTCCGGAACCGGCGGGAGACTTCTTTTTAAGGTAACGGTGAACTTTTCTTCAGGCACGCAGTACCCGGTTGTTGCGGGCACGTTATCCTGCCGACTACGCCAAAGTTGACGCGCCCCCTGGGCCCGTGTTGTTTGGGGGATGCCCGGAGCCGGATCAGATGGGGGTTGTAGTCTCCGAGTGGCGGTGACCCGGTCCGTGCCCAGGGTGTCAAGCTCAGTGTGTGGCAGTCCTTATAGATGTTACTAGATGTTCTTTTGTGTCGACTACGCCACCCGTTGAATTGCGGTCAATACGGCCGCCGCTGCAGCAGGGTCCACTGAGGCTGGTGATGTGTGTGCAGCTTAGGTAGTATAACCCCCAACGGGAGGGGTATAGCCTCAGGGGGTCAGGTGTAGAGGATGGTGGTTGTGGAGGTGCAGGGAGGATAGTAATGAGACTCAGAGTCGGGCTGTGCAGTTCAGGGTCTTTACTTACTGCTGTTGTTCTGGTCACTCCGGCCTTGAGTGACCGCCCGAGCCGTGCTGCGTCCACCAGGTCCTGGACTCGGCCAACTCCCAAGTAATTCTGGAGCGTGATCCTGAGCTCCCTTTCTGACGTTCCTTCTCTCTGGCCTTCCCCACCAGGGATCCACCTAAGTCCGGCTCCCTCGGGCCTCTTGTTGGTAAACCCTTGTCTCTGGGTTCCCTGACCCTATTCTTGGTCTGCCTTCCGGGTGGATTTAGTGGGTGGTCGTGGCAGATCCTGCCCACGACCTCCGGTCTCTGGCTGAGGATTAGTGCCCTCCACCAGCTTGGGATCCGGTACCCTTGTGCCAACTCTTCACCCTCTGATCTAATCTTGGGTTCTCGGAGTTCTCTCTTCTCCCCCTCTGGGTCCTTCTTTCTCCTCTCTCTCTCTGGGCCTTGGAGCTGCTCTTCTCCTCTGCTCTCTTCCTCTGACTCTGCACAAAGACTTCTCTACAAAAGACCCTGTTCTAAGATGGTTCCCACCTTATATACTCCCTCTATGTGTGAGCTCAGGTGACCAGCACCCAATGAGCTCCTAGCATTACCCAGACTGCTCCCCCTATCTGCCCCTACACTACTGGGATGTTCCACCCCCCTCCCACTCCAGCCAGGGACAGACGTTGTCGTACCTGCACATTTCTCTAGTGGGAGTACCATTGGTCTGTCCCCCGGAAATGGGATGTATGTAGTGCATGCAGCCTACTGAGCTCAGTTCCACACTCCATCCTTACCCGGGAGTGGAATATCACACCTCTGGCTTGAGGTGTAATACCCCTGTAGCAGCCGAATCCTCAGGGTGCTACACAGTGACTACAATGGCTGCCTAAATATTGGACGCACTCCAATGCCCCTTGGAAGAGACGTAGAGGAGGGCCTCATGAAAAAAATATTCCTATTGTAAAGTAGCGGGCCTCTTATACTGTTCTTGCATATACAGTGACTGCAAGGGCTGCCAAAAATTTGGACGCACTCCAATGCCTCTTGGAAGAGACTTAGAGGTGGACCTCCGTAACAACATGTTCCTATTATAAAGGAGCGGTTCTGCTATACAGTTATTGCGTATGCAGTGACTGCAACGGCTGCCTAAATGTAGGAAAAACTCCAATACCAATTTAAAGACACATGGAGGAGGGCCTCCGTAACAACATGTTCCCATTAGAAAGGATCGATTCTGCTATACAGTTATTGCGTATGCAGTGACTACAGCGGCTGCCTAAATTTTGGAAATACTCCAATACCAATTTGAAGACACACAGAGGTTGGCCTCTGTAACAACATGTTCCCATTATAAAGGAGCGGTTCTGCTATACAGTTAAGGCGTATGCAGTGACTACAATGGCTGCATAAATATTGGACACACTCCAATGCCCCTTGGAAGAGATGAAGAGGAGGGCCTCATGAAAAAAATGTTCCTATTGTAAAGGAGCGGGTCTCTTATACTGTTCTTGCATATACAGTGACTGCAAGGGCTGCCAAAAATTTGGCCACACTCCATTGCCTCTTGGAAGAGACTTAGAGGTGGACCTCCATAACAACATGTTCCTATTCTAAAGGAGCGGTTCTGCTATACAGTTATTGCGTATGCAGTGACTGCAACGGCTGCCTAAATGTCGGAAAAACCCCAATACCAATTTAAAGACACATGGAGGAGGGCCTCCGTAACAACATGTTCCCATTAGAAAGGATCGATTCTGCTATACAGTTATTGCGTATGCAGTGACTACAGCGGCTGCCTAAATTTTGGAAATACTCCAATACCAATTTGAAGACACACAGAGGTTGGCCTCTGTAACAACATGTTCCCATTATAAAGGAGCGGTCCAGCTATACAGTTAAGGCGTATGCAGTGACTACAATGGCTGCGTAAAGTTTGGAAATACCCCAACACCAATTTGAAGACACATAGAGGTGGGCCTTATAAAAAAAAATGTTTCCTTTATAAAGGAGCGGGTTTCCTATACTGTTCTTGCATATGCAGTGATTGCAATGACTGCCTATATGTAGGAAAAACCCCTATACCAATTTAAAGACACATAGAGGAGGGCATCAGTAACAACATATTCCCATTATAAAAGAGCGCTTCTGCTATACAGTTATTGCGTATGCAGTGACTACAACAGCTGCATAAATTTTGGGCGCACTCCAATGCCCCTTGCAAGAAACGTAGAGGAGTGCCACGTGAAAAAAATGTTTTCATTATAAAGGAGTGGGACTCCTATACTGTTCTTGCATATGCAGTGACTGCAACGGTTGCCTAAATGTAGGAAAAACCCCAATACCAATTTAAAGACACATAGAGATGGGCCTCCGTAACAATATGTTCCCATTATAAAGGAGCGGTTCTGCTATAGAGTTATTGCATATGCAGTGACTACAATGGCTGCATAAATATTGGACGCACTCCAATGCCCCTTGGAAGAGACGTAGAGGAGGGCCTCATGAAAAAAATGTTCCCATTATAAAGGAACGGGTCTGCTATACTGTTCTTGCATACGCCGTGACTGCAAGGGCTGCCAAAAATTTGGACGCACCCCAATACCTCTTGGAAGAGACTTAGAGGTGGAAATCCGTAACAACCTGTTCCCACTATAAAGGAGAGGGTCTGCTATACAGTTATTGCGTATGCAGTGACTACAGCGGCTGCCTAAATTTTGGAAATCCCCCTATACCAATTTGAAGACACATAGAGGTCGACCTCCGTAACAACATGTTCCCATTATAAAGGAGCAGTTCTGCAAAACAGTTATGGCGTATGCAGTGATTACAATGGCTGCCTAAATTTTGGAAATAACCCAATACCAATTTGAAGACACATGGAGGAGGGCCTCCATAACAACATGTTCCAATTTTAAAGGAGTGGTCCTGCTATACAGTTATTGCGTATGCAGTGATTGCAACGGTTGCCTAAATGTAGGAAAAACCCCAATACCAATTTGAAGACACATAGAGATGGGCCTCCATAACAACATGTTCCCATTATAAAGGAGTGGTTCTGCTATACAGTTATTGCATATGCAGTGACTACAATGGCTGCCTAAATTTTGGAAATACTCCAATACCAATTTGAAGACACATAGAGGTGGGCCTCTGTAACAACATGTTCCCATTATAATGGAGCGGTTCTGCTATACAGTTAAGACGTATGCAGTGACTGCTAAAACTTTAAGTTGTTGTGCAGATAGAATTGCGGGAGATAAGTTCAGCACTGGGTAAGTGTCCATCCCAGGGATTGGTATGGGGTCACAGTTTAGTATTTTCTCCTTCTCGTGTAATATGAATGGGGTCTTACGTTGTTTCTTGCCTGCCCTGTGCATGAGATGAGTTGAGCAAGTATTAAAGATGTTATACAATTCCTTTTCAAAGTCACTAATAAAGTTAGTTGTGCAATTGTTTTTTAATCTTAGTACTCTTGGGATCATATTTAGATCTAAATATTTTTGTAGAGTAGTGGTGTCCCACCATGTACGTAATCTTTGTGACAATAGTTTTTCTAGATCCCAGAAATCATTTTTCATAGTGGGGATTGGTTATCTTTGGTGTCCTCAGTAGAATTTTTTGTTGACACTTTGGATAGTCTAGAGGATTGATCCATGGGTGAAAAGATCCCAGGTGAGGAGGGCACAGTAGTCATGTTTATATGATAAATATATAGAAAAATATGGTGTGTGGAGGCAGATGCTGGATCCCTCTTGGTTTTTCTTCTGCTACTGCCCAGCTGCTAGTCTGGAGTCCGTGCACCGCATTCTTCATATGAAGGTCTCAAATCATTTGCACTTGGTGAGCTGAATATTTCCTTTTTTTCCCCCTCCATATGTTTTTTCACCGATATTAATACAGTACCCGAACTAACTTTATTATAATACCGTATTGGAACCAAGCTCAATTAATAAACACAATACCTGCACTAATTACTTTGACAACTTCAGAGGAAGAAAAACATTTACATTCAGTGACACAAACATCTTCTCTCACTGTAATCACCTTTTTTTTCTGCATCTAATAGAAACCGCTATGACAGCTTCTCCAAACTTTGATTTGTCTTTGCAGAGTTTGCCACTGACATATCTTTGACTCCCCTTAATTGCACTGGTCGTAGATTCTTTCATTTGAAAGAATTGGGCCAATTATGCAAATAACACTCTGATTAAACATGATTAGAGTTTAATCTGAGTGTCAGCATAGTGAGATCCAATTTTCTCTGGCTGAGAGAATTAGAGTACACTGTGAGGACAAGATGGAGAACAAAATTTCTCCATCTTCTTCATTGTGTAACTGCTGGAGAAATCAGACTGCACTCAGATGTCATCCGAATGCAGTCCGATGATTTCCACGGACTCATTGACTTACATGGCAATACAAATATCAGATCAAACGCAGACATGCTGATTTTTTTTCTTAAGACCAGCATGGTCCGAGGAAAAGAATTGACATATGTGAGACCCCATAGAATAATTGGTCCGATGTTTTGTCAGATCACACACAGATGGAAAATACAGTGTTGTGAGCGAGTCCTAACAAAATCAAGTTGTTAATTCTGCTGTCCCTTGTTAGGCCTCATTAAGACATCAGGATTTTTCATGTACACAAAAAAATGGTACCTGTGTCATCAGTGTATCATTAGTGTTTGGTCAATATGTCATCAATATTTTTTACGTATGGATAAATAAATAAGTAAATAAATTACAAAGCTTCTCCTATACTTTGCAATGTTAAGCATGGACAGCACATGAATGCCATTCATATGCTGTACATGTTTTTCACAGATTCATAGACTTGTATTGACCCTTTTCGTCCATGCAGCTGAAAAAAACGAATATGTCTCCATGAGTTTTGCATGGTAATACAGTCTGTGAGAAAACAGACATATGAACAGCCCCGTAGATTATAATGGGTACTTATTGTATCCGGAAAAATAGGGATACAACACGTATGTGTAACACAGACATCTGAATGATGCCTTAGGCTGCAGTCACACTAGCATATAAAAAAATCGGTCCGATGTTGATCCAGAATAGTAGGATGAGTGCCATGCGAGTGTCATTTCACTACAATGCGATTTTTCTCACCTAGCATCCATATGATATCCGTAAGACATGTGTATTCAATCCATGGGGCAATGCGTTTTTAACATTATCTTTCACATATTGTAATTCTCTATGTAATTTAAAGCTAGTTTTCAAACTAATAAAGCAATCTTATACAGAGATAGATGATAGATAGATGATATATACAGTACAGACCAAAAGTTTGGACACACCTTCTCATTTAAAGATTTTTCTGTATTTTCATGACTATGAAAATTGTACATTCACACTGAAGGCATCAAAACTATGAATTAACACATGTGGAATTATATACTTAACAAAAAAGTGTGAAACAACTGAAAAAATGTCTTATATTCTAGGTTCTTCAAAGTAGCCACCTTTTGCTTTCATGACTGCTTTGCACACTCTTGGCATTCTCTTGATGAGCTTCAAGAGGTAGTCACTGGAAATGGTTTTCACTTCACAGGTGTGCCCTGTCAGGTTTAAAAAGTGGGATTTCTTGCCTTATAAATGGGGCTGGGACCATCAGTTGTGTTGTGCAGAAGTCTGGTGGATACACAGCTGATAGTCCTACTGAATAGACTGTTAGAATTTGTATTATGGCAAGAAAAAAGCAGCTAAGTAAAGAAAAACAAGTGGCCATCATTACTTTAAGAAATGAAGGTCAGTCAGTCCGAAAAATTGGGCAAACTTTGAAAGTGTCCCCAAGTGCAGTTGCAAAAACCATCAAGCACTACAAAGAAACTGGCTCACATGAGGACCGCCCCAGGAAAGGAAGACCAAGAGTCACCTCTGCTTCTGTGGATAAGTTTATCCGAGTCACCAGCCTCAGAAATCGCAGGTTAACAGCAGCTCAGATTAGAGACCAGGTCAATGCCACACAGAGTTCTAGCAGCAGACACATCTCTTCAACAACTGTTAAGAGGAGACTTTGTGTAGCAGGCCTTCATGGTAAGATAGCTGCTAGGAAAGAGAGATGAGCGTTGTTCTACTCAAACTGTTCGCCAATCTCAAATTCGAGCTGTTTTGGGCGGTGTTCGAGCCGTTCGGCGAACACGAACAATTTGAGAAAAATTCGGCTGTTCGAGGTTATGTTCGATAACTGTTCGTGCACCAAAATCATAACTGGATTTTTTCTCAGTAATGATGAAAATTAATGTTAATACGCAGTTTGAGTGTACAGCGGGGTGGGGGGAGGGGCAGGGGATGGATCTCTGCAGGAACAATGAAGATCTCCATTTTTTTTTTCTCTTTCCCGCATTTACAGTGGGGAGGTGCAATCTGTCAGCCTATCAGCAGCGCACACACGGAGCGAAGTGCTTTTTTTCACACAAGCAAGGGCATGTGTCATTGGCAGTGTATGTCACATGTCCTTGCCCTATAAGACCAAGCCATTTTCCCCGTCGCCACCATTTTCTCACTGCTGCAGCTGCGTGTTAGACGGCACCGCTGTTGCTGTGTGCGCTATACCTTGTTAATTTCAAGCCAATTTTCGCACAAATCTACAGATAGCTTGGGAGTAGGGAATAGTTGTGATTGCAGTCCTTTTAAGGACTAGGTTACAGCATTTCATACGACTTTTATCAGGCAGGTCTGTGCTCTTAAATAGATAGATTGTGGGAGTAAAGACTAATTGTAATTGCAGTCCTTTTCAGGGCTAGGTTACATCAGTTCCTATCACTTTTTGCCAGGCAGGTCTGTGCCAGTGCTGTGCAAGTTTTTTTCACAGCATTTGGCTGAATCTAGCAAAGCTAATCCTTTTTGGCCTATTGCAGAGTGTGTTAGTCAGTGGAGTAGCCTATCTGTGTTGCAAGATATACCACCTGTGTATAGAATACCAATTTTTTTACTGCACCTAGTGAAGTAAAATCTTTTGGGCATAGCATCATTCTATTAGTCCATCTATACTGACCTCCATCAGGTTGCAAATTGAATATAATTTTTTTCTGCATCTAGCTCTGAAAAAATATTGGGCTTCTAGCTGTGTGTGGGACTTGTTGTATTAGTCCATCTATACTGACCTCCATCAGGTTGCAAACTGAATATATTTTTTCTGCATCTACCTCTGAAAAAATATTGGGCTTCTAGCTGTGTGTGGGACTTGTTGTATTAGTCCATCTATACTGACCTCCATCAGGTTGCAAATTAAAAATAATCTTTTATCTGCATCTACAGTACCTCTGAAAAAATATTTGGGCTTCTAGCTGTGTGTGGGACTTGTTCTATTGGTCCATCTATACTGACCTCCATCAGGTTGCAAATTGAATATAATTTTTATCTGCATCTAGCTCTGAAAAAATATTTGGCCTTCTAGCAGTGTGTGGGACTTTCTCTATTAGTCCATCTATACTGACCTCCATCAGGTTGCAAATTGAATATAATTTTTATCTGCATCTAGCTCTGAAAAAATATTTGGCCTTCTAGCAGTGTGTGGGACTTTCTCTATTAGTCGATCTATACTGACCTCCATCAGGTTGCAAATTAAAAATAATTTTTATCTGCATCTACAGTACCTCTGAAAAAATATTTGGGCTTCTAGCTGTGTGTGGGACTTGTTCTATTAGTCCATCTATACTGACCTCCATCAGGTTGCAAATTAAAAATAATTTTTATCTGCATCTAGCTCTGAAAAAATATTTGGCCTGCTAGCAGTGTGTGGGACTTTCTCTATTAGTCCATCTATACTGACCTCCATCAGGTTGCAAATTAAAAATTATTTTTATCTGCATCTACCTCTGAAAAAATATTTGGGCTTCTAGCTGTGTGTGGGACTTGTTCTATTAATCCATCTATACAGACCTCCATCAGGTTGCAAACTGAATATAATTTTTTTCTGCATCTAGCTCTGAAAAAATATTTGGCCTTCTAGCAGTGTGTGGGACTTGTTCTATTAGTCCACCTATACTGACCTCCATCAGGTTGCAAATTCAAAATAATTTTTTGTCTGCATCTAGCTCTGAAAAAATATTTGGCCTTCTAGCAGTGTGTGGGACTTTCTCTATTAGTCCATCTATACTGACCTCCATCAGGTTGCAAACTGAATATATTTTTTTTCTGCATCTAACCCAGCCAATAGTTTTGGCCTAATACCACGGTTTGGCCACTCAGCACTGCTCGGTTCCCATCCATTGTTTTTTTGTGCAAACAACTCCAGAGTTGTGAATTAGTTAACCACCAAAATGAGTGGAAAAAGGCCTGCTGCTGGTGGAAAGGGGAATAGGCGTGTTGGGAAGGGGAAAAAAGGTTGTGTCCGTGGGGTAGGTGTTAAAGCAACAGTAACATCTGCAGAAGAAAGACCATCTTCCAGCCAAACTAAAATGTCTACTTCTTTTAGCGGACAATGTGATAAGATCCCTTTCTTACGGCCACGCCAATCGCTACAAATTCCAGATGAGGCACAAAAACAGCAGGTGCTTCAACGGATATCAAGTGCTCCTTTAAGTGGGCTCTCCTCCACATCAACTTCAACATCACAAATACTCCAGTCCTCAAAGGTGTCACCCCAATCGCACTTGCTTCCTCACAGCTCCCAAATCTCCAGCTGCCCGTCTGAGTATGAGGTAGAACAGATGGTTGAGTCTGCAGAGCTGTTTACTCATACTATAGCCTGGGAATCAGAGGTCGACTCCAGCGCTTCTGTGAATCCAGACGAGGAAATGATCTGCACTGATGCCCAGAATCTTCATGAGTCGGATCCAGGACCAGACGCAGAAGGTTCTGACCATAATGTAGACCCTCATTCCCAAACTGTAACTCCTGTTGGTGGAGACAATGAGGAAGACGATGATAAGACTCAAATACCTGATTGGAGCGACAACTTTAGTTTTTTGTCAGAGCAGGAACAGGTTGGCTCTGAGGACGACGGGTGTGATAACGCACAGGGTGATGATGATGAGGTTGGAGATCCCCCTTACTGTCAACCCACAGTCAGCCAAGAGATGAGGTCAGCAGAGGAGGTGGAGGAAGATGCTAGTGACGACGAGGTCAGGTTGCGCCTTCCTGGACAGAGACGTAGTACTGGAAGCACGTCAAAAACTGCATCCTCAAACACAACTCTGCCTCTCACCACAAGTCGTGGTGGCTCTTCAGGTCGCATGGGTGCTAAGCCTTGCATAGCCTGGGCATTTTTTCAGATCGATAAAGATGACCCAACTCGTGTTATCTGTAACATTTGTCAGCAAAAGCTAAGTAGAGGCCAAAAAATACATAGTTTGAGTACTTCATGCATGAACCGGCACATGGACATGAAGCATAAGTTGCAGTGGGAAGCTCAGTGTGCTACAATGCGGCCTAGCCGGCCGGGCCAACCACCGTCTGCCATATCTTGTGCATCCGCGGCCTCTTCATCCTCTGTGACTGGGGGGACAGCAGTCACACCTGTTTTGGGGCGCAGACCTGCCACCTCTTTACCCGCAACAGCCAGCGTGATTGGCAGGTCATCATTTTCTTTGGAGGTGGTAACACCAGCTGGTCTTGAGCGCTGTCCGACATCGATAGCACCACCTTTGGATCAAGGCAACCTAACATGTCCGCCTGCATCTTCCTCACAGACCGGCAGTTTGCCGGGGACACCCTTATCAACCCCGTCTAAGCACAATAGCCAGCCCTCGGTCCCTCAGATGCGGACAAGTAAAAGACCATTTCCTCCTAGCCATGAGAAAGCTAAGAGGTTGAATTTCACCATCTGCAAGCGCTTGGCTACAGAAATGCTGCCTTTTCGCCTGGTGGACACAGAGGATTTTCGAGACCTTATGTCCGTCGCAGTGCCCCAGTACCAGATGCCCAGTCGGCACTACTTCTCAAAGAAAGGTGTGCCTGCGCTCCACCAGCATGTCGCACACAACATCACCGCTTCTTTGAGAAACTCTGTGTGTGACAGGGTGCATTTCACCACAGACACTTGGACGAGTAGGCATGGACAGGGGCATTACATGTCGCTGACTGGGCACTGGGTAACTATGGTGACAGCAGGACAAGGGGCTGCTGTCCAAGTCTTGCCGTCCCCACGACTTGTGCGTCAATCCTCTTTATGTCAAAGTTCCTCCACTGCTTCTGCCTCCTCAACCTCCTCTCGGTCTTCCACCTGCACCCAAAGCCTGTCTGGTCATGCCACAAGCTTTCTAACTGCGCAGAAGGGATCCTGCACACCTCCTTACTATGCTGGCAGTAGGGCTCAACGTCATCAGGCGGTTTTTACATTGAAATGTCTGGGAAATGTGAGTCACACAGCTGAGGAGTTGTGGTCAGCTCTGGAGAACCAATTTCATGAATGGTTGTCTCCACTGGACCTGAAACCAGGGAAGGCCGTGTGCGACAATGCTGCAAACCTGGGTGCGGCCCTTCGCTAACATCTGCAAGGTCCAGACGGTCGGCAGCACCAAGGCGGCAGGCATGTGAGGGTGGGGGAGATGGTTTTACCAGGGTGCATGGTAGCAGCCAAACTAGTGAGGAAGGTGCAGGAGCCCAGGAAGAAGTGGAGGACGAACTGATGGAAGACTCATCAGATGAGGGAGACCTTGATCACATTTCTGTTGTGCGAGGTTGGGGGGAGAGGACAGAGGAAGGAAGCATGATTGTTACCTCGCCACCAACACAACAGGGACTTGGTGCTCCTGGATGCGCAACACACATGAGTGCCTTCTTGCTGCACTACCTGCAACATGACCCTCGAATTGTGAGAATTAGAAATAATCCTGACTACTGGGTTGCCACACTGTTAGATCCCCGGTACAAAAGTAAATTTGCAGAAATTATTCCTGCCATAGAAAGGGATGCACGCAAGCAGGAGTATCAGCAGAGACTGTTGCAGAATCTTACATGTGCTTTTCCACAAAATACCAGTGGTGCACGTAGTGAATCTCACAGTTCCAACTTTCCAACCGTGGGACCGTCAAGTGTTCAGCACTCAAACCGTAACAGAACCACAGTATCTGCTGGTAACATCAATTTTGCGGAATCATTTCACCACTTTTTTAGCCCATCCTTTGCAAGGCCACAGGAGACAAGAAGTCTGACACATAGTCAACGCCTAGAGACGATGGTACAGGAGTATCTCCAAGTAAACATTGAAGCCATGACTGTGTCACTGGACCCTTGCTCTTTTTGGGCTTCCAATCTGGATAAATGGCCGGAGCTAGCCACTTACGCCTTGGAGATCTTGTCATGCCCCGCAGCCAGCGTTCTGTCTGAACGTGTGTTCAGCGCTGCTGGTGGTGTGCTGACAGATAAGCGCACGCGGCCCTCCACTGATAATGTAGACAGACTCACGTTCATAAAGATGAACAAATCATGGATCCGAAACGACTTTTCTACCCCTGTGTCATCCTGGGGAGAGTAAAAACTTGATGATTGGTTAAAATCACCCTACCAACCGTTTTAAGCTTTCAAATTACTAATCATGTTTATCTGTATCTTGGCTGGAAAATAATTTAGGCTTTGTAGCAGTGTGCAGCACTGATTCTATTAGGCCATCTATAATAAGCTCCACCAGATTTAAAATTACTAATCATGTTTATCTGTATCTTGACTGGAAAATAATTTGGGATTTGTAGCAGTGTGCAGCACTGATCCTATTAGGCCATCTATACTAAAGCTTCACCAGATTTAAAATTAATAATAATTTTTAGCTGCATCTAGCCCGGAAAATAATTTTGGGGCTCCGAGATGCGCAAGACACATAAGTGCCTTCTTGCTGCACTACCTGCAGCATGACCCTCATATTGTCAGAATTCGAAGTAATCATGACTACTGGGTTGCCACACTCTTAGATCCCCCAAACTTTTCGATCAACCTTTTCATTTTAATAAAGACCAAAAAAATGGTCATTTTTGAAATTATAAGCATTAGCAGGTTGTTAGAAACTGAAATCAAACAGTTTTCAACTCAAAACTTTATTCTAGGTGATGTTACATTTTCACATAGGACCCCTTGTTCGAAAGTAGCTTCTGAACTCTCTCGTCCATTGAATTTGTCAGGTTTTGGATGGTTTCTGCTTCAATTGTTTTGCATGAGGACAAAATACCCTCCCAGAGCTGTTGCTTAGATGTGAACTGCCTCCCGCCATCATAGACACTCCTTTTAATGATGCTCCAAAGGTTCTGAATGGGCTAGAGGTCAGGGGAGCATGGGGGTCACACCATAAGTTTGTCCCCTTTTATGCCCATATCAGCCAGAGATGCAGATGTTTTATGTGCAGCATGAGATGGTGCATTATCATGCAAAAAAATGATCTTGCTGTGAAATACACGGTTCTTCTTCTTGAACCATGGCAGGAAGTGCTGTTTGAGAAAATCCACATACATTATGGAGTTCATCTTTAGCGCCTTCAGGGATCCTAAAGGGGCCGACAATCTCTCTCCCCATGATTCCAGCCCAAAACATTACTCCACCTCCTCCTTGTTGGCGCTGTAGCCGTGTTTGCGTGGGGTGTCCATCAACCAGCCATCCTCCACTCCATCCATCTGGACCATCGAGCGCTGCACGGCACTCATCCGTGAACAAAACAGTTTTGAAATCAGTCTTCATGTAATGTTTGGCCCACTGGAGCCGTTTCTGCTTGTGTGAAGTGGATAGAGGAGGTCGACAGGATGGCGTATGCACAGCTGAAAACCTCTGAAGGACCCTGCATCTTGTTGTTCGGGGGACATTGGAGGCACCAGCAGCTTCAAAAGCTTGTCTGCTGCTATGACAAGGCTTTTTTGCCGCTGCTCTTTCAACCTGACGTAATTGCCTGTAGGAAAGAGTCCTCAATTTGCCCTTATCAGCACGCACACGTGTGTACTGTGAATCAGCTACATACTTCTTGATTGCCAAGACACTTCATCCTGATCATCGCACAATGTTGATTGTAGTCATGCCTTGACCTAAACACTCCACAATTTGTTGCTTCTCAGCAGCCGACACATCCTTTTTCTTTCCCATTTTGGCAGAAAATGTAGGCTGCTTAATAATGTGAGACAGCCTTCTTAAGTAGTCTTGCCTTTCATTGGACACACCTGCCAAACTAATTAGCACAGGTGTCTGCAATTGCTTACAGTGATATAAAGAGCCCTGACACACATCACCATCAATGAGTTTAACTGACAAACAAACAAATTCTTCCCTTATCACTCCTAAACACTTTTTGCATAATAATTTGGAACACAGTGTACATGTGCTTTTCCACAAAACACCAGTGGTTCACGTAGTGAATCTTACAGTTCTAACTTGCCAACCGTGGTCTGTATGGAGTTGTTCAATAAAGTGCCCAAAATTAAGATAACATAGATGGGAGAGGTCTCTATGAATAGGAATTCCTAAGTATTTGATACCCTGTGAGGGCCAGGCAAAGGGAAAGTTGGACTGGATGGAATCCTATATGGATTTGGGGAGGGAGACATCGAGGGCCTCAGACTTCGCTGCATTGATTTTAAAATTTGACCATGTAACAAAGTGATCTATTTCAGCCATAACAGCATGGATGGATATATGTGATTGAGTGATATATACTAGGACATCATCAGCAAATAGAGAGCACTTGTACTCGGTGCCTCCCACCTCAATCCACCTAATATTGGGGTTATGGCGAATTGATGAGAGCAGGTGCTCCGTCACTAGGATGTATAAGAGAGGGGACAGAGAACATCCCTGCCTTGTCCCATTGGTGATTGTGAAAGGTGATGAAAATGTTCTGACGCGCCCCCTGGGCCTTGGGACACCCGGAGCCGGACCCTTTTTGGTGGATGCTGGTGGTTGTAGTCTCCGTGGCGGCGACCCGGTTCCGTGGCTCAGGGCGGTCAAACCAGTGGCGGAACTATTTATGTGGTTTTGATGTTTAAATGTCCGACTACGCCACCCGTGGATTGCGGTCAGAGTGAACCGCCGCTCCAGGGCAGACCGCTGAGGCTGGTGTTGTGGGTGCAGCAGAGCGTAGCATAACTCCCCACGGGAGGAGTATAGCCTCAGGGCAGTGTATGCGGAGGATGGGGGTGATGGTGCAGGGCAGCAGCAGTAACGACACGGAGTCAGTGATGCAGTCCAGGGCCTTTACTCACAGTTCTTATTATCCAGACCACGTCTGCAGGTAACGGCTGCCCACGTCGTACTGTGCTCACCAGGTGAGAGGCTCAGACAACTCCCAGATAACTTTGGAGCGCTTCACAGGACCCCCTTTGTGTGTCCTTTGTCTGGCCTTTCTTACCAACCCTTCTGTCCGGCTGCCTCGGGCCTCCTCTTGGTAAACTTGGCGCCAGTTTCCCTGACCCTATGTGGTGCCTTCCTAGCGGGTGTAGCGAGGGGCTGCGCCACATAAAATGTCACAGCATCCTGTTTCTAGCTGAGGGTCGTTTCCTGCCTCCACTAGTTTCGGGGACCGGTCTCCCCCTTTGGCCTGACCCCTCCACGCAGGTGGATTCGGGCGTGCGGTGGCGACTCGCCCGTCCGCACCCCTGGGATCCCTTCGTTCCTCGTTCCTGGAGCCTTCTCTGCTCCTCTTCCTTCCTTCTCCCTCTTCCAGGCCTGGGCCTCTGTTACTAGGCCCGCCTCCGGAGCAGAGCTCATGCAGAGCCCCTGCTCCCTGCCACTTCTGCTCAGACTTCTCTGCACTGAACTAAGATGGTGCCCACCTTTTATACTCCCTTCTCAATGCACCCAGGAACTGCTTCCTCCCTGCTCCTGCACTACAGGGTTCTCCTTCCTCAGTGTTCCCTCCCCCCACTCCAGCCAGGGACAGGGACTGTCGTGCCCATTTCAGGGGCATATTGGTCGCCCTGCCCCACGGCAATGTGGTGTAATGCATGCAGGTGTCGGGTCCTGATCCACACTACATCCTTACCTGAGAGTGAGATATCACACCTCTGGGTGAGGTGCAATACCTCTGTAGCAACCGAGCCCTCAGGGTGCTACAGTTCCATTTATCTTCAGCCTAGGTGACGTATTGCGATACAGGGCCGTGATTTTGGCTATAAAAGGGTCCCCTAGACCCCTACCCCAAGCTTTTTAAGAGAATCATATATGGCGTGCCAGGAGACTCTATGGAATGCTTTCTCAGCATCCAACGAGAGTATCTAATTACAAATTTTTAACTGCATCTAGCCCAGGAAATACTTTGTGCCTAGTAGCAGTGTCTGCTAGTCAGCGGATTATCCCGGCTGTTAAGGAAGCTACACCACCTGTAGTTTGGACACTTAATTTTTTCAAAGGAAATGCTTCGGGACCATGGGATACTCAGTGAAGAGCATCAGGAGGCACCCCAAGGCATAGGGGTTGGGACTGGCAGTAGGATGCCTTGCGGTGGACAGCCGAGCTCGATCCTTATAAAAGCTTTTTAACTGCAGCAGCTTTAGTGGACGCTACTGGAGCTGGAATTACGTGGCTGCTGGCATGAGACTTGCCCTCCAATAGATCCTTGTAAATGGATTTAAAGTGTATTCATTCAAATTAGAGAGACAATTTAAATTAAAAAGCTTAGAGCTGCCTCCACCACAGGGGGGCTCGCTCGACCCACCAGCGGACAGGCACCAGTATTGGGAGAGGGGGGCTGGCTGTCAGGGTTCACCGCGGCTCTGGCACAAACCCGGCGACGCGGAGGTGGCACGGGCAGGAGCGGACTGAACGTGTCGGCTTCTCACTTTTTGGATTTTAGAAGGGCATAACATGCCTATATCTGTGTCTCCCCCTCCTTTTACTCCTCCACCTCTTTTCTTTTCGCATGACTATATGTACTTGTCACTTTTCCATGTGTTAGTTGTGTCTTCTGAGCAGTTTGTCAGCTTTTGGACACCTTTGAAGGTGTTTTCTATGTGTTTCTATGTGTTTTTGTTTGCCTGCCATTGGTTTTAACGGTGTTCGAAGGTGTTCGACGAACAGTTCGGCGAACACACGGGTGTTCGACGAACCGAACCGAACTCGAACACTACGGGGGTGGCTCAACACTACTAGGAAACCACTGCTAAGGACAGGCAACAAGCAGAAGAGACTTGTTTGGGCTAAAGAACACAAGGAATGGACATTAGACCAGTGGAAATCTGTGCTTTGGTCTGATGAGTCCAAATTTGAGATCTTTGGTTCCAACCACCGTGTCTTTGTGCGACGCAGAAAAGGTGAACGGATGGACTCTACATGACTGGTTCCCACCGTGAAGCATGGAGGAGGAGGTGTGATGGTGTGGGGATGCTTTGCTGGTGACACTGTTGGGGATTTATTCAAAATTGAAGGCATACTGAACCAGCATGGCTACCACAGCATCTTGCAGCGGCATGCTATTCCATCCGGTTTGCGTTTAGTTGGACCATCATTTATTTTTCAACAGGACAATGACCCCAAACACACCTCCAGGCTGTGTAAGGGCTATTTGACCAAGAAGGAGAGTGATGGGGTGCTACGCCAGATGACCTGGCCTCCACAGTCACTAGACCTGAACCCAATCGAGATGGTTTGGGGTGAGCTGGACCGAAGAGTGAAGGCAAAAGGGCCAACAAGTGCTAAGCATCTCTGGGAACTCCTTCAAGATTGTTGGAAGACCATTTCCGGTGACTACCTCTTGAAGCTCATCAAGAGAATGCCAAGAGTGTGCAAAGCAGTCATCAAATCAAAAGGTGGCTACTTTGAAGAACCTAGAATATAGGACATATTTTCAGTTGTTTCACACTTTTTTGTTAAGTATATAATTCCACATGTGTTAACTCATAGTTTTGATATCTTCAGTGTGAATGTACTATTTTCAAAGTAATGAAAATACAGAAAAATCTTTTAAAGAGAAGGTGTGTCCAAACTTTTGGTCTGTACTGTATATAGATAGAATTAATCCAATAGATAGATAGAGACAGCTTTTAAGGAATAAATGGTGTGGGGTCCCCCCTAATTGTAATAATCAGCCATGGAAAAGCAGATAGCTGGGGACTGGTCTTAATAGTCTGGGAAGTGGCCAATAACCATGGATCTTCCCTGCCTATTAATATCAGCTCACAGCTATCTGCTTTACCTTTACTGGTTATTAAATAGTAAATAAATAAAAAAAAACAATGTAGGGTCCCCTCTTTTCTTAATAAGCAACTAAGGGAAAGAAGACAGCTGGAAGCTAGCATTAATAGCTTGGAAGGGCAAGATGAACATGGACCTTCCCAGCCTGATAATAACAGCTCACAGCTGGACAGAAAAAAATGGGGGGAGGGGGGACATAAAAAAATGATGTAGGGTCCCCCTTATTTTTAATAACCAGCCCTCAACCGCCCCAGAAATGGCGCATTCATTAGATGAGCCAATTCTGGCACTTAGCCTTGGCTCTTCTCGATTGCCCTGGTGCAGTGGCAATCGGGTTAAAAGTTTTGGGGTTGATGTCAGCTGTGTAATGTCCACTGACATCATACCCAAGTGTTAGTAATGCAGAGGCCTCTGTCAGACACCCCATTACTAATCCCATAGATTAACACAGAAAAGTACTTTAATTGTAAAAAGCACTCCTTGACAATAACCCTCTTTTATCCATTTACTACCCCAAAAAAATAATCCACAGGGTCCGGCGTAATCCAAATGGAGATCTCACGATGATCCCTGTCTTTTTTGTCCAGTCTATAGACAAATATCAAAAGACTGACCGTCACTTCCCAAACAGAAAACTGGTGTGTACAGGTGCTTACTAAGAGTAGCCATCTCCATATATAACCAACAAATAAAGTAGCACTGTGTAGCGCTATAGTATTCAAACATGAAATATATGAAATTTCAATTGTATTACTGCTCTAGAAAATAGAAATAAATTAGAAGTCTTAGCGCATAAATTGTCCAATTCATGAGTACCCGGTAGCCACTGTATTGCGATTCGCATTGCTGGGAACCTGCCTAGTGCGAATCCTCTCTTAAAGTTAAGTCTACATGTATATAGGAAGGAAGGATCCTGCTATAATTAAAACCACCTGAGGCTTAGGTGTGGAGTGCTCACTCAGAAAGCCTATGTATACAAATATCAAAAGACTGACTGTCACTTCCAAAACAGAAAACTGGTGTGTACATGTGCTTACTAAGAATAGCCATGTCTACATATATATATATATATATATATATATATATATATATATATATATATATATATATATATAGTAAGACTGTTTTTTGTTTTTTGTGTTGAATTCATGTCCTTTGTGAGCCATTTTTGAATTGAGCGTAGGGACTCGCAAGTATGAGAACCCTTGACGTGGGTTGCGAGCTTGCGTATTTTTTATCCATAATATCGACCAATACCTCATCATTTTTTTATCCAATTTTTCCAGCTTTTTGCACAGTGTACCCAGGCCCTTAACTGTTGGTTGGGTGATTTGGGGTATCTGCCATGTGGGGTCCACTTATATAGTGGCAAGGCTGTTTTTTTGTGTTTCTTCTTGAATTCCTGTCCTTTGTGAGCTAATTTTTCAGGAAGCCCTGCACCACCAAATTCAGCACATGAGCCAAGTAAGAAATGTGCGTCAAACTGGCTAGGCCCAGAGCTGCTACGAGATTTTACCCATTATTGCACACCACCAGGCCAGACAAGAGGTTCAGCGACACCAACAACTCATCGGTCTGTTGTTTGATTCCCTTCACAGCTCCTGTTCTGTGTGGAATCTTTCCCTTAAACATAGGAGTTTCAGAACAGCCTGCTGTAGTTTTCTCTGGTTGTGCTCAAGTTGGTGGTGCATGTCTTATGCTGACCTGATGAGGTGGAAAAAGCATAGTAGGAGGAGGAGGCAACATCTACAGAGAAAGATCCAGCAATCCTCGGTGGTGGTAGAACATGCATTAGAACGCCTTCTGCCTCAGGACTAGCCGCTACTACATTTACCCAGTGGCAGTTAGGGAGATATAACATCCCTGCCCGTGCTTACTGGTCCATGTATTAGTGGTTATGTGAACCTTGCCATTGATGACGTTGCACAGTGTACACCTGATTTTGTCTGCAACATTTTTGTACAGGGCAGGGATGGAGGCCTGGAAAAGTAGTGGCGGCTGGGACGCACGTACTGTGGGACAGTTATTGCCACCTCTTTTTTACAGCTGTTCATCTCCACCAGTAGGAATGGCAGCATTTCAAAGGTCAGTAATTTTGAAATGCTGTCATTCAGGACCATGGTTCGTGGGTGGATAGTGGGGTACTTTCTCTTTCTCTCCAGTATTTGGGGGGTGGACAGCTGAATTCTTCCATGGGACGGTGTGGAGATGCTCGGTGACACCGCTGGTGGTGCTGTCACATCGTCTCTTTGAGGTGAGCCACGTGGGCCTGTTGATTGGGAGCAGGAGGAAGAGGCCGAGACCGCAGCAAAAGAGGGAACAGGAGGAGTTTGAGATCTTTCCTAGTTTTTCAGGTGTGTACTCCACTGCAGCTCGTACTATGCATTCAGATGCCTCATCATTAGAGATGAGCGTTGTTCTACTCGAACTGTTCGCCAATCTCAAATTCGAGCTGTTTTGGGCGGTGTTCGAGCCGGTCGGCGAACACGAACAATTTGAGAAAAATTCGGCTGTTCGAGGTTATGTTCGATAACTGTTCGTGCACCAAAATCATAACTGGATTTTTTCTCAGTAATGATGAAAATTAATGTTAATACGCAGTTTGAGTGTACAGCGGGGCGGGGGGAGGGGCAGGGGATGGATCTCTGCAGGAACAATGAAGATCTCCATTTTTTTTTCTCTTTCCCGCATTTGCAGTGGGGAGGTGCAATCTGTCAGCCTATCAGCAGCGCACACACGGAGCGAAGTGCTTTTTTTCACACAAGCAAGGGCATGTGTGATTGGCAGTGTATGTCACATGTCCTTGCCCTATAAGACCAAGCCATTTTCCCCGTCGCCACCATTTTCTCACTGCTGCAGCTGCGTGTTAGACGGCACCACTGTTGCTGTGTGCGCTATACCTTGTTAATTTCAAGCCAATTTTCGCACAAATATACAGATAGCTTGGGAGTAGGGAATAGTTGTGATTGCAGTCCTTTTAAGGACTAGGTTACAGCATTTCCTACGACTTTTATCAGGCAGGTCTGTGCTCTTAAATAGATAGATTGTGGGAGTAAAGACTAATTGTAATTGGAGTCCTTTTCAGGACTAGGTTACATCAGTTCCTATCAGTTTTTGCCAGGCAGGTCTGTGCCAGTGCTGTGCAAGTTTTTTTCACAGCATTTGGCTGAATCTAGCAAAGCTAATCCTTTTTGGCCTATTGCAGAGTGTGTTAGTCAGTGGAGTAGCCTATCTGTGTTGCAAGATATACCACCTGTGTATAGAATACCAATTTTTTTACTGCACCTAGTGAAGTAAAATCTTTTGGGCATAGCATCATTCTATTAGTCCATCTATACTGACCTCCATCAGGTTGAAAACTGAATATAATTTTTTTCTGCATCTAGCTCTGAAAAAATATTTGGGCTTCTAGCGGTGTGTGGGACTTGGTCTATTAGTCCATCTATACTGACCTCCATCAGGTTGCAAATTAAAAATAATTTTTTTCTGCATCTAGCTCTGAAAAAATATTTGGGCTTCTAGCAGTGTGTGGGACTTGGTCTATTAGTCCATCTATACTGACCTCCATCAGGTTGCAAATTAAAAATAATTTTTTTCTTCATTTATCTCTGAAAAAATATTTGGGCTTCTAGCAGCGTGTGGGACTTGTTCTATTAGTCCATCTATACTGACCTCCATCAGGTTGCAAATTAAAAATAATTTTTTTCTGCATCTAGCTCTGAAAAAATATTTGGGCTTCTAGCAGTGTGTGGGACTTGGTCTATTAGTCCATCTATACTGACCTCCATCAGGTTGCAAATTAAAAATAATTTTTTTCTGCATCTAGCTCTGAAAAAATATTTGGGCTTCTAGCAGTGTGTGGGACTTGGTCTATTAGTCCATCTATACTGACCTCCATCAGGTTGCAAATTGAATAAAAAAATTTTCTGCATCTAGCTCTGAAAAAATATTTGGGCTTCTAGCGGTGTGTGGGACTTGGTCTATTAGTCCATCTATACTGACCTCCATCAGGTTGCAAATTAAAAATAATTTTTTTCTGCATCTAGCTCTGAAAAAATATTTGGGCTTCTAGCAGTGTGTGGGACTTGGTCTATTAGTCCATCTATACTGACCTCCATCAGGTTGCAAATTAAAAATAATTTTTTTCTTCATTTAGCTCTGAAAAAATATTTGGGCTTCTAGCAGTGTGTGGGACTTGTTCTATTAGTCCTTCTATACTGACGTCCAGCAGGTTGCAAATTGAATATAATTTTTTTCTGCATCTAGCTCTGAAAAAATATTTGGGCTTCTAGCGGTGTGTGGGACTTGGTCTATTAGTCCATCTATACTGACCTCCATCAGGTTGCAAATTAAAAATATTTTTTTTCTGCATCTAGCTCTGAAAAAATATTTGGGCTTCTAGCAGTGTGTGGGACTTGGTCTATTAGTCCATCTATACTGACCTCCATCAGGTTGCAAATTAAAAATAATTTTTTTCTGCATCTAGCTCTGAAAAAATATTTGGGCTTCTAGCAGTGTGTGGGACTTGGTCTATTAGTCCATCTATACTGACCTCCATCAGGTTGCAAATTAAAAATAATTTTTTTCTGCATCTAGCTCTGAAAAAATATTTGGGCTTCTAGCAGTGTGTGGGACTTGATCTATTAGTCCATCTATACTGACCTCCATCAGGTTGCAAATTGAATAAAAAAAATTTCTGCATCTAGCTCTGAAAAAATATTTGGGCTTCTAGCGGTGTGTGGGACTTGGTCTATTAGTCCATCTATACTGACCTCCATCAGGTTGCAAATTAAAAATAATTTTTTTCTGCATCTAACCCAGCCAATAGTTTTGGCCTAATACCACAGTTTGGCCACTCAGCTCTGCTCGGTTACCATCCATTGTTTTTTTGTGCAAACAACTCCAGAGTTGTGAATTAGTTAACCACCAAAATGAGTGGAAAAAGGCCTGCTGCTGGTGGAAAGGGGAATAGGCATGTTGGGAAGGGGAAAAAAGGTTGTGTCCGTGGGGTAGGTGCAGAAGAAAGACCATCTTCCAGCCAAACTAAAATGTCTACTTCTTTTAGCGGACAATGTGATAAGATCCCTTTCTTACGGCCACGCCAATCGCTACAAATTCCAGATGAGGCACAAAAACAGCAGGTGCTTCAACGGATATCAAGTGCTCCTTTAAGTGGGCTCTCCTCCACATCAACTTCAACATCACAAATACTCCAGTCCTCAAAGGTGTCACCCAAATCGCACTTGCTTCCTCACAGCTCCCAAATCTCCAGCTGCCCGTCTGAGTATGAGGTAGAACAGATGGTTGAGTCTGCAGAGCTGTTTACTCATACTATAGCCTGGGAATCAGAGGTCGACTCCAGCGCTTCTGTGAATCCAGACGAGGAAATGATCTGCACTGATGCCCAGAATCTTTATGAGTCGGATCCAGGACCAGACGCAGAAGGTTCTGACCATAATGTAGACCCTCATTCCCAAACTGTAACTCCTGTTGGTGGAGACAATGAGGAAGACGATGATAAGACTCAAATACCTGATTGGAGCGACAACTTTAGCTTTTTGTCAGGGCAGGAACAGGTTGGCTCTGAGGACGACGGGTGTGATAACGCACAGGGTGATGATGATGAGGTCGGAGATCCCACTTACTGTCAACCCACAGTCAGCCAAGAGATGAGGTCAGCAGAGGAGGTGGAGGAAGATGCTAGTGACGACGAGGTCAGGTTGCGCCTTCCTGGACAGAGACGTAGTACTGGAAGCACGTCAACAACTGCATCCTCAAACACAACTCTGCCTCTCACCACAAGTCGTGGTGGCTCTTCAGGTCGCATGGGTGCTAAGCCTTGCATAGCCTGGGCATTTTTTCAGATCGATAAAGATGACCCAACTCGTGTTATCTGTAACATTTGTCAGCAAAAGCTAAGTAGAGGCCAAAAAATACATAGTTTGAGTACTTCATGCATGAACCGGCACATGGACATGAAGCATAAGTTGCAGTGGGAAGCTCAGTGTGCTACAATGCGGTCTAGCCGGCCGGGCCAACCACCGTCTGCCATATCTTGTGCATCCGCGGCCTCTTCATCCTCTGTGACTGGGGGGATAGCAGTCACACCTGTTTTGGGGCGCAGACCTGCCACCTCTTTACCCGCAACAGCCAGCGTGATTGGCAGGTCATCATTTTCTTTGGAGGTGGTAACACCAGCTGGTCTTGAGCGCTGTCCGACATCGATAGCACCACCTTTGGATCAAGGCAACCTAACATGTCCGCCTGCATCTTCCTCACAGACCGGCAGTTTGCCGGGGACACCCTTATCAACCCCGTCTAAGCACAATAGCCAGCCCTCGGTCCCTCAGATGTGGACAAGTAAAAGACCATTTCCTCCTAGCCATGAGAAAGCTAAGAGGTTGAATTTCACCATCTGCAAGCTCTTGGCTACAGAAATGCTGCCTTTCCGCCTGGTGGACACAGAGGATTTTCGAGACCTTATGTCCGTCGCAGTGCCCCAGTACCAGATGCCCAGTCGGCACTACTTCTCAAAGAAAGGTGTGCCTGCGCTCCACCAGCATGTCGCACACAACATCACCGCTTCTTTGAGAAACTCTGTGTGTGACAGGGTGCATTTCACCACAGACACTTGGACGAGTAGGCATGGACAGGGGCGTTACATGTCGCTGACTGGGCACTGGGTAACTATGGTGACAGCAGGACAAGGGGCTGCTGTCCAAGTCTTGCCGTCCCCACGAGTTGTGCGTCAATCCTCTTTATGTCATTTTTCCTCCACTGCTTCTGCCTCCTCAACCTCCTCTCGGTCTTCCACCTGCACCCAAAGCCTGTCTGGTCATGCCACAAGCTTTCTAACTGCGCAGAAGGGATCCTGCACACCTCCTTACTATGCTGGCAGTAGGGCTCAACGTCATCAGGCGGTTTTTACATTGAAATGTCTGGGAAATGTGAGTCACACAGCTGAGGAGTTGTGGTCAGCTCTGGAGAACCAATTTCTTGAATGGTTGTCTCCACTGGACCTGAAACCAGGGAAGGCCCTGTGCGACAATGCTGCAAACCTGGGTGCGGCCCTTCGCCGGGGCAATGTCACACACGTGCCTTGTATGGCTCACGTGTTGAACCTGGTTGTCCAGCAATTTTTAGCCCACTATCCCAGACTAGATGGCCTTCTGCAGAGGGCACGGTCGCTGTGTGCTCACTTCCGCCGTTCGCATCCCGCAGCTCAGCGACTTACATCTCTACAGAAGTCGTTGGGCCTGCCACTTCACCGGCTAAAATGCGATGTGCCTACCCGGTGGAATTCAACTCTGCACATGTTGCAGCGACTGTGGCAGCACCGACAAGCCCTGGTGCAATACGTTCTGACGTATAGCCTGGGCCAACGAGATTCAGAGGTGGGGCAAATCACGCTGGAGGAGTGGTCTCAGATCAGGGACCTATGCACCCTTCTGCACAGTTTTGAAATGGCGACGAAGATGTTTAGTGCTGACGATGCCATTATCAGCATGACTATTCCGGTGATTTACATGCTGGAGCACATGTTAAACAGAATTCGGAGTCAGGTGGTGGCACAAGAGGAGGTGGAGGAAGTAGAGGAGGAGGAGTTGTATGCGGAAGGGCTAACATCTGCAAGGTCCAGACGGTCGGCAGCACCAAGGCGGCAGGCATGTGAGGGTGGGGGAGATGGTTTAACCAGGGCGCATGGTAGCAGCCAAACTAGTGAGGAAGGTGCAGGAGCCCAGGAAGAAGTGGAGGACGAACTGATGGAAGACTCATCAGATGAGGGAGACCTTGATCACATTTCTGTTGTGCGAGGTTGGGGGGAGAGGACAGAGGAAGGAAGCATGATTGTTACCTCGCCACCAACACAACAGGGACTTGGTGCTCCTGGATGCGCAACACACATGAGTGCCTTCTTGCTGCACTACCTGCAACATGACCCTCGAATTGTGAGAATTAGAAATAATCCTGACTACTGGGTTGCCACACTGTTAGATCCCCGGTACAAAAGTAAATTTGCAGAAATTATTCCTGCCATAGAAAGGGATGCACGCATGCAGGAGTATCAGCAGAGACTGTTGCAGAATCTTACATGTGCTTTTCCACAAAATACCAGTGGTGCACGTAGTGAATCTCACAGTTCCAACTTGCCAACCGTGGGACCGTCAAGTGTTCAGCACTCAAACCGTAACAGAACCACAGTATCTGCTGGTAACATCAATTTTGCGGAATCATTTCACCACTTTTTTAGCCCATCCTTTGCAAGGCCACAGGAGACAAGAAGTCTGACACATAGTCAACGCCTAGAGACGATGGTACAGGAGTATCTCCAAGTAAACATTGAAGCCACGACTGTGTCACTGGACCCTTGCTCTTTTTGGGCTTCCAATCTGGATAAATGGCCGGAGCTAGCCACTTACGCCTTGGAGATCTTGTCATGCCCCGCAGCCAGCGTTCTGTCTGAACGTGTGTTCAGCGCTGCTGGTGGTGTGCTGACAGATAAGCGCACGCGGCTCTCCACTGATAATGTAGACAGACTCACGTTCATAAAGATGAACAAATCATGGATCCGAAACGACTTTTCTACCCCTGTGTCATCCTGGGGAGAGTAAAAGCTTGATGATTGGTTAAAATCACCCTACCAACCGTTTTAAGCTTTCAAATTACTAATCATGTTTATCTGTATCTTGACTGGAAAATAATTTGGGCTTTGTAGCAGTGTGCAGCACTGATCCTATTAGGCCATCTATAATAAGCTTCACCAGATTTAAAATTAAAAATAATTTTTAGCTGCATCTAGCCCGGAAAATAATTTTGGGGCTCCGAGATGCGCAAGACACATAAGTGCCTTCTTGCTGCACTACCTGCAGCATGACCCTCATATTGTCAGAATTCGAAGTAATCATGACTACTGGGTTGCCACACTCTTAGATCCCCCAAACTTTTCGATCAACCTTTTCATTTTAATAAAGACCAAAAAAATGGTCATTTTTGAAATTATAAGCATTAGCAGGTTGTTAGAAACTGAAATCAAACAGTTTTCAACTCAAAACTTTATTCTAGGTGATGTTACATTTTCACATAGGACCCCTTGTTCGAAAGGAGCTTCTGAACTCTCTCGTCCATTGAATTTGTCAGGTTTTGGATGGTTTCTGCTTCAATTGTTTTGCATGAGGACAGAATACCCTCCCAGAGCTGTTGCTTAGATGTGAACTGCCTCCCGCCATCATAGACACTCCTTTTAATGATGCTCCAAAGGTTCTGAATGGGGTAGAGGTCAGGGGAGCATGGGGGTCACACCATAAGTTTGTCCCCTTTTATGCCCATATCAGCCAGAGATGCAGATGTTTTATGTGCAGCATGAGATGGTGCATTATCATGCAGAAAAATGATCTTGCTGTGAAATACACGGTTCTTCTTCTTGAACCATGGCAGGAAGTGCTGTTTGAGAAAATCCACATACATTATGGAGTTCATCTTTAGCGCCTTCAGGGATCCTAAAGGGGCCGACAATCTCTCTCCCCATGATTCCAGCCCAAAACATTACTCCACCTCCTCCTTGTTGGCGCTGTAGCCGTGTTTGCGTGGGGTGTCCATCAACCAGCCATCCTCCACTCCATTCATCTGGACCATCGAGCGCTGCACGGCACTCATCCGTGAACAAAACAGTTTTGAAATCAGTCTTCATGTAATGTTTGGCCCACTGGAGCCGTTTCTGCTTGTGTGAAGTGGATAGAGGAGGTCGACAGGATGGCGTATGCACAGCTGCAAACCTCTGAAGGACCCTGCATCTTGTTGTTCGGGGGACGTTGGAGGCACAAGCAGCTTCAAAAACTTGTCTGCTGCTATGACAAGGCTTTTTTGCCGCTGCTCTTTCAACCTGACGTAATTGCCTGTAGGAAAGAGTCCTCAATTTGCCCTTATCAGCACGCACACGTGTGTACTGTGAATCAGCTACATACTTCTTGATTGCCAAGACACTTCATCCTGATCATCGCACAATGTTGATTGTAGTCATGCCTTGACCTAAACACTCCACAATTTGTTGCTTCTCAGCAGCCGACACATCCTTTTTCTTTCCCATTTTGGCAGAAAATGTAGGCTGCTTAATAATGTGAGAGAGCCTTCTTAAGTAGTCTTGCCTTTCATTGGACACACCTGCCAAACTAATTAGCACAGGTGTCTGCAATTGCTTACAGTGATATAAAGAGCCCTGACACACATCACCATCAATGAGTTTAACTGACAAACAAACAAATTCTTCCCTTATCACTCCTAAACACTTTTTGCATAATAATTTGGAACGCGGTGTACATGTGCTTTTCCACAAAACACCAGTGGTTCACGTAGTGAATCTTACAGTTCTAACTTGCCAACCGTGGTCTGTATGGAATTGTTCAATAAAGGGCCCAAAATTAAGATAACATAGATGGGAGAGGTCTCTATGAATAGGAATTCCTAAGTATTTGATACCCTGTGAGGGCCAGGCAAAGGGAAAGTTGGACTGGATGGAATCCTATATGGATTTAGGGAGGGAGACATCGAGGGCCTCAGACTTCGCTGCATTGATTTTAAAATTTTACCATGTAACAAAGTGATCTATTTCAGCCATAACAGCAGGGATGGATATATGTGATTGAGTGATATATACTAGGACATCATCAGCAAATAGAGAGCACTTGTACTCGGTGCCTCCCACCTCAATCCACCTAATATTGGGGTTATGGCGAATTGATGAGAGCAGGTGCTCCGTCACTAGGATGTATAAGAGAGGGGACAGAGGACATCCCTGCCTTGTCCCATTGGTGATTGTGAAAGGTGATGAAAATGTTCTGACGCACCCCCTGGGCCTTGGGACACCCGGAGCCGGACCCTTTTTGGTGGATGCTGGTGGTTGTAGTCTTCGTGGCGGCGATCCGGTTCCGTGGCTCAGGGCGGTCAAACCAGTGGCGGAACTATTTATGTGGTTTTGATGTTTAAATGTCCGACTACGCCACCCGTGGATTGCGGTCAGAGTGAACCGCCGCTACAGGGCAGACCGCTAAGGCTGGTGTTGTGGGTGCAGCAGAGCGTAGCATAACTCCCCACGGGAGGAGTATAGCCTCAGGGCAGTGTATGCGGAGGATGGGGGTGATGGTGCAGGGCAGCAGCAGTAACGACACGGAGTCAGTGATGCAGTTCAGGGCCTTTACTCACAGTTCTTATTATCCAGACCACGTCTGCAGGTAACGGCTGCCCACGTCGTACTGTGCTCACCAGGTGAGGGGCTCAGACAACTCCCAGATAACTTTGGAGCGCTTCACAGGACCCCCTTTGTGTGTCCTTTGTCTGGCCTTTCTTACCAACACTTCTGTCCGGCTGCCTCGGGCCTCCTCTTGGTAAACTTGGCGCCAGTTTCCCTGACCCTATGTGGTGCCTTCCTAGCGGGTGGAGCAAGGGGCTGCGCCACATAAAATGTCAGAGCCTCCGGTTTCTAGCTGAGGGTCGTTTCCTGCCTCCACTAGTTCGGGGACCGGTCTCCCCCTTTGGCCTGACCCCTCCACGCAGGTGGATTCGGGCGTGCGGTGGCGACTCGCCCGTCCGCACCCCTGGGATCCCTTCATTCCTCGTTCCTGGAGCCTTCTCCACTCCTCTTCCTTCCTTCTCCCTCTTGCAGGCCTGGGCCTCTGTTACTAGGCCCGCCTCCGGAGCAGAGCTCATGCAGAGCCCCTGCTCCCTGCCACTTCTGCTCAGACTTCTCTGCACTGAACTAAGATGGTGCCCACCTTTTATACTCCCTTCTCAATGCACCCAGGAACTGCTTCCTCCCTGCTCCTGCACTGCAGGGTTCCCCTTCCTCAGTGTTCCCTCCCCCCACTCCAGCCAGGGACAGGGACTGTCGTGCCCATCTCAGGGGCATATTGGTCGCCCTGCCCCACGGCAATGTGGTGTAATGCATGCAGGTGTCGGGTCCTGATCCACACTCCATCCTTATCTGAGAGTGAGATATCACACCTCTGGGTGAGGTGCAATACGTCTGTAGCAACCGAGCCCTCGGTGCTACAGTTCCATTTATCTTCAGCCTAGGTGACGTATTGTGATACAGGGCCGTGATTTTGGCTATAAAAGGGTCCCCTAGACCCCTACCCCAAGCTTTTTAAGAGAATCATATATGGCGTGCCAGGAGACTCTATGGAATGCTTTCTCAGCATCCAACGAGAGTATCTACTTACAAATTTTTAACTGCATCTAGCCCAGGAAATACTTTGTGCCTAGTAGCAGTGTCTGCTAGTCAGCGGATTATCCCGGCTGTTAAGCAAGCTACACCACCTGTAGTTTGGACACTTAATATTTTCAAAGGAAATGCTTCGGGACCACAGGATACTTAGTGAAGAGCATCAGGAGGCACCCCAAGGCATAGGGGCTGGGACTGGCACTAGGATGCCTTGCGGTGGACAGCCGAGCTCGATCCTTATAAAAGCTTTTTAACTGCAGCAGCTTTAGTGGACGCTACTGGAGCTGGAATTACGCGGCTGCTGGCATGAGACTTGCCCTCCAATAGATCCTTGTAAATGGATTTAAAGTGTATTCATTCAAATTAGAGGGACAATTTAAATTAAAAAGCTTAGAGCTGCCTCCACCACAGGGGGGCTCTCTCGACCCACCAGCGGACAGGCACCAGTATTGGGAGAGGGGGGCTGGCCGTCAGGGTTCACCGCGGCTCTGGCACAAACCCGGCGACATGGAGGTGGCACGGGCAGGAGCGGACTGGCCGTCTCGGCTTCTCACTTTTTGGATTTTAGAAGGGCATGACATGCCTATATCTGTGTCTCCCCCTCCTTTTACTCCTCCACCTCTTTTCTTTTCGCATGACTATATGTACTTGTCACTTTTCCATGTGTTAGTTGTGTCTTCTGAGCAGTTTGTCAGCTTTTGGACACCTTTGAAGGTGTTTTCTATGTGTTTCTATGTGTTTTTGTTTGCCTGCCATTGGTTTTAACGGTGTTCGAAGGTGTTCGACGAACAGTTCGACGAACAGTTCGGCGAACACACGGGTGTTCGACGAACCGAACCGAACTCGAACACTACGGGGGTGGCTCAACACTACTCATCATACAGGTGGTGCTCAGGTTCGAAACATTTATGCCTCACTTTTGGCTCTGATTGACAAGGTGCAAACCACCTGTGTCTTGTCGTCAGCACATTGCCTGAAGAAATGCCACGCCACATAGCTCCTTAAAGCTGTCTTTGGTGTGCTCATTTTGTCGGTGCAGTGGGCAATAGCAGATCATGTCCTGGCTATGGACCGGCCGCTGTGCTGGGGCAGCATGGCCACCTTCTCTTCCTTCGAACTGTGCATGTCACACGGATGGCCTTCACTCCATGTGGGGTCTAGATTAGTGATGAGCGAGTACTGTAATATTTGTAATCGCTATACTCGTAACAAGTACTTAGTAATAATCGTGTATTCGTTCCGAATAGAGAGTACAATGTAAGTCAATGGGAAATGCGAGTAATTTTCTCCTGGACCCAATAAAGGAGTCTGGGGGCCTGAGGCAAAGTATGAAATGAATGGGAAAGTGATGAAACAGAATGGGAAGAGCCTGGAGAACATGCCTGCATGCATTTCTGACTCACATATGGTTTCTGGGAATAAGTTTGTCACAGTATTAAGCCACTTTTACAGACACACAAGAACAACTACTAAACCAAAACTAAATTGCATTCAACAGGCCAAAAAGGTTAAGAAACAGTTTTTCCTGCATAATCACTTAAAGAGTGTTTAAACTAGGGATTGGGTGGGAAGGGTTTTCAGGGTTTTCATTTTATAGGTGGGCAAGATAGTGCAGGTAGTGACCTGGGCACAAATAAAGAAATTGGGGCTCGGGTTAGAACAGTCAATATAGTAAGAAGGAATATAGGTACAGAGAGATCTATAAAATGCATGTACACTAATGCCAGAAGCCTCACCAACAAAATGGAGGAAGTAGAATTAATTTTGTTGGAAAATAATTATGACATGGTGGGGATATCAGAGACATGGCTGAACGAGAGCCATGACTGGGCAGTTAATTTACAGGGCTATAGTCTGTTCAGAAATGACCGTACAAACAAGCGAGGGGGGGTGTGTGTTTATATGTAAAATCATCCTTAAAACCCATCTTGCGTGAGAATATATGTGAATCTAATAAAAATGTAGAGTTCCTGTAGGTGGAGATAAGGAGAGGGGGGAAAAAATAATAAATTACTGATAGGGGTTTGTTATAAGTCTCCAAAAATAATGGAAGCAGCGGAGAATATCCTCATAAAGCAAATGGATGAGGCAACGACTCAAGGAGAAGTCATTATTATGGGGGACTTCAACTACCCTGAAATACATTGGGGAACAGAAACTTGTAGTTCCTGCAAAGGTAATAGTTTTCTAACAACTATGAGAGACAATTACCTTTCACAGCTGGTTCAGGACCCAACAAGAAGGGGGGCACTGCTAGACCTATTATTAACCAACAGGCCAGGCCGCATGTATAGGGGTTACAAGGACACTAAACTTCAGGATGGCAAATTTCCAACAGTTGAGAGATGATCTTAGTGCAATAAACTGGGACGATATCCTGAGACATAAAACTACACAAAGCAAATGGGAGACATTTATTAGCATCCTGAATAGGACCTGTGCACAACATATACTCTATGGGAATAAACATACTAGAAATAGGAGGAAACCACTATGGCTAAATAGGCCTGTAAGGGGCGCAATATGTGACAAAAAGAAAGCATTTAGAGAACTAAAGCAAGTAGGTAGTGATGAGGCATTAAATTAATACAGAAAATTAAATAAATTCTGTAAAAAACAAATCAAGGCAGCAAAGATTGAGACAGAGAGACTCATT
Organism: Phyllobates terribilis; assembly: GCF_046119375.1. NCBI lineage: Eukaryota > Metazoa > Chordata > Amphibia > Anura > Dendrobatidae > Phyllobates > Phyllobates terribilis. Next base: position 643,709,613 of record NW_027362762.1, read on the forward strand.
GCCAGAGAAAGTAAAAATAATCCCCAAATATTCTTTAACTACATAAATAGTAAGAAACTAAAAAATGATAGTGTTAGTCCCCTTAAAATAGTCTGGGTGAAATGGTGCATGAGAATGAGGAAAAAGCCAATATGCTAAATGATTTTTTTTCAACAGTATTTACACAAGAAAATCGTATGACAGAAAACATGATCAGTGATTACAAAAATTCTCCATTAAATGTCACTTGCTTAACCCAGCAGGAAGTACAGTGGCGTCTAAATATCACTAAAGCTGACAAATCCACGAGCCCGGATGGGATACACCCGTGAGTACTGCAGGAATTAAGTAAAGTCATAGATAGACCATTATTTTTAATCTTTAACCCCTTTACAGCCCAGGGCATACTAATACGTACCTGCGCCCTGGGCTTTAAGAGCCAGGTACGTATTAGTACGCCTTGTTGATTTTGCACACAGGCTGTGATTGTCACAGCTGACACCCGGTGCTATGTGCTGGGAGCGGTCCAGCACTGCTCTCGGCACATTAACCCCCGCAATGCTGCGATCAAAGTAGATCGCAGCATTGCGGAGGTAAGCGCTGCATACTCACCTCTTCCCCGCCGTCCCGCGCTGTCTGAGGCCGGGTTCCGTGGTTGTTATGGTGACCCGGATGTCGTCATGACAATATCCGGGTCACCAGACAGCAGGTAGATACTTTGATCATGCTCAGTGCATGACCAAAATGTCTTCTGCATCTGCAGCGCTGACAGCCTGTATAGCACAGGGATGGTGCTCCATTCCTATGCTATATAGGCGATCAGAGAAAAAAAGTGAAAGTCCCATAGTGGGACAAAGTATAAAAAGTAAAAAAGTGTTAAAAAATTAAATAAATAAATAAATAAATAAATAAAAATATTTAAAAAAATAAAAATAAATAATCCAATAAAAATATAATGTACCCATCAATAAATATTATTAAGAAAAAAAACAACAAAACAATAAAAGTACACATATTTGGTATTGCCGTGTCTGGAATGACCTGACCTATAAAACTGTCCCACTAGTTAACCCCTTTAGTAAACACAGTAAAAAATAAAAAACAAAGCAAAAAATGATGCTTTATCATCATACCGCCAAACAAAAAATGGAATAAAACGCGATCAAAAAGACAAATATAAATAAATATGGTACCGCTGAAAACGTCATCTTTTCCCGCAAAAAACAAGCTGCCATACAGCGCCATCAGCCGAAAAATAAAAATGTTATAGCTCTCAGAAGAAAGCGATGCAAAAAAATATTTTTTTCTATAAAATAGCTTTTATTGTGTAAAAGCGCCAAAACATAGAAAAACAATATAAATGTGGTACCGCTGTAAAAGTACTGACCCGAAGAATAAAGCTACCTTATCAATTTTACAACCCCTTGCAAAAATTATGGAATAACCGGGCTCGGAGGATGTTCATTCAGTTGCTTAATGTTGTTGAAAAAAAGCAGATCACAGACATGGCACAAAACTAAAGTAATTTCAAATGGCAACTTTAGGGCTTTAAGAAACACTAAAAGAAATCAAGATAAAAAATGTGGTACTCAGTAAGGGTAATTTTTTTCACACCAAAAGTTGCCATTTGAAATGACTTTAGTTTTGTGCCATGTCTGTGATCTGCTTTTTTTCAACAACATTAAACAACTGAATGAACATCCTCCGAGCCCGGTGATTCCATAATTTTTGCCACGCGGAACAGCATAAAAAAACTCCTGAATTGTTGGTTTTTGTTTATTCTGCCTCCCAAAAATCAGAATAGAAAGCGATCAAAAAATGTCATGTGCCTGAAAATGGTACCAATAAAAACATCAACTCATTCCGCAAAAAACAAGCCATCACATGACTCTGTCGGCCAAAATATGGAAAAATTATAGCTCTCAAAATATGGTGATGCAAACACTAGATTTTTCAAAAAAATACGTCTTTTAGTGTGTGACAGCTGTCAATCATAAAAACCCAATATGATTCTGGTATTGCTGTAATCGCACCGATCCGAAGAATAAAGTCGTCTAATCACTTATACCGCGCGAGGAACGGCGTAAAAAATAAACTCTGGGGTTAGGGTTGTGCTAGGGTTAGGGTTGTGCTGGGTTAGGGTTTTGCTAGGGTTGGGATTTTTTTCAAAAGTAAAATAAAAAAGATGACGATATGGCGACTAGTGTTGAGCACAAGTGCTCGCTACTTGAGTTTGCATCGGGTGTTTGGGTATGCACTGAGTATCGCGGGTGCTCGAGTGACATGCTCAAGTCTCCCCCCCATATGCTTCGCGGCCAAAAAAACATGCGGGGACCGCTTTTGCATGGCAGGCAATCCCCGCATGTTTTTTTTGGGTGTCTAATAACCGTGAAACATGCGGGCGGGGACTCAAGAATGTCACTCGAGCACGCGCAATACATGGTGCATACCTGATTCCTTGATGCAAACTCAAGCACTTGCGCTCAAGACTAATGACAACTTATTCAATATGATGACCTAATGTTATCAAATATTGTGTCGTACCTCTGGGTTCAAAATGTTCACTATATCCCTTGATAAAATCCTTGAGGTGTGTAGTTTCCAAAAAGGGGTCACTTATGGGGGCTTCCACTATTTAGGCACATCAGGGGCTCTCCAAACGTGACATGGCGCCCACTCTCAATTTTGCGTTCACAAAGTCACACAGTGCTCCTTCCCTTCTGAACCCTGCAGTGCGCCCATACACTGTATTTTCCCCACATATGGGGTATTGGTGTACTCAGGAGAAATTGCACAAAAGTTTTTGGGGTCCATTTTCTCCTCTTAACCTTGTAAAAATAAAAAAATTGGGGCTAAAACATAATTTTTGTGGAAAAAGTTTGATTTTTTTATTTTCACGGCTCCATGTTATAAACTTCTGTAAAGCACTTGGGGGCTCAGGGTGCTCACCACATATCTAGATAAGTTCCCTGAGGGGTCTAGTTTCCAAAATGGTGTCACTTATGGGGGGTTTCCACTGTTTAGGCACATCAGGGGCTCCCCAAACGCAACATGGCATCAGCTAATTATTCAAGCAAATTTTACAATCAAAAAGTCAAATAGCGCTCCTTCCCTTCTGAACCCTGCCTTGCACCCAAACAGTGGTTTTCCCCCACATATGGGGTATCTGCTTACTCAGGAGAAATTGTACAACAAACTGCATGGTGCAATTTCTCCTGTTACCCATATATATATGCAAAATTGGTGGCTGAAAAACATTTTTGTGGGAAAAATGTGAATATTTTATTTTTACGGCTCAATGTTATAAACTTCTGTGAAGCACCTGGGGATTCAAGGTGCTCACCACACATCTAAATGAGTTCCCTAAGGGGTCTAGTTTCCAAAATGGTGTCACTTGTGGGGGGTTTCCACTATTTAAGCACATCAGGGGCTCCCCAAACGTAACATGGCATCTACTAATTATTCAAGCAAATTTTACATTCAAAAAGTCAAATGTCGCTCCTTCCTTTCAGAACCCTGCTGTGCGCCCATACAGCGTTTTTTTCCCACATATGGGATATCTGCGTGCTCAGGGTAAATTGCACAACAAATTTTGGGGTCCATTTTTTCCTGTTACCCCTGCAAAAATAAAAAAAATTGGGTCTAAAGTAACATTTTTGCGAAAAAAGTTAAATTTTAATTTTTTTCTTCCACATTCCAAAAATTCCTGTGAAGCACCTGAAGGGTTAATAAACTTCTTCTTCTTCTTTTGAGCACCTTGAGAGGTGCAGTTTTTAGAATGGTGTCACATTTGGGTATTTTCTGTCATAAAGACCCCTCAAAGTGACTTCAAATGTGATGTGGTCCCTAAAAAAAAAGGTTTTCTAAATTTTGTTGGAAAAATGAGAAATCGTTGGTCAACTTTTAACCCTTATAGCTCCCTAATGAAAAAAAAAAATTGGCTCCAAAATTGTGCTGATGTAAAGTAGACATATGGGAAATGTTATTTATTAACTATTTTGTGTGACATCTCTCTGATTTAAGGGCATAAAAATTAAAAAATTGCAAAATTTTCCAAATGTTTGCCAAATTTCCGTTTTTTTTTCACAAATAAACGCAAGTGATATCGAAGAAATTTTACCACAATCATGAAGTACAATATGTCATGAAAAAACATTCTCAGAATCAGTGGGATCCATTGAAGCGTTCCAGAGTAATTGCCTCATAAAGTGACAGTGGTCAGAATTTTAAAAATTGGCATGGTCATTAACGTGCAAACCACCTTGGGTAGTAAAGAGGTTAAAGATTTCAGAATAACTGGGTCTGTACCACAGGACTGGCGTATAGAAAATGTGGTGCCAATATTCAAAAAGGGGACAAAAACTGAACTTGGAAATTATAGGCCAGTAAGCTTAACCTCTACTGTGGGTAAAATCCTGGAGGGTTTTCCAAGAGATGCTATACTAGAGTATCTGAAGAAGAATAACCAATATCAACATGGGTTTACGAGGGACCGTTCCTGTCAAACTAATCTGATCAGCTTTTATGAAGAGGTAAGTTCCGGACTGGACCAAGGAAATGCAGTAGATGTTGTGTATATGGACTTTTCAAAAGCTTTTGATACAGTTCCACACAAAAGGTTGATACATAAAATGAGAACAATGGGGCTAGGGGAAAATATATGCAAGTGGGTTAAGAACTGGCTCAGTGATAGGAAAAAAGGGTGGTTATTAATGGAACACAGTTAACAGTGGGGTACCACAGAAGTCAGTATTGGGCCAGCTTCTTTTTAACATATTTAGTAATGACCTTGTAGGGGGCATATGTCGCGCCCCCAGGGCAATGGGGCACTCAGAGTCCGGGCCGATAGATGCTGGGGGAAAGGGATATGTTACAGTGGCTGGCCCAGTCCATGGCCCAGGGCGGTCAACCAAAAGGGGGAAAGTTTATATGGGGTTCATAGTTCGATCGTGATGCCACCTGTGGTTTCTGGCAATTTGTACCAGCGCTGCTGCAGACCTCTGAGGCAGTTGATAAGGCAGCTGGGGTGGAACGGCTCCCCACTGGTGGAGCGGGCCTGAGGGCAGGGTAGAGTTTGATGGTGAGTGGTGATGCTGGGACCTGTAGTGCAGGCAGAATGGCGCAGCAGGCGTAACTGACAGAGACAGGGGATTCGCTTCAATACCTTTACTGGTGCGGACGTCAGGTATGGTCCAGGGTACTCAGTAGGATGGGTGCACTTCAGGACTTCTCCCCAGTGAGCGGGTATAAGGCCTCCCGGTCTGTGTCTGCCTCTCTGTATGATCCTGGCCAGCCTGCAGCTGGGCCTAGCTTATGTGTCGTGCTGTTCCTTCACCTGTCGCTTGGTAGTAGGACCTTCTGCTGGCAACCACTATCCCTGGTAATGCTGGGGCCTTCGTGGTTCCTGATCCTGATAAGGGTTTAGCTTCAGGTCAGCCAGGGACTTGTAGTCCTCCTGGTATGCTGGTGATCCCTACTGGGTATAAAGGACCCTGTAGGTGCGGACCCGGTGTCCGGTTTGTATATTCGGGGTGAGCCTATGATGCTCCTCTGCCCCCTCAACTCCTCTCTCCTCCTCGCCGTCGGCCACACTCTGGGCCCTCAGAACACAGCAGCAGACGTGCTGCGTCTTCGCTGCTCTCAGCGTCAGCACGCTCTCAGACTCTCTGACTCTGACTGACTATCTTCCTGGCTCCACCCTCCATATATATATGCCTAACGGGCTCCCTCTGGTGGTATGAGGTGGAAGGGTGGAGGTGTTTGTATGTAATGAGGGCCTCTTGTGGAGAAGTCCGTCTATGCACCCTGGGTCCTGTGGTACCTGTGAACAGCAGGGCGCCACATTCCCCTCTAGTACCATTCAGTACTCCTGGACTGAAGCATTTTGTAAAACAGGTTAACAACAATAACAACAATAATAATTATAACAACAATTAAGTTACAGTATGTCCCGTAACCAGGTGTCCATTTCACAGTGTAACAGGGAGAAACATGAGGGACCCGCCTGAAAACCTTCAACGTAGGCCCTGGGCGTGGCTACAGGGCATAAGTGATCCAGGTGCTGGACCACGTCTTTGTCCACGCCTAACGGGTTTTTGTTCTGTGGTCATTTATAAGGCACTTTGATAATTGCAAACTATATACAAGAACAGTTTTTGGCTGCTCACAGTCCTCAGCCTACAAGTCTTTGTACCCTGACGGGTAACTAAATGCGCGCATATTATTGACAGTTTACATAGCACGCAATAGGCAATACCCAACACTGTAACTATTTACATGGTAGACACTTCGTGTTTATTCCCTAAACGTGGCAGGGATTTGTCCTTGTGTGCTGCGTGTGGACCTTTGTAGCACTGGGGTGTCACTAGTGTCTATGCATGCCCTCTCTGTTAATCTAGCAGGTGTACGTGCTGGTAGATTATAAAACTGCCTTAATCTCTTAATCTCTCTATGGGACTGGCAAGTAAACTGTCCACTGGGCCTTCAGGCTCTGTCTCAACGGGTAATCCTCCTCTTACTGTGGACTCTTCCTGTTCCTGCGCAGGTTCTTCTAGAGCGCTCAAAGGTTCTTCTTGTGGCTGATTGAAGTATATTACGGGTATAATCACTGCTCCATCAAGTTGAGGCCAGTCCGCAGGGAAATCTCCTAGAACTGTGTGAAGCACTTTTTCCTTGGGTTCTTCTGGTGCTATAGCAAGTACTTCTCCTTCCGTTGTCTTCAGTAGACTTGGGCACACTTTCAGGTGGTCTCTTGAGACTGTTGCAGTTGTTTTACCTCCATCTTTGCTAATCAGGCAGGTTTTACTGTTGTCAAACTTGGAGTTCAACACTGTGTAGGGCTCTCTTTCCCTCTGGTTATCGAGCTTGTAACCTCTTCTTTTCCGCTTTAGCACTATCTCTCCAGGTGCCAAGGATTCTGCTGGTGCATGTTTATTGTACTGTTCTTCTTGTTTTTACTTTACTCTGTTTAGACTGTCTTCGACACAGGCCGGTAGTCTCCTGTACTGCTCTTGCCGATTTATATCCCAGTCTTCAGTGGACATATCTGCTGCAGGTTCTACCACTCCGAGTTCCAGGTCTATGGCAACTTTCCGGGTCTTGCTCTCATGAGATACGCTGGGGTACAATTAGTAGAACTCACAGGTATGTGATGATACAGATCTACCAGGTCAGGTAGTTTGTCTGGCCACTGGTTCCTTTCTTCCAAGGGTAAGGTTTTCAGCAGGTCTATGATGATGATGTTCATTTTCTCACACAAACCATTGGTCTGAGTGTGATACGGCGTAGTCCGGATCTTTTTGCATCCGTACAGATGACAGAATTCTTTAACCAGCTCGGCTTCAAAGGCAGGGCCTTGATCCGTCAGCATTTTGTCCGGGTATCCATGGGGCCTGCAGAAGTATGCTTGGAACGTTCTTGCTGCAATTTCTGCTGTCAGATCCTTGACAGGGGCTACCACCAGGAACCGGGAATAATGATCTACCATGGTCAGTGCATAGGAATAGCCTGACCTGCTGGGTGACAGCTTGACGTGATCCAGAGCGACAATCTCCAGGGGCTGGGTTGTTTTGATGGACTGCAAGGGTGCTTTCTGGCTGCCGTAGTCTTTTCTTATGAGGCTACAGGGCCCACAATTCCGGCACCACCTCTCTATGGAACTCCGCATTCCAACCCAATAGAACCGGTCCTTCAGCAGGGTTTCCAGCTTCTTCCAGCCAAAGTGACCTGCTTGATCATGGTAGGCCTCTAACACCATCTGGATATCTGCCCTGGGTGCAACAATCTGCCACACCATTTCATGGGTCTTGGGGTTGACATATCTTCTGCACAGCTTCTCTCTGAAGATGAAAAGTCGGCTTCTTTCATTCCACAGGTGTTTGGCTTGTGGGGGAGCATCCTTCTCCAGGTGAGAACCTTCCTGGGTGATCAGTCTTTTGATGAGGCTGACAACCGGGTCACTGTCCTGGGTCTCCATCCAGCTGTGATGAGGTAGAGGGTTCAGCGTCCTTCCATGACGTCTTCTGGTGGCGTGTTGCTCGTGGACCACTCCGCTTCGGTGGAAAGCAGGTAATTCAACTTCCTCTAAATCATCCACTTCATCCTCGGTGTCTGACTGGTGAGGCATCCTTGACAGGGCATCAGCATTGGTGTTCTTGTGACATGCCCGATACTTGATGGTGAACTGATAATTTGACAGTCTGGCCATCCAACACTGTTCCATGGCTCCCAACCTGGCTGTTTCCAGGTGTGTCAAGGGATTGTTGTCTGTAAAAGCTGTAAACTTAATTGAGGCTAGGTAATGCTTGAATTGTTCAGTGATAGCCGAGACCAAGGCCAGGAACTCCAGCTTGAAGGAGCTGTAATTCTCCGGGTTCCTCTCAGTAGGGTGAAGCTTCCTACTGGCATACGCAATTACCTTCTCTCTGCCATTTTGCTTCTGGGACAACACAGCTCCCAGTCCCTCGTTGCTGGCATCAGTGTACAGCAGAAAAGGCTGACTGTAGTCAGGGTAAGCCAGAATTTATTCACCAGTCAGGATTTCCTTCATTACTGCAAAGGATTCAGCCTGCTCTTTGCCCCACTGGAATGGGGGACTCTTTCCTCTTTTGGACTGTCCTACCAGGAGGTCTTGTAGAGGTGCTACCTTTTTGGTATAGTCCTTTATGAACCTCCTGTAGTACCCGACCAGTCCCAGGAATTGCCGTACCTCTTTGATGCTTCTCGGTTCAGGCCACTTCTGGATGGCAGTGACCTTCTCCGGGTCTGGTGCTACTCCCTCCGAGCTGACTACGTGTCCCAGGTACTGAACCTTCTGCTTGAGCAAGTGGCATTTAGAAGGTTTTAGTTTCATCCCATACCAGGACAATGCTTCAAATACCCCCGCCAGGTGCTTCAGATGGTCTTCATATGTCCTCGAGTACACGACAACGTCATCCAGGTATAGCAGCACTGTCTCAAAGTTCCGGTGTCCTAAGCAACACTCCATCAGCCTCTGGAACGTTCTGGGGGCGTTGCAGAGCCCAAACGGCATACTGTTGAATTCGCACAGTCCCATCGGGGTGGTGAAGGCCGTCTTCTCCCGGTCTTCCTCAGCAACAGAGACTTGCCAGAACCCGCTAGTGAGATCCAGTGTAGATAAGTAATTGGCAGATTTTAGTGCAGCCAGGGATTCCTCTATACGGGGCAAAGGGTATGCATCTTTATGTGTTATGTGATTAATTTGTCTATAATCTACACACATCCTCATGATACCATCCCTCTTTCTGACCAGGACCAGGGGAGCTGCCCAAGGGCTACAGCTATCCCTTACTACCCCTGCCTTTTTCATATCATGCAACATTTCCTTGGCTTTTTGGTAATGTGCTGGTGGTACAGGTCTGTAACTCTCTTTAATGGGTGGATGGTTACCGGTGGGTATGTGATGTTGTACCCCTTTAACCCTTCCAAAATCAAGTGGGTGCTTACTAAACACCTGTTCATATTCCTGAACCACTCTGTAAACACTGTTTCTGATGGACAGGAGTGGCATCAGTCCCAACATGGAGCTGTTGACACCAATCCTCCAGCTGAGCTTCGGAGTCATTGTCCTCCACTGTATCTGGTGGTGTCAAGGATGCCACTGTGTGTATGGCATCATTATTTACAGTATACAATCTGGCAACAGTGGTGTATCGTGGCAATTTAACTTCCTCCTCCCCACAATTTAGGAGACGTACAGGTATCCTTCCATTGCATACATCAACTACTCCTCTAGCAGTTAAGAGTGTAGGTCTGTGCTCTGAGCTAATGGGCTCCACTACCGCCTGGTAGTTATGTCCCTTGAGACCTATTGCTGCCCTACACCTAATCAGCATCTCACTCATTGGGGGAATCACAATGGGTATCAGGTCTGTCACCCGTACATTACCAATCTCACCACCGGTTAGCTTTACCTGTTGCTGGTACAGGAGGGCTCGAATCTCTCTCTGGAGCACCTTCCTCTGCCCTGGTTTGGCAGTGTCAGCAATCTGTTGGAGTAAAAACAACACTTCTCCCAAACAGTTACCAACAATATTTGTACCAAGTATTATATACAAGTCTGTATCACCAGGGTTTGATTCTATGACAATTAGTCCTTGGTCCTTTAGTTCCACTCTCCCCACCTTCACTGTCACGCCCTTAACCCCTACTAGGTTAAGAGAAAGGCCGTTAGAGGCATACACAGAGAGGTTCGGGGCTGGCGGATGGAGTTCATCTATGGACCAGTACCTTTTGTAGAGGACATTAGGTATAATGGTTACCTGTGAGCCGGTGTCCAGTAACGCAGGTGTTGCTATGCCATCCAGCACGATGGACAGGAAAGGCCTTCCTCTTACGAACCTGTGGTACCAGCTTGATGGGCCTGGTTGATTTACTCCTGGGTGTCGTCCCTCGGCCCCACGGTTTGCCCGTTTAAAAGACAGTTCCGCGCGGTGTGGCCTGCCTTGTGGCAACGGTAGCAGATGAAGTCTCCTGGAGGGCGACGTTGGTCGTTGGTCCTCCCACGGGGTGGCGCTGTCCTCCTACGGAGTGGCGTTGTCCTCCTTCTTCTCCTCATCCAGGGGACATCCTCAGGACTGCCGGTGAGTAGGATCCTTCCTTCCGGCTCAGGCTCCGTCTGTAGCTGCATGGTGTTCAGGACAGTGGCCAGGGTTTTACTTAGCTGACGCACTTCAGAGCGCAGGCTGTCCAGCTCGCTAGGGGGCACTGTTTGCATCATTGTTTCAGCCATTAATGAAGGAGCAGTGGGTGCTGCGGGCACTGGGGTGGAGCTCCACCCTGGTAATGCTGGATAGCAGTCCCTGATGTTTCCAGGGGCTGAAGGCCCTTAATAGCCATTTCCTTCAGGGTGTCAAAGGTGGCATTTGGATGATCTAAGGCCCACCACCGTATGGTTCTGCTCTCCTCCTGGGACCTCAACCACCAGATGAATTGTTCTGTCAGCATTTTATTCTCATCTTGTATGCTGGCTGGACGAACCTGCTTCAGGGCTCGCAGGGCTTCCTGTAAGCGCCAGGCATAGTCCCGGATACTGTCCTCAGGGTTCTGGGTACAGTGGTAGAGCCTCATCCGGAGATCTGTCTCAGTGCGGTTTTAAAAGACAGTTTGCAGTCTCTTAAAGATAATGGATACTGATTCCTGGTCTGCGGCTGGCCAGGTTTCAACTTCCCGCTCTGCGGCACCAGTCAATTGTTCCAGCACAACAGCGGCTCTCTCCTTACCAGTCATTGAGTACATATCCAGTACACCGCATATCTTCCTTTTAAATCCATACAGCGTGTCTGGTTTGCCATCATACTGGGGAAACCATTTTGCGCCATGGATATATGGCAGGGCCATGGGTATCAATGGAGTCACGACCCCTTCTGGTGGGTCGGCCGCTCCGGCCTGAGCAGCGCTGGGAGCAAGTTGAGCATCAGGAGCGTTATCCGGTGCTCCGGCGTCTTGCTGGTCGTCGGCCATGGTTGCGCCCCCCTAGTGAACCGTAACCTACCTCCTGTTTCTTTAATCGGGTAGGCCGCAGCTCCGCAGACGACGGTCTCCTTCCAGGACCTGATGCTTCCTGGTGCTGCGTCAGAGCGCGAGGTGGGACTTGAGCTTCGCGGGCTTCCTGCAGTCACGCCTTTCCCATTCCCGCAGTTACGCCCCTCTTCTTCCCGCGCGGCGACTCAAAAATGGCGGACAATGGCGGGAAACAGCGGCAATTGGCGGGAAAACTTTACCACGGTATGCGACACAGTTCTTTAAGGCACACAGTACCCGGTGGCAACGGGCACAAAATCCTGTTTGTGACGCCAGAAGTTGTCGCGCCCCCAGGGCAATGGGGCACTCGGAGTCCGGGCCGATAGATGCTGGGGGAAAGGGATATGTTACAGTGGCTGGCTCGGTCCATTGGCCAGGGCGGTCAACCAAAAGGGGGGAAAGTTTATATGGGGTTTATAGTTTGATAGTGATGCCACCTGTGGTTTCTGGTAATTTGTACCAGCGCTGCTGCAGACCTCTGAGGCAGTTGATAAGGCAGCTGGGGTGGAACGGCTCCCCACAGGTGGAGCGGGCCTCAGGGCAGGGTAGAGTTTGATGGTGGATTTTGATGCTGGGACCTGTAGTGCAGGCGGAATGGCGCAGCAGGCGTTACTGACAGAGACAGGGGATTCGCTTCAATACCTTTACTGGTGCGGATGTCAGGTACGGTCCAGGGTACTCAGTAGGATGGGTGCACTTCAGGACTTCTCCCCAGTGAGCGAGTATAAGGCCTCCAGGTCCGTGTCTGCTCCAGGCCAGCCTGCAACTGGGCCTAGCTTATGTGTCGTGCTGTTCCTTCACCTGTTGCTTGGTAGTAGGACCTTCTGCTGGCAACCACTATCCCTGGTAACGCTGGGGCCTTTGTGGTTCCTGATCCTGTTAAGGGTTTAGCTTCAGGTCGGCCAGGGACTTGTAGTCCTCCTGGTGTGCCGGTGATCCCTACTGGGTATAAAAGACCCTGTAGGTGTGGACCCGGTGTCCGGTTTGTATATTCGGGGTGAGCCTATGATGCTCCTCTGCCCCCTCAACTCCTCTCTCCTCTCCTCCTCGCCGTCGGCCACACTTGGGGCCCTCAGAACACAGCAGCAGACGTGCTGCGTCTTCGCTGCTCTCAGTGTCAGCATGCTCTCAGACTCTCTGACTCTGTCTGACTGACTAACTTCCTGGCTCCACCCTCCATATATATATCCCTAACGGGCTCCCTCTGGTGGTATGAGGTGGAAGGGTGGAGGTGTTTGTATGTAATGAGGGCCTCTTGTGGAGAAGTCTGTCCATGCACCTTGGGTCCTGTGGTACCTGTGAACAGCAGGGTGCCACACATACAGAGTAGTATTTCAATATTTGCAGATGACACTAAACTCTGCAGGGTAATCAATACAGAGGAGGACAATTTTATATTACAGGAGGTTCTATGTAAACTAGAAGTTTGGGCTGATAAATGGCAAATGAGCTTTAATAGGGATAAATGTAAGGTAATGCACTTGGACAGAGGAAATAAAATGCATAATTATATGCTTAATTGTAAAACACTGGGCAAAACTGTAACTGAAAAAGACCTGGGTGTATTGGTGGACGACAAGCTCACGTTCAGTGGCCAGTGTCAGGCAGCTGCTGCAAAGGCAAATAAAATAATGGGATGCATTAAAAGAGGCATAGATGCTCATGAGGAGAACATAATTTTACCTCTATACAAGTCACTAGTGTGACCACACTTAGAATACAGTGTACAGTTCTGGTGTCCGGTGTATAAGAAAGATATAGCTGAACTAGAGCGGGTGCAGAGAAGAGCGACCAAGGTTATTAGAGGACTTGGGGATCTTCAATACCAAGACAGGTTATTACACTTGGGCTTATTTAGTTTGGAAAAAACAAGACTTAGGGGTGATCTTATTACTATGTACAAATATATGAGGGGACAGTACAAAGAACTTTCTACTGATCTTTTTAATCTGAGGCCTGTGACGGGGACAAGGGGGCATCTTCTACGTCTGGAGGAAAGAAGGTTTAGTCATAATCACAGACGCGGATTCTTTACTGTAAGAGCAGTGAGACTATGGAACTCTCTGCCACATGATGTTGTAATGAGTGATTCACTACTAAAATTTAAGAAGGGCCTGGATGCCTTTCTTGAAAAGTATAATATTACAGGTTATATATACTAGATTCCTTGATAGGGCGTTGATCCAGGGAACTAGTCTGATTGCCGTATGGAGTCAGGAAGGAATTTTTTTTCCCCAATGTGGAGCTTAGTGTTTGCCATATGGGATTTTTTTTGCCTTCCTCTGGATCAACATGTTAGGCTATGGGTTGAACTAGATGGAATTAGTCTTCCTTCAACCTTAAAAACTATGATACTATGTTATGTTACTATATAAGGCTAAATAAACCAGAGAAACCCAAAAAATATCCCTTTTAGCGTTTGTTCACACATGCTGTTGTGGCTTTTTTTCACCTTTTGCAAATGGGAGGGCCCTGACTTATACATTTTGTAGGTCCCTCTGTCATACAGCATTTTCAGTTCGCTATTCCCCAGCACTTTACAAGCACAGCTAGAACACACCAGTAGGTATGTTGATCTTTGGCCTGAGAGGCCTCAGGTGGCTCTGTAACATGCGTTTTGGAAGGACAGCTGTTACTTAGACATTTGGGCGGTCCCTCCATCATTGACACTCAGATAGTGGAATACATATGTGGCACCCCAGGGGTCTGGTTTTCCACAGTAATGTAATGTTATGTCTGAGAGCAGGTGGGAGGTCCTTTGGTCAGGGATCCTGTGCATGCCACACCTCCTGCCCAGTCTTGGGAGGGGAAGAACTTCCCCTGTATAAACCCGGGGCTGAGGCAGGGTGAGTCAGACAAGTGGAGTAGAGACAAGAAGCAGCATAGGAAACAGCAGAGTCACAAGGAGTCAGGGGCTGGCAGCTGCAGAGCTCGCCCTGACTAAGAAGACTTCTTTCCGGACCCGGAGTCCGAGGCTGTGGGGACTAACTCCTACCCAGCAGCAGAATCCGTCAGGCAGGGGATTTCAGGTCCTCTGGCCCAGAAGCCCGAAGGCACGGTCACACGCGTGGGACCAGCACCGCCATCGTGGAGCGGAAGCCATTAGAAGGCCCCGAGTCACCGGCCATACGGGTGAGCACCACACGGTACACTCAGGGACGTGGGCTACTTACATCAGCTTCTAGCAAGGTAGCCAGAAGAGTACAGTCAGTTTGGGAGGCCTACAACTACGCCTGGCCAGGGGAGATCCCATCTGCTCAAGGACTGACCAGGCCCCGTTCGCTAGCAAGTACTCCGGGAGGGTCTATCGTTGTTACCAGTAAAGACCCTGAACTACACCGTACCGTCTCTGAGTGGTTCCTGCTACCCCCATCATCCACGTCGGCTGCCCTGAGGCCATACCCCTCCCGTTGGGGGTTATACTATCACGCTGCATAATCCTACCATCGGCCTCAGCGGTCTGCCCCGCAGCAGCAGCTCCCTGGCTGCACTCAACGGGTGGCGTAGTCATCAACTATTTACTACTAATAGACTGCCGTCCAGTTTGACTCCCTGGGCACGGACCGGGTCACCGCCACGAGACTACAACCCTCCACGGATCCGGCTCCGGGTAAGTTCCCGCGTGCGCACCGCAGTGCGACACAGGCCCAGGGGCGCGTCACATATTCCATAGCAGTTTACAATGTGCCCATCGCAACATTGGACTTGACCCTCCTCCTCCACCATGTGATACTGCGGCCCAAAATTCAAATGTTCAGAGGGCCTGCAGTAGGCCGGAAAGCTGAGCTTTGTGAGAGCCCTCATGTGGCCCTGTAACATACATTTTGAAGTGCCTTCCTCTATAAATTTTGGAGGTGCCTCTTGTGTACATTTGAAAGTGCCCTCACTTATTCATATTGTAGGGCCCTCACTCAATTATTTAACTCATTTAAGGGCAGAGACTACAGAGAAAAAGGCCAAGAGACATGGAGTACTAGAAGGTAGCAGTGAGTGCGGCCTGCGATCCTCAGGTATGGCTGAACTCTGTGAAACGGAAAAATAAAGCTGCACCAGTCAAATGGATGACTAGCTCAAATATACTGTATCACTTGTGCAAGTCAATGGACAAAGGATATATGGCACCCCCCCTCAAGGATGGGTTGGAGAAGCTTCTCCAAATGGCTCACAGATTTTGATTGTCAATATTCCCCAGATTATATAGCAAGAGAAGACTTCTTGATACTGTACTACTTGGTCCAGTGCAGAATGTGCATCATATTTCCTAAAATTACTCCTGGGGGCTGTGTCATAGGTGCAGGAAGATTCCATGACAAGGGCCTCTCTTGACAAACATTATCTACAATGGAGTGCTGTAGTAGTTGTGGCCCTCAATTCAAGTTTTCAGAGTGCCATCAGTCGGTCATCAACAGTCAGTTTAAATTTCTATTGAATATGTATCCCTTATCTCAGCCACAATGTGGCACAAGCTAGGTATGTTTTTTTGCCAAATAGGGTGACTGACAGTACATTTCTATTGAATATGTATCCCCTATCTTAGTCACAATGTGGCACAAGCCAGGCATATTTTTTTGCCAAATAGGGTGACTGACAGTACACAGTGTGGCACAGCCTGTGACAAGGGCCTCCAATGACAAATATTAGTTTGGTAGGACCACTGTACATTCCAGATTTGTCCACTGCACAATGTGCATAGGGTTTGTAAAAATTAGCCCTATGGGCTGAGTCATGGTTGATACAGGAAGCCACCATCTCATCACAAATAGTAGTTAGGCTGGAGTAAGAATACTGTCCTGGTTTGTCCACTGCACAATGTGCATAGGGTTTGTAAAAATTAGCCCTATGGTCTGAGTCATGGTTGATGAAGGAAGGAAATGGGGGTGACATTAACAGCAGTAGCATGAATCTGCATTTTTGGCAAATTTAGGTTGGCTTGCTGTTATCTGGAGGGATTACAAACTGTGGAGATATCCAATCCTTGTTGAATTTAATCAGAGTAAGTCTGTCTGCATTTTCCGTGGAGAGGTGTGTGCGCCTATCAGTGATGATTGCCCCAGCGGAACTGAAAACACGCTCTGACACCACACTAGCAGCCTGGCAGGCCAGTACCTCCAATTCATATAAGGAGAGGTCGGGCCAAGTGTTCAGCTTAGACACCCAATAATTACATGGAACTGAAGCTTCAGAAAGGACGCACGTATGGTCACTTAAGTACCCCTTGACCATGTTCTGCAACTTAACCCTCCTTGGCATTGTTACAGGCACAGATAGCCCTTGGTGTTGTGCTGGTTTATTGAAAATCACCCAATTTGTGGGCATTTTTCCCCCCACCTCTGTTGGAGCTGGTGTTCGTTTCTCTCCCCAGTATCCCTTGGTGTTGAAAAGACCCCGTATCTCTTCCCCCAGCATTGTCTGAGGGTGATGTTTTCAGCAACTGATCTACAACGGCCCTCTTGAACGATTCCATTGTAAAACTTTTTAGTGACTCCAAAAGGAGAGAAGGAAATTTCTCCTTGTACCATGGATCAAGAAAGGTGGCCAACCAGTATAGGTTGTTGGATAAAATGTATATCACGCGAGGATCTTGCCACAGACACTTACACATGAACTGTGCCATGTGGGCCAAGCTGCAAAAAGGCAAATGTTCTGTGTCCCCAACAGTAGAAACAGTAACCATCCTCTCCTCAAGATGACTCTCCTCCTCCTCCATCTCCTCCTCTCCATCCCATCCAGGCTGGACAGACATGAAGCTTGGGGCGGGTGTCCCCTCTGTAGCATTATGAGTTCCCTCGGTAGCACAGAAAAACAAGTCCTCTCCCTCCTCATCCTCCTCATCTTCTTCATCATCACCCAATGTTGCCTCAGAATATTGGCTGGGCTGGGTAGTATCACCCATTGGGAAATCTGGCTCCATACCAACATGCTGGGCACTCATTCATCTTTGAGATTATGCAGTGATTGTTTCAAGAGACACAGCAGCGGGATGGTTATGCTGATTATAGCCTGATCACCGCTCATGAGATTGGTGCAGTACTCAAAGTACTCAAGAACCTCACAAATGTCAGCGATCCACACCCACTCGACAGTTGTTATGTGTGGTGGCTGACTCTCAGTCTGACGGGCATGTTGAAGCTGGTATTCAGCTACTGCCCTCTGCTGTTCACTAAACCTCGCCAACATATGATAGGTTGAGTTCCACCGTGTGGGCAGGTCGTAAATGAGTCGGTGACTTGGCAAATTCAAGCGCTTTTGCAGCGCTGTAAGAGCAGCAAAAGTGGTAGAGGAATGGCGAAAATGGGCACTAGAATGGCGCACCTTAGTAGGTGCGGCAAGTCACGGTGAGTTTTCAGAAATTTCTGAACAACTAGGTTCAGCACGTGAGCCATGCATGGCACATGTACCAGTTTGCCGACCTTTAAAGCCGCCACCAGGTTATAACCATTACCGCAGACGACCAGACCAAGTTGGAGGTACAGCGGGGAGAGCCACTGATCGGTCTGTTGTTTTAAAGCTTGCCACAGCTCTGCTGCAGTGTGTGCTTTCTGACCTAAACAGATCAGCTTCAGCAGAGCGTGTTGTCGCTTTGCCGATGCGCTTCTGCACAGGTCCCAGCTTGGCAATGATGGGGAGGGTAATTCAGCAGAGGATGAGGAGCAGGAGGAGGGGAGAGAGGAAGTTAAATATGATGAGGCGGAAACCCTGACAGAATTTGGGCCCGCTGTTCTTGGCGTGGGTAGGATATGTGATGTTCCAGTTTGCGCCTTTGTTCCACCCTCCACCAGGATCACCCAGTGTGCCATGACCAAAATGTATGGTCCCTGTCCACAACAACTTGTCCAGGTGTCTGTTGTTAGGCAGTTCTTCCCGGTTACGGCGTTGGTGAGAGCACGGTTCAGATTGTTTAACACATGCTTGTGCAAAGCAGGGATTGCACACCGGGCAAAATAGTGGTGGCTGGGAACACTGTATCATGGGGCAGCCACAGCCAAGAGATCACGGAAAGACAGTGTTCCCACAAACCTAAACGGCAATATCTCCACAGCTAGCAATTTGGCAATGTGTGAGTTTAGTATATGTGCCTGTGGGTGTGTGGCTGGGTATTTACGCTTTCTTTCCAAGCTCTCAGACAAAAACAATTGGATGCTTCGCTGGGACAAGGAAGTGGATGTGGTTGATGTTTGTTGTGTGTGAGCAACCACAGCTGGTGGACAGGAGATGTGAGCGGCTGCTTTCTGAACAGCAGATTCTGAAGGACATAGCCCAGGCAACATGACATTGGTTTGACCCGCAGATGCAGATTTGGTACCCTGGTGCTCTGCCTACCTACTGGGGTGCATGGCTGTCAGGTGGTTTTGCATACTGTTGGTGCTCAAGATGCCTTTGCCCTGGCCTCTGCTAAACTTGGTATGGAAGATGCTACAGACTACAATGTTTTTCTCTGAAGGACTTTCAGAAAAAAAATTCCACACAGCAGCTGAATGATCCCTTGCCCTAACATGGGGCACAGCGGGGGTGCTCTTGGGAACAGTTGACCCCGTTCTCACTCTGGGCAAACCACAACCCCTTGGTGCCTGTGTTGGTGCTACATATCCATCTTCCTCTGTGTTGCTGTCATGGCTATGCATGCCAACGGTCCAGGTGGGATTAGTGAACTCATCATCGACCACCTCGTCTTCCATCTCATCCTCCTTCCCAGTTGACATTGTAGGCTGACCTGATGGCAACTGTGTCTCATCATCATCAGCCTCCACCTCTGGAGACAGCAAATGACGTTCCTCCAAGTGGCTTTCTTCTGGCCGTAGGTCCTCAAATACTTGAGCATCAACGCACGCCACCTCCTCTTGTCCCTGTTCAATGATGCACAGTGATAGGCCAGATCCAACCAAAGGACACGTACCAAACAGATCCTTGGAGTGGCCAAGCTTGGGGTCATATGTCTCCTGTGACTGATAATGGCGGGAGGAAGGAGAACCAGCTTCAGGATTGGATGGGCCAGCCTTCTCTGTATCCACAATAGACTGTGTGGTCGTGGAAGATTTGTTGCTGCTTGACAAATGCGTAGAGGCCTTGTCTGCTATCCAAGACAGAATCTGCTCTCGCTCTTCTGGCTTCCACACACGTTAACGTTCCAGACCAGGAAATTTTTCCAGGAACATAGAGGATGCATGAAGCTTCTTCTGACCTGACAAACACTGAGTGCCTTCTTGCGCACCACTGACAACACGACGTCCATGTCCACGTCCACGTCCCTTAACAACAGGCTTTTTTGGCATTTTGGGTTTTCTTGACAGATTTTCAGATGTTGATGGTACAAACCAAGCTAGCTTTCACAGCCAAAATAGTGGGTAAAATGGCCTGGTGCGTGGTTGGTAGCAGGCAGTAGGAAATGTTTGGACTACTGCTTTGCGTAGTGCACTAAACGCCTTTTTAAGTGGACTAATGTGGACAGAAGGCAGGCTGTCACCCCAAAAACAGTGGGGAAAATGGGCTGGTGCATGCTTTGTTGCAGCCAGTAGGAAATATTTGGACTACTGCTTTGTGTAGGGCACTAAACGCCTTTTTAAGTGAACTAATGTGGACAGAAGGCAGGCTGTCACCCCAAAAACAGCAGGGAATATCGGCTGGTGCGTGGTTGGTAGCAGGCAGTAGGAAATGTTTGGACTATTGCTTTGCGTAGTGAACTAAACGCCTTTCTAAGTGGACTAATGTGGACAGAAGGCAGGCTGTCACCCACAAAAAAGCAGGGAAAATGGGCTGGTGAGTGCTTTGTAGCAGGCAGTAGGAAATGTTTGGATTATTGCTTTGCGTAGTGCACTAAACGCCTTTTTAAGTGGACTAATGTGGAGAGAAGGCAGACTGTCACCCCAAAAACAGCGGGGAAATGGGCTGGTGCATGCTTGGTAGCAGGCAGTAGGAAATGTTTGGACTACTGCTTTGTGTAGGGCACTAAACGCCTTTTTAAGTGGACTAATGTGGACAGCAGTTGCCAGGCTCTGACCCCTAAAACAGCGGGGAAAATAGACCGGTGCTTTTAAAAAAAAAAGGCAGCACAAAATGCTACTACTCTGTGTGCTGGAAAAATATTGCTTTGCCTCTGACAAGAGCTGTTTTAAGATGGACACTGGAAGAACACTTTAACCTCTCCCTACCTAATACACAATCTCTCCCTCCCTGTACTCTGACTTTGTTGTGTGTCTTCAGCTCTGAAAAGAGCTATTTTTTGGTGGTATTATGGAGCTAGTGAGCGGCTCCTTTAAACTGTCCCTGCTGGAGTATCTCTCCCTCCCAAACCCTACACTGAACTAGTGTACACTGCAGGTAGCCCTTAAAAGGGATTTTGTTTTATCAAGAGGCCTAAACACTCTCCTTAGCAGCTCAGCGATTTCTCCCTATGCTTTTAGAACGCAGGTTCCGGACGCAATGTGAACAAAATGGCGGCGGCAGGGCTTAAATAGACTCTATGACGCTGAGCGGCCAGCCAATTACAGTAATGCCACAACCAAGATGTCTGCGGCATTACTGTGATTGGTTAAGAAGCTCAGCATGTTTAGTGGCTGCAAAAGAGGCGCTAAAACTGCAGGGCAGGAAATCCAAATATAGCGAGGCGAGTACACAAATACTCGCAATATAACGAGTAACCTGAATACCGTACTATCAGTGCAAATAGCGAATAGTAACGAATACACTCGCTCATCACTAGTCTAGATCTCATCATCCCCCGCATCATCTTCCAACCACTCCTCACACCTGCTCTCCTTGCTAGTCTGCACACTGCATAAAGACGCAGCAGTGTTTAGTCATCATCAGAGATGTGCTGCGTTGGTCTGCTGACCAAGTGCACTAACCAATTTTTTATACTCTGCACCCGTGTGTGTGGGAGTAGTGTGCATAAAAACAAATTGCTCCACTCTGCACCCGTGTCTGTGGGAGTAGTGTGCGTAAAAATAATTTTTTCTACTCTGCCAATGTGTCTGTGGGAGTAGTGTGCCTTTAAGACTCTTTTTTTTACTCTGGACACGCATGTGTGAGACTACTCTGCGTAAAAACAAATTTTTCTAGTCTGAACCGTGTCTGTGGAAGTACTGTGTGTAAAATCAAATTTTAAATAATCTACACCCCTGTCTGTGAGTAGTGTGCGTTATTTTTTTAAATAATCAGCACCAGTGTCTGTGGGAGCAATGTGCTTTAAAACACATTTTTCTACTCTGTGACCGTTTCTGTGGGTATACTGTGTGTAAAAGCAAATTGTTCTACTGTGCACCCCTGTCTGTGGGAGTAGTATGCATACATTTATTTTTAAATAATCTGCACCTGTGTCTGTGGGAGTAGTGTGCATAGTTTTTTTTTAAATAATCTGCACCAGTTTCTGTGGAAGCAATGTGCGTAAAAACAAATTTTTCTACTCCGCAACCATGTCTGTGGGAATACTGTGCATAAAAAAAATTGTTCTACTCTGCAAACGTGTCTTTGGGAGTAGTGTGCCTTTTAGACACTTTTTTTTACTCTGCACCCGTGTGTGAGAGACTATTGTGCGTCAAAACAATTTTTTTTAGTCTGTACCAGTGTCTGTGGGATACTGTGCTTAAAAACAATTTTTTCTGCTCTGCACCCATGTCTGTGGGAGTACTGTGCATAAAAACAAATTCTTCTACTCTTTTTCACCCTTGTCTGTTATAGTACTGTGTGCCAATGGGTGGGGTTTGAGATGCGCTTCTTGTAAGCGTGAGTTAAATAACGCTGTCAGAGATTAACATGTTAAATGCTGTGGTCAATCTCTGACACCGTTATTTAACTATTGCGATTCCACCCATGGCAGTTAGGTGCACATGACAGCTGGTCAAATCAGCTGTCATGTTCAGGGAAAGATGCAGGCTCAGCACCGGAGCCCGCATAAAAGGGGGGGACACTACCTATACGTCATAGGTCGTGAAGTCGTTAATAATTTGCGCCTGTGTGTCTGAGAGTATTGTGCGTAAAAACAAATTTTTCTACTCTTAAGCACCCGTGTCTGTGATAGTACTGTTCGTGATTTTTTTTTTCTAATCTGCAACTGTGTCTGTGGGGGTAATGTGCGTAAAAACAAATTTTTCAACTCTTATGCACCCGTGTCTGTGATAGTACTATGTGACTCGCCCCCTGGGCTGTGGGGCACCCGGAACCGGGCTTCTATGCGATGCTGGGGGTAGTAGTGGCAACCCGATCCCGTTGCTCAGGGTGGTCAGACCAAATGCTGTGGCAGTCTATTTGTATTGTTATGGATGTCCGACTACGCCACCCGTGGATTGCGGCCAGGGATGACCGCCGCTGCAAGGCAGACCGCTGAGGCTGATGTTGGTATGCAGCACAGGGATAGGATAACTCCCCACGGGAAGAGTGTAGCCTCAGGGCAGTGTAATAGGATGCTGGGGGTGATGGTGCAGGTCACAATAATAAGGGTTCAGAGTCTGCTTCAAACAGTCCAGGGTCTTTATTTTAGGTAGTACTAGTGACCCAACAGGAGTACAGGGTAGGAATGGGCCTGGGTGTCTGCGAGCATTCGGGTGAGCCCCACTGGTCAGGGTGAGTGGGTAGGCCTACCGTTCTCTCTCTGCCCTTGCTGACTATCCCCCTTTTCGTGGTGTGATAGCTCACGTCCCTGAGCTGGCCGTGTACTACGCCTGTATGGCTTTCGACTCGGGCCTTAGGTACTTGTTGCTTCACCGTGCTGTACCGGTCCCTCTGTGTGGCAGAGCCTCCAGGCTTCTCAGGCCAAGGGACCTGAAATCCCTCGCGGGTTGGTTATCTGCTGCCGGGCTTGCAACCCTGACAGCCTCGGACCCCAGTGTCCGGTTGTGTAGTTCTCTCTCAGCCAGGACCGGCTCTCGTCGCCTCTGTCCCTGTCTTGCTGTTCCTCCTCTGCCTCCCGGACTCCTCAGCTGCTGCTGACCTGTCCCTTTCCTCTGGGAACCCTTCTGGATGCTTCAGAAGTGGGTCCTGGTCTCTCTAACCCTGCCCTCAGTTCCAGCTTTTATAGGGGCAGCCTGCTCCCCCTACTGGCCTGGGACAGGAGGTGCTGCATGCTAATGGTCCCTGACCAGGGAACCTCCCTCCTGCTCTCAGACACAGCCTTTGATATTTGTGGCATCCAGGCCTGGGGTGACACATTCCCCCCTAGTAAATTTTAGTACTCTGGGACTAAACAAGAAACACAAATACAGGGTATAAATGCATGACCATAAACACAACAGGGAAGGAAATAACAAACAACACCACATATTGAGTTCTTTAGGTCACAGTGTGGTCTGTGACTGGGTGTCCATTTCACCAACAATAGAAGAGGGTCACAGTATGGTCCGTGACCGAGTGTCCATTTCACCCAATAAGGCGAAGTTTTTTAGCGACGTGGGGACCTGTCTCTATAAACTCCAAGTTCCTGGCATTGGGCGTGGCGACAAGGCTGAGCTACCTACTTTGGGCCACAAGGGGGCCACGCCGGACAGGTTTTCATTCTGTGGCCAACTTCACAAGAGGGCACCAGGTGCAACTATCTACATAGTAGTTCCGGTTATTCACTGTCCATAACCTGTCAGTCCATTGCATCAAGGAAAACTGGAGAAACATTATTAATAACCAGGGTACAAGCAAAACACATTAAATATATACACTGTGCATTTAGATCTTCCAGCGAGCTGGTATTTGACCCCTAGGGCTCCGGGTTGACCTCCGTAACCCACTGTCTGGTGGTGGTCTAACCTGGCTTTCCCCACTAGTATTTAGGGTATTGCTACTAGCTGGGTTTACAGGAAGGGCAGGCAGCTGTCTGCGGGTTCTTTGGCTTACCGCAGGCATGGCAGGCTCACTGTCAGCAGAGGGTTGACTCTCCTGGGCTGCTGGCAAGGGTTCTTCTGCCTCTGGGGCTGCTTGTTCTTCTTGTTCTTCCTGCTCTCCTGTAGGCTCCTGCTGAGTAGTCTGAAGGAAGTGTAGGATGGGTACCACTATGGCATCGTTTATCCGAGTCCAGGTCCGAGGGAACTCTCCGAGAACTGTGCTGATCATTTCTTCCTTGTCCTCTGCGGGTTCAAGGTCATCTTGATCTTCACTTGGACTCTGCAGTTGCTCGGGGCACCGTTTTAGGTGGTCTCTGGAGACGGTGCTAGTGGTTTCTCCTCCATCCTTAGTAATCACACATACCTTTGGGTTGTTGTGGTCGGACTGCAGTACTGTGTACGGGTCTCTCTCCCACTGGTCGTCCAGCTTGTGAAGCCTTCTCTTCCGCTTCAGGACCTGCTCACCAGGTTCCAGGGGACCAGCAGGGGCGTGTTGGTTGAAGAGCCTCTCTTGCTTTTCTCTCGCTTGAGCCAGACTCCTCTCCACACTCTCCTGTACCTTCTTGTACTGTAGCCGCCATTCCGTATCCCAGTCCGCGTCTGAGGAGGTGTCCTCGGGTGTCAGGACTCCCATCTCCAGGTCTACCGGCAGCTTACCTGGTCTTGCTCGCATCAGGTAAGCCGGGGTGCAATTTGTAGCATTCACCGGGATATGGTTGTACAAGTCAATCAGGTCTGGCAGCTTCTCCGGCCACAGGCTGCGTTCTTCCAGGGGCAACGTCTTGAGGAGATTAATGATGATATTGTTCATTTTCTCACACAGCCCGTTGGTTTGCGGGTGGTAAGGTGTTGTCCGAATTTTCCTACAGCCGTAGAGATTGCAGAACTCCTGGAATACTTCAGCCTCAAATGCTGGACCTTGATCCGTCAAGACCTGTTCCGGATACCCATGTGGACGGCAGAAGTGTTGCTGGAAGGCTCTGGCCGCTGTTTGGGCTGTCAGGTCTTTAACAGGAACCACCACCAGGAACCGGGAGTAATGGTCCACAATTGTCAGGACATAGACGTAGCCCAACCGGCTTGGAGCTAATTTCACATGGTCCAGAGCTACCAGCTCAAGAGGCCACATAGCACACAGAAACTAGAGCTAAATAAACTCAAGCTCAAGGAATTAAATATATATTTTTATTAAGGCAATTTAAAAAAGTATCATAGTATAAAAACAATATTAAAAAACAGAACCTTCCACTTCCAATTGCTGAGACCTTAGGTATAAATAACCCACATATGTAACAATAGAAAGTACCCTAAAGAGAGCGGCCCGTATAATGAATATATTTGATAATGGGCTTCAGACCAATTTGGTAAATATAAGAATAATTCTTATCAAAATATTATGAAGGGTAGCTACAATTATAAAAAGCCATAAATAACAAGTAATATAAATGTCAATACAGACCCATTTGATAGAACTATATCCAAGTTGTAAGATACGGTCAGATAATTAGCCACAATAGTATATCAACAAACAATATATCAGAGCATAGTGCAGGGCCCGCTAAAGGGATAATACTTACAAGTAAACAGGTATTCAGCATAGGAGTCACCCCGACGACGACGTTTCGCCGATGCTTCCTCAATGGGGGCGTGTATTGTGCGTGCATAATGTCCGGTTTTATATGTACTCACGAATAGTCAGCTGTTTGGGGTCACCTGGATATGCAGAGTTAATTGGCGCATGCGTGGGTACCTGGATCTTCCGTTTGGAGTAAGTGACTTCCGCGGTCAAGCATCTGACATGCATACAGTGGAACGCATGACGCGTCTATTGCGCATGACCGGAAGTCAAACGAGTCCGTTCCCGCGCATGCGTACTTTCTGTTTCAGGATCCCCATATAGCGGGAGCGGAGTGTAGAGGGGGCGGAGAAAGAGGTAGAAGTGGAATTAGAAGGGGATGGAGGAAAAGATGGCGCTGAGAGACAAACTCACCCCCTCCCATCGGAATTCCTATGGCGTTACTAAGGTCAAAAGATACCTGGATGAACAAATTACAGTGTGCCGAGTTATCAGAAAAGAGCAATAAATTTTACTAATCCCACCTAGAAGGAGAATACTATATAACCCCATGTCTACGTAATAAAGTATGCCATTTGCATGGTTCAGTCTCTGAGTGAAGTTTTCCAACCAGATTAGCAGATTTGGTTAATTAGCTTCTCTGCATGCAGACCGAGGTTATAGCAAAAGGAATATTAAGGCAGGATACAACAAAGCAAGGCATACCAGTAGGGAACAGCTACTATACGGCAATAGAGATAGGAATGGCAGCACCAAAGATGTAGTCAGATTCATATCTGACTACAATGTCCAATGGCCGGAGCTGAATGAAATTTTGATTAAACATTGGGGAATTTTGTTAAGTGACCCCATTCTACAAAAAATCTTGCCGCCTAAACCCACTCTAGTTGCAACACGATCTAAGAATCTTAAAGATTCCCTAGTACACAGCCACTATGAAAATCAGTCTGTACAAATACTGGATAAAAAAGAAATTTGGCTTCAGGAAATGCGAAAAATGTAAGGCATGTAAGAACATGACCAACAGCAAAGACTTTTGCAATTATAACAACAGTAGGGTCTATGAAATAAGAAAAAACCTTTCTTGCAACTCTAAAGGCGTAATTTATTACGCCTTATGTCCCTGTAACAAAATCTATGTTGGCCTGACCACCCGTGAACTGAAGATCAGAACGAGGGAGCATGTGTTGGATATTGAAAAATCCATTTATATAGATGAGGTGTCTGGTTTGCGAACCCTACTGAGACATTTTAAAATCCATCACAATAGTGACCCGAAAGGCTTGAAAATAAGAGGGATTGATCAGGTTGATATGGGAGTTAGGGGTGGTGACCTAGGTCAAGCCCTGGTGAAACTAGAAAGCAAATGGATCTTTAGACTTGGTTCAATATCTCCCCAGGGCCTAAACGAACAGTTTGGGTTTTCGGCTTTTTTGTAATGGGGGGGCCTGCATATTAAAAATGATTATGACAGTTCGTTCTGAACCCTGGGTTAATTCTATATACTTCCCTGAACTTCTACTTGCTTTTTCTCGATATATTTGGTTGGGTCCCTTTTCCCTCTTTTTCTATTCCTGACTGGGTACCCTGCATTAGTCCGTTTTTTAATTGATTTTAATTGTTTTTAACACTACTTGTTTCTATGTCTAGTACTTACCGGCTGTTTCGGATTGAAGGGATGATGCTTTGGAGCGATCTTGGTGGCCCGTTCCTGGTGGGAAATCTATGGGAGTCTGTTGTGGGTCCCTTCATGTTCAAAGAGGCTGACTCTATGAAGAGAGAAAAAGAGTAAAACAAAATCAAGAAAAGTAAAGGAGAAAAGACTGTATCTATTTTTTGAATTTTTAAATGATGTTACTTCCTTGTGTATCTGAATTTCTGTGGACTTTATGAACAGACAGTCCTTTATTTTGGCTGGTAGATAATAATTTTTGATTTATTGTGTTTAACAATACACCATATTTAATGTACAGATCGACCTTTATATGTATAGAGCACACTCTTAGATTTAGGCTTTACATGCCATTTATTCTTACTGTACACTTCATAACAAACAGAGTTCTTTCTATGATACTATGTTTTCACTCAGCCCTATGCACATCACCATAAATTTTAATTTCTATTTGCACTTTACAATACACCATATTTAATATACTGGTCGGCCTTTATATGTATAGAACACATTTTCAGATTTATGCTCTACATGCTATTTATTTCAATGTGCACTAAATAATAAACATAGTTTTTTATGATACTATGTATTCACATAGTTCCATGCACATCACCATAGGTTTAAATTTTAATTTGTATGATAGTCTAGGGTGACTCATCATCTATACACTTTCCTTATTCACTAGTCTTTAACACTTAACTCTTTTCACTTCTTTTACAAATCTGTTATTGACACAGGGATATTTTCTTCCGGACTCTATGTGTCCCTAAAGGGTTTAATTCTTTGTTCCGGCCCTATGTAGAATTCATAATACATATTTAATACTTGCTATGCCCGCAAAGAGTCCTATGTGGGATCCTTACTGCATATTCAATAGTTGGTACCATCACAATACATTAACTTTTCCTCCATCCCCTTCTAATTCCGCTTCTACTATATGGGGATCACCGCAATACATTACCTCTTTCTCCGCCCCCTCTACACTCCGCTCCCGCTATATGGGGATCCTGAAACAGAAAGTGCGCATGCGCGGGAACATACTCGTTTGACTTCCGGTCATGCGCAATAGACGCGTCATGCGTTCCACTGTATGCGTGTCAGATGCTTGACCGCGGAAGTCACTTACTGCAAACGGAAGGTCCAGGTACCCACGCATGCGCCAATTAACTCTGCATATCCAGGTGACCCCAAACAGCTGACTATTCGTGAGCACATATAAAACCGGACATTATACACGCACAATACACGCCCCCATTGAGGAAGCATCGGCGAAACGGCGTCGTCGGGGTGACTCCTATGCTGAATACCTATTTACTTGTAAGTACTATCCCTTTAACGGGCCCTGCACTATGCTCTGATATATTGTTTGTTGATATACTATTGTGGCTAATTATCTGAC
Source organism: Phyllobates terribilis (assembly GCF_046119375.1). Lineage (NCBI taxonomy): Eukaryota > Metazoa > Chordata > Amphibia > Anura > Dendrobatidae > Phyllobates > Phyllobates terribilis. Next base: position 643,738,583 of record NW_027362762.1, read on the forward strand.
TGTATCTTACAACTTGGATATAGTTCTATCAAATGGGTCTGTATTGACATTTATATTACTTGTTATTTATGGCTTTTTATAATTGTAGCTACCTTTCATAATATTTTGATAAGAATTATTCTTATATTTACCAAATTGGTCTGAAGCCCATTATCAAATATATTCATTATACGGGCCGCTCTCTTTAGGGTACTTTCTATTGTTACATATGTGGGTTATTTATACCTAAGGTCTCAGCAATTGGAAGTGGAATGTTCTGTTTTTTAATATTGTTTTTATACTATGATACTTTTTTAAATTGTCTTAATAAAAATATATTTTTTAATATGTATCTTCTGTAATGCACACGCCCGGGCTGAGTGGCGTGTGCGTGTATATGTAGTGATTCCACTGGACCGTGCCGGAGAGTGAATGCCTGGAGGGGCGTAACTACGTATCCACCCGATCTGACCAGGGTCGCACGACGGCATACGACGCCAGTGCACCAAGGAGGAACCGAGCAGAGGGACCAGGTGCTACTCCAGGACAGACCCCGGACACGGCTATTGACCCACACAGGGGAATACAGGAACAGGCAGGTTAGGCTGGCACACAGACTGCTGGGTATAGGCAGACACGGCTGGTATGCAGACTGGCGGATGCTGGTAAGCACGACTGGTATGCAGGCAGGGAGGTACTGGCAGGTACGACAGGTTGGAGCACCGAGTGGATAGGACCCAGTACAGACTGGGACTCAGGAACAGAACCGCAGATGCGGTGGACAAACAGCAGAGTGAGGCTGCCCAGAGCGGCGAGCAAGAGCAGAACAAGACGAGACCGCCTGGAGCGGTGAGCGAGAGAAGAGCAGGACAAGGCCGTCTGGAACGGTGAGCGAGAGAGGAGCAGGACGAGACTGACGAAGCAGCGAGCAAAGGGTCAGAGCAGAGCGAGACTGCCGGAGCAGCGAGCAAAGGGTCAGAGCAGAGAGAGACTGCCGGAGCAGCGAGCAAAGGGTCAGAGAAGAGCGAGACTGCCGGAGCAGCGAGCAAAGGGTCAGAGCAGAGCAAGACTGCCGGAGCAGCGAGCAAAGGGTCAGAGCAGAGCGAGACTGGCGGAGCAGCGAGCAAAGGGTCAGAGCAGAGAGAGACTGCCAGAGCAGCGAGCAAAGGGTCAGAGCAGAGCGAGACTGCCGAAGCAGCGAGCAAAGGGTCAGAGCAGAGCGAGACTGCCGGAGCAGCGAGCAAAAGGTCAGAGCAGAGCGAGACTGCCGGAGCAGCGAGCAAAGGGTCAGAGCAGAGCGAGACTGCCGGAGCAGCGAGCAAAGGGTAAGAGCAGAGCGAGACTGCCGGAGCAGCGAGCAAAGGGTCAGAGCAGAGCGAGACTGCCGGAGCAGCGAGCAAAGGGTCAGAGCAGAGCGAGACTGCCGGAGCAGCGAGCAAAGGGTCAGAGCAGAGCGAGACTGCCAGAGCAGCGAGCAAAGGGTCAGAGCAGAGCGAGACTGCCGGAGCAGCGAGCAAAGGGTCAGAGCAGAGCGAGACTGCCGGAGCAGCGAGCAAAGGGTCAGAGCAGAGCGGAAACCGCAGGAGCAGTGAGCAAGGCAGAGCAGGAAAGAACCGCTGGAGCGGTGAGCAAGGCAGAGCAGAGGGGACAGGGCTCTGTTCACACGGAACAGACTGGAAGGGAGAGGCAGAACCAGGTACACACAGGATACTTGCAATGAAGTAGCGAGTGGACTCTAAACTCACAAACGGGAGTACAGGGACAACGAGTAGGAGTTAGGTACGGGATCAGATTCTGCAGGAAAAGGGAAGGTACGGACATAGAGAAAAACAGGTAACAGGCTAGGAGAGAATTCAGACAAGAACAGACACAGCAGCAAGATACAGGAACGGGTCTAGGTATGCGGCCCCTAGGAGGCGGAAAGAACAGGCTAGGAGCGTGTTCACACTGGCCTGGAAATACAGCCTCCAGGATAGGCAGAAGACAACAGGCTAGAAGATAGTTCAGACAGGACACAGTTCAGACATGGGAACTGATACCGCAAGGCAGGAAGCATAGACAGGACCTGGCACATCAGTGACAGGAAGCCAACTGACAGAACACAATGCTCAGGCAAGGATTCCAGAAAAGAGCTGGGTTAAATACCAGGTGACAGACAGCAATAGGCTGGGGACGCACAAGGGGTGTGCCCGCAGCAGCTACAGGAAGCAGGAAGTGATCGGGCGCCGCCCTTAAGCAGAAGAAACAGAGGCAAGCAGACAGCATGGAGGAAAGCCAGAGTGATAGTCTGGACTGGAAATCAAGTGCGCGCTCTTGCACAGTGGGAGATGTACCACTATGCAAGGACGCCGCCAGGTATGTTACATCTTCCTTGAGCTTGAGTTTATTTAGCTCTAGTTTCTGTGTGCTATGTATTTAATTTTGGAAGTATTATTGCTGACCTATGTGCTATATACAGCTCAAGAGGCTGCCTGGTGATGATGGGCCTCAAGGGTGTCTGCTGGCTGGTACGGTCCTTCCTTCTGAGGTGACATGGGCTGCAGTCCCTGCTCCACTTCTCTATGGCCCTTCTCATACCGACACAGTAGAACCGCTCTCTCAGTAGGAACTCCAGTTTCTTCCACCCGAAGTGTCCCGCTCTGTCATGGTAGGCCTCCAGGACCATTGCTGCATCTCGCCTTGGGACCACTACCTGCCAGGTCAGCTCGTGCGTCCGGTGGTTGACAAGCCTTCTGCACAGCTTACCCTCGTACAGGAATAGCCTGCTTTTCTCCTTCCATATCTGCTTGGCTTCCTCTGGAGCATCCGGGCCAGGGCTAGCATCTGCCTGGGTTAACAGGTATTTCACCAGACGAATTGCAGGGTCACTATCTTGCGTTTCAGCCCAGCCGTGGTGGGGTAAGGGGTTGAACATGACGGTGGTTAGGTCATTGTCTCTTACCCGGTGAGAATACTGAGTGGCCCCATACCAGTGGAACGCAGGGAGCTCTACTTCCTCCAGCTCTTCCGAGTCGTCTTCTCCTTCAGGTAGGTGGGGCATTCTTGATAGGGCGTTTGCGTTGGCATTGGTCCTGCTTGCCCGGTATTTGATTGTGAAGTCATAATTTGATAACCGGGCCATCCACCGCTGTTCTAGGGCACCTTGTCTTGCATTGTCCAGGTGTGTCAGCGGGTTGTTGTCCGTGTACACAGTGAACTTTGCGGAGGCCAGGTAATGCTTAAACCGCTCTGTGACGGCCCACACCACTGCCAAGAATTCTAGCTTGAAGGAGCTGTAATTCTCCGGGTTTCTTTCAGTGGGCCTCAGCTTCCGGCTGGCGTACACGATCACCCTTTCTCGGCCCTGTCGGTTCTGTGACAGTACGGCTCCCAGCCCCATATTGCTGGCATCTGTGTGGAGGATGAAAAGCTGGCCATAATCGGGGTAGGCCAGGATCTCATCCCCCGTGAGGGCCATCTTCAACTGGCGGAAGGACTCCTCTTCCGGCTTGTCCCACTTGAAGGGTGGCTTTTGGCTTCTGGTCTTAGACTGACCTTTCAGGAGGTCCTGCATTGGAGCCGCCATCTTTGTGAACCCGGGGATGAACCTTCGGTAGTAGCCTACCAACCCGAGGAACTGCCTCACTTCTTTGATGTTTGAGGGGCTTGGCCAGCTCTTAATTACTGTGACCTTGTCGGGGTCGGGGGCTACTCCTTCTGCACTCACCACGTGTCCTAGGTACTGGACCTTCGGTTTCAACAGGTGACACTTTGAGGGTTTCACCTTCAGGCCATAGCCTGCCAGGGCTTCGAACACCTCGGCCAGGTGCTTTAGATGGTCGTCGTAAGTCTTTGAATAGACAATCACGTCGTCCAGGTAAAGTAGGACCGTCTCAAAGTTTCGGTGCTCTAGACAGCATTCCATCAGCCTCTGGAAAGTCCCTGGTGCGTTGCAGAGCCCGAAGGGCATACAGTTGAATTCGCTCAATCCCATCGGGGTGGTGAAGGCGGTCTTCTCCTTGTCAGCCTCTGCCACAGGAACCTGCCAGTACCCGCTAGTAAGGTCCAAAGTAGAGAAGAAATTAGCTGATTTTAGAGCTGCTAAAGACTCCTCTATCCTAGGTAACGGGTATGCGTCTTTATGGGTGATACGATTGATTTGTCTATAGTCCACGCACATTCTCAGGGTACCGTCTTTTTTTTTTTACCAAAACTAAGGGAGCTGCCCAGGGGCTACAGCTATCTCTAATGACCCCAGCTTCCTTCATTTCTCTCAGCATGCCCTTTGCGTTCTGATAATTTGCAGGGGGTACAGGTCTGTGTCTCTCTTTTATTGGTGGGTGGCTCCCCGTGGGGATGTGGTGTTCTACCCCTTTCACTCTGCCGAAGTCTAGCGGGTGCTTACTAAAGATTCTCTCGTACTCCTGAACGACCCGGTAGACTCCTTGTTTTTGATGGGAGGGAGTGGAGTCAGCACCCACGTGGAGCTTCTGGCACCAGTCCTCCTTGTGTTTCTGGGAGCCATTATCCTCCACCGGTGGAGATGGAGGCAAGGGTTCCACGACCCTGATAGCATTGTGCTCGACGGCAAACAATTTGGCTAGTGTAGCGTACTGGGGCAAGTGTACTTCCCTTTCCCCGATGATTAAGATCCGGACGGGCACCCTTCCATGGCGGACATCAACCCCCCCCGGGCTGTCAAAATGGTTGGTGGGCCTGCTGTCTGAGTACACGGGTTCTACCATGGCTTGGTAGTCTCTCCCTCTTAACCCGATTGCAGCCCGACACCAGATCATCATTTTGCTTTTGGGAGGCATGGCAATGGGGAACGGGTCGCTCATCCTCACGCTACCGATCTCACCACCAGACAGTTCTGCCTGTTGCCGTCTCATCAGGGCTCTTATCTCTTTCTGGAGGACCCTCTGTTGGCTGGAGCTCGCATTCATCGCCACCTGCTGCAAAATCACAATTACTTCTGAAAGACAGTTTTCAATCACATTAGTACCCAAGGTTATTTTAAGGTGACTTTCACGACGGTCAATGTCCACAATGATCACTCCCTGTGCCGGCAGTTCAACCTTACCAATCTTGATGGTCATCTCTCTGAACCCCACCTGTGGCACGGGTTGGCCATTGCTGGTGATGATGCTTAAGTCATCGTTTGGATAGCGGGTTATGTCAGCGTCACTCCAGTACCGCTTGAAAAGTACGTAGGGGATGGTAGTCACTTGAGACCCGGTGTCCAGCAGTGCACTCATGGGGATACCATCCAGCACTACGGGTAAGACCGGGCGTCCCCCCACGTACTTATCACGCCAATTAGACGGGCCTGATGACCTTATGCCTGGGGGTTGGCCCTCTGTCCCAGGTCGGACCCATTTAAAGTACTTTACCTGGCTATGTGTCCTTGCTGGCTGCAATGGTGGCAAATCGGCTGTCCATCCTCGGTGTAACTGTCGGCGGGCCTCCCTCTGAACGACGGGATCCTCCTCTGTCGACGCCACGGGACATCCTCCGGACTGGAAGCCAGCTTGATTGGTCTTGATGGTTCCATCTGCAACGACTGTACGGTCCTGGTCAATGCAGCCACACTCTTGGTTAATTCTTGGACCTGATGGTGCAGGTTGGCAGGCTGGGATGGATTTAGGGCCTGCGCATCAGCCCCCACAAGGTCTGCGGGGTAGGGCGCCGCCTCCTGGTGGTAAGTGATGGCAGGGCGCCGGGAAACTACAGCGCCACCTGGTGCGGGTTCTCGGAGCACCCGGATGGCCCTATCTTTGAACTGCGCAAAAGTCAAATCGGGGTTCTGTTGGGCCATGAGGCGCAGCTGGGTTCTGTGGGCGCTGGACAGCAGACCTTCTATAAACTGGTCAGTCAACAGTTTATCGGTGTCCTGCACGCTGCCAGGGTGAGCTTGTTTAATTGCTCCCAGAGCTTCTTGCAGGTTCAAGACATAGTCTCTGATACTATCTTGGGCTCGCTGCTTACAGCCATAGAACCGCATTTTGATTTCTGCTGAGGTACGGGTATCAAAGGTACTCCGCAGTCGGGTCAGAATGTCCTTTACAGTCCTTTTCTCCTCATCTGACCATGATTTCGGTTAGCTGCCCCGTCAGAATGCTCACTTTCTGTTCTTCTGTCAGGGGATAAACTTTAAATAAACTGTGCAGTCTTTCCTTAAAGTCAGTTAATGTATGGGATTCCCCTGAGTATTGGGGCAGCCAGGCTGCTCCGGGGATGTAGGGCATGGAGAACGGCATCACCGCTGCTGCAGCCACGCTGGTGGTAGAAGGTCCCTCCGCGTCCGTCATCTTCCTCCCCCCTAGTTAACCGTGGCCTACCTTCTGTTGATCCTCTTCCGTAGGCTGCGGCTCCGCTGGTGCTGCTCCGGGCGAGGACCTTGCGTCGCGTCCTGGTGACGTCAGCATCGCTCTCTCTCCTTCCAGGACCTGGCGCAGCGTCGGTGCGTAGGGCGGGGCTTCAGGTCTCGTGCGGTTTGGACGTCCACGCCCCTCTTCTTCCCGCGTGGCGTCCCGAAGATGGCGCCCGTTGGTGGGAAAACGGCTGAAGATGGCGGGAAAGCGGCTGAAGATAGCGGGAAACGGCTCCGGATGGCGGGAAACTTCACTCAGGTAAGTACAAAGTCTTTTCAGGCACACAATACCCGTTTGTGGCAGGTTGGTCACAATCCTGCCGACTATGCCAAAGCTGACTCGCCCCCTGGGCCGTGAGGCACCCGGAACCGGGCTTCTATGCGATGCTGGGGGTAGTAGCGGCAACCCGATCCCGTGGCTCAGGGTGGTCAGACCAAATGCTGTGGGAGTCTATTTGTATTGTTATGGATGTCTGACTACGCCACCTGTGGATTGCGGTCTGGGATGACCGCCACTGCAAGGCAGACCGCTGAGGCTGATGTTGGTATGCAGCACAGGGATAGGATAACTCCCCACGGGAAGAGTGTAGCCTCAGGGCAGTGTAATAGGATGCTGGGGGTGATGGTGCAGGCCGCAATAATAAGGGTTCAGAGTCTGCTTCAAACAGTCCAGGGTCTTTATTGTAGGTAGTACTAATGACCCAACAGGAGTACAGGGTAGGAATGGGCCTGGGTGTCTGCGAGCATTCGGGCGAGCCCCACTGGTCAGGGTGAGTGGGTAGGCCTACCTTTCTCTCTCTGCCCTTGCTGACTATCCCCCTTTTCGTGGTGTGATAGCCCACGTCCCTGAGCTGGCCGTGTACTACGCCTGTATGGCTTGCGACTCGGGCCTTAGGTACCTGTTGCTTCACCGTGCTGTACCAGTCCCTCTGTGTGGCAGAGCCTCCAGGCTTCTCAGGCCAAGGGACCTGAAATCCCTCGCGGGTTGGTTATCTGCTGCCAGGCTTGCAACCGTGACAGCCTCGGACCCCAGTGTCCGGTTGTGTAGTTCTCTCTCTGCCAGGACCGGCTCTCGTCACCTCTGTCCCTGACTTGCTGTTCCTCCTCTGCCTCCCGGACTTCTCAGCTACTGCTGACCTGTCCCTTTCCTCTGGGAACCCTTCTGAATGCTTCAGAAGTGGGTCCTGGTCTCTCTAACCCTGCCCTCAGTTCCAGCTTTTATAGGGGCAGCCTGCTCCCCCTACTGGCCTGGGACAGGAGGTGCTGCATGCTAATGGTCCCTGACCAGGGAACCTCCCTCCTGCTCTCAGACACAGCCTTTGATATTTGTGGCATCCAGGCCTGGGGTGACACACTATGCATAAAACAAATTGCTTTACAACTTGTGTCTGTGGGAGTAGTGTGCATACATTTTTTGTGTGGGAGTAATCTGTGTAAAAACATTTTTCTACTCTGCACCCGTGTCCGTGGGGGTACTCTGCAAAAAAGCCACTTTGGGGTTACTCTGCAAACCGGCCTCTGTGGAAGTACTTTTTGTTTTTGTTTTTTTTTACATTTCGGGCCACCCCAAAACATTGTGAATGGAAAATGGAACAAACAAACTGCGATGGAGTCTAACAATGGTTGGATGTGGTTGCTATACTTCTCTATTCAGCCAAAGGTACAGACAAGTCATGTGGGATCCATGCCTGGTTCATTTTAATTAATATGAGCTTGCCCACTGACTGTGGACAGGCGGTTGCACCTGTCTGTGATCACACCTCCTGCCATACTAAATACACGTTCTGACAGTAGACTTACTGCAGGGCAGGTCAGCACCTCCATGACATAAAGGGCAGCCTCAGGCCATGTGTCCAGTTTGGAGACCCAGATGTTAAATGGGGCAGACCCATCACTCAGTACGTGGAGACGTCTGAACACATACTTTTTCACCATGTTGTTGAAACTGTCATGCTCCTTGATTTGATCTCTTAAGCTTGTGTTCTGTGATCGGCTTCGTTTTCTGCTGAGCAACAGTAGACACACCTTTTCCCTGGGTGTTTGGGTTCTGTTTTCTGGCTGCAGTCTGTCTAGCAGGTGTTTTAATTTGTCCATCTATTACCCTTTGGGTGCAGCTTTATATTCTGTCCCCCCCTGGGCATTTCCTGCTGGTGATAGATTCATTTAGATGTTCATCGTATTGATGTTTGGAGCAAGTCTGTGAGCTTTGAGCTAAGGATTTTCATCTTGCTGTTTCTTTGCTATACTTTGCACCTATCTTCTGTTTATCTTTAGTAAGTAGGCTATATATTTGTTAACACTAGTTGCTTTATTCACTCTGAGATCTTTCCTTTGTTCAGCACACTTCTTCTCTTGTAGTTACTGTAATTCGCACTGTGCTGTGCCATCCAGTTCTTTAGGAGGAACGTGAAGCAACTTGACAGCCGTTTAGGCAGGTTAGGTCTGAGTTGCTAACTCTTAGTTCTGTGGTTAGGGCTATATCTGTACCGAGGCACCACTAGGGACTGTGGTGTTAAGATATTTAGTCTGTACAGGAACTGGTAGGGTCAGTTGCGTTTTTTTAGTATAACCTATTAATCCCGAGTGAGTTGCTACACAGACATAACTGAAACACTGCCTCCTGCTAATATGGACCGTATCAGATGGTGGTGCTGCATGTTGCAGCGTACTGAGGAAGGTTTTCCACAATTCGGCCATGCTAACCCTCCCTTCCGAGGTGGTGCCGGTTCCCCAGCTGCATTGGCGACTTCCTCCTCCTCTGCTTTGTAGGTCTACTGAGCCCTAGCTGTCAAGTGAGGATGTTATGAGTAGTGTGTCTCCCAGTGTGTGCTTGTATTTCCGCATTTTCCAATCACGTTCCAGTGATGGAAGTAAGGATGGCACGTTATGCTTGTAGCGGGGATCCAGCACGGTGGCCACCCCGTAATAAGCACTTGTGACAATTCGAGCAACTCGGCAGTCGTTGCCCAGTTGTTGTTCGTGAAGTGGTGTTGTTCCATTGAGTGACTCACCATGTGTGCTGCAGTTGAAACTCCACTGTCGTCTGCTGCTGCTCGCACAGTCTCTTCAGCATATGCAAGGTGGAGTTCCACCATGTGGGTACATCGCATATGAGGCATTGAGCGGGAAGGAAGAAGTGAAGCTGCAACGCAGACAGGTTGAGCAGCAATAAGGTGAGAGCACCAAAAGCGTAAGCAGACAGTTCACACTTTCACCAGCAGCTCTAACAGATTGGGGTAATTTTGCAAGAAGTTTTGCACCACCAAATTCAGCACATGCTCCAGGCAAGGGATGTGCATCAAACCGACTAGGTCCAGAGTTACTATGAGATTTCGTCCATTATCGCACACCATCAGACTGGTCTTGAGGTTCAGAGGTACCAACCACTCATCGATCTGTTGTTTGATCCCCGTCCACAGCTACTGCGCGGTGTGGGATTTCCCCCCCAAACAGATGAGTTTCAGAACAGTGTGCTGTTGTTTCCCCCTGGTTCTGCTGAAGTTGTTCATTCAGGTGTTACGCTGTCCAGATAAGGAAGCGGTGGAGCAAGCGAAGTAGAAACAGGAGGCAACATGGACAGAGAAACATCCAAAAAACATCCACCAATACTCAGTGGTGGTAGGACATGCACCAAAACGCTTTCTGCATCTGGCCCAGCCGCCACAACATTTACCCATTGGGCAATTATAGAAATATAATGTCCCTGCCCAGCCTTACTGGTCCGCATATTGGTGGTTATGTGGACTTTTAGACTGATGGTGTTGCGCAGTACACACTTGATTTTGTCCGCAACATGATTGTGCAGGACAGGGTTGACCCATTTGAAAATGTAGTGGCAGCTGGGAACCACGTACTGTTGTTCCCGTGATCCCAATGTATTGTTAGCCCTTTCAAAATCACTTGTGAGTAGTGTTGAGCCACCCCCGTAGTGTTCGAGTTCGGTTCGGTTCGTCGAACACCCGTGTGTTCGCCGAACTGTTCGTCGAACTGTTCGTCGAACACCTTCGAACACCGTTAAAACCAATGGCAGGCAAACAAAAACACATAGAAACACATAGAAAACACCTTCAAAGGTGTCCAAAAGCTGACAAACTGCTCAGAAGACACAACTAACACATGGAAAAGTGACAAGTACATATAGTCATGCGAAAAGAAAAGAGGTGGAGGAGTAAAAGGAGGGGGAGACACAGATATAGGCATGTCATGCCCTTCTAAAATCCAAAAAGTGAGAAGCCGAGATGGCCAGTCCGCTCCTGCCCGTGCCACCTCCGTGTCGCCGGGTTTGTGCCAGAGCCGCGGTGAACCCTGACGGCCAGCCCCCCTCTCCCAATACTGGTGCCTGTCCGCTGGTGGGTCGAGAGAGCCCCCCTGTGGTGGAGGCAGCTCTAAGCTTTTTAATTTAAATTGTCCCTCTAATTTGAATGAATACACTTTAAATCCATTTACAAGGATCTATTGGAGGGCAAGTCTCATGCCAGCAGCCGCGTAATTCCAGCTCCAGTATCGTCCACTAAAGCTGCTGCAGTTAAAAAGCTTTTATAAGGATCGAGCTCGGCTGTCCACCGCAAGGCATCCTAGTGCCAGTCCCAGCCCCTATGCCTTGGGGTGCCTCCTGATGCTCTTCACTGAGTATCCTGTGGTCCCGAAGCATTTCCTTTGAAAAAATTAAGTGTCCAAACTACAGGTGGTGTAGCTTGCTTAACAGCCGGGATAATCCGCTGACTAGCAGACACTGCTACTAGGCACAAAGTATTTCCTGGGCTAGATGCAGTTAAAAATTTGTAAGTAGATACTCTCGTTGGATGCTGAGAAAGTATTCCATAGAGTCTCCTGGCACGCCATATATGATTCTCTTAAAAAGCTTGGGGTAGGGGTCTAGGGGACCCTTTTATAGCCAAAATCACGGCCCTGTATCACAATACGTCACCTAGGCTGAAGATAAATGGAACTGTAGCACCGAGGGCTCGGTTGCTACAGACGTATTGCACCTCACCCAGAGGTGTGATATCTCACTCTCAGATAAGGATGGAGTGTGGATCAGGACCCGACACCTGCATGCATTACACCACATTGCCGTGGGGCAGGGCGACCAATATGCCCCTGAGATGGGCACGACAGTCCCTGTCCCTGGCTGGAGTGGGGGGAGGGAACACTGAGGAAGGGGAACCCTGCAGTGCAGGAGCAGGGAGGAAGCAGTTCCTGGGTGCATTGAGAAGGGAGTATAAAAGGTGGGCACCATCTTAGTTCAGTGCAGAGAAGTCTGAGCAGAAGTGGCAGGGAGCAGGGGCTCTGCATGAGCTCTGCTCCGGAGGCGGGCCTAGTAACAGAGGCCCAGGCCTGCAAGAGGGAGAAGGAAGGAAGAGGAGCGGAGAAGGCTCCAGGAACGAGGAATGAAGGGATCCCAGGGGTGCGGACGGGCGAGTCGCCACCGCACGCCCGAATCCACCTGCGTGGAGGGGTCAGGCCAAAGGGGGAGACCGGTCCCCGAACTAGTGGAGGCAGGAAACGACCCTCAGCTAGAAACCGGAGGCTCTGACATTTTATGTGGCGCAGCCCCTTGCTCCACCCGCTAGGAAGGCACCACATAGGGTCAGGGAAACTGGCGCCAAGTTTACCAAGAGGAGGCCCGAGGCAGCCGGACAGAAGTGTTGGTAAGAAAGGCCAGACAAAGGACACACAAAGGGGGTCCTGTGAAGCGCTCCAAAGTTATCTGGGAGTTGTCTGAGCCCCTCACCTGGTGAGCACAGTACGACGTGGGCAGCCGTTACCTGCAGACATGGTCTGGATAATAAGAACTGTGAGTAAAGGCCCTGAACTGCATCACTGACTCCGTGTCATTACTGCTGCTGCCCTGCACCATCACCCCCATCCTCCGCATACACTGCCCTGAGGCTATACTCCTCCCGTGGGGAGTTATGCTACACTCTGCTGCACCCACAACACCAGCCTTAGCGGTCTGCCCTGTAGCGGCGGTTCACTCTGACCGCAATCCACGGGTGGCGTAGTCGGACATTTAAACATCAAAACCACATAAATAGTTCCGCCACTGGTTTGACCGCCCTGAGCCACGGAACCGGATCGCCGCCACGAAGACTACAACCACCAGCATCCACCAAAAAGGGTCCGGCTCCGGGTGTCCCAAGGCCCAGGGGGTGCGTCAGAACATTTTCATCACCTTTCACAATCACCAATGGGACAAGGCAGGGATGTCCTCTGTCCCCTCTCTTATACATCCTAGTGACGGAGCACCTGCTCTCATCAATTCGCCATAACCCCAATATTAGGTGGATTGAGGTGGGAGGCACCGAGTACAAGTGCTCTCTATTTGCTGATGATGTCCTAGTATATATCACTCAATCACATATATCCATCCCTGCTGTTATGGCTGAAATAGATCACTTTGTTACATGGTAAAATTTTAAAATCAATGCAGCGAAGTCTGAGGCCCTCGATGTCTCCCTCCCTAAATCCATATAGGATTCCATCCAGTCCAACTTTCCCTTTGCCTGGCCCTCACAGGGTATCAAATACTTAGGAATTCCTATTCATAGAGACCTCTCCCATCTATGTTATCTTAATTTTGGGCCCTTTATTGAACAATTCCATACAGACCACGGTTGGCAAGTTAGAACTGTAAGATTCACTACGTGAACCACTGGTGTTTTGTGGAAAAGCACATGTACACCGCGTTCCAAATTATTATGCAAAAAGTGTTTAGGAGTGATAAGGGAAGAATTTGTTTGTTTGTCAGTTAAACTCATTGATGGTGATGTGTGTCAGGGCTCTTTATATCACTGTAAGCAATTGCAGACACCTGTGCTAATTAGTTTGGCAGGTGTGTCCAATGAAAGGCAAGACTACTTAAGAAGGCTCTCTCACATTATTAAGCAGCCTACATTTTCTGCCAAAATGGGAAAGAAAAAGGATGTGTCGGCTGCTGAGAAGCAACAAATTGTGGAGTGTTTAGGTCAAGGCATGACTACAATCAACATTGTGCGATGATCAGGATGAAGTGTCTTGGCAATCAAGAAGTATGTAGCTGATTCACAGTACACACGTGTGCGTGCTGATAAGGGCAAATTGAGGACTCTTTCCTACAGGCAATTACGTCAGGTTGAAAGAGCAGCGGCAAAAAAGCCTTGTCATAGCAGCAGACAAGTTTTTGAAGCTGCTTGTGCCTCCAACGTCCCCCGAACAACAAGATGCAGGGTCCTTCAGAGGTTTGCAGCTGTGCATACGCCATCCTGTCGACCTCCTCTATCCACTTCACACAAGCAGAAACGGCTCCAGTGGGCCAAACATTACATGAAGACTGATTTCAAAACTGTTTTGTTCACGGATGAGTGCCGTGCAGCGCTCGATGGTCCAGATGAATGGAGTGGAGGATGGCTGGTTGATGGACACCCCACGCAAACACGGCTACAGCGCCAACAAGGAGAAGGTGGAGTAATGTTTTGGGCTGGAATCATGGGGAGAGAGATTGTCGGCCCCTTTAGGATCCCTGAAGGCGCTAAAGATGAACTCCATAATGTATGTGGATTTTCTCAAACAGCACTTCCTGCCATGGTTCAAGAAGAAGAACCGTGTATTTCACAGCAAGATCATTTTTCTGCATGATAATGCACCATCTCATGCTGCACATAAAACATCTGCATCTCTGGCTGATATGGGCATAAAAGGGGACAAACTTATGGTGTGACCCCCATGCTCCCCTGACCTCTACCCCATTCAGAACCTTTGGAGCATCATTAAAAGGAGTGTCTATGATGGCGGGAGGCAGTTCACATCTAAGCAACAGCTCTGGGAGGGTATTCTGTCCTCATGCAAAACAATTGAAGCAGAAACCATCCAAAACCTGACAAATTCAATGGACGAGAGAGTTCAGAAGCTCCTTTCGAACAAGGGGTCCTATGTGAAAATGTAACATCACCTAGAATAAAGTTTTGAGTTGAAAACTGTTTGATTTCAGTTTCTAACAACCTGCTAATGCTTATAATTTCAAAAATGACCATTTTTTTGGTCTTTATTAAAATGAAAAGGTTGATCGAAAAGTTTGGGGGATCTAAGAGTGTGGCAACCCAGTAGTCATGATTACTTCGAATTCTGACAATATGAGGGTCATGCTGCAGGTAGTGCAGCAAGAAGGCACTTATGTGTCTTGCGCATCTCGGAGCCCCAAAATTATTTTCCGGGCTAGATGCAGCTAAAAATTATTTTTAATTTTAAATCTGGTGAAGCTTATTATAGATGGCCTAATAGAATCAGTGCTGCACACTGCTACAAAGCCCAAATTATTTTCCAGTCAAGATACAGATAAACATGATTAGTAATTTGAAAGCTTAAAACGGTTGGTAGGGTGATTTTAACCAATCATCAAGCTTTTACTCTCCCCAGGATGACACAGGGGTAGAAAAGTCGTTTCGGATCCATGATTTGTTCATCTTTATGAACGTGAGTCTGTCTACATTATCAGTGGAGAGCCGCGTGCGCTTATCTGTCAGCACACCACCAGCAGCGCTGAACACACGTTCAGACAGAACGCTGGCTGCGGGGCATGACAAGATCTCCAAGGCGTAAGTGGCTAGCTCCGGCCATTTATCCAGATTGGAAGCCCAAAAAGAGCAAGGGTCCAGTGACACAGTCGTGGCTTCAATGTTTACTTGGACATACTCCTGTACCATCGTCTCTAGGCGTTGACTATGTGTCAGACTTCTTGTCTCCTGTGGCCTTGCAAAGGATGGGCTAAAAAAGTGGTGAAATGATTCCGCAAAATTGATGTTACCAGCAGATACTGTGGTTCTGTTACGGTTTGAGTGCTGAACACTTGACGGTCCCACGGTTGGCAAGTTGGAACTGTGAGATTCACTACGTGCACCACTGGTATTTTGTGGAAAAGCACATGTAAGATTCTGCAACAGTCTCTGCTGATACTCCTGCATGCGTGCATCCCTTTCTATGGCAGGAATAATTTCTGCAAATTTACTTTTGTACCGGGGATCTAACAGTGTGGCAACCCAGTAGTCAGGATTATTTCTAATTCTCACAATTCGAGGGTCATGTTGCAGGTAGTGCAGCAAGAAGGCACTCATGTGTGTTCCGCATCCAGGAGCACCAAGTCCCTGTTGTGTTGGTGGCGAGGTAACAATCATGCTTCCTTCCTCTGTCCTCTCCCCCCAACCTCGCACAACAGAAATGTGATCAAGGTCTCCCTCATCTGATGAGTCTTCCATCAGTTCGTCCTCCACTTCTTCCTGGGCTCCTGCACCTTCCTCACTAGTTTGGCTGCTACCATGCGCCCTGGTAAAATCATCTCCCCCACCCTCACATGCCTGCCGCCTTGGTGCTGCCGACCGTCTGGACCTTGCAGATGTTAGCCCTTCCGCATACAACTCCTCCTCCTCTACTTCCTCCACCTCCTCTTGTGCCACCACCTGACTCCGAATTCTGTTTAACATGTGCTCCAGCATGTAAATCACGGGAATAGTCATGCTGATAATGGCATCGTCAGCACTAAACATCTTCGTCGCCATTTCAAAACTGTGCAGAAGGGTGCATAGGTCCCTGATCTGAGACCACTCCTCCAGCGTGATTTGTCCCACCTCTGAATCTCGTTGGCCCAGGCTATACGTCAGAACGTATTGCACCAGGGCTTGTCGGTGCTGCCACAGTCGCTGCAACATGTGCAGAGTTGAATTCCACCGGGTAGGCACATCGCATTTTAGCCGGTGAAGTGGCAGGCCCAACGACTTCTGTAGAGATGTAAGTCGCTGAGCTGCGGGATGCGAACGGCGGAAGTGAGCACACAGCGACCGTGCCCTCTGCAGAAGGCCATCTAGTCTGGGATAGTGGGCTAAAAATTGCTGGACAACCAGGTTCAACACGTGAGCCATACAAGGCACGTGTGTGACATTGCCCCGGCGAAGGGCCGCACCCAGGTTTGCAGCATTGTCGCACACGGCCTTCCCTGGTTTCAGGTCCAGTCGAGACAACCATTCATGAAATTGGTTCTCCAGAGCTGACCACAACTCCTCAGCTGTGTGACTCACATTTCCCAGACATTTCAATGTAAAAACCGCCTGATGACGTTGAGCCCTACTGCCAGCATAGTAAGGAGGTGTGCAGGATCCCTTCTGCGCAGTTAGAAAGCTTGTGGCATGACCAGACAGGCTTTGGGTGCAGGTGGAAGACCGAGAGGAGGTTGAGGAGGCAGAAGCAGTGGAGGAACTTTGACATAAAGAGGATTGACGCACAACTCGTGGGGACGGCAAGACTTGGACAGCAGCCCCTTGTCCTGCTGTTACCATAGTTACCCAGTGCCCAGTCAGCGACATGTAACGCCCCTGTCCATGCCTACTCGTCCAAGTGTCTGTGGTGAAATGCACCCTGTCACACACAGAGTTTCTCAAAGAAGCGGTGATGTTGTGTGCGACATGCTGGTGGAGCGCAGGCACACCTTTCTTTGAGAAGTAGTGCCGACTGGGCATCTGGTACTGGGGCACTGCGACGGACATAAGGTCTCGAAAATCCTCTGTGTCCACCAGGCGGAAAGGCAGCATTTCTGTAGCCAAGAGCTTGCAGATGGTGAAATTCAACCTCTTAGCTTTCTCATGGCTAGGAGGAAATGGTCTTTTACTTGTCTACATCTGAGGGACCGAGGGCTGGCTATTGTGCTTAGACGGGGTTGATAAGGGTGTCCCCGGCAAACTGCCGGTCTGTGAGGAAGATGCAGGCGGACATGTTAGGTTGCCTTGATCCAAAGGTGGTGCTATCGATGTCGGACAGCGCTCAAGACCAGCTGGTGTTACCACCTCCAAAGAAAATGATGACCTGCCAATCACGCTGGCTGTTGCGGGTAAAGAGGTGGCAGGTCTGCGCCCCAAAACAGGTGTGACTGCTGTCCCCCCAGTCACAGAGGATGAAGAGGCCGCGGATGCACAAGATATGGCAGACGGTGGTTGGCCCGGCCGGCTAGGCCGCATTGTAGCACACTGAGCTTCCCACTGCAACTTATGCTTCATGTCCATGTGCCGGTTCATGCATGAAGTACTCAAACTATGTATTTTTTGGCCTCTACTTAGCTTTTGCTGACAAATGTTACAGATAACACGAGTTGGGTCATCTTTATCGATCTGAAAAAATGCCCAGGCTATGCAAGGCTTAGCACCCATGCGACCTGAAGAGCCACCACGACTTGTGGTGAGAGGCAGAGTTGTGTTTGAGGATGCAGTTGTTGACGTGCTTCCAGTACTACGTCTCTGTCCAGGAAGGCGCAACCTGACCTCGTCGTCACTAGCATCTTTTATTAAAATGAAAAGGTTGATCGAAAAGTTTGGGGGATCTAAGAGTGTGGCAACCCAGTAGTCATGATTACTTCGAATTCTGACAATATGAGGGTCATGCTGCAGGTAGTGCAGCAAGAAGGCACTTATGTGTCTTGCGCATCTCGGAGCCCCAAAATTATTTTCCGGGCTAGATGCAGCTAAAAATTATTTTTAATTTTAAATCTGGTGAAGCTTATTATAGATGGCCTAATAGGATCAGTGCTGCACACTGCTACAAAGCCCAAATTATTTTCCAGTCAAGATACAGATAAACATGATTAGTAATTTGAAAGCTTAAAACGGTTGGTAGGGTGATTTTAACCAATCATCAAGCTTTTACTCTCCCCAGGATGACACAGGGGTAGAAAAGTCGTTTCGGATCCATGATTTGTTCATCTTTATGAACGTGAGTCTGTCTACATTATCAGTGGAGAGCCACGTGCGCTTATCTGTCAGCACACCACCAGCAGCGCTGAACACACGTTCAGACAGAACGCTGGCTGCGGGGCATGACAAGATCTCCAAGGCGTAAGTGGCTAGCTCCGGCCATTTATCCAGATTGGAAGCCCAAAAAGAGCAAGGGTCCAGTGACACAGTCGTGGCTTCAATGTTTACTTGGAGATACTCCTGTACCATCGTCTCTAGGCGTTGACTATGTGTCAGACTTCTTGTCTCCTGTGGCCTTGCAAAGGATGGGCTAAAAAAGTGGTGAAATGATTCCGCAAAATTGATGTTACCAGCAGATCACAACTATTCCCTACTCCCAAGCTATCTGTATATTTGTGCGAAAATTGGCTTGAAATTAACAAGGTATAGCGCACACAGCAACAGCGGTGCCGTCTAACACGCAGCTGCAGCAGTGAGAAAATGGTGGCGACGGGGAAAATGGCTTGGTCTTATAGGGCAAGGACATGTGACATACACTGCCAATCACACATGCCCTTGCTTGTGTGAAAAAAAGCACTTCGCTCCGTGTGTGCGCTGCTGATAGGCTGACAGATTGCACCTCCCCACTGCAAATGCGGGAAAGAGAAAAAAAAATGGAGATCTTCATTGTTCCTGCAGATATCCATCCCCTGCCCCTCCCCCCGCCCCGCTGTACACTCAAACTGCGTATTAACATTAATTTTCATCATTACTGAGAAAAAATCCAGTTATGATTTTGGTGCACGAACAGTTATCGAACATAACCTCGAACAGCCGAATTTTTCTCAAATTGTTCGTGTTCGCCGACCGGCTCGAACACCGCCCAAAACAGCTCGAATTTGAGATTGGCGAACAGTTCGAGTAGAACAACGCTCATCTCTACTTGTGAGGCCACATGTAGAATATGGGATCCAGTGTTTGGGTGATGTACTGCTGAACGCTTCAATGGCATGGTGTGGAGATGCTCGTTAACACTGCTGGTTGTGATGCTCAGGAGTGGGAGGAAGAGGCCGAGATTGCAGCAGAAGAGGGAGCAAGAAAAGGCTGAGATCAGTGTACTCCACTGCAGGTCGTGCTTTTCATTCAGATGCCTCATCATGCAGGTGGTGCTCAGCTTAAGAATAGTGATGAGCAAGCACTAAAATACTCGGGTATTCATTATTCAGGTCGAGTAAATTACAATGCTCGGGTGCTCGACCCGAGTAACGAGTACAATGTAAGTCAATGGGAAACTCAAGCATTTTTCCGGTGACCCCCTCCAAAGGTCTGGAGGGAGTATGAAAATTGGTCAAATTGATGGAAACAGTGCTGAAATAACATTCGAACAGCATGGGGAAGACCCCTGGAAGCATCTCTGATTCTCAGGTCACTGCTGTGAACAATATTGTCAGAGTATTACGCCACTTTTACGGACTGACAATAAAGCATACAAAAACTAAGTAAAATGGATTTTCCTGGAAAAAATGTTAAGAAACATTCTTTCCAGGTTAATGACTTGTATATAAGGCAAAATAAATAACAAAAAAGCAAAAATGCTCGTCCACACCTTGAGCTATGTTCACATGTAGTGTTTTTGATGAGTTTTTGTACTTTTGCATTGCTATCAACGGTGAAAAATACATTCATCAGTAAATGTAATTTTAACATTTTACTACTTTATCTGGCAATGTGCTCTGTGAGACATGATCAGACACATCCTGTTTCATTTATGAAGGAGGGACACTGAAAGTCAAAAAGCCTATTTTTACAGCGCCATCAAAAGGCCCTTACTATTGTTAGATGGCCAGCAGTTGGTCTTCACTATTATTAGAGGGCCATCAGCCAGCTATGCTTTGCATAGCCATATACAGTAGTGGCCAAAAGTATTGGCACCCCTACAATTCTGTCAGATAATACTCAGTTTCTTCCTGAAAATGATTGCAATAACAAATTCTTTGGTATTATTATCTTCATTTAATTTGTCTTCAATGAAAAAACACAAAAAGAATTGTCCTAAAGCCAAATTGGATATAATTCCACACCAAACCTAAAAGAGGGGGTGGACAAAAGTATTGGCACTGTTTGAAAAATCATGTGATGCTTCTCTAATTCGTGTAATTAACAGCACCTGTAACTTACCTGTGGCACCTAACAGGTGTTGGCAATAACTAAATCACACTTGCAGCCAGTTAACATGGATTAAAGTTGACTCAACCTCTGTCCTGTGTCCTTGTGTGTACCACATTGAGCATGGAGAAAAGAAAGAACACCAAAGAACTGTCTGAGGACTTGAGAAACCAAATTGTGAGGAAGCATGAGCAATCTCAAGGCTACAAGTCCATCTCCAAAGACCTGAATGTTCCTGTGTCTTCCGTGCGCAGTGTCATCAAGAAGTTTAAAGCCCATGGCACTCTGGCTAACCTCCCTAGATGTGGACGGAAAAGAAAAATTGACGAGAGATTTCAACACATGATTGTGCGGATGGTGGATAAAGAACCTCGACTAACATCCAAACAAGTTCAAGCTGCCCTGCAGTCCGAGGGTACAACAGTGTCAACCTGTACTATCCGTCGGCGTCTGAATGAAAAGGGACTGTATGGTAGGATACCCAGGAAGACCCTACTTGTTACCCCGAGACATAAAAAAGCCAGGCTGGAGTTTGCCAAAACTTACCTGAGAAAGCCTAAAACGTTTTGGAAGAATGTTCTCTGGTCAGATGAGACAAAAGTAGAGCTTTTTGGGAAAAAGCATCAACATAAAAAAAGAGGCATTCAAAGAAAAGAACACGGTCCCTACAGTCAAACATGGCGGAGGTTCCCTGATGTTTTGGGGTTGCTTTGCTGCCTCTGGCACTGGACTGCTTGACCGTGTGCATGGCATTATGAAGTCTGAAGACTACCAACAAATTTTGCAGCATAATGTAGGGCCCAGTGTGAGAAAGCTAGGTCTCCCTCAGAGGTCATGGGTCTTCCAGCAGGACAATGACCCAAAACACACTTCCAAAAGCACTATAAAATGGTTTGAGAGAAAGTACTGGAGACTTCTAAGGTGGCCAGCATTGAGTCCAGACCTGAATCCCATAGAACACCTGTGGAGAGATCTCAAAATGGCAGTTTGGAGAAGGCACCCTTCAAATATCAGGGACCTGGAGCAGTTTGCCAAAGAAGAATGGTCTACAATTCCAGCAGAGCATTATAAGAAACTCATTGATGGTTACCGGAAGCAGTTGTTCGCAGTTATTTTGGCTAAAGGTTGTGCAACCAAGTATTAGGCTGAGGGTGCCAATACTTTTGTCTGGCCCATTTTTGGAGTTTTGTGTGAAATGATCAATCATTTGATTTTTGCTTCATTCTCTTTTCTGTTTTTTCCTTGCAAGCAAATTAAATGAAGATAATAATACCAAAGAATTTGTGATTGCAATCATTTTCAGGAAGAAACTGAGTATTATCTGACAGAATTGCAGGGGTGCCAATACTTTTGGCCACCACTGTATTACTACAGCAATATCACAAATCCATCAGAGGTGAAAATTTTATTTTTCGTATATATTCTGTAAAGTTTGAAATTTGAATATCCAGCAGGCGGCCCTCACAATTTACAAAGTGCCAGCAGGCAGCCTCCACTATTTTTAGAGGGCCAGCAGGCATTTTGGGGACAAATGAGACCAAGATAGAGCTTTTTGTTAAAGCACATCATTCAGCTGTTAACTGTAAATGGAATGATGCCTACAAATAAAAGAACACAGTACTTACAGTCAAATTTGGTGGAGGTTCAAAGATATATAGGGGATGTTTTGCTGCCTCTGGCACAGGGTGCCTTGACTGTGTGCAAGGCATCATGAAATGTGAATATTCTCAAAGGATTTTGGGTCGCAATGTAGTGCCCAGTCTCAAAAAGCTGGGTTTGCATCCTTGTTCATGTGTCTTCCAGCAGGAAAATGACCCCAAACATACTTCAAGAAGCACCCTGAAATGGATGGAAACAAAGCACTGGAGAGTTCTGAAGTGGTAATTCCAGCTCCAGTAGCGTCAAGTCTCCCACCACTGAGAAACTGCAAATGGACACATTAAAGTGCACCTGTCAGCAAGATTGTGCTCAGTAAACTACATAAACTTTGGGGTGGGTGACATTACACTGATTAACATTATACCTTGGTTGATTAAATCTTTCCTGTGGTTCTTGTGTAATCTTTACTTTCAGTTTGGACATAATGATATGCTCATGCTCCGGGGAGGTCTGTCGGATGTGCTCCATCTTGTGCTCTGCTTACATATTCATCTGTATGCTCTTATGACAGGTCACTGATCTTTCACTGACCTGCCTCCTATTTTACATAATGCATCAAGTAGTGCAGGGCTAGGTAAAATAGGAGGCAGGTCAGTGAAGGCACAGTGAGTCAGTGAGCTGTCATAAGAGCATACAGATGAATATATAAGCAGAGCACCACATAGAGCCCACCCCACAGGCAGTCCCGAAGCTCAGGCATATCATTATCTCCAAACGGAAAGTAAAGATTAGACAAGAACCACAGGACGGATTTCATCAACCAAGGTATCATTTTAATCAGTGTAATGTCACCAACCTGACAGTGTTTGTAGTTTACTGAGCACAATCCTGCTTACAGATGCACTTTAAATCATTCAATTTTGTTAACTTTGATTCATTTCTGCCAAATTTAAAAAATTTCTGCCAACTTTATCTGTTAACTATGATAAATTTCTGTCAACTTTAATTAATTTCTGAGTATAGATCACCGTAAAAATTAAGAATTGGTCAATGAGTATATGGAAAAAAAAAATCAATTTAGTTATGGACTGTGTATGTGAACAGAATGAACACTAATTTCCAGCATATGTTACCACCTAGTACCTGTCGCTACTGTAAATGCAGCTAACAGTGGTATTAATAGGGAATAGAATAGATTATTTTTTTGCAGCAACACGGAGTATAAGGCACTAATCCCTGGCTGGATGCGTGTAATACGCTATCCATAGTGCGATAGCTCACCCATACACAAATTTCAGAAAAGAAAGGTAATATTGTAGAATATAAAATAGATTTTAACCAGCCCCAAAGATTTTTTTTTAACGTGGCAGCAACAAACAGTGAAGGAACGCAAGCAACCCTGACTGCTTTCATGAATTTGTGAGTAAAGATCACCATTAAAAGCTATGATTGGGTCAATCAGTGCATGGAAAATATCAATCAAACTATGCACTGTGGAAGAGATGTATGCGACGACAATGAACACTCATTTCCAGCTGTTGATACCTTGCACCTCTCCCTATTGTAGATGCAGCTAACAGCGGTATCAATAAGGAATAGAATAAAAAAAATTTTGCAGCAGCATGGAGTATTAGGCAATAATCCCTGACTAGATGTAATGCCCTATCCCTATTACTATAGCTCACCCATACATGAATTGCAGATAACAGAGGTAATATTGTACGGTAAAAAATTGATTTTCACTGACCTGAAGGGTTTTTTGGGGTACATGGCAGTACCAAACTATGGAGGAATGCAAGCAACCCCGCCTGCTTTGATGAATTTCTGAGTGCAGAGTATATTAAAAAACATGAATCTGTCTATGATTTTTTTTAAAAAAGCAATCAAGGTATGGACTATTGTAGAGATGTATGCGACCAGAATGAACACTCATTTCCAGCTGATGATACCTAGCACCTGTCATTATTCTAAATTCAGCTAACAGTGTTACTGGGTAATAGAATATACTTTTTTTTGTTTGGTTGTAGCAGCAAGGAGTATAAGGCAATAATCCCTGTATGGATCCATGTAACACTGCTATCCATGGTGTGATAGCTCACCCATATGCGAATTGCAGTTATGAGAGGTAATATTGTAGAATATAGAATCGATTTGAATTGGCCCTCCCATTATTAAGGAGTGGGTCTCCTATACTGTTATTGCATATGCAGTAAGTTCAAGGGATGCCAAAAATTAGGACACACTCCAATACCAATTTGAAGAGACGTAGTGAAGGGCCTGAGAAAAATTGTATTAAAAATTATTAAGGAGTAGGTCTCCTATACTGTTATTGTGTATGTAGTAAGTGCAAGGGCTGCCAAAAATTTAGGATGCACTCCAATATCAATTTGAAGAGACGAAGTGGAGGACCAGAAAAAAATTGTATTAAAAATTAAGGCGTGGGTCTCCTATAGTGTTATTGCTTAAGCACTAAGTGCTAGGGCTGCCAAAAATGAGGATGTACTCCAATACCAATTTGAAGAGACGTAGTGGAGGGCCTCAGTCAAAAATGTTTTCCCATTATTAAGGAGTAGATCTGCTAGACTGGTAATGGCCATGCATGGGCTGAAAACATTTACCCCTGGGGGTATACATATATATTTTATAGAATGATAATCTCTAAAAATAATCTCTAAAAATAGTTCCTACGGGCATCATAAACACCCTTAAAAAAATTATGTGGGTGTTGCATGATGGTCACCCTGGTGATATGGTGGTGGACAATGGGAAGAAGGAAAAAGAGGAGGACTACATAAAATAGATGAAATCCTGAAGCGTATACCCATATCTGGGTGTGATGGGGTGCATAGGAATAGACCCCCCCCCCAAAATAATGGATTTGAGTTTATGTTCCTCTGCTATCATCTGGCCCAATCCAGCCCTTGTTCATTTTGATAAGAGTCAGCCTGTCAGCATTTTCAGTAGACAGGCGGATGCGCCTATCAGTTATAACACCACCGGCGGCACTAAAAACTCGCTCTGACAAAGCGCTAGCGGCAGGGCAGGCCAGGACCTCCAAGGCGTAGAGAGTCAGTTCATGCCACGTGCCCAGCTTGGATACCCAATATTTCTATATTTCTAAGGCACAGAGGTATTATGGGGGACTCTGGTATAGTCGTCAAGGTACTCCTTCAGCATTCTCCAAAACTTTTCCCTCTTATTCATAGTAACCCACGCATCAGGGCCTGGGCGCTGGGAGGGTCTGAGAAAACTGTCCCAGACCTTTGATAGTGTTCCCCTGCATCTGCTCCATCTGGTTTGTGGCTCCCTCGCCAGTACTCCTTGGTTGTCCAAAAAACTGTGACCTGTGCCGCCAGAATTGCCAGATGGGAATTTTTTTAATAATTCTTCAACAAGGGCCTTCTGGCACTGTAACATTTTCTTAGACCTCTCCGCCACGGCGAGATAGAAAGTTCTCCTTGTAGCATGGGTTTAGAAGTGTGACCAACCAGTAATTACTGTTGCCCAAAATGCATACAACGTGAGGGTCACGGGAAAGGCAGCAGAACATAAACTCAGCCATGTGTGTCAGACTGCCAACAGGCAAGACTTACCTGTCCCCACCAAGGGGACGACTGTCCATGTTCTCCTCCTCATCCTCCTCATCCTTCCTTTCCTCCCCCTCTTCAGGCCATCCACGCTGAACAGATGGTATGAATGTGGTGTGGGTAGTACCGTCTGTAGCACAGGAAACCAGTGCCTGTTCATCCTCCTCCTCATTATCACCCAATCCACGTTGAGATGAGGCTGGGCTGTGTAGCATCACCATGTATAGTTCCTTGCTCCATCTCATTGTGCTCCGCCTACGTAGCCTCCTCTTTAATTGTGAGCAACGAGCATTTCAGTAGGCAGAGAATTGGGATGGTGACGCTAATTATGGCATCATTGCCGCTCACCATCATGGTCGATTCCTCAAAGTTTTGGAGAATGGCACAGATATCAGACATTCATACCCACTCATCTTATGTGCGGAGGCTGACCGGAATACTGACGGGCGTGTTGAAACTGGTACTCAACAACTGCCTTCTGCTGCTCACAAATCCTTCCCAACATATGCAACATTGTGTTCCAATGCGTGGTGGCATCGCACATCAGTCGGTGATCTGGAAGCTGCAAACGCTGCTGAAGCACTTCCAGGACAGCGGAAGCTGTAGCTGTCTTTCGTAAATGGGCACACACGCGGCGTACTTTCATAATCAGCTCAGGCAGATCAGGGGAGATTTTGAGAAACCACTGAACCACTAAGTTGAGCACATGGCCATGAAGGTTTCCGTCCATTGTCACACATGACCATGCCTGGTTGTAGGTTTAGCGGTGAGAGTCACAGATCTGCATGCTCTGTTACAGCATTCAACAACTCTCCAGCAGTTTGTCACCTAAGCAGATTAGCTTCAGCAGAACCTGTTGCCCCTTGGCAGTTCTGCAGTGCTTCCAGCTTGCGACTGATGTAGTAGTTTCGGAGATGGAGGCTGAAAAGGAGGAGGAGGTGCAGGAACTGCTGTAGAATGTGGGAGCAACCCTGATTGACCCAGGGCCCGCAATCATCGGCGTTGGAAGGATGTGTTCCATCCCAGGGTCTGACTGGGTACTGGCTTCCACAATATTCACCCAGTGTGCCGTCAGTGAAATGTTCCATCTAGGACCACAAGCACTTGTCCATGTGTTCATGGTTAGGTGGACCTTCCCAGTAACTGCGTTGGTGAGGGCACAGGTAATGTTCTTTAACACATACAGTACAGACCAAAAGTTTGGACACACCTTCTCATTTAAAGATTTTTCTGTATTTTCATGACTATGAAAATTGTACATTCACACTGAAGGCATAAAAACTATGAATTAACACATGTGGAATTATATACTTAACAAAAAACTGTGAAACAACTGAAAATATGTCTTATATTCTAGGTTCTTCAAAGTAGCCACCTTTTGCTTTGATGACTGCTTTGCACACTCTTGGCATTCTCTTCATGAGCTTCAAGAGCTAGTCACCGGAAATGGTCTTCCAACAATCTTGAAGGAGTTCCCAGAGATGCTTAGCAGTTGTTGGCCCTTTTGCCTTCTCTCTGCGGTCCAGCTCACCCCAAATCATCTCGATTGGGTTCAGGTCTGGTGACTGTGGAGGCCAGGTCATCTGGCGTAGCACCCCATCACTCTCCCTCTTGGTCAAATAGCCCTTACACAGCCTGGAGGTGTGTTTGGGGTCATTGTCCTGTTGAAAAATAAATGACGGTCCAACTAAACACAAACCGGATGGAATAGCATGCTGCTGCAAGATGCTGTGGTAGTCATGCTGGTTCAGTATGCCTTCAATTTTGAATAAATCCCCAACAGTGTCACCAGCAAAGCACCCCCACACCATCACACCTCCTCCTCCATGCTTCACGGTGGGAACCAGGCATGTAGAGTCCATCCGTTCACCTTTTCTGTGTCGCACAAAGACACGATGGTTGGAACCAAAGATCTCAAATTTGCACTCATGAGACCAAAGCACAGATTTCCATTGGTCTAATGTCCATTCCTTGTGTTCTTTAGCCCAAACAAGTCTCTTCTGCTTGTTGCCTGTCCTTAGCAGTGGTTTTCTAGCAGCTATTTTACCATGAAGGCCTGCTGCACAAAGTCTCCTCTTAACAGTTGTTGTAGAGATGTGTATCTGCTGCTAGAATTCTGTGTGGCATTGACCTGGTCTCTAATCTGAGCTGCTGTTAACCTGCGATTTCTGAGGCTGGTGACTCGGATAAACTTATCCTCAGAAGCAGAGGTGACTCTTGGTCTTCCTTTCCTGGGGCGGTCCTCATGTGAGCCAGTTTCTTTGTAGCGCTTGATGGTCTTTGCAACTGCACTTGGGGACACTTTCAAAGTTTGCCCAATTTTTCGGACTGACTGATTTTCATTTCTTAAAGTAATGATGGCAACTTGTTTTTCTTTACTTAGCTGTTTTTTTCTTGCCATAATACAAATTCTAACAGTCTATTCAGTAGGACTATCAGCTGTGTATCCACCTGACTTCTGCACAACACAACTGATGGTCCCAACCCCATTTATAAGGCAAGAAATCCTACTTATTAAACCTGACAGGGCACACCTGTGAAGTGAAAACCATTTCCGGTGACTACCTGTTGAAGCACATCAAGAGAATGCCAAGAGTGTGCAAAGCAGTCATCAAAGCAAAAGGTGGCTACTTTGAAGAACCAAGAATATAAGACATATTTACAGTTGTTTCACACTTGTTTGTTAAGTCTATAATTCCACATATGTTAATTCATAGTTTTGATGCCTTCAGTGTGAATGTACAATTTTCAAAGTCATGAAAATACAGAAAAATTTTTAAATGAGAAGGTGTGTCCAAACTTTTGGTCTGTACTGTACTTGTGTAAGTCGGGGACAGCACACCGAGAGAAATAGTGGTGGCTGGGAACCGAGTATAGAGAGTCAGCTGACGCCATGAGGTTGCGGAAAGCTTCCGTCTCCACGAGCCTAAATTGCAAAATTTCCAGTGCAAGCAGTCTAGAAATGTGGCCTTTGGGTAGATGGGTTTAGTATTGTGGCCTGTGGGTGGGTGGCTGCATATTTGCGCTTGCGCTCCAAGGACTGGGGTAGGGACAACTGAAGTGTGCAACAACAGGTGCAAGGTGGGAGGAATCTTCACCTATGTCGTGGACAGGGGATTGGCGGAACAGGCAGTGGTGTCACCCGCAAACACTGTTTCTGGGCCCTGGCGTTTGCCCAACTAGTTGGATGCTTTGCTGTCATGTGCCTGAGCATGCAGGTGGTGGTCAGGCTGGTAGTTTTGCTTCTTCTGCTGATGCTGGCATGGAAGATGTTGCAAATGGTCTTTTTTGGGTTAACTGGACATTCTTTAAAAAAGAGCCAGACTCGGGAAGATATAACAGTTGGACTTGCAATTTCCCTCATATTGGTATTTTGGGGAACAGTTGCCCGCCTTCTGTCTGTGGCCACCCCACTAGACTGTTGTGGTGCTACAGATCCCCCCCCCTCTGCGCTGCTGTCCTTGCTATGCATGTCACCTTCCCAGGTTGGGTCAATGACTTAATCGTCCATCACCTCGTCTTCCACATACGCACCCTGGTCCTCCTCCTGACTTTCTGCCATTTGTGTCTCATCATCATCCACCTCTTGTGACAGTAATTGCATTCTCCCACTGTCAGCTTTGTGTAAACGTGGCTGCTCAAATATTTGGGCATCGCTACATGCGATCTCCTCATGACCCACTTGAAATGGACTGAACGACAGGCCAGAATCTATAAATGGAAATGTGAACAGCTCTTCGGAGTGGCCAAGTGTGGGATCACATCTCCGGGCACTTGTCATGGTGGGAGGAAGGGTGATCAGGGTGAGGAATATGTGGTCCAGTCTCACTTCTACTGAGACTGGACCGTGTGGATGACAGGGTGGTGGTGGGGGCAAACTGACTGGAAGCATTATCTGTTATCCAACCAACAACCTTTTCACATTGGTCTGGCTTAAAGAGTGATTTGCTAGAAAGTGGGACAGGAAGGTAGGTCGACATGATATGAGTGCTTGTTGTGCTTCCTCAATGTGCACCATCAGCATTACATCCACTTTCCCGTCCCTTACCATGCACCTTGCCCATTTTAAATGGAGTGTAATATTTTGCAGCTTGCAAAAATTGTCAGTATTTTTACTGCAGTAATATTTGATCACATCTGATGACCAATTTTTAATGCAGTGGCGGTATAGCAACGCTGTTGGTTAGCGGCCAAGTGTGCATATGTTTTGAACACACAACCGTCAGACTTTCAATGAAGTATAATATTTTGCTGCTTGCAAAAAATCTCAGGATAATTTTTGCAGTAATATTTGATCACGTCTGATGACCACGTTTTTATACACTGGTGGTATATGGAGTATAATATTTTGCAGCTTGCAAAAAAATTCAGTATTATTACATAAGTAATATTTGACCACCTGAGATGATGGACAAGTTTCTCTGCTTGCTCAATACATTAATGCTATTCAAATCAACCAAAACTGGCTGTATGCTGTAAACAAGCAAATGGAGCAGTAAAATGGTGTATTATATTGCTTTTCACCAAAATTATCAGGATTAAGAGAAAAAAGAATATTATTAGCCCTGATATCTAGGGCTATTGATATGAGTTCCAGCAGCAGAAAGAACGTGCAATGGACCCTATTCTGTATTATGCTAGATTTCCACAAACTCTGCCTAACTACTGCTATCAGCAGGATTATTATCCATCTGAATGAGCCCTAATAAGGACTGTTAGTGTAGATGAAATTAATAATAGTGGTGTTGAAGCCCTGTTTAAAATAAGCACCAATTCTCTCCCTCAATCAGCAGCAGCTTTTCTTACTCTGCCTGTTTGACGAGTAGACTGTGACGAACATAGGGTCCCGGGTCTTATATAGACCCGATGATGCTATGCGGCCAGCCAATCACTATAATGCCACAGGCAACATGGCTACGGCATTACAGTGACTGTCAGGAAATGCCTGCATGTTAATTGGCTGCCTAATATGCGCCAAATATGCGGGGCAAGGACTCGAGCTCCCACCCGAACATTCAAAAAATACAACGAGCATCTCGAGCACTGTGATGCTCGCGTGAGTAACGAGCGGTGACGAGCATGCTCGCTCATCACTAGTGTTGAGCATTCCGATACTGAAATATCGGGTATCGGCCGATATTCACTGTATCGGAATTCCGATACTTAATTCCGATACTTTTATAATATCGAATACCGGAATCGGAAGTTCCCATAATGCCTGCGCTCTGCAGTGTCTGTGAAGGATGACAAGCTGGGTGGCAGCGCTCAGCTGCGATCCAGCTTGTCATCAGAATGCCATCCCAGCGTGGGAGAATTCTCCTGATTGTTTAAAAGCCGGCGCGCGGTAAAAAGCCGCCGGCTTTTAAACAATCACACAGCCCCATACTGCTTCCCGGCAGCCTCCCACCTCGATCCTCCGCTCCCCTCGCCACCTCCCATCCCGATCGTAAATTAGGACCGGGCGGGGAGCGCAGCACCAAGGAGCGAAGGACCCGGGCGGGGAAGCCGGCAGTGAAAAGACTTCACCGCCGGCTTTCCCGTTCTGTGCTGCGCTTTCCCGCCGGTTATTTCAAATGAACAGCTGAGGTATCAGGTGATGCCGATCAGCTGTTCATTTGAAGTAGCCGCGGTGCCCTCAGAGGGTTCATGTGAGTTCATGCTTGACTGCATGAACTCACATCAACTTTCCCACGGCCGCACAGGTCAGCCTCACCTCCCGGACCCGTCATGATTAGTGTGTGCGGGGTGTGTGTGTGTGCGGGGTGTGTGTGCGGGGTGTGTGTGCGGGTGTGTATGGGGTGTGTGTGCGGGGTGTGTGTGTGCGGGTGTGTGTGCGGGGTGTGTGTGCGGGTGTGTATGGGGTGTGTGTGCGGGGTGTGTGTGCGGGGTGTGTGTGTGCGGGTGTGTGTGCGGGGTGTGTGTGTGCGGGTGTGTGTGCCGGGTGTGTGTGTGCGGGGTGTGTGTGTGCGGGTGTGTGTGTGTGTGTGTGGGGTGTGTGTGCGGGGTGTGTGTGTGCGGGGTGTGTGTGTGCGGGGTGTGTGTGTGCGGGTGTGTGTGGTGTGTGTGTGGGGTGTGTGTGCGGGGTGTGTGTGCGGGGTGTGTGTGTGCGGGGTGTGTGTGCGGGGTGTGTGTGTGCGGGGTGTGTGTGTGCGGGGTGTGTGTGTGCGGGGTGTGTGTGTGCGGGGTGTGTGTGTGCGGGGTGTGTGTGTGCGGGGGTGTGTGTGCGGGGTGTGTGTGTGCGGGGTGTGTGTGCGGGGTGTGTGTGTGCGGGGTGTGTGTGTGCGGGGTGTGTGTGTGCGGGGTGTGTGTGTGCGGGGTGTGTGTGTGCGGGTGTGTGTGTGTGTGTGCGGGGTGTGTGTGTGCGGGGTGTGTGTGTGCGGGGTGTGTGTGTGCGGGGTGTGTGTGTGCGGGGTGTGTGTGTGCGGGGTGTGTGTGTGCGGGGTGTGTGTGTGCGGGGTGTGTGTGTGCGGGGTGTGTGTGTGCGGGGTGTGTGTGTGCGGGGGTGTGTGTGCGGGGGTGTGTGTGCGGGGGTGTGTGTGCGGGGGTGTGTGTGTGGGGTGTGTGTGTGGGGTGTGTGTGCGGGGTGTGTGTGCGGGCAGACATAGGCCGATGTGACACTACTACTCCCATCGGCCTATGTCTGTCCCCCGTCCACTCCTGCCAGCAGGATCAGCTCGATGGGAGCAGTAGTTCCCATCAGCCTGATCCTGCTATATAAATTGCCCTACTGTGTCCCCAATAAATGTTAAATACATGTCATTGGTGGCCAGTGGTTACCTAAAAGAAATTAGTTCATACATTACCTGTCCCCGCCGATCGCCACCTAAAATAAAGTAAAAATAAAAAACTACACCTATACTCACCTAGACACCTAATTCCCCGAAGCCATCGATCTCCTGTAATAAAATATAAAATAATAAACCACAACCTTATCCTTACCCCTCCGTAGTAGTCCACGAGTGTCCCACGAAGATCTCCAGTTCAGAGCAGCCACATAGAATGTGACCGCTCTGAACCGCTGCCGCCGCTAGAATGACGGGGCCGTAAGGGTTCACCGGAGTTCAGGCAGCGCTGCTCCGGTTAGCTCCTTTACGGCACTGCTGTATCGTGAGAAATTCCCACGGTACAGCACTGCCGTAAAGGAGGTCTCCGGAGCTGCGCTGCCTGAATGCACTCCGGTGACCTCAGTCAGTGGCTCCCGCTGCCGGGAGCGGACGTGTTCCCGGCAGCGTGAGCTTACAGCAGCCATGCACAGCTGTCACCATCTCCAGATGTGACAGCTGTGCATGGGAGATCAGCGCAGGAACGTGGACAGGTAACTATTTTTTTTTTAGTAAACTAAGAATTAAATAAAATGGTGTTTTATTTCAAATAAATTATTTTTTTCTGGGTGTAGTGTGTTTTTTCTTTTTAACACTTTGTAGGTTAGTAATGGGGGTGTCATATAGACGGCCATCATTACTAACCTGGGCTTCATGGCAGCTGGCGCTGACATGAACCCCACCACTATTACCCCCTGCCACCGCACCAGGGCAGCGTGGAAGAGCGAGGCTAAGTGCCAGAATTGGCGCATCCTATGGATGCGCCATTTCTGGGGCGGCTGACGGCTGGTGTTTCTAGCCTGGGAGGGGGCCAATATTCATGGCACCCTTCCTGAGCTATTAATATCAGCCCCCAGCTGTCTGCCTAGCCTTTGCTAGCTATTAAAATAGAGGGGACCCCACGTCATTTTTTTTTGGGGGGTCCCCCATTTTAATAGCTAGTAAAGGCTAGGTATTCAGCTGGGGGCTGATATTAGTAGCCTGGGAAGCTCCGTGGGTTTTACCCCCTTCCCAGGCTTCAAACATCTGCCCCAGCCGTCTGCTTAACCTCCGCTAGAGACTAAAATTATGGGGGATCCCACGCCATTTTTTTTTTTAAATAAATCCTTTATTTTAACACTAAATGACATTTGAGGACTTAATAAAGATGCAGTCCCTAAATTATTATTTATTTTTTAATAAATTTTTCCCAAAACTTTTGACGTGGGCTTCGCCATATTTTTGTATGCCAGCCAGGTACAGCATCCAGCTTCTATGAACGCGCCATTTTCCGGGGCGGCCGCGGACTGCAATTTTCAGCGGGAGGGGGGGGGGCAGAAAGCTTGGGCCTCCCTGCGCTGCAGATTCCATCCCCCAGCTGCCTAGTTGTACCTGGCTGGACACAAAAATAGGGAGAAGCTCCACGTTTTTTTTTTTTTAATTATTTCATGAAATTCATGGAATAATTAAGAAAAAAAGGGCTTCCCTATATTGTTGTGTCCGGCTAGGTACAAATAGGCAGCTGGTGGTTGGGGGCAGCCCGTTCCTGCCTGCTGTACCTGGCTGGACACAAATATAGTGTGAAGCCCCACGTCAATTTTTTTTTAATTATTTCAGGAAATTCATGAAATAATTAAAAAAAAATTATGTGGGGCTTCGCCCTATAATTGTGTCCAGCCAGGTACAGCAGGCAGGAACGGGCTGCCCCCAACCACCAGCTGCCTATTTGTACCTAGCCGGACACAACAATATAGGGAAGCCCTTTTTTTCTTAATTATTCCATGAATTTCATGAAATAATTAAAAAAAAAAATGTGTGGCGCTTCGCCCTATTTTTGTGTCCAGCCAGGTACAACTAGGCAGCTGGGGGCTGGAATCTGCAGCGCAGGGAGACCCAAGCTTTCTGGGTCCCACCCGCTGCAAATTGCAGTCCGCAGCCGCCCCGGAAAATGGCGCGTTCATAGAAGCGCCATCTTCTGGCGCTGTACCCAACTCATCCAGGGCCCTGGTGCGGTGGCTCACTGGGTAATAAAGGGGTTAAGGCCAGCTTGGCATTATCAGCTGGCCCTAAGCCCGAAATTCATGGGGTCACGCCAATATTAGACATGACCGCCATGAATTTCTAGTAAAGTATTTAAAAAAAACACAAACACCCAGAAAAAAGTCCTTTAATTGAAATAAAGACACAATTCTTTATTGTTCTAAATTAAACCATACTTACCATCACGCCCATTCCAGCTGAAGCCAACGATCTCCTGCAATAAAAGTAAAATAATAAAGCAACCTCATCCTTACCTTTCCATGGTTCCCACGACAGCTTCAGCTCTGCTACATCGAGATGACAGGCTGGACCGCAGCAGAACGCCGCCATCCAGTCTGTCATCCCGCAGACACTGAGAAGCGCAGGCATGCTTGCGCTCCTCAGTGTCTTTCTGTGACGTCATCCAGATGAGCCGAGGTCATGTCCAATGAACTCAGCTCACCTCATGCACGTCACTGACAGCGTGGGAAAATTCTCCTGCACTCAGCGCTTCAGCGTGAGAATTCTCCCACGCTGTCAGTGACGTGCATGAGGTGCGCCGAGTTCATGGGACATGACCTCACCTCATGCACGTCACTGACAGCGTGGGAAAATTCTCACGCTGAAGCGCTGAGTGCAGGAGAATTCTCCCACGCTGTCAGTGACGTACATGAGGTGAGCCGAGTTCATTGTCGGCTCATCTGGATGCCGTCACAGCCAGACACTGAGGAGTGGAAGTATGCCTGCGCTTCTCAGTGTCTGCGGGATGACAGGCTGGATGGCAGCGTTCTGCTGCGGTCCAGCCTGTCATCTCGATGTAGCAGAGCTGGAGCCGTCGTGGGAGCCATGGAAAGGTAAGGATGAGGTTGCTTTATTATTTTTCTTTTATTGCAGGAGATCGTTGGCTTCAGCTGGAATGGGCGTGATGGTAAGTATGGTTTAATTTAGAACAATAAAGAATTGTGTGTTTATTTCAATTAAAGGACTTTTTTCTGGGTGTTTGTGTTTTTTTTAAATACTTTACTAGAAATTCATGGTGGTCATGTCTAATATTGGCGTGACCCCATGAATTTCGGGCTTAGGGCCAGCTGATAATGCCAAGCTGGCCTTAACCCCTTTATTACCCAGTGAGCCACCGCATCAGGGCCCTGGATGAGTTGGGTACAGCGCCAGAAGATGGCGCTTCTATGAACGCGCCATTTTCCGGGGCGGCTGCGGACTGCAATTTGCAGCGGGTGGGGCCCAGAAAGCTTGGGCCTCCCTGCGCTGCAGATTCCAGCCCCCAGCTGCCTAGTTGTACCTGGCTGGACACAAAAATAGGGCGAAGCGCCACGTTTTTTTTTTTTTAAATTCATGAAATTCATGGAATAATTCAGAAAAAAAGGGCTTCCCTATATTGTTGTGTCCGGCTAGGTACAAATAGGCTGCTGGTGGTTGGGGGCAGCCCGTTCCTGCCTGCTGTACCTGACTGGACACAAATATAGGGCGAAGCCCCACATCAATTTTTTTAAATTATTTCATGAATTTCCTGAAATGATTTAAAAAAAATTGACGTGGGGCTTCGCACTATATTTGTGTCCAGCCAGGTACAGCAGGCAGGAACGGGCTGCCCCCAACCACCAGCTGCCTATTTGTACCTGGTTGGACACAACAATATAGGGAAGCCCTTTTTTTCTTAATTATTTCATGAATTTCATGAAATAATTAAAAAAAAAAAATACGTGAAGCTTCTCCCTATTTTTGTGTCCAGCCAGGTACAACTAGGCAGCTGGGGGATGGAATCTGCAGCGCAGGGAGGCCCAAGCTTTCTGCCCCCCCCCCTCCCCCCGCTGAAAATTGCAGTGCGCAGCCACCCCGGAAAATGGCGCGTTCATAGAAGCTGGATGCTGTACCTGGCTGGCATACAAAAATATGGCGAAGCCCACGTCAAAAGTTTTGGGAAAAATTAATTAAAAAATAAATAATAATTTAGGGACTGCATCTTTATTAACTCCTCAAATGTCATTTAGTGTTAAAATAAAGGACTTATTTTAAAAAAAATTGACGTGGGGCTTCGCCCTATATTTGTGTCCAGCCAGGTACAGCAGGCAGGAACAGGCTGCCCCCAACCACCAGCTGCCTATTTGTACCTGGCCAGACACAACAATATAGGGAAGCCCTTTTTTAAAAAAATTATTTCATGAAATAATTAAAAAAAAATTGACGTGGGGCTTCGCACTATATTTGTGTCCAGCCAGGTACAGCAGGCAGGAATGGGCTGCCCCCAACCACCAGCTGCCTATTTGTACCTGGTTGGACACAACAATATAGGGAAGCCCTTTTTTTCTTAATTATTCCATGAATTTCATGAAATAATTTAAAAAAAAAATGCGTGGGGCTTCGCCCTATTTTTGTGCCCAGCCAGATACAACTAGGCAGCTGGGGGCTGGAATCCGCAGCGCAGGGAGACCCAAGCTTTCTGGGCCACCCCCGCTGCAAATTGCAGTCCGCAGCCGCCCCAGAAAATGGCGCGTTCATAGAAGCGCCATCTTCTGGCGCTGTACCCAACTCATCCAGGGCCCTGGTGCGGTGGCTCACTGGGTAATAAAGGGGTTAAGGCCAGCTTGGCATTATCAGCTGGCCCTAAGCCCAAAATTCATGGGGTCACGCCAATATTAGACATGACCACCATGAATTTCTAGTAAAGTATTTAAAAAAACACAACACCCAGAAAAAAGTCCTTTAATTGAAATAAACACACAATTCTTTATTGTTCTAAATTAAACCATACTTACCACCACGCCCATTCCAGCTGAAGCCAACGATCTCCTGCAATAAAAGTAAAATAATAAAGCAACCTCATCCTTACCTTTCCATGGCTCCCACGACAGCTTCAGCTCTGCTACATCGAGATGACAGGCTGGACCGCAGCAGAACGCTGCCATCCATCCTGTCATCCCGCAGACACTGAGAAGCGCAGGCATACTTCCACTCCTCAGTGTCTGGCTGTGACGGCATCCAGATGAGCCGAGGTCATGTCCAATGAACTCCGCTCACTTCATGTACGTCACTGACAGCGTGGGAAAATTCTCCTGCACTCAGCACTTCAGCGTGAGAATTTTCCCACGCTGTCAGTGACGTGCATGAGGTGAGCTGAGTTCATTGGACATGACCTCACCTCATGTATGTCACTGACAGCGTGGGAGAATTCTCACGCTGAAGCGCTGAGTGCAGGAGAATTTTCCCACGCTGTCAGTGACGTGCATGAGGTGAGCTGAGTTCATTGGACATGAACTCGGCTCATCTGGATGACGTCACAGAGAGACACTGAGGAGCGCAAGCATGCCTGCGCTTCTCAGTGTCTGCGGGATGACAGGCTGGATGGCAGCTTTCTGCTGCGGTCCAGCCTGTCATCTCGATGTAGCAGAGCTGGAGCTGTCCTGGGAACCATCGAAAGGTAAGGATGAGGTTGCTTTATTATTTTTCTTTTATTGCAGGAGATCGTTGGCTTCAGCTGGAATGGGCGTGATGGTAAGTATGGTTTAATTTAGAACAATAAAGAATTGTGTCTTTATTTCAATTAAAGGACTTTACTCTGGGTGTTTGTGTTTTCTTTTAACTTTGACTATGGGGTTAGTAATGGGGGTGTCTTATAGACGCCTCTCCATTACTAACCTGGGCTTGATGTCAGCTGGCATTATAAGCTGACATCAACCCCAACCCTATTACCCCCTGCCACCGCACCAGGGCAGCGTGGAAGAGCGAGGCTAAGTGCCAGAATTGGCGCATCCTATGGATGCGCCATTTCTGGGGCGGCTGACGGCTGGTGTTTCTAGCCTGGGAGGGGGCCAATATTCATGGCACCCTTCCTGGGCTATTAATATCAGCCCCCAGCTGTCTGCCTAGCCTGTGCTAGCTATTAAATTAGGGGGGACCCCACGTCATTTTTTTGGGGGGGTCCCCCATTTTAATAGCTAGTAAAGGCTAGGTATTCAGCTGGGGGCTGATATTAGTAGCCTGGGAAGCTCCGTGGGTATTACCCCCTTCCCAGGCTTCAAACATTTGCCCCAGCTGTCTGCTTAACCTCCGCTAGAGCCTAAAATTAAGGGGAACCCCACGTCAATTTTTTTTTAAATAAATCCTTTATTTTAACACTAAATGACAAGTACAGTAATCAACACTGTCACTGTACTTCATATATATGTGACTGACATGTTTCTATCTATCTAATCTATGTGTGATTCTCTATTCCTTCTATTCTAAATTGTCGGGTACAGATGCTGAATTGCCGGCCGGCTTTCTTAAAGAGACGGTGCATGAAAACACTATTATTTTTTTAAATAAATCCTTTACACTAAATGACAAGTTCTGTAAGCAACACTGTCACTGTACTTCTTATATATGTGACTGACATGTTTCTATCTATCTAATCTATGTGTGAAGCTCTATTCTGTCTGTTATAAATTGTCGGGTACAGATGCTGAATTGCCGCCGGCTTTTTTAAAGAGACGGTGCACGAAAACACTAATATTTTTTTTAATAAATCCTTTACACTAAATGACAAGTACAGTAAGCAACACTGTCACTGTACTTCATATATATGTGACTGACATGTTTCTATCTATCTAATCTATGTGTGAAGCTCTATTCTTTCTGTTGTAAATTGTCGGGTACCGGTGAATGCCGCTGATGAATTGCCGGCTTTTCATGTCATTCTACATTATTCTTAGTTGTTTTACTTCATGTAGAATTAACCTACAAGGAAAGAAAGGGTTTATTTTCATTCCGATATTTGTGTCCCATTGACTTGCATTGGTTTCCGGTATCGGAATCGGCGATATCCGATACTTTTTGGGTATCGGCCCGATCCAATCCGATACGATATTTCCTGATATCGGAAGGTATCGCTCAACACTACTCATCACTAGTTATAAACAATTATGCCTTGCTTCAGTGTCCGATGGCACAATGTGCAAATCACCCGAGTATTGTCAGAGAACTCCCTTGAGCTGGCTTTGGTGTCCTCATTTTGTCAGTGTGCTGGACAGAAGCAGCTGAAGTACTGGCTAGCGGCCAGCCTCGGTGTGCAATAGCAGCCAAAGTAGTAGCCACAGAGCTTTTGCACCCAGCTCCCTCTATTGGTGTGCAGCTGGGGCAGCATGACTATCATCTTCCTCTAACCTGCCCATGTCACTCAGATAGCTTTGACTTAATGTGGACCTCATCATTGCTCAATCGCATTATCGCATCTCTCCAGTTTGTCCTTAAAGGGGTATTCCTATCTCCAAGATCCTATCCCAATATGTAGTAGGTATAATAATTAGTGTTGAGCCACCCCCGTAGTGTTCGAGTTCGGTTCGGTTCGTCGAACACCCGTATGTTCGCCAAACTGTTCGTCAAACACCTTCGAACACCGTTAAAACCAATGGCAGGCAAACAAAAACACATAGAAACACATAGAAAACACTTCAAAGGTGTCCAAAAGCTGACAA
Organism: Phyllobates terribilis; assembly: GCF_046119375.1. NCBI lineage: Eukaryota > Metazoa > Chordata > Amphibia > Anura > Dendrobatidae > Phyllobates > Phyllobates terribilis. The sequence continues at coordinate 643,778,243 of NW_027362762.1, forward strand.
ACTGCTCAGAAGACACAACTAACACATGGAAAAGTGACAAGTACACATAGTCATGCGAAAAGAAAAGAGGTGGAGGAGTAAAAGGAGGGGGAGACACAGATATAGGCATGTCATGCCCTTCTAAAACCAAAAAAGTGCGAAGCCGACACGGCCAGTCCGTTCCTGCCCGTGCGACCTCCGTGTCGCCGGGTTTGTGCCAGAGCTGCGTTGGACCCTGACGGCCAGCCCCCCTCGCCCAATACTGGTGCCTGTTCGCTGGTGGGTTGAGCGAGCCCCCCTGCGGTGTAGGCAGGTCTAAGCTTTTTAATTTAAATTGTCTCTATAATTTGAATGAGTACACTTTAAATCCTTTTACAAGGATCTATTGGAGGGCAAGTCTCATGCCAGCAGCCGCGGTAATTCCAGCTCCAGTAGCGTCCACTAAAGCTGCTGCAGTTAAAAAGCTTTTATAAGGATCGAGCTTGGCGGTCCACCGCAAGGCGTCCTACCGTCAGTCCCAGCCCCCGTGCCTTGGAGTGCCTCCCCGATGCTCTTTACTGAGTTTCCCGGGGGGCCCAAAGCATTTCCTTTGAAAAAATTAAGTGTCCAAACTACAGTTGGTGTAGCTTGCTTAACAGCTGGGTTAATCCGCTGACTAGCAGACACTGCTACTAGGCCCAAAGTATTGCTTGGGCTAGATGCAGTTAAAAATTTGTAATTAGATACTCTCGTTGGATGCTGAGAAAGCATTCCATAGAGTCTCCTGGCACGCCATATATTATTCTCTTAAAAAGCTTAGGGTAGGGGACCCTTTTATTGCCAAAATCATGGCCCTGTATCGCAATCCGTCAGCTAGGCTGAAGATAAATGGAACATTATTATCACCTTTCATAATCACCAATGAGACAAGGCAGGGATGTCCTCTGTCCCCTCTCTTATACATCCTAGTGATGGAGCACCTGCTCTCATCAATTCATGATAACCCCAATATTAGGGGGATTGAGGTGGGAGGCACCGAGTACAAGTGCTCTTCATTTGCTGATGATGTCCTAGTATATATCACTCAACCACATATATCCATCACTGCTGTTATGGCTGAAATAGATCACTTTGGTACATGGTCAAATTTTAAAATCAATGCAGCGAAGTCTGAGGCCCTCGATGTCTCCCTCCCCAAATCCATACAGGATTCCATCCAGTCCAACTTTCCCTTTGCCTGGCCCTCACAGGGTATCAAATACTTATGAATTCGTATTCATAGAGACCTCTCCCATCTATTTTATCTTAATTTTGGGCCCTTTATTGAACAACTCCACAGAGATCTTACTTCTTTCACGGTGAAGGATTTTTCCTGGTTCGGCAGAATAAATATACTAAAAATGAATGTCCTACCTAAACTCTTATACCTCTTCCAAACCATTCCCGTGGTAATTCCCTCAAATTTTTGGAAAAGACTACGCAGTAGCTTTTGCAGATTTATCTGGGCAAGTGGGCGTCCACGCATTCGGGGGGACGTTCTGATCAGACACAAGCCTTCCGGATTGTAGAAGGCATTACATGGCAGCAGTAAACGCTAGAATCCTGGACTTCTTCCATCATTCGGAGGGGAAATTGTGGGTCAAAATAGCTCAATCCATTTGTAATAAAGCTCTTACCACTCTCCCATGGTGCGCCCATTTAATTGTCCCCTCTCTTGGCCTCATGTCATATAGTACTTATGCCACTGCTTTGGCTTTGAGATCCCAAAAAAAAAGCTTATCGTCAATCTACCCCCAGGGCCCCTTGCTCCCGATTTCAGATAATCCAGATTTCCCACCAGGACTATCTGCAAATAGATTTCTCGATTCAAATAAATCCCATCCGATATTATTTTCTCATGTCATCTCCAATACTTCGCTGCTCCCCCTCAATGACTTGTTACAGGGAAGAGCCACTTCCCCAAAGGCTAGTTTTGAATATAGCCAGTTACAACACTTCTATTCAACTGTGAAGAAGCGCACACATCTTCATAGAGATCTCACAAACTTTAAAAAATTGAGCCTATCATTGTCACCCCCTACGCACTCCATCTCCCTACTGTATAATCTCCTCATTGCACAGGTAACTGACAATAGGCCAGGATTCTGAGGTGCATGGGAAAGGGAACTGGGGAAGTCCTTCTCTAACTCACAATGGGATAAATGTTTCTTCCTAACACATAAAACCTCAATAGGGTCCAAAGCTCAGGAAACCTCCTTCAAAATTATCTCTAGATGGTACCGGGTACCAGCAGTCCTTCATAGATGGTATCCAGTGGTCTCAGATAGATGTTGGAGATGTGGGGAGGGGGAAGGGACAATGTCACACATATGGTGGGCATGCCCTATAATAAATGCATTTTGGGCAAAGGTGGTTCCCATGATTGAGAAAATAACTGGTTTGACTATCCCTAATACGCCAGAAGCCCACCTTTTATCAATGTTACCAATAAGTAAACTTAGTTATAAAAGGTCATCAATAGGCTACCTAACACAGGCGGCTACGAATGTCATTCCACGACACTGGAAAAGCAGAGACCCACTCACTGTGGAGGAATGGTTTGCGGAGATCTCCCTCCTTAATAGGATGGAGCATCTGATTGCCATCTCACCGGCTGATGTTGATAGATACTGTGTGATTTGGAGGGAATGGATTGATTTGCAAAACTCTGACGCCTACCATCTAGCCCCCAACTAAAGTTATCCGTGATGTCGGCACAACAATGATCATAATCGCACTCTATTGATTGGTGGTCTGCCGTGGTCCGCTCCCTCTCTCTCTATCTTTCATATGGAAAAATACATGCTTTATCTGGATATTGATGGAAAACCCTCCCTGTACCCCCCAATATACTGTCGTTATGCATAGATTTATAGTTATACTACCCCTTTTACTATGTATATTGTATTTGCTTGTAATTTTTCAACACAAAAATAAAAAAAAAACTTGAATTTGAAAAAAAAAATTGTAATTAGATCTACAGGCGGTGGCTACTCCGCTGACTAGCAGACACTGAAGCTTTGGAGCAGACCTCTGATTCCCAGGCTATAGTATGAGTAAACAGCTCTTCGGACTCAACCATCTGTGTTACCCCAAGCCATAGTGCATGTAGTTTCTTACGGTTAAAAGGGGGGGGAGAGACCCCACCCACCTGGAATTGACGATGGCAACGTCATGTAAAACACAGCAAGGGGACTCCAAAAAGAGTCTCCATTTTTTCCCAAAATTGTGGCACAGACACCACTTAAGTGGCATCAATTGTCCCAGAGTTGCTTAAAATGGTTGGTGAGGTGATTTTCCAAAATCTTCAAGCCTTTAATCTCCCCAGAATGACACAGGTGGGGCAGATGGTGGTTGTCCCGGCCCGCTAGGCCACATTGTAGCACAGTGAGCTTCGCACTGCAACTTATGCTTAATATCCATGTGACGGTTCATGCATGAAGTATTCAAACTATGGATTTTTTGGCCTCTACTTAGCTTTTGGTGACAAATGTTACAGATAACACGAGTTGGGTCATCCTTATCGATCTGAAAAAATGCACAGGCTATGCAAGGTTTAGAGCGCATGCGACTCTGCTACTAGCAATACTATCAAATGATTGGCTGGGTTAGATGCAGAGCGTCTGGGTTTGGTTGGAGGTCCCCACAGTCTGCCTAGGCTAGATGCAGTTAAAAATTATTATTAGATACACAGGTGGTGCAGCTTGCTTTGCAGCTGGGCTAATACGCCCAAAGTATTGGTAGACTCTATACTAAATAAGGAAGGATTCACTGACTGTGGTGGCCCCTCCGTGGGCCGTGGAGATTGGTGGAGATTTGGTGGATGATTATAGGAGAAAGCTCCTTAATAGAGAAAGTTGGTGGATTTATACTTTAAATACATGTGTACCAGCGGGTTTAAACATCAGACATGATTTGATGTATCATTATGAGTGATCATTTATAGATTATTATTATTATATATATGTTCCTTTTTTCTTCTTTTCTTTTTCTTTTGGATTATTTACATTTGTATGCATTGTTTCTATGCTATACAATTTTAACATGGTATGTGTTTAAATTTCTGATTAACTCAGCCTTGAACAGGTGCATAGCAGGACATGACATAAATACCACTTCCTTGCTGTTTTTTTGCTATGCAATGATTAAGAACCTTTAGTTCAAAACGCATTTGCTGTTCTTCTCCAAGGTGGACTTTTAAAATATTTTTTGTATGACCCAATAAAAAGTGGATTTTAGAAGATTTGTTCAGCTGGATCTTCCTGGTTGCTCATGTTCGTCTGGTAGCACTCCTGGCTCCGTGCTGTTGATCTTCTAGGTGGGTGAGCTGATTTTTTCCTTTCTTTTTCAGCCATGTGGCGATTGGTCATCCACTTTCACTGCCCCTTACTCAACGAATTCAAAAACATCTCCCGTCGGTTTGGAGTCCCATTATGCCCAACGAAAAACATAGGCCCCACAACTAAAAAAAATTGTTCTTAGGCATCGAAATAGACACCACAGCAAGGTTGTTCCGCCTCCCATGGGAAAAAATACCAAAACATTACACCTGATCTAGGTTTTTTGCGTAGTATGGAAAGTAACACTACAGCAGATGCAAGTATTATTAGGTCTCCTCGTGTTTGTGAGCCGGGTGATGCCAGTCGGAAGGGTTTTTTCTCTTCATTTATCGCCCGCAACAAAAGGGGCATCTAAACCGAGTCATACAATCAGAATCAGCAGGCAGCTACGGGCGGACTTAGAGGTGTGGAAAACCTTCTTATAATCATTCAACGGTCACACGTTATTTATGTCAGCAGAACAGTCCAACATTCAACTAAGATTATTCACTGGGGCGGCACAATCAGGCGGATATGCAGTGATACTAAATAACCAATGGTGCACAAGCTTATGGCCTCCGTATTGGGCAGAACAAGTGCTGACAAAAAAACAGACAGTCCTGGAACTGTTTCCAATAGTGGTAGCAATAGAAATATGGGGCACGCGTCTGGCTAACAAAAATATACTCTTCATAACAAAAAACACCAGCCTAGCGCACTTCATTAATAATATGGCCTCATCGTCTCTCCCAGTGCTAGGCCTACTACGCCGGCTAGCATTCCTGTGCCTAAAACACAATGTATGGGTCCGCGCTAGCCACGATGCTGAGGGGTCTAACGCTGCTGCTAACGCTTTATCACAATTCAATTGGCAGATTTTCACAGAGCTCCTCCCCAACGCCCACCCATCGGGCAACAGTTGCCCAGCCTCCCTATGGGATCTAGTGGAGAATAGTTGATGCCATTAAATAGGGGCGTCAGTTGCCCCGTCGATGTGGTAAGCATACGGTAAGGCATGGGAAGAGTGGACATGACTAGTAGCAGGCAGTCGGGTTGACCAATGTGAACAAGCCAGATTACAAGTCACCATAGAATTTCTCCACCAGCTAATGATGAGGGGCATATCAGGGGCGTCAGCGCAGAGGTGGCTGACCGGAGTAGCATTTCACTTCCAACTACTGAATTGGGGACATGTGACAAAGAGATTCATCATCAGACAATCCATAAAAGGGTGGAAAAGGGGTCAGCCAAGTCAGGAGTGTAGACGTCCGGTCCCGTGTCACTAAAACTGATTTCTCACATCATATCCCTAAAACCATTAACATGATACTCACAATTCGAAGCAACACTAATGTCTACTGTATTTGCGATCGCCTTCTTCGGGGCGCAATGCATAAGTGAATTAGTCCCTCAATCCAAAATTAACACCAGTGGAGGCTTATTACACCAGGACATAGTCATAGCCGATAATGCAATACGTCTACGCATACGCAAATCGAAAGCGGTTCCAGCGGGCAGGGGCACTTGGGTACTTCTATATCCCACAAATGGTACGCTGAGTCGGGTAACAATAGTAAAAACATATATAACCATCAGATCACAAAGTAATTTCTTCCTATCACACATTGATGGAACGCCATTATCAAGATACCAGTTGCAAGCTATATTTAATAAATGCATAACATCGGCAGGGAACCACCCCAAAGATTATGGGACACACTCATTCTGCATAGGCGCGGCCATGGAAGCATCAAGAGCAGGACTGTCAGAAACGGAAGTTCAGAGGATAGGGAGATGGTGATCCACATGTTTGGCGAGATACATAAGACCGGACTTGTTATCCTAACGTGGTTTGTTTCTCTTACAGGTGACGCTAAGCCAACAGTGTGGGTGATAGGCCACTCGTATATATATTGGGCAGAAAAAAGGGCGAAAGTCCACCCAGGCGGGAGGAAATTAGAGTTTCATAACACATATTTGAACTGGAGAGGTATTAGAGGCCTACAATGGCCACAGGTACTAATGGAGGTAATCAAGGTAGGGAGAGAGGCAAGAGGTCCGGTCATCTTAGTTATACAGGCCGGGGGAAACGACCTAGGTTATCACATGAGCGCATAACTAATGGCAATAATGAAACTAGACACTGAGCGCTTCAGAGAATTTTTCACAAAAATAGTCAGAGATTGTGCCGAGCGCGGTATGGCAAGGTGCCTGAGACATCACGGCCATCGAACGGACAAGGCGGCTAATAAATATTTGGATGCCAAAATTTATAAGAGACTGAGGCGGACAACTGGAAGGAGATAAAGCAGGCCTCATACGGCCCGACTGTGTTCACTTAATGGATATCGGACTGGACATATTCCTGTCAGGATTCCAGGACGGAGTGGAACAAGCGTTAAGAGTGATGGATGGGGGTCAGAGTCCTGCATACGAGTACGCAGGATCCTCCGTGGCCTGGAAATAGAAAGGACTTGTTGGAGAGTTACACTTGTTGGCCAACTTGCTGTTTTGGAGACTGGAGACACAGGGCATGCTGCAACAAGCTGAATTATTTTAGAAATAAAATGCCTTTCTAATGTAATGAGTATAAACAGTTAATAAAGCTGTGACCGATCCTCACCCATCCAGTTGTAAGAGTTACATGATTGTATTGTCAATGAAAGGGGGGTGGTAGGGGGCTGAGCGTCTGGGTTTGGTTGGGGGTTACCACAGTCTTCCTAGGCTAGATGCAGTTAAAAATCATTAATAGATACACAGGTTGTGCAGCTTGCTTCGCAGCTGGGTTACTAGGCTGACTAGCAGACACTGAAGCTTTGGAGCAGACCTCTGAGTAAACAAGCTCTTCAGACTCAACCATCTGTGTTACCCCAAGCCAGAGTGTATGTAGTTTCTTACGGTTAAAAGGGGGGGGGGAGACCAAACCCACCTGTAATTGACGATGCCAACGTCATGTAAAACACAGCAAGGGGACTCCAAAAAGAGTCTCCATTTTTTCCAAAAATTTGGGACACAGACACCACTTAAGTGGCATCAATTGCCCCAGAGTTACTTAAAAAGGTTGGTGAGGTGATTTTAACAAATCCTCAAGCTTTTACTCTCCCCAGGATGACACAGGGGTAGAAAAGTCCTTGCGGATCCATGATTTGTTCATCTTTATGAACGTGAGTCTGTCTACATTGTCAGTGGACAGCCCCTTGCGCTTGTCTGTCAGCACACCACCAGCAGCGCTGAACACACGTTCAGAAAGAACAAAAATTATTATTAATTTGAAAGCTGGTGGAGCTTAGTATAGATGGCCTAATAGAATGAGTACTACACACTGCTACAGGCCCAAAATTATTTTCCAGGCAAGATGCAGCTAAAAATTATTATTAATTTGAAAGCTGGTGGAGCTTAGTATAGATGGCCTAATAGAATGAGTACCACACACTGCTACTATGCCCAAAATTATTTTCCAGACAAGATGCAGCTAAAAATTATTATTAATTTGAAAGCTGGTGGAGCTTAGTATAGATTGCCTAATAGAATGAGTACCACACACTGCTACAGGCCCAAAATTATTTTCCAGGCAAGATGCAGCTAAAAATTATTAGTAATTTGAAAGCTGGTGGAGCTTAGTATAGATGGCCTAATAGAATGAGTACCACACACTGCTACTATGCCCAAAATTATTTTCCAGACAAGATGCAGCTAAAAATTATTATTAATTTGAAAGCTGGTGGAGCTTAGTATAGATGGCCTAATAGAATGAGTACCACACACTGCTACAGGCCCAAAATTATTTTCCAGGCAAGATGCAGCTTTAAATTATTAGTAATTTGAAAGCTGGTGGAGCTTAGTATAGATGGCCTAATAGAATGAGTACCACACACTGCTACAGGCCCAAAATTATTTTCCGGGCTAGATGCAGCTAAAAATTATTATTAATTTGAAAGCTTAAAACGGTTGGTGAGGTGATTTTAACAATTCCTCAAGCTTTTACTCTCCCCAGGATTACACAGGGGTAGAAAAGTCCTTGCAGATCCATGATTTGTTCATCTTTATGAACGTGAGTCTGTCTACATTGTCAGTGGACAGCTGCGTGCGCTTATTTGTCAGCACACCACCAGCAGCGCAGAACACACATTCAGAGAGAACGCTGGCTGCAGGGCATGACAAGATCTCCAAGGCGGGAGTGGCGAGCTCCGGCCATTTATCCAGATTGGAAGCCCAAAAAGAGCAAGGGTCCAGTGACACAGTCATGGCTTCGATGTTCACTTGGAGATACTCCTGTACCATCGTCTCTAGGCGTTGACTATGTGTCTGACTTCTTGTCTCCTGTGGCCTTGCAAAGCATGGGCTAAAAAAGTGGTGAAAGGATTCCGCAAAATTGCTGTTACCAGCAGATACTGTGTTTCTGTTACGGTTTGAGTGCTGAAGACTCGACAGTCCCACGGTTGGCAAGTTAGAACTGTGAGATTCACTACGTGCACCACTGGTGTTTTGTGGAAAAGCACATGTAAGATTCTGCAACAGTCTTTGCTGATACTCCTGCATGCGTGAATCCCTTTCTATGGCAGGAATTATTTCGGCAAATTTACTTTTGTATCAGGGATCTAAGAGTGTGGCAACCCAGTAGTCAGGATTATTTCGAATTCTGACAATTCGAGGGTCATGTTGCAGGTAGTGCAGCAAGAAGGCACTCATGTGTCTTGCGCATCCAGGAGCACCAAGTCCCTGTTGTGTTGGTGGCGAGGTAAGAATCATGCTTCCTTCCTCTGCCCTCTCCCCCCTACCTCGCACAACAGAAATGTGATCAAGGTCTCCCTCATCTGATGAGTCTTCCATGCCCATCGCCAGTTCGTCCTCCACTTCTTCCTGGGCTCCTGCACCTTCCTCACTAGTTTGGCTGCTACCATGCGCCCTGGTTAATCCCTCTCCCCCACCCTCCCATGCCTGCCGCCTTGGTGCTGCCAACCATCTGGACCTTGCAGATGTTAGCCCTTCTGCATACAACTCCTCCTCCTCTACTTCTTCCACCTCCTCTTGTCCCACCACCTGACTCCGAATTCTGTTTAACATGTGCTCCAGCATGTAAGTCACCGAATTAGTCATGCTGATAATGGCATCGTCAGCACTAAACATCTTCGTCGCAATTTCAAAACAGTGCAGAAGGGTGCTTAGGTCCCTGATCTGAGACCACTCCTCCAGCGTGATTTGCCCCACCTCTGGATCTCGTTGGCCCATGCTATAAGTCAGAACGTATTGCACCAGGGCTTGTCGGTGCTGCCACAGTCGCTGCAATATGTGCAGAGTTGAATTCCACCATGTTGGCACATCGTACTTTAGCCGGTGAAGTGGCAGGCCCAACGACTTCTGTAGAGATGTAAGTCGCTGAACTGCGGGATGCGAATGGCGGAAGTGAGCACACAGCGACCGTGCCCTCTGCAGAAGGCCATCTAGTCCGGGATAGTGGGCTAAAAATTGCTGGACAACCAGGTTCAACACGTGAGCCATACAAGGCACGTGTGTGACATTGCCCCGGCGAAGGGCTGCACCCAGGTTTGCAGCATTGTCGCACACGGCCTTTCCTGGTTGCAGGTCCAGTGGAGACAACTATTCATGAAACTGGTTGTCCAGAGCTGACCACAACTCCTCAGCTGTGTGACTCACATTTCCCAGACATTTCAAAGTAAAAACCGCCTGATGACGTTGAGCCCTGCTGCCAGCATAGTAAGGAGGTGTGCAGGATCCCTTCTGCGCAGTTAGAAAGCGGGTGGCATGACCAGACAGGCTTTGGGTGCAGGTGGAGGACCGAGAGGAGGTTGAGGAGGCAGAAGCAGTGGAGGAACTTCGAGATAAAGAGGATTGACGCACAACTCGTGGGGACGGCAAGACTTGGACAGCAGCCCCTTGTCCTGCTGTCACCATAGTTACCCAGTGCCTAGTCAGCGACATGTAACGCCCCTGTCCATGCCTACTCGTCCAAGAGTCTGTGGTAAAATGCACCCTATCACACACAGAGTTTGTCAAAGAAGCGGTGATGTTGTGTGCGACATGCTGGTGGAGCGCAGGCACACCTTTCTTTGAGAAGTAGTGCTGACTGGGCATCTGGTACTGGGGCACTGCGACGGACATAAGGTCTCGAAAATCCTCTGTGTCCACCAGGCGGAAAGGCAGCATTTCTGTAGCCAACAGCTTGCAGATGGTGAAATTCAACCTCTTAGCTTTCTCATGGCTAGGAGGAAATGATCTTTTACTTGTCCACATCTGAGGGACCGAGGGCTGGCTGTTGTGCTTAGACGGGGTTGATTAGGGTGTCCCCGGCAAACTGACGGTCTGTGAGGAAGATGCAGGCGGACATGTTAGGTTGCCTTGATCCAAAGGTGGTGCTCTCGATGTCGGAGAGCGCTCAACACCAGCTGGTGTTTCCACTTCCAAATAAAATGATGAACTGCCAATAACGCTGGCTGTTGCGGGTAAAGAGGTGGCAGGTCTGCGTCCCAAAACAGGTGTGACTGTTGCCCCCCCAGTCACAGAGGATGAAGAGGCCGCAGATGCACAAGATGGGGCAGACGGTGGTTGTAGCACAGTGAACTTCCCACTGCATCTTATGCTTCATATCCATGTGACGGTTCATGCATGAAGTACTCAAACTATGGATTTTTTGGCCTCTACTTAGCTTTTGGTGACAAATGTTACAGATAACACAAGTTGGGTCATCCTTATCGATCTGAAAAAATGCCCAGGCTATGCAAGGCTTAGAACCCATGCGACCTGAAGAGCCACCACCACTTGTGGTCAGAGGCAGAGTTGTGTTTGAGGATGCAGTTGTTGACGTGCTTCCAGTACTATGTCTCTGTCCAGGAAGGCGCAACCTGACCTCGTCGTCACTAGCATCCTCCTCCACCTCCTCTGCTGACCTCATCTCTTGGCTGACTGTGGGTTGACAGTAAGTGGGATCTCCAACCTCGTCATCATCACCCTGTGTGTTATCACACCTCAGAGCCAACCTCTTCCTGCCCTGACAAAAAACTAAAGTTGTCGCTCCAATCAGGTATTTGAGTCTCATCATCGTCTTCCTCATTGTCTCCACCAACAGGAGTTACAGTTTGGAAACGAGGGTCTACATTATGCTCAGAACCTTCTTCATCTGGTCCTGCATCCGACTCATAAAGATTCTGGGCATCAGTGCAGATCATTTCCTCGTCTGGATTCACAGAAGCGCTGGAGTCGACCTCTGATTCCCAGGCTATAGTATGAGTAAACAGCTCTGCAGACTCAACCATCTGTTCTACCCCATACTCAGACGGGCAGCTGGAGACTTGGGAGCTGTGAGGAAGCAAGTGCGATTGGGGTGACACCTCTGAGGACTGGAGTATTTGTGATGTTGAAGTTGAGGTGGAGGAGAGCCCATTTAAAGGAGCACTTGATATCCGTTGAAGCACCTGCTGTTTTTGTGCCTCATCAGGAATTTGTAGCGATGGGCGTGGCCGTAAGAAAGGGATCGTATCACATTGTCCAGTAAAAGAAGTAGACATCTTAGTTTGGCTGGAAGATGGTCTTTCTTCTGCAGATGTTACTGTTGGTTTAACACCTACCCCACGGACACAACCTTTTTTTCCCTTCCCAACACGCCTATTCCCCTTTCCACCAGCAGTATGCCTTTTGCCACTCATTTTGGTGGTTAACTAATTGACAACTCTGGAGTTGTGTGCACAAAAAACGATGGATGGAAACCGAGCAGAGCTGAGTGGCCAAATTGTGGTACTAGCCCAAAAGGACTGGCTGGGTTAGAAGCAGTAAAACAATTTTATTAGATACACAGGTGGTGGAGCTTGGTATAGATGGCCTAATAGAATGAGTACCAAACACTGCTACAGGCCCAAAATTATTTTCCAGGCAAGATGCAGCTAAAAATTATTAGTAATTTAAAAGCAGGTGGAGCATAGTATAGATGGCCTAATAGAATGAGTACCACACACTGCTACAGGCCCAAATTATTTTCCTGGCAAGATGTAGCTAAAAATTATTAGTAATTTGAAAGCTGGTGGAGCTTAGTATAGATGGCCTAACAGAATGAGTACCACACACTGCTACAGGGCCCAAATTATTTTCCAGGCAAGATGCAGCTAAAAATTATTAGTAATTTGAAAGCTGGTGGAGCTCAGTATAGATGGCCTAATAGAATGAGTACCACACAATGCTACTATGCCCAAAATTATTTTCCAGGCAATATGCAGCTAAAGATTATTAGTAATTTGAAAGCTGGTGGAGATTAGTGTAGATGGCCTAATAGAATGAGTACCACACATTGCTACAGGCCCAAAATTATTTTCCAAGCAAGATGCAGCTAAAAATTATTATTAATTTGAAAGCAGGTGGAGCTTAGTATAGATGGCCTAATAGAATGAGTACCACACACTGCTACTATGCCCAAAATTATTTTCCAGGCAAGATGCAGCTAAAAATTATTAATAATTTGAAAGCTGGTGGAGCTTAGTATATACTGCCTAATAGAATGAGTACCACACACTGCTACAGGCCCAAAATTATTTTCCAGGCAAGATGCAGCTAAAAATTATTAGTAATTTGAAAGCTGGTGGAGGTTAGTATAGATGACCTATTAGAATGAGTACCACACACTGCTAATATGCCCAAAAGGTTTTACTTGGCTAGGTGCAGTAAAAAATTTGTATTACATACGCAGGTGGTGTAGCTTGCAACACAGATAGGCTACTCCACTGACTAACCCACACTGCTAATATGCCCAAAAGGTTTTACTTGGCTAGGTGCAGTAAAAAATTAGTATTACATACACAGGTGGTGTAGCTTGCAACACAGATAGGCTACTCCACTGACTAACACACACTGCAAGAGGCCCAAAAGGGTTTGCTTAGCTAGATTTAGCCAAATGCTGTGAAAAACACTTGCACAGCACCAAGTCAGACCTGCCTGGCAAAAAGTGATAGGAACTGATGTAACCTAGCCCTCAAAAGGGCTGCAATTACAACTAGTCACTACTCCCAACCTATCTGTCTATTTAAGAGGACAGACCTGCCTGCTAAAATTCGTAGGAAATGCTGTAACCTAGCCCTCAAAAGGGCTGCAATTAGAACTAGTCTCTACTCCCAAGCTATCTGTCTATTTCAGATAAAATTCACACAGCAGCAGCGGTGCCGTCTAACACTCAGCTGCAGCAGTGAGAAAATGGTGGCGACAGGGAATATGGCTGGGTCTTATAGGGCAAGGACATGTGACATACACCGCCAATGACACATGCCCTTGCTTGTGTGAAAAAAAGCACTTCGCTCCGTGTGTGCGCTGCTGATAGGCTGACAGACTGCAACTCCCCACTGTAAATGCGGGAAAGAGAAAAAAAAATGGAGATCTTCATTATTTCTGCAGAGATCCATCCCATGCCCTTCCCCCCGCCCCGCTGTACACTCAAACTTTGTATTAACATTGAATATCAGCATTACTGTGAAAAAATCCAGTTACGATTTTGGTGCACGAACAGTTATCGAACATAACCTCGAACAGCCGGATTTTTTTCAAATCGTTCGGGTTCGTCGAACGGCTCGAACACCGCCCAAAACAGCTCGAATTTGAGATTGGCGAACAGTTCGATTCGAACACCACTCATCTCTAATAATAACACCTGATAAAGTTAGCTAGTTGCTAGTGGTAGTAACCATGGATACCTAAGGTCCTGTGATGCCTTCACATGAAGTAAGAGAGATTACGAGTCAAAAATACTATACTACATTTCAAATTGGAGGTATTTGCTAATATTATTATTATTACACCTACTACATATTGGGATAGGGTCTTGGAGATGGGAATACCCCTTTAACTTTGCTGCCCTACAAATCCATTTCTGTCTTCGCTACTCCTCCCCTTCTCCCCTCTGCAAATCCCTTCATTGTCTCCTGTGGTAGATGGGCTCACTTGACAGCACACGAAGGTAGACACAGGAACACTCTCTTTAAATTCTTCTCAGGTTTATTAGACCGGCAGCATAAACCGTGGTGAAGTAAAAATAAACACGCCCTTTTAGTAAAAAGCAGGAGAACAAAACAAAACAAAATGGTAGCACAAAGCACAGTTCTTGTGGCAGCGGGGATCCACCTGCTCGGAGTTTAGCAAACAAATGGTTCTGTTTTTCCTTGTCAGGACATAAAGCACTGGAGTTCCTCTCTCCAGCCCTACTGAACCTTGAATAATTCAAAAGGCTGGCTATTTATAGTCCAGACCACACCCTGGGGTGGAGATATGGTGAACAACCTCCCACCCGCTTTACAGCTGTTCACACAAAATCCTAGCCCATTAAAAAAGGGAGATTAACCCCTACACAGTGTCCTGGAGCAAACTTCTAGGTTTCAACTCACTGAAGCATTAAGCCTCAGTGAAACATATCTCCCCTCCAGTACTTTGCCAATGACTTTGTCACACTCCCAATACCACAACATATCCACTTCAAGCTACTAATACTGATCTACATATCTCTGAACTAATCTCACGATATCTCCCACCACGTAATCACTGGTCCTTCCCAGACCTTCTTCTCTCCTCCACAATCATACGTTCCTTAGCCAATCACTTGAAAGACTTCTCCTGAGTATTCCCCATCCTGTAGAATTCTGCTGCCCAACATGTCCGATTATCCCCTACATTCAGAACTTTCAAGTAAAAATTGAAAACCCATCTCTTCAGAACAGCTTACAGCCTACAATGACCCCCCTGACACCTCACAACTACCAGAGCTGCCGACTCACCCACACCGGAGCTGCTGCAGCCCCCGAACCTACTGTCTCCTTTACCATTATCCCATAGAATGTAAGGCCACAATGGTAGGGCCCTCTCTCCACTGTACCTGTCTGTGACTATTAGTTGTTTCATTGTAATTTCGATTTGTGTTTTGAATGTAACCCCTTCTCATGTACATCACTGTACAATCAATGGTGCTCTAAACATAATAATAATAATAATAATCCCCATGTAACATACCTGGCGGCGTCCTTGCATGGTGGTCCATCTCCCACTGTGCAAGAGGGCGCACTTGATCTCCTGTCCAGAATGTCTCTCTGGCTTCCCTCCATGCTGTCTGTTTGTGTCTGTTTCTGCTGCTTAAGGGCGGCGCCCGATCACTTCCTGCCTTTTGTACCTGCTGTGGGTCACGCCCCTTGTGCGTCCTCAGCCTATTGCTGTCTGTCACTTGGTATATAGCTCAGCAGCTCCCTTCTATCCCTGCCTGAGCATAGTGTTTCCTTCAGTGTGTGCTTGCACTCTGTAGGTGCCAGGTCCCGTCTCTTGTCTCCTGCTTTTTGTTTCAGTTCCCGTGTCTGAACTGAGTCCTGTATGTCTCCTGCTTTGCGGTATCAGCTCCCGTGTCTGAACTCTGTCCTGTCTGAACACGCTCCTTGCCTGTTCGTTCCGCCTTTTAGTGGCCGATTTCCTAGACCCGCTCCTGTGTCTGGTCTGTCCTGTCTGAACACGCTCCTAGCCTGTTCCTCTCGCCTTCTAGTGGCCGATTTCCTAGACCCGCTCCTGCGTCTGGTCTGTCCTGTCTGAACACGCTCCTTGCCTGTTCGTTCCGCCTCTCTGGGGGCCGTATTCCCAGACCCGCTCCTGTATCCCTCTGCAGTGTCGGTCTCCTCCGTACACTCAGTTCCAGTCTGAACTCTCTCCTGTCCTTTACCTGTTTTGCCTCTATGTCCGTTCCCTTCCTTTTTCTGCAGAGTCTGAACTCGTACCTAACTCCTGCTTGTTGTCTCTGCAAGTACTGTGTGAGTATCTGGCTCTGTCTTTCCCTTCCTGTCTGTTCCGTGTGAACAGAGCCCTGTCCTCCCTGCTCAGCCTTGTCTGCACTCTAGCTGTGCTTGCCTGTAACCCTCTGCCTGTATTGTTCCTGAGTCCCGGTGTGTACTGGGTCCTATCCCGCCTGTGTTCCTACCTGCTAGTGCCTCCCTGTCTGCACTCTAGCTGTGCTTGCCTTTACCCCCCTGCCTGCATACCCGCCTGCCTGCATACCAGTCGTGCCTGCCTATACCCACCAGTCTGTGTGCCAGCCTACCAGCCTGTTCCTGTATTCCCCTGTGTGGGTCAACAGCCGTGTCCGGGGTCTGTCCTGGAGTAGCACCTGGTCCCTCTGCTCGGTTCCTCCTTGGTGCACTGGCGTCGTATGCCGTCGTGCGACCCTGGTCGGATCGGGTGAATACTTAGTCACGCCCCTCCAGGCATTCACTCTCCGGCACGGTCCAGTGGAATCACTACCAATCACATGCACACGCCGCTTAGCCCGGGCGTGTGCATAACAGCATGCTCAGGCCATGGTTCCCGTTGAGCCCCACGGCCTTCGCTCTTTGAGAAGTTTTTCCAGCGAATACATGCATTAAAATAAAATAAATAAATTTTTTCCCCCCTTTAGCTGAGTTCCAGGCGAATTACGCACCCGTCCAGATGGATCTATCAGCCCTCGTTCCTGCGGATCCGCCATGTTACTATGGGGATCCAAGACAGTGTCGTGCATTTGTGGAGCAATGCATGCTACACTTTAAGGCCTACCCTCTCTATTTTCCTTCCGATTGGGCTAAAGTGGCCTTTATGATTGACTACCTAGCGGGTGATGCCTTGAAATGGGTCACCCCCCTATGGGAAGCATGGGATCCTGTCATCCTTGACCTGCAGGCCTTCCTGGTGGCCTTTCGTATGGTCTTCGAGGACCCTAACTCTGAAGCCCCTGCTGAAGCTTCACTTCCCAATATCCCGGAGCAGCCCCGACGGGTAATGTGTGTGGGTAGCGCAATAGTCCTCCAGCCCAATGAGACTACTGCCCACCCAGAATCCTCACAGGGTGACTACGCTTTCCGGAATACTTCTCTCAACCTCAAGAGGCAGTCCAGACGTGCTAGACTTAGAGGCAAGCCGTCACGCCAGGGTCTGTCCTCCCTGAGACCTCCTGACCCCAACCTTGAAGTCCCTACTGAAGCTTCATCTCCCTGTATCCCGGAGAAACCCCAATGGGTAATGTGCGTGGGTAGTGCACCAGTTCTCCTGGCCGAAGAGACTTCTGCCCATCCAGACTCCACACAGGAGAACTTCCTGCACCCGGCATCAGATGCTTCTTTCTCTTTAACCGGTGTGCATGTCCAAGGATGCTCCAAAGCTGTGGTTACCTCAGAGTCTGTGCACCTCTACTACCTGGCGGAGGATCCCCTGTTGCCTCCTGAACCCTCCGGGATACCACTCGATGACAAATGGAGAGAGACTTCTCTACACCCGGTACTCAATACTTTGTCCGCTTCGTCCTGTGAGCCTGACAATGGGTACCCCAAAGTGGTAGTTACCTCCGAGTCTCTACACCCCTCCGACCAGGCGGAGGATCTCCAGTTGTCTCCTGAACCCTTCGGGGTGCTACCTGGTAGCGAAAGGACAGAGACTCTCTTATACTCTGTACCTGATACCTCGCTCGCTTCGTCCAGTGAGTCCAACCTAGTGTACTCCGAAGCAGAGGTTACTCCTGAGTCTCTACACCCCTCCGACCAGGCGGAGGACCTCCAGTTGTGTTCAGAATCCTTCGGGGTGCCACCTGGTGGTGAATGGACAGAGACTTTCCTATATCCTGGATCTGATACCTCGCTTGCTTCGTCCAGTGAGTCCGACCTAGTGTACTCTGAAGCAGAGGTTACCCGTGAGTCTCTACACCCCTCTGACCAGGCGGAGGACCGCCAGCTGTCTCCAGAACCCTTCGGGGTGCCACCTGGTGGTGAATGGACAGAGACTTTCCTATACTCGGTACCCGATACCTCGCCTGCTTCCTCCAGTGAGTCCGACCTAGTGTACTCTGAAGCAGAGGTTACCCGTGAGTCTCTACACCCCTCTGACCAGGCGGAGGACCGCCAGCTGTCTCCAGAACCCTTCGGGGTGCCACCTGGTGGTGAATGGACAGAGACTTTCCTATACTCGGTACCCGATACCTCGCCTGCTTCCTCCAGTGAGTCCGACCTAGTGTACTCTGAAGCAGTTGTTTTCTCTGAGCCTCTGCACTCTTCTGACCCGGCGGAGGACCTCCAGTTGTTTCCTGAATCCTCCGGGATACCACCAGATAACAAAGAGACAGTGACTTTTCCTCATTATGTACGTGATAACCCGTCTATTTCTTCCTGTGAGCTTGACAAGATGTACCTCGAAGCAGAGATTACCCTTAAGTCTCTGTCCCCCTCCAACCCAGTGAACGACTGGCCCTCGAATTCCCTGCGGAAGATTCTGGCAGGCCTGAAGAAGAGGGGGCGTAAGGGGGGAGGTACTGTAACATACCTGGCGGCGTCCTTGCATGGTGGTCCATCTCCCACTGTGCAAGAGGGCGCACTTGATCTCCTGTCCAGAATGTCTCTCTGGCTTCCCTCCATGCTGTCTGTTTGTGTCTGTTTCTGCTGCTTAAGGGCGGCGCCCGATCACTTCCTGCCTTTTGTACCTGCTGTGGGTCACGCCCCTTGTGCGTCCTCAGCCTATTGCTGTCTGTCACTTGGTATATAGCTCAGCAGCTCCCTTCTATCCCTGCCTGAGCATAGTGTTTCCTTCAGTGTGTGCTTGCACTCTGTAGGTGCCAGGTCCCGTCTCTTGTCTCCTGCTTTTTGTTTCAGTTCCCGTGTCTGAACTGAGTCCTGTATGTCTCCTGCTTTGCGGTATCAGCTCCCGTGTCTGAACTCTGTCCTGTCTGAACACGCTCCTTGCCTGTTCGTTCCGCCTTTTAGTGGCCGATTTCCTAGACCCGCTCCTGTGTCTGGTCTGTCCTGTCTGAACACGCTCCTAGCCTGTTCCTCTCGCCTTCTAGTGGCCGATTTCCTAGACCCGCTCCTGCGTCTGGTCTGTCCTGTCTGAACACGCTCCTTGCCTGTTCGTTCCGCCTCTCTGGGGGCCGTATTCCCAGACCCGCTCCTGTATCCCTCTGCAGTGTCGGTCTCCTCCGTACACTC
This sequence comes from Phyllobates terribilis, assembly GCF_046119375.1. Classification (NCBI taxonomy): domain Eukaryota; kingdom Metazoa; phylum Chordata; class Amphibia; order Anura; family Dendrobatidae; genus Phyllobates; species Phyllobates terribilis. Next base: position 643,797,519 of record NW_027362762.1, read on the forward strand.
AGTTCCAGTCTGAACTCTCTCCTGTCCTTTACCTGTTTTGCCTCTATGTCCGTTCCCTTCCTTTTTCTGCAGAGTCTGAACTCGTACCTAACTCCTGCTTGTTGTCTCTGCAAGTACTGTGTGAGTATCTGGCTCTGTCTTTCCCTTCCTGTCTGTTCCGTGTGAACAGAGCCCTGTCCTCCCTGCTCAGCCTTGTCTGCACTCTAGCTGTGCTTGCCTGTAACCCTCTGCCTGTATTGTTCCTGAGTCCCGGTGTGTACTGGGTCCTATCCCGCCTGTGTTCCTACCTGCTAGTGCCTCCCTGTCTGCACTCTAGCTGTGCTTGCCTTTACCCCCCTGCCTGCATACCCGCCTGCCTGCATACCAGTCGTGCCTGCCTATACCCACCAGTCTGTGTGCCAGCCTACCAGCCTGTTCCTGTATTCCCCTGTGTGGGTCAACAGCCGTGTCCGGGGTCTGTCCTGGAGTAGCACCTGGTCCCTCTGCTCGGTTCCTCCTTGGTGCACTGGCGTCGTATGCCGTCGTGCGACCCTGGTCGGATCGGGTGAATACTTAGTCACGCCCCTCCAGGCATTCACTCTCCGGCACGGTCCAGTGGAATCACTACCAATCACACGCACACGCCGCTTAGCCCGGGCGTGTGCATAACACCCCAGCATGATCTTCCACCTATTCCTCATTCCTGCTCTCCTTGCTGTTGTACACACAGCATAAAGCCGAAGCAGTTGGCACCTGTGTTTCGTCATCATCATCATCAGAGATGTGCTGTGATGGTCTGCTGTACTACCCCTCCCACGCACTCATCCTCAAACAGAACATCAGTGCACTCAATCTCTTCCACTTGTGGGGTGGGCAGGGCCAGGTGGATGGCCCACAGAACCACAGCTAGGAGAATCATCAAAAGCAGAAGTAATTGATGCATGACTTGGGGGTCAGATTGCTTGCCTAATTTGCAACGGGGTGAGGTGGGAGACAGATGCCCTGGTGCAAAATCTGTGCTTTCAGCAGGGGACTGGGTGAAAGACAAAGCAATTGAACTGAAGGCACTCTCAGCCACGCATTCTAAAACTACTTCTACTTGTTCTGGCTTCACCATTCATCCCACGGTACTTGAGCCCAGGGCCACCATAGGGGCATTACTGCCCTTACTTCTGTATGGTGCCCCGGTGAACAGAAGTAAAAGGAGGGGCCTGGTCTTCAACTAGAGACATCACTGGTGAGTCAGTGTGTTATCTGTACACTGACACTATACACTATATACTTTGTACAGAGTTCCTGTGTATAATGTCACTGGTGATCACTGTATTTCCTGTACACTGACACTATATACAGAGCTCCTGTGTATAATGTCACCGGTGTTCCATATATTACCTGTACCCTATATACAGAGCTCCTGTGTATAATGTCTCTGATGATCCCTGTATTACCTGTACACTGACACTATATACAGAGCTCCTGTGTATAATGTCACTGGTGATCACTGTATTACCTGTTCACAGACACTATAAACTGTATATTATGTACAGAGATTCTGTGTATAATAGCACTTATGGTAATATTAGTATTGTGTTTTTTTATTAATGATCAGTATTGTAGTATTCGGTCACTATGTGGTGGCAATATGTGGTCTGGTCACAGTGTGGAGGTATTTGTTCCTTGCATGTGGTATTATTCAGTCACTATGTGGTGGTAATATGTGGTGTAGTCATGGTGTGGTGATATTTGTTTATTATTTGTGGTATTATTCGGTCACTATATGGTGATACTATGTGGTCTGGTCATGGGGTGGTGGGATTTGTCCCTTGTATGTGGCATTATTCGGTCACTATGAGGTGGCAATATGTGCTCCAGTTATGGTGTGGCTATATTTGTTTCTTGTATGTGGTATTATTCGGTCTCTATGTTGTGGTAATATGTGGTCCGCCCACAGTGTGACAGTATTTGACCCTTGCATGTGATATTATTAATCATTTAAAAAAATGTATGTGACACATTCTTTTAAAGAAAAAGAAATAAAAATATTCCTAAAAAGAGTATTGGATATGTTAAGAAATGTTTAATAGGTTACAGTAGAGTAGGGTCCGGCTAGAAGAGTCTACCTTGTGGTGGTAGCTTAAAAAATCTTTTGGCCAAAACAAAAGCTGATGGCTATGTATGTGATATGGTGTTTGATGGAAAGTGATAATGTGTGATTGGTGAGGACGTGGTGCAGAAGTGGAGTTTTTCCAAGAGTGGGTAGTGGGACTGTGGAAGGTTCGAGGGGTGGAGGCAGAGCTGGGGTTGAGCTTAGGTGGAGTCTCAAGGGGGCCTGAAAATTTTGCCAGTATGGGGCCCTGGAATTCCTGGTGGCAGCCCTGGTCCCACTAAGCTCAAACCAGACTGGATGGCAGAATTGTTGTTGCAGAATGCCATGGAAGCTATACCAGGTAAATGTGTCTTGAATTTGGAATAAATCAACAACAGTGTCACAAGCAAAGAGCTCCCACACCATAACGCCCGCCCCTGATGCTTCACGGTAGGCACCATGCATGTAGAATTTATCTGCTTACCTATTCTACATCTCAGAAAGACATGGCATTTTGTTCCAAACATTTCTAATTTTGACTCATCAAACCACAGTACATATTTTTGCTGGTCTAAAGTCCAGTACTTGTGTTGCCTGGCCTAAACAAGTGTCTTCTCGTTGTTTGCCTCAGTAGTGCAGTAGTGGCTTCCATGCAAAAAATTGACCATAAAGGCCTGCCTGCTTCTCGAAGTCCCCTCTGCACAGTTGATGTTGATGTATGTGCTACCCGATGTCCGAGCATCATTTATGAGGGCTGTTACCTGATGTTCTGTCATTTTGTGGTTTCGGAGGCTGTTAACGCTGATGAATTTATCCTCTGAAGCAGAGGTCATTTTTGGTCTTCCTTTCCTGGGGCAGCCCTCATGAGAGCTAGTTTTATGATAGCAACTGATGATTTTCATGCCTGCATTTGAAAATATCTTCAAGGTTCTAGCAATTTTCTGCACTGACTGACCCTCATGTTTTAATGTAATGTTGGACTGTCATTTTTCTTTCTGAGTTGAGTGGATCTTGCCATATTCTGGCTTAGAACAGTTGTTTAGCAACTTTTTGGGGGTTTTGTGTGAAATTATGTCCAATTTGCCTTTTTTTCTCTGTTTTTTGTATTGTTCCAATACACAATGGAAATAAACAGGTTTATAACAAAACATGTGTAATTGCAATAATTTTCTGGGAGAAATACTTCATTTTCTGGAACAATTTCAAGGGTGGCAACACTGTTTATGGCCATGACTGTATATTTGTGTGTGTATATATATGTATATATATATATATATATATATATATATATATATATATATATATATATATATATATATATATATATACACAGTGGGTACAGAAAGTATTCAGACCCCTTTAAATTTTTCACTCTTTGTTTCATTGCAGCCATTTGGTAAATTCTAAAAAGTTCATTTTTTTCTCATTAAAGTACACTCTGCACCCCATCTTGCCTGAAAAAAAAGAAATGTAGAAATTTTTGCAAATTTATTAAAAAAGAAAAACTGAAATATCACATGGTCATATTTAAGTCACATACTGTCCATTTCCTTTTGATCCTCCTTGAGATGGCTCTACTCCTTCATTGGAGTCCAGCTGTGTTTAATTAAACTGATAGGACTTATATTTCAGAGATATTTAAGAGATGGAAGGTTTAATTTGTGGGACTCCGGTAAATCGGCCAGGTCAGTATGCTCTGTGACCATTGGATTGGAGTTCTGTGAATCTCTTATCTTCTGGGATCCCCGATGCCCCAATAATGACAGTTAATCAAAAGTCACGTCAGGGATCACAGAAGATAAGATATTCGCAAGTCTCCTTTCCAGTGGCCGAAGAGTACTGACCTGGCCGATGGACTAGAGTCCCACAAATCAATCTGCCCATCTCTAAAATGTGTGGATATCTTTTATTTGCCTATGTATGCTTTACATATCAATCAGTGGAAAATCCCCCTTCTTTTAAATAGTGTAACCCTCCTTCCATTTGTTATATTAATAGTTAACAGGAACACTAATGATCCAGCCTAAGGGTGAATCTCAGTCCTGAAATGACGACATTTTAGGGACAGTCTCAGTACACACCTTACCTGATGGCTTTGTCTTTGCATACCAAAAACATTTTTCTTTTTCTGTTTTTGTTCTAGTTGCTGAAGGGGTATTCTTTATGCATGATATAAGAAAGAGAACAAACTCAATGTGCCGTGGGTGTCAACTGACATTTATGGCAACTAAAATTTACTATGGGCGTTGTACAGTATGTAAAAGTCTTTATGTTATAACCATAGAAGTTTTTTGGGATGCCTGTTCCCCTAAGCAATTCTTAGGCTAAGTTCACTTTGTGTTCAGGCATTATGTTCAGTAGGTACATAATGTCATAGAATGTATGTCCCAGACAGATGAAACTATATGCCTATACAATTATATGAGTCTGCCAGGAGTGGTCACATCATCAACCACTTACATCTGTACAGGGGCGGACACTGACAGCTTGGGGCCCCTGTGCAAGAAATGTGTCTGGGCCCCCTTCCTTCCCGGCAAGCCGCTTATGATTAGGGCAATCTGGCAATTGGACCCCCGGAGCCTTCGGCTACGTGCAATAGACCAGGTTGCCCTCATTACCACCCTGCAAGCAGGGGTGTACATAGAAATCACAGGCCCCATAGCAAAAGTTCTATTTGGGCCTCCCCACATCTCTAAAAATTATATATATTCTTTCACTGAGATGGAGAGATATATACAGTGAATTTATATATATATATATATATATATATATATATATATATATATATATATACTGCTCAAAAAAATAAAGGGAATGAATGAAATATTCTCATTGAATACTTTGTTCTGTACAAAGTTGAATGTGCTGACAACAAAATCACACAAAAATTATCAATGGAAATCAAATTTATTAACCAATGGAGGCCTGGATTTGGAGTCACCCCCAAAATTAAAGTGGAAAAACACACTACAGGCTCATCCAACTTTGATGTAATGTCCTTAAAACAAGTCAAAATGAGGCTCAGTATTGTGTGTGGCCTCCACGTGCTTGTATGACCTCCCTACAACGCCTGGGCATGCTCCTGATGAGGTTGCGGACGGTATCCTGTGGGATCTCCTCCCAGACCTGGACTAAAGCATCTGCCAACTCCTGGACAGTCTGTGGTGCAACGTGACGTTGGTGGATGGAGCGAGACATGATGTCCCAGATGTGCTCAATTGGATTCAAGTCTGGGGAACGGGCGGGCCAGTCCATAGCTTCAATGCCTTCATCTTGCAGGAACTGCTGACACACTCCAGCCACATGATGTCTGGCATTGTCCTGCATTAGGAGGAACCCAGGGCCAACCGCACCAGCATATGGTCTCACAAGGGGTCTGAGGATCTCATCTCGGTACCTAATGCAGTCAGGCTACCTCTGGCGAGCACATGGAGGGCTGTGCGGCCCTCCAAAGAAATGCCACCCCACACCATTACTGAACCACTGCCAAACCAGTCATGCTGAAGGATGTTGCAGGTAGCAGATTGCTCTCCACGGCATCTCCAGACTATGTTACGTCTGTCACATGTGCTCAGTGTGAACCTGATTTCATCTGTGAAGAGTACAGGGCGCCAGTGGCGACTTTGCCAATCCTGGTGTTCTGTGGCAAATGCAAAGCGTCCTGCACGGTGTTGGGCTGTGAGCACAACCCCCATCTGTGGACGTCGGGCCCTCATACCACTGTCATGGAGTCGGTTTCTAACTGTTTGTGCAGACACATGCATATTTGTGGCCTGATGGAGGTCATTTTGCAGGGCTCTGGCAGTGCTCCTCCTGTTCCTCCTTGCACAAATGAGGAGGTAACGGTCCTGCTGCTGGGTTGTTGCCCTCTTATGGCTCCCTCCACATCTCCTGGTATCTGCTCCATGCTCTGAACACTGTGCTGACAGACACAGCTACCCTTCTTGCCACAGCTGGTGTGCCATCTTGGATGAACTGCACTACTTGAGCAACTGTGGGTTGTACTGTAGGCACCGCCTCATGCTACTGTACCGCTAGGGGTGAGAGCAATGGCAAAAAGTGACCAAAACAACAGCCAAAAAGGATGAGAACAGAAAAATGGTCTGTGGTCACCACCTGCAGAACCACTCCTTTATAGGGGGTATCTTGCTAATTGCCTATCATTTCTACCAGTCGTCTGTTCCATTTGCACAACAGCAGGAGAAATTGATTCACAATCAGTGTTGCTTCATAACTGGATAGGTAGATTTCACAGAAATATATATATATGTATATATATATATATATATATATATACAGTACAGACCAAAGGTTTGGACACACCTTCTCATTTAAAGATTTTTCTGTATTTTCTTGACTATGAAAATTGTACATTCACACTGAAGGCATCAAAACTATGAATTAACACATGTGGAATTATATACTTAACAAAAAAGTGTGAAACAACTGAAAATATGTCTCTGAAAATGCCAAGAGTGTGCAAAGCAGTCATCAAAGCAAAAGGTGGCTACTTTGAAGAACCTAGAACATAAGACATATTCTCAGTTGTTTCACACTTTTTTGTTAAGTATATAATTCCACATGTGTTAATTCATAGTTTTGATGTCTTCAGTGTGAATGTACAATTTTCATAGTCATGAAAATACAGAAAAATCTTTAAATGAGAAGGTGTGTCCAAATTTTTTATCTGTACTGTATATATATATATATATATATATATATATATATATATATATATATATATATATATATATATATAAATATATATTAAAGACAGCACCATTTCATCTTACTCACTAATGGGTGCCAGGCCTCCAAACAGTCTGTCCAAACTGCTGCATATCAATAGAAAGAATATCAAGAGGCAGCACTCCAAAAATATTGTAGAAAAATGGACTTTAATGAGCCCAAAGGCAACGTTTCGGTTCCCAGAACCTTTCTCAAGCAGAGTTCAAGTGCATATAGTGCAATATATATATAGTTACAAACAGTGATTCCATAATTATAATTAATTTATACAAAAACATGATTACATAAAAAAGTGCAGTAGTGCATATCACAAAATATTATTTAGTTACATACATAGTGATAACATTTTAGACAGATATATTATTATCATCAATTACAGTATCCATGACTCTCATAAAGTGATAAGTGCTTTGATTAGTATTTATCAGTGCCAGGTGTACATTATAAATCATAATATATTTGAGGTTGCGACTCACACTGCAGCAATCATGCATGACCACGTTTCCTACTTCCTCCACGTTGTCCTCGGCGTCTCAAAATCCCATCTGCGCATGTCTCCCAGGAAATCCCCATTATCTCGTCACATGATCGGGGCAAACCTGGTCCGCCCACTTCGTGACGTCACCGGGCATGCGCATTACACTTCTAATGCTACGATCGCCATCTTTTAAATTGGCAAGCCCCACCAAAAGCTTTTCTTCAAATGTAAACAACGTATGTGGTTTAATGATTTCTATTATCCCCTATTTATAATAAAAACGCACTATTTCTCATTATTAGGGATAATATCCTGTTAGCAGTTTCCCAATATATTTGCATTTCAATGACAGTATTCAAATATCAATTCCTGTGTCCATAAATGGACTGAGGGATAATATACTATTACATAACCCAAACACCCTTCCATGGAATTCCCTATTCCTAGGTTCATCCATGGAGTGAGATTAGTAGGTCAGAGGAGGAACTTCAACAGGTCCCCACCTCCTTCCCAATCTCAGGTGTTTAATTGGGAATACATTACAATCCAATTCCCTCCATAAGTAGGAATACCATTTCATAATGTAAAAATATATTTTTATAACTTCATTTGATGGAAGCTTGAATACTTTCAATTATTATATATATATAGAAAAGCAATTTTTTAAGAAAAAAATCCATTCCCAGAGGAAGTCTCTCTCTCTTTATACGCATGTTGCTGCAGGTCGAGTCGCCTCCACAAACCACCAAAGTGAGAGTGATTGATCTGCAAGAAACCAGAAAATCCATATTTAAATATATTAAAATACAAAAAATACTCCAAATTTCATATACTGCCAAGTCTGAACATACTCCTCAGGTGATGCTTGCTATATTAAATTCAACATTCAATCCATTTGGTTTCAACGTATTCAAATTATGAATCCACTCAAGTTCCTTTCTTTTTAATAATCGTATTCTATCCCCACCTCGTCTTTGCACAGGGACAGTATCTATAATTCTAAATCTTAATTGTGTCACAGTATGTTCTGCCTCCACAAAATGCTTTAATACAGGTAAATCCATCCTCTTTTTTCTAATGGAATGTCTATGATTATTCATACGAGTTTTAAAATCGCACGTAGTTTCTCCTATATACCAAAGTGAGCAAGGGCACTCCAATAGGTAAATTATATAATCAGAGTCGCATGTAAAAAAAATTTTTATATTATATATTTTTTGAGTTTTCGGATGAACAAACTGATCACCCTTTAACATAAACTGGCAGTTAACACATGATAAACATGGATAAAAGCCTTTTCTATTTCTACCGGTAATAAAGGTCTGAGTCAGAGTTTTAGAGGGGCCTATATCTGAGTGTACTAATACATCCTTAATATTTTTATTCCTTCGATAAGAAAAAAGAGGGTTTTTTTTAAATTCTAGCACATCTGGTAAACACCTATTCAACATTTTCCAATGTCTTCTAACTATATTTGCCACTTGTTCACTCTCTTCACCAAATGTCGACACCATTGGTATTCTATCATTTTTATTATTTTTGATCATTTTATTCAAAATAATATCCCTTTCTAATCCACTTACTTTTTTCTCCTGCTTATTTAACAGTCTCTGAGGATAACCTCTTGACCTGAGTTTTTTCATAAGTTTCTGTGTACTCTTATGCAGGCCCTCCTCACTACTCTCTATGATCTTAATTCTTAGATATTGACTGAAAGGTAATGATTCTATCATGCGTTTTGGGTGGTGGCTATTATACCTCAGGAAATCATTTCGATCTGTTGGTTTAGTAAAGAGGGAAGTCAACAATTTTCCATTCTCCTGTGTAACAAGAACATCCAAAAAGTGAATAGATTTACATGAGCTCACTAGTGTAAATTTAATAGTTCTATCAATCTGATTCAAATATTCATAAAAATCCTCCAGTTCCCCTTGTGTTCCTGTCCAGAGGAGGAAGACATCATCTATGTATCGCCACCACACCATAACATGTCTAAAGTGGTGGGACACATAGATAAGGTCCTCCTCCAATGTAGCCATAACAATATTTGCGTAAGCAGGGGCCATATTGGCCCCCATCGCGGTTCCACGTTTTTGGAGGAAATATTCATCACCAAATAGGTAATAGTTATGATATAATACGAACTCCAATAATTCAATAATACATTTCCTACTATTTTCACTAAGATCTGTATAAGACAATCTCCGTTTAATCGCTTCTATCCCCCTAAAGTTATCAATGGAGGTGTATAGAGACACCACATCAAATGAGGCCAAAATGACCTCATTTTTTAATTCAACTTCCTGTATTTTTAATAAAAAATCCGTGGTATCTCTCACAAAAGATTTAGTATTTTTTGCCAATGGATTTAGTATTTTGTCCAAATAGATACCAATTTTATTCGTTAATGAATTTACCCCAGAGACTATGGGCCGTCCCGGGGGATGATCAAGATCTTTATGTATTTTAGGAAGTACATATATTACAGGGGTAGTGGGATTCTCCACATATAGATAATCATAAAGATCTCTATCAATTATACTGGTTTCCAAAGCCCCATCCAAAATGGTTCTCAAAGAATTTAAAAATAGAAATCTTGGATCCCTTTCCAACTTGGCATAAACTTCACTATCACACAACTGTCTTCTAATCTCTTCAATATACATGACCTTGTCCATGACAACGACAGCCCCATCTTTGTCAGCAGGTTTTATAGTGATGTCGTCGTCATGGACAAGGTCCTTCAAAGCCCATATCTCCTCTGTAGTTCGATTTGGAGATTTCAAATCCTTATTTGAGTTTACCTTCAATGCTTTCACATCCCTCTGTAGCGCTTCCATAAACGCATTAATTATCGGAGGGTTCACAGGTGGCGTAAAGGTACTTCTTTTAGCCACCTGAACCTGTTGCAAATTAAGTTCACTAGTTATATGTTTAGAAACAGTCACACTACCAGAGAACCAGTTTTTCAATTTGACATTTCTAAAAAATTTTTGGAGATCTAGCTCCAGCTGAAACCAGTCCACATGTTTACTCATACTAAATGACAAACCCTTATTTAAGACAGTCATCTGTGATGGAGTCCAAATTTCTCTAGAAATATTTACCACAAGTTCATTTCTTTTTTCCGTGTCATCATTTCTCTCTGTTGTCATGGTTTAGTTTTGTCTTGTTTTTTCTGTTGTCTTCCGTGCCGTTGGCCCCCTCTTCTTTTCCGTTGGATCCTCTCTGTTGTTCCTGATCTAGATCTAAAGGAAAAATTATCAAACACTTGTAAATGTCCTTTTTTATTATGGTTGTTAGGCCTTTTATCAGCCCTTAAATAACCTATTTTACTCCATGATGAGTTGGATCCACCCTTCTGCCAGTTATAAATCTGACCAGTTTGATAATCCTCCATATATCGATTCCATTTGCGGCGTTTTACATCTTCCAATTCCATGTGCAAACTCTGTACCTTAGTCGCTATTAAATCCTTGAAGGAATCTCATTCCTCAATTTTAAGCCATGATTTCAATTTTTCCTCAGTGTCCATAATGCAGGTTGTCATTTTCAATATTTCCTGTTGTAAAAAATCAATATTCAACAGAATTATATCCAGAGCATACCTGTTGGAAATTTGACAGAAACGGGAACAAAAAGTCACGTTATTTCCAAAAAGATTAGGTCTTATATTTGAGCGTAAACCTCGTGGTATTTTCCGAGCTTTATGATACTGTCCCAAAGTCACCAAATGCAGTTGTAGAATAGTCATCCTTTTAGAATCACTTTCATATTTACGCTTAAGATCCACTAAGGAAGGTGTGCTTAAAAAAGTTCCATCATCCTTCAGCGCACCCAGGATCCGTTCTTCCTCCTCAGCAGTATATGGAAAAACATCAGGCTCTATACCGTCCATTACTCAAAATCACAGTAAAAATGGATTTTAGAAAAAAGAAAAAAGAAAAATGTGCACGTCTTTCTGGATATATAAATAAAACATATATATTAAAGACAACACCATTTCATCTTACTCACTAATGGGTGCCAGGCCTCCAAACAGTCTGTCCAAACTGCTGCATATCAATAGAAAGAATATCAAGAGGCAGCACTCCAAAAATATTGTAGAAAAATGGACTTTAATGAGCCCAAAGGCAACGTTTCGGTTCACAGAACCTTTCTCAAGCAGAGTTCAAGTGCATATAGTGCAATATATATAGTTACAAACAGTGAGGCTGAGTTCACACGATGCGTATTTCATGCGTTTCCGCGGCGTTTTTGCAGTTGCGTAAACGCCGCGGAAACGCATGAAAAACGCATGGTAGAAGGGAAGCAATGTTCCCCAATTGAAATCCGCATGTGCTGTGCCCATGATGCGGATTTTTCCGCAGCGTAAACGCTGTGCTCAAAAGTCCGCAGCATGTCATTTAATTTTGCGGAAACGCGGCGTTTTCGCCGCCATTGACTTGCATTAGAACGCGCCAATTCCGCAAGACTGCATCTGTACTTGCGTAATTGGCGCGTTCTAATGTGCGGATGGTACCCGAGTGTGGAGGAGAGGAGAGTCTCATCCACACCCAGGTACCATTAAAAAAGCTGTAAAAACAAGAATAAAATAAAAAATATATATATACTTACCATCTGTCGGCCCGCGCAGCGCTCCTACTTGCTTCCCGGCACTTGCAGTGAGTTGTAGGACCTGCGGTGACGTCAGAGTCATGTGACGGGTCACGTGACGCTGACGTCGGCAGGTCTTTCAATTCAAAGTTGCCGGCAGCCGGGAGAACGGAGTGAGCAGGACAGCGCGGGCCATCGGAGGTAAGTATATACACTCTCTCGGGGTCACACTATATAAATCCATGCTGTTTGTGACGCGCCCCTGGGCCTGCTGTGTCGTGCAGCGTCTCGCGCACGGGGGCTTACCCGGAACCGGATCAGATGAGGGTTGTAGTCTCCGAGTGGCGGGGACCCGGTCCATGCCCAGGGAGTCAAACTCAGTGTGTGGCAGTCTTGATAGGTGTTATTTGAGTGTCGACTACGCCACCCGTTGATTTGCAGCTATGGAGCTGCCGCTGCAGGGCAGACCGCTGAGGCCGGTGTAGAATTGTGCAGCGTGATAGTATAACCCCCAACGGGAGGGGTATGGCCTCAGGGCAGCCGACGTGGAAGATGGGGGTAGCAGGAACCACTCAGAGACGGTGCGGTGTAATTCAGGGTCTTTACTGGTAACAACGATAGACCCTCCCGGAGTACTTGCTAGCGAACGGGGCCTGGTCAGTCCTTGAGCAGATGGGATCTCCCCTGGCCAGGCGGAGTTGTAGGCCTCCCAAACTGACTGTACTCTTCTGGCTACCTTGCTAGAAGCGGATATAAGTAGCCCACGTCCCTGAGTGTGCCGTGTGGTGCTCACCCGTATGGCCGGTGACTCGGGGCCTTCTAATGGCTTCCGCTCCACGATGGCGGTGCTGGTCCCACGCGTGTGACCTTGCCTTCGGGTTTCTGGGCCTGAGGACCTGAAATCCCCTGCCTGTCGGCTTCTGCTGCTGGGTAAGAGTTAGTCCCCACAGCCTCGGACGCCGGGTCCGGTAAGAAAGCTTCTCAGTCAGGGCGAGCTCTGCAGCTGCCAGCCCCTGACTCGTAGTAGTATTGCTCCCACTGAGCTTCTGCTGTTTCTTCCTATGACTGTTTCTCGTCTCTACTCTCCTTGACTCTTAACCCTGCCTCAGCCCCGGGTTTATATAGGGGAAGTTCTTCCCCTCCCAAGACTAGGCAGGAGGTGTGGCATGCACAGGATCCCTGACCAAAGGACCTCCCACCTGCTCTCAGACATAACATTACATTACTGTGGAAACCAGACCCCTGGGGTGCCACATTCCCCCCTAGTGAAATTTAGTACTCCGGGACTAAACATATTTTAGAAAAACATAACAAGATATAACAACAATAATAGTACAATAAGAAGAAACACATAAAGGTGGTCACGGCATGTCCGTAACCGGGTGCAGTCTTTGAAGAAAAGCAAGGTGTCCATTTCACCAAAACAGGGAGACGTAACCAGGTAGGGGTTTGTCCTGCCCCGAGTCCTTAACAGTCTTTAGTCCGTCCTGGGTTACGCTCCAACTATGTACAAAGGATTCCCGGTAAATCCACCAAGGACTCCTACAAATAACTAGAAACACAAAATTATACACAAGCAACAATACACAGGTAAACATAAATAAAACAATTTATACACTTCAAATCCTCCAACGTGCGGGTAACTGGCCTCTAGTGGCCCTAGTGGACCTACGGAGCTGACTGTCTAGCCCTGAACTACAGGGTGTAGGAGCTGTCAAGGGTAAACTGGGCAGCTGTCTACCGGCTCTTTGGCTCACTAGGGATATGGCAGGCTCACTGCAAGCAGAGGGTTGATCCTCCTGGTCTGCAGGTGTGGGGTCTTCTGCCTCCTGGACCGGCTGTTCTTCCAGCTCTACCTGTTGCTCCGTAGGTGCTTGGGATGCTGGTTGGAGGAAGGTGAGTACGGGTACCACAACTGCACCATTGACTTGAGTCCAAGACCGAGGGAAGTCCCCGAGCACAGTACTAACCATATCTTCCCTTTCCTCTACGGGTCGATGGTCTTCTTGTTCCTCTTCAGGGTTCCTCAGTTGTTCGGGACACTTCTTCAGGTGGTCCCGGGATACAATGGCTGTGGTTTCCCCTCCGTCTTTACTGATGGTACAAACCTTCGGGTTCTCGTGGCTTGAGGGCAGTACGGTGTACGGGTCCTTCTCCCACTGGTCGTCCAACTTGTGGAGCCGTCTCTTCCTCTTCAAGACCTGCTCTCCGGGTACCAGGGGAAGAGCGGGAGCATACTGGTTGTAAGTTTTCTCTTGTCTTTCCCTAGCCTGACAGAGACTTTGCTCCACGCTCTCCTGTACTCTCCGGTACTGCTGCTGCCTCTCTGTGTCCCAGTCTGCTTCTGGTGAAGTGTCCTCGGGTGTCAGGACTCCCATTTCCAGGTCAACAGGTAACTTACCAGGTCTTGCCCTCATTAGGTAAGCCGGGGTACAGTTGGTGGAACCTACCGGGATGTGGTTGTATAGGTCCACCAGATCGGGCAACTTCTCAGGCCACAGACTGCGTTCTTCCAGGGGCAACGTTTTTAGAAGATCCATTACCACCTGGTTCATTTTCTCACAAAGTCCATTAGTTTGCGGATGGTAGGGTGTCGTCCTTATCTTCTGACAGCCATACAGATTGCAGAATTCCTGGAAGACCTCCGCTTCAAAGGCAGGTCCCTGGTCCGTCAGCACTTGGTCCGGGTACCCGTGTGGACGGCAGAAGTGCTGCTGGAAGGCTCTAGCTGCTGTTTGAGCCGTTAAGTCCTTGACGGGGACGACAACCAAGAACCGGGAGTAATGATCCACGATGGTTAACGCGTAGACGTAGCCACTTCTGCTTGGGGTCAGTTTTACATGATCCAAGGCTACCAGTTCCAACGGTTGCCGGGTGACGATGGACTGCAGGGGAGTCTTCTGGCTGGCACGGTCCTTCCTTCTCAGGTTGCACGGGCCACAGTCTCTGCACCACTTCTCAATGGTTCCCCTCATGCCTACCCAGTGGAATCGCTCGCGCAGCAGGAACTCCAGCTTCTTCCACCCGAAGTGTCCAGCTCCGTCGTGGTATGCCTCCATCACCATGGCTGCGTCTCTTCGTGGCACCACTACTTGCCAGAGTAGTTCATGCGTCCGGGAGTTAACCATTCTGCGGCACAACTTCCCCTTGTAAAGGAACAGTCGACTCTTCTCTGCCCATAGTTGTTTGGCTTCCTCCGGAGCGTCTGGTTCAAGGCAAGCCTCCGGGCGAGTCAGCATCTCCTTCACCAGTCGGACGGCAGGGTCGCTGTCTTGCGTTTCCGCCCAGTTGTAGTGAGGTAAGGGGTTCAACGTACCAGCCTGCTTACTCCTTACCCGGTGGGAATACTGGATAGTCCCATGACGGTGGAACGCAGGGAGTTCAACTTCTTCCAGTCCCTCCGGATCTTCTCCTTCGTCCGGCAGGTTGGGCATCCTGGACAGGGCGTCCGCGTTGGTATTGGAGCGTCCGGCCCGGTATTTGATTGTGAACTCGTAGTTGGACAGACGGGCCATCCACCTCTGTTCCAGGGCACCGAGTCTTGCCGTGTCCAGGTGTGTCAACGGGTTGTTATCCGTGTACACGGTGAACCGGGAAGAAGCGAGGTAATGCTTAAAGCGCTCGGTGACTGCCCATACTACGGCCAGGAACTCTAGCTTAAATGAGCTGTAATTCTCGGGGTTCCTTTCGGTGGGTCGCAGCTTTCGGCTGGCGTAGGCGATTACTCGTTCCTTCCCCTGCTGGATCTGGGACAGTACGGCTCCTAGCCCGATGTTACTCGCGTCGGTGTAGAGGATAAAGGGCTGGCTATAATCCGGGTACGCCAGGATTTCGTCCCCCGTGAGGGCCATCTTCAGCTGGCGGAAGGACTCTTCTTCCAGCTCCTCCCATTTGAAGGGCGGCTTCTGGTTCTTGGCCTTCCGGGACTGGCCTATCAGGAGGTCCTGCATAGGTGCTGCCTTTTTGGTGAAACCGGGAATAAACCTTCGGTAGTAGCCTACCAACCCGAGGAACTGCCGCACTTCTTTTACGCTGGAGGGGCTTGGCCATTCCTTAATTGCGGTGATCTTATCAGGGTCGGGAGCCACTCCGTCAGCGCTCACCACGTGTCCCAGGTACTGCACCTTTGGTTTCAGGAGGTGACACTTGGAGGGTTTCACCTTTAGGCCGTAACTCGCCAGAGCTTCGAACACTTCCGCCAGGTGTTTCAGGTGGTCCTCATACGTCTTGGAATATACGATGACATCGTCCAGGTACAACAGGACCGTATCGAAGTTTCTGTGGCCCAGACAACACTCCATTAGTCGTTGGAAGGTTCCTGGTGCGTTGCAGAGTCCGAACGGCATGCAGGTGAACTCGCTAAGTCCCATCGGGGTGGTGAATGCGGTCTTCTCCCGGTCCGCCTCTGCTACAGGAACCTGCCAGTACCCGCTAGTGAGATCCAAGGTAGAGAAGAAGTTAGCAGATCTTAAAGCAGCCAATGACTCCTCTATCCTTGGTAAGGGGTACGCATCCTTGTGTGTGATACGGTTGATTTTCCGGTAATCTACACACATGCTCATGGTGTTGTCTTTTTTTCTGACTAAGACTAGTGGAGCTGCCCAGGGGCTACAGCTATCCCTGATCACCCCAGCCTCCTTCATGTCTCTAAGCATCCCCTTGGCGTGTTGGTAGTGGGCAGGGGGTACGGGTCGATACCTCTCTTTTATAGGAGGATGGTCTCCCGTGGGGATGTGGTGTTCTACCCCCTTGACTCGCCCGAAGTCTAACGGGTGTTTACTGAACACTCTCTCGTACTCTTGAACCACCCGATAGACTCCTTGTTTCTGGTGTGCGGGAGTGGAGTCAGTACCCAGATGTAGTTGCTGACACCAGTCCTCCATGTTTTTCTTAGAGCCGTTACCTTCCTCCGGGTGAGATGGAGGCAAGGGTTCCACAGATTGTATGGAATTTTGGTTAATGGTATATAATTTGGCTAGCGTGGCATACCGGGGCAGGTACACTTCCCTCTCCCCGATATTTATTATGCGAACGGGCACCCTCCCATGGCGTACATCAACCACCTCCCGTGCTGTCAAAATGGTGGGCCTACTGTCTGAGTAAACTGGTTCTACCATTGCCTGGTAATCCCTACCTCTCAGACCAATAGCTGCCCGGCACCAAATCATCATTTCACTTTTTGGGGGCATGGCAATAGGAAAAGGGTCACACATTCTTACGCTACCAATCTCACCGCCGGAGAGTTCCACCTGTTGCCGTCGCATCAGTGCCCGGATCTCTTTCTGGAGCACCCGCTGCTCGCCGGAGCTGGCGTTCTTGGCAACCTGCTGTAAAAGGAAAATCACCTCTGCAAGACAATTTTCAATTACATTAGTTCCTAGAGTTATTTTTGGGTGACTCTCATGTTTGTCAATATCTACAATGATCAGTCCCTGTGCTGCCAGTTCGACTCTACCGATTTTGATGGTCACCTCTTTAAATCCGATCTGTGGCACGGGCTGGCCATTGCTGGCGATGATACTCAAGTCGTCGTCAGGGTAGCGGGTAATATCCGAGTCATTCCAGTACTGCTTAAAGAGCACGTACGGGATGGTGGTGACCTGTGACCCGGTGTCCAGTAGGGCACTCATGGGAATGCCATCCAGTACCACAGGCAAGACTGGACGTCCTCCCACATATCTGTCGCGCCAGTTCGATGGGCCTGGTGATCTTTTTCCTGGGGGTTGGCCCTCTACCCCAGGTTGTGCCCGTTTAAAGGACAGTACCTTGCCATATGTCCGGGTTGATTGCAGCGGCGGCAGATGGGTCGTCCGTCTTCGCTGTATCGGTCACTGGGTCTTCCTCTGGCCGGTGGGGTCCTCCTTGGTCGACGCCACGGGATGTCCTCCGGTCCGGATGCCAGCTGGATCTTCCCTGGGGTGGAAACCTGTAAAGACTGCACAGTTCGGGTTAGCGCAGCAACGCTCTTAGCTAGCTCTTGGACCTGATGGTGTAGGTCTGGAGCCGGGTCATTGTCCAAAGCCTGCGCATCAGCTCCCACAGGCCCTGCCGACAAGGGCGCCGCCTCCTGGTGGTAAGTGATAGCTGGGCGCCTGTGGGTCACAACGCCACCCGGTGCCGGTTCTCGGAGCACCCGGATGGCTCTGTCCTTGAACTGTGCAAAGCCCAGATGGGGATCCTGTAAGGCCATCGCCCGCAACTGGGTTCGGTGGGCATTACAATATAGTCCCTCTATAAATTGTTCGGTCAACAGCCTGTCCTCGTTTCCCACTCCATCAGGGTCGGTCTGCTTAATGGCCCTCAGGGCCTCTTGTAGGTTTAGTGCATAGTCCCTTATACTCTCATGCGCTCGCTGCTTGCACCCGCAGAATCTAAGCTTAATCTCGGCTGAGGTGCGGGTATCAAAGGTATCCTTCAGCCGGGTTAGTATCCCTGCGACAGTCTTCCTCCCAGGTGGCCAGGATTTTACTTCCCTTTTGGCTGCCCCGGTTAGTTGGGCTACCAGGATGCTCACTTTTTGCTCTTCTGTGAGGGGGTACACCTGGAAGAGGCTATCCAGCTTTTCTCTAAAGTCATGCAGGGTATGTGACTCCCCTGAGTACTGGGGTAGCCAAGCTGCTCCCGGGATATAGGGCATGGTGAAGGGCATAACTGCAGCAGCGGTGGCGCTGGCGGGGGTTGAGGCAGTGAAGCTCTCCTCCGCATCCGACATCTTCCTCCCCCCTAGTGGACCGTGGCCTACCTTGCGATGATCCTGTTCCGTAGGCCGCAGCTCCGCAGTAGATCGTCAGGGTTGAGGACCTTCCGTCGCGCTCCGGTGATGTCGGCGTCTGCTGGGCTCCTTCCAGGACCTTACGCAACGTCCGGACGTGAGGCGGGGCTTCAGTTCTCGCGCGCTTTCGGAGTCCACGCCCCTCTTCTTCCCGCGCGGCGTCCTCAAGATGGCGTCCAATGGCGGGAAAACTCCACGGATGGCGGGAAGAAGGCCGAAGATGGCGCCGGATGGCGGGAAAACTTTGCGGATGGCGGGAAGAAGGCAGAAGATGGCGCCGGATGGCGGGAAACCTCACCACTGGTAAGTTTGAACAGTCTTTGCTTTTCAGGCACGCAGTACCCGGTGGTTGCGGGCACGAAATCCTGCCGACTACGCCAAAGTTGACGCGCCCCTGGGCCTGCTGTGTCGCGCAGCGTCTCGCGCACGGGGGCTTACCCGGAACCGGATCAGATGAGGGTTGTAGTCTCCGAGTGGCGGGGACCCGGTCCGTGCCCAGGGAGTCAAACTCAGTGTGGGGCAGTCTTGATAGGTGTTATTTGAGTGTCGACTACGCCACCCGTTGATTTGCAGCTATGGAGCTGCCGCTGCAGGGCAGACCGCTGAGACCAGTGTAGAATTGTGCAGCGTGATAGTATAACCCCCAACGGGAGGGGTATGGCCTCAGGGCAGCCGACGTGGAAGATGGGGGTAGCAGGAACCACTCAGAGATGGTGCGGTGTAATTCAGGGTCTTTACTGGTAACAACGATAGACCCTCCCGGAGTACTTGCTAGCGAACGGGGCCTGGTCAGTCCTTGAGCAGATGGGATCTCCCCTGGCCAGGCGGAGTTGTAGGCCTCCCAAACTGACTGTACTCTTCTGGCTACCTTGCTAGAAGCGGATATAAGTAGCCCACGTCCCTGAGTGTGCCGTGTGGTGCTCACCCGTATGGCCGGTGACTCGGGGCCTTCTAATGGCTTCCGCTCCACGATGGCGGTGCTGGTCCCACGCGTGTGACCTTGCCTTCGGGTTTCTGGGCCTGAGGACCTGAAATCCCCTGCCTGTCGGCTTCTGCTGCTGGGTAAGAGTTAGTCCCCACAGCCTCGGACGCCGGGTCCGGTAAGAAAGCTTCTCAGTCAGGGCGAGCTCTGCAGCTGCCAGCCCCTGACTCGTAGTAGTATTGCTCCCACTGAGCTTCTGCTGTTTCTTCCTATGACTGTTTCTCGTCTCTACTCTCCTTGACTCTTAACCCTGCCTCAGCCCCGGGTTTATATAGGGGAAGTTCTTCCCCTCCCAAGACTGGGCAGGAGGTGTGGCATGCACAGGATCCCTGACCAAAGGACCTCCCACCTGCTCTCAGACATAACATTACATTACTGTGGAAACCAGACCCCTGGGGTGCCACATTTGCATGGATTTATATAGTGTGACCTAGTTGTCAAGCACTTTCCAGGTGATGCTAAAATCGCCTGGAAAGCGCTTGTCAATCTGCATGCGGAAACGCATGTGAATCTGCATGTGGATCTGCATGTATTCTGCAGGAAAAACGCATGCACAATCTGCATGCGTTTTTTCTGCCAGGGAGATGCAGAAATGATGCAGAAATTTTCTGCTTCATTTCTGCATCATGTGCACATACCCTTATTCCATAATTATAATTAATTTATACAAAAACATGATTACATAAAAAAGTGCAGTAGTGCATATCACAAAATATTATTCAGTTACATACATAGAGATAAAATTTTAGACAGATATATTATTATCATCAATTACAGTATCCATGACTCTCATAAAGTGATAAGTGCTTTGATTAGTATTTATCAGTGCCAGGTGTACATTATAAATCATAATATATTTGAGGTTGCGACTCACACTGCAGCAATCATGTCTAAAATGTTATCACTATGTATGTAACTGAATAATATTTTGTGATATGCACTATAAATTAATTATAATTATGGAATCACTGTTTGTAACTATATATATATTGCACTATATGCACTTGAACTCTGCTTGAGAAAGGTTCTGTGAACCGAAACGTTGCCTTTGGGCTCATTAAAGTCCATTTTTCTACTATTTTTGGAGTGCTGCCTCTTGATATTCTTTATATATATACAGTACAGACCAAAAGTTTGGACACACCTTCTCATTTAAAGATTTTTCTATATTTTCATGACTATGAAAATTGTACATTCACACTGAAGGCATCAAAACTATGAATTAACACATGTGGAATTATATACTTAACAAAAAAGTGTGAAACAACTGAAAATATGTCTTATATTCTAGATTCTTCAAAGTAGCCACCTTTTGCTTTGATGACTGCTTTGCACACTCTTGGCATTCTCTTGATGAGCTTCAAGAGGCAGTTACCGAAAATGGTTTTCACTTCACAGGTGTGCCCTGTCAGGTTTAATAAGTGGGATTTCTTGCCTTATAAATGGGGTTGGGACCATCAGTTGTGTTGTGCAGAAGTCTGGTGGATGCACAGCTGATAATCCTACTGAATAGACTGTTAGCTGCTTTTTTCTTGCCATAATACAAATTCTAAGTAAAGAAAAAAGAGTAGCCATCATTACTTTAAGAAATGAAGGTCAGTCAGTCCGAAAAATTGGGAAAACTTTGAAAGTGTCCCCAAGTGCAGTTGCAAAAACCATCAAGCGCTAAAAAGAAACTGGCTCACATGAGGACCGCCCCAGGAAAGGAAGACCAAGAGTCACCTCTGCTTCTGAGGATAAGTTTATCCGAGTCACCAGCCTCAGAAATCGCAGGTTAAAAGCAGCTCAGATTAGAGACCAGGTCAATGCCACACAGAGTTCTAGCAGCAGACATATCTCTTCAACAACTGTTAAGAGGAGACTTTGTGCAGCAGGCCTTCATGGTAAAATAGCTGCTAGGAAACCACTGCTAAGGACAGGCAACAAGCAGAAGAGACTTGTTTGGGCTAAAGAATACAAGGAATGGACATTAGACCAGTGGAAATCTGTGCTTTGATCTGATGAGTCCAAATTTGAGATCTTTGGTTCCAACCACCGTGTCTTTGTGCAACACAGAAAAGGTGAACGGATGGACTCTACATGCCTGGTTCCCACCGTGAAGCATGGAGGAGGAGGTGTGATGGTGTGGGGGTGCTTTGCTTGTGACACTGTTGGGGATTTATTCAAAATTGAAGGCATACTGAACCAGCATGGCTACCACAGCATCTTGCAGCGGCATGCTATTCCATCCGGTTTGCGTTTAGTTAGACCATCATTTATTTTTCAACAGGACAATGACCCCAAACACACCTCCAGGCTGTGTAAGGGCTATTTGACCAAGAAGGAGGGTGATGGGGTGCTACGCCAGATGACCTGGCCTCCACATTCACCAGACCTGAACCCAATCGAGATGGTTTGGGGTGAGCTGGACGCAGAGTGAAGGCAAAAGGGCCAACAAGTGCTAAGCATCTCTGGGAAGTCCTTCAAGATTGTTGGAAGACCATTTCCGGTGACTACCTCTTGAAGCTCATCAAGAGAATGCCAAGAGTGTTCAAAGCAGTCATCAAAGCAAAAGGTGGCTACTTTGAAGAACCTAGAATATAAGACATATTTTCAGTTGTTTCACACTTTTTTGTTAAGTATATAAATCCACATGTGTTAATTCACAGTTTTGATGCCTTCAGTGTGAATGTAAAATTTTCTTAGTCATGAAAATACAGAAAAATCTTTAAATGAGAATGTGTGTCCAAACTTTTGGTCTGTACTGTATATATATATATATATATATATATATATATCCATTAGGAGTCGGTTCTGCTGGTTCCAGTGCAGTCATACTTGCAGTCAAGTGACAACTGGAGTGTCAGCTATGTCAGTGAATAGAACACTGCAAGACGTGGCTAAGACTCTAGTTGGCACATGACAGTAAGTAGAGCCCAACCATGTATATATTATATTACATTATATGTCTGCTATCTGTATCATCTGGTATCTACTTTATTCATTGTCTGTGGAACTGAGGGAAATAGCAGAGCGCAGCGCTCAGCAGCTCATGGATAATAAATAGAGCAGAGGCCAAGCAGGCACAACTCTGGTCCATTCAGGACGAGACTGCAGAGCTCTGTCCTCAGAATCTCTGGGGGGCCCAGTGGTCGAATCTCCAGTGATAATCAAGTTATCCACGAGCCGATGGATCGGGGATAACTTGATTATTTTGTGAATAACCCTTTAAAGAGCCATGTTGATTCTAATATTCTTTACAATTACAGTATCATACATACAACCGAAAACAAATGTTCACACACACAAACATATACCGTACATACACATACGCACACAAATACCATACCAACATACACATATACCATACATACATACACATATACGTACACATATACCATTCATACACACAGATACACATACACACATATTTACATACACATACCATACATACACATATACCGTACATACACACAAATACTGTACATAAACATACCATACATACACACAAATACCGTACATACACATACATATACTGTACATACACACACGTATACAATACCGTACATATATACACATACACGTACACATATACCGTACATACACACATTTACACACATATACCATATATACACACATACCGTACATGCACACACACATACTGTACATAAGCACACGTACACATACACCGTACATACATATACCAAACATGCACACATAGATACACAGATATATACATATACAGTACAGACCAAAATTTGGGCACATCTTCTCATTTAAAGATTTTTCTGTATTTTCTTGACTATGAAAATTGTACATTCACACTGAAGGCATCAAAACTATGAATTAACACATGTGGAATTATATACTTAACAAAAAAGTGTGAAACAACTGAAAATATGTCTTATATTCTAGATTCTTCAAAGTAGCCACCTTTTGCTTTGATGACTGCTTTGCACACTCTTGGTATTCTCTTGATGAGCTTCAAGAGGTAGTCGCCGGAAATGGTTTTCACTTCACAGGTGTGCCCTGTCAGGTTTAATAAGTGGGATTTCTTGCCTTATAAATGGGGTTGGGACCATCAATTGTGTTGTGCAGAAGTCAGGTGGATATGTGTCACCCTGGCCTGGATGCCACAAAATGTAATAAAGCTGTGTCTGAGAGCAAGGGGGAGGTTCTCTAGTCAGGGGAACATTAGCATGCAGTACCTCCTGTCTCAGGCCAGTAGGGGGAGCAGGCTGCCCCTATAAAAGCTGGTACTGAGGGCAGGGTTAGAGAGAACTTGAAGGCCTGTCTCAGGACTGAGACTTGTCCCAGAGCAGAGCAGGGACAGAAAGTTGTATTGGACCTAAGAGGAAGTGTGGCAGGAGGAGAGCCACAAGCCAGAGACAAGAGGCGAAGAGAGCCTGTCTTGGCAGATAAAAGACTTACTTTACCAGACTTTGGTGTCTGAGGCTGGGAGGATTCTACATCCCCCAGCAGAGAACCAGTCCGCAAGGGACTGTATATTCCTTGGCCTAAGAAGCATGGAGGCCCTGCCACAACCGAAGGGACCAGTAAAGCCGTACAAGGCTGGGAGCAGAAAGGAACCCACGTCGCAGGCCATACAGGCGAGAATACACGGAAAGCTCGGAAACGTGGGCTGTTACCCTATAACGAGGAGATAGCCAGAAGGAGCGCAGAAAGCACGGTAGGCCTACACCCTCACCCTGACCAGGGCCAATTTCCCCGTTGCCCTCAGACATCCAGGTCCCCTCCTAGCTGGGACTGTTTGTGGGTCAATTTACCTGTTCTAGTAAAGACCCTGGACTGCAACCTGTTGTCTGCGTGCTCCTTGCTCCTCCAGCACTATCAGCACTGGGACTCTCACTACCATCACTCCCAACATCCACTATACTGCCATGGGGCCGCACTCTTCCCGTGGGGAGTCACACTACCCTAGCTGCACACCTCATCAGCCCCAGCGGTCTGCATGCAGCGGCGGTTCCTAATAACCGCAATCCACGGGTGGCGTAGTCGGACATAAGCAATAGCGCATAACGGACTACCACTGGCCTGACCACCCTGAGCCACGGAACCGGGTTGCCACTACTACTCCCATCGTTCCCCTACTGCCCGGATCCGACTGCCCCACGGCCCAGGGGGTGAGTCAGATACACAGCTGATAGTCCTACTGAATAGCCTGTTAGGATTTGTATTATGGCAAGAAAAAAGCAGCTAAGTAAAGAAAAACGAGTGGCCATCATTACTTTAAGAAATGAAGGTCAGTCAGTCTGAAAAATTGGGCAAACTTTGAAAGAGTCCCCAAGTGCAGTTTCAAAAACCATCAAGCGCTACAAAGAAACTGGCTCACATGAGGACCGCCCCAGGAAAGGAAGACCAAGAGTCACCTCTGCTTCTGAGGATAAGTTTATCCGAGTCACCAGCCTCAGAAATTGCAGGTTAACAGCAGCTCAGATTAGAGACCAGGTCAATGCCCCACAGAGTTCTAGCAGCAGACACATCTCTTCAACAACTGTTAAGAGGAGACTTTGTGCATCAGGCCTTCATGGTAAAATAGCTTCTAGGAAACCACTGCTAAGGACAGGCAACAAGCAGAAGAGACTTGTTTGGGCTAAAGAGCACAAGGAATGGACATTAGACCAGTGGAAATCTGTGCTTTGGTCTGATGAGTCCAAATTTGAGCTCTTTGATTCCAACCACCGTGTCTTTGTGCGACGCAGAAAAGGTGAACGGATGGACTCTACATGCCTAGTTCCCACCATGAAGCATGGAGGAGGAGGTGTGATGGTGTGGGGGTGCTTTGCTGATGACACTGTTGGGGATTTATTCAAAATTGAAGGCATACTGAACCAGCATGGCTACCACAGCATCTTGCAGCGGCATGCTATTCCAACTGGTTTGCGTTTAGTTGGACCATCATTTCTTTTTCAACAGGACAATGACCCCAAACACACCTCCAGGCTGTGTAAGGGCTATTTGACCAAGAAGGAGAGTGATGGGGTGCTACGCCAGATGACCTGGCCTCCACAGTCACCAGACCTGAACCCAATCGAGATGGTTTGGGGTGAGCTGGACCGCAGAGTGAAGGCAAAAGGGCCAACAAGTTCTAAGCATCTCTGGGAACTCCTTCAAGATTGTTGGAAGACCATTTCCGGTGACTACCTCTTGAATCTCATCAAGAGAATGCCAAGAGTGTGCAAAGCAGTCATCAAAGCAAAAGGTGGCTACTTTGAAGAACCTAGAATACAAGACATATTTTCAGTTGTTTCACACTTTTTTGTTAAGTATATAATTCCACATGTGTTAATTCATAGTTTTGATGCCTTTAGTGTGAATGTACAATTTTGATAGTCATGAAAATACAGAAAAATCTTTAAATGAGAAGGTGTGTCCAAATTTTTGGTCTGTACTGTACATACACAAATACTACTCTTCTATATCAGGTGGTCAGATCAGCTGTGTAAGAGCTCTGCCCCATAGTGTAGCGATCAGCTGGAGAGGGTGCAGATACTGAAGGGAATGGGGACACAGCAGACAGGACTGATAGGCCCCTGCTGCTACCTTACTGTCCCTGTCCCGTGCAGTGAGCCTCCTCCCTACCTCTTCTCTGTGTGAGATGCTGCTGGAAGGAAGAGTGGAGGGAGCAGAAGATACACAGTCACTCCTGCTCTTCCTCCACTATTGTCCCTAGTGTGCGGCCTGGGCCCCTGACTACAGGTGAGTACTCACCATAGGGACACACCATGCAGGAGGGGACACGCCATGCAGTAGGCCAGAGGCTGCAGCCAGTGAGTGCTCTCACCAGTCTGGTGGGAAAAGCGTTCATTGGCTAGCTCTCTCTCCCTGCATGACACTCCCCCTTTTGGAAGTCCTGAGTCCTGCACTCTGCATACCGCTCTCTCCCCGGTAATGGATATCAGAATTGTTACGGACGGGAGTGAGAGAGGCCCCATGCTGCTTGACTCAGGGCCCCTTTCACTCCCGTCCATAATCTTGACTGAGTGTCTGCATAGCGGCAGTGTGGGTTGCTCCCTGCCTGCAAGGGCCCCTCTCCATCTCCGGGCCTTGGTACAGTTGTATGTCCACCCCTGCCAGGGCAAGCTCCAGGTTTTTGTGGGCCCTGGGTGAAAGAGTCTCAGTGGGCCCCTTTAACACATACCACGATTCATGATGCACAGATACCGCAGAGAAATATATATATAGTACAATGTCAAAGATTTCACTTCTTACATTACATGACTGATATCTATTGTAAATTCCACAATAGTTCAGAAACCGGCGAATCGTCCCATACAGAATACTGGCCCCCATAAAATGATCCATACAGGATACTGGCCCCCATATAACGCTCCATACAGAATACTGGCCCCCATATAACGCTCCATAAAGGATACTAGCCCCCATATAATGCTCCATACAGAATACTGCCCCCCCACATAATGCCCCATGCAGGCTGTTCTCCCCTTATAATGCCCCCTGCAGGATGTCACCCCCACTTATAATGCCCCATGCAGGATGTCACTCCCCCCCATATAATGCCCCATGCAGGATGTCACTCCTCCCCCTTTAATGCCCCATGCAGGATATCACACCCCCTCCCTTATAATGCCCCATGCAGGCTGTTCCTCCCCATATAATGCCCTATGCAGGATGTCACCCCCCTTATAATGCCCCATGCAGGATGTCACCCCCCCCTTTAATGCCCCATGCGGGATGTCACCCCCCCCAAATAATGCCCCATGCAGGATATCAACTTCCCCCTCTCTTATAATGCCCCACGCCTCCATACATTAAAAAAAAAAATCAAATACTCACCTCACTTCTCACCTGCTGCCGCTGCTCCGGACCCCTCACCCGTGCCGGCGTCTTCCCGCTGTGCGCTGTCGGCTCAGGAAAGAGCGCGGTGGAAAGACGTCACCACAACCTCTGACTTTAGACGTCACAGTCAGAGGACGTGGAAGACACCGGAGCTGCTGCGGATGCACGGGGAGAGATAAGTATTGTGCCTGCTGCCGAGGCTTACACTGCTCTCCTCTGTTCATAGTGCGGCGGTGTGCCTGACGGCGAGTGGGCCCCCTACCTGCTCAGGGCCCCGGCACTTGCCCGGGTGCGCCGGGTGCTGATGCCGGCCCTGGCCCCTGCGATTGTGACGTCCTGCGGCTGCCGGCTGTCACAGAACTCCTTGGTGTTGCACAGATGGGATTCTCCCCAGTGGCCTCAATACATGCAGACACCTCCACCCAAGTCCACTAGATGGAGCCCTGTCAGGTACATATATACTGGGGGGTGGAGTTCAGTCAGTGAGTGTGATATGATGCTGCAGCACCAGACAACCTGAAGTCTGTGTGGCTGAAAGCCAGGCTAGGCCCAAGCTGCGGGCTAGTCTGGCCAGTGAGAGCCTAGAGTGGGCTAGAAGGCAAGGAGAAGAGAGGAGCCATGAGGGACAGATGAACCACAGAGAGTTCGTCCCCTGATGCAAGCCAGGCACCGGGCCCGAGCCTATTGGGATCTCTATGCCCAGTAGGGAATCCGGCATACTGAGGAGGATTTCATATCCCTCTGTCCACCCGTGAATATCGCATATTTAGAGGACTAGGTACCACGAAGGCCCCAGCGTCCAGGGATCGTGGTAACCAGTGGGAAAGCCCTCACAGCCAAGCAAGACGGGTGAGAGAAACATCAAGGGAGCTAGACCCTGTTCCAGGCAGGTCAGAAGCTCCAGGGAGAGAGATAGGAAGATACAGGAAGGAGGCCTTACACCCTCTCACTGGGGAGCAAGACCAACCACCTACAAGTGCCCCGGACCGTACCTGACAACCATCTGCAGTAAAGGTACTGAAACTGGCCCCGGTGTGTGTGTCTGTTCTTCCTCTGACCCGGCTGGGTCCCATCTCCCCTGCACCACAACACCCAGCGCAACCTCCATCGTTTTCACTGCCCTGAGGCCTGCTCCACCTGTGGGGAGCCATTCCATCTCAAGCTGCCCTAACACCTGCCTCAGAGGACTGTCACAGCACTGGTGATCCTCACCAGGCACCACAGGTGGTGTCACGAACTTTCCCTAACGATTATATGCCCTTTTTGCACTGACCGCCCTGGGTCACGGACCAGGCCAGCCACCGTGATATCCCCCAAAAGCAGCCATAAGACCCGGCTGCCGAGTACCCCACGGCCCTGGGGGCGAGTCACGATCAGTAGTCCAACCAGAGCAGAGTTGGCAAATCTACATCTCATATAGGGATTAGAGCTCCATTGTTTTAATACAGAGCACCATGTCTTCTTTACTAGCTTTTGAGTTATCGGTAACATTTTAAGTATTTATTACTTAGGTAAAAGGGGTTGTCCAAATTAGATAAAAATCTCTGTACAGATTATACTCACCCAGCTGAACCCCAGTTGCTTCAGCGTAGCGCACTTTCGTGCTTTCCACTAGGGTCGGAAATTATGACGTTCAGTTTCTTGGTCACTGGACTGCTGAGATCTGTGATTGGCTGCAGTGGTCAGGTAATTAAAAAAGTATGTTATCAGAAGCACAGCCGAAGACATACTGGTCTAGTGACCTCACCTTTGCAACTAATCCTAGGTATACGCATTATGTATCCATTTAGCTCTATTATAATTGAATACATAATTTAAAAGAGTATTCAATCCTTCTAAAAAATTATCACCTGTACACTATATATCATTGTTAGCTTGGTAGAGGGTTTTACTGCAGAGACCCCCACTGATTGCCAAAATGAGGGCTTATTTTCCTGCGACTGGACAATTATCGTTGTTCAGAGGGCCTTCCAAATGAAATGTTGTAGAGCCGAGGTCTCTCAAAATAAAATTTTGTCCAGGGTCACTTAGAAAAATCCTGTTAAGGTGTAGGGAGCATTGTTAAACCTGGAGCTACATGACAACTTTGACTACATCTGATGTTGCGTGGCCAAAATTTGCTCTGTGTAGCTTTTACATTACCCCACATCTCCTCTTTATACAGTATGATGGCCATATAGCCAGCTATACAGGCCCAGCGCCAGCACCCGGCGCACCCAAGCAAGTGTCGGGGCCCTGAGCAGGCGGGGGGGGGGCCCACTCGCCATCGGGTACCCCGCCGCGCTATTGGACCCATGAGCGAAGGAGAGCAGTGACAGCGCCCGCTCTCCCCCTCTTGCTCAGGGCCCCAGCAGCTGGCACAATGCTTACCCCTCCCCTTGCCTCCGCAGCAGCTCCGGTCCCTTCCATGTCCTCTGACTGTGACGTCTCAGGTCAGGGGGCGCAGTGACGTCTTTCCACCACGCCTTCTCCTGAGCCATCACAGCGAAGGGGAGGAAGATGCTGGCGATGCTGGAGTCCAGAGCTGAGCAGCGGCAACAGGTGAGAAGTGAGGTGAGTATTTGATTTTTTTTTAATGTATGGAGGCATGGGGCATAATAACGGAGGAGGGTGATATCCTGCATGGGGCATTATATGGGGGGGAAGTGACATCCTGCATGGGGTAATAAAAGGAGAGAAGTGACTTCCTGCATGGGGCATTATATGGGGGGGAATGACATCCTGCATGGGGCATTAAAAGGGGGAGGAGTGACATCCTGCATGGGGCATTATAAGGGGGGTGACATCCTGCACGGGGCATTATAAATAGGGTGACATCCTGCATGGGGCATTAAAAGGGGGGGGGGAGTAACATCCTGCATGGGGCATTATAAGGGGGGGTGACATCCTGCATGGTAAATTATAAGGGGGGTGACATCCTGCATGGGGTATTATAAGGGGGGGTGACATCCTGCATGGGGCATTATAAGAGGGGGTGATATCCTGCATGGGGCATTATGTGGGGGGTCCAGCCTGCATGGAGCATTATGTGGGGGCACAGCCTGCATGGAGCGTTATATGGGGGCTAGTATTCTGTATGGAGCGTTATATGGGGGCCAGTGTCCTGTTTGGAGCGTTATAAGGGGGCCAGTATCCTTTGTGGAGTGTTATATGGGGGCCAGTATCCTGAATGGAGCATTTTATGGGGGCCAGTATTCTGTATGGAGCGATTCACCGGTTTCTGAGCTATTGTGGAATTTACAATAGATATCGCTCATGTAATGTAAGAAGTGAAATCTTTGGCCTTGTACTATATATATATATTTCTCTGCAGTATCTGTGCATCATGAATCGTGGTTTGTGTTAAAGAGGCCCACTGAGACTCTTTTGCCCAGGGCCCACAAAAACCTGGAGCTTGCCCTGCCCCTATATACAAAATCATAGCTACATAACTCCTCTATTTATAGCATGATGACCCCCATAGCTCCTCTATAAACTGTATGATGGGCAAATACCCCCCAAAGAGTATGATGGCCATATAGCTGCGTGCTAACCTCACAGCTTCCCTATATGTAATATGATGTCACCACAGCCCCCTGTATAAAGTATGATGGCCACATAGCTTTATTATTATTATTATTATTTATTATCATAGCGCCATTTATTCCATGGCGTTTTACATGTGAAAAAGGGGGTATACATAGCAAAAACACTTACAATAATACTAACAAAACGAGTCGGCGACTCGTACAGGAGGAGAGAGGACCCTGCCCGCGAGGGCTCACAATCTACAATGGATGGGTGAGGATACAGCAGGTGGGGGTAGAGCTGGTCATGCAGCGATATGGTGGAGAGGTGGTTACTGCAGGTTGTAGGCTTATCGGAAGAAGTAGGGTCTTCAGGTTTCTTTTGAAGGTTTCCATGGTAGGCGAAAGTCTGATATGTTGGGGTAGAGAGCTCCAGAGTAGGGGGAATGCACAGGAGAAATCTTGTATGCAATTGTGGGAAGAGGAGGTAAGAGGGGAGTAGAGAAGGAGATCTTGTAAGGATCGGAGATTGCGTACAGGTAAGTACTGGGAGACTAGGTCACAGATGTATGGGGGAGACAGGTTATGGATGGCTTTGTATGTCAGGGTTAGGGTTTTGAACTGGAGTCTCTGGGCAATGGGGACCCAGTGAAGGGATTGACAGAGCGGAGAGGCCGGGGAATAGCGAGGGGACAGGTTGATTAGTCGGGCACCAGAGTTTAGTATAGATTGGAGGGACGCAAGAATATTGGAAGAGGGGCAACAGTGCAGGAGGTTGCAGTAGTCGAGGTGGGAGATGATGAGGGCATTTACTAGTGTTTTTGCAGAGTCTTTGCTGAGGAATGTGCGGATGTGGGAGATATTTTGGAGTTGGAGTCGGCAGGAAGTGGAAAGGGCTTGGATATGTGGTTTGAAGGAGAGATCAGAGTCCAGGGTTACCCCAAGGCAGCGAGCTTGCAGGACTGGGGAGAGCGAACAGCCATTGACGTTGATGGATAGGTCAGATGGAGGGGATGAATGGGAAGGAGGAAAGATAATGAATTCTGTTTTATCCATGTTAAGTTTTAGAAATCTGGTAGAGAAGAAGGATGAGATAATGGACAGACATTGTTGGATTTTGGTTAGTAGGGAGGAGATATCGGGCCCAGAGAGGAAGATCTGTGTGTCATCACCATAGAGGTGATACTGAAATTGGTGAGACTCTATGAACTGTCCCAGGCCAAAGGTGAAGATGGAGAAGAGCAAGGGTCCTTGAACTGAACCTTGGGGGACACTGACAGATAGGGGGCGAAGTGAGGAGGTGGTGTGTGAGTGGGAGATGCTGAATGTCCAGTCTGTTAGATATGAAGAGATCCAAGATAGGGCCAAGTCTGTGATGCCAAGAGATGAAAGAGTCTGTAGTAAGAGGGAATGGTCCACTGTGTCAAAGGCAGATGACAGGTCCAGGAGGAGAAGGATGGAGTAGTGTCACTTGGATTTGGCAGTTAGTAGGGTATTGGTGACTTTAGTCAGGGTAGTTTCAGTGGAGTGATGCGGTCGGAAGCCAGATTGTAAGCGGTCAAAGAGGGAACATGATGAGAGGTGGGAGGACAGTTCAAGGTGGACATGTTGTTCCAGTAGTTTTGAGGAAAGGGGAGAAGTGATATGGGGTGATAGTTAGTCGGACAGGATGGGTCAAGGGAGGGCTTTTTGAGGATGGGTGTGATTGAGGCATGTTTGAAACATGAGGGGAAGACACCGGTTGTT
Organism: Phyllobates terribilis; assembly: GCF_046119375.1. Classification (NCBI taxonomy): domain Eukaryota; kingdom Metazoa; phylum Chordata; class Amphibia; order Anura; family Dendrobatidae; genus Phyllobates; species Phyllobates terribilis. The sequence goes on from NW_027362762.1 coordinate 643,830,213, forward strand.
AGTGACAGATTGAAGAGGTGGATTAGGGTCTGGATGAAGACTGTGGTAAGGTTAGGGATGAGGTGGGATGGGAGTGGGTCAAGTTCGCAGGTGATGGAGTGTGATTTGGAGAGTAAAGAGGAGACTTGATCTTCTGTAATGGTGGAGAAGTCTGGTTTGGAGGAGGAAGGTTGAGTAGATATGAGGAGGGGCTGTGGGGACTTTAGGCAAAATCTTTGTCTGATGTTGTCAATCTTCTGCTTGAAGAATGAGGCAAACTCTTCAGCTGAGATGAGAGGAGAGGGAGGAGGCGCTGGAAGATGGAGCAGAGAATTGAAAGTGTTGAATAGCTGTTTAGTTTGTTTTGCTGCTGTGAGTGTGGACTTGAAAATAATGAGGGATTATTTGACGAAGTGCTCAATGAAGTGTGACCTTTTTCATCTCCGCTAAGCAACTCTGGAGGCCCGTCACAGTTCTTTAATGAGGTTGGTGTGCCAGGGTTGCCTATTGAATGTGTGAGCTTTGGTATGTGTGAGAGGGGCGACTGAGTCGAGAGCTACAGCTGTTGTGGGGTTATGTAAAGCAGCAGCATCCACGTTGTGTAAGGAATTTATGTCTGTAAGAGGGAGGAGGGAATCAGAGAGTGAGTGTAGGTCAAAGTGTTTGAGGTTTCTGCGAGGGTGTGCAAGTTTGTGGAGTGGGGATTGTGGACATGGAGAGGAGAGGGCAGAGAACGTAAGTACGTTGTGGTCAGAGAGAGGGAGAGGAGAGTTAGAGAGGTTAGATAGGGAACAGAGGCCGGTGAAGATGAGGTCTAGGGTGTGGCCATCTTTGAGTGGCTACGGAAGATCATTGAGCAAGGCCGAAGGAGGAAGTGATGGATAGGAGCTTAGAGACAGATGAGTGGGATGTGTCAATGGGGATGTTGAAGTCGCCCATGATAATAGTGGGGATGTCAGCAGAAAGGAAGTGAAGCAGCCAGGTGGTAAAGTGGTCGAAGAAAGTGGTGGCTGGCCCTGAGGAGCGGTAAATGGCATCCAGTTGGAGGTTGGAGGGGGAGTAGATGTGCACACAGTGCACCTCAAAAGAAGGGAGAGTGACGGAGGGCAGTAGTGGGATTTGGGTGAAGGTGCAGTTATCTGATAGGAGAAAACCTACGCCTCCACCATGTTTGTCGCTGGGGCGGGGGTGTGGGAAAGGTGGAATCCACCATATAAAAGTGTGGCTGGGGAGGCTGTGTCAGAGGGGGTGAGCCAGGTTTCGGTGATGGCGAGGAAGGAAAATTTGTTAGTAATGAAAAGGTCATGGATGTAGGAAAGCTTGTTGCAGACGGAGTGAGTGTTACATAGAGAACCTGTTAGTGCAACTGGGGAAGTGGGGATTAGGTGGATGGGTATGAGGTTAGAAAGGTTGCAAGATTTTGTGGTAGATCGTGGATAGGAGGTAGAAGTGACTGTGGGGATATGGTGAGGAGGACCAGGATTCGGAGAGATGTCTCCGGCAGTGATGAGGAGCAAAGAAAGTGTTACCAGGTGGGATCAGGAGAGGGCATAGGTTGGTTTTCTGTGTTTTGAGACACAGGATTGAATGTTGAGAAATAGTTCTGAGGGGGAGGTGAGGTGGATGGGGATGATGGAAGGAGAGATGAAGAGTTCATTACTAGGTGTAGGGATTAGGAGGGTTAGTAGAAAGTGGAAGAATATAGAGGAAAAAGTGAAAATTAACAAAAACATAGTTAAAGGAGAGTAAGCAGTCAAAGTGTGGGTTACCTCACTCCTGCCCTGACTAACTGCCTCTGAAATAACAGCCACTTAGCTCCGAAGACTTAGCTTCCCTGTATAGAGTATGATGCCCCCCCAACTTCATATATACAGTATGATGGCCCCACAGCTCACCTACAGACAGTAAGATGGCTGCCACAGCATCTCATATACAGTATGATGACCCCCACAGCTCCTATATACAGAGTATAAAAGGTGCACAGCCCCTCTATACACAGTATGATGGTGTATCATACTATATTCAGAGGTCGCCTGCATACAGAATAATGGCCCCACAGCCCTTCTACATACAGCCTCCATATATACAATATAATGTCCCTTTAGCTCCCTATATATAGTATGATGGCCACACAGCTCTATAGATACAGTATGATGTCCACACAGATCCTCTACATACAGTATAATGGCTCCACAGTTTCAAGACAATAGAGTGATGGCTCCACAGCCCCCTATATAAAGAATGAGGTCCTCACAGCTCCATATATACAGTACTATGTTCCCACTGCTCCCCTACATACAGTATGATGGCCATACAGCTCCACTACATTTAGTATAATGGCCGATAGTGCCTCTATGCAAAGTATAATGGTCCTACAACTCCCCTACTTACAGCATTATGGCCCCACAGTTTCCCTACCACAGAATGATGGTCCTACAGCCCCCCAAAATACAGCATGAGGACCCCGCAGTTCCCATCCAGACAGTATGATTGCCCCACTGCCTCCTCCATGCAGTATATTGGTACCAAAGTCCCTTCATACTGTCTAATGGCCCCCTTATACACAGTATAATTGTTCCACAGCTTCCCTACATACAGAATGATAGACCCACAGCCCCCACACATACAGTATGGTGGCCCAAAAGTTCTCTGATAAACAGTATAATGGCCCTATTTCTCACATACATATAGTAAAATGGCCCTGCAGCCCCCCCTACATACACAGTATGATGGTCCCTCAGTCCCTTTAAATGCAGTATAATGGCCCCACAGTACCCTTACATACAGTATGATGTCCCCACAGTCCACCTATACACAGTCTGATGGCCCCACAGTACCCTTACATACAGTATGATGGCCCCACAGCCCACCTATATACATTATGATGCGTCCACAGCTTTCTTATACACAATATGATGGCCCACAGCACCCTGTATACAGTATGATGGCCACATAGCTTCCCTGTATACAGTATGATGGCCCTCACAGCTCCATATATACAGCATGATGGCCCCACAGCTCCTCTATACACTGTATGATGGCCAAATACCCCCACCCCAAAGAGTAGGAAGGCCATATAGCTAGCCTATATACAGTATGACGGCCCAGCAGCTTCCCTATGCACAATATAATGGACCCACAACTCCCTGTATATAGTATGATGACCACATAGCTTCCCGGTATACAGTATGATGGCTCCCACAGCTCCATATATACAGTATGATGGCCCCACAGTTCAACTACATACAGTATGATGGCTGACACAGCCCCTCATATACAGTATGATAGCCCCACAGCTCCTATATACAGAGTATAAAAGTCGCACAGCCCCTTTATACACAGTATGATGGTGTATCATACTATATTTCAGAGGTCGCCTGCATACAGAATGATGGCCCCACAGCCCTTCTACATACAGCCTCCATATGTACAATATAATATCCCTACAGCTCCCTATATATAGTATGATGGCCACACAGCTCCATAGATACAGTATGATATCCACACAGATCCTCTACATACAGTATAATGGCTCCACAGGTTCAAGACATACAGAATGATGGCCCCACAGCCCTCTATATACAGAATGAGGTCCTCACAGCTCCCTATAAACAGTACTATGTACCCACTGCTCCCCTACATACAGTGCTGGCCAAAAGTATTGGCACCCCTGCAATTCTGTCAGATAATACTCAGTTTCTTCCTGAAAATGATTGCAATCTCAAATTCTTTGGTATTATTATCTTCATTTAATTTGTCTTCAATGAAAAAAACACAAAAAGAATTGTCCTAAAGCCAAATTGGATATAATTCCACACCAAACCTAAAAAAGGGGGTGGACAAAAGTATTGGCACCCTTTGAAAAATCATGTGATGCTTCTCTAATTCGTGTAATTAACAGCACCTGTAACTTACCTGTGGCACCTAACAGGTGTTGGCAATAACTAAATCACACTTGCAGCCAGTTAACATGGATTAAAGTTGACTCAACCTCTGTCCTGTGTCCTTGTGTGTACCACATTGAGCATGGAGAAAAGAAAGAAGACCAAAGAGCTGTCTGAGGACTTGAGAAACCAAATTGTGAGGAAGCATGAGCAATCTCAAGGCTACAAGTCCATCTCCAAAGACCTGAATGTTCCTGTGTCTTCCGTGCGCAGTGTCATCAAGAAGTTTAAAGCCCATGGCACTGTGGCTAACCTCCCTAGATGTGGACGGAAAAGAAAAATTGACGAGAGATTTCAATGCAAGATTGTGCGGATGGTGGATAAAGAACCTCGACTAACATCCAAACAAGTTCAAGCTGCCCTGCAGTCCAAGGGTACAACAGTGTCAACCCGTACTATCCGTCGGCATCAGAATGAAAAGGGACTGTATGGTAGGATACCCAGGAAGACCCCACTTCTTACCCCGAGACATAAAAAAGCCAGGCTGGAGTTTGCCAAAACTTACCTGAGAAAGCCTAAAACGTTTTGGAAGAATGTTCTCTGGTCAGATGAGACAAAAGTAGAGCTTTTTGGGAAAAAGCATCAACATAGAGTGTACAGGAAAAAAAAAGAGGCATTCAAAGAAAAGAACACGGTCCCTACAGTCAAACATGGCGGAGGTTCCCTGATGTTTTGGGGTTGCTTTGCTGCCTCTGGCACTGGACTGCTTGACCGTGTGCATGGCATTATGAAGTCTGAAGACTACCAACAAATTTTGCAGCATAATGTAGGGCCCAGTGTGAGAAAGCTGGGTCTCCCTTAGAGGTCATGGGTCTTCCAGCAGGACAATGACCCAAAACACACTTCCAAAAGCACTATAAAATGGTTTGAGAGAAAGCACTGGAGACTTCTAAGGTGGCCAGCAAAGAGTTCAGACCTGAATCCCATAGAACACCTGTAGAGAGATCTCAAAATGGCAGTTTGGAGAAGGCACCCTTCAAATATCAGGGACTTGGAGCAGTTTGCCAAAGAAGAATGGTCTACAATTCCAGCAGAGCATTGTAAGAAACTCATTGATGGTTACCGGAAGCGGTTTTCGCAGTTATTTTGGCTAAAGGTTGTGCAACCAAGTCTTAGGCTGAGGGTGCCAATACTTTTGTCCGGCCCTTTTTTGGACTTTTGTGTGAAATGATCAATGATTTGATTTTTGCTTCATTCTCTTTTGTGTTTTTTCCTTGCAAGCAAATTAAATGAAGAGAATAACACCAAAGAATTTGTGATTGCAATCATTTTCAGGAAGAAACTGAGTATTATCTGACAGAATTGCAGGGGTGCCAATACTTTTGGCCAGCACTGTATAGTATGATGGCCATACAGCTCCACTACATTTAGTATGATGGCCGATAGTGCCTCTATACAAAGTATAATTGTCCTACAGCTCCCCTACTTACAGCATTATGGCCCCACAGTTTCCCTACCACAGAATGATGGCCCTACAGCCCCCAAAATACAGCATGAGGGTCCCACAGTTCCCATCCAGACAGTATGATTGCCCCACTGCCTCCTCCATGCAGTATGTTGGTACCACAGCCCCTACATACAGTATGATGGCCCCCTTATACACAGTATAATTGTTCCACAGCTTCTCTACATACAGAATGATAGACCCACAGCCCCACACATACAGTATGGTGACCCCAAAGTTCCCCGATAAACAATATTATGGCCCTATTTCTCACCTACACACAGTAAAATGGACCTGCAGCCCCCCTACATACACAGTATGATGGTCCATCAGCCCCTTTAAATACAGTATGATGGCCCCACAGTCCTTCTACATACAGCCTCCATATGTACAATATAATATCCCTACAGCTCCCTATATATAGTATGATGGCCACACAGCTCCATAGATACAGTATGATATCCACACAGATCCTCTACATACAGTATAATGGCTCCACAGGTTCAAGACATACAGAATGATGGCCCCACAGCCCTCTATATACAGAATGAGGTCCTCACAGCTCCCTATAAACAGTACTATGTACCCACTGCTCCCCTACATACAGTGCTGGCCAAAAGTATTGGCACCCCTGCAATTCTGTCAGATAATACTCAGTTTCTTCCTGAAAATGATTGCAATCTCAAATTCTTTGGTATTATTATCTTCATTTAATTTGTCTTCAATGAAAAAAAACACAAAAAGAATTGTCCTAAAGCCAAATTGGATATAATTCCACACCAAACCTAAAAAAGGGGGTGGACAAAAGTATTGGCACCCTTTGAAAAATCATGTGATGCTTCTCTAATTCGTGTAATTAACAGCACCTGTAACTTACCTGTGGCACCTAACAGGTGTTGGCAATAACTAAATCACACTTGCAGCCAGTTAACATGGATTAAAGTTGACTCAACCTCTGTCCTGTGTCCTTGTGTGTACCACATTGAGCATGGAGAAAAGAAAGAAGACCAAAGAGCTGTCTGAGGACTTGAGAAACCAAATTGTGAGGAAGCATGAGCAATCTCAAGGCTACAAGTCCATCTCCAAAGACCTGAATGTTCCTGTGTCTTCCGTGCGCAGTGTCATCAAGAAGTTTAAAGCCCATGGCACTGTGGCTAACCTCCCTAGATGTGGACGGAAAAGAAAAATTGACGAGAGATTTCAATGCAAGATTGTGCGGATGGTGGATAAAGAACCTCGACTAACATCCAAACAAGTTCAAGCTGCCCTGCAGTCCAAGGGTACAACAGTGTCAACCCGTACTATCCGTCGGCATCAGAATGAAAAGGGACTGTATGGTAGGATACCCAGGAAGACCCCACTTCTTACCCCGAGACATAAAAAAGCCAGGCTGGAGTTTGCCAAAACTTACCTGAGAAAGCCTAAAACGTTTTGGAAGAATGTTCTCTGGTCAGATGAGACAAAAGTAGAGCTTTTTGGGGAAAAGCATCAACATAGAGTGTACAGGAAAAAAAAAGAGGCATTCAAAGAAAAGAACACGGTCCCTACAGTCAAACATGGCGGAGGTTCCCTGATGTTTTGGGGTTGCTTTGCTGCCTCTGGCACTGGACTGCTTGACCGTGTGCATGGCATTATGAAGTCTGAAGACTACCAACAAATTTTGCAGCATAATGTAGGGCCCAGTGTGAGAAAGCTGGGTCTCCCTTAGAGGTCATGGGTCTTCCAGCAGGACAATGACCCAAAACACACTTCCAAAAGCACTATAAAATGGTTTGAGAGAAAGCACTGGAGACTTCTAAGGTGGCCAGCAAAGAGTTCAGACCTGAATCCCATAGAACACCTGTAGAGAGATCTCAAAATGGCAGTTTGGAGAAGGCACCCTTCAAATATCAGGGACTTGGAGCAGTTTGCCAAAGAAGAATGGTCTACAATTCCAGCAGAGCATTGTAAGAAACTCATTGATGGTTACCGGAAGCGGTTGTTCGCAGTTATTTTGGCTAAAGGTTGTGCAACCAAGTCTTAGGCTGAGGGTGCCAATACTTTTGTCCGGCCCTTTTTTGGACTTTTGTGTGAAATGATCAATGATTTGATTTTTGCTTCATTCTCTTTTGTGTTTTTTCCTTGCAAGCAAATTAAATGAAGAGAATAACACCAAAGAATTTGTGATTGCAATCATTTTCAGGAAGAAACTGAGTATTATCTGACAGAATTGCAGGGGTGCCAATACTTTTGGCCAGCACTGTATAGTATGATGGCCATACAGCTCCACTACATTTAGTATGATGGCCGATAGTGCCTCTATACAAAGTATAATTGTCCTACAGCTCCCCTACTTACAGCATTATGGCCCCACAGTTTCCCTACCACAGAATGATGGCCCTACAGCCCCCAAAATACAGCATGAGGGTCCCACAGTTCCCATCCAGACAGTATGATTGCCCCACTGCCTCCTCCATGCAGTATGTTGGTACCACAGCCCCTACATACAGTATGATGGCCCCCTTATACACAGTATAATTGTTCCACAGCTTCTCTACATACAGAATGATAGACCCACAGCCCCACACATACAGTATGGTGACCCCAAAGTTCCCCGATAAACAATATTATGGCCCTATTTCTCACCTACACACAGTAAAATGGACCTGCAGCCCCCCTACATACACAGTATGATGGTCCATCAGCCCCTTTAAATACAGTATGATGGCCCCACAGTACCCTTACATACAGTCTGATGGCCCCACAGTACCTTAACATACAGTATAATGGCACACCTATATACCGTCTGATGACCCCACAGTCCATCTACATACAGTATGATGGCCCCACAGCACACCTATAAATAGTATGATGGCCCCAAAACTCCATTACATATAGTATAATTATCCCACAGCCCCCTATATACAGTATAATGGCCCCAAAGCCAACCAGACAGTGCTTACCTCTTCCCATGCGGCTTGCACCCAGTCTGGTTGGAGACAGTGTGCCACTCTGCTATCCAGCCAAGTCTCCCTTGGCTCTGGGAAAAGGAAATTGAGTGTTTGAGACACCTGTATGTCGTTTTCAATGTTTTAGAAATACAGTAAGGATATAATATTAAAACTGGAACATTATGTACCAGATTTTTTTTTTACAGAGCAAATCAAGAGATCTCAGTCTAAGAAGATTATTTTTGTCTATGTTTTGTTGACCCAATGAATTACAATTTTTGTGAACTGATGTACCTACTAGAGATGAGCGTTGTTCTACTCGAACTGTTCGCCAATCTCAAATTCGAGCTGTTTTGGGCGGTGTTCGAGCCGGTCGGCGAACACGAACAATTTGAGAAAAATTCGGCTGTTCGAGGTTATGTTCCATAACTGTTCGTGCACCAAAATCATAACTGGATTTTTTCTCAGTAATGATGAAAATTAATGTTAATACGCAGTTTGAGTGTACAGCGGGGCGGGGGGAGGGGCAGGGGATGGATCTCTGCAGGAACAATGAAGATCTCCATTTTTTTTTCTCTTTCCCGCATTTGCAGTGGGGAGGTGCAATCTGTCAGCCTATCAGCAGCGCACACACGGAGCGATCTGCTGTTTTTCACACAAGCAAGGGCATGTGTGATTGGCAGTGTATGTCACATGTCCTTGCCCTATAAGACCAAGCCATTTTCCCCGTCGCCACCATTTTCTCACTGCTGCAGCTGCGTGTTAGACGGCACCGCTGTTGCTGTGTGCGCTATACCTTGTTAATTTCAAGCCAATTTTCGCACAAATATACAGATAGCTTGGGAGTAGGGAATAGTTGTGATTGCAGTCCTTTTAAGGACTAGGTTACAGCATTTCCTACGACTTTTATCAAGCAGGTCTGTGCTCTTAAATAGATAGATTGTGGGAGTAAAGACTAATTGTAATTGGAGTCCTTTTCAGGACTAGGTTACATCAGTTCCTATCAGTTTTTGCCAGGCAGGTCTGTGCCAGTGCTGTGCAAGTTTTTTTCACAGCATTTGGCTGAATCTAGCAAAGCTAATCCTTTTTGGCCTATTGCAGAGTGTGTTAGTCAGTGGAGTAGCCTATCTGTGTTGCAAGATATACCACCTGTGTATAGAATACCAATTTTTTTACTGCACCTAGTGAAGTAAAATCTTTTGGGCATAGCATCATTCTATTAGTCCATCTATACTGACCTCCATCAGGTTGCAAATTAAAAATAATTTTTTTCTGCATCTAGCTCTGAAAAAATATTTGGGCTTCTAGCAGTGTGTGGGACTTGGTCTATTAGTCCATCTATACTGACCTCCATCAGGTTGCAAATTAAAAATAATTTTTTTCTTCATTTAGCTCTGAAAAAATATTTGGGCTTCTATCAGCGTGTGGGACTTGTTCTATTAGTCCATCTATACTGACCTCCATCAGGTTGCAAATTAAAAATAATTTTTTTCTGCATCTAGCTCTGAAAAAATATTTGGGCTTCTAGCAGTGTGTGGGACTTGGTCTATTAGTCCATCTATACTGACCTCCATCAGGTTGCAAATTAAAAATAATTTTTTTCTGCATCTAGCTCTGAAAAAATATTTGGGCTTCTAGCAGTGTGTGGGACTTGGTCTATTAGTCCATCTATACTGACCTCCATCAGGTTGCAAATTGAATAAAAAAAATTTCTGCATCTAGCTCTGAAAAAATATTTGGGCTTCTAGCGGTGTGTGGGACTTGGTCTATTAGTCCATCTATACTGACCTCCATCAGGTTGCAAATTAAAAATAATTTTTTTCTGCATCTAGCTCTGAAAAAATATTTGGGCTTCTAGCAGTGTGTGGGACTTGGTCTATTAGTCCATCTATACTGACCTCCATCAGGTTGCAAATTAAAAATAATTTTTTTCTTCATTTATCTCTGAAAAAATATTTGGGCTTCTAGCAGCGTGTGGGACTTGTTCTATTAGTCCATCTATACTGACCTCCATCAGGTTGCAAATTAAAAATAATTTTTTTCTGCATCTAGCTCTGAAAAAATATTTGGGCTTCTAGCAGTGTGTGGGACTTGGTCTATTAGTCCATCTATACTGACCTCCATCAGGTTGCAAATTAAAAATAATTTTTTTCTTCATTTATCTCTGAAAAAATATTTGGGCTTCTAGCAGCGTGTGGGACTTGTTCTATTAGTCCATCTATACTGACCTCCATCAGGTTGCAAATTAAAAATAATTTTTTTCTGCATCTAGCTCTGAAAAAATATTTGGGCTTCTAGCAGTGTGTGGGACTTGGTCTATTAGTCCATCTATACTGACCTCCATCAGGTTGCAAATTAAAAATAATTTTTTTCTTCATTTAGCTCTGAAAAAATATTTGGGCTTCTAGCAGTGTGTGGGACTTGTTCTATTAGTCCTTCTATACTGACCTCCAGCAGGTTGCAAATTGAATATAATTTTTTTCTGCATCTAGCTCTGAAAAAATATTTGGGCTTCTAGCGGTGTGTGGGACTTGGTCTATTAGTCCATCTATACTGACCTCCATCAGGTTGCAAATTAAAAATAATTTTTTTCTGCATCTAGCTCTGAAAAAATATTTGGGCTTCTAGCAGTGTGTGGGACTTGGTCTATTAGTCCATCTATACTGACCTCCATCAGGTTGCAAATTGAATAAAAAAAATTTCTGCATCTAGCTCTGAAAAAATATTTGGGCTTCTAGCGGTGTGTGGGACTTGGTCTATTAGTCCATCTATACTGACCTCCATCAGGTTGCAAATTAAAAATAATTTTTTTCTGCATCTAACCCAGCCAATAGTTTTGGCCTAATACCACAGTTTGGCCACTCAGCTCTGCTCGGTTACCATCCATTGTTTTTTTGTGCAAACAACTCCAGAGTTGTGAATTAGTTAACCACCAAAATGAGTGGAAAAAGGCCTGCTGCTGGTGGAAAGGGGAATAGGCGTGTTGGGAAGGGGAAAAAAGGTTGTGTCCGTGGGGTAGGTGCAGAAGAAAGACCATCTTCCAGCCAAACTAAAATGTCTACTTCTTTTAGCGGACAATGTGATAAGATCCCTTTCTTACGGCCACGCCAATCGCTACAAATTCCAGATGAGGCACAAAAACAGCAGGTGCTTCAACAGATATCAAGTGCTCCTTTAAGTGGGCTCTCCTCCACATCAACTTCAACATCACAAATACTCCAGTCCTCAAAGGTGTCACCCAAATCGCACTTGCTTCCTCACAGCTCCCAAATCTCCAGCTGCCCGTCTGAGTATGAGGTAGAACAGATGGTTGAGTCTGCAGAGCTGTTTACTCATACTATAGCCTGGGAATCAGAGGTCGACTCCAGCGCTTCTGTGAATCCAGACGTGGAAATGATCTGCACTGATGCCCAGAATCTTTATGAGTCGGATCCAGGACCAGACGCAGAAGGTTCTGACCATAATGTAGACCCTCATTCCCAAACTGTAACTCCTGTTGGTGGAGACAATGAGGAAGACGATGATAAGACTCAAATACCTGATTGGAGCGACAACTTTAGTTTTTTGTCAGGGCAGGAACAGGTTGGCTCTGAGGACGACGTGTGTGATAACGCACAGGGTGATGATTATGAGGTCGGAGATCCCACTTACTGTCAACCCACAGTCAGCCAAGAGATGAGGTCAGCAGAGGAGGTGGAGGAAGATGCTAGTGACGACGAGGTCAGGTTGCGCCTTCCTGGACAGAGACGCAGTACTGGAAGCACGTCAACAACTGCATCCTCAAACACAACTCTGCCTCTCACCACAAGTCGTGGTGGCTCTTCAGGTCGCATGGGTGCTAAGCCTTGCATAGCCTGGGCATTTTTTCAGATCGATAAAGATGACCCAACTCGTGTTATCTGTAACATTTGTCAGCAAAAGCTAAGTAGAGGCCAAAAAATACATAGTTTGAGTACTTCATGCATGAACCGGCACATGGACATGAAGCATAAGTTGCAGTGGGAAGCTCAGTGTGCTACAATGCGGCCTAGCCGGCCGGGCCAACCACCGTCTGCCATATCTTGTGCATCCGCGGCCTCTTCATCCTCTGTGACTGGGGGGACAGCAGTCACACCTGTTTTGGGGCGCAGACCTGCCACCTCTTTACCCGCAACAGCCAGCGTGATTGGCAGGTCATCATTTTCTTTGGAGGTGGTAACACCAGCTGGTCTTGAGCGCTGTCCGACATCGATAGCACCACCTTTGGATCAAGGCAACCTAACATGTCCGCCTGCATCTTCCTCACAGACCGGCAGTTTGCCGGGGACACCCTTATCAACCCCGTCTAAGCACAATAGCCAGCCCTCGGTCCCTCAGATGTGGACAAGTAAAAGACCATTTCCTCCTAGCCATGAGAAAGCTAAGAGGTTGAATTTCACCATCTGCAAGCTCTTGGCTACAGAAATGCTGCCTTTCCGCCTGGTGGACACAGAGGATTTTCGAGACCTTATGTCCGTCGCAGTGCCCCAGTACCAGATGCCCAGTCGGCACTACTTCTCAAAGAAAGGTGTGCCTGCGCTCCACCAGCATGTCGCACACAACATCACCGCTTCTTTGAGAAACTCTGTGTGTGACAGGGTGCATTTCACCACAGACACTTGGACGAGTAGGCATGGACAGGGGCGTTACATGTCGCTGACTGGGCACTGGGTAACTATGGTGACAGCAGGACAAGGGGCTGCTGTCCAAGTCTTGCCGTCCCCACGAGTTGTGCGTCAATCCTCTTTATGTCAAAGTTCCTCCACTGCTTCTGCCTCCTCAACCTCCTCTCGGTCTTCCACCTGCACCCAAAGCCTGTCTGGTCATGCCACAAGCTTTCTAACTGCGCAGAAGGGATCCTGCACACCTCCTTACTATGCTGGCAGTAGGGCTCAACGTCATCAGGCGGTTTTTACATTGAAATGTCTGGGAAATGTGAGTCACACAGCTGAGGAGTTGTGGTCAGCTCTGGAGAACCAATTTCATGAATGGTTGTCTCCACTGGACCTGAAACCAGGGAAGGCCGTGTGCGACAATGCTGCAAACCTGGGTGCGGCCCTTTGCCGGGGCAATGTCACACACGTGCCTTGTATGGCTCACGTGTTGAACCTGGTTGTCCAGCAATTTTTAGCCCACTATCCCAGACTAGATGGCCTTCTGCAGAGGGCACGGTCGCTGTGTGCTCACTTCCGCCGTTCGCATCCCGCAGCTCAGCGACTTACATCTCTACAGAAGTCGTTGGGCCTGCCACTTCACCGGCTAAAATGCGATGTGCCTACCCGGTGGAATTCAACTCTGCACATGTTGCAGCGACTGTGGCAGCACCGACAAGCCCTGGTGCAATACGTTCTGACGTATAGCCTGGGCCAACGAGATTCAGAGGTGGGGCAAATCACGCTGGAGGAGTGGTCTCAGATCAGGGACCTATGCACCCTTCTGCACAGTTTTGAAATGGCGACGAAGATGTTTAGTGCTGACGATGCCATTATCAGCATGACTATTCCGGTGATTTACATGCTGGAGCACATGTTAAACAGAATTCGGAGTCAGGTGGTGGCACAAGAGGAGGTGGAGGAAGTAGAGGAGGAGGAGTTGTATGCGGAAGGGCTAACATCTGCAAGGTCCAGACGATCGGCAGCACCAAGGCGGCAGGCATGTGAGGGTGGGGGAGATGGTTTTACCAGGGCGCATGGTAGCAGCCAAACTAGTGAGGAAGGTGCAGGAGCCCAGGAAGAAGTGGAGGACGAACTGATGGAAGACTCATCAGATGAGGGAGACCTTGATCACATTTCTGTTGTGCGAGGTTGGGGGGAGAGGACAGAGGAAGGAAGCATGATTGTTACCTCGCCACCAACACAACAGGGACTTGGTGCTCCTGGATGCGCAACACACATGAGTGCCTTCTTGCTGCACTACCTGCAACATGACCCTCGAATTGTGAGAATTAGAAATAATCCTGACTACTGGGTTGCCACACTGTTAGATCCCCGGTACAAAAGTAAATTTGCAGCAATTATTCCTGCCATAGAAAGGGATGCACGCATGCAGGAGTATCAGCAGACACTGTTGCAGAATCTTACATGTGCTTTTCCACAAAATACCAGTGGTGCACGTAGTGAATCTCACAGTTCCAACTTGCCAACCGTGGGACCGTCAAGTGTTCAGCACTCAAACCGTAACAGAACCACAGTATCTGCTGGTAACATCAATTTTGCGGAATCATTTCACCACTTTTTTAGCCCATCCTTTGCAAGGCCACAGGAGACAAGAAGTCTGACACATAGTCAACGCCTAGAGACGATGGTACAGGAGTATCTCCAAGTAAACATTGAAGCCACGACTGTGTCACTGGACCCTTGCTCTTTTTGGGCTTCCAATCTGGATAAATGGCCGGAGCTAGCCACTTACGCCTTGGAGATCTTGTCATGCCCCGCAGCCAGCGTTCTGTCTGAACGTGTGTTCAGCGCTGCTGGTGGTGTGCTGACAGATAAGCGCACGCGGCTCTCCACTGATAATGTAGACAGACTCACGTTCATAAAGATGAACAAATCATGGATCCGAAACGACTTTTCTACCCCTGTGTCATCCTGGGGAGAGTAAAAGCTTGATGATTGGTTAAAATCACCCTACCAACCGTTTTAAGCTTTCAAATTACTAATCATGTTTATCTGTATCTTGACTGGAAAATAATTTGGGCTTTGTAGCAGTGTGCAGCACTGATCCTATTAGGCCATCTATAATAAGCTTCACCAGATTTAAAATTAAAAATAATTTTTAGCTGCATCTAGCCCGGAAAATAATTTTGGGGCTCCGAGATGCGCAAGACACATAAGTGCCTTCTTGCTGCACTACCTGCAGCATGACCCTCATATTGTCAGAATTCGAAGTAATCATGACTACTGGGTTGCCACACTCTTAGATCCCCCAAACTTTTCGATCAACCTTTTCATTTTAATAAAGACCAAAAAAATGGTCATTTTTGAAATTATAAGCATTAGCAGGTTGTTAGAAACTGAAATCAAACAGTTTTCAACTCAAAACTTTATTCTAGGTGATGTTACATTTTCACATAGGACCCCTTGTTCGAAAGGAGCTTCTGAACTCTCTCGTCCATTGAATTTGTCAGGTTTTGGATGGTTTCTGCTTCAATTGTTTTGCATGAGGACAGAATACCCTCCCAGAGCTGTTGCTTAGATGTGAACTGCCTCCCGCCATCATAGACACTCCTTTTAATGATGCTCCAAAGGTTCTGAATGGGGTAGAGGTCAGGGGAGCATGGGGGTCACACCATAAGTTTGTCCCCTTTTATGCCCATATCAGCCAGAGATGCAGATGTTTTATGTGCAGCATGAGATGGTGCATTATCATGCAGAAAAATGATCTTGCTGTGAAATACACGGTTCTTCTTCTTGAACCATGGCAGGAAGTGCTGTTTGAGAAAATCCACATACATTATGGAGTTCATCTTTAGCGCCTTCAGGGATCCTAAAGGGGCCAACAATCTCTCTCCCCATGATTCCAGCCCAAAACATTACTCCACCTCCTCCTTGTTGGCGCTGTAGCCGTGTTTGCGTGGGGTGTCCATCAACCAGCCATCCTCCACTCCATTCATCTGGACCATCGAGCGCTGCACGGCACTCATCCGTGAACAAAACAGTTTTGAAATCAGTCTTCATGTAATGTTTGGCCCACTGGAGCCATTTCTGCTTGTGTGAAGTGGATAGAGGAGGTCGACAGGATGGCGTATGCACAGCTGCAAACCTCTGAAGGACCCTGCATCTTGTTGTTCGGGGGACGTTGGAGGCACAAGCAGCTTCAAAAACTTGTCTGCTGCTATGACAAGGCTTTTTTGCCGCTGCTCTTTCAACCTGACGTAATTGCCTGTAGGAAAGAGTCCTCAATTTGCCCTTATCAGCACGCACACGTGTGTACTGTGAATCAGCTACATACTTCTTGATTGCCAAGACACTTCATCCTGATCATCGCACAATGTTGATTGTAGTCATGCCTTGACCTAAACACTCCACAATTTGTTGCTTCTCAGCAGCCGACACATCCTTTTTCTTTCCCATTTTGGCAGAAAATGTAGGCTGCTTAATAGTGTGAGAGAGCCTTCTTAAGTAGTCTTGCCTTTCATTGGACACACCTGCCAAACTAATTAGCACAGGTGTCTGCAATTGCTTACAGTGATATAAAGAGCCCTGACACACATCACCATCAATGAGTTTAACTGACAAACAAACAAATTCTTCCCTTATCACTCCTAAACACTTTTTGCATAATAATTTGGAACGCGGTGTACATGTGCTTTTCCACAAAACACCAGTGGTTCACGTAGTGAATCTTACAGTTCTAACTTGCCAACCGTGGTCTGTATGGAATTGTTCAATAAAGGGCCCAAAATTAAGATAACATAGATGGGAGAGGTCTCTATGAATAGGAATTCCTAAGTATTTGATACCCTGTGAGGGCCAGGCAAAGGGAAAGTTGGACTGGATGGAATCCTATATGGATTTAGGGAGGGAGACATCGAGGGCCTCAGACTTCGCTGCATTGATTTTAAAATTTTACCATGTAACAAAGTGATCTATTTCAGCCATAACAGCAGGGATGGATATATGTGATTGAGTGATATATACTAGGACATCATCAGCAAATAGAGAGCACTTGTACTCGGTGCCTCCCACCTCAATCCACCTAATATTGGGGTTATGGCGAATTGATGAGAGCAGGTGCTCCGTCACTAGGATGTATAAGAGAGGGGACAGAGGACATCCCTGCCTTGTCCCATTGGTGATTGTGAAAGGTGATGAAAATGTTCTGACGCACCCCCTGGGCCTTGGGACACCCGGAGCCGGACCCTTTTTGGTGGATGCTGGTGGTTGTAGTCTTCGTGGCGGCGATCCGGTTCCGTGGCTCAGGGCGGTCAAACCAGTGGCGGAACTATTTATGTGGTTTTGATGTTTAAATGTCCGACTACGCCACCCGTGGATTGCGGTCAGAGTGAACCGCCGCTACAGGGCAGACCGCTAAGGCTGGTGTTGTGGGTGCAGCAGAACGTAGCATAACTCCCCACGGGAGGAGTATAGCCTCAGGGCAGTGTATGCGGAGGATGGGGGTGATGGTGCAGGGCAGCAGCAGTAATGACACGGAGTCAGTGATGCAGTTCAGGGCCTTTACTCACAGTTCTTATTATCCAGACCACGTCTGCAGGTAACGGCTGCCCACGTCGTACTGTGCTCACCAGGTGAGGGGCTCAGACAACTCCCAGATAACTTTGGAGCGCTTCACAGGACCCCCTTTGTGTGTCCTTTGTCTGGCCTTTCTTACCAACACTTCTGTCCGGCTGCCTCGGGCCTCCTCTTGGTAAACTTGGCGCCAGTTTCCCTGACCCTATGTGGTGCCTTCCTAGCGGGTGGAGCAAGGGGCTGCGCCACATAAAATGTCAGAGCCTCCGGTTTCTAGCTGAGGGTCGTTTCCTGCCTCCACTAGTTCGGGGACCGGTCTCCCCCTTTGGCCTGACCCCTCCACGCAGGTGGATTCGGGCGTGCGGTGGCGACTCGCCCGTCCGCACCCCTGGGATCCCTTCATTCCTCGTTCCTGGAGCCTTCTCCGCTCCTCTTCCTTCCTTCTCCCTCTTGCAGGCCTGGGCCTCTGTTACTAGGCCCGCCTCCGGAGCAGAGCTCATGCAGAGCCCCTGCTCCCTGCCACTTCTGCTCAGACTTCTCTGCACTGAACTAAGATGGTGCCCACCTTTTATACTCCCTTCTCAATGCACCCAGGAACTGCTTCCTCCCTGCTCCTGCACTGCAGGGTTCCCCTTCCTCAGTGTTCCCTCCCCCCACTCCAGCCAGGGACAGGGACTGTCGTGCCCATCTCAGGGGCATATTGGTCGCCCTGCCCCACGGCAATGTGGTGTAATGCATGCAGGTGTCGGGTCCTGATCCACACTCCATCCTTATCTGAGAGTGAGATATCACACCTCTGGGTGAGGTGCAATACGTCTGTAGCAACCGAGCCCTCGGTGCTACAGTTCCATTTATCTTCAGCCTAGGTGACGTATTGTGATACAGGGCCGTGATTTTGGCTATAAAAGGGTCCCCTAGACCCCTACCCCAAGCTTTTTAAGAGAATCATATATGGCGTGCCAGGAGACTCTATGGAATGCTTTCTCAGCATCCAACGAGAGTATCTACTTACAAATTTTTAACTGCATCTAGCCCAGGAAATACTTTGTGCCTAGTAGCAGTGTCTGCTAGTCAGCGGATTATCCCGGCTGTTAAGCAAGCTACACCACCTGTAGTTTGGACACTTAATTTTTTCAAAGGAAATGCTTCGGGACCACGGGATACTTAGTGAAGAGCATCAGGAGGCACCCCAAGGCATAGGGGCTGGGACTGGCACTAGGATGCCTTGCGGTGGACAGCCGAGCTCGATCCTTATAAAAGCTTTTTAACTGCAGCAGCTTTAGTGGACGCTACTGGAGCTGGAATTACGCGGCTGCTGGCATGAGACTTGCCCTCCAATAGATCCTTGTAAATGGATTTAAAGTGTATTCATTCAAATTAGAGGGACAATTTAAATTAAAAAGCTTAGAGCTGCCTCCACCACAGGGGGGCTCTCTCGACCCACCAGCGGACAGGCACCAGTATTGGGAGAGGGGGGCTGGCCGTCAGGGTTCACCGCGGCTCTGGCACAAACCCGGCGACACGGAGGTGGCACGGGCAGGAGCGGACTGGCCGTCTCGGCTTCTCACTTTTTGGATTTTAGAAGGGCATGACATGCCTATATCTGTGTCTCCCCCTCCTTTTACTCCTCCACCTCTTTTCTTTTCGCATGACTATATGTACTTGTCACTTTTCCATGTGTTAGTTGTGTCTTCTGAGCAGTTTGTCAGCTTTTGGACACCTTTGAAGGTGTTTTCTATGTGTTTCTATGTGTTTTTGTTTGCCTGCCATTGGTTTTAACGGTGTTCGAAGGTGTTCGACGAACAGTTCGACGAACAGTTCGGCGAACACACGGGTGTTCGACGAACCGAACTCGAACACTACGGGGGTGGCTCAACACTAGTACCTACATACTGTTTTGTGTCAAGGGTACACAAACCATTTTTTTTTGTTATAAATCATCTGATTTTTTTGTAAACATTTTTAAGAATGTGAGTTCAAAAACTTCCCATCTATAGGTCACCGTGACAAACAGAGCTGCGGCGCTGCATTCATATCATATTTCATTTAGCAATCTTTCAACATTATACAAATTCTGTTATTAATTTCCATACATAGATAGTACACGTCAATGGAAAATTTATATTAACATTTTTGTAATAACATATGTATTGTACATGTATTCTGATGTCAGAACCTGACTATTATACAGCGATGAGTGGTGCTACATCTATGCTACTTAACACTTTCTGCAAAAGCCGTCTTTCGCAAATCACTTTAGTTAAAAGTTACGTCTCTTATGTCATCCACAACTGCTGCAGTGTGCATTATACACTTTAGTGACCCTACTGCTGTGAACATCACTATACAATTCAGTGACTCACTATTGTAGAGCATCATTAAGGGGATTCTCCGAGAAATGTAATAAAATAAATAAATGCATTTAATTATGAAACATTTTTCCAAATATCAAAAAAGTGTATTTTATCTACCACACTATGTCAGGATTTCAAGGATGGCAACT
The DNA here is from genome assembly GCF_046119375.1 of Phyllobates terribilis. Classification (NCBI taxonomy): domain Eukaryota; kingdom Metazoa; phylum Chordata; class Amphibia; order Anura; family Dendrobatidae; genus Phyllobates; species Phyllobates terribilis. The sequence goes on from NW_027362762.1 coordinate 643,850,219, forward strand.
GCCATCTACATCATTGTGCAGCCCATCCTAGATTTCAGAAGACATGCAGTAGGATGGGCTGCGTGAAGAACAAGACAGACACACTAAAACTGTCAGCCTGACTGAGATGGATGCTCATTCTCAGTCAGCTTAAGAAAGGTATTTATCTTCTCTTTTAGTCCCCTCCACTCAGTGTCCTGTCAGGGTGACTGAACAGAGGAATATGCGTTCACGATATCTGACCGGATCCAGCTCTGATATGACGTATGTCTTGAGCTGATGTTCCTCACACAGCCCATCCTACTGCGTGTCCTCTGAAATCTAGGATGGGCTGCACAAGGAAATAAGGCAGTTGAAATCCTGACTGAGTGCACTAGATAAAGCATATGTTTTTGCTATATAAAGGTACAGTGGGGAAAAAAAGTATGGTCAGCCACAAATTGTGCAGGTTCCCCCACTTAAAAAGATGAGAGAGGCCTGTAATTGACATCATAGGTAGACCTCAACTATGAGAGACAAAATGAGAAAACAAATCCTGAAAATCACATTGTCTGATTTGGAAAGAATTTTTTTTTCAAATTTTGGTGGAAAATACGTATTTGGTCAACTACAAAAGTTCATCTCAATACTTTGTTATATATCAATTGTTGGCAATGACAGAGGTCAAATGTTTTCTGTAATTCTTCACAAGGTTGGCACACACTGTTGCTGGTATGTTGGCCCATTCCTCCATGCAGATCTCCTCTACAGCGGTTATGTTTTGGGGCTGTCACTGAGCAACACAGACTTTCAACTCCCTCCAAAGGTTTTCTATAGGGTTTAGATCTGGAGACTGGCTAGGCCACTCCAGGACCTTGAAATGCTTCTTACGAAGTCACTCCTTCTTTGCCCTGGTGGTGTTCTTGGGATCATTGTCATGCTGAAAGACCCAGCCATGTTTCATCTTCAATGGCCTTGCTGATGAAAGGAGGTTTGCACTCAAAATCTCACAATACATGGCCCCATTCATTCTTTCATGTACATGGATCAGTCGTCCTGGTTCCTTGGCAGAGAAACAGCTCCAAAGTATGATGTTTCCACCCCCATGCTTCACAGTAGATATGGTATTCTTTGGATGCAACTCAGCATTTTTGTGTTTCTATCAAACAGTTCTACTTTGGTTTCATCTGACCATATGACATTCTCCCAATACTCTTCTGAATCATCCAAATGCTCTCTAGCAAACTTCAGACGGGCCTGGACATGTAATGGCTTAAGCAGGGGGACAGACACGTCTTGCACTGCAGGATCTGAGTCCCTGGCGGCATAGTGTGTTACTGATGGAAGCCTGTGTAACGTTGGTCCCAGCTCTCTGCAGGTCCTCCTGTGTGGTACTGGAATTTTTGCTCACCGTTCTTGAGATCATTTTGACCCCACGGGGTGAGATCTTGTGTGGAGACCCAGATCGAGGGAGATTATCAGTGGTCTAGTATGTATTCCATTTTCTAATTATTGCTCCCACAGTTGATTTCTCCACACCAAGCTCCTTGCCTATTGCAGATTCAGTCTCCCCAGCCTGGTGCAGGCCTACAATTTTGTTTCTGGTGTCCTTTGACAGCTCTTTGGTCTTCACCATAGTGGAGTTTGGAGTGTGACTGTTTGAGGTTGCGGACAGTAGTCTTTTATACTGATAACAAGTTCAAATAGGTGCCAGTACTACAGGTAATGAGTGGAGGACAGAGGAGCCTCTTAACGAAGAAGTTACAGGTCTATGAAAGCCAGAAATCTTGCTTGTTTGTAACTGACCAAATACTTATTTTCTACCAAAATTTGAAAAAAAATTTCTTTCCAAATCAGACAATGTGATTTTCAGGATTTGTTTTCTCATTTTGTTTGTTTGATTTACTCACTTATATAGCGCCATTAAATAATTTTGTCTCTCATAGTTGAGGTCTGCCTATGATGTCAATTACAGGCCTCTCTCATCTTTTTAAGTGGGAAACTTGCACAATTGATGGCTGACTAAATACTTTTTTTCCCCACTATATTTAGAAAAATGTTTAAAATTTAAATGTGTATTATTTATTTTAGCTATTTATTTTATTACAGTTCTCAGAAAACCCCCTTTTAACCACGCTTCATATGTTGAAAAATGTATTTTTGAAGGTTTTTTAGATGAATCAATGGTGGACAGAAAGCTTGCCCTTACATTTGAAAACAAGATTCTGCAAAATAAGAGGCTATTATATAATAATGTAATCCCTACTAGAAATTATAAAGAATAGAAGACATCTCAAAGTGTCATGACCTCTCGTATGGCCTCATATTTTATATACCCACAAAAGTCCTTGGAGACATCAATATTTCATATATTAATTTCACGTTCTTATGTTACTGTAAAATTTTGATTGAGTAAAATATAAGTTCTTTAATAATATACTTCCAATGACCTTGTTGAATAAAAATACTAACTTACATAACACAGTGAATTTAGATCAGTAGGGAGGAGTAGTGCTAAGATACAGTATAAGGCCACAGCCCCACTATCAGTATTTGGTCAGTATTCGGTCAGTATTTTTTTTCTGAAGTGGGAGCCAAAACCAGGAGTGGGTGATAAAAGAATTGGTGACTTGTTTCTATTATACCTTTTCTCTGATTGTTCCTCACCTGGTTTTGGCTCCCACTCCTGAGAATAATCGTGACCAAATACTGATAGTGGGGCCGTGGCCTAAGGCTATGTGCCCACGTAGCAGATTTGATGCAGAGCGTTTTTGCCTCTCTCTGGCAGAAAAAAACGCATGCGTTTACATGCATTTTTTCTGCCAGAGAGAAGTGTTTTTTCAGCGTTTTTACATGCGTTTTTACATGCGTTTTTTCAAGCAGTTTTCCAAGCGATTTTGAGCATCACTTGGAAAGTGCTTGACAAGTTGGTCACACAATATAAATCCATGCAACCGGAATGGATTTATAATGTGTGAACAACTGATGCTTTAAATGCAGCATCTATAGTAAAAAAAAAAGGAATTAAAACGTTAAAAAAAACAAAAAAACCTGTATACTCACCTCTCCGGTCTCCTCCAGTCTGCTCCTTGGCGTCCCGCGATGTACTGTCAGGACCTGCGGTGACGTCATTTAGTCAGTTGATGGTCACGCGACCATCACCTGACCGCCGACGTCAGCGGTCGCGTGACCATCAGGTGACTAAATGACGTCACCACAGGTCCTGACAGTACATCGCGGGACGCCAAGGCGAGAGGACGTGGCCAGGAGCAGACTGGGGGCCGCCGGAGAGGTGAATATACAGGTTTTGTTTATTTTTTACTTTTTTATTTCTTTTTTTCACCGCGTGGTAGCCGGGATGAAGAGGAGTTGTAGTCTCCTCTTCATCCTGGGTACCACACGCACCGCGATTACGCTGCAAATTCGCAGCCATTGAATTTAATTGAAACGCAGCAAATCCACATATACCTGCGGGTTTGCTGCGTTTCAATGTTCCTCAATGGCGGCGAATTTGCAGCATAATCGCTATAGAAATGGCCATGCTGCGTTTTGCAACGCAATGCGAATTCGGCGCGCAAATTAGCGCATCATGTGCACAGCACATCCGAATTCACATTGCTTTGCATGGCATTTTCGCAGCCGTAAAAACGCCGCAAAAACGCTACAAAAATGCTACGTGGGCACTTAACCTAAAGCTGTGTATTTGGCCAGTGGCCCTTTTCACATTCTCAAATACTTAACCTGTTATTGGTTTAGCACAAAGTCACGAACATTAGAATTCTGTATATTGCTGAAAATTTAGAATTATCTTGTATGAAGGTGAGAACAGAAAGGGCTAGACTAAGTTTCACAACCAGGGAAAACATATTTTTGGTGGGCTTTGGATAGCATGAATTACTTCATTTTTTTTATTAAATATATCTATATGAGGATTTTAATTTTAAGACATTTGATTGCTTTTTAATAATTTTCCAAGATACAGGAAAGGGTTTTATCAGTGGAAAGCTATCACAATCAGCAACTTCTCCTCTGAAGTATCTAGATCAGATTTTCATCCATCTACCTAGATTGGACCTAGCGACATTTTGAAAAAGAGAGGGCATTACTTGTAAAATCTTACAATGTAAATGTAAGGGAGACAGGCAGGGGTGGATTAAGAGTAGAAAGGGCCCCGGGAAGTTTAGAAGGCGCGGGCCCCCCCCCCACACACACACCTGATTTATCACGTGACATGTCACATGATCCCCTGTGATAGATCATGTGATAGTTCACGTGAAATTAATTTGGCACAATATTAATTATAATATTTTTTTTTAGGCTGTGTGCCCACTATGCGTTTTTTAAGCATTTCCGCAGCGGCAATTCCACTGCAGAAACGCTTAAAAAACGCTTGGTAGAAGGTCTGCCATGTTCCCCAATGATAATCCGCATGTGCTGTGCACATGCTGCGGAAATTTCCGCTGCGGATTATCATTGCGGAAAAAAAAGCAGCACTACCAATTATTTTGCGGAAGTGCGGCGTTTTCGCCGCCATTGACTTGCATTATAACGCATGGAATCCGCATCCCTGCATCTGTAGATGCGGAATCCATGCGTTTCAATGTGTGGATGGTACCCGGGTGTGGAGGACAGGAGACTCTCCTCCGGACCCGGGTACCATAGAACCTGTAAAAAAAGAATAAAATAAAAAATAAATATTATACTTACCTTCTGATGGCCCCCGGTGTCTTTATCCGATGCGTCCTGGCTTGCTAGCAGCTCGAGATGGTCTGAAAAGGACCTGCCGTGACGTCATTTAGTCATGTGACGGGTCACGCGACCGCTGACGTCAGCAGGCCATCAGAAGGTAAGTATATATTTTTTATTTTTTACCATTCTTTTACAGTCACACTATATAAATCCATGCTGGTTGCATGAATTTATATAGTGTAACCAAGTTGTCAAGCACTTTCCAAGTGATGCTAAAATCGCTTGGAAAGCGCTTGTCAACCCGCATGCGGAAATGCAAGTGAAGAACGCTTCACATCCGCATGTCCCTGGCAGGAAAACGCATGTACAATCATCATGTAAAATCCGCATGTACAATCTGCATGTAAAATCCGCATGCGTTTTTTTCTGCCAGGGAGATGCAGAAACGCTCAAAAAAAATCCGGAACATTTCTGTATCGTGGGCACATAGCCTTACATTAATTGTATGACTCAATATTGAGCACACGTAGCCATCTATACACAGCGGGAGGCTGCACGGTGCCATCTATACACAGCGGGAGGCTGCACGTAGCCATCTATACACAGCGGGAGGCCGCACGCAGCCATCTATACACAACGGGAGGCCGCACGTAGCCATCTGTACACAGCGGGAGGCCGCACGGCACCATCTATACACAGCAGGAGGCCGCACGGCGCCATCTATACACAGCAGGAGGCCGCACGGTGCCATCTATAAACAGCAGGAGGCCGCACGGCGCCATCTATACACAGCAGGAGGCCACACGGCGCCATCTATACACAGCAGGAGGCCGCACGGCGCCATCTATACACAGCAGGAGGCCGCACGGCGCCATCTATACACAGCAGGAGGCCGCACGGCGCCATCTATACACAGCAGGAGGCCGCACGGTGCCATCTATAAACAGCAGGAGGCCGCACGGCGCCATCTATACACAGCAGGAGGCCACACGGCGCCATCTATACACAGCAGGAGGCCGCACGGCGCCATCTATACACAGCAGGAGGCCGCACGGCGCCATCTATACACAGCAGGAGGCCGCACGGCACCATCTATACACAGCAGGGGGCCGCACGGCGCCATCTATACACAGCACGGGGCCGCACGGCGCCATCTATACACAGCAGGGGGTCGCACGGTGCCATCTTTACACAGCAGGAGGCCGCACGTAGCCATCTATACACAGCGGGAGGCCGCACGTAGCCATCTATACACAACGGGAGGCCGCATGTAGCCATCTATACACAGCGGGAGGCCGCACGGCGTCATCTATACACAGCAGGAGGCCGCACGGCTCCATCTATACACAGTGGGAGGCTGCACGGCGCCCCCCCAGAGACAGCAGGAGGCCGCACGACACCATCTATACTCAACAGGAGGCCGCACGTAGCCACCTATACACAGCAGGAGGCCGCACGGTGCCATCTATACACAGCAGGGGGCCGCACGGCGCCATCTATACACAGCAGGGGGCCGCACGGCGCCATCTATACACAGCAGGGGGCCGCACTGCGCCATCTATACACAGCAGGGGGCCGCACGGCACCATCTATACACAGCAGGGGGCTGCACGGCGCCATCTATACACAGCAGGAGGCCGTACGGCGCCATCTATTCACAGCAGGGGGCCGCACGGCGCCATCTATACACAGCAGGGGGCCGCACGGCACCATCTATACACAGCAGGAGGCCGCACGGCACCATCTATACACAGCAGGGGGCCGCACGGCGCCATCTATACACAGCAGGGGGCCGCACGGCGCCATCTATACACAGCAGGGGGCCGCACGGCGCCATCTATACACAGCAGGGGGCCGCACGGCACCATCTATACACAGCAGGAGGCTGCACGGCACCATCTATACACAGCAGGGGGCCGCACGGCGCCATCTATACACAGCAGGGGGCCGCACGGCACCATCCATACACAGCAGAGGGCCGCACGGCGCCATCTATACACAGCAGGGGGCCGCACGGCGCCATCTATACATAGTGGGACGCCGCACGGTGCCCCCCCCAGAGACAGCAGGAGGCCGCACGGCGCCAACTATACTCAGCAGGAGGCCGCGTGCAGTCACGCATGCAGTCACGCACACACACAAACATATACAGACATATACATACAAGCATAAACACATTTGAAACACAAAAATACATATAAATAGACATCACACAATAATATCTGCCTTCACACACACACACACACACACACACACACATACACACACAGACTCACCATCCCCCGGCTCCATTCCTCCTGCCTGCTCTGACTTCTCCGTTGCAGCAGTGCAGGCCGGGCGCGCACTGCGTGACGTCACAGCTAAGAGACACGGCCGCGCACAGGGCCGTGTCACCTAGCAGTGACGTGGACGGGCCAGCACAGGGAAGTTAACTGCTGCAGTGCTGGCCTGGCCGATGAAGAAGTAGCGGCGGCCGCTGCTGGGGGAGCAGTCCGGGGCCCCCCCTCCCGCCACTGCTACCGGTATGTGCCACGGCGGCCCGCACATATAATGAGGGCAATCCGGCATTAGACACCCCGCCCGGAGCCGCGGGCCCCCTGCAGGCTCGGGGCCCTGGACGGTAGCCCAGATTGCCCTCATTATAATCCACCTATGGAGACAGGCTTACTACAGATATACACTGTGTTCCAAATTATTATGCAAATAATATTATCTCAGATTTTCCCAAATTACCTATATGAATTGCAGTCATTGTAATTTTCCAGTCAAATAACTATTAGAGTACAATTGAAAGGTTTTTGTACAAACTGCCTATGATAAAAGTATATTTAAAAAAAAAAAAAAAAACTCAAACTGCACTCAAAATGCATGTTCCAAATTATTATGCACAGCAGAGTTTTCATCCTTTTCATTTTAATAAAGAACAAAAAAATGGTCATTTTTGAAATTATAAGCATTAGCAGATTATTACAAACTGAAATCAAACAGTTTTCAACTCAAAACTTTATTCTAGGTGATGTTACATTTGCACATAGGACCGCATGTTCGAAAGGAGCTTCTGAACTCTCTCGTCCATTGAATTTGTCAGGTTTTGGATGGTTTCTGCTTCCAATTGTTTTGCATGAGGACAGAATACCCTCCCAGAGCTGTTGCTTAGATGTGAACTGCCTCCCGCCATCATAGACACTCCTTTTGATGATGCTCCAGAGGATCTCAATGGGGTTGAGGTCAGGGGAGCATGGGTGCCACACCATAAGTTTGTCCCCTTTTATGCCCATAGCAGCAAGAGATGCAGATGTGTTATGTGCAGCATGAGACGGGGCATTATCATGCATGAAAATGATCTTGCTGCGGAATGCACGGTTCTTCTTCTTGAACCATGGAAGGAAGTGCTGTTTGAGAAACTCAACATACATTATGGAGTTCATCTTTACCCCTTCAGGGATCCTAAAAGGGCCGACAATCTCTCTCCCCATGATTCCAGCCCAAAACATTACTCCACCTCCTCCTTGTTAGCGCCGTAGCCGTGTTTACATGGGGTGTCCATCAACCAGCCATCCTCCACTCCATCCATCTGGACCATCGAGATCATTTTCATGCATGATAATGCCCCGTCTCATGCTGCACATAACACATCTGCATCTCTGGCTGCTATGGGCATAAAAGGGGACAAACTCATGGTGTGGCACCCATGCTCCCCTGACCTCAACCCCATTGAGAACTTCTGGAGCATCATCAAAAGGAGTGTCTATGATGGCGGGAGGCAGTTCACATCTAAGCAACAGCTCTGGGAGGGTATTCTGTCCTCATGCAAAACAATTAAAGCAGAAACCATCCAAAACCTGACTGTTATGATCTGCTACAAGCACTAAGGAAAGAAAGGAGATCTGTCCCTACCATAGAACTAAGCTAGATCCCTACGATGTAATGGGGAACCTGATCCTGCGATCAGACCCGCTAAAGTCCTCGGCTAGTCTGTACGAAGACCTATAGATGCAAGGGAGGGATCCCTACAAGACCTAGGGACTGGGATAAAGTTGGACACCTCCTAGCAGAAATTGTAGCAGTAAAAGACAAACACACAACATAGAACATAAAGGTCCGAAAACCTAGCTAAACTGACTGAGATAAGCTAGCTTGGTGCTTAGTTACCTAAGAGTAGAAATTACAATGAAGTCCAGCAAGGCCAGGAGGGCGGAGCAGGACTAAATAGGCAAAAAAGGTCATGTGACCAGCAAGATAGAAAAAAACTAACAGGAGAGTTCTAACAGTACCCCCTCTTCTATGAGGATCCTCCGGATCCCCTAGGCCCAGGCTTATCAGGAAACCTCTTGTGAAACGCTCTGACAAGTCTGGAAGCAGAAACATCATCCGCCCTCACCCATGAGTTATCTTCGGGTCCGAAACCCTTCCAAGCGACGAGATACTGCAAACTCCCTCTATACCATCTAGAATTTAGGATGCGGGAAATTTCGTACTCCCCGTCCTCCACCACCGGAGGAACAGTGGCAGAGGCGTCTCCATCCGACACATAAGCTCTTTCCACAGAGATACATGAAACACCGGATTAATCTTCCAGGAGGTAGGAACCTCCAACCTAACAGCAGATTGGTTAACTACCTGAAGCACCTTAAAGGGCCCTATAAACTTGGGACCCAATTTTTTAGAAGGAATCCTCAACTGCAGATTCTTAGAGGACAACCAAACCCTGTCACCAATAGCAAACAAAACCTCTTGCTGTTTCCTATCAAAGTACCTCTTAGATTTTTTGTTAGTCTCCTGAAGATTACCACGCACATCCGTCCAAACTCTCTCCAAATCACCGGAAAAACTCTCCTCCTCAGGCACAGCCGATACCAATTTGGAGAATGACCCAAAAGATGGATGTCTCCCAGAACAACAAAAAAAAGGCGAACAACCAGCAGAAGAGGATGTATGGTTGTTAAGCGCAAACTCAGCAAGTGGCAGAAACTCCGACAACCCCTCCTGATTGTCTGCCACAAAACAACGCAAGAACTGCTCAACATCTGATTCTTCCTTTCTGTCTGGCCATTAGACTCAGGATGATATCCGGATGAAAACGACAAATGAACTCCCAACCTGTCACAAAAAGCACGCCAAAAACGAGCCACGAACTGAGGTCCCCTGTCCGAAACAATGTCAGTAGGAACGCCATGTAGTCTGACAATTTCCTTGACAAAGGCCTTAGCGAGTGTCTTAGTGCAGGGCAGTTTGATGAAAGGAACCAAGTGACACATCTTGCTAAAACGGTCCACGACCACCCAGATGACCATGAAACCCTCAGAGGGGGGAAGGTCAGTAATAAAGTCCATAGCCAGATGTGTCCAAGGTGCACTAGGAACCTCCAGAGGGCAAAGCAACCCCGCTGCAGGAGTATGTGAAGACTTAGATCTAGCACACACTGTACATTGACACACCCACTTAATGACTTCCTTCTGCCATCTAGGCCACCAAAAACTGTGACCCACAAGTCTCTTGGTCTCAGAAATTCCTGGATGACCTGCCAACCGAGACTCATGACACTCAACAAACAAATCTCTCCTAAAGGTCCTAGGCACAAACAACCTCCCATGGGGAGTGTTAGATGGGGCATCCTCCTGGGCTTTCAGAATCCCATCTTCCAAAACGGAGTCCAAAGCAGCAATCACAACACCTTCTTGTAAAATGCTCCCCTCCTCCTCAGCACCGACCATGGGAGAAAAGCTGCGAGACAAAGCATCAGCTTTAACATTCTTGGTACCCGGGATGTAAGTAACGGAAAAATTAAACCGCGAGAAAAAAAGTGCCCACCTAGCCTGACGGGCATTCAAGCGCTTGGCAGCATCAAGATAGATCAGATTTTTATGATCAGTGAAAACCTGAATGGGAAATTCAGCACCTTCCAAGAGATGACGTCAGTGTTCATATGCGAGTTTAATAGCCAGCAATTCCCGATTACCAATATCGTAATTAAGTTCAGTCTCAGAAAAATTTTTAAAAAAAAAAAGCACAGGGATGTACTCCATCCTTGTTTTTCTGAGACAACACCGCACCGACCCCCACCGAAGAAGCATCAACCTCAACCAAAAACGGCTTAGTCACATCAGGCTGCATAAGGATGGGAGCAGAGCTGAACCTCTCCTTTAGAAACACAAAAACTTCAATGGCCTCAGTAGTCCACTGAACCGCATTAGCACGTTTCCTAGTGAGATCGGTCAGTGGTTTGACAATAATAGAAAATTTTTTAATGAATTTTCTGTAATAATTGGCAAAACCCAAAAACCTCTGTATCGATTTCAAACCAATAGGCCTAGGCCATTCCTGAACAGCTTGAACTTTCACTGGGTCCATCTCAAAGCCCTCGCTGGAGATAATGTAGCCCAAAAAACTAATTCTCTGTACAGCGAACTCACATTTCTCCAGCTTTGCAAAAAGCGAATTGTCAATTAATAACTGTAATACCTCACGTACGCTCCGCCAATGAGACTCCAGATCCGGTGAATAAATCAAAATGTCATCCAAATACACAACCACATTTTTGCCGATCAAAGTTCTAAGGATGTCATTAATAAGATTCTGAAAAAATGCCGGTGCATTGGTAAGACCAAAAGGCATAACCAGATTCTCAAAATGACCCACAGGAGTGTTAAAAGCAGTCTTCCATTCATCACCCTCCTTCATGCGCAATAAATTGTATGCCCCCCGGAGATCAATTTTAGAGAACCACTTTGCCCCCACTAACTGGTTAAACAAATCAGGAATCAATGGCAGTGGGTAAGGATTGCGTACAGTAATTTTATTAATCTCATGAAAATCCAGACAAGGACGTAAACCGCCGTCCTTTTTTTTAACAAAAAAAAATCCAACAGCCACAGGAGACTTGGAAGGCCTAATGTGACCGGCGGCCAAGCTTGTCTGTATGTATTTCTCCAAAGCCTTTCTCTCAGGAATAGTAAGATTAAATAAATGACTTTTAGGAAGAGTCGCTCCAGGGACAAATTCAATGGTACAATCATAGTCTCCATGGGGAGGCAAAATTTGTGACTCCTCCTCAGAAAAAACTCTCCAAAAATCCTGAATAGGTACAGGCAATTCCCCTTTTTCCACCCCAGCAATACGTCCGTTACAACACTTGTCATAACACTTAGGGCTCCAGGACTTAATTTCATTGGTAGACCAATCCAGTACCAGATTGTGCAATTTTAACCAGGGCAACCCCAAAACTACTGGAGAAGGCAAATTATTTAATACTACCAAATCCAAATTTTCTTGGTGAATACCATTAATAGTGAGAGGAAATTCACAGACCTTGTGAGTAACACTCTTCAAGGGAGAGCCATCGACAGAAACCACAGCAATAGGGGAAGACAAAGGTTTGGGTTTTAATTTAAGTTTTTCCAAGAATTCCCCATCAATCACATTCAGAGTAGAACCACAATCCACAAATACCCGAAATTCAATTAATTCTTCCTGAGCAGCAGTAGTAGCAGAAAGAAATATCCCCTTAGTATTTAAACAGGCTATACGGGCATAACTGACCTTTTTTTTTTTCTTTGTTCATACGAAGCACACAGTTCTTAATAAAATGGTCAGATTTCCCACAATAAAAGCACAAACCTTCAGAAGACCTGCAGTCTTTTTCCTGAGAGCGGGGTGCCATTGCCCCAATCTCCATCGGCTCTCCAATGTCAGAACAGACCCTCTCAAGACTCGGAGCTGACATGGCAGAGGATTTACTCTCATTAACCCTTGCACGCAGTCTCCTGTCCACCCGTATAGCTAATTGCATAGCCTCCTGCAAGTTTCCAGGTGTGGGATAAGCAATCAGCAAATCCTTATCCCTTTCACCTAGCCCCGCAAGAAACAAATTTTTCAAAGCTGAATCGTTCCACCCCACCTGGGCAGACCACCGACAGAAGTGAGAACAATATTTTTCCACATTACCTGATCCCTGCCTCAAAAGTCTCAATTCAGTTTCAGCTGATGAGACACGATCAGGATCATCATACAACAAACCCAAAGCAGAAAAAAAACTATTCACTGATCTAAAGCATGGATCACTAGTTGGAGAGAAAAGGCCCATCCCTGAGGTTCTTTGCGCAAAAGTGACATTATGAACCCTATGCGCTGTGATTCATCACCAGAGGATCTGGGTCTCAAACGAAAATACAACAAACAAGCATTTTTAAAGGAAAAAAATTCTTGTTGATCACCAAAAAATAAATCAGGCAAACGTACCTTTGGCTCCACAAAATGTGCTCCAGAACAGCTACTCAAGTGTTGTTGGAGCTCGGCCACCTCCAGAGAGAGTCCCTGCAGGCATTGAGCCAAATCCTGAACCGACACCATGATGGAAACTGGAAGTCTTTCCTTAGAGATATTTTTGGGCTGGACTTACTGTTATGATCTGCTACAAGCACTAAGGAAAGAAAGGAGATCTGTCCCTACCATAGAACTAAGCTAGATCTCTACAATGTAATGGGGAACCTGATCCTGTGATCAGACCCGCTAAAGTCCTCGGCTAGTCTGTATGAAGACCTATAGATGCAAGGGAGGGATCCCTACAAGAACTAGGGACTGGGATAAAGTTGGACACCTCCTAGCAGAAATTGTAGCAGTAAAAGACAAACACGCAACATAGAACATAAAGGTCCGAAGACCTAGCTAAACTGACTGAGATAGGTAACTAAGCACCAAGCTAGCTTAAGAGTAGAAATTACAATGAAGTCCAGCAAGGCCAGGAGGGCGGAGCAGGACTAAATAGGCAAAAAAGGTCATGTGACCAGCAAGATAGAAAAAAACTAACAGGAGAGTTCTAACACTGACAAATTCAATGGACGAGAGAGTTCAGAAGCTCCTTTCGAACAAGGGGTCCTATGTGCAAATGTAACATCACCTAGAATAAAGTTTTGAGTTGAAAACTGTTTGATTTCAGTTTGTAATAACCTGCTAATGCTTATAATTTCAAAAATGACCATTTTTTTGTTCTTTATTAAAATGAAAAGGTTGAAAACTCTGCTGTGCATAATAATTTGGAACATGCATTTTGAGCGCAGTTTGAGTTTTTATTTTTTAAAAAATATACTGTTATCATAGGCAGTTTGTGCAAAAACCTTTCAGTTGTACTCTAATAGTTATTTGACTGGAAAATTACAATGACTGCAATTCATATAGGTAATTTGGGAAAATCTGAGAAAATATTATTTGCATAATAATTTGGAACACAGTGTATGTAACATTTTCTAAAGTGAGGGAGTTGTGGTTGCTTTTGAAAGTTTGGATGGAGGAAAAGAGTTTGATCTTTTAGGGTAGTGAGTTTCAGTGTGGAGATAATGGTGTAAAGAACATAGATTAACGAATTGGAAAAATGGAGAGTAATATAAATTAATGGAGGGTAATTTTAAAAATAATATAACAACTTTACATGCATATAATAGTCTATTTAATAAAACCCAAGCACATTGTTCTCTCACTGCCATTGACCCGTAGCCCTGGATTTTTTTATATAATCCCTAATATGTATTTTGTTCTTTGCTTCTTTTGTTCACTAGTTGTAAGGATGATTGACTGCAATTTACAAAGATAATGTAATAAAGTAAGAATAAAATTGCTAATTAACTAGGAAGGGAGCTTTATCAATGCTGGAAAAATTGTTGTATATTTAATGGTGTTCCTTCAGATTATTTTTAACACAGATGTATATAAGAGATCATAAAAAAGCAACAGGAATAAATATTATTAAATGTATTTAGTAAGGAAATGTGGTCAAAGTTAGAATAATCACTGTAAATAAATCCATTTTATATTTAATATTTCCTTTTTTACTTTTTGTCCCATTTTTACTATTCAACAAAAATATTTGTTACCGTACAGCAAGACAATATTTTAATTTATTTCATAGATTAAAAAAAAAACATAATACATTAAAAATAGCTAGATTTATTTTTGATTTTTGACCAAAGTCATCCTAAAATGTCAGTTTGTATACTTTATTATTATTATGATTCACTATTTTAGATATATATACATATATATATATTATATGTATATTTAATATATACATAAATGAATTTTTTTTTAGATCTAATGATTAATATAATTTTTATTGCTTATTTGTTATTAATTTGTCAATAAGACCTACATATATGAACGAGCGGTCTGCAGAAAATCATGACAATGTGTCAGTTTTCATCCGAGTCATGAATCAAAACCAGCCATACAAGTATAGGGGTCAGTGAAAATCATGTACAGAACACGAATGACATCTAAAACAAATAAGAAAAAAACAAAGGGCATTCAAAATCTTGAAGGCCAAGAATACAGAAATAGTATTTCAAGAGTATAAAGAGCTACATAAGAAATGTAAAAAAGAAATCAAGCTAGCAAAGTTATCTACAGAGAAACAAATTGCCAGTGACATTAAAATAAATTCCAAAATTTTTTATAAATACATCAATGCCAAAAAGAAAAAACAGAGGGTATCGGCCTCTTAAAAGAGGATAATAATAAGATAATTATAGAGGACAAAAGCGGCTGAGATATTAAACAGACACTTTTCATCCATGTTCACCAATGAACCATCTGTTCCAATTATCTTTCAACAAGGCAAAAATCAAAATTCACCACCTGATATAAGTAGTTTAACACAAAAAGAAGTATGCATGCGTCTGAGCAAATTAAACATTGACAACCCCCCCCCAGCCCAGATGGCATTCATCCACAGATACTGAGAATTGAGCTCAGTAATGGACAGACCGCTGTATCTCATATTCTTAGACTCTCTTGTAACAGGGGTGGTGCCACAGGATTGGAGGATAGCTCATGTGGTACCGATATTTAAGCCAGGTAAGAAGGTGGATCCAGGTAACTACCGCCAAGTATGTCTGACATCGGTAGTGTGCAAAGTTTTTGAGGGCATCATAAGAGATGACCTGCAGAGTTATATTGCAGAGAATAATATAATAAATGATAATCAACATGGATTCATGAAAAAAAGGTCATCTCTAACCAACATGTTGGGTTTCTAAGAGGAGGTAAGTGCAAATCTGGAAGTTGGTAATGCAGCTGATCTGATTTATCTGGACTTCTCAAAGCCATTTGATACTGTACTACATAATAGCCTTATACTGAAGCTACAAAAGCAGGAATTAGGGGAATCTATATGCAAATGAGTAAGGAATTGCCTAAAAGACAGGAAATAAAGAGTTGTCATAAAGGGTATGTTCTCTAAATGGGATATAGTCAGCAGTAGGGTACCGCAGTGATCTGTGCTAGGACCAATTGTAGCATCAGCATCTCTGCCTCCTGCCGGGCAGAGACGCCATTCCCCTCACCGGCGAGGTCCAGGTCCGACGTCTTCCCGCTCCCCCGCTGCTGTGGTGTGCACCGCGTGCAGCTTCCCGGGCACTGTGCTTAGGGCGCGTGCTTTCTTCCTCTTAAAGGGGCCACGCGCACCATCCTATAGAGTCCCCGGACAATGGCCGGAGGACTTCCCCTATATAAGGCACCTCCTCCAAAATGGAGGTGCATGTGCAAGGTTGTTGTGCTTAACACATGCTCCAGCCGTCAGGTCCCGCTGCCTGTCAGTCCTGCCTGCCAGTCTGTCTGTCAGTTCAGCCCGCTACCCTGTCTAACAGTTCTGTTCTCCAGTCTGTCTACAGTTGTGCCCGCGAGCCTGCTTACCTGGAGCAGCTGTCTGTAACCTTACGTGCCCGCCAGTCAGCCTACCTGGAGCACCTGCCTGTTATCTGTCGTGCCCGCCAGCCAGTCTACCCGGAGCACCTGCCAGTTACCTGCCGTGCCCGCCTGCTCACCTACCCGGAGCACCCGTCTGGCTATCTGCCGAACCAGCCTGCTCATCTACCCGGTCCACGTGTCAGCCTTCCTGCTGTGCTCATCCGCTGTACCGGTCAGTTCTGGCCATCTGACCCGTGGGAGTCACCTGCTCTCACACAAGGTCGGTCCCAGAGTGGCACCTCGTTCACCTGCCCGGTTCCTCCCTGGTTCACGGAGTCGACTAAACTGCCATGTGACCTTGGTCAGGCCGAGTAGGCACTTAGTTATGCCCCTCTGGTCCCTCCTTGCATCGAACCACAGAGGTTCCACCACCCGGACTCGTAACAGTTTGCACAGGCCATGGAACCAGGTGGCCCCCAGGCTCCTTCGCTCTCTGATCTGTATCAGGAGGTCTCACGTCAGAGATCTCAACAGTAAACTATCCTGTCCTATCTGTGGACTGTCAACTCCTGCCTGAACACGCTGTCCATCCCGTCTGTGTCCGTCTCTAGCCGAGCGGCACCCGCTCCAGCTGCACCTTATCCCACTGGCGCTATGTCACCCGGCTCTGGACCCCGGCTCTCTGCGCCTCCACGTTTTGGTGGTGACCTCGTCTTATGTCGGGGCTTCTTGAATCAGTGCACGCGGCACTTTGAAATCCTGGCACATCAGTTCCCCTCCGACCGGGCCAAGGTGACGTTCATCATGTCTCACCTCACCGTGGAAGCATTGGCATGGCTAAACCCTCTGTGGGAAAGAGGGGATCCTATGGTGTCCGATCTTCTGGCTTTCCTCACTGCTTTCCAGAAGGTCTTCGATGAGCCCGGACGAAAATCTTCTACTGCCTCCTCACTTCTCCGTCTTCACCAAGGGAGTCTCTCTGTGGGCCAGTATGCCATATGTTTCCGAATCCTCGCATCTGAGCTTGCCTGGAACAACGAGGCCCTGGTGTCCACCTTCAGGGAGGGTCTTTCTGGACGGATAAAGGATGAGCTAGCCCGTCGTGACATCCCTTCCACCCTGGACAACCTGGTGTCATTAGCTACCCAGATTGACATCCGTTTTCTGGAACGTGCTAAGGAGACTACCCGGGAGAGAAGATTTCCGTGTCTCGCTCCTGTATTCCAAAAGACAGCCTCGCAACCAGCAATTCCCCGGGCATGTTCGCCTGAGCCCATGGAAATTGACCAAACCAAGATGGTCAAGTCTCACCAGAAGACGCGCCGAGCCGAGGGGAGTTACTTATACTGTGGCAGTAAAGAGCATCTGATTCATTCCTGCCCGGTGAGGCCGGGAAACTCCAGTGTCTCGGACCGCTCGGAGAGGTCGTCCTAGGCAAGAGTAAATGCTCTCCATCCTTTACTCTGTCTGTTTCTATTTCCAGTGGTGAGACCCGCTTCTTTGAGATTGCCCATCTGGATTCCAGAGCCGCTGGGAATCTCATTCAACAGGCAGTTGTAAAGCGGTATCAGATTCCTACAGTATGTCTGGCTGAACCGTTGGCGGTTGCCTCCATGGATGGGAGGCTTCTTCCGCAGACCATCTTGCTCGTAATGGAGCCTGTAACCCTTCAGGTGGGAATGCTGCACTCGGAGAAGATCTCCTTTCATGTGCTGTCTGGTCTCTCTCACCCCCTCTTGCTTGGTCTACCCTGGTTACAAAGACATGAGCCCGTCCTGAATTGGAGATTTGGTGAAGTGCTCCGTTGGGGTCAGGAATGCCATGAGTCCTGTCTGGTTCTGGTTCGTCTTGTTCGACCCCCGTCTACTCCGGCTAATCTACCTGGTCTGCCGGCACCCTACTGGTCCTATGAGGATGTCTTTGACAAAAAGGAAGCAGAGACACTACCACCTCATAGGCCGTATGATTGCCCCATCGACCTGGTACCTGGTGCTTCTCCTCCCCGCGGGCGTATCTACCCCTTGTCACTGGCTGAGACCCAGGCCATGTCTGAGTACATAGAGGAGAATCTTGCTAGGGGATTTATCCAGAAATCCACCTCTCCGGCTTGAGCAGGATTCTTCTTAGTCAAGAAGAAAGATGACTCTCTATGTCCCTGTATCGATTACAGGGGTCTTAACCAGATTACCATCAAAACTAAGTATCCCCTGCCTCTCATCTCGGAGCTGTTCGACCGCCTTAAAGGCATGAAGATCTTCTGGGGCGTACAATTTGGTCCGGATCCACCAGGGAGACGAGTGGAAGACAGCATTCAACACCCGGGACGGTCACTACGAATACCGCATGATGCCACTTGGTCTCTGTAATGCTCCAGCCATATTCCAGGAGCTGGTTAACGACATCTTCCGTGATCTCCTGTATTTTTGAGTGGTGGTGTACCTGGACGATATCTTGGTCTTCTCTCCGGATCTGCCCTCTCACCGGAGAGATGTTTGTCAGGTTCTGATAAGGCTGCAGCATAATCGCCTATACGCTATATTCGAGAAATGCCTCTTTGAGAAGACCTCTCTACTGTTCCTGGGCTTTATTATCTCCGAGACTGGTCTGCGGATGGATCCCGAGAAGGTCTCTGCCATCTTAAAGTTGCCCCGACTGGAGGGGTTGAAGGTGATTTAGCGATTCCTGGGCTTCGCAAATTATTACCGCCTCTTCATTCCTCATTTCTCCTCTCGGAATGCTCCTATCTCCGCGCTCACCCGTAAAGGAGCAAATTACAGGGAATGGACCTTCGAAGCGGAGGAGGCCTTCGTCTCCCTAAAACAAGCCTTCTCCTCAGCTCCTGTGCTACACCATCCAGATTGCAACAAGCAGTTCTTCCTGGAAGTTGGTGCATCCTCCTCCAGAGCTGGAGCGGTGCTCACCCAGAAATCCTCGTCCGGGAGAATGGTAACCTGTGGCTTCTTCTCCAAGCTCTTCTCCTCGTCTGAGCACAACTACTCCATAGGAGATCGTGAGCTACTGGCCATCAAATTAGCACTGGAGGAGCGGCGTTACTTGCTGGAAGGGGATCTGCACCCGGTGGTCATCAACACTAACCACAAAAACCTCGCTTATTTGCAGAATGCCCAAAGATTAATTCCGCGTCAGGCCAGGTGGTCTCTATTCTTTGCTCGATTCTGCTTCACCCTGCATTACCGCCTGGTGGACAAGAACATTAAAGCTGATGCTCTATCCCGTTCACTCCTCTCTTCCGACCAAGAGGAGGAATCTCTACATATGATTGACCCCTCCAAAGTAATGACTGTGGCTCCGTTTGACCTGTCTCATCTTCCACCCGGTAAGACCTTTATAACGGTTCCGGATCATAAGAAGGTTCTACTCTGGGGCCATTCGTCCAAACTAGCCGATCATGCTAGCCAGAGGAAGACTTTTCTGCTCATCGCCCGACATTACTGATGGCCTTCCCTGCGCAAGGATGTTGCGGACTTCGTCGCAGCTTGTTCCTCCTATGCCCATAACAAGGTTCGCAGGCACCTTCCATCCGGCCGTCTCCTTCCTCTCCCCGTGCCTTCCGCTCCATGGCAACACATTGTAATGGACTTCATTACTGATCTCCCTGTTTCCGCCGGTTGTACTGTCATTTGGGTGGTCGCTGACCGCTTTTCTAAGATAGCCCACTTCATCCCTCTGCCTGGTCTTCCATCTGCATCTGTGCAGGTTAAGGACTTCATCCATCACATCTTTCGTCTTCACGGCCTACCCCTCCACATTGTGTCTGATCGCGGGGTTCAGTTCACTTCGCGCTTCTGGAGAGCTACGTGTAAGCTGCTGGATGTCTCCTTGTATTTCTCCTCTGCTTATCATCCGCAATCCAATGGTCAAGTGGAACGTATCAACCAGGTCATTACCAGCTTTCTTCGGCACTTTGTCAACGCTCACCATAATGATTGGGTTGAGCTTCTGCCCTGGGCCGAGTTCTCCTATAACAACCATGAGAGCGAGTCTTCTTCTAAATCCCCGTTCTTTGTGGTCTACGGTCAACACCCCTTGATTCAGTTTCCCGTCTCCACTTCAGTCTCTGGTCAGTGAATTTTCGGCTATTTGAGAAGACACTAGATCTGCGCTTCTTTAGTCCTCCGAGCAGATGAAGAAGCATGCTGATAAGAGACGTCTGGATCCACCTCAATTCCGTCCAGTAGACAAGGTCTGGCTTTCCTCCAAATATGTTCGTCTCAAGGTACCTTCCTATAAGTTGGGTCCGCGGTTCATCGGTCCGTTCGAGGTTCTGAACCAAATCAATCCCATGGCTTACAAGCTGAAACTCCCGGTCACCTTACGGATTCCCAACTCCTTTCATGTATCCCTCCTCAAACCAGTTGTCCTTAATTCTTTCTCTGATGATCCAGGTACCGCTCTAGCTCCAGTCTCTGCTGAGGACGTCTTTGAGGTAGAAAACATTTTGGCCACCAAGAGGGTAAGAGCAAAGACTTTCTTTCATGTGGATTGGAAGGGGTTTGGCCCTGAGGAGAGGTCTTGGGAACCCTGGGAGAACATTCATGCCCCTCATCTTCTTAAAAAATGTATTGCGGGCCTAAAGAAGAGGGGGCGTAAAGGGGGGGTACTGTAGCTGTTCCTCTCACCGCCGCGGTCCAGGTCCGGCGTCTTACCGCTCCCTTGCTGCTGTGGCACGCACGCGCCGTCCTATAGAGTCAATGGCTGGAGGACTTCCCCTATATAAGACACCTCCTCCAAAATGGAGGTGGCTGTGCAAGATTGTTGTTCCATGTGCTTAACACTTGCTCCAGCCCTCAGGTCTCGCTGCCTGTCAGTCCTGCCTGCCAGTCTGTCTGTCAGTCCAGCTTGCCAGCCTGTCTAACAGTTCTGTTCTCCAGTCTGTCTACGGTTGTGCCCGCCAGCCTGCTTACCTGGAGCACCTGTCTGTAACCTGCCGTGCCCGCCAGTCTGCCTACCTGGAGCACCTGCCTGTTACCAATCTTGCCCGCCAGCCAGTCTACCCGGAGCATCTGCCAGTTACCTGCCGTGCCCGCCTGCTTATCTACCTGGTCCACCCGTCAGCCTTCCTGCCGTGCTCATCTGCTGTACCGGTCAGTTCCAGCCATCTGACCCATGGGAGTCACCTGCTCTCACACAAGGTCGGTCCCAGAGTGGCACCTGGTCCAACTGCCCGGTTCCTCCCTGGTTCACGGAGTCGACTAAGTCGCAGTGTGACATTGGTCGGGCCGAGTAGGCACTTAGTCACGCCCCTTTGGTCCCTCCTCGCACCGAAGCACAGAGGTTCCACCACCAGGACTCGCAACACCAATTCTTTTTAACCTCTTTATTAATGACCTTGGGGATGGAATTGAAAGTAAAGTGTCAGTCTTTGCTGATGACACCAAACTATGTGGGATAATAAAATCTGATCTTGACATTACGATATTGATGAATGATCTGGATAAGATAACTGAATAGGCAAACACTTGGCAAATGAGGTTTAATGTAGATAAATGTAGAGTAATGCACCTCGGACGGAGTAATCCAGTTAAGCATGGTGGAGGATCCATAATGTGGTGAGGTTGCTTTGCTGCCTCTGGTACTGGAGGCCTTTACTGTATCACAGGAATCATGAAATCAGAGAATTGTCAAGAGATTTTAGAGTGAAATGTCCTACCCAGTGTGAGAAAACTTGTTTGAGTAGAAGATCATGGGTCCTACAGCAAGACAATTACCAAAGCACACATCCAAAAATACACAGGAATGGTTGAAAAGAAAAAATGGACTGTTTTAAAATGGCAAGCAATGAGTCCTGACCTCAATCCTATTGAAAATCTTTGGGGTGAGCTGAAATCTGCCATTTGGAAAAAGAACCCTGCAAACATTGAAGAGCTTGAACAAGCTGCAAAGGAAGAGTGGGAGAAAATTCCAGCTGAGAAGTGCAAGAAACTTATATATGGCTACAAGAAACGTTTCAAGGCTGTCGGAAATGCCAAAGGGTGTGCAACCAAATATTAATTAGGGGTGCCTTTATTGCTGCACATGCTGTTTATTCTGTTTTTTTCTTTGAAATTGCAACATGGAAGTTAAAAAACAATGTTTTATTGTTGTATTACTTTGGACCACTAATTAAGAAATCCTGAGGATATAACTTTGGTACATTTCCATTTCTTTCTGAAGATATTGCACAGTCTATGAAAAAAATGAAGGGGTGCTAATAATGGTGAGCAGCACTGTATATGTGTGGTCAGTACAAAGCACTGGCACATGACTTATTCCTTCCAAAGACCATGCTAAGGACCAGGGTGCACTCATTACGGTTGGAAGAAAGGCAATTCCAGCAGCTAAATAGGAAAGGGTTCATTACAGTCAGAGGAGACAGATGGTGGAATGCCCTACCACAAGAGGTAGTAATGGCAGACACTATTACAGCTTTCAAAAAAGGGCTGCATGATTTCCTCGATACACATAACATTGTGGGTTACAGTTAAATTAGTGACAAAATGTACAATTGGGGGAGGAAGGTTGCTGGACCTAGGTCTTTATTCAACCTACGTAACTATGTAACTTTTGTGGTAAAACGACTTGCTCGGCTCTCACAGAGGCAGACACAGGAAACACGTCTCGGGTTAACTTCCTGCAAGTTTATTGATACATGGCATAAACCACCGCAGGGTTACACAAAATTAACACGTCCTTTCCGGGATAAAGAAAAACAAAAAGACAAAGCATAGTGCAGTCCATAGGCGAGCAAAGTTTCACCCGCTCTGGGTAGCACATTAAGGTTTCATGACAAAGTCTTTCCGTGGAGCTCTCTGGCTTCCACATACAAAGTCTGGAAACTTCGTTCTCAAGACCATACCAAAGAAAAAAAAAACAGTGACTGAGCATTTAACTTCCCCAGCCATACCCTGAGGTGAAAATATAGTGAATGACCTCCCACCCTTCTCAATGTCATTCACAAAAAAACACTCCCTTTTAAAATGGTGGTTTAACCCCCCAACACATACTATGCTGGAGAAAACTTGTAGGTTTAGTTCACTGAAGCTAGTAGCCACAGAGAAATATATCTCCCCTCAAATATATCACCAGTGACTCTGTCACATATCCCTCCGCCTCTGCCCAAAACTGGGGGTTTGGGCACCTTCAGAAACCAAACAGGGAATTCTGGAGAGGGCATCAGCGTTACCGTATAACTTCCCTGGTCTATGCTCCACGTGAAAATTAAAGTCCTGGAGACCTAAGAACCACCTAGTCACCCGGGCATTCTTTCTCTTCTTTTCCCTCAACCATCTCAAAGGGGCATGGTCTAACACCAGTTTAAACTTCCGGTCTACTAGGTAATATCTTAGCGTATCTACGGCCCATTTGATGGCTAAGCACTCTTTATCTACTATAGCATAATTTTTCTCACAGGAAGAGAGCTTCCTGCTCAGATACAGGATGGGATGCTCTTCACCATTTATCTCTTGGAACAGTACAGCTCCTAGACCAACTTCTGAAGCATCTGTCTGGACCACAAATTCTTTATTAAAATCTGGTGCGACCAGGACCGGCTGCTTACACAGTGCCAGCTTCAGCTGTTAGAACGCCATCTCTGTTTCAACCATCCATTTCGCCATCGTTGAATTGGTGCCTTTCAGAAGATCAATTTGTGGTTCGGCAATCATGGCAAATTTTGGGATAAACCTCCGGTAATATCTCACAATTCCATGAAAACCTCTCACCTGCTTCTTGGAGAGAGGTTGCTACCAGTTCGGGATTGCTTTGACCTTATTCACTTGCGGCTTGATTTTGCCTCTCTTGACGACATAGCCTAAGTAGTTGGCCTCTTCCTTCCCAATGGCACATTTTTTTGGATTTATAGTAAACCCTGCCATCCTCAGAGCATCCAGAATCACCTGTACCTTTGGTAGATGACTAGCCCAGTCTTGGCTAAAGATGACAATGTCATCAAGGTAGGCTGCAGCATACTTCTTATGTGGGGCGAGGATCCGATCCATGGCCCTCTGGAAGGTGGCTGGGGCCCCCTGCAGTCCGAAAGGCATTCGAGTGTACTGGAAACACCCATCAGATGTTGAGAAAGTCATCTTCTCCTTGGCCCTCTGGGACATGGAGATCTGCCAGTAGCCCTTTGTCAGGTCTAGGGTGGTAATATACCTCGCAGATCCAAGCCTCTCGATGAGTTCATCGACGCGGGGCATCAGGTATGCGTCACACTTGGATACCTCATTCAGTTGGTGGTAGTCATTACAAAATCTCCACTCCCCATCGGGCTTTGGCACGAGAACGATGGGACTCGACCATTTTCTCCTTGATTCCACTATCACACCGAGGTCCAGCATCCCCTTCACCTCAGTTGAAATCACCTCCCGGTGGGCTTCAGGAATCCTATAGGGTTTAAGGTTCACCCTAAAATGTGCTTCCGTCAGTAGAGATGAGCGGTGTTCGACTAGAACTGTTCGCCAATCTCAAATTCGAGCTGTTTTGGGCGGTGTTCGAGTTGTTCGACGAACCCGAACGATTTGCAAAAAATTCGGCTGTTCGAGGTTATGTTCGATAACTGTTCGTGCACCAAAAGCGTGTCCTGCATGTCTGGCGCTATTTAGAGCACCAATCATGCAGGGATTGTCTGCCACTCACTGTAATGCCACAGCCATGGTGGTTGTGGCATTACAGTGATTGCCCAAATCGATGGGAACAGTGCCAACAGTGAAACATGAAAAGCTGGCAATTCAGCAGCGGCATACACCTGTACCCGACAATTTAGAACCGAAAGAATAGAGCTTCACACATAGATTAGATAGATATAAACATGTCAGCCACATATATACGAAGTACAGTGAAAGTGCTGCTTACTGTACTTGTCATTTAGCGTAAAGGATTTATCAAAAAAAATAATAGTGTTTTCATGCACCGTCTCTTTAAAAAAGCCGGCCGGCAATTCAGCATCGGTACCCGACAATTTATAACAGACAGAATAGAGCTTCACACATAGATTAGATAGATATAAACATGTCAGCCACATATATACGAAGTACAGTGAAAGTGCTGCTTACTGTACTTGTCATTTAGTGTAAAGGATTTATCAAAAAAAATAATAGTGTTTTCATGCACCGTCTCTTTAAGAAAGCCGGCCGGCAATTCAGCATCTGTACCCGACAATTTATAACAGACAGAATAGAGCTTCACACATAGATTAGATAGATAGAAACATGTCAGCCACATATATACGAAGTACAGTGACAGTGTTGCTTACTGTACTTGTCATTTAGCGTAAAGGATTTATCAAAAAAAATAATAAGTGTTTTCATGCACCGTCTCTTTAAAAAAGCCGGCCGGCAATTCAGCATCGGTACCCGACAATTTATAACAGACAGAATAGAGCTTCACACATAGATTAGATAGATATAAACATGTCAGCCACATATATACGAAGTACAGTGAAAGTGCTGCTTACTGTACTTGTCATTTAGTGTAAAGGATTTATCAAAAAAAATAATAGTGTTTTCATGCACCGTCTCTTTAAGAAAGCCGGCCGGCAATTCAGCATCTGTACCCGACAATTTATAACAGACAGAATAGAGCTTCACACATAGATTAGATAGATAGAAACATGTCAGTCACATATATATGAAGTACAGTGACAGTGTTGCTTACTGTACTTGTCATTTAGTGTAAAGGATTTATTAAAAAAAATAATAGTGTTTTCATGCACCGTCTCTTTAAAAAAGCCGGCCGGCAATTCAGCAGCGGTACCCGACAATTTATAACAGACAGAATAGAGCTTCACACATAGATTAGATAGATAGAAACATGTCAGTCACATATATATGAAGTACAGTGATAGTGTTGGTTACTGTACTTGTCATTTAGTATTAAAATAAAGGATTTATTATTAAAAAAATTGGCGTGGGGTTCCCCTTAATTTTAGGCTCTAGCGGAGGTTAAGCAGACGGCTGGGGCAGATGTTTGAAGCCTGGGAAGGGGGTAATACCCACGGAGCTTCCCAGGCTACTAATATCAGCCCCCAGCTGAATACATAGCCTTTACTATTAAAATGGGGGACCCCCCAAAAAAAATGACGTGGGGTCCCCCCTAATTTAATAGCTAGCAAAGGCTAGGCAGACAGCTGGGGGCTGATATTAATAGCCCAGGAAGGGAGCCATGAATATTGGCCCCCTCCCAGGCTAGAAACACCAGCCGTCAGCCGCCCCAGAAATGGCGCATTCATAGGATGCGCCAATTCTGGCACTTAGCCTCGCTCTTCCACGCTGCCCTGGTGCGGTGGCAGGGGGTAATAGGGTTGGGGTTGATGTCAGCTTATAATGCCAGCTGACATCAAGCCCAGGTTAGTAATGGAGAGGCGTCTATAAGACACCCCCATTACTAACCCCATAGTCAAAGTTAAAAAAAACTCAAACACCCAGAATAAAGTCCTTTAATTGAAATAAAGACACAATCCTTTATTGTTCTAAATTAAACCATACTTACAGTCACGCCCATTCCAGCTGAAGCCAACGATCTCCTGCAATAAAAGAAAAATAATAAAGCAACCTCATCCTTACCTTTCCATGGTTCCCACGACAGCTTCAGCTCTGCTACATCGAGATGACAGGCTGGACCGCAGCAGAACGCTGCCATCCAGCCTCTCATCCCGCAGACACTGAGAAGCGCAGGCTTGCTTGCGCTGCTCAGCGTCTCCCTGTGACGACATCCAGATGAGCCGAGTTCATGTCCAATGAACTCGGCTCACCTCATGCACGTCACTGACAGCGTGGGAAAATTCTCACGCTGAAGCGGTGAGTGCAGGAGAATTCTCCCACGCTGTCAGTGACGTGCATAAGGTGAGCTCATGTCCAATGAACTCAGCTCACCTCCTGCACGTCACTGACAGCGTGGGAGAATTCTCCTGCACTCAGCGCTTCAGCGTGAGAATTCTCCCACGCTGAAGCGCTGAGTGCAGGAGAATTTTCCCACGCTGTCAGTGACGTGCATAAGGTGAGCTCATGTCCAATGAACTCAGCTCACCTCCTGCACGTCACTGACAGCGTGGGAGAATTCTCCTGCACTCAGCGCTTCAGTGTGAGAATTCTCCCACGCTGTCAGTGACGTGCATGAGGTGAGCCGAGTTCATTGGACATTAACTCGGCTCATCTGGATGCCCTCACAGAGAGACACTGTGGAGCGCAAGCAAGCCTGCGCTTCTCAGTGTCTGCGGGATGACAGGCTGGATGGCAGCGTTCTGCTGCGGTCCAGCCTGTCATCTCGATGTAGCAGAGCTGAAGCTGTCATGGGAACCATGGAAAGGTAAGGATGAGGTTGCTTTATTATTTTTCTTTTATTTCAGGAGATCGTTGGCTTCAGCTGGAATGGGCGTGATGGTAAGTATGGTTTAATTTAGAACAATAAAGAATTGTGTGTTTATTTCAATTAAAGGACTTTTTTCTGGGTGTTGTGTTTTTTTTAAATACTTTACTAGAAATTCATGGTGGTCATGTCTAATATTGGCGTGACCCCATGAATTTCGGGCTTAGGGCCAGCTGATAATGCCAAGCTGGCCCTAACCCCTTTATTACCCAGTGAGCCACCGCATCAGGGCCCTGGATGAGTTGGGTACAGCGCCAGAAGATGGCGCTTCTATGAACGCGCCATTTTCCGGGGTGGCTGCGGACTGCAATTTGCAGTGGGGGTGGCCCAGAAAGCTTGGGCCTCCCTGCGCTGCGGATTCCAGCCCCCAGCTGCCTAGTTGTACCTGGCTGGACACAAAAACAGGGCGAAGCCCCACGTCAATTTTCTTTAAATTATTTCATGAAATAATTAAGAAAAAAAGGGCTTCCCTATATTGTTGTGTCCGGCCAGGTACAAATAGGCAGCTGGTGATTGGGGGCAGCCCGTTCCTGCCTGCTGTACCTGGCTGGACACAAATATAGTGCGAAGCCCCACGTCAATTTTTTTTAAATTATTTCATGAATTTCCTGAAATAATTTAAAAAAATTGAAGTGGGGCTTCGCACTATATTTGTGTCCAGCCAGGTACAGCAGGCAGGAACGGGCTGCCCCCTTCCACCAGCTGCCTATTTGTACCTGGCCGGACACAACAATATAGGGAAGCCCTTTTTTTCTTAATTATTTCATGAATTTCATGAAATAATTAAAAAAAATTGAAGTGGGGCTTCGCACTATATTTGTGTCCAGCCAGGTACAGCAGGCAGGAACGGGCTGCCCCCAACCACCAGCTGCCTATTTGTACCTGGCCGGACACAACAATATAGGGAAGCCCTTTTTTTCTTAATTATTTCATGAAATAATTTAAAGAAAATTGACGTGGGGCTTCGCCCTGTTTTTGTGTCCAGCCAGGTACAACTAGGCAGCTGGGGGCTGGAATCTGCAGCGCAGGGAGGCCCAAGCTTTCTGGGCCCCCCCCCGCTACAAATTGCAGTCCGCAGCCACCCCGGAAAATGGCGCGTTCATAGAAGCGCCATCTTCTGGCGCTGTACCCAACTCATCCAGGGCCCTGGTGCGGTGGCTCACTGGGTAATAAAGGGGTTAGGGCCAGCTTGGTATTATCAGCTGGCCCCAAGCCCAAAATTCATGGGGTCACGCCAGTATTAGACATGACCGCCATGAATTTCTAGTAAAGTATTTAAAAAAAACACAACACCCAGAATAAAGTCCTTTAATTGAAATAAAGACACAATTCTTTATTGTTCTAAATTAAACCATACTTACCATCACACCCATTCCAGCTGAAGCCAACGATCTCCTGCAATAAAAGAAAAATAATAAACCAACCTCATCCTTACCTTTCCATGGTTCCCACGACAGCTTCAGCTCTGCTACATCGAGATGACTGGCTGGACCGCAGCAGAACGCTGCCATCCAGTCTGTCATCCCGCAGACACTGAGAAGCGCAGGCATGCTTGCGCTCCTCACTGTCTCGCTGTGACGGCATCCAGATGAGCCGAGGTCATGTCCAATGAACTCGGCTCACCTCATGCACGTCACTGACAGCGTGGGAAAATTCTCACGCTGAAGTGCTGAGTGCAGGAGAATTCTCCCACGCTGTCAGTGATGTGCATGAGGTGAGCTCATGTCCAATGAACTCAGCTCACCTCCTGCACGTCACTGACAGCGTGGGAAAATTCTCCTGCAATCAGCGCTTCAGCGTGAGAATTTTCCCACGCTGTCAGTGACGTGCATGAGGTGAGCCGAGTTCATTGGACATGAACTCGGCTCATCTGGATGTCGTCACAGAGAGACGCTGAGCAGCGCAAGCAAGCCTGCGCTTCTCAGTGTCTGCGGGATGACAGGCTGGATGGCAGCGTTCTGCTGCGGTCCAGCCTGTTATCTCGATGTAGCAGAGCTGAAGCTGTCGTGGGAACCATGGAAAGGTAAGGATGAGGTTGCTTTATTATTTTTCTTTTATTGCAGGAGATCGTTGGCTTCAGCTGGAATGGGCGTGATGGTAAGTATGGTTTAATTTAGAACAATAAAGAATTGTGTCTTTATTTCAATTAAAGGACTTTATTCTGGGTGTTTGTGTTTTTTTTAACTTTGACTATGGGGTTAGTAATGGGGGTGTCTTATAGACGCCTCTCCATTACTAACCTGGGCTTGATGTCAGCTGGCATTATAAGCTGACATCAACCCCAACCCTATTACTCCCTGCCACCGCACCAGGGCAGCGTGGAAGAGCGAGGCTAAGTGCCAGAATTGGCGCATCCTATGAATGCGCCATTTCTGGGGCGGCTGACGGCTGGTGTTTCTAGCCTGGGAGGGGGCCAATATTCATGGCTCCCTTCCTGGGCTATTAATATCAGCCCCCAGCTGTCTGCCTAGCCTTTGCTAGCTATTAAATTAGGGGGGACCCCACGTCATTTTTTTTGGGGGGTCCCCCATTTTAATAGCTAGTAAAGGCTATGTATTCAGCTGGGGGCTCATATTAGTAGCCTGGGAAGCTCCGTGGGTATTACCCCCTTCCCAGGCTTCAAACATCTGCCCCAGCCGTCTGCTTAACCTCCGCTAGAGCCTAAAATTAAGGGGAACCCCACGCCAATTTTTTTAATAATAAATCCTTTATTTTAATACTAAATGACAAGTACAGTAACCAACACTATCACTGTACTTCATATATATGTGACTGACATGTTTCTATCTATCTAATCTATGTGTGATGCTCTATCTTTCTGTTCTAAATTGTCGGGTACAGATGCTGAATTGCCGGCCGGCTTTTTTAAAGAGACGGTGCATGAAAACACTAATATTTTTTTTAATAAATCCTTTACACTAAATGACAAGTGCAGTAACCAACACTGTCACTGTGCTTCTTATATGTGTGACTGACATGTTTCTATCTATCTAATCTATGTGTGATGCTCTATTCCTTCTTGTCTAAATTGTCGGGTACCGGTGTATGCCGCTGCTGAATTTGCCGGCCGGCTTTTTTAAAGAGAGTGTCTTCTGAGCAGTTTGTCAGCTTTTGGACACCTTTGCAGGTGTTTTCTATGTGTTTCTATGTGTTTTTGTTTGCCTGCCATTGGTTTTAACGGTGTTCGACGGTGTTCTAAGGTGTTCGACGAACAGTTCGACGAACAGTTCCTCGAACATCCCGGTGTTCGACGAACCGAACCGAACCCGAACACTACGGGGGTGGCTCAACACTATCCGTCAGCACGTCATGCTCGACCACCTGCGTACATCCTGGCAACTCCGAGAACAGGTCACGGTTCCATTGCAGCAGCTCTCTACACTGTAGCTTTTGGGCCAGCGATAGAGTCTCTGCTATCGTGATGTCCTCCACTTTGGCTTTGGGACTAGCTCCCAAACAAGAAGCCCCCAGCATTTCCCAATCTCACCACGGCTTGAGCAAGTTCACATGATATTCTTGGTGTGGCTTTCTTCTGCCAGGCTGGAGGACTTAGTAGTTCGCTTCGCCGAGTTTCTCCTCCACCTCATATGGGCCTTGCCACTTGGTCTCAATGGTGGGAATAAGCACCAGAACACAATCCCCAGGTTGGAACTGCCTCAGCCTCGCTGATTGGTTATACACCCTTGCCTGTGCTTCCTGTTCCTGGAGGAGAAGTTCCTTCACGATGGGCATCACTTTCACCATACTCTACTGTAACTGGGCGACGTGCTCGATGATGCTCTGGTGGGGTGTGACCTCGGCCTCCCAGGTTTTCTTGGCGATGTCTAGGAGTCCTCTTGGATGCCGATCATAAAGAAACTCGACCGGAAAGAAGCCACTGGAGGCTTGAGGAACTTCTCTGATGGAGAAGAACAGGTAGTCCCATCTTGCCCATCCTTCTCAATGACCTTCCCGAGCATTGCCTTTAAGGTCTTGTTAAAGCGCTCCACTAGGCCATCCATTTGTGGATGGTAAACTGAGGTCCGTAACTGGGCAATCTGAAGGACCTTACACAGCTCCTTCATCACTTTGGTCATAAAGGGGGTTCCCTGGTCTGTCAAAATCTTCTTTGGTAGACCTGTCCTGGCAAAAATATGGACCAGTTCCCGGGCTACACATTTACTTGATGAGTTCCTTAGTGGTACCGCTTTGGGGTACCGGGTCGCATAGTGCAAGACCACCAGGATGTATTGGTGGACGCACGAGGTCCATAGAAATCCTCTCAAAGGGGACCTCTATCACAGGTAGCGTGACCAGGGGACTACGGAAGTGGGAGGAGGATGTGGATATCTGGCAGGTGGGGCAGGACCTACAATAGTCTAGGATCTCCCAGTAACACCCTGGCCAATAAAACGTCCTCAATATCCTCTCATGAGTCTTCTCGACCCCCAAGTGTCCCTCCAGAACGTGTGAATGGGCCATATCTAATACCCTCCATCAGTTTGGACCTGGAATTAACAGCTGTTCCACTATATTGTCACCCCTTAGTTTGGTCACCCGATACAATAACTCCCCCTGAACTGCAAAGTGGGGGAATCTGGTGTCGGACCCCGGCTCTTGAGCAACCCCATTACAGACAGTAACCTGGTCAAACGCCCCCTTTAAGGTCAGGTCCCAAACTTGAGCAGTCCCAAAGTACTCTATGAACACTTCTAACTTAGGGAGGTCAGCATCCTCTGTCACCGTCTCTTCCTTGTCACCGGCAAGGACACAGAGTGGGAACTCATCCACTTGAGATTTCAATGGGGGTTCTTCCCTAGGACCTGGCTTTTGTCCACATGATCCAGTCCGGTTCCCTATACTCTGGCGACTACGTCACCTTTACACGCCACAAGGGCGAACGTGGGTGGTACGCCCTTCAGGTGTACCGGGTGGCAAGAAGAAAAGACCTGACCCCGCAGCCCCAGGCTGAAGACCCGGCTGGGTCAGCCTGCAGGAACCAAGAGTTTCCTCCCGGAGGGAGCCGCGTTGTTAAGTTGTTTCAATAACAGAAATTGTACATAGTTACCCGAAAGGGTACAGCAGAGACACTGCGAGTTTTATTGAAGGTTTTGTGTGTGTTTATCCAGTTACCCGGTAAGGGTGCCAGAACTTGTAGGCTGAGGACTGTGAGCAGCCAAAAACTCTCCATTGTAAATAGTTGCACTTCTTAAAGTGCCCCTTATTGGTTTTATGCATCCAGAACTGACCTCAGAACAAAAACCCGTTTGGCGTGGCCGAAGACGTGGTCCAACACCTGGGTCACCTATGCCCTGCAGCCACGCCCAGGGCCTACGTTGAGGGTTTTCGGATGGGTCTCCCATGCTGCTGATGTTGCACCTTTACCAGTGAAAAGGACATCCGGCTATAAATTTCACTGCAGTTGATTAAAAATGTTTGAGATGAGAAATGTCTTATTTGCTTGAAAAATGTTTTATATGACAAATGTTTTATATGTATGAGGAAAAATGTTCTTTAAGGTCTTGTAATGTTTTGATAAAGAAACCAGTAACGTTCAAGTAATGTGCCTCCCTTAAAGGGAAGAAAAAGTTTTGCTCATTAATCTAATATGTAGATGCATTCTAAAATTTTTGTAAGTCTAAAATACCTTGTTTTTACTCTGTTCCAGCCCGCAGACGTGCTGTGTTTTACCAAGGGGGTATGTGGCGCCCCTGCGGGTTCAGTCGCCACAGAGGTACTGCATCTCACCCAGAGGTGTGGTATCCCACTCTCAGGTAAGGATAGAGTGCTGCCTGGGACCCTAACACCTGCATCCAACACATCCACTTCAGTAGGGCAGGGCGAGATTGCTCCTACGGGAGAGCACAGTCCCTGGTCCTTGGCTGGAGAGGAGGGGAACCTAGTGAGGGGGAACCATGTAGTGGGTGTGGGTTGGGGACGTAGATCAGGGGAGCACTTGTGAGGGAGTGATATAAAAGGGGGAGCCATCTTGAAAGATCAGATCAGTTAGTGAGTGAGGAGTGGTGATGGAGGAGGAAAGTGAGGGGAGCAGAGGCTCTGCAAGAGCTCTGCTCCAGAGCGGGCCTAGCCTGAGAGACCCAGGACTGAAGGAAGAGGAGAGGGAGCAGGAGAAAGGCTCAAAGAACCGAAGGGATCCCAGGGGTATGGAAAGTGCTGGAGGCCACCCGTACGCCCGAATTTGCCAGGCGGTGGAGGGTTCGAGCCGCAGAGGGGACCGGCCTCTAAACTAGTGGAGAACTACAAGGCTCAGCTAGGAACTGGAGGCTGCTGTACTTGCAAGGTGCAGTGGCCATATCCGCATTTATATCGCCGAAAAGGTGGCCATATAGAGTCCAGGGGACTGCAGGTCGCCCGACAAGACCCAAGGCTATCGGATTGGGACACTGATTGCGAGGCACAGGGCAGGAGGGTGAGAGCCAGCGCAGGAAGATGACTGAGGAAGGCACATAGGAAGGGGTCCTGCCAGGCACTCTTGAGTTACCTGGGGGTTTGCTGAACCCCTGCCTGGTGAATGCAGCACGACGTGGGAGGTTGTAGTCCGTAACCTGTCCGTAGTCCGTAACCTGTAACCTGAGGAACTTAACAACTGTGAGTAAACTCGGAAGACTGCACCCCACTGTCTCTGTGATTATTATCTGCGCCATCACCCCTGCACTACAACGCCCAGCATCACCTATAACATCTACACTGCCCTGGAGCTAAGCTCTACCTGTGGAGAGCCACACCAGCTTTGCTGCACTAACATCAGCTCCAGAGGACCTACTCCGCAGCGGCGGCTCCCTTTAGTACGAACTTTGTACATAAATCCCATGTAAATATATCCTTTGATTGACCGCCCTGGGTTACGGACCGGGTCACTGCCACTGTGACATCTCCCCTAGCAACGACCGGCCCGGCACCGAGTACCCCACGACCCAGGGGGCGCGTCAGATGAATCTGTCCATCAATACATGCTCGACCATCTGGGCAGAAGTGGTAGATTCTGGCTGCAGCTGTGACGCTCACAGCCCTAACCCTGGGAAGATGGGGGATTACTCGGAGCTGGGTCCTATGTTTTGGTGGGGTGCAGCCGTGGCCCGGACCCGCTCCGTGCCCAGGGCCGTCACATTAAAAAGGGTGGTACGGGCTATCAGGGTTGAGTGGTTGCTATCGACTATGCCACCTGTGGTACCTGGTGAAGGCCACCAGCGCTGCTGCAGTCCTCTGAGGCGGGATGTTGTGGCAGCCGACGTTGATACTACTCCCTACAGGCGGAGCATGGCCTCAGAGCAGAGACAAGGATGGAGGGGGTTGTAGTATAGGAGGTCTGGTGCTACGTGGTGCGGTGCAGTGCAGAAATAAAGAGTCCAGAGGCCATAGGGGTTGACTTCCATGGTTTTTACTCATGGTGGAGA
Source organism: Phyllobates terribilis (assembly GCF_046119375.1). NCBI lineage: Eukaryota > Metazoa > Chordata > Amphibia > Anura > Dendrobatidae > Phyllobates > Phyllobates terribilis. Next base: position 643,885,300 of record NW_027362762.1, read on the forward strand.
GTACAGCTGCAAGGCTTCTCCCTGCTCCTCGCGGAGTTCTGCGGTCACCAGGAGCGGGGGTCCGACAACCTCCGAGTAATTCAAGTGCTCAATCAGGACCCCGCACCAGAGTGTTCCTAGACTTCAGACCGGGTCTTTTCCTGTCTGTGTGTGTGTAGATAGGCCGGGTCTCCCTCTGGACTTCGCTTAGAAAAAGGGTACGGGTGGCAGCTCCGCTCCTTCCGTTACCCGGTGGGATCCTCTGGGCCTGCCGGGCTTCCCTGACTAGGACGTAGAGTAGCAAAGTCAGGTGTCGGGGGCCCGTATCCCTATTGCAGTCGGAATCCCTCTGACTAGGCCAGAATAGCGAGGACAGGTGGCGTATGCCGCTCCGTCTGCATCCCCCTGGGATCCTTTTGCGGTGGAGCTACACTCCTAAGCTCCAGGCCTTCTTGGTCATGGTCCTTGACCGGGTTGAGACATACGTTAACTCCAACCTGCCCCTCGACCCAAGGCCAGGGTACGAGGGCCGTGTCTCCATCCGCTGCAGTTTCACCCAGAAGCCACGTTCAGGGATGGAGATCACAATCAAAGAACCATGAGCCAAGATGGCTATTTATTAAGTATGAAATATTAAGTGTAACTAGATGTGCATCCTCCACCCTCACCCACTACATGGTTCCCCCATATTTTGTGGTTCCCCAGTCTCCCATATTCCAGTAGGGGCAGCACCCTAGTGCCTACTAACCCCCTCTGGTGGGAGAAGTGTGGTGTTGGATGTGGAGGTGGGGTCCTGACCATTGCACCGTTCTTACCTCAAAGGAGGAACACCACACCCCATTGAAGAGGTGCAGCATCCCTGTGGCGGTCGAACCCTCAGGGGCGCCACACAGCCACTTTTGGAGTAAATGTAGCAAGTTAAACATCTGCGAGTGAGGAGGTTTGTCACCCATTGATTGACCCTTTGTGGTCTGACAGACATAGTCACTTCTGAGAGTGCCAATATCTCTATCTTTAACTTGGCATACTCCTTTGCATTCTGTAGGGCCAGGTCATAGTAGGTCTTTTGGGGTTCACCCGTTAAATAGGGGGCCAGCATCTCCACCACTGCTCCGGCGGCAGCTTTTCCCACTCTGCTACCCTTATGAACACAGTCAAAAATGCCTCAACATTATCACCTGGAGTCATCTTTTACATAGCTCGCCTTACCACCTTCCGGACGTATGAGACATCACCTGGACTTGAGGGAGGGGCGGTATCTCTGCTGAGAACTTCCCCGGCTAGGAGTTCTGCTTGCCTTTGCTGCTGTTGGATCTGCTGCATCAGGAGTTTTTGTCTCCTGCTGTACCAGCTGCTGCTCCCGGGGCTGCTGCTGCATGTGCTGCTGGTACTGCTGCTCTCCTTGCTGCTGTAGCTGCTGCAGGTGCTGCTGGTGCTGCTGTTGTTGTCTTTGGACCAGGTGCTTGATTAGCTCCTCCATGCTGCTGGACATCTCTTGCTAACTGACGGCCTTTACCCAGTCCATCCAACGTTCTCTGTGGTAGGTACACGTGTTCCTGGAATCTTCCACGCATTCTTCACCAACTGTGGTAACTTTTGTGGTAAAGCGACTTGCTCGGCTCTCACAGAGGCAGACACAGGAAACAAGTCTCGGGTTAACTTCCTGCAGGTTTATTGATATATGGCATAAACCACCGCAGGGTTACACAAAATTAACACGTCCTTTCCTGGATAATGAAAAACAAAAAGACAAAGCATAGTACAGTCCATAGGCGAGCAAGGTTTCGCCTGCTTGGGGTAGCACATTAAGGTTTCATGACAAAGTCTTTCTGTGGAGCTCTCTGGCTTCCACATACAAAGTATGGAAACTTCCTTCTCAAGACCATACCAAAGAAAGAAAAAAAACAGTGACTGAGCATTTAACTTCCCCAGCCATACCCTGAGGTGAAAATATAGCGAATGACCTCCCACCCTTCTCAATGTCATTCACAAAAAAACACTCCCTTTTTAAATGGTGATTTAACCCCCCCCAACACATACCATGCTGGAGAAAACTTGTAGGTTTAATTCACTGAAGCTAGTAGCTGCAGTGAAACATATCTCCCCTCACATATATCACCAGTGACTCTTTCACACTACGTAGCAATGTACACTCTGTGTGCTGTCTGTGATTAACATTGTAATGAATAGGAGAAGCTTTGTAATTTATTTATGTATTTATTCATCAATGAAAATCACTAATGAATCGCTGATGGTAAAAACTACCACAGACCAAACACTGATGAAAATCTGATCCAACACACTGATGAGCAACAGTCTGTGTATTTATGTATGAAAAAAATCACAGACATCTGAATGAAGACTAAAGGGGTGATTTCTGATGTAAGAGAGAGACTGGAAGGAGACAAAGCACAGATAGGGGCTTATCTGGAGGAAATTGCACAATTGTGCTCACCTGGTTTGAGTTGTGTACTCACAACTACTGAAAACGCTTCAGGCTGCTGCAGACCCACAAGGAGATAAAAGCATTGATACTGGAAAACAAATGGGTTGATTCTGCGCTGCCGTAGGAAGAAGAATGACGGATTCCAATCTAATTGTAAATGGTTTAATCGTCAATGTGTTTCCCATTTATTTTCCAGAATCAACAGAGATTTCTGATGTAAAACCCTTCCTGGTCACCGACCCGACCGTGAATCTCTGATCTGACTCCTCTGGAGCTTCTGCAAAGTCTTGTCATTGGCGCACACATCTGAGAACCATGCCGCCGCAACCTGCTCCTGTCCTGTCAACTAACATCACCCGGGTAAGGAACCTTGACTGGCGTCGCTAGGATCTACAGGGCTTGGCCGTCAACGTCTGGGCTGGGAACCTTGACTGGCGTCGCTCGGGTCTTCGGGGCTTGATTGTCCACGTCTCTGGCTGGGTGAATACGCGGCACCTTTCTTCCTGACAGGAGCTCAGGACACTGCTGTCGCTCCTCCCGTCTTTTTCCTTGGCACCAGAATCACCTCAGAACTTGCGCACGTGCTGTTTTTTTCCTGAGCTGGTTTCCCTGTCAACACTGTGTCCGGAGTCCTGATCAAACTACTCCCCTCTGCTATGCCGCCACGCTGTTCTGGTTCCACAGTGTCTTGCGGCCTTACAGTATATTGCAGTTTCATTGTATATGTGAGAATGTTTATTATTTGAATTTTTTTTTTAATTGAGATAATAATCATGAAGACAGATTGTACTGGGAAATCAAAGTAGGAAGATGGTTCCAAAATAAGTAAATTCAGTTTAACAAGATATGTCTTTTTGGCACCTGTTTGCTTCTGTTTTTGTGTTCTGTTTTGAGCAAAACATATCTGCATTCTGTGACAAAAAGTTTGGCAACAGGTGCCACACATCTATCATGGTGCACTGCCCAATGCACAAACTTACAAAATGCAGGCAGCTGGGAAGTGGTCAAAGGACATATAGTTCTGAGGAAGACAGCATGTAACTAGCAAGGAGAAGCCAGTAACAGCAGAAAACTGAGGGGGATAGCATCACCAGCAAGGAGTAGGATGATGCAGCCTCAGCCCCAAGTGCCCCCTCCAGTAATAATGCTCCCAGAGTGAATTTTCAAAGTAATAATGCCCCTTGAGCTCCCCTTCCAGCAATATTAGATACATTAGTGCCCCTGTCAGTAATAATGCCCCCCGAATACACCATCATGAATAATGCCCCATTACTTATAATTAGAGATGGGCGAATATGTTCGAAAAACGATAGCCAATTTCAAATTCAGCACGAATATAGCACATTCGGATTCATGATTGGACACAAGCATTTTTTCTTAAAATTGGCAAAATTTGGTAAAAAGTCTGTAAAAGTGCGGGAAATTATTGTGTTGCCACTAAAGAATTTTTAGTACTTTGGCTAGGATAGTGGTGGTGTATGATGAGCGGGGGACACATATTTGAGGAGGGGAAGGGGTGGGGAGAGCTCAGAAGAGCGACGTGCTTGTAATATTTTTTTTTTTCTAACTTTATGTGTGCAAATTGCGGCGAGCCAATCAGGGTGAAGGAATCATCCACAATGTCCAGACACAGGGGGTTGTGCATTGGCTGCTGAAATTACATGTCATAAAGAGCAGACATGTTGTTTTAGCGGCATTTTTTAGTCCACAGAGAGTATGCTCCTGGTCTGCTCCTGGATTCATTAGAGATTTTAGCTAGTTAGCTAGGCGGTTGTTTCTACAGTGGTGGCCAAAAGTATTGGCACCCCTGCAATTCTGTCAGATAATACTCAGCTTCTTCCTGAAAATGATTGCAATCACAAATTCTTTGGTATTATTATCTTCATTTAATTTGTCTTCAATGAAAAAACACAAAAAGAATTGTCCTAAAGCCAAATTGGATATAATTCCACACCAAACCTAAAAAAGGGGGTGGACAAAAGTATTGGCACTGTTTGAAAAATCATGTGATTTGGTAACGTGATTTGTGCAGAGCTGCGTAGAGTAAAAAAATCTAATTTTTTGTTTCTAATAGCGTGCTCCTAACACAGTATCTGAGCAACATGAGTGGGAAAAAGTGAGGTTAGTGATGGAAGGAGGAATAGGCTTGTTGTTCAAGGTTTACATGGGGTAGGTGGTAAAGTTAGTGAAAGTACTAGTGAACCTACACCTTCATGTCCTATCCAAACACAACTGACAACTTCTGTTATTGGACAGGCTACTCCACTCCCTTTCTTTGGCAGCCGCACAGTGGTACGCCTTGTTGATGAGTGCCAGAAAGAGCATGTGCTCCAGTGGATGGCAAGCACTGCAGCAAGTGGCCTCTCCTATTCTTCCTCCATCTCAACATCACACACAGTACAGTCCACAAAGGTGGCACCCCAATTAGCCTTGCTTCCCCCCGTGTCACAACTCTCCAACCACCCAACTGACTGTAGGAAACGACAGATGGGTGAGTCTGCAGAGCTGTTCATACATGCTATGTCATGGCCATCAGAAATGTACTCCAAAGATTCACAGAGTAAAGAGAAGGAAATCATCTGCACCGATGCCCAAAATATTTTTAGGTTGGATCCTGGGCAGGACAAAGTAGGGTGTTAACAGCATCCTGACCCTCGTCACCTCACTAGATGTTAACCCCGGGGGAGAGGTGATCCTGATGAGACTCAGACAGACTGTACTGTGCTGTCAGGACAGGAAGAGGAGGAGGGTTACTCTCAGGGCGCGGAATGGGATAACACAGAGGATGATGATGAGGTTGTAGATCCCACTTGGTGTGAACCCAGAGGCACGCAGCTGAGTAGGTCATCTGAGGAGGTGGAGGAGGAGGAGGAAGACGGCACAGACATAGAGTGATGCAACCATGACTATATCCATAGTCACAACTGTGGCTGTGGCCAGCAGCGGTCGCGGCTGTGCAGCTCACAGGTGCGGCAAGGGTTGCCTAGCCTGGGCTTTTTTTGACACTGCAAAGTATGAGCCAACTTACGTTATCTGCCAACTTTGCAAAAAAAATATTCAGTAGAGAGAAAAAGTGTAATAATTTAACTACTACATGCATGAACCTTCACATGCGCAATCAACATATATTACTCTGGCAATCTCACTGTGCTAAAATGCGGACCAGCGGATCTCAACAACCATCAGCTAACCCATCAACTGCATCGGCTGCTTCTTCCTCCTCCTCTGTTACTGTGCCAAGTATTGTCACGCAGGTCTCTGACCGCAGAACCTCCGTTTTTTTACCCGCTCCAGTCAGAGTCAGAGTGACAGCCGGTCAGTTGTAACAGAAGCAGACATGCCTGCTGTTTTTGATCAATCTCAGAGAATGAGTAGACCACAACTTTATCAATCCACAGTAACATCTCCGCCTGCACCTCATTCACGGTCCAGCAGTTTGTCCGGTTCACCATACTCAGTCATCTCTCAGCACTACAGCCAGCCCTCAGTCCTGCAGTTGTGGTCACGTAAAAGATTGTTTCCTCCTACACATAACAAAGCTAAGAGATTGAACTCCACCGTCTCCAATCTGTTGGCCACGGAAATGCTGCCTTTCTGCCTGGTAGATACAGATGGTTTCTGAAAGCTAATGGCCATCGCAGTCCCCCCAGTACCAGTTGCCCAGTCGCCATTACTTCTCTAAGAAAGCTGTGCCTGCGTTACACCAGCATGTCGCAGACAACATCACCCATACCTTGACTAAATCTATGTCTGCCAAGGTGCATTTCACCACAGACACCTGGACAAGTAAGCATGGCCAAAGGTGGTACATCTCTCTGACTAGTTATTGGGTGACTGTGGTGGCTGTGGGGGTAGAAGGGGAAGGGGCTGCTCCACAAGTCTTGGAATCCCCAAGGCTTGCAGAACAAAGCTCTGTAGTTCACACTTCCTCCACTGCTTCTGCCTCCTCCACCTCCTCTAGGGCCTCCATCTGCGCACTCAACCTCTGAGACATGCGTTCCAAAAGTGCAGACCAAATCCACGCCACCTCCGTACTGCGCAGCCAGGGCTCACCGCAATCAGGTGGTGTTAAAATTAATATGCCTTGGAGATCGCAGTCATACAGCTGAAGAGTTGTGGACAGCTCTCCAGGCTGAGTTTGAGTAATGGTCTCAGTTGAACCTGGAGTCAGGGAAGGCTGTGTGCGATAATAGTGCAAACCTGGTGGCGGCCCTATGCTGAGGCAAGCTCACACACAGGTGCCTTGCATGGCTCACATCCTCAACCTGGTGATACAGCGAATTCTCCGCCATTAGTCTGGCCAGGATGAGCTGCTGCAGACAGCACAGAAGCTACAGTGAAGGAAATAATTATTTAATCCCTTGCTGTTTTTGTAAGTTTGCCCACTGACAAAGACATGAACAGTCTATAATTTTAAGGGTAGGTTAATTTTAACATTAAAAGGTAGAATATGCAAAAAAAAATCAAGAATATCACATTGTATAAATTAGGTATATTTATTTGCATTTTGCAGTGAGAAATAAGTCTTTGATTCCTCTGGCAAAAAACACTTAATACTTTGTGGAAAAACCCTTGTTGGCAAGCACATCAGTCAGACATTTTTTGTAGTTGTGCACATGTCAGGAGGAATTTTGGTCCACTCCTCTTTGCAGATCATCTCTAAATCATTCAGATTTTGAGGCTGTCGCTTGGCAACTCGGAGCTTCAACTCCCTCCATAAGTTTTCTATGGAATTAAGGTCTGGAGGCTGGCTAGGTCACTCCATGACATTAATGTGCTTCTTTTTAAGCCACTCTTTTGTTGCCTTGGCTGTATGTTTTGGATCATTGTCTTGCTGGAAGACCCAGCCACGACCCATTTTTAATGTCCTGGCGGAGGGAAGGAGGTTGTCACTCAGGATTTTACGGTACATGGCTCCATCCATTCTCCCATTGATGTGGTGAAGTAGTCCTGTGCCCTTAGCAGAGAAACACCCCCAAAACATAATGTTTCCACCTCCATGCTTGATAGTGGGGACGGTGTTCTTTGGGTCATAGGCAGCATTTCTCTTCCTCCAAACACAGCAAGTTGAGTTACTGCCAAAGAGCTCAATTTTTGTCTCATCTGACCACAGCACCTTCTCCCAATAACTCACAGAATCATCCAGGTGTTCATTAGCAAACGTGAGACGGGCCTGCGCATGTGCCTTCTTGAGCTGGGGGACCTTGCGGGCACTCCAGGATTTTAAACCTTTAAGGCGTAATGTGTTACCAATGGTTTTCTTGGTGACTGTGGTCCCAGCTGCCTTTAGATCATTAACAAGTTCCCCCCGTGTAGTTTTAGGCTGATCTCTCACCTTCCTCATGATCAAGGATACCCTACGTGGTGAGATTTTGCATGGTGCCCCAGATCGATGTCGATTGACAGTCATTTTGTATTTCTTCCATTTTCTTACTATTGCACCAACAGTTGTCTCCTTCTCACCCAGCGTCTTACTTATGGTTTTGTAGCCTATTCCATCTTTGTGCAGGTCTATGATCTTGTCCCTTCTACCTGAGGAAGGTAGCGGCCCACTGACGAAAAGCGTGGTGGTTCAATAAAAGGTTTGTTATTATTCATCCATTACAGTGTGTTGTCTAGCCATAGCGCTCCTCCAACTGACCACAAATATTTCTCCTTTAAACCTTGATATTCCCCTTGAGGGATTGTGGCTGGAGCAGCTTGGGGCTCTAGAGAGCATCTCCATACATCAGGACCTGCAGCGACGTCACATCCTGTTGAGTGGTATCACGTGACCAGATCTTGTGCCCATGTGATCAGACCAGGAAGCATAGCAAGGAGCAGTCCCGGAGCAATACAGCAGGAGTGTATGGAGACACCCGTCATCGAGGTTGCACAGGGCATGCACGACCCTTCCAGGTGAGTGGCTAAAAAATCCCCACCTTCATTGGATTATCCCCTTAGATCATCAGGTGCTTTTCATGCAGCGCTCTTCCATGTCTATCGTTTTACATATGATCTTGTCCCTGACATCCTAAGAAAACTCTTTGGTCTTGCCAATGTTGTAGAGGTTAGAGTCTAACTGATTAATTGAGTCTGTGGACAGGAGTTTTTTTTAATACAGTTGACTATGTAAGACAGCTGTCTTTAATGCAGGTAACAAGTTGATTAGGAGCGTCTAACTGGTCTGTAGGAGCCAGAGCTCATAATGGTTTGTAGGGGATCAAATACTTATTTCTCACTGCAAAATGTAAATAAATTTAAAAGCAATGAGCCCTGATGCAGTATGTCATGACATATGGCCTGGGCAGTACGGACGTGGGGCATATGATGTTTATGGTATGGGCACAGTTTAAGGAACTCTGCACCCTCCTGTACAGTGTCGAAATGGCTACTAAGATGGTTAGCGCTGACAATGCTATCATCAGCATCACTATTCCGATCATCTACTTGCTGGAGCAGACTTTGAATAGCCTACGAGAGGAGGTGGTGGTCCCAGAAGAAGAGGAGGATGCGGAAGGGATAAGAATGTCTCAAAGTTTCAGACTGTCGTCACACAGGCGGATGCCAAGGGAGAGTGGATCACTGCGATTGAGGGGGCTGGTGATATCAGACAAACTGTTAGTGAAAGGGCAAGAGCTGAGGAACAAATGGAGGAGGAAGACGAGATGGGCGAGCAACAGGTCAGAAGATGAAGAAGATAATCATTCCCTCTCTGTTGTTCGTGGTTGGCGGGAGGGGTCGGATGAAACAAGCATCAGTGTTACCCAGCCACCACCACAGCATGGGCTTGGACCTCATAGAAGAGCCCGACATATGAGTGCCTTCTTGCTGCATGATCCCCGGATAGTTATGATTTGAAATAGTGCTGACTAGGGTTGAGCGAGTATGTTCTGTCCGAGTATGCTGGGGCCGAGCTCCGAGTATTTACAGCTGCTCGGTGATATTGTTGAATCGCTCCGGTGTGCATGATTTGCAACTGTTTGACAGCTTTATTACATGTGAGGAATGTGTAAGAAATAGACATTCCTCACATGTAATAAAACTGTCAAGCAGTCGCAAATCATGCACACGGGAGCGATTCAACAATATCTCAGCCGGAGCATACTCAGCGAAAGGGCTAATAGAACATACTCGCTCAACACTAGTGCTGACTACTGGGTTGCCACTCTGTTAGATCCACGTTATAAGAGTAAATTTTGCCAGATGCTTCCCGGCCTGGAAAGGAACCCGTGAATGCTGGAGTATCAAAACAAGCTTTTACACAACCTTAAGAGAGGTTTTTCCCAAGAAAACAGTGAGGCACACAGTATGCATTGCAGCTCTAGACTTTCAACCTCCGGCATGTCAATTCATCAACACCAAAACATTAGCAGCAACAGTATAAGAGGCAGAAGCAATTTCTGTGAGTCTTTTCACACATTTTTTACACCAGCTCATAATCCAGCACAACAGAGTACAAGTCTGACACGTGGTGAATGACTGGAGAGGATGGTGGAGGAGTATCTAGAGCTCAATATCAATGCCATCAGGGAGGGTTTGGACCCTTTGACATTTTGGTCTTCAAAAATGGATGAGTGGCCTGATCTCGCCTGGGGGTTTTATCATGCCCGGCAGCCAGCGTTCTCTCAGAACGTGTCTTCAGCGCTGCTGATGGTGTCCTGACAGATAAGTGCAGCTGGCTGTCCCCTAAAAGTGTAGACCGCCTAACTTTCATCAAGATGAACAAGTCAAGGATTTCAAAGGACTTTTGCACCTGCAATCGCAGACTGTACAGACTAGGTGATGTTGTGGTTTTTAGTGTGCTGCATTGATCTCGCGTAATTGTAATCTGTGATATCTTTAGTGTGGCTTGAGTGCCTGCTTTTGCTGCTGTTGCAGGTGTTAACAAAAATTTTTGTAAATATGAACACTCCTGGTTGGGTCTCCATCTGCTGGATTGGGTGTAGTGGAAGAGGTGTCAGTCCTAATTATACTATTTTTACTCTACTGAAATTGATGCCACTTTGGTGTTGTCTGTCCCTATTTGATCTGTTTTGGCAGCTTTTGGGCCCATTTCAAGGTGTTGTATATGCCTTTGGTTTGTCAGCCCCTAATTTAAGGAAATGTGAACACTCCTGGTTGGGTCTCCATCTGCTGGGTTGGCTGTAGTGGAATAGATTTCGGTCATAATTATACTATTTCTACTCTACTTAAATTGATGCCAATTCAGTGGTGTTAGGCCCTAATTTAGGGAAATGGGAACTCTACTGGTTAGGTCTCCATCTCCTGGGTTGGTGGTACTGGGAGAGTTGTCGGTCCTAATTACACTATTTCTACTGTAGTGAAATTGATGACACTTCGCTGGTGTCTGCCACAAATTTTTGGAAATGTGGAGACTCCTGTTGGGTTTCTATCTGCTGGGTTGGCTATAGTGGAAGAGGTGTCGGTCCTAATTATACTATTTCTACTTCACTGAAATTGATGCCATTTTGGTGGTGTCTGCCCCTAATTTAGGGAAATGTGAACACTCTTTGTTGGGTCTCCATCTGCCGGGTTGGCTGTAGTGGAAGAGTTGTCAGTTCTAATTATCCTATTTCTACTCTACTGAAATTAATGGCACTTTGGTGTTGTCTGTCCCTATTTGATCTGTTTTGGCAGCTTTTGGGCCCATTTCAAGGTGTTGTATATGCCTTTGGTTTTGCCTCCCATTGAATCCAATAGGGTTTGGATATGTTTGACGAATTAATTGGCGAATATTGCACCCACTGATTTATTTACCGAAGCCGTCTGTCCCTTCCTCTTCCTGCTCCTCCTTCCAATTTTCCATGTCCTGGACCATGTATGGGCACTTTACTGCCACGGCGTACCAACCACGTGGCCAATTCACCTTCACAATCAAACGGCCTTTCCAGGATACAGGCAGTGGAGTCTCTGGGGTAAATATTCTCTTTTTATGTTGGTGCAGCTGACATTCACAGCTTTGGTTCCTTCTTCCTGGATGAATCCGAATCCACGGATGATGTCAAAACTCACAACCGTCTCATCAGAGCACTGCTCCTCAAATTCTGCTGCACGTGGCCCTTCATGGCACTCTTGTGCCAGCTACTCTGCTTTCTGTCTCTCCTCAATTTCTTTATTCCAGCCAAAACAAAATTCATGCATCTTTTGCATCCTCCCTCTGCCTTCCCCCTGCAGTCTGCAGTCTCGATCTGGTTCAAGTCCTCCAGCTCTGGCAGCGCTCGCTCATTTGTCCCACCAAAAGCTATGAAAATGCCTGTTCTGTGATTCTGGTGCTCACACTGATGCTGCTGCTCAATGCTTTTTCCTCACAGCAGAAAGGTTTCCGCACAGTTTTTTTCCATTCGTCCTGCCCTTCCTTTGGCCGTACTTCTGACATGCTCACCATGTCACTTGTCACTCTCGACTACTCTGCCTACAGACATGCCTCCTGCCTTCACCATCTTCTGTGGGCAGTACACATTTTCACGCTCTCTGACGCCGTCCACTCCCACGATAGACAGTCTTTCTCCTGTTCACCAAAGCGTCGCCATCTTAGAATCCATATTCTTGGCAGCCAACTTGGGCCACATGCATCACAGCACTTTTTCTTAGGTGCCATGGGTATTCTTTTCCCCGATTTCTTCATGTGAGGAAACCGGATCCTTGGAATGCAAAACGAAAATACTCAGCCACCCACCCACATGCCCAAACACTAATCGGACATATTTCCAGACTGCTTGCCCTGGAAATGTTGCGTTTAGGCTTGTGGACACTGAGGCTTTCAGCAACCTCATGGCGGCAGCCATCCCTTGGTACTCTTTCCCCAGCTGCCACTATTTATCCAAGTGTGCCGTTCCCACCTTACACCAGCAAATGTCCCATAACCTCACCCATGCCCTGACCAATGCAGTTCCTGGGAAGGTTCACTTAACGACCGACATGTGAACAAGTGCTTATGGCTAGGAACTGTACATTTCCCTGATGGCATACTGGGTGAGCCTTGTGGAGGCCGAGACCAAGTCAGACCCTGGGGCAGCACACATGCTAAGGATGCCGAGGATTGCGGACCCTAGTTCCACCAGGGTTTCCTATGCCTCCAACACCAGTTGCTGTACCACCTCCTCCTCTACCATATTAACAGTGTCATCATACGGCCCTCACTTCAAATTTTTAGCTGTTCATCAGGCGGCCCTCACTCATAATTTTTAGAAGGCAAACAGGCGGCCTGGCCCTCACTCTAAATTTTTTGAGGTTTAACCTCATGGTGGCAGCCTGCATGCTGTCTCTCTTTCTAATTTTTGGCCGTTCTTTCACTTAGTGCATAGGCTTTGAGTCTAGGAGTCCCACTACATAATTTTAACAGAATGTGTATGAGGCCCCCCTTTATGTTTAATACAGGGTGTATCGGAGTCCCTCCTTTATAAATTAAACAAGATGTGTCTGCTCATGTCACACACACACCACATGCCCAGATAAGGTAGTAAAATGTTAAAATTACATGTACTGTACATGTGACGACCGTTGGGTGTAGTTTTATTTCCCCCTCTACTATGTCATCTACTGTAGTCAAAGGCGGCGGGAAATACAGTGAGAGATGGTGCGTATTTCTACTATGGGGTGGAGGAGGCGTTTTTTTCTTTCTTTTTAATTTTGCCTTATATACAAGTCATTAAACAGGAAAAGATGTTTCCTAACATTTATTCCTGTAAAATCCATTTTATCTTCGGTTTTGTATGTTTTATTGTCAGTCCATAAAAGTGCAGTAATACACTGACAACATTGTTCCCAGCAGTGACTTGGGAGTCAGAGATGCGCTCTGTAGTGTTGAGTGAGTATGTTTCATTAACCCTTTCCGCTAAGCACGCTCGGGAGCTCGCTAAGTATTTTGGCATGCTCGGCATTTCTTTTACTGTCACCACAGCTGTAAGTGTCACGGCTGTTAGACAGCTGTAACACATGCAGAGATTGCCTGTTCGCCAGGCTATCTCTGCATGTGTCACAGCTGTCAAACAGTCGTGAGACTTGCACGCGCTGCGACAATGAATGAAACCCCGCAAAATACTCGGCGAGCACCTGAGCATCCAGGTGTCTTCCCCATGATGTTCCTATTCCATTTGAGCACTGTTTCCATCAATTTCAGTGATTTTCCTGCCCCCTAGCCCTCCATTTAGGGTCTTCCGGAGAAATGCTCGACTGCATTGACTTCAATGCCACCTGTTCTTACCCTGTGTATGGATCTGCTTCTAAAATATTATAGGCTTGCTGTTCTTACCCCATATACGTATGTATCTGCTGCAATAGTATTAAAAGGCCTCCTTTCCTTACCCCTATGAATATATTTATTTTTCCATACTTACAGTTTATAGCACCATCATATTCTGCAGCACTTTACAGACATTTTCATCGATATCCCCATTGGGGCTCACAACCTTACTTCCCTATCAATCTTTGGAGTGTGGGAGGAAACTGTTTGCTGCTTTTTCTTGAATTTTTGGGGGAATTTTAATTCTTCTTAGTGTGGCTTTTGCTGTGAGTGTTTAGAGGAAACTGGAGTACCTAGAGGAAAACAACACAAACACAGGGAAAACATACAAACGCCTGGCTGAGGTTGTTCTTGGTGGAATTTGAATCCCAGACCTCAGTGCTACAGTGCTAATCACTGAGCCACCATGCTGCCTGGTATTAATCTACTTGTACAGAACTATAGGACTATCGTTCTTTCCCCTATGTATGTATCTGATTCTGCAGTACAATAGACTTGCTGCTCTTACCCCATGCAGGTATCTGCTTCTAGAGTGGTGGCCAAAAGAGATAAGTATGGGATAAATATGGGTATGAGCTCTATTCTTGTTATCTTTGTGGCAGCATATGTTTTGCAGTGAATACATTCTTTACTATTGCCAATTATGTACTTACTTATTCACCAGATATTATATTTAGCAGTCACTATGATTAGATACCTTTAGAACTAGCACTTTATAGTAGTCTCATACTGTATGTTATGTGCTCATCCCATCCCAGACTACAATGCCTAGTGGATGCCATGCCTTTAACACCTGACTTTTGCTACTGATCATGTCTTACTGTATATTATCATGTTTTTCCTATTTCTTATGTAAATCTAAATCAATTTTTTTTGTGATGTTTAAATGATGGGACATTTCACTAATCTTTTTTTGTATTCCAGCCTTGGTTTGGGAGTGTCCATGGTCGATACCCGTGTTGGTCCTGATGTCAATAGGCAGAGGGCCTTAGGCATATGTTGAATGCATTCTGTTCTACAGATATTGTTTCATTTCATACCCTATGTATGTATCTGCTTCTTCAGTAGTATAGGCCTCCCATTCTTACCCCATGTAGTTATCTGCTGTCCTAAGACTGTAGGCATCTTGTTTTTGTCCCTGTTAATACATCTCTTTCTACATGACTATAAACCAAGTCTTGCTCTGTGTGCAATATGTTTCTGCTATGAACATATTAAGAATGTTTTAATTACCCATGTTTGTATCTATATATTCAGTCCTCTAGGCCACTATTAGTTGCCTCTGTGGATTTTTTTGCTTCTGAGTTACTGTAAATGACTTATTCTTACCTCCATTTATCTTCTTCTACTATAGGTCAACTCTTTTTACCCCCATATATGTAACTGCTTTTGCAACATTTACCCCATTCATATATCTGCTCCTACAGTACAGAAGGCCACCACTTCTTATTCCATTTATGTATATTTTTAAGTTTTATAGGTCATCTCTTATTACCACCTTGCCACAAAAACGATTCCATGCTTAATGGGATTAAGTAATGGATAGGGGACGTAACAAATGATATTCTTTACAGATTTCACTGTGAATACTTTCTTGAAGATATTTACTTTGTGAGTTATTTTAGTACATAGAATAGAGTGCCTATCCTGACCCTCGTATTACCTCTTCCATCATCACATCCTCCAAATGAATTTGACGTACATGTTGTTATTTGCTGAGAAAACAAACCGCACCTTTTCGAAAGTATCCTTTTTTCCTTACATATTTACTCCATTTAGATGTCAATCAGCTTACTTATTGAATGGAGCACCCCTCCTACGTCTCCCTATATAACGCCTCATTATTACTGAATTTTCTACTTGTCAGAAATTGTAACCATAAAGATAACAGAGTAGAAGAGCCAACAATACAACATGATCTTCCTTTACATCCTAGTGCTTGCAGCTGTATTAATACAGAAAGGTATGTTCATTTCTTCATACTTGGGCAACATCTTTTATCATAACTGCTCTCACTTGTATGGACGTAATATATTATAGGTGGTATTTAGAGCCCATTGCCTAACTTTATATAACTAATCAGATTTTATACATAAGTTACTATGTACAACTACCGAATTACTATGTACTTACTGTGACTAGAGATTTATGTCTATTACCATTATAAAAGGTCAGAAATGATTCTCCTGTACACAAAGGTAGAGGTTCCTTTAAGACAAAACGACAACAGTTCATATCCTAAGATTCATAAATCACCACTAACACTAAATTGTAATGCTTCTGTTTGGAAATTTCTTTTGTCTGTTCCATCTTGAGGAACCCACAAAGGGAATTAATGTGCAAAATGGATTTGTTGCATAACTGATGATGGGTGCGCTGCATAACTGATGACTCCATTGATTATTATGGAGTACATCTGAATTTTGCTAGTTTTTGTAATGGAAAACAAAGGTCTGCATGATGTAATTTTTCTTTTCTAAAAATGGACACATAACTAATCCCAGGGCTGACTCCATAATAATCAACGGGAACCCCTTACTTCTGTTTGCATCAATTACGCAATGGATCCATTTTGAACATGAATTTCATTTGTCCACTCCTCAAAATGAAACAGACAAATGGAATGTCTGGAAGGAAGTGTGAACGTAGACTAAGTTTGAAATCCTTAGTTTAAAGTTTTAATGAAGTGCGTTATTAGAAGGGGTCCTCTTGATAAGCACTTGGTTCAGTCTTTTCAGGTCACAACTACATGTGGAGAACAATTGTCGCTAGGCTGATGGCGCTGGACCCTCTGTACTGCATTGTGCTTTGTATGCAATCTGTTTAATTATGCTTTAAGTAGGCTTGATGTAACATTTGACCACATAAAAATATTAATAAAGAGCATCTTTAAAATGCTGAAAAAGGTGCAGCAATAAATGGCACAGAAGGGTCAAAAGTGCTACGAAAGAAGGCACCTGACAGCCACATATTCATATTCCTAACAGACAGTACTGAAAAGATGCATGTTTGCAGCTCTTCAGCCCTTCATCTCTGCCACATATTTCAACTACTGCATAGCAAATAGTGAACCAAAGAAATGATTCACCAGGAAATCTGAACAGCTCCTAATAAACTATTCCAGCCAGAATTATTTTTTACTTGATGGAAACAAACAAAATCCACTGCAGACATTTCTCAAAAACAGAATTCCCATATACAATCATTGTTGTATTTGTTTTTCTATTTTTACATAGATAGAGAGAATGAAGTCTCTTTGATTGCAGCTTGTTTAATTTGTGTATTTGTAAGCAAAAGAAAAGTATATTTCAGGGAATATATTATATATTCTATCTATCTAGCATCTATCTGCTATCTTCTTTCTATCTTCTATCTATCTAGCATCTATCTATCTATCTATCTATCTATCTAGCATCTATCTGCTATCTTCTTTCTATCTTCTATCTATCTAGCATCTATCTATCTATCTATCTATCTATCTATCTAGCATCTATCTGCTATCTTCTTTCTATCTTCTATCTATCTAGCATCTATCTATCTAGCATCTATCTATCTATCTATCTAGCATGTATCTGCTATCTTCTTTCTATCTTCTATCTATCTAGCATCTATCTATCTAGCATCTATCTATCTATCTAGCATCTATCTGCTATCTTCTTTCTATCTTCTATCTATCTAGCATCTATCTATCTAGCATCTATCTATCTATCTATCTAGCATCTATCTGCTATCTTCTTTCGATCTTCTATCTATCTAGCATCTATCTATCTAGCATCTATCTATCTATCTAGCATCTATCTATCTTCTTTCTATCTTCTATCTATCTAGCATCTATCTATCTATCTAGCATCTATCTGCTATCTTCTTTCTATCTTCTATCTATCTAGCATCTATCTATCTAGCATCTATCTATCTATCTATCTAGAATCTATCTGCTATCTTCTTTCTATCTTCTATCTATCTAGCATCTATCTATCTAGCATCTATCTATCTATCTATTATGTATTTGCTATCTTCTTTCTATCTTCTATCTATCTAGCATCTATCTATCTAGCATCTATCTATCTATCTAGCATCTATCTGCTATCTTCTTTCTATCTTCTATCTATCTAGCATCTATCTATCTAGCATCTATCTATCTATCTATCTAGCATCTATCTGCTATCTTCTTTCGATCTTCTATCTATCTAGCATCTATCTATCTAGCATCTATCTATCTATCTAGCATCTATCTATCTTCTTTCTATCTTCTATCTATCTAGCATCTATCTATCTATCTAGCATCTATCTGCTATCTTCTTTCTATCTTCTATCTATCTAGCATCTATCTATCTAGCATCTATCTATCTAGCATCTATCTATCTATCTAGCATCTATCTGCTATCTTCTTTCTATCTTCTATCTATCTAGCATCTATCTATCTAGCATCTATCTGCTATCTTCTTTCTATCTTCTATCTATCTAGCATCTATCTATCTAGCATCTATCTATCTAGCATCTATCTGCTATCTTCTTTCTATCTTCTATCTATCTAGCATCTATCTATCTAGCATCTATCTATCTATCTAGCATCTATCTGCTATCTTCTTTCTATCTTCTATCTATCTAGCATCTATCTATCTAGCATCTATCTGCTATCTTCTTTCTATCTTCTATCTATCTAGCATCTATCTATCTATCTAGCATCTATCTGCTATCTTCTTTCTATCTTCTATCTATCTATCTAGCATCTATCTGCTATCTTCTTTCTATCTTCTATCTATCTATCTTTTATATTATTTTCTTCACGTTTCTTCTATTACACTGCGGTTCTTCTTGTGAGAGTAAAAGTCACAAAAGCATTTTAAAGCCATGCAGATACTATAGTTTACATGATCTTACTGTAAACATTACTAGCTAAAATGATGGCAAAACATTGATAAAGCTACTGTGTAATATATGGTTCAATTGCTTCTAATTATTTTTATTTACTAGTGTGATATAATATTTTGTGACCTAGATTGCAACATCTACTTTACATAATTCTTATAAAGTAATCTCAATATTCTTTTCTTTTTATTCAGGAGAAACATACACATGCTACAGTAAGTACTTGATCATGTGTTACATTAAATTAAATAAAATAATAAATCATAGCAAAATAAATATCAAATAGCGTAATGATTCAGCCATCCATAAATGAAGAAAGGAAAAATAGGAACCCGGATACTGAAATAAATAATAATGTAATAATAATAATTTAGCTAAATCAGTGCATTTTATAAAGTTTTATTTATAACAGCTAATTTTGAACAGTGTTAAATAATAGATTTGCTTTCATTCTAGAAATGAGAAGGCAGCATAGTCAATGTCATAAAAATGAATCAATAAGAATGCCTATAGATAACTTTCTGTATTGTGGACCTCAAAATTCAAAAGATTGTTCCCTAAACTTCTTTTTAATGAAATGTTTGTGAGATAGATTAAACTGGTGATCTTATGTTTCTCTCAAGAGAAGACAGCAATAATGGCAATCTAAACGTACCAGTATTTGCTGGAGTGCCTTACTTGCCACTTATGATTGGTATCTCAGCCTGATTCCAGTTACAGCAGCTGCTGAACAGCTTATATGGAAAACTTTTAACAAGATGTAACTTCTTTTCTAGAGCCAGTATTTGCCAGTGACCCAGGATTGTGCAGTAGCTGTGGTGGTGGTTACTGTACCTTAGCCAATGGATGTTCATGCAATATTGACCCAACAATTACCTGTGTTCCGGAAAGTGAGTGCGCTAGTGTGGGCACCAACGTTTGTTGTCCTACAGGCTACTACTGGTCATCCACAGACAGTTGCTGTACAGGTAACATAACACTTGGTTTGTGGGTACAAGTAAAGTATATATATATATATATATATATATATATATATATATATGTGTGTGTGTGTGTATATATATATATACAGTACAGACCAAAAGTTTAGACACACCTTCTCATTTAAAGATTTTTCTGTATTTTCATGACTATGAAAATTGTACATTCACACTGAAGGCATCAAAACTATGAATTAACACATGTGGAATTATATACTTAAAAAAAAAAGTGTGAAACAACTGAAAATATGTCTTATATTCTAGCTTCTTCAAAGTAGCCACCTTTTGCTTTGATGACTGCTTTGCACACTCTTGGCATTCTCTTGATGAGCTTCAAGAGGTAGTCACCGGAAATGGTCTTCCAACAATCTTGAAGGAGTTCCCAGAGATGCTTAGCACTTGTTGGCCCTTTTGCCTTCACTCTGCGGTCCAGCTCACCCCAAACCATCTCGATTGGGTTCAGGTCTGGTGACTGTGGAAGCCAGGTCATCTGGCGTAGCACCCTATCACTCTACCTCTTGGTCAAATAGCCCTTACACAGCCTGGAGGTGTGTTTGGGGTCATTGTCCTGTTGAAAAATAAATGATGGTCCAACTAAATGCACACCGGATGGAATAGCATGCCGCTGCAAGATGCTGTGGTAGCCATGCTGGTTCAGTATGCCTTCAATTTTGAATAAATCCCCAACAGTGTCACCAGCAAAGCACCCCCACACCATCACACCTCCTCCTCCATGCTTCATGGCGGGAAACAGGCATGTGGAGTCCATCCGTTCACCTTTTCTGCGTCGCACAAAGACATGGTGGTTGGAACCAAAGATCTCAAATTTGGACTCATCAGACCAAAGCACAGATTTCCACTGGTCTAATGTCCATTCCTTGTGTTCTTTAGCCCAAACAAGTCTCTTCTGCTTGTTGCCTGTCCTTAGCAGTGGTTTCCTAGCAGCTATTTTACCATGATGGCCTGCTGCACAAAGTCTCCTCTTAACAGTTGTTGTAGAGATGTGTCTGCTGCTAGAACTCTGTGTGGCGTTGACTTGGTCTCTAATCTGAGCTGCTGTTAACCTGTGATTTCTGAGGCTGGTGACTCGGACAAACTTATCCTCAGAAGCAGAGGTGACTCTTGGTCTTCCTTTCCTGGGGCGGTCCTCATGTGAGCCAGTTTCTTTGTAGCTCTTGATGGTTTTTGCAACTACACTTGGGGACACTTTCAAAGTTTGCCCAATTTTTCGCACTGACTGACCTTCATTAATGATGGCCACTCGTTTTTCTTTACTTAGCTGCTTTTTTCTTTCCATAATACAAATTCTAACAGTCTATCCAGTAGGACTATCAGCTGTGTATCCACCAGACTTCTGCACAACACAACTGACGGTCCCAACCCCATTTATAAGGCAATAAATCCCACTTATTAAACCTGACAGGGCACACCTGTGAAGTGAAAACCATTTCCGGTGACTACCTCTTGAAGCTCATCAAGAGAATGCCAAGAGTGTGCAAAGCAGTCATCAATGCAAAAGGTGGCTACTTTGAAGAACCTAGAATATAAGACATATTTTCAGTTGTTTCACACTTTTTTGTTAAGTATATAATTCCACATGTGTTAATTCATAGTTTTGATGCCTTCAGTGTGAATGTACAATTTTCATAGTCATGAAAATACAGAAAAATCTTTAAATGAGAAGGTGTGTCCAAACTTTTGGTCTGTACTGTGTATCTAAATCTCTCTCCCTCTCTCTCTCTCTCTCTCTCTCTCTCTCTCTCTCTCTCTCTATCTATGTATATAGATATATATATATATATATCTATATGTATAGATTTCTCTCTCTATGTTACGGCTACTACATTACCATCTTGTTTTGTTCTTTACAGATACACTGCTTTGCAACCCTTCCTGTCAGAGTGATGAGATTTGCCAAAATAATACTAATGTAGCAACTTGTGGCTGTAACACCACAGTCTACAGTGGAATGAGTAAGTGTTCTCAAAAAATGTAATTTATGATGCCTATAATATAAAGTGGTAATATGAATTAATTTTCTTTAGTTTCCACCCAGTGGTGTCTACACATTTTATGTCATTTTATCTCAGTCACTCAGTAATTTTTATGAAACTCCAACTAATGGCAGAATATAATGGTTGTTAGTTTGCACGAGTTTTATTGGGAGCTGTTGTACTGATCTATAGGAGTTTCTGTCACACTGGCCACACAGAGAGCCTCTGTGCCTGGACGGAGAATATTGTCAAGAAGAAAAGGGCTGCTCGTTCATGGCCATTAGCTATTTGCACCACTGATCGCCATGATTATTGGCAACAGAAAAAAACAGGAGCATAAAAAAGTATTCAATTTGCTGATTTTAAAAATGTTGGTAGGGAATGAACCTAAATCTGATCTTCATGATGGTAATACATTGGTCAAGTTGCTTTTTAAACATATACGGTACTTACAAAGATGCATTACATTTTTCATTCTAAAATTCTGATTATTCTCTTCTAGATTCATCGTCTCTTGCTCCAATTGTAAATTGTGGTTCAAACATAATAACAGTTTCCCTGAATAATTGCTTACTCCAGTCTCTTGGATATGATGTCACAACTCTACAGTTAAATAACAATTCTGTTTCCTGTGTTAACACATACACTGAGGTTATCAGCAACCAGACAATGCAGACTATACAGGCTTTACCAATGTCAGGATGGTGTGGCAATGAAGTGACGGTAAGCATGTATTCCTGTATGAGGCCTTATTACTGCTGGTTAGATATTAACAGTATTAAAAGCTAAAAGAGAAATTCAGTGAGAAAGACATTTAATAGTTTTGAGATGCATTGGTAAAGACTGTGATCTTGGACCTAAATTCCAAATTGAGTACAGGAGTATTCAAAGCTCTATTCTGATGTACTTGTTCCTGAGACTCTTTGGCCCTGATTCATCATTTGCCTTTTTTTTAAGTCACCTTGCTTTTTTTTCTTGTGGTATTAGTTGCCGTTTTTGCCTCCAAATTCATCAAAATGGATTCATGAATTCAGTAGAAAGTAACAAAAGAACTTTCTTCCTGTCTTGAACTGGTTTTACGACTTGTTGGTGTGAAAAGTTGAACGTTGGCGCAAAGTTGCAAAATTGCACAAAAATACTGACACACTCAAAAATACTCAAGAGGGGGGACTGGGATGTAGTTGCACCAGATTTTTGCGACTTTTTAATAAATCGGAATTAATGAATCAGGTCGAAAACATCTAGAATTTCTAGATTCAGCCCACAAAGCAGAAAGCAAAAAAATACAAAACAAGCGAACACATATGAAATAGACTTAAAGAAAGGCACAAATAGAGTAATGAATTTGTTGGCTACAAAAAAGGCATAAAATACACAAAGCTAGATAAAAAAATCAAGCGCAAAGGCAATGATGAATCCTGGCCTATAGTCTAGAAATCAGTAGTGGTCCCAGTTTATGAACATCACTAGTGGGATCCTCTCAAATATATATAAAAGAAATAAAAGATCTAAATGTATTGCTTTTTATGGTATATTAGATACTAAAGCATGATGCATGCAGTCAAATCACTATACATGATCTTCCAACTTTTAGGATATGATGTTGCAAAAAGTTGTATTTTTTTTTTCAGACTGATTCTTTAAAGGTTTATTATACAAACGTGGTCCACATTGGACTTCAGAACAAATCCGTTATTACTGTCAATCCCACCAACATCTCCTTTTCCTGCTCTTACAATCTCACAATACAGACCGGTCTGGTTGCTACAATCAAGCCTTCATTAAGGTACGTTTAATTAATTTTTACAACATCTGATTCTTTTAAAACAATATACTGTACTATACTAGTCATTGCTGATCAATGAAGGCAAACTAAATAATTCTATATAACTCTGCAGAATAAAGTATATATATATATATATATATATATATATATACTGTACATATATAATTTCTTTTTTTTTGTATTAACAGCACTGTGAATATTTCTGTAAGTGGCGAAGGCACAGTAGTCCTTACAATGGATGCCTACTGGGATCAACAATACACTACACCAGTACTGCAGAATGAAGATGTTCCTGTTGGTTCAAATGTGTACCTGGGAATAGTCTCCGATCTTGTGGATACGAGCAAATTTGTTCTGAGGCTAGAAAGCTGCTACGCTACCCCAGATAATAATATCAACAATGTCAATAGAGTGGCAATTGTGAGCGGAGGGTACGCTACTTTTGAATTCCTTATATTGTTTTAACCTCACATCAGACTTTAGGGCACTCTTTGCCCTGTCTCCGAAAAATCAGGCATCCATGGTTTTTCTGAAGCTGAAGAAACTTTCACAGATTATTTTGACTGTAATTATCATCGTTTTATAGTTTAGAGTGAATGCAGCTGATATGATGTCTTCATATTAGAATTATGGGCTGTAGTCATGCATCATTTATAATCATAAGGATTTATTATGGGTTTCCAATGTGCCCGAAAAAAATCTTGTTTGTCCGTTATTTTTAGGTAAGCTGTCCAGAAAAAAAATAAAAAGTCATGTTGGCAATCATGTCTCATAAAGGACACAAGAGCGCTCAGCAGATCAAGTACTCTTGTGTATGGAGGAGTCAGGAGAGATGGCTGCGATCAGCCAGATCATCATTCATCCGACAGATATCTATAGTGTAGGGGCTTCTTACTCATTAGTTAGCTGATGGCTGGCGATTATGTGGCCAATATCTTATGAGCATGACCAGCCTAAATGCATACTGGTTTACACAGCACAGTCTGGTGCATTATTTTAGTAGGTTCTAAACAGAGAAAATGATATATACTTCTTTAGACACACTCTTCTTTTTTGACTTGTAAAGATTGACATAAATTTTCAGCATTTTTTATTGTAATAAGCATTTTTGGTAGCCATTGGGTTGTTTGTTTTTTTAGCCTTTTTTATGTTCTATAGAAAAGCATAAGGGAAAAATAGCAAAAAAAAAAAAAAATCATGCAGAAAAAATGTTATTCTCTGAAGAGAGTACCAAGGACCTGAAAACCATACCAAAAGGCCAGAAGACCACCAGAAATAACAATCATTTTTGTGTGTTTTATATTTTGCTATGGATTTTCATGTACCCGGTCACACGGTTTGGAGCAAAAAATATCTAGAAAAAAGTGACATGAAAAGTAACAAAATGAACTGTTTAAAAGAAAAACTTTATTTGTTGCCTATAGCATCGAATCACAGTGCAGCTTTCATTTTTCAAGAGCAGAAAACAAAAATGAAAGCTGTGCTGTGGTTGGTTGCGATGCACAACAAAGATAGATATTTTTTAAATAAATGTACTTCAATGTGAAACCACCCATAGTTAGGTTTATTTATGATATGTCTAAGTGTTATGGATGATAATGGTACTTTAAATTAGCACTGTGATCTACAATATTTTTATACTAATGCTAGGGTCGCGCGGCCGTATTTCCTCTCACCCAAGAAAATCAGGCCGAGTATGCTAATCACACTCTGATCAGATATCAAAAATAACTGACTGTCCCTTCCAAACAGAAAGACAAATGTGAACAGGTGCAAGCTAAGAAAGCCACTCTATATGTAACAGAGTTTGATCAGAGTTTGATCAGAGTTTGATCCTATTTTCTCAGATGTGGGGTCGATGGAATAGAAACGTTTCTCCATCTTCTCCATTCTGTCAGTCTGTGAAAATCGGACTGCACTTAGATGTCATCCGAGTGTGGTCCAAGCCTTTGGACGGACTCATTGCCTTGCAGTGATTTGAACGGATGCAAATCGCACATGCTGCGACTTTTTCCTAGGATAGACTCGGTTAGTAAAAAGAATATGTGCACGGCTCAATGGAATAACATTGGTCCTTGTGCAATCCAATGATTTGTAAGTCACACTCAGTTCGAAAATACGGTTGTCTGCCCTAACTGAAGTATATAAGTGTAATTACGTCTCTATATTTTTCTGATATACCATATAATTAGATTATATTTATATATGTCTATCATGCCTTACATCTTACTGTGTCATTGATCTGTGCAATCCTGTGATAATTAGTCTTAAAATGGCAATGTATCTCATAGGTGTCCTGCCAACCAGGGAATAACTGCAGAGGTGCAGGAGAATGGATTGTCTTCCGAAGCCCGAGTTAAATTTAATTCATTTGCGTTTCAAGGACAACCTCTAGTTTACATCTCATGTGTAGTGCGACTCTGCGACAAAAATACGACATGCACTGGGGTGAGAAAACCATGCTGCTTTATATATCTGCTAATCGCATTGTCTTCAAAACTTCCTACTGATTTGTAAGCAGCATATGGTAGCAGCCATGTTTTTTGCTTCACAGTGTAATGCTGCTCGTACCAGTGATAACAGTGGCACCGCAATGTTACAAATCCCACTGAACTTTGTTGGTAAGTACATTATTAATTGTGACTAATCTTCCATTTTCAGGAATTATACTTGAAAAATCAAAAGCCAATCAGTATTTCATGGTAATTTTTATATAGCAAGTTCTGGTTGTATTCTCTACTTCTACAAGATTTCCAAGACTTTTAATATTTTTTAATAATATTAAAGGCAAAGGGGTATATTGCTTCTAATACAAACTCCATTTTTTAAAAGGAATCTGTCAGCAGGCTATGTAATATGACAGCTGCATGATGTAGGGACAGAGACCCTGATTCCTGCCATATATAACTAAGTTTACTGGGTGCAGCAGTTGTGATACAATCATAGTTTTCTCTGCTGCAGATCTAGCCGAGCTTGGACTGTTAAGCCGTGTATA
Organism: Phyllobates terribilis; assembly: GCF_046119375.1. Lineage (NCBI taxonomy): Eukaryota > Metazoa > Chordata > Amphibia > Anura > Dendrobatidae > Phyllobates > Phyllobates terribilis. Next base: position 643,911,573 of record NW_027362762.1, read on the forward strand.
ACCTTACCCACACCACCGATTGGCATCTTTCTGTGTACACTGTATATCAACAGAGAGCTGCTAATCAGTGTAGTGAGTGTGGTTGGACCAGGAGGCATGAGACACCTATTACTGTAATGATAATCTGCTGCTGATAAAACACCCATTTTTTTTAAAAACAATAACACAGCTTAGTGAGTGACACATAACTGGAATCAGGGTTTCAGCCCCTATATCATGCTGCTCTCAGGTGACAAAGGAAAAACCTGCGGACAGATTCCCTTTAATGTTGGAAAAGCAACTGGCTCAACTGGGAGAATGAGACTATGTAAGCCTACAATTTCCAATGTTATACAGTGTATATAATACCTGGTTTAATTCTGTTAGATGTACTAAAGGAAGGTTTATTGCTCCCTCAAATACATGACAAAAGGTAATTGTATTTCTAACATTGCTTTCAGATGACTACATCAACTCAGCATCTAATACAGGTAAGATTGCTATATCATTTTACAAAAATAATCTGTTTGGTGCATTGAAGTACTTTCCTTCCTGATTTATAGGAAGATCATAGATTCATGGGCAGAAATTACAGCTGGAAGCACTTACTGCAAAGAGAAAGAGCTGCAATATACAAGCTCATGTATCCACATAGAGAGCAGTAACATAGAAGACAGAATGGAGAAAGTTAAGGTGGTGGAGTCTGGGAAGCACCAAACAAAAGTTTAAGTAGATTTCATAGGACCCCATTGCAAATGAGGGATGACCCCTTCCTGGTTGCACAGGTCACATTACCAGGTATCACTGATGGTTGGACCACTCACCCTGATGGCCTTGATACTCAATGATTGAACTCCAGAGCGCATACTTAATTCCTAAATCTATTATTTTTTTATTAGCCATTATTTAGCTTTGACATTGTGTAAAATAAATATATTTTCCAGCTCAATTTTATTTCTAACAGTTCAATGACAGCATTAGTTTTCAATGTTGCAGCAGTGCTATATGTCGTGCATGTTCTAGCAGGTGTACTCCTATGTACCCACAGTCCACAGTGCTCCCATATTTCCTCCCTATGACATCACATTGCTTAACTCCAGTCCCCGAAAAGTCCTTCCTCTCGTTACACGTGCTTGGAAAAGGGTCGTTTGCCTGAAATGTTTCCCCACTTATCTACATTGGAGACAAGAACATTATATACAAATTGCATCAGACTATGTGTGCTCTGTCCTATTTTTGGACTTGCTCCATTTTTTGGGAAGTGCACAGTATAGGAACTTTATCACTGTCTGACTGTATTACTCTGACACTACAGAGTAAAGAGAGTGTAGTGTGCTAGTACAAGGCATATTACAGTCATTTTGACAGTAATATATATGAACTCTAATAAACTGCACATAACTGCGTTTAGTGCTACAACGGGGATCCAAAACAACATAGATTACAAGCCCATATCATTATAGCGACTCAAGATACATGAATAACAAGGAGGACAATGAGCCCATGCTAAGAAAAATATAATCAAAGTTTATTGATATTACAAATAACATATCACATAATACATCATAGATAAGACATGTAACATTAGAAGCGAAAAACCCAGAACATGAGATCAGCGGTGACAACCACTACTGAAATACTATGCAAGTGCATGACCATGTATAGATCAAGTAGAAAAAACCTTATCCCTGTCATGGTGCCAATAATCAGCAGTAATGTTACACATTTAGAGATCTTGACCAAACTGCATCTTTCACACTATCGCTGCAAAGTATATGTAGACTTATGAAACAGGAAAAACACAAGATTAATAAAGATGGGAAAATTTTCCTACAATAATCCACTTTTTGTTGTTTTTCTCTATCTAGTCGCGTCCTCCTGGGCCTTGCTGGCCAGCTCCCTGCTGACATATCTGTTTGTTAAACTATTCTAAGAATATCCCACTGAATGAGATCTGGAAGAAAAGGAACTTGAGACTAATTTACAGTTAATTCTTTATTCTCAGGGATGTAATTTATTTGTACTCAGTTTCTAGAATAATTTCTTTATTATAGTCTTTACCTTGGCTCTTTTATGGTCACACAATTCTCTTACCATGCAGTTCATGAGTACTCTATGTTGTTTTGAGAAACCATATTAATTTGAGTCCTCTGACTCTATTTCGATCAATGTTATTAGGTTTCTGCATACATGATTTGTCTGTTAGCTTTGACATTGTATAAAATAAATATATTTGTAATATATGATCTTGGTGGTGTTTCTTTGAATAATCAGTGTAGAAAATAAAGCATGCATAAAAGTACAAGTAGTTCGTATATTTTCATCTGTCAAGTCATGATGACTTCTTTCAATAATACTTTGTGAAACGAAAGACAAATACTAATAATACTTGCATTTGCTTTGTAACTAGGGAATAACTACCAATAGTGGGAAAACCCCTTTAAAACCATCTTAATTCCAGCACCACCAGTGTCAGTGACAGTTTATGAAGTGCTGGATGGATACGTGGTTTATATTGATAAATAGCTCCGAGTATTTACAGCTGCTCGGTGATATGGTTGAATCGCTCCAGTGTGCATGATTTGCATCTGTTTGACAGTTTTATTACATGTGAGGAATGTGTAAGAAATAGACGTTCCTCACATGTAATAAAGCTGTCAAATAGTTGCAGATCATGCACACGGGAGCGATTTAACCTTATCACCGAGCAGCTGTAAATACTCGGAGCTCGGCCCGAGCATACTCGGCGAAAGGGTTAACAGAACATACTCACTCATCACTAGTGGTGTGCAATGTATGTTAAGCTTGTTCGTCCACACATAATGGTGTGTTATTGTATTTTAATTACTAGTTTTTAAAGATTCTAAGTAAAAGTTATGTTTTAGTTACCTGGATTTTTGCTATATATAGACTGAAAATATATCTGGAAAGTTTATTGTTCCCTTACATGCTAGTGAATGTACAATGGGTAAGATGGAGTACACCATGAGATAATGGTCATGTATGTGTATTCAGTGAACATTGTATATATAGAAGTAATAAGAATCCAATAACACATCCATGACTGTTAGTATATCACAAAGCGTGGTCCCAGAAAATCCATATGAAAACATGCAACTCAAATGAGGTAACAATAAATAAAGAAAAGGTATAAAGTGCTAGTGCAAAGATACCTATGTATTAGGCTGTAAACAATAGATCCTGTAGTGTTGTAATAGACATATGTTGATAAGTTAGTAAAGGAAGAGATAAAAATACAACCTTAATAGTAGTGTTGAGCCACCCCCGTAGTGTTCGAGTTCGGTTCGGTTCGTCGAACACCCGTGTGTTCGCCGAACTGTTCGTCGAACTGTTCGTCGAACACCTTCGAACACCGTTAAAACCAATTGCAGGCAAACAAAAACACATAGAAACACATAGAAAACACCTTCAAAGGTGTCCAAAAGCTGACAAACTGCTTAGAAGACACAACTAACACATGGAAAAGTGACAAGTACATATAGTCATGCGAAAAGAAAAGAGGTGGAGGAGTAAAAGGAGGGGGAGACACAGATATAGGCATGTCATGCCCTTCTAAAATCCAAAAAGTGAGAAGCCGAGACGGCCAGTCCGCTCCTGCCCGTGCCACCTCCGTGTCGCCGGGTTTGTGCCAGAGCCGCGGTGAACCCTGACGGCCAGCCCCCCTCTCCCAATACTGGTGCCTGTCCGCTGGTGGGTCAAGAGAGCCCCCCTGTGGTGGAGGCAGCTCTAAGCTTTTTAATTTAAATTGTCCCTCTAATTTGAATGAATACACTTTAAATCCATTTACAAGGATCTATTGGAGGGCAAGTCTCATGCCAGCAGCCGCGTAATTCCAGCTCCAGTAGCGTCCACTAAAGCTGCTGCAGTTAAAAAGCTTTTATAAGGATCGAGCTCGGCTGTCCACCGCAAGGCATCCTAGTGCCAGTCCCAGCCCCTATGCCTTGGGGTGCCTCCTGATGCTCTTCACTAAGTATCCCGTGGTCCCGAAGCATTTCCTTTGAAAAAATTAAGTGTCCAAACTACAGGTGGTGTAGCTTGCTTAACAGCCGGGATAATCCGCTGACTAGCAGACACTGCTACTAGGCACAAAGTATTTCCTGGGCTAGATGCAGTTAAAAATTTGTAAGTAGATACTCTCGTTGGATGCTGAGAAAGCATTCCATAGAGTCTCCTGGCACGCCATATATGATTCTCTTAAAAAGCTTGGGGTAGGGGTCTAGGGGACCCTTTTATAGCCAAAATCACGGCCCTGTATCACAATACGTCACCTAGGCTGAAGATAAATGGAACTGTAGCACCGAGGGCTCGGTTGCTACAGACGTATTGCACCTCACCCAGAGGTGTGATATCTCACTCTCAGATAAGGATGGAGTGTGGATCAGGACCCGACACCTGCATGCATTACACCACATTGCCGTGGGGCAGGGCGACCAATATGCCCCTGAGATGGGCACGACAGTCCCTGTCCCTGGCTGGAGTGGGGGGAGGGAACACTGAGGAAGGGGAACCCTGCAGTGCAGGAGCAGGGAGGAAGCAGTTCCTGGGTGCATTGAGAAGGGAGTATAAAAGGTGGGCACCATCTTAGTTCAGTGCAGAGAAGTCTGAGCAGAAGTGGCAGGGAGCAGGGGCTCTGCATGAGCTCTGCTCCGGAGGCGGGCCTAGTAACAGAGGCCCAGGCCTGCAAGAGGGAGAAGGAAGGAAGAGGAGCGGAGAAGGCTCCAGGAACGAGGAATGAAGGGATCCCAGGGGTGCGGACGGGCGAGTCGCCACCGCATGCCCGAATCCACCTGCGTGGAGGGGTCAGGCCAAAGGGGGAGACCGGTCCCCGAACTAGTGGAGGCAGGAAACGACCCTCAGCTAGAAACCGGAGGCTCTGACATTTTATGTGGCGCAGCCCCTTGCTCCACCCGCTAGGAAGGCACCACATAGGGTCAGGGAAACTGGCGCCAAGTTTACCAAGAGGAGGCCCGAGGCAGCCGGACAGAAGTGTTGGTAAGAAAGGCCAGACAAAGGACACACAAAGGGGGTCCTGTGAAGCGCTCCAAAGTTATCTGGGAGTTGTCTGAGCCCCTCACCTGGTGAGCACAGTACGACGTGGGCAGCCGTTACCTGCAGACGTGGTCTGGATAATAAGAACTGTGAGTAAAGGCCCTGAACTGCATCACTGACTCCGTGTCGTTACTGCTGCTGCCCTGCACCATCACCCCCATCCTCCGCATACACTGCCCTGAGGCTATACTCCTCCCGTGGGGAGTTATGCTACGCTCTGCTGCACCCACAACACCAGCCTTAGCGGTCTGCCCTGCAGCGGCGGTTCACTCTGACCGCAATCCACGGGTGGCGTAGTCGGACATTTAAACATCAAAACCACATAAATAGTTCAGCCACTGGTTTGACCGCCCTGAGCCACGGAACCGGGTCGCCGCCACGAAGACTACAACCACCAGCATCCACCAAAAAGGGTCCGGCTCCGGGTGTCCCAAGGCCCAGGGGGTGCGTCAGAACATTTTCATCACCTTTCACAATCACCAATGGGACAAGGCAGGGATGTCCTCTGTCCCCTCTCTTATACATCCTAGTGACGGAGCACCTGCTCTCATCAATTCGCCATAACCCCAATATTAGGTGGATTGAGGTGGGAGGCACCGAGTACAAGTGCTCTCTATTTGCTGATGATGTCCTAGTATATATCACTCAATCACATATATCCATCCCTGCTGTTATGGCTGAAATAGATCACTTTGTTACATGGTAAAATTTTAAAATCAATGCAGCGAAGTCTGAGGCCCTCGATGTCTCCCTCCCTAAATCCATATAGGATTCCATCCAGTCCAACTTTCCCTTTGCCTGGCCCTCACAGGGTATCAAATACTTAGGAATTCCTATTCATAGAGACCTCTCCCATCTATGTTATCTTAATTTTGGGCCCTTTATTGAACAATTCCATACAGACCACGGTTGGCAAGTTGGAACTGTGAGATTCACTACGTGCACCACTGGTATTTTGTGGAAAAGCACATGTAAGATTCTGCAACAGTCTCTGCTGATACTCCTGCATGCGTGCATCCCTTTCTATGGCAGGAATAATTTCTGCAAATTTACTTTTGTACCGGGGATCTAACAGTGTGGCAACCCAGTAGTCAGGATTATTTCTAATTCTCACAATTCGAGGGTCATGTTGCAGGTAGTGCAGCAAGAAGGCACTCATGTGTGTTGCGCATCCAGGAGCACCAAGTCCCTGTTGTGTTGGTGGCGAGGTAACAATCATGCTTCCTTCCTCTGTCCTCTCCCCCCAACCTCGCACAACAGAAATGTGATCAAGGTCTCCCTCATCTGATGAGTCTTCCATCAGTTCGTCCTCCACTTCTTCCTGGGCTCCTGCACCTTCCTCACTAGTTTGGCTGCTACCATGCGCCCTGGTAAAATCATCTGCCCCACCCTCACATGCCTGCCGCCCTGGTGCTGCCGACCGTCTGGACCTTGCAGATGTTAGCCCTTCCGCATACAACTCCTCCTCCTCTACTTCCTCCACCTCCTCTTGTGCCACCACCTGACTCCGAATTCTGTTTAACATGTGCTCCAGCATGTAAATCACCGGAATAGTCATGCTGATAATGGCATCGTCAGCACTAAACATCTTCGTCGCCATTTCAAAACTGTGCAGAAGGGTGCATAGGTCCCTGGTCTGAGACCACTCCTCCAGCGTGATTTGCCCCACCTCTGAATCTCGTTAGCCCAGGCTATACGTCAGAACGTATTGCACCAGGGCTTGTCGGTGCTGCCACAGTCGCTGCAACATGTGCAGAGTTGAATTCCACCGGGTAGGCACATCGCATTTTAGCCGGTGAAGTGGCAGGCCCAACGACTTCTGTAGAGATGTAAGTCGCTGAGCTGCGGGATGCGAACGGCGGAAGTGAGCACACAGCGACCGTGCCCTCTGCAGAAGGCCATCTAGTCTGGGATAGTGGGCTAAAAATTGCTGGACAACCAGGTTCAACACGTGAGCCATACAAGGCACGTGTGTGACATTGCCCCGGCGAAGGGCCGCACCCAGGTTTGCAGCATTGTCGCACACGGCCTTCCCTGGTTTCAGGTCCAGTGGAGACAACCATTCATGAAATTGGTTCTCCAGAGCTGACCACAACTCCTCAGCTGTGTGACTCACATTTCCCAGACATTTCAATGTAAAAACCGCCTGATGACGTTGAGCCCTACTGCCAGCATAGTAAGGAGGTGTGCAGGATCCCTTCTGCGCAGTTAGAAAGCTTGTGGCATGACCAGACAGGCTTTGGGTGCAGGTGGAAGACCGAGAGGAGGTTGAGGAGGCAGAAGCAGTGGAGGAAAAATGACATAAAGAGGATTGACGCACAACTCGTGGGGACGGCAAGACTTGGACAGCAGCCCCTTGTCCTGCTGTCACCATAGTTACCCAGTGCCCAGTCAGCGACATGTAACGCCCCTGTCCATGCCTACTCGTCCAAGTGTCTGTGGTGAAATGCACCCTGTCACACACAGAGTTTCTCAAAGAAGCGGTGATGTTGTGTGCGACATGCTGGTGGAGCGCAGGCACACCTTTCTTTGAGAAGTAGTGCCGACTGGGCATCTGGTACTGGGGCACTGCGACGGACATAAGGTCTCGAAAATCCTCTGTGTCCACCAGGCGGAAAGGCAGCATTTCTGTAGCCAAGAGCTTGCAGATGGTGAAATTCAACCTCTTAGCTTTCTCATGGCTAGGAGGAAATGGTCTTTTACTTGTCCACATCTGAGGGACCGAGGGCTGGCTATTGTGCTTAGACGGGGTTGATAAGGGTGTCCCCGGCAAACTGCCGGTCTGTGAGGAAGATGCAGGCGGACATGTTAGGTTGCCTTGATCCAAAGGTGGTGCTATCGATGTCGGACAGCGCTCAAGACCAGCTGGTGTTACCACCTCCAAAGAAAATGATGACCTGCCAATCACGCTGGCTGTTGCGGGTATAGAGGTGGCAGGTCTGCGCCCCAAAACAGGTGTGACTGCTGTCCCCCCAGTCACAGAGGATGAAGAGGCCGCGGATGCACAAGATATGGCAGACGGTGGTTGGCCCGGCTGGCTAGACCGCATTGTAGCACACTGAGCTTCCCACTGCAACTTATGCTTCATGTCCATGTGCCGGTTCATGCATGAAGTACTCAAACTATGTATTTTTTGGCCTCTACTTAGCTTTTGCTGACAAATGTTACAGATAACACGAGTTGGGTCATCTTCATCGATCTGAAAAAATGCCCAGGCTATGCAAGGCTTAGCACCCATGCGACCTGAAGAGCCACCACGACTTGTGGTGAGAGGCAGAGTTGTGTTTGAGGATGCAGTTGTTGACGTGCTTCCAGTACTACGTCTCTGTCCAGGAAGGCGCAACCTGACCTCGTCGTCACTAGCATCTTCCTCCACCTCCTCTGCTGACCTCATCTCTTGGCTGACTGTGGGTTGACAGTAAGTGGGATCTCCGACCTCATCATCATCACCCTGTGCGTTATCACACCCGTCGTCCTCAGAGCCAACCTGTTCCTGCCCTGACAAAAAACTAAAGTTGTCGCTCCAATCAGGTATTTGAGTCTTATCATCGTCTTCCTCATTGTCTCCACCAACAGGAGTTACAGTTTGGGAATGAGGGTCTACATTATGGTCAGAACCTTCTGCGTCTGGTCCTGGATCCGACTCATAAAGATTCTGGGCATCAGTGCAGATCATTTCCTCGTCTGGATTCACAGAAGCGCTGGAGTCGACCTCTGATTCCCAGGCTATAGTATGAGTAAACAGCTCTGCAGACTCAACCATCTGTTCTACCTCATACTCAGACGGGCAGCTGGAGATTTGGGAGCTGTGAGGAAGCAAGTGCGATTTGGGTGACACCTTTGAGGACTGGAGTATTTGTGATGTTGAAGTTGATGTGGAGGAGAGCCCACTTAAAGGAGCACTTGATATCCGTTGAAGCACCTGCTGTTTTTGTGCCTCATCTGGAATTTGTAGCGATTGGCGTGGCCGTAAGAAAGGGATCTTATCACATTGTCCGCTAAAAGAAGTAGACATTTTAGTTTGGCTGGAAGATGGTCTTTCTTCTGCACCTACCCCACGGACACAACCTTTTTTCCCCTTCCCAACACGCCTATTCCCCTTTCCACCAGCAGCAGGCCTTTTTCCACTCATTTTGGTGGTTAACTAATTCACAACTCTGGAGTTGTTTGCACAAAAAAACAATGGATGGTAACCGAGCAGAGCTGAGTGGCCAAACTGTGGTATTAGGCCAAAACTATTGGCTGGGTTAGATGCAGAAAAAAATTATTTTTAATTTGCAACCTGATGGAGGTCAGTATAGATGGACTAATAGACCAAGTCCCACACACCGCTAGAAGCCCAAATATTTTTTCAGAGCTAGATGCAGAAAATTTTTTTATTCAATTTGCAACCTGATGGAGGTCAGTATAGATGGACTAATAGACCAAGTCCCACACACTGCTAGAAGCCCAAATATTTTTTCAGAGCTAGATGCAGAAAAAAATTATTTTTAATTTGCAACCTGATGGAGGTCAGTATAGATGGACTAATAGACCAAGTCCCACACACTGCTAGAAGCCCAAATATTTTTTCAGAGCTAGATGCAGAAAAAAATTATTTTTAATTTGCAACCTGATGGAGGTCAGTATAGATGGACTAATAGAACAAGTCCCACACGCTGCTAGAAGCCCAAATATTTTTTCAGAGATAAATGAAGAAAAAAATTATTTTTAATTTGCAACCTGATGGAGGTCAGTATAGATGGACTAATAGACCAAGTCCCACACACTGCTAGAAGCCCAAATATTTTTTCAGAGCTAGATGCAGAAAAAAAATATTTTTAATTTGCAACCTGATGGAGGTCAGTATAGATGGACTAATAGACCAAGTCCCACACACCGCTAGAAGCCCAAATATTTTTTCAGAGCTAGATGCAGAAAAAAATTATATTCAATTTGCAACCTGCTGGAGGTCAGTATAGAAGGACTAATAGAACAAGTCCCACACACTGCTAGAAGCCCAAATATTTTTTCAGAGCTAGATGCAAAAAAAAATTATATTCAGTTTGCAACCTGATGGAGGTCAGTATAGATGGACTAATAGAATGATGCTATGCCCAAAAGATTTTACTTCACTAGGTGCAGTAAAAAAATTGGTATTCTATACACAGGTGGTATATCTTGCAACACAGATAGGCTACTCCACTGACTAACACACTCTGCAATAGGCCAAAAAGGATTAGCTTTGCTAGATTCAGCCAAATGCTGTGAAAAAAACTTGCACAGCACTGGCACAGACCTGCCTGGCAAAAACTGATAGGAACTGATGTAACCTAGTCCTGAAAAGGACTCCAATTACAATTAGTCTTTACTCCCACAATCTATCTATTTAAGAGCACAGACCTGCCTGATAAAAGTCGTAGGAAATGCTGTAACCTAGTCCTTAAAAGGACTGCAATCACAACTATTCCCTACTCCCAAGCTATCTGTATATTTGTGCGAAAATTGGCTTGAAATTAACAAGGTATAGCGCACACAGCAACAGCGGTGCCGTCTAACACGCAGCTGCAGCAGTGAGAAAGTGGTGGCGACGGGGAAAATGGCTTGGTCTTATAGGGCAAGGACATGTGACATACACTGCCAATCACACATGCCCTTGCTTGTGTGAAAAAAAGCACTTCGCTCCGTGTGTGCGCTGCTGATAGGCTGACAGATTGCACCTCCCCACTGCAAATGCGGGAAAGAGAAAAAAAAATGGAGATCTTCATTGTTCCTGCAGAGATCCATCCCCTGCCCCTCCCCCCACCCCGCTGTACACTCAAACTGCGTATTAACATTAATTTTCATCATTACTGAGAAAAAATCCAGTTATGATTTTGGTGCACGAACAGTTATCGAACATAACCTCGAACAGCCGAATTTTTCTCAAATTGTTCGTGTTCGCCGACCGGCTCGAACACCGCCCAAAACAGCTCGAATTTGAGATTGGCAAACAGTTCGAGTAGAACAACGCTCATCTCTACTTAATAGTAATGGTACAGACCCACATGTGCCAGGCCCAATGTATTGCAGTAGTAAATCAGATGACAGTTTTTTTCACATGGACCAAGAGTGTGTTTGTATGAAAAAAATGCACTATTCTCTTCTGTATATCGGGTAAGACGCATCTATACAAGCCTATGGTTGAGAAAAAAAACCAATCCCATACGCATCATCTGTGTAAGAGGGGGGACATATTGCTGATGCATCTGCACCGGAGCCCAGAGGTGAAAGGGGCCCGGCGACACCAACAACTATTTCAGCTTGATGTCCATCCAAGGATGCACATCCAGTGGAAAGGTGTTGCACGCCTGGGGACCTGCCGATTCCCTGCTCTGCAATACATGCCTCCTGCCAATCAAGAGTCGGCAGATGATGTTGCCATGCCTGTGACTAGGGGCGCATGGCAGTGAAGTCGTCGGCCATTGCGCACACACCGAACTCATCTGCTGGCTCCTGCGCAGGCTGTAGAAGAGGACCCCGCATGGCAAGGTAGCATGGGGAAAGATGAGAATAATCTTTTTTTTTAATATGTTGGAGAACATAACATGAAGGGGGCCAGTATGGGGCATATTAGTCCAGGAAGTAGACCTGGATGAGGCAAATTAACCCATGAATGGGACCCGCGTGGGGCACATTAACCCATGAAGGGGCCAAGGATAGAGCACATTAACCCATGAAGGGGACAAGGATATGGCACATTAATCCATGAAGAAGACCAGGATCGGGCATATTGATCCAGGAAGGGAACCAGGATGGGGCACATTAACCCATGAAGGGGATCAACATAGGGCACATTAACCCATGAAGGGGACCAGAATCGGGCACATTAACCCATGAAGGGGACTAGGATGGAGGACATTAACCCATGAAGAGGACCAGGATGGGGCACATTAACCCTTGAAGAGGACCAGGAAGGGGCACATTATGTAAGGAAGGGGACCAAGATGGTGCACATTACAACTGTATGGGGGAAATTATTTTAAAAAGAAGCCCAGGTTTGGAGACATCCTAAGAAAAGACCCAGTATGGGGCACAATTTGCCAGAAATGGGACCAGGAATGGGAGAAATTATACCAGGAAAGGGATCGGGGCATTATACCAAAATGGAGGCCAGATTAAGAGACACCCCAAGAAGAAGCCCATGATACAGTACATTATCACTGGAAGGCGCCCTGGATGGGGAACATTATATCAGGAAAGGGCCAAGATAGGGGACATCATTATATGGGGGTAAACACTAGAGATGAGCGTTGTTCTACTCGAACTGTTCGCCAATCTCAAATTCGAGCTGTTTTGGGTGGTGTTCGAGCCGTTCGGCGAACACGAACAATTTGAGAAAAATTCGGCTGTTCGAGGTTATGTTCGATAACTGTTCGTGCACCAAAATCATAACTGGATTTTTTCTCAGTAATGATGAAAATTAATGTTAATACGCAGTTTGAGTGTACAGCGGGGTGGGGGGAGGGGCAGGGGATGGATCTCTGCAGGAACAATGAAGATCTCCATTTTTTTTTCTCTATCCCGCATTTACAGTGGGGAGGTGCAATCTGTCAGCCTATCAGCAGCGCACACACGCAGCGAAGTGCTTTTTTTCACACAAGCAAGGGCATGTGTCATTGGCAGTGTATGTCACATGTCCTTGCCCTATAAGACCAAGCCATTTTCCCCGTCGCCACCATTTTCTCACTGCTGCAGCTGCGTGTTAGACGGCACCGCTGTTGCTGTGTGCGCTATACCTTGTTAATTTCAAGCCAATTTTCGCACAAATATACAGATAGCTTGGGAGTAGGGAATAGTTGTGATTGCAGTCCTTTTAAGGACTAGGTTACAGCATTTCCTACGACTTTTATCAGGGAGGTCTGTGCTCTTAAATAGATAGGTTGTGGGAGTAAAGACTAATTGTAATTGGAGTCCTTTTCAGGACTAGGTTACATGAGTTTCTATCAGTTTTTGCCAGGCAGGTCTGTGCCAGTGCTGTGCAAGTTTTTTTCACAGCATTTGGCTGAATCTAGCAAAGATAATCCTTTTTGGCCTATTGCAGAGTGTGTTAGTCAGTGGAGTAGCCTATCTGTGTTGCAAGATATACCACCTGTGTATAGAATACCAATTTTTTTACTGCACCTATTGAAGTAAAATCTTTTGGGCATAGCATCATTCTATTAGTCCATCTATACTGACCTCCATCAGGTTGCAAACTGAATATAATTTTTTTTTGCATCTAGCTCTGAAAAAATATTTGGGCTTCTAGCAGTGTGTGGGACTTGGTCTATTAGTCCATCTATACTGACCTCCATCAGGTTGCAAATTAAAAATATTTTTTTTCTTCATTTAGCTCTGAAAAAATATTTGGGCTTCTAGCAGTGTGTGGGACTTGTTCTATTAGTCCTTCTATACTGACCTCCAGCAGGTTGCAAATTGAATATAATTTTTTTCTGCATCTAGCTCTGAAAAAATATTTGGGCTTCTAGCGGTGTGTGGGACTTGGTCTATTAGTCCATCTATACTGACCTCCATCAGGTTGCAAATTAAAACTAATTTTTATCTGCATCTACAGTACCTCTGAAAAAATATTTGGGCTTCTAGCAGTGTGTGGGACTTGTTCTATTAGTCCATCTATACTGACCTCCATCAGGTTGCAAACTGAATATATTTTTTTCTGCATCTACCTCTGAAAAAATATTGGGCTTCTAGCTGTGTGTGGGTCTTGTTCTATTAATCCATCTATACTGACCTCCATCAGGTTGCAAACTGAATATATTTTTTTCTGCATCTACCTCTGAAAAAATATTTGGCCTTCTAGTAGTGTGTCGGACTTTCTCTATTAGTCCATCTATACTGACCTCCATCAGGTTGCAAATTAAAACTAATTTTTATCTGCATCTACAGTACCTCTGAAAAAATATTTGGGCTTCTAGCAGTGTGTGGGACTTGTTCTATTAGTCCATCTATACTGACCTCCATCAGGTTGCAAACTGAATACAGTTTTTTCTGCATCTACCTCTGAAAAAATATTGGGCTTCTAGCTGTGTGTGGGTCTTGTTCTATTAATCCATCTATACTGACCTCCATCAGGTTGCAAACTGAATATATTTTTTTCTGCATCTACCTCTGAAAAAATATTTGGCCTTCTAGTAGTGTGTCGGACTTTCTCTATTAGTCCATCTATACTGACCTCCATCAGGTTGCAAATTAAAACTAATTTTTATCTGCATCTACAGTACCTCTGAAAAAATATTTGGGCTTCTAGCAGTGTGTGGTACTTGTTCTATTAGTCCATCTATACTGACCTCCATCAGGTTGCAAACTGAATATATTTTTTTCTGCATCTACCTCTGAAAAAATATTGGGCTTCTAGCTGTGTGTGGGTCTTGTTCTATTAATCCATCTATACTGACCTCCATCAGGTTGCAAACTGAATATATTTTTTTCTGCATCTACCTCTGAAAAAATATTTGGCCTTCTAGTAGTGTGTCAGACTTTCTCTATTAGTCCATCTATACTGACCTCCATCAGGTTGCAAACTGAATATAATTTTTTTCTGCATCTAGCTCTGAAAAAATATTTGGCCTTCTAGTAGTGTGTCGGACTTTCTCTATTAGTCCATCTATACTGACCTCCATCAGGTTGCAAATTAAAACTAATTTTTATCTGCATCTACAGTACCTCTGAAAAAATATTTGGGCTTCTAGCAGTGTGTGGGACTTGTTCTATTAGTCCATCTATACTGACCTCCATCAGGTTGCAAACTGAATATATTTTTTTCTGCATCTACCTCTGAAAAAATATTGGGCTTCTAGCTGTGTGTGGGTCTTGTTCTATTAATCCATCTATACTGACCTCCATCAGGTTGCAAACTGAATATAATTTTTTTCTGCATCTAGCTCTGAAAAAATATTTGGCCTTCTAGTAGTGTGTCGGACTTTCTCTATTAGTCCATCTATACTGACCTCCATCAGGTTGCAAATTAAAAATAATTTTTATCTGCATCTACAGTACCTCTGAAAAAATATTTGGGCTTCTAGCTGTGTGCGGGACTTGTTGTATTAGTCCATCTATACTGACCTCCATCAGGTTGCAAACTGAATATATTTTTTTCTGCATCTACCTCTGAAAAAATATTTGGCCTTCTAGTAGTGTGTCGGACTTTCTCTATTAGTCCATCTATACTGACCTCCATCAGGTTGCAAATTCAAAATAATTTTTTTCTGCATCTAACCCAGCCAATAGTTTTGGCCTAATACCACAGTTTGGCCACTCAGCTCTGCTCGGTTACCATCCATTGTTTTTTTGTGCAAACAACTCCAGAGTTGTGAATTAGTTAACCACCAAAATGAGTGGAAAAAGGCCTGCTGCTGGTGGAAAGGGGAATAGGCGTGTTGGGAAGGGGAAAAAGGTTGTGTCCGTGGGGTAGGTGTTAAAGCAACAGTAACATCTGCAGAAGAAAGACCATCTTCCAGCCAAACTAAAATGTCTACTTCTTTTAGCGGACAATGTGATAAGATCCCTTTCTTACGGCCACGCCAATCGCTACAAATTCCAGATGAGGCACAAAAACAGCAGGTGCTTCAACGGATATCAAGTGCTCCTTTAAGTGGGCTCTCCTCCACATCAACTTCAACATCACAAATACTCCAGTCCTCAAACGTGTCACCCAAATCGCACTTGCTTCCTCACAGCTCCCAAATCTCCAGCTGCCCGTCTGAGTATGAGGTAGAACAGATGGTTGAGTCTGCAGAGCTGTTTACTCATACTATAGCCTGGGAATCAGAGGTCGACTCCAGCGCTTCTGTGAATCCAGACGAGGAAATGATCTGCACTGATGCCCAGAATCTTTATGAGTCGGATCCAGGACCAGACGCAGAAGGTTCTGACCATAATGTAGACCCTCATTCCCAAACTGTAACTCCTGTTGGTGGAGACAATGAGGAAGACGATGATAAGACTCAAATACCTGATTGGAGCGACAACTTTAGTTTTTTGTCAGGGCAGGAACAGGTTGGCTCTGAGGACGACGGGTGTGATAACGCACAGGGTGATGATGATGAGGTCAGAGATCCCACTTACTGTCAACCCACAGTCAGCCAAGAGATGAGGTCAGCAGAGGAGGTGGAGGAAGATGCTAGTGACGACGAGGTCAGGTTGCGCCTTCCTGGACAGAGACGTAGTACTGGAAGCACGTCAACAACTGCATCCTCAAACATAACTCTGCCTCTCACCACAAGTCGTGGTGGCTCTTCAGGTCGCATGGGTGCTAAGCCTTGCATAGCCTGGGCATTTTTTCAGATCGATAAAGATGACCCAACTCGTGTTATCTGTAACATTTGTCAGCAAAAGCTAAGTAGAGGCCAAAAAATACATAGTTTGAGTACTTCATGCATGAACCGGCACATGGACATGAAGCATAAGTTGCAGTGGGAAGCTCAGTGTGCTACAATGCGGCCTAGCCGGCCGGGCCAACCACCGTCTGCCATATCTTGTGCATCCGCGGCCTCTTCATCCTCTGTGACTGGGGGGACAGCAGTCACACCTGTTTTGGGGCATAGACCTGCCACCTCTTTACCCGCAACAGCCAGCATGATTGGCAGGTCATCATTTTCTTTGGAGGTGGTAACACCAGCTGGTGTTGAGCGCTGTCCGACATCGATAGCACCACCTTTGGATCAAGGCAACCTAACATGTCCGCCTGCATCTTCCTCACAGACCGGCAGTTTGCCGGGGACACACTTATCAACCCCGTCTAAGCACAATAGCCAGCCCTCGGTCCCTCAGATGTGGACAAGTAAAAGACCATTTCCTCCTAGCCATGAGAAAGCTAAGAGGTTGAATTTCACCATCTGCAAGCTCTTGGCTACAGAAATGCTGCCTTTCCGCCTGGTGGACACAGAGGATTTTCGAGACCTTATGTCCGTCGCAGTGCCCCAGTACCAGATGCCCAGTCGGCACTACTTCTCAAAGAAAGGTGTGCCTGCGCTCCACCAGCATGTCGCACACAACATCACCGCTTCTTTGAGAAACTCTGTGTGTGACAGGGTGCATTTCACCACAGACACTTGGACGAGTAGGCATGGACAGGGGCGTTACATGTCGCTGACTGGGCACTGGGTAACTATGGTGACAGCAGGACAAGGGGCTGCTGTCCAAGTCTTGCCGTCCCCACGAGTTGTGCGTCAATCCTCTTTATGTCATTTTTCCTCCACTGCTTCTGCCTCCTCAACCTCCTCTCGGTCTTCCACCTGCACCCAAAGCCTGTCTGGTCATGCCACAAGCTTTCTAACTGCGCAGAAGGGATCCTGCACACCTCCTTACTATGCTGGCAGTAGGGCTCAACGTCATCAGGCGGTTTTTACATTGAAATGTCTGGGAAATGTGAGTCACACAGCTGAGGAGTTGTGGTCAGCTCTGGAGAACCAATTTCATGAATGGTTGTCTCCACTGGACCTGAAACCAGGGAAGGCCGTGTGCGACAATGCTGCAAACCTGGGTGCGGCCCTTCGCCGGGGCAATGTCACACACGTGCCTTGTATGGCTCACGTGTTGAACCTGGTTGTCCAGCAATTTTTAGCCCACTATCCCAGACTAGATGGCCTTCTGCAGAGGGCACGGTCGCTGTGTGCTCACTTCCGCCGTTCGCATCCCGCAGCTCAGCGACTTACATCTCTACAGAAGTCGTTGGGCCTGCCTCTTCACCGGCTAAAATGCGATGTGCCTACCCGGTGGAATTCAACTCTGCACATGTTGCAGCGACTGTGGCAGCACCGACAAGCCCTGGTGCAATACGTTCTGACGTATAGCCTGGGCCAACGAGATTCAGAGGTGGGGCAAATCACGCTGGAGGAGTGGTCTCAGATCAGGGACCTATGCACCCTTCTGCACAGTTTTGAAATGGCGACGAAGATGTTTAGTGCTGACGATGCCATTATCAGCATGACTATTCCGGTGATTTACATGCTGGAGCACATGGTAAACAGAATTCGGAGTCAGGTGGTGGCACAAGAGGAGGTGGAGGAAGTAGAGGAGGAGGAGTTGTATGCGGAAGGGCTAACATCTGCAAGGTCCAGACGGTCGGCAGCACCAAGGCGGCAGGCATGTGAGGGTGGGGGAGATGGTTTTACCAGGGCGCATGGTAGCAGCCAAACTAGTGAGGAAGGTGCAGGAGCCCAGGAAGAAGTGGAGGACGAACTGATGGAAGACTCATCAGATGAGGGAGACCTTGATCACATTTCTGTTGTGCGAGGTTGGGGGGAGAGGACAGAGGAAGGAAGCATGATTGTTACCTCGCCACCAACACAACAGGGACTTGGTGCTCCTGGATGCGCAACACACATGAGTGCCTTCTTGCTGCACTACCTGCAACATGACCCTCGAATTGTGAGAATTAGAAATAATCCTGACTACTGGGTTGCCACACTGTTAGATCCCCGGTACAAAAGTAAATTTGCAGAAATTATTCCTGCAATAGAAAGGGATGCACGCATGCAGGAGTATCAGCAGAGACTGTTGCAGAATCTTACATGTGCTTTTCCACAAAATACCAGTGGTGCACGTAGTGAATCTCACAGTTCCAACTTGCCAACCGTGGGACCGTCAAGTGTTCAGCACTCAAACCGTAACAGAACCACAGTATCTGCTGGTAACATCAATTTTGCGGAATCATTTCACCACTTTTTTAGCCCATCCTTTGCAAGGCCACAGGAGACAAGAAGTCTGACACATAGTCAACGCCTAGAGACGATGGTACAGGAGTATCTCCAAGTAAACATTGAAGCCACGACTGTGTCACTGGACCCTTGCTCTTTTTGGGCTTCCAATCTGGATAAATGGCCGGAGCTAGCCACTTACGCCTTGGAGATCTTGTCATGCCCCGCAGCCAGCGTTCTGTCTGAACGTGTGTTCAGCGCTGCTGGTGGTGTGCTGACGGATAAGCGCACGCGGCTCTCCACTGATAATGTAGACAGACTCACGTTCATAAAGATGAACAAATCATGGATCCGAAACGACTTTTCTACCCCTGTGTCATCCTGGGGAGAGTAAAAGCTTGATGATTGGTTAAAATCACCCTACCAACCGTTTTAAGCTTTCAAATTACTAATCATGTTTATCTGTATCTCGACTGGAAAATAATTTGGGCTTTGTAGCAGTGTGCAGCACTGATCCTATTAGGCCATCTATAATAAGCTCCACCAGATTTAAAATTAAAAATAATTTTTAGCTGCATCTAGCCCGGAAAATAATTTTGGGGCTCCGAGATGCGCAAGACACATAAGTGCCTTCTTGCTGCACTACCTGCAGCATGACCCTCATATTGTCAGAATTCGAAGTAATCATGACTACTGGGTTGCCACACTCTTAGATCCCCCAAACTTTTCGATCAACCTTTTCATTTTAATAAAGACCAAAAAAATGGTCATTTTTGAAATTATAAGCATTAGCAGGTTGTTAGAAACTGAAATCAAACAGTTTTCAACTCAAAACTTTATTCTAGGTGATGTTACATTTTCACATAGGACCCCTTGTTCGAAAGGAGCTTCTGAACTCTCTCGTCCATTGAATTTGTCAGGTTTTGGATGGTTTCTGCTTCAATTGTTTTGCATGAGGACAGAATACCCTCCCAGAGCTGTTGCTTAGATGTGAACTGCCTCCCGCCATCATAGACACTCCTTTTAATGATGCTCCAAAGGTTCTGAATGGGGTAGAGGTCAGGGGAGCATGGGGGTCACACCATAAGTTTGTCCCCTTTTATGCCCATATCAGCCAGAGATGCAGATGTTTTATGTGCAGCATGAGATGGTGCATTATCATGCAGAAAAATGATCTTGCTGTGAAATACACGGTTCTTCTTCTTGAACCATGGCAGGAAGTGCTGTATGAGAAAATCCACATACATTATGGAGTTCATCTTTAGCGCCTTCAGGGATCCTAAAGGGGCCGACAATCTCTCTCCCCATGATTCCAGCCCAAAACATTACTCCACCTCCTCCTTGTTGGCGCTGTAGCCGTGTTTGCGTGGGGTGTCCATCAACCAGCCATCCTCCACTCCATCCATCTGGACCATCGAGCGCTGCACGGCACTCATCCGTGAACAAAACAGTTTTGAAATCAGTCTTCATGTAATGTTTGGCCCACTGGAGCCGTTTCTGCTTGTGTGAAGTGGATAGAGGAGGTCGACAGGATGGCGTATGCACAGCTGCAAACCTCTGAAGGACCCTGCATCTTGTTGTTCGGGGGACGTTGGAGGCACAAGCAGCTTCAAAAACTTGTCTGCTGCTATGACAAGGCTTTTTTGCCGCTGCTCTTTCAACCTGACGTAATTGCCTGTAGGAAAGAGTCCTCAATTTGCCCTTATCAGCACGCACACGTGTGTACTGTGAATCAGCTACATACTTCTTGATTGCCAAGACACTTCATCCTGATCATCGCACAATGTTGATTGTAGTCATGCCTTGACCTAAACACTCCACAATTTGTTGCTTCTCAGCAGCCGACACATCCTTTTTCTTTCCCATTTTGGCAGAAAATGTAGGCTGCTTAATAATGTGAGAGAGCCTTCTTACGTAGTCTTGCCTTTCATTGGACACACCTGCCAAACTAATTAGCACAGGTGTCTGCAATTGCTTACAGTGATATAAAGAGCCCTGACACACATCACCATCAATGAGTTTAACTGACAAACAAACAAATTCTTCCCTTATCACTCCTAAACACTTTTTGCATAATAATTTGGAACGCGGTGTACATGTGCTTTTCCACAAAACACCAGCGGTTCACGTAGTGAATCTTACAGTTCTAACTTGCCAACCGTGGTCTGTATGGAATTGTTCAATAAAGGGCCCAAAATTAAGATAACATAGATGGGAGAGGTCTCTATGAATAGGAATTCCTAAGTATTTGATACCCTGTGAGGGCCAGGCAAAGGGAAAGTTGGACTGGATGGAATCCTATATGGATTTGGGGAGGGAGACATCGAGGGCCTCAGACTTCGCTGCATTGATTTTAAAATTTTACCATGTAACAAAGTGATCTATTTCAGCCATAACAGCATGGATGGATATATGTGATTGAGTGATATATACTAGGACATCATCAGCAAATAGAGAGCACTTGTACTCGGTGCCTCCCACCTCAATCCACCTAATATTGGGGTTATGGCGAATTGATGAGAGCAGGTGCTCCGTCACTAGGATGTATAAGAGAGGGGACAGAGGACATCCCTGCCTTGTCCCATTGGTGATTGTGAAAGGTGATGAAAATGTTCTGACGCACCCCCTGGGCCTTGGGACACCCGGAGCCGGACCCTTTTTGGTGGATGCTGGTGGTTGTAGTCTTCGTGGCGGCGACCCGGTTCCGTGGCTCAGGGCGGTCAAACCAGTGGCGGAACTATTTATGTGGTTTTGATGTTTAAATGTCCGACTACGCCACCCGTGGATTGCGGTCAGAGTGAACCGCCGCTACAGGGCAGACCGCTGAGGCTGGTGTTGTGGGTGCAGCAGAGCGTAGCATAACTCCCCACGGGAGGAGTATAGCCTCAGGGCAGTGTATGCGGAGGATGGGGGTGATGGTGCAGGGCAGCAGCAGTAACGACACGGAGTCAGTGATGCAGTCCAGGGCCTTTACTCACAGTTCTTATTATCCAGACCACGTCTGCAGGTAAAGGCTGCCCACGTCGTACTGTGCTCACCAGGTGAGGGGCTCAGACAACTCCCAGATAACTTTGGAGCACTTCACAGGACCCCCTTTGTGTGTCCTTTGTCTGGCCTTTCTTACCAACACTTCTGTCCGGCTGCCTCGGGCCTCCTCTTGGTAAACTTGGCGCCAGTTTCCCTGACCCTATGTGGTGCCTTCCTAGCGGGTGTAGCGAGGGGCTGCGCCACATAAAATGTCAGAGCCTCCGGTTTCTAGCTGAGGGTCGTTTCCTGCCTCCACTAGTTCGGGGACCAGTCTCCCCCTTTGGCCTGACCCCTCCACGCAGGTGGATTCGGGCGTGCGGTGGCGACTCGCCCGTCCGCACCCCTGGGATCCCTTCATTCCTCGTTCCTGGAGCCTTCTCCGCTCCTCTTCCTTCCTTCTCCCTCTTCCAGGCCTGGGCCTCTGTTACTAGGCCCGCCTCCGGAGCAGAGCTCATGCAGAGCCCCTGCTCCCTGCCACTTCTGCTCAGACTTCTCTGCACTGAACTAAGATGGTGCCCACCTTTTATACTCCCTTCTCAATGCACCCAGGAACTGCTTCCTCCCTGCTCCTGCACTACAGGGTTCCCCTTCCTCAGTGTTCCCTCCCCCCACTCCAGCCAGGGACAGGGACTGTCGTGCCCATCTCAGGGGCATATTGGTCGCCCTGCCCCACGGCAATGTGGTGTAATGCATGCAGGTGTCGGGTCCTGATCCACACTCCATCCTTACCTGAGAGTGAGATATCACACCTCTGGGTGAGGTGCAATACGTCTGTAGCAACCGAGCCCTCAGGGTGCTACAGTTCCATTTATCTTCAGCCTAGGTGACGTATTGCGATACAGGGCCGTGATTTTGGCTATAAAAGGTTCCCCTAGACCCCTACCCCAAGCTTTTTAAGAGAATCATATATGGCGTGCCAGGAGACTCTATGGAATGCTTTCTCAGCATCCAACGAGAGTATCTAATTACAAATTTTTAACTGCATCTAGCCCAGGAAATACTTTGTGCCTAGTAGCAGTGTCTGCTAGTCAGCGGATTATCCCGGCTGTTAAGCAAGCTACACCACCTGTAGTTTAGACACTTAATTTTTTCAAAGGAAATGCTTCGGGACCATGGGATACTCAGTGAAGAGCATCAGGAGGCACCCCAAGGCATAGGGGCTGGGACTGGCAGTAGGATGCCTTGCGGTGGACAGCCGAGCTCGATCCTTATAAAAGCTTTTTAACTGCAGCAGCTTTAGTGGATGCTACTGGAGCTGGAATTACGCGGCTGCTGGCATGAGACTTGCCCTCCAATAGATCCTTGTAAATGGATTTAAAGTGTATTCATTCAAATTAGAGAGACAATTTAAATTAAAAAGCTTAGAGCTGCCTCCACCACAGGGGGGCTCGCTCGACCCACCAGCGGACAGGCACCAGTATTGGGAGAGGGGGGCTGGCCATCAGGGTTCACCGCGGCTCTGGCACAAACCCGGCGACACGGAGGTGGCACGGGCAGGAGCGGACTGGCCGTGTCGGCTTCTCACTTTTTGGATTTTAGAAGGGCATGATATGCCTATATCTGTGTCTCCCCCTCCTTTTACTCCTCCACCTCTTTTATTTTCGCATGACTATATGTACTTGTCACTTTTCCATGTGTTAGTTGTGTCTTTTGAGCAGTTTGTCAGCTTTTGGACACCTTTGAAGGTGTTTTCTATGTGTTTCTATGTGTTTTTGTTTGCCTGCCATTGGTTTTAACGGTGTTCGAAGGTGTTCGACGAACAGTTCGACGAACAGTTCGGCGAACACACGGGTGTTCGACGAACCGAACCGAACTCAAACACTACGGGGGTGGCTCAACACTAGTAAACACATATATCTTTATAAAATCTAGAATGCCAGAAGGGTCTATACATTTGATCAACATGCAGGGGAGAGCTGTCATGACACAGCCAGGAAAATAATGTAGATATCCCATGGCTGCCACCAGTTTGTTATGAACTAACACTCTGCTGCTTCCAATCGTCAGGACAATTACTCAACTGACTGACAAGTGATGGATGAGGCCTTGGTTGTTTGGTGAATTCACAGTAAACTTATAGTATATACACATCCGATTCCTAAGCATGCAATATACTGTATATACCCCAGTACGGTCATTGCCAAACTCCACAATAACAAAAGAAACCAGCTGCCACCCCCAATCATTTATACAGGACGATTGGACACACGTTACAGGTAGAATATGGCTTTAGGGATGGGTTTTATAGAGCAAGAGGAATGAAGCTATTAGATTTTTATATTTAATCAGGACAGTAGGCAGTGTTTATGAAACTATACAAAGATATTGCAAAATATACAAAACAATACAGTATAAGCTATCACATAATATAAAAGGAATAACAAAAGAAAAGTACAAAACCTGTGTAATGGAAATAGAGCAGATTATAGTGGAGTGAAGCACTCCTTTTAGGGGATTGGTTGTCACGCAAGGTGTGGGAAAGACTAAGTGCAACATGAAAGGAAGAGGGGGAGTAAGCCCAAACACTAGGGAAAGAGGGAGAGGAGACCTCTAGGCAGATCTAATATCACCCTGCCTACCCTACCATCCCTATCACCAAGCAGGAACCTAAGCCCTGGATGTCCCTAGAGCTTGGTCCTGGATAGGGAAGGGGAAGGGTGAGCACTGGTCAGGCATCATTACAAACTAAATACAACAAGGTAGACAAACAAAGAAGATCAACTTAGCTTGAGCAGACACCAGAGAAGAAAAGCCAACTGTCCTCCAAGGGCACCAGAGAAGAAGCTAGCCGACTGCTAGAGCTCCAAGCCTGCACAAAGGTACATAGAATTATCACCGGCGATTCCCTGGAGCAAACTGGCAAGGGTGTGTCAATCAGCAGGAGAGAGGTCGCTGCTGGGTCCTGAAGGAAGAAAGATTAAGAAGGCTTCTGTAATGCCAAGCGAAATGACCTTCTACAGACAGATCCAGAGAGACTGTCTATTACACCTGACACAACCGTGACATTGGTACAGTACCATATCAAGCTGTGTTTTCCAGGACTGACAATGAAAAAAACTCAAACGCTGATATTTTTAGTTAAAAACCATGCCCACATATCTTTCCTCAGTGAGCTCATATGGGGGCTAGTCATGGGATGTGGCTAGGGTCTCAAAAATTAAGAGATTCCTAAGTTTCAGGATATCTTCATCCCTGGAGGTCTCAGGCGGGAGATATTAATGCCATAGTTCCTATCATGATTTTACCTTTCCCTAGATGGGAAACGTGGCATATATATGGTCATCCATCTGTCAGATTATATTTTGGGACTGATGCGGCAACCGCCCAGCGATGTAAGTCAATGCGTTACATTTGCCACTTCGTCATTATGACAGAAATATGCCTGCCATAACTGTAGAACCCTTGCTGTTTACAAAAAAAGCAATATTCATAACTGGAATACAGGCAGAGAGCAGTCTGTTTACAGTTCTCTGTACATTGGGAGGCAAGGGCCATAAGGCATCTCCGCAGTCAATAAATCTGTCACCTCCCACAATCTTCTACAAACTGTGCCTGGAATTCGTGTCTGTGATCCATCAGATAGTAACATAGTAAAATAGGAACATAGTTTTTAAGGTTGAAGGAAGACTAAGTCCATCTAGTTCAACCCATAGCCTAATATGTTCACCCAGAAGAAGGCAAAAAAAAACATGTGGCAAACACTAAGCTCCACATTGAGGAAAAAAATTCCTTCCTGACTCCATACGGCAATCAGACTAGTTTCCTGGATCAATGCCCTATCAAGGAATCTAGTATATATAACCTGTAATATTATACTTTTCAAGAAAGGCATCCATGCCCTTCTTAAATTTTAGTAGTGAATCACTCATTGCAACAACATGCGTCAGAGAGTTTCATAGTCTCACTGCTCTTACAGTAAAGAATCCGGGTCTGTGATTATGATTAAACCTTCTTTCCTCCAGACGTAGAAGATACCCCCTTGTCCCCTTCTCAGGCCTCAGAGTAAAAAGATCAGTAGAAAGGTCTTTGTACTGTCCCCTCATATATTTGTACATAGTAATAAAATCACCCCTAAGCCTTCGTTTTTCCGAACTAAATAACCCAAAGTATAATAACCTGTCTTGGTATTGCAGACCCCCCAGTCCTCTAATAACCTTGGTCGCGCTTCTCTGCTTCCGCTCTAGTTCAGCTATGTCTTTCTTATACACCGGAGACCAAAACTGTGCACAGTATTCTAAGTGTGGTCGCACTAGTGACTTGTATAGAGGTAAAATTATGTTCTCCTCATGAGCATCTATGCTTCTTTTAATGCATCCCATTATTTTATTTGCCTTTGCAGCAGCTTCCTGACACTGGCCACCAAACGTGAGCTTGTCGTCCACCAATACTTTTTCAGTGACAGTTTTGCCCAATGTTTTACAATTAAGCATATAATTATACATTTTATTTCCTCGGCCCAAGTGCATTACCTTACATTTATCCCCATTAAAGCTCATTTGCAATTTATCAGCCCAAGCTTCTAGTTTACATAGATCCTCCTGTAATATAAAATTGTCATCCTCTGTATTGATTACCCTGCAGAGTTTAGTGTCATGTGCAAATATTGAAATATTACTCTGTATGCCCCCTACAAGGTCATTAATAAATATGTTAAAAAGTAGCAGGCCCGATACTGACCCCTGTGGTACCCCACTGTTAACTGAGACCCAGTCTGAGTGTTTTCCATTAATAACCACCCTTTGTTTCCTATCACTGAGCCAATTCTTAACCCACATACATATATTTTCCCCTAACCCCATTGTTCTCATTTTATGTATCAACCTTTTGTGTGGAACGGTATCAAAAGCTTTTGAAAACTCCATATGCACAACATCCACTGCATTTCCTTGGTCCAGTCTGGAACTTACATCTTCATAAAAGCTGATCAGATTAGTTTGACAGGAACGGTCCCCCATGTTGATATTGGGTCATGAGGTTATTCTTCTTCAGATACTCTAGTATAGCATCTCTTAGGAAACCCTCCAGGATTTTACCCACAGTAGAGGTTAAGCTTACTGGCCTATAATTTCCAAGTTGGGTTTTTGTTCCCTTTTTGAATATTGGCACCACATTTGCTATACACCAGTCCTGTGGTACAGACCCTGTTATTATGGAATCTTTAAAGATTAAAAATAATGGTCTATCTATGACATTACTTAATTCCTGCAGTACTCACGGGTGTATCCCATCAGTGCCGGGGATTTGTCAATTTCAGTGATTTTTAGACGCCGCTGTACTTCCTGCTGGGTTAAGCAAGTGACATTTAATGGAGAATTTTTGTTATCACTGATCATGTTTTCTGTCATGCGGTTTTCTTGTGTAAATACTGTTGAAAAAAAATCATTTAGCATATTGGCTTTTTCCTCATCCTCATCCACCATTTCACCCAGACTATTTTTAAGGGGGCCAACACTATCATTTTTTAGTTTCTTACTGCTTATGTAGTTAAAGAATATTTTGGGATTATTTTTACTTTCTCTGGCAATGAGTCTCTGTCTTTATCTTTGCTGCCTTGATTTGTTTTTTACAGAATTTATTTCATTTTCTGTATTTATTTAATGCCTCTGCCACCACCTACTTGCTTTAGTTCTCTAAATGCTTTCTTTTTGTCACTTATTGCGCCCCTTACAGCTCTATTTAGCCATAGTGGTTTCCTCCTATTTCTAGCATGTTCATTCCCATAGGGTATATATTGTGCACAGGTCCTATTCAGGATGCTAATAAATGTCTCCCATTTGCTTTGTGTAGTTTTATGTCTCAGGATAGCGTCCCAGTTTATTGCACTAAGATCATCTCTCAACCGTTGGAAATTTGCCTTCCTGAAGTTTAGTGTCCTTGTGACCCCTCTACTACACATGTTATTAAAGGATACATGAAAACTTATTATTTTGTGATCACTATTACCCAACTGACCCCCAACTCGTATATTTGATATGCGGTCTGGCCTGTTGGTTAATATTAGGTCTAGCAGTGCCCCCCTTCTTGTTGGGTCCTGAACCAGTTGTGAATGTTGTCATAGTTGTCATAGTTGTCAAAAATCTATTACCTTTGCTGGAACTACAGGTTTCTGTTCCCCAATGTATTTCAGGGTAGTTGAAGTACCCCATAATAATGACTTCTCCTTGAGTCGCTGCTTCATCTATTTGCTTTATGAGGATATTCTCTTCTGCTTCTATTATTTTTGGAGACTTATAACAAACCCCTATCAGTAATTTATTATTTTTTCCCCCTCCCTTTATCTCCACCCACAGGGACTCTACATTTTCATTAGATTCATATATATTCTCACGCAAGATGGGTTTTAAGGATGATTTTACATATAAACACACCCCCCCCTTCGCATGTTTGTACGGTCATCTCTGAACAGACTATAGCCCTGTAAATTAACTGCCCAGTCATGGCTATCGTCCAGCCACGTCTCAGATATCCCCACCATGTCATAATTATTTTCCAACAAAATTAATTCTAATTCCTCCATTTTGTTGGTGAGGCTTTTGGCATTAGTGTACATGCATTTCATGTATCTCTCTGTACCTCTACTCCTTCTTACTATATTGACTTTTCTAACCCCACACCCAATTTCTTTATTTGTGCCCAGATCACTATCTGCACTATCTTCCCCACCTATAAAATGAATACCCTCCCCGAATCGCTAGTTTAAACACTCCTCCAACCTTCTAGCCATTTTCTCCCCCAGCACAGTTGCACCCTCCCCATTGAGGTGCAGCCCGTCCCTAGTGTAGAACCTGTAGCCAACTGAGAAGACGGTCCAGTTCTCCATGAACCCAAACCCCTCCTTCCTACACCAATTCCTGAGCCACATATTTATCTCCCTAATCTCCCGTTGCCTCTCTGGCGTGGCACATGGTACAGACAATATTTCAGAGAATAGCACCTTGGAGGTCCTTGCGTTAAGCTTGCAGCTTAATTCTTTGAAATCATCTTTAAGGACCTTCCACCTACCTCTAACTTTGTCATTTGTGCCAATGTGCACCATGACTGCTGGGTCCTCACCAGCCCCTCCCAGTAATCTGTCAACCCGATCAGGGATGTGCCGGACTCGAGCGCCAGGTAAGCAGCACACTGTTCGACTATCTCTGTCTTTGTGACAGATTGCCCTATCTGTTCCCCTAATAATTGAGTCCCCAAATAATTGAGTCCCCCACTACCAGCACCTGCCTGGCCTGCCCTGCTCTCCTTTTTCCTGATGCCTGGTGACCTAGATGTCTTCATGATGACATCTCCTATTTTCCCCATTACTGGAACTGACACTCCTCCTCAGAGGACATGCCTTGCTGCAGCAGTGCTACCCCTGTACTGACACCCCCCTCATCTGCTAACTTTGCAAACTTATTGGGGTATGCCAGACTAGCCTCCCTGGCACTCTTCCCTCTACCCCCCTTCTAACTGTCACCCAGCTAGCTGCCTCACTGTCCTTCAGCTCCCTACTACCACCCTCCCCCACATCTACCCCAATGAGCAGATAAGCAGTGAGCTTTAATTACCTGTTTGCAGCAGGGGGGGTCATGTGGAGTTGTAGTCATATGGAGTTTAATATAGTGCTAGCTTTTGTTTCCTTCAATTCATGATGAAGCCATGCTTCAGTGATCACTATGAGAATTATGAGATGGTTTTATAGAGTTTACAATTACATCTATAACAGCATCTCAGATCTAAATTTTGCTAAGTACCAGATAGCATCCTCTCCCATCCTCCATTTAATTTTAAGAAATGCCTTCTCCCAACCCCTAATTTATTATGATGCTATCAGGGACGTACTATGTAATGAATGTTAGGGGAGAGGACACAGGATAGGTGTGGCGCCCCTGAGGGTTCGACCGCCACAGGGATGCTGCACTTCTCTAATGGAGTGTAGTGTTCCTCCTCTGAGGTAAGAACAGTGCGATGGTCAGGACCCTTCCTTCACATCCAACACCACACTTCTCCCACCAGAGGGGGCTAGAATGCACTAGGTGCTGCCCTCCTGGTTACCGGGAGACTGGGGAACCAAGAGCTAGGGGAACCATTTAGTGGGTGAGGGTGGAGGAATCACATTTTAGTGACACTTAATAATTCATATTTAATAAACAGCCATCTTGGTCTTTGGTCTTTTGTCCCTTGGTCCTTTTGATGTAATGTGATGGATCTTTGACTGAACTACTGTGATCTCCTACCCTGGAAGCGGATCCTGAGTGGGCCTGCAACGGATGGAGACACAGCCCTCGTACCTTGGCCTTGGGTCGAGGGGCAGGATGCAGATAATGTATGTCTCAGCCCGGTCAAGGACCATGACCAAGAAGGCCCGGAGCTTAAGAGTGTAGCTCCATAGCAATTGGATCCCAGGGAGGATGCAGACAGAGCGGTAGATGCCACCTGTCCTCGCCCACCTGATATATTCAGAGGGAGTCCGACTGCAAGAGGGGTACTGGCCCCCGACACCCGACCTTGCTACTCCACGTCCTGGTCGGGAAAGCCCGGTAGGCCCTGAGGATCCCACCGGGTAACGGAAAGAGCAGAGCTGCCACCCGTGCCTTGTTTCTGAGAGGAGCTCAGAGGGAGACCCGGCCTATCCACACACACGCAGACAGGAAAGGACCCGGTCTGAAGTCTAGGAACACTCTGGTGCAGGGTCCTGATCTAACGCTGGACTTATTCGGAGGTTGTCGGACCCCCGTCTGTGGTGACCGCAGAACTCCGCGAGGAGCAGGGAGTCGCCTTCCTTCTGCCATCTCTTATGTGAGTAAAGCCTTGGAAGTTCACCCCTATGGCCTCCGGACTCTTTATTTGGCGCTACACCGCACGACACAGACTTTCTAGACTACTAACCCCTCCGTCCTGTCTCGCTGCCCTGAGTCCCTGCTCCGCCTGTGGGGAGTAGTAACATCGTCGGCTGCCCTAACACCAGGCCTCAGCGGACTGCGGCAGCGCTGGTGGCCTTCACCAGGTGCCACAGGAGGCGTAGTCATAATCAGCTACTCAACCCGGATAAGCCCATACCATCATCCTTTTTAAATTGTGACGGCCCTGAGCACGGAGCGGGTCCAGGCCATGGCTGCACCCCATCTCTCCATCACAGGACCCGACTCCGAGTCCCCCATCTCCCAGGGTAAATAAAAGGGCTTCCGAGAAGAGGCGTCACACAGGGACTAAGGCTATGTGCACACATTCAGGATTTGTAGCAGCAAATTATGCTGCAAATCCTGATGTGTTGGCAGGAAAAAGTTGCATAAAATACTTGTTTCTTCCATTTTTTTTACACGTGTTTTTGTTGCCATGCAAGAATTGATATTATACAGATTTTAATGTGCTGCAAATCTTCAAGGAAAAAATAAGCAACGTGTGCATTAGAACTCAGAAATCTCATTAATTTTGCTTGTACTGTAAAATGCTACATATTTTTCACAAGAAATCTTTGCAGTAAAAAGAGCAACAAAAATGTCACTTGAGCACATAGTTTTCAACTGAATTGGGGAAAAGAGTCACAGAAACTGATTGTGTCCGACTACTCATGGACAAGCCGTGAGGCAGGAAAATCAAACTTACTGGAGTCAGATACCAAAAGAGCATTAGACTAAGGGGAAAGACAAAGGTTTAGTCAAGTCACTGTCCGAGGTCAGAATACGAGGATGATAATAGATCAAATCAAAGGGGCTAGGTAAACGGATAGTCAGAGTGAGGTCCAGGCAGCAATAGATCAACAACAGAGCACTGAAATAAAAGGCAAACATGTAACACCAAGCAAATGCTATGAATGGCAGAAATCTAATCTAGGACTCACAGCTTAACTAAAGCCCCCGTCTCACATAGCGAGATCGCTGCTGTGTCACGGTTTTGGTGACGCAATAGCGACCTCACAAGCGATGTCGCTATGTGTGACACTTTGCAGCGATCAGGCCCCTGCTGTGAGGTCGCTGATCGCTGCAGAATGTCCTGGACCTTTTTTTGGTCGTTGCCCTCCCGCTGGTCAGCACACATCGCTGTGTGTGACCAGTGGGAGCAGCGATCAGGCTGGTAACCATGATAAACATTGGGTTACTAGGGGCACACGCGCACCTAGTAACCCGTTGTTTATCATGGTTATGAGCCTGCTAAAGCGAGCGGTAACCTCCCGCTCACGTAGCAGAGTGGTAACCATGATAAACAGCGGGTTACTAGGTGCGCGTGTGCCCCTAGTAACCCGATGTTTATCATGGTTACCAGCCTGCTCCTGCTTCAGCAGGCTCGTATCCAGGAGCAGGACATCGTGGAAAGATTCTTTCCACGATGTCGCTGCTCCCCTGATCGTTGGTGAGCCTGACTGTTTGACAGCTCACCAGTGACCACATAGCGATGCAGCAACGATCCCTGACAGGTCGTATCGTTGTCGGGATCATTGCAGCGTCGCTAAGTGTGACGGGGCCTTAAGTAACTGGATAATCACTTAGATCAGGGAACATCTGAAGGAAGCTCAGCATCTTCTAGTCTCAGATTTTATGACTGACCTGTCTATCAAAATACCAACAGCTCAGCACACCCCTGAACTAGATTGGAAAGCTGCGCTGTCACTCACCAAATTGACAGCTCAGCACGACTCTGATTCCATTGGACAGCAAAAGTGTCACTCACTGTCTCCAAGACACACTAAGCGGAGAAATCTTGACAGATTGATTTATATTTATTGGGCGGCGGAGATTTTAGTTAATGGGGGAAACAGCTCTGGGTAATCAGTTTATATTTTGAATGGTGCATGGCTCATTGAATATTAATGGTCAGGTATTTATTTATAGTCAAGGACCCAGTGCGGGGGATTTTTTATTAAAGAGACAAACGTATGTATAAAATATATGTGACCTTGTTATTTTCAGGGCTGTGGTGATCAGTGTTACAAGACGAGTCGTGGTTGGGAGACGTCAACATGAAGGTTTGACCAGATTGAGAAGAAACAACAGAACACTAATAAGATGAGAATTCAGTGGTCACTGGATATAGAAAATTATTCTTCATATTGTATGACCTGTAGTAATATGGTTGTTTTTAAAACAACCTTCCTTATGCCACATTCTCACATTGAAATGTCAATGTGATGCCAGATTTTTTTTATCACACGGCACACAGACTCATAGAGTTTTAGAGATTTATTCACATCTCTGAAAATCACGAATCCAAGAATGAGATCTGTGAGATGCAAAATAGACAAATGTACAGTGACAAAAACGCAGAAAAAAATGCATCAAAAATACAGCAAAAACTTAGGAAAACCTTTTGAAGGAGCTTCTTTACTGCCAAGAAAGCAGGTTTTGCCTGGGGAAAAAAATTCATTAAAAACACAATTTGTGAACATACCCTTACTGAAAGTGCAGCTACTGGGAGAAAATTAACTTAATTCCTCCCAGGAGCTGTCAGTTTTCAGACATGGAGGCATATAGTCTGAGCAGTGGCTTAACCCCTTTCTGACGTGATCAGTAAGGCTGGGTGCCCACGTAGCGTTTTTCAAGCGTATATGCTGTGGAATTTCCGCAGCGTAAACGCTTGATAAACGCTAGGTAATCCGCTCCCCATGGTCCCCAAGGGGATTCCGCAAGTTCTATGCACATGCTGCGGAATTTTCCGCAGCGTTTAAGCTGCGCTCAAAAATCTGCAGCATGTCCATTAATTTTGCGTTTCCGCAAGCGGAATTGTCTTTGTGCAATGCATTAAAAAACGCAAGGCAATTCCGCATGTGGAAAACGCGCGATAAGCGCGCGAAAAACGCGCAATAAACGCGTGCGGAATTCCGCATGCGTTTTTCCGGGAGAGGACTTGCAGAAATGAAGCAGAAATTTTCTGCTTCATTTCTGCAACGTGGGCACATAGCCTAATGGTACGTCTCACCACCCTGGACCTATTGGACCAGGTATGTACTATTACGCATCACGCCATCGTGCCCGCACACAAGCTGTGCGGGGCTATTGCTTCCGGGTATCAGCTGATTCTCACAACTGACACCCGATGCTATGTGCCAGGAGCGGTGCCGGACTGCTCCCGGCACAGTAACCTCTGAAATGCTGCAATTGAAGTTGATCGCAGCATTCTGAGAGCAAGGGGAGGTAAGTGACAATATTTACCTCCTCTCCGGCGTCCCGTGCTGTCTGTGCAGGTAGTTACCATGGTGACCCGATGCCGTCATGAAGACATCCTGGTCACCAGGCATCAGGAAGTTACTTTGATCATCTGCCGTGCACGATCAAAGTAACTTCTGCTTGCAGACTGAGAGCCTATATAGCATAGAACTGCTGCTGCATCTCTATGCTATACAAGTCCAATAGTGGAACAAAGTGTAAAAGTGAAAAAAGTGACAGAAAGTGGATTATTTTTGGGATTATTTTTTAAAATAATAAAAAAAAAATAATCCCCAAAAAATAAAAATATACTGTACCCATAAATAAATATTATGAAAAAAAAACAACAACAATATAAGTACACATATTCGGTATCACCACATCCGGAACGACCTGACCTATAAAACTGTCCCATAAGTTAATTCCTTTAGTGAACACGGTAAAAAAAAACAAAAAAACGATGCTTTATCATCATACCGCTAAAGAAAAAATGGAATAAAACGCTATCAAAAAGACAAATATAAATAAAAATGGTGCCACTGAAAACGTTATCTTGTCCCGCAAAAAGCAAGCTGCCGAAAAAAAATAAAATTAAATGGCTCTCAGAATAAAGCTATACAAAAAAAAATCTTTTTTTCTATAATATAGTTTTTACTGTGTAAACATGCCAAAACATAAAAAACAATATGGTACCGCTGTAAACGTATTGACCCGAAGAATAAAGCTGTATTATCAATTTCACCACACGCTGAACGGCATAAAAAAACAAATAAAAAACAATTCATGAATTGTTGGTTTTTTGTTTATTCTGTCTCACAAAAATCAGAATTGAAAGTGATCAAAAAATGTCATGTGCCCGAAAATAGTACCAATGAAAATGTCAACTTGTCCCGCAAAAATCAAGCCATCACATAACTCTGTCGGACGAAATATGGAAAAATTATAGCTCTCAATAACTAGTCTTTGGAAAAAAAAGGGCTTTTTAGTGTGTGACAGCTGTCAATCATAAAAACCAGATATGAATCTGGTATCGCTGTAATCGCACCGACCCAAAGAATAAAGTTGTCTAATCATTTATACCACACGAGGAAAGTGATAAAAAATAAACTCTAGGGTTAGGGTTGTGTTAGGGTTAGGGTTGTGTTAGGGTTTGGAGTGTGCTAGGGTTAGGGTTATGCTTGTGTTGGGGTTGGGATTTTTTCAAAAGTAAAGAAAAAAAAGATGATGATGATATGGCGACTAGTGGTGAGCGCAAGTGCTCGCTATTTGAGTTTGCATCAGGTGCTCGGGTATGCACCGAGAACGCGGGTGCTCGAGTGACATGCTCGAATCACCGCCCCATATGTTTTACGGCTGTTTTACAGCCAAAAAAACTATGCGGGGATTGCCTGCCATGCACCCGCATGTTTTTTTTGGGGGTGTCTAATAACCGTTAAACATGCGGGGCGGTGACTAGAGCATCCGCGATACATGATGCATACCCGAGTACCTGATGCAAAATCAAGTAGCAAGCACTTGCACTCAAGACTAATGACAACTTATTCAATAGGATGACCTAATGTTATCAAATTCTGTGTCGTACCTCTGGGTTCAAAATGTTCACTATATCCCTTGATAAAATCCTTGAGGGGTCTAGTTTCCAAAATGGGGTCAGTTGTGGTTGTTTTTCACTGTTTAGGCGCATCAGGGGCTCTTCAAAAGCGACCGTCCACTAATTATTCAAGAAAATTCTACATTCAAAAAGTCAAAAGCACTCCTTCCGAACCCTTACGTGTGCCCAAACAGTGGTTTTCTCCCACATATGAGGTATCGGCTTACTCAAGAGAAATTCCACAAGAAATTACATATTGCAATTTCTCCTGTTACCTGCAAGGTGGCTAATGGTCGCATAGTCGATGGGATGTATGTGTCACAGAGATGGCTGTTCTTTGTGATGTAACCCAGAGTGTTTCTCTAGTGCACGGAAGCACTAAGAGGATCATTTGGCGCACCTAGGACCCGGTTATGGGTAGCTAGGAGAGTTAGGCGGGTCCAGCTACCCAAATACCTCACTCCTGGGTGTGGTTAACAGCCTTTAAAATGGTTGCCAGGATACTGGACACTACCCTGCCTGTGTGCCACACAGGCCTGGCTGAGCAGAGACCTGCTAAGGACGCTTTACTTTGTTTGCCTGAACCAAAGGCTGTTTGTTTTTCCTTTTGGCTTCTCAGTTTATGAAGCAATAAACCGACATGAACTTTTAAACAAACAAGCTTCCTGTTTTCCACCTGTCGCACCCAAATGAGTAAAACCCCTACAATTGGTGTTAGACGTGCGGGCAGTGTTCCCAGCAGATACATGTGACAGCTACAAGTGGGACTGCACATCTTGGGTAAAGTCTGCAACAAGCCAGCAAGCATCGCCAGACAAAATGGAGGATCTGCTGAAACACCTGGTCCAGTCACAGCAGCACCAGCAGAGACAAACAGGCTGTTGTTACAGCAGATCCAGCAGCACCAGCAGGAGCAGTGGCAGCAGATGCAGCTTCTGGCAACTGCCATCCAGGGCAGGATGAGCCCCCCAACCCCAGGTCCAGCTGATGACTCCCACGTCTGGAAGGCAGTAAGACGGGCCTTGCAGAAGATGATCTCTAGTGATGATGTGGAAGCTTTTCTAACTGTATTTGAAAGGGTTGCTGGGAGGGAGAAACTTCTGCCAAAGCAGTGGACAGAGGTGCTGGCACTATAACTGACGGTAGAGCCACAAAAAGCATACTATGATCTAGCTTTGCAGGATGCTAAGGAGTATGGCAAGCTAAAGACCAAGATTATGGCACGCTTGGGGGTGACGATGTCTGTTAGGGCCCAGCGGGTCCATCGCTGAGCGTATCACTGGGACAAACCCCCTCACTCCCAAATGTTTGACCTTTTGCACCTGGTCCAGAAGTGGCTGCAGCCAGAGTCCTCTACGCCTGCGCAGATGGTAGAGCAGGTAGTAATGGACCGATTTGTGCACTCCTTGCCGAGGCTAATACAGATTTGGGTAGCCCAGGGTGATCCCCAGAATGCCGATGAACTGGTCAGATTGGTTGGAAGATACCAGGGGGTTGAGGGTTATTTGGGAAGGCAGCACACTCCATACTAGGGGTCCCAACAAGGGGTGGAGACCCAAAGGGGGGGGCATCCAAGACAGGCGCCCGTTGTCCCCTGACCCCTGAGAAGATGTACTGCTGCATGGGACGCCGCTGTTCATATTATGTGTATCCGGCCTGTGGTATGAGCTGTCCTCCCAGCAAGGAGCCACAAGTGTGTCCCATGAAGGTGAACGGGCGGCTGGTAACAGCACTGCTAGACTCCGGAAGTCTGGTGACCCTTGTGAGGGCAACCCTTCCTCTTCAACTGATTTTGGGGGGAAAAATTTGACATATGGTGCATTCATGGTGATGCTAAGAACTACCCAATGGCCAGAGTGGACATTGAAACAGCCCACGGTACTGAGTCCCATGAGGTCCCGTGTCATTCAGGACTTGTTGTACCCTATTATTATAGGTTGGGACTTTTGTTTATTTTGGGATTTGTGGGGGAATGATTCCGGGTTCACTGGCTCTGATAGAAAACCAGTTAACTCTGTTGAGGTATCACCACACCCAGAGTCAGACAGGTTTCTCTTTTGTGTCCTTGTGGGGGATGAGGAAGTAGGGTCCCCTGAGTCTGACATTCCAGAGTTAGGGGTGACCAGCCAGAATTTTGGGTCTGCCCAACATAGGGACCTAACTCTGAAGGTCATAAGTGTCAATAAGTGTCATAAGGTCATAAAGTCATAAATGGGGTTGCACAGGAGCCGAGGGCTGACACAAGGTTTCCCTATTTTATAATAAGTGAGGAATTGTTGTACCGGGACACAAAAGTGAGGGAGGAGGTGATGGAACAGTTAATAGTGCCTGGTCCCTAAAGATGTAAGGTGTTGGACATGGCCCATTCATATATCTTGGGGGGACATCTAGGGGTGGAAAAAACGTAGGAACTATGAAAGTATTGCAGGTCCTGCCCTATGTGTCAGTTAACCATTCCCCCACCTCTCACTTTCAAAGCCATTGCCCATTATTGAAGTGCCGTTCGAGAGAATTGCCATGGACTTGGTCGGTCCCCTGGTTAAATCTGCTTGTGGGCATCAATATATATTGGTCATCCTGGACTATGCCACATGCTATTCTGAAGCAATTCTCCTGAGAAACTCCTCCGCAAAGAGTATAGCCAACGAATTGGTCCATGTTTTTTTCCCGGACAGGTGTACCAAAGCAGATTCTGACTGACCAGGGAACATTTTATGAGTAAGGTTATGAGATATTTATGCAAGGTCCTGCAAATCTCTAAACTGAGAACTTCAGTGTACCTGTCATGGGTGCTTCAGAAGTGACAGACAGTCGCCCTACAGATGGTTGCAGGAGATCTCTTCGTTTAGCATTACAGACACCTTCATTTAAGCTGTCTCTCTAGAACCCAGTGGCTACCTTCCTCTTGCTAATTAACACCCTGGCCTGGGTGTATAAATACCTGCTGTTTGCTAGAGGGAGGTGCTGGTGATACTCATATGACCCCTTGTGAAGGCTTGGAGCAAGTGCAGTACTTCTTCCTCTCTGCTGCTATGAGGACGTGTGCTTATCTCTCTGAAGTCGACTAAAGCTAAGCTACCTTTCCTTGTTTTTTCCCCCTTGCTGTCTTTAGTTGTCAGTGGGGATTGACTAGCGCTCATCCCCTCCCTTCCCTAGCCAGGGCCAAACGCCAGGGAAAGACAGGGTAAGGTTCCTGTGCGCCGATTGGTGCAGAACAAATATAGGGACATTTAGAGGAGACAGGGTGATATAAGGTCAGCCTAGGAGGTCTCCACTACCCCCTTTCCCTAGAGTCTGGGCCCCCTTTTCCCCCTTCCCTTTGTGTTGAACTTAGTCTTTCCTACACCTTGTGTTACATTATCACCGGCGGTGCACATTTTGAAAAGAAAAAAAAAACTGACACTTTGGGGTTTTTTTGTGTGTGTTTTTGGAGGTGAATGTCTCTGGAGGTGAATGACCTCCGCTGTGAGGTTCAGCAACAGCATCAGCAGCTACAGGTCACTAATGTGGGGCTTTCTGCAGGTAGGCCTGTGCATGAACCCACGGTTGCCCTCCCGGACAGGTTTTCAGGAGGTAGGGACAAGTTGTTTGTATTCAAGGAGGCATGCAAACTATATTTTAAACATCGTCCTTACTCCTCTGGAAATGAGGAGCGACGGGTTGGAATTGTGTTCTCTCTACTGCAGGGAGATCCGCAGTCGTGGGTGTTTTCTTTACCATAGGATTCGTTTTTTTCTTCAGTCTGTGGAGGTTTTTTGTTGGGGCTCCGACCCTCATCTATGTTAACCCTGACAGAGTCGCCTTGGCTGAGTCTAGGCTATGTTGACTTCAGCAGGGGAATCGGTCAGTGGAGACATACAGTTCTGAATTCCATCGATGGGCAACGGATTCTAAATGGAATGACTCAGCCCTTAGAAGATAATTTTGTGAGGGTCTTACTGAAAGGTTGAAAGATGCCTTTGCAGTATATAAAACTCCTCAGTCCTTGGAGGCTGCCATGTCATTGGCCATACGTCTTGATAGATGCCTTCGGGATAGATGGGTGAGACCACCTTCTCCGGGGCCTTCTTGTTGGGGTTATGTACTTCTGCCAGGTGAGTGGTCTGGAGGTGAACTAGTGCAGGGGGAGGTGCAGGAACCCATGCAGTGTTAGGGGGGCCTTTACATCATACATTTTCCAGGTGATTCACAAGAAAAAAGGTGTCTTTTTTTTGCAAGAAAAAGGGAGTCAGCATGGTTGATGCTGAGTTTGTGAAAACTCATGGTCCTGCTTGCTGTACTGTAGCTAAACCTATTTCCATCTTCGCCATTGACTCGGTGCCAGTTGCACAGAAAGCATTTACTCATATTATACAGAATGTAAAACTCAGGGTGGGGTCGGTTCATTGTGAAATAATCCCTTGCTATGTCCTGGACAGTCTTCCCACCCCAATTGTTTTGGGTTTCCCCTGGCTGGTGAAACATAATCCATTGGTGGATTGGCAAGCCATGGAGATCATTAAATTACTGACATGAGAACTGTTTAGATATTTCCCTTGCTACTGTCTCTACGGAAATATTACCTGCTTTTCAGTCTGGTTTTGAGGACGTTTTTTTCTGAGAGTGGGTGCCAGGAATTGCCTCCTCATCGTGCATATGACTGTCCTATTAACCTGAACCCCGGAGCTAAACTACCGAAGTCCAGACTGTATAATCTTTCTGGCCCTGAGATACAAGCCATGAAGGATTTCATTGCGGAAAGTCTGGAGAAGGGACACATTAGGCCCTCATCTTCACCTGTGGTGACAGGATTCTTCTTTGTGAAGAAAAAAGATGGTGGTCCACATCTCTGTTTAGATTTCCGGGAATTAAATCAAATTACCATACAAGATCCATACCCTCAGCCTCTGATTCCTGATTTGTTCATCCAGGTTGTAGGAGCTAAAGTATTCTCCAAGTTTGGTTTAAGGGAAGCCTAAAATCTGGTTGGAATCAGAGAAGGGGATGAATGGAAAACAGCATTCAATACTCCTGAAGGGCATTTTGAGAGTCTGTTATGCCTTTCGGTTTGAACAACGCACATGCAGTGTTCCAGCATTTCATTAATTATATTTTCCATCATATGGTGGGGAGGTTTGTGGTGGTCTATCTGGACTATATTTTGGTTTACTCAACTGATTTTGAGACTCATCAGGGGCATATTAAACAGATGCTCCAGATATTAAGGGATAACAAACTCTATGCCAAACTGGAAAAGTGTGTTTCGCCGTTCAGGAGGT
Organism: Phyllobates terribilis; assembly: GCF_046119375.1. NCBI lineage: Eukaryota > Metazoa > Chordata > Amphibia > Anura > Dendrobatidae > Phyllobates > Phyllobates terribilis. The sequence continues at coordinate 643,952,272 of NW_027362762.1, forward strand.
GCAGTCTGTGGGGTACTTGTTGTCATGTTTGGGTTTTCGGATGGATCCGGAGAAGATCCGTGCAGTCCTTGATTGGGACCGTCCCAAGAACCTGAACGCTGTACATCGTTTTCTGGGCTTTACTAATTTTTACCGGAAATTCATCCAAAATGACTCAGTAATTGTGAAACCCTTAACTGACATGACTAAGAAGGGGTCTGATTTTTCCAAATGGTCTGAGGCCTCCCTCCAGGCTTTTTCTTTCTTAAAGAATTATTTTGCCACTGCACTATACTCAGTCAACCCGATGTTTCCCCGCCCTTTGTTGTGGAAGTTGATGCGTCGGATGTGGGGATTGGGTCTGTGTTGTCTCAGGGTCCGTCCCCTGGTAAATGGTGTCCATGCGCCTTCTTTTCTAAAAAATTGTCTTCGACTGAGAGAAATTATGACGTGGGCAATAGGGAACTCTTGGAGATCAGATTGGCGTTAGAAGAATGACAATATTGGTTGGAGAGGGCTGTCCATCCTATTACTGTTATTACGGACCATAAGAACCTGTCATGTCTCCAGTCAGCTAAACGTCTCAGCCCCAGGCAAGCCAGATGGTCCCTGTTTTTTGCTAGGTTCAATTTTGTTGTCACTTTTTGTCCAGGGGTCAAAAATGTCAAGGCTGGTGCTTTATCCCGGAGCTTTCCTGGTGGCGGTGACCATGAGAACCCTGCCCCGATACTACAGAAGGGGGTAGTCATTTCGGCATTATATCCTGAACTGGAGGGTGAGGTGTTGGAGGCTCAGGGGGATGCCCCTGCCTCCTGCCCTCCAGGAAGGTTATTTGTACCATCCAATCTGCGCCATAAGGTTATTAAAGAGCATCATAACTCTGTGCTTGCTGGTCATCCAGGTGATATAGCAACTGCGCACCTCCTCTATCATTAATTGGCCGGGGTTGCATCAGGATTTGATTGAACATGTAGCTGTTTGTAGTATTTGCGCGCGTTCTAAGGTTTCACATACCCGTCTGTCTGGTACTCTTCTTCCGCTACCTATCCCTAGTAGGCCATGGACACACATGTCCATGGATTTTATTACTGACCTACCGGGTTCTGCAGGCAAAATGGTGGTTTTGGTGGTTGTAGATAGGTTCAGTAAAATGGTTCACTTCGTTGCATTACCTGCACTTCCAAATGCCAAGACACTTGCTCAGGTGTTCGTAAATGAGATTATGAAGCTTCATGGGGTTCCCTCAGCTGTGGTGTCAGATAGGGGCACCCAATTTGTTTCCAAGTTCTGGAAGGCATTCTGTTCTTCACTGGGGGTGCAGCTGTCCTTTTCCTCTGCCTTCCACCCTCAGTCGAATGGACAGACCGAGCGTGTCAATCAGAATTTGGAGACCTGCCTCAGGTGTTTCGTCTCTGAAAATCAGGAGGATTGGGCATCCTACTTACCTCTGGCAGCATTTGACATTAATAATCATCGACAAGAATGCACGGGCAGGTCACCGTTTTTCGGTGCATACGGTTACCACCCACAGTTTGCTACCTTTTTTGGGAGAGGAGCTTCGGGGGTTCCTGAGGAGGAACAGTTTGCTTTGTTGCTCTCCTCGGTATGGCGGAGTGTTCTGAGTAATTTAAAGATCATGGGAGACAGGTATAAACGTATTGCTGACAGAAAATGCTTGTCAGGACCAGACCTGAATGTGAATGACTTTGTGTGGTTGTGTAACACAGGTACTTTAGATGCAGTGACACAGGAACACAGAGCAGCCAGTACAGGGTTAATAAACGGGGGGATTTATTGTAACAGGGTCAATCTCCACGCAGGGAGTAACAGGGGAAATATGGGGACAACAAGGGGAGTAGCAGGTAACAGACTTTAACCGATAATTCACAGTTTGGCTAGATGTAGCAGAGTCGACACAGTTGTAATAGGCAATTTTACACTTAGCTGACTCTTGTTCCCCACAAGGCAGTTGCCGGCTAATGCTGGTGTTGTTTTCTTCTGGCTTTCCCGCCTAAACAATGCTCTATCTTCTGGCGGCAGCAGGCGGTCTCCAGTTTCACCCACTGAGCCCCTAATCCATAACACTGCACCTCACTTGCTCGGCTCCACATCTTCTGGCGGCAGCGGGCGGTCTCTGGTTTGACCCACTGAGCCCCTCGTCCATAACACTGCACCTCACTTGCTCGGTTCCATGGACCCTTCGTCTCTTATCCCTCTAGCGGGGCTTGACCCCAACTGTCATCTCTCTGCTTTCCCGCGCAAAACTCCTTTTTCTCCCTCTTCCTAGACACGCTTCCAGGTCCCTGGTCACCTGACCCCTGAGCTCTGGCTCTAGACATTCCCCCAGCTTCCCGGTCACCTGACTCCTGTGCTCGCAGTCTGTCTTCCCCCTGCAACCAGAGGCACGGCCCCGGCATTTCCAGATCCCTTGTTCTAAAAGTGCTTACACCCCGGTCTTCCCCCTTACAGTTGTCTACCAAGAATATAAGATTGACAGTTCATTCTTGGAAGATGGGACCTAGGTTTATTGGTCCCTATAAAATAAATGGCGTCATTAACCCAGCAGTGTTCCATCTTGAACTTCCTCAGGCCCTTAAGGTCCACAACGTGTTCCACAGGTCCTTACTCAAGAAGTATGTGGAATCTCTTGAGCCCTGGAAGGGTTATGGTCCAGAGGAGAGGATGTGGGTTTCAGCATCAGAGGTAAACGCTCCCAGGTTGGTTCGTTCATTCCACACCTCTTATCCTGAGAAACCCGGTCCTGAGTGTCCGGAGGCCACTCGTAGAGGGGGGTACTGTCTCGGGTGCTTCAGAAGTGACAGACAGTTGCCCTGCAGTTGGTAGCAGGGGATCTCTTCATTTGGTATTACAGACACCTTCTTAGAAGCTGTCTCTCTAGGACCCAGCTGCTACCTTCCTCTTGCTAAATAACACCCTTGCCTCAGTGTATAAATACCTGCTGTTTGCTAGAGGGAGGTGCCGGGGATACTCACATTACCCCTTGTGAAGGCTTGGAGCAAGTGCAGTACTTCTTCCTCTCTGGTGCTATGAGGACGTGTGTTCATCTCTCTGAAGTTGACTAAAGCTAAGCTACCTTCCCTTGTTTGTTCCCCCTTGTTGTCTTTAGTTGTCAGTGGGGATTGACTAGAGCTCATCCCCTCCCTTCCCTAGCCAGGGCCAAACGCCAGGGGAACACAGGGCAAGGTTTCCGTGCGGCGATTGGTGTGGAACCAATATAGGGACAATTAGGGGAGACAGGGTGATATAAGGTCAGCCTAGGAGGTCACAACTACTCCATTTCCCTAGAGTCTGGGCCCCCTTTTCCCCCTTCCCTTTGTGTTGCACTTAGTCTTTCCTACACCTTGCTTGACAGTACCATCCTCAGACAGATGGCCATGTAGAAAGGTTTAACCCCTTGATGACGTGGTGTATGTTAATATGCACCACGTTGGTATCCCCTGATTTATACAGCTTGCATGTGCCCGCAACAGCCGCGTGGTCGGCTCTCATAGCAAGTGAGCATTTCTGCTACATATAGGCGATTTGCTCGTCGCCTTTATGCAGCAGAGGAGATCAAACAACTGCTGCTTCTAGTCTCCTATGGAGAGTGTAAAAAAAGTTTTTAAAAATATTTAAAAAATAAAAAAAATATAAAAGTTTAAATCACCCCCCTTTCGGGCCAATTCAAAATAAAACAATTAAAAAAAATCCCCACATGCATATGTTTGATATTGCCACATTCAGAATCGCTCAATCTATCCATATAGAAAAATAATTAATTCGATCAGTAAACGGCGTAACGAGAAAAAAATTCTAAATGCCAGAATAACGTTTTTTTAGTCGCCTCAACATTGCAATAAAAAGCAATAACGAGCGATCAAAACATCTGATCTACCCTAAAATGGCATCAATAAAAACATCAGCTCGGCGTGCAAAAAAAAAGCCCTCACCCGGCCCTAGAATCCGCAAAATGGAGGTGCTACGGGTCTTGGAAAATGGTGACTTTTTTTTTTTAGCAAACTTTGTTTATTTTTTCACCACTTAAATTAAAAAGAACCTATACATCTTTAGTGTCTATGAACTGTCATGAATGACCTGGAGAATAATAATGGCAGGTTAGTTTTAGCATTCAGTGAACGTGGTAAAAAAAAAAAAAAAAGCAACTGTGGTATTGCACTTTTTTTTGCAATTTCACCTCACTTGGAATTGTTTTCCCGCTCTCCAGTACAATATTTGGCAAAACCAGTGATGGCGTTTAAAAGTACAACTCGTCCCACAAAAAATAAGCCCCCACATAGCCATATTGACTGAAAAATAAAAAAGTTATGGAGCAAGGGGAGCAAAAAACGAAAATGCAAAAACAGAAAATGCTCCGGTCATTAGGGGTTAATAAAATGCTGAAAAGTATGCTGAGGAAGGCCATAGAAAAGGACGGTAGAGACTGGGACTGTCTCCTACCGTATCTGTCGTTTTCCATCGGTGAGGTTCCACAGGCCTCTATGGGGTTCTCGCCATTCAAACTCCTGTATGGCTGACATCCTCTTGGTCTCCTTGATATAGCAAAGGAAACCTGGGAAGTCAAAGTCACGCCCCATAGAAGGGTCATCGAGCACATTGCACTGATGCAGCAGAGGATTGCGAAAGTGATGCCCATCGTAAAAGGACATGTCCTCTAGGCACAAGAAGCTCAGGCCAAGGTCTACAACCGGTCAGCCAGAGTGAGGCAATTCAATCCGGGAGGCCGAATCCTCATAATAATTCCTACAGTGTAAGTTCTTGGCCAAATGGCAAGGGCCATATGAGGTGGTGGAAAAAGTTGGTGAAGTGAACTGCAAGGTTCATCAACCGAGACGGCGTAAACCATACCAGATATACCACGTCAACCTCATCAAACCGTGATAAGTCAGAGAGGCTGTGGAAGCTTGATGCTTGCTGGTCAAAGCAGAAGGCGAGGTTGGAGGAGTCGCAATAGTAGAGATGCTAATGAAGGCCCAAAAACAGCAATGTCAGGAGTTGCTGCAGAAGAACAGGGATCTGCTCTCAGAATTGCCGGGCTGCACAAGGGTCATAGAACACGAGGTTCTGACGGAGCCACATGTGGGGGTGAACTTGAAGCCCTATCAGATACCTGAGACCTGAGCAGAGTTGATCTCCAACGAGGTGGCTCGTATGCTGAAACTGGTATGCTGGTGTCACTGAAGAATATAAGAGCGGTTGGTCGAGCCTGATTGTCTTGGTCCCAAAAAAAATCTATCGGAAGTTGAATGAGGTCTCCAAATTCGACGCATATCCCATGCCACGCGTCGATGAGCTGATCGAGAGACTTGGGCCAGCAAGGTACATAACCTCCTTGGATTTGACGAAGGGATATTGGCAGATCCCTATGGTACAGGGAGCCAAGGAGAAGACTGCATTTTCGACACCAAACGGATGCTTCCAGTACGTCCGGATTCCGTTTGGACTGCAGGAGGCCCCTGCAGCCTTCCAGAGAGCCATGGATCGAATCCTTGCATCCTATAAGAAATACGCCGCAGCATACCTGGACGATATTGTTACCTTCAGCCCAGACTGGGAGAGTCATCTGGAAAAGGTCCAGGCAGTGTTTTATGCTCTAAGAAAGGCGGGGTTTTCGATAAACCCAAAGAAATGTGCCATAGGGAAATAAGAAGCCTAATATCTGGGATATGTAGTGGGTAGAAGCAAGATAAAACCCCAAACAGTAATGAGGAGGCAATCCAAACCTGGCCAAGACTGCTGATAAAAAAAACAAGTTAGAGCCTTCCTGGGGATCATGGGATACTACAGGAGATTCATCCCAAACTTTGCCATGATGGCCACACCCCTGACTGACCTCTTTAAGGGGACGAAATCGGCAATGGTCTGAAGAGACAGAGACAGCCTTTCAAAAAATGAAAGGGGCTGTGTAAGCAACTGGTCCTGGTTGCCCCCGATTTTAAGAAAGAATTTGTACTCCAAACGGATGCCTCAAATGTCGGTTTAGGAGCAGTCCTTTCCCAGGAGATTTATGGAGAGGAGAACCCTGTTCTACACCTGAGTAGGAAGCTGCTCTCATGTGAGAGGAATTATTCAGTCATAGAGAATGAGTGCTTGGCCATAAAGTGGGCGGTGGACACGTTATGGTACTATCTCTTAGGACGTAAGTTTAGATTGGTATCCAACCATGCCACACTCAAATGGATGAAGGAAACAAAGGGTAAAAATGCTAGGGTCACCTGCTGGTTCTTAGCCCTACATGATTTCAACTTCCATGTAGAACATAGAGCTGGGAAGTGTCTAGAAGTGGTAGAAGGTGCCCCACGGCTTTAGACAGAGGTGGGAGGTAAGCAAGATGGCTAATGGTCGCATAGTCGATGAGAGTTATGTGTCACAGAGATGGCTGTAATCTGTGATGTAACCAGGAATGTTTCTATAGTGCACGTAAGCACTAAGAGGATCATTTGGTGCACCTGGGACTGGGTTATGGGTAGCTAGTAATTTTGGGCGGGTCCAGCTACCCACATACCACATACCGAGCCAGGATACTGGACACTACCCTGCCTGAAAATTCTACATTCAAAAAGTCAAATGGCGCTCCTTCTGAACCCTTCCGTGCACCCAAACAGTGGTTTTCTCCCACATATGGGGTATCGGCTTACTCAGGAGAAATTGCACAACAAATTGCATAGTGCAATTTCTCCTTTATCTGGAAGGTGGCTAATGGTCGCATTGTCGATGGGAGGTATGTGTCACAGATATGGCTGACCTCTGGGATGCAACCCGGAATGTTTCTCTAGTGCACGGAAGCACTAAGAGGATCATTTGGTGCACCTGGGATCGGGTTATGGGTAGCTAGGAGAGTTGGGTGGGTCCAGATACCCACATACCTCACCTCTGGGTGTGGTTAACAGTCTTTAAAATGGTTGGTGTTGTTTGACACATTTTCTGTGTGTTTGGAGGAAGAAGGCCTCCTGTGTATGGTTGTCTCCAGACCAAGCCAGGATACTGGATAAACTGGCTGAGCAGAGACCTGCTAAGGACACTTTACTTTGTTTGCCTGAACCAAAGGATAATATTATAAACTTCTGTAAAGCACCTGAGGGTTCAAAGTGTTCATCATTTAGATCAGTTCCCTGAGGGGTCTAGTTTCCAAAATGTTGTCACTTGTGGGGGGTTTCCACTGTTTAGGCACATCAGGGGCTCCCCAAATGCGACATGGCATCCGCTAATTATTCAAACAAATTTCCCTTCCGAGCCCTGCCGTGTTCCCAAACAGTGTTTTTTCCCCACATATTGGGTATCTTCATGCTCAGGAGAAATTGCACAACAAATTTTATGGTCCTGTTAGCGTTGCGAAAATAAAAAAATTTTGGTCTAAAGTAACATTTTTTTTCTTCCACATTCCAAAAATTACTGGGAAGCACCTGAAGGGTTAATAAACTTCTTGAATGTGGTTTTGAGCACCTTGAGGGGTGCAGTTTTTAGAATGGTGTCACTTTGGGGTATTTTCTGTCATAAAGGCCCCTCAAAGTCACTCCAAATGTGATGTGGTCCCTAAAAAATGATTTGTAAATTTTGTTGGAAAAATGAGAAATCGTAGGTCAACTTTTAACCCTTATAACTTCCTAACAAAAAAAAAATGTTGGTTCCAAAATTGTGCTGATGCAAAGTATACATGTGGGAAATTTTATTTATTAACTATTTTATGTGACATATCTCTCTGACTTAAGGGCATGAAAATGCAAATTTTGAAAATTGCGAAATTTTCAAAATTTTCACAAAATTTCTGATTTTTTCAAATATATACTCAAGTCATATCGAAGAAATTTTACCACTATCATGAAGTACAATATGTCACGAAAAACAATCTCAGAATCAGTGGGATCCATTGAAGCGTTCTAGAGTTATTACCTCATAAACTGACAGTGGTCAGAATTTTAAAAATTGGCCTGGTCATTAACGTGCAAACCACCTTCAGAGGTAAAGGGGTTAAGGCCAGCTGCTCTTGGAAGGAAATTAAGTAATTTTATCCTGGTTACTGCACTTTCATTAAGGTGGCAAGGAAGCATTGTAAGCAGGATTGGTGTCAGCACCCTGCACACCTGGGAAAGTGTCGGGACCCTGAGCAAGCGGAGGAGGCCCACCTGCCGTTGGGGACATCAGCTGGCTTTGTGGCCAGTGACTCAGGGATCACGATGCGAGCGCCCGCGAGTGGGCCTCCCCCCACTTGCCTCTGCCATGTCTACTGACTGTGATGTCTTAGTGCAGAGGGCTCAATGACATCACTACAGTTCGCCCCCTGCTGAGCAATCACAGTGAAGAGAGAGGGAGTGGAAGACAGCGACACTGAGGAGTCCGTAGCAGAGCAGTGGCCAGCAAGGAGATGTATTTGAGTTTTTTCTCTGTATGGAGCATTAAATGGGGCCCATTATATATGGAGCATTATATGGGGCTCAATATATATGGAGCATTAAATGAGGCCCATTATATATGGAGCATTATATGGAGCCATCCCAGAATAGGTGCCTCACATTACAAATGCCAATTCTGGCACTTTGCCCGGCTCTTCCCAATTGCCCTGATTTATCAAAAATCATAGCTGCCATCAAACCCTGGGGTTAGTAATGAAGAGGTGTCTATCAGACACCCTCATTACTAACCCGGTACTAAAAATAATAAAAACATACTCATAAAAAATACTTTATTTGAATAAATACACCCCCACTCTATCATTCACCAATTTATAAAAAAAATCCCATGCAGGTCCGCAGTACTCCACCACATCCAATGTAGTTCAGAAATGGATACCTGGAAAAAATAAAAAGAGAGAAATAAATAAAAGATAAAGATCCCTCGTTTACTAATTAATTTGTAAAAATGTTCCCATGAAGCTCCTTTGAAGCCCATTTTCCCTGATCTTGCTCTGGTGACTGTGAATAGCAGTAAAGTCACTGCTGTTCACAGGCGTCGGGTACTGACATCAATGCTTATCATCGTCGGCAAATCTCGCTGAGTGCAGCGAGACTCGGCGACTCTGATAAGCATTGTAATCACTACCTAGTGCCTGTGAATAGCAGAAACTTTCCTGCTATTCACAGTCACCGGAGCAAGATTCGGGGAACGTGGACTACATTGGAGCTTCGTGGGAACATTTTGTGTGTTTTTATTTTTTTTACCAGGTTAGTAATAGGGGTGTCTGATAGACAGCTCTCCATTACTAACCACAGGGCTTGATGCCAACTGTGATTTTTGACAAATCATAGCTGTCATTGACTCCAACTACCATTACCCTGCTTGCCACCACTCCAAGGCAATCGGCAAGAGCCGGTCAAAGTGCCATAATTGGCGCATCTCATGTGATGTGCCAATTCTGGGGTGGCTGCGGGCTTGTATTTTTAGGCTGGGAAGGGCCCAATAACCAGGGACCTTCCCAGCCTAATAATATAAGCCATATGCTTACATAAGCCAGCTTACGTAAATATCTCTGTAATAATAAATTATCCTCCTGTGTGTTGATTACCTTGCAGAGTTAAGTATCATTTGCAAATATTGATAACTCACTCTTCCCCCTACAAGATCTTTAATAACTATATATTGATAGAGAGCCCATTACTGACTCTTGTGGATAGACCCAGCCATTTTCCCCCTCGCCACCATTTTCTCACTGCTGCAGCTGCGTGTTAGACGGCACCGCTGTTGCTGTGTGCGCTATACTTTCAGTGTTAATTTCAAGCCAATTTTCTCAGAAATACAGATAGTTTGGGAGTAGGGAATAGTTGTGATTGCAGTCCTTTTGAGGACTAGGTTACAGCATTTCCTACGACTTTTAGCAGGCAGGTCTGTGCTCTGAAATAGATAGGTTGGGAGTAGGGACTAATTGTAATTGCAGTCCTTTGGAGGACTAGGTTACAGCATTTCCTAGGACTTTTTGCCAGGCAGGTCTGTTTTAGTGTTGTGCAAGTGTTTTTCACAGCATTTGGCTAAATCTAGCTAAGCAAATCCATTTTGGCCTCTTGCAGTGTGTGTTAGTCAGTGGAGTAGCGTATCTGTGTTGCAAGCTACACCACCTGTGTATAGAATACAATTTTTTTTACTGCACCTAGCCAAGTAAAACCTTTTGGGCATAGCACCATTCTATTAGGCCATCTATAATAAGCTCCACCAGCTTGCAAATTACAAATAATTTTTAGCTGCATCTAGCTCGGAAAATAATTTTGGGCTCGTAGCAGTGTGTGGGACTTATTCTTAGTCCATCTATACTAAGCTCCACCAGCTTGCAAATTACAAATAATTTTTAGCTGCATCTAGCTCGGAAAATAATTTTGGGCTTGGAGCAGTGTGTGGGACTTATTCTTAGTCCATCTATACTAAGCTCCACCAGCTTGCAAATTACAAATAATTTTTAGCTGCATCTAGCTCGGAAAATAATTTTGGGCTTGTAGCAGTGTGTGGGACTTATTCTTATTCCAACAATACTAAGCTCCACCAGCTTGCAAATTACAAATAATTTTTAGCTGCATCTAGCTCGGAAAATAATTTTGGGCTTGTAGCAGTGTGTGGGACTTATTCTTAGTCCATCTATACTAAGCTCCATCAGCTTGCAAATTACAAATAATTTTTAGCTGCATCTAGCTCGGAAAATAATTTTGGGCTTGTAGCAGTGTGTGGGACTTATTCTTCGTCCATCTATACTAAGCTCCACCAGCTTGCAAAGTACAAATAATTTTTAGCTGCATCTAGCTTGGAAAATAATTTGGGGCTTGTAGCAGTGTGTGGGACTTATTCTTAGTCCATCTATACTAAGCTACACCAGCTTGCAAATTACAAATAATTTTTAGCTGCATCTAGCTCGGAAAATAATTTTTGGCTTGTAGCAGTGTGTGGGACTTATTCTTAGTCCATCTATACTAAGCTCCACCAGCTTGCAAATTACAAATAATTTTTAGCTGCATCTAGCTCGGAAAATAATTTTGGGCTAGTAGCAGTGTGTGGGACTTATTCTTAGTCCATCTATACTTAGCTCCACCAGCTTGTAAATTACAAATAATTTTTAGTTGCTTCTAGCTCGGAAATCAATTTTGGGCTTGTAGCAGTGTGTGGGACTTATTCTTAGTCCATCTATACTAAGCTCCACAAGCTTGCAAATTACAAATAATTTTTAGCTGCATCTAGCTCGGAAATTTTTTTTGGGCTTGTAGCAGTGTGTGGGACTTATTCTTAGTCCACCTATACTAAGCTCCACCAGCTTGCAAATTACAAATAATTTTAGCTGCATCTAGCTCGGAAAATAATTTTGGGCTTATAGCAGTATGTGGGACTTATTCTTAGTCCATCTATACTAAGCTCCATCAGCTTGCAAAGTACAAATAATTTTTAGCTGCATCTAGCTCGGAAAATAATTTTGGGCTTGTAGCAGTGTGTGGGACTTATTCTTAGTCCATCTATACTAAGCTCCACCAGCATGCAAATTACAAATAATTTTTAGCTGCATCTAGCTCGGAAAATAATTTTGGGCTTGTAGCAGTGTGTGGGACTTATTCTTAGTCCATCTATACTAAGCTCCACCAGCTTGCTAATTACAAATAATTTTTAGCTGCATCTAGCTCGGAAAATAATTTTGGGCTTGTAGCAGTGTGTGGGACTTATTCTGAGTCCATCTATACTAAGCTCCACCAGCTTGCAAATTACAAATAATTTTTGGTTGCATCTAGCTCGGAAAATAATTTTGGGGCTTGTAGCAATGTGTGGGACTTATTCTTAGTCCATCTATACTAAGCTCCACCAGCTTGCAAATTACAAATAGTTTTTAGCTGCATCTAGCTCGGAAAATAAATTTGGGCTTGTAGCAGTGTGTGGGACTTATTCTTAGTCCATCTATAACTAAGCTCCACCAGCTTGCAAATTACAAATAATTTTCAGTTGCATCTAGCTCTGAAAATAATTTTGGGCTTCTAGCAGTGTGTGGGACTTATTCTTAGTCCATCTATACTAAGCTACACCAGCTTGCAAATTACAAATAATTTTTAGCTGCATCTAGCTCGGAAAATAATTTTTGGCTTGTAGCAGTGTGTGGGACTTATTCTTAGTCCATCTATACTAAGCTCCACCAGCTTGCAAATTACAAATAATTTTTAGATGCATCTAGCTCGGAAAATAATTTTGGGCTAGTAGCAGTGTGTGGGACTTATTCTTAGTCCATCTATACTAAGCTCCACAAGCTTGCAAATTACAAATAATTTTTAGCTGCATCTAGCTCGGAAATTTTTTTTGGGCTTGTAGCAGTGTGTGGGACTTATTCTTAGTCCATCTATACTAAGCTCCACCAGCTTGCAAATTACAAATAATTTTAGCTGCATCTAGCTCGGAAAATAATTTTGGGCTTATAGCAGTATGTGGGACTTATTCTTAGTCCATCTATACTAAGCTCCACCAGCTTGCAAATTACAAATAAGTTTTAGCTGAATCTAGCTCGGAAAATTATTTTGGGCTTGTAGCAGTGTGTGGGACTTATTCTTAGTCCATCTATACAAAGCTACACCAGCTTGCAAATTACAAATAGTTTTTAACTGCATCTAGCTCGGAAAATAATTTTGGGATTGTAGCAGTGTGTGGGACTTATTCTTAGTCCATCTATACTAAGCTCCATCAGCTTGCAAAGTACAAATAATTTTTAGCTGCATCTAGCTCGGAAAATAATTTTGGGCTTGTAGCAGTGTGTGGGACTTATTCTTAGTCCATCTATACTAAGCTCCACCAGCATGCAAATTACAAATAATTTTTAGCTGCATCTAGCTCGGAAAATAATTTTGGGCTTGTAGCAGTGTGTGGGACTTATTCTTAGTCCATCTATACTAAGCTCCACCAGCTTGCTAGTTACAAATAATTTTTAGCTGCATCTAGCTCGGAAAATAATTTTGGGCTTGTAGCAGTGTGTGGGACTTATTCTGAGTCCATCTATACTTAGCTCCACCAGCTTGTAAATTACAAATAATTTTTAGTTGCTTCTAGCTCGGAAAATAATTTTGAGCTTGTAGCAGTGTGTGGGACTTATTCTTAGTCCATTTATAGAAAGCTCCACCAGCTTGCAAATTACAAATAATTTTTAGCTGCATCTAGCTCGGAAAATAATTTTGGGCTTGTAACAGTGTGTGGGACTTATTCTTAGTCCATCTATACTAAGCTCCACCAGCTTGCAAATTACAAATAATTTTTGGTTGCATCTAGCTCGAAAAATAATTTTGGGGCTTGTAGCAATGTGTGGGACTTATTCTTAGTCCATCTATACTAAGCTCCACCAGCTTGCAAATTACAAATAGTTTTTAGCTGCATCTAGCTCGGAAAATAATTTTGGGCTTGTAGCAGTGTGTGGGACTTATTCTTAGTCCACCTATACTAAGCTCCACCAGCTTGCAAATTACAAATAATTTTTAGCTGCATCTAGTTCGGAAAATAATTTTGGGCTTGTAGCAGTGTGTGGGACTTATTCTTAGTCTATCTATACTAAGCTCCACCAGCTTGCAAATTACAAATAATTTTTAGCTGCATCTAGCTCGGAAAATAATTTTGAGCTTGTAGCAGTGTGTGGGACTTATTCTTAGTCCATCTATACTAAGCTCCACCAGCTTGCAAATTACAAATAATTTTTAGCTGCATCTAGCTCGGAAAATAATTTTGGGCTTGTAGCAGTGTGTGGGACTTATTCTTAGTCCATCTATACTAAGCTCCACCAGCTTGCAAATTACAAATAATTTTTAGCTATATCTAGCTCGGAAAATAATTTTGGGCTTGTAGCAGTGTGTGGGACTCATTCGATTAGTCCATCTATACTAAGCTCCACCACCTGTGTATGTAATAAAATTGTTTTACTGCATCTAACCCAGCCAATCCTTTTGGGCTAATACCACAGTTTGGCCACTCAGCTCTGCTCGGTTCCCATCCATCGTTTTTTGTGCAAACAACTCCAGAGTTGTCAATTAGTTAACCACCAAAATCAGTGGGAAAAGGCCTGCTGCTGGTGGAAAGGGGAATAGGAGTGTTGGGAAGGGAAAAAAAGGTTGTGTCCGTGGGGTAGGTGTTAAAGCAACAGTAACATCTGCAGAAGAAAGACCATCTTCCAGCCAAACTAAGATGTCTACTTCTTTTAGCGGACAATGTGATATGATCCCTTTCTTACGGCCACGCCAATCGCTACAAATTCCAGATGAGGCACAAAAACAGCAGGTGCTTCAACGGATATCAAGTGCTCCTTTAAGTGGGCTCTCCTCCACCTCAACTTCAACATCACAAATACTCCAGTCCTCAGAGGTATCACCCCAATCGCACTTGCTTCCTCACAGCTCCCAAGTCTCCAGCTGCCCGTCTGAGTATGGGGTAGAACAGATGGTTGAGTCTGCAGAGCTGTTTACTCATACTATAGCCTGGGAATCAGAGGTCGGCTCCAGAGCTTCTGTGAATCCAGTAGAGGAAATGTTGTGCACTGATGCGCAGAATCTTTATGAGTCGGATCCAGGACCAGACGCAGAAGGTTCTGACCATAATGTAGGCCTTCGTTCCCAAACTGTAACTCCTGTTGGTGGAGACAATGAGGAAGATGATGATGAGACTCAAATACCTGATTGGAGCGACAACTTGAGCTTTTTGTCAGGGCAGGAAGAGGTTGGCTCTGAGGACGACTGGTGTGATAACACACAGGGTGATGATGACGAGGTTGCAGATCCCACTTACTGTCAACTCACAGTCAGCCAGTCGATGAGGTCAGCAGAGGAGGTGGAGGAGGATGCTTGTGATGACGAGGTCAGGTTGCGCCTTCCTGGACAGAGACATAGTACTGGAAGCACGTCAACAACTGCATCCTCAAACACAACTCTGCCTCAGACCACAAGTCGTGGTGGCTCTTCAGGTCGCATGGGTGCTAAGCCTTGCATAGCCTGGGCATTTTTTCAGATCTATAAGGATGACCCAACTCGTGTTATCTGTAACATTTGTCACCAAAATCTAAGTAGAGGCCAAAAAATACATAGTTTGAGTACTTCATGCATGAACCGTCACATGGATATGAAGCATAAGTTGCAGTGGGATGCTCACTGTGCTACAATGCGGCCTAGCGGGCCGGGCCAACCACCGTCTGCCCCATCTTGTGCATCCGTGGCCTCTTCATCTTCTGTAACTGGGGGGACAGCAGTCACACCTGTTTTGGGACTCAGACCTGCCACCTCTTTACCCGCAACAGCCAGCGTGATTGACAGGTCATCATTTTCTTTGGAGGTGGAAACACCAGCTGGTGTTGAGCGCTCTCCGACATCGAGAGCACCACCTTTGGATCAAGGCAACCTAACATATCCGCCTGCATCTTCCTCACAGACCGCCAGTTTGCTGGGGACAACCTTCTCAACCCCGTCTAAGCACAACAGCCAGCCCTCGGTCCCTCAGATGTGGACAAGTAAAAGACCATTTCCTCCTAGCCATGAGAAAGCTAAGAGGTTGAATTTCACCATCTGAAAGCTCTTGGCTACAGAAATGCTGCCTTTCTGCCTGGTGGACACAGAGGATTTTCAAGACCTTATGTCCGTCGCAGTGCCCCAGTACCAGATGCCCAGTCAGCACTACTTCTCAAAGAAAGGTGTGCCTGTGCTCCACCAGCATGTCGCACACAACATCACCGCTTCTTTGAGAAACTCTGTGTATGACAGGGTGCATTTCACCACAGACACTTGGACGAGTAGGCATGGACAGGGGCGTTACATGTCGCTGACTGGGCACTGGGTAACTTTGGTGACAGCAGGACAAGGGGCTGCTGTCCAAGTCTTGCCGTCCCCATGAGTTGTGCGTCAATCCTCTTTATCTCGAAGTTCCTCCACTGCTTCTGCCTCCTCAACCTCCTCTCGGTCCTCCACCTGCACCCAATGCCTGTCTGATCATGCCACGCGCTTTCTAACTGCGCAGAAGGGATCCTGCACACCTCCTTACTATGCTGGCAGCAGGGCTCAACATCATCAGGCGGTTTTTACTTTGAAATGTCTGGGAAATGTGAGTCACACAGCAGAGGAGTTGTGGTCAGCTCTGGAGAACCAGTTTCATGAATGGTTGTCTCCACTGGACCTGAGTGGCCGTGTGCGACAATGCTGCAAACCTCGGTGCGGCCCTTCGCTGGGGCAATGTCACACACGTGCCTTGTATGGCTCATGTGTTGAACCTGGTTGTCCAGCAATTTTTAGGCCACTATCCCGGACTAGATGGCCTTCTGTAGAGGGCACTGTCGCTGTGTGCTCACTTCCGCCATTCGCATCCCGCAGCTCAGCGACTTACATCTCTACAGAAGTCATTGGGCCTGCCACTTCACCGGCTAAAATGCGATGTGCCTACCCGGTGGAATTCAACTCTGCACATGTTGCAGCGACTGTGGCAGCACCGACAAGCCCTGGTGCAATACGTTCTGACATATAGCCTGGGCCAACGGGATCCAGAGGCAGGGCAAATCACGCTGGAGGAGTGGTCTCAGATCAGGGACCTATGCACCCTTCTGCACAGTTTTGAAATGGCGACAAAGATGTTTAGTGCTGACGATGCCATTATCAGCATGACTATTCCGGTGATTTACATGCTGGAGCACATGTTAAACAGAATTCGGAGTCAGGTGGTGCGACAAGAGGAGGTGGAGGAAGTAGAAGAGGAGGAGTTGTATGCGGAAGGGCTAACATATGCAAGGTCCAGACGGTCGGCAGCACCAAGGCGGCAGGCATGTGAGGGTGGGGGAGATGGATTTACCAGGGCGCATGGTAGCAGCCAAATTGGTGAGGAAGGTGCAGGAGCCCAGGAAAAAGTGGAGGACGAACTGATGGAAGACTCATCAGATGAGGGAGACCTTGATTACATTTCTGTTGTGCGAGGTTGGGGGGAGAGGGCAGAGGAAGGAAGCATGATTGTTACCTCGCCACCAACACAACAGGGACTTCATGCTCCTGGATGCGCGAGACACATGAGTGCCTTCTTGCTGCACTACCTGCAACATGACCCTCGAATTGTCAGAATTCGAAATAAACCTGACTACTGGGTTGCCACACTCTTAGATACCCGGTACAAAAGTAAATTTGCCGAAATAATTCCTGCCATAGAAAGGGATTCACGCATGCAGGAGTATCAGCAGAGACTGTTGCAGAATCGTACATGTGCTTTTCCACAAAACACCAGTGGTGCACGTAGTGAATCTCACAGTTCTAACTTGCCAACCGTGGGACTGTCGAGTGTTCAGCACTCAAACCGTAACAGAAACACAGTATCTGCTGGTAACAGCAATTTTGCGGAATCATTTCACAGCTTTTTTAGCCCATCCTTTGCAAGGCCACAGGAGACAGGAAGTCTGACACATAGTCAACGCCTAGAGATGATGGTACAGGAGTATCTCCAAGTAAACATCGAAGCCATGACTGTGTCACTGGACCCTTGCTCTTTTTGGGCTTCCAATCTGGATAAATGACCGGAGCTCGCCACTTGCGCCTTGGAGATCTTGTCATGCCCCGCAGCCAGCGTTCTCTCTGAATGTGTGTTCAGCGCTGCTGGTGGTGTGCTGACAGATAAGCGCACGCGGCTGTCCACTGAGAATGTAGACAGACACACGTTCATAAAGATGAACAAATCATGGATCCGCAAGGACTTTTCTACCCCTGTGTCATCCTGGGGAGAGTAAAAACTTGAGGATTTCGTAAAATCACCTCACCAACCATTTTAAGCTTTCAAATTACTAATAATTTTTAGCTGCATCTTGTCTGGAAAATAATTTTGGGCCTGTAGAAGTGTGCGGTACTCATTCTATTATGCCATCTATACTAAGCTCCACCAGCTTGCAAATTACTAATAATTTTTAGCTGCATCTTGTCTGGAAAATAGTTTTCGGCATAGTAGCAATGTGTAGTACCCATTCTAACCAACCGTTTTAAGCAACTCTGGGGCAATTGATGCCAACAAGTGTAACGGCAAGTTGGCCAACAAGTGTAACTCTCCAACATGTCCTTTCTATTTCCAGGCCACGGAGGATCCTGCTTACTCGTATGCAGGACTCTGACCCCCATCCATCACTCTTAACGCTTGTTCCACTCCGTCCTGGAGTCCTGACAGTAATATGTCCAGTCCAATATCCATTAAGTGAACACCGTCGGGCTGTATGACGCCTGCTTTATCTCCTTCCAGTTGTCGGTGTCGTATCACTACACAGCCTCTGTCTCTTATAAATTTTGCCATCCAAATATTTATTACCTGCCTTGTCCGTTCGATGGTGGTGATGTCTCATGCACCTTGCCATACCGTTCTCGGCACAATCTCTGACCATACTATAGTTAGTTTTGTGAAAAATTCTCTGAAGCGCTTAGTGTCTAGTTTCATTATTGCCATTAGTTATGCGCTCTTGTGATAAGCTATGTCGTTTCCCCCGGCCTGTATAACTAAGATGACCGGACCTCTTGCCTCTCTCCCTACCTTGATTACCTCCATTAGTACCTGTGGCCATTGCAGGCCTCTAATACCTCTCCAGTTCAAATATGTGTTATGAAACTCCAATTTCCTCCCGCCTGGGTGGACTTTCACCCTTCTTTCTGCACAATATATATACTTGATCATTTCATAGCAAAAAAACAGCAAGGAAGTGGTATGTATATGTCATGTCCTGCTATGCACCTGAGTTATTCAGAAATTTAAACACACATACCATGTTAAAATCATATAGCATAGAAACAATGCATATAAATGTAAATAATCAAAAAGAAAAAGAAAAGAAGAAAAAAGGAACATATATATAATAATAATCTATAAATGATCACTCATAATGATACATCAAATCATGTCTGATGTTTAAACCAGCTGGTACACGTGTATTTAAAGTATAAATGCACCAACTTTCTCTATTAAGGAGCTTTCTCCTATAATCATCCACCAAATCTCCACCAATCGCCACGGCCCACGGAGGGGCCACCACAGTCAGTGAATCCTTCCTTATTTAGTATAGAGTCTACCAATACTTTGGGCGTATCAGCCCAGCTGCGAAGCAAGCTGCACCGCCTGTGTATCTAATGAGAATTTTTAACTGCATCTAGCCTAGGCAGACTGTGGGGACCCCCAACCAAACCCAGACGCTCTGCATCTAACCCAGCCAATCATTTGATAGTATTGCTAGTAGCAGAGTCGCATGGGCTCTAAACCTTTTTTTAGCCTGGCATTTTTTCAGATCGCTAAGGATGACCCAACTCGTGTTATCTGTAGCATTTGTCACCAAAAGCTAAGTAGAGGCCACAAAATCCATAGTTTGAGTACTTCATGCATGAACAGTCACATGGTGTCACGCTGTCTCTGTATACTGGAGGTAGGGGGCCTAAGCTGACCCTAAGCTGGGGCCCTGACTAATCCCTCAACCTGGAGGTACTGTTAAAGGTACAGAGGTCCAGGCCGCCAGCGTAACCCCTACCTCCTGAGGATCCCTGCACCTAAGTAATCTAGTCCTGAGAAGGACCCCGATCACAACAAAAGAGGACAAGTAATAATATGCCCACACACAGTACTTAGACGAACAAGACAGTACAAGGGAAAAACCAAAACCACCTTGCATACAAAAACTACACAACTACAACAGAGGGAACACCAACGGGAAAGGAGATAAATGATAAAGCGAGGAAGGGAAAAACCACTCCAAATACACTTATCTCAGAAACTCCAAATACCACGATCCGCTCTGTAAGTCTGTATGAAATGCTTTCACCGACACTTCCCAAACAGACCAGCAGGCATTTGAAGGAGACTCACTACAGCAGCATTGATTGCAGCTGGGCGAGGCTGGACCTCGTCTAGCACAGAGAGAGAGAGAATTAACTCCCTCACTGCCGAAAACACAAAGCACCAAAAAGTCAGCTGCGAGAAGTCAGGCTGTGTAATCGTGACGATCTTCGTGGCGACACACCCGTGACAGTACCCCCCCTTCTACGAGGGGCCTCCGGACCCTCAGGGCCAGGTTTATCCGGGTGAGTCGTGTGGAAGGCCCGAACTAATCGGTCTGCGTTAATATCCGACGCAGGAACCCACATCCTCTCCTCAGGACCATACCCTTTCCAATGAACCAGGTACTGAAGGGACCGGCGATTAAAACGTGAATCGATGACCCTTGATACCTGGAACTCCAAGTTACCATTGACCACCACTGGAGGGGGAGGTAAAGGTGACGGTACCACCGGCGCCACATACCTCTTAAGCAACGATCTGTGGAACACGTTGTGAATTTTAAACGTAGGGGGGAGGTCAAGACGGAATGCCACCGGATTAATAATAGAACTGATTCTGTACGGCCCGATGAACCTGGGACCCAGTTTCCAGGAGGGAACCTTAAGTTTAATATTCCTGGTAGACAACCATACCCGATCGTTCACACTTAGGTCCGGACCAGACACTCTCCTCCTATCAGCCATACGTTTGTATCGGTTCCCCATAGTATTCAGATTCTTCAGCACCCCTCTCCATACTGAAGCGAGTGATGAGGAAAATCGTTCCTCCTCAGGAACCCCCGAAGAGCCCCCCCTACTGAAAGTACAAAACTGGGGGTGAAAACCATATGCCCCAAAAAACGGGGACTTACCAGTGGACTCGCTCCGCCTATTATTAAGAGCAAACTCTGCCAGAGGTAAGAAAGAAGCCCAGTCCTCCTGGTTCTCTGACACAAAACACCGGAGATATGTCTCCAAGCTCTGGTTCATACGTTCCGTCTGACCATTGGTCTGAGGGTGAAAAGCCGATGAGAATGACAAATGCATCCCCCGCCGTGCACAAAACGCCTTCCAGAACTTGGACACAAACTGAGACCCCCGATCAGACACCACATCGGAGGGTACCCCGTGAAGCCTCACAATCTCCCCAATGAACACCTGCGCAAGAGTTTTAGCATTAGGGAGAGCCGGAAGAGCGATAAAATGTGCCATCTTGCTGAACCTGTCCACTACAACGAGTATGACCGTTTTACCCGAAGACGGAGGGAGGTCCGTAATAAAGTCCATAGACAGATGAGTCCAAGGACGCTCCGGGATCTTCAAAGGTAAGAGGGCCCCAGACGGACGGGTATGTGAGGTCTTAGAGCACGCACAAACCCCACAGGGCGCGACAAAAGTTACCACCTCCTTATGTAAGTTAGGCCACCAAAACCGACGCGAGAGGAGATCCACAGTTGCTTTACTCCCCGGGTGTCCTGCCAAAACTGAGTTATGGTGTGCCTCGATCACCTTTTGTCGCAACTGATCTGGAACAAACAGTCTCCCCGGAGGTCCAACAGGGGCGTCCCCCTGAGCCTCCAATACCTCCTCCTCCAGCTCAGAGCATACTGCCGAAACCACCACCCCCTCCTGAAGGATAGGAATCGGGTCGTCCGTATTCCCGGCCCCAGGGAAACTGCGAGATAAGGCATCCGCCTTTACATTTTTTGACCCAGGACGATATGTAACGACAAAATTAAACCTGGTAAAAAACAATGACCACCTAGCTTGTCTGGGATTCAGACGTTTCGCGGACTCCAGATATAACAGGTTCTTGTGATCGGTGATGACGGTGACCGGATGGACTGCCCCCTCCAAAAAATGGCGCCACTCCTCAAAAGCTAACTTAATGGCCAAGAGTTCCCTATTGCCGACATCGCAATTCCTCTCAGCGGACGACAATTTTTTAGAGAAAAAGGCGCACGGATGCCACTTACCAGGGGACGAACCTTGTGACAATACTGCTCCCACCCCTACCTCAGAAGCGTCTACCTCTACAATGAATGGCTGTGACGCATCAGGTTGAATGAGTATGGGTGCCAAGGCAAAACATTTTTTCAAGCAGGAGAATGCTTGACAAGCCTTGTCAGACCACCTAGAAAAATCCGTCCCCTTTTTAGTCATGTCTGTGAGAGGCTTAACCATGGACGAGAAATTACGAATGAACTTCCGGTAATAATTAGCAAACCCCAGGAAACGTTGTAGTGCCTTAAGATTCTCTGGCCGATCCCACTCAAGAACTGCCCGCACTTTCCCAGGGTCCATACGAAAACCGGACGCTGAAACCAGGAAGCCTAAAAACTGGAGTTCCTGTACGGCGAACACACACTTTTCCCATTTGGCATACAGTTTATTATCCCGCAAGATCTGTAACACCTGCCTAACGTGCTCCTGATGAGACACCAGATCCGGCGAGTAAATTAAGATATCATCCAGATATATGACAACAAACTGTCCCACCAGGCGGCGAAAAATGTCATTAACAAAGTGTTGGAACACCGCCGGGGCATTAGTCAGACCGAATGGCATGACAAGGTTCTCATAATGCCCCTCCGGAGTGTTAAACGCCGTCTTCCACTCATCCCCCTCCTTCATCCTAATCAGATTGTACGCCCCCCTGAGATCCAACTTAGAGAACCATTTGGCGCCCACGATCTGATTAAAGAGATCGGGAATAAGTGGGAGTGGATACGGATCTCGGACTGTAATCCGATTAAGTTCACGGAAATCCAGGCAAGGGCGTAGGCCTCCATCTTTCTTCTTAACAAAGAAGAACCCCGCAGCCACCGGTGAAGATGAAGGTCTAATATGCCCCTTAGCCAGACTTTCTGAAATATAATCCTTCATGGCCTGCCTCTCAGGACCAGAAAGGTTATACAACCTAGCTTTAGGTAACTTGGCCTCAGGGAGCAGTTTTACAGAACAGTCATACTCGCGATGAGGAGGTAGTTCCTGACACCCTTTCTCCGAGAATACATCCTCAAAGTCCGCCAGAAATGGAGGTAAGACCCAAGGAGTAACCGCACCGATGACAGTGTTCATGCAGTTTTTATTACAGAATTTACTCCATTGGCTTATCTCTCTGGTTTGCCAATTAATAACCGGGTTATGCTTAGTTAACCAAGGAAGGCCCAACACTATAGGAGTGGGAAGACCCTCCAACACGTAGCAAGACAACAGTTCTTTATGTATCGCCCCCACTTGAAGTTTTACGTCATGCACAGCTTGCAAAAAACTTCCCTGACCGAGAGGCCTGGCATCGATCGAGAATATGGGGATGGGTTTAGCCAACTCACTCAATCGCATACCTTGAACCCGGGCAAACCGAGCATCAACCAGATTAGCCCCGGCCCCACTATCCAGAAGAACAGATATCCTCTCAGTTCTCGTACCCACCACCACCTCCGCCGGTACGAGAAACTGAGACGAACCTAGGGACGAAATACCTACTCCCAGATTGCCGTCCACCACACAACCTGGGATCAACAGTTTTCCGACGACTCTTCACTCTGCAAGGGAAGGGATGGACACCCCCCAATAAAATGTCCCTTTCTCCCGCAGAAGAAACACCTTCCTGTCTTATGGCACACCACCGGTCCCCTCCCCCGAAATGATGTCCCTCCTAATTGCATAGGCTCCTCTGGACTGACCAGGGGAACCACCATATGAGGGGACCTTGTAGGAGGTGGAGTCATCACAGGGGGTCGAGTTATTCCGCACCTCTCCCGAAGCCGTCTGTCAACGCGAATAGCCAGGGCCATAGCGGCTTCCAGTGACGCGGGAGAGTCATACTGTGCCAACACATCCTGTAATTTGTCGGATAAACCTTGACAAAACTGGCTCCTAAGAGCCGGGTCATTCCACTGGGTGTCCGTGGCCCACCTACGGAACTCCGAACAGAATTCCTCCGCCGGACGATCTCCCTGCTGGATCCTACGTAACTTAGACTCAGCAAGGGAGATCCGATCTGGGTCATCATATACGAGTCCCAGAGCAGCGAAAAACCTATCCACTGACTGGAGAGCCGGGGAGCCCGGGGGAAGAGAGAACGCCCAAGATTGTGGGTCCCCTTGTAGGAGCGAGATGACAATTCCCACCCTTTGTTCTTCACTCCCCGATGACCGAGGCCGCAGCCGAAAGTACAATTTGCATGCCTCCCGGAAAACAAAAAACTTGTCCCGCCCCCCAGTGAACCTGTCAGGGAGAGCTACTTTAGGTTCTGGTCCGGCTTGCTCCTGAGGATGCAAAACCTTGGACCTAACGTCCGCCAGCTCCATGGACAAACTCTGCAACTGCCGAGCTAGACCGGCTACTGGATCCATGGTAGCTGGAGAAAAACTAAGTGGGTCGGTGAAAATGTCACGCTGTCTCTGTATACTGGAGGTAGGGGGCCTAAGCTGACCCTAAGCTGGGGCCCTGACTAATCCCTCAACCTGGAGGTACTGTTAAAGGTACAGAGGTCCAGGCCGCCAGCGTAACCCCTACCTCCTGAGGATCCCTGCACCTAAGTAATCTAGTCCTGAGAAGGACCCCGATCACAACAAAAGAGGACAAGTAATAATATGCCCACACACAGTACTTAGACGAACAAGACAGTACAAGGGAAAAACCAAAACCACCTTGCATACAAAAACTACACAACTACAACAGAGGGAACACCAACGGGAAAGGAGATAAATGATAAAGCGAGGAAGGGAAAAACCACTCCAAATACACTTATCTCAGAAACTCCAAATACCACGATCCGCTCTGTAAGTCTGTATGAAATGCTTTCACCGACACTTCCCAAACAGACCAGCAGGCATTTGAAGGAGACTCACTACAGCAGCATTGATTGCAGCTGGGCGAGGCTGGACCTCGTCTAGCACAGAGAAAGAGAGAATTAACTCCCTCACTGCCGAAAACACAAAGCACCAAAAAGTCAGCTGCGAGAAGTCAGGCTGTGTAATCGTGACGATCTTCGTGGCGACACACCCGTGACACATGGATATGAAGCATAAGTTGCAGTGTGAAGCTCACTGTGCTACAATGCGGCCTAGCGGGCCGGGACAACCACCATCTGCCCCACCTGTGTCATCCTGGGGAGACTAAAAGCTACTGCGTAGTCTTTTCCAAAAATTTGAGGGAATTACCACGGTTTAGGTAGGACGTTCATTTTTAGTATACTTATTCTGCCGAACCAGGAAAAATCCTTCACCGTCCAAGAAGTAAGATCTATATGGAGTTGTTCAATAAAGGGCCCAAAATTAAGATAAAATAGACGGAAGAGGTCTCTATGAATACGAATTCCTAAGTATTTGATACCCTGTGAGGGCCAGGCAAAAGGGAAAGTTGGACTGGATGGAATCCTGTATGGATTTGGGGAGGGAGACATCGAGGGCCTCAGACTTCGCTGCATTGATTTTAAAATTTGACCATGTAACAAAGTGATCTATTTCAGCCATAACAGCAGGGATGGATATATGTGATTGAGTGATATATACTAGGACATCATCAGCAAATGCAGGGCACTTGTACTCGGTGCCTCCCACCTCAATCCACCTAATATTGGGGTTATCACGAATTGATGAGAGCAGGTGCTCCATCACTAGGATGTATAAGAGAGGGGACAGAGGACATCCCTGCCTTGTCCCATTGGTGATTATGAAAGGTGATGAAAATGTTCCATTTATCTTCAGCCTAGCTGACGGATTGCGATACAGGGCCATGATTTTGGCTATAAAAGGGTCCCCTAGACCCCTACCACCAGCTTTTTAAGAGAATAATATATGGCGTGCCAGGAGACTCTATGGAATGCTTTCTCAGCATCCAATGAGAGTATCTAATTACAAATTTTTAACTGCATCTAGCCCAGGCAATACTTTGGGCCTAGTAGCAGTGTCTGCTAGTCAGCGGAGTAGCCACCGCCTGTAGATCTAATTACAAATTTTTAACTGCATCTAGCCCAGGAAATACTTTGGACCTAGTAGCAGTGTCTGCTACTCAGCGGATTATCCCACCTGTTAAGCAAGCTACACCACCTGTAGTTTGGACACTTAATTTTTTCAAAGGAAATGTTTCGGCCCCCCCGGGACACTCAGTGAAGAGCATCGGGGAGGCACCCCAAGGCACAGGGGCTGGGACTGGCGGTAGGACGCCTTGCGGTGGACCGCCAAGCTCGATCCTTATAAAAGCTTTTTAACTGCAGCAGCTTTAGTGGACGCTACTGGAGCTGGAATTCCCGCGGCTGCTGGCATCAGACTTGCCCTCCAATAGATCCTTGTAAAAGGATTTAAAGTGTACTCATTCAAATTACAGAGACAATTTAAATTAAAAAGCTTAGACCTGCCTCCACCGTAGGGGGGCTCGCTCGACCCACCAGGGGACAGGCACCAGTTTTGGGAGAGGGGGGCTGGCCATCAGGGTCCACCGCAGCTCTGGCACAAACCCGGCGACACGGAGGTCGCACGGGCAGGAACGGACTGGCCGTGTCAGCTTCGCACTTTTTTGGTTTTAGAAGGGCACGACATGCCTATATCTGTGTCTCCCCCTCCTTTTACTCCTCCACCTCTTTTCTTTTCGCATGACTATATGTACTTGTCACTTTTCCATGTGTTAGTTGTGTCTTCTGAGCAGTTTGTCAGCTTTTGGACACCTTTGAAGGTGTTTTCTATGTGTTTCTATGTGTTTTTGTTTGCCTGCCATTGGTTTTAACAGTGTTCGAAGGTGTTCGATGAACCGTTCAACGAACATACGGGTGTTCACCGAACCGAACTCAAACACTACGGGGGTGGCTCAACTCTAGTCAAAACCAGGAGTGGGTGATAAATGCAGAATTGGTGACTTGTTTCTATTATACCTTTTCTCTGATTGTTCCTCATCTGGTTTTGGCTCCCACTCTTGAGAAAAAATACTGACCGAATGCTGACCAAATACTGATAGCGGTGCCGTGGACTAAAATAGACAATTTCGCTGTTAAAGGTAGCATAATCTTGCTTTGACTGAGATGAGTGATGTGGCATAAATTCCACAATGTCCGTTTCTTCCCATTTAATACGCTTGTCACAGATGTGGTAAAGCGGCTTGCTCGGCTGTATGCAGAGGTAGACAAGGTACATTGTCTCTTTAAATTTCGGGTTGATTTATTAAATGTCATAAATCGACCTGGAGTCCATAAAGAAAACACGGCCCATTCGGCATAATGGTAGAACAAAATACAAAGATGCAGCACAGACCGCATATCGACTGGGGTCCGGCCACTCAAGGTTTAGCACACCCAGTTCAGCACAACACATGCAAGCTTCTCTCTGGAGCAGGTTTCTCCAGACACTGAACACAACTAAGTGTAAAGGCTGGCTATTTAAAGCCCAGATTACTCCCTGGATTGGAGATAGTATCCACTAAAAACATGCCCTTGTAAATCTGGCTCGTTAATCCTCTCTGCACCTAATGTGCAGGAGAAACTTCCATTTTTCACATCACTGGGGCTAATAGCCTCAGTGAAACATATCTCCCTTCCGACACACTGCCAGTGACTTTGTCACACAGGCAAATGAGGTCAATGGTGGCCTGCATTTGGTAGTAGAACTGCCCGGTACCAGCGGTGATAGTGATGTTGCTGCTACTGCTTGCAGCTCCCATTTCTTAAACATTGTATTTTTTTTTTCTTTTATATTACCCAGTCTGTCTCCAGTGCCACTATTTATTTTACAATACATTTGTACAACACTATAAATACCGTATTTTTCGAACTATAAGACGCTCCGGAACATAAGACGCACCTCAAATTTTGAGGAGGAAAACAAGAATTATTTTCTTTTTTAATAAAATGGGGGTCCGTCTTATAGTCTGAATTTAAGATAGGTTACCTGGCGGGCAGCCACTGTGGAGCGGGGTCACAGGAGGCAGGGTCCCTGCTGCAGGAAGCCGGCAGTGGCAGCATGAGTGGGGCGATTTAGGGGGTCCATGGCTGGGAATTGGGGTTGTCCTGGCAATGTGAGGCTGTGGGCCCTAGTCTTCAATAAATTGGCGGCGGTGAGGCAGGAGCTTCTGCACATTGATTTCCCGGCAGTGGGCATCAGGAAAATGGCCTCTGGAGGGGGCACATGTGCACACTGAGATCTCAGCTCGTCATTGAGCTGAGATCTAAATCTGCCTGAAACCCACCACCAGGAAATCAATGAGCAGAGGATGGACTCCGCTACTGCCTTAACGCTGACATTTTACTGAAGCTCAGGGCCCGCAGCCTTGCACCCAATGACTCCTCCCAGCCCATGATCCACAGCACTTCCTCCCTCCTGCTGCCGGCTGCTTCCTGCAGTATGGACCCTGCCTCCTGTGACCTCGCTCTACTGCCACCGTCATTCCGGTAAGCTACATTTGGACTACAAGACGCACCCCCATTTCCCCCCAAATTTGGGGAGAATAAGTGCATTTTATAGTCCGAAAAATATGGTAACTTTTGACAACCTTTTCAACCTCAGTTATTCGACTCTTGACAAGAAGAACAATATAAGAAATACTAGATTGGTAGTTTGTACAGAAAGCAAAATGTTTCAGAAGACTGCAGTATAGATGTGGCATGTATGGTTGTCAAAATAGATTGTGGGGGTGCTTTGCTGGTGACACTATTGGAGATTTATTCAAAATTGAAGGCATACTGAACCAGCATGGCTACTACAGCATCTTGCAGCGGCATGCTATTCCATCCGGTTTGTGTTTAGTTGGACCATCATTTATTTTTCAACAGGACAATGACCCCAAACACACCTCCAGGCTGTGTAAGGGCTATTTGACCAAGGAGGAGAGTGATGGGGTGCTACGCCAGATGACCGGGCCTCCACAGTCACCAGACCTGAACCCAATCGAGATGGTTTGGGGTGAGCTGGACGGCAGAGTGAAGGCAAAAGGGCCAACAAGTGCTAAGAATCTCTGGGAACTCCTTCAAGATTGTTGGAAGACCATTTCCGGTGACTACCTCTTGAAGCTCATCAAGAGAATGCCAAGAGTGTGCAAAGCAGTCATCAAAGCAAAAGGTGACTACTTTGAAGAACCTAGAATATAAGACATATTTTCAGTTGTTTCACACTTTTTTGTTAAGTATATAATTCCACATGTGTTAATTCATAGTTTTGATGCCTTCAGTGTGAATGTACAATTTTCATAGTCATGAAAATACAGAAAAATCTTTAAATGAGGTGTGTCCAAACTTTTGGTCTGTACTGTATGTCACACAAAATAGTTAATAAATAACATTTCCCACGTGTATACTTTACATCAGCACAATTTTGGAACCAACATTTTTTTTTTGTTAGGAAGTGATAAGGGTTAAAAGTTGACCAGTGATTTCTCATTTTTCCAACAAAATTTACAAAATCATTTTTTTAGGGACCACATCACATTTGAAGTGACTTTGAGAGGCCTTTATGACAGAAAATACCCAAAAGTGACACCATTCTAAAAACTGTACCCCTCAAGGTGCTCAAAACCACATTCAAGAAGTTTATTAACCCTTTAGGTGCTTCCCAGGAACTGAAGCAATGAGGAAGAAAAAAATTAACATTTAAATTTTTTTCACACAAAATTTAATTTAGACCCAATTTTTTATTTTCACAAGGGTAACAGATAAAAATGGACACCAAAATGTATTGTGCAATTTCTGCTGAGCATTCCGATACCCAATATGTGTCGGAAAACCACTGTTTGGGCACGCAGCATGGCTCGGAAGGGAAGGAGCGCCATTTGATTTTTTAAATTCAAAATTTGCTGGAATAATTTGCGGACGCCATGTAGCATTTGGAGAGCCTCTGATGTGCCTTAACAGTGGAAACCCCCCACAAGTGGCCCCATTTTGGAAACTAGACCCCTCAATAAACTTATCTAGATGTGTGGTGAGAACTTTGAACCCCCAGGTGCTTCACAGAAGTTTATAACGTAGAGCCGTGAACATAAAAAATAAAAAAATCTATTTTTTTCCACAAAAATTAAGTTTTAGCCCCAATTTATTTATTTTTACGAGGATAACAGGAGAAAATTAACTGAAAAAGTTGTTGAGCAATTTCTCCTGAGTTCACTAATACCCCATATGTGCGGGAAAAACACTGTTTGGGCGCAGGATAAGGCTCGGAATGGAAGGAGCAATGTTTGACTTTTTGAACGCAAAATTGGCTGAAATTGAGAGCGGGCGCCATGTCGCGTTTGGAGAGCCCTGATGTGCCTAAACAGCGGAAACTCCCCACAAGTGACCCCGTTTTGGAAAATAGACCCCTCAAGGAATTTATCTAAATGTGCGGTGAGCACTTTGAACCCCCAAGTGCTTCACAGAAGTTTATAATGTAGAGCCATGAAAATAAAAAAAATATTTTTTTTCCACAAAAATTTTCTTTTAGCCCCAAATTTTTTATTTTCACAAGTGTATCAGGAGAAAGTTGACCTCTCATTTTGTTGTACAATTTCTTCTGAGTTCACCAATACGCCAATACCCTACATGTAATTGGGAACTACTTTTGAGGCATAGTGCAAAGGTCAGAAGGGAAGGAGCACTATATTATGGTTATGGTTATGGTTTGAGGGTGCCATGAACCACTAGGAGATCCCCTGAGGTGACATAGCCGAATTTCCCGTAAGTGACCCCATTTTACAAACTACACCTCTCAATGAACTCATCTAGGTGTGCAGTGATTATATTGACACCACAGGTGTGTCACATTTTATACCATTGGGCAGTGAAGAAAAAATAATTACATTTTTACTGGAAAAATTTAGTTTTAGCCCAAGATTTTACATATTCAAATGGGTATAATGGATAAAACTGGCACCAAAATTTGTCCCACAATTTCTTCTGAACGTGGCAATACCTCATATGTGGCTGTACGGTACTGCTTAGCCACACGGCGAGACTCAGGAGGGACTATTTGCCTCCTGGAGCAGAGATTTTCCTACGATAGTTTGCGGACTCCATATACAGAGCCTCTAAATGCTAAAACAGCAGAATCCCCACTCAAAAGACCCCATTTTGGAAATTATACCCCTGCCAAACATGTGGATGCTAAATATGGTTTAGGCACACACTGCGGCTCAGAAGGGCGGGGGGGCATTAGAATTTCAGACCGCAGAATTTGCTGAATTTCTTTGGAGCCTTTATACTACCAGTAAAATGGAAGCCCCCTATATTTACAGTGACAGATGACGGACCTGAGTGTTTTTTTTTGTGGCTTGATTTGAAGCTTTTATTGGGAACATTTTACGTAACATTTGGGTTTACATTTATGCGGTGCTCTACTCTGAGCAATTGCTTTGGGGTTTCCATCTAAATCTCTGAGTGACGTGATTCAGGTGACACCCCCCCCCAGGGGATCCATTCACTATAATGAGGCAGCAGAGTTACTCTAGGCTCCGTCTGGCCTCTGTTCTGTGGCCAACCGCGCTTTTATTCGCGCATAAAGATGGACACCGCCGGATCACAGGTCAGACGGCGTCCACAATGCCTACATCTGCCTCATCTTCTTCCTCCGGGAGAGTCATGTAAGGGCTTGTCTTTTGCGGGACAAGTTGACGTTTTTATTTGTACCATTTTCGGGCATTTTTTGATCGCTTTCTATTCCAATTTTTGGGGAGGGAGAATGAACAAATCTGGCATCTGGCAATTCAGCAATTGTTTTTTTGTTTTTTTTTATGCTGTTCCGTGTGTGGTAAAATTGATAAGGTAGCATTATTCTTCGGGTCAGTACATTTACAGCGGTCCCACATTTATAGCTTTTTTTATGTTTTGGCACTTTTACATAATAAAAACTTTTATAGAAATTTTTTTTTGTATCACTTTATTCTGAGAGCTATAACTTTTTTATTTTTTGGCTGATGGAGCTGTATGGCAGCTTGTTTTTTGCGGGACAAGATGACGTTTTCAGCAGTACCAATTTTATTTATATTTGTTTTTTTGATCGCATTTTATTCCACTTTTTTCCAGCGGTATGACGATAAAGCATATTTTGCCTCGTTTTTTTTTACGGCGTTCACTGAAGGGGTTAACTAGTGTGACACTTTTATTGGTTGGGTCGTTCCGGACGTGGCGATACCAAATATGTGTACTTTTTTTTCTTTTACATAAAAATATGTATTTATTAGTGAACATTTTTATTATTACTTTTATTTTGTAATTTTTTTTACTAATTTTTTTACCATTTTTTTTTTACTTTTTTATTTAGTCCATTTATGGGACTTTTTTCTCTTTGATCACAGGTATAATGTATTGCAATGCACTAGATTGCAGTGCATTATACTTATAGTGAAAGCACCTGAGACCAGCCTTCTGCCTGCCTCCTGAACGCTGCGATTGCACTCGATTGCAGCATTCAGGGGGTTAACAGCCAGGGGCAGTGATGACACCACTCCTGGCTGTTTAGTGCCGGAGCTCAGCCATTGGCAGCGCTGAGCTCTAGCACTGATCGGGCAGGAGGTGCTGATATTACAGCATCTCCTGCGCGATCATGCTGAGATCGATCAGTCAGATTGACTGACCGATCACAGCGATCTGGGTGCAGGAACCGATGGCATCGGTCCCTGCACCCCTTCTCGTGCCACAGACAGCTGTCGGAACTGAACTGTCACTGGCAGTTTACACGCAGTGACAGTTCAAAGTCATGACGGGGATAACCCATCAGGGTGCGCGAACTAGCATCATGCCATGACGGGTTATCCCCGTCATTGGGCGTTAAGGGGTTAATGGGGAATTTATGGTATTCCTGATCATAACATTTATTATAGTATATTCTTGTATAAATTCTGTAGAAAATAAGGTGTTCAATAGATTGGTCTTTCCTTAATCCTCTTTCACCATTGCACCCAGATTACTTGTTAGGGGGTCAACATTATCATTTTTGAATCTCACACTGTTCATGAGGTTTAAGAATATTTTTAGATTATTTTAACAAATTTTTGGCATTAAGTTTCTCTGTCTCAACCTTTGCTGCATTGGTTTGTTTTTTAACACAATTTATTTACCCTTCCCCTGTAATTATTTAATGCTTCATGAAGCTGCAAATAAAAATAATCCTCTACACTATGCATTTAAATTATTGAAATTTGCAGTTTTGCATTATTGATCTAACTGCAGTAGGCATCAAACACAGCTAAGCCCTGCTTGTCTCGGCTCTTCAGTGCTTTGTTGTGCAGAGTGCATACATTTTGATTTCTGTTGGAAATCAGGTAACAGAAAAATTATGTAAAAACAGACTTGCAGCTACTGTATATTGATGTAGATGGCAGAAGACAAAATTAGTTAGGCACAGTTGTGTACAGGTTCACACACTACACAGAATAGGGCTTATTCATATAAACCAAGATAAGCTTGATGATGTGTCAAACATCTGTGGTGGATACAGCAGAGCTGTGCTGAAGTCCTGTGCTA
Source organism: Phyllobates terribilis (assembly GCF_046119375.1). Taxonomy (NCBI): domain Eukaryota; kingdom Metazoa; phylum Chordata; class Amphibia; order Anura; family Dendrobatidae; genus Phyllobates; species Phyllobates terribilis. Next base: position 643,985,407 of record NW_027362762.1, read on the forward strand.
TTTTACACATTCATCTGTCAGCTTCCAGCACAGCTCTGAGTCATTAACTCAGAGAGGTGGGGCTGGACAGGAGCACACAGAGGGGTATGCAGCACTGAGGAGAAGCAAGGTCCTGTTGTCAATTGTAGTTTAAAAGGAATCTGTCCCATTTGACCTATCTAAGCTATAAGAATGGGCATACAGGTTATAGACTACTGAAAGAAAGTCTTACATGTAAGCCTCATATCAGATGCTTTGTTGTTAATAAATTATCTTTTATCACTTTATGTAAATGACCTCTTCCAAGCTATATGAAGGATGTTGCCTAGAAGATAACTCCACCTCCAGTGATTATTTTAAATGAAAGTGGGGGTTACCAGTGTGAGACATGTAATTAACACAGAACAGGAAAAATTAACTTTGTCTTCTTGCAAACACATTTTTTGCTTCTTTCTGAGCTCTGTTCTATTGCAACAATATTGCAACCCTGTTTGCCTGTGAGATGGAAGCTAAAGCTGAGAGTACTCTTTTTTGGCTAAGATGAATATAAAATAAGGGTCATGGGAAAGGCAGCGATAAATAAGGTCGCCCATATGTGCCAAGCTATCTACAGCCAACACTTACCTGTTTCCACCATGATGATGAATCTCCATCTCCTCCTCTCTCTCTTCCTCCTTATTCTCCTTCTCATCCCATCCGTGTAGGAGAGATGGGATGAAGCTTTTGTAGGTAATAGCCTCTGTTGCGCTAGCAACCAGCTCCTGTTCCTCCTCCTCCTTCTCAGCCTCCTCCTTCTCATTGTTACCCAATCCACGCTGAGTAGTTGAGATGAGGCTGGGTAGTATTTTCCTGTCTCACGTCTTCCTCCATCTCCACCTGGTCTGCATGCAAAACTTCATCTTTAATTGTGAGCAGCGACTGTTTAAGTAGGCATAGAAGCGGGATCGTTCAGCTGATTATGGCTTCATCACCACTCACCATCTTTGTGGAGTTCTCAAAATCTTGGAGAACTGCACAAATATCAGACATCCACGCTCACTCCTCAGTTGTTATGTTTGGAGACTGACCAGCATACCTACGGGCGTGCTGGAGCTGGTATTCAACAACTGGCCGCTGTTGCTCACAAAGCCTTGCCAGTGTGTGCAGTGTGGAGTTCTAGTGTGTGGTCACGTCGCACACCAGTTGTAAGCTGGCACTTGCATGCGCTGCTGCATCTCTGCCAGAGCGATGGCAGCTGTAGCTAACTTGTGGAAATGGGTGGTTATGTGGCACATCTTGATCAGGTGCACTGGCAAATCTGGGTAGGTTTTCAGAAACCGCTGAACCAGTAAGTTGAGCAAATGGGCTAAGCATGGTTTGTGTGTGAGTTTGCAAAGCTTTACAGCCGCCACCAGGTTGCAACCATTATCACACATGACCATGTTTAGTTGTAGGTTCAGCAGTGAGAGCCACAGATCTTTTGGTCTGTTATTCCTTTCAACAACAATGTGGCAGTGTGCCGTTTCTTTCCTAGACAAATTAGCTTCAGCAGAGCCTGTTGCTGCTTCACTGAGGCAGTGCTGCAGTGCTTCCATCTTCCAGCTGATGTGGACGACAAGCTCTGAGATGACAAATCAGAGATGGAGGATGAGGAGAAGCAGGAGGGGGTGCAGGAACTGGTATAGGAGGTGGAGGAAACCCTGATAGAAGTAGGACTAACAATTTACGGCTTCAGTAGCACATGTGCCATACCAGGTTGGGACTCGGCCCCAACTTCCACAAAGTTCACTCAGTGTGCTGTTGGGAAAATGAAGTGTTGCTGGCCACAAAAGTTTGTCCACATGTGGGTCATTAGGTGGACCATCCCAGTATCTGCATTGGTAAGGGCATGTGTGGCGCCCCTGAGGGTTCGGTCGCCACAGAGGTACTACACCTCACCCAGAGGTGTGGTATCTCACTCTCAGGTAAGCAAGGAGTACAGCCCGGGACCCTAACACCTGCATCCAACACATTCCACTTCAGTGGGGGCAGGGCGAGATTGCTCCTAAGGGAGAGCACAGTTCCTGGTCCCTAGCTGAAGGGTGGAACTATGTAGTGGGTGTGAGTGGAGGAAGTAGTTTCGGGGAGCACTTCAGTAGGTGTATAAAAAGTGGAGCCATCTTGATAGAGAGAGTCCAGTCAGAGGAGAAGTGGTGGGAGCAGGAGCTCTGCAGGAGCTCTGCTCAGGAGGAGGGCCTAGCAGAGGGGCCCAAGACTGAGAAGGAGAGGAGCAGAAGAAAGGCTCCAGGAACTAGGAAGGGGCCCCGGGGGTACGGGCAGTGCTGAAGGCCAACCATATGCCCGAATCTACCAGGAGGTGGAGGGGTCAGGCTGCACAAAGGGGACCGGTCCCTCAACTAGCAGAGTACTTTATGTCTCAACTAGAAACCGGAGGCTGCAGTATTTCAAGTCCTGCAGCCAACAGTTCATATGAGTCTCACCAAGAAGGTAACCATAGAGGACCCAGGGGACGGAACAGACGTCGCCCGACAAGGCCCGCGGCAACCGGATTGAGACACTAGGTGTGAGCTGCAGGGAGGCGGCCAGAGAGAGAGAACACACAGAAGGAGGTCCCGCTGAGTACTCCGGATATACCTGAGGGTTGGCTGAACCCATCCCTGAGTAAGCGCAGCACGACGAGGGAAGTTACACTGGTACCTGTAACTTGGATTGCAACAACCGTGAGTAAAAGCCCTGAAGACTGCAACCCACTGCCTCTGTCCGTTATTGCTGCTACGCCATTACCCCTGCACTACAACGCCCAGCAACGTCTGCACTGCCCTGGAGCTAAGCTCTACCTGTGGAGAGCCAAACCAACTCTGCTGCATTAACAACAGCTCCAGAGGACCTGCTCCGCAGCGGCGGCTCCTTTTAGCAACATACCACAGGTGGTGTCACGAACTGTACAGTTAGGTCCATATATATTTGGACAGAGACAACATTTTTCTAATTTTGGTTCTAGACATTACCACAATGAATTTTAAAGAAAACAATTCAGATGCAGTTGAAGTTCAGACTTTCAGCTTTCATTTGAGGGTATCCACATTAAAATTGGATGAAGGATTTAGGAGTTTCAGCTCCTTAACATGTGCCACCCTGTTTTTAAAGGGACCAAAAGTAATTGGACAATTGACTCCAAGGCTATTTCATGGACAGGTGTGGGCAATCCCTTCGTTATGTCATTCTCAATTAAGCAGATAAAAGGCCTGGAGTTGATTTGAGGTGTGGTGCTTGCATTTGGAAGGTTTTGCTGTGAAGTAAACATGCGGTCAAAGGAGCTCTCCATGCAGGTGAAACAAGCCATCCTTAAGCTGCAAAAACAGAAAAAACCCATCCGAGAAATTGCTACTATATTAGGAGTGGCAAAATCTACTGTTTGGTACATTCTGAGAAAGAAAGAAAGCACTGGTGAACTCATCAATGCAAAAAGACCTGGGCGCCCACGAAGACAACAGTGGTGGATGATCGCAGAATAATCTCCACTCATAAGCATCAAGAATAAAAAAGCTAGACTGGACTTTGCTAAAAAACATCTAAAAAAGCCAGCACAGTTCTGGAAGAACATTCTTTGGACTGATGAAACCAAGATCAACCTCTACCAGAATGATGGAAAGAGAAAAGTATGGCGAAGGCGTGGTACAGCTCATGATCCAAAGCATACCACAACATCTGTAAAACACGGCGGAGGCAGTGTGATGGCTTGGGCATGCATGGCTGCCAGTGGCACTGGGTCACTACTGTTTATTGATGATGTGACACAGGACAGAAGCAGCAGAATGAATTCTGATGTATTCAGAGCCATACTGTGTGCTCAGATCCAGCCAAATGCAGCCAAACTTGTTTTGTGACGCCCAGCTGCGCTTGGTATCACAGATCCTGGAAGAGTGCATTGATGGATTCCTCCACAAGAGGCCCCCATAACCATTCACACATCTCCACCTTCCACCTCAGACCAGCAGAGGGAGCCCGTTAGGGAGATATATAGGGAAGGTGGAGCCAGGCAGCAGTTAGTCTGGAGTCGACAGTCAGTCAAGAGCCTGGTTTAGCAGTGAGTCCAGTACAGTCTGAGAAGAGTTACCTCAGAGGACAAAAGCCTGTTCCAGCTCCTGCAATTGCTATCCTGCAGTGGAGCTCATCCAGACCAAGACTCAGTGTAGGTCAGAGAAGTGATCATTAGGTGTGCCGGCGCCATAAGATCGGTGAAGCGCGGCAAGCTGCCGTTAGTGTGAGTAGCCTAGTGAGGGTCCGAGTAGGTCGAAGGCGAGTGGAGAGTTAGTACATAGGGGGCAGAGGAGTTTAACTTGCTCACCCCGAAGCATCTACCGGACACCAGGTCCGAAGCTTACCGGGATCTCTATGACCCAGTAAGGTATAACCGGAATCCCTGAAGAACGACAAGTCCCAGGATCGCTAAAGGGATAATACATAACAGAGCCGGGAGACACATAGGCCCCGCAAGCTGAAGAGCGTGTACTCCAATAGAAGGCCCTACCACAAGGTCAGCCAGCGCAGGACAGAGACAAAGTTAGGCCTAGCTCCAGGCAGGTCAGAAACTTACTACGCAGAGGCAAGAAGCAGGAGGCCCTACACCCGCTCAATGGGGAGGATCCTGGTATGCACCCTTCACCCTAGAGTGCTCCGGGATGTGCCTGATTTTCCACCAGTAAAAGGTGCTGAAGTGACTACCGTGTCCATCCCCGTTCTTGCTCTGACCCGGCTGGCTCTCGCCTGTCCTGCATTCCCCTTTCCGTATGCTGCCCTGAGGCCTAGCTCCACCTGTGGGGAGCTATACCATTGAGCTGCCTTATCATCGGCCTCAGTGGACTGCGCAGCGCTGGTGATTCTCACCAGAAGCCACAGGTGGTGTCATGAACTGTTATAAAACTAAGAAACTTATTATCCCCTTTTTAAAGAGCGACCCCAGGGTATGGGCCCGGGAGCCGACCACCGCAACATCCCCTAGGCCAGGCTAAAGGGCCGGGTAGCCGAGTAATCCCCATCCCCCTGGGTTAGTCATCTCTTTCCTGGCGTCACGAACAGGATCACATGCCTGCTGCAACGATGAAGTGTTATGCCTGTTGCCACCGGGTACTGTGCGCCTTTAATTAGAAGCTGTGTACGTTAAATTGTGGTGAAGATTGCCGCCACTGTTGGGCCGCCGAGCGAGAAGAAGGGTGTAACCGCGGGAAACTGAGGGGCATACCTGCAAAAGAGCGCGAAGCCCCGGACACGCCCCATGCCGCAACGTCAAACTGGGAAGCTCCAGGTCCTGTAAGGAGCGTCGCGGAACGCTCTGACGTAGGACGCAAGCGACGCAAGGTCCTGAAGACGACCGTCACCTGCGGAGCTGCGGCCTACCGGAAGAAAAACTATGAAGGTAGGCCACGGTTAACTAGGGGAGCGCCAGAATGTCCGACGAACAGCAGAACGCCGACATGGCAGGTCAATGTACTGAAGTGCAACCCGCGCCCGATGATGAGCAGGCCGAAGCCGCCGCTCCACTAGCAGTGCCTGTAACACCTGTCATTCCTATGACTCTGCCGTACATTCCTGGAGCAAAGTGGCTCCCCCAGTACAACAGCAAACCAGATACCCTGTCTAGATTCAAACGGAAGATATGTGGTATCTTGGATATGTACTCCATGACAGGCAAGCAAAGAGCCGCTGTCGTATTAGGACAACTGACCAGTGCTGCGGAACGGGAAGTGGAAACATGGTCGGCCGCAGACCAGGAGTCAGTGTCCGCAATATTCCAAAAACTACAGACTGTCTTTGAGGACCTTACTGAGGCGGACCTCCGGATGAGGTTCTACAACTCTTCCCAACAACCGGAGGACAATGTTCGGGACTACGCCTGGCATCTACAGGGGGCCCTGCGGGCTCTTAAACAGGTCAGTCCAACCAGCATTGAAAATTAACACAAAATGCTGAAGGACCAGTTTGTCCGGGGACTGAGGTCTCCAGAGGAGAGAAGGACTGTACGTTGGTGGTCCTTGGATCATCCAGAGGCCACCTTTGATAATCTTAAGGACATGGCTATAAAAGGACTGCAGCCCCTGGAAACAAATGCCATCCAATGTTACCAGGGTGGGGCTATCCCAGCGCCTGCTACACCCACCTTTTCCCCAGTGGCTGCTGAAGCCAAGGTTCCAGCAACGTCCCCCAGAGAGCTGGACAGTTTGCGCTATGAAGTGCGTCAGTTGAGCAAAACCCTGACCACTGTGCTGAGTGCTCTGCAGCTGCGGACAGAGCCCGAGGAAGGAGGGAAGATCCTGTTAGCCGATAGCCCTGAGGATGTCCCCTGGATGCGAAGGAGGAGGAGGCCAACATCACCCTCTTCGAGGACCAGTGACCAGCGCTGTCCGCCGAAGGACCCTATCTGCTACCGCTGCCGCAAGACCGGACACATCACCCAGAATTGTCCTTTAAGCAAGAAAACCCTGGGTCCGAGGGCCAACACCCAGGAGTAAACTCACCAGGCCCATCAGACTGGTACAACAGGTTCGTCGGAGGAAGACCTTTCCTGTCCATTGTACTGGATGGGATCCCGACGCATGCTCTGCTGGACACAGGATCTCAGGTAACCATCATGCCTGACGTCCTCTACAAGAGGTTCTGGTCCATGGACGATCTACGTCCGCCAGCTCCAAATCTTTCTGTTTACGCCTCTAACAGACTCCCCCTTAACCTACTCGGGGTTAAGAATGTGACTGTAAAGGTGGGGAGAGTGGAGCTGAAGGACCAGGGGCTAATTGTAGTAGAGACTAATCCTGATGACACCAATCCGTATATGGTACTAGGCACTAACATTGTTGGTAACTGTTTGGGAGAAGTTGTGTTCTTGCTCCAACAGATAGCCGACACTGCCAGACCAAGACAGAGGAGGGCACTGCAGAAGGAGATCCGAGTCCTGATGTATCAACAGCAAGTAAGGTTAACAGATGGTGAAATCGGTAACGTGCGGGTGATGGACCCAATACCCATTGTCATCCCCCCAATGAGTGAAATGCTCATCTGGTGTAGAGTGACTATAGGTCTTAGAGGACAGGGCTACCAGGCGGTAGTAGAACCCCTTTGCTCCGAGCACAGACCCATGCTCTTAACCGCCAGGGGAGTGGTAGATGTACGTAATGGGAGGGTGCCCGTCCGTCTTCTTAATTGTGGGGAAGACTAGCTCAGATTGCCCCGTTATGCCACTGGTGCCAAATTACATGCTGTAAATAACAATTGCATTCACAAGGCAGAGTCCTTAACCTCACCAGAGGAAGTGGAGGATAATGACCCTGCAACCCAGGTGGAGGATTGGTGTCAACAGCTCCATGTTGGGACAGACGCCACTCCTGCCCATCAAAAACAGGGTGTACACCGGGTGGTTCAAGAATACTCGCAGGTGTTCAGTAAGCATCCACTTGACTTCGGGAGGATTAAGGGGGTTCAACATCATATCCCCACAGGCGACCATCCCCCAATCAAAGAACGTTACAGGCCTATACCACCAGCTCACTACCAGATGGCAAAGGAAATGTTGCAGGACATGAGAAAGGCGGGAGTGATAAGGGATAGTTGTAGTCCCTGGGCAGCTCCCCTAGTGCTAGTTAGGAAAAAGGACGGGAGCATGAGAATGTGTGTAGATTACCGTCAAGTAAATCACATTACACATAAAGATGCATACCCTTTACCACGCATAGAGGAGTCCCTAGCTGCCTTAATGTCTGAAAATTACTTTTCCACCCTTGACCTCACTAGTGGGTACTGGCAAGTAGCTGTGGCTGAGGAGGATCAAGAGAAGACGGCCTTCACTACCCCGATGGGACTCTGCGAGTTCAACAGTATGCCGTTTGGACTCTGCAACGCCCCCGGGACGTTCCAGAGATTGATGGAGTGCTGTCTGGGACACCGCAACTTTGAGACTGTGTTACTTTACCTGGACGATGTAATAGTGTACTGCAGAACGTACGAGGACCACTTGAAGCACCTGGCGGAGGTATTTGAGTCACTGTCCCGGTACGGGATGAAGTTGAAGCCCTCAAAGTGCCACCTGCTCAAGAAAAAGGTACAGTACCTGGGGCACATTGTCAGTTCAGAAGGGGTAGCACCAGACCCGGAGAAGGTCACAGCCATCCAGAAGTGACCGGAGCCGAGGAACCTCAAGGAGGTGCGTCAGTTCTTGGGACTAGCAGGATACTACCGGAGGTTCGTAAAAGACTACACTAAGAAAGCAGCTCCTCTGCAAGACCTCCTTGTAGGGCAGTCCCCCAAAGGCAGAAATCCCCCATTGCACTGGGGTAAGGAGCAAGCCGAGTCGTTTCAGGAGATGAAGGAGATCCTGACAGGTGATGAGATCCTAGCCTACCCTGACTACAGCCAACCGTTCCTGCTGTATACAGATGCCAGCAACGAAGGACTGGGCACTGTCTTAAGAAGCAGAATGGCCAAGAGAAAGTGATCGCATACGCAAGCAGGAAGCTCCACCCGACTGAGAGGAACCCAGAGAACTCTAGCAGCTTTAAGTTAGAGTTCCTGGCCTTGGTCTGGGCCATCACTGAAAGGTTTAAGCACTATCTAGCCTCCAGTAAGTTCACTGCCTTCACTGATAACAACCCCTTGACCCATCTTGAAACAGCTAAGTTGGGAGCACTGGAACAACAATGGATGGCTCGGCTGTCAAACTACCAATTTTCAATTAAATACCGGGCGGGCCGCAAGAACGCCAACGCCGATGCCCTGTCCAGGATGCCTCACCAGTCAGACACAGAAGAAGAAGTGGATGACTTGGAAGAGATTGAGCTACCTGCCTTTCACCGGAATGGGATGATCCACGAGCAACGAGCCTCCAGGAGGCAGCGTGGAAAGACGTTAAACCCCCTGCCTCACCACAGCTGGAAGGAGACCCAGGACAGCGACCTGGTTTTCAGCCGTATCAAGGAGCTGATAACCCAAGAAGGTGCCTCCCTGGAGAAGGAAGCGTCTCTGCAAGCAAAGCAGCTGTGGAACGAGAGAAGCCGGCTGTTTATCTACTGTGAGAAGCTGTGCCGGAGGTACGTCAATCCAAAGACCCATGAGATGGTGTGGCAGATAGTGGTCCCGAAGACAGACATCCAGATGGTATTAGAAGCTTACCACGATCAGACGGGGCACTTTGGCTGGAAAAAGCTAGAGACCCTGCTGAAGTGTCGATTCTATGGGGTGGGAATGCGCAGCTCCATTGAACGGTGGTGCCGAGACAGTGGACCCTGTGGCCTTAGAAGAAAAGACTACAGCAGCCAGAAGGCACCCCTGCAACCCATCAAGATGACTCGGCCCCTGGAGATCGTGGCCCTGGACCATGTCAAGTTGTCCCCCAGCAGGTCAGGATACTCTTATGCTCTTACCATGGTGGATCACTACTCACGTATCCTCGTGGTCGCCCCCGTCAAAGACCTGACGGCAGAGACAGCAGCAAAGACGTTCCAAGAGTATTTCTGTAGACCCCATGGTTATCCTGAGCAGGTGCTTATGGACCAAGGCCCCATCCTTTGAGGCTGAGTTGTTCAAGGAGCTCTGCCATTTGTATGGTTGTAAAAAGATCAGAACTACACCGTACCATCCACAAACAAACGGTCTCTGTGAAAAGATGAACAACATCATCATCGACCTGCTAAAGATCATACCACTTGAGGAGAGAAACCAGTGGCCAGACCTACTACCTGACCTAGTGGATCTGTACAATCATATACCAGTAAGTTCCACCAATTGCACTCCGGCATATCTCATGCGGGCAAGGCCAGGAAAGCTGCCCATGGATCTGGAGCTTGCTGTTGTTGAGCCTGAAGCTGATATGACCACTGAGGACTGGGACACGACCAGACAAGAGCAGTACAGAAGAGTACAAGCCTGTGTCGAGGACAGTCTCACTTGGGTGAGAGAAAAGCAGGACGCGCACTACAACAAAAACGCTCCCGCAGAACCCTTCACACCTGGTGAAACAGTATTGAAAAGGAAAAGACGTAATCACAAACTTGATGACCAGTGGGAAAAAGAACCCTGCACTGTGTTACAGTCAAGATTTGACAATAAGAAGACATGCTTAATCAGTCGAGATGGAGGAAAAACATCTACAACAGTGTCCAGGGACCACCTGAAGTTGTTTCCAGACCTACTGAAATCCCAAGAAGAAGTGCCTCTCACAATCCTGGAAAAACCTGAAGAAGCAATGATACACACTGACCTAGGAGCTTTCCTGGCAGATTGGCCTCAAATAGGAGGTGCAGTAATTATTCCCACACTCCAATTCTACGAACCGCCAGAAAACCTTCCACAGCAAGTTGAACCAGTAAGTGCTGCAGAGGAGCCAGCTCAAGAAGTATCCCTGGATGAAGGATCCCCGGTAGGAGCAGAGCAAGAGGGCCCAGCCAATGGTGAACTTGCCAGTCCAAGAGAGAGGTTAAGGCAGTTTTACAACTTGGTCACACGTAGAACTGGTAGGGTAACTGAAAATACAGACTCTGATACCCCACAGACCACCGCACTACGCAGATCAACACGTAGCACAAGAGGCAAACCCCCTGCTAGGTACACTCAGTAAAATAGTCAAATTACTGAAAATGTAGATAGTTACCCCTGGGGTATTAAAATTGTAATGCACTGTATTATTGTGTACTTTCTTATATGTATATCTTTATTAATTTGTGTTTTACCTAATGACTTCCTTCCTTATTTACCTAAGAACTTCGTGGCTGAGGACTGTGTGCAGCCCAAAAACAGCTTTTGTATATAATTGCGCTCCCTGGAGTGCCCCTTTTAGGTGACTTCAGAAGGAAAACCTGTCTGGAGTGGCTCTATTGGAGGTCCAACTCGGGATCTTCATGCCCTGCTGCCACCCCAGGGCCTACGTTGAGGGTTTGGGACAGGTCCCTCAAAACCACCAAGTACTCTACCCTGTGGGATGGACATCCTTCCTGGGAACCTCACCACAAGAGACTTGAATTCTGAGGACGCTTTGCATTTGTTATTGTTACGTAACGTTTAAGCTTGGTGCCTCCCATAAAGGGAAGATTGTTAATGCATTGTTCATGCTTCCTATTGTTTTACAAAATGTACTTCAGCCCGGGAGTGCTGAGCTGTACTAGGGGGGAATGTGACGCCCAGCTGCGCTTGGTATCACAGATCCTGGAATTGCTATCCTGCAGTGGAGCTCATCCAGACCAAGACTCAGTGTAGCTCAGAGAAGTGAGCTTTAGGTGTGCCGGCGCCATAAGATCGGTGAAGCGCGGCAAGCTGCCGTTAGTGTGAGTAGCCTAGTGAGGGTCCGAGTAGGCTGAAGGCGAGTGGAGAGTTAGTGCATAGGGGGCAGAGGAGCTTAACTTGCTCACCCCGAAGCATCTACCGGACACCGGGTCCGAAGCTTACCGGGATCTCTATGACCCAGTAAGGCATAACCGGAATCCCTGGAGAACTACAAGTCCCAGGATCGCTAAAGGGCTGATACGTAACAGAGCCGGGAGACACATAGGCCCCGCAAGCTGAAGAGCGTGTACTCCAATAGAAGGCCCTACCACAAGGTCAGCCAGCGCAGGACAGAGACAAAGTTAGGCCTAGCTCCAGGCAGGTCAGAAACTTACTACGCAGAGGCAAGAAACAGGAGGCCCTACACCCGCTCATTGGGGAGGATCCTGATATGCACCCTTCACCCTATAGTGCTCCGGGATGTGCCTGATTTTCCACCAGTAAAAGGTACTGAAGTGACTACCGTGTCCGTCCCCGTTCTTGCTCTGACCCGGCTGGGACTTGCCTGTCCTGCATCCCCTTACATCCCCGCTGCCCTGAGGCCTAGCTCCACCTGTGGGGAGCTATACCATTGAGCTGCCTTATCATCGGCCTCAGTGGACTGCGCAGCGCTGGTGATTCTCACCAGAAGCCACAGGTGGCGTCACAAACTTTCATAAAAATAACCAACAATTATCCACCCTTTTAAAGAGTGACCCCAGGGTATGGGCCCGGGAGCCGACCACCACGACATCCCTAAAGGCAAAGGCCCGGGTACCGAGTCATCCCCATCCCCTGGGTGAGTCAGTTTCATACTACAGAAGGACAATGACCCAAAACATAAAGCCAAAGCAACCCAGGAGTTTATTAAAGCAAAGAAGTGGAATATTCTTGAATGGCCAAGTCAGTCACCTGATCTCAACCCAATTGAGCATGCATTTCACTTGTTAAAGACTAAACTTCAGACAGAAAGGCCCACAAACAAACAGCAACTGAAAACCACCGCAGTGAAGGCCTGGTACAGCATCAAAAAGGAGGAAACACAGCGTCTGGTGATGTCCATGAGCTCAAGACTTCAAGCAGTCATTGCCAACAAAGGGTTTTCATCCAAGTGCTAGAAATGAACATTTTATTTACAATTATTTAATCTGTCCAATTACTTTTGGTCCCTTTAAAAACAGGGTGGCACATGTTAAGGAGTGGAAACTACTAAACCTTTCATCCAATTTTAATGTGGATACCCTCAAATGAAAGCTGAAAGTCTGAACTTCAACTGCATCTGAATTGTTTTGTTTAAAATTCATTGTGGTAATGTCTAGAACCAAAATCAGAAAAATGTTGTCTCTGTCCAAATATATATGGACCTAACTGTATATAAGAACTTTAATTCCCTTGTAAATATCCCATTTTTACTGACCGCCCTGGGTCACGGACCGGGCCACCGCCACTGTGACATCACCCCTAGCAACGACCGGCCCGGCACCGAGTACCCCACGGCCCAGGTGGCGCATCACATGGCTGATGTTTCTTTACAGGTGATAGTACAAGACGGGGATGTCACACTGGGTGAAAAAGTGGCGGCTGAGGACCGAGTACCGAAGGACTCCTGCTGCCATAAGTTGGCAGAAATCTGTGTCCACAAGCCTAAATGGCAACATTTCCACTGCAAGCCACCTGGAAATGTGCCCTTTTAGTGTTTGGGCCTATGGGTGAGTGGCTGGGAACTTTCTTTTTTGCTCCAAGGCATGGGTAGGGACAGCTGAATGCTGTGCTGGGACAATGATTTTGAAGTGCCTGATGATGAGGCCTTAGAATGTGCAAGGACAGGTGCAGGGTGGGAGGCATTTGCACCAGTGTCATGGACAGGGGATTGGCAAGCACCTAGCACAGAGGAAGAGGTAGTGGCATCACCCACTGGCTCCAATTGTGTACTTAGGTGTTCGGTCCACCGAGTCGGGTGCTTACCTGACATGTGGCTGATCAGGCTGGTGCTGGTTAGGCCTTTAGTAGTCAAGCCCCTACTGATCTTGGCATGGCACAGGTTGCAAATGACCATTTTTTTTGTCTCAGAACTCTCTTTAAAAAAGTCCCAGACTGGGAACACCTAACTCTCTGATGGAGAAATTCACGAGTGTCCATTCTATGTGGAACAGTTGCCTGCCTTCTGCTACTGGTCACCCCACTGCCTCTTTGTGTCTGTTTTGGTGCTCCTGATCCCTCCCCCTTAGCGCTATTGGTCCCTCACCCTTAGCATTGCTGGCCTAGGTTGGCTTGGTGACTTCATCATCCACCACCTGGTCTTCCACTGCCGCACCCTGGTCTTCCTGACAAGGTGACTTAACAATATGACTTATCTGCAACTGTATTTCATTATCATCTACCCCCTTTGATAAAATTTACCGTTCCCTACCATCATTTTCTTGTGACCGTGGCTGCTCTAAGTTTTGTGCATCACTAAACAGCATCTCCTCCTGTCCCTTTTGGAACATGCAGGGCGAGAGGTCACAACCAATAAATGAGGTAAATAGCTCCTCGGAGTGTCCTAGTGTGCGCTCACTGGTCTCCTGGGACACAACATGGTGGGAAGAAGGAGGATCAGGGTGACGATTAAGTGATCCAGACTCTTGGCTGGTGAGAATGGACCGGGTCGAAGACTGAGTGGTGCTGGTAAGCATGCTGGAAGCATTGTCTACTATCCTACTGACCAGCTATTTCTGACTCACCCCCTGGGCCGTGGGGCACCCGGAACCGGGCTTCTGTGCGATGCTGGGGGTAGTAGTGGCAACCCGATCCCGTGGCTCAGGGTGGTCAGACCAAATGCTGTGGCAGTCTATTTATAGATTTGGGAATGTCCGACTACGCCACCCGTGGATTGCGGTCAGAGATAACCGCCGCTGCGAGGCAGACCACTGAGGCTGCTGTTGGTGTGCAGCACAGGGGTAGGACAACTCCCCACGGGAAGAGTGTAGCCTCAGGGCAGTGTAGGTGAATGCTGGGGGTGATAGTGCAGGCCACAATAGTAAGAGTTCAGAGTCCGCTTCAAACAGTCCAGGGTCTTTATTGCAGATGTTATTACTGACCCAACAGGAGTACCGGTTAGGAATGGGCCTGGGTATCTGAGAGCATTCGGGCGAGCCCCACTGGTCAGGGTGAGTGTGTAGGCCTACCATTCTCTCTCTATGCTCTTGCTGACTATCCCCCTTTTCGTGGTGTAATAGCCCACGTCCCTGAGCTGGCCATGTACTTTACCTGTATGGCTTGCGACTCGAGCCTTGGGTACCTTTTGCTTCTCCTGGCTGTACTGGTCCCTCTGTGTGGCGGAGCCTCCAGGCTTCTTAGGCCAAGGGACCTGAAATCCCTCGCGGGTTGGTTCTCTGCTGTTGGGCTTGCAACCCTGACAGCCTCGGACCCCAATGTCCGGTTGTGTACTTCTCTCAGCCAGGACCGGCTCTCGTCGCCTCTGTCCCTGGCTTGCAGTTTCTCCTCTGCCTTACAGACTCCTCAGCTGCTGCTGACCTGTCCCTCTTCTCTGAGAACCCTTCTGGACACTTCAGAAGTGGGTTCTGGTCTCTCTAACCCTGTCCCAGTTCCAGATTTTATAGGGGCAGCCTGCTCCACCTACTGGCCTGGGACAGGAGGTGCTGAATGCTAATGGTCCCTGACCAGGGAACCTCCCTCCTGCTCTCAGACACAGCCTTTAATATTTGTGGCATCCAGGCCTGGGGTGACACATTTCCACTTCAGAAGTGGTGTCCTGTGCCTCCCTGCAAAGTGTGAAAGGAAGCTATGTGTCATGGATGGACGTGTTTCTTGTGCTGCAGCAATAGGCGCAGTCACACCTGCTCTACATCCTCAGCGTCTGCGTGCACCATCATCAGCACTTCCACTTCTCCATCCCTTGCCGCATTCCTTATGCATTTTCTATTTGCTAGGTCTCTGGAAACTAAGTTTCCTTGATTAATTAAAAATATTTAAATTTAAAAATATTAAAAATTAAAAAAATAAATAAATTGGTCACCTGCAGCAGGTAAAATGTTCTTTTTTTAGTTTAAAACCACCTTAATTGAACACAAAGCAGGTTAAACTGTATGGATGACAATACAGTAAATATTTTTGACGGTTTTATTTAGTTTAATACCACCATAATTTAATACAAAGCAGGTTAAACTGTATGGAAGACAAAAAAAGTTAATTTTTAAAAGTTTTTTTTTTATTTAAAACCACCGAAATTTAACACAAAAGCAGGTTAAACTGTATGGATGAAAATACAGTCAATTTTTTCACAGGTTTTTTTAGTTTAAAACCACCGTAATTTAACACAAAGCAGGTTAAACTGTATGGATGACAATACAGTCAATTTATTCACAGTTTTTTTTTAGTTTAAAACCACCATAATTTAACACACAGCATGTTAAACTGTGTGGATGACAATACAGTTAATTTTCTTAAGGCTTTTTTTTTAGTTTAATACAACCAGCCATTTAACTATGTTAATCTGGATGCACAAAGGTGCAGATGGAGATGATAAAATAACATGATTGTGTAAATAACCCTTTAATGTGAATAGCCAATTTCTTTGTTCAACTAGAGATTTATCTTCATTCTTACTGTTATGGCAATCTGACAACAGCTGAGGGTTCCAGTGCGCCCAGGCGTCGCGACGGGAGGGAATAAAGGAGATCATAACCTGATGATGTTCAGCAAGAGTCCCCCACTGTGGGTGGGTCATTCATGCATTTTATAGGTTTTCTAAGGGGGTTTCCAGAATTGGGGCCCCTCTACAAAAACACTTAATTGGCTAATTCATCCATATAGTCTTACTCAATTGGTTACACTCAATTATGCAAAACCATAGATTCATTACATCTATTACTTAGCATCACACATAACACTATTCTGGCAGGCAGCCATTATCAACTCTAGTTCACTTTATACAAAGTCATCGTTGTTTTCCTCAGAGTTATATGAAGCTCTCAATTGCCATCTTGGATATCTGTATGTCGCAGCAGAAATTCTTCTCAATCCAGGGCACAAAGTCTTATATAATTCAAACACATCACACAATTAATATAAGAATGGAATCTTTTCCTTGACACTTACGTTCACGCTTTAGTCATTACTGTGCAAAACAGACAACCAGTGGTTCCACTAAGTCACACTCAGTTCACAGTGTTTTGGAGCAGACCAGAAGACTACAGCTAATCTAGATTATGTAATTAGTAGGCCTCTCCAAGGCATCTCATAGGAGTCACCAAAATAAAATCTGCACAAGGTGCCATTTAATGTAAAGCCAGCCCTGAGAAGGACAGGATAATGACCTCAAACATACAAAAATCACCCAGAAATTAATGGAAACAAAGTACAGGAGAGTTCTGAAGTGGTTAGCAATAAGACCGGACGTAAATCCCATTGAACAAATATGGAGAGATCTTAAAATTGCTGTTGGGAGAAGGCAGCCTCTTCAAATATAACAGACTTGAAGCAGTTTGCAAAAGAAGAGTGGTCCCAAATTTCAGTTGAGAGGTGTAAGAAGCTTTTTGATTGATATAGGAAGTGATTGATTGCAGTTATTTATTCCAAAAGGGTGTGCAACCAAATATTAAGTTGAGGGTGCCAACAATTTTGTCTGGCTCATTTTTGGGGTTTTGTGTGAAATATGTCTAATTTTCTTTTTTTTTCTTCTCAGTTTTTTTTCTGTAGTTCCAATACACACAAAGGAAATAAACATGTGTATAAAAAATGTGTGATTGCAATAATTTTCTGGGAGAAACACTTCATTTTCTGGAACAATTTCAAGGGTGCCATCACTTTTGACTATGACTGCATCTTAGATTTCCTTACGGAAGTATATGGGAATGGGTTTTCCAGACTGGGCAATACACTTAGGTTGGTTTTCTACAGTGATACATTATTTATGAAGTATGTTGGTTAATTGCTGATAGTTATTTTTCAATAATGTACTTGTATTTTAAAGGCCTGAGTAAAATATGAGGCTCATCTTCTCCTAGTTCAGCATTGTAGCCTCTTAATTATGTTCAAGAATGAAATATGTTAAGGAAAGAAATATTTCCAACATAAATGAGATAATAAGACAAAGACAATGATGCTAGGGGACTGATGAATACGAACAGTTCACTATCAAAAATAATCATTTACTCCTATTTAGTAAGTGAACTTCCCAACTATACAGTCATGCTTCCAGTGTTGAGCAGGGGTAAGACTCCTACATATGTGTTTGTATCTGCTGTCATTTGGCTATAAAATGTATAAGAAATAATTGCATACCGTTGCTCCTCTCTTAAATCGAAACTGTCACTAGGATCCACCCTCTAAGACGTATACAGTGCTGGCCAAAAGTATTGGCACCCCTGCAATTCTGTCAGATAATACTCAGTTTCTTCCTGAAAATGATTGCAATCACAAATTCTTTGGTATTATTCTCTTCATTTAATTTGCTTGCAAGGAAAAAACACAAAAGAGAATGAAGCAAAAATCAAATCATTGATCATTTCACACAAAAAAAAAAAAAAAAGGTCCAGACAAAAGTATTGGCACCCTCAGCCTAATACTTGGATGCACAACCTTTAGCCAAAATAACTGCGAACAACCAATTCTGGTAACCATCAATGAGTTTCTTACAATGCTCTGCTGGAATTGTAGACCATTCTTCTTTGGCAAACTGCTCCAGGTCCCTGATATTTGAAGGGTGTCTTCTCCAAACTGCTATTTTGAGATCTCTCAACAGGTGTTCTATGGGATTCAGGTCTGGACTCATTGCTGGCCACCTTAGAAGTCTCCAGTGCTTTCTCTCAAACCATTTTATAGTGCTTTTTGAAGTGTGTTTTGGGTCATTGTCCTGCTGGAAGACCCATGACCTCTGAGGGAGACCCAGCTTTCTCACACTGGGCCCTACATTATGCTGCAAAATTTGTTGGTAGTCTTCAGACTTCATAATGCCATGCACCCGGTCAAGCAGTCCAGTGCCAGAGGCAGCAAAGCAACCCCAAAACATCAGGGAACCTCCGCCATGTTTCACTGTAGGGACCGTGTTCTTTTCTTTGAATGCCTCTTTTTTTATCCTGTACACTCTATGTTGATGCTTTTTCCCAAAAAGCTCTACTTTTGTCTCATCTGACCAGAGAACATTCTTCCAAAACGTTTTAAGCTTTCTCAGGTAAGTTTTGGCAAACTCCAGCCTGGCTTTTTTATGTCTCGGGGTAAGAAGTGGGGTCTTCCTGGGTATCCTACCATACAGTCCCTTTTCATTCAGACGCCGACGGATAGTACGGGTTGACACTGTTGTACCCTCGGACTGCAGGGCAGCTTGAACTTGTTTGGATGTTAGTCGAGGTTCTTTATCCACCATCCGCACAATCTTGCATTGAAATCTCTCGTCAATTTTTCTTTTCTGTCCACACCTAGGGAGGTTAGCCACAGTGCCATGGCCTTTAAACTTCATGATGACACTGCGCATGGAAGACACAGGAACATTCAGGTCTTTGGAGATGGACTTGTAGCCTTGAGATTGCTCATGCTTCCTCACAATTTGGTTTCTCAAGTCCTCAGACAGTTCTTTGGTCTTCTTTCTTTTCTCCATGCTCAATGTGGTAACACAAGGACACAGGACAGAGGTTGAGTCAACTTTAATCCATGTTAACTGGCTGCAAGTGTGATTTAGTTATTGCCAACACCTGTTAGGTGCCACAGGTAAGTTACAGGTGCTGTTAATTACACGAATTAGAGAAGCATCGCATGATTTTTCAAAGGGTGCCAATACTTTTGTCCACCCCCCTTTTTAGGTTTGGTGTGGAATTATATCCAATTTGGCTTTAGGACAATTCTTTTTGTGTTTTTTTCATTGAAGACGATTTAAATGAAGAGAATAATACCAAAGAATTTGTGATTGCAATCATTTTCAGGAAGAAACTGAGTATTATCTGACAGAATTGCAGGGGTGCCAATACTTTTGGCCAGCACTGTATATGGGCATGTAGTTCATAGATAGATGAATAAAATGATACCTTAATATCTGCAATCTGATGTCTTATTCCAGAGAAACCTGCATTCTTCTTAATTTGTAAATGAGCTGTTGGGATCTATGGGTCAGATACAGAGCTCCCTGAAAATCTGCTTCCGGGACTTATTGGTGGCATTACCAGTGTGAGACATGTAGATCAGGAGAGCAGACTGTCAATCATTACATGTCTCACGCCGTTAAGACTCCTTTAATTTAAAATAATCTCTGTAGGCAGATACTCAGGGATATGTATGTCCTGTCCATAGATCTTGACAGCTCATTTACAAATTAAAAAATGTAGCGATTTCTCTGGAATAAGATATCTGATTGTAGATATCAAGGTATCATTTTATTCAGCTTCCTCTGACCTACTTGTCCATATGGATGGCTTAGGAGTAGAGATGAGCGTTGTTCTACTCGAACTGTTCGCCAATCTCAAATTCGAGCTGTTTTGGGCGGTGTTCGAGCCGGTCGGCGAACACGAACAATTTGAGAAAAATTCGGCTGTTCGAGGTTATGTTCGATAACTGTTCGTGCACCAAAATCATAACTGGATTTTTTCTCAGTAATGATGAAAATTAATGTTAATACGCAGTTTGAGTGTACAGCGGGGCGGGGGGAGGGGCAGGGGATGGATCTCTGCAGGAACAATGAAGATCTCCATTTTTTTTTCTCTTTCCCGCATTTGCAGTGGGGAGGTGCAATCTGTCAGCCTATCAGCAGCGCACACACGGAGCGAAGTGCTTTTTTTCACACAAGCAAGGGCATGTGTGATTGGCAGTGTATGTCACATGTCCTTGCCCTATAAGACCAAGCCATTTTCCCCGTCGCCACCATTTTCTCACTGCTGCAGCTGCGTGTTAGATGGCACCGCTGTTGCTGTGTGCGCTATACCTTGTTAATTTCAAGCCAATTTTCGCACAAATATACAGATAGCTTGGGAGTAGGGAATAGTTGTGATTGCAGTCCTTTTAAGGACTAGGTTACAGCATTTCCTACGACTTTTATCAGGCAGGTCTGTGCTCTTAAATAGATAGATTGTGGGAGTAAAGACTAATTGTAATTGGAGTCCTTTTCAGGACTAGGTTACATGAGTTCCTATCAGTTTTTGCCAGGCAGGTCTGTGCCAGTGCTGTGCAAGTTTTTTTCACAGCATTTGGCTGAATCTAGCAAAGCTAATCCTTTTTGGCCTATTGCAGAGTGTGTTAGTCAGTGGAGTAGCCTATCTGTGTTGCAAGATATACCACCTGTGTATAGAATACCAATTTTTTTACTGCACCTAGTGAAGTAAAATCTTTTGGGCATAGCATCATTCTATTAGTCCATCTATACTGACCTCCATCAGGTTGCAAACTGAATATAATTTTTTTCTGCATCTAGCTCTGAAAAAATATTTGGGCTTCTAGCAGTGTGTGGGACTTGGTCTATTAGTCCATCTATACTGACCTCCATCAGGTTGCAAATTAAAAATATTTTTTTTCTTCATTTAGCTCTGAAAAAATATTTGGGCTTCTAGCAGTGTGTGGGACTTGTTCTATTAGTCCTTCTATACTGACCTCCAGCAGGTTGCAAATTGAATATAATTTTTTTCTGCATCTAGCTCTGAAAAAATATTTGGGCTTCTAGCGGTGTGTGGGACTTGGTCTATTAGTCCATCTATACTGACCTCCATCAGGTTGCAAATTAAAAATAATTTTTTTCTGCATCTAGCTCTGAAAAAATATTTGGGCTTCTAGCAGTGTGTGGGACTTGGTCTATTAGTCCATCTATACTGACCTCCATCAGGTTGCAAATTAAAAATAATTTTTTTCTTCATTTATCTCTGAAAAAATATTTGGGCTTCTAGCAGCGTGTGGGACTTGTTCTATTAGTCCATCTATACTGACCTCCATCAGGTTGCAAATTAAAAATAATTTTTTTCTGCATCTAGCTCTGAAAAAATATTTGGGCTTCTAGCAGTGTGTGGGACTTGGTCTATTAGTCCATCTATACTGACCTCCATCAGGTTGCAAATTAAAAATAATTTTTTTCTGCATCTAGCTCTGAAAAAATATTTGGGCTTCTAGCAGTGTGTGGGACTTGGTCTATTAGTCCATCTATACTGACCTCCATCAGGTTGCAAATTGAATAAAAAAAATTTCTGCATCTAGCTCTGAAAAAATATTTGGGCTTCTAGCGGTGTGTGGGACTTGGTCTATTAGTCCATCTATACTGACCTCCATCAGGTTGCAAATTAAAAATAATTTTTTTCTGCATCTAACCCAGCCAATAGTTTTGGCCTAATACCACAGTTTGGCCACTCAGCTCTGCTCGGTTACCATCCATTGTTTTTTTGTGCAAACAACTCCAGAGTTGTGAATTAGTTAACCACCAAAATGAGTGGAAAAAGGCCTGCTGCTGGTGGAAAGGGGAATAGGCGTGTTGGGAAGGGGAAAAAAGGTTGTGTCCGTGGGGTAGGTGCAGAAGAAAGACCATCTTCCAGCCAAACTAAAATGTCTACTTCTTTTAGCGGACAATGTGATAAGATCCCTTTCTTACGGCCACGCCAATCGCTACAAATTCCAGATGAGGCACAAAAACAGCAGGTGCTTCAACGGATATCAAGTGCTCCTTTAAGTGGGCTCTCCTCCACATCAACTTCAACATCACAAATACTCCAGTCCTCAAAGGTGTCACCCAAATCGCACTTGCTTCCTCACAGCTCCCAAATCTCCAGCTGCCCGTCTGAGTATGAGGTAGAACAGATGGTTGAGTCTGCAGAGCTGTTTACTCATACTATAGCCTGGGAATCAGAGGTCGACTCCAGCGCTTCTGTGAATCCAGACGAGGAAATGATCTGCACTGATGCCCAGAATCTTTATGAGTCGGATCCAGGACCAGACGCAGAAGGTTCTGACCATAATGTAGACCCTCATTCCCAAACTGTAACTCCTGTTGGTGGAGACAATGAGGAAGACGATGATAAGACTCAAATACCTGATTGGAGCGACAACTTTAGTTTTTTGTCAGGGCAGGAACAGGTTGGCTCTGAGGACGACGGGTGTGATAACGCACAGGGTGATGATGATGAGGTCGGAGATCCCACTTACTGTCAACCCACAGTCAGCCAAGAGATGAGGTCAGCAGAGGAGGTGGAGGAAGATGCTAGTGACGACGAGGTCAGGTTGCGCCTTCCTGGACAGAGACGTAGTACTGGAAGCACGTCAACAACTGCATCCTCAAACACAACTCTGCCTCTCACCACAAGTCGTGGTGGCTCTTCAGGTCGCATGGGTGCTAAGCCTTGCATAGCCTGGGCATTTTTTCAGATGGATAAAGATGACCCAACTCGTGTTATCTGTAACATTTGTCAGCAAAAGCTAAGTAGAGGCCAAAAAATACATAGTTTGAGTACTTCATGCATGAACCGGCACATGGACATGAAGCATAAGTTGCAGTGGGAAGCTCAGTGTGCTACAATGCGGTCTAGCCGGCCGGGCCAACCACCGTCTGCCATATCTTGTGCATCCGCGGCCTCTTCATCCTCTGTGACTGGGGGGACAGAAGTCACACCTGTTTTGGGGCGCAGACCTGCCACCTCTTTACCCGCAACAGCCAGCGTGATTGGCAGGTCATCATTTTCTTTGGAGGTGGTAACACCAGCTGGTGTTGAGCGCTGTCCGACATCGATAGCACCACCTTTGGATCAAGGCAACCTAACATGTCCGCCTGCATCTTCCTCACAGACCGGCAGTTTGCCGGGGACACCCTTATCAACCCCGTCTAAGCACAATAGCCAGCCCTCAGTCCCTCAGATGTGGACAAGTAAAAGACCATTTCCTCCTAGCCATGAGAAAGCTAAGAGGTTGAATTTCACCATCTGCAAGCTCTTGGCTACAGAAATGCTGCCTTTCCGCCTGGTGGACACAGAGGATTTTCGAGACCTTATGTCCGTCGCAGTGCCCCAGTACCAGATGCCCAGTCGGCACTACTTCTCAAAGAAAGGTGTGCCTGCGCTCCACCAGCATGTCGCACACAACATCACCGCTTCTTTGAGAAACTCTGTGTGTGACAGGGTGCATTTCACCACAGACACTTGGACGAGTAGGCATGGACAGGGGCGTTACATGTCGCTGACTGGGCACTGGGTAACTATGGTGACAGCAGGACAAGGGGCTGCTGTCCAAGTCTTGCCGTCCCCACGAGTTGTGCGTCAATCCTTTTTATGTCATTTTTCCTCCACTGCTTCTGCCTCCTCAACCTCCTCTCGGTCTTCCACCTGCACCCAAAGCCTGTCTGGTCATGCCACAAGCTTTCTAACTGCGCAGAAGGGATCCTGCACACCTCCTTACTATGCTGGCAGTAGGGCTCAACGTCATCAGGCGGTTTTTACATTGAAATGTCTGGGAAATGTGAGTCACACAGCTGAAGAGTTGTGGTCAGCTCTGGAGAACCAATTTCATGAATGGTTGTCTCCACTGGACCTGAAACCAGGGAAGGCCGTGTGCGACAATGCTGCAAACCTGGGTGCGGCCCTTCGCCGGGGCAATGTCACACACGTGCCTTGTATGGCTCACGTGTTGAACCTGGTTGTCCAGCAATTTTTAGCCCACTATCCCAGACTAGATGGCCTTCTGCAGAGGGCACGGTCGCTGTGTGCTCACTTCCGCCGTTCGCATCCCGCAGCTCAGCGACTTACATCTCTACAGAAGTCGTTGGGCCTGCCACTTCACCGGCTAAAATGCGATGTGCCTACCCGGTGGAATTCAACTCTGCACATGTTGCAGCGACTGTGGCAGCACCGACAAGCCCTGGTGCAATACGTTCTGACGTATAGCCTGGGCCAACGAGATTCAGAGGTGGGGCAAATCACGCTGGAGGAGTGGTCTCAGATCAGGGACCTATGCACCCTTCTGCACAGTTTTGAAATGGCGACGAAGATGTTTAGTGCTGACGATGCCATTATCAGCATGACTATTCCGGTGATTTACATGCTGGAGCACATGTTAAACAGAATTCGGAGTCAGGTGGTGGCACAAGAGGAGCTGGAGGAAGTAGAGGAGGAGGAGTTGTATGCGGAAGGGCTAACATCTGCAAGGTCCAGACGGTCGGCAGCACCAGGGCGGCAGGCATGTGAGGGTGGGGGAGATGATTTTACCAGGGCGCATGGTAGCAGCCAAACTAGTGAGGAAGGTGCAGGAGCCCAGGAAGAAGTGGAGGACGAACTGATGGAAGACTCATCAGATGAGGGAGACCTTGATCACATTTCTGTTGTGCGAGGTTGGGGGGAGAGGACAGAGGAAGGAAGCATGATTGTTACCTCGCCACCAACACAACAGGGACTTGGTGCTCCTGGATGCGCAACACACATGAGTGCCTTCTTGCTGCACTACCTGCAACATGAACCTCGAATTGTGAGAATTAGAAATAATCCTGACTACTGGGTTGCCACACTGTTAGATCCCCGGTACAAAAGTAAATTTGCAGAAATTATTCCTGCCATAGAAAGGGATGCACGCATGCAGGAGTATCAGCAGAGACTGTTGCAGAATCTTACATGTGCTTTTCCACAAAATACCAGTGGTGCACGTAGTGAATCTCACAGTTCCAACTTGCCAACCGTGGTCTGTATGGAATTGTTCAATAAAGGGCCCAAAATTAAGATAACATAGATGGGAGAGGTCTCTATGAATAGGAATTCCTAAGTATTTGATACCCTGTGAGGGCCAGGCAAAGGGAAAGTTGGACTGGATGGAATCCTATATGGATTTAGGGAGGGAGACATCGAGGGCCTCAGACTTCGCTGCATTGATTTTAAAATTTTACCATGTAACAAAGTGATCTATTTCAGCCATAACAGCAGGGATGGATATATGTGATTGAGTGATATATACTAGGACATCATCAGCAAATAGAGAGCACTTGTACTCGGTGCATCCCACCACAATCCACCTAATATTGGGGTTATGGCGAATTGATGAGAGCAGGTGCTCCGTCACTAGGATGTATAAGAGAGGGGACAGAGGACATCCCTGCCTTGTCCCATTGGTGATTGTGAAAGGTGATGAAAATGTTCTGACGCACCCCCTGGGCCTTGGGACACCCGGAGCCGGACCCTTTTTGGTGGATGCTGGTGGTTGTAGTCTTCGTGGCGGCGATCCGGTTCCGTGGCTCAGGGCGGTCAAACCAGTGGCGGAACTATTTATGTGGTTTTGATGTTTAAATGTCCGACTACGCCACCCGTGGATTGCGGTCAGAGTGAACCGCCGCTACAGGGCAGACCGCTAAGGCTGGTGTTGTGGGTGCAGCACAGCGTAGCATAACTCCCCACGGGAGGAGTATAGCCTCAGGGCAGTGTATGCGGAGGATGGGGGTGATGGTGCAGGGCAGCAGCAGTAACGACACGGAGTCAGTGATGCAGTTCAGGGCCTTTACTCACAGTTCTTATTATCCAGACCACGTCTGCAGGTAACGGCTGCCCACGTCGTACTGTGCTCACCAGGTGAGGGGCTCAGACAACTCCCAGATAACTTTGGAGCGCTTCACAGGACCCCCTTTGTGTGTCCTTTGTCTGGCCTTTCTTACCAACACTTCTGTCCGGCTGCCTCGGGCCTCCTCTTGGTAAACTTGGCGCCAGTTTCCCTGACCCTATGTGGTGCCTTCCTAGCGGGTGGAGCAAGGGGCTGCGCCACATAAAATGTCAGAGCCTCCGGTTTCTAGCTGAGGGTCGTTTCCTGCCTCCACTAGTTCGGGGACCGGTCTCCCCCTTTGGCCTGACCCCTCCACGCAGGTGGATTCGGGCGTGCGGTGGCGACTCGCCCGTCCGCACCCCTGGGATCCCTTCATTCCTCGTTCCTGGAGCCTTCTCCGCTCCTCTTCCTTCCTTCTCCCTCTTGCAGGCCTGGGCCTCTGTTACTAGGCCCGCCTCCGGAGCAGAGCTCATGCAGAGCCCCTGCTCCCTGCCACTTCTGCTCAGACTTCTCTGCACTGAACTAAGATGGTGCCCACCTTTTATACTCCCTTCTCAATGCACCCAGGAACTGCTTCCTCCCTGCTCCTGCACTGCAGGGTTCCCCTTCCTCAGTGTTCCCTCCCCCCACTCCAGCCAGGGACAGGGACTGTCGTGCCCATCTCAGGGGCATATTGGTCGCCCTGCCCCACGGCAATGTGGTGTAATGCATGCAGGTGTCGGGTCCTGATCCACACTCCATCCTTATCTGAGAGTGAGATATCACACCTCTGGGTGAGGTGCAATACGTCTGTAGCAACCGAGCCCTCGGTGCTACAGTTCCATTTATCTTCAGCCTAGGTGACGTATTGTGATACAGGGCCGTGATTTTGGCTATAAAAGGGTCCCCTAGACCCCTACCCCAAGCTTTTTAAGAGAATCATATATGGCGTGCCAGGAGACTCTATGGAATGCTTTCTCAGCATCCAACGAGAGTATCTACTTACAAATTTTTAACTGCATCTAGCCCAGGAAATACTTTGTGCCTAGTAGCAGTGTCTGCTAGTCAGCGGATTATCCCGGCTGTTAAGCAAGCTACACCACCTGTAGTTTGGACACTTAATTTTTTCAAAGGAAATGCTTCGGGACCACGGGATACTTAGTGAAGAGCATCAGGAGGCACCCCAAGGCATAGGGGCTGGGACTGGCACTAGGATGCCTTGCGGTGGACAGCCGAGCTCGATCCTTATAAAAGCTTTTTAACTGCAGCAGCTTTAGTGGACGCTACTGCAGCTGGAATTACGCGGCTGCTGGCATGAGACTTGCCCTCCAATAGATCCTTGTAAATGGATTTAAAGTGTATTCATTCAAATTAGAGGGACAATTTAAATTAAAAAGCTTAGAGCTGCCTCCACCACAGGGGGGCTCTCTCGACCCACCAGCGGACAGGCACCAGTATTGGGAGAGGGGGGCTGGCCGTCAGGGTTCACCGCGGCTCTGGCACAAACCCGGCGACACGGAGGTGGCACGGGCAGGAGCGGACTGGCCGTCTCGGCTTCTCACTTTTTGGATTTTAGAAGGGCATGACATGCCTATATCTGTGTCTCCCCCTCCTTTTACTCCTCCACCTCTTTTCTTTTCGCATGACTATATGTACTTGTCACTTTTCCATGTGTTAGTTGTGTCTTCTGAGCAGTTTGTCAGCTTTTGGACACCTTTGAAGGTGTTTTCTATGTGTTTCTATGTGTTTTTGTTTGCCTGCCATTGGTTTTAACGGTGTTCGAAGGTGTTCGACGAACAGTTCGACGAACAGTTCGGCGAACACACGGGTGTTCGACGAACCGAACCGAACTCGAACACTACGGGGGTGGCTCAACACTACTTAGGAGGACTGATCCCACTGACAGATTACCTGTAAGTTTACTAAATACTTACACAGGCAAAAATCCTCCGCCATGTTTGACTGTAGGGACCGTGTTCTTTTCTTTGAATGCCTCTTTTTTTATCCTGTACACTCTATGTTGATGCTTTTTCCCAAAAAGCTCTACTTTTGTCTCATCTGACCAGAGAACATTCTTCCAAAACGTTTTAGGCTTTCTCAGGTAAGTTTTGGCAAACTCCAGCCTGGCTTTTTTATGTCTCGGGGTAAGAAGTGGGGTCTTCCTGGGTATCCTACCATACAGTCCCTTTTCATTCAGACGCCGACGGATAGTACGGGTTGACACTGTTGTACCCTCGGACTGCAGGGCAGCTTGAACTTGTTTGGATGTTAGTCGAGGTTCTTTATCCACCATCCGCACAATCTTGCATTGAAATCTCTCGTCAATTTTTCTTTTCTGTCCACACCTAGGGAGGTTAGCCACAGTGCCATGGCCTTTAAACTTCTTGATGACACTGCGCATGGAAGACACAGGAACATTCAGGTCTTTGGAGATGGACTTGTAGCCTTGAGATTGCTCATGCTTCCTCACAATTTGGTTTCTCAAGTCCTCAGACAGTTCTTTGGTCTTCTTTCTTTTCTCCATGCTCAATGTGGTAACACAAGGACACAGGACAGAGGTTGAGTCAACTTTAATCCATGTTAACTGGCTGCAAGTGTGATTTAGTTATTGCCAACACCTGTTAGGTGCCACAGGTAAGTTACAGGTGCTGTTAATTACACGAATTAGAGAAGCATCGCATGATTTTTCAAAGGGTGCCAATACTTTTGTCCACCCCCCTTTTTAGGTTTGGTGTGGAATTATATCCAATTTGGCTTTAGGACAATTCTTTTTGTGTTTTTTCATTGAAGACGATTTAAATGAAGAGAATAATACCAAAGAATTTGTGATTGCAATCATTTTCAGGAAGAAACTGAGTATTATCTGACAGAATTGCAGGGGTGCCAATACTTTTGGCCAGCACTGTATATGGGCATGTAGTTCATAGATAGATGAATAAAATGATACCTTAATATCTGCAATCTGATGTCTTATTCCAGAGAAACCTGCATTCTTCTTAATTTGTAAATGAGCTGTTGGGATCTATGGGTCAGATACAGAGCTCCCTGAAAATCTGCTTCCGGGACTTATTGGTGGCATTACCAGTGTGAGACATGTAGATCAGGAGAGCAGACTGTCAATCATTACATGTCTCACGCCGTTAAGACTCCTTTAATTTAAAATAATCTCTGTAGGCAGATACTCAGGGATATGTATGTCCTGTCCATAGATCTTGACAGCTCATTTACAAATTAAAAAATGTAGCGATTTCTCTGGAATAAGATATCTGATTGTAGATATCAAGGTATCATTTTATTCAGCTTCCTCTGACCTACTTGCCCATATGGATGGCTTAGGAGGACTGATCCCACTGACAGATTACCTGTAAGTTTACTAAATACTTAAACAGGCAAAAATGCTCAAATGGTCCCCTTCTTAAGGGAAGTAACTCAGTTACTCTAAGTAATTCTCTTTCTACACGGCTATGTTTAGAAAAAAATGAAGTTTCACCCACAGTGTCAAGAATAGCTCATGACATGTAACCTTGGGGGTAAGGTAGGGCAACAGCTCACCTTCAAAGAAGTATCCACTGCATCTATACATTTACATTCCTTAACTAGTTCTGTAAAACATTAAAGGCCAACGTCAAGATTGTAAAAGGGGGAATGCAATTAGCCATATACACCCCAAGCTAGTACCTCCCCTTTAGGTTTTACTTAAACCCCCTCACTCTCTACGTCACTGCCCTACTACATCCCCTAAACATCTAGGGTGTTCCTGCCTCCTTAGGAGTAATACCCCTATAAAAGCCCCAGACACGGTATGCATCACAGTTGTTAGCACATCTGCATCTTGTCCTGAAGAAGAGGCAGAACACTGACAGAATGAAATTACTTCTCTTCTTTGCCATGTGCTCTCTGCTGAAATATGCAGGTAACATCTGTTTACTGAGGATTACATAATTCTAAAAAGGATGTATTTCTATTTATTATTGTTGCTATATTTTCTCTCATCTTTTTCTTTTTTTCACTTTTTTAAGATTTTAATATGAAAAAATAATTCTTACGCATTTTTCAAAGTTAAAGAGGTATTCCAGAGTCAGCAAAGAATTGTTAATATTTGCATAAAAAAATAATAAACAACAATTTTCCACTATACTTTATGCTTCTGTTATTCAGCAAAAGCCTTTATTGATGATGTCCACAAATCTACAAATGTATTGTGGTCATATATGATGTAGTGTTGTACAGACTGTAACTACTATATCCAGTCATTCACCTGTATATCCCAGCAAAGGACCAGTACAGATTTATGTCCACTGGAAAAAATCAAAAACATCCATGAAGACTACTGTTGAATGACAGCAAGCAGTGATCATGAAAAGCCATGAAGAGCTGATACATATTTTGGAAATGTATATACCTTTTCAATTTAAAATGAATAACCTTTATTTGCTAAAACCTGAATAACCTTTAAAGTGAAGTTTTTCTTGAATGATAACCAACGATTGCTTAGATTTATTTTCATGTCCAGTGATAACGGGCCAAGTTACATTATAATAATCTTCAATGTATGCTAGGATTTAGTGTTCTTTCTTGGTGAACTAAAACTAGATATAATAGGAATGAAGAATCTTATAGTGTTGCTTGTTGACTGTGTTTATTTGGATTGTTATTTGATAAGACTGAACCTATCACGTTGTACATGCAGTCCTATCTGTGGACACATGGTGCAGAAGAGGAGAAGCTGAGCAGATTAATACATAGGTTGGTGGGAAAAGATTTAGCATAACTTGGATTTTATCCCTTAAATCTGTAGTCTTTTCATACTTCAGAGTCCAGTGGGAGAACCTATTTATTAAGTGACAACTGTCTCAGTATGCACAATCATATTGGGAAATATGTCAAATACTGAGTGAGACTAACCACTGGATTACCAAGCATGGTAAAAACAGGGATTTAACCAAGTAAAATGCATATTATCCAAACTATATATCAATCTGCTCAGCTTCTCCTGTTCTATAACAGGATGCCTGCAGATAGGACTGCATATAAAGGTTCCCTTTAATGTTTCATTTTCAGAACAAGATGCCAATGTTTTTTTTATAAGGACAAGTCTTTCAAACTTTGATAAGAACAGTATCCAACATTATGAAAGAAATGTTCATATTACACTTGGTTTACAAAGCAAACTGGAAATGTATTGCAATGAAAGTGTCAATTACCACATTTTTATTAGTTAAAAAGTTGTATGACATTAGAAGAGATTGGAAGACCACTACTACTGTTTTTCAGTAATTGTGCCTCTTTTGTCCATAGGCCCTATTCATTATTGCTTCGCTAGCCTATTTACTGCAATGGAGCTAATAGAAACATGGATTAGAGTGCCACTGTTTCTAGCAACTGTAATTTTAATAGTTGTGAAAATGGCTGATTGGAATCAATAGGCAGCATATGACTTCAATGAACGCTGATAATCTTACAAAAAAGGTTGGACATCCTTGTAATGTAGTGTTCTCAAACTCCAGTCCTCCAACAAGTCATGTTTTCAGGTTTTCCTTAGCATTATACAGGTGATGGTATTATCACCTGTGCAGTACTCCAGGGATCCTGAGAACATGATCTGTTGGTGGCTCTTGAGGAGTGGAGTTGGGGGAACACGGACAGACTGTTCTAGTCCATCAGACCAGTTCTGTTTTAGCTCTTCCAAGCACATGTACATTGTGCTGTATGAAATGGTTCTTGGCTCTTGTTTGCTGACCAGTAACCTCTAAAAGGCCATCTAGACCAAACTATCTCTTTAAATGTCAGCTTAAATTTACTAAAGATATCAAAACATGGTTATTAATTTTACTTAAACCAACATTCTCCATCTCTAATCATTAAAATGTCTTCTCTTTTTTGTTACAGATGCACAATGCTATGGTAAGTACTTTATGCATTGCTTGTTTTATAATTATACATAGTGTTTGTAGTACAGTTTTATCAAGACAATTAAAGGCAGAACTACAGTTGTCTTAGTAACAAACACAGAAGGAGCGCTAGGTTTAATCTGCACACCATAGCAGGCTCATGGCCCACGGGGGAATAGGGGAATCTACTGGTGGGTCCTAAACAGGAGTGGGCCACCTTCATGAGCAGTGCTTGACACGGTACATTTCATGAACTATATACAGGCTGGCCACATGCTGCAGTATGAACATGTATCTTCAAAACTGTCATAAGGGTCACCTCTGGCGTTCTCACTTATCAGGTGGATGGGGGTCCACCAATTCTACCTCACTGCATCCTCCATATATTTTAGTGGTGATGTAACTGCATGCACAACACAGCCATATTTCCATTCTAATGTATGGAGAATGTGTTGGCTGATAATTATCAAACAAGCATTAGGTAATATTTGCATGTAGCTGTAGAGTGGGTCCCCAGTATCAATGTTACTGGTGGGCCCTTGAAGACCCAGTCAGACATTGCACCTTAGTGACATCTAGCTGTGGGAAGATATCTGTACTTTGTATTCTGTTTCAAATCTCTATTTCTTTCGCCGTTTTCATCCAGAGTCAGAATAGTGTCTTGCATGATGTTAATACACAATCTAGTTTTAAATTTAAAATAAGGAAATTCCTTTTAAAGAGCTACTGTCATTTCAACTTTGTTTTACAAATATCAGTAGTATAAGCAGCGATGAGAAACTTCACAATATATTTTATTACAGTAAAAAACCCCGTTCTTTTCATAGCAGACTCCTCTCCTCCATCCCCTGCTTCCTGTACTGACCAGTGACTCTTAATTCACTGGTAAAATCTGTGACCCAGTGAAGAAACAGATATCAGCTCACTGGTAAGATTGTATCTAGATAGAAGGGGAGGAGCTCTGCCTCTAGCTCCTCCCTCCTCCCATCTACATAGAGTCTTATTAGTAGCAGCTGCCATCTCCTATCTCAGTAATGGGAAAGTCTGTTCTCCCTGAATACAGATTTTACCTCAGAATAGACAATTTTGACAACGATCAATTTTGGCAGAAAAAGAAGCAGATTTCTCTGATAAGATATATTACAAAGTTGCTTATTTTCATGTGTACTATTGATTCATAAAAATAAAATGTAAAACAATAGTTCCTCTTTAAGACATTAATACAGAATTTAGGTAAAAAAAAATCATATTCGAGGTGAACATACATGAAAACAGTGAAATTGGAAGATTTCCCCTTATGTGTATGACTAGATAAAAGTTACTATTTCGCAATGGTTTCTTGTATTAATTGTTTTACCATATAATGTTTGTGGATTATTGTAAAGGAATGACTTAGGGCTCATTCAAACATCAGTTTTTCTCACACGAGTTCTATCCGTATTTTCCATGGATAGAACTAGTGCCTATTACAGTCTATGGGGCTGTTCACATGCCCATGTATTGTAGACTGAGTGGTCCTCACAGAATCGGGGAGACATGTCCAATATTGATGTGAATGTCAGATCAAAATCGCCAATGTAAGACTATGGGGCTGTGAAATCCGTGTGCTGTCCGTTTTTCACAGACTGATAGGAGAAGCTGGAGAAAGATCTTTTTTACTCATACAAGAAACACTGTTGGAACGCTGATTGTGACACACTGACCAAACTGATGAAAATAGGATAAAAAACACTGGTATATCTCGAACCATTTTTTGCATACGAGAGAAATCACTGATGTCTGAATGAGCCTTTAGACAAATGAAAAATCCATGATTCACTTTATTTTTTTAATTACAGTTATATGAAAAAGTTTGGGCACCCCTATTAATCTTAAGCTTAATGTCTTATAAAAATTGGTGTTTTTGCAACAGCTATTTCAGTTTGATATATGTAATAACTGTTGGACACAGTAGTGTTTCTGCCTTGAAATGAGGTTTATTGTACTAAAAGAAAATGTGCAATCTGCATTCAAACAAAATTTGACAGGTGCATAAGTATGGGCACCTCACCAGAAAAGTGACATTAATATTTAGTAGATCCTCCTTTTGCAAAAATAACAGCCTCTAGTCGCTTCCTGTAGCTTTTAATGATTTCATGGATCCTGGATGAAGGTATTTTTGACCATTCCTCTTTACAAAACAATTCCAGTTCAGTTAAGTTGATGGTCGCCAAGCATGGACAGCCCTCTTCAAATGATCCCACAGATGTTCAATGATATTCAGGTCTGGGGACTGGGATGGCCATTCCAGAACATTGTAATTGTTCCTCTGCATGAATGCCTGAGTAGATTTGGAGCGGTGTTTTGGATCATTGTATTGCTGAAAGATCCATCCCCTGCGTAACTTCAACTTTGTCACTGATTCTTGAACATTATTGTCAAGAATCTGCTGATACTGAGTGGAATCCATGCGTCCCTCAACTTTAACAAGATTCCCGGTGCTGGCATTGGCCACACAGCCCCAAAGCATGATGGAACCTCCACCAAATTTTGCTGTGGGTAGCAAGTGTTTTTCTTGGAATGCTGTGTTTTTTTGCCTCCATGCATAACGCCTTTTTGTATGACCTAACAACTCAATCTTGGTTTCATCAGTCCACAGGACCTTCTTCCAAAAAGAAATTGGCTTCTCCAAATGTGCTTTTGCATATCTCAGCCGACTCTGTGGCGTGCTTGCAGAAACGGCTTCTTTCGCATCACTCTCCCATACAGCTTCTCCTAGTGCAAACTGCGTTGTATAGTTGACCAATGCACAGTGACACCATCTGCAGCATGTTGATGCTGCAGCTCTCTGGAGGTGGTCTGAGGATTGTCCTTGACTGATCTCACCATTCTTCTTCTCTGCCTTTCTGATGTTTTTCTTGGCCTGCCACTTCTGGCCTTAACAAAAACTGTCCCTGTGTTCTTCCATTTCCTTACTATGTTCCTCACAGTGGAAACTGACAGGTTAAAACTCTGAGACAGCTTTTTGTATCCTTCCCCTGAACAACTATGTTGAATAATCTTTGTTTTCAGATCATTTGACAGTTGTTTTGAGGAGCCCATGATGCCACTCTTCAGATGAGATTCAAACAGGAGAACAACTTGCAAGTGGTCACTTTAAGTAGCTTTTCTCATGATTGCATACACCTGGCTATGAAGTTCAAAGCTCAATGAGGTTACAAAACCAAAAAAAGTGCTTTAGTAAGTCAGTAAAAAGTAGGTAGGAGTATTTAAAACAAGAAAATGATAAGGGTGCCCATACTTATGCACCTGTCAAATTTTGTTTGAAGGCAGATTGCACATTTTCTGTTAGTACAAAAAAACCTAATTTCAAGGCAGAAACATTACTGTGTCCAACAGTTATTACATATATCAAACTGAAATAGCTGTTGCAAAAACACCAATTTTTATAAAACATTAAGCTTAAGATTAATAGGGGTGCCCAAACTTTTTCATATAACTGTATGTATAAAAATACCTAATTTGTAATTTTTTTGTTAATAGGATAAATAGATTGTGTTTCATAACTCCCTCTCCCTTATATGTATGTTATCATTTGATTTACCATGTTAATAAAATGGAATATTTTTTCCACAGCTGACGTTAGTCCTATTCTGTGCAGTGATTCTTCCTGTGGTGGGTCTTGTGTAACTGATATTGGATGTTATTGCGGTAATAATATCGATCTATGTGTTCCTGATGCAAGCTCAGGGTGCCCAATGGGAGACAACACCTGTTGTGCTACGCTCACCAAGTGGTACTGGAATAATACTCTGCAATGCTGCACACGTAAGTAGGAAGATTTACACTTCACAGTTGTAAAAATGTACTAATAAGAACAGCGATATCATTGCTGACAGTAGAACGTTTAGTAATCTTCTTATTAATGGTTATGTCATTGTGTTACAGAAACACCACAGTGCAATCCGGGCTGTTACAGTGATGAATATTGTGATCTTAATACCACACAGTGCAACTGTAATGCTTCTACATACGCAGGAAACAGTGAGTGTTTGCCATGTTTCCATATTATAATTTACAGTGAATAGGTTCTCAGCTCAATGACAGAACATATTCATGTTGTGATATAATGTGGTATAAGGTCATCACATTTTTACCTAAAGAACAATGGCCAGAGAAGGATTTGGACATTGCTAATACTGATATCACATACTCAAAACAAAAAAAATATCACAAGCAATGTCTTGCTATGCACAGCAATGCACAGTAATCGCACATTATCTACACTACTCTCACCGCTTTAAGCATCGGTTTTATTGGACTCAATAACAACAAAACAACATTCCTAAAAGGTGAATGAGATTTTACACAATTACATTCACTACAGTGTAATATGTGCAAAAACCAGAATCAGACATTGCAACACATGGTGCAGATATATGATGACTGATCCTACTCCCTGATCTGAGGTTACACATTACACTGCTATGCCACAAACCTACAATGTCTCGGATGTGAGTCCACGTTATCCATTTTATACCAGACAGAAATGCTATCAGTTCTACTGTATGGTGATGAGTTTTACAGCTAAAGCTGAATTTTCTATTTCTCTACAGCTCCACAAGATTTGGCACCTACAGTGTCCTGTGATGGTGGCGTAATGATAGCAACTATCAGCCATTGCAAGCTCGCAGAAATTGGTTATGACTTTGAAAGTTTTCATCTAATTGATAATTCCACTGATTGTACATACACTTATAATGAAACTATTAATAATGTGCGTGATCGAAGTATTCAAGTAAGAGCAGCCATAGGATGGTGTGGGAATATTGCTACAGTAAGTTATTTTTCTTGTCACAATTTTGTCACATTACTATTTTTGGATATTAACACGTTTTTTCGTATTCCCATGAGAAATCTTGTGTGTGTGTATTGATAGCACTTCATTTTCATACATCACCAATAGCCAAACCCAAGCCGAACTGCCCCATTGCAATTACACCGAC
This sequence comes from Phyllobates terribilis, assembly GCF_046119375.1. Taxonomy (NCBI): domain Eukaryota; kingdom Metazoa; phylum Chordata; class Amphibia; order Anura; family Dendrobatidae; genus Phyllobates; species Phyllobates terribilis. The sequence goes on from NW_027362762.1 coordinate 644,021,969, forward strand.
GTCACCACTAAATTACCTTAAGAAATTACATGGAAATGGAGACTTGTGCATTGTGACCAGGACTATTAGCCACCTCAGATTAACAAACAGCTTTGCCATGTATGGGGTCTTACAATTGGAGGAGACTGATGGACTGACCTGGTCACATTCTCCTCCATCAGCAGCCATTGTATGGACAGGAGAGCGTCAGTCTGTGATCAAAGCTGAAGTAACAAGTACAGGAGGAGAACCTGTCATACTATTAGCAAGTGCCACAGAATATATTAGTAAATGCCATAAAGTCATTAACACATTTATTAAAATAAAGTGGCCAACCTATAATAATACTAAAATGTATCTGTATAAGCGTTATTTTAATTCATTTTTTTTTCTTCATAAGAGATAGGGCGTACAGAACAGAAGTGGGTACAAAGGGGAAAATTGTCTTTGCTGTGCTATTACTAGTGGGAAAAAAGAGCATGATAATTCAAAGGCCTCATTCAAGCATCCAATTTTTCCACGTTTGAAAAAAATGATTGACCAATTTTTTTGGTATCAGAGTTTGATCAATGTGTGGTCCGAGTGTGATCAGTTTTTCTCATACTTGCGGAGAATAAAACAATGTCGCCACCTTTTTTCTGACAGTCTGAGAAAATCAGACCTCACTTGGATGTCATCCGACTGCGGTTCGATTTTTTCCCAGACCCATAGCGTTGCATTGCTGATTTAATTCAACCCTTGGATCAAAATCAAACATGTGTCCACAATTCTCCACGAAATGTGAATGGCCCCATAAACTACCACAAGAACAAATGCTAACCGTGAATACCCCGGATAGCTCTTGTAAGCAAAAATCGGACGTCTGAATGAGCCCTAAGTCTCTTTTTTTGATTAGCGTCATTGTTAATCACAGAATGTTTTTCTTCCAGACAGAAAAGATCAGAAAGTACAGGCATCAGACCAGGAAATTACACTATTTGTAAAGCAATAAACACAGTAAATAAGTAAATGACGATGTTTTGTTGCTCTACTAGTGCTATGGGTCTGTTGCCCAAATAGTTTAACATATGACCCATTTTTCCATCCTTAATTTGGAAATAATGACTCTAAATGTAGTTCTGATGCCTATAAATGTGCCCCTAAGTCATTGAAATAGTATTATAACAATTTCCAGAACAAAATGGTTTTAAAATGAACAATTTTCCTTTTGTTTTCCAATGGTGCATAGATGATATTAGACATATTTTAAACATATACTTCATTCTTAAAAAAATATATAAAGGGGCTATATTGAAAAGGGATATTGATGGCATCCAACCTCTGGGACCCCAAATGAGTAAGTAGTGAGTTATTGTATATGATAGCACATTATGACAACCTAACAGGAAATCCATAGCAGGACATAAAACCATCAGTGTGACAAATCCACAATAGGAGGGCACATCTAAAGGGGGTCAAATATTTGTTTTCAGAACTGAATGATCCTGTGTACATTCTCTTGTAACGTTTAATAAAAGCAAGTTTGAAGAAAACTGATATAGAGTAAATACATGATGTTCACATCCATGTAATCATTTCACTTTGTTTCTTACCCAGAATGATTCATCAAAAATCTATTTTACCAACACTCTCCACATCGATCCACTTTCGGGTCCTCTTATTACCAAAAATCCAATTGTCTTCAACTTTACTTGTATATACAACCTGACTATGCAGACCAGCCTTAACTTCTCTCTAAATCCAATACTAAGGTGAGATGCCTACACTGATATATTGTGAAATTTATAAAAGAACAGCTACATTCTATTATACCGGAATCAAATATTCCCACTTGATAATGTGATATTTCTGACCAGGACACAAGCTACAAATAATCAGGAGACTTCCAAAGAACAGAAGAAGACTGAAATAACTATGTTGTAGTAGCCTATTTTACCTTTGGTCCTTTTGTCTCTATACCCTGACAAGTGACTGGTATATACATTGTGTGATCATCTGATTAACTTAACTGATAGTCCAAAATATAATAGCTTCCACTGGTGCTAAAATAAAGAACAAAAAGCTGAAACAAATCCTCTCTACAAACAGATGTAAATCTACACCAAAACATAATCTGAAACACATTATAAAGGCCTCCTAAATAATGCCAGGGCAGTCTTCCCTATCTATCTGATTAGCTCTTTAGGTTATGTTCACATGACGTCCATGTTCCGCCGAGTTTTTCTAAACAAAATAGTTTCAGGAAAACACTGGCGATGTTTTTCCTAAAGTGCTGGCGATTTTGCGATAGTTTTTTGTCGCTTTTCTCTCCATTCTACACTATAGTGGCAGCAGCTTCCTAGCAAGGAATGAGCATGTTACTTCTTTTACCACTTCACGGTTTCTGAACCCTGAAGCGATTAAAAGTGACGAAAGACTAAACATGGGCACAGCAATGTCATGTGTCTTTGCACATGTTTAGTGATGGTTTTGTAGTGCTTTTTCAGGTGGGGTTCCAGGCGAAATCCACCTGAAAAAGACTTTGAAGGAAATATAACCTTTGAGAAAATTGAAACTTTTCTTACTGACAGGATTTGATAGGTAAAAAGGGGGGTGGGGGGTAACAAAAGCACATAGGGTGATACAGAAAGGTATAGATGAGAAGGAAGTTATGTAGTTGCTCTCGATGAAAGGTTTGTGATTGTCACAACTCCAATACTTGCTATGAATATTACAGCTGCTGTAGTCCCGTAGGTAGATGAAGGTAAACCCTCTTTTGCATATCCATTAGTTTAAAAAGATTGACGTTTCAGAGTAGACCACATTGCTGTAGAAAGGATGCAATAACAGAATGGAAGAGTAATTTCATAGTTTTTATTTTTACGCGTTTTGGGCTCTCACACTGCATAGCACAATTGTGATTTGTAGTTTATTATAGAGAAAGGGCTCAGCCTGAGCACAAAATGCATAAAAATAAAAACTACAAAATTACTATTCCATTCTGGGACCGCATCCTTTCTACAGCAATGTGGTCTACTCTGAAACATTAATCTCTTTTTTCTACTGAAGGAATTTATGGGTAAAATAAGCATTGGAACAAAGCACTAAAATATAAGCCCTCGTTCACACCTCAGTTTTTATTCCCTCATGACTTAATTGTATAACACTTAATTTCACTACAGAGAATGATGGTAGTTTTGGTAAAATATACTGGATTAGTTATGGCTGCCTGTGGTGCTAATGATGAGACTTGTTTTTATTGTTATAGTTCAGTGGTTATACCCTCACCAGGAGCTGGACTTGGATACTACACTGTCACTATGGCGGCATATTCAGATCCAGAATTCACTGCTCCAATACAGGATGGACAAGATATATATGTTGGATCAGATGTCTATGTGGGCGTTTTCGCTCCAGATTTGGATGCAGATTCGTATTTTTTAAGACTAGTGAAGTGTTATGCTACCCCTAGCTCGGATCTAAGCAGCCCCAATGTTCAGCTTATAAGCGGAGGGTAAGTCAAATAATTCTCAACATTTCTTCATTCACATAACAAGTCTATAGACCTCCCCTGGTGTATATCAATATACTGACCAAGTACATAAAAGGTTTGTGTGGCCGCACCGTGCTAACATGATGCATGTGCACTGCTCCACTGACACCAAACCATGTGTATCAGAAATCAGTATAATGTTCCTCATAGACTATAAATGTCATTTTCTGTATTTACAGCTGTGCTGCAAATAGTGGTGTCGTGACCACAGTCTTACAGAATGGAAATGCTTCTGAGGCTCGATTCCAAACAAGTGCATTCCTGTTTCAAAATTATCTTTACGTGTATATATTTTGTGAGGTGGAGCTATGTAACAAAACAAACAATTGTGAAGCGGTAAGTAAAAGGATGTTTAATAATAATAAACCTGCCATGATGAATGTGGTACTCTATTTGTGGGCTACATTTAGAGCAGCGAGAGCTGAACAGATTTATGAATGAATTTACAGGCAACCTTTCATTATAATTTGAAATAGAATTCTGGCTTACTGTAGCCATAACAGAATTATGGTTGACAGCCTTCCCTGTGTGAGCTCACCTACATAGGTGTCACTTACTGAGTAGGGTTGACAGCCTTCCCTGTGTGAGCTCGCCTACATAGGTATCCCTTACTGAGTAGGGTTGACAGCCTTCCCTGTGTGAGCTCACCTACATTGGTGTCACTTACTGAGTATGGTTGAGTCTTCCCTGTGTGAGCTCGCCTACATAGGTGTCACTTACTGAGTAGGGTTGACAGCCTTCCCTGTGTGAGCTCGCCTACATAGGTATCCCTTACTGAGTAGGGTTGACAGTCTTCCCTGTGTGAGCTCGCCTACATAGGTGTCACTTACTGAGTAGGATTGACAGTGTTTCCTGTGTGAGCTCGCCTACATAGGTGTCACTTACTGAGTATGATTGACAGCATTCCCTGTGTGAGCTCGCCTACATAGGTGTCACTTACTGAGTATGGTTGAACCTTCCCTGTGTGAGCTCACCTATATAGGTGTTACTTACTGAGTAGGGTTGACAGTCTTCCCTGTGTGAGCTCGCCTACATAGGTGTCACTTACTGAGTATGGTTGACAGCCTTCTCTGTGTGAGCTCGCCTACATAGGTGTCACTTACTGAGTAAGGTTGACAGTCTTCCCTGTGTGAGCTTGCCTACATAGGTGTCACTTACTGAGTATGGTTGACAGCCTTCTCTGTGTGAGCTCACCTACATAGGTGTCACTTACTGAGTATGGTTGACAGCCTTCCCTGTGTGAGCTCACCTACATAGGTGTCACTTACTGAGTATGGTTGAGCCTTCCCTGTGTGAGCTCATCTACATAGGTGTCACTTACTGAGTATGGTTGACAGTCTTCTCTGTGTGAGCTCACCTACATAGGTGTCACTTACTGAGTATGGTTGACAGCCTTCCCTGTGTGAGCTCGCCTACATAGGTGTCATTTACTGACTAATGGTTGAGCCTTCCCTGTGTGAGATTGCCTACATAGGTGTCACTTACTGAGTAAGGTTGACCGTCTTCCCTGTGTAAGCTTGCCTACAAAGGTGTTACTTACTGAGTATGGTTGACAGCCTTCCCTGTGTGAGCTCACCTACATAGGTGTCACTTACTGAGTATGGTTGACAGCCTTCCCTGTGTGAGCTCACCTACATAGGTGTCACTTACTGAGTATGGTTGAGCCTTCCCTGTGTGAGCTCGCCTACATAGGTGTCACTTACTGAGTATGGTTGACAGCCTTCCCTGTGTGAGCTCACCTAAAGTACATAGGTGTCACTTACTGAGTATGGTTGACAGCCCTCCCTGTGTGAGCTCACCTACATAGATGTCACTTACTGAGTATGGTAAGACAATATGTTCAATGTGGTGATTGACAACCTTTTTCTCAATCATTATTTCAAATAGTGATAATAATTCTTCAACAGAAACCTGCTGATTAGTTTATCATTCCAGAGTTATTTTCAAAAATCAGTTAATATTGTCACCTAAAACAATCTTAGTAAATCTGACCCTTTTCTTTTCTGCCCACAGTGTACCACTGGCCGTTCAGGAAAAGCTAGTGGATCAGGAGTGGGTGTAACACTGAGTTTCCTAGGTAAATCTAATTCTTAAAGTACTATGGACAGACTGACAAATATTTGCATAATCAACTGTGTACTTCTGGAGGATGATGCTGGAGTTATCTTTATTTTACTTACATAGCTCCATCATATTCTGCAGCACTTTACAGAAAGTGAGCACTGTCCCCATTGGGGCTTACAATCTGAATACAGTATGTCTTTGGAGTGTGGGAGTAAACCCACACAAACACAGGGAGAACGTTGTCCTTGGCGAGATTTGAACCCAAGACCCAGCGCTGCAAAGCCAAATTGCTACACTTCTCTTATTGTATATGAAGGTTGGCTTACAATGAGATAGTACATCAGTCTGTTATCATATTGAACCGGAAAGATGACCATAGGACAGCTTTTATATAAACAACAGGTGACTGACTTGTACATCTCATGATAGGTTAAAAAATAAATACTGTATGTAAATAAATAAAGGTTTTAAATCAGCCCATTTTCCCATTCTTCGTATAAAAGAATATTAGCAAATTAGGCATTACCATATCTTTAAAAATACAGCCTTTGAAAATATAATATATTGCTGAAATTGGGGAATGTTTTAAATAAAAAATAAAATTAAAATGCCAGAATTGCAGTTTTTGGTCACCTCGCCACCCCCAAAATTAAGATAAAATGCAATAAAAAGTTGCATGTACTCCAAAATGGTAGAAAGAAGTAATCAAGCTCCTCAGAAGTCACAAAAATTTCTTCTCTATTGGTGCGGATAGAAAACACTTCAGTCAATAAGTTTAAAATGCCATGGTAATGGATAAAGCAACGAGTTTCAGGTAGTGAAACTCTTAATCGTGATATCATACAATAGGAAGGGTCAGAACATATATAAGGCAGCATCCGGTTTTCATATATGGTACTTAATTAACAATTAATTTGTTAATAAAGTACCGGATACCACCTTATATATGTTCTGACCGTTCCTGTTGTCCGATAACATGATTAAGGGTTTTTGCTACTCCATCTGAGAGCAGCATAATATAGCGGCGGAGACCCTGATTCCACTAATGAATTACTTACTGGGCTGAATGGCGTCATTTTGATAAAATCATTGTTTTCTGTGCTGAAGATCTAGCAGTTTCCTGAATATTGAGCTTTGTATAACACATCAATGGAATCAGAGTCTCTGTCTCTAAACTCTGCTGCTCTCAGATTAGGTGAGCAGATTCCCTTTAAACTTTTATTCCCAAACCTGGTGACAGATTCCCTTTAATAAACTATTTGAAAATGTTTTTTATACTGAACAGCCCCTTTAACTTAGGTATCATCACAGCCAGTCTACACAATTTGCTTCGCTCCAACCCTCCTCCATAGCAAGACTATCCTTCCTTGTCACTAGACATGTCCCCATTATCGTTTTCTTTTCAATCTGACAATATTCCAGCCATTAAAGAGAATTTCTTAAAGGTTGTTGGCTATTATAAGATGCTTTTTGTCTCTTATATCATACAATATTTTCTACCACATGGTTATATCGTATGTTGGCATTTTGCTCTTTTCTATTCTGTAGATGTGTTATGTAAAATAAAGTGGAACCGATCTATGTGATCTTGATTATGCCAGAATATCTCATAGTCTCTTATATTGATAGCATTTAGCATTTCCGGTATACAATATGTGATTTTTCTCTGATTTCTTTTACAGATAATAGTTATGACACTAGCTCTGGACATCACACAGGTAAGATCATCATCAAGATCTACCACATGGGAGGTATTACCCAAATGATTACATTTGTGACTCTTCATAATCATAGCCATGTTCAGCACATCTTGTCTGACCATCTAACACTGAATTGTCAACCATACTGTCTGCTAGTTGGATATTGTATATGGTAGATAGAACCAACACATGCCAGGATTAACTTAGGTATCAAGCGCAGGGATGTCATTAAGGGGGGTGCAAAGGTAATAAACACACCTAGACCCTGGAGCCTGAGGGACTCGAAAATTCTCTGTTCCATATGAGAAAAACAATGAATGGCACATAAAAGTTCAAAGCCTGTTTACAGATTTTACACTGGTGCCTGAGAGCTTCATGCTTCCTATCTGATATAAAGAGTGGGTCAGTACTAATATATTCCATACTGAGTGATTAAGGCCTGGTGCACACTACATTTGTATCAATGTTCAGGAGGTTTGTGCTGACAGTGGCCGCAGTCTGGATAGATGCTTAGGCATCCATCCACCATAGGGACCCATTGTAAAAGTGTATACCACGTGGTGGACATTTCTTTGCAGTAGCCTTCTGTATAGGACGGTGCAAACTGTTATACTTTCCTATACAGTAAAACAATATGCAAATTCACACCAGTCAGACAGTATCTGAAAGAGCATGGGGTTTGAATACTGAGGGAAGGATTAAGCAATGCAAGTATGGCCATGATATGAAGTAATTCCTTGTGTATCTCTTTCTCTGCAGTGGCATCTTGGACTATGTTGGCTGCCTCCTTGATTGTACTCTTGTTTGTGAAGTTCTTCTAGCAAGCTTCCTCAGACTCTTCTGGAAACCATAAAGCTGGACTAGATCATGGGTATTACTTGCAATTCAGGCTTATTTTTCTTTTGGGACTATAGTTAATTTATTTTTCTTCTTAACCCATACATATTTGTCTGATAGGGAATGGTGAACATAAAAGGGACAATGGTAATAATACAATCATTGTACCCTTCATGTAGTATCATATCGTGCTAATAAATGCTTCTTAGTCCCTGAATGCTCCAACATCTCCTCTTCTGTTTTCTGTGCTGCTCAAATCAAAAACACAATGTTGTGTATTTATCCTCTCATTGTATAAAATAAATGTATTTGTAGTATACCAAGATTTGTGTCTGCTTGTTAATTAGTAGGTTAGTAAAAATGGTCTGGTTCTGGACAAAGCAAGCCTTTGATCTATCATAATAAATTATAATAAGAAGAATAAGCACGATTGACAATTCTTCTAATAATTGTTGTACAAAGTGTAAAAAACACAATCAGTAACAGTGTTCTACTTGCTTTTTTATCATATAATTTTTTAAAAAGGGTCATAACAAGTTAAAAGTTAAAGACACAAAACTCCCCTCACTGATCCCCTACTCCTTCCATTCCAACTTTGCCTGGTCTTTCCGCAGTGGGCCCAGGAATGGGAGCTGTAAGGGATTAGTGAGGTAAGTATAATTTTTGTGTCTTGTTTTATGCCCTTCTGGTGGTATGATATGGTTATTAAAAAAAATTGACAAAGTAAATGATTCATTTAGTTGCTCTATTCAAGACATCTTGAAGTCTTGATCACATTAGGAACTGGCAGTTGAGAAAGAGTTTACTATTATAGTGTTAAAATCACTGTAGTTTGGTCAATGCTAAGTTAGCCGGTGGTTACAGTCTACTTTAGCGTTTCAATGGGAATCAAACCTCTGAAAGTTATAAGGAGCAAGACTCTATTCACCAGCAGGTCATGTGTGTAACCCCTGAGTACATGTCTTCAAGACCATAGTTGTTATACATCTGCTTACCTATCCTCTCTCCTATTCTTATGGTCACATTTTAACTAGTAGGTCTATAAAGACTTTCTAAAAATTGTGTGACTTTCTAATTGCATCACTCATACCAGATGGAAGAATACTAGAATTGTGGAATAGTAGAAATTCCCACCTTCCTTTACATATACAGTACAGACCAAAAGTTTGGACACACCTTCTCATTTAAAGATTTTTCTGTATTTTCATGACTTTGAAAATTGTGCATTCACACTGAAGCCATCAAAACTATGAATTAACACATGTGGAATTAAATACTTAACAAAAAAATGTGAAACAACTGAAAATATGTCTTATATTCTAGGTTCTTCAAAGTAGCCACCTTTTGCTTTGATGACTGCTTTGCACACTCTTGGCATTCTCTTGATGAGCTTCAAGAGGTAGTCACCGGAAATGGTCTTCCAACAATCTTGAAGGAGTTCCCAGAGATGCTTAGCACTTGTTGGCCCTTTTGCCTTCACTCTGCGGTCCAGCTCACCCCAAACCATCTCGATTGGGTTCAGGTCTGGTGACTGTGGAGGCCAGGTCATCTGGCGTAGCATCCCATCACTCTCCTTCTTGGTCAAATAGCCCTTACACAGCCTGGAGGAGTGTTTGGGGTCATTGTCCTGTTGAAAAATAAATGATGGTCCAACTAAACGCAAACCGGATGGAATAGCATGCCGCTGCAAGATGCTGTGGTAGCCATGCTGGTTCAGTATGCCTTCAATTTTGAATAAATCCCCAACAGTGTCACCAGCAAAGCACCCCCACACCATCACACCTCCTCCTCCATGCTTCACGGGGGGGAACCAGGCATGTAGAGTCCATCCGTTCACCTTTTCTTTGTCACACAAAGACACGGTGGTTGGAACCAAAGATCTCAAATTTGGACTCATCAGACCAAAGCACAGATTTCCACTGGTCTAATGTCCATTCCTTGTGTTCTTTAGCCCAAACAAGTCTCTTCTGCTTGTTGCCTGTCCTTAGCAGTGGTTTGACCTGGTTTCTAATCTGAGCTGCTGTTAACCTACGATTTCTGAGGCTGGTGACTCGGATAAACATATCCTCAGAAGCAGAGGTGACTCTTGGTCTTCCTTTTCCTGGGGCGGTCCTCATGTGAGCCAGTTTCTTTGTAGCATTTGATGGTTTTTGCAACTGCACTTGGGGACACTTTCAAAGTTTGCCCAATTTTTCGGACTGACTGACCATCATTTGTTAAAGTAATGATGGCCACTCGTTTTTCTTTACTTAGCTGCTCTTTTCTTGCCATAATACAAATTCTAACAGTCTATTCAGTTAGGACTATCAGCTATGTATCCACCAGACATCTGCACAACACAACTGATGGTCCCAACCCCATTTATAAGGCAAGAAATCCCACTTATTAAACCTGTGAAGTGAAAACCTGACAGGGCACACCTGTGAAGTGAAAACCATTTCCACTGACTGCCTCTTGAAGCTCATCAAGAGAATGCCAAGAGTGTGCAAAGCAGTCATCAAAGCAAAAAGTGGATACTTTGAAGAACCTAGAATATAAGACATATTTTCAGTTGTTTCACACTTTTTTGTTAAGTATATAATTCCACATGTGTTAATTCATAGTTTTGATGCCTTCAGTGTGAATGTACAATTTTCAAAGTCGTGAAAATGCAGAAAAATCTTTAAATGAGAAAGTGTGTCCAAACTTTTGGTCTGTACTGTATTTTAACTGTCACTAAAAATAATAGTAAGCGAGAAGTGAGTGTAATTCTAGTCAAATGTGCAAAGAATTAATATTAGGATATAGTGTGTGTTACTCATGTAGCTTAATGGCTGAAAGCATTGACTTAGGTCCTACAGAGACTAGGATCAAGGACAGGAATTTTTAATATATGACCCCGTGACTGGCGTCCCTGCAGACATTTAATAATGTTACCAATCTCATAAACCACATGGTAAAAAATAAAATAGTAATAATCTCTATGCTTTACTTAAAAGGGGTAATCACAGAAGAAAGCCAACCAGTTCAGATTATACATTTTTTGTCCCAACCACACCGTGACTGTATAACACAACATGAAATGGCATCCTCAGAGCTAACAAAGGCCACATATGATATCCAATCATAGGGCCCAATTGGATGAATCATAGTTAATTTTCACAGCCAGTTAAATTAAAGAAATTAATATATTTTGTTTTAAATTCACTTATGCACCAAGTGAATGCACTATGGCCAACACATCACAAGGATTCACTATGCAAACCTAGAGGAACCCCTTGTCCAGAAGTTCGGATCAGACTCCGGGGGGAAATTGGGTCATTTGCATAATATTTTTCTACATTATTTTTAATTTTTTAAGTTATATTTTGAAAATGATTGTTTTTTATAGAGGCTAACAGGTTTTCATATAAAACAGGCAGGGTCATTCTCATGATAGGTCCTCTTTAAAGCCATTACATTAAACTAATTTTGATATAAGTGGAGTTTCCTTTTTAGTACACAATCCTCATCACTTAATAGTCACATTTTAGTTTTATCAACAGAAATGGTATGGTAAACTGTAAATGTTGCTGTTTGTTTGTGGTCCCTAAAGAAAGCACCGGAAGGTGAAACATTAGTTGATTCACACTTGGAACAACATCCAGGATCACAAATCTGTGTATTATGTTTAAAAAAATACGCAAAACTGTACTAGGAACCCAAACATGAGATGTTACAAAAAAGCTTTCAATTCTGCATTGACACATTGTAAAGAGCAGACTTATGGTTTGAGAGATTGAACAATGAGCCTGACTATCTCAGTGGTAGTGTAAGGAAATGGACGTATGAAGTAGGATTTTTCCAAAAGGAATCTCTCCACAAATATTTGGTGATTCCATAACAAGACCAACATTTGTTACATGTAGATTTTACTGCGATTGGTGCTCTGCACTCAGAACCAACATTGAAGGGTCAAATCCGAATGAAAATCCTTGACTGTTCTGCAAGGTAATGAGTATGCCATGGATTAGAACATCCACACAATGGCCGTTCTTCACCATGGAGTTTTTCTGCTATATGGAAATGTCTGTCTATAGGACTGCAGAGAAATGGTACACATGAATTTAAAGCAGAGTTCCAGATTCAGAAAATAAATAGTTTTTTTTTTTTCATTCAATGAAATGTCTCTTGTAAAATTATATAAAATTACATTGTATGAAAAAATGTATGTTTAAAGTGGAGTATCCATTTACTGCCCTTTAAGAATTGTCAGGAGGAAAACAGAGTGTCTTTGGAGCTTTCCTATGCTGTAGTACTGACATTTAGCAATGTTCCTAGAAGAGAATACCCCACTAATAAAGCTGTCAATTGAGCATATCACATTTGGAGGTAACATACAGTCCAATAAACTTCTATAGGTGTCATATTAATTATTGCTGGATGAGAGCTGCTCTGGGACTTGTATTTTTGGCCTTGCTGGTTGCCACTTATATTTCCCAGAAAGAGATATAAATAAGACACAGTTTAAACTTTATAGATTATTTAAAGGCTTGGCTTTTATGATATATTATTGGATTATATTATGAGGTTTGCAACCGACCTGAAGTTAAAGAAATCTTTCCTATGACACAGATTTGTATGAGGTATGTGTCTGCAGGGTAGGGAAGAGCCAGCCTATCACAGAAAACAGTGGTGGTACACGCACATCGTCACATTCTTCAGTGTGCATTCCTCAGATATTAGAATAATTATAACGAGACTAGCAAGTTGGTTACTAAGCGCATGGAAGAAAGAGTTAAATGTTCGTGTGTCTTCCTTCTAATTGATGAGTTCGGCCAATCCTTTAGTTATTGTGCAATTCAAGTAATTTCAGGTTCTTATTACATTGACTCCTACCTGCTCAGCCCTCTCCCCATTTACCACTGTATAAATAAGGCTTCGAAGGGAATCATAGCAGACCCTAACTAGAATTCTAAGGACACATATTGTTCAAGGGTGCAAAGATGAATTTACTCTATATCGTTGTTCTGGTGGCCGCTCTGAAATATGCTGGTAAGATATTTCTATTTTATATGCATATGCTATAAAGCTCAATATAAAGCCCGAACTTTATATATTTATATGAAATCTTATTTTTTGGGATGAGCGACATTATTGAACAGTCAGATGTTGGGCTGCCATTAGCTAAGATAATTTTATCTTGACATATTTGTTTCATAGTTTCATTTTCAATTGGGGCAGTTACAACTAATTTACATTACGGAGCACTAAATTGCAGCTGAAGAGTTAAAGCTAAATTATCTATATATTTAACACCTTAAAGACCAGGCAATTTTTTAATTTTATTCTTTCATATATTCCTCCCCTTATTCCAAGAGCCCAATAACTTTTTGATTTTTCCTTAATTTGTAGCCATATGAAGACTATTTTTTTGTGTGGAACAAGTTGTAGCTTTGAATGACACCAATTATTTTACCATACAATGTACTAAAAATTAAAAGTGTGATGAAATGCAATCGTATCATTGTTTTTACCAAGTTCGTTGCATGGTAAAAATGACCTGCCAACATGATTTCAAGTGAATACAATTATAGCAATACCAAACTTGCATTTTTTTTTAACTGGAAAAGAAACAGGAGTCTCTAAAAAAATGTGGCTAGTGTAGTCATTTTTTTATTATTATTCTTCTTATTATTATTTATTTATAAAGCGCCATTGATTCCATGGTTCTGTACTTAAGAAGGAGTTACATACCAAATACAGATATCACTCAGTAAACAAACTAACAATGATAGACTGGTACAGAGGGAAGAGGACCCTGCCCTTGCGGGCTTACATTCTACAGGATGATGGGGAGGGGGACAGTTGGTTGGGGGTTGCGGTAGCTCTGGAGTTGTTGAGGTGGCAGCAAGCAAGGTCATGGCAGGCTATAAGCTTGTTTGAAGAAATGGGTTTTCTTGTTCCGTCTGAAGGATCCAAATGTGGACGCTAATCGGACGTGTTGAGGCACAGAATTCCATAGGATGGGAGATATTTGGGAGAAATCTTGGAGGCGATTGGGTGAGGAACGAATAAGTGTGGAGGAGAGAAGGAGGTCTTGGGAGGACTGCTTAAGGGAATATATCGGGAGATTAGTTCAGAGATATATGGAGGAGAGAGGTTATGGATGGCTTTGTAGGTCAGTGTTAGTAGTTTGAACTGGATACACTCGGTAATTAGGAGCCAGTGAAGCGATTTGCAAAGGGGCTTAGCAGAGGAGTAGCGAGGCAAGAGATGAACCAATTGCGCAGCAGAGAGCAGAGTTGAGGATGGACTGGAGAGATTCGAGAGTGCTAGCAGGTAGGCCACAGAGGAGGATGTTGCAGTAGTCGAGGTGGGAGATGGAGGGCATGCACAAGCAGTTTAGTAGATTGAAGGCTGAGGAAAGGACGGATTCTGGAAATATTTTTGAGCTGGAGGCGACAGGAGGTGGTAAGAGCTTGGATGTGGGGTTTGAAGGACAGGGCAGAGTCAAGGGTTACTCAGAGACAGTGGATTGTCAGTACAGCTGAAAGAGTGATGTCATTTATTGTGCTAGAAAGATCAGGTGGGGAAGATATGCGAGATGGGGGAAAGATTTTCACAATCAATTGCTCCAAATGCTGCAGTCAGAGATTGGCAATGGCATCTAAATGGTTTACAGCAATGATTAAAGCTCAGCTCAGGCCACTGTTGTTAGAGACAGATGTTGGCTAAATAACCTAGCCAGCATCTACTACATGTGGAGAGAATTCAGCTCCTGAGCCCTCTGCTCTGTCAGCGGGCTGTCAGGTACTGCCCTTTATTTACCATTAACTAATGACAGGTCATCAGCTGTTAAGTTCCGGACAAACCCTTGAAATTTATACCAAATGGTAATGGTAAATGTTTTTATATATATACAAAGATGGCAGTAACAGTTGTTTCACAAAGAATTTAAGAAATTGGGTAGGCACAGGGTAAAGATTTCCTTTATAAACTTTTAATTCCTATATTGTTTTATCAACAATATAGCAAGTCAAAATCAAGTTAAGTAGTCACAGTGCTCGCACAGCATTTATGCTGGATTTTGTCTCTTGGAACATGCTGAGGTTGATCATGCTTAAAGCACATAAAGTTTTTATTGTATGCTAATATAACATCTATCACACTCACCCATCTCTTCCTATCGCTATCTATCTATCTATCTATCTATGAATCTACAAAGAGAATGGAGGCAGCACATAGACGGATGATGAAAAAATTGTCTTTTAATAATCTATCAATCTACTGTATCTATCTATCTTTCTACCATTCTATATCCAACTACCCATCTATCATTCTATCTTCCTACCTTTATCTATCTATCTATCTATCTATGCATCCAATCTTCTATGACCCATGTGCTTTGCACTATACTCTACTATAACATGACATCTGACCTGGTTTTTCTTGTTTGCTGACTTAGGCTACATTTACACTTAAATATAATCGTGAATGAGGGATTTTAAAAATACTCGTTTCACGATTAGCAAAATCCTTGAGCATCAGATGAGATGATCCTTAGTGCTGCACAAAAAAAAAATCATCTTTCTCAGCAGTGCATTCTCATGGGTGAACAGGACTCACACCATCAAGAACCACTGCAGATTGAGTGCACTAAGTGATCTATTACGGATGTCTCAGAGTCAGTGTTCATTTTTTACATTGTATAAACAGGGTAATTAATGGTAAAGGTAATCGGTAAAGGTTTACCAATTGGCAGGTGTTTTGTGCTGCTAGTCCATCTGTGTAAATGGATCGTTAGAATTGGTTGTCTACTACTGGACATCCCCAGCTTAATAACTCAGGAGAGCAGTTAAAATATAACCAGTGGATACTCACCTCTTGCAGCGCACCATTTCAGCTATTTTGAGTTCGTTGTTCCCAAAGTGACGTGACTTGTGTCATGTGCAGCTCATCAATATTCCGTCTGGGTGGATGTCTGCTCTGGTGAAATAGTAAAAGCTGCAGCCGATCAGTGAACTCTCATTGGCTGCAGCCTGTATGTGACACAAGAAGTCACGTCACTCTCTGGGAACAGAGCGCCGGCATCACGGGAACGGCACTGCTGTAGCCGAGGAGTATAACGTGTATCTATTGTAAATGGGGTCCTCAAAGGATTAAGCAGGGTTTGTCCATTAGTGGATAAACCCTTTAATAAATGTGCACCAATGTGTGGTAAAGCGTTATATACATTTTATGTGTTGTTGTTACTATTACGTGAAAGCTATTAATATTAATCCCATATTTTTTCTTTGTCTCTACCTTTTAGAAGCTGCATGCTACAGTGAGTATATTTATATGACCTTTCATTCTGAATTTGATAAGCACATTTTTCTCTAACAAACATTCCCACTTTACTGGGAAACAGATTAGATGACATTAGCTGATTATTGCTTATATACTACTTGTAGAAATCAGACTGCGTATTACATACTATTCCATATTGCTCTTGATTCATTAAGGACAGAACACAAGTTTTCCCTGCCTCAGTTTTAGAATCACATTGTTCATGGTGTGCGTTCTGTGAATAATGTGCAATGTCATAAGGCACAGAGCTTGATAATCAGAACAATGGTTTTATTGGTATAGAATACTACTATATTAAAAGTAGATATCTAAATATAAAAGTAGGTGTCTTTTGATGGGGAAGCAGCATAAGAGGAGTGCGGGAGGGGATGGCCCTGGTGCTGAGTGCCTGATAGAGCGGATAGAGTCTTTATCTCAGAGCAGAGAATTGCATTCACCTCTTGAACATTTACCTCTTTAAGATACAGGTAGCTGTCTTAGTCACACGCTTCTCGTCTGCTTAACATATGGAGATAGATCGTTTAATTACACGCACATTTATATAGTAAAGATTAAAGAACACCCATCGTTTTTATTTTACAAATCAACAAAAATGAGCAACTTTGTAATATATCTTATCAGAGAAATCTGCTTCTTTCTCCTACTGGACTGATCATTTACTCTCAAAATTTTCACTTCTTGGGTTAAATCTTTATTCAAGACAGATTTTTACATTACTGAGATAGGAGGTGACAGTGGCTATTGAGAAGATTCTATGCAGACTGGAGGAGGGAGGAGCTCTGCCTCTAGCTCCTCCCTCCTCCCAGCTACATAAAATCTTAACAGTAGCAGCTGCCATCTCCTATCTCGGTAATGTACAAGTTTGTCTTCACTGAATACAGATTTTACATGTGATTTGATCATTTTGAAAATTAAATGTCAGTCCTTGCGGAGAAAAAAGCAAATTACTTTTAGATATATTACAGAGTTGCTTATTTTCATGTATACTATTGATTCATGAAATACAAATTAAAATGATGCTTACTCTTCAAATATGATGCTCCATATTATGTTCTTGCATTTACAGATGGCTCCATTCCAGCTTGTGATACTTGTGGTGGATCCTGTGATACTAATCAATGTTTCTGCATAAATCAAATAGACCCTTGTGTCCCCACAACAGTAAATGACTGCACTTCACAATCCAATGACTGCTGCCCCTCCGGTTATTACTATGACATAAGTGCTACCTGCTGCACAGGTAAGAACAAATTCCCAATTGCAGCTCTATTCCTCATAACAATCTGCTGAAATCAAAGTCTATTCTTACCTGAGCCTTTCTTTTTTGTAAAGGTTTGTGTACATTTCTTCTTTCTTTTTTCAGATCAACTTTTATGTAATCCATCATGTTCTGATGATGAAGAGTGCAGCTCAGCAGCAGTTTGTGTGTGCAATAACACATTTTACAAAAACAAAAGTAAGTGCAGCATCCATTCTACAGTATAAGTATTGTTAGGCTGTTGTAAAAGGACGAGATTTCCCTCCAAAAATATCAGTAATTAATGGGGGAACTCTCCTACACCTCTATTGAGGTCTGATATTAACTATTAACATCAAACTTCACTATTAATAATTAATATCCACTAACGTTATCTGTGCCTTATACTATATACCAACTGAGACAAAACCGTGTACTAATAAAAGGTATTTATTACACAAAAGTCTACAGTTAATATACTACTATTTATCACACTAACACAGTACACAAAACGGATATACAATTCCCAATTACCTAATATATTTTCCACCCACGTTTCCTAATTACTCACGCAATATCGGCCCACCCAACCATACTAACTTTCCCTATATATATATATATATATATATATATATATACAGATACAAGGATATCAATATCTAGGAGGGTTAGTACAGGGTATGCAGGGCTAGTAAGTAAACAAGTTACAGGAGAAGAGAGATACTCAGCCATGTGTTGTTATGTCCATCTTCAAGAGTCAAAGGCCTAGCACCTGTGGGCTCTGGGATTTTAAGTCCAGCATAGGAAATTATGTATTATTCCCCACCCACTGGCTAAGGTCTTTGTTCATGTCCAACCATACTCGCAAAACCTGGTTTAGCACATGGCTGGACATTCTATGGAATCATCCCCCAGCAGCACATCTCCCCCAACACTGAAACACATGGGGAGATATGGGGCCAATATATACATGTATACTTATCTGCAAGCATGGCTAGCATGCAGATACATATATACATGTACAAACTGGGACACTTCCCTTTACAGCTGTGTTATGTATATATAGTGTATATATTTAACAAAGTTAGGTATAGGGTATGAAAAGCAACAGATGTTACTAAATTGTATTATTTCTTTATGTATGTTTTTAAGAATGCCAAAAACTGTTTTGCACAAAGTGGTATCATTCGAAAATTGTCTTCAGGACCCCATATACATTAGGGTGCTTTCATATAGCTACACATTCTTGGATCTCATCAAGGCTTGTGTCCAAACCCCTTACAAAGCGTGACTCGGACGTATTCACCGACGGGGCCATAGACTATAGTGGTGACTACAGAGCTAATGTGCGCTCTGCCAACGGGACCCATGAACGTGTAATTAAATGCAATGTGAAAGCACCCTTACATAAAAATCATTGTAATAGATTTCAGCAGGATTGGTGAACCATCTAATGTGTAAAGGGCTCCCTGGCTATTCCCTAACAGACTATATCAGGGGACATGAGGGCCAGGAGGTTGGAATTCATTGACCCAATCCTTTTTTTGAAGAGATTAGCTACTGCCAGATTATTCTGACAGCAGCTTTTATAGAGAACACAGGAATCCTTGGCTGTTCTGACCGTTCCTGTGTATGTGGGGTACAGAGACATAGTTATCAGTTGAATGATTGTTCAGCTGACAGTTATCTTATGTGGATAACCAGCTTAGGTGATCTGTTTAGTAGAATTTTGAAAAGCACAAAGTATAAAGTTCACCTGCTCCCATAGTTTGGCTATGAAGATCCTTAGCATAGAGGGTAAAAGTCCATACTTGGCTTGAGATACAGACAATAAACACAAAGGTATCCTGCCATTTGGATATAAACATTCATCAATTTATTAGTACAGGTTAAAAGGTTCCAGGTACATTAAAAATATTGCATCACGGCATAAACCGACGCTTTTCGGATATATAACTGTTTTAGTCAGGGTGTGAATTCAGTGTTATTTGTAGTGATACCTTCAGTTACGCTAAATTTGAGGCTGCTATTTTCTTTTGTTTACTTTTTAAATGTATTAATCAAATCCTGAATCATCCTGGAAAAAGGTATATAAAAAAAACAGGTTAAAGAAGTTTTATAGTTTCTGTAAAGTTGTATCCCCAGACGCAATTTGTAATAGAAAAGTAAACTGCGCTTTACTCATCCTCACCAGGTCTAGCTCTGAGTCTACACCACTGTCCTGGTGTTTGTTGTTGTCTGCACCTCTGAAGTAATCTCAACAGTAGTGTTGAGCCACCCCCGTAGTGTTCGGGTTCGGTTCGGTTCGTCGAACACCGGGATGTTCGAGGAACTGTTCGTCGAACACCTTAGAACACCGTCGAACACCGTTAAAACCAATGGCAGGCAAACAAAAACACATAGAAAACACCTTCAAAGGTGTCCAAAAGCTGACAAACTGCTCAGAAGACGCTCTCTTTAAAAAAGCCAGCCGGCAATTCAGCAGCGGCATACACCGGTACCCGACAATTTAGACAAGAAGGAATAGAGCATCACACATAGATTAGATAGATAGAAACATGTCAGTCACATATATAAGAAGTACAGTGACAGTGTTGGTTACTGTGCTTGTCATTTAGTGTAAAGGATTTATGAAAAAAAAATATTAGTGTTTTCATGCACCGTCTCTTTAAAAAAGCCGGCCGGCAATTCAGCATCGGTACCCGACAATTTAGAACAGAAAGAATAGAGCTTCACACATAGATTAGATAGATAGAAACATGTCAGTCACATATATAATAAGTACAGTGACAGTGTTGCTTACTGTACTTGTCATTTAGTGTAAAGGGATATTTTAAAAAAATAATAGTGTTTTCATGCACCGTCTCTTTAAAGAAGCCGGCCGGCAATTCAACAGCGGTACCCGACAATTTAGAACAGAAATATAAAGCATTACACATAGATTAGATATGTTTCTATCTATCTAATCTATGTGTAATGCTCTATATTTCTGTTCTAAATTGTCGGGTACCGCTGTTGAATTGCCGGCCGGCTTCTTTAAAGAGACGGTGCATGAAAACACTATTATTTTTTTAAAATATCCCTTTACACTAAATGACAAGTACAGTAAGCAACACTGTCACTGTACTTATTATATATGTGACTGACATGTTTCTATCTGTCAGTCACATATATAAGAAGTAAAGTGACAGTGTTGGTTACTGTACTTGTCATTTAGTGTTAAAATAAAGGATTTATTAAAAAAAAAATTGGCGTGGGGTTCCCCGTAATTTTAGTCTCTAGTGGAGGTTAAGTAGACGGCTGGGGCAGATGTTTGAAGCCTGGGAAGGGGGTAATACCCACGGAGCTCCCCAGGCTACTAATATCAGCCCCCAGCTGAATACCTAGCCTTTACTAGCTATTAAAATGGGGGACCCACCCCAAAAAAATGACGTGGGGTCCCCCCTATTTTAATAGCTAGCAAAGGCTAGGCAGACAGCTGGGGGCTGATATTAATAGCCTAGGAAGGGTGCCATGAATATTGGCCCCCTCCCAGGCTAGAAACACCAGCCATCAGCCGTTCCAGAAATGGCGCATCCATAGGATGACAGCGTGGGAAAATTCTCCTGCACTCAGCGCTTCAGCGTGAGAATTTTCCCACGCTGTCAGTGACGTGCATGAGGTGAGTTCATGTCCAATGAACTCAGCTCACCTCATGCACGTCACTGACAGCGTGGGAAAATTCTCCTGCACTCAGCGCTTCAGCGTGAGAATTTTCCCACGCTGTCAGTGACGTGCATGAGGTGAGCTCATGTCCAATGAACTCAGCTCACCTCATGTACGTCACTGACAGCGTGGGAGAATTCTCATGCTGAAGCACTGAGTGCAGGAGAATTTTCCCACGCTGTCAGTGACGTGCATGAGGTGAGCCAAGTTCATTGGACATGAACTCGGCTCATCTGGATGCCGTCAAAGCGAGACACTGAGGAGCGCAAGCATGCCTGCGCTTCTCAGTGTCCGCGGGATGACAGGCTGGATAGCAGCTTTCTGCTGTGCTCCAGCCTGTCAACTCGATGTAGCAGAGCTGAAGCTGTCGTGGGAACCATGGAAAGGTAAGAATGATGTTACTTTATTATTTTACTTTTATTGCAGGAGATCGTTGGCTTCAGCTGGAATGGGCGTGATGGTAAGTATGGTTTAATTTAGAACAATAAAGAATTGTGTATTTATTTCAATTAAAGGACTGTATTCTGGGTGTTGTGTTTTTTTTTAAATACTTTACTAGAAATTCATGGCGGTCATGTCTAATATTGGCGTGACTCCATGAATTTCGGGCTTAGGGCCAGCTGATAATACCAAGCTGGCCCTAACCCCTTTATTACCCAGTGAGCCACTGCACCAGGGCCCTGGATGAGTTGGGTACAGCGCCAGAAGATGGCGCTTCTATGAACGCGCCATTTTCCGGGGTGGCTGCGGACTGCAATTTGCAGCGGGGGGGGGGGGCCCAGAAAGATTGGGCCTCCCCGCGCTGCAGATTCCAGCCCCCAGCTGCCTAGTTGTACCTGGCTGGACACAAAAATAGGGCGAAGCCCCACGTATTTTTTTTTTAATTATTTCATGAAATTCATGAAATAATTAAGAAAAAAAGGGCTTCCCTATATTGTTGTGTCGAACAGCCAAATTTTTTGCAAATCGTTCGGGTTCGTCAAACAACTCGAACACCGCCCAAAACAGCTTTGAGATTGGCGAACAGTTCTAGTCGAACACCGCTCATCTCTACTCAACAGCGCTGCAGCCAATCAATGGTCTCATAGGCTCAGCCCTTGTAGATGGCATGGGCTGCAGAGCTCACTAATTGGTTGCGGTGCTATTGACATGATGTCAGTGCTGCAGACAACAATCTGCGTCTAATTACACAAATTTCATGAAAACAGAAAACCCCTTTAACTGTGATATCCAGCCTTTCCTGCAAGAACAATTATTGAAAAAAGATTAAAAAATAATATTGAAGTATTGTCAAAAAATGATCCTTGTTTAAATCAAATTTTTATGTTAATTATATTTTTTTTATTTGAAAATGTAGTTTATATTTTACGTATTAAAAAAAAATTCTACATTTTCACACTGGCTATAAAAGGGAATGTGTTATCAAAAATGACATTGTTTAAATCATGGTTTTGTGTTAAATGTATGTTTTTGAACATTTTTTAAATACAGACGAATGTAGTGCTTGCTGCAATTTTCTAACATGCAGACCATATGGACAGAACCTGGACCGATTATACGTTCACCTGAACAAGCCCTTACTGTTGTTTCAGAAAATTCACATGTACATTAGCGACAATGAACAGAGTCAGACCATGCATACTGTTTCATCAGCTGTATTTAGAGGTGTTACCTATCATTGTAATCCTGCCTCTAATGATAAAGAAACTGCTGTAATCTCTCTTTGAAGGGACAGGAATTATGAGTCTAAAATTTCCTCAGTGGCCAATGTGAAAATTGCAAGATTACTAATTTAGCTATTTTTAATAAAAAAACGTAATATGAAAAAAACAAACATTGAAAAAAAAAAGACAAAGATAGAACTTTTTGGTGATAATTCTAAGCGGTATGTGTGGGGAAAACCAGTCACTGCTCATCACCTGCCCAATAAAATCCCAACAGTGAAACATGGTGGTGGCAGCATTATGCTATGGGGGTGTTTTTCAGCTGTAGGGACAGGACGACTGGTTGCACTTGAAGTAAAAATGAATGCGGCCAAGTACAGAGATATCCTGGATGAAAACCTCTTCCAGAATGCTCTGTACCTCCAGACTTGGCCGAAGGTTCACCTTCTAACAAGACAATGACCCTAAGAACGCAGCTAAAATAACAAAGGAGTGGCTTCAGAACAACTCTGTGACTATTCTTGATTGGCCCAGCCAGAGCCCTGACTTAAACCCAATTGAGCATCTCTGGAGAGACCTAAAAATGTCTGTCCACCAACGTTCACCATCCAACCTGATGGAACTGCAGAGGATCTGCAAGGAAGAATGGCAGATGATCCCCAAATCCAGGTGTGAAAAACTTGTTGCATCATTCCCAAGAAGACTCATGGCTGTACTAGCTCAAAAGGGTGCTTCTACTCAATACTGAGCAAAGGGTCTGAATATTTATGACCATGTGATATTTCAGTTTTTCTTTTTTAATAAATTTGCAAAAATTTCTACATTTCTGCATTTTTTTCAGTCAAGATGGGGTGCAGAGTCTACTTTAATAAGAAAAAAAATAACTTTTTAGAATTTACCAAATGGCTGCAATGAAACAAAAAGTAAAAAATTTAAAGGGGCCTGAATACAATATATATATATATATATATATATATATATATATATATATATATATATATATATATATCCACCTGTATATATTTTACAAGTGCTGCAGACTATTCTTACAAACCATGTAGGCAGCTTGTACCAGGGCACAGGAGTCAGTTTCATGTTCAACATAATATGATGAATAAATTAAATGATTACTTCAAATACTGACGGTTTTCACTTTTTATCTTTCCAGCAATTGACGACCTGAAACCATCAGTGGTGTGTGACCCTGATATCATGACAATCTCCATCACTAGATGTCTCCTGACTTATCTTAAATATGATTATCAATCAACATATGTTGGAAATAATTCACTTGAGTGCACCCCTCAGTATGTCACAATTGATAACAATGTTAAAGTCGATCATATCCAAGTACAATTGTCACCTGGCTTTTGCAAAAATATTATAACGGTAAGATATTTCTTTTTTTTCTATTAATCTTTTACAGAAATTTCCCATTTCTTCTCTCATATTTCATCAGATTCCTGTTATATGACACGTGGAATCTACTTTTTAAAGGGAAATAATCACCAAAAACCATATAGTAACAATATCTTTAACACAAATAAACCCACCCTCAGTGTTACATTTTTTTAACAATTTAGTACTGAATAATTTGTAACTTAATCAAAATCTTAGCTGTCTGCCCCAGTTGACGGAAATGTGAAAAGTTGAGTGATTTTGTAAATACATTATTACTTTTCCAGAGTTACAGCTGATGATGTCATGATAGTTCAGAGCTGAACTCAAAGCGCTGCTATCTGGCAATGAAATGGCCATGTTGCCATACACACCTCTAGCAGCTGAAATGGAGAGGAAGCCATCATCAGAAAATGACCTATTGTTTAAATCAGAGTTTTTTGTTACATGTATTTTTTACAATTTTGGCAAAGATTTTTTTTCATATCATCATCTTCATTAAAAAGCAAGATTAGTAATTTTACAATTTTCACATTAGATACTGGGGCTTTTTTAGAATCATACTTCCAGTTGTTTCAGAAAGAGTTTTCAGCAGGCTTCTTATCTTCAGAGGCAGGATTACAATGATAGGTAACACCTCTATGCAAAACTGATCACACAGGATCCACCAATCACAATAGGTGATGTCATAGCTGACCCTGCTACCCTTTCCTTCACAACGACCTCTTTGCTCAAACTCATTAAATGCTTCAGTACGAAATATAATGTAGGAATCTGTTCATTATGCCTAATGACCATGTCGAATTCTTGAAACAACAATGTTTTATTTTTTTCATTTTTAATGCAGCTTGTAATATGGAGGAAAAAAAACATTGCCAAAAACAAATATATTTAACACAAATGCCTGACTAAAACATTAGGTCTTTTTTTGATGATAGCTTCCCCTTAAACCAGCTTCTCCAATGCAGGGTAAGGCTTTATTCACACATCAGTATTTTTGATCAGTATTTCATCAGTATTTGTATGTCAACACTAAGAGTGTCTCCAAAACACAGGACAGGTATCAATCCTTTTCTCTGTTAATTCCACTCCTGGTTTTGGCATATAAACACTGATGCAAAATACTGACCAAATACTGACGTGTGAAGAAGGCCTAACAAGTACAGTCCAGTACCTTATGTAAACTGTCCAATTTCCAAAGCCAAACCATCAGGACAAGCTGGGTGAAGACAATGAACGAGCAGGGAATGCTATGACATTACAGCTTTGAAGCTTGTAGACTTGTGATTGCCTCATTTAACCTCAGTGCAGGCTTTAAATAAGGATCGGTATAAGATATGTAATGCAATGCATTAAGAATTTAGTTTCATTTTTTAATCATTCCCTGTGTTAACTGTAAAATGGTGCTATACACACGTCAAATTTTGTTATAAATAAATACATTTGTCCCCTATTATTTTCAAGATAAAATTATGTAATTGATGTTAATATTGTCAACATTAATTTTACATGTTTCATTAGAAAACATTAGTTTTACTATTAAACTGTCAGAAATATGTGTTTGGTAATGAAATACGTTCCAGAAAATAGTATTGTGAACTTACACTGGATCCTGTCTCTATTTTATTGGTTTAGAATGATTCCAAACAAATCTTTTTCACCAATGTCATCCACATTGATATTCTACAAAGTGATCTCATCACTGTGAATCCTCTCAGCTTCAATTTTACTTGTGCCTACAACCTGACTATGCAGATTGCGTTGAATGTGACCTTACATCCTGTGGTTGGGTAAGTACAGGGGTGGACATACCATTGGTGCAACCGGTGCAGCCGCACAGTGGCCCAGTAGGTAATGGGGCCCATTTACAGCTTCAAATCAGGTGCAATTGTACATTATGATTGGAGTGCAAAGCCTCCATTTACTGTTCTTGTACAGGTGCCCTCTTCTGTCTGTTTCTGCCCCTGGGTAAATATATTACCATTATTCATTTATTAAACCTATAAATATGACATGCAACCAGACTATAAAGAAAACAAATTCATTAGTCTATTAGCACAAAAAGCCTCATCAAAGCCACTGGCGAAACGTGGGTCGGGTCCATCATCTATGCTAAGGAGTTTGTATTAATTTTGTATCCACTATGCTTAATTGAATCTTACTGCATGATTCCCTTTGTATGTCTTGATGTAATACTGTTCTATATGTAGCCTATTGTGACTTTTTTGAATAATTTATTGAGCTTTTTCCATATATATCTTCATTATTCCATTATTAGCTACGTTCCTTGATTATTTATCTATTCATTTATGGGCACACATCACTTTATTTTGTACTACCTCGTTGTTATATACTTAGACATCAGGATGATCCCTTCATGGATTTTTCATTGATTATGCATGTTCTTTGGCACTAGTCACTTTAGACCCGAACACTTTTCAGTGGTGCAATACATTAGAGTACTTTTTCACTTGCCATGCCTTATCTCCATGGAATTATGCTGTTCACATATTTACCGTATCATCACATCATGGGACCATTTTTTGTGTAATCTTTTTCCCTTGAAAATGTTAACTTTGCCTATGTCTTGACTTTTTGTGCTGATAAACTCACAAACTTGATTTCATTATATTCTTGTTGCATATTATATTTATAGGTTTAATTGTTCCCGCTGGGCATGCAACTATACTATTACTAAGTATATATTTATTAATTACATTATTAATTTATATAAAACATGTGTCATTGTGCTAACAAAATATTATTTGCTCATTAAAAATTAGCTCTGTATGGCACATTGGTGTAAAAATGGAGTGTCAGAAAATGGTGCTCCAAAAAATGTTTCTTTTTTCTAAAAAACCCCATACAGCTAAAGTAATTGAACTTAAACTCACATTATTATTAATATTATTTTTGGTATCATCTTAATAAGGTGAATTTAATGTGTAACTTATATAGAATAATCTATCACAAAAAACGGTGGGGTGGCAAACTTTAGGATTTTTTTCATCTACCTGTCTCCTCCATAAAAAAGTGAAAAAGGGAGAGCAATACATTTTATATACTCTCAAAATCAACTAAAATATTTGGTCTGGTAAATTTTAAGAAATTCTTCATTTTATTCCATGGTGAGACCACTAGAAATGCAGATAAGTGATGAATCCAGCAGGAACCTCGACCAGTCTCTAGCTAATATGGGAGCACTAAAAAAAAGAAGCTGTGGCTATCAATTTAACTGAACAACACCAAAACTGGTGCATTACACAATGATACTGATTAACTGATTTATTGTCCACTGACCAATGTGTTTCAACCTTGGCACAAGGTGAAAGTGTATTTTAATTGCCAGACTCAAAAGAAATGACAATAAGAAACTACTAATAAAAAACTACCAAAATAAATAAAAATAAAACTACTAATAGCACCAATAAAATATACTTTCCCTGGTAGTTAGCATCACCTGGATTACAATTAACATACAGTATAAACATTAAAAAAAAGAGTGAAGATGTGTCCACCCTCATCGTTTCTTGACTTTGGTTAAGGATTCTAATGTCTCACAAAACCAATTTTAGATAATATTTCAAACACGTTAGCAACAAAATTAACAGACTGCTATTGACATATCAACCATTAGGTGGAACATATAGATACACAAAACATTTAATAATGTAGTAGTAATTATTTATCCATAGCTCCCAACCGTACTGGAATCAGCAGGACTGTCCCGATTTGAGGGTTCAGGTCGCAGTCCCGGCACGTCAGGGATTTGTCCCTACTTCCACCACCGCTCAATCTCTTCTCATTGTGCTATGTACATTATACATAGCAGTGTATTTCTATGTACCTGTATTCTAGAGCTGAAGAAAAACTCTTTTTTTTGTTTCTATGAAACTACTAAAAATAGAATGAAAAACAATTACAAAAATGTCATGGGTCACTGATTGTAGCTATGATAACCTTTGACGGGGCTTCAAAGGAGACCGTGATTTTCACAATATGCAGCAATACTGTGTTATTACTATGTATGCTAAAAGCAATCAGATGATCGCAGCTTCAAGTTCCCTCAGGGGACTGATAAATACAGTTAAAAGTAAAAAATAAAAGTTTTAAAAAAGAAAAAGCCATAAAAGTTCAAATCACCCCCCACTGAAAAAATAAATATATATACAGTATTGCCATGTCCATAAAAATCCAATCTATCAATATATAGAAATAATTAACCCCATCAATAAATACCATAAACAGAAAAAAAAATTAAAAACACCAATATTTTTTTTGGTCGCTGCAATACTACAATAATGCTGTAACAAGCGATCAAAAAGTCCCATCTATAACAAAATGGTATGAATAAAAAAGTTGTCTTGAGCTGCAAAAAATAAGCCACACACAGCTTTATCGATGAAAAAAACGAAACGTTACGGGTCTCAGATAATGGCGACACAATCAAAAAAATATATATTTTTTCAACATTCTGATTTTTTCATGGCAAAAAAAACAAAATTGGACATGTTTCCTATTGCCATAATCGTAATGATGAGCAGAATCATATTGCAAGGTCATTTTTACCACACAATGTATGCCTTAAAAACAATTCTCAAAAAACAATTTACAATTTCACAGCACTTGGAATCTTTTTCCCATTTTCCAGTAGACTATGTGGTAAAATTAGTGCTGTCATTGGACTTGACGTCAGATTAAAACACTAGTCCGGGGGGGCCTTTTTACTTTACGTTTGCCAGAAAGTTTGTCTGTATTTGCTACCAGGCTACTTTTATGTACACTAAACTGGTAGGTCATTTTTTCTTTTTTATTCTATTTATCACAGTATTTTTTACACTACAACCAGCTTGGTATTTAGCATTTATTTACTATCTGTGTGTGCAGCCCAGTGGTAGCTGGCTGTTCTGTCTGTAGCTGCACTAATTGTTTTTTGAGGGCTCGATGGAACCACCGCAGCCTATTTAGGCTCTCCACTTTTGTAGTTAATGTCTTGTTTATAGTTCCTGCAGGCTTTTTCCTCTATGGTCTTCGTAGTGATACTGATTTCTATCAGTATCCAACATTCTAGAGCAGTGGTCATTATCAATTGCTGCTGTTATGTTTTTTGATATTAGGCACACTAGTTAGCGAGGGTGTTCTTTTCTTCTTTTTTATTTTTTCACATTGCAATGGTAAAATATACGGTAGAGATGAAATATTAAGCGGAAGTCAGCATTCACAATTTAGGAATAATGACTAACACTTTAATTTTCCATTTATATTAAATTGATGCATGACAGTAATTTCTCATTTTCTGACTCCCTATTTTAGCACTACAACCATTCCAGGCGTCAATGGATCTGGCTCATTTGATCTAACCATGGCAGCGTATAAAGATAATTCATACAATATTCCATTTAGTCAAGAAGATATTGTGACAGTGGGGACGGACATCTATCTGGGATTATTCGTCACTGGTGCAGATGGAAACTTGTTTGCATTGATAGCTGAGAATTGTGTTGCTTCACCAACCAATACTAGTGCTGGTGCTCCTGTTAATATTGTGACTGGAGGGTAAGTGGATTATAGTCACTGTCATTTGTTAAAAGTGGGAACTTTATTCTAAACTGCAGCAAAAAAAATGTATACATTAGCAAATTATCTATGTGTGAATTAAACAGTCTTTATTAGACATTAGCAACGATATAAAGATGCCATTTTAAAATATATGAAAACTAAAGTCAAACGTGTATTTCTGCACCCTTCCACGCATCACAGTGCTTGACCCTCTTGTTAAATGCTACGGCTGGGTTCACATTGACGTTTTGTTTCTGCTCTGTAAAAGGAACGATAATGAAATATATATATGAAACATAGATCTGTCACATGACAGACCCCAGCGGCACCAGACAGACCCTATTGGCTTATTATGCTGTGTCTCAGGCTTCTGTCACGGTGTCCGTTGTTACCTTGCTGCACGTCTGTGTCGGTATAATGGCTAGATGTGAACCGGGCCTAACTAAAGAGTTCTCTTACAAGGCATGAACACTAACGCACTTAGTAAGAGCAGCACCAACTAGGTACAGTTAGGGGTGCTTTCACATGTGCCATTTTGCTGCAGTTTTTTGATGCAGAGTTTGAAGCCAAAATAAGAAGTAAATTATGAAAAGAGAATTAGAATCATTCTTATTGTATATACATCACACCCTTCAAATTTCAGACATTAGTTTTGAAAACTGTATCAAATAACATATGAAAGCCTCTCTAAAAGCTAATTTTAAGTGAAAATATAACCCAACTCTACTTAAATTCAGTGAATAACCCCAATATACCACTGTCTTCCCCCCCCAGTTCCTCTTCACAAGTTAGATGAGATGTGCATTGCAGACTGTTCACACTTGTGGAGGTTTTGGTCACTGGCAACTTTAATTTTATTCCTGGCACACTAGTAACTCTCAGGGCCCCGGGTCACATATCAATAAAATTTCATGTGAAGTTCTGATCACATCATTTCTTCTAACCAGTGAAGCTAAAAATATGTATCATGGCTACTCTGGTTGGTCATAGGACCTATAATTCTTATTGACTTTGCACATCATAGCTGTGCGGTACTGATGTTCCCCAGAGGCAACCATGTATTCCTCTCACATATCCTTGTCATGAAGTTACGAATTTACTTCTATACTTATTAGTATGTTGTTTTTTTACACGTCAGTCATTGTCATATGCTCAGTAGTATCTGTATCTTAGATGTGCACACATACATTTGTCTAGTACATCTAGCTTAACGTATGTGACCATAACAACAGATCCATGAGTATAAGTTGGATACATAACTAAGATGTTTGTTTGCAGCTGTGCCGCCAGTGATGTCTCTACAAATGTAATAGGAAATGGAGTATCCCTCGAAGCAAGAATCCGTTTCAGCCTATTTAAGTTTTCTTTTGCAGATTACGTTTACGTATTCTGTGACGTGCGAATGTGTGAAAAAGGCAATGACTGCGTTAAGGTGAGAAATATTAACGTATCAGTTGATTAATATCGGTAAAAGTAGTCATTTATCCTTAGACTGGAAGGGATAGAAAGGTATTTGTTTGTTAAGAAAACAATGTCTGATTGCTAAACACATGCAGAAATATTTCCTTATGTTTGTCTTGTCAGTTTCCTTGCATACAGTTTATTGTCCCTGAGGCTCTTAAACATAGGACATTTTTTAGGGTGTAACTACAAAACATGTTTCTATTGTTTTTATACCTAGAGGAGACCCACAGAAACATGGGGAGAACGGACAAACATCTTGCAGAATTTGCTTAAGGTTGAACAGGGCTGTAACACAACATTTCTAAGCTATGATCCACCAAGCTGCTCCAGCTGCTAAATGTCAATCTTACACGAAAACTTGATCCTCAGAAAATATTTTTAAATATTTCACTGCTGAGGGTTAGATTCAAAGTTGAGTATCTTCTAGATATGACTTAGTGAATTGGAGCAGACACAAGGTCCTATGACTGAGACCCCACACCAATTGTTAAAACAAAGCAGCAGAAGTGCTCAGTAGGGCACTGTCCTCTTCCATTACTGGAAACAGGATAAGTTGACTTCTTACTGAGTCCGTCTTCGGTCAAGGAGAACAGTCCTCAGTAGTGTGCTTTTGTTCCCTCATTTTAGGATTGAGCAGGGATTTTAGTGCTTAGACCAAACATATCAACACTTCTGACATATTTCTGTGATATGTTCTCTAAACATGCAGTTATACAACGTCCTTCATCCTGTAGTTATAGTCAATATACTAACTACTCAAAACTAACTTTACTTTCTACAATTCCCAGACATGTTCTTCAAAGAGTGGCAAGTCTTTTAACACCAAGCAAGTGATGATCAGTCTACCATATGATTGTAAGTTGTAAAGCCTGGCCTCATTAGCTTCCAATAAAGACATTAATGCTTCTCGTTATCTCCACTGATGTACCATACTGGTTGTCATCATTATAGCAATTATATAAAACAATGGAAGAGTAGTTTATAATAATTCATTGATTCCCATCTGTTAATTTTCAATTAGACTGCTGTCAAAACTCCATCTCTTTATCGATGTTATTTTATTTAAAGAAGAATGACATGAATTATTTCCTTATTCTGTTTTTTCCTTTTCCAGATTATGGGGATAACAGCGGTTCTGTAAGCAATTCAGGTAAGTTGGCTGAAAATGTGTTACATAGTACTTAATGTTTATTACTCTTCTTTGAAAATAAAATGATCATTTTACATAATTCACTATTATTTATTATAGTGACTTTTTACAGTGTGGTCTGATAATACGACTAAAATAGATAGATAGATAGACAGAGATAGGGGATAGATAAATAAATAGACAGACAGATGGATCGATAGATAGATCTGGGATAGATAGATAATATATAGATATGGATAGATTGATAAATAGATAGATGATAGATAGATGGTAGATAGATAGATGATAGGATAGATGATATTATAGGTAGATGCATTAGAATGAACAATATATTTATATATAGAATCCTGTATGATACAAACCCTTCTCTCTTTCTACAGCTTTACCTTGGGCTGTAATGTGCAGCACTTTACTTGGATTTCTGACCGTTAAATGGTACTGAGAAGATGCCTTCTGAAGTCTGAAAAAATCTTGGGAACTAGCCAATAATGAGCAATGGGACTATAAATAATTTATTTTCTTCTTCATCATGGCCATACTAGTATTGTATATATTAATATTTTATGAGGGGCGAGGGAAAGGGATTTTCCACTATGCAATGAAGAAACTTGTGATGACTGTTTCCTGAAATCCACTTTATAAATGCTTTTCAAATTGTTATATACTCACCTACTTTTTTTGTCCTAATAAATGTATGTGCAAAAATGGTTTGTGTCTTCTGGCATACTTTATATTGCAGATTTTTATGTTAAGAAAAAAATAAAAAGTAAGAAAAATAGATTTGGCAACCTAAGATTTCATGCAGAAAAAATACATTTATTGTGCGCAACAATTCAGTTTGTTGCCAATATATGTTAACATTTCGGCCTATTTATTGGCCTTCCTACAACTATAAACAAAGTATAAAATATATGTCAATACATTGAAACAAAGTAAAAAAAAAAGAGGTACAATATTGTCATATGGCAATATATCCAAACACATATGAAAAAAATGATTAGTGCATCACATCTCAGAAAATGCATATAGTCATACCGAGAGTAAAAGAAGATAATCTATACACTAAAGTAGTATATCTGGTCCAGAGGCATATAGAGAAAAAGGGGATAAAGAAAATAATGAAAACCAGAGTGTTGTAGCTGAGTAAGTATGGCTGGAGAAAGAGCTGTAATAGAATAAAGAGCTAAATCAAGATATTGCCCATCATTTAACTTATGGAAGAAAGACAGGTGCAGACATATAAGCTTACCCAGGGATTGTTAGCAAAATACATGGATCAGGAAGCCTTGTATGGCACTGTGAGGCAAAGCACCCAAGTGCTAGGAGAAAGGCGCTAATGTCTCTGTGAGCCCCTGGGTTTTTATATGATCAGTGTAATGAGACAAGGACCTGTCAATTGGCCACTTCCTGTTTCATTAGTAGCAATGTAATCTGAGCAAAAGAACCTGCGTAACTCACTTCTGGTCATGTGATCAGGTCACATGATCGCAAACCTGGAAGTAACAAGCACAAATGTGTCTGTTGCCACCCGGTGTCATGTTATTGGATCTGCAATAACACAGATCCAAATAGAAAAGAGAAAAATAGGTAAAGGCAGTTAAAATGAGTGGGAATATGTGTAATGGAATCACAGCTATTAATAGAGCGTGGACCTCTGGCTAGCAATGGTATTATGATTATGAGAGTCTAATGGCATGAGAAATATGGTAACAAAAAGGGGGAAAAATAAGGAAAAGTAACATAAGGAAATATACCGATCACTACCCAATGTAGTATTACATTGAAATAAAACAAAGGAAAAGGAGAGGAGAAAATAGAGAGGAGTAGGGCATATCAATCATTAATTAACAGACATCATCACCCACAGGAGTGAATAAGGTTCTATGAGAAGAAAAGTGATTTCATGCCATTCCAGAGAAACAAATCAAGTAGTACGTGTCTGAAACTGAAAAAAACAATAATTAATACAGTTTACAGAAAGCTAGAAAACCCATACTCTCTATTTTGACCCTGAGGTTCCAACGTATCCAACGTATGGATCCAAAAGGCTTCACGACATTTAAATGCCTGAATCCTATTACCCCCACTTCTTAATGGTTGTACATGTTCCAGAACCTGAAATTTGACTTGTGCTATGGAGTGTTTCTTTAAATTAAAATGGTAAGGTAAGGGGAGATAAGTCTTCCCACATTTTATACTCGACTTGTGTTGTGATATGCAGTCTCGTATATGTTGGGTTGTCTCACCAACATATACGAGACCACAAGGACATTTGATCACATACAGTACAAAAGAAGAATCACAAGTAAAAAAACCTTGAATACTACATTGTCTCGAATATTCTTGGGACGACGGAAACAAGGTAAGAATGGATGTTTTAATTGTTCAATCTCGGGATAGCTAGCTGGCAGTAAATGCCAAAATTTTCGAATGCTCTTATGCAATCAATACATGAACGGGTGGTATACATGAGTAAAAGGAATTCTCTTTGTCATGTCAGAACGGGTGTGTATAACGGGTGACTGACTGGTTTAAGAGTCTCCGAGGATAGCCTCTTTGTAGGAATTTTTGTTCCATCTCAGACAGCCAAGTTTGACATACTGTATTGCCTGAAACAATACGATTGACCCGCATGAACTGTGATCTAGGAAGGGATTCCTTAGTTGATTTCGGATGATTGCTGGAAAATAATAGTAAACTGTTGGTTTAACAAAAACATAAATTTTAATGGTATTGTCTGAGGTTTTAATAACATTTGTATCCAAAAAACTCACCGTTCACAAGTCATCATGAATTGAGAATTTTAATTCAGGCCATATAGTGTTCAAATCAGCATGGAACTGCAAAAGGGAGTACAACGTGCCGCACCAATTGTTTTGCTAACAATCCCTGGGTAAGCTTATATGCACCTGTCTTTCTTCCATAGTTAAATGATGGCAATATCCTGATTTAGCTCTTTATTCTATTACAGCTCTTTCTCCAGCCATACTTACACATCTACAACATTCTGATAATGGTGTTTTCATTATTTTTCTTTATCCCTTTTTCTCTATATATCTCTGGATCAGAGATCACGGTATGACTATATACATTTTCTGAGATGTGATGTACTAACCATTTTTTCATATGTGTTTTGATATATTGCCATATTGTACCTCTTTTTTGACTTTGTTTAAATGTATTGATATACACTGCTCAAAAAAATAAAGGGAACACTCAAATAACACATCCTAGATCTGAATGAATGAAATATTCTCATTGAATACTTTGTTCTGTACAAAGTTGAATTTGCTGACAACAAAAATCACACAAAAATCATCAATGGAAATCAAATTTATTAACCAATGGAGGCCTGGATTTGGAGTCACCCCAAAATTAAAGTGGAAAAACACACTACAGGCTGATCCAACTTTGATATAATGTCCTTAAAACGAGTCAAAATGAGGTTCAGTATTGTGTGTGGCCTCCACGTGCCTGTATGACCTCCCTACAATGCCTGGGCGTGCTCCTCATGAGGTTGCGGATGGTCTCCTGTGGTATCTCCTCCCAGACCTGGACTAAAGCATCCGCCAACTGCTGGACAGTCTGTGGTGCAATGTGACATTGGTGGATGGAGCGAGACATGATGTCCCAGATGTGCTCAATTGGATTCAGGTCTGGGGAACGGGCGGGCCAGTCCATAGCTTCAATGCCTTCATCTTGCAGGAACTGCTGACACATTCCAGCCACATGAGGTCTGGCATTGTCATGCATTAGGAGGAACCCAGGGCCAACCGCACCAGCATATGGTCTCACAAGTGGTCTGAGGATCTCATCTCGGCTACCTCTGACGAGCACATGGAGAGCTGTGTGGCCCTCCAAAGAAATGCCACCCCACACCATTACTGACCCACTGCCAAACCGGTCATGATGAAGGATGTTGCAGGCAGCAGATCGCTCTCCATGGCGTCTCCAGACTCTGTCACATCTGTCACATGTGCTCAGGGTGAACCTGCTTTCATCTGTGAAGAGCACAGGGCGCCGGTGTTCTGTGGCAAATGCCAAGCATCCTGCACGGTGTTGGGCTGTGAACATAACCCCCATCTGTGGACATCGGGCCCTCATACCACCCTCATGGAGTCATTTTCTAACCGTTTCTACAAACACATGCACATTTGTGGCATGCTGGAGGTCATTTTGCATGGCTCTGGCAGTGCTCCTCTTGTTCCTCCTTGCACAAAGGCGGAGGTAGCGGTCCTGCTGCTGGGTTGTTTCCATCCTACGGCCCCCTCCACGTCTCCTGGTGTACTGGTCTGTCTCCTGGTAGCGCCTCCAGCCTCAGGACACTATGCTGACAGACACAGCAAACCTTCTTGCCACAGCTCGCATTGATGTGCCATCCTGGATGAGCTGCACTACCTGAGCAACTTCTGTGGGTTGTAGAGTCCGTCTCATGCTACCATGAGTGTGAAAGCACAACCAACATTCAAAAGTAACCAAAACATCAGCCAGGAAGCATTGATACTAAGATGTGGTCTGTGGTCCCCACCTGCAGAACCACTCCTTCATTGAGGGTGTCTTTATAATTGCCAATAATTTCCATCTATTGTCTATTCCATTTGCACAACAGCATGTGAAATTGATTGTCAATCAGTGTTGCTTCCTAAGTGGACAGTTTGATGTCACAGAAGTTTGATTTACTTGGAGTTATATTTTGTTGTTTAAGTGTTCCCTTTATTTTTTTGAGCAGTGTATATTACACTTTGTTTATAGTTCTGAAGAAGGCCAATAAATAGGCTGGAAATGTTAACATATATTGGAAACAAACTGAATTGTTTTGCACAATACATTTATCTTTTCTGCATGAAATCTTGGAGTGCCAAATCTATTTTTCTTACTTCTGGAGTGGTATCCTATTTGTGCACCCTCTAAGAGAGTGCCACGCAGCCCTTTTTACTAAGAAAAAAATAAAAATAAAGTGCTTTAAGAGGATCTGTCAACATCTCCAAAGTGGCCAGCTTGCTTTTTTTTTAATCCAGCTGCACCCTGGAGTATGGTGGGGTTTTTTTTGCTTTGTTTTATTGTTTTTAAAGTCCTGTGTATTTAGTGATTCTTTTTATGATTGTTTTTAACAAAGGGGCGGTGCTCAAAAGTTTCTCTGGGGGAGAGGGGCATGTCTTAAGGCAGCTTAGTGTTACGTAAGCATTGCCATTCCAGTTACCATAAAAATTAGTAATGGATTAAAAGGCCCGTATTGCTGCCACTATATTGTGGATTTAAAAAGAATAAACAGAATACTCCAAAGCAGGAGCAAAATAAGAGCAAAGCTGGCCACTTTTCATGTGATGACAGGTTCTATTTAAGATACTACTTGTCAATGCATCAAGTTTAACAATATAGTGGACATTTTTACTCAAAGTGCAGCTGCAAAGTGTATTTAAACTGGATTTGTTCCTATATTTTGCAGTATAAATTACATTCTTTATTAATTAGAACTCACTGACCTGATGAGGCTGGTATACGTCTTTTGAAAATCCATGTCAGACTTGTCAGAATTGCTGTATAGTACTCAAATTAAAATGAGCATTTTATGCTAACAATAGTTCTCATCTGCCACCCACATATAACAATGATCCTCTTGATTTTGGCATTATAGTCATCAACATTTAGGGTCATTTTTAGCCCATATATATATTGCAATATTAATCTGATTCCAAAATATCAGGTTCTGTATTGCAATACTGATCATATGACAAATTTAAGCCTCAAAATGATTCCTCTAGGGAGTTACAAATGTCAGAAAACCGTTGCTGAGACACCTGTGTATGACTGTCAGGAATGATTTAGTCATTAGATGAAAGATATCATTGTGCTGACAACAAAGAGTGAGGAAACCATATTGGCAGCGGTCACAGCATGCCATTTAACATCTTGGGCTTGATTAACCAGATTTCTCAAAAATACTTTTTGATGAATAAATCTTTGAATTGAATACTTACCTTCTATTACACTTTTATTTATACTACTCATCGAATCTTAAGTATATACTTTTTAGTGTTTGAAGCTCTATATTTGTAAAACAGATCTTCAAATTCTCCGCATGGACATAGATTCAAAGACTACCTTATTCCATCACAATGAGGAGCTTAATAGCTTACTACCGATATGTCCAGACTTATCAAGCAGTTTATTCTCATTTTTTTCCATGAACTAAAAAACTAAATCACAAACAGTAAAAAATTGCACAAAAAATTCAAAAATAAAATCACAAATTGTACAAAATATTTACATTTTTAAATCATGCTAACAGTTGAAAAGGGGGTGTAGCATGCTAGAAGGGGCATAGCTTAAAACTTATAGACAGGCTTTTAGCCAGAAAACACGCTAATTTGGGCAAACCTGTTTTTCTGAAGACAGTTTAAAGATGCAACAAATTTATTAAGAGTGTGTGCCTTTTAATAGATGTGCTACATTTTTCCTCAATGATCTGTTTTTTTAGACTGACACATATAATGCCAGTCTTACTAAATATGCCCCAATGTAATTTCTTCACTTCCATTTATGAACAGTATGTTATTCACTTTATGTCTATGCGGAGGCTTGGAGCTGAGCACTATAAAAATATATTATGGAATTAATTTGCAAACATTTATGAGCACAGAATTTGTGTCCAAAAGTGAATATTCACTTTAAGCTGTAATTCACTTTAGCTGTTTGTGACTTTTAAGTAGAGCGGTCAACTGAGGCTTTTTTCAATATAGGTGAATCCAGTCAAAACTATCATCTTCAAATATCATAGATACAGTACATGTGAGAAGATCACAATGGTGAGATGAACCATTATGGACTTCCGTAAGAACAAGATGCTGTACAGAGATCAAAGCCCTTTGATACTGATCAGAAATTTCTTAAAGCATCACTCTGTTTTTAATTTTTTTCGTGTTTCACCCCTTGAGTGGTATCACTAATGTCTTTTCCCTGCTTGTAATAAAACATCAGTAGATGTCTTCTGTTCTTCCCGGCACAGCTCCAGTCCCATTCTATCATCTTATGATTGCTAATGGTAACAAGCTCACAATTTAAGCAATCTGGCTAGTATCAACTAGCAGAAGATAACTGGAGAAGCACAGAGAACAGCAGAAGATGGTATTTTACTACAGGCAAGGGACATACAATGGGGTAAATAAGTATTTGATCCCTTGGTGTTTTTATAAGTTTGTCCACTGACAAAGACATGAACAGTCTATAATTTTAAGGGTAGGTTAATTTTAACATTTAGAGATAGAATATCCAAAAAAAATCAAGAAAATCACATTGTATAAATTAGATACTTTTTTTTGCATTTTGCAGTGAAAAATAAGTATTTGATCCCCTACAAACCATTATGAGTTCTGGCTCCTACAGACCAGTTAGACTCTCCTAATCAACTCGTTACCTGCATTAAAGACAGCTGTCTTACATAGTCACCTGTATAAAAGACTCCTGTCCACAGACTCAATTAATCAGTCAGACTGTAATCTCTACAACATGGGCAAGACCAAAGAGCTTTCTAAGGATGTCAAGGATAAGATCATAGACCTGCACAAAGCTGGAATGGGCTACAAAACCATAAGTAAGGCGCTGGGTGAGAAGGAGAGAACTGTTGGTGCAATAGTAAGAAAATGGAAGAAATACAAAATGACTGTCAAATCTCTATACAACACTGATATTACTGCCATATGGTGACCATACACTGGTAGATACCAGTCCTGCAGAACATGTAATAGATTACAGTACAGTTGCAGAAAGTGACTTACAGCTGAGGTTCTTTCTGGTGAAGTAATTTACTTTTCCCGTCTTTTCCATCTGGCCCAGACCGACATGATAATTTCTTTCAGCCAGGACTCGTCTGCAGAGATTACAACAAAGACACATACGGCTTCTCAAATTTCCAGCGCAGTCCCCATCTATGCCCAACCTGCACAAACTCCTTATCCTGCTGATACCCCAATGCTGAGATGCCTCACGTGAACTATTTCTACACCTGCTGTGTGCCCTCTAGATGGTAAAAGAAACCTCTAGAATATAGTAATGCCTTGTGCAAGTGTCCTTGGAAACAGTACCCACATTTTTCCCCCTAGAAAGTAATTATACCCTCTGTGTGCCCCTCTGACAGTCACAATAACCAAAGTGCCTCTATAACAACAGGTGCCCACTTAACATTTAATAATGTCCGGAGTCTCTCCCCTGTACAGCTTCCCTCTACACATTATGATGATCACATATACACACAGTATAATGCTCCACACTTTATAGTAGCCCCCACACATAAACTGACCCCTTAGTAGCCCTCAAACACCGTATGATGGCCCCAACACTTTATGACAGCCCCCACACTGTACAAAGGCTCCACAATAGCTCCCATACTGTATGATGGCCCCCTCACTGTATGATGGCCCTCACAGCAGTTCCCACACTGTATGATGCCCCTCTCAGTATCCCACGCACTATATGAAAGCCTCAGTAGCCACCTAACTGTGTGTCAGCTCTGTAAGTAGCCCCATTCTGTATCATGGCCCCTGTAGTAGCCCCCATTCTGTATCATGGCCCCTTTAGTAGCCCTCACTCTGTGTCATGGCCCCCTAAGTAGCCACCACTCTGTATCATGACCCTTTTAGTAGCCCCCTTTAGTTGCCCCTTTAAAAGCCTCCACTCTGTATCATAGCCCCCTTAGTAGCCATCACACTGTGTTATGGCCCTCTTACTAGTCCCCACACTGTGTCATGGCCCTCTTAGCAGTCCCCACACTGTCCCATGACCCACTTAGTAGCCCACACACTGTCATGGCCTCTTTAGTAGACCCCATGCTCTATGATAGCCCACTTAGTATCCCTTACTATGTATGATGGTATCCCCTTTTTAGTCCCCACTATTTATGGGTGCTACCTTAGTAGCCTCTACTATTTGTGAGGTACTCCTTAGTAGCCCCCACTATTTTTGCAGAGCCCCCACATGTTATGGTCATAACACAATTTTAAAAGAAAAAAGATGAACATCATATAATCACCTTGACTAGCCCAGGGGATGGGGATGACTCGGAACTCGGGACTTTAGCCTGGCCTTTAGGGATGTCGCGGTGGTCGGCTCCCAGGCACGTACCCTGGGGTCGCTCCTTTAAAAGGATTGGTGGTTTGTTTAGTTTATTAGAGTTCGTGATGCCACCTGTGGCTTCTGGTGAGAATCACCAGCGCTGCGCAGTCCACTGAGGCCGGTGATAAGGCAGCTCGATGGTATAGCTCCCCACAGGTGGAGCTAGGCCTCAGGGCAGTATATGAAGGGGGATGCAGGACAGGCGAGACCCAGCAAGAACAGGGACAGACACTATAGTCACTTCAGTACCTTTTACTGATGGAAATTCAGGCACGTCCCGGAGCACTGTAGGGTGAAGGGTGCATATCAGGATCCTCCCCAATGAGCGGGTTTTGGGCCTCCTGTTTCTTGCCTCTGCGTAATAACTTTCTGACCTGCCTGGAGCTAGGCCTAACTTTGCCTCTGTCCTGCGCTGGCTGACCTTGTGGTAGGGCCTTTCCTTGGAGTACACACTCCTCAGCTTGCGGGGCCTATGTGTCTCCTGGCTCTGTTACGTATCAGCACTTTAGCGATCCTGGGACTTGTAGTTCTCCAGGGATTCCGGTTATGTCTTACTGGGTCATAGAGATCCCGGTAAATTTCGGACCCGGTGTCCGGTAAATTCTTCGGGGTGAGCTAGTTAAGTTCCTCTGCCCCCTATGTACTAACTCTCCACTCGCCTTCGGCCTACTCGGGCCCTCACTAGGCTACTCACACTAACGGCAGCTTGCCGCGCTTCACCGATCTTATGGCGCCGGCACACCTAAAGCTCACTTCTCTGAGCTACAACTGAGTCTTGGTCTGGATAAGCTCTACTGCAGGATAGCAATTGCAGGAGCTGGAACAGGCTTTTGTCCTCTCAGGTAACTCTTCTCAGACTGCACTGGACTCACTGCTAAACCAGAATAGACTAGACTCACAACTGACTGCTGCCTGGCTCCACCTTCCCTATTTATCTATCCCTAACAGGCTCCCTCTGGTGGTCTGAGGTGGAAGGTGGAGATGTGTGAATGGTTATGGGGGCCTCTTGTGGAGGCATCCATCAATGCACTCTTCCAGGATCTGTGATACCAAGCGCAGCTGGGCGTCACAACCTTACCCCAGCGAGTCCAGCAGCAGGCAGCGACAAGTCCTGGGCAGATAAATGCAGTGACATCATCACTCCGGCACTCACCTATTGTGTGTGTCGCAGCGCGATGACTTCATTGCATTCCTCCACTCTGGACCTGCCATTCTGTAGGCCACAGGACTAAAGAGACCTACAGCCTACAGAACAAAGAGTGGCAGTCAGGAGCGTACATAGAAATCATGGGGCTCCATAGCAGAAGTTCTAATTACAGTATGGTCACCCCAAAAGAAAAAAAAATATTTGGTGGGGTCAGAAAAGAGCATATCTCACAACTTTGAATCCTTTTCAAGTAATTTTCCTACTACTGAAGCCCTGGATTCCTCTTTAATTGCACTCACAAAGTATGATGTCAAAAAAGTGCCCCGCAAACACTGTAAGATACCCCCAGAGTGAATTCCTCAGCAGTACCCTCCACACGCACAGTATGATGACCCTATTGTAGTCCACCCCTCAACTCCCCTGGAAATATATGATAATCCCCCACCTGTAAACCACACACAGCTATACAGGCAGTATAATGGGCCTGCATACAATATAATGACCCCACACCTCTCCACATTGTATAATGGACCCCACAAAGCCCTCCAAAAAGTTTGACAGACCCCACACAAACCTTCACACTATATTATTGCTTGCATACAGTATAAAAGCTCTCACGTAGACATCCAAATATTATAATAGCCCCCACATACACTGACAAGCAAAAGGGTAACAATAGTTTGAACTATTGACTTTCAGGCTCCATATCTCACCATCCACTACTGCTTCAAACATGAGACTACCATCATTTTCCCATTCACTGTTATATCGTATTTTAAAGTGTCACCAACCACTACAACCCCAATTCACTGTCAAATCCAATTGGAGTAATATATTTATAAAATTTAACTTTAATATTTATTCATACTAAAATCCTAAATGAACACACACATAAGTACTATCATAGCGCAGGAAACATCTACACTGTCCAGACATAAGGGCTTCTGTAATTGGATGCAGAAATCACATGTCCTCTCAATATAAAAAGCGGCCATGTTCCCTCAGCGCTATTATATCCATTTCACTGCTGGAGACAGACGCAGCTCAGTGTTTTCCTGTGTAATTAGAGATATTAGCTAGATACACGGGCGCTTGTGTGGTAGTCAGTGTAGATAATTCCTGGCCTGTGTACCTCTGCAACCATTGGTGCAGCACGTTTTTGGTGTTCTTGTGCAAGTACTGAGATTCTGACAGAAACAGAGGGCCCGTGCCATACAACAGTGCTGTGCACCACTGGTATAGAGCTCCATGTCTCAGTATACCTTGAATCTTTTTTTGCACTTGCTAATGTGATCAAGCAAGCGCAGTGCACCTTTTCATTTAGTGGGGTGGAAATTGTGCTCTGTACAGTCTGCAGAGCTTCTTATTACACAGGACAAAATCTGTTTTTTTCTGTTGTTATTGTGATATTGAAAACTGTGTGCACTAAGGTTTTTTTTAGTGTCAGATACTATTTTAGTGGAGTTAAACTTCAGG
The DNA here is from genome assembly GCF_046119375.1 of Phyllobates terribilis. Classification (NCBI taxonomy): domain Eukaryota; kingdom Metazoa; phylum Chordata; class Amphibia; order Anura; family Dendrobatidae; genus Phyllobates; species Phyllobates terribilis. The sequence continues at coordinate 644,066,299 of NW_027362762.1, forward strand.
TGGTTTCAGAGTAAAAAAATTAATTTTTTCTCTTGCTACGCCCAGTCCAAAAAATATTTTTTTTCCTGTGCCAAAAGTCAAACAGTGCTATAAGCCAGCTACTATGTCAGTGGCGGTCAAATTCAGCTTGTACGAACAGTCAAACCTACATATATTTTTGGTTGGCAGGCAGAGTCCACCAAAGGTTTTTTACTGTGACAAACTTGTCCTGGTTTCACAGTAAAAAAAAAACCCTTCTCTTACTAGGCCCAGTCCAAAAATATTTTTTCCTGTGCCAAAAGTAATACAGTGCTATAAGTCAGCTACTACGTCAGTGGCGGTCAAAGTCAGCTGGACGCATAGCTTATGCAGAGTAACCCAAAAATATTTTTTGCTCTGAGTAAAGTGATACAGCTGGCTAGACCTGAGTTTGAAATATTTTGGAGCATATATTCTATGTCATACTGGCCTCATCCACATTCAGAAAAAATTATTTCTTCTGTTCCTAAAGTAATACTGCAGGGGACATCTCAGTTTGAAATTGTTTGGAGAATATCTCATAGGTTTTATCGGCCTCATGCACACTAACAAATTTCTTTTGTCTATTAGTAATGTTATAAGGCAGGCCATATCTTACCTTGTCATTTAGTGTTGCTGAAATTCAGGTGAGTGCTGAGCTATTGCACAGGAAAAAAAAAAAAATTTTCTTTAGTTAATTGCGTGCTCCTACCACTGTATCTGACCAGCATGAGTGGGAAAAAGAGAGCATGGTGGAAGGGGGAATAGGCTTGGTGTTCAAGGTGTACGCGGGGTACGTGATAATGTTAGTGAAAGCACTAGTGAACCAACACAAACAGGTCCTATCCAAAGACAACTGACAACTTATGTTAGTGGATTGCCTACTGCACTCCCTTCTTTTGGCAGCTGCACAGCGATACGCCTTGTTGATAAGGCCCTGAAAGAGCAGGTGCTCCAGTGGATGGCAAGCTCTGCTTTCAGTGCCCTCTCCTCTTCTTCCTCCACCTCAACATCACACGCAGTACAGTCCACAGAGGTGGCATCCCAATTATCCATGCTTCCCCCGCGTCAAAACTGGCCAACTGCCCAACTGACTGTAGCGAACCACAGATGAGCGAGTCTGTAGAACTCTTCACCCATTCTACACCATGGGCATCAGAAGTGTACTCCAAAAAGACACAGAGTCAAGGGGAGGAAAGCATCTGCACCGATGCCCAAATTTTTTTTTAGCTTAGATCAAATATAATGCACTCCACATAGTCCTCCACATAGTTTAATGCACTCCCCATAGTCCTCCATACAGTATTCTGGCCACCACAATGTTCTCATTGATTTAAAAAAAAAAACAATACTCACCTCTACTTCACGTTCCCTCGTTGCTCCTGTCTCTGCAGTGTGTGTGCTGAAGAGCTATACATCTTAGTGCCATTTAGTGACGTCATTGTGCATGCTGCGCTGACATGTCAGACATCAAGGAAGAATGATGGGGTAGGGAGCATCAGCTGACGCTCCCTCTTTCATCATTGCTTTTAACTGTATTGACATCCAGGATACTGATACAGTTGAACTTGCAATGACCTGTGAGGGGACTGGTGCCAGCCTTCCCTAGCTCACGTGCCCCATAGCGGCCGCGTGGCCTGTTGCCACTGGCGACAGTGCAGGAAGATCGTATCTCCCTGCTCCACTGCAGAGTTTAACGGTATCTGCGTGCTATCACATCAAGATATACTTCTCATGTATCATTAGAACCGGTTTACATTATTTTCTGACCAGTAAGCAATGACCTTTGGAGAATTTGATCTTTGTGTCCCCATTCCAATAATGCCATTGTACATCACTGTCAGCTATTGACACCAAACATAGCTACATAATGGCTGTTGTCAGTAAACATACAGGCTCAGCATATTGCTTACTGACATTAACCCCTTAATGACCAATGACAGGTATAGCAGGTCATGAGCAGGTGTCAATTTCCGCATTATGATGTGCTATACCCCTCATGTCTTTAAGCTGTGACTGTTTGAAAACATGCAGTGTCAGTTCCGTGCCAACAGGGGTCACTGACAGTGAACCAGCATGGCCAGAGATGTGGGTACCTATCTCAGTGGTTCCCACTATCTGATTGCAGTGATTGATCTGCAATCTGACTAACCGATCACAGCACTTCCCTGCACGATCACCGCCTGAAACTCGGCTCAGCTGACAGCTGAACTTCTGCTCACACCGCCTCTGGCTGATTAACTCTCGAGATGCTACGATCAATAGAAATCACGGCATTTGGAAAGTTGTGATGAGGGAGGGGGCTCCCTCTCTCATCCCCATTGGCACCCCCGTGACGAAATCAGGAGCCGATGGTTGTCATAGCACACGGAAGTCAAACAATGACCTCCTGGTGTGCCCGGTACGGTGGCCTGTTAGATCCAAACATAGGCAAGGTGTAACAGGTGATCTGCCTGAGTAATATCACAGTTCTCACGTATTGCAGTTGTGGTGTATTGCATTGCATGAGACCAGTGATCAGACTAATAAAAGTTAATGTCCCATAGAGGGACTATGTAAAAAAAAAAGTTAAGATAAAAAGAACAAAAAACATTGCACTAATAAATAAACATATTTATGTAAAAATAAAAATGAGCAAAAAAGTACACATATTTGGCATTGCCACATCCAGAATGACCCGATATATAAAACTGTCACACTAGTTAACCTTTACAGTGAACGCTGTAAAAAAAGAAAAAAAAGTGGCAAAAAACTGTGCTTATTCATCATACCGCTGGAAAAAAAAGTGGAATAATCAGAGGCCAAAAAGACAGATATAAATAAAAATGGTATAGCTGAAAACATAATTTTGTCCTGCAAAAAACAAGCTGTCATACAGCTCCATCAGCAGAAAAATATAAAAGTTATAGCTCTCAGAATAAAGTGATGCAAAAAAAACAATATTTTTTCTATAACATTGTTCTTATTGTGTAGAAGCACTAAAACATAAAAATATTATATAAATGTGGCATCGCTGTAATCGTACTCACCCGAAGAATAAAGCTGCCTTATCACTTTTACCACACGGTGATTGGCATAAAGAAAAAAAAACTATCTCTGAGTCTGCCTCGCAAAAATTGGAATAGAAAACAATCAAACTATATTATGTGCCTGAAAATGGTACCAATAAAAATGTCAACTCGTCCTGCAAAAAATAAGCCCTCAAATGACTCTGTAGGCAGAAAAATTATAGCTGTCAAAATATGGCAATGCAACAACCTTGTTTTTTGTAAAAAAAAAAAAAAGCATTTTTAGTGTGTGATAGCAGCTAACCTCAGCAGTTCTCCAAAAGCCACATGGCGTCCACAATCTATTCCAGACAATTTTGCACTCCCTTCCAATTCCTGCTTTTTGCCCAAACAAGCATTTCTGAGCACATAGGAAGTATCCCTAGAATCAGAAGAAATTGCACAACAGATTATGTGGTCCATTTTCCCCTGTTACCTTTGAGAAATAGAACAATTTGGGGTTAAAACAACATTTCTGGAGAAAAAGACATCATTTTTAATTTCACAGTCCAATGTTTTAAAATTCCTCAAAGCACTTGTGGGTTCAAGATGCTCACCACACCTCTAGGTAAATTCCTTGAAGGGTATTATTTCTAAAATGGGGTTACTTGTGGGGGGGGTTCCACTGTTTTGGCACATTTGTGGCTCTGCAAATGCGACTTTACGTCCAATACCTATTCCTGACAATTTTGCACTCCAAAAGTCAAATACACTCCTTCCCCTCCAAGCCCTGCCGTGCACCCAAACAGTAGTTTTCTGCCACATATAGATTATCAGTTTACTCAGGAGAAATTGCACAGCAAATTGTATGTTCTATTTTCTCCTGTTACCCTTATGAAAATGAAATATTTGGGGCTAAATTAACATTTTTATGGGAAAAAATTATTTTAACATTTTCATGGCTCAACATTAAAAAATTCTGTGAAGCACCTTTGGGTTCAAGGTGCTCACCACACATCTAGATAAATTCTTTGAGGGATGAAGTTCGCATAACGGGGACAATTGTGTGGTGTTTCAACTGTTTAGGCATATCAGGGGCGTCTGCCATCTATTCGAGCCAGTTTTGCACTCCAAAAGTCAACTGGTGCTCCATCCTTCCAGCCCTGCTGTGTGCCCAAACAGTAGTTTTCCACAACAAATGGGGTATCAGTGTATTCAGGAGAAATTGTATGGTCCATTTTCTTCTGTTACCCTTGTGAAAATGAAAAATTTGGAGCTAAAGCAACATTTTTGTGGGAAAAAGTAAAATTTTCATTTTTTCCTTCCACATTGTTTTAATTCTTGTGATTCACCTACAGGGTTAATATAATTTATATGGGAAATGTTATTTATTAACTATTTTGTGTGGCATAACTATCTGATTTAAGGGCATAAAAATGTAAAATTTGAAAATTGCTAAATTTAAAAATTTTTGGTCAAATTTTCAACGGAAATCATATTGACCAAAATTTAATTTACCACTAACATGAAGTACAACATGTCTTGAAAAAAACTGTCTCAGAATCACTGGGACAGGTTGAAGTGTTCCAGAGTCATTACCTCATAAAGTGACCCATGTCAGATTTTAACCCCTTAGTGACCACTAGACGTCTTTTTACTGACCTACGATATAAGAGGCTAGCGCTCCCCTGTAACTGTCGCCTGTACATTATAGCTCACAACTTGCTGCATCAGCCACGATCATTGTTGGCACCAACCATGCACATTTAACCCCTTAGATTCTGGTGTCAATCGAGACTACAGATTCTAAATAGATAACAGAGTGTGGGGGCTCCCTCTTTAACCTCATTGGCACCCTGAGATCTTGATTGTGTGGTCCTGATGTTCATTGCCAAATATTGGCCTTCAAGTCTACTGGCTATAGTGGCCTGTTCAGAAGTTTTCAAATTTAGGTGGTAAAAATAAACTTTTTCATTCTTGCCATTCCACTTTCCATTACTTCCTGAAAAGAACCAGAAGGGTTAATGAACTACCTGAAAGCAATTTTAAATACGTTGCGGGGAGCAGTTTTTAAATGGTATCACTTTTGTGTAGTTTCCAACATATAGGACCCCCAAAGTAACTTCAAAACTGAACAGGTCCCTATAAAAATACATTTTGTAAATTTCCTTGAAAAAATGAAAAATTACTGCTACATTTTTAAACTTTCTAAAATACAATCAAGATAAAACAACACTTTACAAATGGTGCTGATGTAAAGCAAACATGAGGGAAATGTTATTTATTAATGTTTTTGTGTGGCATGATTATTGGGATTAAAAGGATAGGCATTAGTGTTGAGCGAGCACTAAAATACTCGGGTGCTCGAAGCTCGGGCCGAGCTCACCGTGATACTCGGGTGCTCGACCCGAGCAACGAGCCCAATGTTAGTCTATGGGAGACCCGAGCATTTTTGCGGCGGCACCCCCGGCAGTCTTTTAAAAGCCTAACAAGTACCCAAAATGATAGTGACAGTGCTCAAATGACATGGGGACAGCATGGGGATCGCCCCAGGAAGCATTTCTGACCCCCAGGTCACTGCTGTCAACAACGTGGTCAGAGGTATTAAACCACTTTTAAGGGATCACAATAAAACGTTCAAAAACGAAACTGAAACTGCTTTCCTGTGAAATATTTTAAGGAAGTTCCTTTCCAGGGTAAAGACTTGTGTATAAGGTAAAATAAATACCCCCCCAAAAAAATACTCCTCCACACCTTGGGCTATGTTCACAAGTAGCATTTTTTAATGCGTTTTTGCACTTTTGTATTGCTTTCAACCGTGACAAATGCATTCACCGGGAAATGTAATTTTAACATTTTACAATCTTATCTGGCCATGTGCTGTGTGACACATGCATACAGTGCTTAAAAGACATGGGAACAGCATAGGGAAGACCCCTGGCAGCATCTCTGACACCCAGGTCACTGCCTAAAAGTGTGCCCATCAGAAGTGATCCTTGCCGCATCAAAAGATGGAGACTTGCAACTATCCCCGTGCAAGTCCTTGTCCCAGGGCAGTGTTCAATTGTACCTCCCCCATTCCTTGCAATGCAAGCGCAAATATGCAGCCAACCAACCACCCACCCACCCGCAGGCTGCAATACTATACTGCTAGATTTCACTTGAAATGGGGCCTTTTAGTTTGAAGGAGGCCAAAGCTGGCCACTACCTCATGGCTGCTTCGGCAGCAAGGTATCCATACTCAGTCCCCAGCCGCCCGGCGGCCGGGTGTCCACGCTCAGTCCCCAGCCACCAGGGGGTGGCCTGGTGTCCATACTCGGTCCCCAACCGCCCCGTGGCCGGGTGTCCACACACGGTCCCCAGCCGCCTGGGGCAGGCCGGGTGTCCATAAACGGTCCCCAGCCGCCCCTATTTATCCTGTTACCTTCCCACACATTTTTCTTAGCCTGGCCTGGTTTAGGGCAGCATTCGTCAAGCCCACCAGAGAACCAGACTCCTCCGGTGGGCCCTGGCTTCTCCGTCAGGAGAGTTGAGAGTGCCAAGGTGATGAGCATGTTGATGATGATAGAAGTTAGCATCTGCTTTGTTTTCTTGGAATGCAAGCGCATGTATGTAGTAGCGGCTAGGCCTGAGGTGGTCAGCATTTTGGCGCATCTCCTACCTCCTCCGAGGATTACTGGATGTTTTCCTGCTACTATCCCAGTTCTATGACTCCCGTTAAAACAAAGCTTCAGGTGATAAATGATGGATGAGGTGGTGGCAAAGGAGAAAGAGCAGGAGGAACAGGGACCATTCACATCAATATCAGGCCAGTCAACCACACATGTCTTGTAGGATATGTTTCTGTACCAAAAGGAGCGGTTCGGCTACACAGTTATAGGGCATACAGTGAATGCAATGCCTACCAAAAATGTAGAGGCACTCCAATGCCCCTTGGAACTGACATGGAGGTCAGAGGGCCTTAACTAAACCATTTTTTCCATTTACAGCAACTGGGTCTCCTGTGCACTGCTGGCCTAAGCAGTGACTGGAAGGCTTTCCAAAAATTATGAGGAACTGCAATGCCCCTTGAAACAGACGTGGATTACAGCGTACTAAAAACTTTCTACCCATTATTGGGGAGTGGGTCTCCCTTAATGTTCGCCTAGGCATTGAAAAGCAAAAGCTGAGTAAAATTAGGAGGAAATGCAATGCCTGTTGCAAGAGTCGTGGAGGTCGCAGTAGCTTAACTTTGATGGTTTTAATGCCCCTTGGAAGAGACGTGGAGGTCACAGTAGCTTAACAAGACGGTTTTAATGCCCCTTGGAAGAGACGTGGAGGTCGCAGTAGCTTAACAAGACGGTTTAAATGCCCCTTGGAAAAGTGGTGGAGGTCACAGTAGCTTAACAAGATGGTTTTAATGCCCCTTGGAAAAGTGGTGGAGATCGCAGGAGCTTAACAAGACGGTTTTAATGCCCCTTACAAGAGCCATACAGCACAGCATCTTAAAAACATTATTCCCATTATTGGGGAGTGGGTCTCCCACAGTCTTTGCTTATGCCTTCCAAGAAAAAGCTGCAAAAATTAGGACGGAGGAACTAGCAATGCGCCTTACAAGAGCCATGCAGTACAGCATATTACAAACATTATTCCCATTATTGGGGAGTGGGTCTCCCATAGTCTTTGCCTAAACCTTCCAAGCAAAAGCTGCCAAAAATTAGGACGGAGGAACTTGCAATGCCCCTTACAAGAGCCAAGCAGTACAGCATATTAAAACATTATTCCCATTATTGGGGAGTGGGTCTCCCAAAGTCTTTGCCTATGCCTTCCAAGCAAAAGCTGCCCAAAATTAGGACGGAGGAACTTGCATTGCCCCTTACAAGAGCCATGCAGTACAGCATATTACAAACATTATTCCCATTATTGGGGAGTGAGTCTCCTATAGTCTTTGCCTATGCCTTCCAAGCAAAAGCTGCCAAAAATTCGGACGGAGGAAGTTGCAATGCCCCTTACAAGAGCCATGCAATACAGAATATTACAAACATTATTCACATTATTGGGGAGTGGGTCTCCTATAGTCTTTGCCTATACCTTCCAAGCAAAAGCTGCCAAAAATTAGTGGGAAATGCAATGCCCGTTCGAAGAGTCGTGGAGGTTAGAGTTAATTAAAAACATTTCAATGCCCCTTGGAAGAGCTGTGGAGTTCAGAGTGGTTTAACAAGACACTTTTAATGCCCCTCGGAAGAGACGTCTAGGTCCCAGTAGCTTAACAAGACGGTTTTAATGCCCCTTGGAAAAGTGGTGGAGGTCGCAGTAGCTTAACAAGATGGTTTTAATGCCCCTTGGAAAAGTGGTGGAGGTCGCAGTAGATTAACAAGATGGTTTTAATGCCCCATGGAAGAGACATGGAAGTCCCAGTAGCTTAACAAGACGGTTTTAATGCCCCTCGGAAGAGACGTGGAGGTCGCAGTAGCTTAACAAGACGTTTTAATGCCCCTTGGAAAAGTGGTGGAGGTCACAGTTAGAGATGAGCGTTGTTCTACTCGAACTGTTCGCCAATCTCAAATTCGAGCTGTTTTGGGCGGTGTTCGAGCCGTTCGGCGAACACGAACAATTTGAGAAAAATTCGGCTGTTCGAGGTTATGTTCGATAACTGTTCGTGCACCAAAATCATAACTGGATTTTTTCTCAGTAATGATGAAAATTAATGTTAATACGCAGTTTGAGTGTACAGCGGGGTGGGGGGAGGGGCAGGGGATGGATCTCTGCAGGAACAATGAAGATCTCCATTTTTTTTTCCTCTTTCCCGCATTTACAGTGGGGAGGTGCAATCTGTCAGCCTATCAGCAGCGCACACACGGAGCGAAGTGCTTTTTTTCACACAAGCAAGGGCATGTGTCATTGGCAGTGTATGTCACATGTCCTTGCCCTATAAGACCAAGCCATTTTCCCCGTCGCCACCATTTTCTCACTGCTGCAGCTGCGTGTTAGACGGCACCGCTGTTGCTGTGTGCGCTATACCTTGTTAATTTCAAGCCAATTTTCGCACAAATCTACAGATAGCTTGGGAGTAGGGAATAGTTGTGATTGCAGTCCTTTTAAGGACTAGGTTACAGCATTTCCTACGACTTTTATCAGGCAGGTCTGTGCTCTTAAATAGATAGATTGTGGGAGTAAAGACTAATTGTAATTGGAGTCCTTTTCAGGACTAGGTTACATCAGTTCCTATCAGTTTTTGCCAGACAGGTCTGTGCCAGTGCTGTGCAAGTTTTTTTCACAGCATTTGGCTGAATCTAGCAAAGCTAATCCTTTTTGGCCTATTGCAGAGTGTGTTAGTCAGTGGAGTAGCCTATCTGTGTTGCAAGATATACCACCTGTGTATAGAATAAGAATTTTTTTACTGCACCTAGTGAAGTAAAATCTTTTGGGCATAGCATCATTCTATTAGTCCATCTATACTGACCTCCATCAGGTTGCAAATTGAATATAATTTTTTTCTGCATCTAGCTCTGAAAAAATATTGGGCTTCTAGCTGTGTGTGGGACTTGTTGTATTAGTCCATCTATACTGACCTCCATCAGGTTGCAAACTGAATATATTTTTTTCTGCATCTACCTCTGAAAAAATATTGGGCTTCTAGCTGTGTGTGGGACTTGTTCTATTAATCCATCTATACAGACCTCCATCAGGTTGCAAACTGAATATATTTTTTTCTGCATCTACCTCTGAAAAAATATTGGGCTTCTAGCTGTGTGTGGGACTTGTTGTATTAGTCCATCTATACTGACCTCCATCAGGTTGCAAACTGAATATATTTTTTTCTGCATCTACCTCTGAAAAAATATTGGGCTTCTAGCTGTGTGTGGGACTTGTTCTATTAATCCATCTATACAGACCTCCATCAGGTTGCAAACTGAATATATTTTTTTCTGCATCTATCTCTGAAAAAATATGTGGCCTTCTAGCAGTGTGTGGGACTTTCTCTATTAGTCCATCTATACTGACCTCCATCAGGTTGCAAACTGAATATAATTTTTTTCTGCATCTAGCTCTGAAAAAATATTTGGCCTTCTAGCAGTGTGTGGGACTTTCTCTATTAGTCCATCTATACTGACCTCCATCAGGTTGCAAATTAAAAATAATTTTTATCTGCATCTACAGTACCTCTGAAAAAATATTGGGCTTCTAGCTGTGTGTGGGACTTGTTCTATTAATCCATCTATACAGACCTCCATCAGGTTGCAAACTGAATATATTTTTTTCTGCATCTAGCTCTGAAAAAATATTGGGCTTCTAGCTGTGTGTGGGACTTGTTGTATTAGTCCATCTATACTGACCTCCATCAGGTTGCAAACTGAATATATTTTTTTCTGCATCTACCTCTGAAAAAAAATTGGGCTTCTAGCTGTGTGTGGGACTTGTTCTATTAATCCATCTATACAGACCTCCATCAGGTTGCAAACTGAATATATTTTTTTCTGCATCTACCTCTGAAAAAATATTGGGCTTCTAGCTGTGTGTGGGACTTGTTGTATTAGTCCATCTATACTGACCTCCATCAGGTTGCAAACTGAATATAATTTTTTTCTGCATCTAGCGATGAAAAAATATTTGGCCTTCTAGCAGTGTGTGGGACTTTCTCTATTAGTCCAGCTATACTGACCTCCATCAGGTTGCAAATTAAAAATAATTTTTATCTGCATCTACAGTACCTCTGAAAAAATATTGGGCTTCTAGCTGTGTGTGGGACTTGTTCTATTAATCCATCTATACAGACCTCCATCAGGTTGCAAACTGAATATATTTTTTTCTGCATCTATCTCTGAAAAAATATGTGGCCTTCTAGCAGTGTGTGGGACTTTCTCTATTAGTCCATCTATACTGACCTCCATCAGGTTGCAAACTGAATATAATTTTTTTCTGCATCTAGCTCTGAAAAAATATTTGGCCTTCTAGCAGTGTGTGGGACTTTCTCTATTAGTCCATCTATACTGACCTCCATCAGGTTGCAAATTAAAAATAATTTTTATCTGCATCTACAGTACCTCTGAAAAAATATTGGGCTTCTAGCTGTGTGTGGGACTTGTTCTATTAATCCATCTATACAGACCTCCATCAGGTTGCAAACTGAATATATTTTTTTCTGCATCTAGCTCTGAAAAAATATTGGGCTTCTAGCTGTGTGTGGGACTTGTTGTATTAGTCCATCTATACTGACCTCCATCAGGTTGCAAACTGAATATATTTTTTTCTGCATCTACCTCTGAAAAAAAATTGGGCTTCTAGCTGTGTGTGGGACTTGTTCTATTAATCCATCTATACAGACCTCCATCAGGTTGCAAACTGAATATATTTTTTTCTGCATCTACCTCTGAAAAAATATTGGGCTTCTAGCTGTGTGTGGGACTTGTTGTATTAGTCCATCTATACTGACCTCCATCAGGTTGCAAACTGAATATAATTTTTTTCTGCATCTAGCGCTGAAAAAATATTTGGCCTTCTAGCAGTGTGTGGGACTTTCTCTATTAGTCCAGCTATACTGACCTCCATCAGGTTGCAAATTAAAAATAATTTTTATCTGCATCTACAGTACCTCTGAAAAAATATTGGGCTTCTAGCTGTGTGTGGGACTTGTTCTATTAATCCATCTATACAGACCTCCATCAGGTTGCAAACTGAATATATTTTTTTCTGCATCTACCTCTGAAAAAATATTGGGCTTCTAGCTGTGTGTGGGACTTGTTGTATTAGTCCATCTATACTGACCTCCATCAGGTTGCAAACTGAATATATTTTTTTCTGCATCTACCTCTGAAAAAAAATTGGGCTTCTAGCTGTGTGTGGGACTTGTTCTATTAATCCATCTATACAGACCTCCATCAGGTTGCAAACTGAATATATTTTTTTCTGCATCTACCTCTGAAAAAATATTGGGCTTCTAGCTGTGTGTGGGACTTGTTGTATTAGTCCATCTATACTGACCTCCATCAGGTTGCAAACTGAATATATTTTTTTCTGCATCTACCTCTGAAAAAATATTGGGCTTCTAGCTGTGTGTGGGACTTGCTCTATTAATCCATCTATACAGACCTCCATCAGGTTGCAAACTGAATATATTTTTTTCTGCATCTACCTCTGAAAAAATATGTGGCCTTCTAGCAGTGTGTGGGACTTTCTCTATTAGTCCATCTATACTGACCTCCATCAGGTTGCAAACTGAATATAATTTTTTTCTGCATCTAGCTCTGAAAAAATATTTGGCCTTCTAGCAGTGTGTGGGACTTTCTCTATTAGTCCATCTATACTGACCTCCATCAGGTTGCAAATTAAAAATAATTTTTATCTGCATCTACAGTACCTCTGAAAAAATATTTGGGCTTCTAGCTGTGTGTGGGACTTGTTCTATTACTCCATCTATACTGACCTCCATCAGGTTGCAAACTGAATATATTTTTTTCTGCATCTACCTCTGAAAAAATATTGGGCTTCTAGCTGTGTGTGGGACTTGTTGTATTACTCCATCTATACTGACCTCCATCAGGTTGCAAATTAAAAATAATTTTTATCTGCATCTACAGTACATCTGAAAAAATATTTGGGCTTCTAGCTGTGTGTGGGACTTGTTCTATTAGTCCATCTATACTGACCTCCATCAGGTTGCAAATTGAATATAATTTTTATCTGCATCTAGCTCTGAAAAAATATTTGGCCTTCTAGCATTGTGTGGGACTTTCTCTATTAGTCCATCTATACTGACCTCCATCAGGTTGCAAATTGAATATAATTTTTATCTGCATCTAGCTCTGAAAAAATATTTGGCCTTCTAGCAGTGTGTGGGACTTTCTCTATTAGTCCATCTATACTGACCTCCATCAGGTTGCAAATTAAAAATAATTTTTATCTGCATCTACAGTACCTCTGAAAAAATATTTGGGCTTCTAGCTGTGTGTGGGACTTGTTCTATCAGTCCATCTATACTGACCTCCATCAGGTTGCAAATTAAAAATAATTTTTATCTGCATCTAGCTCTGAAAAAATATTTGGCCTTCTAGCAGTGTGTGGGACTTTCTCTATTAGTCCATCTATACTGACCTCCATCAGGTTGCAAATTAAAAATAATTTTTATCTGCATCTACCTCTGAAAAAATATTTGGGCTTCTAGCTGTGTGTGGGACTTGTTCTATTAATCAATCTATACAGACCTCCATCAGGTTGCAAACTGAATATAATTTTTTTCTGCATCTAGCTCTGAAAAAATATTTGGCCTTCTAGCAGTGTGTGGGACTTGTTCTATTAGTCCACCTATACTGACCTCCATCAGGTTGCAAACTGAATATATTTTTTTTCTGCATCTACCTCTGAAAAAATATTGGGCTTGTAGCTGTGTGTGGGACGTGTTCTATTAATCCATCTATACAGACCTCCATCAGGTTGCAAACTGAATAAAAATGTTTTCTGCATCTACCTCTGAAAAAATATTTGGGCTTCTAGCTGTGTGTGGGACTTGTTCTATTAGTCCATCTATACTGACCTCCATCAGGTTTCAAATTGAATATAATTTTTTTCTGCATCTAACCCAGCCAATAGTTTTGGCCTAATACCACAGTTTGGCCACTCAGCTCTGCTCGGTTCCCATCCATTGTTTTTTTGTGCAAACAACTCCAGAGTTGTGAATTAGTTAACCACCAAAATGAGTGGAAAAAGGCCTGCTGCTGGTGGAAAGGGGAATAGGCGTGTTGGGAAGGGGAAAAAAGGTTGTGTCCGTGGGGTAGGTGTTAAAGCAACAGTAACATCTGCAGAAGAAAGACCATCTTCCAGCCAAACTAAAATGTCTCTTTTAGCGGACAATGTGATAAGATCCCTTTCTTACGGCCACGCCAATCGCTACAAATTCCAGATGAGGCACAAAAACAGCAGGTGCTTCAACGGATATCAAGTGCTCCTTTAAGTGGGCTCTCCTCCACATCAACTTCAACATCACAAATACTCCAGTCCTCAAAGGTGTCACCCCAATCGCACTTGCTTCCTCACAGCTCCCAAATCTCCAGCTGCCCGTCTGAGTATGAGGTAGAACAGATGGTTGAGTCTGCAGAGCTGTTTACTCATACTATAGCCTGGGAATCAGAGGTCGACTACAGCGCTTCTGTGAATCCAGACGAGGAAATGATCTGCACTGATGCCCAGAATCTTTATGAGTCGGATCCAGGACCAGACGCAGAAGGTTCTGACCATAATGTAGACCCTCATTCCCAAACTGTAACTCCTGTTGGTGGAGACAATGAGGAAGACGATGATAAGACTCAAATACCTGATTGGAGCGACAACTTTAGTTTTTTGTCAGGGCAGGAACAGGTTGGCTCTGAGGACGACGGGTGTGATAACGCACAGGGTGATGATGATGAGGTTGGAGATCCCACTTACTGTCAACCCACAGTCAGCCAAGAGATGAGGTCAGCAGAGGAGGTGGAGGAAGATGCTAGTGACGACGAGGTCAGGTTGCGCCTTCCTGGACAGAGACGTAGTACTGGAAGCACGTCAACAACTGCATCCTCAAACACAACTCTGCCTCTCACCACAAGTCGTGGTGGCTCTTCAGGTCGCATGGGTGCTAAGCCTTGCATAGCCTGGGCATTTTTTCAGATCGATAAAGATGACCCAACTCGTGTTATCTGTAACATTTGTCAGCAAAAGCTAAGTAGAGGCCAAAAAATACATAGTTTGAGTACTTCATGCATGAACCGGCACATGGACATGAAGCATAAGTTGCAGTGGGAAGCTCAGTGTGCTACAATGCGGCCTAGCCGGCCGGGCCAGCCACCGTCTGCCATATCTTGTGCATCCGCGGCCTCTTCATCCTCTGTGACTGGGGGGACAGCAGTCACACCTGTTTTGGGGCGCAGACCTGCCACCTCTTTACCCGCAACAGCCAGCGTGATTGGCAGGTCATCATTTTCTTTGGAGGTGGTAACACCAGCTGGTGTTGAGCGCTGTCCGACATCGATAGCACCACCTTTGGATCAAGGCAACCTAACATGTCCGCCTGCATCTTCCTCACAGACCGGCAGTTTGCCGGGGACACCCTTATCAACCCCGTCTAAGCACAATAGCCAGCCCTCAGTCCCTCAGATGTGGACAAGTAAAAGACCATTTCCTCCTAGCCATGAGAAAGCTAAGAGGTTGAATTTCACCATCTGCAAGCTCTTGGCTACAGAAATGCTGCCTTTCCGCCTGGTGGACACAGAGGATTTTCGAGACCTTATGTCCGTCGCAGTGCCCCAGTACCAGATGCCCAGTCGGCACTACTTCTCAAAGAAAGGTGTGCCTGCGCTCCACCAGCATGTCGCACACAACATCACCGCTTCTTTGAGAAACTCTGTGTGTGACAGGGTGCATTTCACCACAGACACTTGGACGAGTAGGCATGGACAGGGGCGTTACATGTCGCTGACTGGGCACTGGGTAACTATGGTGACAGCAGGACAAGGGGCTGCTGTCCAAGTCTTGCCGTCCCCACGAGTTGTGCGTCAATCCTCTTTATGTCAAAGTTCCTCCACTGCTTCTGCCTCCTCAACCTCCTCTCGGTCTTCCACCTGCACCCAAAGCCTGTCTGGTCATGCCACAAGCTTTCTAACTGCGCAGAAGGGATCCTGCACACCTCCTTACTATGCTGGCAGTAGGGCTCAACGTCATCAGGCGGTTTTTACATTGAAATGTCTGGGAAATGTGAGTCACACAGCTGAGGAGTTGTGGTCAGCTCTGGAGAACCAATTTCATGAATGGTTGTCTCCACTGGACCTGAAACCAGGGAAGGCCGTGTGCGACAATGCTGCAAACCTGGGTGCGGCCCTTCGCCGGGGCAATGTCACACACGTGCCTTGTATGGCTCACGTGTTGAACCTGGTTGTCCAGCAATTTTTAGCCCACTATCCCAGACTAGATGGCCTTCTGCAGAGGGCACGGTCGCTGTGTGCTCACTTCCGCCGTTCGCATCCCGCAGCTCAGCGACTTACATCTCTACAGAAGTCGTTGGGCCTGCCACTTCACCGGCTAAAATGCGATGTGTCTACCCGGTGGAATTCAACTCTGCACATGTTGCAGCGACTGTGGCAGCACCGACAAGCCCTGGTGCAATACGTTCTGACGTATAGCCTGGGCCAACGAGATCCAGAGGTGGGGCAAATCACGCTGGAGGAGTGGTCTCAGATCAGGGACCTATGCACCCTTCTGCACAGTTTTGAAATGGCGACGAAGATGTTTAGTGCTGACGATGCCATTATCAGCATGACTATTCCGGTGATTTACATGCTGGAGCACATGTTAAACAGAATTCGGAGTCAGGTGGTGGCACAAGAGGAGGTGGAGGAAGTAGAGGAGGAAGAGTTGTATGCGGAAGGGCTAACATCTGCAAGGTCCAGACGGTCGGCAGCACCAAGGCGGCAGGCATGTGAGGGTGGGGGAGATGGTTTTACCAGGGCGCATGGTAGCAGCCAAACTAGTGAGGAAGGTGCAGGAGCCCAGGAAGAAGTGGAGGACGAACTGATGGAAGACTCATCAGATGAGGGAGACCTTGATCACATTTCTGTTGTGCGAGGTTGGGGGGAGAGGACAGAGGAAGGAAGCATGATTGTTACCTCGCCACCAACACAACAGGGACTTGGTGCTCCTGGATGCGCAACACACATGAGTGCCTTCTTGCTGCACTACCTGCAACATGACCCTCGAATTGTGAGAATTAGAAATAATCCTGACTACTGGGTTGCCACACTGTTAGATCCCCGGTACAAAAGTGAATTTGCAGCAATTATTCCTGCCATAGAAAGGGATGCACGCATGCAGGAGTATCAGCAGAGACTGTTGCAGAATCTTACATGTGCTTTTCCACAAAATACCAGTGGTGCACGTAGTGAATCTCACAGTTCCAACTTGCCAACCGTGGGACCGTCAAGTGTTCAGCACTCAAACCGTAACAGAACCACAGTATCTGCTGGTAACATCAATTTTGCGAAATCATTTCACCACTTTTTTAGCCCATCCTTTGCAAGGCCACAGGAGACAAGAAGTCTGACACATAGTCAACGCCTAGAGACGATGGTACAGGAGTATCTCCAAGTAAACATTGAAGCCATGACTGTGTCACTGGACCCTTGCTCTTTTTGGGCTTCCAATCTGGATAAATGGCCGGAGCTAGCCACTTACGCCTTGGAGATCTTGTCATGCCCCGCAGCCAGCGTTCTGTCTGAACGTGTGTTCAGCGCTGCTGGTGGTGTGCTGACAGATAAGCGCACGCGGCTCTCCACTGATAATGTAGACAGACTCACGTTCATAAAGATGAACAAATCATGGATCCGAAACGACTTTTCTACCCCTGTGTCATCCTGGGGAGAGTAAAAGCTTGATGATTGGTTAAAATCACCCTACCAACCGTTTTAAGCTTTCAAATTACTAATCATGTTTATCTGTATCTTGGCTGGAAAATAATTTGGGCTTTGTAGCAGTGTGCAGCACTGATTCTATTAGGCCATCTATAATAAGCTCCACCAGATTTAAAATTACTAATCATGTTTATCTGTATCTTGACTGGAAAATAATTTGGGCTTTGTAGCAGTGTGCAGCACTGATTCTATTAGGCCATCTATAATAAGCTCCACCAGATTTAAAATTACTAATCATGTTTATCTGTATCTTGACTGGAAAATAATTTGGGCTTTGTAGCAGTGTGCAGCACTGATCCTATTAGTCCATCTATACTAAAGCTTCACCAGATTTAAAATTAATAATAATTTTTAGCTGCATCTAGCCCGGAAAATAATTTTGGGGCTCCGAGATGCGCAAGACACATAAGTGCCTTCTTGCTGCACTACCTGCAGCATGACCCTCATATTGTCAGAATTCAAAGTAATCATGACTACTGGGTTGCCACACTCTTAGATCCCCCAAACTTTTCGATCAACCTTTTCATTTTAATAAAGACCAAAAAAATGGTCATTTTTGAAATTATAAGCATTAGCAGGTTGTTAGAAACTGAAATCAAACAGTTTTCAACTCAAAACTTTATTCTAGGTGATGTTACATTTTCACATAGGACCCCTTGTTCGAAAGGAGCTTCTGAACTCTCTCGTCCATTGAATTTGTCAGGTTTTGGATGGTTTCTGCTTCAATTGTTTTGCATGAGGACAGAATACCCTCCCAGAGCTGTTGCTTAGATGTGAACTGCCTCCCGCCATCATAGACACTCCTTTTAATGATGCTCCAAAGGTTCTGAATGGGGTAGAGGTCAGGGGAGCATGGGGGTCACACCATAAGTTTGTCCCCTTTTATGCCCATATCAGCCAGAGATGCAGATGTTTTATGTGCAGCATGAGATGGTGCATTATCATGCAAAATATGATCTTGCTGTGAAATACACGGTTCTTCTTCTTGAACCATGGCAGGAAGTGCTGTTTGAGAAAATCCACATACATTATGGAGTTCATCTTTAGCGCCTTCAGGGATCCTAAAGGGGCCGACAATCTCTCTCCCCATGATTCCAGCCCAAAACATTACTCCACCTCCTCCTTGTTGGCGCTGTAGCCGTGTTTGCGTGGGGTGTCCATCAACCAGCCATCATCCACTCCATCCATCTGGACCATCGAGCGCTGCACGGTACTCATCCGTGAACAAAACAGTTTTGAAATCAGTCTTCATGTAATGTTTGGCCCACTGGAGCCGTTTCTGCTTGTGTGAAGTGGATAGAGGAGGTCGACAGGATGGCGTATGCACAGCTGCAAACCTCTGAAGGACCCTGCATCTTGTTGTTCGGGGGACGTTGGAGGCACCAGCAGCTTCAAAAACTTGTCTGCTGCTATGACAAGGCTTTTTTGCCGCTGCTCTTTCAACCTGACGTAATTGCCTGTAGGAAAGAGTCCTCAATTTGCCCTTATCAGCACGCACACGTGTGTACTGTGAATCAGCTACATACTTCTTGATTGCCAAGACACTTCATCCTGATCATCGCACAATGTTGATTGTAGTCATGCCTTGACCTAAACACTCCACAATTTGTTGCTTCTCAGCAGCCGACACATCCTTTTTCTTTCCCATTTTGGCAGAAAATGTAGGCTGCTTAATAATGTGAGACAGCCTTCTTAAGTAGTCTTGCCTTTCATTGGACACACCTGCCAAACTAACTAGCACAGGTGTCTGCAATTGCTTACAGTGATATAAAGAGCCCTGACACACATCACCATCAATGAGTTTAACTGACAAACAAATAAATTCTTCCCTTATCACTCCTAAACACTTTTTGCATAATAATTTGGAACACAGTGAACATGTGCTTTTCCATAAAACACCAGTGGTTCACGTAGTGAATCTTACAGTTCTAACTTGCCAACCGTGGTCTGTATGGAGTTGTTCAATAAAGGGCCCAAAATTAAGATAACATAGATGGGAGAGGTCTCTATGAATAGGAATTCCTAAGTATTTGATACCCTGTGAGGGCCAGGCAAAGGGAAAGTTGGACTGGATGGAATCCTATATGGATTTGGGGAGGGAGACATCGAGGGCCTCAGACTTCGCTGCATTGATTTTAAAATTTGACCATGTAACAAAGTGATCTATTTCAGCCATAACAGCATGGATGGATATATGTGATTGAGTGATATATACTAGGACATCATCAGCAAATAGAGAGCACTTGTACTCGGTGCCTCCCACCTCAATCCACCTAATATTGTGAAAGGTGATGAAAATGTTCTGACGCGCCCCCTGGGCCTTTGGACACCCGGAGCCGGACCCTTTTTGGTGGATGCTGGTGGTTGTAGTCTCCGTGGCGGCGACCCGGTTCCGTGGCTCAGGGCGGTCAAACCAGTGGCGGAACTATTTATGTGGTTTTGATGTTTAAATGTCCGACTACGCCACCCGTGGATTGCGGTCAGAGTGAACCGCCGCTCCAGGGCAGACCGCTGAGGCTGGTGTTGTGGGTGCAGCAGAGCGTAGCATAACTCCCCACGGGAGGAGTATAGCCTCAGGGCAGTGTATGCGGAGGATGGGGGTGATGGTGCAGGGCAGTAACGACACGGAGTCAGTGATGCAGTCCAGGGCCTTTACTCACTGTTCTTATTATCCAGACCACATCTGCAGGTAACGGCTGCCCACGTCGTACTGTGCTCACCAGGTGAGGGGCTCAGACAACTCCCAGATAACTTTGGAGCGCTTCACAGGACCCCCTTTGTGTGTCCTTTGTCTGGCCTTTCTTACCAACCCTTCTGTCCGGCTGCCTCGGGCCTCCTCTTGGTAAACTTGGCGCCAGTTTCCCTGACCCTATGTGGTGCCTTCCTAGCGGGTGTAGCGAGGGGCTGCGCCACATAAAATGTCACAGCCTCCTGTTTCTAGCTGAGGGTCGTTTCCTGCCTCCACTAGTTTCGGGGACCGGTCTCCCCCTTTGGCCTGACCCCTCCACGCAGGTGGATTCGGGCGTGCGGTGGCGACTCGCCCGTCCGCACCCCTGGGATCCCTTCGTTCCTCGTTCCTGGAGCCTTCTCCGCTCCTCTTCCTTCCTTCTCCCTCTTCCAGGCCTGGGCCTCTGTTACTAGGGCCGCCTCCGGAGCAGAGCTCATGCAGAGCCCCTGCTCCCTGCCACTTCTGCTCAGACTTCTCTGCACTGAACTAAGATGGTGCCCACCTTTTATACTCCCTTCTCAATGCACCCAGGAACTGCTTCCTCCCTGCTCCTGCACTACAGGGTTCCCCTTCCTCAGTGTTCCCTCCCCCCACTCGAGCCAGGGACAGGGACTGTCGTGCCCATCTCAGGGGCATATTGGTCGCCTTGCCCCACGGCAATGTGGTGTAATGCATGCAGGTGTCGGGTCCTGATCCACACTCCATCCTTACCTGAGAGTGAGATATCACACCTCTGGGTGAGGTGCAATACCTCTGTAGCAACCGAGCCCTCAGGGTGCTACAGTTCCATTTATCTTCAGCCTAGGTGACGTATTGCGATACAGGGCCGTGATTTTGGCTAAAAAAGGGTCCCCTAGACCCCTACCCCAAGCTTTTTAAGAGAATCATATATGGCGTGCCAGGAGACTCTATGGAATGCTTTCTCAGCATCCAACGAGAGTATCTAATTACAAATTTTTAACTGCATCTAGCCCAGGAAATACTTTGTGCCTAGTAGCAGTGTCTGCTAGTCAGCGGATTATCCCGGCTGTTAAGCAAGCTACACCACCACCTGTAGTTTGGACACTTAATTTTTTCAAAGGAAATGCTTCGGGACCACGGGATACTCAGTGAAGAGCATCAGGAGGCACCCCAAGGCATAGGGGCTGGGACTGGCAGTAGGATGCCTTGCGGTGGACAGCCGAGCTCGATGCTTATAAAAGCTTTTTAACTGCAGCAGCTTTAGTGGACGCTACTGGAGCTGGAATTACGCGGCTGCTGGCATGAGACTTGCCCTCCAATAGATCCTTGTAAATGGATTTAAAGTGTATTCATTCAAATTAGAGAGACAATTTAAATTAAAAAGCTTAGAGCTGCCTCCACCACAGGGGGGCTCGCTCGACCCACCAGCGGACAGGCACCAGTATTGGGAGAGGGGGGCTGGCCGTCAGGGTTCACCGCGGCTCTGGCACAAACCCGGCGACGCGGAGGTGGAACGGGCAGGAGCGGATTGAACGTGTCGGCTTCTCACTTTTTGGATTTTAGAAGGGCATGACATGCCTATATCTGTGTCTCCCCCTCCTTTTACTCCTCCACCTCTTTTCTTTTCGCATGACTATATGTACTTGTCACTTTTCCATGTGTTAGTTGTGTCTTCTGAGCAGTTTGTCAGCTTTTGGACACCTTTGAAGGTGTTTTCTATGTGTTTCTATGTGTTTTTGTTTGCCTGCCATTGGTTTTAACGGTGTTCGAAGGTGTTCGACGAACAGTTCGACGAACAGTTCGGCGAACACACGGGTGTTCGACGAACCGAACCGAACTCGAACACTACGGGGGTGGCTCAACACTAGTCACAGTAGCTTAACAAGCCGGTTTTAATGCCCCTCGGAAGAGACGTGGAGGTCGCAGTAGCTTAAGAAAATGGTTTTCATGCCCCTCGGAAGAGACGTGGAAGTCCCAGTAGATTAACAAGACGGTTTTAATGCCCCTCGGAAGAGACGTGGAGGTCGCAGCAGGTTAACAAGACGGTTTTAATGCCCCTTGGAGAAGTGGTGGAGGTCCCAGAAACTTAACAAGATGGTTGTAATGCCCCTCGGAAGAGACGTGGAGGTCCCAGTAGCTTAACAAGACGGTTTTAATGCCCCTCGGAAGAGATGTGGAGGTCGCAGTAGCTTAACTAGACGGTTTTAATGCCCCTTGGAAAAATGGTGGAGGTCACAGTAGCTTAACAAGACGGTTTTCATGCCTCTTGGAAAAGTGGTGGAGGTCACAGTGGCTTAACAAGACGGTTTTATTGCCCCTCGTAAGAAACGTGGAGGTAGCAGTAGCTTAACAAGACGGTTTTAATGCCCCTTGGAAAAGTGGTGGAGGTCACAGTAGCTTAACAAGATGGTTTTACTGCCCCTAGGAGAAGTGGTGGAGGTCGCAGTAGATTAACAAGATGGTTTTAATGCCCCTTGTTAGAGACATGGAGGTCCCAGTAGCTTAACAAGATGGTTGTAATGCCCCTCGGAAGAGAAGTGGAGGTCGCAGTAGCTTAACAAGACGGTTTTAATGCCCCTCGGAAGAGACGTAGAGGTCGCAGTAGCTTAACAAGACGGTTTAAATGTACCTCAGAAGAGACGTGGAGGTCCCAGTAGATTAACGAGACGGTTTTAATGCCCTTAGGAAGAGAGGTGAAGGTCACAGCAGCTTAACAAGACGGTTTTAATGCCCCTTGGAAAGGTGGTGGAGTTCACAGTATCGTAACAAGACGGTTTTAATGCCCCTCGGAAGAAAAGTGGAGGTCGCAGTAGCTTAACAAGACGGTTTTAATGCCCCTCGGAAGAGACGTGGAGGTCCCAAAAGCTTAACATGACGATTTTAATGCCCCTCGGAAGAAACGTGGAGGTCGCAGTAGCTTAACAAGACTGTTTTAATGCCCCTTGGAAAAGTGGTGGAGGTCACAGTAACATAGTAACATACAGTGCCTACAAGTAGTATTCAACCCCCTGCAGATTTAGCTGGTTGACACATGCGGAATTAACTTGGCATTGTGACATTTGTACTGTAGATCAGCCTGGAAGTGGGAAATGCACTGCAGCAAATTTTGTTTTTGTTTTGTTTTTTTTTGTTTTTTAAAAACGTTAAAAGTTAATTCAGAGTGTCATTTATTATTCAACCCCTCAAACCACAAGAATTCTGTTTGGTCCCCCTAAAGTATTAAGAAGTAGTTCAGGCACCAAGAATAATGAGCTTCACATGTGTGGATTAAAGATCTCTTTTGCCAGCCTTTTCTGACTATTTAAGACCCTCCCCAAACTTGTGAACAGCACTCAGATATGGTCAACATGGGAAAGACAAAGGAGCATTCCAAGGCCATCAGAGACAAGATCGTGGAGGGTCACAAGGCTGGCAAGGGGTACAAAACCCTTTCCAAGGAGTTGGGCCTACCTGTCTCCACTGTTGGGAGCATCATCCGTAAGTGGAAGGCTTATGGAACTACTGTTAGCCTTCCACGGCCTGGACAGCCTTTGAAAGTGTCCTCCCGTGCCGAGGCCAGGCTTGTCCAAAGAGTCAAGGCTAACCCAAGGACAACAAGGAAGGAGCTCCGGGAAGATCTCATGGCAGTGGGGACATTGGTTTCAGTTAATACCATAAGTAACGTACTCCACCGCAATGGTCTCCGTTCCAGACGAGCCTGTATGGTACCTTTACTTTCAAAGCGTCATGTCAAGGCTCGTCTACAGTTTGCTCATGATCACTTGGAGGACTCTGAGGCAGACTGGTTCAAGGTTCTATGGTCTGATGAGACCAAGATCGAGATCTTTGGTGCCAACCACACACGTGACGTTTGGAGACTGGATGGCACTGCATACGACCCCAAGAATACCATCCCTACAGTCAAGCATGGTGGTGGCAGCATCATGCTGTGGGGCTGTTTCTCAGCCAAGGGGCCTGGCCATCTGGTCCGCATCCATGGGAAGATGGATAGCACGGCCTACCTGGAAATTTTGGCCAAGAACCTCCGCTCCTCCATCAAGGATCTTAAGATGGGTCGTAATTTCATCTTCCAACAAGACAACGACCCAAAGCACACAGCCAAGAAAACCAAGGCCTGGTTCAAGAGGGAAAAAGTCAAGGTGTTGGAGTGGCCTAGTCAGTCTCCTGACCTTAACCCAATTGAAAACTTGTGGAAGGAGCTCAGGAATAAAGTCCACATGAGACACCCAAAGAACCTAGATAACTTGGAGAAGATCTGCATGGAGGAGTGGGCCAAGATAACTCCACAGACCTGTGCCGGCCTGATCAGGTCTTATAAAAGACGATTATTAGCTGTAATTGCAAACAAGGGTTATTCCACAAAATATTAAACATAGGGGTTGTATAATAATTGACCCACACTTTTATGTTTAAAATTTAATAAAATTCAACTGAGCGACATAACTTTTTGGTTTGTAAGATTTATGCTTCTGTTCATAAAACCTACTCTCGTTTGCAGTTTGAAGGATCTAACTTATTTGCATCTTATCAAACCAGCTAAATGTGCAGGGGGTTGAATACTACTTGTAGGCACTGTAGTAACATAGTTTGTAAAGCCGAATAAAGACTTGCGTCAAGTTCGACCTGTTAGTTCTGTAATTGCTAAAGTTGATCCAGAGGAGGGCAAAAACCCCAAATGATTTAGCCAATCTTCACCTGAGGAAAAATTCCCTCCCGACTCTGAAACCAGCAGTCAGAATAAATCCCTGTATCAACCTACTATTTTATTTTATTTTTAAGTATACGCTGAAATCTGCCTGGTATCTAGAAATGCATCCAGTCCCCGCTTGAACTGGTGTAGTGAATCTGACATTACCGTCTCCTCACTCAGTGAATTCCATATTCTCACTGCTCTTACCATGAAGAACCCCTTCCTATGCTGGTGCTGGAACCTTTTCTCTTCCAGTCTTAGTGAGTGCCCTCTTGTTACCGTAATATCCCTCCTTTTGAACAAATCCCTGGCAAGGTCTCTATACTGTCCCCTAACATATTTGTTCACATTTATTATGTCCCCCCCTCAACCTTCTCTTTTCCAGGCTGAATAGTCCTAGTTTTGCCAACCTCTCTGGGTATTGCAGTCCCTCCATTCCCTTTATTAATTTTGTTGCCCTCCTTTGTACCTTTTCAAGCTCATTTATATCCTTTCTATATATTGGGGCCCATAACTGAGCACAGTATTCCAAGTGTGGTCTGACCAGTGCTTTGTACAGTGGAAGAACAATGCTTTCATCCTTTGCAGCTATACCTCTTATGATACATCCCATTACCCTGTTTGTCCTTACAGCAGCGGCCTGACTTTGGGCACTCCAATTTAGTTTGCTATCAATCAAGATGCCCAAGTCCTTCTCCATCTCTGAATTCCCCAATGATTTCATATTCAGTGAGTACTGGTGACTTCCATTTTTCCTTCCCATATGTATGACCTTACATTTCTCCTCGTTAAACCTCATTTGCCATTTAATGCTCCACATACCCATCTTATCCAAATCCCTCTGTAGGTCTGCACTGTCCTCTTTTGTATTAATTGTTTTACATAACTTTGTGTCATCTGCAAATATTGATATTTTAATATTTATCCCATTGACTATGTCGTTAATAAAGATATTAAATAACATTGGGCCTAGTACAGACCCCTGTGGTACCCCACTAGTGACGCTTACCCAATCTGAGTATATTCCATTTATAACCACCCTCTGCCTTCTATCCTTTAGCCAGTTAGCTACCCACTTGCAGACATTTTCCCCCAGCCCCATCATTCTCATTTTGTATACCAAGCTATTATGTGGCACGCTATCGAACGCTTTTGAGTAGCTTAACAAGACGGTTTTAATTCCCCTCGGAAGAGACGTGGAGGTCCCAGTAGCTTAACAAGACGGTTTTAATGCCCCTCGGAAGAGACGTGGAGGTCACAGTAGCTTAACAAGACAGTTTTAATGCCCCTCGGAAGAGACGTGGAGGTCCCAGTCGCTTAACAAGATGGTTTTAATGCCCCTCGGAAGAGACGTGGAGGTTGCAGTAGCTTAACAAGGTGGTTTTAATACCCCTTGGAAAAGTGGTGGAGGTCACAGTAGCTTAACAAGACGGTTTGAATGCCCTTTGGAAAAGTGGTGAAGGTCACAGTAGCTTAGCAAGACGGTTTTAATGCCCCTCGGAAGAGACGTGGAGGTCCCAGTAGCTTAACAAGACGGTTTTAATGCCCCTCTGAAGAGACATGGAGGTCACAGTAGCTTAACAAGACAGTTTTTATGCCCCTCGGAAGAGACGTGGAGGTCCCAGTCGCTTAACAAGATGGTTTTAATGCCCCTCGGAAGAGACGTGGAGGTCGCAGTAGCTTAACAAGATGGTTTTAACACCCCTTGGAAAAGTGGTCGAGGTCACAGTAGCTTAACAAGACGGTTTGAATGCCCTTTGGAAAAGTGGTGGAGGTCACAGTAGCTTAACAAGACGGTTTTAATGCCCCTCGGAAGAGACGTGGAGGTCCCAGTCGCTTAACAAGACGGTTTTAATGCCCCTTGGAAAAGTGGTGGAGGTCGCAGTAGCTTAACAAGATGGTTTTAATGCCCCTTACAAGAGCCATACAGTACAGCATCTTAAAAATATTATTCCCATTATTGGGGAGTGGGTCTCCCACAGTCTTTGCTTATGCCTTCCAAGCAAAAGCTGACAAAAATAAGGACGGAGGAACTTTCAATAATGGCAACACGGACCACGGTCACCCTGGTGGTATAGTGGTGGTGGAGGCTGAGGATACGGAGAAGAACATAAAACAGCCAAAATGAGGAAGCGTATACCCATGTGTGGGTGTGAAGCGGTGCATGTGAATACACCTCCCAAAATAACACAGTGGATTTGACGTTATCTTACTCTGCTGTCATTTGGTGGTGATGAGAAGTCTGGCCCAATCCAGCCCTTGTTCATTTTGATAAGGGTCAGCTTGTCAGCATTGTCAGTTGACAGGCGAGTGCGCTTATCAGTTATAATTCCCCCAGGGGCACTAAAAACACGCTCCGATAACACACTAGCGGCAGGGCAGGGCAGGACCTCCAAGGCGTACAGAGCGAGTTCATTCCAAGTGTCCAGCTTGGATACCCAATAATTAAAAGGCACAGAGGAATCACGGAGGACGCTGATACGGTCGACGAGGTACTCCCTCACCGTCTTTTGAAACTTTCCACTCCTTGTGAGAGTACCCCACGCCTCAGGGTCTGTCCGAAGGGAGGGTCTGAGAAAACAGTCCCAGAACGTTGACAGTGTTCCCCTGCCTCTGCTGGATTGGAGTTGCGTCTCTCTCGCATGTACGCCTTGGTTGGGCAACGAACTGTGACCTCTGCCGCTAGCGTGTTCAGATGGGAATTTTTTTAACAGTTCTGCAGCAAGGGCCTTCTGGTACTGCCCCATTTTTGTAGACCTCTCCACCTCAGGAATAAGAGAGTGAAAGTTCTCCTTGTAGTGGGGGTCTAAAAGTGTCACCAACCAGTACTGACTGTCACCCAACATTTTGACAACGAGAGGGTCACGGTTAAGGCAGTGTAACATAAAGTCAGCCATGCGTGCCAGACTGGTAACAGGCAAGATTTCCGTATCCTCACCAAGATGACGACTGACCATGCTCTCCTCCTCCTCCTCCTCCCCCCTGTCCTCAGGCCACCCACGCTGAAGCGACGGTATGACAGTTGTACAGGTACTACTGTCTACAGCGCATGATACAAGCTCCTGTTCTTCCTCCTCCTCCTCTCCCTCATTGTCCCCCAATGCACGTTGGGATGAGATGAGGCTGGGCTGTGTGTAATCGACCGCTACGACTTCTTGATCCATCTCATCATACTCTGGCTGCAAAGCCTCCTCTTTAATTCTCTGCAGAGAGCATTGAAAAAGTGGAATGCTGACGCTAATGATGGCATCATCGCCACTCACCATCTTGGTGGACTCCTCAAAGTTTGTCAAGATGGTACATATGTCAGACATCCAGGTCCACTCCTGAGGTCTTATGTGTGGAGTTTGACCTGAATATCGACAGCCTTGTTGCAGCTGGTACTCCACAACTGCTCTTTTCTGCTCACAAATCCTTTGCAACATGTGGAGGGTAGAGTTCCAACGTGTGGGGACATCACACAACAGTCGGTGTGCCGGAAGCTGCAAACGCTGCTGCAACACAGCAAGGGGGGCGGAAGCTGTAGCCGACTTCCGAAAATGAGCTGACAGGCGGCATACTTTGACGAGCAGATCTGGCAACTCAGGGTACGATTTAAGAAACTGCTGAACCACGAGCTTAAGCACATGGGCCAGGCATGGTACGTGTGTGATCTCGCTTCAGAGCCGCCACCAGGTTACGGCCATTGTCACACACGTCCATGCCTGGTTGTAGGTTCAGCGGTGTCAGCCACAGATCTGCCTGCTCTTTCACAGCTGTCCACAACTCACAAGCAGTGTAAGGTTTCTCACCTAAGCTTATGAGTTTCAGCACAGCCTGTTGCCGCTTGGCGGAGGCAGTACTGCAGTGCTTCCAGCTTGTAACTGATGTGGTGATATCTGAGATGGAGGCTGAACAAGAGGAGGAGGAGGAGGATGATGCGCAGGAGCTGTACACTGTGGGGGCAACTCTGACTGACATAGGGCCCACAATCCTCGGTGTGGGGAGGATGTGTTCCGTCCCAAGGTCCGACTGGGTCCCGGCTTCCACTATGTTTACCCAGTGTGCCGTCAGGGAGATGTACCGTCCCTGACCACAAGCACTTGTCCACGTGTCCATTGTCAGGTGGACTCTCCTAGTAACTGCGTTGTTGAGGGCACGGAAAATGTTTTGAGACACGTGCTTGTGTAGTGCAGGGATGGCACACTGGGCAAAATAGTGTCAGCTGGGGACCAAGTACCGAGGGACGGCCACTGCCATAAGGTTGCGGAAGGATTCCGTCTCCACCAGCCTAAAAGGCAGCATTTCCAACGCAAGCAGTCGTGAAATGTGCGAATTTAGGACTGTGGCCTGTGGGGCGTTAGCTGCGAATTTCTGCTTTCGTTCAAAGGTCTGGGATATGGACAATTGAACGCAGCGGTGGGACGTGGACGTGGACGTTGATGCTCTTTCTTGAGAAACTGCCATAACAAGTGAAGACTGAGAGGAGGGGGCATCTTTGCATGCAGTATGGACAGAGGATTGCCTTGCACACACAACAGGGTGTTCTATTGCACGCACAACAGCAGAAGAAGCAGTGGTGACACCCGCTGACACTGTTCGTGGACCCCGGGGTTCGCCCCACAAAGTCGGGTGCTTTGCTGCCATGTGCCTGATCATGCTGGTGGTGGTCAGGCTGGTAGTATTGTCACCCCTGCTGATGCTGGCATGGCAGGTGGTACAAATAGCTTTTTTGGGGTTATCAGCAGAGTCTTTAAAAAAATTCCAGACTCTGGAAGACCTACAGGTTGTACTGGCAACGTCCCTCATGTTGGTGTTACGGGGAGCTGTTGTCTGCCTTCTGTGTGCAGCCACCACACTGCTTCTTCCTGCCTGTTTGGGTACTCTGCCTCCCTCACTATGTGTGCTGCTGGCCACGATGTTCATGTCCTCCTGCCACGGTGGGCCAGTTACTAGATCATCCACCACCTCCTCCTCTTCCACTTGCACACCACGATCCTCCTCCTCACTTCCTTGCAATTGTGTCTTGTCATCGTCCACTTCTTGTGACAAATTGCCAGCGTCGACTTCCTGTGGCCGTGGCTGTTCAAATATTTGGGCATCGCTACATGGGATCTCCTCTTCCACCACTTCAAGCGGAGCAGGCGAGGGGCACAATTCTGGAAATGGACCAGTGAACAGCTCTTCAGAGTGTCCAAGTGTGGGATCTGTTGCTGTCTGACAACACTTGGCATGGTGGGAGGAAGGAGCATCAGGGTGAGGAGGAGTATGCGGTCGAGACACACGGCTACTAAGATTTGACCGTGTGGAAGACAGACCGGAGGTGGTGGTGCCAAGGTAACTGGAAGTATTATGTGCTATCCAATTAATAACCTGTTCACACTGATCAGTTCGCTATACTGGTGTTGTTCTGTGCTTCCCTAGTAATTCGGTCAAGAAGTGGGAGCGAGAAAATGTGGCTGTTGGTTGTGGCACATTTTCACCTTGACCACGGCCCCGTCCTCTGCACGCACCATCACTAGAATGTCCAGTCCACGTCCCTTGCCACGTGCCTTGCCCATTGTAAAGGAAGTAAAATAGCTTACACTCGCACTATCAATGGAAAAAGGGTAATAAAAAGTAGATTAGAACCGTGGAAGAGGAAAACCACAGTTCTATTTCTCTGGCCTACACCCAACTCTTTTAAACAATCTGAACAATCAGGGAGAAACTATTACTGTTTTTCTTTATGGAAAAATACCAAAATCTGAATAGTAGAGATTTTTTACCGTGGAATGGCAAAACCACAGTTATTGTTTACTGGGGTATACCAGACAATTTTAAATAGATATATTTGCAGCTGAACAGTGAGCGACACACTGAAACTGTTTTTTTTTTGTAAAAATGGCCCAAAAGTGGATAATACAGAGGTTTGAACCGTGGAACTGCAAAACCACACTTCTATTTCTCTGGCCTTCACCAGATTATTTTCAACAGATATATTTGTGTCTGAACAATCAGGAGACACTATTACTGTTTTTCTTTTTGGCAAAAAATGCCAAAAGCAGAAGAATAGAGAGATTTAACCAGTGGAACTGCAAAACCGCAGTTCTATTTCTCGGGCCTACACCAGACTATTTTCAACAGATATATTTGTGTTTGAACAATCAGGAGACACTATTACTGTTTTTCTTTACGGCAAAAAATGCAAAAAGCAGGATAATAGAGATTTTTTACTGTGGAACAGCAAAACCACAGTTATAATTTACTGGTGTATACCAGACTTTTTTAAATATATATATTTGTGGCTGAACAGTGAGCGACACACTCAAACTGTTTTTTTTTAGGTACAAATGGCCCAAAAGTGGATAATACAGAAGTTTGAACCGTGGAACTGCAAAAACACAGTTCTATTTCTCGGGCCTACACCAGACTATTTTCAACAGATACATTTGTGTCTGAACAATCAGGAGACACTATACACTGTTTTTCTTTACGGTAAAAAATGCAAAAAGCAGGATAATAGAGATTTTTTACTGTGGAACAGCAAAACCACAGTTATAATTTACTGGTGTATACCAGACTTTTTTCAATATATATATTTGCGGCTGAACAGTGAGAGACACACTCAAACTGGTTTTTTTTAGGTACAAATGGCCCAAAAGTGGATAATACAGAGGTTTGGATCGTGGAACTGCAAAACCGCACTTCTGTTTCTCTGGCCTACGCCAGACTATTTTAAACAGATATATTTGTGTCCGAACAATCAGGGAGATACTATTACAGTTTTTTTTTACGGCAAAAAATGCCAAAAGCAGGATAATAGAGATTTTTTACCGTGGAACAGCAAAACCACAGTTATAATTTACTGGTATATACCAGACTTTTTTAAATATATATATTTGCGGCTGAACAGTGAGCGACACACTCAAACTGTTTTTTTTAGGAACAAATGGCCCAAAAGTGGATAATACAGAGGTCTGAACCGTGGAACTGCAAAACCACACTTCTGTTTCTCTGGCCTACACCAGACTATTTTAAACAGATATATTTGTGTCTGAACAATCAGGGAGACACTATTACAGTTTTTTTTTTACGGCAAAAAATGCCAAAAGCAGGATAATAGAGATTTTTTACCGAGGAACAGCAAAACCACAGTTATAATTTACTGGTGTATACCAGACTTTTTTCAATATATATATTTGCGGCTGAACAGTGAACAACACACTAAAACTGTTTTTTTTAGGTAAAAATGGCCCAAAAGTGGATAATACAGAGGTTTGAACCATGGAACTGCAAAACCACACTTCTGTTTCTCTGTCCTACACCAGACTCTTTTAAACAGATATATTTGTGTCTGAACTGTCACAGACACACTTTTTTTTTTTTGGGGGGGTGGGACACCAAAAGGTTAATAAGACAGGTATTTGTACAGTGTGAAGGAGGAAAAAAAAAAGAGGATTTAGATGAAAAAAAAGGATTTTTCCTGGCCCCCCAGGACCTGGAGCTAAGTACAGAAATTTCAGCAACAGGAGCACACAGGACTGTAATGCAGCGTTTGCTGGTATAACCACTGCGTCTCCTATACAGCCTGCCTGCCTGATATTTGGGATGGATATTAGTCCTGAGATGGACTGTTTGTTTGATTTGGCAGCCTTTACAGACCCTACACTAACTATTTTGCAGTATAAATCTCTCCCTAGCTCAGCAGCGCTTTCCCTACACTAGCTGATCTGGAGCAACTGTGTCCAAGATGGCGGCGCCCAGTTTTAAATACTCGAGGTGACGCTGTGCGGCCAGCCAATCAATGTAATGCCAGCTCCCATCCGAGTAACCCGGAAATGCTCGGTGCTCGCCGAACATCCCGAGTAGCGTGATGCTCGGGCGAGTACCGAGCAGTGTCGAGCATGTTCGCTCAACACTAATAGTCATTCAAAGTATGAAAATTGCTATTTTAAAAACTTTTTTTTCAAGTTTCTTATATTTTTTATAAATAAACGCAACACATATCAACCTAAATTTATCATTGTAAAGTATCATGTGTCACAAAAAAACAGTCTTAAAATGAATGGGATATGTTGAAGCAAGCATTCCAGACTTATTACTACATAAAGTGACACTGGTCAGATTTTAAAAAATTGGTCTGGTCACTAAGGGGTTAAAATTGAGGCTCAGTCATTAACGTACAAAGTGGCTCGGTCCTTAAGGGGTTAAATATATCATTATACCTCTTAGTAATAGCACAATTATGCAAAGATTTCTATTCACTTTTTAAAAGAGATTCTCATAATATATATAATGACATTTTCTAAGCCGAGGAAGAATTGAAATATAATTGTAGAGAAATATTAGTACTGTGCAGCTGTTATAGACATAGCAACGCATCAGCTTAAAGTGTAAAGGAAATTTTAGAAAACTAACGCATTTTTATGGTGGTCATTAAGGGTACTTATTCCTCAGTGCCGTTAAAATGCATCGCTGTGGAATAAGTAAATAGCGCCGCCCAGTGGTGGCGATTCCTGCGGGTGTCAGCTGTATATGACAACTGACACCCTACATTATCAGCCCCAGCCGGTCTTGATTCCGTTTGGGGTCGATTAACCCTTTAAATACCGCTGTCATTCGTGACAGCGGTATTTAAGTGCTTACCAGTGGGTCTTGCGACCCCCTTAGTAACCATCGGACCCCCGCTATGAGAATCTCGGGCCTCAATGGTTACCATGGTACCCTGAGATCATGTGATGATCCCAAGGTACGGTGGCCTGTGAGATCCAGCAATAAGCTGGGTCTCACAGGCAGAGTCAGTGAGTCAGACATGACTCACTGACAGGTCTTATGCACTGCAGTACAGGGGTAATGCAGAGTATGAGACCAGCTATCAAAGTGACAATCACACATGTTCCACAGTGGGACTTGGTGAAAAAGTAAAAAAAAGTTAAATAAAATGTCTAAAAAGTAAAAAAAAAACACAAAAAGTGCACACAAATCACTAAAATCCGTTTTGACGCTCAAAACGCAGCGTTTGTGATAAAACAAAAATAAACAAAAAAAGTACACATAATTGGTATCAATGCGTCCGGAACGACCCGCTCTATAAAACTGTCGTGTTATTTAGTCCGTTTGGCAAATGCCGTAAAAAATTAATTCAAAAAAGCACTCCAAAAATGACGCTTTTTCATCATACTGACTCACAAAAAAGTGACTAAAAAGCGATCAAAAAGTCATATGAAAAAAAAAGTTATATAAATAAAAATGCCAAACCGTTCCGTAAAAAAACAAGCCATGATATGGCTCATTCGGCAAAAAAATAGAAAAATTACAGCTTTCTGAATGCGATGATGCAAAATCAAATTCTTTTTTTATAAAATACTGTTTTTAGTCTGTAAAAATAGCAAAGCATAAAAAAAATGTAAATCTGGTATCGCTGTAATCATACCGACTCTACAAACAAATCAGTCTTATCACTTTTACCGCACGGCGAATGGCACAAAAAATAAAAAATAAAAACAATAACTGAATTGCTGGTTTGTTAATTCTTTGTCTGAAAAATCTGAATAAAAAGCAATCAAAAATTACTATGTGCCCCAAAATGGTACCAAAAAATCTGCAACTCGTCCCACAAAAAATAAGCCATCATACAGCTCTGTTCACCAAAAAATAAAATGTTACAGCTCTCAGAACATGGCAACAAAAATAACTACTTTTTATAAAAAAAGCATTTTTACTGTGATAGCAACAAGACCTAAAAAAAAACATATAAATCTGGTACCGCTGTAATCTTATCGACCCAAAGAATAAATCCGCCTTATCACTTACACTGCATGGTGAACCGCGAAAAAATAAAAATAAGAACTATTCTGGTACTGCTGTCTATTTCTTCGTTCTGCCTTCAAAAAAATCGGAATAAGGCTCGGCTCACGTTTATCCTGCGCTCTCCGGTGAGCGCTTACGTCGGGGTTTTCGTGTAAATTCACCAAAACTGCAATTCAGACAAAAAACCCAGATGGAGCCACTCAATTATGAGGCTGATGGAGTCCCTTTGGACTGGTCTCTGTTCAAGCGGCGTACCATCATTTTAGGCTTTTTTTTTACCGCATAAGTGTGGACAACCACAGATCTGTGCGCGCCTAAAAAGATGGAGACCACCGGAGCAGACGTCAAACTGGCTCCAAAGTGTATCCATCTGCCTCTTTATGGTGGGTGGTTCCATTGAGGGTTTCGTCTGAATCACATTTTTGTGGGATTTGCACGGAAACCCCGTCGTAAGTGCTCAGCGTAGACAGGCGATCCCGTCTTATTCTGAACGCAATCAAAAATGATGTACCCCAATATGTTACCAATAAAACCCCTAATTTATCCCACACAAATCCAGCCCCCTCTCAGGTCCGTCATCTGTCACTGGGACTATAGGGGGTCCCACGTTACTGGTAGAACAAAGACTCTGGAAAAGCGACATGGCTCCTGCCCCCTCCACAAACTATTCTATCAAAATCTATGCTCCAAAAGCCAAATAGTGCTCCTTCTTTCTCAGCCCTGACGTGTGGCCTAACAGTAATTTCTGATGACATACTGTATGTGGCATCATCGCTTTCGGGAGAAATAGCATAACAAATTATGGGGTCCATTTTCTTCTATTATTCATTGCAAAAATGATAAATTTGGGGCTAAAACTACATTTTCGTGAAAAAAATTACAATTTTCAGTATGACGACCTAATGTTATCAAATTCTGTGTAGTAACTGTGGGCTCAAAATGTTCACTGTACACCTGGATAAAATCCTTGAGGGGTGTAGTTTCTAAAATGGGGTCACTTGGGGGGGTTTCCACTGTTTGGCATATCAGGGGCTCTCCAAACACGACATAACACATGCAGACCATTCCATCAAAGTCTGCATTCCAAACGTCACTCCTTCCTTTCCAAGCCCTGCCGTGCGCCCAAACAATAGTTTTCCCCTACATATAGAGTATTTCTGTACTCAAGAGCAATTGCACAACAAATTTTGGGGTCCATTTTCTCCTGTTACCCTTGTGAAATTAAAAAAATTGGGGCTAAAAGTACATTTTTGTGGAAAAAATTTGATTTCTTAATTTCACGGCTCTACGTTATAAACTTCTGTCAAGCACCTGGCGGTTCATGATGCTCACCACACATCTAGATAAGTTTCCTGAGGGGTCACTTGTCGGGGGTTTCCACTGTTTAGGCACATCAGGGGCTCCCCAAACACGAAATGGCGTTGACTAATTATTCAAGAAAATTTTACATTCAAAAAGTCAAATGGTGCTCCTTCCCTTCCGAACCCTGCCGTGCGCCCAACAGTGTTTTTTCCCCACATATGGGGTATTGGCTTACTCAGGAGGAATTGCACAATAAATGATATGGGGCAATTTCTCCTGTTACCATTATGAAAATGCAAAATTGGGGGCTGAAATATATTTTTGTGGGAAAAATGTGAAAATGTTGTTTTTACGACTTAATGTTATAAACTTCTGTGAAGCACCTATGAGTTCAAGGTGTTCACCACACATCTAGATAAGTTCCCTGAGGGGTCTAGTTTCCAAAATGGGGTCACTTGTGGGGTGTTTCTGACTCGCCCCCTGGGCCGCGTGGAGAACCCGGTATCGGGCCCTTTTGTGGGATGCTGTGGGTTGTAGTCACCGTGGCGGCGACCGGTCACGTGGCTCAGGGTGGTCAAACCAGTGGCAGTCTATTTATGGGGTTTTTATGGCTTAATGTCCGACTACGCCACCCGTGGATTGCGGTCAATGCGAACCGCCGCTGCAAGGCAGACCGCTGGGGCTGATGGTGTATGCAGCTGAGGTAGTGTGACTCCCCACGGGAAGAGTGCAGCCCCAGGGCAGTGTAGTAGATGGTGGGGGTGATGGTGCGGACGTCACAGCACTAGTAGTGCTGTATGCGGTGAGAAAGCACAGAGACAAGGTGTTGCAGTTCAAGTTCTTTACTCACGGTTCTCATCCAGGTCACTTGTGCGCAGGTAGGACCGCCTAAGCCGTAGCCGTGCTGCATCCACCAGGCAGGGGGCTCGATCAACCCCCAGGCAATTCCGGAGTGTGGCACAGGACTCCCTTCTATCCTTTCGTCAGCCGTGCCCCACCAGTGACACTACTTTTGTCCAGCTGCCTCGGGTCTTCTCTTGGGAGGCTGGGTGTCCACTTCCCTGACCCTATGTGGTGTGCCTTTCTAGTAGGTGTAGTGAGGGGTCGCACCAGTAAATGGTCACGACTTCCGGTCCTTGGCTGAGGATTAGTCGCCTCCACCAACTTGGGATCCGGTACCCTGTTCTGTTAACCCATCACCCACAATCTCCTGGGTCCTTAGGGTTCCTTCTGCCTTCGTGTCTCTGGGCCTCTCTTGGTGTTCTGTTCCTTCTTACTTTCCTTTCTGTTCCTTTCTGTTTCTGTTCTTTCTGCTGGCTCTGGCCTTCACTCCAGGCCTGCCTTGTGGAGCTGGGCCCAGACTGAGCAACAGCTCCGTGTCAGCCCTCTCTGGCTGAACTCCTCTTCTCTTCTCCTCCTAACTGAACTTCTCTTCTCTTCCAGTGCTGGCTGGGCCTCACAGGCTAGGCCCGCCTCCGGAGCAGAGCTCCACAGAGGCCCTGCTCTGTCACTTCCTCTCTCAGACTGAACACTGATCTAAGATGGTGCCCACCTTATTTACCTCCCTCTCTGTGTATTAGCCCATGTGACTTGCAACCAATGGGCTCCTACCTATGCCCAGAGACCGTCCCCTCCTGCTCCTACATCACTGGGTTTTCCACCCCCTCCCCACTCCAGCCAGGGACAGATGCTGTCGTGCCTGCATTACTGTCTAATGGGAGCACCGTTGAGCTGTCCCCGGAAATGGGGTGTGTGTGATGCATGCAGCTAAACGAGCCCTGGTCCACACACCATCCTTACCCAGGAGTGGGATATCACACCTCTGGTTGAGGTGCAATACCCCTGTAGCGACCGAACCCTCGGGGCGCTACATTTCAACTGTGTAGGCACATCAGGGGCTCTCCAAACGCAACATGGCGTCCGCTAATTATTCAAGCAAATTTTACATTCAAAGAGTCAAATGGCGCTCCTTCCCTTCCGAGCCCTGCCGTGCGCCCACACAGTGGTTTTCCCCCACATATGGGGTATCTACGTGCTCAGGAAATTGCACAACAAATTTTGTGGTCCATTTCATTTTGTTACCTTGTGAAAATAAAAAAATTGAGCCTGAAGTAAACATTTTGTGAAAAAAAGTTAAATGTTCATTTTTTCCTTCCACATTGCTTCAGTTCCTGTGAAGCACGTGAATAGTTAATAAACATCTTGAATGTGGTTTTGAGCACCTTGAGGGGTTCAGTTTTTAGAATGGTGTCAGTTTTGGGTATTTTCTGTCATATAGACCCCTCAAAGTCACTTCAAACGCAAGTGATATCGTAGAAATTTTACCACAATCATGAAGTACAATATGTCACGAAAAAACAATCTCAGAATCAGTGGGATCCGTTGAAGCGTTCCAGAGTAATTACCTCATAAAGTGACAGTGGTCAGAATTTTAAAATTTGGCCTGGTCATTAAGGACACAATTGGCTCCGTCTATAAGGGGTTAAATGTCATATAGGCATGGCAGAAGTTTTCATTGGTGGATTCTGGGTCCTAAGACCTTCACTTATCACTAAAGCGAAGGAGCAGATGCATTCAGGTTAGCACTGCTTGGCACAAAGGCGCTCTCAGCTAAGTTCATCTGCACCTTTGTTTTATTGATCAGTGGTCATAGCATCAAGATGCCTCTCGCATGTCTTTATCATTTCTAAAAGTGCAGTGTCTCTTTAAGCTCTGTTCAGACCTCAGTCTGTCATTGGCTTTGAAGAAAGCTCCGAGCTCACATGCTGGAAGTGTTCAGAAGACCAACAAAAATATCTTTTGGGCACATGTTGGTGGGTATGCTTCATCATGCCTCTGTTATTATATTGTATACTATCTAGATATACAGAAAACAATTTTAACTATGAGATTGAGCTGTTGAGGCAATGAGGTTCAGGTATGAACAGAGCCTTACACAAAATACATTTTTGAGGTTTCAGTTTTTATTTTTAAGTTAAACAGGACCTGTTTTCACCTCTGACATGTTTGATTTAGCAAACACTTAAAGAGGTTTTCCCACGAACAAGAGTTAATTTTAAAAATTGTCTGTGTCTGACCGTGTACGGAACATACCACATCTCCTGGGCAGGGGGGGACGCAATAGATAATACAGACATTACAGCAGGGAATTGCAGAGGATTCGTTTTGTGAGGTAAAATATTGTTTAAAAACAGGCAGTGAAATATTTTACCTCATAAAATGAATCCTCTGCGATCCCCTGCCGTAATGTCTGTATTATCTATTGCGTCCCCCCCTGCCCAGGAGCTGTGGTATGTTCTGAGCACGGTCAGACACAGACAATTTTTGAAATTATCTTTTGTTCGTGGGAAAACCCCTTTAAGTTTCCCAAGAAATAACAATTCAAGAGCATATTTTATTCTTTTGTTATTACTCTTTAATGAATAAATTAATAATTGATTATTACCATTTTCAAATGTCAGCTCACGTCATAGTCTCCCATCTCAATTATCCTTTAGTCCTCTCGCATTTGTTTTTTTTAGCCAATCTGGATATGTTTCGTGTTATGTTTTTGGGATGTTTTTGTGTGAGATGTGCTATATGATTGACAATCCTTCTTTACCTAATACAATAAAAGACCTGTAATTTAGGTGTCTCAATATGGCCTAAAGATCAGAGTGCTGTAAAGTTTAGGAATGCCATTTATCAAACATTGCATACATTTTAAAATATGATCAGATTATTTTTAATTCTACAGTGTGTAGAAAAGATTAGGTAAATTTTTCTGGAAAACCTCTCCGGAGGAAACATAACCTAAAATTCATGGTCAATTATCTTGAAACAGGAAAAAAAAATTGTCTCGCCCAGAGGGGATATGGGGGACTCGGTACCCGGGCCTTTACCTTCTTGGGAGGTCACGGCAGTCGGCTCCCGGGCCCGTACTCTGGGGTCACTCTTTAAAAGGGGCTTGTTACTTGAAGGGATGAATAACAGTTTTGTCTCGTGACGCCACCTGTGGTGTCCGGTAATGGGTACCGGCGCTGCTGCAGACCTCTGGAGCAGATTGTTAGGGCAGCTGGGTTGGTGCGGCTCTCCACAGGCAGAGCACAGCTCCAGGGCAGTGTAGGCGCAGATGGGGATGCTGGGCACCGTAGTGCAGGAGGAATAGCGTGGTAGAAATAACTGACAGAAGCAATGGGGTGCAGTCATCCGAGTTTACTCACAGTTAATCAGGTTCCTCAGGAAGCACTAGATAGCTGACAGTCTCCCACGTCGCGCTGCGTTTACCAGGCAGGGGTTCAGCACTCCCTCAAGTATCTCAAGAGCACTTAATGGGACCCCTCTCTGTATGTTCCTTTCTTAGCCGTCTTCCCGCGCTGGGTCTCTCTCTCCTGCCCTGCGCCCCGCCACACAAAGTCCCGATCGGGTACCTTGAGATCCCTCTGGGCAACTTGAAGTTCCCCGACCTGGCTTGGTGCCCTTTTCGGCCGCTTAGGTGAAAATGTGGCAACTGCACCTTGAAAGTGCAGAAGCCTCCAGTTTTCTAGCTGAGACGTAAAGTAACTCGGCTAGTCCAGGGACTGGTTCCCTTCTTGCGGCCTGATCCCTCTGACGCCTGGCAGATTCGGGTGTACGGATGCCGTCCTGCACTCATTGTACCACCCAGGATCCCTTCTGTTACTGGAGCCTTTCTCCTCCGCTCCCCTCTCACTCTTGGGCCTCTCTTACTAGGCCCCACTCTGGAGCAGAGCTCCTGAAGAGACTCTGCTCCTCAGACTGCTCCTCTCCTCTTCTCTCTCACTGAATCTGCCCCTATACATGATGGCTTTCCTTCTTATACTACTCCTGAGAGTGTTCCCCTGTTCTGCGTCCTCCACCCACACCCACAACTGGTTCCCCCTCACTTTGGCTCCCCCCACTCCAGCCAGGGGCGGGGCAGCAGAAGAAGTGCATAATGCCCTTCCAGCTGGCCTGGAGTAGTGTAGTGTTGAGTGCAGGTGTTGGGGTCCCAGGCAGTACTCCATCCTTACCTGAGAGAAGGAGATGTCACACCTCTGGGTGAGGTGCAGTACCTCTGTGGCGACTGAACCCTCAGGGGCACCACAAAATCATTCCTGAAAACCTCCAAATTATTGTCAAGCAATCTGACAAATATACCGTAACTTGTTAAAGCATTCTTTTCCAGACGTATGTGCACTTCTAAAGAGCTTTAGGGTATGTGCACATGATCCAGAGCCGCTGCGGTTTTCACACTTATGCATCGTCAAACCTGCAGCGGTCAGATGTCACAGCATAATGGATTGGATTTGTAATCCCATGTCCACTATGCGTCTCCGTGCACCTGTAACTGACATGCAGGGCGTCTTTCCAGACCGCAGCAGGTCAATTTCTCTTGTGGATCCGCATACGGGCTTTCCCCATAGACCTAACCTCTATGAGGAAAGTCCGCAGGTGAAAAAAAAAATGGCGCTGCTCATCAGCATATTGAGCGGAAGCCACCACCGGTGGCTACTCCGCAGTGTCTGGGTCATGGTCCATGTGCACATACCCTTAGTATGTTTTAAATCATTGCAACTCTGTGTGTTCCACAAATATCACAGCCAAGCAAATTATGCATTAAAAGGGTTATCCACTACTGGTCAACCCCAGCATACTGATTTCAGAGACTCAATTAAAATAAAAACAGTGGATACTCACTTTCTGCAAGAGCACAGTTCCAGTGTTGTTGGCAACCGTTTAAGGAGATGTAAGTGACTTGTGTCAAATGCAGACTGCAGACAATGAGCGACCACTCTTTGGCTGCAGCTCATCAATATTTTGTCAGAGTGGACTGCTGCTCTGATAAAATAGTAAAGGTTACAGCCGATGAGCAGCCATTCATCTACTCTAGCTAGCATGTGAGACAAGTCACTCTCAAGGAACAGCGGCGCCAACATCGCTGGAATGGCGCCACTTCAGTATTCAGTGTTTTTATTTTAATTGGGACTCTGAAATAATTAAAACATTGATAGTTTATTGCTAGGAAGTTACAGTATGATTTTCCCATGGTTCCACAGACATCCACAGGGGTTTAGCTCATGGGGGATCAAAATCTGAGAGGGACCCTAACCTAGGTAACCATTTTTACAATTATGGTCGTACACACTAATCATAAACGCTAAAGGGGAATCGATGACTACATAGTTGTGGATACCAGTTCTGCAGAACATATTAAGAGATTACAGTACAATTCTGATAGAGACTTACAGCTGATGTTCTTTCTGATGGAGTCATTCACTTTTCCCATCTTTTACATCTAGCCCAGACCAACATGACAACTTCTTCCAGCCACGTCTCATCTGACGAGTTGATAACAAAGACACATTTTACTTCTCACATTTCCATCTATTTTTAACATGCACAAACTTTTCATCCTACTGATACTCCAGTGCTTTAGCCAGCTGCTGCTATATTGTGTACCTGCTGTGTTGTTTGGTAACAGTAGTCCTCTTATTGCTACATATAATAATGCCCACCACTGTGCCCTGTACACAAAGAGTCCCCTTTGTGTCCTCTAAATGGTAAAACTTCCCCCTAGGGCCCTGAAATCATGTTTCTCTGCCATACCACAGGGATTAAATGTACCACCCTCTCTATAAATGGGTCCAGGGTGATCGTCCTTTCCGCCCTCCAGCAGCTATGATACTAAATTCAAATGATCAGAGTGGTCACAGTGATCAATCCAAGCTAATCTAAAATTGATTGCACATCCTATTGATAGAATATCAATGTCTGTCTTTATTCAACCGCTTTAAAGGGATTTTATCATCACAAACTGAACAAGCATTGAAACCATGATTTTGTGTTAAATGGATCTTTTTTTAAAAAAAGTTGGCAATATTTTCTTCCTATATCATAAGCTTTATTAAAGAAGCACTCCCATCAAAATTGTTGCCATCTTAATATACTGCAGTCATCATATTATATAGCACTGTATACTTACAATTGCTCATTTTGGCTTTCTACCCTGTTAATTCTTCTCTTTTCCATTAGGTCTATGACATCACGTGATTAAAAACTAACTAGCTGAATCCTTCTAAGCTCTACATAGAAGCAGGAAGTCTATTTCTCCTGCATGAGTCATCAGCTGGGTTAGAAGTTAAAGAGAGGGATGACTCATGCAAGGAAAAGAGACTTCCTGTTTCTACATCCAGCAGAGAAAATAGAATAATGAGCTGGGTAGAAAGGCAAAATGAGGAATTGTAAGTACACAGTGCTATATGATATGATGATTGCAAAATATTAAGAGGATAAAGCCTGTGATAGGAGTGCTTCGGCAATAAAAGTCTTGCAATTTTCACATTGGTCACTGGGGCTTTTTTTAGACTCTAAATTCCTGTTGTTTCAGGAAATCTACGTGTACATTAGCAGCAATTAACTGACTATGACTCTATCTTTTGTATTGAAACAGCTAATGAGCTTGTGCAAAGGTCAGTGTGAGGAAAAGGGAGCAGAGTCAGCTCTGATATGGCATGCTGTGAATGGTGGTTCTTGTGTTATCAACTGTTTATAAAGGTGTAACCTGTCATTGTAATGATTGGTGATGAGTGAGCACTAAAATGCTCGGGTACTCGTTGCTCTGGTCGAGCAAAATGGAATACTCGGGTGCTCAACCCGAGCAACGAGCCCAATGTAAGTCTATGGGAAACGCGAGTATTTTTCAGGCGGCTCCCCCCGGCGGTCTGCAGAGGGCATAAAAATTGCCCAAATCGACGGGAACGGTGCTCAAATGACATGGAAACAGCATGGGGAAGACCCCTGGAAGCATTTCTGACTCCCAGGTCACTGCTGTCAACAACGTTGTCAGAGTATTACGCCACTTTTACGGACTCACAATAAAACATACAAAACCGAAACCAAAATGGATTTTCCTGGGAAATATGTTAAGGAACATGCTTTCCAGGGTAATGACTTGTATATAAGGCAAAATAAATAACCAAAAAACAAAAATACTCCTCCACACCTTGGGCTATGTTCACACGTAGCATTTTTGATGCGTTTTTGCACTTTTGCATTGCTTTCAACCAAGACAAATGCATTCACTGGGAAATGTCATTTTAACATTTTACAACCTTATCTCGCCATGTGGTGTGTGACACATCATCAGAAACATGCATAAAGTGCTGAAAAGACATGGGAACAGCATAGGGAAGACCTCTGGAAGCATCTCTGACTCCCAGGTCAATGCCTCCCGCCATGCACCTGTCATTGCAGACTTGCAACATTCACTCTCCACGTCCTTGTCCCAGTGCAGCGTTCAGTTGTCCCTACCCCATTGCTTGGAATGCAAGCGCAAGTATGCAGCCAGCCACCCACTCACCCACCCACAGGCTGTAATACTAAACTGCCAGATTTCTGGGCAGCTGCTTGCACTAGAAATGTAACCTTTTAGGCTCGTGGAGGCGGAAGTTTTCCTAACCTCATGCCGGCGGCGGCCGGGTGTCCATACTCGGTCCCCAGCCGCCACTATTTATACCGGAATCGTCTCCGCCTCCCACAACATTACCCGTGCCCTCCCCAGTGCACTTACTGGGAAGGACCGCCTAACCACAAACACGTGGACAGGTGAATGTGGCCAGGGATGGTACGGAGCCAGTCCACAGCTTTTTTTGCTGAGCTGTATATAGCTTGGGGAAAGGACTGGCATAGAGGGAAACCGTATCTACTCTGGGTGTCATTTCTCACAGGAAGTCCTCTAATGCAGCTTGTTGCAGAAGCAATGGCATCCCATCCAACATCATTCACATTTGTTCGTGGTTCTTTGACACAAAAACATCTTTCTTTGCGCATTTAATTTCATGACTACAGAGTTGGCAATGGCCTGATCTGCAATGTGGTTTGAGAAATAACATGCATAAGCACATCCGATCCACATTAAAAAAGCAGCCATAGAGAGTCTGGGAACCTTCCCCCACACTTTTCTTAGCCAGGGCTGCTTCTCGGCAGGGATGGATGGACCCACCAGAAAACAGGAGACTCCTCCAGTGGACCCTGGCTTCTCCTTCAGGAGAGTTCATAGTGCCGAGGTGAGGTCATGATGATGAAAGAGACCACCATCTGCTTAGTCTTTTGTTACTTGGAA
The DNA here is from genome assembly GCF_046119375.1 of Phyllobates terribilis. Classification (NCBI taxonomy): domain Eukaryota; kingdom Metazoa; phylum Chordata; class Amphibia; order Anura; family Dendrobatidae; genus Phyllobates; species Phyllobates terribilis. The sequence goes on from NW_027362762.1 coordinate 644,111,246, forward strand.
TGCAAGCGCAAGTATGCAGCCAGCCACCCACCCACAGGCCGCAATACTAAACTGCCAGATTTCTGGGCAGCTGCTTGCACTTGAAATGTGGCCTTTTAGGCTCATGGAAGCGGAAACTTTTCACAAACTCATGCCTCATGCCTCGTGTCCATACTCGGTCCCCAGCCGTCGCTATTTCTCTCGGTGTTGTCTCTGCCTTCTACAAGCGCGGGTCCCTGAACATTACTGCTGGTACTTTTCTGTGGGAATTTGCTTGCCTCCTACCAGCCTGGAATATTTCCAGTAAACTATGGTACGACGCCATGGTATTAACACTGCCCCCAGTACCAGTAGCAAAGCCATCCCCAATTTCCTTCTTAGGAATTTTATTTGGTAGACTGAGTGGCTGCCCAAATACATTAGCTTCTCACAAAGGAGCTGAAGATAGAGTGGCAGTAGGTGCAAGTTTCTCCAGCCTGTTAGATATTAGAGGGTGAACGGCAGCACATTGGATCAGTGGTTAGCACTGAAGCCTTGCAGCGCTGGGATCCTGGGTTCAAATCCCAGCAAGGACAACATCTGCAAGGACTTTGCATGTTCTCCCCGTGTTTGCGTGTGTTTCCATCTCAGTAAAAAAGCAGCCATAGAGTGTCTGGGAACCTTCCCACACACTTTTCTTAGCCAGGACTGCTTCTCGGCAGTGTTGGACGGTCCCCCCAGAGAATCCTCTGGTGTGCCCTGGCTTCTACCTCAGGAGAGTTCATGATAGCGCTAACTTTGCAGCTGCTAAGGGGCTCTTGAGCGGGGGAGAAAGGTGAGCCCTCAGAATCAAATCCTCTGGTGGGCACAATGTTTTTCAATCAGAAACAGATTCTCAGTGGGAGTTGTATTTCACCACAGCCATATTCTTTAGCTCGGTGAAAGGACTGGCTTAGAGGGAAACTGTATCTACTCCTGCTGTCATTTCTCCGTCACCAAGTTCCGCCCATTGTCACACATGACCATGCCTGGCTGTATGTTCAGCGGTGAGAGCCACAGATCAGCCTGCTGTGTTATAGCTTTCAACAACTCTGCAGCACTGGGCGGTTTGTCATCTAAACATTAAGCATGTTATCTTAAGCACAGCATGTTGCCGCTTGGCCAAGTTAGTGCTGCAGTGCTTTCAGTTTGTGACTGATGTGGTCATTTCGGAGATGGAGGAGGAGGTGCAGGAACTGAACAATGTGATTACATTGAGGTTACATTGGCGACTCTGTTTTTTATACTAAAGAAAGATCATACTGTCTTTTTACGTTATTTTTTAAGACAAATGCATTCACCGGGAAATGTCATTTTAACATTTTACAACCTTAATGGCAATGTGGTCTATGACACATGATCCGACAGATCTTGTTTCATTTATGATGGAGGGACTCTGAAGGTCACAAAGCCTATTTTTATAGGGCCATCAGGCGGCCCTTACTATTCTTAAAAGGCCAGCATTCGGTCCCAGCTATTGTTAGAGAGCCATCAGCCGGCTATGCTTTGTTGTTCCCATTATTAACGAGTGGGCCTCCAATACTGTTATTGCGTATGCAGTGACTGCAAGGGCTGCCAAAAATTTGGACGCAACCCAATACCCCTTTGAAGAGACATAGAGGAGGGTCTCAGTAAAAAAATGTTCCCATTATAAAGGAGAGGGTCTCCTATAGTGGTAATGCCCATTCTGTGACTGCAAAGGCTGCCAAAATTTGGGAAAAAAACCCACTAAGAATTTAAAGACACATAGAGCAGGGCTACAGTAATGACAAATTTGTATTAGAAAGGAGAGAGTCTGCTATACAGTTATAGAGCATGCAGTGAGTAAAACGGCCGACCAAATTTAGGAAAAACCCCACTAAGAATTTAAAGACACATAGAGCAGGGCCACAGTAACAAGTACGACATGTTCCCATTAGAAAGGAGAGTGTCTGCTATATAGTTATAGGGTATGCAGTGAGTCCAACGGCTGACCAATTTTAGGAAAAACCCCACTAAGAATTTAAAGACATATAGATCACGGCCACAGTAACGAGTACGATACGTTCCTATTAGAAAGGAGAAGGTCTGCTATACAGTTATAGGGTATGCAGTGAGTCCAACGGCTGACCAATTTTAGGAAAAACCCTACTACGAATTTAAAGACACATAGAGCAGGGCCACAGTAACCACAAATTCCCATTAGAAAGGAGAGAGTCTGCTATACAGTTATAGGGTATGCAGTGAGTCCAACGGCTGACCAATTTTAGGAAAAACCCCACTAAGAATTTAAAGACACATAGAGCAGAGCCACAGTAACGACAAATTCCCATTAAAAAGGTGAGGGGCTCCCTTAGTGTTGGCCTATGTAGTGAATGCAAGGGCTGCCAAAAATTAGGAGGCACTCCAATGCCCCTTGGAAGAGACTTAGAGGGCCTCATAAAAAAAATTGTTCCCATTAGAAAGGAGCGGGTCTCTTATACTTGTAATGCCCATGCACTAAGTGTATGGGCTTACAAACATTTACCCCTGGAGGGTATACATGAACATACTGTATAATTTTTTTTTTACGGGCATCATAAACACCCTTTAAAAAAATGATGTGGGTGTTGCATCACGGACTATGGTCACCCTGGTGATATGGTGGTGGAGGATGAGGATGAGGAGTAGGAGGAGGACAAGAGCAAATAGCCAAAATCAGGAAGCGTATACCCATGTGTGGGTGTGAAAAGGTGCATGGGAATACACCTCCCAAAAAAAGACACTGGATTTGAGTTTATGCTGCTATCATTCGGTGGTGTTGAGAAGTCTGGCCCAATCCAGCCCTTGTTCATTTTTATAAGAGTCAGCCTGTCAGCATTTTCAGTTGACAGGCAGATGCGCTTATCAGTTATAATTCCACCTGCGGCACTAAAAACCCACTCTGATAAAACGCTAGCGGCAGGGCAGCCCAGGACCTCCAAGGCGTAGAGAGACAGTTCATTCCACATATCCAGCTTAGATACCCAATAATTAAAAGGCACAGAGGAATCACGGAGGACGTTGGTACAGTCGGCAAGGTACTCTCTCAGCATCTTCCCAAACTTTGCACTCCTTGTGAGAATACCCCGCACCTCAGGGCCTGTGCGATGGGAGGGTCTGAGAAAACTGTCCCAGAACTTTAACAGTGTTCCCCTGCCTCTGCTGGATTGCATTTGTGTCTCTCTCACCTGTACTCCTTGGTTGTCCAACAAACTGTGACCTCTGCCGCCAGCGTTTACAGATAGGAATTTTTTTACTAGTTCCGCAACAAGGGCCTTCTGGTACTGCCCCATTTTTGTAGACCTGTCCGCCTCAGGAATAAGAGATATAAAGTACTCCTTGTAGCGTGGGTCTAGAAGTGTCACCAACAAGTAATGACTGTCACCCAAAATTTTGAGAACGCGAGGGTCATGGGAAAGGCAGCTTAACATAAACTCAGTCATGCGTGCCAGACTGCTAACAGGCAAGACTTCCATGTCCTCACCAAGAGGATGACTGACCATACTCTCCTCCTCCTCTCTGTCCTCTGGCCATCCACGCTGAACAGATGGTATGACAGTTGTGCAGGTAGTACCGTCTATAGCACATGAAACTAGCTCCTGTTCTTCCTCCTCCTCTTCCTCATTGTCATCCAATCCATGTTGGGATGAGATGAGCGTGGGCTGTGTGTAATCACCCTGTATGGTTCCTTGTTCCATCTCATCGTGCTCTGCCTGCAATGCATCCTCTTTGATTGTGAGCAGAGAGCGTCTCAGAAGACAGAGAAACTGGATGGTGACGCTAATTATGGCATCATCACCGCTCACCATCTTGGTGGAGTCCTTAAAGTTTTGGAGGATGGTACATATGTCTGACATCCATGTCTACTCCTGAGTAGTGATGAGCGAGTATGTTCTGTTAACCCTTTCGGCGAGTATGATCGGGCCGAGTACCGAGTAGTTACAGCTGCTCGGTGTTATGTTTGAATCACTCCCGTGTGCATGATTTGCGACTGTTTGACAGCTTTAATACATGTAAGGAATGTCTATTTCTTACACATTCCTCACATATATTAAAGTTGTCAAACAGTCGCAAATCATGCACACGGAAGTGTTTCAAACATAACACCGAGCAGCTGTAACTACTCGGTGCTCGGCCCGAGCATACTCGCCGAAAGGGTTAACAGAACATACTCGCTCATCACTACTCCTGAGGTCTTATGTGTGGAGTCTGAACTTAATACTGACGGCCTTGTTGATGCTGGTACTCAACAACTGCCTTCTTCTGCTCACAAATCCTTCCCAACATCTGCAGTGTAGAGTTCCAATGCGTGGGGACATCACATACCAGTCTGTGAGCCAGAAGCTGCAAACGCTGCTGAAACACGGCAAGGGCGGCGGGAGCTGCAGGTAACTTTCTAAAATGGTCACACAGGCGGGGTACTTTACCAAGCAGATCCGGCAGCTCCAGGTAGGATTTGAGAGACCACTGAACCATGAGGTTAAACACATGGGCCAGGCATGGTACGTGTGTGAGCTCGCCTTGCCTCAGAGCCACCACCAGGTTCCGGCCATTGTCACACACAACCATTCCTGGCTGTAGGTTCATCAGTGTGAGCCACAGATCTGCCTGCTCTTTCAGAGCTGTCCACAACTCTTCAGCATTGTGCAGTTTGTCACCTAAGCATATTAGCTTCAGCACAGCCTGTTGCCACTTGGCCGAGGCAGTGCTGCAGTGCTTCCTGCTTGTGACTGATGTGGTCATTTCAGAGATGGAGGCTGAAGAGGAGGAGGAGGCTGAGGAGGATGAGGTGCAGGAGCTGTAGACTGTGGGGGCAACCCTGATTGACCTAGGGCCCACAATCCTTGGCGTCGGGAGGACGTGTTCCGTCCCAAGGTACGACTGGGTCCCGGCTTCCACTATGCTAACCCAGTATGCCGTCAGTAAGATGTACTGTCCCTGCCCACAAACACTTGTCCACGTGTCCGTGGTTAGGTGGACTTTCCCCGGTAACTGCGATGTTTAGGGCACGGCTAATGTTTTGGGACACATGCTTGTGTAATGCGAGGATGGTATACCGGGAGAAATAGTGGCGGCTGGGGACCGAGTACCGAGGGACAGCCACCACCATCAGGTTGCGGAATGCTTCTGTCTCCACGAGCCTAAACGGCAACAATTCGAGCGCCAGCAGTCGTTAAATGTGGGAATTTAGTACTGTGGCCTGTGGGGCGTTGACTGCGCATTTGCGCTTGCGCTCCAAGGACTGGGGTATGGACAACTGAACGCTGCGCTGGGAAAAGGGACATCTTCGCATGCACCATGGACAGGGGATTGGCTTGCATGTGTGGCACCCCAGAGGTCTGGTTTCCACAGTAACAGCAATGTTATGTCTGAGAGCAGGTGGGAGGTCTCTTGGTCAGGAATCCTATGCATGCCACACCTCCTGCCCAGTCCTGGGAGGGGAAGGACTTCCCCTATATAAACCTAGGGCTGAGGCAGGGTTAGTGAGTAGAGAAGAAGTAGAGACAGAGAAGAGAAGCAGATATAGGAAAAGAACATCAGGAGCTCTGTGGGCGCAGTGCTACAAGGAGTCAGGGGCTGGCAGCTGCAGAGCTCGCCCTGACTGAGAAGCTATCACCGGACCCGGAGTCCGAGGCTGTGGGGACTAACTCCTATCCAGCAGCAGAAACCGACCGGCAGGGGATTTCAGGTCCTCTGGCCAAGAAACCCGAAGGCACGGTCACACGCGTGGGACCAGCACCGCCGTCGTGGAGCGGAAGCTACTAGAAGGCCCCGAGTCACCGGCCATACGGGTGAGCACCACACGGTACACTCAGGGACGTGGGCTACTTATACCCGCCTCTAGCAAGGTAGCCAGAAGAGTACAGTTAGTTTGGGAGGCCTACAACTCCGCCTGGCCAGGGGAGATCCCATCTGCTCAAGGACTGACCAGGCCCCAATCGCTAGCAGTACTCCGGGAGGGTCTATCTTTGTCACCAGTAAAGACCCTGAACTACACCGTACCGTCTCCGAGTGGTTCCTGCTACCCCCATCATCCATGTCGGCTGCCCTGAGGCCATACCCCTCCCGTTGGGGGTGATACTGTCACGCTGCACAATCCTACCACCGGCCTCAGCGGTCTGCCCTGCAGCGGCAGCTCCTTCGCTACATTCAACGGGTGGCGTAGTCGTACAACATCTACCGCTAATACAGCGCCACTTAGTCTTACTCCCTGGGCACGGACCGGGTCACCGCCACGAGACTACAACCCTCAACAGATCCGGCTCCGGGTAAGCTCCCGCGTGCGCAACGCTGCGCGACACAGGCCCAGGGGTGCGTCAACTTTTGGCGTAGTCGGCAGGATCTCGTGCCCGCAACCACCGGGTACTGCGTGCCTGAAAAAGACTGTTCAAACTTACCTGTGGTGAAGATTCCCGCCATCCGGCGCCATCTTCCGCTTCCTTCCCGCCATCGGTGGAGTTTTCCCGCCATTCGGCGCCATCTTCGGCCTTCTTCCCGCCAGCCGTGGAGTTTTCCCGCCATTGGACGCCATCTTGAGGACGCCGCGCGGGAAGAAGAGGGGCGTGGACTCCGAAAGTGCGCGAGAACTGAAGCCCCGCCTCACGTCCGGACGTTGCGTAAGGTCCTGGAAGGAGCCCAGCAGACGCCGACGTCACAGGAGCGCGACGGAAGGTCCTCAACCCTGACGATCCACTGCGGAGCCGCGGCCTACGGAAGAGGATCATCGCAAGGTAGGCCACGGTCCACTAGGGGGGAGAAGGATGTCGGATACGGAGGAGAGCTTCACCGCTTCAACCCCCGCCAGCGCCACCGCTGTTGCGGTCATGCCTTTCACCATGCCCTATATCCCGGGGGCAGCCTGGCTACCCCAGTACTCAGGGGAGTCACATACCCTGCATGACTTTAGAGAAAAGCTGGATAGCCTCTTCCAGGTGTATCCCCTCACAGAGGAGCAAAAAGTGAGCATCCTGGTGGCCCAATTAACCGGGGCAGCCCAAAGGGAGGTAAAGTCCTGGCCACCTGGGAGGAGGACTGTCGCAGAGATACTAACCCGGCTGAGGGACACCTTTGATACCCGCACCTCAGCCGAGATCAAGCTTAGATTCTACGGGTGCAAACAGCGGGCACATGAGAGTATAAGGGACTATGCCCTGAACCTACAAGAGGCCCTGAGAGCCATTAAGCAGACCGACCCTGACGGCGTGGGAGACGAGGACAGGCTGTTGACTGAACAATTTATAGAGGGTTTATGTTGCAATGCCCACCGAACCCAGTTGCGGGCAATGGCCTTACAGGACCCTCATCTGGGATTTGCACAGTTCAAGGACAGAGCCATCTGGGTGCTCCGAGAACCAGCACCAGGTGGCGTTGTGACCCACAGACGCCCCACTACCACTTACCACCAGGAGGCGGCGCCCTTGTCGGCAGGGCCTGTGGGAGCTGATGCGCAGGCTTTGAACAATGACCCGGCTCCAGACCTGCACCATCAGGTCCAAGAGCTAGCTAAAAGCGTTGCTGCGCTAACCCGAACTGTGCAGTCTTTACAGGTTTCCACTCCAGGGAAGATCCAGCTGGCATCCGGACCGGAGGGCATCCCGTGGCGTCGACCAAGGAGGACCCCACCGGCCAGAGGAAGACCCAGCGACCGATACAACGAGGACGGACAACCCATCTGCCGCCGCTGCAATCAACCCGGACATATGGCAAGGTACTGTCCTTTAAACTGGCACAACCTGGGGTAGAGGGCCAACCCCCAGGAAAAAGATCATCAGGCCCATCGAACTGGCGTGACAGATATGTGGGAGGACGTCCAGTCTTGCCTGTGGTACTGGATGGCATCCCTATGAGTGCCCTATTGGACACCGGGTCACAGGTCACCACTATCCCGTACGTGCTCTTCAAGCAGTACTGGAATGACTCGGATATCACCCGCTACCCTGACGACGACTTGAGTATCATCGCCAGCAATGGTCAGCCCGTGCCACAGATTGGATTTAAAGAGGTGACCATTAAAATCGGTAGAGTCGAACTGGCAGCACAGGGACTGATCATTGTAGACATTGACAAACACGAGAGTCACCCAAAGATAACTCTAGGAACTAATGTAATTGAAAATTGTCTTGCAGAGGTGATTTTCCTTTTACAACAGGTTGCCAAGAACGCCAGCTCCGGCCAGCAGCGAGTGCTCCAGAAAGAGATCCGGGCACTGATGCGACGGCAACAGATAGAACTCTCCGGTGGTGAGATTGGTAGCGTAAGAATGTGTGACCCTTTCCCTATTGCCATGCCCCCAAAAAGTGAAATGATGATTTGGTGCCGGGCAGCTATTGGTCTGAGAGGTAGAGATTACCAGGCAATGGTAGAACCAGTTTACTCAGACAGTAGGCCCACCATTTTGACAGCACGGGGGGTGGTCAATGTACGCCATGGGAGGGTGCCCGTTCGCATAATAAATATCGGGAAGAGGGAAGTGTACCTGCCCCGGTATGCCACGCTAGCCAAATTGTATACCATCAATCAAAATTCCATACAGTCCGTAGAACCCTTGCCTCCATCTTCCCCGGAGGAAGGTAACGGCTCTAAGGAAACAATGGAGGACTGGTGTCAGCAACTACATTTGGGTACTGACTCCACTCCCTCACACCAGAAACAGGGAGTCTATCGGGTGGTTCAAGAGTACGAGAGAGTGTTTAGTAAACACCCGTTAGACTTCGGGCGAGTCAAAGGGGTAGAACACCACATCCCCACGGGAGACCATCTTCCCATAAAAGAGAGGTATCGACCCGTACCCCCTGCACACTACCAACACGCCAAGGGGATGCTTAGGGACATGAAGGAGGCTGGGGTGATCAGGGATAGCTGTAGCCCCTGGGCAGCTCCACTAGTCTTAGTCAAAAAGAAAGACAACACCATGAGGATGTGTGTAGATTACCGGAAAATTAACCGTATCACACACAAGGATGCGTACCCCTTACCAAGGATAGAGGAGTCTTTGGCTGCTTTAAGATCTGCTAACTTCTTCTCTACCTTGGATCTCACTAGCGGGTACTGGCAGGTTCCTGTAGCAGAGGCGGACCGGGAGAAGACCGCATTCACCACCCCGATGGGACTTAGCGAGTTTACCTGCATGCCGTTCGGACTCTGCAACGCACCGGGAACCTTCCAACGATTAATGGAGTGCTGTCTGGGCCACAGAAACTTCGAGACGGTCCTGTTGTACCTGGACGATGTCATCGTATATTCCAAGACTTATGAGGACCACCTGAAACACCTGGCGGAAGTGTTCGAAGCTCTGGCAAGCTACGGCTTAAAGGTAAAACCCTCCAAGTGTCACCTCTTGAAACCAAAGGTGCAGTACCTGGGACACGTGGTGAGCGCTGACGGAGTGGCTCCCGACCCTGATAAGATCACCGCAATTAAGGAATGGCCAAGTCCCTCCAGTGTAAAGGAAGTGCGGCAGTTCCTCGGGTTGGTAGGCTATTACCGCAGATTCATCCCCGGTTTCACCAAAAAGGCAGCTCCTATGCAGGACCTCCTGATAAGCCAGTCCCGGAAGGCCAAGAACCAGAAGCCGCCCTTCAAATGGGAGAAGTTAGAAGAAGAGTCCTTCCGCCAGCTGAAGATGGCCCTCACGGGGGATGAAATCCTGGCGTACCCTGATTACAGCCAGCCCTTTATCCTCTACACCGACGCAAGTAACATCGGGTTAGGAGCCGTACTGTCCCAGATCCAGCAGGGGAAAGAACGAGTAATCGCTTACGCTAGCCGAAAACTGCGACCCACCGAAAGAAACCCTGAGAATTACAGCTCATTTAAGCTAGAGTTCCTGGCAGTGGTGTGGGCAGTCACCGAACGCTTTAAGCACTACCTCGCTTCTTCCCGGTTCACCGTGTACACGGATAACAACCCGTTGACACACCTGGACACGGCAAGACTCGGTGGCCTAGAGCAGAGATGGATGGCCCGTCTGTCCAACTACGAGTTCACAATCAAATACCGGGCAGGACGCTCCAATACCAACGCGGACGCCCTGTCCAGGATGCCAAACCTACCGGACGTAGGAGAAGATCCAGAGGGACTGGAAGAAGTCGAACTCCCCGCGTTCCACCGTCATGGGACTATCCAGTATTCCCATCGGGTAAGGAGTAAGCAAGCCGCTACGTTTAACCCCTTGCCTCACTACAACTGGGAGGAAGCGCAAGACAGTGACCCTGCCGTCCGGCTGGTAAAGGAGATGCTGACTCGGCCAGAGGCTCGCCTTGACCCAGACGCTCCGGAGGAAGCCAAGCAACTGTGGGCTGAGAAGAGTCGACTGTTCCTTTACAAGGGGAAGTTGTGCCGCAGAATGGTTAACTCCCGGACGCATGAACTAATCTGGCAAGTAGTGGTGCTACGGAGAGACGCAGCCATGGTGATGGAGGCATACCACGACGGGGCTGGACACTTCGGATGGAAGAAGCTGGAGTTCCTGCTGCGTGGGCGGTTCCACTGGGTAGGCATGAGGGGAACCATCGAGAGGTGGTGCAGAGACTGTGGCCCGTGCAACCTAAGAAGGAAGGACCGTGCCAGCCAGAAGACTCCCCTGCAGTCCATCGTCACCCGGCAGCCGTTGGAACTGGTAGCCTTGGATCATGTAAAACTGACCCCAAGCAGAAGTGGCTACGTCTACGCGTTAACCATTGTGGATCATTACTCCCGGTTCTTGGTTGTCGTCCCCGTTAAGGACTTAACGGCTCAAACAGCAGCTAGAGCCTTCCAGCAGCACTTCTGCCATCCACACGGGTACCCGGACCAAGTGCTGACGGACCAGGGACCTGCCTTTGAAGCGGAGGTCTTCCAGGAATTCTGCAATCTGTATGGCTGCCGGAAGATAAGGACGACACCCTATCATCCGCAAACTAATGGACTTTGTGAGAAAATGAACCAGGTGGTAATGGATCTCCTGAAAACGTTGCCCCTGGAAGAACGCAGTCTGTGGCCTGAGAAGCTGCCCGATCTAGTGGACCTATACAACCACATCCCGGTAGGTTCCACCAACTGTACCCCGGCTTACCTAATGAGGGCGAGACCTGGTAAGTTACCTGTTGACCTGGAAATGGGAGTCCTGACACCCGAGGACACTTCACCAGAAGCAGACTGGGACACAGAGAGGCAGCAGCAGTACCAGAAAGTACAGGAGAGCGTGGAGCGAAGTCTCTGTCAGGCTAGGGAAAGACAAGAGAAAACTTACAACCAGTATGCTCCCGCTGTTCCCCTGGTACCCGGAGAGCAGGTCTTGAAGAGGAAAAGACGGCTCCACAAGTTGGACGGCCAGTGGGAGAAGGGCCCGTACACCGTACTGCCCTCAAGCCACGAGAACCCGAAAGTCTGTACCATCAGTAAAGACGGAGGGGAGACCATAGCCATTGTATCCCGGGATCACCTGAAGAAGTGTCCTGAACAGCTACGGAACCCTGAAGAGGAACAAGAAGACCATCGACCCGTAGAGGAAAGGGAAGATATGGTTAGTACTGTGCTCGGAGACTTCCCTCGGTCCTGGACTCAAGTCAATGGTGCAGTTGTGGTACCCGTCCTCACGTTCCTCCAACCAGCATCCCAAGTGCCTACGGAGCAACAGGTAGAGCTGGAAGAGCAGCCGGTCCAGGAGGCAGAAGACTCCACACAAGCAGAACAGGAGGATCAACCCTCTGCTTATAGTGAGCCTGCCGTACCCCTAGTGAGCCAAAGAGCCGGTAGACAGCTGCCCAGTTTACCCTTGACAGCTCCTACACCCTGTAGTTCAGGGCTAGACAGTCAGCTCCGTAGGTCCACTAGGGCCACTAGAGGCCAGTTACCCGCACGTTGGAGGATTTGAAGTGTATAAATTGTTTTATTTGTGGTTACCTGTTTTTCTTGTTGCTTGTGTATAATTATGTGTTTCTAGTTATTTATAGGAGTCCTTGGTGGATTTACCGGGAATCCTTGTACATGGTTGGAGCGTAACCTAGGAATGGACTAAAGACTGTTAAGGACTCGGGGCAGGACAGACCCCTACCTGGTTACGTCTCCCTGTTTTGGTGAAATGGACACCTTGCTTTTCTTCAAAAACTGCACCCGGTTGCGGACACGCCGTGACCATCTTTATATGTTTTTCTTATTGTACTATTATTGTTTATACCTTGTTATGTTTAAAAATATGTTTAGTCCCGGAGTACTAAATTTCACTAGGGGGGAATGTGGCACCCCAGGGGTCTGGTTTCCACAGTAACAGCAATGTTATGTCTGAGAGCAGGTGGGAGGTCTCTTGGTCAGGAATCCTATGCATGCCACACCTCCTGCCCAGTCCTGGGAGGGGAAGGACTTCCCCTATATAAACCTAGGGCTGAGGCAGGGTTAGTGAGTAGAGAAGAAGTAGAGACAGAGAAGAGAAGCAGATATAGGAAAAGAACATCAGGAGCTCTGTGGGCGCAGTGCTACAAGGAGTCAGGGGCTGGCAGCTGCAGAGCTCGCCCTGACTGAGAAGCTATCACCGGACCCGGAGTCCGAGGCTGTGGGGACTAACTCCTATCCAGCAGCAGAAACCGACCGGCAGGGGATTTCAGGTCCTCTGGCCAAGAAACCCGAAGGCACGGTCACACGCGTGGGACCAGCACCGCCGTCGTGGAGCGGAAGCTACTAGAAGGCCCCGAGTCACCGGCCATACGGGTGAGCACCACACGGTACACTCAGGGACGTGGGCTACTTATACCCGCCTCTAGCAAGGTAGCCAGAAGAGTACAGTTAGTTTGGGAGGCCTACAACTCCGCCTGGCCAGGGGAGATCCCATCTGCTCAAGGACTGACCAGGCCCCAATCGCTAGCAGTACTCCGGGAGGGTCTATCTTTGTCACCAGTAAAGACCCTGAACTACACCGTACCATCTCCGAGTGGTTCCTGCTACCCCCATCATCCACGTCGGCTGCCCTGAGGCCATACCCCTCCCGTTGGGGGTGATACTGTCACGCTGCACAATCCTACCACCGGCCCCAGCGGTCTGCCCTGCAGCGGCAGCTCCTTCGTTGCATTCAACGGGTGGCGTAGTCGTACAACATCTACCGCTAATACAGCGCCACTTAGTCTGACTCCCTATGCACGGACCGGGTCACCGCCACGAGACTACAACCCTCAACAGATCCGGCTCCGGGTAAGCTCCCGCGTGCGCAACGCTGCGCGACACAGGCCCAGGGGTGCGTCACATGCACAACAGAGGAAGAAGCAATGATGCCACCCGCAGACACTGCTCCTGGACCCTGGAGTTCGGCACACAAAGTTGGGTGCTTTGCTGCCATGTGCCTGATCATTCTGGTGGTGGTCAGGCTGGTCTTTTTGCCACCCCTGCTGATGCTGGCCTGGCAGGTGGTGCAAATGGCCTTTTGGTGTTATCAGCAGAGACTTTAAACAACCAGACTAGGGAAGACCTAACAGTTGTACTAGCAACTTCCTTTGTGTCGGTGTTATGGGGAACTGTTGCCTGCCTTCTTTCTGTGGCCACCACACTGCTTCTTCCTGCCTGTTGGGGTGCTCTGCCTCCTTCCCTCTGTGTGCTGCTCTCCTTGCTCTGCATGTCCTCCTGCAGGTTAGGTCAGTTACTATATCATCCACCACCTCATCTTCCACTTCCGCAATCTGGTCCTCCTCCTGACTTTCTGGCAATTGTGTCTCATCATCGTCCACCTCTTGTGACACTTTCCCACCGTCGCCTTCGTGTGACTGTGTCTGCTCAAATATTTGTAAAGAGAGGAGAGAACAAGGCGCAATGGGTGACTCAGTATTGCAATTGTTAGAGGGGTGTGGGGATGGCTACTAACCTTATGGAGTTGTGCACCTCTGCACAACCCCAGTGTAAAGCTCCACAAGCTCCGCTCTGTTGGTGGCTGTCATCTATTTCCAGCGGCGTTCACAGATCCTGATCTCTCGGTGGTGGATCACTTGGTCAGGTTAGTAGCATGTAACGCCGAGATAGACGCCCAGCTTCACCAACACCCCCGGCAGCGTTCCGGAGGGGTTAGGGCAGCGCAGCTTGGAAAACCAGGGTAGTAATTCTAATTAAATTGCTCCCACAGGTGAAAGAACAATAGATTAAAGGCAGCTCTACCGCACCCCAACAGGGGGAAAAGGACAATTAGTGAATATGAATAGCGGTACCAGAGCGCCAATAACAGGGCAAAAATATTAAAAGGACTAATTTATTAATGCACACAACGTGTTTCGGTGGACACAGCCACCTTCATCAGGTGTCACACCTGATGAAGGTGGCTGTGTCCACCGAAACGCGTTGTGTGCATTAATAAATTAGTCCTTTTAATATTTTTGCCCTGTTATTGGCGCTCTGGTACCGCTATTCATATTCACTGATTGCTCAAATATTTGGGCATTGCTACATGTGATCTCCTCTTGCCCTGTTTTAAGTGGACCAGGCAAGATGCCCGAATCTATAAATGGAAAAGTGAACAGCTCTTCAGAGTGTTCAAGTGTGGGATCAGTTTTCTCTGGGCACTCGGCATGGTGGGAGGAAGGAGGTTCAGGGTGAGGAATATGTAGTCCAGACTCACAGCTACTGAGACTTGACCATGTGGAAGTCTCCTATTAACTGGGACAGGAAGGTCAAGCGAGAAGATGTGGGTGTTTGTTGTGGCACAATTTCAGCTTGCCCACGACCTCCTCCTCTGCATGCACCATCATCACCATCAAGTCCAGTTCCCCGTCCCTTGCCACGTGCCTTGCCCATTTTAAATGGAGGACAATATCTTCCACGCTCACAACAAATGACTGAATTTGGAGCGAACTTATATGTGATCCGTGTGACGGACAAACCACAGTTTTAAATACCTGGCCTGTTGGTAACTATTTTGAACAGCAATCTGGTGTCATTTGCTTCACTGACAAATAATGAGGATTAAGATCCAAAAAAAATTATTCCTGGGCCCTGAGACCTGGGCCTATTTCTGGAAATATCTAACAGCAGCAGCAGCAGACAAAACTGGAATGGAGCCTTTTGTTCTATGTGCACTGCAGTCTGCTATATACCCTGCCTATCTGCCTATATACACTGCCTGCCTGATATCTCTGCAGATGTATTAGTCATCAGAAGGACTAATATGTGTATCTAATATGGTTTGGTACACCTACACTAACTAGAAACAAGCAAATCTCTCCCTAGCTCAGCAGCACCTCTCCCTACACTGTCTGATTCCGGAGTGACTGTGACGAGCATGACGGCGCCAGGTCTGAAATAGACTTGATGACGCTGTGCAGCCAGCCAATCACTGTAATGCCACAACCAACATGGCTACGGCATTACATTGAGTGGCAGGCAATCCCTGCATGTTCATTGGCGCTCTAAAGAGCTCCAAACATGCAGGGAGGAGACCCGAGCACTAGCCGAGCTACCCCGGAAATACTCGGCGAGCACCGAGCATGTCGAGCAGTGAGATGCTCGGAGGAGCACAGAGCAGTAACGAACATGCTCGCTCATCAATAGTAATGATACCTGTATATAATATATTAATAATAATTTTATTTCTACAGCACCAACATATTCTGCAGGACTTTACATTTTAGAGGCAAATTGTACAGACAATAAAAAACATTACAGAATAACAATAATCACATAAATCAACAGATACCAGGCTGAGTGAGGACCCTGCTCGCAAGCTTACAATCTAGGATGAAATAGGGGATACACAAAAAGTGGATGGCAGCAATTGCTTGTATTATATGGTCGAGCCATTAATATAATAAAAAGGGTGTTCAGATAATGCTGCATGAACCAGTCACCAACCAGTATGTGTATGGACACAGAGGGCTATTAAGTGCATGTAGGGTATGTGAACAGATGAGATGAGGGTCCTGGTTTTGAAGAAAATTTTGTATGGGCAAAACAGGGATAGTTAAAAAAGTTTGTTTAGGCGAAAGGCCAGGCTAAAGAAATGTGTTTTAGGGCACCTCTGCTGATAAGGAAACTCCTTTATACTCTTCCTATAGGAACAGGTAGTATGAGTCTAAAAAAAGCCCCAGTGACCAATGTGAAAATTAAACAATTTCTAATTCAGTTTTTTAATAAAGAACTTGATAAGATTAAAAAAAAAACTACTTAATTCTAAGCTAAACAAGCCCAACCTTTCCAACCTCTGATGATATGAGAGGCCTTCCATTTCATGTAATAATGTAGTTCCCCGCCTTTGAACTGGCTCTAACTTCTGAATATCCTTTATAAATTTGGAGCCCAAAACTGGATCCCATATTCTAGATGTGGCCTTAAAAATGATGTACGCTTAGTTTATTGTCTTTATGGTGCCTTTTAGCTTGCAATAAATGTATAGCAGGCGGACTGCCTCAGAGGTCACATGCAGATACTGGAACATTGCATCACACAGATTCCAGTCTAGGTGGGGCCAGGATATAAGAGGCAGTTTAGCTTGATGCTTGGTCAGACAGTTGGACAGCCAGTGTTACACTCAGGATGATGGGCAGCTGAAATGCTTCAGTCCTGCATTAGTGGAGGAGCATCTGTGTTCATACATGGGCTTGCTGAGAGGAGTAGTGACCTTGAGAATTGCAGTATGTCACGTACACCATGTACCTACTATAGATTACTATAATACAGGGTTTGCTGAAGTGAGAGCACTGTGAATAAGCACAACTCTGAATGATGTAAGTGGTTGTAAACCACTTTCAGCCTATATTTTTTATTGTAAATTAAGATTTAGCTGAGACTGGAGGCCGACCATATTACCCTGCTAGCCATACAACCACCAGCTCTGAACTACATTGGAAACTGTATTTAGAGATTATTCTTGTTGCTGTTGGTAAACACATACTAAGTAACTCAACTCTGATGTGTAACTACCAAGCTATATGCTTTAACTCCTGCTATGTTATTAACATCTTATTAAGTAAATGCCTCTTCCAGTGTAGGTCACTGCACCGTCTTTGAGTGGTCTACTGTGTTAAAATGTAATAGCAACCTAAAACATACAGGTGCATCTCACAAAATAGAATATCATCAAAAAGTTCATTTACTTCAGCTCTTCAATACAAAAAGTGAAACTCATATATTATATAGAGTCATTACAAACAGAGTTTTTATTTCTGTTAATGTTGATGATTATGGCTTACAGCTAGTGATCAGCGAGCACTAAAATGCTTGGCTACTGGTTGCTTGGGTCGAGCAAATTGGAATACTCGGGTGCTCGATGCTCGGGTTGAGCACGTTGGAATACTCGGGTGCTTGACCCGAGCAACGACCCCAATGTAAGTCTATGGGAAACTCGAGTATTTCTCAGGCGGCTGCCCCCGGCGGTCTGCAGAGGGCCTAAAAATTGTCCAACTCGACAGGAACAGTGCTCAAATAACATGGGAACAGCATGGGGAAGACCCCTGGAAGCATTTCTGACTCCCAGGTCACTGCTGTCAACAACGTTGTCAGAGTATTATGCCACTTTTACGGACTCACAATAAAACATACAAAAACAAAAACAAAATGGATTTTCCTGGGAAATATGTTAAGGAACATCCTTTCCAGGATAATGACTTGTATATAAGGCAAAATAAATAACCAAAAAACAAAAATACTCCTCCACACCTTGGGCTATGTTCACACGTAGTGTTTTTGATGCGTTTTTGCACTTTTGCATTGCTTTCAATGAGTGATGAGCAAGTATGTTTTGTTAACTCTTTCGCCGAGTATATGTGGTACCCCTGCTGTGCATGAGTGCCACAGATCCTAGAGGGGTGCATGAACGGATTCCTCCACAAGAGGCCCTCACAGCACACACACACCTCCACCTTCCACCTCAGACCACCAGAGGGAGCCCGTTAGGGATATAAAAAGGGAAGGTGGAGCTAGGCAGTCTGTCTAGTCTAGAGAACACAGCTAATAGTTCAGCAGTGGAGCACGAGGCTCCTGCAAGCTAGACTCAGTTGTAGCTCAGAATCGTGAGCTATAGTATGTATAGCCTAGTGAGGGCCTTGAGCGAGGCCGAAGGCTAGAGGAGTGAGTAGCATTGGGGGCAGAGGAGCTGTACAAGCTCACCCCAGAAAACATATACCGGACACCGCGTCCGCGTTTACAGGTCGTATACCCCTCTGTAGAGACAACTGGAGACCCCTGGAAGACTTCAGGTCCCAGGATCACCCAAGAGCTGATACGTACCAGAGCCAGGAGTCACGGAGGCCCCGCAAGCAGGGAGCGCGTACTCCAAGAGAAGGCCCTACCACAACGTCAGCCGGTGCAGGACAGAGACAAAGTTAGGCCTAGCTCCAGGCAGGTCAGAAACTTATTACACAAAGGCAAGAAACAGGAGGCCCTATACCCACTCACTGGGGAGTATCCTGATATGCACCCTTCACCCTACAGTGCTCCGGATTGTGCCTTGAATGACATCAGTAAAAGGTACTGAAGTGACTATAATGTCTGTCCCTATTCTTGCTCTGACCCGGCTGGGTCCCATCTGTCCTGCATCCTTTCTTCCCCGCTGCCCTGAGGCCTAGCTCCACCTGTGGGGAGCTGTACCACGCAAGCTGCCTTAACATTGGCCTCAGTGGGCTTCTGCAGCCCTGATGATCCTCACCAGACACCACAGGTGGCGTCACGAACTTATAACCATGATTATCCACCGCTATCTTTTAAAGAGAGGTCGGGCCCGGGAGCCGACTACCGTGACCTTCCCCAAAAATCAGACAACAAGGCCCGGGCGACAAGTCATCCCCATCCCCTGGGCTCGACATTCTCTTTCCTGGCGTCACGAACAGGATTGCGTGCCCACTGCAACGACGGAGTGTTATGCCCGTTGCCACCGGGTACTGTGCGCTTTTAATAAAAAACTGTTTATTAAACTGTGGCGAAGATTGCCGCCATTGTTGGGCCGCCGATCGGAAAGAAGGGCGTAACCGCGGGAAACTGAGGGGCGTACCTGCAAAAGCGCACGAAGCCCCGCACACGCCCCACGCCTCAACGTCAAACCAGGAAGCGCAACGTCCTGGAAGGAGCGTTGCTGAACGCTCTGACGTAGGATGCAAGCGACGCAAGGTCCTGAAGGAGACCGTCACCTGCGGAGCTGCGGCCTACTGGTAGAAAAGAAAAGAAGGTAGGCCACGGTTTGCTAGGGGCGCGTCAGAATGTCCGAAGAGCAGCACAACGCCGGAATACCGGTTAACCTCCCTGATGTTTAGCCCGAGCTCGACGCCAAGCAGGCCAAAGCAGCAGCTCCACCAGCAGGGCCTGTAACCCCTGTCATACCCATGGCCCTACCGTACATCCCTGGATCGAAGTGGCTCCCCCAGTACAGCAGCAAACCAGATACCCTGTCTGGATATAAGCGGAAAATATGCGGTATACTGGACATGTACCCTATGACAGGCAAGCAAAGAGCCGCTGTGGTATTAGGACAATTGACTGGTGCTGCGGAGCGAGAAGTAGAAACCTGGTCGGCCGCAGACCTAGAGTCCGTGTCCACCATCTTTAAAAGACTGTCTTTGAAAATCGAACTGAGACAGACCTCCGGATGAGGTTCTACAACTGCTCTCAGCAACCAGAGGACAGTGTTCGGGACTATGCCTGGCGTTTACAAGGGGCCCTGCAGGCTCTGAAACAGGTTAGTCCAACCAGCATCAACGATGAAAATAAAATGCTGAAGGAACAGTTTATCCGGGGACTGAGGTCCCAAGAGGTGAGCAGGACTGTGCGTTGGTGGTCCCTGGATCATCCAGATGCCAACCTTTGACACCCTTAAGGACATGGCTATAAAAGGACTGCAGCCCCTGGAAACAACTGCTATCCAATGTTACCAGGGTGGGGCCACCCCAGTGCCTTCAGGATCCACCTTTTCCCCGGTGGCTGCTGAAGCCAAGGTGCAAGCAATGTCCCCTAGTGAGCTGGACAGCCTGTGCTCTGAAGTGCGTCAGCTGAGCAAAACCCTGACCACTGTACTGAGTGCCCTGCAGCTGCGGACGGAGCCCGAAGAGGAGGGAAGGATCCTGCTAGCCGACAGCCCTGAGGATGTCCCCTGGATGAGAAGGAGGAAGAGGACAATGACACCCCCTGGGAGGATCAGCGACCAACGCCATCCACTGAGGGACCCTGTCTGCCACCGCTGCCACAAGTCAGGTCACACCATCCAGAGCTGTTCTTTAAACGAGAAAACCCTGGGGCCGAGGGCCAACACCCAGGAGTGAATTCCCCAGGCCATCAGACTGGTACAGCAGGTTCGTGAGAGGAAGACCTTTCCTGTCCATTGTGCTGGACGGCATCCCGACACATGCTCTGCTAGACACAGGATCTCAGGTAACCATCATGCCAGACGTCCTCTACAGAAGGTTCTGGTCCATGGACGATCTATGCCCGCCAGCTCCAAATCTTTCCTTTTATGCCTCAAAACGGCCTCCCCCTTAACCTAGTCGGGGTTAAGGATGTGGCAGTAAAGGTGGGGAGAGTGGAACTCAAGGACCAGGAACTAATTGTAGTAGAAACTAATCCTGATGATACCAATTTGTATATGGTACTTGGCACTAATATTGTTGGTAACTGTTTGGGAGAAGTTGTGTTCTTGCTCCAACAGATAGCTGACACTGCCAGACCAGGGCAGAGGAGGGCGCTGCAGAAGGAGATCTGAGCCCTGATGTACCAGCAGCAAGTAAAGCTATCCGGTAGTGAGATTGGTAATGTGCGGGTAACAGACCCCATACCCATTGTGATTCCCCCAATGAGTGAAATGCTTATCTGGTCTAGAGCAGCATTAGGTCTTAAAGGACAGAGCTACCAGGCGGTAGTAGAACCCCTTAGCTCATAGCACAGACCTACACTCTTAACAGCCAGAGGGGTAGTGGATGTACGCAATGGGAGGGTGCCTGTCCGTCTTCTCAACTATGGGGAAGATGAGGTCATATTACCACGCTATGCCACTGTTGCCAAGTTACATGCTGTAAATAACAACTCCATTCACATGGCGGAGTCCTTAACCTCACCAGACGAAGTGGAGGATAATGACCCTGCAACCCAGGTGGAGGAGTGGTGTCAACAGCTCCATGTTGGGACAGACACCACTCCTGCCCACCAGAAGCAGGGTGTACACCGGGTGGTTCAGGAATACGCGCAGGTATTCAGTAAGCACCCACTTGACTTTGGGAGGATTAAGGGGGTTCAACACCATATCCCCACAGGTGACCATCCACCCATCAAGGAACGTTACAGGCCTATACCACCAGCACACTACCAGAAGGCCCAGGAGATGTTGCACGACATGAAGAAGGCAGGGGTAGTAAGGGATAGTTGTAGTACCTGGGCAGCTCCCCTGGTTCTGGTCAGGAAGAAGGATGGAAGCATGAGAATGTGTGTAGATTACAGACAAGTAAATTGCATTACACATAAAGATGCATACCCATTACCACGTATTGAGGAATCCCTGGCTGCCTTAAAGTCTGCAAATTACTTCTCCATCCTTGACCTCACTAGTGGCTACTGGCAGGTAGCTGTGGCTGAGGAGGATCGGGAGAAGACGGCCTTCACCACCCCGATGGGACTCTGAGTTCAACAGTATGCCGTTTGGACTCTGCAATGCCCCCGGAACGTTCCAGAGATTGATGGAGTGCTGCCTGGGACACCGCAACTGTTATGATAGGCTACAAGCACTAAGGAAAGACAGGAGATCTGTCCCTACAATAGAACTAAGCTAGATCCCTACGATGTCACGGGGAACCTGATCCTGCGATCAGACCCGCTAAAGTCCTCAGCTAGCCTGAACGAAGACCTATAGATGTGAGGGAGGGATCCCTACAAGAACTAGGGACTGGGAGAAAGATGGACACCTCCTAGCAGAAATTGTAGCAGTAAAAAGACAAACACACAACATAGAACATAAAGGTAAAAAGACCTAGCTAAACTGACTGAGAACGGTTACAAAGCACCTGGCTCGCTTAAGAATAGAAATTACAATGAAGTCCAGCATGGCCAGAAGGGCGGAGCAGGATTAAATTGGCAAAAAGGTCATGTGACCAGCAAGATAGAAAAAACCTAACAGGAGAGTTCTAACAGCAACTTCGAGACTGTGTTACTATACCTGGATTACGCGATAGTGTACTCCAAGACGTATGAGGACCACTTGAAGCACCTGGCAGAGGTATTTGAGTCACTGTCCCGATACGGTATGAAGCTGAAGCCCTCAAAGTGCCACCTGCTCATGAGAAAGGTACAGTACCTGGGGCACATTGTCAGAGCAGAAGGGGTAGCACCAGACCCGGAGAAGGTCGCTGCCATCCAGAAATGGCCGGACCCGAAGAGCCTCAAGGAGGTGGATCAGTTCCTGGGACTAGTAGGATACTACTGGAGGTTTGTAAAAGACTACACTAAGAAAGCAGCTCCTCTGCAAGACCTCCTGGTAGGACAGTCCCCCAAAGGCAGAACTCCCCCTTTCCACTGGGGTAAGGAGCAAGCTGAGTCATTTCAAGAGATGAATGAGATCCTGACAGGAGACGAGATCCTAGCCTACCCTGACTACAGCCAACCGTTCCTGCTGTATACTGATGCCAGCAACAAAGGACTGGGAGCTGTCCTAAGTCAGAAGCAGAATGGCCAAGAGAAAGTGATCGCATACACAAGCAGGAAGCTCCGCCCGACCGAGAGGAACCCAGAGAACTATAGCAGCTTTAAGTTAGAGTTCCTGGCCTTGGTCTGGGCCATCACTGAAAGGTTCAAGCACTATCTAGCCTCCAGTAAGTTCACTGCCTTCACTGATAACAACCCCTTGACCCATCTTGAGACAGCCAAGTTAGGAGCCTTGGAGCAACAATGGATGGCTCGGCTGTCAAACTACCAATTCACAATTAAATACCGGGCGGGCCGCAAGAACGCCAACGCCGATGCCCTGTCCAGGATGCCTCACCAGTCAGACACAGAAGAAGAAGTGGATGTCCTGGAAGAGATTGAGCTACCTGCCTTTCACTGGAATGGGATGATCCACGAGCAACGAGCCTCCAGGAGACAGCGTGGGAAGACGTTAAACCCTTTGCCTCACCACAGCTGGAAAGAGACCCAGGACAGTGACCCGGTTGTCAGCCGTATCAAGGAGCTGATAACCCAAGAAGGTTCCTCCGTGGAGAAGGAAGCGTTTCTGCAAGCAAAACAGCTGTGGAATGAGAGAATCCGGCTGTTTATCTACCGTGAGAATCTGTGCCAGAATTACGTCAATCCAAAAACCCATGAGATGGTATGGCAGATAGTGGTCCACAAGACAGACATCCAAATGGTGTTGGAGGCCTACCATGATCAGGTGGGGCACTTTGGCTGGAAGAAGCTAGAGACCCTGCTGAAGTGTCGATTCTACTGGGTAGAAATGCGCCGCTCCATTGAGCGGTGGTGCAGAAACTGTGGACCCTGTAGCCTCAGAAGAAAAGGCTACAGCAGCCGGAAGGCACCCCTGCAACCCATCAAGATGACTTGACCCCTGGAGATCGTGGCCCTGGACCATGTCAAGCTGTCACCCAGCAGGTCAGGGTACTCCTATGCCCTGACCATTTTGGATCACTACTCCAGGTTCCTGGTGGTCTCCCCCATCAAAGACCTGACGGCAGAAACAGCAGCAAAGACGTTCCAAGCGTATTTCTGCAGACCCCATGGATACCCTGAGCAGGTGCTGACAGACCAAGGCCCAGCCTTTGAGGCAGAGTTGTTCAAAGAGTTCTGCCATCTGTACGGGTGTAAGAAGATAAGAACTACACCGTACCACTCACAAACCAATGGTCTCTGTGAAAAGATGAACAACATTGTCATCGACCTGCTGAAGACCTTACCACTTGAGGAAAGAAATCACTGGCCAGACCTACTACCTGACCTGGTAGATCTGTACAATCACATACCTGTAAGTTCCACCAATTGCACTCCAGCATATCTCATGCGAGCCAGACCAGGAAAGTTGCCCATGGACCTGGGGCTTGGTGTTGTAGAACCAGAAGCAGACGTGACCACTGAAGACACGACCAGACAGAAGCAGTACAGAATAGTACAAGCCTGTGTCGAAGACAGTCTCACTCGGGTGAGGGATAAACAAGAGGCACAATACAACAAAAGTGCACTAGCAGAACCCTTCACACCTGGTGAAGTAGTACTAAAAAGAAAGAGAAGAAACCACAAACTTGATGACCAGTGGGAGAGAGAACCCTACACTGTGTTAAACTCAAGGTTTGATATTAGGAAGACCTGCCTAATTAGTAGAGACGGAGGAATAACGACTGCAACGGTATCTAGAGACCACCTGAAGTTGTGTCCAGATCTGCTAAAGCCCCAAGAAGAAGTGCCTCTCACTGTACCGGAGGAGCCTAAAGAAGCAGTAATACACACTGACTTAGGAGATTTCCCGGCAGATTGACCTCAACTAGGAGGAGCAGTAATCATACCTGTGATCACCTTCTACCCACAGCAAGAAGAACCTGTAGGTGCCCCAGAAGAGCCTGCTCAAGAAGAATTCCCGGACGAAGGATCCCCAGCTGGAGCAGAGCAAGAAGGCCCAGCTAATGGTATACTTGCCAGTCCTGCAGGGAGGCCAAGGCAGTCCAGCAGCCCCTCCACACCTAGTACTGACTTAATGGGAGGTAGTGCAAGTACTAGTGCCTCACACATTCCAGTACCACGCAGCTCCATACGTAGTACTAAAGGTCAACCCCCTGTCAGATACACCGAGTAAAGTAGTTAAACTTCTGACAAGTGTAAATAGTTACCCCTGGGGTTATATAGCATTGTATTGTATATTACTGTATTATCTTGTATATTCCTATGTATTCATTGCCTTTTATATGCATCTAATTTATATTTTTGCCTTCATTAATGGACAATTCAAGTGATATGGACACCTTACCAATTTACTCCTCATTACCCGTATGGGTATCTAAGAACTCAGTGGCTGAGGACTATGTGCAGCCCAAAGACTTTTTCTTTTTAAATAATTGCACTCCCTGGAGTGCCCCTTTAGGTGACCTCAGAAGTAAAACCTGTCTGGAGTGGCTCTCCTGGAGGTCCAGCTCGGGATCTTTGTGCCCTGCAGCCACCCCAGGGCCTTCGTTGAGGGTTTGGGACAGGTCCCTCAAGTTACCAAGTACTCTGCCCTGTGAGATGGACATCCTTTCGGGGAACCTCACCAAAGGAGAAGTTGCTTATGGTCTATATGTATATATTTGTTATTTATAATGTTATATGCAACGTTTAAGAATGTGCCTCCCACAAAGGGAAGATTGTTATTGTTCATGTTTATTCAAAATGTACTTCAGCCCGGGAGTGCTGAGCTTTGCTAGGGGGGAAATGTGGTGCCCCTGCTGCGCATGAGTGCCACAGATCCTAGAGGGGTGCATGAACAGATTCCTCCACAAGAGGCCCTCACAGCACACACACACATCCACCTTCCACCTCAGACCACCAGAGGGAGCCCGTTAGGGATATAAAAAGGGAAGGTGGAGCTAGGCAGTCAGTCTAGTCTAGAGAACACAGCTAATAGTTCAGCAGTGGAGCACGAGGCTCCTGCAAGATAGACTCAGTTGTAGCTCAGAATCGTGAGTTTAAGGTGTGCCGACGCCATAAGAGCGGTGAAGCACGGCAAGCTGACACTAGTATGTATAGCCTAGTGAGGGCCTCGAGCGAGGCCAAAGGCTAGAGGAGTGAGTAGCATTGGGGGCAGAGGAGCTGTACAAGCTCACCCAGAAAACATATACCGGACACCGGGTCCACGTCTACAGGGTCGTATACCCCTCTGTAGAGACAACCGGAGACCCCTGGAAGACTTCAGGTCCCAGGGTCACCCAAGAGCTGATATGTGCCAGAGCCAGGAGTCACGGAGGCCCCGCAAGCTGGGAGCACGTACTCCAAGACAAGGCCCTACCACAAAGTCAGCCTGTGCAGGACAGAGACAAAGTTAGGCCTAGCTCCAGGCAGGTCAGAAACTTATTACACAAAGGCAAGAAACAGGAGGCCCGGATTGTGCCTTGAATGACATCAGTAAAAGATACTGAAGTGACTATCGTGTCTGTCCCTATTCTTGCTCTGACCCGGCTGGGTCCCATCTGTCCTGCATCCCTTCTTCCCCGCTGCCCTGAGGCCTAGCTCCACCATGCAAGCTGCCTTAACACCGGCCTCAGTGGGCTGCCGCAGCGCTGGTGTTCCTCACCAGACACCACAGGTAGCGTCACGAACTTATAAATGTAATTATCCACCCCTTTCTTTTAAAGAGAGGCCCAGGGTACGGGCCCGGGAGCCGACTACCGTGACATTCCCCAAAAATCAGGCAAGAAGGCCCGGGCGCCGAGTCATCCCCATCCCCTGGGCTCGACATAATACTCGGGCGAGCACCGAGTATTTACAGCGTGCTCGGTGATATGTTTGAATCACTCCCGTGTGCATGATTTGCGACAGTTTGACAGCTTTAATACATGTGAGTAATGTGTAAGAAGTAGACATTCCTCACATGTATTAAAGCTGTCAAACAGTAGCAAATCATGCACACTGGAGTGATTCAAACATATCACCGAGCACGCTGTAAATACTTGGTGCTCGCCCGAGTATACTTGGCGAAAGGGTTAGCTCATCACTACTTTCAACCAAGACAAATGCATTCACTGGGAAATGTCATTTTAACATTTTACAACCTTATCTGGCCATGGGGTGTGTGACACATTATCAGACACATACATATAGTGCTGAAAAGACATGGGAACAGCATGGAGAAGACCTCTGGAAGCATTTCTGACTCCCAGGTCACAGCCTAAAAGTGTGCCCATCATAAGTGATCCTTGGCGCATGTGAACATGCCTCCCGCCATGCACCTGTCGTTGCAGACTTGCAACAATCACTCTCCACGTCCTTGTCTCAGTGCAGCGTTCAGTTGTCCCTACCCCATTCCTTGGAATACAAGCGCAAGTATGCAGCCAGCCACCCACCCACAGGCTGCAATACTATACTACCAATTTTTTGACAGCTGCTTGCACTTGAAATGTGGCCTTTTATCCATACTCGGTCCCCAGCCACCATTATTTTTCCCGGTATCGTCTCCGCCTTCCACAAGCACGGGTCCCACAACATTACCCATGCCCTCCCCAGTGCACTTACTGGGAAGGACTGCCTAACCACAGGACTGCCTGCACAGATTTCTGGGCAGCTGCTTGCACTTGAAATATGGCCTTTTAGGCTCGTGGATGCAGAAGCTTTTCACAACCTCATGCAAGCCGCGGCCGGGTGTTCATACTCGGTCTCCAGCCGCCACTATTTCTCCCGGTATCATCTCCGCCTTCCACAAGGACGGGTCCCACAACATTACCCGTGCCCTCCCCAGTGCACTTACTGGGAAGGACCGCCTAACCACAAAAACGTGGACAGGTGAATGTGGCCAGGGACGGTACGGAGCCAGTCCACAGCTTTTTTGCTGAGAGTTGTATTTAGCTTTGTGAAAGGACTGGCATAGAGGGAAACCGTATCTACCCTGGGTGTCATTTCTCCCAGGAAGTCCTCTAATGCAGCTTGTTGCAGAAGCAATGGCAGCCCATCCAACATCAACTCGCACTTGTCGGTGGTGCTTTGAGACACAAACATCTTTCTTTGCGCATTTAATTTCATGACTACAGAGTTGGGCAATGGCCTGATCTGCAATGCGGTTTGAGAAATAACATGCATAAGCACGTCCGATCCACATTAAAAGCAGCCATAGTTTTCTGTTACTTGGAATGCAAGCGCAAGTATGCAGCTAATCACCCACCCACAGGCCGCAATACTAAACTGCCAGATTTCTGGGCAGCTGCTTGCACTTGAAATGTGGCCTCTTAGGCTCATGGAGGCGGAAGCTTTTCACAACCTCATGCCTCATGCCTCGTGTCCATACTTGGTCCCCAACCGTCACTATTTCTCCTGGTGTTGTCTCTGCCTTCTACAAGAGCGGTTCCCTGAACATTACTGCTGGTACTTTTCTGTGGGAATTTGTTTGCCTCCTACCAGCCTGGAATATTTCCAGTAAACTATGGTATGATGCCATGGTATTAGCACTGCCCCCAGTACCAGTAGCGAAGCCATCCCCAATTTCCTTCTCAGGAATTTTATTTGGTAGACTGAGTGGCTGCCCAAATACATTAGTATCTCACAAAGGAGGTGAAGATAGAGTGGCAGTAGGTGCAAGTTTCTCCAGCCTGGTAGATATTAGAGGGTGAATGGCAGCACATTGGATCAGTGGTTAGCACTGAAGCCTTGCAGCTCTGGGATCCTGGGTTCAAATCCCAGCAAGGACAACACCTGCAAGGACTTTGTATGTTCTCCCCGTGTTTGCGTGTGTTTCCTCCTCAGTAAAAAAAGCAGCCATAGAGTGTCCGGAAACCTTCCCACACACTTTTCTTAGCTAGGACTGCTTCTCAGCAGGGTTGGACGGTCCCTCGGGAGAAACCTCTGGTGTGCCCTGGCTTCTACCTCAGGAGAGTTCATGATAGTGCAGGGTGGGGACCCGAGCTCCTGCCCGAGCATCCTGGAAATAAACAGCGAGCATGTCGAGCAGTGAGATACTAGGGCGAGTACCGAGCAGTGTCGAATACTCTCACTCATCACTAGTGTAGCATCGGCGTCTCTGTCCCCTGACAGGCAGAGACGCTGTCCCACTCACCTCCTCGCTCCCCGCGCTTCCCGCTCTGCGTTCTCCAGCGCTCCTCTTCCTGCTGCCGGCGCACGCAGCTCCCCGGGCACTGTGCTTAAGGCGCACGCTCCCTCCCTCTTAAATGGGCCGCGCGCGCCGTCCTAAGGAGTCCCCGGCCAATAGCCGAGGGTCCTCCCATATATAAGGCACCTCCTCCAAAATGGAGGTGCCCGAGCAAAAGTTGTTGCACAGTGTTTCTGACCTCTGCTTCAGCCCTCAGGTCCCACTCATAACCTTACTACCAGTCCTGCCCGCTAGCCTGTTACCTGCCTGTTTCCTGGCGTGCCTGCCAGCCCGCTCACCTGGGAGCACTTGCCTGTTGCCTGCCTGTTACCTGCTGTGCCTGCCAGCCCGCTCTCCTGGGAGCACTTACCTGTTACCTGCCTGTTACCTGCTTGTTACCTGCCGTGCCTACCCGGAGGCTCCTGCCATCACTTGCCGTGACCACCTGCCAGCCTACCTAGAGACTCCTGCCGTCACTTGCCCTGTCTACCTGATAGCCTGCCTGGAGGCTTCTGCTCGCCAGCCTGACTGCTGTGCCCACCTGCAATTCCGGTCAGTACCTGCCATCTGTACCGTGGGAGTCACCTGCTCCCTTACAAGTTCGTTCCTAGAGTAGCACCTGGTCCCTCTGCTCGGTCCCTCCCTGGTCACGGAGTCGTTAGCCACCGTACGACCAGGGTCAGTCCGAGTTGATACTTAGTTACGCCCCTCTGGGTCCCTCCTTGCTCCGCAGCACAGAGGTTCCACCTCCCGGACCCGTAACAACTAGTACACATGATGAAATTGAAATTGTTTTTCTTACTACCGTGGTATATAAAGCAGGCTTCATTTCAGCTTTAAATTGTTTGGTGCAGTTATTGTTCTCCATACAGGAGAAAAAAATACGAAGTAGGGTCCGAGCAGCTTCCTGACCCTCGTCACCAGATGTTAACCCTCGGGGGGAGGTGATCCTGATGAGACTCAGATACCTGAGGGTCACGCCGACTGTACTGTGCTGTCAGGTCAAGAAATTGAGGAGGGCGACTCTCAGGGAGAGGAATGGGATAGCACATTGGATGATGATGAGGTTGTAGATCCCACTTGGTGTGAACCCAGAGGCACGCAGCTGAGCAGCTCATCTGAGGAGGTGGAGGAGGTGGAAGACGAGTAGGTTACGTTGTTTCCTACGGCGCAGACACGGGATGATGCAACCGCGACGAGCACTGCATCCTTAGCCTCAACTGTGGCAGTGACCAGCACTGCTCGCAGGGTCGGCAAGGGTTGCCTAGCTTGGGCCTTTTTTTACACCGCAAAGGATGAGCCAACTCGCATTATCTGGCATCTTTGCAAAAAAAACTCAGTAGAGGGAAAAAGTGCAAAGATTTGACTACTACATGCATGAACCTTCACATTCACAATAAACATGTGTAAGGCTATGTGGCCCACAATGCAGAAATGCTCCGGATTTTTCCTGAGCGTTTCTGCATCTCCCTGGCAGAAAAAACACATGCGGATATTACATGCGTTTTTTCTGCCAGGTAGAACCATAAGTGAAGCGTTTTTAACATGCAATTTCGCATGCAGGTTGTCAAGCGCTTTTCCAAGCGATTTTAGCATCACTTGGAAAAGTGCTTGACAACTTGGTCACACTATATAAATCCATGAAACCGGCATGGATTTATATAGTGTGACCAAGTTATGATGCTGCAAATGCAGCATCAATAGTAATAAAAATTTAAAAAAACATTATACTCACCTTCACATGGCCTCCGAATGTCCTCCAGATGGAGACGCGCGTCCAGGGCCGTGGGGTACTCGGCAGCCGGGCCTCTTATGGATGCCGGTATGGGGGATATCACGGTGGCTGGCCCAGTCCATGACCCAGGGCGGTCAGTAAAAAGGTGGAATATTATTTATAGGGGATTTGGAAAGTGTTCGTGACGCCACCTGTGGAATGCGGCAAAAGGGTGCCGCCGCTGCGGAGCAGTCCTCTGGAGCTGGTGTTATGGCAGCATGGATAGTGTGGCTCTCCACAGGTAGAGCTAGCTCCAGGGCAGTGTAGGGATAGATGGTGGATGCGGGGGAGAGACGGCAGGACGGTCCCGGAGGAAAGAAGGACACTCACACGGGGGTAAGCTTCAGTACCTTTACTGGTGATGATGCAGGCACGGTCCAGGGTACGCCGGACGAACGGCGCACTTTTGGACTCTCCCCAGTGAGCGGGTATAGGGCATCCTGATCCGTGGCTTTACTCGTTAAGCTTCTGACCTGCCTAGAGCTAGGCCTCACTTGGTTACTGTCTCTCTCTCTCTCTCTCTCTCTCTCCCTTGCACCTGCTGACCTGGTGGTAGGGCCTTCTTTTGGAGATCACTCTCCCTGGTCGCTGGGGCCTCCGTGACTCCTAGCCCTGGTACTGTAATCAGCATTTGGTGAACCTGGGACCTGTAGTCCTCCAGGGGTTCTGGTGGTTCCTACTGGGTGTAAAGGGTCCCTGTAGGCGCGGACCCGGTGTCCGATATATATCTCGGGGTGAGCCTGGTATGCTCCTCTGCCCCCTCGCTACTTCTTACTTCTCCTCTCGTCTTCGGCCCACTCAGGGCTCTCACTAGGCCTTCACACGTGCTGTAGGCCCTGGCTCGCCTAAGCACAGCAGCCAGCTTGCTGCCTCTTCACTGCTCCCTGAGCGTCAGCACGCTCTCTGCTCAACTCTGAGCTCACTACTCCCTGAACTAACTGACTCTCACTCTCACACTAACTGAGCTGCCTGGCTCCACCCTCCCTTTATATTTCCCTAACGGGCTCCCTCTGCTGGTCTGAGGTGGTAGGGTGGAGGTGTGTGAATGTGTGAGGGCCTCTTGTGGAGAAGTCCATCCATGCACCCTTCTGGGTTCTGTGGCACCAATGCGCAGCAGGGCGCCACATCCGTGTCCGGTATCTTTGGCGGTTCCCGGTGCTCTAAAAAGGACCTTCCATGACGTAATTTAGTCATGTGATGGTCACGCGACCATCACCTGACTGCTGACATCAGTGGTCTCGTGACCGTCACATGACTAAATGACATCACCGAAGGTCCTTGCAGACCACCGCCGGAAGCCAAGGAGACAGCAGCGCCGCTCAGAGGAGACCGGTGGGCGAGGGAAAGGTGAGTATAAGGTTTTTTTTATTTTAATTCTTTTTTTAACTACAGGTACTATGGTACCCGGGTCTGGAGGAGAGTCTCCTCTTCTCCAGACCCAGGTACCATCCGCGCATTGAACCGCATGATATCCACATGTGCACGTGTAGTCATGCGGATGTCATGCGGTCCAATGCAAGTCAATGGCGACTAAAATGGCACGATTCCGCAAAATAGATTGTAGTGCTGCGGATTTTTCCGCAATTATAATCCGCAGTGGAAATTTCCGCAGCATGTGCACAGCACATGCCAATAATGATTGGGGAACATTGCAGACCTTCTACCAAGCATTTTTTAAGCGTTTCCGCAGCAGAATTGTTGTTGCGGAAACGCTTACAAAAAAAAGGGGGCACACAGCCTTACTCTGGCAATCTCACTGCGATAAAATGCGGAGCAGAGGACCTCAAAAACCATCGGCTGCCCCATCAACAGCATCTGCTGCATCTACCTTTGGTTCTTTACCCGCTCCAGTCAGGCTGCGTGAGAGCCTGTCAGCTGTAATGGAAGCGCACATGCCTGCTGTTTTTGACTGATCTCATAGAACGAGCACATCACAACTTATCAATCCATTGTAACATCTCCGCCTGCACCTCACTCATGGTCCAGCAGTTTATTAGTACTAGTTGTACTCTAGTGAAATTGATGCCACTTTGGTGGTGTCAGGCCCTAATTTTTTAAATGTGAATACTCCTGATTGGGTCTCCATCTGCTGGGTTGGCTGTAGTGGAAGAGGTGTCAGACCCATTATACTAATTATACTCCACAGAAATTGATTCAACTTTCTGTGGTGTCAGGCCCTAATTTAGGGAAATGTGAACACTCCTGATTGGGTCTGCATCTGCTGGGTTGGCTGTAGTGGAAGAAGTGTCGGTCCCCATTATACTAGTTCTACTCTAGTGAAATTGATGCCACTTTGGTGGTGTCAGGCCCTATTTTTTTTAAATTTGAAGACTTCTGATTGGGTCTCCATCTGCTGGGTCAGCTGTAGTGGAAGAAGTATCGGTCCTCATTACACTTGTTCTACCCTAGTGAAATTGATGCCACTTCGGTGGTGTCAGACCCAAATTTTTTTAAATTTGAAGACTCCTGATTATGTCTCCATCTGCAGGATCGGCTGTAGTGGAAGAAGTGTCGGTCCTCATTACACTTGTTCTACTCTAGTGAAATTGATGCCACTTCGGTGGAGTCAGGCCCTAAATTTTTTAAATGTGAACACTTGGAAAAGTGCTTGACAACTTGGTCACACTATATATATCCATACAACCGGCATGGATTTATAAAGTGTGACCAAGTTACGATGCTGCAAATGCAGCATCAATAGTAATAAAAACTTAAAAAAAATTATACTCACCTTCACATGGCCTCCGGATGGCCTCCAGATGGCGTCCGGTATCTTTGGCGGTTCCCGGTGCTCTAAAAAGGACCTTCCATGACTTAATTTAGTCATGTGATGGTCACGTGACCATCACCTGACCGCTGACATCAGCGGTCCCGTGACCGTCACATGACTAAATGACGTCACCGAAGGTCCTTGCAGACCACCGCCGGAAGCCAAGGAGACAGCAGCGCCGCTCAGAGGAGACCGGGGGTGCCGGAAAGGTGAGTATAAGGTTTTTTTTATTTTAATTCTTTTTTAACTACAGGTGCTATGGTACCCGGGTCTGGAGGAGAGTCTTCTCTTCTCCAGACCAGGTACCATCCGCGCATTGAACCTAATATTTTAAATGTGAGCACTCCTGATTGGGTCTTCATCTGCTGGGTTGGCTGTAGTGGAAGAGGTGTCAGCCCCATTATACTAATTCTACTCTCCAGAAATTGATGCCACTTTCTGTGGTGTCAGGCCCTAATTTAGGGAAATGTGAACACTCCTGATTGGGTCTGCATCTGCTGGGTTGGCTGTAGTGGAAGAATTATCGGTCCTCATTACACTTGTTCTACCCTAGTGAAATTGATGCCACTTCGGTGGTGTCGGACCCAAAATTTTTTAAATTTCAATACTCCTGATTGTGTCTCCATCTGGGTTGGCTGTAGTGGAAGAGGTGTCAGTCTCCATTATACTAGTTCTACTCTACTGAAATTGATTCCACTTTGGTGGTGTCAGGCCCTGATTTAGGGAAATGTGAACACTCCTGATTGGGTCTCCATCTGCTGGGTTGGCTGTTGTGGAAGAAGTGTCGGTCCCCATTATAATAGTTATATTCTAGTGAAATTAATTCTTTGGTGCAGATATTGTTGTCACAGGGGTACACATGATAAAATCGAAATTGGTTTTCTTACTACCGTGGTATTGAAAGCAGGCTACATCTCATCTTTTAATTCTTTGGTGCTGATATTGTTCTCCATACAGGGGTACACATTAGTGATGACCGAGCATTAAATGTGCTCAACTTAGTGGTTCAGCAGTTTCTCAAAATCTACCGGGATCTGCCAGTGAAAGTATGCCACATGTGTGCCCATTTCAGAAAGTCAGCTACAGCTTCCGCCACCCTGGCAGTGCTTCAGCAGCGTTTGCAGCTTCCAGCTCACTGACTTGTGTGCGATGTCACCACACATTGGAAATCAACATGGCATATGTTGGGAAGGATTTGTGAGCAGCAGTTGTTGAGCACCAGCTTCAACACACCCATTGGAATACAGGTCAGCCTCTGCACATCGGAGCTGATGAGTGGGCATGGATGTCAGACATCTGTAGTGTCTTCCAAAACTTTGAGGGCTCCACCAAGATGGTGAGCAACAATGACACCATAATTAGCATCACCATCCCGCTTCTATGTCTATTGAAACGCTCGCTGCTCACAACTAAAGAGGAGGCATTGCAGGTGTACCAAGGAACTATACAGGGTGATGCTACACAGCCCAGCCTCATCTCATCTCAACATGGATTGGGTGATAATGAGGAGGAGGATGAGGAGGATAACATGGACAGTCATCCTTTTGGTGTGGATAGGGAAGTCTTGGCTGTCTTGGAAGTCTTGATATCCCTCTTTCAGTCTGTGGGAAAGCTGTATGAGTTTTCCTTCATGATGACCTTCAGTGACCTAAACTGTGGCTTTGCTTATGCACGTTATTTTTCAAAACGCATTGCAGATCAGGCCATTGTCCAACTCTATAGTCATGAAATACAAGGCAAAAAGATCTTTTTGAGTCAAAGCACCACTGAGAAGTGTGAGCTAATGTTGGACGGGCTGCCATTGCTTATGGAACAACCTGCATTAGAGTACTTCCTGGGAGAAATGACAGCCAGAGTAGTTATGGTTTCCCTCTATGCCAGTCCTTTCACCAAACTAAAGAATATGGCTGTCGTGAAATATAACTTTCACCGAGAAGCAGTACTGGCTAAGAAAAGTCTGTGTGAAGATTGCAATCTGGCATCTTGGCAGAGCCCAATTCTGTTCTCCATCTGATATCTAACAAACAGGTCATGCTGGAGAAACTTGCACCTACTGCCACTCAGTGTTAGAGATGGGAGAATATTTCAATATTCTGTTTGGATTACAATTGCCGATTTTGCAATATTTGCCGATTTATTTGTCGAACATTCGTGGAACATAGTTGAACGCCATTGGCTTCAATGGGGGGCAAAACCAAACACATATACAGCACCTTCAAACGGTCCCAAAAACTGCCAAAACAGCTCAGATTAGGGGCAGACACTAGGAAAAGTGGGATCAATTGACCCACTGTACAAATTTTATAATGGCAACGCAACAGTCAGCCATGGGTCATGCATGAGGTATCAGGGTCTGGGCCAGCATTTACAACTTTGAATTGAACTTCAAATTAAGATTAGTTGGGTGAGGGATCAGTGTAGACTTGCTGTGCTGGGAGTCCTGATACTGCATGCAACTGCTTTTATGCTCAGCTACACTCAGATGGCAGAAAAATCAGTTTCATGCAGTAGTATTGGTACAAAAATTTAAGGATAGTAACATGAGTAGTTGACTGAAAGTAAGTGGAGGCCTGCTGGTCTGGGAGGCCAACTTCTACAGGCAACACACATGAAGGAGACCCAATCAGGAGTCTCCCCATTTCCAAAAATTAGGCTTTGACACCACCAAAGGGGCATCAATTTAACCAGAGTAGAAATAGTATACTGGGGACCTACACTTCTTCAACTACAGCCAACCCAGTAGATGGAGACCCAATCAGGAGTTTTAACATTTCCAAAAATTAGCGGCAGACACCATCAAAGTGCCATCAATTTCACTACAGTAGAGCTAGTATAATGGGGACCGACACCTCTTCCACTACAGCCAACCCAGCAGATGGAGACCCAACCAGAAGTCTTCACATTTCCCAAAAATATGGGCAAACATCACCAAAGTGGCAACAATTTCACTAGAGTAGAAATAGTATAATGAGGACTGACACCTCTTCCACTACAGCCAACCCAGCAGATGGAGACCCAACCAGGAGTCTTCAAATTTAAAAAAAAATAATGGCAGACACCACCAAAGTGGCCTCAATTTCAATAGAGTAGAACTAGTATAATGAGAACCGACACCTTTTCCACTACAGTCAACCCAGCAGATAGAGACCCAATCAGGAGTCTTCAAATTTAAAAAAAAAAATAATGGCAGACACCACCAAAGTGGCATCAATTTCACTAGATTAGAAATAATATAATGGGGACCGACACCTCTTCCACTACAGCCAACCCAGCAGATGGAGACCCAATCAGGAGTCTCCACATTACCAAAAATTATTGTTAACATCTGCAGCAGCAGGCACAGAAGCCATGACAAAGATATCACAGACTGCAATTGCGCTAGATCAATGCAGCACACTAAAAACTACAACATAGCCTAGCCTGCACTGACTGCGATTGGGGTGGAAAAGTCTTTGGAGATCCAAGACTTGTTTATCTTGATGAGCGTTAGGTGGTCTACACTTTCAGGGGACAGCAGGCTGCGCATATCCATCAGGACACCAACAGCAGCGCTGAAGAACGCTGGCAGCCAGGCATCATAAAACCTCCAAGGCGTGACCGATGAGCTCAGGCCACTCTTCCATTTTTGAAGACCAAAATGAAAAAGGGTCCAAACCCTCCATGATGGCATTGATATTGAGCTCAAAATACTCTTGCAAAATCCTCTCAATTCGTTCACCATGTGTCAGACTTGTACTCTGTTGTGCTGGTGCACGAGCTGGTCGAAAAAATGTGTGAAGCGACTCACAGAAATTGCTTCTGAAAATTACACTGCTGCTGCAAATGTTTTTCCGTTGACTAATTGACATTCCTGAGGATGGAAGTCTAGAGCTGCGATGTACACTGTGTGCCTCACTGCTGTCTTGGGGAAAACCTCTCTTAAGGTTGTGTAAAAGCGTATTTCGATACTCCAGCATGCTCGGTTCCCTTTTCAGGGTGGGAAGCATTTGGCAAAATTTACTCTTAGAACGTGGATCTAACAGTGTGGCAACCCAGTATTCAGCACTATTTTTAATCCTAACTATATGGGGATCATGTTGCAGATAGTGCAGCAATAATGCACTCATATGCCAGGCTTTTCCATGATTTGGTGGCTGGGTAACACTGCTGCTTGTTTCCTCCGTCCCCTCCCGCCAACCACGAACAACAGAGAGGGGATGATTATCCTCTTCATCTCCTGATTGTTGCTCTTTTTCCTCCATTTGTTCCTCGGCTCCTGCAACTTCACTAACAGTTTGTCTGGTATCACCAGTAGTGTTGAGCCACCCCCGTAGTGTTCGAGTTCGGTTCGGTTCGTCGAACACCCGTGTGTTCGCCGAACTGTTCGTCGAACTGTTCGTCGAACACCTTCGAACACCGTTAAAACCAATGGCAGGCAAACAAAAACACATAGAAACACTTAGAAAACACCTTCAAAGGTGTCCAAAAGCTGACAAACTGCTCAGAAGACATAACTAACACATGGAAAAGTGACAAGTACATATAGTCATGCGAAAATAAAAGAGGTGGAGGAGTAAAAGGAGGGGGAGACACAGATATAGGCATGTCATGCCCTTCTAAAATCCAAAAAGTGAGAAGCCGACACGGCCAGTCCGTTCCTGCCCGTGCCACCTCCGTGTCGCCGGGTTTGTGCCAGAGCCGCGGTGGACCCTGACGGCCAGCCCCCCTCTCCTAATACTGGTGCCTGTCCGCTGGTGGGTCGAGCCCCCCGCGGTGGGGGGAGGAGTAACATCTGCAGAAGAAAGACCATCTTCCAGCCAAACTAACATGTCGACTTCTTTTCGTGGACAATGTGATACGATCCCTTTGTTACGGACACGCCCATCGCTACAAATTCCAGATGAGGCACAAAAACAGCAGGTGCTTCAGCGGATATCAAGTGCTCCTTCAAGTGGGCTCTCCTCCACCTCAACTTCAACATCACAAATACTCCAGTCCTCAGAGGTGTCACCCCAATCGCACTTGCTTCCTCACAGCTCCCAAGTCTCCAGCTGCCCGTCTGAGTATGGGGTAACACAGATGGTTGAGTCTGCACAGCTGTTTACTCATACTATAGCCTGGGAAACGGAGGTCTGCTCCAGAGCTTCTGTTAATCCAGACGAGGAAATGATCTGCACTGATGCCCAGAATCTTTATAAGTCGGATCCAGGACCAGATGAAGAAGGTTCTGAGCATAATGTAGACCCTCGTTCCCAAACTGTAACTCCTGTTGGTGGAGACAATGATGAAGACGATGATGAGACTCAAATACCTGATTGGAGCGACAACTTGACTTTTCGGTCAGGGCAGGAAGAGGTTGGCTTTGAGGACGACGGGTGTGATAACACACAGGGTGATGATGACAAGGTTGGAGATCCCACTTACTGTCAACCCACAGTCAGCCAGTCGATGAGGTCACCCGGGCCTTTGCCTGGCCTTTGGGATGTCGCGGTGGTCGGCTCCCTGGCCCGTACCCTGGGGTCACTCTTTAAAAGGGTGGATAATTGTTAATTTTATAAGAGTTTGTGACACCACCTGTGGTATCTGGTGAGAAGCACCAGCGCTGCAGCAGTCCACTGAGGCCCGTGATAAGGCAGCTCGATGGTATAGCTCCCCACAGGTGGAGCTAGGTCTCAGGGCAGCGTATGCAGGGGGAATGCAGGACAGGCGAGACCCAGCTGGGTCAGAGCAAGAACGGAAACGGACACGGTAGTCACTTTAGTACCTTTTACTGGAGGAAATTCAGGCACATCCTGGAGCACTGTAGGGTGAAGGGTGCATATCAGGATCCTCCCCAATGAGCGGGTGTAGGGCCTGCTGTTTCTTGCCTCTGCGCAGTAAGTTTCTGACCTGCCTGGAGCTAGGCCTAACTTTGTCTCTGTCCTGCGGTGGCTGACCTTGTGGTAGGGCCTTCTCTTGAAGTTCACGCTCCCAGTATGCGGGGCCTAAGCGTCTCCTGGCTCTGTTACGTATCAGCACCTTAGCGATCCTGGGACTTGTAGTTCTCCAGGGATTCCGGTTATGCCTTACTGGGTCATAGAGATCCCGGTAAGCTCGGATCCGGTGTCCGGTAAATGCTTCGTGGTGAGCTGGTTAAGCTCCTCTGCCCCTTATGTACTAACTCGCCACTCGCCTTCGGCCTACTCGGGCCCTCAATAGGCTATACACACTAACGGCAGCTTGCCGCGCTTCACCGATCTTATGACGTCGGCACACCTTAAGCTCTATCTGGGCTCCCTGAATCTAGCTAGCAGGAGCCTCGTGCTCCACTGCTGAACTATTAACTGAGTTCTCTAGACTAGACTGAGCTCCACTGCAGACTGACCTCTCTTAGGCTTCTCTACTGCAGGAACTCTTCAGAGGAACTGAACTGCCTAGCTCCACCTTCCCTATTTATATCCCTAACGGGCTCCCTCTGCTGGTCTGAGGTGGAAGGTGGAGATGTGTGAATGTTTATGGGGGCCTCTTGTGGAGGATTCCATCAATACACTCTTCTAGGATCTGTGATACCAAGCACAGCGGGGCGTCACAGATGCTATTGACGACGAGGTTAGGTTGTCTTCCTGGACAGAAACGGAGTACTGGAAGCACGTCAACAACTGCATCCTCAACCACAACTCCGCCTCTGACCACAAGTCGTAGTGGCTCTTCAGGTCGCATGGGCTCTAGGCCTTGCATAGCCTGGGCATTTATTCAGATCGATAAGGATGACCCAACTCGTGTTGTCTGTAATATTTGTCACCAAAAGCTAAGTAGAGGCCAAAAAATCCATAGTTTGAGTACTTCATGCATGTACCGTCACATGGATATGAAGCATAAGTTGCAGTGGGAAGCTCACTGTGCTACAATGCGGCCTAGCAGGCTGGGCCAACCACCGTCTGCCCCATCTTGTGCATCCGCGGCCTCTTCATCCTCTGTGACTGGGGGGACAGCAGTCACACATGTTTTTGGACGCAGACCTGCCACCTCTTTACCTGCAACAGCCAGTGTGATTGGCAGGTCGTCAGTTCATTGGGAAGTGGAAACACCTGCTGGTGTTGAGAGGTCTCTGACATCGAGAGCACCACCTTTGGATCAAGGCAACCTAACATATCCGCCTGCATCTTCCTCACAGACCGGCAGTTTGCCAGGGACACCCTACTCAACCCCGTCAAAGCACAACAGCCAGCCCTCGGTCCCTCAGATGTGGACAAGTAAAAGACCATTTCCTCCTAGCCATGAGAAAGCTAAGAGGTTGAATTTCACCATCTGCAAGCTGTTGGCTACAGAAATGCTGCCTTTCCGCCTGGAGGACACAGAGGATTTTTGAGACCTTATGTCCGTCGCAGTGCCCCAGTACCAGATGCCCAGTCGGCACTACTTCTCAAAGAAAGGTGTGCCTGCGCTCCACCAGCATGTCGCACACAACATCACCGCTTCTTTGAGAAACTCTGTGTGTGACAGGGTGCATTTCACCACAGACACTTGGACGAGTAGGCATGGAGAGGGGCGTTACATGTCGCTGACAGGGCACTGGGTAACTATGGTGACAGCAGGACAAGGGGCTGCTGTCCAAGTCTTGCCGTCCCCGCAAGTTGTACGTCAATCCTCTTTATCTAGAAGTTCCTCCACTGCTTCTGCCTCCTCAACCTCCTCTCGGTCCTCCACCTGCACCCAAAGCCTGTCTGGTAATGCCACCTGCTTTCTAACTGCGCACCTCCTTACTATGCTGGCAGCAGGCCTCAACGGCATCAGTGTTTACTTTGAAATGTCTGGGAAATGTGAGTCACACAGCTGAGGACTTGTGGTCAGCTCTGGAGACCCAGTTTCATGAATGGTTGTCTCCACTGCACCTGCAACCAGGGAAGGCCGTGTGCGACAATGCTGCAAACCTGGGTGCGGCCCTTCGCCGGGGCAATGTTACACACGTGCCTTGTATGGCTCACGTGTTGAACCTGGTTGTCCATAAATTTTTAGCCCACTATCCCGGACTAGATGGCCTTCTGCAGAGGGCACGGTCGCTGTGTGCTCACTTCCGCCGTTCGCATCCCGCAGCTCAACGACTTACATCTCTACAGAAGTCGTTGGGCCTGCCAGTTCACCGGCTGAAATGCGATGTGCCGACACGGTGGAATTCAACTCTGCACATGTTGCAGCGACTGTGGCAGCACCGACAAGCCCTGGTGCAATAGTTTCTGACGTATAGCCTGGGCCAACGAGATCCAGAGGTGGGGTAAATCACGCTGCAGGAGTGGTCTCAGATCAGGGACCTATGAAGTTGACGCGCCCCCTGGGCCGTGGGGTACCCGGAGCCGAGCCGGTAGACGCTGGGGGTTGTAGTCACTGTGGCGGTGACCCGGTCCGTGACCCAGGGCGGTCAATCCAACGGTAATTTGTATATATGGATTTTATAATGTCCGACTACGCCACCTGTGGAGTGCAGCCAAAGGGGCCGCCGCTGCGGAACAGTCCTCTGAAGCTGGTGGTTTTGCTGCAATGTTATTATTACTCACCACAGGAAGAGTGTAGCTTCAGGGCAGTGTGGGTGGATGATGGTGGTTGTAGTGCAGGGAGTCAGTAATGAACACAGAGTCCGTGTGATGCAGTCCCAAGATCTTTACTCACAGTTGTTGCAGTCCAGATTACAGGTACCAGAGCTATCTCACCCGTCGTGCTGTGCGTACTCAGTGAGGGGCTCAGTCCACCCCCAGATAGCTCCGGAGTACTTAGCAGTAGAGATGAGCGGTGTTCGACTAGAACTGTTCGCCAATCTCAAATTCGAGCTGTTTTGGGCGGTGTTCGAGTTGTTCGACGAACCCGAACGATTTGCAAAAAATTCGGCTGTTCGAGGTTATGTTCGATAACTGTTCGTGCACCAAAAGCTTGTCCTGCATGTCTGGCGCTATTTAGAGCACCAATCATGCAGGGATTGTCTGTCACTCACTGTAATGCCACAGCCATGGTGGTTGTGGCATTACAGTGATTGCCCAAATCGATGGGAACAGTGTCAACAGTGAAACATGAAAAGCCGGCAATTCAGCAGCGGCATACACCGGTACCCGACAATTTAGAACCGAAAGAATAGAGCTTCACACATAGATTAGATAGATATAAACATGTCAGTCACATATATATGAAGTACAGTGACAGTGTTGCTTACTGTACTTGTCATTTAGCGTAAAGGATTTATCAAAAAAAATAATAGTGTTTTCATGCACCGTCTCTTTAAAAAAGCCGGCCGGCAATT
Organism: Phyllobates terribilis; assembly: GCF_046119375.1. Lineage (NCBI taxonomy): Eukaryota > Metazoa > Chordata > Amphibia > Anura > Dendrobatidae > Phyllobates > Phyllobates terribilis. Next base: position 644,153,694 of record NW_027362762.1, read on the forward strand.
CAGCAGCGGTACCCGACAATTTATAACAGACAGAATAGAGCTTCACACATAGATTAGATAGATAGAAACATGTCAGTCACATATATATGAAGTACAGTGACAGTGTTGGTTACTGTACTTGTCATTTAGTATTAAAATAAAGGATTTATTATTAAAAAAAATGGCGTGGGGTTCCCCTTAATTTTAGGCTCTAGCGGAGGTTAAGCAGACGGCTGGGGCAGATGTTTGAAGCCTGGGAAGGGGGTAATACCCACGGAGCTTCCCAGGCTACTAATATCAGCCCCCAGCTGAATACATAGCCTTTACTAGCTATTAAAATGGGGGACCCCCCCAAAAAAATGACGTGGGGTCCCCCCTAATTTAATAGCTAGCAAAGGCTAGGCAGACAGCTGGGGGCTGATATTAATAGCCCAGGAAGGGAGCCATGAATATTGGCCCCCTCCCAGGCTAGAAACACCAGCCGTCAGCCGCCCCAGAAATGGCGCATTCATAGGATGCGCCAATTCTGGCACTTAGCCTCGCTCTTCCACGCTGCCCTGGTGCGGTGGCAGGGGGTAATAGGGTTGGGGTTGATGTCAGCTTATAATGCCAGCTGACATCAAGCCCAGGTTAGTAATGGAGAGGCGTCTATAAGACACCCCCATTACTAACCCCATAGTCAAAGTTAAAAAAAACACAAACACCCAGAATAAAGTCCTTTAATTGAAATAAAGACACAATCCTTTATTGTTCTAAATTAAACCATACTTACCGTCACGCCCATTCCAGCTGAAGCCAACGATCTCCTGCAATAAAAGAAAAATAATAAAGCAACCTCATCCTTACCTTTCCATGGTTCCCACGACAGCTTCAGCTCTGCTACATCGAGATGACAGGCTGGACCGCAGCAGAACGCTGCCATCCAGCCTCTCATCCCGCAGACACTGAGAAGCGCAGGCTTACTTGCGCTGCTCAGCGTCTCTCTGTGACGACATCCAGATGAGCCGAGTTCATGTCCAATGAACTCAGCTCACCTCCTGCACGTCACTGACAGCGTGGGAGAATTCTCCTGCACTCAGCGCTTCAGCGTGAGAATTCTCCCGCTAAAGCGCTGAGTGCAGGAGAATTTTCCCACGCTGTCAGTGACGTGCATAAGGTGAGCTCATGTCCAATGAACTCAGCTCACCTCCTGCACGTCACTGACAGCGTGGGAGAATTCTCCTGCACTCAGCGCTTCAGTGTGAGAATTCTCCCACGCTGAAGCGGTGAGTGCAGGAGAATTTTCCCACGCTGTCAGTGACGTGCATGAGGTGAGCCGAGTTCATTGGACATTAACTCGGCTCATCTGGATGCCCTCACAGAGAGACACTGTGGAGCGCAAGCAAGCCTGCGCTTCTCAGTGTCTGCGGGATGACAGGCAGGATAGCAGCGTTCTGCTGCGGTCCAGCCTGTCATCTCGATGTAGCAGAGCTGAAGCTGTCATGGGAACCATGGAAAGGTAAGGATGATGTTGCTTTATTATTTTTCTTTTATTTCAGGAGATCGTTGGCTTCAGCTGGAATGGGCGTGATGGTAAGTATGGTTTAATTTAGAACAATAAAGAATTGTGTGTTTATTTCAATTAAAGGACTTTTTTCTGGGTGTTGTGTTTTTTTTAAATACTTTACTAGAAATTCATGGTGGTCATGTCTAATATTGGCGTGACCCCATGAATTTCGGGCTTAGGGCCAGCTGATAATGCCAAGCTGGCCCTAACCCCTTTATTACCCAGTGAGCCACCGCATCAGGGCCCTGGATGAGTTGGGTACAGCGCCAGAAGATGGCGCTTCTATGAACGCGCCATTTTCCGGGGTGGCTGCGGACTGCAATTTGCAGTGGGGGTGGCCCAGAAAGCTTGGGCCTCCCTGCGCTGCGGATTCCAGCCCCCAGCTGCCTAGTTGTACCTGGCTGGACACAAAAACAGGGCGAAGCCCCACGTCAATTTTCTTTAAATTATTTCATGAAATAATTAAGAAAAAAAGGGCTTCCCTATATTGTTGTGTCCGGCCAGGTACAAATAGGCAGCTGGTGGTTGGGGGCAGCCCGTTCCTGCCTGCTGTACCTGGCTGGACACAAATATAGTGCGAAGCCCCACGTCAATTTTTTTTAAATTATTTCATGAAATAATTAAGAAAAAAGGGCTTCCCTATATTGTTGTGTCCGGCCAGGTACAAATAGGCAGCTGGTGGATGGGGGCAGCCCGTTCCTGCCTGCTGTACCTGGCTGGACACAAATATAGTGCGAAGCCCCACGTCAATTTTTTTTAAATTATTTCATGAATTTCCTGAAATAATTTAAAAAAATTGAAGTGGGGCTTCGCACTATATTTGTGTCCAGCCAGGTACAGCAGGCAGGAACGGGCTGCCCCCATCCACCAGCTGCCTATTTGCACCTGGCCGGACACAACAATATAGGGAAGCCCTTTTTTTCTTAATTATTTCATGAATTTCATGAAATAATTAAAAAAAAAGTACGTGGGGCTTCGCCCTATTTTTGTGTCCAGCCAGGTACAACTAGGCAGCTGGGGGCTGGAATCTGCAGCGCAGGGAGGCCCAAGCTTTCTGGGCCCCCCCCCGCTACAAATTGCAGTCCGCAGCCACCCCAGAAAATGGCGCGTTCATAGAAGCGCCATCTTCTGGCGCTGTACCCAACTCATCCAGGGCCCTGGTGCGGTGGCTCACTGGGTAATAAAGGGGTTAGGGCCAGCTTGGTATTATCAGCTGGCCCCAAGCCCAAAATTCATGGGGTCACGCCAGTATTAGACATGACCGCCATGAATTTCTAGTAAAGTATTTAAAAAAAACACAACACCCAGAATAAAGTCCTTTAATTGAAAGAAAGACACAATTCTTTATTGTTCTAAATTAAACCATACTTACCATCACACCCATTCCAGCTGAAGCCAACGATCTCCTGCAATAAAAGAAAAATAATAAACCAACCTCATCCTTACCTTTCCATGGTTCCCACGACAGCTTCAGCTCTGCTACATCGAGATGACAGGCTGGACCGCAGCAGAACGCTGCCATCCAGTCTGTCATCCCGCAGACACTGAGAAGCGCAGGCATGCTTGCGCTCCTCACTGTCTCGCTGTGACGGCATCCAGATGAGCCGAGGTCATGTCCAATGAACTCGGCTCACCTCATGCACGTCACTGACAGCGTGGGAAAATTCTCACGCTGAAGTGCTGAGTGCAGGAGAATACTCCCACGCTGTCAGTGATGTGCATGAGGTGAGCTCATGTCCAATGAACTCAGCTCACCTCCTGCACGTCACTGACAGCGTGGGAGTATTCTCCTGCACTCAGCACTTCAGCGTGAGAATTTTCCCACGCTGTCAGTGACGTGCATGAGGTGAGCCGAGTTCATTGGACATGAACTCGGCTCATCTGGATGTCGTCACAGAGAGACGCTGAGCAGCGCAAGCAAGCCTGCGCTTCTCAGTGTCTGCGGGATGACAGGCTGGATGGCAGCGTTCTGCTGCGGTCCAGCCTGTCATCTCGATGTAGCAGAGCTGAAGCTGTCGTGGGAACCATGGAAAGGTAAGGATGAGGTTGCTTTATTATTTTTCTTTTATTGCAGGAGATCGTTGGCTTCAGCTGGAATGGGCGTGATGGTAAGTATGGTTTAATTTAGAACAATAAAGGATTGTGTCTTTATTTCAATTAAAGGACTTTATTCTGGGTGTTTGTGTTTTTTTTAACTTTGACTATGGGGTTAGTAATGGGGGTGTCTTATAGACGCCTCTCCATTACTAACCTGGGCTTGATGTCAGCTGGCATTATAAGCTGACATCAACCCCAACCCTATTACCCCCTGCCACCGCACCAGGGCAGCGTGGAAGAGCGAGGCTAAGTGCCAGAATTGGCGCATCCTATGAATGCGCCATTTCTGGGGCGGCTGACGGCTGGTGTTTCTAGCCTGGGAGGGGGCCAATATTCATGGCTCCCTTCCTGGGCTATTAATATCAGCCCCCAGCTGTCTGCCTAGCCTTTGCTAGCTATTAAATTAGGGGGGACCCCACGTCATTTTTTTTGGGGGGGTCCCCCATTTTAATAGCTAGTAAAGGCTATGTATTCAGCTGGAGGCTGATATTAGTAGCCTGGGAAGCTCCGTGGGTATTACCCCCTTCCCAGGCTTCAAACATCTGCCCCAGCCGTCTGCTTAACCTCCGCTAGAGCCTAAAATTAAGGGGAACCCCACGCCAATTTTTTTAATAATAAATCCTTTATTTTAATACTAAATGACAAGTACAGTAACCAACACTATCACTGTACTTCATATATATGTGACTGACATGTTTCTATCTATCTAATCTATGTGTGATGCTCTATCTTTCTGTTCTAAATTGTCGGGTACCGCTGCTGAATTGCCGGCCGGCTTTTTTAAAGAGACAGTGCATGAAAACACTATTATTTTTTTAAATAAATCCTTTACACTAAATGACAAGTACAGTAAGCAACACTATCACTGTACTTATTATATATGTGACTGACATGTTTCTATCTATCTAATCTATGTGTGAAGCTCTATTCTTTCTGTTCTAAATTTTCGGGTACAGATGCTGAATTGCCGGCCGGCTTTTTTAAAGAGACGGTGCATGAAAACACTAACATTTTTTTTAATAAATCCTTTACACTAAATGACAAGTGCAGTAACCAACACTGTCACTGTGCTTCTTATATGTGTGACTGACATGTTTCTATCTATCTAATCTATGTGTGATGCTCTATTCCTTCTTGTCTAAATTGTCGGGTACCGGTGTATGCCGCTGCTGAATTTGCCGGCCGGCTTTTTTAAAGAGAGTGTCTTCTGAGCAGTTTGTCAGCTTTTGGACACCTTTGCAGGTGTTTTCTATGTGTTTCTATGTGTTTTTGTTTGCCTGCCATTGGTTTTAACGGTGTTCGACGGTGTTCTAAGGTGTTCGACGAACAGTTCGACGAACAGTTCCTCGAACATCCCGGTGTTCGACGAACCGAACCGAACCCGAACACTACGGGGGTGGCTCAACACTACTTAGCAGGACCCCCTTCTGTGTGTCCTTTCTCTGGCCTTCTCCCTGCACCTCACACCCAGTGACACTTCTATCCGGTATCCTCGGGCCTTGGCGGGCGACTTGTGTTCCGTCCCCTGGGTCCTATGTGGCTACCTTCTTAGTGAGACTGGTGTGGACTTTTGCCTGCAGTACATGAAATGCTGCAGCCTCCGGTTTCTAGTTGAGCCTTGCTGTTTCTCCTCTAGTTGAGGGACCGGTTCCCCTTATCTGGCCTAACCCCTCTACCTCCTGGTAGCAGCGGGAGTACAGGTGGCCTTCTGCACGGCCCGTAGCCCTAGGGTCCCTTCGGTTCCTGGAGCCTTCCTGCTCCCACTCCTCTCTTCTCTCCTTCAGTCCTGGGCCTCCCAGGCTAGGCCCGCCTCCGGAGCAGAGCTCATGCCGAGCCTCTGCTCCTGTCACTTTTCCTCCTCTGACTAGCTTGCTCTTTCTAAGATGGCTTCCTATTTATACTCTCCCTGTCATGTGCTCCCCTAAGCTGCTCCCCTAAGCACCCACTACATAGAATCCTCCCACCAGCTAGGGACCTGGGACTGTGCTCTCCCTTAGGAGCAATCTCGCCCTAACCCCACTGCGGGTATGTGTTGGATGCAGGTGTTAGGGTCCCGAGCCATACGCCTTCCTTACCTGAGGGTGAGATATCACACCTCTGGGTGAGATGCAGTAACTCTGTGGTGACTGCACCCTCAGGGGCGCCACACACCTTTCTGCACAGTTTTGAAATGGCGACGAAGATGTTTAGTGCTGACGATGATGCCATTATCAGCATAACTATTCCGGTGATTTACATGCTGGAGCACACATTAAACAGAATTCAGAGTCAGGTGGTCGGACAAGAGGAGGTGGAGGAAGTAGAGGAGGAGTCGTATGCGGAAGGGATAACATCTCCAAGGTCCAGACGGTTGGCAGCACCAAGGAGGCAGGCATGGGAGGGTGGGGGAGAGGGATTAAACAGGGCGCATGGTAGCAGCCAAACTGTTGAGGAAGGTGCAGGAGCCGAGGAAGAAGTGGAGGATGAACTGGCGATGGGCATGGAAGACTCATCAGATGAGGGAGACCTTGATCACATTTCTGTTGTGCGAGGTTGGGGGGAGAGGGCAGAGGAAAGAAGCATGATTCTTACCTCGCTACCAACACAACAAGGACTTGGTCCTCCTGGATGCGCAAGACACATGAGTGCCTTCTTGCTGCACTACCTGCAACATGACCCTCAGATTGCAGAATTCGAAGTAATCTCGACTACTGGGTTGCCACACTCTTAGATCCCCGGTACAAAAGTAAATTTGCTGAAATAATTCCTGCCATAAAAAGGGATTGAAGCATGCAGGAGTATCTGCAGACGCTGTTGCAGAATCTTACATGTGCTTTTCCACAAAACACCAGTGGTGCACGAAGTGAATCTCACAGTTCTAACTTGCCAACCGCGGGACTGTCGAGTCTTCATCACTCAAACCGTAACAGTAACACAGTATCTGCTGGTAACAGCAATTTTGTGAAATCGTTTCACCACTTTTTTACACCATCCTTTGCAAGGCCACAGGAGACAAGAAGTCTGACACATTGTCAATGCCTAGAGAGGATGGTGCAGGAGTATCTCCAAGTGAACATCGAAGCCATGACTGTGTCACTGGACCCTTGCTCATTTTGGTATTCCAATCTGGAAAAATGGCCGGAGCTCACCACTCACGCCTTGGAGATCTTGTCATGCCCTGCAGCCAGTGTTCTCTCTGAACGTGTGTTCAGCGCTGCTGATGGTGTGCTGACAGATAAGCGCACGCGGCTGTCCACTGAGAATGTAGACAGGCTCACGTTCATAAAGATGAACAAATCATGGATTCGCAAGGACTTTTCTAATCCTGTGTTATCCTTGGGAGGCTAAAAGCTTGAGGATTTGGTAATATCACCTCACCAACCGTTTTAAGCAACTGTGGGGCAATTGATGCCACTTAACCCTAGAACGCATGACCATAAAAATCTACACTTTCATATACCTGGGGCCTTTTGGGCCCGTGTGCAAATAACATTGAATAACTCAAACTCAAATGACAAACAACTATATACATGAAGAATACCTAGAGTTTCAAAATTCGAACTAAAGTAATCTTGCAGAAAATAGAAAACAATTAACAGGGCGGGACTGCGAGGCCCCAGGTATGCGTTCTAGGGTTAAGTGGTGTCTGTGCCACAATTTTGGGAAAAAATGGAAACTCTTTTTGGAGTCCCCTTGCTGTGTCTTACGTGACGTTGGCATTGTCAATTCCAGGTGGGTTGGGTCGCTCCCCCCCCCCCTTTTAACTGTAAGAAACTACATACACTATGGCTTGGGGTAACACAGATGATTGAGTCTGAAGAGCTGTTTACTCAGATGTCTGCTCCAAATCTTCAGTGTCTGCTAGTCAGCGTAGAATTTTTAACTGCATCTAGCCTAGGCAATACTTTGGGCGTAGTAGCCCAGCTGCGAAGCAAGCTGCACCGCCTGTGTATCTAATAAGAATTTTTAAATGCATCTAGCCTAGGCAGACTGTGGGGACCCCCAACCAAACCCAGACGCTCAGCCCCCCTACCGCCCCCCTTTCCTTGACAATACAATAATGTAACTCTTACAACTGGATGGGTGAGGATCGGTCACAGCTTTATTAACTCTTTATACTCATTCCATTAGAAAGACATTTTATTTCTAAAATAATTCAGCTTGTTGCAGCATGCCCTGGGTCTCCACTCCGGCAACTTGGCCAACAAGTGTAACTCTCCAACATGTCCTTTCTATTTCCAGGCCACGGAGGATCCTGCGTACTCGTATGCAGGACTCTGACCCCCACCCATCACTCTTAACGCTTGTTCCACTCCGTCCTGGAGTCCTGACAGGAACATGTCTAGTCCAATATCCATTAAGTGAACACCGTCGGGCCGTATGAGGCCTGCTTTATCTCCTTCCAGTTGTCGGTGTCGTACCACTACACCGCCTCTGTCTCTTCTAAATTTTGCCATCCGAATATTTATTACCCGCCTTGTCCGTTCGATGGCCGTGATGTCTCGCGCACCTTGCCATACCGCTATCGGCACAATCTCTGACCGTACTATAGCTAGTTTTGTGAAAAATTCTCTGAAGCGCTCAGTGTCTAGTTTCATTATTGCCATTAGTTATGCGCTCTTGTGATGACCTAGGTTGTTTCCCCCGGCCTGTATAACTAAGATGACCAGACATCTTGCCTCTCTCCCTACCTTGATTACCTCCATTAGTACCTGTGGCCATTGCAGGCCTCTAATACCTCTCCAGTTGAAATATGTGTTATGAAACTCTAATTTCCTCCCGCCTGGGCGGACTTTCGCCCTTTAATCTGCCCAATATATATACGAGTGGCCTATCACCCACACTGTTGGCTTAGCGTCACCTGTAAAAGAAACAAACCACGTTAGGATAACAAGTCCGGTCTTATGTATCTTGCCAAACACGTGGATCACCATCTCTCTATCCTCTGAACTTCCGTTTCTGACAGTCCTGCTCTTGCTGCTTCTGTGGCCGCGCCTATGCGGAATGAGTGTGTCCCGTAATCTTTGTGGTGGTTCCCTGCCGATGTTATGCATTTATTAAATATAGCTTGGAACTGGTATCTTGATAATGGCGTCCCATCAATGTGTGATAGGAACAAATTACTTTGTGATCTGATGGTTAGATATGGTTTTACTATTGTTACCCGACTCAGTGTACCGTTTGTGGGTTGTAGAAGTACCCAAGTGCCCCTGCCCGCTGGAACCATTTTCGATTTGTGTATGCGTAGACGTATTGCATTATTGCCTATGACTACGTCCTGGTGTAATAAGCCTCCACTGGTGCTAATTTTGGATTGAGGGACTAATTCGCTTATGCATAGCGCCCCGAAGAAGGTGATCACAAATGCAGTAGACAGTAGTGTTGCTTCAAATTGTGAGTGTCATGTTAATGGTGTTAGGGATATGATGTGAGAAATCAGTTTTAGTGACACGGGACGGGACGTCTACACTCCTGACTTGGCTGACCCCTTTTCCACCCTTTTATGGATTGTCTGATGATGAATCTTTGTCACATCTCCCCAATTCAGTAGTTGGAAGTGAAATGCTACTCCGGTCAGACACCGCTGCGCTGACGCCCCTGATATGCCCCTCATCATTAGCTGGTGGAGAAATTCTATGGTGACTTGTGATCTGGCTTGTTCACATTGGTCAACCCGTCTGCCTGCTACTAGTCATGTCCACTCTTCCCATGCCTTACCGTATGCTTGCCACGTCGACGGGGCAACTGATGCTCTGATTAATGGCATCAACTATTCGCCACTAGATCCCATAGGGAAGGTGGGCAACTGTTGTCCCGATGGGTGGGCATTGTGGAAGAGCTCTGTGAAAATCTGCCAATTGAATTGTTATAAAGCGTTAGCAGCAGCTTTAGGCCCCTCAGCATAGTGGCTAGCGCGGACCCATACATTGTGTTTTAGGCACAGGAATGCTAGCCTGGGTAGTAGGCCTAGCACTGGGAGAGACGATGATGCCATCTTATTAATGCAGTGCGCTAAGCTGGTGTTTTTTGTTATGAAGCGTATATTTTTGTAAGCCAGGAGTGCACCCCATATTTCTATTGCTACCACTATTGGGAAGAAAAATTATTTTCAGGGCTAGATGCAGCGAAAAATTATTATTAATTGAAAAGCTGGTGGAGCTTGGTATAGATGGCCTAATACAATGAGACCCACACACTGCTAGAAGGCCAAATATTTTTTCAGAGTTAGATGCAGAAAAAAATTATATTCAGTTTGCAACCTGATGGAGGTCAGTATAGATGGACTAATAGAACAAGTCCCACACACTGCTAGAAGGCCAAATATTTTTTCAGAGGTAGATGCAGACAAAAAATTATTTTGAAATTGCAACCTGATGGAGGTCAGTATAGATGACTAATAGAACAAGTCCCACACACTGCTAGAAGGCCAAATATTTTTTCAGTGCTAGATGCAGAAAAAAATTATATTCAGTTTGCAACCTTATGGAGGTCAGTATAGATGGACTAATAGAACAAGTCCCACACACAGCTAGAAGCCCAAATATTTTTTCAGAGGTAGATGCAGAAAAAAATTATATTCAGTTTGCAACCTGATGGAGGTCTGTATAGATGGATTAATAGAACAAGTCCCACACACAGCTAGAAGCCCAATATTTTTTCAGAGGTAGATGCAGAAAAAAATATATTCAGTTTGCAACCTGATGGAGGTCTGTATAGATGGATTAATAGAACAAGTCCCACACACAGCTAGAAGCCCAATATTTTTTCAGAGCTAGATGCAGAAAAAAATATATTCAGTTTGCAACCTGATGGAGGTCTGTATAGATGGATTAATAGAACAAGTCCCACACACAGCTAGAAGCCCAATATTTTTTCAGAGGTAGATGCAGAAAAAAATATATTCAGTTTGCAACCTGATGGAGGTCTGTATAGATGGATTAATAGAACAAGTCCCACACACAGCTAGAAGCCCAATATTTTTTCAGAGCTAGATGCAGAAAAAAATTATATTCAATTTGCAACCTGATGGAGGTCAGTATAGATGGACTAATAGAATGATGCTATGCCCAAAAGATTTTACTCCACTAGGTGCAGTAAAAAAATTGGTATTCTATACACAGGTGGTATATCTTGCAACACAGATAGGCTACTCCACTGACTAACACACTCTGCAATAGGCCAAAAAGGATTAGCTTTGCTAGATTCAGCCAAATGCTGTGAAAAAAACTTGCACAGCACTGGCACAGACCTGCCTGGCAAAAACTGATAGGAACTGATGTAACCTAGTCCTGAAAAGGACTCCAATTACAATTAGTCTTTACTCCCACAATCTATCTATTTAAGAGCACAGACCTGCCTGATAAAAGTCGTAGGAAATGCTGTAACCTAGTCCTTAAAAGGACTGCAATCACAACTATTCCCTACTCCCAAGCTATCTGTAGATTTGTGCGAAAATTGGCTTGAAATTAACAAGGTATAGCGCACACAGCAACAGCGGTGCCGTGTAACACGCAGCTGCAGCAGTGAGAAAATGGTGGCGACGGGGAAAATGGCTTGGTCTTATAGGGCAAGGACATGTGACATACACTGCCAATGACACATGCCCTTGCTTGTGTGAAAAAAAGCACTTCGCTCCATGTGTGCGCTGCTGATAGGCTGACAGATTGCACCTCCCCACTGCAAATGCGGGAAAGAGAAAAAAAAATGGAGATCTTCATTATTCCTGCAGAGATCCATCCCCTGCCCCTCCCCCCACCCCGCTGTACACTCAAACTGCGTATTAACATTAATTTTCATCATTACTGAGAAAAAATCCAGTTATGATTTTGGTGCACGAACAGTTATCGAACATAACCTCGAACAGCCGAATTTTTCTCAAATTGTTCGTGTTCGCCGAACGGCTCGAACACCGCCCAAAACAGCTCGAATTTGAGATTGGCGAACAGTTCGAGTAGAACAACGCTCATCTCTAATCACCAGCCCCCCTCAATTGCTGTAATCCACCCTCCCTTTACACCTGCCTGCCTTTACACCTCCCTTTACACCGTGCAGAGTGGAATTTCTCCATATTGGCATATCGCATATCAACTGGTTAACTGGCATGGACAAAGACCCTTGTATCGATTCAAGTCAATGAGCTGAGGGGTGCGAACAGTGGAAGCAAGCAAACAGTTTCCATGCTTTCTGCAATTGCGCATCCTGGCCGGGATACTGGGGGATAAATTGCTGTACCACCAGGTTGATGAAGGGAGCTATGCAAGGCACGTGTGTGAGCTTGCCCTGGCATAGGGCCGCCACCAGGTTTGCACCGTTCTTGCACATTGCCTTCCCTGGCTCCAGGTTCAATGGAGACAGTCATTGCTCAAACTCAACCTGGATAGCTGTCCACCACTCTTCAGCTGTATGACTGCGATGTCCAAGGCATAATAATTTTAACACTGCCTAATTGCGGTGAGTCCTGGCTGCACAGTATGGAGGTGGGGGGATTCGTTCTGCACTGTTGGATTGTATGTCTCATTAAGGCATAGGTTGCAGTGCTCGTTGTGCTTGCATCACTCCATGTCTGTGCTGTAGGCTGCAACATAACCTCCTCATCTTCCACCTCCTCAGATGACCTACTCAGCAGCATACCTCTGGGTTCACACCAAGTGGGATCTACAACCTCATCATCATCCTCTGTTCTCCCATTCCTTGCCCTGAGAGTTACCCTCCTCCTCTTCCTGCACTGACAGCACAGTACAGTCTGCGTGAGCCTCAGGTATCTGAGTCTCATCAGGTACACCTCCCCCCATGAGTTAAAATCTGGTGATGAGGGTCAGGATTCTGCTCGGACCCTACCTTGCCACCCGTGGTGTCTGGTGAGGATCACCAGCGCTGCGACAGTCCTCTGAGGCAGGTGTTCAGGCAGCTTAGTTGGTGCGGCTCCCCACAGGTGGAGCGGGGCCTCAGGGCAGCGTAGGAGTAGGGATGCAGGACAGAGGGGACCCAGACGGGTCCAAGGAAGGATAGAAGAATAGGCACGCACACCGGAGTTCACTTCAGTACCTTTACTGGTGGTGTTTCAGGCACGATCCAGGGCACTGTAGGGTGAAGGGTGCATATCAGGACTCTCCCCAGTCAGCGGGTGTGGGGCCTCCTGTTCCTTGCCTTTCCTTAATAAGTTTATGACATGCCTGGAGCTAGGCCTAACTTGGTCTCTGTCTTGCACCGGCTGACCTGGTGGTAGGGCCTTCTGTTGGAGATCACACTCCCTGGTCTCTTGGGCCTCCGTGACTCCTGACCCTGGTACGTTATAAGCTTTTTGGTGTTTCTGGGACATATAGTTCGCCAGGGGTTCCGGTTGTTTCTGCTGGATGTAGGACTCCCTGCAGACGCGGACCCGGTGTCCGGTAAATGGTTGTGGGGTGAGCTGGTTAAGCTCCTCTGCCCCCTATGTAGCTCGCTTACTCCACTCGCCTTCGGCCACGCTCGGGGCCCTCTCTAGGCTTCACACGGGCAGTAGGTCTCGCTACTCTTCACCGCTCTTTTGGCGTCGGCACGCCTTAGGCTCACTAATCTGAGCTCACTGAGTCTGAACTGACCTGACAACCTCTCTGGCTGCAGCAGACTGACTGACTGCCTAGCTCCACCTTCCCTATTTATATCCCTAACGGGCTCCCTCTGGTGGTCTGAGATGGAAGGTGGAGGTGTGTGAATGCTATGAGGGCCCCTTGTGGAGGAATCCGTCCATGCACCCCTCTGGGATCTGTGGCACCAATGCGCAGCAGGGCGCCACATTACCCCCCTAGCAAAGCTCAGTACTCTCGGACTGAAGTAATTTTTATAACAGGTAACACAATAACTCTTCCCTTTATGGCAGGCACTTTGCTTAAACGTTGCATATAAAACATTAGAGACAATAAATAGATATGAACAATACAATAAGCAACCTCAGAATTCAAGTCTCTTCCGGTGAGGTCCCCTAACAGGGTGTCCATCTCAGAGGTTAAAGTACTTGGTAGCTTGAGGGACCTGTCCAAAGCAAACCCTCCATGTAGGCCCTGGTGTGGCTGCAGGGCATGGCGATCCTGAGTTGGACCTTTGCTTGTGCCACACCAGACAGGTTTTTGTTCTGAGGTCACCTAAGGGGGCACTCCAGGGAGTGCAATTATTTACAAGCAGCAGTTTTTGGGCTGCACACAGTCCTCAGCCACAGAGTTCTTTATGTACCCTTACGGGTAACCAGAGGCAACAAGGGAAGTGTCCATATCACTCAAATTGTCCATTGCAAGCATAACACAAAGTAATAAATACATTTACATGAAAATACACAATATAATATCCCAAGGGCACCTATCTACACTGTCAGAGTTTCCTTCTCTATCCTCTGTATCTGACAGGGGTCTGACCTCGTGTGCTACGTGTTGATCTGTGTAGTACGTGAGTGTGGATGGTATCTGTGTCTGCACCGTCTGCTACCCTGTTAGTTCTACGTGTGGGTAGATTGTAAAACTGCCTTAACCTCTCTCTGGGACTGGCAAGTGTACCATTGGCTGGGCCTTCTTGCTCTGCTCCAACCGGGGATCCTTCTTCCGGGGATTCTTCTTGAGCAGGCTGTTCTGAAGCACTTACAGGTTCTACTTGCTGTGGAGGGTCTTCTGGCTGTTGAAAGAAGTGGATCACAGGTATTATTACTGCTCCTCCTAGTTGAGGCCAATCTGCTGAGAAATCTCCTAAGTCAGTATGGAGTACTGCTTCTTTAGGCTCCTCCGGTACGGTGAGAGGCACTTCTTCTCGGGGCTTTAGCAGGTCTGGACACAATTTCAGATGGTCTCTAGATACCGTTGCAGTCGTTATTCCTCCGTCTTTGCTAATCAAACAGGTCTTCTTGTTATCAAATCTTGAATTTAACACAGTGTAGGGTTCTCTCTCCCACTGGTCATCAAGTTTGTGGTTTCTCCTTTTCCTCTTTAACACCACTTCTCCTGGTGTGAAGGGTTCGGCGGGCGCACTTTTATTGTAGTGGGCTTCCTGCTTGTCCCTTACCCGAGTGAGACTGTCTTCGACACAGGCCTGAACTCTTCTGTATTGCTCCTGTCTGGTCGTGTCCCAGTCCTCAGTGGACATATCTGCTTCTGGTTCTACTACACCAAGCTCCAGGTCCATGGGCAACTTCCCGGGTCTTGCTCGCATGAGATATGCTGGAGTACAACTGGTGGAACTCACAGGTATGTGGTTGTACACATCTACCAGGTCAGGTAGTAGGTCTCGCCACTGATTTCTATCCTCTAGTGGTAAGGTCTTCAGCAGGTCGATGACGATGTTATTCATCTTTTCACAGGGATCATTGGTTTAGGGGTGGTACGGTGTAGTCCGGATCTTTTTACACCCGTACAGATGGCAGAACTCCTTGAACAATTCAGCTTCAAAGGCTGAGCCTTGATCTGTCAGCACCTGCTCAGGGTATCCATGGGGCCTGCAGAAGTACAGCTTAAACGTCTTCGCCGCAGTGTCTGCCATCAGATCCTTGATGGGGCCGACCACCAGGAACCTGGAGTAGTGATCCACCATGGTCAGGGCATAAGAATATCCTGACCTGCTGGGTGACAGCTTGACATGATCCAGGGCCACGATCTCCAAAGGTCGAGTTGTCTTGATTGGTTGCAGGGGTGCCTTCTGGCTGCTGTAGTCTTTTCTTCTAAGGCTACAGGGTCCACAATTTCGGCACCACCTCTCAATGGTACTGCGCATTCCTACCCAATAAAACTGACACTTCAGCAGGGTTTCTAGCTTCTTCCAGCCAAAGTGCCCCGTCTGATCGTGGTAGGCTTCCAACACCATCTGGATGTCTGTCTTGGGCACCACTATCTGCCATACCATCTCACAGGTTTTGGGGTTGACGTACCTCCGGCACAGCTTCTCTCTATAGGTGAACAGCCGGCTCTTCTCATTCCACAGCTGCTTGGCTTGTAGAGACGCGTCCTTCTCCAGGGAGGAACTTTCCTGGGTTATCAACACTTTGATACGGCTGACAACCAGGTCACTGTCCTGGGTCTCCTTCCAGCTGTGGTGAGGCAGGGGGTTTAACGTCTTACCGCGATGCCTCCTGGAGGCTCGTTGCTCGTGGACCATTCCATTCCAATGAAAGGCAGGTAGTTCTATCTCCTCCAGGTCATCCACTTCTTCTTCCGTGTCCGACTGGTGAGGCATCCTGGACAGGGCATCGGCGTTGGCGTTCTTGCGGTCCGCCCGGTACTTAATAGTGAATTGGTAGTTTGACAGCCGAGCCATCCATCGTTGCTCCATGGCTCCTAACTTGGCTGTTTCTAGATGAGTCAAGGGGTTGTTATCAGTGAAGGCAGTGAATTTACTGGAGGCTAGGTAGTGCTTGAATCGCTCGGTGATGGCCCAGACCAGGGCCAGGAACTCCAACTTGAAGCAGATATAGTTCTCTGGGTTCCTCTCGGTCGGGCGGAGCTTCCTGCTTGCATAGGAGATCACCTTCTCTCGGCCATTCTGCTTCTGACTCAGTACAGCTCCTAATCCTTCATTGCTGGCATCAGTGTACAGCAAGAACGGTTGGCTGTAGTCAGGGTAGGCTAGGATCTCTTCGCCGGTCAGGATCCCCTTCATCACCTCAAAGGATTCAGCTTGCTCCTTACCCCACTGGAACGGGGGGTTTCTGCCTCTCCCGGACTGTCCTACCAGGAGATCTTGCAAAGGCGCCGCTTTCTTGGTATAGTCCTTCACAAACCTCCGGTAATACCCGACTAGTCCCAGGAACTGACGTACCTCCTTGAGGCTCTTCGGCTCTGGCCATTTCTGGATGGCAGTGACCTTCTCCGGGTCTGGTGCTACCCCGGTATAGTAGTACAGTCTCGAAGTTGCGGTGTCCCAGGCAGCACTCCATCAATCTCTGGAACGTTCCGGGGGAGTTGCAGAGTCCAAACGGCATACTATTAAACTCGCAGAGTCCCATCAGGGTGGTGAAGGCCGTCTTCTCCCGATCCTCCTCAGCAACAGCTACTTGCCAGTGCCCACTAGTGAGGTCAAGGGTGGAGAAGTAATTTGCAGACTTTAAGGCAGCCAAGGATTCCTCTATACGTGGTAAAGGGTATGCATCTTTATGTGTAATGCGATTTACTTGTCTGTAATCTACACACATTCTCATGCTTCCGTCCATTTTGTTGACTATAACTAGGGGAACTGCCCAGGTACTACAACTATCCCTTACTACCCCTGCCTTCTTCATGTCGTGCAACATCTCCTTCACCTTCTGGTAGTGTGCTGGTGGTATAGGCCTGTAACGTTCTTTGATGGGTGGATGGTCACCTGTGGGGATATGGTGTTGAACCCCCTTAATCCTTCCAAAGTCAAGTGGGTGCTTACTGAATACCTGCTCGTATTCCTGAACCACCCGGTGTACACCCTGCTTCTGATGGGCAGGAGTGGTGTCTGTCCCAACATGGAGCTGTTGACACCAATCCTCCACCTGGGTTCCCGGGTCATTATCCTCCACTTCGTCTGGTGAGGTTAAGGACTCCGCCATGTGTATGGAGTTGTTATTTACTATGTACAGTTTGGCAACAGTGGCGTAGCGTGGTAATCTAACCTCGTCCTCCCCATAGTTTAGGAAGCGTACGGGCACCCTCCCATTGCGTACATCCACTACCCCTCTGGCAGTTAAGAGTGTAGGTCTATGCTCTGAGCTAAGGGGCTCTACTACTGCCTGGTAGCTCTGTCCTTTGAGACCTATTGCTGATTTACACCAAATCAGCATTTCACTCATCGGGGGAATCACAATGGGTACCGGGTCTGTCACCCGTACATTAACAATTTCACCGCCTGTTAGCTTTACCTGTTTCTGGTACATAAGGGCTCAGATCTTTTCTGGAGCGCCCTCCTCTGCCCTGGTCTGGCAGTGTCAGCTATCTGTTGGAGCAAGAACAACACTTCTCCCAAACAGTTACTAACAATATTTGTGCCGAGTACCATATACAAGTCTGTATCATCAGGATTAGTCTCTACTACATTTAGTCCCTGGTCCTTCAGTTCCACTCTTCCCACCTTTACTGCCACATCCTTAACCCCGACTAGGTTAAAGGGGAGGCCGTTTGAGGCATACACGGAAAGATCTGGATCTGGTGGGTGAAGTTCGTCTGTGGACCAGAACCTTTTGTAGAGGACATCAGGCATGATGGTTACCTGATATCCTGTGTTTAGCAGAGCAAAAGGTCCTCCTCCCATGAACCTGCGGTACCAGTTTGATGGGCCTGAGGGGTCTACTCCTGGGTGTCGGCCCTCGGCCCCAAGGTTTGCTCGTTTAAAGGACAGCTCCGGACGGCGTGACCTGTCTTGTGGCAGCGGTGGCAGACAGGGTCCTTCGGCAGGCAGCGTTGGTCACTGGTCCTCCCAGGGGGTGGCATTGTCCTCCTCCTCCTTCTCATCCAGGGAACATCCTCAGGGCTGTCGGCTAGCAGGATCCTTCCTACCTCCTCGGGCTCCGTCGGCAGCTACAGGGCACTCAGTACAGTGGTCTGGGTTTTGCTCAGCTGATGCACTTCAGAGCGCAGGCTGTCCAGCTCACTAGGGGACGTTGCTTGCACCTTGGCTTCAGCAGCCACCAGGGAAAAGTTGGATGCTGCAGGCACTGGGATGGCCCCACCCTGGTAACATTGGATAGCAGTTGTTTCCAGGGGCTGCAGTCCTGTTATAGCCATGTCCTTAAGGGTGTCAAAGGTGGCATCTGGATGATCCAGGGACCACCAACGCACAGTCCTGCTCTCCTCTTGAGACCTCAGTCCCCGGATAAACTGTTCCTTCAGCATTTTATTTTCATTATTGATGATGGTTGGACTAACCTGTTTTCAGAGCTCGCAGGGCCCTTGTAAATGTGTCACCCCAGGCCTGGATGCCACAAAAATTAAAGGCTGTGTCTGAGAGCAGGAGGGAGGTTCCCTGGTCAAGGACAATTAGCATGCAGCACCTCCTGTCCCAGGCCAGTAGGGGGAGATGGCTGCCTCTATAAAAACTGGAACTCGGGCAGGGTTAGAGAGACCAGAACCCACTTCTGAAGTGTCCAGAAGGATTCTCAGAGAAGAGGGACAGGTCAGCAGCAGCTGAGGAGTCCGTGAGGCAAAGGAGGAACTGCAAGCCAGGGACAGAGGCGACGAGAGCCGGTCCTGGCTGAGAGGAGCACACAACCGGATATTGGGGTCCGAGGCTGTCAGGGTTGCAAGCCCAGCAGCAGAGAACCAACCCGTGAGGGATTTCAGGTCCCTTGTCCTAAGAAGCCTGGAGGCTCCGCCACACAGAGGGACCAGTATAGCAAGGAGAAGCAAAAGGTACCCAAGGCCCGAGTCGCAAGCCATACAGGCGAGAAGTACACGGCCAGCTCAGGGACGTGGGCTCTTACACCACGAAAAGGGGGATAGTCAGCAAGAGCATAGAGAGAACGGTAGGCCTACACACTCACCCTGACCAGTGGGGCTCGCCCGAATGCTCTCAGATACCCAGGCCCATTCCTACCCGGTACTACTGTTGGGTCATTAATAATACCTACAATAAAGACCCTGGACTCTTTGAAGCAGACTCTGAGCTCTTACTATTGCGGCCTGCTCTATCACCCCCAGCATTCACATACGCTGCCCTGAGGCTACACTCTTACCGTGGGGAGTTATCCTATCCCTGTGCTGCACACCAACACCAGCCTCAGCGGTCTGCCTTGCAGCAGCCGTTATCTCTGACCGCAGTCCACGGGTGGCGTAGTCGGACATTCATAACTATATAATAGACTGCCACAGCATTTGGTCTGACCCCCCTGAGCCACGGGACCGGGTTGCCACTACTACCCCCATCTGCTCTGTACACTAGAAGGCCCGGTTCCGGGTACCCCACGGCCCAGGGGGTGAGTGATAAACGCCAGGCATAGTCCCGAACACTGTCCTCCGGTTGCTGAGAGCAGTTGTAGAACCTCATCCGGAGGTCTGTCTCAGTACGATTCTCAAAGATAGTCTGTAACTTTTTAAAGATTGCGCACACTGACACCTGGTCTGCGGCCGACCAGGTTTCTACTTCTTGCTCCGCAGCAGCAGTCAATTGTCCTAATACAACAGAGGCTCTTTGCTTGCCTGTCATAGAGTACATGTCCAGTATACCGCATATTTTCCTTTTGAATCCAGACAGGGTATCTGGTTTGTCGCTGTACTGGGGGAGCCACTTTGCTCCAGGTACGCCTCTCTGTTTCCCGCGGTTACGCCCTTCTTCCCGCTCGGCGGCACAACAATGGCAGCAATCTTCGCCACAGTTAAATATACAGTTCTGATTAAAGGCGCACAGTACCCGGTGGCAACGGGCACAACACTCCGTCGTTGCAACGGGCACGGGATCCTGTTTGTGACGCCAGGAAGAGATGATGCGCCCAGGGGATGGGGATGACTCGGCGCCCGGGCCTTGCTGTTAGTTTTGGGGGATGTCGCGGTGCTCGGCTCCCGGGCCCGTACCCTGGGGTCACTCTTAAAAGAAGGGGGGAAGTTATATGGGATAGGGAATGTTCGTGACGCCACCCGTGGTGTCTGGTGAGGATCACCAGCGTTGCGACAGTCCTCTGAGGCAGGTGTTCAGGCAGCTTAGTTGGTGCGGTTCCCCACAAGTGGAGCGGGGCCTCAGGGCAGCGTAGGAGAAGGGATGCAGGACAGAGGGGACCCAGCTGAGTCAGAGGAAGGATAGAAGAATAGGCACGCACCCCGGAGTTCACTTCAGTACCTTTACTGGTGGTGTTTCAGGCACAATCCAGGGCACTGTAGGGTGAAGGGTGCATATCAGGACTCTCCCCAGTGAGCGGGTGTGGGGCCTCCTGTTCCTTGCCTTTCCTTAATAAGTTTATGACCTGCCTGGAGCTAGGCCTAACTTCATCTCTGTCTTGCATCGGCTGACCTGGTGGTAGGGCCTTCAGTTGGAGATCATACTCCCTGGTCTCTTGGGCCTCCATGACTCCTGACCCTGGTACGTAATCAGCTTTTTGGTGTTCCTGGGACATATAGTTCGCCAGGGGTTCCGGTTGTTTCTGCTGGATGTAGGACTCCCTGCAGACGTGGACCCGGTGTCCGGTAAATGGTTGTGGGGTGAGCTGGTTAAGCTCCTCTGCCCCCTATTTAGCTTGCTTACTCCACTCGCCTTCGGCCACGCTCGGGGCCCTCCCTAGGCTTCACACGGGCAGTAGGCCTCGCTACTCTTCACCGCTCTTTTGGCGTCGGCACGCCTTCGGCTTACTAATATGAGCTCACTGAGTTTGAACTGACCTGACAACCTCTCTGGCTGCAGCAGACTGACTGACTGCCTAGCTCCACCTTCCCTATTTATATCCCTAACGGGCTCCCTCTGGTGGTCTGAGGTGGAAGGTGGAGGTGTGTGAATGCTATGAGGGCCTCTTGTGGAGGAATCCGTCCATGCACCCCTCTGGGATCTGTGGCACCAATGCGCAGCAGGGCGCCACATATGTGATGTTGAAGTGGAGAATGAGAAGGAGAGGCCAATTGATGAAGCACATACTCTTTCTCGCCCTCATGTACAAGGCATACCGCTGTTCGGCTGCCAAAGAAAGGAAGTGTTGTAGCCCATCCAGTAACAGAAGTTGTCAGTTGTGTTTGGATAGGACGTGATGGTGTTGAACACCAAGCCTATTCCCCCTTTCACCATGGCCTTGCTTTTTCCCACTCATGTTGCAGTTTGAGTACGTTATTAGCAACAAATAATTCGATTTTTTACTGTGGATGAGGACTGTATAAAATAGAATATATTTTCCAAACAATTTCAAACTGAGACCTGGCCAACTGTATCACGTTACTAACAGAAGAAATTTTTTTTTTTACTTCGGATGAGGCCTGTATACAATAGAATATATGTTCCAAACAATTTCAAACTGAGATCTCCCCTGCTGGGTCACGCTACTAACAAAATAAATTTGATTTCTTTTTCTCTGAACGAGCTCTGCATACAGCTGAATTTCACCACTAGAAAATTACAAGCCGAAATATGGCGTGCTATATCATGTTAGTAACAGAAACAATTAGATTTTTAAAGATGTACTCATGCATGGAGCGCAATAGAAGCAGTGCAGAACAGAGTTCTATGCTGAAATGTGCCCTGCTGTCTTTGTCTGGACCCCACTAATAGCACAAAAAAAATCTGCTGGAAGGTCGATTTCACAGCCACACAGGACCCTATCTATCTAAACTATCTGACTTAGAAGCAACCGCCTGGCTAACTATCTAAAATCTCTCAGTATCCAGGAACAGCGTCAGTAGCAGCTTCTCTGTGCTGTTACACTGATAAAATGTCACTAAAACAATATGTCCGCTCTTTATATGGAGAGGGACATGTGATTTCCGCAACCAATGGACAAGCCCCTGTGTCTGGACATTGTGGATGGCTAGCCGCAATTTGCACACATTAAGTTAGGAAAAAAAATAAAAGTTAGATTACCAGCACGCGGCTCCTCTGACCTCTCCCCTCCCGCTCCCCTCATCAAACACGTGTTCCCCCCACTCATCATACAGCACCACTATCCTAGCCAAAGTGCTGAAGATACTGTAGTGGAATCGCAATCATTTGCCTGACTTTTACCAAATTTTGGCGATTTTAAGTAAAAACGCTCGGGTGTCCGATCACAAATCTGAATGTGCAACGTTCGTGCCGAATTTGAAATTAGCGAACGTTTTTCAAACATGTTCGCTCATCTCTAGTTTTAACAAAATAGATAAGAAGCCAAGGGTGGGTTGGTGGGTGTTAATACTTTCGCAGGCCACTGTAGTTATTTTATCACTATGGTTAATATCAAAATATTATAGGGTAATTTTTTTCTAATTGAGTGTAGCATGAGGTCTTATTTAAGAGATATACTGTAAATTAAGTCTCCAAGGGGAGGAAGGAGTTTGATGAAATGATTTCTCAACTAGAATCAACATCAGAGCATGGTCCAACGAGGGACTTATATCAATAACTGACCTTATAATCTTTTGAAGTAACAATTTGTCAGTCAAGATGAGATCAACATGAGAGTATGTGTTGTATGGATTTGAGAAAAAAAGAAGTCCCTTTCAGAAGCATGGAGAACTCTACATACAGTATATCATACAAATCCTCTTTATGCAATAAATCTTTGCATTTAGTATATATTTCTCTAAAGGATTGGCAAGTTCTGTCGAGTATTGTAGTCTCTGTAGATTATACATTTACCTTTCTTTAATTCTAGTAAACTGGGTATAGCGCTCTTGATAAGTTTTTTTTGCTGGCTGTTAGGAGCGTAAATGGATGCAACAGTGTAAAATCTATTAAATGAAATGAGGAAAATTGTGAAAATGAATATTAATTCCCATGAGATAAACCAAATTCCCATATGAAGTCATACAAATGAAAATGGTCAAAATTCAGCTATTATAGTACAACATCAAGAGCACAGGCTAATTTAAAGTCATAGATACCACAGAATGTGTTAAACCTTAAAATGACTTTTATTGAAAAACAACTGAAGCAGGCTGAGCTGACTAGCCCTCCCAACCAATAGTTGTAAGAAAATTTCTTTTACAGCATAAAGACATTGAAAATTTCAGGAGTATTCATGTAGCGTTAGCTAGTGAATGACAAAGCATAGCCTACCAGTGTTTCACGGGTGCTTCTATCTATAGGTTTATACAAGCCCCATTACAAAGCAGTATATAAACTGCCACTTAACAGCATGCGTAGTATATTGGGCAGCAGGGTGGCTCAGTGGTTAGCACTGCAACCTTGCAGCGCCGGTGTCCTGGGTTCAAATCCCACCAAGGACATTATGTGCAAGGAGTTTGTATGTTCTGCCTGCGTTTGCGTGGGTTTCCTCAAGGTTCTTCAGTTTCCTCCCACACTCCAAAGACATACTGATAGGGAGTTTAGATTGTGAGCCCCAATGGGGACAGTGATGATAATGTCTGTAAAGTGCTGTGGAATTAATAGCGCTATATAAGTGAGTAAAATGAATCCTAAGTAGAAGTCATACTATGCTATGTAACCACAAGATGGCATACTAATACAATCAACTGAGGATGATGCGTAATAACGTCTGAACTGAATAAGAAAGGAATAGTGATGAGTGAGCGTTCTCGCCACTGCTCGAAATGCTCTGCGAGTATTTCCTGGTTGCTCGGGCGGGAGCTCGGGTCCTCTCCCTGCATGGATGGAACTCTTTAGAGAGCCAATGAACATGCAGGGATTGCCTGCCACACACTGTAATGCCATAGCCATGTTGGTTGTGGCATTACAGTGATTGGCTGGCCGCACAGCATAATCAGGTGTATAAAAGACCGGGCACCGCCATGCTCGTCACAGTCTACCCGGGAGTCAAGCTGAGTAGGGAGAGGTGCTGCTGCGTCAGGGAGAGATTTGCTTGTTTAGAGTTAGTCTAGGTATTCCACAATATATATATATAAATACTAGATGGTGGCCCGATTCTAATGCATCGGGTATTCTAGAATATGTATGTAGTTTATATATGAAGATTTAAGAATAATGCAATGAATGTACAGGATTTTCCGGGTAAAATATATACAGTACAGACCAAAAGTTTGGACACACCTTCTCATTTAAAGATTTTTCTGTATTTTCATGACTATGAAAATTGAACATTCACACTGAAGGCATCAAAACTATGAATTAACACATGTGGAATTATATACTTAACAAAAAAATGTGAAACAACTGAAAATATGTCTTATACTCTAGGTTCTTCAAAGTAGCCACCTTTTGCTTTGATGACTGCTTTGCACACTCTTGGCATTCTCTTGATGAGCTTCAAGAGGTAGTCACCGGAAATAGTTTTCACTTCACAGGTGTGCCCTGTCAGGTTTAATTAGTGGGATTTCTTGCCTTATAAATGGGGTTGGGACCATCAGTTGTGTTGTGCAGAAGTCTGGTGGATACACAGCTGATAGTCCTACTGAATAGACTGTTAGAATTTCTATTATGGCAAGAAAAAAACAGCTAAGTAAAGAAAAATGAGTGGCCATCATTACTTTAAGAAATGAAGGTCAGTCAGTGCGAAAAATTGGGAAAACTTTGAAAGTGTCTCCAAATGCAGTTGCAAAAACCATCAAGCGCTGCAAAGAAACTGGCTCACATGAGGACCGCCCCATGAAAGGAAGACCAAGAGTCACCTCTGCTTCTGAGGATAAGTTTATCCGCATCACCAGCGTCAGAAATCGCAGGTTAACAGCAGCTCAGATTAGAGACCAGGTCAATGCCACACAGAGTTCTAGCAGCAGACACATCTCTTCAACAACTATTAAGAGGAGACTTTGTGCAGCAGGCCTTCATGGTAAAATAGCTGCTAGGAAACCACTGCTAAGGACAGGCAAAAATCAGAAGAGACTTGTTTGGGCTAAAGAACATAAGGAATGGACATTAGACCAGTGGAAATCTGTGCTTTTGTCTGATGAGTCCAAATTTGAGATCTTTGGTTCCAACCACCGTGTCTTTGTGCGACACAGAAAAGGTGAACGCATGGACCCTACATGCCTGGTTCCCATCGTGAAGCATGGAGGAGGAGGTGTGATGGTGTGGGGGTGCTTTGCTGGTGACTGTTGGGGATTTATTCAAAACTGAAGGCATACTGAACCAGCATTGCTACCACAGCATCTTGCAGCGGCATGCTATTCCATCCGGTTTGCGTTTAGTTGGACCATCATTTATTTTTCAACAGGACAATGACCCCAAACACACCTCCAGGCTGTGTAAGGGCTTTTTGACCAAGAAGGAGAGTGATGGGGTGCTACGCCTGATGACCTGTCCTCCACAATCAACAGACGTGAACCCAATTGAGATGGTTTGGGGTGAGCAGGACCGCAGAGTGAAGGCAAAAGGGCCAACAAGTGCTAAGCATCTCTGGGAACTCCTTCAAGATTGTTGGAAGACCATTTCCAGTGACTACCTCTTGAAGCTCATCAAGAGAATGCCAAGAGTGTTCAAAGCAGTCATCAAAGCAAAAGGTGGCTGCTTTGAAGAACCTAGAATATAAGACATATTTTCAGTTGTTTCACACTTTTTTGTTAAGTATATAACAAAAAACTGTACTGAACTGTACATTATCATTACATTTTATTGCTCATAGAACTTAATACAACTGAACAAAATTATTAAACAGATCATCAAAATATATAAACCATTACATGAATATTTAACTGTATTTAAATAAATGATCGGACGAAGGAAGTACATCGACATTATAATATATTTGTTAACGATATCAACCCAAAATATTTTTGTACACCACATTTCTTGTGAATACGTTTTGACTATCTATAAGCAACTTTCCTTTAAAGGGGTATGAAGAACTTGCACTTTGACGTTGGATCTCATTTTAACTCTTGAAAATGCAACATAGAGTTGTCCATGACCAAAAATGGGCTGCGGTAGATATATGCCAACACGGTGTAGAGTTTGACCTTGTGACTTGTTAATTGTCATGGCAAAACCTGGTTTTACTCGAAACTGTGGACGCTGAAGCCTAAATGGAAGACCGGTTTCCGAAGGACATAAATCAATGCGTGGAATGAACACTTTGTCTCCTTTTGCTGATCCAGTGATCACTCTTGCTTGAATTAGGTGGGAACGGAGTCCAGTAACAATAAGGCGAGTTCCATTACATAGACCATTTTTTGTATTTAGATTCCGCTGCAACATTACGATTGTTCCAACTTTGAGTTGTAGTCTGTGGGAAGGCATTCCTGATGGCGTAAGACTATTTAAAAATTCAACTGGATAATGCTCTCGTTCATCTTCATTGTCAACATCCACTGAATCATCACTTTGGTACAACTTATACTCTCCAGGCATTCTATCCATTACATGGGAATTTAGCAGAGCCACGTCATTGTTCTTGGGACAGAGAATTGCATAGGAAGAGGCCCTCTCAACACTGCTTTGGTCGTTCACATCAATTTCAACGCATTGTCCAAAAACATCACTTACGATGCAGTCAGTGCACAACATATCTTCTGGTATTTCAATAAAGTCTTCTGCAAGGTTGTATTCGTTACTAAGTTCACCATTACCAAGTTTAGAAAGCCACTTGCTGTACTCTGGGTCAGAAGATCGCATGTTGTTAATTAGTTGGAGTTTATTAAACTGTTTCCAAAAGGTCAGCCATTTTTAAGCTGGACTCGATAACATCTGTTCTTGTTCTATTTGGTATGACTGGAAGGCATTGCCTAAAATCTCCGCCAATGACAAAAACTTTACCTCCAAACGGAATTTCATTTTTTTCAGCAACATTTGTAGTCATTACTTCACGCAGAAGTCTGTCAATTAAGCTCAAAGCGTATTTGGGTGCCATAGTGCACTCATCAAGTATCAAAAGATTTGCGTTGTTTAACTGTCTTCCTGCAAATGCTTCTTGTTTTATTCTGGAAACGGAGATTTCGTTGACTGGAACTGGTATCCCAAAGACTGAATGGATAGTGCGACCTCCTCGTAAAAGGTTTGCTGCAATACCTGTTGTAGCCGATGGCAATACGGCTTTTCCCAAACCTCTAACGTGATGCATTAAAACTTCATAGAGGTATGTTTTACCGCTCCCTCCTGGACCGTCAATAAAGAAACATTTTGGCCTTGCATCTGCTTGGTTTTCTATAGCGCTCACAATAGTATCATATGCAATCCGTTGTTGTTCATTTATGGAGTTTCTCTTCTCTATTGCCAACAATAATTCGTAAGCTTCGTTATACTCTGGAACTTGTGGAACTTGAATTGCAGGCTGTGGCAAATTAAAGTCTGAAAATGTTTTTCCATGCAGTAGTAAGACATTTTGGACATCTTGCATGGCATAAGATTCGCAATTTTGACAATTTCCACTTCTGTTGTGAAGACGTAAGCAGTAATCCTCGATTATATGTTATTTTAAATTTGTCCAAAGTTGAGCCGGATTTGTAGGCGGTCCAAATACGCAGATGTAGACAAACAATTCACGTAGTTGCTTAGGCATATGTAGGGTAACTGCGTCTTCTAAAGTAAGTCTCCACACAGTATCATCCAATAGAAGTCCTAAAGCCAAAGCTGCAGCTTTAAATGTATCGTGCAATACTCTGTTAACTGTTTTCAAATCGTCATAACTTGTAGCTCCTTTCACATGCAGTAGTAACAGCCAAAGGCAATATCTTTCTTGATCCTTGACACTAACAGTATACATGCGTCCAGTTATTCTTCTAAGTCCTCGTTGTCTTGGATTCCAAGTTTTATTCCAAACGTAATGCTCTGGAATCTCTCGATACAAATACGGCCTTGCGTTTTCGTCACGTTGGTTCAGCAAAAACCATTCCATTAATGTTGACATCATGCTTAAAGTTTTTGAGACATCTTTGAAATGAGCATCTTTAAAGAAATAAAGCTGCTGTTGATTTGGTAAATGAATAGCTAAACGTATAATGGCATGGGACTGTGAATGCATTGGAAACGCAAATATCCTCCAAGCAGCTTCTGGAGCACTCACATATCTTGAGTCAACAAAAGTTGATGATTCATCGTGATTGACTGTTTTCTGTTGTATTTCAACGTTAGCTTTGTCATGACCCTTGTGGATGTACTTGAAAAGATATTTTACACTTTTTATTGAAGCACAGATTTCCACGTTGATGTGACAGTTGTAACGTTTTGATAAGTATGGGTTGTATGGAACTATCCATGAGTTATTTATAATTTTTTTGTTGCGAACAATGTTATCAATGTGTTGTCGCCGGTAGGATGGGTAGCCATCCAATTCTTTAACAGTGTGCTGTTTGAACTCCTTTGGAAACCCTTTTGTACACTTTCCATTTTCCATTTTTGGATTTGCTACACCGCATGGGCCATGAACCATATGAGAGACTACAATATTATACAATTCAGGATACTTTTCTTGGTTAGAAATTTCAGCCCACACTATGTTGTCAATTTCTTCCTCCATGCGAAACTTGGAATCCGCGTCTACGATAATTAGTATATGCACAAATGGGAGACCTCGTTTCTGAAACTCTATGACGTGTACCATTGCTACGACTGTTCCAAAAAGCCCATTTTTGATGTTTTTGAAAAGGTTGCTGAGTTTCAGTGAAAATACGTGTGCGACTAAGTCCGGCCTGTGTTCAATTTGTTGCCAGGGTTCTAGATTTTCGGTAATTTCCAGCCATTTAGGATTACAGGTCATTGTCACAAAAATGTCAGGTCTTCCATACTTTGTTACTATTGCCATTGCATCTTGATAATGCTGTTGCATGTTGCAGGGGCTACCTTCAAACAACGACGGGAGAATTACTGTTTTTCCAATTGGAATTCCCTTTTGAATTGTTTTTGCAAATGTTCTTGAAGAACGCAGTAGTCTTCAACTTTAAGTTGTTTTTGGTTCATTCCTATGAAATTTAGACGATTAGCTTCAATTTTAACGTATGCGTCGACTAAGTACTGCTGTGTCAGTTTCCCACCGTTTAAAATAGGATTGAAGTAATTTTGGACAGACAGAAGAAAACTGTAGTACTGCAGTTGTGTAATTCTTCTTAAAGTTCCTTGCTGGTGTAGGTTTTCATGCCACCCTTGATCACCTCTTGCAAAGAATAGCGGATACAGAAGAGTTAGTTAGTTAGTTAGTTAGTAAGTAAAGCCGAATAAAGACTTGCGTCCATCAAGTTCGACCTGTTAGTTCTGTAATTGCTAAAGTTGATCCAGAGGAGGGCAAAAACCCCAAATGATTTGGCCAATCTTCACCTGAGGAAAAATTCCCTCCCGACTCTGAAACCAGCAGTCAGAATAAATCCCTGTATCAACCTACTATTTTATTTTATTTTTAAGTATATGCTGAAATCTGCCTGGTATCTAGAAATGCATTCAGTCCCCGCTTGAACTGGTGTAGTGAATCCGACATTACCGTCTCCTCACTCAGTGAATTCCATATTCTCACTGCTCTTACCGTAAAGAACCCCTTCCTATGCTGGTGCTGAAACCTTTTCTCTTCCAGTCTTAGTGAGTGCCCTCTTGTTACCGTAATATCCCTCCTTTTGAACAAATCCCGGGCAAGGTCTCTATACTGTCCCCTAACATATTTGTACACATTTATTATGTCCCCCCTCAACCTTCTCTTTTCCAGGCTGAATAGTCCTAGTTTTGCCAACCTCTCTGGGTATTGCAGTCCCTCCATTCCCCTTATTAATTTTGTTGCCCTCCTTTGTACCTTTTCAAGCTCATTTATATCCTTTCTATATATTGGGGCCCATAACTGAGCACAGTATTCCAAGTGTGGTCTGACCAGTGCTTTGTACAGTGGAAGAACAATGTTCTCATCCTTTGCAGCTATACCTCTTCTGATACATCCCATTACCCTGTTTGCCCTTACAGCAGCCGCCTGACTTTGGGCACTCCAATTTAGTTTGCTATCAATCAAGATGCCCAAGTCCTTCTCCATCTCTGAATTCCCCAATGATTTCCCATTCAGTGAGTACTGGTGACTTCCATTTTTCCTTCCCATATGTATGACCTTACATTTCTCCTCGTTAAACCTCATTTGCCATTGAATGCTCCACCTACCCAGCTTATCCAAATCCCTCTGTAGGTCTGCACTGTCCTCTTTTGTATTAATTGTTTTACATAACTTTGTGTATCAAGAGCATCAAGGTTGCTGTGCACAATGCTAATTCGTTGTGTTTTAGGAACCAAAGGGTTTTTTTTGGTCTGGCTTAAGATGGACTAATATATCCCTTTGAAAAGGAGGCTCTCCGTCATCGTTTTGAAAAACAACTGCGACCTCACTTACACGTGGTTTGTTGTAAAGTCGGGGATCCTGTTTACATTCTTGTCTAATGGCCATGACAATAGAAGGCATTTCAATCTCATTTTATATAGCCCTCTGTTCCTCCTCAGCTTCGACGTCTTTTAGCATGCGATATGCGGCAGCAAATGGGCTGATTTTTTGTAAATGTATGGCAATTTGGTTCATCAGTTCAGCATCACACTTTTCGTTTTCTTTCAGGTTCATCCTTTGTTCTGTTGTCACCAAATGAAGCAAACGCATGAGAACTGCTGATGCTTCTGATATTTTCCATAAAATTTCTACTATGTTTATGCGTTCCTTTCATCAACTGCTCAAACAGATCTGAGTAGTGAGGTCTCAGTAGCATAACTTTTCCTTTTTGGCAGCATTGAGTAAACTGATTGTCAGATGGTTTTTCATCAATAAAATTCAGAGAGTCGCATTTAGAGCAAACTGCATTCATATTCCCACAGTAGTGTTCAATAATTTTAGTTTCGTTGTCTGTTACGTAACATGCAAGTTGTTGAATATTCTGCTGGGCTTGTCTTAGTTGGTAGAGCATTCGTTTTTTATGAATTTGGCGATCGTGTTGTTGTCTGTTTGCCCTGGATTGTGGAGATTCATTCACCCGACGTTGTCTGTGGGATTCCGCATCGTGTTCCTGCCTAGCGGCAGTGTGTTGTGGTGTCTCCTGTTCCCGACGTTGTCTCTGTGAATCAGCTACTTGTACCTGTCGTGTGGCAGTTTGTTGTGGTGTTTCCTGTTGGCGACGTTGTCTGTGAGATTCTGCATCCTGGGCTTGTCTGACGGCAGTTTGTTGAAGTGTCTCTTGCTCTAGACGTTGTCGTTGCCTTGCTGCTGCTTTTCTGTCACCCTCATTGGCGTATTTTCGCTTACGACCCATTGGAAGACAGGAAGCGTAAATCGTAATAGCGTACAGTAAAGAAGTATCTGTTCAGTGTGCTGTGACTGACAGAACTTGTTCAGTAAACGTGAGTGAACTAAGTCGCACTATGACTGACAGAACTTGTTTAGTAAACGTGACTGAACTACTTGGCACTGTGACTGACAGAACTTGTTTAGTAAACGTGACTGAACTACTTGGCACTGTGACTGACAGAACTTGTTCAGTAAACGTGAGTGAACTACGTGGCACTGTGACTGACAGAACTTGTTCAGTAAACGTGAGTGAACTATGTCGCACTGTGACTGACAGAACT
This sequence comes from Phyllobates terribilis, assembly GCF_046119375.1. Taxonomy (NCBI): domain Eukaryota; kingdom Metazoa; phylum Chordata; class Amphibia; order Anura; family Dendrobatidae; genus Phyllobates; species Phyllobates terribilis. Next base: position 644,185,294 of record NW_027362762.1, read on the forward strand.
TGTTCAGTAAACGTGAGTAAACTACATGGCACTGTGACTGACAGAGCTTGTTCAGTAAACGTGACTGAACTACGTGGCACTGTGACTGACAGAACTTGTTCAGTAAACGTGAGTGAACTACGTGGCACTGTGACTGACAGAATGTGTTCAGTAAACGTGACTGAACTACGTGGCACTGTGACTGACAGAACTTGTTCAGTAAACATGACTAAACTACGAGGCACTGTGACTGAAAGAACTTGTTCAGTAAACGTGAGTGAACTATGTGGCACTGTGACTGAAAGAACTTGTTCAGTAAACGTGACTAAACTACGTGGCACTGTGACTGACAGAACTTGTTCAGTAAACATGAGTGAACTATGTGGCACTGTGACTGTAAGAACTTGTTCAGTAAACATGAGTGAACTACATGGCACTGTGACTGACAGAACTTGTCCAGTAAACGTGAGTGAACTACGTCGAACTGTGACTGACAGAACTTGTTCAGTAAACGTGAGTGAACTAAGTCGCACTGTGACTGATAGAACTTGTTCAGTAAACGTGACTGAACTACGTGGCACTGTGACTGACAGAACTTGTTCAGTAAACATGAGTGAACTATGTGGCACTGTGACTGTAAGAACTTGTTCAGTAAACGTGAGTGAACTATGTGGCACTGTAACTGACAGAACTTGTTCAGTAAACGTGAGTGAACTATGTGGCACTGTGACTGACAGAACCTGTTCAGTAAACGTGACTGAACTACGTCGCACTGTGGCTGACAGAACTTGTTCAGTAAACGTGACTGAACTACATGGCACTGTGACTGACAGAACTTGTTCAGTAAATGTGACTGAACTACATGCCACTGTGACTGACAGAACTTTTCCAGTAAACGTGACTGAACTACGTGGCACTGTGACTGACAGAACTTGTTCAGTAAACGTGAGTGAACTACCTCGCACTGTGACTGACAGAACATGTTCAGTAAACGTGACTTAACTATGTGGCACTGTGACTGACAGAACTTGTCCAGTAAACGTGATTGAACTACATCACACTGTGAGTGACAGAACTTGTTCAGTAAACGTGAGTGAACTAAGTCGCGCTGTGACTGGGGGTTAAATTCCACGCCACTATCTCTGATTGTTGCCAATACTGCCTGTGCGCGGTCAGCAACATGAGGTATTTACGAAATTCATTAGGAGCCCCGGGGGGATACATTGGGGGGTTAATTTAAAGTAGCCGCGCCAATATCGCTGATTGGTCGCGGACGGCCTGCGCCAATTCGCGGCCGGACTGCGTTTGTCGCTGATTGGTCGTGGGCGGCTGGCGCGACCAATCAGCGATGCAGGATTTCCATTACAGACAAACAGACAGAATTAGATGATTATATATATATATATATATATATATATATATATATATATATATATATATATCAGAGCTAGGCAGGCAGGCACTGTATGTGGCAGACTGCAGTGTATAATACTTCACAAGAAGCTCCATTCCAATTCTGTCTGCTGCTTCTGTTACAGATATTTCCACAAATAGTATCAGGGGCCAGGGATAATTATTTTTTTTATCTTAATCCTGATAATTTGGTTAAAAAGCAATCCAGAGAACACAGTTTTTCTCCTCCATTTGCTTGTTGCCACAGCAGAATACAGCCAGATTCTTTCCATATTACAGCGATAAAAATCCAGAAATTTGTAGTGAACATGGAAAATATTGGCTTCCATTTAAATTTTGTTGCAGTGTGTCAGTGAAGTTATTGACACCAGGTCGCTGTGAAAAATAGTAACTACAGGCCAGCTATTTAAAACTGTGGTTTTCCGTCACACGTATCACATATATAAGTGTGCTCCAAATTCAGGCATTTCTGGCCTTCATTTAAATTTTGTTGCTGTGTGTCAGTGAAGTTATTGACACCAGGTCACTGTGAAAAATAGTAACTGAATGGCAGCTATTTAAAACTGTGGTTTTCCGTCAAACATATCACATATAAGTGTGCTCCAAATTCAGGCACTTCAGGCCTCCATTTAAATTTTGTTGCAGTGTGTCAGTGAAGTTATTGACAAGAGATCGCCGTGAAAAATAGTAACCTACAGGCCAGCTATTTAACACTGTGGTTTTTCCGTCACACATAACACATATCATTGCAGATCAAATCCAGCCATTAGTAGCGAACGTGGAAAATATTGTCTTCCATTTAAAATGGGCAAAGCACGTGGCAAGGGATGGGGAAGTGGACGTGATGGTGATGATGGTGCATGCAGAGGACGAGGCCGAGGTCGTGGGCAAGCTGAAATTGTGCCACAACAAACACCCACATCTTCTCGATCTTCCTGTCCCAATTAACAGGGGACCACAGAACAGCACTATTGAACACAGAGCAGTGTGAAAAGGTTATTGGTTGGATAGCAGATAATGCTTCCAGTCACATAGCCACAAGCACCATCACCCTGTCTTCCACATGGTCAAGTCTCAGTAGCTGTGAGTCTGGACTGCATATTCCTCACCCTGATCCTCCTTCCTCCCACCATGCTGAGTGCCCAGAGACAACTGATCCCTCACTTAGACACTCTGAAGAGCTGTTCACTTTTCCATGGATAGATTCGGGCCTCTCACCCGGTCCACTTGAAGCAGGGCAAGAGGAAATTGCATGTAGCGATGCCCAAATATTTGAGCAGCCACGGTCACACAAAGGTGATGGTAGGAAATTGTCACAAGAGGTGAATGATGATGAGACACAATTGCCAGAAAGTCAGGAGGAGGATCAGGGTGCAGAAGTGGAAGATGAGGTGGTGGACGATGTAGTCACTGACCCAACCTGGCAAGGTGACACGCAAAGCGAGGACAGCAGCACACAGGAGGAGGTAGGCGTAGCACCACAACATGCAAGAACAAGCAGTGTAGTGGCCGCAGACAGAAGGCGGGCAACTATTCCCCGTAACGTCAACACAACGGAAGTTGCCAGTAAAACTGTTAGGTCTTCTCGAGTCTGGTTGTTTTTTAAACACTCTGACAATAACCCCAAAAAGGCCATTTGCACCACCTGCCAGGCCAGCATCAGCAGGGGTAGCAAAACTAGCAGCCTGACCACCACCAGCATGATCAAGCACATGGCAGCAAAGGCAAAGCACCTGACAAAGTGGGCCAAACCCCAGGGTCCAGCAACAGTGTCTGCGTGTGACACCACTGCTTGTTCCGCTGTTGTGCGTGCACGCCAATCCCCTGTTTATGGCGCATGCCAAGATGCCTACCGCCCTGCACCTATCGTTCAACACTCTCAACTAGAACCATCAGCAAGCACGTCCATGTCCTTGTCCAAGCGTAGGGTTCAGTTGTCCCTACCCCAGTCCTTGGAACGCAAGCGCAAATGCGTAGCTAACGCCCCACAGGCCACACTACTAAATTCACACATTGCTTAAATGCTTGCGCTCGAAATGTTGCCTTTTAGGCTCGTGGAGATGGAAATTTTCCGCAACCTGATGGCAGCTGCCGTCCCTCGGTACTCGGTCACCTGCCGCCACTATTTCTACCGGTGTGCCATCCCCGCACTTCACAAGCACGTGTCCCACAACATTAGCCGTGCCCTCAACAATGCAGTTACTGGGAAAGTCCACCTAACCACGGACACGTGGACAAGTGCTTGTGGCCAGGGATGGTACATCTCGCTGACGGCACACTGGGTTAACATAGTGGAAGCTGGGACCCAGTCGGACCTTGGGACGGAATACATCCTCCCGACGCCGAGGATTGTGGGTCCTGGGTCAGTCAGGGTTGCCACCACAGTCTACAGCTCCTGCACCTCCTTCTCTTCTTCAGCATCCGTCTCTGAAATGACCACATCAGTTGCAAGCTGAAAGCTCTGCAGCACTGCCTCGGCCAAGCGGCAACAGGCTGTGCTGAAGCTAATATGCCTAGGTGAAAAGCCACACAACGCTAAAGAGTTGTGGACAGCTATGAAAGACCAGACAGATCTGTGGCTGAAACCGCTGAACCTACATGGTCGTGTGTGACAATGGCCGGTACCTGGTGGCGGCTCTGTGGCAAGGCTAGCTCACACATGTATCATGCCTGGACCCTCTGCTTAACCTTGTGGTTCAGCGGTTTCTCAAAGCCTACCCGGATCTGTCGGATCTGCTTGCCAAAGTACGCCACCTATGTGCCCATTTTAGAAAGTCAGCTACAGCTTCCAGCTCACCGTCTGGTGTGTGATGTCCCCACGCATTGGAACTCTACATTACAAATGTTGGGAAGGATTTGTGAGCAGAAGAGGGCAGTTGTTGACTACCTGCATCAACAAGGCCATCGGTATTCAGGTCAGACTCCACACATAAAACCTCAGCAGAGGACATGGATGTCAGACATCTGTACCATCCTCCAAAACTTTGAGGACTCCACCAAGATGGTGAGTGGCGATGACGCCATAATTAGTGTCACCATCCCGCTTCTCTGTCTTCTGAAACACACTCTGCTCTCAATTAAAGAGGATGCATTGCAGGCAGAGCACAATGAAATGGAGCAAGGAACCATACAGGGTGATTACACACAGCCCAGCCTCATCTCATCCCAACGTGGACTGTGTGGCAATGAGGAAGAGGAGGAGGAAGAACAGGAGCTAGTTTCCTGCGCTATAAATGGTACTACCTGCACAACTACCATACCGTCTGTTCAGCGTGGATGGCCTGAGGACAGGGGGAAGAGGAATAGGAGGAGGATGAGGAGGAGAGCATGGTCAGTCATCCTCTTGGTGAGGACACATAAGTCTTACCTCTTTGCAGTCTGGCACACATGGCTGAGTTTATGTTACGCTGCCTTTCCCGTGACCCTCGCATTGTCCAAATTTTGGGTGTCAGTCATTACTTGTTGGTGACGTTTCTAGACCCATGCTACAGGGAGAATTTTATGTCTATTATTCCTTTGCAGGACTGGCCTCATAAAATGAGGCTGTGCGAGAAGGCCCTTGTTGCAGAATTAGTGAAAAAATTCCCATCTGAAAACACTGGTGTCAGAGGTCACAGTTCGTTGGACAACCATAGAGTACAGGCGAGAGAGCCACAAATGCAATCCAGCAGTGGCAGGGGAACACTGTCAAAGTTCTGGGACAGTTTTCTCAGACCATCCCATCGCACAGGCCCTGAGGCAGGGGGTACTCTCACAAGGAGTGCAAAGTTTCGGAAGATGGTGAGGGAGTACCTTGCTGACCATACCAATGTCCTCTGTGATTCCTCTGTGCCTTATAATTATTGGGTATCCAAGCTGGACACGTGGCATGAATTGGCTCTCTATGCCCTGAAGGTCCTGGCCTGCCCTGCCGCTAGCATTTTGTCAAAGCGGGGTTTTAGTGTCGCTGGTGGAATTATAACCGATAGACGCATCCGCCTGTCAACTGAAAATGCTAACAGGCTGACTCTTATAACCACCGAATGATAGCAGCGTAACATAAACTCAAAGACAGTGTCTTTTTTTTGGGAGGTCTAACTGTATTCCCATGCACCTCTGTCTTCACACCCAGACATGGGTATACGCTTCCTGATTTTGTCTATTTGCTCTTGTCCTCCTCCTTCTCCGCGTCCTCATCCTCCACCACCATATCACCACCAAATGCACCATATCAACATATCTATGTCTCTTGCAAGGGGCATTGGAGTTCCTCCAAATTTTTGGCAGCCGTTGCTTCACTGCAAACACTATGGGAGACCCACTTAATAATAATGGGAATATTGTTTTTAGGAGGCTCTCTGACCTCTATGTCTCTTGCATGGGGCATTGGAGTTCCTCCAAATTTTGGCACCCGTTGCTTCACTGCATAGGCAAACAATGTGGGAGACCCACTTCCAAATTATGGGAAAATTGTTTTTAGGAGGCTCTCTGACCTCTATGTCTCTTGCAAGGGGCATTGGAGTTCCTCCAAATTTTGGCACCCGTTGCTTCACTGCATAGGCAAACAATGTGGGAGACCCACTTCCAAATTATGGGAAAATTGTTTTTAGGAGGCTCTCTGACCTCTATGTCTCTTGCAAGGGGCATTGGAGTTCCTCCAAATTTTAGGCAGCCGTTGCGTCACTGCATAGGCAAACACTATGGGAGACCCACTTCCTAATAATGGGAACATTGCTTTTAGGAGGGTCTCTGACCTCTACGTCTCTTGCAAGGGGCATTGGAGTGCCTCCAAATTTTTGTCAGCCCTTGCAGTCACTGCATATGCAATACCAGTATAGGAGACTGGCTCGTTAATAATGGGAGCAACAAAGCATACCCGGCTGATGGCTCTCTAACAATAGCGAGGGCTGACTGCTGGCCCTTTAAGAATAGTAAGGGCCATCTAATGGCCCTATAAAAATAGGTTTGTGACATTCAGAGTTCCTCCATCATAAATAAAACAGGATGTGTCTGATGATGTGTCACACACCACATGGCCAGATAAGGTTGTAAAATGTTAAAATGACATTTCCTGGTGAATGCATTTGCCTCAAAAAATAACGTTAAAAAAAACACAGTAGGATCTTTCTTTAGTATAAAAACCAGAGTCGCCAATGTAACCTCAATGTAATCACATTGTTCAGCTCCTGCACCTCCTCCTCCAGTTCAGCCTCCATCTCCGAAAGACCATATCAGTCACAAGCTGAAAGTACTGCAGCACTGCCTTGGCCAAGCGGCAACAGGCTGTGCTGAAGATAACATGCTTAATGCTTAGGTGACAAACCGCCCAGCGCTGCAGAGTTGTTGAAAGCTGTAACACAGCAGCCTGATCTGTGGCTCTCACCGCTGAACATACAGCCAGGCATGGCTGGCTGCATACTTGTGCTTGCATTCCAAGTAACAGAAAACTAAGCAGATGGTGGCCTCTATCATCATCATGGCCTCACCTTGTTACTATAAACTCTCCCAATGGAGAAGCCAGAGCGCAATGGGGGAGTCTACGGTTCTCTGGTGGGCCCGTCCAACCTTGCCAAGAAGCAGCCCTTGCTAAGAAAAGTGTGTGGGTGTTGGAAGGTTCCCGGACACTCTATGGTTGTTTTTTTTAATGTAGATTGGACATGCCTATGCATGTTATTTCAGAAACCGCATTGCAGAACAGGCCATTGCCCAACTCTGTAGTCATGAAGTTAAAGGGCAAAGAAAGATGTTTGTGTGTCGATAAACCACCGACAAGTGCGATCTGATGTTGGACGGGCTGCCATTGCTTATGCGACAAGCTGCATTAGAGGACTTCCTGGGAGAAATGACAGCTGGAGTAGATATGGTTTCCCAAGTCAGTCCTTTCACCGAACTAAAAAATATGGCTGTGGTGAAATACAACTCACCGACAAGCTGTGGACATGCTCCATACCGTCCCTGGCCACATTCACTTGTCCACGTGTTTGTGGTTAGGCGGTCCTTCCCAGTAAGTGCCCTGGGGAGGGCATGGGTAATGTTGTAGGACCCGTGCTTGTGGAAGGTGGAGACGACACCGGGATAAATAGTGGCGGCTGGGGAATATGGACACCCGGCAGCCGCCATAAGGTTCTGGACAGCTTCTGCCTCCACGAGCCTAAAAGGCCACATTTCAAGTGCAAAAATTTGGCAGTATAGTATTGCAGCCTGTGGGTGGGTGGCTAGCTGCATACTTGCTCTTGCATTCTAAGCAATGGGGTAGGGACAGCTAAACGCTGCGCTGGGACAAGGACGTGGACGGTGATTGTTGCAAGTCTGCAAAAACAGGTGCATGGCGGGAGGCATCTTCGCATGTGCCAAGGATCACTTATGATGGGCACACTTAGGCAGTTACCTGAGAGTCAGAGATGCTTCCAGGGGTCTTCCCCATGCTGTTCCCATGTCTTTTCAGCACTGTATGCATGTGTCTAATGATGTGTCACACACCACATGGCCAGATATGGTTCTAAAATGTTAAAATGACATTTCCTGGTGAATGCATTTATTTTGGTTGAAAGCAATGCAAAAGTGCAAAAACGCATCAAAATCGCTATGTGTGAACATAGCCAAAGGTGTGGTGGAGCATTTTTGTTTTTGGTTATTTATGTTGCCTTATATACAAGTCATTAACCTTGAAAGTATGTTCTTTAATATATTTCCCAAGACAATCCATTTTGGTTTCGTTTTTGCATGTTTTATTGTGAGTCCGTAAAAATGGCATAATAAAATGTTGACAGCAGTGACCTGGGAGTCAGAAATGCTTCCAGGGGTCTTCCCCATGCTGTTCCCATGTCATTTGTTACCGTCGATTTGGGCAATTTTTAGGCCCTCTGCAGATTGCCGGGGGGAGCCACCGTAAAAATGCTTGAGCTTCCCACAGGCTTACATTGGGCTCGTTACTCGGACCAAGCACTCCACTCGAGCATTCCAATTTGCTCGACTCGAGCAACGAGTACCCGAGCATTTTAGTGCTCGCTCATCACTAGAAAGGAATTAAAGCACCATTGCCGAAAAAAAAAATGCTGTAACTTACAACAGATGTGGAGGATCTGTTCACTCTGCCGCCCCTACGCGCATTTCGACCATAATTTTTGTCAGGGGTTGTGATATTGTTGATACATGATTATATTATGTATATTTTTCAATAAAAGTAATTTTAAGGTTTAACATACTCTGTGGTATTTATGGCTTTAAATTAGCTTGTGATGTTAATTATCCATGAGTCTGACTCATTTAAGTGAGACTTTTGTACACATATGAAGTCAAAGTTTAGTTTTTTACATTCCTTCCATAGAAAGGCTCTCTTAATGGGACTATTGAGTCTATAGACATTTAAAGATCATCTGTCAGTAGGATCAACCCTCCTAATCCATCTATATGAGCGCGCATGTCATAGGAAGTTGAATAAAAAAAATCAAAAAATACCTTCATATTTGCAATCGAATTAACGATTCACAAAAAAGTCACATTTTTCTTATAAGCAGATGAACTGAAAAGGTTAGGCACAAAAATCCAAGATTTATATATACAATACAGACCAAAAGTTTGGACACACCTAATTTAAAGATTTTTCTGTATTTTCATGACTATGAAAATTGTACATTCACACTGAAGGCATCAAAACTATGAATTAACACATGTGGAATTATATACTTAACAAAAAAGTGTGAAACAACTGAAAATATGTCTTATATTCTAGGTTCTTCAAAGTAGCCAGCTCTTGCTTTGATGACTGCTTTGCACACTCTTGGCATTCTCTTGATGAGCTTCAAGAAGTATATGTAATAAAGACAGTAACCTGTCTGGCTATCAATGAGAGCCTTTGAAATTGTGAAAGAATATGAATCCTTTCCGACCCAACGCCTAATCTTGTACTATATAATGATTCTCCTGCTTCGCTACAATGTCAGAAGACCTCTGAAGCATTTTTTGTTGCATTTATTTTGATTAGTACTGACTTTAGCCAGCAGATGGCGTAGTTTGCAATCTTTCTGTTTCTCCGTAGGTTACAGGTTTTGAAAAATCAGAAAAAAATGGATTGGAAAGGGTTAATAATCTCTTTGTAGAAGGATAATATTAGAAGTAACATATTAGGCCTGAGTGAGGAAAGGATCCCATCAGAACAAAAAGTCATTGGATGACTAGCAGCTACAGTGGGGAAAATAAGTATTTGATACACTGCCGATTTTGCAAGTTTTCATACACCTACAAAGAATGGAGAGGTCTGTAATTTTTATCATAGGTACACTTCACCTGTGAGAGACAGAATCTGAAAAAAATAAAACAGAAAATCACATTATATGATTTTTACATAATTCATTTGTATTTTATTGCATGAAATAAGTATTTGATACAATAGAAAAACAGAACTTAATATTTGGTACATTCTGGTAAGCCTTTGAAAGGTATCAACCACTGAGGAGTCAGACTCTGAAATGTAAATATTTTTCTATCTACTGGTTAACACGGTACAAAGATACCATATTTTTCTAACTATAAGACGCACTGGACCATAAGACGCACCTAGGTTTTAGAGGAGGAGAATAAAAAAAATGTAAGCAAAAAATGTGATCATGATGCCCTGCTGACACTGTTATAGGGGTAATGTCCCACAATTCTGTTAATATCACCCATCCTGGTATATATGGCCCGCTCCTTCTTGTTATACGTGGCCCTCATCCACATCCTGATATGCATGGAACCCATCATCCCCATCCTGGTGTGCATGGCACCCTTCATCCCCATCCTGATAAGTATGGCACCCTTCAACCCTCATCCTGGTGTGTATGACCCCCCTCATCTTCCTCCTGGTATGTATTGCACCCTTCATCCCTCATCCTGGTATGTATGTGTTGCACCCTGCTACTACAGGTACCACAGGTCCCAAAAGGGTGCATGGATGGACTTCTCCACAAGAGGCCCTCACTACAAACAGACACCTCCACCCTTCCACCTCATACCACCAGAGGGAGCCCTGTTAGGGATATATATATGGAGGGTGGAGTCAGGCAGTCATTTAGCTCAGTCTGAGAGAGTGTGCTGGCACTGAGACCAGTGAAGAAGCAGCACGTCTGCTGCTGTACTGAGGGCCCCAAGTGTGGTCGAGGCAAGGAGAGAGGAGTTAAGGGGGCAGAGGAGCATCTGAAGCTCACTCCAAGATACAATCCGGACACCGGGTCCGCGCCTGCAGGGTTCTCTAAACCCAGCAGGGTCAACCGGCATACCAGGAGGCTTCCAGACCCCTGGTCATCCTGAAGCTACCAGCAATAACAGGACTAGGAACCACGAAGGCCCCGGTGTCCAGGGATAATGGTTGCCAAAGTAAAGCCCTACTATCAAGCGGTCAGGTGAGAAAGCAACACAACATAGAAGCTAGGCCAAGTTCCAGTCTGGCTAGAAGCTTAGAGAGAGGAAGACACGGATCAGGAGGCCTTATATCCGCTCACTGGGGAGAGTCCTGAAGTGCACCCTTCCTAGCAAGAACCCTGGACCATACCTGCCGTTACACCAGTAAAGGTACTGAAGTGAATCCCCTTGTGTGCATGTCCGTCATTCCCACTGACCCGACCAGGCCATCTCTCACCTGCATCCCTTTTATCAACCCTGCCCCGGGGGCCCGCTCCGCCTGTGGGGAGCAGAAACATCCCAGCTGCCATCCCATCACCCCCCCGGAGGTCTGCAGCAGCGCTGGTACCATTACCAGAAACCACAGGTGGCGTCACAAGACAAACTGTTAACAAAACCCCTTTTAAAGAGTGACCCAGAGGTCGGGCCCGGGAGCCGACTGCCGTGATATCCTACAAAGAAGGTAAAGGCCCGGGTACCGAGTCTCCCCCATATATCCCCCTGGGCGAGTCATATGGCTCCCTTCATCTCTTACTGGTATGTATGGCACCCTTCATCCCTCTTCCTGGTGTGTATGGCACCCCTCTTCCCTCTTCCTGGTATGTATGGCACGCTTCATCCCTCATCCTACTATGTATGGCACCTTTCACCCCTCTACCTGGCACATATGGCACCCCTCATCCCTCTTCCTGGTATGTATGGCACGCTTCATCCCTCATCCTGCTATGTATGGCACCCTTCATCCCTCATCCTGGTATGTATGGCCCCCCCTCATCCCTCTTCCTGGTATGCTTGGCACCCATCCATCCTGGTATGCTTGGCAGTGATCATTCACTCTCCTTAATAGCTGGCACACTGTACCCGCAGTGCGCCTCCTGCTGCGGTCTGTGTGCCCGCTATTAAATACCATGAATATTAACTACAACCCACTCCCATGGGTGTGGGGAGTGAATATTCATTTTCTTTAGCAGCAGGCACAGTGTAGGTTGCAGTAGCAAGCTACTGCCTCCTGTGCCCCGCTCTTCCCCTGCTGCACTGATAGTGCAAGCTGTGGTAGCCCACTTTGTATTTTTTTTGGTGGCTGAAATTCAGCTGTATGCACAGTAAAAAATATATATTTTTTCTATAGCTAGGCAGACAACAAAAAATATTTTTTCATGTCACAAATGTGTTACGCTCTGCTATAAGCCACCTATTCCTTTAGTGGCAGTGAAATTCAGCTGTATGCAGAGCTTATGCAGAGTAAAAAAATCTAATTTTTACTGTAACTAATTCTTAATTCTTCTGCGCTGATATTGAAGCAGAGCTGCTTGTGAAAGTGCAACACGTGTGTGCCCATTTCAGAAAGTCGGCTGCAGCTTCCACTACCATGGCATTTCTTCAGCAGCATTTGCAGCTTCCAGCTCACCAACTGTTATACGATGTTACAACATGTTGGAAATCAACATTGCAGATGTTGGGAAGGATTTTTGAGCAGCAGAGGACAGTTGTTGAGTACCAGCTTCAACACGCCTGTCGGCATTCAGGTCAGCCTCCGCACAAAAGAGCTGTTGAGTGGGCATGAATGTCTGTGGCATCCTCCAAAACTTTGAGGACTCCACCAAGATGGTGAGCGGCGATGACGCCATAATTATTGTCACCATCCCGCTTCTCTGTCTACCGAAACGCTCACTGCTCACAGTTAAAAAAGGAGGCATTGCAAGTGGAGCAAGGAACTATACAGCCCAACCTCATCTCATCTCAATGTGGATTGGGTGATAATGAGGAGGAGGAGGATGAGGAGGAGAACATGGACAGTCATCCTCTTGGGGAGGACAGGGAAGTCTTGGCTGTCTTGGAAGTCTTGATATCTCTTTTTCAGTCTGTGGGAAAGCTGTATGAGTTTCGCTTAATGACCTTCAGTGGCCTAAACCGTGGCTTTGCTTATGCATGTTATTTCTCAAAAAGCATTTCAGATCAGGCCATTGTCCAACTCTGTAGTCATAAAATTCAAGAAAGATCTTTGTCTGTGACTAAGCACCACCGAGAAGTGTGAGCTGATGATGGCTTCTATCATCATGAAGGAGTTTGCTCGTTGTCTAGAAGTCTGATTTTATACTAAAGATCCTGCTCATTTTTATAGTTTTAAATGAGCATGCAGAGACCGCGGTTTCTGCAGCAGGGCATCCACGCCAGTATAGTGGTGGAGGTGGAGAAATTGCTGTACCATCACGTTGAGGATGCGAGCCATGCAAGGCACATGTCTGAGGTTGCCCCAGCGTAAGGCCGCCACAAGGTTTGCACCATTATCGCACACGGTCTTCCTTTGCTTCAGTTTCATTGGAGACAGCCATTGCTCAATCTCAGCCTGGAGAGCTGTCCACAACTCTTTATCTGTATGACTGCGATCTCCAAGGCATATTAATTTTAACACTGCCTGATTGTGGTGATCCCTGGTTGCGCAGTACGGAGGTGGGGTGGATTCTCTCTGCACTGTTGGATTGTGTATCGCATTAAGGCAGAGATTGAAGGCGCAGGTGGTGGCCCTAGAGAAGGTGGAGGAAGCAGAAGCACTGGAGGAAGTGAAAGATACAGAGGTTTGTCCCTCAAGCCTTGGAGATTCCAACACTTGCAGTCTAGTGACACCTTGGTGTCTAGTGGTTTAGTTCTCCATCCCCTGGTGTGTTTTTGTTTCATTCTCCAACCTTAGCTGTTTAGTAGTTTAGTTCTCCAACCCCTGTTGTCTTATTAGTTTAGTTTTCCAACCCCTGTTTTTCTATTAGTTTAGTTCTCCATGTTCTGGTGTGTATTTGTTTCATTCTCCAAACTTAGATGTTTCGTAGTTTAGTTTTCCAACCCCTGTTGTATATTAGTTTAGTTCTCCATGTTCTGCTGTGTATTAATTTCGTTCTCCAACCCATACATGTCCACTCCCAGGGGTTGACGTCTGGTGACGAGTAGTGTTGAGCATTCCGATACTGCAATATCAGGTATCGGCCGATATTCTCAGTATCGGAGTTCCGATACTGAGTTCCGATACTTTTAGAATATCGGATACTGGAATCGGAAGTTCCCATAATGCCTGCGCTCTGCAGTGTCTCTGAAGGATGACAAGCTGCATGGCAGCGCTCAGCTGCGATCCAGCCTGTCATCAGAATGCCATCCCAGCGTGGGAGAATTCTCCTGATTGTTTAAAAGCCGGCGGGCGGTAAAAAGCCGGCGGGCGGCAAAAAGCCGGCGGGCGGTAAAAAGCCGCCGGCTTTTAAACAATCACACAGCCCCATACTGCTTCCCCGCAGCCTCCCACCCCGATCCTCCTCTCCCCTCACCACCTCCCATCCCGATCGTAAGTTAGGACCGGGCGGGGAGCGCAGCACCAGGGAGTGGGGAGCGAAGGACCCGGGCGGGGAAGCCGGCAGTGAAAAGACTTCACCGCCGGCTTTCCGGTTCTGTGCTGCGCTCTCCCGTCGGTTATTTCAAATGAACAGCTGAGGTATCAGGTGATGCTGATCAGCTGTTCATTTGAAGTAGCCGCGGTGCCCTCAGAGGGTTCATGTGAGTTCATGCTTGACTGCATTGCATGAACTCACATGAACTTTCCCACAGCCGCAGAGGTCAGCCTCACCTCCCAGATGATCAGACCTGTCATGATTAGTGTGTGCGCGGTGTCTGTGCGATGTCTGCGGGTGTCTGCATGCAGGCAGACATAGGCCGATGTGACACTACTACTCCCATCGGCCTATGTCTGTCCCCCGTCCACTCGTGCCAGCAGGATCAGTTTGATGGGAGCAGTAGTTCCCATCAGCCTGATCCTGCTATTTAAACTGCCCCATATGTTATTTTTGCCCCTATACATTTTTTTAGGCCCCCATATGTTTTTTTTTGTTTTTGGTCCCCAATAAATTTTAAATACATTTCATTGGTGGCCAGTGGTTACCTAAAATAAATTAGTTTATACATTACCTGTCCCCGCCGATCGCCACCCAAAATAAAGTAAAAAATAAAAAAATACACCTATACTCACCTAGACACCTAATTCCCCGAAGCCATCGATCTCCTGTAATAAAATATAAAATAATAAGCCACAACCTTATCCTTACCCCTCCGTAGTAGTCCACGAGTGTCCCACGAAGATCTCCAGTTTAGAGCGGCCACATAGAATGTGACCGCTCTAAACCGCAGCCGCCGCTAGAATGACGGGGCCGTAAAGCAGCCCCGTCATTGCATAAGCGGGTTCGCCGGAGTTCAGGCAGCGCTGCTCCGGTTAGCTCCTTTACGGCCCTGATGTACCGTGAGAAATTCCCACGGTACAGCAGTGCCGTAAAGGAGGTCTCCGGAGCTGCGCTGTCTGAATGCACTCCGGTGACCTCAGTCAGGGGCTCACGCTGCCAGGAGGGGACGTGTTCCCGGCAGTGTGAGCTTACAGCAGCCATGCACAGCTGTCACTATCTCCAGATGTGACAGCTGTGCATGGGAGATCAGCGCAGGAACGTGGACAGGTAGCTATTTTTTTTAGTAAACTAAGAAATAAATAAAATGGTGTGTTTTATTTCAAATAAATTATTTTTTTTGGGTGTAGTGTGTGTTTTTTCTTTTTAACACTTTGTAGGTTAGTAATGGGGGTGTCTTATAGACGCCCATCATTACTAACCTGGGCTTCATGGCAGCTGGAGCTGACATGAACCCCACCACTATTACCCCCTGCCACCTCACCAGGGCAGTGTGGAAGAGCGAGGCTAAGCGCCAGATTTGCCGCACAAATAGGATGTGCCAAATCTGGGGCGGCTGAGGGCTGCTGTTTCTAGCCTGGGAGGGGGCCAATATTCATGGCACCCTTCCTGGGCTATTAATATCAGCCCCCAGCTGTCTGCCTAGCCTTTGCTAGCTATTAAAATAGGGGGGACCCCGCGTCATTTTTTGGGGGGGGTCTCCCATTTTAATAGCTAGTAAAGGCTAGGTATTCAGCTGGGGGCTGATATTAGTAGCCTGGGAAGCTCCGTGGGTATTACCCCCTTCCCAGGTTTCAAACATCTGCCCCAGCCGTCTGCTTAACCTCCGCTAGAGACTAAAATTATGGGGGATCCCACGCCAAGTTTTTTCTTAATAAATCCTTTATTTTAACACTAAATGACACTTGAGGGGTTAATAAAGATGCAGTCCCTAAATTATTATTTATTTTTGAATTAATTTTTCCCAAAAATTTTGACGTGGGCTTTGCCATATTTTTGTATGCCAGCCAGGTACAGCATCCAGGAACGGGCTGCCCCCAACTCCCAGCTGCCTATTTGTACCTGGCCGGACACAATAATATAGGGAAGCCCTTTTTTTTTATTATTTCATGAATTTCATGAAATAAGTAAAAAAAAAAAAATACGTGGGGCTTCGCCCAATTTTTGTGTCCAGCCAGGTATAACTAAGCAGCTGGGGGCTGGAATCCACAGCGCAGGGTGGCCCAAGCTTTGTGGCCCCCCCCCCTGCTGCGAACTGCAGTCCGCAGCCACCCCAGAAAATGTTGCATTCATAGAAGCGCCATCTTCTGGCGCTGTATCCAGCTCATCCAGGGCCCTGGTGCTGTGGCTCACTGGGTAATAAAGGGGTTAGGGCCAGCTTTGTATTATCCGCTGGCCCTAAGCCCGAAATTCATGGGGTCACGCCAATATTAGACATGACCACCATGAATTTATAGTAAAGTATTTAAAAAAAAAACAACACCCAGAATAAAGTCCTTTAATTGAAATAAACACACAATTCTTTATTGTTCTAAGTTAAACTCTACTTACCGTCATGCCCATTCCAGCTGAAGCCAACGATCTCCTGCAGTAAAAGTAAAATAATAAAGCAACATCATCCTTACCTTTCCATGGTTTCCAGGACAGCTTCAGCTCTGCTACATTCACATGACAGGCTGGATCGCAGCAGAAAGCTGCCATCCAGCCTGTCATCCCGCAGACACTGAGAAGCGCGGGCATGCTTGCGCTCCTCAGTGTCTGGCTGTGACGGCATCCAGATGAGCCGACAATGAACTCAGCTCACCTCATGCATGTCACTGACAGCGTGGGAGAATTCTCCTTGGCATGCGGTGAGCGTGAGAGACTCGGCTCATCTGGATGCCGTCACAGTCTGACACTGAGGAGCGCAAGCATGCCTGTGCTTCTCAGTGTCTGCGGGATGACAGGCTGGATGGCAGCTTTCTGCTGCGATCCAGCCTGTCATCTCGATGTAGCAGAGCTGGAGCTGTCCTGGGAACCATGGAAAGGTAAGGATGATGTTGGTTTATTATTTTTCTTTTATTGCAGGAGATCGTTGGCTTCAACTGGAATGGGCGTGATGGTAAGTATGGTTTCATTTAGAACAATAAAGAATTGTGTGTTTATTTCAATTAAAGGACTTTATTCTGGGTGTTGTGCTTTTTTTAATTACTTTACTAGAAATTCATGGCGGTCATGTCTAATATTGGCGTGACCCCATGAATTTCGGGCTTAGGGCCAGCTGATAATACCAAGCTGGCCCTAACCCCTTTATTACCCAGTGAGCCACCGCACCAGGGCCCTGGATGAGTTGGGTACAGCGCCAGAAGATGGCGCTTCTATGAACGCTTCAAACATCTGCTCCAGCCGTCTGCTTAACCTCCGCTAGAGCCTAAAATTACGGGGAACCCCACGCCAATTTTTTTTTTAATAAATCTTTTATTTTAACACTAAATGACAAGTACAGTAACCAACACTGTCACTGTACTTATTATATATGTGACTGACATGTTTCTATCTATCTAATCTATGTGTGATGCTCTATTCTTTCTGTTGTAAATTGTCGGGTACCGCTGCTGAATTGCCGGCCGGCTTTTTTAAAGAGACAGTGCATGAAAACACTAATATTTTTTTAAATAAATCCTTTACACTAAATGACAAGTACAGTAAGCAACACTGTCACTGTACTTATTATATATGTGACTGACATGTTTCTATCTATCTAATCTATGTGTGAAGATCTATTCTTTCTGTTCTAAATTGTCGGGTACCGGTGTATGCCGCTTCTGAATTGCCGGCTTTTCATGTTTCACTGTGAGCACTGTTCCCATCGATTTGGGCAACCACCTCCCCCAATACATTCTACATTATTGTTAGTTGTTTTTCTTCATGTAGAATTAACCTACAAGGAAAGAAAGGGTTTATTTTCATTCCGATATTTGTGTCCCATTGACTTGCATTGGTTTCCGGTATCGGAATCGGAGATATCCGATACTCTTTGGGTATCGGCCCGATCCAATCCGATCCGATATTTCCTGATATCGGAAGGTATCGCTCAACACTAGTGACGAGGGTTTGGATTCTTCTCGAACCCTACTTCGCCTGGGCCTGGATCAACTGAAAAAAAATTTGGGCATCACTACACATGCTTTCCACCTCTTGATTCTGTGAAGCTTTGGATCAGACCTCTCATGCCCCAGAATAGAATGTGTGACCAACTCACCCATCTGTGCTTCACCACAGTCAGTTGGCCGGTTGGAGAGTTGTGATGCAGGTGAAAACAAGGATAATTGGGGTGCCACCTCTGAGGACTGTACTGTGTGCGATGGTAAGTTCGAGGAAGAGGAGCAGAGGCCACATGATGCAGCGCTTGTCATCTACTGGAGCACATGTTCTTCCTGCCCCTCATCTACAAGGCGTACCACTGTGTGACTGCCAAAGAAAGGGAGTGGAGTAACAAGTTTTCAATTAAAGTTTACAATTGCTCACTGCAGCAAAACAAACTTACTTCTCATCTCTCATATCATACGTGTCTCACAACCTTAAATAGCTATTCAGTACTTTGAAGTTCCTCCTCTATGCACCAGCTCCCCTCCCTTTCCTCTACTCTCATCTCAGCTGAAGACTTAGCCTCATTCTTCAAGCAGAAGATTGACAATGTAGGGCAAAGCTTTTGCTTAAAGTTCCAATAGCCGCTTCTCGTAACTACTCCTCCAAAACCAGCTTCTCCGCCATCACGGAAGATCATCTTTACTCTCCAAATCACATCTCACCACCTGTAAACTTGACCCAATACCGTCCCACCTCATTCCAAACCATACCACAGTCTTCATCCCAAGCCTATCCCTCCTCTTCTACCTGTCACTAACAACTAGTGTCTTCCCCTCATGATTCAAACATACCTCGATCACCCCCATCCTCCAAAAGCCCTCCCTTGGCCCATCCTATGTCTAGCTATCTCCCTATCTCGCTTCTAAATTATGCCTCCAAACTACTGGATCAACACACCCACTTTGAACTGTCCTCCCACCTCTCCTCCTGCTCCCTCTTTGACTGCTTACAATCAGGCTTCCGACCTCACCATTCCACTGAAACTGCACTGACTACAGTCACCAACGACCTACTAACTGCTAAATCCAAGCAAGACTACTTTGTCCTCCTCCTAGACCTGTCACCTGCCTTCGAGACAGTAGACCATTCCCTCTTACTACAGACTCTCATCTCTGGGCATCACAGACTTGGCCCTGTCTTGGATCTTTTCATATCTAACCGACAGGACATTCAATTTCTCCCACTCACACACCACCTTCTCATCTCACCACCTATGTGTCGGTGTCCCCTAAGGTTCAGTTCTAGGACCCCTGCTCTTTTCCATCTACACCTTTGGCCTGGGACAGCTTATAGTCTCACTGCTTTCAGTGTCACCTCTATGTTGATGACACACAGATCTACCTCTAAGGACCTGATATCACCTCCTTACTAACCAGAATCCCACAATGTGTCCTCTATTTCATCTTTCTTATCTGCTTGATTTGTAAAACTTAGCATAGATAAAACAGAATGCATAATTTTTCCACCATCTCATTCATCCCCCCCAACTGAAATATCCATCAAAGTGAATGGCTGCCCACTCTCCCCTGTCCGGCAAGGTTGACTCTGACCTGTCCTTCAAACATTAGATCCAAGCCCTTTCCACTTGCTGCTGACTCCAACTCCACAGTGTCTAGGGGATCTGCAAATTCCTCAACCATGAATCTAGAAAAACACCAGTGCACGCCCTCATCATCTCCCGCCTCGACTACTACAAGCTCCTGCTCTGTGGCCTCCCTTCTACCACTCTCACACCCATCCAATCTATCCTAAACTGTACTAGCTAATTATTCCACCTGTCACACGGCTATTCTCAGGCTTTTCTCCTCTGTCAATCCCTGCGCTGGCTCCCTGTTGCCCAGACACTCCAGTTGAAAAACCTAACTTTGGCATACCAAGCCCCCCTGGGCAGTTTCCTAGTTTGTCTTCTCCCTTACGCCCACTTTGCACACTTTCTCATATCAGCATCAGTCTTTATGTAGGCCTATACTGACATTGTAAAAAAAGTGATAAAGAGTTTATTTGTGCAATATTTTGGACTTTTATTGGGGTCTTTTATTCCATTTTTTTTTGTAATAGTTTTGTAGCTCTTTTTTAATTGTGCTCCGGTTACTTTATAATCCATATTGACTTTGAAATCTCCTGTTAGCTGACAGGTGAGAAACCAGTCATTCTTTCTGTTAGTTACTTTAAAAGGACATGGTGATGAGTGCTGTAGCTCGTCAGTACCAGCAACCAGGACTCAAAATTGCAAAACACAACACCGCATCCTACCATCCATATCAATATTGCATGTCCAAATAATAACAATGGAACAATAATTATTAATGATTAGGAAGAATGCAAAAAATGAGCATTCCTCTATTTGTTTTTGTACACTTTTTACCATACGTCATAGAGATCATGTTACTTTTATACTGTTTAACTAACTTTTATTATGCTTTGTTGTCTTTTTCTTTATAAACTTTTTTAACATTTATTTTTTAAGATCTCTTTTTAACCCCTTTCTGATATATGTGGTAATAGTATGTCCTTGTGCCATGAGCCTATTGGGACATACTATTACGCATCATGTGATTGCGTCCACATACAAGCGGTGCGGGGCGATCGCCGCCGGGTGTCAGCTGATTGTCACAGCTGAAACCCGGTACTATGTGCAAGAAGTGGTCCTGCACCGCTCCCTGTACATTAACACCCGAAATTCTATGATCAAAGTCGATCGTAGCAGTCTGGGAGCAGGGGAAGGTATATGCCGATACCTCCTCTCCGGAGTCCCACGCTGTCTCTACCGCGCTGTCCCGGTGGTTGTCATGGTGACCCGGATGTCATGGCGACATCTGGGTTACCTGACAGCAAGAAGTTACTTTGAACATGCACAGTGCACGATCAAAGTAACTTCTCCCTGTGCAGTGCTAACAGGCAGTATAGCACAGGGATGCTGCTGCATCCGTATGCTATACAGGCGATCAGAATGCAAAAAGTGAAAGTCCAATAGTGGGACAAAGTGTAAAAGTTCAAAAAGTGTCAGAAAGTAAAAAAAATATGAAAAAAAAATCCCAAAAAATAAAAATACACTGTACCCATAAATAAATATTATGAAAAAAAAACAAAAACAATAAAAGTACACATATGTTGTATTGCCGGGTCCGGAATGACCTGACCTATAAAACTGTCCCACTTTAGTTAACCCCTTTAGTGAACACGGTAAAAAAAAACAAAAAACGATGCTTTATCATCATACAGCCAAACGAAAAATGGAACAAACCGCAATCAAAAAGACGAATGTAAATAAAAATGGTACCGCTGAAAACGTCACCTTGTCCCACAAAAAACAAGCTGCCATATAGCTCCATCAGCCGAAAAATAAGAAAGTTATAGCTCACAGAATAAAGTGATACAAAAATAATTATTTTTTCCATAAAATACCTTTTATTGTGTAAAAGTGTCAAAACATAAAAAAAAATGTAAATGTGGTACCGCTGTAAACATACTGACCCGAAGAATAATGCTACCTTATCAATTTTACTACACACAGAATGGCATATAAGCCCCTCCAAAAAAACAATTCCTGAATTGTTGGTTTTTGTTTATTCTGCCTCTCAAAAATCAGAATAGAAAGCGATCAAAAAATGTCAAGTGCCCAAACATGGCACCAATAAAAACATCAACTTGTCCGGCAAAAAAGAAGCCATCACATGACTCTGTCAGCCAAAATATGGAAAAATTATAGCTCTCAAAATATGGAGATGCAAAAAGTAGTCTTTGCAAAAAAAAGTTTTTTTTAGTGTGTGACACCTGTTAATCATAAAAACCCGATATGAATCTAGTATCGCTGTAATCGCATTGACCCTATTCGTTGAATCACTTATACCGCATGAGCAATGGCATAAAAAATAAACTCTAGGGTTAGGGTTGTGTTAGGGTTAAGGTTAGACTAGGATTCGGGTTGTGCTAGGATTAGGGTTGTGCTAGGGTTACAGTTAGGGTTGTGCTAAGGTTAGGGTTGGGCTAGGAATAGGGTTAGGGTTGGGCTAGGGTTAGGGTTGTGCTTGGGCTAGGGTTAGGGTTGTGTTAGGGTTAGGGTTTTGCCAGGGTTACGGTTAGGGTGGTGCTAGGGTTACGGTTAGGGTTGTGCTTGGGTTAGGGTTAGGCTATAGTTAGGGTTGTGCTAGGGTTAGGATTTTGATAGGGTTAGGGTTGTGCTATGGATAGGGTTGTGCTAGGGTTACGGTTAGGGTTGGGCTAGGATTAGGGTTGGGCTAGGATTAGGGTTGGGCTAGGGTTAGGATTGTGCTAGGGTTAAGGTTAGGGTTGGGCTAGGGTTACGGTTAGGGTTGTGCTACGGTTAGGGTTAGGCTAGGATTTTGTAAGGGCTAGGGTTAGGATTGTGATAGGGTTATGCTATTTGAGTTTGCATCGGGTGCTCGGGTATGCGCCAAGTATCACGGGTGCTTGAGTGATAAGCTCGAGTCTCCGCTCCATATGTTTTGCAGCTGTTATAAAGCCAAAAAAACCTTGTGGGGATTGCCTGCCATACACGAGCAATCCCCGCAAGTTTTTTTTTGGGTGTCTAACAACCGTGAAATATGCAGGCGGGGACTCGAGCATGTCACTTGAGCACCCGCGATACTTGGTGCATACTCGAGTACCCAATGCAAACTCAAGTAGCAAGCATTTGCGCTCAAGACTAATGACAACTTATTCAATATGATGACCTGATGTTATCAAATTCTTTGTCGTACCTCTGAGTTCAAAATGTTTTCTATACCCTTTGATAAAATTATTGAGGTGTGCAGTTTCCAAAATGATGTCACTTGTGGAGGGTTTTCACTGTTTAGGCACATCAGGGGCTCGCCAAATGCAACATGTCATCTAAAATTATTCAAGCAAATTTTACATTCAAAAAGTCAAATGGCGCTCCTTCCCTTCCAAACCCTGCCGTGCGCCCAAACAGTGGTTTTCCCCCACATATGGGGTATCAGCTTACTCAGGAGAAATTGCACAACAAACTGCATGGTGAAATTTTTCCTGTTACCCTTAATAAAATGCAAAATTGGAGGCTGAAAAACATTTTTGTGGGAAAAATGTGAAAATTTTAGTTTTATGGCTCGATGTTATAAACTTCTGTGAAGCACCTGGGGGTTCAAGGTGCTCACCACACACCTAGATAAGTTCCCTGAGGGGTCTAGTTTCCAAAATGATGTCACTTGTGGGGGGTTTCCACTGTTTAGGCACATCAGGGGCTCCCCAAATGCAACAAGGTGTCCGCTAATTAGTCAAGCAAATTTTACATTAAAAAAGTCAAATTGTGCAGCTTCCCTGCTGTGCGCATAAACAGTGGTTTTCCCCCACATATGGGGTATCGGCGAGCTCCAGAGGAATTGCACAACAAATTTTGGGGTCCATTTTTTCCTGATACTATTGCAAAAATAAAAAAAATGGGGTCTAAAGTAACATTTTTGTGAAAAAAGTTAAATGTTCATTGTTTACTTCCACATTCCAAAAATTCCTGTGAAGCACCAGAAGGGTTAATTAATTTCTCCATCTCCTCTCTTGCTGGCGTTGGCGGGAATCGCATTGCACTCAGGTGATATCTGAATGCAGTGCGAAGTTCCACACGCTCCCATAGACTTATATGAGTGCGTGAGATCCGAATTCCACATGCTATCGCAGCATGCTGAGGTTTTTTTTCCGCCCCATTGCGATCCGATCGGAGCAAGGAAAACAAAACACCACTGAGAACACAAGCATAGGATTAAATTGGTAAAAATGCAAACCGATTAAAAATCGTATTGATTTCGTCCAATATAATCGCAAGTGGGTGCGAGCCCTAAGGCTTTGATGCTGAAAAACGAAGAGAAATGTAAGACGTGGTGCCTTTGTCACAGCCTGTTAGGCTGTGTGCACATATTGTGTTTTTGGTGCATTTTTGCAGCATTTTTTCACACGGAATTGGCCCAAAAACACTAAGGAATCGTTACGCCAGCATAGTCAATGAAAATCCTGAAATGCTTTGCACATGATCAGGAATTTTCCTGTCAGGATTTGCAGTGCATTTAAATCTGCTGCATGTCAATTCTTTGAGCGGTTTTCCCGCGTTTTCCACCCATTGACTTCAATTGAGTCAGTCAAATCTGCAGCAAAAATGCAGTTCTAAAAATGTTTGCGGATTTGCTGCATATTTTTGCTGCGTATTTGACTGACTCAATTGAAGTCAATCGGTCAAAAACACGGCAAAAATGCACAAAGAATTGACCGTGGGTCACAGTCGTCGACTGATGAGCGACTACTACTCCTACAGCTGCTGCCGCTGATTGCAGCGATAGCAGGCACCGCTAATTGGATGAGTATTCTCATCAGCCGGCACCTGTGCGTAGCGTGAAAAAAAAATTAAAATAAATAAATATTAAAATAAAAATAAAAAAAATTAACATTATACTCACTTTAACTACTAATCCCCGATGCCTATGTCACCTGTAAAAAATAAAAAATAATAAACCACCCTCTACTCACTAGTGATGAGAGAGCACTAAAATGGTCGGGTGCTCGTTGCTTGGGTTGAGAACATTGGAATGTTCAGGTGCTTGACCCAAGCAACAAGCCCAATGTAAGTCTATGGGAAACTTGAGCATTTTTCCGGTGCCTGTCCCCCCACCCACCCCCCGGCAGTCTGCAGGAGGCCTAAAAATTTCTGAAATCGATGGGAACAGTTCTCAACTGACAAGGGAACAGCATAGGAAAGTCCCTGGAAGCATCTCTGACTCCTAGATCATTGATGTGAACAATGTTGTTTGAGTATTAGGCTATGTGCCCACGTTGCATTTATGAAGCAGAAAATTTCTGCTGCATAAATGCAAGTCCTCTCCCGGAAAAACGCATGCGGAATTCCGCACGCGTTTATCGCGCATTTTTCGCGCGTTTATCACGCGTTTTCCACATGCGGAATTGCCTTGCGTTTTTTATGCATTGGACAAAGGCAATTCTGCTTGCGGAAACGCAAAATTAAATGACATGCTGCGGATTTTTGAACGCAGCATAAACGCTGCGGAAAAATCCGCAGCATGTGCATAGAACTTGCGGAATCCCATTGGGGACCATGGGGTGCGGGTTACCAAGCGTTTTACAAGCGTTTCCGCTGCGGAAATTCCGCATCAAAAAAGCCTGAAAAACGCTACGTGGGCACACAGCCTTACGCCACTTTACAGTTTCACAATAAAACATACAAAGACGAAACCAAAATGGATTTTCCTGGGAAAAATGTTAAGGAACATCCTCTCCAGGGTAATGACTTGTATATAAGGCAAAATAAATAACCAAAGACAAAAATGATCCTCCACACCTTGAGGTATGTTCACACGTAGTGTTTTTGATGAATTTTTGCACTTTTGCATTTACCAGTAAATGTAATTTTAACATATTACTACCTTATCTGCCCATGTGGTGTGTGAGACATGATCAGGCATATTATGCTACATTTTTGAAGGAGGGTCTCTGAAAGTCACAAAGCCTATTTTTATAGAGCCATCAGGCGGCCTTTACTATTGATAAAGGGCCAACAGTCTGCCCTCACTATTGTTAGAGGGCCATCAGCTGGCTATGCTTTGCTGTTCCCATTATTAACGAGTGGGTCTCCTATACTGTTATAGCATATGCAGTGACTTCAAGGCCTGCCCAAAATTTGGAAAATGTTAGAACCCTCCTGTTTGTTTTTTCCATCTTGTGGTTTGCGGTCACGTGACCATCTGCCTTTATATTCCAGCTCCGCCCTTTTGGCTGTGGACTTCAGTGTTTGACTGTTTCTCTAGCCAGGTGCTTCTGTGCCTTTCTCTGTCAGTTAGTTTTATCCTTCTGGGACCTCTAGTACATTTTTGTCTGTTTGTCTTTTTGTGTTCTGCAACAACTTCTCTGTTTAGGAGGGGTCCCATTTTTGTCCCAGCCCTTAGTTCTTTTAGGGACCCCTCCCCTTATGCTATATGTCTTCGTTCAGACTAGCCGAGGACTAAGGCGGGTCTGTTCGCTAGGAACAGGCAGCCCGCTACATCGTAGGGATTCAGCTTAGTTTTACTGTAGGGACAGTTTTCCCTTATCTTTCCTTAGTACTTGTTGCAGATCATAACAGTAAGTCCAGCCCCCAAAAAAAACAAAAAGGAAAGAAATTCGGGGATCAGTATGGTTTCCATCCAGGATTTGGCTCAATGCCTGCAGAGATTGTTTCTGGAGGTAGCCAAGTTCCAGCAACACGTGAGTAGCTATTCTGAAGTGCATTTTGTGGAACCCAAGGTAGGACTGCCTGATGTTTTTTATGGTAAACAGTTTAAAAATGCTTGTTTGTTATATTTTCGTTTGAGACCAAGGTCCTCTGGGAATGAATCACAGCGCATTGGTTTTATTATGTCACTTTTGCGCGAAGAATCACAGGGGTGGGCCTTTTCTCTCCAACCTAATGATCCATGTTTAAGGTCTGTAGAAGAATTTTTTTCTGCTATGGGGCTATTATATGATGATACTGATTGAATCTCATCAGCTGAGGCAGGGGTTGAAAATTATTGCACACACTTCAGAAGATGGGCCTCAGATATTAAATGGAATGATCCAGCTCTGAAATGTCTATCTCTTGCTGGTCTGAGTGAAAAGGTTAAGGATTTGCTAATTGTATTCCCCGAACCTGAGACTCTGCAGGATGCCATGCAATTAGCTGTTCATGTGGATTGGAGACTGAGATTTAGACAGAATGAGGTAAAGACTCCTGTAATGCCAGATCCTAGTCCCCAGAAAACCTGCTCTGACAGCGGAGAACCGATGGAGGTTGGGGCGAGGTCGCTCCCCTCTCAGGAAAGAGACCCGAGGTTCGCCGAGGGATTGTGTCTTTATTGTGGTAAAGCTGACCATTTGATTAAGTATTGTGAGCTTTGTTTAAGTAAAGAAAAAAAAAGGTCAGTTACGCCCGTATAGCTTGTTTACGCTCTGCAGGAGTATTTCTTTCTGGGAGTACTGCTTTGCTGGAAAATTTGATTGAATTTCAGGTATTTGTGGATTGTGGTTCCACACTTAATGTGATTGATAAAGGGTTTTTGGAAAACCTTAAATTGAAATCCAAACCTTTGTCATCACCTATTTCTGTGATTGCAATTGATAACACTCCCTTGAAATGTAGTACTCACAAGGTTGCTGCATTTTCCCTGACTATCAATGGAGTTCACCAAGAAATTTTGGACTTGGTTGTATTAGATAATTTACCCTCTCCGGTCGTTCTAGGATTGACTTGGTTAAAACTGCACTATCCTTTGCTGGACTGGTCTACTAATGTGATTAAGTTTTGGAGTCCAAAATGCTATGATAAATGTTGTAATGGTCGCATTGCGGCTGTGGAAAAAGGGTAATTACCTGTACCTATTCAAGATTTTTGGAGGGTTTTTTCAGAGGAGGAGTCGCAAGTTTTACCTCCTCATATGGAGTATGATTGCGCCATTGAGTTTGTTCCTGGAGCTACTCTTCCCAAGAGTCGCTTGTTTAATCTGACTATCCCTGAAAGAAAGGCCTTGGAAGAGTACATATGGACTAGTCTGGCTGCTGATCACATTAGACCTTCTAAGTCGCCTGTGGCAGTTGGATTTTTCTTTGTTACAAGTGAAGGAGGGTGATGAATGGAAAGCTACTTTTAACACTGTGGTAGGTCATTTTGAGAATCTGGTGATGCCTTTTGGTCTTACTAATGCACCTGCATTTTTTCAGAACCTTATTAATGACATCCTGAGACCTTTGATTGGTAAGAATGTGGTTGTGTATTTGGATGACATTTTGATTTATTCAGCAGATCTAGAGTCCCATTGGCAGAGTGTACGTGAAGTTTTGCAGTTATTGAGTGATAATTCACTCTTTGCTAAGCTGGAGAAATGTGAGTTCACTGTGCAGAAAATTAGTTTTTTGGGCTACATTGTCTCCAGTGAGGGCTTTGAGATGGACCCAGTGAAGGTTCAGGCTGTGCAGGAATGGCCTAGGCCTATTGTTTGAAATCTATACAGAGATTTTTGGGTTTTGCCAATTATTACAGGAAATTCATAAGAATTTTTCTGTAATTGTTAAGCCTCTGACCGATCTCACCAGGATAGGTGCGAATACGGTCCAGTGGACTACTGAGGCCATTGAAGCGTTTGAGTATCTCAAAGAGAGGTTCAATTCTGCCCCTATCCTTATGCAGCCTGATGAGACCAAGCCTTTTTTGGTCGAGGTCGATGCTTCATCGGTGGGGGTCAGAGCAGTTTTGTCTCAGGAGAACAAGGATGGAGTACATCCTTGTGCCTTCTTTTCGAAAAAAATTTCGGAAACCAAACTGAATTATGATGTTGGAAATCGGGAGTTGCTGGCTATTAAACTCGCGTTTGAACATTGCTGTTATTTTTTGGAAGGCACTAGATTTCCTATTCAGATTTTCACAGATCATAAGAATTTGATCTATCTGGATGCTGCCAAGCGCTTGAATGCCTGTCAAGCTAGGTGGGCACTTTTTTTTCTCGGTTTCATTTTTCTGTTACCTATATCCCTGGTACTAAGAATGTTAAAGCCGATGCTTTATCTTGCAGCTTCTCTCCTACGGTCAGTGCCGAGGAGGAGGAGAGCATTTTACAGGAAGGAGTTGTGGTGGCGGCAATGGACTCCATGTTGGAGAATGGGAGTCTGAAAGCTCAAGATGATGCTCCATCTAACACTCCCCATGGGAGGTTGTTTGTGCCTAGAGCCTTTAGGAGAGATTTGTTTGTGGAGTGTCATGAGTCTCGGTTGGCAGGTCATCCAGGAATTTCGGAGACTATCAGTCACAGTTTTTTGTGGCCTGGATGGCAGAAGGAAGTCATCAAGTGGATGCGTCAATGTACTGTGTGTGCTAGGTCAAAGGCTTCACATACTCCTGCTGCGGGCTTGCTTTGCCCTCTGGAGGTTCCTAGTGCACCTTGGACGCATCTCACAATGGATTTTATTACTGATCTTCCTGTGTCCAAGGGTTTTACTGTCATCTGGGTGGTCGGGGACCATTTAATAAGAAGTCTCATTTGGTTCCATTCATTAAGTTACCTTGCACCAAGACACTCTCTAAGGCGATTGTCAAGCACCATGGCATTCCCACGGATATTGTTTTTGATAGGGAACCTCAGTTTGTGGCTCGCTTTTGGCGTGCTTTGACAGGTTGGGAGTCCATTTGTCATTTTCGTCTGGGCATCATCCTGAGTCTAATGGACAGACTGAAAGAAAGAACCAGGATGTTGAACAGTTTTTGCGTTGTTTTGTGGCGGACAATCAAGAGGTGTGGTCTGAGTTTCTGCCTCTCGCAAAATTTGCTCTTAACAATCATACATCCCCCTCTGCTGGGTGTTCTCCTTTTTTTTGTTGTACTGGGAGAAATACGTCTTTTGGTTCGTTCTCCAAATTGGGGTCAGTGGTACCGGAGGAGGAGAATTTTTCCGGTGATTTGGAGAGAGTTTGGACTAATTTACGTTGCAACCTTCAAGAGGCTAACAAGAAGTCCAAGAAGTATTCTGACAGGAAACGCAAGGAGGATTTGTTTACTGTGGGTGACATGGTTTGGTTGTCCTCGAAGAACCTGCGGTTGAGGATTCCCTCTAAAAAACTGGGTCCTAAGTTTGTGAGTCCATTTAAAGTGCTTCAGGTTGTTAACCCGTCTGCTGTTAGGTTGGATGTCCCTACTTCCTGGAAGATTAATCCTGTGTTTCATGTTTCCTTGTTGAAAAAGTCTGATGTATCAGATAGAGATGCCACTGTCTCTGTTCCTCCTGTGGTGGAAGACGGCGAATATGAAATTTCTCGTATCTTGAATTCTAGATGGCATAGAGGGAGATTACAGTATCTTGTCTCCTGGAAGGGTTTCGGTCCCGAAGACAACTCCTGGGTAAGGACGGATGATGTCACTGCTCCTAGGCTTGTTAAAGCTTTCCACAAGAGGTTTCGGGATAGGTCTGGGCCTGGAGAATCCGGAGGATCCTCATAAAAGAAGGGGTACTGTTAGAACCCTCCTGTTTATTTTTTCCATCTTGTGTTTTGCGGTCACGTGACCATCTGCCTTTATATTCCAGCTCCGCCCTTTTGGCTCTGCTGGACTTCAGTGTTTGACTGTTTCTCTAGCCAGGTGCTTCTGTGCCTTTGTCTGTCAGTTCGTTTTGTCCTTCTGGGACCTCTAGTACTTTTATGTCTGTTTGTTTTTTGTGTTCTGCAACAACTTCTCTGTTTAGGAGGTGTCCCATTTTAGTTCTTTTAGGGACCCCTCCCCTTATTCTATAGGTCTTCGTTCAGACTAGCCGAGGACTAAGGCGGGTCTGTTCGCTGCGAACAGGCAGCCCGCTACATCGTAGGGATTCAGCTTAGCTTTACTGTAGGGACAGTTTTCCCTTATCTTTCCTTAGTACTTATTGCAGATCATAACAGAAAAACCTCAATACCAATACCCCGTTGAAGAGACATAGAGGGCCTGATTTAAAAAAATAATTTCCCATTATTACTGAGCGGGTCTCAAATACTGTTATTGCGTATGCAGTGACTGAAAGGGCTGCCCAAATTTTGGAAAACCCCCAATACCAATTTGAAGACATATAGAGGAGGGCCTCAGTTAAAAAAATATTCCCATTATAAAGGAGCGGTTCTGCTATACAGTTATAACGTATGCAGTGACTGCAACGTCTGCCTACATTTTGGAAAAACCCCAATACCAATTTGAAGACACATACAGAAGGACCTCAGTTAAAGAAATGTTCCTATTATAAAGGAGCGGTTCTGCTATACAGTTATAACGTATGCAGTGACTGCAACGGCTGCCTAAATTTTGGAAAAACCCCAATACCAATTTGAAGACACATAGAGGAGGGCCTCAGTAAAAAAAAAATGTTCCCATTAAAAAGGAGCGGCTCTGCTATACAGTTACAGTGTATGCAGTGACTGCAACGGCTGCCTAAATTTTGGAAAAACCCCAATAGCAATTTGAAGACACACAGAGGAAGGCCTCAGTTAAAAAATGTTCCCATTATAAAGGAGCGGTTCTGCTATGCAGTTATTGTGTATGCAGTGATTGCAACGGCTGCCTAAATTTTGGAAAAACGCCAATACCAATTTAAAGACAGATAGAGGACGGCCTCAGTTAAAAAAATGTTCCCATTGTAAAGGAGCGTTTCTCCTTTGCTGTTATTGCGTATGCAGTGACTGCAAGGGCTGCCAAAAATTGGATGCACTCCAATACCACTTTGAAGAGACATAGAGGAGGGCCTCAGTAAAAAAAAAATGCTCCCATTATAAAGGAGTGGGTCTCCTATACTGTTATTGCGTATGCAGTGACTGCAAGGGCTGCCAAAAATTAGGATACACTCCAATACCCTTTTGAAGAGACAAAGAGGAGGGCTTCAGTAAAAAAATGTTCCCATTATAAAGGAGTGGGTCTCCTATACTGTTATTTGTATGCAGTGTCTAAAAGGGCTGCCAAAAATTAGGATGCACTCCAATACCCTTTTGAAGAGACATAGAGGGGGTCCTCATTAAAAAAAAATGTTATCATTGTTAAGGAATGGGTCTCCTATGCTGGAAATGCCCATGGCACTAAATGCATGGGCTAGAAAACCTATACCCCTGGGGGGTATACATGAACATACTGTATATCATACAGAATGTTAGAGGTAGGTCTCTAAAAAAAAATCCTACAGACATCATAAACACCCTTAAAAAAGTTATGTGGGTGTTGCATCACAGTCACCCTGGTGATATGGTAGTGGAGGATGAGGAGAAGGAGGAGGAGAACAGAAAATAGCCAAAATCAGGAAGTGTATACCCATGTCTGGGTGTGAAGAGGTGCATGGGAATAGACCCCCCCCCCCTAAAAAAAGGCTCTGAATTTGACTTTCTATTCCATTGCTATCATCCAGTGGTGTTGAGAAGTCTGGCCCAATGCAGCCCTTATTCATTTTTCTAAGAGTCAGCCTGTCAGGATTTTCAGTTGACAGGCTGATGCGCCTATCAGTTATAATGCCCTCTGTGGCACTAAAATCCCACTCCGTCAAAATGCTAGCGGCAGGGCAGGCTAGGACCTCCAAAGCATAGAGAGACAGTTCTTGCCACATGTACAGCTGGGATACCCAATAATTATAAGGCACAGAGGAATCACGGAGGACGTTGGTACCATCGGCAAGGTAGTCCTTCAGCATTTTCCCAAACTTTTCCCTCCTTGTAAGAATACCCCATGCATCAGGGATTGGGTGTTGGGAGGGTCTGAGAAAACTGTCCCACACCTTTGACAATGTTCCCCTGCCTCTGCTGCGTCATGTTTGTGTATCCCTTGCCTGTACTCCTTTGTTGTCCAAGGAGCTGTTACCTCCGCCACCAGTGTTTTCAGATGGTAATTTTTTTAATAATTCTGCAACAATGGCCTTTTGGTACTGAAACATTTTACTAGACCTCTCGCCACTGAAATTAGAGGTATAAAGCTCTCCTTGTAACATGAGTCTAGAAGTGTGACTAATCAGTAATTACTGTTGGCCAAAAATGCGTACAATCTGAGGGTAACGGGAAAGGCAGCAGAACATAAAGTCAGCCATGTGTGCCAGATTGTCAACAGCCAAATCTTCCCTGTCCTGAACAAGAGGACGACTTTCCATGCTCTCCTCCTCATCCTCCTCCTCATTCTCCCTTTCCTCAGGCCATCCACGCTGAACAGGTATGAATCTGGTATGAATCTGGTGTGGGTAGTACCGTCTGTAGACCAGGAAACCAACTCCTGTTCCTCCTCATCCTCTTTCTCCTCTTCCCTATTGTCACCCAATCTGTATTGAGATGAGATGAGGCTGGGCTGTGTGGCATCACCCTGTATGGTACATTGCTCCATTTTATTGTGCTGCGCCTGCAATGCCTTCTCTTTAATTGTGAGCAGCGAGCGTTTCAGAAGACAGAGAAGCGGGATGGTGATGCTAATTATGGCTTCATTGCCGCTCACCATCTTGGTGGAGTTTTGGAGGACTACAGATGTTTGACAACCATGCCCACTCCTCAGTTCTTATGTGCGAAGGCTGACCTGAATGCGGATGAGGGTGTTGAAGATGGTACTCAACAACTGCCCTCTGCTGCTCACAAATCCTTCCCAACATCTGCAACGTTGAGTTCCAACTAGTGATGGAGTGAGCACTAAGATGCTCAGGTGCTCGTTGCTTAGGTTGAGCAAATTGGAATACTCAAGTGCTCGGTCAGAGTAACGAGCCCAATGTAAGTCTTTGGGAAACTCTAACATTTTTCTTCCGCCCCCCCCGCGTTCTGCAGAGTCCTTAAAAATTGCCCAAATCGATGGCGACAGTGCTCAAATGACATGGGAACAGCATAGGGAAGACCCCTAGAAGCATTTCTGATTCCCAGGTCACTGCTGTGAACAACCTTGTCAGAGGTATTACGCCACTTTTACAGACTCACAATAAAACATACAAAAACAAAGTCAAAATGGATTTTCCTGGGAAATATGTTAAGGAACATCCTTTCCAGTGTAATGACCTGTATATAAGGCAAAATAATTATACAAAAACAAAAATGCTCCTCCACACCTTGGGCTATGTTCACATGTAGCGTTTTTAATGCGTTTTAGCACTTTTGCCTAGCTTTCAACAATGAGAAATGCATTCACCGGGAAATGTCATTTTAACATTTTACAACTTATCTGGCCATGTGGTGTGTGAGACATCATCAGACACATCATGTGTCATTTATCAAGGAGGGACTCTGAAAGTCACAAACATTATTTTTATAGGGCCATCAAGCGGCCCTTTCTATTCTTAAAGGGCCAGCAGTCGGCTATGCTTTGTTGTTCCCATTATTAAAGAGTGGGTCTCTTACACTGTTATTGTGCATGCAGTGACTGCAAGGGCTGCCAAAAATTTGGACGCACACCAATACCCCTTTGAAAAGACATAGAGGAGAGTCTCAGTAAAAAAAATGCTCCCATTATAATGAAGTGGGTCTCCTATAGTGGTAATGCCCATGCAGTGACTGCAAGGCCTGCCAAAATTTGGTAAAAACCCTACTAACAATTTAAAGTTACATAGAGTTGGGCCACAGTAATAACATGTTCCCATTAGACAGGAGAGGGTCTGCTATTCAGTTATAGGGTATGCAGTGAGTCCAATGACTGACAAAATTTGGGAAAAACCCTACTAACAATTTAAAGACACATAGAGCTGGACCACAGTATTGACATGTTCCCATTAAAAAGGAGTGGGTCTAACATTCTGTTCTCGCATATACAGTGACTGAAACAGCTGCCAAAAATTTGGAGGAACTCCAATATCCCTTGCAAGAGACGTAGAGGTCGGATGGCCTCTTGAAAACAATTTTCCCATTATTAGGAAGTGGGTCTCAAATACTGTTTGCCTATGCAGTGAATGCAATGGCTGCCAAAAATTTGGAGGAAGTCAAATGCCCCTTGCAAGAGACAAAGAGGTCAGAGGGCCTCCTTAAAAAAATGCTACCATTATCAGGAAGTGCGTCTCCCATGCTGTTTGCCTATGCAGTGAATGCAACGGCTGCCAAAATTTTGGAGGAACTCCTATGCCCCTTGCAAGAGGTGTAGAGGTCGGAGGGCCTCCTGAGAAAAATGCTCCCATTATTAGGAAGTGGGTCTCCCATACTGTTTGCCTATGCAGTTAATGCAACAGCTGCCAAAAATTTGGAGGAACTCCACTGTCCCTTGCAAGAGACATAGATATAGTGATATGGTAGATATGGTGGTGATATGGTGGTGAAGGATGAGGAGAAGGAGGAGGACAAGAGCAAATAGTCAAAACCAGGAAGCATATACCCATGTCTAAGTGTGAAGACAGAGGTGCATGGGAGTAGAGTTAGACCTTCCAAAAAAATACACTGTATTTGAGCTCATGTTACGTTGCTATCATTCGGTGGTGTTGAGAAGTCTGCCCAATCCAGCCCTTGTTCATTTTTATAAGAGTCAGCCTGTCAGCATTTTCAGTTGACAGGCAGATGCGCCTATCGGTTATAATTCCACCAGCGGCACTAAAAACGCGTTCTGACAAAATGCTAGCGGCAGGGCAGTCCAGAACCTCCAAGGCATAGAGAGCCAGTTCATGCTACGTGTCAAGCTTGGATACCCAATAATTAAAGGCACAGAGAAATCACGGAGAACGTTGGTATGGTCGGAAAGGTACTCCCTCACCATCCTCCGAAACCTTTCCTTCCTTATGTGAGTACCCCGTGCCTCAGGGCCTGTGCAATGGGAGGATCTGAGAAAACTGTTCCAGAACTTTGACAGTGTTCCCCTGCCTCTGCTGGATTGCATTTGTGTCTCTCTCGCCTGCACTCATTGGTTGTCCAACGAACTGTGACCTCCGCCACCAGCGTTTTCAGATGGGAAATTTTTAAATAATTCCGCAACAAGGGCCTTCTTGTACTGACCCATTTTATTAGGCCGCTCCTGTGCAGGAATAAGAGACAGAAAGTTCTCCTTGTAGCATGGATCTGGAAGTGTCACCAACCAATAATGACTGCCACCCAAAATTTGGACAACGTGAGGGTCACAGGAAAGGCAGTGTAACATAAACTCAGACATGTGTGCCAGACTTCTAACAGGCAAGACTTCCATGTCCTCACCAAGAGGACGACTGACCATGCTCTCATCCTCCTCCTCCTTCTCCCAGTTCTCAGCCCATCCACGATGAACAGACGGTATGACAATTGTGCAGGTAGTACCATCTATAGGGCAGGAAACTTTCTCCTATTCTTCCTCCTTCTCCTCTGACTTTCTAAAATGGGCACACATGTGGCTTACATTGACAAGCAGATCTGGCAGATCTGGGTAGGTTTTGAGAAAGTGCTGAACCACGAGGTTAAGCACATGGGCCAGGCATGGTACGTGTGTGAGCTCGCCTCGCTTCAGAGCCGCTACCAGGTTCCGGCCATTGTCACACACGACCATGCCTGGCTGTAGGGTCAGTGGTGTCAGCCACAGATCTGCCTGCTCTTTCAGAGCTGTCCACAACTCTTCAGCAGTGTGCGATTTGTCACCTTTGCATATTAGCTTCAGCACAGCCTGTTGCAGCTTGGCCGAGGCAGTGCTGCAGTGCTTCCAGCTTGTGACTGATGTGGTCATTTCGGAGATGGAAGCTGAAGAGGAGGTGCAGGAGCTGTAGACTGTGGGGGTAACACTGATTGACCAAGGGCCTGCCATCCTCAGCATCGTGATGAGTGAATAAGGTAATATTCGTAATGACTATACTCTTAACGAGTACTTTGTAATAATCGTGTATTCGTTCTGAATAGCGAGTACAATGTAAGTCAATGGGAAAAGCTAGTAATTTTCTGCTGGACCCTACAAAGGGGTCTGGGGGCCTGAGGAAAAGGCTCAAATGGATGGGAAAGTAATGAAACAGAATGGGAAGAGCCTGGAGAATATGCCTGCATGCATTTCTGACTCATATATGGTTTCTGGGAATAAGTTTGTCACAGTATTACACCACTTTTACAGACACACAAGAACAACTACCAAACCTTACCTAAATTGCATTTAACAAGCCAAAAAAGTTAAGAAACAGTTTTTCCTGCATAATCACTTGTATATAAGGCTAAATAAACCAGAGAAACAAAAAAATATCCCTTTTAGCATTTGTTCACACATACTGTTGTGGCTTTTTTTCTCCTTTTACAATTTGGAGGGCCCTGACTTATACATTTTATAGGTCCCTCTGTTATACAGCATTTTCAGTTCGCTATTCCCCAGCACTTTACAAGCACAGCTAGAACGTACCAGTAGGTATGTTGATCTTTGACCTGAGAGGCCTCAGGTGGCTCTGTAACAGGCATTTTGGAGGAACAGCTGTTACTTAGACATTTGGGCGGTCCCTCCATCATTGACACTCAGATAGTGGAATACATATTCCATAGCAGTTTACAATGTGCCCATTGTAGCGTTGGGCTTGACCCTCCTCCTCTACCACCATGTGATACTGAGGCCCTAAATTCAAATGTTCAGAGGGCCTGCAGTAGGCGGGAAAGCTGAGTTTTGTGAGAGCCCTCGTGTGGCCCTGTAACATACATTTTGAAGTGCCCTCCTCTAGAAATTTTGGAGGTGCCTCTTGTGTACATTTGAGAGTGCACTCACTTATTCATATTGTAGGGCCCTCACTATATTATTTAACTCATTTAAGGGCAGAGACTACGGAGAAAAAGGCCAAGAGACATGGAGTATTAGAAGGTAGTAGTAAGTGCGGCCTGCGATCCTCAGGTTTGGCTTAACTCTGTGAACTGGAAAAATAAAGCTGCACTAGTCAACTGGATGGCAAGCTCAAATATATCACTTATGCAAGTCAATGGACAAAGGATATATGGTGCCCCCCCCCCAGGATGGGTTGGAGAAGTATCTCCAAATGGCTTAGAGATTTTGATTGTCAATACTCCCCAGATTGTGGACAGCAGAAGCCAGGCTCTGACCCCTAAAACAGCAAGGAAAATAGACCGGTGCTTTTAAAAGAAAAGGCAGTACAAAATGCTACTACTCTGTGTGCTGGAAAAATATTGCTTTGCCTCTGACAAGAGCTGTTTTATGATGGACACTGGAAGAACACTTTAACCTCTCCCTACCTAATACACAATCTCTTCCTCCCTGTACTCTAACTTTGCTGTGTGTCTTCAGCTCTGAAAAGAGCTATTTTTGGTGGTATTATGGAGCTAGTGAGCGGCTCCTTCAAATTGTCCCTGCTCGACTATCTCTCCCTCC
Source organism: Phyllobates terribilis (assembly GCF_046119375.1). Classification (NCBI taxonomy): domain Eukaryota; kingdom Metazoa; phylum Chordata; class Amphibia; order Anura; family Dendrobatidae; genus Phyllobates; species Phyllobates terribilis. The sequence continues at coordinate 644,223,109 of NW_027362762.1, forward strand.
AACTCTACACTGAACTGGTATACACTGCAGTTAGCCCTTAAAAGAGCTTTTGTTTTATCAAGAGGCCTAAACACTCTCCTTAGCAGCTCAGCGATCTCTCCCTATGCTTGTAGAATGCAGGCTCTGGACGCAATGTGCACAAAATGGCAGTGGCAGGGCTTAAATAGACCCTATGGCGCTGGGCGGCCAGCCAATCAAGTAATGCCACAACCAAGATGTTTGCGGCATTACTGTGATTGGTTAAGAAGCCTAGCATCTTTAGTGACTGCAAAGGAGGCACCAAAACTGCAGGGCGGGACATCCGAATATAGCGAGGCGAGTACACAAATACTTGCAATATAACGAGTAACCTGAATACGGTACTATCCGTGCGAATAGCGAATAGTAACGAATACACTCAGTAACATCCCTGGCGGCGTGCTTTCATAGTGCACCACCTCCCACTATCCAAGACCGCAATCTTACCTGTCAGTCCAGCCTACAAACGTTGCTCCAGTTCATGCTGTGTGCATGTCTCTTGACTGACTGCCGCCCGGTTACTTCCTGATTTTTATAGCTGCTGTGGGCACACCCCTAATGCGTCTCCAGCCTATTGCTGTGAGTCACTGGATATTTAAACCCCCTCCACCCAGAAGGAGGTGCCTGAGCAACACCTTCACTCAGTTAGTCTTTGCTACTGAATTGCCAGGTCCTGTCCTATTTCTAGTCTGTTTCCGCCACTCTGGGGGCTGCATACCCAGACCTGTTATCTCTGACTTCTAGTCTGTTTCCGCCACTCTGGGGGCTGTATACCCAGGCCTGTTACCTGTGACTTCTAGTCTGTTTCCGCCAATCTGGGGGCTGTATACCCAGGCTCGTTCTTGTATCTCATTGCAGTAGCAGTTCCTGTCTGAACTGTATCCTAGCCTGTCACCTGTTTGTCTCTATGTCCGTACCTACCCTTTTCCTGCAGTATCTGAACCTGCACCTAACTCCAACTCGTTGTCTCTGTACTTCTGTTTGTGAGTTTTGTGTCCACTCGCTACTTCATAGGAAGTACTTTGTGTGTATCTTGTTCTGCTTGTCCCTTTTCCCCTCCTCCGTATCTTCCTCCTGTGTTCTAGCCATCTTCCTGTATTTTCCTGTCTGTTCCATGTGAACAGAGCCCTGTCCTCTCTGCCTTGTCGACCGCACCTGCGGTTTTGCTCTGCTCTGTCTTGCCCACCGCTCCGGCGGTTTCTCTCTACTCTGACTTGCCCACCACTCCGGAGGCTTCCCTCTGCTCTGCCTTACCCACCGCTCCGGCAGTTTCTCTCTGCTCTGACTTGCCCACCGCTCCGGCGGCTTCCCTCTGCTCTGCCTTACCCACCGCTCCGGCGGTTTCTCTCTGCTCTGACTTGCCCACCACTCTGGCGGCTTCTCTCTGCTCTGCCTTTCTCACCGCACCAGCGGTTTCTCTCTGCTCTGACTTGCCCACCGCTCCGGTGGCTTCTCTCTGCTCTGCCTTGCCCACCGCTCTGGCGGCTTCTCTCTTCTCTGCCTTGCCCACCGCTCCGGTGGTTCCGCTCTGCTCTGCCTTGTCCACCGCACCTGCGGTTTCTCTCTGCTCTGCCTTGTCCACTGCTCCAGCGGTTCCGCTCTGCTCTGCCTTGCCCACCGCACCTGCAGTTTCCGCTCCGCTTGCTCACCGCACCAGCAGTTCCTCTCTGCTCTTCCTTGTCCTCCGCTCTGGGGGTTTCGCTTTACTCTGCTTGTCTACCGCATCTGCGGCTCTGTACCTGTCTCCTAGTCTGTACTGGACCCTATCCAGCCTGCGCTCCAACCTGCTAGTACCTCCCTGTCTGCACTCCAGCCGTGCTTGCCAGTATCTCCCTGTCTGCATACCAGCCGTGCTTGCCAGTGCCCACCTGTCTGCATACCAGCCGTGCTTGCCAGTACCCCACCTGTCTGCATACCAGCAGTACTTGACAGTACCCACCTGTCTGCATACCAGCCGTACTTGCCAATACCCACCTGTTCCTGCATTCCCCGCTGTGGGTCAACAACTGTGACCGGGGTCTGACCTGGAGTCGCACCTGGTCCCTCTGCTCGGTTCCTCCTTGGTCCACAGAGTCGACTAAGCCACCGTGCGACCTTGGTCAGATCTGGTTGATACTTAGTTACGCCCCTCCAGACACTCCTCGGTTCAAGGTACAGGGGGATCACTAATCACGCTCACGCCAGTCAGTCCAGGCACGAGTGTAACACACTCGCTCATCACTAGTGAGGACATGTCATTTCTCCAATGAAGTCCTCTAATGCAGCTTGCTGCAGAAGCAATGGCAACCAGTCCAACATCAGCTCGCACTTGTTGATGGTGCTTCGACATACAAACATACAAACTTTCTTTGCGCCTTTAATTTCATGACTTTAGAGTTGGGCAATGGCCTGATCTGCAATGCAGTTTGAGAAATAACATGCATAATCACGTCCAATCCACATTAAAAAAGCAGCCATTTAGTGTCCGACAACCTTCCCACACACTTTTCTTAGCCAGGGCTGCTTCTCAGCAGGGTTGGCTGGGCCCACCAGAGAACCGGAGACTCCTCCGGTGGGCCCTGGCTTTTCCATCAGGAGATTTCATAGTGCCAAGGTGAGGGCATGATGATGATAAAGGCCACCATCTGCTTAGTTTTCTGTTACTTGGAATGCAAGCGCAAGTATGCAGCCAGCCACCGACAGGCCGCAATACTAAACTGCCAGATTTCTTGGCAGCTGCTTGCATTTCAAATGTGGCCTTTTAGGCTCATGGAGGCGGAAGCTTTTCACAACCTCATGCCGGCGGCAGCCGGGTGTCCATACTCGGTCCCCAGCCCCCACTGTTTCTCCTGATATTGTCTCCGCTGTCTACAAGCGCGGGTCCCTGAACATTACTGCTCGTAGTTTTCTGTGGGAATCTGCTTGCCTCCTACCAACCTGGAATATTTCCGGTAAACTATGGTACGACTCTATGGTATTAGCACTGCCCCCAGAATGAGTAGAGAAGCCATCCCCAATTTCCTTCTCAGGAATTTTATTTGGTAGACTGAGTGGCTGCCCAAATATATTAGTTTCTCTTAAAGGAGCTGAAGATAGAGCGGCAGTAGGTGCGAGTTTCTCCAACCTATTACATATCAGAGGATGAATGGCAGCACATTGGATCAGTGGCTAGCACTGAAGCCTTGCAGTGCTGGGATCCTGGGTTCAAATCCCAGCAAGGACAACATCTGCAAAGATTTTGTATGTTCTCCCCGTGTTTGCATGGGTTTCCACCTCAGTAAAAAAACAGTCATAGAGTGTCCTGGAATCTTCCCACACACTTTTCTTAGCAAGGACTGCTTCTCGGCAGGGATGGACGGTCCCACCAGAGAGTCCTCTGGTGTGCCCTGGCTTCTACCTCAGGGGAGTTCATGATAGTGCTAACTTTGCAGCTGCTATGGGGCTCTTGAGTGGGGGAGAAAGATTAGCCCTCAGAATCAAATTCTCTGGTGGGCCCAATGTTTTTCAATCTGAAACAGCTTCTCAGTGGGAGTTGTATTTCACCACAGCCATATTCTTTAGCTCGGTGAAAGGACTGACATAGAGGGAAACTGTATCTACCCCGGCTGTCATTTCTCAATCACCAGGTTTCGCCCATTTTCACACACGACCATGACTGGCTGTATGTTTAGCGGTGAGAGCCACAGATAAGGCTGCTGTGTTACAGCTTTCAACAACTCTGCAGCACTGGGCGGTTTGTCGCCTAAACATTAAGCATGTTATCTTCAGCACAGCATGTTGCCACTTGGCCAAGGTAGTGCTGCAGCGCTTTCAGTTTGTGACTGATGAGGTCATTTCGGAGATGGAGGAGCAGGTGCAGGAGCTGAAAAATGTGATTACATTGAGGTTACACTGGCGACTCACCGGGAAATGTCATTTTAACATTTTACAACCTTATCTGGCAATGTGGTGTATGACACATCATCAGACACATCCTGTATCATTTATGATGGAGGGACTCTGAAGGTCACAAAGCCTATTTTTATAGGGCCATCAGGCGGCCTATACTACTCTTAAAAGGCCAGCATTCGGCCCTAGCTATGGTTAGAGAGCCATCAGCTGGCTATGCTTTGTTGTTCCCATTATTTACGAGTGGGTCTCCTATACTGTTATTGCATATGCAGTGACTGCCAAAAATTTGGACGTAACCCAATACCACTTTGAAGAGACATAGAGGAGGGTCTCAGTAAAAAAAAATGTTCCCATTATAAAGGAGCGGGTCTCCTATAGTGGTAACTCCCATGCTGTGACTGCAAGGGCTGCCAAAACTTGGTAAAAACCCCAATAACAATTTAAAGACTCATAGAGCAGTGCCACAGTAATGACATGTTTCCATTAGGAAGGAGCAGGTGTGCTATACAGTTATAGGGTATACAGTGAGTCCAACGGCAGACCAAATTTAGGAAAAACCCCACTAACAATTTAAAGACACATAGAGCAGGGCCACAATAACAAGTATGACATGTTCCCATTAGAAAGGAGAGGGTCTGCTATACAGTTATAGGGTATGCAGTGAGTCCAACGGCTGACCAAATTTAGGAGAAACCTCACTAAGAATTTAAAGACACATAGAGCAGGGCCACAGTAATGACAAATTTCCATTAGAAAGGAGAGGGTCTCCCATAGTGTTGACCTATGCAGTGAATGCAAGGGCTGCCAAAAATTGGGAGGCACTCCAATGCCACTTGGAAGAAACGTAGAAGGCCTCATGAAAAAATGTTCCCATTATTAGGAAGTGGGTCTCCCATAGTGTTGGCCTATGCAGTGAATGCAAGGGCTGAAAAAAAAATTGTGAGGCACTCCAATTCCCCTTGGAAGAAACTTAGAGGGCCTCATAAAAAAATGTTCCATATAGAAAGGAGAAGGTCTCCTATACTTGTAATGCCCATGCACTAAGTGTATGGGCTGACAAACATTTACCCCTGGGGGTATACATGAACATGCTGTATAAAAAAAATTTTTTAGGGGCATCATAAACACCCTTTAAAAAAATTATGTAGGTGTTGCATCACGGACCATGGTCACCCTGGTGATGTGGTGGTGGAGGATGAGGATGAGGAGAAGGAGGAGGACAAGAGCAAATAGCCAAAATCAGGAAGCGTATACCCATGTGTGGGTGTGAAAAGGTGCATGGGAATACACCTCCCAAAAAAAGACCCTGGATTTGAGTTTATGCTACGCTGCTATCACTCGGTGGTGTTGAGTAGTCATGAACGAGCATGCTCGCTACTGTTCGGGGCTTTCCCGAGCATCTCACTGCTGGAGATGCTCGGTGCTCGCCGAGTATTTCCGGGTTGCTCGGGCTGGAACTCGGGTCCCCTCCCTGCATGTTTGATGCTCTTTAGAGAGCCAATGAACATGCAGGGATTGCATGCCATGCACTGGAATGCCGTAGCCATGTTGGTTGTGGCCATTACAGTGATTGGCTGGCCGCACAGCGTCATCAGGTCTATATCAGACCTGGCGCCGCCATGCTCGTCACAGTCACTCCGGATAAGACAGTGTAGGGAGAGGTGCTGCTACGTCAGGGAGAGATTTGATTGTGTATTAAGTAGTGTAGGGAGAAAAACCGTACATTACACATATCCATCTTAACAAACAGTCCTTCTGAGTACTAATACATCTGCAGAGATATCAGGCAGGCAGGGTGTATAGGCAGGCAGTGTATATAGCAGACTGCAGTGCATATAGCACAAGAGGCTCCATTCCAATTCTGCCTTCTGCTGCTGTTAGATATTTCTATACAAAGGCCCAGGTCTCAGGGGCCAGGAATACTTTTCTTTGGATCTTAATCCTCATTATTTGTCTAAAAAGCAATCCAGAGAACACCATTTTTTCTGTGCCATTTGCTTTTTGGCACTGCAGAATACTGCCAGGTCCTTTCCATATTAGAGTGCTAGAAATCCAGCTATTTAAAACTGTGTTTTCTCCGTCAAATGGATCACATATACGTTGTCAGAAAATACTGCCATTTCTGGCCTCCATTAAAAATTTCTTTCAGTGTGTCAGTGAAGCAATTCACAGCAGTTTGCTGGTCAAACTACTTACCTACAGGCCAAGTATTTAAAACTCTGTTTTCTCCATCACACAGATCACATATAAGTTCGCTCCAAACTCAGTCATTTGTAGTGAGCGTGGAAGATACTGTCCTCCATTTAAAATGGGCAAGGCACGTGGCAAGGGATGGGGAACTGGACGTGATGGTAATGGCGCATGCAGAGGTCGAGGAAAAGGCCAAAATTGTGCTACAAAAAACACCCACACCTTCTCGCCTGACCTTACTGTCCCAATTTCGAGGGGACCGCAGCACACCACTATTGAGCCCAGAGCAGTGTCAAAAGGTTGTTGGTTGGATAGCGGATAATGCTTCCAGTCACTTAGCCACCACCACCACCCTGTCTGTCACACGGTCAAGTCTCAGTAGCCGTGAGTCTGGACCGCATATTCCTCAGAGAACCATAGACAGAAAAAATACCCAATAAAAATTAACTTTTGATAATTATACTTAAAAGTGTGCTCTATAGTACAAGTGAGAAAAAACTACACATATATCTCAAAACAGGATACCATGTAAGGAGAATATAATATGAAATTAGCACTTCATTCAGACAAACTTACCCTGGATAGCACCTAATAAGATTGCTCTCCCTACCTAACAGCGGAGTGTTTTTCACCCTAAGGTTCAGATGGTGTCCCCGCTCCTCGGAGGCTGTCCCTCTCCTTTCCCTAGGTATCCCTACACAGTCAAAAGATGCCACACACATACATATAAATGGACCAATTGTAGACTATTCATGTCATAATTGACATGCTCAATATAAAAAATTACAACAATACCATATCAGTGAGGAGTGGGCAAAAATAGATATAGTTGCACAAATAGAAGGTTTTTGATTTACAGTAGCCCACTAATATAAATAGATAGAAATGTGTACCAGTAAGAGCGAGTCCGAAAAAAATATTAAGAATATTTTCATCCCCAATTATACTAAGATTCAAGCGATGCCATAAATGATATCAATTAGTTGGCCTTTAGTACAGTAACTAAATGTAGTCAATCCACAATACAAAATTTCCCAAAGCTGTAATAGCAATATTCCAGACATCAATATTATAAGATTCCTCAGACTGGTGTAAAGTCATCAGCAAATAAGGTTATAATTAATCCCTTCGTCCCAACCCACTGGAATAGGTAGAAATGTGTACTAGTCAGACCAAATAAGAAATAGTAATAAACTTATCTTAATCTCTAGTCCATCTGAGATTCACACAGTGCCTTGAGTGGTGTCCATTTGATGTCCTTTTTGTACATAACTGAATATAGTCAATCCACAATTCAGAACTCCCCAAAATAGTAACAGCACTCCAGACATCAATTTTCAAGGTCCCTCAGGCTGGTGTAAAATTATCAGCAGTAAAGTTATTCCTTAGGATTAGTCCCTTCGTCCCTACGCGTTTCACCCCCCTCCTCAATGTGGGGCTCATCAGGGGACAAGAAATATTAGAGGAGATGAGCCATAATAGATGCCCGCATAATAGCTCCTTGTATACCGGAGTCCAACCGCATGTTCAATGGTGGGATTCATCCCTATATATCTGTGGGATGCCATGTGCCACGAGATTAATTTCACCTGTGATCAATCCCAGCGTTACCCTGACTACGGGACACAAGCTTTAAGGAACTAGCGTACCACCGTGTTTAACGTCACTTCCAGTCCCAACGTAATACGTCATTTCCGATTGCGTAGCCCAAGGTATTAGCTAAGGGATCATACGAAGAATGCGTACGCAAAGTACGTATCCTCCTGCTTTTTACGTCACTTCCTGGAACCACCAGGTGGAACGCAGACTGCGTTTCACTATCTGCATGAAGGATACCGCTACTCTCAGTTCAATGGGAACATGCAAGAAACAATCACTACCACAAAACAATAGACCCGGAAAATTACAAGATGAGCTGAATATTCCACCATAATTAAAAAGATGTGCATCCATCCCCAAAGAAAAGGGGGGGGGGGGTAATAGGTAGCATATTATCCACTTATGTGTGAGTAACTAAGCCAGTATTAAAGTCATCCAGTATGGTGAATACACACACCGGGACTATCTATAGATATATAAAAAAGGCTGATCATGATTATTGTCCGTAAGGCTAATTGAAACAACAGTAAGGCTATACAAAGCTAGAAAAGCTTAACTGTTCATTAATACCCCCGGGATTCAGTGATTCGAGCCAGAAAATCCATCTGGACTCCCGCTGCAGAATTCTTTTATCCCAGTCTCCCTGTCACAATGAGGGACTCACCACTTCAATAGAACGAAATGTAATAGAATTTAAATCACCTCCATGGTGTGTATTGACATGTTTCGCTAGAGGAGTATCTCGCTTGTTTCGGATGTCACCTAAGTGTTCACCAATACGTACTTTAAATTGTCTTCTGGTTTTTCCCACATAGTCTTTTGGGCAAGTGCACGTACATACATAGACGACACCTATTGTTTTACAATTAGCAAAATGTTTGTTCCTATAGGTGCGTCCAGTTACAGAGCTCACAAATGTATCTGAGATGTAGACATAACGACAATAAGTGCACTGTCCACATCTAAAAGTACCAGTAGACCTCCTATCCAACCAGGTCCCCTCCTTCTTGGGGGGCACAAAGTGACTATGTACTAAGTGATCTTTGACAGATCTGCCTCTCCTAAAGGTGACAGAGGGATAGTCAGCAATCCATTTGGAAACATCCGCATCTGTCCTCTAGATACCCCAATATTTTGTTGATCATCATATGTTCCAATTAGCCTGGTAAGGGAGGTCTGTTCGGGCCTGGAGTGAGACACTAGTAATTTAGATCTATCCTGTTTAAAGGCATGATTAAATGCTCTATTGATCACCCTTGTTGGATAGTCCCGATCAGAAAAACGGTCCTTAAGGTCCCTAGCCTTGTGAAAATAGTCAGAGGTAGAGGAGCAATTTCTCCTTAATCTTAAAAACTGGCCTTTAGGGATCCCTTGTTTCAAAGGAACTGGATGATAACTATCCCATTTTAATAGACTATTTGCTGCTGATGGTTTTATAAAGATAGATGATCTCAATGAGCCAGATTCATCAATTGATATTATAACATCCAAAAAGGCAACCTTTTTACCTCCTATCTCATAAGTAAATTTAAGGCCCAAATCATTTTCATTGAGGAGCTGTATGAACCCAATGAAGGACTCCTCATCTCCAGTCCAGAGGACGAGGATGTCGTCAATGTATCGGCCCCAAAATTGAATGTGGGGTCCCCGACGACATCCCCGTCCCCAAAGACTATGTTGTCCTTCCACCAGCCAAGGAGCAAATTAGCATAATTGGGGGCACAGGGGCTCCCCATCGCTGTGCCCCTGAGCTGGTGGTAGAATCTCCCATGAAAAAGAAAAAAATTATGCGTAAGAACATAATCAAGCAACCGAAGAATGAATTCGTTGTGTGGGATCAAGTGGTTTCCCCTTGTTTTCAAAAAGGACTCCACTGCCATCAGACCAGCCGTATGGTGGATACTAGAATACAATGCCTCCTCGTCTATGGAAACCAAAATAGTACCAGGATCAACTGTAATGTCATCCAATTTTGTTAATAAATCTGTTGTGTCTCTCAGATAGGACGGGAGAGCTGTAACAAAAGATCTAAGCATCTGATCAAGATAGATGCTCGAGTTTTGACTCAATGCATCCACACCTGAAACTATTGGCCTCCCTTTCAATGGTGGATAGCCCTTATGAACCTTAGGAAGGGCATAAAAAGTTGCAATCACAGGAAATTTTGGAAGCAGAAAATTCAGTTCACTCAATGAAATCAGATTATTTTGTCTAGCTTGTTGCAGAATGTCAGATAAGGTCCTCATAAAAGCAGATGTTCGCCAATTTCAAATTCGAGCTGTTTTGGGCGGTGTTCGAGCCGTTCGGCGAACACGAACGATTTGAGAAAAATTCGGCTGTTCGAGGTTATGTTCGATAACTGTTCGTGCACCAAAATCATAACTGGATTTTTTCTCAGTAATGATGAAAATTAATGTTAATACGCAGTTTGAGTGTACAGCGGGGTGGGGGGAGGGGCAGGGGATGGATCTCTGCAGGAATAATGAAGATCTCCATTTTTTTTTCTCTTTCCCGCATTTACAGTGGGGAGGTGCAATCTGTCAGCCTATCAGCAGCGCACACACGGAGCGAAGTGCTTTTTTTTCACACAAGCAAGGGCAGGTGTCATTGGCAGTGTATGTCACATGTCCTTGCCCTATAAGACCAAGCCATTTTCCCCGTCGCCACCATTTTCTCACTGCTGCAGCTGCATGTTAGACGGCACCGCTGTTGCTGTGTGCGCTATACCTTGTTAATTTCAAGCCAATTTTCGCACAAATCTACAGATAGCTTGGGAGTAGGGAATAGTTGTGATTGCAGTCCTTTTAAGGACTAGGTTACAGTATTTCCTACGACTTTTATCAGGCAGGTCTGTGCTCTTAAATAGATAGATTGTGGGAGTAAAGACTAATTGTAATTGCAGTCGTTTTCAGGACTAGGTTACATCAGTTCCTATCAGTTTTTGCCAGGCAGGTCTGTGCCAGTGCTGTGCAAGTTTTTTTTCACAGCATTTGGCTGAATCTAGCAAAGCTAATACTTTTTGGCCTATTGTAGAGTGTGTTAGTCAGTGGAGTAGCCTATCTGTGTTGCAAGATATACCACCTGTGTATAGAATACCAATTTTTTTACTGCACCTAGTGAAGTAAAATCTTTTGGGCATAGCATCATTCTAAAAGTCCATCTATACTGACCTCCATCAGGTTGCAAACTGAATATAATTTTTTTCTGCATCTAGCTCTGAAAAAATATTTGGGCTTCTAGCAGTGTGTGGGACTTGTTCTATTAGTCCATCTATACTGACCTCCATCAGGTTGCAAACTGAATATAATTTTTTTCTGCATCTAGCTCTGAAAAAATATTTGGCCTTCTAGCAGTGTGTGGGACTTGTTCTATTAGTCCATCTATACTGACCTCCATCAGGTTGCAAATTCAAAATAATTTTTTGTCTGCATCTAGCTCTGAAAAAATATTTGGCCTTCTAGCAGTGTGTGGGACTTTCTCTATTAGTCCATCTATACTGACCTCCATCAGGTTGCAAATTCAAAATAATTTTTTGTCTGCATCTAGCTCTGAAAAAATATTTGGCCTTCTAGCAGTGTGTGGGACTTTCTCTATTAATCCATCTATACTGACCTCCATCAGGCTGCAAATTAAAAATAATTTTTATCTGCATCTACCACTGAAAAAATATTTGGCCTTCCAGCTGTGTGTGGGACTTGTTCTATTAGTCCATCTATACTGACCTCCATCACGCTGCAAATTCAAAATTATTTTTTGTCTGCATCTAGCTCTGAAAAAATATTTGGCCTTCTAGCAGTGTGTGGGACTTTCTCTATTAGTCCATCTATACTGACCTCCATCAGGTTGCAAATTAAAAATAATTTATATCTGCATCTAGCTCTGAAAAAATATTTGGCCTTCTAGCAGTGTGTGGGACTTTCTCTATTAGTCCATCTATACTGACCTCCATCAGGTTGCAAATTAAAAATAATTTTTTGTCTGCATCTAGCTCTGAAAAAATATTTGGCCTTCTAGCAGTGTGTGGGACTTTCTCTATTAGTCCATCTATACTGACCTCCATCAGGTTGCAAACTGAATATATTTTTTTTCTGCATCTACCTCTGAAAAAATATTGGGCTTCTAGCTGTGTGTGGGACTTGTTCTATTAATCCATCTATACAGACCTCCATCAGGTTGCAAACTGAATATAATTTTTTTCTGCATCTACCTCTGAAAAAATATTTGGGCTTCTAGCTGTGTGTGGGACTTGTTCTATTAGTCCATCTATACTGACCTCCATAAGGTTGCAAACTGAATATAATTTTTTTCTGCATCTAGCTCTGAAAAAATATTTGGCCTTCTAGCAGTGTGTGGGACTTTCTCTATTAGTCCATCTATACTGACCTCCATCAGGTTGCAAATTAAAAATAATTTTTATCTGCATCTAGCTCTGAAAAAATATTTGGCCTTCTAGCAGTGTGTGGGACTTTCTCTATTGGTCCATCTATACTGACCTCCATCAGGTTGCAAATTCAAAATAATTTTTTGTCTGCATCTAGCTCTGAAAAAATATTTGGCCTTCTAGCAGTGTGTGGGACTTTCTCTATTAATCCATCTATACTGACCTCCATCAGGCTGCAAATTAAAAATAATTTTTATCTGCATCTACCACTGAAAAAATATTTGGCCTTCCAGCTGTGTGTGGGACTTGTTCTATTAGTCCATCTATACTGACCTCCATCACGCTGCAAATTCAAAATTATTTTTTGTCTGCATCTAGCTCTGAAAAAATATTTGGCCTTCTAGCAGTGTGTGGGACTTTCTCTATTAGTCCATCTATACTGACCTCCATCAGGTTGCAAATTAAAAATAATTTATATCTGCATCTAGCTCTGAAAAAATATTTGGCCTTCTAGCAGTGTGTGGGACTTTCTCTATTAGTCCATCTATACTGACCTCCATCAGGTTGCAAATTAAAAATAATTTTTTGTCTGCATCTAGCTCTGAAAAAATATTTGGCCTTCTAGCAGTGTGTGGGACTTTCTCTATTAGTCCATCTATACTGACCTCCATCAGGTTGCAAACTGAATATATTTTTTTTCTGCATCTACCTCTGAAAAAATATTGGGCTTCTAGCTGTGTGTGGGACTTGTTCTATTAATCCATCTATACAGACCTCCATCAGGTTGCAAACTGAATATAATTTTTTTCTGCATCTACCTCTGAAAAAATATTTGGGCTTCTAGCTGTGTGTGGGACTTGTTCTATTAGTCCATCTATACTGACCTCCATCAGGTTGCAAACTGAATATAATTTTTTTCTGCATCTAGCTCTGAAAAAATATTTGGCCTTCTAGCAGTGTGTGGGACTTTCTCTATTAGTCCATCTATACTGACCTCCATCAGGTTGCAAATTAAAAATAATTTTTATCTGCATCTAGCTCTGAAAAAATATTTGGCCTTCTAGCAGTGTGTGGGACTTTCTCTATTAGTCCATCTATACTGACCTCCATCAGGTTGCAAATTCAAAATAATTTTTTGTCTGCATCTAGCTCTGAAAAAATATTTGGCCTTCTAGCAGTGTGTGGGACTTTCTCTATTAGTCCATCTATACTGACCTCCATCAGTTTGCAAGTTCAAAATAATTTTTTGTCAGCATCTAGCTCTGAAAAAATATTTGGAATTCTAGCAGTGTGTGGGACTTTCTCTATTAGTCCATCTATACTGACCTCCATCAGGCTGCAAATTAAAAATAATTTTTATCTGCATCTACCTCTGAAAAAATATTTGGCCTTCTAGCTGTGTGTAGGACTTGTTCTATTAGTCCATCTATACTGACCTCCATCAGGTTGCAAACTGAATATAATTTTTTTCTGCATCTAGCTCTGAAAAAATATTTGGCCTTCTAGCAGTGTGTGGGACTTTCTCTATTAGTCCATCTATACTGACCTCCATCAGGTTGCAAATTCAAAATAATTTTTTGTCTGCATCTAGCTCTGAAAAAATATTTGGCCTTCTAGCAGTGTGTGGGACTTTCTCTATTAGTCCATCTATACTGACCTCCATCAGTTTGCAAGTTCAAAATAATTTTTTGTCAGCATCTAGCTCTGAAAAAATATTTGGCCTTCTAGCAGTGTGTGGGACTTTCTCTATTAGTCCATCTATACTGACCTCCATCAGGCTGGAAATTAAAAATAATTTTTATCTGCATCTACCTCTGAAAAAATATTTGGCCTTCTAGCTGTGTGTAGGACTTGTTCTATTAGTCCATCTATACTGACCTCCATCAGGTTGCAAACTGAATATAATTTTTTTCTGCATCTAGCTCTGAAAAAATATTTGGCCTTCTAGCAGTGTGTGGGACTTTCTCTATTAGTCCATCTATACTGACCTCCATCAGGTTGCAAACTGAATATATTTTTTTTCTGCATCTACCTCTGAAAAAATATTGGGCTTCTAGCTGTGTGTGGGACTTGTTCTATTAATCCATCTATACAGACCTCCATCAGGTTGCAAACTGAATATAATTTTTTTCTGCATCTACCTCTGAAAAAATATTTGGGCTTCTAGCTGTGTGTGGGACTTGTTCTATTAGTCCATCTATACTGACCTCCATCAGGTTGCAAACTGAATATAATTTTTTTCTGCATCTAGCTCTGAAAAAATATTTGGCCTTCTAGCAGTGTGTGGGACTTTCTCTATTAGTCCATCTATACTGACCTCCATCAGGTTGCAAATTAAAAATAATTTTTATCTGCATCTAGCTCTGAAAAAATATTTGGCCTTCTAGCAGTGTGTGGGACTTTCTCTATTAGTCCATCTATACTGACCTCCATCAGGTTGCAAATTCAAAATAATTTTTTGTCTGCATCTAGCTCTGAAAAAATATTTGGCCTTCTAGCAGTGTGTGGGACTTTCTCTATTAGTCCATCTATACTGACCTCCATCAGTTTGCAAGTTCAAAATAATTTTTTGTCAGCATCTAGCTCTGAAAAAATATTTGGCCTTCTAGCAGTGTGTGGGACTTTCTCTATTAGTCCATCTATACTGACCTCCATCAGGCTGCAAATTAAAAATAATTTTTATCTGCATCTACCTCTGAAAAAATATTTGGCCTTCTAGCTGTGTGTAGGACTTGTTCTATTAGTCCATCTATACTGACCTCCATCAGGTTGCAAACTGAATATAATTTTTTTCTGCATCTAGCTCTGAAAAAATATTTGGCCTTCTAGCAGTGTGTGGGACTTTCTCTATTAGTCCATCTATACTGACCTCCATCAGGTTGCAAATTCAAAATAATTTTTTGTCTGCATCTAGCTCTGAAAAAATATTTGGCCTTCTAGCAGTGTGTGGTACTTTCTCTATTAGTCCATCTATACTGACCTCCATCAGTTTGCAAGTTCAAAATAATTTTTTGTCAGCATCTAGCTCTGAAAAAATATTTGGCCTTCTAGCAGTGTGTGGGACTTTCTCTATTAGTCCATCTATACTGACCTCCATCAGGCTGCAAATTAAAAATAATTTTTATCTGCATCTACCTCTGAAAAAATATTTGGCCTTCTAGCTGTGTGTAGGACTTGTTCTATTAGTCCATCTATACTGACCTCCATCAGGTTGCAAACTGAATATAATTTTTTTCTGCATCTAGCTCTGAAAAAATATTTGGCCTTCTAGCAGTGTGTGGGACTTTCTCTATTAGTCCATCTATACTGACCTCCATCAGGTTGCAAATTAAAAATAATTTTTGGTCTGCATCTAGCTCTGAAAAAATATTTGGCCTTCTAGCAGTATGTGGGACTTTCTCTATTAGTCCATCTATACTGACCTCCATCAGGTTGCAAATTAAAAATAATTTATATCTGCATCTAGCTCTGAAAAAATATTTGACCTTCTAGCAGTGTGTGGGACTTTCTCTATTAGATCATCTATACTGACCTCCATCAGGTTGCAAATTAAAAATAATTTTTTGTCTGCATCTAGCTCTGAAAAAATATTTGGCCTTCTAGCAGTGTGTGAGACTTTCTCTATTAGTCCATCTATACTGACCTCCATCAGGTTGCAAACTGAATATATTTTTTTTCTGCATCTACCTCTGAAAAAATATTTGGGCTTCTAGCTGTGTGTAGGACTTGTTCTATTAATCCATCTATACTGACCTCCATCAGGTTGCAAACTGAATACAATTTTTTTCTGCATCTACCTCTGAAAAAATATTTGGGCTTCTAGCTGTGTGTGGGACTTGTTCTATTAGTCCATCTATACTGACCTCCATCAGGTTGCAAATTGAATATAATTTTTTTCTGCATCTAACCCAGCCAATAGTTTTGGCCTAATACCACAGTTTGGCCACTCAGCTCTGCTCGGTTCCCATCCATTATTTTTTTGTGCAAACAACTCCAGAGTTGTGAATTAGTTAACCACCAAAATGAGTGGAAAAAGGCCTGCTGCTGGTGGAAAGGGGAATAGGCGTGTTGGGAAGGGGAAAAAAGGTTGTGTCCGTGGGGTAGGTGTTAAAGCAACAGTAACATCTGCAGAAGAAAGACCATCTTCCAGCCAAACTAAAATGTCTACTTCTTTTAGCGGACAATGTGATAAGATCCCTTTCTTACGGCCACGCCAATCGCTACAAATTCCAGATGAGGTACAAAAACAGCAGGTGCTTCAATGGATATCAAGTGCTCCTTTAAGTGGGCTCTCCTCCACATCAACTTCAACATCACAAATACTCCAGTCCTCAAAGGTGTCACCCCAATCGCACTTGCTTCCTCACAGCTCCCAAATCTCCAGCTGCCCGTCTGAGTATGAGGTAGAACAGATGGTTGAGTCTGCAGAGCGGTTTACTCATACTATAGCCTGGGAATCAGAGGTCGACTCCAGCGCTTCTATGAATCCAGACGAGGAAATGATCTGCACTGATGCCCAGAATCTTTATGAGTCAGATCCAGGACCAGACGTAGAAGGTTCTGACCATAATGTAGACCCTCATTCCCAAACTGTAACTCCTGTTGGTGGAGACAATGAGGAAGACGATGATGAGACTCAAATACCTGATTGGAGCGACAACTTTAGTTTTTTGTCAGGGCGGGAACAGGTTGGCTCTGAGGACGACGGGTGTGATAACACACAGGGTGATGATGATGAGGTTGGAGATCCCACTTACTGTCAACCCACAGTCAGCCAAGAGATGAGGTCAGCAGAGGAGGTGGAGGAAGATGCTAGTGACGACGAGGTCAGGTTGCGCCTTCCTGGACAGAGACGTAGTACTGGAAGCACGTCAACAACTGCATCCTCAAACACAACTCTGCCTCTCACCACAAGTCGTGGTGGCTCTTCAGGTCGCATGGGTGCTAAGCCTTGCATAGCCTGGGCATTTTTTCAGATCGATAAAGATGACCCAACTCATGTTATCTGTAACATTTGTCAGCAAAAGCTAAGTAGAGGCCAAAAAATACATAGTTTGAGTACTTCATGCATGAACCGGCACATGGACATGAAGCATAAGTTGCAGTGGGAAACTCAGTGTGCTACAATGCGGCCTAGCCGGCCGGGCCAGCCACCGTCTGCCATATCTTGTGCATCCGCGGCCTCTTCATCCTCTGTGACTGGGGGGACAGCAATCACACCTGTTTTGGGGCGCAGACCTGCCACCTCTTTACCCGCAACAGCCAGCGTGATTGGCAGGTCATCATTTTCTTTGGAGGTGGTAACACCAGCTGGTATTGAGCGCTGTCCGACATCGATAGCACCACCTTTGGATCAAGGCAACCTAACATGTCTGCCTGCATCTTCCTCACAGACAGGCAGTTTGCCGGGGACACCCTTATCAACCCCGTCTAAGCACAATAGCCAGCCCTCGGTCCCTCAGATGTGGACAAGTAAAAGACCATTTCCTCCTAGCCATGAGAAAGCTAAGAGGTTGAATTTCACCATCTGCAAGCTCTTGGCTACAGAAATGCTGCCTTTCCGCCTGGTGGACACAGAGGATTTTCGAGACCTTATGTCCGTCGCAGTGCCCCAGTACCAGATGCCCAGTCAGCACTACTTCTCAAAGAAAGGTGTGCCTGCGCTCCACCAGCATGTCGCACACAACATCACCGCTTCTTTGAGAAACTCTGTGTGTGACAGGGTGCATTTCACCACAGACACTTGGACGAGTAGGCATGGACAGGGGCGTTACATGTCGCTGACTGGGCACTGGGTAACTATGGTGACAGCAGGACAAGGGGCTGCTGTCCAAGTCTTGCCGTCCCCACAAGTTGTGAGTCAATCCTCTTTATGTCAAAGTTCCTCCACTGCTTCTGCCTCCTCAACCTCCTCTCGGTCTTCCACCTGCACCCAAAGCCTGTCTGGTCATGCCACAAGCTTTCTAACTGCGCAGAAGGGATCCTGCACACCTCCTTACTATGCTGGCAGTAGGGCTCAACGTCATCAGGCGGTTTTTACTTTGAAATGTCTGGGAAATGTGAGTCACACAGCTGAGGAGTTGTGGTCAGCTCTGGAGAACCAATTTCATGAATGGTTGTCTCCACTGGACCTGAAACCAGGGAAGGCCGTGTGCGACAATGCTGCAAACCTGGGTGCGGCCCTTCGCCGGGGCAATGTCACACACGTGCCTTGTATGGCTCACGTGTTGAACCTGGTTGTCCAGCAATTTTTAGCCCACTATCCCAGACTAGATGGCCTTCTGCAGAGGGCACGGTCGCTGTGTGCTCACTTCCGCCGTTCGCATCCCGCAGCTCAGCGACTTACATCTCTACAGAAGTCGTTGGGCCTGCCACTTCACCGGCTAAAATGCGATGTGCCTACCCGGTGGAATTCAACTCTGCACATGTTGCAGCGACTGTGGCAGCACCGACAAGCCCTGGTGCAATACGTTCTGACGTATAGCCTGGGCCAACGAGATCCAGAGGTGGGGCAAATCACGCTGGAGGAGTGGTCTCAGATCAGGGACCTATGCACCCTTCTGCACAGTTTTGAAATGGCGACGAAGATGTTTAGTGCTGACGATGCCATTATCAGCATGACTATTCCGGTGATTTACATGCTGGAGCACATGTTAAACAGAATTCGGAGTCAGGTGGTGGCACAAGAGGAGGTGGAGGAAGTAGAGGAGGAGGAGTTGTATGCGGAAGGGCTAACATCTGCAAGGTCCAGACGGTCGGCAGCACCAAGGCGGCAGGCATGTGAGGGTGGGGGAGATGGTTTTACCAGGGCGCATGGTAGCAGCCAAACTAGTGAGGAAGGTGCAGGAGCCCAGGAAGAAGTGGAGGACGAACTGATGGAAGACTCATCAGATGAAGGAGACCTTGATCACATTTCTGTTGTGCGAGGTTGGGGGGAGAGGACAGAGGAAGGAAGCATGATTGTTACCTCGCCACCAACACAACAGGGACTTGGTGCTCCTGGATGCGCAACACACATGAGTGCCTTCTTGCTGCACTACCTGCAACATGACCCTCGAATTGTGAGAATTAGAAATAATCCTGACTACTGGGTTGCCACACTGTTAGATCCCCGGTACAAAAGTAAATTTGCAGAAATTATTCCTGCCATAGAAAGGGATGCACGCATGCAGGAGTATCAGCAGAGACTGTTGCAGAATCTTACATGTGCTTTTCCACAAAACACCAGTGGTGCACGTAGTGAATCTCACAGTTCTAACTTGCCAACCGTGGGACCGTCAAGTGTTCAGCACTCAAACCGTAACAGAACCACAGTATCTGCTGCTAACATCAATTTTGCGGAATCATTTCACCACTTTTTTAGCCCATCCTTTGCAAGGCCACAGGAGACAAGAAGTCTGACAGATAGTCAACGCCTAGAGACGATGGTACAGGAGTATCTCCAAGTAAACATTGAAGCCATGACTGTGTCACTGGACCCTTGCTCTTTTTGGGCTTCCAATCTGGATAAATGGCTGGAGCTAGCCACTTACACCTTGGAGATCTTGTCATGCCCCGCAGCCAGCGTTCTGTCTGAACGTGTGTTCAGCGCTGCTGGTGGTGTGCTGACAGATAAGCGCACGCGGCTCTCCACTGATAATGTAGACAGACTCACGTTCATAAAGATGAATAAATCATGGATCCGAAACGACTTTTCTACCCCTGTGTCATCCTGGGGAGAGTAAAAGCTTGATGATTGGTTAAAATCACCCTACCAACCGTTTTAAGCTTTCAAATTACTAATCATGTTTATCTGTATCTTGGCTGGAAAATAATTTGGGCTTTGTAGCAGTGTGCAGCACTGATTCTATTAGGCCATCTATAATAAGCTCCACCAGATTTAAAATTACTAATCATGTTTATCTGTATCTTGACTGGAAAATAATTTGGGCTTTGTAGCAGTGTGCAGCACTGATCCTATTAGGCCATCTATACTAAGCTCCACCAGATTTAAAATTAATAATAATTTTTAGCTGCATCTAGCCCGGAAATTAATTTTGGGGCTCCGAGATGCGCAAGACACATAAGTGCCTTCTTGCTGCACTACCTGCAACATGACCCTCATATTGTCAGAATTCGAAGTAATCATGACTACTGGGTTGCCACACTCTTAGATCCCCCAAACTTTTCGATCAACCTTTTCATTTTAATAAAGACCAAAAAAATGGTCATTTTTGAAATTATAAGCATTAGCAGGTTATTAGAAACTGAAATCAAACAGTTTTCAACTCAAAACTTTATTCTAGGTGATGTTACATTTTCACATAGGACCCCTTGTTCGAAAGGAGCTTCTGAACTCTCTCGTCCATTGAATTTGTCAGGTTTTGGATGGTTTCTGCTTCAATTGTTTTGCATGAGGACAGAATACCCTCCCAGAGCTGTTGCTTAGATGTGAACTGCCTCCCGCCATCATAGACACTCCTTTTGATGATGCTCCAGAGGTTCTGAATGGGGTAGAGGTCAGGGGAGCATGGGGGTCACACCATAAGTTTGTCCCCTTTTATGCCCATATCAGCCAGAGATGCAGATGTTTTATGTGCAGCATGAGATGGTGCATTATCATGCAAAAAAATGATCTTGCTGTGAAATACACGGTTCTTCTTCTTGAACCATGGCAGGAAGTGCTGTTTGAGAAAATCCACATACATTATGGAGTTCATCTTTAGCGCCTTCAGGGATCCTAAAGGAGCCGACAATCTCTCTCCCCATGATTCCAGCCCAAAACATTACTCCACCTCCTCCTTGTTGGCGCTGTAGCCGTGTTTGCGTGGGGTGTCCATCAACCAGCCATCCTCCACTCCATCCATCTGGACCATCGAGCGCTGCACGGCACTCATCCGTGAACAAAACAGTTTTGAAATCAGTCTTCATGTAATGTTTGGCCCACTGGAGCCGTTTCTGCTTGTGTGAAGTGAATAGAGGAGGTCGACAGGATGGCATATGCACAGCTGCAAACCTCTGAAGGACCCTGCATCTTGTTGTTCGGGGGACGTTGGAGGCACCAGCAGCTTCAAAAACTTGTCTGCTGCTATGACAAGGCTTTTTTGCCGCTGCTCTTTTAACCTGACGTAATTGCCTGTAGGAAAGAGTCCTCAATTTGCCCTTATCAGCACGCACACGTGTGTACTGTGAATCAGCTACATACTTCTTGATTGCCAAGACACTTCATCCTGATCATCGCACAATGTTGATTGTAGTCATGCCTTGACCTAAACACTCCACAATTTGTTGCTTCTCAGCAGCCGACACATCCTTTTTCTTTCCCATTTTGGCAGAAAATGTAGGCTGCTTAATAATGTGAGACAGCCTTCTTAAGTAGTCTTGCCTTTCATTGGATACACCTGCCAAACTAATTAGCACAGGTGTCTGCAATTGCTTACAGTGATATAAAGAGCCCTGACACACATCACCATCAACGAGTTTAACTGACAAACAAACAAATTCTTCCCTTATCACTCCTAAACACTTTTTGCATAATAATTTGGAACACAGTGTACATGTGCTTTTCCACAAAACACCAGTGGTTCACGTAGTGAATCTTACAGTTCTAACTTGCCAACCGTGGTCTGTATGGAGTTGTTCAATAAAGGGCCCAAAATTAAGATAACATAGATGGGAGAGGTCTCTATGAATAGGAATTCCTAAGTATTTGATACCCTGTGAGGGCCAGGCAAAGGGAAAGTTGGACTGGATGGAATCCTATATGGATTTGGGGAGGGAGACATCGAGGGCCTCAGACTTCGCTGCATTGATTTTAAAATTTGACCATGTAACAAAGTGATCTATTTCAGCCATAACAGCATGGATGGATATATGTGATTGAGTGATATATACTAGGACATCATCAGCAAATAGAGAGCACTTGTACTCGGTGCCTCCCACCTCAATCCACCTAATATTGGGTTTATGGCGAATTGATGAGAGCAGGTGCTCCATCACTAGGATGTATAAGAGAGGGGACAGAGGACATCCCTGCCTTGTCCCACTGGTGATTGTGAAAGGTGATGAAAATGTTCTGATGCACCCCCTGGGCCTTGGGACACCCGGAGCTGGACCCTTTTTGGTGAATGCTGGTGGTTGTAGTCTTCGTGGCGGCGGCCCGGTTCCGTGGCTCAGGGTGGTCAAACCAGTGGCGGAACTATTTATGTGGTTTTGATGTTTAAATGTCCGACTACGCCACCCGTGGATTGCGGTCAGAGTGAACCGCCGCTGCAGGGCAGACCGCTGAGGCTGGTGTTGTGGGTGCAGCAGAGCGTAGCATAACTCCCCACGGGAGGAGTATAGCCTCAGGGCAGTGTATGCGGAGGATGGGGGTGATGGTGCAGGGCAGCAGTAGTAACGACACGGAGTCAGTGATGCAGTCCAGGGCCTTTACTCACAGTTCTTATTATCCAGACCACGTCTGCAGGTAACGGCTGCCCACGTCGTACTGTGCTCACCAGGTGAGGGGCTCAAACAACTCCCAGATAACTTTGGAGCGCTTCACAGGTCCCCCTTTGTGTGTCCTTTGTCTGGCCTTTCTTACCAACCTATCTGTCCGGCTGCCTCAGGCCTCTTCTTGGTAAACTTGGCGCCAATTTCCCTGACCCTATGTGGTGCCTTCCTAGCGGGTGTAGCGAGGGGCTGCGCCACATAAAATGTCACAGCCTCCGGTTTCTAGCTGAGGGTCGTTTCCTGCCTCCACTAGTTTCAGGGACCGGTCTCCCCCTTTGGCCTGACCCCTCCACGCAGGTGGATTCGGGCGTGCGGTGGCGACTCGCCCGTCTGCACCCCTTGGATCCCTTCATTCCTCGTTCCTGGAGCCTTCTCCGCTCCTCTTCCTTCCTTCTCCCTCTTCCAGGCCTGGGCCTCTGTTACTAGGCTCGCCTCCGGAGCAGAGCTCATGCAGAGCCCCTGCTCCCTGCCACTTCTGCTCAGACTTCTCTGCACTGAACTAAGATGGTGCCCACCTTTTATACTCCCTTCTCAATGCACCCAGGAACTGCTTCCTCCCTGCTCCTGCACTACAGGGTTCCCCTTCCTCAGTGTTCCCTCCCCCCACTCCAGCCAGGGACAGGGACTGTCGTGCCCATCTCAGAGGCATATTGGTCGCCCTGCCCCACGGCAATGTGGTGTAATGCATGCAGGTGTCGGGTCCTGATCCGCACTCCATCCTTACCTGAGAGTGAGATATCACACCTCTGGGTGAGGTGCAATACCTCTGCAGCAACCGAGCCCTCAGAGTGCTACAGTTCCATTTATCTTCAGCCTAGGTGACGTATTGTGATACAGGGCCGTGATTTTGGCTATAAAAGGGTCCCCTAGACCCCTACCCCAAGCTTTTTAAGAGAATCATATATGGCGTGCCAGGAGACTCTATGGAATGCTTTCTCAGCATCCAACGAGAGTATCTAATTACAAATTTTTAACTGCATCAAGCCCAGGAAATGCTTTGTGCCTAGTAGCAGTGTCTGCTAGTCAGCGGATTATCCCGGCTGTTAAGCAAGCTACACCACCTGTAGTTTGGACACTTAATTTTTTCAAAAGAAATGCTTCGGGACCACGGGATACTCAGTGAAGAGCATCAGGAGGCACCCCAAGGCATAGGGGCTGGGACTGGCAGTAGGATGCCTTGCGGTGGACAGCCGAGCTCGATCCTTATAAAAGCTTTTTAACTGCAGCAGCTTTAGTGGACGCTACTGGAGCTGGAATTACGCGGCTGCTGGCATGAGACTTGCCCTCCAATAGATCCTTGTAAATGGATTTAAAGTGTATTCATTCAAATTAGAGAGACAATTTAAATTAAAAAGCTTAGAGCTGCCTACGCCACAGGGGGGCTCGCTCGACCCACCAGCGGACAGGCACCAGTATTGGGAGAGGGGGGCTGGCCGTCAGGGTTCACCGCGGCTCTGGCACAAACCCGGCGACACGGAGGTGGCACGGGCAGGAGCGGACTGAACGTGTCGGCTTCTCACTTTTTGGATTTTAGAAGGGCATGACATGCCTATATCTGTGTCTCCCCCTCCTTTTACTCCTCCACCTCTTTTCTTTTCGCATGACTATATGTACTTGTCACTTTTCCATGTGTTAGTTGTGTCTTCTGAGCAGTTTGTCAGCTTTTGGACACTTTTGAAGGTGTTTTCTATGTGTTTCTATGTGTTTTTGTTTGCCTGCCATTGGTTTTAACGGTGTTCGAAGGTGTTCGACGAACAGTTCGACGAACAGTTCGGCGAACACACGGGTGTTCGACGAACCGAACCGAACTCGAACACTACGGGGGTGGCTCAACACTACTCTGTAACTGGACGCACCTATAGGAACAAACATTTTGCTAATTGTAAAACAATAGGTGTCGTCTATGTATGTACGTGCACTTGCCCAAAAGACTATGTGGGAAAAATCAGAAGACAATTTAAAGTACGTATTAGTGAACACTTAGGTGACATCCGAAACAAGCGAGATACTCCTCTAGCGAAACATGTCAATACACACCATGGAGGTGATTTAAATTCTATTACATTTTGTTCTATTGTAGTGGTGAGTCCCTCAGTGCGACAGGGGGACTGGGATAAAAGAATTCTGCAGCGGGAGTTCAGATGGATTTTCTGGCTCGAATCTCTGAATCCCGGGGGTATTAATGAACAGTTAAGCTTTTCTAGCTTTGTATAGCCTTACTGTTGTTTCAATTAGCCTTACGGACAATAATCATGATCAGCCTTTTTTATATATCTATAGATAGTCCCGGTGTGTGTATTCACCATACTGGTTGACTTTAATACTGGCTTAGTTACTCACACATAAGTGGATAATATGCTACCTATTACCCCCCCTTTTCTTTGGGGATGGATGCACATCTTTTTAATTATGGTAGAATATTCAGCTCATCTTGTGATTTTCAGGGTCTATTGTTTTGTGGTAGTGATTGTTTCTTGCATGTTCCCATTGAACTGATAGTAGCGGTATCCTTCATGCAGATAGTGAAACGCAGTCTGCGTTCTACCTGGTGGTTCCAGGAAGTGACGTAAAAAGCGGGAGGGTACGCACTTTGCATACGCATTCTTCGTACGATCCCTTAGCTAATACCCTGGGCTACGCAATCGGAAATGACGTATTACGTTGGGACCGGAAGTGACGTTAACCATGGTGGTATGCTAGTTCCTTAAAGCTTGCGTCCCGTAGTCAGGGTAACGCTGGGATTGATCACAGGTGAAATTAATCTCGTGGCACATGGCATCCCACAGATATATAGGGATGAATCCCACCACTGAACATGCGGTTGGACTCCGGTATACAAGGAGCTATTATGCGGGCATCTATTATGGCTCATCTCCTCTAATATTTCTTGTCCCCTGATGAGCCCCACATTGAGGAGGGGGTGAAATGCGTAGGGACGAAGGGACTAATCCTAAGGAATAACTTTACTGCTGATGATTTTACACCAGTCTGAGGGACCTTGAAAATTGATGCCTGGAGTGCTGTTACTATTTTGGGGAGTTCTGAATTGTGGATTGACTATATTCAGTTATGTACAAAAAGGACATCAAATAGACACCACTCAAGGCACTGTGTGAATCTCAGATGGACTAGAGATTAAGATAAGTTTATTACTATTTCTTATTTGGTCTGACTAGTACACATTTCTACCTATTCCAGTGGGTTGAGACGAAGGGATTAATTATAACCTTATTTGCGGATGACTTTACACCAGTCTGAGGAATCTTATAATATTGATGTCTGGAATATTGCTATTACAGCTCTGGGAAATTTTGTATTGTGGATTGACTACATTTAGTTACTGTACTAAAGGCCAACTAATTGATATAATTTATGGCATCGCTTGAATCTTAGTCTGATTGGGGATGAAAATATTCTTAATATTTTTTTCGGACTCGCTCTTACTGGTACACATTTCTATCTATTTATATTAGTGGGCTACTGTAAATCAAAAACCTTCTATTTGTGCAACTATATCTATTTTTGCCCACTCCCCACTGATATGGTATTGTTGTAATTTTTTATATTGAGCATGTCAATTATGACATGAATAGTCTACAATTGGTCCATTTATATGTATGTGTGTGGCATCTTTTGACTGTGTAGGGATACCTAGGGAAAGGAGAGGGACAGCCTCCGAGGAGCGGGGACACCATCTGAAACTTAGGGTGAAAAACACTCCTCTGTTAGGTAGGGAGAGCAATCTTATTAGGTGCTATCCAGGGTAAGTTTGTCTGAATTAATTGCTAATTTCATATTATATTCTCCTTACATGGTATCCTGTTTTGAGATATATGTGTAGTTTTTTCTCACTTGTACTATAGAGTACACTTTTAAGGATAATTATTAAAAGTTAATTTTTAATGGGTATTTTTTCTGTCTATGGTTCTCTGGTAAATATATATACCCTATTACCAATTTAGTTTGGTTAATATTTTTCTGGTTTTACTACCGCATATTCCTCACCCTGATCCTCCTTCTTCCCACCATGCCGAGTACCCAGAGACAACTGATCCGACACTTGAACATTCTGAAGAACTGTTCACTTTTCCATTTATAGATTCGGGCCTCTCGCCCGGTCCACTTGAAGTGGGGCAAGAGGAGATCGCGTGTAGCGATGCCCAAATATTTGAGCAGCCACGGTCACACGAAGGCAATGGTGGATAAGTGTCACAAAACGTGGACGATGATGAGACACAATTGCCAGAAAGTCAGGAGGAGAACCAGGGTGCGGAAGTGGAAGACGAGGTGGTGGATGATATAGTAACTGAACCAACGTGGCAGGAGGACATGCAGAGCGAGGACAGCAGCACACAGGGGGAGGGAGGCAGAGCACTCGAACAGGCAGGAAGAAGCAGTTTGGTGGCTACAGACAGAAGGCAGGCAACCATTCCCCGTAACACCAACACGAAGGAAGTTGCCAGTACAACTGTTAGGTCTTCCCGAGTCTGGTTGTTTTTTAAAGACTGCCGATAACCCCAAAAAGGCCATTTGCACCACTTGCCAGGCCAGCATCAGCAGGGGTGGCAAAACGACCAGCCTGACCACCACCAGCATGATCAGGCACATGGCAGCAAAGCACCGACTTTGTGGGCCGAACCCCAGGGTCCAGGAACAGTGTCTGCGGGTGGCACCATTGGTTCTTCCGCTTCCATGCAAGTCAATCCCCTGTCCATGGTGCATGCTAAGACGCCTCCTGCCCTGCACCTGTCGTTGCACACTCTCAAGTAGCAGCATCAGGAAGCACATCCATGTTTTTGTCCCAGCGCAGCGTTCAATTGTCCATACTCCAGTCCTTGGAATGCAAGCGCCCCACAGGCCACACTACAAAATTCTCACATTTCACTACTGCTTGCGCTCGAAATGTTGCCTTTTAGGCTCATGGAGACCGAAGCATTCCGCAACCTGATGGCGGTGGCCATCCCTCGGCACTCAGTACCCAGCCACCACTATTTCTCCCGGTGTGCCGTCCCTGCATTACACAAGCACATGTCCCAAAACATTAGCCGTGCTCTCAACAACGCAGTTACCGGTAAAGTCCACCTAACCACGGACACGTGGACAAGTGCTTGTGGGCAGGGACGGTACATCTTGCTGACGGCACACTGGGTTAACATAGTGGAAGCCGGGACCCAGTCGGACCTTGGGATGGAACACATCCTCCCGACGCCAAGGATTGCGGGCCCTAGGTCAATCAGGGTTGCACCCACGATCTACAGCTCTTGCACTTCATCCTCTTCAGCCTCCTCCTCCTCTTCAGACTCCATCTCCAAAATGACCACATCAGTCACAAGCTGGAAGCACTGCAGCACTGCCTCGGCCAAGCGGCATCAGGCTGTGCTGAAGCTAATATGCTTAGGTGACAAACCGCACAATGCTGAAGAGTTGTGGACAGCTCTTAAAGAGCAAGCAGATCTGTGGCTCACACTGCTGAACCAAAGCCAGGCATGGTCGTGTGTGGCAATGGCTGGAACCTGGTGGTGGCTCTGAGGCGAGTGAGCTCACACACGTACCATGCCTGGCCCATGTGCTTAACCTTGTGGTTTAGAGGTTTCTCAAATTCTACCTGGAGCTGTCGGATTTGCTTGTTAAAGTACGCCGCCTGTGAGCCCATTTTAGAAAGTCAGCTACAGCTTCCGCCGCCCTTGCAGTGTTTCAGCAGCGTTTGCAGCTTCCGGCTCACAGACTGGTGTGTGATGTCCCCACGCATTGGAACTCTACACTGCAGATGTTGGGAGGGATTTGTGAGCAGAAGAGGGCAGTTGTTGAGTACCAGCATCAACAAGGCCATCGGTATTCAGTTGAGACTCCACACATAAGACCTCAGGAGTGGACATGGATGTCAGACAAATGTACCATCCTCCAAAACTTTGAGAACTCCACCAAGATGGTGAGCGGCGATGACGCCATAATTAGCGTCACCATCCTGCTTCTCTGTCTTCTGAAACGCTCTCTGCTCACAATCAAAGAGGATGCATTGCAGGCGGAGCATGATGAGATGGAGCAAGGAACCATACAGGGTGATTACACACAGCCAAGCCTCATCTTATCCCAACTTGGATTGGGTGACAATGAGGAAGAGGAGGAGGAGGAGGAAGGACAGGAGCTAGTTTCCACGCTGAAGAGCTGTCATACTGTCTGTTCAGCATGGATGGCCAGAGGACAGAGAGGAGAAGGAGGAGAGCATGGTCAGTCATCCTCTTGGTGAGAACACGGAAGTCTTGCCTGTTAGTAGTCTGGCACGCATGGCTGAGTTTATGTTACGCTGCCTTTCCCATGACCCTCGCGTTCTCAAAATTTTGGGTGATAGTCACTACTGGTTGGTGACACTTCTAAACCCATGCTACAAGGAGAAATTTATATCACTTATTCCTGAGGCGGACAGGTCTACAAAACATTTTTTATACAGTGTGTTCATGTATACGCCCCAGAGGTAAATGTTTGTCAATCCATACACTTAGTGCATGGGCATTACAAGTATAGGAGGCCCGCTCCTTTCTAATGGGAACATTTTTTTATGAGGCCCTCCTCCACATCTCTTCCAAGGGTCATTGAAGTGCCTCCAAATTTTTGGCAGCCCTTGCATTCACTGCATAGGCCAACACTATGGAACACTCTCTCCTTTCTAATGGGAATTTGTCGTTACTGTGGCCCTGCTCTATGTGTCTTTAAATTCTTTGTGGGGTTTTTCCTAAAATTGGTCAGCAGTTGGACTCACTGCATACCCTATAACTGTATAGCAGACCTTCTCCTTTCTAATGGGAACATGTCGTACCTTGCTACTGTGGCCCTGCTCTATGTGTCTTTAAATTCTTAGTGGGGTTTTTCCTAAAATTCGTCAGCCCTTGGACTCACTGCATACCATATAACTGTATAGCAGACTCTCTCCTTTCTAATGGGAAATTGTCATTACTGTGGCCCTGCTCTATGTGTCTTTAATTTCTTAGTGGGGTTTTTCCTAAATTTGGTCAGCCGTTGGACTCACTTCATACCCTATAACTGTATAGCAGACTCTCTCCTTTCTAATGGGAACATGTCGTACCTTGTTACTGTGGCCCTGCTCTTTGTGTCTTTAAATTCTTAATGGGGTTTTAACCAAATTTTGGCAGCCCTTGCAGTCACAGCATGGGCATTACCACAATAGGAGACCCGCTCCTTTATAATGGGAACATTTTTTTTACTGAGACCCTCCTCTATGTCTCTTCAAAGGGGTATTGGGATGTGTACACATTTTTGGCAGCCCTTGCAGTCACTGGATATGCAATAACAGTATAGGAGACCCACTTGTTAATAATAAGAACAACAAAGCATAGCCGGCTGATGGCTCTCTAACAATAGCGAGGGCCGACTGCTGGCCTTTTAAGAATAGTAAGGGCCGTCTGATGGCCCTATAAAAACAGGCTTTATGACTTTCAGAGTCCCTTCATCATAAATAATACAGGATGTGTCTGATGATGTGTCACACACCACATTGCCAGATAAGGTTGTAAAATGTTAAAATGACATTTCCCGGTGAATGCATTTGTCTTAAAAATGTTATGATCTGCAACATGAACTAAGGTAAGATAGGGGAAGGCTGTTCCTACAGTAAGACTAAGCTGAATCCCTACGATGTAGCGGGCTGCCTTTTCATAGCGAACAGAC
Organism: Phyllobates terribilis; assembly: GCF_046119375.1. Classification (NCBI taxonomy): domain Eukaryota; kingdom Metazoa; phylum Chordata; class Amphibia; order Anura; family Dendrobatidae; genus Phyllobates; species Phyllobates terribilis. The sequence continues at coordinate 644,253,323 of NW_027362762.1, forward strand.
CCGCCTTAGTCCTCGGCTAGTCTGAACGAAGACCTATAGCATAAAGGGAGGGGTCCCTAAGGACTGGGACAAAAATGAGACACCTCCTAAACAGAGAAATAGTTGCAGAACACAATAAAGACAAACTGACAAAAGGTACTAGAGGTCCCAGAAGGACCAAGCGAACTGACAGAGAAAGGCACTGAAGCACCTGGCTAGAGAAACAGTCAAACACTGAAGTCCAGCACAGCCAAAAGGGCGGAGCTGGAATATAAAGGCAGATGGTCACGTGACCGCGAAACACAAGATGGAAAAAATGAACAGGAGAGTACTAACAGTACCCCCTCTTTTATGAGGATTCTCCGGATTCTCCAGGTCCAGGCCTATCCGGAAACCTCTCGTGGAAAGCTTTAACAAGCCTAGGAGCAGAGACATCATCCGTCCTTACCCAGGAGTTGTCTTCGGGGCCGAAAACCTTCCAGGAGACGAGATACTGTAATCTCTCTCTATGCCATCTAGAATTCAAGATACGAGAAATTTCATATTCGCCATCTTCCACCACAGGAGGAACTGTGACAGTGGCATCCCTATCAGATCCATCAGACTTTTTCAACAAGGAAACATGAAACACAGGATTAATCTTCCAGGAAGTAGGGTCATCCAACCTAACAGCAGATGGGTTAACAACCTGAAGCACTTTAAATGGACCCACAAACTTAGGACCCAGTTTTTTAAAGGGAATCCTCAATTGCAGGTTCTTCGAGGACAACCAAACCATGTCACCCACAGTAAACAAAACCTCCTTACGTTTCCTGTCAAAATACTTCTTGGACTTCTTGTTAGCCTCTTGAAGGTTGCAATGTACTTTAGTCCAAATTCTCTCCAAACCACAGGAAAAATTCTCCTCCTCCGGCACCGCCGACCCCAATTTGGGGAACAAACCAAAAGACGGATGTCTCCCAGTACAACAAAAAAAAAGAAGAACACCCAGCAGAGGAGGATGTATGATTGTTAAAAGGAAATTCTGCGAGAGGCAGAAACTCAGACCACACCTCTTGATTGTCCGCCACAAAACAATGCAAAAACTGTTCAACATCCTGGTTCTTTCAGTCTGTCCATTAGACTCAGGATGATAACCACACGAAAATGACAAATGGACTCCCAACCTGTCACAAAAAGCACGCCAAAAGCGAGCCACAAACTGAGGCCCTCTATCAGAAACAGTATCTGTGGGAACGCCATGCAGCTTGACAATCTCCTTAACAAACGCCTTAGTGAGTGTCTTGGCGCAGGGCACCTTAATGAATGGAACCAAATGACACATCTTACTAAAACGGTTCACAACCACCCAGATGACAGTAAAACCCTCGGACACAGGAATATCAGTAATAAAATCCATTGTGAGATGCGTCCAAGGCGCACTAGGAAACTCCATAGGGCAAAGCAAGTAAGCAGCAGGAGTATGTGAAGCCTTTGACCTAGCACACACAGTGCATTGACGCACCCACTTGATGACTTCCTTCTGCCATCAAGGCCACCAAAAACTGCGACTGATAAGTCTCATAGTCTCCGAAATTCCTGGATGACCTGCCAACCGAGACTCATGACACTCCACAAAAAAATCTCTCCTAAAGGCTCTAGGCGCAAACAACCTTCCATAGGGAGTGTTAGATGGAGCATCATCTTGAGCTTTCAGAATCCTATTCTCCAACACGGAGTCCAATGCCGCCACCACAACTCCTTTCTGTAAACCGTAGGAGAGAATCTGCGAGATAAAGCATCGGCTTTAACATTCTTAGTACCAGGGATATAGGTAACAGGAAAATGAAACCGAGAAAAAAAAGTGCCCACCTAGCTTGATGATCAGTCAATGTGAATAGCAGTATCAGAGCGCCAATAACAGGGCAAAAATTAAATTAAAAAGACTAGTTTATTAACACACACAACGCGTATCGGTGGACAAGGCCACCTTCATCAGGTGTGACAAACAGCAAGCAAATGATCCTTATATAAATTTGACCAGGTACACAATTGCTTCAGAGGGGCAGAGCCAAATACAGAGTAATACCTCTATATTAACCCCTTTAGTTCATTTATGCCCAATAGAGTAAACAGGATTTTTATAAATTAGTACCTAATGAAACAAATGGGGTTCTCATAAATAGGGTTTGCAGTATAAAAACTTGCGAATCCTATAATCATAATACTTAATGGGATATATTGTTATCTAACACACTATATTTTATATTATAAAAAATTACATACAGCATGGAACAATATGTGAATATAAAATTACAATCACCAGAAATAGGTAGGGGAAAAGGGGTAGGAGAGGAACCAAAAGCTCCCCTCCTGTTTCTATCATTACAAATAAGAAAATATAATAAACAGAAAAAAAAAACTTAAAAACTTTTTAGATTTTTTTTTTTTAATAAAAAATAACTTTTTATTCGAATGCTTGCTGTTTGTCACACCTGATGAAGGTGGACTTGTCCACCAAAACGCGTTGTGTGTGTTAATAAACTAGTCTTTTTAATTTAATTTTTGCGCTGTTATTGGCACTCTGATACCGCTATTCACATTCACTGATTGTCTTTTCCCCCTGGTTGGGGTGCGGTAGAGCTGCCTTCATTTACCTGTTCATCCACCTGTGGGATGAAGATAACTAAGTAGTTACTACCCTGGTTTTCAAGCTGCGCTGCCCTAACCCCTCCGGAATGCTGCCGTGAGTGTTGGTGAAGCTGGGAGTCCATCTCGGCGGTAAGCGAAACTAACCTGGTCGCGTGGCCCACCACCGCAAGAGCAGGAGTTGTGAGCGCCGCTGAAAGCAGATGACAGCCACGAACGGAGCGGAGCTTGTGGAGCTTTACAGTGGGGTTGTGCAGAGGTGCACAATTCCATAAGGTTAGTAGCCATTCCCACAACCCCGTACTAATTGCATTACTGAGTCACCCATTGCGCCCTGTTCTCTTTTTTTTTTTACATCTAGCTTGACGGGCATTCAAGCGCTTGGCAGCATCCAGATAGATCAAATTCTTATGATCTATGAAAACCTGAATAGGAAATCTAGCGCCTTCCAAAGAATGACGCCAATGTTCAAACGCGAGTTTAATAGCCAGCAACTCCCGATTTGCAACATCATAATTCATTTCGGTTTCCGAATTTTTTTTCGAAAATAAGGCACAAGGATGTACTCCATCCTTGTTCTCCTGAGACAAAACTGCTCTGACCCCCACCGATTAAGCATCGACCTCGACCAAAAAAGGCTTGGTCTCATCAGGCTGCATAAGGATAGGGGCAGAACTACACCTCTTTTTGAGATACTCAAATGCTTCAATGGCCTCAGTGTCCACTGGGCCGTATTCGCACCTTTCCTGGTGAGATCAATTTTAGAGAACCACTTGGCCCCCACTAACTGGTTAAACAAGTCATGAATTAACAGCAATGGGTAGGAATTGCGTACGGTAATCTTATTAATTTCACGAAAATCCACACATGGACGTAAACCCCCGTCCTTTTTTTTAACAAAGAAAAATCCAACTGCCACAGGTGACTTACAAGGTTTAATGTGACCAGCAGCCAGGCTAGTCTATATGTACTCCTCCAAGACCTTTCTTTCAGGGATAGTCAGATTAAACAAGCGACTCTTGGAAAGAGTAGCTCCAGGAACAAACTCAATGGCGCAATCATAATCCCTATGAGGAGGTAAAACTTGCGACTGCTCCTCCGAAAAAACCCTCCAAAAATCTTGAATAGGTACCGGTAATTCCCCTTTTTCCACCGCTGCAAAGCGACCATTACAACATTTATCATAGCACTTTGGACTCCAAGACTTAATCACATTAGTAGACCAGTCCAGTAAAGGATTGTGCAGTTTTAGCTAAGGCAATCCTAGAACAACCGGAGAGGGTAAATTATCTAAAACAACCAAGTCCAAAATTTCTTGGTGAACTCCAATGATAGTTAGGGGAAATGCAGCAACCTTGTGAGTAATACATTTCAAGGGAGTGTTATCAATTGCAATCACAGAAATAGGTGATGACAAAGGTTTGGATTTCAATTTAAGGTTTTCCAAAAACCCTTTATCAATCCATTAAGTGTAGAACCACAATCCACAAATACCTGAAATTCAATCAAATCTCCCTGCAAAGTAGTACTCCCAGAAAAAATACTCCTGCAGAGCGTAAACAAGCTATACGGGCGTAACTGACCTTTTTTTTTTCTTTACTTAAACAAAGCTCACAATACTTAATCAAATGGTCAGCTTTACAACAATAAAGACACAATCCCTCGGCGAACCTCGGGTCTCTTTCCTGAGAGCGGAGTGACATCGCCCCAACCTCCATCGGTTCTCCGCCATCTGAGCAGATTCTCTGGGGACTAGGAACTGACATTACAGGAGTCTTTTCCTCATTCAGCCTGAACCTCAGCCTCCTGTCCACACGAACAGCTAATTGCATGGCATCCTGCAAAGTCTCAGGTGCAGGGAATGCAGCCTTAACCCTTTCACTCAGACCAGCAAAAAATAAACATTTCAGCGCAGGATCATTCCATTTAACTTCTGAGGCCCATCTCCTGAAGTGTGTGCAATAATTTTCGACATCACCTGACCCCTGATTCAAACGCCTGAGTTCTGCCTCAGCAGATTAAATTAGATCAGGATCGTCATATAATAGCCCCATAGCAGAAAAAAATTCTTCAACAGACCTAAAACATGGATCATTAGGTTGCAGAGAAAAGGCCCACCCCTGTGGTTCATTGCGCAAAAGTGACATAATAAAACCAATGCGCTGTGATTCATTCCCAGAGGATCTTGGTCTCAAACGAAAATATACACACGCCACATTGCCAGATAAGGTTGTAAAATGTTAAAATGACATTTCTCGGTGAATGCATTTGTCTTAAAAATGTTATGATCTGCAACATGAACTAGAGAAAGATAGGGGAAGGCTGTTCCTACAGTAAGACTAAGCTGAATCTCTACGATGTAGCAGGCTGCCTGTTCCTAGCGAACAGACCCACCTTAGTCCTCGGCTAGTCTGAACGAAGACCTATAGCATAAAGGGAGGGGTCCTTAAAAGAACTAAGGACTGAGACAAAAATGGGACACCTCTTAAACAGAGACGTAGTTGCAGAACACAAAAAAGACAAACTGACAAAAGGTACTAGAGGTCCCAGAAGGACCAAGCAAACCGACAGAGAAAGGCACAGAAGCACCTGGCTAGAGAAACAGTCAAACACTGAAGTCCAGCACAGCCAAAAGGGCGGAGCTGGAATATAAAGGCAGATGGTTATGTGACCGCAAAACACAACATGGAAAAAACAAACTGGAGGGTTCTAACAAAAAAATAACGTGAAAAAAAACAAAATCATAGGATCTTTCTTTAGTATAAAAAACAGCATCACCAATTTATCCTTAATGTAATCACATTGTTCAGCTCATGCACCTCCTCCTACATCTCCGTAATGACTGCTTCAGTCACAAGCTAACAGCATTGCAGCACTGCCTTGGCCAAGCGGCAACAGGCTGTGCTGAAGATAACATGCTTAATTAACAAACCGCCCAGCGCTGCTGAGTTGTTGAAAGCTGTAACACAGCAGCCTGATCTGTGGCTCTCACCGCTGAACATACTGCCAGGCATGGTCGTGTGTGATAATGGGCGGAACCTGGTGACGGAGAAATGACAGCCGGGGTAGATACGGTTTCCCTTTATGCCAGTCCTTTCACCGAGCTAAAGAATATGGCTGTGGTGAAATACAACTCCCACTAATAAGCTGTTTCAGATTGAAAAACATTGGGCCCAACAGAGGATTTGATTCTGAGGGATAAAATTTCTCACCCGCTCAAGAGCTCCATAGCAGCTGCAAAGTTAGCACTATCATGAATTCTCCTGAGGTAGAAACCAAGGCACACCAGAGGATTCTCTGGAGGGACCGTTCAACCCTGCCGAGAAGCAGTCCTTGCTAAGAATACTGAGGAGGAAACACATGCAAACATGGGGAGAAAATACAAAGTCCTTGCAGATGTTGTCCTTGCTGGGATTTGAACCCAGGATCCCAGCACTGCAAGGCTTCAGTGTTAACCACTAATTCAATGTGCTGCCGTTCAACCTCTAATATGTAACAGGCTGAAGAAACTTGCACCTACTGCCACTCTATCTTCAGCTCCTTTGTGAGAAAATGTATTTGGGCAGCCACTCAGTCTACCAAATAAAATTCCTGAGAAGGAAATTGGGGATGGCTTCGCTACTGGTACTAATACCATGGCGTCATACCATAGTTTGCTGGAAATATTCCAGGCTGGTAGGAGGCAAGCAAAGTCCCAAAGAAAAGTACCAGCAGTAATGTTCAGGCCAAATTTCAAGTGCAAGCAGCTTTAGAGGACTTCCTGAGAGAAATGACACACAGGGTATATAGGTTTCCCTCTATGCCAGTCCTTTCACCAAGCTAAATACAACTCTCAGCAAAAAAGTTGTGGACTGGCTCCGTACCGTCCCTGGCCACATTCACCTGTCCACGTATTTGTCGTTAGGTGGTCCTTCCCAGTATGTGCCATGGAGAGGGCACGGGTAATGTTGTGGGACCCATGCTTGTGGAAGGCGGAGGCGACACCGGGAGAAACAGTGGCGGCTGGGGACCGAGTATGGACACCCGGCAGCCGCCGCATGAGGTTGTGAAAAGCTTCCGCCTCCACGAACTTAAAAGGCCATATATTAAGTGGAAAGAGCTGCCCAGAAATCTGGCAGTTTAGTGTTGCGGTCTGTAGGTGGGTGGCTGGCTGGCTGCATACTTGCACTTGCATTCCAAGTGACAGAAAAATAAGCAGATGGTGGCCTCTATCATCATCATGGCCTCACCTCGGCACTATGAACTCTCCTGAAGGAGAAGCCAGGGCCCGCCGGAGGAGTCTCCGGTTCTCTGGTGGGCCCGTCCAACCCTGCCGAAAAGCAGCCCTGGCTGAGAAAAGTGTGGGGAAAGGTTCCCAGACACTCTATGGCTGTTTTTTTAATGTGGATCGGCCATGCTTATGCATGTTATTTCTCAAAACGCATTACAGATCAGGCCATTGTCTAACTTTGTATTCAAGAAATTAAATGCACAAAGAAAGATGTGTGTGTGTCAAAGCACCACCGACAACTGCGAGTTGATGTTGGACGGGATGCCATTGCTTCTGCAACAAGCTCAATTACAGGACTTCCTGGGAGAAATGACACGCAGGGTAGATACGGTTTCCCTCTATGCCAGTCCTTTCACCGAGCTAAATACAACTCTCAGCAAAAAAAGTAATGGACTGGCTCCGTACCGTCCCTGGCCACATTCACTTGTCCATATGTTTGTGATTAGGCGGTCCTTCCCAGTAAGTGCACTGGGGAGGGCACGGGTAATGATGTGGGACCCGTGCTTGTGGAAGGCGGAGGCGATACCGGGATATATAGTGGCGGCTGGGGACCGAGTATGGACACCCGGTAGCCACCGGCATGAGGTTGTGAAAAGCTTCCGCCTCCACAAGCTTAAAAGGCCATATTTTAAATGCAAAGAGCTGCCCAGAAATCTGGCAGTTTAGTTTTGCGGCCTGTTTTGGCTCTATACTTGCGCTTGCATTCCAAGTAATGGGGTAGGGACAACTGAACACTGCAATGGGACAAGAACGTGGATGGTGATTGTTGCAAGTTGCATAGCCCAAGTTGTGGAGGAGTATTTTTGTTCTTGATTATTTATTTTGCCTTATATACAAATCATTTCCCTGGAAATGATGTTACTTAACATATTTCCCAGGAAAATCCATTTTGGTTTTGTTTTTGTATGTTTTATTGTGAGTCCGTAAAAGTGGCATTATACTCTGACCACGTTATTGACAGCAGTGATCTGGAAGTCAGAGATGCTTCCAGGGGTCTTCCCCATGCTGTTCCCATGTCATTTGAGCACTGTTCCCATCGATTTGGGCAATTTTTAGGCCCTCTACAGACCGCCCGGGGGAGCCACCTGAAAAATGCTCGAGTTTCCCATAGACTTACATTGGGCTCATTGCTCGGGTCGAGCACCAGAGCATTCCAATTTTTTCGACCCGAGCAACGACTACCCGAGCATTTTAGTGCTCTCTCATCACTATTGTTGAGACGTCAGACCCAATTCAGCCCTTATTCATTTTTATAAGAATCAGCATGTCAGCATTTTCAGCTGACAGGCGGATCCGCTTATCAGTTATAATTCCACCGGCAGCACTAAAAACCCGCTCTGATAAAACGCTAGCAGCAGGGCAGCCCAGGACCTCCAAGGAGTAGAGAGCCAGTTCATTCCATGTATCCACCTTGGATAACCAATAATGATAAGGCACAGAGGAATCACGGAGGATGTTGGTACGGTCGGCAGGGAACTCCCTCAGCATCTTCCCAAACTTTGCACTCCTTGTGAGAGTATCCCGCGCCTCAGGGTTTGTGCCATGGGAGGGGCTAAGAAAATTCTCCCAGAACTTTGACAGTGTTCCCCTGCCTCTGCTGGATTGGAGTTGTGTCTCTATTGCCTGTAGTCCTTGGTTGTCCAACAAACTATGACATCTGCTGCGAGCGTTTTCAGATGGGAATTTTTTAATAGTTCCGCAACAAGGGCCTTCTGTACTGCACCATTTTTGTAGACCTGTCCTCCTCAGGAATAAGAGATATAAAGTTGTCCTTGTAGAGTGAGTCTAGAAGTGTCACCAACCAGTAATGACTGTCACCCAAAATTTTGAGAATGAGAGGGTCATAGGAAAAGCAGCATAACATAAACTCAGCCATATGTGCCAGACTGCAAACAGGCAAGACTTCCATGTCCTCACCAAGAGGATGACTGATCATGCACTCCTCCTCTCTGTCCTCAGGCCATCCATGCTGAACAGACGGTATGACAGTTGTGCAGGTAGTACCATCTATAGCTTATGAAACTAGCTCCTGTTCTTCCTCCTCCTCTTCCTCATTGTCACCCAATCCATGTTGGGATGAGATGAGGCTGGGCTGTGTGTAATCACCCTGTATGGTTCCTTGCTCCATCTCATCGTTCTCCGCCTGCAATGCATCCTCTTTGTTTGTGGGCAGAGAGCGTTTCACAAGACAGAGAAGCGGGATGGTGATGCTAATTATGGCGTCATCGTCGCTCACCATCTTGGTGGAGTCCTCAAAGTTTTGGAGGATGGTACATATGTCTGACATCCATGTCCACTCTTGAGGTCTTATGTGTGAAGTCTGAACTGAATACCGACGGCCTTGTTGATGCTGGTACTCAACAACTGCCCTCTTCTGCTCACAAATCCTTCCCAACATCTGCAGTGTAGAGTTTCTACGCATGGGGACATCACACATCAGTCTGTGAGCCAGAAGCTGCAAACGCTGCTGAAACACTGCAAGGGCGGCAGAAGCTGTAGCTGACTTTCTAAAATGGGCACACAGGCAGGGTACTTTAACATTCAGATCTGGCAGCTCCGGGTAGGATTTGAGAAACCCCTGAACCATGAGGTTAAGCACATGGGCCAGGCATGGTACGTGTGTGAGCTCGCCTCGCCTCAGAGCCGCCAGCAGGTTCCAGCCATTGTCACACACAACCATGCCTGGCTGTAGGTTCAGCGGTGTGAGCCACAGATCTGCCTGCTCTTTCAGAGCTGTCCACAACTCTTCAGCATTGTGTGGTTTTTCACCTAAGCATATTAGCTTCAGCACAGCCTGTTGCTGCTTGGCCGAGGCAGTGCTGCAGTGCTTCCAGCTTGTGACTGATGTGGTCATTTTGGAGATGGAGGCTGAAGAGGAGGAGGAGGCTAAGGAGGATGAGGTGCAGGAGCTGTAGACTGTGGAGACAACCCTGATTGATATAGGGCCTGCAATCCTTTGCTTCGGAAGGACATGTTCCGTCCCAAGGTCAAATCATAGCTTCCACTATGTTAACCCAGTGTTCTGCCAGCGAGATGTACCGTCTCTGCCCACAAGCACTTGTCCTCATGTCCGTGGTTTAGGTGGACTTTCCCAGTAACTCTGTTGTTGAGGGCACAGCTAATGTTTTGGGACACGTTCTTGGGTAATGCGGGGATGGCACACCGGGAGAAATAGTGGCGGATGGGGACCAAGTACTGAGGAACGGCCTAAAAGGCAACATTTCTAGTGCAAGCAACCGCGAATGTGTGAATTTAGTAGTTTAGCCTGTGGGGCGATGGCTGCGCATTTGCGCTTGCATTCAAAGGACTGGGGTATAGACAACTGAACGCTGCGCTGGGACAAGGACGTGGACATTTTTCCTGATGCTGCTACTTGAGAGTGTGCAATGACAGGTGCAGGGCAGGAGGCATCTTCGTATGCACCATGGACAGGGGATTGGCTTGCATGCACAGCAGCGGAAGAAGCAGTTGTGCCAACTGCAGATACTGTTCCTGGACCCTGGGGTTTGGCCCACAAAGTTGGGTGCTTTACTGCCATGTGCCTGTTCATGCTGGTGGTGGTCAGGCTGGTCGTTTTGTCACTCCTGTTGATGCTGGCCTGGCAGGTGGTGCAAATGGCCTTTTTGGGGTTTTCAGCAGAGTCTTTAAAAAACAACCAGACTCGGGAAGACCTAACAGTTGTACTGGCAACTTCCTTCGTGTTGGTGTTATGGGAAACGGTGCCTGCCTTCTTTCTGCGGCCACCACACTGCTTCTTCCTGCCTGTTGGGGTGCTCTGCCTCCCTCCCCTTGTGTGCTGCTCTCCTCGCCCTGCAGGTCCTTCTGCCAGGTTGGGTCAGTTACTATATCATCCACCACCTCGTCTTTCACTTCTGCACTCTTTTCATCCTCCTGACTTTCTTGCAATTGTGTCTCATCATCGTCCACCTCTTGTGACAATTTCCCACCGTTGCCTTCGTGTGACCGTGGCTGCTCAAATATTTGGGCATCGCTACATGCGATTTCCTCTTGTCCCGCTTCTAGTGGACCAGGCGAGAGGCCTGAATCTTTAAATGGAAAAGTGAACAGCTCTTCGGAGTGTCAAAGTGTGGGATCAGTTGTCTCTGGGCACTCGGCATGGTGGGAGGAAGGAGGTTCAGGGTGAGGATTATGCGGTCCAGGCAGCTACTGAGACTTGACCGTGCGGAAGACAAGGTGGTGGTGGCTAAGTCCAACCAATACCCTTTTCACACTGCTCTGTGTTCAATATTGGTGTTCTGCGGTCCCCTATTAATTGAGACAGGAAGGTCAAGAGAGAAGATGTGGGTGTTTGTTGTGGCATAATTTCAGCTTGCCCACGGCCTCGGCCTCTGCATGCACCATCACCATCATGTCCAGTTCCCCGTCCCTTGCCCATTTTAAATGTAGGACAATGTCTTCCACGCTCACTACAAATGACTGAATTTGGAGCAAACTTATATGTGATCCGTGTGACGGACAAATCACAGTTTTAAATACCTGGCCTGTAGGTAACTATTTTGAACAGCAAACTGGTGTCAATAGCTTCGCTGACACACTGAAACAAATTTTTAATGAAGGTCAGAAATGGCAGTATTTTCTGAAAACGTATATGTGATCCATGTGACGGACAAACCACAGTTTTAAATACCTGGCCTGTAGGTAACTATTTTGAACAGCAAACTGGTGTCAATTGCTTCACTGACACACTGAAACAAACTTTTAATGGAGGCCAGAAATGGCAGTATTTTCAGCCCAATTATATGTGATCCGTGTGACGGACAAACCACAGTTTTAAATAGCTGGATTTTTAGCGCTGTAATATGGAAAGAACCTGGCTGTATTCTGCAGTGCCAACAAGCAAATGGCACAGAAAAACTGTGTTCTCTGGATTGCTTTTTAAGGAAATAATGAGGATTAAAATCGAAAAAAAATTATTCCTGGCTCCTTAGACCTGGGTCTATTTCTAGAAATATCTAATAGCAACAGCAGACAAAACTGGAATGGAGCCTCTTGTGCTATGTGCACTGCAGTCTGCTTTATACCCTGCCTGCCAGCCTATATACACTGCCTGCCTGATATCTCTGCAGATGGATTAGTCCTCAGAAGGACTGTTTGTTGAGGTGGATATGATTGGTACACCTACACTAACTAGAAACAAGCAAATCTCTCCCTAGCTCAGCAGCAGCTCTCCCTACATTGTCTGATTCCCGAGTGACTGCAACGAGCATGGTGGCGGCAGGTCTGATATAGACCTGATGACACTGTGCGGCCAGCCAATAACTGCAATGCTACAACCAGCATGGCTGCGGAATTACAGTGGTTGGCAGGCAATCCCTACATGTTCATTGGCTCTGTAAAGAGCTTCAAACATACAGGGAGGGGACACAAACTCCCGCAGAGCAACCCCGGAAATACTCGGCGAGCGCTGAGCATCTCGAGCAGTGAGATGCTCGGGCGAGCACCGAGCAGTAGTGAGCATGCTCGCTTATCACTAACTAATGCTATTCTTCACAGAGACCTAGTGTGAATAGCTTGACCGACACACAGCAACAAAATGGAAGGTAGAAATGGCTGATTTTGGAACGCTGTTATACGTGATATGTCTGACAGAGAACCATGGTTTTAAATAGCAAGCCTCTAATTTACTAATACTAATCTTCACAGAGACTTAGTGTGAATATCTTGACTGACACACTGCAACGAAATGGAAGGCAGAAATGACTGATTTTGGAATGCTGTTATATGTGATATTTCTAACAGAGAACCACTGTTTTAAATAGCAGGCCTGTAATTTACTAATACTGTTCTTCACAGAGACCGAGTGTGAATAGCTTGACCGACATACTGCAACTAAATGGAAGGCAGAAATGGCTGATTTTGGAATGCTGTTATATGTGATATGTGTGACAGAGAACCATGGTTTTAAATAGCAGGCCTGTAATTTACTAATACTATTCTTCAGAGACAGAGTGTGAATAGCTTGAATGACACATTGCAACAAAATGGAGGGCAGAAATGGCTGATTTTGGAACACTGTTATACGTGATATGTCTGACAGAGAACCACGGTTTTAAATAGCAGGCCTCTAATTTACTAATAGTATTCTTCACAGAGACCCAGTGTGAATAGCTTGACCAACACACTGCAATGAAATGGAAGGCAGTAATAACTGATTTTGGAATGCTGTTATATGTGATATTTATAACAGAGAACGACTGTTTTAAATAGCAGGTCTATAATTTACCAATACTATTCTTCACAGAGACCTACTGTGAATAGCTTGACCCACACACTGCAACAAAATGAAAGGCAGAAATGGCTTATTTTGGAATGCTGTTATATGATATGTGTGACAGAGAACCACGGTTTTAAATTGCAGGCCTGTAATTTATTAATACTATTCTTCACAGAGACCTAGTGTGAATAGCGTGACCGAAACACTGCAATGAAATGGAAGACACAAATGGCTGATTTTGGAACGCTGTTATATGTGATATGTCTGAGAGCTAACCAATGTTTTAAATAGCAGGCCTGTAATTTATTAATACTATTCTTCACAGAGACCTAGTGTGAATGGAAACGGAGGCCAATATTTTCCACATTCAGTTCAAATTTCTGGATTTTTATCGTTGAAAGATGGAAGAGATCTGGCTGTAGTCTGCTGTGCTAACTAGCAAATGGAGCATAAAAATGGTGTACTTCGGATTGCTTTTTAAGCAAATAACCAGGATTAAAACAAAAGAAAAATTGCCCTGGCCCCGATATATGGGGCTATGTCTACAAATATATGTAAGAACAGCAGCAGCAGACAGAACGTTCAATGGACACTCTTGTGCTGTATCATGCACTGCAGTCTGCCACATACACTGACTGCCTGCCTAGCTCCTGCTATCACCACTGAATATATGCAGCTGGATTAGTCCTCAGAAGGATTGTAAGTTTATCTGAATTACTGTATATATATATATATATATATATATATATATATATATATTATATTATATGTTGTGGAATACCTATTCTAACTAATAAACCAGCAAATTTCTCCACTCAGCAGCAGCTCTCCCTACTCTGCCTGTTTCCGGGGTACACTGTGACGAGTATAGGGTCACCAGGTCTTTTATAGACTTAATGAAGCTATGCTTCCAGCCAGTCACTGTAATGCCACAAATTCTCACATAGAGGTGGTGCCATAAGTAAGGTCACTGGAGCACATCAGCTGATTGAACTCTGGTGACCTCTCTCCTGGCAGCTCAGCGCTATGCACTGACACAGGAGTGATTACACTCAGTGTGTCAGTGTATATAGCCTGCTGTTCTCTAGAACAGTCACATCAGTGACTGCTGATATAACTGCTGTAGAACTGACCCAGATCTTCATCATCACGTCAGACAGGTGAGGGATATGGTAATTTTTAATTTTTGTTTTTTACATGTGACAGTGGCTTCAGTGGATTGGACGTTAGGTGAGTATTTTTGTTGTGTATTATTTTCTGTTTTTTTTACAGGAGATAATTGCTTCAAGGGTTTAGGCATTAGGTGAGTATACTATGTTTTTTATTCTTAAATAAATGATTAAAACTGTGTAGACTTTTATTTCAAATAAAGGATTTTTTTTCAGGCGGCGTATTTATTTCAAAACCTTTACTATGGGGTTCGTATTGGGGACATCTTATAGACACCTCTCCATTACTAACTAGTGTTGAGCCACCCCCGTAGTGTTCGAGTTCGGTTCGGTTCGTCGAACACCCGTGTGTTCGCCGAACTGTTCGTCGAACTGTTCGTCGAACTGTTCGTCGAACACCTTCGAACACCGTTAAAACCAATGGCAGGCAAACAAAAACACATAGAAACACATAGAAAACACCTTCAAAGGTGTCCAAAAGCTGACAAACTGCTCAGAAGACATAACTAACACATGGAAAAGTGACAAGTACATATAGTCATGCGAAAATAAAAGAGGTGGAGGAGTAAAAGGAGGGGGAGACACAGATATAGGCATGTCATGCCCTTCTAAAATCCAAAAAGTGAGAAGCCGACACGGCCAGTCCGCTCCTGCCCGTGCCACCTCCGTGTCGCCGGGTTTGTGCCAGAGCCGCGGTGAACCCTGACGGCCAGCCCCCCTCTCCCAATACTGGTGCCTGTCCGCTGGTGGGTCGAGCGAGCCCCCCTGTGGTGGAGGCAGCTCTAAGCTTTTTAATTTAAATTGTCTCTCTAATTTGAATGAATACACTTTAAATCCATTTACAAGGATCTATTGGAGGGCAAGTCTCATGCCAGCAGCCGCGGTAATTCCAGCTCCAGTAGCGTCCACTAAAGCTGCTGCAGTTAAAAAGCTTTTATAAGGATCGAGCTCGGCTGTCCACCGCAAGACATCCTACTGCCAGTCCCAGCCCCTATGCCTTGGGGTGCCTCCTGATGCTCTTCACTAAGTATCCCATGGTCCCGAAGCATTTCCTTTGAAAAAATTAAGTGTCTAAACTACAGGTGGTGCAGATTGCTTAACAGCCGGGATAATCCGCTCACTAGCAGACACTGCTACTAGGCACAAATTATTTCCTGGGCTAGATGCAGTTAAAAATTTGTAATTAGATACTCTCGTTGGATGCTGAGAAAGCATTCCATAGAGTCTCCTGGCACGCCATATATGATTCTCTTAAAAAGCTTGGGGTAGGGGTCTAGGGGACCCTTTTATAGCCAAAAT
This sequence comes from Phyllobates terribilis, assembly GCF_046119375.1. Taxonomy (NCBI): domain Eukaryota; kingdom Metazoa; phylum Chordata; class Amphibia; order Anura; family Dendrobatidae; genus Phyllobates; species Phyllobates terribilis. The sequence continues at coordinate 644,268,903 of NW_027362762.1, forward strand.
CACGGCCCTGTATCGCAATACGTCACCTAGGCTGAAGATAAATGGAACTGTAGCACCCTGAGGGCTCGGTTGCTACAGACGTATTGCACCTCACCCAGAGGTGTGATATCTCACTCTCAGGTAAGGATGGAGTGTGGATCAGGACCCGACACCTGCATGCATTACACCACATTGCCGTGGGGCAGGGCGACCAATATGCCCCTGAGATGGGCACGACAGTCCCTGTCCCTGGCTGGAGTGGGGGGAGGGAACACTGAGGAAGGGGAACCCTGTAGTGCAGGAGCAAGGAGGAAGCAGTTCCTGGGTGCATTGAGAAGGGAGTATAAAAGGTGGGCACCATCTTAGCTCAGTGCAGAGAAGTCTGAGCAGAAGTGGCAGGGAGCAGGGGTTCTGCATGAGCTCTGCTCCGGAGGTGGGCCTAGTAACAGAGGCCCAGGCCTGCAAGAGGGAGAAGGAAGGAAGAGGAGCGGAGAAGGCTCCAGGAACGAGGAATGAAGGGATCCCAAGGGTGCAGACGGGCGAGTCGCCACCGCACGCCCGAATCCACCTGCGTGGAGGGGTCAGGCCAAAGGGGGAGACCGGTCCCCGAACTAGTGGAGGCAGGAAACGACCCTCAGCTAGAAACCGGAGGCTCTGACATTTTATGTGGCGCAGCCCCTCGCTACACCCGCTAGGAAGGCACCACATAGGGTCAGGGAAACTGGCGCCAAGTTTACCAAGAGGAGGCCCGAGGCAGCCGGACAGAAGTGTTGGTAAGAAAGGCCAGACAAAGGACACACAAAGGGGGTCCTGTGAAGTGCTCCAAAGTTATCTGGGAGTTGTCTGAGCCCCTCACCTGGTGAGCACAGTACGACGTGGGCAGCCGTTACCTGCAGACGTGGTCTGGATAATAAGAACTGTGAGTAAAGGCCCTGAACTGCATCACTGACTCCGTGTCGTTACTGCTGCTGCCCTGCACCATCTCCCCCATCCTCCGCATACACTGCCCTGAGGCTATACTCCTCCCGTGGGGAGTTATGCTACGCTCTGCTGCACCCAAAACACCAGCCTCAGTGGTCTGCCCTGTAGCGGCGGTTCACTCTGACCGCAATCCACGGGTGGCGTAGTCGGACATTTAAACATGAAAACCACATAAATAGTTCCGCCACTGGTTTGACCGCCCTGAGCCACGGAACTGGGTCGCCGCCACGAAGACTACAACCACCAGCATCCACCAAAAAGGGTCCGGCTCCGGGTGTCCCAAGGCCCAGGGGGTGCGTCAGAACATTTTCATCACCTTTCACAATCACCAATGGGACAAGGCAGTGATGTCCTCTGTCCCCTCTCTTATACATCCTAGTGACGGAGCACCTGCTCTCATCAATTCGCCATAACCCCAATATTAGGTGGATTGAGGTGGGAGGCACCGAGTACAAGTGCTCTCTATTTGCTGATGATGTCCTAGTATATATCACTCAATCACATATATCCATCCATGCTGTTATGGCTGAAATAGATCACTTTGTTACATGGTAAAATTTTAAAATCAATGCAGCGAAGTCTGAGGCCCGCGATGTCTCCCTCCCCAAATCCATATAGGATTCCATCCAGTCCAACTTTCCCTTTGCATGGCCCTCACAGGGTATCAAATACTTAGGAATTCCTATTCATAGAGACCTCTCCCATCTATGTTATCTTAATTTTGGGCCCTTTATTGAACAACTCCATACAGACCACGGTTGGCAAGTTAGAACTGTAAGATTCACTACGTGAACCACTGGTGTTTTGTGGAAAAGCACATGTACACTGCGTTCCAAATTATTATACAAAAAGTGTTTAGGAGTGATAAGGGAAGAATTTGTTTGTTTGTCAGTTAAACTCATTGATGGTGATGTGTGTCAGGGCTCTTTATATCACTGTAAGCAATTGCAGACACCTGTGCTAATTAGTTTGGCAGGTGTGTCCAATGAAAGGCAAGACTACTTAAGAAGGCTCTCTCACATTATTAAGCAGCCTACATTTTCTGCCAAAATGGGAAAGAAAAAGGATGTGTCGGCTGCTGAGAAGCAACAAATTGTGGAGTGTTTAGGTCAAGGCATGACTACAATCAACATTGTGCGATGATCAGGATGAAGTGTCTTGGCAATCAAGAAGTATGTAGCTGATTCACAGTACACACGTGTGCGTGCTGATAAGGGCAAATTGAGGACTCTTTCCTACAGGCAATTACGTCAGGTTGAAAGAGCAGCGGCAAAAAAGCCTTGTCATAGCAGCAGACAAGTTTTTGAAGCTGCTTGTGCCTCCAACGTCCCCCGAACAACAAGATGCAGGGTCCTTCAGAGGTTTGCAGCTGTGCATGCGCCATCCTGTCGACCTCCTCTATCCACTTCACACAAGCAGAAACGGCTCCAGTGGGCCAAACATTACATGAAGACTGATTTCAAAACTGTTTTGTTCACGGATGAGTGCCATGCAGCGCTCGATGGTCCAGATGGATGGAGTGGAGGATGGCTGGTTGATGGACACCCCACGCAAACACGGCTACAGCGCCAACAAGGAGGAGGTGGAGTAATGTTTTGGGCTGGAATCATGGGGAGAGAGATTGTCGGCCCCTTTAGGATCCCTGAAGGCGCTAAAGATGAACTCCATAATGTATGTGGATTTTCTCAAACAGCACTTCCTGCCATGGTTCAAGAAGAAGAACCGTGTATTTCACAGCAAGATCATTTTTCTGCATGATAATGCACCATCTCATGCTGCACATAAAACATCTGCATCTCTGGCTGATATGGGAATAAAAGGGGACAAACTTATGGTGTGACCCCCATGATCCCCTGACCTCTACCCCATTCAGAACCTTTGGAGCATCATTAAAAGGAGTGTCTATGATGGCGGGAGGCAGTTCACATCTAAACAACAGCTCTGGGAGGGTATTCTGTCCTCATGCAAAACAATTGAAGCAGAAACCATCCAAAACCTGACAAATTCAATGGACGAGAGAGTTCAGAAGCTCCTTTCGAACAAGGGGTCCTATGTGAAAATGTAACATCACCTAGAATAAAGTTTTGAGTTGAAAACTGTTTGATTTCAGTTTCTAACAACCTGCTAATGCTTATAATTTCAAAAATGACCATTTTTTTGGTCTTTATTAAAATGAAAAGGTTGATCGAAAAGTTTGGGGGATCTAAGAGTGTGGCAACCCAGTAGTCATGATTACTTCGAATTCTGACAATATGAGGGTCATGCTGCAGGTAGTGCAGCAAGAAGGCACTTATGTGTCTTGCGCATCTCGGAGCCCCAAAATTATTTTCCGGGCTAGATGCAGCTAAAAATTATTTTTAATTTTAAATCTGGTGAAGCTTTAGTATAGATGGCCTAATAGGATCAGTGCTGCACACTGCTACAAAGCCCAAATTATTTTCCAGTCAAGATACAGATAAACATGATTAGTAATTTGAAAGCTTAAAACGGTTGGTAGGGTGATTTTAACCAATCATCAAGCTTTTACTCTCCCCAGGATGACACAGGGGTAGAAAAGTCGTTTCGGATCCATGATTTGTTCATCTTTATGAACGTGAGTCTGTCTACATTATCAGTGGAGAGCCGCGTGCGCTTATCTGTCAGCACACCACCAGCAGCGCTGAACACACGTTCAGACAGAACGCTGGCTGCGGGGCATGACAAGATCTCCAAGGCGTAAGTGGCTAGCTCCGGCCATTTATCCAGATTGGAAGCCCAAAAAGAGCAAGGGTCCAGTGACACAGTCGTGGCTTCAATGTTTACTTGGAGATACTCCTGTACCATCGTCTCTAGGCGTTGACTATGTGTCAGACTTCTTGTCTCCTGTGGCCTTGCAAAGGATGGGCTAAAAAAGTGGTGAAATGATTCCGCAAAATTGATGTTACCAGCAGATACTGTGGTTCTGTTACGGTTTGAGTGCTGAACACTTGACGGTCCCACGGTTGGCAAGTTGGAACTGTGAGATTCACTACGTGCACCACTGGTATTTTGTGGAAAAGCACATGTAAGATTCTGCAACAGTCTCTGCTGATACTCCTGCATGCGTGCATCCCTTTCTATGGCAGGAATAATTTCTGCAAATTTACTTTTGTACCGGGGATCTAACAGTGTGGCAACCCAGTAGTCAGGATTATTTCTAATTCTCACAATTCGAGGGTCATGTTGCAGGTAGTGCAGCAAGAAGGCACTCATGTGTGTTGCGCATCCAGGAGCACCAAGTCCCTGTTGTGTTGGTGGCGAGGTAACAATCATGCTTCCTTCCTCTGTCCTCTCCCCCCAACCTCGCACAACAGAAATGTGATCAAGGTCTCCCTCATCTGATGAGTCTTCCATCAGTTCGTCCTCCACTTCTTCCTGGGCTCCTGCACCTTCCTCACTAGTTTGGCTGCTACCATGCGCCCTGGTAAAACCATCTCCCCCACCCTCACATGCCTGCCGCCTTGGTGCTGCCGACCGTCTGGACCTTGCAGATGTTAGCCCTTCCGCATACAACTCCTCCTCCTCTACTTCCTCCACCTCCTCTTGTGCCACCACCTGACTCCGAATTCTGTTTAACATGTGCTCCAGCATGTAAATCACCGGAATAGTCATGCTGATAATGGCATCGTCAGCACTAAACATCTTCGTCGCCATTTCAAAACTGTGCAGAAGGGTGCATAGGTCCCTGATCTGAGACCACTCCTCCAGCGTGATTTGCCCCACCTCTGAATCTCGTTGGCCCAGGCTATACGTCAGAACGTATTGCACCAGGGCTTGTCGGTGCTGCCACAGTCGCTGCAACATGTGCAGAGTTGAATTCCACCGGGTAGGCACATCGCATTTTAGCCGGTGAAGTGGCAGGCCCAACGACTTCTGTAGAGATGTAAGTCGCTGAGCTGCAGGATGCGAACGGCGGAAGTGAGCACACAGCGACCGTGCCCTCTGCAGAAGGCCATCTAGTCTGGGATAGTGGGCTAAAAATTGCTGGACAACCAGGTTCAACACGTGAGCCATACAAGGCACGTGTGTGACATTGCCCCGGCGAAGGGCCGCACCCAGGTTTGCAGCATTGTCGCACACGGCCTTCCCTGGTTTCAGGTCCAGTGGAGACAACCATTCATGAAATTGGTTCTCCAGAGCTGACCACAAGTCCTCAGCTGTGTGACTCACATTTCCCAGACATTTCAATGTAAAAACCGCCTGATGACGTTGAGCCCTACTGCCAGCATAGTAAGGAGGTGTGCAGGATCCCTTCTGCGCAGTTAGAAAGCTTGTGGCATGACCAGACAGGCTTTGGGTGCAGGTGGAAGACCGAGAGGAGGTTGAGGAGGCAGAAGCAGTGGAGGAACTTTGACATAAAGAGGATTGACGCACAACTCGTGGGGACGGCAAGACTTGGACAGCAGCCCCTTGTCCTGCTGTCACCATAGTTACCCAGTGCCCAGTCAGCGACATGTAACGCCCCTGTCCATGCCTACTCGTCCAAGTGTCTGTGGTGAAATGCACCCTGTCACACACAGAGTTTCTCAAAGAAGCGGTGATGTTGTGTGCGAAATGCTGGTGGAGCGCAGGCACACCTTTCTTTGAGAAGTAGTGCCGACTGGGCATCTGGTACTGGGGCACTGCGACGGACATAAGGTCTCGAAAATCCTCTGTGTCCACCAGGCGGAAAGGCAGCATTTCTGTAGCCAAGAGCTTGCAGATGGTGAAATTCAACCTCTTAGCTTTCTCATGGCTAGGAGGAAATGGTCTTTTACTTGTCCACATCTGAGGGACCGAGGGCTGGCTATTGTGCTTAGACGGGGTTGATAAGGGTGTCCCCGGCAAACTTCCGGTCTGTGAGGAAGATGCAGGCGGACATGTTAGGTTGCCTTGATCCAAAGGTGGTGCTATCGATGTCGGACAGCGCTCAACACCAGCTGGTGTTACCACCTCCAAAGAAAATGATGACCTGCCAATCACGCTGGCTGTTGCGGGTAAAGAGGTGGCAGGTCTGCGCCCCAAAACAGGTGTGACTGCTGTCCCCCCAGTCACAGAGGATGAAGAGGCCGCGGATGCACAAGATATGGCAGACGGTGATTGGCCCGGCCGGCTAGGCCGCATTGTAGCACACTGAGCTTCCCACTGCAACTTATGCTTCATGTCCATGTGCCGGTTCATGCATGAAGTACTCAAACTATGTATTTTTTGACCTCTACTTAGCTTTTGCTGACAAATGTTACAGATAACACGAGTTGGGTCATCTTTATCGATCTGAAAAAATGCCCAGGCTATGCAAGGCTTAGCACCCATGCGACCTGAAGAGCCACCACGACTTGTGGTGAGAGGCAGAGTTGTGTTTGAGGATGCAGTTGTTGACGTGCTTCCAGTACTACGTCTCTGTTCAGGAAGGCGCAACCTGACCTCGTCGTCACTAGCATCTTCCTCCACCTCCTCTGCTGACCTCATCTCTTGGCTGACTGTGGGTTGACAGTAAGTGGGATCTCCGACCTCATCATCATCACCCTGTGCGTTATCACACCCGTCGTCCTCAGAGCCAACCTGTTCCTGCCCTGACAAAAAACTAAAGTTGTCGCTCCAATCAGGTATTTGAGTCTCATCATCGTCTTCCTCATTGTCTCCACCAACAGGAGTTACAGTTTGGGAATGAGGGTCTACATTATGGTCAGAACCTTCTGCGTCTGGTCCTGGATCCGACTCATAAAGATTCTGGGCATCAGTGCAGATCATTTCCTCGTCTGGATTCACAGAAGCGCTGGAGTCGACCTCTGATTCCCAGTCTATAGTATGAGTAAACAGCTCTGCAGACTCAACCATCTGTTCTACCTCATACTCAGACGGGCAGCTGGAGATTTGGGAGCTGTGAGGAAGCAAGTGCGATTTGGGTGACACCTTTGAGGACTGGAGTATTTGTGATGTTGAAGTTGATGTGGAGGAGAGCCCACTTAAAGGAGCACTTGATATCCGTTGAAGCACCTGCTGTTTTTGTGCCTCATCTGGAATTTGTAGCGATTGGCGTGGCCGTAAGAAAGGGATCTTATCACATTGTCCGCTAAAAGAAGTAGACATTTTAGTTTGGCTGGAAGATGGTCTTTCTTCTGCAGATGTTACTGTTGCTTTAACACCTACCCCACGGACACAACCTTTTTTCCCCTTCCCAACACGCCTATTCCCCTTTCCACCAGCAGCAGGCCTTTTTCCACTCATTTTGGTGGTTAACTAATTCACAACTCTGGAGTTGTTTGCACAAAAAAACAATGGATGGTAACCGAGCAGAGCTGAGTGGCCAAACTGTGGTATTAGGCCAAAACTATTGGCTGGGTTAGATGCAGAAAAAAATTATTTTGAATTTGCAACCTGATGGAGGTCAGTATAGATGGACTAATACAAATAGTCCCACACACTGCTAGAAGCCCAAATATTTTTTCAGAGGTACTGTAGATGCAGATAAAAATTATTTTTAATTTGCAACCTGATGGAGGTCAGTATAGATGGACTAATAGAACAAGTCCCACACACTGCTAGAAGCCCAACTATTTTTTCAGAGCTAGATGCAGAAAAAAATTATATTCAATTTGCAACCTGCTGGAGGTCAGTATAGAAGGACTAATAGAACAAGTCCCACACACTGCTAGAAGCCCAAATATTTTTTCAGAGCTAAATGAAGAAAAAAATTATTTTTAATTTGCAACCTGATGGAGGTCAGTATAGATGGACTAATAGACCAAGTCCCACACACTGCTTGAAGCCCAAATATTTTTTCAGAGCTAGATGCAGAAAAAAATTATTTTTAATTTGCAACCTGATGGAGGTCAGTATAGATGGACTAATAGACCAAGTCCCACACACCGCTAGAAGCCCAAATATTTTTTCAGAGCTAGATGCAGAAAAAAATTATTTTTAATTTGCAACCTGATGGAGGTCAGTATAGATGGACTAATAGACCAAGTCCCACACACCGCTAGAAGCCCAAATATTTTTTCAGAGCTAGATGCAGAAAAAAATTATTTTTAATTTGCAACCTGATGGAGGTCAGTATAGATGGACTAATAGACCAAGTCCCACACACTGCTAGAAGCCCAAATATTTTTTCAGAGCTAGATGCAGAAAAAAATTATTTTTAATTTGCAACCTGATGGAGGTCAGTATAGATGGACTAATAGACCAAGTCCCACACACCGCTAGAAGCCCAACTATTTTTTCAGAGCTAGATGCAGAAAAAAATTATATTCAATTTGCAACCTGCTGGAGGTCAGTATAGAAGGACTAATAGAACAAGTCCCACACACTGCTAGAAGCCCAAATATTTTTTCAGAGCTAAATGAAGAAAAATATTATTTTTAATTTGCAACCTGATGGAGGTCAGTATAGATGGACTAATAGACCAAGTCCCACACACTGCTAGAAGCCCAAATATTTTTTCAGGGCTAGATGCAGAAAAAAATTATTTTTAATTTGCAACCTGATGGAGGTCAGTATAGATGGACTAATAGACCAAGTCCCACACACTGCTAGAAGCCCAAATATTTTTTCAGAGCTAGATGCAGAAAAAAATTATTTTTAATTTGCAACCTGATGGAGGTCAGTATAGATGGACTAATAGACCAAGTCCCACACACTGCTAGAAGCCCAAATATTTTTTCAGAGCTAGATGCAGAAAAAAATTATTTTTAATTTGCAACCTGATGGAGGTCAGTATAGATGGACTAATAGACCAAGTCCCACACACCGCTAGAAGCCCAACTATTTTTTCAGAGCTAGATGCAGAAAAAAATTATATTCAATTTGCAACCTGCTGGAGGTCAGTATAGAAGGACTAATAGAACAAGTCCCACACACTGCTAGAAGCCCAAACATTTTTTCAGAGCTAAATGAAGAAAAAAATTATTTTTAATTTGCAACCTGATGGAGGTCAGTATAGATGGACTAATAGACCAAGTCCCACACACTGCTAGAAGCCCAAATATTTTTTCAGAGCTAGATGCAGAAAAAAATTATATTCAGTTTGCAACCTGATGGAGGTCAGTATAGATGGACTAATAGAATGATGCTATGCCCAAAAGATTTTACTTCACTAGGTGCAGTAAAAAAATTGGTATTCTATACACAGGTGTTATATCTTGCAACACAGATAGGCTACTCCACTGACTAACACACTCTGCAATAGGCCAAAAAGGATTAGCTTTGCTAGATTCAGCCAAATGCTGTGAAAAAAACTTGCACAGCACTGACACAGACCTGCCTGGCAAAAACTGATAGGAACTGATGTAACCTAGTCCTGAAAAGGACTCCAATTACAATTAGTCTTTACTCCCACAACCTATCTATTTAAGAGCACAGACCTCCCTGATAAAAGTCGTAGGAAATGCTGTAACCTAGTCCTTAAAAGGACTGCAATCACAACTATTCCCTACTCCCAAGCTATCTGTATATTTGTGCGAAAATTGGCTTGAAATTAACAAGGTATAGCGCACACAGCAACAGCGGTGCCGTCTAACACGCAGCTGCAGCAGTGAGAAAATGGTGGCGACGGGGAAAATGGCTTGGTCTTATAGGGCAAGGACATGTGACATACACTGCCAATGACACATGCCCTTGCTTGTGTGAAAAAAAGCACTTCGCTCCGTGTGTGCGCTGCTGATAGGCTGACAGATTGCACCTCCCCACTGCAAATGCGGGAAAGAGAAAAAAAAATGGAGATCTTCATTGTTCCTGCAGAGATCCATCCCCTGCCCCTCCCCCCACCCCGCTGTACACTCAAACTGCGTATTAACATTAATTTTCATCATTACTGAGAAAAAATCCAGTTATGATTTTGGTGCACGAACAGTTATCGAACATAACCTCGAACAGCCGAATTTTTCTCAAATTGTTCGTGTTCGCCGAACGGCTCGAACACCGCCCAAAACAGCTCGAATTTGAGATTGGCGAACAGTTCGAGTAGAACAACGCTCATCTCTATTACTAACCTTGGCTTCATGTCAGCTGCTAATACAAGGCTGACATGGACCCCAACCCTATTACCCCACTTGCCACCACACCAGAGCAAGTGGGAAAAGCAGTGGTTAATAGAGATGAGCGTTGTTCGACTCGAACTGTTCGCCAATCTCAAAATCGAGCTGTTTTGAGCGGTGTTCGAGCCGTTCGGCGAACACGAACGATTTGAAAAAAATCCGGCTGTTCGAGGTTGTGTTCGATAACTGTTCGTGCACCAAAATCATAACTGGATTTTTTCACTGTAATGCTGATAATCAATGTTAATACGCAGTTTGAGTGTACAGCGGGGCGGGGGGAGGGGCAGAGGATGGATCTCTGCAGAAATAATGAAGATCTCCATTTTTTTTTCTCTTTCCCGCATTTACAGTGGGGAGGTGCAATCTGTCAGCCTATCAGCAGCGCACACACGGAGCGAACTGCTTTTCTTCACACAAGCAAGGGCATGTGTCATTGGCTGTGTATGTCACATGTCCTTGCCCTATAAGACCCAGCCATTTTCCCCGTCGCCACCATTTTCTCACTGCTGCAGCTGCGTATTAGACGGCACCGCTGTTGCTGTGTGCGCTATACTTTAAGTGTTAATTTCAAGCCAATTTTCTCTGAAATATACAGATAGCTTGGGAGTAGGGAATAGTTGTGATTGCAGTCCTTTTGAGGACTAGGTTACAGCATTTCCTATGACTTTTAGCAGGCAGGTCTGTGCTCTTAAATAGATAGGTTGGGAGTAGGGACTAATTGTAATTGCAGTCCTATTGAGGACTATTTTACAGCATTCCCTAGGACTTTTTGCCAGGCAGGTCTGTGCCACTGCTGTGCAAGTGTTTTTCACAGCATTTGGCTAAATGTAGCTAAGCAAATCCTTTTTGGCCTCTTGCAGTGTGTGTTAGTCAGTGGAGTAGCGTATCTGTGTTGCAAGCTACACCACATGTGTATAGAATACAATTTTATTTACTGCACCTAGCCAAATAAAACCTTTTGGGCATAGCATCATTCTATTAGGCCATCTATACTAAGCTCCACCAGCTTGCAAATTAGTAATAATTTTTATCTGCATCTAGCTCGGAAAATAATTTTGGGCTTGTAGCAGTGTGTGGGACTTATTCTTAGTCCATCTATACTAAGCTCCTCCAGCTTGCAAATTACAAATAATTTTTATCTGCATCTAGCTCGGAAAATAATTTTGGGCTTGTAGCAGTGTGTGGGACTCATTGTATTAGGCCATCTATACCAAGCTCCACCAGCTTTGAAATTAATAATAATTTTTAGCTGCATCTTGCCTGGAAAATAATTTTGGGCATAGTAGCAGTGTGTGGTACTCATTGTATTAGGCCATCTATAATAAGCTCCACCAGCTTTCAAATTACTAATAATTTTTGGCTGCATCTTGCCTGGAAAATAATTTTGGGCATAGTAGCAGTGTGTGGTACTCATTGTATTAGGCCATCTATACCAAGCTCCACCAGCTTTGAAATTAATAATAATTTTTAGCTGCATCTTGCCTGGAAAATAATTTTGGGCATAGTAGCAGTGTGTGGTACTCATTGTATTAGGCCATCTATACTAAGCTCCACCAGCTATCAAATTACTGATAATTTTTAGCTGCATCTTGCCTGGAAAATAATTTTGGGCATAGTAGCAGTGTGTGGTGCTCATTCTATTAGGCCATCTATACCAAGCTCCACCAACTTTGAAATTAATAATCATTTTTAGATGCATCTTGCATGTAAAATAATTTTGGGCATATTAGCAGTGTGTGGTACTCATTCTATTAGGCTATCTATACTAAGCTCCACCAGCTTGCAAATTACAAATAATTTTTATATGCATCTAGCTCGGAAAATAATTTTGGGCTTGTAGGAGTGTGTGGGACTTATTCTTAGTCCATCTATACTAAGCTCCTCCAGCTTGCAAATTACAAATAATTTTTATCTGCATCTAGCTCGGAAAATAATTTTGGGCTTGTAGCAGTGTGTGGGACTTATTCTTAGTCCATCAATACTAAGCTCCTCCAGCTTGCAAATTACAAATAATTTTTATCTGTATCTAGTTCGGAAAATAATTTTGGGCTTGTAGCAGTGTGTGGGACTTATTCTTAGTCCATCTATACTAAGCTCCTCCAGCTTGCAAATTACAAATAATTTTTATCTGCATCTAGCTCGGAAAATAATTTTGGGCATAGTAGCAATGTGTGGTACTCATTGTATTAGGCCATCTATACTAAGCTTCACCAGCTTTGAAATGAATAATAATTTTTAGCTGCATCTTGCCTGGAAAATAATTTTGGGCATAGTAACAGTGTGTGGTACTCATTGTATTAGGCCATCTATACTAAGCTCCACCAGCTTTTAAATTACTAATAGTTTTTAGCTGCATCTTGCCTGGAAAATAATTTTGGGCATATTAGCAGTGTGTGGTACTCATTATATTAGGCCATCTATACTAAGCTCCACCAGCTTGCAAATTACTAATAATTTTTAGCTGCATCTTGCCTGGAAAATAATTTTGGGCATAGTAGCAGTGTGTGGTACTCATTCTAACCAACCGTTTTAAGCAACTCTGGGGCAATTGATGCCACTTAAGTGGTGTCTGTGCCACAAATTTTTGGAAAAAATGGAGACTCTTTTTGGAGTCCCCTTGCTTTGTTTTATGTGACGTTGCCATCGTCAATTAGAGGTGGGTTGGGTCTCCCCCCCCCTTTTAACCGTAAGAAAATACATACACTATGGCTTGGGGTAACACAGATGGTTGAGTCTGAAGAGCTGTTTACTCAGAGGTCTGCTCCGAAGCTTCAGTGTCTGCTAGTCAACGTAGTAACCCAGCTGCGAAGCGAGCTGCACCGCCTGTGTATCTAACAATTATTTTTAAATGCATCTAGCCTAGGCAGACTGTGGGGACCCCTAACCAAACCCAGACGCTCAGCCCCCTAACACCCCCCTTTCATTGACAATACAATCATGTAACTCTTACAACTGGATGGGTGAGGATCGGTCACAGCTTTATTAACTGTTTATACTCATTCCATTAGTAATGCATTTTATTTCTAAAATAATTCAGCTTGTTGCAGCATGGCCTGTGTTTCCAGTCTCCACAACGGCAAGTTGGCCAACAAGTGTAACTCTCCAACATGTCCTTTCTATTTCCAGGCCACGGAGGATCCTGCTTACTCGTATGCAGGACTCTGACCCCCCTCCATCACTCTTAACGCTTGTTCCACTCCGTCCTGGAGTCCTGACAGGAATATGTCCAGTCAAATTTCCATTAAGTGAACACAGTCGGGCTGTATGAGGCCTGCTTTATCTCCTTCCAGTTGTCGGTGTCGTATCACTACACAGCCTCTGTCTCTTATAAATTTTGCCATCCGAATAGTTATTACCTGCCTTGTCCGTTCGATGGCTGTGATGTCTCATGCACCTTGCCATACCATTCTCGGCACAATCTCTGACCATACTATAGTTAGTTTTGTGAAAAATTCTCTGAAGCGCTCAGTGTCTAGTTTCATTATTGCCATTAGTTATGCGCTCTTGTGATAAGCTATGTCGTTTCCCCCGGCCTGTATAACTAAGATGACCGGACCTCTTGCCTCTCTCCCTACCTTGATTACCTCCATTAGTACCTGTGGCCATTGCAGGCCTCTAATACCTCTCCAGTTCAAATATGTGTTATGAAACTCCAATTTCCTCCCGCCTGGGCGGACTTTCACCCTTCTTTCTGCACAATATATATACGAGTTCTTAATCATTGCATAGCAAAAAAACAGCAGGGAAGTGGTATTTATATGTCCTGTCCTGCTATGCACCTGTTCAAGGCTGAGTTAATCAGAAATTTAAACACACATACCATGTTAAAATCGTATAGCATAGAAACAATGCATATAAATGTAAATAATCAAAAAGAAAAAGAAAAGAGGAAAAAAGGAACATATATAATAATAATAATAATCTATAAATGATCACTCATAATGATACATCAAATCATGTCTGATGTTTAAACCCGCTGGTACACGTGTATTTAAAGTATAAATCCACCAACTTTCTCTATTAAGGAGATTTCTCCTATAATCATCCACCAAATCTCCACCAATCGCCACGGCCCACGGAGGGCCACCACAGTCAGTGAATCCTTCCTTATTTAGTATAGAGTCTACCAATACTTTGGGCGTATTAGCCCAGCTGCAAAGCAAGCTGTGCCGCCTGTGTATCTAATGAGAATTTTTAACTGCATCTAGCCTAGGCAGACTGTGGGGACCCCCAACCAAACCCAGACGCTCTGCATCTAACCCAGCCAATCATTTGATAGTATTGCTAGTATCAGAGTCGCATTGGCTCTAAACCTTGCATAGCCTGTGCATTTTTTCAGATCGCTAAGGATGACCCAACTCGTGTTATCTGTAACATTTGTCATCAAAAGCTAAGTAGAGGCCAAAAAATCCATAGTTTGTGCACTTCATGCATGAACCGTCACATGGATATGAAGCATAAGTTGCAGTGCGAACCTCACTGCGCTACAATGCGGCCTAGCGGGCCGGGACAACCACCATCTGCCCCACCTGTGTCATCCTGGGGAGACTAAAAGCTACTGCGTAGTCTTTTCCAAAAATTTGAGGGAATTACCACGGGAATGGTTTGGAAGAGGTATAAGAGTTTAGGTAGGACGTTCATTTTTAGTATACTTATTCTGCCGAACCAGGAAAAATCCTTCACTGTCCAAGAAGTAAGATCTTTATGGAGTTGGTCAATAAAGGGCCCAAAATTAAGATAAAATAGACGGGAGAGGTCTCTATGAATACGAATTTCTAAGTATTTGATACCCTGTGAGGGCCTGGCAAAGGGAAAGTTGGACTGGATGGAATCCTGTATGGATTTGGGGAGGGAGACATCGAGGGCCTCAGACTTCGCTGCATTGATTTTAAAATTTGACCATGTAACAAAGTGATCTATTTCAGTCATAACAGCAGGGATGGATATATGTGATTGAGTGATATATACTAGGACATCATCAGCAAATGCAGAGCACTTGTACTCGGTGCCTCCCTCCTCAATCCACCTAATATTGGGGTTATCACGAATTGATGAGAGCAGGTGCTCCGTCACTAGGATGTATAAGAGAGGGGACAGAGGACATCCCTGCCTTGTCCATTGGTGATTATGAAAGGTGATGAAAATGTTCCATTTATCTTCAGCCTAGCTGACGGATTGCGATACAGGGCCATGATTTTGGCTATAAAAGGGTCCGCTAGACCCCTATCCCAAGCTTTTTAAGAGAATAATATATGGCATGCCAGGAGACTCTATGGAATGTTTTCTCAGCATCCAACGAGAGTATCTAATTACAAATTTTTAACTGCATCTAGCCCAGGCAATACTTTGGGCCTAGTAGCAGTGTCTGCTAGTCAGCGGAGTAGCCACCGCCTGTAGATCTAATTACAAATTTTTAACTGCATCTAGCCGAGGAAATACTTTGGACCTAGTAGCAGTGTCTGCTAGTCAGCGGATTATCACACCTGTTAAGCAAGCTACACCACCTGTAGTTTGGACACTTAATTTTTTCAAATCTAATGCTTCGGGCCCCCGGGACACTCAGTGAAGAGCATCGGGGAGGCACCCCAAAGCACAGGGGCTGGGACTGGCGGTAGGACGCCTTGCGGTGGACCGCCAAGCTCGATCCTTATAAAAGCTTTTTAACTGCAGCAGCTTTAGTGGACGCTACTGGAGCTGGAACTCCCGCAGCTGCTGGCATCAGACATGCCCTGTAAAAGGATTTAAAGTGTACTCATTCAAATTACAGAGACAATTTAAATTAAAAAGCTTAGACCTGCCTCCACCGCAGGGGGGCTCGCTCGACCCACCAGCGAACAGGCACCAGTATTGGGAGAGGGGGGCTGGCCGTCAGGGTCCACCGCAGCTCTGGCACAAACCCGGCGACACGGAGGTCGCACGGGCAGGAACGGACTGGCCGTGTCAGCTTCGCGCTTTTTTGGTTTTAGAAGGGCATGATATGCCTATATCTGTGTCTCCCCCTCCTTTTACTCCTCCACCTCTTTTCTTTTCACATGACTATATGTACTTGTCACTTTTCCATGTGTTAGTTGTGTCTTCTGAGCAGTTTGTCAGCTTTTGGACACCTTTGAAGGTGTTTTCTATGTGTTTCTATGTGTTTTTGTTTGCCTGCCATTGGTTTTAACGGTGTTCGACGGTGTTCGACGAACAGTTTGACGAACGGTTCGACGAACATACGGGTGTTCGACGAACCGAACCGAACTCGAACACTACGGGGATGGCTCAACTCTAGTGGTTAAGCACCATACTTGTCGCATGTTATGGATGCACCATTTCTGGGGCTGCTGAGGGCTGATATTATTAGCCTCAGAGGGGGCAGGTATCCATGGCCCCTTTCCTGGCTATTAATATCAGCTCACAGCTGTCTGTTTAGCCTTTGCTGGTTAGATTTTTTAGGGGGACCCTACGTCAATTTTTTTCTGGAGTCCTCTGCAATCTAGCAAGTAAAGGCTAAGCAAACAGCTGTGGGCTATTATTAATAGCTAGGGAACATTTTTGGCTAATGTTTCCTTCTCTGGCTAGTAATATCAGCCCCCAGTGGTCTGCTTTCTCTCTACTGGTTATGAAAATGACATGGAAGCCCACGCCATTTTTTTAATTTAATTCTTCTTTTTTTTTTATAAGAAATCCCATGCCCACTGTGCTTGTTTTTTGATGCTGCATAAACTTACCCACAGCATGTCAATTTCTGCAGCGGAGACGCTAGTCTCGGCTGCAGATTTTGACTGATTTAAATGTCATTACATGCGGTGGATCCGCATGTACTGACAAAACAAGTGCGGCATTAGAACACAGCATTTTGGACGCAGTGAAAATACTCTGCATCCAAAGCACTGCTGGTTCCTGATCATGGGGATATACCCAATGGTTAACCAAACTGTGAGCTGTTATTAATACCCAGGGAACATATTGGCCTCATGACCCCTTCTATGCTAAAAATAGCAGCCCTCAGCTGCCCCAAAAATGGCACTTCATATTTGAATGGGATTAGGAGTAATGGAATTAGGGGTAATGGGATTAGGTAGCCCTACATTCAGTAATGAAAAGGTGGCAGCCAGACACCCTTATTACTAAACCTGTAAATAAAGAGTTAAATAAACACACACACTGAGAATAAAACACTTTATTTGAAATAAAACAGTCACTTTCTTTAATTATTTAAATTAACCCAATATACTCACTCCAGGTCCGATGGTAATCCAAGGGTTAAAGCAATGTTCCACGTTTCTTTTTTCAAATATCTTTATTTAGCTCCAAAAAACATTCATTGCTGTACAAAAACGCTTAAAAATTAATGCAAAAAACACATGCAAATATGCACCAGAAACACACCAAAATCGTGGCAAAAACGCACGTTTTTTTCACACTGTTTTTGCTGCCAAGTGATGCAGATACCTTGCAGAAATTTCTGCAATCAAATACTCAACGTGTGCACATAGCCTTAAAGGGAATCTGTCATCTGCCGGATCTGATTCATGCTGCCTGCACTTTAGTCAGCGTAAATTAGACAACAGGTTCCTTTTAAGCATGATCGGCTTGGGGGCCTCTGCCAAACAGAGCTGATGGCATGGCAACTGATGGCACCCCACCAGGGGGTAATACAGCAGTCCTTTCCTGCAGGGCAAAGTATAGCTGTGTTTACACTGTTCAGCAGAGCCTCATGACACCTGAACAATAAAACTTCAGCTTTCTTTTATAAACTGCATGGAAGAATTCATTGAACACTCCTCAAATGGTTAAAAAATGAGTACTCTCCTAAAGTTAACACAAACATTTACCCACCTTACATATGAAAAGGATAAAAAGGTCATTTTTACAGAGATATTTTGTGACGTTGATTGTGTGAACTATGTAGGAGGCTATTTAATCTTCTGTAAAGCTGAAAAATGCAAGATATTTTTAATATATGTGATGCCTTATGAAAAGGTTGACAGTGTTTTGATAAGTAAAATTGTAAGCATACATTCTTGTTTTTCAAATGCCCCATGACGATGCCTAAGGGCTAAGGGATCTTGGGTCATTTTCTCAAAAAGGTCCCAGCTCCCAAAGGCAAGGGTGTTAGTAGGCATAATTTACAACTGTTAAATAAATTAACTATGCAACTATGTATGAGATATCTCAAAATTGAGGGCAATAATGTCTTTATTGTGAGATTCATTTACTAAAATTACTTTTCAACTGGGACTTGTCTTAAAACTAGACATTCTAGTCGAGCGGGGAGCATTGGAGCGCTGTATATCTACTTTCTCTAATGCATAATCTGATAAAAATATATAGCACTGTAATGGCCTTCTCCTTGGACATGTCTTATTTTGTGGAGACTGTGGAGCAGATTACCAGCCAATTCGCTGTCCTCTGTGGTAATATATTTGGAAGCTATCTTTTGAAGGGCCACTCTTATCAATACCCTGAAAATGATTTTTACAAAAATTTAAACCTGATGCCACTTGACAACCACGGTTCTGAACTACTTAGGACTTGCATATCTTTTATTGTCTGGTCTGGGTTCTCATTGACCGTGTTATGGGGAAGATGCCTCCTGGTTGCTTTAGCTGCCTAATTACTATCCAAATGGCACTATTATGCTGTTACATGCTATACTGTGTACAGCAGAGGTACCCAACCTGTGGCTTAGGATCCACATGTTTGTTCACAGGGCAATTTTGTGTGGCTCGTGGCAGCCTGCACCACACAAGCACCAGGTTTAGCAAACACCTATGAAGAGAAGGTCTTCAGATGATGACTTTTGTGGCTAGTCCTGCACTGAAGCACAGATCTGGAAGTTTGTATACTGGCAGAGGGAGCAGAATAAATATAGTAAAGTGGAGATAGGATACAAGTTATTGGTGTGCCTGACCTGGGTGCAATAGTGTGGCAAATATGCTAAAGGCTATGTGCCCATGATGCAGAAATGCTCCGGATTTTCCCTGAGCGTTTCTGCATCTCCCTGGCAGAAAAAAACGCATGTGGATTGTACATGCGGATTGTACATGCGTTTTTCCTGCCAGGTACATGCGGATGTGAAGCGTTCTTCACATGCATTTCCGCATGCGGGTTGACAAGCGCTTTCCAAGCGATTTTAGCATCACTTGGAAAGTGCTTGTCAACTTGGTCACACTATATAAATCCATGCAACCGGCATTTATATACTGTGACTAGTGTTGAGCGATACCTTCCGATATCAGGAAATATCGTATCGGATTGGATCGGGCCGATACCCAAAAAGTATCGGATATCGCCGATTCCGATACCGGAAACCAATGCAAGTCAATGGGACAGAAATATCGGAATGAAAATAAACCCTTTCTTTCCTTGTAGGTTAATTCTACATGAAGTAAAACAACTAAGAATAATGTAGAATGACATGAAAAGCCGGCAATTCATCAGCGGCATACACCAGTACACGACAATTTACAACAGAAAGAATAGAGCTTCACACATAGATTAGATAGATAGAAACATGTCAGTCACATATATATGAAGTACAGTGACAGTGTTGCTTACTGTACTTGTCATTTAGTGTAAAGGATTTATTAAAAAAAATATTAGTGTTTTCGTGCACCGTCTCTTTAAAAAAGCCGGCCGGCAATTCAGCAGCGGTACCCGACAATTTAGAACAGAAAGAATAGAGCTTCACACATAGATTAGATAGATAGAAACATGTCAGTCAAATATATATGAAGTACAGTGACAGTGTTGATTACTGTACTTGTCATTTAGTGTAAAGGATTTATTTAAAAAAATAATAGTGTTTTCATGCACCGTCTCTTTAAGAAAGCCGGCCGGCAATTCAGCATCTGTACCCGACAATTTAGAACAGAAAGAATAGAGAATCACACATAGATTAGATAGATAGAAACATGTCAGTCACATATATATGAAGTACAGTGACAGTGTTGATTACTGTACTTGTCATTTAGTGTTAAAATAAAGGATTTATTTAAAAAAAAATTGGCGTGGGGTTCCCCTTAATTTTAGGCTCTAGCGGAGGTTAAGCAGACAGCTGGGGCAAATGTTTGAAGCCTGGGAAGGGGGTAATACCCACGGAGCTTCCCAGGCTACTAATATCAGCCCCCAGCTGAATACCTAGCCTTTACTAGCTATTAAAATGGGGGAACCCCCCCAAAAAAATAACGTGGGGTCCCCCCTAATTTAATAGCTAGCACAGGCTAGGCAGACAGCTGGGGGCTAATATTAATAGCCCAGGAAGGGTGCCATGAATATTGGCCCCCTCCCAGGCTAGAAACACCAGCCGTCAGCCGCCCAGAAATGGCGCATCCATAGGATGCGCCAATTCTGGCACTTAGCCTCGCTCTTCCACGCTGCCCTGGTGCGGTGGCAGGGGGTAATAGGGTTGGGGTTGATGTCAGCTTATAATGCCAGCTGACATCAAGCCCAGGTTAGTAATGGAGAGGCATCTATAAGACACCCCCATTACTAACCCCATAGTCAAAGTTAAAAGAAAACACAAACACCCAGAGTAAAGTCCTTTAATTGAAATAAAGACACAATTCTTTATTGTTCTAAATTAAACCATACTTACCATCACGCCCATTCCAGCTGAAGCCAACGATCTCCTGCAATAAAAGAAAAATAATAAAGCAACCTCATCCTTACCTTTCGATGGTTCCCAGGACAGCTCCAGCTCTGCTACATCGAGATGACAGGCTGGACCGCAGCAGAAAGCTGCCATCCAGCCTGTCATCCAGCAGACACTGAGAAGCGCAGGCATGCTTGCGCTCCTCAGTGTCTCTCTGTGACGTCATCCAGATGAGCCGAGTTCATGTCCAATGAACTCAGCTCACCTCATGCACGTCACTGACAGCGTGGGAAAATTCTCCTGCACTCAGCGCTTCAGCGTGAGAATTCTCCCACGCTGTCAGTGACATACATGAGGTGAGGTCATGTCCAATGAACTCAGCTCACCTCATGCACGTCACTGACAGTGTGGGAAAATTCTCACGCTGAAGTGCTGAGTGCAGGAGAATTTTCCCACGCTGTCAGTGACGTACATGAGGTGAGCTGAGTTCATTGGACATGACCTCGGCTCATCTGGATGCCGTCACAGCCAGACACTGAGGAGTGGAAGTATGCCTGCGCTTCTCAGTGTCTGCGGGATGACATAATGGATGGCAGCGTTCTGCTGCGGTCCAGCCTGTCATCTCGATGTAGCAGAGCTGAAGCTGTCGTGGGAGCCATGGAAAGGTAAGGATGATGTTGCTTTATTATTTTACTTTTATTGCAGCAGATCGTTGGCTTCAGCTGGAATGGGCGTGACGGTAAGTATGGTTTAATTTAGAACAATAAAGAATTGTGTGTTTATTTCAATTAAAGGACTTTTTTCTGGGTGTTGTGTTTTTTTAAATACTTTACTAGAAATTCATGGTGGTCATGTCTAATATTGGCGTGACCCCATGAATTTTGGGCTTAGGGCCAGCTGATAATGCCAAGCTGGCCTTAACCCCTTTATTACCCAGTGAGCCACCGCACCAGGGCCCTGGATGAGTTGGGTACAGCGCCAGAAGATGGCGCTTCAATGAACGCGCCATTTTCTGGGGCGGCTGCGGACTGCAATTTGCAGCGGGGGTGGCCCAGAAAGCTTGGGTCTCCCTGCGCTGCGGATTCCAGCCCCCAGCTGCCTAGTTGTATCTGGCTGGGCACAAAAATAGGGCGAAGCCCCACGCATTTTTTTTTTTAATTATTTCATGAAATTCATGGAATAATTAAGAACAAAAGGGCTTCCCTATATTGTTGTGTCCAACCAGGTACAAATAGGCAGCTGGTGGTTGGGGGCAGCCTGTTCCTGCCTGCTGTACCTGGCTGGACACAAATATAGTGCGAAGCCCCACGTCAATTTTTTTTTAATTATTTCATGAAATAATTTTTTTAAAAAAGGGCTTCCCTATATTGTTGTGTCCGGCCAGGTACAAATAGGCAGCTGGTGGTTGGGGGCAGCCTGTTCCTGCCTGCTGTACCTGGCTGGACACAAATATAGGGCGAAGCCCCACGTCAATTTTTTTTAAAATAAATCCTTTATTTTAACACTAAATGACATTTGAGGAGTTAATAAAGATGCAGTCCCTAAATTATTATTTATTTTTTAATTAATTTTTCCCAAAACTTTTGACGTGGGCTTCGCCATATTTTTGTATGCCAGCCAGGTACAGCATCCAGCTTCTATGAATGCGCCATTTTCCGGGGTGGCTGCGGACTGCAATTTTCAGCGGGGGGGGGGGGGGGGCAGAAAGCTTGGGCCTCCCTGCGCTGCAGATTCCATCCCCCAGCTGCCTAGTTGTACCTGGCTGGACACAAAAATAGGGAGAAGCTTCACGTATTTTTTTTTTTAAATTATTTCATGAAATAATTAAAAAAAATTGATGTGGGGCTTCGCCCTATATTTGTGTCCAGTCAGGTACAGCAGGCAGGAACGGGCTGCCCCCAACCACCAGCTGCCTATTTGTACCTAGCCGGACACAACAATATAGGGAAGCCCTTTTTTTCTTAATTATTCCATGAATTTCATGAATTTAAAAAAAAAAAACGTGGAGCTTCGCCCTATTTTTGTGTCCAGCCAGGTACAACTAGGCAGCTGGGGGCTGGAATCTGCAGCGCAGGGAGGCCCAAGCTTTCTGGGCCGCACCCGCTGCAAATTGCAGTCCGCAGCCGCCCCGGAAAATGGCGCGTTCAAAGAAGCGCCATCTTCTGGCGCTGTACCCAACTCATCCAGGGCCCTGGTGCGGTGGCTCACTGGGTAATAAAGGGGTTAAGGCCAGCTTGGCATTATCAGCTGGCCCTAAGCCCGAAATTCATGGGGTCACGCCAATATTAGACATGACCACCATGAATTTCTAGTAAAGTATTTAAAAAAAACACAAACACCCAGAAAAAAGTCCTTTAATTGAAATAAACACACAATTCTTTATTGTTCTAAATTAAACCATACTTACCATCACGCCCATTCCAGCTGAAGCCAACGATCTCCTGCAATAAAAGAAAAATAATAAAGCAACCTCATCCTTACCTTTCCATGGCTCCCACGACGGCTCCAGCTCTGCTACATCGAGATGACAGGCTGGACCGCAGCAGAACGCTGCCATCCAGCCTGTCATCCCGCAGACACTGAGAAGCGCAGGCATACTCCCACTCCTCAGTGTCTGGCTGTGACGGCATCCAGATGAGCCGACAATGAACTCGGCTCACCTCATGTACGTCACTGACAGCGTGGGAGAATTCTCCTGCACTCAGCGCTTCAGCGTGAGAATTTTCCCACGCTGTCAGTGACGTGCATGAGGTGAGGTCATGTCCAATGAACTCGGCGCACCTCATGCACGTCACTGACAGCGTGGGAGAATTCTCACGCTGAAGCGCTGAGTGCAGGAGAATTTTCCCACGCTGTCAGTGACGTGCATGAGGTGAGCTGAGTTCATTGGACATGACCTCGGCTCATCTGGATGCCGTCACAGCGAGACACTGAGGAGCGCAAGCATGCCTGCGCTTCTCAGTGTCTGCGGGATGACAGGCTGGATGGCAGCGTTCTGCTGCGGTCCATTCTGTCATCTCGATGTAGCAGAGCTGAAGCTGTCCTGGGAACCATGGAAAGGTAAGGATGAGGTTGCTTTATTATTTTACTTTTATTGCAGGAGATCGTTGGCTTCAGCTGGAATGGGCGTGACTGTAAGTATGGTTTAATTTAGAACAATAAAGAATTGTGTCTTTATTTCAATTAAAGGACTTTTTTCTGGGTGTTTGTGTTTTTTTTAAATACTTTACTAGAAATTCATGGCGGTCATGTCTAATATTGGCGTGACCCCATGAATTTCGGGCTTAGGGCCAGCTGATAATGCCAAGCTGGCCTTAACCCCTTTATTACCCAGTGAGCCACCGCACCAGGGCCCTGGATGAGTTGGGTACAGCGCCAGAAGATGGCGCTTCTATGAACGCGCCATTTTCCGGGGCGGCTGCGGACTGCAATTTGCAGCGGGTGGGGCCCAGAAAGCTTGGGTCTCCCTGCGCTGCAGATTCCAGCCCCCAGCTGCCTAGTTGTACCTGGCTGGACACAAAAATAGGGCGAAGCGCCACACATTTTTTTTTTTAATTATTTCATGAAATTCATGGAATAATTAAGAAAAAAAGGGCTTCCCTATATTGTTGTGTCCGGCTAGGTACAAATAGGCAGCTGGTGGTTGGGGGCAGCCCGTTCCTGCCTGCTGTACCTGGCTGGACACAAATATAGTGCGAAGCCCCACGTCAATTTTTTTTTAATTATTTCATGAAATAATTTAAAAAAAAAGGGCTTCCCTATATTGTTGTGTCCGGCCAGGTACAAATAGGCAGCTGGTGGTTGGGGGCAGCCCGTTCCTGCCTGCTGTACCTGACTGGACACAAATATAGGGCGAAGCCCCACATAATTTTTTTTTAATTATTTCATGAATTTCCTGAAATAATTAAAAAAAAATTGACGTGGGGCTTCACACTATATTTGTGTCCAGCCAGGTACAGCAGGCAGGAACGGGCTGCCCCCAACCACCAGCTGCCTATTTGTACCTGGCCAGACACAACAATATAGGGAAGCCCTTTTTTTCTTAATTATTCCATGAATTTCATGAAATAATTAAAAAAAAAAAAACGTGGAGCTTCTCCCTATTTTTGTGTCCAGCCAGGTACAACTAGGCAGCTGGAAATTGCAGTCCGCGGCCGCCCCGGAAAATGGCGCGTTCATAGAAGCTGGATGCTGTACCTGGCTGGCATACAAAAATATGGCGAAGCCCACGTCAAAAGTTTTGGGAAAAATTTATTAAAAAATAAATAATAATTTAGGGACTGCATCTTTATTAAGTCCTCAAATGTCATTTAGTGTTAAAATAAAGGATTTATTTAAAAAAAAAATGGCGTGGGATCCCCCATAATTTTAGTCTCTAGCGGAGGTTAAGCAGACGGCTGGGGCAGATGTTTGAAGCCTGGGAAGGGGGTAAAACCCACGGAGCTTCCCAGGCTACTAATATCAGCCCCCAGCTGAATACCTAGCCTTTACTAGCTATTAAAATGGGGGACCCCCCCCAAAAAAAATGACGTGGGGTCCCCCCTATTTTAATAGCTAGCAAAGGCTAGGCAGACAGCTGGGGGCTGATATTAATAGCTCAGGAAGGGTGCCATGAATATTGGCCCCCTCCCAGGCTAGAAACACCAGCCGTCAGCCGCCCCAGAAATGGCGCATCCACAGGATGCGCCAATTCTGGCACTTAGCCTCGCTCTTCCACGCTGCCCTGGTGCGGTGGCAGGGGGTAATAGTGGTGGGGTTCATGTCAGCGCCAGCTGCCATGAAGCCCAGGTTAGTAATGATGGGCGTCTATAAGACACCCCCATTACTAACCTACAAAGTGTTAAAAAGAAAAAACACACTACACCCAGAAAAAAATAATTTATTTGAAATAAAACACCATTTTTAAAAAATAGTTACCTGTCCACGTTCCTGCGCTGATCTCCCATGCACAGCTGTCACATCTGGAGATGGTGACAGCTGTGCATGGCTGCTGTAAGCTCACGCTGCCGGGAACACGTCCGCTCCCGGCAGCGGGAGCCACTGACTGAGGTTACCGGAGTGCATTCAGGCAGCGCAGCTCCGGAGACCTCCTTTACGGCAGTGCTGTACCGTGGGAATTTCTCACGATACAGCAGTGCCGTAAAGGAGCTAACCGGAGCAGCGCTGCCTGAACTCCGGTGAACCCTTACGGCCCCGTCATTCTAGCGGCGGCAGCGGTTCAGAGCGGTCACATTCTATGTGGCTGCTCTGAACTGGAGATCTTCGTGGGACACTCGTGGACTGCTACGGAGGGGTAAGGATAAGGTTGTGGTTTATTATTTTATATTTTATTACAGGAGATCGATGGCTTCGGGGAATTAGGTGTCTAGGTGAGTATAGGTGTAGTTTTTTATTTTTTACTTTATTTTAGGTGGCGATCGGCGGGGACAGGTAATGTATGAACTAATTTCTTTTAGGTAACCACTGGCCACCAATGACATGTATTTAACATTTATTGGGGACACAGTAGGGCAATTTAAATAGCAGGATCAGTCTGATGGGAACTACTGCTCCCATCGAGCTGATCCTGCTGGCAGGAGTGGACGGGGGACAGACATAGGCCGATGGGAGTAGTAGTGTCACATCGGCCTATGTCTGCCTGCACGCACAGACACCCCGCACACACACACACCCCGCGCACACACCCCGCACACACACCCCGCACACACACTAATCATGACGGGTCTGGGAGGTGAGGCTGACCTGTGCGGCCGTGGGAAAGTTGATGTGAGTTCATGCAGTCAAGCATGAACTCACATGAACCCTCTGAGGGCACCGCGGCTACTTCAAATGAACAGCTGATCGGCATCACCTGATACCTCAGCTGTTCATTTGAAATAACCGGCGGGAAAGCGCAGCACAGAACGGGAAAGCCGGCGGTGAAGTCTTTTCACTGCCGGCTTCCCCGCCCGGGTCCTTCGCTCCTTGGTGCTGCGCTCCCCGCCCGGTCCTAATTTACGATTGGGATTGGAGGTGGCGAGGGGAGCGGAGGATCGGGGTGGGAGGCTGCGGGGAAGCAGTATGGGGCTGCGTGATTGTTTAAAAGCCGGCGGCTTTTTACCGCCCGCCGGCTTTTAAACAATCAGGAGAATTCTCCCACGCTGGGATGGCATTCTGATGACAAGCTGGATCGCAGCTGAGCGCTGCCATCCAGCTTGTCATCCTTCACAGACACTGCAGAGCGCAGGCATTATGGGAACTTCCGATTCCGGTATTCGATATTATAAAAGTATCGGAATTAAGTATCGGAATTCCGATACAGTGAATATCGGCCGATACCCGATATTTCAGTATCAGAATGCTCAACACTAACTGTGACCTTAAAGAATGGTTAAAAATAAAAAAATGAATCTATACTTACCTTCTGATGGCCCCCGCAGTTTTGCTTCGCTCCGTTCTCCCTTGTCGGCAGCTCGCGGTACACTGCACTGAAGGACCTGCCATCACATGACTATGACGTCAGCGCAGGTCCTTCAATCCATCGCGATCTGCCGGCAAGGGAGGACGAGCACAGCGGGCGGGCTGTCAGAAGGTAAATATAACATTTATTTTTTTATTTTATTCTTTTTTTTACAGGTTCTATGGTACCCGGGTCCGGAGGAGAGTCTCCTGTCCTCCAGAACCGGGTACCATCCGCACATTGAAACGCGTGGAATGCGCATCTACATATGCAGTGATGCGTAATCCATGCGTTTCAATGCAAGTCAATGGCGGCGAAAACGCAGTGCTTCCGCAAAATAATTGGGAGTGCTGCGTTTTTTTCTGCAATGATAAACCGCAGCGGAAATTTCCGCAGCATGTGCATAGCAAATGCGGATTATCATTGGGGAACATGGCAGACCTTCTACCATGCATTTTTTAAGCGTTTCTTCAGCGTTTTTGGTGCTGTGGAAACGCTTAAAAAATGCATCGTGGGCACACAGACTAATGCAAGAATACCAAAAGGGTCTAAAATGTGAACTTCTGGATATAAGTATACTACTTATAAGTGAGAATTTTGGTGTGATTTCTGTGGGGCTCTCCTTATATTAAGACTGTGGGGCTCTTGGTGTCACTACGGTATAAGTGAGAGGTGTCCCGCTGAATGTGGCTCGCAACCATCTATCAGAGCTGAATGGGGCTCTCAAGGTTAGAGAGTCTGGGGATCTCTGGTGTACAGTATACAGTAGGTTATGTTATAACTGCTGAGTTACAACAGCAATTTCTTATTTGCTAGCTGATATTATGATATTCAAATTAGGCATGCCTCACCAAATTGGTTATGTATATTTATTTAATTCCATTATTGGGTGTGAGGTGTGATGGAGTTGCAAGTTGCGACTGATATTGTGCTTTCTCCTGATGAAGAAGTTTGCTCAAATGACATGGGAACAGCATGGGGAAGACCCCTGGAAGCATTTATGACTCCCAGGTCAGTGTTGTCAACAATGTTGTCAGAGGTATTACACCACTTTTACAGACTCACAATAAAACATGCAAAAACTAAACCAAAATGGATTTTCCTGGGAAATATGTTAAAAAACACACCTTCCAGGGTAATTACTTGTATATAAGGCAAAATAAATAACCAAAAACAAAAATGCTCCTATACACCTTGGGCTATGTTCACATAGTGTTTTTGATGTGTTTTTGCACTTTAGTATTGCTTTCAACTAAAACAAATGCATTCACTGGGAAATGTAATTTTAACATTTTACAACCTTCTCTGGCCATGTGGTGTGTGACACATTATCAGACGCATCCTGTTTAATTTATGATGGAGGGACTCTGAAAGTCACAAAGCATATTTTTTAGTGTTGAGTGAGCACTAAAATGCTCGGGTGCTCGAAGCTCGGGCCGAGCTCACCGTGATACTCGGGTGCTCGACACGAGCAACGAGCCCAATGTTAGTCTATGGGAGACCCGAGCATTTTTGCGGCGGCACCACGGCACTCTGTAGAAAGCCTAAAAAGTGCCCAAAATGATAGTGACTGTGCTCAACTGACTTGGGGACAGCATGAGGATCGCCCCAGGAAGCATTTCTGACCCCCAGGCTACTGCTGTCAACAACGTGGTCAGAGGTATTCAGCCACTTTTACGGGCTCACAATAAAACGTTCAAAAACAAAACTGAAATTGCTTTCCTGTGAAATATGTTAATGAACATCCTTTCCAGGGTAAAGACTTGTGTATAAGGAAAAATAAATAACCAAAAACAAAAATACTCCTCCACACCTTGGGCTATGTTCACAAGTAGCATTTTTTAAGCGTTTTTGCAATTTTGTATTGCTTTCAACCGTGACAAATGCATTCACCGGGAAATGTCATTTTAGCCATTTAGAACTTTATCTGGCCATGTGCTGTGTGACACATGCATACAGTGCTGAAAAGACATGGGAACAGCATGGGGAAGACCACTGGAAGCATCTCTGACACCCAGGTCACTGCCTAAAAGTGTGCCCATCAGAAGTGATCCTTGCCGCATCAGAAGATGCAGACTTGCAACTATCCCCGTGCAAGTCCTTGTCCCAGGGCAGTGTTCAATTGTACCTCCCCCATTCCATGCAATGCAAGCGCAAGTATGCAGCCTGCCACCCACCCACCCCCAGGCTGCAATACCATACTGCTTGCTTGCACTTGAAATTGGGCCTTTTAGGCATGTGGAGGCAGAATCTGGCCACCACGTCATGGCTGTGTCGGCGGCCTGGTATCCATACTCAGTCCCCAGCTGCCCGGTGGCCGGGTGTCCATGCACGGTCCCCAGCCGCTTGGGGGCAGCCTGGTGTCTATAAACAGTCTCCAGCTGCCCCTGTTTGTCCGGGTGCACCTTATACACAAGCATGCATAACAAAACATTACCTGTGCCCTCCCCAGTGCATTTAGTGGGAAGAACAGCCTAACCACAAACACGTGGACAAGTGAATGTGGCCAGGGATGGTCCATCTCACTGACGCCTTCACACTGGGTTAATATTGTGGAAGCCGGGACACAGTTGGACACTGGGATGCAACATGTCCTCCAGACATAGAGGATTGCGGGTCCTGGGTCAATCAGGCTTCAACGCAAAGTTCAGAAGATAGACAGCAGCAGTGGTGGCCTCCTACACAACGAGTAAATTATTCATGATCATGAGGCCATCCATCTCCTTAGCTTTCTGTTCCTTGAAATGCAAGCGCATGTATGTAGTAGTGGCTAGACCTGAGCTGGTCAGCGTTTTGGCGCATATCCTATCTCCTCCGAGGATTGCTGGATGTTTTCCTGCTACTATCCTAGTTCTATGACTCCCGTTAAAACAAAGCTTCAGGTGATGAATGATGGATGAGGTGATGGCAAATGAGAAAGATCAGGAGGAACAGGGACCATTCACATTAATATCAGGCCAGTCAACCACACGTCTTGTAGGATATGTTTCTGTACCAAAAGGAGCGATTCGGCTACACAGTTATAGGGCATACAGTGAGTGCAATGCCTACTAAAAATTTTGAGGCACTCCAATGCCCCTTGGAAGTGACATGGAGGTCAGAGGGCCTTAACTAAACCGTTTTTTTCATTTATAGCAACTGGGTCTCCTGTACACTGTTGGCATAAGCAGTGAATGGAAGGCTTTCCAAAAATTCTGAGGAACTGCAATGCCCCTTGAAACAGACGTGGATTACAGCGTACTAAAAACCTTCTACCCATAATTGGGGAGTGGGTCTCCCTTAGTGTTCGCCTATGCATTGAAAAGCAAAAGCTGACTAAAATTAGGAGGAAATGCAATGCCCGTTGGAAGAGTCGTGAAGGTTAGAGGTAATTAAAAACAACATTTCAATGCCCCGTGGAAGAGCTGTGGAGTTCAGAGTGGTTTAACAAGATGGTTTTAATGGCCCTTGGAAGAGACGTGGAGTTCAGAGTGGTTTAACAAGACGGTTTTAATGCCCCTTGGAAAAGACGTGGAGGTCACAGTAGCTTAACAAGACGGTTTTAATGCCCTTTGGAAGAGACGTGGAGTTCAGAGTGGATTAACAAGATGGTTTTAATGCCCCTTGGTAGAGACGTGGAGGTCACAGTAGCTTAACAAGACGGTTTTAATGCCCCTTGGAAGAGACGTGGAGTTCAGAGTGGTTTAACAAGACAGATTTAATGCCCCTTGGAAGAGACGTGGAGATCACAGTAGCTTAACAAGACGGTTTTAATGCCCCCTGGAAGAGACGTGGAGTTCAGAGTGGTTTAACAAGATGGTTTTTAATGCCCCTTGGAAGAGACGTGGAGGACACAGTAGCTTAACAAGACGGTTTTAATGCCCCTTGGAAGAGACGTGGATGTCAGAGTGGTTTAACAAGATGGTTTTATTGCCCCTTGGAAGAGACGTGGAGGTCAGAGTGGTTTAAGAAGACGGTTTTAATGCCCCTTGGAAGAGACGTGGAGGTCAGAGTGGTTTAGCAAGACGGTTTTATTGCCCCTTGGAAGAGACATGGAGGTCAGAGTGGTTTAACCAGACGGTTTTAATGCCCCTTACAAGAGACGTGAAGGTCACAGTAGCTTAACAAGACGGTTTAAATGCCCCTTGGAAGAGATGTGGAGGTGAGAGTGGTTTAACAAGATGGTTTTAATGCCCCTTGGAAGAGAGATGTAGTTCAGAGTGGTATAACAAGATGGTTTTAATGCCGCTTGGAAGAGACGTGGAGGTCACAATAGCTTAACAAGACAGTTTTAATGC
The DNA here is from genome assembly GCF_046119375.1 of Phyllobates terribilis. Taxonomy (NCBI): domain Eukaryota; kingdom Metazoa; phylum Chordata; class Amphibia; order Anura; family Dendrobatidae; genus Phyllobates; species Phyllobates terribilis. Next base: position 644,300,190 of record NW_027362762.1, read on the forward strand.
CCCTTGGAAGAGACGTGGAGTTCAGAGTGGTTTAACAAGACAGTTTTGATGCCCCTTGGAAGAGACGTGGAGGTCACAGTAGCTTAACAAGACGGTTTTAATACCCCTTGGAAGAGACGTGGAGTTCAGAATGGTTTAACAAGATGGTTTTAATGCCCCTTGGAAGAGACGTGGTGGTGAGAGTGGTTTAACAAGACGGTTTTAATGCCCCTTGTAAGAGACGTGGAGGTCACAGTAGCGTAACAAGATTGTTTTAATGCCCCTTGGAAGAGACGTGGAGGTCAGAGTGGTTTAACAAGACGGTTTTAATGCCCCTTGGAAGAGACGTGGAGGTCAGAGTGGTTTAACAAGATGGTTTTAAGGCCCCTTGGAAGAGACGTGGAGGTCAGAGTTGTTTAACAAGGCGGTTTTAATGCCCCTTGGAAGAGACGTGGAGGTCAGAATGGTTTAACAAGATAGTTTTAATGCCCTTTGGAAGAGACGTGGAGGTCAGAGTGGTTTAACATTACGGTTTTATTGCCCCTTGGAAGAGACGTGGAGGTCACAGTAGCTTAACAAGATGGTTTTAATGCCCCTTACAAGAGCCATGCAGTACAGCATATTAAAAACATTATACCCATTATTGGGGAGTGGGTCTCCCATAGTCTTTGCCTCTGCCTTCCAAGCAAAAGCTGCCAAAAATTAAGATGGAGGAACTTGCAATGCCCATTACAAGTGCCATAGTAGTACAGCATATTAAAAACTTTATTCCCATTTTTGGGGAGTGGGTCTCCCATAGTCTTTGCCTATGCCTTCCAAGCAAAAGCTGCCAAAAATTAGGACGGAGGAACTTGCAATGCCCCTTACAAGAGCCATGCAGTACAGCATATTAAAAACATTATTCCCATTATTGGGGAGTGGGTCTCCCATAGTCTTTGCCTATGCCTTCCAAGCAAAAGCTGCCAAAAATTAGAACGGAGGAACTTGCAATGCCCCTTACAAGAGCCATGCAGTACAGCATATTAAAAAACATTATTCCCATTATTGGGGAGTGGGTCTCCCATATTCTTTGCCTATGCCTTCCAAGCAAAAGCTTCCAAAAATTAGGATGGAGTAATTGCAATGCTGGCAACATGGACCATGGTCACCCTGGTGGTATAGTGGTGGTGGAGGCTGAGGATAAGGAGAAGAACAAAAAACAGCCGAAATGAGGAAGCGTATACCCATGAGTGGGTGTGAAGCGGTGCATGGGAATACACCTCCCGAAATAACACAGTGGATTTGACTTTATGTTACTCTGCTGTCATTTGTTGGTGATGAGAAGTCTGGCCGAATGCAGCCCTTGTTTATTTTGATAAGGGTCAGCTTGTCAGCATAGTCAGTTGACAGGTGAGTGCACTTATCAGTTAAAATTCCCCCAGCGGCATTAAAAACACATTCCGATAACACGCTAGCGGCAGTGCAGGCCAGGACCTCCAAGGCATACAGAGCGAGTTCATTCCAAGTATCCAGCTTGGATACCCAATAATTAAAAGGCACAGAGGAATCATGGAGGATGCTGGTACGGTCAGCAAGGTACTCCCTCACCATCTTTTGAAACTTTCCACTCCTTGGGAGAGTACCCCGCGCCTCAGGGTCTGTAAGCTGGACGGGTCTGAGAAAAATGTCCCAGAACGTTGACAGTGTTCCCCTGCCATTGCTGGATTGGAGTTGTGTCTCTCTCACCTGTACGCCTTGGTTGGGCAACGAACTGTGACCTCTGACGCTAGTGTGTTCAGATGGGAACTTTTTAACAGTTCTGCAGCAAGGGCCTTCTGGTACTGCCCCATTTTTGTAGACCTCTCCACCTCAGGAATAAGAGAGTGAAAGTTCTCCTTGTAGCGGGGATCTAAAAGTGTCACAAACCAGTAATGACTGTCACCCACCATTTTGACAACGCAAGGGTCACGGTTAAGGCAGCGTAACATAAAGTCAGCCATGCGTGCCAGACTGGTAACGGGCAAGACTTCCGTGTCCTCACCAAGATGATGACTGACCATTCTCTCCTCCTCCTCCCCCCTGTCCTCAGGCCACCCACGCTGAACCGACGGTATGACAGTTGTACAGGTACTACCATCTACAGCGCATGATACCAGCTCATGTTCTTCCTCCTTCTCCTCCTCCTCCTCTCCCTCATTGTCCCCCAATGCACGGTGGGATGAGATGAGGCTGGGCTGTGTGTAATCACCCGCTACGGCTTCTTGATCCATCTCATCATACTCTGGCTGCAATGCCTCCTCTTTAATTCTCTGCAGAGAGCGTTGGAAAAGACAGACAAGTGGGATGCTGACGCTAATGATGGCGTCATCGCCAATCAACATCTTGGTGGACTCCTCAAAGTTTGTCAGGATGGTACATATGTCAGACATCCAGGTCCACTCCTGAGGTCTTATGTGTGGAGTCTGACCTGAATATCAATGGCCTTGTTGCAGCTGGTACTCCACAACTGCTCTCTTCTGCTCACAAATCCTTTGCAACATGTGGAGGGTAGAGTTCCAATGTGTGGAGGTGTGCAGGAAGCTGCAAACGCTGCTGTAACACAGCAAGGGCGGCGGAAGCTGTAGCCGACTTCCGAAAATGAGCTGACAGGCGGCGTACTCTGACGAGCAGATCTGGCAACTCGGAGTACGATTTAAGAAACCGCTGAACCACGAGGTTAAGCACATGAACCAGGCATGGTAAGTGTGTGATCTTTCCTCGCCTCAGAGCCGCCACCAGGTTACGCCCATTTTCACACACGACCATGCATGGATGTAGGTTCAGCGATCTCAGCCACAGATCTGCCTGCTCTTTCACAGCTGTCCACAACTCACAAGCAGTGTGAGGTTTATCACCTAAGCTTATGAGTTTCAGCACAGCCTGTTGCCACTTGGCTGAGGCAGTACTGCAGTGCTTCCAGCTTGTAACTGATGTGGTGATATCTGAGATGGAGGCTGAACATGAGGAGGAGGAGGAGGATGATGCGCAGGAGCTGTACACTGTGGGGCAACTCTGACTGACATAGGGCCCACAATCCTCGGTGTGGGGAGGATGTGTTCCGTCCCAAGGTCCGACTGGGTCCCGGCTTCCACTATGTTTACCCAGTGTGCCATCAGGGAGATGTACCGTCCCTGGCCACAAGCACTTGTCAATGTGTCCGTTGTCAGGTGGACTCTCCCAGTAACTGCTTTGTTGAGGGCACGGCAGATGTTTTGGGACACGTGCTTGTGTAGTGCGGGGATGGCACACCGGGCAAAATATTGTCGGCTGAGGACCGAGTACCGAGGGACGGCCACCGCCATAAGGTTGCGGAAGGATTCCGTCTCCACCAGCCTAAAAGGCAGCATTTCCAACGCAAGCAGTCGTGAAATGTGCGAATTTAGGACTGTGGCCTGTGGGGCATTGGCTGTGAATTTGCGCTTTCGTTCTGAGATATGGACAATTGAACGATGCGGTGGGACGTGGACGTTGATGCTGCTTCTTGAGAAACTGCCATAACAAGTGAAGACTGAGAGGAGGGGGCATCTTTGCATGCAGTATGGACAGGGGATTGCCTTGCACGCACAACAGGGGGTTCTCTTACACGCACAACAGTGGAAGAAGCAGTGGTGACACCCGCTGACACTGGTCGTGGACCTTGGGGTTCGCCCCACAAAGTCGGGTGCTTTGCTGACATGTGCCTGATCATGCTGGTGGAGGTCAGGCTGGTAGTTTTGTCACCCTTGCTGATGCTGGCCTGGCAGGGGGTACAAATGCCCTTTTTGGGGTTATCAGCAGAGCCTTTAAAATAATTCCAGACTCTGGAAGACCTACCGCTTGTACTGGCAACGTCCCTCGTGTTGGTTTGTCGGGGAACCGTGGCCCGCCTTCTGTCTGCGGCCACCACACTGCTTCTTCCTGCCTTTTGGGGTACTCTGCCTCCCTCCGCTTGTGTGCTGCTGGCATCGCTCTGCATGTCCTCCTGCCACGTTGGGTCAGTTACTAGATCATCCACCACTTCCTCCTCTTCCACTTCCGCACCACGGTCCTCCTCCTCACTTCGTGGCAATTGTGTCTCGTCATTGTCCACCTGTTGTGACAAATTGCCAGCGTCGCCTTCCTGTGGCCGTGGCTGTTCAAATATTTGGCCATCGCTACATGGGAACTCCTCTTCCACCACTTCAAGCGGAGCAGGCGAGGGGCACAAATATGGAAATGGACCAGTGAACAGCTCTTCAGAGTGTCCAACTATGGGATCAGTTGCTGTCTGATGACACTCGGCATGGTGGGAGGAAGGAGCATCAGGGTGAGGAGGAGTATGCAGTCGAGACTCACTGCTACTAACACTTGACTGTGTGAAAGACAGACCGGAGGTGGTGGTGCCCAGGTGACGGGAAGTATTATCTGATATCCAATTAATAACCTGTTCACACTGATCAGTTGGCAAGAGTGGTGCTGTTGTGTGCTTCCCTAGTAATTCGGTCAAGAACTGGGAGCGAGAAGATGTGGCTGTTGGGTGTGGCACATTTTCACCTTGGCCATGGCCCCGTCCTCTGCACGCACCATCACAAGAACGTCCAGTTCCACGTCCCTTGCCACACGCCTTGCCCATTGTAAATGAAGTAAAACAGCTTACACCCGCACTATCAATGGCAAAAGGGTAATAGAAAGGAGATTTGAACCGTGGAACTGCAAAACCACAGTTCTAGTTATCTGGCCTACACCAGACTCTTTTAAACAGATATATTTGTGTCTAAACAGTCAGCGAGACACTCAAAATGTTTTTTTTTATGCAAAAAGGTGGATTACACCCAGATTTGAACAGTGGTAGAGGAAAACCACAGTTCTAGTTATCTAGCCTACACCAGACTCTTTTAAACAGATATATTTGTGTCTGAACAGTCAGCGAGACACTCAAAATGTTTTTTTTATGCAAAAAAGTGGATAACACAGAGATTTGAACCATGGAATTGCAAAACCACAGTTCTAATTATCTGGCCTACACCAGACTCTTTTAAACAGATATATTTGTGTCGGAACAGTCAGCGAGACACTCAAAATGTTTTTTTTTGCAAAAAGTTGGATTACACCCAGATTTGAACCGTGGGAGAGGAAGACCAAAGTTCTAGTTATCTGGCCTACACCAGACTCTTTTAAACAGATATATTTGTGTCTGAACAGTCAGTGAGAAACTCAAAATGTTTTTTTATGCAAAAAGGTGGATTACACCCAGATTTGAACCGTGGGAGAGGAAGACCATAGTTCTAGTTATCTGGCCTACACCAGACTCTTTTAAACAGATATATTTGTGTCTGAACAGTCAGCGAGACACTCAAAATGTTTTTTATGCAAAAAGTTGGATTACACCCAGATTTGAACCGTGGGAGAGGAAGACCATAGTTCTAGTTATCTGGCCTACACCAGACTCTTTTAAACAGATATATTTGTGTCTGAACAGTCAGTGAGACTCTCAAAATGTTTTTTTTATGCAAAAAGGTGGATTACACCCAGATTTGAACCGTGGGAGAGGAAAACCACAGTACTAGTTATCTGGCCTACATCAGACTCTTTTAAACAGATATATTTGTGTCTGAACAGTCAGAAAGACACTCAAATTGTTTTTTTTTATGCAAAAAAGTGGATAGTACAGAGATTTGAAGCGTGGAACTACAAAACCACAGTTCTAGTTATCTGGCCTACACCAGACCCTTTTAAACAGATATATTTGTGTCTGAACACTCACAGACACACTTTTTTTTGGGGGGGGAATACCAAAAGGTTAATAGGACGGGTATTTGTACAGTCTGACTGAGGAAAAAAAAAAAGAGGATTTAGATGAAAAAAAAAGGATTTTTCCTGGCCCCTCAGACCTGGGGCTAAGTCTAGCAATTTGAGCAGCGGTATCACACAGGACTGTAATGCAGTGTTTGTTGGTATAACCACTGTGTCTCCTATATAGCCTGCCTGCTTGCCTGCCTGATATCTGGGATGGATATTAGTCCTGAGAAGGACTGTTTGTTTGATTTGGCAGGCTTTAGAGACCCTACACTACCTATTTTGCATTATATATCTCTCCCTAACTCAGCAGCACTGACCCTACACTGTCTGATCGCGGGCGACTGTGTCCAAGATGGCGGTGCCCGGTTTTAAATACTCGAGGAGACGCTGTGCGGCCAGCCAATCACTGTAATGCCCACAACCAACATGGCTGCGGCATTACAATGACTGGCTGGCAATCCCTGCATGTTCATTGGCTCTGTAAAGAGTGCCAAACGTGCAGGGCGGAGACCCGAGCTCCCGGGGAGTACCAAGCAGTGTCGAGCATGCTCGCTCAACACTAATATTTTATAGGGCCATCAGGCGGCCCTTACTATTCTTAAAGGGCCAGCAGTCAGCCCTCGCTATTGTTAGAGAGCCATCAGCCGGCTATGCTTTGTTGTTCTCATTATTAACGAGTGGGTCTCCTATACTGTTATTGTGCACTCCAATGCCCCTTGCAAGAGACATAGAGGTCGGAGGGCCTCCTGAGAAAAATGTTCCCATTATTAGGAAGAGGTCGGAGGGCCGCCTTAAAAAAATGCTCCCATTATTAGGAACTTGGTCTCCCATGCTGTTTGCCTATGCAGTGAATGCAACGGCTGACAAAATTTTGGAGGAACTCCTATGCCCCTTGCAAGAGACGTAGACTTCGGAGGTCCTCCTGAGAAAAATGCTCCCATTATTAGGAAGTGGGTCTCCCATAATGTTTGCTATGCAGTGAAGCAACGGCTGCCAAAAATTGAAGGAACTCCAATGCCCCTTGCAAGAGACATGGAGGTCAGAGAGCCTCCAAAAAACAATGTACCCATTATTAGGAAGTGGGTCTCTCATAGTGTTTGCCTATGCAGTAAAGCAACAGCTGCCAAAAATTGGACGAATTCCCATGCCCCTTGCAAGAGACATGGAGGTCAGAGGTCCTCCTAAAAACAATGTTCCCATTATTAGGAAGTGGGTCTCCCATAGTGTTTGCCTATGCAGTGAAGCAATGGCTGCCAAAAATTTGGAGGCACCACAATGCCCCTTGCAAGAGACATAGAGGTCAGAGGTCCTCCTAAAAACAATGTTCCCATTTTTAGGAAGTGGGTCTCCAATAGTGTTAGCCTATGCAGTGAAGCAATGGCTGCCAAAAATTTAGAGAGACTCCAATGCCCCTTGCAAGAGACGTAGATATGTTGATATGGTACATATGGTGGTGATATGGTGGTGGAGGATGAGGATGGAGAGAAGGAGGAGGACAAGAGCAAATGGACAAAATCAGGAAGCGTATACCCATGTCTGGGTGTGAAGACAGAGATGAATGGGAATAGAGTTAGACCTCACAAAAAAAGACACTGTATTTGAGTTTATGTTACGCTGCTATCATTCAGTGGTGTTGAGAAGTCTGGCCCAATCCAGCCCTTGTTCATTTTTATAAGAGTCAGCCTGTCAGCATTTTCAGTTGACAGGCAGATGTGCCTATTGGTTATAATTCCATCAGCGGCACTAAAAACCCGCTCTGACAAAATGCTAGCGGCAGGGCAGGCCAGAATCTCAAAGGAGTAGAGAGACAGTTAATGCCACTTGTCTATCTTGGATGAACAATAATTATTAGGCACAGAGGAATCACAGAGGAAGTTGGTACGGTCGGTAAGGTACTCCCTCACCATCTTCCGAAACTTTGCACTTCCTGTGAGAGTACCCCTCGCCTAGGGACCTGTGCAATGGCAGGGTCGGAGAAAATTGTCCCAGAACTTTGACAGTGTTCCCCTGCCTCTGCTGGATTGCATTTGTGGCTCCCTTGCTTGTACTCATTGTCCAACGAACTGTGACATCTGCCTCCAGCGTTTTCAGATGGGAATTTTTTCACTAATTCCGCAACAAGGGCCTTCTCGTACTGACCCATTTTATTAGGCCTGTCCTGAAAAGGAATAAGAGACATTAAGTTCTCCATGTAATGTGGGTCATGTCACACAAAATTTGGACAATGCGAGGGTCACGGGAAAGGCAGCGTAACATAAAGTCAGCCATGTGTGCCAGACTGCTAAGAGGCAAGACTTCCGTGTCCTCACTAGAGATGAGCGTTGTTCTACTCGAACTGTTCGCCAATCTCAAATTCGAGCTGTTTTGGGCGGTGTTCGAGCCGTTCGGCGAACACGAACAATTTGATAAAAATTCGGCTGTTCGAGGTTATGTTCGATAACTGTTCGTGCACCAAAATCATAACTGGATTTTTTCTCAGTAATGATGAAAATTAATGTTAATACGCAGTTTGAGTGTACAGCGGGGTGGGGGGAGGGGCAGGGGATGGATCTCTGCAGGAACAATAAAGATCTCCATTTTTTTTTCTCTTTCCCGCATTTGCAGTGGGGAGGTGCAATCTGTCAGCCTATCAGCAGCGCACACACGGAGCGAAGTGCTTTTTTTCACACAAGCAAGGGCATGTGTCATTGGCAGTGTATGTCACATGTCCTTGCCCTATAAGACCAAGCCATTTTCCCCGTCGCCACCATTTTCTCACTGCTGCAGCTGCGTGTTAGACGGCACCGCTGTTGCTGTGTGCGCTATACCTTGTTAATTTCAAGCCAATTTTCGCACAAATATACAGATAGCTTGGGAGTAGGGAATAGTTGTGATTGCAGTCCTTTTAAGGACTAGGTTACAGCATTTCCTACGACTTTTATCAGGGAGGCCTGTGCTCTTAAATAGACAGGTTGTGGGAGTAAAGACTAATTGTAATTGGAGTCCTTTTCAGGACTAGGTTACATCAGTTCCTATCAGTTTTTGCCAGGCAGGTCTGTGCCAGTGCTGTGCAAGTTTTTTTCACAGCATTTGGCTGAATCTAGCAAAGCTAATCCTTTTTGGCCTATTGCAGAGTGTGTTAGTCAGTGGAGTAGCCTATCTGTGCTGCAAGATATACCACCTGTGTATAGAATACCAATTTTTTTACTGCACCTAGTGAAGTAAAATCTTTTGGGCATAGCATCATTCTATTAGTCCATCTATACTGACCTCCATCAGGTTGCAAATTAAAACTAATTTTTATCTGCATCTACAGTACCTCTGAAAAAATATTTGGGCTTCTAGCTGTGTGTGGGACTTGTTGTATTAGTCCATCTATACTGACCTCCATCAGGTTGCAAACTGAATATATTTTTTTCTGCATCTACCTCTGAAAAAATATTTGGGCTTCTAGCTGTGTGTGGGTCTTGTTCTATTAATCCATCTATACTGACCTCCATCAGGTTGCAAACTGAATATAATTTTTTTCTGCATCTAGCTCTGAAAAAATATTTGGCCTTCTAGCAGTGTGTCGGACTTTCTCTATTAGTCCATCTATACTGACCTCCATCAGGTTGCAAATTAAAAATAATTTGTATCTGCATCTACAGAACCTCTGAAAAAATATTTGGGCTTCTAGCTGTGTGTGGGACTTGTTGTATTAGTCCATCTATACTGACCTCCATCAGGTTGCAAATTAAAAATAATTTTTATCTGCATCTACAGTACCTCTGAAAAAATATTTGGGCTTCTAGCTGTGTGTGGGACTTGTTGTATTAGTCCATCTATACTGACCTCCATCAGGTTGCAAACTGAATATATTTTTTTCTGCATCTACCTCTGAAAAAATATTTGGGCTTCTAGTTGTGTGTGGGACTTGTTGTATTAGTCCATCTATACTGACTTCCATCAGGTTGCAAATTAAAAATAATTTGTATCTGCATCTACAGTACCTCTGAAAAAATATTGGGCTTCTAGCTGTGTGTGGGTCTTGTTCTATTAATCCATCTATACTGACCTCCATCAGGTTGCAAACTGAATATAATTTTTTTCTGCATCTAGCTCTGAAAAAATATTTGGCCTTCTAGCAGTGTGTCGGACTTTCTCTATTAGTCCATCTATACTGACCTCCATCAGGTTGCAAATTAAAAATAATTTGTATCTGCATCTACAGTACCTCTGAAAAAATATTTGGGCTTCTAGCTGTGTGTGGGACTTGTTGTATTAGTCCATCTATACTGACCTCCATCAGGTTGCAAACTGAATATATTTTTTTCTGCATCTACCTCTGAAAAAATATTTGGGCTTCTAGCTGTGTGTGGGACTTGTTGTATTAGTCCATCTATACTGACCTCCATCAGGTTGCAAATTAAAAATAATTTGTATCTGCATCTACAGTACCTCTGAAAAAATATTTGGGCTTCTAGCTGTGTGTGGGACTTGTTGTATTAGTCCATCAATACTGACCTCCATCAGGTTGCAAATTAAAAATAATTTTTATCTGCATCTACAGTACCTCTGAAAAAATATTTGGGCTTCTAGCTGTGTGTGGGACTTGTTGTATTAGTCCATCTATACTGACCTCCATCAGGTTGCAAATTAAAAATAATTTGTATCTGCATCTACAGTACCTCTGAAAAAATATTTGGGCTTCTAGCTGTGTGTGGGACTTGTTGTATTAGTCCATCTATACTGACCTCCATCAGGTTGCAAATTAAAAATAATTTGTATCTGCATCTACAGTACCTCTGAAAAAATATTTGGGCTTCTAGCTGTGTGTGGGACTTGTTCTATTAATCCATCTATACTGACCTCCATCAGGTTGCAAACTGAATATATTTTTTTCTGCATCTACCTCTGAAAAAATATTTGGGCTTCTAGCTGTGTGTGGGACTTGTTGTATTAGTCCATCTATACTGACCTCCATCAGGTTGCAAATTAAAAATAATTTGTATCTGCATCTACAGTACCTCTGAAAAAATATTTGGGCTTCTAGCTATGTGTGGGACTTGTTGTATTAGTCCATCTATACTGACCTCCATCAGGTTGCAAATTAAAAATAATTTTTATCTGCATCTACAGTACCTCTGAAAAAATATTTGGGCTTCTAGCTGTGTGTGGGACTTGTTGTATTAGTCCATCTATACTGACCTCCATCAGGTTGCAAACTGAATATATTCTTTTCTGCATCTACCTCTGAAAAAATATTTGGGCTTCTAGCTGTGTATGGGACTTGTTGTATTAGTCCATCTATACTGACCTCCATCAGGTTGCAAATTAAAAATAATTTGTATCTGCATCTACAGTACCTCTGAAATAATATTGGGCTTCTAGCTGTGTGTGGGTCTTGTTCTATTAATCCATCTATACTGACCTCCATCAGGTTGCAAACTGAATATAATTTTTTTCTGCATGTAGCTCTGAAAAAATATTTGGCCTTCTAGCAGTGTGTCGGACTTTCTCTATTAGTCCATCTATACTGACCTCCATCAGGTTGCAAACTGAATATATTTTTTTCTGCATCTAACCCAGCCAATAGTTTTGGACTAATACCACAGTTTGGCCACTCAGCTCTGCTCGGTTACCATCCATTGTTTTTTTGTGCAAACAACTCCAGAGTTGTGAATTAGTTAACCACCAAAATGAGTGGAAAAAGGCCTGCTGCTGGTGGAAAGGGGAATAGGCGTGTTGGGAAGGGGAAAAAAGGTTGTGTCCGTGGGGTAGGTGTTAACGCAACAGTAACATCTGCAGAAGAAAGACCATCTTCCAGCCAAACTAAAATGTCTACTTCTTTTAGCGGACAATGTGATAAGATCCCTTTCTTACGGCCACGCCAATCGCTACAAATTCCAGATGAGGCACAAAAACAGCAGGTGCTTCAACGGATATCAAGTGCTCCTTTAAGTGGGCTCTCCTCCACATCAACTTCAACATCACAAATACTCCAGTCCTCAAAGGTGTCACCCAAATCGCACTTGCTTCCTCACAGCTCCCAAATCTCCAGCTGCCCGTCTGAGTATGAGGTAGAACAGATGGTTGAGTCTGCAGAGCTGTTTACTCATACTATAGCCTGGGAATCAGAGGTCGACTCCAGCGCTTCTGTGAATCCAGACGAGGAAATGATCTGCACTGATGCCCAGAATCTTTATGAGTCGGATCCAGGACCAGACGCAGAAGGTTCTGACCATAATGTAGACCCTCATTCCCAAACTGTAACTCCTGTTGGTGGAGACAATGAGGAAGACGATGATAAGACTCAAATACCTGATTGGAGCGACAACTTTAGTTTTTTGTCAGGGCAGGAACAGGTTGGCTCTGAGGACGACGGGTGTGATAACACACAGGGTGATGATGATGAGGTTGGAGATCCCACTTACTGTCAACCCACAGTCAGCCAAGAGATGAGGTCAGCAGAGGAGGTGGAGGAAGATGCTAGTGACGACGAGGTCAGGTTGCGCCTTCCTGGACAGAGACGTAGTACTGGAAGCACGTCAACAACTGCATCCTCAAACACAACTCTGCCTCTCACCACAAGTCGTGGTGGCTCTTCAGGTCGCATGGGTGCTAAGCCTTGCATAGCCTGGGCATTTTTTCAAATCGATAAAGATGACCCAACTCGTGTTATCTGTAACATTTGTCAGCAAAAGCTAAGTAGAGGCCAAAAAATACATAGTTTGAGTACTTCATGCATGAACCGGCACATGGACATGAAGCATAAGTTGCAGTGGGAAGCTCAGTGTGCTACAATGCGGCCTAGCCAGCCGGGCCAACCACCGTCTGCCATATCTTGTGCATCCGCGGCCTCTTCATCCTCTGTGACTGGGGGGACAGCAGTCACACCTGTTTTGGGGCGCAGACCTGCCACCTCTTTACCCGCAACAGCCAGCGTGATTGGCAGGTCATCATTTTCTTTGGAGGTGGTAACAGCAGCTGGTGTTGAGCGCTGTCCGACATCGATAGCACCACCTTTGGATCAAGGCAACCTAACATGTCCGCCTGCATCTTCCTCAAAGACCGGCAGTTTGCCGGGGACACCCTTATCAACCCCGTCTAAGCACAATAGCCAGCCCTCGGTCCCTCAGATGTGGACAAGTAAAAGACCATTTCCTCCTAGCCATGAGAAAGCTAAGAGGTTGAATTTCACCATCTGCAAGCTCTTGGCTACAGAAATGCTGCCTTTCCGCCTGGTGGACACAGAGGATTTTCGAGACCTTATGTCCGTCGCAGTGCCCCAGTACCAGATGCCCAGTCGGCACTACTTCTCAAAGAAAGGTGTGCCTGCGCTCCACCAGCATGTCGCACACAACATCACCGCTTCTTTGAGAAACTCTGTGTGTGACAGGGTGCATTTCACCACAGACACTTGGACGAGTAGGCATGGACAGGGGCGTTACATGTCGCTGACTGGGCACTGGGTAACTATGGTGACAGCAGGACAAGGGGCTGCTGTCCAAGTCTTGCCGTCCCCACGAGTTGTGCGTCAATCCTCTTTATGTCAAAGTTCCTCCACTGCTTCTGCCTCCTCAACCTCCTCTCGGTCTTCCACCTGCACCCAAAGCCTGTCTGGTCATGCCACAAGCTTTCTAACTGCGCAGAAGGGATCCTGCACACCTCCTTACTATGCTGGCAGTAGGGCTCAACGTCATCAGGCGGTTTTTACATTGAAATGTCTGGGAAATGTGAGTCACACAGCTGAGAAGTTGTGGTCAGCTCTGGAGAACCAATTTCATGAATGGTTGTCTCCACTGGACCTGAAACCAGGGAAGGCCGTGTGCGACAATGCTGCAAACCTGGGTGCAGCCCTTCGCCGGGGCAATGTCACACACGTGCCTTGTATGGCTCACGTGTTGAACCCGGTTGTCCAGCAATTTTTAGCCCACTATCCCAGACTAGATGGCCTTCTGCAGAGGGCACGGTCGCTGTGTGCTCACTTCCGCCGTTCGCATCCCGCAGCTCAGCGACTTACATCTCTACAGAAGTCGTTGGGCCTGCCACTTCACCGGCTAAAATGCGATGTGCCTACCCGGTGGAATTCAACTCTGCACATGTTGCAGCGACTGTGGCAGCACCGACAAGCCCTGGTGCAATACGTTCTGACTTATAGCCTGGGCCAACGAGATTCAGAGGTGGGGCAAATCACGCTGGAGGAGTGGTCTCAGATCAGGGACCTATGCACCCTTCTGCACAGTTTTGAAATGGCGACGAAGATGTTTAGTGCTGACGATGTCATTATCAGCATGACTATTCCGGTGATTTACATGCTGGAGCACATGTTAAACAGAATTCGGAGTCAGGTGGTGGCACAAGAGGAGGTGGAGGAAGTAGAGGAGGAGGAGTTGTATGCGGAAGGGCTAACATCTGCAAGGTCCAGACGGTCGGCAGCACCAAGGCGGCAGGCATGTGAGGGTGGGGGAGATGGTTTTACCAGGGCGCATGGTAGCAGCCAAACTAGTGAGGAAGGTGCAGGAGCCCAGGAAGAAGTGGAGGACGAACTGATGGAAGACTCATCAGATGAGGGAGACCTTGATCACATTTCTGTTGTGCGAGGTTGGGGGGAGAGGACAGAGGAAGGAAGCATGATTGTTACCTCGCCACCAACACAACAGGGACTTGGTGCTCCTGGATGCGCAACACACATGAGTGCCTTCTTGCTGCACTACCTGCAACATGACCCTCGAATTGTGAGAATTAGAAATAATCCTGACTACTGGGTTGCCACACTGTTAGATCCCCGGTACAAAAGTAAATTTGCAGAAATTATTCCTGCCATAGAAAGGGATGCACGCATGCAGGAGTATCAGCAGAGACTGTTGCAGAATCTTACATGTGCTTTTCCACAAAATACCAGTGGTGCACGTAGTGAATCTCACAGTTCCAACTTGCCAACCGTGGGACCGTCAAGTGTTCAGCACTCAAACCGTAACAGAACCACAGTATCTGGTGGTAACATCAATTTTGCGGAATCATTTCACCACTTTTTTAGCCCATCCTTTGCAAGGCCACAGGAGACAAGAAGTCTGACACATAGTCAACGCCTAGAGACGATGGTACAGGAGTATCTCCAAGTAAACATTGAAGCCACGACTGTGTCACTGGACCCTTGCTCTTTTTGGGCTTCCAATCTGGATAAATGGCCGGAGCTAGCCACTTACGCCTTGGAGATCTTGTCATGCCCCGCAGCCAGCGTTCTGTCTGAACGTGTGTTCAGCGCTGCTGGTGGTGTGCTGACAGATAAGCGCACGCGGCTCTCCACTGATAATGTAGACAGACTCACGTTCATAAAGATGAACAAATCATGGATCCGAAACGACTTTTCTACCCCTGTGTCATCCTGGGGAGAGTAAAAGCTTGATGATTGTTTAAAATCACCCTACCAACCGTTTTAAGCTTTCAAATTACTAATCATGTTTATCTGTATCTTGACTGGAAAATAATTTGGGCTTTGTAGCAGTGTGCAGCACTGATCCTATTAGGCCATCTATAATAAGCTCCACCAGATTTAAAATTAAAAATAATTTTTAGCTGCATCTAGCCCGGAAAATAATTTTGGGGCTCCGAGATGCGCAAGGCACATAAGTGCCTTCTTGCTGCACTACCTGCAGCATGACCCTCATATTGTCAGAATTCGAAGTAATCATGACTACTGGGTTGCCACACTCTTAGATCCCCCAAACTTTTCGATCAACCTTTTCATTTTAATAAAGACCAAAAAAATGGTCATTTTTGAAATTATAAGCATTAGCAGGTTGTTAGAAACTGAAATCAAACAGTTTTCAACTCAAAACTTTATTCTAGGTGATGTTACATTTTCACATAGGACCCCTTGTTCGAAAGGAGCTTCTGAACTCTCTCGTCCATTGAATTTGTCAGGTTTTGGATGGTTTCTGCTTCAATTGTTTTGCATGAGGACAGAATACCCTCCCAGAGCTGTTGCTTAGATGTGAACTGCCTCCCGCCATCATAGACACTCCTTTTAATGATGCTCCAAAGGTTCTGAATGGGGTAGAGGTCAGGGGAGCATGGGGGTCACACCATAAGTTTGTCCCCTTTTATGCCCATATCAGCCAGAGATGCAGATGTTTTATGTGCAGCATGAGATGGTGCATTATCATGCAGAAAAATGATCTTGCTGTGAAATACACGGTTCTTCTTCTTGAACCATGGCAGGAAGTGCTGTTTGAGAAAATCCACATACATTATGAAGTTCATCTTTAGCGCCTTCAGGGATCCTAAAGGGGCCGACAATCTCTCTCCCCATGATTCCAGCCCAAAACATTACTCCACCTCCTCCTTGTTGGCGCTGTAGCCGTGTTTGCGTGGGGTGTCCATCAACCAGCCATCCTCCACTCCATCCATCTGGACCATCGAGCGCTGCACGGCACTCATCCGTGAACAAAACAGTTTTGAAATCAGTCTTCATGTAATGTTTGGCCCACTGGAGCCGTTTCTGCTTGTGTGAAGTGGATAGAGGAGGTCGACAGGATGGCGTATGCACAGCTGCAAACCTCTGAAGGACCCTGCATCTTGTAGTTCGGGGGACGTTGGAGGCACAAGCAGCTTCAAAAACTTGTCTGCTGCTATGACAAGGCTTTTTTGCCGCTGCTCTTTCAACCTGACGTAATTGCCTGTAGGAAAGAGTCCTCAATTTGCCCTTATCAGCACGCACACGTGTGTACTGTGAATCAGCTACATACTTCTTGATTGCCAAGACACTTCATCCTGATCATCGCACAATGTTGATTGTAGTCATGCCTTGACCTAAACACTCCACAATTTGTTGCTTCTCAGCAGCCGACACATCCTTTTTCTTTCCCATTTTGGCAGAAAATGTAGGCTGCTGAATAATGTGAGAGAGCCTTCTTAAGTAGTCTTGCCTTTCATTGGACACACCTGACAAACTAATTAGCACTGGTGTCTGCAATTGCTTACAGTGATATAAAGAGCCCTGACACACATCACCATCAATGAGTTTAACTGACAAACAAACAAATTCTTCCCTTATCACTCCTAAACACTTTTTGCATAATAATTTGGAACACAGTGTACATGTGCTTTTCCACAAAACACCAGTGGTTCACGTAGTGAATCTTACAGTTCTAACTTGCCAACCGTGGTCTGTATGGAGTTGTTCAATAAAGGGCCCAAAATTAAGATAACATAGATGGGAGAGGTCTCTATGAATAGGAATTCCTAAGTATTTGATACCCTGTGAGGGCCAGGCAAAGGGAAAGTTGGACTGGATGGAATCCTATATGGATTTGGGGAGGGAGACATCGAGGGCCTCAGACTTCGCTGCATTGATTTTAAAATTTGACCATGTAACAAAGTGATCTATTTCAGCCATAACAGCATGGATGGATATATGTGATTGAGTGATATATACTAGGACATCATCAGCAAATAGAGAGCACTTGTACTCGGTGCCTCCCACCTCAATCCACCTAATATTGGGGTTATGGCGAATTGATGAGAGCAGGTGCTCCGTCACTAGGATGTATAAGAGAGGGGACAGAGAACATCCCTGCCTTGTCCCATTGGTGATTGTGAAAGGTGATGAAAATGTTCTGACGCGCCCCCTGGGCCTTGGGACACCCGGAGCCGGACCCTTTTTGGTGGATGCTGGTGGTTGTAGTCTCCGTGGCGGCAACCCGGTTCCGTGGCTCAGGGCGATCAAACCAGTGGCGGAACTATTTATGTGGTTTTGATGTTTAAATGTCCGACTACGCCACCCGTGGATTGCGGTCAGAGTGAACCGCCGCTCCAGGGCAGACCGCTGAGGCTGGTGTTGTGGGTGCAGCAGAGCGTAGCATAACTCCCCACGGGAGGAGTATAGCCTCAGGGCAGTGTATGCGGAGGATGGGGGTGATGGTGCAGGGCAGCAGCAGTAATGACACGGAGTCAGTGATGCAGTCCAGGGCCTTTACTCACAGTTCTTATTATCCAGACCACGTCTGCAGGTAACGGCTGCCCACGTCGTACTGTGCTCACCAGGTGAGGGGCTCAGACAACTCCCAGATAACTTTGGAGCGCTTCACAGAACCCACTTTGTGTGTCCTTTGTCTGGCCTTTCTTACCAACCCTTCTGTCCGGCTGCCTCGGGCCTCCTCTTGGTAAACTTGGCGCCAGTTTCCCTGACCCTATGTGGTGCCTTCCTAGCGGGTGTAGCGAGGGTCTGCGCCACATAAAATGTCACAGCCTCCTGTTTCTAGCTGAGGGTCGTTTCCTGCCTCCACTAGTTTCGGGGACCGGTCTCCCCCTTTGGCCTGACCCCTCCACGCAGGTGGATTCTGGCGTGCGGTGGCGACTCGCCCGTCCGCACCCCTGAGATCCCTTCGTTCCTCGTTCCTGGAGCCTTCTCCGCTCCTCTTCCTTCCTTCTCCCTCTTCCAGGCCTGGGCCTCTGTTACTAAGCCCGCCTCCGGAGCAGAGCTCATGCAGAGCCCCTGCTCCCTGCCACTTCTGCTCAGACTTCTCTGCACTGAACTAAGATGGTGCCCACCTTTTATACTCCCTTCTCAATGCACCCAGGAACTGCTTCCTCCCTGCTCCTGCACTACAGGGTTCCCCTTCCTCAGTGTTCCCTCCCCCCACTCCAGCCAGGGACAGGGACTGTCGTGCCCATCTCAGGGGCATATTGGTCGCCCTGCCCCACGGCAATGTGGTGTAATGCATGCAGGTGTCGGGTCCTGATCCACACTACATCCTTACCTGAGAGTGAGATATCACACCTCTGGGTGAGGTGCAATACCTCTGTAGCAACCGAGCCCTCAGGGTGCTACAGTTCCATTTATCTTCAGCCTAGGTGACGTATTGCGATACAGGGCCGTGATTTTGGCTATAAAAGGGTCCCCTAGACCCCTACCCCAAGCTTTTTAAGAGAATCATATATGGCGTGCCAGGAGACTCTATGGAATGCTTTCTCAGCATCCAACGAGAGTATCTAATTACAAATTTTTAACTGCATCTAGCCCAGGAAATACTTTGTGCCTAGTAGCAGGGTCTGCTAGTCAGCGGATTATCCCGGCTGTTAAGCAAGCTACACCACCTGTAGTTTGGACACTTCATTTTTTCAAAGTAAATGCTTCGGGACCACGGGATACTCAGTGAAGAGCATCAGGAGGCACCCCAAGGCATAGGGGCTGGGACTGGCAGTAGGATGCCTTGCGGTGGACAGCCGAGCTCGATCCTTATAAAAGCTTTTTAACTGCAGCAGCTTTAGTGGACGCTACTGGAGCTGGAATTACGCGGCTGCTGGCATGAGACTTGCCCTCCAATAGATCCTTGTAAATGGATTTAAAGTGTATTCATTCAAATTAGAGAGACAATTTAAATTAAAAAGCTTAGAGCTGCCTCCACCACAGGGGGGCTCGCTCGACCCACCAGCGGACAGGCAACAGTATTGGGAGAGGGGGGCTGGCCATCAGGGTTCACCGCGGCTCTGGCACAAACCCGGCGACACGGAGGTGGCACGGGCAGGAGCGGACTGGCCGTGTCGGCTTCTCACTTTTTGGATTTTAGAAGGGCATAACATGCCTATATCTGTGTCTCCCCCTCCTTTTACTCCTCCACCTCTTTTATTTTCGCATGACTATATGTACTTGTCACTTTTCCATGTGTTAGTTATGTCTTCTGAGCAGTTTGTCAGCTTTTGGACACCTTTGAAGGTGTTTTCTATGTGTTTCTATGTGTTTTTGTTTGCCTGCCATTGGTTTTAACGGTGTTCGAAGGTGTTCGACGAACAGTTCGACGAACAGTTCGGCGAACACACGGGTGTTCGACGAACCGAACCGAACTCGAACACTACGGGGGTGGCTCAACACTAGTCCTCACCAGAGGACAACTGACCATGCTCTCCTCCTCATCCTCCTCCTCTTCCTCCTCCCTCTGTCCTCAGGCCATCCACGCTGAACAAACTGTATGACAGTTGTGCAGGTAGTACCATCTATAGCGCAGGAAACTAGCTCCTGTTCTTCCTCCTTCTCTTCTTCATTGTCACCCAATCCACGGTGGGATCAGATGAGGCTGGACTGTGTGTAATCACCCTGTATGGTACCTTGCTCCATCTCATAGTGATCCGTCTGCAATGAATCCTCTTTAATTGAGAGCAGAGAGAATTTCAGAAGACAGAGAAGTGGGATGATGATGCTAATTATGGCGTCATCGCCGCTCACCATCTTCGTGGAGTCCTCAAAGTTTTGGAGGATGGTACAGATGTCTGACATCCATGTCCACTCTTGAGGTTTTATGTGTGGAGTCTGGCCTCAATACCGATGGACTTGTTGATACAGGTAGTCAACAACTGCCCTCTTCTGCTCACAAATCCTTCCCAACATCTGCAATGTAGAGTTCCAACGCATGGGGAAATCACACACCAGTCGGTGAGCCGGAAGCTGCAAATGCTGCTGAAGCACAGCAAAGGTGGCGAAAGCTGTAGCTGACTATCTAAAATGGGCACACAGGCGGTGTACTTTGACAAGCACATCCGATAGCTCCAGGTAGATTTTGAGAAACCGCTGAACCACAGGGTAAAGCACATGGGCCAGGCATGGTACATGTGTGAGCTCGACTCACCTAAGAGCCACCTCCAAATTCAGGTCATTGTCACACACGATCATGCCTGACTGTAGCGTCAGCGGTGTCAGCCACAGATCTGCCTGCTCTTTCAGAGCTGTCCACAACGCTTCAGCATTGTGTTGTTGTCACTTAAGCATATTAGCTTCAGCACAGCCTGCCGAGGCAGTGCTGCAATGCTTCCAGCTTGCGACTGAATTGGTTATTTCGGAGATAGATGCTGAAAAGGAGGAGGAGGAGGTGCAGGAGCTGTAGAATGTGGGGTCAACCATGATTGACCCAGGGCCCGCAATCCTCGGCGTCGGGAGGACGTGTTCCGTCCGAAGTTCGACTGGGTCCCGGCTTCCATTATGATAACCCAGTGTGCCGTCAGCGAGATGTACTGTCCCTGTCCACAAGCACTTGTCCACATGTCCGTGGTTGAGTACACTTTCCCAGTAACTGCATTGTTGAGTTCACGGCTAATGTTGTAGGACACGTGCTGTGTAATGCGGGTACGGCACACCGGGAGAAATAGTGGTGGCTGGGGATCGAGTACCGAGGGATGGCCGCCGCCATCAGATTGTTAAAAGCTTCCATCTCCACAAGCTTAAAAGGCAACATTTCGAGCGCAAGCATTCGCAAAATGTATGAATTTAGTAGTGTGGCCTGCGGGACGTTAGCTGCGTATTTGCACTTGCATTCCAAGGACTGGGGTAGGGACAACTGAACTCTGCACTGGGACAAGGATGTGGATGTGCTTGCTGATGGTGCTAGTTGAGAGTGTTCAATGACAGGTGCAGGGTGGGAGGCATCTTGGCATGTGCCATGGACAGGGAATTGGCATGCACGCACAACAGCGGAACAAGCAGCGGACCACTTAGTCGGGTGCTTTGCTGTCATGTGCTTGCCTGATCATGCTGGTGGAGGTCAGACTTCTAGTTTTGCTACCCCTGCTGATGCTGGCCTGGTGGTGCAAATGGCCTTTTTGGGGTTATCAGCAGAGTCTTTAAAAAACAACCAGACTCGGGAAGACATAACAGTTGTAGTGGCAACTTCCGTCATGTTCATGTTATGGGGAACGGTTGCCCGCCTTCTGCCTGTGGCCACTCCACTGCTTGTTCTTGCCTGTTGTGGTGCTACGTCTCCCTCCCCTTGTGTGCTGCTGTCCTTGCTCTGCATGTCACCTTGCCAGGTTGGGTCAGTGACTTCATCGTCCACCACCTCATCTTCCAGTTCCGCACCCTGGTCCTCCTCCTGACAGTCTGGCAATTGTGTCTCATCATCATCCACCTCTAGTGACAATTTCCCACCGTCACCTTTATGTGACCGTGGCTGCTCAAATATTTGGGCATCGCTACATGCGATCTCCTCTTGTCCCGCTTCAAGTGGACCGAGCGAGAGGCCCGAATCTATAAATGGAAAACTGAACAGCTCTTCGGAGTATCCAAGTGTGGGATCAGTTGTCTCTGGGCACTCGGCATGGTGGGAGGAAGTAGGATCAGGGTGAGGAATATGCAGTCCAGACTCACAGCTACTAAGACTTGACCGTGTGGAAGATAGGGTTGTGGTGGCAAAGTGCCTGGAAGCATTATCTGCTATCCAACCAATAACCTTTTTAAACTGCTCTGCGTTCAATAGTGGTATTCTGCAGTCCCCTATTAATTGGAACAAGAAGGTCTGGTCACAAGATGTGGGTCTTTTTTGTGGCACAATTTCAGCTTGCCCATGGTCTCGGCCTCTGCATGCAACATCACGTCCACTTCCCCGTGCCACGCACCTTGCCCATTTTACATGGAGGACAATATTTTCCACGTTCACTACAAATGGCTGGATTTGGACCGCAGTGATATGTGATACGTGTGACGAAAACCACAGTTTTAAATAGCTGGCCTGTAGGTTACTATTTTTCACAGCCACCTGGTGTCAATAACTTCACTAACACTGCAACAAAAATGAAATGGAGGCTAATATTTTCCACAATCACTACAAATTTCTGGATTTTTATCGCTGTAATATGGAAAGGAGCTGGCTGTATTCTGCAGTGGCAACAAGAAAATGGAGCAGAAATACGGTGTTCTCTGGTTTGTTTTTAAAGCAAATAATTTTTTTTATATCTTAATCCTGATTATCCCTGGCCCCTGATACCTGGGGCTATTTCTAGAAATATCTGTAACAGCAGCAGCAGAAAGAACTGGAACTTAGTCTCTTGTGCTGTATGTACTGCAGTCTGCCACATAAACAGCCTGCCTGCCTAGCTCTGATATATATACATATATATAAAGAAAGCGCAGCAGCACTCCATTATGGCCAAGATACATAAAGACTAGTGTTGAGCGAGCATGCTCGACACTGCTCGGTACTCGCCCGAGCATCTCACTACTCGAGATGTTCGGCGAGCACCGAGCATTTCCGAGTTACTCGGGCGGGAGCTCAGGTCTCCGCCCTGAACGTTTGGCGTTCTTTACAGAGCCAATGAACATGCACGGATTGCCAGCCAGTCACTGTAATGCCGCAGCCATGTTGTTTGTGGGCATTACAGTGATTGGCCGGCCGCACAGCGTCACCTCGAGTATTTAAAACTGGGGCGCCATCTTGGACACAGTCGCTCCGGATCAGCAAGTGTAGGGTCAGTGCTGCTGAGCTAGGGAGAGATTTATACGCCGAAATAGTTAGTGTAGGGTCTCTAAAGCCTGCCAAATCTAACAAACAGTCCTTCTCAGGACTAATATCCATCCCAGATATCAGGTAAGCAGGCTGTATAGGAGACGCAGTGGTTATACCAACAAACGCTGCATTACAGTCTTGTGTGCTCCTGCTGGTCAAATTGCTAGACTTAGGGGCCAGGAAAAATCCTTTTTTTTTCATCTAAATCCTATTTTTTTTTTTTCCTCAGTCAACTGTACAAATACGCGTCTTATTAACCTTTTGGTATCCCCCCCCCCCCCCAAAAAAAAAAAGTTGAGTGTGTCTGTGACTGTTCAGACACAAATATATCTGTTTAAAAGAGTCTGGTGTAGGCCAGATAACTAGAACTGTGGTTTTGCAGTTCCACGGTTCAAATCTCTGTATTATCCTGCTTTTGGCATTTTTTCCGAAAAAAAAACAGTAATAGTGTTTCCCTGACTATTATGACACAAATATATCTGTTTAAAAGAGTCTGGTGTAGGCCAGATAACTAGAACTGTGGTTTTGCAGTTCCACGGTTCAAATCTCTGTATTATCCTGCTTTTGGCATTTTTTCCGTAAAAAAAACAGTAATAGTGTCTCCCTGACTGTTCAGACACAAATATATCTGTTTAAAAGAGTCTGGTGTAGGCCAGATAACTAGAACTGTGGTTTTGCGGTTCCACGGTTCAAATCTCTGTATTATCCTGCTTTTGGCATTTTGTCCGTAAAAAAAAACAGTAATAGTGTCTCCCTGACTTTTCAGACACAAATATATCTGTTTAAAAGAGTCTGGTGTAGGCCAGAGAAATAGAACTGTGGTATTCCTCTTCCACGGTTCTAATCTCCTTTTTATTACCCTTTAGGCATTGATAGTGGAGAGTAAGCTATTTTACCTCATTTACAATGGGCAAGGCACGTGGCAAGGGACGTGGAACTGGACGTTCTGGTGATGGTGCGTGTAGAGGACGGGGCCGTGGCCAAGGTGAAAATGTGCCACAACCAACAGCCACATCTTCTCGCTCTCACTTCTTGACCGAATTACTAGGGAAGCACACAGCAACACCAGTATTGCCAACTGATCAGTATGAACAGGTTATTAATTGGATAGCAGATAACACTTCCAGTTACCTGGGCACCACCACCTCCGGTCTGTCTTCCACACGGTCAGTTTTAGTAGCCATGAGTCTCGACCGCATACTCCTCCTCACCCTGATGCTCCTTCCTCCCACTATGCCGAGTGTCATCAGACAGCAACTGATCCCACACTTGGACACTCTGAAGAGCTATTTACTGGTCTATTTCCATATTTATGCCCCTTGCCTGCTCCTCTTGAAGTGGTGGAAGAGGAGATCCCATGTAGCTATGCCCAAATATTTGAAAAGCTACGGCCAGAGGAAGTCGACGCTGGCAATTTGTCACAAGAGGTGGACGATGACGAGACACAATTGCCACAAAGCGAGGAGGAGGATCGTGGTGCTCAAGTGGAAGAAGAGGAGGTTGTGGATTATCTAGTAACTGACCCAACATGGCAGGAGGACACGCAGAACGAGGCCAGCAGCACACAGGGAGAGGGAGGCAGAGTACCCCAAAAGGCAGGAAGAAGCAGTGTGGTGGCCGCAGACAGAAGGTGGGCAACAGTTCCCTGTAACACCAACACGAGGGACGTTGCCAGTACAACCGGTAGGTCTTCCAGAGTCTGGAATTATTTTAAAGACTCTGTTGATAACCCCAAAAAGGTCATTTGTACCACCTGCCATGCCAGCATCAGCAGGGGTGACAAAACTACCAGCCTGACCACCACCAGCATGATCAGGCACATGTCAGGAAGGCACCCGACTTTGTGGGGCGAGCCCCAGGGTCCACGACCAGTGTCAGTGGGTGTCACTACTGCTTCTTCCGCTGTTGTACATGTAATAGAACCTCCTGTTGTGCGTGCAAGGCAATCCCCTGTCCATACTGCACGCAAAGATGCCCCCTCCTCTCAGTCTTCACTTGTTATGGCAGTTTCTCAAGAAAGAGCATCAACGTCCACATCCACATCCCACCGCAGCGTTCAATTGTCCATATCCCAGAGCTTGGAACGAAAGCGCACATTTGCAGCCAACACCCCACAGGCCACAGTCCTAAATTCGCACATTTCACGACTGCTTGCATTGGAAATGCTGCCTTTTAGGCTGGTGGAGACTGAATCCTTCCAAAACCTTATTGCGGTGGCCGTCCTTCGGTACTTGGTCCCCAGCCGACACTATTTTGCCCAGTGTGCCATCCCTGCACTACACAAGCACATGTCCCAAAAAATCTGCCGTGTCCTCAACAATGCAGTTACTGGGAGAGTCCACCTGACAACGGACACGTGGACAAGTGCTTGTGGCCAGGGACGGTACATCTCCCTGACGGCACACTGGGTAAACATAGTGGAAGCCGGGACCCAGTCGGACCTTGGGATGGAACACATCCTCCCCACACCGAGGATTGTGGGCCCTATGTCAGTCAGAGTTGCCCCACAGTGTACAGCTCCTGCGCATCATCCTCCTCCTCATGTTCAGCCTCCATCTCAGATATCACCACATCAGTTACAAGCTGGAAGCACTGCAGTACTGCCTCAGCCAAGCGACAACAGGCTGTGCTGAAACTCATAAGATTAGGTGATAAACCTCACACTGCTTGTGAGTTGTGGACAGCTGTGAAAGAGCAGGCAGATCTGTGACTGAGACCGCTGAACCTACATCCAGGCATGGTCGTGTGTGACAATGGCCGTAACCTGGTGGCGGCTCTGAGGCGAGGCAAGATCACACACGTACCCTGCCTGGCTCATGTGCTTAACCTCGTGGTTCAGCGGTTTCTTAAATCGTACCCCGAGTTGCCAGATCTGCTCGTCAAAGTACGCTGCCTGTCAGCTCATTTTCGCAAGTCGGCTACAGCTTCCGCCGCCCTTGCTGTGTTGCAGCAGCGTTTGCAGCTTCCGGCACACGGACTGGTGTGTGATGTCCCCACACGTTGGAACTCTACCCTCCACATGTTGCAAAGGATTTGTGAGCAGAATAGAGCAGTTGTGGAGTACCAGCTGCAACAAGGCCATCTATATTCAGGTCAGACTCCACACATAAGACCTCAGGAGTGGACCTGGATGTCTGACATATGTACCATTTTGACAAACTTTGAGGAGTCCACCAAGATGGTGAGTGGCGATGACGCCATCATAAGCATCAGCATCCCACTTGTCTGTCTTTTGCAAAGCTCTCTGCAGAGAATTAAAGAGGAGGCATTGCAGCCAGAGTATGATGAGATGGATCAAGAAGCCGTAGCGGTCGATAACACACAGCCCATCCTCATCTCATCCCAACGTGCATTGGGGGATAATGAGGGAGAGGAGGAGGAGGAGGAGGAGGAAGAACAGGAGCTGGTATCATGCGCTGTAGACAGTAGTACCTGTACAACTGTCATACCGTCGGTTCAACGTAGGTGGCCTGAGGACAGAGGGGAGGAGGAGGAGGAGAGCATGGTCAGTCATCGTCTTGGTGACGACATGGAAGTCTTGCCCATTACCAGTCTGGCACACATGGCTGACTTTATGTTACGCTGCCTTAACCATGACCCTTGTGTTGTCAAAATGTTGGGTGACAGTCATTACTGGTTGGTGACACTTTTAGAACCCAGCTACAAGGAGAACTTTCACTCTCTTATTCCTGAGGTGGAGAGGTCTACAAAAATGTGGCACTACCAGAAGGACCTTGCTGCAGAACTGTTAAAAAAATTCCCATCTGAACACGTTAGCGGCAGAGGTCACAGTTCGTTGACCAACCAAGGCGTACAGGCGAGAGAGACGTAACTCCAATCCAGCAGAGGCATTGGAACACTGTCCATGTTCTGGGACAGTTTTCTGAGACCAGCCCAGCTTACAGGCCCTGAGGCGCGGGGTACTCTCACAAGGAGTGGAAAGTTTCAAAAGATGGTGAGGGAGTACCTTGCCGACCGTACCAGCATCCTCCGTGATTCCTCTGTGCCTTTTAATTATTGGGTATCCAAGCTGGACACTTGGAATGAACTCGTTCTGTACGCCTTGGAGGTCCTGGCCTGCCTGCCGCTAGCGTGAAATCGGAGCGTGTTTTTAGTGCCGCTGGGGGAATTATAACTGATAAGTGCACTCGCCTGTCAACTGACAATGCTGACAAGCTGACCCTTATCAAAATAAACAAGGGCTGGATTGGGCCTGACTTCTCATCACCACCAAATGACAGCAGAGTAACATAAAATTAAATCCACTGTGTTATTTCGGCAGGTGTATTCCCATGCACCGCTTCACACCCACACATGGTTATACGCTTCCTCATTTCCGATGTATTTTACTCTTCTCCTTATCCTCAGCCTCCAACACCACTATACCACCAGGGTGACCGTGGTCCGTGTTGCCAGCATTGCAAGTTCCTCCATCCTAATTTTTGGCAGCTTTTGCTTGAAAGGCATAGGCAAAGAATATGGGAGACCCACTCCCCAATAATGGGAATAATGTTTTGAATATGCTGTACAACATGACTCTTATTTGCCAGCATTGCAACTTCCTCCGTCCTAATTTTTGGCAGCTTTTGCTTGGAAGGCATAGGCAAAGACTATGGGAGACCCACTCCCCAATAATGGAAATAATGTTTTTAATATGCTGTACTGCATGGCTCTTATAAGGGGCATTAAAACCGTCTTGTTAAGCTACTGTGTCCTCCATGTCTCTTCAAAGGGGCATTAAAACCGCCTTGTTAAACCACTCTGACCTTCACGTCTCTTCCAAGGGGCATTAAAACCGTCTTGTTAAACCTCTCTGAACTCCACGTCTCTTCGAAGGGGCATTAAAACCATCTTGTTAAGCTACTGCGACCTCCACCCCTCTTCCAAGGGGCATTAAAACCATCTTGTTAAGCTACTGTGACCTCCACCACTCTTCCGAGGGGCATTGATTTTGTCTTTTTATTCCACTGCGACCTCCACCACTCTTCCAAGGGGCATTAAAACTGTCTTGTTAAGCTTCTGTGACCTCCACGTCTCTTCCAAGCGGCATTAAAACAGTCTTGTTAAACCACTCTGTATTCCACGTCTTTCCAAGGGGCACTAAAGCCATGTTGATAAGCTACTGTGACGTCCACCACTCTTCCAAGGGGCATTGATATTGTCTTTTTATTCCACTGCGACCTCCACCACTCTTCCAAGGGGCTTTAAAACTATCTTGTAATGCTACTGTGACCTCCACCACTCTTCCAAGGGGCTTTAAAACTGTCTTGTTAAGCTACTGTGACCTCCACAACTCTTCCAAGGGACATTAAAACCATCTTGTTAAGCTACTGTGACCTCCACCACTCTTCCAAGGGGTATTGATATTGTCTTTTTATTCCACTGCGACCTCCACCCCTCTTCCAAGGGGAAATAAAACCATCTTGTTAAGCTACTGTGACCTCCACCACTCTTCCAAGGGTCATTAAAACTGTATTGTTAAGCTACTGTGACCTCCAAGTCTCTTCCAAGGGACCTGAAAAGCATTTTGTTAAGCAACTGTGACCTCCACCAATCTTACAAGGGGCATTGATATTGTCTTTTTTTTCCACTGCGACCTCCACCACTTTTCCAAGGGGCATTAAAACTGTCTTGTTAAGCTACTGTGACCTCCACCACTCTTCCAAGGGGCATTAAAACAGTCTTGTTAAACCACTATGTACTCCACATCTTTCCAAGGGGCATTAAAACAGTCATGTTAAGCTACTGTGACCTCCAACACTCTTCCAAGGGGCATTGAAATTGTCTTTCTATTCCACTGCGACCTCCACCTCTCTTCCAAGGGGCATTAAAGCAGTTTTTTTAAACCACTCTGAACTCCAGGTCTCTTCCAAGGGGCATTAAAACCGTCTTGTAAAGTTTCTGTGAGCTCCATGTCTCTTCCAAGAGGCATTAAAACCATCTTGTTAAGCTACTGTGACATCCACCACTCTTCCAAGGGGCGTTGATATTGTCTTTTTATTCCACTGCGACCTCCACCACTCTTCTAAGGGGCTTTAAAACCATCTTGTTAAGCTATTTTGACCTAGACCACTCTTCCAAGGGGCATTAAAACTCTCTTGGTAAGCTACTGTGATCTCCACGTCTATTCCAAGGGGCTTTAAAACCGTCTTGTTAAGGTACTTTAATCTAGATCACTCTTCCAAGGGGCATTAAAACTCTCTTGTTAAGTTAGAGTGACCTCCACGTCTCTACCAAGGGGCATTAAAACCATCTTGTTAAGCTACTGTCACCTCCACCACTCTTCCAAAGGGCATTGTTATTGTCTTTTTATTCCACTGCGTCCTCCACCACTCTTCCAAGGGGCATTAAAACTGTCTTTTTAAGCTACTGTGTTCTCCACCAATCTTCCAAGGGACAACAAAAACCATCTTGTTAAGCTACTGTGACCTCCACCACTCTTCCAAGGGTCATTAAAACTATCTTGTTAAGCTGCTGTGACCTCCACATCTCTTCTAAGGGGCATTAAAGCCAGTTTGTTAAACCACTCTGAACTTAACGTCTCTTCCAAGGGGCATTAAAACCATCTTGTTAAGCTACTGCGACCTCCACTCCTCTTCCAAGGGGCATTAAAACCGTCTTGTTAAGCTACTGTGACCTCCACCACTCTTCCAAGGGGCATTGATTTTGTCTTTTTATTCCACTGCGACCTCCACCACTCTTCCAAGGGGCATTAAAACTGTCTTGTTAAGCTTCTGTGACCTCCACGTCTCTTCCAAGCGGCATTAAAACCGTCTTGTTAAACCACTCTGTATTCCACGTCTTTTCAAGGGGCACTAAAACCGTGTTGATAAGCTACTGTGACGTCCACCACTCTTCCAAGGGGCATTGATATTGTCTTTTTATTCCACTGCGACCTCCACCACTCTTCCAATGGGCATTAAACCTGTCATGTTAAGATACTGTGACCTCCATGTCTCTTCCAAGGGGCATTAAAACCATCATTTTAAACCACTTTGAACTCCACGTCTCTTCCAAGGGGCATTAAAACCATCTTGTTTAGCTACTGTGACCTCCACCACTCTTCCAAAGGGCATTGATATTGTACTTTTATTCCACTGCGACCTCCACCACTCTTCCAAGGGGCAATAAAACTTTCTTGTTAAGCTACTGTCACCTCCACGTCTCTTCCAAGGGGCATTAAAACCGTCTTGTTAAACCAATCTGAACTCCACGTCTCTTCCAAGAGGCATTAAAACTATCTTATTAAACCAATCTAACCTCCACGTCTCTTCCAATGGGCATTAAACCTGTCTTGTTAAGCTACTGTGACCTCCATTACTCTACCAAGGGGCATTAAAACCATCTTGTTAAACCACTCTGAACTCCACGTCTCTTCCAAGAGGCATTAAAACTATCTTATTAAACCAATCTAACCTCCACGTCTCTTCCAATGGGCATTAAACCTGTCTTGTTAAGCTACTGTGACCTCCATTACTCTACCAAGGGGCATTAAAACCATCTTGTTAAAACACTCTGAACTCCACGTCTCTACTAAGGGGCATTAAAACTGTCTTGTTAAGCTGCTGTGACCTCCATAACTCTTCCAAGGGGCATTAAAAACATTTTGTTAACCTACTGTGACCTCCACCACTCTTCCACGGGGCATTACAACTGTCTTGTTAAGCTACTGTGACCTCCATTACTCTACCAAGGGGCATTAAAACCATCTTGTTAAAACACTCTGAACTCCACGTCTCTTCTAAGGGGTATAAAAACCGTCTTGTTAAGAGACTGTGACCTCCACCACTCTTCCAAGAGGCATTAAAACCGTCTTGTTAAGCTACTGTGACCTCCACCACTCTTCCAAGGGGCAATAAAACCGTCTTGTTAAGCTATTGTGACCTCCACCACTCTTCCAAGGGGCATTAAAACTGTCTTGTTAACCTACTGTGACGTCCACGTCTCTTCCAAGGGGCATTAAAGCTATCTTGTTAAGCTACTGTGACCTCCACCACTCTTCCATGGGGCATTAAAACGGTCTTTTTAAGCTACTGTGACCTTCACGTCTCTTCCAAGGGGCATTAAAACCATCTTGTTAAGCTACTGTGACCTCCACCACTCTTCCAAGGGGCAAAAAAAGCGTCTTGTTAAGCTACTGT
Organism: Phyllobates terribilis; assembly: GCF_046119375.1. NCBI lineage: Eukaryota > Metazoa > Chordata > Amphibia > Anura > Dendrobatidae > Phyllobates > Phyllobates terribilis. Next base: position 644,331,319 of record NW_027362762.1, read on the forward strand.
GACCTCCACCACTCTTCCAAGAGGCATTAAAACTGTCTTCTTATGCTACTGTGATCTCCAAGTCTCTTCCAAGGGGCATTAAAACCGTCTTGTTAAACCAATCTGAATTCCACGTCTCTTCCAAAGGGCTTTAAAACTGTCTTGTTAAGCTACTGTGACTTCCACCACTCTCCCAAGGGGCATTAAAACCATCTTGTTAAGCTACTGTGACCTCCACCACTCTTTCAAGGGGCATTAAAACTGTCTTGTTAAGCTACTGTGACGTCCACGTCTCTTCCAAGGGGCATTAAGACCGTCTTATTAAACCAATCTGAACTCCACGTCTCTTCTAAAGGGCATTAATACTGTCTTGTTAAGCTACTGTGACCTCCACCACTCTCCCAAGGGACATTAAAACCGTCTTGTTAAGCTACTGTGACCTCCACCACTCTTCCAAGGGGCATTAAAACCGTCTTGTTAAGCTACTGTGACCTCCACCACTCTTCCATGGGGCATTAAAAAGGTCTTTTTAAGCTACTGTGACCTCCACGTCTCTTCCAAGGGGCATTAAAACCGTCTTGTTAAGCTACTGTGACCTCCACCACTCTTCCAATGGTCAATAAAACCATCTTGTTAAGCTACTGTGACCTCCACCACTCTTCCAAGGGTATTAAATCTGTCTTGTTAAGCTACTGTGACCTCCACGTCTCTTCCAAGGGTCATTAAAACCGTCTTGTTAAACCAATCTGAACTCCACGTCTCTTCCAAAGGGTTTTAAAACTGTCTTGTTAAGCCACTGTGACTTCCAACACTCTCCCAAGGTGCATTAAAACCATCTTGTTAAGCTACTGTGACCTCCACCACTCTTTCAAGGGGCAATAAAACTGTCTTGTTAAGCTACTGTGACCTCCACCACTCTTCCAAGGGGCATTGATATTGTCTTTTTATTCCACTGCGACCTCCACCACTCTTCCAAGGGGCAGTAAAGCCGTCTTGTTATACCACTCTGAACACCACATCTCTTCCAAGGGGCATTAAAACCATCTTGTTAAGCTACTGTGACCTCCACCACTCTTCCAAGGGGCATTGATATTGTCTTTTTATTCCACTGCGACTTCCACCACTCTTCCAAGGGGCATTAAAGCCATCTTGTTATACCACTCTGAACACCACGTCTCTTCCAAGGGGCATTAAAACAGTCTTGTTAAGTTACTGTGACCTGCACGTCTCTTCCAAGGGGCATTAAAACCATCTTGTTAAGCTACTGTGACCTCCACGACCCTTCCAAGGGGCATTGATATTGTCTTTTATTCCATTGCGACCTCCACCACTCTTCCAATGGGCATTAAAATTGTCTTGTTAAGCTACTGTGACCTCCACGTCTCTTCCAAGGGACATTAAAACCGTCTTCTTAAGTTACTGTGACCTCCACCATTCTTCCAATGGGCATTAAAACTGTCTTGTTTAGCTACTGTGACCTCCACCTCTCTACCAAGGGTCATTAAAACCGCCTTGTTAAGCTACTGTGACCTCAACCTCTCTTCCAAGGGGCATTAAAACCATCTTGTTAAGCTACAATGACCTCCACCACTCTTCCAAGGGGCATTGCTATTGTCTTTTTAGCCCACTGTGGCCTCCACCACTCTTCCAAGGAGCATTAAAACTGTCTTGTTAAGCTACAGTGACCACCGAGTCTCTACCAAGCGGCATTTAAACCATCTTGTTAAACCGCTCTGTACTCCACGTCTTTTCCAAGTAGCATTAAAACCGTCTAGTTAAGCTACTGTGACCTCCAACATCTTCCAAGGGGCAATAAAACTATCTTGTTAAGCTACGGTGACCTCCACCACTCTTCCCAGGGGCATTAAAACTGTCTTGTTAAGCTAATTTGACCTCCACGTCTCTTCCAAGGGGCATTAAAACCATTTTTTAAACCACTCTGAACTTCACGTCTCTTCCAAAGGGCATTAAAACTGTCTTGTTAAGCTACTGTGACCTCCACCACTCTTCCAAGGGTCATTAAATCTGTCTTGTTAACTTACTGTGACCTCCACGTCTCTTCCAAGGGGCATTAAAACCGTCTTGTTACGCTACTGTGACCTCCACTACTCTTCGAAGGGGCATTAATATTGTCTTTCTATTCCATTGCGTTCTCCACCACTCTTCCAAGGGTCATTAAAACTGTCTTGTTAAGCTACTGTGACCTCCACGTCTCTTCCAAGGGGCATTAAAACTGTCTTGTTAAGCTACTATGACTTCCACCACTTTTCCAAGGGGCATTAATATTGTCTTTTTATTCCACTGCGACCTCCACCACTCTTCCAAGGGGCATTAAAACCATCTTGTTAAGCTACTGTGACCTCCACCACTCTTCCATGGGGCTATAAAACTGTCTTGTTAAGCTACTGTGACCTCCAAGTCTCTTCCAAGGGGCTTTATGTTAGAACCTTGCTCTTAGGTTTTTTTTCCTTTGCTGGTCACATGACCTTGTTGGCCTATTTAATCCTGCTCCGCCCTTCTGGCTTTGCTGGACTTCATTGTATAACTACTTTCTAGCTAGCCTGTGCTCTGTATCTAACTCTGTTAGTTTGCTTGGTCTACGGACCTCTATGTTCTATATATTTTGTTTGTTCGTCTGTCTGCTACTCTTTCTGTTAGGAGGTGTCCCATATTCCTCCCAGTCCTTAGTACTTGTAGGGATTCCTTCCCCACATCTATAGGTCTCCATACAGACTAGCTTAGGACTTTAACAGGTCTGATCGCAGGATCAGGTTCCCTGTTACATCGTAGGGATTCAGCTGAGTTCTATCGTAGGGACAGATCTCCTCTCTTTCCTTAGCTCTGGTAGCAGAACATAACAGTAAGTCCAGCCCGCAAATTCTCTAAGGAAAGATTTTTCTGTTCCATCATGGTGTCGGTTCAGGATTTGGCTAAACACCTGCAGGGACTCTCTCTGGAAGTGGCCGAGCTCCGTCAGCACGTGAGTAACTGTCCTGGAGCACATTTCTTGGAGCCTAAGGTATGTTTGCCGGATTTATTTTTTGGTGAACACCGAGAATTTTTTTCATTTAAAAATGCTTGCTTATTGTATTTTCGTTTGAGACCCAAGTCCTCTGGGGATGAATCCCAGCGCATAGGGTTCATAATGTCACTTTTGCGCAAAGAGCCTCAGGAGTGGGCCTTTTCTTTGCAACCTAGTGATACATGCTTCAGATCAGTGGATAGTTTTTTTTCTGCTTTGGGACTATTATATGATGATCCTGACCGTGTCGCATCAGCTGAGACTGAGTTGAGACGTTTGAAACAGGGATCAGGTAATGTGGAAAAATATTGTACTCATTTCCGTCGTTGGTCTACTCAAACAGGGTGGAACGATTCTGCTCTGAAAAGTCTATTACTTGCTGGGCTCAATGAAAGGGTTAAAGACCTGCTAATTGCTTATCCTACACCTGAAGATTTGCAACAGGCTATGCAATTAGCTATACGGGTGGATAGGAGACTGCGTGCAAGGGTTAATGAGAGCAAATCCTCTGCTATGTCAATTTCTGGTTATGAGAATGTGTGTACTAACAGTGGTGAACCGATGGAGATTGGATCGGTGGCACCTCGCTCTCAAGAAAAAGATCGTAGATTTTCTGAAGGCTTGTGTTTCTATTGCGGAAAATCTGGTCATTTGATTAAAGACTGTGAGCTTCGTATGAAGAAAGAAAAAAAAATGGTCAGTCATGCCCGTATTGCCTGTTTAAATTCCAAGGGTGTATTTTTAGCTGCTTCCATGATTGCTCAGGAAAAATTAATGGAATTTCGGGTGTTTGTTGATTGTGGGTCTACTCTGAATGTTATTGATGGGGGATTCTTGGAAAGACTCAATTTAAAACCCGAACCTTTATCATCCCCCATTGCTGTGGTTTCTGTGGATGGTTCCCCTTTGAAGAATATTACTCTCAAGGTCTGTGAATTTCCTCTCACTATTAATGGTGTTCACCATGAGAAATTGGATTTGGTAGTTTTGAATAACTTGCCTTCTCCAGTAATATAGGGATTGCCCTGGTTAAAATTTCACAATCCTGTACTGGATTGGTCTACCAGTGAAATTAAATCCTGGAGCCATAAATGTTATGACAAGTGTTGTAACGGGCGTATTGCAGCTTTGGATAGGGGAGAATTGCCTGTTCCTATTCAGGATTTTTGGAGAGTTTTTTCTGAGAAGGAATCGCAGGTTTTGCCTCCCCATAGAGACTATGATTGTTCTATTGAATTTGTCCCTGGAGCGACTCTTCCTAAAAGTCGTTTATTTAACCTTACTATTCCTGAGAGGAAGGCTTTGGAGGAATACATACAGACAAGTTTGGCCGCCGGTCACATTAGGCCCTCTAAGTCTCCTGTGGCGGTTGGATTTTTTTTTGTAAAAAAAAAGGACGGCGGTTTACGTCCTTGTCTGGATTTTCGTGAGATTAACAAAATTACTGTACGCAATCCTTACCCACTGCCATTGATTCCTGATCTGTTTAACCAGTTAATGGGGGCCAAGTGGTTCTCTAAAATTGACCTTAAGGGGGCATACAATCTGTTGCGCATGAAGGAGGGTGACGAATGGAAGACTGCTTTTAACACTCCTGTGGGTCATTTTGAGAATCTCGTTATGCCTTTTGGTCTTACTAATGCTCCTGCATTTTTTCAGAATCTTATTAATGACATCCTTAGACCTTTGATCGGCAAAAATGTGGTTGTGTATTTGGATGACATTTTGATTTATTCGGCGGATCTGGAGTCTCATTGGCGGAGCGTACGTGAGGTATTACAGTTATTAATGGACAATTCGCTTTTTGCTAAGCTGGAGAAATGTGAGTTCGCTGTACAGAGAATTAGTTTTTTGGGCTACATTATCTCCAGCGAAGGTTTTGAGATGGACCCGGTTAAAGTTCAAGCTGTACTGGAATGGCCTAGGCCTATTGGTTTGAAATCGATACAGAGGTTTTTAGGTTTCGCCAATTATTACAGAAAATTCATAAAAAATTTTTCTAGTATTGTCAAACCTCTGACCGATCTCACCAGGAAAGGTGCTGATGCGGTTCAGTGGTCTTCTGAGGCCATTGAAGCTTTTGTGTATCTCAAGGAGAGGTTCACCTCTGCTCCCATCCTTATGCAGCCTGATGTGACTAAGCCGTTTTTGGTTGAGGTTGATGCTTCCTCTGTGGGGGTTGGCGCAGTATTGTCTCAGGATAACGGGGATGGATTACATCCCTGTGCCTTTTTTTCAAAAAAATTTTCGGAGACTGAACTGAATTACGATATTGGTAATCGGGAATTATTGGCTATTAAACTCGCATTTGAACACTGGCGCCACTTCTTGGAAGGTGCGGAATTTCCCGTTCAGGTTCTTACGGATCATAAAAATCTGATATATCTTGATGCTGCCAAGCGCCTGAATGCCCGTCAGGCTAGGTGGGCACTGTTTTTCTCGCGGTTTAATTTCTCCGTTACTTACATCCCTGGTACTAAGAATGTTAAGGCGGATGCATTGTCTCGCAGTTTTTCTCCCATAGTCGGTGCTGAGAAAGAGGAGAACATTTTACAAGAAGGTGTTGTGATAGCTGCTTTGGACTCCGTTTTGGAAGATGAGATTCTTAAAGCACAGGAGAATTCCCCATCTAACACTCCGCATGGGAGGTTGTTTGTGCCTGGGACCTTTAGGAGAGATTTGTTTGTTGAGTGTCACGAATCTCGGTTGGCAGGTCATCCCGGAATCTCTGAGACCAAGAGACTGGTGGGTCGCAGTTTTTGGTGGCCTGGATGGCAGAAGGAAGTCATTAAGTGGGTGCGTCAATGTACTATATGTGCTAGATCTAAGTCCTCACATACTCCTGCTGCGGGGTTGCTTTGTCCTTTGGAGGTTCCCAGTGCTCCTTGGACACATTTGGCTATGGACTTTATAACTGACCTTCCCCCCTCTGAGGGTTTTACTGTCATCTGGGTGGTCGTGGACCGTTTTAGCAAGATGTGTCACTTGGTTCCCTTCATCAAACTGCCCTGCGCTAAAACTCTCGCTAAGGCCTTTGTCAAGGAAATTGTCAGACTTCATGGCGTTCCTACTGACATTGTTTCTGATAGGGGTCCTCAGTTCGTGGCTAGTTTTTGGCGTGCCTTTTGTGACAGGTTGGGAGTTCATTTGTCGTTCTCGTCCGGATATCATCCTGAATCTAATGGCCAGACAGAAAGGAAAAACCAGGATGTTGAGCAGTTCTTGCGTTGTTTTGTGGCAGACAATCAAGAGGGGTGGTCTGAGTTTCTGCCACTTGCTGAATTTGCTCTGAACAATCATACATCTTCTGCTGGTTGTTCGCCTTTTTTTTGTTGTTCTGGGAGACATCCGTCGTTTGGGTCGTTCTCCAAGTTGGGATCTGCCGTGCCTGAGGAGGAGAATTTTTCCGGTGATTTGGAGAGAGTTTGGACGGATGTGCGTGGTAATCTTCAGGAGGCCAACAGAAAATCTAAAGACTACTTTGATAGGAAACGACAGGAGGTTTTGTTCGCTGTTGGTGACATGGTTTGGTTGTCCTCTAGGAATCTGCGGTTGAGGATTCCTTCTAAGAAATTGGGTCCCAAGTTTGTAGGGCCCTTTAAGGTGCTTCAGGTTGTCAACCAATCTGCTGTTAGGTTGGAGGTTCCTACCTCCTGGAGAATTAATCCGGTATTTCATGTCTCTCTGTTGAAAAAAGCTGTTGTATCTGATTGTGACGCCTCTGCCTCTGTTCCTCCGGTGGTGGAGGACGGGGAATATGAAATTTCTCGCATCCTTAACTCTAGACGGTATAGAGGTAGTTTGCAGTATCTTGTGGCCTGGAAAGGTTTCGGACCCGAGGATAACTCTTGGGTGAGGTCGGATGATGTTTCCGCGTCCAGACTTATCAGAGCGTTTCACAGGAGATTTCCTGATAAGCCTGGTCCTAGGGGATCCGGAGGATCCTCTTAGAAGGGGGGGTACTGTTAGAACCTTGCTCTTAGGTTTTTTTTCCTTTGCTGGTCACATGACCTTGTTGGCCTATTTAATCCTGCTCCGCCCTTCTGGCTTTGCTGGACTTCATTGTATAACTACTTTCTAGCTAGCCTGTGCTCTGTATCTAACTCTGTTAGTTTGCTTGGTCTACGGACCTCTATGTTCTATATATTTTGTTTGTTCGTCTGTCTGCTACTATTTCTGTTAGGAGGTGTCCCATTTTCCTCCCAGTCCTTAGTACTTGTAGGGATTCCTTCCCCACATCTATAGGTCTCCGTACAGACTAGCTTAGGACTTTAGCAGGTCTGATCGCAGGATCAGGTTCCCTGTTACATCGTAGGGATTAAGCTGAGTTCTATCGTAGGGACAGATCTCCTCTCTTTCCTTAGCTCTGGTAGCAGAACATAACATGTGCCCTCTGCTGCCAGCGTTTTCAGATGGGAATTTTTTTAAAAGTTCAGCAACAAGGGCCTTCTGGTAAAGCCTCATTATTGTAAACCTGTCCCCCTCAGGAATAAGAGATATAAAGTTCTCCTTGTAGCATGGGTCTAACAAAAACTCAGCCATGCGTGCCAGACTACTAGCAAGACTTCCGTGTTCTCACCAAGACTATGCTCTCCTCCTCCTCCTCTCTGTCCTCTGGCCATCAACGCTAAACAGACGGTATGACAGCTGTGCAGGTAGTACCGTCTATAGCGCATGAAACTAGCTCCTGTCCTTCCTCCTTCTCCTCCTCTTCCTCATTGTCACCCAATCCAAGTTGGTATGAGATGAGGCTGGCCTGTGTGTAATCACCCTGTATGGTTCCTTGCTCCATCTCATCGTGCTCCACCTGCAATGCATCCTCTTTGATTGTGAGCAGAGAGCGTTTCAGAAGACAGAGAAGCGGGATGGTGATGATAATTATGGCGTCATCGCCGCTCACCATCTTGGTGGAGTCCTCAAAGTTTTGGAGGATGGTACATATGTCTGACATCCATATCCACTCCTGAGGTCTTATGTGTGGAGTCTGAACTGAATACCGACGGCCTTGTTGATGCTGGTACTCAACAACTGCCTTCTTCTGCTCACAAATCCTTCCTAACATCTGCAGTGTAGAGTTCCAATGCGTGGGGACATCACACACCAGTCTGTGAGCCGGAAGCTGCAAACGCTGCTGGAACAAGGCAAGGGTGGCGGAAGCTTTAGCTGACTTTCTAAAATGGGCACACAGGCGGCGTACTTTAACAATCAGATCCGGCAGCTCCGGGTAGGATTTGAGAAACCGCTGAACCACAAGGTTAAGCACATGGGCCAGGCATGGTACATGTGTGAGCTCGCCTCGCCTCAGAGCCGCCACCAGGTTCCGGCCATTGTCACACACGACCATGCCTGGCTGTAGGTTCAGCGATGTGAGCCACAGAGCTGCTTGCTCTTTCAGAGCTGTCCACAACTCTTCAGCATTTTGTGTTTGGCACCTAAACATATTAGCTTCAGCACAGTCTGTTGCCGCTTGGCTGAGGCAGTGCTGTAGTGCTTCCAGCTTTTGACTGACGTGGTCATTTCAGAGATGGAGGCTGAAGAGGAGGAGGAGGCTGAGGAGGATGAGGTCCAGGAGCTGTAGACCGTGGGGGCAACCCTGATTGACATAGGGCCCGCAATCCTTGGTGTCGGGAGGACTTGTTCCATCCCAAGGTCCGACTGGGTCCCGGCTTCCACTATGTTAACCCAGTGTGCCGTCAGCGAGATGTACCATTCCTGCCCACAAGCACTTGTCCACGTGTCCGTGGTTAGGTGGACTTTCCCAGTAACTGCATTGTTGAGGGCACGGCTAATGTTTTGGGACACTTTCTTGTGTATTGCGGGGACGACACACCGGGAGAAATAGTGGGGCTGGGGATAGAGTGCCAAGGGAAGGCCACCGCCATCAGGTTGTGGAATGCTTCCGTCTCCACGAGCCTAAAAGGCAACATTTTGAGCGCAAGCAGTTGTGAAATGTGAGAATTTAGTAGTGTGGCCTGTGGGGCTGCATATTTGCGCTTGCGTTCCAAGGACTGGGAAATGGACAACTGAACGCTGCACTGGGACAAGGACATGGACGTGCTTCCTGATGCTGCTACTTGAGAGTGTGCAACTACAGGTGCAGGGCGGGAGGCATCTTCTCATGCAACATAGACAGGGGATTGGCATGCATGTGTGACACCCCAGGGGTCTGGTTGCCACAGTGATAGAGATATTATGTCTGAGAGCAGGTGGGAGGTCCTTTGGTCAGGGATCCTGTGCATGCCACACCTCCTGCCCAGTCTTGGGAGGGGAAGAACTTCCCCTGTATAAACCCGGGGCTGAGGCAGGGTGAGTGAGACAAGGAGAGTGGAGAAGAGAAGCAGCATAGGAAACAGCAGAGTTACAAGGAGTCAGGGGCTGGCAGCTACAGAGCTCGCCCTGACTAAGAAGATTCTTTACCGGACCCGGAGTCCGAGGCTGTGGGGACTAACTCCTACCCAGCAGCAGAATCCGTCGGGCAGGGGATTTCAGGTCCTCTGGCCCAGAAGCCCGAAGGCACGGTCACACGCGTGGGACCAGCACCGCCATCGTGGAGCGGAAGCCATTAGAAGGCCCCGAGTCACCGGCCATACGGGTGAGCACCACACGGTACACTCAGGGACGTGGGCTACTTACATCAGCTTCTAGCAAGGTAGCCAGAAGAGTACAGTCAGTTTGGGAGGCCTACAACTACGCCTGGCCAGGGGAGATCCCATCTGCTCAAAGACTGATCAGGCCCCGTTTGCTAGCAAGTACTCCGGGAGGGTCTGTCGTTGTTACCAGTAAAGACCCTGAACTACACCGTACCGTCTCTGAGTGGTTCCTGCTACCCCCATCATCCACGTCGGCTGCCCTGAGGCCATACCCCTCCCGTTGGGGGTTATACTATCACGCTGCACAATCCTACCACCGGCCTCAGCGGTCTGCCCTGCAGCAGCAGCTTCCTGGCTGCACTCAACGGGTGGCGTAGTCATCAACTATTTACTACTAATAGACTGCCGTCTAGTTTGACTCTCTGGGCACGGACCGGGTCACCGCCACGAGATTACAACCCTCCACGGATCCGGCTCCGGGTAAGCTCCCGCGTGCGCACCGCAGCGCGACACAGGCCCAGGGGCGCGTCAACTTTGGCGTAGTCGGCAGGATTTCGTGCCCGCAACCACCGGGTACTGCGTGCCTGAAAAGCAAAGACTGTTCAAACTTACCAGTGGTGAAGGTTTCCCGCCATCCGCGAAGTTTTCCCGCCATCCGGCGCCATCTTCGACCTTCTTCCCGCCATCCGTGGAGTTTTCCCGCCATTGGACGCCATCTTGAGGACGCCGCGCGGGAAGAAGAGGGGCGTGGACTCCGAAAGCGCGCGAGAACTGAAGCCCCGCCTCACGTCCGGACGTTGCGTAAGGTCCTGGAAGGAGCCCAGCAGACGCCGACGTCACAGGAGCGCGACGGAAGGTCCTCAACCCTGACGATCCACTGCGGAGCCGCGGCCTATGGAAGAGGATCATCGCAAGGTAGGCCACGGTCCACTAGGGGGGAGGAAGATGTCGGATACGGAGGAGAGCTTCACTGCCTCAACCCCCGCCAGCGCTACCGCTGCTGCAGTTATGCCCTTCACCATGCCCTATATCCCGGGAGCAGCTTGGCTACCCCAGTACTCAGGGGAGTCACATACCCTGCATGACTTTAGAGAAAAGCTGGATAGCCTCTTCCAGGTGTACCCCCTCACAGAAGAGCAAAAAGTGAGCATCCTGGTGGCCCAACTAACCGAGGCAGCCAAAAGGGAAGTAAAATCCTGGCCACCTGGGAGGAAGACTGTCGCAGGGATACTAACCCGGCTGAAGGACACCTTTGATACCCGCACCTCAGCCGAGATTAAGCTTAGATTCTACGGGTGCAAGCAGCGAGCGCATGAGAGTATAAGGGACTATGCACTAAACCTACAAGAGGCCCTGAGGGCCATAAAGCAGACCGACCCTGATGGGGTGGGAAACGAGGACAGGCTGTTGACTGAACAATTTATAGAGGGTTTATATTGCAATGCCCACCGAACCCAGTTGCGGGCAATGGCCTTACAGGATCCCCATCTGGACTTTGCACAGTTCAAGGACAGAGCCATCCGGGTGCTCCGAGAACCGGCACCAGGTGGCGTTGTGACCCACAGACGCCCCACTACCACTTACTACCAGGAGGCGGCGCCCTTGTCGGCAGGGCCTGTGGGAGCTGATGCGCAGGCTTTGGACAATGACCCGGCTCCAGACCTACACCATCAGGTCCAAGAGCTAGCTAAGAGCGTTGCTGCGCTAACCCGAACTGTGCAGTCTTTACAGGTTTCCACCCCAGGGAAGATCCAGCTGGCATCCGGACCGGAGGACATCCCGTGGCGTCGACCAAGGAGGACCCCACCGGCCAGAGGAAGACCCAGTGACCGATACAGTGAGGACGGACGACCCATCTGCCGCCGCTGCAATCAACCCGGACATATGGCAAGGTACTGTTCTTTAAACGGGCACAACCTGGGGTAGAGGGCCAACCCCCAGGAAAAAGATCACCAGGCCCATCGAACTGGCGCGACAGATATGTGGGAGGACGTCCAGTCTTGCCTGTGGTACTGGATGGCATTCCCATGAGTGCCCTACTGGACACCGGGTCACAGGTCACCACCATCCCGTACGTGCTCTTCAAGCAGTACTGGAATGACTCGGATATTACCCGCTACCCCGACGACGACTTGAGTATCATCGCCAGCAATGGTCAGCCCGTGCCACAGATCGGATTTAAAGAGGTGACCATCAAAATTGGTAGAGTCGAACTGGCCGCACAGGGACTGATCATTGTAGATATCGATAAACATGAGAGTCACCCAAAAATAACTCTAGGAACTAATGTAATTGAAAATTGTCTTGCAGAGGTGATTTTCCTTTTACAGCAGGTTGCCAAGAATGCCAGCTCCGGCGAGCAGCGGGTGCTCCAGAAAGAGATCCGGGCACTGATGCAACGGCAACAAGTGGAACTCTCCGGCGGTGAGATTGGTAGCGTAAGAATGTGTGACCCTTTTCCTATTGCCATGCCCCCAAAAAGTGAAATGATGATTTGGTGCCGGGCAGCTATTGGTCTGAGATGTAGAGATTACCAGGCAATGGTAGAACCAGTTTACTCAGACAGTAGGCCCACCATTTTGACAGCACGGGGGGTGGTCAATGTACGCCATGGGAGGGTGCCCATTCGCATAATAAATATCGGGGAGAGGGAAGTGTACCTGCCCCGGTATGCCACGCTAGCCAAATTATATACCACTAATCAAAATTCTATACAATCTGTGGAACCCTTGCCTCCATCTCACCCGGAGGAAGGTAACGGCTCTAAGAAAGACATGGAGGACTGGTGTCAGCAACTATATTTGGGTACTGATTCCACTCCCTCACATCAGAAACAAGGAGTCTATCGGGTGGTTCAAGAGTATGAGAGAGTGTTTAGTAAACACCCGTTAGACTTCGGGCGAGTCAAGGGGGTAGAACACCGCATCCCCACGGGAGATCATCCTCCCATAAAAGAGAGGTATCGACCCGTACCCCCTGCACATTACCAACACGCTAAGGGGATGCTTAGAGATATGAAGGAGGCTGGGGTAATCCGGGATAGTTGTAGCCCCTGGGCAGCCCCATTAGTTTTAGTCAAAAAGAAAGACAACACCATGAGGATGTGTGTAGATTACCGGAAAATCAACCGTATCACACACAAGGATGCGTACCCCTTACCAAGGATAGAGGAGTCATTGGCTGCTTTAAGATCTGCTAACTTCTTCTCTACCTTGGATCTCACTAGCGGGTACTGGCAGGTTCCTGTAGCAGAGGCGGACCGGGAGAAGACCGCATTCACCACCCCGATGGGACTTAGCGAGTTCACCTGCATGCCGTTCGGACTCTGCAACGCACCAGGAACCTTCCAACGCCTAATGGAGTGTTGTCTGGGCCACAGAAACTTCGAGACGGTCCTGTTGTACCTGGACGATGTCATCGTATATTCCAAGACGTATGAGGACCACCTGAAACACCTGGCGGAAGTGTTCGAGGCTCTGGCGAGTTACGGCCTAAAGGTGAAACCCTCCAAGTGTCACCTCCTGAAACCAAAGGTGCAGTACCTGGGACACGTGGTGAGCGCTGACGGAGTGGCTCCCGACCCCGATAAGATCACCGCAATTAAGGAATGGCCAAGCCCCTCCAGCGTAAAAGAAGTGCGGCAGTTCCTCGGGTTGGTAGGCTACTACCGAAGGTTTATTCCCGGTTTCACCAAAAAGGCAGCGCCTATGCAGGACCTCCTGATAGGCCAGTCCCGGAAGGCCAAGAACCAGAAGCCGCCCTTCAAATGGGAAGAGCTGGAAGAAGAGTCCTTCCGCCAGCTGAAGATGGCCCTCACGGGGGACGAAATCCTGGCGTACCCGGATTATAGCCAGCCCTTTATCCTCTACACCGACGCCAGTAACATCGGGCTAGGAGCCGTACTGTCCCAGATCCAGCAGGGGAAGGAACGAGTAATCGCCTACGCCAGCCGAAAACTGCGACCCACCGAAAGGAACCCCGAGAATTACAGCTCATTTAAGTTAGAGTTCCTGGCCGTAGTATGGGCAATCACTGAGCGCTTTAAGCATTACCTCGCTTCTTCCCGGTTCACCGTGTACACGGATAACAACCCGCTGACACACCTGGACACGGCAAGACTCGGTGCCCTGGAGCAGAGGTGGATGGCCCGTCTGTCCAACTACGAGTTCACAATTAAATACCGGGCAGGACGCTCCAATACCAACGCGGACGCCCTGTCCAGGATGCCCAACCTGCCGGACGGAGGAGAAGATCCGGAGGGACTGGAAGAAGTTGAACTCCCTGCGTTCCACCGTCATGGGACTATTCAGTATTCCCACCGGGTAAGGAGTAAGCAGGCTGCTACGTTGAACCCCTTACCCCACTACAACTGGGCGGAAACGCAAGACAGCGACCCTGCCGTCCGACTGGTGAAGGAGATGCTGACTCGGCCGGAGGCTCGCCTTGAACCAGACGCTCCGGAGGAAGCCAAACAACTATGGGCAGAGAAGAGTCGACTGTTCCTTTACAAAGGGAAGTTGTGCCGCAGAATGGTTAACTCCCGGACGCATGAATTACTCTGGCAAGTAGTGGTGCCACGAAGAGACGCAGCCATGGTGATGGAGGCATACCACGACGGAGCTGGACACTTTGGGTGGAAAAAGCTGGAGTTCCTGCTGCGCGAGCGGTTCCACTGGGTAGGCATGAGGGGAACCATCGAGAAGTGGTGCAGAGATTGTGGCCCGTGCAACCTGAGAAGGAAGGACCGAGCCAGCCAGAAGACTCCCCTGCAGTCCATCGTCACCCGGCAACCGTTGGAACTGGTAGCCTTGGATCATGTAAAACTGACCCCAAGCAGAAGTGGCTACGTCTACGCGTTAACCATCGTGGATCATTACTCCCGGTTCTTGGTTGTCGTCCCCGTCAAGGACTTAACGGCTCAAACAGCAGCTAGAGCCTTCCAGCAGCACTTCTGCCGTCCACACGGGTACCCGGACCAAGTGCTGACGGACCAGGGACCTGCCTTTGAAGCGGAGGTCTTTCAGGAATTCTGCAATCTGTATGGCTGCCGGAAGATAAGGACGACACCCTACCATCCGCAGACTAATGGACTTTGTGAAAAAATGAACCAGGTGGTAATGGATCTTCTAAAAACGTTGCCCCTGGAAGAACGCAGTCTGTGGCCTGAAAAGTTGCCCGATCTGGTGGACCTATACAACCACATCCCGGTAGGTTCCACCAACTGTACCCCGGCTTACCTAATGAGGGCAAGACCTGGTAAGTTACCTGTTGACCTGGAAATGGGAGTCCTGACCCCCGAGGACACTTCACCAGAAACAGACTGGGACACAGAGAGGCAGCAGCAGTACCGGAGAGTACAGGAGAGCGTGGAGCGAAGTCTCTGTCAGGCTAGGGAAAGACAAGAGAAAACTTACAACCAGTATGCTCCCGCTGTTCCCCTGGTACCCGGAGAGCAGGTCTTGAAGAGGAAGAGACGGCTCCACAAGTTGGACGACCAGTGGGAGAAGGACCCGTACACCGTACTGCCCTCAATCCACGAGAACCCGAAGGTCTGTACCATCAGTAAAGACGGAGGGGAAACCACAGCCATTGTATCCCGGGACCACCTGAAGAAGTGTCCCGAACAACTGAGGAACCCTGAAGAGGAACAAGAAGACCATCGACCCGTGGAAGAAAGGGAAGATATGGTTAGTACCGTGCTCGGGGACTTTCCTCAGTCTTGGACTCAAGTCAATGGTGCAGTTGTGGTACCCGTACTCACCTTCCTCCAACCATCATCCCAAGAACCTACGGAGCAACGGGTAGAGCTGGAAGAACAGCCGGTCCAGGAGGCAGAAGACTCCACACAAGCAGAACAGGAGAATCAACCCTCTGCTTATAGTGAGCCTGCCGTACCCCTAGTGAGACAAAGAGCCGGTAGACAGCTGCCCAGTTTACCCTTGACAGCTCCTACACCCTGTAGTTCAGGGCCAGACAGTCAGCTCCGTAGGTCCACTCGGGCCACTAGAGGCCAGTTACCCGCACGCTGGAGAATTTAAAGTGTATAATTTTGTGTTTCTAGTTATTTTTAGGAAACCTTGGTGGATTTACCGGGAATCCTTGTATATAGTTGGAGCGTAACCCAGGATGGACTAGAGACTGTTAAGGACTCGGGGTAGGACAGACCCCTACCTGGTTACGTCTCCCTGTGTTGGTGAAATGGACACCTTTGCTTTTCTTCAAAGACTGCATCCGGTTGCGGACACGCCGTAACCATCTTATGTGTTTTTCTTATAGTATTGTTATTGTTATACTTTGTTATGTTTTTCTAAATGTGTTTAGTCCCGGAGTACTAAATTTCACTAGGGGGGAATGTGACACCCCAGGGGTCTGGTTGCCACAGTAATAGAGATATTATGTCTGAGAGCAGGTGGGAGGTCCTTTGGTCAGGGATCCTGTGCATGCCACACCTCCTGCCCAGTCTTGGGAGGGGAAGAACTTCCCCTGTATAAACCCGGGGCTGAGGCAGGGTGAGTGAGACAAGGAGAGTGGAGAAGAGAAGCAGCATAGGAAACAGCAGAGTTACAAGGAGTCAGGGGCTGGCAGCTACAGAGCTCGCCCTGACTAAGAAGATTCTTTACCGGACCCGGAGTCCGAGGCTGTGGGGACTAACTCCTACCCAGCAGCAGAATCCGTCGGGCAGGGGATTTCAGGTCCTCTGGCCCAGAAGCCCGAAGGCACGGTCACACGCGTGGGACCAGCACCGCCATCGTGGAGCGGAAGCCATTAGAAGGCCCCGAGTCACCGGCCATACGGGTGAGCACCACACGGTACACTCAGGGACGTGGGCTACTTACATCAGCTTCTAGCAAGGTAGCCAGAAGAGTACAGTCAGTTTGGGAGGCCTACAACTACGCCTGGCCAGGGGAGATCCCATCTGCTCAAAGACTGACCAGGCCCCGTTTGCTAGCAAGTACTCCGGGAGGGTCTGTCGTTGTTACCAGTAAAGACCCTGAACTACACCGTACCGTCTCTGAGTGGTTCCTGCTACCCCCATCATCCACGTCGGCTGCCCTGAGGCCATACCCCTCCCGTTGGGGGTTATACTATCACGCTGCACAATCCTACCACCGGCCTCAGCGGTCTGCCCTGCAGCAGCAGCTTCCTGGCTGCACTCAACGGGTGGCGTAGTCATCAACTATTTACTACTAATAGACTGCCGTCTAGTTTGACTCCCTGGGCACGGACCGGGTCACCGCCACGAGATTACAACCCTCCACGGATCCGGCTCCGGGTAAGCTCCCGCGTGCGCACCGCAGCGCGACACAGGCCCAGGGGCGCGTCACATGCAAAACAGCAGAGGAAGCAATGCTGCCACCTGCAGACACTGTTCCTGGACCCCGGGGTTTGGCCCACAAAGTCGGGTGCTTTGCTGCCATGTGCCTCATCATGCTGGTGGTGGTCAGGCTGGTAGTTTTGCCAACCCTGCTGATGCTGTCCTGGCAGGTGGTGCAAATGGCCTTTTTGGGGTTATCGGCAGAGTCTTTAACCCCTTTAAAGCCCATGACGTACTAATACGCATCTGTGCCCTGGGACTTAAGAGCCTGACCTGTATTAGTACATCATCGCGATCGCGCGCGCACACAGGCTGTGCGGGTGCGATCGCCGCCGGGTGTCAGCTGATTGTCACAGCTGACACCCGGTACTATGTGCAGGGAGCAGTCCCGCACCGCTCCCGGCACATTAACCCCCGCAATGCTGCGATAGAAGTTGATCACAGCATTGCAGTGGCTAAGGGGAGGTGATCACAATACTCACCTCCTCTTCCGGCCTCCAGCGCTGTCTGCCGCGGCTTCCTGGGTGTTGCCATGACGACCTGATGTCGTCATTACAACATCCAGGTCACCAGACAGCAGGAAGATTGTTTGGTCATGTGCAGTGCATGACCAAACAATCTTCTCACTGTGCAGCGCTGACTGCCTGCATGGCACAGGGATGGTGCTCCATCCCTATGCTATGCAGGCGATCAGAATAAAAAAAGTGAAAGTCCCAGAGTGGGACAAAGTAAAAAAGTAAAAAAAACTTTCAGAAAGTGAAAAAAAAATTTTAAAAAAAATTGTAAAAATATTAAAAAAAAAAAAAAAAAAATCGACCAAAAATATAATGTACCCGTCAATAAATATTATTATGAAAAAAAAAATCAAACAATAAAAGTACACATATTTGGTATCGCCGCGTCCGTAACGACCTGACCTATAAAAATTTCCCTCTAGTTAACCCCTTCAGTGAACACGGTAAAAAAAACAAAAAAAAACAAAGCAAAAAACAATGTTTTATCATCATACCGCCAAACAAAAAATGAAATAACACGCGATCAAAAAGACGAATATAAATAAAAATGGTACCGCTGAAAACTTCATCTTGTCCCGCAAAAAACAAGCTGCCATACAGCTCCATCATCCAAAAAAATCAAAGTTATAATTCTCAGAATAAAGCGATGCAAAAAATAATTTTTTCTATAAAATAGCTTTTATTGTGTAAAAGCGCCAAAATATAGAAAAACGATATAAATGTGGTACCGCTGTAAATGTACTGACCCAAAGAATAAAGCTATCTTATCAATTTTACCACACGCGGAGTAGAATAAAAAATTTAAAAAAAAAAACAATTCCTGAATTGTTGTTTTTGTTTATTCTGCCTCCCAAAAGCTGGAATAGAAAGTGATCAAAAATTATCACGTGCCTGAAAATGCACCAATAAAAAATGTCAACTCATCCCGCAAAAAACAAGCCATCACATGACTCCGTCGGCCAAAATATGGAAAAATTATAGCTCTCAAAATATGGGGATGCAAAAACTAGATTTTACAAAATATGTGTCTTTTAGTGTGTGACAATCATAAAAACCCGATATCATTCTGGTATCTCTGTAGTCGTACTGACCCAAAGAATAAGGTCATCTAATCACTTATACCGCACTAGGAACGGCGTAAAAAATAAACGCTAGGGCTGGGGTTGGGGTTAGGGTTGTGCCAATGTTAGGGTTGGGGTTAGGGTTGTTTTTTTTTTTTTCAAAAGTAAAAAAAAAAAAGATGACGATATGGCAACTAGTGTTGAACGCAAGTGCTCGCTACTTGAGTTTGCATCGGGTGCTCGGGTATGCATTGAGTATCGCGGGTGCTCGAGTCTCCGCCCCATATGCTTCGCCGCGAAGAAAACCTTGCGGGGATTGCCTGCCATGCACAAGCGATCCCCGCATGTTTTTTTTGGGGTGTCTAATAACCGTGAAACATGCGGGCGGGGACTCGAGCATTTCACTTGAGCACCCATGATACATGGTGTATACCTGAGTACCCGATGCAAACTCAAGTAGCGAGCACTTGCGCTCAAGACTAATGACAACTTATTCATTATGATGACCCAATGTCATCAAATTCTGTGTCGTACCTCTGGGTTCAAAATGTTCACTATACCCCTTGATAAAATCCTTGAGGGGTGTAGTTTCCAAAATGGGGTCACTTGTGGAGGGTTTCAACTATTTTGGCACATCAGGGGCTCTCCAAACGCAACATGACGTCCGCTCTCGATTCCAGCCGGTTTTGCATTCAAAAAGTCACAGTGCTCCTTCCCTTCTGAACTCTTCCGTGCACCCAAACACTGTATTTTCCCCACATATGGGGTATTGGCGTACTCAAGAGAAATTGCACAAAAGTTTTTGGGGTCCATTTTCTCCTCTTTCCCTTGTGAAAATAAAAAAATTGGGGCTAAAACTTCATTTTTGTGGAAAAAGTTTGATTTTTTTATTTTCACGGCTCCATGTTATAAACTTCTGTAAAGGACTTGGGGGTTCAAGGTGCTCACCACACATCAAGATAAGTACCCAGAGGGGTCTAGTTTCCAAAATGGTGTCACTTGTGGGGGGTTTCCACTGTTTAGGCACATCAGTGGCTCCCCAAATGCAACATGGCATCCGCCAATTATTCAAGCAAATTTTACATTCAAAAAGTCAAATGGCGCTCCTTCCCTTCCGAACCCTGCCGTGCACCCAAACAGTGATTTTCTCCCACATATGGGGTATCTGCTTTCTCAGGAGAAACTGCACAACAAATATTGGGGTCCATTTTTCCCTGCGAAAATAAAAAAAAAAATGGGTCTAAAGTAACATTTTTGTGAAAAAAGTTAAATGTTATTTTTTTCTTCCACATTCCAAAAATTCCTGTGAAGCACCTGAAGGGTTAATAAAGTTCTTGAATGTGGTTTTGAGCACCTTGAGGGGTGCAGTTTTCAGAATGGTGTCAATTTTGGGTATTTTCTGTCATAAAGACCCCTCAAAGTGACTTTAAATATGATGTGGTTCCTAAAAAAATGTTTTTTTAAATTTTGCTGGAAAAATCAGAAATCGCTGGTCAAATTTTAACCCTTATAGCTCCCCAATAAAAAAAAATTTTGGTTCCAAAATTGTGCTGATGTAAAGTAGACATGTGGGAAATGTAATTTATTAACTATTTTGTGTGACATATATCTCTGATTTAAGGGCATAAAAATTCAAATTTTGAAAATTGCAAAATTTTCAAAATTTTTGCCAAATTTCCGTTTTTTTCACAAATAAACGCAAGTGATATCGAAGAAATTTTACCACTATCATGTAGTACAATATGTCACAAAAAACAATCTCAGAATCAGGGGGATCCATTGAAGCGTTCCAGAGTAATTACCTCTGTTTTTAACCCCTTTACAACCCAACAGTTGCACTGGCAACTTCCTTAGTGTTGGTGTTACGGAGAACGTTGCCTGCCTTCTGTCTGCAGCCACCACACTCCTTCTTCCTGCCTGTTGGGGTGCTCTGCCTCCCTCCTCCTGTGTGCTGCTGTCCTCGCTCTGCATGTCCTCCTGCCAGGTTGGGTCAGTTACTATATCATCCACCACCTCGTCTTCCACTTCCCCACCCTGGTCCTCCTCCTGACTTTCTGGCAATTGTGTCTCATCATCGTCCTCCTCTTGTGACACTTTCCCACCGCCGCCTTCATGTGACCGTGGCTTCTCAAATATTTGGGCATCGCTACACGCCATCTCCTCTTGCCCCGGAAAAGTGAACAGCTCTTCTGAGTGTCCAAGTGTGGGATCAGTTGTCTCCGGGCACTCGGCATGGTGGGAGGAAGGAGGATCAGGGTGAGGAATATGCGGTCCAGACTCACAGCTACTGAGACTTGACCGTGTGGAAGACAGGTGGTAGTGGGGTGGTGGCTAAGTGACTGGAAGCACTATCCGCTATTCAACCAACAACCTTTTGACACTGCTCTGGGTTCAATAGTTGTGTGCTGTGGTCCCCTAGGAATTGGGACAGGAAGGTCGGGTGAGAAGATTTGGGTGTTTGTTGTGACACAATTTCAGCTTGCCCACGGCCTTGCCCTCGGCCTCTGCATGCACCATCACCATCACGTCCAGTACCCCGTCCCTCGCCACGTGCGTTGCCCATTTTAAATGGAGGACTGTATCTTCTATGCTCACTACAAATGACTGAGTTTGGAGCGAACTTATATGTGATCCCTGTGATTGAGAAAACAGAATTTTAAATACCTGGCCTGTAGGTAACTAGTTTGAACAGCAAACTGGTGTGAATTGCTTCACTGACACACTGAAGGAAATTTTTAATGGAGGCCAGAAATGGCAGTATTTTCTGACAACTAGTAATGAGCGAGCACTAAAATGCTCGGGTACTCGTTGCTCGGGTCGAGCAAATTGGAATACCCGAGTGCTCGACTCGAGCAACGAGCCCAATGTAAGTCTATGGGAAACTTGAGCATTTTTCAGGCGGCTCCCCACGGCGGTCTGCAGAGGGCCTAAAAATATCCCAAATTGATGGGAACAGTGCTCAAATGACATGGGAACAGCATGGGGAAGACCTCTGGAAGCATTTCTGACTCCCAGGTCACTTCTGTCAACAACGTTGTCAGAGGTATTATGCCACTTTTACGGACTCACAATAAAACATACCAAAACGAAACCAAAATGGATTTTCCAGGGAAATATGTTAAGGAACATCCATTCCATGACATGTACAATTTATATAAAGCAAAATAAGTAACCTAAAACAAAAACACTCTTCCACATCTTGGGCTATGTTCACACATAGTGTTTTTGATGCGTTTTTGCACTTTTGCGTTGCTTTCAACAAAGACAAATGCATTCACTGGGAAATGTCATTTTAACATTTTACAACTTTATCTGGCCATGTGGTGTGTGAGACATCATCAGACACATGCATACAGTTCAGAAAAGACATGAGAACAGCATGGGGAACACCTCTGGAAGCATTTCTGACTCTCAGCTCACTGCCTAAAAGTGTGCCCGTCATAAGTGATCCTTGGTGCATGCGAAGATGCCTCCCACCATGCACCTGTCATTGCAGACTTGCAACAATCACAGTCCACGTCCTTGTCCCAGTGCAGCGTTCAGTTGTCCCTACCCGATTCCTTGTAATGCAAGCGCAAGTATGCAGCCACCCACCCACAGGCTGCAATACTATACTGCCAAATTTTTTACAGCAACTTGCACTTGAAATATGGGCTTTTAGGCTTGTGGAGGTGGAAGCTTTTCATAACCTCATGCCGGCGGTGGCCGGGTGTCCATACTCGGCCATCAGCTACCACTATTACTCCCGGTATCTTCTTCGCCTTCCACAAGTATGGGTCGCACAACATTACCCGTGCCCTCCCCAGTGCACTTACTGGGAAGGACCGCCTAACCACAAACACGTGGACAGGTGAATGTAGCCAGGGACGGTACGGAGCCAGTCCACAGCTTTTTTTGCTGAGTTGTATTTCGCCACACCCATATTCTTTAGCTTGGTGAAAGAACTTGGGAAACCATATCTACACAGCTGTCATTTCTCCCAGGAAGTCCTCTAAAGCTACTTTCACTTGAAATGTGGCCTTTTAGGCTCATGGAGGCAGAAGCTTTTCACAAACTCATGCCGGCGGCAGCCAGGTGTCCATACTCGATCCCCAGCCGCCACTGTTTCTCCCGGTATCGCCTCTGCCTTCCACAATACCCGTGCCCTCCCCAGTGCACTTACTGGGAAGGACCACCTAACCACAAACACGTGGACAGGTAAATGTGGCCAGGGACGGTACAGAGCCAGTCCACAACTTTTTTTGCTAAGAGTTGTATTTAGCTTGGTGAAAGGACTGGCATAGAGGGAAACTGTGTCTACCCTGCGTGTCATTTCTCCCAGGAAGTCCTCTAATGCAGCTTGCTGCAGAAGCAATGGCAGCCCGTACAACTTCAACTCGCACTTGTCGGTGGTGCTTTGACACACACACATCTTTCTTTGCGCATTTAATTTCTTGAATACAGAGTTGGACAATGGCCTGATCTGTAATGTGGTTTAAGAAATAACATGCATAAGCATGGCCGATCCACATTAAAAAAGCAGCTATAGAGTGTCCGGGAATCTTCCGCCACACTTTTCTTAGCCAGGGCTGCTTCTTGGCAGGGTTGGACGGGCCCACCAGAGAACCGGAGACTCCTCTGGCGGGCCCTGGCTTCTCCTTCAGGAAAGTTCAAAGTGCCGAGGTGAGGCCATGATGATGATAGAGGCTACAATCTGCTTAGTTTTCTGTTACTTGGAATGCAAGTGTGTTACGCTCGCGCCTTGACTGACTGGCATGAGTGTGATTAGTGATCCCACTATACCATGAACCGAGGAGTGCCTGGAGGGGCATAACTAAGTATCAACCCGGTCCGACCAAGGTCGCACGGCGGCTCAGTCGACTCCGTGAACCAGGGAGGAACCGAGCAGAGGGACCAGGTGCTACTCCAGGTCAGACCCCGGTCACAGCTGTTGACCCACACCAGGGAATGCAGGAACAGGCAGGTTAGCTGGTATGCAGACGGGTGGGTACTGGCAGGCACGGCTGGTATGACGGTAGGTGGGTACTTAGTAGGCACGGCTGATATGAAGGCAGGTGGGTACTTAGCAGGCACGGCTGGTATGCAGACAGGCAGGTGCTGACAGGCACGGCTGGAATGCAGACAGGCAGATACTGTAAGGTATGAATGCAGGCTGTATAGGGACCAGTAGAGACTGGGATACAGGAACAGAGCCGCAGGTGCGGTGGACTAGCAGAGCAAAACCGCAGGTGCGGTGAGCAAGCAGAGCGGAGCAAAACTGCAGGTGCGGTGAACAAGCAGAGCGGAGCAAAACCGCAGGTGCGGTGAAAAAGCAGAGAGGAGCAAAACCGCAGGTGCGGTGAACAAGCAGAGCGGAACAGAACCGCAGCTGCGGTAAACAAGCGGAGAAGAGCGGAACCCCCAGAGCGGTGAACAAGCAGAGCAGAACAGAACCGCAGGTGCGGTAAGCAAGCAGAGCGGAACCGCCGGAGAGGTGAACAAGCAAAGCAAAACAGAGCAAAAGGTGAAGGCAGACAGGACAGGGCTCTGTTCACATGGAACAGACTGGAAAATACAGGAAGATGGTTAGACCACAGGAGATAGATACAGAGGCAGGGAAAGGGGACAAGCAGAACCAGATACACACAAGGTACTTGCAATGAAGTAGCGAGTGGACACAAAACTCACAAATAGAAGTACAGAGACAACAAGTTGGAGTTAGGTGCAGGTTCAGACACTGCAGGAAAAGGGAAGGTACGGACATAGAGAGAAACAAGTAACAGGCTAGAACACTGTTCAGACAGGAACTGAAACGGGAACAAGATACAGGAACGAGCCTGGAAACTCAGCCCCCAGGGTGGCGGAAACAGACTAGAAGTCAGAGATACAGGTAGTGGCCCTGGGTACTCGGTCCCCAGGGTGGCGGAAACAGACTAGAAGTCATAGGTACAGGAAAAGGCCCTGGGTACTCAGCCCCCAGGGTGGCGGACAGACTAGAGTCAGGACAGGACCTGGCACCTCAGTTGAAAAAGACAAACTGAGTGAAAGTGTTGCTCTGGCATCTCCTACTGGGTGGAGGGGGTTTAAGTATCCAGTGACTCACAGCAATAGGCTGGGGACACATTAGGACAGTGCACACAGTAGCTATAAGAAATAAGCAGAAAGCCGCGCCGACGCCCTAAGCAATCAGACAAGAGACATGGACACAGCAGGTAATGGAGCAAAGAGTGCAGCATGGACTGACAGGTAAGAGTGTCCGGGAACCTTCCGCCACACTTTTCTTAGCCAGGGCTGCTTCTCGGCAGGGTTGGACGGGACCACCAGAGAACCAGAGACTCCTCCGGCGGACCCTGGCTTCTCCTTCAGGAGAGTTCATAGTGCCGAGGTGAGGCCATGATAATGATAGAGGCCACAATCTGCTTAGTTTTCTGTTACTTGGAATGCAAGTGCAACTATGCAGCCAGCCACCCACCCACAGGCCGCAACACTAAACTGCCAGATTTCTGGGCAGCTGCTTGCACTTGAAATATGGCCTTTTAAGATCGTGGAGGCAGAAGCTTTTCACAACCTCATGACGGTGGCGGCCGGGTGTCCATACTCTGTCCCCAGCCACCACTGTTTCTCCCGGTATCATCTCCGCCTTCCACAAGCACGGGTTCAACATTACCCGTGCCCAACCCAGTGCACTTACTGGGAAGGACCGCCTAACCACAAACACATGGACAGGTGAAAGTGGCCAGGGATGGTACGGAGCCAGTCCACAACTTTTTTTTCTGAGAGTTGTATTTAGCTCGGTGAAAGTACTGGCATAGAGGGAAACCGTATCTACTCTGGCTGTCATTTCCCCGTCACCAGGTTCCGCCCATTGTCACACACGACCATGTCTGGCTGTATGTTCATCATTGAGAGCCACAGATCAGGCTGCTGTGTTACAGCTTTCCACAACTCTGCAGCGCTTGGCGGTTTGTCAATTAAGCATTAAGCATGTTATCTTCAGCACAGCCTGTTGCCGCTTGGCCAAGGCAGTGCTGCAGTGCTGTCAGCTTATGACTGATGCGGTCATTTCGCAGATGGAGGAGGAGGTGCATGAGCTGAAAAATGTGATTACTTTGAGGTTAAATTGGTGACGCTGTTTTTTATATTAAAGAAACATCCTATTTTGTTTTTTTACGTTGTTTTTTAAGACAAATGCATTCACCGGGAAATATCATTTCAACATTATACAACCTTATCTGGCAATGTGGTGTGTGACACATCATCAGACACATCCTGTTATATTTATGATGGAGGAACTCTGAAAGTCATAAAGCCTTTTTTTATAGGGACATCAGACGGCCCTTACTATTCTTAAAAGACAAGCAGTTGGCCCTCGCTATTGTTAGAGAGCAATCTGCCTGCTATGCTTTGTTGTTCCCATTATTAACAAGTGGGTCTCCTATACTGTTATTGAATATCCAGTGACGCAGCCCAATACCCCTTTGAAGAGACATAGAGGCGAGTCTCAGTAAAAAAATGTTCCCATTATAAAGGAGCGGGTCTCCTATAGTGGTAATGCCCTTGCTGTGACTGCCAGGGCTGCCAAAATTTGGGAAAAACCCCACTAAGAATTTAAAGACACATAGAGCAGGGCCACAGCAACGATAAATTCCCATTAGAAAGGAGAGAGTCTGCTACACAGTTATAGGGTGTGCAGTGAGTCCAAAGGCTGACAAATTTTAGGAAAAACCCCACTAAGAATTTAAAGACACACAGAGCAGGGCCACACTAACAAGTACGACATATTCCCATTAGAAAGGAAGGGGTCTGCTATACAGTTATAGGGTATGCAGTGAGTCCAAAGGCTGACAAACTTTAGGAAAAACCCCTCTATGAATATAAAGACACACAAAGCAGGTCCACAGTAACAAGTATGACATTTTCCCATTAGAAAGGAGAGAGTCTGCTATACAGTTATAGGGTATGCAGTGAGTCCAACGGCTGACCAATTTTGGGAAAATCTACACTAAGAATTTAAAGAAACACAGAACAGGGCCACAGTAACAAGTACGAGATGTTCCCATTCGAAAGGAGAGATTCTATTTTACAGTTATAGGGTATTCAGTGAGTCCAACGGCTGACCAATTTTAGGAAAAACCCCACTAAGAATTTAAAGACACATAGAGCAGGGCCACAGTAATGACAAATTCCCATAAGAAAGGAGAGAGTCTGCTATAGGGTATGCAGTGAGTCCAACGGCTGACCAAATTTTAGGAAAAACCCCACAAAGAATTTAAAGACACACAGGGCAGGGCCACAGTAAAAAGTACGACATGTTGCCATTCGAAAGGAGAGAGTCTGCTATACAGTTATAGGGTATTCAGTGAGTCCAACGGCTGACCAATTTTATGAAAAACCCCACTAAGAATTTAAAGACACATAGAGCAGGGCCACAGTAACGACAAATTGCCATAAGAAAGGAAAGAGTCTCCCATAGTGTTGGCCTATGCAGTGAATGCAAGGGCTGCTAAAAATTTGGAGGCAGTTCAATGCCCCTTGGAAGAGACGTGGAGGAGGGCCTCATAAAAAAATGTTCCCATTAGAAAGGATCGGGACTCCTATACTTGTAATGCCCATGCACTAGGTGTATGGGCTGACAAACATTTACTGTATAACTTTTTTTTTTACGGGCATCATAAACACCCTTTAAAAAAATGATGTGGCTGTTGCATCACGGACCACGGTCACCCTGATGATTTGGTGGTGGAGGATGAGGAGATGGAGGAGAACAAGAGCAAATAGCCAAAATCAGGAAGTGTATACCCATGTCTGGGTGTGAAAAGGTGCATGGGAATAAACCTCCCAAGAAAAGACACTGGATTTGAGTTTATGTTATGCTGCTATCATTCGGTGGTGTTGAGAAATCTGGCCCAAACCAGCCATTGTTCATTTTTATAAGAGTCAGCCTGTTAACATTTTCAGTTGAAAGACGGATGCGCTTATCAGTTATAATTACAACAGTGGCACTAAAAACCCGCTCTGATAAAACGCTGGCGGCAGGGCAGGCCAGGACCTCCAAGGCATAGAGAGCCAGTTCATTCCACGTTCCAGCTTGGATACCCAATAATTATAAGACACAGAGGAATCATGGAGGACGTTGGTACTAGTGTTGAGCCACCCCCGTAGTGTTCGAGTTCGGTTCGGTTCGTCGAACACCCGTGTGTTCGCCGAACTGTTCGTCGAACTGTTCGTCGAACACCTTCGAACACCGTTAAAACCAATGGCAGGCAAACAAAAACACATAGAAACACATAGAAAACACCTTCAAAGGTGTCCAAAAGCTGACAAACTGCTCAGAAGACACAACTAACACATGGAAAAGTGACAAGTACATATAGTCATGCGAAAAGAAAAGAGGTGGAGGAGTAAAAGGAGGGGGAGACACAGATATAGGCATGTCATGCCCTTCTAAAATCCAAAAAGTGAGAAGCCGAGACGGCCAGTCCGCTCCTGCCCGTGCCACCTCCGTGTCGCCGGGTTTGTGCCAGAGCCGTGGTGAACCCTGACGGCCAGCCCCCCTCTCCCAATACTGGTGCCTGTCCGCTGGTGGGTCGAGAGAGCCCCCCTGTGGTGGAGGCAGCTCTAAGCTTTTTAATTTAAATTGTCCCTCTAATTTGAATGAATACACTTTAAATCCATTTACAAGGATCTATTGGAGGGCAAGTCTCATGCCAGCAGCCGCGTAATTCCAGCTCCAGTAGCGTCCACTAAAGCTGCTGCAGTTAAAAAGCTTTTATAAGGATCGAGCTCGGCTGTCCACCGCAAGGCATCCTAGTGCCAGTCCCAGCCCCTATGCCTTGGGGTGCCTCCTGATGCTCTTCACTAAGTATCCCGTGGTCCCGAAGCATTTCCTTTGAAAAAATTAAGTGTCCAAACTACAGGTGGTGTAGCTTGCTTAACAGCCGGGATAATCCGCTGACTAGCAGACACTGCTACTAGGCACAAAGTATTTCCTGGGCTAGATGCAGTTAAAAATTTGTAAGTAGATACTCTCGTTGGATGCTGAGAAAGCATTCCATAGAGTCTCCTGGCACGCCATATATGATTCTCTTAAAAAGCTTGGGGTAGGGGTCTAGGGGACCCTTTTATAGCCAAAATCACGGCCCTGTATCACAATACGTCACCTAGGCTGAAGATAAATGGAACTGTAGCACCGAGGGCTCGGTTGCTACAGACGTATTGCACCTCACCCAGAGGTGTGATATCTCACTCTCAGATAAGGATGGAGTGTGGATCAGGACCCGACACCTGCATGCATTACACCACATTGCCGTGGGGCAGGGCGACCAATATGCCCCTGAGATGGGCACGACAGTCCCTGTCCCTGGCTGGAGTGGGGGGAGGGAACACTGAGGAAGGGGAACCCTGCAGTGCAGGAGCAGGGAGGAAGCAGTTCCTGGGTGCATTGAGAAGGGAGTATAAAAGGTGGGCACCATCTTAGTTCAGTGCAGAGAAGTCTGAGCAGAAGTGGCAGGGAGCAGGGGCTCTGCATGAGCTCTGCTCCGGAGGCGGGCCTAGTAACAGAGGCCCAGGCCTGCAAGAGGGAGAAGGAAGGAAGAGGAGCGGAGAAGGCTCCAGGAACGAGGAATGAAGGGATCCCAGGGGTGCGGACGGGCAAGTCGCCACCGCACGCCCGAATCCACCTGCGTGGAGGGGTCAGGCCAAAGGGGGAGACCGGTCCCCGAACTAGTGGAGGCAGGAAACGACCCTCAGCTAGAAACCGGAGGCTCTGACATTTTATGTGGCGCAGTCCCTTGCTCCACCCGCTAGGAAGGCACCACATAGGGTCAGGGAAACTGGCGCCAAGTTTACCAAGAGGAGGCCCGAGGCAGCCGGACAGAAGTGTTGGTAAGAAAGGCCAGACAAAGGACACACAAAGGGGGTCCTGTGAAGCGCTCCAAAGTTATCTGGGAGTTGTCTGAGCCCCTCACCTGGTGAGCACAGTACGACGTGGGCAGCCGTTACCTGCAGACGTGGTCTGGATAATAAGAACTGTGAGTAAAGGCCCTGAACTGCATCACTGACTCCGTGTCGTTACTGCTGCTGCCCTGCACCATCACCCCCATCCTCCGCATACACTGCCCTGAGGCTATACTCCTCCCGTGGGGAGTTATGCTACGCTCTGCTGCACCCACAACACCAGCCTTAGCGGTCTGCCCTGTAGCGGCGGTTCACTCTGACCGCAATCCACGGGTGGCGTAGTCGGACATTTAAACATCAAAACCACATAAATAGTTCCGCCACTGGTTTGACCGCCCTGAGCCACGGAACCGGATCGCCGCCACGAAGACTACAACCACCAGCATCCACCAAAAAGTGTCCGGCTCCGGGTGTCCCAAGGCCCAGGGGGTGCGTCAGAACATTTTCATCACCTTTCACAATCACCAATGGGACAAGGCAGGGATGTCCTCTGTCCCCTCTCTTATACATCCTAGTGACGGAGCACCTGCTCTCATCAATTCGCCATAACCCCAATATTAGGTGGATTGAGGTGGGAGGCACCGAGTACAAGTGCTCTCTATTTGCTGATGATGTCCTAGTATATATCACTCAATCACATATATCCATCCCTGCTGTTATGGCTGAAATAGATCACTTTGTTACATGGTAAAATTTTAAAATCAATGCAGCGAAGTCTGAGGCCCTCGATGTCTCCCTCCCTAAATCCATATAGGATTCCATCCAGTCCAACTTTCCCTTTGCCTGGCCCTCACAGGGTATCAAATACTTAGGAATTCCTATTCATAGAGACCTCTCCCATCTATGTTATCTTAATTTTGGACCCTTTATTGAACAATTCCATACAGACCACGGTTGGCAAGTTAGAACTGTAAGATTCACTACGTGAACCACTGGTGTTTTGTGGAAAAGCACATGTACACCGCGTTCCAAATTATTATGCAAAAAGTGTTTAGGAGTGATAAGGGAAGAATTTGTTTGTTTGTCAGTTAAACTCATTGATGGTGATGTGTGTCAGGGCTCTTTATATCACTGTAAGCAATTGCAGACACCTGTGCTAATTAGTTTGGCAGGTGTGTCCAATGAAAGGCAAGACTACTTAAGAAGGCTCTCTCACATTATTAAGCAGCCTACATTTTCTGCCAAAATGGGAAAGAAAAAGGATGTGTCGGCTGCTGAGAAGCAACAAATTGTGGAGTGTTTAGGTCAAGGCATGACTACAATCAACATTGTGCGATGATCAGGATGAAGTGTCTTGGCAATCAAGAAGTATGTAGCTGATTCACAGTACACACGTGTGCGTGCTGATAAGGGCAAATTGAGGACTCTTTCCTACAGGCAATTACGTCAGGTTGAAACAGCAGCGGCAAAAAAGCCTTGTCATAGCAGCAGACAAGTTTTTGAAGCTGCTTGTGCCTCCAACGTCCCCCGAACAACAAGATGCAGGGTCCTTCAGAGGTTTGCAGCTGTGCATATGCCATCCTGTCGACCTCCTCTATCCACTTCACACAAGCAGAAAAGGCTCCAGTGGGCCAAACATTACATGAAGACTGATTTCAAAACTGTTTTGTTCACGGATGAGTGCCGTGCAGCGCTCGATGGTCCAGATGAATGGAGTGGAGGATGACTGGTTGATGGACACCCCACGCAAACACGGCTACAGCGCCAACAAGGAGGAGGTGGAGTAATGTTTTGGGCTGGAATCATGGGGAGAGAGATTGTCGGCCCCTTTAGGATCCCTGAAGGCGCTAAAGATGAACTCCATAATGTATGTGGATTTTCTCAAACAGCACTTCCTGCCATGGTTCAAGAAGAAGAACCGTGTATTTCACAGCAAGATCATTTTTCTGCATGATAATGCACCATCTCATGCTGCACATAAAACATCTGCATCTCTGGCTGATATGGGCATAAAAGGGGACAAACTTATGGTGTGACCCCCATGCTCCCCTGACCTCTACCCCATTCAGAACCTTTGGAGCATCATTAAAAGGAGTGTCTATGATGGCGGGAGGCAGTTCACATCTAAGCAACAGCTCTGGGAGGGTATTCTGTCCTCATGCAAAACAATTGAAGCAGAAACCATCCAAAACCTGACAAATTCAATGGACGAGAGAGTTCAGAAGCTCCTTTCGAACAAGGGGTCCTATGTGAAAATGTAACATCACCTAGAATAAAGTTTTGAGTTGAAAACTGTTTGATTTCAGTTTCTAACAACCTGCTAATGCTTATAATTTCAAAAATGACCATTTTTTTGGTCTTTATTAAAATGAAAAGGTTGATCGAAAAGTTTGGGGGATCTAAGAGTGTGGCAACCCAGTAGTCATGATTACTTCGAATTCTGACAATATGAGGGTCATGCTGCAGGTAGTGCAGCAAGAAGGCACTTATGTGTCTTGCGCATCTCGGAGCCCCAAAATTATTTTCCGGGCTAGATGCAGCTAAAAATTATTTTTAATTTTAAATCTGGTGAAGCTTATTATAGATGGCCTAATAGGATCAGTGCTGCACACTGCAAACAAAGCCCAAATTATTTTCCAGTCAAGATACAGATAAACATGATTAGTAATTTGAAAGCTTAAAACGGTTGGTAGGGTGATTTTAACCAATCATCAAGCTTTTACTCTCCCCAGGATGACACAGGGGTAGAAAAGTCGTTTCGGATCCATGATTTGTTCATCTTTATGAACGTGAGTCTGTCTACATTATCAGTGGAGAGCCGCGTGCGCTTATCTGTCAGCACACCACCAGCAGCGCTGAACACACGTTCAGACAGAACGCTGGCTGCGGGGCATGACAAGATCTCCAAGGCGTAAGTGGCTACCTCCGGCCATTTATCCAGATTGGAAGCCCAAAAAGAGCAAGGGTCCAGTGACACAGTCGTGGCTTCAATGTTTACTTGGAGATACTCCTGTACCATCGTCTCTAGGCGTTGACTATGTGTCAGACTTCTTGTCTCCTGTGGCCTTGCAAAGGATGGGCTAAAAAAGTGGTGAAATGATTCCGCAAAATTGATGTTACCAGCAGATACTGTGGTTCTGTTACGGTTTGAGTGCTGAACACTTGACGGTCCCACGGTTGGCAAGTTGGAACTGTGAGATTCACTACGTGCACCACTGGTATTTTGTGGAAAAGCACATGTAAGATTCTGCAACAGTCTCTGCTGATACTCCTGCATGCGTGCATCCCTTTCTATGGCAGGAATAATTTCTGCAAATTTACTTTTGTACCGGGGATCTAACAGTGTGGCAACCCAGTAGTCAGGATTATTTCTAATTCTCACAATTCGAGGGTCATGTTGCAGGTAGTGCAGCAAGAAGGCACTCATGTGTGTTGCGCATCCAGGAGCACCAAGTCCCTGTTGTGTTGGTGGCGAGGTAACAATCATGCTTCCTTCCTCTGTCCTCTCCCCCCAACCTCGCACAACAGAAATGTGATCAAGGTCTCCCTCATCTGATGAGTCTTCCATCAGTTCGTCCTCCACTTCTTCCTGGGCTCCTGCACCTTCCTCACTAGTTTGGCTGCTACCATGCGCCCTGGTAAAACCATCTCCCCCACCCTCACATGCCTGCCGCCTTGGTGCTGCCGACCGTCTGGACCTTGCAGATGTTAGCCCTTCCGCATACAACTCCTCCTCCTCTACTTCCTCCACCTCCTCTTGTGCCACCACCTGACTCCGAATTCTGTTTAACATGTGCTCCAGCATGTAAATCACCAGAATAGTCATGCTGATAATGGCATCGTCAGCACTAAACATCTTCGTCGCCATTTCAAAACTGTGCAGAAGGGTGCATAGGTTCCTGATCTGAGACCACTCCTCCAGCGTGATTTGCCCCACCTCTGAATCTCGTTGGCCCAGGCTATACGTCAGAACGTATTGCACCAGGGCTTGTCGGTGCTGCCACAGTCGCTGCAACATGTGCAGAGTTGAATTCCACCGGGTAGGCACATCGCATTTTAGCCGGTGAAGTGGCAGGCCCAACGACTTCTGTAGAGATGTAAGTCGCTGAGCTGCGGGATGCGAACGGTGGAAGTGAGCACACAGCGACCGTGCCCTCTGCAGAAGGCCATCTAGTCTGGGATAGTGGGCTAAAAATTGCTGGACAACCAGGTTCAACACGTGAGCCATACAAGGCACGTGTGTGACATTGCCCCGGCGAAGGGCCGCTCCCAGGTTTGCAGCATTGTCGCACACGGCCTTCCCTGGTTTCAGGTCCAGTGGAGACAACCATTCATGAAATTGGTTCTCCAGAGCTGACCACAACTCCTCAGCTGTGTGACTCACATTTCCCAGACATTTCAATGTAAAAACCGCCTGATGACGTTGAGCCCTACTGCCAGCATAGTAAGGAGGTGTGCAGGATCCCTTCTGCGCAGTTACAAAGCTTGTGGCATGACCAGACAGGCTTTGGGTGCAGGTGGAAGACCGAGAGGAGGTTGAGGAGGCAGAAGCAGTGGAGGAACTTTGACATAAAGAGGATTGACGCACAACTTGTGGGGACGGCAAGACTTGGACAGCAGCCCCTTGTCCTGCTGTCACCATAGTTACCCAGTGCCCAGTCAGCGACATGTAACGCCCCTGTCCATGCCTACTCGTCCAAGTGTCTGTGGTGAAATGCACCCTGTCACACACAGAGTTTCTCAAAGAAGCGGTGATGTTGTGTGCGACATGCTGGTGGAGCGCAGGCACACCTTTCTTTGAGAAGTAGTGCCGACTGGGCATTTGGTACTGGGGCACTGCGACGGACATAAGGTCTCGAAAATCCTCTGTGTCCACCAGGCGGAAAGGCAGCATTTCTGTAGCCAAGAGCTTGCAGATGGTGAAATTCAACCTCTTAGCTTTCTCATGGCTAGGAGGAAATGGTCTTTTACTTGTCCACATCTGAGGGACCGAGGGCTGGCTATTGTGCTTAGACGGGGTTGATAAGGGTGTCCCCGGCAAACTGCCGGTCTGTGAGGAAGATGCAGGCGGACATGTTAGGTTGCCTTGATCCAAAGGTGGTGCTATCGATGTCGGACAGCGCTCAACACCAGCTGGTGTTACCACCTCCAAAGAAAATGATGACCTGCCAATCACGCTGGCTGTTGCGGGTAAAGAGGTGGCAGGTCTGCGCCCCAAAACAGGTGTGACTGCTGTCCCCCCAGTCACAGAGGATGAAGAGGCCGCGGATGCACAAGATATGGCAGACGGTGATTGGCCCGGCCGGCTAGGCCGCATTGTAGCACACTGAGCTTCCCACTGCAACTTATGCTTCATGTCCATGTGCCGGTTCATGCATGAAGTACTCAAACTATGTATTTTTTGGCCTCTACTTAGCTTTTGCTGACAAATGTTACAGATAACACGAGTTGGGTCATCTTTATCGATCTGAAAAAATGCCCAGGCTATGCAAGGCTTAGCACCCATGCGACCTGAAGAGCCACCACGACTTGTGGTGAGAGGCAGAGTTGTGTTTGAGGATGCAGTTGTTGACGTGCTTCCAGTACTACGTCTCTGTCCAGGAAGGCGCAACCTGACCTCGTCGTCACTAGCATCTTCCTCCACCTCCTCTGCTGACCTCATCTCTTGGCTGACTGTGGGTTGACAGTAAGTGGGATCTCCGACCTCATCATCATCACCCTGTGCGTTATCACACCCGTCGTCCTCAGAGCCAACCTGTTCCTGCCCTGACAAAAAACTAAAGTTGTCGCTCCAATCAGGTATTTGAGTCTTATCATCGTCTTCCTCATTGTCTCCACCAACAGGAGTTACAGTTTGGGAATGAGGGTCTACATTATGGTCAGAACCTTCTGCGTCTGGTCCTGGATCCGACTCATAAAGATTCTGGGCATCAGTGCAGATCATTTCCTCGTCTGGATTCACAGAAGCGCTGGAGTCGACCTCTGATTCCCAGGCTATAGTATGAGTAAACAGCTCTGCAGACTCAACCATCTGTTCTACCTCATACTCAGACGGGCAGCTGGAGATTTGGGAGCTGTGAGGAAGCAAGTGCGATTTGGGTGACACCTTTGAGGACTGGAGTATTTGTGATGTTGAAGTTGATGTGGAGGAGAGCCCACTTAAAGGAGCACTTGATATCCGTTGAAGCACCTGCTGTTTTTGTGCCTCATCTGGAATTTGTAGCGATTGGCGTGGCCGTAAGAAAGGGATCTTATCACATTGTCCGCTAAAAGAAGTAGACATTTTAGTTTGGCTGGAAGATGGTCTTTCTTCTGCACCTACCCCACGGACACAACCTTTTTTCCCCTTCCCAACACGCCTATTCCCCTTTCCACCAGCAGCAGGCCTTTTTCCACTCATTTTGGTGGTTAACTAATTCACAACTCTGGAGTTGTTTGCACAAAAAAACAATGGATGGTAACCGAGCAGAGCTGAGTGGCCAAACTGTGGTATTAGGCCAAAACTATTGGCTGGGCTAGATGCAGAAAAAAATTATTTTTAATTTGCAACCTGATGGAGGTCAGTATAGATGGACTAATAGAACAAGTCCCACACGCTGCTAGAAGCCCAAATATTTTTTCAGAGATAAATGAAGAAAAAAATTATTTTTAATTTGCAACCTGATGGAGGTCAGTATAGATGGACTAATAGACCAAGTCCCACACACTGCTAGAAGCCCAAATATTTTTTCAGAGCTAGATGCAGAAAAAAATTATTTTTAATTTGCAACCTGATGGAGGTCAGTATAGATGGACTAATAGACCAAGTCCCACACACTGCTAGAAGCCCAAATATTTTTTCAGAGCTAGATGCAGAAAAAAATTATTTTTAATTTGCAACCTGATGGAGGTCAGTATAGATGGACTAATAGACCAAGTCCCACACACCGCTAGAAGCCCAAATATTTTTTCAGAGCTAGATGCAGAAAAAAATTATTTTTAATTTGCAACCTGATGGAGGTCAGTATAGATGGACTAATAGACCAAGTCCCACACACTGCTAGAAGCCCAAATATTTTTTCAGAGCTAGATGCAGAAAAAAATTATTTTTAATTTGCAACCTGATGGAGGTCAGTATAGATGGACTAATAGAACAAGTCCCACACGCTGCTAGAAGCCCAAATATTTTTTCAGAGATAAATGAAGAAAAAAATTATTTTTAATTTGCAACCTGATGGAGGTCAGTATAGATGGACTAATAGACCAAGTCCCACACACTGCTAGAAGCCCAAATATTTTTTCAGAGCTAGATGCAGAAAAAAAATATTTTTAATTTGCAACCTGATGGAGGTCAGTATAGATGGACTAATAGACCAAGTCCCACACACTGCTAGAAGCCCAAATATTTTTTCAGAGCTAGATGCAGAAAAAAATTATTTTTAATTTGCAACCTGATGGAGGTCAGTATAGATGGACTAAAAGACCAAGTCCCACACACCGCTAGAAGCCCAAATATTTTTTCAGAGCTAGATGCAGAAAATTTTTTTATTCAATTTGCAACCTGATGGAGGTCAGTATAGATGGACTAATAGACCAAGTCCCACACACTGCTAGAAGCCCAAATATTTTTTCAGAGCTAGATGCAGAAAATTTTTTTATTCAATTTGCAACCTGATGGAGGTCAGTATAGATGGACTAATAGACCAAGTCCCACACACTGCTAGAAGCCCAAATATTTTTTCAGAGCTAGATGCAGAAAAAAATTATTTTTAATTTGCAACCTGATGGAGATCAGTATAGATGGACTAATAGACCAAGTCCCACACACTGCTAGAAGCCCAAATATTTTTTCAGAGCTACATGCAGAAAAAAATTATTTTTAATTTGCAACCTGATGGAGGTCAGTATAGATGGACTAATAGAACAAGTCCCACACGCTGCTAGAAGCCCAAATATTTTTTCAGAGATAAATGAAGAAAAAAATTATTTTTAATTTGCAACCTGATGGAGGTCAGTATAGATGG
This sequence comes from Phyllobates terribilis, assembly GCF_046119375.1. NCBI lineage: Eukaryota > Metazoa > Chordata > Amphibia > Anura > Dendrobatidae > Phyllobates > Phyllobates terribilis. The sequence goes on from NW_027362762.1 coordinate 644,368,679, forward strand.
ACTAATAGACCAAGTCCCACACACTGCTAGAAGCCCAAATATTTTTTCAGAGCTAGATGCAGAAAAAAAATATTTTTAATTTGCAACCTGATGGAGGTCAGTATAGATGGACTAATAGACCAAGTCCCACACACTGCTAGAAGCCCAAATATTTTTTCAGAGCTAGATGCAGAAAAAAATTATTTTTAATTTGCAACCTGATGGAGGTCAGTATAGATGGACTAATAGAACAAGTCCCACACGCTGCTAGAAGCCCAAATATTTTTTCAGAGATAAATGAAGAAAAAAATTATTTTTAATTTGCAACCTGATGGAGGTCAGTATAGATGGACTAATAGACCAAGTCCCACACACTGCTAGAAGCCCAAATATTTTTTCAGAGCTAGATGCAGAAAAAAATTATTTTTAATTTGCAACCTGATGGAGGTCAGTATAGATGGACTAATAGACCAAGTCCCACACACTGCTAGAAGCCCAAATATTTTTTCAGAGCTAGATGCAGAAAAAAATTATTTTTAATTTGCAACCTGATGGAGGTCAGTATAGATGGACTAATAGACCAAGTCCCACACACCGCTAGAAGCCCAAATATTTTTTCAGAGCTAGATGCAGAAAAAAATTATATTCAGTTTGCAACCTGATGGAGGTCAGTATAGATGGACTAATAGAATGATGCTATGCCCAAAAGATTTTACTTCACTAGGTGCAGTAAAAAAATTGGTATTCTATACACAGGTGGTATATCTTGCAACACAGATAGGCTACTCCACTGACTAACACACTCTGCAATAGGCCAAAAAGGATTAGCTTTGCTAGATTCAGCCAAATGCTGTGAAAAAAACTTGCACAGCACTGGCACAGACCTGCCTGGCAAAAACTGATAGGAACTGATGTAACCTAGTCCTGAAAAGGACTCCAATTACAATTAGTCTTTACTCCCACAATCTATCTATTTAAGAGCACAGACCTGCCTGATAAAAGTCGTAGGAAATGCTGTAACCTAGTCCTTAAAAGGACTGCAATCACAACTATTCCCTACTCCCAAGCTATCTGTATATTTGTGCGAAAATTGGCTTGAAATTAACAAGGTATAGCGCACACAGCAACAGCGGTGCCGTCTAACACGCAGCTGCAGCAGTGAGAAAATGGTGGCGACGGGGAAAATGGCTTGGTCTTATAGGGCAAGGACATGTGACATACACTGCCAATCACACATGCCCTTGCTTGTGTGAAAAAAAGCACTTCGCTCCGTGTGTGCGCTGCTGATAGGCTGACAGATTGCACCTCCCCACTGCAAATGCGGGAAAGAGAAAAAAAAATGGAGATCTTCATTGTTCCTGCAGAGATCCATCCCCTGCCCCTCCCCCCGCCCCGCTGTACACTCAAACTGCGTATTAACATTAATTTTCATCATTACTGAGAAAAAATCCAGTTATGATTTTGGTGCACGAACAGTTATCGAACATAACCTCGAACAGCCGAATTTTTCTCAAATTGTTCGTGTTCGCCGACCGGCTCGAACACCGCCCAAAACAGCTCGAATTTGAGATTGGCGAACAGTTCGAGTAGAACAACGCTCATCTCTAGTTGGTACGGTCGGCAAGGTACTCCCTCAGCATATTCCAAAACTTTGCACTCCTTGTGAGAGTACCCCGCACCTCAGGGCCTGTGCGATGGGAGGGTCTAGAAAGCTCTCCCAGAACTTTGACAGTGTTCCCCTGCCTCTGCTGGATTGAAGTTGTGTCTCTTTTGCCTGTACTCTTGGTTGTCCAACGAAGTGTGCCCTCTGCCGCCAGCGTTTTCAGATGGGAATTTTTTTAATTGTTACGCAACAAGGGCTTTCTGGTAAAGCCTCGTTATTGTAAACCTGTCCCCCTCAGGAATAAGAGATATAAAGTTCTCCTTGTAGCATGGGTCTAGAAGTGTCACCAACCAGAAATGACTGTCACCCAAAATTTTGAGAATGTGAGGGTCATGGGAAAGGCAGCATAACATAAACTCAGCCATGTGTGCCAGACTACTAACAGGCAAGACTTCCATGTCCTGACCAAGAGGATGACTGACCATGCTCTCCTTCTCCTCCTCCTCTCTGTCCTCTGGCCATCCACGCTGAACAGACGGTATGACAGCTGTGCAGGTAGTACCGTCTATAGTGCATGAAACTAGCTCCTGTCCTTCCTCCTCCTCTTCCTCATTGTCACCCAATCCACGTTGGGATGAGATGAAGCTTGGCTGTGTGTAATCACCCTGTATGGTTCCACCTGCAATGCATCCTCTTTGATTGTGAGCAGAGAGCGTTTCAGAAGACAGAGAAGTGGGATGGTGACGCTAATTACAGCGTCATCGCCGTTCATCATCTTAGTGGAGTCCTCAAAGTTTTGGAGGATGATACATATGTCTGACATCCATGTCCACTCCTAAGGTCTTATGTGTTGAGTCTGAACTCAATACCGACGGCCTTGTTGATGCTGGTACTCAACAACTGCCCTCTTCTGCTCACAAATCCTTCCCAACATCTGCAGTGTAGAGTTCAACGCGTGGGGACATCACACACCAGTCTGTTAGCCAGAAGCTTCAAACGCTGCTGAAACACTGCAAGGGTGGCGGAAGCTGTAGCTGACTTTCTAAAATGGGCACACAGGCGGCGTACTTTAACAAGCAGATCCAGCAGCTCCAGGTAAGATTTGATAAAGCCACGAGGTTAAGCATATGGGCCAGGCATGGTACGTGTGTGAGCTCGCCTCGCCTCAGAGCCACCACCAGGTTCCGGCCATTGTCACACACGAACATGCCTGGCTGTAGGTTCAGAGGTGTGAGCCACAGATCTGCCTGCTCTTTCAGAGCTGTCCACAACTCTTCAGCATTGTGCGGTTTTTCACCTAAGCATATTAGCTTCAGCACAGCCTGTTGCTGCTTGGCCGAGGCAGGGCTGCAGTGCTTCCAGCTTGTGACTGATGTGATCATTTCAGAGATGGAGGCTGAAGAGGAGGAGGAGGATGAGGATGAGGAGGGTGAGGAGCAGGAGCTGTAGACTGTGGGGGCAACCCTGATTGACCTAGGGCCCACAATCCTTGGCGTCGTGAGGCCGTGTTCCGTCCCAAAGTCCGACTGGGTCCCGGCTTCCACTATGTTTACCCAGTGTGCCGTCAGCGAGATGTACCGTCCCTCCCCAAAAGCACTTGTCCATGTGTCCGTGGTTAGGTGGACTTTACCGGTAAATGCGTTGTTGAGGGCACGGCTAATGTTTTGGGACACGTGCTTGTGTAATGCGGGGACGGCACACGGGGAGAAATGGTGGTGGCTGGGGACCAAGTACCGAGGGACGGCCGCCACCCTCTCGTTGCAGAATGCTTTCGTCTCCATGAGCCTAAAAGGCAACATTTCGAGCTTAAGCAGTCGTGAAATGTGAGAATTTAGTAGTGTGGCCTGTTGGGCATTCGCTGCATATTTGTGCTTTCGTTCCAAGTACTGGGGTATGTACAACTGAACGTTGCGCTGGGACAAGGACATGGACATGCTTCCTGATGCTGCTACTTGATAGTGTGCAACGACAGGTGCAGGGCAGGAGGCATCTTTGCATGCACCATGGACAGGGGATTGGCTTGCATGCACAACAGCGGAAGAAGCAATGGTGCCCCGCAGACACTGTTCCTGGACCCTGGGGTTTGGCCCACAAAGGCGGGTGCTTTGCTGCAATGTGCCTCATCATGCTGGTGGTGGTCAGGCTGGTCGTTTTGCCACCCCTGCTGATGCTGGCCTGGCAGGTGGTGCAAATGGCCTTTTTGGGGTTATCGGCAGAGTCTTTAAAAAACTACCAGACTCGGGAGGACCTAACAGTTGTACTGGCAACTTCCTTCGTGTTGGTGTTACGGGGAATGGTTGCCTGCCTTCTGTCTGTGGCCACCACACTGATTCTTCCTGCCTGTTGGGCTGCTCTGCCTCCCTCCCCATGTGTGCTGCTTTCCTCGCTCTGCATGTCCTCCTGCCAGGTTGGGTAAGTTACTTTATCATCCACCACTTCGTTTTCCACTTCCGCACCCTGGTCCTCCTCCTGACTTTCTGGCAATTGTGTCTCATCATCGTCCACCTCTTGTGACACTTTCCCACCGTCGCCTTCTTGTGACAGTGGCTGCTCAAATATTTGGGCATTGCTACACGCGATCTCCTCTTGCCACGCTTCAAGTGGACTGGGCGAGAGGCCTGAATCTATAAATGGAAAAGTGAACAGCTCTTCAGAGTGTCCAAGTGTGGAATCAGTAGTCTCTGGGTATTCGGCATGGTGGGAGGAAGGAGGATCAGGGTGAGGAATATGCGATCCAGACTCACGGCTACTGAGACTTGACCGTGTGGAAGACCGGGTGGTGGCTAAGTGACTGGAAGCATTATCCGCTATCCAACCAACAACCTTTTGACACTGCTCTGGGTTCAATAGTGGTGTGCTGCGGTCCCCTAGCAATTGGGACAGGAAGGTCAGGCGAGAAGATGTGGGTGTTTGTTGTGGCACAATTTTGGCTTGCTCACGGCCTTGTACTCGGCCTCTGCATGCACCATTACCATCACGTCCAGTTTCCCGTCCTTTGCCACGTGCCTTGCCCATTTTAAATGGAGGAAAGTATCTTCCACGCTCACTACAAATGACTGAGTTTGGAGTGAACTTATATGTGATCCGTGTGATAGAGAAAACAGAGTTTTAAATACCTGGCCTGTAGGTAAGTAGTTTGAACAGCAAGCTGCTGTGAATTTCTTCACTGACACACTAAAGGAAAATGTTAATGGAGGCGAGAAATGGCAGCATTTTCTGACAACGTACATGTGATCCGTGTGACGGAGAAAACAGAGATTTAAATACCTGGCCTGTAGGTAGCTAGTTTGAACAGCAAACTGCTGTGAATTGCTTCAAGGACACACTAAAGGAAATTTTTAATGGAGGCCAGAAATGGCAGTATTTTCTGACAATGTATATGTGATCCGTTTGACGGAGAAAACACAGTTTTAAATAGCTGGATTTCTAACGCTGCAATATGGAAAGGACCTGGCTGTATTCTGCAGTACCAACAAGCAAATGGCGCAGAAATACGATGTTCTCTGGATTACTTTTTAATCAAATAATGAGGATTAAGATCCAAAGAAAAGTATTCCTGGCCCCTGAGACCTGGGCCTTTGTATAGAAATATCTAACAGCAGCAGAAGGCAGAATTTGAATGGAGCCTCTTATGCTATATGCACTGCAGTCTGCTATATACACTGCCTGCCTATATACCCTGCCTGCCTGATATCTCTGCAGATGGATTATTCCTCAGAAGGACTGTTTGTTAAGATGGATATGTGTAATGTACGGTTTTTCTCCCTACACTACCTAATACACAAGCAAATCTCTCCCTGACGCAGCAGCACCTCTCCCTACACTGTCTGATCCAGAGTGACTGTGACGATCATGGCGGTGCCAGGTCTGATATAGACCTGATGATGCTGTGCGGCCAGCCAATCACTGTAATGGCCACAACCAACATGGCTATGGCATTACAGTGAATGTCAGGCAATCCCTGCATGTTCATTGGCTCTCTAAAGAGCGCCAAACATGCAGGCAGGGGACCCGAGTTCCTGCCCGAGCAACCCGGAAATACTCGGCGAGCGCAGTGAGATGCTCGGGCGAGCACCAAGCAGTAGCGAACATGCTCGCTCATCACTACTGACAACGTATATGTGATCCGTGTGATGGAGAAAACAAGAGGTTTAAATACCTGGTCTGGCAAACTGCTGTGAGTTGCTTCACTGACACACTAAAGGAAATTTTTAATGGAGGCCAGAAATGGCAGTATTTTCTGACAACGTATATGTGATTCGTGTGACGGAGAAAACAGAGTTTTAAATACCTGGCCTGTAGGTAACTAGTTTGAACAGCAAACTGGTGTGAATTGCTTCACTCACACACAGAAAGAAATTTTTAATGGAGGCCAGAAATGGCAGTATTATCTGACAACGTATATGCGTAATGCAGGTGCCGGGATGCAACGCACAGAGACACAAGGCGAGAACAGTAAGATTTGAATATAAACAGTTTATATATATGTATAACAGGTACGCTGAACAAGGGATTGCAACAAGGGTAATAAACAGTAATTCGAAGTATTAGCAAAATGTGAAGTCTCTAAAGGTAATGTGGTGCCCTCGATCATGGGAGACACCACGTGAGTTCCTTAACTGTGCATATGGCTCTAGCGGGGGTCACCAGTTATTCCCGCTAGGCCGTGAGTCTTTTTCCGGATAAATTCAATTAGATCACGTTGAGCTTCTTTAGCCCCAACCGTTCCCCTCCCAACCTGAGTACCTAAACCCAATTGTCCCCGGTACCGTGGGTGAACAGTAGAAGTGGCGGCCCTGTTCACGTATGTTGCTCCTCTGCTTTCACTGGTGTGACTTTCCTGGGGCAGCCGTCTCTCAAGTCCTCTCTGCTTGGCCGTTGGAGGCAATCTCTTGAGCCTTGGGTAGGGGGGTCCAGACCTCGTCTGTCGGCCGGGTGACGTCGGGTTCCGTGAACTCACTCAGCACTGCAAGCAGGTTTCGAGTCTCCTCAGCAGGCACAGCACTCGGGTCACATCTGTGAGGGATCCGGAGCTCTTCTACTGGTGCCCGGCTGTGGCACCTCACAGGCCTCTGGCTTAGGCCTGTCACGCGGGGCTTCCCAGCATGCAGGGAACACGTCTGCTCCTTTCTGCTGCTTGGCACCAAAGACCCCTCAGGTTTGGCGCGCTGGCCTCTTATCTCCCGGAACTCCTTCCTGGAAGTCACCTGATCGGGTCCAGCGTCTAAATCTCCTTTCCCTTCAACTTCCGTTGAATATCTTGGTTCCGCTTGACTGTGTCTGGCCAGCAGATGGCAGCCTCTCTCTATCTTTGAAACATCATGTAGGAGTTCCCTTACAAGCTCTCTCGCCTTTGCTACATATGTGATCAGTGTGATGGAGAAAACAAAGTTTTAAATACCTGGCCTGTAGGTAACTAGTTTGAACAGCAAACTGGTGTGAATTGCTTCACTGACACACTGAAAGAAATTTTTAATGGAGGCCAGAAATGGCAGTATTTTCTGACAACGTATATGTGATCCGTGTGACGGAGAAAACAGGGTTTTAAATACCTGGCCTGTAGGTAACTAGTTTGAACAGCAAACCGGTGTCAAGAACTTCACTGACACAGTGAAAAAAAATTGGAATGGAGGCCAAAAATGTCAGTATTTTCTGAAAACGTATATGCGATCCGTGTGACAGAGAAAACACAGTTTTAAATAGCTGGATTTCTAGCGCTGTAATATGGAAAGGACCTGTCTGTGCGCTGCAGTGCCAACAAGCAAATGGTGCAGAAAAACGGTGTTTTCTGGATTGCTTTTTAAGCAAATAATGAGGGATAAGATCCAAAAAAAAGTATTCCTGGCCCCTGAGACCTGGGCCTTTGTATAGAAATATCTAACAGCACCAGAAGGCAAAATTGGAATGGAGCCTCTTGTGCTATATGCACTGCAGTCTGCTATATACACTGCCTGCCTATATACCCTGCCTGCCTGATATCTCTGCAGATGGATTATTCCTCAGAAGGACTGTTTGTTAAGATGGATATGTGTAATGTACGGTTTTTCTCCCTACACTACCTAATACACAAGCAAATCTCTCCCTGACGCAGCAGCACCTCTACCTACACTGTCTGATCCAGAGTGACTGTGACGATCATGGCGGTGCCAGGTCTGATATAGACCTGATGACGCTGTGCGGCCAGCCAATCACTGTAATGGCCACAACCAACATGGCTACGGCATTACAGTGAATGTCAGGCAATCCCTGCATGTTCATTGGCTCTCTAAAGAGCGTCAAACATGCAGGCAGGGGACCCGAGTTCCTGCCCGAGCAACCCGGAAATACTCGGCAAGCGCAGTGAGAATGTCTGCTATATACACTCCCTGCCTATATACCCTGCCAGCCTGATATCTCTGCAGATGGATTAGTTAGTCCACAAAAGGACTGTTTGTTAAGATGGATATGTGTAATGTACGGTTTTTCTCCCTACACTTCCTAATACACAAGCAAATCCCTTCCTGACGCAGCAGCACCTCTCCCTACTCTGCCTGATTCCGGAGTGACTGTGACGAGCACAGCGGCTCCAGGTCTGATATAGACCTGATGTCACTCTGCGGCCATCCAATCACTGTAATGCCACAACCAACATGGCGTTACAATGAGTGGCAGGCAATCCCTACATGTTGATTGCCGCCAAACATGCATGGAGGGGACCCGAGCTCCAGACGAGCAACCCCTGGAAATACTCGGCGAGCGCCGAGCATCTCAAGCAGTGAGATGCTCGGGCAAACACCAAGCAGTAGCGAGCATGCTCGCTCATCACTAGCTGCAATACTATACTGCCAAATTTTTGACAGCTGCTTGAACTTGAAATATGGCCTTTTAGGCTCGTGGAGGCGGAATCTTTTCACAACATCATGCCGGCGGCGACCAGATGTCCATACTCGGTCCCCAGCCGCCACTATTTGTCCCGGTGTTGTCTCCTCCTTCCACAAGCACGAGTCCTACAACATTACCTGTGCCCGCTCCAGTGCACTTAGTGGGAAAAACCGCCTAACCACAAACACGTTGACAAGTGAATGTGGCCAGGGACGGTACGGAGCCTCTTCACAGCTCGTCGGTGAGAGTTGTATTTCACCACAGCCATATTCTTTAGCTCGGTGAAAGGACTGTCATAGCGGGAAACCATATCTACTCCGGCTGTCATTTCTCCATCACCAGGTTCCGCCTATTGTCACACACGACCATGCCTGGCTGTATGTTCAGCGGTGAGAGACACAGATCAGGCTGCTGTGTTACAGCTTTCAACAACTCTGGAGCAGTTGGCTGTTTGTCACCTAAGTGCAGCATTAAGCATGTCATCTTCAGCACAGCCTGTTGCCGCTTGGCCAGGGCAGTGCTGCAGTGCTTTCAGTTTGTGACTGATGTGGACATTTCGGAGATGGAGGCCGAACTGGAGGAGGAGGAGGAGGTGCAGGAGCTGAACAATGTGATTACATTGAGGTTACATTGGCGACTCTGGTTTTTATACTAAAGAAAGATCCTAGTGTGTTTTTTTTTACGTTATTTTTTTAAGACAAATGCATTCACCGGGAAATATAATTTTACAACCTTATCTGGCCATATGGTGTGTGATACATCATCAGACACATGCATACATTGCTTAAAAGACATGGGAACAGCACTGGGAGGACCCCTGGAAGCATCTCTGACTCCCTGGTCACTGCCTAAAAGTGTGTACATCATAAGTGATCCTTGGCACATGCAAAAATGCCTCCCGCCATGCACCTGTCATTGCAGACTTGCAACAATCACCATCCACATCCTTGTCCCACTGCAGCGTTCAGTTATCCCTACTCCATTCCTTGGAATGCAAGTGCAAGTATGCAGCCAGCCACCCTCTTACCCACAGGCTACAATACAATACTGCCAAATTTTTGATAGATGCTTGAACTTGAAATGTGGCCTTTTAGGCTCGTGGAGGCAGAAGCTTTTCACAACCTCATGATGGCGGCGGCCAGGTGTCCACACTCGGTCCCCAGCCGCCACTATTTGTCCCGGTGTCATCTGTGCCTTCCACACACACGGGTCCTACAACATTACCCATTACATTTTTTAAGACAAATGCATTCACCAGGAAATGTAATTTTAACATTCTACAACCTTATCTGGCAATGTGGTGTATGACACATGATCATCATACACATGCTGTTTCATTTATAATGCAGGGACTCTGAAAGTCACAAAGCCTATTTTTATAGGGGCAACAGGCGGCCCTTACTATTCTTAAACTGCCAGCAGTCGGCCCTCGCTATTGTTGGAGAGCCAACAGCCGGCTATGCTTTGTTGTTCCCATTATTAACGAGTGGGTCTCCTATACTGTTATTGCGTATGCAGTGACTGCAAGGGCTGCCAAAAATTTAGACGCACTTAACCTAATGCCCCTTTGAAGAGACATAGAGGAGGGTCTCAGTAAAAAAAATGTTCCCATTATAAAGGAGCGGGTCTCCTATAGTGGTAATGCCTATGCTGTAACTGCAGAGCCTGACAAAATTAGGGAAAAACCCCAAAACAAATTTAAAGACATAGAGGTGGGCCTCAGTAACGACATGTTACCATTAGAAAAGAGCAATTTCGCTATACAGTTATAGGGTATGGAGTGAGTACAACGGCTGCCAAAAAATTGGAGGCACTCCAATGCCCCTTGGAAGAGACGTAGAAAGCCTCATAAAAAAATGTTCCCATTATTAGGAAGTGGGTCTCCCATAGTGTTTTCCTATGCAGTGAATGCAAAAGCTGCCAAAAATTTGGAAGCACTCCCATGCCCGTTGGAAAAGACGTAGAGGGCCTCATGAAAAAATATTCCCATTATTAGGAAGTGGGTCACCCATAGTGTTTGCCTATGAAGTGAATGCAAAAGCTGCCAAAAATTTGGAGGAACTCAATCCCTATTGCAAAACACACAGAGGTCAGAGAGCCTCCAAAAAACAATGTTCCCATTATTAGGAAGTGGGTCTCCCATAGTGTTTGCCTATACAGTGAATGCAAAAGCTACCAAAAATTTGGAAGCATTCCAATGCCCTTTGGAAGAGACGTAGAGGGCCTCATGAAAAAATGTTCCCATTATTAGGAAGTGGGTCTCCCATAGTGTTTGCCTATGCAGTGAATGCAAACGCTGCCAAAAATTTGGAGGCACTCCAATGCCCCTTGGAAGAGACATAGAGGGCCTCTTGAAAAAATGTTCCCATTATTAGAAAGTGGGTCTCCCATAGTGTTTGCCTATGCAGTGAATGCAAAAGCTGCCAAAAATTTGGAGGAACTCCAATGCCCCTTGCAGGACACGTAGTCTGGGTGTGAAGAGGTGCATGGTAATAGACCTCCCAAAAAAAGACACTGGATTTGAGTTTATGTTATGCTGCTATCATTCGGTGGTGTTGAGAAGTCAGGCCCAATCCAGCCCATTTTCATTTTTATAAGAGTCAGCATATCAGCATTTTCAGTTGACAGGCGGATGCGCTTATCAGTTATAATTCCAACAGCGGCACTAAAAACCCGATCTGACAAAACACTAGCTGCAGGGCAGGCCAGTACCTCCAAGGTGTAAAGAGCCAGTTCATGCCACGTGTCCAGCTTGGATACCCAATAGTTATAAGGCAAAGTGGAATCACGGAGGACATTGGTACGGTCGGCAAGGTACTCCCTCAGCATCTTGGAAGAGTACCCCGCGCCTCAGGGCCTGTGCGATGGGAGAGGCTGAGAAAACTGGCCCAGAACTTTGACAGTGTTCCCCTGCCTCTGCTGGATTGGTGTTGTGTCTCTCTCACCTGTATTCGTTGGTTGTCCAACGAACTGTGACCTCTGCTGCCAGCATTTTCAGATGGAATTTTTTTTAATAATTCTGCAACAAGGGCCTTCTGGTACTGCCCCATTTTTTTAGACCTGTCTGCCTCGGGAATAAGAGATATAAAGTTCTCCTTGTAGCGTGGGTCTAGAAGTGTCACCAACCAGTAATGACTGTCACCCAAAATTATGAGAACGTGAGTGTAACATCCCTGGCGGCGTGCTTGCATGGCTTACTGTTATGATCTGCAACATAAACTAAGGAAAGATAGGGGAAAGCTGTCCCTACAGTAAGACTAAGCTGAATCCCTACGATGTAGCGGGCTGCCTGTTCCTTGTGGACAGACCCGCCTAAGTCCTCGACTAGTCTGAACGAAGACCTATAGAATTAAGGGAGGGGTCCCTAAATGAACTAAGGACTGGGACAAAAATGGGACACCTCCTAAACAGAAGTTGTTGCAGAGCACAAAAGACAAACTGACAAAAAGTACTAGAGGTCCAGAGGACCCAGCGAACTAGACAGAGATAGGCACCGAAGCACCTGGCTAGAGAGACAGTCAAACAACACTGAAGTCCAGCAAGGCCAGAAGGGCGGAGCTGGAATATATAGGCAGATGGTCACGTGACTGCAAAACACAAGATAGAAAAATCTAACAGGAGGGTTCTAACAGTACCCCCTCTTTTGTGAGGATCCTCCGGATCCTCCAGGACCAGACCTATCTGGAAACCTCCTGTGGAAAGCTTTAACAAGCCTAGGAGCAGAGACATCATCCGTCCTTACCCAGGAGTTGTCTTCGGCACCGAAACCCTTCCAGGAGACAAGATACTGTAATCTCCCTCTATGCCATCTAGAATTCAAGATACGCGAAATTTCATATTCGCCGCTTTCCACCACAGGAGGAACTGTGACAGTGGCGTCCCTATCAGATACGTCAGCCTTTTTCAACAAGGAAACATGAAACACAGGATTAATCTTCCAGGAAGTAGGGACATCCAACCTAACAGCAGACGGGTTAACAACCTGAAGCACTTTAAATGGACTCACAAACTTAGGACCCATTTTTTTAGAGGGAATCCTCAACCGCAGGTTCTTCGAAGACAACTACACCATGTCACCCACAGTAAACAAAACCTCTTTACGTTTCCTGTCAAAATACTTTTTGGACTTTTTGTTAGCCTCTTGAAGGTTACAACGTACATTAGTCCAAACTCTCTCCAAATCATAGGAAAAATTCTCCTCCTCCGGCACCGCCGACCCCAATTTGGAAAACGAACCAAAAGACGGATGTCTCCCAGTACAACAAAAAAAAGGAGAACACCCAGCAGAGGAGGATGTATGATTGTTAAGAGCAAATTCTGCGAGAGGCAGAAACTCCGACCACACCTCTTGATTGTCCGCCACTAAACGACGCAAAAACTGTTCAACATCCTGGTTCTTTCTTCCAGTCTGTCCATTAGACTCAGGATGATAACCAGACGAAAATGACAAATGGACTCCCAACCTGTCACAAAAAGCACGTCAAAAGCAAGCCACAAACTGAGGTCCTCTATCAGAAACAATATCCGTGGGAACGCCATGGAGCTTGACAATCTCCTTAACAAACGCCGTAGCGAGTGTCTTGGTGCAGGGCAACTTAATGAATGGAACCAAATAACACATCTTACTAAAACGGTCCACGACCACCCAGATGACAGTAAAACCCTCAGACACAGGAAGATGAGTAATAAAATCCATAGTGAGATCCGTCCAAGGCGCACTAGGAACCTCCGGAGGGCAAAGCAACCCCGCAGCAGGAGTATGTGAAGCCTTTGACCTAGCGCACACAGTACACTGACGCACCCACTTGATGACTTCCTTCTGCTCTCCAGGCCACCAAAAACTGCGACTGATCAGTCTCTTAGTCTCCGAAATTCCTGGATGACCTGCCAATAGAGACTCATGACACTCCACAAACAAATCTCTCCTAAAGGCTCTAGGCACGAACAACCTCCCATGGGGAGTGTTAGATGGAGCATCATCTTGAGCTTTCAGAATGGCATTCTCCAAAACGGAGTCCAAAGCCGCCACCACAACTCCTTTCTGTAAAATGCTCACCTCCTCCTCGGCACCAACCGTAGGAGAGAAGCTGCGAGATAAAGCATCGGCTTTAACATTCTTAGTACCAGGGATATAGGTAACAGAAAAATGAAACCAAGAAAAAAAAAGTGCCCACCTAGCTTGACGAGCATTCAAGCGCTTGGCAGCATCCAGATAGATCAAATTCTTATGATCTGTGAAAACCTGAATAGGAAATCTAGCGCCTTCCAAAAAATGATTCCAATGTTCAAACGCGAGTTTAATAGCCAGCAACTCCCGATTTCCAACATCATAATTCAGTCGGTTTCCGAAAAAATTTTCGAAAAGAAGGCACAAGGATGTACTCCACCCTTGTTCTACTGAGACAAAACTGCTCCGACCCCCACCAATGAAGCATCGACCTCGACCAAAAAAGGCTTGGTCTCATCAGGCTGCATAAGGATAGGGGCAGAACTGAACCTCTCTTTGAGATACTCAAACCCTTCAATGGCCTCAGTAGTCCAGTGGGCCATATTCACACCTTTCCTGGTGAGATCAGTTAGAGGTTTAACAATTACAGAAAAATTCTTAATGAATTTCCTGTAATAATTGGCAAAACCCAAAAATCTCTGTATAGATTTCAAGCCAATAGGTCTGGGCCATTCCAGCACAGCCTGAACCTTCACAGGGTCCATCTCCATCTCAAAGCCCTCGCTGCAGACAATGTAGCCCAAAAATAAAATTTTCTGCACAGCGAACTCACATTTCTCCAGTTTAGCAAAGAGTGAATTATCACCCAATAACTGCAGAACTTCACATACACTCTTGCCAATGGGACTCTAGATCTGGTGAGTAAATCAAAATGTCATCAAAATACACAACCACATTCTTACCAATCAGAGGTCTCAGGATGTCATTAATAAGGTCCTGAAAAAATGCAGGTGCATTGGTAAGACCAAAAGGCATCACCAGATTCTCAAAATGACCTACCGTTAAAAGCAGTTTTCCATTCATCACCCTCCTTCACACGTAACATATTGTATGCCCCCCGGAGATCTATTTTGGAGAACCACTTGGCTCCCACTAACTGGTTAAACAAGTCAGGAATTAACGGTAATGGGTAGGAATTCGGTACGGTAATCTTATTAATTTCACAAAAATCCAGACATGGACGAGGCTAGTCTCTATGTACTCCTCCAAAGCCTTTCTTTCAGGGATAGTCAGATTAAACAAGCGACTTTTGGGAAGAGTAGCTCCAGGAACAAACTCAATGGCGCAATCATAATCCCTATGAGGAGGTAAAACTTGCAACTCCTCCTCCGAAAAAACCCTCCAAAAATCTTGAATAGGTCCCGGTAATTCCCCTTTTTCCACAGCCGCAATGCGACCATTACAACATTTATCATAGCACTTGGGACTCCAAGACTTAATCACATTAGTAGACCAGTTCAATAAATGATTGTGCAGTTTTAACCAAGGCAATCCTAGAACAACTGGAGAGGGCAAATTATCCAAAACAACCAAGTCCAAAATTTCTTGGTGAACTCCATTGATAGTGAGGGAAAATGCAGCAGTCTTGTGAGTAATGCATTTCAAAGGATTGTTATCAATTGCAACCACAGAAATAGGTGATGACAAAGGTTTGGATTTCAATTTAAGGTTTTCCAAAAACCCTTTATCAATCACATTAAGTGTTGAACCACAATCCACAAATACCTGAAATTCAATCAAATCTTCCTGCAGAGTAGTACTCACAGAAAGAAATACTTCTGCAGAGTGTAAACAAGCTATACGGGCGTAACTGACCTTTTTCTTTTTCTTTACTTAAACGACGCTCACAATACTTAATCAAATGATCAGTCTTACCACAATAAAGACATAAACCCTCGGCGAATCTCTGGTCTCTTTCCTGAGTGTGGAGTGACATTTCCCCCACCTCCATTGGTTCTCCGCTGTCAGAGCAGATTTTCTGGGAACTTGGACCTGACGTTACAGAAGTTTTTACATCATTCACCCTGGACCTCAGTCTCCTGTCCACACGAACAGCTAACTGCATAGCTTCCTGCAGAGTCTCAGGTGCAGGGAATGCAATTAGCAAATCCTTAACCCTTTCACTCAGACCAGCAAGAAATAAACATTTCAGCGCAGAATCATTCCATTTAACTTCCGAGGCCCATCTCCTGAAGTGTGTGCAATAATTTTCAACATCATCAGACCCCTGATTCAAACGTCTAAGTTCTGATTCAGCAGATGAGATTCGATCAGGATCGTCATATAATAGCCCCATAGCAGAAAAAAATTCTTCAACAGAACTTAAACACGGATCATTAGGCTGGAGAGAAAAGGCCCAACCCTGTGGTTCTTTGCGCAAAAGTGACATAATAAAACCAATGCGCTGTGATTCATTCCCAGAGGATCTTGGTCTCAAACGAAAATTTAACAAACAAGCATTTTTAAAGGAAAAAATTTTTTGCTGTTTACCATAAAAAACATCAGGCAGTCCTACCTTGGGTTCGACAAAATGCGCTCCAGGACAGCTACTCACGTGTTGCTGAAGCTCGGCCACCTCCAGAGACAATCCCTGCAGGCGTTGAGCCAACTCCTGGACGGAAACCATACTGATCCCCAAATTTCTTTCCTTTTAGTTTTTTTTTTTTTTTTGGGCTGGACTTACTGTTATGATCTGCAACATAAACTAAGGAAAGATAGGGGAAAGCTGTCCCTACAGTAAGACTAAGCTGAATCCCTATGATGTAGCAGGCTGCCTGTTCCTTGTGAACAGACCCGCCTAAGTCCTCGGCTAGTCTGAACGAAGACCTATAGAATTAAGGGAGGGGTCCCTAAATGAACTAAGGACTTGGACAAAAATGTTACACCTCCTAAACAGAAGTTGTTGCAGAGCACAAAAGACAAACTGACAAAAAGTACTAGAGGTCCAGAGGACCCAGCGAACTAGACAGAGATAGGCACCGAAGCACCTGGCTAGAGAGACAGGCAAACAACACTGAAGTCCAGCAAGGCCAGAAGGGTGGAGCTGGAATATATACGCAGATGGTCACGTGACCGCAAAACACAAGATAGAAAAAACTAACAGGAGGGTTCTAACACTTACTACCTCCCACCATGCAAGACCGCAATCTTACTTATCAGGCCAGGCTGCACACTTTGCTCCAGTACCTGCTGTTTGTATGTCTCTTGTCTGCTGGCTTAGGGCGGTGGCGCTGTTACTTTCTGATTCTTAAAGCTACAGTGTGCGCAGTCCTAATGCATCCCCAGCCTATTGCTGTGAGTCACTGGATACTTAAACCCCCTCCACCCAGTAGGAGGTGCCTGAGCAACACTTTCATTCAGTGTGTTCTGTGCAACTGAGTTGCCAGGTCCCGTCCTGTATCTTGTCTGTTTCCGCCCCTGGGGGCTGTATACCCAGGCCTGTTACCTATCTGTGACTTCTAGTCTGTTTCCGCCACCCTGGGGGCTGAGTTCCCAGGCTCGTTCCTGTATCTTGTTCTGGTTCAGTTCCTGTCTGAACAGTGTCCTAGCCCGTTACCTGTTTGTCTCTATGTCCGAACCTTTCCTTTTTCTGCAGTGTATGAACCTGCACTTAACACCAACTCGTTGTCTCTGTACTTCTGTTTGTGAGTTTTGTGTCCACTCACTAGTTCATTGTAAGTACCTTGTGTGTATCTGGTTCTGCTCGTCCCATTTTCCTGCCTTCTTATCTACCTCCTGTGTTCTAACTATCTTCCTGTATTTTCCAGTCTGTTCCATGTGAACAGAGCCCTGTCCTGTCTGCCTGCACCTTCTGCTCTGTTCTGCTCTGCTTGTTCACCGCACCTGTGGTTCCGCTCTGCTCTACTTGTTCATCGCACCTGCGGTTCTGCTCTGCTCTGCTTGCTCACCGCACCTGCGGTTCTGCTGTGCTTGCTCACTGCACTTGCGGTTCCACTCTGCTCTGCTTGTTCACCGCACCTGCGGTTCTGCTCTGCTCTGCTGTCCACCGCACCTGTGGCTCCGTTCCTGTGTCCCAGTTTGTACTGGTCCCTACCCTGCCTGCGTTCCTACCTGCCAGTGCCCAACTGTCTGCATACCAGCCGTGCCTGCCAATACCCACCTGTCTTCATACCAGCCATGCCTGCCAGTACCCACCGGTCTGTATGCCAGCCTAACCTGCCTGTTCCTGCATTCCCCTGTGTGGGTCAACGGCTGTGACCGGGGTCTGACCTGGAGTAGCACCTGGTCCCTCTGCTTGGTTCCTCCCTGGTTCACGGAATCGACTGAGCCACCGTGTGACCTTGGTCGGACCGAGTTGATACTTACTTACGCCCCTCCAGGCGCTCCTCAGTTCATGGTCCAGTAGAATCACTAACCATGCTCACGCCAGTCTGTCCGGGCGTGAGCGTAACAGCGAGGGTCACGGGAAAGGCAGCGTAACATAAACTCAGCCATGTGTGCCAGGCTGCTAACAAGCAAGACTTCCGTGTCCTCAACAAGAGGACGACTGACTAAGTTTTCCTCCTCTTACCTGTCCTTAGGCCATCCACGCTGAACAGATGGTACGACAGTTGTGCAGGTACTACAGTCTATAGCGCATGAAACTAGCCCCTGTACTTCCTTCTCCTCTTCCTCCTTCTCCTCTTCCTCATTGTTACCCAATCCATGTTGGGATGAGATGAGGCTGGGCTGTGTGTAATCACCCTGTATGGTTCCTTGCTCCATCTCATCATGCTCCGCCTGCAATGCATCCTCTTTGATTGTGAGCAGAGAGCATTTCAGGAGACAGAGAAGTGGGATGGTGATGATAATTATGGCGTCATCGCCGCTCACCATCTTGGTGTAGTCCTCAAAGTTTTGGAGGATGGTACATATGTCTGACATCCATATCCACTCCTGAGGTCTTATGTGTGGAGTCTGAACTGAATACCGAAAGCCTTGTTGTGGCTGGTAGTCAACAACTGCCCTCTTCTGCTCACAAATCCTTCAAACATCTGCAATGTAGAGTTATAATGCGTGGGGACATCACACACCACTTGGTGAGCCGGAAGCTCCAAACGCTGCTGAAGCACGGCAAGGGCTGCAGATGCTGTAGGTGACTTTCTAAAATAGTCACACAGGCGGCGTACTTTGACAAGCAGATCCAGCAACTCTGGGTAGGTTTTGATAAACCGCTGAACCACGAGGTTAAGCACATCGGCCAGGCATGGTACATTTGTGAGCTCGCCTTGCCTCAGAGCCGCCACCAGGTACCGGCCATTGTCACACACGACCATGCCTGGCTGTAGGTTCAGTGGTGTCAGCCACAGATCTGCGTGCTCTTTCAGAGATGTCCACCACTCTTCAGCATTGTGTGGTTTGGCACCTAAGCATATTAGCTTCAGCACAGCCTGTTGCTGTTTGGCTGAGGCAGTGCTGCAGGGCTTCCAACTTGTGACTGATGTGGTCATTTCGGAGATGGAGGCTGTAGACTGTGGGGGCAACCCTGACTGACCTAGGGCCTGCAATCCTCGGCATCAGGAGGACGTGTTCCGTCCCAAGGTCCGATTTGGTCCCGGCTTCCACTATGTTAACCCAGTGTGCTGTCAGTGAGATGTACCATCCCTGCCCACAGACACTTGTCCACGTGTGTGAGGTTAGATGGACTTTCCCAGTAACTGCATTGCTGAGGGCACGGCTAATGTTGTGGGACATGTGCTTGTGTAATGCGGGGATGGCACACCAGAAGAAATAGTGGTGGCTGAGGACCGAGTACTGAGGGACGGCCACTGCCATCAGGTTGCGGAAGGCTTCCGTCTCCACGAGTCTAAAAGGCAGCATTTCTAGCGCAAGCAGTTGCAAAATGTTTGAATTTAGTACTGTGGCCTGTGGGGCGTTGGCTGCCTATTTGAACTTGCATTCCAAGGCCTGGGACAGGGACAACTGAAAATTGAGCTGGAACAAGGATGCGGACGTGCTTGGCCTGGCACGTGGTGTAAATAAGCTTTTTGGGGTTATCGGCAGAGTCTTTAAAAAACAACCAGACTCGGGAAGACCTGACAGTTGTACTGGCAACTTCCGTCATGTTGGTGTTATGGAGAATGGTTGCCCGCCTTCTGTCTGCAGCCACCACACTGCTTCTTTCTACCTGTTGTGGTACTACGCCTCCCTCCCCCTGTGTGCTGCTGTCCTCACTCTGTATGTCCCTCTGCCAGGTTAGGTCAGTTACTTTATCATCCACCACCTCGTCTTCCACTTCCGCACCCTGGTCCTCCTCCTGACTTTCTGGCAATTGTGTCTCATCATCGTCCACCTCTTTTGACAGTTTCCCACCATCGCCTTTGTGTGACCGTGGCTGCTCAAATATTTGGGCATCGCTACATGCAATCTCCTCTTGCCCCGCTTCAAGTGGACCAGACTAAAGGCCCGAATCTATAAATGGAAAAGTGAACAGCTCTTCAGAGTGTCCAAGTGTGGAATCAGTTGTCTCCGAGCACTTGGCATGGTGGGAGGAAGGAGGATCAGGGTGAGGAATATGCAGTCAAGACTCACGGCTACTGAGACTTGACCGTGTGGAAGACAGGGTGGTGGTGGTGGCTAAGTGTCTCGAAGCATTATCTGCTATCCAACCAATAACCTTTTCACACTGCTCTGTGTTTAAAAGTATTGTTCTGCGGTCCCCTATTAAGTGGGACAGGAAGGTCGAGCGAAAAGATGTGGGTGATTGTTATGGCACAATTTCAGCTAGCCCACGGCCTCGGCCTCATCCTCTGCATGCACCATTATCACCATCACATCCACTTCCCAGTCCCTTGCCACGTACCTTGCCCATTTTAAATGGAGGACAATATTTTCCACGTTCACTACAAATGGCTGGATTTGAACCGCAGTGGTATGTGATCCGTGTGACGGACAAACCACAGTTTTAAATAGCTGGCCTGTAGGTAACTATTTTTAACAGCAAACTGGTGTCAATAACTTTGCTAACACACTGCAAAAAAATTTAAATGGAGGCCAGAAATGGCAGAATTTTGAGCGCACTTATATGTGATCTGTGTGACGGACAAACCACAGTTTTAAATAGATGGATTTTTAGCTCTGTAATATGGAAAGGATCTGGCTGTATTCTGCAGTGAAAATGGAGCAGAAGATCCCAAAAAAATTA
This sequence comes from Phyllobates terribilis, assembly GCF_046119375.1. Taxonomy (NCBI): domain Eukaryota; kingdom Metazoa; phylum Chordata; class Amphibia; order Anura; family Dendrobatidae; genus Phyllobates; species Phyllobates terribilis. Next base: position 644,389,274 of record NW_027362762.1, read on the forward strand.
GTCCTGGTCCCTGATACCTGGGGCTATTTCTAGAAATATCTGTAAAAGCACCAGCAGCAGACAGAAATGGAATAGACCCTCTTGCTATATGCACTGCAGTCTGCCACATACACTGCCTGCGTAGAACTGATATCTATGCAGCTGAATTAGTCCTCAGAAAGACTGTTAGTTGAGATGGATATGTGTATTATGTATTGTGGTATATCTATACTAACTAAAAAACAATGAAAATAGGAGTATAGCACAGCAGAATGTTGCAAACAAGTATCAATGTTTTATTAAACATAAAAAACACAAGAAAATTTAAAGTACAGACATAGAGGTAGTACCAGTTGGTACAATGCATCAAGGTAGGATAAACCATATAGTATGTTCATGATACTTCGAAGAAAAGACACAATTGCACAATGCCCAGGGGCCTAACTGTAAGTATTATAATGCCATAAAGTCAAACAGGCTAAAATCACAGAATGTGCCATAAATTCACCAGAGTATCAATACAGAAAAATGCCCTCCCCAATAGCTACATAGAAGATGAATGGGGAAAAAGGCATGTCAGAAAGTAATAGCAATCAAAGCATACAGCTCATTCGAACCCATTCATTAAGTGGTACATAGTAAGGGGAGAGGTAACCTACCAAGAATGCGCAGCGTGACACACGGGGACCATGGGGATGGTGAAAGATTTTCAAGAGACACTGTGGATATATACAGAGACCTTGAGTCACGTTCAGTATACACTCTCTGCTCTTGAGAAAGCGGCTTGAGACGCCGGTAAATGTGTGTCGGGCAACTACTTTCACCATCCCCATGATCCCCGTGTGACACAAAATCCACAAGGACCCTGTCGACCCACCGGGGTGTCTGATCGTGTCTGGCATTGGGGGGCTTTGTGAGCCCATATGTAAATTTATTGACCACTATCTGAAACCAATGGAGGCGACTTTACCATCTTATGTGAAGGACACGATGGATGTCCTCACTAGGGTCGACGGGGTCATTGTGGATGAGGAAACTCTTCTCGTTACTGTTAACGTTGAGAGCTTATATACCAGCATTGACCACACACATGGTTTTAATGTGGTCCGCCTCTTCCTGGGGGCCTCCAACCTGGACAGTCCCATGTGGGAACTCATCCTCGAGCTGCTGGAGTTCGTTCTGACCCACAATTTTCTTGCCTTCAAGGATTATTTTTACCTTCAAAAGCACGGCACAGCCATGGGGGCGACCTGCGCGCCCTCCTATGCCAGCTTCTTCCTGGGGCAGTGGGAGAGGGATATTTTTGGAAGGGAGGGTGTGCTGGCCACCAACCATGTGCTGTGCTGGCTTAGATACATTGATGACATTTTGTTTTTGTGACTGGGTTCGGCCCAGCAGCTCAGGGAGTTCATGGACTCCCTCAGCGTGAATCGGTACAATATAAAATTGACATACATTGACTGTATGTTTTTGATATCAAAAGAGTGGACTTCCTGGACATCTCCCTTAATGTTGACATCAATGGAAGTATTCAAACGGATGTGTTCAGGAAGCCAACTGCTGTCAACTCACTGATTCACGCTGGGTCTGCCCATAGTCCAGCAACCATTGGGGCTGTCCCGGTTGGACAGTTCCTGAGGATGAGGCGGATCTGTTCCACGGAACAAAGCTTTGAATGTTAGGCACAAGATCTGAAACATCGATTTACACAATGTGGTTAGAGTCAGATGTATTGATGTAATATTATGTACTGATATGATGGGGCAAGGAGGACCCCCCCCCGCATCTCCCTTCTCCATCCCAAGAAATCGATGGGGAGGAGGATACTATTCGGTTCATCTCTACCTACAACCATGAATGGTCTAATATGAGAGCTATTTTAAACAAACATTGGGACATCTTGATGACGGAGCCCGCCCTGAGGGAATACCTCATAGACTTTCCATTCATGACACCTAGGAGATGCTGCAATCTTTCACATTCTTGTCAACAGCCATTATGTACCACTGTCACCACGCCCCTTTGGTTTGAGTGGCCCGACTTTGGGTAGTTTTAAGTGAGGACAGTTTTTGTTCTGCAGATGGTAAGAAAACATTTAACATTAGACACCACATATCGTGTAGCTCATCTATTATGCTACCTGCAGTTACCCTCTAAATTATGTCTCTTTGACATCCAGGGAACTGCGGGTACGCATACATGAGCACGTAAGGGACATCGGGGCAGCCAGTTCAGCGGAAGATCCAACTTTACTTAGAACTATCCCACGTCACTTTAGTGCTAAACATAACTGCAATCCTGGTTCCTTTTTGGTGCGTGTTATTGACGTGATACATACGGGGATCCAGGGGGCGCAATATCAGGAAAGTGCTTGCCCAGAGGGAAGCACAATGAATAATGCGCTTAAATACAGTGGCACCAATGGCCTCAATGAGTCCCTGAGTTTCTCCTCGTTTCTGTGACCTTAGCAGCTAAGCCCTGTACATTCTCATCCCTACACTTCTCTCTTTTTTGTTAAAATTGAGGGAGGTGATCCTAAGGGGGATTTGGATTTTATATGTTTTTAATTCTATTTATCTTGTGGATATTTATTGCTTTTTTCTTTTTCCTGCTTTGTTATAGCACACCTGTATATCTGAAGCTGTGTGACTCTTGCCTATTATGGACAAGAGTGAAATGTGGATGTCTACATTGGATTTGCGGTCTTTGCGGGACATGTGCTTACAAGACAAGATGACTTGCTCTATGTATCATATGCCAGTGTATATGTGTTATTTTTCCTTTATTTTTTATGTGTTTGTGTCATCTTAGTTCTTTAGACAGTATCCCCCTTTTGTAGTCCCCTATTTTATCCCACTCTCCACCCAATATGGCTATAAGCTTTTATCTCACTTTACCTGTTGTGGGTTCTAATATGCTGTGCGCGCAGTGGGGGTCGCGGCGCGCGTGCACCTGGCCGTTCATGTGCCGCTCTGCGCCTTTGTGGGACCTTTGTTTCCACGCATGCGCAGCCGGCTGCCTGATGGCTGGGGTGTGTGCGCAGCATGCTACTGACACCGCGCGCATGCGCCACTGTAGCATCATTCATCACGCTCAGTATACACTCTCTGACCTTGAGAAAGCGGCTTGAGATGCCGCGAAACGTGCGTTGGGCAACTACTTTCACCATCCCCATGCTCCCCGTGTGACACGCTGCGCATTCTTGGTAGGTTACCTTTCCTCTTGCTATATACCACTTGATGAATGGGTTCGATTGAGATATATGCTTTGATTGCTATTACTTTCTGACATGCCTTTTTCCCATTCATCTTCTATGTAGCTATTGGGGAGGGCATTTTTCTGTATTGATACTCTGGTGAATTTATGGCACATTCTGTGATTTTAGCCCCTGTTTGACTTTGTCATTATAATACTTACAGTTAGGCCCCTGGGCATTGTGCAATTGTGTCTTTTCTTCGAAGTATCGAGAGCATACTATTTGGTTTATCCTACCTTGATGCATTGTACCATCTGGCACTACCTCTATGTCTGTACTTTATTTTTTCTTGTGTGTTTTATGATTAATAAAATATTGATACTTGTTTGCAACCTTTTGATGTGCTATACTCCTCTTTTCATGGTTTGATTGTTCAGCTTGCATGTGGATACTTTTCTGTTTAAATTCACGGGGTACTGTTCACTTTTTTTGATATTTTATATTTATGGCAATTCTTTGTTATTTAACTAACAAACAAGCAAATCTCTCCCTAGCTCAGCAGCTCCTCTCCCTACATTGCCTGATTCCAGAGTAGACTGAAGAGCATGGCGGCGTCAGGTCTGATATAGACCTGATGACATTGTGCGGCCAGCCAATCACTTTAATGCCACAACCAACATGGCTGCAGCATTACAGTGTGTGGCAGACAATCGCCGAGCAACCCCGGAAATATTCAGCGAGCTCCGAGCATCTCGGGCGAATACCAAGCAGTAGCGAACATGCTCGCTCATTACTAATAGCAGTGCATAAGCACTGTAATGGCAATCCATCAGTGACCCGCGATCATGCGATGACGCGCCCCCATGCCGAAACGTGTTAAATGAAGATAGATTGAAAGTGGCATTTAAGAGGCCAACAGCCTTGAGCGGAGTTCTGCTCCTCCCACAGCTAATAAAGGCATCATCCTCTGGGAAAGATGCGGCTCAGCGTGCAAGCCCCCATGAAAAACAGTGACACGACATATGATGTAACTATGCATCATATAACATGAAGGTGTTGTTCGGTTCTTGTTTCATTGTTTTTTTGCTAACAGCAAAAAGTTTCTAAAAAATTTGCAATTAAACAAGGGCATACATAGAAATCACGTGGCCCTGTAGCAGGTGTCCTAATTGTCACTCTCTTAAAAAATTAATTAATATTTGGTAAGGTCACAGAAGAGTGTATCTCACAATATCTGACAACTTTGCTGCCCCTACAAAGTAATTTTGCTCCTAATGCAGTCCCTTATTGTTCCCATGCACTAAGATACCCCTTTCATGGCCCCCACAAAGTATGACGCCAACAAAGGTACCCCTCCAAACACAGTATGATACCCCCACAGTGAATTCCTCCACAGTGCACTCCACACATACAGCATGATGTGTCTAAAGTACTCTCCACCCCCTGCAAAGTCTGATACCTTAACAGTGACTCCAACACAGGATGATGTCACCATAGTGACCCCAGCACAGTATGAGGACCCCTCATGCCCTTCACACAATAGGCTGGCCCCCACACAGCCCTCCACACTGTATAATGCCCCCACCACAACCCTCCACACAGTATGATGGACCCCACACAACCCTCCACACTGTATAAGGCCCATGTGGTAACGTAAAATGATATTAGTCCACTCTCTGATGCTTCAGCACTGTGGAAAATGGTGCCAGGCTCGTTTTTTTTCTTGTGTACCGTGAATGAAATCTCAAAGTGTTCACATTCACGTAGAACCCTGAATTTCAGGTAATGCTACTGAAACTTTACCTTTTGCTGGTCGATCCGCTCATCTATAGTACAGACCTATCCCTGCTTATTGCTCAAAGTTTGCTATAATTGTAACCATGGTAGCAAATTTTTTTGTGAGGTGCACATGGTATTATACAGTAATTTGTTAAATCAAATGCAAACTATAAATTCACAGAGGATTATGTAGACTAGATATAAGAGCAAATAAAGAAGAGCTCATTTATAGGGTGGTGTTTTATGGATAATTTCTGACTAGGTACCCTTTCCTTGCATTTCACTTCTATGTTAAAATACTGCAAGGTTCTGATATTACGTTATTTTATACAGAATTGTATTAATGCCCATTTAGACACTACAAATGAAAACTGCACATTTTTAAAAGTTTGATCCAGTTGCCTTATTTTTTGCTGCTCTTCACCTAGGCGCATAGGCTTTATACAATCACATAGCTCTACAGTGGCATCTAATATGCTTAAAAAAATCTAATAAATGTATGAAAATATTTTAATATAATGCAATACTTATCTTAACTTAGTTAAGAATATGACAGTAGTATTCAAAAACAAGGCACACAATAAGAAATTGAGAAAGGGGTTTCTCCAAAAAAATGTTCAAAACTGGGTCATTACCTTTGCTAAAACGTTAGTAATTTACGTCAAAACATTTTTTTTCCTTAGAGACTCGCCCAGTCCTGCTATTCAGGTAAGTCAGGTATAAGAGGAGTGCTTTCTGACATTCGTCGGCATTTGGTAATGGTAAACACTACACAATGATCTTGCTGCTAGGCTCTGTGCTGCTGCTGGCCACCCTGGGGACTGCAGGTATGTAGCATAGATAACTGGAGCTTCTCCAACAATCATTATCACACGTCTAGTAAAGCTAAATTAAAAAGTATCATTTTTTTCATTATTTGAAATATTTTTGATGTGCATTTTTGATTGAATTAGTCTAGCACTACAATACTTGCCTTCAATAAACTTAATATTAATCTTCTTGAGTAAATAACTTATGTAAATGCTGAGACCTATATCATGGTCCCACTGTTTGCAACATTTTGTAAATGACTTTATATGTTTCACATAAGAAATGTCGAAAATAAAAATACAGTAGAAACTGGACTGGTACCTTCCCATCCAATGACAATGCTAAATCTAAATCTTGAATTTCCACTGCCAATGCAGGTCTTATATAAATGTGCGTGAGTGCGGTTTGTACAGTATTTAGGATAGATAGATAGATAGATAGATAGATAGATAGATAGATAGATAGATAGATAAATAGATAGATAGATAATAGAAATATATTACATATATACTTGATAGATATAGATAGATAGATAGATAGATAATAGAAATATATTAGATATATAATTGATAGATATAGATAGATAGAGAGATAATAGAAATATATTAGATATATAATTGATAGATATAGATATATGATAGAGAGATAGATAAAAATATAATTATTAGATAGATACATAGATAGATAGATAGCACTATTAATAAGTCCACATAACCATATACAAGATCATCCTATTTTCATCCAGAAAATGCAATGAATTTTCATCTGTATTGCCATGTGAATGCTCTCCATATGCATTTTTTATGCCATCCATTTTTATGCATCAGCAGTCATTTACATTTACAAGACCGAAAATGATCTGTACGGGATTCAATTTTTTTGCTCACCCATAAACTTGAATAGCTGAGTCTTATCCAAAATATGGAGACTAGTGCAGGCGATCGGTCGATGTGTGAAAAAACTGTCATCTGAACAGCCCAACTGAATAACATTGGTCCAGATGTTGTTCGTAAGGTCAGGTTTTTTACAGACAAAACTTAATTTGAGCATACATAGCCTTATAGAGAACATTGAATGAGGTTTCTTTTATACTTATTTGTTTGCTTGTAATTTGTATGAGATTATTCTGAGTGCATTTACACTGCGTCTGTAATATAGCTCAGGAGAATACATCAGGACCCATCCTCCAACAAATGCCTCCAACGTATCCCATTGTATAATAGGCAAATTAGTAACTAATACAAACTTTGTTCATACCCTTCTATCTAAAAAAAGAAAAAGGATGCCACACAAATGTATTGGATGACTTACTTGATAATAGTGTCGAAGAATTATTGAAATTTTAAAAGCTTGAACATTGATGTTTTTTATGTTTTTAAGTAGTCTTTTATTTAGTAAACTAATAACAGCATTCTAGAATATGGCTCTGTTCACATCTGTGCTCAGGCTACTGTACATAGCGGAAGCCATAATGATGTGCAGGGTCCATCACAGATCAGTGGTGCCTAACAAGCTATTCACTTATGATGAACTCTCTGTCTTTTTGTTGGTTAAACAGGGAACAACGGTTCGTAATGTGGCATCTGATATAGATGTGAACACAGCCTAAAGTTGTTACTCTTCATGTCAAATCTGCATGTGCCTCTAGTGCATTTCTGGGTCTGGTCACCCAGACTCTATATCAAGCACATACATTTTCTAATCAATCACATTTAACTTTACTTATGTATGGTTTTCAGTATCTAATTTCAGAGAAATTCTCCACAAATAAATAAAAGCCTATTATATCTCTCCTCATGGTTAAGCTCGCCTATAAGGTACATTTAGAAAGGTTATTAAATATACATTTAAATATCTACTGAAATGGTAGGGAGTATAATGTTAAAACTGTTAACATATCTTCATTAAGGTCATGAATTGCAATTGATTTATCTGGCCTATAGAACACGCCATTACAACTATTTCATTTTGATTTCCATCCCAAAAGCTGCAAAATTATATTAATTTGGTGTGTAAATTCCACACAAGATTGCAGAGAGCAGTAATGGCTCTTTAACTCAATTTGTAGAATTGGTCTGTACAACTTCCCACTTATCTAAAGGCATAATCCGACACACATAGGGCCCTCTTAATGAATTTGGCGCATCATTCAACTGACGTGCATCACCGTCAAAAATGTTACTCCAGTCCTTTACTATCATAATATATGCCATAACAATAGTGGGGTAATAGGGTTGAGGTTCATGTCAGCCTTGTATTGGCAGCTGACTTGAAGCCCAGGATTAGTAATGGAAAAGTATCTATAAAACAGTGTTATTACTAACTCCATAGTAAAAATTTGTAAATAAAGACACAGCCTGAATACAATCCTTTATTTGAAATAAAAGTCCACATGGTTTTACTCATTTAATTAAAAATAATAAACACAGTTATACTCACCTAACGCCTAATCCCCGAAGCAATTGTCCCCTGTTAAAAAGGAGAAAATAAAGATGCACTTTCTCACGCAGCGGTGGTGCCTTAAGTGAGATCACCAGAGCTCATCAGCTGAAGAACTGCTGTGCTCTTTCTCATGGCAGCTCAGCACTATAAACTGCAGGAGTGATTACACTACTGTCAGTGTGTTGCCGGCTGCCAGGTAGAGCAGTCACATCTGCTGACGTGACTGCTCTACAAGTGAGATTGTCATGGAACAGTAAGGATTACAAGGATTACGGCGGATAGGTGAGTAGTATTATGGTGGTTTATTATTTTTGTCTTTTTACAGGTGACAATGGGTTCTGGGATTAGTTGTTAGGTGAGTATAATTGTTTTTTTTATTTTTATTTCAATATTTATTTAATAATTTTAACTTTTTTTTCCCTACTTGAGCACAGGTGCAGGCTGATGACTACTCACATCAGCGGCACCTGTTCTCGCTGTTATCATTGACAGGAGGCATAGGCTGATGGGAGTAGTAGTCTCTCATCAGCCGACTCCTGTGACCAACGGTAAGCAGTTTTTACCAAAGATGACCAAAGAGTTGTTTTTATAAACATATATACATACACACACAAGCAAAAATGCAGCAAATCTGCAAAGATTTTTATACTTGCATTTTTGCTGTGTATTTGACTGACTCAATTGAAATCAATGGGTGAAAAATGTTGCAAAAATGCACAAAGAATCGACATTGCTGCAGATTTAAAAGCACAGCAAATCCTGAAAGGAAAAATACTGATCATGTGCACAGCACTTTAGGATTCTGATTGACTTTGCTTGCATAAGGATTCCCTAGCATTTTTGAGCCAATTCCGTGCAGAAAAAATGCTGCAAAAATGCACCAAAAACACACCATAAGCACAAAGCCAAAGAGGCAAGTAGAGCAGTTCATGAAACCCATTTATTCTTGTGATTTTCCCAAGTTTTGGTCACCTGAGATGGCAGTTAGGATTAGTACAGTTTTATTAAATTAGTGATGCGCACAACGTAAACATTGGCTGACCAAAGTGTGAGATTGAATAATACCTGTGGCCGACCAAGGTGTGAAATTGATCAATGCCTGAGCAACTCAATGGCAGACCAAAGTGTGAAAGTAAACTGTGTCCTACAAACTCAATGCTCTGTCATGGTCTTAGGTAAACGATTTCTGACCAATTCACCTCCCTCCGCTGTTAGCATTTGTAATTCTGGTTAATATGGTTTCATATATGTCTAGCATTGGTGACCTTTGTTCATGCTTCTGTGGTGGAAGCAAAACTAAACTTTGGGATCCTGAAAAGCGCAACAAAATCTGTGTTTTTGACGATGCCTATTTGCTGCCAAGAGAGCAGGTTTTCCTGCAGAAACCCCCCCCCCAGCAAAAACGCAACATGTGAACATAGCCTATACGTCTGGTTGGTTGGCAACCAATTCAGACAAAGCCTTTGCTGATTATCCATTGCACTTTAGTCATTCCCCTTAGCCTTCTAAAACTGTACATATATTAGACTCTTTTATTATTGCCTATTGAATTGTCATTCCCAATGTATATCCTTCCTGCTTTTATATCCTGCCCAAAATTGTGACCGTCTAATTACACTACAGTTCCATTATAGCTTCTGCGCCTCAGTTACTACCATGAAGACTGTGACCTGGGGAACCAACCTAAAATTTCCTATTAGCGGTAAAAACTGTGAGAATCCCTTAAACACCACACCTCTTCTTACTATCTGCAACAGGGTACCTACACACATGTTTGGTTTATGGGGACTTTCTCCAAGTATTTTGCAACATGCATGTTGCATGTCTGCAAATGAGGAAAGTTGGGATCCATGCAAGGAATCATGATGGATGCAAGAGTCTTTAAAGGCTCAGATCTATTACCCTAACTAAGGTGAAGCAGAATGTGGTAGAGGCTAGCCTCTCAGAGACTAGTATGTTAAGATTGGCTGAGGAGCCAACAGTCAAGATTCCTGACCTTTGTAATGACCGCTCTATGTAGTTATGCCACTTGCTAATACATAACTTGTTCAGTTGCAGCACCTGTGTCATTCTGGGAAGCCCCTCTAACCAGTTTACACTTGTCAACGATGTTTTGCAGTATGGGTATGATATATAATAGTGTATTTACTTTAATCTGAAATGTTCTTATTTTCCCTGACAGTGGAGCCATACTGCACCCCAGCCTGTTTTGCAGATGAAGAGTGCATCTATGTAAATAGCTCTGCAGCCTGTGTAGCTAATACAACGTACTATCAAAGTCTGAGCCTCAGTAAGTTGATTTATGAGCTAATTCGATGCTCATGTTACTAAAAAGTCAAAAGATGAGGTAAACATTGACGGCAGTGAGGTGACCCTTTTGACATTTTATCTTTGCAGGTGTGTATAATGTGAGCTCTATGATAGACTGTAAAGGAGCTAACATGACGGTGTCAGTGGGAAAGAACTTGTTGGAGACCTTACACTATAACCCATCTGCCCTAACTCTGTCCCAGTACAACTGCACAGGGGCTGTGGTGAATACACTGCAGGAGAAGCGCGTGTACTCATTTACTGTTCAAACCAAGGATGGTCTCTGTGGGAATGCAATGACGGTGAGTCAAGAATCATATACACAAGTATATACAGGTGCATTTCACAAAATTAGAATGTCATCAAAAAGTTAATTTATTTCAGTTCTTCAATACAAAAAGTGAAGCTCATATATTATATAGAGTCATTACAAACAGAGTGATCTATTTCAAGGGTTTATTTCTGTTAATGTTGATGATTATGGCTTACAGCCAATGAAAACACAAAAGTCATTATCTCAGTAAATTAGAATACTTTATAACAACAGCTTGAAAAATGTTTTTAAAATCCAAAATATTGGCCTACTAAAATGTATGTTCAGTAAATGCACATAATACTTGGTCGGGGCATCAATTACTACATCAATGTAGCGTGGCATGGAGACGATCAGCGTGTGGCACTGCTGAGGTGTTATGGAAGCCCAGGTTGCTTTGATAGCAGCCTTCAGCTCCTCTGCATTGTTGGGTCTGGTGGCTCTCATCTTCCTCTTGACAATATCCCATAGATTCTCCATGGGGTTAAGGTCAGGCGAGTATTCTGGCCAATCAAGCACAGTGATACTGTTGTTTATAAACCAGGTATTGGTACTTTTGGCTGTGTGAACAGGTGCCAAGTCCTGCTGGAGAATGAAATTTCAATCTCCAAAAAGCTTGTCGGCAGAGGGAAGCATGAAGTGCTCTAAAATTTCCAGGTAGACGGCTGCACTGACTTTGGTTTGATAAAACACAATAGACCTACACCAGCAGATGACATGGCTCCCCAAACCATCACTGATTGTGGTTCACACTAGACCTCAAGCAGCTTGGATTGTGTGCCTCTCCACTCTTCCTCCAGACTCTGGGACCTTGATTTCAAAATTAAAATTGGAACTCTGGGACCTTGTGGAGTGTGTCCATGACTGCCGTCTGGACATCTGTTAAGTCAGCAGTCTTCCCCATGATTGTGGAGCCTACTAAAAACAGACTAAGGGACCTTTTTAAACGCTTAGGAAGCCTTTGCAGGTGTTTTTTGTTAATTATTTTAATTTACTGAGATAATGAATTTTGTGTTTTCATTGGCTGTAAGCCATAATCATCAACATTAACAGAAATAAACACTTGAAATAGATCACTCTGTTTGTAATGACTCTATATAATATATGAGTTTCACTTTTTGTATTGAAGAACTGAAATAAATTAACTTTTTGATGGTATTCTAATTTAGTGAGATGCTCCTGTATTTATGTATATATATAATTCAAATATGTATTCTGGAATCCTTTTCTCATAATCTCTGCTAGTATCTGGTGAGATAGATGGAAATATTATGCCTTCTGAGCAAGACGTCAAAAATTTATATTTTACTTAGGCAATAATCTGAAAATTACTTCATTTATACATCCAGAATTGTATCCCAGAGAGAATAGTTTTCTAATGTTTTGATCGCTTATCTATGGGATAGCTAATTAATATGAGATTGGTAATGGTTTGAGAATCAACACTCCCACTGATCAGCTGAAAACTGCTCTGGCAGTACAACACTTTTTCTGGGCATTATATGACTTGCATCCTCCATTTTGACCAGTTTTCCCAACTATATGCTCTATAGGTGTGCAATAAAAGAATTGTTAGAAAGTTCAGCATGATCATTCTGTGTCTCCCTCTGCTTCTTTCCTTGCTCTGCTCCTCTTTCCTCCTCCCCTTCCTCTCTCCATAGATTTCAGTAGGTTGTGTCATATGACACCACAATGATCTAGCAGTCTGTCTTGAAGAATTTGAGCTGTTTCCTCAAAGTGGATAACAAGTTTAGAAGGGAAGCGGAAAAAGTGTCTTATAAATACGCAATGAAGCAGATTTCTCAGATCAAATATATTACAAAGTGTCTTACAATCATTTATACCAGTGTTTCCCAAACCCCATCCTCACGGCCCCCCACAGGTCATGTTGTCAGGATCTCCTTAGTATTACACAGGTGATTGAAGTATCATCAAGGCATCAGGAATTCTCTCACCTGTGCAATACTAAGGAGATCCTGAAAACGTGACCTGTGGGGGGCTGTGAGGATGGGGTTTGGGAAACACTGATCTATACCATTGAGTTAAGTGAAATTTGTTAAAAGTCTGGTTACCATTTAATAGCACTTTTCAGAGGATACATGTATAAACAAAATTAAACATTACCGAGTAGCCCACTAAATAATAATTTAAATAAGAGGAGTGAAAGCCCTGCTCATAAATTGTTGCAAACTATGGGGAAATGGGGGTAACACAAGTTGTAAAAATAACTATTCTGTACAATGGTCAGGCCATCTTTTCTTAAAGACAAACTCTCACCTGATTCATGCTACCCAAACCATGGGCTTCCATAGCGAGAGACCTGTCAATCACCTATGATGGTGCTGGGAAAAGCCAGCCGGGGTGGCGTTGGACCAGTCTCATCTCCGGCTATGGTCCTCAGCTGGCTTTTCAAACTATATTTTCTCTGAAATGCCAAATCATTTCAAAGAAAAATATACATAGCTGCAATCATTCAGCCTGGTTCTGATCTATGCTGCACGTGGTATCGGCAGCATAAATCACGTCAAACAGGATACCTTTAAAGAAAGTAGTAAACATAAAGCTGCACGAGTCAGTAACCCATCCATTCTCTGTCAAATATCAGGAAAAATTAGTCCTGATCACTAAAAAATATATATTAACAAAGTAAAACGAGACTAAAAAATCCCACAGCATTCACTTTAAGGCAGTGATTTCAAACTCAAATACACAGAGGCACAAAATTAAAAGCTTGGATAAAATCGCTGGCCAACCTTGATATTTATAAAAAAACTAGATGGTGGCCCGATTCTAATGCATCGGGTATTCTAGAATATGTATGCGGCCGACCGGGCGCAATTAGCAGAGCGGTGTTTAAATTTGGCGCCAAAATCGCTGATTGGTCGCGTTTGGCAACCGCGACCAATCAGCAAAGCGGTGTTTAAATTTGGCGGCAATATCGGAGATTGGTCGCGGGCGCCGGCCGCGACCAATCAGCGAACCGTGTTAGTGAGAACTGGAGAGCGTGTTTAAATTTGGCACCAAAATCGCTGATTAGTCGCGACCAATCAGCAGAGCGGTTTTTAAATTTGGCGCCAATACTGCTGATTGGTCGCGACCGCCGACCGCGACCAATCAGCAGAGCGATGCTGAGTGTTGTTTAAATTTGGTGCCAAAATCGCTGATTGGTCGCGGATGGCGGCCGCGACCAATCAGCAGAGCGGTGTTTAAATTTGGCACCAATCTCGCTGATTGGTCGCGGCTGGCGGCCGCAACCAATCAGCAAAGCGGTGTTTAAATTTTGGGCCAAAATCACTGATTGGTCGCGGGTGGCGGTCGCGACCAATCGGCGAACCGTGTTAGTGAGGACTGGAGAGCGTGTTTAAATTTGGCACCAAAATCGCTGATTAGTCGCGACCGCGACCAATCAGCAAAGAGGTGTTTAAATTTGGCGACAATCTCGCTGATTGTTCGCGGCTGGCGGCCGCGACCAATCAGCAGAGCGGGGTTTAAATTTGGCACCAATAATGCTGATGGGTCGCGTCCGGCATGCGCGACCAATCAGCAGAGCGTTGTTTAAATTTGGCGCCAAGGTCGCTGATTGGTTGCGGCTGGCGTCCGCGACCAATTAGCACAGCAGTGTTTAAATGTGGCGGCAAGATCGGTGATTGGTCGCGGCAGCTATTTAAATGTGGCGCCCAAATCGGTGATTGGTCGCGGGCAGCTGCCGCGACCAATCAGCAGAGCGGTGTTTAACTTTAGCGCCAAGATCACTGATTGGTCGCGCTCTCCGCACGCGACCAATCAGCGAATCGTATTGGTGAGGAGCGGGGAGCGGAATTGTATTAGTGAGGACCGGGGAGCGCCGCTGCCTGTGCGGGTACTTCCGCTGCGAGAACCCGGGACATGAGCGGGCGCTCGGAGCAGAAGTATCCCGACCCGTAGCGCCGCTCCCCGGTCCTCCCTTCACACCCTAGCCGCTGATGTCCCCACAGTATCTGCATGGTGTTACAAAGGTCCGGACATTTGTGTTAAAAATCGCTGATTGGTCGCTGGCGCTGCCCGCGACCAATCACCGATTTGGGAGCCAAATTTAAATATCGGCTGCGACTAATCACCGATCTTGGCTCCACATTTAAACACCGCTGTGCTGATTGGTCGCCGACGTAGGGCGCGACCAATCACCGATTTTGGCGCCACATTTAAATAGCGTCCGCGACCAATCAGCACAGCGGTGTTTAAATGTGGAGCCAAGATCGGTGATTGGTCGCGGCCGATATTTGAATGTGGCGCCCAAATCGGTGATTGGTCGCGGGCAGCGTCCGCGACCAATCAGCACCGTAGTGTTTAACTTTTGCGGCAAGATCCGTGATTGGTCGCGGGCCAAGACCACGACCAATCCCCGATTTGTGCGGCACTTTTAAATAGCGACCGCTACCAATTGGATGTCAGCGCCACTCCCCGGTCCTCCCTTCACACCCTAGCCGCATGGATGTCAGCGGCGCTGCCTGTGCGGATACTTCCGCTGCGAGAACCCGGTACATGAGCGGCCGCTCGCAGCAGAAGTATCCCGACCCGCAGCGCCGTTCCCCGGTTCTCCCTTCACACCCTAGCCGCTGATGTCCCCACAGTATCCGCATGGTGTTACAAAGGTCCGGACATTTGTGTTAAAAATCGGTGATTGGTCACTGGCGCTGCCCGCGACCAATCACCGATTTGTGCGCCAAATTTAAATATCGGCCGCGACCAATCACCGATCTTGGCTCCACATTTAAACACCGCTGTTCTGATTGGTCGCGGCCGATATTTAAATTTGGCGCCCAAATCAGCGATTTTTAACACAAATGTCCGGACCTTTGTAACACCATGCGGATACTGTGGGGACATCAGCGGCTAGGGTGTGAAGGGAGGACCGGGGAGCGGCGCTGCGGGTCCGGATATTTCTGCTGCGAGCGCCCCCTCATGTCCCGGGTTCCCGGAGCGGAAGTACCCGCACAGGCAGCGCCGCTGACATCCAATTGGTCGCGGCCGCTATTTAAATCTGCCGCACAAATCGGTGATTTGTCGCTGTCTTGGCCCGCGACCAATCACTGATTTTGGCGCCAAAGTTAAACACTATTGTGCTGATTGGTCGCGGACGCTGACCGCGACCAATCACCGATTTGGGCGCCAAATTTAAATATCGGCCGCTACCAATCACCGATCTTGGCTCTACATTTAAACACCGCTGTTCTGATTGGTCGCGGCCGATATTTAAATTTGGCGCCCAAATCGGTGATTTGGGATGCCAATACAGTTGAAAGTGTGATGCCAGGCAGTCGGGGGCCTGTCCGCTATCGTGGACCAAATATACTCACCCTGCAGGTCAAATTTGGCCTGCGTGCCAGAGTTTGACATGTGTGCTTTAAGGGTACTAACTTTAGTTTACTATGGGTGCTGAGCTTAGAGGAGCACAACTGAATGAAAAATAACTCTTTGCATACAGAAAATATTAATTTGGTAGCACATTTATTATATTGTATCTTTGAAATATACATTTTTTTTTACACAAAATATTTAAGTTGGATTTGAGGTGCCGTACTTTGCATGCAGGATTACTTTTTTCAGCTAAGTAGGTAAATTATTAGAAATTTTACACAGTTAAGAGCGTTTTCTGCTAATCCATAACTTGTAGAATTGACTGTACCTTATAATGGTGTCTAATAATGAAGGGCTATAATTGGACTGAAATTCAGCCCTGGTATTTGAAAGTATACAAGCTCACTTGTCATGGAGTCTGTAGTCATTGATGAGTAACTTCGGTAATTATGCTCTATTTTGTGGAGCTAAAAGATAGCACTGTAGAATGAAAATGCTGTGCTCTGCATGTAATTCAGTGGCCGCTAACTAATCAAAAGCTTTATAGGTCAGCAGTCCAAACTGAAGTAGTAGCCAGTTAGCTATTTGCTCTGCACATAGTCTCCAGTGGTTGACCAGCACAGAAATAAAGTTTTTTTTTTTAAACATAGATGGTTTTTAAATAATAAATGGATGAGTACTCACCTTCAGAGAAACATCCTATGATGCGCTCCTCTAGTTATCTGGCTTGACTGTTGTAACCAATCACAGAAGTCCGGTGACCATTGAATGGAGAAAACTTTTCTTCCAGAGCCAGCATAGACCTCGGGAGTGCCCTGTGCTGGATCCATGGGGGAGCCAGTAGGTGAATATGCCTCTGTTTATTATTTTAAAACCATTCATGCTTAAAAAATACAATTATTTTAGTGTCAGACAACCCCTCCCCCACAATTGCTGCAGCCAAGTGCTACCATCTCCTTCTTATTGCTTAAGATTGATCTCTTTTTCAACCAAAAATACCCTCCAAGTTTATGTGGCTAAAAGGCGGTGTGTGTGACGCGCCCCCTGGGTCGTGGGGTACTCGGCAGCCGGGCTTCTGGCTGCTGGGGGATATCACGGTGGCTGGCCCGGTCCATGACCCAGGGCGGTCAGTGAAATGGGGGAATAATTTATAGGGGATTTGTCGTGACGCCACCTGTGGATTCTGGTAAGAGGTTACCAGTGCTGCGACAGTCCACTGAGGCTGATGTTAGGGGCAGCTATAATGGGACAGCTCCCCACAGGTGGAGCAGGCCTCAGGGCAGTGTAGAGGTGTAGAAAGATGGTGGAAGCCGGAGGGAGACGGAAGGACGGTCCCAGAGGAAGTACAGGCACACACACAAGGGTAAACTTCAATACCTTTACTGGTGGTGATGCAGGTACGGTCCAGGGCACTCAGGGCGAAGGGTACATTTCTGGACTCTCCCCAGTGAGCGGGTGTAAGGCCTCCTGATCTGTGTCTTTTACTCTCTAAGCTTCGGGCCTGCCTGGAGCTAGGCCTGGCTTGCTTACTGCTTCCTTCTTGTACCTACTGACCTGGTGGTAGGGTTTTCTCCTGGTTCCCACTATTCCTGGTCGCTGGAGCCTTAGTGGTACCTAACCCTGTTGCTGTGGTCAGCGGTTGGTTAACCTGGGACTTGTAGTTCTCCAGGGATTCCGGTTGTTCCTACTGGTCATAAAGATCCCTGTAGGCGCGGACCCGGTGTCCGGTATGTGGTTCGGGGTGAGCCTGTTATGCTCCTCTGCCCCCTATGCGTTTCTCCTTCTTCTCAGTCTGCAGACTCTCTCATGCAGACTCCCTGAGCAGACTCTCTGAGTTCTGTCCCGGTCTGTGCCTGACAGGAACTCTCACTTGCCTTCTAGCCCGCTCCAGGCTCTCACTGGCCAGACTAGCCCGCAGCTTGGGCCTAGCCTGGCCTTCAGCTTCACAGACTTCAGCTTGCCTGGAGTTGCAGCATGGTGTCACACTGTCTGCTTCCCACTGACTGACTTCCTGAACTCCACCCCCCAGTATTTATATACCTGATCGGGCTCCATCTAGTGGACTTGGGTGGAGGTGTCTGTATGTATTGAGGCCACTGGGGAGAATTCCATCCATGCACCCCTCTGGGATCAGTGGCACCAATGCGCAGCAGGGCGCCACATGTGGTTTTGGGGGTCATGTTTTCACACAGACTGTGATTCACAACCAATGGTTTCCTGAGACTCTGTTCACACTGCCATTTTTAATTCCATTGTCCTGCTTCATTATTGGAGCATAGCAGATAAATTAATTGTAGTGCAAGACATAACATACCAGAAATCAGAGGTTCCATTGGACAGTCATTGGCTGGAATGAAGACTGTTAGATTTTGGGAAACTGTTAGGGAATGACATGACAAAATAATGTAATATGCTGAGCAATTCTGTTTTGTTTGACATTTTTGGCTAGATCTGTGACAAAGCCTCAAATCAACACAACCATATTCTGTTGTTTTCCTGCACATTCCCTCCGTATGTTAGGAGGGGCAGTGGCTTCTGTTTTCTGGTTAAGGTTAGCAGTGCTACTTAGGTAACATACAGTACAGACAAAAAGTTTGGATACACCTTCTCATTTAAAGATTTTTCTGCATTTTCATGACTTTGAAAATTGTAAATTCACACTGAAGGCATCAAAACTATGAATTAACACGTGTGGAATTATATACTTAACAAAAAAGTGTGAAACAACTGAAAATATGTCTTATATTCTAGGTTCTTCAAAGTAGCCACCTTTTGCTTTGATGACTGCTTTGCACACTCTTGGCATTCTCTTGATGAGCTTCAAGACGTAGTCACTGGAAATGGTTTTCACTTCACAGGTGTGCCCTGTCAGGGTTAATAAGTGGGATTTCTTGCCTTATAAATGGGGTTGGGACCATCAGTTGTGTTGTGCAGAAGTCTGGTGGATACACAGCTGATAGTCCTACTGAATAGACTGTTCGAATTTGTATTATGGCAAGAAAAAATCAGCTAAGTAAAGAAAAACGAGTGGTCATCATTACTTTAAGAAATGAATGTGAGTCAGTCCGAAAAATTGGGAAAACTTTGAAAGTGTCCCCAAGTGCAGTGGCAAAAACCATCAAGCGCTACAAAGAAACTGGCTCACATGAGGACCGCCCCAGGAAAGGAAGACCAAGAGTCACCTCTGCTTCTGAGGATAAGTTTATCCGAGTCACCAGCCTCGGAAATCGCAGGTTAACAGCAGCTCAGATTAGAGACCAGATCAATGCCACACAGAGTTCTAGCAGCAGACACATCTCTTCAACGACTGTTAAGAGGAGACTTTTTGCAGCAGGCCTTCATGGTAAAATAGCTGCTAGGAAACCATTGCTAAGGACAGGCAACAAGCAGAAGAGACTTGTTTGGGCTAAAGAACACAAGAAATGGACATTAGACCAGTGGAAATCTGTGCTTTTGCCTGATGAGTCCAAATTTGAGATCTTTGGTTCCAACCACCGTGTCTTTGTGCGACGCAGAAAAGGTGAATTGATGGACTCTACATGCCTGGTTCCCACCGTGAAGCATGGAGGAGGAGGTGTGATGGTGTGGGGGTGCTTTGCTGGTGACACTGTTGGGGATTTATTCAAAATTGAAGGCATACTTAACCAGCATGGCTACCACAGCATCTTGCAGCGGCATGCTATTCCATCCAGTTTGCGTTTAGTTGGATCATCATTTATTTTCAACAGGACAATGACCTCAAACACACCTCCAGGCTGTGTAAGGGCTATTTGACCAAGAAGGAAAGTGATGGGGTGCTACGCCAGATGACCTGGCCTCCACAGTCACCAGACCTGAACCCAATCGAGATGGTTTTGGGTGAGCTGGACCACAGAGTGAAGGCAAAAGGGCCAACAAGTGCTAAGCATCTCTGGGAACTCCTTCAAGATTGATGGAAGACTATTTCCGGTGACTACCTCTTGAAGCGCATCAAGAGAATGCCAAGAGTGTGCAAAGCAGTCATCAAAGCAAAAGGTGGCTACTTTGAAGAACCTAGAATATAAGACATATTTTTAGTTGTTTCACACTTTTTTGTTAAGTATATAATTCCACATGTGTTAATTCATAGTTTTGATGCCTTTAGTGTGAATGTACAATTTTCATAGTTATGAAAATACAGAAAAATCTTTAAATGAGAAGGTGTGTCCAAACTTTTGGTCTGTACTGTACATATGAAGAAGGGAGCGCTCTGAGTAGCGAGCAAGAGTGCAAATATATATCAAAGTACACAGCTTCACTGTCTACATATTATACATGCATTAGATGCATTCACATCTTTGCTGCCTATACACACATCCATACAAATAACTTCACTGTCTACATATTATACATGCATTATATGCATTCACATCTTTTCTGCCTATACACACATGCATAAAAATAGCTTCACTGTCTACATATTATACATGCATTATATGCATTCACATCTTTTCTGCCTATACACATGTGGCACCCCAGGGGTCTGGTTGCCACAGTGATAGAAATATCACGTCTGAGAGCAAGTGGGAGGTTTCCTGGTCAGGAGCCCTTAAACCTGCAACACCTCCTGTCCCAGACCAGATAGGGGAGGAACCTGCCCTATATAAACTGGATCTGGGGCAGGGTTAGTTCAGTTAGAGCCTGGAGTGAAGTTCCAGACACAGGGAAAGGAACAGCTAGGAGCTCTGTAGGAGCAGGAGCTGAGTGCCAGAGACTGGAAGCTGATATTGCTCGTCCTGGCTGAAGAAACTAATCTACCGGACACAGGAGTCCGAGGCTGTGAGGACTTATATATCCTGCAGCAGAAACCAGCCGGCAGGGGATTTCAGGTCCTCTGGCCATATGAAGCCCGGAGGCTCAGTCACACACAAGGAACCGGTACCGCCATCGAGGAGCGGAAGCTACCAGAGGGTCCAAGTCACCAGCCATACGGGTGAGCACCACACGGTATACTCAGGGACGTGGGCTACTTCCACTCGCTTACAGCAAGGTAGCCAGGAAGAGTGCAGATAGACGGGGAGACCTACAACTCCACCTGGCCAGGGGAACTCCTGTTTGTTCACAAACTGACCAGGCCCCTTATGCTAGCCAGTACTCCCAGGAGGGTCTGCCTTATCATCATCAGTAAAGACCCTGAACTGCACTGCAAAGACTCTGAGTCGTTCCTGCTTCACCCGTGCACCATCACTCCCATCATCCACACTCACTGCCCTGAGGCTATACTCCTCCCGTGGGGAGTTGTCCCATCCTCTGCTGCGCACACCACACCAGCCTCAGCGGTCTGCCTCGCAGCGGCGGTACACCCTGACCGCAATCCACGGGTGGCGTAGTCGGACATTAAATCATAAAAACCCTATAAAAGATGGCCACTGGTCTGACCACCCTGAGCCACGGAACCGGGTCACCGCCACAGAGACTACAACCCCCAGAGACCCGGCTCTGGGTAACCCACACTCGTGCATACACGGCCCAGGGGCCAGCGTCACACACATCCATACAAATAACTTCACGGTCTGCATATTATACATGCATTATATGCATTCACATCTTTGCTGCCTATACACACATGCATACAAATAGCTTCACTGTCTACATATTATACATGCATTATATGCATTCACATCTTTGCTGCCTATACACACATCCATACAAATAGCTTCACTGTCTACATATTATACATGCATTATATGCATTCACATCTTTTCTGCCTATACACACATGCATACAAATAGCTTTGCTGTCTAAATATTAAAAACACAGCTCTGCTATGTACATCTCACATGTGTTTCCATATCTGACCTTTTTGGTAGCAGAGGTTAGAATTCTTGTAATGTCAGCATGGATAAAGAGGGAGGACGACAAACGCAATGCGCCTTATCCGATAAGCATGTGAAAGGTGAAGAAAGAGGTAACTGCTTACCTTTTGGGGTTGTAAAGTCCACAACTGAGGAATCAAGAAAAGGATAGCTACTGCAGCATCCTCAGAACAGAGAAGCCTGCCATGTAAAACAAGTGCTTGGAGGATAGGAGTGGTGATCTGCACTGCCAATGAGGTACTTCTTCTTCATCAGGAAAGCCACACTAATAATAATAAATATTATTACTGTGGTTCTCCTGATGAAGAAGTTAGTCCAATTTCGAAACTGAATTGATCTTCCTACATCACGTACTCTGGATTTATATTGGAAATACCTCTTTGTAAGCGCAGATCACCACTCCTACCCTCCAAGCACTTGTCAGCATAGCAGAGTTATGTTTCTAATACGTAGACAGCAGAATGTTGCAACCACAATTTCACACAGGCCGTGTTTTACTGAACATTTGTTTCACTCCCAGAGAAATAAAGGAGGCAAAGAATGATTCATTCAAAGTGAAGCAAGTGTGTGGACAGCCTGGAGCAGACCTATGGACAATGAAACTATTGGCTGAAGGTCAACAACGCTTCATCCACGAACATTTACAAGAGGGTCCTGCATTAGGAACTGATAAGCAATATTTTCTTTCTTAAGCAGTGTTTGAACACCCAGTGTCACTGGCCACTAAGGGCATTTGTATAATATGTTCAGTCATCCAGTCCTCCGGACTGTCTATTTCTTTACCAATGGTGGAATTGGGTGGGGACAGGTCTGCTGCTACTACAAAGGAAGGAGGGCTGTCCTCATCTTATTTAACAGGAGTGCACTGTTCCCCCGCCTCCCGGGGTGCTGGTGTGCTCCTGAATGATTCACAGCTCGAATCAACAGCATGACGGCTTCACTGGCCCGAACTTTGCGCAAGTTGAGGCCTATGCAGCATCGGAGGAGCACAGTGGTACTGAAACTGGCCGGGACCAGCAATCAGCCATCAGCCAGCTTTAGAGCATCGCTTGCAAGCAGTATAGCAAAAAGCACTACCCTCCTTATCTAGGCAACTGGCCACTGCTGTTTGACCGCAGAATTGGTAACTTATGCAACAAGCAATAAATAATAAAGCTAAAAAACTCTCCACTTTTGAGAATGGAAAAGATTATTTTAATAACAAGCAAATTTCAAAGTTGGCTATTTTTATAAACACTTTTATATTCCACCTTTTGCTGCTGCTTCTAGATTACTTCAGTCCCTATATTGCTATTCAAAACATGAAGGTGACGATTCAGAAAATGGATTGTATATGAATCCCTGAGCATGTGCAAACTTATTTTATAGTGATTTACCAGCCAGGAGCAATAAGAGGAGAGTGGAAATCCTACTGCAAGTACTGGACCATTTGGCAAATGACAGTATTTTCAGATGGGCAGTCCAGCCATGTACTCAGGTTATGTATACTTTGAATGGTTAGAACTTTGCAATGCAAGCAATTATCATGAGCTGTTTGACATTTCAGTAGGTCACAAACATCATTAAAATTTATGATACCTTTTTTTTAAGTACCAAACTTTTCTGCACCAGTCTTTACTGTATAAATCTGCACCTATGTCTCTGCTGTAATGCATATGCATAAAAAGTATAAAACATACGTTATATATGGGAAAGTTTAGAATTTCTATCCAGGCTGCTTTCACACAATGCAGATTTGGTCAAAATATTGGTAAACTTGCAAGTGAAAGCATCCTGTCGTACTAGTCAACACTATCAATATTATTGTAATTATTTATTTTACTCCCTTATATAGCGCCATTAACTCCACAGCGCTTCACACACACCATCATCACTGTCCCCAATGGGGCTCACTACTAGTGTTGAGCCACCCCCGTAGTGTTCGAGTTCGGTTCGGTTCGTCGAACACCCGTGTGTTCGCCGAACTGTTCGTCGAACTGTTCGTCGAACACCTTCGAACACCGTTAAAACCAATGGCAGGCAAACAAAAACACATAGAAACACATAGAAAACACCTTCAAAGGTGTCCAAAAGCTGACAAACTGCTCAGAAGACATAACTAACACATGGAAAAGTGACAAGTACATATAGTCATGCGAAAATAAAAGAGGTGGAGGAGTAAAAGGAGGGGGAGACACAGATATAGGCATGTCATGCTCTTCTAAAATCCAAAAAGTGAGAAGCCGACACGGCCAGTCCGCTCCTGCCCGTGCCACCTCCGTGTCGCCGGGTTTGTGCCAGAGCCGCGGTGAACCCTGACGGCCAGCCCCCCTCTCCCAATACTGGTGCCTGTCCGCTGGTGGGTCGAGCGAGCCCCCCTGTGGTGGAGGCAGCTCTAAGCTTTTTAATTTAAATTGTCTCTCTAATTTGAATGAATACACTTTAAATCCATTTACAAGGATCTATTGGAGGGCAAGTCTCATGCCAGCAGCCGCGGTAATTCCAGCTCCAGTAGCGTCCACTAAAGCTGCTGCAGTTAAAAAGCTTTTATAAGGATCGAGCTCGGCTGTCCACCGCAAGGCATCCTACTGCCAGTCCCAGCCCCTATGCCTTGGGGTGCCTCCTGATGCTCTTCACTAAGTATCCCATGGTCCCGAAGCATTTCCTTTGAAAAAATTAAGTGCCTAAACTACAGGTGGTGCAGCTTGCTTAACAGCCGGGATAATCCGCTCACTAGCAGACACTGCTACTAGGCACAAAGTATTTCCTGGGCTAGATGCAGTTAAAAATTTGTAATTAGATACTCTCGTTGGATGCTGAGAAAGCATTCCATAGAGTCTCCTGGCACGCCATATATGATTCTCTTAAAAAGCTTGGGGTAGGGGTCTAGGGGACCCTTTTATAGCCAAAATCACGGCCCTGTATCGCAATACGTCACCTAGGCTGAAGATAAATGGAACTGTAGCACCCTGAGGGCTCGGTTGCTACAGACGTATTGCACCTCACCCAGAGGTGTGATATCTCACTCTCAGGTAAGGATGGAGTGTGGATCAGGACCCGACACCTGCATGCATTACACCACATTGCCGTGGGGCAGGGCGACCAATATGCCCCTGAGATGGGCACGACAGTCCCTGTCCCTGGCTGGAGTGGGGGGAGGGAACACTGAGGAAGGGGAACCCTGTAGTGCAGGAGCAGGGAGGAAGCAGTTCCTGGGTGCATTGAGAAGGGAGTATAAAAGGTGGGCACCATCTTAGTTCAGTGCAGAGAAGTCTGAGCAGAAGTGGCAGGGAGCAGGGGCTCTGCATGAGCTCTGCTCCGGAGGCGGGCCTAGTAACAGAGGCCCAGGCCTGGAAGAGGGAGAAGGAAGGAAGAGGAGCGGAGAAGGCTCCAGGAACGAGGAATGAAGGGATCCCAGGGGTGCGGACGGGCGAGTCGCCAACGCACGCCCGAATCCACCTGCGTGGAGGGGTCAGGCCAAAGGGGGAGACCGGTCCCCGAACTAGTGGAGGCAGGAAACGACCCTCAGCTAGAAACCGGAGGCTCTGACATTTTATGTGGCGCAGCCCCTCGCTACACCTGATAGGAAGGCACCACATAGGGTCAGGGAAACTGGCGCCAAGTTTACCAAGAGGAGGCCCGAGGCAGCCGGACAGAAGTGTTGGTAAGAAAGGCCAGACAAAGGACACACAAAGGGGGTCCTGTGAAGTGCTCCAAAGTTATCTGGGAGTTGTCTGAGCCCCTCACCTGGTGAGCACAGTACGACGTGGGCAGCCGTTACCTCCAGACGTGGTCTGGATAATAAGAACTGTGAGTAAAGGCCCTGAACTGCATCACTGACTCCGTGTCGTTACTGCTGCTGCCCTGCACCATCACCCCCATCCTCCGCATACACTGCCCTGAGGCTATACTCCTCCCGTGGGGAGTTATGCTACGCTCTGCTGCACCCACAACACCAGCCTCAGTGGTCTGCCCTGTAGCGGCGGTTCACTCTGACCGCAATCCACGGGTGGCGTAGTCGGACATTTAAACATGAAAACCACATAAATAGTTCCGCCACTGGTTTGACCGCCCTGAGCCACGGAACTGGGTCGCCGCCACGAAGACTACAACCACCAGCATCCACCAAAAAGGGTCCGGCTCCGGGTGTCCCAAGGCCCAGGGGGTGCGTCAGAACATTTTCATCACCTTTCACAATCACCAATGGGACAAGGCAGTGATGTCCTCTGTCCCCTCTCTTATACATCCTAGTGACGGAGCACCTGCTCTCATCAATTCGCCATAACCCCAATATTAGGTGGATTGAGGTGGGAGGCACCGAGTACAAGTGCTCTCTATTTGCTGATGATGTCCTAGTATATATCACTCAATCACATATATCCATCCATGCTGTTATGGCTGAAATAGATCACTTTGTTACATGGTAAAATTTTAAAATCAATGCAGCGAAGTCTGAGGCCCTCGATGTCTCCCTCCCCAAATCCATATAGGATTCCATCCAGTCCAACTTTCCCTTTGCCTGGCCCTCACAGGGTATCAAATACTTAGGAATTCCTATTCATAGAGACCTCTCCCATCTATGTTATCTTAATTTTGGGCCCTTTATTGAACAACTCCATACAGACCACGGTTGGCAAGTTAGAACTGTAAGATTCACTACGTGAACCACTGGTGTTTTGTGGAAAAGCACATGTACACTGCGTTCCAAATTATTATACAAAAAGTGTTTAGGAGTGATAAGGGAAGAATTTGTTTGTTTGTCAGTTAAACTCATTGATGGTGATGTGTGTCAGGGCTCTTTATATCACTGTAAGCAATTGCAGACACCTGTGCTAATTAGTTTGGCAGGTGTGTCCAATGAAAGGCAAGACTACTTAAGAAGGCTCTCTCACATTATTAAGCAGCCTACATTTTCTGCCAAAATGGGAAAGAAAAAGGATGTGTCGGCTGCTGAGAAGCAACAAATTGTGGAGTGTTTAGGTCAAGGCATGACTACAATCAACATTGTGCGATGATCAGGATGAAGTGTCTTGGCAATCAAGAAGTATGTAGCTGATTCACAGTACACACGTGTGCGTGCTGATAAGGGCAAATTGAGGACTCTTTCCTACAGGCAATTACGTCAGGTTGAAAGAGCAGCGGCAAAAAAGCCTTGTCATAGCAGCAGACAAGTTTTTGAAGCTGCTTGTGCCTCCAACGTCCCCCGAACAACAAGATGCAGGGTCCTTCAGAGGTTTGCAGCTGTGCATGCGCCATCCTGTCGACCTCCTCTATCCACTTCACACAAGCAGAAACGGCTCCAGTGGGCCAAACATTACATGAAGACTGATTTCAAAACTGTTTTGTTCACGGATGAGTGCCGTGCAGCGCTCGATGGTCCAGATGGATGGAGTGGAGGATGGCTGGTTGATGGACACCCCACGCAAACACGGCTACAGCGCCAACAAGGAGGAGGTGGAGTAATGTTTTGGGCTGGAATCATGGGGAGAGAGATTGTCGGCCCCTTTAGGATCCCTGAAGGCGCTAAAGATGAACTCCATAATGTATGTGGATTTTCTCAAACAGCACTTCCTGCCATGGTTCAAGAAGAAGAACCGTGTATTTCACAGCAAGATCATTTTTCTGCATGATAATGCACCATCTCATGCTGCACATAAAACATCTGCATCTCTGGCTGATATGGGCATAAAAGGGGACAAACTTATGGTGTGACCCCCATGCTCCCCTGACCTCTACCCCATTCAGAACCTTTGGAGCATCATTAAAAGGAGTGTCTATGATGGCGGGAGGCAGTTCACATCTAAGCAACAGCTCTGGGAGGGTATTCTGTCCTCATGCAAAACAATTGAAGCAGAAACCATCCAAAACCTGAAAAATTCAATGGACGAGAGAGTTCAGAAGCTCCTTTCGAACAAGGGGTCCTATGTGAAAATGTAACATCACCTAGAATAAAGTTTTGAGTTGAAAACTGTTTGATTTCAGTTTCTAACAACCTGCTAATGCTTATAATTTCAAAAATGACCATTTTTTTGGTCTTTATTAAAATGAAAAGGTTGATCGAAAAGTTTGGGGGATCTAAGAGTGTGGCAACCCAGTAGTCATGATTACTTCGAATTCTGACAATATGAGGGTCATGCTGCAGGTAGTGCAGCAAGAAGGCACTTATGTGCCTTGCGCATCTCGGAGCCCCAAAATTATTTTCCGGGCTAGATGCAGCTAAAAATTATTTTTAATTTTAAATCTGGTGAAGCTTTAGTATAGATGGCCTAATAGGATCAGTGCTGCACACTGCTACAAAGCCCAAATTATTTTCCAGTCAAGATACAGATAAACATGATTAGTAATTTGAAAGCTTAAAACGGTTGGTAGGGTGATTTTAACCAATCATCAAGCTTTTACTCTCCCCAGGATGACACAGGGGTAGAAAAGTCGTTTCGGATCCATGATTTGTTCATCTTTATGAACGTGAGTCTGTCTACATTATCAGTGGAGAGCCGCGTGCGCTTATCTGTCAGCACACCACCAGCAGCGCTGAACACACGTTCAGACAGAACGCTGGCTGCGGGGCATGACAAGATCTCCAAGGCGTAAGTGGCTAGCTCCGGCCATTTATCCAGATTGGAAGCCCAAAAAGAGCAAGGGTCCAGTGACACAGTCGTGGCTTCAATGTTTACTTGGAGATACTCCTGTACCATCGTCTCTAGGCGTTGACTATGTGTCAGACTTCTTGTCTCCTGTGGCCTTGCAAAGGATGGGCTAAAAAAGTGGTGAAATGATTCCGCAAAATTGATGTTACCAGCAGATACTGTGGTTCTGTTACGGTTTGAGTGCTGAACACTTGACGGTCCCACGGTTGGCAAGTTGGAACTGTGAGATTCACTACGTGCACCACTGGTATTTTGTGGAAAAGCACATGTAAGATTCTGCAACAGTCTCTGCTGATACTCCTGCATGCGTGCATCCCTTTCTATGGCAGGAATAATTTCTGCAAATTTACTTTTGTACCGGGGATCTAACAGTGTGGCAACCCAGTAGTCAGGATTATTTCTAATTCTCACAATTCGAGGGTCATGTTGCAGGTAGTGCAGCAAGAAGGCACTCATGTGTGTTGCGCATCCAGGAGCACCAAGTCCCTGTTGTGTTGGTGGCGAGGTAACAATCATGCTTCCTTCCTCTGTCCTCTCCCCCCAACCTCGCACAACAGAAATGTGATCAAGGTCTCCCTCATCTGATGAGTCTTCCATCAGTTCGTCCTCCACTTCTTCCTGGGCTCCTGCACCTTCCTCACTAGTTTGGCTGCTACCATGCGCCCTGGTAAAACCATCTCCCCCACCCACACATGCCTGCCGCCTTGGTGCTGCCGACCGTCTGGAACTTGCAGATGTTAGCCCCTCTCGCATACAACTCCTCCTCCTCTACTTCCTCCACCTCCTCTTGTGCCACCACCTGACTCCGAATTCTGTTTAACATGTGCTCCAGCATGTAAATCACCGGAATAGTCATGCTGATAATGGCATCGTCAGCACTAAACATCTTCGTCGCCATTTCAAAACTGTGCAGAAGGGTGCATAGGTCCCTGATCTGAGACCACTCCTCCAGCGTGATTTGCCCCACCTCTGAATCTCGTTGGCCCAGGCTATACGTCAGAACGTATTGCACCAGGGCTTGTCGGTGCTGCCACAGTCGCTGCAACATGTGCAGAGTTGAATTCCACCGGGTAGGCACATCGCATTTTAGCCGGTGAAGTGGCAGGCCCAACGACTTCTGTAGAGATGTAAGTCGCTGAGCTGCGGGATGCGAACGGCGGAAGTGAGCACACAGCGACCGTGCCCTCTGCAGAAGGCCATCTAGTCTGGGATAGTGGGCTAAAAATTGCTGGACAACCAGGTTCAACACGTGAGCCATACAAGGCACGTGTGTGACATTGCCCCGGCGAAGGGCCGCACCCAGGTTTGCAGCATTGTCGCACACGGCCTTCCCTGGTTTCAGGTCCAGTGGAGACAACCATTCATGAAATTGGTTCTCCAGAGCTGACCACAACTCCTCAGCTGTGTGACTCACATTTCCCAGACATTTCAATGTAAAAACCGCCTGATGACGTTGAGCCCTACTGCCAGCATAGTAAGGAGGTGTGCAGGATCCCTTCTGCGCAGTTAGAAAGCTTGTGGCATGACCAGACAGGCTTTGGGTGCAGGTGGAAGACCGAGAGGAGGTTGAGGAGGCAGAAGCAGTGGAGGAACTTTGACATAAAGAGGATTGACGCACAACTCGTGGGGACGGCAAGACTTGGACAGCAGCCCCTTGTCCTGCTGTCACCATAGTTACCCAGTGCCCAGTCAGCGACATGTAACGCCCCTGTCCATGCCTACTCGTCCAAGTGTCTGTGGTGAAATGCACCCTGTCACACACAGAGTTTCTCAAAGAAGCGGTGATGTTGTGTGCGACATGCTGGTGGAGCGCAGGCACACCTTTCTTTGAGAAGTAGTGCCGACTGGGCATCTGGTACTGGGGCACTGCGACGGACATAAGGTCTCGAAAATCCTCTGTGTCCACCAGGCGGAAAGGCAGCATTTCTGTAGCCAAGAGCTTGCAGATGGTGAAATTCAACCTCTTAGCTTTCTCATGGCTAGGAGGAAATGGTCTTTTACTTGTCCACATCTGAGGGACCGAGGGCTGGCTATTGTGCTTAGACGGGGTTGATAAGGGTGTCCCCGGCAAACTGCCGGTCTGTGAGGAAGATGCAGGCGGACATGTTAGGTTGCCTTGATCCAAAGGTGGTGCTATCGATGTCGGACAGCGCTCAACACCAGCTGGTGTTACCACCTCCAAAGAAAATGATGACCTGGCAATCACGCTGGCTGTTGCGGGTAAAGAGGTGGCAGGTCTGCGCCCCAAAACAGGTGTGACTGCTGTCCCCCCAGTCACAGAGGATGAAGAGGCCGCGGATGCACAAGATATGGCAGACGGTGATTGGCCCGGCAGGCTAGGCCGCATTGTAGCACACTGAGCTTCCCACTGCAACTTATGCTTCATGTCCATGTGCCGGTTCATGCATGAAGTACTCAAACTATGTATTTTTTGGCCTCTACTTAGCTTTTGCTGACAAATGTTACAGATAACACGAGTTGGGTCATCTTTATCGATCTGAAAAAATGCCCAGGCTATGCAAGGCTTAGCACCCATGCGACCTGAAGAGCCACCACGACTTGTGGTGAGAGGCAGAGTTGTGTTTGAAGATGCAGTTGTTGACGTGCTTCCAGTACTACGTCTCTGTCCAGGAAGGCGCAACCTGACCTCGTCGTTACTAGCATCTTCCTCCACCTCCTCTGCTGACCTCATCTCTTGGCTGACTGTGGGTTGACAGTAAGTGGGATCTCCGACCTCATCATCATCACCCTGTGCGTTATCACACCCGTCGTCCTCAGAGCCAACCTGTTCCTGCCCTGACAAAAAACTAAAGTTGTCGCTCCAATCAGGTATTTGAGTCTTATCATCGTCTTCCTCATTGTCTCCACCAACAGGAGTTACAGTTTGGGAATGAGGGTCTACATTATGGTCAGAACCTTCTGCGTCTGGTCCTGGATCCGACTCATAAAGATTCTGGGCATCAGTGCAGATCATTTCCTCGTCTGGATTCACAGAAGCGCTGGAGTCGACCTCTGATTCCCAGGCTATAGTATGAGTAAACAGCTCTGCAGACTCAACCATCTGTTCTACCTCATACTCAGACGGGCAGCTGGAGATTTGGGAGCTGTGAGGAAGCAAGTGCGATTTGGGTGACACCTTTGAGGACTGGAGTATTTGTGATGTTGAAGTTGATGTGGAGGAGAGCCCACTTAAAGGAGCACTTGATATCCGTTGAAGCACCTGCTGTTTTTGTGCCTCATCTGGAATTTGTAGCGATTGGCGTGGCCGTAAGAAAGGGATCTTATCACATTGTCCGCTAAAAGAAGTAGACATTTTAGTTTGGCTGGAAGATGGTCTTTCTTCTGCAGATGTTACTGTTGCTTTAACACCTACCCCACGGACACAACCTTTTTTCCCCTTCCCAACACGCCTATTCCCCTTTCCACCAGCAGCAGGCCTTTTTCCACTCATTTTGGTGGTTAACTAATTCACAACTCTGGAGTTGTTTGCACAAAAAAACAATGGATGGTAACCGAGCAGAGCTGAGTGGCCAAACTGTGGTATTAGGCCAAAACTATTGGCTGGATCAGATGCAGAAAAAAATTATTTTGAATTTGCAACCTGATGGAGGTCAGTATAGATGGACTAATACAAATAGTCCCACACACAGCTAGAAGCCCAAATATTTTTTCAGAGGTACTGTAGATGCAGATAAAAATTAGTTTTAATTTGCAACCTGATGGAGGTCAGTATAGATGGACTAATAGAGAAAGTCCGACACACTACTAGAAGGCCAAATATTTTTTCAGAGGTAGATGCAGAAAAAAATATATTCAGTTTGCAACCTGATGGAGGTCAGTATAGATGGACTAATACAAATAGTCCCACACAAAGCTAGAAGCCCAAATATTTTTTCAGAGGTACTGTAGATGCAGATAAAAATTATTTTTAATTTGCAACCTGATGGAGGTCAGTATAGATGGACTAATAGACCAAGTCCCACACACTGCTAGAAGCCCAAATATTTTTTCAGAGCTAGATGCAGAAAAAAATTATATTCAATTTGCAACCTGCTGGAGGTCAGTATAGAAGGACTAATAGAACAAGTCCCACACACTGCTAGAAGCCCAAATATTTTTTCAGAGCTAAATGAAGAAAAAAATTATTTTTAATTTGCAACCTGATGGAGGTCAGTATAGATGGACTAATAGACCAAGTCCCACACACTGCTAGAAGCCCAAATATTTTTTCAGAGCTAGATGCAGAAAAAAATTATTTTTAATTTGCAACCTGATGGAGGTCAGTATAGATGGACTAATAGACCAAGTCCCACACACCGCTAGAAGCCCAAATATTTTTTCAGAGCTAGATGCAGAAAAAAATTATTTTTAATTTGCAACCTGATGGAGGTCAGTATAGATGGACTAATAGACCAAGTCCCACACACTGCTAGAAGCCCAAATATTTTTTCAGAGCTAGATGCAGAAAAAAATTATTTTTAATTTGCAACCTGATGGAGGTCAGTATAGATGGACTAATAGACCAAGTCCCACACACCGCTAGAAGCCCAACTATTTTTTCAGAGCTAGATGCAGAAAAAAATTATATTCAATTTGCAACCTGCTGGAGGTCAGTATAGAAGGACTAATAGAACAAGTCCCACACACTGCTAGAAGCCCAAATATTTTTTCAGAGCTAAATGAAGAAAAAAATTATTTTTAATTTGCAACCTGATGGAGGTCAGTATAGATGGACTAATAGACCAAGTCCCACACACTGCTAGAAGCCCAAATATTTTTTCAGAGCTAGATGCAGAAAAAAATTATATTCAGTTTGCAACCTGATGGAGGTCAGTATAGATGGACTAATAGAATGATGCTATGCCCAAAAGATTTTACTTCACTAGGTGCAGTAAAAAAATTGGTATTCTATACACAGGTGTTATATCTTGCAACACAGATAGGCTACTCCACTGACTAACACACTCTGCAATAGGCCAAAAAGGATTAGCTTTGCTAGATTCAGCCAAATGCTGTGAAAAAAACTTGCACAGCACTGGCACAGACCTGCCTGGCAAAAACTGATAGGAACTCATGTAACCTAGTCCTGAAAAGGACTCCAATTACAATTAGTCTTTACTCCCACAACCTATCTATTTAAGAGCACAGACCTCCCTGATAAAAGTCGTAGGAAATGCTGTAACCTAGTCCTTAAAAGGACTGCAATCACAACTATTCCCTACTCCCAAGCTATCTGTATATTTGTGCGAAAATTGGCTTGAAATTAACAAGGTATAGCGCACACAGCAACAGCGGTGCCGTCTAACACGCAGCTGCAGCAGTGAGAAAATGGTGGCGACGGGGAAAATGGCTTGGTCTTATAGGGCAAGGACATGTGACATACACTGCCAATGACACATGCCCTTGCTTGTGTGAAAAAAAGCACTTCGCTCCGTGTGTGCGCTGCTGATAGGCTGACAGATTGCACCTCCCCACTGCAAATGCGGGAAAGAGAAAGAAAAATGGAGATCTTCATTGTTCCTGCAGAGATCCATCCCCTGCCCCTCCCCCCACCCCGCTGTACACTCAAACTGCGTATTAACATTAATTTTCATCATTACTGAGAAAAAATCCAGTTATGATTTTGGTGCACGAACAGTTATCGAACATAACCTCGAACAGCCGAATTTTTCTCAAATTGTTCGTGTTCGCCGAACGGCTCGAACACCGCCCAAAACAGCTCGAATTTGAGATTGGCGAACAGTTCGAGTAGAACAACGCTCATCTCTACTCACTACCTACATTCCCTATGAGTATGTCTTTAGGGTGTGGGAGGAAACTTGAGTAGCCAGAGGAAACACACTCAAATCCACATTTCATATAATCATTTGTTTGCAGGTAGATTTCCTATTCAATGAATAATCTTAGTTGTCATCTTCTGCTTCTTCTTTTCTGTTACTTGCAGAAAAATGTGACCCATATAACGTTTGCAAACACCGTTAACATTCCAGGACAGATCAGCAATGGAGTTATCACTGCAGGAAACCTTAGCATGCCATTCTCCTGCACTTACAACCTTACCATGGAGACTGCGCTATACACCGTGCTCAAACCCGTTATGACGTATGTATGCCGACTACTAAACTTAATAATAGCTATAAAGTACATAGAGTATAACATGAAAACTCATTGAGTGGCACTGATCTACCTGTTATGTACTAATACATTCACTGACCCTAACAGCACCCAGAATCTGAATACAGGTGGCATTGAGGGTAATGCCGGCACCACACTTGCAGCCTATTTGAGCTCATCATTCACTCAGCCCTTACAACAGTCAGACCAGGAAAATATAGCAATCGGATCAACTCTATATTTTGGGATGACAACACAATTCCAAGACCCTGATTTCGTTCTTCGAATAGATCAATGCTTTGCTGCTCCGACTAGTGATGGCAGTGGACCAATAAAAGTGCAACTAATTCAAGGCGGGTAAGCAATTGCTTTGACTATATACTGACTGTTCATTTAATACATGAAATTATTAAGGACCTATTACTCATACAGCAGGACTATGCTGAGATAAAATAAATATGCCATTTTGCCACAGTTTTCAGTGCTGGCTTGTTGTGCAGTATGAATGGTAAGGTGTGAATATGGCCTGAAGGCCATAAAATCCAGGTGCGACAGCAGATTCCAGGAAGCTGATATAGAGATTTTCTGAATAAATCATTATACCAGAGAGTTCGACCTAACCAGATTGTGGTTCTGCAGGTTGTTAGAGTGCAAAAAAGAAAAATCTATCACTTAGCAGAGCTGTTGTTTTAAAAGAAAATCATCTAAGGTCACTGATGACCCCTAGTTCTCCAGCACAAGTCCCATCCTTAGTGGCATGTATTAATACTTTAGTGTTATGCTTTGAGTGAAGCTATATTTAAAGTGAATCTCTATCTTTTAGTATCATGTTATTTTGAGGTCCAAAAGTCTTTTTTTTTTAACATGTTAACATTTTTATAGGTAATAATATTTTTTCTGAAACAGAGCACCAAATATCATACAATGGCTTATATTTAAAAGACAAAATGCTGACTTCCGGAAACCACCACTAGAGGGTGCTTAGGAGATTACTAAATTCAATTTTTAATAGCATCAGGAAGGTTTTATGCTCGCTCCGGTTATGGTTGCCTTCCGGTCTGATAGTGGCATTTAAATGGAGCACGTGCTTCCGCTTACTGGTTTCCATCATGGGTTGCCATGGCAGCAATCTTGGTGCTCCTCTGAAGCTTATATTTGCTGAGCGTCAAAGGCGGCAGAGATTTACACTATATACTGCTTATATAGTATAAGCGATCAGACGATCACAGGTTTAAGTCCCCTAAGAGTACTAAGAAGTAAAAAATAAAAAAGTTAAAAAAAATATACAATGTGATATATAGTTTAATATGGTGGTGATGTTTAAAAAAAACTGCTGCATCTTAAAAAGGGTTTTCTGGGAGAAGTGCACACCTTGTGGGGAAGAGTAACATTGGAAACCTTAACAGTCTATTATATACAGGCTTCCACTATGATTGACCATTCCGGCAGTCTTCTTGTGACCACAAGTATGCAAATATGCAAACCGCTTATGAGCAGTGACAAGGACCGCTGGAGCTGTGAAACATAGCTGAATCCTTACAGCGCGTATATTACACGCTGTCAAGTTTTCCAGTGTCACACTCCACTGTAGTTGTGTACTTTGCCTGGAAAACCCCTTTATGGCTAAAAGACATATACAGCATATTTTGTACATTTTCTTGGACAGTTGTGCGGTTGAAAATGGACCTTATACCCAAGTGGTTGAAAATGGAATATCTAAGGAGGTCAGATTCAGTATTACAGCATTTTCCTTCCAAGGCTACACTACTGTCTACTTATTTTGTGATGCTCGACTGTGTCACACTGCAGGTGACAGCTGTTCAAAAGTAAGTAATCCTCATTAGTCCCTAAGGTAAACCCTATATTTTTCCTTGCCACACAGTATCTTCCATTTTCAATGTGTAGTCCTTGTTTTAAATGTTTCTGCTTCTTTTCACGCAGTGTTCATCATCTCGTGAGGCTTCTCTGGAAGCTGTGAGATTTGGACTTGGCCCTTTTACATACCAAGGTAATGGATATATTCTATACATTTATACAAATTTGAATATGAGAAATAAAGGAAACATTTCCCTAAAGAAAAAAATACTGAAATTTTTTCACATCCCATATACAACTGTCTAGTAGTTGTATGTATTATTGCATCTCAACTCCATTGAGGCCATGTATTGAGATATAATACAAAACTACTCACAACCAGTGGACAAGGTAAAAAAACAGCTGTTTTTCTAATCATGACACCCACTTTAACAGGGTTGTCCGGCCTCAGGCTGAAAGTCTGCAGTCACTCTATCTGTAAGGGTGCAGTCAGCTGGCCATATAACAAGGATGACGATCGCATTGCAATGATCGAACTGGCCGTTGGCTCACCTGACCCGAGCATGACAGCATGCATTTCTATGTAGTTGTCACGCTACATAGGAGAGCCGACAGCCAGTTCGATCATTACGATGTGATCGTCATGTTATACGGCCATCTGACTGTGAGGATTGTCTGGTGCCCATGGAACAAGCAAGTATGTATTGTTAAATATACTTATTTTGTATATTTATTTATTCAGGACTTTTTACCAGATGTGATAGGCTGTGTGCCCACGATGCGTTTTTTAAGCGTTTCCGCAGCGGCAGAAACTCTTAAAAAAACGCATGGTAGAAGGCCTGCCATGTTCCCCAATGATAATGTGCTGTGCACATGCTGCGGAAATTTCCCCTGCGGATTATCATTGCGGAAAAAAACGCAGCACTACCAATTATTTTGCGGAAGTGCTGCGTTTTTGCCGCCATTGACTTGCATTGGAACGCATGGATTCTGCATCACTGTATATGTAGATGCGCATTCCACGCGTTTCAATGTGCGGATGGTACCCGGGTGTGGAGAACAGGAGACTCTCCTCCGGACCCGGGTACCATAGTACCTGTGAAAAAAAGAATAAAATAAAAAATAAATATTATATTTACCTTCCGATGGCCCCCGGTGTGCTTGTCTTCACTTGCCGACAGCTCGCGATGGACTGAAGGACCTGTGCTGACGTCATAGTCATGTGATGGGTCACGCGATGCTGACGTCGGCAGGTCCTTCAGTGTACCGCGATCTGCCGGCAAGTGAGAAGTGAGGGAAGCAAGACTCCGGGGGCCATCAGAAGGTAAGTATAGATTTATTTTTTTATTTTTAAACATTCTTTATGGTCACACTATATAAATCCATGCCGTTGGCATGGATTTATATAGTGTGATCAAGTTGTCAAGCACTTTCCAAGTGATGCTAAAATCACTTGGAAAGCGCTTGACAACCCGAATGTGGAAATGCGTGTGAAGAACGCTTCACTTCCGCATGTCCCTGGCAGGAAAACGCATTTACAATGCGCATGTACAATCCGCATGCGTTTTTTCTGCCAAGAGAGATGCAGAAATGCTCAGGAAAAATCCAGAGCATTTCTGCATCATGGGCACATAGCTATATTCCAGAGAAAATGTCACAATGTTTCTTATAAAAATGTCGTGGTTTACTGAATTGTCCGCCAAAAAGAATCATTGCAGCAAAACACAAAATAGCTGAAGTAGTTACAAAAAGATTGTCCATTTGTCCATAATTAGCTCATTAGTTGAAGTCCGTTCTCCATCTTTACCGGGATCCTGAATGGTAGTTGCATCTGTCTGTGTCAATATCATGGCTGAATAGGAGCACGTGGGTTAGGCTTTTATCAAAGAGGAGCACATCACAATGAAGTGAGAGAGAAGCGAACCCCCCCATGTGTCACATGGTTCATGGTTCACATATATATATGTGTCTCACATAGCAACTATTTCTATATATGCCAATACCATCTACCCTGAGCTAATTGTACAATAATAACCTGAATATTATGTCAGCAAACCTTCCATGAAGATGATGCAATCTATCCAGTACAGGATTGAGAGTAAGAATGAATAACCATAATTAATATTTAACATGTCCAACGGTACTGCAAGCATGTGATTTGCATACATGCGGTCATGTGCTGACTAGGTTGTCATGGCCTCGCTCAATGCAAGTGTATTGTGCAAGGTTGGATACAGTCTAGTTGAATGTGGCCATGAGTATGCAAATCATATTTTTGCCATCACATGACTGCCCACTACTGGCGCCGATACTGCAGAAACCCCACAGCTTGCAGTGCGTGCGATGTGAGGATTCACAAGTCTGCAGTCACATAGAGTAATTGCAGATTTGTAGCCAAAGACTGGCTGTCCCTTTTAAAAAAAGAGTCTAAAAAATAAACATTTTTATTATTCACAATACAACTCACATAGAGAGACATATTAAAGCTCAGTTTTGCCACAAAACTTGAGTCTCCCCAAAAAAAACATTGTAACATGCTGTAGCAGACATCATATGTATGACAGTTGTGACAGTCACTGGTGATATATGTGAGGAGAGATATGTTTCATGGCGGCTACTAGCTTCAGTGAACTAAACCTACAAATTTCCTCCAGCATGTTATGTGTTGGGGGTTAAACCACCATTTTAAAAGGGAATGTTTTTTTGTGAATGACCTTGAGAAGGGTGGGAAGTCATTCACCATATATCCACCTCAGGGTGTGTCTGGGCAAGTTAAATGCTCAGTCACTGTTTTTTTTTCTCTGGTGTGGTCTGGAGAAGGAAGTCTTCAGACTGTATGTGTGGAAGCCAGAGAACTCCACAGAAGGACTTTTTGGTGAAACCGTTATGTGCGAAACCCTGCTCGCCTATGGACTGTACTATACTTTATCTTTTGTTTTTCGTTATCCCAGAGAGGACGTGTTTACTTTGTGGAATCATGCTGAGGTTTATGCCATATATCAATAAACCTGCAGGAAGTTAACTTGAGACATGTTTCCTGTGTCTGCCTCTGTGAGGGTTGAGCAAGTTGCTTTACTACACAGTATACTTTTCTGAAAGCATTGTTTTTGGAGGGACTATCTCCAGAAATATGGCATCGATAGGCCTGACAGCAGCACACGCTGGCCTGCAGAATTTTAGTAGGGAGCTATATAGACTCCATAGACTGCCATCAACTCTCAAAGGGAACTTTACAAAATGTGCCAGAATTTTGTTTAAATCTGAGCCAGAATTCTGGCATCCATGCAATATACCATATTTATTAAGGATTTTAGACATTTTGGTACCTCGCCAGACACTAGAAAGTATTTAGAAATTCAGGTATTGCTAACTGTGCTTGTAAAATAAACTAAATTTAGTGAGGATGTACTCCAGTTTTTGGCTTGCATAAAATGTGGTCTAAAAGTAAGATAACTAATATCTGATGTAAGCTTATGGCCATATTCATCAATAACAATAACTACTCAAAATTATTTAAATTGAGGAAAAATTTACAGACATTTGGCATTTTTGCGACAGTTCCGGCCAGTTCCACCAACTTTTTTGAAACTGTGAAGTGCTTGGGAGGGATAAGACATGGCTAAGTGTGCCCTACAAATACATCATAGTTTATACCATATACATGGCGTAAATTCAGACAGAAATGCATGTCAGATATGTTTGATGCTTTAAGCTTACAGTACAGACCAAAAGTTTGGACACACCTTCTCATTTAAAGATTTTTCTGTATTTTCATGACT
This sequence comes from Phyllobates terribilis, assembly GCF_046119375.1. Lineage (NCBI taxonomy): Eukaryota > Metazoa > Chordata > Amphibia > Anura > Dendrobatidae > Phyllobates > Phyllobates terribilis. Next base: position 644,429,608 of record NW_027362762.1, read on the forward strand.
ATGAGAATTGTACATTCACACTGAAGGCATCAAAACTATGAATTAACACATGTGGAATTATATACTTAACAAAAAAAGTGTGAAACAACTGAAAATATGTCTTATATTCTAGGTTCTTCAAAGTAGCCACCTTTTGCTTTGATGACTGCTTTGCATACTCTTGGCATTCTCTTGATGAGCTTCAAGAGGTAGTCACCGTAAATGGTCTTCCAACAATCTTGAAGGAGTTCCCAGAGATGCTTAGCACTTGTTGGCCCTTTTGCCTTCACTCTGCGGTCCAGCTCACCCCAAACCACCTCGATTGGGTTCAGGTCTGGTGACTCTGGAGGCCAGGTCATCTGGCGTAGCACTCCATTACTCTCCTTCTTGGTCAAATAGCCCTTACACAGCCTGGAGGTGTGTTTGGGGTCATTGTCCTGTTGAAAAATAAATGATAGTCCAACTAAACGCAAACCGGATGGAATAGCATGCCGCTGCAAGATGCTGTGATAGCCATGCTGGTTCAGTATGCCTTCAATTTTGAATAAATCCCCAACAGTGTCACCAGCAAAGCACCCCCACACCATCACACCTCCTTCTCCATGCTTTACGGTGGGAACCAAAGATCTCAAATTTGGACTCATCAGACCAAAGCACAGATTTCCACTGGTCTAATGTCCATTCCTTGTGTTCTTTAGCCCAAACAAGTCTCTTCTGCTTGTTGCCTGTCCTTAGCAGTGGTTACCTAGCAGCTATTTTACCATTAAGGCCTGCTGCACAAAGTCTCCTCTTAACAGTTGTTGAAGAGATGTGTCTGCTGCTAGAACTCTGTGTGGCATTGACCAGGTCTCTAATCTGAGCTGCTGTTAACCTGCGATTTCTGAGGCTGGTGACTCGGATAAACTTATCCTCAGAAGCAGAGGTGACTCTTGGTCTTCCTTTCCTGGGGCGGTCCTCATGTGAGCCAGTTTCTTTGTAGCGCTTGATGGTTTTTGCAACTGCACTTGGGGACACTTTCAAAGTTTTCCCAATTTTTCGGACTGACTAACCTCCGTTTCTTAAAGTAATGATGGCCACTCGTTTTTCTTTACTTAGCTGCTTTTTTCTTGCCATAATACAAATTCTAACAGTCTATTCAGTAGGACTATCAGCTGTGTCTCCATCAGACTTCTGCACAACACAACTGATGGTCCCAACCCCATTTTAAGGCAAGAAATCCCACTTATTAAACCTGACAGGGCACACCTGTGAAGTGAAAACCATTTCCGGTGACTACCTCTTGAAGCTCATCAAGAGAATGCCAAGAGTGTGCAAAGCAGTCATCAAAGCAAAAGGTGGCTACTTTGAATAACTAGTGTTGAGCCACCCCCGTAGTGTTCGGGTTCGGTTCGGTTCGTTGAACACCGGGATGTTCGAGGAACTGTTCGTCGAACTGTTCGTCGAACACCTTAGAACACCGTCGAACACCGTTAAAACCAATGGCAGGCAAACAAAAACACATAGAAACACATAGAAAACACCTTCAAATGTGTCCAAAAGCTGACAAACTGCTCAGAAGACGCTCTCTTTAAAAAAGCTGGCCGGCAATTCAGCAGCTGCACACACCGGTACCCGACAATTTAGACAAGAAGGAATAGAGCATCACACATAGATTAGATAGATAGAAACATGTCAGTCACATATATAAGAAGTACAGTGACAGTGTTGGTTACTGTACTTGTCATTTAGTGTAAAGGATTTATTAAAAAAAAATAATAGTGTTTTCGTACACCGTCTCTTTAAAAAAGCCGGCCGGCAATTCAGCAGCGGTACCCGACAATTTAGAACAGAAAGAATGGAGCTTCACACATAGATAGATAGATATAAACATGTCAGTCACATATATAATAAGTACAGTGACAGTGTTGGTTACTGTACTTGTCATTTAGTGTAAAGGATTTATTTAAAAAAATAATAGTGTTTTCATGCACTGTCTCTTTAAAAAAGCCGGCCGCCAATTCAGCAGCAGTACCCGACAATTTAGAACAGAAAGATAGAGCATCACACATAGATTAGATAGATAGAAACATGTCAGCCACATATATATGAAGTACAGTGACAGTGTTGGTTACTGTACTTGTCATTTAGTGTTAAAATAAAGGATTTATAAAAAAAAAAAATTGGCGTGGGATCCCCCGTAATTTTAGTCTCTAGCGGAGGTTAAGCAGACGGCTGGGGCAGATGTTTGAAGCCTGGGAAGGGGGTAATACCCACGGAGCTTCCCAGGCTACTAATATCAGCCCCCAGCTGAATACTTAGCCTTTACTAGCTATTAAAATGGGGGACCCCCCCAAAAAAATGACGTGGGGTCCCCCCTATTTTATTAGCTAGCAAAGGCTAGGCAGACAGCTGGGGGCTGATATTAATAGACCAGGAAGGGTACCATGAATATTGGCCCCTCCCAGGCTAGAAACACCAGCCGTCAGCCGCCCCAGAAATGGCGCATCCATAGGATGCGCCAATTCTGGCACTTAGCCTCGCTCTTCCCACTGCCCTGTAGTGGTGGCAGTGGGGTAATAGGGCTGAGGTTGATGTCAGCTTATAATGTCAGCTGACATCAAGCCCAGGTTAGTAATGGAGAGGCGTCTATAAGACACCCCCATTACTAACCCCATAGTCAAAGTTAAAAGAAAACACAAACACCCAGAATAAAGTCCTTTAATTGAAATAAAGACACAATTCTTTATTGTTCTAAATTAAACCATACTTACCATCACGCCCATTCCAGCTGAAGCCAACGATCTCCTGCAATAAAAGAAAAATAATAAAGCAACATCATCCTTACCTTTCCATGGTTCCCACGACAGCTCCAGCTCTGCTACATCGAGATGACAGGCTGGACCGCAGCAGAACGCTGCCATCCAGCTTGCCATGCCGCACAGACTGAGAAGCGCAGGATGCTTGCGCTCCTCAGTGTCTCGCTGTGACGGCATCCAGATGAGCCGAGGTCATGTCCAATGAACTCGGCTCACCTCATGCACGTCACTGACAGCGTGGGAAAATTCTCCTGCACTCAGCGCTTCAGCGTGAGAATTTTCCCACGCTGTCAGTGACGTGCATGAGGTGAGCTCTTCATGTCCAATGAACTCAGCTCACCTCATGCACGTCACTGACAGCGTGGGAAAATTCTCCTGCACTCAGCGCTTCAGCGTGAGAATTCTCCCACGCTGTCAGTGACGTACATGAGGTGAACCGAGTTCATTGGACATGACCTCGGCTCATCTGGATGCCGTCACAGCCAGACACTGAGGAGCGCAAGCATGCCTGCGCTTCTCAGTGTCTGCGGGATGACAGGCTGGATGGCAGCGTTCTGCTGCGGTCCAGCCTGTCATCTCGATGTAGCAGAGCTGAAGCTGTCGTGGGAACCATGGAAAGGTAAGGATGAGGTTGCTTTATTATTTTTCTTTTATTGCAGGAGATCGTTGGCTTCAGCTGGAATGGGCGTGACGGTAAGTATGGTTTAATTTAGAACAATAAAGAATTGTGTCTTTATTCAATTAAAGGACTTTATTCTGGGTGTTTGTGTTTTCTTTTAACTTTGACTATGGGGTTAGTAATGGGGGTGTCTTATAGACGCCTCTCCATTACTAACCTGGGCTTGATGTCAGCTGGCATTATAAGCTGACATCAACCCCAGCCCTATTACCCCACTGCCACCGCTACAGGGCAGTGGGAAGAGCGAGGCTAAGTGCCAGAATTGGCGCATCCTATGGATGCGCCATTTCTGGGGCGGCTGACGGCTGGTGTTTCTAGCCTGGGAGGGGGCCAATATTCATGGTACCCTTCCTAGGCTATTAATATCAGTCCCCAGCTGTCTGCCTAGCCTTTGCTAGCTATTAAAATAGGGGGGACCCCACATCATTTTTTTGGGGAGGTCCCCCATTTTAATAGCTAGTCAAGGCTAGGTATTCAGCTGGGGGCTGATATTAGTAGCCTGGGAAGCTCCGTGGGTATTACCCCCTTCCCAGGCTTCAAACATCTGCCCCAGCCGTCTGCTTAACCTCCGCTAGAGACTAAAATTAAGGGGAACCCCACGCCAATTTTTTGCATGAAAACACTATTATTTTTTTTAATAAATCCTTTACACTAAATGACAAGTAAAGTAAGCAACACTGTCACTGTACTTCATATATATGTGACTGACATGTTTCTATCTATCTAATCTATGTGTGATTCTCTATTTCTTCTATTCTAAATTGTCGGGTACCGCTGCTGAATTGCCGGCCGGCTTTTTTAAAGAGACAGTGCATGAAAACACTATTATTTTTTTTAATAAATCCTTTACACTAAATGACAAGTACAGTAAGCAACACTGTCACTGTACTTCATATATATGTGACTGACATGTTTCTATCTATCTAATCTATGTGTGATTCTCTATTCTTTCTGTTCTAAATTGTCGGGTACCGGTGTATGCTGCTGCTGAATTGCCTGCTTTCCATGTTTCACTGTGAGCTCTGTTCCCATCGATTTGGGCAATCACTGTAATGCCACAACCACCATGGCTGTGGCATTACAGTGAGTGGCAGACAATCCCTGCATGATTGGTGCTCTAAATAGCGCCAGACATGCAGGACACGCTTTTGGTGCACGAACAGTTATCGAACATAATCTCGAACAGCCGAATTTTTTGCAAATCGTTCGGGTTCGTCGAACAACTCGAACACCGCCCAAAACAGCTCGAATTTGAGATTGGCGAACAGTTCTAGTCGAACACCGCTCATCTCTAAGAATAACCTAGAATATAAGACATATTTTCAGTTGTTTCACACTTTTTTAAGTATATAATTCCACATGTGTTAATTCATAGTTTTGATGCCTTCAGTGTGAATGTACAATTTTCATAGTCATGAAAATACAGAAAAATCTTTAAATGAGAAGGTGTGTCCAAACTTTTGGTCTGTACTGTATGTTACTAATCAGTGAAAAATTAGAACAAAACATTCATCCTTTATTTTTTTTTAATATTGAACTTAGTGTTATTGACTTTGCTTTTCAGTGCATGGGTATCACCCAAAGAAAAGTATATTCCACGTGGTATATATTTCTTTTGTATGGGACATTATGGATGACAAGACTCTGAGTGATCCCCCCAGCATATGCACTGAACATAAGATCAAATCAATGTGAACTTTTGGTCAGATCACGTTAGAGCCCTACATTTCCAAGTTACATCAAGAAAGTTATCCATGCTAACACTAGATAAAAGAGTGTCCTTTTTGCAATTCATTGGGTTAGTATATGTCAATGTATCCTTTGCTGTATAAAATAGTGCAGTAGACTATACTATTCTTGGAAGAAGCAGCCAGCAAAAAATGTATACTGCGTGATAGACTTTCATAACATGGGAACTTCCTACACTTGTACTTTATAATATAACAAAAAAAATTATGCCAACCTTATATATGTATTTCTAAAATGTCTAACATACTGTATCAGAGAGATTCCTAAAGACTAAAAACACAAACACTTGTGATGCCTTACGAGTCTTTTTCTACTTGTTTTTCCTTTGTCTACAGATACCATAGATTATTCCGCCAGCAGTAAAAACGGTAAGATATTCTGCTCTGCAACAAAATATATTATCTGTGATTGCAGACATTGATATGTTTACCAGTTCCTTTAAAGAAGCACTCCAAAGTTTTTATCCTCTTAATATATTGCAATCATCATATTATATAGCACTGTGTACTTACAATTGCTCATTTTGCATCTTCTACCCAGATAATTGTTCTCTTTTTGCATTAGGTCTATGACATCACGATAAAAACAAACTAGCTAAATACTTCTAAGTTCTATGTAGAAACAGGAAGTCTATTTTCCCTGCATAATTCATCCCTTTTCAACTCCTCACTCAGCTGTCCCCTTCTCCCCCGGGCAGGGACTTTTATAGTGACTTATGACCCATGCAGGAAAAAGAGTCTTCCTGTTTCTACATAGAGCTTAAAAGGATTCAGTTAGTCAGTGCTTAATCATGTGATGTCATAGACCTAATGGAAAAGAGAAGAATTAACTGGGTAGAAGGGCAAAATGAGTAATTGTAAGTACACAGTGCTATATAATATGATGATTGCAATATATTAAGAGGATAACAATTTGATTCAAGTGCTTCATAAGTACATCTTGAGCACAGCCTCTTTCATGGTAAATGCCTTAGGGAAACAACCGACATCATGCTCTTGTGTTTCCAGTTATTTCACTTTAGTAACAATTCATGTTAGCTGCCCTATAGGCTACTGCTTACTTTCCTCATTCCTATGTTGAGAGGGCAGTCCCTGAAATCCTTCTGTTCTGACTTTTCCTTTAAACGTCTCTTTTTTCCCAACTAGTGAATACATTTGCTGTAGAAGATGTCTATATGTATACAGTTGTGCTCAAAAGTTTACATACCCCGGCAGAATTTTTCCTTTCTTCGCCTTGTTTCAGAGAATATGAATGATAGCAAAAAAACTTTTTCTTCACTCATAGTTATTGGTTGGGTGAAGCCATTTATTGTCAAACTACTGTGTTTTCTCTTTTTAAATCTTAATGACAACCAAAAACATCCAAATGACCCTGATCAAAAGTTCACATACCCTGGTGATTTTGGCCTGATAATATGCATGGAATTTGACACAAATGGGTTTGAATGGCTACTAAAGGTAACATCCTCACCTGTGACCTGTTTGCTTGTAATCAGTGTGTGCATAAAAGCTGAGTGAGTTTCTGGGATCCAGACAGACTCTTGCATCTTTCATCCAGCCACTGATGTTTCTGGATTGTGAGTCATGGGGAAAGCAAAATAATTGTCAACAGATCTACGGGAAAAGGTAGTTGAACTGTATAATAGAGGAAAGGGACGCAAAAAATCCAAGCAATTGATAATGCCAGTCAGCAGCATTCAAACTGTGATTAACAAATGAAAAATCAGGGGCTCTGTAAAAACCAAACCACGGTCAGGTAGACCAACAAAAATTTCGGCCACAACTGCCAGGAAATTTTTTCGGGATGCAAAGAAAAACGCACAAATAACATCAGCTGAAATTCAAGACTCTCTGTAAACTAGAGGTGTGGCTGTTTCCAGATGCACAATAAGGAGGCACTTGAAGAAAAATGGGCGGCAAGGTCGAGTCACCAGAAGAAAGCCATTACTGTGCAAATGCCACAAAGTATCTCGCCTACAATACGCCAGACAGCACAGAGACAAGCCTCAAAACTTCTGGAACAAGGTACTTTGTAGTGATGAGTCCAAAATTTAACTTTTTAGCCACAACCATAAACGTTACATTTGGAGAGAGGTCAACAAGGCCTATGATGAATGGAACACCATTTCTACAGTAAAGCACAGAGGTGGATTGCTGATGTTTTGGGGATATGTGAGCTTCAAAGGCACAGGAAACTTGGTAAAAGTTGAAGGAAAGATGAATGCAACTTGTTATCAGCAAATACTGGAGGCAAATTTGCACTCATCAGTCCGGAAGCTGCGCATAGGACGTACTTGGATGTTGCAACATGACAACGATACATAACACAAGGCCAAGTCGACCTGTCATTGACTACAGCAGAACAAAGTGAAGGTTCTGGAGTGGCCATCTCAGTCTCCTGCCCTCAATATCATTGAGCCACTCTGGGGAGATCTCAAGCGCGAAGTTCATGCTAGACAGTCCAGGAATTTGCAGAAACTGGAGGCTTTTTGCCAATAAGAATGGGCTGCTTTACCATCTGAGAAAATAAAGAACCTCATCTACCACAAAAGACTACAAACTGTCATTGATGTTAGAGGGGGCAATACACGGTATGTGAACTTTTGATCAGGGTAATTTGGATGTTTTTCGTTGTCATTAAGATTTAAAAAGAGAAAACACAGTAGTTTGACAATAAATGGCTTCACCCAACCAATAACCATGAGTGGAGAAAAAGTTTTTTTTGTTATCATTCATATTCTCTGAAACAAGGCCAAGAAAGGAAAAATTCTGCCGTGGTATGTAAACTTTTCAGCACAACTGTGTACGTTGTGCATCATTTCACAATTTGATGAAATTTGGACCCCAAAAAAGCTATAATTAATGATTTTGATAGTAATGTTAAAGAACTGCCCTTCAAGTACATACACAAGCATGAAATATTGACACTTCACACAATAAACCATTATTATGATGTTCAATAAAAAATTATATTGCAGTACCGTATTACCCAGAAAATTGATTTAAATAATTTTATGCCCAAAAAGACAAAAGTTTCCTAGGAGTGATGCCAATAATTTTTCCGGTTAGCCAATAAAGTTATCACTCCTATGAGACTTTTGTCTTTTTTGGGCATAAAAGTATTTACACAATAAACCAGAAATCTCCATCTGTATTAATCTAAAAAGATAGTAGATATTGCTATAGAGGAATCATCTTTGCCCAATTTAAAACTTGATTAAAGATGATGAGTAAATTGATTTGCAGGACAATGGTCAAGCAGCCACAATAGTATTCTGTGGCACCATGATGGGAACCCTGCGAATCACCTCGTATCTCCAGGCATCCTGAGCGCAAATAAATGCATGCATCATGCCACAACAATTATGTCACACAAGGCCTACAATCAGAACATGCACTGGAGATACCGGCAGGTAGGAGATGGATGGCAGGGCTCCTATCTGGTGGCCATGGAATACTGATGTAGACACTTGACTAGGGTCCTGCAAATTGATTCGCTCATCCTAAAACTGATGACAAGTAAAAATATAATATTCTGTATGTATGTGGTCCTTACCCACTGTTGTAGTAAAGGACTAATATAAAATATTAGCGGCGTTCTTCTATCCAGAATGTCTTTCTTTATTATTCTACAAAGAATCTATTGATTAAGTGAACCTATCAGCTGATACATGCTGTTCAATCTGTGGGCAGCATGTATCAGACATTGGCAATATAATCTCAACCAGGTATGTTTGACTCTGAAGCGCTGCAGTTGCGCTGTAAACTAGTCAGACAAGGCGGCAGCTTCTTCCTGCTCACTGCCGTGGATTGACAGGTCTCTGTCTATATGCGCATGTAGGCAGAGACCTGTCACTCCAGGTCAGTCGGTGAGGAGAGGAAGGCCAGGGACCCGCCTGTCCAATTAATCTACAGTGAGGCTCCCGATGGCTATGAAAGTTGTTTTCCTCTGAAACACTGCAGCGCTTCAGAGTCAAGTATACCTGGCTGTGGTCATACAGTCAATGTCTGATACATGCTGCCCACGGATAGGCAGCATGTATCAGCTGACAAGTTGACTTTAAGATGTTCTTTTGTTTTTGGGGCAACATTTTTATCAAGAAAACTTTATTTGCAGGTCTATCTGTTACTATACTGCTGGGCAGTCTTCTGTGCCTTTGGATACATCTATTTAAAAGGTGAAGAAAAGAAGTTACTATGTCTTTCTCCTGGATCAAACTACTAATCATCAAAATACAGGATTTCTACTGAGCAGATCCTGAATTATATTGTCAGTTTCATGAAATTGTTTTCTTTTTCTTTTCTGCTATCCAGAAAAATGCATTATCCAGATAATGCTAAATTATCTGCTGTGTTATCATTTTGTAGAAGGACTAATAAAGACATACACACAAAGTTATATAATTCATTCATAAACCAATCCATCCAATTTATATTACTCCTAATGCCCAGTCATAATTAAAAAAATATATAAGTTAGTTTGTATTTTCGATAGTTTTATATTGGAAATATATACATGATTGATATTGAAATTACACAGTATTGATTTATGCTCAAAAGTGTTAATAACATACCATATTGGGTTAGAAAAAATCAAAAGTCCATGTAGTTTTAGCCTTTTAGCCTATTTTGCCGTACTGATCTACAAGGCAAAAAAAATCTCCTATGAGGCAGAAACCAATTTTATCCAAACCAAATCTTAGGAATAAAACCTTATAGCTAGTTTTCCTTCTTTATGTTCTGTAACTATGCTATTATGACACAAAATGTCAATGCATGCAATGACTAAGGACATGCGTCCAAAACGCATTTGCTCTGCACTTTATATGTTTTTATAGTGGCATGGTAGTGGGATTTGCATTTTTTGAATACTTTATTGCATAATAAAATTATGGATTTTTATGGAAGACCCTGATGCTGGAATCCATTTTCTTCCTTATGTTATTATGACTCTTATATCAGCTTTAGATAATAACTAGTGATGAGTAGTGTTGAGCGATACCTTCCGATATCGGCAAATATCGGATCGGATTGGATCGGACCGATACCCAAAAAGTATCGGATATCGCCGATTCCGATACCGGAAACCAATGCAAGTCAATGGGACAGAAATATTGGAATGAAAATAAACCCTTTCTTTCCTTGTAGGTTAATTCTACATGAAGGAAAACAACTAAGAATAATGTAGAATGTATTGGGGGAGGTGGGGGAGACAATAAAGGCATAGAGGTTTAGCCCAATCAAATGGAATAGCAGGAATTAATATTTTTTTTAAGACGTTCTGAGTTACGGAAATATTGACTATGTTAAGTATTTTTATATTTTGTCAGATATTTATGTTTCACTACTTCCATGCTCTTCACCTTCTTTTTTACTTCTCCCACACTTTCTCCTTCATCATCCTCAGCATGAGCATCTTTTTCATCCACTTCTTCACCTTCTTCATCTTCTTCTTCTTCACCTTCTTCGTATTATTCGTTTTTTTTACATTCTTCATATTCTTCTTATTCAACTATTATTCTTCTTCATATTCTACTTCTTCATCTTCTTCATATTCTTCTTCTTCATCATATTCTTATTTGTGACAGGCATTCCTGTAGTTGTTATCTATAAAAGTTTGGACATTACACCTTTCGTTCTGCCGGTCACAAAAGATTTACAACAGGATTTGTCCGCGTTCAGTTTGGCCTGCAGCAGCAGGTCTTTTCCAGGGGCACCACGAGTAGAGATGAGCGTTGTTCTACTCGAACTGTTCGCCAATCTCAAATTCAAGCTGTTTTGGGCGGTGTTCGAGCCGTTCTGCGAACACGAACGATTTGAGAAAAATTCGGCTGTTCGAGGTTATGTTCGATAACTGTTCGTGCACCAAAATCATAACTGGATTTTTTCTCAGTAATGATGAAAATTAATGTTAATACGTAGTTTGAGTGTACAGCGGGGTGGGGGAGGGGCAGGGGATGGATCTCTGCAGGAATAATGAAGAACTCCATTTTTTTTTCTCTTTCCCGCATTTACAGTGGGGAGGTGCAATCTCTCAGCCTATCAGCAGCGCACACACGGAGCGAAGTGCTTTTTTTCACACAAGCAAGGGCATGTGTCATTGGCAGTGTATGTCACATGTCCTTGCCCTATAAGACCCAGCCATTTTCCCCGTCGCCACCATTTTCTCACTGCTGCAGCTGCGTGTTAGACGGCACCGCTGTTGCTGTGTGCGCTATACCTTGTTAATTTCAAGCCAATTTTCGCACAAATCTACAGATAGCTTGGGAGTAGGGAATAGTTGTGATTGCAGTCCTTTTAAGGACTAGGTTACAGCATTTCCTACGACTTTTATCAGGCAGGTCTGTGCTCTTAAATAGATAGATTGTGGGAGTAAACACTAATTGTAATTGCAGTCCTTTTCAGGACTAGGTTACATCAGTTCCTATCAGTTTTTGCCAGGCAGGTCTGTGCCAGTGCTGTGCAAGTTTTTTTCACAGCATTTGGCTGAATCTAGCAAAGCTAATCATTTTTGGCCTATTGCAGAGTGTGTTAGTCAGTGGAGTAGCCTATCTGTGTTGCAAGATATACCACCTGTGTATAGAACACCAATTTTTTTACTGCACCTAGTGAAGTAAAATCTTTTGGGCATAGCATCATTCTATTAGTCCATCTATACTGACCTCCATCAGGTTGCAAATTGAATATAATTTTTTTCTGCATCTAGCTCTGAAAAAATATTTGGGCTTCTATCAGTGTGTGGGACTTGTTCTATTAGTCCATCTATACTGACCTCCATCAGGTTGCAAACTGAATATAATTTTTTTCTGCATCTAGCTCTAAAAAAATATTTGGCCTTCTAGCAGTGTGTGGGACTTTCTCTATTAGTCCATCTATACTGACCTCCATCAGGTTGCAAATTAAAAATAATTTATATCTGCATCTAGCTCTGAAAAAATATTTGGCCTTCTAGCAGTGTGTGGGACTTTCTCTATTAGTCCATCTATACTGACCTCCATCAGGTTGCAAATTAAAAATAATTTTTATCTGCATCTAGCTCTGAAAAAATATTTGGCCTTCTAGCAGTGTGTGGGACTTTCTCTATTAGTCCATCTATACTGACCTCCATTAGGTTGCAAATTAAAAATAATTTTTATCTGCATCTAGCTCTGAAAAAATATTTGGCCTTCTAGCAGTGTGTGGGACTTTCTCTATTAGTCCATCTATACTGACCTCCATCAGGTTGCAAATTCAAAATAATTTTTTGTCTGCATCTAGCTCTGAAAAAATATTTGGCCTTCTAGCAGTGTGTGGGACTTTCTCTATTAGTCCATCTATACTGACCTCCATCAGGTTGCTAATTAAAAATAATTTTTATCTGCATCTAGCTCTGAAAAAATATTTGGCCTTCTAGCAGTGTGTGGGACTTTCTCTATTAGTCCATCTATACTGACCTCCATCAGGTTGCAAATTAAAAATAATTTTTATCTGCATCTAGCTCTGAAAAAATATTTGGCCTTCTAGCGGTGTGTGGGACTTTCTCTATTAGTCCATCTATACTGACCTCCATCAGGTTGCAAATTAAAAATAATTTTTTGTCTGCATCTAGCTCTGAAAAAATATTTGGCCTTCTAGCAGTGTGTGGGACTTTCTCTATTAGTCCATCTATACTGACCTCCATCAGGTTGCAAATTAAAAATAATTTTTATCTGCATCTAGCTCTGAAAAAATATTTGGCCTTCTAGCAGTGTGTGGGACTTTCTCTATTAGTCCATCTATACTGACCTCCATCAGGTTGCAAATTAAAAATAATTTTTATCTGCATCTAGCTCTGAAAAAATATTTGGCCTTCTAGCAGTGTGTGGGACTTTCTCTATTAGTCCATCTATACTGACCTCCATCAGGTTGCAAATTCAAAATAATTTTTTGTCTGCATCTAGCTCTGAAAAAATATTTGGCCTTCTAGCAGTGTGTGGGACTTTCTCTATTAGTCCATCTATACTGACCTCCATCAGGTTGCAAATTAAAAATAATTTTTATCTGCATCTAGCTCTGAAAAAATATTTGGCCTTCTAGCAGTGTGTGGGACTTTCTCTATTAGTCCATCTATACTGACCTCCATCAGGCTGCAAATTAAAAATAATTTTTATCTGCATCTACCTCTGAAAAAATATTTGGGCTTCTAGCTGTGTGTGGGACTTGTTCTATTAGTCCATCTATACTGACCTCCATCAGGTTGCAAATTCAAAATAATTTTTTGTCTGCATCTAGCTCTGAAAAAATATTTGGCCTTATAGCAGTGTGTGGGACTTGTTCTATTAGTCCATCTATACTGACCTCCATCAGGTTGCAAATTGAATATAATTTTTTTCTGCATCTAGCTCTGAAAAAATATTTGGGCTTCTAGCTGTGTGTGGGACTTGTTCTATTAGTCCATCTATACTGACCTCCATCAGGTTGCAAACTGAATATAATTTTTTTCTGCATCTAGCTCTGAAAAAATATTTGGCCTTCTAGCAGTGTGTGGGACTTTCTCTATTAGTCCATCTATACTGACCTCCATCAGGTTGCAAACTGAATATAATTTTTTTCTGCATCTAGCTCTAAAAAAATATTTGGCCTTCTAGCAGTGTGTGGGACTTTCTCTATTAGTCCATCTATACTGACCTCCATCAGGTTGCAAACTGAATATAATTTTTTTCTGCATCTAGCTCTAAAAAAATATTTGGCCTTCTAGCAGTGTGTGGGACTTTCTCTATTAGTCCATCTATACTGACCTCCATCAGGTTGCAAATTAAAAATAATTTATATCTGCATCTAGCTCTGAAAAAATATTTGGCCTTCTAGCAGTGTGTGGGACTTTCTCTATTAGTCCATCTATACTGACCTCCATCAGGTTGCAAATTAAAAATAATTTTTATCTGCATCTAGCTCTGAAAAAATATTTGGCCTTCTAGCAGTGTGTGGGACTTTCTCTATTAGTCCATCTATACTGACCTCCATCAGGTTGCAAATTAAAAATAATTTTTATCTGCATCTAGCTCTGAAAAAATATTTGGCCTTCTAGCAGTGTGTGGGACTTTCTCTATTAGTCCATCTATACTGACCTCCATCAGGTTGCAAATTCAAAATAATTTTTTGTCTGCATCTAGCTCTGAAAAAATATTTGGACTTCTAGCAGTGTGTGGGACTTTCTCTATTAGTCCATCTATACTGACCTCCATCAGGCTGCAAATTAAAAATAATTTTTATCTGCATCTACCTCTGGAAAAATATTTGGGCTTCTAGCTGTGTGTGGGACTTGTTCTATTAGTCCATCTATACTGACCTCCATCAGGTTGCAAACTGAATATAATTTTTTGTCTGCATCTAGCTCTGAAAAAATATTTGGCCTTCTAGCAGTGTGTGGGACTTGTTCTATTAGTCCATCTATACTGACCTCCATCAGGCTGCAAATTAAAAATAATTTTTATCTGCATCTAGCTCTGAAAAAATATTTGGGCTTCTAGCAGTGTGTGGGACTCATTGTATTAGGCCATCTATACCAAGCTCCACCAGCTTTGCAATTAATAATAATTTTTAGCTGCATCTAGCCCTGAAAATTATTTTTCCCAATAGTGGTAGCAATAGAAATATGGGGCGCACGCCTGGCTAACAAAAATATACGCTTCATAACACAAAACACCAGCCTAGCGCACTGCATTAATAAGATGGCATCATCGTCTCTCCCAGTGCTAGGCCTACTACGCAGGCTAGCATTCCTGTGCCTAAAACACAATGTATGGGTCCGCGCTAGCCACTATGCTGAGGGGTATAAAGCTGCTGCTAACGCTTTATAACAATTCAATTGGCAGATTTTCACAGAGCTCTTCCACAACGCCCACCCATCGGGCAACAGTTGCCCACCCTCCCTATGGGATCTAGTGGCGAATAGTTGATGCCATTAATCAGAGCGTCAGTTGCCCCGTCAACGTGGCAAGCATACGGTAAGGCATGGGAAGAGTGGACACGACTAGTAGCAGGCAGACGGGTTGACCAATGTGAACAAGCCAGATCACAAGTCACCATAGAATTTCTCCACCAGCTAATGATGAGGGGCATATCAGGGGCGTCAGCGCAGCGGTGTCTGACCGGAGTAGCATTTCACTTCCAACTACTGAATTGGGGAGATGTGACAAAGATTCATCATCAGACAATCCATAAAAGGGTGGAAAAGGGGTCAGCCAAGTCAGGAATGTAGACGTCCCGTCCCGTGTCACTAAAACTGATTTCTCACATCTTATCCCTAACACCATTAACATGACACTCACAATTTGAAGCAACACTAATGTCTACTGCATTTGTGATAGCCTTCTTCGGGGCGCTATGTATAAGCGAATTAGTCCCTCAATCCAAAATTACCACCAGTGGAGGCTTATTACACCAGGACGTAGTCATAGCCAATAATGCAATACGTCTACGCATACACCAATCGAAAACGGTTCCAGCGGGCAGGGGTACTTGGGTACTTCTACAACCCACAAACGGTACACTGACTCGGGTAACAATAGTAAAAACATATCTAACCATCAGATCACAAAGTAATTTCTTCCTATCACACATTGATGGAACGCCATTATCAAGATACCTGTTCCAAGCTATATTTAATAAATGCATAACATCGGCAGGGAACCACCCCAAAGATTACGGGACACACTCATTCCGCATAGGTGCGGCCACGGAAGCAGCAAGAGCAGGACTGTCAGAAACGGAAGTTCAGAGGATAGGGAGATGGCGATCCACGTGTTTGGCGAGATACATAAGACCGGACTTGTTATCCTAACGTGGTTTGTTTCTTTTACAGGTGACGCTAAGCCAACAGTGTGAGTGATAGGCCACTCGTATATATATTGGGCACAAAAAAGGGCGAAAGTCCGCCCAGGCGGGAGGAAATTAGAGTTTCATAACACATATTTCAACTGGAGAGGTATTAGAGGCCTGCTATGGCCACAGGTACTAATGGAGGTAATCAAGGTAGGGAGAGAGGCAAGAGGTCCGGTCATCTTAGTTATACAGGCCGGGGGAAACAACTTAGGTCATCACAAGAGCGCATAACTAATGGCAATAATGAAACTAGACACTGAGCGCTTCAGAGAATTTTTCACAAAATTAGCTATAGTATGGTCAGAGATTGTGCCGATAGCGGTATGGCAAGGTGCGCGAGACATCACGGCCATCGAATGGACAAGGCGGGTAATAAATATTCGGATGGCAAAATTTAGAAGAGACAGAGGCGGTGTAGTGATACGACACCGACAACTGGAAGGAGATAAAGCAGGCCTCATACGGCCCGATGGTGTTCACTTAATAGATATTGGACTGGACATATTCCTGTCAGGACTCCAGGATGGAGTGGAACAAGCGTTAAGAGTGATGGGTGGGGGTCAGAGTCCTGCATACGAGTACGCTGGATCCTCCGTGGCCTGGAAATAGAAAGGACATGTTGGAGAGTTACACTTGTTGGCCAACTTGCCGGAGTGGGGACCCAGGGCATGCTGCAACAAGCTGAATTATTTTAGAAATAAAATGCCTTTCTAATGGAATGAGTATAAAGAGTTAATAAAGCTGTGACCGATCCTCACCCATCAAGTTGTAAGAGTTACATTATTGTATTGTCCATGAAAGGGGGGTGGTAGGGGGGCTGAGCGTCTGGGTTTGGTTGGGGGTCCCCACAGTCTGCCTAGGCTAGATTCATTTAAAAATTCTTATTAGATACACAGGCGGTGCAGCTTGCTTCGCAGCTGGGCTACTACGCCCAAAGTATTGCCTAGGCTAGATGCAGTTAAAAATTCTATGCTGACTAGCAGACACTGAAGATTTGGAGCAGACCTCTGAGTAAACAGCTCTTCAGACTCAACCATCTGTGTTACCCCAAGCCATAGTGTATGTAGTTTCTTACAGTTAAAAGGGGGGGGGGTGCGACCCAACCCATCTGGAATTGACGATGCCAATGTCACGTAAGACACAGCAAGGGGACTCCCAAAATTGTGGCACAGACACCACTTAACCCTAGAACGCATACCTGTGGCCTTGCAGGCCTGCCCAGTTAATTGTGTTCTATTTTCTGCAAGATTACTTTAGTTAGAATTTTGAAACTCTAGGTATTCTTCATGTATATAGTTGTTTGTCATTTGAGTTTGAGTTATTCCATGTTATTTGCACACGGGCCTAAAGGGCCCCAGGTATGTGAAAGTGTAGATTTTTATGGTCATGCGTTCTAGGGTTAAGTGGCATCAATTGCCCCACTGTTGCTTAAAATGGTTGGTGAGGTGATTTTACCAAATCCCCAAGCTTTTAGTCAGAGAGCTTTTTTTCAGAGAGAACGCTGGCTGCATGGCATGACAAGATCTCCAAGGCGTGAGTGGCGAGCTCCGGCGATTTTTCCAGATTGGAATACCAAAATGAGCAAGGGTCCAGTGACACAGTCATGGCTTCGATGTTCACTTGGAGATTCTCCTGTACCATCCTCTCTAGGCATTGACTATGTGTCAGACTTCTTGTCTCCTGTGGCCTTGCAAAGGATGGGCTAAAAAAGTGGTGAAACGATTCCACAAAATTGCTGTTACCAGCAGATACTGTGTTACTGTTACTGTTTGAGTGATGAAGACTCGACAGTCCCACCGTTGGCAAGTTAGAACTGTGAGATTCGCTACGTGCACCACTGGTGTTTTGTGGAAAAGCACATGTAAGATTCTGCAACAGCGTCTGCAGATACTCCTGCATTCGTCAATACCTTTTTATGGCAGGAATTATTTCGGCAAATATACTTTTGTACCGGGGATCTAAGAGTGTGGCAACCCAGTAGTCGGGATTACTTCGAATTCTGACAATCCGGGGGTCATGTTGCAGGTAGTGCAGCAAGAAGGCACTCATGTGTCTTGCGCATCCAGAAGGACCAAGTCCTTGTTGTGTTGGTAGCGAGGTAAGAATCATGCTTCCTTCCTCTGCCCTCTCCCTACAACCTCGCACAACAGAAATGTGATCAAGGTCTCCCTCATCTGATGAGTCTTCCATGCCCATCGCCAGTTCGTCCTCCACTTCTTCCTCGGCTCCTGCACCTTCCTCAACAGTTTGGCTGCTACCATGCGCCCTGGTTAATCCCTCTCCCCCACCCTTCCATGCCTGCCGCCTTGGTGCTGCCAACCGTCTGGACCTTGGAGATGTTATCCCTTCCGCATACGACTCCTCCTCTACTTCCTCCACCTCCTCTTGTCCCACCACCTGACTCTGAATTCTGTTTAATGTGTGCTCCAGCATGTAAATCACCGGAATAGTCATGCTGATAATGGCATCGTCGTCAGCACTAAATATCTTCGTCGCCATTTCAAAACTGTGCAGAAGGGTGTGTGGCGCCCCTGAGGGTTCATTCGCCACAGAGTTACTGCATCTCACCCAGAGGTGTGGTATCTCACCCTCAGGTAAGGAAGGCGTATGGCTCGGAACCCTAACTCCTGCATCCAACACATTCCCGCAGTGGGGGTAGGGCGAGATTGCTCCTAAGGGAGAGCACAGTCCCAGGTCCCTAGCTGGTTTGAGGGTCCTATGTAGTGGGTGCTTAGGGGAGCAGCTTAGGGGAGCACATGACAAGGAGAGTATAAATAGGAAGCCATCTTAGAAAGAGCAAGCCAGACAGAGGAGGAAAAGTGACAGGAGCAGAGACTAGGCATGAGCTCTGCTCCGGAGGCGGGCCTAGCCTGGGAGGCCCAGGACTGAAGGAGAGAAGAGAGGAGTGGGAGCTGGAAGGCTCCAGGAACCGAAGGGACCCTACGGCTACGGGCCATGCAGAAGGCCACCCGTACTCCCGCTGCTACCAGGAGGTAGAGGGGTCAGGCCAGATAAGGGGAACCAGTCCCTCAACTAGCGGAGAAACAGCAAGGCTCAACTAGAAACCGGAGGCTGCTGCATTTCATGTACTGCAGGCCAAAGTCCACACCAGTCTCACTAAGAAGGTAGCCACATAGGACCCAGGGGACAGAACACACGTCACCCGCCAAGGCCCGAGGATACCGGATAGAAGTGTCACTAGGTGTGAGGTGCAGGGAGAAGGCCAGAGAAAGGACACACAGAAGGGGGTCCTGCTAAGTACTCCGGAGCTATCTGGGGGTGGACTGAGCCCCTCACTGAGTATGCACAGCACAACGGGGGAGATTGCTCTGGTACCTGTAATCTGGACTACAACAACTGTGAGTAATATCTTGAGACGGTATCACACGGACTCTGTGTTCATTACTGACTCCCTGCACTACAACCACCATCATCCACCCACACTGCCCTGAAGCTACACTCTTCCTGTGGTGAGTAATAATACCGTTGCTGCAAAACCACCAGCTTCAGAGGACTGTTCCGCAGCGGCGGCCCCTTTGGCCGCACTCCACAGGTGGCGTAGTCAGACATTATAAAATCCATATATACAAATTACCCTTGGATTGACCGCCCTGGGTCACGGACTGGGTCACCGCCACAGTGACTACAACCCCCAGCGTCTACCGGCCCGGCTCAGGGTACCCCATGGCCCAGTGGGCGCGTCAACTTCATAGGTCCCTGATCTGAGACCACTCCTGCAGCTTGATTTGCCCCACCTCTGGATCTCGTTGGCCCAGGCTATACGTCAGAACGTATTGCACCAGGGCTTGTCGGTGCTGCCACAGTCGCTGCAACATGTGCAGAGTTGAATTCCACCGTGTCAGCACATCGCATTTCAGCCGGTGAACTGGCAGGCCCAACGACTTCTGTAGAGATGTAAGTCGTTGAACTGCGGGAAGCAAACAGCAGAAGTGAGCACACAGCGACCGTGCCCTCTGCAGAAGGCCATCTAGTCCGGGATAGTGGGCTAAAAATTGCTGGACAACCAGGTTCAACACGTGAGCCATACAAGGCACGTGTGTGACATTGCCCCGGCGAAGTGCCGCACCCAGGTTTGCAGCATTGTCGCACATGGCCTTCCCTGGTTGCAGGTCCAGTGGAGACAACCTTTCATGAAACTGGGTCTCCAGAGCTGACCACAACTCCTCAGCTGTGTGACTCACATTTCCCAGACATTTCAAAGTAAACACTGATGCCATTGAGCCCTGCTGCCAGCATAGTAAGGAGGTGTGCAGGATTCCTTCTGCGCAGTTAGAAAGCAGGTGGCATTACCAGACAGGCTTTGGGTGCAGGTGGCAGACCGAGAGGAGGTTGAGGAGGCAGAAGCAGTGGAGGAACTTCGAGATAAAGAGGATTGACGCACAACTCGTGGGGACGGTAAGACTTGGACAGCAGCCCCTTGTCCTGCTGTCACCATAGTTACCCAGTGCCCAGTCAGCGACATGTAACGCCCCTGTCCATGCCTTCTCGTCCAAGTGTCTGTGGTGAAGTGCACCCTGTCACACACAGAGTTTCTCAAAGAAGCGGTGATGTTGTGTACGACATGCTAGTGGAGCGCAGGCACACCTTTCTTTGAGAAGTAGTGCCGACTGGGCATCTGGTACTGGGGCACTGTGACGGACATAAGGTCTTGAAAATCCTCTGTGTCCTCCAGGTGGAAAGGCAGCATTTCTGTAGCCAACAGCTTGCAGATGGTGAAATTCAACCTCTTAGCTTTCTCATGGCTAGGAGGAAATGGTCTTTTACTTGTCCACATCTGAGGGACCGAGGGCTGGCTGTTGTGCTTAGATGGTGTTGAGTAGGGTGTCCCCGGCAAACTGCCGGTCTGTGAGAAAGATGCAGGCGGACATGTTAGGTTGCCTTGATCCAAAGGTGGTGCTCTCGATGTCGGAGAGCGCTCAACACTAGCAGGTGTTTCCACTTCCCAATGAACTGACGACCTGCCAATCACACTGGCTGTTGCGGGTAAAGAGGTGGCAGGTCTGCGTCCATAAACATGTGTGACTGCTGTCCCCCCAGTCACAGAGGATGAAGAGGCTGCGGATGCACAAGATGGGGCAGACGGTGGTTGGCCCAGCCGGCTAGGCCGCATTGTAGCACAGTGAGCTTCCCACTGCAACTTATGCTTCATATCCATGTGACGGTACATGCATGAAGTACTCAAACTATGGATTTTTTGGCCTCTACTTAGCTTTTGCTGACAAATATTACAGATAACACGAGTTGGGTCATCCTTATCGATCTGAATAAATGCCCAGGCTATGCAAGGCTTAGAGCCCATGTGACCTGAAGAGCCACTACGACTTGTGGTCAGAGGCAGAGTTGTGGTTGAGGATGCAGTTGTTGACGTGCTTCCAGTACTCCGTCTCTGTTCAGGAAGGCGCAACCTAACCTCATCGTCAATAGCATCTGTGATGCCCCGCTGCGCTTGGTATCACAGATCCTAGAAGAGTGCATTGATGGAATCCTCCACAAGAGGCCCCCATAAACATTCACACATCTCCACCTTCCACCTCAGACCAGCAGAGGGAGCCCGTTAGGGATATAAATAGGGAAGGTGGAGCTAGGCAGTTCAGTTCCTCTGAAGAGTTCCTGCAGTAGAGAAGCCTAAGAGAGGTCAGTCTGCAGTGGAGCTCAGTCTAGTCTAGAGAACGCAGTTAATAGTTCAGCAGTGGAGCACGAGGCTCCTGCTTGCTAGATTCAGGGAGCCCAGATAGAGCTTAAGGTGTGCCGGTGCCGTAAGATCAGTGAAGCGCGGCAAGCTGCCGTTAGTGTGTATAGCCTAGTGAGGGCCCGAGTAGGCCGAAGGCTAGTGGCGAGTTAGTACATGAGGGGCAGAGGAGCTTAACCAGCTCACCCCGAAGCATTTACCGGACACAGGATCCGAGCTTACCGGTATCTCTATGACCCAGTAAGGCATAACTGGAATCCCTGGAGAACTACAAGTCCCAGGATCGCTAAGATGCTGATATGTAACAGAGCCAGGAGACGCTTAGGCCCCGCATACTGGGAAATCCAAGAGAAGGCCCTACCACAAGGTCAGCCAGCGCAGGACAGAGACAAAGTTGGGCCTAGCTCCAGGCAGGTCAGAAACTTACTACGCAGAGGCAAGAAACAGGAGGCCCTACACCCGCTCATTGGGGAGGATCCTGATATGCACCCTTCACCCTACAGTGCTCCGGGATGTGCCTGAATTTCCACCAGTAAAAGGTACTGAAGTGACTACAGTGTCTGTTCCCGTTCTTGCTCTGACCCAGCTGGGTCTCGCCTGTCCTGCATTCCCCCTGCATACGCTGCCCTGAGACCTAGCTCCACCTGTGGGGAGCTATACCATCGAGCTGCCTTATCACCGGCCTCAGTGGACTGCTGCAGCGCTGGTGCTTGTCACCAGATACCACAGGTGGCGTCATGAACTCTTATAAAATTAACAAGTATCCACCCTTTTAAAGAGAGACCCCAGGGTACGGGCCAGGGAGCCGACCACCGCGACATCCCCAAGGCCAGGCAAATGCCCGGGTACCGAGTCATCCCCATCCCCAGGGCTAGTCACATCCTCCTCCACCTCCTCTGCTGACCTCATCGACTGGCTGACTGTGGGTTGACAGTAAGTGGGATCTCCAACCTCGTCATCATCACCCTGTGTGTTATCACACCCGTCGTCCTCAGAGCCAACCTCTTCCTGCCCTGACCGAAAAGTCAAGTTGTCGCTCCAATCAGGTATTTGAGTCTCATCATCGTCTTCAACATTGTCTCCACCAACAGGAGTTACAGTTTGGGAACAAGGGTCTACATTATGCTCAGAACCTTCTTCATCTGGTCCTGGATCCGACTTATAAAGATTCTGGGCATCAGATCAGATCATTTCCTCATCTGGATTAACAGAAGCTCTGGAGCAGACCTCCGTTTCCCAGGCTATAGTATGAGTAAACAGCTGTGTAGACTCAACCATCTGTGTTACCCCATACTCAGACGGGCAGCTGGAGACTTGGGAGCTGTGAGGAAGCAAGTGCGATTGGGGTGACACCTCTGAGGACTGGAGTATTTGTGATGTTGAAATTGAGGTGATGGAGAGCCCACTTGAAGGAGCACTTGATATCTGTAGAAGCACCTGCTGTTTTTGTGCCTCATCTAGAATTTGTAGCGATGGGCGTGTCCGTAAGAATGGGATCGTATCACATTGTCCACGAAAAGAAGTTGACATCTTAGTTTGGCTGGAAGATGGTCTTTCTTCTGCAGATGTTACCCCCCCCCACCGTGGGGGGCCTCGACCCACCGGTGGACAGGCACCAGTATTGGGATAGGGGGGCTGGCCGTCAGGGTCCACCGCGGCTCTGGCACAAACCCGGCGACACAGAGGTGGCACGGGCAGGAACGGACTGGCCGTGTCGGCTTCTCACTTTTTGGATTTTAGAAGGGCATGACATGCCTATATCTGTGTCTCCCCCTCCTTTTACTCCTCCACCTTTTTTCTTTTCGCATGACTATATGTACTTGTCACTTTTCCATGTGTTAGTTGTGTCTTCTGAGCAGTTTGTCAGGTTTTGGACACCTTTGAAGGTGTTTTCTATGTGTTTCTATGTGTTTTTGTTTGCCTGCCATTGGTTTTAACGGTGTTCGAAGGTGTTCGACGAACAGTTCGACGAACAGTTCGGCGAACACACGGGTGTTCGACGAACCGAAGTCGAACACTACGGGGGTGGCTGAACACTAACCACGAGGAGGAACGGACTCACCCCCATACACTGCTTAGTCATCTTCTGCTTATAATTTAGATATTATCTTTTGCTCTGATTTTTAGTCTTATGCTTAATATTCTTCCGCTTTTTGTTCTGCAGCTTCTTGTACTTCTGCTTCTTGGTTTTCTGTCTCTTGTTCTTCTGTATCTTGGTGTTTGTCTTCTCTTCTTTGTCCTCTTGGTCAACTTCTTCAGGGTCATCTTCTTGATCTTCTTCGGGGTGGTCTTCAGGGTCGTCGTCTTTGGGGTCCTCGTCTTCAGGGTCGTCGTCTTCGGAGGTCCTCGTCTTCGGGGTCCTCGTCTTCTTCGGGTTTGTCTTCAGGGTCCTCGTCTTCAGGGTCCTCGTCTTCGGGGTCCTCGTCTTCTTCGGGGTGGTCTTCAGGGTTCTGGTCTTCTTCGGGGTGGTCTTCAGGGTCCTGGTCTTCAGGGTCGTCGTCTTCGGGGTCATCGTCTTCTTCGGGTTGGTCTTCAGGGTCCTGGTCTTCAGGGTCCTTGTCAGGGAGATCCAGAGTGATTACCAAGAACCATTTCAAAAAGCTTGAACTTGGAAATGTAGCAGAAGGTACAAGAAGGCTGAGGAACTACCGAGGACCAGCTGACGGTACTGGAACCCGGATGGGTAGCAGAAGGTACAAGAGCCAATGGAACTACCGAGGACCAGCTGACGGTACTGGAACTCAGTTGCTAAGCAGGAGGTACCTGTGCCAGAAAGCACTACCAAGGACCAGCAGACGTTGGTGGAACTTGGATACCGAGAAGGAGGCACCTAATCCAAAGGCACTGCCGAGAACCAGCTGACAGTACTGGAACCCGGAGGGGTAGCAGAAGGTACAAGAGCCAATGGAACTACCGAGGACCAGCTGATGGTACTGGAACTCGGTTACTAAGCAGGAGGTACCTGTGCCAGAAAGCACTACCAAGGACCAGCAGACGTTGGTGGAACTTGGATACCGAGAAGGAGGCACCTAATCCAAAGGCACTGCCGAGAACCAGCTGACGGTACTGGAACCTGGATGGGTAGTAGAAGGTACAAGAGCAAATGGAACTACCGAGGACCAGCTGACGGTACTGGAACCCGGATTGGTAGCAGAAGGTAGAAGAGCCAATGGAACTACCGAAGACCAGCTGACGGTACTGGAACTCGGTTACTAAGCAGGAGGTACCTGTTCCAGAAAGCACTACCAAGGACTAGCAGACGTTGGTGGAACTTGGATACCGAGAAGGAGGCACCTAATCCAAAGACACTGCCAAGAACCAGTTGACGGTACTGGAACCCGGATGGGTAGCAGAAGGTACCCATGTAAAAAAAAGTTTCAAGGCCATGAACCGGCCGCAGTTATCAAAACCCACAGTCCTACAGGGGGTGCTTGTCCTATTGGCACTATGGAACTAGCCTTCATTGCCAGAGCCCGCAGCCCACAGAGGAGTCACCTAAACTGCAGGCACCATAGAGTCGGCTAACCCGACCGCAACACGACAGGACGACGCATTGGAGGCAAAGTGACGTTGACACTACCCGGAAACAGCTGGCGTGCTGGAACCGGGCTGGGCAGGAGGGAGTACCTGTGCCAAAGACACTGCCGAGAATCAGCTGACGGTACTGGAACCCGGATGGGTAGTAGAAGGTACAAGAGCAAATGGAACTACCAAGGACCAGCTGAAGGTACTGGAACCCGGATGGGTAGCAGAAGGTACAACAGCCAATGGAACTACCGATGACCAGCTGACGGTACTGGAACTCGGTTACTAAGCAGGAGGTACCTGTGCCAGAAAGCACTACCAAGGACCAGCAGACGTTGGTGGAACTTGGATACTGAGAAGGAGGCACCTAATCCAAAGGCACTGCCGAGAACCAGCTGACGGTACTGGAACCCGGATGGGTAGCAGAAGGTACAAGAGCTAATGGAACTACCGAGGACCAGCTGACGGTACTGGAACTCGGTTACTAAGCAGGAGGTACCTGTGCCAGAAAGCACTACCAAGGACCAGCAGACGTTGGTGGAACTTGCATACCGAAAAGGAGGCACCTAATCCAAAGGCACTGCCGAGAACCAGCTGACAGTACTGGAACCCGGATGGGTAGCAGAATGTACAAGAGTCAATGGAACTACCGAGGACCAGCTGATGGTACTGGAACTCGGTTACTAAGCAGGAGGTACCTGTGCCAGAAAGCACTACCAAGGACCAGCAGACGTTGGTGGAACTTGGATGCTGAGAAGGAGGCACCTAATCCAAAGGCACTGCCGAGAACCAGCTGACGGTGCTGGAACCCGGATGGGTAGCAAAAGGTACAAGAGCCAATGGAACTACCGAGGACCAGCTGACGGTACTGGAACTCGGTTACTAAGCAGGAGGTACCTGTGCCAGAAACCACTACCAAGGACCAGCAGACGTTGGTGGAACTTGCATACCGAAAAGGAGGCACCTAATCCAGAGGCACTGCCGAGAACCAGCTGACAGTACTGGAACCCGGATGGGTAGCAGAAGGTACAGGAGCCAATGGAACTACCGAGGACCAGCTGATGGTACTGGAACTCGGTTACTAAGCAGGAGGTACCTGTGCCAGAAAGCACTACCAAGGACCAGCAGACATTGGTGGAACTTGGATACCAAGAAGGAGGCACCTAATCCAAAGGCACTGCCGAGAACCAGCTGACGGTACTGGAACCCGGATGTATAGTAGAAGGTACAAGAGCAAATGGAACTACCGAGGACCAGCTGACGGTACTTGAACCTGGATGGGTAGCAGAAGGTAGAAGAGCCAATGGAACTACCGAAGACCAGCTGACGGTACTGGAACTCGGTTACTAAGCAGGAGGTACCTGTGCCAGAAAGCACTACCAAGGACCAGCAGACATTGGTGGAACTTGGATACCGAGAAGGAGGCACCTAATCCAAAGGCACTGCCGAGAACCAGCTGACGGTACTGGAACCCGGATGGGTAGCAGAAGGTACCCATGTAAAAAAAAGTTTCAAGGCCGCGAGCCGGCCGCAGTTAAAAAAACCCACAGTCCTACAGGGGTTGCTTGTCCTATTGGCACTATGGAACCAGCCTTCATTGCCAGATCCCGCAGCCCACATAGGAGTCACCTAAACTGCAGGCACCATAGAGTCGGCTAACCCGACCGCAACATGACAGGACAACGCATTGGAGGCAAAGTGACGTTGACACTACCCGGAAACAGCTGGCGTGCTGGAACCAGGCTGGGCAGGAGGGAGTACCCATGCCAAAGACACTGCCGAGAACCAGCTGACGGTACTGGAACCCAAATGGGTAGTAGAAGGTACAAGAGCAAATGGAACTACAGAGGACCAGCTGACGGTACTGGAACCCGGATGGGTAGCAGAAGGTAGAAGAGCCAATGGAACTACCGAAGACCAGCTGACGGTACTGGAACTCGGTTACTAAGCAGGAGGTACCTGTGCCAGAAAGCACTACCAAGGACCAGCAGACGTTGGTGGAACTTGGATACCGAGAAGGAGGCACCTAATCCAAAGGCACTGTCGAGAACCAGCTGACGGTACTGGAACCCGGATGGGTAGCAGAAGGTACAAGAGCCAATGGAACTACCGAGGACCAGCTGATGGTACTGGAACTCGGTTACTAAGCAGGAGGTACCTGTGCCAGAAAGCACTACCAAGGACCAGCAGACGGTGGAACTTGGATACCGAGAAGGAAGCACCTAATCCAAAGGCACTGCCGAGAACCAGCTGACGGTACTGGAACCCGGATGGGTAGCAGAAGGTACCCATGTAAAAAAAAGTTTCAAGGCCGCGAACTGGCCGCAGTTATCAAAACCCACAGTCCTACAGGGGGTGCTTGTCCTATTGGCATTATGGAACCAGCCTTCATTGCCAGATCCCGCAGCCCACAGTGGAGTCACCTAAACTGCAGGCACCATAGAGTCGGCTAACCCGACCGCAACACGACAGGACAACACATTGGAGGCAAAGTGACGTTGACACTACCCGGAAACAGCTGGTGTGCTGGAACCAGGCTGGTCAGGAGGGAGTACCTGTGCCAAAGACACTGCCGAGAACCAGCTGACGGTACTGGAACCCGGATGGGTAGTAGAAGGTACAAGAGCAAATGGAACTACCGAGGACCAGCTGATGGTACTGGAACCCGGATGGGTAGCAGAAGGTGCAAGAGCCAATGGAACTACCGATGACCAGCTGACGGTACTGGAACTCGGTTACTAATCAGGAGGTACCTGTGCCAGAAAGCACTACCAAGGACCAGCAGACGTTGGTGGAACTTGGATACCGAGAAGGAGGCACCTAATCCAAAGGCACTGCCGAGAACCAGCTGACGGTACTGGAACCCGGATGGGTAGCAGAAGGTACAAGAGCAAATGGAACTACCGAGGACCAGCTGATGGTACTGGAACTCGGTTACTAAGCAGGAGGTACCTGTGCCAGAAAGCACTACCAAGGACCAGCAGACGTTGGTGGAACTTGGATACCGAGAAGGAGGCACCTAATCCAAAGGCACTGCCGAGAACCAGCTGACGGTACTGGAACCCGGATGGGTAGTAGAATGTACAAGAACAAATGGAACTACCGAGGACCAGCTGACGGTACTGGAACCCGGATGGGTAGCAGAAGGTAGAAGAGCCAATGGAACTACCGAAGACCAGCTGACGGTACTGGAACTCGGTTACTAAGCAGGAGGTACCTGTGCCAGAAAGCACTACCAAGGACCAGCAGACGTTGGTGGAACTTGGATACCGAGAAGGAGGCACCTAATCCAAAGGCACTGCCGAGAACCAGCTGACGGTACTGGAACCCGGATGGGTAGCAGAAGGTACAAGAGCCAATGGAACTACCGAGGACCTGCTGATGGTACTGGAACTCGGTTACTAAGCAGGAGGTACCTGTGCCAGAAAGCACTACCAAGGACCAGCAGACGTTGGTGGAACTTGGATACCGAGAAGGAGGCACCTAATCCAAAGGCACTGCCGAGAACCAGCTGACGGTACTGGAACCCGGATGGGTAGTAGAAGGTACAAGAGCAAATGGTACTACCGAGGACCAGCTGAAGGTACTGGAACCCGGATGGGTAGCAGAAGGTAGAAGAGCCAATGGAACTACCGAAGACCAGCTGACGGTACGGGAACTCGGTTACTAAGCAGGAGGTACCTGTGCCAGAAAGCACTACCAAGGACCAGCAGACGTTGGTGGAACTTGGATACCGAGAAGGAGGCACCTAATCCAAAGGCACTGCCGAGAACCAGCTGACGGTACTGGAACCCAGATGGGTAGCAGAAGGTACAAGAGCCAATGGAACTACCGAGGACCAGCTGATGGTACTGGAACTCGGTTACTAAGCAGGAGGTACCTGTGCCAGAAAGCACTACCAAGGACCAGCAGACGTTGGTGGAACTTGGATACCGAGAAGGAGGCACCTAATCCAAAGGCACTGCCGAGAACCTGCTGACGGTACTGGAACCCGGATGGGTAGCAGAAGGTACCCATGTAAAAAAAAATTTCAAGGCCGCGAGCCGGCCGCAGTTACCAAAACCCACAGTCCTACAGGGGGTGCTTGTCCTATTGGCACTATGGAACCATCCTTCAGTGCCAGATCCCGCAGCCCACATAGGAGTCACCTAAACTTCAGGCACCATAGAGTCGGCTAACCCGACCGCAACACGACAGGACAACGCATTGGAGGCAAAGTGACGTTGACACTACCCGGAAACAGCTGGCGTGCTGGAACCAGGCTGGGCAGGAAGGAGTACCCGTGCCAAAGACACTGCTGGGAAACAGCTGGCGGTGCTGGAACCCAGGGTAAATACTAAAAACAGAGTGGAGCCAGAGTCGTAATTGGAGCAACTTTAAAATCTGCAGTAGTGTGAATGTGGACAGAGCAGGAGAATTTGCCGGACACACAGCTGGGGAACAGCTGACGTTACTGAACCCCAATAACACGGCAGCAAGTGTTGACTGTGCAGACGGCACTTCCGAGCGCCAACTGGCGGTGTTGGAGCTCAGGGATAATACTGAAAACAGAGGAGCCAGAGGTGTAATTGGAGCAAGTTTAAATCAGTAGTACAGTGGATGTGGACAAAGCAGGAGAATTTGTCGGACACACAGCAGGGGAACAGCTGACGTTACTGAACCCCAATAACACGGCAGCAAGTGTTGACTGTGCAGACGGCACTTCCGAGCGCCAACTGGCGGTGTTGGAGCTCAGGGATTACAGTTCAGGTGGTAGAAACATGAACACAACAGGAGGCCTGGATACTGTTGCCAACTAATTATTTATTCTGGAAGAGGACTGGCAAATTCATGAGAGATCCAGGCCTTGTTCATTTTGAGAAAAGTAAGCCGGTCAACGTTATCGGAGGATAGTAGCATGCGACGGTCTGTTAGTACACCACCTGCGGCACTAAAGACGCGTTCCGATAATACACTAGCAGCAGGGCAAGCTAGCACCTCCAATGCATACTGACTAAGCTCTGGCCATGTATCCAGCTTACAGACCCAAAACTTGAAGGGAGAAGAGCCGTCGAGGAGTGCACTAAGAGGGCAAGACATGTAGTCTGTCACCATCTGACGGAAACGTTGCCTCCTGCTGACTGGAGCCGTCTGTGATGGTGTAGACATTTGTGGCGGCGGGGACACAAAACTTTGCCACATTTCGGTCATACTGGTCTTGTCTTGTGCTGAGGCGCTGCTTCTGCTCCCTCTTTGTGCAGAGCTTCCTCCACTGCCTCGACGCACTGAGCTGCTTTGTAAAACACTAGCAGCACTGCTCTCGGTTGGAATGGAGAACATGATGGAATGCACCAGTGCGTCTTGGTACTCCCACATTTTACGCTCCCGGTTCAATGGTGTTATGAGGCTTTGTAAGTTGTCCCGGTAGCGAGGATCTAGGAGGGTGGACACCCAATAATCAGCCGTGTTGAGAATGTGGGCGATGCGGCGGTCGTTTCTCAGGCACTGCAGCATGAAATCAACCATGTGCTGCAGACTGCCAACTGGCCAAGAAACGCTGTCCCCTGCTTGAGGCGTGATCTCTGCCTGCTCTGCATCACCCCACCCTCGCTCTAGATACTGACTACTAGAGCATTGTGTACCTCCTTCCTCTGGAGAGATGTCTTCCTCCTCCATTGACTCCTCCTCATCCTCCTCACAAAGTGTCCCCTGCCTAGGTCTTTGTGAGGAACCACGTTGCGCAGACTGTAGAGAAGCAGATGGCATTTGTGACTCCTCATCCTCCACCTCTTCCAAAACCTCGTCCCTTAGTGCTTGCAGTGTTTTTTCAAACAGGCAGATAAGGGGGATAGTCATGCTGACTAGTGCATCATCTGCACTCGCCATCCGCATGGAATAATTGAAGGCACGCAAAACGTGGCAAATGTCCTTCATAGAGGCCCACTCAGTGGTGGTGAAGTGTGAACGGCGGGCACTGCGACTTGTTTGCGCCTGCTGCAGCTGGTACTCCATTACTGCTGCCTGCTGCTCACACAACCTCTCCAACATATGTAACGTTGAATTCCACCTGGTGGGTAGGTCACATATGATGCGATGTTCCGGAAGACGTAATAAGCACTGCAGAGCTGCAATGCGTGATCTTGCGTTGCTGGAATGCCGCAAGTGAGCGCACTCTATGCGGACCTTGTGAAGCAGTGCATCAAGATCCGGATAGCCCCTCAAAAAACTCAGCACGACCAAGTTGAGCACATGTGCCAGACATGGGATGTGAGTGAGGTTGCCTAGGCCCAGAGCTGCCACCAGATTTTGGCCATTGTCACACACTACCATGCCTGACTGGAGACTCGCTGGCACCAACCACACGTCGCTCTGCTGCTTGATGGCATTCCAGAGCTCCTGCGCTGTGTGGCTTCGATTCCCCAAAGAAATTAATTTTAATACGGCCTGTTGACGTTTGGCCACGGCTGTGCTCATATCGGTCATCATAACAGGTAACCATTCACGGGTCGATGTGGAGGTAGACCGTGACGGCTCCTGCAGCGCTGATTCAGAGGAACTGGAGTATGAGGAGGAGTCAATGTGTACAGACTGGATTCCTGCAATCCTTGGAGTTGGCAGAACACGTATAGCGCCACTCTCAAGATCTGTACCTGGCTCCACAACATTTACCCAATGGGCAGTGAGGGAAAGGTATCGTCCCTGTCCATGCTTACTGGTCCACGCATCGGTGGTCAGGTGGACCTTGCTACTGACGGCGTTTTGTAGCGCATGTTTAATTTTTCCCTCCACATGATGTTGCAGGGCAGGGACGGCTTGCCTGCTGAAATAAAAGCGGCTGGGCACGTTGTATTGTGGGACTGCCAATGCCATAAAGTTACAGAAGGTGTCAGTCTCCACCAGCCTGAATGATAGCATTTCAAGGGCCAGTAGTTTAGCAATGCCAGCATTCAGAGCCTGTGCTCGGGGGTGGTTTGCCGAGTATGGGCGCCTTTTCTCCCATGCCTGTGCTAACGATGGCTGTAGACTGGCCTGGGAGTGTGAGGATGACTGGGAAAGTGGTGCTGTGGGTGGAATTACACTGTGTCTCTGTACAACAGTGCCAGAGATTCTTCCATGGCGATCCTGTGAGGAAGCCGAACCAGCTGTGTGTGAGCTGGAGGAAGAGGCTACAACACGAGCTGAAGAGGTGGTAGGTGGCGCTGTAGGTTGGCCTAGGTCTTCAGTGTGTTTTTGTAACTCCACCACGTGCTTAGTCCGCACATGTTTCCACATATTTGTGGTATTGAGGTTGCTGACACTTTTCCCTCTTTTCACCTTCTGATTACACAGTTTGCATTTGACAAAGCAAATGTCATCTGCAACTGTGTCAAAAAAGGACCAGGCACTGCAAGTCTTGGGAGCGCCCGCTTGGATTTTGGAAGAGCCATGCTCCTAATGGGTGCCGAAGTGGAGGCTACAGGCAACCAAGTCTGCCCCCTCCCTCTTCCTCCTTTTTGGGCTGTTCGGGGAATCTCTTCCTCAGAGCTGCTCCCACCACCTTCCTGTCCCTCACGCCATGATGGGTCAAGGACCTCATCATCTACACCACCCTCTTCAAACAACTGCTTCTCCTGGGTAGTCTCGACAGCACAGTACGCACCAGAAAGTGGCACCTGAGTCTCATCATCAGATGCGTACTGAGGTGTGCTGCTGACCATAGGCACTGGCCCACCCGCCTCTTCAGATTCAGAGAGACAAAACGGTTGCGCATCACTGCATACTACCTCTTCTTCAAATTCTCGAATTCAGCTTGGCTGGCCCCCTCTTTCCAAGCCAAGAGATTCAGAGAACAGAAGTAGAGATGGCTCCTGTCCAGGGCTCTCTGACTGCCTGGGCAATTTGGCAGGTGGTGAAGAGACAGATGGGTGCTCTTCAGTGCTCAGGACCTGAGAGGATCTGGAACTAATTGAAGTCGATGCGTTAGCTGCCATCCATCCGACAACGGCTTCAATTTGGTCCTCCTGCAGCAGTGGGTTACGGCTAGCTCCTACAAAGCTGCGCATAAAGGACTGTTCCCTGGTAAAACTGGGGGATGCTGAGTCACTGGTTCCCGCAGCAGGCACAGAATCCCCACGTTCTCTCCCTGCAGGCACAGAATCATCACGTCCTCTCCCTGCAGAAACTCCACGCCCACGACCACATGCCTTACTCCCTGCCTTCTTCATCTTGGTAGACTGATAAAGATAGGCAGAAAAGTACTAAGGGCTTAGTGTGCTTATTCCTGAACAGCTGCTAACAGGTATAAGAAACACTAATTTTATAAAGTGTAGACTAGACTTTAATATGAGCTAATGTGGCCTACACAACTGTAAAGTGGAGTGCTTGGTGAACTTTATTTAGTTTTTTTTTGTCACAAAAAGACACTGAATGTGCCCAAAGATGTAATACTGATAGTACCACAAACTTTTTGTAGCTATTACAATGTAGGAAGGTAACCTACAATGCAATAGATGAGGCTACAAAAAATAGGCTAATACTAATCTGCCTGGGGCTGCAGGGCACAATGCTGCAGAAAGGCTCCTCTAACTACTCCTATATAGTCTGTTTGGAACTAATGTAGCTGAATACGGATGGAACCACCACACTAATAGGAGAAATCAGGAAAAATTATGAATTGGTAAAAAAGGACAATGTATGAGGCAGTGACACACACTGAGTGCACTGCAACCAGACGTGGCTGAAGCACACACTACAGGGTGAGCTGCACTCACACACACAGACCTTGCAGACAGCGGTGAACAGTGCAGATGCAGAGCACTGTGCACTAGCGCTGCAAGACAAAAAAAAATTCTCTATCTACTCCTATATAGTGTGTTTAGAACCAATTTAGCTGAATATGGATGGAACCACCACACTAATAGGAGATATCAGGAAAAATTATGAATTGGCAAAAAAGGACAATGTATGAGGCAGTGACACACACTGAGTGC
Source organism: Phyllobates terribilis (assembly GCF_046119375.1). Taxonomy (NCBI): domain Eukaryota; kingdom Metazoa; phylum Chordata; class Amphibia; order Anura; family Dendrobatidae; genus Phyllobates; species Phyllobates terribilis. The sequence continues at coordinate 644,463,834 of NW_027362762.1, forward strand.
ACTACAACCAGACGTGGCTGAAGTACACACTACAGCGTGAGCTGCACTCACACACACAGACCTTGCAGACAGCGGTGAACAGTACAGATGCAGAGCACTGTGCACTAGCGCTACAAGACAAAAAAAAATTCTCTATCTACTCCTATATAGTGTGTTTGGAACCAATTTAGCTGAATACGGATGGAACCACCACACTAATAGGAGATATCAGGAAAAATTATGAATTGGCAAAAAAGGACAATGTATGAGGCAGTGACACACACTGAGTGCACTACAACCAGACGTGGCTGAAGCACACACTACAGGGTGAGCTGCACTCACACACACAGACCTTGCAGACAGCGGTGAACAGCACAGAGAACTGTGCACTAGCGCTGCAAGGCACAGCGATTTATAAAGTAGCTTGGGTAAAGCAAAATAGACCAAATAGGTAGCTAAAACTGTCCCTCAGAACAACAGCGTCCTATCCCTAACTGAATTCACAGCAGAGTGAGCTCAAAATGGCGGCGGCGGCTTTTATAGTGCATCATGACATCATTTCAGCAGCCAATCACAGCCATGCCATTAGTTAAGATGCCTACATGCCTAACAGGATGTGCCCACACTTCTTAGGATCCTCATTGGCTGAATAAAATGAAACTGGCTCATTGCATTATGGGAACTTCCGATTCCGGTATGCGATATTGCAAAAGTATCGGAATTAAGTATCGGAATTCCGATACCGCGAATATCGGGAGCTCGGGTCCCCGCCCTGCATGTTTGGCGCTCTTTAGAGAGCCAATGAACATGCAGGGATTGCCTGCCACGCACTGTAATGCCCTAGCCATGTTGGTTGTGGGCATTACAGTGATTGCACAGCGTCATCAGGTCTATATAAGACCTGGCACCACTATGCTCGTCACAGTCTACCACGGAAACATGCAGAGTTAGGAGAGCTGCTGCTGAGTCAGGGAGAGATTTTCTTGTTTATAATTAGTATAGATAGTCCACAACATATACTGTATAAATATATATATCCATCTGAACTAACAGTCCTTCTGAGGACTAATCCAGCTGCATATTTTCAGTGGTGAAGGTGATAGCAAGAGTTAGGCAGGCAGGCTGGGTATGTGACAGTCTGCAGTGCATGATACAGCACAAGAGGGTCCATAGCACGTTCAACTTCTGACTGATCCTGCTGTGACAAATATTTGTAGACATAGCCCCAGATATCAGGGGTCAGGGCTAATTTTTGTTTATCTTAATCCTGGTTATTTTCTTAAAAAGCAATACAGAGTACACCATTTTAGTGCTCCATTTGCTTGTTAGCACTGCAGAATACAGCCAGATCTTTTCCATATTACAGCAACAAAAATGCAGAAATTTGAACTGAACGTGGAAAATATTGGCCTCCATTTCCATTTTGTTGCAGTGTGTCAGTCAAGCTATTCACATGAGGTCGCTGTGAAGAATAGTATTAGCAAACTATAGGCCTGCTATTTAAAACCGTGGTTCCCTGTCAGACATACCACATATAACTGCGTTCCAAAATAAGCCATTTCTGGCTTCCATTTCCATTTTGCTGCAGTGTGTCGGTAAAGCTATTCACATGAGGTCTCTGTGAAGAATAGTATTAGTAAACTACAGGCTAGCTATTTAAAACCGTGGTTCTCTATCAGATGTATCACATATAATTGCGTTCCAAAATCAGCCATTTCTAGTGAACGTGGAAAATATTGTCCTCCATTTAAAATGGGCAAGGTACGTGGCAAGGGACGGAGAAATGGACGTGATGGTGATGGTGCATGCAGAGGCCGAGGCCGTGGGCAAGCTGAAATTGTGGCACCCACATCTTGTCGCTCGACTTTCCTGTCCCAATTACTGGGGGACTGCAGAACACCACTATTGAACACAGAGCAATGTCAAAAGGTTGTTGGTTGGATAGCAGATAATACTTCCAGTCACTTTGCCACCACCACCACCCTATCTTCCACATGATTAAGTCTCAGTAGCCGTGAGTCCGGACCGCATATTCCTCACCCTGATCCTCCTTCCTCCCACCATGCCGAGTGGCCAGAGACAACTGATCCCACACTTGGACACTCAGAAGAGCTGTTCACTTTTCCATTTGTAGATTCGGGCCTTTCGTCCGGCCAGCTTCAAGTGACTCAAGAGTAGAACACGTGTAGCGATGCCCAAATATTTGAGCAGCCACGGTCACATGAAGGCAATGGTGGGAAAGTGCAATTATTGTTGCAAGAGGTGGATGATGATGATGAGACAATTGGCAGAAAGTCAAGAGGAGGACCAGGGTGCGCCAGTGGAAGATGAGGCGTGGATGATATTGTAACTGACTCAACCTGGCAGGGGGACATGCAGAGCGAGGACAGCAGCAAACAGGGGGAGGGAGGCGTAGCACCACTACAGGCAGGAAGAAGCAGTATGGTGGCAGCACACACAAGGTGGGAACAAGGCGTTACGGGGAACAAGGCGTTCCCAGTAACGCAAACCCGACAGAAGTTGCCAGTACAACGGTTAGGTCTTCCCGAGTCTGTTTGTTTTTTAAAGACTCTGCAGATAACCCCAAAAAGGCCATTTGCACTACCTGCCAGGCCAGCAACTGCAGGGGTAGCAAAACTAGCAGCCTGACCACCACCAGAATGATCAGGCACATGGCAGCCAAGCACGCGACTAAGTGGGCTGAACCCCAGGGTCCAGACACAGTGTCTGCGGGTGACACCACTGCTTCTTCAGCTTTTCTGTGTGCATGCCAATCCCCTGTCCATGGCGCATGCGAAGATGCCTCCCACCCTGCACCTGTCATTGCACAATCTCAAGTAGCATCATCAGCAAGCACATCCATGTCCTTGTTTCAGAGCAGGGTTCAGTTGTCCCTACCCCAGTCCTTGGAATGCAAGCGCAAATATGCAGGCAATGCCCCACAGGCCACACTACTAAATTCACACATTTCACGAATGCTTGCGCTCGAAATGTTGCCTTTTAGGCTCATGGAGATGGAAGCTTTCCGCAACCTGATGGAGGCGGCCGGCCCTCGCTACTCGGTCCCCAGCCGCCACTATTTCTCCCGGTGTGCCATCCCGGCATTACACGAGCACATGTTCCACAACATTAGCCGTGCCTTCAATAACGCAGTTACTGGGAAAGTCCACCGACACGTGGACAAGTGCTTATGGGCAGGGACGGTACATCTCACTGACGGCACACTGGCTTAATATAGTGGAATCCGGGAACCAGTCGGACCTTGGGATGGAACATGTCCCCCTGACTACGAGGATTGCGGGCCCTGGGTCAATCAGGGTTGCCCCCCCATTCTACAGCTCTTGCATCACTTCTTCCTCCTCTTCAGCCTCCATCTCCAAAATAAGCACATCAGTCACAAGCTGGAAGAGCTGTAGCACTGCCTCGACCAAGCGTCATACCATCTGTTCAGCGTGGGTGGCCTGAGGATAGGGAGGAGGAGTAGGAGAAGAGCATGGTCAGTCGTCCTCTTGGTGAGAACACAAAAGTCTTGCCTTTTAGAAGCCTGGCACACATGCCTGAGTTTATGTTACACTGCCTTTCCCGTGACCCTCGCATTGCCCACATTTTGGGTGACAGTCATTACTGGTTGGTGACACTTCTAGACCCATGCTACAAGGAGAACTTTCTGTCTTTTATTTCCTTGCTGGACAGGCCTAATGAAATGGGGCAGTACCAGAATGCCCTTGAAAACACTGGCAGCAGAGGTCACCATCTGTCAACTGCTGACAGGCTGACTTTTATAAAAATGAACAAGGCTTCTCAACACCACCGAATGATAGTAGCGTAACATTAAATCAAATCTAGTGTCTTTTTTTTGGGAGGTCTATTCCCATGCACCTCTTCACATCCAGACATGGGTATATGCTTACTGATTTTTTCTATTTTCTCTTGTCCTTCTCCTTCTCCTCATCCTCCTCCACCATATCACCACTATAGCTACCATATCACCATATCTGCTTCTCTTACAGCGGACATTGGAATGGCCCTCCAATCTCTACGTCTCTTCCAAGGGGCATTGGAGTGCCTCCAAATTTTTGGCAGCAGTTGCATTCACTGCATAGGCAAACAGTATGGGAGACCCACTTTTTAATAATGGGAACATTGTTTTCAGGAGGCCTTCTGACCTCTACGTCGCTTGCAAGGGGCATTGGAGTTCCTCTAAATTTTAGGCCGCCTTTGCAGTCACTGCATACGCAAAAACAGTATGGGAAACCCACTCCTTTCTAATGGGAACATGTCGTTATTGTGGCCCACCTCTATGTTTCTTTAAATTGTTATTGGGTTTTTCCTAAATTTTGGCAGCCGTTGGACTCATTGCATACCCTAGAACTGTATATTAGACCTGCTCCTTTCTAATGGGAACATGTTGTTACTGAGGTCCACTTCAATGTGTCTTTAAATTGTTATTGGGGTTTTTCCTAAATTTTGGCAGCCGTTGGACTCACTGCATACCCTATAACTGTATAGCAGACCCCCTCCTTTCTAATGGGAACATGTCATTACTGTGGCTCACCTCTATGTGTCTTTAAATTGTTATTGGGGTTTTTCCTAAATTTTGGCAGCAGTTGGACTCACTGCATACCCTATAACTGTATAGCAGACCCGCTCCTTTCTAATGGGAACATGTCGTTATGGGTGCCCACCTCTATGTGTCTTTAAATTGTTATTGGGGTTTTTCCCAAATTTTTGCAGCCCTTGCAGTCTCTGCATGGGCATTACCACTATAGGAGACCTGCTCCTTTATAATGAGAACATTTTTTTTACTGAGACCCTCCTCTATGTCTCTTCAAAGGGGTATTGGGGTACGTCCAAATTTTTGGCATCCCTTGCAGTCACTGCATACGCAATAACAGTATAGGAGAGCCACTCTTTAATAATAGGAACAACAAAGCATAGCCGATTGCTGACCCTTTAAGAATAGTAAGGGCCGTCTGATGACCCTGTAAAATTAGTGTTTGTGACTTTCAGAGTCCCATCTTCATAAATGAAACGGAATGTGTCTGATGATGTCTCACACACCACATGGCAAGATAAGGTAGTAAAATGTTAAAATGACATTTACCTGTGAATATATTTTTCAACTTTGAAAGCAATGCAAAAGTGCAAAAACACATCAAAAATGCTACATGTAAACATAGCCCAAGGTGTGGAGGAGCATTTTTGTTTTTGGTTATTTATTTTGCCTTATATACAAGTCATTACCCTGGAAAGGATGGTCCTTAACATTTTTCCCAGGAAAATCCATTTTGGTTTCATTTTTGTATGTTTTATTGTGAGTCTATAAAAGTGGCATAATACCTCTGACAACATTGTTGACAGCAGTGACCTGGGAGTCAGAGATGCTTCCAGGGGTCTTCCCCATGCTGTTCCCATGTCATTTGAGCACTGTTCCCATCGATTTGGGCAATTATTAGGCCCTCTGCAGACCCCTGGGGGGTGCCGCCGGAAAAATGCTCGAGTTTCCCATAGACTTACATTGGGCTTGTTGCTTGGACCGAGCACTTGACCATTCCAATTTGCTCAACCTGAGCAATGAGTACCCATCGCTCATCACTAATAATAATGGAAATATGTTCATTTGCCTTAGTTCAAAATTTATGTAGCAGAAATCTGTAGACACAGATTGTGGTGCCTTATATATCACCTATGAAATAAGCAACACATATAGTTCTACAAGTCTGGGTTCACATTAGTGTATTCTCCGGTCCGTATATGGACCATTATGCTGGGACTGACTGCAAGTCTCCTGACCTAGACTTACAGTCTCATAGACCTGCAGGGAGTCCGGGGATTACAGTCTATATACAGACTATGAAATATAATCATGTAAACCAGGTCTTGCATTGTAGAAAGTTTGTCAGCTCACTCAAATTACAGCATTACAAAGTAGTTCACCTTTTCCAACATCTAGCTTCCCCTGCAGCTTTCTTCTAGCTCCTACCAGAGTGTCCTCCTTCTTCAAATTACCATATGAATATACATACAGAGATAATTTACATAACCATACACTATTCAGTCTATAGCCTATATAAGGTTTCCCTTCAGCAGGCACCCTTCCCCCAGGGATGCAATAGGCACAGATAAAGCCAGCCCAGAATACCCTAATAGAACATTTACTATGGGGTTGACTAACTAGGTCTTTTAATAAAATTTGAAAATAGTCATTTAAAGTTCTGATTGTTTTTATTTATGAAAAATTGCATTTTATGGGTCCATGAAAAAAACATTTAACTCTTTAGTTAGTTATTACAACAATCAAATAATACCCACAATTTGTTTCTGCAGTTTGGTAAACCTGGTAAAGTGAATAAACAATGTATTAATTGCTGGAAATGTTTTCTATTATCCAACTAAAAATATATTTCAAGGTAGTTGGTACTAAATTGGCAAAAATTAATCAGGAATTGTATAATTAACCTTCATTGCATTTAGAAAGTACATTATTATTGTTTCTTTATTTCTTTTTTGTGGGTTTACTTAATGCTTCAAACTGGATATTACCTGGACATTATCATTTTTTGTGAAAAATGGATAGAAATAGAAAAAAGTATTTGCTTATCTTTTTTTCATATGTTCTAAGGTAATTAATTAGTTAGCATAATAATCTAGTTAAAATAAATCAAATTAATCCAGTCAAATATGCATCTAACCTATGAAAATGTTATTATGCAGAAAATGAGGATGCAATTTTAGTTGAGCGCTCTATCATATAATGGAGTTCTTAATTTTCACAGTCCTATTGATAGAACTGTGTACTGTAGCAGAAACAGTGCCAACGAGGAGGTGAGAGTTACATTTTTTGGCATGTTGTATACTATACGGGGAATTTTTGCTGTCATGTATTTGGAGATTAGTGTTGAGCCACCCCCGTAGTGTTCGAGTTTGGTTCGGTTCGTCGAACACCTTCGAACACCATTAAAACCAATGGCAGGCAAACAAAAACACATAGAAACACATAGAAAACACCTTCAAAGGTGTCCAAAAGCTGACAAACTGCTCAGAAGACATAACTAACACATGGAAAAGTGACAAGTACATATAGTCATGCGAAAATAAAAGAGGTGGAGGAGTAAAAGGAGGGGGAGACACAGATATAGGCATGTCATGCCCTTCTAAAATCCAAAAAGTGAGAAGCCGACACGGCCAGTCCGCTCCTGCCCGTGCCACCTCCGTGTCGCCGGGTTTGTGCCAGAGCCGCGGTGAACCCTGATGGCCAGCCCCCCTCTCCCAATACTGGTGCCTGTCCGCTGGTGGGTCGAGCGAGCCCCCCTGTGGTGGAGGCAGCTCTAAGCTTTTTAATTTAAATTGTCTCTCTAATTTGAATGAATACACTTTAAATCCATTTACAAGGATCTATTGGAGGGCAAGTCTCATGCCAGCAGCCGCGTAATTCCAGCTCCAGTAGCGTCCACTAAAGCTGCTGCAGTTAAAAAGCTTTTATAAGGATCGAGCTCGGCTGTCCACCGCAAGGCATCCTACTTTCAGTCCCAGCCCCTATGCCTTGGGGTGCCTCCTGATGCTCTTCACTGAGTATCCCATGGTCCCGAAGCATTTCCTTTGAAAAAATTAAGTGTCTAAACTACAGGTGGTGTAGCTTGCTTAACAGCCGGGATAATCCGCTGACTAGCAGACACTGCTACTAGGCACAAAGTATTTCCTGGGCTAGATGCAGTTAAAAATTTGTAATTAGATACTCTCGTTGGATGCTGAGAAAGCATTCCATAGAGTCTCCTGGCACGCCATATATGATTCTCTTAAAAAGCTTGGGGTAGGGGTCTAGGGGACCCTTTTATAGCCAAAATCACGGCCCTGTATCACAATACGTCACCTAGGCTGAAGATAAATGGAACTGTAGCACCCTGAGGGCTCGGTTGCTACAGAGGTATTGCACCTCACCCAGAGGTGTGATATCTCACTCTCAGGTAAGGATGGAGTGTGGATCAGGACCCGACACCTGCATGCATTACACCACATTGCCGTGGGGCAGGGCGACCAATATGCCTCTGAGATGGGCACGACAGTCCCTGTCCCTGGCTGGAGTGGGGGGAGGGAACACTGAGGAAGGGGAACCCTGTAGTGCAGGAGCAGGGAGGAAGCAGTTCCTGGGTGCATTGAGAAGGGAGTATAAAAGGTGGGCACCATCTTAGTTCAGTGCAGAGAAGTCTGAGCAGAAGTGGCAGGGAGCAGGGGCTCTGCATGAGCTCTGCTCCGGAGGCGGGCCTAGTAACAGAGGCCCAGGCCTGGAAGAGGGAGAAGGAAGGAAGAGGAGCGGAGAAGGCTCCAGGAACGAGGAATGAAGGGATCCCAGGGGTGCGGACGGGCGAGTCGCCACCGCACGCCCGAATCCACCTGCGTGGAGGGGTCAGGCCAAAGGGGGAGACCGGTCCCCGAAACTAGTGGAGGCAGGAAACGACCCTCAGCTAGAAACCGGAGGCTGTGACATTTTATGTGGCGCAGCCCCTTGCTACACCCGCTAGGAAGGCACCACATAGGGTCAGGGAAACTGGCGCCAAGTTTACCAAGAGGAGGCCCGAGGCAGCCGGACAGAAGGGTTGGTAAGAAAGGCCAGACAAAGGACACACAAAGGGGGTCCTGTGAAGCGCTCCAAAGTTATCTGGCAGTTGTCTGAGCCCCTCACCTGGTGAGCACAGTACGACGTGGGCAGCCGTTACCTGCAGACGTGGTCTGGATAATAAGAACTGTGAGTAAAGGCCCTGGACTGCATCACTGACTCCGTGTCGTTACTGCTGCTGCCCTGCACCATCACCCCCATCCTCCGCATACACTGCCCTGAGGCTATACTCCTCCCGTGGGGAGTTATGCTACGCTCTGCTGCACCCACAACACCAGCCTCAGCGGTCTGCCCTGCAGCGGCGGTTCACTCTGACCGCAATCCACGGGTGGCGTAGTCGGACATTTAAACATCAAAACCACATAAATAGTTCCGCCACTGGTTTGACCGCCCTGAGCCACGGAACCGGGTCGCCGCCACGAAGACTACAACCACCAGCATCCACCAAAAAGGGTCCGGCTCCGGGTGTCCCAAGGCACAGGGGGTGCATCAGAACATTTTCATCACCTTTCACAATCACCAATGGAACAAGGCAGGGATGTCCTCTGTCCCCTCTATTATACATCCTAGTGACGGAGCACCTGCTCTCATCAATTCGCCATAACCCCAATATTAGGTGGATTGAGGTGGGAGGCACCGAGTACAAGTGCTCTCTATTTGCTGATGATGTCCTAGTATATATCACTCAATCACATATATCCATCCATGCTGTTATGGCTGAAATAGATCACTTTGTTACATGGTCAAATTTTAAAATCAATGCAGCGAAGTCTGAGGCCCTCGATGTCTCCCTCCCCAAATCCATATAGGATTCCATACAGTCCAACTTTCCCTTTGCCTGGCCCTCACAGGGTATCAAATACTTAGGAATTCCTATTCATAGAGACCTCTCCCATCTATGTTATCTTAATTTTGGGCCCTTTATTGAACAACTCCATACAGACCACGGTTGGCAAGTTAGAACTGTAAGATTCACTACGTGAACCACTGGTGCTTTGTGGAAAAGCACATGTACACTGCGTTCCAAATTATTATGCAAAAAGTGTTTAGGAGTGATAAGGGAAGAATTTGTTTGTTTGTCAGTTAAACTCATTGATGGTGATGTGTGTCAGGGCTCTTTATATCACTGTAAGCAATTGCAGACACCTGTGCTAATTAGTTTGGCAGGTGTGTCCAATGAAAGGCAAGACTACTTAAGAAGGCTGTCTCACATTATTAAGCAGCCTACATTTTCTGCCAAAATGGGAAAGAAAAAGGATGTGTCGGCTGCTGAGAAGCAACAAATTGTGGAGTGTTTAGGTCAAGGCATGACTACAATCAACATTGTGCGATGATCAGGATGAAGTGTCTTGGCAATCAAGAAGTATGTAGCTGATTCACAGTACACACGTGTGCGTGCTGATAAGGGCAAATTGAGGACTCTTTCCTACAGGCAATTACGTCAGGTTGAAAGAGCAGCGGCAAAAAAGCCTTGTCTTAGCAGCAGACAAGTTTTTGAAGCTGCTTGTGCCTCCAACGTCCCCCGAACAACAAGATGCAGGGTCCTTCAGAGGTTTGCAGCTGTGCATACGCCATCCTGTCGACCTCCTCTATCCACTTCACACAAGCAGAAACGGCTCCAGTGGGCCAAACATTACATGAAGACTGATTTCAAAACTGTTTTGTTCACGGATGAGTGCCGTGCAGCGCTCGATGGTCCAGATGGATGGAGTGGAGGATGGCTGGTTGATGGACACCCCACGCAAACACGGCTACAGCGCCAACAAGGAGGAGGTGGAGTAATGTTTTGGGCTGGAATCATGGGGAGAGAGATTGTCGGCCCCTTTAGGATCCCTGAAGGCGCTAAAGATGAACTCCATAATGTATGTGGATTTTCTCAAACAGCACTTCCTGCCATGGTTCAAGAAGAAGAACCGTGTATTTCACAGCAAAATCATTTTTCTGCATGATAATGCACCATCTCATGCTGCACATAAAACATCTGCATCTCTGGCTGATATGGGCATAAAAGGGGACAAACTTATGGTGTGACCCCCATGCTCCCCTGACCTGTACCCCATTCAGAACCTTTGGAGCATCATTAAAAGGAGTGTCTATGATGGCGGGAGGCAGTTCACATCTAAGCAACAGCTCTGGGAGGGTATTCTGTCCTCATGCAAAACAATTGAAGCAGAAACCATCCAAAACCTGACAAATTCAATGAACGAGAGAGTTCAGAAGCTCCTTTCGAACAAGGGGTCCTATGTGAAAATGTAACATCACCTAGAATAAAGTTTTGAGTTGAAAACTGTTTGATTTCAGTTTCTAACAACCTGCTAATGCTTATAATTTCAAAAATGACCATTTTTTTGGTCTTTATTAAAATGAAAAGGTTGATCGAAAAGTTTGGGGGATCTAAGAGTGTGGCAACCCAGTAGTCATGATTACTTCGAATTCTGACAATATGAGGGTCATGCTGCAGGTAGTGCAGCAAGAAGGCACTTATGTGTCTTGCGCATCTCGGAGCCCCAAAATTATTTTCTGGGCTAGATGCAGCTAAAAATTATTATTAATTTTAAATCTGGTGAAGCTTTAGTATAAATGGCCTAATAGGATCAGTGCTGCACACTGCTACAAAGCCCAAATTATTTTCCAGCCAAGATACAGATAAACATGATTAGTAATTTGAAAGCTTAAAACGGTTGGTAGGGTGATTTTAACCAATCATCAAGCTTTTACTCTCCCCAGGATGACACAGGGGTAGAAAAGTCGTTTCGGATCCATGATTTGTTCATCTTTATGAACGTGAGTCTGTCTACATTATCAGTGGAGAGCCGCGTGCGCTTATCTGTCAGCACACCACCAGCAGCGCTGAACACACGTTCAGACAGAACGCTGGCTGCGGGGCATGACAAGATCTCCAAGGCGTAAGTGGCTAGCTCCGGCCATTTATCCAGATTGGAAGCCCAAAAAGAGCAAGGGTCCAGTGAAACAGTCGTGGCTTCAATGTTTACTTGGAGATACTCCTGTACCATCGTCTCTAGGCGTTGACTATGTGTCAGACTTCTTGTCTCCTGTGGCCTTGCAAAGGATGGGCTAAAAAAGTGGTGAAATGATTCCGCAAAATTGATGTTACCAGCAGATACTGTGGTTCTGTTACGGTTTGAGTGTTGAACACTTGACGGTCCCACGGTTGGCAAGTTGGAACTGTGAGATTCACTACGTGCACCACTGGTATTTTGTGGAAAAGCACATGTAAGATTCTGCAACAGTCTCTGCTGATACTCCTGCATGCGTGCATCCCTTTCTATGGCAGGAATAATTTCTGCAAATTTTCTTTTGTACCGGGGATCTAACAGTGTGGCAACCCAGTAGTCAGGATTATTTCTAATTCTCACAATTCGAGGGTCATGTTGCAGGTAGTGCAGCAAGAAGGCACTCATGTGTGTTGCGCATCCAGGAGCACCAAGTCCCTGTTGTGTTGGTGGCGAGGTAACAAACATGCTTCCTTCCTCTGTCCTCTCCCCCCAACCTCGCACAACAGAAATGTGATCAAGGTCTCCCTCATCTGATGAGTCTTCCATCAGTTCGTCCTCCACTTCTTCCTGGGCTCCTGCACCTTCCTCACTAGTTTGGCTGCTACCATGCGCCCTGGTAAAACCATCTCCCCCACCCTCACATGCCTGCCGCCTTGGTGCTGCTGACCGTCTGGACCTTGCAGATGTTAGCCCTTCCGCATACAACTCCTCCTCCTCTACTTCCTCCACCTCCTCTTGTGCCACCACCTGACTCCGAATTCTGTTTAACATGTGCTCCAGCATGTAAATCACCGGAATAGTCATGCTGATAATGGCATCGTCAGCACTAAACATCTTCGTCGCCATTTCAAAACTGTGCAGAAGGGTGCATAGGTCCCTGATCTGAGACCACTCCTCCAGCGTGATTTGCCCCACCTCTGAATCTCGTTGGCCCAGGCTATACGTCAGAACGTATTGCACCAGGGCTTGTCGGTGCTGCCACAGTCGCTGCAACATGTGCAGAGTTGAATTCCACCGGGTAGGCACATCGCATTTTAGCCGGTGAAGTGGCAGGCCCAACGACTTCTGTAGAGATGTAAGTCGCTGAGCTGCGGGATGCGAACGGCGGAAGTGAGCACACAGCGACCGTGCCCTCTGCAGAAGGCCATCTAGTCTGGGATAGTGGGCTAAAAATTGCTGGACAACCAGGTTCAACACGTGAGCCATACAAGGCACGTGTGTGACATTGCCCCGGCGAAGGGCCGCACCCAGGTTTGCAGCATTGTCGCACACGGCCTTCCCTGGTTTCAGGTCCAGTGGAGACAACCATTCATGAAATTGGTTCTCCAGAGCTGACCACAACTCCTCAGCTGTGTGACTCACATTTCCCAGACATTTCAATGTAATAACCGCCTGATGACGTTGAGCCCTACTGCCAGCATAGTAAGGAGGTGTGCAGGATCCCTTCTGCGCAGTTAGAAAGCTTGTGGCATGACCAGACAGGCTTTGGGTGCAGGTAGAAGACCGAGAGGAGGTTGAGGAGGCAGAAGCAGTGGAGGAACTTTGACATAAAGAGGATTGACGCACAACTCGTGGGGACGGCAAGACTTGGACAGCAGCCCCTTGTCCTGCTGTCACCATAGTTACCCAGTGCCCAGTCAGCGACATGTAACGCCCCTGTCCATGCCTACTCGTCCAAGTGTCTGTGGTGAAATGCACCCTGTCACACACAGAGTTTCTCAAAGAAGCGGTGATGTTGTGTGCGACATGCTGGTGGAGCGCAGGCACACCTTTCTTTGAGAAGTAGTGCCGATTGGGCATCTGGTACTGGGGCACTGTGACGGACATAAGGTCTCGAAAATCCTCTGTGTCCACCAGGCGGAAAGGCAGCATTTCTGTAGCCAAGAGCTTGCAGATGGTTAAATTCAACCTCTTAGCTTTCTCATGGCTAGGAGGAAATGGTCTTTTACTTGTCCACATCTGAGGGACCGAGGGCTGGCTATTGTGCTTAGACGGGGTTGATAAGGGTGTCCCCGGCAAACTGCCGGTCTGTGAGGAAGATGCAGGCGGACATGTTAGGTTGCCTTGATCCAAAGGTGGTGCTATCGATGTCGGACAGCGCTCAACACCAGCTGGTGTTACCACCTCCAAAGAAAATGATGACCTGCCAATCACGCTGGCTGTTGCGGGTAAAGAGGTGGCAGGTCTGCGCCCCAAAACAGGTGTGACTGCTGTCCCCCCAGTCACAGAGGATGAAGAGGCCGCGGATGCACAAGATATGGCAGACGGTGGTTGGCCCGGCCGGCTAGGCCGCATTGTAGCACACTGAGCTTCCCACTGCAACTTATGCTTCATGTCCATGTGCCGGTTCATGCATGAAGTACTCAAACTATGTATTTTTTGGCCTCTACTTAGCTTTTGCTGACAAATGTTACAGATAACACGAGTTGGGTCATCTTTATTGATCTGAAAAAATGCCCAGGTTATGCAAGGCTTAGCACCCATGCGACCTGAAGAGCCACCACGACTTGTGGTGAGAGGCAGAGTTGTGTTTGAGGATGCAGTTGTTGACGTGCTTCCAGTACTACGTCTCTGTCCAGGAAGGCGCAACCTGACCTCGTCGTCACTAGCATCTTCCTCCACCTCCTCTGCTGACCTCATCTCTTGGCTGACTGTGGGTTGACAGTAAGTGGGATCTCCAACCTCATCGTCATCACCCTGTGCGTTATCACACCCGTCGTCCTCAGAGCCAACCTGTTCCTGCCCTGACAAAAAACTAAAGTTGTCGCTCCAATCAGATATTTGAGTCTTATCATCGTCTTCCTCATTGTCTCCACCAACAGGAGTTACAGTTTGGGAATGAGGGTCTACATTATGGTCAGAACCTTCTGCGTCTGGTCCTGGATCCGACTCATAAAGATTCTGGGCATCAGTGCAGATCATTTCCTCGTCTAGATTCACAGAAGCGCTGGAGTCGACCTCTGATTCCCAGGCTATAGTATGAGTAAACAGCTCTGCAGACTCAACCATCTGTTCTACCTCATACTCAGACGGGCAGCTGGAGATTTGGGAGCTGTGAGGAAGCAAGTGCGATTGGGGTGACACCATTGAGGACTGGAGTTTTTGTGATGTTGAAGTTGATGTGGAGGAGAGCCCACTTAAAGGAGCACTTGATATCCGTTGAAGCACCTGCTGTTTTTGTGCATCATCTGGAATTTGTAGCGATTGGCGTGGCCGTAAGAAAGGGATCTTATCACATTGTCCGCTAAAAGAAGTAGACATTTTAGTTTGGCTGGAAGATGGTCTTTCTTCTGCAGATGTTACTGTTGCTTTAACACCTACCCCACGGACACAACCTTTTTTCCCCTTCCCAACACGCCTATTCCCCTTTCCACCAGCAGCAGGCCTTTTTCCACTCATTTTGGTGGTTAACTAATTCACAACTCTGGAGTTGTTTGCACAAAAAAACAATGGATGGGAACCGAGCAGAGCTGAGTGGCCAAACTGTGGTATTAGGCCAAAACTATTGGCTGGGTTAGATGCAGAAAAAAATTATATTCAATTTGCAACCTGATGGAGGTCTGTATAGATGGATTAATAGAACAAGTCCCACACACAGCTAGAAGCCCAATATTTTTTCAGAGGTAGATGCAGAAAAAAATATATTCAGTTTGCAACCTGATGGAGGTCAGTATAGATGGACTAATACAACAAGTCCCACACACAGCTAGAAGCCCAATATTTTTTCAGAGGTAGATGCAGAAAAAAATATATTCAGTTTGCAACCTGATAGAGGTCTGTATAGATGGATTAATAGAACAAGTCCCACACACAGCTAGAAGCCCAATATTTTTTCAGAGGTAGATGCAGAAAAAAATATATTCAGTTTGCAACCTGATGGAGGTCTGTATAGATGGATTAATAGAACAAGTCCCACACACAGCTAGAAGCCCAATATTTTTTCAGAGCTAGATGCAGAAAAAAATATATTCAGTTTGCAACCTGATGGAGGTCTGTATAGATGGATTAATAGAACAAGTCCCACACACAGCTAGAAGCCCAATATTTTTTCAGAGGTAGATGCAGAAAAAAATATATTCAGTTTGCAACCTGATGGAGGTCAGTATAGATGGACTAATACAACAAGTCCCACACACAGCTAGAAGCCCAATATTTTTTCAGAGGTAGATGCAGAAAAAAATATATTCAGTTTGCAACCTGATGGAGGTCAGTATAGATGGACTAATATAACAAGTCCCACACACAGCTAGAAGCCCAATATTTTTTCAGAGGTAGATGCAGAAAAAAATATATTCAGTTTGCAACCTGATGGAGGTCTGTATAGATGGATTAATAGAACAAGTCCCACACACAGCTAGAAGCCCAATATTTTTTCAGAGGTAGATGCAGAAAAAAATATATTCAGTTTGCAACCTGATGGAGGTCTGTATAGATGGAATAATAGAACAAGTCCCACACACAGCTAGAAGCCCAATATTTTTTCAGAGCTAGATGCAGAAAAAAATTATATTCAATTTGCAACCTGATGGAGGTCAGTATAGATGGACTAATAGAATGATGCTATGCCCAAAAGATTTTACTTCACTAGGTGCAGTAAAAAAATTGGTATTCTATACAAGGGTGGTATATCTTGCAACACAGATAGGCTACTCCACTGACTAACACACTCTGCAATAGGCCAAAAAGGATTAGCTTTGCTAGATTCAGCCAAATGCTGTGAAAAAAACTTGCACAGCACTGGCACAGACCTGCCTGGCAAAAACTGATAGGAACTGATGTAACCTAGTCCTGAAAAGGACTCCAATTACAATTAGTCTTTACTCCCACAATCTATCTATTTAAGAGCACAGACCTGCCTGATAAAAGACGTAGGAAATGCTGTAACCTAGTCCTTAAAAGGACTGCAATCACAACTATTCCCTACTCCCAAGCTATCTGTAGATTTGTGCGAAAATTGGCTTGAAATTAACAAGGTATAGCGCACACAGCAACAGCGGTGCCGTCTAACACGCAGCTGCAGCAGTGAGAAAATGGTGGCGACGGGGAAAATGGCTTGGTCTTATAGGGCAAGGACATTTGACATACACTGCCAATGACACATGCCCTTGCTTGTGTGAAAAAAAGCACTTCGCTCCGTGTGTGCGCTGCTGATAGGCTGACAGATTGCACCTCCCCACTGCAAATGCGGGAAAGAGAAAAAAAAATGGAGATCTTCATTGTTCCTGCAGAGATCCATCCTCTGCCCCTCCCCCCACCCCGCTGTACACTCAAACTGCGTATTAACATTAATTTTCATCATTACTGAGAAAAAATCCAGTTATGATTTTGGTGCACGAACAGTTATCGAACATAACCTCGAACAGCCAAATTTTTCTCAAATCGTTCGTGTTCGCCGAACGGCTCGAACACCGCCCAAAACAGCTCGAATTTGAGATTGGCGAACAGTTCGAGTAGAACAACGCTCATCTCTATTGGAGATATTAACTTCACAGCAGACTGGCAATTTGGAATCATGGGTTAATACTTCATAAGTCTGTGGTGGACTCATGGTTATCTATACATACAGTATATCACAAAAGTGAGTACACCCCATCAATTTTTTGTAAATATGGTTATTATATCTTTTCATGGGAAAACAATGAATATATGACACTTTGATACAATGTAATGTAGTCAATGTACAGCTTGTATAACAATGTAAATTTGTTGTGCCCTCTAAATAACTC
Source organism: Phyllobates terribilis (assembly GCF_046119375.1). Taxonomy (NCBI): domain Eukaryota; kingdom Metazoa; phylum Chordata; class Amphibia; order Anura; family Dendrobatidae; genus Phyllobates; species Phyllobates terribilis. The sequence continues at coordinate 644,481,170 of NW_027362762.1, forward strand.
ACCACACAGCCATTAATGTCTAAACTGCTGGCAATAAAAGTGAGTACACCCCTAAGTAAAAATGGCCAAATTGTGCCCAAAGTGAAGTGTCAATATTTTGTGTGGCCATCATTATTTTTAAGCACTGCCTTAACTCTCTTGGGCATAGAGTTCACTTGATCTTCACAGGTTGCCACTGGAATCCTCTTTCACTCCTCCATGACGACATCACGGAGCTGGTGAATGTTAGAGACCCTGCACTCTTCCAACTTCCATTTGAGGATGCGCCACAGATGCTCAATAGGGTTTAGGTCTGGAGACATGCTTGGCCGATCCAGCTCCTTTACCCTCAGTTTCTTTCGCTATGCCGTGACCGTCTTGGAGGTGTGTTTGAGGTCGTAATCATGTTGGAATACTACCCTGCAGCCCAGTTTTCGTAGGGAGGGGGATCATGTTCTGCTTCAGTAGGTCACAGTACATGTTGGCACTCATGGTTCTCCCAATGAACTGTAGCTCCCCACAGCTGACAGCACTCATGCAGCTCCAAACAATGACACTCCCACAACCATGCTTGACTGTAGACAAGACACATTTGTCTTTGTAATCCTCATTTGGTTGCCGCCAAACACGCTTGACACCATCTGAACTAAATAAGTTTATCTTGGTCTCATCAGATCACAGGATATGGTTCCAGTAATCCATGTCCTCAGTCTGTTTGTCTTCAGCAAACTGTGGGCTTTCTTGTGTATCATCTTTAGAAGTAGCTTCTTTCTGGGACAATATCTATGCAGACCAATTTGATGCAATGTGCGGTGACGTATGGTCTGAGTACTGACAAGTTGACCCCCCACCCCTGTAACCTCTGCAGCAATTCTGGCAGCACTCATACGTCTATTTCGAAAAGACAACCTCTGGATATGATGCTAAGCACGTGCACTCAACTTTTTTGATTCACCATGTCGTGGCCTGTTGTGAGTGGAACCTGTCTTATTAAACCGCTGTATGATCTTGGCCCCCATGCTGTGGCTCAATTTCAGGGTGTTGGCAATGTTCTTATAGCCTAGACCATCCTTATGTACAACAACAATTCTTTATTTCAGATCCTCAGAGAGTTCTTTGCCAGGAGGTGTCATGTTGAACTTCCAGTGATTAGTGTGAGAGAATGTGAGAACGATAACATCAAATTTAAAATACCTGCTGCCCATTCACCCCTAAGACCTTGTAACACAAATGAGTCACATGACACCGGGGAGGGAAAATGGTTAATTGGGCACAGTTTAGCCATTTTGACTTAGGGGTGTACTCACTTTTGTTGCCAGCAATTTAGACATTAATGGCTGTCTGTTGAGTTATTTAGAGGGCACACCAAATTTACACCGTTGTACAAGCTGTACACTGACTCCTTTACATTGTATCAGTGTGTCATATTTTCAGTGTTGTCCCATGAAAATATATAATAAAATATTCACAAAAATGTGAGGGGTGTACTCACTTTTGTCATATACTGTACCTCCTAAACATAGGGAGATAAATAATAAGGGAAATAACAGTGCAAACATCAAACCCTTAAAATCTAGTATTTATTTCAATGCGTTTAAAAGGACACCTATTATCCCAAGTGTAAACAGCAAAATAAAATCGTGCAGGTATCAAGTCAGTAATAAACGGTCGACTCAATAAGATCAATTCAATAAGTCAATAATGGAGTCGTTTTTTTTAAGATGTATATGCAGATGTACTACTAAGAGATCAACTGGAGACAGCCTAAATCGGCTAACAAACAATGACAAAAACAACAACCAGACTAATAATATCGGCTTATGAAACAGATATACTACCCAGGATAACCAACTTGAGTCTACATCACCCTGTGAGATACATCTGCTAGCCCTGCCTGGCAGCGGGGTATGACATCCTAGATAGTGAGGTTTTGGCACCCCCATTCCACGGCGGCTGTCCTTCACTTGCCCTCTCTGTCCCTACTGTAAAAAGTGCTATGGGCACCTATGCTAGACAAACTTCAACTGTCTAGGAGGGGGCAAGCCGAAAATATGCTGAAGTGTTACTTATCATTATGATGTCCATAAAAGGAGATAAAGGTCAAATCTCTTCCTCTGCCTCGACGCGTTTCCCCATTAGAGGTTTATCAGGAGGCCACAATTTGTGTAGAGGTACAGGTAATATGTAATTCGGATATTCAGAGGCCCATGATGGTATATGGTATATACCATCATGGGCCTCTGAATACCACGGTATACTACAGTATATTACAGTAAGGAGATTGTAGACATAGATAAATATTAAATAAATTAGCTTTGTAAGAGTAATGACTATAATTACATGAATTATGTTATGACAGAATCACAGTTATGGGAGCCGCCATCTTGGGATTGGCTGCGCAGCGTGCTGTGTTCTAAGGAGACACGCCCCTAAATTCCAGGCTGGTTGCTAGACAGCGCCTCTGGTCAGCAGCAATTTAGTAAAGGGAAGAGCTCATTTATCAAATTGTACCGTTCTAGAGACACGGAAAGTTTATATAAAAGGGGATGTCTGACAAAACATAATATAGAACGGTACAATTTGATATATGTATATATATATATATATATATATATATATACATATATATATACTGTATATCTATATGTCATAGAGAGATACAAGCTCACCTGTGTAATATATAGAACACAGGTATGTTTATCAATTTTGCCCTCTCTTTCATATGTATACACGTTTATGGAAATTGATAGCGATATGCATATGTGTGTAAATTTATATTACACACTTATATAGCGCCATAAATTCCACAATGCTATGTAGACATCAGATATGTCACCAGTCCGGCTGCCATGCCCTCCCGTCTAGTCCTCTGCTCAGCTCCCTCTAGCCTCTCCTTTCTTTCATAACTGCGTACATAATGTCTTTCTCTTTCATCTTCACTTTGTACTTTGGCTTCTGGCATCAAGTATGCCTCTTGTGTCACACTATGCATAGCCCGAGGAGAAGACTACAAGGTCTTTGGTGACGTAAAAGGCCGACTGGGCATCGGAATCCCCATTGCAGAGTGAAAATCCAGAAAAAGGTCATCAAATGCAATGATGACAGAAAGGAGAGGCTGGAGAGAGCTGTGCAGAGGACTGGACACGGGGAAGCAGTGGTAGGACAGGACAACATCAAGGTATTATTTCACCCTACATTTATTATCTTCTGGACAGGGATTAGCAGACCCGTGGATCTTTTTGTCCAAAGTTAGGTTTGGGTACCAGAACTCCAAACTCCATAGAAGTCAATGGGGACTCAAACTTTGGTGCTGTAAAAGGGCTGCCAGAGGAATCAGAGTACCCCCACAGAGTCTCCCTCCCTCTATCTCTGTCCCTCCCTACCTCTCAACCTCTCCTCCCGGAGCTCCAAACACTAAAACGGACTCCCGGGAGAAGTCCGTGTTCGAACTTCGTGTTCTGGGTTCGCTCTTCTCTAGTTTGGAGGGGATAATGAACATTCAATTTACAATTTCAATCCAAAACCAATTTCCTGGCTAAATGTGAGCTGAATCTGATACACATATTGCATGTGTGTGTACACACATGTATACAGTATATATATTGCACACATATTTACATTGCCCACATACATGTACAGCATATACACACAGCACACACACATACCTTATTCGGTATACCCACTTTGACACACATGTATACAGTACATACACATAGTTTGAGCACATACACAGATTCTATATTTACACGGACACTGCACACATACACACATGCTGTGCAGACAATATATACAGTGGGGAAAATAAGTATTTGATACACTGATTTTCTCACCTACAAAGAATGGAGAAGTCTGTATTTTTTATCCTAGGTACACTTCAACTGTGAGAAACAGAATCTAAAAAGAAAAACCAGAAAATCACATTGCATGATTTTTAAATAATTTAATTGCAGTTCATTGCATAAAATAAGTATTTTATCACCTACCAACCAGCAAGAATTCTGGATCTGACAAACCTGTTAGTTTTTCTTTAAGAAGCCCTCCTACTCTGCACTCATTAACTGTAACAATTGCACCTGTTTGAACTCGTTACCTGTATAAAAGACACCTGTCCACACACTCAATGAATCACACTCCAACCTCTACACCATGGCCTAGACCAAAGAGTTGTTTAAGGACACCAGGGACCCAATTGTAGACCGGCACAAGGCTGGGATAGACTACAGGACAAATGGCAAGCAGTTTGGTGAGAAGGCAACAACTGTTGGCACAATTATTATAAAGTGAAAGAAACACAAGATGACTGTCTATCTTCTTCAGTCTGGGGCTCCATGCAAGATTTTGCCTCATGGTGTAAGGATGATTCTGAAAAAGGTCATGAATCAGCCCAGAACTATGTAGCGGTAACTGAACAACACCGCCTGGCAGGACTAAAATACGGTGCAGTAGACGAGGAGGTAGAAATAATACACCAGCTTTACTGAGAGCCAGAGGATTATATGCTGGAAAACAAGAGTAGCAGTTATAGTAATGATAGTAGAAATAATAGATACAAGGAGAGATAACTGGAGCGTGTCAGACAAGCTGCATTTCAGCTATGGCAAAGCAAAGTTCAATACAAACAGTATAAATAATTTCAACAAACTACTTTCTGCTAAATTCCTACCTGGCTTCCGATAATCGAGCCGCGCTGCTACAGCGCACTGGCTTAAGAAACCTACTCTACACCCTATCACAGTTGAACACCGGAGTCACACTCACAGTGCTGTACGGCTTAGAAGAAAATCTGGTAGCTGCTGCTTGGTCTTGATGCAGTGGTACAGAGTTTGTTGTATTGAGCTCTTCCTTTTAGATTAATGGATCCGTCCTCTTCCGTGCAACTCTCGTTCCCACTTTCAATGTTGAGGCATCACTGGTACCACAGAGTTGTTTCCTCCCTCAGGTTACAGGTGCTCGGGGAAAACCACCCTGGCTATGCAATGCGCCTCTTTCCTTCTGCCATGGTCCTGGAAATCAATCCTGTGATAAACGGGCACTATATTCTCCCCTGATAGGACACACTTATTGTCCTGCCTGTCTCTCTCACAGGCACCAGTCTCTCACAGGGCAGCATGAATCTATCACAGTGCAGCACGAGTCTCTCACAGTCCCTTCCTGAACTTTCACTTCCTGCTTCTTGTCAAAACCAACACAGCCAGCTACAGGGAAGAAAGGACTAGTCCAAGTGCATACACATCAGAGGGGAGTACTGTCTCTTAAAATCACAGTGTAATTCAGTTATTAGCAGGGTCTGACCCCCTACATCCCCCCCCCCCACACGCTTATCGGCGACTGTCCTCGGCCTTGCTGTATAGTCCAGGGAGAAGGATAAAAGAATCTATGCAACTGTTTACACAACAGTGGCCCGTTGCCCACAATACGTACAGTTGGACCAAATGAATTGATCAGCATCATACCTATGATGCTGGGATCTTCAGACCGACATGGCTGTAACATATTCCTGTGTAGAGTTCTCGGATCAGATTCCTCATTTTCAGCTTGTACTTAATTCACCAGGCTGTTAGGGTACACTCTCTTGATCACTTTGTATGGTTGCACCTCCCATTGTCCACTCAGCTTGCCTTTGGGATGTCTTTCCCACACCAGTACAGTCTCCAGGCTGGAGTGGAACTTCCTGTATTGGAGGTCAACTGTTATAAGTTACCGCTGTAGCTAGTGATAAGTGACGCGCCCCCTGGGACATATTCCTTTTTGAGGGGAATACCCGGCACCGGATCAGATGGGGGGTTGTAGTCTCCGAGCGGCTGTGACCCGGCCCCGTGCCCAGGGCGTCAAGCTGAGTGTTATGTGGCAGTCCTACAGATGTTATTAAGAGTTCTTTTGTGTCGACTACGCCACCCGTTGTGATGCGGTCACTGTGGCCGCCGCTGCAGCAGGATCCGCTGAGGCTGATGGTGGGTGCGCAGCTTGGTGGGATAACCCCCAACGGGAGGGGTATAGCCTCAGAGGGGACAGGCGCAGAGGATGGGGGTTGTGGTGGTGTAGTGCAGACGGCAGTGAAGACAGAGTCGGGTTGTGCAGTTAAGGGTGTTTACTTACTGCAGATGTTGTACTGGTCACTCCAGCTGCTAGTGACCACCCGAGCCGTGCTGCGTCCACCAGGTCCTGGATCCAGCCAACCCCCAAACAAGTCCGGAGCGTGGCCCTGAGCTCTCTTTCTGTCCCGTTCTCTGGCCGTCCCCACCAGTAATCCACCTAGGTCCAGCTCCCTCGGGCCTTCTGTTGGGACACCCTTGGCCCTGGGTTCCCTGACCCTTCTTGTGGTGTGCCTTCGGGGTGGATGTGATGGGTGACCGTGGCAGACGCTGCCCACGGTCTCCGGTCTCTGGCTGGGGAATGTTTTTACCCCCACCAGCTTGGGTTCCGGTACCCTGATGCCGACTCCTCACCCGGTGCTTTAATTTGGGTTCTTGGGTCCTCTCTGTTTTCCCCTCTGGGTACTCCTTCTCTGCTCCTCTTCCTGATTCTGACAGACTGACCCTGATCTTAGTTGGTGCCCACCTTATATACACCCTCTATGTGTGAGCTCAGGTGACCAGCACCCAATGAGCTCCTATCTTTACCCAGGCTGCTCCCCCTATCTGCCCCTACACTACTTGGGATGTACCACCCCCCTCCCACTCCAGCCAGGAACAGACTCGGTCGTACCTGCACATTTCTAAGTGGGAGCACCGTCGGCCTGTTCCTCGGAAATGGGATGTGTGTAGTGCATGCAGCCTACCGAGCTCAGATCCACACTCCATCCTTACCCGGGAGTGGAATATCACACCTCTGGGTTGAGGTGCAATACCCCTGTAGCAGCCGAATCCTCAGGGTGCTACATTCCCCCCTGGTAAATCACAGCACGTCCTCGGGCTGTAAAGACAAAAACACCAAAACATACAAAATTTTTCATATAAACATAATAAAACATATAAAACATTATATATATAAAACTTTTCATATAACATTCTCGTCGTCTCTTGTTTCTGGTTCCTCCTTCGGACACTGTGTAACGTGTGTCCGGGAAAAGTGCGACAGTCTCTTAGAAAAACTGGTTTTCCTATAAAACCGGTAGGGGGCGCTTTAGGACGCGCAACTATATACAGGGGAAGTTGGCCGCTCTCAGTCCTCGGCCAGGTAAGGAGGGAAAGGGAATGGCTGCTCACAGTCCTCAGCCTGTGGGATTAAGGGGTTAACGGGTAAACAGTTCACTCAGCTGGTCCCAACGGGGACTATATATAAGTATCAACAGTTTCTTTGGTACCCGGTCGGGTAACTATTTACATCACTGCTCTGCCGCACTCAACGGCGTCTTCCTCCTGCTCTTTGCTTACAGCTGGTTGTTACCTTTGGCTTCAGACCCGTTCGGGCACGTATGCTGGGCAAACAGGTCCTCTCCCAGATGCGGCACTCTTGGTTTTACGGGTGCGGGCGCGGTGGTGGTGGCGCCCGGGTTGCCCAGGCCTTGCGGCCAGGCCTGGGGCACCTGGAAGGTGAAGGGCACCGTTAGGACGGCGGCACCCTGGGCTACCTGGCCTTGCGACCAGGCCGGAGGCTCCGCGGAGGTAGGGGGCGCTGTTGGTATTGCGGCGCCCGGGAATTCTAGGCCCTGCGACCAGGCTGGTGGTACTTCCTGCTTGGTCACGCTCGGGGTCGAGGCGTGTGACGTCACAGGGGTCGCGGCGGCGGCTTCCGGTTGGGGCCTAGTCTGCGTCGGTGACATGGCGTTTTCGGGCACAGCAGGGGGACTTTCGGGCTCTGCGACGGGGAGCTGGGGCAGGTAAGCGGTGTCACGGCTTGGGGTATAGACGTCCCCTTTACCTGCCTCCATGCGTTCGGCTCCCTTCTCGGCGCCGTCTCCGACCTTTGGTCCTCCCGCGCCATCTTCAGAGGCGGTCTGCTTCCTCATCTCGGCTGGCGTGCTCCGGGTCTTGGTTTCAGCTTGCTGGGCCATCTCCCGGCTCCATTCCGCCAATATCTCGCGCTGTACCCGGGCCATCCTCCGTGCGAGGCCCTCCAGGGCAGTCTGTGCACACTCCCGGTCTCGGGGGAGCTGTGCAAGGACCTCCACTAGGCCTAGTGGGGTCGTGGTGTCCAGCAGGCTCCTGACCAATGGGTCGGTGCTGCTCTGCTCTTCTTCCAGCAGGCTCCTGGCCAGCGGGCCGGTGCTGCTCTGCTCTCTGGACATCTCCGGGTGAGCTTTTCTGCTACTCCTCTCCAGGCTTCTTGCCTCCGGGTGCACTCGCTCCAGACTGCTCCAGGCGGCACCCATCTTCGTTCTCTTCTCTTTCGTCTCCTCCCACCTCGAGGGCGGTCCCGGGGCATCTCGGTGACTGTCAGCTCCAGGGGTAGTTCTTTCACGCTGACAGACACCTCCAACATCACAGTCTCTGTTGGTGGGGGCGGTTTCCACTTTTGGCGCCATTTTCTGTCCCGGCCCACGATGGGAGGTGGCCTCTTGCCCTCCTTTGGCACGCCCATAATGGCGTCCGCTGCTCTTCCAAGGCGGGAAATCTGCGGTTTTGGCGGGAAGCGTCGCCCAGTGGCGGGAAACTCTGCAGATGGCGGGAACAAGCTGGAAATGGCGGACAATCGGCGGGAAACGACTGGTGATGGAGTCCGATGGCGTGGACCCTCCGGAACCGGCGGGAGACTTCTTTCTGAGGTAAACTTGCACTTTTCTTCAGGCACGCAGTACCCGGGTGTTGCGGGCACGTAATCCTGCCGACTACGCCAAAGTTGACGCGCCCCCTGGGACATATTCCTTTTTGAGGGGAATACCCGGCACCGGATCAGATGGGGGGTTGTAGTCTCCGAGCGGCTGTGACCCGGCCCCGTGCCCAGGGCGTCAAGCTGAGTGTTATGTGGCAGTCCTACAGATGTTATTAAGAGTTCTTTTGTGTCGACTACGCCACCCGTTGTGATGCGGTCACTGTGGCCGCCGCTGCAGCAGGATCCGCTGAGGCTGATGGTGGGTGCGCAGCTTGGTGGGATAACCCCCAACGGGAGGGGTATAGCCTCAGAGGGGACAGGCGCAGAGGATGGGGGTTGTGGTGGTGTAGTGCAGACGGCAGTGAAGACAGAGTCGGGTTGTGCAGTTAAGGGTGTTTACTTACTGCAGATGTTGTACTGGTCACTCCAGCTGCTAGTGACCACCCGAGCCGTGCTGCGTCCACCAGGTCCTGGATCCAGCCAACCCCCAAACAAGTCCGGAGCGTGGCCCTGAGCTCTCTTTCTGTCCCGTTCTCTGGCCGTCCCCACCAGTAATCCACCTAGGTCCAGCTCCCTCGGGCCTTCTGTTGGGACACCCTTGGCCCTGGGTTCCCTGACCCTTCTTGTGGTGTGCCTTCGGGGTGGATGTGATGGGTGACCGTGGCAGACGCTGCCCACGGTCTCCGGTCTCTGGCTGGGGAATGTTTTTACCCCCACCAGCTTGGGTTCCGGTACCCTGATGCCGACTCCTCACCCGGTGCTTTAATTTGGGTTCTTGGGTCCTCTCTGTTTTCCCCTCTGGGTACTCCTTCTCTGCTCCTCTTCCTGATTCTGACAGACTGACCCTGATCTTAGTTGGTGCCCACCTTATATACACCCTCTATGTGTGAGCTCAGGTGACCAGCACCCAATGAGCTCCTATCTTTACCCAGGCTGCTCCCCCTATCTGCCCCTACACTACTTGGGATGTACCACCCCCCTCCCACTCCAGCCAGGAACAGACTCGGTCGTACCTGCACATTTCTAAGTGGGAGTACCGTCGGCCTGTTCCTCGGAAATGGGATGTGTGTAGTGCATGCAGCCTACCGAGCTCAGATCCACACTCCATCCTTACCCGGGAGTGGAATATCACACCTCTGGGTTGAGGTGCAATACCCCTGTAGCAGCCGAATCCTCAGGGTGCTACAATAAGCAAGCACTAAAATGCTTGGGTACTCGTTGCTCGCGTCGAGCAACGACCCCAATGTAAGTCTATGGGAAACTCAAACATTTTTAAGGCTGCTCCCCCCGACAGTCTGCAGAGGGCCTAAAAATTTCCCAAATCGATGGGAACACTGCTCAAATGACATGGGGACAGCATGGGGAAGACCCCTGGAAGCATTTCTGACTCCCAGGTCACTTCTGTCAACAATGTTGTCAGAGGTATTGCGCCACTTTTAGGGACTCACAAAAAACAAAACTAAAATGGATTTTCCTGGGAAATATGTTAAGGAACATCCTTTCCATGACATGTACAATGTATATAAAGCAAAATAAATAACCAAAAACAAAAATTCTCCTCCACACCTTGGGCTATGTTCACACGTAGCGTTTTTGATGCATTTTTGCACTTTTGCATTGCTTTCAACCAAGACAAATGCATTCACCAGGAAATGTCATTTTAACATTTTACAACCTTATCTGGCCATGTGATGTGTGACACATCTTCAGACACATGCATGCTGAAAAGTCATGGGAACAGCATGGGGAAGACCTCTGGAAGCATCTCTGACACCCAGGTCACTGCCTAAAAGTGTGCCCATGCCTCCTGCCATGAACCTGTCATTGCAGACTTGCAACAATCACCGTCCACGTCCTTGTCCCACTGCAGCGTTCAGTTGTCCCTACCCAATTCCTTGGAATGCAAGCGCAAGTATGCAGGCAGACTATACTGCCAAATCTTTGACAGCTGCTTGCACTTGAAATGTGGCCTTTTAGGGTTGTGGAGGTGGAAGCTTTTCACAACCTCATGCCGGCGGTGGCCGGGTGTCCATTCTCGGTCCCCAGCCGCCACTATATTTCCCGTTATCGCCTCCGCCTTCCACAATCACGGGTCCCACAACATTACCCATGCCCTCCCCAGTGCACTTACTGGGAAGGACCGCTTAACCACAAACACGTGGACAGGTGAATGTGGCCAGGGACGGTACAGAGCCATGCCACAACTTTTTTTGTTGACAGTTGTATTTAGATCGGTGAAAGGACTGGCATAGAGGGAAACCCTATCTACCCTGCATGTCATTTCTCACAGGAAGTCCTGTAAAGCTGCTTTCACTTGAAATGTGGCCTTTTAGGCTCATGGAGGTGGAAGCTTTTCACAACCACATGCCTCATGCCTCTTGTCTATACTCGGTCCCCAGCCGTCACTATTTCTCCCTGTGTTGTCTCTGTCTTCTACAAGCGCCGGTCCCTGAACATTACTGCAGCTACTTTTCTGTGGGAATTTGCTTGCCTCCTACCAGCCTGGAATATTTCCATTAAACTATGGTACGACGCCATGGTATTAGCACTGCTCCCAGTACCAGTAGCGAAGCCATCCCCAATTTCCTTCTCAGGAATTTTATTTGGTAGACTGAGTGGCTGCCCAAATACATTAGTTTCTCACAAAGGAGCTGAATATAGAGTGGCAGTAGGTGCAAGTTTCTCCAGCCTGTTAGATATTAGAGGGTGAACGGCAGCACATTGGATCAGTGGTTAGCACTGAAGACTTGCAGCGCTGGGATCCTGGGTTCAAATCCCAGCAAGGACAATATTTGCAAGGACTTTGTATGTTCTCCCCGTGTTTGCGTGTGTTTCCTCCTCAGTAGTGTTGAGCAAACATGCTCGACACTGCTTGGTACTTGCCCGAGCATCACGCTACTCGGGATGTTCGGCAAGCACCGAGCATTTCCGGGTTACTCGGGCGGGAGCTCGGGTCTCCACCCTGCATGTTTGGCGCTCTTTACAGAGCCAATGAACATGCACGGATTGCCATCCAGTCCCTGTAATGCCGCAGCCATGTTGGTTGCACAGACGGCTGGGATCAGACAGTGTAGGGACAGCGCTACTGATTTAGGGAGATATATATACTGCAAAATAGTTAGTGTAGGGTCTGTAAAGGCTGCCAGATCAAACAAACAGTCCTTCTCAGGACTAATATCCATCCCAGATATCAGGCAGGCAGGCTGTATAAGAGACGCAGTGGTTATACCAGCAAACGCTGCATTACAGTCCTGTGTGCTCCTTTTGCTGAAATTGCTGGACTTAGCTCCAGGTCTCGGGGGCCAGGAAAAATCTTTTTTTTTTTCATCTAAATGCTCTTTTTTTTTTTGCTCCTTCACACTGTACAAATACCCATCTTATTAACCTTTTGGTGCACCCCCACGAAAAAAAAAAAAAAAAAAGTGTGTCTGTGACAGTTCAGACACAAATATAATTTTTTAAAAGAGTCTGGTGTAGGCCAGAGAAATAGAAGTGTGGTTTTGCAGTTCCACAGTTCAAACCTCTCTATTATCCACTTTTGGGCCATTTTTACCTAAAAAAAACAGTTTGAGTGTGTCGCTCACTGTTCAGCGGCAAATATATCTATTTTAAAAAGTCTGGTATACACCAGTAAATTATAACTGTGGTTTTGCCGATCCACGGTAAAAATTTCTATTATCCTGCTTTTGGCATTTTTTGCCGGAAAAAAAAATCTGTAATAGTGTCTCCCTGATTGTTCAGACACAAATATATCTGTTTAAAAGAGTATAGTATACACCAGTAAATTATAACTGTGGTTTTGCCGTCCCATGGTAAAAAATCTTGATTATCCAGCTTTTGGTATTTCTTCCGTAAAGAAAAATAGTAATAGTGTCTCCTGATTGTTCAGACACATATATATCTGTTTAAAAGAGTCTGGTATACACCAGTAAATTATAACTGTGGCTTTGCCGTTCCACGGTGAAAAATCTCTATTATCCTGCTTTTGGCATTTTTTGCTGTAAAGAAAAACAGTAATAGTGTCTCCTGATTGTTCAGACACATATATATCTGTTTAAAAGAGTCTGGTATACACCAGTAAATTATAACTGTGGTTTAGCCGTTCCACGGTGAAAAATCTCTATTATACTGCTTTTGGCATTTTTTGCCGTAAAGAAAAACAGTAATATTGTCTCCTGATTGTTCAGACACAAACATATCTGTTGAAAATAGTCTGGTGTAGGCCCGAGAAATAGAACTGTGATTTTGCAGTTCCACGGGTCAAATCTCTGTATTATCCTGCTTTTGGCATTTTTTGCCGTAAAGAAAAACAGTAATAGTGTCTCCTGATTGTTCAGACACAAATATATCTGTTTAAAAGAGTCTGGTATACACCAGTAAATTATAACTGTGGTTTTGCCGTTCCACGGTAAAAAATCTCTATTATCCAGCTTTTGCCATTTTTTGCCGTAAAAAAAAAAAATGTAATAGTGTCTCCCTGATTGTTCAGACACTAATATATTTATTGAAAATAGTCTGGTGTAGGCCAGAGAAATAGAAGTGTGGTTTTGCAGTTCCACGGTTCAAACCTCTGTATTATCCACTTTTGGGCCAATTTTACTTAAAAAAATACAGTTTGAGTGTGTCCCTCACTGTTCAGCCGCAAATATATCTATTTAAAATTGTCTGGTATACCCCAGTAAACAATAACGGTGGTTTTGCCATTCCACGGTAAAAAATCTCTATTATTCAGCTTTTGGTATTGTTTCCGTAAAGAAAAGCAGTAATAGTTTCTCCCTTATTGTTCAGATTGTTTAAAAGAGTCGGGTGTAGGCCAGAGAAATAGAACTGTGGTTTTCCTCTTCCACGGTTCTAATCTACTTTTTATTACCCTTTTTCCATTGATAGTGCGAGTGTAAGCTATTTTACTTCTTTTACAATGGGCAAGGCGCGTGGCAAGGGACGTGGAACTGGACGTTCTGGTGATGGTGCGTGCAGAGGACGGGGCCGTGGCCAAGGTGAAAATGTGCCACAACCAACAGCCACATCTTCTCGCTCCCACTTCTTGACCGAATTACTAGGGAAGCACAGAACAACACTAGTATTGCGAACTGATCAGTGTGAACAGGTTATTAATTGGATAGCAGATAATACTTCCAGTTACCTGGGCACCACCACCTCTGGTCTGTCTTCCACACGGTCAAATCTTAGTAGCAGTGAGTCTCGACCGCATACTCCTCCTCACCGATGCTCCTTCCTCCCACCATGCCAAGTGTCGTCAGACAGCAACTGATCCCACACTTGGACACTCTGAAGAGCTGTTCACTGGTCCATTTCCAGATTTGTGCCCCTCGCCTGCTCCACTTGAAGTGGTGGAAGAGGAGATCCCATGTAGCGATGCCCAAATATTTGAACAGCCACGGCCACAGGAAGTCGACGCTGGCAATTTGTCACAAGAGGTGGACGATGACGAGACACAATTGCCAGGAAGTGAGGAGGAGGATCGTTGTGTGCAAGTGGAAGAGGAGGAGGTAGTGGATGATCTAGTAACTGACCCAACATGGCAGGAGGACATGCAGAGTGAGACCAGCAGCACACAGGGTGAGGGAGGCAGAGTACCCCAACAGGCAGGAAGAAGCAGTGTGGTGGCCGCACACAGAAGGCAGGCAACAGTTCCCCGTAACACCAACATGAGGGACGTTGCCAGTACAATCTGTAGGTTTTCCAGAGTCTGGAATTTTTTTAAAGACTCTGCTGATAACCCCAAAAAGGCCATTTGTACCACCTGCCATGCCAGCGTCAGCAGGGGTGACAAAGCTACCAGTCTGACCACCACCAGCATGATCAGCACATGGCAGCAAAGCACCTGACTTTGTGGGGTGAACCTCAGGGTCCACGACCAGTGTCAGCGGGTGTCACCACTGCTTCTTCCGCTGTTGTGCATGCAATAGAACCCCCTGTTGTGTGTGCAAGGCAATCCCCTGTCCATACTGCATGCAAAGATGCCCCTCCTCTCAGTCTTCACTTGTTATGGCAGTTTCTCAAGAAACAGCATCAACGTGCACGTCCACGTCCCACCGCAGCGTTCAATTGTCCTTATCCCAGACCTTTGAACGAAAGCAGAAATTCGCAGCCAACGCCCCACAGGCCACAGTCCTAAATTCGCACATTTCACGACTGCTTGCATTGAAAATGCTGCCTTTTAGGCTGGTGGAGACGGAATCCTTCAGCAACCATATGGCGGTGGCCGACCCTCGGTACTCGTTCCCCAGCCGACACTATTTTGCCCGGTGTGCCATCCCCGCACTACACAAGCACGTGTCCCAAAACATCTGCCGTGCCCTCAACGCAGTTACTGGGAGAGTCCACCTGACAGCGGACACGTGGACAAGTGCTTGTGGCCAGGGACGGTACATCTCCCTGACGGCACACTGGGTAAACATAGTGGAAGCCGGGACCCAGTCGGACCTTGGGACGCAACACATCCTCCCCACACCGAGGATTGCGGGCCCTATGTCAGTCAGAGTTACCCCCACAGTGTACAGCTCCTGCGCATCATCCTCCTCCTCCTCCTCATGTTCAGCCTCCATCTCAGATATCACCACAACAGTTACAAGCTGGAAGCACTGCAGTACTGCCTCCCTCAAGCGACAACAGGCTGTGCTGAAACTCCTAAGCTTAGGTGAGACACCTACCACTGCTTGTGAGTTGTGGACAGCTGTGAAAGAGCAGGCAGATCTGTGGCTGACACCGCTGAACCTACATCCAGGCATGGTTGTGTGTGACAATGGCCGTAACCTGGTGGCGGCTCTGAGGCGAGGCGAGATCACACACGTACCATACCCGGCTCATGTGCTTAACCTCGTAGTTCAGCGGTTTCTTATATCGTACCCCAAGTTGCCAGATCTGCTCGTCAAAGTACGTCACCTGTCAGCTCATTTTTGCAAGTCGGCTACAGCTTCCGCTGCCCTTGCTGTGTTGCAGCAGCGTTTGCAGCTTCCGGCACACTGACTGGTGTGTGATGTCCCCACACTTTGGAACTCTACCCTCCACATGTTGTTAAGGATTTGTGAGCAGAAGAGAGCAGTTGTGGAGTACCAGCTGCAGCTAGGCCGTCGATATTCAGGTCAGACTCCACACATAAGACCTCAGGAGTGGACCTGGATGTCTGACATATGTATCATCCTGACAAACTTTGAGGAGTCCACCAAGATGGTGAGTGGCGATGACGCCATCATTAGCATCAGCATTCAACTTGTCTGTCTTTTGCAACGCTCTCTGCAGAGAATTAAAGAGGAGGCATTGCAGCCAGAGTATGATGAGATGGATCAAGAAGCCATAGCAGTCGATTACACACAGCCCAGCCTCATCTCATCCCAACGTGCATTGGGGGACAATGAGGGAAAGGAGGAGGAGGAGGAGGAAGAAGAGGAGCTGATATCATGCGCTGTAGACGTTAGTACCTGTACAACTGTCATACCGTCGGTTCAGCGTGGGTGGCCTGAGGACAGGGGGGAGGATGAGGAGGAGGAGGAGGAGAGCATGGTCAGTCGTCATCTTGGTGAGGACATGGAAGTATTGCCCGGTACCAGTCTGGCACGCATGGCTGACTTTATGTTACGCTGCCTTAACCGTGACCCTCGTGTTGTCAAAATGTTGGGTGAGAGTCATTACTGGTTGGTGACACTTTTAGACCCCCCGCTACAAGGAGAACTTTCACTCTCTTATTCCTGAGGTGGAGAGGTCTACAAAAATGGGGCAGTACCAGAAGGCCCTTGCTGCAGAACTGTTAAAAAAATTCCCATCTGAACACGCTAGCGGCAGAGGTCACAGTTCGTTGCCCCACCAAGGCGTACATGCGAAAGAGACGCAACTCCAATCCAGCAGAGGCAGGGGAACACTTTCAATGTTCTGGGACAGTTTTCTCAGACCCTCCCTTCGGACAGACCCTGAGGCGCGGGGTACTCTCACAAGGAGTGGAAAGTTTCAAAAGATGGTGAGGGAGTACCTTGCCAACCGTACCAGCATCCTCCGTGAATCCTCTGTGCCTTTTAATTATTGGGTATCCAAGCTGGACACTTGGAGTAAACTCGCTCTGTACGCCTTGGAGGTCCTGGCCTGCCCTGCCGCTAGCGTGTTATCGGAGCGTGTTTTTAGTGCCGCTGGGGGAATTATAACTGATAAGCGCACTCGCCTGTCAACTGACAATGCTGACAAGCTGACCCTTATCAAAATGAACAAGGGCTGGATTGGGCCAGACTTCTCATCACCACCAAATGACAGCAGAGTAACATAAAGTCAAATCCACTGTGTTATTTCGGGAAGTGTATTCACATGCACCGCTTCACACCCACACATGGGTATACGCTGTTTTATGTTCTTCTCCTTATCCTCAGCCTCCACCACCACTATACCACCAGGGTGACCGTGGTCCATGTTACCATTATTGATAGTTCCTCCGTCCTTATTTTTGTCAGATTTTGCTTGGAAGGCATAAGCAAATACTGTGGGAGACCCACTCCCCAATAATGGGAATAATATTTTTGAGATGCTGTGCTGTATGGCTCTTGTAAGGGGCATTAAAACCGTCTTGTTAAGCTCCTGCGACCTCCACCACTTTTCCAAGGGGCATTAAAACCATCTTGGTAAGCTACTGCGACCTCCACATCTCTTCCGAGGGGCATTAAAAGCATCTTGTTAAGCTACTGGGACCTCCACGTCTCTTCCAAGGGGCATTAAAACGGTCTTGTTAAGCTACTGTGACCTCCACCACTTTTCCAAGGGGCATTAAAACCGTCTTGTTAAGCTACTGCGACCTCCACGTCTCTTCCGAGTGGCATTAAAACCATCTTGTTAAGCTACTGGGACCTCCACGTCTCTTCCGAGGGCTATTAAAAGCCTCTTGTTAAACCACTCTGACTCCACAGCTCTTCCAAGGGGCATTGAAATGTTGTTTTTAATTAACTCTAACCTCCACGACTCTTCAAACGGGCATTGCATGTCCTCCTAATTTTTGGCAGATTTTGCTTGGAAGGCATAAGCAAAGACTATGGGAGACCCACTCCCCAATAATGGGAATAATGTTTGTGATATGCTATACTGCATGGCTCTTGAAAGGGGCATTGCAAATTTCTCCGTCCTAATTTTTGGCAGCTTTTGCTTGGAAGGCATAGGCAAAGACTATGGGAGACCCACTCCCCAATAATGGGAATAATGTTTTTAAGATGCTGTACTGTATGGCTCTTGTAAGGGGCATTAAAAGCGTCTTGTTAAGCTACTGCGACCTCCACCACTTTTCCAAGGGGCATTCAAACCATCTTGTTAAGCTACTGCGACCTCCACGTCTCTTCCGAGGGGCATTAAAACCATCTTGTTAAGCTACTGTGACCTCCGCCACTTTTCCAAGGGGCATTCAATCCGTCTTGTTAAGCTACTGTGTCCTCCACCACTTTTCCAAGGGGCATTAAAACCGTCTTTATAAGCTACTGCGACCTCTACGTCTCTTCCGAGGGGCATTAAAACCGTCTTGTTAAGCTACTGTGACCACCACTTTTCCAAGGGGCATTAAAACCATCTTGTTAAGCTACTGCAACCTCCACGACTCTTCCAACGGGCATTGCATTTCCTCCTAATTTTAGTCAGGTTTTGCTTTTCAATGCATAGGCGAACACTAAGGGAGACCCACTCCCCAATAATGGGTAGAAGGTTTTTAGTACGCTGTAATCCACGTCTGTTTCAAGGGGCATTGCAGTTCCTCATAATTTTTGGAAAGCCTTCCATTCACTGCTTAGGCCAACAGTGCACAGGAGACCGAGTTGCTATAAATGGAAAAAATGGTTTAGTTAAGGTCCTCTGACCTCCATGTCATTTCCAAGGGGCATTGGAGTGCCTCTAAATTTTTGGTAGGCATTGCACTCACTGTATGCCCTATAACTGTGTAGCCGAACTGCTCCTTTTTTTACAAAAACATATCCTACAAGACATGAGTGGTTGACTGGCCTGATATTGATGTGAATGGTCCCTGTTCCTCCTGCTCTTTCTCCTTTGCCACCACCTCATCCATCATTTATCGCCTGAAGCTTTGTTTTAACGGGAGTCATAAAACTGGGATAGTAGCAGGAAAACATTCAGCAATCCTCGGAGGAGGTAGGATATGTGCCAAAACGCTGACCACCTCAGGCCTAGCCGCTACTACATACATGCGCTTGCATTCCAAGAAAACAAAGCAGATGCTAACTTCTATCATCATCATGCTCCTCACCTTGGCACTCTCAACTCCCCTAATGGAGAAGCCAGGGCCCACCAGAGGAGTCTGGTTCTCTGGTGGGCTCATCCAATGCTGCCCTAAAGCAGGCCAGGCAAAGAAAAGTGTGTGGGAAGGTGACAGGAGAAATAGGTGCGGCTGGGGACCGTTCATGGACACCCGGCCGCCGGGCGGCTGGGGACTGAGTATGGATATCAGGCCGCCGAAGCAGCCATGAGGTAGTGGCCAGCTTCGGCCTCCTCCAAATTAAAAGGCCCCATTTCAAGTGCAAGCTAGCAGTATGGCATTGCAGCCTGGGGGTCCGTGGGTGGCAGGCTGCACACTTACGATTTCATTAAAAGAAAACATAGCAGATGCTAACTTCTATCATCATCATCATGCTCCTCACCTTGGCACTCTCAACTCCCCTGATGGGGAAGCCAGGGCCCACCGGAGGAGTCTGGTTCTCTGGTCAGCTCGTCCAATGCTGCCCTAAAGCAGGCCAGGCTAAGAAAAGTGTGTGGGAAGGTGACAGGAGAAATTGGGGTGGCTGGGGACCATTTATGGACACCCGGCCACCCCCAGGTGGCTGGGGACCATGTGTGGACACCAAGCCGCGGGGCGGCTGGGGACCGACTATGGACAACCGGCCGCCCCCTGGCGGCTGGGGAACGAGTGTGGACACCCGGCCGCCGGGCGGCTGAGGACTGAGTATGGATACCTGGCCGCCGAAGCAGCCATGAGGTAGTGGCCAGCTTCGGCCTAATCCAAACTAAAAGACCCCATTTCAAGTGCAAGCTAGCAGTATGGCATTGCAGCCTGGGGGTGGGTGGGTAGCAGGCTGCACACTTACGCTTGCATTAAAAGAAAACAAAGCAGATGCTAACGTCTATCATCATCATGCTCCTCACCTTGGCACTCTCAACTCCCCTGATGGAGAAGCCAGGGCCCACCGGAGGAGTCTGGTTCTCTGGTGGGCTCGTCCAAAGCAGGCCAGGCTAAGAAAACTGTGGGGGAAGGTGACAGGAGAAATAGGGGTGGCTGGGGGCCATTTATGGACACCCGGCCGCCCCCAGGCGGCTGGGGACCGTGTGTGGATACCCGGCCGCGGGATGGCTGGGGACCGAGTATGGACACCAGGCCGCCCCCTGGCGACTGGGGACCAAGCGTGGACACCAGGCCGCCGGGCGGCTGGGGACTGAGTATGGATACCTCGCTGCCGAAGCAGCCATGAGGTAGTGGCCAGCTTCGGCCTCCTCCAAACTAAAAGGCTCCATTTCAAGTGAATGCTAGCAGTATGGTATTGCAGCCTGCGGGTGGGTGGGTGGTTGGCTGCATATTTGCGCTTGCATTGCAAGGAATGGGGGAGGTACAATTGAACACTGACCTGGGACAAGGACTTGCATGGGGATAGCTGCAAGTCTGCATCTTCTGATGCGGCAAGGATCACTTATGATGGGCACACTTTTAGGCAGTGACCTGGGAGTTAGAGATGCTTCCAGGGGTCTTCCCCATGCAGTTCCCATGTCTTTTCAGCACTGTATGCATGTGTCACACAGCACATGGCCAGATAAGGTTGTAAAATGTTAAAATGACATTTCCCGGTGAATGCATTTGTCACGGTTGAAAGCAATACAAAAGTGTAAAAACTCATGAAAAATCCTACTTGTCAACATAGCCCAAGGTGTGGAGGAGTATTTTTGTTTTTGGTTATTTATTTTACCTTATACACAAGTCTTTACCCTGGAAAGGAAATTCCTCATATTTCACAGGAAAACCGTTTCAGTTTCGTTTTTGAACATTTTATTGTGAGCCCGTAAAAGTGGCTTAATACCTCTGACCACGTTGTTGACAGTTGTGACCTGGGGGTCAGAAATGCTTCCAGGGGCGATCCCCATGCTACCCAAATGTCTTTTGAGCACTGTCACTATCATTTTGGGCACTTTTTAGGCTTTCTACAGACTGCCGGGGGTGCCGCCGCAAAAATGCTCGGATCTCCCATAGACTAACATTGGGCTCGTTGCTCGGGTCGAGCACCCGAGTATCACGGTGAGCTCCGCCCGAGCTTCGAGCACCCGAGCATTTTAGTGCTCGCTCAACAGTAGTCCTCAATAAAAAAGCTGCCATAGAGTGTCCGGGAACCTTTCCACACACTTTCTTAGTCAGGACTGCTTCTTGGCAGGGTTGGACGGTCCCACCAGAGAATCCTCTGGTGTGCCTTGGCTTCTACCTCAGGAGAGTTCATGATAGTGCTAACTTTGCATCTGCTATGGGGCTTTTGAGTGAGGGAGAAAGGTTAGCCCTCAGAATCAAATCCTCTGGTGGGCACAATGTTTTTCAATCTGAAACAGCTTTTCAGTGGGAGTTGTATTTCACCACAGCCATATTCTTTAGTTTGGTGAAAGAACTGGCATAGAGGGAAACCGTATCTACCCCGGCTGTCATTTCTCTGTCACAAGGTTCCGCCCATTGTCACACACGACCATGCCAGGCTGTATGTTCAGGGGTGACAGCCACAGCTGTGTTCCAGCTTTCAACAACTCTGCAGCGCTGGGCGGTTTGTCAATTAGGCATTAAGCATGTTATCTTCAGCACAGCCTGTTGCCGCTTGGCCAAGGCAGTGCTGCAGTGCTGTCAGCTTGTGACTGATGTGGTCATTTCGGAGATGGAGTTGGAGGTGCATGAGCTGAACAGTGTGATTACATTGTTGTTAAATTGGTGATGCTGTTTTTTATACTAAAGATTGATCCTATTGTTTGGTTTTTTTTACGACAAATGCATTCACCGGGAAACGTCATTTTAACATTTTACAACCTTATCTGGTAATGTGGTGTGTAACACATCATCAGACACATACTGTTTTATTTATGATGGACGGACTCTGAAAGTCATAAAGCCTATTTTTATAGGGACATCAGACAGCCCTTACTATTCTTAAAAGGCCATTAGTCGGCCCTAGCTATTGTTAGAGAGCCATCAGCCGGCTATGCTTTGTTGTTCCCATTATTAACAAGTGGGTCTCCTATACTGTTATTGCGTATCCAATGACTGCAAGGTATGCCAAAAATTTGGACGCAACCCAATACCCCTTTGAAGAGACATAGAGGAGGGTCTCAGTAAAAAAAAATGTTCCCATTATAAAGGAGCAAGCCTCCTATAGTGGTAATGACCATGCTGTGACTGCAAGGGCTGCCAAAATTTTGGAAAAACCCCACTAAGAATTTAAAGACACATAGAGCAGGGCCACAGTAACAAGGTACGACATGTTCCCATTAGAAAGGAGAAGGTCTGCTATACAGTTTTAGGGTATGCAGTGAGTCCAACGGCTGACAATTTTAGGAAAAACCCCACTAAGAATTTAAAGACACACAGAGCAGGGCCACAGTTTCAAGGTACTACATGTTCCCATTAGAAAGGAGAGAGCCTGCTATTCATTTGTAGGGTATGCAGTGAGGCCAATGGCTGACCAATTTTAGGAAAAACCCCACTAAGAATTTAAAGACACACAGAGCAGGGCCACAGTAACGACAAATTCCCATTAGAAAGGAGAGAGTCTCCCATAGTGTTGGCCTATGCAGTGAATGCAAGGGCTGCCAAAAATTTGAAAGCACTTCAATGCCCCTTGGAAGAGACGTGGAGGAGGGCCTCATAAAAAAATGTTCCCATTAGAAAGGATCAATCCTCCTATAGTGGTAATGACCATGCTGTGACTGCAAGGGCTGCCAAAATTTTGGAAAAACCCCACTAAGAATTTAAAGACACATAGAGCAGGGCCACAGTAACAAGGTACGACATGTTCCCATTAGAAAGGAGAAGGTCTGCTATACAGTTATAGGGTATGCAGTGAGTCCAACGGCTGACCAATTTTAGTAAAAACACCACAAAGAATTTAAAGACACATGGAGCAGGGCCACAGTAACAAGGTATGATATGTTCCCATTAGAAAGGAGAGGGTCTGCTATACAGTTATAGGGTATGCAGTGAGTCCAACGGCTGACAATTTTAGGAAAAACCCCACTAAGAATTTAAAGACACACAGAGCAGGGCCACAGTTTCAAGGTACTACATGTTCCCATTAGAAAGGAGAGAGCCTGCTATTCATTGGTAGGGTATGCAGTGAGGCCAATGGCTGACCAATTTTAGGAAAAACCCCACTAAGAATTTAAAGACACACAGAGCAGGGCCACAGTAACGACAAATTCCCATTAGAAAGGAGAGAGTCTCCCATAGTGTTGGCCTATGCAGTGAATGCAAGGGCTGCCAAAAATTTGGAAGCACTTCAATGCCCCTTGGAAGAGACGTGGAGGAGGGCCTCATAAAAAAATGTTCCCATTAGAAAGGAGCGGGCCTCCTATACTTGTAATGCCCATGCACTAAGTGTATGGGCTGACAAACATTTACCCCAGGGGGGTATACATGAACATACTGTATAAAAAAATATTTTTACGGGCATCATCAACACCCTTTAAAAAAATTAGGTGGGTGTTGCATCACGGACCACGGTCACCCTGGTGATATGGTGGTGGAGGATGAGGAGAAGGAGGAGGACTAGAGCAAATAGCCAAAATCAGGAAGCGTATACCCATGTGTGGGTGTGAAAAGGTGCATGGGAATACACCTCCCAAGAAAAGACACTGGATTGGAGTTTATGTTATGCTGCTATCATTCTGTGGTGTTGAGAAGTCTGGCCCAATCCAGCCCTTGTTCACTTTTATAAGAGTTAGCCTGTCAGCATTTTCAGTTGACAGGCGGATGCACTTATCAGTTATAAATCCACCAGCGGCACCAAAAACCCGCTCTGATAAAACGCTGGCGGCAGGGCAGGCCAAGACGTCCAAGGAATAGAGAGCCAGTTCATTCCACTTAAGTGGCTGAAGCAATTTCTGTGAGTCCTTTCACACATTTTTTAGACCAGCTCATGCACCAGCACAACAGAGTACAAGTCTGACACGTGGTGAATGACTGGAGAGGATGGTGCAGGAGTATCTAGAACTCAATATCAATACCATCAAGGAGGGTTAGGACCCTTAGACATTTTGGTCTTCAAAAATGGATGAGAGGCCTGAGCTCGTCTGTCACACCTTGGAGGTTTTATCATGCTCGGCAGCCAGCTTTCTCTCAGCCAGCTGCTGGTGGTGTCCTAACAGATAAGCACAGCCAGCTGTCCCCTGAAGGTGTAGACCGCCATCTTTCATCAAGATGAACAAGTCATGGATGTACAAGGCCTTTTTTACCCCAATCGCAGACTGTACAGACTAGGCGATGTTGTAGATTTTAGTGTGCTGCATTGATCTCGCGTAATTGCAGTCTGTGATATTTTTAGCGTGGCTTATGTGCCTGCTGTTGCTGCTGCTGGAGATGTTAACCCCAATTTTTGGAAATGTGAAGACTTGGTTGGGTCTCCATTTGCTGGGCTGGCTGTAGTGGAAGAGGTGTCGGTCCTAATTATACTATTTCTACTCTACTGAAATTTATGCCACTTCGATGGTGTCAGCCCCTAATATAGAGAAATGTGAACACTCCTGGTTGGGTCTACATCTGCTGGGTTGGCTGTAGTGGAAGAGATGTCAGTCCCCATTATACTAATTCTATTCTACTGAAATTGCCACTTTGGTGATGTGAGCCCCTAATTTATGGAAATGTGAACACTCCTGGTTGAGTCTCCATCAGCTGAGTTGGTTGTAGTGTAAGGAGCGTCAGTCCCATTTATACTTGTTCGACTTTACTGAAATTGATGCCACTTCGATGGTGTCAGCCCCCAATTTAGGGAAATGTGAACACTCCTGGTTGGGTCTCTATCTGCTGGGTTGGCTGCAGTGGAAGAGGTGTCAGTTCTAAACATACTATTTCTAGTCTACTGAAATTGATGGCACTTTGGTGATGTCAGCCCCTAATTTTTGGAAATGGGGAGACTCCTGGTTGGGTCTCCTTCATGTGTGTTGCCTGTAGCAGTAGGCCTCCCAGACCGGCAGGCCTCCACTTTGTCAGCTACCCGTGTTACTGTCCTTAAATTTTTGTACCAATATTAATCTATGAAACTGATTTTTCTGCCATCAGAGTGTGGCTGAGCATAAAAGCAGGTTGAGCTGTTGCATGTGGTATCAGGGCTCCCAGCACAGCAGGCCTACACCAATCCCACACCCACCTCATCTTAATTTGAAGTTCAATTCAAAGCTGTAAATGCTGGCCCAGACTCTGATACCCCATGCATGGCACATGACCGATTGCTGCTGTGCCATTATAAAATTTGTACTGTGGGTAGTGTTGAGCAATACCTTCCGATATCGGGAAATATCAGATCGGATTGGATCGGACCGATACCCAAAAAATATCGGATATCGCATATTCCGATACTGGAAACCAATGCAAGTCAATGGGACTAGTGTTGAGCCACCCCTGTAGTGTTCGAGTTCGGTTCGGTTCGTCGAACACCCGTGTGTTCGCCAAACTGTTCGTCGAACTGTTCGTCGAACACCGTTAAAACCAATGGCAGGCAAACAAAAAACATAGAAACACATAGAAAACACCTTCAAAGGTGTCCAAAAGCTGACAAACTGCTCAGAAGACATAACTAACAAATGGAAAAGTGACAAGTACATATAGTCATGCGAAAAGAAAAGAGGTGGAGGAGTAAAAGGAGGGGGAGACACAGATATAGGCATGTCATGCCCTTCTAAAATCCAAAAAGTGAGAAGCCGACACGGCCAGTCCGTTCCTGCCCGTGCCACCTCCGTGTCGCCGGGTTTGTGCCAGAGCCGCGGTGGACCCTGACGGCCAGCCCCCCTCTCCCAATACTGGTGCCTGTCCGCTGGTGGGTCGAGCGAGCCCCCCTGTGGTGGAGGCAGCTCTAATCTTTTTAATTTAAATTGTTTCTCTAATTTGAATGAATACACTTTAAATCCTTTTACAAGGATCTATTGGAGGGCAAGTCTCATGCCAGCAGCCGCGTAATTCCAGCTCCAGTAGCGTCCACTAAAGCTGCTGCAGTTAAAAAGCTTTTATAAGGATCGAGCTCAGCTGTCCACCGCAAGGCTTCCTACCGCCAGTCCCAGCCCCTATGCCTTGGGGTGCCTCCTGATGCTCTTCACTGAGTATCCCGTGGTCCCGAAGCATTTCCTTTGAAAAAATTAAGTGTCCAAACTACAGGTGGTGTAGCTTGCTTAACAGAAGGGATAATCTGCTGACTAGCAGACACTGCTACTAGGCACAAAGTATTTCCTGGGCTAGATGCAGTTAAAAATTTGTAATTAGATACTCTCGTTGGAGGCTGAGAAAGCATTCCATAGAGTCTCCTGGCACGCCATATATTATTCTCTTAAAAAGCTTGAGGTAGGGGTCTAGGGGACCCTTTTATAGCCAAAATCACGGCCCTGTATCGCAATACGTCACCTAGGTTGAAGATAAATGGAACTGTAGCACCCTGAGGGCTCGGTTGCTACAGAGGTATTGCACCTCACCCAGAGGTGTGATATCTCACTCTCAGGTAAGGATGGAGTGTGGATCAGGACCCCGACACCTGCATGCATTACACCACATTGCCGTGGGGCAGGGCGACCAATATGCCCCTGAGATGGGCACGACAGTCCTTTTCCCTGGCTGGAGTGGGGGGGGGGAACACTGAGGAAGGGGAACCCTGTAGTGCAGGAGCAGGGAGGAAGCAGTTCCTGGGTGCATTGAGAAGGGAGTATAAAAGGTGGGCACCATCTTAGTTCAGTGCAGAGAAGTCTGAGCAGAAGTGACAAGGAGCAGGGGCTCTGCATGAGCGCTGCTCCGGAGGCGGGCCTAGTAACAGAGGCCCAGGCCTGGAAGAGGGAGAAGGAAGGAAGAGGAGCGGAGAAGGCTCCAGGAACGAGGAACGAAGGGATCCCAGGGGTGCGGACGGGCGAGTCGCCACCGCACGTCCGAATCCACCTGCGTGGAGGGGTCAGGCCAAAGGGGGAGGCCGGTCCCCGAAACTAGTGGAGGCGGGAAACGACCCTCAGCTAGAAACCGGAGGCTGTGACATTTTATGTGGCGCAGCCCCTCGCTACACCCGCTAGGAAGGCACCACATAGGGTCAGGGAAACTGGCGCCAAGTTTACCAAGAAGAGGCCTGCGGCAGCTGGACAGAAGGGTTGGTAAGAAAGGCCAGACAAAGGACACACAAAGGGGGTCCTGTGAAGCGCTCCAAAGTTATCTGGGAGTTGTCTGAGCCCCTCACCTGGTGAGCACAGTACGACGTGGGCAGCCGTTACCTGCAGAAGTGGTCTGGATAATAAGAACTGTGAGTAAAGGCCCTGGACTGCATCACTGACTCCGTGTCGTTACTGCTGCTGCCCTGCACCATCACCCCCATCCTCCGCATACACCGCCCTGAGGCTATACTCCTCCCGTGGGGAGTTATGCTACGCTCTGCTGCACCCACAACACCAGCCTTAGCGGTCTGCCCTGCAGCGGCGGTTCACTCTGACCGCAATCCACAGGTGGCGTAGTCGGTCATTTAAACATCAAAACCACATAAATAGTTCCGCCATTGGTTTGACCGCCCTGAGCCACGGAACCGGGTCGCCGCCACGGAGACTACAACCACCAGCATCCACCACAAAGGGTCCGGCTCCGGGTGTCCCAAGGCCCAGGGAGTGCGTCAGAACATTTTCATCACCTTTCATAATCACCAATGGGACAAGGCAGGGATATCCTCTGTCCCCTCTCTTATACATCCTAGTGACGAAGCACCTTCTCTTATCAATTCGCCATAACCCCAATATTAGGTGGATTGTGGTGGGAGGCACCGAGTACAAGTGCTCTCTATTTGCTGATGATGTCCTAGTATATATCACTCAATCACATATATCCATCCATGCTGTTATGGCTGAAATAGATCACTTTGTTACATGGTCAAATTTTAAAATCAATGCAGCGAAGTCTGAGGCCCTCGATGTCTCCCTCCCCAAATCCATACAGGATTCCATCCAGTCCAACTTTCCCTTTGCCTGGCCCTCACAGGGTATCAAATACTTAGGAATTCCTATTCATAGAGACCTCTCCCATCTATGTTATCTTAATTTTGGGCCCTTTATTGAACAACTCCATACAGACCATGGTTGGCAAGTTAGAACTGTAAGATTCACTACGTGAACCACTGGTGTTTTGTGGAAAAGCACATGTACACTGTGTTCCAAATTATTATGCAAAAAGTGTTTAGGAGTGATAAGGGAAGAAATTGTTTGCTTGTCAGTTAAACTCATTGATGGTGATGTGTGTCAGGGCTATTTATATCACTGTAAGCAATTGCAGACACCTGTGCTAATTAGTTTGGCAGGTGTGTCCAATGAAAGACAAGACTACTTAAGAAGGCTGTCCCACATTATTAAGCAGCCTACATTTTCTGCAAAAATGGGAAAGAAAAAGGATGTGTCGGCTGCTGAGAAGCAACAAATTGTGGAGTGTTTAGGTCAAGGCATGACTACAATCAACATTGTGCGATGATCAGGATGAAGTGTCTTGGCAATCAAGAAGTATGTAGCTGATTCACAGTACACACGTGTGCGTGCTGATAAGGGCAAATTGAGGACTCTTTCCTACAGGCAATTACGTCAGGTTAAAAGAGCAGTGGCAAAAAAGCCTTGTCATAGCAGCAGACAAGTTTTTGAAGCTGCTGGTGCCTCCAACGTCCCCCGAACAACAAGATGCAGGGTCCTTCAGAGGTTTGCAGCTGTGCGTACGCCATCCTGTCGATCTCCTCTATCCACTTCACACAAGCAGAAATGGCTCCAGTGGGCCAAACATTACATGAAGACTGATTTCAAAACTGTTTTGTTCACGGATGAGTGCCGTGCAACGCTCGATGGTCCAGATGGATGGAGTGGAGGATGGCTGGTTGATGGACACCCCACGCAAACACGGCTACAGCGCCAACAAGGAGGAGGTGGAGTAGTGTTTTGGGCTGGAATCATGGGGAGAGAGATTGTCGGCCCCTTTAGGATCCCTGAAGGGGTAAAGATGAACTCCATAATGTATGTGGAGTTTCTCAAACAGCACTTCCTGTCATGGTTCAAGAAGAAGAATCGTGTATTCCACAGCAAGATCATTTTCATGCATGATAATGCACCGTCTCATGCTGCACATAACACATCTGCATCTCTGGCTGATATGGGCATAAAAGGGGACAAACTTATGGTGTGACCCCCATGCTCCCCTGACTTCAACCCCATTGAGAACCTCTGGAGCATCATCAAAAGGAGTGTCTATGATGGCGGGAGGCAGTTCACATCTAAGCAACAGCTCTGGGAGGGTATTCTGTCCTCATGCAAAACAATTGAAGCAGAAACCATCCAAAACCTGACAAATTCAATGGATGAGAGAGTTCAGAAGCTCCTTTCGAACAAGGGGTCCTATGTGCAAATGTAACATCACCTAGAATAAAGTTTTGAGTTGAAAACTGTTTGATTTCAGTTTCTAATAACCTGCTAATGCTTATAATTTCAAAAATGACCATTTTTTTGTTCTTTATTAAAATGAAAAGGTTGATCGAAGAGTGTGGGGGATCTAAGAGTGTGGCAACCCAGTAGTCAGGATTACTTCGAATTCTGACAATCTGAGGGTCATGTTGCAGGTAGTGCAGCAAGAAGGCACTCATGTGTCTTGCGCATCTCGGAGCCCCAAAATATTTTCCGGGCTAGATGCAGCTGAAAATTATTATTAATTTTAAATCTGATGGAGCTTAGTATAGATGGCCTAATAGAATCATTACTGCACACTGCTACAAAGCCCAAATAATTTTCCAGCCAAGATACAGATAAACATGATTAGTAATTTTAAATCTGGTGGAGCTTAGTATAGATGGCCTAATAGAATCATTACTGCACATGTGTCACCCTGGCCTGGATGCCACAAGTGTATTTAAAGCTGTGTCTGAGAACAAGGGGGAGGTTCTCTAGTCAGGGGAACATTAGCATGCAGTACCTCCTGTCTCAGGCCAGTAGGGGGAGCAGGCTGCCCCTATAAAAGCTGGTGCTGGGGGCAGGGTTGGAGAGAGCTGGACGACCTGTCTCAGGATTCAGGTCCCAGAGCAGAGAAGGGACAGAAAGTTGTATTGCACCTAAGAGGAAGTGTAGCAGGAGGAGAGCCACAAGCCAGAGACAAGAGGCGAAGAGAGCCTGTCTTGGCAGATCACGGACTTAATTTACCAGACTTTGGTGTCTGAGGCTGGAAGGATTCCACATCCCCCAGCAGATAACCAGTTCGCAGGGGACTGTATATTCCTTGGCCTAAGAAGCCTGGAGGCCCTGCCACAACAGAAGGGACCAGCAAAGCCGTACCAGGCTGGGAGCAGAAAGGAACCCACGTCGCAGGCCATACAGGCGAGAATACACGGAAAGCTCGGAAACGTGGGCTGTTACCCTATAACGAGGAGATAGCCAGAAGGAGCGTAGAAAGCACGGTAGGCCTACACCCTCACCCTGACCAGGGCCAATTTCCCCGTTGCTCTCAGACATCCAGGTCCCCTCCTAGCTGGGACTGTTTATGGGTCAGTTTACCTGTTTCAGTAAAGACCCTGGACTGCAACCTATTGTCTGTGTGCTCCTTCGCGCCTCCAGCACTACCGGTACTGGGACTCTCACCACCATCACTCCCATCATCCATTATAATGCCCTGGGGCCGCACTCTTCCCGTGGGGAGTCACACTACCCTAGCTGCACACCTCAACAGCCCCAGCGGTCTGCATGCAGCGGCGGTTCCAAATAACCGCAATCCACGGGTGGCGTAGTCGGACATTATCAATAGCGCATAGCAGACTACCATTGGTCTGACCACCCTGAGCCACGGAACCGGGTTGCCACTACTACTCCCATCGTCCCCCTATTGCCCGGATCCGAGTGCCCCACGGCCCAGGGGGCGAGTCACACACTGCTACAAAGCCCAAATAATTTTCCAGCCAAGATACAGATAAACATGATTAGTAATTTTAAATCTGGTGGAGCTTAGTATAGATGGCCTAATAGAATCAGTACTGCACACTGCTACAAAGCCCAAATAATTTTCCAGCCAAGATACAGATAAACATGATTAGTAATTTGAAAGCTTAAAACGGTTGGTGAGGTGATTTTAACCAATCATCAAGCTTTTACTCTCCCCAGGATGACACAGGGGTAGAAAAGTCGTTTCAGATCCATGATTTGTTCATCTTTATGAACGTGAGTCTGTCTACATTATCAGTGGAGAGCCGCGTGCGCTTATCTGTCAGCACACCACCAGCAGCGCTGAACACACGTTCAGACAGAACGCTGGCTGCGGGTCATGACAAGATCTCCAAGGCGTAAGTGGCGAGCTCCGGCCATTTATCCAGATTGGAAGCCCAAAAAGAGCAAGGGTCCAGTGACACAGTCATGGCTTCAATGTTTACTTGGAGATACTCCTATACCATCGTCTCTAGGCGTTGACTATGTGTCAGACTTCTTGTCTCCTGTGGCCTTGCAAAGAATGGGCTAAAAAAGTGGTGAAATGATTCTGCAAAATTGATGTTACCAGCAGATACTGTGTTTCTGTTATGGTTTGAGTGCTGAACACTCGACGGTCCCACGGTTGTCAAGTTGGAACTGTGAGATTCACTACGTGCACCACTGGTGTTTTGTGGAAAAGCACATGTAAGATTCTGCAACAGTCTCTGCTGATACTCCTGCATGCGTGCATCCCTTTCTATGGCAGGAATAATTTCTGCAAATTTACTTTTGTACCGCGGATCTAACAGTGTGGCAACCCAGTAGTCAGGATTATTTCTAATTCTCACAATTCGAGGGTCATGTTGCAGGTAGTGCAGCAAGAAGGCACTCATGTGTCTTGCGCATCCAGGAGGACCAAGTCCTTGTTGTGTTGGTGGCGAGGTAACAATCATGCTTCCTTCCTCTGTCCTCTCCCCACAACCTCGCACAACAGAAATGTGATCAAGGTCTCCCTCATCTGATGAGTCTTCCATCAGTTCGTCCTCCACTTCTTCCTGGGCTCCTGCACCTTCCTCACTAGTTTGGCTGCTACCATGCGCCCTGGTAAAACCATCTCCCCCACCCTCACATGCCTGCCGCCTTGGTGCTGCCGACCATCTGGACCTTGCAGATGTTAGGCCTTCCGCTTACAACTCCTCCTCCTCTACTTCCTCCACCTCCTCTTGTGCCACCACCTGACTCCAAATTCTGTTTAACATGTGCTCCAGCATGTAAATCACCGGAATAGTTATGCTGATAATGGCATCGTCAGCACTAAACATCTTCGTCGCCATTTCAAAACTGTGCAGAAGGGTGCATAGGTCCCTGATCTGAGACCACTCCTCCAGTGTGATTTGCCCCACCTCTGGATCTCGTTGGCCCAGGCTATACGTCAGAACGTATTGCACCAGGGCTTGTCAGTGCTGCCACAGTCGCTGCAACATGTGCAGAGTTGAATTCCACCGGGTAGGCACATCGCATTTTAGCCGGTGAAGTGGCAGGCCCAATGACTTCTGTAGAGATGTAAGTTGCTGAGCTGCGGGATGCGAACGGCGGAAGTGAGCACACAGCGACCGTGCCCTCTGCAAAAGGCCATCTTGTCCGGGATAGTGGGCTAAAAATTGCTGGACAACCAGGTTCAACACGTGAGCCATACAAGGCACGTGTGTGACATTGCCCCGGCGAAGGGCCGCAACCAGGTTTGCAGCATTGTCACACACGGCCTTCCCTGGTTTCAGGTCCAGTGGAGACAACCATTCATGAAATTGGTTCTCCAGAGCTGACCACAACTCCTCAGCTGTGTGACTCACATTTCCCAGATATTTCAAAGTAAAAACCGCCTGATGACGTTGAGCCCTACTGCCAGCAGAGTAAGGAGGTGTGCAGGATCCCTTCTGCGCAGTTAGAAAGCTTGTGGCATGACCAGACAGGCTTTGGGTGCAGGTGGAGGACCGAGAGGAGGTTGAGGAGGCAGAAGCAGTGGAGGAACTTTGAGATAAAGAGGATTGACGCACAACTCGTGGGGACGGCAAGACTTGGACAGCAGCCCCTTGTCCTGCTGTCACCATAGTTACCCAGTGTCCAGTCAGCGACATGTAACGCCCCTGTCCATGCCTACTCGTCCAAGTGTCTGTTGTGAAATGCACCCTGTCACACACAGAGTTTCTCAAAGAAGCGGTGATGTTGTGTGCGACATGCTGGTGGAGCGCAGGCACACCTTTCTTTGAGAAGTAGTGCCGAATGGGCATCTGATACTGGGGCACTGCGACGGACAT
Organism: Phyllobates terribilis; assembly: GCF_046119375.1. Classification (NCBI taxonomy): domain Eukaryota; kingdom Metazoa; phylum Chordata; class Amphibia; order Anura; family Dendrobatidae; genus Phyllobates; species Phyllobates terribilis. The sequence goes on from NW_027362762.1 coordinate 644,514,358, forward strand.
AAGGTCTCGAAAATCCTCTGTGTCCACCAGGCGGAAAGGCAGCATTTCTGTAGCCAAGAGCTTGCAGATGGTGAAATTCAACCTCTTAGCTTTCTCATGGCTAGGAGGAAATGGTCTTTTACTTGTCCACATCTGAGGGACCGAGGGCTGGCTGTTGTGCTTAGACGGGGTTGATAAGGGTGTCCCAGGCAAACTGCCGGTCTGTGAGGAAGATGCAGGCGGACATGTAAGGTTGCCTTGATCCAAAGGTGGTGCTATCGATGTCGGACAGCGCTCAACACCAGCTGGTGTTACCACTTCCAAAGAAATTGATGACCTGCCAATCACGCTGGCTGTTGCGGGTAAAGAGGTGGCAGGTCTGCGTCCCAAAACAGGTGTGACTGCTGTCCCCCCAGTCACAGAGGATGAAGAGGCCGCGGATGCACAAGATGTGGCAGACAGTGGTTGGCCCGGCCGGCTAGGCCGCATTGTAGCACAGTGAGCTTCCCACTGCAACTTATGCTTCATGTCCATGTGCCGGTTCATGCATGAAGTACTCAAACTATGTATTTTTTGGCCTCTACTTAGCTTTTGTTGACAAATGTTACAGATAACACGAGTTGGGTCATCTTTATCGATCTGAAAAAATGCCCAGGCTATGCAAGGCTTAGCACCCATGCGACCTGAAGAGCCACCACGACTTGTGGTCAGAGGCAGAGTTGTGTTTGAGGATGCAGTTGGTGACGTGCTTCCAGTACTACGTCTCTGTTCAGGAAGGCGCAACCTGACCTCGTCATCACTAGCATCCTCCTCTGCTGACCTCATCTCTTGGCTGACTGTGGGTTGACAGTAAGTGGGATCTCCAACCTCATCATCATCACCCTGTGTGTTATCACACCCGTCGTCCTCAGAGCCAACCTGTTCCTGCCCTGACAAAAAACTAAAGTTGTCGCTCCAATCAGGTATTTGAGTCTCATCATCATCTTCTTCATTGTCTCCACCAACAGGAGTTACAGTTTGGGAATGAGGGTCTACATTATGGTCAGAAACTTCAGCGTCTGGTCCTGGATCCGACTCATAAAGATTCTGGGCATCAGTGCAGATTATTTCTTCGTCTGGATTCACAGAAGCGCTGGAGCCGACCTCTGATTCCCAGGCTATAGTATGAGTAAACAGCTCTGCAGACTCAACCATCTGTTCTACCTCATACTCAGACGAGCAACTAGAGATTTGGGAGCTGTGAGGAAGCAAGTGCGATTGGGGTGACACCTCTGAGGACTGGAGTATTTGTGATGTTGAAGTTGATGTGGAGGAGAGCCCACTTAAAGGAGCACTTGATATCTGTTGAAGCACCTGCTGTTTTTGTGCCTCATTTGGAATTTGTAATGATTGGCGTGGCCGTAAGAAAGGGATCTTATCACATTGTCCGCTAAAAGAAGTAGACATTTTAGTTTGGCTGGAAGATGGTCTTTCTTCTGCAGATGTTACTGTTGCTTTAACACCTACCCCACGGACACAACCTTTTTTCCCCTTCCCAACACGCCTATTCCCCTTTCCACCAGCAGCAGGCCTTTTTCCACTCATTTTGGTGGTTAACTAATTCACAACTCTGGAGTTGTTTGCACAAAAAACAATGGATAGGAACCGAGCAGAGCTGAGTGGCCAAACTGTGGTATTAGGCCAAATCTATTGTCTGGGTTAGATGCAGAAAAAAATTATATTCAGTTTGCAACCTGATGGAGGTCAGTATAGATGGACTAATAGAACAAGTCCTACACACTGCTAGAAGCCCAAATATTTTTTTCAGAGCTAGATGCAGAAAAAAATTATATTCAATTTGCAACCTGATGGAGGTCAGTATAGATGGACTAATAGAACAAGTCCCACACACTGCTAGAAGCCCAAATAATTTTTCAGAGCTAGATGCAGAAAAAAATTATATTCAATTTGCAACCTGATGGAGGTCAGTATAGATGGACTAATAGAACAAGTCCCACACACTGCTAGAAGCCCAAATATTTTTTCAGAGCTAGATGCAGAAAAAAATTATATTCAATTTGCAACCTGATGGAGGTCAGTATAGATGGACTAATAGAACAAGTCCCACACACTGCTAGAAGCCCAAATATTTTTTCAGAGCTAGATGCAGAAAAAAATTATATTCAATTTTCAACCTGATGGAGGTCAGTATAGATGGACTAATAGAACAAGTCCCACACACTGCTAAAAGCCCAAATATTTTTTCAGAGCTAGATGCAGAAAAAAATTATATTCAATTTGCAACCTGATGGAGGTCAGTGTAGATGGACTAATAGACCAAGTCCCAAACACTGCTAGAAGCCCAAATATTTTTTCAGAGCTAGATGCAGAAAAACATTATATTCAATTTGCAACCTGATGGAGGTCAGTATAGATGGACTAATAGAACAAGTCCCACACACTGCTAGAAGCCCAAATATTTTTTCAGAGCTAGATGCAGAAAAAAATTATATTCAATTTGCAACCTGATGGAGGTCAGTATAGATGGACTAATAGAACAAGTCCCACACACTGCTAGAAGCCCAAATATTTTTTCAGAGCTAGATTCAGATAAAAATTATTTTTAATTTACAACCTGATGGAGGTCAGTATAGATGGACTAATAGAACAAGTCCCACACACTGCTAGAAGACCAAATATTTTTTCACAGCTAGATGCAGAAAAAAATTATATTCAATTTGCAACCTGATGGAGGTCAGTATAGATGGACTAATAGAACAAATCCCACACACTGCTAGAAGCCCAAATATTTTTTCAGAGCTAGATGCAGAAAAAAATTATATTCAATTTGCAACCTGATGGAGGTCAGTATAGATGGACTAATAGAACAAGTCCCACACACTGCTAGAAGCCCAAATATTTTTTCAGAGCTAGATGCAGATAAAAATTATTTTTAATTTGCAACCCGATGGAGGTCAGTATAGATGGACTAATAGACCAAGTCCCACACACTGCTAGAAGCCCAAATATTTTTTCAGAGCTAGATGCAGATAAAAATTATTTTTAATTTGCAACCTGATGGAGGTCAGTATAGATGGACTAGTAGAACAAGTCCCACACACTGCTAGAAGCCCAAATATTTTTTCAGAGCTAGATGCAGAAAAAAATTATATTCAATTTGCAACCTTATGGAGGTCTGTATAGATGGACTAATAGAATAATGCTATGCCCAAAAGGTTTTACTTCACTAGGTGCAGTAAAAAAATTGGTATTCTATACACAGGTGGTGTAGCTTGCAACACAGATAGGCTACTCCACTGACTAACACACTCTGCAATAGGCCAAAAAGGATTAGCTTTGCTAGATTTAGCCAAATGCTGTGAAAAAAACTTGCACAGCATTGGCACAGACCTGCCTGGCAAAAACTGATGGGAACTGATGTAACTTAGTCCTGAAAAGGACTGTAATTACAATTAGTCTTTACTCCCAACTAGTGTTGAGCGAGCACTAAAATGCTCGGGTGCTCGAAGCTCGGGCCGAGCTCGTCGTGATACTCGGGTGCTCGACCCGAGCAACGAGCCCAATGTTAGTCTATGGGAGACTCGAGCATTTTTGCGGTGGCACCCCCGGCAGTCTTTTAAAAGCCTAACAAATGCCCAAAACGATAGTGACAGTGCTCAAATGACATGGCGACAGCATGGGGATCGCCCCAGGAAGCATTTCTGACCCCCAGGTCACTGCTGTCAACAACGTGGTCAGAGGTATTAAGCCACTTTTACAGGCTCACAATAAAACGAAAGTGAAACTTTTTTCCTGTGAAATACGTTAAGGAACATCCTTTCCAGGGAAAGACTTGTGTATAAGTTAAAATAAATGACCAAAAACAAAAATACTCCTCCACACCTTCGGCTATGTTCACAAGTAGCATTTTTTATGCGTTTTTGCACTTTTGTATTGCTTTCAACTATGACAAATGCATTCACCGGGAAATGTCATTTTAACATTTTACAACCTTATCTGGCCATGTGCTGTGTGACACATGCATAAAGTGCTGAAAAGACATGGGAACAGCATGGGGAAGACCCCTGGAAGCATCTCTGACTCCCAGGTCACTGTCTAAAAGTGTGCCCATCATAAGTGATCCTTGCCGCATCAGAAGATGCAGACTTGCAACTATCCCCATGCAAGTTCTAGTCCCAGGGCAGTGTTCAATTGTACCTCCCCCATTCCTTGCAATACAAGCGCAAGTATGCAGCCTGCCACCCACCCACCCCCAGGCTGCAATACCATACTGCTTGCTTGCTTGAACTTGAAATTGGGCCTTTTAGGCATGTGGAGGCGGAATCTGGCCACCACGTCATGGCTGTGTTGGCGGCCTGGAATCCATACTCAGTCCCCAGCCGCCCCGCGGCCGAGTGTCCACACGGTCCCCAGCCGCCTGGGGACAGTCGGGTGTCCATAAACGGTCCCCAGCCGCCCCCATTTCTCCTTGGAACATCCCCCCACACACTTTTCTTAGCCCGGCCTGCTTTAGGCAGCATTGGACGAGCCCACCAGAGAACCAGACTCCTCCGGTGGGCCCTGACTTCTCCATCGGTGGAGTTGAGAGTGCCAAGGTGAGGAGCATGATGATGATAACAGAAGTTAGCATCTGCTAAGTTTTCTTTTAATGCAAGTGTAAGTGTGCAGCCTGCCACCCACCCACCCCCAGACTGCAATTCCATACTGCTAGCTTGCACTTGAAATGGGGCCTTTTAGTTTAGAGGAGGCCGAAGCTGGCCACTACCTCATGGCTGCTTCGGCAGCGAGGTATCCATACTCAGTCCCCAGCCGCCCCTATTTGTCCTGGTGTGCCTTATACATAAGATTAAGCGCGTATACCAAAACATTACCTGTGCCCTCCCCAGTGCATTTAGTGGGAAGGAGAGCCTATTCCGCTGTAGTGTGTGCATGCCAAACCCCTGTTGATGGTACATGCGAAGATGCCTCCCACCTTGCACCTGTCGTTGCAGACTTGCAACTATCCCCATTCAAGTCCTTGTCTCAGGGCAGTGTTCAATTGTACCTCTCCCATTCCTTGCAATGCAAGCGCAAGTATGCAGCCTGCCACCCACCCACCCCCAGGCTGCAATACCATACTGCTTGCTTGCTTGCACTTTAAATTGGGCCTTTTAGGCATGTGGAGGCGGAATCTGGCCACCACGCCATGGCTGTGTCGGCGGCCTGGTATCCATACTCAGTCTCCAGCCAACTGGTGGTCGGGTGTCCCCGCTTGCTCCCCAGCCTCCAGAGGATGGCCGGGTGTCCATACTCGGTCCCCAGCCACCCCTATTTGTACCGGTAACCTTTCCCACACTTTTCTTAGCCTGGCCTGCTTTAGGGCAGCATTGGCCGAGCCCACCGAACTATCAGACTCCTCCGGTGGGCCCTGGCTTCTCCATCAGGGGAGTTGAGAGTGCCAAGGTGAGGAGCATGATGAGGATGATAGAAGTTAGCATCTGCTTTGTTTTGTTGTAATGCAAGCGCATGTATGTAGTAGCAGCTAGGCCTGAGGAGGTCTGCGTTTTGGCGCATATCCTACCTCCTCCGAGGATTGCTGGATGTTTTCCTGCTACTATCCAAGTTCTATGACTCCCGTTAAAACAAAGCTTCAGGTGATACAGTTATATGAAAAAGTTTGGGCACCCCTATTAATCTTAAGCTTAATGTTTTATAAAAATTGGTGTTTTTGCAACAGCTATTTCAGTTTGATATATGTAATAACTGTTGGACACAGTAATGTTTCTGCCTTGAAATGAGGTTTATTGTACTAACAGAAAATGTGCAATCTGCATTCAAACAAAATTTTAACCGGTGCATTAGTATGGGCACCCCACCAGAAAAGTGACATTAATATTTAGTAGATCCTCCTTTTGCAAAAATAACAGCCTCTAGTCGCTTCCTGTAGCTTTTAATGAGTTCCTGGATGAAGGAAGAAGGTATTTTTGACCATTCCTCTTTACAAAATAATTCCAGTTCAGTAAAGTTTGATGGTCGCCGAGCATGGACAGCCCTCTTCAAATGATCCCACAGATGTTCAATGATATTCAGGTCTGGGGACTGGGATGGCCATTCCAGAACATTGTAATTGTTCCTCTGCATGAATGCCTGAGTAGATTTGGAGCAGTGTTTTGGATCATTGTCTTGCTGAAAGATCCATCCCCTGCGTAACTTCAACTTTGTCACTGATTCTTGAACATTATTGTCAAGAATCTGCTGATACTGAGTGGAATCCATGCGTCCCTCAACTTTAACAAGATTCCCAGTGCCGGCATTGGCCACACAGCCCCAAAGCATGATGGAACCTCCACCAAATTTTAATGTGGGTAGCAAGTGTTTTTCTTGGAATGCTGTGTTTTTTTGCCGCCATGCATAACGCCTTTTTGTATGACCAAACAACTCAATCTTGGTTTCATAAGTCCACAGGACCTTCTTCAAAAAATAAATTGGCTTCTCCAAATGTGCTTTTGCATACCTCAACCGACTCTGTTTGTGGCGTGCTTGCAGAAACGGCTTCTTTCTCATCACTCTCCCATACAGCTTCTCCTTGTGCAAAATGCGTTGTATAGTTGACCGATGCACAGTGACACCATCTGCAGCAAGTTGATGCTGCAGCTCTCTGGAGGTGGTCTGAGGATTGTCCTTGACTGATCTCACCATTCTTCTTCTCTGCCTTTCTGATGTTTTTCTTGGCCTGCCACTTCTGGCCTTAACAAGAACTGTCCTGTGTTCTTCCATTTCCTTACTATGTTCCTCACAGTGGAAACTGACAGGTTAAATCTCTGAGACAGCTTTTTGTATCCTTCCCCTGAACAACTATGTTGAATAATCTTTGTTTTCAGATCATTTGACAGTTGTTTTGAGGAGCCCATGATGCCACTCTTCAGAGGAGATTCAAACAGGAGAACAACTTGCAAGTGGCCACCTTAAGTAGCTTTTCTCATGATTGCATACACCTGGCTATGAAGTTCAAAGCTCAATGAGGTTACAAAACCAAAAAAAGTGCTTTAGTAAGTCAGTAAAAAGTAGGTAGGAGTATTTAAAACAAGAAAATGATAAGGGTGCCCATACTTATGCACCTGTCAAATTTTGTTTGAATGCAGATTGCACATTTTCTGTTAGCACAATAAACCTCATTTCAAGGCAGAAACATTACTGAGTCCAACAGTTATTACATAGATCAAACTGAAATAGCTGTTGCAAAAACACCAATTTTTATAAAACATTAAGCTTAAGATTAATAGGGGTGCCCAAACTTTTTCATATGACTGTAAATGATGGATGAGGTAGTGGCAAAGGAGAAAGAGCAGGAGGAACAGGGACCATTCACATCAATATCAGGCCAGTCAACCAGATATGTCTTGTAGGATATGTTTTTGTAACAAAAGGAGCGGTTCGGCTACACAGTTATAGGGCATACAGTGAGTGCAATGCCTACCAAAAATTTCGAGGCACTCCAATGCCCCTTGGAAATGACATGGAGGTCAGAGGGCGTTAACTAAACCTTTTTTTCCATTTATATCAACTGGGTCTCCTGTGCACTGTTGGCCTAAGCAGTGAATGGAAGGCTTTCCAAAAATTATGAGGTACTGCAATGCCCCTTACAAGAGCCATGTGTGGCACCCCAGGGGTCTGGTCACCACAGTAATAGAGATTACGTCGGAGAGCAAGTGGGAGGTTTCCTGGTCAGGATCCCTTAAACATGCAATATCCTCCTGCCCCAGTCCTGGGAGGGGAGAATTCTGCCCTTATAAACTGGATCTGGGGTGGGGTTGAGTGAGTCAGAGAACAGAGAACAGTCAGAGTCAGAGTGAGAGCAAGGGAAAGTAACAGCAAGGAGCTCTGTAGGAGCTAGGAGCTAAAGACGAGGGGCTGGAAGCTGAGCAGAGCTCGCCCTGGCAGAAGACAATAGGAACCGGACACAGGAGTCCGAAGCTGTGAGGACTTATATATCCAGCAGCAGAAACCAGCCGGCAGGGGATTTCAGGTCCTCTGGCCATAGAAGCCCGGAGGCTCAGTCACAAGCAAGGGACCAGCACCGCCGTCGTGGAGCGGAGGCTAACAGAAGGCCCCAAGTCACCAGCCATACGGGTGAGCACTACACGATACACTCAGAGACGTGGGCTACTTCTACCCGCTTACAGCAAGGTAGCCAGGAAGAGTGCAGACAGACGGGGCCAGGGGAACTCCTGCTTGCTCACAGACTGACCAGGCCTCTTATGCTAGCCAGTACTCCCGGGAGGGTCTACCTTATAATCATCAGTAAAGACTCTGAACTGCACTGCAAAGCCCCTTAAAAGAGCCATGCAGTACAGCATATTACAAACATAAGTCCCATTATTGGGGAGTGGGTCTCCCATAGTATTTGCTTATGCTTTCCCAGAAAAAGCTGCCAAAAATTAGGACGGAGCAACTTGCAATGCCCCTTACAAGAGCCATGCAGTACAGCATATTACAAACATAAGTCCCATTATTGGGGAGTGGGTGTCCCATGGTATTTGCTTATGCTTTCCCAGCAAAAGCTGCCAAAAATTAGGACGGAGCAACTTGCAATGCCCATTACAAGAGCCATGCAGTACAGCATATTACAAACATAAGTCCCATTATTGGGGAGTGGGTGTCCCATGGTATTTGCTTATGCTTTCCAAGCAAAAGCTTCCAAAAATTAGGACGGAGCAACTTGCAATGCCCCTTACAAGAGCCATGCAGTACAGCATATTACAAACATAAGTCCCATTATTGGGGAGTGGGTGTCCCATAGTATTTGCTTATGCCTTGCAAGCAAAAGCTGCCAAAAATTAGGACGGAGCAACTTGCAATGCCCCTTACAAGAGTCATGCAGTACAGCATATTACAAACATAAGTCCCATTATTGGGGAGTGGGTGTCCCATAGTATTTGCTTATGCTTTCCCAGCAAAAGCTGCCAAAAATTAGGACGGAGCAACTTGCAATGCCCCTTACAAGAGCCATGCAGTACAGCATATTACAAACATAAGTCCCATTGTTGGGGAGTGGGTGTCCCATAGTATTTGCTTATGCCTTGCGAGCAAAAGCTGCCAAAAATTAGGACGGAGCAACTTGCAATGCCCCTTACAAGAGCCATGCAGTACAGCATATTACAAACATAAGTCCCATTATTGGGGAGTGGGTGTCCCATAGTATTTGCTTATGCCTTGCAAGCAAAAGCTGCCAAAAATTAGGACGGAGCAACTTGCAATGCCCCTTACAGGAGCCATGCAGTACAGCATATTACAAACATAAGTCCCATTATTGGGGAGTGGGTGTCCCATGGTATTTGCTTATGCTTTCCCAGTAAAAGCTGCCAAAAATTAGGACGGAGGAACTTGCAATGCTGGCACCCTGGTGGTATAGTGGTGGTGGAGGCTGAGGATAAGGATAAGAAGATTAAACAGCCGAAACGAGGAAGCATATACCCATGTGTGGGTGTGAAGCGGTGCATGTGAATACACCTCCCGAAATAACACAGTGGATTTGACTTTATGTTACTCTGCTGTCATTTGGTGGTGATGAGAAGTCTGGCCCAATCCAGCCCTTGTTCATTTTGATAAGGGTCAGCTTGTCAGCATTGTCAGTTGACAGGCGAGTGCGCTTATCAGTTATAATTCCCCCAGCGGCACTAAAAACACGCTCCGATAACACGCTAGCGGCAGGGCAGGCCAGGACCTCCAAGGTGTACAGAGCGAGTTCATTCCAAGTGTCCAGCTTGGATACCCAATAATTAAAAGGCACAGAGGAATCACGGAGGACGCTGGTACGATCGGCAAGGTACTCCCTCACCATCTTTGGAAACTTTCCACTCCTTGTGAGAGTACCCCGCGCCTCAGGGCCTGTAAGCTGGGCGGGTGTCAGAAAACTGTCCCAGAACGTTGACAGTGTTCCCCTGCCTCTGCTGGATTGGAGTTGCATCTCTCTCGCCTGTACGCCTTGGTTGGGCAACGAACTGTGACCTCTGCCGCTAGCGTGTTCAGATGGGAATTTTTTTAAGAGTTCTGCCCCATTTTTGTAGACCTCTCCACCTCAGGAATAAGAGAGTGAAAGTTCTCCTTGTAGCGGGGGTCTACAAGTGTCACCAACCAGTAATGACTGTCACCCAACATTTTGACAACGCAAGGGTCACAGTTAAGGGAGCGTAACATAAAGTCAGCCATGCGTGCCAGACTGGTAACGGGCAAGATTTCCGTTTCCTCACCAAGATGACAACTGACCATGCTGTCCTCCTCCTCCTCCTCTTCCTCCTCCCCCCTGTCCTCAGGCCACCCACGCTGAACCGACGGTATGACACTTGTACAGGTACTACCGTCTACAACGCATGATAGCAGCTCCTGTTCTTCCTCCTCCTCCTCCTCCTCCTCCTCTCCCTCATTGTCCCCCAATGCACGTTGGGATGAGATGAGGCTGGGCTGTGTGTAATCGCCCTCTACGGCTTCTTGATCCATCTCATCATACTCTGGCTGCAATGCCTCCTCTTTAATTCTCTGCAGAGAGCGTTGCAAAAGACAGACAAGTGGGATGCTGACAGTAATGATGGCGTCATCGCCACTCACCATCTTGGTGGCCTCCTCAATGTTTGTCAGGATGGTACATATGTCAGACATCCAGGTCCACTCCTGAGGTCTTATGTGTGGAGTCTGACCTGAATATCGATGGCCTTGTTGCAGCTGGTACTCCACAACTGCTCTCTTCTGCTCACAAATCCTTTGCAACATGTGGAGAGTAGAGTTCCAACGTGTGGGGACATCACACACCAGTCGGTGTGCCGGAAGCTGCAAACGCTGCTGCAACACAGCAAGGGCAGCAGAAGCTGTAGCCGACTTGCGAAAATGAGCTGACAGGCGGCGTACTTTCACGAGCAGATCTGGCAACTCGGGGTACGATTTAAGAAACCGCTGAACCATGAGGTTAAGCACATGAGCCAGGCATGGTACGTGTGTGATCTCGCCTCGCCTCAGAGCCGCCACCAGGTTACGGCCATTGTCACACACGACCATGCCTGGATGTAGGTTCAGCGGTCTCAGCCACAGATCTGCCTGCTCTTTCACAGCTGTCCACAACTCACAAGCAGTGTGAGGTTTATCACCTAAGCTTATGAGTTTCAGCACAGCCTGTTGCCGCTTGGCGGAGGCAGTACTGCAATGCTTCCAGCTTGTAACTGATGTGGTGATATCTGAGATGGAGGCTGAACATGAGGAGGAGGAGGAGGATGCGCAGGAGCTGTACACTGTGGGGGCAACTCTGACTGACATAGGGCCCGCAATCCTCGGTGTGGGGAGGATGTGTTCCGTCCCAAGGTCCGACTGGGTCCCGGCTTCCACTATGTTTACCCAGTGTGCCGTCAGAGAGATGTACCGTCCCTGGCCACAAGCACTGGTCCACGTGTCCATTGTCAGGTGGACTCTCCCAGTAACTGCGTTGTTGAGGGCACGGCAGATGCTTTGGGACACGTGCTTGTGTAGTGCGGGGATGGCACACCGGGCAAAATAGTGTCGGCTGGGGACCGAGTACCGAGGACCGGCCACCGCCATAAGATTGCGGAAGGATTCCGTCTCCACCAGCCTAAAAGGCAGCATTTCCAATGCAAGCAGTCGTGAAATGTGCGAATTTAGGACTGTGGCCTGTGGGGCGTTAGCTGCGAATTTCCGCTTTCGTTCAAAGGTCTGGGATATGGACAATTGAACGCTGCGGTGGGACGTGGACGTGGACGTTGATGCTGTTTCTTGAGAAACTGCCATAACAAGTGAAGACTGAGAGGAAGGGGCATTTTTACATGCAGTATGGACAGGGGATTGCCTTGCACACACAACAGGGGGTTCTATTGCACGCACAACAGTGGAAGAAGCAGTGGTGACACCCGCTGACACTGGTCGTGGACCCTGGGTTTCGCCCCACAAAGTCGGGTGCTTTGCTGCCATGTGCCTGATCATGCTGGTGGTGGTCAGGCTGGTAGTTTTGTCACCCCTGCTGATGCTGGCATGGCAGGTGGAACATATGGCCTTTTTGGGGTTATCAGCAGAGTCTTTAAAAAAATTCCCTCGTGTTGGTGTTACGGGGAGCGGTTGCCTGCCTTCTGTCTGCGGCCACCACACTGCTTCTTCCTGCCTGTTGGGGTACTCTGCCTCCCTCCTCCTGTGTGCTGCTGGCCTCACTCTGCATGTCCTCCTTCCACGTTGGGTCAGTTACTAGATCATCCACCACCTCCTCCTCTTCCACTTGCGCACCACGATCCTCCTCCTCACTTCCTGGCAATTGTGTCTCGTCATCGTCCACCTCTTGTGACAGATTGCCAACGTCGACTTCCTGTGGCCGTGGCTGTTCAAATATTTGGGCATCGCAACATGGGATCTCCTCTGCCACCACTTCAAGCGTATCAGGCGAGGGGCCCAAATATGGAAATGGACCTGTGAACAGCTCTTCAGAGTGTCCAAGTGTGGGATCACTTGCTGTCTGACGACACTCGGCATGGTGGGAGGAAGGAGCATCAGGGTGAGGAGGAGTATGCGGTCGAGACTCACGGCTACTAAGAGTTGACCGTGTGGAAGACAGACCGGAGGTGGTGGTGCCCAGGTAACTGGAAGTATTGTCTGCTATCCAATTAATAACCTGTTCACACTGATCAGTTCTCAATACTGGTGTTGCTCTGTGCTTCCCTAGTAATTCGGTCAAGAAGTGGGAGCGAGAAGATGTGGCTGTTGGTTGTGGCACTTTTTCACCTTGGCCACGGCCCGTCCTCTGCACGAACCATCACCAGAACGTCCACTTCCACGTCCCTTGCCACGCGCCTTGCCCATTGTAAATTAGGTAAAATAGCTTACACTTGCACTATCAATGGAAAAAGGGTAATAAAGTGTAGATTAGAACCGTGGAAGAGGAAAACCACAGTTATTGTTTACTGGGGTATATAACACACTTTTTTAAATAGAGATATTTGCGGCTGAACAGTGAGCGACACACTCAAACTGCTTTTTTTTTAGATACCAAAGGCCCAAAACTGGATAGTACAGCGATTTGACCCGTGGAACTGCGAAACCACACTGGGATGTGGGGCCTACACAAGACTATTTTCAACAGATATATTTTGTGTCACAACAGTCAGGAGACACTACTGTTTTTCTTTACGGAAAAAACTACCAAAACCTGAATAATAGAGATTTTTTACCGTGGAACAGCAAAACCACAGTTATAATTTACTGGTGTATACCAGGCTTTTTAAAATATATATATATTTGCGGCTGAACAGTGAGCGACACACTCAAACTGTTTTTTTTAGATACAAATGGCCCAAAAGTGGATAATACAGAGGTTTGTACCGTGGAACTGCAAAACCACACTTGTATTTCTCGGGCCTACACCAGACTATTTTCAACAGATATATTTGTGTCTGAAAAATCAGGGAGACACTATTTTTTTTTTTTTTTACAGCAAAAAATGCAAAAAGCAGGATAATAGAGATTTTTTACCGTGGAACAGCAAAAGCACACTTCTGTCTCTCTGGCCTACATCAGACTATTTTCAACAGATATATTTGTGTCTGAAAAATCAGCGAGACACTATTATTATTTTTATACAGCAAAAAATGCCAAAAACAGGATAATAGAGATGATTTACCGTGGAACATCAAAACCACAGTAATAATTTACTGGTGTATACCAGGCTTTTTAAAATATATATATATTTGCGGCTGAACAGTGAGCGACACACTCAACCTGTTTTTCTTAGATACAAATGGCCCAAAAGTGGATAATACAGAGGTTTGTACCGTGGAACTGCAAAACCACACTTGTATTTCTCGGGCCTACACCAGACTATTTTCAACAGATATATTTGTGTCTGAAAAATCAGGGAGACACTATTTTTTTTTTTTTTACATCAAAAAATGCAAAAAGCAGGATAATAGAGATTTTTTACCGTGGAACAGCAAAAGCACACTTCTGTCTCTCTGGCCTACACCAGACTATTTTCAACAGATATATTTGTGTCTGAAAAATCAGGGAGACACTATTATTATTTTTATACAGCAAAAAATGCCAAAAACAGGATAATAGAGATGTTTTACCGTGGAACATCAAAACCACAGTAATAATTTACTGGTGTATACCAGGCTTTTTAAAATATATATATATTTGCAGCTGAACAGTGAGCGACACACTCAAACTGTTTTTTTTAGATACAAATGGCCCATAGAACTGCAAAACCACACTTCTGTTTCTCTGGCCTACACCAGACTATTTTCAACAGATATATTTGTGTCTGAAAAATCAGGGAGACACTATTATTTTTTTTTTTTACAGCAAAAAATGCAAAAAGCAGGATAATAGAGATTTTTTACCGTGGAACAGCAAAAGCACACTTCTGTCTCTCTGGCCTACACCAGACTATTTTCAACAGATATATTTGTGTCTGAAAAATCAGGGAGACACTATTATTATTTTTATACAGCAAAAAATGCCAAAAACAGGATAATAGAGATGATTTACCGTGGAACATCAAAACCACAGTAATAATTTACTGGTGTATACCAGGCTTTTTAAAATATATATATATTTGCGGCTGAACAGTGAGCGACACACTCAAACTGTTTTTCTTAGATACAAATGGCCCAAAAGTGGATAATACAGAGGTTTGTACCGTGGAACTGCAAAACCACACTTGTATTTCTCGGGCCTACACCAGACTATTTTCAACAGATATATTTGTGTCTGAAAAATCAGGGAGACACCATTTTTTTTTTTTTTACATCAAAAAATGCAAAAAGCAGGATAATAGAGATTTTTTACCGTGGAACAGCAAAAGCACACTTCTGTCTCTCTGGCCTACACCAGACTATTTTCAACAGATATATTTGTGTCTGAAAAATCAGAGGCACACTTTTTTTTGGGGGGGGGGACACCAAAAGGTTAATAAGATGGGTATTTGTACATTGTGAAGGAGGAAAAAAAAAAGAGGATTTTGATAAAAAAAAGGATTTTTCCTGGCCCCCGGGACCTGGAGCTAAGTCCAGCAATTTCAGCAACAGGAGCAGCACACAGGAGTGTAATGCAGCGTTTGCTGGTATAACCACTGCGTCTCCTATACAGCCTGCCTGCCTGCCTGCCTGATAGACCTGGGATTGATATTAGTCCTGAGAAGGACTGTTTGTTTGATCTGGCAGCCTTTACAGACCCTACACTAACTATTTTGCAGGATATATCTCTCCCTAAATCAGCAGCGCTGTCCCTACACTGTCTGATCCGGAGCGACTGTGTCCAAGATGGCGGCGCCCGGTTTTAAATACTCGAGGTGACGCTGTCCGGCCAGCCAATCACTGTAATGCCCATAAACAACATGGCTGCGGCATTACAGTGACTGGCTGGCAATCCCTGCATGTTCATTGGCTCTGTAAAGAGCGCCAAACATGCAGGGCGGAGACCCGAGCTCCCGCCCGAGTAACCCGGAAATGCTCGGTGCTCGCCGAACATCCCGAGTAGCGTGATGCTCGGGCAAGTACCGAGCAGTGTCGAGCATGTTCGCTCAACACTACTCCCAACCTATCTATTTAAGAGCACAGACCTGCCTGATAAAAGTCGTAGGAAATGCTGTAACCTAGTCCTTAAAAGGACTGCAATCACAACTATTCCCTACTCCCAAGCTATCTGTAGATTTGTGCGAAAATTGGCTTTAAATTAACAAGGTATAGCACACAAGGCAACAGCGGTGCCTTCTAACACGCAGCTGCAGCAGTGAGAAAATGGTGGCGACGGGGAAAATGGCTGGGTCTTATAGGGCAAGGACATGTGACATACACTGCCAATGACACATGCCCTTGCTTGTGTGAAAAAAAGCAGTTCGCTCCGTGTGTGCTCTGCTGATAGGCTGACAGATTGCACCTCCCCACTGTAAATGCGGGAAAGAGAAAAAAAATGGAGATCTTCATTATTCCTGCAGAGATCCATCCCCTGCCCCTCCCCCCGCCCCACTGTACACTCAAACTGCGTATTAACATTAATTTTCAGCATTACTGAGAAAAAATCCAGTTATGATTTTGGTGCACGAACAGTTATCGAACATAACCTCGAACAGCCAAATTTTTTTCAAACCGAACCGCTCAAACACCGCCCAAAACAGCTCGAATTTGAGATTGGCGAACAGTTCGAGTCGAACAACGCTCATCTCTAAATGGGACACAAATATCGGAATGAAAATAAACCCTTTCTTTCCTTGTAGGTTAATTCTACATAAAGGAAAACAACTAAGAATAATGTAGAATGTATTACAGCTGGCAATTCAGCAGCGGCATACACCGGTACCCGACAATTTAGAACAGAAAGAATAGAGCAGTGGTCGGCAAACTTTTTTGCACCAGGGACCGGCTTTAAGCAAGACCAGTTTTCAATGGCCCGGTGGGGGTGGGGGCGGGGCTTTGGTCATATGTGGGTGTGGTAATGGAGGGGTGGAGCTTAGTGCATACTTATCATATAATTATGACATTTATAATGAGAATGTGATTCAACTTACCATAGGTTCAGAATGAGTGGGAGCACCAGGCTTGTTTCCCTGGATCAGTGGGAGCACTGGGCTTGTTTTCCTGCAACAAGACGGTCCCATCTAGGTCCCATCTGATGATGATGACCACTACTGCTGCTACTGGACACAGCCACTGCTGCTATGAATTTTCACTGTTATTTGCTTTTTTCACTTTAACCAGAAAATCTGCTGCTGGGCCGCACGACACCAGAACACAGCTACAGGAGTCGTAAGGGTGGGACACCTGACGTCATATCTAGCTGCCCATTAGCATCCAGAGCCCCTCCCCCTCCAACTCGCAGCTAGCAGGAGGGGAAGGAGCGCTGGACACACATGACCTGCTTGTCCCTGCTCCTGCCTGAGCACATTCTGCGAGTAGGGCCGCATGGCTAATTATCTATTCACTGCCAGTCCCTCCTCCTCTTTTCTTATAGGCTACTGATCACAAGCTGGCTTTCTCCCTGCTGATCCTCTACAACTGTCAGCGGCGCCGTTGACCGGCTGAAAAACCCCAACGGCCCGGTCCTGGTCCACGGACCGGCGGTTGGGGACCTCTGGAATAGAGCATCACACATAGATTAGATAGATAGAAACATGTCAGTCACATATATAAGAAGTACAGTGACAGTGTTGCTTACTGTACTTGTCATTTAGTGTTAAAGGATTTATTTAAAAAAATAATAGTGTTTTCATGCACCGTCTCTTTAAAAAAGCCGGCCGGCAATTCATCATCGGTACCCGACAATTTAGAATAGAAAGAATATAGCATCACACATAGATTAGATGGATAGAAACATGTCAGTCACATATATAAGAAGTGTAGTGACAGTGTTGCTTACTGTACTTGTCATTTAGTGTTAAAGGATTTATTAAAAAAAATAATAGTGTTTTCATGCACTGTCTCTTTAAAAAAGCCGGCCGGCAATTCAGCAATGGTAGCCGACAATTTATAACAGAAAGAATAGAGCATCACACATAGATTAGATACATAGAAACATGTCAGTCACATATATAAGAAGTACAGTGATAGTGTTGAATACTGCACCTGTCATATAGTGTTAAAATAAAGGATTTATTAAAAAAAAAAAATTGGCGTGGGGTTCCCCGTAATTTTAGTCTCTAGCGGAGGTTAAGCAGACGGCTGGGGCAGATGTTTGAAGCCTGGGAAGGGGGTAATACCCATGGAGCTTCCCAGGCTACTAATATCAGCCCCCAGCTGAATACCTAGCCTTTACTAGCTATTAAAATGGGGGACCCCCCAAAAAAATGACGTGGGGTCCCCCCTATTTTAATAGCTAGCAAAGGCTAGGCAGACAGCTGGGGGCTGATATTAATAGCCCAGGAAGGGTGCCATGAATATTGGCCCCCTCCCAGGCTAGAAACACCAGCTGTCAGCCGCCCCAGAAATAGCGCAACCATAGGATGCGCCAATTCTGGCTCTTAGCCTCGCTCTTCCCACTGCCTTGTAGCGGTGGCAGTGGGGTAATAGGGCTGGGGTTGATGTCAGCTTATAATGCCAGCTGACATCAAGCCCAGGTTAGTAATGGAGAGGCGTCTATAAGACACCCCCATTACTAACCCCATAGTCAAAGTTAAAAAAAAACACAAACACCCAGAATAAAGTCCTTTAATTGAAATAAACACACAATTCTTTATTGTTCTAAATTAAACCATACTTACCATCACGCCCATTCCAGCTGAAACCAATGTCTTCTGCAATAAAAGTAAAATAATAAAGCAACCTCATCCTTACCTTTCCATGGTTCCCACGATGGCTCCAGCTCTGCTACATTCACATGACAGGCTGGATCGCAGCTGAAAGCTGCCATCCAGCTTGCCATGCCGCAGACACTGAGAAGTGCAGGCATGAATTTCATTAAATAATGTAAAAAAAAAATACGTGGGGCTTCGCCCTATTTTTGTGTCCAGCCAGGAACATCTAGGCAGCTGGACACTGGAATCCACAGTGCAGGGAGGCCCAAGCTTTCTGGCCTCCCCCCCCACTGCAAATTGCAGTCCGCAGCCACCCCAGAAAATGGCGAATTCATAGAAGCGCCATCTTCTGGTGCTGTACATAACTCATCCAGGGCCCTGGTGCGGTGGCTCACTGGGTAATAAAGGGGTTAGGGCCAGCTTGGCATTATCAGCTGGCCCTAAGCCCGAAATTCATGGGGTCACGCCAATATTCGACATGACCGCCATGAATTTCTAGTAAAGTATTTAAAAAAACACAACACCCAGAATAAAGTCCTTTAATTGAAATAAACACTAGTGTTGAGCCACCCCCGTAGTGTTCGAGTTCGGTTCGGTTCGTCGAACACCCGTGTGTTCGCCGAACTGTTCGTCGAACTGTTCGTCGAACACCTTCGAACACCGTTAAAACCAATGGCAGGCAAACAAAAACACATAGAAACACATAGAAAACACCTTCAAAGGTGTCCAAAAGCTGACAAACTGCTCAGAAGACACAACTAACACATGGAAAAGTGAAAAGTACATACAGTCATGCGAAAAGAAAAGAGGTGGAGGAGTAAAAGGAGGGGGAGACACAGATATAGGCATGTCATGCCCTTCTAAAATCCAAAAAGTGAGAAGCCGAGACGGCCAGTCCGCTCCTGCCCGTGCCACCTCCGTGTCGCCGGGTTTGTGCCAGAGCCGCGGTGAACCCTGACGGCCAGCCCCCCTCTCCCAATACTGGTGCCTGACCGCTGGTGGGTCGAGAGAGCCCCCCTGTGGTGGAGGCAGCTCTAAGCTTTTTAATTTAAATTGTCCCTCTAATTTGAATGAATACACTTTAAATCCATTTACAAGGATCTATTGGAGGGCAAGTCTCATGCCAGCAGCCGCGTAATTCCAGCTCCAGTAGCGTCCACTAAAGCTGCTGCAGTTAAAAAGCTTTTATAAGGATCGAGCTCGGCTGTCCACCGCAAGGCATCCTAGTGCCAGTCCCAGCCCCTATGCCTTGGGGTGCCTCCTGATGCTCTTCACTAAGTATCCCGTGGTCCCGAAGCATTTCCTTTGAAAAAATTAAGTGTCCAACTACAGGTGGTGTAGCTTGCTTAACAGCCGTGATAATCCGCTGACTAGCAGACACTGCTACTAGGCACAAAGTATTTCCTGGGCTAGATGCAGTTAAAAATTTGTAAGTAGATACTCTCGTTGGATGCTGAGAAAGCATTCCATAGAGTCTCCTGGCACGCCATATATGATTCTCTTAAAAAGCTTGGGGTAGGGGTCTAGGGGACCCTTTTATAGCCAAAATCACGGCCCTGTATCACAATACGTCACCTAGGCTGAAGATAAATGGAACTGTAGCACCGAGGGCTCGGTTGCTACAGACATATTGCACCTCACCCAGAGGTGTGATATCTCACTCTCAGATAAGGATGGAGTGTGGATCAGGACCCGACACCTGCATGCATTACACCACATTGCCGTGGGGCAGGGCGACCAATATGCCCCTGAGATGGGCACGACAGTCCCTGTCCCTGGCTGGAGTGGGGGGAGGGAACACTGAGGAAGGGGAACCCTGCAGTGCAGGAGCAGGGAGGAAGCAGTTCCTGGGTGCATTGAGAAGGGAGTATAAAAGGTGGGCACCATCTTAGTTCAGTGCAGAGAAGTCTGAGCAGAAGTGGCAGGAGCAGGGGCTCTGCATGAGCTCTGCTCCGGAGGCGGGCCTAGTAACAGAGGCCCAGGCCTGCAAGAGGGAGAAGGAAGGAAGAGGAGCGGAGAAGGCTCCAGGAACGAGGAATGAAGGGATCCCAGGGGTGCGGACGGGCGAGTCACCACCGCACGCCCGAATCCACCTGCGTGGAGGGGTCAGGCCAAAGGGGGAGACCGGTCCCCGAACTAGTGGAGGCAGGAAACGACCCTCAGCTAGAAACCGGAGGCTCTGACATTTTATGTGGCGCAGCCCCTTGCTCCACCCGCTAGGAAGGCACCACATAGGGTCAGGGAAACTGGCGCCAAGTTTACCAAGAGGAGGCCCGAGGCAGCCGGACAGAAGTGTTGGTAAGAAAGGCCAGACAAAGGACACACAAAGGGGGTCCTGTGAAGCGCTCCAAAGTTATCTGGGAGTTGTCTGAGCCCCTCACCTGGTGAGCACAGTACGACGTGGGCAGCCGTTACCTGCAGACGTGGTCTGGATAATAAGAACTGTGAGTAAAGGCCCTGAACTGCATCACTGACTCCGTGTCGTTACTGCTGCTGCCCTGCACCATCACCCCCATCCTCCGCATACACTGCCCTGAGGCTATACTCCTCCCGTGGGGAGTTATGCTACGCTCTGCTGCACCCACAACACCAGCCTTAGCGGTCTGCCCTGTAGCGGCGGTTCACTCTGACCGCAATCCACGGGTGGCGTAGTCGGACATTTAAACATCAAAACCACATAAATAGTTCCGCCACTGGTTTGACCGCCCTGAGCCACGGAACCGGATCGCCGCCACGAAGACTACAACCACCAGCATCCACCAAAAAGGGTCCGGCTCCGGGTGTCCCAAGGCCCAGGGGGTGCGTCAGAACATTTTCATCACCTTTCACAATCACCAATGGGACAAGGCAGGGATGTCCTCTGTCCCCTCTCTTATACATCCTAGTGACGGAGCACCTGCTCTCATCAATTCGCCATAACCCCAATATTAGGTGGATTGAGGTGGGAGGCACCGAGTACAAGTGCTCTCTATTTGCTGATGATGTCCTAGTATATATCACTCAATCACATATATCCATCCCTGCTGTTATGGCTGAAATAGATCACTTTGTTACATGGTAAAATTTTAAAATCAATGCAGCGAAGTCTGAGGCCCTCGATGTCTCCCTCCCTAAATCCATATAGGATTCCATCCAGTCCAACTTTCCCTTTTCCTGGCCCTCACAGGGTATCAAATACTTAGGAATTCCTATTCATAGAGACCTCTCCCATCTATGTTATCTTAATTTTGGGCCCTTTATTGAACAATTCCATACAGACCACGGTTGGCAAGTTGGAACTGTGAGATTCACTACGTGCACCACTGGTATTTTGTGGAAAAGCACATGTAAGATTCTGCAACAGTCTCTGCTGATACTCCTGCATGCGTGCATCCCTTTCTATGGCAGGAATAATTTCTGCAAATTTACTTTTGTACCGGGGATCTAACAGTGTGGCAACCCAGTAGTCAGGATTATTTCTAATTCTCACAATTCGAGGGTCATGTTGCAGGTAGTGCAGCAAGAAGGCACTCATGTGTGTTGCGCATCCAGGAGCACCAAGTCCCTGTTGTGTTGGTGGCGAGGTAACAATCATGCTTCCTTCCTCTGTCCTCTCCCCCCAACCTCGCACAACAGAAATGTGATCAAGGTCTCCCTCATCTGATGAGTCTTCCATCAGTTCGTCCTCCACTTCTTCCTGGGCTCCTGCACCTTCCTCACTAGTTTGGCTGCTACCATGCGCCCTGGTAAAATCATCTCCCCCACCCTCACATGCCTGCCGCCCTGGTGCTGCCGACCGTCTGGACCTTGCAGATGTTAGCCCTTCCGCATACAACTCCTCCTCCTCTACTTCCTCCACCTCCTCTTGTGCCACCACCTGACTCCGAATTCTGTTTAACATGTGCTCCAGCATGTAAATCACCGGAATAGTCATGCTGATAATGGCATCGTCAGCACTAAACATCTTCGTCGCCATTTCAAAACTGTGCAGAAGGGTGCATAGGTCCCTGATCTGAGACCACTCCTCCAGCGTGATTTGCCCCACCTCTGAATCTCGTTGGCCCAGGCTATACGTCAGAACGTATTGCACCAGGGCTTGTCGGTGCTGCCACAGTCGCTGCAACATGTGCAGAGTTGAATTCCACCGGGTAGGCACATCGCATTTTAGCCGGTGAAGTGGCAGGCCCAACGACTTCTGTAGAGATGTAAGTCGCTGAGCTGCGGGATGCGAACGGCGGAAGTGAGCACACAGCGACCGTGCCCTCTGCAGAAGGCCATCTAGTCTGGGATAGTGGGCTAAAAATTGCTGGACAACCAGGTTCAACACGTGAGCCATACAAGGCACGTGTGTGACATTGCCCCGGCGAAGGGCCGCACCCAGGTTTGCAGCATTGTCGCACACGGCCTTCCCTGGTTTCAGGTCCAGTGGAGACAACCATTCATGAAATTGGTTCTCCAGAGCTGACCACAACTCCTCAGCTGTGTGACTCACATTTCCCAGACATTTCAATGTAAAAACCGCCTGATGACGTTGAGCCCTACTGCCAGCATAGTAAGGAGGTGTGCAGGATCCCTTCTGCGCAGTTAGAAAGCTTGTGGCATGACCAGACAGGCTTTGGGTGCAGGTGGAAGACCGAGAGGAGGTTGAGGAGGCAGAAGCAGTGGAGGAAAAATGACATAAAGAGGATTGACGCACAACTCGTGGGGACGGCAAGACTTGGACAGCAGCCCCTTGTCCTGCTGTCACCATAGTTACCCAGTGCCCAGTCAGCGACATGTAACGCCCCTGTCCATGCCTACTCGTCCAAGTGTCTGTGGTGAAATGCACCCTGTCACACACAGAGTTTCTCAAAGAAGCGGTGATGTTGTGTGCGACATGCTGGTGGAGCGCAGGCACACCTTTCTTTGAGAAGTAGTGCCGACTGGGCATCTGGTACTGGGGCACTGCGACGGACATAAGGTCTCGAAAATCCTCTGTGTCCACCAGGCGGAAAGGCAGCATTTCTGTAGCCAAGAGCTTGCAGATGGTGAAATTCAACCTCTTAGCTTTCTCATGGCTAGGAGGAAATGGTCTTTTACTTGTCCACATCTGAGGGACCGAGGGCTGGCTATTGTGCTTAGACGGGGTTGATAAGGTTGTCCCCGGCAAACTGCCGGTCTGTGAGGAAGATGCAGGCGGACATGTTAGGTTGCCTTGATCCAAAGGTGGTGCTATCGATGTCGGACAGCGCTCAAGACCAGCTGGTGTTACCACCTCCAAAGAAAATGATGACCTGCCAATCACGCTGGCTGTTGCGGGTAAAGAGGTGGCAGGTCTGCGCCCCAAAACAGGTGTGACTGCTGTCCCCCC
Source organism: Phyllobates terribilis (assembly GCF_046119375.1). Lineage (NCBI taxonomy): Eukaryota > Metazoa > Chordata > Amphibia > Anura > Dendrobatidae > Phyllobates > Phyllobates terribilis. Next base: position 644,537,916 of record NW_027362762.1, read on the forward strand.
AGTCACAGAGGATGAAGAGGCCGCGGATGCACAAGATATGGCAGACGGTGGTTGGCCCGGCCGGCTAGACAGCATTGTAGCACACTGAGCTTCCCACTGCAACTTATGCTTCATGTCCATGTGCCGGTTCATGCATGAAGTACTCAAACTACGTATTTTTTGGCCTCTACTTAGCTTTTGCTGACAAATGTTACAGATAACACGAGTTGGGTCATCTTTATCGATCTGAAAAAATGCCCAGGCTATGCAAGGCTTAGCACCCATGCGACCTGAAGAGCCACCACGACTTGTGGTGAGAGGCAGAGTTGTGTTTGAGGATGCAGTTGTTGACGTGCTTCCAGTACTACGTCTCTGTCCAGGAAGGCGCAACCTGACCTCGTCGTCACTAGCATCTTCCTCCACCTCCTCTGCTGACCTCATCTCTTGGCTGACTGTGGGTTGACAGTAAGTGGGATCTCCGACCTCATCATCATCACCCTGTGCGTTATCACACCCGTCGTCCTCAGAGCCAACCTGTTCCTGCCCTGACAAAAAACTAAAGTTGTCGCTCCAATCAGGTATTTGAGTCTTATCATCGTCTTCCTCATTGTCTCCACCAACAGGAGTTACAGTTTGGGAATGAGGGTCTACATTATGGTCAGAACCTTCTGCGTCTGGTCCTGGATCCGACTCATAAAGATTCTGGGCATCAGTGCAGATCATTTCCTCGTCTGGATTCACAGAAGCGCTGGAGTCGACCTCTGATTCCCAGGCTATAGTATGAGTAAACAGCTCTGCAGACTCAACCATCTGTTCTACCTCATACTCAGACGGGCAGCTGGAGATTTGGGAGCTGCGAGGAAGCAAGTGCGATTTGGGTGACACCTTTGAGGACTGGAGTATTTGTGATGTTGAAGTTGATGTGGAGGAGAGCCCACTTAAAGGAGCACTTGATATCCGTTGAAGCACCTGCTGTTTTTGTGCCTCATCTGGAATTTGTAGCGATTGGCGTGGCCGTAAGAAAGGGATCTTATCACATTGTCCGCTAAAAGAAGTAGACATTTTAGTTTGGCTGGAAGATGGTCTTTCTTCTGCACCTACCCCACGGACACAACCTTTTTTCCCCTTCCCAACACGCCTATTCCCCTTTCCACCAGCAGCAGGCCTTTTTCCACTCATTTTGGTGATTAACTAATTCACAACTCTGGAGTTGTTTGCACAAAAAAACAATGGATGGTAACCGAGCAGAGCTGAGTGGCCAAACTGTGGTATTAGGCCAAAACTATTGGCTGGGTTAGATGCAGAAAAAAATTATTTTTAATTTGCAACCTGATGGAGGTCAGTATAGATGGACTAATAGACCAAGTCCCACACACCGCTAGAAGCCCAAATATTTTTTCAGAGCTAGATGCAGAAATTTTTTTTATTCAATTTGCAACCTGATGGAGGTCAGTATAGATGGACTAATAGACCAAGTCCCACACACCGCTAGAAGCCCAAATATTTTTTCAGAGCTAGATGCAGAAAAAAATTATATTCAATTTGCAACCTGCTGGATGTCAGTATAGAAGGACTAATAGAACAAGTCCCACACACTGCTAGAAGCCCAAATATTTTTTCAGAGCTAAATGAAGAAAAAAATTATTTTTAATTTGCAACCTGATGGAGGTCAGTATAGATGGACTAATAGACCAAGTCCCACACACTGCTAGAAGCCCAAATATTTTTTCAGAGCTAGATGCAGAAAAAAATTATTTTTAATTTGCAACCTGATGGAGGTCAGTATAGATGGACTAATAGACCAAGTCCCACACACTGCTAGAAGCCCAAATATTTTTTCAGAGCTAGATGCAGAAAAAAATTATTTTTAATTTGCAACCTGATGGAGGTCAGTATAGATGGACTAATAGACCAAGTCCCACACACTGCTAGAAGCCCAAAAATTTTTTCAGAGCTAGATGCAGAAAAAAAATATTTTTAATTTGCAACCTGATGGAGGTCAGTATAGATGGACTAATAGAACAAGTCCCACACGCTGCTAGAAGCCCAAATATTTTTTCAGAGATAAATGAAGAAAAAAAATATTTTTAATTTGCAACCTGATGGAGGTCAGTATAGATGGACTAATAGACCAAGTCCCACACACTGCTAGAAGCCCAAATATTTTTTCAGAGCTAGATGCAGAAAAAAATTATTTTTATTTTGCAACCTGATGGAGGTCAGTATAGATGGACTAATAGACCAAGTCCCACACACCGCTAGAAGCCCAAATATTTTTTCAGAGCTAGATGCAGAAAAAAATTATATTCAATTTGCAACCTGCTGGAGGTCAGTATAGAAGGACTAATAGAACAAGTCCCACACACTGCTAGAAGCCCAAATATTTTTTCAGAGCTAAATGAAGAAAAAAATTATTTTTAATTTGCAACCTGATGGAGGTCAGTATAGATGGACTAATAGACCAAGTCCCACACACTGCTAGAAGCCCAAATATTTTTTCAGAGCTAGATGCAGAAAAAAATTATATTCAGTTTGCAACCTGATGGAGGTCAGTATAGATGGACTAATAGAATGATGCTATGCCCAAAAGATTTTACTTCACTAGGTGCAGTAAAAAAATTGGTATTCTATACACAGGTGGTATATCTTGCAACACAGATAGGCTACTCCACTGACTAACACACTCTGCAATAGGCCAAAAAGGATTAGCTTTGCTAGATTCAGCCAAATGCTGTGAAAAAAACTTGCACAGCACTGGCACAGACCTGCCTGGCAAAAACTGATAGGAACTCATGTAACCTAGTCCTGAAAAGGACTCCAATTACAATTAGTCTTTACTCCCACAATCTATCTATTTAAGAGCACAGACCTGCCTGATAAAAGTCGTAGGAAATGCTGTAACCTAGTCCTTAAAAGGACTGCAATCACAACTATTCCCTACTCCCAAGCTATCTGTATATTTGTGCGAAAATTGGCTTGAAATTAACAAGGTATAGCGCACACAGCAACAGTGGTGCCGTCTAACACGCAGCTGCAGCAGTGAGAAAATGGTGGCGACGGGGAAAATGGCTTGGTCTTATAGGGCAAGGACATGTGACATACACTGCCAATCACACATGCCCTTGCTTGTGTGAAAAAAAGCACTTCGCTCCGTGTGTGCGCTGCTGATAGGCTGACAGATTGCACCTCCCCACTGCAAATGCGGGAAAGAGAAAAAAAAATGGAGATCTTCATTGTTCCTGCAGAGATCCATCCCCTGCCCCTCCCCCCGCCCCGCTGTACACTCAAACTGCGTATTAACATTAATTTTCATCATTACTGAGAAAAAATCCAGTTATGATTTTGGTGCACGAACAGTTATCGAACATAACCTCGAACAGCCGAATTTTTCTCAAATTGTTCGTGTTCGCCGACCGGCTCGAACACCGCCCAAAACAGCTCGAATTTGAGATTGGCGAACAGTTCGAGTAGAACAACGCTCATCTCTAATAAACACACAATTTTTTAATGTTCTAAATTAAACCATACTTACCATCACGCCCATTCCAGCTGAAGCCAATGTCTTCTGCAATAAAAGTAAAATAATAAAGCAACCTCATCCTTACCTTTCCATGGTTCCCACGATGGCTCCAGCTCTGCTACATTCACATGACAGGCTGGATCGCAGCCGAAAGCTGCCATCCAGCTTGCCATGCCGCAGACACTGAGAAGCGCAGGCATGCTTGCGCTCTGCAGTGTCAGGCTGTTATAGCATCCAGATGAGCCAAGGTCATGTCCAATGAACTCAGCTCACCTCATGCACGTCACTGACAACGTGGGAAAATTCTCCTGTGCTCAGCGCTTGAGCAGGAGAATTCTCCTACGCTGGGATGGCATTGAGATGACAGGCTGGATCGCAGCTGAGCGCTGCCATCCAGTATGCCATCCTTCATAGACACTGCAGAGCGCAAGCATGCCTGTGCTCTGCAGTGTCTCTGAAGGATGACAAGCTGGATGGCAGCGTTCAGCTGCGATCCAGCCTGTCATCTCAATGCCATCCCAGCATCGGAGAATTCTCCTGCTCAAGCGCTGAGAGCAGGAGAATTCTCCCATGCTGTCAGTGATGTGCATGAGGTGAGCTGAGTTCATTGGACATGAGCTCACCTCATGCACGTCACTGACAGCGTGGGAGAATTCTCCTGCGCTCAGCGCTTCAGCAGGAGAATTCTTTCGCGCTCACCGCATGCGCAGGAGAATTCTCCCATGCTGTCAGTGACGTGCATGAGGTGAGCTGAGTTCATTGGACATGAACTCGGCTCATCTGGATGCCGTCACAGCCAGACACTGAGGAGCGCAAGCATGCCTGCGCTTCTCAGTGTCTGCAGCATGGCAAGCTGGATGGCAGCTTTCGGCTGCGATCCAGCCTGTCATGTGAATGTAGCAAAGCTGGTGCCGTCGTGGGAACCATGAAAAGGTAAGGATGAGGTTGCTTTATTATTTTACTTTTATTGCAGAAGACATTGGCTTCAGCTGGAATGGGCGTGATGGTAAGTATGGTTTAATTTAGAACAATAAATAATTGTGTGTTTATTTCAATTAAAGGACTTTATTCAGGGTGTTTGTGTTTTTTTTTTAACTTTGACTATGGGATTAGTAATGGTGGTGTCTTATAGACGTCTCTCCATTACTAACCTGGGCTTGATGTCAGCTGGCATTATAAGCTGACATCAACCCCAGCCCTATTACCCCACTGCCACCGCTACAGGGCAATGGGAAGAGCGAGGCTAAGTGCCAGAATTGGCGCATCCTATGGATGCGCCATTTCTGGGGCGGCTGACGGCTGGTGTTTCTAGCCTGGGAGGGGGCCAATATTCATGGCACCCTTCCTGGGCTATTAATATTAGCCCCCAGCTGTCTGCCTAGCCTTTGCTAGCTATTAAAATAGGGGGGACCCCACGTCATTTTTTTGGGGGGTCCCCATTTAAATAGCTAGTAAAGGCTAGGTATTCAGCTGAGGGCTGATATTAGTAGCCTGGGAAGCTCGGTTGGTATTACCCCCTTCCCAGGCTTCAAACATCTGCCCCAGCTGTCTGCTTAACCTCTGCTAGAGACTAAAATTACGGGGAACCCCACGGCAATTTTTTTTTTAATAAATCCGTTATTTTAACACTAAATGAGATGTACAGTAATCAACACTATCACTGTACTTCTTATATATGTGACTGACATGTTTCTATGTATCTAATCTTTGTGTGATGCTCTCTTCTTTCTAGTCTAAATTGTCGGGTACCAATGCTGAATTGCCGGCCGGCTTTTTTAAAGAGACGGTGCATGAAAACACTATTATTTTTTTTATTAAATCCTTTAACACTAAATGACAAGTACAGTAATCTGAGCGCTGCCATTCAGCTTGTCATCCTTCAGAGACACTGCAGAGTGCAGGCATTATGGGAACTTCCGATTCCGGTATTCGATATTCTAAAAGTATCGGAACTCAGTATCGGAACTCCGATACTGCGAATATCGGTCGATACCCGATATTTCAGTATCGGAATGCTCAACACTAACTGTGGGTCAATTGAGGTCACTTTCCTGGTGTCTGACCCTAATTTGATCTGATTTGGCTGCTTTTGGGCCCCTTTGAAGGTGTTGTGTATGCATTTAGTTTTGCCTTCCATTGAATCCAATGGGGTTCGGGCAAATGTTCGACGAATTAATCGTCAAATATTGCAAATTTGGTGATTGTAAATTGAACCAAACAGTGAAATGTTCACTCATCTCTATTCTTTACGCCCCCGAGGGTTGCGACTGTCTGGATCTGTCACGAGTGTGTCAGAGGTGACAGACAGTCGCCTTGCAATGGTTTACAGGAGATCTCCACGTTTGGCAATGCAGACAGGTGCCTAGATAGAAGGCTGTGTTTGGGACCCATCAACTACCTCCCTTTAGTCTGGGTGTATATATACCTGGTGTGTCTAGGTGGGCGTCGCCGGTTATACTCATTTCTACTTGGAACTTCGTTGAAGCAGCATCACGTCCTTTCTGGAGTCTTGAGGCCGTATGCCCTGTTGGAGTTCTTCTAAAGCTGAGTTGTTGCTCCCCTGTGTTGTCTTCCCCTTTTGTCTTTAGAGTGCTAGCGGAGGTTGACTAGTGCTCATCTCCTTCCTCCCCCAGCTATAGCCTTACACCAGGGATAGTAGAGCAAGGCACATGATCGACGACAGCTGCAGAGGCTGTATAGGGACGTTAGGGGGAGACAGGGTGACACTAGTCCAGATTAGGAGGTCACCTCTTCCCCCTTTCCCTAGTGTCTGGGCTCCCTTTCCCTTTCCCCTCTGTGTTGCACTCACACCTGGCGTGACAGTACCACTCCTGAAGCATAGCTTCCTTCTTTGCTTCGGGACACCACCTCTGCCAATATTTGTCGAAAGCTTAAGATAGGACTCACTCTAACTTGCTCATGCAGGACCTGCTTCAGGGGAGTACTGTAGAGTCCCAGGATAAATTGGTCTCATAGTAACCGATGCACAGATCCCATGCCGCCTACTCCGTCTGTCTCTTTCTTTTGCACTTCTGCTAGTACTTCCTGTAACGCCATGGCATATTGGGAGACTTTTTTCCCTTCCAGCTGCAGCCGGTAGAAGAACTTTGACCAGAGGTGCCCCACACTAGCTGTTTCATCATATATCTCCTCCAGAAATTTCACTATCTCTTTCAAGGTGTGACGCGTGGCTTCCGGTTGCAGGAAAATGTTTCGGTGGGCCTCAACCTCCAGGGCAGCCGATCTCCACTTGTAGCTTTGGGCTGATATTATAAATCTTAGCAGCACTCTTCAATCTGGTCACCCAGTCAGACAGTGGCATATTCTGGCCATCAAATTTGGGCAGCATGCTAAACAACATGCTCATAGGGAGGGTCCTTGCAGGGGTTCCACCATTGCCTGCGGTACTCACATTAACAAAACCACCATTGCTGTCTGCCGCCTCCATCTCTGTGACCATACCCTGCTCACAGCACCACTTGTGGCGGTGCCTGAACGAGTCTTCCAGGCAGGACTCAAAGATGGTATAGTAGACAAGGAGGCAGAAACAATGCACCAGCTTTATTGAAAGACAAAGGATTATATGCCGGAATATAAGAATAACAGTTATTGTAATGATAATAGCAATTTTGGATACAAGGAGAGATAGCTGGAGTGTGTCACACAAGCTGTGCTCCAGCTATGGCAATGCAAAGTTCAATACAAACAGTATAAACAATTTCTGCAAACTACTATCTGCTAATTTCCTACCTGGCTTCAAACCTGCTCTACACACTAATACAGTTGAACACTGGTATCACACTGACAGTTCTGTATGGCTTAGAAAAAAATTCTGGTAGCTAATGCATAGTCCTGATGCAGTGGAGCAGAGTTTGTTGTGTTGAGCTCTTCCTTAAGATAAATGGATTCGTACTCTTTTGGATCTAGGCAAGTATCGTACCCACTTTCAATGTTGAGGGATCACTTGTAGTGTTGAGTGAATTTGTTCGGCATTTCAAAGACTCTACCGAAAAAAAGGCCATTTGCACCACCGGCCAGGCCAGCATCATAAGGGGTGGCTAAACGACCAGCCTGACCACCACGAGCATGATGAGGCACATGGCAGCAAAGCACCCGAGTTTGTGGGTCGAACCCCAGGTTCCAGGAACAGTGTCTGCGGGTGGCACCATTGCTCCTTCCGCTATTGTGCAAGCAAGCCAATCCCCTGTCCATGGTGCATGCGAAGATGCCTCCTGCCCTGCACCTGTCGTTGTACACTCTCAAGTAGCAGCATCAGGAAGCACGTCCATGTCCTTGTCCAAGCGCAGCATTCAGTTGTCCATACCCCAGTCCTTGGAACGCAAGCGCAAATATGCAGCCAACGCCTCACAGGCCACACTACTAAATTCTCACATTTCACGACTGGTTGCGCTCAAAATGTTTCCTTTTAGGCTCGTTGAGACGGAAGCATTCTGCAACCTGAGGGCGGTGGCCGTCCCTCGGTACTCGGTCCCCAGCCGCCACTATTTCTCCCGGTGTGCCGTCCCCGCATTACACAAGCACGTGTCCCAAAACATTAGCCGTGCCCTCAACAATGCAGTTACTGGGAAAGTCCACCTAACCACAGACACGTGGACAAGTGCTTTTGGGCAGGGGCGGTACATCTCGCTGACGGCACACTGGGTTAACATAGTGGAAGCCGGGACCCAGTTGGACCTTGGGATGGAACACGTCCCCCCGACGCCAAGGATTGCAGGCCCTAGGTCAATCAGGGTTGCCCCAATGGTCTACAGCTCCAGCACCTCATCCTCCACATCCTCCGCCTCCTCTTCAGCCTCCATCTCCGAAATGACCACATCAGTCACAAGCTGGAAGCACTGCAGCACTGCCTCGGTCAAGCGGCAACAGGCTGTGCTGAAGCTAATATGCTTAGGTGACAAACTGCACAATGCTGAAAGGGCAGATCTGTGGCTCACACCGCTGAGCCTACAGCCAGGCATGGTCGCAATGCTGGGACGGCACACCAGGAGAAATAGTGGCGGCTGGGGACCGAGTATTGAGGGACGTCCGCCGCCATCAGGTTGCGGAATGCTTCCATCTCCACAAGCCTAAAAGGCAATATTTCGAGCGCAAGCAGTCGTGAAATGTGGGAATTTAGTAGTGTGGTCTGTGGGGCGCTGGCTGTGTATTTGCGCTTGCATTCCAAGGACTGTGGTATGGACAACTGAACGCTGCACTGGGACAAGGATGTGGACATGCTTCCTGATGCTGCTACTTGAGAGTGTGAAATGACAGGTGCAGGGCAGGAGGCATCTTCGCATGCACCATGGACAAGGGAATGGCTTGCATACACAACAGCGGAAGAAGCAATGGTGCCACCCACAGACACTGTTCCTGGACCCTGGAGTACGGCCCACAAAGTCAGGTGCTTTGCTGTCATGTGCCTTATCATGCTGGTGGTGGTCAGGCTGCTAGTTTTGCCACCCCTGCTGATGCAGGCCTGGCAGGTGTTGCAAATGGCATTTTTGGGGTTATCGGCAGAGTCTTTAAAAAACAACCAGACTCGGGAAGACCTAACAGTTGTACTGGCAACTTCCTTCATGTTGGTGTTACGGGGAATGCTTGCCTGCCTTCTTTCTGCGGCCACCACACTGCTTCTTCCTGCCTGTTGGGGTGCTCTGCCTCCCTCCCCCTGTGTGTTGCTGTCCTCGCTCTGCATGTCCTCCTGCCAGGTTGGGTCAGTTACTATATCATCCACCACCTCGTCTTCCACTTCCGCACCCTGGTCCTCCGCCTGACTTTCTGGCAATTTTGCTTCATCATCGTCCAACTCTTGTGACACTTTCCCACCGTTGCCTTTGTGTGACCGTGGCTGCTCAAATATTTGGGCATGACTACATGCAACTTCCTCTTGCCACGCTTCAAGTGGACCGGGCGAGAGGCCCGAATCTATAAATGGAAAAGTGAACAGCTCTTCAGAGTGTCCAAGTGTGGGATCAGTTGTCTCCGGGCACTCGGCATGGTGGGAGGAAGGAGGATCAGGGTGAGGAATATGCAGTCCAGACTCACGGCTACTGAGACTTGACCGTGTGGAAGACAGGGTGGTGGTGGCTAAGTGACTGGAAGCATTATCCGCTATCCAACCAACAACCTTTTGACACTGCTCTGGGTTCAATAGTGGTGTGCTGCGGTCCCCTAGGAATTGGGACAGGAAGGTTGGGCGAGAAGATGTGGGTGTTTGTTATGTCACAATTTCAGCTTGCCCACGGCCTCGGCCTCTCCATGCACCATCACAGTCATGTCCAGTTCCCCGTCCCTTGCCATGCGCCTTGCCCATTTTAAATGAAGGACAATATCTTCCATACTTACTACAAATGTCTGAATTTGGAGCAAAGTTATATGTAATCCGTGTGATGGAGAAACCACAGTTTTAAATACCTGACCTGTAGGTAACTATTTTGAACAGCAAACCAGTGGCAAAAACTTTGCTGACACACTGAAAAAAAATTTGAATGGAGGCCAAAAATGGCAGTATTTTCAGCGCAATTATATGTGATCTGTGTGACGGACAAACCACAGTTTTAAATAGCTGGATTTTTAGCGCTGTAATATGGAAAGGACCTGGCTGTATTCTGCAGTGCCAACAAGCAAATGGCACAGAAAAACTGTGTTCTCTGGATTGCTTTTTAAGCAAATAATGAGGATTAAGATCCCAAAAAAATTATTCCTGGCCCCTGAGACCTGGGCCTTTGTCTAGAAATATCTAACAGCAGCAGAAGGCAGAACTGGAATGAAGCCTCTTGTGCTGTGTGCACTGCAGTCTGCTATATATGTGTCACCCTGGCCTGGATGCCGCAAGTATAATAAAGCTGTGTCTGAGAGCAAGGGGGAGGTTCTCTAGTCAGGGGAACATTAGCATGCAGTACCTCCAGTCTCAGGCCAGTAGGGGGAGCAGGCTGCCCCTATAAAAGCTGGAACTGGGGGCAGGGTTAGAGAGAACTGGACGACCTGTCTCAGCACTGAGAAGTGTCCCAGAGCAGAGAGGGACAGTTGTATTGCACCCTAAGAGGAAGTGTGGCAGTAGGAGAGCCACAAGCCAGAGACAAGAGGCGAAGTGAGCCTGTCTTGGCAGATAAAGAACTCAATTTACCAGACTTTGGTGTCTGAGGCTGTGAGGATTCCTCGTCCTGCAGCAGATAACCAGTCCACAGGGGAATGTATGTTTCTTGGCCTAAGAAGCCTGGAGGCTCTGCCACAACAGAAGGGACCAGCAAAGTCGTACCAGGCCGGGAGCAGAAAGGAACCCACGTTGCAGGCCATACAGGCGAGAATACACGGAGAGCTCGGACACATGGGCTGTTACCCTATAAGGAGGAGATAGCCAGAAGGAGCGCAGAAAGCACGGTAGGCCTACACCCTCACCCTGACCAGGGCTAATTTCCCAATTGCTCTCAGACATCCAGGTCCCCTCCTAGCCGGGACTGTTTGTGGGTCAGTTTACCTGTTCTAGTAAAGACCATGGACTGCAACCTGTTGTCTGTGTGCTCCTTGCTCCTCCAGCACTAACGGCACTGGGACTCTCGTCACCATCACCCCCATCTTCCTTCATACTGCCCTGGGGCCGCACTCTTCCCGTGGGGAGTCACACTATCCCAGCTGCATACATCATCAGCCCCAGCGGTCTGCCTGGCAGCGGCGGTCCGCACTGACCGCAATCCACGGGTGGCATAGTCGAAAATACCTACAGCACGTAGCAGACTACCATTGGTCTGAACACCCTGAGCCACGGAACCGGGTTGCCACTACTACCCCCATCGTTCCCTACTGCCCGGATCCGAGTGCCCCACGGCCCAGGGGGCGAGTCATATACACTGCCTGCCAGCTATCTCTGCAGATGGATTAATCCTCAGAAGGACTGTTTGTTGAGATGGATATGTGTCTCTAATATAGTCTGGTACACCTACACTAACTAGAAACAATCAAATCTCTCCCTAAGCTCAGCAGCATCTCTCCCTACACTGTCTAATTCCGGAGTGACTGTGACGAGCATGGCGGCACCAGGTCTGATATAGACCTGATGACGCTGTGCGTTCAGCCAATTACTGTAATGCCACGACCAACATGGCTGCGGCATTACAATGAGTGGCAGGCAATCCCTGCATGTTGATTGGTGCTCTAAACAGCGCTTAACATGCAGGAAGGGGACCCGAGCATCCACCCGAGCATCTCGCAAGTACTCGGTGAGCTCCGAGCATCTTGAGTACTGAGATGCTTGGGCGAGTACCGAGTACTTGCGAGTATGCTCGCTCATCACTAGTAATTACCTTTCCTATCTTTCATATTATTACAACAATACTAAAGTTCTGCTGCTTATATTCACACTTTATGTGTATGTAACTATGTAACTCCACAGATCTCATACAGATGAACTTGCCAGACAGGTAATGCAGGATGAGATAACTCCATGATCTGCTTGTAAGCTTTCTCCTCCTTTCTCCCCCCCCCCCTCTCCCTTTTTCTGGTCTCCTGTATGTTTAATTCTTTGTCACTTATTTTCTCTCTCTTTTCTTTCTTTTGATACCTGTGATATGTTTGACCTCATAGTATGTCCCCTTTTAACACTTTTGAAGGAGGCTGTTTTACACTTGAAGTGTACATGTTTTACAATCTATAACTAAATCATATATTTCTTTATTTTTTCCTCTTTAGTGGTTAACTCTGGAATGAAGCACCACTATATTAATTTATATGAGATATTTTCATGTGCTGAGTGTCGGCTTATTTGTTACCTCCCCCTTTTTCAGATATGATTGTTATTTCATTTCTCATGAGACGATGAATTTTCATTTTATACAGTTATTCCCTTTTTTGTATTGTTTTAGATAAACCTTGATAAAGGCTGAGGCCAAAATGTTGGTCATACATCTGTCTCATGAACAATTTATTGTCTGAATAAATACCTTGATTTTCATCAATATCCATTGTGCCTAAAGGTTTTCTTTACTATCATATTGACTTTCCTGGTGGCACCACTTGGAATTTGTGGTCCCATTACCTTTGATTATTTTGCAAAGATACCCCTACGAGTGCGGCTGATTACCTTTTTAATGCGTTAAAATCCTGCAGGGCATGCACTGTCCCCCTGCTCTCACAAGCACATGTCCAGGCCTATTGGAAGTTAGCCAATAACCATCTGAATGATCCAGAGGAAGCATGGGAGAAGGTCACATGGTCAGATGAGACTAAAATAGAACTTTTTGGTATCAACTCCACTCGCCGTGTTTGGAAGAAGGATTAGTACAACCACAAGAACACTTTTCCAACCGTGAAGCATGGTGGGGGAAACATCATACTTTAGGGGTACTTTTCAGCAAAGGGGAAAGGATGACTGCACCATATTGAAGGGAGGATGGATGGGGTCATGTATCGCGAGATTTTGGCCAACAACCTCTTTCCATCAGTAAGAGCATTGAAGATGGGTTGTGGCGGGGTCTTCCAGCATGACAATGACCCGAAACACACAGCCAGGACAACTCAGGATTGGCTCTGTAAGAAGCATTTCAAGGTCTTTCAAGTGGCCTAGCCAGTCTCCAAATCTGAACCCAATTGAAAATCTTTGAAGGGAGCTGAAACTCAATGTTGCCCAGCGACAGCCCCGAAACCTGAAAGATCTGGTGAAGATCTGTTTGGAGGAGTGGGCCAAAATCCCTGCTGCAGTGAGTGCAAACTTGGTCAAGAACTACAGGAAACATCTGACCTCTGTAATTCCTGACCTTTCTCAGAATTATCCTTACCCCACAAGATGAGATCTTGCATGAAGCCCCAGACTGAGGACGATTGATAATCATCTTGTGTTTCTTCCATTTTCTACTAATTATGCTAGCAGTTGTTGCTTTCTGAGATCACCGAAAGTACCATGAGAAATTTCTCACAGTGCTATCATTGATTTCATGAGGTCACCGCAGTTCATCCAGCTGCTCACACTGAGCTGACCGTGGCAACTGCAGATTCAGTGACCTGCGGTAACATCAATAATGTTATTGCTCATTACTGAGACTGCGTTCTTCGCAGATCAGTGTCTCCTGGTATGTCAAGCTGAACGGTCGCCTCATGCCACCATTCAGCCTGGCATCTAGATGAAGCAGAGATGGATTATGATGTGGGCCAAATTGATTATCTTCTTGTCGGACAGGTGAGGAATATGTTGTTTTTTATTTATTTTCATTTTTTCATAATAAATGGATAAAAGAGGAGGGTGTTTATTTCAAATGAAGGAGTCAGTGTCTTTTTTTCAATTAAAGGACTGTGACATAAGGTGAGGGAAAGACTAAGTGCAACACGAAGAGAAGAGGGAGAGGAAGCCCAAACACTAGGGAAAGGGGGAGTGGAGACCCCTAGGCAGATCTAATATCACCCTGCCTAATCTACCGTCCCTATAAAGGTTCCACACCTATCGCCGATCAGGAACCTAAGCCCTGTATGTCCTTAGAGCTTGGCCCTAGATAGGAAGGAGGAGGGGTGAGCACTGGTCAGGCCCAACTAAAAACTAAAGACAACAAGGTAGACAAACAAAGGGGATAAATTTAGCTTGAGCAGACACCAGAGAGATAATGCCAACTGTCCTCCAAGGGCACCAGAGAAGAAGCTAGCTGACTGCTAGTGCTCCAAGCCTGCACAAAGGTGCATAGAACTATCACCGGTGATTCCCTGAAGCAAGCTGAAAGTTTTTAACTACCTTGCAAGGGTGTGTCAATCAGCATCAGGAGGGAGGTTGCCGCTGGGTCCTAAAGGAAGAAGGATTAAGAAGGCATTTGCAATGCCAAGCACAGTGACCTACTACAGCCAGATCAAGAGCAACTGTCTGTTACACCTGACACACCAGTGACAAGGACTTTATTCTGAGTGTGTTTTTTTTTACAATATGACTATGGGGTTAGTAATGGGGGGCGTATTATACTAACCCCCTGGGCTTGATTAAGCTGACAATACAAAGCTGACATCAACCCCAACCTTATTACCCCACTTGCCACCATGCCAGGGCAAGTGGAAAGAGTGAGGGTAAACTTCAGATTTGGCACATCTTATTGATACGCCATTTCTGTGGCTGCTGAGGGCAGAAATTATTAGCCTGGGAGTGGGGCCAAAATCTATAGCCCCTTGCCTGGTTATTAATATCAGCCCACAGCTGTCTTTTTTGCCTTTACTGGTTAGAATTAGTGATGACCGAGCACTAAAATGCTCGGGTACTCATTGCTCGGGTCGAGCAAATTGGAATACTCGGGTGCTCGACCCGAGCAAAAGCCCAATGTACAGTACAGACCAAACGTTTGGACACACCTTCTCATTTAAAGATTTTTCTGTATTTTCATGACTTTGAAAATTGTACATTCACACTGAAGGCATCAAAACTATGTGTTAACACATGTGGAATTATATACTTAACAAAAAAGTGTGAAACAACTGAAAATATGTCTTATATTCTAGGTTCTTCAAAGTAGCCACCTTTTGCTTTGATGACTGCTTTGCATACTCTTGGCATTCTCTTGATGAGCTTCAAGAGGTAGTCACCGGAAATGGTCTTCCAACAATCTTGAAGGAGTTCCCAGAGATGCTTAGCACTTGTTGGCCCTTTTGCCTTCACTCTGCGGTCCAGCTCACCCCAAAACCATCTCGATTGGGTTCAGGTCTGGTGACTGTGGAAGCCAGGTCATCTGGCGTAGCACCCCATCACTCTCCTTCTTGGTCAAATAGCCCTTACACAGCCTGGAGGTGTATTTGGGGTCATTGTCCTTTGAAAAATAAATGATGGTCCAACTAAACGCAAACCGGATGGAATAGCATGCCGCTGCAAGATGCTGGGGTAGCCATGCTGGTTCAGTATGCCTTCAATTTTGAATAAATCCCCAACAGTGTCACCAGAAAAGCACCCCCACACCATCACACCTCCTCCTCCATGCTTCACGGTGGGAACCAGGCATGTAGAGTCAATTCGTTCACCTTTTCTGCGTTGCATAAAGACACGGTGGTTGGAACCAAAGATCTCAAATTTAGACTCATCAGACCAAAGCACAGATTTCCACTGGTCTAATGTCCATTCCTTGTGTTCTTTAGCCCAAACCAGTCTCTTCTGCTTGTTGCCTGTCCTTAGCAGTGGTTTCCTAGCAGCTATTTTACCATGAAGGCCGGCTGCACAAAGTCTCCTCTTAACAGTTGTTGAAGAGATGTGTCTGCTGCTAGAACTCTGTGTGGCATTGACCTGGTCTCTAATCTGAGCTGCTGTTAACCTGCGATTTCTGAGGCTGGTGACTCGGATAAACTTATCCTCAGAAGCAGAGGTGACTCTTGGTCTTCCTTTCCTAGGGCGGTCCTCATGTGAGCCAGTTTCTTTGTAGCGCTTGATGGTTTTTGCAACTGCACTTGGGGACACTTTCAAAGTTTGCCCAATTTTTCGGACTGACTGACCTTCATTTCTTAAAGTAATGATGGCCACTCGTTTTTCTTTACTTAGCTGCTTTTTTCTTGCCATAATACAAATTCTAACAGTCTATTCAGTAGGACTATCAGCTGTGTATGCACCTGACTTCTGCACAACACAACTGATGGTCCCTACCCCATTTATAAGGCAAGAAATCCCACTTATTAAACCTGGCAGGGCACACCTGTGAAGTGAAAACCATTTCCGGTGATTACCTCTTGAAGCTCATCAAGAGAATGCCAAGAGTGTGCAAAGCAGTCATCAAAGCAAAAGGTGGCTACTTTGAAGAACCTAGAATATAAGACATATTTTCAGTTGTTTCACACTTTTTTGTTAAGTATATAATTCCACATGTGTTAATTCATAGTTTTGATGCCTTCAGTGTGAATGTACAATTTTCAAAGTCATGAAAATACAGAAAAATCTTTAAATGAGAAGGTGTGTCCAAACTTTTGGTCTGTACTGTAAGTCTATGGGAAACTCGAGCATTTTTCAGGCGGCTCCCCCTGGCGGTCTGCAGAGGGCCTAAAAATTGCCCAAATCGATGGGATCAGTGCTCAAATGATATGGGGACAGCATGGGGAAGACCCCTGGAAGCATTTCTGACTCCCAGGTCACTTCTGTCAACAATGTTGTCAGAGGTATTACGCCACTTTTAATTACTCACAATAAAACATACAAAGACAAAACCAAAAAAGGTTTTCCTGGGAAATATGATAAGGAACATCCTTTCCAGGGTAATGACTTGTATATAAAGCAAAATAACCAAAAAGAAAAATGCTCCTCCACACCTTGGGCTATGTTCACACGTAGCGTTTTTGTTGCATTTTTTCACTTTTGCATTGCTTTCAACCGTGACAAATGCATTCACCAGGAAATGTAATTTTAACATTTTACAACCTTATCTAGCCATGTGGTGTGTGCGATATCATCAGACACATTGTGTTTCATTTATGAAGGAGGGACTCTGAAAGTCTCAAAGCCTATTTTTATAGGGCCATCAGTTGGCCTTTACTATTCTTAAAGGGCCAGCAGTCGGCACTCACTATTCTTAGAGACATCAGCCGGCTATGTTTTATTGTTCCCATTACTAAAGAGTGGGTCTCCTATACTGTTATTGCGTATGCAGTGAGTGGCAGGGCTGCCCAAAATTTGGACGCACCCCAATACCACTTTGAAGAGATTTAAAGGAGGGCCTCATGAAAAAATGTTCCCATTATTAGGAAGTGGGTCTCCCATAGTATTGGCCTATGCATTGAATGCAAGGGTTGCCAAAAATTCGGAGGGCACTCCAATGCCCCTTGGAAGAGACGTGGAGGAGGGCCTCATAAAAAAATGTTCATATTAGAAATGAGCGGGCCTCCTATACTTGTAATGCCAATGCACTAAGTGTATGGGCTGACAAACATTTACCCCTGGGGGTATACATGTGTGGCACCCCAGGAGTCCGGTTGCCACATTGGCATTGCCTCCCTCACAGGGGGTGATGCCATGACTGGAAGCAAGGAGGGGTCCCCTAATCAGGTATATCAGCATCCAACACTTTTCTGGCTCCAGACTAGAAAGGGGAGCTCCTCCCCTTTGAAACTGGAATCTGGAGGCGGGGTTAGTGCAAGGGAGAGCAGAGAGTTGAGAGAAGTTGGAGACAGGACTGCGGTGAGGAAGGACCTGGGGAAAGGAGCTGTGATAAAGCTCGCCCTAGAGGGAAGCGCAAAGGAACCAGACACCGGAGTCCGTGGCTGTGGTGTGGGGCACTGAAAGCCCGGCAGCAGAATCTGGAGGGCAGGAGACTGCAGGTCTCCTGGCCCCACGAGACACCTAGCGCACAGCAGCATCCTAGGGCCCAGCACCGCCACGTGGGAGCTACACTTGAGGAAGGCCCAAGCTGCCTTCCATATGGGTGAGGAAAAAGACCTTTTTACTCAGGGATGAGGGCCACAGCACAGTTTCAAGCAGCAGGGCCAAAGAGAATAGCGCTGAGGGAAGGCCTACCACTCCACCTGGCAAGGTGGATCCCCCAACTTGCTTCCAGGCCTCCCGGGCCTCCACCGCCAACTGCTACCAGTGCCCCAGTCTGCTCTGTAAAACCGCAAGTAAAAATAGAGGAAACCGCCATTAATTTGCTATCTGATCATTATCTGCGCCTTCAGCCCTGCACGGCACCGTACCAGTAACATATACTTCATCAAATCATCAACTACACTGCCCTGGAGCTCAGCTCTGCCTGTGGAGAGCTGAACCAACTCTGCTGCGTCACCATCAGCTCCAGTGGTTCTGCACAGCAGCGGCGGCCCCACACTGCCGCATACCACAGGTGGCGTCACAAACATTATTGTCTCAGAAACTTTATTCCCCTTTATTTTCCCTTTACTTGACCGCCCGGGGCCACGGACCGGGTCACTGCCACCGTGACATCCCCCGCACCGACCGGCCCGGCTACCGAGTACCCCATGGCCCCAGGGGGTGCATCAACTTAGCGTTTCGAACAAGATTAACGAAGCCCGGTATAACCGGGTACTGTGTGCCATAGACTCTGCTGAACTGTATCATCACGTCATCTGCCTTCAGCAGAGGGGAAGCAGCAAGCCCCGATCCAGAACCGCCGGGTAAGCGATCCCTCTCACCTGCAGAGCAGCAGTCTGGTACATCAGCAGGACCTGGCTGAGGAAGATGCCCAACCTGGGAGAGGATCCAGCCGCAGGCACGGACGCCGCCACTGTGATGCCGTTATCCATGCCGTATATCCCAGGGGCGATGTGGTTGCCTCAGTACTCAGGGGAGTCACACACCCTGAGCGAATTTGAGGAGATACTGCGTAGTTTGTTCCAAGCGTACCCCCTATCTGAGTCGAACAGAAAGTCAGCATCCTTATAGGCCAGCTAATCGGTGCAGCCCAGAGGGAGGTGAAGTCCTTGCCGGGCAGGCACAAAAGCTCTATTAAGCAAATTCTGGCCAGGTTGAAGGATACCTTTAACACCCGCACAGCAGCGGAGATTAAAATGAAGTTCTACAAACAAAGCAATACAAGTGCAAAGGGTGCAGGACAGTGTACAGGACTATGCTCTAATCCTGCAGGAGGCGCTGCGGGCCATTAAACAGGTAGACACCGACAGTGTTGCTAACCGAACAGTTTATTGAGGGGCTCCTCTCTAACGCTCACCAGACACAGCTGCGCATTATGGCTCTGCAAAACCCTGATCTGGACTTTGCGCAATTTAAAGACAGGGCCATCCGGGTGCTGCGAGAGTCAATCCCTAGTGGTACTGCACCCCTCCGATGACCGGCTATCACATACCACCAGGAGGTGGGGTCCTTTTCCCCGGCACCTGTGGAGGCTGACGCGCAAACCCTAGATAATGACCCGTCTGCAGACCTGCAGGTCCAGTAGCTGACCAAAAATATGGCTACACTAACTAAAACCGTGCAGGCCATGCAAGTGTCTCCAAAGGAAAGGATACAGCTGGCTTCCAGTCCAGATGACGTCCCATGGCGATGGCAGAGAAGGATTCCACCGACCAGAGGGAGAAACAGCGATCGCTACGACCAGGACGGACAATCCATCTGTCACCACTGTCAAAAGGCGGGACACCTTGAAAGATTCTGAAATTTAAACGAGCAACCCCTGGGGCAGAGGGCCAACCCCCAGGAGTAAGACGACCAGGCCCACACAGCTGGCGAGACAAGTACGTGGGAGGACGACCGGTCCTACCAGTCGTGCTTGATGGCATCTTGATGAACGCATTGCTGGACACTGGTTCCCAGGTGACAACGATGCCATATATCCTTTATAAGCGATATTGGACTGATTCAGACATTACCCGCAGTCCAGATGAACATCTTAACATCTATGCCAGCAATGGTCACCCCTTGCCTCAGGTGGGGTATAAAGAGGTGACCATAAAGGTTGGCCGAGTAAAATTGCTATCACAAGGGATGATTATTGTTGATATTGATCGCCGAGAAAGCCATCCTATGATAACTATAGGCACCAATGTGATAGAGAATTGTCTTGGGGAAATTATTGTTTTGTTGCAACAGGTCACCGAGACTGCCAGTTCTAGTCAGCAGCGAGTTCTGCAAAAGGAGATCAAAGCCCTGATGCAGAGACAACAGGTAGAGCTGTCTGGTGGAGAAGTCGGCAGTGTCAGAATGAGCGATCCATTCCCCATTGCAATGCCCGCTAGGAGTGAAATGTTAATATGGTGTTGGGCAGCAATCGGTCTCAGGGGTCAAGATTATCAGGCCCTGGTAGAACCTGTGTACTCTGATAGTAGGCCCACCATCTTGACAGCCAGGGGCGTAGTCGATGTCCGCAAGGGGAGAGTACCGATACGCATCCTGAATTGCGTGGAGAAAGAGGTCCATTTACCCCTGTATGCCACCCTTGCTAAGCTGTTCACTCTCAGTAACAACGCAATAAAGGCAGTGGAACCCTTGCCTCTGTCCGAACAGGCGGAAGACAGTGGCTCCAAGGGGCAGAAGGAGGATTGATGTCAGAAGCTACAAGTAGGCAACGACTCCAACCCTTTGCACCAAAAGCATGGGGTGTACCGGGTGGTCCAAGAATATGTGCGAGTCTTTAGCAAACACCCATTAGACTTTGGGCAGGTAAAAGGAGTCCAGCATCATATCCCCACAGGAGATCATCCGCCCATTAAAGAGAGGTACCGGCCTGTACCCCCAGCTCACTATCAATGTGCCAAGGGAATGTTACGGGAGATGAAGGAGGCTGGGGTGATCAGAGATAGTTGTAGCCCCTGGGCAGCTCCATTAGTCCTCGTTAGAAAGAAAGATGGTACAATGATGATGTGTGTTGACTATAGGCAAATTAACCGCATTACACATAAAGACGCCTACCCATTACCTAGAATTGAGGAATCATTAGCTGCACTGAGATCTGCTAACTATTTCTCCACTTTATATCTCACCAGTGGGTATTGGCAAGTTCCCGTGGCAGAGGCGGACAGAGAGAAGACCGCATTTACGACACCAATAGGCCTCTGCGAGTTCAACTGCATGCCATTCGGGCTCTGCAATGCCCCAGGAACATTCCAGCGGTTAATGGAGTGTTGCCTAGGACACAAAAATTTTGAAACCGTTCTGCTGTACCTGGACGACGTAATCGTCTACTCCAAGACATACGAAGACCACCTGGAGCACCTGGCCGAGGTGTTCGAGGTCCTAGCTGGTTTTGGCCTGAAAGTAAAGCTGTCCAAGTGCCACCTGTTGAAGCCCAAGGTGCAGTACTTAGGCCATGTGGTAAGCACCGAAGGTGTAGCACCAGACCCTGAAAAAGTCACCGTGATCAAGGACTGGCCAAGACCCTACACCATCAAGGAAGTACGACAGTTTCTCGGGCTGGTAGGCTACTACAGGAGATTCATTAAGGGTTTCACTAAGATAGCGGCACCCATGCAGGACCTCTTAGTGGACCAGTCCAAAAAGGCCAAGAACCCGAATCCTCCGTTCAAATGGGGTAAACCAGAAGACGAATCCTTCACTCGTCTGAAAATGGCTCTTACGGGAGACGAAGTCCTGCCCTACCCCGAGTATGGCCAGCCCTTTATACTCTATACAGATGCCAGCAACATGGGATTGGGTGCGGTGCTGTCCCAGGTACAGCAGGGCAGAGAGAGAGTGATTGCCTACGCCAGCAGGAAGCTCCATCCCACAGAAAAGAACCCTGACAACTATAGTTCCTTCAAGTTGGAGTTTTTAGCCATAGTCTGGGCTGTAACAGAGCGCTTCAAACACTACCTCGCCTCCTCCAGATTTGCGGTCATCACGGATAACAACCCGCTGATGCATCTGGAGACTGTGAAGCTTGGTGCCCTAGAACAACGATGGATGGCTCGACTGTCCAACTACGAGTTTACCATCAAGTATCGGGGGGGGGCATAAAATGCTAATGCTGATGCGCTGTCCAGGATACCTAACTTGCCAGATGGGGGAGAAGACCCGGAAGAGCTGGAGGAGATAGAGCTACCGGCTTTCCATCGTCATGGGATGACCCAGTGCTCCCACTGTGAGAGGGACAAGCGCTCCGCCAACAGGGAGGCTATGTTTAACCCATTGCCCCACCATGGATGGGCAGAGATGCAGGATAGCGACCCGGCTGTCAGCCTAGTAAAGAAGTTGCTGACACAAGCTGACTCACACCCTGGCGATAGCCAGAGGGCTCCTCTGCAGCCCATAATCACCAAACAACCACTTGAACTGGTAGACTTGGACCATGTGAAGCTAGCCCCAAGCTGGTCAGGCTATGTCTACGCTCTCACCATAGTAGACCACTACTCCCAGTTCTTGGTAGTAGTGCCAGTGAAAGACCAGATGGCTCAGACGGCAGCCAAAGCGTTCCAACAGCACTTTTGTCACCCGCACGGTTACCCTGAATGAGTGCTTACCGACCAAGCCCCAGCCTTTGAAGCAGAAGTGTTTCAGGAATTCTGTAACTTGTATGGCTGCAAGAAAATAAGAACGATGCTGTATCATCCCCAGACCAACGGGTTGTGCGAGAAAATGAACCAGATGGTAATAGACCTGTTGAAGACTGGAATTGAATGTTTCGCCCCCAGCAGTTCGCCCCCAGCAGTTCGCCCCCAGCAATTCGCCCCCGGGTACATTTCGCCCCCGCACATTTCATCCCCAGCATTTGGCCCCCCGGATGTTTTGCCCCCGCACATCTCACCCCCGCACATATCACCCCCAGTTCGCCCCGGTCCGGGGGCAAAACATGCGGGGGCGAAATGTGCGGGGGTGAAATGTACCTGGGGGCGAACTGACGGGGGCGAACTGACGGGGGCGAACTGCTGGGGGAAAATTGCTGGGGGCGAAACGTCCTATAACCGTTGAAGACTTTGCTGGATTTGATAGATCTATATAACCACATCCCGGTGAACTCTACCAACTGTACACCCGCCTGCATGATGAGGGAAAGACCTGGCAAGTTGCCCATTGACTTAGACATGGGAGTTTTAACTCCTGAGACGACATCACCAGATGCAGACAGGGATACGGAGCGGCAGCAGCGATACTACAAGGTGCAAGAATGTGTAGAGAGAAGTTTGTCCCAGGCGAGACAAAGGCAGGAAAGAACTTATAATCAGCATGCACCTGCAGTTCCCTTGTCACCTGGAGAACAAGTACTCAAAAGGAAGAGATGAGTTCACAGAGATGATCAGTGGGAGGTTGAGCCATACACCGTCTTACCTTCAAATTTCGACAACATCAAAGTGTGCCTCATCAGTAAAAATGGAGGAGAGACTTCGGCGGCAGTCTCAAGAGACCACCTGAAGGTATGCCCTGATCAATTGAGATACCAAGAGGAAGATCAAAACAACCCCCAGCTCACCGAAAAGGTGGAAGAGACGGTCCAAACCATCCTTGGAGAATTTCCCCGCTCTTGGACGCAGGTGAACCAAGCAATCGTGGTACCTGTCTTGACCTTTCCCCAAGTAGCCTTACAGGAAGCCACAGAGACTCCAGAACATCTGGAATACCAGACGGCCCCGGCAACAGATGCCACAGCCGTAGTGGAACAAGTGAATCTACCCCCTGCGAGCGGTGAATCTGTCAGTCCCATGGTGAGTTTAGGAGTTCTCAGAAAGCAATCTGGCATACCAATACTGCGCAGATCCACAAGAAGCGTAGTGAATAGTGCACCCACTACACCAGCGGTAGGCACTAGAGATCCGGTAGGTCATTGGCAACAAGTGCACTGCATAGATCAATGTGTAGTACTAAACGTCAGCTCCCTGCCCGCTGGAGGGACTAAAGTGTAATAAAATAAAAATGTAAAGTATATAGTTGTTAAGTTTATGGACAAATGGACCACAGGACTAGGTGTGGTCAGGACAATGTTGAATAAAGTAAATTTTTGGCCTTGAAAATAAACCGCAGGCATGGCCAAAGACCAGACCCACAAACAGAGTGCCCTGCAGCCACGCCCAGGGACGATACACAAAGTGGGTTGAGGCGGATCCCACCAACCAATCCTCAGGTATACAGAAAAAGACAATTCCCAGATAGCAGCGTAAAGACTAAGTGCCGCAGTGACTGCTACCAATTTCTGTTGTTTTTTTTGTGATTTTTGCCTTATGAGACTTTGCAAATTTTTTGGAATATGCATCGTTATTATTGTTAATTGTTTAACTCAAAAAAGGTGTCCTCAGTCCGGAAGTATAGAATTTAGCTAGGGGGGAATGTGGCACCCCAGGAGTCCGGTTGCCACATTGGCATTGCCTCCCTCACAGGGAGTGATGCCATGCCTGGAAGCAAGGAGGGGTTCCCTAAATCAGGTATATCAGCATCCAACACTTTCCTGGCTCCAGACCAGAAAAGGGAGCTCCTCCCCTTTGAAACTGGAATCTGGAGGCGGGGTTAGTGCAAGGGAGAGCAGAGAGTTGAGAGGAGTTGGAGAGAGGACAGTGACGAGGAAGGACCTGGGGAGGGGAGCTGTGAACAAGCTCACCCCAAAGAGAAGCGCAAAGGAACTGGACACCAGAGTCCGTGGCTGTGGGGCACTGAAGGTCCAGCAGCTAAATCCGGAGGGCAGGAGAATGCAGGTCTCCTGGCCACACCAGACGCCCGGCGACTCAGCAGCATCATAGGGCCTGGCACCACCATGTGGGAGCGACACTTGAGGAAGGCCCAAGCTGCCTGCCATATGGGTGAGGAAAAGACCTTTTTACTCAGGGACGAGGGCCGCAGAACAGTTTCAAGCAGCAGGGCCAAAGAGAATAGCGCCGAGGGAAGGCCTACCACTCCACCTGGCAAGGTGGATCCCCCAACTTGCTTCCAGGCCGCCCGGGCCTCCACCGCCAACTGCTACCAGTGCCCCGGTCTGCTCTGTAAAACCGCAAGTAAAAATAGAGGAAACTGCCATTAATTTGTTGTCTGATCATTATCTGTGCCCTCAACCCTGCACGGCACCGCACCAGTAACATATACCTCATCAAAAGATCAACTAAACTGCCCTGGAGCTCAGCTCTGCCTGTGGAGAGCTGAACCAACTCTGCTGCATCACCATCAGCTCCAGTGGTTCTGCACCGCAGCGGCGGCCCCACATAGCCGCATACCACACGTGGCGTCATGAATAGTGTTGAGCATTCCGATACTGAAATATCGGGTATCGGCCGATATTCACTGTATCGGAATTCCGATACTTAATTCCGATACTTTTATAATATCGAATACCGGAATCGGAAGTTCCCATAATGCCTGCGCTCTGCAGTGTCTGTGAAGGATGACAAGCTGGATGGCAGCGCTCAGCTGCGATCCAGCTTGTCATCAGAATGCCATCCCAGCGTGGGAGAATTCTCCTGATTGTTTAAAAGCCGGCGCGCGGTAAAAAGCCGCCGGCTTTTAAACAATCACGCAGCCCCATACTGCTTCCCCGCAGCCTCCCACCCCGATCCTCCGCTCCCCTCGCCACCTCCCATCCCGATCGTAAATTAGGACCGGGCGGGGAGCGCAGCACCAAGGAGCGAAGGACCCGGGCGGGGAAGCCGGCAGTGAAAAGACTTCACCGCCGGCTTTCCCGTTCTGTGCTGCGCTTTCCCGCCGGTTATTTCAAATGAACAGCTGAGGTATCAGGTGATGCCGATCAGCTGTTCATTTGAAGTAGCCGCGGTGCCCTCAGAGGGTTCATGTGAGTTCATGCTTCACTGCATGAACTCACATCAACTTTCCCACGGCCGCACAGGTCAGCCTCACCTCCCGGACCCGTCATGATTAGTGTGTGCGGGGTGTGTGTGCGGGTGTGTGTGTGTGCGGGTGTGTGTGCGGGGTGTGTGTGTGCGGGTGTGTGTGTGTGTGCGGGGTGTGTGTGTGTGTGCGGGGTGTGTGTGTGCGGGGTGTGTGTGCGGGTGTGTGTGCGGGGTGTGTGTGTGCGGGTGTGTGTGTGCGGGCAGACATAGGCCGATGTGACACTACTACTCCCATCGGCCTATGTCTGTCCCCCGTCCACTCCTGCCAGCAGGATCAGCTCGATGGGAGCAGTAGTTCCCATCAGCCTGATCCTGCTATTTAAATTGCCCTACTGTGTCCCCAATAAATGTTAAATACATGTCATTGGTGGCCAGTGGTTACCTAAAAGAAATTAGTTCATACATTACCTGTCCCCGCCGATCGCCACCTAAAATAAAGTAAAAAATAAAAAACTACACCTATACTCACCAAGACACCTAATTCCCCGAAGCCATCGATCTCCTGTAATAAAATATAAAATAATAAACCACAACCTTATCCTTACCCCTCCGTAGTAGTCCACGAGTGTCCCACGAAGATCTCCAGTTCAGAGCAGCCACATAGAATGTGACCGCTCTGAACCGCTGCCGCCGCTAGAATGACGGGGCCGTAAGGGTTCACCAGAGTTCAGGCAGCGCTGCTCCGGTTAGCTCCTTTACGGCACTGCTGTATCGTGAGAAATTCCCACGGTACAGCACTGCCGTAAAGGAGGTCTCCGGAGCTGCGCTGCCTGAATGCACTCCGGTGACCTCAGTCAGTGGCTCCCGCTGCCGGGAGCGGACGTGTTCCCGGCAGCGTGAGCTTACAGCAGCCATGCACAGCTGTCACCATCTCCAGATGTGACAGCTGTGCATGGGAGATCAGCGCAGGAACGTGGACAGGTAACTATTTTTTTTTTAGTAAACTAAGAATTAAATAAAATGGTGTTTTATTTCAAATAAATTATTTTTTTCTGGGTGTAGTGTGTTTTTTCTTTTTAACACTTTGTAGGTTAGTAATGGGGGTGTCATATAGACGGCCATCATTACTAACCTGGGCTTCATGGCAGCTGGCGCTGACATGAACCCCACCACTATTACCCCCTGCCACCGCACCAGGGCAGCGTGGAAGAGCGAGGCTAAGTGCCAGAATTGGCGCATCCTATGGATGCGCCATTTCTGGGGCGGCTGACGGCTGGTGTTTCTAGCCTGGGAGGGGGCCAATATTCATGGCACCCTTCCTGAGCTATTAATATCAGCCCCCAGCTGTCTGCCTAGCCTTTGCTAGCTATTAAAATAGAGGGGACCCCACGTCATTTTTTTTTGGGGGGTCCCCCATTTTAATAGCTAGTAAAGGCTAGGTATTCAGCTGGGGGCTGATATTAGTAGCCTGGGAAGCTCCGTGGGTTTTACCCCCTTCCCAGGCTTCAAACATCTGCCCCAGCCGTCTGCTTAACCTCCGCTAGAGACTAAAATTATGGGGGATCCCACGCCATTTTTTTTTTAAATAAATCCTTTATTTTAACACTAAATGACATTTGAGGACTTAATAAAGATGCAGTCCCTAAATTATTATTTATTTTTTAATAAATTTTTCCCAAAACTTTTGACGTGGGCTTCGCCATATTTTTGTATGCCAGCCAGGTACAGCATCCAGCTTCTATGAACGCGCCATTTTCCGGGGCGGCCGCGGACTGCAATTTTCAGCGGGGGGGGGGAGGGCAAAAAGCTTGGGCCTCCCTGCGCTGCAGATTCCATCCCCCAGCTGCCTAGTTGTACCTGGCTGGACACAAAAATAGGGAGAAGCTCCACGTTTTTTTTTTTTTAATTATTTCATGAAATTCATGGAATAATTAAGAAAAAAAGGGCTTCCCTATATTGTTGTGTCCGGCTAGGTACAAATAGGCAGCTGGTGGTTGGGGGCAGCCCGTTCCTGCCTGCTGTACCTGGCTGGACACAAATATAGTGTGAAGCCCCACGTCAATTTTTTTTTAATTATTTCAGGAAATTCATGAAATAATTAAAAAAAAATTATGTGGGGCTTCGCCCTATAATTGTGTCCAGCCAGGTACAGCAGGCAGGAACGGGCTGCCCCCAACCACCAGCTGCCTATTTGTACCTAGCCGGACACAACAATATAGGGAAGCCCTTTTTTTCTTAATTATTCCATGAATTTCATGAAATAATTAAAAAAAAAAATGTGTGGCGCTTCGCCCTATTTTTGTGTCCAGCCAGGTACAACTAGGCAGCTGGGGGCTGGAATCTGCAGCGCAGGGAGACCCAAGCTTTCTGGGTCCCACCCGCTGCAAATTGCAGTCCGCAGCCGCCCCGGAAAATGGCGCGTTCATAGAAGCGCCATCTTCTGGCGCTGTACCCAACTCATCCAGGGCCCTGGTGCGGTGGCTCACTGGGTAATAAAGGGGTTAAGGCCAGCTTGGCATTATCAGCTGGCCCTAAGCCCGAAATTCATGGGGTCACGCCAATATTAGACATGACCGCCATGAATTTCTAGTAAAGTATTTAAAAAAAACACAAACACCCAGAAAAAAGTCCTTTAATTGAAATAAAGACACAATTCTTTATTGTTCTAAATTAAACCATACTTACCGCCACACCCATTCCAGCTGAAGCCAAGATCTCCTGCAATAAAAGTAAAATAATAAAGCAACCTCATCCTTACCTTTCCATGGTTCCCAGGACAGCTTCAGCTCTGCTACATCGAGATGACAGGCTGGACCGCAGCAGAACGCTGCCATCCAGCCTGTCATCCCGCGGACACTGAGAAGCGCAGGCATGCTTGCGCTCCTCAGTGTCTTTCTGTGACGTCATCCAGATGAGCCGAGGTCATGTCCAATGAACTCAGCTCACCTCATGCACGTCACTGACAGCGTGGGAAAATTCTCCTGCACTCAGCGCTTCAGCGTGAGAATTCTCCCACGCTGTCAGTGACGTGCATGAGGTGCGCCGAGTTCATGGGACATGACCTCACCTCATGCACGTCACTGACAGCGTGGGAAAATTCTCACGCTGAAGCGCTGAGTGCAGGAGAATTCTCCCACGCTGTCAGTGACGTACATGAGGTGAGCCGAGTTCATTGTCGGCTCATCTGGATGCCGTCACAGCCAGACACTGAGGAGTGGAAGTATGCCTGCGCTTCTCAGTGTCTGCGGGATGACAGGCTGGATGGCAGCGTTCTGCTGCGGTCCAGCCTGTCATCTCGATGTAGCAGAGCTGGAGCCGTCGTGGGAGCCATGGAAAGGTAAGGATGAGGTTGCTTTATTATTTTTCTTTTATTGCAGGAGATCGTTGGCTTCAGCTGGAATGGGCGTGATGGTAAGTATGGTTTAATTTAGAACAATAAAGAATTGTGTGTTTATTTCAATTAAAGGACTTTTTTCTGGGTGTTTGTGTTTTTTTTAAATACTTTACTAGAAATTCATGGTGGTCATGTCTAATATTGGCGTGACCCCATGAATTTCGGGCTTAGGGCCAGCTGATAATGCCAAGCTGGCCTTAACCCCTTTATTACCCAGTGAGCCACCGCATCAGGGCCCTGGATGAGTTGGGTACAGCGCCAGAAGATGGCGCTTCTATGAACGCGCCATTTTCCGGGGCGGCTGCGGACTGCAATTTGCAGCGGGTGGGGCCCAGAAAGCTTGGGCCTCCCTGCGCTGCAGATTCCAGCCCCCAGCTGCCTAGTTGTACCTGGCTGGACACAAAAATAGGGCGAAGCTCCACGTTTTTTTTTTTTTAAATTCATGAAATTCATGGAATAATTCAGAAAAAAAGGGCTTCCCTATATTGTTGTGTCCGGCTAGGTACAAATAGGCTGCTGGTGGTTGGGGGCAGCCCGTTCCTGCCTGCTGTACCTGACTGGACACAAATATAGGGCGAAGCCCCACATCAATTTTTTTAAATTATTTCATGAATTTCCTGAAATGATTTAAAAAAAATTGACGTGGGGCTTCGCACTATATTTGTGTCCAGCCAGGTACAGCAGGCAGGAACGGGCTGCCCCCAACCACCAGCTGCCTATTTGTACCTGGTTGGACACAACAATATAGGGAAGCCCTTTTTTTCTTAATTATTTCATGAATTTCATGAAATAATTAAAAAAAAAAAATACGTGAAGCTTCTCCCTATTTTTGTGTCCAGCCAGGTACAACTAGGCAGCTGGGGGATGGAATCTGCAGCGCAGGGAGGCCCAAGCTTTCTGCCCCCCCCCCTCCCCCCGCTGAAAATTGCAGTGCGCAGCCACCCCGGAAAATGGCGCGTTCATAGAAGCTGGATGCTGTACCTGGCTGGCATACAAAAATATGGCGAAGCCCACGTCAAAAGTTTTGGGAAGAATTAATTAAAAAATAAATAATAATTTAGGGACTGCATCTTTATTAACTCCTCAAATGTCATTTAGTGTTAAAATAAAGGACTTATTTTAAAAAAAATTGACGTGGGGCTTCGCCCTATATTTGTGTCCAGCCAGGTACAGCAGGCAGGAACAGGCTGCCCCCAACCACCAGCTGCCTATTTGTACCTGGCCGGACACAACAATATAGGGAAGCCCTTTTTTAAAAAAATTATTTCATGAAATAATTAAAAAAAAATTGACGTGGGGCTTCGCACTATATTTGTGTCCAGCCAGGTACAGCAGGCAGGAATGGGCTGCCCCCAACCACCAGCTGCCTATTTGTACCTGGTTGGACACAACAATATAGGGAAGCCCTTTTTTTCTTAATTATTCCATGAATTTCATGAAATAATTTTAAAAAAAAATGCGTGGGGCTTCGCCCTATTTTTGTGCCCAGCCAGATACAACTAGGCAGCTGGGGGCTGGAATCCGCAGCGCAGGGAGACCCAAGCTTTCTGGGCCACCCCCGCTGCAAATTGCAGTCCGCAGCCGCCCCAGAAAATGGC
Source organism: Phyllobates terribilis (assembly GCF_046119375.1). NCBI lineage: Eukaryota > Metazoa > Chordata > Amphibia > Anura > Dendrobatidae > Phyllobates > Phyllobates terribilis. Next base: position 644,568,508 of record NW_027362762.1, read on the forward strand.
GCGTTCATAGAAGCGCCATCTTCTGGCGCTGTACCCAACTCATCCAGGGCCCTGGTGCGGTGGCTCACTGGGTAATAAAGGGGTTAAGGCCAGCTTGGCATTATCAGCTGGCCCTAAGCCCAAAATTCATGGGGTCACGCCAATATTAGACATGACCACCATGAATTTCTAGTAAAGTATTTAAAAAAACACAACACCCAGAAAAAAGTCCTTTAATTGAAATAAACACACAATTCTTTATTGTTCTAAATTAAACCATACTTACCACCACGCCCATTCCAGCTGAAGCCAACGATCTCCTGCAATAAAAGTAAAATAATAAAGCAACCTCATCCTTACCTTTCCATGGCTCCCACGACAGCTTCAGCTCTGCTACATCGAGATGACAGGCTGGACCGCAGCAGAACGCTGCCATCCATCCTGTCATCCCGCAGACACTGAGAAGCGCAGGCATACTTCCACTCCTCAGTGTCTGGCTGTGACGGCATCCAGATGAGCCGAGGTCATGTCCAATGAACTCCGCTCACTTCATGTACGTCACTGACAGCGTGGGAAAATTCTCCTGCACTCAGCACTTCAGCGTGAGAATTTTCCCACGCTGTCAGTGACGTGCATGAGGTGAGCTGAGTTCATTGGACATGACCTCACCTCATGTATGTCACTGACAGCGTGGGAGAATTCTCACGCTGAAGCGCTGAGTGCAGGAGAATTTTCCCACGCTGTCAGTGACGTGCATGAGGTGAGCTGAGTTCATTGGACATGAACTCGGCTCATCTGGATGACGTCACAGAGAGACACTGAGGAGCGCAAGCATGCCTGCGCTTCTCAGTGTCTGCGGGATGACAGGCTGGATGGCAGCTTTCTGCTGCGGTCCAGCCTGTCATCTCGATGTAGCAGAGCTGGAGCTGTCCTGGGAACCATCGAAAGGTAAGGATGAGGTTGCTTTATTATTTTTCTTTTATTGCAGGAGATCGTTGGCTTCAGCTGGAATGGGCGTGATGGTAAGTATGGTTTAATTTAGAACAATAAAGAATTGTGTCTTTATTTCAATTAAAGGACTTTACTCTGGGTGTTTGTGTTTTCTTTTAACTTTGACTATGGGGTTAGTAATGGGGGTGTCTTATAGACGCCTCTCCATTACTAACCTGGGCTTGATGTCAGCTGGCATTATAAGCTGACATCAACCCCAACCCTATTACCCCCTGCCACCGCACCAGGGCAGCGTGGAAGAGCGAGGCTAAGTGCCAGAATTGGCGCATCCTATGGATGCGCCATTTCTGGGGCGGCTGACGGCTGGTGTTTCTAGCCTGGGAGGGGGCCAATATTCATGGCACCCTTCCTGGGCTATTAATATCAGCCCCCAGCTGTCTGCCTAGCCTGTGCTAGCTATTAAATTAGGGGGGACCCCACGTCATTTTTTTGGGGGGGTCCCCCATTTTAATAGCTAGTAAAGGCTAGGTATTCAGCTGGGGGCTGATATTAGTAGCCTGGGAAGCTCCGTGGGTATTACCCCCTTCCCAGGCTTCAAACATTTGCCCCAGCTGTCTGCTTAACCTCCGCTAGAGCCTAAAATTAAGGGGAACCCCACGCCAATTTTTTTTTCAATTAAATCCTTTATTTTAACACTAAATGACAAGTACAGTAATCAACACTGTCACTGTACTTCATATATATGTGACTGACATGTTTCTATCTATCTAATCTATGTGTGATTCTCTATTCCTTCTATTCTAAATTGTCGGGTACAGATGCTGAATTGCCGGCCGGCTTTCTTAAAGAGACGGTGCATGAAAACACTATTATATTTTTAAATAAATCCTTTACACTAAATGACAAGTTCTGTAAGCAACACTGTCACTGTACTTCTTATATATGTGACTGACATGTTTCTATCTATCTAATCTATGTGTGAAGCTCTATTCTGTCTGTTATAAATTGTCGGGTACAGATGCTGAATTGCCGGCCGGCTTTTTTAAAGAGACGGTGCACGAAAACACTAATATTTTTTTTAATAAATCCTTTACACTAAATGACAAGTACAGTAAGCAACACTGTCACTGTACTTCATATATATGTGACTGACATGTTTCTATCTATCTAATCTATGTGTGAAGCTCTATTCTTTCTGTTGTAAATTGTCGGGTACCGGTGAATGCCGCTGATGAATTGCCGGCTTTTCATGTCATTCTACATTATTCTTAGTTGTTTTACTTCATGTAGAATTAACCTACAAGTAGTGTTGAGCGATACCTTCCGATATCAGGAAATATCGTATCGGATTGGATCGGGCCGATACCCAAAAAGTATCGGATATCGCCGATTCCGATACCGGAAACCAATGCAAGTCAATGGGACACAAATATCGGAATGAAAATAAACCCTTTCTTTCCTTGTAGGCTACAAGGAAAGAAAGGGTTTATTTTCATTCCGATATTTGTGTCCCATTGACTTGCATTGGTTTCCGGTATCGGAATCGGCGATATCCGATACTTTTTGGGTATCGGCCCGATCCAATCCGATACGATATTTCCTGATATCGGAAGGTATCGCTCAACACTAGTCATGAACATTATTATCTCAGAAACTTTATTTCCCTTTACTTTCCCTTTACTTGACCACCTGGGGCCACGGACCGGGTCACTGCCACCGTGACATCCCCCGTACCGACCGGCCCAGCTACCGAGTACTCCACGGCCCCAGGGGGCGCGTCACATGAACATACTGTATAAAAATAATTTTTACGGGCATCATTATTATTATTATTATTAATTATAGCGCCATTTATTCCATGGCGCTTTACATGTGAAAAAGGGGTATAATACAAGAACAATTGCAATAATCTTGAACACAATGTGACAGCGACTAGTACAGGAGGAGCGAGGACCCTGCCCGCGAGGGCTCACAATCTACAAGGGATGGGTGAGGATACAGTAGGTGAGGGTAGAGCTGGTCATGCAGCAGTATGGTGGAGCGGTGGTTACTGCAGGTTGTAGGCTTGTCGGAAGAGGTGGGTCTTCAGGTTCCTTTTGAAGGTTTCCACGGTAGGCGAGAGTCTGATACTTTGGGGTAGAGAGTTCCAGAGTAGGGGGGAAGCACGCGAGAAATCTTGTATGCAATTGTGGGAGGAGGAGATAAGAGGGGAGTAGAGAAGGAGATCTTGTGAGGATCAGAGGTTGCGTGCGGGTATGTAACGGGAGACTAGGTCAGAGATATATGGAGGAGACATGTTGTGAATGGCTTTGTATGTCATGGTTAGGGTTTTGAACTGGAGTCTCTGAGCAATGGGGAGCCAGTGAAGAGATTGACAGAGAGGAGAGGCCGGGGAATAGCGGGGGGACAGGTTGATTAGTCGAGCAGCAGAGTTTAGGATAGATTGGAGGGGTGCGAGAGTGTTAGAGGGGAGGCCACAGAGCAGGAGGTTGCAGTAGTCAAGTCGGGAGATGATGAGGGCGTACACTAGTGTTTTTGCAGATTCATGGTTGAGGAATGTGCGGATCCGGGAGATAATTTTGAGTTGGAGTCGGCAGGAAGTGGAAAAGGCTTGGATATGTGGTTTGAACGAGAGTTCGGAGTCCAGCGTTACCCCAAGGCAGCGAGCTTGAGGGACTGGGGAGAGTGGGCAGCCATTGACGTTGATAGATAGGTCAGTTGGGGGGGTTGAATGAGATGGCGGAAAGATGATGAATTCTGTTTTATCCATGTTAAGTTTTAGAAACCTGGCAGAGAAGAAGGATGAAATAGCAGACAGACATTGTGGGATTTTGGTTAGTAAGGAGGTGATATCGGGTCCAGAGAGGTAGATTTGTGTGTCATCAGCATAGAGGTGATAATGAAAGCCGTGAGACTCTATGAGCTGTCCCAGGTCGAAGGTGTAGATGGAGAAGAGCAGCGGTCCTAGAACTGAACCTTGGGGGACACCGACAGATAGGGGGCGAGATGAGGAGGTGGTGTGTGAATGGGAGACACCGAATGTCCGGTCTGTTAGGTATGAGGAGATCCAGGATAGGGCCAAGTCTGTGATGCCAATAGATGAGAGAGTCTGTAGTAAGAGGGAATGGTCCACTGTGTCAAAGGCAGATGACAGGTCTAGGAGGAGGAGGACAGAATAGTGTCGCTTAGATTTGGTGGTTAGTAGGTCGTTGGTGACTTTAGTCAGTGCAGTTTCAGTAGAATGGTGCGGTCGGAAACCAGATTGTAGGCGGTCAAAGAGGGAGCAGGAGGAGAGGTGGGAGGACAGTTCAGAATGGACATGTTGTTCCAGTAGTTTTGAGGCATAGGGGAGAAGTGATATGGGGCAATAGCTAGACACAGAGGATGGGTCAAGGGAGGGCTTTTTGAGGATCGGTGTGATTGAGGCATGTTTGAAGCATGAGGGGAAGACACCAGTTGTTAGTGACAGGTTGAAGAGGTGGGCTAGGGCTTGGATGAAGATAGTGGTAAGGTTTGGGATGAGGTGGGATGGGATTGGGTCAAGCTTACTGGTGGTGAGGTGTGATTTGGAGAGTAAGGAGGAAAGTTGATCTTCAGAAATGGTGGAGAAGGTGGTTTTGGAGGAAGAGGGTTGAGTAGGTGTGGGGAGGGGTTGTGGGGGCTTTAGGCAAAAGCTTTGTCTGATGGTGTCAATCTTCTGCTTGAAGAATGAGGCAAAGTCTTCCGTGGAAATAAGAGGAGAGGGAGGAGGCACTGGGGGACGGAGGAGAGAATTGAAGGTGTTGAATAGTTGTTTGGGGTTGTGAGACAGGGAGGATTTGAGAGATGTGAAGTATGTTTGTTTTGCTGCAGTGAGTGTGTACTTGAAGGTAGTGAGGGACTGTTTGAATGCAATGAAGTGCTCATGGGAGTGGGACCTTTTCCAACTACGCTCAGCAACCCTGGAGGCCCTTCGTAGTTCTTTAGTTAGGCTGGTGTGCCAGGGTTGTCTGTTGATTGTGCGAGCCTTGGTATGTGTGAGGAGGGCGACCGAATCGAGAGCTGCAGCGGTTGTGGTGTTGTATAAAGGGGCAGCAACATCTGCATCATGTAAGGAACTAATGTCTGTAAGAGGGAGGAGGGATTCAGAGAGTGAGTGTAGGTCAAGGTGTTTGAGATTTCTGCGAGGGTATGCAAGTTTGTGGAGTGGGGATTGTTGCCCCGGGGAGGAGAAAGAAGAGAAGGTGAGTAGGTTGTGGACAGAAAGAGGGAGAGGTGAGTTAGAGAGGTTAGATTGGGAACAGAGGCGGGTGAAGATGAGGTCCAGTGTGTGGCCGTTGTAGCGTCGGCGTCCCTGCCCTCTGCTAGGCAGGGACGCTGTTCCCCTCACCTCTCTGCTCCGAGCCCGGCGTTCTCCTCCCGCTCTGCTGGCAGCGCGCGCTCCTTCCCGGCCACTGTGCTTAGGGCGCGCGCGCGCTCCCTCCCTCTTAAAGGGGCCGCGCGCGCCGTCCTAAGGAGTCCCCGGCCAATGGCCGGAGGACTTCACCATATATAAGGCACCTCCTCCAAAATGGAGGTGCCCGAGCAATGTTGTTGCACTGTTCACTACTCTGCTTCAGCCCTCAGGTCCCGTTGCCAGTTACCTGTCAGTTACCTGCCTGATTCCTGCCAGAGCCCTGCCAGTTTGCTGTCTGTTTCCTGCCTGATATTCCCACTACCTGCTTGCTAGCCTGAGGTCCGACGGTCTGCCTTCCTACTCCTGTCAGTCTGTCTATGGACCAGCTTGGCCGCTCACCTGGGAGCGCACATCTGCTACCTGCCTGCTAGCCTACCTGGAGGCTCCGCCGTCACGTGCTGTGACCACCTGCTATTCCAGAGACTCCTGCCCGCTCACCTGGGAGCGCTCCTCCGCTACCTGCCTGCTTGCCTACCTGGAGGCTCCGCCGTCACGTGCTGTGACCACCTGCTATTCCAGAGACTCTTGCCCGCTCACCTGGGAGCGCTCCTCCGCTACCTGCCTGTTTGCCTACCTGGAAGATCCGCCGTCACATGCTGTGACCACCCGTTCATCCAGAGACTCTCGCTTGCTCACCTGGGAGCATACATCTTCCATCTGCCTGCTAGCCTACCTGGAGGTTCAGCCATCACAGGTCGTACCTACCCTTTACCCAGAGACTGCCCCGGTCACTTGCCGTGACCTCCAGCCCGTTCATCCAGAGACTGCCCCGGTCACTTGCCGTGACCTCCAGCCCGTTCTTCCAGAGACTGCCCCGGTCACTTGCCGTGACCTCCAGCCCGTTCATCCAGAGACTACCCCGGTCATTTGCCGTGACCTCCTGCCCGTTCACCCAGAGACTGTCCCGATCACCTGCTGTGACTGCCTGCCCGTCTTCCCTGGTCGCCACCCGCTCCCTTACAAGGACCGCCCCCTTGTATAGTAGCTCTGAGGTTCCGCCTCCCAGACCCGTTACAGTTTGCTCGGGCCATGGAACCCGGTGGCACCCAAGCTCCCTCGCTCTCGGACCTCTGTCATGAACTGTCCCGTCAGAGGTCCCAACAGGAGTCCATCCTGGGTCACCTGCGGAATGTCAATTCTCGCCTGGACACTCTGACTGCTCCACCAGCAACCACCGCCAGAGCCATGACTCGCAACCCGGCAGCTCCGCTGCCCACCAATACCATGGTATCCTACCCCGGACCCCGGCTTTCTGCACCTCCTCGCTTCGGAGGCGACTCCGCTCAGGCTCGGGGCTTCATAAATCAGTGCACCCTGTACTTTGAACTCCTGTCCCACCAGTTTAACTCCGACCGGGCCAAAATTGCCTTCATCATGTCCCATCTCACCGGGGAGGCCCTGGCCTGGCTAAATCCTCTATGGGAGAGAGGAGACCCCCTGGTGTCCGACTTGCCTGCCTTTCTCACGGCTTTCCGGAAAGTCTTCGACGAACCCGGACGGAAGACCTCATCCGCATCATCTCTGCTACGCCTCCACCAGGGAAATCTCACCGTGGGCCAATATGCCATACGGTTCCGTACCCTTGCCTCGGAGCTGGCTTGGGATAACGACGCTCTGGTGTCTGTCTTCTGGGAGGGTCTGTCCGGCCGTATTAAAGATGAACTTGCCGGTCGAGACATTCCTACCACTCTCGATGACCTAATAACTCTTGCCACCCGGATTGACCTACGGTTCCAGGAGCGTGCCAAAGAGGTCACCCGTGAGAGGAGGTTTCCACGTCTAGCTCCTACTTTTCAGAAACCCGTCACTCCCTCCGTTTCTCCCCAGGTACACTCTCCTGAGCCTATGCAGGTCGACCAGACCAAGATGGTCAAAACCCGTCAGGACTTACGCCGTGCCGAAGGGAGCTGCTTCTACTGTGGCAGTAAGGAGCACCGGATCCGTACCTGCCCGGAGAGGTCGGGAAACGCCTGTGTCTAGGTTCGCTCAGAGAGGTCGACCTAGACAAGAATAAATCCTCTCCATCTCTGCTACTGTCAGTCTCTATTATCTGCGGGGAGAATCGTTATTTCGAACTAGCCCAACTTGACTCTGGAGCGGCCGGGAATCTTATTTCACAGTCCCTGGTAGAAAAATACCGCATTCCCACCAAACCTCTGGCTGTACCATTATCTGTCGCTGCTGTGGATGGGGGCCTCTTACCACGTCCCATCCAACTCATCACCGAATCCATAACTCTGCAGGTGGGAATGCTGCATTCTGAGAGCATCTCTTTTCATGTTCTGCCTGGACTCTCTCACGCCCTCTTACTAGGTCTACCTTGGCTCCAGAGACATGCACCCGTGCTTGACTGGCAGACCGGAGAAGTCCTTCGCTGGGGACAGGACTGTCATAAGACTTGTTTGGTTCCTATTCATCCCGTCCGTCCTTCTCCTACCCCAACTAATCTACCTGGACTTCCGATTCCCTATTGGTCATTTGCTGATGTCTTTAATAAAAAGGAGGCAGAGACATTACCCCCTCATAGACCATACGACTGTCCTATCGACCTGTTACCCGGTACTACTCCTCCCCGTGGGCGTATTTACCCATTGTCCGCTGCTGAGACCCGGTCGATGTCCGAATATATTGAGGAGAATTTGGCCAGGGGATTCATCCGGAAATCTACCTCCCCGGAGGGAGCAGGCTTCTTCTTCGTAAAAAAGAAGGACGGCTCTCTCCGTCCCTGTATAGACTATAGAGGCCTTAACCAGATCACGGTGAAGAATAAGTACCCCCTTCCGCTCATTCCAGAATTATTTGATCGCCTGAGGGGGGCTAGAGTCTTCACCAAACTGGACCTCCGTGGGGCGTACAACCTGGTCCGTATCCGTCAAGGGGATGAATGGAAGACTGCATTCAACACCCGGGACGGCCACTATGAATATCTGGTAATGCCCTTTGGTCTCTGTAACGCTCCTGCCGTCTTTCAAGAGTTGGTCAATGACATCTTCCGGGACCTTCTCTACTCCTGCGTTGTGGTGTACCTGGACGACATCTTGGTCTTCTCTCCGGATCTCCAGACTCACCGGAGGGACGTTCGTCAGGTCCTGCTCAGGCTCAGGCAGAACCACCTCTTCGCTAAATATGAGAAGTGCCTCTTTGAGCAGACCTCGCTTCCGTTTTTGGGCTACATTATTTCTCAGACCGGCCTACGAATGGATCCAGAGAAACTGTCTGCCATCGAGAAATGGCCCCGACCGGAGGGGTTGAAGGCCATTCAGCGGTTCCTGGGCTTCGCCAACTACTACCGCCTCTTCATACCACACTTCTCTTCCCGGACTGCCCCAATTTCTGCGCTCACCCGTAAGGGTACTAATCCCAAGGAGTGGCCGTCCGAAGCAGAGGAGGCCTTTCTTTCCTTAAAACAGGCCTTCTCTTCCGCCCCGGTGCTGCATCGTCCGGACGGCAACAAGCAGTTCTTTCTGGAGGTTGACGCCTCCTCCTCTGGAGCCGGAGCTGTACTTACTCAAAAATCTTCTTCCGGGAGGATGGTAACTTGCGGCTTCTTCTCCAAACTCTTCTCCTCTTCTGAACGCAATTATTCCATAGGAGACTGAGAGTTATTGGCCACCAAGCTGGCATTGGAGGAGTGGCGTTACCTACTCGAGGGGGCTCTTCATCCGGTAATAATTTACACTGACCACAAGAACTTGGCTTATCTCCAGCATGCCCAGAGACTTAATCCGCGCCAAGCCCGGTGGTCCTTGTTTTTTGCTCGCTTTGATTTTGTTCTACATTTTCGCCCGGCTGACAAGAACATCAAAGCGGACGCCTTGTCCCGATCCTTTCTGGTATCTGACCTCGAGGAAGAACCTAAACATATCATCGATCCCGCCAGAGTAATGCAGGTGGCTCCCGTGAGTCTAAATCGTCTCCCTACCGGTAAGACGTTCGTATCGGTACCTGATCGGGAGAAGATCCTACACTGGGGTCATTCGTCTAAACTAGCTGGCCACGCCGGTCAGAAAAAGACCCTCCAGCTTATTACCCGGCACTACTGGTGGCCTAACCTGCACAAGGATGTAATAGACTTTGTTTCTGCCTGTGTGTCCTGCGCCCGCAACAAAGTTCCGAGACACCTGCCAGCCGGTCGCCTCCTTCCTCTGCCAGTACCTGCTGCCCCCTGGCAGCATATAGCGATGGACTTCATAACTGATCTTCCCGTCTCTGCCGGTTGTACGGTCATTTGGGTGGTCGCTGACCGCTTTTCCAAGATGGCTCACTTCATTCCCCTGCCAGGCCTCCCGTCTGCACCCGATCTGGCTAAAGACTTTATCCGCCACATCTTCCGTCTTCATGGCCTGCCCCGTCACATCGTGTCGGATCGTGGGGTACAGTTCACTTCTCGTTTCTGGAGAGCCACTTGTAAATTGCTAGACGTCACCCTGGACTTCTCCTCCTCTTACGACCCACAGTTTAATGGTCAAGTGGAGCGGATCAATTAGATCCTGACCAGTTACCTCCGGCACTTCGTTAATGCCCACCATTCTGACTGGGTGGATCTCCTGCCATGGGCCGAATTCTCGTACAACAATCACGAGAGCGAATCTTCCTCCAAATCCCCGTTTTTTGTAGTCTTCGGTCAGCATCCTCGGATCCCGTTTCCCGTCTCCACCTCGGTGGACAATCCGGCTGCGGAATCTCTTGTTAACAAATTTTCCTCCATATGGGAGAGTACCCGGTCCGCACTCCTTCTGTCATCCGAGCGTATTAAAAGACATGCTGACAAAAAACGTCTGGATCCTCCTCAATTCCGTCCAGGGGATAAGGTCTGGCTCTCGTCCAAGTATGTCCGGCTCAAGATTCCTTCCTATAAGTTAGGGCCTCGGTTCATCGGTCCTCTGGAGGTCATCAGTCAGATCAACCCGGTGGCCTATAAATTGAAACTCCCGGCCAACTTGCGGATCCCTAACTCCTTCCATGTATCTCTCCTCAAACCTGTGGTACTTAACTCTTTTTCCAAGTCTACAGGCACGCCTCCTGCTCCGGTTTCCGCTGAAAACAAATTTGAGGTAGAGAACATTCTGGCCACCAAAAGGGTAAGAGGGAAGACCTTTTTTCTAGTAGATTGGAAGGGGTTTGGTCCTGAAGAGAGAACGTGGGAGCCCCGGGAAAACATCCATGTCCCTCTCATCCTTGCTAAATTTCTGTCTGGCCTAAAAAAGGGGGGGCCTAAAGGGGGGGGTACTGTAGCGTCGGCGTCCCTGCCCTCTGCTAGGCAGGGACGCTGTTCCCCTCACCTCTCTGCTCCGAGCCCGGCGTCCTCCTCCCGCTCTGCTGGCAGCGCGCGCTCCTTCCCGGCCACTGTGCTTAGGGCGCGCGCACGCGCGCTCCCTCCCTCTTAAAGGGGCCGCGCACGCCGTCCTAAGGAGTCCCCGGCCAATGGCCGGAGGACTTCACCATATTTAAGGCACCTCCTCCAAAATGGAGGTGCCCGAGCAATGTTGTTGCACTGTTCACTACTCTGCTTCAGCCCTCAGGTCCCGTTGCCAGTTACCTGTCAGTTACCTGCCTGATTCCTGCCAGAGCCCTGCCAGTTTGCTGTCTGTTTCCTGCCTGATATTCCCGCTACCTGCTTGCTAGCCTGAGGTCCGACGGTCTGCCTTCCTACTCCTGTCAGTCTGTCTATGGACCAGCTTGGCCGCTCACCTGGGAGTGCACATCTGCTACCTGCCTGCTAGCCTACCTGGAGGCTCCGCCGTCACGTGCTGTGACCACCTGCTATTCCAGAGACTCCTGCCCGCTCACCTGGGAGCGCTCCTCCGCTACCTGCCTGCTTGCCTACCTGGAGGCTCCGCCGTCACGTGCTGTGACCACCTGCTATTCCAGAGACTCTTGCCCGCTCACCTGGGAGCGCTCCTCCGCTACCTGCCTGTTTGCCTACCTGGAAGATCCGCCGTCACATGCTGTGACCACCCGTTCATCCAGAGACTCTCGCTTGCTCACCTGGGAGCATACATCTTCCATCTGCCTGCTAGCCTACCTGGAGGTTCAGCCATCACAGGTCGTACCTACCCTTTACCCAGAGACTGCCCCGGTCACTTGCCGTGACCTCCAGCCCGTTCATCCAGAGACTGCCCCGGTCACTTGCCGTGACCTCCAGCCCGTTCTTCCAGAGACTGCCCCGGTCACTTGCCGTGACCTCCAGCCCGTTCATCCAGAGACTGCCCCGGTCATTTGCCGTGACCTCCTGCCCGTTCACCCAGAGACTGTCCCGGTCACCTGCTGTGACTGCCTGCCCGTCTTCCCTGGTCGCCACCCGCTCCCTTACAAGGACCGCCCCCTTGTATAGTAGCTCTGAGGTTCCGCCTCCCAGACCCGTTACAGCCGTCTTTGTGGGTGGGTGTGGAAGACCACTGAGTAAGACCAAAGGAGGAAGTGAGGGATAGAAGCTTAGAGGCAGCTGAGAGGGAAGTGTCAATGAGGATGTTAAAGTCGCCCATGAGGATAGTGGGGATGTCAACGGAGAGGAAATGAAGTAGCCAAGTGGTGAAGTGGTCAAAGAAAGTGGTGGTTAATCCTGGGGGGCGGTAGATGACAGCCAGTTGGGGGTTGGATGGGGAGTAGATGCGCACGCAATGCACTTCAAAAGAGGGGAGAGTAATTGAGGGCGGCAGTGGGATCTGGGTGAAGGAGCAATTTTCTGAGAGGAGGAAACCTATTCCTCCACCGTGCTTGCCGGTGGGGTGGGGGGTATGGGAGAGGTGGAATCCGCCATACGAAAGTGCAGCAGGAGAGGCTGTGTCGGAGGGAGTGAGCCCGGTTTCAGTGATGCCGAGGAAGGAAAGCTTGTTAGTGATGAAGAGATCGTGAATGTAGGAAAGTTTGTTGCAGAAGGAGCGAGCGTTCCATAGAGCTCCTATTAGTCGGACTGGGGAAGCGGGGGCTGGGCGGATGGGTATAAGGTTAGAAGGGTTACGAGAGTTTGGGATAGATCGTGGGTAGGAGGTGGAAGTGAGTGTAGGGATGTGGTGAGGAGGACCGGGATGTGGAGAGATGTTGCCGGCAGTAAGGAGGAGAAAGCGTTAGTAGGTGGGAGCAGGAGAGGGCATGAGGTGGCTGTCTGTGTTTGGAGGCAAAGGATTGTATGTTGAGGAATAGCTCTGAGGAGGAGGTGAGATGGGTGGGGACAATTGAGGGAGAGATGAAGAGTTCCTTACTAGGTGTAGGGATTAGGGGTGGTTGTAAGAAGTGAAGGATTAAGGGGGTGAGAGTGAAAACAAAGACAAACATTGTTTACTGTGACAAAGTATCCAGTTACCTTCAGTTCCCTTCAAGTTCTATTCAGGATTAATTCAAATTTCAGACACTTCAGCTAATGGACACTTAAGGTGATGGACACAGACTAAAGTCTAACAGACTCCTGGCCCACAATATATTTGTAACAGAATGAATTCAGCTGTGAACCAGTGGGGAGTAGTCTGTGTTCATCTTGATCAGCTGATTAGATTGAACCAGATGCTGGATACTCAAAGACTGAGTAAACAAGGTCATAAATGAAAGTGGGCGGTAGCTAGTGTAAGTTGGGTGACGTACCATTAGGAAGTAGGAACAGAACGGTATAGAGAAGACGGCATGGAAGTCAGCATGGGAAAGTTGGGTGACGTACCATTAGAAGTAGGAACAGAACAGTATAGAAAAGAGGGCATGGAAGTCAGCATTGGAAAGTTGGGTGACGAACCTGTAAGAGGAATGGATAAACAGATGCTGATTAAAGTGTGGTGATGGCAGGTAAGGTACAGTCTGCATGCATCATATTATTCAGGATTAATTAAAATTTTCAGACACTTCAGTTAATGGACACTTAAGGTGATGGACACAGACTAAAGTCTAAAAGACTCCTGGCCCACAATATATTTGTAACAGAATGCATTCAGCTGTGAACCAGTGGGGAGTGGTCTGTGCTCATCGTGACCAGCTGATTAGATTGAACCAGATACGGGATACTCAAAGACTGAGTAAACAAGGTCATAAATGAAAGTGGGGGGTAGCTGGTGTAAGTTGGGTGACGTACCATTAGGAATCAGGAACAGCAAGGTATAGAGAAGACGGCATGGAAGTCAGCATGGGTAAGTTGGGTGACGTACCTGTAAGAGGAATGGATAAACAGATGCTGATTAGACTGCGGTGATGGCAGGTAAGGTACAGTCTGAATGCATCATATTATTCAGGATTAATTCAAATTTCAGACACTTCAGCTAATGGACACTTAAGGTGATGGACACAGACTAAAGTCTAACAGACTCCTGGCCCACAATATTTTTGTAACAGAATGCATTCAGCTGTGAACCAGTGGGAAGTGGTCTGTGCTCATCTTGATCAGCTGATTAGATTGAACCAGATGCTGGATACTCAAAGACTGAGTAAACAAGGTCATAAATGAAAGTGGGGGGTAGCTGGTGTAAGTTGGGTGACGTACCATTAGAAAGTAGGGACAGAAAGGTATAGAGAAGACGGCATGGAAGTCAGCATGGGAAAGTTGGGTGACGTACCATTAGGAAGTAGGAACAGAACGGTATAGAAAAGACGGCATGGAAGTCAGCATGGGAAAGTTGGGTGACGTACCTGTAAGAGGAATGGATAAACAGATGCTGATTAGAGTGCGGTGATGGCAGGTAAGTTACAGTCTGCATGCATCATATTATTCAGGATTAATTCAAATTTCTGACACTTCAGTTAATGGACATTTAAGGTGATGGACACAGACTAAAGTCTAACAGACTCCTGGCCCACAATATATTTGTAACAGAATGCATTCAGCTGTGAACCAGTGGGGAGTGGTCTGTGCTCATCTTGATCAGCTGATTAGATTGAACCAGATGCTGGATACTCAAAGACTGAGTAAACAAGGTCATAAATTAAAGTGGGGGGTAGCTGGTGTAAGTTGGGTGACGTACCATTAGGAAGTAGGAACAGAACGATATAGAGAAGAAGGCATGGAAGTCAGCATAGGAAAGTTGGGTGACGTACCATTAAAAAGTAGAAACAGAACGGTATAGAAAAGACGGCATGGAAGTCAGCATGGGAAAGTTGGGTGACGTACCTGTAAGAGGAATGGATAAACAGATGCTGATTAGAGTGCGGTGATGGCAGGTAGGGTACAGTCTGCATGCATCATATTATTCAGGATTAATTCAAATTTCTGACACTTCAGTTAATGGACATTTAAGGTGATGGACACAGACTAAAGTCTAACAGACTCCTGGCCCACAATATATTTGTAACAGAATGCATTCAGCTGTGAACCAGTGGGGAGTGGTCTGTGCTCATCTTGATCAGCTGATTAGATTGAACCAGATGCTGGATACTCAAAGACTGAGTAAACAAGGTCATAAATTAAAGTGGGGGGTAGCTGGTGTAAGTTGGGTGACGTACCATTAGGAAGTAGGAACAGAATGGTATAGAGAAGACGGCATGGAAGTCACCATGGGAAAGTTGGGTGACGTACCATTAGGAAGTAGGAACAGAACAGTATAGAAAAGATGGCATGGAAGTCAGCATGGCAAAGTTGGGTGACGTACCTGTAAGAGGAATGGATAAACAGATGCTGATTAGAGTGCGGTGATGGCAGGTAAGGTACAGTCTGCATGCATCATATTATTCAGGATTAATTCAAATTTCTGACACTTCAGTTAATGGACATTTAAGGTGATGGACACAGACTAAAGTCAAACAGACTCCTGGCCCACAATATATTTGTAACAGAATGCATTCAGCTGTGAACCAGTGGGGAGTGGTCTGTGCTCATCTTGATCAGCTGATTAGATTGAACCAGATGCTGGATACTCAAAGACTGAGTAAACAAGGTCATAAATGAAAGTGGGGGGTAGCTGGTGTAAGCTGGGTGACGTACCATTACGAAGTAGAAACAGAACGGTATAGAGAAGACGGCATGGAAGTCAGCATGGGAAAGTTGGGTGACGTACCATTAGAAGTAGGAACTAGTGTTGAGCCACCACCGTAGTGTTCGAGTTCTGTTCGGTTCGTCGAACACCCGTGTGTTCGCCGAACTGTTCGTCGAACTGTTCGTCGAACACCTTCGAACACCGTTAAAACCAATGGCAGGCAAACAAAAACACATAGAAACACATAGAAAACACCTTCAAAGGTGTCCAAAAGCTGACAAACTGCTCAGAAGACATAACTAACACATGGAAAAGTGACAAGTACATATAGTCATGCGAAAAGAAAAGAGGTGGAGGAGTAAAAGGAGGGGGAGACACAGATATAGGCATGTCATGCCCTTCTAAAATCCAAAAAGTGAGAAGCCGACACGGCCAGTCCTTTCCTGCCTGTGCCACCTCCGTGTCGCTGGGATTATGCCAGAGCCGCGGTGGACCCTGACGGCTAGCCCCCCTCTCCCAATACTGGTGCCTGTCCGCTGGTGGGTCGAGCGAGCCCCCCTGTGGTGGAGGCAGCTCTAAGCTTTTTAATTTAAATTGTCTCTCTAATTTGAATGAATACACTTTAAATCCTTTTACAAGGATCTATTGGAGGGCAAGTCTCATGCCAGCAGCCGCGTAATTCCAGCTCCAGCAGCATCCACTAAAGCTGCTGCAGTTAAAAAGCTTTTATAAGGATCGAGCTCGGCTGTCCACTGCAAGGCATCCTACCGCCAGTCCCAGCCCCTATGCCTTGGGGTGCCTCCTGATGCTCTTCACTGTGTATCCCGTGGTCCCGAAGCATTTCCTTTGAAAAAATTAAGTGTCCAAACTACAGGTGGTGTAGCTTGCTTAACAGCCGGGATAATCCGCTGAATAACAGACACTGCTACTAGGCACAAAGTATTTCCTGGGCTAGATGCAGTTAAAAATTTGTAATTAGATACTCTCGTTGGATGCTGAGAAAGCATTCCATAGAGTCTCCTGACACGCCATATATTATTCTCTTAAAAAGCTTGGGGTAGAGGTCTAGGGGACCCTTTTATAGCCCAAATCACGGCCCTGTATCACAATACGTCACCTAGGCTGAAGATAAATGGAACTGTAGCACCCTGAGGGCTCGGTTGCTACAGAGGTATTGCACCTCACCCAGAGGTGTGATATCTCACTCTCAGGTAAGGATGGAGTGTGGATCAGGACCCGACACCTGCATGCATTACACCACATTGCCGTGGGGCAGAGCAAACAATATGCCCCTGAGATGGGCACGACAGTCCCTGTCCCTGGCTGGAGTGGGGGAGGGAACACTGAGGAAGGGGAACCATGTAGTGCAGGAGCAGGGAGGAAGCAGTTCCTGGGTGCATTGAGAAGGGAGTATAAAAGGTGGGCACCATCTTAGTTCAGTGCAGAGAAGTCTGAGCAGAAGTGACAGGGAGCAGAGGCTCTGCATGAGCTCTGCTACGGAGGCGGGCCTAGTAACAGAGGCCCAGGCCTGGAAGAGGGAGAAGGAAGGAAGAGGAGCGGAGAAGGCTCCAGGAACGAGGAACGAAGGGATCCCAGGGGTGCGGACGGGCGAGTCGCCACCGCACGCCCGAATTCATCTGTGTGGAGGGGTCAAGCCAAAGGGGGAGACCGGTCCCCGAAACTAGTGGAGGCGGGAAACGACCCTCAGCTAGAAACCGGAGGCTGTGACATTTTATGTGGCGCAGCCCCTCGCTACACCCGCTAGGAAGGCACCACATAGGGTCAGGGAAACTGGCGCCAAGTTTGCCAAGAGGAGGCCTGAAGCAGCCGGACAGAAGGGTTGGTAAGAAAGGCCAGACAAAGGACACACAAAGGGGGTCCTGTGAAGCGCTCCAAAGTTATCTGGGAGTTGTCTGAGCCCCTCACCTGGTGAGCACAGTACGACGTGGGCAGCCGTTACCTGCAGAAGTGGTCTGGATAATAAGAACTGTGAGTAAAGGCCCTGGACTGCATCACTGACTCCGTGTCGTTACTGCTGCTGCCCTGCACCATCACCCCCATCCTCCGCATACACTGCCCGGAGGCTATACTCGTCCCGTGGGGAGTTATGCTACGCTCTGCTGCACCCACAACACCAGCCTCAGCGGTCTGCCCTGCAGCGGCGGTTCACTCTGACCGCAATCCACGGGTGGCGTAGTCGGACATTTAAACATCAAAACCACATAAATAGTTTTGCCACTGGATTGACTGCCCTGAGCCACGGAACTGGGTCGCCGCCACGGAGACTACAACCACCAGCATCCACCAAAAAGGGTCCGGCTCCGGGTGTCCCAAGGCCCAGGGGGCGCGTCAGAACATTTTCATCACCTTTCATAATCACCAATGGGACAAGGCAGGGATGTCCTCTGTCCCCTCTCTTATACATCCTAGTGACGGAGCACCTGCTCTCATCAATTCGCCATAACCCCAATATTAGGTGGATTGTGGTGGGAGGCACCGAGTACAAGTGCTCTCTATTTGCTGATGATGTCCTAGTATATATCACTCAATCACATATATCCATCCCTGCTGATATGGCTGAAATAGATCACTTTGTTACATGGTCAAATTTTAAAATCAATGCAGCGAAGTCTGAGGCCCTCGATGTCTCCCTCCCCAAATCCATACAGGATTCCATCCAGTCCAACTTTCCCTTTTCCTGGCCCTCACAGGGTATCAAATACTTAGGAATTCCTATTCATAGAGACCTCTCCCGTCTATGTTATCTTAATTTTGGGCCCTTTATTGAACAACTCCATACAGACCACGGTTGGCAAGTTAGAACTGTAAGATTAACTACGTGAACCACTGGTGTTTTGTGGAAAAGCACATGTACACTGTGTTCCAAATTATTATGCAAAAAGTGTTTAGGAGTGATAAGGGAAGAATTTGTTTGTTTGTCAGTTAAACTCATTGATGGTGATATGTGTCAGGGCTCTTTATATCACTGTAAGCAATTGCAGACACCTGTGCTAATTAGTTTGGCAGGTGTGTCCAATGAAAGGCAAGATTACTTAAGAAGGCTGTCCCACATTATTAAGCAGCCTACATTTTCTGCCAAAATGGGAAAGAAAAAGGATGTGTCGGCTGCTGAGAAGCAACAAATTGTGGAGTGTTTAGGTCAAGGCATGACTACAATCAACATTGTGCGATGATCAGGATGAAGCGTCTTGGCAATCAAGAAGTATGTAGCTGATTCACAGTACACACGTGTGCGTGCTGATAAGGGCAAATTGAGGACTCTTTCCTACAGGCAATTACGTCAGGTTAAAAGAGCAGCGGCAAAAAAGCCTTGTCATAACAGCAGACAAGTTTTTGAAGCTGCTGGTGCCTCCATCGTCCCCCGAACAACAAGATGCAGGGTCCTTCAGAGGTTTGCAGCTGTGCGTACGCCATCCTGTCAATCTCCTCTATCCACTTCACACAAGCAGAAATGGCTCCAGTGGGCCAAACATTACATGAAGACTGATTTCAAAACTGTTTTGTTCACGGATGAGTGCCGTGCAACGCTCGATGGTCCAGATGGATGGAGTGGAGGATGGCAGGTTGATGGACACCCCACGCAAACACGGCTACAGCGCCAACAAGGAGGAGGTGGAGTAATGTTTTGGGCTGGAATCATGGGGAGAGAGATTGTCGGCCCCTTTAGGATCCCTGAAGGGGTAAAGATGAACTCCATAATGTATGTGGAGTTTCTCAAACATCACTTCCTGCCATGGTTCAAGAAGAAGAACCGTGTATTCCACAGCAAGATCATTTTTATGCATGATAATGCACCATCTCATGCTGCACATAACACATCTGCATCTCTGGCTGATATGGGCATAAAAGGGGACAAACTTATGGTGTGACCCCCATGCTCCCCTGACCTCTACCCCATTCAGAACCTCTGGAGCATCATCAAAAGGAGTGTCTATGATGGTGGGAGGCAGTTCACATCTAAGCAAGAGCTCTGGGAGGGTATTATGTCCTCATGCAAAACAATTGAAGCAGAAACCATCCAAAACCTGACAAATTCAATGGACGAGAGAGTTCAGAAGCTCCTTTCGAACAAGGGGTCCTATGTGCAAATGTAACATCACCTAGAATAAAGTTTTGAGTTGAAAAGTGTTTGATTTCAGTTTCTAATAACCTGCTAATGCTTATAATTTCAAAAATGACCATTTTTTTGGTCTTTATTAAAATGAAAAGGTTGATCGAAGAGTGTGGGAGATCTAAGAGTGTGGCAACCCAGTAGTCAGGATTACTTCGAATTCTGACAATCTGAGGGTCATGTTGCAGGTAGTGCAGCAAGAAGGCACTTATGTGTCTTGCGCATCTCGGAGCCCCAAAATATTTTCCGGGCTAGATGCAGCTAAAAGTTATTATTAATTTTAAATCTGGTGGAGCTTAGTATAGATGGCCTAATAGAATCAGTACTGCACACTGCTACAAAGCCCAAATTATTTTCCAGCCAAGATACAGATAAACATGATTAGTAATTTGAAAGCTTAAAACGGTTGGTGAAGTGATTTTAACCAATCATCAAGCTTTTACTCTCCCCAGGATGACACAGGGGTAGAAAAGTCATTTCGGATCCATGATTTGTTCATCTGTATGAACGTGAGTCTGTCTACATTAACAGTGGAGAGCCGAGTGCGCTTATCTGTCAGCACACCACCAGCAGCCCTGAACACACGTTCAGACAGAACGCTGGCTGCGGGGCATGACAAGATCTCCAACGCGTAAGTGGCTAGCTCCGGCCATTTATCCAGATTGGAAGCCCAAAAAGAGCAAGGGTCCAGTGACACAGTCATGGCTTCAATGTTTACTTGGAGATACTCCTGTACCATCGTCTCTAGGCGTTGACTATGTGTAAGACTTCTTGTCTCCTGTGGCCTTGCAAAGGATGGGCTAAAAAAGTGGTGAAATGATTCCGCAAAATTGATGTTACCAGCAGATACTGTGTTTTTGTTACGGTTTGAGTGCTGAACACTCGACGGTCCCACGGTTGGCAAGTTGGAACTGTGAGATTCACTACGTGCACCACTGGTGTTTTGTGGAATATCACATGTAAGATTCTGCAACAGTCTCTGCTGATACTCCTGCATGCGTGCATCCCTTTCTATGGCAGGAATAATTTCTGCAAATTTACTTTTGTACCGGGGATCTAACAGTGTGACAACCCAGTAGTCAGGATTATTTCTAATTCTCACAATTCGAGGGTCATGTTGCAGGTAATGCAGCAAGAAGGCACTCATGTGTCTTGCGCATCCAGGAGCACCAAGTCCCTGTTGTGTTGGTGGCGAGGTAGCAATCATGCTTCCTTCCTCTGTCCTCTCCCCCCAACCTCGCACAACAGAAATGTGATCAAGGTCTCCCTCATCTGATGAGTCTTCCATCAGTTCGTCCTCCACTTCTTCCTGGGCTCCTGCACCTTCCTCACTAGTTTGGCTGCTACCATGCGCCCTGGTAAAACCATCTCCCCCACCCTCACATGCCTGCCGCCTTGGTGCTGCCAACCGTCTGGACCTTGCAGATGTTAGCCCTGCCGCATACAACTCCTCCTCCTCTACTTCCTCCACCTCCTCTTGTGCCACCACCTGACTCCGAATTCTGTTTAACATGTGCTCCAGCATGTAAATCACCGGAATAGTCATGCTGATAATGGCATCGTCAGCACTAAACATCTTCGTCGCCATTTCAAAACTGTGCAGAAGGGTGCATAGGTCCCTGATCTGAGACCACTCCTCCAGCGTGATTTGCCCCACCTCTGGATCTCATTGGCCCAGGCTATATGTCAGAACGTATTGCACCAGGGCTTGTCGGTGCTGCCACAGTCGCTGCAACATATGCAGAGTTGAATTCCACCGGGTAGGCACATCGCATTTTAGCCGGTGAAGTGGTAGGCCCAACGACTTCTGTAGAGATGTAAGTCGCTGAGCTGCGGGATGCGAACGGCGGAAGTGAGCACACAGCGACCGTGCCCTCTGCAGAAGGCCATCTAGTCCGGGATAGTGGGCTAAAAATTGCTGGACAACCAGGTTCAACACGTGAGCCATACAAGGCACGTGTGTGACATTGCCCCGGCGAAGGGCCGCACCCAGGTTTGCAGCATTGTCGCACACGGCCTTCCCTGGTTTCAGGTCCAGTGGAGACAACTATTCATGAAATTGGTTCTCCAGAGCTGACCACAACTCCTCAGCTGTGTGACTCACATTTCCCAGACATTTCAAAGTAAAAACCGCCTGATGACGTTGAGCCCTACTGCCAGCATAGTAAGGAGTAGTGTTGAGCCACCCCCGTAGTGTTCGAGTTCGGTTCGGTTCGTCGAACACCCGTGTGTTCGCCGAACTGTTCGTCGAACTGTTCGTCGAACACCTTCGAACACCGTTAAAACCAATGGCAGGCAAACAAAAACACATAGAAACACATAGAAAACACCTTCAAAGGTGTCCAAAAGCTGACAAACTGCTCAGAAGACACAACTAACACATGGAAAAGTGACAAGTACATATAGTCATGCGAAAAGAAAAGAGGTGGAGGAGTAAAAGGAGGGGGAGACACAGATATAGGCATGTCATGCCCTTCTAAAATCCAAAAAGTGAGAAGCCGACACGCTCAGTCCGCTCCTACCCGTGCCACCTCCGTGTCGCCGGGTTTGTGCCAGAGCCGCGGTGAACCCTGACGGCCAGCCCCCCTCTCCCAATACTGGTGCCTGTCCGCTGGTGGGTCGAGCGAGCCCCCCTGTGGTGGAGGCAGCTCTAAGCTTTTTAATTTAAATTGCCTCTCTAATTTGAATAAATACACTTTAAATCCATTTACAAGGATCTATTGGAGGGCAAGTCTCATGCCAGCAGCTGCGTAATTCCAGCTCCAGTAGCGTCCACTAAAGCTGCTGCAGTTAAAAAGCTTTTATAAGGATCGAGCTCGGCTGTCCACCGCAAGGCATCCTACTGCCAGTCCGAGCCCCTATGCCTTGGGGTGCCTCCTGATGCTCTTCACTGAGTATCCTGTGGTCCCGAAGCATTTCCTTTGAAAAAATGAAGTGTCCAAACTACAGGTGGTGTAGCTTGCTTAACAGCCGGGATAATCCGCTGACTAGCAGACCCTGCTACTAGGCACAAAGTATTTCCTGGGCTAGATGCAGTTAAAAATTTGTAATTAGATACTCTCGTTGGATGCTGAGAAAGCATTCCATAGAGTCTCCTGGCACGCCATATATGATTCTCTTAAAAAGCTTGGGGTAGGGGTCTAGGGGACCCTTTTATAGCCAAAATCACGGCCCTGTATCGCAATACGTCACCTAGGCTGAAGATAAATGGAACTGTAGCACCCTGAGGGCTCGGTTGCTACAGAGGTATTGCACCTCACCCAGAGGTGTGATATCTCACTCTCAGGTAAGGATGTAGTGTGGATCAGGACCCGACACCTGCATGCATTACACCACATTGCCGTGGGGCAGGGCGACCAATATGCCCCTGAGATGGGCACGACAGTCCCTGTCCCTGGCTGGAGTGGGGGGAGGGAACACTGAGGAAGGGGAACCCTGTAGTGCAGGAGCAGGGAGGAAGCAGTTCCTGGGTGCATTGAGAAGGGAGTATAAAAGGTGGGCACCATCCTAGTTCAGTGCAGAGAAGTCTGAGCAGAAGTGGCAGGGAGCAGGGGCTCTGCATGAGCTCTGCTCCGGAGGCGGGCTTAGTAACAGAGGCCCAGGCCTGGAAGAGGGAGAAGGAAGGAAGAGGAGCGGAGAAGGCTCCAGGAACGAGGAACGAAGGGATCTCAGGGGTACGGATGGGCGAGTCGCCACCGCACGCCCGAATCCACCTGCGTGGAGGGGTCAGGCCAAAGGGGGAGACCGGTCCCCGAAACTAGTGGAGGCAGGAAACGACCCTCAGCTAGAAACAGGAGGCTGTGACATTTTATGTGGCGCAGCCCCTCACTACACCCGCTAGGAAGGCACCACATAGGGTCAGGGAAACTGGCGCCAAGTTTACCAAGAGGAGGCCCGAGGCAGCCGGACAGAAGGGTTGGTAAGAAAGGCCAGACAAAGGACACACAAAGGGGGTCCTGTGAAGCACTCCAAAGTTATCTGGGAGTTGTCTGAGCCCCTCACCTGGTGAGCACAGTACGACGTGGGCAGCCGTTACCTGCAGACGTGGTCTGGATAATAAGAACTGTGAGTAAAGGCCCTGGACTGCATCACTGACTCCGTGTCATTACTGCTGCCCTGCACCATCACCCCCATCCTCCGCATACACTGCCCTGAGGCTATACTCCTCCCGTGGGGAGTTATGCTACGCTCTGCTGCACCCACAACACCAGCCTCAGCGGTCTGCCCTGCAGCGGCGGTTCACTCTGACCGCAATCCACGGGTGGCGTAGTCGGACATTTAAACATCAAAACCACATAAATAGTTCCGCCACTGGTTTGACCGCCCTGAGCCACGGAACCGGGTTGCCGCCACGGAGACTACAACCACCAGCATCCACCAAAAAGGGTCCAGCTCCGGGTGTCCCAAGGCCCAGGGGGCGCGTCAGAACATTTTCATCACCTT
The DNA here is from genome assembly GCF_046119375.1 of Phyllobates terribilis. Taxonomy (NCBI): domain Eukaryota; kingdom Metazoa; phylum Chordata; class Amphibia; order Anura; family Dendrobatidae; genus Phyllobates; species Phyllobates terribilis. Next base: position 644,592,335 of record NW_027362762.1, read on the forward strand.
TCACAATCACCAATGGGACAAGGCAGGGATGTTCTCTGTCCCCTCTTTTATACATCCTAGTGACGGAGCACCTGCTCTCATCAATTCGCCATAACCCCAATATTAGGTGGATTGAGGTGGGAGGCACCGAGTACAAGTGCTCTCTATTTGCTGATGATGTCCTTGTATATATCACTCAATCACATATATCCATCCATGCTGTTATGGCTGAAATAGATCACTTTGTTACATGGTCAAATTTTAAAATCAATGCAGCGAAGTCTGAGGCCCTCGATGTCTCCCTCCCCAAATCCATATAGGATTCCATCCAGTCCAACTTTCCCTTTTCCTGGCCCTCACAGGGTATCAAATACTTAGGAATTCCTATTCATAGAGACCTCTCCCATCTATGTTATCTTAATTTTGGGCCCTTTATTGAACAACTCCATACAGACCACGGTTGGTAAGTTAGAACTGTAAGATTCACTACGTGAACCACTGGTGTTTTGTGGAAAAGCACATGTACACTGTGTTCCAAATTATTATGCAAAAAGTGTTTAGGAGTGATAAGGGAAGAATTTGTTTGTTTGTCAGTTAAACTCATTGATGGTGATGTGTGTCAGGGCTCTTTATATCACTGTAAGCAATTGCAGACACATGTGCTAATTAGTTTGGCAGGTGTGTCCAATGAAAGACAAGACTACTTAAGAAGGCTGTCTCACATTATTAAGCAGCCTACATTTTCTGCCAAAATGGGAAAGAAAAAGGATGTGTCGGCTGCTGAGAAGCAACAAATTGTGGAGTGTTTAGGTCAAGGCATGACTACAATCAACATTGTGCGATGATCAGGATGAAGTGTCTTGGCAATCAAGAAGTATGTAGCTGATTCACAGTACACACGTGTGCGTGCTGATAAGGGCAAATTGAGGACTCTTTCCTACAGGCAATTACGTCAGGTTGAAAGAGCAGCGGCAAAAAAGCCTTGTCATAGCAGCAGACAAGTTTTTGAAGCTGCTTGTGCCTCCAACGTCCCCCGAACAACAAGATGCAGGGTCCTTCAGAGGTTTGCAGCTGTGCATACGCCATCCTGTCGACCTCCTCTATCCACTTCACACAAGCAGAAACGGCTCCAGTGGGCCAAACATTACATGAAGACTGATTTCAAAACTGTTTTGTTCACGGATGAGTGCCGTGCAGCGCTCGATGGTCCAGATGGATGGAGTGGAGGATGGCTGGTTGATGGACACCCCACGCAAACACGGCTACAGCGCCAACAAGGAGGAGGTGGAGTAATGTTTTGGGCTGGAATCATGGGGAGAGAGATTGTCGGCCCCTTTAGGATCCCTGAAGGCGCTAAAGATGAACTCCATAATGTATGTGGATTTTCTCAAACAGCACTTCCTGCCATGGTTCAAGAAGAAGAACCGTGTATTTCACAGCAAGATCATTTTTCTGCATGATAATGCACCATCTCATGCTGCACATAAAACATCTGCATCTCTGGCTGATATGGGCATAAAAGGGGACAAACTTATGGTGTGACCCCCATACTCCCCTGACCTCTACCCCATTCAGAACCTTTGGAGCATCATTAAAAGGAGTGTCTATGATGGCGGGAGGCAGTTCACATCTAAGCAACAGCTCTGGGAGGGTATTCTGTCCTCATGCAAAACAATTGAAGCAGAAACCATCCAAAACCTGACAAATTCAATGGACGAGAGAGTTCAGAAGCTCCTTTCGAACAAGGGGTCCTATGTGAAAATGTAACATCACCTAGAATAAAGTTTTGAGTTGACAACTGTTTGATTTCAGTTTCTAACAACCTGCTAATGCTTATAATTTCAAAAATGACCATTTTTTTGGTCTTTATTAAAATGAAAAGGTTGATCGAAAAGTTTGGGGGATCTAAGAGTGTGGCAACCCAGTAGTCATGATTACTTCGAATTCTGACAATATGAGGGTCATGCTGCAGGTAGTGCAGCAAGACGGCACTTATGTGTCTTGCGCATCTCGGAACCCCAAAATTATTTTCCGGGCTAGATGCAGCTAAAAATTATTATTAATTTTAAATCTGGTGAAGCTTTAGTATAGATGGCCTAATAGGATCAGTGCTGCACACTGCTACAAAGCCCAAATTATTTTCCAGTCAAGATACAGATAAACATGATTAGTAATTTTAAATCTGGTGGAGCTTATTATAGATGGCCTAATAGAATCAGTGCTGCACACTGCTACAAAGCCCAAATTATTTTCCAGCCAAGATACAGATAAACATGATTAGTAATATGAAAGCTTAAAACGATTGGTAGGGTGATTTTAACCAATCATCAAGCTTTTACTCTCCCCAGGATGACACAGGGGTAGAAAAGTCGTTTCGGATCCATGATTTGTTCATCTTTATGAACGTGAGTCTGTCTACATTATCAGTGGAGAGCCGCGTGCGCTTTTCTGTCAGCACACCACCAGCAGCGCTGAACACACGTTCAGACAGAACGCTGGCTGCGGGGCATGACAAGATCTCCAACGCGTAAGTGGCTAGCTCCGGCCATTTATCCAGATTGGAAGCCCAAAAAGAGCAAGGGTCCAGTGACACAGTCGTGGCTTCAATGTTTACTTGGAGATACTCCTGTACCATCGTCTCTAGGCGTTGACTATGTGTCAGACTTCTTGTCTCCTTTGGCCTTGCAAAGGATGGGCTAAAAAAGTGGTGAAATGATTCCGCAAAATTGATGTTACCAGCAGATACTGTGGTTCTGTTACGGTTTGAGTGCTGAACACTTGACGGTCCCACGGTTGGCAAGTTGGAACTGTGAGATTCACTACGTGCACCACTGGTATTTTGTGGAAAAGCACATGTAAGATTCTGCAACAGTCTCTGCTGATACTCCTGCATGCGTGCATCCCTTTCTATGGCAGGAATAATTTCTGCAAATTTACTTTTGTACCGGGGATCTAACAGTGTGACAACCCAGTAGTCAGGATTATTTCTAATTCTCACAATTCGAGGGTCATGTTGCAGGTAGTGCAGCAAGAAGGCACTCATGTGTGTTGCGCATCCAGGAGCACCAAGTCCCTGTTGTGTTGGTGGCGAGGTAACAATCATGCTTCCTTCCTCTGTCCTCTCCCCCCAACCTCGCACAACAGAAATGTGATCAAGGTCTCCCTCATCTGATGAGTCTTCCATCAGTTCGTCCTCCACTTCTTCCTGGGCTCCTGCACCTTCCTCACTAGTTTGGCTGCTACCATGCACCCTGGTAAAACCATCTCCCCCACCCTCACATGCCTGCCGCCTTGGTGCTGCCGACCGTCTGGACCTTGCAGATGTTAGCCCTTCCGCATACAACTCCTCCTCCTCTACTTCCTCCACCTCCTCTTGTGCCACCACCTGACTCCGAATTCTGTTTAACATGTGCTCCAGCATGTAAATCACCGGAATAGTCATGCTGATAATGGCATCGTCAGCACTAAACATCTTCGTCGCCATTTCAAAACTGTGCAGAAGGGTGCATAGGTCCCTGATCTGAGACCACTCCTCCAGCGTGATTTGCCCCACCTCTGGATCTTGTTGGCCCAGGCTATACGTCAGAACGTATTGCACCAGGGCTTGTCGGTGCTGCCACAGTCGCTGCAACATGTGCAGAGTTGAATTCCACCGGGTAGGCACATCGCATTTTAGCCGGTGAAGTGGCAGGCCCAACGACTTCTGTAGAGATGTAAGTCGCTGAGCTGCGGGATGCGAACGGCGAAAGTGAGCACACAGCGACCGTGCCCTCTGCAGAAGGCCATCTAGTCTGGGATAGTGGGCTAAAAATTGCTGGACAACCAGGTTCAACACGTGAGCCATACAAGGCACGTGTGTGACATTGCCCCGGCGAAGGGCCGCACCCAGGTTTGCAGCATTGTCGCACACGGCCTTCCCTGGTTTCAGGTCCAGTGGAGACAACCATTCATGAAATTGGTTCTCCAGAGCTGACCACAACTCCTCAGCTGTGTGACTCACATTTCCCAGACATTTCAATGTAAAAACCGCCTGATGACGTTGAGCCCTACTGCCAGCATAGTAAGGAGGTGTGCAGGATCCCTTCTGCGCAGTTAGAAAGCTTGTGGCATGACCAGACAGGCTTTGGGTGCAGGTGGAAGACCGAGAGGAGGTTGAGGAGGCAGAAGTAGTGGAGGAACTTTGACATAAAGAGGATTGACGCACAACTCGTGGGGACGGCAAGACTTGGACAGCAGCCCCTTGTCCTGCTGTCACCATAGTTACCCAGTACCCAATCAGCGACATGTAACGCCCCTGTCCATGCCTACTCGTCCAAGTGTCTGTGTTGAAATGCACCCTGTCACACACAGAGTTTCTCAAAGAAGCGGTGATGTTGTGTGCGACATGCTGGTGGAGCGCAGGCACACCTTTCTTTGAGAAGTAGTGCCGACTGGGCATCTGGTACTGGGGCAGTGCGACGGACATAAGGTCTCGAAAATCCTCTGTGTCCACCAGGCGGAAAGGCAGCATTTCTGTAGCCAAGAGCTTGCAGATGGTGAAATACAACCTCTTAGCTTTCTCATGACTAGGAGGAATTGGTCTTTTACTTGTCCACATCTGAGGGACCGAGGGCTGGCTATTGTGCTTAGACGGGGTTGATAAGGGTGTCCTCGGCAAACTGCCGGTCTGTGAGGAAGATGCAGGCGGACATGTTAGGTTGCCTTGATCCAAAGGTGGTGCTATCGATGTCGGACAGCGCTCAACATCAGTTGGTGTTACCACCTCCAAAGAAAATGATGACCTGCCAATCACGCTGGCTGTTGCGGGTAAAGAGGTGGCAGGTCTGCGTCCCAAAACAGGTGTGACTGCTGTCCCCCCAGTCACAGAGGATGAAGAGGCTGCGGATGCACAAGATATGGCAGACGGTGGTTGGCCCGGCGGGCTAGGCCGTATTGTAGCACAGTGAGCTGCCCACTGCAACTTATGCTTCATGTCCATGTGCCGGTTCATGCATGAAGTACTCAAACTATGTATTTTTTGGCGTCTACTTAGCTTTTGCTGACAAATGTTACAGATAACACGAGTTGGGTCATCTTTATCGATCTGAAAAAATGCCCAGGCTATGCAAGACTTAGCACCCATGCGACCTGAAGAGCCACCACAACTTGTGGTGAGAGGCAGAGTTGTGTTTGAGGATTCAGTTGTTGACGTGCTTCCAGTACTACGTCTCTGTCCAGGAAGGCGCAACCTGACCTCGTCATCACTAGCTTTCTCCTCCACCTCCTCTGCTGACCTCATCTCTTGGCTGACTGTGGGTTGACAGTAAGTGGGATCTCCAACCTCATCATCATCACCCTGTGTGTTTTCTCACACCTGTCATCCTCAGAGCCAACCTGTTCCTGCCCTGACAAAAAACTAAAGTTGTCGCTCCAATCAGGTATTTGAGTCTCATCATCGTCTTCCTCATTGTCTCCACCAACAGGAGTTACAGTTTGGGAATGAGGGTCTACATTATGGTCAGAACCTTCAGCGTCTGGTCCTGGATCCGACTCATAAAGATTCTGGGCATCAGTGCAAATCATTTCCTCGTCTGGATTCACAGAAGCGCTGGAGCCGACCTCTGATTCCCAGGCTATAGTATGAGTAAACAGCTCTGCAGACTCAACCATCTGTTCTACCTCATACTCAGACAGGCAGCTGGAGATTTAAGAGCTGTGAGGAAGCAAGTGCGATTGGGGTGACACCTTTGAGGACTGGAGTATTTGTGATGTTGAAGTTGAAGTGGAGGAGAGCCCACTTAAAGGAGCACTTGATATCCATTGAAGCACCTGCTGTTTTTGTGCCTTATTTGGAATTTGCAGCGATCGGCGTGGCCGTAAGAAAGGGATCTTATCACATTGTCCGCTAAAAGAAGTAGACATTTTAGTTTGGCTGGAAGATGATCTTTCTTCTGCAGATGTTAATGTTGCTTTAACACCTACCCCACGGACACAACCTCTTTTCCCCTTCCCAACACGCCTAATCCCCTTTCCACCAGCAGCAGGCCTTTTTCCACTCATTTTGGTGGTTAACTAATTCACAACTCTGGAGTTGTTTGCACAAAAAAACAATGGATGGGAACCGAGCAGAGCTGAGTGGCCAAACTGTGGTATTAGGCCAAAACTATTGGCTGGGTTACATGCAGAAAAAAATTATATTCAATTTGCAACCTGATGGAGGTCAGTATAGATGGACTAATAGACCAAGTCCCACACACTGCTAGAAACCCAAATATTTTTTCAGAGCTAGATGCAGAAAAAAATTATATTCAATTTGCAACCTGATGGAGGACAGTATAGATGGACTAATAGACCAAGTTCCACACACTGCTAGAAGCCCAAATATTTTTTCAGAGCTAGATGCAGAAAAAAATTATATTCAATTTGCAACCTGATGGAGGTCAGTATAGATGGACTAATAGACCAAGTCCCACACACTGCTAGAAGCCCAAATATATTTTCAGAGCTAGATGCAGAAAAAAATTATATTGAATTTGCAACCTGATGGAGGTCAGTATAGATGGACTAATAGACCAAGTCCCATACACTGCTAGAAGCCCAAATATTTTTTCAGAGCTAGATGCAGAAAAAAATTATATTCAATTTGCAACCTGATGGAGGTCAGTATAGATGGACTAATAGAACAAGTCCTACACACTACTAGAGGCCCAAATATTTTTTCAGAGCTAGATGCAGAAAAAATATATATTCAATTTGCAACCTGATGGAGGTCAGTATAGATGGACTAATAGAACAAGTCCCACACACTGCTAGAAGCCCAAATATTTTTTCAGAGCTAGATGCAGAAAAAAATTATATTCAATTTGCAACCTGATGGAGGTCAGTATAGATGGACTAATAGACCAAGTCCCACACACTGCTAGAAGCCCAAATATTTTTTCAGAGCTAGATGTAGAAAAAAATTATATTGAATTTGCAACCTGATGGAGGTCAGTATAGATGGACTAATAGACCAAATCTCACACACTGCTAGAAGCCCAAATATTTTTTCAGAGCTAGATGCAGAAAAAAATTATATTCAATTTGCAACCTGATGGAGGTCAGTATAGATGGACTAATAGAACAAGTCCCACACACTGCTAGAAGCCCAAATATTTTTTCAGAGCTAGATGCAGAAAAAAATTATATTCAATTTGCAACCTGATGGAGGTCAGTATAGATGGACTAATAGAGAAAGTCCCACACACTGCTAGAAGCCCAAATATATTTTCAGAGCTAGATGCAGAAAAAAATTATACTGAATTTGCAACCTGATGGAAGACAGTATAGATGGACTAATAGACCAAGTCCCACACACTGCTAGAAGCCCAAATATTTTTTCAGAGCTAGATGCAGAAAAAAATTATTTTTAATTTGCAACCTGATGGAGGTCAGTACAGATGGACTAATAGACCAAGTCCCACACACTGCTAGAAGCCCAAATATTTTTTCAGAGCTAGATGCAGAAAAAAATTATATTCAATTTGCAACCTGATGGAGGTCAGTATAGATGGACTAATAGACCAAGTCCCACACACTACTAGAAGCCCAAATATTTTTTCAGAGCTAGATGCAGAAAAAATATATATTCAATTTGCAACCTGATGGAGGTCAGTATAGATGGACTAATAGAACACGTCCCACACACTGCTAGAAGCCCAAATATTTTTTCAGAGCTAGATGCAGAAAAAAATTATATCAATTTGCAACCTGATGGAGGTCAGTATAGATGGACTAATAGACCAAGTCCCACACACTGCTAGAAGCCCAAATATTTTTTCACAGCTAGATGCAGAAAAAAATTATATTGAATTTGCAACCTGATGGAGGTCAGTATAGATGGACTATTAGACCAAAACCCACACACTGCTAGAAGCCCAAATATTTTTTCAGAGCTAGATGCAGAAAAAAATTATATTAAATTTGCAACCTGATGGAGGTCAGTATAGATGGACTAATAGAGCAAGTCCCACACACTGCTAGAAGCCCAAATATTTTTTCAGAGCTAGATGCAGAAAAAAAATTATTTTTAATTTGCAACCTGATGGAGTTCAGTATAGATGTACTAATAGACCAAGTCCCACACACTGCTAGAAGCCCAAAGATTTTTTCAGAGCAAGATGCAGAAAAAAATTATATTCAATTTGCAACCTGATGGACGTCAGTATAGATGGACTAATAGACCAAGTCCCACACACTGCTAGAAGCCGAAATATTTTTTCAGAGCTAGATGCAGAAAAAAATTATATTCAATTTGCAACCTGATGGAGGTCAGAATAGATGGACTAATAGAACAAGTCGCACACACTGCTAGAAGCCCAAATATTTTTTCAGAGCTAGATGCAGAAAAAAATTATTTTTAATTTGCAACCTGATGGAGGTCAGAACAGATGGACTAATAGACCAAGTCCCACACACTACTAGAAGCCCAAATATTTTTTCAGAGCTAGATGCAGAAAAAAATTATATTCAATTTGCAACCTGATGGAGGACAGTATAGATGGACTAATAGACCAAGTTCCACACACTGCTAGAAGCCCAAATATTTTTTCAGAGCTAGATGCAGAAAAAAATTATATTCAATTTGCAACCTGATGGAGGTCAGTATAGATGGACTAATAGACCAAGTCCCACACACTGCTAGAAGCCCAAATATATTTTCAGAGCTAGATGCAGAAAAAAATTATATTGAGTTTGCAACCTGATGGAGGTCAGTATAGATGGACTAATAGATCAAGTCTCACACACTGCTAGAAGCCCAAATATTTTTTCAGAGCTAGATGCAGAAAAAAATATTTTTAATTTGCAACCTGATGGAGGTCAGTATAGATGGACTAATAGACCAAGTCCCACACACTGCTAGAAGCCCAAATATTTTTTCAGAGCTAGATGCAGAAAAAAATTATATTCAATTTGCAACCTGATGGAGGTCAGTATAGATGGACTAATAGACCAAGTCCCACACACTGATAGAAGCCCAAATATTTTTTCAGAGCTAGATGCAGAAAAAAATTATATTGAATTTGCAACCTGATGGAGGTCAGTATAGATGGACTATTAGACCAAAACCCACACACTGCTAGAAGCCCAAATATTTTTTCAGAGCTAGATGCAGAAAAAAATTATATTAAATTTGCAACCTGATGGAGGTCAGTATAGATGGACTAGTAGAGCAAGTCCCACACACTGCTAGAAGCCCAAATATTTTTTCAGAGCTAGATACAGAAAAAAAATTATTTTTACTTTGCAACCTGATGGAGGTCAGTATAGATGTACTAATAGACCAAGTCCCACACACTGCTAGAAGCCCAAAGATTTTTTCAGAGCAAGATGCAGAAAAAAATTATATTCAATTTGCAACCTGATGGAGGTCAGTATAGATGGACTAATAGACCAAGTCCCACACACTGCTAGAAGCCGAAATATTTTTTCAGAGCTAGATGCAGAAAAAAATTATATTCAATTTGCAACCTGATGGAGGTGAGAATAGATGGACTAATAGAACAAGTCGCACACACTGCTAGAAGCCCAAATATTTTTTCAGAGCTAGATGCAGAAAAAAATTATTTTTAATTTGCAACCTGATGGAGGTCAGTACAGATGGACTAATAGACCAAGTTCCACACACTGCTAGAAGCCCAAATATTTTTTCAGAGCTAGATGCAGAAAAAAATTATATTCAATTTGCAACCTGATGGAGGACAGTATAGATGGACTAATAGACCAAGTTCCACACACTGCTAGAAGCCCAAATATTTTTTCAGAGCTAGATGCAGAAAAAAATTATATTCAATTTGCAACCTGATGGAGGTCAGTATAGATGGACTAATAGACCAAGTCCCACACACTGCTAGAAGCCCAAATATATTTTCAGAGCTAGATGCAGAAAAAAATTATATTGAGTTTGCAACCTGATGGAGGTCAGTATAGATGGACTAATAGATCAAGTCTCACACACTGCTAGAAGCCCAAATATTTTTTCAGAGCTAAATGCAGAAAAAAATATTTTTAATTTGCAACCTGATGGAGGTCAGTATAGATGGACTAATAGACCAATCCCACACACTTCTAGAAGCCCAAATATTTTTTCAGAGCTAGATGCAGAAAAAAAATATATTCAATTTGCAACCTGATGGAGGTCAGTATAGATGGACTAATAGACCGAGTCCCACACACTGATAGAAGCCCAAATATTTTTTCAGAGCTAGATGCAGAAAAAAATTATATTGAATTTGCAACCTGATGGAGGTCAGTATAGATGGACTAATAGACTAAGTCCCACACACTGCTAGAAGCCCAAATATTTTTTCAGAGCTAGATGCAGAAAAAAATTATATTGAATTTGCAACCTGATGGAGGTCAGTATAGATGGACTAATAGAACAAGTCCCACACACTGCTAGAAACCCAAATATTTTTTCAGAGCTAGATGCAGAAAAAAAAAAATTTTAATTTGCAACCTGATGGAGGTCAGTATAGATGTACTAATAGACCAAGTCCCACACACTGCTAGAAGCCCAAATATTTTTTCAGAGCTAGATGCAGAAAAAAAATTATATTCAATTTGCAACCTGATGGAGGTCAGTATAGATGGACTAATACACCAAGTCCCACACACTGCTAGAAGCCCAAATATATTTTCAGAGCTAGATGCAGAAAAAAATTATATTGAATTTGCAACCTGATGGAGGTCAGTATAGATGGACTAATAGACCAAGTCCCACACACTGCTAGAAGCCCAAATATTTTTTCAGAGCTAGATGCAGAAAAAATTATTTTTAATTTACAACCTGATGGAGGTCATTATAGATGGACTGATAGACCAAGTCCCACACACTGCTAGAAGCCCAAATATTTTTTCAGAGCTAGATGCAGAAAAAAATTATAATCAATTTGCAACATGATGGAGGTCAGTATAGATGGACTAATATATCAAGTCCCACACATTACTAGAAGCCCAAATATTTTTTCAGAGCTAGATGAAGAAAAAAATTATTTTTAATTTGCAACCTGATGGAGTTCAGTGCAGATGGACTAATAGACAAAGTCCCACACACTGCTAGAAGCCCAAATATTTTTTCAGAGCTAGATGCAGAAAAAAATTATATTCAATTTGCAACCTGATGGAGGTCAGTATAGATGGACTAATAGAACAAGTCGCACACACTGCTCGAAGCCCAAATATTTTTTCAGAACTAGATGCAGAAAAAAAATATTTTTAATTTGCAACCTGATGGAGGTCAGTACAGATGGACTAATAGACCAAGTCCCACACACTGCTAGAAGCCCAAATATTTTTTCAGAGCTAAATGCAGAAAAAAATTATATTCAATTTGCAACCTGATGGAGGTCAGTATAGATGGACTAATAGACTAAGTCCCACACACTGCTAGAAGCCCAAATATTTTTTCAGAGCTAGATGCAGAAAAAATATATATTCAATTTGCAACCTGATGGAGGTCAGTATAGATGGACTAATAGAACAAGTCCCACAAACTGCTAGAAGCCCAAATATTTTTCCAGAGCTAGAGGCAGAAAAAAATTATTTTTAATTTGCAACCTGATGGAGGTCAGTATAGATGGACTAATAGACCAAGTCCCACACACTGCTAGAAGCCCAAAGATTTTTTCAGAGCTAGATGCAGAAAAAAATTATATTCAATTTGCAACCTGATGGAGGTCAGTATAGATGGACTAATAGAACAAGTCCCACACACTGCTAGAAGCCCAAATATTTTTTCAGAGCTAGATGCAGAAAAAAATTATATTCAATTTGCAACCTGATGGAGGTCAGTATAGATGGACTAATAGAACAAGTCCCACACACTGCTAGAAGCCCAAATATTTTTTCAGAGCTAGATGCAGAAAAAAATTATATTCAATTTGCAACCTGATGGAGGTCAGTATAGATGGACTAATAGAGAAAGTCCCACACACTGCTAGAAGCCCAAATATATTTTCAGAGCTAGATGCAGAAAAAAATTATATTGAATTTGCAACGTCATGGAAGACAGTATAGATGGACTAATAGACCAAGTCCCACACACTGCTAGAAGCCCAAATATTTTTTCAGAGCTAGATGCAGAAAAAAATATTTTTAATTTGCAACCGATGCAGGTCAGTATAGATGGACTAATAGACCAAGTCCCACACACTGCTAGAAGCCCAAATATTTTTTCAGAGCTAGATGTAGAAAAAAATTATATTCAATTTGCAACCTGATGGAGGTCAGTATAGATGGACTAATATAACAAGTCCCACACACTACTAGAAGCCCAAGTATTTTTTCAGAGCTAGATGAAGAAAAAAATTATTTTTAATTTGCAACCTGATGGAGGTCAGTATAGATGGACTAATAGACCAAGTCCCACACACTGCTAGAAGCCCAAATATTTTTTCAGAGCTAGATGCAGAAAAAAATTATATTCAATTTGCAACCTGATGGAGGTCAGAATAGATGGACTAATAGAACAAGTCGCACACACTGCTAGAAGCTCAAATATTTTTTCAGAGCTAGATGCAGAAAAAAATTATTTTTAATTTGCAACCTGATGGAGGTCAGTACAGATGGACTAATAGACCAAGTCCCACACACTGCTAGAAGCCCAAATATTTTTTCAGAGCTAGATGCAGAAAAAAATTATATTCAATTTGCAACCTGATGGAGGTCAGTATAGATGGACTAATAGACAAAGTCCCACACACTACTAGAAGCCCAAATATTTCTTCAGAGCTAGATGCAGAAAAAATATATATTCAATTTGCAACCTGATGGAGGTCAGTATAGATGGACTAATAGAACACGTCCCACACACTGCTAGAAGCCCAAATATTTTTTCAGAGCTAGATGCAGAAAAAAATTATATCAATTTGCAACCTGATGGAGGTCAGTATAGATGGACTAATAGACCAAGTCCCACACACTGCTAGAAGCCCAAATATTTTTTCACAGCTAGATGCAGAAAAAAATTATATTGAATTTGCAACCTGATGGAGGTCAGTATAGATGGACTTTAGACCAAAACCCACACACTGCTAGAAACCCAAATATTTTTTCAGAGCTAGATGCAGAAAAAAATTATATTAAATTTGCAACCTGATGGAGGTCAGTATAAATGGACTAATAGAGCAAGTCCCACACACTGCTAGAAGCCCAAATATTTTTTCAGAGCTAGATGCAGAAAAAAAATTATTTTTAATTTGCAACCTGATGGAGGTCAGTATAGATGTACTAATAGACCAAGTCCCACACACTGCTAGAAGCCCAAAGATTTTTTCAGAGCAAGATGCAGAAAAAAATTATATTCAATTTGCAACCTGATGGAGGTCAGTATAGATGGACTAATAGACCAAGTCCCACACACTGCTAGAAGCCGAAATATTTTTTCAGAGCTAGATGCAGAAAAAAATTATATTCAATTTGCAACCTGATGGAGGTCAGAATAGATGGACTAATAGAACAAGTCGCACACACTGCTAGAAGCCCAAATATTTTTTCAGAGCTAGATGCAGAAAAAATTATTTTTAATTTGCAACCTGATGGAGGTCAGTATAGATGGACTAATAGACCAAGTCCCACACACTGCTAGAAGCCCAAATATTTTTTCAGAGCTAGATGCAGAAAAAAATATTTTTAATTTGCAACCTGATGGAGGTCAGTATAGATGGACTAATAGACCAAGTCCCACACACTGCTAGAAGCCCAAATATTTTTTCAGAGCTAGATGCAGAAAAAAATTATATTCAATTTGCAACCTGATGGAGGTCAGTATAGATGGACTAATAGACCAAGTCCCACACACTGATAGAAGCCCAAATATTTTTTCAGAGCTAGATGCAGAAAAAAATTATATTGAATTTGCAACCTGATGGAGGTCAGTATAGATGGACTATTAGACCAAAACCCACACACTGCTAGAAGCCCAAATATTTTTTCAGAGCTAGATGCAGAAAAAAATTATATTAAATTTGCAACCTGATGGAGGTCAGTATAGATGGACTAATAGAGCAAGTCCCACACACTGCTAGAAGCCCAAATATTTTTTCAGAGCTAGATGCAGAAAAAAAATTATTTTTAATTTGCAACCTGATGGAGGTCAGTATAGATGTACTAATAGACCAAGTCCCACACACTGCTAGAAGCCCAAAGATTTTTTCAGAGCAAGATGCAGAAAAAAATTATATTCAATTTGCAACCTGATGGAGGTCAGTATAGATGGACTAATAGACCAAGTCCCACACACTGCTAGAAGCCAAAATATTTTTTCAGAGCTAGATGCAGAAAAAAATGATATTCAATTTGCAACCTGATGGAGGTCAGAATAGATGGACTAATAGAACAAGTCGCACACACTGCTAGAAGCCCAAATATTTTTTCAGAGCTAGATGCAGAAAAAAATTATTTTTAATTTGCAACCTGATGGAGGTCAGTAGAGATGGACTAATAGACCAAGTTCCACACACTGCTAGAAGCCCAAATATTTTTTCAGAGCTAGATGCAGAAAAAAATTATATTCAATTTGCAACCTGATGGAGGACAGTATAGATGGACTAATAGACCAAGTTCCACACACTGCTAGAAGCCCAAATATTTTTTCAGAGCTAGATGCAGAAAAAAATTATATTCAATTTGCAACCTGATGGAGGTCAGTATAGATGGACTAATAGACCAAGTCCCACACACTGCTAGAAGCCCAAATATATTTTCAGAGCTAGATGCAGAAAAAAATTATATTGAGTTTGCAACCTGATGGAGGTCAGTATAGATGGACTAATAGATCAAGTCTCACACACTGCTAGAAGCCCAAATATTTTTTCAGAGCTAGATGCAGAAAAAAATATTTTTAATTTGCAACCTGATGGAGGTCAGTATAGATGGACTAATAGACCAAGTCCCACACACTGCTAGAAGCCCAAATATTTTTTCAGAGCTAGATGCAGAAAAAAATTATATTCAATTTGCAACATGATGGAGGTCAGTATAGATGGACTAATATATCAAGTCCCACACACTGCTCGAAGCCCAAATATTTTTTCAGAACTAGATGCAGAAAAAAAATATTTTTAATTTGCAACCTGATGGAGGTCAGTACAGATGGACTAATAGACCAAGTCCCACACACTGCTAGAAGCCCAAATATTTTTTCAGAGCTAAATGCAGAAAAAAATTATATTCAATTTGCAACCTGATGGAGGTCAGTATAGATGGACTAATAGACTAAGTCCCACACACTGCTAGAAGCCCAAATATTTTTTCAGAGCTAGATGCAGAAAAAATATATATTCAATTTGCAACCTGATGGAGGTCAGTATAGATGGACTAATAGAACAAGTCCCACAAACTGCTAGAAGCCCAAATATTTTTCCAGAGCTAGAGGCAGAAAAAAATTATTTTTAATTTGCAACCTGATGGAGGTCAGTATAGATGGACTAATAGACCAAGTCCCACACACTGCTAGAAGCCCAAAGATTTTTTCAGAGCTAGATGCAGAAAAAAATTATATTCAATTTGCAACCTGATGGAGGTCAGTATAGATGGACTAATAGAACAAGTCCCACACACTGCTAGAAGCCCAAATATTTTTTCAGAGCTAGATGCAGAAAAAAATTATATTCAATTTGCAACCTGATGGAGGTCAGTATAGATGGACTAATAGACCAAGTCCCACACACTGCTAGAAGCCCAAATATTTTTTCAGAGCTAGATGCAAAAAAAAATTATATTCAATTTGCAACCTGATGGAGGTCAGTATAGATGGACTAATAGAACAAGTCCCACACACTGCTAGAAGCCCAAATATTTTTTCAGAGCTAGATGCAGAAAAAAATTATATTCAATTTGCAACCTGATGGACGTCAGTATAGATGGACTAATAGAATGATGCTATGCCCAAAAGGTTTTACTTCACTTGGTGCAGTAAAAAAAATTGGTAATCTATACACAGGTGGTGTAGCTTGCAACACAGATAGGCTACTCCACTGACTAACACACTCTGCAATAGGCCAAAAAGGATTAGCTTTGCTAGATTTAGCCAAATGCTGTGAAAAAAACTTGCACTGGCACAGACCTGCCTGGCAAAAACTGATAGGAACTGATGTAACTTAGTCCTGAAAAGGACTGCAATTACAATTAGTCTTTACTCCCAACCTATCTATTTAAGAGCACAGACCTGCCTGATAAAAGTCATAGGAAATGCTGTAACCTAGTAATTAAAAGGACTGCAATCACAACTCTTCCCTACTCCCAAGCTATTTGTAGATTTGTGCGAAAATTGGCTTGAAATTAACAAGGTATAGCGCACACAACAACAGCGGTGCCGTCTAACACGCAGCTGCAGCAGTGAGAAAATGGTGGCGACGGGGAAAATGGCTGGGTCTTATAGGGCAAGGACATGTGACATACACTGCCAATGACACATGCCCTTGCTTGTGTGAAAAAAAAGCACTTCGCTCCGTGTGTGCGCTGCTGATAGGCTGACAGATTGCACCTCCACACTGTAAATGCGGGAAAGAGAAAAAAAAAATGAGATCTTCATTATTCCTGCAGAGATCGATCCCCTGCCCCTCCCCCCGCCCCGCTGTACACTCAAACTGCGTATTAACATTAATTTTCATCATTACTGAGAAAAAATCCAGTTATGACTTTGGTGCACGAACAGTTATCGAACATAACCTCGAACAGCCGAATTTTTTTCAAATCGTTGTGTTCGCCGAACGGCTCGAACACCGCCCAAAACAGCTCGAATTTGAGATTGGCGAACAGTTCGAGTCGAACAACGCTCATCTCTAGTAGGAACAGAACGGTATAGAAAAGACGGCATGGAAGTCAGCATTGGAAAGTTGGGTGACGAACCTGTAAGAGGAATGGATAAACAGATGCTGATTAGAGTGCGGTGATGGCAGGTAAGGTACAGTCTGCTTGCATCATATTATTCAGGATTAATTCAAATTTTCAGACACTTCAGCTAATGGACACTTAAGGTGATGGACACAGACTAAAGTCTTAAAGACTCCTGGCCCACAATATATTTGTAACAGAATGCATTCAGCTGTGAACCAGTGGGGAGTTGTCTGTGCTCATCTTGATCAGCTGATTAGATTGAACCAGATATGGGATACTCAAAGACAGAGTAAACAAGGTCATAAATGAAAGTGGGGGGTAGCTGGTGTAAGTTGGGTGACGTACCATTAGGAATCAGGAACAGTAAGTTATAGAGAAGACGGCATGGAAGTCAGCATGGGTAAGTTGGGTGACGTACCTGTAAGAGGAATGGATAAACAGATGCTGATTAGAGTGCGGTGATGGCAGGTAAGGTACAGTCTGCATGCATCATATTATTCAGGATTAATTCAAATTTCAGACACTTCAGCTAATGGACACTTAAGGTGATGGACACAGACTAAAGTCTAACAGACTCCTGGCCCACATTATTTTTTTAACAGAATGCATTCAGCTGTGAACCAGTGGGGAGTGGTCTGTGCTCATCTTGATCAGCTGATTAGATTGAACAAGATGCTGGATACTCAAAGACTGAGTAAGCAAGGTCATAAATGAAAGTGGGGGGTAGCTGGTGTAAGTTGGGTGACGTACCATTAGGAAGTAGGAACAGAACGGTATAGATAAGACAGCATGGAAGTCAGCATGGGAAAGTTGGGTGACGTACCATTAGAAAGTAGGAACAGAACGGTATAGAAAAGACGGAAAGGAAGTCAGCATGGGAAAGTTGGGTGACGTACCTGTAAGAGGAATGGATAAACAGATGCTGATTAGAGTACGGTGATGGCAGGTATGGTACAGTCTGCATCCATCATATTATTCAGGATTAATTCATATTTCAGACACTTCAGCTAATGGACACTTAAGGGGATGGACACAGACTAAAGTCTAAAAGACTCCTGGTCCACAATATATTTGTAACAGAATGCATACAGCTGTGAACCAGTGGGGAGTGGTCTGTGCTCATCTTGATCAGCTGATTTGATTGAACCAGATGCTGAATACTCAAAGACTGAGTTAACAAGGTCATAAATGAAAGTGGGGTGAAGCTGGTGTAAGTTGGGTGACGTGCCATTAGGAAGTAGGAACAGAACGGTAAAGAGAAGACGGCATGGAAGTCAGCATGGGAAAGTTGGGTGACGTACCATTAGAAAGTAGGAACAGAACGGTATAGAAAAGACGGCATGGAAGTCAGCATGGGAAAGTTGGGTGACGTACCTGTAAGAGGAATGGATAACCAGATGCTGGTTAGGGTGCGGTGATGGCAGGTATGGTACAGTCTGCATGCATCATATTATTCAGGATTAATTCAAATTTCAGACACTTCAGCTAATGGACACTTAAGGTGATGGACACAGACTAAAGTCTAACAGACTCCTGGTCTACAATATATTTGTAACAGAATGCATTCAGCTGTGAACCAGTGGGGAGTGGTCTGTGCTCATCTTGATCAGCTGATTAGATTGAACCAGATGCTGGATACTCAAAGACTGAGTAAACAAGGTCATAAATGAAAGAGGGGGCAGCTGGTGTAAGTTGGGTGACGCACCATTAGGAAGTAGGAACAGAACGGTATAGAGAAGATGGCATGGAAGTCAGCATGGGAAAGTTGGGTGACATAACATTAGGAAGTAGGAACAGAACGGTATAGAAAAGACAGCATGGAAGTCAGCATGGGAAAGTTGGGTGACGTACCTGTAAGAGGAATGGATAAACAAATGCTGATTAGAGTGTGGTGATGGCAGTTAAAGTGCAGTCTGCATGTATCATATTATTCAGGATTAATTAAAATTTCAGACACTTCAGATAATGGAAACTTAAGGTCATGGACACAGACTAAAGTCTAACAGACTCCTAGTCCACAATATATTTGTAACAGAATGCATTCAGCTGTGAACCAGTGGGGAGTGGTCTGTCCTCATCTTGATCAGCTGATTAGAATAAACCAGAAACTGGCAACTCAAAGACTGAGTAAACAAGGTCATAAATGAAAGTGGGGGGTAGCTGGTGTAAGTTGGGTGACGTACCATTAGGAAGTAGGAACAGAACAGTATAGAGAAGACGGCATGGAAGTCAGCATGGGAAAGTTGGGTGACGTACAATTAGAAAGTAGGAACAGAACGGTATAGAAAAGACGGCATTGAAGTCAGCATGGGAAAGTTGGGTGACGTACCTGTAAGAGGAATGGATAAACAGATGCTGATTAGAGTGCGGTGACGGCAGGTAAGGTACAGTCTGCATTCATCATATTATTCAGGATTAATTCAAATTTCAGACACTTCAGCTAATGGACACTTAACGTGATGGACACAGACTAAAGTCTAACAGACTCCTGGCCCACAATATATTTGTAACAGAATGCATTCAGCTGTGAACCAGTGGGGAGTGGTCTGTGCTCATCTTGATCAACTGATTAGATTGAATCAGAAGCTGGATACTCAAAGAATGAGTAAACAAGGTCATAAATGAAAGTGGGGGGGTAGCTGGTGTAAATTGGGTGACGTACCATTAGGAATTAGGAAAAGTACGGTATAGAGAAGACAGCTTGGAAGTTAGCATGGGAAAGTTGGGTGAAGTACCATTAGAAAGTAGGAACAGAACGGTATAGAAAAGATGGCATGGAAGTCAGCATGGGAAAGTTGGGTGACGTACCTGTAAGAGGAATGAATAAACAGATGCTGATTAGAGTGCGGTGATGGCAGGTCAGGTACAGTCTGCATGCATCATATTATTCAGGATTAATTCAAATTTTAGACACTTCAGCTAATGGACACTTAAGGTGATGGACACAGAATAAAGTCTAACAGACTCCTGGCCCACATTATATTTGTAACAGAATGCATTCAACTGTGAACCCGTGGGGAGTGGTCTGTGCTCATCTTGATCAGCTGATTAGATTGAACCAGATGCTGGATACTCAAAGACTGAGTAAACAAGGTCATAAATGAAAGTGGGGGGTAGCTGATGTAAGTTGGGTGGCATTCCATTAGGAAGTAGGAACAGAACGGTATAGAGAAGACAGCATGGAAGTCAGCATGGGAAAGTTGGGTGACGTACCATTAGAAAGTAGGAACAGAACGGTATAGAGAAGATGGCATGGAAGTCAGCATGGGAAAGTTGGGTAACATACCATTAGAAAGTAGGAACAGAACCGTATAGAAAAGACGGCATGTAAGTCAGCATGGGAAAGTTGGGTGACGTACCTGTAAGAGGAATGGATAAACAGATGCTGATTAGAGTGCGGTGAACGCAGGTAAGGTACAGTCTGCATGCATCATATTATTCAGGATTAATTCAAATTTCTGACACTTCAGCTAATGGACACTTAAGGTGATGGACACAAGCTAAAGTCTAACAGACTCCTGGTCCACAATATATTTGTAACAGAATGCATTCAGCTGTGAACCTGTGGGGAGTGGTCTGTGCTCATCTCGATCAGCTGATTAGATTGAACCACATGCTGAATACTCAAAGACTGAGTAAAGAAGCTCATAAATGAAAATGGGGGGTAGCTGGTGTAAGTTGGGTGAAGTACCATTAGGAAGTAGGAACAGAACGGTATAGAGAAGACGGCATGGAAGTCAGCATGGGAAAGTTGGGTGACGTACCATTAGAAAGTAGGAACAGAACGGTATAGAAAAGACGGCATGGAAGTCAGCATGGGAAAATTGGGTGACGTACCTGTAAGAGGAATGGATAAACAGATGCTGATTAGAGTACGGTGATGGCAGGTATGGTACAGTCTGCATCCATCATATTATTCAGGATTAATTCATATTTCAGACACTTCAGCTAATGGACACTTAAGGGGATGGACACAGACTAAAGTCTAAAAGACTCCTGGTCCACAATATATTTGTAACAGAATGCATACAGCTGTGAACCAGTGGGGAGTGGTCTGTGCTCATCTTGATCAGCTGATTTGATTGAACCAGATGCTGGATACTCAAAGACTGAGTTAACAAGGTCATAAATGAAAGTGGGGTGTAGCTGGTGTAAGTTGGGTGACGTGCCATTAGGAAGTAGGAACAGAACGGTAAAGAGAAGACGGCATGGAAGTCAGCATGGGAAAGTTGGGTGACGTACCATTAGAAAGTAGGAACAGAACGGTATCGAAAAGACGGTATGGAAGTCAGCATGGGAAAGTTGGGTGACGTACCTGTAAGAGGAATGGATAACCAGATGCTGGTTAGGGTGCGGTGATGGCAGGTATGGTACAGTCTGCATGCATCATATTATTCAGGATTAATTCAAATTTCAGACACTTCAGCTAATGGACACTTAAGGTGATGGACACAGACTAAAGTCTAACAGACTCCTGGTCTACAATATATTTGTAACAGAATGCATTCAGCTGTGAACCAGTGGGGAGTGGTCTGTGCTCATCTTGATCAGCTGATTAGATTGAACCAGATGCTGGATACTCAAAGACTGAGTAAACAAGGTCATAAATGAAAGTGGGGGCAGCTGGTGTAATTTGGGTGACGCACCATTAGGAAGTAGGAACAGAACGGTATAGAGAAGATGGCATGGAAGTCAGCATGGGAAAGTTGGGTGACGTACCATTAGGAAGTAGGAACAGAACGGTATAGAAAAGACAGCATGGAAGTCAGCATGGGAAAGTTGGGTGACGTACCTGTAAGAGGAATGGATAAACAAATGCTGATTAAAGTGTGGTGATGGCAGTTAAAGTACAGTCTGCATGTATCATATTATCAGGATTAATTAAAATTTCAGACACTTCAGATAATGGAAACTTAAGGTCATGGACACAGACTAAAGTCTAACAGACTCCTAGTCCACAATATATTTGTAACAGAATGCATTCAGCTGTGAACCAGTGGGGAGTGGTCTGTGCTCATCTTGATCAGCTGATTAGAATAAACCAGAAACTGGCAACTCAAAGACTGAGTAAACAAGGTCATAAATGAAAGTGGGGGGTAGCTGGTGTAAGTTGGGTGACGTACCATTAGGAAGTAGGAACAGAACAGTATAGAGAAGACGGCATGGAAGTCAGCATGGGAAAGTTGGGTGACGTACAATTAGAAAGTAGGAACAGAACGGTATAGAAAAGACGGCATTGAAGTCAGCATGGGAAAGTTGGGTGACGTACCTGTAAGAGGAATGGATAAACAGATGCTGATAAGAGTGCAGTGACGGCAGGTAAGGTACAGTCTGCATTCATCATATTATTCAGGATTAATTCAAATTTCAGACACTTCAGCTAATGGACACTTAACGTGATGGACACAGACTAAAGTCTAACAGACTCCTGGCCCACAATATATTTGTAACAGAATGCATTCAGCTGTGAACCAGTGGGGAGTGGTCTGTGCTCATCTTGATCAGCTGATTAGATTGAACCAGAAGCTGGATACTCAAAGAATGAGTAAACAAGGTCATAAATGAAAGTGGCGGTAGCTGGTGTAAATTGGGTGACGTACCATTAGGAAGTAGGAAAAGTACGGTATAGAGAAGACAGCTTGGAAGTCAGCATGGGAAAGTTGGGTGAAGTACCATTAGAAAGTAGGAACAGAACGGTATAGAAAAGACGGCATGGAAGTCAGCATGGGAAAGTTGGGTGACGTACCTGTAAGAGGAATGAATAAACAGATGCTGATTAGAGTGCGGTGATGGCAGGTCAGGTACAGTCTGCATGCATCATATTATTCAGGATTAATTCAAATTTTAGACACTTCAGCTAATGGACACTTAAGGTGATGGACACAGAATAAAGTCTAACAGACTCCTGGCCCACAATATATTTGTAACAGAATGCATTCAGCTGTGAACCAGTGGGGAGTGGTCTGTGCTCATCTCGATCAGCTGATTAGATTGAACCAGATGCTGGATACTCAAAGACTGAGTAAACAAGGTCATAAATGAAAATGGGGGGTAGCTGGTGTAAGTTGGGTAACGTACCATTAGGAAGCAGGAACAGAACAGTATAGAGAAGACAGCTTGGAAGTCAGCATGGGAAAGTTGGGTGACGTACCATTAGAAAGTAGGAACAGAACGGTATAGAGAAGAGGGCATGGAAGTCAGCATGGGAAATTTGGGTGACGTACCATTGGAAAGTAGGAACAGAACGGTATAGAAAGACGGCATGGAAGTCAGCATGGAAAAGTTGGGTGACGTACCTGTAAGAGGAATGTATAAACAGATGCTGATTAGAGTGCGGTGATGGCAGGTAAGGTACAGTCTGCATGCATCATGTTATTCAGGATTAATTCAAATTTCAGACACTTCAGCTAATGGACACTTAAGGTGATGGACACAGACTAAAGTCTAACAGACGCCTGGCCCACAATATATTTGTAACAGAATGCATTCAGCTGTGAACCTGTGGGGAGTGGTCTGTGCTCATCTCGATCAGCTGATTAGATTGAACCACATGCTGAATACTCAAAGACTGAGTAAAGAAGGTCATAAATGAAAATGGGGGGTAGCTGGTGTAAGTTGGGTGAAGTACCATTAGGAAGTAGGAACAGAACGGTATAGAGAAGACGGCATGGAAGTCAGCATGGGAAAGTTGGGTGACGTACCATTAGAAAGTAGGAACAGAACGGTATAGAAAAGATGGCATGGAAGTCAGCATGGGAAAGTTGGGTGACGTACCTGTAAGAGGAATGAATAAACAGATGCTGATTAGAGTGCGGTGATGGCAGGTCAGGTACAGTCTGCATTCATCATATTATTCAGGATTAATTCAAATTTTAGACACTTCAGCTAATGGACACTTAAGGTGATGGACACAGAATAAAGTCTAACAGACTCCTGGCCCACATTATATTTGTAACAGAATGCTTTCAGCTGTGAACCCGTGGGGAGTGGTCTGTGCTCATCTTGATCAGCTGATTAGATTGAACCAGATGCTGGATACTCAAAGACTTAGTAAACAAGGTCATAAATGAAAGTGGGGGGTAGCTGATGTAAGTTTGGTGGCATTCCATTAGGAAGTAGGAACAGAACGGTATAGAGAAGACAGCATGGAAGTCAGCATGGGAAAGTTGGGAGACGTACCATTAGAAAGTAGGAACAGAACGGTATAGAGAAGATGGCATGGAAGTCAGCATGGGAAAGTTGGGTAACGTACCATTCGAAAGTAGGAACAGAACCGTATAGAAAAGATGGCATGTAAGTCAGCATGGGAAAGTTGGGTGACGTACCTGTAAGAGGAATGGATAAACAGATGCTGATTAGAGTGCAGTGAACGCAGGTAAGGTACAGTCTGCATGCATCATATTATTCAGGATTAATTCAAATTTCTGACACTTCAGCTAATGGACACTTAAGGTGATGGACACAAGCTAAAGTCTAACAGACTCCTGGTACACAATATATTTGTAACAGAATGCATTCAGCTGTGAACCTGTGGGGAGTGGTCTGTGCTCATCTCGATCAGCTGATTAGATAGAACCACATGCTGAATACTCAAAGACTGAGTAAAGAAGCTCATAAATGAAAATGGGGGGTAGCTGGTGTAAGTTGGGTGAAGTACCATTAGAAAGTAGGAACAGAACGGTAAAGAGAAGACGGCATGGAAGTCAGCATGGGAAAGTTGGGTGACGTACCTGTAAGAGGAATGGATAACCAGATGCTGGTTAGGGTGCGGTGATGGCAGGTATGGTACAGTCTGCATGCATCATATTATTCAGGATTAATTCAAATTTCAGACACTTCAGCTAATGGACACTTAAGGTGATGGACACAGACTAAAGTCTAACAGACTCCTGGTCTACAATATATTTGTAACAGAATGCATTCAGCTGTGAACCAGTGGGGAGTGGTCTGTGCTCATCTTGATCAGCTGATTAGATTGAACCAGATGCTGGATACTCAAAGACTGAGTAAACAAGGTCATAAATGAAAGTGGGGGCAGCTGGTGTAAGTTGGGTGACGCACCATTAGGAAGTAGGAACAGAACGGTATAGAGAAGATGGCATGGAAGTCAACATGGGAAAGTTGGGTGACGTACCATTAGGAAGTAGGAACAGAACGGTATAGAAAAGACAGCATGGAAGTCAGCATGGGAAAGTTGGGTGACGTACCTGTAAGAGGAATGGATAAACAAATGCTGATTAGAGTGTGGTGATGGCAGTTAAATTACAGTCTGCATGTATCATATTATTCAGGATTAATTAAAATTTCAGACACTTCAGATAATGGAAACTTAAGGTCATGGACACAGACTAAAGTCTAACAGACTCCTAGTCCACAATATATTTGTAACAGAATGCATTCAGCTGTGAACCAGTGGGGAGTGGTCTGTGCACATCTTGATCAGCTGATTAGAATAAACCAGAAACTGGCAACTCAAAGACTGAGTAAACAAGGTCATAAATGAAAGTGGGGGGTAGCTGGTGTAAGTTGGGTGAAGAACCATTAGGAAGTAGGAACAGAAGGGTATAGAGAAGACAGCATGGAAGTCAGCATGGGAAAGTTGGGTGACGTACCATTAGAAAGTAGGAACAGAACGGTATAGAGAAGATGGCATGGAAGTCAGCATGGGAAAGTTGGGTAACATACCATTAGAAAGTAGGAACAGAACCGTATAGAAAAGACGGCATGGAAGTCAGCATGGGAAAGTTGGGTGACGTACCTGTAAGAGCAATGGATAAACAGGTGCTGATTAGAGTGCGGTGAACGCAGGTAAGGTACAGTCTGCATGCATCATATTATTCAGGATTTATTCAAATTTCTGACACTTCAGCTAATGGACACTTAAGGTGATGAACACAAGCTAAAGTCTAACAGACGCCTGGCCCACAATATATTTGTAACAGAATGCATTCAGCTGTGAAACTGTGGGGAGTGGTCTGTGCTCATCTCGATCAGCTGATTAGATTGAACCACTTGCTGAATACTCAAAGACTGAGTAAAGAAGGTCATAAATGAAAATGGGGGGTAGCTGGTGTAAGTTGGGTGAAGTACCATTAGGAAGTAGGAACAGAACGGTATAGAGAAGACGGCATGGAAGTCAGCATGGGAAAGTTGGGTGACGTACCATTAGAATGTAGGAACAGAACAGTATAGAAAACACGGCATGGAAGTCAGCATGGGAAAGTTGGGTGACGTACCTGTAAGAGGAATGTATAAACACATGCTGATTAGAGTGCGGTGATGGCAGGTGAGGTACAGTCTGCATGCATCATATTATTCAGGATTAATTCAAATTTCAGACACTTCAGCTAATGGACACTTAAGGTGATGGACACAGACTAAAGTCTAACAGACTCCTGGCCCACAATATATTTGTAAGAGAATGCATTCAGCTGTGAACCAGTGGGGAGTGGTCTGTGCTCATCTCGATCAGCTGATTAGATTGAACCAGATGCTGGATACTCAAAGACTGAGTAAACAAGGTCATAAATGAAAATGGGGGGTAGCTGGTGTAAGTTGGGTGAAGTACCATTAGGAAGTAGGAACAGAACGGTATAGAAAAGACGGCATGGAAGTCAGCATGGGAAAGTTGGGTGACGTACCTGTTAGAGGAATGGATAAACAGATGCTGGTTAGAGTGCGGTGATGGCAGGTAAGGTACAGTCTGCATGCATCATATTATTCAGGATTAATTCACATTTCAGACACTTCAGCTAATGGACACTTAAGGTGATGGACACAGACTAAAGTCTAACAGACTCCTTGCCCACAATATATTTGTAACAGAATGCATTCAGCTGTGAACCAGAGGGGAGTGGTCTGTGCTCATCTTTATCAGCTGATTAGATTGAACCAGATGCTGAATACTCAAAGACTGAGTAAACAAGGTCATAAATGAAAGTGGGGGGTAGCTGGTGTAAGTTGCTTAACGTACCATTAGGAAGCAGGAACAGAACGGTATAGAGAAGACAGCTTGGAAGTCAGCATGGGAAAGTTGGGTGACGTACCATTAGAAAGTAGGAACAGAACGGTATAGAGAAGAGGGCATGGAAGTCAGCATGGGAAATTTGGGTGACTTACCATTAGAAAGTAGGAACAGAACGGTATAGAAAGACGGCATGGAAGTCAGCATGGAAAAGGTGGGTGACGTACCTGTAAGAGGAATGAATAAACAGATGCTGATTAGAGTGCGGTGATGGCAGGTAAGGTACAGTCTGCATGCATCATGTTATTCAGGATTAATTCAAATTTCAGACACTTCAGCTAATGGACACTTAAGGTGATGGACACAGACTAAAGTCTAACAGACTCCTGGCCCACAATATATTTGTAACAGAATGCATTCAGCTGTGAACCAGTGGGGAGTGGTCTGTGCTCATCTCGATCAGCTGATTAGATTGAACCAGATGCTGGATACTCAAAGACTGAGTAAACAAGGTCATAAATGAAAATGGGGGGTAGCTGGTGTAAGTTGGGTGAAGTACCATTAGGAAGTAGGAACAGAACGGTAGAGAGAAGACGGCATGGAAGTCAGCATGGGAAAGTTGGGTGACGTACCATTAGAAAGTAGGAACAGAACGGTATAGAAAAGACGGCATGGAAGTCAGCATGGGAAAGTTGGGTGACGTACCTGTTAGAGGAATGGATAAACAGATGCTGGTTAGAGTGCGGTGATGGCAGGTAAGGTACAGTCTGCATGCATCAGATTATTCAGGATTAATTCAAATTTCAGACACTTCAGCTAATGGATACTTAAGGTGATGGACAGACTAAAGTCTAACAGACTCCTGGCCCACAATATATTTGTAACAGAATGCATTCAGCTTTGAACCAGTGGGGAGTGGTCTGTGCTCATCTTGATCAGCTGATTAGATTGAACCAGATGCTGAATACTCAAAGACTGAGTAAACAAGGTCATAAATGAAAGTGGGGGGTAGCTGGTGTAAGTTGGGTAACGTACCATTAGGAAGCAGGAACAGAACGGTATAGAGAAGACAGCTTGGAAGTCAGCATGGGAAAGTTGGGTGACGTACCATTAGAAAGTAGGAACAGAACGGTATAGAGAAGACGGCATGGAAGTCAGCATGGGAAAGTTGGGTGACGTACCATTAGAAAGTAGGAACAGAACGTATAGAAAGACGGCATGGAAGTCAGCATGGAAAAGTTGGGTGACGTACCTGTAAGAGGAATGTATAAACAGATGCTGATTAGAGTGCCGTGATGGCAGGTAAGGTACAGTCTGCATGCATCATGTTATTTAGGATTAATTCAAATTTTCAGACACTTCAGCTAAATGACACTTAAATTGATGGACACAGACTAAAGTCTAACAGACTCCTGGCCCGCAATATATTTGTAACAGAATGCATTCAGCTGTGAACCAGTGGGGAGTGGTCTGTGCTCATCTTGATCAGCTGATTAGATTGAACCAGATGCTGGATACTCAAAGACTGAGTAAACAAGGTCATAAATGAAAGTGGGGGGTAGCTGGTGTAAGTCGGGAGACGTACCATTAGAAAGTAGGAACAGAACGGTATAGAGAAGATGGCATGGAAGTCAGCATGGGAAAGTTGGGTAACGTACCATTAGAAAGTAGGAACAGAACCGTATAGAAAAGACGGCATGTAAGTCAGCATGGGAAAGTTGGGTGACGTACCTGTAAGAGGAATGGATAAACAGATGCTGATTAGAGTGCGGTGAACGCAGGTAAGGTACAGTCTGCATGCATCATATTATTCAGGATTAATTCAAATTTCTGACACTTCAGCTAATGGACACTTAAGGTGATGGACACAAGCTAAAGTCTAACAGACTCCTGGTACACAATATATTTGTAACAGAATGCATTCAGCTGTGAACCTGTGGGGAGTGGTCTGTGCTCATCTCGATCAGCTGCTTAGATTGAACCACATGCTGAATACTCAAAGACTGAGTAAAGAAGCTCATAAATGAAAATGGGGGGTAGCTGGTGTAAGTTGGGTGAAGTACCATTAGAAAGTAGGAACAGAACGGTAAAGAGAAGACGGCATGGAAGTCAGCATGGGAAAGTTGGGTGACGTACCTGTAAGAGGAATGGATATCCAGATGCTGGTTAGGGTGCGGTGATGGCAGGTATGGTACAGTCTGCATGCATCATATTATTCAGGATTAATTCAAATTTCAGACACTTCAGCTAATGGACACTTAAGGTGATGGACACAGACTAAAGTTTAACAGACTCCCGGTCTACAATATATTTGTAACAGAATGCATTCAGCTGTGAACCAGTGGGGAGTGGTCTGTGCTCATCTTGATCAGCTGATTAGATTGAACCAGATGCTGGATACTCAAAGACTGAGTAAACAAGGTCATAAATGAAAGTGAGGGCAGCTGGTGTAAGTTGGGTGACGCACCATTAGGAAGTAGGAACAGAACGGTATAGAGAAGATGGCATGGAAGTCAACATGGGAAAGTTGGGTGACGTACCATTAGGAAGTAGGAACAGAACGGTATAGAAAAGACAGCATGGAAGTCAGCATGGGAAAGTTGGGTGACGTACCTGTAAGAGGAATGGATAAACAAATGCTGATTAGAGTGTGGTGATGGCAGTTAAATTACAGTCTGCATGTATCATATTATTCAGGATTAATTAAAATTTCAGACACTTCAGATAATGGAAACTTAAGGTCATGGACACAGACCCACAATATATTTGTAACAGAATGCATTCAGCTGTGAACCAGTGGGGAGTGGTCTGTGCACATCTTGATCAGCTGATTAGAATAAACCAGAAACTGGCAACTCAAAGACTGAGTAAACAAGGTGATAAATGAAAGTGGGGGGTAGCTGGTGTAAGTTGGGTGACGTACCATTAGGAAGTAGGAACAGAACAGTATAGAGAAGACAGCATGGAAGTCAGCATGGGAAAGTTGGGTGACGTACCATTAGAAAGTAGGAACAGAACGGTAAAGAAAAGACGGCATGGAAGTCAGCATGGGAAAGTTGGGTGACGTACCTGTTAGAGGAATGGATAAACAGATGCAGATTAGAGTGCGGTGATGGCAGGTAAGGTACAGTCTGCATGCATCATGTTATTCAGGATTAATTCAAATTTCAGACACTTCAGCTAATGGACACTTAAGGTGATGGACACAGACTAAAGTCTAGCAGACTCCTGGCTCACAATATATTTGTAACAGAATGCATTCAGCTGTGAACCAGTGGGGAGTGGTCTGTGCTCATCTTGATCAGCTGATTAGATTAAACCAGATGCTGAATACTCAAAGACTGAGAAAACAAGGTCATAAATGAAAGTGGGGGGTAGCTGGTGTAAGTTGGGTAACGTACCATTAGGAAGCAGGAACAGAACGGTATAGAGAAGACAGCTTGGAAGTCAGCATGGGAAAGTTGGGTGACGTACCATTAGAAAGTAGGAACAGAACGGTATAGAGAAGAGGGCATGGAAGTCAGCATGGGAAATTTGGGTGACGTACCATTGGAAAGTAGGAACAGAACGGTATAGAAAGACGGCATGGAAGTCAGCATGGAAAAGTTGGGTGACGTACCTGTAAGAGGAATGTATAAACAGATGCTGATTAGAGTGCGGTGATGGCAGGTAAGGTACAGTCTGCATGCATCATGTTATTCAGGATTAATTCAAATTTCAGACACTTCAGCTAATGGACACTTAAGGTGATGGACACAGACTAAAGTCTAACAGACTCCTGGCCCACAATATATTTGTAACAGAATGCATTCAGCTGTGAACCAGTGGGAAGTGGTCTGTGCTCATCTCGATCAGCTGATTAGATTGAACCAGATGCTGGATACTCAAAGACTGAGTAAACAAGGTCATAAATGAAAATGGGGGGTAGCTGGTGTAAGTTGGGTGAAGAACCATTAGGAAGTAGGAACAGAAGGGTATAGAGAAGACAGCATGGAAGTCAGCATGGGAAAGTTGGGTGACGTACCATTAGAAAGTAGGAACAGAACGGTATAGAGAAGATGGCATGGAAGTCAGCATGGGAAAGTTGGGTAACATACCATTAGAAAGTAGGAACAGAACCGTATAGAAAAGACGGCATGGAAGTCAGCATGGGAAAGTTGGGTGACGTACCTGTAAGAGCAATGGATAAACAGATGCTGATTAGAGTGCGGTGAACGCAGGTAAGGTACAGTCTGCATGCATCATATTATTCAGGATTTATTCAAATTTCTGACACTTCAGCTAATGGACACTTAAGGTGATGGACACAAGCTAAAGTCTAACAGACGCCTGGCCCACAATATATTTGTAACAGAATGCATTCAGCTGTGAAACTGTGGGGAGTGGTCTGTGCTCATCTCGATCAGCTGATTAGATTGAACCACATGCTGAATACTCAAAGACTGAGTAAAGAAGGTCATAAATGAAAATGGGGGGTAGCTGGTGTAAGTTGGGTGAAGTACCATTAGGAAGTAGGAACAGAACGGTATAGAGAAGACGGCATGGAAGTCAGCATGGGAAAGTTGGGTGACGTACCATTAGAAAGTAGGAACAGAACGGTATAGAAAACACGGCATGGAAGTCAGCATGGGAAAGTTGGGTGACGTACCTGTAAGAGGAATGGATAAACAGATGCTGATTAGAGTGCGGTGATGGCAGGTAAGGTACAGTCTGCATGCATCATATTATTCAGGATTAATTCAAATTTCAGACACTTCAGCTAATGGACACTTAAGGTGATGGACACAGACTAAAGTCTAACAGACTCCTGGCCCACAATATATTTGTAAGAGAATGCATTCAGCTGTGAACCAGTGGGGAGTGGTCTGTGCTCATCTCGATCAGCTGATTAGATTGAACCAGATGCTGGATACTCAAAGACTGAGTAAACAAGGTCATAAATGAAAATGGGGGGTAGCTGGTGTAAGTTGGGTGAAGTACCATTAGGAAGTAGGAACAGAACGGTATAGAGAAGACGGCATGGAAGTCAGCATGGGAAAGTTGGGTGACGTACCATTAGAAAGTAGGAACAGAACGGTATAGAAAAGACGGCATGGAAGTCAGCATGGGAAAGTTGGGTGACGTACCTGTTAGAGGAATGGATAAACAGATGCTGGTTAGTGTGCGGTGATGGCAGGTAAGGTACAGTCTGCATGCATCATATTATTCAGGATTAATTCAAATTTCAGACACTTCAGCTAATGGACACTTAAGGTGATGGACACAGACTAAAGTCTAGCAGACTCCTGGCCCACAA
This sequence comes from Phyllobates terribilis, assembly GCF_046119375.1. Taxonomy (NCBI): domain Eukaryota; kingdom Metazoa; phylum Chordata; class Amphibia; order Anura; family Dendrobatidae; genus Phyllobates; species Phyllobates terribilis. Next base: position 644,624,431 of record NW_027362762.1, read on the forward strand.
TATATTTGTAAGAGAATGCATTCAGCTGTGAACCAGTGGGGAGTGGTCTGTGCTCATCTTGATCAGCTGATTAGATTAAACCAGATGCTGAATACTCAAAGACTGAGTAAATAAGGTCATAAATGAAAGTGGGGGGTAGCTGGTGTAAGTTGGGTAACGTACCATTAGGAAGCAGGAACAGAACGGTATAGAGAAGACAGCTTGGAAGTCAGCATGGGAAAGTTGGGTGACGTACCATTAGAAAGTAGGAACAGAACGGTATAGAGAAGAGGGCATGGAAGTCAGCATGGGAAAGTTGGGTGACGTACCTGTTAGAGGAATGGATAAACAGATGCTGGTTAGAGTGTGGTGATGGCAGGTAAGGTACAGTCTGCATGCATCATATTATTCAGGATTAATTCAAATTTCAGACACTTCAGCTAATAGACACTTAAGGTGATGGACACAGACTAAAGTCTAGCAGACTCCTGGCTCACAATATATTTGTAACAGAATGCATTCAGCTGTGAACCAGTGGGGAGTGGTCTGTGCTCATCTTGATCAGCTGATTAGATTAAACCAGATGCTGAATACTCAAAGACTGAGTAAACAAGGTCATAAATGAAAGTGGGGGGTAGCTGGTGTAAGTTGGGTAACGTACCATTAGGAAGCAGGAACAGAACGGTATAGAGAAGACAGCTTGGAAGTCAGCATGGGAAAGTTGGGTGACGTACCATTAGAAAGTAGGAACAGAACGGTATAGAGAAGAGGGCATGGAAGTCAGCATGGGAAATTTGGGTGACGTACCATTGGAAAGTAGGAACAGAACGGTATAGAAAGACGGCATGGAAGTCAGCATGGAAAAGTTGGGTGACGTACCTGTAAGAGGAATGTATAAACAGATGCTGATTAGAGTGCGGTGATGGCAGGTAAGGTACAGTCTGCATGCATCATGTTATTCAGGATTAATTCAAATTTCAGACACTTCAGCTAATGGACACTTAAGGTGATGGACACAGACTAAAGTCTAACAGACTCCTGGCCCACAATATATTTGTAACAGAATGCATTCAGCTGTGAACCAGTGGGAAGTGGTCTGTGCTCATCTCGATCAGCTGATTAGATTGAACCAGATGCTGGATACTCAAAGACTGAGTAAACAAGGTCATAAATGAAAATGGGGGGTAGCTGGTGTAAGTTGGGTGAAGAACCATTAGGAAGTAGGAACAGAAGGGTATAGAGAAGACAGCATGGAAGTCAGCATGGGAAAGTTGGGTGACGTACCATTAGAAAGTAGGAACAGAACGGTATAGAGAAGATGGCATGGAAGTCAGCATGGGAAAGTTGGGTAACATACCATTAGAAAGTAGGAACAGAACCGTATAGAAAAGACGGCATGGAAGTCAGCATGGGAAAGTTGGGTGACGTACCTGTAAGAGCAATGGATAAACAGATGCTGATTAGAGTGCGGTGAACGCAGGTAAGGTACAGTCTGCATGCATCATATTATTCAGGATTTATTCAAATTTCTGACACTTCAGCTAATGGACACTTAAGGTGATGGACACAAGCTAAAGTCTAACAGACGCCTGGCCCACAATATATTTGTAACAGAATGCATTCAGCTGTGAAACTGTGGGGAGTGGTCTGTGCTCATCTCGATCAGCTGATTAGATTGAACCACATGCTGAATACTCAAAGACTGAGTAAAGAAGGTCATAAATGAAAATGGGGGGTAGCTGGTGTAAGTTGGGTGAAGTACCATTAGGAAGTAGGAACAGAACGGTATAGAGAAGACGGCATGGAAGTCAGCATGGGAAAGTTGGGTGACGTACCATTAGAAAGTAGGAACAGAACGGTATAGAAAACACGGCATGGAAGTCAGCATGGGAAAGTTGGGTGACGTACCTGTAAGAGGAATGGATAAACAGATGCTGATTAGAGTGCGGTGATGGCAGGTAAGGTACAGTCTGCATGCATCATATTATTCAGGATTAATTCAAATTTCAGACACTTCAGCTAATGGACACTTAAGGTGATGGACACAGACTAAAGTCTAACAGACTCCTGGCCCACAATATATTTGTAAGAGAATGCATTCAGCTGTGAACCAGTGGGGAGTGGTCTGTGCTCATCTCGATCAGCTGATTAGATTGAACCAGATGCTGGATACTCAAAGACTGAGTAAACAAGGTCATAAATGAAAATGGGGGGTAGCTGGTGTAAGTTGGGTGAAGTACCATTAGGAAGTAGGAACAGAACGGTATAGAGAAGACGGCATGGAAGTCAGCATGGGAAAGTTGGGTGACGTACCATTAGAAAGTAGGAACAGAACGGTATAGAAAAGACGGCATGGAAGTCAGCATGGGAAAGTTGGGTGACGTACCTGTTAGAGGAATGGATAAACAGATGCTGGTTAGTGTGCGGTGATGGCAGGTAAGGTACAGTCTGCATGCATCATATTATTCAGGATTAATTCAAATTTCAGACACTTCAGCTAATGGACACTTAAGGTGATGGACACAGACTAAAGTCTAGCAGACTCCTGGCCCACAATATATTTGTAAGAGAATGCATTCAGCTGTGAACCAGTGGGGAGTGGTCTGTGCTCATCTTGATCAGCTGATTAGATTAAACCAGATGCTGAATACTCAAAGACTGAGTAAACAAGGTCATAAATGAAAGTGGGGGGTAGCTGGTGTAAGTTGGGTAACGTACCATTAGGAAGCAGGAACAGAACGGTATAGAGAAGACAGCTTGGAAGTCAGCATGGGAAAGTTGGGTGACGTACCATTAGAAAGTAGGAACAGAACGGTATAGAGAAGAGGGCATGGAAGTCAGCATGGGAAAGTTGGGTGACGTACCTGTTAGAGGAATGGATAAACAGATGCTGGTTAGAGTGTGGTGATGGCAGGTAAGGTACAGTCTGCATGCATCATATTATTCAGGATTAATTCAAATTTCAGACACTTCAGCTAATAGACACTTAAGGTGATGGACACAGACTAAAGTCTAGCAGACTCCTGGCCCACAATATATTTGTAACAGAATGCATTCAGCTGTGAACCAGTGGGGAGTGGTCTGTGCTCATCTTGATCAGCTGATTAGATTGAACCAGATGCTGAATACTCAAAGACTGAGTAAACAAGGTCATAAATGAAAGTGGGGGGTAGCTGGTGTAAGTTGGGTAACGTACCATTAGGAAGCAGGAACAGAACGGTATAGAGAAGACAGCTTGGAAGTCAGCATGGGAAAGTTGGGTGACGTACCATTAGAAAGTAGGAACAGAACAGTATAGAGAAGAGGGCATGGAAGTCAGCATGGAAAAGTTGGGTGACGTACCTGTAAGAGGAATGTATAAACAGATGCTGATTAGAGTGCGGTGATGTCATGTAAGGTACAGTCTGCATGCATCATGTTATTCAGGATTAATTCAAATTTCAGACACTTCAGCTAATGGACACTTAAGGTGATGGACACAGACTAAAGTCTAACAGACTCCTGGCCCACAATATATTTGTAACAGAATGCATTCAGCTGTGAACCAGTGGGGAGTGGTCTGTGCTCATCTCGATCAGCTGATTAGATTGAACCAGATGCTGGATACTCAAAGACTGAGTAAACAAGGTCATAAATGAAAATGGGGGGTAGCTGGTGTAAGTTGGGTGAAGTACCATTAGGAAGTAGGAACAGAACGGTATAGAAAAGACGGCATGGAAGTCAGCATGGGAAAGTTGGGTGACGTACCTCTTAGAGGAATGGATAAACAGATGCTGGTTAGAGTGCGGTGATGGCAGGTAAGGTACAGTCTGCATGCATCATATTATTCAGGATTAATTCACATTTCAGACACTTCAGCTAATGGACACTTAAGGTGATGGACACAGACTAAAGTCTAACAGACTCCTTGCCCACAATATATTTGTAACAGAATGCATTCAGCTGTGAACCAGAGGGGAGTGGTCTGTGCTCATCTTGATCAGCTGATTAGATTGAACCAGATGCTGAATACTCAAAGACTGAGTAAACAAGGTCATAAATGAAAGTGGGGGGTAGCTGGTGTAAGTTGCTTAACGTACCATTAGGAAGCAGGAACAGAACGGTATAGAGAAGACAGCTTGGAAGTCAGCATGGGAAAGTTGGGTGACGTACCATTAGAAAGTAGGAACAGAACGGTATAGAGAAGAGGGCATGGAAGTCAGCATGGGAAATTTGGGTGACTTACCATTAGAAAGTAGGAACAGAACAGTATAGAAAGACGGCATGGAAGTCAGCATGGAAAAGTTGGGTGACGTACCTGTAAGAGGAATGTATAAACAGATGCTGATTAGAGTGCGGTGATGGCAGGTAAGGTACAATCTGCATGCATCATGTTATTCAGGATTAATTCAAATTTCAGACACTTCAGCTAATGGACACTTAAGGTGATGGACACAGACTAAAGTCTAACAGACTCCTGGCCCACAATATATTTGTAACAGAATGCATTCAGCTGTGAACCAGTGGGGAGTGGTCTGTGCTCATCTCGATCAGCTGATTAGATTGAACCAGATGCTGGATACTCAAAGACTGAGTAAACAAGGTCATAAATGAAAATGGGGGGTAGCTGGTGTAAGTTGGGTGAAGTACCATTAGGAAGTAGGAACAGAACGGTATAGAAAAGATGGCATGGAAGTCAGCATGGGAAAGTTGGGTGACGTACCTGTAAGAGGAATGAATAAACAGATGCTGATTAGAGTGCGGTGATGGCAGGTCAGGTACAGTCTGCATGCATCATATTATTCAGGATTAATTCAAATTTTAGACACTTCAGCTAATGGACACTTAAGGTGATGGACACAGAATAAAGTCTAACAGACTCCTGGCCCACATTATATTTGTAACAGAATGCTTTCAGCTGTGAACCCGTGGGGAGTGGTCTGTGCTCATCTTGATCAGCTGATTAGATTGAACCAGATGCTGGATACTCAAAGACTGAGTAAACAAGGTCATAAATGAAAGTGGGGGGTAGCTGATGTAAGTTGGGTGGCATTCCATTAGGAAGTAGGAACAGAACGGTATAGAGAAGACAGCATGGAAGTCAGCATGGGAAAGTTGGGAGACGTACCATTAGAAAGTAGGAACAGAACGGTATAGAGAAGATGGCATGGAAGTCAGCATGGGAAAGTTGGGTAACGTACCATTAGAAAGTAGGAACAGAACCGTATAGAAAAGACGGCATGTAAGTCAGCATGGGAAAGTTGGGTGACGTACCTGTAAGAGGAATGGATAAACAGATGCTGATTAGAGTGCGGTGAACGCAGGTAAGGTACAGTCTGCATGCATCATATTATTCAGGATTAATTCAAATTTCTGACACTTCAGCTAATGGACACTTAAGGTGATGGACACAAGCTAAAGTCTAACAGACTCCTGGTACACAATATATTTGTAACAGAATGCATTCAGCTGTGAACCTGTGGGGAGTGGTCTGTGCTCATCTCGATCAGCTGCTTAGATTGAACCACATGCTGAATACTCAAAGACTGAGTAAAGAAGCTCATAAATGAAAATGGGGGGTAGCTGGTGTAAGTTGGGTGAAGTACCATTAGAAAGTAGGAACAGAACGGTAAAGAGAAGACGGCATGGAAGTCAGCATGGGAAAGTTGGGTGACGTACCTGTAAGAGGAATGGATAACCAGATGCTGGTTAGGGTGCGGTGATGGCAGGTATGGTACAGTCTGCATGCATCATATTATTCAGGATTAATTCAAATTTCAGACACTTCAGCTAATGGACACTTAAGGTGATGGACACAGACTAAAGTCTAACAGACTCCTGGTCTACAATATATTTGTAACAGAATGCATTCAGCTGTGAACCAGTGGGGAGTGGTTTGTGCTCATCTTGATCAGCTGATTAGATTGAACCAGATGCTGGATACTCAAAGACTGAGTAAACAAGGTCATAAATGAAAGTGGGGGCAGCTGGTGTAAGTTGGGTGACGCACCATTAGGAAGTAGGAACAGAACGGTATAGAGAAGATGGCATGGAAGTCAACATGGGAAAGTTGGGTGACGTACCATTAGGAAGTAGGAACAGAACGGTATAGAAAAGACAGCATGGAAGTCAGCATGGGAAAGTTGGGTGACGTACCTGTAAGAGGAATGGATAAACAAATGCTGATTAGAGTGTGGTGATGGCAGTTAAATTACAGTCTGCATGTATCATATTATTCAGGATTAATTAAAATTTCAGACACTTCAGATAATGGAAACTTAAGGTCATGGACACAGACCCACAATATATTTGTAACAGAATGCATTCAGCTGTGAACCAGTGGGGAGTGGTCTGTGCACATCTTGATCAGCTGATTAGAATAAACCAGAAACTGGCAACTCAAAGACTGAGTAAACAAGGTGATAAATGAAAGTGGGGGGTAGCTGGTGTAAGTTGGGTGACGTACCATTAGGAAGTAGGAACAGAACAGTATAGAGAAGACGGCATGGAAGTCAGCATGGGAAAGTTGGGTGACGTACCATTAGAAAGTAGGAACAGAACGGTAAAGAAAAGACGGCATGGAAGTCAGCATGGCAAAGTTGGGTGACGTACCTGTTAGAGGAATGGATAAACAGATGCTGATTAGAGTGCGGTGATGGCAGGTAAGGTACAGTCTGCATGCATCATGTTATTCAGGATTAATTCAAATTTCAGACACTTCAGCTAATGGACACTTAAGGTGATGGACACAGACTAAAGTCTAGCAGACTCCTGGCTCACAATATATTTGTAACAGAATGCATTCAGCTGTGAACCAGTGGGGAGTGGTCTGTGCTCATCTTGATCAGCTGATTAGATTAAACCAGATGCTGAATACTCAAAGACTGAGTAAACAAGGTCATAAATGAAAGTGGGGGGTAGCTGGTGTAAGTTGGGTAACGTACCATTAGGAAGCAGGAACAGAACGGTATAGAGAAGACAGCTTGGAAGTCAGCATGGGAAATTTGGGTGACGTACCATTAGAAAGTAGGAACAGAACGGTATAGAGAAGAGGGCATGGAAGTCAGCATGGGAAATTTGGGTGACGTACCATTGGAAAGTAGGAACAGAACGGTATAGAAAGACGGCATGGAAGTCAGCATGGAAAAGTTGGGTGACGTACCTGTAAGAGGAATGTATAAACAGATGCTGATTAGAGTGCGGTGATGGCAGGTAAGGTACAGTCTGCATGCATCATGTTATTCAGGATTAATTCAAATTTCAGACACTTCAGCTAATGGACACTTAAGGTGATGGACACAGACTAAAGTCTAACAGACTCCTGGCCCACAATATATTTGTAACAGAATGCATTCAGCTGTGAACCAGTGGGAAGTGGTCTGTGCTCATCTCGATCAGCTGATTAGATTGAACCAGATGCTGGATACTCAAAGACTGAGTAAACAAGGTCATAAATGAAAATGGGGGGTAGCTGGTGTAAGTTGGGTGAAGAACCATTAGGAAGTAGGAACAGAAGGGTATAGAGAAGACAGCATGGAAGTCAGCATGGGAAAGTTGGGTGACGTACCATTAGAAAGTAGGAACAGAACGGTATAGAGAAGATGGCATGGAAGTCAGCATGGGAAAGTTGGGTAACATACCATTAGAAAGTAGGAACAGAACCGTATAGAAAAGACGGCATGGAAGTCAGCATGGGAAAGTTGGGTGACGTACCTGTAAGAGCAATGGATAAACAGATGCTGATTAGAGTGCGGTGAACGCAGGTAAGGTACAGTCTGCATGCATCATATTATTCAGGATTTATTCAAATTTCTGACACTTCAGCTAATGGACACTTAAGGTGATGGACACAAGCTAAAGTCTAACAGACGCCTGGCCAACAATATATTTGTAACAGAATGCATTCAGCTGTGAAACTGTGGGGAGTGGTCTGTGCTCATCTCGATCAGCTGATTAGATTGAACCACATGCTGAATACTCAAAGACTGAGTAAAGAAGGTCATAAATGAAAATGGGGGGTAGCTGGTGTAAGTTGGGTGAAGTACCATTAGGAAGTAGGAACAGAACGGTATAGAGAAGACGGCATGGAAGTCAGCATGGGAAAGTTGGGTGACGTACCATTAGAAAGTAGGAACAGAACGGTATAGAAAACACGGCATGGAAGTCAGCATGGGAAAGTTGGGTGACGTACCTGTAAGAGGAATGGATAAACAGATGCTGATTAGAGTGCGGTGATGGCAGGTAAGGTACAGTCTGCATGCATCATATTATTCAGGATTAATTCAAATTTCAGACACTTCAGCTAATGGACACTTAAGGTGATGGACACAGACTAAAGTCTAACAGACTCCTGGCCCACAATATATTTGTAAGAGAATGCATTCAGCTGTGAACCAGTGGGGAGTGGTCTGTGCTCATCTCGATCAGCTGATTAGATTGAACCAGATGCTGGATACTCAAAGACTGAGTAAACAAGGTCATAAATGAAAATGGGGGGTAGCTGGTGTAAGTTGGGTGAAGTACCATTAGGAAGTAGGAACAGAACGGTATAGAGAAGACGGCATGGAAGTCAGCATGGGAAAGTTGGGTGACGTACCATTAGAAAGTAGGAACAGAACGGTATAGAAAAGACGGCATGGAAGTCAGCATGGGAAAGTTGGGTGACGTACCTGTTAGAGGAATGGATAAACAGATGCTGGTTAGTGTGCGGTGATGGCAGGTAAGGTACAGTCTGCATGCATCATATTATTCAGGATTAATTCAAATTTCAGACACTTCAGCTAATGGACACTTAAGGTGATGGACACAGACTAAAGTCTAGCAGACTCCTGGCCCACAATATATTTGTAAGAGAATGCATTCAGCTGTGAACCAGTGGGGAGTGGTCTGTGCTCATCTTGATCAGCTGATTAGATTAAACCAGATGCTGAATACTCAAAGACTGAGTAAACAAGGTCATAAATGAAAGTGGGGGGTAGCTGGTGTAAGTTGGGTAACGTACCATTAGGAAGCAGGAACAGAACGGTATAGAGAAGACAGCTTGGAAGTCAGCATGGGAAAGTTGGGTGACGTACCATTAGAAAGTAGGAACAGAACGGTATAGAGAAGAGGGCATGGAAGTCAGCATGGGAAAGTTGGGTGACGTACCTGTTAGAGGAATGGATAAACAGATGCTGGTTAGAGTGCGGTGATGGCAGGTAAGGTACAGTCTGCATGCATCATATTATTCAGGATTAATTCAAATTTCAGACACTTCAGCTAATAGACACTTAAGGTGATGGACACAGACTAAAGTCTAGCAGACTCCTGGCCCACAATATATTTGTAACAGAATGCATTCAGCTGTGAACCAGTGGGGAGTGGTCTGTGCTCATCTTGATCAGCTGATTAGATTGAACCAGATGCTGAATACTCAAAGACTGAGTAAACAAGGTCATAAATGAAAGTGGGGGGTAGCTGGTGTAAGTTGGGTAACGTACCATTAGGAAGCAGGAACAGAACGGTATAGAGAAGACAGCTTGGAAGTCAGCATGGGAAAGTTGGGTGACGTACCATTAGAAAGTAGGAACAGAACGGTATAGAGAAGAGGGCATGGAAGTCAGCATGGGAAATTTGGGTGACGTACCATTAGAAAGTAGGAACAGAACAGTATAGAAAGACGGCATGGAAGTCAGCATGGAAAAGTTGGGTGACGTACCTGTAAGAGGAATGTATAAACAGATGCTGATTAGAGTGCGGTGATGGCATGTAAGGTACAGTCTGCATGCATCATGTTATTCAGGATTAATTCAAATTTCAGACACTTCAGCTAATGGACACTTAAGGTGATGGACACAGACTAAAGTCTAACAGACTCCTGGCCCACAATATATTTGTAACAGAATGCATTCAGCTGTGAACCAGTGGGGAGTGGTCTGTGCTCATCTCGATCAGCTGATTAGATTGAACCAGATGCTGGATACTCAAAGACTGAGTAAACAAGGTCATAAATGAAAATGGGGGGTAGCTGGTGTAAGTTGCGTGAAGTACCATTAGGAAGTAGGAACAGAACGGTATAGAAAAGACGGCATGGAAGTCAGCATGGGAAAGTTGGGTGACGTACCTGTTAGAGGAATGGATAAACAGATGCTGGTTAGAGTGCGGTGATGGCAGGTAAGGTACAGTCTGCATGCATCATGTTATTCAGGATTAATTCACATTTCAGACACTTCAGCTAATGGACACTTAAGGTGATGGACACAGACTAAAGTCTAACAGACTCCTTGCCCACAATATATTTGTAACAGAATGCATTCAGCTGTGAACCAGAGGGGAGTGGTCTGTGCTCATCTTGATCAGCTGATTAGATTGAACCAGATGCTGAATACTCAAAGACTGAGTAATCAAGGTCATAAATGAAAGTGGGGGGTAGCTGGTGTAAGTTGCTTAGCGTACCATTAGGAAGCAGGAACAGAACGGTATAGAGAAGACAGCTTGGAAGTCAGCATGGGAAAGTTGGGTGACGTACCATTAGAAAGTAGGAACAGAACGGTATAGAGAAGAGGGCATGGAAGTCAGCATGGGAAATTTGGGTGACTTACAATTAGAAAGTAGGAACAGAACAGTATAGAAAGACGGCATGGAAGTCAGCATGGAAAAGTTGGGTGACGTACCTGTAAGAGGAATGTATAAACAGATGCTGATTAGAGTGCGGTGATGGCAGGTAAAGTACAATCTGCATGCATCATGTTATTCAGGATTAATTCAAATTTCAGACACTTCAGCTAATGGACACTTAAGGTGATGGACACAGACTAAAGTCTAACAGACTCCTGGCCCACAATATATTTGTAACAGAATGCATTCAGCTGTGAACCAGTGGGGAGTGGTCTGTGCTCATCTCGATCAGCTGATTAGATTGAACCAGATGCTGGATACTCAAAGACTGAGTAAACAAGGTCATAAATGAAAATGAGGGGTAGCTGGTGTAAGTTGGGTTAAGTACCATTAGGAAGTAGGAACAGAACGGTATAGAGAAGACGGCATGGAAGTCAGCATGGGAAAGTTGGGTGACGTACCATTAGAAAGTAGGAACAGAACGGTATAGAAAAGACGGCATGGAAGTCAGCATGGGAAAGTTGGGTGACGTACCTGTTAGAGGAATGGATAAACAGATGCTGGTTAGAGTGCGGTGATGGCAGGTAAGGTACAGTCTGCATGCATCAGATTATTCAGGATTAATTCAAATTTCAGACACTTCAGCTAATGGACACTTAAGGTGATGGACAGACTAAAGTCTAACAGACTCCTGGCCCACAATATATTTGTAACAGAATGCATTCAGCTTTGAACCAGTGGGGAGTGGTCTGTGCTCATCTTGATCAGCTGATTAGATTGAACCAGATGCTGAATACTCAAAGACTGAGTAAACAAGGTCATAAATGAAAGTGGGGGGTAGCTGGTGTAAGTTGGGTAACGTACCATTAGGAAGCAGGAACAGAACGGTATAGAGAAGACAGCTTGGAAGTCAGCATGGGAAAGTTGGGTGACGTACCATTAGAAAGTAGGAACAGAACGGTATAGAGAAGACGGCATGGAAGTCAGCATGGGAAAGTTGGGTGACGTACCATTAGAAAGTAGCAAAAAAGAAGCAAGACAAAAATATATCTCATACCCTACCATAATTATATATAAATGTAAAGCAAAATTGCATAATAAATATAGGGTACTTAGTGAACTATTTTTGATCAAAAAAAGTATACAAGCCGTCCCACCAGCGGCAAGGTGACCCTAAATTGGGACGGTACCTATACTGCCTATATTAAAAACCTTACTGTATATCAAATTTGAAGTAATGCATATAAAAGGGTAGACAAATAGGACCGGGTCCCAACTCCAGACCACCTAGGCCCGTGGTAAGCTACATATATACCTATCAGCTCAACAAAGGGCATGCCACACCCTTAAATTGCACAGAATGCAAACAAGTCAAAAAAACAGACAATGTGAACTGAGGTCTAAGATGGTAGACATACAAGAAACAGAGGCATGTTCACACTAGCAAAAAAGAAGCAAGACAAAAATATATCTCATACCCTACCATAATTATATATAAATGTAAAGCAAAATTGCATAATAAATATAGGTTACTTAGTGAACTATTTTTGATCAAAAAAAGTATACAAGCCGTCCCACCAGCGGCAAGGTGACCCTAAATTGGGACGGTACCTATACTTCCTATATTAAAAACCTTACTGTATATCAAAGTTGAAGTAATGCATATAAAAGGGTAGACAAATAGGACCGGGTCCCAACTCCAGACCACCTAGGCCCGTGGTAAGCTACATATATACCAATCAGCTCAACAAAGGGCATGCCACACCCTTAAATTGCACAGAATGCAAACAAGTCAAAAAACCAGACAATGTGAACTGAGGTCTAAGATGGCAGACATGCAAGAAACAGAGGCATGTTCACACTAGCAAAAAAGAAGCAAGACAAAAATATATCTCATACCCTACCATAATTATATATAAATGTAAAGCAAAATTGCATAATAAATATAGGGTACTTAGTGAACTATTTTTGATCAAAAAAAGTATACAAGCCGTCCCACCAGCGGCAAGGTGACCCTAAATTGGGACGGTACCTATACTGCCTATATTAAAAACCTTACTGTATATCAAAGTTGAAGTAATGCATATAAAAGGGTAGACAAATAGGACCGGGTCCCAACTCCAGACCACCTAGGCCCGTGGTAAGCTACATATATACCAATCAGCTCAACAAAGGGCATGCCACACCCTTAAATTGCACAGAATGCAAACAAGTCAAAAAACCAGACAATGTGAACTGAGGTCTAAAATGGCAGACATACAAGAAACAGAGGCATGTTCACACTAGCAAAAAAGAAGCAAGACAAAAATATATCTCATACCCTACCATAATTATATATAAATGTAAAGCAAAATTGCATAATAAATATAGGGTACTTAGTGAACTATTTTTGATCAAAAAAAGTATACAAGCCGTCCCACCAGCGGCAAGGTGACCCTAAATTGGGACGGTACCTATACTGCCTATATTAAAAACCTTACTGTATATCAAAGTTGAAGTAATGCATATAAAAGGGTAGACAAATAGGACCGGGTCCCAACTCCAGACCACCTAGGCCCGTGGTAAGCTACATATATACCAATCAGCTCAACAAAGGGCATGCCACACCCTTAAATTGCACAGAATGCAAACAAGTCAAAAAACCAGACAATGTGAACTGAGGTCTAAGATGGCAGACATACAAGAAACAGAGGCATGTTCACACTAGCAAAAAAGAAGCAAGACAAAAATATATCTCATACCCTACCATAATTATATATAAATGTAAAGCAAAATTGCATAATAAATATAGGGTACTTAGTGAACTATTTTTGATCAAAAAAAGTATACAAGCCGTCCCACCAGCGGCAAGGTGACCCTAAATTGGGACGGTACCTATATTGCCTATATTAAAAACCTTACTGTATATCAAAGTTGAAGTAATGCATATAAAAGGGTAGACAAATAGGACCGGGTCCCAACTCCAGACCACCTAGGCCCGTGGTAAGCTACATATATACCAATCAGCTCAACAAAGGGCATGCCACACCCTTAAATTGCACAGAATGCAAACAAGTCAAAAAACCAGACAATGTGAACTGAGGTCTAAGATGGCAGACATACTAGAAACAGAGGCATGTTCACACTAGCAAAAAAGAAGCAAGACAAAAATATATCTCATACCCTACCATAATTATATATAAATGTAAAGCAAAATTGCATAATAAATATAGGGTACTTAGTGAACTATTTTTGATCAAAAAAAGTATACAAGCCGTCCCACCAGCGGCAAGGTGACCCTAAATTGGGATGGTACCTATACTGCCTATATTAAAAACCTTACTGTATATCAAAGTTGAAGTAATGCATATAAAAGGGTAGACAAATAGGACCGGGTCCCAACTCCAGACCACCTAGGCCCGTGGTAAGCTACATATATACCAATCAGCTCAACAAAGGGCATGCCACACCCTTAAATTGCACAGAATGCAAACAAGTCAAAAAACCAGACAATGTGAACTGAGGTCTAAGATGGCAGACATACAAGAAACAGAGGCATGTTCACACTAGCAAAAAAGAAGCAAGACAAAAATATATCTCATACCCTACCATAATTATATATAAATGTAAAGCAAAATTGCATAATAAATATAGGGTACTTAGTGAACTATTTTTGATCAAAAAAAGTATACAAGCCGTCCCACCAGCGGCAAGGTGACCCTAAATTGGGACGGTACCTATACTGCCTATATTAAAAACCTTACTGTATATCAAAGTTGAAGTAATGCATATAAAAGGGTAGACAAATAGGACCGGGTCCCAACTCCAGACCACCTAGGCCCGTGGTAAGCTACATATATATAAATCAGCTCAACAAAGGGCATGCCACACCCTTAAATTGCACAGAATGCAAACAAGTCAAAAAACCAGACAATGTGAACTGAGGTCTAAGATGGCAGACATACAAGAAACAGAGGCATGTTCACACTAGCAAAAAAGAAGCAAGACAAAAATATATCTCATACCCTACCATAATTATATATAAATGTAAAGCAAAATTGCATAATAAATATAGGGTACTTAGTGAACTATTTTTGATCAAAAAAAGTATACAAGCCGTCCCATAAAATGCATATAAAAGGGTAGACAAATAGGACCGGGTGTGGCATGCCCTTTGTTGAGCTGATTGGTATATATGTAGCTTACCACGGGCCTAGGTGGTCTGGAGTTGGGACCCGGTCCTATTTGTCTACCCTTTTATATGCATTACTTCAACTTTGATATACAGTAAGGTTTTTAATATAGGCAGTATAGGTACCGTCCCAATTTAGGGTCACCTTGCCGCTGGTGGGACGGCTTGTATACTTTTTTTGATCAAAAATAGTTCACTAAGTACCCTATATTTATTATGCAATTTTGCTTTACATTTATATATAATTATGGTAGGGTATGAGATATATTTTTGTCTTGCTTCTTTTTTGCTAGTGTGAACATGCCTCTGTTTCTTGTATGTCTGCCATCTTAGACCTCAGTTCACATTGTCTGGTTTTTTGACTTGTTTGCATTCTGTGCAATTTAAGGGTGTGGCATGCCCTTTGTTGAGCTGATTGGTATATATGTAGCTTACCACGGGCCTAGGTGGTCTGGAGTTGGGACCCGGTCCTATTTGTCTACCCTTTTATATGCATTACTTCAACTTTGATATACAGTAAGGTTTTTAATATAGGCAGTATAGGTACCGTCCCAATTTAGGGTCACCTTGCCGCTGGTGGGACGGCTTGTATACTTTTTTTGATCAAAAATAGTTCACTAAGTACCCTATATTTATTATGCAATTTTGCTTTTCATTTATATATAATTATGGTAGGGTATGAGATATATTTTTGTCTTGCTTCTTTTTTGCTAGTGTGAACATGCCTCTGTTTCTTGTATGTCTGCCATCTTAGACCTCAGTTCACATTGTCTGGTTTTTTGACTTGTTTGCATTCTGTGCAATTTAAGGGTGTGGCATGCCCTTTGTTGAGCTGATTGGTATATATGTAGCTTACCACGGGCCTAGGTGGTCTGGAGTTGGGACCCGGTCCTATTTGTCTACCCTTTTATATGCATTACTTCAACTTTGATATACAGTAAGGTTTTTAATATAGGCAGTATAGGTACCGTCCCAATTTAGGGTCACCTTGCCGCTGGTGGGACGGCTTGTATACTTTTTTTGATCAAAAATAGTTCACTAAGTACCCTATATTTATTATGCAATTTTGCTTTACATTTATATATAATTATGGTAGGGTATGAGATATATTTTTGTCTTGCTTCTTTTTTGCTAGTGTGAACATGCCTCTGTTTCTTGTATGTCTGCCATCTTAGACCTCAGTTCACATTGTCTGGTCATTAGAAAGTAGGAACAGAACGTATAGAAAGATGGCATGGAAGTCAGCATGGAAAAGTTGGGTGACGTACCTGTAAGAGGAATGTATAAACAGATGCTGATTAGAGTGCCGTGAAGGCAGGTAAGGTACAGTCTGCATGCATCATGTTATTCAGGATTAATTCAAATTTTCAGACACTTCAGCTAAATGACACTTAAATTGATGGACACAGACTAAAGTCTAACAGACTCCTGGCCCACAATATATTTGTAACAGAATGCATTCAGCTGTGAACCAGTGGGGAGTGGTCTGTGCTCATCTTGATCAGCTGATTAGATTGAACCTGATGCTGGATACTCAAAGACTGAGTAAACATGGTCATAAATGAAAGTGGGGGGTAGCTGGTGTAAGTTGGGTGACGTACCAATAGGAAGTAGGAAGAGAACGGTATAGAGAAGACGGCATGGAAGTCAGCATGGGAAAGTTGGGTGACATACCATTAGAAAGTAGGAACAGAACGGTATAGAAAAGACGGCATGGAAGTCAGCATGGGAAAGTTGGTTGAGGTACCTGTAAGAGTAATGGATAAACAGATGCTGATTAGAGTGCGGTGATGGCAGGTAAGGTACAGTCTGCATGCATCATATTATTCAGGATTAATTCAAATTTAAGACACTTTAGCTAATGGACACTTAAGTTGATGGACACAGACTAAAGTCTAACAGACTCCTGGCCCACAATATATTTGTAACAGAATGCATTCAGCTGTGAACCAGTGGGGAGTGGTCTGAGCTCATCTTGATCAGCTGATTAGATTGAACCAGATGCTGGATACTCAAAGACTGAGTAAACAAGGTCATAAATGAAAGTGGGGGGTAGCTGGTGTAAGTTGGGTGACGTACCATTTGGAAGTAGGAACAGAACGGTATAGAGAAGACGGCATGGAAGTCAGCATGGGAAAGTTGGGTGACGTACCTGTTAGAGGAATGGATAAACAGATGCTGGTTAGAGTGCGGTGATGGCAGGTAAGGTACAGTCTGCATGCATCATATTATTCAGGATTAATTCAAATTTCAGACACTTCAGCTAATGAACACTTAAGGTGATGGACACAGACTAAAGTCTAACAGACTCCTGGCCCACAATATATTTGTAACAGAATGCATTCAGCTGTGAACCAGAGGGGAGTGGTCTGTGCTCATCTTGATCAGCTGATTAGATTGAACCAGATGCTGAATACTCAAAGACTGAGTAAACAAGGTCATAAATGAAAGTGGGGGGTAGCTGGTGTAAGTTGCTTAACGTACCATTAGGAAGCAGGAACAGAACGGTATAGAGAAGACAGCTTGGAAGTCAGCATGGGAAAGTTGGGTGACGTACCATTAGAAAGTAGGAACAGAACGGTATAGAGAAGAGGGCATGGAAGTCAGCATGGGAAATTTGGGTGACTTACCATTAGAAAGTAGGAACAGAACGGTATAGAAAGACGGCATGGAAGTCAGCATGGAAAAGTTGGGTGACGTACCTGTAAGAGGAATGTATAAACAGATGCTGATTAGAGTGCGGTGATGGCAGGTAAGGTACAGTCTGCATGCATCATGTTATTCAGGATTAATTCAAATTTCAGACACTTCAGCTAATGGACACTTAAGGTGATGGACACAGACTAAAGTCTAACAGACTCCTGGCCCACAATATATTTGTAACAGAATGCATTCAGCTGTGAACCAGTGGGGAGTGGTCTGTGCTCATCTCGATCAGCTGATTAGATTGAACCACATGCTGGATACTCAAAGACTGAGTAAACAAGGTCATAAATGAAAATGGGGGGTAGCTGGTGTAAGTTGGGTGAAGTACCATTAGGAAGTAGGAACAGAGCGGTATAGAGAAGACGGCATGGAAGTCAGCATGGGAAAGTTGGGTGACGTACCATTAGAAAGTAGGAACAGAACGGTATAGAAAAGACGGCATGGAAGTCAGCATGGGAAAGTTGGGTGACGTACCTGTTAGAGGAATGGATAAACAGATGCTGGTTAGAGTGCGATGATGGCAGGTAAGGTACAGTCTGCATGCATCAGATTATTCAGGATTAATTCAAATTTCAGACACTTCAGCTAATGGACACTTAAGGTGATGGACACAGACTAAAGTCTAACAGACTCCTGGCCCACAATATATTTGTAACAGAATGCATTCAGCTGTGAACCAGTGGGGAGTGGTCTGTGCTCATCTTGATCAGCTGATTAGATTGAACCAGATGCTGAATACTCAAAGACTGAGTAAACAAGGTCATAAATGAAAGTGGGGGGTAGCTGGTGTAAGTTGGGTAACGTACCATTAGGAAGCAGGAACATAACGGTATAGAGAAGACAGCTTGGAAGTCAGCATGGGAAAGTTGGGTGACGTACCATTAGAAAGTAGGAACAGAACGGTATAGAGAAGACGGCATGGAAGTCAGCATGGGAAAGTTGGGTGACGTACCATTAGAAAGTAGGAACAGAACGTATAGAAAGACGGCATGGAAGTCAGCATGGAAAAGTTGGGTGACGTACCTGTAAGAGGAATGTATAAACAGATGCTGATTAGAGTGCGGTGATGGCAGGTAAGGTACAGTCTGCATGCATCATGTTATTCAGGATTAATTCAAATTTTCAGACACTTCAGCTAAATGACACTTAAATTGATGGACACAGACTAAAGTCTAACAGACTCCTGGCCCGCAATATATTTGTAACAGAATGCATTCAGCTGTGAACCAGTGGGGAGTGGTCTGTGCTCATCTTGATCAGCTGATTAGATTGAACCAGATGCTGGATACTCAAAGACTGAGTAAACAATGTCATAAATGAAAGTGGGGGGTAGCTGGTGTAAGTTGGGTGACGTACCAATAGGAAGTAGGAACAGAACGGTATAGAGAAGACGGCATGGAAGTCAGCATGGGAAAGTTGGGTGACGTACCATTAGAAAGTAGGAACAGAACGGTATAGAAAAGACGGCATGGAAGTCAGCATGGGAAAGTTGGTTGAGGTACCTGTAAGAGTAATGGATAAACAGATGCTGATTAGAGTGCGGTGATGGCAGGTAAGGTACAGTCTGCATGCATCATATTATTCAGGATTAATTCAAATTTAAGACACTTTAGCTAATGGACACTTAAGTTGATGGACACAGACTAAAGTCTAACAGACTCCTGGCCCACAATATATTTGTAACAGAATGCATTCAGCTGTGAACCAGTGGGGAGTGGTCTGAGCTCATCTTGATCAGCTGATTAGATTGAACCAGATGCTGGATACTCAAAGACTGAGTAAACAAGGTCATAAATGAAAGTGGGGGGTAGCTGGTGTAAGTTGGGTGACGTACCATTTGGAAGTAGGAACAGAACGGTATAGAGAAGACGGCATGGAAGTCAGCATGGGAAAGTTGGGTGACGTACAATTAGAAAGTAGGAACATCATAAACACCCTTTAAAAAAATTAAGTGGGTGTTGCATGACGGACCACAGTCACCCTCGTGATATGGTGGTGGAGGATGAGGAGAAGGAGGACAAAAGCAAATAGCCAAAATCAGGAAGCGTATATCCATGTGTGGGTGTGAAAAGGTGCATGGGAATACACCTCCCAAGAAAAGACACTGGATTTGAGTATGTTATGCTGCTATCATTCGGTGGTGTTGAGACGTCTGGCCCAATCCAGCCTTTGTTCATTTTCATAAGAGTCAGCCTGTCAGCATTTTCAGTTGACAGGCCAATGCGCTTATCAGTTATAATTCCACCAGCGGCACTAAAAACCCACTCTGATAAAACGCTGGCGGCAGGGCAGGCCAAGACCTCCAAGGCATAGAGAGCCAGTTCATTCCACGTATCCAGCTTGGATACCCAATAATTACAAGGCACAGAGCAATCACGGAGGATGTTGGTACGGTCGGCAAGGTACTCCTTCAGCATCTTCCAAAGCTTTGCACTCCTTGTGAGAGTACCCCACGCCTTAGAGCTTGTGCGACAGGAGGGGCTGAGAAAATTCTCCCAGAACTTTGACAGTGTTCCCCTGCCTCTGCTGGATTGAAGTTGTGTCTCTCTCGCCTGTACTCATTGGTTGTCCAACGAAGTGTGACCTCTGCCGCCAGCGTTTTAGATGGGAATTTTTTTAATAGCTCCGCAACAAGGGCCTTCTGCTACAGACCCATTTTTGTAGACCTATCCGCCTCAGGAATAAGAGATATAAAGTTCTCCTTGTAGCGTGGGTCTAGAAGTGTCACCAACCAGTAGACTGTCACCAAAAATTTTGAGAATGCGAGGGTCATGGGAAAGGCAGCGTAACATAAACTCGGCCATGCGTGCCAGACTACTAACAGGCAAGACTTCCGTGTCCTCACCAAGAGGATGACTGACCATGCTCTCCTCTTTCTTCTCCTCCTCTCTGTCCTCTGGCCATCCACGCTGAACAGACGGTATGACAGTTGTACAGGTAGTACCGTCTATAGCACATTAAACTAGCTCCTGTTCTTCCTCCTCCTCCTCTTCCTCATTGTCACCCAATCCACGTTGGGATGAGATGAGGCTGGGCTGTGTGTAATCAGCCTGTATGGTTCCTTGCTCCATCTCATCGTGCTCCGCCTGCAATGCATCCTCTTTGATTGTGAGCAGAGAGCATTTCAGAAGACAGAGAAGCGGGATGGTGATGCTAATTATGGCGTCATTGCCGCTCACCATCTTGGTGGAGTCCTCAGAGTTTTGGAGGATGGTACATATGTCTGACATCCATATCCACTCCTGAGGTCTTATGTGTGGAGTCTGAACTGAATACTGACGGCCTTGTTGATGCTGGTACTCAACAGCTGCCCTCTTCTGCTCACAAATCCTTCCCAACATCTGCAGTGTAGAGTTCCAACGCTTGGGGACCTCACACACCAGTCTGTGATCCGGAAGCTGCAAACGCTGCTGAATCACAGGGCGGAGGAAGCTGTAGCTAACTTTCTAAAATGGGCACATAGGCGTCGTACTTTAAACAAGCAGATCTGGCAGCTCCGGGTAGGATTTAAGAAACCGCCGAACCATGAGGTTAAGCACATGGGCCAGGCATGGTACGTGTGTGAGCTCGCCTCGCCTCAGAGCCACCAGGTTCCGGCCATTGTCACACATGACCATGCCTGGCTGTAGGTTCAGCAGTGTGAGCCACAGATCTGCCTGCTCTTTCAGAGCTGTCCATAACTCTTCAGCATTGTGTGGTTTGTCACCTAAGCATATTAGCTTCAGCACAGTCTGTTGCCGCTTGGCCGAGGCAGTGCTGCAGTGCTTCCAGCTTGTGACTGATGTGGTCATTTCGGAGATAGAGGCTGAAGAGGAGGAGGAGGTTGAGGAGGATGAGGTGCAGGAGCTGTAGACCGTTGGGGTAACCCTGATTGACCTAGGGCCCGCAATACTTGGAGTAGGGAGGACGTGTTCAGTCACAAGGTCCGACTGGGTCCCGGCTTCCACTATGTTAACCCAGTGTGCCGTCAGCGAGATGTACTGTCCCTGCTCACAAGCACTTGTCCACGTGTCCGTGGTTAGGTGGACTTTCCCGGTAACTGCGTTGTTGAGGGCACGGCTAATGTTTTGGGACACGTGCTTGTGTAATGCGGGGACAGCACACTGGGAGAAATAGTGGCGTCTGGGGACCGAGGACCGAGGGACGGCCGCCGCCATCAGGTTGCGGAATGCTTCATCTCCACGAGCCTAAAAGGCAACATTTCGAGTGCAAGCAGTTGTGAAATGTGAGAATTTATTAGTGTGGCCTATGGGGCATTGACTGCATATTTGCGCTTGCATTCCAAGGACTGGGGTATGGACAACTGAACGCTGCGCTGGGACAAGAATGTGGACATGCTTCCTGATGCTGCTACTTCATGATGCTGCTGCTGCTGCTGCTACAGTGTGCAACGATAGGTGCAGGGCAGGAGGCATCTTTGCATGCACCCTGGACAGGGGATTGGCTTGCATGCACAATAGCTGAAAAAGCAATGGTGCCACCTGTAAACACTGTTCCTGGACCCTGGGGTTCGGCCCACAAAGTCGGGTGCTTTGCTGCCATGTGCCTAATCTTGCTGGTGGTGGTCAGGCTGGTCGTTTTGCCACCCCTGCTGATGCTGGCCTGGCAGGTGGTGAAAATGGCCTTTTTGGAGTTATTGGCAGAGTCTTTAAAAAACAACCAGACTCGGGAACACCTAACAGTTGTACTGGCAACTTCCTTCGTGTTGGTGTTACGGGGAATGGTTGCCTGCCTTCTGTCTGCAGCCACCACACTGCTTCTTCCTGCCTGTTGGGGTGCTCTGTCTCCCTCCCCCTGTGTGCTGCTTTCCTCACTCTGCATGTCCTCCTGCCAGGTTGGGTCAGTTACTATATCACCACCACCTCCTCCTCTTCCACTTCCGCGCCCTGGTCCTCCTCCTGACTTTCTGGCAATTGTGTCTCATCATCGTCCACCTTGTGACACTTTCCCACCGTCGCCTTCGTGTGACCGTGGCTGCTCAAATATTTGGGCATCGCTACATGCGATCTCCTCTTGCCTTGCTTCAAGTGGACCGGGCGAGAGGCCCGAATCTATAAATGGAAAAGTGAACAGCTCTTCAGAGTGTCCAAGTCTGGGATCATTTGTCTCCGGGCAGTCGACATGGTGGGAGACAGGAGGATGAGGGTGAGGAAAATGCGGTCCAGACTCACGGCTACAGAGACTTGAACGTGTGGAAGACAGGGTTGTGGTGGTGGTGACAGCTAAGTGACTGGAAGCATTATCCACTATCCAATCAACAACCTTTTGACACTGCTCTGGATTCAATAGTGTTGTGCTGCGGTCCCCTAGGAATTGGGACAGGAAGGTTGGGCGAGAAGATGTGGGTGTTTGTTGTGGCACAATTTCAGCTTGCCCTCGGCCTCTCCATCTACCATCACGTCCAGTTCCCTGTCCACGTGCCTTGCCCATTTTAAATGGAGGACAATATCTTCCACGCTCACTACAAATTACTGAATTTGGAGCAAACTTATATGTGATCTGTGTGACGGACAAACCACAGTTTTAAATACCTGGCCACTGAAACATTTTTTAATGGAGGTCAGAAATGGCAGTATTTTTTGAAAACGTAT
This sequence comes from Phyllobates terribilis, assembly GCF_046119375.1. NCBI lineage: Eukaryota > Metazoa > Chordata > Amphibia > Anura > Dendrobatidae > Phyllobates > Phyllobates terribilis. Next base: position 644,647,453 of record NW_027362762.1, read on the forward strand.
ATGTGATCCGTGTGACGGAGAAAACACAGTTTTAAATAGCTGGATTTTTAGCGCTGTAATATGGAAAGGACCTGGTTGTATTCTGCAGTGCCAACAAGCAAATGGCGCAGAAAAACGGTGTTCTCTGGATTGCTTTTAAAGCAAATAATGAGGATTAAGATCCAAAAAAAAATTATTCCTGGCCCGAGACCTGGGTCTATTTCTAGAAATATCTAACAGCAGCAGCAGCAGACCAAACTGGAATGGAGCCTCTTGTTCTATATGCACTGCAGTCTGCTATATACCCTACCTGCCTGCCTATATACACTGCCTGACTTATATCTTTGCAGATGGATTAATCCTCAGAAGGACTGTTTGTTGAGATGGATATGTGCAATGAAAGTGATTTCTCCCTACACTACCTACCTAATACACAAACAAATCTTTCCCTAGCTCAGCAGCACCTCTCCGTACACTGTCTGATTCCGGAATGACTGTGACGAGCATGGCGGCGCCAGGTCTGATATAGACCTGATGACGCTGTGCGGCCAGCCAATCACTGTAATGCCACAACCACCATGGCTGTGGCATTACAGTGAGTGGCAGGCAATCCCTGCATGTTGATTGGCGCTCTTAAGAGCACCAAACATGCAGGGAGGAGACCAGAGCATCTGCCCGAGCATCTCGCAAGTACTCGGCGAGCTCCGACCATCTTGATTACTAAGATGCTCGGGCGAGTACCGAGTACTTGCGAGTATGCTCGCTCAATCCTAGTTAGAATTTATAGGGGGACCCCAAGTCATTTTTTTCAGGGGTCCCCCTGTAAACTAATCAGTAAAGGCTGTGAGCTGTTAATAGCCTGGGAACATTTCAGGCTAATGGCCCCTTTCCCATATTATTAATATCAGCCCCCAGTGATTGGCTTTCCCTGCTGGTTATGAAAAGTATGCGGGAGCCCACACAATTCTTTTTAAATTATTTATAAAAAATAAAAAAACAAAAAAAACAAAGCACTGATTATATAACACACTGACATACAGTGGGAACAGAAAGTATTCAGACCCCTTTAAATTTTTCACTCTTTGTTTCATTGCAGCCATTTGGTAAATTCTAAAAAGTTCATTTTTTTTCACATTAAAGTACACTCGCTACCCCATCTTGACTGTAAAAAAGCAGAAATGTAGAAATTTTTGCAAATTTATTAAAAAAGAAAAACTGAAATATCACATGGCCATAAGTAGAGATGGGCGAGCACTAAAATGCTCGGGTGCTCGATGCTCGGGTCGAGCACATTGGAATACTCGGGTGCTCGACCCGAGCAACGAGCCAAATGTAAGTCTATGGGAAACTCGAGCATTTTTCAGACTGCTCCCCCAGCGGTCTGCAGAGGGCCTAAAAATTGCCCAAATCGATGGGAACAGTGCTCAAATAACATGGGGACAGAATTGGGAACACCTCTGGAAGCATTTCTGAGTCCCAGGTCACTTCTGTCAACAACGTTGTCAGACGTATTATGCCACTTTTACGGACTCACAATAAAACATACAAAAACAAAACCAAAATGGATTTTCCTGGGAAATATGTTAAGAAACATCCTTTCCAGGGTAATGACTTGTATATAAAGCAAAATAAATAGCCCAAAACAAAAAATGCTCCTCCACACCTTGGGCTATGTTCACACGTAGCGTTTTTTATGTGTTTTTTCACTTTTGCATTGCTTTCAACCATGACAAATGCATTCCCCAGGAAATGTCATTTTAACATTTTACAACCTTATCTGGCCATGTGGTGTGTGAGATATCATCAGACACATCGTGTTTAATTTATGAAGGAGGGACTCTGAAAGTCACAAAGCCTATTTTTATAGGGCCATCAGGCGACCTTCACTATTCTCAAAGGGCCAGCAGTCGGCCCTCACTATTCTTAGAGAACCATTTGCCAGTTATGTTTCATTGTTTCCATTACTAAAGAGTGGGTCTCCGATAGTGTAATTGCGTATGCAGTGAGTTGCAGGGCTGCCCAAAATTTGGACGCACCCCAATACCCCTTAGAAGAGACTTAGAGGAGGGCCTCCTGAAAACAATGTTCCCATTATTAGGAAGTGGGTCTCCCATTGTGTTTGCCTATGCAGTGAATGCAAGGGCTGCCAAAAATTGGGAGACACTCCAATGCCCCTTGGAAGAGATGTGGAGGCGGGCCTCATAAAAAAATGTTCCCATTAGAAAGGAGGGGGTCTCCTATACTTGTAATGCCCACTGAGAAAAACAAAATGGTCATTTTCAACCTGTGCCATGCCAAGATCAGCAGGAGCCTGACCAATAATTGTGTAACCACCACCAGCAAGATCAGGCACATGTCACATAAGCACGCGTCTTGGTGGGCCATACAACTGGGTCCACGATAGGTGGCAGTGGCTGACACTATTGCCTCTTCCCCTGTGCTAGGTGCTTGCCAATCACTTGTCCATAACACTAGCGCACACACCTTCTGCCCTGAACCTATCCTTGACCCTTCTGAGGCACCATCATCAGGCACTTCCAAATCCTTGTCCCAGCACAGCATTCTGCTTTCCTGACCCCAGGTCTTGGAATGAAAATTTCCAGCAACCTATCCACAGACCCAAATGCTAAACGGACACATTTCCAGACTGTTTGTCATGGAAATGTTGCCATTTACTCTTGTTGACACGGAGGACTTCCTCCGACTCAAGGCAGCAGCCGTCTCTCAGTACTCGGTCCCCAGCCGCCACTATTTCTCCCGGTGTGGCATTCACGCTTTGTATATTTGAATGAGGCCCTCCAGTTTTTGCCTTCAAGGGTGTATGGATGACCCTCCTTCCATTTTTTATAGCTATGCACTGTGTGCAAAGCCTTTATGAGTGTAGAAGTACCACAACTACACTTTCTGAATTTTTTATGAGGCACTCCAGTTGGTGCCTTCAAGGGTGTATGGATGACCCTCCTTATAATTTTATTTTCTGGCTTTGCACTATGTGCAGAGCCTTTATGAGTCGAGAAGTACCACTGCATGACAATTTGAACAGAATGTGTTTGATGGAAGAGGGACCAAACACACCCTGTATTAGACATAATATGCCTTATATGCAAGCCATTACACTGGAAAGAATGCTTCTTGCCATTTTTTTCCTGTAAACTCTAGTGTTGAGCGAGCACTAAAATGCTCGGGTGCTCGAAGCTCGGGCCGAGCTCACCGTGATACTCGGGTGCTCGACCCGAGCAACGAGCCCAATGTTAGTCTATGGGAGACCCGAGCATTTTTGCGGCGGCACCCCCGGCAGTCTTTTAAAAGCCTAACAAGTGCCCAAAACGATAGTGACAGTGCTCAAATGACATGGGGACAGCATGGGGATCGCCCCAGGAAGCATTTCTGACCCCCAGGTCACTGCTGTGAACAACAAGGTCAGAGGTATTAAGCCACTTTTAAGTGGAATATGTTAAGGAAGTTCCTTTCCAGGGTAAAGACTTGTGTATAAGGTAAAATAAATAACCCCCCAAAAAATACTCCTCCACACCTTGGGCTATGTTCACAAGTAGCATTTTTTATGCATTTTTGCACTTTTGTATTGCATTCAACCGTGACAAATGCATTCACCGGGAAATGTCATTTTAACATTTTACAACCTTATCTGGCCATGTGCTGTGTGACACAGGCATACAGTGCTGAAAAGACATGGGAACAACATGGGGAAGACCCCTGGAAGCATCTCTGACACCCAGGTCACTGCCTAAAAGTGTGCCCATCAGAAGTCATCCTTGCCGCATCAGAAGATGCAGACTTGCAACTATCCCCGTGCAAGTCCTTCTCCTAGAGCAGTGTTTAATTGTACCTCCCCCATTCCTTGCAATGCAAGTGCAAGTGTGCAGCCTGCCACCCACCCACCCCCAGGCTGCAATACCATACTGCTTGCTTGCACTTGAAATTGGGCCTTTTAGGCATGTGGAGGCTGAATCTGGCCACCACGTCATGGCTGCATTGGCGGCCTGGTATCCATACTCAGTCCCCAGCCGCCCGGCAGCCAGGTGTCCACACTCGGTCCCCAGCTGCCAGGGGGCGGTCGGATGTCCATACTCGGTCCCCAGCCGCCCCGCGGCCGGGTGTCCACACATGGTCCCCAGCCGCCTGGGGGCAGCCGGGTGTCCATAAACGGTCCCCAGCCGCCCCTATTTCTCCTGTCAACTTCCCCCCACACACTTTTCTTAGCCTGGCCTGCTTTAGGGCAGCATTGGACGAGCCCACCAGAGAACCAGACTCCTCCAGTGGGCCCTGGCTTCTCCATCAGGGGAGTTGAGAGTGCCAAGGTGAGGAGCATGATGATGATGATAGAAGTTAGCATCTGCTTTGTTTTCTTGGAATGCAAGTGTAAGTTTGCAGCATGCCACCCACCCACCCCCAGGCTGCAATACCATACTGCTTGCTTGCACTTGAAATGGGGCCTTTTAGTTTGGAGGAGGACGAAGCTGGCCACTACCTCATGGCTGCTTCGGCAGCGAGGTATCCATACTCAGTCCCCAGCCGCCCCTATTTTTCCCGGTGTGCCATATACATAAGATTAAGGGCGAATACCAAAACATTACCTGTGCCCTCCCCAGTGCATTTAGTGGGAAGGACAGCCTATTCCGCTGTAGTGTGTGCATGCAAAACCCCTGTTCATGGTACATGCGAAGATGCCTCCCACCTTGCACCTGTCGTTGCAGACTTGCAACTATCCCGTTCAAGTCATTGACCCAGGCCAGTGTTCAATTGTATCTCTCCCATTCCTTGCAATGCAAGAGCAAGTATGCAGCCTGCCACCCACCCACCCCCAGGCTGCAATACCATACTGCTTGCTTGCACTTGAAAATGGGCCTTTTAGGCATGTGGAGGCGGAATCTAGCCACCACGTCATGGCTGCGTTGGTGGCCTGGTATCCATACTCAGTCCCCAGCCGCCCGGCGGCCGGGTGTCCATACTCGGTCCCCTGCCACCAGGGGGTGGCCGGGTGTCCATACTCGGTCCCCAGCCGCCCCGCGGCCGGGTGTCCACAAACGGTCCCCAGCCGCCTGGGGGCGGCCGGGTGTCCATAAATGGTCCCCAGCCGCCCCTATTTCTCCTGTCAACTTCCCCCCACACACTTTTCTTTGCCTGGCCTGCTTTAGGGCAGCATTGGACGAGCCCACCCGAGAACAAGACTCCTCTGGTAGGCCCTGGCTTCTCCATCAGGGGAGTTGAGAGTGCCAAGGTGAGGAGCATGATGATGATGATAGAAGTTAGCATCTGCTTTGTTTTCTTGAAATGCAAGCGAATGTATGTAGTAGCGGCTAGGCCTGAGGTGGTCAGTGTTTTGACGCATATCCTACCTCCTCCAAGGATTGCTGGATGTTTTCCTGCTGCAATCCCAGTTCTATGACTCCCGTTAAAACAAAGCTTCAGGTGATAAATGATGGTTGAGGTGGTGGCAAAGGAGAAAGAGCAGGAGAAACAGGGACCATTCACATCAATATCAGGCCCGTCAACCACATATGTCTTGTAGGATATGTTTCTGTAACAAAAGGAGCGGTTCGGCTACACAGTTATAGGGCATAGAGTGAGTGCAATGCCTACCAAAAATTTCGAGGCACTCCAATGCCCCTTGGAAATGACATGGAGGTCAGAGGGCCTTAACTAAACCGTTTTTTCCATTTATAGCTACTGGGTCTCCTGTACACTGTTGGCCTAAGCAGTGAATGGAAGGCTTTCCAAAAATTATGAGGAACTGCAATGCCCCTTGAAACAGACGTGGATTACAGCATACTAAAAACCTTCTACCCATTATTGGGGAGTGGGTCTCCCTTAGTTTTCGCCTTTGCATTGAAAAGCAAAAGCTGACTAAAATTAGGAGGAAATGCAATGCCCGTTGGAAGAGTCGTGGAGGTTAGAGGTAATTAAAAACAACATTTCAATGCCCCTTGGAAGAGACGTGGAGTTCAGAGTGGCTTAAGAAGACACTTTTAATGCCCCTTTGAAGAGACGTGGATGTCACAGTAGCTTAACAAGTCGGTTTTAATGCCCCTCGGAAGAGACATGGAGGTCCCAGTAGCTTAACAAAACAGTTTTAATGCCCCTTGGAAAAGTGGTGGAGGTCACAGTAGCTTCACAAGACGGTTTGAATGCCCCTTGTAAAAGTGGTGGAGGTCGCAGTAGCTTAACAAGACGGTTTTAATGCCCCTTGGAAGAGACGTGGAGGTCCCAGAAGCTTAACAGGACGGTTTTAATGCCCCTCGGAAAAGTGGTGGAGGTCGCAGTAGCTTAACAAGATGCTTTTAATGCCCCTCAGAAGAGACGTGGAGGTCCCAGTAGCATAACAGGACGCTTTTAATGCCCCTCAGAAGAGACATGAAGGTCCCAGTAGCTTAACAAGACGCTTTTAATACCCCTTTGAAAAGTGGTGGAGGTCACAGTAGCTTAACAAGACATTTATAAAGCCTCTCAGAAGAGACGCTGAGGTCCCAGTAGCCTAACAAGACGGTTTTAATGCCCCTTGGAAAAGTGGTGGAGGTCACAGTAGCTTAACAAGATGGTTTTAATGCCCCTCGGAAAAGTGGTGGAGGTCGCAGTAGCTTAACAAGACGCTTTTACTGCCCCGCAGAAGAGACGTGGAGGTCCCAGTAGCTTAACAAGACGGTTTGAATGCCCCTTGGAAGAGACGTGGAGGTCCCAGTAGCTTAACAAGACGGTTTTAATGCCCCTTGGAAAAGTGGTGGAGGTCACAGTAGCTTAACAAGATGGTTTTAATGCCCCTTACAAGAGCCATACAGTACAGCATCTTAAAAATATTATTCCCATTATTGGAGAGTGGGTCTCCCACAGTCTTTGCTTATTCCTTCCAAGCAAAAGCTGACAAAAATAAGGACGGAGGAACTTTCAATAATGGCAACATGGACCATGGTCACCCTGGTGGTATAGTGGTGGTGGAGGCTGAGGATAAGGAGAAGAACATAAAACAGCCGAAATGAGGAAGCGTATACACTTTTGTGGGTGTGAAGTGGTGCATGTGAACACACCTCCCGAAATAACACAGTGGATTTGACTTTATGTTACTCTACTGTCATTTGGTGGTGAAGAGAAGTCTGGCCCAATCCAGCCCTTGTTCATTTTGATAAGGGTCAGCTTGTCAGCATTGTCGGTTGACAGGCGAGTGCGCTTATCAGTTATAATTCAACCAGCGGCACTAAAAACATGCTCCGATAACACGCTAGCGGCAGGGCAGACCAGGACCTACAAGGCGTACAGAGCGAGATCATTCCAAGTGTCCAGCTTGGATACCCAATAATTAAAAGGCACAGAGGAATCACGGAGGACGCTGGTACGGTCGGCAAGGTACTCCCTCACCATCTTTTGAAACTTTCCACTCCTTGTGAGAGTACCCGCGCCTCAGGGTCTGTCCGAAGGGAGGGTCTGAGAATATTGTCCCAGAACGTTGACAGTGTTCCCCTGCCTCTGCTGGATTGGAGTTGCGTCTCTCGCGCATGTACGCCTTGGTTGGGCAATGAACTGTGACCTCTGCCGCTAGCGTGTTCAGATGGGAATTTTTTTAACAGTTCTGCAGCAAGGGCCTTCTGGTACTGCCCTATTTTTGTAGACCTCTCCACCTCAGGAATAAGAGAGTGAAAGTTCTCCTTGTAGCGGGGGTCTAAAAGTGTCACCAACCAGTAATGACTGTCACCCAACTTTTTGACAACGCGAGGGTCATGAATAAGGCAGCGTAACATAAAGTCAGCCATGTGTGCCAGACTGGTAACGGGCAAGACTTCCGTGTCCTCACCAAGATGACGACTGACCATGCTCTCCTCCTCTGCCTGCTCTTTCACAGCTGTCCACAACTCACAAGCAGTGTGAGGTTTCTCACCTATGCTAATGAGTTTCAGCACAGCCTGTTGCCGCTTGGCGGAGGCAGTACTGCAGTGCTTCCAGCTTGTAACTGATGTGGTGATATCTGAGATGGAGGCTGAACATGAGGAGGAGGAGGAGGATGATGATGCGCAGGAGCTGTACACTGTGGGGGCCACTCTGACTGACATAGGGCCCGCAATCCTCGGTGTGGGGAGGATGTGTTCCGTCCCAATGTCAGACTGGGTCCCGGCTTCCACTATGTTTACCCAGTGTGCTGTCAGGGACATGTACCATCCCTGGCCACAAGCACTTGTCCACGTGTCCGTTGTCAGGTGGACTCTCCCAGTAACTACTTTGTTGAGGGCACAGAAGATGTTTTGGGACACGTGCTTGTGTAGTGCGGGGATGGCACACCGGGCAAAATAGTGTCGGCTGGGGACAGAGTACCGAGGGACGGCCACCGCCATAAGGTTCTGGAAGGATTCCGTCTCCACCAGCCTAAAAGGCAGCATTTCCAATGCAAGCAGTCGTGAAATGTGCGAATTTAGGACTGTGGCCTGTGGGGCGTTGGCTGCGAATTTCCACTTTCATTCAAAGGTCTGGGATATGGACAATTGAACGCTGCGGTTGGACGTGGACATGGACGTTGATGCTGTTTCTTGAGAAACTGCCAGAACAATTGAAGACTGAGAGGAGGAGGCATCTTTGCATGCAGTATGGACACGGGATTGCCTTGCACACACAACAGGGGGTTCTATTGCACGCACAACAGTGGAAGAAGCAGTGGTGACACCTGCTGACACTGGTCGTGGACCCTGGGGTTCACCCCACAAAGTCGGGTGCTTTGCTCGCATGTGCCTGATCATGCTCGTGGTGGTCAGGCTGGTCGTTTTGTCACCCCTGCTGATGCTGGAATGGCAGGTGGTACAAATGGCCTTTTTGGGGTTATCAGCAGAGTCTTTAAAAAAATTCCAGACTCTGGAAGACCTACAGGTTGTACTGGCAACGCCCCTTGTGTTGGTGTTACGGGGAACTGTTGCCTGCCTTCTGTGTGCGGCCACCACACAGCTTCTTCCTGCCTGTTGGGGTACTCTGCCTCCCTCACCCTGTGTGCTGCTGGCCTCGCTCTGCATGTCCTCCTACCACGTTGTGTCAGTTACTAGATCATCCACCACCTCCTCCTCTTCCACTTGCGCACCACGATCCTCCTCCTCACTTCCTCACAATTGTGTCTCGTCATCGTCCACCTCTTGTGACAAATTGCCAGCGTCGACTTCCTGTGGTCGTGGATGTTCAAATATTTGGGCATCGCTACATGGGATCTCCTCTTCCACCACTTCAAGCTGAGCAGGCGAGGGGCATAAATCTGGAAATGGACCAGTTAACAGCTCTTCAGAGTGTCCAAGTGTGGGATCAGTTGCTGTCTGACGACACTCGGCATGGTGGGAGGAAGGAGCATCAGGGTGAGGAGGAGTATGCGGTCGAGAATCACGGCTACTAAGAGTTGACCATGTGGAAGACAGACCGGAGGTGGTGGTGCCCAGGTAACTGGAAGTATTATCTGCTATCCAATTAATAACCTGTTCACACTGATCAGTTCACAATACTGGTGTTGCTCTGTGCTTCCCTAGTAATTCGGTCAAGAAGTGGGAGCGAGAAGATGTGGCTGTTGATTGTGGCACATTTTCACCTTGGCCACGGCCCCGTCCTCTGCAATCACCAGCACCAGAATGTCCAGTTCCACGTCCCTTGCCACGCGCCTTGCCCATTGTAAAGGAAGCAAAATAGCTTACACTCGCACTATCAATGGAAAAAGGGTAATAAAAAGTAGATTAGAACCGTGGAAGAGGAAAACCACAGTTCTATTTCTTTGGCCTACACCCGACTCTTTTAAACAATCTGAACAATCAGGGAGAAACTATTACTGTTTTTCTTTACGGAAAAAATACCAAAAGCTGAATAATAGAGATTTTTTACTGTGGAATGGCAAAACCACAGTTATTGTTTACTGGGGTATACCAGACAATTTTAAATAGATATATTTGCTGTTGAACAGTGAGTGACACTCTCAAACTGTTTTTTTTTAGGTAAAAATGGCCCAAAAGTGGATAATACAGAGGTTTGAACCTTGGAACTGCAAAACCACACTTCTATTTCTCGGGCCTACACCAGACTATTTTCAACAGATATATTTGTGTCTGAACAATCAGGAGACACTATTACTGTTTTTCTCTACGGTAAAAAATTACAAAAGCAGGATAATACAGAAATTTGACCCATGGAACTGCAAAACCACACTTCTATTTCTCCGGCCTACACCAGACTATTTTCATCAGATATATTTGTGTCTGAAAAGTCAGGGAGACACTATTAGGTGTTTTCTTACGGCAAAAAATGGCAAAAGCAGGATAATAGAGATTTTTTACCGTGGAACAGCAAAACCACAGTTATAATTTACTGGTGTATACCAGACTTTTTTAAATATATATATTTGCGGCTGAACAGTGAGCGACACACTCCAACTGTTTTTTTTTAGATACAAATGGCCCAAAAGTGGATAATACAGAGTTTTGAACCGTGGAACTGCAAAACCACACTTCTGTTTCTCTGGCCTACACCAGACTATTTTCAACAGATATATTTGTGTCTCAAAAAATCAGGGAGACTCGCGACCTCTGCTTGTCACTGCCATGGTTGTCTCTAAGGATGCAGTGCTCCTCATGCTTGCATCACGCCGTGTTTGCGCCATAGGATGCAACGTAACCCTTACGCCTTCCTCCTCCTCCTCCTCCACCTCGTCAGATGAGCTACTCAGCTGCGAAACCCTGGGTTCACACAAAGTTGGATGTACAACCTCTTCATCATCCAATGTGTTATCCCATTCCTCGCCCTCAGCGTCACCCTTCTCCTCTTCTTGCCCTGATAGCACAGTACAGTTGAAGGTCAGGAAGCTGCACGTACCAAACCTTTTTTTTCCCCCTGTATGGAGAACAATATCTGCCAAAACAATTTTAAGCTAAGATGTAGTCTGCTTTATACACCAATTTTGAGTTTATCAGGTCTGTGTACCCCTGTGTGGAGAAGAATATCGGCACTAAAAAAGACTTGTGTATTGTGACCAGGTCTTTTAGCCACCTCAGATTAACAAAAGCTTTGCCATGTATGATGTTTTACAATTGGAGGAGACTGATGGACTGACCTGGTCACATTCTCCTCCATCAGCAGCCATTGTATGGACTGGAGAGCTTCAGTCTGTGATCAAAGCTGAAGTAACAAGTACAGGAGGAGAACCTGTCATACTATTAGCAAGTGCCACAGAATATATTAGTAAATGCCATAAAGTCATGTCCACAACACATTTAAAGTAAAGCGCCAACCTATAATAACACTACCGCCTCGACTACTGCAACCTCCTGCTCCGTGGCATCCCTTCCAACACTCTTGCACCTCTCCAATCTATCCTAAACTCTGCTGCTCGACTAATCCACCTGTCCCCCCGCTATTCCCCGGCCTCTCCTCTCTGTCAATCCCTTCACTGGCTCCCTATTGCCCAGAGAATTCAGTTCAAAACTCTAACCATGGCATACAAAGCCATCCACAACCTGTCTCCCCCATACATCTGTGACCTAGTCTCCCGGTACTTACCTGCACGCAACCTCCGATCCTCACAAGATCTCCTGCTCTACTCCCCTCTTATCTCCTCCTCCCACACTCGTATACAAGATTTCTCCCGTGCTTCCCCCCTACTCTGGAACTCTCTACCCCAACATATCAGACTCTCGCCGACCGTGGAAACCTTCAAAAGGAACCTGAAGACCCACCTCTTCCGACAAGCCTACAACCTGCAGTAAACACCACTGCACGACCAGCTCTACCCTCACCTACTGTATCCTCACCCATCCCTCGTAGACTGTGAGCCCTCGCGGGCAGGGTCCTCGCTCCTCCTGTACCAGTCGCTGACTCGTTTTGTTAAGATTATGTAAATGCTTTTGTTATGTATATCCCTATCACATGTAAAGCGCCATGGAATAAATGGCGCTATAATAATAAATAATAATAATAATAATAATCTGTATAAGCGTAATTTTATTTTTCATAAGAGATGGGGTATACAGAACATAAGTGGGTACAAGGGGTACAATTGTCTTTACTGTGCTATTACTAGTGGGAAAAAAGAGTATGATAACTCTAAGGCCTCAATAATTTGAGAAAATCATACCGAGTTTTTTTGATCGGACTTTGATCACAGCTTGATCAGGATGTCATCCGAGTGTGATCAGTTTTTCTCATACATGGGGAAATAAACAAAAAATCTCCACCTTATTTCTGACAGTCCGAAAAAATCAGACCTCAATTGGATGTTATCTAAGTGCGGTTCCATAGATTTGCATTGACAATTTTGATCCAACCTTTGGATTGCTAATGCTGAATGCTAATCGTGAATACCACGAATAGTACTTATATGCAAAAATCAAACATTTGAATGAGTCCTAAGTCTGTTTTTTGATTAGCGTCATTCTTAAATCACAGAATGTTTTTCTTGCAGACAGAAATGATCAGAAAGTACAGGCATCAGACCTGAAAATTACAATATTTGTAAAGCAATAAACAGTAAATAAGTAACTGAAAATGTTGTTTTTCCTTTTTATTTTCTTTCTTTTTATGACATTTAACATTTCTTATGTGTTCTAAGGAACAAAGTTATGTAACTGGTCTCTTAACTTATAATTAGAGATGAGCAAACTCGAATTGTAATGTTCAGGGTCTGTAGAAGACACCTAGTGTCCGGTGCTGATCTCCGAACATGAACTTTTTCCGGAAGTCCATTGTACGGTTAGGGTTCGCATGCAAAATAAAGTTTGTTGAAAGGCTGAGCTCCACCAGAGCTCGAGCTCTGAAAAAATATTTGGGCTTGTAGCAGTGTGTGGGACTTGTTCTATTAGTCCATCTATACTAACCTCCACCAGGTTGCAAATTAAAAATAATTTTTATCTGCATCTAGCTCTGAAACCAAATTTGGGCTTGTAGCAGTGTGTGGGACTTGTTCTATTAGTCCATCTATACTAACCTCCACCAGGTTGCAAATTAAAAATAATTTTTATCTGCATCTAGCTCTGAAAAAATATTTGGGCTTGTAGCAATGTGTGGTACTCATTGTATTAGGCCATCTATACCAAGCTCCACCAGCTTTGAAATTAATAAGAATTTTTAGCTGCATCTTGCCTGTAAAATAATTTTGGGCATATTAGCAGTGTGTGGTACTCATTCTATTAGGCCATCTATACTAAGCTCCACCAGCTTTCAAAGTACTAATAATTTTTAGCTGCATCTTGCCTGGAAAATAATTTTGGGAATAGTAGCAGTGTGTGGTACTCATTGTATTAGGCCATTTATACCAAGCTCCACCAGCTTTGAAATTAATAATAATTTTTAGCTGCATCTAGCCCGGAAAATAATTTTTCTTCCCAATAGTGGTAGCAATAGAAATATGGGGCGCGCGCCTGGCTAACAAAAATATACGCTTCATAACAAAAAACACCAGCCTAGCGCACTGCATTAATAAGATGGCATCATCGTCTCTGCCAGTGCTAGGCCTACTACGCTGGCTAACATTCCTGTGCCTAAAACACAATGTATGGGTCGGCGCTAGCCACGATGCTGAGGGGTCTAAAGCTGCTGCTAACGCTTTATCACAATTCATTTGGCAGATTTTCACAAAGCTCCTCCCCAACGCCCACCCATCGGGCAACAGTTGCCCACCCTCCCTATGGGATCTAGTGGCGAATAGTTGATGCCATTAATCAGAGCGTCAGTTGACCAATGTGAACAAGCCAGATTACAAGTCACCAAAGAATTTCTCCACCAGCTAATGATGAGGGGCATATCAGGGGCGTCAGCGCAGCAGTATCTGACCGGAGTAGCATTTCACTTCCAACTACTGAATTGGGGAGATGTGACAAAGAGATTCATCAGCAGACAATCCATAAAAGGGTGGAAAAGGGGTCAGTCAAGTCAGGAGTGTAGACGTCCCGTCCCGTGTCACTAAAACTGATTTCTCACATCATATCCCTAACACCATTAACATGACACTCACAATTTGAAGCAACACTATTGTCTACTGCATTTGCGATAGCCTTCTACAAGGCGCTATGAATAAGCGAATTAGTCCCTCAATCCAAAATTACCACTAGTGGAGGCTTATTACACCAGGACGTAGTCATAGCCAATAATGCAATACGTCTACGCATGCGCCAATCGAAAACGGTTCCAGCGGGCAGGGGCACTTGGGTACTTCTACAACCCACAAACGGTACACTGAGTCAGGTAACAATAGTAAAAAAACATATATAACCATCAGATCACAAAGTAATTTCTTCCTATCACACATTGATGGAATGCCATTATCAAGATACCAGTTCCAAGCTATATTTAATAAATGCATAACATCGGCAGGGAACCACCGCAAAGATTATGGGACACACTCATTCCGCATAGGTGCGGCCACGGAAGCAGCAAGAGCAGGACTGTCAGAAACGGAAGTTCAGAGGATAGGGAGATGGCGTCCACGTGTTTGGCGAGATACATAAGACCGGACTTGTTATCCTAACGTGGTTTGTTTCTTTTACAGGTGACGCTAAGCCAACAGTGTGGGTGATAGGCCACTCGAATATATATTGGGCAGAAAAAAGGGTGAAAGTCCGCCCAGGTGGGAGGAAATTAGAGTTTCATAACACATATTTCAACTGGAGAGGTATTAGAAGCCTGCTATGGCCACAGGTACTAATGGAGGTAATCAAGGTAGGGAGAGAGGCAAGAGGTCCGGTCATCTTAGTTATACAGGCCGGGGGAAACGACCTAGGTCATCACAAGAGCGCATAACTAATGGCAATAATGAAACTAGACACTGAGCGCTTCAGAGAATTTTTCACAAAACTAACTATAGTATGGTCAGAGATTGTGCCGATAGCAGTATGGCACGGTGCGCGAGACATCACGGCCATCGAACGGACAAGGCGGGTAATAAATATTCGGTTGGCAAAATTTAGAAGAGACAGAGGCGGTGTAGTGATACAACACCGACAACTGGAAGGAGATAAAGCAGGCCTCATAAGGCCTGACGGTGTTCACTTAATGGATATTGGACTGGCATATTCCTGTCAGAACTGCAGGACGGAGTGGAACAAGTGTTAAGAGTGATGGATGGGGGTCAGAGTCCTGCATACAAGTACGCAGGATCCTCCGTGGCCTGGAAATAGAAAGGACATGTTGGAGAGTTACACTTGTTGGCCAACTTGCCGGTGTGGAGACCCAGGGCATGCTGCAACAAGCTGAATTATTTTAGAAATAAAATGCCTTTCTAATGGAATGAGTATAAAGAGTTAATAAAGCTGTGACCGATCCTCACCCATCCAGTGGTAAGAGTTACATTATTGTATTGTCAAGGAAAGGGGGGCGGTAGGGGGGCTGAGCGTCTGGGTTTGGTTGGGGGTCCCCACAGTCTGCCTAGGCTAGATGCATTTAAAAATTCTTATTAGATACACAGGCGGTGCAGCTTGCTTCGCAGCTGGGCTACTATGTCCAAAGTATTGCCTAGGCTAGATGCAGTTAAAAATTCTACGCTGACTAGCAAACACTGAAGCTTTGGAGCAGACCTCTGAGTAAACAGCTCTTCAGACTCAACCATCTGTGTTACCCCAAGCCATAGTGTATGTAGTTTCTTACAGTTAAAAGGGGGGGGGGGGGTGCGACCCAACCCATCTGGAATTGACGATGCCAACATCACGTAAAACACAGCAAGGGGACTCCAAAAAGAGTCTCCATTTTTTCCAAAAATTGTGGCACAGACACCACTTAAGTGGCATCAATTGCCCCAGAGTTGCTTAAAACGGTTGGTGAGGTGATTTTACCAAATCCTCAAGCTTTTAGTCTCCCCAGGATGACACAGGGGTAGAAAAGTCCTTGCGGATCCATGATTTGTTCAACTTTATGAACGTGAGTCTGTCTACATTCTCAGTGGACAGCCGCGTGCGCTTATCTGTCAGCACTAGTGTTGAGCCACCCCCGTAGTGTTCGAGTTCGGTTCGGTTCGTCGAACACCTTCGAACACCGTTAAAACCAATGGCAGGCAAACAAAAACACATAGAAACACATAGAAAACACCTTCAAAGGTGTCCAAAAGCTGACAAACTGCTCAGAAGACATAACTAACACATGGAAAAGTGACAAGTACATATAGTCATGCGAAAAGAAAAGAGGTGGAGGAGTAAAAGGAGGGGGAGACACAGATATAGGCATGTCATGCCCTTCTAAAATCCAAAAAGTGAGAAGCCGACACGGCCAGTCCGCTCCTGCCCGTGCCACCTCCGTGTCGCCGGGTTTGTGCCAGAGCCGCGGTGAACCCTGACGGCCAGCCCCCCTCTCCCAATACTGGTGCCTGTCCGCTGGTGGGTCGAGCGAGCCCCCCTGTGGTGGAGGCAGCTCTAAGCTTTTTAATTTAAATTGTCTCTCTAATTTGAATGAATACACTTTAAATCCATTTACAAGGATCTATTGGAGGGCAAGTCTCATGCCAGCAGCCGCGGTAATTCCAGCTCCAGTAGCGTCCACTAAAGCTGCTGCAGTTAAAAAGCTTTTATAAGGATCGAGCTCGGCTGTCCACCGCAAGGCATCCTATTGCCAGTCCCAGCCCCTATGCCTTGGGGTGCCTCCTGATGCTCTTCACTAAGTATCCCATGGTCCCGAAGCATTTCCTTTGAAAAAATTAAGTGTCTAAACTACAGGTGGTGCAGCTTGCTTAACAGCCGGGATAATCCGCTCACTAGCAGACACTGCTACTAGGCACAAAGTATTTCCTGGGCTAGATGCAGTTAAAAATTTGTAATTAGATACTCTCGTTGGATGCTGAGAAAGCATTCCATAGAGTCTCCTGGCACGCCATATATGATTCTCTTAAAAAGCTTGGGGTAGGGGTCTAGGGGACCCTTTTATAGCCAAAATCACGGCCCTGTATCGCAATACGTCACCTAGGCTGAAGATAAATGGAACTGTAGCACCCTGAGGGCTCGGTTGCTACAGAGGTATTGCACCTCACCCAGAGGTGTGATATCTCACTCTCAGGTAAGGATGGAGTGTGGATCAGGACCCGACACCTGCATGCATTACACCACATTGCCGTGGGGCAGGGCGACCAATATGCCCCTGAGATGGGCACGACAGTCCCTGTCCCTGGCTGGAGTGGGGGGAGGGAACACTGAGGAAGGGGAACCCTGTAGTGCAGGAGCAGGGAGGAAGCAGTTCCTGGGTGCATTGAGAAGGGAGTATTAAAGGTGGGCACCATCTTAGTTCAGTGCAGAGAAGTCTGAGCAGAAGTGGCAGGGAGCAGGGGCTCTGCATGAGCTCTGCTCCGGAGGCGGGCCTAGTAACAGAGGCCCAGGCCTGGAAGAGGGAGAAGGAAGGAAGAGGAGCGGAGAAGGCTCCAGGAACGAGGAATGAAGGGATCCCAGGGGTGCGGACGGGCGAGTCGCCACCGCACGCCCGAATCCACCTGCGTGGAGGGGTCAGGCCAAAGGGGGAGACCGGTCCCCGAACTAGTGGAGGCAGGAAACGACCCTCAGCTAGAAACCGGAGGCTCTGACATTTTATGTGGCGCAGCCCCTCGCTACACCCGCTAGGAAGGCACCACATAGGGTCAGGGAAACTGGCGCCAAGTTTACCAAGAGGAGGCCCGAGGCAGCCGGACAGAAGTGTTGGTAAGAAAGGCCAGACAAAGGACACACAAAGGGGGTCCTGTGAAGTGCTCCAAAGTTATCTGGGAGTTGTCTGAGCCCCTCACCTGGTGAGCACAGTACGACGTGGGCAGCCGTTACCTGCAGACGTGGTCTGGATAATAAGAACTGTGAGTAAAGGCCCTGAACTGCATCACTGACTCCGTGTCGTTACTGCTGCTGCCCTGCACCATCACCCCCATCCTCCGCATACTCTGCCCTGAGGCTATACTCCTCCCGTGGGGAGTTATGCTACGCTCTGCTGCACCCACAACACCAGCCTCAGTGGTCTGCCCTGTAGCGGCGGTTCACTCTGACCGCAATCCACGGGTGGCGTAGTCGGACATTTAAACATGAAAACCACATAAATAGTTCCGCCACTGGTTTGACCGCCCTGAGCCACGGAACTGGGTCGCCGCCACGAAGACTACAACCACCAGCATCCACCAAAAAGGGTCCGGCTCCGGGTGTCCCAAGGCCCAGGGGGTGCGTCAGAACATTTTCATCACCTTTCACAATCACCAATGGGACAAGGCAGTGATGTCCTCTGTCCCCTCTCTTATACATCCTAGTGACGGAGCACCTGCTCTCATCAATTCGCCATAACCCCAATATTAGGTGGATTGAGGTGGGAGGCACCGAGTACAAGTGCTCTCTATTTGCTGATGATGTCCTAGTATATATCACTCAATCACATATATCCATCCATGCTGTTATGGCTGAAATAGATCACTTTGTTACATGGTAAAATTTTAAAATCAATGCAGCGAAGTCTGAGGCCCTCGATGTCTCCCTCCCCAAATCCATATAGGATTCCATCCAGTCCAACTTTCCCTTTGCCTGGCCCTCACAGGGTATCAAATACTTAGGAATTCCTATTCATAGAGACCTCTCCCATCTATGTTATCTTAATTTTGGGCCCTTTATTGAACAACTCCATACAGACCACGGTTGGCAAGTTAGAACTGTAAGATTCACTACGTGAACCACTGGTGTTTTGTGGAAAAGCACATGTACACTGCGTTCCAAATTATTATACAAAAAGTGTTTAGGAGTGATAAGGGAAGAATTTGTTTGTTTGTCAGTTAAACTCATTGATGGTGATGTGTGTCAGGGCTCTTTATATCACTGTAAGCAATTGCAGACACCTGTGCTAATTAGTTTGGCAGGTGTGTCCAATGAAAGGCAAGACTACTTAAGAAGGCTCTCTCACATTATTAAGCAGCCTACATTTTCTGCCAAAATGGGAAAGAAAAAGGATGTGTCGGCTGCTGAGAAGCAACAAATTGTGGAGTGTTTAGGTCAAGGCATGACTACAATCAACATTGTGCGATGATCAGGATGAAGTGTCTTGGCAATCAAGAAGTATGTAGCTGATTCACAGTACACACGTGTGCGTGCTGATAAGGGCAAATTGAGGACTCTTTCCTACAGGCAATTACGTCAGGTTGAAAGAGCAGCGGCAAAAAAGCCTTGTCATAGCAGCAGACAAGTTTTTGAAGCTGCTTGTGCCTCCAACGTCCCCCGAACAACAAGATGCAGGGTCCTTCAGAGGTTTGCAGCTGTGCATGCGCCATCCTGTCGACCTCCTCTATCCACTTCACACAAGCAGAAACGGCTCCAGTGGGCCAAACATTACATGAAGACTGATTTCAAAACTGTTTTGTTCACGGATGAGTGCCGTGCAGCGCTCGATGGTCCAGATGGATGGAGTGGAGGATGGCTGGTTGATGGACACCCCACGCAAACACGGCTACAGCGCCAACAAGGAGGAGGTGGAGTAATGTTTTGGGCTGGAATCTTGGGGAGAGAGATTGTCGGCCCCTTTAGGATCCCTGAAGGCGCTAAAGATGAACTCCATAATGTATGTGGATTTTCTCAAACAGCACTTCCTGCCATGGTTCAAGAAGAAGAACCGTGTATTTCACAGCAAGATCATTTTTCTGCATGATAATGCACCATCTCATGCTGCACATAAAACATCTGCATCTCTGGCTGATATGGGCATAAAAGGGGACAAACTTATGGTGTGACCCCCATGCTCCCCTGACCTCTACCCCATTCAGAACCTTTGGAGCATCATTAAAAGGAGTGTCTATGATGGCGGGAGGCAGTTCACATCTAAGCAACAGCTCTGGGAGGGTATTCTGTCCTCATGCAAAACAATTGAAGCAGAAACCATCCAAAACCTGACAAATTCAATGGACGAGAGAGTTCAGAAGCTCCTTTCGAACAAGGGGTCCTATGTGAAAATGTAACATCACCTAGAATAAAGTTTTGAGTTGAAAACTGTTTGATTTCAGTTTCTAACAACCTGCTAATGCTTATAATTTCAAAAATGACCATTTTTTTGGTCTTTATTAAAATGAAAAGGTTGATCGAAAAGTTTGGGGGATCTAAGAGTGTGGCAACCCAGTAGTCATGATTACTTCGAATTCTGACAATATGAGGGTCATGCTGCAGGTAGTGCAGCAAGAAGGCACTTATGTGCCTTGCGCATCTCGGAGCCCCAAAATTATTTTCCGGGCTAGATGCAGCTAAAAATTATTTTTAATTTTAAATCTGGTGAAGCTTTAGTATAGATGGCCTAATAGGATCAGTGCTGCACACTGCTACAAAGCCCAAATTATTTTCCAGTCAAGATACAGATAAACATGAATAGTAATTTGAAAGCTTAAAACGGTTGGTAGGGTGATTTTAACCAATCATCAAGCTTTTACTCTCCCCAGGATGACACAGGGGTAGAAAAGTCGTTTCGGATCCATGATTTGTTCATCTTTATGAACGTGAGTCTGTCTACATTATCAGTGGAGAGCCGCGTGCGCTTATCTGTCAGCACACCACCAGCAGCGCTGAACACACGTTCAGACAGAACGCTGGCTGCGGGGCATGACAAGATCTCCAAGGCGTAAGTGGCTAGCTCCGGCCATTTATCCAGATTGGAAGCCCAAAAAGAGCAAGGGTCCAGTGACACAGTCGTGGCTTCAATGTTTACTTGGAGATACTCCTGTACCATCGTCTCTAGGCGTTGACTATGTGTCAGACTTCTTGTCTCCTGTGGCCTTGCAAAGGATGGGCTAAAAAAGTGGTGAAATGATTCCGCAAAATTGATGTTACCAGCAGATACTGTGGTTCTGTTACGGTTTGAGTGCTGAACACTTGACGGTCCCACGGTTGGCAAGTTGGAACTGTGAGATTCACTACGTGCACCACTGGTATTTTGTGGAAAAGCACATGTAAGATTCTGCAACAGTCTCTGCTGATACTCCTGCATGCGTGCATCCCTTTCTATGGCAGGAATAATTTCTGCAAATTTACTTTTGTACCGGGGATCTAACAGTGTGGCAACCCAGTAGTCAGGATTATTTCTAATTCTCACAATTCGAGGGTCATGTTGCAGGTAGTGCAGCAAGAAGGCACTCATGTGTGTTGCGCATCCAGGAGCACCAAGTCCCTGTTGTGTTGGTGGCGAGGTAACAATCATGCTTCCTTCCTCTGTCCTCTCCCCCCAACCTCGCACAACAGAAATGTGATCAAGGTCTCCCTCATCTGATGAGTCTTCCATCAGTTCGTCCTCCACTTCTTCCTGGGCTCCTGCACCTTCCTCACTAGTTTGGCTGCTACCATGCGCCCTGGTAAAACCATCTCCCCCACCCTCACATGTCTGCCGCCTTGGTGCTGCCGACCGTCTGGACCTTGCAGATGTTAGCCCTTCCGCATACAACTCCTCCTCCTCTACTTCCTCCACCTCCTCTTGTGCCACCACCTGACTCCGAATTCTGTTTAACATGTGCTCCAGCATGTAAATCACCGGAATAGTCATGCTGATAATGGCATCGTCAGCACTAAACATCTTCGTCGCCATTTCAAAACTGTGCAGAAGGGTGCATAGGTCCCTGATCTGAGACCACTCCTCCAGCGTGATTTGCCCCACCTCTGAATCTCGTTGGCCCAGGCTATACGTCAGAACGTATTGCACCAGGGCTTGTCGGTGCTGCCACAGTCGCTGCAACATGTGCAGAGTTGAATTCCACCGGGTAGGCACATCGCATTTTAGCCGGTGAAGTGGCAGGCCCAACGACTTCTGTAGAGATGTAAGTCGCTGAGCTGCGGGATGCGAACGGCGGAAGTGAGCACACAGCGACCGTGCCCTCTGCAGAAGGCCATCTAGTCTGGGATAGTGGGCTAAAAATTGCTGGACAACCAGGTTCAACACGTGAGCCATACAAGGCACGTGTGTGACATTGCCCCGGCGAAGGGCCGCACCCAGGTTTGCAGCATTGTCGCACACGGCCTTCCCTGGTTTCAGGTCCAGTGGAGACAACCATTCATGAAATTGGTTCTCCAGAGCTGACCACAACTCCTCAGCTGTGTGACTCACATTTCCCAGACATTTCAATGTAAAAACCGCCTGATGACGTTGAGCCCTACTGCCAGCATAGTAAGGAGGTGTGCAGGATCCCTTCTGCGCACTTAGAAAGCTTGTGGCATGACCAGACAGGCTTTGGGTGCAGGTGGAAGACCGAGAGGAGGTTGAGGAGGCAGAAGCAGTGGAGGAACTTTGACATAAAGAGGATTGACGCACAACTCGTGGGGACGGCAAGACTTGGACAGCAGCCCCTTGTCCTGCTGTCACCATAGTTACCCAGTGCCCAGTCAGCGACATGTAACGCCCCTGTCCATGCCTACTCGTCCAAGTGTCTGTGGTGAAATGCACCCTGTCACACACAGAGTTTCTCAAAGAAGCGGTGATGTTGTGTGCGACATGCTGGTGGAGCGCAGGCACACCTTTCTTTGAGAAGTAGTGCCGACTGGGCATCTGGTACTGGGGCACTGCGACGGACATAAGGTCTCGAAAATCCTCTGTGTCCACCAGGCGGAAAGGCAGCATTTCTGTAGCCAAGAGCTTGCAGATGGTGAAATTCAACCTCTTAGCTTTCTCATGGCTAGGAGGAAATGGTCTTTTACTTGTCCACATCTGAGGGACCGAGGGCTGGCTATTGTGCTTAGACGGGGTTGATAAGGGTGTCCCCGGCAAACTGCCGGTCTGTGAGGAAGATGCAGGCGGACATGTTAGGTTGCCTTGATCCAAAGGTGGTGCTATCAATGTCGGACAGCGCTCAACACCAGCTGGTGTTACCACCTCCAAAGAAAATGATGACCTGCCAATCACGCTGGCTGTTGCGGGTAAAGAGGTGGCAGGTCTGCGCCCCAAAACAGGTGTGACTGCTGTCCCCCCAGTCACAGAGGATGAAGAGGCCGCGGATGCACAAGATATGGCAGACGGTGATTGGCCCGGCCGGCTAGGCCGCATTGTAGCACACTGAGCTTCCCACTGCAACTTATGCTTCATGTCCATGTGCCGGTTCATGCATGAAGTACTCAAACTATGCATTTTTTGGCCTCTACTTAGCTTTTGCTGACAAATGTTACAGATAACACGAGTTGAGTCATCTTTATCGATCTGAAAAAATGCCCAGGCTATGCAAGGCTTAGCACCCATGCGACCTGAAGAGCCACCACGACTTGTGGTGAGAGGCAGAGTTGTGTTTGATGATGCAGTTGTTGACGTGCTTCCAGTACTACGTCTCTGTCCAGGAAGGCGCAACCTGACCTCGTCGTCACTAGCATCTTCCTCCACCTCCTCTGCTGACCTCATCTCTTGGCTGACTGTGGGTTGACAGTAAGTGGGATCTCCGACCTCATCATCATCACCCTGTGCGTTATCACACCCGTCGTCCTCAGAGCCAACCTGTTCCTGCCCTGACAAAAAACTAAAGTTGTCGCTCCAATCAGGTATTTGAGTCTTATCATCGTCTTCCTCATTGTCTCCACCAACAGGAGTTACAGTTTGGGAATGAGGGTCTACATTATGGTCAGAACCTTCTGCGTCTGGTCCTGGATCCGACTCATAAAGATTCTGGGCATCAGTGCAGATCATTTCCTCGTCTGGATTCACAGAAGCGCTGGAGTCGACCTCTGATTCCCAGGCTATAGTATGAGTAAACAGCTCTGCAGACTCAACCATCTGTTCTACCTCATACTCAGACGGGCAGCTGGAGATTTGGGAGCTGTGAGGAAGCAAGTGCGATTTGGGTGACACCTTTGAGGACTGGAGTATTTGTGATGTTGAAGTTGATGTGGAGGAGAGCCCACTTAAAGGAGCACTTGATATCCGTTGAAGCACCTGCTGTTTTTGTGCCTCATCTGGAATTTGTAGCGATTGGCGTGGCCGTAAGAAAGGGATCTTATCACATTGTCCGCTAAAAGAAGTAGACATTTTAGTTTGGCTGGAAGATGGTCTTTCTTCTGCAGATGTTACTGTTGCTTTAACACCTACCCCACGGACACAACCTTTTTTCCCCTTCCCAACACGCCTATTCCCCTTTCCACCAGCAGCAGGCCTTTTTCCACTCATTTTGGTGGTTAACTAATTCACAACTCTGGAGTTGTTTGCACAAAAAAACAATGGATGGTAACCGAGCAGAGCTGAGTGGCCAAACTGTGGTATTAGGCCAAAACTATTGGCTGGGTTAGATGCAGAAAAAAATTATTTTGAATTTGCAACCTGATGGAGGTCAGTATAGATGGACTAATACAAATAGTCCCACACACTGCTAGAAGCCCAAATATTTTTTCAGAGGTACTGTAGATGCAGATAAAAATTATTTTTAATTTGCAACCTGATGGAGGTCAGTATAGATGGACTAATAGACCAAGTCCCACAGACTGCTAGAAGCCCAAATATTTTTTCAGAGCTAGATGCAGAAAAAAATTATTTTTAATTTGCAACCTGATGGAGGTCAGTATAGATGGACTAATAGACCAAGTCCCACACACCGCTAGAAGCCCAACTATTTTTTCAGAGCTAGATGCAGAAAAAAATTATATTCAATTTGCAACCTGCTGGAGGTCAGTATAGAAGGACTAATAGAACAAGTCCCACACACTGCTAGAAGCCCAAATATTTTTTCAGAGCTAAATGAAGAAAAAAATTATTTTTAATTTGCAACCTGATGGAGGTCAGTATAGATGGACTAATAGACCAAGTCCCACACACTGCTAGAAGCCCAAATATTTTTTCAGAGCTAGATGCAGAAAAAAATTATTTTTAATTTGCAACCTGATGGAGGTCAGTATAGATGGACTAATAGACCAAGTCCCACACACCGCTAGAAGCCCAAATATTTTTTCAGAGCTAGATGCAGAAAAAAATTATTTTTAATTTGCAACCTGATGGAGGTCAGTATAGATGGACTAATAGACCAAGTCCCACACACTGCTAGAAGCCCAAATATTTTTTCAGAGCTAGATGCAGAAAAAAATTATTTTTAATTTGCAACCTGATGGAGGTCAGTATAGATGGACTAATAGACCAAGTCCCACACACCGCTAGAAGCCCAAATATTTTTTCAGAGCTAGATGCAGAAAAAAAATATTTTTAATTTGCAACCTGATGGAGGTCAGTATAGATGGACTAATAGACCAAGTCCCACACACTGCTAGAAGCCCAAATATTTTTTCAGAGCTAGATGCAGAAAAAAATTATTTTTAATTTGCAACCTGATGGAGGTCAGTATAGATGGACTAATAGACCAAGTCCCACACACCGCTAGAAGCCCAACTATTTTTTCAGAGCTAGATGCAGAAAAAAATTATATTCAATTTGCAACCTGCTGGAGGTCAGTATAGAAAGACTAATAGAACAAGTCCCACACACTGCTAGAAGCCCAAATATTTTTTCAGAGCTAAATGAAGAAAAAAATTATTTTTAATTTGCAACCTGATGGAGGTCAGTATAGATGGACTAATAGACCAAGTCCCACACACTGCTAGAAGCCCAAATATTTTTTCAGAGCTAGATGCAGAAAAAAATTATTTTTAATTTGCAACCTGATGGAGGTCAGTATAGATGGACTAATAGACCAAGTCCCACACACTGCTAGAAGCCCAAATATTTTTTCAGAGCTAGATGCAGAAAAAAATTATTTTTAATTTGCAACCTGATGGAGGTCAGTATAGATGGACTAATAGACCAAGTCCCACACACTGCTAGAAGCCCAAATATTTTTTCAGAGCTAGATGCAGAAAAAAATTATTTTTAATTTGCAACCTGATGGAGGTCAGTATAGATGGACTAATAGACCAAGTCCCACACACCGCTAGAAGCCCATCTATTTTTTCAGAGTTAGATGCAGAAAAAAATTATATTCAATTTGCAACCTGCTGGAGGTCAGTATAGAAGGACTAATAGAACAAGTCCCACACACTGCTAGAAGCCCAAATATTTTTTCAGAGCTAAATGAAGAAAAAAATTATTTTTAATTTGCAACCTGATGGAGGTCAGTATAGATGGACTAATAGACCAAGTCCCACACACTGCTAGAAGCCCAAATATTTTTTCAGAGCTAGATGCAGAAAAAAATTATTTTTAATTTGCAACCTGATGGAGGTCAGTATAGATGGACTAATAGACCAAGTCCCACACACTGCTAGAAGCCCAAATATTTTTTCAGAGCTAGATGCAGAAAAAAATTATTTTTAATTTGCAACCTGATGGAGGTCAGTATAGATGGACTAATAGACCAAGTCCCACACACTGCTAGAAGCCCAAATATTTTTTCAGAGCTAGATGCAGAAAAAAAATATTTTTAATTTGCAACCTGATGGAGGTCAGTATAGATGGACTAATAGACCAAGTCCCACACACCGCTAGAAGCCCAACTATTTTTTCAGAGCTAAATGAAGAAAAAAATTATTTTTAATTTGCAACCTGATGGAGGTCAGTATAGATGGACTAATAGACCAAGTCCCACACACTGCTAGAAGCCCAAATATTTTTTCAGAGCTAAATGAAGAAAAAAATTATTTTTAATTTGCAACCTGATGGAGGTCAGTATAGATGGACTAATAGACCAAGTCCCACACACTGCTAGAAGCCCAAATATTTTTTCAGAGCTAGATGCAGAAAAAAATTATATTCAGTTTGCAACCTGATGGAGGTCAGTATAGATGGACTAATAGAATGATGCTATGCCCAAAAGATTTTACTTCACTAGGTGCAGTAAAAAAATTGGTATTCTATACACAGGTGTTATATCTTGCAACACAGATAGGCTACTCCACTGACTAACACACTCTGCAATAGGCCAAAAAGGATTAGCTTTGCTAGATTCAGCCAAATGCTGTGAAAAAAACTTGCACAGCACTGGCACAGACCTGCCTGGCAAAAACTGATAGGAACTCATGTAACCTAGTCCTGAAAAGGACTCCAATTACAATTAGTCTTTACTCCCACAACCTATCTATTTAAGAGCACAGACCTCCCTGATAAAAGTCGTAGCAAATGCTGTAACCTAGTCCTTAAAAGGACTGCAATCACAACTATTCCCTACTCCCAAGCTATCTGTATATTTGTGCGAAAATTGGCTTGAAATTAACAAGGTATAGCGCACACAGCAACAGCGGTGCCGTCTAACACGCAGCTGCAGCAGTGAGAAAATGGTGGCGACGGGGAAAATGGCTTGGTCTTATAGGGCAAGGACATGTGACATACACTGCCAATGACACATGCCCTTGCTTGTGTGAAAAAAAGCACTTCGCTCCGTGTGTGCGCTGCTGATAGGCTGACAGATTGCACCTCCCCACTGCAAATGCGGGAAAGAGAAAAAAAAATGGAGATCTTCATTGTTCCTGCAGAGATCCATCCCCTGCCCCTCCCCCCACCCCGCTGTACACTCAAACTGCGTATTAACATTAATTTTCATCATTACTGAGAAAAAATCCAGTTATGATTTTGGTGCACGAACAGTTATCGAACATAACCTCGAACAGCCGAATTTTTCTCAAATTGTTCGTGTTCGCCGAACGGCTCGAACACCGCCCAAAACAGCTCGAATTTGAGATTGGCGAACAGTTCGAGTAGAACAACGCTCATCTCTAGTCAGCACACCACCAGCAGCGCTGAACAAACATTCAGAGAGAACGCTGGCTGCAGGGCATGACAAGATCTCCAAGGCGTGAGTGGCGAGCTCCGGACATTTTTTAAAGATTGGAATCCCAAAATGAGCAAGGGTCCAGTGACACAGTCATGGCTTCGATGTTCACTTGGAGATACTCCTGTACCATCCTCTCTAGGCATTGACTATGTGTCAGACTTCTTGTCTCCTGTGGCCTTGCAAAGGATGGGCTAAAAACGAGGTGAAACGATTCCACAAAATTGCTGTTACCAGCAGATACTGTGTAACTGTTACGGTTTGAGTGATGAAGACTCGACAGTCCCACGGTTTGCAAGTTAGAACTGTGAGATTCACTACGTGCACCACTGGTGTTTTGTGGAAAAGCACATGTAAGATTCTGCAACAGCCTCTGCTGATACTCTTGCATGCGTGAATCCCTTTCTATGGCAGGAATTATTTCGGCATTATTTGTACCTGGGATCTAAGAGTGTGGCAACCCAGTAGTTGGGATTACTTCGAATTCTGACAATCCAAGGGTCATGTTGCAGGTAGTACAGCAAGAAGGCACTCATGTGTCTTGCGCATCCAGGAGGACCAAGTCCTTGTTGGGTTAGTAGCGAGGTAAGAATCATGATTCCTTCCTCTGCCCTCTCCCCCCAACCTCACACAACAGAAATGTGATCAAGGTCTCCCTCATCTGATGAGTCTTACATGCCCATCGCCAGTTTGTCCTCCACTTCTTCCTCGGCTCCTGCACCTTCCTCAACAGTTTGGCTGCTACCATGCACCCTGGCTAATCCCTCTCCCCCACCATCCCATGCCTGCCGCCTTGGTGCTGCCGACCGTATGGACCTTGGAGATGTTATCCCTTCCGCATACGACTCCTCCTCTACTTCCCCCACCTCCTCTTGTCCCACCTCCTGACTCTGAATTCTTTTTAACGTGTGCTCCAGCATGTAAATCACCGGAATAGTCATGCTGATAATGGCATCGTCAGCACTAAACATTTTCGTCGCCATTTCAAAACTGTGCAGAAAGGTTTGTGGCGCCCCTGAGGGTTCAGTCGCCACAGAGGTACTGAATCTCACCCAGAGGTGTGGTATCTCACACTCAGGTAAGGAAGGAGTATGGCTCGGGACCCTAACACCTGCATCCAACACATACCCGCAGTGGGGGTAGGGCGAGATTGCTCCTAAGGGAGAGCACAGTCCCAGGTCCCTAGCTGGTGGGAGGGTCCTATGTAGTGGGTGTGGGTGGAGAAAGCAGCTTAGGGGAGAGTATAAATAGGAAGCCATCTTAGAAAGAGCAAGCCAGTCAGAGGAGGAGAATTGACAGGAGCAGAGGCTCTGCATGAGCTCTGCTCCGGAGGCGGGCCTAGCCTGGGAGGCCCAGGACTGAAGGAGAGAAGAGAGGAGTGGGAGCAGGAAGGCTCCAGGAACCGAAGGGACCCTAGGGGTACAGGCCATGCAGAAGGCCACCCGTACGCCCGCTGCTACCAGGAGGTAGAGGGGTCAGGCCAGATAAGGGGAACCGGTCCCTCAACTAGCAGAGAAACAGCAAGGCTCAACTAGAAACCGGAGGCTGCAGCATTTCATGTACTGCAGGCCAAAGTCCACACCAGTCTCACTAAGAAGGTAGTCACATAGGACCCAGGGGACGGAACACACGTCGCCCGCCAAGGCCCGAGGATACCGGATAGAAGTGTCACTGGGTGTGATGTGCAGGGAGAAGGCCAGAGAAAGGACACACAGAAGGGGGTCCTGCTAAGTACTCTGGAGCTATCTGGGGGTGGACTGAGCCCCTCACTGAGTACGCACAGCACGACGGGGGAGATTGCTCTGGTACCTGTTATCTGGACTGCAACAACTGTGAGTAAAGATCTTGGGACTGCATCACACGGACTCTGTGTTCATTACTGACTCCCTGCACTACAACCACCATCATCCACCCACACTGCCCTGAAGCTACACTCTTCCTGTGGGGAGTAATAATACCATTGCTGCAAAACCACCAGCTTCAGAGGACTGTTCCGCAGCGGCGGCCCCTTTGGCCGCACTCCACAGGTGGCGCAGTAAGACATTATAAAACCCATATATACAAATTACCCTTGGATTGACCGCCCTGGGTCACGGACCGGGTCACCGACACAGTGAGTACAACCCCCAGCGTCTACCGGCCCGGCTACGGGTACCCCACCGCCCAGGGGGCGCATCAACTTCATAGCTCCCTGATCTGAGACCACTTCAGCAGCGTGATTTGCCCCACCTCTGGATCTCATTGGCCCAGGCTATACATCAGAACGTATTGCACCAGGGCTTGTCGGTGCTGCCACAGTCGCTGCAACATGTGCAGAGTTGAATTCCACCGTGTTGGCACATCGCATTTCAGCCGGTGAACTGGCAGGCCAAACGACTTCTGTAGAGATGTAAGTCGTTGAGCTGCGGGATGTGAACGGCGGAAGTGAGTACACAGGGACCGTGTCCTCTGCAGAAGGCCATCTAGTCAGGGATAGTGGGCTAAAAATTGCGGGACAACCAGGTAAACAACGCCTGATGCCGTTGAGCCCTGCTGCCAGCATAGTAAGGAGGCATGCAGGATTCCTTCTGCGCAGTTAGAAAGCGGGTGGAATTACCAGACAGGCTTTGGGTGCAGGTGGAGGACCGAGAGGAGGTTGAGGAGGCCGAAGCAGTGGAGGAACTTCTAGATAAAGAGGATTGATGTACAACTCGTGGGGACGGCAACACTTGGACAGCAGCCCCTTGTCCTGCTGCCACCATAGTTACCCAGTGCCCAGTCAGTGACATGTAACGCCCCTGTCCATGCCTACTCGCCCAAGGTGAAATGCACCCTGTCACACACAGAGTTTCTCAAAGAAGCGGTGATGTTGTGTGCGACATGCTGGTGGAGCGCAAGCACACCTTTCTTTGAGAAGTAGTGCCGACTGGGCATCTGGTACTGGGGCACTGCGACGGACATAAGGTCTCGAAAATCCTCTGTGTCCACCAGGCGGAAAGACAGCATTTCTGAAGCCAACAGCTTGCATATGGTGAAATTCAACCTCTTAGCTTTGTCATGGCTAGGAGGAAATGGTCTTTTACTTGTCCACATCTGAGGGACCGAGGGCTGGCTGTTGTGCTTAGACGGGGTTGAGTAGGGTGTCCCCGGCAAACTTGCCGGTCTGTGAGGAAGATGCAGGCAGAAAAGTTAGGTTGCCTTGATCCAAAGGTGGTGCTCTCGATGTCGGAGAGCGCTCAACACCAGCTGGTGTTTCCACTTCCAAATGAAATGATGACCTGCCAATCATACTGGCTGTTGCGGGTAAAGAGGTGGCAGGTCTGCGTCCAAAAACATGTGTGACTGCTGTCCCCCCAGTCACAGAGGATGAAGAGGCCGCGGATGCACAAGATGGGGCAGACGGTGGTTGGCTCGGTCCGCTAGGCCGCATTGTAGCACAGTGAGCTTCCTACTGCAACTTATGCTTCATATCCATGTGACGGTTCATGAATGAAGTACTCAAACTATGGATTTTTTGGCCTCTACTTAGCTTTTTTTTTAGCTATTACAGATAACACGAGTTGGGTCATCCTTTTCGATCTGAAAAAATGCCCAGGCTATGCAAGGCTTAGAGCCCATGCGACCTGAAGAGCCACTACGACTTGTGGTCTGAGGCGGAGTTGTGGTTGAGGATGCAGTTGTTGATGTGCTTCCAGTACTCCGTCTCTGTCCAAGAAGGCGCAACCTAACCTTGTCGTCAATAGCATCTGTGACGCCCAGCTGCGCTTGGTATCACAGATCCTAGTAGAGTGCATTGATGGAATCCTCCACAAGAGGCCCCCATACACATTCACACATCTCCACCTTCCACCTCAGACCAGCAGAGGGAGCCTGTTAGGGATATAAATAGGGAAGGTGGAGTTAGGCAGTTCAGTTCCTCTGAAGAGTTCCTGCAGTAGAGAAGCCTAAGAGAGGTCAGTCTGCAGTGGAGCTCAGTCTAGTCTAGAGAACTCAGTTAATAGTTCAGCAGTGGAGCACGAGGCTCCTGTTAACTAGATTCAGGGAGCCCAGTTAGAGCTTAAGGTGTGCCGGCGCCATAAGATCGGTGAAGCGCGGCAAGCTGCCGTTAGTGTGTATAGCCTAGTGAGGGCCCGAGTAGGCCAAAGGCGAGTGGAGAGTTAGTACATAAGGGGCAGAGGAGCTTAACCAGCTCACCCCGAAGCATTTACTGGACACCGGATCTGAGCTTACCGGGATCTCTATGACCCAGTAAGGCTTAACCGGAATCCCTGGAGAACTACAAGTCCCAGGATCGCTAAGGTGCTGATATGTAACAAAGCCAGGAGACGCTTAGGCCCCGCATACTGGGAGCGTGAACTCCAAGACAAGGCCCTACCACAAGGTCAGCCAGCGCAGGACAGAGTCAAAGTTAGGCCTAGCTCCAGGCAGGTCAGAAACTTACTATGCAGAGGCAAGAAACAGGAGGCCCTACACCCGTTCATTGGGGAGGATCCTGATATGCACCATTCACCATACAGTGCTCCGGGATGTGCCTGAATTTCCACTAGTAAAAGGTACTGAAGTGACTACCATGTCCGTTCCCGTTCTTGCTCTGTCCCAGCTTGGTCTCGCCTGTCCTGCATTCCCCCTGCATACACTTTTCTGAGGCCTAGCTCCACCTGTGGGAAGCTATACCATCGAGCTGCCTTATCACCGGCCTCAGTGGACTGCTGCAGCGCTGGTGCTTCTCACCAGATACCACAGTGGCGTCACGAACTCTTATAAAATTAAAAATTATCCACCCTTTTAAAGAGTGATGCCAGGGTACGGGCCCGGGAGCCAACCACCGCGACATCCCCAAGGCCAGGCAAAGGCCCGGGTACCGAGTCATCCCCATCCCCTGGGATAGTCACATCCTCCTCCACCTCCTCTGCTCACCTCATCGACTGGCTGACTGTGGTTTAACAGTAAGTGGGATCTCCAACCTCGTCATCATCACCCTGTGTGTTCTCACACCCGTCGTCCTCAGAGCCAACCTCTTCCTGCCCTGACCGAAAAGTCAAGTTGTCGCTCCAATCAGGTATTTGAGTCTCATCATCGTCTTCATCATTGTCTCCACCAACAGGAGTTAGAGTTTGGGAACGAGGGTCTACATTATGCTCAGAACCTTCTTCATCTGGTCCTGGATCCGACTCATAAAGATTCTGGGCATCAGTGCAGATCATTTCCTCGTCTGGATTAACAGAAGCTCTGGAGCAGACCTCCATTTCCCAGGCTATAGTATGAGTAAACAGCTGTGCAGACTCAACCATCTTTGTTACCCCATACTCAGACGGGCAGCTGGAGACTTGGGAGCTGTGAGGAAGCAAGTGCGATTGGGGTGATACCTCTGAGGACTGGAGTATTTGTGATGTTGAAGTTGAGGTGGAGGAGAGCCCATTTGAAGGAGCACTTGATATCCGTTGAAGCACCTGCTGTTTTTGTGCCTCATCTGGAATTTGCAGCGATGGGCATGTCCATAAGAAAGGGATCGTATCACATTGTCCACAAAAAGAAGTAGACATCTTAGTTTGGCTGGAAGATGGTCTTTCTTCTGCAGATGTTACTCCCCCCCCACCGCGGGGGGGCTCGACCCACCAGCAGACAGGCACCAGTATTGGGAGAGGGGGGCTGGCCATCAGGGTCCACCGCGGCTCTGGCATAAACCCGGCGACACGGAGGTCGCACGGGCAGGAACGGACTGGCCGTGTCGGCTTCGCACTCCAGCGTAGTCCCTCTGCCCTCTCGCGCCCGCAACCTCAAAGGGATGCGCAAGCAGCTTTTCTTCCCAGGGCTGTTCCCCGCCCAGCAGGAACGTGGGGGAGCTCAGGTCGGCCTTCCACTGTACTCCCTTACCTCCCTCGCCCTCTTTCCTTCTTCCGTTCTCCATCTAACCCCTTGGCTCTGTGGTGTCCGCTCTCCCTCCAGCTCTCTCCTTCTCACAGGTGGACTACCGCGTGTATTCACACTGTGGCGAATCTTTTGGGCCCAGGCATAAGAAGTTGTCAAGGTAATGGATAATATGTGCCCCCTTAGAAACGTCCATTACAACCCATTCGAGGAAGCAACTAAACGCCTCAAATAGTGAGCAGGATCTGGACCACCACATGGGCAAACAGCAATCTATAGAGTATGCTCCTTCCCAGAAGCAGCCCAATAGGTGGACACTATTCGGAGGCACAGGTAGTAAGTAACCGGAACGCCGCATCAATGTCTGTTTTGGCCATTAGGGTGACCCTTCCCAACTTCTTGATCCACCTGATTGCCTTGTCAAAGGATGTACAGTATATACTACTGTACTTGGTTCCGCGTCGATGTTGTCGTTTACTGACCTGCCCCTTGGATATGACAAATGGTGGATTAGTCCGAATGTATTGGGTTCCATTTTTGGCACAACTCACACGGGAATACCAGTACGTCTTGTAAGGAATGTGTTCTGAATGGAACCGCCATTCTACCTAAAGATATTTCTTTTTTTAATTTTCTTGTCACGACGTCTGGGTGTTGGTAGGCTGATTTTAGATTTTTACTACAGCCTTTCTTGATTTTAGAAGGGCATGACATGCCTATATCTGTGTCTCCTCCCCCTTTTACTCCTCCACCTCTTTTCTTTTTGCATGACTATATGTACTTGTCACTTTTCCATGTCTTAGTTGTGTCTTCTGAGCAGTTTGTCAGCTTTTGGACACCTTTGAAGTGTTTTCTATGTGTTTTCTATGTGTTTCTATGTGTTTTTGTTTGCCTGCCATTGGTTTTAACGGTGTTCGAAGGTGTTCGACGAACAGTTCGGCGAACATACGGGTGTTCGACGAACCAAACCGAACTCGAACACTATGGGGGTGGCTCAACACTAGTCCTTTCACACTGTTTTTGCACCAGCTTGTGCACCAGAACAACAGAGTACAAGTCTGACACGTGGTGAACGAATGGAGAGGATGGTGGAGGAACTTAATATGAATACCATCAGGGAGGATTTTGACCCTTTTAAATTTTGGTTTTCAAAAATGGATGAATGGCCTGAGCTCGCCTCTCACGCCTTGGAGGTTTTATCGTGCCTGGCAGCCAGTGTTCTCACTGAACTTGTCTTCAGCACTGCTGGTAGTGTCTTGATGGATAAGCGCACCAGGCTGTCCCCTGAAAGTGTAGACCACAACTTTCATCAAAAAGAACAAGTCATGGATCTCCAAGGACTTTTGCAGACTGTACAGAGTAGGCGATGTTGTCGACATTTGCACCCCAATTGCAGACTGTACAGAGTAGGCGACGTTGTTGTTTTGAGTGTGCTGCATTGATCTCTTGAAATTCCAGTCTGTGATATGGCTTTTGTGCCTGCTCTTACTGCTGCTGCAGGTTTTAGGCCCTAATTTTGGGAAATGTGGAGAATTCTGATTGTGTCTCCATCCATTGGATTGGCTGTAGTGGGACAGGTTTGGGTCCGCGTTCAACTACTTGTAGTCTGATGACATTGATGCCACTTCGGTGGTGTAAGGCCCTCATTTAGGGCAATGTGAACACTCCTGGTTAGGTCTCCATCTCCTGGGTTGGCTGTACTGGAAGAGTTGTGGGTCTTATTTACACTCTTTCTACTGTAGTGAAATTGATTACGCTTTGCTGGCGTCTGCCGCTAATTTTTGGAAATGTGGCGAATCCTGAATGGGTCTCCATCCATTGGGTAGACTGTAGTGGAAGAGGTTTTGGTCTCCTTGCATTTTTATAGTTATACTGTAGTGAAATTGAGCTTTTTGTGCAGATATTGTTCTCTCCAAATGGGTACACAAACGTGAAACTCTAAATTGATTTCAATAAACAACCATCAGTCACCCCATCAAACACCTCTGCTGCTTCTTCCTCCTCCTCTGTTACCGTGCCAAGTTGTGTCACGCAGGTGTCCAACAGAACCAGCTGTATACCCACTACAGTTAGGCTGAGTGACAGCCCATCAGCTGTAAGTGAAGCGGACATGCCTGCTGTGTTTGTTTCTCTGAGCACACCTCACGTTTCTCAATCCACTGTAACATCTCCACCTGCACCTCACTCACGGTCTATCGGTTTGTCCATTTCACCGTACTCTGCCCTCTCTCAGCACTGCAGCCAGCCCTCAATCCCGCTGTTGTGGTCACGTAAAAGATTGTTTCATCCTACACATGACAAAGCTAAGAGGTTGAACTCCACCATCTCCAATCTATTGGCCACGGAAATGGTGGTCTTAGGCCCTATTTTTTAAATGTAAACACTTCTGATTGAGCTTGCATCTCCTGGGTTGGCTGTAGTGGAACAGGTATGGGTCTGTGTTAAACTACTTGTAATTTGATGACATTGATGCCACTTCGGTGGTGTTAAGCCCTCTTTTAGGGCAATGTGAACACTCCTGGTTAGGTCTCCATCTCCTGGGTTGGCTGTACTGGAAGAGGTGTGGGTCTTATTTACACTATTTCTACAGTAGTGAAATTGATTAGACATTGCTAGTGTCTGCCACTATTTCTTTTAAATGTGGGGAATCCTGATTGGGTCTCTCCATCTATTGGGTTGGCTAAACTGGAATCTTCCTGTTCTGCAGTCTAAGTTGTGTAAGGTTGCATGCCCATGTCTGATGCACTCCCGATACAGACCCGTGCCTGATGCACCATCTAGTCTGTCCTACAGGGTCCAGCTGCTATGCGTCCGTTAGTCTGTCCTGAAGTGGGACCTGGCGCTCATTGGGAGCCAAGTCTAACCTCACCATCAGAGGCTCTAGTGAACAGTTCGGTGCTCGCTTAGTCACGCCCCTCCAGGCTCTCCGGGGTCCGTGGCACAGTGGTTCCACAAACCACGTCCATGACAGTGCGCCCTCGCAGGCAGGGTCCTCTCTCTTGTTGTACCAGTTGGTAACCCCTTTTGACATGTAAAGTGACTCGCCCCCAGGGGCCTTACTATTCCGGGTAGTATATCACGATGGCCGGCCCAGGGCGGTCAGTGCACAAAGGGGTATCAAATACTAATAACAGTTCAGAGAATTCGTGACGCCACCTGTGGTGTCTGGTGAAGGTCAAAAGCGCTGCAACAGTCCTCTGAGGCAGGTGTCAAGGCAGCTAAAGATGGTATAGCTCCCCACAGGTGGAGCGGGCCTCAGGGCAGTGTAGATAGATAGATGGTGGAAGGTGTGCTGGGCGTTGTAGTGCAGGGGAAGAACGATGGCGCAGCCAGAGTAACGGACAGAGACAGGGGGTTTTGCTTCGTTACCTTTACTGGTACAGCTGTTAGATACGGTCCAGGGTACTCCAGGTGAAGGGCGCACTTTTGGACTTCTCCCCAGGGAGCGGGTATAAGGCCTCCTGATCTGTGTCTGCCTTTGTGTAAGCTCCTGGCCAGCCTGCAACTGGGCCTAGCTTATGTGTCCTGCTTTTACTCCACCTGTTGCTATGAAGTAGGACCTCCGGTTGGTAACCACTTTCCCTGGACGTCGGGGCCTTCGTGGTTCCTGGTCCTGTATGTGTCTAGCTTCAGGTTTGCCAGGGACTTGTAGTCCTCCTGGGATTCCGGTTATCCCTACTGGGTGTAAAGGGTCCCTGTAGGCTCGGACCCGGTGTCCGGTATATATACTGGGGTGAGCCTGGTATGCTCCTCTGCCCCCTTTTATCACTCCTTCCTTCCTCTCGCCTTCGGCCATGCTCTGGGCCCTCACTAGGCTTCAGTGCTGCTGGAGGCCTAGCTTGCCTCACACAGCAGCCTGCGTGCTTCTCTCACTCTGACTGAGCACACTGTAACTAAACTCTAGACCGAAGTCGAACTGCCTGGCTCCACCTTCCCTTTATATATCCCTATCAGGGCTCCCTCTGCTGGTATGAGGTGGAAGGTGGAGGTGTGTGCATGTAGTGAGGGCCTCTTGTGGAGAAATCTGTCCATGCACCCTTCTGGGTTCTGTGGCACCGTGCGCAGCAGGGCGCCACAAAAGCGCATCTGAATAACTGTCGCTGTCACAGTAATAATTATAGTACTTGTACTCTGGGTCAATTGATGGCACTTCCCTGGTGTCTACACCTAATCTAATGTGTTTTGGCAGCTTTTGGTCCCATTTCTAGGTGTTGTCTATGATTTTTTTGGTCCCCCCATTGACTCCTGTGGGATTCGGAAATGTTCGACGAACATTCAACGAATAAATTCGGCGGATATCAATTTGTTCAAACTTTTCCAAACAGAACATTGAAATGTTCGCTCATGCCTACCTAGGAGTCCTTAATTTTTGGCAGTTTTTGCTTCCTTCATAAATTACACTGAAATGTCCTATTTTTTCATAAAAAATTCAATTTTGGTTTACTTAAATTAAATTTAATTCCTTTTTAAATTGTGCCTGATATACAAGTCATTATACAGGAAAAAATATTTCACTTTTTTTTTCCTGTCAACTGCAATTTCTCGTCAATTTGGAATGTTTTATTTTCACTCTTAAAAGTAGAGTAATATAAGTGACAGCATTTTTCTCAGCAGCGATCTGGGAGTCAGAGATGCTTCCAGGGGTCTTCCCTGTGCTGTTGTCCTTCCATTCAGCACTTTTCCCATTCGTTTGAACATTTTCATTGACCCCCAGACCTCCTTGTAGAGTCTGCCAGAAAAATTATTAAACCTATACAAATATTCAAAATTAGGCAAATTGATGATGATAAAAAACATGTACTTTATTTAGCAATAGAGAATACAACACAAAAAAATATAAAATGGGGAATAGGTACAAGGGGAAAGGAATGGTTTAAAATCGAGAAAAAAAAAAGGCGGAGGGTCATGAATGTGCCCCAAACAATTATTACTTTAGAAATATACCAGATGTTGAGCTAATGTTTTAATATTAAGGAATGGTCAAAATATATATTGGTCATGTATAGAGAATATATTAATGTATAAATACCAACAAAATATCAATGGACACACATTAAAAATTGCCATTAACACTAAAGGGCTAGAAAGGAGCTGCCTCCTCTGAAAAAGTGCTAAGTGCAATAATTCATGAATGTAAAAGTTGCATAGTATTCTAAAGGAAATTTAATTCAGCCAGTGCCAGGTAGATATCCCAAAAAGAGGGACAATATAAATATGCAAACTATAACATAAATAACGATATATTGCATAGGCCTAGCTACTAATTCTATACAAACATGATGAATGTTAATGCCTTAATTGATAAAGTCATAAGGACAAGGTCAAATATATGCAAAGCAGCCCAAAGTATATATCATGATTGGTCCATTGATAATGAATAGAGACAAAGATTTTATCAAAATATTTCATCAGAGATTTCATCAGAATATACCGACTTATGGAGCACACCACATTCCCCTCCATCTACTCCTGCCAGAAAAATGCTCGAATTTCCCATTGACTCATATTATACTCGTTACTCGAAACGAGCACCCGAGCTTTAGGAATTGCTCGGTCTGAGTAACGAGAATCCGAGCATTTTAGTGCTCTCTCATCTCTACATATCTTCCATTATGTGTACTAGAACATTTTATGGTAGCATGGTGGCCCTGACTCAGGATCTGTACAACTTGCCATTTTTGAAGGATTTGTGAATTTTATATTGTACTGTATTATAATGTATCAAAAATGTGCAGTCACCTGTCTATTAGCTATAGCAAAGATTATAGTTATAAAGAAAGAATATACAGTATTTATCTTAACATAGAAATGGCTGAAGATAATCAAAATTAATTGAGGTTCATAGGAAATTATTGCTCGACATAAAAAAAGCTGCAAATGCTTTCTGCACCTGTGGCGCCGCTGCGGGTTCAGTCGCCACAGAGGTGCTGCATCTCACCCAGAGGTGTGGTACCCCACTCTCAGGTAAGGATGGAGTACTACCCGGGACCCACACACTTGCATCCATTACATCCCATTTCAGAGGGAAGGGCAAGATTGCTCCTGAGGGAGAGCACAGTTCCTGTCCCTGGCTGGAGGGTGGAACCATGTAGTGGGTGTGGGTGGAGGAGGTAGTTTAAGGGAGCACTTCAGTAGGAGTATAAAAGAGAGGGTGGAACATTCTAGAGACAGTTCTGAGGACAGTTGAGAGGAGAGAGAGCTCAGAGCAGGAGCTCTGCTCAGGGGGGCAGGAAAGAAGAGCAGGGCCTAGTAAGAAAGGCCCAGGAGAAGGAAAGAAGGAAGAGTGAAAGAGGATGGGAGCAGAGGAAGGCTCCAGAGAGAGAGGGGATTCCAGGGGCATGGTGAGTGCAGGAAGGCACCCGTGCGCCTGAATCTACATGGACATGGAGGGATCAGGCCGCAGAGGGGACCGGCCCCTAACTAGTGGAGAACAACCAGGCTCAGCTAGAAACCGGAGGCTTCTGCACTTTCAAGGTGTAGTTGCTCACAGCCACAGTTATAGCGCCGAAAAGATGGCGATAGAGGACCCAGGGGACTGCAGGTCACCCGACAAGACCCGAGGTCACTAGCTTGGAACACTGACTGTGAGGCGCAGGGCAGGAGGGTGAGAGCCAGCGCAGGAAGACGACCGAGGAAGGTACATAGAACGGGGTCCTGTTTAAGTACTCCTGAGAGACTTGAGAGTGGCTGGACCTCTTCCCTGGTGGGCACAGGACAACGTGGGAGGTTACACACCGGTAATTGTAACCTGGAGTCTTGGCAAACTGTGAGTAAAATCTGAAGACTGCATCCCACCGTGTCCTTCAATAATTGCTGCGCCATTGTGGCACCCCAGGGGTCTGGTTGCCACAGTGGTAGAAATACCATGTCTGAGAGCGAGCATGGGTTTTCCTGGTCAGGAGCATTATTGCATGCCACACCTCCTGCCGCAGTCCAGGGAGGGGAGAAACCTGTCCTTTAAAAACTGGATCTGGGGTGGGGTTAGCAGAGAAGTCTAGTTCCAGAGGAAGGGACAGAGGAGCAGCAAGGAGCTCTGTAGGAGCCAGGAGCTGAAGGCCAGGGACTGGAGCAGAGACCTCGTCCTGGCAGAAGACGCAGAGAGCCGGACATCGGAGTCCGAGGCTGTGAGGATATTCACATCCAGCAGCAGAAACCACCTGGCAGGGGATTCCAGGTCCTCTGGCCATAGAAAGCCCGGATGCTCAGTCACAAGAAAGGGACCGGCACCGCCATCGAGGAGCGGAAGGTACTAAAGGCCCCAAGTCACCAGCCATACGGGTGAGCACCACACGGTACCCTCAGGGACGTGAGCTACTACACGACTACAGCAGGGTAGCCAGGAAGAGTGCAGTCAGACGGGAAGGCCTACACCTCCACCTGGCCAGGGGGACTTTTGTTCGCTCACAGATTGACCAGGCCCCTAATGTTAGCCAGTACTCCCGGCAGGGCCTTCTTCATTACCAACAGTAATGACCCTGAACTGCACTGCACGGACTCCGAGTCATTTCTGCTGTGCCCATGCACCACAACCCTCACCATCTACACACGCTGCCCTGAGGCTATACTCCTCCCGTGGGGAGTTATACTACCCTCTGCTGCGCACCCAACTTCAGCCTCAGTGGTCTGCCCCGCAGCGGCGGTTCTCAGTGACCGCAATCCACGGGTGGCATAGTCGGACATTTCAACAGTAAAACCCAAGTAAACAGATCCGCCACTGGTTTGACCACCCTGAGCCACGGGACCGGGTCGCCGCCACGGAGACTACAACCCCCAGCATTACACAGAGACCCGGCTCCGGGTATTCCCCCACACACGGCCCAGGGGGCGCGTCAACTTTGGCGTAGTCGGCAGGATTTCGTGCCCGCAACCACCGGGCACTGCGTGCCTGAAGAAAGACTGTGATACTTACCGGAACCATTTTCCCGCCATTGGGCGCCATTTTTGGGACGCCGTGCGGGAAGAAGAGGGGCGTGGATGCCAAAAAGCACACGAGAGCTGAAGCCCCGCCTTACGTACTGACGCTGCGCAAGATCCTGGAAGGAGCCCAGCGGACGCCGACGTCACCAGCACGCGACTCAAGGTCCTCGACCCCGACGATCGCCTGCGGAGCAGCGGCCTACGGAGAAGAAGCAACGGAAGGTAGGCCACGGTTAACCAGGGGGGAGGAAGACACCAGGAATGGAGGGAGCTCCCACCGCCAGCGCGGCTACAGTCGCAGTGATGCCGTTCACGATGCCGTATATCCCCGGAGCATCATGGTTACCCCAGTACTCAGGAGAGTCGCATACCCTGAGCGACTTTAAAGAAAGACTGTATAGTTTATTCAAAGTATACCCCCTGTCCGAGGAACAAAAAGTGAGCATCCTGACAGGCCAGTTAATCGGAGCGGCCCAAAGAGAAGTGAAGTCCTGGTCAGCCAGGGAAAAGGGGACTGTAAAAGGAAATACTGGCCCGTCTAAAGGACACTTTTGATACCCGCACTTCAGCAGAGATCAAACTAAAATTTTATGGATGCAAACAGCGGGCACAAGACAGTATACGGGACTATGCTTTGAATTTGCAGGAGGCCCTGAGAGCCATTAAGCAGGCAGACCCTGACAGCGTGCGGAATGAGGATAAGCTGTTGACTGAACAGTTCATTGAGGGTCTACAGTCCAGCGCCCACCGAACCCAGTTGCGTGTAATGGCCTTGTAGAACCCTGATTTGGACTTTGCGCAATTTAAAGACAGGGCCATCCAGGTGATCCGAGAACCGACACCAGGTGGCGCTGTAACCCATAGGCGCCCCGCTATCACCTATCACCAGGAGGCGGCGCCCTTGTCAGCAGAGCCTGTGGGAGCTGATGCACAGGCTTTGAACAAAGCCCCGGCTGCAGACCTGCACCATCAGGTCCAAGAGCTGACCAAAAGCGTTGCCGCACTAACCAATAACTGTGCAGTCTTTACAGGTGTCCCGCCCAGGAAAGATCCAGCTGGCTTCCAATCCGGAGGACGTCCCTTGGAGCTCCCATCGTCCAGAGGAAGGCCCAGCGACCGTTATGACCAGGATGGACAACCCATCTGCCGCCGATGCAACCAACCAGGACATATGGCAAGGTACTGTCATTTAAACGGGTCCAACCTGGGGCAGAGGGCCGACCCCCCAGGCATAAGACCATCATGCCCATCGAGCTGGCGTGATAAGTACGTAGGGGGACGACCGGTCTTGCCTGTGGTGCTGGATGGCATTCCTATGAGTGCGCTACTGGACACCGGGTCACAGGTAACCACCATCCCCTATGTGCTCTTTAAGCGGTGCTGGAATGACTCAGATATTACCCGCTACCCAGATGACGATCTGAGCATCATCGCCAGCAATGGTCAGCCCGTACCGCAGGTGGGATTCAAGGAGGTGACCATCAAAATTGGTAAAGCTGAACTGCCAGCGCAAGGACTGATTATTGTGGACATTGACCATCGTGAAAGCCACCCTAAGATAACCTTGGGTACTAATGTTATTGAAAATTGTCTTGCAGAGATAATTGTCATTTTACAGCAGGTTGCGATGAACGCCAGCTCCAGCCAACAGCGTGTCCTACAAAAAGAGATCAGAGCCTTGATGAAAAGGCAAAAGGTAGAACTATCTGGTGGTGAGATTGGTAGCGTTAGGATGAGTGACCCGTTCCCTATCGCCATGCCCCCAAAAAGTGAGATGATGATCTGGTGCCGGACTGCAATCGGGTTAAGAGGAAGGGACTATCAAGCCATGGTAGAACCCATCTACTCAGACAGTAGGCCCACCATTTTGACAGCACGTGTGGTGGTCGATGTACGCCATGGGAGGGTACCCGTCCACATCCTAAGCATTGGGGAAAGAGAAGTATACTTGCCACGGTATGCCAGTCTAGCCAAATTGTTCACCATTAACCAAAACTCTGTAAAGGCCGTGGAACCCTTGCTGCCATCTCAACCAGAGGAGGGTAACGGCTCCAAGAAACAAATGGAGGACTGGTGTCAAAAGCTGCATGTGGGCACCAACTCCACTCCCTCACACCAAAAACAGGGAGTCTACCGGGTGGTGCAGGAGTACGAAAGAGTTTTTAGCAAACACGCACTAGACTTTCGGCAAGTAAAAGGGGTAGAACACCACATCCCCACGGGAGACCATCCACCTATAAAGGAAAGATACCGCCCTGTACCCCCTGCACACTATCAGAATGCCAAGGGAATGTTGCAAGAAATGAAGGAAGCTGGGGTAATCAGGGACAGCTGTAGCCCCTGGGCAGCTCCACTAGTTCTTGTGAAAAAGAAAAATGGCACCATGAGAATGTGTGTAGATTACAGAAAGATCAACCGTGTAGCGTCGGCGTCCCTGCCTCCTGCTAGGCAGGGACGCTGTTTCTCCTCACCTCTCTGCTCCGTGCCCAGCGGCGTCCTCCCGCTCTGCTAGCAGCGCCCGCTCTCCCCCGGTCACTGTGCTTAGGGCGCGCGCGCTCCTCCTCTCTTACAGGGGCCGCGCGCGTCGCCCTAAGGAGTCCCCGGCCCATGG
The DNA here is from genome assembly GCF_046119375.1 of Phyllobates terribilis. Classification (NCBI taxonomy): domain Eukaryota; kingdom Metazoa; phylum Chordata; class Amphibia; order Anura; family Dendrobatidae; genus Phyllobates; species Phyllobates terribilis. Next base: position 644,691,435 of record NW_027362762.1, read on the forward strand.
CCGGAGGATCCCTCCATATTTAAGGCACCTCCTCCAAAATGGAGGTGCCCGAGCAATGTTGTTGCACTGTTCACTACTCTGCTTCAGCCCTCAGGTCCCGTTGCCAGTTACCTGCCAGTTACCTGCCAGTTACCTGCCAGTCTCCTGCCAGTCTCCTGCCAGTTTGCTGCCTGATTCCTGCCTGTCATCCGCTTTCCTGCTTGCTAGCCTGAGGTCCGACGGTCTGCCTTCTGACACCTGTCAGTCTGTCTATGGACCAGCTTGCCCGCTCACCTGGGAGCGCTCACCTGCTACCTGCCTGATAGCCTACCTGGAGGCTCCGCCGTCACGTGCTGTGACCACCTGCCAGTCCAGAGACTCTTGCCCGCTCACCTGGGAGCGCTCACCTGCTACCTGCCTGATAGCCTACCTGGAGGCTCCGCCGTCACGTGCTGTGACCACCTGCCAGTCCAGAGACTCTTGCCCGCTCACCTGGGAGTGCTCATCTGCTACCTGCCTGTTAGCCTACCTAGAGGCTCCGCCGTCACGTGCTGTGACCACCTGCCAGTCCAGAGACTCTTGCCTGCTCACCTGGGAGCACTCATCTGCCATCTGCCTGCTAGCCTACCTGGAGGCTCAGCCGTCACAGGTCGTACCTGTCCGTTTACCCAGAGACTGCCCCGGTCACTTGCTGTGACCTCCTGCCCGTTTACCCAGAGACTGTCCCGGTCACTTGCTGTGACCTCCTGCCCGTTTACCCAGAGACTGTCCCGGTCACTTGCTGTGACCTCCTGCCCGTTTACCCAGAGACTGTCCCGGTCACTTGCCGTGACTGCCTGCCTGTCTTCCCTGGTCGCCACCCGCTTCCTTACAAGGACCGCCCCCTTGTATAAGTTGCTCAGAGGTTCCGCCTCCCAGACCCGTTACAGTTTGCTCGGGCCATGGAACCCGGTGGCACCCAAGCTCCCTCGCTCTCGGACCTTTGTCATGAACTGTCCCGACAGAGGTCCCAACAGGAGTCCATCCTGGGTCACCTGCGGAATGTCAATACTCGCTTGGACACTTTGACTGCCCCACCAGCAACCACCGCTAGTGTCATGACTCGCAGCCCGGCTGCTCCGCTGCCCACCAATACCATAGCATCCTGCTCTGGAATCCGGCTTTCTGCACCTCCTCGCTTCGGAGGCGACTCCGCTCAAGCTCGGGGCTTCATTAACCAGTGCACCCTGCACTTTGAACACCAGTCCCACCAGTTTAATTCCGACCGGGCCAAAGTAGCCTTCATCATGTCCCATCTCACGGGAGAGGCACTGGCTTGGCTAAATCCTCTATGGGAGAGAGGAGACCCTCTGGTGTCCGACCTGCCAGTCTTTCTCACGGCTTTCCGGAAGGTCTTCGACGAACCCGGACGGAAGACCTCATCCGCCTCATCTCTGCTACGCCTTCGTCAAGGGAGTCTCACCGTGGGTCAATATGCCATACGGTTCCGTACCCTTGCTTCGGAGCTGGCCTGGGATAACGACGCCCTGGTGTCCGTCTTCTGGGAGGGTCTGTCCGGCCGTATTAAAGATGAACTCGCCGGTCGGGACATTCCTACCACTCTGACGACTTGATTACACTTGCCACCCGGATTGACATCCGGTTCCAGGAGCGCGCTAGGGAGGTCACCCGTGAGAGGAGGATTCCACGTCTAGTCCCTACCTTCCAGAGACCCGTCACTCTCTCTGTTTCTCCCCAGGCACACTCACCTGAGCCAATGCAGGTCGACCAGACCAAGATGGTCAAAACCCGTCAAGACTTACGTTGTGCCGAAGGGAGCTGTTTCTACTGTGGCAGTAAGGAGCACTGGATCCGTTCCTGCCCTGAGAGGTCGGGAAACGCCTGTGTCTAGGATCGCTTAGAGAGGTCGCCCTAGACAAAAGTAAACCCTCTCCATCCCTGATGCTGTCTGTTTCTATCTTCTGCGGACAGAACCGCTATTTTGAACTGGCTCAACTTGACTCTGGAGCTGCTGGAAATCTCATCTCTCAAGCCCTGGTAGATAAATACCACATTCCCACCAAATCTCTGGCCGTACCTTTATCTGTCGCCGCCGTGGATGGGGGTCTCTTACCACATCCCATCCAACTCGTCACCGAATCTCTGACTCTACAGGTGGGAATGCTGCATTCTGAGAGCATCTCCTTTCATGTTCTGCCTGGACTCTCTCACGCACTATTGCTTGGCCTGCCTTGGATCCAGAGACATGCACCCGTGCTTGACTGGCAGACCGGAGAGGTCCTTCGCTGGGGACAGGACTGCCATAAGACTTGTCTAGTTCCCGTTCGTCCTGCCCGTCCTTCTCCTACCCCAGCCAATCTGCCCGGTCTTCCGGTTCCCTATTGGTCTTATGCGGATGTCTTCAATAAGAAAGAGGCAGAGACTTTACCTCCTCATAGACCATACGACTGCCCAATCGACCTGATGCCCGGCTCTACTCCTCCCCGTGGGCGAATCTACCCTTTGTCCGCTGCTGAAACCCGGTCCATGTCTGAATATATTGAGGAGAACCTGGCCCGGGGATTTATCCGGAAATCTACCTCCCCGGCGGGAGCAGGCTTCTTCTTTGTCAGAAAGAAGGACGGCTCACTCCGTCCATGTATAGACTATAGAGGCCTAAACCAGATTACTGTGAAGAATAAATACCCCCTTCCGCTTATTCCAGAATTATTTGACCGTCTGAGGGGGGCTAGAATCTTCACCAACCTGGATCTCCGTGGGGCGTATAACCTGGTCCGTATCCGTCAGGGGGATGAGTGGAAGACGGCATTCAATACCCGGGACGGCCACTATGAGTACCTTGTGATGCCCTTCGGTTTCTGTAACGCTCCTGCCGTCTTTCAAGAGTTGGTCAATGACATCTTCCGTGATCTTCTCTACTCCTGCGTGGTGGTGTACCTGGACAATATCTTGGTCTTCTCTCCGGATCTTCCTACTCACCGGAGGGACGTTCGTCAGGTCCTGCTCAGGCTCAGGCAGAACCACCTCTACGCTAAATATGAGAAGTGCATCTTTGAGCAGACCTCTCTTCCATTTCTGGGCTACATAATCTCTCAGACAGGACTACAAATGGATCCTGAGAAACTGTCTGCCATCCAGAAGTGGCCCCGACCAGAGGGGTTGAAGGCTATTCAGCGGTTGCTGGGCTTCGCCAGCTTTTACCGCCTGTTCATACCGCACTTCTCTTCCCGGACCGCCCCTATCTCTGCTCTCACCCGTAAAGGTACGAACCCCAGAGAATGGCCGCCCGAAGCAGAGGAGGCATTTCTTTCCTTAAAACAGGCCTTCCTCTCCGCCTCGGTGCTGCATCGTCCGGACGGCAACAAACAATTCTTCCTAGAAGTTGACGCCTCCTCCTCCGGAGCTGGGGCGGTACTTACCCAAAAATCTTCTTCCGGAAGAAAGGTAACCTGCGGCTTTTTCTCCAAACTTTTCTCCTCTTCTGAGCGCAATTATTCTATAGGAGACCGAGAATTGTTGGCCATTAAGATGGCACTGGAGGAGTGGCGTTATCTGCTCGAGGGGGCGCTCCACCCGGTAATAATTTACACTGACCACAAGAACTTGGCATATCTCCAGAGCGCCCAGAGACTTAACCCGCGCCAAGCCCGGTGGTCTTTGTTTTTTGCCCGCTTTGATTTCATTCTTCATTTTCGTCCGGCTGACGAAAACATCAAAGCTGACGCCCTGTCCCGATCCTTTCTGGTGTCTGATCTTGAGGAGGAGCCTAAACACATCATCGATCCCACCAGAGTAATGCAGGTAGCCCCCGTGGGCCTAAATCGTCTCCCTCCCGGTAAGACGTTCGTAACGGAGTCCGATCGGGAGAAGATTCTACACTGGGGTCACTCGTCTAAGCTAGCTGCGCACGCCGGTCAGAAAAAGACCCTCCAGCTTATTACCCGACACTACTGGTGGCCTACCCTGCACAAGGATGTAATTGACTTTGTTTCTGCCTGTGTGTTCTGCGCCCGCAACAAAGTTCCGAGACACCTGCCTGCCGGCCGCCTTCTTCCTCTGCCTGTGCCTGCTGCCCCGTGGCAACATATAGCTATGGACTTCATAACAGATCTCCCCGTCTCTACCGGTTGTACGGTCATTTGGGTGGTCGCTGACCGCTTTTCCAAAATGGCTCATTTTATTCCCCTGCCAGGCCTCCCGTCTGCTCCCGAGCTAGCTAAAGACTTTATCTGCCACATCTTCCGTCTCCATGGTCTGCCTCTCCACATCGTGTCGGATCGTGGGGTTCAGTTCACCTCACGCTTCTGGAGAGCCACATGTAAACTGCTCGACGTCACCCTGGACTTCTCCTTCGCTTACCACCCACAGTCCAATGGTCAAGTGGAGCGGATCAATTAGAATTTGACCAGTTACCTCCGGCACTTCGTTAATGCTCACCATTCAGACTGGGTGGATCTCCTACCATGGGCCGAGTTCTCTTACAACAATCACGAGAGCGAATCTTCTTCTAAATCCCCGTTTTTTGTAGTCTTCGGTCAGCATCCTCGGATCCCTTTTCCTGTCTCCACTAGTGTTGAGCCACCCCCGTAGTGTTCGAGTTCGGTTCGGTTCGTCGAACACCCGTGTGTTCGCCGAACTGTTCGTCGAACTGTTCGTCGAACACCTTCGAACACCGTTAAAACCAATGGCAGGCAAACAAAAACACATAGAAACACATAGAAAACACCTTCAAAGGTGTCCAAAAGCTGACAAACTGCTCAGAAGACACAACTAACACATGGAAAAGTGACAAGTACATATAGTCATGCGAAAAGAAAAGAGGTGGAGGAGTAAAAGGAGGGGGAGACACAGATATAGGCATGTCATGCCCTTCTAAAATCCAAAAAGTGAGAAGCCGAGACGGCCAGTCCGCTCCTGCCCGTGCCACCTCCGTGTCGCCGGGTTTGTGCCAGAGCCGCGGAGAACCCTGACGGCCAGCCCCCCTCTCCCAATACTGGTGCCTGTCCGCTGGTGGGTCGAGAGAGCCCCCCTGTGGTGGAGGCAGCTCTAAGCTTTTTAATTTAAATTGTCCCTCTAATTTGAATGAATACACTTTAAATCCATTTACAAGGATCTATTGGAGGGCAAGTCTCATGCCAGCAGCCGCGTAATTCCAGCTCCAGTAGCGTCCACTAAAGCTGCTGCAGTTAAAAAGCTTTTATAAGGATCGAGCTCGGCTGTCCACCGCAAGGCATCCTAGTGCCAGTCCCAGCCCCTATGCCTTGGGGTGCCTCCTGATGCTCTTCACTGTGTATCCCGTGGTCCCGAAGCATTTCCTTTGAAAAAATTAAGTGTCCAAACTACAGGTGGTGTAGCTTGCTTAACAGCCGGGATAATCCGCTGACTAGCAGACACTGCTACTAGGCACAAAGTATTTCCTGGGCTAGATGCAGTTAAAAATTTGTAAGTAGATACTCTCGTTGGATGCTGAGAAAGCATTCCATAGAGTCTCCTGGCACGCCATATATGATTCTCTTAAAAAGCTTGGGGTAGGGGTCTAGGGGACCCTTTTATAGCCAAAATCACGGCCCTGTATCACAATACGTCACCTAGGCTGAAGATAAATGGAACTGTAGCACCGAGGGCTCGGTTGCTACAGACGTATTGCACCTCACCCAGAGGTGTGATATCTCACTCTCAGATAAGGATGGAGTGTGGATCAGGACCCGACACCTGCATGCATTACACCACATTGCCGTGGGGCAGGGCGACCAATATGCCCCTGAGATGGGCACGACAGTCCCTGTCCCTGGCTGGAGTGGGGGGAGGGAACACTGAGGAAGGGGAACCCTGCAGTGCAGGAGCAGGGAGGAAGCAGTTCCTGGGTGCATTGAGAAGGGAGTATAAAAGGTGGGCACCATCTTAGTTCAGTGCAGAGAAGTCTGAGCAGAAGTGGCAGGGAGCAGGGGCTCTGCATGAGCTCTGCTCCGGAGGCGGGCCTAGTAACAGAGGCCCAGGCCTGCAAGAGGGAGAAGGAAGGAAGAGGAGCGGAGAAGGCTCCAGGAACGAGGAATGAAGGGATCCCAGGGGTGCGGACGGGCGAGTCGCCACCGCACGCCCGAATCCACCTGCGTGGAGGGGTCAGGCCAAAGGGGGAGACCGGTCCCCGAACTAGTGGAGGCAGGAAACGACCCTCAGCTAGAAACCGGAGGCTCTGACATTTTATGTGGCGCAGCCCCTTGCTCCACCCGCTAGGAAGGCACCACATAGGGTCAGGGAAACTGGCGCCAAGTTTACCAAGAGGAGGCCCGAGGCAGCCGGACAGAAGTGTTGGTAAGAAAGGCCAGACAAAGGACACACAAATGGGGTCCTGTGAAGCGCTCCAAAGTTATCTGGGAGTTGTCTGAGCCCCTCACCTGGTGAGCACAGTACGACGTGGGCAGCCGTTACCTGCAGACGTGGTCTGGATAATAAGAACTGTGAGTAAAGGCCCTGAACTGCATCACTGACTCCGTGTCGTTACTGCTGCTGCCCTGCACCATCACCCCCATCCTCCGCATACACTGCCCTGAGGCTATACTCCTCCCGTGGGGAGTTATGCTACGCTCTGCTGCACCCACAACACCAGCCTTAGCGGTCTGCCCTGTAGCGGCGGTTCACTCTGACCGCAATCCACGGGTGGCGTAGTCGGACATTTAAACATCAAAACCACATAAATAGTTCCGCCACTGGTTTGACCGCCCTGAGCCACGGAACCGGATCGCCGCCACAAAGACTACAACCACCAGCATCCACCAAAAAGGGTCCGGCTCCGGGTGTCCCAAGGCCCAGGGGGTGCGTCAGAACATTTTCATCACCTTTCACAATCACCAATGGGACAAGGCAGGGATGTCCTCTGTCCCCTCTCTTATACATCCTAGTGACGGAGCACCTGCTCTCATCAATTCGCCATAACCCCAATATTAGGTGGATTGAGGTGGGAGGCACCGAGTACAAGTGCTCTCCATTTGCTGATGATGTCCTAGTATATATCACTCAATCACATATATCCATCCCTGCTGTTATGGCTGAAATAGATCACTTTGTTACATGGTAAAATTTTAAAATCAATGCAGCGAAGTCTGAGGCCCTCGATGTCTCCCTCCCTAAATCCATATAGGATTCCATCCAGTCCAACTTTCCCTTTGCCTGGCCCTCACAGGGTATCAAATACTTAGGAATTCCTATTCATAGAGACCTCTCCCATCTATGTTATCTTAATTTTGGGCCCTTTATTGAACAATTCCATACAGACCACGGTTGGCAAGTTAGAACTGTAAGATTCACTACGTGAACCACTGGTGTTTTGTGGAAAAGCACATGTACACCGCGTTCCAAATTATTATGCAAAAAGTGTTTAGGAGTGATAAGGGAAGAATTTGTTTGTTTGTCAGTTAAACTCATTGATGGTGATGTGTGTCAGGGCTCTTTATATCACTGTAAGCAATTGCAGACACCTGTGCTAATTAGTTTGGCAGGTGTGTCCAATGAAAGGCAAGACTACTTAAGAAGGCTCTCTCACATTATTAAGCAGCCTACATTTTCTGCCAAAATGGGAAAGAAAAAGGATGTGTCGGCTGCTGAGAAGCAACAAATTGTGGAGTGTTTAGGTCAAGGCATGACTACAATCAACATTGTGCGATGATCAGGATGAAGTGTCTTGGCAATCAAGAAGTATGTAGCTGATTCACAGTACACACGTGTGCGTGCTGATAAGGGCAAATTGAGGACTCTTTCCTACAGGCAATTACGTCAGGTTGAAAGAGCAGCGGCAAAAAAGCCTTGTCATAGCAGCAGACAAGTTTTTGAAGCTGCTTGTGCCTCCAACGTCCCCCGAACAACAAGATGCAGGGTCCTTCAGAGGTTTGCAGCTGTGCATACGCCATCCTGTCGACCTCCTCTATCCACTTCACACAAGCAGAAACGGCTCCAGTGGGCCAAACATTACATGAAGACTGATTTCAAAACTGTTTTGTTCACGGATGAGTGCCGTGCAGCGCTCGATGGTCCAGATGAATGGAGTGGAGGATGGCTGGTTGATGGACACCCCACGCAAACACGGCTACAGCGCCAACAAGGAGGAGGTGGAGTAATGTTTTGGGCTGGAATCATGGGGAGAGAGATTGTCGGCCCCTTTAGGATCCCTGAAGGCGCTAAAGATGAACTCCATAATGTATGTGGATTTTCTCAAACAGCACTTCCTGCCATGGTTCAAGAAGAAGAACCGTGTATTTCACAGCAAGATCATTTTTCTGCATGATAATGCACCATCTCATGCTGCACATAAAACATCTGCATCTCTGGCTGATATGGGCATAAAAGGGGACAAACTTATGGTGTGACCCCCATGCTCCCCTGACCTCTACCCCATTCAGAACCTTTGGAGCATCATTAAAAGGAGTGTCTATGATGGCGGGAGGCAGTTCACATCTAAGCAACAGCTCTGGGAGGGTATTCTGTCCTCATGCAAAACAATTGAAGCAAAAACCATCCAAAACCTGACAAATTCAATGGACGAGAGAGTTCAGAAGCTCCTTTCGAACAAGGGGTCCTATGTGAAAATGTAACATCACCTAGAATAAAGTTTTGAGTTGAAAACTGTTTGATTTCAGTTTCTAACAACCTGCTAATGCTTATAATTTCAAAAATGACCATTTTTTTGGTCTTTCTTAAAATGAAAAGGTTGATCGAAAAGTTTGGGGGATCTAAGAGTGTGGCAACCCAGTAGTCATGATTACTTCGAATTCTGACAATATGAGGGTCATGCTGCAGGTAGTGCAGCAAGAAGGCACTTATGTGTCTTGCGCATCTCGGAGCCCCAAAATTATTTTCCGGGCTAGATGCAGCTAAAAATTATTTTTAATTTTAAATCTGGTGAAGCTTATTATAGGTGGCCTAATAGGATCAGTGCTGCACACTGCTACAAAGCCCAAATTATTTTCCAGTAAAGATACAGATAAACATGATTAGTAATTTGAAAGCTTAAAACGGTTGGTAGGGTGATTTTAACCAATCATCAAGCTTTTACTCTCCCCAGGATGACACAGGGGTAGAAAAGTCGTTTCGGATCCATGATTTGTTCATCTTTATGAACGTGAGTCTGTCTACATTATCAGTGGAGAGCCGCGTGCGCTTATCTGTCAGCACACCACCAGCAGCGCTGAACACACGTTCAGACAGAACGCTGGCTGCGGGGCATGACAAGATCTCCAAGGCGTAAGTGGCTAGCTCCGGCCATTTATCCAGATTGGAAGCCCAAAAAGAGCAAGGGTCCAGTGACACAGTCGTGGCTTCAATGTTTACTTGGAGATACTCCTGTACCATCGTCTCTAGGCGTTGACTATGTGTCAGACTTCTTGTCTCCTGTGGCCTTGCAAAGGATGGGCTAAAAAAGTGGTGAAATGATTCCGCAAAATTGATGTTACCAGCAGATACTGTGGTTCTGTTACGGTTTGAGTGCTGAACACTTGACGGTCCCACGGTTGGCAAGTTGGAACTGTGAGATTCACTACGTGCACCACTGGTATTTTGTGGAAAAGCACATGTAAGATTCTGCAACAGTCTCTGCTTATACTCCTGCATGCGTGCATCCCTTTCTATGGCAGGAATAATTTCTGCAAATTTACTTTTGTACCGGGGATCTAACAGTGTGGCAACCCAGTAGTCAGGATTATTTCTAATTCTCACAATTCGAGGGTCATGTTGCAGGTAGTGCAGCAAGAAGGCACTCATGTGTGTTGCGCATCCAGGAGCACCAAGTCCCTGTTGTGTTGGTGGCGAGGTAACAATCATGCTTCCTTCCTCTGTCCTCTCCCCCCAACCTCGCACAACAGAAATGTGATCAAGGTCTCCCTCATCTGATGAGTCTTCCATCAGTTCGTCCTCCACTTCTTCCTGGGCTCCTGCACCTTCCTCACTAGTTTGGCTGCTACCATGCGCCCTGGTAAAATCATCTCCCCCACCCTCACATGCCTGCCGCATTGGTGCTGCCGACCGTCTGGACCTTGCAGATGTTAGCCCTTCCGCATACAACTCCTCCTCCTCTACTTCCTCCACCTCCTCTTGTGCCACCACCTGACTCCGAATTCTGTTTAACATGTGCTCCAGCATGTAAATCACCGGAATAGTCATGCTGATAATGGCATCGTCAGCACTAAACATCTTCGTCGCCATTTCAAAACTGTGCAGAAGGGTGCATAGGTCTCTGATCTGAGACCACTCCTCCAGCGTGATTTGCCCCACCTCTGAATCTCGTTGGCCCAGGCTATACGTCAGAACGTATTGCACCAGGGCTTGTCGGTGCTGCCACAGTCGCTGCAACATGTGCAGAGTTGAATTCCACCGGGTAGGCACATCGCATTTTAGCCGGTGAAGTGGCAGGCCCAACGACTTCTGTAGAGATGTAAGTCGCTGAGCTGCGGGATGCGAACGGCGGAAGTGAGCACACAGCGACCGTGCCCTCTGCAGAAGGCCATCTAGTCTGGGATAGTGGGCTAAAAATTGCTGGACAACCAGGTTCAACACGTGAGCCATACAAGGCACGTGTGTGACATTGCCCCGGCGAAGGGCCGCACCCAGGTTTGCAGCATTGTCGCACACGGCCTTCCCTGGTTTCAGGTCCAGTGGAGACAACCATTCATGAAATTGGTTCTCCAGAGCTGACCACAACTCCTCAGCTGTGTGACTCACATTTCCCAGACATTTCAATGTAAAAACCGCCTGATGACGTTGAGCCCTACTGCCAGCATAGTAAGGAGGTGTGCAGGATCCCTTCTGCGCAGTTAGAAAGCTTGTGGCATGACCAGACAGGCTTTGGGTGCAGGTGGAAGACCGAGAGGAGGTTGAGGAGGCAGAAGCAGTGGAGGAACTTTGACATAAAGAGGATTGACGCACAACTCGTGGGGACGGCAAGACTTGGACAGCAGCCCCTTGTCCTGCTGTCACCATAGTTACCCAGTGCCCAGTCAGCGACATGTAACGCCCCTGTCCATGCCTACTCGTCCAAGTGTCTGTGGTGAAATGCACCCTGTCACACACAGAGTTTCTCAAAGAAGCGGTGATGTTGTGTGCGACATGCTGGTGGAGCGCAGGCACACCTTTCTTTGAGAAGTAGTGCCGACTGGGCATCTGGTACTGGGGCACTGCGACGGACATAAGGTCTCGAAAATCCTCTGTGTCCACCAGGCGGAAAGGCAGCATTTCTGTAGCCAAGAGCTTGCAGATGGTGAAATTCAACCTCTTAGCTTTCTCATGGCTAGGAGGAAATGGTCTTTTACTTGTCCACATCTGAGGGACCGAGGGCTGGCTATTGTGCTTAGACGGGGTTGATAAGGGTGTCCCCGGCAAACTGCCGGTCTGTGAGGAAGATGCAGGCGGACATGTTAGGTTGCCTTGATCCAAAGGTGGTGCTATCGATGTCGGACAGCGCTCAAGACCAGCTGGTGTTACCACCTCCAAAGAAAATGATGACCTGCCAATCACGCTGGCTGTTGCGGGTAAAGAGGTGGCAGGTCTGCGCCCCAAAACAGGTGTGACTGCTGTCCCCCCAGTCACAGAGGATGAAGAGGCCGCGGATGCACAAGATATGGCAGACGGTGGTTGGCCCGGCCGGCTAGGCCGCATTGTAGCACACTGAGCTTCCCACTGCAACTTATGCTTCATGTCCATGTGCCGGTTCATGCATGAAGTACTCAAACTACGTATTTTTTGGCCTCTACTTAGCTTTTGCTGACAAATGTTACAGATAACACGAGTTGGGTCATCTTTATCGATCTGAAAAAATGCCCAGGCTATGCAAGGCTTAGCACCCATGCGACCTGAAGAGCCACCACGACTTGTGGTGAGAGGCAGAGTTGTGTTTGAGGATGCAGTTGTTGACGTGCTTCCAGTACTACGTCTCTGTCCAGGAAGGCGCAACCTGACCTCGTCGTCACTAGCATCTTCCTCCACCTCCTCTGCTGACCTCATCTCTTGGCTGACTGTGGGTTGACAGTAAGTGGGATCTCCGACCTCATCATCATCACCCTGTGCGTTATCACACCCGTCGTCCTCAGAGCCAACCTGTTCCTGCCCTGACAAAAAACTAAAGTTGTCGCTCCAATCAGGTATTTGAGTCTTATCATCGTCTTCCTCATTGTCTCCACCAACAGGAGTTACAGTTTGGGAATGAGGGTCTACATTATGGTCAGAACCTTCTGCGTCTGGTCCTGGATCCGACTCATAAAGATTCTGGGCATCAGTGCAGATCATTTCCTCGTCTGGATTCACAGAAGCGCTGGAGTCGACCTCTGATTCCCAGGCTATAGTATGAGTAAACAGCTCTGCAGACTCAACCATCTGTTCTACCTCATACTCAGACGGGCAGCTGGAGATTTGGGAGCTGTGAGGAAGCAAGTGCAATTTGGGTGACACCTTTGAGGACTGGAGTATTTGTGATGTTGAAGTTGATGTGGAGGAGAGCCCACTTAAAGGAGCACTTGATATCCGTTGAAGCACCTGCTGTTTTTGTGCCTCATCTGGAATTTGTAGCGATTGGCGTGGCCGTAAGAAAGGGATCTTATCACATTGTCCGCTAAAAGAAGTAGACATTTTAGTTTGGCTGGAAGATGGTCTTTCTTCTGCACCTACCCCACGGACACAACCTTTTTTCCCCTTCCCAACACGCCTATTCCCCTTTCCACCAGCAGCAGGCCTTTTTCCACTCATTTTGGTGGTTAACTAATTCACAACTCTGGAGTTGTTTGCACAAAAAAACAATGGATGGTAACCGAGCAGAGCTGAGTGGCCAAACTGTGGTATTAGGCCAAAACTATTGGCTGGGTTAGATGCAGAAAAAAATTATTTTTAATTTGCAACCTGATGGAGGTCAGTATAGATGGACTAATAGACCAAGTCCCACACACCGCTAGAAGCCCAAATATTTTTTCAGAGCTAGATGCAGAAAATTTTTTTATTCAATTTGCAACCTGATGGAGGTCAGTATAGATGGACTAATAGACCAAGTCCCACACACTGCTAGAAGCCCAAATATTTTTTCAGAGCTAGATGCAGAAAAAAATTATTTTTAATTTGCAACCTGATGGAGGTCAGTATAGATGGACTAATAGACCAAGTCCCACACACCGCTAGAAGCCCAAATATTTTTTCAGAGCTAGATGCAGAAAAAAATTATATTCAATTTGCAACCTGCTGGAGGTCAGTATAGAAGGACTAATAGAACAAGTCCCACACACTGCTAGAAGCCCAAATATTTTTTCAGAGCTAAATGAAGAAAAAAATTATTTTTAATTTGCAACCTGATGGAGGTCAGTATAGATGGACTAATAGACCAAGTCCCACACACTGCTAGAAGCCCAAATATTTTTTCAGAGCTAGATGCAGAAAAAAATTATTTTTAATTTGCAACCTGATGGAGGTCAGTATAGATGGACTAATAGACCAAGTCCCACACACCGCTAGAAGCCCAAATATTTTTTCAGAGCTAGATGCAGAAAATTTTTTTATTCAATTTGCAACCTGATGGAGGTCAGTATAGATGGACTAATAGACCAAGTCCCACACACTGCTAGAAGCCCAAATATTTTTTCAGAGCTAGATGCAGAAAAAAATTATTTTTAATTTGCAACCTGATGGAGGTCAGTATAGATGGACTAATAGACCAAGTCCCACACACTGCTAGAAGCCCAAATATTTTTTCAGAGCTAAATGAAGAAAAAAATTATTTTTAATTTGCAACCTGATGGAGGTCAGTATAGATGGACTAATAGACCAAGTCCCACACACTGCTAGAAGCCCAAATATTTTTTCAGAGCTAAATGAAGAAAAAAATTATTTTTAATTTGCAACCTGATGGAGGTCAGTATAGATGGACTAATAGACCAAGTCCCACACACTGCTAGAAGCCCAAATATTTTTTCAGAGCTAGATGCAGAAAAAAATTATTTTTAATTTGCAACCTGATGGAGGTCAGTATAGATGAACTAATAGACCAAGTCCCACACACCGCTAGAAGCCCAAATATTTTTTCAGAGCTAGATGCAGAAAATTTTTTTGTTCAATTTGCAACCTGATGGAGGTCAGTATAGATGGACTAATAGACCAAGTCCCACACACTGCTAGAAGCCCAAATATTTTTTCAGAGCTAGATGCAGAAAAAAATTATTTTTAATTTGCAACCTGATGGAGGTCAGTATAGATGGACTAATAGACCAAGTCCCACACACTGCTAGAAGCCCAAATATTTTTTCAGAGCTAGATGCAGAAAAAAATTATTTTTAATTTGCAACCTGATGGAGGTCAGTATAGATGGACTAATAGACCAAGTCCCACACACTGCTAGAAGCCCAAATATTTTTTCAGAGCTAGATGCAGAAAAAAATTATTTTTAATTTGCAACCTGATGGAGGTCAGTATAGATGGACTAATAGACCAAGTCCCACACACCGCTAGAAGCCCAAATATTTTTTCAGAGCTAGATGCAGAAAATTTTTTTATTCAATTTGCAACCTGATGGAGGTCAGTATAGATGGACTAATAGACCAAGTCCCACACACTGCTAGAAGCCCAAATATTTTTTCAGAGCTAGATGCAGAAAAAAATTATTTTTAATTTGCAACCTGATGGAGGTCAGTATAGATGGACTAATAGACCAAGTCCCACACACTGCTAGAAGCCCAAATATTTTTTCAGAGCTAGATGCAGAAAAAAATTATTTTTAATTTGCAACCTGATGGAGGTCAGTATAGATGGACTAATAGACCAAGTCCCACACACCGCTAGAAGCCCAAATATTTTTTCAGAGCTAGATGCAGAAAAAAATTATATTCAATTTGCAACCTGCTGGAGGTCAGTATAGAAGGACTAATAGAACAAGTCCCACACACTGCTAGAAGCCCAAATAATTTTTCAGAGCTAAATGAAGAAAAAAATTATTTTTAATTTGCAACCTGATGGAGGTCAGTATAGATGGACTAATAGACCAAGTCCCACACACTGCTAGAAGCCCAAATATTTTTTCAGAGCTAGATGCAGAAAAAAATTATTTTTAATTTGCAACCAGATGGAGGTCAGTATAGATGGACTAATAGACCAAGTCCCACACACCGCTAGAAGCCCAAATATTTTTTCAGAGCTAGATGCAGAAAATTTTTTTATTCAATTTGCAACCTGTTGGAGGTCAGTATAGATGGACTAATAGACCAAGTCCCACACACTGCTAGAAGCCCAAATATTTTTTCAGAGCTAGATGCAGAAAAAAATTATTTTTAATTTGCAACCTGATGGAGGTCAGTATAGATGGACTAATAGACCAAGTCCCACACACTGCTAGAAGCCCAAATATTTTTTCAGAGCTAGATGCAGAAAAAAATTATTTTTAATTTGCAACCTGATGGAGGTCAGTATAGATGGACTAATAGAACAAGTCCCACACGCTGCTAGAAGCCCAAATATTTTTTCAGAGATAAATGAAGAAAAAAATTATTTTTAATTTGCAACCTGATGGAGGTCAGTATAGATGGACTAATAGACCAAGTCCCACACACTGCTAGAAGCCCAAATATTTTTTCAGAGCTAGATGCAGAAAAAAATTATTTTTAATTTGCAACCTGATGGAGGTCAGTATAGATGGACTAATAGACCAAGTCCCACACACTGCTAGAAGCCCAAATATTTTTTCAGAGCTAGATGCAGAAAAAAATTATTTTTAATTTGCAACCTGATGGAGGTCAGTATAGATGGACTAATAGACCAAGTCCCACACACCGCTAGAAGCCCAAATATTTTTTCAGAGCTAGATGCAGAAAAAAATTATATTCAATTTGCAACCTGCTGGAGGTCAGTATAGAAGGACTAATAGAACAAGTCCCACACACTGCTAGAAGCCCAAATAATTTTTCAGAGCTAAATGAAGAAAAAAATTATTTTTAATTTGCAACCTGATGGAGGTCAGTATAGATGGACTAATAGACCAAGTCCCACACACTGCTAGAAGCCCAAATATTTTTTCAGAGCTAGATGCAGAAAAAAATTATTTTTAATTTGCAACCTGATGGAGGTCAGTATAGATGGACTAATAGACCAAGTCCCACACACCGCTAGAAGCCCAAATATTTTTTCAGAGCTAGATGCAGAAATTTTTTTTATTCAATTTGCAACCTGTTGGAGGTCAGTATAGATGGACTAATAGACCAAGTCCCACACACTGCTAGAAGCCCAAATATTTTTTCAGAGCTAGATGCAGAAAAAAATTATTTTTAATTTGCAACCTGATGGAGGTCAGTATAGATGGACTAATAGACCAAGTCCCACACACTGCTAGAAGCCCAAATATTTTTTCAGAGCTAGATGCAGAAAAAAATTATTTTTAATTTGCAACCTGATGGAGGTCAGTATAGATGGACTAATAGAACAAGTCCCACACGCTGCTAGAAGCCCAAATATTTTTTCAGAGATAAATGAAGAAAAAAATTATTTTTAATTTGCAACCTGATGGAGGTCAGTATAGATGGACTAATAGACCAAGTCCCACACACTGCTAGAAGCCCAAATATTTTTTCAGAGCTAGATGCAGAAAAAAATTATATTCAGTTTGCAACCTGATGGAGGTCAGTATAGATGGACTAATAGAATGATGCTATGCCCAAAAGATTTTACTTCACTAGGTGCAGTAAAAAAATTGGTATTCTATACACAGGTGGTATATCTTGCAACACAGATAGGCTACTCCACTGACTAACACACTCTGCAATAGGCCAAAAAGGATTAGCTTTGCTAGATTCAGCCAAATGTTGTGAAAGAAAACTTGCACAGCACTGGCACAGACCTGCCTGGCAAAAACTGATAGGAACTGATGTAACCTAGTCCTGAAAAGGACTCCAATTACAATTAGTCTTTACTCCCACAATCTATCTATTTAAGAGCACAGACCTGCTTGATAAAAGTCGTAGGAAATGCTGTAACCTAGTCCTTAAAAGGACTGCAATCACAACTATTCCCTACTCCCAAGCTATCTGTATATTTGTGCGAAAATTGGCTTGAAATTAACAAGGTATAGCGCACACAGCAACAGCGGTGCCGTCTAACACGCAGCTGCAGCAGTGAGAAAATGGTGGCGACGGGGAAAATGGCTTGGTCTTATAGGGCAAGGACATGTGACATACACTGCCAATCACACATGCCCTTGCTTGTGTGAAAAAAAGCACTTTGCTCCGTGTGTGCGCTGCTGATAGGCTGACAGATTGCACCTCCCCACTGCAAATGCGGGAAAGAGAAAAAAAAATGGAGATCTTCATTGTTCCTGCAGAGATCCATCCCCTGCCCCTCCCCCCGCCCCGCTGTACACTCAAACTGCGTATTAACATTAATTTTCATCATTACTGAGAAAAAATCCAGTTATGATTTTGGTGCACGAACAGTTATCGAACATAACCTCGAACAGCCGAATTTTTCTCAAATTGTTCGTGTTCGCCGACCGGCTCGAACACCGCCCAAAACAGCTCTAATTTGAGATTGGCGAACAGTTCGAGTAGAACAACGCTCATCTCTAGTCTCCACCTCTGTGGACAACCCGGCCGCGGAATCTCTCGTTAGCAAATTTTCCTCCATTTGGGAGAGTACCCGATCCACACTCCTTCAGTCGTCCGAGCGGATGAAGAGACACGCCGACAAAAAACGCCTGGATTCCCCACAATTTCGTCCCAGAGATAAAGTCTGGCTCTCATCCAAATATGTCCGGCTCAAGATTCCTTCTTATAAGTTAGGACCTCGGTTCATCGGCCCATTGGAGGTTATCAAACAGATCAACCCGGTGGCCTATAAATTGAAACTCCCGTCCAACCTACGGATCCCTAACTCCTTCCATGTACCTCTTCTCAAACCCGTGGTACTTAACTCCTTTTCCAAGTCTACAGGTACGCCTCCTGCTCCGGTTTCTCCTGAAGACGAGTTTGAGGTAGAGAACATTCTGGCCACCAAAAGGGTAAGAGGAAAGACCTTTTTTCTAGTGGATTGGAAGGGGTTTGGTCCTGAGGAGAGAACATGGGAGCCCCGGGAGAACATCCATGCCCCTCTCATCCTTGCTAAATTTCTGTCTGGCCTAAAAAAGGGGGGGCCTAAAGGGGGGGTACTGTAGCGTCGGCGTCCCTGCCTCCTGCTAGGCAGGGACGCTGTTCCCCTCACCTCTCTGCTCCGTGCCCGGCGGCTTCCTCCCGCTCTGCTTGCAGCGCCCGCTCTCCCCCGGTCACTGTGCTTAGGGCGCGCGCGCACGCTCCCCCTCTCTTAAAGGGGCCGCGCGCGTCGCCCTAAGGAGTCCCCAGCCAATGGCCGGAGGATCCCTCCATATTTAAGGCACCTACTCCAAAATGGAGGTGCCCGAGCAATGTTGTTGCACTGTTCACTACTCTGCTTCAGCCCTCAGGTCCCGTTGCCAGTTACCTGCCAGTTACCTGCCAGTCTCCTGCCAGTCTCCTGCCAGTTTGCTGCCTGATTCCTGCCTGTCATCCGCTTTCCTGCTTGCTAGCCTGAGGTCCGACGGTCTGCCTTCCGACACCTGTCAGTCTGTCTATGGACCAGCTTGCCCGCTCACCTGGGAGCGCTCACCTGCTACCTGCCTGATAGCCTACCTGGAGGCTCCGCCGTCACGTGCTGTGACCACCTGCCAGTCCAGAGACTCTTGCCCGCTCACCTGGGAGCGCTCACCTGCTACCTGCCTGATAGCCTACCTGGAGGCTCCGCCGTCACATGCTGTGACCACCTGCCAGTCCAGAGACTCTTGCCCGCTCACCTGGGAGCGCTCATCTGCTACCTGCCTGTTAGCCTACCTAGAGGCTCCGCCGTCACGTGCTGTGACCACCTGCCAGTCCAGAGACTCTTGCCCGCTCACCTGGGAGCGCTCATCTGCTACCTGCCTGTTAGCCTACCTAGAGGCTCCGCCGTCACGTGCTGTGACCACCTGCCAGTCCAGAGACTCTTGCCTGCTCACCTGGGAGCGCTCATCTGCTACCTGCCTGTTAGCCTACCTGGAGGCTCCGCCGTCACGTGCTGTGACCACCTTCCAGTCCAGAGACTCTTGCCTGCTCACATATGAGGACCATCTGAAACACCTGGCAGAGGTGTTTGATGCCCTGGCAGGATACGGCCTGAAGGTGAAACCCTCCAAGTGTCATCTACTGAAACCAAAGGTACAGTACCTGGGACACGTGGTGAGTGCTGACGGAGTAGCTCCAGACCCTGATAAGATCACAGTGATTAAGGACTGGCCAAGACCCTCCAGCATAAAGGAAGTGCGGCAGTACCTCGGGTTGGTAGGCTACTACCGAAGATTCATCTCTGGGTTCACCAAAATGGCAACCCCTCGGCAAAACCTCCTGTTGGGTCAGTCCAAGACCAAGAATCAGAAGCAGCCCTTCAGGTGGGACAAGCTGGAGGAGGAGTCATTCCGCCAGCTGAAGATGGCCCTCACGGGGGATGAGGTCCTGGCTTACCCTGATTACGGCCAGTCTTTGATCCTCCACACAGACGCCAGTAACGTGGGGCTAGGAGCCGTACTATCCCAGATCCAGCAGGGCAGAGAGCGGGTAATTGCTTATGCCAGCCTCAAACTACGGCCCACAGAGAGAAACCCTGAGAATTATAGCTCCTTCAAGCTAGAGTTCCTGGCAGTGGTGTGGGCAGTGACAGAACGTTTCAAATATTACCTTGCCTCTGCCAAGTTCACTGTGTACACGGACAACAACCCGTTGACGCACCTGGACACTGCAAGACTTGGTGCCCTGGAGCAAAGATGGATGGCCCGGCTGTCCAACTATGAATTTACCATCAAATACCGGGCAGGACGCACAAATGCCAACGCAGACGCCGTGTCCAGGATGCCAAACTTGCCGGACGGAGGGGAAGATCCAGAAGAACTGGAAGAGATTGAGCTCCCTGCGTTCCACCGTCATGGGATTATTCACTATTCCCACTGTGTAAGGGACAAGCACTCTGCTACGTTCAACCTTACCCCACACAGCTGGGCGGAGACGCAAGACAGTGACCCAGCTGTCTGCCTGGTAAAAGAGATGCTGACACAGGCTGATGCCCGCCTTGACCCAGACGCTCTGGAAGAGACCAAACAGCTGTGGAAGGAGAAGAGTAAATGGTTTCTCTACAAGGGGAAGCTGTGCCAGAGAATTGTCAACTCCCGGACACATGAGCTGACCTGGCAGGTAGTGGTCCCGAGACGACACGCGGCTATGGTCCTGGAGGCATACCACGACGGAGCAGGGCACTTTGGATGGAAGAAGTTGGAGTTCCTGTTGCGTGAACGGTTCTTCTGGGTAGGCATGAGATGGGCCATTGAGAGATGGTGCAGAGACTGCGGCCCGTGCAACTTGAGGAGAAAGGACCGTGCCAGCCAGAAGACTCCCCCTGCAGTCCATCATCACCAAGCAGCCACTAGAACTGGTAGCCCTGGACCATGTAAAGCTGGCTCCAAGTAGGTCCTGGTACGTCTACGCCCTCACCATCGTAGACCACTACTCCCGGGTCCTGGTGGTGGTCCCTGTCAAGGACTTAATAGCTCAGACAGCAGCTAGAGCCTTCTAGCAGCACCTCTGCCATCCACACGGGTATCCGGAGCAAGTGTTGACTGACCAAGGTCCAGCCTTCGAAGCGGAGGTCTTCCAGGAGTTCTGCAACCTGTATGGCTGCAAGAAGATAAGGACAACGCCCTATCACCCCCAAACCAACGAATTGTGCGAGAAGATGAACCAGGTGCTGAAAACGTTGCCCTTGGAAGAACGCAGTCTGTGGCCTGAAAAACTGCCTGATCTGGTGGACTTGTATAACCACATCCCAGTAAATTCCACCAACTGCACCCCGGCTTACCTAATGAGAGCAAGACCTGGTAAGCTGCCTATTGACCTGGATATGGGAGTCCTGACACCCGAGGACACCTCGCCAGAGGCAGACTGGGATACAGAGCGGCAGCAGCAGTACCGGAAAGTGCAGGAGAGTGTGGAGATTAGTCTGTCTCAAGCAAGAGAAAGGCAAGAGAGGACTTACAACCAGCATGCTCCCGCTGTTCCCCTGGCACCTGGAGAGCAGGTCTTGAAGAGGAAGAGGCGGCTCCATAAGTTGGATGACCAGTGGGAGAAAGACCCATACACAGTACTGCCCTCAAGCCATGAAAATCCGAAAGTATGTATTATCAGTAAGGATGGAGGAGAGACCACAGCCACTGTCTCCAGAGACCACCTGAAGAAGTGTCCCGAGCAGCTGCAAAGCACTGATGAAGACCAAGATAGCCCTCAACCCGCAGAGGAAAGGGAAGAAATGGTCAGTACAGTACTCGGAGAATTTCCCCGGTCCTGGACACAAATTAACAACGCTATTGTGGTACCGGTCCTTACCTTTCTGCAGCCAGCCCCTCAAGGGCCTACAGAAGAGCAAGTAGTGTTGGAAGAGCAACCGGCCCCGGAGGAAGAAGATTCCATACCAGCAGCCCAGGAGAATCAACCGTCTGCTATTAGTGAGCCTGCCGTGCCCGTGGTAAGCTAAAGAGTACACAGAAAGCAGCCCAACCTACCCGTAACATCTCCAAACACCTGTAGTGCAGACACTAGCGAGCCCACTACACAAGGGGTGAAAACAGGGGACCCAGAAAGAACACCACCAGATAGTGTGTTATGTAGGTCCACCAGGAGCACCAAGGGACAAATTCCTGCTCGCTGGAGAATTTAAATGTGATATATATACCTGTATATTGCAAATGTTGAAATGTTTTATGTTTGTTGTATGAATAATAATTATGTTTCTCAAGTTACCCAACAGGGTTTATGGACTAACAGGTTATGGACAATGAATAACCGGAACTGTACCTTGTAAATAGTTGCACCTGTTAAGTGCCCCTTTTGTCCAGACCACAGAACAAAAACCCGTGGAGGTGGCTGAAGACATGGGCCAACTCCGGATCATCGATGCCCAGTAGCCACCCCAGGGCCTACGTTGAGGGTTTGGGACGGGTCCCTCAAAAGTGCATACGGAAGCGGCGTGACCTATAAAAACTGAACTCCTTGTACATATATTGTTGTGTTATTACTTATACCTTGCTATGTATATTTCATAAAATGTGTTTAGTCCCGGAGTACTAAAATTTACCAGGGGGGAATGTGGCACCCCAGGGGTCTGGTTGCCACAGTGGTAGAAATACCATGTCTGAGAGCGAGCATGGGTTTTCCTGGTCAGGAGCATTATTGCATGCCACAACTCCTGCCCCAGTCCAGGGAGGGGAGGAACCTGCCCTTTATAAACTGGATCTGGGGTGGGGTTAGCAGAGAAGTCTAGTTCCAGAGGAAGGGACAGAGCAGCAGCAAGGAGCTCTGTAGGAGCAAGGAGCTGAAGGCCAGGGACTGGAGCAGAGAGCTCGTCCTGGCAGAAGACGCAGAGAACCGGACACTGGAGTCCGAGGCTGTGAGGATATTCACATCCAGCAGCAGAAACCACCTGGCAGGGGATTTCAGGTCCTCTGGCCATAGAAAGCCCAGAGGCTCAGTCACAAGCAAGGGACAGGCACCGCCATCGAGGAGCGGAAGATACTAAAGGCCCCAAGTCACCAGCTGTTAGAACCCTCCTGTTAGTTTTTTTCTATTTTGTGGTCACGTGACCTGCTGCCTATTTATTCCAGCTCCGCCCTTCTGGCTTTGATGGACTTAAGTGTTACTTTGACTCTTTATCTAGCCAGGTGCTTTGTACCTATCTCTATAGTTTGCTTGGTCCTTGGACCTCTAAGTATTTTTATCTGTTTGTCTTTTTGCTCCCCTACAACTTCTGCTAGGAGGTGTCCAATTTTGTCCCAGTCCTTAGTACTTTTAGGGACCCCTCCCTTATATCTATAGGTCTGCGTTCAGACTAGCTGAGGACGAAGGCGGGTCTGTTCACAAGGAACAGGTTGCCAGCTGCATCGTAGGGAATCAGCTTAGTCCTATTGTAGGGACAGTTTTCCTTTCTTTCCTTAGTTCTTGTAGCAGATCTTAACACCAGCCATACGGGTGAGCACCACATGGTACACTCAGGGACGAGGGCTACTACACGACTACAGCAGGGTAGCCAGGAAGAGTGCAGTCAGACGGGAAGGCCTACACCTCCACCTGGCCAGGGGGACTCTTGTTCGCTCACAGACTGACCAGGCCCCTAATGTTAGCCAGTACTCCCGGCAGGGCCTTCTTCATTACCAACAGTAAAGACCCTGAACTGCACTGCATGGACTCTGAGTCATTTCTGCTGCGGCCATGCACCACAACCCTCACCATCTACACACGCTGCCCTGAGGCTATACTCCTCCCGTGGGGAGTTATACTACCCACTGCTGCGCACCCAACATCAGCCTCAGCGGTCTGCCCCGCAGCGGCGGTTCTCAGTGACCGCAATCCACGGGTAGCGTAGTCGGACATTTCAACAGTAAAAACCAAGTAAACAGATCCGCCACTGGTTTGACCACCCTGAGCCACGGGACCGGGTCGCCGCCACGGAGACTACAACCCCCAGAATTACACAGAGACCCAGCTCCGGGTATTCCCCCACACACGGGCCAGGGGGCGAGTCACCATCCCCTGCCTGCACAACACTGCACAGACAAACATTTACCTCATTAATCCATCTACACTGCCCTGGAGCTGAGCTCTGCCTGTGGAGAGCTGAACCAACTCTGCTGCATCACCATCAGCTCCAGAGGATCTGCACCGCAGCAGCGGCTCCATATAGCCGCATACCACAGGTGGTGTCACGAACATTATCTATAAAAACTTTATCCCCTTTTCTTTAAACCCCCTTTTATTGACCGCCCTGGGTCACGGAGCGGGTCACTGCCACTGTGACATCCCCCAGCACCGACCGGCCCAGCTACCGATTACCCCACTACCCAGGGGGTGCGTCACACCGTACTATTCATCAAGGGCTCTGCAAAAACTTCACAGCTTCAGGAGCAGCTTTGTACAGGGAGAAAATGTGTTGGGGCCTCCATGCTCTACTAGTGCTATGGGTCTGTTGCCCAAATAGCTTAACATCTGACTAGTGATGCGCGAACATGCTCGGATAAGGTGTTATCGGAGTACGCTCAAGTCCTAACAGTGTATTTTCTGCGTGCTCGTCAAATAGGTCTCGTCGCCGCGGCTGTTATACAGTCAAAACACATGCAGGGATTGCTTGTTTGTTAGGTGGCAACGTAAACCTGGTGCATTTGACAAGCTCGTTGAAGATACTCGGTTAGGACTCAAGCGTACTCTGATAACACCTTATCAGACCCATTTCTCGATCCTTAATTTGAAAATAATGACTCGAAATGTAGTTCTGATACTTATAAATGTGCCCCTGAGTCATTGAAATAGTTTTAGAACAGTCACCAGAACAAAGTGGATTCAAAACGAACTATTTTCCTTCGGTTTTCCAATGGTACATATATGATATTAGAAATATTTTAAACATATGCTTCATTATTAGAATCAATATATAATGAGGCTATATTGAAAAGGGATATTGATGGCATCCAACCTCTGGGACCCCAAATGAGTAGTAAGTTATTGTATATGATAGTGCATTATGGTAACCTAACAGGAAAGCCATTACGGGACATAAATTCATCAGTGTGACAAATCCACAAAGGAGGGCATATCTAAAGGGGGTCAAATAGGATCATTCAGTTCTGAAAAAAATATGTACATCCTCTTCTAAAGTGTAATAAAAGAAAATTTGAAGAAAATTAATATCCAATAAAATACATGATGTTCAAATCCATGTAATCATTTCACTGTTTTTGACTCAGAATGATTCATCAAAAATCTATTTTACCAACGCTCTCCACATCGATCCATTTTCTGTCCTCTTATTACCAAAAATCGAATTGTCTTCAACTTTACCTTTGAATACAACCTGACTATGCAGACCAGCCTTAACTTCTCTCTACATCCCATACAAAAGGTGAGATGCCTACACTGATATATTGTGAAATTTAAAAAAGAACAGTTAAATTCTATTATACCGGAATCAAATATTCCTACTTGATAATGTGATATTTCTGACCAGGACACAAGCTACAAATAATCAGGAGACTTCCAAAGAACAGAAGTAGAAGACTGAGATAACTACATTATAGTGGCCCATTTTAAGATTTGGTCGTTAAATGTCTATACCCTGACAAGTGACTGGTATATACATTGTGTGATGATCATCTGATTAACGTAATAACTGATAGGTTCCATTGATGCTAGAATTAAAAGAACAAAAAGCTGGAACAAATCCTCTCTACAAATGACGCGCCCAGGGGGATATGGGGGAAACTCGGTACCCAGGCCTTTACCTTCTTGGGATGTCACAGCAGTCGGCTCCCGGGGTCACTCTTTAAAAGGGGTTTGTTAACAGTTTTGTCTCGTGACGCCACCTGTGGTGTCCGGTAATGGGTACCAGCGCTGTTGCAGACCTCTGGAGCAGATGTTAGGGCAGCTGGGTTGGTGCGGCTCTCCACAGGCAGAGCACAGCTCCCGGGCAGTGTAGGTGCAGATGGTGATGCTGGGCGTTGTAGTGCAGGAGCGATAGCGTGGCAGAAATAACTGACAGAAACAGTGGGGTGCAGTCATCCGAGTTTACTCACAGTTCTTTAGGTTCCTCAGGTACACTGTACAGGTGTCAGCCACCCACGTCGCGCTGTGTTTACCAGGCAGGGGTTCAGTACTCTCCCAAGTATCTCAAGAGCACTTAACAGGACCCTCTTTCTGTATGTTCCTTTCTTAGCCGACTTCCCGCGCTGGGTCTTCTCCCTCCTGCCCTGCGCCCCGCCACACAAAGTCCCGATCGGGTACCCTGAGATCCCTCTGGGCAACTTGAAGTTCCCGGACCTGGCTTGGTGCCCTTTATGGCGGCTTAGGTGCGGTTGTGGCAACTGCACCATGGAAGTGCAGAAGCCCCCAGTTTTCCAGCCAAAACTTGAAGTAACTCGGCTAGTCCAGGGACCGGTTCCCTTCTTGCGGCCTGATCCCTCTGACACTTGGCAGATTCGGACGTACGGGTGCCGTCCTGCACTCACCATAGCCCCTGGGATCCCTTCAGTTCCTGGAGCATTCCTCCCTTGCTCCCTCTCCTCTCTCAGCCTGGGGCATGACAAGCCGAGCCTACCTCCCAAGCAGAGCTCCTGCAGAGCCCCTGCTCCTCTCACGCACTACTCAACTTGACCTGCTACTCTAAGATGGCTCCCCTTTATATCTGACTCGCCCTCCCTGAGCGGTGGGGATACTCGGAGCCAGGTCAATGTACGGTGGTGGTGTGGGATGTCGTCGTGGCCGTGACCCGGTCCGTGCCCAGGGCTGTCACATGAAAAATGGGCTTTTTGGATGAGTGGTTGTTCGACTACGCCACCTGTGGTTTCTGGTGAAGGCCACCAGTGCTGCAACAGTCCTCCGAGGCTGGTGTTCAGGCAGCTTGGTTGGTACTACTCCCCACAGGCGGAGCAGGCCTCAGGGCAGTGAGTAGGATCTGGAGAGTGCAGTGCCGCGCAGGAATAAACAAACAGAGGCAGTAGATGAAGTCATCCGAGTTTTACTCACTTTGGTGAAGTAGCAGCTGCAAAGCTTCTCTCTGCTTCTCGTGGTGCGCTGCGGCCACCAGGAAGTGATTCAGCACTTCCCACGTAGACCAGGAGCACCTGTCAAGACCCTGTTGGCGTGTTCCTCTCCTTAGTGAGTTCCCCCACTGAGTCTTCTCCTGACTGTGTGTGGTATGAACGTGGTGTAAGGCTGGGTCCCACTGGGTAAACGCAGGTTGAGAGATACAGGTGGCGACTCCGCTCCGTCCATATCCCCCTGGGATCCACTAAGCCTCAAGCTTTTCTGACTGAGACGTGAAGTGACAAAGTCAGATATCGGGGACCGATAAACCCTTTTGCAGCAGGAATCCCTCTGGCTAGGCCAGAGTGAAGAATACAGGTGGCGACTCCGCTCCGTCCGTATCCTCCTGGGATCCTATCTCCTCTGCTCCCCTCCAAGGCCTTCTTAGAACAGGACCCTGACTGGGCAGAGACACTTGTTAACTCTGACCCGCTCCTCGTCTCAAGGCCAGAGAGCGGGGACCGCGAATCTTCAGCCAGCTACAGACTCTTGCTGGACCCTGACAGAAGACCCACAATCAAAGACCTTGAACTAAAGATGGCCAAATATTATATATGATTCTATAAGTGCTTCCTGTAAGTGTTTCCTCCACCCTCACCCACTACTTGGTTCCCCCTATCTTTGGTTCCCCCCATCTCCTCTATCCCGGGCCGGGGCAGCACCCTGGTGCATTTAGGCCCCCTACAGGACAGGAATGGTGTAGTGTTGAGTGTGAAGTGGGGTCCTGAGTGATGCTCCATCCTTACTAGTGTTGAGCCACCCCCGTAGTGTTCGAGTTCGGTTTGGTTCGTCAAACACCCGTGTGTTCGCCGAACTGTTCGTCGAACTGTTCGTCGAACTGTTCGTCGAACACCTTCGAACACCGTTAAAACCAATTGCAGGCAAACAAAAACACATAGAAACACATAGAAAACACCTTCAAAGGTGTCCAAAAGCTGACAAACTGCTCAGAAGACATAACTAACACATGGAAAAGTGACAAGTACATATAGTCATGCGAAAAGAAAAGAGGTGGAGGAGTAAAAGGAGGGGGAGACACAGATATAGGCATGTCATGCCCTTCTAAAATCCAAAAAGTGAGAAGCCGACACAGCCAGTTCGTTCCTGCCCGTGCCACCTCCGTGTCACCGGGTTTGTGCCAGAGCTGCAGTAGACCCTGACGGCCAGCCCCCCTCTCTCAATACTGGTGCCTGTCCGCTGGTGGGTCGAACCCCCCCCGCGGTGGGGGGGGGGTAACATTTGCAGAAGAAAGACCATCTTCCAGCCAAACTAAGATGTCGAGACTTCTTTTCGTGGACAATGTGATACGATCCCTTTCTTACGGACACGCCCATCGCTACAAATTCCAGATGAGGCACAAAAACAGCAGGTGCTTCAGCGGATATCAAGTGCTCCTTCAAGTGGGCTCTCCTCCACCTCAATTTCAACATCACAAATACTCCAGTCCTCAGAGGTGTCACCCCAATCGCACTTGCTTCCTCACAGCTCCCAAGTCTCCAGCTGCCCGTCTGAGTATGGGGTAACACAGATGGTTGAGTCTGCAGAGCTGTTTACTCATACTATAGCCTGGGAAACGGAGGTCTGCTCCAGAGCTTCTGTTAATCCAGATGAGGAAATGATCTGCACTGATGCCCAGAATCTTTATAAGTCGGATCCAGGACCAGATGAAGAAGGCTCTGAGCATAATGTAGACCCTCGTTCCCAAACTGTCACTCCTGTTGGTGGAGACAATGATGAAGACGATGATGAGACTCAAATACCCTATTGGAGTGACAACTTCACTTTTCGGTCAGGGCAGGAAGAGGTTGGCTTTGAGGACGACGGCTGTGATAACACACAGGGTGATGATGACGAGGTTGGAGATCCCACTTACTGTCAACCCACAGTCAGCCAGTCGATGAGGTCAACGGAGGAGGTGGAGGAGGATGTGACTAGCCCAGGGGATGGGGATGACTCGGTACCCGGGCATTTGCCTGGCCTTGGGGGTGTCGCGGTGGTCAGCTCCCTGGCCCGTACCCTGGGGTCACTCTTTAAAAGAGTGTATAATTGTTAATTTTATAAGAGTTCGTGACGCCACCTGTGGTATCTGGTGAGAAGCACCAGCGCTGCAGCAGTCCACTGAGACCCGTGATAAGGCAGCTCGATGGTATAGCTCCCCACAGGCGGAGCTAGGTCTCAGGGCAGTGTATGCAGGGGGAATGCAGGACAGGTGAGACCCAGCTGGGTAAGAGCAAGAACGGGAACGGACACGGTAGTCACTTCAGGACCTTTTACTGGAGGAAATTCAGGCACATCCCAGAGCACTGTAGGGTGAAGGGTAAATATCAGGATCCTCCCCAATGAGCGGGTGTAGGGCCTCCTGTTTCTTGCCTCTGCGTAGTAAGTTTCTGACCTGCCTGGAGCTAGGCCTAACTTTGTCTCTGTCCTGCGCTGGCTGACCTTGTGGTAGGGCCTTCTCATACTAAGCGTCTCCTGGCTCTGTTACGTATCAGCACCTTAGCGATCCTAGGACTTGTAGTTCTCCAGGGATTCCGGTTATGCCTTACTGAATCTAGCTAGCAGGAGCCTCGTGCTCCACTGCTGAACAATTAACTGAGTTCTCTAGACTAGACTGAGCTCCACTGCAGACTGACCTCTCTTAGGCTTCTCTACTGCAGGAACTCTTCAGAGGAACTGAACTGCCTAGCTCCACCTTCCCTATTTATCTCCCTAACGGGCTCCCTCTGCTGGTCTGAGGTGGAAGGTGGAGATGTGTGAATGTTTATGGGGGCCTCTTGTGGAGGATTCCATCAATACACTCTTCTAGGATCTGTGATAACAAGCACAGCGGGGCGTCACAGATGCTATTGACGATGAGGTTAGGTTGCGCCTTCCTGGACAGAGACGGAGTACTGGAAGCACGTCAACAACTGCATCCTCAACCACAACTCTGCCTCTGACCACAAGTCGTAGTGGCTCTTCAGGTCGCATGGGCTCTAAGCCTTGCATAGCCTGGGCATTTATTCAGAATGATAAGGATGACCCAACTCGTGTTATCTTTAATATTTGTCACCAAAAGCTAAGTAGAGGCCAAAAAATCCATAGTTTGAGTACTTCATGCATGTACCATCACATGGATATGAAGCATAAGTTGCAGTGGGAAGCTCACTGTGCTACAATGCGGCCAACAGGCTGGGCCAACCACCGTCTGCCCCATCTTGTGCATCCGCAGCCTCTTCATCCTTTGTGACTGGGGGGACAGCAGTCACACATGTTTTTGGACGCAGACCTGCCACCTCTTTACCTGCAACAGCCAGTGTGATTGGCAGGTCGTCAGTTCATTGGGAAGTGGAAACACCTGCTGGTGTTGAACGCTCTCTGACATCGAGAGCACCACCTTTGGATCAAGGCAACCTAACATGTCCGCCTGCATCTTCCTCACAGACCGGCAGTTTGCCGGGGACACCCTACTCAACCCCGTCTAAGCACAACAGCAAGCCCTCGGTCCCTCAGATGTGGAAAAGTAAAAGACCATTTCCTCCTAGCCATGAGAAAGCTAAGAGGTTGAATTTCACCATCTGCAAGCTCTTGGCTACAGAAATGCTGCCTTTCCGCCTGGAGGACACAGTGGATTTTTGAAACCTTATGTCCGTCGCAGTGCCCCAGTACCAGATGCCCAGTCGGCACTACTTCTCAAAGAAAGGTGTGCCTGCGCTCCACCAGCATGTCGCACACAACATCACCGCTTCTTTGAGAACCTCTGTGTGTGACAGGGTGCATTTCACCACAGACACTTGGACGAGTAGGCATGGACAGGGGCGTTACATGTCGCTGACTGGGCACTGAGTAACTATGGTGACAGCAGTACAAGGGGCTGTTGTCCAAGTCTTACCGTCCCCACGAGTTGTGCGCCAATCCTCTTTATCTCGAAGTTCCTCCACTGCTTCTGCCTCCTCAACCTCCTCTCGGTCCTCCACCTGCACCCAAAACCTGTCTGGTAATGCCACCTGCTTTCTAACTGCGCAGAAGGAATCCTGCACACCTCCTTACTATGCTGGCAGCAGGGCTCAAGGCATCAGTGTTTACTTTGAAATGTCTGGGAAATGTGAGTCACACAGCTGAGGAGTTGTGGTCAGCTCTTGAGTCCCAGTTTCATGAATGGTTGTCTCCACTGGACCTGCAACCAGGGAAGGCCGTGTGTGACAATGCTGCAAACCTGGGTGCGGCCCTTCGCCGGGGCAATGTCACACACGTGCCTTGTATGGCTCACGTGTTGAACCTGGCTGTCCATAAATTGATAGCCCACTATCCCAGACTAGATGGCCTTCTGCAGAGGGCACGGTCGCTGTGTGCTCACTTCCGCCGTTCGCATCCCGCAGCTCAACAACTTACATCTCTACAGAACTCGTTGGGCCTGCCAGTTCACCGGTTGAAATGCGATGTGCCGACACGGTGGAATTCAACTCTGACCATGTTGCAGCGACTGTGGCAGCACCGACAAGCCCTGGTGCAATACGTTCTGACGTATAGCCTGGGCCAACGAGATCCAGAGGTGGGGCAAATCACGCTGCAGTAGTGGTCTCAGATCAGGGACCTATGAAGTTGACGCGCCCCCTGGGCCGTGGGGTACCCTGAGCCGGGCTGGTAGACGCTGGGGGTTGTAGTCACTGTGGCGGTGACCCGGTCCGTGATCCAGGGCGGTCAATCCAAGGGTAATTTGTATTTATGGGTTTTATAATGTCCAACTACGCCACCTCTGGAGCGGGGCAAAAGGGGCCGCCGCTGTGGAACTGTCCTCTGAAGCTGGTGGTTTTGCAGCAATGTTATTATTACTCACCACAGGAAGAGTGTAGCTTCAGGGCAGTGTGGGTGGATGATGGTGGTTGTAGTGCAGGGAGTCAGTAATGAACACAGAGTCCGTGTGATGCAGTCTCAAGATCTTTACTCACAGTTGTTGCAGTCCAGATTACAGGTACCAGAGCAATCTCACCCGTTGTGCTGTGCGTACTCAGTGAGGGGCTCAGTCCACCCCCAGATAGCTCCGGAGTACTTAGCAGGACCCCCTTCTGTGTGTCCTTTCTCTGGCCTTCTCCCTGCACCTCACACCCAGTGACACTTCTATCCGGTATTCTCGGGCCTTGGCGGGAGACTTGTGTTCCGTCCCCTGGGTCCTATGTGGCTACCTTCTTAGTGAGACTGGTGTGGACTTTTACCTGCAGTACATGAAATGCTGCAGCCTCCGGTTTCTAGTTGAGCCTTGCTGTTTCTCCGCTAGTTGAGGGACCGGTTCCCCTTATCTGGCCTGACCCCTCTACCTCCTGGTAGCAGCAGGAGTACGGGTGGCCTTCTGCACGGCCCGCAGCCCTAGGGTCCCTTTGGTTCCTGGAGCCTTCCTGCTCCCACTCCTCTCTTCTCTCCTTCAGTCCTGGGCCTCCCAGGCTAGGCCCGCCTCTGGAGCAGAGCTCATGCCGAGCCTCTGCTCCTGTCACTTTTCCTCCTCTGACTGGCTTGCTCTTTCTAAGATGGCTTCCTATTTATACTCTCCCTGTCATGTGCTCCGCTAAGCTGCTCCCCTAAGCACCCACTACATAGGACCCTCCCACCAGCTAGGGACCTGGGACTGTGCTCTCCCTTAGGAGCAATCTCACCCTATCCCCACTGCGGGTATGTGTTGGATGCAGGTGTTAGGGTCCCGAGCCATATGCCTTCCTTACCTGAGGGTGAGATACCACACCTCTGGGTGAGATGCAGTAACTCTGTGGCGACTGAACCCTCAGGGGCGCCACACACCCTTCTGCACAGTTTTGAATTGGTGACGAAGATGTTTAGTGCTGACGACGATGCCATTATCAGCATGACTATTCCGGTGATTTACATGCTGGAGCACACATTAAACAGAATTCAGAGTCAGGTGGTGGGACAAGAGACGGTGGAGGAAGTAGAGGAGGAGTCGTATGCGGAAGGGATAACATCTCCAAGGTCCAGACGGTTGGCAGCACCAAGGCGGCAGGCATGGGAGGGTGGGGGAGAGGGATTAACCAGGGCGTATGGTAGCAGCCAAACTGTTGAGGAAGGTGCAGGAGCCGAGGAAGAAGTGGAGGATGAACTGGCGATGGGCATGGAAGACTCATCAGATGAGGGAGACCTTGATCACATTTCTGTTGTGCGAGGTTGGGGGGAGAGGGCAGAGGAAGGAAGCATGATTCTTACCTCGCTACCAACACAACAAGGACTTGGTCCTCCTGGATGCGCAAGACACATGAGTGCATTCTTGCTGCACTACCTGCAACATGACCCTCAGATTGTCAGAATTCGAAGTAATCCCGACTACTGGGTTGCCACACTCTTAGATCCCCGGTACAAAAGGAAATTTGCCGAAATAATTCCTGCCATAAAAAAGGATTGACGCATGCAGGAGTATCTGCAGACGCTGTTGCAGAATCTTACATGTGCTTTTCCACAAAACACCAGTGGTGCACGTAGTGAATCTCACAGTTCTAACTTGCCAACCGTGGGACTGTCGAGTCTTCATCACTCAAACCGTAACAGTAACACAGTATCTGCTGGTAACAGCAATTTTGTGGAATCGTTTCACCACTTTTTTAGACCATCCTTTGCAAGGCCACAGGAGACAAGAAGTCTGACACATAGTCAATGCCTAGAGAGGATGGTGCAGGAGTATCTCCAAGTGAACATTGAAGCCATGACTGTGTCACTTGACCCTTGCTCATTTTGGTATTCCAATCTGGAAAAATGGCCGGAGCTCGCCACTCACGCCTTGGAGATCTTGTCATGCCCTGCAGCCAGTGTTCTCTCTGAACGTGTGTTCAGCGCTGCTGGCGGTGTGCTGACAGATAAGTGTGGCACCCCAGGGGTCTGGTTTCCACAGTAATAGCAATATTACGTCTGAGAGCAGGTGGGAGGTCTCCTGGTCAGGAATCCTATGCATGCCACACCTCCTGCCCAGTCCTGGGAGGGGAAGAACTTCCCCTATATAAAACTAGGGCTGAGGCAGGGTTAGAATCATAGAATCATAGAATGGTAGAGTTGGAAGGGACCTCCTGGGTCATCTGGTCCAACCCCCTGCTCAAAGCAGGATTCACTAAATCATCTCAGACAGATGTCTGTCCAGCCTCTGTTTGAAGACGTCCATTGAAGGGGAACTCACCACCTCTCGTGGCAGCCTGTTCCACTCATTAATCACCCTAACTGTCAAAAAGTTTTTTCTAATATCTAATCTGTGTCTCCTCCCATTTAGTTTCATCCCATTGCTTCTAGTCTTTCCTTGTGCAAATGAGAATAAAGATGATCCTTCTACAATGTGACAGCCCTTGACATATTTGTAGATAGCTATTAAGTCTCCTCTCAGTCTTCTTTTTTGCAAGCTAAACATTCCCAAATCCTGCAACCGTTCCTCATAGGACATGGTTTGCAGACCAGTCACCATTCTGGTCGCTCTTCTCTGAACTTGCTCTAGTTTGTCTATGTCTTTTTTAAAATGTGGTGCCCAAAACTGTACACAGTATTCCAGATGAGGTCTGACCAAAGAGGAGTAAAGACCGATAATGACTTCACGTGATCTAGACTGTATGCTTCTGTTAATACATCCCAGAATTGTATTTGCCTTTTTTGCTGCTGCATCACACTGTTGACTCATGTTCAGTCTATGATCTATTAGTATACCTAAGTCTTTTTCACATGTACTGTTGCTTAGCTCTATTCCTCCCATTCTGTATATGCTTTTTTCATTTTTATTGCCCAGATGTAGTACTTTGCATTTTTCCCTGTTAAAAACCATTCTGTTGGTTGCTGCCCACTGCTCCAGTTTATTTAGGTCTTTTTGAATCCTCTCTCTCTCTTCTCTAGTATTAGCTATCCCTCCTAGCTTTGTGTCATCAGCAAATTTAATCAGTTTACCCTCAATTCCTTCATCTAAATCATTGATAAAGATGTTGAACAATACAGGTCCCAGGACGGAGCCCTGTGGTACCCCACTTGAGACATTCATCCAGCTGGATGTGAAGCCATTTACAACCACCCTTTGAGTCCGATCACTAAGCCAGTTATGAATCCACCTAACAGTTGCCTGGTCCATTGCATACTTGGTCATTTTTTCAATAAGGATGATGTGAGATACTTTGTCAAATGCTTTGCTGAAGTCAAGATATACTATATCTACAGCATTTCCCTGATCCACCCAGTCAGTGATTCTGTCATAGAAGGAAATTAAGTTAGTCTGACATGACTTGTTAGTTACAAACCCATGCTGACTCTGGTTAATCACTTCATTCTTATCCATGTACTTACATACATGTTGTTTAATAATTTGTTCAAAGATCTTTCCTGGTATAGAAGTCAGACTCACCGGCCTATAGTTCCCTGGGTCCACCTTCTTCCCCTTTTTGAAGATAGGAACAACATTTGCTCTTCTCCAGTCTTCTGGGACTTCTCCTGTTCTCCAAGAATTTTCAAAGATTATGGAGAGTGGTTCTAAAATTTCTTCTACAATCTCCTTCAGTACTCTGGGGTGTAATTCATCTGGACCTGGAGACTTGAACTCATTTATGTTAGCTAAATATTCCCTCACAATCTTTCTGTTTACAGATAACTTGGATTCCTCTATTCCTTTAAAAGGACAGTGAAGATCAGTTGATGTTACATTTTCTTTCTGAGAGAAAACAGATGCAAAATAGGAATTAAAAAGTTCGGCCTTCTCAACATCCTCTCTTACCATTTCTCCATTTTCATCCTGTAAAAATCCTATAGCATCTTTGACTTTTCTTTTACTTTTGACATACCCCCAAAATCCTTTTTTATTGCTTTTGACATCTCTTGCAAGCCTTAATTCATTGTCAGCTTTAGCTAACCTGATACGTGCCCTACAGGATCTGCAGACTGCATTATAATCTTCTTTAGATATGCCTCCCTCTTTCCATTTAATAAACATTTCTTTCTTTCTTTTTAGCATGTGTTTAAGTTCTGTGTTCATCCAAACTGGTTTCCTTAAATGCTTCCCATTCTTCCTACTTTTCGGGATTGTTAACGATTGTGCTTTGAGAATCTCATTTTTAAAAATTTCCCATCCTTCCTGGACATTTTTGTCCTTAAGGACATCCAGCCATTGGATCCCTCCTATTCTCTTTCTGAGTCTCTTAAAATCTGCCTTTCTAAAATCTAACCTTGAAGTTTGAGACTTCACATGTCTTCCTCCTCTAGTTATCCAAAATTCTATAATAGCATGATCGCTGCCTCCTAGGGTCCCAGCCACCTTTACCTCCTCAACCATTTCCTCCCTGTTTATAAGAATTAGATCCAAAGTAGCAGATCCCCTTGTTTTCTCCCCTACCTTTTGGAAGATAAAGTTGTCAGCAAGAGAGGATAAGAATTTGCTTGACCTGTTAGTTTTACTTGAGAGAGATTCCCAACAAATGTCTGGATAGTTGAAATCTCCCATGACCACTACGTCATATTTTTTGGAGAACTTGGTCATTTGATACATAAAGAGTTCATCCATATCTTCAGCTTGCCCAGGTGGCCTGTAGTAAATGCCTACAATGGTGTCCTTTCCGTTGTTCTCTCCTTGTATTCTTACCCAAACAGTTTCCACAGAACTCCCAGTCTCTGAAGCTTCAATCTCTGTGCAGATATACGCTTTTCTAACATACAATACAACACCTCCTCCTCGTTTATCAAGTCTGTTTCTTGCAAATAAGTTGTATCCTTTTAGCCTTTTATTCCAATCATGTGTATCGTCCCACCAAGTTTCAGTGATTCCAATGACATCATATTCCTTTTCCTGCATTAGTAGTTCCAATTCTCCTTGTTTGTTGCCCATGCTTTGTGCATTTGTATAAAAACATTTTAGTTTGTGATTGGTTTCTCTTCCTCTCATATTTTTATTATTTAGATTTTTTTGTCTTTGTTCTTCTTTTCCACTTCCAGTAGCAGAGATCTCAATAGTATTTGTCAGCTGTATGGCTTTTTCTGGCCTTTTGCTTCCCTTCCCACATTGTTCTAGTTTAAAGCTCTTCTGATGAGTGTAGCAAGGAGACTTCCAAATACATGTTTTCCAGTCTTCGTAAGGTGCACCCCATCTCTAGCAAGTAGACCATCGTATAGGTAATTCATTCCGTGATCCAGAAATCCAAATCCTTGTTGACGGCACCATCGACGTAGCCAGTTGTTCACCTGTAGAATCTTATTCCACCTCATTGTTCCATGGCCATCCACTGGGAGGATGGATGAGAAGACCACCTGCGCTCCCAATTCTTTCACTTTCTTGCCTAAGTCTTCAAAGTCACTGCAGATGGTTTCCAGGTCCTTTCTTGCGGTGTCATTTGTCCCCACATGTATTAGCAGGAATGGGTAGTGATCTGTAGGTCTGAAGAGTCTTGATATCCTGTCAGACACATCTTTAATTTTTGCTCCTGGAAGACAGCACATTTCTCTTGAGGTTATGTCTGGTCTGCAGATAGCGGCCCCTGTTCCTCTTAACAGGGAATCCCCCATGACCACCACTCTCCGTTTTTTCTTCACAACATTCTTCTTTCTCCATCCAGGAGGATTCTGAGGGCTTACAAGGTTATTCATTGCTGGCAAAGTCTTATCTTGCTGTATTTCTTCATGGTTCTCCTGTGTGAGAGCCTGGTACTGGTTCCTGAGCAGTATGGGTGCTGACTGCCTCTCGATCCTCCTGCTTCTGTGGGTCACATGCTTCCATTCCTCTGTTTCGTCAGGTGCAGTTCGAATTTCTTCTCTTTCTGAATCATGAAGAGATAATTCTGCTCTGTCTAAGAACTCTTCACCTTCCTTAATGATTTTCAAGGTAGTTAACCTCTCTTCTAGATTTCGCAACTTTTCCTCCAACAGGGACACAAGCTTGCATTTCTGGCATGTGAAGTCTGGCTTTTCCACTGGCAAGTCTGTGAACATGTAGCAGGATATGCAGCTCACCAAATGGCTCCTGGACTCTTCCATCTTCTTATTGTTAATGTTCTGAAAACAGTGAAAAAAGCTTAAAAAAAAAGCTTCAAAATGCGCGCGCCGGTAGGCGCGCGGTTTACCGATGTCCTCTTTTCAGCTCCAACAGCCAAAATCCAGTGTTCTTTGAGCTCGCGGAGACTCTTCCCTTACCCCAAAATGCAGTGGGAATATGCAAATTATCTCCGCAGGACTCCTCCCCTGGTTTACCGATGTCCTCTTTTCAGCTCCAACAGCCAAAATCCAGTGTTCTTTGAGCTCGCGGAGACTCTTCCCTTACCCCAAAATGCAGTGGGAATATGCAAATTATCTCCGCAGGACTCCTCCCCTGGTTTACCGATGTCCTCTTTTCAGCTCCAACAGCCAAAATCCAGTGTTCTTTGAGCTCGCGGAGACTCTTCACTTACCCCAAAATGCAGTGGGAATATGCAAATTATCTCCGCAGGACTCCTCCCCTGGTTTACCGATGTCCTCTTTTCAGCTCCAACAGCCAAAATCCAGTGTTCTTTGAGCTCGCGGAGACTCTTCACTTACCCCAAAATGCAGTGGGAATATGCAAATTATCTCCGCAGGACTCCTCCCCTGGTTTACCGATGTCCTCTTTTCAGCTCCAACAGCCAAAATCCAGTGTTCTTTGAGCTCGCGGAGACTCTTCCCTTACCCCAAAATGCAGTGGGAATATGCAAATTATCTCCGCAGGACTCCTCCCCTGGTTTACCGATGTCCTCTTTTCAGCTCCAACAGCCAAAATCCAGTGTTCTTTGAGCTCGCGGAGACTCTTCCCTTACCCCAAAATGCAGTGGGAATATGCAAATTATCTCCGCAGGACTCCTCCCCTGGTTTACCGATGTCCTCTTTTCAGCTCCAACAGCCAAAATCCAGTGTTCTTTGAGCTCGCGGAGACTCTTCACTTACCCCAAAATGCAGTGGGAATATGCAAATTATCTCCGCAGGACTCCTCCCCTGGTTTACCGATGTCCTCTTTTCAGCTCCAACAGCCAAAATCCAGTGTTCTTTGAGCTCGCGGAGACTCTTCACTTACCCCAAAATGCAGTGGGAATATGCAAATTATCTCCGCAGGACTCCTCCCCTGGTTTACCGATGTCCTCTTTTCAGCTCCAACAGCCAAAATCCAGTGTTCTTTGAGCTCGCGGAGACTCTTCACTTACCCCAAAATGCAGTGGGAATATGCAAATTATCTCCGCAGGACTCCTCCCCTGGTTTACCGATGTCCTCTTTTCAGCTCCAACAGCCAAAATCCAGTGTTCTTTGAGCTCGCGGAGACTCTTCCCTTACCCCAAAATGCAGTGGGAATATGCAAATTATCTCCGCAGGACTCCTCCCCTGGTTTACCGATGTCCTCTTTTCAGCTCCAACAGCCAAAATCCAGTGTTCTTTGAGCTCGCGGAGACTCTTCCCTTACCCCAAAATGCAGTGGGAATATGCAAATTATCTCCGCAGGACTCCTCCCCTGGTTTACCGATGTCCTCTTTTCAGCTCCAACAGCCAAAATCCAGTGTTCTTTGAGCTCGCGGAGACTCTTCACTTACCCCAAAATGCAGTGGGAATATGCAAATTATCTCCGCAGGACTCCTCCCCTGGTTTACCGATGTCCTCTTTTCAGCTCCAACAGCCAAAATCCAGTGTTCTTTGAGCTCGCGGAGACTCTTCACTTACCCCAAAATGCAGTGGGAATATGCAAATTATCTCCGCAGGACTCCTCCCCTGGTTTACCGATGTCCTCTTTTCAGCTCCAACAGCCAAAATCCAGTGTTCTTTGAGCTCGCGGAGACTCTTCCCTTACCCCAAAATGCAGTGGGAATATGCAAATTATCTCCGCAGGACTCCTCCCCTGGTTTACCGATGTCCTCTTTTCAGCTCCAACAGCCAAAATCCAGTGTTCTTTGAGCTCGCGGAGACTCTTCCCTTACCCCAAAATGCAGTGGGAATATGCAAATTATCTCCGCAGGACTCCTCCCCTGGTTTACCGATGTCCTCTTTTCAGCTCCAACAGCCAAAATCCAGTGTTCTTTGAGCTCGCGGAGACTCTTCACTTACCCCAAAATGCAGTGGGAATATGCAAATTATCTCCGCAGGACTCCTCCCCTGGTTTACCGATGTCCTCTTTTCAGCTCCAACAGCCAAAATCCAGTGTTCTTTGAGCTCGCGGAGACTCTTCACTTACCCCAAAATGCAGTGGGAATATGCAAATTATCTCCGCAGGACTCCTCCCCTGGTTTACCGATGTCCTCTTTTCAGCTCCAACAGCCAAAATCCAGTGTTCTTTGAGCTCGCGGAGACTCTTCACTTACCCCAAAATGCAGTGGGAATATGCAAATTATCTCCGCAGGACTCCTCCCCTGGTTTACCGATGTCCTCTTTTCAGCTCCAACAGCCAAAATCCAGTGTTCTTTGAGCTCGCGGAGACTCTTCCCTTACCCCAAAATGCAGTGGGAATATGCAAATTATCTCCGCAGGACTCCTCCCCTGGTTTACCGATGTCCTCTTTTCAGCTCCAACAGCCAAAATCCAGTGTTCTTTGAGCTCGCGGAGACTCTTCCCTTACCCCAAAATGCAGTGGGAATATGCAAATTATCTCCGCAGGACTCCTCCCCTGGTTTACCGATGTCCTCTTTTCAGCTCCAACAGCCAAAATCCAGTGTTCTTTGAGCTCGCGGAGACTCTTCCCTTACCCCAAAATGCAGTGGGAATATGCAAATTATCTCCGCAGGACTCCTCCCCTGGTTTACCGATGTCCTCTTTTCAGCTCCAACAGCCAAAATCCAGTGTTCTTTGAGCTCGCGGAGACTCTTCACTTACCCCAAAATGCAGTGGGAATATGCAAATTATCTCCGCAGGACTCCTCCCCTGGTTTACCGATGTCCTCTTTTCAGCTCCAACAGCCAAAATCCAGTGTTCTTTGAGCTCGCGGAGACTCTTCACTTACCCCAAAATGCAGTGGGAATATGCAAATTATCTCCGCAGGACTCCTCCCCTGGTTTACCGATGTCCTCTTTTCAGCTCCAACAGCCAAAATCCAGTGTTCTTTGAGCTCGCGGAGACTCTTCACTTACCCCAAAATGCAGTGGGAATATGCAAATTATCTCCGCAGGACTCCTCCCCTGGTTTACCGATGTCCTCTTTTCAGCTCCAACAGCCAAAATCCAGTGTTCTTTGAGCTCGCGGAGACTCTTCACTTACCCCAAAATGCAGTGGGAATATGCAAATTATCTCCGCAGGACTCCTCCCCTGGTTTACCGATGTCCTCTTTTCAGCTCCAACAGCCAAAATCCAGTGTTCTTTGAGCTCGCGGAGACTCTTCACTTACCCCAAAATGCAGTGGGAATATGCAAATTATCTCCGCAGGACTCCTCCCCTGGTTTATCGATGTCCTCTTTTCAGCTCCAACAGCCAAAATCCAGTGTTCTTTGAGCTCGCGGAGACTCTTCACTTACCCCAAAATGCAGTGGGAATATGCAAATTATCTCCTCAGGACTCCTCCCCTGGTTTACCGATGTCCTCTTTTCAGCTCCAACAGCCAAAATCCAGTGTTCTTTGAGCTCGCGGAGACTCTTCACTTGCCCCAAAATGCAGTGGGAATATGCAAATTATCTCCGCAGGACTCCTCCCCTGGTTAGAGGAGAGAAAGAGGAGAAGAAGAGTCCCAGACAGAGACATAGTCTGGTCTGGAGAGGAGCAGCTATAGGAAAGAAAGATCAGGAGCTCAGTGGGAGCAGTACTAAAAGGAGTCAGGGGCTGGAAGCTGTAGAGCTCGCCCTGATTGAAGAGTTCACACCGGACCCGGAGTCCGAGGCTGTGGGGACTAATCCTTACCCAGCAGCAGAAACCGACCGGCAGGGGATTTCAGGTCCTCTGGCCAAGAAACCCGAAGGCACGGTCACACGCAAGGGACCAGCACCGCCGTCGTGGAGCGGAAGCTACCAGAAGGCCCTGAGTCACCGGCCATACGGGTGAGCACCACACGGTACACTCAGGGACGTGGGCTACTTTTACCCGCCTCTAGCAAGGTAGCCAGAAGAGTACAATTAGTTGGGGAGGCCTACAACTCCGCCTGGCCAGGGGAGATCCCATCTGCTCACGGACTGACCAGGCCCCGATCGCTAGCCAGTACTCCGGGAGGGTCTACCTTTGTCATCAGTAAAGACCCTGAACTACACCGCACCGTCTCTGAGTGGTTCCTGCTACCTGCATGCTATTCTGCTACCCCCTTCAAACACGTCGGCTGCCCTGAGGCCATACCCCTCCCGTTGGGGGTTATACCATCTACGCTGCACAATCGTACCACCGGCCTCAGCGGTCTGCCCTGCAGCGGCGGCCTCATAGCCGCATTCAACGGGTGGCGTAGTCGAACATTCTAACATCTACTGCTAAATACTGCCACTCAGCTTGACTCCCTGGGCACGGACCGGGTCACCGCCACGAGACTACTACCCCTATCGGATCCGGCTCCGGGTAGGCTCCCGCGTGCGCAACGCTGCGCGACTCAGGCCCAGGGGCGCGTCATAAGCACATGCGTCTGTCCACTGAGAATGTAGACAGACTCACGTTCATAAAGATGAACAAATCATGGATTCGCAACGACTTTTCTACCCCTGTGTTATCCTTGGGAGACTAAAACCTTGAGGATTTGGTAAAATCACCTCACCAACCATTTTAAGCAACTGTGGGGCAATTGATGCCACTTAACCCTAGAACGCATGACCATAAAAATCTACACTTTCATATACCTGGGGCCTTTTAGGCCCGTGTGCAAATAACATGGAATAACTCAAACTCAAATGACAAACAACTATATACATGAAGAATACCTAGAGTTTCAAAATTCTAACTAAAGTAATCTTGCAGAAAATAGAAAACAATTAACAGGGCAGGCCTGCGAGGCCCCAGGTATGCGTTCTAGGGTTAAGTGGTGTCTGTGCCACAATTTTGGGAAAAAATGGAGATTCTTTTTGGAGTCCCCTTGCTGTGTCTTACGTGACGTTGGCATCGTCAATTCCAGGTGGGTTGGGTCGCCCCCCCCTTTTAACTGTAAGAAACTACATACACTATGGCTTGG
Source organism: Phyllobates terribilis (assembly GCF_046119375.1). NCBI lineage: Eukaryota > Metazoa > Chordata > Amphibia > Anura > Dendrobatidae > Phyllobates > Phyllobates terribilis. The sequence continues at coordinate 644,734,098 of NW_027362762.1, forward strand.
GGTAACAGAGATGGTTGAGTCAGAAAAGCTGTTTACTCAGAGGTCTGCTCCAAATCTTCAGTGTCTGCTAGTCAGCGTAGAATTGATAACTGCATCTAGCCTAGGCAATACTTTGGGCGTAGTAGCCCAGCTGCGAAGCAAGCTGCACCGCCTGTGTATCTAATAAGAATTTTTAAATGCATCTAGCCTAGGCAGACTGTGGGACCCCCAACCAAACCCAGACACTCAGCCCCCCTACCGCCCCCCTTTCCTTGACAATACAATAATGTAACTCTTACAACTGGATGGGTGAGGATCGGTCACAGCTTTATTAACTCTTTATACTCATTCCATTAGAAAGGCATTTTATTTCTAAAATAATTCAGCTTGTTGCAGCATGCCCTGGGTCTCCACTCCGGCAAGTTGGCCAACAAGTGTAACTCTCCAACATGTCCTTTCTATTTCCAGGCCACGGAGGATCCTGCGTACTCGTATGCAGGACTCTGACCCCCACCCATCACTCTTAACGCTTGTTCCACTCCGTCCTGGAGTCCTGACAGGAATATGTCCAGTACAATATCCATTAAGTGAACAACGTCGGGCCGTATGAGGCCTGCTTTATCTCCTTCCAGTTGTCGGTGTCGTACCACTACACCGCCTCTGTCTCTTCTAAATTTTGCCATCCGAATATTTATTACCCACCTTGTCCGTTCGATGGCCGTGATGTCTAGCGCACCTTGCCATACCGCTATCGGCACAATCTCTGACCATACTATAGTTAGTTTTGTGAAAAATTCTCTGAAGCGCTCAGTGTCTAGTTTCATTATTGCCATTAGTTATGCGCTGTTGTGATGACCTAGGTTGTTTCCCCCGGCCTGTATAACTAAGATGACAGGACATCTTGCCTCTCTCCCTACCTTGATTACCTCCATTAGTACCTGTGGCCATAGCAGGCCTCTAATACCTCTCAAGTTGAAATATGTGTTATGAAACTCTAATTTCCTCCCGCCTGGGCAGACTTTCGCCCTTTTTTCTGCCCAATACATATACGAGTGGCCTATCACCCACACTGTTGGCTTAGCGTCACCTGTAAAAGAAACAAACCACGTTAGGATAACAAGTCCAGGCTTATGTATCTTGCCAAACACGTGGATCGCCATCTCCCTATCCTCTGAACTTCCGTTTCTGACAGTCCTGTTCTTGCTGCTTCCGTGGCCGCGCCTATGCAGAATGAGTGTGTCCCGTAATCTTTGGGGTGGTTCCCTGCCGATGTTATGCATTTATTAAATATAGCTTGGAACTGGTATCTTGATAATGGCATTCCATCAATGTGTGATAGGAAGAAATTATTTTGTGATCTGATGGTTAGATATGTTTTTACTATTGTTACCAGACTCAGTGTACCGTTTGTGGGTTGTAGAAGTACCCAAGTGCCCCTGCCCGCTGGAACCGTTTTCGATTTGTGTATGCGTAGACTTATTGCATTATTGGCTATGACTACGTCCTGGTGTAATAAGCCTCCACTGGTGGTAATTTTGGATTGAGGGACTAATTCGCTTATGCATAGCGCCCCGAAGAAGGCGATCACAAATGCAGTAGACAGTAGTGTTGCTTCAAATTGTGAGTGTCATGTTAATGGTGTTAGGGATATGATGTGAGAAATCAGTTTTAGTGACACGGGACGGGACGTCTACACTCCTGACTTGGCTGACCCCTTTTCCACCCTTTTATGGATTGTCTGATGATGAACCTTTGTCACATCTCCCCAATTCAGTAGTTGGAAGTGAAATGCTACTCCGGTCAGACACCGCTGCGCTGACGTCCCTGATATGCCCCTCGCAATTAGCTGGTGGAGAAATTCTATGGTGACTTGTGATCTGGCTTGTTCACATTGGTCAACCCGTCTGCCTGCTACTAGTCGTGTCCACTCTTCCCATGCCTTACCGTATGCTTGCCACGTCGACGGGGCAACTGACGCTCTGATTAATGGCATCAACTATTCGCCACTAGATCCCATAGGGAAGGTGGGCAACTGTTGCCCGATGGGTGGGCGTTGTGGAAGAGCTCTGTGAAAATCTGCCAATTGAATTGTTATAAAGCGTTAGCAGCAGCTTTAGACCCCTCAGCATAGTGGCTAGCGCGGACCCATACATTGTGTTTTAGGCACAGGAATGCTAGCCTGGGTAGGAGGCCTAGCACTGGGAGAGACGATGATGCCATCTTATTAATGCAGTGCGCTAGGCTGGTGTTTTTTGTTATGAAGCGTATATTTTTGTAAGCCAGGCGCGCGCCCCATATTTCTATTGCTACCACTATTGGGAAGAAAAATTATTTTCAGGGCTAGATGCAGCTAAAAATTATTTTGAATTTGCAACCTGATGGAGGTCAGTATAAATGGACTAATAGAGAAAGTCCCACACACTGCTAGAAGGCCAAATATTTTTTCAGAGCTAGATGCAGACAAAAAATTATTTTGAATTTGCAACCTGATGGAGGTCAGTATAAATGGACTAATAGAGAAAGTCCCACACACTGCTAGAAGGCCAAATATTTTTTCAGAGCTACATGTAGATAAAAATTATTTTTTATTTGCAACCTGATGGAGGTCAGTATAGATGGACTAATAGAGAAAGTCCCACACACTGCTAGAAGGCCAAATATTTTTTCAGAGCTAGATGCAGAAAAAAATTATATTCAATTTGCAACCTGATGGAGGTCAGTATAGATGGACTAATAGAACAAGTCCCACACACTGCTAGAAGGCCAAATATTTTTTCAGAGCTGGATGCAGATAAAAATTATTTTTCATTTGCAACCTGATGGAGGTCAGTATAGATGGACTAATAGAGAAAGTCCCACACACTGCTAGAAGGCCAAATATTTTTTCAGAGCTAGATGCAGATAAAAATTATTTTTCATTTGCAACCTGATGGAGGTCAGTATAGATGGACTAATAGAGAAAGTCCCACACACTGCTAGAAGGCCAAATATTTTTTCAGAGCTAGATGCAGATAAAAATTATTTTTAATTTGCAACCTGATGGAGGTCAGTATAGATGGACTAATAGAGAAAGTCCCACACACTGCTAGAAGGCCAAATATTTTTTCAGAGCTAGATGCAGACAAAAAATTATATTGAATTTGCAACCTGATGGAGGTCAGTATAAATGGACTAATAGAGAAAGTCCCACACACTGCTAGAAGGCCAAATATTTTTTCAGAGCTAGATGCAGATAAAAATTATTTTTCATTTGCAACCTGATGGAGGTCAGTATAGATGGACTAATAGAGAAAGTCCCACACACTGCTAGAAGGCCAAATATTTTTTCAGAGCTAGATGCAGATAAAAATTATTTTTAATTTGCAACCTGATGGAGGTCAGTATAGATGGACTAATAGAGAAAGTCCCACACACTGCTAGAAGGCCAAATATTTTTTCAGAGCTAGATGCAGATAAAAATTATTTTTAATTTGCAACCTGATGGAGGTCAGTATAGATGGACTAATAGGGAAAGTCCCACACACTGCTAGAAGGCCAAATATTTTTTCAGAGCTAGATGCAGAAAAAATTTATATTCAATTTGCAACCTGATGGAGGTCAGTATAGATGGACTAATAGAACAAGTCCCACACACTGCTAGAAGGCCAAATATTTTTTCAGAGCTAGAAGCAGATAAAAATTATTTTTCATTTGCAACCTGATGGAGGTCAGTATAGATGGACTAATAGAACAAGTCCCACACACTGCTAGAAGGCCAAATATTTTTTCAGAGCTAGATGCAGACAAAAAATTATATTGAATTTGCAACCTGATGGAGGTCAGTATAGATGGACTTATAGAGAAAGTCCCACACACTGCTAGAAGGCCAAATATTTTTTCAGAGCTAGATGCAGATAAAAATTATTTTTAATTTGCAACCTGATGGAGGTCAGTATAGATGGACTAATAGGGAAAGTCTCACACACTGCTAGAAGGCCAAATATTTTTTCAGAGCTAGATGCAGACAAAAAATTATTTTGAATTTGCAACCTGATGGAGGTCAGTATAAATGGACTAATAGAGAAAGTCCCACACACTGCTAGAAGGCCAAATATTTTTTCAGAGCTAGATGCAGAAAAAAATTATATTCAATTTGCAACCTGATGGAGGTCAGTATAGATGGACTAATAGAACAAGTCCCACACACTGCTAGAAGGCCAAATATTTTTTCAGAGCTAGATGCAGATAAAAATTATTTTTAATTTGCAACCTGATGGAGGTCAGTATAGATGGACTAATAGAGAAAGTCCCACACACTGCTAGAAGGCCAAATATTTTTTCAGAGCTAGATGCAGATAAAAATTACTTTTAATTTGCAACCTGATGGAGGTCAGTATAGATGGACTAATAGAGAAAGTCCCACACACTGCTAGAAGGCCAAATATTTTTTCAGAGCTAGATGCAGAAAAAAATTATATTCAATTTGCAACCTGATGGAGGTCAGTATAGATGGACTAATAGAACAAGTTCCACACACTGCTAGAAGGCCAAATATTTTTTCAGAGCTAGATGCAGATAAAAAATTATTTTGAATTTGCAACCTGATGGAGGTCAGTATATATGGACTAATAGAGAAAGTCCCACACACTGCTAGAAGGCCAAATATTTTTTCAGAGCTAGATGCAGACAAAAAATAATTTTGAATTTGCAACCTGATGGAGGTCAGTATAGATGGACTAATAGAACAAGTCCCACACACAGCTAGAAGCCCAAATATTTTTTCAGAGCTAGATGCAGAAAAAAATTATATTCAATTTGCAACCTGATGGAGGTCAGTATAGATGGACTAATAGAACAAGTCCCACACACAGCTAGAAGGCCAAATATTTTTTCAGAGCTAGGTGCAGAAAAAAATTATATTCAGTTTGCAACCTGATGGAGGTCAGTATAGATGGACTAATAGAACAAGTCCCACACACAGCTAGAAGGCCAAATATTTTTTCAGAGCTAGATGCAGAAAAAAATTATATTCAATTTGCAACCTTATGGAGGTCAGTATAGATGGACTATTAGAATGATTCTATGCCCAAATGGTTTTACTTGGCTAGGTGCAGTAAAAAAAATTGGTATTCTATACACAGGTGGTGTATCTTGCAACACAGATAGGCTACTCCACTGACTAACACACTCTGCAATAAGCCAAAAAGGATTAGCTTTGCTAGATTCAGCCAAATGCTGTGAAAAAAACTTGCACAGCACTGGCACAGACCTGCCTGGCAAAAAGTGATAGGAACTGATGTAACCTAGCCCTGAAAAGGACTGCAATTACAATTAGTCTTTACTCCCAACCTATCTATTTAAGACCTGCCTGATAAAAGTCGTATGAAATGATGTAACGTAGTCCTTAAAAGGACTGCAATCACAAATATTCCCTACTCCCAAGCTATCTGTAGATTTGTGCGAAAATTGGCTTTAAATTAACAAGGTATAGCGCACACAGCTACAGCGGTGCCATCTAACACGCAGCTGCAGCAGTGAGAAAATGGTGGCGACGGGGAAAATGGCTGGGTCTTATAGGGCAAGGACATGTGACATACACATACACTGCTAATGACACATGCCCTTGCTTGTGTGAAAAAAAGCACTTCGTTCCGTGTGTGCGCTGCTGATAGGCTGACAGATTGCACCTCCCCACTGTAAATGCGGGAAAGAGAAAAAATCCAGTTATGATTTTGGTGCACGAACAGTTATCGAACAGCCGAATTTTTCTCAAATCGTTCGTGTTCGCCGAACGGCTCGAACACCGCCCAAAACAGCTCGAATTTGAGATTGGCGAACAGTTCGAGTCGAACAACGCTCATCTCTAATCCTTACCTGGAAGAGGAGATACGATACCTCTATCTGAGGTGCAGTACCCATGTGGCGACTGAATCCTCAGGGGCACCACATTCCCCCCTGGTGAAACACAGCACGTCTGCGTGCTGCAATAGAGCAAAGTATTTGTACAGACATTCAAAATTTTTAAATGCTTTTGTAAACAAGAAACAATCTTCCCTTTATGGGAGGTTCGGACACTTTTAACGTTGCATGATACATATAGTATAAATATATAAAACATTAAAGAGACATTATGCATGTAGAAAAAAACTGTAGAAAAGTGCTAGTTCAGCAGCATGAGGGACCTACCCAAAACCCTCAACGTAGGTCCTGGGGTGGCTGCAGGGCATGGAGATCCCGAGTTGGACCTCCAGTAGAGCCACGACCAGACAGGTTTTGCTTCTGAGGTCAGAGGTAGAGGTGGTCTTGCATAAAACCAATAGGGAGCACCTAAATAGGTGCAAACTATATACAATGTTAGTCTGTCTCATGCTCAGCGTCCGCAGGGACAAATGTTTGTTTCAAATAAAACTGGGTGCAAAAAGGAACATGAAAACAAAGAACAGTTCAAACAACAGGGAGGTGCATCCTCCAGGGCTGCTCAACAGTGGTATCCCCACCGGGGAAAAGGCTCGTTCTTCCCGACGGAACCGGACCGGTCCTCTGTAGCTAGGTGCGTGAGGGTGTGGCGCCCTTGAGGGTTAGGTCGCCACAGGGGTACTGCATCTCTTTAATGAGGTGTGGTATCTCTCCTTCGAGGAAAGGATGGTGCAGCTGTCAGGACCTCACCTCTGCATTCAACACTACACCTCTCCCACCTAGGGGGGCTCATATGCACCAGGGTGCTGCCCCAGCAGGGATAAGAGGAGATGGGGGGAACCAAAGATAGGGGGAACCATGTAGTGGGTGAGGGTGGAGGATGCACAGTTAGGTTGCACTTAATAATTCATATTTAATAAACAGCCATCTTGGGCTTATGGTCTTTTGATTGCGATCTTCATCACTGAACGTGGCTTTCTGTGTGAACCTGCAGTTGATGGGGACACGGTCCTCGTACTCAGGCCTTGAGTCGAGGAGCGGGCTAGAGTTAATGGCTGTCTCAAGGTCCCTGCCCAAGAAGGCCTGGAGTAAAGCTCCGCAAGCAAAAGGATCCCAGGGGGATGCAGACGGAGTGGTTTACGCCACCTGTCCTCACTATTCCGGCCTAGTCAGAGGGATTCCTGCTGCAAAAGGGGTACCGACCCCCGATATCTGACTCTGTCACTTCAAGTCTTAGTCGGAGAAGCCCGGAGGCTCAGTGGATACCACCGGGTAACGGACGGAGCGGAGTTGCCACCCGTACCCTTGTTCTGTGCATAGTTCAGAGGGAGACCCGGCCTTAGTACACGCACCACATACGGACAGGAGAGGACCTAGTGGGAAAGTCTAGGAACACTCTGGTGCGGGGTCCTGACCAAAGCACCTGAACTACTCGGAGGTTGTCGGACCCCTGGTCCTGGTGGCCGCAGAGCGCTGTGAGCAGCAGGGAGAAGCCTTGCAGCTGTGCATTCTACCGTGAGTAAAGCTTGGAAGACTACCCATATGGCCTTCGGTTTCTAATTGCAACGTGGCACCACACCACATCTCCCACTACAATTCCCATCCTCCTGTTCTCTCTGCCCTGAGGCCCTGCTCTACCTGTGGGGAGTAGTATCATCTCCTGCTGCCACTACATCCTGCCTCAGAGGACTGCCGCAGCGCTGGTGGCAATTAGAGTTGAGCCACCCCCATAGAGTTCGAGTTCGGTTCGGTTCGTTGGACACCCGTATGTTCGCCGAACTGTTCGTCGAACTGTTCATCGAACACCTTCGAACACCGTTAAAACCAATGGCAGGCAAACAAAAACACATAGAAACACATAGAGAACACCTTCAAAGGTGTCCAAAAGCTGACAAACTGCTCAGAAGACACAACTACCACATGGAAAAGTGACAAGTACATATAGTCATGCGAAAAGAAAAGAGGTGGAGGAGTAAAAGGAGGGGGAGACACAGATATAGGCATGTCATGCCCTTCTAAAACCAAAAAAGTGCAAAGCCGACACGGCCAGTCCGTTCCTGCCCGTGCGACCTCCATGTCGCTGGGTTTGTGCCAGAGCTGCGGTGGACCCTGACGGCCAGCCCCCCTCTCCCAATACTGGTGCCTGTCTGCTCATGGGTCGAGCGAGCCCCCCTGCGGTGGAGGCCGGTCTAAGCTTTTTAATTTAAAATTGTCTCTCTAATTTGAATAAGTACACTTTAAATCCTTTTACAAGGATCTATTGGAGGGCAAGTCTCATGCCAGCAGCCACGGTTGCAGGAGGAGGAAGAGGTGGAGCCTGCCGTGTGCTGCTGTGTTTGGTGTGTGGAGAGAGCTCCTGGGAAGGGAGGTTTTGCTTTTACCATCTGGGACTTTTTGTCTGCCCCCTTCCCAGGAAAGGAGGCTTGCTGTGGGATTGGCCTCCGGGGCTGGGCCCCCAGCTCCTGCCCCCCGATCCAAGCCGGCGGGGGGCAGGAGGAATACCATCGTGGCTGGGATGGCCAGGTCCGGAAAAGGCAAGGGGTCCGGCATGAAGACCAGAGGGACCCCCGAGGCCACGGCCGCGGCAGCTCCTCCCCCCGGAGGTAGGCCGAGTACGTGCAGGGGTGCTGCAGCGGTGCCCCCTGATTGGGGCACCAAGGTGGTAAAGGAGTCCACTGTCATCTATGGCTCCCGCATCCATGCGCACCTCTGCGAGTATGAGGACGCCTCTAGGAAGCTAAAATCCCTCTGGGGGGAGTTGAGGGTAGCTCAGGAGAGGTCCGACAGGGCCTCTAGCAGCAAGAAGCCTGAGCTATCTGCCGCAGTCAGGAGGATTAAGAAGGCCATCCAGGAGGTGGAGAACCGGCGGTGTACCATCCTGGCCGGCAGCGGGCCATTCAGAGAAAAATTGGAGAACGACGACCGGTTCAGAGCCATGGCCGGTGGATCTCTGGAGGGGTCACGGAGCTCCAGCCAGGTGGTGGCGGTGGAGGATGAGGAGGAAGAGGACTGTGAGGAGGAGGTTGCGCCCTACCCGCCATCTGGTGGCCTGGTAAGTGATCTCCAGGCATCGCATAGCGGGATAGCCCCTCAGCAGATGGCTCTCCCGTCTGACTCTAGCCCTTCAGAGGGCAGCAGGAGTGAAGGGGAGGATGAGGATGGTGGTAGTACTAGTGAGGGGGGCTGCCTCGTCATGAAGCAGATCAGGCAGATTGAGTCCCCGGTACGTTTTAACCAGCTGACGTTCGGGGACGAGATCTGCGAGGACGAGGCAACCGGGAGGGGGATGAAGAGGAAAGTGAAGAGAGCTATGAAAAAGAAAACATCGGTAACACATAAATTTGTGTATGTCCCCCTCTCTGGGGCCCCCCGGTCCCGTTGTGCGGCACCCGCCACCCACCCCGGCTCGGGCCCTGATGTGGGTCCACAGCGAGGGGGCGGGGAGACTATAGGCCATGGCACGCAGAGCGCCGCCTCTGTTTGCAGTAATGAAGGTGGTGTGTCGGATGTGTCTGACATGGAGCATGGCACGGAGGGCGGCCCGGCGGCGGGCAAAAACCATGGTGGTGCTCAGGCTGGGTCCCCTGTGAGAGAGGGGGCTGGCCTGGCACCTGGTGTGCCTGCTGGCGTGCGGGGGGCGGCGAGCGTAACTGCCGCTGCCCCCTGCACTGCTGGCGGCACACCGGCAGCCGGGGCCGCATCTCCGGCGGCGTGTGCTGGGAAAGTGTCTGGGTCCCTCACTCACAGATCCGTTAAATCTGGATCACTTTTGGGGACCCAGGCATCCGGTAAGGCATCTGGCGGGGCAAAAAGTGCGGGGCCTGCAGCTCCGGCAGAGCCGGTTCGTAAAAGGAAGGTGGTGGGGCATGCTCCCCCGGCGGGGTCCGTGGCGAAGTCGGGGCCCCCGACGCAGGGGCCAAGTAAGGGGTCGGCGCTGAGGGCTCTGCCGCCGGTGGATGCCGAGGGGGAGTGGCCTAGCCTGGGGCCGGCCGCCGGAGTTGCTGTGGCCAAGCTCTTTGTGGCTAAGGGAGTGATGGTGGGGGGAGCTGTGCCTCCGGGAATTGGTGCCGCTGGACCGGGGACCCCCGAGAGTAGACCCGGCTCCGGGCCGGTTTTGGGGGTCCCGTCGCGGCCATTTTCGGGGGGCGTGGCCTCCCTGGCGTCCCCCACCCATGTGGGAGTGGCCACGGAGGGCCGCACTGTGCTGCCGGGTGCAGGGGGTGTGGCTTCCCAGGTGGGGGCCGCCCATGTAGGAGTGGCCACAGTGAGCAGTACTGTGCTGCCGGGCGCTGGGGGCGTGGCTTCCCGAGCCGGGTCTGCCCATGTGGGTGTGGCCACGCCCGGGGGCGGGGCTTAGTGCCGGCGCCGGTGGCTGCTCCTGGAGCAACAGAGACCACAGCTGCGGCCAGTGCCAGTGTGGGGGCTGCTGCTGTGGCTGATGCGGGTGCCTGTGTGCTGGGGTCCGCTGTGTCTGGGGGCTTACCTGGGGCAGGGGCTCCGGCACTACGGGTATCCAGGAAAGCTGCAGCAGGGCTGGATGGTGCAGTGGGAGGAGCTACACCTGGCTCTCTTCCTGCCAGTAAAGCAGGAAGCTCCAGGTATGCTGGGAGCAGTGGTGCTGCACTGCTTAAGTCCTGCAGCGTGGTGCTTGATAGGCCAGCAGCATTAAAAGTGAACCCCCTGGCAGGGAAGATGCCACCAGCAGGCGGCAGTACCGGCAACACAAGTAATATGGACGGTAGTAGTGAAACTGTGCCCAGAAAGTGTACACAAAAAAAGAAAAACATTGACCCCGGTGCACATGGGAGTGGGAGCGGGGCGAGTGGGGTGATTGTGGACACAAATGGGGATGGTGTGGGTACGAATGTGTCTGTGGCTGGGGATGCAAATGGTGGGGTGTTGGCGGTAGGGTGCGTGAATGGAGTGTCTGTTGGTAGCGGGGAGCACGGGGGGGGGACTGGTCCATCTGCTCCCCTGGCCGCGAGCCCCCGGAGTTTTGCGGGGGTAGTGGCTGGGGCCTCGGGGTCCTCTCGGGGGGTTTCCTCGCCTCTGGACCTCAGGGACGGTGACTTGTGACGCCATTTTCTGGAGGCCCTCAAGAAGGGAGAACGGACGATGACAGTAGAGGGAAGAGAGGTGGATCTGGCCTTTTGGCTGCACAGGCATGGCCAGGCTGCCTTCCAAGATAAAAGGGAGGGGGAAACAGTGTGGTCCCTCCCGACAGCCGGGCAGGGGGTGGCCAGGAGGAATGTGGTCCGTCTTCGGTGGAGGGGCAGTGAAGCGTGCCCGCCTAGAGCGAGGGTCGTGGAGCTCCTCCTGAAGATGGACTTCAGGGCAATTGACATCTTTGCCCTGATCCATCCTTTTGGTACCTCCATCTTTGACATCAGTTTTGTTCGGCCGGAGGGCTTAGAGCTTTTCTGGTCGAATTTTGAACTGGTGAAGGGGAAGCCCGGCTGGCGAGACTTTGCCGTACAGGCGGTGTCTCGCCAAAATGGCGTAAAGAGGGTGACCGTTCTAACAAATAACGAGTCACTCTCAGGGATCGATATTATGACGTGGCTTTCTCGTTATGGGGAAGTCACAGAGGTCCCAAAGAAGAACAGGGACGAGTTCGGCATTTGGTCAGGGGGCTGGACCTTCATGATGAAATTGAAGGTTTCAGGTGGTACTGTCACTCACATCCCCTCCTCGGCATTCCTGGGGAGGGACAGGATCCTGATCTTCTACCAGGGGCAGCCGAAGGTCTGCCACAGGTGCGGTGACCCCCGCCACTTCAGCGCGGGCTGCAAGGTGCAGAAATGTGCCTTGTGTGGCGGGGTAGGTCATCTGGCCGCGGCCTGTGGTGACACTAGATGTCACCTGTGTGGTGATCTAGGTCACCCGTATAGCCGCTGCCCACATTCCTTTTCCAACACCATCTCTGGTCAGGCGGAGGAGGGCCCAGTGGTTCATCCTCTGCTGGAACTGGAGGTGGGGGCGGGAGGGGAGTTGAGGGGTCAGGGAGGAAATGCGGGGCAAATACACCTGCCCACCAGTGGCAACAGGTGAGGCGCCGAAGGGACAGGGGGCAGGATAAGCCCCAGGCGACTGGGGTGATGACTGTCCCCTCCCCGGAGGTTGCAGCAGGAGCCTCTGAGGCCCTGGGGGAAAAGGCGGTGAGCGAGGAGATCAGGAGGATGGAGAGGGAGGAGGCGGCTGCTTCCGATAACTCCTCCCAGTATGAAAGTCTGGATGAGGAGGTGGTGGAGCAGCCAAAAAAATCAGGTGACAAAAGTACCAGTAGTCGAAGGAAAAAGAACAGGAAAAGGGTAAAAAAACTAAAGCCCCCCCCCTTGACCACTACGGTGCCTACGGAAGGGCTCACCGGCTCCCCTCTGACCCCCCTCTCCAATCGGTTCCAAGCCCTCGATGACTCTGCTGTGTCGGAGGTCGGGGGTAAGGAGCCGGAGACAACATCTGGGGTGCCTTCAGGGGGCGGCGGGGTCTGTCCCCCGGGGGACTCGGCTGCCCCTGGGGGGGGGACTGCCCCGGGGTCTGGAGGCGAGGAAACCTGTGCTAGGAAGGAGGTGTCCAATGCTGGAGGGGCGGGCATGGACACCTCGGTATCCCTAAAGAGGAGGGGTGACTCGGGCTCCTCCTCAGAAGGCGAGAGGAAAAAGGGGGGTACGGGGAAAAAGAAGGCCATCTAACTCAATCACCCATGATGGCGGAACCTACCCCGTTGACTCTGGCGTCGATTAATGTCGCCAGTATAAAGTCAGATGCGGCCAGATTTACGGCCTTTGATTTTTTCACCCGAGTTGAGGCTGACATTTTATTTTTGCAGGAGACCAGACTAACGGACATGGGGGCCATTTATAAAGCAAAGAGGGAGTGGAGGTGTGGGCCCTCATACTGGTCTCTTGCGGCCGAGCCGTATAGCGGGGTAGCGGTCCTTTTTGAGGCCGCTTCGGTGGAATGCCGACGGGTGATTGAGGTAGAAATGGGGAGGTGCTTGGTTCTCGACGTCTTCATGAGGGGACAGGAGCTCCGGCTCATTAATATCTACGGCCCGCAATCTAAGTGGGACCGTAAATGTCTCTTCCTGAAGGTCAAGCCCTATCTTTTTACAAGCCGGCAGGTGGTCTTCGGTGGGGATTTTAACACTGTAACTAGATCCCGTGATAGGGGAGGCCCCGGAGACCGGCTGGTTTATGATAGCATAGCCCTGAATAGCATAGCAAGTGAAGCTCGCCTGGTGGATGTCCACATCCGGCACACCCAACGTCACGGGGGTTTCACCTTTCATAGGGGTAGCAGTAGGTCTAGGATAGATAGGTTTTATTTAAAGGAGGGGGCCGTCTCTTCTGCAGTGTCCGCTGTGGAGGTGGAATTCTCCGATCACGGTTTCATTTTCTTTTCCTTGAATGTTACAGACACCCACCCGGATGGGGAGAGGCCTGTGGAAGCTGAATTTGTCCCTGTTGGAAGAAGCTGATGTAAGACAATCCTTTGAGGAATTTCTTCAGAGCCAGGTACCTCTCTTGGGTCTCTGTAGTACTAAGTCTGAGTGGTGGGAGATCTTCAAAAGAAGGGTTGCAAGGTTCTTCCGTCAGCTCTCGAGCCTCAGGAGCCTGAACAGGCACCGCCTGTATCGGGATCTGGGGAGGAAACTCGAGCAGCTCGTCTCGACTGGAGGGGACCGTGAGGAAATCTCTAGGGTGAAGGCCTTGCTCAAGGGGTGCCAGTATGATAGGCACACATCCTTGGTTTTTGAGAGGGATTTCGGGAGGTACCGCTCGCCCGACCCTTACAGGAACTGCAGGATGTCAGTGAGTTGTAAGGTGGTAACAGGACTGATCGACAGTACGGGGTCCCTGAACAGATCCAAATCAGGGATCCTGGAGGTGGTCAGATCCTTCTACTCGCACCTCTTGGGGGGGAGGGAACCTGATCGGGATGAGATGTCGGATTTCCTGGCTGAAACCATCCCTGAGCCAGGGGATGACCCCTCTCTTCATGTTTTGGCGGAAGCAATCAGGGAAGAGGAAGTGAGACGGGCGATTGATGGGCTCCGGCCCAAAAAGTCGCCTGGTCCGGATGGCTTAACATCCGAGTTTTACAAGACTTTTAGGGACTCCTTGGTCCCCCTCTTGACTGAGGTGTTTAATGAGTGTCTCTCCTCGGACGCTCTGCCCAGTTCAATGAGGAAGTCAGCCCTGATTATTCTGTCAAAGGGTAAAGACTCGTCCTGTATTGAGAATTGGCGTCCCATAGCGCTTCTCAATACGGACTGAAAGGTTCTGGCAAAGGTGCTTTTTAATCGGTTGGTGAAATTTGCACCCCGGCTCCTTTCGGGGGCCCAGCACTGCTCTGTTCCAGGCCGCAGCACATTTAGTGCTGTGCTCGGTGTCCGAGAGGCAGTGGAGCAGAGCAGGTCAGGTCACTGGAAGGGGTACTTGCTGTCCTTAGACCAGGCGAAAGCCTTTGACCGGGTTAACCACGAGTACCTCTGGTCCGTCCTTCTGAGGTACGGTCTGCCCGGGAGGTTTGTTGATTGGTTGAGAGTTTTATACAATGGGGCAGAGACTTTTCCACTTGTGAACGGTTGGGTCGGACCCCCTTTTGAGGTAAAGTCTGGTGTCCGCCAGGGCTGTCCTCTGAGCCCACTGTTATACGTATTTGCGATTGACCCCCTTCTAAGGAGGGTGGAGTGCGGACCGTTGGTGGGAGTCGGGATGGACCAGGCGGAGCCAGATGCCACCTTGAGGGTAGTGGCGTACGCCGATGACGTTTCCCTTTTTGTAACCTCGAGAGGGGAGGCAGATTGGGTCATGTCTGAGGTTGAGTGCTACTCGGTGGCATCCGGGTCCATGATCAACCGGGATAAGTGTGAAAGTCTCTGGCTGGGAGGGGGAGATCCTAGTTTTGATCTCCCGGACACTCTTCCAGGGCCTCAGGCCACAGCAAAAATACTAGGCATCAGTTTCGGCCCGGGGGACTACCCCCAGCAAAACTGGGAGGGCAGACTTAAGATTGCCGCCCTGAAAGTGGATCAGTGGAAGGGCTGGTCCCTGACCCTGAGGGAAAGGGTTAGCCTGGCCAAAGGGTATTTGCTTCCTTTACTAATATACCTGGGCAGTGTCTGCATCTTGCCAGAGCCTCTTTGGACACGGGTCTACAGCCTGTTCTTTCAACTATTGAGGGAATAGGCTGAACCTAATCAGGAGGGAGGTCATGTACTGCACGAGGAGACTAGGAGGGTTGGGTATGGTCAACCCAGTGGTGTTCCTAGTAAACACCTTTATTAAGGCAAACATCGCCAACCTCTGGTTAGAGAGGGCTCCTCCGTGGGTATTCTCCTGTAGGGGGTGGTTTCGGCCTTTCTTCCAGGAATGGGAGACAGGAGGGCAGGTGAAGGACCTTCGAACGCCTCATGGGCATCTTCCGGCTTATGCTACCCCGGTTCTGAAGGTGATCCGTCGGTGGGGTCTGGGAGTGTGGGAGATCAGGACCTTGTCAAGGAGGTTACTTGACAATAGGGTCCTGTTGACCCACTTTCAGAAGCCCCTGGCGCTCAAGGATTGCCCACGCCGGGATCTGGAGGTAGGGCTTGGGTTATTGAACTCTAAACGGATCCCCTTGAAGTTTTGGGACTTGGCTTGGCGCTGCTTCCATGGGAGACTGTATGTGAGGGACAACCTGAAGTACAGGAACTCTGATGACCGGGATTGTCCCCGCGAGGAGTGTGGCGGCATGCTTGAGAGCATGGAGCACTTCCTGCTTCGGTGTCCCTTTAATACAGAGGTCTACAGTAGGGTGGGTGCTTCCATTGGCTGGCCCAGGCTGGCAGGCCTTTCCTATGCGGAGTGGGCCTATGGGGCATTCAGGTCCCTGGGTGGCCGAGATCGGGGCACTGTTTTCTTAGTTAGCTTAGTGACTAGGTTTTACACGTGGAACGCACGGTGCTTAGTGTCCACCCAGCAGAAAGCCCTCCCCCGGGAAGAGGTGATTAGGAACATCCTGGGTGACCTGGCAAAAGTGCGCTCGCTGGAGTATGAGAGGCTGGGTGCAGGGAGGGCTTCCCTTCTATGGAGGGGGTTCGCATTCAATGTGCCCTAGGGAGAGTTAGGTTATGCGTGTCTGTGATAGGGTGAGTTAGTCTCCTTCTATACTTTATATTTATTTGTAGGGTCAGGTAGTTGTGTAGGGTCAGGGAGGGACAGACAGGGACAGTCATCAGGGATAGGTAGTTTAGTATTAGGTTGGTAGTGAGGGTCAGTGAGGGACAGGTAGGGAAAGATTGGTAGGGCGCTAGGGACAGGTTTTTTCTTTTCTTTAATAGGGAGGGACAGGGTGTTGTGTGTTAGATTAGGGTGAGAGCCTCTGTAGTCTCCAGTTTCCTGGTGGTGGGCTGCTCCCCTCACATTGTAGTTTTTTGTTTTGCGGTATTGGAATCGGAATATAGGGCTTGCAAGCACTGAACTTGGGTCTGATTTTTGATTTATGGTTGGTTCTTTGTGGTTTGAAATTATCATGTTACTGCTAAGTGTTAAAACAGACTTTTTATGTTGTGTATTGTATGTATATGTGTATTATATGTATATATATGTGTATTGCGCGTGGGGGGGTGTAGTTTTAGGTTGGGTGGGGGGTTTCGGGGGGAGGGGGAAGGGGTGTTTGTTTTTTTTTGTTTGTTTTTTTTACAAAAAGAAAAATGGACATCCTGCTGGATGCGGGAAAAAGGACCCTTTTTGCGCGTAAATGGCCACAAACTTTCGTGGGACCTTGTTGGTGTTAAGAGGCCACAGACTTTCGTGGGACCTTGGGTGTTTAAAAACGGTGGTGGGGAAAAAAAAAAAAAAAAATTGAAAAAATAAATAAATAAATAAATATTTTTTGTGTGTAGAGTGTTAGTTTTGGCCCGGTGGCCCATCTCTTATTTTTGGCGGTGGGCCGGTTATTTAGTTTTCCTTTTTGGGGTTAGGTGTGAATGTGCAGGTATGAATGTTGCGGATGTTAGGGGTCTTGTTTGCTTTAGGGCGTGGCCTGGCTGGTAGGTACGGAAGGTCTTCCCTTGCTGGGGGGTCTTTTGGAAAGAACGAAGACGTTTTGTGTCTTGTGTTTCGTGTCAAGTGTCATGTGTTAGTTTGTTGGACTCTATATAATTTTTGGATTTGGGCTATGTCTTGCTGGGGTTTTTTGTTTTTCTTGTATAATGTTTGTATTTGTGGTTTATATTTGTGTTTTGTTTTTGTGTTTTTGTACTTTTATATAAAATAAAAAAAAGAGTTCCAGCTCCAGTAGCGTGCACTAAAGCTGCTGCAGTTAAAAAGCTTTTATAAGGATCGAGCTTGTCGGTCCACCGCAAGGCGTCCTACCGCCAGTCCCAGCCCCTGTGCATTGGGGTGCCTCCCGATGCTCTTCACTGAGTGTCCCGGGGGCCCGAAGCATTTCCTTTGAAAAAATTAAGTGTCCAAACTACAGGTGGTGTAGCTTGCTTAACAGCTGGGATAATCCGCTGACTAGCAGACACTGCTACTAGGCACAAAGTATTTCCTGGGCTAGATGCAGTTAAAAATTTGTAATTAGATACTCTCGTTGGATGCTGAGAAAGCATTCCATAGAGTCTCCTGGCACGCCATATATTATTCTCTTAAAAAGCTTGGGGTAGGGGTCTAGGGGAACCTTTTATAGCCAAAATCATGGCCCTGTATCGCAATACGTCACCTAGGCTGAAGATAAATGGAACATTTTCATCACCTTTCATAATCACCAATGGGACAAGGCAGGGATGTCCTCTGTCCCCTCTCTTATACATCCTAGTGACGGAGCACCTGCTCTCATCAATTCGCCATAACCCCAATATTAGGTGGATTGAGGTGGGAGGCACCGAGTACAAGTGCTCTGCATTTGCTGATGATGTCCTAGTACAGTATGTATCACTCAATCACATATATCCAACCCTGCTGTTATGGCTGAAATAGATCACTTTGTTACATGGTCAAATTTTAAAATCAATGCAGCGAAGTCTGAGGCCCTCGATGTCTCCCTCCCCAAATCCATACAGGATTCCATCCAGTCCAACTTTCCCTTCGCCTGGCCCTCACAGGGTATCAAATACTTAGGAATTCATATTCATAGAGACCTCTCCCGTCTATGTTATCTTAATTTTGGGCCCTTTATTGAACAACTCCATACAGACCACGGTTGGCAAGTTAGAACTGTAAGATTCACTACGTGAACCACTGGTGTTTTGTGGAAAATCACATGTACACTGTGTTCCAAATTATTATGCAAAAAGTGTTTAGGAGTGATAAGGTAAGATTTTTTTTGTTTATTAGTTAAACTCATTGATGGTGATGTGTGTCAGGGCTCTTTATATCACTGTAAGCAATTGCAGACACCTGTGCTAATTTATTTGGCAGGTGTGTCCAATGAAAGGCAAGACTACTTAAGAAGGCTGTCCCAAATTATTAAGCAGCCTACATTTTCTGCCAAAATGGGAAAGAAAAAGGATGTGTCGGCGGCTGAGAAGCAACAAATTGTGGAGTGTTTAGGTCAAGGCATGACTACAATCAACATTGCCAAGACACTTCATCCTGATCATCGCTCAATCAAGAAGTATGTAGCTGATTCACAGTACACACGTGTGCGTGCTGATAAGGGAAAATTGAGGACTCTTTCCTACAGGCAATTAAGTCAGGTTAAACGAGCAGCGGCAAAAAAGCCTCGTCATAGAAGCAGACAAGTTTTTGAAGCTGCTGGTGCCTCCAACGGCCCCCAAACAACAAGATGCAGGGTCCTTCAGAGGTCTGCAGCTGTGCGTAAGCCATCCTGTCGACCTCCTCTATCTACTGTACACAAGCAGAAACGGCTCCAGTGGGCCAAACAATACATGAAGACTGACTTCAAAACTGTTTTGTTCACATACGGATGAGTGCCGTGCAACGCTCGATGGTCCAGATGGATGGAGTGGAGGATGGCTGGTTGATGGACACCCCATGCAAACACGGCTACGGCGCCAACAAGGAGGAGGTGGAGTAATGTTTTGGGCTGGAATCATGGGGAGAGAGATTGTCGGCCCCTTTAGGATCCCTGAAGGGGTAAAGATGAACCCCATAATGTATGTGGAGTTTCTCAAACAGCACTTCCTGCCATGGTTCAAGAAGAAGAACAGTGTATTCCGCAGCAAGATCATTTTCATGCATGATAATGCACCGTCTCATGCTGCACATAACACATCTGCATCTCTGGCTGATATGGGCATAAAAGGGGACAAACTTATGGTGTGACCCCATGCTCCCCTGACCTCAACCCCATTCAGAACCTCTGGAGCATCATCAAAAGGAGTGTCTATGATGGCGGGAGGCAGTTCACATCTAAGCAACAGCTCTGGGAGGGTATTCTGTCCTCATGCAAAACAATTGAAGCAGAAACCATCCAAAACCTGACAAATTCAATGGACGAGACAGTTCAGAAGCTCCTTTCGAACAAGGGGTCCTATGTGCAAATGTAACATCACCTAGAATAAAGTTTTGAGTTGAAAACTGTTTGATTTCAGTTTCTAATAACTTGCTAATGCTTATAATTTCAAAAATGACCATTTTTTGGTTCTTTATTAAAATGAAAAGGTTGATCGAAGAGTTTGAGGGATCTAAGAGTGTGGCAACCCAGTAGTCAGGATTATTTCGAATTCTGACAATCTGAGGGTCATGTTGCAGGTAGTGCAGCAAGAAGGCACAATATTTTCCGGGCTAGACGCAGCTAAAAATTATTATTAATTTGAAAGCTGGTGGAGCTTAGTATAGATGGCCTAATAGAATAAGTACTGCATACTGCTACTATGCCCAAAATTATTTTCCTGGCAAGATACAGATAAAAATGATTAGTAATTTGAAAGCTTAAAACAGTTGGTGAGGTGATTTTAACAAATCATCAAGCTTTTACTCTCCCCAGGATGACACAGGGGTAGAAAAGTCCTTTCGGATCCATGATTTGTTCATCTTTATGAACATGAGTCTGTCTACATTATCAGTGGAGAGCCGCGTGCGCTTATCTGTCAGCACACCACCAGTAGCGCTGAACACACGTTCAGACAGAACGCTGGCTGCGGGGTATGACAAGATCTCCAAGGCGTAAGTGGCGAGCTCCGGCCATTTATCCAGATTGGAAGCCCAAAAAGAGCAAGGGTCCAGTGACACAGTCATGGCTTCAATGTTTACTTGGAGATACTCCTGTACCATCGTCTCTAGGCGTTGACTATGTTTCAGACTTCTTGTCTCCTGTGGCCTTGCTAAAAAAGTGGTGAAATGATTCCGCAAAATTGAGGTTACCAGCAGATACTGTGTTTCTGTTATGTTTTGAGTGCTGAACACTCGACGGTCCCACGGTTGGCAAGTTGGAACTGTGAGATTCACTACGTGCACCACTGGTGTTTTGTGGAAAAGCACATGTAAGATTCTGCAACAGTCTCTGCTGATACTCCTGCATGCGTGCATCCCTTTCTATGGCAGGAATAATTTCTGCAAATTTACTTTTGTACCGGGGATCTCATAGTGTGGCAACCCAGTAGTCAGTATTATCATCGGAATAGTCATGCTGATAATGGATCGTCAGCACTAAACATCTTCGTCGCCATTTCAAAACTGTGCAGAAGGGTGCATAGATCCCTGATCTGAGACCACTCCTCCAGCGTGATTTGCCCCACCTCTGGATCTCGTTGGCCCAGGCTATACGTCAGAACATATTGCACCAGGGCTTGTCGGTGCTGCCACAGTGGCTGCAACATGTGCAGAGTTGTATTCCACCAGGTAGGCACATCGCATTTTAGCCGGTGAACTGGCAGGCCCAATGACTTCTGTAGAGACGTAAGTCGCTGAGCTGCGGGATGCGAACGGCGGAAGTGAGCACACAGTGACCGTGCCCTCTGCAGAAGGCCATCTAGTCCGGGATAGTGGGCTAAAAATTGCTGGACAACCAGGTTCAACACGTGAGCCATACAAGGCACGTGTGTGACATTGCCCCGGCGAAGGGCCGCAGCGAGGTTTGCAGCATTGTCGCACACGGCCTTCCCTGGTTGCAGGTCCAGTGGAGACAACCATTCATGAAACTGGTTCTCCAGAGCTGACCACAACTCCTCAGCTGTGTGACTCACATTTCCCAGAAATTTTAAAGTAAAAACTGCCTGATGACGTTGAGCCCTGCTGCCAGCATAGTAAGGAGGTGTGCAGGATCCCTTCTGCGCAGTTAGAAAGCTTGTGGCATGACCAGACAGGCTTTGGGTGCAGGTGGAGGACCGAGAGGAGGTTGAGGAGGCAGAAGCAGTGGAGGAACTTCGAGATAAAGAGGATTGACGCACAACTCGTGGGGACGGCAAGACATGGACAGCAGCCCCTTGTCCTGCTGTCACCATAGTTACTCAGTGCCCAGTCAGCGACATGTAACGCCCCTCTCCATGCCTACTCGTCCAAGTGTCTGTGGTGAAATGCACCCTGTCACACACAGAGTTTCTCAAAGAAGCGGTGATGTTGTGTGCGACATGCTGGTGGAGCGCAGGCACACCTTTCTTTGAGAAGTAGTGCCGACTGGGCATCTGGTACTGGGGCAATGCGACGGACATAAGGTCTCGAAAATCCTCTGTGTCCACCAGGCGGAAAGGCAGCATTTCTGTAGCCAAGAGCTTGCAGATGGTGAAATTCAAACTCTTAGCTTTCTCATGGCTAGGAGGAAATGGACTTTTATTTGTCCACATCTGAGGGACCGAGGGCTGGCTGCTGTGCTTAGACGGGGTTGAGAAGGGTGTCCCCGGCAAACTGCTGGTCTGTGAGGAAGATGCAGGCGGACATGTTAGGTTGCCTTGATCCAAAGGAGGTGCTATCGATGTCGGACAGCGCTCAACACCAGCTGATGATTCCACCTCCAAAGAAAATTATGACCTGCCAATCACACTGGCTGTTGCGGGTAAAGAGGTGGCAGGTCTGCGTCCCAAAACAGGTGTGACTGCTGTCCCCCCAGTTACAGAGGATGAAGAGGCCGCGGATGCACAAGATGTGGCAGACGGTGGTTGGCCAGGCCGGCTAGGCCACATTGTAGCAGAGTGAGCTTCCCACTGCAACTTATGCTTCATATCCATGTGCCGATTCATGCATGAAGTACTCAAACTATGTATTTTTTGGCCTCTACTTAGCTTTTGCTGACAAATGTTACAGATAACACGAGTTGGGCCATCTTTATCGATCTGAAAAAATGCCCAGGCTATGCAAGGCTTAGCACCCATGCAACCTGAAGAGCCACCACGACTTGTGGTCAGAGGCAGAGTTGTGTTTGAGGATGCAGTTGTTGACGTGCTTCCAG
This sequence comes from Phyllobates terribilis, assembly GCF_046119375.1. Taxonomy (NCBI): domain Eukaryota; kingdom Metazoa; phylum Chordata; class Amphibia; order Anura; family Dendrobatidae; genus Phyllobates; species Phyllobates terribilis. The sequence goes on from NW_027362762.1 coordinate 644,756,310, forward strand.
TACTACGTCTCTGTCCAGGAAGGCGCAACCTGACCTCGTCGTCACTAGCATCCTCCTCCACCTCCTCTGCTGACCTCATCGACTGGCTGACTGTGGGTTGACAGTAAGCGGGATCTCCAACCTCATCATCATCACCCTGTGTGTTATCACACCCGTCGTCCTCTGAGCCAACCTCTTCCTGCCCTGACCGAAAAGTCAAGTTGTCGCTCCAATCAGGTATTTGAGTCTCATTCTGGGCATCAGTGCAGATCATTTCCTCATCTGGATTCACAGAAGCTCTGGAGCCGACCTCTGATTCCCAGGCTATAGTATGAGTAAACAGCTCTGCAGACTCAACCATCTGTTCTACCCCATACTCAGACGGGCAGCTGGAGACTTGGGAGCTGTGAGGAAGCAAGTGCGATTGGGGTGACACCTCTGAGGACTGGAGTATTTGTGATGTTGAAGTTGAGGTGGAGGAGAGCCCACTTAAAGGAGCACTTGATATTCGTTGAAGCACCTGCTGTTTTTGTGCCTCATCTGGAATTTGTAGCGATTGGCGTGGCCGTAAGAAAGGGATCTTATCACATTGTCCGCTGAAAGAAGTAGACATTTTAGTTTGGCTGGAAGATGGTCTTTCTTCTGCAGATGTTACTGTTGCTTTAACACCTACCCCACGGACACAAACTTTTTTTCCCTTCCCAACACGCCTATTCCCCTTTCCACCATCAGCAGGCCTTTTTCCACTCATTTTGGTGGTTAACTAATTGACAACTCTGGAGTTGTTTGCACAAAAAAGAATGGATGGGAACCGAGCAGAACTTAGTGGCCAAACTGTGGTATTAGCCCAAAAGTATTGGCTGGGTTAGATGCAGTAAAACATTTTTATTACATACACAGGTGGTGGAGGGTAGTATAGATGGACTAATAGAACAAGTCCCACACACTGCTACAAGCCCAAATATTTTTTCAGAGCTAGATGCAGATAAAAAATATTTTTAATTTGCAACCTGGTGGAGGTTAGTATAGATGGACTAATAGAACAAGTCCCACACACTGCTACAAGCCCAATTTTTTTTTCAGAGCTAGATGCAGATAAAAATTAATTTTAATTTGCAACCTCGTGGAGGTTAGTATAGATGGACTAATAGAACAAGTCCCACACACTGCTACAAGACCAAATTTTTTTTCAGAGCAAGATGCAGATAAAAATTATTTTTAATTGCAACCTGGTGGAGGTTAGTATAGCTGGACTAATAGAATGATGCTATGCCCAAAAGGTTTTACTTGGCTAGGTGCAGTAAAAACATTTTTATTCTATACACAGGTGGTATATCTTGCAACACAGATAGGCTACTCCACTGACTAACACACTCTGCAAGAGGCCAAAAAGGATTTGCTTAGCTAGATTTAGCCAAATGCTGTGAAAAAAAACTTGCACAGCACTGGCACAGACCTGCCTGGCAAAAAGTGATAGGAACTGATGTAACCTAGCCCTCAAAAGGACTGCAATTACAATTAGTCCCTACTCCCAACCTATCTATTTAAGAGCACAGACCTGCCTGATAAAAGTCGTATGAAATGATGTAACCTAGTCCTCAAAAGGACTGCAATCACAACTATTCCCTACTCCCAAGCTATCTGTATATTTCAGAGAAAATTGGCTTGAAATGAACACTCAAAGTATAGCGCACACAGCAACAGCGGTGCCGTCTAATACTCAGCTGCAGCAGTGAGAAAATGGTGGCTACGTGGAAAATGGCTGGGTCTTATAGGGCAAGGACATGTGACATACACTGCCAATGACACATGCCCTTGCTTGTGTGAAAAAAAGGAGTTCGCTCCGTGTGTGCGCTGTAGATAGGCTGACAGATTGCACCTCCCTACTGTAAATGCGGGAAAGAGAAAAAAAATGGAGACTTTCATTATTTATGCAGAGATCCATCCCCTGCCCCTCCCCCCGCCCCGCTGCACACTCAAACTGCGTATTAACATTAATTTTCAGCATTACTGAGAAAAAATCCAGTTATGATTTTGGTGCATGAACAGTTATCGAACATAACCTCGAACAGCCGGATTTTTTTCAAATCGTTTGTGTTCGCCGTGACAACCCTGGGCACGGACCTGTCCTTGGCCGCGACTACATCCACCTTGCACAGTGGCCCAGCTTCGAGTACCCCAACTCTCAGGGTGGGCTAGCGAGCGGGGAAGGAGAGGCGTCCCCCTAGTCCAACCGACTCGGACGTATTACTATCAACCATCTCTCTCCTCCTCCCGGGCGTCACAACTTTGGCGTAGTCGGCAGGATTGCGTGCCCGCAGCAATGGAAGAGGATTGCCCATTGCTAACGGGTACTGTCCGCCTTTTACATTAGACTGTCATTTTCCACTTAAAATGGCGCCCGCACAAGAAGAACGGACGCCATAATGTGCAGAAAAGACAGCGTCCTAGCACCTCCTATCGTGGGCCTGGCTCCCCCATGGCGCCAAAAGAGCAGACCGCCCCTTCCATTAGAGACTGTCCGCGGGGTAGTGTCCATCAAAACGGATGGGATGTTTGGAGTAGTGCCTGTCGGCCTGCCGCCCTGGAGCTGCCCCGAAAAGAGGAGGGAACGGAGGAAACCACAAGGTGCGGCCATAACAGTCGGAGACTCACCATACTCACGAGCGGTCATGGACGCTGCTGAGGGAAGTCTACCCGTGCCTTCCGAAGTCGGCCCAAGTCTTACTCCTGTTGTAGAGCAGGAAGGCATGTTCCTGACCCCGGCGGAGGCTGAGTTCCTTCGAAAGGAAACCCCGGACCTTGCCCGAAAGGTTGCTGAGGCCCAGCATGCGGCATCCGCCGTGTGGCGCATGGAGATGCTGCAGAGGATCCGGGCCCGCCGCCAAGGAGCAGCACCCCAGGAGGAAGAAGCAACGGAGGTCGCGTGCAGCCCATGATCGGGTAAGAGTGATACCCCCGTCCCGGTTGCTGAGCCCACTGTGCCCCTCCTGGACATGACGACCGAGTACCTGCTCCCTGGTGCGGTTACTTGGGAGCAAGTCTTTGCCCCGGAGCTGGAAGCCTCTGCCACTGGCGGAGGCCTGTATTGCCTCCCGCCTCCCGTCTCGGAGGAACCTGTGCCTGCTGGGGAATCTACCGACCCCAACCCGGACTGGTCCGCACTCACCGAGGGCCTGCAGCAACCCCTGCTGTCACCGCTACCTGCACCTCCAGTTACCTGGCCGGCGGCGGAGGAGTTGGCTTGGGACAACCGGGGGGGACCTGATGGGCTTTCCCCAGGAGACCCGGGCTGAAGCATGGAGGAGGAGCGAGCTATGCAGGAGGCAAATCCTCTAGCTTGACAGGGAGCGACGGCAGAGGGAGATTCGCTGCGAGCACCTGGAGGTGCGCGCCAAGGCCGCAAAATCGAAGGCCCGCCAGGAGGAGTCAGCCTGTCCAAGCCCCCGGGAGGAAGGGCAAATTGTCCGCTTCCACCAGGAGGCGGGATGGGGCTTCATTCGGAGTCCCCAGTTCGAGCAAGACGTCTTCGTCAGCCGGCAGGACGTCGAGCCGCAACTCAAGAAGGGACACCCTGGCCGGAACCTCTTCCCGGGTGACTTTGTGTCGTACACCCGCCACCACGGGGTGCAGGGGTGGTACGCCCTGGATGTTCATAAAGTGTCCATGAGTGACACCCCCTCGCGCTCGGCAGTGGAGGACCGTTCAGCCTCCGTCGGGAGGAATTAACCTTTTCCCCGGTGTGGTCATATGGAGTAAGCGGCCCCAGTGGCTGTAACCTTTTTGTAGTTTACTTGTTATTGTTTTATGTTAACCCCATGTTTTCCTCCCGGATTATAGAGACATTTGTCCCTGCGGACTAGCAGTAGACAGACTCTTCCATTGTATATAGTTATGCATCTATTTAGGTGCTCCCTATTGGTCTTATACAAAACCGCCTTATTACTTCTACCTCACACCTCAGAAGAAAAACCTGTCTGGCGTGGCTCTCCTGGAGGTCCAACTCGGGATCTTCATGCCCTGCAGCCACCCCAGGGCCTACGTTGAGGGTTTGGGACAGGTCCCTCTTGCTTCTGAACTGACTTTTCCTTACTGCACTTTAATTGGTCTGTCTATATGCATAATGTCTCTGTGATATTTTTATACTATTTAAAGTTTGTAACGTTTAAGAAAAAGTGCCTCCCATAATGGGAAGATTGTTGTATTGTTATGCCAAAAAATTTAAAAAGTCTGTACCAAGTTTTGCTCTCTTTGCAGCCCACGGACGTGCTGTGTTTCACCAGGGTGGAATGTGGTGCCCCTGAGGGTTCGGTCGCCACAGGGGTGCTGCATCTCTTTAATGAGGTGTGGTATCTCTCCTTCGAGGAATGGATGGTGCAGCTGTCAGGACCTCACCTCTGCATTCAACACTACACCTCTCCCACCTAGGGGGGCTCATATGCACCAGGGTGCTGCCCCAGCCGGGATAAGAGGAGATGGGGGGAACCAAAGATAGGGGGAACCATGTAGTGGGTGAGGGTGGAGGGCGCACAGTTAGGTTACACTTAATAATTCATATTTAATAAACAGCCATCTTGGGCTTATGGTCTTTTGATTGTGATCTTCATCACTGAACGTGGCTTTCTGTGTGAACCTGCAGTTGATGGGGACATGGTCCTCGTACTCAGGCCTTGAGTCGAGGAGCGGGCTAGAGTTAACGGCTGTCTCTACCCGGTCAAGGTCCCTGCCCAAGAAGGCCTGGAGTAAAGCTCCGCAAGCAAAAGGATCCCAGGGTGATGCAGATGGAGCGGTATACGCCACCTGTCCTCACTATTCTTGCCTAGTCAGAGGGATTCCTGCTGCAAAAGGGGTACCGACCCCGATATCTGACTCTGTCACTTCAAGTCTTAGTCGGAGAAGCCAGGAGGCTCAGTGGATCCCACCGGGTAACGGACGGAGCGGAGTTGCCACCCGTACCCTTGTTCTGTGCATAGTCCAGAGGGAGACCCGGCCTTAGTACACGCACCACATACGGACAGGAGAGGACCTAGTGGGAAAGTCTAGGAACACTCTGGTGCGGGGTCTTGACCAAAGCACCTGAACTACTCGGAGGTTGTCGGACCCCCGGTCCTGGTGGCCGCAGAGCCGCCGTGAGGAGCAGGGAGAAGCCTTGCAGCTGTGTATTCTACCGTGAGTAAAGCTTGGAAGACTACCCCTATGGCCTCCGGTTTCTTATTGCAACGCGGCACCGCACCACATCTCCCACTACAATTCCCATCCTCCTGTGCTCTCTGCCCTGAGGCCCTGCTCCACCTGTGGGAAGTAGTATCATCTCCTGCTGCCACTACATCCCGCCTCAGAGGACTGTTGCAGCGCTGATGGCCATCACCAGACACCACAGGTGGCGTAGTCTTTCACACCACTCGAATCACTGTCACCGTCCCTCCTAGCCCTTAACTTTTTAATGTGACAACCCTGGACAAGGACCGGGCCTAGGCCGCGACTACATCCACCTTGCACAGTGGCCCGGCTTCGAGTACCCCAACTCTCAGGGTGGGCTAGCGAGCGGGGAAGGAGAGGTGTCCCCCTAGTCCAACCGATTCGGAAGTATTACTATCAACCATCTCTCTCCTCCACCCGGGCGTCACAGGGGCATCTTCCTTGAATACCCTGTGCACATCCAGGGCATACCACCCACGATCCACGTGGTGGCGGGTGTAGGACACTAGATCACCCAGGTAGAGGTTCCGGCCAAGGTGGCCCTGCTCCAGCCGCGGCTCGACGTCCCGCCGATTGACGAAGACGTCCCGGTTGAACTGTGGGCTACGGATGAAGCCCCATCCTGCCTCCTGGTGGAAGCACACAATAAGGCCTTCTTCCCGGGGGCTTGGATGGGTGGCCTCTGCCTGATGGGCCTGTGTTTTAGCAGCCTTGGCGCGCACCTCCAGGCGCTCACAGCGGATCCTCCTCTCTCGCCGCTCTTTCTCGAGCTGGAGGAGCTCCTTACGGCAGGACTCCTCTCGCCTCCGTGCTTCGGACTGCATCTCCCGGGGGAAGCCCATCAGGTCGCCCCCCTGGTTGTCCCAGACAAACTCTTCTGCCGCCGGGCAGGCGACCGGAGGTGCGGGCAGCGGCAAAAGCGGGGGTCGTTGCGGGCCCTCTATTGGTGTGGACCAGTCCGGGTTGGGGCAGATGTACACCCAGGAAAGTGCAGGGTTTTCTGGATCGGGAGTCGGGAGGCATAGCAGGCCTCCGGGAGTGGCGGTGGCTTGGTCCTTGGCCTCCGGAGCCAGGAGTTGCTCCCAAACGATGGCACCCGGGGACAGGGGTGACGGCAGGAGATCTAGGAGGGCTTCGGTGCGTCCCGCGCCCCTGATAGGGGTTTCATTCTTACCCGCTCTTGGGCTGCACAGGGCCGCCTGGGCTGAGGCCTCAGTAGTCAGGCGCGACGAGCTCTGGCGGCGGGCCTTGATCTTCCGCAGCACCTCTTTCCTCCATTCGGCGGTGGCCAGTCGTTGGGCCTCTTCAACCCTCCGGGTCAGATCCTGCGTTTCACCGCAGAGGAAGTCGGCCTCCTCCGCGGTCAGGTGGATTCCCTCCATAGTGAGGGAGGTGGCAGCTGGAGGGCCAGCGACGGAGGGCATCTCCTTGGCTGCGTACAGCTAAGCTACAAGGTGCAGTCTTCTTCTCCTCCTCCTTTTGGGGCGGCTCCAGGGCTGCTGGCTGACGGGCACTCCTTGGGAAGTCCCATCCGTCTTGATGGACACTACTATGCGGACAGTCTCTGCTGGAGGGAGTGGTCGGCATTGGGGAGCCAGGCCCACAATGGGAGGTCTTAGGTTGCTGTTGTTTTTGCACATAATGGCGTCCGTTCTTCTTGGGCGGGCGTCACATTGAGTGTGTACAGACAGTCTTTTGCGAAAGGCGCACAGTACCCGGCGGCAATGGGGATTATCTTTTTCCGTTGCTGCGGGCACGTAATACTGCCGACTACGCCAGTTTAGTGACTTGCCCTCCCTGAGCGGTGGGGATACTCGGAGCCAGGTCAATGTACGGTGGTGGTGTGGGATGTCGTCGTGGCCGTGACCCGGTCCGTGCCCAGGGCTGTCACATGAAAAAGGGGCATTTTGGATGAGTGGTTGTTCGACTACGCCACCTGTGGTTTTTGGTGAAGGCCACCAGCGCTGCAACAGTCCTCCGAGGCTGGTGTTCTGGCAGCTTGGTTGGTACTACTCCCCACAGGCGGAGTAGCCTCAGGGCAGTGAGTAGGATCAGTGAGTAGGATCAGTGAGTAGGAGAGTTGTGGGGGGGTGCAGTGCCGCGCAGGAATAAACAAACCGAGGCAGCAGATGAAGTCATCCAAGTTTTACTCACTTTGGTGAAGTAACAACTGCAAAGCTTCTCTCTGCTTCTCGTGGTGCACTGCGGCCACCAGGAAGGGATTCAGCACTTCCCAGGTAGACCAGGAGCACCTGTCAAGACCCCGTTGGTGTGTTCCTCTCCTTAGTGAGTTCTCCCACTGAGTCTTCTCCTGACTGTGTGTGGTATGAACGTGGTGTAAGGCCGGGTCCCACTGGGTAAATGCAGGTTGAGAGATACAAGTGGCGACTCCGCTCGGTCCGTATCCCCCTGGGATCCACTAAGCCTCCGGGCTTTTCTGACTGAGACGTGAAGTGACAAAGTCAGATATCGGGGGCCGATAACCCTTTTTGCAGCAGGAATCCCTCTGGCTAGGCCAGAGTGAAGAATACAGGTGGCGACTAGAGATGAGCGGTGTTCGACTCGAACTGTTCGCCAATCTCAAAATCGAGCTGTTTTGGGCGGTGTTCGAGCCGTTCGGCGAACACGAACGATTTGAAAAAAATTCGGCTGTTCGAGGTTATGTTCGAAAACTGTTTGTGCACCAAAATCATAACTGGATTTTTTCTCAGTAATGCTGAAAATTAATGTTAATACGCAGTTTGAGTGTACAGCGGGGCGGGGGGAGGGGCAGGGGATGAATCTCTGCAGGAATAATGAAGATCTCCATTTTTTTTTCTCTTTCCCGCATTTACAGTGGGGAGGTGCAGTCTGTCAGCCTATCAGCAGCGCACACACGGAGCGAAGTGCTTTTTTTCACACAAGCAAGGGCATGTGTCATTGGCAGTGTATGTGACATGGCCTTGCCCTATAAGACCCAGCCATTTTCCCCGTCGCCACCATTTTCTCACTGCTGCAGCTGCGTGCTAGACGGCACCGCTGTTGCTGTGTGCGCTATACTTTGTTAATTTCAAGCCAATTTTTGCACAAATCTACAGATAGCTTGGGAGTAGGGAAGAGTTGTGATTGCAGTCCTTTTAAGGACTAGGTTACATCATTTCATACGACTTTTATCAGGCAGGTCTGTGCTCTTAAATAGATAGGTTGGAAGTAAAGACTAATTGTAATTGCAGTCCTTTTCAGGGCTAGGTTACATCAGTTCCTATCACTTTTTGCCAGGCAGGTCTGTGCCAGTGCTGTGCAAGTTTTTTTCACAGCATTTGGCTAAATCTAGCAAAGCAAATCCTTTTTGGCCTATTGCAGAGTGTGTTAGTCAGTGGAGTAGCCTATCTGTGTTGCAAGCTACAACACCTGTGTATAGAATACAAATTTTTTTACTGCACCTAGTTAAATAAAACCTTTGGGGCATAGCATCATTCTATTAGTCCATCTATATTAACCTCCATCAGGTTGCAAACTCAATATAATTTTTTTCCGCATCGAGCTCTGAAAAAATATTTAGGATTCTAGCAGTGTGTGGGACTTGTTCTATTAGTCCATCTATACTAACATCCATCAGGTTGCAAATTCAATATAATTTTTTTCTGCATCTAGCTCTGAAAAAATATTTAGGCTTCTAGCAGTGTGTGGGATTTGTTCTATTAGTCCATCTATACTAACCTCCATCAGGTTGCAAATTCTATATATAATTTTTTTCTGCATCGAGCTCTGAAAAAATATTTAGGCTTCTAGCAGTGTGTGGGACTTGTTCTATTAGTCCATCTATATTAACCTCCATCAGGTTGCAAATTCAATATAATTTTTTTCTGCATCTAGCTCTGAAAAAATATTTCAGCTTGTAGCAGTGTGTGGGACTTGTTCTATTAGTCCATCTATACTAACCTCCATCAGGCTGCAAATTCAATATAATTTTTATCTGCATCTAGCTCTGAAAAAATATTTAGGCTTCTAGCAGTGTGTGGGACTTGTTCTATTAGTCCATCTATACTAACCTCCATCAGGTTGCAAATTCAATATAATTTTTTTCTGCATCTAGCTCTGAAAAAATATTTAGGTTTCTAGCAGTGTGTGGGACTTGTTCTATTAGTCCATCTATACTAACCTCCATCAGGTTGCAAATTCAATATAATTTTTTTCTGCATGTAGCTTTTAAAAAATATTTCAGCTTGTAGCAGTGTGTGGGACTTGTTCTATTAGTCCATCTATACTGACTTCCATCAGGTTGCAAATTCAATATAATTTTTTTCTGCATTTAGCTCTGAAAAAATATTTCAGCTTCTAGCAGTGTGTGGGACTTGTTCTATTAGTCCATCTATACTGACCTCCATCAGGTTGCAAATACAATATAATTTTTATCTGCATCTAACCCAGCCAATACTTTTGGCCTAATACCACAGTTTGGTCACTCAGCTCTGCTCGGTTCCCATCCATTGTTTTTTTGTGCAAACAACTTCAGAGTTGTGAATTAGTTAACCACCAAAATGAGTGGAAAAAGGCCTGCTGCTGGTGGAAAGGGGAATAGGCGTGTTGGGAAGGGGAAAAAAGGTTGTGCCCGTGGGGTAGGTGTTAAAGCAACAGTAACATCTGCAGAAGAAAGACCATCTTCCAGCCAAACTAAAATGTCTACTTCTTTCAGTGGACAATGTGATAAGATCCCTTTCTTACGGCCACGCCAATCGCTACAAATTCCAGATGAGGCACAAAAACAGCAGGTGCTTCAACGGATATCAAGTGCTCCTTTAAGTGGGCTCTCCTCCACCGCAACTTCAACATCACAAATACTCCAGTCCTCAGAGGTGTCACCCCAATCGCACTTGCTTCCTCACAGCTCCCAAGTCTCCAGCTGCCCGTCTGAGTATGGGGTAGGACAGATGGTTGAGTCTGCAGAGCTGTTTACTCATACTATAGCCTGGGAATCAGAGGTCGGCTCCAGAGCTTCTGTGAATCCAGACGAGGAAATGATCTTCACTTATGCCCAGAATCTTTATGAGTCGGATCCAGGACCAGACGCAGAAGGTTCTGACCATAATGTAGACCCTCGTTCCCAAACTGTGACTCCTGTTGATGGAGACAATGAGGAAGACGATGATGAGACTCAAATACCTGATTGGAGCGACAACTTTAGATTTTTGTCAGGGCAGGAACAGGTTGGCTCTGAGGACGACGGGTGTGATAACACACAGGGTGATGATGATGAGGTTGGAGATCCCACTTACTGTCAACCCACAGTCAGCCAAGAGATGAGGTCAGAAGAGGAGGTGGAGGAGGATGCTAGTGATGATGAGGTCAGGTTGCGCCTTCCTGGACAGAGACGTAGTACTGGAAGCACGTCAACAACTGCATCCTCAAACACAACTCTGCCTCTGACCACAAGTCGTGGTGGCTCTTCAGGTCGCATGGGTGCTAAGCCTTGCATAGCCTGGGCATTTTTTCAGATCGATAAAGATGACCCAACTCATGTTATCTGTAACATTTGTCAGCAAAAGCTAAGTAGAGGCCAAAAAATACATAGTTTGAGTACTTCATGCATGAACCGGCACATGGATATGAAGCATAAGTTGCAGTGGGAAGCTCACTGTGCTACAATGCGGCCTAGCCGGCCGGGCCAACCACCGTCTGCCACATCTTGTACATCCACGGCATCTTCATCCTCTGTGACTGGGGGGACAGCAGTCACACCTGTTTTGGGACGCAGACGTGCCACCTCTTTACCCGCAACAGCCAGCATGATTGGCAGGTCATCATTTTCTTTGGAGGTGGTAACACCAGCTGGTGTTGAGCACTGTCCGACATCGATAACACCACCTTTGGATCAAGGCAACCTAACATGTCCGCCTGCATCTTCCTCACAGACCGGCAGTTTGCCGGGGACACCCTTCTCAACCCCGTCTAAGCACAACAGCCAGCCCTTGGTCCCTCAGATGTGGACAAGTAAAAGACCATTTCCTCCTAGTCATGAGAAAGCTAAGAGGTTGAATTTCACTATCTGCAAGCTCTTGGCTACAGAAATGCTGCCTTTCCGCCTGGTGGACACAGAGGATTTTCGAGACCTTATGTCCGTCGCAGTGCCCCAGTACCAGATGCCCAGTCGGCACTACTTCTCAAAGAAAGGTGTGCCTGCGCTCCACCAGCATGTCGCACACAACATCACCGCTTCTTTGAGAAATTCTGTGTGTGACAGGGTGCATTTCACCACAGACACTTGGACGAGTAGGCATGGACAGGGGCGTTACATGTCGCTGACTGGGCACTGGGTAACTATGGTGACAGCAGGACAAGGGGCTGCTGTCCAAGTCTTGCCGTCCCCACCAGTTCTGCATCAATCCTCTTTATCTCAAAGTTTCTCCACTGCTTCTGCCTCCTCAACCTCCTCTCGGTCCTCCACCTGCACCCAAAGCCTGTCTGGTCATGCCACAAGCTTTCTAACTGCGCAGAAGGGATCCTGCACACCTCTTTACTATGCTGGCAGCAGGGCTCAACATCATCAGTTGGTTTTTACTTTGAAATGTCTGGGAAATGTGAGTCACACAGCTGAGGAGTTGTGGTCAGCTTATTGGAGAACCAGTTTCATGAATGGTTGTCTCCACTGGACCTGAAACCAGGGAAGGCCGTGTGCGACAATGCTGCAAACCTGGGGGAGGCCCTTCGCCGGGGCAATGTCACACACGTGCCTTGTATGGCTCACATGTTGAACCTGGTTGTCCAGCAATTTTTAGCCCACTATCCCGGACTAGATGGCCTTCTGCAGAGGGCACGGTCGCTGTGTGCTCACTTCCGCCGTTCGCATCCCGCAGCTCAGCGACTTACATCTCTACAGAAGTCGTTGGGCCTGCCACTTCACCGGCTAAAATGCGATGTGCCTACCCGGTGGAATTCAACTCTGCACCTGTTGCAGCGACTGTGGCAGCACGGACAAGCCCTGGTGCAATACGTTCTGACGTATAGCCTGGGCCAACGAGATCCAGAGGTGGGGCAAATCACGCTGGAGGAGTGGTCTCAGATCAGGGACCTATGCACCCTTCTGCACATTTTTGAAATGGCGACGAAGATGTTTAGTGCTGACGATGCCATTATCAGCATGACTGTTCCGGTGATTTACATGCTGGAGCACATGTTAAACAGAATTCAGAGTCAGGTGGTGGCACAAGAGGAGGTGGAGGAAGTAGAGGAGGAGGAGTTGTATGCGGAAGGGCTAACATCTGCAAAGTCCAGATGGTCGGCAGCACCAAGGCGGCAGGCTTGTGAGGGTGGGGGAGATGGTTTTACCAGGGTGCATGGTAGCAGCCAAACTAGTGAGGAAGGTGCAGGAGCCCAGGAAGAAGTGGAGGACGAACTGATGGAAGACTCATCAGGTGAGGGAGACCTTGATCACATTTCTGTTGTGCGAGGTTGGGGAGAGAGGACAGAGGAAGGAAGCATGATTGTTACCTCGCCACCAACACAACAGGGATTTGGTGCTCCTGGATGCGCAAGACACATGAGTGCCTTCTTGCTGCACTACCTGCAACATGACCCTCGAATTGTGAGAATTAGAAATAATCCTGACTACTGGGTTGCCACACTGTTAGATCCCCGGTACAAAAGTAAATTTGCAGAAATTATTCCTGCCATAGAAAAGGATGCACGCATGCAGTAGTATCAGCAGAGACTGTTGCAGAATCTTACATGTGCTTTTCCACAAAACACCAGTGGTGCACGTAGTGAATCTCACAGTTCCAACTTGCCAACCGTGGGACCGTCGAGTATTCAGCACTCAAACCGTAACAGAAACACAGTATCTGCTGGTAACATCAATTTTGCGGAATCATTTCACCACTTTTTTAGCCCATCCTTTGCAAGGCCACAGGAGACAAGAAGTCTGAAACATAGTCAACGCCTAGAGACGATGGTACAGGAGTATCTCCAAGTAAACATTGAAGCCATGACTGTGTCACTGGACCCTTGCTCTTTTTGGGCTTCCAATCTGGATAAATGGCCGGAGCTCACCACTTACGCCTTGGAGATCTTGTCATGCCCTGCAGCCAGCGTTCTGTCTGGACATGTGTTCAGGGCTGCTGGTGGTGTGCTGACAGATAAGCGCACGCGGCTCTCCACTGATAATGTAGACAGACTCACGTTCGTAAAGATGAACAAATCATGGATCCGAAAGGACTTTTCTACCCCTGTGTCATCCTGGGGAGAGTAAAAGCTTGATGATTTGTTAAAATCACCTCACCAACCTTTTTAAGCTTTAAAATCACTAATCATGTTTATCTGTATCTCGGCTGGAAAATAATTTGGGCTTTGTAGCAGTGTGCAGTACGGATTCTATTAGGCCATCTATACTAAGCTCCACCAGATTTAAAATTACAAATCATGTTTATCTGTATCTTGGCTGGAAAATAATTTGGGCTTTGTAGCAGTGTGCAGTACTGATTCTATTAGGCCATCTATACTAAGCTCCACCAGCTTTCAAATTAATAATAATTTTTAGCTGCATCGAGCCTGGAAAATAATTTTGGGTCTCCTAGATGCGCAAGACACATGAGTGCCTTTTTGCTGCACTACCTGCAACATGACCCTCTGATTGTCAGAATTCGAAGTAATCCTGACTACTGAGTTGCCACACTCTTAGATCCCCCACACTCTTCGATCAACCTTTTCATTTTAATAAAGAACAAAAAAATGGTCAATTTTGAAATTATAAGCATTAGCAGGTTATTAGAAACTGAGATCAAACAGTTTTCAACTCAAAACTTTATTCTAGGTGATGTTACATTTGCACATAGGACCCCTTGTTCGAAAGGAGTTTCTGAACTCTCTCGTCCATTGAATTTGTCAGGTTTTGAATGGTTTCTGCTTCAATTGTTTTGCATGAGGACAGAATACCCTCCCAGAGCTGTTGCTTAGATGTGAACTGCCTCCCGCCATCATAGACACTCCTTTTGATGATGCTCCAGAGGTTCTGAATGGGGTTGAGGTCAGGGGAGCATGGGGGTAACACCATAAGTTTGTCCCCTTTTATGCCCATATCAGCCAGAGATGCAGATGTGTTATGTGCAGCATGAGACGGTGCATTATCATGCATGAAAATGATCTTGCTGCGGAATGCACGGTTCTTCTTCTTGAACCATGGCAGGAAGTGCTGTTTGAGAAACTCCACATACATTATGGAGTTCATCTTTACCCCTTCCTGGATCCTAAAGGGGCCGACAATCTCTCTCCCCATGATTCCAGCCCAAAACATTACTCCACCTCCTCCTTGTTGGCGCTGTAGCCGTGTTTGCGTGGGGTGTCCATCAACCAGCCATCCTCCACTCCATCCATCTGGACCATCGAGCTTTGCAAGGCACTCATCGGTGAACAAAACAGTTTTGAAGTCAGTCTTCATGTATTCTTTGGCCCACTGGAGCCGTTTCTGCTTGTGTGCAGTGGATAGAGGAGGTCAACAGGATGGCTTACGCACAGCTGCAAACCTCTGAAGGACTCTGCATCTTGTTGTTCGGGGAACGTTGGAGACACCAGCAGCTTCAAAAACTTGTCTGCTGCTATGACAAGACTTTTTTGCCGCTGCTCTTTTAACCTGACGTAGTTGCCTGTAGGAAAGAGTCCTCAATTTTAGCTTATCAGCACGCACACGTGTGTACTGTGAATCAGATACATACTTCTTGATTGTGCGATGATCAGGATGAAGTGTCTTGGCAATGTTGATTGTAGTCATGCCTTGACCTAAACACTCCACAATTTGTTGCTTCTCAGCAGCCAACACATCCTTTTTCTTTCCCATTTTGGCAGAAAATGTAGGCTGCTTAATAATGTGGGACAGCCTTCTTAAGTAGTCTTGCCTTTCATTGGACACACCTGCCAAACTAATTAGCACAGGTGTCTGCAATTGCTTACAGTGATATAAAGAGCCCTGACACACATCACCATCAATGAGTTTAACTGACAAACAAACAAATTCTTCCCTTATCACTCCTAAACACTTTTTGCATAATAATTTGGAACACAGTGTACATGTGCTTTTCCACAAAACACCAGTGGTTCACGTAGTGAATCTTACAGTTCTAACTTGCCAACCGTGGTCTGTATGGAGTTGTTCAATAAAGGGCCCAAAATTAAGATAACATAGACGGGAGAGGTCTCTATGAATAGGAATTCCTAAGTATTTGATAACCTGTGAGGGCCAGGCAAAGGGAAAGTTGGACTGGATGGAATCCTGTATGGATTTGGGGAGGGAGACATCGAGGGCCTCAGACTTCGCTGCATTGATTTTAAAATTTGACCATGTAACAAAGTGATCTATTTCAGCCATAAAAGCAGGGATGGATATATGTGATTGAGTGATATATACTAGGACGTCATCAGCAAATGCAGAGCACTTGTACTCGGTGCCTCCCACCTCAATCCACCTAATATTGGGGTTATGGCGAATTGATGAGAGCAGGTGCTCCGTCACTAGGATGTATAAGAGAGGGGACAGAGGACATCCCTGCCTTGTCCCATTGGTGATTATGAAAGGTGATGAAAATGTCGCGCCCCCTGGGCCTTGGGACACACGGAGCCGGACCCTTTTTGGTGGATGCTGGTGGTTGTAGTCTCCGTGGCAGCGACCCGGTTCCGTGGCTCAGGGCGGTCAAACCAGTGGTGGAACTATTTATGTGGTTTTGATGTTTAAATGTCCGACTACGCCACCCGTGGATTGCGGTCAGAGTGAACCGCCGCTGCAGGGCAGACCGCTGAGGCTGGTGTTGTGGGTGCAGCAGAGCGTAGTATAACTCCCCACGGGAGGAGTATAGCCTCAGGGCAGTGTATGCGGAGGATGGGGGTGATGGTGCAGGGCAGCAGCAGTAATGACACAGAGTCAGTGATGCAGTCCAGGGCCTTTACTCACAGTTCTTATTATCCAGACCACTTCTGCAGGTAACGGCTGCCCACATCGTACTGTGCTCACCAGGTGAGGGGCTCAGACAACTCCCAGATAACTTTGGAGCGCTTCACAGGACCCCCTTTGTGTATCCTTTGCCTGGCCTTTCTTACCAACGCTTCTGTCCGGCTGCCTCGGGCCTCCTCTTGGTAAACTTGGCGCCAGTTTCCCTGACCCTATGTGGTGCCTTCCTAGCGGGTGTAGCGAGGGGCTGCGCCACATAAAATGTCACAGCCTCCGGTTTCTAGCTGAGGGTCGTTTCCCGCCTCCACTAGTTTCGGGGACCGGTCTCCCCCTTTGGCCTGACCCCTCCACGCAGGTGGATTCGGGTGTGCGGTGGCGACTCGCCCGTCTGCACCCCTGGGATCCCTTCATTCCTCATTCCTGGAGCCTTCTCCGCTCCTCTTCCTTCCTTCTCCCTCTTCCAGGCCTGGGCCTCTGTTACTAGGCCTGCCTCCGGAGAAGAACTCATGCAGAGCCCCTGCTCCCTGTCACTTCTGCTCAGACTTCTCTGCACTGAACTAAGATGGTGCCCACCTTTTATACTCCCTTCTCAATGCACCCAGGAACTGCTTCCTCCCTGCTCCTGCACTACAGGTTCCCCTTCCTCGGTGTTCCCTCCCCCCACTCCAGCCAGGGACAGGGACTGTCGTGCCCATCTCAGGGGCATATTGGTCGCCCTGCCCCATGGCAATGTGGTGTAATGCATGCAGGTGTCGGAGTCCTGATCCACACTCCATCCTTACCTGAGAGTGAGATATCACACCTCTGGGTGAGGTGCAATACCTCTGTAGCAACCGAGCCCTCGGGGTGCTACAGTTCCCTTTATCTTCAGCCTAGGTGACGTATTGCGATACAGGGCCGTGATTTTGGCTATAAAAGGGTCCCCTAGACCCCTACCGCAAGCTTTTTAAGAGAATAATATATGGCGTGCCAGGAGACTCTATGGAATGCTTTCTCAGCATCCAACGAGAGTATCTAATTACAAATTTTTAACTGCATCTAGCCCAGGAAATACTTTGTGCCTAGTAGCAGTGTCTGCTAGCCAGCGGATTATCCCAGCTGTTAAGCAAGCTACACCACCTGTAGTTTGGACACTTAATTTTTTCAAAGGAAATGGTTCGGGCCCCCGGGACACTCAGTGAAGAGCATCAGGAGGCACCCCAAGGCATAGGGGCTGGGACTGGCGGTAGGACACCTTGCGGTGGACAGCCGAGCTCGATCCTTATAAAAGCTTTTTAACTGCAGCAGCTTTAGTGGACGCTACTGGAGCTGGAATTACGCGGCTGCTGGCATGAGACTTGCCCTCCAATAGATCCTTGTAAAAGGATTTAAAGTGTATTCATTCAAATTAGAGAGACAATTTAAATTAAAAAGCTTAGACCTGCCTCCACCACAGGGGGGCTCGCTCGACCCACCAGCGGACAGGCACCAGTATTGGGAGAGGGGGGCTGGCCGTCAGGGTCCACCGCAGCTCTGGCACAAACCCGGCGACACGGAGGTCGCACGGGCAGGAACGGACTGGCTGTGTCGGCTTCGCACTTTTTTGGTTTTAGAAGGGCATGACATGCCTATATCTGTGTCTCCCCCTCCTTTTACTCCTCCACCTCTTTTCTTTTCGCATGACTATATGTACTTGTCACTTTTCCATGTTCTAGTTGTGTCTTCTGAGCAGTTTGTCAGCTTTTGGACACCTTTGAAGGTGTTTTCTATGTGTTTCTATGTGTTTTTGTTTGCCTGCCATTGGTTTTAACGGTGTTCGAAGGTGTTCGACGAACAGTTCGACGAACAGTTTGGCGAACATACGGGTGTTCGACGAACCGAACCGATCTCGAACACTATGGGGGTGGCTCAACACTAGTGGCGACTTCACTCCATCTGTATCCCCCTGGGATCCTTTTGCCTGTGGAGACTATCTCCTCTGCTCCCCTCCAAGGCCTTCTTAGAACAGGACCCTGACCGGGCAGAGACACTTGTTAACTCTGACCCGCTCCTCGTCTCAAGGCCAGAGAGCGAGGACCGCGAATCTTCAGCCAGCTACAGACTCTTGCTGGACCCTGACAGAAGACCCACAATCAAAGACCTTGAACTAAAGATGGCCAAATATTATATATGATTCTATAAGTGCTTCCTGTAAGTGTTTCCTCCACCCTCACCCACTACTTGGTTCCCCCTATCTTTGGTTCCCCCCATCTCCTCTATCCCGGGCCGGGGCAGCACACTGGTGCATTTAGGCCCCCTACAGGGCAGGAGTGGTGTAGTGTTGAGTGTCAAGTGGGGTCCTGAGTGATGCTCCATCCTTACCTGGAAGAGGAGATACCATACCTCTATCTGAGGTGCAGTACCCCTGTGGCGACTGAATCCTCAGGTGCGCCACATATACACCTCCTATTCAAGTGCTCCCCTGGTCTGCGTCCTCCACCCACACCCACTACTGGTTCCCCCTCACTTTTGGTTCCCCCCCACTCCAGCCAGAGTCAGGGCAGCAAAATAAGTGCACAATGCCCTTCCAGCCAGCCTGGAGTAGTGTAGTGTTGAATGCGGGTGTTGGGGTCCTGGGCAGTACTCCATCCTTACCTGAGAGAAGGAGATGCCACACCTCTGGGTGAGGTGCAGTACCTCTGTGGCGACTGAACCCTCAGTGGCGCCACACAAACAGACATAAATCTACATCCAAACATATTCTGAAACACATTATAAAGGCCTCCTAAATAATGTCAGGGCAGTCTTCTCAGTCTGATAACCTCTTTAGAATATATTCACATGACGTCCAGGTTCTGAGTTTTTATAAGCAAAACCGTTTCAGGAAAATGCTGGCGGTGTTTTTCCTAAAGTGCTGACGACTTTGTTGTGACAACTCCAATACTTGCTATGAATATTACAGCTGCTGTAGTCCCGTAGGTAAACCCTCTTTTGCATATCCATTAGTATAACAAGAAGATTGACGTTTCAGAGTAGACCACATTGCTGTAGAAAGGATGCAATAACAGAATGGAAGAGTAATTTCATAGTTTTTATTTTTACGCGTTTTGGGCTCTCACACTGCATAGCACAATTGTGATTTGTAGTTTATTCTAGAGAAAGGGCTCAGCCTGAGCACAAAATGCATAAAAATTACTATTCCATTCTGGGACCGCATCCTTTCTACAGCAATGTGGTCTACTCTGAAACATCAATCTCCTTTTTCTACTAAAGGAACTTATGAGTAAAATATGCATTGGAACACAGCACTAAAATATAAGCCTTCGTTCACACATCAGTTTTTATTCTCTCATGACTTGAATTTATAACACTTATTTTCACTACAGAGAATGATGGTTAAGTAGAGCTCATTTGGTAAAATATACTGGATTACTTATGGTGCTAATGATGAGACTTGTTTTTATTGTTATAGTTCAGTGGTTATACCCTCACCAGGAGCTGGACTTGGATACTACACTGTCACTATGGCGGCATATTCAGATCCAGAATTCACTGTTCCAATACAGGAAGGACAAGATATATATGTTGGATCAGATGTCTATGTGGGCGTTTTCGCTCCAGATTTGGATGCAGATTCGTATTTTTTAAGACTAGTGAAGTGTTATGCTACCCCTAGCTCGGATCTAAGTGACCCCAATGTTCAGCTTATAAGCGGAGGGTAAGTCAAATAATTCTCAACATTTCTTCATTCACATAACAAGTCTATAGACCTCCCCTGGTGTATATCAATATACTGACCAAGTACATAAAAGGTTTGTGTGGCCGCACCGTGCTAACATGATGCATGTGCACTGCTCCACTGACACCAAACCATATGTATCAGAAATCAGTATAATGTTCCTCATAGACTATAAATGTCATTTTCTGCATTTACAGCTGTGCTGCAAATAGTGGTGTCGTGACCACAGTCTTACAGAATGGAAATGCTTCTGAGGCTCGATTCCAAACAAGTGCATTCCTGTTTCAGAATTATCCTGAACTTTATATATATTGTGAGGTGGAGCTATGTAACAAAACAAACAATTGTTATGCGGTAAGTAAAAGGACTTTTAATAATAATAAACCTACCATGATGAATGTGGTACCGTATTTGTGCGGTGCATGATATAGAGTGGCGGGTGCTTAACAGATTTATGTATTGTTTTGTAGGCAAAATTTCATGATAATTTGAAATAGAATTCTGTACAGTATATATAGCAGCATTATGGTTGAGCCTTCCCTGTGTGAGCTCCTCTACATAGGTGTCACTTTCTGAGTATGGTTAAGCTTCTCTTCTACTGTTCTCATAAGCTAAAAGCTGCTTGGAGATGAGACAATATGTTCAATGTGGTGAATGACAACTTTTTTCTCAATCATCTAATATATAAGTGTGTGTGTGCGCGTCCGGGATTGGCATCTGCACCGTCGCAGCAACAGCCACAAAATTTTGCACAGTGACACGTCTGGACCCCGAGAGCGTCATAGGCTATATTGTGAGGCAAAATTTTAACCCCGCGCATTCCAATTCACCAAACAATTTTGCCCCTATCTACAGTGCTGGCCAAAAGTATTGGCACCCCTGCAATTCTGTCAGATAATACTCAGTTTCTTCCTGAAAATGATTGCAATCACAAATTCTTTGGTATTATTCTCTTCATTTAATTTGTCTTCAATGAAAAAACCACAAAAAGAATTGTCCTAAAGCCAAATTGGATATAATTCCACACCAAACCTAAAAAAGGGGGTGGACAAAAGTATTGGCACCCTTTGAAAAATCATGTGATGCTTCTCTAATTCGTGTAATTAACAGCACCTGTAACTTACCTGTGGCACCTAACTGGTGTTGGCAATAACTAAATCACACTTGCAGCCAGTTAACATGGATTAAAGTTGACTCAACCTCTGTCCTGTGTCCTTGTGTGTACCACATTGAGCATGGAGAAAAGAAAGAAGACCAAAGAACTGTCTGAGGACTTGAGAAACCAAATTGTGAGGAAGCATGAGCAATCTCAAGGCTACAAGTCTATCTCCAAAGACCTGAATGTTCCTGTGTCTTCCGTGCGCAGTGTCATCAAGAAGTTTAAAGCCCATGGCACTGTGGCTAACCTCCCTAGATGTGGACGGAAAAGAAAAATTGACGAGAGATTTCAACGCAAGATTGTGCGGATGGTGGACAAAGAACCTTGACTAACAGCCAAACAAGTTCAAGCTGCCCTGCAGTCCGAGGGTACAACAGTGTCAACCCATACTATCCGTCTGCATCTGAATGAAAAGGGACTGTATGGTAGGATACCCAGGAAGACCCCACTTCTTACCCTGAGACATAAAAAAGCCAGGCTGGAGTTTGCCAAAACTTACCTGAGAAAGCCTAAAACGTTTTGGAAGAATGTTCTGTGGTCAGATGAGACAAAAGTAGAGCTTTTTGGGAAAAAGCATCAACATAGAGTGTACAGGAAAAAAAAAGAGGCATTCAAAGAAAAGAACACGGTCCCTACAGTCAAACATGGCGGAGGTTCCCAGATGTTTTGGGGTTGCTTTGCTGCCTCTGGCACTGGACTGCTTGACCATGTGCATGGCATTATGAAGTCTGAAGACTACCAACAAATTTTGCAGCATAATGTAGGGCCCAGTGTGAGAAAGCTCGGTCTCCCTCAGAGGTCATGGGTCTTCCAGCAGGACAATGACCCAAAACACACTTCCAAAAGCACTATAAAATGGTTTGAGAGAAAGCACCGGAGACTTCTAAGGTGGCCAGCATTGAGTCTAGACCTAAATCCCATAGAACACCTGTGGAGAGATCTCAAAATGGCAGTTTGGAGAAGGCACCCTTCAAATATCAGGGACCTGGAGCAGTTTGCCAAAGAAGAATGGTCTACAATTCCAGCAGAGCATTGTAAGAAACTCATTGATGGTTACCGGAAGCGGTTGTTCGCAGTTATTTTGGCTAAAGGTTGTGCAGCTAAGTATTAGGCTGAGGGTGCCAATACTTTTGTCCGGCCCTTTTTTGGAGTTTTGTGTGAAATGATCAATGATTTGATTTCTGCTTCATTCTCTTTTGTGTTTTTTCCTTGCAGAAACTGAGTATTATCTGACAGAATTGCAGGGGTGCCAATACTTTTGGCCAGCACTGTACATAATGGGGAAAAAGTGAAAGGAAAAGTGTTGGAGACAAATTGACAGCTGCCACATGTGAACAAGGGAGAATTAAAGAATGAGAGCGATGGCGCCAAAGAGTATATACCGTACAGTTGCTGAGGTTGGGCCCCGACATGGGATGCTCATACTCACCACACACGGGGATATGAACACACACACAAAATGCTCCACACACTACCACGTGCTTGAACACATACCGCCCTCAGCACACACAAAACTCTTCTCACAAAGATTTATCAGGCTGCCAATAGCAACCAATCACAGCTCAGCTTCTATTTTGCTACAGTTAATTAATCTGAGCTGTGATTGGTTAATATAGGCAACAAAGGACATTCTCAATATAACAAAGCTTGTGTAAGGTAATAAGATGTCAGTTAGGGTGTGTTGGTGGAAAGGCTGATGTCAGTCACATTACTTCTATGTGAGAGGATATCGAAACTACCAGTTAGACTATTTTTACCACAATAATGCCTCATAAGAAAAGGAATTTCATGGCACGAATGGCAACTGATGTAAAAATAAAAGCTGCATTACGGGCCAATGAAAAATGTGAAGACCGAGAAACAAGGCTGACACACATGAGAACAGTAGCTGCTTCCTCAAGAGCCAATGAACTTTCCACGCAGAGGAAAGCGAGGCTTGCAGACAAGAGAACAAGAGCTGCTTCCTCAAGGGCCAATGAACTTTCTGAGGAGAGGGAAGCAAGGCTTGCAGACAAGAGAACAACAACTGCTTCCTCAAGAGCCAATGAACTTTCTATTTCTTTTGTGTTTTTTGTTTGGAGAATACATTTTTGTTAAACACATTCTATTTTGCTAACAGCAGTTATTAACCCGGGCGAAGCCGGGCAGTACAGCTAGTTATTATATATAGTGATAATAATGCTTCATCAGAAACCTGCTGATTTGTTCATCATTCCAGAGCAGGGCCAGCTCCAGGTTTTTGTGGGCCCCAGGCGAAAGAGTCTCAGTGGCCCCTTTAACACATGCCACGATTCATGATGCACAGATACTACAGAGAAATATATGTATAGTACAATGCCGAAGATTTCACTTCTTACATTACATGAGTGATATCTATTGTAAATTCTACAAAAGCTCATAAACCGGCAAATTGCCCCATGCAGGATATCACTTCCCCCCCATATAATGCCCCATGCAGGATGTCACCCCCCCATATAATGCCCCATGCAGGATATCACCCCCTCCATATAATGCCCCATGCAGGATGTCACCCCCCCATATAATGCCCCATACCTCCATACATTAAAAAAAAAAATTAAATACTCACCTGTCACCTGCTGCCGCTGCTCAGGTCCAGACTCCAGCGTCACTGGCATCTTCCCGCTCTGCGCTGCCTGTGATGGATCAGGGGAAGGCGCGGTGGAAAGACGGCACCGCACCCTCAGACCTGAGACGTCACAGGGAGCGCACAGCAGGAAGCCAGCGGATCTGTGGAGGCACGGGGGAGAGGCAAGTATCCGACTGCCGGGGCCCCCTCTCCTCTGTCCATAGCCCGGCGGGGTGCCCGACCGTGAGTGGGCCCCCCATCTGCTCAGGGCCCCAGCACTTGCCCGGGTGCTGATGCCGGCCCTGTTCCAGAGTTTTCAGAAATCAGTTAATATTGTCACCTAAAACAATCTTAGTAAATCTGACCATTTTCTTTTCTGCCCACAGTGTACCACTAGCAGTTCAGGACAAGCTGATGCCTCAGGAGTGGGTGTAACACTGAGTTTTATAGGTAAATCTGATTCTTAAAGTCCTATGAACAGACTGATATTTCCATAAACAGCTGTGTACTTCTAAAGGATGATGCCTGAGTTATCTTTATATTACTTACATAGCTCCATCAGATTCCACTGCACTTTACAGACAGCATCACTGTCCCCATTGTGGCTCACAATCTGAATTCCCTATCAGTATGTCTTTGGAGTGTGGGAGGAAACCGAAGCAAACATGGGGAGAACGTTGTCCTTGGTGGGAATTGAACCCATGACCCCAGTGCTGCAAAGCAACAGTGCTTACCACTGGGCCACAGTGCTGCCCTAGAACTTGTGTATCAACTTTTCTCTTAATGTACAAGTGCATCTCACTAAATTAGAATAGCATCAAAAAGTTAATTTATTTCAGTTCTTCAATACAAAAAGTGAAATTCATATATAAAGTCATTACAAACAGTGATCTATTTCAAGTGTTTATTTCTGTTAATGTTGATGATTATGGCTTATGACTCGCCCAGGGGGGGATATAGGGGACTCGGTACCCGGGCCTTTACCTTCTTGGGATGTCACGGCAGTCGGCTCCCGGGCCCGTACCCTGGGGTCACTCTTTAAAAAGGGGTTTGTTGTTAACAGTTTTGTCTCGTGACGCCACCTGTGGCTCCTGGTGATGGGTACCAGCGCTGCTGCAGACCTCCGGGGGTGATAGGAATGGCAGCTGGGATGTTTCTGCTCCCCACAGGTGGAGCGGGCCCCCGGGGCAGAGTTGATGGAAGGGATGCAGGTGAGAGGTGGCCCGGTCGGGTCAGGGGAAACAACGGACATGCACACAGGGGGTTCGCTCCAGTACCTTTACTGGTGTAATGGCAGGTATGGTTCAGGGTACCTAGTAGGAAGGGTGCACTTCTGGACTCTTCCCAGTGAGCGAGTAGTAGGCCTCCTGGTCTGTTTCTTCCTCTCTCTAAAGCTCCTGGCCAGCCTGGAACTAGGCCTAGCTTCTCTACTGCTTCACTCTCTCATCTGTCTGCTTGGTAATAGAACTTTTCTCTGGCTGCCACTATCCCTGGATGCTGGGGCCTTTGTGGTTCCTAGTTCTGCAAAGGGTATGCATCCTTATGTGTTATTCGAATAATTTGTCTATAATCTACACACATCCTCATGCTACCGTCCTTCTTTCTGACCAGGACCAGGGGAGCTGCCCAGGGTCTACAGCTATCCCTTACTACCCCTGCCTTTTTCATGTCATGCAACATTTCTTTTGCTTTTTGGTAATATGCTGGTGGTATGGGTCGGTAACGCTCCTTAATGGGTGGATGGTTACCTGTGGGTATGTGGTGTTGTACCCCTTTGACCCTTCCAAAATCAAGTGGGTTTTTACTAAACACCTGTTCATATTCCTGAACCACTCTGTAAACACCGTGTTTTTGATGGACAGGAGTGGCGTCAGTTCCAACATGGAGCTGTTGACACCATTCCTCCAGCTGGGTTTCGTAGTCATTGTTCTCCACTGTATCTGGTGGGGTCAAGGATTCCACTGTGTGTATGGCATTATTCTTCACAGTATACAGTCTGGCAGCAGTGGTGTATCTTGGCAATTTGACTTCCTCCTCCCCACAATTTAAGAGGCGTACAGGTACCATCCCATTGCGCACATCAACTACCCCTCTAGCAGTTAGGAGTGTAGGTCTGTGCTCTGAGTTAACGGACTCTACTAGCGCCTGGTATTTCTGTCCCTTGAGACCTATTGCTGCCCTACACCAAATCAGCATTTCACTCATTGGGGGAATCACAATGGGTATCGGGTCTGTCACCCGTACATTACCAATCTCACCACCTGTTAGTTTTACCAGTTGCTGGTACAAGAGGGCTCGAATCTCTCTCTGGAGCACCTACCTCTGCCCTGGTTTGGCAGTGTCAGCAATCTGTTGGAGTAAAAACAACACTTCTCCCAAACAGTTACCAACAACATTTGTGCCAAGTAGCATATATGGGTTTGTATCACCAGGGTTAGACTCTATTACAATCAGTCCTTGGTCCTTTAGTTCCACTCTTCCCACCTTCACTGTCACGTCCTTAACCCCGACTCGGTTAAGAGGAAGGCCATTGGAGGCATACACAGAGAGGTTTGGGGCTGACGGGTGGAGTTCATCTATGGACCAGTACCTTTTGTAGAGGATATCAGGTATGATGGTTACCTGTGACCCGGTGTCCAGTAGTGCAGGTGTTGCTATGCCGTCCAGCACGATGGACAGGAAAGGCCTTCCTCCTACAAACCGGTCGTACCAGCTCGATGGGCCTGGTTGATCTACTCCTAGGTGTCGGCCCTTAGCCCCAGGGTTTGCCCGTCTAAAGGACAGGTCCATGTGGTGTGGCCTGCCTTGTGGCAACGGTAGCAAATGAGGGCGAGGTTGGTCATTGGTCCTCCCACGGGGTGGCGTTGTCCTTCTCCTCATCCAGGGGACATCCTCAGGACTGTCGGTGAGTAGGATCCTTCCATCCGGCTCGGGCTCCGTCTGTAGCTGCAGGCCACTCAGGACAGTGCTCAGGGTTTTACTTAGCTGACGCACTTCAGAGCGCAGGCTGTCCAGCTCGCTAGGGGACTCTGTTTGCACTTTTGCCTCAGCCGCTAATGAAGGGGCAGTGAGTGCTGTGGGCATTGGGGTGGCCCCATCGTGGTAACGCTGGATAGCAGTATCTGATGTTTCCAGGGGCTGAAGGCCCTTAATAGTCATGTCCTTCAGGGTGTCAAAGGGGGCATCTGGATGATCTAAGGCCCACCACCGTACAGTTCTGCTCTCCTCCTGGGACCTTAACCCCCGGAAGAATTATTCTATCAGCATTTTGTCCTCATCATGTATGCTGGCTGGACTAACCTGTTTCAGGGCCCGCAGGACCTCTTGTAGACGCCAGGCATAGTCCCAAATACTGTCCTCGGGTTTCTGGGTACAGTGGTAGAACCTCATCCAAAGATCTGTCTCAGTGCGGTTTTCAAAGACAGTTTGCAGTCTCTTAAAGATAATGGATACTGATTCCTGGTCTGCGGCTGGCCAGGTTTCAACTTCCCGCTCTGCGGCACCAGCCAATTGTCCCAGCACAACAGCGGCTCTCTGTTTACCAGTCATTGAGTACATGTCCAATACAACGCATATTTTCCTTTTGAACCCAGACAGGGTGTCTGGTTTGCCGTCATACTGAGGAAGCCATTTCGCTCTGGGGACGTACGGCAGGGCCATGGGTATCACTGAAGTCACGACCCCTGCTGGTGGTGGGGCGGCTGCTCCGGCCTGAGCAGCGCCGGGCGTGAGTTGAGCATCGGGAGCGTTAACCGGTGCTCCGGCGTTTTGCTGGTCGTCGGCCATGGTTGCGCCCCCCTAGTAAACCGTAGCCTACCTTCTTTGCTTTTTTCATTTAGGCCGCAGCTCTGCAGACGACGGACTCCTTCCAGGACCTGACGCTTCCTGGTGCTGCGTCAGAGCGTGAGGCGGGGCTTGGGCGTTGCAGGCTACCAATGGTCACGCCTCTCTGGTTCCCGCGGTTACACCACTCTTCTTCCCGCGCGGCAACGCGGTAATGGCGACGGTGTTCACCACAGTTCAAATACGGCACACAGTACCCGGTGGCAACGGGCATGAAATCCTGTTCGTGACGCCAGGAAGAGATGACTCGCCCGGGGGGGATATAGGAGACTCGGTACCCGGGCCTTTACCTTCTTGGGATGTCACGGCAGTCGGCTCTCAGGCCTGTACCCTGGGGTCACGCTTTAAAAAGGGGTTTGCCTCGTGACGCCACCTGTGGCTCCTGGTGATGGGTACCAGCGCTGCTGCAGACTTCCGGGGGTGATGGGATGGCAGCTGGGAGGTTTCTGCTCCCCACAGGTAGAGTGGGCCCCCGGGGCAGGGTTGATGGAAGGGATGCAGGTGAGAGGTGGCCCGGTCGGGTCAGGGGGAATGACGGAGACGCACACAGGGGGTTCGCTTCAGTACCTTTACTGGTGTAACGGCAGGTATGGTCCAGGGTACCTAGTAGGAAGGGTGCACTTCTGGACTCTCCCCAGTGAGCGGGTAGTAGGCCTCCTGGTCCATTTCTTTCTCTCTCTAAAGCTCCTGGCCAGCCTGGAACTAGGCCTAGCTTCTGTACTGCTTCACTCTCTCACCTGTCTGCTTGTAGTAGAACTTTTCTCTGGCTACCACTATCCCTGGACGCTGAGGCCTTCGTGGTTCCTAGTTCTGTAAATGATGGTAGCTTCAGGTTGACCAGGGGCCTGGAATCCTCCTGGTATGCCGGTTATCCCTACTGGGTGTAGAGGACCCTGTAGGCGTGGACCCGGTGTCCGGCTTGTATTCTGGGGTGAGCTTAAGGTGCTCCTCTGCCCCTTAACTCCTCTCTCCTCTCCTTGCCTCCGGCCACACTCGGGGCCCTCAGCTCAGCAGCAGACGTGCTGCTCCTTCACTGATCTAAAGTGTCAGCACACTCTCCCTACCTTACTCCACCCTCCAGTATATATATCCCTAACAGGGCTCCCTCTGGTGGTATGAGGTGGAAGGGTGGAGGTGTCTGTTATGTAATGAGAGCCTCTTGTGGAGAAGTCCGTCCATGCACCCTTATTGGTCCTGTGGTACCTGTGTGTAGCAGGGTGCCACACTTACAGCCAATGAAAACACAAAGCTCATTATCTCAGTAAATTAGAATAATTAACTAAAACACGTGCAAAGGCTTCCTAAGCATTTAAAAAGGTCCCTTAGTCTGTTTCAGTAGGCTCCTCAATCATGATGAAGACTGCTGACTTGACAGATGTCCAGAAGGCAGTCATTGACACACTCCACAAGGTCCCAGAGTTCCAATATTCATTTGGAAATCAAGGTCCCAGAGTCTAGAGGAAGAGTAGAGAGGCATACAATACAAGCTCCTTGAGGTCTAGTGTGAAGTTTCCATGTCTTTAAAAATAAAACCTTCGAAAATATAATAGTATTTTGCTGAAATTAGGGAATACCTTAAATAAAAAAATAAAATTAAAATGCCAGAATTGCAATTATTTGTTCTTGAGTATATTAAAGATTAAAGTATATTAAAGATCAGATTTTTCACGTTTATGAGCACCATTGAGTGATATACTCAAGAATTACATAAACAAAATGTTGTAAAATTAAAACTCTAAACACAGACTTTTTTACTTCAACCAGAAAACCTTGACAGTTCATAAAAAACTTGACTGTTCAGGATATAATAAAAAAAGTCATAACATTCTGAAACTTCAACTTATAATGGTACCTTTGCATGGGGAGATTATCGGTTCCAGAGAGGCTGTCGGACGATAATCATACACATGGCTGGTGACAGGACACTACAATATAAACGTTCAAAGGTAAACACTGATAACATTAAAATGATCATGCTTGTTTTCAAGATTAAGTGCATGTTCTGTTGTTGACTGCAGATTGAAGCTTGTGAGATAGGTCAACCAATCCATGGTGTCACTTTTGTGTGGATGACGATGTCACAACTCAACAGATTTGCTATGGCCATGATTTCTGCATCAGTTGCCCAGACTCCATCATGAGAGATGCCAGACGTGTTCACATATTCATTTACATCTTGATTAAAAGTAGCCCTGTAGTTTTTGGACAAGTCAGTTTTCATGTGGTGGATGACTTTAGCTCTGAGAAGGGAGTAGTTGTCCTCTGTTCCTCTCAGAATATAGCTGATGGCCCAAAAGTAGCAGTTCCCATCACCTTTGGTTTTATATGTACGCTTTGGTTGTCCAAGATCTCTTGTGCATCCAAAGTACACAACCCTACTAAATATAAGGTCAAGAGTGGTGGTAAGATACTTCCTTCCTGAACTTGGCTGTGGGTTGAAAGTCTTGCTTTGCTTGTGTCTCTGTGTGGCAGAGTCACTGGGACAGTCATCAGGGGACTGGGGTGGTAGAGAAGTCTCTTCATCCTGGTAAATCTTAAGGTTGCTGGTATGGTAGGTGTTGCTTAGTACCTTGCCAGTCTTATTGTTCTTAAGTTTTACTCGTCCCTTGGTTAAGGATTCCACAACTAAGTAGGATCCAACCCAGCGTGGTTCTGCGACGCCCTCCCTGAGCAGATGGGGGATACTCGGAGCCGGGCCTCGCAGATGTAGTGGGGATGCAGTCGTGGCCTTGACCCATTCTGTGCCCAGGGCTGTCACAGTAAAAAGAAAAAGACAATGGGCTTTTTGGATGAGTCGTTCATGTTCGACTACGCCACCTGTGGTTTCTGGTGAAGGCCACCAGCGCTGCAACAGTCCTCTGAGGCTGATGTTCTGGCAGCTTGGTTGGTACTACTCCGCACAGGCGGAGTAGGCCTCAGGGCAGTGTTTGATGAACTGTGTGGAGGTATGGTGGGTGCAGGAATAAACAAGCGGAGGCGGTACATGAAGTCATCCAGGTCTTTACTCACTTTAGATGCACTTTCAGCCGCAAAGCTTCTCTCTGCTACACACGGTGTACTGCGGTAACCACGAAGGGGGTTCAGCACTTCCCAGGTAGATCAGGAGCACCTGTCAAGACCCTCGTTGGTGTGCTCCTCTCCTTCTTATCTCCTCCAGCTTGTGTTCCTCCCTGTGATCCACTAAGCCGCTGGGCTTTTCCAACAGTGACGTGAAGTACACAGTCAGATATCGGGGGCCGGTCACCCCTCTTGCGGCAGGAGTCCCTCTGGCTAGGCCAGAGTGAAGAATTCAGGTGGCGACTCCACTCCGTCCGTATCCTCCTGGGATCCTATCTCCTCCGCTCCCCTCCAAGGCCTTCTTAGAACGGGACCCTGACCGGGCAGAGACACCTGTTAACTCTGACCTGCTCCTCGTCTCAAGGCCAGAGAGCGAGGACCATGAATCTTCAGCCAGCTACAGACTCTTGCTGGACCCTGACAGAAGACCACAATCAAAGGACCTTGAACCTAAGATGGCCAAATATTATATATGATTCTATAAGTGCTTCCTGTAAGTGTTTCCTCTACCCTCACCCACTACTTGGTTCCCCCTATTTTTGGTTCCCCCCATCTCCCTCTGGGTCGTAGGCAGATGAAATGCGGTGATCTGTTTGAAAATGATCCATCAGGTTGTCGATGATCGAGTTCACAAACTCTCTTCCCTGGTCGCTAATCAAAGTGTCCATACAGTCTAAGCGGCAAATAATGGTGTACAAAAATTTTGCTACTGACATGGCACTCTTGTCTAGAACAGCTGTTGCTTCAGTCCACTTGGAGAAATGATCAGTGACAGCAACTATGTATTTGTTGCCGTTTGACGTTTCCTGAAGAGGAATCCCAACTAAGCTCCATACTTTTCCAGGCACTGGTATACTGTTAAGTGGTGGAGCTTCTTTGCTGACTTTGGGACTTGTGACAAAACATTTTTGACAGGCTTTGACATGTTGGTTAACATCGTTCTTCATTCCCTTCCAGTAATAACGGTCAGAAATTTTGGCAAATGTTTTCTCTCTGCTAAAATGGCCAACAGAAGTTGGGTTGTCATGACAGGCCTTCAGGATATTTAGCAGTCGGCTTTTAGTGAGAACCTCCTTTTTTCCATAGTAAATAATCCCTTTCTTTGCTCGATATGGCTTAAATGTTTGTCTAAACTGGGACTTGGCATTTGAACGTTTCTCTGGAAGTACAGTAGATCGTAGATCCACTAGGGGTACTTTTGTTCTGTTGCAGTGTAAAATCTCAAAAGCTGATCATACAGTTGGTCTTCCATTGTTGTCAAAATTGGAAAACTTTTTTTGCAGGAGGTGTTCTAAGTTCACTTTATATATATA
This sequence comes from Phyllobates terribilis, assembly GCF_046119375.1. Classification (NCBI taxonomy): domain Eukaryota; kingdom Metazoa; phylum Chordata; class Amphibia; order Anura; family Dendrobatidae; genus Phyllobates; species Phyllobates terribilis. Next base: position 644,788,053 of record NW_027362762.1, read on the forward strand.
TACTTATCAGGATAGAATAGGAACTCACACTGGAGAACTTAAAGTGCATATCATAGAGAGCAGGGAGAAACATACATAACAAGTTCCAACACATAACATTAACTATGCACTGATGGAACTACACCATCTACTGTGTCAGTTCAATGTAATGCCTCCAACACATGTTGTAAGTCTAGTCCACCCGTTCCCATGCACTAGATTTGCTGAAGATTTTCCACAGGGAAAAAAATCAGCAGCCAATCTGCATCAAAATCCGCATCCCAATTATGTGGATTTTTTGTGCAGAATCACAGCAGATTTCTCCGTGTCACATGGAAGAGGGAAATCTGCTGCAGACCGCATCAAAATCTGACAAAAGCCGCATGAAATGGTATATGGTTTATGTATGTGCATCTATATATACTGTAGCACTACAGCAGTAAAAACACACTAATATTCTGCCCTAGAGGAGTATAGACCATGGGTATATTATAGCCTAGGCCAAACTATACCCCGGGGTATAAATTAGCCTAGGCCAGATTATACCCCTCCGGGCCAGATTATACCCCTGCTGCTGTAGATCAGATTTTTCACGTTTATGAGAACCATTGAGTGATATACTCAAGAACGGGGTTCCAGACATCGCACAGGGGCCCTGCGCGCTGTCTCTCCCCTCCCTTGCGCGATGCCTGAGGCCGCTGTGCGCTGCCTGGGGCCCCGTTATTAAGTATATCACTCAATGGTTCTCAAAAGCGTGAAAAATCTGATCTATGGCAGCTGGGGTATATTCTGACCCTGAGGGGTATAACCTGGCCTAGGCCACTTTAACCCCGGGTATATTCTGGGCCTGTTACACCGGCATCCACCGCGCGCTCTGCCTCTTTCCATTCATTGGGAAAGCGCGCGGCAGATGCTGGGTGTGACGCGGGGGGGTAACCCCGCCCACAACCCAGCAGCCACCGCGGGGACCCCAGCGCTGAGTCACGCCTCACTTGTCGTGACGTCAACGTGGGGTCACGTGCTGCCTGTGAGCGGCCGAGGATAGCGTCACTCACAGGCAGAAACAGCAACGTAAGGTATTTACAAAAATCCTTAGGGGCCCCGGTTGAATACATTGGGGGGGGGGGTGTAATATAAAGTACTGGACAACTTCTTTAAGTAGTAGATGAAATCGTGATATTCAGAACTACAACTCTATCCAGAAAAAAAACCAAGCTCTTATATGGCTATATTAATGAAAAATAGAAAAATGATGGCTCTTGGAAAATGAGGATGAAAAAAATGAAATTAAAAAAATAAATAAATTCCTATTGTAGGAAGGGATTAAACCATCTCACAGTAACCCCTTAAGGACCGAGCCACTTTGTAGGTTAATGACCAGGACTAATTTTTAACCCCTTTACAGCCGTGGGCGTAATAGTACGCACCAGGCTGTCACCCCCTGTTCAGCGAGGGCTCCGTAGCTGAGCCCACACTGAACCAGGCACATGTCAGCTGATTATTACAGCTGACATGTGCCCGCAACAGTCGCGGGTGGAATCGCGATCCACCCGCGGCTGTTAACATGTTAAATACAGTAGTCAATCCCTGACAGCAGCATTTAACAGCACCGCGCCGGAAGCGCGTCACTTACCCCACCCATCGGTGACCCCATCATGTGATCGCAGGTCACCAATGGGTCGGCATGACAACCCTGGGTCTGCAGCAGACGCAAGTGGTGGTCATGTAAAGATTACTATGAGCGCCACCTAGTGGTTGGCGCTCATAGTACAGGAGCATTTCTGAGTGATCTGCTCATCACCTCTATGTAGCAGAGGCGATCAGACAGTTGCTGCTTCTAGTCTCCTATGGAGACTATAGAAGCAAGCAATAAGTGTAAAAAAAATGTTTTTAAAAATATAAAAAAAAAGTTTAAAATCACCCCGCTTTCGCCCCATTCAAAATAAAAAAAAAAAACACATACACATATTTGGTATCGCCGCGTTCAGAATTGCCCGATCAATATAAAAAAAGCATTAATCCGATCGGTAAACAGCGTAATGAGAAAAAAAATTCTAAACGCCAGAATTAAGTTTTTTGGTCGCCGCAACATTGCAATAATGGGCGATCAATACATCAGATCTACCCCAAAATTGTATCAATAAAAACCTTCAGCTCGGCACGCAAAAAATAAGTCCTCACCCGGCCCCAGATCCAGAAAAATGGCGCTTATTTTTTTTTTAAAGCAAACTTTGTTGTTTTTTTTTTCACCACTTAAATAAAAAAGAACCTATACATGTTTGGAATCTACGAACTCGTAATGACCTGGAGAATAAGAATGGCAGGTCAGTTTTAGCATTCAGTGAACGTGGTTAAAAAAAAAAAAAAAAACACACACAACATCTGTGGTATTGCACATTTTTTGCAATTTCACCGCACTTGGAATTTTTTTTCCTGTTTTCCCGTACAAGATATGGTAAAACCAGTAATGTCATTCGAAAGTACAACTCATCTCGCAAAAAATAAGCCCTCATACTGTCATATTGACCAGAAAATAAAAACGCTATGGCTCTGGGAACAAGGGGAGTAAAAAACGAAAATGCAAAAAACGGAAAGTCCCAGGGTCTTTAAACTGGTTAAAATTTGACCACTTTGACTTTATGAGGTAATTACTCTGGAACGCTTCAACGGATCCCCCTGATTCTGAGAATGTTTTTTCATGACATATATTTCTTCATGATTGTGGTAAGAGTTTTTCGATAAGACTTGTGTTTATTTGTGAAAAAAATAAAAAATAAAAATTTGGAAATTAGCCGAAAATGTCACAATTTTCAAACTTTGAATTTTTATGCCCTTAAATCAGAGAGATTTCACACAAAATAGTTAATAAACAACATTACCCACATGTCTACTTTACATCAGCACAATTTTTGAAACATAATTTTTTTTGTTAGGAAGTTAAGGGTTAAAAGTTGACCAGCGATTTCTCATTTTTCCAACAAAATTTACAAAACCATTTATTTTAGGGACCACATTTGAAGTGACTTTGAAGGGTCTATATGACAGAAAATACCCAAAAGTGACACCACTCTAAAAACTGCACCCCTCAAGGGGCTCAAAACCAAATTCAAGAAGTTCATTAACCCTTCAGGTGCTTCATAGGAACTGAAGCAATGTGGAAGGAAAAAAAATGAACATTTTACTTTTTTTTTTTTTCCACAAGGGTAATAAGGAGAAAATAGACCACCAAATTGGTTGTGCAATTTCTCCCGAGTATGTTGATACCCCATATGTGGAAGAATACCACTGTTGGGGTGCATGGCAGGGCTCGGAAGGGAAGGAGCAATGTTTGACTTTTTAAAAAATTGGCTGGAATCGAGAGCGGACACCATGTCACGTTTGGAGAGCCCCTGATGTGCCTAAACAGTGGAAACATACCACAAGTGACCCCATTTTGGAAACTAGACCCCTCAAAGAACGTATTTAGATGTGTGGTGAAGACCTTGAACCCTCAGGTGTGTCACAGAGCTGTGAATATAAAAAAATAATTTTTTTCCACAAAAAAAATGATCTATTTTATTTTCACAAGGGTAACAGGAGAAAATGGTCCTCAATATTTGTTGTGCAAGTTTTCCTGAGTTTGCAAACACCCCATGTGTGGTCGAAAATTACTTGAGAGGCACAGTGCAAAGCTCAGAAGGGAAGGAGCACCATATTGGAGTTCAAATTTAGCTGGAATGGTTTGAGGGTGTCATGTCACCTTGATAGAGCCAGAACAGCAGAATCCCCTCTAAGTGACCCCATTTTACAAACTACACCTCTCATTGAATTCATCTAAGGGTGCAGTGATCATATTAACACTACAGGTGTGTCACAGAAGTTTATACCATTGGGCAGTGAAGTAAAAATAATTACATTTTTAACCACAAAAATTTTGTTTTTGCCCCAGATTTTACATTTTGACACAGGAAAATTGGTACCAAAAATTGCACCAAAAAGGTGTCACACAATTTTTGCTGAACATGGCAATACCTCATATGTGGCTGTACAGTGCTGCTTAGCCACAGGGTGAGACTCGGGAGTCAAGGAGCGCCATTTACCAGCTGGAGTGCAGTGCCAAGCATGTGGAAGCTAAATGTGGTTTAGACACATTGTGGTGCTCAGAAGAGAGGGGAGAATTTGGATATGGGAACACATCACTCCATTTCCTTCCTCTCAACAACTATGTTGGCATAACTGCAGCCTAAAAGGATCTTTAATACACACATTCTGGAGTTGTCCAGTAATCACTTCCACCTGGTCAGTTAATTTTCACCTGATTTCTTCTCTACTTTACCAAGAACTAAAACCATCTCCTTTAGCATTACTTTTGTTAGACATACATTGTATTCCCTCCAGTGGCAGAGTAATTACCTCACACATTCTTCTAGCTACAAAAATAGTGATTACAAGATATTGGAAATCCCCAGGTATGCAAGTCACAGAAATAATACAATTGAAAAAATGATTGCACACAAAAACAATAAGTTACAAGTTTTCAACGTTAATTGAAAGGTTTGGTTGAATCATTCAGAAAATACTGATTTAATGGTAGCCATTTATGAGTGTAAAACTTGAAATCTGAAGAATTTAATCCTGTATGTTCTGTTGTATTTTGTTTTCTGTCGGATAAATTCCCTTTGTAGACTTAAATGTTTGTATACACTGTTAAATATCTTTTTATTTGGCTTTAAAAAAAATATCAATTATCAGGGAAGTATTGAGGAATATTGAAACTGTTCTTCCATATTTCCCTGACCCAGATATTGATCATTCTTCCCCTTCTGCTCAGCACAAAGCCCCAATTAACACAGCCATGAGTAAGAGCATATACAATCATATTGCAGCCAAGAGGTGCCACCAAGCTAACTAAAATGCAAATGTATTTCCTCTTAACACAGACCTGAGATTGACACCTTCTCCCAGGCTAGAGTTTGGAGGAAAGAGGAAATAGTTTGTTAAGTTCAAAGGCACTCACAAAACAATTCCCGGCCACCAGCCATAGCCACGTCGACTCAGATATGAAATATTGTGAGTTCTATACATCCGGCAATAATGGGACCCATATTTTTAGAGGTAAAATCAGCGAGAGAATGATAGGGATATTTTTTCTGCCGCTGAAAAACGCTACATTAGAGCTGTAGCGCAAAAACACCAGAATAGCAGACTGCAACTATGCAGTGTGTGGTCTCTAACTGAAGATAAAATCATAAGGGAAAAATTGGTGTCGTTTGCATGCTTCTGCGATCAACGAGCGATGAGTTATCGCAGAAGTTATCGTTTTTAATAAAAATGTACATGCTGGAGAGGAGACCAGCCCACATGATGTCAACACATGGGGAGTGTGGGTAAATCTACCCTTAGGTATAAGAGAACTCATGGACATTACAGAAGCACTCATTTCCAGGGAAGGGGGAGGGATAAAAATTATAAGCAACGGGTCCTGTTCGATAACAGCATAATCAAACTGGAGAGTCCCTCCTCCACCTATACCGAGTCGTCGCAGCGAACTTTATAGTGTAAGTTTCACCTTTTTATCCTGTTTATTTTATGTACCTGCTTTTGTATTTTTAATGTCTCCTTTGTAGCATCCTTGTATATATTTTTTCTAAACACTGCCTCCCTTTTGGATTAAATATAAAGTGTAATAGTTCTGTTTCTTTTGTTCTGTAATTGTTCCCTTCCCCGAAGCCATATATGCTACCAAAACGCAGGCATCCAGCCAGGCCTGTATTATATTCCAAACTCGGCCGGTGGTGGCAGAAAATAGTAATCGGGCTATTGTGAAGCTGACAGTGACCATATGGAGGGTGTGAACACGGATTCCAGGTTTTGTAACCCAGAGGTGTGACGCCATACTCTCACTGGTCGCTTGCTGATATCCAAGTAGTGAGTAGTCTGGATCTCAAGCTAACGATTCCAGACAAAATACTGACGGCGTGACAACACGGTGAGATATCGCGTGATCTCCCTGGTGTCATCGCTGTCTGGAATCCCTGACAATATTGTTTAAAAAAAATGTAATGCCTGTGAATGGAGACCCGTGGCAGTGTCCCACAATGGTCAAGTGAATAGAGGTGAGCTCTGAACCGGCCGCCATCTCTTAGAACAAATGGAGGTAAGCCTCACTGAATTCTCTCAAAAACAAGTAGGGAAGGTGGAGCAGTTGTTGCAGTGATACCGAGGAGTGTTTGCAGAACATCTAGATGACTTCAGATGCACCCAGGCCATACTACACGAGATCCCCACAGGGACCACTGCCTCCATTCGAGAGAGGTATCGGCAAATCACACCTCAAATATACCAAGAAGTGAAAGGACCCCTGAGCTACACCTATGGAGTTAGTCTGGAAGAAAGATGGTACGCTGAGGTTATGTGTCGACTACTGATGGTTGAATGCTTTTACCATGCGGGACTCCTATCCCTTACCCAGGATCAAGGAAATCCTGTCTGGCTTGGGAAAGGGCAAGTACTTCTCCTTAATCAATCTTGCTAGTGGCTACAGGCAGGTTCTGGTGGCTGCCAAGTATCGGATGCCTTTTCGGGCTGACAAATGCATTGGAGACATTCCAATGCCTGGTGACATCATAATTTACTCACCCACATACGAAGACCATCTTATCCGCTTGCAACAAGTGTTGGAGCTGCTTAGGACACCAGGGCTAAAAGGTCAAACCTTGGAAGTGTCACTTGTTTAAAAGAGAGATTGAATATATGGGGCACACTGTTTACAGCGCAGAGGTCTATCCCACCACAGAGAAACTGGCCGCAGTGTAAAAGTGACCCAATCCTACCAGAGACCTGAGAGCATTCCTGGGGCTGGCCAGGTACTGCCCCAGATTTATCAAAAACTGTGATAAAATTGCAGCACTGCTGAACGAGTTGCTATGAGAAACCGCAGGGGGAGCTAAGCAACAGCCAATCCAATGAGGTCCCAGGCAAGAGGAAGCTTTTCAGACATTGAAGATTATGTTGAAGGATGTTCCCATCTTAGTCTATTTCTCTCAGCCCTTCGTGCTGTATACTGATGGAAGCCCTTATGGACTAGGGGCAGTGCTGACCCAAGTGCAGGAGGGAAGAGAAATATTTCAAACATAAATGAGATAATAAGACAATGATGTTAGGAGACTGATGAATACGAACACTTCACTATCAGAAATAATCATTTACTCCTATTTAGTAAGTGAACCTCCCAAGTATACAGTCATGCTTCCAGTGTTGAGCAGGGGTAAGACTCCTCCATATGTGTTTGTATAATAAATATTGCATGATATCCCTTTGCTCCTCTCTTAACTTGAATCTGTGTTATGCACACGCCCGGACTGACTGGCGTGTGCGTGATTAGTGATTCCACTGTACCATGAACCGAGGAGTGCCTGGAGGGGTGTAACTAAGTATCAACCCGATCTGACCAAGATTGCACGGCGGCTAAAGAACTCTGTGCACCAAGGAGGAACTGGGCAGAGGGACCAGGTGCTACTCCAGGTCAGACCCCGGACACGGCTGTTGACCCACACCGGGGAATACGGGAACAGGCAGGTTAGGCTGGCACACAGACAGGTGGGTATTGGCAGGCACGGCTGGAGTGCAGACAGGGGGGTACTGGCAAGCACGGCTGGAGTGCCGACAGGGAGGCACTAGCAGGTTGGAGCGCAGGCTTGATAGGGTCCAGTACAGACTGGGATTCAGGAACAGAACCGCAGATGCGGTAGACAAGCAGAGCAGAGAGAAACCGCCGGAGAGGTAGGCAAGGCAGAGCAGAGAGGAACCGCCGGAGCGGTGAGCAAGGCAGAGCAGGAAGGAACCGCCGGAGCGGTGAGCAAGGCTGAGCAGGAAGGAACCGCCGGAGCGGTGAGCAAGGCTGAGCAGGAAGGAACCGCCGGAGCGGTGAGCAAGGCTGAGCAGAGAGGACAGGGCTCTGTTCACACTGAACAGACTGGAAGGGAAAAGCAGAACCAGATACACACAAGGTACTTACAGTGAAGTAGCGAGTGGACACTAAGCTCACAACAAAAGTACAGAGACAATGAGCAGGAGTTAGGTGCAGGTACAGAGACTGTAGGAAAAGGGAAGATACGGACACAGAGACAAACAGACTAGGAGAGTGTTCAGACAGGAACTGACACTGCAACAAGATACAGGAGCGAGTCTGGGTATACGGCCCCCAGAGAGGTGGACAAACAGGCTAGGAGAGTGTTCTGACAGGAACTGACACTGAAACAAGATACAGGAGCGAGTATGGGTATACTGCCCCCAGAGAGGTGGACAAACAGGCTAGGAGAGTGTTCAGACAGGCCTGGGAATACAGCCCCCAGGTTGGCGGACAGGCAAGAAACAGAATGGGACGAGACCTGGCACATCAGAAGCAAGGAGCCCTCTGAAGGTAAGAGTTGCTCAGGCACCTCCTACTGGGTGGAGGGGTTTAAATATCCAGTGACTCACAGCAATAGGCTGGAGATGCATTAGGGGTGCGCCCACAGCAGCTATAAGAATCAGGAAGTAACCGGGCCGCCACCCTAAGCAGTTAGTCAAGGGACATGCACACAGCATGAACTGGAGCAGGAATAGCAGACTGGACAGATAGGTAAGATTGCGGCCTTGCATAGTGGGAGGTGGTGCACTATGCAAGCACGCCGCCAGGGATGTTACATTCTGTCAGTAGGAACAACCCCCCTAAGACGTCTATATGAGCATGTAGGTCATAGATTGATTAATAAAATTATCTGAGATCTGATGTCTTATTCCAGAGATATCTGCATTCTTCTTAATATGTAAATCAGCTAAGATCTATGGGTCAGACACAGATCTCCCTGAAAATCTGCCTCCAGGACTTATTGGTGGCATTGCCAGTGTGGGACATGTAGAGCAGGAGAGCAGACTGTCAATCGTTACATATCTCACAATGGTAGCGCCCACTTTCATTTCAAATAAGCTTTGTAGGCAGATTTTCAGGGATATCTACGTGTGGCCCATAGATCTTGATAGCTCATTTACAAAAATAAGAAAACTAGGGATTTCTCAGGAATAAGATATTGTATTGCAGATAATCAACGTATCATTTTATCCAGCTTACTCTGACCTACATGCCCATATTGATGATTTTGGAGAGTTAATCCTACTGACAGATTCCCTTTACGTTTCCTAAATACTTGCACGGCAAAAATTCTCAAATGATCCCATTCTTAAGGGAAGTAGCTCAGTTCATCTAAGATATCCTCTTCTATGAGTTATACACATGGCTATGTATAGAAAAAAATGAAGTTTTACCCACAGTGTCAAGAATAGTTTGAGTGACATGTAACCTTGGGGGTAAGGTAGGGCAGCAGCTCATATTCAAAAGGTAAGTATCCACGGCATCTGTAAAGTTACATTCCTGAGCTACTTCTGTAAAACGCTAAAGGCCAACAACAATATTGTAAAAGGGGGAATGCAATTAGCCATATACACCCCAAGCTAGTACCTCCCTTCTAGGTTTGACTGAAACACCTTCACTCTCTAGGTCACTTTCCTACTGCATCCCCTAAACATCTAGAGTGTTCCTGCCTCCTTAGGAGTAATACCCCTATAAAAGCCACAAACACTGTGTGCATCACAGTTGTTAGCACATCTGTGCAGAAGAGGCAGGACACTGAAAGAATGAAATTACTTCTCTTCTTTGCCTTGTGCGCTCTGCTGAAATATGCAGGTAACATCTCTTTACTGAGGATTACACAATTCTAAAAAGGATGTATTTCTATTTATTATTGTTTTTATATTTTTTCATATTTCACTGTTTTACATTTTTAAGATTTAGTGTGAAAAAATAATTCTGATGCATTTATGATATTCAGGTTGTTTTTTTTTTCAAAGTTGAAGAGGTATTCTAGAGTCAAAGAATTGTTAATCTTTGAAAATTGTTGTTTGTTATTTTTTTATGCAGATATACTTTCTGCTTCTTTCATTCAACAAAAGCCTTTATTGATGCCTACAAATGTATTGTGGTCATACTGTGGTATTCAATTCCCCCTCCCCTCACATACACACACTTGGCTTTTTACCTATTTTGTTACATTACAACCTGTGTGTAAATATTTTCATAATCTGATTTGTGTGATCAGCACTAAATAGTCTAAGCTGGTGATGTGAGGTGAGAAGAATATAGGCATAAATTTAATTTATGGGATCAAATAGTTGAAAATTGGCATGTATGTGTATACATTATATGTATTCACACCTTTTGCTATGAAGCCCCTAAAAATTTCTGGTGAAAGGAAGTTCACCTATGTGCAATCTAAGTGTCACATCGTCGATCAGTATATAGACACACACCTTTTCTGAAAGGCCACAGAGGCTGCAACACCATTAAGCAAGAGGCACCACTAACCAAACAACACCATGAAGACCAAGGAGATCTCCAATCAAGTCAGAGACAAAGTTGTTGAGACGTACATGTCAGGGTTGGGTTTTAAATAAATATCCCAATCTCTGATGATTCTCTGGAGCACCATCAAATCCATTATCATCAAATGGAAAGAAAACATAGAATAGTCCCAGCAAATATCCAAGATAGTACAACATTACACAGTCTCACTGTTTCGCTGGCTGGCCAAGAACAGAGTAGCTGCGACTTTGGGACTTCCAGGGCGAATTAACTCAACCAGTGGCCCCACTCTTTTGGTGGCCCCCCACAGAGAGAAGGTAGCAGCAAGCTAAGGAAGCTGACAGTCCATTGGAGGTACAAGGTCAGGAGACCTGGGGGTCCCACCCTTGCCTCACCGAGTTTTTCCATGGAGCCAGATGACCGGCTGGTCCCAATCTTGCTTCTCCGAATGTCTCCATGGGTTCCAGGCGACCGGAGGGTCCTGCCTGGTAACCCCAAACATATCCATGGGGCCAGTTGACTTCATCATCCGAGCCTGGTCTCCCCAAATGTATCCCTGGGTTCTCTGATGGTCAATGGAGCAGATCTGTATCCTTCCAGTCAGTGCCATATACCCTTATGCTAGAATCATGTAAAATGCAAATCTATGTCTCTCTGGATCGAGCCATGCTATCCATCTGCTGTCCTGAAGAATGTTTGATCTTTGATTCTCCTTGTCAAGTCCACCTGCTACAGAGGCCTTGTTCCTTAAATAGTTCACTTTTTTTTTCTTTCAAGTACACATCCACCAGGCAAGGATTAGGGATGATATTATTCCACAGGGCTCAGGTCTCATTGTCTCATTTAATCAATTTACATAGTTGGTATAGCAGGGGGCTCTTTAAATCAACATCTAGCTGGTTTTAGTACAATATGTAATTAGTAGGTTAACCAACATTATTATTTCCAAACGAAGAGAAGTCAACATTCAGGTTTATATACATAATAGTATGTCCTTCTTGACCATCACAGAAATAAACATACATTTGCAAGTCAACACAAACAGTGTATTTCTCTTGGCTTACAAATCTAGTCCTCTGGCTGATTAAGAGAAGAAGCCGTTTTGTCACAGTTAAAGCAAACCGGAAATGTATTGCAAAGAAAGTGTCAATTACCTCCTTTTTTATTAGTTAAAAAAGTTGTATGAGATTAGAAGACCGCTACTACTGTTTTCCAATAGTGATGAGCGAACGTGCTCGAAGATACTGGGATATAACTCAAGTATCTGGATGCGCGGATATGCTTGGCACTTGGCGAGTGTTGGCTGGTGCTCGGATTTGAAGCTCGAATCTCCGCTCCACATGTTTGGTTCCTGTTAAACAGCCAATAAACATGTGGGGATGTCCTGCCAGTCACTGTAATTCTGTAGCCATCTTGGTAGTGGCATTACTGTCATTGGCTGGTCGCATTACATCATCAGGTTGGATAGCAGATAATGCTTCCAGCATGCTTGCCAGCACCACCCAGTCTTCCACACAGTCCAGTTTCACCAGCCAGGAGTTTGGATCACTTAATCCTTACCCTGATCCTCCTTCCTCTCACCATGTTGAGTCCCAGGAGACCAGTGATCCCACACTAGGACACTCCAAGGAGCTCTTTACATCATTTCTTGATTGTGGCCTCTCACCCTGCATGTTCTAAAAGGAACAGGACATGCTGTTTAGTGATGCACAAACCTTGGAGCAGCCATGGTCACAAGAAGATGATGGTAATGGCAAATTTTGTCTAAGGAGGTAGATGATGTGAGACACAGCTGCCGCTAAGTCAGGCTGTTAAGTAACCAAGTCAGGAGGATCAGGGTACGGCAGTGGAAGATGAGGTGGTGGATGACAAAGTCACTGACCCAACCTGGGAAGCTGGCATGCAGAGCAATGCTAGCAGCGCTGAGAGGGAGGGTCAGTAGCACCAAAACAGGCAGGAAGAGACAGTGGGGTGACCAGAGGGAGAAGGTGGGCAACTGTTCCACAGAGCACTGACACTCGTTAATTTCTCAGCCAAAGATTTGTGTTCCCCAGTCAGGGATTTTTAAAGAGAGTTCTGAGGCAAAAGACAATGGTCATTTACAACCTGTGCCATGCCAAGATCAGCAGGGGCCTGACCACTAATAGCATAACCACCACCAGCAAGATCAGGTATATATGTCACCTAAGCACGCGACTCAGTGGGCCGTACAACTGGGTCCACGATTGGTGGCAGTGGGTGACACTATTGCCTCTTCCCCTGTGGTAGGTGCTTGACAATCACTTGTCCATGACAATGGCGCACATCCCTGAACCTGTCCTTGACCCTTCTGAGGCACATCATCAGGCACTTCCAAATCCTTGTCCCAGCACAGCGTTCTGCTGTCCCTATCCCAGGTCTTGGAATGAAAATTTCCAGCCACCCATACGCAGGCCCAAATGCTAAATGGACACATTTCCAGACTGTTTGTCATGGAAATGTTGCCATTTACTCTTGTTGACATGGAGGATGTTACAGGTCCGGGCGGTAACTAGGTGCCTACACGGTCTGACCCAGGTCACACAGCGGCTTAGTCGACTCCGTGAACCAGGGAGGTACCAAGCTGGTGAAGCAGGTGCTACTCTGGGACAGACCTTGTGTGAGAGCAGGTGACTCCCACGGGTCAGAAGACAGGAGCTCACCAGTACAGCGGATAATCCCGGCAGGGAGGCAGACGGGTGGTCCGGGTAGATAAGCAGGCTGGTAGGGCAGATAGCCAGACGGGTGCTCCAGGCAAGTTCAGATGCGAGAGTTCGGAAACGTATGGCATACTGGCCCACAGTGAGACTCCCTAGGCGGAGACGGAGAAGTGAAGAGGCAGTAGAAGATTTTTGTCCGGGTTCATTGAAGACCTTCCGGAAGGCAGCGAGGGAAGCAGTAAGATCGGACACCAGGGGGTCTCCTCTTTCCCACAGAGGGTTAAGTCAAGCCAATGCCTCCCCTGTGAGGAGAAACATGATGAACGCCACCTTGGCCCGGTCGGAGGTGAACTGGTGGGCCAGGAGTTCAAAGTGCAGCGTGCACTGATTCAAGAAGCCCTGACATAAGACGGGGTCACCACCAAAAAACATGAAGCTGTGGAGAGCCGGGGTCCAAAGCCGGGTGCCACAGCACCACTGGGTTGAGGTGCCGCCGGAGCGGGTGCCGATCGGCTAGAGACGGACACAGACGTGGTGGACAGCGTGTCCAGGCGTTAGTTGACAGTCCGCAGATAAGACAGGATAGATTCCTGTTGGGATCTCTGACGTGAGACCTCCTGGTACAGGTCAGACAGCGAAGGAGCCTGGGGGCCACCGGGTTCCATGGCCTGTGCAAACTGTTATGGGTCCTAGTGGTGGAACCTCTGTGCTTCGGCGCAAGGAGGGACCAGAGGGGCGTAACTAGGTGCCTACATGGTCTGACCCAGGTCACAAGGCGGCTTAGTCGACTCCGTGAACCAGGGAGGTACCGAGCAGGTGAACCAGGTGCTACTCTGGGACCAACCTTGTGTGAGAGCAGGCGACTCCCACGGGTCAGAAGACAGGAGCTCACCGGTACAGCGGATAAGCATGGCAGGGAGGCAGACGGGTGGTTCGGGTAGATAAGCAGGCTGGTATGGCAGATAACCAGATGGGTGCTTCGGGTAGGCTGGCCATCGGGCACAACAGGTAACAGACAGGAGCCTCCAGGTAGGCAGGCACGACAGGTAACAGGCAGGAGCCTCCAGGTAGGCAAGACAGGTTAAGGGTAAGTGCTCTGAATAGGCAGGCTGGCAACGCCCATACACAGACTGGCGGACTGGACCATAGGTAGACTGTCGGGCTGGATTGTAGTCAGGCTGGCGGAGACAGGTAACAAGTAAGGGCTCCGGGTAGGCAGGCTGGCAAAGCCCATAGACAGACTGGCAGACTGGACCGGTAGTCAGACTGACGGGCAGGACCGACTGGCAGCAGGACCTGAGGGCTGAAGTAACAGTTAGCACACAGAGCAACAACCTTGCACAGGCACCTCCATTTTGGAGGAGGTGTCTTATATAGGGGAAGTCCTCCGGCCATTGGCCGGGGACTCTTTAGGATGGCGCGCACGGCTCCTATAAGAGGGAGGGAGCACGCGCCCCAAGCACAGTGCCCGGAAAGCTGCATGCACCAGCAGCAGCAGGAAGGCTGGAAGACACCAGACCAGGACCGCGGCGGTGAGGGGGAACAGCGTCTCTGCCTGGCTGGGGGCAGAGACACCGATGCTACAGAGGACTTCCTCCGACTTATGGCGGCAGCTGTCTCTCAGTACTCTGTCTCCAGCCGCCACAATTTCTCCTGGTGTGGCATTCCCGCCTTGTATATTTGAATAAGGCCCTCCAGTTTTTGCCTTCAAGGGTGTATGGATGACCCTCCTTATAATGTTTTTCTGGCTTTGCACTGTGTGTACCACAACTATATTTTGTTCACAATATGTGAATGAGGCACTATATTTGGTGCCTTCAAGGTTGTATGGATGACCCTGATTGTAATTTTTGGCAGACTTTGCACTAACTGCATAGCCTTTATGAGTCTAGGAGTACCACTACATAGCAATTTGAACAGAATGTGTATGAGGCCCTCCTTTATGTCTAATGCAAGGTGTATCCGAGTCCCTCTTTCATCTAATGTTTGGCAGTTATTGATTCCTTCTATATTACACTGAAATTTCAATATTTTTAATCAAAAATTGAAATTTCAGTTTACTTAAATTATTATTTTTTAAATTCTTTTTAAATTATGCTTGATATAAAAGCCATTACACAGGAAAGAATGCTTCTTGACATTTTTTCCTCTAATCTCTAATTTCTCACTGATTTTGAATGTTTTATTGTCAATACTTAAAGTGGAGTAAAAGTATGACACCATTGTTCTCAGCAGTGATCTGGGAGTCAGAGCCAGATGATTCCAGGGGTCTTCCCAGTGCTGTTCTTCCATTTCAACATTTTCACTTCCCTCTGAGCTCCTTGTAGGGTATGCCAGAAAAAATGCTAGGATTTCCCATTGACTCCAATTATACTCGTTACTCGAAATGAGCATTAGGTTAGGTATTATTAGCTCAGTTCGAGTAACGAGCATCTTAGTGCTTGCTCATCCATATTTTCCAGTAATTGTACCACTTTTGTCCATAGGCCCTGTTCAATATTGCTTTGCTAGCCTATTTACTGAAATGGAGCTAATAGAAACATGGATTAGAGTGCCACTGTTTCTAGCAACTGCAATTTTAATAGTTGTGCAAATGGCAGGATACACGGTACCAACTGAAATCAATAGGCAGATTATTACTTCAATAAATGCTGATAATCCTAATTAAAAAAAAGTTGGACATGATTGTAATGTATAGACCAGTGTTCCCAAACTCCAGTCCTCCAACAAGCAATGTTTTCAGGTTTTCCTTAGCATTATACAGGTGATGGCATTATCACCTGTGCAGTACTCGAGGGATCCTGAGAACATGATCTGTTGGTGGCTCTTGAGGAGTGGAGTTGGGGGAACACGGACAGACTGTTCTAGTCCATCAGACCAGTTCTGTTTTAGCTCTTCCAAGCACATGTACATTGTGCTATACGAAATGGTTCTTGGCTCTTGTTTGCTGACTAGTAACCTCTAAAAGGCCCTCTAGACCAGACTATTTCTTTAAATGACAGTTTGAATTTACTACAGATATCAAAACATGGTTATTAATTGTATTTAAACCAACATTCTCCATTTCTGATGATTAAAATGTTTGTTTTGGTTTTTTTTTTACAGATGCACAATGCTATGGTAAGTACTTAATGTATAATTATAAAACAAGCAATACATAGTGTTTGTAGTACAGTTTTAGCAACACAATTAAAGGCAGTGCTACAGTAGTCTTAGTAACAAACATAGAAGGAGCGCTAGGTACGTATATATATCTGCACACCATAGCAGGCTCGGACTGGCCCACAGGGGAATAGGGGAATCTACCGGTGGTCCCTTAATCAGGAGTGGGCCACCATTATGAGCAGTGCTTGGCCCGGTACATTTGATGAACTATATACAGGCTCACTGAGAGATCAGGTTACAGCTGCTGCCCAAGAAAAAGCGATGAAGAGGAGCAGGAGGAAGAGAAAGCAGCTATGGAGAGAGCAAGAGGCATACACACAAAGCTACTTTTGCTTCTAACAAGGGGCTCTTTACAGTGCGCAATATGCATGACTTGAAGATCTGTGATACGTACATCATTCAGTGTGCATAGGCTGCCATTGTCCTCGGCAACACAAGTTCTGTTTACACAGGATGATGTACTGCCAACAGTGATGATCTTTTATGCACCACAAAAGATTGTTACCCAATGAAAGGGCGCTTTGCTCATTGGTCGAGTGATCGGCAGCCTGTTGATTATTAGGAAACAAGCTTTCATTGTAACACTCATTTCTAAAAATGGTACAGTGTAAATGGACCTCAAGTGTTCTACTGTCACACCCCAGTGCTGGATTCATTATCAGTATCTTTTTCTCAGGAGTGGGAGCAAAAACCAGGTGAGGAACAATCAGAGAAAAGGTATAATGGAAACAAGTCACCAATTCTGCATTTATCACCCACTCCTGGTTTTGACTCCCACTCCTGAGAAAAAATACTGACCGAATACTGATAGTGGGGTCGTAGTATAACACTGCTCATTACTACTGTATAATGTCCCCCATCCTACTACTGATGATTGTATGCAAGTGAGATAGAAGAGCAGGGTCTCATCTTTACTATGTGTGCTGTGTATTGGAGACATCATTGCAGTTAGTCTCTCCACTCTTGGACCTGAGTTCAGAGAAAATGACAATTATACAGAGCCTGCAAAAGGGTTAACCTGTTATGCTAAATATAGATATAAGAAATGCAACGGCTGGAAATAGTGGTATTACCCACATACATATCAGCTCATTCTTAAAACAGTCACCTGAAACAACAGTTGTACATTAAACATTGGTTGTAAATGCTATTTTTTAACTAATTGTCATTTGTATAGGCAGCATTTTTTTGATCATTTTGTCAATATATCTGTATTGCAATCAGATTCCCTACAATGGCATTGAACAAGAAGATACAATGCTAGCTTTCCACAGTTGTGACTATGGTCATATGCAGTTATCTCCCAAGCTCCCCCTAGTGGTGGCTGCAGGCAGCCAGAATTTGATGCAGGGCTTTTGGTGCATTATATCACAAAAAGGGTTCAGCCTGGATTGAGATATGCTAAAGCATAACTGTTGTTTTAATTGTATTTCATGAATCAATAGTGCACATGAAAATAAGCAACTTGGTAATATATCTTATCAGAGAAATCTGCTTCTTTCTCTGCCAAAATTGATCAGTCATTATCCAAATTCTCAATTCTGAGGTAAAATCTGTATTCAGTGACGACAGACCTTCCCATTACTGAGATAGGAGATGGCAGGTGCTACAGATCAGATGCTAGCTAGACAGAAGGGGAGGAGCTCTGCCTCTAGCTCTTCCCTCCCCCCATCTACATAGATTTGTATCCATAACAGCTCCCATCTCCTATCTCAGAATTGGGATTTTTGAAAATGACTGATCAATTCTGGCAGAGAAAGAAGCAGATTTATCTGATAAGATATATTACCAAGTTGCTTATTTTCATGTGTACAATTGATTTATGAAATAAAAATGAAAATGACTCACAGATTTAGAAAAAAAAAATCATATTCAGGGTGAACATGCATGAAAAAAGTTGTGAAATTGGAAGATTTCCCCCTATGTGTATGACTAGATAAAAGTTACTATTTTGCAATGGTTTCTTGTATTAATTGTTTTACCATATAATGTTTGTGGATTATTATAAAGGAATGACTTAGGGCTCATTCAAACATCAGTTTTTCTCACACGAGTTCTATCCGTATTTTCCATGGATAGAATTAGTGCCTATTACAGTCTATGGGGCTGTTCACATGCCCATGTATTGTAGACTGAGTGGTCCTCACAGAATCGGGGAGACATGTCCAATATTGATGTGAATGTCAGATCAAAATCGCCAATGTAAGACTATGGGGCTGTGAAATCCGTGTGCTGTGCGTTTTTCACAGACTGATAGGAGAAGCTGGAGAAAGATCTTTTTTACTCATACAAGAAACACTGTTGGAACGCTGATTGTGACACACTGACCAAACTGATGAAAATAGGATAAAAAGATCCTAGTTACTTACCGGTAACGGGATTTTACAGAGCCCATGACAGCACCACCTGAGAGAGGGTATCCACCCACCAAGGACAGGAACCTACTGAATAAAATGGCTGTACCCCTCTTCCACATCAGTTTTTGTTGCAGAGCATGAGAGGGCCTCCGAAAAATAGGTTAGTACATAACTACCACCTAAACATTTCTTAATAAAACACCCTAAGAAGTGCACACCATAAGTGATAAAGGGGAGGGAATTAATAGGGTGCTGTCATGGGCTCTGTAAAATCCCGTTACCGGTAAGTAACTAGGATCTTTTCCCCTTCTCCCATGACAGCACCACCTGAGAGATTTAGAGAGATCAGACACCAGAGGGAGGGATCACCGCTTGCAACACCTTCCTCCCAAAGGACAGATCAGCAGAAGAGGAAAGGTCAAGATGGTAATGCTTGTAGAATGTAGAGGGGGATGACCAAGTTGCCGCCTTACATATGATGTCGATGGGCACATCCGCCTTCTCAGCCCAGGAAGCAGCTACAGCTCTGGTGAAGTGGGCCTTCAGGTTCTCTGGAACTGTCAGATTGCTAGAAGAGTATACTAAGCCAATGGTGTCCCTGACCCACCTAGCTATGGTCCCCCTTGCAACCTTATGCCCTTTCCTAGCCCCCTGAAAGGAGATGAATAAGGTGTCACTTTTTCTCCAGGCCTTCGTCACCTCCAAATACTGGACAAATACCCTCTTAACATCTAAAGTGTGAAGCTTTTGTTCCTCAGAATCTCTAAGGTCAGGATAGAAGGAAGGGAGAGTAATTACTTGTGTCCTATGGAATTTGGAGGCTACTTTTGGAAGATAAGACCAGACCCGGCCTAAGATTACTCTATCCATACACACCTGAGTGAACGGATGGTTAACTGACAGCGCGTGCAGATCACTAACCCTACGAGCTGACGTTAGAGCTACCAGCATGGTTATTTTTAAAGGTGAGAATTTTCTCTGAAACTTCCTCTAAGGGCTCAAAGGGAGGCTTCGTTAGTGCTTCTAGAACCAGATTAAGGTCCCAAGGAGGCATCCTTGGAGTAGGAATGGGTCTAGATCTACTGCAAGCTTTAATGAATCTGATGATCCACCTATTCGCTGCCAAGTGGTAATTATATAGTGCCCCCAGAGCTCATACTTGTACATTAAGGGTACTGGTGGCTTACCCCATGCTTAAGCCTTTCTGAAGGAATTCCAGGATGGCCCCCAATAGAAACCCTCCCTTTGGCGGACTGACCCGAGGTGGACTGAAATTTAGTCCAGGTTCAGCCATAGATCCTAGTCGTCACCGGCTTCCTACTCGCCAGTAGAGTAGTTACTAGACCTGGAGAAAACCCCTCCTGCATTAGTAGTGACCTTTCAAAATCCAGGCCGTCAAATGCAGGCCCAATCTTTGGGGATGGAAGAATGGGCCCTGCCTGAGGAGATCTGGGGTGTCCAGAAGAACCCATGGATCCGCTTGGGACATTCTCTTCATCCAAGTGAACCATGGTCTCTTGGGCCAAAACGGGGCGATCAATATAACCCTCGCCTGTTCTTCTCGGATCTTCCTTAGAATAGTAGAGATCAGCATGAGAGGGGGAAAGGCATAGGCCAGGGTAAAGTCCCAAGGAATTTGCAGCGCGTCCACAGCAAACGGCTTCTCCTTTGGATTCAGGGAGCAAAAGATTTTGGTTTTCCGATTGTGTTTGTTTGCAAACAGATCTATCTGAGGTTGTCCACATCGGCCGAAAATCTGCTGGAATACCACTGGATTCAATTCCCATTCTCCTTGTTTCAAGATGTGTCGACTTAGAAAATCGGCTTTTACGTTCTCCTCTCCTCTTATATGCAGCGCCGAGAGCGTGAATAGATGATTCTCTGCAAAATGAAGGATCTGATCCGCTACTAGCATCAGAGGAAGGGATCTTGATGTAGGCGACTGTCGTTCGGCTGTCCGACATTATCCGGATGTGTTGACCCTGAAGAAGAGAACTGAACTCTACTAGCGCATTTCTGACTGCCAACAGCTCCCTCGTGTTGGAGGAGAGACCCGTCTCGCTGTCCGACCAAAGGCCTTGTATTAAATGATCTCTCAGGTGAGCTCCCCAGCCTACTGCGCTTGCGTCTGTCGTAATCGTATCTGACACCTGGAAAGACCAAGGAACCCACAGAGATAGATTTACCGGATTCATCCACCAGTCCAGCGAGTTGATTACTAAATTTGAAAGGGATATTCTTCCATCCAGGCGACCTCTGAGCAATTTGTCTGCTGTCAGGATCTCCTACTGAAGACGTCTGAAATGGAACTGGGCCCACTGAACTGCTGGGATACAAGATGTCATCGTACCCAATAGAGACATTGCATTTCTCAAGGTCATGGATGGATAGCTGATTACGCGTGATATGAGGGAACTGATCTTCAATTTCTTGTCCTCTGGCAGAAGACAAATCTGGTTTTCTGAGTCCAAAATGAGACCCAGGAATGATTGAACCTTTTTTAGTTCTAGTCTTGATTTTTCTAAATTTAACATCCAACCCAGGCCATTTAGACTGGCCATGACTTCTGCCAGAGCCAGTGCGCAGAGTTGTTTTGATCTGCCCACCACTAAAAAATCATCCAGGTAAGGGATGACTAGGATATCTTTCTCCCTTAGATGCGCTGTGACTTCCAGGATAATCTTTGTGAAAACCCTTGGAGCCATGGAGATGCCAAAGGGAAGAGCTGCAAACTGAAAATGCCTTATGTGCTTGTACAGCTACCCTCAGAAACGGTTGGTGTGCAAGAAAGATTGGGACGTGGTAGTAAGCGTCCTTCAAATCGAGGACGCACATATAACATTCTGGAAACAACATTTTTATGGCCGATTTTATTGATTCCATCTTGAATGGCCTGTAAATCAAATGGTCATTCTTCAAGTTGACAATGGTTCTGAAGGAGCCATCCGGCTTCTTTATTAGGAAGAGAGTTGAGTAAAACCCTCTCCCTTGTTTGAGTACTGGTGTTTCTACTAGAACCCCCTTTAAAACCAGAGCGAGTATCTCCTGCTGCAGGGCCATCTGCTCCCTTAGGCCTCTGGGGGCTGAAATCCTGACGGTGACTCTGGGAATGTTTTTGAACTCAAACTCCAGCCCCCTCCTGATTATCCCTAAAATCCAAGCACTGGACGAGATTTTTTCCCAGGCAGGAAGGAAGTGGGACAACCTTCCTCCTACCTGGGGAGGTCCGTCACTTAGGGGCTTTCTTATTCTCGGAGGATGGACCCCCGAATATGAAGCCTCTGTTATTCGGCTTCCTGTTTCTCCAACCACTTTGGTCTCTGCGAAACTTGCTCCGATTATACTTCCTCTTCCGAAAGGAGCTCTTATATCGGGGAACAGATACAGTAGGAAACCCATGTTTCTTTCCACGGCCTTATACAGGATGCATCTAAGGCCTTCCCGAAAAGAAAGTCCACTTCGCAAGGGATTGAGCAGAGTTTAGATTTTGACTGCACATTCCCTGGCCAGCTCTTGAGCCATAATGCCCTATGGGCTGCATTAGAAAGATTTGCTGACCTGGCAGCCAGCCTAACTGAATTTGCAAGGAATGCAGCCGCCCCCTGCAAAAGAGGAAGACCCGACAGAATTTTTTCTCTAGAGACATTCCCTTTGATCTGGTCCTCTAACTGCTGAAGCCAGATCATCATAGACCTGGCGGCGCAGGTGGCTGCCACTGCCGGTTTCAGAGCCCCTGCTGAGGACTCCCAGGCATGTTTTAGAAAAGACTCCGCCTTTTTATCAAGCAGATCTTTTAGGGTCCCCAAATCCTTAAAGGGCAGTGTGGATCTTTTCGAGGACTTTACGATGGCCACATCAATTTTAGGGGTTTTGTCCCACTTAGCTGCATCCTCCTCTTCAAAAGGATATCTCCGCTTAGAAGAAGGCAGCTGGCTTTTCCTCACTGTTTTTTTCCACTCCCTATCTATAAGAGTCTTGATCCTCTCGTTAACTGGGAATGTGCGTCTCCTCTTCTGATCTAAGCCCCCGAACATGACGTCCTGAACTGTTCTGGGAGCTTTGGCATCGGAAATACCCATAGTCACTCTAATAGTCTTGACCAATCTTTCAGTATTGTCCACTGAAAAGCATGGCCTACCCCCTCCATCATCATCTGAAGACTCTGATGAAGACGATGGAGAGCTCAGAGGGGGAAGGATATTCCCTTGTGAAACGGGACTCTACTGATTCCTGTGAGTCCGAGGAAACCCGTTTCTGCTTCCTCCTCTTACGAAAGGTCAAGTTCTTTAAGGAATCCCTGACCTCCATCTGGATTAAGGTTTTTAAATCCATAGAAAAACTAGGGGACTCCTCTGCTATAGTTTTCTGGATACAATCAGCAAAGGTTCTTGGCATAGGAGCTGGGAAGGCTAACTTTACATAATGCACACTCTTTATTCTTATTCTTGGAACTACTCTTTTTTGGTTCCTAACAACAAGAAAGAAATGAAAGGAGAGAAAAGAGAAAAAACAGAGAAGAGCACATTACTAAGGTGAACTTTCACAAAGATCACTCACCACACTGCCGTTCAGACTAGGCTACCGGAGGCGGTGGTTGCCGTTCACATGAATGCTCCCATCTGGCGGAGGTGGATTCATGAGATTTCTTCTGACCGGTTCTGCCAGCACTCGTACGACCCCCACTGCTGTGGCTCTGATGATGGGAAGACTCCCGTTGCTCCGGTTCTCTCACACTTTGCTTAAGCTGTTTACGCTGCTTAGGCGCCTGTGGCTGCTGCTGTTCCTCCTGCGGCGGAGACAGCTGCTGCCCAGGTGACTGCAGCTCCTCACTCATGACGACGGGGATGCAGACACCGCCATCTTGACTGCTTCCCATCCTTTTAAAGCATAAGGGGGCTCCACCTCCTTTGGGCTTCTCCCCTTCCGGCAGCAGTGTGCTCTCAATTTCTGTCATTTAATTTTATCTTATACTCTTTTACATGCCAGCTGGCACACTACGCCGCAGGATCCCTCCTGTGCAGACCTGGGCTTCCGGCGCACTCGTGTTAGGGAGCGACACGACCCCACGCGTGCGCAGCTCGGACTTCCGGCGCGCTACGTCACTGGGTGCAACACAACCCTGCACATGCGCAGCTCAGAAGGCCGTGCATGCGCAGACCCAGCCGCAGGACCCTGGGTACGCGGGAGAGGACCCCGGAAGGAGCCCCCCTCGCACGCAGACCCAGGTACCAGCAACATGGGGCTGGGAACAGAGGACCCATCTGCTGCTTCTTCACGGCCTCCAGGCTGCATTGATCCCGGGATCCAACTCCAGATCCCACGAACAGGTAGGCGAGGCACCACCTAGAGAGGCTCCCATCAAGGACAGGAACCAAAAACTGATGAAGAAGAGAGGTACCGCCTTTTTATTCAGTAGGTTCCTGTCCTTGGTGGGCGGATACCCTCTCTCAGGTGGTGCTGTCATGGGAGAAGGGGAAAAAAACACTGGTATAGCTCGAACCATTTTTTGCATACGAGAGAAATCACTGAAGCTGAATGAGCCTTTAGACAAAAGAAAAATCTATGATTCAATATATTTTTTTAATTATGTATAAAAATACCTAATTTGTTATTTTTTTGTTAATAGGATAAATAGATTGTGTTTCATAACTCCCTCTCCCTTATATGTAGGTTACCATTTGATTTACCATGTTAATAAAATGGAATATTTTTTCCACAGCTGACACTAGTCCTATTCTGTGCAGTGATTCTTCCTGTGGTGGGTCTTGTGTAACTGATATTGGATGTTATTGCGTTACTGGTATCGATGCATGTGTTCCTGATGCAAGCTCAGGGTGCCCAATGGGAGACAACACCTGTTGTGCTACGCTCACCAAGTGGTACTGGAATAATACTCTGCAATGCTGCACACGTAAGTAGGAAGATTTACACTTCACAGTTGTAAGAACGTACAAATAAGAACAGCGATATCATTGCTGACAGTAGAACGTTTAGTAATCTTCTTATTAATGGTTATGTCATTGTGTTACAGAAACACCACAGTGCAATCCGGGCTGTTACAGTGATGAATATTGTGATCTTAATACCGCACAGTGCACCTGTAATGCTTCTACATACGCAGGAAACAGTGAGTGTTTGCCATGTTTCCATATTATAATTTACAGTGAATAGGTTCTCAGGTCACTGAAAGAACATATTCATGTTGTGGTATAAGGTCATCACATTTTTATCTAAAGAACAATGGTTAGAGATGGATTTGGACATCCTAAAAGGTGAATGAGATTTTATAAAATCACATTCACTACAGTGTAATATGTGCAAAAACCAGAATCAGACATTGCAACACATGGTGCAGATATATGATGACTGATCCTACTCCCTGATCTGAGGTTACACATTACACTGCTATGCCACAACCCTACAATGTCTCGGATGTGAGTCCACGTTATCCTGGACCGAAATGCTATCAGTTCTACTGTATGGTGATGAGTTTTACAGCTAAAGCAGAATTTTGTATTTCTCTACAGCTCCACAATATTTGGCACCTACAGTGTCCTGTGATGGTGGCGTAATGAAAGCATCTATCAGCCATTGCAAGCTCGCAGAAATCGGTTATGATTACCAAAGTTTTCATCTAATTGATAATTCCACTGATTGTACATACACTTATAATGAAACTATTAATAATGTGCGTGATCGAAGTATTCAAGTAACAGCAGCCATAGGATGGTGTGGGAATATTGTCATGGTAAGTTATTTTTCTTGTCACAATTTTGTCACATTACTATTTTAGCATATTAACACATTTTTTCGTATTCCCATGAGAAATCTTGTGTGTGTGTATTGATAGCACTTCATTTTCATACATCACCAATAGCCAAACCCAAGCCGAACTGCCCCATTGCAATGACAGCGACGTCATCACTAAATTACCTTAACAAATGACATGGAAATGGAGACTTGTGTATTGTGACCAGGACTATTAGCCACTAACAAACTCTTAGAACCCTGCGGTTTGTTTTTTCTATCTTGTGTTTTGCGGTCACGTGACCGTCAACCTTTATATTCCGGCTCCGCCCTTCTGGCTGTGCTGGACTCCAGTGTTTGACTGTTTCTCTAGCCTGGTGCTTCTGTGCAGTTGTCTAGTTCGCTTGGTACTCGGGGACCTTTAGTACATTTTTGTCAGTTTGTCTTTTTGTGTTCTGCAACAACTTCTGTTTAGGAGGTGTCCCATTTTTATCCCAGTCCTTAGTTCTTTTAGGGACCCCTCCCTTAAATCTAAAGGTCTTCGTTCAGACTAGCCGAGGACCAAGGCGGGTCTGTTGAGCTACATTGTAGGGATTCAGCTTAGTCTTACTGTAGGGACAGCTTTCCCCTATCTTTCCTTAGAACTTGTTGCCGATCATAACACAAACAGCTTTGCCATGTATGATGTTTTACAATTGGAGGAGACTGATGGACTGACCTGGTCACATTCTCTTCCATCAGCAGCCATTGTATGGACTGGAGAGCTTCAGTCTGTGATCAAAGCTGAAGTAACAAGTACAGGAGGAGAACCTGTCATACTATTAGCAAGTGCCACAGAATATATTAGTAAATGCCATAAAGTCATGTCCACAACACATTTAATGTAAAGTAAAGTGACCAACCTATAATAACACTAAAATGTATCTGTATGAGCGTAATTTTATTTTATTTGCTCATAAGAGATGGTGTGTAGAGAACAGAAATGGTCCACGAAAAATCATGGAAATGTGAATGGCCCCATAGACTACCACAGGATCAAGTGCTAACCTTGAATACAACAGAAAGCACTCGTAAGCAAAAATCAGATGGCTGAATGACACCTAAGTCTGTTTTTTTATTAGCATCATTCTAAATCAGAATGCTTTTCTTGCAGACAGAAAAGATCAGAAAGTACAGGCATCAGATCTGGACATTACAATATTTGTAAAGCAATAAACACAGTAAATAAGTAATTGAATTATTTTTTTTTATGTACATTTATGTTTTCTAAGGAACAAAGTTAACTTATAACTGGTTGTGTCATCTAACAGAAGTGGGTTGCTAGAAATAGAGATGAGTGAACTGTAGTGCGGTGGTGTTCACACTGTGCAGTAATGAGGCCGTGAACCAAGGAAAGTTCAACTTAAATGGCATTATTTGGCAAAACTCACAGTTAAAAAGCAAAGGCTGTCCTCCGGATCACAGCCGGTATATCCACACAGTCCGTGTAAACCTGATGTCGTGTGAGAAAGCCACGCCGTGTCACTTAGTGTGCGTCAGACACATTGTCTTCACAGGAAAAAAAAACAAAAGACAAAAGCAAAATACACAAATACCTGGAAGTAAATGGATAAATTGCACAGTGCATAAAAATAATGATAAATAATAAAGGGTATTTAGTTAACATAAATTTTGTTCAAAATAATGTAAAAGCCATCCCGCCACGTCACGGCAACCCTTATGGGACAGTCCTAACTCTAATATTAAAAACCTTACCATTTGTCAAGTGACATACATATGGATAAGGGCAGAGACACTGAAACCCTAGTAGAAGCATAGGCCTTCAGAGGCCTGTGTTCAGCTTCACACAAGCTTGCAGAGCTTCCTGCTATGCTCCTAGCAGTCTCAACACTGACACACCCAAACCTATGCTGCAGGTTTTTAAAAGGAATCTGTGGCTATGAGCCACTTGTAAGACCCAGGATGGAGGAAGTGTGACTCGCCCCCTGGGCCAAGGGGCACCCGGAACCGGGCTTCTGGGGGGGGTTGTAGAATCCGTGGCGGTGACCCGGTCCCGTGGCTCAGGGTGGTCAGGCCGATGGCGGTATTTTGTGGGGGTTTTAGGTTAATTGTCCGACTACGCCACCCGTGGATTGCGGTCAGTGTGGACTGCCGCTGCAAGGCAGACCGCTGGGGCTGATGGTGTATGCAGCTGAGGTAGTGTGACTCCCCACGGGAAGAGTGCAGCCCCAGGGCAGAGAATGTGGATGATGGGAGTGATGGTGCGCGGGCATCCCAGCACTAGTAGTGCTGGTGCGGCGATGAAGCACAGAGACATGGGGTTGCAGTTCAAGTTCTTTACTCACAGTTCTTTATGTCCCAAGTCATTCCGCGGGCAATGACTTCCCAAGCCGTGCTGCGTCCACCAGGCAGGGGGCTCGGTCAACCCCCAGGCAATTCCAGAGTGTGTCACAGGACTCCCTTCTACTCCTTTCTCTGGCCGTGCCCCACCAGTGACACTACGTCTGTCCAGCTCCTGCGGGCCTTCTCTTGGGAGGGCTTCGTGCTCACCTCCCTGACCCTATGTGGTGTGCCTTTCTAGTAGGTGTAGTGAGGGGTCGCACCAAGATATGATCGCGACCGCCGGTCCTTGGCTGAGGATTAGTCACCTCCACCAACTTGGGATCCGGTACCCTGTTCTGCCAACCCGTCACCCGCAATCTCCTGGGCCTTTGGGGTTCCTTCTGCCTTCATGTCTCTGGGCCTCTCTTGGTGTTCTGTTCCTTTCTTCCTTTCCTTTCTGTTCCTGCCACTCCAGCCAGGGACAGATGCTGTCGTGCCTGCACTTCTGTCTAGTGGGAGCACCGTTGAGCTGTCCTTCGAAAATGGGGTGTGTGTGATGCATGCAGCTTACTGAGTCTTGGTGCACACTCCATCCTTACCCGGGAGTGGGATATCACACCTCTGGTTTGAGGTGCAATACCCCTGTAGCGGCCGAACCCTCGGGGCGCTACATTCCCCCCTGGTAAACCACAGCACGTCCTCGGGCTGGAAAAGAGCAAAGACAATTCAAAAAACATGCAATACTTTTTCAAAACTTTTCACATAGAAAACGGACGACATTATTTAATTCCCTTTATGGGAAACACTTTCCTCTTTTTCAACATTTTTCTTTCACTAGATATGGTCATTACTACCGGAACTCTTTTGTCATATAAAACACCTTACCAAACATTTGCATTTTTACTTTAGCAGCATATAAAACCTTTTCATTATAAAACATTTTTAGGTAAACATATTCTTGGGTACTGGCCGCGGTGCAACTTGTGACCAGGTGTTCTTTCTTCTTAGGGGAATGGCTGCTCTCAGTCCCCAGCCAGATTAGGGAAAAGGGATGGCTGTTCTCAGTCCCCAGCCAGATAAGGGATATAGGGGATAACTTCTACACAGTTCTATATCAGTCCCAACGGGGACCACACTTTCTCTGGAAACAGTCCCTTTAACAGTTCTCATACCCTGACGGGTAACTATGTACAGTTACACTTTACCGTTCACTGGTAACGGTGTCCTCCTGATGGTCCTTGCTCCTCCTGGCGGAAGTCTTCAGACCCGTCCGGGTCCTCTTGGTACTCGGGGTCTGAGTGGTACTGCTCCTCCTCTCCTACCACTCTATGGACGTGGAGGGCGTACCCGCCCCTTGCGCTGCGGTGCAGTAGGCCTTGCGGCGGGGTCTGGAGATGGCCGCTGTTGATGACGCCCGGGGTCAGAGGGTGCGACTTTGGGCCTGGGCGCAGGCTGGTGGCGGCAGTGCCCAGGGCTGGAGGGCGCGGCTGCAGGGCTTGTTGCGGCGCCTGGAGCAGGTCGGTGTCTGCAGCGCCCGGGATCGGCGGCTCCACCAGGGGGCCCGGGAGCAGGCTGACGCTGGCAGCGTCCGGGACAGGGAGACTCCTCTTACCTGCTCCCGCGACCGCTCCTGCGTCACGCGTCTTCTCCTGGCACTGGTCGCGGCCCGCGACGGCTGGGGCACTGCCGATGCTGGGCAGCTTAGTCTGCTGCTGGTCCGCCATCTTGCCCTCCGTTCCTGATGTCTTCTCCCCCCCCCCCCGGTTAACCGTGGCCTACCTTCCGGCGATCCTCTTCTGTAGGCTGCGGCTCCGCTCATGATGGTCTGCGTTGAGGACCTGGCGTCGCGCTCTGCTGACGTCAGCGTCGCTCTCTCTCCCTTCTAGGACCTTGTGCAGCGTCGGTGCGTAGGGCGGGGCTTCAAGTCTCGCGCGCCCTGGACGTCCACGCCCCTCTTCTTCCTGCGCGGCGCCCTGAAGATGGCGTCCGATGGCGGGAAAACGGCCGAAGATGGCGGGAAAACGACTGAAGATGGCGGAAATCGACTGAAGATGGCGTCCGATGGCGGGAAAATGGCTGAAGACGGCGGGAGACGACTGAAGATAGCGGGAGACGACTCCGGATGGCGGGAAACTTCCCTCAGGTAAGTGCAAAGTCTCCTTCAGGCACGCAATACCCGTTTGTGGCGGGTTGGTAACGATCCTGCCGTCTACGCCAAAGCTGACGCGCCCCCTGGGCCGAGGGGCACCTGGAACCGGGCTTCTGGGGGGGTTGTAGAATCCGTGTCGGTGACCCGGTCCCATGGCTCAGGGTGGTCAGGCCGATGGCGGTATTTTGTGGGGGTTTTAGGTTAATTTTCCGACTACGCCACCCGTGGATTGCGGTCAGTGCGGACCGCCGCTGCAAGGCAGACCGCTGGGGCTGATGGTGTATGCAGCTGAGGTAGTGTGACTCCCCACGGGAAAAGTGCAGCCCCAGGGCAGAGAATGTGGATGATGGGAGTGATGGTGCGCGGGTGTCCCAGCACTAGTAGTGCTGGTGCGGCGATGAAGCACAGAGACGTGGGGTTGCAGTTCAAGTTCTTTACTCACAGTTCTTTATATCCCAAGTCATTCCGCGGGCAATGACTGCCCAAGCCGTGCTGTGTCTACCAGGCAGGGGGCTCGGTCAACCCCCAGGCAATTCCAGAGTGTGTCACAGGACTCCCTTCTACTCCTTTCTCTGGCCGTGCCCCACCAGTGACACTATGTCTGTCCAGCTCCCGCGGGCCTTCTCTTGGGAGGGCTTCGTGCTCACCTCCCTGACCCTATGTGGTGTGCCTTTCTAGTAGGTGTAGTGAGGGGTCGCACCAAAATATGATCGCGACCGCCGGTCCTTGGCTGAGGATTAGTCGCCTCCACCAACTTGGGATCCGGTACCCTGTTCTGCCAACCCGTCACCCGCAATCTCCTGGGCCTTTGGGGTTCCTTCTGCCTTCGAGTCTCTGGGCCTCTCTTGGTGTTCTGTTCCTTTCTTCCTTTCCTTTCTGTTCCTGTCTTTTCTGCTGGCTCTGGCCTCACAGGATAGGCCCGCCTCTGGAGCAGAGCTCCACAGAGGCCCTGCTCTGTCACTTCCTCTCTCAGACTGAACTGACTACTGATCTAAGATGGTGCCCACCTTATATACCTCCCTCTCTGTGTATGAGCCCAGGTGACTTGCAACCAATGGGCTCCTGCCTATGCCCAGAGACCGTCCCCTCCTGCTCCTACATCACTGGGTTTTCCTCCCCCCTCCCCACTCCAGCCAGGGACAGATGCTGTCGTGCCTGCACTTCTGTCTAGTGGGAGCACCGTTGAGCTGTCCCTCGGAAATGGGGTGTGTGTGATGCATGCAGCTTACTGAGTCTTGGTCCACACTCCATCCTTACCCGGGAGTGGGATATCACACCTCTGGTTTGAGGTGCAATACCCCTGTAGCGGCCGAACCCTCGGGGCGCTACAAGTGGACCGCCCCACTGCCATCCTGTAGTCCACTCCAAGAATAAAAGCCCATGCTGGGTTTTCTTAAATCCAACAAATAGCTTGACTAAGTTCAAACTTTACTTTTACTCTGCACTAAATCACAGGTGTGTCTGTGATATCAATGCACTTCAGCTGGTTCAAAATGCTTCCATGCGCATTCTGGGGGATATGTACCATCCCACGCGTATGATCCCTCTCACTGCTTCACAGAATCTGAATTGTAATATTCGGGATTCGTACTGGAGCTAAACTCTGAACACAGACTTTTTCCCGAAGTTGGTTGTACTGTTCGGGTTTGCATGCCAAATAAAGTTTGTTGAAAGGCTGCAGCGCAGCTAATCAACAAGCTTAAAGGCTGTGGGCACTTACAGAGCCATCACAGCTTTGCTAAGTATTGGCATGGCTGGGATTGGCCAGTGCACCATTTGACCCGGCCCGATCACAGATGTCACTGCCATTCTATTCTGAGCCTGGTACCCTAACACAGCCTGCTGCACAGTGACCTAATATAGGTTGGTGCAGAGTACCATAATACCATAGCTCCCAACCATCCCGTTTTCAGCAGGACTGTCCCACTTTGAGGGCTCAGCTGTTCTCCCGGCTTCTATACTCACCTCTCTCTGAAGTTTTCATCGCTCTGTAGCTCCTCATCAGGGGCGAGGCTGATCATCTCTTCTCAGTGCATAAATTAAACATTCACTTCCTCTTACTCATGTTATCCAGTCTCACCCAGAACTTAAACTCACATCACAGTGTGAATGTGCTTGCCAATGTTCAGAGGCTATTTGCTCTAACCACTGAGCTACAGCCCATAACAATAAAGACATGAGAATTTGGTTATCATGACTCTACATTGCAATTAATCCAGAAGCAGAGTATACATCTCCATAAAAATACATTGTATATATAACAATGTATTTTTATGGTGCCTGTATACTGAGGTGAAGAAAAATATATATCTTGCTCCTTTAAGTCTATTAGACCATGATCAGGAAGAACAGCGTTTTGGATGCAGCTCACCTGCGCTGCGTGATTATAACTCAGCGTTTTGGTCCATTTGGTCCAAAGCGCTGATTTTCCTGATCGTGGTAATGTAGCCTAAAAGTATTAAAAATAATAAGCAATTAAAAAATTCTTTTAGTGTCTACTCAGGTCTTGAACCCTTCATATTACAAACTGATGGGAGCTTTATTGTGCTGAGCCACAAGCACTAGTGATTTAACGAGCAGAATTCCATGTACTTGATCTGTATTGCAGACTCTGACTATAGGCTGATAGAACTGATAGAAATACACTGATGTGTACAATATATCTATTTTTATTCTACAAGGAGAATCAGGGTATGTGCCCACGATGCGTACCAGCCTGCAGCTGGAACCGCAAGAGAAATTGACATGCTGCGGTCTGGAAAGACACGCCGCATGTCTGTTTCCCTGGGTAATTCGCAGGTGCCCAGATATGCATAGTGGGCATGGGATTTCTAGAAATCCCATCCAATATGCTGTAACATCTGGACGCTGTGGGTTTGACGCTGCATAAACACACAGCATCAAACCCACAGCGGCAATAAATCGTGTGCACATACCCTAAGAGATTTTTTCATCTTATAAAATTACTAAAAAAAATAATAATGAAAAACACTTGATAATGAAAAAAAAATGTTATTTTTAATGCATTTATTTTTAAATAATAAACATCACAAATCAGCGAATAACACGGACATATTTGGTGTCCCTGTAATCGTAACGACCCGCACAACACAGCGATCAAATTATTTACGAGGATCGGTAAAGGATGTAAAAAAATGGCATAATTTATATTTTTCTCTATTAAACCCATAAAAATAGAATAGTAATGCTGAGGCCGTATTCACACGTAGCGTAAATGCTGCGTTCTTTCTGCTGCTTTTTTCGGCAGGTGTCCGCATCATACAATGCAATAACAATCTTCTCTGATAATGGCATGTTTGCTGCGTTTCTTTTATGCGTTTTCCCACTTATTTGATGTGATTTTGGGGAAGATATGAAGCACAGTTTTTAACACTTTTTAACAGTCCAGAAAAGCTTTGATTCTTATTGTGGAGTTTGGTGCGGATCCTGCAAAAAACATGACTTTTGGATATGGGACGGACCCCACTCCATCTTAAAACCAACTATAACTACAGTAAACCTAAACACTGGAATAAATACACAACACATTATTTTCTGCTGTCAAAATGGCCACAACTTTATTTAAATCTCAGAATTAAAACAATCACATTAGGAGTCAGGTGAAGTGCTAGTACATTGTGATTCACAAGTACTGTGATATTCCCAGCTGTCTGCCATACAGCACCAGGACAGACAGCCATAAAGGGGCGGCACGCACTGGCTTGCCATTCAAGAAGAGGCAGTAAACCTTCAGGGCACCAATGACCCTATTATCCTCACTCCTGTGCTTAACCACCATGCCCGCCCATCATTGACTTTACCATTATGACATCCTTCATGCTGGCCACCAAAGCCGAGCCTATTCACCACCATGAGGTTTTACATCCTCCATTAGTTAAAATTAGTCAACCTTAACTTGCCTGCAACTTCCACCTGAATCCTAAACCGCAACCAAAGAGGCCATTTGACACCTTAAATGGACTCGACAGCCATCAACCATGCCTAATAAAGCCATCAGCCAATTCTACATGCTCTGGAAAGATTGTGCATACAAGTATAAAAATTCCAGAGCAACAACAGATTAATTCCCACATTTAAACTCTGCCAAATTGTGATTGATAGTACGTTAACTAAAGCAAAATAATACTCACTAAAGAGAGAGTACTTAAAAGCTATATACGGTACATATACCATCAACGTTAATAAATAACCATTAAATGACTTTCATAATATTTGGATATAGTAATTGAAATAAACCTATAGGAGAAAACATATTAGAAAAAAAAGAAAATTATTAACATCTTAAATTTTAACACATAGCTTATATATAACATAACCTAACCTGATATTAAGGAAAAAAGGGGTCTTAAGAAGCCGTCACATCGAAAAAACTCTCGCCATCAACTGCTCCTCTATTGCCCCCAACCGCAACGCGCCGATTCGGGGCCTTCCTGCTGAATAGCGCCCATCCAATTTCCCGCTGAGACCTTAGCCCAGTAGTGACCCTGATTATCCTTTGGCATCTGCCCAAAGGGAGGGGGGAGTGGGTGACACTTATAAAACCGGCTACTACTTACCACACCAGCACTTAGCTTTCCAAAGACCTAAACATGCTAGCTACCATGACATGACGCAGCCTCTCCATCAGAGGCATCCGTATTAGACACATATTGCTCTAAGCTTGTAGTTTGCTTGATGACATTTTTTCTTTAGCCACTCACACTAGCTACAGGTCACCTAGGATAGGCATATTGCCCCTTGTGTTGAAGCAGTTGATTACTTTACCCTTGGTCGCTCACACCGACTCAAGGGCACCCAGAGTAGGTACATTTCAATTTTGTTTTAATGCACTGGATTATTGCATTGTCCCGATGAGAAGGAAAGGGGAGTTGGTTAATGTAAACAGTCACAATCCGTACCTCAGAATTATCAAGTCACATGAAAAACAGAGAGGGTTCCTGAAGTTACGGATTGTATTTACAAACATGCCTACTTCTTTTTCTTTCCCCCTCCAGCAGCTATTTCTGGCTTGGAGGAGCCAATTTATTCTGTAGACATGCATAATATGATTGCCATGACCCCAAAGACAGTACCCTAACAGGGTCTTATAAGATATAAATGATTCTGGAGACCAAGGGACCATACCTGAGATGGTTACCCCTCCACACCATGGGACCATACCTGAGATGGTTACCTCTCCACACCAGGGGGCCATAACTGAGATGGATACCTCTTCTGAGAATTGAAAATAAGTAAAAAGTTCTTTGGAAGCCATCACATCAAAAACCTCTCGCTATCAGTTGATCCTCTATTGCCCCCCAATGCACCGATTCGGGGGCCCTCCTGCTGAATGGCACCCATCCAATTTCCCGCTGAGACCTTAGCCCAGTAGGGACCCTGATTATTCTTTAGCTTTCCAAAGATCTGAT
Organism: Phyllobates terribilis; assembly: GCF_046119375.1. NCBI lineage: Eukaryota > Metazoa > Chordata > Amphibia > Anura > Dendrobatidae > Phyllobates > Phyllobates terribilis. The sequence continues at coordinate 644,823,257 of NW_027362762.1, forward strand.
TGTTATTACTACTGACCAAATTAGAAGTAACCTCAAGGACCCACTAAAAAGGAAAACCACATTTATTTACATACAGTTGTGCTCAAAAGTTTACATACCCCGGCAGAATTTTTCCTTTCTTGGCCTTGTTTCAGAGAATATGAATGATAACAAAAAACTTTTTCTCCACTCATGGTTATTGGTTGGGTGAAGCCATTTATTGTCAAACTACTGTGTTTTCTATTTTTCAATCTTAATGGTGATTTTGGCCTGATAACATGCACAGAATTTGACACAAATGGGTTTTAATGGCTACTAAAGGTAACATCCTCACCCGTGACCTGTTTGCTTGTAATCAGTGTGTGTGCATAAAAGCTGAGTGAGTTTCTGGGGTCCAGACAGACTCTTGCATCTTTCATCCAGCCACTGACGTTTCTGGACTGTGAGTCATGGGGAAAGCAAAAGAATTGTCAACGGATCTACGGGAAACGGTAGTAGAACCGTATAACACAGGAAAGGGATACAAAAAAAATATCCAAGGAATTGATAATGCCAGTCAGCAGCGTTCAAACTGTGATTAACAAATTGAAAATCAGGGGCTCTGTAAAAAACAAACCACGGTCAGGTAGACCAACAAAAATTTCGGCCACAACTGCCAGGAAAATTGTTCGGGATTGTGAGGCAGTGACCGGGATCGTATACGAGGGACATTATATATCCCCCAGAATGTGCACAGAGACCTATTAAATCCATTGGAGTGCATTGCAGTCACAGACACAGCTGCGGCAGCAATGCAGGAATGAATGTGAGCAATGACCTGGTCAGACTACCTGGCTAAGGCAGATTAAGTAAAACCCGGCAGGGCCTTCATTTCTTGGAGGAGGTCACAGGAGGCAGTGGGGTGGCCTCCTCGCTCCAACCTGGGTTTTCCAGTGGCTCTTGCCACAGGTCCTTTAAAATCCCTGCACTAAGGATTAGTGTTGTTCTATGTTGGAACCTGCTAGGGGCACAGCAGGGAAGCTCAGCAGGATCTAGTGTGGCTGAACCACCGCCTGGGAAGGCTCTGCACCTGTCAGGCTCTGAACGGCCCGGCGCGGCCGTTGTCCCCGGTAACCGTTGTTTACAGACTTGTGGTAATCCGGCTGCGAACCGGAGGACTGTCCTGTTTACCCGTGAGTTGCTGAATAAAGCTGTTTATGTTGGACTTGCTTGGGTCACTGCCTCAGTTACTGCACGGTGTGAACACCGCCGCCTTACAGCTTGGTGGAGAATGCGGGCATTGTGACTGAGGCTTACCCCACCGGCAGCTGCATGACCACAATGCGGCCTGCCACCTTTCAGTTCCATCCCGTGGACAAAATGGACGAACTATTAAAGCAGCTGACACTCCCCCAACAGCAGCTGCTGCAGTCTCAGCGAAAACAGCAGGAGGAGCAACAGAGTCTCCAGCGGCAACAGCAGGAGCGGGAGCAGCAGCGTAATCAGCAGCAACAGCTATTGTACCAGCTGCAGCAAAAAACAAACGAACTGCTGCAACAGATTGCTGCCCTGCGGGAGACACCGACGGGATCAGCCCCGGAACGTCGAGAGGCCCGGGACAAAGTTCACTCAGCTTCGAGGAAGATGGGACCGGAGGACGACATGGAAGCATTCCTTACCATTTATGAGCGCACAGCGGAGCAGGAAAACCTACCGACCGGCCAGTGGGCAGAAGTGGTGGCTCCATTTTTGGTCGGCGATGCCCAAAAGGCCTACTTCGACCTAAGTGAAGAGGACGCCCAGGACTACCAGAGGTTCAAAGGTGAAATCCTTGCCCGGCTGGCGGTCAATACATACGTGAGGGCTCAGCGTGTGTTTTCGTGGGCCTGTGTGGAGACCCGACCCGCCCGGTCTCAGGCTTATGACCTGCTGCAGCTGGTAAAGAGGTGGCTCCAGCCTGAGACTTTGTCTCCAGCCCAGATGGTGGAGAGGGTGGTGGTTGACCGGCTGGTGAGGACTTTGCCAGCCATTATCCAACATTGGGTGGGGGGAAGGGGACCCCGGCACACTTGACCAGATGGTCAGCCTGATCGAGCGCTACCCGGCCACTCAGGACTTTATCCGGGACTCTGCCCCCTCGCAGCTGTCACTCTGATCCCTGCCAACCCAGCAGTCGGGAAAGGGGTCGCGTCCCTCTGCTGGGGACAGTCAGTACCATACCCGTGCTGAAGGGGAACCTCGGAGTGAGAGTGGCAGGAGACAGATTCCCTCCCAAACTGTCATAAGACCTAACAGTACCTCCACCCTTAGGTGCTGGCGGTGTCAGGGGCCGGGACATGTGGTTGCTAATTGTCCCCTGACTACGGAACCCATGGACTGCGGATATAGCCGCCAGGTTTCAATGTATGCCCAGACCGTCTGCACAGCGAGCGCTGACCCCCGGGACAGTGAACTCCAACTATGCCAGGTACTGGTTAATGGGTACCCCACAGAGGCCCCCCTGGACTCAGGGAGCCTCGTGACTCTGGTACATGGGTCGCTGGTGGCAGGAGACAACCCCAGTGGAAGTCCAGTCGGGGTTGTGTGTATCCATGGGGACCTCCGAGAGTACCCAACTGCGGAGGTAGTTTTGTCCACGCCATGTGGAGACATAAAACATGTGGTGGGAGTGGTAAAAACTCTTCCCTACGGGACTGTGTTGGGAAGAGACTTGTCCCTGTTCTGGACTCTGGACTGTGGAAAAACAAAATCCACTCTCCTCCGGTAAAATGTATTACAGACTCTATACCCGACTAACCTGCCGTAGGGGTGTCCAACCTAGGGACAGAGTGTGACCCCGATAGGTTTCCCTTAGAGGTGCTGGCAGGAGAGGTCGAGGAGACTCTATTGATCCCAGAGCTGGAAGTGTCCCAGGACACGTTTGGGATGGCTCAGGTACAGGATCCCACCCTGACTCAGGCGCGGGAAAGGGTGGTAGAGGTAAACGGCGTGGCCCAACAGCCCAATGCAGATACTGTATTTCCACACATGGTAGTCAATGGAGAGTTGCTCTATAGGATAGATAAGATCAGGGACGAGGTTGTGGAACAGTTGGTAGTACCTCAGTCATACCGTCGGGTGGTTCTAGATTTGGCACACACACACACTTGCTGGGTGGACACTTAGGGGAAAAAAAAACGCAAGAACGTATCTTGCAGTGGTTCTTTTGGCCTGGGGTTTACGCGGAGGTCAAAAGGTACTGCGAATCCTGCCCCGAATGTCAGTTGACCTCACCCACCGCAAGTTTCCGTAGCCCATTGGTACCCCTGCCAGTGATAGAGGTACCTTTTGAATGGATTGCAATGGATTTGGTAGGGCCCATTGTAAAATCCGCCTGTGGCCACCAACATATACTGGTGGTCATCGACTATGCCACCCGGTACCCGGAGGCTATACCACTACGCCACACCTCGGCAAAACTGATTGCACGGGAGCAGTTTGCCATGTTCTGTCGCCTTGGACTGCCTAAGGAGATCCTGATTGATCATGGGACCCCTTTTATGTCCAAAGTGACAAGGGAACTGTGCAAATTCCTAAAAATTAAACAATTGCGCACCTCGGTGTACCACCCTCAAACAGACGGGCTAGTAGAACGATTCAATAAAACCCTCAAGTCCATGTTAAAAAAGGTGATTTCTAAAGACGGAAGGGATTGGGACATGTTGCTACCCTATTTGATGTTCGCCGTCCGTGAGGTACCCCAGGCTTCCACAGGGTTCTCTCCCTTTGAGTTATTGTACGGCAGACACCCTAGGGGTCTGTTGGACGTAGCCAAAGAGACATGGGAACAAGAGCCAAATCCACATAGGAGTATAATTGAACACGTGGCTAGTATGCAGGACCGGATTGCGGCGGTCATGCCCATCGTGAAAGAACATCTGTTAGATGCCCAGGCAGCCCAGAGGCGCACATATAATAAAAGAGCCAGAGTCAGGTCTTTTAACAAGGGCGATCGGGTGTTAGTACTGGTACCCACAGCCGAGAGTAAGCTCATGGCCAAGTGGTAAGGGCCATATGAGATTCAAGAAAAAGTGGGGGAGGTAAATTACCGGGTGTATCAGCCTGGAAGGAGGAAACCTGAGCAGCTTTGCCATGTAAACCTGCTAAAGCCTTGGAAAGATCGAGAGTGTTTAGTTACAGGCGTCACCCGGGGCATATCACCACAGAGTTCTCTACCTTCAGCCAGGAATGTGTCCGAGGGGAAGGTCAGGATAAGTGATGCCCTCACTAAACAGCAGCAACGGGAGGCTCGCTCGCTGGTGCAGCACAATACCGACGTGTTCTCAGATCTACCAGGTAGGACTATGGTTATCCAACATGACATTGTCACCGAACCTGGGGTAAGGGTGCGAATAAGACCATACGGGGTACCCGAAGCCCGAAGGCAAGTCATCACGGCTGAGGTAAAACAAATGCTTCAGTTAGGCGTCATAGAGGAATCACGGAGTGAGTGGGCTAGCCCCATCGTACTGATTCCAAAACCAGACAGATCATTACACTTCTGTAACGATTTCCGGAAATTGAATGAAGTATCAAAGTTTGACCTTTATCCAATGCCCAGTGTGGACGAGCTGATTGAGAGACTGGGGAAGGCCCAGTACTTTACCACGCTCGATCTCACCAAGGGTTACTGGCAGGTACCTCTCACAGATTCGGAGAAGGAAAAGACCGCCTTCTTAATTCCGGAGGGTCTATACCACTATGTGGTCTTACCTTTTGGGTTACATGGGGCCCCGGCTACATTCCAGAGGTTGATGGACATAGTGCTCAAGCCTCATCAGGAGTACACGTCCGCGTATCTAGATGATATTATCATCTTTAGCACCGACTGGCATACGCACCTATCACAGGTACAAGCGGTGCTCTCAAAGCCGCGGGGTTAACGGCAAACCCCAAAAAATGTGCGATAGGGCTAGAGGAAGCCCGATATTTGGGGTATGTGATAGGCTGAGGAGCTATCAAGCCCCAAATCAATAAAGTTGAGGCCATAAAAAACTGGCCTAAACCGTCAAGTACAAAACAGGTGAGGGCGTTCCTTGGCATCCTGGGGTATTACCGCCGGTTTATACCTAATTTTGCTGAGCGAATGGCGGCCCTGACCGATCTCTTGAAAGGAAAAAAATCGGTAATGGTTCGGTGGAACCCTCAGGCAGAAGAAGCTTTTCAGTCCATGAAGTTGGCTCTTTGTGGACAGCCGGTCCTCATCAGCCCCAACTTCAAGGAAACCTTCATTGTACAGACAGATGCCTCGGAGGTAGGCCTAGGGGCGGTATTGTCACAAAAAGTGAATTGTGAAGAGCACCCGGTCACCTACTTGAGTAGAAAACTTGTCCCGGCAGAGAAAAACTATAGCGTGGTAGAGAAGGAGTGTTTTGCTATTAAGTGGGCCTTGGAATCACTACGTTATTATTTACTCGGGCATCAGTTCCGCTTGGTGACGGACCACTCACCTTTGGTATGGATGAGGAATGCCAAGGAGAGGAATGTGCGAGTAACCAGGTGGTTCCTGTCACTGCAAAATTTCAGTTTCTCTGTAGAACATCGCCCTGGGAAGTTGCAAGCAAACGCGGATGACCTATCCCGGGCACCCTGCATGATGGCAAATGTTCAACCCCACAAGTTTGAACAGAGGGGGGGATATGTGAGTCAGTGACCGGGATCATATACGAGGGACGTTATATATCCCCCAGAATGTGTACAGAGACCTATTAAATCCATTGGAGTGCATTGCAGTCACAGACACAGCTGCGGCAGCAATGCAGGAATGAATGTGAGCAATGACCTGGTCAGACTACCTGGCTAAGGCAGATTAAGTAAAACCCGGCAGGGCCTTCATTTCTTGGAGGAGGTAACAGGAGGCAGTGGGGTGGCTCTTGCCACAGGTCCTTTAAAATCCCTGCACTAAGGATTAGTGTTGTTCTATGTTGGAACCTGCTAGGAGCACAGCAGGGAAGCTCAGCAGGATCTAGTGTGGCTGAACCACCGCCTGGGAAGGCTCTGCACCTGTCAGGCTCTGAACGGCCCGGCGCGGCCGTTGTCCCCGGCAACCATTGTTTACAGACTTGTGGTAACCCGGCTGCGAACCGGAGGACTGTCCTGTTTACCCGTGAGTTGCTGAATAAAGCTGTTTATGTTGGACTTGCGTGGGTCACTGCCTCCATTACTGCACGGTGTGAACAACGCCGCCTTACAGGATGCAAAGAAAAACTACTAACATCAGCTGAAATTCAGGGCTCTCTGAAAACTAGCGGTATGGCTGTTTCAAGATGCACAATAAGGAGACACTTGAACAAAAATGGGCTGCATGGTCGAGTCGCCAGAAGAAAGCCATTACTGCACAAATGCTACAAAGTATCTCTCCTACAATATGCCAAAGAGCACAGAGACAAGCCTCAAAACTTCTGGAACAAGGTAATTTGGAGTAATGAGCCCAAAATTGAACTTTTTGGCCACAACCATAAACGTTGGAGAAAGGTCAACAAGACCTATGATGAAAGGAATACCATTCCTACAGTAAAGCATGGAGGTGGATCGCTGATGTTTTGGGGATGTGTGAGCTACAAAGGCTCAGGAAACTTGGTTAAGGTTGAAGGAAAGATGAATGCAGCACGTTATCATCAAATAATGGAGGCAAATTTGAACTCATCAGCCCGGAAGCTGCGCATGGGACGTACTTGGACGTTCCAACATGACAACGATCCAAAACACAAGGCCAAGTCGACCTGTCATTGGCTACAGCAGAACAAAGTGAAGGTTCTGGAGTGGCCATCTCAGTCTCCTGACCTCAATATCATTGAGCCACTCTGGGGAGATCTCAAGCACGCAGTTCATGCTAGACAGCCCAGGAATTTACAGGAACTGGAGGCTTTTTGCCAAGAAGAATGGGTAGCTATACCATCTGATAAAATAAAGAAACTCATCCACAACTACCACAAAAGACTTCAAGCTGTCATTGATGTTAGAGGGGGCAATACACGGTATTAAGGTATATGGGGTATGTGAACTTTTGAACAGGGTCATTTGGATGTTTTTGGTTGTCATCAAGATTTAAAAAGAGAAAACACAGTAGTTTGACAATAAATGGTTTCACCCAACCAATAACCATGAGTGGAGAAAAAGTTTTTTTGTTATCATTCATATTTTCTGAAACAAGGCCAAGAATGGAAGAATTCTGCCAGGGTATGTAACCTTTTGAGCACAACTGTATATATATATATACAGGGTCGGCCACTTATATGGATGCACCTAAATAAAATGGGAATGGTTGGTGATATCAACTTCCTGTTTGTGGCACATTAGTATATGGGAGGGGGGAAACTTTTCCAGATGGGTGGTAACCATGGTGGCCATTTTGAAGTCGGCCATTTTGGATCCAACTTTATTTTTTTCAATGGGTAGAGGGTCATGTGACACATCAAACTTATTGAGAATTCCATAAGAAAAACAATGGTGTAACTTTATTGTTTCATGAGTTATTTACTAGTTTCTCTTTGTTTACAGCCATTAACATGTCGCAGAGGTTAACACGTGAGGAGCGGATAGAAATTGTGTTGATATCTGGTGAATGCAGTACCCGGGTCATTGCAGCAGATTTCAATGCAAGACACCCTACGAGACCACCCATCTCCCATGCTACAGTCAGCAAACTGTTTGCCAAATTTCGTGAAACAGGTTCAGTGTTGGATTTTCCAAAATGTGGACGCAAGAAAACTGTCACTAACGAAGAAACATCAGTGGCTGTCCTAGCTTCATTCAACAACAGCCCACAGTGTAGCACTCGCTGCATGTCACAGGAGAGTGGCATCAGTCGAACATCCCTTCGGCGGATATTAGCTACTCACAAATGGCACCCTTACAAAATCCAGCTGCTGCAGCATCTCAACGAGGATGACCCAGATCGGCACACTAAATTTGCAGAATGGGAAAAACAAAAATTGGAACAGGACCCTCAGTTTACACAGAACTTTACATTCAGTGATGAGGCAAACTTTTTTGTGAATGGTGAAGTTAACAAACAAAACCACCACTATTGGTCTGACGCTAACCCACAGTAGATAGATCCCTCCAAGACTGTTGGAACACAAAAATTGATGGTATGGTGTGGTATATGGGGTACAAAGATAGTGAGGCCATTCTTCATCAATGGAAATCTCAATGCCACTGGATATCTGAAATTGCTACATGATAATGTGTTGCCCTCTTTATGCGCTGAAGATGGCACGTTCCCTGAGTTTTTCCAACAAGATGGTGCACCACCACATTATGGGTGTCAGGTCCGAGCATTCCTACATGAACAGTTTCCTGGAAAGTTGGTTGGTCGTCGTGGGCCAGTTGAATGGCCACCAAGGTCTCCCGATCTGACCCCCTTAGACATTAATCTTTGGGGTCATCTGAAGGCAATTGTCTATGCTGTGAAGATACGAGATGTGCAGCATCTGAAACAACGGATACTGGAAGCCTGTGCTAGCATTTCTTCTGCGGTGTTGCTATTAGTGTGTCAAGAGTGGGAAAAAAGGGTTGCATTGACAATCCAACACAATGGGCAGCACTTTGAACACATTTTATAAGTGGTCATAAACTTGTAAATAACTCATGAAAGAATAAAGTTACGTTAAAACCAATCACACCATTGTTTTTCTTATAAAATTCTCAATAAGTTTGATGTGTCACATGACCCTCTTCCCATTGAAAAAAATAAAGTTGGATCCAAAATGGCCAACTTCAAAATGGCCGCCATGGTCACCACCCATCTGGAAAAGTTTTCCCCCTCCCATATACTAATGTGCCACAAACGGGAAGTTGATATCACCAACCACTCCCATTTTATTTAGGTGTATCCATATAAATGGCCCACCCTGTATATATACTGTATATACCCTTCTTTTTTTTTGGTACATGTATTATATAGATATGCATAATGACTAGAACAGTGTATTCATACAACAACTTGTTCTGAAGTTTAATTGAAAATGTAGGTGTTTTTCACTAAAAAACACTACACCATGTAAGTAGATATGTTAGAGTTTACAAGTAAGTTATAAAACACATTGATACTGTAAAATATAACATCATATGGACTGACAGAAATATAACATGTAGTTGTAGTTCTAATATTAGCTGCATGCAGCCATAGGTGTATGTGCGGAAGACTGCAAGGTCTGTACCCCAGTCAGTCACACTACCTACAGTAGGGGAAATAAGTATTTGATCCCTTGCTGTTTTTGTAAGTTTGCCCACTGACAAAGACATGAACAGTCTATAATTTTAAGGCTAGGTTATTTTAACATTGAAAGATAGAATATAGATTAGAGTCACAGAGATGCTTCACTTAAAGAGGGAACCAGGGCTGAAGAAGTTGCCAGCGCCTGTGAGGGAGATGATAACCTGTCGGGCCTTATCCATTATATCTGCCTGTAAATATTGTATATATTCCTCTTCCCCAAGTAAAGTCGAAGTTATGGGTAAGAACCTCGTGTCCTCTGAATTTATTGCTGCCCCGGTCCCAGAAGAGAAATGCCTGGAGACAGCCGTGATCGGATGGTCTGAAGAAAGTGGAGAGCACCACATACACAGCCACACATCAGAGGGAAGACACGTATTGTCTGTAGGGTGCCAGAGCGAGCAGGGGCTACAGCTCGCTCACGACTACCTCGTTGGGGCACCTTACAAAACAGTGCATTTACTAGGAGTCCATCTAGCTGGCACTGTATAAAGCACCTTTCACTGATTAGGCTGATGAGGCTATCTTTACTGACCGAGGAATCCTCCTCCCAGGAGTACATTGTTTGATCTCCGCACTGGGCATTAAGTAACTGATGCACCTGTCTCCTTGCAGCTGTTGTAGACGGGAATACACTTGGGGATAGTACTGACGCAGCTGTTTTACCTCATGCGCCGTTCTGGGATTTGGTGAGATTTGGATTTGCTTCTGGGGCCTCCTATGTGTCGCGGTTACCAGTCACCCCGCACTGATAACCTCCTGTCTTTTAACCCAAATGACCGTGACCATTGGTACTCCTTGGCATAATGTCCTTCCTCACCACATCTTAGACAGTGGACACACACCGTACTCTGATTTGATGAACAGCATGCTTCACAAGCCGGGTATCTTCTGTTTTGGAACCCACTCCTGGGTCTGAGGGATGCCAGTTCTGGCCTGGAACAAATAAACTTTTTCACCTCAATCAACTCGGTTCGCAGTTCTCCTATTACTTCCTCCAGTCAGCGCTGGCAGGCCTCTCTTTTGTTGGTGATTTAAGGTTCCCTCTCGGAGGTGGCACTGGAGGCTCTCTATGATGATCTTCAGACCGGCCACTGGGGGTCTCCAACTTCAGCTGACTCATTTTGGTGATTTTAGGAGCAGAGCCTTTCTTTAACTTCTGTTCGCTCTCTGACTCCAAACTAGCAGCCTCATTCATTTTTTCAATTAGGACTTCGTCCAAAATGCCAGGATCTTCTAGGTACTGTTTCAGCTGCAAATTGATATCTTTGCTGATTAATCCCATTCCCAATGATATCAAGAACTTCTTGTGGACTAGTCCAGCATCAAACTTCTCTTCCGCTACTACATATCTGAATGCAAACAACAGTCTATCCTTCAGTTCAATTGCTCTGAACAAAAAACTTTGGGGTGATTCATTCTTTTTCTGTGAGAAGTTAATGAGTCGGTGGAAAAATTCTGAAGTACTCTCTTTATGGTGCCCTTTTAAAATCATCTTCAGCTGTTGCAAGGTCAATTGACTTTTCATCTCTAGCATACTGCGGAGGTTTAGTCCTGGGCTAATCGCTTTCACCACCCCCTCAACGATCTCATCTGGCTAGTAGCCTTTCTATAAGCCTGCACCGATCTGGAGCAACAAGTTCCTATAAGACAGTCTCTCTTTCTGTTCACACTCTCCAATCTGTCCCAGGATCTTGAATTCTTTCCTTATGGTGATTTGTGGTGTTAGAGAGGACTGTCTCCCTGATTTATCTAACCCAAGCAGGTTAAAGGTCCTGTCTGAGTCTATCACCCGTTCAGAGGTTTTGGTCGTTTTCTGCAGGGCTGTTGTTAGGGCTGTGAATTGTTCTTTCAATTCCTGTAGTTCAATCTGTGGACGGAGATTCCCACTTTTGGTAACTGGTGCCACCCCTCCACCCTCCAACTTCAACCTGGTTAGCAACTGTGTTAGTTCCTGGAGGAATGTCCCCATGACGTCTTTAGCTTCTTTCTCACCCAGCTTATCCATTATTGCATTAATGGCAGTTAACAGTTGCCTGCGGTTGTGTGCTTTGGAAATCTGTTCTACTGACATCTTTATATGTTCTGCTACTGTTTTCAATTCTTAACAGGTTAACTGAAGAAGCAGAAAACTAATTCTGTCCATTTGTATTTCCACATCCATTGCTGCTAGTGAGTTTTTCTTTAGGGCTGCTCCCCTTTAACTGGTGTAGCAGATTTGAGTTGAGGTGCTGTGCTGCTGTGCTTTTCCAGACACTTTTCCTCTTCTCCCTCTACTCGCTAATTCCCGCTCAGGATTCCCCGAACGGGCCACCAATGTTACACGCACGCTGCCTAAGTTCAGATAGGGGCGAGACCAGTTACATGAATTCGTTGGAATCTTGGGGGAACCGTTACTCAGGGCGACCATAGACTGTAGCTCTCAGGCACACAATAGAGTTGCTGACCAGACACATCAGACAAGAGTTTTCATAAACGGTAGAACAGTAACATTTAATGAGGCACGGCCAGTGCAATACAAATGTCTCTTGGAGCAACAGGCTCCAGTAATAACAGTACAGTCTCCTTTGCAGCACAGCAGTACACAGTCTATTTTCCGGTAGCACGGTACAGCACAGTTTTGATACATACACAAGCACAGACTTTTTCTTCACAAGGACTCAATAGCACACAGCATTCTTTATCCTGCATGGAGATGGGGGGGGGAGAGGGTGTGATGAGGGAGATAATCTCTATGACAGGCTTCCTTCCAGTCCTTATCTTCCTGGCCGATAATACTCCACACTGTTAGCTCAGGGAGTCTAACTGACCTTTGTTTAGCTCCCCTTCTGACCTGAATTCTGTTCCCTTACCTTCTGTGAGATACAGATCATAAGTCACCTTTCTGTTCAGCTCTGGCCAGACAGTAAACAACTTCCCCACAATTTCCCTGGGACTCTGCTAAAACACTCCCCTTCTCCTGTGACTGTGATAACCCCTCTAGTTACTTGATGTTTCTGGAGCACAACACTTCCTGTCTCATGAGCTTGTGCTACTTCTAATAGTTGCTGAATGCTTTTAAAGCAACAGCACTACTTCTGCATGTCAAACTCTGCAAAAGCACTACTTCATGCATGTCACAAAAGCCTGGTGCACAGTGACCTAATACAACCTGGTGCACAGTGACCTAATACAACCTGGTGCAGAGTGATCTAATACAGCCTGGTGCACAGTGATCTAATTCAGTCTGGTGCAGAGTGATCTAATATAATCTGGTGCAGAGTACCCTAATACAGCGTGGTGCACAGTGACCTAATACAGACTGGTGCACAGCGGACTAATACAGCCTGGTGCAAAGTACACATAATACAGCCTGGTGCTTAGTGACCTAATACAGCCTGGTGCAGAGTACCATAAAAAAGCCTGGTGCACAGTGACCTAATACAGCTTGGTGCAGAGTACCTGTAATACAGCCTGGTGAAAAGTGACCTAATACACCCTGGTGCAGAGTACCCATAATACAGCCTGGTGCAGAGTACCCTAATACAGCCTGGCGCACAGTGACCTAATCCAACCTGTTGCAGAGTACCCCAATATAGTCTAGTTCACAGTGACCTAATACAGCCTGGTGCACAGTGACCTAATACTGCCTGGAGTACAGTGACCTAACACTGCCTGGTTCACAATGACCTAATACAGCTTGGTGCAGAGTACCCTAAAAAAGCCTAGTGCAGAATACCCTAATATAGTCTGCTGCACAGTGACCTAATACAGCCTGGTGCACAGTACACTAATACAGCCTGGTGCACAGTGACCTAATACAGCCTGGTGCACAGTGACCTAGTACAGCCTGATGCACAGTGACCTAACACAGCCTGGTGCAGAGTACCCTAATACAGCCTGATGTACAGTGACCTAATACAGCCTGGTGCACAGTGACCTAGTACAGCCTAATGCACAGTGACCTAATACAGCCTGGTGCATAGTGCCCTAACAGAGCCTGGTGCTGAGTACCCTAAGAGTGTAATAAGCTGCTGGGCACTTTCTCTTCTCTACTGTGCACTTTTTTGGGGTGCAAAAAAATGAGGAGAGCATTAAATAGGGGATGTGGTCCTTCTGGTAGTGTAGCGTCTGCAGGGAGAGGATGTGGTCGTTCTGTGACTGGTATACCCCCAAATAAAGCACTTTCCTCTGGTGCACGCAGGCGACAGGATGTTCTGAGTACTTTTGGAGTTCAGAGTACTGCTGGACGAATGGTGAGGCCAGAACCTGTTGAGATAGTTTTAGATTGTATGGCTAAGAGTGCCTCTAGTTCCTTCGCATTGTCTTCCACCTGGTCCCCTGCTGAAGCACAAAGTTGGCACCTGCGGACCATGGGCATCTGTCTTCCTCCTCACCTCCTTGAAAATCAGCCAAACATATCTGAGCCCCAAGTTATGCAGCAGTGATTTCTACTTTATGATGACTCCGCTGGCTGTTTTTCCATGGGCCATTCACCTAGCCCTGCCCCACAAGTGGAAGAGATTGAGTACACTGATGGCCAACCACTTGTTCAGTTTGAGGATGGGAACGTGGGAGGGCTAGTGTACACGGTCAGCGGACCACTGCAGCACATCTCTGATGCTGATGACGAAACACAGGTGCCAACTGCTGCATCTTTCTGCAGGGTGCAGACCGGCAAGGAGGGCAGGGGTAAGGAGTGGGTGGAAGATGATGTGGGGGATGATGAGGTCCGAGACAGCATATGGAGTGAAGGCCATCCAAGGGACGTGCGCAGTTTGGAGGAAGAGGAGGTGGTCACGCTGCCACAGCTGCACAGCAAAAGAGGGAGCAGGGTGCAAAGGCACAGTGGCCGGCCTCTAGCCAGTACGTCGGCTGCTACTGCCCACCGTGCTGACAAACTGAGCACACCAAAGCCAGCTTAATGGAGCTCCCTTGTGTGGCATTTCTTCAGGCAATGTGCTGACTACAAGAGACAGGTGGTTTGCATGCTGTGCCGTCAGAGCCTAAAGCGAGGCATAAATGTTCTTAACCTGAGCACCAGCTGCATGACGAGGCATCCGAATTCAAATCTAGAGCTTCAGTGGAGTATACACCTAAAATACCAGGAAAGATCTGAGGCTCCTCGTGCTCCCTCTTCTGCTGCGGTCTCGGCCTCTTCCTCCCGCACCAAATCAACAGGGCCACCAGGCTCACCGCAAAGAGAGGATGTGATAGCACCACCACCATCAGCAGTGTCACCGAGCATCTCCACACCGTCCTATGGAAACGTTCACCTGTCCATCCCCCAACCTCAAGAGAAAGAGAAGATACCCCCCTACCCACTCACGAACCCTGGTCATGAATGACAGTGACACGCCCCCTGGGCCTGTGGGGTATTCGGAAGCCGGGACGGTTGGTTCTATTGGGGTAGTCAACGGTGGCATGACCCGGTCCGTGACCCAGGGCGGTCAATAAATAAAGAAAAGAGGGGAATAAAGTTTTGGGGATAAAGTTTTGTGACGCCACCCATGGTATGCGGCTATAGCTGGCCGCCGTTGCTGTTCTGATCCACTGTGGCCGTTGGTGACGCAGCAGAGATGGTTCAGCTCTCCACAGGTAGAGATAGGTCTCAGGGCAGTTAAATAGGAACTTTTGATGTTGGTGGTGTAGTGCAAGGCAGGTGACACAGCAATTAAGTCAAGGACACAGCTGGGTGCAGTCTTCAAGCTTTTACTCACAGTTTTTACGGTGCTCCAGGTTACAACTGCTAGCCATGTTATAACAGCCCACCGAGTCCTGTGTCCTCCGGGGAAGCGATCCAACCAACTCTCGGATAACTTGGGTGCACTTGATCAAGACCACCCTCTGGTGTACCTTCCCGGGTCGTCTCTCTGCGCTGGCTCTCGTCTGTCTCTTTGGTCTTAGATGGCCACCTTTTCAGCGAATGTGTGTGGTTTTGGCTACGGCACTTAGAGATACCGCAGCCTCTGGTTTGCTAGCTGAGTCTTGCAGTCCTCCACTAGTCCGGGGCCGGTCCCCTACTGCGACCTGATCCCTTCACGGTCGGCGTGAACGCGGACGCACGTGTGGACTCCACACTTCCCGCGCCCCTAAGATCCTTTCTCTGTCCCTGGAGCCCTTCTCTGACTCCTTCGCTCCTCTTGTTCTTTCTCTTACTGGGCCCCTCTGACTGGACCCCACTCCTCAACCGTCCTCACTCACTGCGCTCTTGCTCCTAGGATCCCTTCTCTCTTCACTCCCTGTGACAGACTCCTGTCTCCAACTGCTCTGACTGACTAACTGACTTTCTAGATCTTTCTACCTTTCCTTTTATACTGTCATGTGACCCATGTCACCAACTGTCACTCTATGTGGTCCCCTTTACCTTCAATCCTTCCTTCAGTGCTCCCCTAAACTACTTCCTCCACCCACCTCCTCTACCTAGTTCCCCCCTCCAGACATGGACAGGGACTGTGCTCTCCCTGAGGAGCAATCTCGCCCTTCCCTACTGGAGTGATGTGGTGTTGGATGTGGGTGTGTGGGTCCCGGGTAGTGCTCCCTCCTTACCCGAGAGTGGGGTACCACACCTCTGGCTGAGATGCAATACCTCTGTGTCGACTGGACCCGCAGGGGCGCCACAACAGCATTTCAAAATTCCTGGCCTTTGAAATGCTGCCATTTCAACTGGTGTAGACGAACAGTTTTAGAAAACTGATGGCGGTGGCTGTTCCACAGAACATGGTTCCCAGCTACCACTACTTTTCCAGGTGGGCCATCCCTGGAAGCACACACAAGTTGTGGACAAAATCAGGTGTGCACTGCGCAACTCCATCAGTGGCAAGGTCCACATAACCACCGATACTTGGACCAATAACAACATATAGGGACGTTATATCTCCCTACCTGCCCACTGGGTAAATGTAGTGACAGTTGTGCCTGAGGCAAAAGGCATTCTATCACATGTGCTACCACCACCGAGGATTGCTGAATGTTTCTCTGTCCATGTCACCTCTTCCTCCTTCTCTGCTGACTAGAGAAATATACCAGTTGCACCCAGCCATTGTTATACCCCACCGCAGTTTGTTCATTCTATTTGCCATTCCCAATGTTTTGGGGCCTCCCCAAATAGAAAAAAAAAAAGCCAAAAACAGTATTGGCAAAGTTCACTTCCACTTCACCCTCCACTTGGACTTCTGCCTCCTGGTTCAAGATTGTTATTTTTTTTTATTCTATGCTATTTTAACCCCTTAGTGACCAAGCTAAAGCTAATTTTGACCTTAATGACCAGGTCAAATTATAGAAATTGGACCAGTGTCACATTATGTGACAATAACTCTGGAATGCTTCAACGTATTCCAGTGATTCTAATAGTTTTTTTCATGACATGTTGTACTTCATGATAGTGGTAAAATTTGTTCGATATGACTTGCCTTTGTTTGAGAAAATATCGCAATTTTGTAGAAAATTTAGAAAAAAATCGCAGTTTTCAAACTTTCAATCTTTACAGCCTTAAACCAGTTAGTCATGCTGTACAAAATCTTATATAAATAAAAATGTAAATGTTCGTTTGTTCAAAATCTTAAATCTCCCAAAATTCTTCACCGATTGCTTTGAAATTTTGACACAATGTTGCATTCGAATACACGCATGTTTTTATATACCTACTATGTTTTTATATACCAGCTGTTGGGCATAAAAGCAACAGGGAGAGGGGGGCGTTACGAGCTCAATCCCAGGCTGACTCTCCCCGGCCACCCGGCATTTTCCCCCCCTTAGTCACATCTCATCCATAAACCCTTCTCCCTCTCCTTCATTCACCCCAGCCGCTGCCTGTGCTCTGCTCCTTTCATGTCCCCCGTGGGGATTGGGGGGAAGGGGAATGACAAGACCATCTGTTCGAAAGACGCTGCTGCTCATCACCACCACCGCCTGCGAGGCGGCCGCCTCTGCTCTCCGGTACCGCTGCTGCTGCGGCTTCTTCTTCTCCAGCAGGTGAGTCTTATTTCTGACTGCTCAACAACAAGCGGAGGAGGGAAGGTGAGTGGGAGGCTGCACGGAGAGGTGCAGGCCATGGCCTCCGCTCTGGGCGCAGAGCTGGACCAGAGCCTGCCAGCAGTGGGCAGATAGCAAGCGAGTGCAAATCTCACTGCGCCACCGGCCGGAGAAGCGCTGTGATGTGGCCGGTACCAGCCCGGGACATGTCAAGTGGATCACCCCCTCCTCCTCTTCCACCGCTGGCCTTCATCTCTGCGCCCCCTCATGTCAAATTCCCTCTGTACTACTCTGTACATAACTAGGAATCCCTGACATGACCGCCTCCATTGTGACACCTGAAAGCAAGTAATAACCTCTTTAGTGACATGTGCAGAGTACAGACCCGCAGGGGTCACAGGGTACAGGCAGCCACCATGCCTGCCTGATGGGCACAACTATCAACTTTCTCTTTTCTTTCTTTTCCATTTAACCAGACTGATCCACAGCAATGTGTGGCTGGGTACAGCTAGTAATTAAAAAATAACATTTCCCATGTGTCTACTTTATATCTGCATCATCGATCAAATGTAATTCTATTTTGTTAGGATGATAGAGGGGTTAAAAGTTTAGCAGCAATTTCTTATTTTTTCAACAAATTTACAAAACCTGTTTCTTTAGGGACCTCTTCAGATTTAAATGGAAGTTAAGGGGCCTATATATTGGAAATTCCCCAAAAGTGATGCCATTTTAAAAACTGAACCCCTCAAATACTTCAAAACAGTTGTCAGGAAATGTTTTAATCCTTCAGGTGCTACAGAGAATTTAATGCAAAGTGGAATGAAAAAAAAAAAAATTAATTTTACCTCTAAAATGTTGCTTTAGCCCCAATTTTTTTATTTTTTCAAGAGGAAACACTAAAAAGTGTTTGCTACCTACTTTCTTATAAGCGTGGTGATACCCAACATGTAGTCAAAAGGTTCTGTTTGGACAGACGGCAGGGCTCGGAACAAATTTTGATACACAAATTTGTCTGAAAGAAATCTTTAAGAGAGGGCACCATGTCGCATTTGCAGGGCCCATAAGGTGCCTAAACAGCAGAAATCCCCAACAAGTGACCCAAGTTTGGAAACTACAAACCTCAAGGATTTTGTCCATGGGTATAGTGAGCATTTTGAACCCACAGGTTCTACACAGAATTTGATAACATTAGGTTGTCGTATTGAATGTCGTTATATGTCATTTTTTTAACTTTTGAAAAAAAAAACTAAGCCTAATTCTAATGTTAACTGTAAGCCTAACACTAAAAGAATAACCCTAGCCCTATGCCTAACTCTAAAAACCTAACCCTAAACCTATCCCTAAGCCTAACCCTAACCCCAAAGAAAGAAATAAAAATTATAAAAATAATTTTTTTTATCTGACTAGGGGGGTGATACAAGGGAGGATGATCAAGGGGGTGCATAGCTCAAGAGCTGTCCCATTTACTAATTTTTGGGCTTTTGATCCCTGTGATAGAGTCGATTACAGTGAGCAAATGTCAGCAACCAATAAAGAAAAATTCCTGCGGTTTCTGGGTGCCGGCCAGCAGATCTCAGTGGGCATACAACGCATGCGCCCACCATTTTTGCTTTGCGGAACAATAGGAGGAGGGCCGGGGAATGGTGTCACTGTTACCTAGTTACAGTGGGGGGCTCGAGGACACCATTTCTCCCGCCTCTGACATGTTTTTTCATGTCAGAGGAGAGAGAAATGATTTTTGAATAATGGCAATCACATAATAGGGGACCCTGGTAGCTGAAACCCCAAAGATTTTCTGACTCTATAGGGCACT
Organism: Phyllobates terribilis; assembly: GCF_046119375.1. Lineage (NCBI taxonomy): Eukaryota > Metazoa > Chordata > Amphibia > Anura > Dendrobatidae > Phyllobates > Phyllobates terribilis. The sequence goes on from NW_027362762.1 coordinate 644,842,240, forward strand.
ATTACCTTATTCCCGATTGCCATTTTAAAATGGCGATGAGGGAATAGGTACCCTTATCGGCCGCTGTTTTTATGGGCATCGGGAATCGTTAAAGGGTTAAGTTATTTTCCTAATTATAAAAACAAAACAAAAATAAATAAACACAAAAACAATGTTTGCTACCTCCTCCGCCTCTTCCACCTACACCACCACGTCCACCTTCAACTCCTCCAATTGGACCTCCACCTCCTGGTTCAAGATTTTTATTTTTAATTTTTTTTATTCTATGTTATTTTAAGTCATTTTCCTATACACATTTGTTTGCAGGGCAATTGTCTTCCTCTTACTCCCATTTTGCTTCTTTTTTCAGCCCCCTAGCCCTTACTACGACCATTTTACAGCACAAAAGTTTGAGTCCCCATTGGCTTCTATCTTATTCGGGGTCAGGTTTGGGTCAAGTTCTGGTACCCGAACCAAATTTTGGACTGCAGTTCAACCGAACCCCACAAACCTGAACAGCCACGGATCCGCTCATCCCTAACAATAATCATAGTCTTCTTTATACCTATTCAAGCTAGCTTAATTATATATTATTGATGCTAAAGATCACAGAATGAAGCACAATATACCATCATTTTTAAAACTATGGGATAGATGAGGCAAAAAGTTGTATTATATTGTATCAAAAATGTGCAATCATTAGAGATGAATGAACCCGAACTATAATATTCGGGGTTCGTACCGGACATCTAGTGAACCTGAAATCCTAATCTCAACTGTCCCTGATACCGTGTGTGGAAATTGCAAGAGATGGCCCTGTTCTCTTGCGTGATTCCTCCGCTGTTGCTGGCGCGTGTCTCCTGTCGCAGTCCTCTCTCAGTTCTTCTCGAGCTTGACCGTCGATCGTAGTCTCTCACGCTTAGGGTAAGGGGGTCCAGACCTCGGCTCTTGACAGGCGGCTTCGGATCCCGGGAACTTACTCAGTGTGGGGTGTAGGTCCTGACTCTGACCAATATGCACAGGGCTCAGGGCGCTTCTGTGAGGAGTCCGGTGCCTCTCACGTGATGTCCAACTCTGGTGCAGCGCAGGCCTCCAGCTTAGGCCTGTCGCGCTGGGTTCTTCTGTCCCTCTGGAGCACGTCTGCTCCACTCAGCAGCATGCCGCCAAATCTCTGATTGCAGCATCTTCTCCGGTGCACATCCGGATATTGCGCTCTCTTTGCACAAAAAGCCCCCTGCAATCTGGCACACAGGGCCTTTAAACCCAGGAAACCCTCTGGGTCACATGATCAGGTCCAGCACACAAAGTCTCTTCCCCTTCAAATCTGCTAGCACCATTTGGTTCCTGCTAACACAATTCTTTGTTTTACTTTCACTTTCAGTTTGTTCCAGCAGAGGGTGGTGTTTAGTTACAGTTACTTGGTCTCCCCCCCTCTTTAAACTCGCCAGTCCTTGGGCAGGAAGAGTCTCTATGCCCCTTCATGTTCTTCAGGGGCAGTCCACATGCCCACAGTTTTCAAGCCCATTCCTGCCTATCTTGCACTACATTTTGCCAGAGGAAATCATTTTGTGCATACCTCATGGGCAAGATGCCAGCGTGGAAATTCTGAGTTCTTCGAGACCCCTCTTGAATTTTTTTGTCAGGGGTACTCAGAACTTCAGGTACCTCATGGGCTTATCCCTAATAATAATCATAGTCTTCTTTATACCTATTCGACCTAGCTTAATTATATATTATTGATGCTAAAGATCACAGAATGAAGCACAATATATCATCATTTATAAAACTATGGGATAGATGAGTCAAAAAGTTGTAAACCACATTATTCTGGAAACTGTTTTAAAACTAATACAAAGGCTGATGACAACTCATCTCCCATTATGTCTAATAAAGCATTTCATGGTAGCATGATAGCCCTGACTCAGTATCTGTACAACTTACTATTATTGAAGACTGTAACATACCTGGTGGCGGGCTTGCATGGTGCACCATCTCTCACTATGCAAGATCGCAAACTTGATCTTCAGTCCAATCTGCTAGCCTTGCTTCTATTCATGCTGTCTGTTTGTCTCTGTTCTGACTGCTTAGGTCAGCGGCCCAGGGTTACTTCCTGTTTTTTGTAGCTGCTGTAGGCACACCCCTAATGCGTCCTCAGCCTATTGCTGTCTGTCACTGGATATTTAAACCAGCTCCACCTTGAAGCTGGTGCCTGAGCAACTCTTATCCTCAGAGGGCTTCTTGCCTCTGATGTGCCAGGTCCTGTTCTGTTTTTCCTGCCTGTCCGCCTTCCTGGAGGCTGTATTCCCAGGCCTGTCTGAACACGCTCCTAGCCTGTTCGTCCCGCCTTCTGGGGCCGCATACCCAGACCTGTTATCTGTGTCTTCTAGCCTGTTTGTCCGCCATTCAGGGGGCCGCATACCCAGACTCGCTCCTGTATCTCGCTGCAGTGTCAGTTCCTGTCTGAACACTCAGTTCCTGTCTGAACACTCTCCTAGCCTGTTACCTGTTTTTCTCTATGTCCGTACCTTCCCTTTTTCTGCAGAGTCTGAACCTGCACCTAACTCCTACTCGTTGTCTCTGTACTTCTGTTTGTGAGTTTTCTGTCCACTTGCTACTTCATTGCAAGTATCTTGTGTGTATCTGGTTCTGCCTTTTCCTTCCAGTCTGTTCTGTGTGAACAGAGCCCATTCCCCTCCTGCTCTGCCTTGCTCACCACTCCGGCGGTTCCTGCCTGCTCTGCCTTGCTCACTGCTCCGGTGGTTCCTGCCTGCTCTGCCTTGCTCACCGCTCCGGCGGTTCCTGCCTGCTCTGCCTTGCTCACCGCTCCTGTGGTTCCTGCCTGCTCTGCCTTGCTCGCCGCTCCAGCGGTTCCTGCCTGCTCTGCTTTGCTCGCCGCTCCGGAGGTTCCTGCCTGCTCTGCCTTGCTCACCGCTCCGGCGGTTCCTGCCTGTTCTGCCTTGCTCACTGCTCCGGCGGTTCCTGCCTGCTCTGCCTTGCTCACGGCTCTGGCGGTTCCTGCCTGCTCTGCCTTGCTCACCGCTCCGGTGGTTCCTGCCTGCTCTGCCTTGCTCACCGCTCCGGCGGTTCCTCTCTGCTCTGCTTGCTCACCGCTCAGGCGGTACCTCTCTGCTCTGCTTGCACACCGCCCAGGCGGTACCTCTCTGCTCTGCTTGCTCACCGCTCCGGCGGTACCTCTCTGCTCTGCTTGTCTACCACATCTGCGGTTCTGTTCCTGAATCCCAGTCTGTACTGGACCCTATTCAGCCTGTGCTCCAACCTGCTAGTACCTCCCCATCTGCACGCCAGCCGTACTTGTCAGTATCCTCCTGTCTGCATACCAGCCGTGCCTGCCAGTATCCTCCAGTCTGCACTCCAGCCGTGCCTGCCAGTGCCCACCTGTCTGCATGCCAGTCGTGCCTACCAATACCCACCTGTCTGTGTGCCAGCCTAACCTGCCTGTTCCTGTATTCCCCGGTGTGGGTCAACAGCCGTGTCCGGGGTCTGGCCTGGAGTAGCACCTGGTCGGTTCCTCCCTGGTGCACGGCGTCGTTAGCCGTCGTGTGACCTTGGCCGGATTGGGTTGATACTTAGTTACGCCCCTCCAGGCACTCTCCAGTTCATGGCACAGTGGAATCACCAAATCACACACACGCTAGTCAGCCCGGGCGTGTGCATAACAAAGAATTCTTGAATTTTATATTGCATTATATTGTATCAAAAATGTGCAGTCATTAAAGATGAATGAACCCAAACTATAATATTCGGGGTTCGTACCGGACACCTAGTGAACTCCAAACACAGATTTTTACCGGACGATTGATTTACTGTTCGGGTTCGGTGCAGAATAAAGTTTGTTGAAAGACTGACAGCTCAGCCAATCAACAAGCTTTTAGACTGTGGGCACTTCTGCAGCCATCAGAGCCATGCCAACTATTCGCATGGCTGTTTTTGGATGGCTCATCATGTGACTTGGTGTGTCTAAATGCCGGATCATGGGTGCCGCCGCCATTCTGTTTTGATTAATGCTGGTACAGGATGCAGCTGGCGTGAGGGACAGTATTAGATTCTGATTGTGCAATCTGCAAAAAAGCCTCGGTGTGTGTACTCTACACCTGAGTCTGTGGAATTACTGTGCCAAAATGCATCTTTGTACTTTGCACCCGTGTCTGTGGGAGTACTGTGACAAAAAACCTTTGTGTACTCTGCACACATGTCTGTGGGAGTACTGTGGCAAATAGCCTCTATGTACTTTACAGCTGTGTCTGTGGGAGTACTGTGCCAAAAAGCCTCTGTGTACTCTACACCTATGTCTGTGGGAGTACTGTGACAAAAACCCTTTGTGTACTCTGCACACGTGTCTGTGGGAGTACTGTGGCAAATAGCCTCTATGTACTTTACAGCTGTGTTTGTGGGAGTACTATGCCAAAAAGCCTCTGTGTACTCTGCACCTATGTCTGTGGGAGTATTGTGACAAAAAAATAATTTGTGTGCTCTGCACCTTTGTCTGTGGGAGTACTTTGAAAGCAAGCCTCTGTGTGATGTGCACCCTTGTCTGTGGGAGTACTGTGCCAAAATCCTCTGGGTACTCTGCACCTATGTCTGTGGGATACTGTGTCAAAAAGCCTCTGTGTGTACCCGGCAGCCGAGTCTGTGGGAGTACTGTGCCAGAAAGTCTCTGTGTACTCTGCATCTGTGTCTGTGGGAGTACTGTGCAAAAACCCTGTGTCTACTCTGCACTTATGTCTGTGGGAATACTGTGCAAAAAGGCCTGTGTATATTTTGCACCAATATCAATGGGAATATTGTGCCAAAAAAACTTTGTATACTCTGCACCCATGTCTGTGGGAGTACTGTGCCCAAAAGCCTCTGTATGTAATTTGCACCCATGTCTGTGGAAATACTGTGCCAAAAAGCATCTGTGTGTACTCTGTACCTATGTCTCTGGGAGTACTGTGCCAAAAAGTCTTTGTGTACTCTGCACTCATGTCTGTGGGAGTAGTGTGTCAAAAAGCCTCTGTGTACTGTGCACTCATGTCTGTGGGAGTACTGTGCCAAAAAGCCTCTGTATGTCATTTGCACCTATGTCAGTGGGAGTATTGTGCCAAAAAAACCTCTGAGTACTCTGCATTCATTTGTGTGGGAGTATGTATTGCAGGTGCCAGAATGCAATGCACAGAGACATAAGAGGGGAACAGTCGGGGATATATATATAACCACTTTATATGTATAACAAGTATTATGCAAGGGGGTTAGTAACAGGGATAATGAACAGAAATTGGAATAACAATGAGAAAAAGTTTCAGTGAATAACGGTAAAGTTCTTGCAAAAGTGTGATGCACCCAGTTGTGGGAGTCACCACGTGAGTTCTCTTTGTATGGCCCTAGCGGGGGTCACCGGTCATTCCTGCTATGCCGCAAGTCTCTTCCAAATAATGTGTATTAGATCCCGTTTAGCCTCCCACTCACCAAACAGCCCACTCCCAACCTGAAATCCTAATCTCAACTGCCCCCGATACTGTGTGTGAAAATTGGAAGAGATAGCCCTGTTCTCTTGCGTGATTCCTCTTCTGTTGCTGGCGCGTCTCTCCTGTCGCAGTCCTCTCTCAGCTCTTTTCAGGCTTGACCGTCGATCGTAGTCTCTCACACTTAAGGTAAGGGGGTCCAGACCTCGGCTCTTGACAGGCAGCCTCGGATCCCGGGAACTTACTCAGTGTGGAGTGTAGGTCCTGACTCTAACCAATATGCGCAGGGCTCAGGGCGCTTCTGTGAGGAGTCCGGTGCCTCTTGTTATGATCTGCAACATAAACTAGGGAAAGAAGGGGAGAGCTGTCCCTACAGTAAGACTAAGCTGAGTCCCTACGATGTAGCGGGTGACCTGTTCCTTGTGAACAGACCCGCCTTCGTCCTCGGCTAGTCTGAACGGAGACCTATAGAGAAAGGGAGGGGTCCCTAAAAGAACTAAGGACTGGGACAAAAAATGGGACACCTCCTAACAGAAGTTGTTGCAGAGCAAAAGATAAACTGACAAAAGTAATAAAGGTCCAGAGGACCAAGCAAACTAGAGATAGATAGGCACAAAAGAACCTGGCCAGAGAGACAGTCAAAACAACACTGAAGTCCAGCAAGGCCAGAAGGGCGGAGCTGGAATATATAGGAAGATGGTCACGTGACCGCAAAACACAAGATAGAAACAAAAACAAACAGGAGGGTTCTAATAGTACCCCCTCTTTTATGAGGATCCTCCGGATCCTCCAGGCCCAAGCCTATCCGGAAATCTCCTGTGGAAAGTTCTGACAAATCTAGGGGCAGAGACATCATCCGCCTTAACCCAGGAGTTATCCTCGGGACCGAAACCTTTCCAAGCGACAAGATACTGCAATCTCCCTCTATGCTCTCTAGAATTCAGGATACGAGAAATTTCATATTCGCCGTCTTCCACCACTGGAGGAACTATGACAGTGGCCTCCCTATCCGATACATCAGCCTTTTTTAACAAGGAAACATGAAACACAGGATTAATCTTCCAGGAGGAGGGAACCTCCAACCTAACAGCAGACTGGTTAACCACCTGAAGCACCTTAAATGGCCCCACAAACTTCGGACCCAATTTTTTAGAGGGAATTCTCAACCACAGATTCTTTGAGGACAACCACACCATGTCACCCACAGTAAACAAAACCTCTTTACGTTTCCTGTTAAAATACTTCTTGGACTTTTTGTTAGCCTCTTGAAGGTTACAACGTACACTAGTCCAAACTCTCTCCAAATCACCGGAAAAATTCTCCTCCTCCGGCACCGCCGACCCCAATTTGAAGAACGAACCAAAAGACGGATGTCTCCCAGTACAACAAAAAAAAGGAGAACACCCAGCAGAGGAGGATGTATGGTTGTTAAGAGCAAATTCTGCGAGTGGCAGAAACTCAGACCACCCCTCTTGATTGTCTGCCACAAAACAATGCAAAAACTGTTCAACATCCTGGTTCTTTCTTTCAGTCTGTCCATTAGACTCAGGATGATAACCAGACGAAAATGACAAATGGACTCCCAACCTGTCACAAAAAGCACGCCAAAAGCGAGCCACAAACTGAGGTCCCCTATCAGAAACAATGTCGGTGGGAACGCCATGGAGCCTGACAATTTCCTTAACAAACGCCTTAGCGAGTGTCTTAGTGCAGGGTAGCTTAATGAATGGAACCAAATGACACATCTTGCTAAAACGGTCCACGACCACCCAGATGACCGTGAAACGCTCAGAGGGGGGAAGGTCAGTAATAAAGTCCATAGCCAGATGTGTCCAAGGTGCACTAGGAACCTCCAGAGGGCAAAGCAACCCCGCAGCAGGGGTAAGGGAAGCCTTTGACCTAGCACACACCGTACATTGACGCACCCACTTGATGACTTCTTTCTGCCACCCAGGCCACCAAAAACTGCGACTGATAAGTCTCTTAGTCTCAGAAATTCCTGGATGACCTGCCAACCGAGACTCATGATACTCCACAAACAAATCTCTCCTAGAGGTTCTAGGCACAAACAACCTCTCATGGGGAGTGTTAGATGGGGCATCCTCTTGGGCTTTCAGAATCCCCTGTTCCAAAATGGAGTCCAATGCTGCTACCCCAACTCCTTCCTGTAAAATGCTCTCCTCCTCCTCGGTACCAACCATGGGAGAAAAGCTGCGAGATAAAGCATCGACTTTAACATTCTTAGTACCAGGGATATAGGTAACAGAAAAATTAAACCGAGAAAAAAAAAGTGCCCACCTAGCTTGACGGGCATTCAAGCGTTTGGCAGCATCTAGATAGATCAAATTCTTATGATCTGTGAAAACCTGAACAGGAAATTTAGCACCTTCCAAGAAATGACGCCAATGTTCAAACGCAAGTTTAATAGCCAGCAATTCCCGATTACCAACATCGTAACTAAGTTCGGTTTCTGAAATTTTTTTTGAAAAAAAGGCACAGGAATGTACTCCATCCTTGTTCTCCTAAGACAAAACTGCACCGACCCCCACCGAAGAAGCATCAAACTCGACCAAAAAAGGCTTGGTCTCATCAGGCTGCATAAGGATAGGGGCAGAACTGAACCTCTCCTTGAGATACAGAAAAGCTTCAATGGCCTCAGTTGTCCACTGGACCATATTCGCACCTTTCCTGGTGAGATCGGTCAGCAGCTTAACAATTATAGAAAAATTCTTAATGAATTTCCTGTAATAATTGTCGAAACCCAAAAATCTCTGTATTGATTTCAAACCAATAGGCCTAGGCCATTCCTGCACAGCCTGAACTTTCACCAGGTCCATCTCAAAGCCCTCGCTGGAGATAATGTAGCCCAAAAAATTAATTCTCTGCACAGAGAACTCACATTTCTCCAGCTTAGCAAAAAGTGAATTATCACTCAATAACTGCAACACCTCACGTACGCTCTGCCAATGGGACTCCAGATCTGGTGAATAAATCAGAATGTCATCCAAATACACAACCACATTCTTGCCAATCAAAGGTCTCAGGATGTCATTAATAAGGTCCTGAAAAAACGCGGGAGCATTGGTAAGACCGAAGGGCATCACCAGATTCTCAAAATGACCTACCGGAGTGTTAAAATCAGTTTTCCATTCATCACCCTCCTTCATTCGTAACAAATTGTATGCCCCCCGGAGATCAATTTTAGAGAACCACTTGGTCCCTACTAACTGGTTAAACAAGTCCGGAATTAACGGCAATGGGTAGGAATCGCGTACGGTAATCTTATTAATTTCATGAAAGTCCAGACATGGACGTAAACAACCGTCTTTTTTTTTAACAAAGAAAAATCCAACGGCCACAGGCGACTTAGAAGGTCTAATGTGACCAGCAGCCAAGCTCATCTGTATGTATTCCTCCAAGGCCTTTCTTTCAGGGATAGTCAGATTAAATAAGTGACTCTTGGGAAGAGTAGCTCCAGGAACAAACTCAATGGTGCAATCATAGTCCCTATGAGGAGGTAAAACTTGCGACTCATCCTCTGAAAAAACCTTCCAAATATCCTGAATAGGTACAGGTAATTCCCCTTTTTCCACAGCCGCAATGCGACCATTACAACATTTATCATAGCACTTAGGACTCCAAGACTTAATCTCATTAGTAGACCAGTCCAGTAAAGGATTGTGCAGTTTTAACCAAGGCAAACCTAAAACGACTGGAGAGGGTAAATTATTTAATACCACCAAATCCAAATTTTCTTGGTGAATGCCATTGATAGTGAGGGGAAATGCAGCAACCTTGTGAGTACTACATTTCAAAGGAGTGTTATAAATTGCAATCACAGAAATAGGTGATGACAAAGGTTTGGATTCCAATTTAAGTTTTTCCAAAATCCCCTTATCAATCACATTAAGTGTTGAACCACAATCCACAAATACCTGAAATTCAATCAAATCTTCCTGCAATGAGGTACTCCCTGAAAGAAATACTCCCTTAGAGTTTAAACAAGCAATACGGGCGTAACTGACCTTTTTTTTTCTTTACTTAAACGAAGCTCACAGTTCTTAATCAAATGGTCAGATTTAAAACAATAAAAACACAATCCCTTGGAAAACCTGCGGTCTCTTTCCTGAGAGCGGAGTGACATCGCCCCATCCTCCATCGGTTCTCCGCCGTCCGAGCAGACCCTCTGGGAACTAGGAGCTGCCATTGCAGGAATCTTTTCATCATAAACCCTGGCACGCGGTCTCCTGTCCACACGTATAGCTAATTGCATGGCTTCTTGCAAGGTTTCAGGTGCAGGAAATGCAATCAGCAGATCCTTAACTCTTTCACTTAGACCAGCAAGAAAAAACATTTTAACGCCGAATCATTCCATTTCACTTCTGAGGACCACCTTCTGAAGTGTGTACAATAATTTTCAACTTCACCTGACCCCTGATTCAAACGTCTCAGTTCTGTCTCAGCAGATGAGACTCGATCAGGATCGTCATACAATAGCCCCATAGCAGAAAAAAAATCCTCCACTGACCTAAAACATGGATCATTAGGTTGGAGAGAAAAGGCCCACCCCTGTGGTTCCTTGCGTAAAAGTGACATGATAAACCCAATGCACTGTGATTCATTCCCAGAGGACTTTGGTCTCAAACGAAAATATAATAAACAAGCATTTTTAAAGGAAAAAAAATCTTGTTGTTTACCATCAAAAATATCAGGGAGTCCTACCTTCGGTTAAACAAAATGCGCTCCAGGACACCTACTCACGTGTTGTCGGAGCTTGGACCCCTCCAGAGACAATCCCTGCAGGCGTTGAGCCAAATATTGAACAGAAACCATACTGATCCCCGGATTTCTTTCCTTAAAGTTTTTTTTTGTTTGTGCTGGACTTACTGTTATGATCTGCAACATAAACTAGGGAAAGAAGGGGAGAGCTGTCCCTACAGTAAGACTAAGCTGAGTCCCTATGATGTAGCGGGCGACCTGTTCCTTGTGAACAGACCCGCCTTCGTCCTCGGCTAGTCTGAACGGAGACCTATAGAGAAAGGGAGGGGTCCCTTAAAGAACTAAGGACTGGGACAAAAAATGGGACACCTCCTAACAGAAGTTGTTGCAGAGCAAAAGATAAACTGACAAAAGTACTAAAGGTCCAGAGGACCAAGCAAACTAGAGATAGATAGGCACAAAAGTACCTGGCCAGAGAGACAGTCAAAACAACACTGAAGTCCAGCAAGGCCAGAAGGGCGGAGCTGGAATATATAGGAAGATGGTCACGTGACCGCAAAACACAAGATAGAAACAAAAACAAACAGGAGGGTTCTGACACCTCTCACATGATGTCCAACTCTGGTGCAGCGCAGGCCTCCAGCTTAGGCCTGTTGCGCTGGGTTCTCCTGTCCCTCTGGAGCATGTCTGCTCCACTCAGCAGCATGCCGCCAAATCTCTGATTGCAGCGTCTTCTCCGGTGCACATCCGGATATTGCGCTCTCTTGGCACAAAAAGCCCCCTGCAATCTGGCACACAGGGCCTTTTTACCCAGGAAACCGTCTGGGTCACATGATCAGGTCCAGCACACAAAGTCTCTTCCCCTTCAAATCTGCTAGCACCATTTGACCATTTGGTTCCTGCTAACACAATTCTTTGTTTTACTTTCACTTTCAGTTTGTTCCAGCAGAGGGTGGTGCTTGGTTACAGTTACTTAGTCTCCCCCCCTTTAAACTCACCAGTCCTTGGGCAGGAAGAGTCTCTATGCCCCTTCATGTTCTTCAGGGGCAGTCCACATGTCCACAGTTTTCAAGCCCATTCCTGCCTATCTAGCACTACATTTTGCCAGAGGAAATAATTTTGTGCATACCTCATGGGCAGGATGCCAGCATGGAAATGCTGAGTTCTTCGAGACCGCACTTGAATTTTCTTGTCACGGGTACTCAGAACTTCAGGTACCTCATGCGGAAGTTCGATGTCTGGCTCTTCTCCATGGGACTCAATGACCTCCTCCACTAAGTCATTGGACAGACACAGCCATTCAGAACACAGCGTGAGACCTTTGTACACGGTACCTCCTTCAGCTGCGTTAGCATGGTGTCCCCAACACCTGACTGTGCACCAGGCGTGAGTCCTACCTCCACCTCTTCTCTGGGGCTGCCATCATCTTCAACTTCTGTGGCGTACATCGGCTCCACTCGAGTTGCTCCCATGCTCCAGGGAACCGCAGACACCTCCCTGCAGGAAAATGACGCCGTCTCCTTCACTTCTCGGCATCCTGTGCCACAGTTCTGCCTTGCTCTGGGTGAGTTTCTCCTCTGCTCACCTTTCCGTTTCCTCCAGGTCTCCGTCCATCCTCTGTGGTCACTCTGCAATGTGCGGACCTTCTTTCTCCACTCCATCCTATGGGGATCGCTGTCCTCTGGGAGAGGGATATCCTCTCTATAATCGTTCTTCATCCCAGGATAGGGGACGAAAGTCCGGGCAGCTGCATGGGTTTTTCTTATGTTCAGTACCCCTCCTCTAATTTCTTGCTTTTCCTGCCAAAAATCATCCTGGGGTATGGGATTAGATTCTAAGGTATCACCAATTGCCTCTTTTATGCTCCGTAGTTCTCTAATTTCTCGCATTTTCTGCCGTAATTCACAGGCCCAGTCTGATTCAGTATCGAGCGCCCCCAAAGCGGTAACTTCTCGGCTTTGGACCATACTTGCTACAATCGGGGCTTCTTGCTCTCGGACTTTAGCTTCTGCTCCGACCTCGAGGAAGCTCACATTGGGATTATAATGCAGGCGTTCCTTCAGGGCCTGCTTCAGGTAAAGGTCTCTCAGACCTCCAACTAACTGATCTCTCAATACTTCAGGGCGCCTGCTCGTACATATTTACCGCCATTTTTCTTGGTGATCTTTGCCGTCAGTTCCTGCAGAGTGTTCACATATGAGTAACTGTCTCCCCCTCTCTCTGGACCTGACAAAAGAAGCGAGTGCGTAAATCATCTAAATTGGTCGTGTCACCATGCACGTCCTCTAAAATCGTATCATGGTCTCATGGTTGCCTGAATATGACTATCCGTCAGGCCTCTCCATCCAAAGTCAACAAGGCTAACTCTGTTTGTAAGGTGGGTGTCATGGCGTACATACTTAACATACTTTTCAGACGTTCAACCAAGTACCACATCAATACATTGTCACTCGTAAATTTTGGCATATTGCTAAGTGTACTCAGTGAATAACGGTAAAGTTCTTTGCAAAAGTGTGATACACTCAGTCGTGGGATTCACTTACTCAGATCCTGGGAATTTACTCAATGTGGGGCACAGGTCCTGACTCTGACCAAAATGCGCAGAGCTCAAGGCACTTCTGTGAGGAGTCCGGAGCCTGTCAGGTGATGTCCAACTCTGGTGCAGCGCAGGCCTCCGGCTGAGGCCTGTCGCGCTAGGCTTTGCTGTCCCTCTGAAGCACATCTGCTCCACTCTGCAGCTTGGCACCAAATCTCTGTCTGCAGCATCTTCTCCGGTGCACATCTGCACCTTGCGCTCTCTTGGCACTAAAAGCCCCCTGCAATCTGGCACACAGGGCCTTTATACCCAGGGAACCCTCTGGGTCACATGATCAGGTCCAGCACACAAAGTCTCTCCCTCTGCAAATCTGCTAGCACCATTTGGTTCCTGCTAACAAAATTCTTTGTTTTACTTTCACTTTCAGTTTGTTCCAGCAGAGGGTGGTGTTTGCTTACAGTTACTTAGTCTTTCTTGTCAATCTCTCTACAAGTACTGTGCCAAAAAGCCTGTGTGTGTACTCTGCACCCGTGTTATGCACACGCCCGGGCTAAGCGGCGTGTGCGTGGGATTGGTAGTGATTCCACTGGACCGTGCCGGAGAGTGAATGCCTGGAGGGGCGTGACTAAGTATTCACCCGATCCGACCAGGGTCGCACGACGGCATACGACGCCAGTGCACCAAGGAGGAACCGAGCAGAGGGACCAGGTGCTACTCCAGGACAGACCCCGGACACGGCTGTTGACCCACACAGGGGAATACAGGAACGGGCTGGTAGGCTGGCACACAGACTGGTATGCAGGCAGGCGGGTATGCAGGCAGGGGGGTAAAGGCAAGCACAGCTAGAGTGCAGACAGGGAGGCACTAGCAGGTAGGAACACAGGCGGGATAGGACCCAGTACACACCGGGACTCAGGAACAATACAGGCAGAGGGTTACAGGCAAGCACAGCTAGAGTGCAGACAAGGCTGAGCAGGGAGGACAGGGCTCTGTTCACACGGAACAGACAGGAAGGGAAAGACAGAGCCAGATACTCACACAGTACTTGCAGAGACAACAAGCAGGAGTTAGGTACGAGTTCAGACTCTGCAGAAAAAGGAAGGGAACGGACATAGAGGCAAAACAGGTAAAGGACAGGAGAGAGTTCAGACTGGAACTGAGTGTACGGAGGAGACCGACACTGCAGAGGGATACAGGAGCGGGTCTGGGAATACGGCCCCCAGAGAGGCGGAACGAACAGGCAAGGAGCGTGTTCAGACAGGACAGACCAGACGCAGGAGCGGGTCTAGGAAATCGGCCACTAGAAGGCGGAACGAACAGGCAAGGAGCGTGTTCAGACAGGACAGACCAGACACAGGAGCGGGTCTAGGAAATCGGCCACTAGAAGGCGAGAGGAACAGGCTAGGAGCGTGTTCAGACAGGACAGACAAGAGAACACAGAAAGGAGTCAGTTCAGACACGGGAGCTGAAACCGCAAAGCAGGAGACATACAGGACTCAGTTCAGACACGGGAGCTGATACCGCAAAGCAGGAGACATACAGGACTCAGTTCAGACACGGGAGCTGATACCGCAAAGCAGGAGACATACAGGACTCAGTTCAGACACGGGAACTGATACAAAAAGCAGGAGACAAGAGACGGGACCTGGCACCTTCAGAGTGCAAGCACACACTGAAGGAAACACTATGCTCAGGCAGGGATAGAAGGGAGCTGCTGAGCTATATACCAAGTGACAGACAGCAATAGGCTGAGGACGCACAAGGGGTGTGACCCACAGCAGGTACAAAAGGCAGGAAGTGATCGGGCGCCGCCCTTAAGCAGCAGAAACAGACACAAACAGACAGCATGGAGGGAAGCCAGAGAGACATTCTGGACAGGAGATCAAGTGCGCCCTCTTGCACAGTGGGAGATGGACCACCATGCAAGGACGCCGCCAGGTATGTTACAACCCGTATATGTGGGAGAACTGTGCCAAAAATCTCTGTGTACTCTGTACCCATGTCAGTGGGAGCGTTGTGCTAAAAAGTCTGTGCGCAATCTGACCCGTGTCAGTGTGAGTACGGTACCAAAAAACCAATGTGTTTAATCTGCACCCATGTCTGTGTGCGTACTGTGCCAAAATGCCTCTGTATGTATTCTGCACCTGTGTCTGTGGGAGTAGTGTGCCAAAAAACATCTGTGTACTCTGAACCCATGTCTATGGGAGTAATGAGCAAAAAAGCCTCTTTTACTCTGTATGTGTACTGTACCAAAGAGCCTCTGTGTGCAATCTGCACCCATGTCTGTGAGAGTACTGTGGCAAAAAGCTTCTGTGTGTACTCTGCACTCGTGTCTGTGGAGCCTTTTAGTACTGTGCACCCATGTCTGTGGGAGTACTGTACCAAAAAGCCTTTATGTAATCTGCACCCATGTCTGTGAAAATAATGTGCCAAAATGCCTCTGTGTGTACTCTGCACTCGTGTCTGTGGGAATACAGTGCAAAAAGGCCTCTGTGTACTCTGTACTCGTGTCTGTGGGAATACTGTGCCAAAAAGCCTCTGTGTTCTCTGCACCCGTGTCAGTGGGAGTATGGTGCTAAAAAGCCTGTGTGAAATCTGACCCGTGTCTGTAAAAGTACTGTGCCAAAAAGCCTCTGTGTGCAATCTGCACCCATGTCTGTGAGAGTTCTGTGCCAAAAAGTCTTTGTGTACTCTGCACTCGTGTCTGTGGGAGTACTGAGCCAAAGAGCTTCTGTGTGTACTCTGTACCAGTGTCTGTGGGAGTACTGTGGCAAAAAGCCTTTTAGTACTGTGCACCCATGTCTGTGGGAGTACTGTACCAAAAAGCCTTTATGTAATCTGCACCCATGTCTGTGAAAATAATGTGCCAAAATGCCTCTGTGTGTACTCTGCACCCATGTCTGTGGGAGTACTGTGCAAAAAAGCCTCTGCGTGTATTCTGCACCTATGCTTATGGGAGTACCGTGAAAAAAAGCATCTGTGTACACTGCACCCATGTCTGTGGGAATACTGTGCCAAAAAGCATCTGTGTACTCTGCACCCGTGTCTGTGGGAATACTGTGCCAAAAAGCTTCTGTGTGTACTCTGCACCCATGTCTGTAGGAGTACTGTGCCAAAAACCTCTGCGTACTCTACACCTGTGTCTGTGGCAGTACTGTGCCAAAAAGACTTTCTGTACTCTGCACCCATGTCTGTCGAAGTACCATGCCAAAATACCTCTGCACCCTGCGCCCGTGTCAGTGGAAGTACTGTGCTAAAAAGCTTGTGTGCAATCTGACCCTTGTCTGTGGTAGTACTGTGCCAAACCGCCTCTGTGTACTCTGGACCTGTGTCAGTGGGAGTACTGTGCTAATAAGCCTGTGAGCAATCTGCACCCATTTCTCTGGGAGTAATGTGCCAAAAAGTGTCTGTGTTCTCTGCACCCATGTCTGTGGGAGTATGTGTTTCATAACAGCCTGCTGTTGTTTCCCCCAGGCTGTGCTGAAGTTGGTTGTGCAGGTGTTATGCTGCCAAATGAGGAGGCAGTGGAGGAAGCGGAGTAGGAGGAGGAAGCAACATTGACAGAGAAACATCCAAAAATCATCCAGCAATCCTCGGTGGTGGTAGAATATGGGCTAAAATGCCTTCCACTTCAGGCCCAGCTGTCACAAAATTTACCCAGTGTGTAGTTATAGCACGTGCCTGCCCATGCTTACTGCTCCACGTATCGGTGGTTATGTGGACCTTTAAATTGATGGCGTTGCACAGTGCACACATTATTTTGTCCACAACATTTCCATTCAGGGCAGGGATGGCCCACCTGGAAAAGTATCTGTGGCAGGGAACCACTTACTGTTGTTCCCATGATCCCAATGTATTGTTAGCCCTTTAGAAATCACTTGTAGGGCCATATGTAGAATATGGGATCCAGTGTTTGGAGGTTGTACAATTGAACGCTTTAATGGGATGGTGTAGAGATGCTCCGTGACATTGCTGGTGATGTTGCTGTCACTCTCTGCGGGTAGCCAGGTGGCCCTGTTGCTCGGCAGCAGGAAGAAGAGGCCGAGACTGCAGCAAAGGGAGCAGAAGGAGGCTCAGATCTTTCCTGGTTATTCCGGTGTGTATATGCTGCAGCTCGTGCTTTGCATTCAGATGCCTCATCATGCAGGTGGTGCTCATGCTTAGAACATTTATGCCTCACTTCAGTTTGATGGCGCAGCGTGAAAACCACCTGTGTCTTGACAGGCAGCTCCTTTGAGCTGGCTTTGGTGTGCTCACTTAGTTGGCGCAGTGGGCAGTAGCAGCCAACGTACTGGCTATGGGCCGTCCGTGGTGATTTTGCACCCTGCACCCTCTTTTGCTGTGCAGCTGGTGCAGTATGACCAACACCTCTTCTTCCGAACTGCCCACATCATTCGGATGGCCTTAACTCCCTGTGGGGTCTATGACCTCATCATCCCCCATCGCATCATCACATCATCACACCTCACCAGTCTGTCCTTAACTCTGCAGCCTGACTAATCCACTTCTATCCTCGCTACTCCTCCGCTTCTCCCCTCTGCAAATCTCTTCATTGTTTCCCAATTTCACAACATATCCACTTCAAGCCACTAACACTGACCTACAAAGCCATTCATAATCTGTCTTCCCCACATATCTCTGAACTAATCTCCCCAGATCTCCCACCACATAATCCCCGGTCCACCCAAGACCTCCTTCTCTCCTCCACAATCATACGTTCCTTATCCAATCGCCAGCAAAACTTCTCCTGAGTATCTCCCATCCTCTAGAATACTGAGGCCCAACACATCCGATTATCCACTACATTCAGAACTTTCAAGCGGAGCTGGAAAACTCATCTCTTTAGAACAGCTTACAGCCTGCAATGACCCTGCTGCCACCTCACCACTAGCAGAGCTGCCCCCTCACCAACACCGGAGCTGCTAGAACCCCCGGACCTACTTTGTCTCCTTCTCCATTATCCTGTTTAACATAGGGCCGCAAGGGTAGGATCTAGTGATCACCCAGCGTGCTCGTCACTGCTCAGTACTCGTCCGAGCATCTCATTGCTCGAGATGCTTGGCGCTCCTCGAGTATTTCCGGGATGCTCGGTCAGGAGCTCAGGTCCCCTCCCCGCATTTTTGGCTCTCTTTAGAGAGACAATTAACATGGAGGGATTGCCTGCCACTCACTGTAATGCCATAACCATGTTGGTTGTGGCATTACAGTGATTGGCTGACTGCATAGCGTCATCCGGTCTATATAAGACCTGGTGACCCTATACTCATCACAGTATACCCCGGAAACAGGCAGAGTACTGAGAGCTGCTGCATGAGGGAGATATTTGCTTGTTTATTAGTACAGGTATTCCACAACATTATATATACATATATATATATATATACACAGTATATATATATATATATATATATATATATATACTGTATATACTGTAAATATCCATCTGAACTAACAGTCCTTCTGAGGACTAATCCAGCTGCATATATTACTGGTGATAGCAGGAGTTAGGCAGGGTTTGTGTCAGTCTATACAACACAATGAGGGTCATTGCACGTTCTGTCTGCTGCTGCTGTTACATATCTACATAGCCCTACATATCAAAGCTATTTTTCTGCTCTTAATCCTGATTATTTGCTTAAAAAGCAATACAGTACTCCATTTTACTGCTCCATTTGCTTGTTAGCAGAATACAGGCAGATTTTTTTATTTTATTCACATTGCTGTATTGTGTAAGCAGAGAAACTTTTACATCACATCACATATTACTGCGGTAAAATATTCCACTCCATTTAAAGTTAGCCATCTGTATTGTATTGAACCTATTCACATTTGGTTGCTGACCAATATTATACTAAAAGGCCACAACCTAAAACCGTGGTCATCACACGTGATTGCATATTACTGCGGTAATAATCGTAACATTTTTTGGAGCGTGCCAAATATTCCACTCATTTTAAAGTTAGCCATCTGTGTTTTATTGAACCTATTCACAATTAGTTAGTGAACAATACTATACTACAAGGCCATAGCCTAAAACCCGTGGTCGTCACACATGATCACATATTACTGCGGTAATAATTCAGACATTTTGTGGAGTGTGCCAAATATTCTACTCCATTTAAAGTTAGCCATCTGTGTTTTATTGAACCTATTCACACTTGGTTGCTGACCAATAGTATACTACAAGGCCACAGCACAAAACCATGGTGGTCACACGTGATCGCATATTACTGCGGTAATAATTAAGACATTTTGTGGAGCATGGCAAATATTCCACTCCATTTAAAATGGTGGGTGGCAAGGGACAGGGAAGTGGACGTGATTATGATCGTGCACGCAGTGGCCGAGGCCATGGGCAAGATGAAACTGTGCGCACAATAAACACCCACATCATGTCGACCTACCTTCCTGTCTCAATTACTAGGGGGTCGCGGAACACCACTCTTGAAGCCCGAGCAATGTGAAAAGATTATTGGTTTGATAGCAGATGCTTCCAGTCACTTTGCCCAAACCACCACCACCCTGTCTTCCACAAGGTCAAGTCTAAGTAGCCATAAATCTGAACCACATATTCCTCACCCTGATCCCCCCCCAATGCTGAGTGCCCGGAGACAAGTGATCCCACACTTGGACACTCCGAAGAGCTGTTCACTTTTCCATGTATAGATTCGGGCCTCTAGCCCGGCGAGGTTCAAGCGAGGCAACAGGAGATCACATGTAGCGATGCCCAAATATTTGAGCAGCCACAGTCACACAAATGCGACAGTGGGAAAGTGCAATTACTGTCGCAAGAGGTGGATGATGATGAGACACAATTGCCAGAACATCAGGAGGAGGGCCAGGGTGCCGAAGTGGAAGACGAGGTGGTGGACGATGAAGTCACTGACCTAAGCTGGCAAGGTGACAGAGCAAGGACTACAGCACACAGGGGGAGGGAGGCATAGCACCTCAACAGGCAGGAACAAGCAGTGTGGTGGCCAAAGACGCAAGACGGGTAACCATTCCCCGGAACACCAACACGTTGGAAGTTGCCAGTACAACTGTTAGGTCTTCCAGAGTCTGGATCTTTTTTAAAGACTGTCCAGATAACCCCAAAAAGGCCATTTTCACCATCTGCTAGGCCAGCATCAGCAGGTGCAGCAAAACTACCAGCCTGACCACCACCAGCATGCTTAGGCACATGACAGCAAACCACCCGACTAGATAGGCCAAACGCCACGGTCCTGAAACAGTGTCTGCGGGTGACACCACTGCTTGTTCTGATGTTGTGCATGCACGCCAATCCCCTGTCCATGGCGCACGTGAAGATGCCTCCTGCCCTGCACATGTCGTTGCCTATTCGCAGCTACCACCATCAGCAACCACGTCCAAGTCCTTGTCCCAGCGCAACATTTAGTTGTCCCTACCCCAGTCTTTGGAAGGCAAGCACAAATACGCAGCCAACGCCCCACAGGCCACACTACTAAACTCACTCATTTCTCGAATACTTGGGCTCAAAATGTTGCCTTTTAGACTTGTGGAAACGGAAGCTTTCCGCAACCTGATGGCAGCGGCCGTCACTCAGTACTCAATCCCCAGCCACCACTATTTCTCCTGGTGTGCCATCCTCACATTACACAAGCATGTGTCCCAGAATGACCACATCAGTCGGAAGCTGGAAGCACTGCAGCGCTGCCTCAACAAAGTGGCAACAGTCACTGCTGAAGCTAATATGCTTAGTGGACAAACTGCACACCTCTGAAGAGTTGTTGACAGCTCTAACAAAGCAGGCAGATCTGTGGCTGTCACCGCTGAACCTACAGACAGGCATGGTCATGTGTGACAATGGCCGGAACCTGGTGGCGGCTCTAAAGCTAGGCAACCTCGCACATGTACCATGCCTGGCCCATGTGCTTAACCTAGAGGTTCAGTGGTTTCTCAAAACCTACTCGGATCTGCCTGATCTGCTTGTCAAAGTACGCCACGTGTGTGCCCATTTCAGAGAGTCACCTACAGCTTCCGCCGCCCTCGCCGTGCTTCAGCAGCGTTTGCAGCTTCCAGCTCACTGACTGGTGTGCGATGTCACCATGCATTGGAACTCAACCTTGCAGATGTTGGGAAGGATTTTTGAGCAGCAGAGGGCAGTTGTTGAGTACCAGCTTCAACACGCCCATCGGCATTCAAGTCAGCCTCTGCACATAAGAACTGAGGAGGGGGCATGGATGTCAGAAATCTGTGTCATCCTCCAAAACTTTGAGGACTCCACCAAGATGGTGAGCGGCGATGATGACATAATTAGCATCACCATCCCACTTCTCTGTGTTCTGAAACGCTCACTGCTCACAAGTAAAGAGGAGGCATTGCAGGCCTAGCACGATGAGATGGCTCAAGGAACCATACAAGGTGATGCCACACAGCCCAGCCTCATATCATCCCGATGCAGATTGGGTGCTAATGGGAAGGAGAAGAAGAAGATGATGAGGAGGAACAGGAGTTGGTTTCCTGCTGTACAGATGGTACTACCCATACCACATTCATACCGTCTGTTCAGCGTGGATGGCCTAAGGAAAGGAAGGATGAGGAGGAGGAGGAGAGCATGGACAGTCATCCTCTTTTTCAGTACAGGGAAGACTTGGCTGGTGGCAGTCTGGCAGCGGGTTTTTAGTGCCGCCAGGGGCATTATAACTGATAGGTGCATCCGCCTGTCAACTGAAAGTGCCGACATGCTGACTCATAAAAATTAGCAAGGGCTGGATTGGGCAAGACTTCTCAACACGACCGGATGATAGCAACGGAACGTAAAGTCAAATCCAGTGGCTTTTTTGGGAGGTCTATTGCCATGCACCTCTTCACACCGAGACATGGGTATACGCTTCCTGATTTTGCCTCTTTTCTGTTGTCCTTCTCCTTCTCCTCGTCATCCACCACTATATCAGCAGGGTGAAAGTGATTCAACACCCACATAATTTTTTTGTAAGGGTGTTTATGATGCAAGTAAGACATTTTTAGAGGCCTACCTCTAACATTCTGTTTGTTATACAGTATGTTCTGTTCATATATACCCCCAGGGGTAAATGTAAATGCATTACCAGTATAGGAGACCCATTCCTTAACAACGGTAACAATTTTTTTTAATGGGGACATCCTCTACGTCTCTTCAAAGGGGTATTGGAGTGTGTCCAATTTTTTGGCAGCCCTTGCAGTCACAGCATATGCAATAACAGTATAGAAGACCCGCTCCTTTATAATGGGAACACTTTTTACTGAGGCCCTCTTTTCTGTTTCTTCAAAGGGGCATTGGAGTGCATCCTAATTTTTAGCAGCCCTTGCAGTCACTGCTTGGGCATTACCAGTATAGGAGACCCACTTCTTTATAGTGGGAACATTTTATGTTTACTGAGGCCCTCATCTATGTCTCTTCAAAGGGGTATTGGGGTTTTTCCAAAATTTAGGCAGCTCTTTCAGTCACTGCATATGCAATAACAGTACAGGAGATCCGCTTCTTTATAATGGGAACATTTTTTTAACTGAGACCCTCCTTTTTGTCTCTTCAAAGGGGTATTGGATTGCGTCCTAATTTTTGGCAGCCCTTGCAGTCACTGCATATGCAATAACACTATAGGAGACCCGCTCCTTAATAATGGGAAATTATTTTTTAAATCAGGCCCTCCATGTGTCTTCAAAGGTGTATTTTCCAAAACCACTATGTGTGAACATAGCCCAAGGTATGGAGGAGCATTTTTGTTTTTGGTTATTTATTTTGCCTTATCTACAAGTCATTTCCCTGGAAAGGATGTTCCTTAACATTTTCCAAGGAAAATCCATTTTGGTTTAGATTTTGTATGTCTTATTGTGAGTCCGTAAAAGTGGCATAATACTGTAACAACATTGTTGACAGCAGTGATCTGGGAGTCAGAGATCCTTCCAGGGGTCTTCCCCATGCTGTTTCCCATGTAATTTGAGCACTGTTCCCATCAATTTGGGCAATTTTTAGGCCCCCTGCAGACCTCTGGGGGAGGGACCGTAAAAATGCTCGAGTTTCCCATAGACTTACATTGGGCTCGTTGCTCGGGTCGAGCACCCGAGCATTCCAATTTGCTTGACCCGAGCAGCGGGCGGCCAAGCATTTTAGTGCTCGCTCATCACTAGTAGGATCCTCTCCCTTTTGTACCTGTCTGTCTATATTAGTTTGTTCATTGTAATTTGTATTTATGTTTTGTATGTAACCACTCCTCATGTATAGCACTATAGAATCAATGGTGCTCTAAAAATAAATAATAATAATCCTCCTCATAAACTTCCACCCAGTCCCCACCCCAGCCCTCCTTGCCGGTCTTTACAAAGCAGAAAGCCGCATCAGTTGGCAACTGTGTTTTGTCATCATCATCAGAGATATGCTGTGGTGGTGTGCTGACCATTTGTACTACCTCTAACCCGTAGTTATCCTTAAAGAGAACAAGCGGTTGGGCATCAGTGCACTCAATTTCTTCCACTTGTGGGGCAGGGCAAGTGGATGACCCATCAAACCACAGTCAGCGGAGTCATCAAAAAGCAGAAGTGTCTGCTGCATGACTTGGGGCTCAGACTGCTTGCCTGATTTGGAAGGGGGTGAGGTGGAAGACAGATGCCCATGGACCTCAGGTGCAAACTCTGAGCTTTCAGCAGAGGACCGGGTGGAAGACAAAGCGAAGGAACTGAAGGCATTCTCAGCCATCCAATCTAAAACGCCTCTACTCGTTCTGGCTTCACCATTCATCCAGTGGTACTTGGGCCTACCAAATTATGCAGAATGTCCTGCTGCCTGCGTAAGGTGTTTCATTTGGGCGCATAGCAAGCACAGATGGACCAGGTCCCCTCTCTCCCTGCAGCAGTTACACCACCAGCAGCAACACGGCAACATTCCGTGTTTGATGCCTTCCTCACAGCCTGTGTACAGATAGAGTGGCCAGCAGATTATTAAACTGTCTGTATGCAGAGTGCCCCCACAGGGCCTGTTTTCAGAGTATGTTTAAAAAAAATTAAAGAAACACAAAGTCAGTGTTGGCTACCTCCTCCCGTCTCTTCCACCTACACCACCACGTCCACCTCCATTTGGACCTCCCCCTCCTGCTTCTAGATTGTTATTATTGTTTTTTATTCTATGCTCTTTTAAGTACTTTCTCTCTCTGAAAAAAACAACACACAAAAACAGTGTTGGCTACCTCCTCATCTGCCTCTTCCACCTACACCACCACATCCACCTCCTTCCCACTTGGACCTCCGCTTCCTGGTTCAAAATTATTATTTTTTTTTACTTTTTTTTTTTTTTAAGTCAAGTCCCTATCTACATTTGTTTGCAGGACAATTGTCCTGCTCTTATCCCCATTTCTTTTTGCAGCCCCCTACTCCTTATTATGATTATTTTACAGACATTTTAAAGTTCCAGAGTTTGGGTCCCAATTGATTTCTATTGGGTTCGGGTTCAAGTTTGGGTGAAGCTCTGATACCTGAACCGGCTTAGCACAATAACACCATTGCACAGTTCTGTGACAGTTCGTATTGGAGGAAGAGAGTGCTTGTCCAGGTGTGTGTGTGCACAGTATAACGGATCAGAGTCCTGTACTGTTGATACTGGTGCTGAAGCAGAACCATCATACTGAGGACCCTTGTTAGGGCTAATCCTTTGCTTTTTGTATCACATACATTCTGCATTTAATGTAGAGAGGGAGAAAGATCCGCAGGAGCAGGGAGTTTTACAGAATACAATCTGTAGGCAGGGTTTAGGGCTGTGATGTCCATTGGCAAATATATAGCTGCAACTTTTTTGGGGGTGGGCTTAAAAAATGTAATATATTTTGATCCATCAAGTATTACGTGTTTTGAGGTCCTTTGTGTTATATAACACTCCCAAAAATTGTTGAAACATTTTCCTGTGTTAAATTTCTCCTCCATACACTATTCCGTAGTGTGAAGTACATTTCGGTGATCTCTAAAACTGAAAAAAAAAGCACATAAAAATTTTGTAGGGTTACATTTCCCAGCCATACAGTATTACTTGGACTGGGCACATTTTTGTGATCTTTAAAACTGAGAAAAAGCATTTAAGAATTTTGTAGGCTTACATTTCTCAGCCATACTGCCTTACATAATCTGGGTACATTTTTGTGATCTCTAAAACTGAGAAAAAGCATTTAAAAATTTGTAGGGTTACATTTCTCAGCCATATAGTATTACATGGTCTGGGTACATTTTTGTGATCTCTAAAACTGAGAAAAAGCATTTTAAAATTTTGAAGGGTTACATTCCTCAGCCACACAGTATTACGTGGTCTGGGTACATTTTTGTGATTTATAAAATGGTGAAAAAGCGTTTAAAAATTTTTTAGTTTTACATTTCTCAGCCATACAGTATTACGTTTTCTGGGCACATTTCTGGGATCTCTAAAACTGAAAAAAAAGAAATATTTTTCTGTATTGAATTTGATTGTCGTCCATACACTTTTGTGTTTTTTTTATTTTATAATGCAGTATTTTTATGTCTCATAAAACATAACTCTTCACAGTTAAACTAAAAAGCTCTATTTTAGTCTCATTCATCACAAAACATTGTTCTAATAGTACTTTTGGCTTGTCGAGTTGATCTTAGCAAATTGCACATGGCATCAATATTCTTTTCGGAGAGCAGTGGATTTCACTTTGTAATCTTGGCATATACACCATTGTGGTTCAGTATACTATTAATGGTGGACTCATGAACATTAATATTAGCTAATGTGACTGTAGCATCGGCGTCTCTGCCCCGTACTAGGCAGAGACGCCGTCCCTCTCACCTCCCCGCTCCTGGCGCGGCGTCCTCCAGCGCTTCTCTCCCCGCTGCTTCCGGCACGCGCTCCTTCCCCGGCAGTGTGCTTAGGGCGCGCGCGCGCGTGCTCCCCCTCTCTTAAAGGGACCGCGCGCGCCGTCCTAAGGAGTCCCCGGCCAATTGCCGGAGGACCTCCCATTTATAAGGCACCTCCTCCAAAATGGAGGTGCCCGAGCAATGTTGTTTGCACTGTGTCTCACCTGTGCTTCAGCCCTCAGGTTCCGCTGCTAGCCTGACTTCTCGTCCTGCCTGCCAGCCTGTTACTTGCCTTGTCCGCCAGACCGCTCACCTGGGAGCGTCTACTAGTTGCCTGCCTTGTCTGCCAGTCCGCTCACCTGGGAGCGTCCTTCAGTTACCTGCCTGTTACCTGCCTCTTCAGTCAGACCGCTCACCTGGGAGCGTACACCAGTTACTTGCCTGTTACCTGCCTTGTCTGCCAGACTGCTCACCTGGGAGCGTCCACCAGTCACCTACCAGTCTCCTGCCTCGTCTGTCAGACTGCTCACCTGGGAGCGTCCACCAGTTACCCGCCTGTTACCTGCTGTCTCCGTCAGCCCGCTCACCTGGGAGCGCCCGCCAGTTACCTGTCAGGTATCCGCCTCGCCTGTCTACCCAGAGACTGTCCCGGTCACTTGTCGTGACCGCCTGCCCGTCTACCCAGAGACTGTCCCGGTCACTTGCCGTGACCACCTGCCCATCTACCCAGAGACTGCCCCCGTCACTTGCCGTGACCACCTGCCTGTCTACCCAGAGACTGCCCCCGTCACTTGCCGTGACCACCTGCCTGTCTACCCAGAGACTGTCCCCGTCACTTGCCGTGACCACCTGCCTGTGTACCCAGAGACTGTCCCCGTCACTTGCTGTGACTACCTGCTTGCCCTCCTGGGAGTCACTCGCTTCCTTACAAGGACTTCCCCCTTGTATTGCAGCTCAGAGGTTCCACCTCCTGGACCCGTAACAGTTTGCTCGGGCCATGGAACCCGGTGGCACCCAAGCTCCCTCGCTCTCTGACCTATACCATGAAGTCTCCCGTCAGAGATCCCAGCAGGAGTCCATCCTGAATCACCTGCGGAATGTCAACTCCCGCCTGGACACACTGACTGCTCCACCAGCAACCACCGCTAGTGTCACGACTCGCACCCCGGCAGCGCCGCTGCCCACCAATACCATGGCATCCTGCCCCGGACCCCGGCTTTCTGCACCTCCTCGCTTCGGAGGTGACCCCGCTCAAGCTCGGGGCTTCATAAACCAGTGCACCCTGCACTTTGAACTCTTGGCTCACCAGTTTATCTCCGACCGGGCCAAAGTGGCATTCATCATGTCCCATCTCACTGGGGAGGCACTGGCATGGCTTAACCCCCTGTGGGAGAGAGGGGATCCCCTGGTGTCCGACCTGTCGTCTTTCCTCACTGCTTTCCGGAGAGTCTTCGATGAACCGGGACGAAAGACCTCATCTGCCTCCTCTTTGCTACGTCTCCGTCAAGGGAGTCTCACCATGGGCCAATATGCCATACGGTTCCGCACCCTCGCTTCTGAGCTTGCCTGGGATAATGAGGCCCTGGTGTCCGTCTTCTGGGAGGGTCTTTCCGGTCGGATTAAAGATGAGCTCGCCGGTCGGGATATTCCTACCACCCTGGATGACCTGGTGTCACTGGCTACCCGGATTGACATCCGGTTTCAAGAACGCACCAAAGAGACCACCCGTGAGAGAAGGTTTCCCCGCCTAGCTCCTACTTTCCAGAAACCTGTCTCCTCTTCTGTCACTCCCCGGGCGCACTCTCCCGAGCCCATGCCGATCGACCAGACCAAGATGGTCAAATCTCGCCAAGAGTCACGCCGAGCCGAGGGGAGCTGCTTCTATTGTGGCAGTAAGGAGCACCTGATTCGTTCCTGCCCGGAGAGGCCGGGAAAATCCAGTGTCTAGGACCGCTCGGAGAGGTCACCCTAGACAAAAATAAATCCTCTCCAACCCTGACTTTGTCTGTATCCATCTCCTGGGGAGAGAACCGTCACTTTGAACTCGCCCACCTGGATTCTGGATCCGCTGGAAACCTCATCTCCCAGTCCCTGGTTGAGAAATACCGTATTCCCACCAAGTCTCTGGCTGAACCTTTGTCAGACGCCTCCGTGGATGGAAGACTCCTTCCGGTGACCATCCTGCTCGCCACGGAACCCATAACCCTGCAGGTGGGAATGCTGCACTCTGAGGTAATCTCCTTCCATGTGTTGCCCGGACTCTCCCACTCCCTATTGCTAGGTCTACCTTGGCTCCGGACACATGAACCCGTGTTGAACTGGCATTCTGGTGAAGTACTCCGGTGGGGGCCGGTCTGCCATAAGACCTGCCTGGTTCTGGTTCGTCCGGTTCATCCTCCATCTACCCCAGCTAATTTACCCGGTCTTCCGGCTCCTTACTGGACCTATACTGACGTCTTTGGTAAGAAGGAGGCAGAGACATTGCCACCTCATAGGCCATATGATTGCCCGATCGACCTGGTACCTGGCGCCACTCCACCCCGTGGGCGTATTTATCCGCTGTCTGCGGCCGAAACCCGGGCCATGTCTGAGTACATAGAGGAGAATCTGGCCAGGGGATTCATCCGGAAGTCTACTTCCCCAGCTGGAGCCGGATTCTTCTTTGTCAAAAAAAAGGATGGCTCGCTACGCCCCTGTATTGACTATAGAGGACTCAATCAGATCACGGTTAAAAATAAATACCCCCTTCCGCTCATCTCTGAGTTATTTGACCGCCTTAAAGGCGCCAGGATCTTTTCCAAGCTGGATCTACGTGGAGCGTATAACCTGGTCCGTATCCGTCAGGGAGACGAGTGGAAAACGGCATTTAATACCCGGGACGGACACTATGAGTACCATGTGATGCCCTTCGGTCTCTGCAATGCTCCCGCCGTCTTCCAAGAACTGGTCAACGACATCTTCTGTGACCTTCTTTACTCCTGCGTTGTGGTATACCTGGATGACATCTTGGTCTTCTCTCCGGATCTTTCCTCATACCGGAAGGATGTTCGTCAGGTCCTGCTGAGGCTCAGGCAGAACCACCTCTATGCTAAATACGAGAAGTGCCTTTTTGAGCAGACCTCTCTTCCATTCCTGGGCTATGTTATCTCCCAGACAGGTTTGCGAATGGATCCCGAGAAGCTCTCTGCTGTCCTAAAGTGGCCCCGCCCGGAGGGCTTGAAGGCGATACAGCGATTCCTGGGCTTCGCTAATTACTATCGTCTCTTCATTCCTCACTTCTCGTCTCGGACTGCGCCCATATCTGCGCTCACCTGTAAGGGAGCAAATCCCAAGGTATGGCCACCCGAAGCTGAGGAGGCCTTCCTTTCCCTGAAGCAAGCCTTCTCCTCTGCCCCTGTGCTGCACCGTCCGGACTGCAACAAACAGTTCTACCTGGAGGTTGATGCTTCCTCCTCTGGAGCCGGAGCGGTGCTCACCCAAAAGTCTTCATCCGGGAGAATGGTAACCTGTGGCTTTTTCTCTAAAATCTTCTCCTCCTCTGAGCGCAATTACTCCATTGGAGACCGAGAACTGTTAGCCGTTAAATTGGCGCTGGAGGAGTGGCGTTACCTGCTTGAAGGGACTCTATACCCGGTGATCATCTACACGGATCACAAAAACCTGGCATATCTCCAAAATGCCCAGAGACTTAATCCACGTCAGGCCCGGTGGTCTTTGTTTTTTGCCCGCTTCGATTTCATCCTTCATTTCCGCCCGGCGGACAAGAATGTCAAAGCTGATGCCTTGTCCCGATCCTTCCTGTCCTCCGACCAAGAGGAGGAGCCTATGCACATTATTGACCCCTCCAAGGTGATGAATGTGGCCCCCTTGGATTTGACTCATCTTCCACCCGGCAAGACGTTCGTGGCGCCTCCTGACCGTGAGAAGGTTCTTCACTGGGGTCATTCTTCTAAACTTGCTGGCCATGCCGGCCAAAAAAAGACCTTCCTACTCATTTCCCGGCATTACTGGTGGTCTACCCTGCGTAAGGATGTAGTAGACTTCGTCTCTGCCTGTTCATCTTGTGGCCGCAACAAAGTTCCCAGACACTTACCAGCTGGTCATCTCCTGCCGCTTCCCATACCTGTTGCCCCGTGGCAACACATCGCTATGGACTTCATTACCGATCTTCCTGTCTCTGCCGGGTGTACTGTCATTTGGGTGGTCGCGGACCGCTTTTCTAAAATGGCTCACTTCATTCCCCTGCCTGGTCTTCCGTCTGCACCTGAGCTGTCTAAGGACTTTATCCGCCATATCTTCCGTCTCCATGGCCTACCCCTCCACATCGTGTCGGATCGAGGGGTTCAGTTCACCTCGCGCTTCTGGAGAGCCACATGTAAACTGCTGGACGTCACCCTGGACTTCTCCTCCGCTTACCACCCTCAGTCCAATGGTCAAGTGGAGCGGATCAATCAGATCCTTACCAGCTATCTCCGGCACTTTGATAATGCCCACCATTCTGATTGGGTGGACCTCCTCCCTTGGGCTGAGTTCCCTTACAATAACCACGAGAGCGAGTCCTCTTCCAAATCCCCGTTCTTTGTTGTCTATGGCCAGCACCCCCGGATTCCGTTTCCCGTCTCCGCCTCTGTGGACAACCCTGCCGCGCAGTCTCTTGTCAGCGAGTTTTCTACCATTTGGGAGAGTACTAGGTCCGCACTTCTTCTGTCCTCCGAGCGGATGAAGAGATATGCTGATAAGAGACGTCTGGATCCGCCTCAATTCTGTCCGGGAGACAAGGTTTGGCTCTCCTCCAAACATGTACGGCTCAAGATACCCTCCTACAAGTTAGGTCCTCGTTTCATCGGCCCATTCGAAATCCTCAGGCAAATAAATCCAGTGGCCTACAAATTAAAACTCCCGGCCACCTTACGGATTCCTAACTCCTTCCACGTATCTCTCCTCAAACCCGTTGTCTTTAACTCTTTTTCCAATAATCCAGGTGCCCCTCCTGCTGATGACGTCTTTGAGGTAGAGAGTATTCTGGCCTCCAAGAGGGTAAGAGGAAAGACCTTTTTTCTGGCAGATTGGAAGGGGTTTGGTCCTGAGGAGAGAACATCAACGTCCCGCTTCTCCTTGAAAAATCTCTTTCTGGCCAAAAAAAGAGGGGGCCTAAAGGGGGGGGGTACTGTAGCATCGGCATCTCTTCCCCGTACTAGGCAGAGACGCCGTCCCTCTCACCTCCCCGCTCCTGGCGCGGCGTCCTTCAGCGCTTCTCTCCCTGCTGCTTCCGACACACGCTCCTTCCCCGGCAGTGTGCTTAGGGCGCGCGCGCTCCCCCTCTCTTAAAGGGACCGCGCGCGCCGTCCTCAGGAGTCCCCGGCCAATTGCCGGAGGACCTCCCATTTATAAGGCACCTCCTCCAAAATGGAGGTGCCCGAGCAATGTTGTTTGCACTGTGTCTCACCTGTGCTTCAGCCCTCAGGTTCCGCTGCTAGCCTGACTTCTCGTCCTGCCTGACAGCCTGCTACTTGCCTTGTCCGCCAGACCGCTCACCTGGGAGCGTCTACTAGTTACCTGCCTTGTCTGCCAGTCCGCTCACCTGGGAGCGTCCTTCAGTTACCTGCCTGTTACCTGCCTCGTCAGTCAGACCGCTCACCTGGGAGCGTCCTTCAGTTACCTGCCTGTTACCTGCCTCGTCAGTCAGACCGCTCACCTGGGAGCGTACACCAGTTACTTGCCTGTTACCTGCCTTGTCTGTCAGACTGCTCACCTGGGAGCGTCCACCAGTTACCCGCCTGTTACCTGCTGTCTCCGTCAGCCCGCTCACCTGGGAGCGCCCGCCAGTTACCTGTCAGGTATCCGCCTCGCCTGTCTACCAAGAGACTGTCCCGGTCACTTGTCGTGACCGCCTGCCCGTCTACCCAGAGACTGTCCCGGTCACTTGCCGTGACCACCTGCCCATCTACCCAGAGACTGCCCCCGTCACTTGCCGTGACCACCTGCCTGTCTACCCAGAGACTGCCCCCGTCACTTGCCGTGACCACCTGCTTGTCTACCCAGAGACTGTCCCCGTCACTTGCCGTGACCACCTGCCTGTGTACCCAGAGACTGTCCCCATCACTTGCTGTGACTACCTGCTTGCCCTCCCTGGGAGTCACCCGCTTCCTTACAAGGACTTCCCCCTTGTATTGCAGGTCAGAGGTTCCACCTCCCGGACCCGTAACAGTGACAGAGGCCTTTAGGTACTTCTGTAACCTCGTAGACTATTAAATGCCTTGCTTTTGAAGTGGTCTTTGTAGGCTGATCATTCGTAAGAAGGGTAATAATAGTCTAGAATTTTCTCCATTTGTACACAATCTGTCTGAATATGGATTGGTGAAGTCCAAACTCTTTAGAGATGATTTTGTAACTCTTTG
Organism: Phyllobates terribilis; assembly: GCF_046119375.1. Lineage (NCBI taxonomy): Eukaryota > Metazoa > Chordata > Amphibia > Anura > Dendrobatidae > Phyllobates > Phyllobates terribilis. The sequence goes on from NW_027362762.1 coordinate 644,874,129, forward strand.
CAGCCTCATGAACATCAGCAACTCTTCTTCTGAAGTCCTCAGAGTTCTATTTTGTTCTTGCCATGATACACTTCCATTTGTTGTGAAGATCAGACTTTGATTGATCTCTGTTATGTAAATGAAACAAGTCAACCACTCACACTTGACTTGTCATTCCATTAATTGTAAACACCAGACTCTAATTTGACTTTAAAATTATCTGCTAATCGTAAAGATTCATATAATTTTATCATTCACAAACGTGATATTGGAACATTTTCTAATGTTTTTGATGTTTTTTAGGGGGTTCTCTTTTCCTATTTTTAGGATTTGTGAAAATTGGATGCAGTTTCTGGTCAAACTTATCAAAATTATGGAAAATTCTGCAATTCCGCTATTTTTTGGGTCTCATTCGAGTGCGGTCCGATTTATGCAGACACAGACAATTGAGAAGATGGACAAATTAAGTTCTCCATGTTCTCCGCACCTGTGCTACAATTCTCTCATGTGAAAGAATCGGATCACAGTAAACTGACACTTGGCTCAAACTCTGATCAGAATCTGTGCATTCCCACAATTAGTTTTTGGAGTGTTTTTTACGCTGCATATTTTCAAATAAATGCAAGTAACATATTTTACTTAATGGGTGCATAAATGGTTCAGAAAATCTTCAACATCAAAAACTAACCAAATTGTGTAACTTTATGGTTTATATGTTTGTAATTAAAATTCTATAAGTTAATATTTGTATATTTCATTGTTTTTTACAGCGCAACTCCTCTATGATATACTATACCAACAGACTCTACATCGACATTCTGCAGGGAAATGTGATCGCTACAAATCCAATAAGCTTTGATTTTACATGTGCTTATAGCTTAATATGGGAACTAAGTCTCAAATTGAGCGTAAAAAGACTTTTCTCATCTAACAGAGTCTCTTCTTCATCTTGTGAAATCATACAAGAAGAGAGTATACTTCTAAGCTCAGACAATCAATGGTCAAGGTACATTATTTAATATAAATATTTAAAGGAGTTCTCTCACGAACTAAAATTATTTTAGTCATAGCAATGCAAATACCAGATTTATCAATACCACCCAATTCTTACACAGTGCACACAGATTAGACAGTCTTAAAATATGCCAGTTTTGTCATGGTGTTTGATAGGTATTTGACAGGTTCTTTTCCTGCACTTGTTACTGCACCTTTCTTTGTAGCTTGCACATAGCTTCTGTACATTACAATGGCTGCTGGTGGAGGAGCATGTGACCAGACCAGTCCATCTGCCTCATCCAATAGGAAAGCAGCTTTCCCATGTGAGGTCTTTTACAATTGGAGGAGGCTGATGGACAGGTCTGGTCACATGCTTCTCCACCAGCAGCCATTTTAACTACTGGATAACAGTTCAGTCTGTAAGGAAAGTAAGTGCAGGAAAAGTACTTGTAATACCTATATAATTGTAAAGGTACATAAAATCGTGTGCCCACCATATCTGTTTACAAAAAAGATAACCTGGCCAATTATTTTAATTAAGAAATCTAAAGATTTCTCCAGGATTTACAGGATGACCTATCTGCAGGATAATGTATGTCATCAATTTGAGAACGATGGGGTCTGAACCAAGGCATCCACACCAATCAGCTAGAATGTGCTCCACTAGAGGCCGTATATAAGCGATGTAAGAATTGGAATACAGCCCCTTGTACATTGCTTGGTAACCACTACTAAGTACCAAAGACGCATTCTCTGAATCATTTTGGGTTCAATCAGTGAGATTGATCAGCAAGTTAACTGCAGGATAAGGAATAAATTACTATTTTTAGAATAGCCATTAAACTAACATTTGCAAAAAAAAACAGTTATTTCATTTTGTCACCCAGTACTCACCATGCTGGTATGATTTATGATTTCTCCTTCTAGAACCTAGCTTTGGAAAGAAAGTTGCTCTGGTCAAAGTGTATCAGTCTCTACTGGCTGCTTCCTGGTACTGCAGCACATCTCCTATTCTTTTGTATGAAAGCTGTGCTGCAGTACCCAGCAATGACCCCAGAGGCCACTACGCTCTGACCAGGGCTGCACTCAGCAGCTCCAAAGTGTTTACATCCGGCCACTGGTGGAGCGAAAAACAGCTAATCGGTGGGGGGCGCTGGGTGGCAAACCCCTACCAATCTGCTATTGATGGTCTATCCTATGGACAATCTTCTTAATTTCAAATGGCTTTTAATATATTTTTTGCAAATGTTTTGCTGCAAAATTTAAGAGATGCAAAAAAGACAATGGCCCCAGGTTTTGCCATTAAAACTGCTTATAATGATGAAATAATAATTGTAACTTTTTTTCCGTTTTTACACCAATCCTGGCTAGCTGCACATTCTTTTTAGTAATGGTGAAAGCTTAGGCAAGACTGGGCATGGCCAAGTGATCCAGGCGAATTCATTGTTACTTATGTGACAAAAGTGGCGTCAATTACGACAGAAACAAACACAAGCCCCTGGACCTCGATACTCCAGTGTATACTTCATGATGAACTAGGGGGTTCACCAAACTTGGTGAATTGAGTCCAATGATTTTTATTCTATTCTCTCCAGAATTAGAGTTACCAAAAGATAATCAATAAGTTACATGTACCAAAATGATTACCATTGATCAAATATACCTCATTGTGTAAAAAAACAGGGAATTAAAAAAAAATGTCTCTTAAAATGCAGATATTAAACAAAAATATTACTGTAGTCCTAATGGCCAAAAGAGATCTGGCCCCAAAGGGGTTAATATAATGTTTATAATGACTCCAAATCAGACAGATTTGACTGTTTTCAGATTTTTAATTCTCGAATGTAATTTTCATCTGAAACTTTATAACATTTGATTTTAATGTATTTTGCTTCATAGCAATGCGGGAGTTCCTTTAGGCAATGGCACTGACCTTGCTGTGAATACTGACCTTTGCACTAATAGCTCATGCAGGTAAGAGGATTTTATATACTTTTTCTCATATAGTATTAAAGAAGATATGTCAGTTTCCCTGACAAGCCTGCATTATCAAAAAAAATGTATCGCCTATAGTTATTTCTCTTGTCAAGGTGTGTCCCTACACAACCGGCACTGAGTGGACAGTGTAAGGCTACATTCACACATCCGTGCGATACGGTTTGAGTATGGACAGGCCATGAGACTAGTGATCCGAACTTGACAGTCTCATGTAGGCCTGTAAGGTTATTGAGTTTGAGTCAGAATACCTGTGGCCTTTCCGTTCCTGGATCACAATGCTCAAATGTGAGTGTAGCATTAGGCTGCATGCATTCGACCATCCTACATCTGACCAGCCACTTGTACATGTAGGCGGACATACCATTGGTGCAACCTGTGCAGCTGCACAGGGGCCCAGATGGTAAAGGGGACAATTTCTACCTTCAAATCAGGTGGAATTGTGCATTATGATGAACTATTGGACTGGAAAGGGGCCTTATAATGTTCCTGCACAGGGGCCCTCTCCTGTCTGCGCCCCCAGTGCATGGACATGTAGCGATATATGCTTATATTATAGTTCAATTTGTTCAGACATTTTCAGCAATAACAACAGAGAAACAGCACAAGACAAAGTTCTAAAAAAGTTGCAGAACAATTATTCATGGCACACTCGATAGGTCAAGCAGAAATGAAAATGTTTATTTGCAGTGGTACAAGTGGTGCATTCTAAACTCGCAGTTTAGACCTGTGTAGCGCTCTGTGAGGATGTCCCCATGACCTTGGCGTCTCCTCTAAACAAAGATTCTTCCAATCGAAGCATCAAATCAAGACACATTTCTTAATCTCCTCATGTGAATGCACCACTTATACCGCTGTAAATGCATTTTATCACTTCTGCTTGACCTATTGAGAATTATGACCAATTCTTCTGATAAATATAGGGATACTACTCCCATTTCATGGGTACCTCCAAGAAACGACGTGTGCACAGAACAGGAGAACTAATATATTCTATTTTAGTAAAAGAAGCCTGAGAAAGGCCTCAATCAGATGTCCATTTTTCATGTATGTGCTCTATACAAGGTTTTTCGCAGATAGAACAGGAGTTAAAGGGGTATTCCCATCTCCAAGATCCTATCCCAATATGTAGTAGTTGTAATAATAATAATATTAGCAAATATCTTCAATTAGAAATGTAGTATAGTATTTTTGATTCACTCTCTCTCTTACCTCATGTGCAGGCCTTGCAGGACCTTAAGTATCCATGGTTATGACCACTAGCAACTGGCTAACTAACTGTGACTTTATCAGTGGACGTAACCGTGGATTCCTAAGGTCCTGCGATGCCTGCACGTGAGGAAAGAGAGATAGTGAATGAGAAAAAATATACAAATATACTACATTTCTAATTGTAGGTATTTGCTAATATTACACCTACTACATATTGGGATAGGATCTTGGAGATGGGAATACCCTTTTAATTATAGGTTATTGAGCTGTAAACACATGCATGTTTTCTGGCAGGCTGAGTGTCTGCAAAAAAAAACCCTAAAACAAAGCATTTTTTTATTTTAATCGGAATCAGGAATTATACTCGCCAATGCAACTAACAAATAAAGTAGCACTCTGCAACGCTAGGTATGCGAATATGAAATTTGAATAGCATTACTGCTCTAGAAAATAAAAATAACTGAGAAATCTTAGCTCATAAATTGGCCAATTCATGTGTACCCGGCAGCCACGAGAAGTCGTTTATCGATACCAGGACCCTACCAATGTGTATCCTCTGTAAGAGACCAAAGTCTGCATATATATAAAAAGAAACACCAAGAGAAAAAAGCCGACATAAAGGTGCAATATGTTAAGGTTTTATTGTTCAATAATGAGTGGACATGGGTGGGAACAACAAACAAGAAAGCGAGCGTATGATTCGGGAAGCAAACAAATAATCACAAATGGATAAATTTATAAATAGAAAATCCTATTTAAATATATCTATCAATGGCTGTATGGTGTCCAAAATCAGATAAAATACAGATAAAAATGAAATACAGACACATAAATAGGCTAAGACTCAAAGTAAAAGAAATGGGTAAGTATATAGTAAGTGTTTAACACTCAGGATAAAGTGCTGCAGTGCAAAAAAAAAAAAAGTGTCTCAGTGCAGAGATTACAGGCAGGTGTCATATGTTAAGTAAATCAATACATTTTATAGTCTTGTACATTTACATGTCTTCACTGCATGTAATGCTATTATATGCTGTCCATATAGGTAAGTAATATAATTAAATGGATGTGATGTATACCTGTATGCAGATCAGCCACGTTGCTCCCAGGATGCACCCATCCCAATGCGCATTTCGGCGTCAGCCTTCATCAGGGGCTATATGTATATAGGAAGGTAAGATCCTGCTGTAATTAAAACCGCCTGTGGCCTAGAGGCGGAGTGCTCAGTCAGAAAGTCTATACATATAAACAGAAAAAACTGACCGGCACATCCAAAACAAGAAATAGGTGTGTACAGGTGCTTAGTAGGAGCAGCTACCTCCATATACAACTAATAAATAAAGTAGCACTCTGCAACGGTCATTGTTTATACTTGCCAGTGCATCGCCAGTGCTAATCAATGGGTCTGTGGTTAAAAAGAAGTTGACAGCTGGTTTAAAAGCCACCAAAGACTGAGCACATGGGATACTAGTCAGACAGGCAGGTCCCCGGTGTATTCTCCCCACCCGTTGCCTTGGAGTGACAAGTTTCTCTCCATACGCACATGCAGGGAGAGGCCTGTCAGTCATTGTCAGTGGGCAGGGAGAAATGGACCAGCCTGTCTGATTAGTCTCTCATTCGACTTCACTGACCTGCCTCCTATTTTACCTAGCCCCGCACTACTATATGCATTATGTAAAATGAGAGGCAGGTCAGTGAAGGCACAGTGAGCTTTCATAAGAGCATACAGATGAATATGCAAGCAGAGCACCAGATAGAGAGCCCCTCACAGGCTGCACCAGAGCACGAGCATAACATTATCTCCAAACTGAAAGTAAAGTTTACACAATTACCACAGGACGGATTTCATCAACCAAGGTATCATTTTAATCAGTGTAATGTCGCCTACCTGACAGTGTATGTAGTTTACTTAGCACAGTCCTGTTGACAAGTGTGCTTTAAGTCTATGTGCGCACGTTCAGGATTTGATTGTAGAAATTTCTGCAGCGTTTCTGCATCACTTGGCAGGAAAAACGCTGAGGAAAAAATGCGCATTTTGCAGCATTTTTGACTCATTTTTGATGTGTATTTAATGCTTTTTTAAATGCGTTTTTGATGTGCTTTTGTAAATTAATGAATGCTTTTTGGCGCTAAATAGAGATATTTGAAAAAAGAAACGTGGGACATAACCCTTGGTTTAACCCGTGGATTACCGTCAGACCTGGGGTGAGCATATTGGTTAATTTAAATGATTAAAGAATGTTTCTTCTGTATTTCAAATAAAGTGTTTACTCTGTGTGTGCTTATTTAACTCTTTATTTTAATTAGGTTTTGTAATGAAAGGGTCTGATTTACACCTTGTCATCACCAAACCAAATGGCTAGATGTCAGCTAAACCTTGTTAGAACCCTCCTGTTTGTTTTTCCTATCTTGTGGTTTGCGGTCACGTGACCATCTGCCTTTATATTTCAGCTCCGCCCTTCTGACTGTGCTGGACTTCAGTGTTTGACTGTTTCTCTAGCCTGGTACTTTGGTGCCTTTCTCTGTCAAGTTCGCTTGGTCCTTTTTGACCTTTAGTGCATTTTTGTCAGTTTGTCTTTTTGTGTTCTGCAACAACTTCTGTTTAGGAGGTGTCCCATTTTTGTCCTAGTCCTTAGTTCTTTTAGGGACCCCTCCCTTAATTCTATAGGTCTTCGTTCAGACTAGCCGAGGACTAAGGCGGGTCTGTTCACTAGGAACAGGCAGCCCGCTACATTGTAGGGATTCAGCTTAGTCTTACTGTAGGGACAGCTTTCCCCATCTTTCCTTAGTTCATGTTGCAGATCATAACAAACCTAATCTCATTAGCATTCCCATTCATGTCATTCCTGGTGCAGTGGAGAACTGCTATTTTTAGCCTAGGAAGGTATTATTAGGCAAACATGTTCCCTGGCTATTAATAACAGCTCACAGCTGCTTTGTTAGCCGCTACGTCCCCACGATCAGGAACAAGCAGTGCTTTGGACGCAGTGTATTTCCGCTGCCTCCAAAGCGCAGATCCACCACATATAATGACATTTAAATCGGTCAAAATTTGCAGGAGAGACTAGTGTTTCCACTACAGAAATTGACATGCTGCAGGTGAGTTTCGGTACGTGCCCACAATCAGGAGCCGATGCGAGTTTGAATCTGCGTGTTTATGCAGCATCAAACCCGCAGCATCCAGATGTTACAGCATAGTGGATGGTATTTCTAGAAATCCCATGTCCACTATGCGTGCATTTGAGGCTGCGGATCACCCATGGACACTGAAATGCTGCTCATCTTTCAGGACCACAGCATGTCAAATTCTCTTGTGGAGTCGCTACTCTCCACAACAGAAATTTGACCACTAGAATGTATTGAATGCAATAAATCTGCATGGTTCAGTGAACACATGAGGATTTACCTGCGTTCAATAGAACATATCGTTTTGGACACAGCAAAAGTATGCTGTGTCCAAAGCGCTGCTACATCTGGATTGTGGGCACATAACCTAAAAATTAAAAAAAAAATGGCGTGGGCTCCAGCATAATTTTCATAATTAGTAGAGGGAAAGCCGACCGCTGGGAGCTGATATTAGTAGCTGGGGAAGGGATCATTAGCCAAAAATGTTCCCTGGATATTAATAACAGCCCACAGCTGTTTGCTTAGCCTTTACTGGCTAGATTACAGGGGGACCTCAGAAAAAAATTGACATAGGGTCCCCTATAAAGTCTAACCATAAAATGCTAAACAGACAGCTGCAGGCTGATATTAATAGCCAGGGAAGGGGCCATGGATCCTGGCCCCCTCTGCGGCTAATAATATCACCCCACAGCAGTCCCAGAAATGGCGCATCCATAAGATGCGCCAAATCTAGCGCTTAGCCTCCACTCTTTCCACTGCCGTGTAGAGGTGGTGAGTGGGGTAATAAGGTTGGGGTTCATGTCAGCCTTGAATTGGCAGCTGACATGAAGCCCAGGTTAGTAATGAAGTGATGCCCCTATTACTAGCCCCGTAGTAAAGTTTTTGATGGCTGTTCAATAAAAACACGGCCAGAATGAAGTATTTTATTGAAATAAAATTACACACGGTTTTAATAATTATTTTATTGTTCTCCCAATCCCTGACGCCCTTGTCTCCTGAGAAAAAAAAAAACAACCATATCCCTCACCTTTCCGCCATCATCATGTAATCCAGATTGTCCCACGGCGATCTGGGTAACTTCTACAGCAGCCACATCAATCACTAATGTGACAGCTGTAGAAGACAGCACTGTACAGTGACAGGAGTGTAATCACTCCTGTCAATGTACATTGCTCTGTTGCTGGATGAGATCACTTGGGTTCATCAGCTGAAGATCAGCTAATCAACCCCGGTGACCTCATACTGCGTCAGTGGTACGTGGGAACATTCGTGAGAATATTCCCACGCAGCACCAGTGGCGTTAAGTGAGTTCCCGGAGCTCTCAGCTGATCTCCAGCTGATGAACTCATGTGACCTCAGCCGGCAGCACAACGATGTACACTGCTAGGAGCGAACGCGCTCCCATCAGTGTACCGCCGGGATGATCGAGTCGCCGGGGGATATCAGGAGGACGCCGGGATGCCGGGACACCGGGAGGATGCCGGACAGGTGAGCATAAAGTGTTTTTTTATTTTAATAGAGATTTTTACTTTTCTTTTTTTTACACAGCGAACAGCTCCGGCTCGGCTGAGGAGACTACTTCTCCCCTCAGCTGCGTCGCTCTTGCTGTTATCAGTGGGAGTGAGGTTGCATGATGGGAGGAGTAATCCTCTTCCTGGGCCCGGGTACCATTCTTTGTGCATTTTTGTGCTGCCATAATGCTACAAAGAGTGGACATGCTGCGTATTTTAATGCAATGACAATCCTGAGCGGAAATTAACTCATCATGTGCACAGAACATCAGGATTGCCATTGCATTAGCTGGCAGACAGATTACCTAGCGTTTTTGGTGCATTTCCGCGTGGAAAAACTACTGCGAAAACGAATAAAAAATGCACAGTATGCGCATAGCCTAAGAATGATTTGTTAGCACTTTCTTTTTAATCAAAATAATGCTACAATGGCATTTATAAGGGATCAAATCAAATGGGCCAGTTTTCACTACCCATTTGCATCAATAAACCTTGGGTGGCTACCATCCTTGCTTTCTAAATGTCTAATAAAGTTGGATCCCACTGTTGTGATCTGCATCTATTTTGAGAAGACACCACTACACGCCATTCTCAGTAAAAAGGGGCCAAGCATGCTTGCTCTGTAATTTTCGGAACTCTTCTACGGAGACAGAGAGCCATGCATGCAATTCCAGACACTACAATGTGACCCCGTTATTAAGACAGATTCAGATCCCAGTTTTTAGAGCTCTCAGAGATTTATGGCATATCCTCCTGATATGTCAGAAATGGTGAAACCCCTTTAAGAAAGTATTTTATATGATATTTTACATTGTATTTTGCATTAGTCTATATTTTAATTAATGTACAGCACTGCAAAAAAGTTATAGGCTGTGGATCAATGATAAAGGAACAATGCATTCAAAAGTGGACGTGCTTATAGATTTTTTTAACAATTAAAAAAGGAAATCAATAAACAAGAGACATCAACATCAAATCAATATTTAGTGCAAGGCTGGAGTTAGGAAGGGCAAACTGAGCACTTGACCAGAACCCACATCCACAAAGGGGGTCCCCTTCTTCTACAGCCCCTCCATGAAGTGAACAGTGGATGCACACCATACTTACAGTGAACATCCTCCATAGTCCCAGAAGGTCTCGTCACTCTCAGTTTCTGTAGCATCGGCGTCTCTGCCCCCTGCCAGGCAGAGACGCCGTCCCCATTACCGCCGCGGTCCCGCTCCGGCGTCTTCCGGCCTCCCTGCTGCTGCTGCTGGTGCATGCAGCATCCCGGGCACCGTGCTTAGGGCGCGCTCCCTCCCCCTTAAAGGGGCCGCGCGTGCTGTCCTAAAAAGTCCCCTGCCAATGGGGACTCAGCCCTCAGGTCCCTCTGCAAATCAGTCCTGTCTGCCAGTCTGTTCTTCAGTCCAGTCCGCCAGTCTGACTACTATCCTGCCCGCCAGTCTGCCTACAGTCCAGTCCGCCAGTCTATCTATGGGCTCTTCCCTCCCGCTTACCTGGAAGCACCTGCCTGTTACCTGCCGTGCCCGCCAGCCTGCTTACCTGGAAGCACCTGCCTGTTACCTGCCGTGCCCACTTTCCTGCTTACCTGGAATCACCTGCCTGTTACCTGCCATGCCCGCCAGCCTGCTTACCTGAAAGCACCTGCCAGTTTCCGCGGTGTCCGCTAGCTTGCCTACCTGGAGCACCTTTCTGGCTATCAGCTGAATCAGCCTGCTTGTCTACCCGGACCACCCGTCAGCCTGCCTGCCGTGCTCATCTGCTGTACCGGTCAGTTCCTGCCATCTGACCCGTGGGAGTCACCTGCTCTCATACAAGGTCGGTCCCAGAGTGGCACCTGGTCCCTCTGCTCGGTCCCTCCCTGGTTCACGGAGTCGATTGAGCCAACGAGTGACCTTGGTCAGTCCGAGTAGATACTTAGTCACACCTCTTTGGTCCCTCCTTGCACCGCAGCACAGAGGTTCCACCACCCGGATCCGTAGCAGCTTCTTTCCAGTATCTGGTCAGAAGCTAAGAGTGGATGAGGTGCCAGTCTCACAACACAGCAGTGTGCAGACATGAGCTTTCAGTCCTGTCTTTGCTATGTCCTCTTCTTCATGATGTCTGACCCCCTCCATGACTGTTGTTACATGCACGCCACTAGGTTCAGATAGGGCAAGATGGGTTTCATGATTTCTTTGGAATCCTGGGGGAACCGTTACTCAGGGCGACCATAGGCTGCAGCTTCTCTCAGTCACACAATAGATTCAATTGCTGACCAGACACATCTGGCAAGAGTCTTTTTCAACAGTTTAACAGTGGAATTTAATGTGAAACACGGCCAGCGCAATTCAGGAATATTACAGCACAATCTTCATTACAATACAGTCTGAGCTTCTTGAGCAACTGGCTCCAGTAATGTAAGAAAGTCTTTACTGAGAACTGGAAGAGCCTGGAAAACAGTGTAGATAATTCTTCAAAGCAGAGAATGAAGTTTATTCAGAGGTACGCGTCAGAACAGTTCAAAATGCAGGCAGGGAAAATACACTTGACACGCGCAGGTGTCTAGATAAGCAAAACAACATTCGGATATCTGGCAATGGTGTGGCTTTGGTTCGGCGATGGTGTGGCCTTGGTGGTAGACTGCCTGTAGACTGGCGATAGAATGGCCCCAAACAACAGTATCAGAGCCTTTTTATGCATAGCTTAAACAAAGGAACTACATATTGCGGCAAAAGGCGTATACATGATAACATCATACCGAAGGGAAAGACATGCATTTTAGAACAGCATGGTGATAATGCAACATGACAATGTTTATGAGTATTTTTACCAAACTCCATTAAATCCATAAATCCCTATGTCCTTCTGACCTAAATTACAGTTTTCTCATAATTCTAAACCTACCGACAACTATATTGTCCTAATTTCTATACCACAATTACTATAACATTATTTACCGTATTTTTCGGACTATAAGACGCACCTAGGTTTTAGAGGAGGAAAATAGAAAAAAGAATTTAAGTAAAAAATGTGTTCACGATGCACTTTTAAGGGGGAGGGAGTCTTCTGCTGACGCTGGTATCTCCCATCCTAATATACATGCCCCCCCTTCCTTTTATACGTGGCCCCCATCCCCATCCTGGTATGCCTGGGATCCCTCCATCCTGGTATGCATGGAACCCCTCCATCCTGGTATGCATGGCACCCCCCATCCCTATCCTGGTATGCATGGCACCCCTAATCCCTATCCTGGTATGCATGGCACAGCAATCCCTGTCCTGGTATGCATGGCACCCCTTATCCCTGTCCTGGTATGCATGGCACCCCTTATCTCTGTCCTGGCATGCATGGCACCCATCATCCCTGTCCTGTTATGCATGGCACCCCTCATCCCTATCCTGGTATGCATGGCACCCATTATCCCTATCCTGGTATGCATGGCACCCCTCATCCTTATCCTGGTATGTATGGCCCCCTCATCCTTATCCTGGTATGTATGACCCCCTCATCTTTATCCTGTTATGTATTGCCCCCTCATCCTTATCCTGGTATGTATGGCCCCCTCATCCTTATCCTGGTATGCATGGTCCCCCTAATCCACATCATGCTGCACATAAAAAAAATAATAAACATTCCTTCTCACCTTTCTTATCTCCTCCAGCGCTGTGTCCTGTCTGCCCGCACTGATCTCTCCATGTGAGTCGCGCATGGCGTCACTGCCATGCGAGGCTCACAAGGAGAGATCAGCTGCCGGAAGTAACTGCTCCCCACGCTGAGACTGTGTGCTCGGGGAGCAGTGACTTCATGCTCCTTAATAGCCGGCTCACAGCGTAGCTGCAGCGCGGCTCCTGCTGCTGCCGGGCGATCGCGTGTGCCCGCTATTAAAGGGCATGAATATTCACCCCTTCCCACGCTATTAAGGAGCATGAATATTCAGTGCTCCTTACACCCCATGGGTGTGGGGAGCAGTGAATATTCATTTTCTTTAGCAGCGGGGACTGTGTAGGCTGCAGCAGGTGGCTGCTGCCTCCTGTGCCCCGCTCCTCTGCCGCTACCACTCCCCTCACACCCCACTCATCATATATATACGCCCTCCTTCCCCAACATTTGGACTATAAGATGCACCCTCCATTTTCCTCCAAAATTTTGGAGGAAAAAAGTGAATCTTATAGTCAGAAAAATACGGTACTACCTTATAACACCACTTATTTACTTTCACATTGACCTGCAGCTGTTCCCATTAGCCTTTGTGTATACTAACCATACTTGCTAATGGCACTGACATCATTTTATCGCTCCATTGTGACTAGGACATGTGTAGGACATGCATCTCATTAGCTGCAAAACTCAATTCTCAAACTTCATGGCTGTTCAGAATATTAGGACTTCTCATTCTCTTACAAGTAACAATACAGTAGTTTCTTCACAAGGCACAGTATTACAGTCTCTTCAGTAGAATAATTCAGCATAGATTAGATCTGTTAGCAGCACACTTCTATACATACTCAACCACAGGCTTTTCCTTCACAAGGACACAATAGTACACAGCATTCTTTATCCTGCATGGAGATGGAGGGGGAGGGGGTTTGATGAGGGAGATAATCCATGTGACAAAATTCCCTCCAGTCCTTATTTTCCTGCCCGATAATACTCTGCACTGTTAGTTCAGGGAGTTTATCTGACCTGTGTTTAGTTTCTCTCCTGATCTGAATCCTGTTCAGTTGCCTTATGTCAGATACAGATAACACACTACTTCTCTCTTCGGCTTCAGCCAAACTACAATAACAAGTTCCCCACAATCCCCCTGAGGCTCTGCTAAAACACTCCCTGTCTCCTGTGACTGTGTTAACCCCTCTAGTTGCTGGATGCTTCTGAAGCACAACACTTCCTGTCTCCTGAGCTTGTGTTAAATGTAATCGTTGCTGGATGCTTTTGAAGCAGCAGCACTACTTCTGCATGTCACACACTCCTGGAATCAGACGGAGACAAGCAGGACCCAGCATGTATGAAGTGATAGCGCTAAAAAGGAGGTTAGCTGTGTGTCTGGTTATATAAATACATAAAGCATATAGTGTGTACATACAGTGCTCAGCATAAATGAGATTACACAATATTTGAAAATTAAGATTTTATTCACTATCCCACTGAACACAAGAACAATTTCCAATGATTGGACAAAATTGCTTTTCATAAAACATTTCCTTAACACATAACATGAAAGTAAGGTTAATAATATAACTTTCATTATAAAATCTTCAGTTTAACTCAAATTGGTCGATGCAAAAATGAATTCACTATACATCAAAAACAACTAGTATTTTGTATGACCTCTCTGATTTTTTAGGACAGTAGTAAGTCTTCTAGGCATGGAATGAACAAATTGTTGACATATTGCAACGTCTGCCAAGAAATGTAGCTCCAATACACTATTCTGGTGTCGTGATCACTTTTTCTGCAACAATGTGATCTGGCACCTGGATCACTGACTTGTGGATAATGAAATTATGCAGTTATGATCAATTGCCTTGCACCAGGCTCCAAAGACTTACAAAGTACTTATCCCTGAAAATGGGGTTCATTTGGTTAGTTAATATCCTTAAATGCTGTAGTACAATGACACATGAACTGCACTAAAATGACAATAAACAAACGCTCTTTTATCCCCTATAACATTTACCATGTTTATAATGTGCCACTGTTTTAGTGAATATTGCTAAATTTTAAAACGATGATTGCTTTTATTTTACACAGTACAATAAAAATCCCATCATCCACTGTATACTCCCCTTATTCCATCTATACGGGAGCATATATTGATGGTGAATTTACTACTCTACTAACTGAAGTGTTAATAGGATCTTACTTCTATGTTGGAATGGCAATATCTGCAGATGAAAATGATTTTTTTCTGAGTGTGGAACGATGTATTGTTTCCCCTACAAACAACAGTAATGATTCCAACAGTGTGATACTAATATCAGGCGGGTAAGTGTTCTTTATGGCATCATGGCTAGTTGTGTTGTTTTTAATCTTTTTAGCACATCCATGTAGTTGAGACTTTCTTCGTGTAGTGATGATCTTGAGGAAGTAAGAAACAAACTCCAATGAAGTTTTTGCCCAAAAAAAAAAAAAAAAGTACCCAATTCCATATCAGATGTTATAACAATAAATCCGTGCATCAGTTATCCATGTCTCTAGTAGTAGTACATATTTTCAGACTGTCATCCAGGCTCTATTAAATTCACTATCACAACATCCATGCTCTATGGTTCAATAATGGTACAAAAAAGTTTTGTAATGTTGGCGCAACCTTCTTTACTTAGAGTTGATGCCTTATTTACAGGGATAGGGGAAAAAAAACCTTAAACTGGGAGGGATGTGATTCTGGTACATATCACTAAGGGTATAACTATCAGCATGGTACAACCACAGATTGGTAAACCTTTACCGATCGGCGGTCATTTAGTAGCCTGTTTACACAGGCAGATCAAAGTAAACAATGTGTATTGAACCATCTGTAATAGATCGCTCAGTGTGCATAGACTGCCACGGTTCTCGGCAGTGTGAGTTATACAGGACGATGCACCACAGAGAATGATGATCTTTTGCAGAAGTCTCATTACCTGCCTCCGAATGAGGAAGCTGGAAGGCTTTAGGTGTGATTTGTGGCAACCGGGGTGGGGTGGCAATGTAACAATACAGTATGAACTGTAATGGGAATAAAAAGGCAGAGCACTCCATAGTGCAGAAATCCTTAATAAAATCTGAATTCAGTGAAGAATGTTTCAGTGTTACATTACAGAAACAGGTTATGGTAGTTACTACTGATAAGATTCTATGGAAAGGAAAGGGAGGAACAAGAGACAGAGCTCCTCATCACATCTGTCTGCATAGAATCGTATCTGTATCACCTGCCATCTCCTATCTCAGTAATGGGAAAGTCTGTCTTAACTGAATACAGATTTTACCTCTGAATTGAGAATTTTTAGAATGATCGATCAGGCCAGGAGGGGAAAGAAGCAGATTTCTCTGAGATATATTACAAAGTTTCTTATTTTCACGTGTACTATTGACTTATGAAGTGTAAATTATAATGATGGTTACTCTATAAAGATGCTTTTTGTATTTGTCTTACTGCCTTTACAAAAAGTATTTTAATTTACACAAACTTGATTACATTAACATTTAATAAATGACAATAACACTCTAAATTGTCAAGTATCCTCCCCTATTAGTGTTTAACGGGGGGAGCTCACCCCATAATCGGCAGGTGACGGCTGTGTCTTACAACCAGCAACTGCCTCTAACAAATGCAGGTGGAGCGGAGTGGGTAAGTTAACCTATTAAATGTGGCCGGCAAACTCTGACAGCAGCATTTAACATGAGACAGCATGAGGCCGCGTCATTCTTTGATGTAATTGTGGTTCGCGGATAGGTTGCTTTCATAGCAAGGGGTCTATTGAAAACCTTCTTGCTTGTCACTACCGAGCTCCTTTGAAACCCTGCCTGTGGCCGGAATTCAAAGGAGACTGTGATTTCTGCTATATACAGCGATGCTGTGACATCGCTGTATATAGCACAAGTGATCAGACGATCACAGCTTCAAGTCCCTTAAGGGAACTATTAAAAACTGTGAAAAAAAGTTTTAAAAAATATGGAAAAAAAAACAAAACAAGAAAAACCCATAAAAGTTCAAATCTCCACCTTTGATCCCATTAACCCCTTAAGCCCCGCGGGTGGTTTGCACGTTAATGACCGGGCCAATTTTTACAATTCTGACCACTGTCACTTTATGAGGTAATTACTCTCGAACGCTTCAACGGATCCCCCTGATTCTGAGATTGTTTTTTCGTGACATATTGTACTTCATGATTGTGGAAAAATTTCTTCGATATCACTTGCGTTTATTTGTGAAAAAAACGGAAATTTGGCGAAAATTTTGAAAATTTTGCAATTTTCAAAATTTGAATTTTTAAGCCCTGAAATCAGAGCGATATGTCACACAAAAGAGTTAATAAATAACATTTCCCACATGTCTACTTTACATCAGCACAATTTTGGAACCAAAATTTTTTTTTGTTAGGGAGCTATAAGGGTTAAAAGTTGACCAGCGATTTCTCATTTTTCCAACAAAATTTACAAAACCATTTTTTTAGGGACCACATCACATTTGAAGTCACTTTGAGAGGTCTTTATGACAGAAAATACCCAAAAGTGACACCATTCTAAAAACTGCACCCCTCAAGGTGCTCAAAACCACATTCAAGAACTTTATTAACCCTTCAGGTGCTTCACAGGAATTTTTTGAATGTGGAAGAAAAAAATTAACATTTAACTTTTTTCACAAAAATGTTAATTTAGACCCAATTTTTTTTATTTTCACAGGGGTAACAAGAAAAAATGGACCCCAAAATTTGTTGTGCAATTTCCCCTGGGCACGCAGATACCCAATATTTGGGGAAAAAATACTGTTTGGGCGCACGGCAGGGCTCGGAAGGGAAGGAGCGCTATTTGACTTTTTGATTGTAAAATTTGCTTGAATAATTAGCGGACGCCATGTTGTGTTTGGAGAGCCCATGTGTGCCCAAACTTTGGAGCTCCCCCACAAGTGACCCCATTTTGGAAACTAGACCCCCCAAGGCACCTATCTAGATTCATAGTGAGCACTTGGAACCCCAGGTGCTTCACAAATTGATTCATAAAAATGAAAAAGTGTTTTTTTTTTCACTTTTTCATTTTTACGAATCAATTTGTGAAGCACCTGGGGGTTCCAAGTGCTCACTATGCATCTAGAAAGGTGCCTTGGGGGGTCTAGTTTCCAAAATGGGGTCACTTGTGGGGGAGCTCCAAAGTTTGGGCACAGAGGGGCTCTTCAAACGCAATGTGGTGTCCGCTAACAATTTGAGCCGATTTTCCATTCAATTTGTTAGCGGATACCATGTTGCATTTAGAGAGTCCCTGTGTGCCCAAACATTGGAGCTCCCCCACAAGTGACCCCATTTTGGAAACTAGACCCCCCAAGGCACCTATCTAGATTCATAGTGAGCACTTGGAACCCCAGGTGCTTCACAAATTGATTCATAAAAATGAAAAAGTGTTTTATTTTCACTTTTTCATTTTTACGAATCAATTTGTGAAGCACCTGGGGGTTCTAAGTGCTCACTATGCATCTAGATAGGTGCCTTGGGGGGTCTAGTTTCCAAAATGGGGTCACTTGTGGGGGAGCTCCAATGTTTGGACACACAGGGGCTCTCCAAACGCAACATGGCGTCCGCTAACAATTTGAGCCGATTTTCCATTCAATTTGTTAGCGGACACCATGTCGCGTTTGGAGAGCCCGTGATGTGCCTAAACAGTGGAGCTCCCCCACAAGTGTCCCCATTTTGGAAACTATACCCCTCAAAGATTTTATTAAGGTGTATAGTGAACATTTTGAACCCAGAGGTACGGCACATTATTTGTTTACATTAGGTCATCATATTGAATAAGTTTTCATTATTCTTGAGCGCAAGTGCTCGCTACTTGAGTTTGCATCGGGTACTCAGGTATGCACCATGTACAGCGTGTGCTCGAGTGACATGCTCGAGTCCCTGCTCCGCATGTTTCACGGTTATTAGACACCCAAAAAAAAACATGCGGGGATCGCTCGTGCATGGCAGGCAATCCCCGTAAAGTTTTTTGGCCGCGAAGCATATGGGGCAGAGACTCGAGTATGTCACTCAAATACCCACGATACTAAATGCATACCAGAGCACCCGATGCAAACTCAAGTAGCGAGCACTTGCTCTCAACACTAGTCGCCATATCGTCATCTTTTTTTCTTACTTTTGAAAAAAATCCCAACCCCAGCCCTAACCCTAGCACAACCCTAGCCCCAGCACAACCCTAGCCCCAGCACAACCCTAGCCCCAGCACAACCCTAGCCCCAGCACAACCCTAGCCCCAAACCCAGCCCTAACCCTAGCCCAATCCTAACTCAAGAGTTTATTTTTGACGCCGTTCCTTGTGCGGTATAAGTGATTAGACGACTTTATTCTTCGGGTCGGTGTGATTACAGCAATGCCAGAATCATATGGGGTTTTTATGACTGACAGCTGTCACACACTAAAAGACGCATTTTTTGTAAAATCTAGTTTTTGCATCGCCATATTTTGAGAGCTATAATTTTTCCAAATTTTGGCAGACAGTCATGTGACGGCTCGTTTTTTGCGGGATGACTTGACGTTGTTATTGGTGCCATTTTCAGGCACGTGACATTTTTTGATCGCTTTCTATTCCGATTTTTGGGAGGCAGAATAAACAAAAACCAACAATTCAGGAATTGTTTTTTTTTTTTTTTTTTTATTCTGTTCCGCGTGTGGTAAAATTGATGAGGCAGCTTTACTCTTCGGGTCAGTACGTTTACAGCGGTACCACATTTGTATAATTTTTCTATGTTTTGGCGCTTATACACAATAAAAGCTATTTTATAGAAAAAAATATTTTTTAGTATCGCTTTATTCTGAGAGCTATAACTTTTTTATTTTTCGGCTGATGGAGCTATATGGTGGCTTGTTTTTTGCGGGACGAGATGACGTTTTCAGCGGTATCATTTTTATTTATATGCGTCTTTTTGATCGCGTGTTATTCCACTTTTTGTTTGGCGGTATGGTGATAAAGCATTGTTTTTTGCTTGGTTTTTTTTTTTTTTTTTTTACCGTGTTCACTGAAGGGGTTAACTAGTGGGACAGTTTTATAGGTCAGGTTGTTCCGGACGCGGCGATACCAAATATGTGTACTTTTATTGTTTTTTTTTTATTTTTTTTATAATAATATTTATTGATGGGTACATTATATTTTTATTTTTGGTGTATTATTTTTTTATAATATTTTTGCACATTTTTTTTTTTTTTTTTTTTCCACTTTCACACAGTTTATACACTTTATTACTTTGTCCCACTCTGGGACTTTCACTTTTTTTTTTCTGATCGCCTGCATGGCACAAGAATGGAGCACCATCCCTATGCCATGAAGGCTGTCAGAAGTGCACAGTGTGAAGATTGCTTGGAGATGCACTGCGCATGTCCAAGCAATCTTCCTGCTCTCTGGTGACCCGGATGTTGTCATGACGACATCGGGTCGTCATGGCAACACCCGGGAAGCCTTTGCAGACTGCGCTGGAAGCCGGAAGAGGAGGTGAGTATCGGCGATCACCTCCCCTTGCCCCCGCAATGCCGCGATCGACTTCGATCGACTTCGATCGCAGCATCGCGGGGGTTAATGTGCTGGGAGCGGTGCGTGACCGCTCCCTGCACATAGTACCGGGTGTCAGCTGTGACAATCAGCTGACACCCGGCGGCGATCGCGCCCGCACAGCCTGTGTGCGCGCGCGATCGCCATGACGTACTAATACGGGTCTGGCTCTTAAGTCCCAGGGCACAGACGCGTATTAGTACGTCAGATGTTATTAAGGGGTTAAAAATAAAAATAAATTATTTAACAAAATATACATATATGGTATCTCCGTGTTCAGAAAAGTCAGTTCTATCAAAATATAAAAATAATTATCCCGATTGGTAAACACCATAATTGAAAAAAAATTCAAGAACTCCAAAATCATGTTTTTTTGTCACTGCAATTACACGAAAAATGCCGTAACAAGAGATCAAAGCATCACATCTATCTAAAAATCATATCAATAAAAATGTCTTGCCCCGCAAAAAATAAGCTGTCATGCAGCTCCATCAATCGAAAAATGAAAAATGTTACAGGTCTCAGAAAATGACGACACAACCCCCCAAAAATTTTTTTTTAAAACTTCTGATTTTTTTTCCACCACTAAAATAATAAAAAATACAGGCATGTTTGGTATTGTTGTAATCGTACTGATGAGCAGAATTATACTGCAAGGTTATTTTTACCACACAATGTACACCGTAAAAACAATTCCCAAAATACAATGTCAGAATTGAATTTTTTTCACAATTTCTCCCCCTTAGAATTTTTTTTCCCGTTTTCCAGTACAATATATAGTATAATGACTGGTGTCATTCAAAAGTACAACTCATCCCACAAGAAACAAGTCCTCATATGTCTTAGTGGACAGAAAGATAAAACTTATGGCTCTGGGAAGAAGGGGTGGAAATGCAAAAATGGAAATTGGCCATGTAATGAAAGGGTTAAATCTTCCATAAGGTTCCAGAGATCTATACATTTTTATGTAGCACTAATTTTCCGGGTCTTTACCAAGGGGGCATCACTCACGGCCTAATAATGCAGATCGTTAAATGCTACTCCATGCAGCTGCTCTCCCCAATAGGAAGGTTGCCAATCACCATGATAAAGCTTGAGATAAATATTGAGAAAAAAAACTAATGGTTATACTTATTTCTCCTAGATGTGCAGTTGATACACAAAATGTAGTAGAAATAATAACAAGTGGACAGTCCTTGGAAGTTAGACTTGCATTCCATGCATTTCGTTTGAAAGAATATGAGAATTTTTATATGTTCTTTGACACAAAGCTTTGTGATAAAACTACAGATTGTGCAAAGGTAAGTCTGAGTATGGAAAGTATTCACAGAATTGTGACCTCCTGTCCCATCTGTATTCTCTCTAACTACTAACAGATTGTTCTCAAATCTTGGTGACAGGTAGAATGTGTTGCTGGCATAATTTTAAAATACGTGAAATTTTAAAACAAGTGTGAAAATTTAATAAAGGATACAGCATAACTGAAAATGCTGCAACATTTGGTCTCTTGGAATAAACTGAATTATACTTCTATGTAATACATAATATATCACCTTTCTCTACTTGCCAGACTATAAGTCACTACTAGGACAACCCCTTCTTGAATAGTATTTTTCCCCTTGTAAAATAAAAAATAGCTTAGACTCACTTCTCGGGTTTCCCAAGACATGAGCGGCAGGGCTCACATGTCATAAAAATGTCACAGGAACCTCGAGGGAACCGGCGCCGAAATTGCTGGAACAATGCTGATACAGAAGGTGAGTATGGAGTATTTTTATTTTACAGTGGGGAATATAGTATTGAAGAAGGGGTTGTCAGAGTAGTGGACAACACCTTTAAATAATTTCTGCCTGCAGCCACCAATAAAAGGAACTCCTTACATGTAGAGTTAAACAGACACAATTCAGGTCACCCTGAGTTTTATTTAAATTACACTGCTCAAAAAAATAAAGGAAACACTTAAACAACAGAATATAACTCCAAGTAAATCAAACTTCTGTGAAATCAAACTGTCCACTTAGGAAGCAACACTGATTGACAATCAATTTCACATGCTGTTGTTCAAATGGAATAGACAATAGATGGAAATTATTGGCAATTATCAAGACACACTCAATAAAGGAGTAGTTCTGCAGGTGGGGACCACAGACCACATCTCAGTACCATATTTTCTGGCTGATGTTTTGGTCACTTTTGAATGTAGGTTGTGCTTTCATACTCGTGGTAGCATGAGACGGACTCTACAACCCACAGAAGTTGCTCAGGTAGTGCAGCTCATCCAGGATGGCACATCAATGCAAGCTGTGGCAATAACGTTTGCTGTGTCTGTCAGCGTAGTGTCCAGAGGCTGGAGGCGCTACCAGGAGTCACCAAGATTGGCAAAGTCGCCACTGGCGCCCTGTGCTCTTCACATATGAAAGCAGATTCACACTGAACACATGTGACAGACGTGATAGAGTCTAGAGACGCCGTGGAGAGTGATCTGCTGCCTGCAACATCATTCAGCATGACCGGTTTGGCAGTGGGTCAGTAATGGTGTGGGGTGGCATCTCTTTGGAGGGCCGCACAGCCCTCCATGTGCTTGCTAGAGGTAGCCTGACTGCCATTAGGTACCAAGATGAGATCCTCAGACCCCTTGTGAGACCATATGCTGGTGCGGTTGGCCCTGGGTTCCTCCTAATGCAGGACAATGCCAGATCTCATGTGGCTGGAGTGTATCAGCAGTTCCTGCAAGATGAAGGCATTGAAGCTATGGACTGGCCCGCCCGTTCCCCAGCAGAATTCGATTGAGCACATCTGGGACATCATGTCTCGCTCCATCCACCAACGTCGCGTTGCACCACAGACTGTCCAGGAGTTGGCGGATGCTTTAGTCCAGGTCTGGGAGGAGATCTCACAGGAGACCATCCGCAACCTCATCAGGAGCATGCCCAGGTGTTGTAGGGAGGTCATACAGGCAAGTGGAGGCCACACACAATACTGAGCCTCATTTTGACTTGTTTTAAGGACATTACATCAAAGTTGGATCAGCCTGTAGTGTGTTTTTCCACTTTAAGGGGGGGTGACTCCAAATCCAGGCCTCCATTGGTTAATAAATTTGATTTCCATTGATGATTTTTGTGTAATTTTGTTGTCAGCACATTCAACTTTGTACAGAACAAAGTATTCAAAAAGAATATTTCATTCATTCAGATCTAGAATGTGTTATTTGAGTGTTCCCTTTATTTTTTTGAGCAGTGTAGTATGTAGTGACCCCACATCCCTCTGGATGCAGTTGCAGGTATTAAAAAGGCTCTATTATTGTGTAAAAGGAAACATGAATTTGGAGCTACAGTCTATATACTGTATGTGTATATACAGTATAAATACTGTATATTATACACATTTATCAGAAGAAAAAAAATTATGTATATATATATACATACATACACACACACACAGAACAGGGCCCATATGCAAGAACAGTATATTGGCCCATTGACAGGGGTGTACATAGAAATCATGGGGCTCCATAGCAGAAGTTCTAATTGGCCCGAAAAAAATGTAATATTTGTCTGTGTCACAGAAGAGCAGATGTCACAACTTTCCAGCCTTAACATAGTAAAGTATGATGCAAACAAAAGTGCCCCCCAAACACAACACAATATGATACCCCCATAGTGAATTCCTCCACACGTGCAGTATACTGACCCTACTGTACTCCACCTCAACTCCCTAGGCAGAGTATGGTGAGCCCAACACAGTATGATCCCCCAACTGTGACCCCCACACAGCCCTCCATGCACAATAATGGGCCTACATACAGTATAATAGGCCCAAACTAGCCCTCCAAACAGTATAATAGCCCCCACACAGTATGATAGACCACCACAAACCTTCACACTGTAGAGTTGCTTGCATACAGTATAATGGACCCCACATATTATAATGGCCTCACATAGCCTTCCATATATTATAATGCGCCCACCATAATCCTCCATATAGTATAATGCACTCCCGATGGTCCTCCATAGAATATAATGCACTCACCATAGTCCTCCATAAAATATAGTGCACTCCCCATGGTCCTCCATATAATAAAATGCTCTCCCCATGGTCCTCCACACAATATAATGCACCCCCCATGGTCCTCCATACAGCATAATGCACCCCATGGTCCTCCATACAGTATCGTGCCCCCCCCATGATCCTCCATACAACATAATGTACCCCATGGTCCTCCATACAGCATAATGCACCCCCATGGTCCTCCATATAGCATAATGCACCCCATAGTCCTCCACACAATATAATGCTCCCCCCATACTGTATTATGGCCACTGGTCACTGACTTTAAAAAAAATAAATACAGTACTCATTTCTCCTGGTTCCACCCGATGCTCCAGTCTCCTCTGCGTGTGGTGTGAAGCATTGAACATCTAAGAGCAGCGGGCGCCCTGTAATGACGTCATTGCTGCTCGGAGACGTCAGACGCCGAGGAAGAATGATGGGGATGGAAATGTGTTCTGACACTCCCTCCCCCACCATCATTGCTCGCACTGGGCCACCCCTCCGGCCATCAGCGCAAGCAATGATGATGGAGGAGGGAGCCTCAGCAGACACTTCCACCTCCATCATTCTGTGCGGGCGGCCGGGCAATGCGATTGCTGACAGACGGAGGCGGGGCCTGGTGCGATGAGGGCCCCCGGCGCGAGGGCCCGGTGCGGGCCCCATAGCACTGGTGTAGCCCTGCTGCCATTGGCACTACGCCACTGCCCATTGCACTCCAATAGCTCATCATAATGCACAATTTCACCTGCTTTGGAGGTGTAAATGGGCCCCATTACTTCTTGGGCCTCTGTTCACCAAGGCTGAACCAATGATATGTATATATATATATATATATATATATATATATATATATATATATATATATATATATATATATATATATATATATATATACACACTGCTCAAAAAAATAAAGGGAACACTTAAACAACACAATGTAACTTCAAGTCAATAACACTTCTGTGAAATCTACCTGTCCAGTTATGAAGCAACACTGATTGTGAATTAATTTCTCCTGCTGTTGTGCAAATGGAACAGACAACTGGTAGAAATGATAGGCAATTAGCAAGATACCCCCAATAAAGGAGTGGTTCTGCAGGTGGTGACCACAGACCATTTCTCTGTTCTCATCCTTTTTGGCTGTTGTTTTGGTCACTTTTTCATTTTGCCCTTGCTCTCGCCCCTAGAGGTACAGTAGTATGAGGTGGTGTCTACAGTACAACCCACAGAATTTGCTCAGGTAGTGCAGTTCATCCAGGATGGCACATCAGTACGAGCTGTGGCAAGAAGTGTCCAGAGCATGGAGCAGATACCAGGAGATGTGGAGGGAGCCTTAGGAGGGCAACAACTCAGCAGCAGGACCGCTACCTCCGCCTTTGTGCAAGGAGGAACAGGAGGAGCACTGCCAGAGCCCTGCAAAATGACCTCCAGCATGCCACAAATGTGCAAGTGTCTGCACAAACGGTTAGAAACTGACTCCATAAGGGTGGTATGAGGGCCCAACGTCCACAGATGGGGGTTGTGCTCACAGCCCAACACCATGCAGGACGCTTGGCATTTGCCACAGAACACCAGGATTGGCAAAGTCGCCACTGGCGCCCTGTGCTCTTCACAGATCAAAGCAGGTTCACACTGAGCACATGTGACAGACGTGACAGAGTCTGGAGACGCCGTGGAGAGCGATGTGCTGCCTGCAGCATCTTTCAGCATGACCGGTTTGGCAGTGGGTCAGTAATGGTGTGGGGTGGCATTTCTTTGGAGGGCCGCACAGCCCTCCATGTGCTCGCCAGAGGTAGCCTGACTGCCATGAGGTACCGAGATGAGATCCTCAGACCCCTTGTGAGACCATATGCTGGTGCGGTTGGCCGTGGGTTCCTCCTAATGCAGGACAATGCCAGATCTTATGTGGCTGGAGTGTGTCAGCAGTTCCTGCAAGATGAAGGCATTGAAACTATGGACTGGCCCGCCCGTTCTCCAGACCTGAATCCGATTGAGCACATCTGGGACATCATGTCTCGCTCCATCCACCAACGTCACGTTGCACCACAGACTGTCCAGGAGTTGGCGGATGCTTTAGTCCAGGTCTGGGAGGAGATCCCACAGGAGACCATCCGCAACCTCATCAGGAACATGCCCAGGCGTTTTGGGGGGGTCATACAGGCACGTGGAGACCACACACAATACTGAGCCTCATTTCGACTTGTTTTAAGGACATTACATCAAAGTTGGATCAACCTGTAGTGTGTTTTTCCACTTTAATTTTGGGGGTGACTCGAAATCTAGGCCTCCATTGGTTAATAAATTTGACTTCCATTGATAATTTTTGTGTGATTTTGTTCTCAGCACATTCAACTTTGTACAGAACAAAGTATTCAATGAGAATATTTCATTCATTCAGATCTAGGATGTGTTATTTGAGTGTTCCCTTTATTTTCTTGAGCAGTGTATATACTGATACTCGCACACACATAATCTTATTGCTAGATGTAGCAAATACCAGCTCCACAGTTAGTTTGAGGATACTTAGAGATCTGCCCTCCAATCAGGAATGATATCACAAAGTGTAGAATCACAAGAGCTAGAAGCATAAACATAAGAGTCCGATAAGTATTTGGTGAGTTTTTTGATGTTGTAGCATTTCTGCACCAATTAGCTAAATTATGTTACTTGCGTTTTTTCATTGCATCTTTTAGTGCAGGGGTTTTTTTACATGCATTTTTATCAAATTTTTTTCTTCTGTGGTGACTCCTTTTGAAGTGTCCTGTTTTAAATAAAACTGCTTTTTTTACACTTCCTGTTACTTAGCTTTAATAAAACTTTATTGCTAAAGTTTTATGCAGATTATTTGCGGAAGTACAGTAAAAACAGATTTGTGTTTTTATGTGCAAATTTTCCTCATTTCATTGAAGTCTATAGGGAAAATTCACAAATAAAATGCATATTTAACGCAAGAGAAATTGACATGTTGTGGACTTCAAAAACGCATTGCAGGTCAGCTTACACAGTGTAAAAAAAAAAAGCACAGCGAAAATATGCAGTGTGAAAACGAACCAAATACTCACAATGGCTATGTTTCCACGATGAGTTACTGCTGAGTTTTTGAATTTTTTTTATTTTCTGCATAATTTCTGCACCTATAAGCTAAATTAGGTTATGAGTGTTTTTTTCATTGCACTTTTGAATGCAATTTTTGCATGTGTTTTTATCTCATCCTGTTTCCTTTTCTATGTACATTGAAAATACGCTGAGTCAAAAACTCATGGGAATTTAACCTAAGTGTATGTTCATATGTGGCGTAATTGTAGCAGAGTTTTCAGCACTAAAACCAGCGTGTTGTCAGAAAAAGCGTTGCATATAATACGCTTGTTTTTGATGCATTTTCACATGTGTTTTCACTGCATTTTTACTAACACAGCATCTCACATATCCAGCCCACTGTGCTTTTTAATTACACTGCGTAAATTGACCTGAAATCTGCAACATATCAATTTCTCTTGAGGGTACCCTGAATTTCAAGTGCGAATTTTCTCAAAAGAATTACATTAGATCACACATATCATACTCTGGTTCGTGGGCCAAATCTGGATCACCTGCCCAGCATCGCACTTTCTCCCGTCATCGCACTTTCAACTATATCGGCATCCAATATGCCAATGCAGTTGAGAGCAATAATTGAGGAGGGAGAGTCAGCCGACGCTCCTTCTCCCATCATTCTCCCTCTGCGTCTGACGTCTCAGCGCAGCGGGTGCTATAACGTTATTACAACACATGTGCAGACCATTATACTCCATGGAGAAATATGTGGGACCATTATACTGCATGGAACACTATGTGGGGCCATTATACTGCATGGAACACTATGTGGGGCCTTAATACTGTATGGAACACTATGTGGGGCCTTAATACTGTATGGAACACTATGTGGGGCCATTATACTGTATGGAGCACTGCGTGTCACTGATAATACTGTATGGAGCACTATGTGGGTCCATTATACGGTATGGAGCACTGCATGTCACCCAGTATACAGTATGGAGCACTATGTGCTGCCCAGTAAACTGTATGGAGCACTATTGGGGCCCATTATATTGTATGGAGGACTATGTGGGGCCCATTATATTGTATGGAGGACTATGTGGGGCCCATTATACTGTATAGAGGACTATGTGGGGCCCATTAAACTGTATGGAGCACTCTTTGGGGCATTTATATAGTTACATAGTTAGTAAAGCCGAATAAAGACTTGCGTCCATCAAGTTCGACCTGTAAGTTCTGTAATTGCTAAAGTTGATCCAGAGGAGGGCAAAAACCCCAAATGATTTGGCCAATCTTCACCTGAGGAAAAATTCCCTCCCGACTCTGAAACCAGCAGTCAGAATAAATCCCTGTATCAACTTACTATTTTATTCTATTTTTAAGTATATGCTGAAATCTGCCTAGTATCTACAAAAGCATCCAGTCCCCGCTTGAACTGGTTTAGTGAATCCGACATTACCGTCTCCTCACTCAGTGAATTCCATATTCTCACTGCTCTTACCGTAAAGAACCCCTTCCTATGCTGGTGCTGGAACCTTTTCTCTTCCAGTCTTAGTGAATGCCCTCTTGTTACCGTAATATCCCTCCTTTTGAACAAATCCCTGGCAAGGTCTCTATACTGTCCCCTAACATATTTGTACACATTTATTATGTCCTCCCTCAACCTTCTCTTTTCCAGGCTGAATAGTCCTAGTTTTGCCAACCTCTCTGGGTATTGCAGTCCCTCCATTCCCCTTATTAATTTTGTTGCCCTCCTTTGTACCTTTTCAAGCTTGTTTATATCCTTTCTATATATTGGGGCCCATAACTGAGCACAGTATTTATATTGTATGGAGCACTATGTTGGGCCATTATACTGTATGGCGCACTATGTGGGACCATTATACTGTATGGGTCACTATATGGGGCCATTTATCTGTACTGAGCACTATGTGGGGGCATTACACTGTATGGAGCACTATGTGGGACCATTATAGTGTATGGTTCACTATGTGGAGCCATTAAACTGTATGGAGAAATTTTTGTGGCCATTATACTGTATGGAGCACATTTTGGTCTTCATACTGTATGGAGCACAATGTGGGGCCATTATACTGTATGGAGCACTTTCTGTGGCCATTATGTCGCTTGGAGCAGTGACTCACATGAGTAAATGGGTCAGTCAAACATTTAATGCACAATGTACAAAGCCATTCATAATAAACTATATATTTCTCTTGCTAAATTTCTTGCATAAGTCCATAAAACATATTAGAAATGCAAATAAAGAGATCAATAATTCATATTAGACTGTTTCATATTTCTAGCAGTGTAATACAACATCCACCAGCAGTGCAAGCAATGAACAGGCACCAGGGAACGCAACAAGTAAGTATAACCTCTGATAATACATTGCATTGAATTAAATCCATATCTATTTGCTGTGTACCACAGATAAAACTAATGTTTGAAAAGCAATAATGGCTTGTAACTAGTGTTGAGCTACCCCCGTAGTGTTCGAGTTCGGTTCGGTTCGTCGAACACCTTCGAACACCGTTAAAACCAATGGCAGGCAAACAAAAACACATAGAAACACATAGAAAACACCTTCAAAGGTGTCCAAAAGCTGACAAACTGCTCTGAAGACACAACTAACACATGGAAAAGTGACAAGTACATATAGTCATGCGAAAAGAAAAGAGGTGGAGGAGTAAAAGGAGGGGGAGACACAGATATAGGCATGTCATGCCCTTCTAAAATCCAAAAAGTGAGAAGCCGACACGGCCAGTCCGCTCCTGCCCGTGCCACCTCCGTGTCGCCGGGTTTGTGCCAGAGCCGCGGTGAACCCTGACGGCCAGCCCCCCTCTCCCAATACTGGTGCCTGTCCGCTGGTGGGTCGAGCGAGCCCCCCTGTGGTGGAGGCAGCTCTAAGCTTTTTAATTTAAATTGTCTCTCTAATTTGAATGAATACACTTTAAATCCATTTACAAGGATCTATTGGAGGGCAAGTCTCATGCCAGCAGCCGCGTAATTCCAGCTCCAGTAGCGTCCACTAAAGCTGCTGCAGTTAAAAAGCTTTTATAAGGATCGAGCTCGGCTGTCCACCGCAAGGCATCCTACTGCCAGTCCCAGCCCCTATGCCTTGGGGTGCCTCCTGATGCTCTTCACTGAGTATCCCGTGGTCCCGAAGCATTTCCTTTGAAAAAATTAAATGTCAAAACTACAGGTGGTGTAGCTTGCTTAACAGCCGGGATAATCCGCTGACTAGCAGACACTGCTACTAGGCACAAAGTATTTCCTGGGCTAGATGCAGTTAAAAATTTGTAATTAGATACTCTCGTTGGATGCTGAGAAAGCATTCCATAGAGTCTCCTGGCACGCCATATATGATTCTCTTAAAAAGCTTGGGGTAGGGGTCTAGGGGACCCTTTTATAGCCAAAATCACGGCCCTGTATCGCAATACGTCACCTAGGCTGAAGATAAATGGAACTGTATTACCCTGAGGGCTCGGTTGCTACAGAGGTATTGCACCTCACCCAGAGGTGTGATATCTCACTCTCAGGTAAGGATGGAGTGTGGATCAGGACCCGACACCTGCATGCATTACACCACATTGCCGTGGGGCAGGGCGACCAATATGCCCCTGAGATGGGCACGACAGTCCCTGTCCCTGGCTGGAGTGGGGGGAGGGAACACTGAGGAAGGGGAACCCTGTAGTGCAGGAGCAGGGAGGAAGCAGTTCCTGGGTGCATTGAGAAGGGAGTATAAAAGGTGGGCACCATCTTAGTTCAGTGCAGAGAAGTCTGAGCAGAAGTGGCAGGGAGCAGGGGCTCTGCATGAGCTCTGCTCCGGAGGCGGGCCTAGTAACAGAGGCCCAGGCCTGGAAGAGGGAGAAGGAAGGAAGAGGAGCGGAGAAGGCTCCAGGAACGAGGAATGAAGGGATCCCAGGGGTGCGGACGGGCGAGTCGCCACCGCACGCCCGAATCCACCTGCGTGGAGGGGTCAGGCCAAAGGGGGAGACCGGTCCCCGAAACTAGTGGAGGCAGGAAACGACCCTCAGCTAGAAACAGGAGGCTGTGACATTTTATGTGGCGCAGCCCCTCGCTACACCCGCTAGGAAGGCACCACATAGGGTCAGGGAAACTGGCGCCAAGTTTACCAAGAGGAGGCCCGAGGCAGCCGGACAGAAGGGTTGGTAAGAAAGGCCAGACAAAGGACACACAAAGGGGGTCCTGTGAAGCGCTCCAAAGTTATCTGGGAGTTGTCTGAGCCCCTCACCTGGTGAGCACAGTACGACGTGGGCAGCCGTTACCTGCAGACGTGGTCTGGATAATAAGAACTGTGAGTAAAGGCCCTGGACTGCATCACTGACTCCGTGTCGTTACTGCTGCTGCCCTGCACCATCACCCCCATCCTCCGCATACACTGCCCTGAGGCTATACTCCTCCCGTGGGGAGTTATGCTACGCTCTGCTGCACCCACAACACCAGCCTCAGCGGTCTGCCCTGGAGCGGCGGTTCACTCTGACCGCAATCCACGGGTGGCGTAGTCGGACATTTAAACATCAAAACCACATAAATAGTTCCGCCACTGGTTTAACCACCCTGAGCCACGGAACCGGGTCGCCGCCACGGAGACTACAACCACCAGCATCCACCAAAAAGGGTCCGGCTCCGGGTGTCCCAAGGCCCAGGGGGCGCGTCAGAACATTTTCATCACCTTTCACAATCACCAATGGGACAAGGCAGGGATGTTCTCTGTCCCCTCTCTTACACATCCTAGTGACGGAGCACCTGCTCTCATCAATTCGCCATAACCCCAATATTAGGTGGATTGAGGTGGGAGGCACCGAGTACAAGTGCTCTCTATTTGCTGATGATGTCCTAGTATATATCACTCAATCACATATATCCATCCATGCTGTTATGGCTGAAATAGATCACTTTGTTACATGGTCAAATTTTAAAATCAATGCAGCGAAGTCTGAGGCCCTCGATGTCTCCCTCCCCAAATCCATATAGGATTCCATCCAGTCCAACTTTCCCTTTGCCTGGCCCTCACATGGTATCAAATACTTAGGAATTCCTATTCATAGAGACCTCTCCCATCTATGTTATCTTAATTTTGGGCCCTTTATTGAACAACTCCATACAGACCACGGTTGGCAAGTTAGAACTGTAAGATTCACTACGTGAACCACTGGTGTTTTGTGGAAAAGCACATGTACAATGTGTTCCAAATTATTATGCAAAAAGTGTTTAGGAGTGATAAGGGAAGAATTTGTTTGTTTGTCAGTTAAACTCATTGATGGTGATGTGTGTCAGGGCTCTTTATATCACTGTAAGCAATTGCAGACACCTGTGCTAATTAGTTTGGCAGGTGTGTCCAATGAAAGGCAAGACTACTTAAGAAGGCTGTCTCACATTATTAAGCAGCCTACATTTTCTGCCAAAATGGGAAAGAAAAAGGATGTGTCGGCTGCTGAGAAGCAACAAATTGTGGAGTGTTTAGGTCAAGGCATGACTACAATCAACATTGTGCGATGATCAGGATGAAGTGTGTTGGCAATCAAGAAGTATGTGTTATGTTCTGCTACCAAAGCTAAGGAAAGAGAGGAGATCTGTCCCTACTATAAGACTCAGCTGAATCCCTACGATGTAACAGGGAACCTGATCCTGCGATCAGACCTGCTAAAGTCCTAATCTAGTCTGTACGGAGACCTATAGATTTGGGGAGGGAATCCCTACAAGTACTAAGGACTGGGAGGAATATGGAACACCTCCTAACAGAAATAGTAGCAGACAGACGAACAAACAAAATAGATAGAACCTAGAGGTCCGTAGACCAAGCAAACTAACAGAGTTAGATACAGAGCACAGGCTAGCTAGAAAGTAGATATACAATGAAGTCCAGCAAAGCCAGAAGGGCAGAGCAGGATTAAATAGGCCAACAAGGTCATGTGACCAGCAAAGGAAAAAAAACCTAACAGCAAGGTTCTAACAGTACCCCCCCTTCTAAGAGGATCCTCCGGATCCCCTAGGACCAGGCTTATCAGGAAATCTCCTGTGAAACGCTCTGATAAGTCTGGACGCGGAAACATCATCTGACCTCACCCAAGAGTTATCCTCGGGTCCGAAACCTTTCCAGGCCACAAGATACTGCAAACTACCTCTATACCGTCTAGAGTCAAGGATGCGAGAAATTTCATATTCCCCGTCCTCCACCACCGGAGGAACAGAGGCAGAGGCGTCACCATCCGACACAACAGCTTTTTTTAACAGAGAGACATGAAAGACCGGATTAATTCTCCAGGAGGTAGGAACCTCCAACCTAACAGCAGATTGGTTGACAACCTGAAGCACCTTAAAGGGCCCTACAAACTTGGGACCCAATTTCTTAGAAGGAATCCTCAACCGCAGATTCCTAGAGGACAACCAAACCATGTCACCAACAGCGAACAAAACCTCCTGTCGTTTCCTATCAAAGTAGTCTTTAGATTTTCTGTTGGCCTCCTGAAGATTACCACGCACATCCGTCCAAACTCTTTCCAAATCACCGGAAAAATTCTCCTCCTCAGGCACGGCAGATCCCAACTTGGAGAACGACCCAAACGACGGATGTCTCCCAGAACAACAAAAAAAAGGCGAACAACCAGCAGAAGAAGATGTATGATTGTTCAGAGCAAATTCGGCAAGTGGCAGAAACTCAGACCACCCCTCTTGATTGTCTGCCACAAAACAACGCAAGAACTGCTCAACATCCTGGTTTTTCCTTTCTGTCTGGCCATTAGATTCAGGATGATATCCGGACGAAAACGACAAATGAATTCCCAACCTGTCACAAAAGGCACGCCAAAAACGAGCCACGAACTGAGGACCCCTATCAGAAACAATGTCAGTAGGAACGCCATGAAGTCTGACAATTTCCTTGACAAAGGCCTTAGCGAGAGTTTTAGCGCAGGGCAGTTTGACGAAGGGAACCAAGTGACACATCTTGCTAAAACGGTCCACGACCACCCAGATGACAGTAAAACCCTCAGAGGGGGGAAGGTCAGTTATAAAGTCCATAGCCAAATGTGTCCAAGGAGCACTGGGGACCTCCAAAGGACAAAGCAACCCCGCAGCAGGAGTATGTGAGGACTTAGATCTAGCACATATAGTACATTGGCGCACCCACTTAATGACTTCCTTCTGCCATCCAGGCCACCAAAAACTGCGACCCACCAGTCTCTTGGTCTCAGAGATTCCGGGATGACCTGCCAACCGAGATTCGTGACACTCAACAAACAAATCTCTCCTAAAGGTCCCAGGCACAAACAACCTCCCATGAGGAGTGTTAGATGGGGCATTCTCCTGAGCTTTAAGAATCTCATCTTCCAAAACGGAGTCTAAAGCAGCTATCACAACACCTTCTTGTAAAATGTTTTCCTCTTTCTCAGCACCGACTATGGGAGAAAAACTGCGAGACAAGGCATCCGCCTTAACATTCTTAGTACCAGGGATGTAAGTAACGGAGAAATTAAACCGCGAGAAAAACAGTGCCCACCTAGCCTGACGGGCATTCAGGCGCTTGGCAGCGTCAAGATATATCAGATTTTTATGATCCGTAAGAACCTGAACGGGAAATTCCGCACCTTCCAAGAAGTGGCGCCAGTGTTCAAATGCGAGTTTAATAGCCAATAATTCCCGATTACCAATATCGTAATTCAATTCAGTCTCCGAAAATTTTTTTGAAAAAAATGCACAGGGATGTAATCCATCCCCGTTATCCTGCGACAATACTGCGCCAACCCCCACAGAGGAAGCATCAACCTCAACCAAAAACGGCCTAGTAACATCAGGCTGCATAAGGATGGGAGCAGAGGTGAACCTCTCCTTGAGATACACAAAAGCTTCAATGGCCTCAGAAGACCACTGAACCGCATCAGCACCTTTCCTGGTGAGATCAGTCAGAGGTTTGACAATACTAGAAAAATTTTTTATGAATTTTCTATAGTAATTGGCGAAACCCAAAAACCTCTGTATTGATTTCAAACCAATAGGCCTAGGCCATTCCTGCACAGCCTGAACCTTAACCGGATCCATCTCAAAACCTTTGCTGGAGATAATGTAGCCCAAAAAACTAATTCTCTGTACAGCGAACTCACATTTCTCCAGCTTAGCAAAAAGCGAATTGTCCATTAATAACTGTAATACCTCACGCACGCTCCGCCAATGAGACTCCAGATCTGGCGAATAAATCAAAATGTCATCCAAATACACAACCACATTTTTACCGATCAAAGGTCTAAGGATGTCATTAATCAGATTCTGAAAAAATGCAGGAGCATTAGTAAGACCAAAAGGCATAACCAGATTCTCAAAATGACCCACAGGAGTGTTAAAAGCAGTCTTCCATTCATCACCCTCCTTCATGCGCAACAGATTGTATGCCCCCTTAAGGTCAATTTTAGAGAACCACTTGGCCCCCAATAACTGGTTAAACAGATCAGGAATCAATGGCAGTGGGTAAGGATTGCGTACCGTAATTTTGTTAATCTCACGAAAATCCAGACAAGGACGTAAACCGCCGTCCTTTTTTTTACAAAAAAAAAATCCAACCGCCACAGGAGACTTAGAGGGCCTAATGTGACCGGCGGCCAAACTTGTCTGTATGTATTCCTCCAAAGCCTTCCTCTCAGGAATAGTAAGGTTAAATAAACGACTTTTAGGAAGAGTCGCTCCAGGGACAAATTCAATAGAACAATCATAGTCTCTATGGGGAGGCAAAACCTGCGATTCTTTCTCAGAAAAAACTCTCCAAAAATCCTGAATAGGAACAGGCAATTCTCCCCTATCCAAAGCTGCAATACGCCCGTTACAACACTTGTCATAACATTTATGGCTCCAGGATTTAATTTCACTGGTAGACCAATCCAGTACAGGATTGTGAAATTTTAACCAGGGCAAACCCAATATTACTGGAGAAGGCAAGTTATTCAACACTACCAAATCCAATTTCTCATGGTGAACACCATTAATAGTGAGAGGAAATTCACTGACCTTGAGAGTAATATTCTTCAAAGGGGAGCCATCCACAGAAACCACAGCAATGGGGGATGACAAAGGTTCAGGTTTTAAATTGAGTTTTTCCACGAATCCCCCATCAATTACATTCAGTGTAGACCCGCAATCAACAAACACCCGAAATTCTATTAATTTTTCCTGAGCAATCGTGGAAGCAGCTAAAAATATACCCTTGGAATTTAAACAGGCAATACGGGCGTGACTGACCATTTTTTTTTCTTTCTTCATACGAAGCTCACAGCCTTTAATCAAATGACCAGATTTCCCGCAATAGAAACACAAGCCTTCTGAAAAACGACGGTGTTTTTCTTGAGAGCGAGGTGCCACCGATTCAATCTCCATCGGTTCACCACTGTTAGTACACACATTATCATAACCAGAAACTGACATAGCAGAGGATTTGCTCTCATTAACCCTAGCACGCAGTCTTCTGTCCACCCGTATAGCTAATTGCATAGCCTGTTGCAAATCCTCAGGTGTAGGATAAGCAATTAGCAGGTCTTTAACCTTTTCACTGAGCCCAGCAAGAAATAGACTTTTCAGAGCAGAATCGTTCCACCCTGTTTGAGTGGACCAACGACGAAAATGTGTACAATATTTTTCCATATTACCTGATCCTTGTTTTAAACGTCTCAACTCAGTCTCAGCTGATGCCACACGGTCAGGATCATCATATAATAGTCCTAAAGCAGAAAAAAAACTATCCACTGATCTGAAGCATGTATCACTAGGTTGCAAAGAAAAGGCCCACTCCTGAGGCTCTTTGCGCAAAAGTGACATTATGAACCCTACGCGCTGGGATTCATCCCCAGAGGACTTGGGTCTCAAACGAAAATACAATAAGCAAGCATTTTTAAATGAAAAAAATTCTCGATGTTCACCAAAAAATAAATCCGGCAAACATACCTTAGGCTCCAAGAAATATGCTCCAGGACAGTTACTCACGTGCTGACGGAGCTCGGCCACTTCCAGAGAGAGTCCCTGCAGGTGTTTAGCCAAATCCTGAACCGACACCATGATGGAACAAAAAAAAAATCTTTCCTTAGAGAATTTACAGGCTGGACTTACTGTTATGTTCTGCTACCAAAGCTAAGGAAAGAGAGGAGATCTGTCCCTACTATAAGACTCAGCTGAATCCCTACGATGTAACAGGGAACCTGATCCTGCGATCAGACCTGCTAAAGTCCTAATCTAGTCTGTACGGAGACCTATAGATTTGGGGAGGGAATCCCTACAAGTAC
The DNA here is from genome assembly GCF_046119375.1 of Phyllobates terribilis. Taxonomy (NCBI): domain Eukaryota; kingdom Metazoa; phylum Chordata; class Amphibia; order Anura; family Dendrobatidae; genus Phyllobates; species Phyllobates terribilis. Next base: position 644,911,531 of record NW_027362762.1, read on the forward strand.
TAAGGACTGGGAGGAATATGGAACACCTCCTAACAGAAATAGTAGCAGACAGACGAACAAACAAAATAGATAGAACCTAGAGGTCCGTAGACCAAGCAAACTAACAGAGTTAGATACAGAGCACAGGCTAGCTAGAAAGTAGATATACAATGAAGTCCAGCAAAGCCAGAAGGGCAGAGCAGGATTAAATAGGCCAACAAGGTCATGTGACCAGCAAAGGAAAAAAAACCTAACAGCAAGGTTCTAACAGTATGTAGCTGATTCACAGTACACACGTGTGCGTGCTGATAAGGGCAAATTGAGGACTCTTTCCTACAGGCAATTACGTCAGGTTAAAAGAGCAGCGGCAAAAAAGCCTTGTCATAGCAGCAGACAAGTTTTTGAAGCTGCTGGTGCCTCCAACGTCTCCCGAACAACAAGATGCAGGGTCCTTCAGAGGTTTGCAGCTGTGCGTACGCCATCCTGTCGACCTCCTCTATCCACTTCACACAAGCAGAAACGGCTCCAGTGGGACAAACATTACATGAAGACTGATTTCAAAACTGTTTTGTTCACGGATGAGTGCCGTGCAGCGCTCGATGGTCCAGATGGATGGAGTGGAGGATGGCTGGTTGATGGACACCCCACGCAAACACGGCTACAGCGCCAACAAGGAGGAGGTGGAGTAATGTTTTGGGCTGGAATCATGGGGAGAGAGATTGTCGGCCCCTTTAGGATCCCTGAAGGCGCTAAAGATGAACTCCATAATGTATGTGGATTTTCTCAAACAGCACTTCCTGCCATGGTTCAAGAAGAAGAACCGTGTATTTCACAGCAAGATCATTTTTTTGCATGATAATGCACCATCTCATGCTGCACATAAAACATCTGCATCTCTGGCTGATATGGGCATAAAAGGGGACAAACTTATGGTGTGACCCCCATGCTCCCCTGACCTCTACCCCATTCAGAACCTTTGGAGCATCATTAAAAGGAGTGTCTATGATGGCGGGAGGCAGTTCACATCTAAGCAACAGCTCTGGGAGGGTATTCTGTCCTCATGCAAAACAATTGAAGCAGAAACCATCCAAAACCTGACAAATTCAATGGACGAGAGAGTTCAGAAGCTCCTTTCGAACAAGGGGTCCTATGTGAAAATGTAACATCACCTAGAATAAAGTTTTGAGTTGAAAACTGTTTGATTTCAGTTTCTAATAACCTGCTAATGCTTATAATTTCAAAAATGACCATTTTTTTGGTCTTTATTAAAATGAAAAGGTTGATCGAAAAGTTTGGGGGATCTAAGAGTGTGGCAACCCAGTAGTCATGATTACTTCGAATTCTGACAATATGAGGGTCATGTTGCAGGTAGTGCAGCAAGAAGGCACTTATGTGTCTTGCGCATCTCGGAGCCCCAAAATTATTTTCCGGGCTAGATGCAGCTAAAAATTATTATTAATTTTAAATCTGGTGGAGCTTAGTATAGATGGCCTAATAGGATCAGTGCTGCACACTGCTACAAAGCCCAAATTATTTTCCAGCCAAGATACAGATAAACATGATTAGTAATTTTAAATCTGGTGGAGCTTATTATAGATGGCCTAATAGAATGAGTGCTGCACACTGCTACAAAGCCCAAATTATTTTCCAGCCAAGATACAGATAAACATGATTAGTAATTTGAAAGCTTAAAACGGTTGGTAGGGTGATTTTAACCAATCATCCATCTTTTACTCTCCCCAGGATGACACAGGGGTAGAAAAGTAGTTTCGGATCCATGATTTGTTCATCTTTATGAACGTGAGTCTGTCTACATTATCAGTGGAGAGCCGCGTGCGCTTATCTGTCAGCACACCACCAGCAGCGCTGAACACACGTTCAGACAGAACGCTGGCTGCGGGGCATGACAAGATCTCCAAGGCGTAAGTGGCTAGCTCCGGCCATTTATCCAGATTGGAAGCCCAAAAAGAGCAAGGGTCCAGTGACACAGTCATGGCTTCAATGTTTACTTGGAGATACTCTTGTACCATCGTCTCTAGGCGTTGACTATGTGTCAGACTTCTTGTCTCCTGTGGCCTTGCAAAGGATGGGCTAAAAAAGTGGTGAAATGATTGCGCAAAATTGATGTTACCAGCAGATACTGTGGTTCTGTTATGGTTTGAGTGCTGAACACTTGACGGTCCCACGGTTGGCAAGTTGGAACTGTGAGGTTCACTACGTGCACCACTGATGTTTTGTGGAAAAGCACATGTAAGATTCTGCAACAGTCTCTGCTGATACTCCTGCATGCGTGCATCCCTTTCTATGGCAGGAATAATTTCTGCAAATTTACTTTTGTACCGGGGATCTAACAGTGTGGCAACCCAGTAGTCAGGATTATTTCTAATTCTCACAATTCGAGGGTCATGTTGCAGGTAGTGCAGCAAGAAGGCACTCATGTGTGTTGCGCATCCAGGAGCACCAAGTCCCTGTTGTGTTGGTGGCGAGGTAACAATCATGCTTCCTTCCTCTGTCCTCTCCCCCCAACCTCGCACAACAGAAATGTGATCAAGGTCTCCCTCATCTGATGAGTCTTCCATCAGTTCGTCCTCCACTTCTTCCTGGGCTCCTGCACCTTCCTCACTAGTTTGGCTGCTACCATGCGCCCTGGTAAAACCATCTCCCCCACCCTCACATGCCTGCCGCCTTGGTGCTGCCGACCGTCTGGACCTTGCAGATGTTAGCCCTTCCGCATACAACTCCTCCTCCTCTACTTCCTCCACCTCCTCTTGTGCCACCACCTGACTCCGAATTCTGTTTAACATGTGCTCCAGCATGTAAATCACCGGAATAGTCATGCTGATAATGGCATCGTCAGCACTAAACATCTTCGTCGCCATTTCAAAACTGTGCAGAAGGGTGCATAGGTCCCTGATCTGAGACCACTCCTCCAGCGTGATTTGCCCCACGTCTGGATCTCGTTGGCCCAGGCTATACGTCAGAACGTATTGCACCAGGGCTTGTCGGTGCTGCCACAGTCGCTGCAACATGTGCAGAGTTGAATTCCACCGGGTAGGCACGTCGCATTTTAGCCGGTGAAGTGGCAGGCCCAACGACTTCTGTAGAGATGTAAGTCGCTGAGCTGCGGGATGCGAACGGCGGAAGTGAGCACACAGCGACCGTGCCCTCTGCAGAAGGCCATCTAGTCTGGGATAGTGGGCTAAAAATTGCTGGACAACCAGGTTCAACACGTGAGCCATACAAGGCACGTGTGTGACATTGCCCCGGCGAAGGGCCGCACCCAGGTTTGCAGCATTGTCGCACACGGCCTTCCCTGGTTTCAGGTCCATTGGAGACAACCATTCATGAAATTGGTTCTCCAGAGCTGACCACAACTCCTCAGCTGTGACTCACATTTCCCAGACATTTCAAAGTAAAAACCGCCTGATGACGTTGAGCCCTACTGCCAGCATAGTAAGGAGGTGTGCAGGATCCCTTCTGCGCAGTTAGAAAGCTTGTGGCATGACCAGACAGGCTTTGGGTGCAGGTGGAAGACCGAGAGGAGGTTGAGGAGGCAGAAGCAGTGGAGGAACTTTGACATAAAGAGGATTGACGCACAACTCGTGGGGACGGCAAGACTTGGACAGCAGCCCCTTGTCCTGCTGTCACCATAGTTACCCAGTGCCCAGTCAGCGACATGTAACGCCCCTGTCCATGCCTACTCGTCCAAGTGTCTGTGGTGAAATGCACCCTGTCACACACAGAGTTTCTCAAAGAAGCGGTGATGTTGTGTGCGACATGCTGGTGGAGCGCAGGCACACCTTTCTTTGAGAAGTAGTGCCGACTGGGCATCTGGTACTGGGGCACTGCGACGGACATAAGGTCTCGAAAATCCTCTGTGTCCACCAGGCGGAAAGGCAGCATTTCTGTAGCCAAGAGCTTGCAGATGGTGAAATTCAACCTCTTAGCTTTCTCATGGCTAGGAGGAAATGGTCTTTTACTTGTCCACATCTGAGGGACCGAGGGCTGGCTATTGCGCTTAGACGGGGTTGATAAGGGTGTCCCCGGCAAACTGCCTGTCTGTGAGGAAGATGCAGGCGGACATGTTAGGTTGCCTTGATCCAAAGGTGGTGCTATCGATGTCGGACAACGCTCAACACCAGCTGGTGTTACCACCTCCAAAGAAAATGATGACCTGCCAATCACGCTGGCTGTTGCGGGTAAAGAGGTGGCAGGTCTGCGCCCCAAAACAGGTGTGACTGCTGTCCCCCCAGTCACAGAGGATGAAGAGGCCGCGGATGCACAAGATATGGCAGACGGTGGTTGGCCCGGCCGGCTAGGCCGCATTGTAGCACACTGAGCTTCCCACTGCAACTTATGCTTCATGTCCATGTGCCGGTTCATGCATGAAGTACTCAAACTATGTATTTTTTGGCCTCTACTTAGCTTTTGCTGACAAATGTTACAGATAACACGAGTTGGGTCATCTTTATCGATCTGAAAAAATGCCCAGGCTATGCAAGGCTTAGCACCCATGCGACCTGAAGAGCCACCACGACTTGTGGTGAGAGGCAGAGTTGTGTTTGAGGATGCAGTTGTTGACATGCTTCCAGTACTACGTCTCTGTCCAGGAAGGCGCAACCTGACCTCGTCGTCACTAGCATCTTCCTCCACCTCCTCTGCTGACCTCATCTCTTGGCTGACTGTGTGTTGACAGTAAGTGGGATCTCCAACCTCATCATCATCACCCTGTGCGTTATCACACCCGTCGTCCTCAGAGCCAACCTGTTCCTGCCCTGACAAAAAACTAAAGATGTCGCTCCAATCAGGTATTTGAGTCTCATCATCGTCTTCCTCATTGTCTCCACCAACAGGAGTTACAGTTTGGGAATGAGGGTCTACATTATGGTCAGAACCTTCTGCGTCTGGTCTTGGATCCGACTCATAAAGATTCTGTGCATCAGTGCAGATCATTTCCTCGTCTGGATTCACAGAAGCGCTGGAGTCGACCTCTGATTCCCAGGCTATAGTATGAGTAAACAGCTCTGCAGACTCAACCATCTGTTCTACCTCATACTCAGACGGGCAGCTGGAGATTTGGGAGCTGTGAGGAAGCAAGTGCGATTGGGGTGACACCTTTGAGGACTGGAGTATTTGTGATGTTGAAGTTGATGTGGAGGAGAGCCCACTTAAAGGAGCACTTGACATCTGTTGAAGCACCTGCTGTTTTTGTGCCTCATCTGGAATTTGTAGCGATTGGCGTGGCCGTAAGAAAGGGATCTTATCACATTGTCCGCTAAAAGAAGTAGACATTTTAGTTTGGCTGGAAGATGGTCTTTCTTCTGCAGATGTTACTGTTGCTTTAACACCTACCCCACGGACACAACCTTTTTTCCCCTTCCCAACACGCCTATTCCCCTTTCCACCAGCAGCAGGCCTTTTTCCACTCATTTTGGTGGTTAACTAATTCACAACTCTGGAGTTGTTTGCACAAAAAAACAATGGATGGGAACCGAGCAGAGCTGAGTGGCCAAACTGTGGTATTAGGCCAAAACTATTGGCTGGGTTAGATGCAGAAAAAAATTATATTCAATTTGCAACCTGATGGAGGTCAGTATAGATGGACTAATAGAACAAGTCCCACACACAGCTAGAAGGCCAAATATTTTCTCAGAGCTAGATGCAGAAAAAAATTATATTCAGTTTGCAACCTGATGGAGGCCAGTATAGATGGACTAATAGAGAAAGTCCCACACACTGCTAGAAGGCCAAATATTTTTTCAGAGCTAGATGCAGAAAAAAATTATATTCAGTTTGCAACCTGATGGAGGTCTGTATAGATGGATTAATATAACAAGTCCCACACACAGCTAGAAGGCCAAATATTTTTTCAGAGCTAGATGCAGAAAAAAATTATATTCAGTTTGCAACCTGATGGAGGTCAGTATAGATGGACTAATAGAGAAAGTCCCACACACTGCTAGAAGGCCAAATATTTTTTCAGAGCTAGATGCAGAAAAAAATTATATTCAGTTTGCAACCTGATGGAGGTCAGTATAGATGGACTAATAGAGAAAGTCCCACACACTGCTAGAAGGCCAAATATTTTTTCAGAGCTAGATGCAGAAAAAAATTATATTCAGTTTGCAACCTGATGGAGGTCTGTATAGATGGATTAATAGAACAAGTCCCACACACAGCTAGAAGCCCAATATTTTTTCAGAGGTAGATGCAGAAAAAAATATATTCAGTTTGCAACCTGATGGAGGTCAGTATAGATGGACTAATACAACAAGTCCCACACACAGCTAGAAGCCCAATATTTTTTCAGAGCTAGATGCAGAAAAAAAATTATATTCAATTTGCAACCTGATGGAGGTCAGTATAGATGGAGTAATAGAACAAGTCCCACACACAGCTAGAAGCCCAAATATTTTTTCAGAGCTAGATGCAGATAAAAATTATTTTTAATTTGCAACCTGATGGAGGTCAGTATAGATGGACTAATAGAGAAAGTCCCACACACTGCTAGAAGGCCAAATATTTTTTCAGAGCTAGATGCAGAAAAAAATTATATTCAGTTTGCAACCTGATGGAGGTCTGTATAGATGGATTAATAGAACAAGTCCCACACACAGCTAGAAGCCCAATATTTTTTCAGAGGTAGATGCAGAAAAAAATATATTCAGTTTGCAACCTGATGGAGGTCAGTATAGATGGACCAATAGAACAAGTCCCACACACAGCTAGAAGCCCAATATTTTTTCAGAGCTAGATGTAGAAAAAAATTATATTCAATTTGCAACCTGATGGAGGTCTGTATAGATGGATTAATAGAACAAGTCCCACACACAGCTACAAGCCCAATATTTTTTCAGAGGTAGATGCAGAAAAAAATATATTCAGTTTGCAACCTGATGGAGGTCAGTATAGATGGACTAATAGAGAAAGTCCCACACACTGCTAGAAGGCCAAATATTTTTTCAGAGCTAGATGCAGAAAAAAATTATATTCAGTTTGCAACCTGATGGAGGTCAGTATAGATGGACTAATAGAATGATGCTATGCCCAAAAGATTTTACTTCACTAGGTGCAGTAAAAAAATTGGTATTCTATACACAGGTGGTATATCTTGCAACACAGATAGGCTACTCCACTGACTAACACACTCTGCAATAGGCCAAAAAGGATTAGCTTTGCTAGATTCAGCCAAATGCTGTGAAAAAAACTTGCACAGCACTGGCACAGACCTGCCTGGCAAAAACTGATAGGAACTGATGTAACCTAGTCCTGAAAAGGACTCCAATTACAATTAGTCTTTACTCCCACAATCTATCTATTTAAGAGCACAGACCTGCCTGATAAAAGTCGTAGGAAATGCTGTAACCTAGTCCTTAAAAGGACTGCAATCACAACTATTCCCTACTCCCAAGCTATCTGTAGATTTGTGCGAAAATTGGCTTGAAATTAACAAGGTATAGCGCACACAGCAACAGCGGTGTCGTCTAACACGCAGCTGCAGCAGTGAGAAAATGGTGGCGACGGGGAAAATGGCTTGGTCTTATAGGGCAAGGACATGTGACATACACTGCCAATGACACATGCCCTTGCTTGTGTGAAAAAAAGCACTTCGCTCCGTGTGTGCGCTGCTAATAGGCTGACAGATTGCACCTCCCCACTGTAAATGCGGGAAAGAGAAAGAAAAATGGAGATCTTCATTGTTCCTGCAGAGATCCATCCCCTGCCCCTCCCCCCGCCCCGCTGTACACTCAAACTGCGTATTAACATTAATTTTCATCATTACTGAGAAAAAATCCAGTTATGATTTTGGTGCACGAACAGTTATCGAACATAACCTCGAACAGCCGAATTTTTCTCAAATTGTTCGTGTTCGCCGAACGGCTCGAACACCGCCCAAAACAGCTCGAATTTGAGATTGGCGAACAGTTCGAGTAGAACAACGCTCATCTCTACTTGTAACCTCTCCAGTCAACAGCGGCACGTAACCTGACAATGTTCTTCATCCTATGTTTTCATGTTATATTGTATTTATTCATTACAGTCCTGTCTTTGTATGTACTTATATACTTTATAATCAGCATTACATTTTAGGGGCCATTTTGCTTGTGAAATTTTAAATACTTTCCAATATGGAACAGATATCATCCTTGTTTTTTTACTGGTATATGTTTTTATTCTTGCGTTTTATCCTAATGGTCATGGCCAGCTCCAAGTTTTCGTGGGCCCCGGGAGAAAGAGTCTCAGTTGGCCCCTTTAACGCATACCACGATTCATGATGCACAGATACAGCTGAGAAATATAGGTATACAACACAGGGCCCAGCCTGTCCCCTCATCCTTTACATATGTACAAAATGCACACACACAGTACGCAGACATGTACATGCACACACACAGTACGCAGACATGCACAAGCACACATACAGTACGCACACATGCACACAGTACACAGACATGCACATGCACATGGTACACAGACATGCACACAGTACGCAGACATGCACACGGTACACAGACATGCCCACACAAATACAGTACGCAGACATGTACACACACGCACACACTACCCAGACATGCACACACACACACACACACACATTATGCAGACATGCACATGTGGTGCCCCTGAGGGTTCGGTCGCCACAGAGGTATTGCATCTCACCCAGAGGTGTGGTATCTCACTCTCAGGTAAGGAAGGAGTATGGCTCAGGACCCTAACACTACATCCACTACACCACATTTCCGGGGGACAGGGCGAGATTGCTCCTTCGGGAGAGCACAGTCCCTGATCCCTGGCTGGAGTGGGGAGGAACCACTTAGAGAGGGGGAACTATGTAGTGGATGGGTGGAGGATGTAGATCCTGGGAGCACATCAGGAGGAGGTATAAAAGTAAGGAACCATCTTGGTTCAGGGAGAGAGTGGAGTTCCAGTCAGTCAGACTGAGGTGCAGGCAGGGGGCAGAGGCTCTGTATGAGCTCTGCTATACAGGCGGGCCAAGTCAGGAGGCCTGAGCCTGGAAAGAGAGAAGAGAGGAAAGGGGAGCAGGAAGGCTCCAGGACAGGAACCGAAGGGACCCTAGGGGTACGGGCCATGCAGCCGCGACCCGTACGCCTGCCGCTGCCAGGAGGTAGGGGGGTCAGGCCAAAGAAGGGGAACCGGGTCCCCCAGCCAGCGGAGACTACAGGGCTCAACTGGGAACCGGAGGCTGCAGCACTTCAAGTACAGCAGGCCGTCCACACCAGCCACTAGGAAAGTGTGAGGTACAAGGGGAGAGGCCAGAGAGGACACACAGAAGGGGGTCCTGCTAAATGCTCCAGAGATACCTGAGGGTCGACCGAGCCCCTTACTGCGTGAGCACAGGACACCGTGGGCTCTTACACTGGCCCTGTAACTGGAATTGCTTTAACCGTGAGTAAAAGACCTGGGACTGCATCATCTGGACTCTGTGATTATTCTTGCACCGCGACACCTTATACCATCACCACCATCATCCACTCATGCTGCACTGAAGCTACACTCTACCTGTGGGGAGTTACATCACCTTGCTGCACATACCACCAGCTTCAGCGGACTGCCCTGCAGCGGCGGTTATCAATTACCGCAATCCACAGGTGGCGTAGTCTGACATTGATATTAGTGCACATAGACTACCCTGGTTTGACCGCCCTGGGTCACGGACTGGGTCGCCGCCACGGTGACTACAACTCCCAGCATCTACAAGGCCCGGCTCCGTGTGCCCCACGGCGCAGGGGGCGCGTCACACACACAGTATGCATGCATGCACACGTGCACACACATACACAGCAGGCATGCACACAGTATGCAGACATGCACACGTACACAGTACGCAGACATGCACACATAAATACAGTACGCAGACATGCACACACGCACACACTACCCAGACATGCACACACACACTACCCAGACATGCGCGCTGTAAGGCAGCGCTAGTCATCATACTGGGGGATACTCGCTGCATCGGGTAAATTAAGCACACGTGCAATGTCCTTCCGGCATTTTCTCAATACAGCAGTTTATTAAGTTATCATAAACCGCTGTTCACACACATAATGTCCATCTTAGTTTGTCACCGGCATGTTTACACACTTAACATCCGGGAGTCTCTCAAATAGCAGACAGGTCCAATTGGCCCAGGACACAGCCTTCAGCAAGGTAACACTATAGCAATGTCCATAACACAGTCCATGTAATAAAGTGTATTACCTTTACAGCGCACACACACACACAGTATGCAGACATGCACACACAGTACACAGATATGCACACGCACACACACAGTACGCAGTGTAAGGTAGCGCTATTCATCACGCTGGGGGGTACTCGCTTCACCGGATCAATTAAAGCACACATGAAACTTTTTCCGGTAACATGTAGTCCAGCAGTTTATTACACATCATAAACCGCACATAACACAGTCCATCTCAGTGGCTCGCAGGAATGTTACACATGTATCCCAGAGCCTTTTCCGTGGCAGCTATGCCCGCTTGGCTTCAAATACAGACTTCAGCAAGGTACAGCAACAATATTCACTTATAGCGCCGATTTACCTTTGCCGGTTCTCAGCTGCTTCTGTCAGCTCCGATCTGCCACAGCTGTGGCTTTAAGGCTTCCCCAGATGTGGCCTCCAGGCCATGTGCCTTCCAAGGCTACTGGTATCTCAAAAACAGGGATCCAGACTCTGCCTTCCAGGCTTCACCAGGCCTCTCACTCTATCTGTTTCAAAACCACCAGGATTTATATATCCTTTTATGCACACAGGACCTGTGATGATGTCACAGTCTTGTGATCAGTCACCTGAGGGGGAGGTGAATGGTCAGCCAGAACACACCCCCTGGACATTTTAGCAATGCAGCAAACCGCTGCATTACAGCAGACATGCACACACACAGTACGCAGACATGCATAAGCATACATACAGTATGCACACATGCCCACAGTACACAGACATGCACATGCACACGGTATACAGACATGCCCACACAAATACAGTACGCAGACATGTATACACACGCACACACTACCCAGACATGCACACACACACACTACCCAGACATGCACACACACACACACAGTATGCAGACATGCACACACAGTACGCATGCATGCACACGTGCACACACATAGACAGCAGGCATGCACACAGTACGCAGACATGCACACGTACACAGTACGCAGACATGCACATGCACACGGTACGCAGACATACACACATAAATACAGTATGCAGACATGCACACACACACTACCCAGACATGCACACACACACTACCCAGATATGCACACACACACACACACAGTATACAGACATGCACACACAGTACGCATGCATGCACACGTGCACACACATAGACAGCAGACATGCACATGCACACAGTACGCAGACATGCACACGCACACGGTATGCAGACATGCACATAAAAATACGGTACGCAGACATGCACACACACAACCCAGACATGCACACACACACTACCCAGTGTAAGGCAGTTCTAGTGATTATACTGGGGAATACTCGCTGCACCGGGTCAATTAAGCACACCAGCCACGTTTTTCAGTTTTCACACTTCAGCAGTTTATTGCACTTCATAACTGCTTATCACACAGTCCATCTTAGTGGCTCCCTGGTATATTACACACATAACATTCGGGAGCCTTTCCAGCGACAGACACGTCCACTTGGCTCCAGTTTCAGCCCTCAGCTAGGCAACAACATAAATGTCCATATAACGCAGTGTTTTTACCTTTGGCGAGTTTTTAGCTGCTTCAGGTTTATTCTGCCACTCCTGTGGCTTTATGGATTCCCAGATGGGGGTCTCAAGCCCTCGTACCATCCAAGGCTACTGGTATGCTTACACAGCCAACATCCAGTCTCTGCCTTTCAGGCTCTTGCCTTCCAAGCCTCTGGTCCTCCAAGGCTACTGGGATCGCTTACACCGCTAAGGATCCAGCCTCTGCCTTTCAGGCTTCAATATGCCTCACTAGGCCTCACACTCTAGCGGTGTCCCACACAGGAACAGGCCTCACGCCTTACACACACACCCCTGTGTCAAGTCTATCAGGGTTTATATATCCTGTAGTACACACCCACAGGACCTGTGCTGATGTCACAGTCATGTGATCAGACATTCTGTGTGCACAGGACCTGCACTATGTCACAGTCATGTGACCAGTCACCTGAGGGGGAAGGTACATGGTCAGCCCAAAACACATCCTGGATCATTACAGTAATACCAAGCAAGCCGCTGCATTACACCAGACATGCACACACACGGTATGCAGACAGGCACACACACGGTATGCAGGCATGCACACACACAGTATGCAGACATGCACACACACAGTACGCATGCATGCACACGTGCACACACATACACAGCAGGCGTGCACATGCACACAGTACGCAGACATGCACACGTACACAGTACGCAGACATGCACACATAAATACAGTACGCAGACATGCACACACATACAGTACACAGACATGCACACATACACAGTACGCAAACATGCACACAGTATGCAGAAATGCGCACACATGCAGGCATACACACACACATACACACACATGCACATGATACACAGATATGCACACATACAATACGCAGACAAGCACGTACACAGATACGTACACATACATATTTGAACACAAATTCTTAAAAACACATATAAAACAGACATAAATATATATACACAGTCATACACACTGACATACACAGACATTCACATCATACATACCCCCACACACACACATACACACAGACACATTAGAAATATTTTTAATATGGTGATTGGAGAAGTCGGCAACAAGCCTCGCTCACCTGCCCCCGGCCTGTGTCCATCCGGCACCTCAGGCATGTGGCTGTGCAGGGCCGCCGGAGTGTGTTTGATGGCCATCACAGACATGGCCCTGGACCATCAGGGGGTCCTTCTCGCCGTCGGGGCCTGGGCCTCTCCCCCAGCATTCTGTTTGATTGGCTTCACTTTACCAGACATGGCCTCATGCAGTGCTCTGTGCTGGTGTGTCTGCTAGTAATGACGTGGCAGTGTGACAGACAAGCTCAATTAAAGGTGCAGTGCCAACCCTGCTGTGTCATTACCAGACATGGCCGCGCGTAGTGCGCTGTGCAGCTGTGTCTGATAGTAAAGTGACAGCAATCAAGCAGCACTAGCGGTCCTGCATAGATGCTGGGGGAGCGGCCTGGGCCCCGATAGCGAATGGGCCCCCCTGATGGTCCAAAGTCCTGGCACTTGCCCGGGTGCACCAGGGGCTGCTGATGGTATTGAACCAGTCATATACCAATCCTGTGGTGTTAATCTGGTTAAAATGGAAACTAAAACATGAACAAGTATCTATAGGGGCATACCAGTTTAGGATGAAAAATACAAAAAAAATTAAATCAAGTAATACATGAAATGTTTCTAAGGTGCCAATGTACAGTAGGGCTATGCAGTGTTACAGTATGTTTCACAGGTTTATATTCGGATATACGGTATACAGTACAGACCAAAAGTTTGGACACACCTTCTCATTTAAAGATTTTTCTGTATTTTCATCACTATGAAAATTGTACATTCACACCGAAGGCATCAAAACTATGAATTAACACATGTGGAATTATATACTTAACAAAAAAGTGTGAAACAACTGAAAATATGTCTTATATTCTAGGTTCTTCAAAGTAGCCACCTTTTGCTTTGATGACTGCTTTGCACACTCTTGGCATTCTCTTGATGAGCTTCAAGAGGTAGTCACCGGAAATGGTTTTCCCTTCACAGGTGTGCCCTGTCAGGTTTAATAAGTGGGATTTCTTGCCTTAAAAATGGGGTTGGGACCATCAGTTGTGTTGTGCAGAAGTCAGGTGGATACACAGCTGATAGGCCTACTGAATAGACTGTTAGAATTTGTATTATGGCAAGAAAAACGAGTGGCCATCATTACTTTAAGAAATTAAGTTCAGTCAGTCCGAAAAATTGGGAAAACTTTGAAAGTGTCCCCAAGTGCAGTTGCAAAAACCATCAAGCCCTACAAAGAAACTGGCTCACATGAGGACCGCCCCAGGAAAGGAAGATCAAGAGTCACCTCTGCTTCTGAGGATAAGTTTATCCGAGTCACCAGCCTCAGAAATCGCAGGTTAACAGAAGCTCAGATTAGAGACCAGATCAATGCCACACAGAGTTCTAGCAGCAGACACATCTCTTCAACAACTGTTAAGAGGAGACTGCGCAGCAGGCCTCCATGGTAAAATAGCTGCTAGGAAACCACTGCTAAGGACAGGCAACAAGCAGAAGAGACTTGTTTGGTCTAAAGAACACAAGGAATGGACATTAGACCAGTGAAAATCTGTGCTTTGGTCTGATGAGTCCAAATTAGAGATCTTTGGTTCCAACCACCGTGTCTTAGTGCGACGCAGAAAAGGTGAGCGGATGGACTCTACATGCCTGGTTCGCACCGTGAAGCATGGAGGAGGAGGTGTGATGGTGTGGGGGTGCTTTGCTGGTGACACTTTTGGGGATTTATTCAAAATTGAAGGCATACTGAACCAGGATGGTTACCACAGCATCTTGCAGCGGCATGCTACTCCATCCGGTTTGCGTTTAGTTGGACCATCATTTATTTTTCAACAGAACAATGACCCCAAACACACCTCCAGGTTGTGTAAGGGCTCTTTGACCAAGAAGGAGAGTGATGGGGTGCTACGCCAGATGACCTGGCCTCCACAGTCACCAGACCTGAACCCAATCGAGATGGTTTGGGGTGAGCTGGACCGCAGAGTGAAGGCAAAAGGGCCAACAAGTGCTAAGCATCTCTGGGAACTCCTTCAAGATTGTTGGAAGACCATTTCCGGTGACTACCTCTTGAAGCTCATCAAGAGAATGCCAAGAGTGTGCAAAGCAGTCATCAAAGGAAAAGGTGGCTACTTTGAAGAACCTAGAATATAAGAAATATTTTCAGTTGTTTCACATTTTTTGTTAAGTATATAATTCCACATGTGTTAATTCATAGTTTTGATGCCTTTAGTGTGAATGTACAATTTTCAAAGTCATGAAAATACAGAAAAATCTTTAAATGAGAAGGTGTGTCCAAACTTTTGGTCTGTACTGTACCTTTTTTAAACTGCAGAATAAGAACAAAAAGAACGTGAACTTTTTATTAAATTCATCTAAAAAAAAGCAGAAGAATCTTCACTCTCTTAAGAACAATTTATTGATTAATTTTGGATACGCTTGTTTTTCTTTTTTGCATGTCAGCTATACATTGTTAAACCCTTTGGTAGCTGCAGATTTTTTGTTTTTGTTGCTTTGTTTTTTCTTCCAAGAGCCAAAACTCTTTGTTTTTCCATCGATGTAGCCATATGAGGAATTCCTTTTTTTGCAAGACGAGTTCTACCTTACGGTATCATTTTATTACACCATATGCCATTTTACCATATCATGTACTGAAAAATGGGAAAAAAAATTCCAAGCTGGATGAAATTGTGAAAAAATTCAAATTCTGTCACTTTATTTTTACGACATTCGTTGTGCAATAAAAATAACATGGCAACTTGTATAGCTTTTCTGATATATTTTAGTGTTTGAAAAAATTCTGAAGTTTGTAAAGAAAAACATGTTTATATTGTCATTTTCTGCGACGCATAACTTTTTGATTTTTGCGTGATTGTGTGTGATTATTTATTACTTGATGAGCAGACATTTTTATAGATACAATTTGGGGATTGTATTTGAAGGGGTGCACAGGGCCGGTATCAACACGCTGTGGGCCAGAACTGATTTCTCTTCGCCCTGTGTCCCCTCTTCTATAAAGTACTGAGCGTGGAGTGTGTAGTGTGATGAAGGATTTTCTGTACTCATGGTTACATTGTCCATGGGACCGGAACCGACTTTAAACAAGACAGAAGATCTTAGATCCGGATTAACAGACTCACTTTTACTGTGCAATTCTTCTACACACAGCTGCGGCATACAGGTTAAGACATGGTATTCAGTTAGTGAAGTACCCTTGGTTATGTGCCTTTCCAGTGTTCATTCTCATCCTGTCCTGAGACCCAACATCTTCCACTTCGTCTGCGACCCAGATGAGAATCTCCCCATGAGGGATATAGTGCCCTGCTTCTCAGTACCTATAGTGGGTAGCAAGCCCAGTACTGTGCCGGCATCCAGATCGAGTATCAAATGTGTCCTAATTGTGTACAGACAAGTTGCACTATTAAAACACTTTCTCCACTGCTGTATTTGCTGTTGGAATCTGTCCCTGTATGTTCAGTCTTCCTCCTACACTCCACTCTGTCTCACATAGGACCTGCACTGGTCCCGTTCTATTGGGGTCGTGGACCCAGAACTTGGGTGTCCGTTTCATGGACTAAACCCTGGCAGACTCACTGACTCAATCCCCAACAAATTCTCTGCAACCCGGAATTTATTTTCTATAAAACTGTTTTAACCCCTCCCAATTGATGATCTAATCCCTGAATTAACTATCTAATGTCTAAGTTCTGTACTGTAAACTATATCCATTCCTATTGTATGGTTCCCCTAGTGGACAGACCTCCCACATTCCCAGGGACAGCCTTAGGCAGAGCCTGAGAAGAACCGGCATTCAATAACTGCCGTAGGGATAAAACACAGCAAACAAACTTTATCACATATCTCATAATATACACATTCTACATAATACTTTAACTCCAACAACCCGCTGTTAACACGGCGTCTTCATCAGCCCACCACCCTCCTACATATTTTTTGGGGGGAACTACAGTGACTGAATAACTGAAAATCTGACAGTTTGATTTCTTCTTTTCAATGTGCAATAAAGGTTTTAAATAATTTTATATTTTGATAGACCGGACTGTTATGGACATGGTGATACTAGTTATGTTTATTATTCTTATTTCTTTATTTTAAAAATAGGATAAGGGGGTGATTTAGACTCTGATTTATTTTTTTATATTTTTTAAAACATTTTTTTTCTTTAGTCGCCCTAGGGGAATTGAATTTGCGATCATTAAATCAAATACTATATACTACAATACCAAGGTATTGCAATATATAGAATAAATTGTGATCTCTTATGATGTTCAGTCTGTGGCTGAGCTTCAGAGAAGTATCATAATGGTGATACCAGCAGCTTATAGCACACCCCCGACTGCCATGGTAATCCATTGAATCGCAGAAGGCCAATGGGAGCCAGTGAGCATGCTCCTATTTAAATCCTGCTGTCAGTGATTGACAGCAGCATTCGAGTAGTTAAACTGCAGTGATCAAGGCTCCCTCCAGTCGCTGCTGTTACAGGCAGGTGGAAAGGGCAGAGAAAACTGCATGTCTCAATTCCATGTTTAAAATATCCAAATTTTATTCCTTCTTGATTAAAAAAAACAGCATATCATATTACTGCATATACTTTATAGAAAACATCTGACAGGTTCCGGGCGTGTAGATGCCGTCAGTCATAGTGAATATTAAAAAAGCAAAACTAGAAACAATTTAAGGCCGGTTTCACACGTCCATATGTCTCCGGTACTGGTAAAAACGATACCATAGATATCCGTGTCCCGTATGTCCGAGTGTGTCACATGTGTGGAAACCGTGTGCCGTCTGTGTGTCACATCAGAATCACACGGACCGACGCCTGGGAATCAGCTCTACAGTTAGCGCTGTAGTTAGCGCTGTTCCCAAGAGCCGGTGCTGAACACTGTGATCAGCACCAGATGGGACAATGATGAGGGTAGTAGTGTCTGCTCCTGCAGTGTCCCCTCCGCTAAAAATAAAATAATAAAATCCATGTGCTCATCTCTCCTAGGTGTCCCTCACTGTAATCCATGTGACCGCTGACACAGAGAAGCCGGGGAGAATGAGCCGCTCCAGAGCTGAGCTCAGGAGCGGTGTCCTGACAGTCACTATGTGCAGCTCTGGAGCGGCTCATTCTCCCCTACTTCTTTGTGTCAGCGGTCGCATGGATTACAGCGGGGGACATGTAGGAGAGGTGAGTATATGGATTGTATTATTTTATTCTTATTTTCACACAGGTGGACACTGCAGGAGCAGACACTACTACACTCACCATGGTCCCTGCTGGTGCTGATCGCACCCCTGGCAAGGAACCATGATGAGGGCAGCTTTCAGCACCGGAACAGCGCAATTCCCAGGCGCCGGTACGTGTCACACAGATGACAAAAGGATGTCATCCGTGTGGTACTTTTTGCGGACCGTGTATCTGCAAAAAAAACTGACTTGTCTCCATGTGGAGCACACGGACACACGGTCCGTGAAAACACACTGAGATGTGCACAGACCCATTTATTTGACGTGTTTCCAGTATGTGTGGAAACTGTCACCACTTGTACAGGAGATACTGACGTGTGAAAGAGCCCTAAGACCCATAGCAACCTATCCACTGGCCGTAAATCATAATGATGATAACTGGAAGCATATATGTAACAAACATTGCACCACTTAAAACTCATTATAAGGCATCATTCAGATGTCCACACCTCGTGAGCACTCTGTATCACCGCCTGCATGCCAAAATCAGGAGTGGAACCCACAGAGAGAGCACCTGGTCTGTGTCCTTAAGACACTACCGGCCCCGACACACAAATATCATTGAAAACCTGACCAAAAACACTGAAGTGTGAACAAAGCCCAACAGCTTAGATATCAAAACTACTATGAAAAGGAATGTTTATAATTAAGGTTAATAGATAAATGACAAATCTTGTTTATAATTCATACCATTAGGGTATCTGGGGTTCAATTTTAAAATCCATGATACTTCCCTCAAAAACACCCGTCTGCGCCAATTTCCGCCTGGTGGGCAATTGACTCTTTGGATGCCATAAAACATAAAATGCTCCACACTGCCACAGTGCAGTTCTGCAAAGTGTTTAACCTCTCCTGAATAGGATGTGTTTTTACTATAAATATTAGAATAGGCAGATGCTGGCTGTGTATTACAGCTGACATCTGCCAGGTATGGTGAGGGCTTAGCTCCTGGGTCCACCCTATACATGTGCACCCTGACTGTGACGTACAGTTACATCATGGGGCGCAAAAGTGTTGATTAAGGATACAGTTTCTTGCTAATTCATAAATGCATTTTGTATCTTCACATATAGAAAAGATCTCCACTTATGCCTTAAAATTAAGTGGTTTAATCCAATATATGTTATACCTCTACAGGTACTGTAAGTGAATGCTATGCAGAGTTGTGGACTGAAGGTGAGTTTTCCTTAGGAACACAGTGGGGCATAGTTATCACTACTTCAGGCTCACATACACATGAGATGACAATTGAACATTAAAATGTCATTCGTACCAAACCCACACCATACACAAGTCTGATTACACTGAACAGATATCTTTGAGGAAGCCATACATTTTCAATGTATATTAAACAAAAACATTCAATAATCTGTGGGATTGAGCTAAAGAAATAAGTTTTACGAATGATTAGCAGATACACGTTATGCCATGCACAATACTCGTACAAAAATATCAGACATGCGCGATCAAACTGCGAACAATAGTCTCACATAACTTGATTGCTTGCCATGTAAAGAATCGAATGACGAACTATCAATTTGGTAGAAATCATCCATTTGGTACAACTTTGGTCCAATGTCTGTGGGGGCCTTTAGAACAAACTAAAAATTATCATAGTAAATAAGCCAGTTAATCAGTAGTTTAAAGTTAATGTATACTAAACAGTCAAATTAATCAAACAGCATGAAACACTATGATAATTTAACTATTTGACTATGTGGTTAGTAATGGGGTGTCTTATAGATGCCTCTCCCTCACTAACCGCTGGGCTTGATGTCAGCTGCCAATACAAAGCTGACATCAACCCCAACCCTTTTACTCCACTTGCCACCGCACCAGGGCAAGTGGGAAGAGCGGAGGCTAAAAGCCAAAATTGGTGGAGCTTATGGATGCGCCTTTACTTGGGCTGCTGAGAGATGATGTTTGTAGTCTGGGAGGGGGCCAATATCCATGTCCCCTTCCTAGCCTATTAATATCAGCCTGAAGCTTTTTTGGGGGGGTCCCCCATTTTACTAGTAGAGGCTAAGTATACAGCTGTGAGCTGATATTAATAGCCTGGGAAGCAACATGGGTATTACCCCCTTCCCAGGCTATAAAAATAAGCCCCAGGTGTCCACTTTTCCTCTGTTGGCTCTTAAAATTTAGGGTGACCTCACACCATTTTTTTCAGAAAATAATGTATTTTGTGCTAAAATACATGTAAAGTAAGCTACACACGCAAAGCACTGATTATATATCTCACTCACTTATTTATATCTATATATAGATTTACATACAGTACAGACAAAAAGTTTGGACACACCTTCTCATTTAAAGATTTTTCTATATTTTCATGACTATAAAAATTGTACATTCACACTGAAGGCATCAAAACTATGAATTAACACATGTGGAATTATATACTTAACAAAAAAGTGTGAAACAACTGAAAATATGTCTTATATTCTAGGTTTTTCAAAGTAGCCACCTTTTGCTTTGATGACTGCTTTGCACGCTCTTGGCATTCTCTTGATGCGCTTCAAGAGGTAGTCACCGGAAATGGTTTTCACTTCACAGGTGTGCCCTGTCAGGTTTAATAAGTGGGATATCTTGCCTTATAAATGGGGTTGGGACCATCAGTTGTGTTGTGCAGAAGTCTGGTGGATACACAGCTGATAGTCCTACTGAATAGACTGTTAGAATTTGTATTATGACAAGAAAAAAGTAGCTAAGTAAAGAAAAACGAGTGGCCATCATTACTTTAAGAAATGAAGGTCAGTCAGTCCGAAAAATTGGGAAAACTTTGAAAGTGTCCCCAAGTGCAGTTGCAAAAACCATCAAGCGCTACAAAGAAACTGGCTCACATGAGGACCGCCCCAGGAAAGGAAGACCAAGAGTCACCTCTGCTTCTGAGGATAAGTTTATCCGACTCACCAGTCTCAGAAATCGCAGGTTAACAGCAGCTCAGATTAGAGACCAGGTCAATGCCACACAGAGTTCTAGCAGCAGACACATCTCTTCAACAAATGTTAAGAGGAGACTTTGTGCAGCAGGCCTTCAAGGTAAGATAGCTGCTAGGAAACCACTGCTAATGACAGGCAACAAACAGAAAAGACTTGTTTGGGCTAAAGAACACAAGGAATGGACATTAGACCAGTGGAAATCTGTGCTTTGGTCTGATGAGTCCAAATTTGAGATCTTTGGTTCCAACCACCGTGTCTATGTGCGACGCAGAAAAAGTGAACGGATGGACTCTACATGCCTGGTTCCCACCGTGAAGCATGGAGGAGGAGGTGTGATGGCGTGGGGGTGCTTTGCTGGTGACACTGTTGGGGATTTATTCAAAATTGAAGGCATACTGAACCAGCATGGCTACCACAGCATCTTGCAGCGGCATGCTATTCCATCCGATTTGTGTTTAGTTGGACCAACATTTATTTTTCAACAGGACATTGACCCCAAACACACCTCCAGGCTGTGTAAGGGCTATTTGACCAAGAGGGAGAGTGTTGGGGTGCTACGCCAGATGACCTGGCCTCCACAGTCACCAGACCTGAACCCAATCGAGATGGTTTGGGGTGACCTGGACTGCAGAGTGAAGGCAAAAGGGTCAACAAGTGCTAAGCATCTCTGGGAACTCCTTCAAGATTGTTGGAAGACCATTTCCGGTGTCTACCTCTTGAAGCTCATCGAGAGAATGCCAAGAGTGTGCAAAGCAGTCATCAAAGCAAAAGGTGGCTACTTTGAAGAACCTAGAATATAAGACATATTTTTAGTTGTTTCACACTTTTTTGTTAAGTATATAATTCCACATTTGTTAATTCATAGTTTTGATGCCTTCAGTGTGAATGTACAATTTTCATAGTCATGAAAATACAGAAAAATCTTTAAATGAGAAGGTGTGTCCAAACTTTTGGTCTGTACTGTATATTATTTTTATTATTATTATTTTTTTTAATATGTACACAGTACTGAACATTAGTATCAGTACATATATCAGAACATTAATACTAATGATCCCAATACACAGTTTTTAGCCCAACGGCTAACTCTGCTGTCTCTCGCATACACAGAAATGCTCGGCTGAGCATTCTTGTGCTATCTATGAGAAAACCACTTATAGATTCCTCTGGCGCTAACTTACCTTCAGAGAACAAAAGTGTTGGCCATTGGAAATCCAACAGATGGATTTTTCTCTAGTCCGACTTTATCTGTCAAAGGAGAGATGGGTTGCACCGACTTTAGTCTAATATGTATAGGGGGCCTTAAAAAAGTGCCTAAAGACAGATTAATACAATGTACAATAATACATTGTATAAAAGGATATAGTACATTACAGACAGGTAGAGTGTACTAACCAGGTAGATGACTCCTGTGTCCAGATGAGTATTTTGCTATAGTTTTGTTAGGAAGGTCACTTTCGTTAAGTCCTAATTATATACACATATTATAAAATATAAATGATGTGCTCTGTTTGGATTACCACCCTCTCTTTCCCTTCAGCTGCCCCATATCACTCCTGTGACGTCTGTGGCGGGATATGCTCTAATGACATGGGTTGTATTTGTGCGGATGGACTATCTCAATGCCTGCCCACAGATTGTCCTATGAAGAACAACGCATGCTGCCCTGAGGGTCTGTTCTGGGATCCAATCAAATCCTGTTGTACAAGTAGGTATCTGCTAAATTATTCCCATAAAGCCATTATTTTTTTTGTGTGATTCTCTATCCTATTTTCTATTTTACAGGTACATTGAGGTGCAATCCATCATGTGGGGAAGATGAAATTTGTACAAATATTACTAACATTGCAACTTGTGTGTGTAACAATGACTTCTACAAACAAAATAGTAAGTACTATTTAAATGCTTTATATCTATAGTAATACAGGTTTCTCATTAATTAGATAACTGTTAGTTAACAAAGTATGTTCAAGCAAAGTTTTCATTATGTCAATTTCATTGAAAGCTGCCCATAATGGCCAGATGTATTGGATGAACCAGCAAGACTTGACTACCACTATGGCATAAGAAAGGGAGATGTAACGCTTACTTGAACACTTTTTTTTCAAAAGGGTTTTCCAATGTTAGGGTATGTGCCCACGATGCGTTTTTCAAGCGTTTTTGCTGCCAAATTTTCCGCAGCGTAAACGCTTGGGAAACGCATGGTAAGCCTTCTGCCATGGTCCCCTATGCAATTCCGCACTTTCAATGCCCATGCTGCGGAATTTTCCGCAGCGTTTATGCTGCGCTCAAAAATCCGCAGCATGTCCATTAATTTTGCGGAAGCGCTGCGTTTTCGCTGCCATTGACTTGCATTAGAACGCGCCAATTCCGCAAGACTGCATCTGTACTTGCGTAATTGGCGCGTTCTAATGTGCGGATGGTACCCGGGTGTGGAGGACAGGAGACTCTCCTCCACACCCAGGTACCATTAAAAGCTGTAAAAAAAAGAATAAAATAAAAAATAAAGATTATATTCACCTTCCGACGGCCCCCGGTCTCCTCCTCTGTGCTTGCGGGCAGGACTGAAGGACCTGCGGTGACATCACAGTCATGTGACGGCAGGTCTTTCAGTGCAGTGTCCCGCGATCAGCTGGCAGCCAGCACAGGAGCGCAGCAACACATGCCGGGCCATCGGAAGGTAAGTATCAAGGTTTATTTTTTTATTTTCAACCATTCTAAAGGTCACACTATATAAATCCATGCTGTTTGCATGGATTTATATAGTGTGATCTAGTTGTCAAGCAATTTCCAAGTGATGCTAAAATCGCTGGGAAAGCGCTTGTCAACCTGCATGCGGAAATGCATGTGAATCCGCATGTATTACGCAGGAAAAACGCATGTACAATCCGCATGTGTTTTTTCTGCCAGGGAGATGCAGAAATGCTGCAGAAATTTTCTTCTTCATTTCTGCATCGTGGGCACATAGCCTTAGGAAAGTAGTTCCCAACCGACTAGACAGAAGTAAAAAGAAAAGAAAATACAAATAATATTAGATGGCTCTCCAATCCTGCTCCAATCTCTTTGTTTAGGCTGCAGCAATAACGTCACAACTCCAATCCATATCACCGCTGCAGCCAGTCACTGAGCTTCGTGGCTCCTTACTTCAACAACAGCAGAGCTACTGAGCACAGTGATTGGCTGCAGCAATGATGTGACATCTCTGCTGCAGCCAAACCACAGACAGGAGCCAGTCGTAGACGGGGGGATAGTGTTTACCATCTGTAGTTGTTTTTTCAATAGTATTCAATCAGTTGGAGACCACTTTTCTAAAAGTTGTCTATAACTTAACACACCCTAACAAATGTACATTTTATGGAAACAGACATTTGGTGAAATGGAAATTTGGCATCTGTACCTGGTTACTCTACTCTATTATAATGTATTATTTAAAGTGTTCCTGTTGCTTTAACAATGGAAAAGAACCATGAAGGCATGATTGTATACAGTCCCATGTAATACAGCACTGTAAATCAAGCTAATACCATAGTTCAGCCAGCACTCAAAGATGACATCTTTGCACATTGACTTGTGCTATATAGAAATTGTTCTAGGATGCCATATTTCAGTGTTCACATAGCCTTGTATGGATTAGGGATGTATATGTTTTAAACTCGATGATAATTTCCAAACTGAACTTTCATTTCACTCGGGTTCCTTAGTTTAATATTACAATTGGACTGTAAACATGTTAATCATTATAAAATGTAAATTACATTTCTACGTGTTTATACTGTAATATTTACAATCTATTTTGCTTGGCAGCAACTGCAGACATCATCCCTTTTGTAACATGTGGTCTTGGTGTAATTGAGTTGTATGTTGCTAGTCGGTGTCTTTTGGACTACCTTGGCTATGATTACAAGAACCTACTTCTGGGTAATGCTGCATGCACATTCTCCTTCATCAACTATTACAATAACAAGCCTGTTGTGATCCTTCAATTAAAAGCAGAATCAGGATGGTGTGGTAACAAGCTGACGGTAAATATTTTTTATTTTTATATTACTGTAACATTCATGGTAGCTATAATAGAAAAATAATTCCAGAAGAATAAAAATTGGATCCAAGATCATTGATCCGCTAGAGATCTGACAGAATCTGACTGGCCACACTGGACTATTAATCAATGTTTTCTCTGCACTATTGTTCATAGATGAAATCTGTTGAGTTCTTGTCTGTAATAATAGAGGTGAGGACTACCGACCAAAGGTAAGTATAAAGCAGGGTAGTAAGTATACTAAAATATAACTTTTAATAATGAAGGTTAAAAGAACCAGGAGGGCTTGTGTCACTGAACACAAGGAAATATTGTTGTATCCTATTGGTGTGATGGTGATACAATGTAAATAAGTGTATCAGAAAGGAACAATCTCACCGTTAGTTGGAGTCGAACCTTACTCATGCCAGATGACATCCCCACTTTGCTGGCGAACATCCAGCAAGAAATGTACAAACCACAAAGGAGATAATGGCAATAGGGGGCACGACAAAGGTTACCCATACAATACCCGCAAAAATATCTCATGTGAAATATGGAAAGAAAGGAGGATCTAAGTACATGCCCCAAAAATACTCCCTACGCGTTTCGTTGCTTTAACTCAGGGGAGAGTGGGGAAAAGGGATAACCATAATGGCTAAAGTCAAAAAGGGGTTCCCAAAAAAATGGAACTAATTGTGCTAAATAGAAAAACGGACTGGTGGCGTTTAAATATATTTTTGATTTATTGTGGAATGGCGGGCTTTTTGGCCAAAGGCATCAACACCCATACCTGGTTAGCAGAAGCTAAAGACGTCTTCTCCGAAAACCAATTTTCTCATCCAAAATATACCCCGACTTACAACAGTGCATTTAAAGAGTTATTAAAAATCTACAAAAACCAAATCACGTCCTGGTGGGAGGTCCAGAGCCTCGAAAGTTATATCAAGGCCGGTATTGTCCCCCGTCACCTACGGATTACTTTAAGTCCGGGTTATAGATATAATAACTCAGCTCTTCATGAAAAATGGGAAAAGGAGGCCACACTAAGCTCTCTGAGGTTCATGGAAATTTTGTTGGAAGAAGAAAAGAAAACCCTCTTAACGCTATGTGAGAACTTCAGGGAACAGATTGATATAACGAAAAAATCCTCCTCTGAACCCAATTTTTCATCTAAACAATAGACACTTTAGAATAGTCTTGAATGCTTTCAATTTCAGTTGAAAGAACGATAACATAAAAATTTTATTAGAGACTCTCAGGAGTTCAAGGATAACAGGGCCTATCAAATCCCCACGAATAAGAATCTGAATAGGAACTTTAATACAGATTTGTCCTCTACAGACTTCAGATTTAGACACTCACCCGAAAAATTCAAGGGGGAGAAAAAGGGGCCGGGGTTCTAAAAAGGGGAGATCAAATGAGAGACCATCTAGCCTGTTTGACAGTGCCAAGGACCTTTACTTATTTGCCAGAAAGCTCAAATGGCGAAAACATTTTATTAAAGAAGATAAACCGACGTGTAGGGATAAGGGTATCCCAGACTCCCTTACATCGGACTTGGGATTTCTTTATAATTTATCCGACACTATACCAAAGAATACAGGAGAGGGCCCATTTACCAAATTAAAATTGAAAAAATACTCCCCCCCCCCCCCCCACAGAATGATCTATCCACCATTGACGTGTTTGTAGAATTAGTCACCGAAGATCTAGATCAATTGAACATTCAAGGTGGAAGAGGCAGGTGGAACCTGTCTAAAATGGAAACAGAAGCCCTACATAATCTTGAGAAAGACCCTCTGATCATTATTAAACCATCCGACAAGGGTGGAGATATTGTGATTATGGACTCATCAAAATATCAGGATCTCTGTTTGTCCATCCTTAACGACCCAACTAGCTATACCAAATTGTCATCTAACCCCATGACTGGTTTTGTAGTTCAGCTTAAAAATATCCTAATGGACGGGTTGAGAAACAACTATATTGACAAAAACTAATTCAATTTTATGTTTCCTCACCATCCTATCGTGGCTACCTTCTATTATCTTCCGAAGGTCCATTAGGGACTATCACCCCTAAAGGGGAGAATGATAGTCTCTGGAGTGGGGAGTTTATGTCAGAATGGCGGCATATATCTGGATGCCCTACTCCAACCATTTGTGACATCTTTGAACTCATACACCAGAGACTTTATGGACTTGTTGAGGAAACTTGAGGTTGTGTCTCTAGAACCTGATACGATCTTATGTAGTATTGATGTAGAGGTGCTCTATTCGTCCATCGTCCACTCCAAAGGCCTCAAGGCAACATGGTTCTTTTTACAGAGTCGGGGTCGCCAATGCACGGGTCATAATTAGTGTTGAGCGAGCACTAAAGTGCTCGGGTGCTCGAAGCTCGGGCTGAGCTCACCGTGATACTCGGGTGCTCGACCCAAGCAACGAGCCCAATGTTAGTCTATGAGAGACCCGAGCATTTTTGCGGCGTCACCCCCGGCAGTCTGTAGAAAGCCTAAAAAGTGGCCAAAACGATAGTGACAGTGCTCAAATGACATGGGAACAGCATGGGGATCGCCCCAGGAAGCATTTCTGACCCCCAGGTCACTGCTGTCAACAACGTGGTCAGAGGTATTAAGCCACTTTTACGGGCTCACAATAAAACATTCAAAAACGAAACTGAAATGGTTTTCCTGTGAAATATGTTAAGGAACATCCTTTCCAGGGTAAAAACTTGTGTATAAGGTAAAATAAATAACCATAAACAAAAATACTCATCCACACCTTGGACTATGTTCACAAGTAGCATTTTTTATGTGTTTTTGCACTTTTGTATTGCTTTCAACCGTGACAAATGCATTCACCGGGAAATGTCATTTTAACATTTTACAACCTTATCTGGCCATGTGCTGTGTGACACATGCATACAGTGCTGAAAAGACATGGGAACAGCATGGGGAAGACCCCTGGAAGCATCTCTGACACCCAGGTCACTGCCTAAAAGTGTGCCCATCAGAAGTGATACTTGCCGCATCAGAAGATGCAGACTTGCAACTATCCCCGTGCAAGTCCTTGTCCCAGGGCAGTGTTCAATTGTACCTCCCCCATTCCTTGCAATGCAAGCGCAAGTATGCAACCTGCCACCCACCCACCCCCAGGCTGCAATACCATACTGCTTGCTTGCTTACACTTGAAATTGGGCCTTTTAGGCATGTGGAGGCGGAATATGGCCACGACGTCATGGCTGCGTCGGCGACCTGGTATCCATACTCAGTCCACAGCAGCCCGGCGGCCGGGTGTCCACGCTTGGTCCCCAGCCGCCTGGGGGCGGCCGGGTGTCCATAAACAGTCCCCAGCCGCCCCTATTTGAAGGACAGCCTAACCACAAACACGTGGACAAGTGAATGTGGCCAGGGATGTTCCATCTCACTGACGCCTTCACACTGGGTTAATATTGTGAAAGCCGGGACACAGTTGGACACTAGGATGCAACACGTCCTCCAGACATAGAGGATTGCGGGTCCTGGGTCAATCAGGCTTCAACACAAAGTTCAGAAGGTAGACAGCAGCAGTGGTCGGCCTCCTACACAACGAGTAAATTATTCGTGATCATGAGGCCATCCATCTCCTTAGCTTTCTGTTCCTTGGAATGCAAGTGCATGTATGTAGTAGTGGCTAGGCCTGAGGTAGTCAGCGTTTTGGCGCCTATCCTACCTCCTCCGAGAATTGCTGGATGTTTTCCTGCTACTATCCCAGTTCTATGACTCCCGTTCAAACAAAGCTTCAGGTGATGAATGATGGATGAGGTGGTGGCAAAGGAGAAAGAGCAGGAGGAACAGGGACCATTCACATCAATATCAGGCCAGTCAACCACACATGTCTTGTTGGATATGTTTCTGTACCAAAAGGAGCGGTTCGGCTACACAGTTATAAGGCACACAGTGAGTGCAATGCCTACCAAAAATTTCAACGCACTCCAATGCCCCTTGGAAGAGACATGGAGGTCAGAGGGCCTTAACTAAATCGTTTTTTCCATTTATAGCAACTGGGTCTCCTGTACACTGTTGGCCTAAGCAGTGAATGGAAGGCTTTCCAAAAATTATGAGGAACTGCAATGCCCCTTGAAACAGACGTGGATTACAGCATACTAAAAACCTTCTACCCATTATTTGGGAGTGGGTCTCCCTTAGTGTTCGCCTATGCATTGAAAAGCAAAAGCTGACTAACATTAGGAGGAAATGCAATGCCCGTTGGGAGAGTCGTGGAGGTCAGAGTAGCTTAACAAGATGGTTTTAATGCCCCTTGGAAGAGTGGTGGAGGTCACAGAAGCTTAACAAGACAGTTTTAATGCCCCTTGAAGGGACATGGAGGTCAGAGTGGTTAAACAAGACGGTTTTAATGCCCCTTGGAAGAGACGTGGAGGTCAGAGTAGCTTAACAAGACGGTTTAAATGCCCCTTGGAAGAGATGTGGAGGTCAGAGTAGCTTAACAAGATGGTTTTAATGCCCCTTGGAAGAGACGTCGAGGTCAGAGTAGCTTAACAAGACGGTTTTAATGCCCCTTGGAAGAGTGGTGGAGGTCACAGTAGCTTAACAAGACAGTTTTAATGCCCCTTGGAAGAGACGTGGAGGTAAGAGTGGTTTAACAAGACGGTTTTAATGCCCCTTGGAAGAGACGTGGAGGTCAGAGTAGCTTAACAAGACGGTTTTAATGCCCCTTGGAAGAGTGGTGGAGGTCACAGTAGCTTAACAAGACAGTGTTAATGCCCCTTGGAAGAGACGTGGAGGTCAGAGTGGTTTAACAAGACGGTTTTAATGCCCTTTGGAAGAGACATGGAGGTCACAGTAGCTTAGCAAGATGGTTTTAATGCCCCTTGGAAGAGTTGTGGAGGTCACAGTAGCTTAACAAGATGGTTTTAATGCCCCTTACAAGAGCCAGTACAGCATATTAAAAACATTATTCCCATTATTGGGGAGTGGGTCTCCCATAGTCTTTGCCTATGCCTTCCAAGCAAAAGCTGCCAAAAATTAGGACGGAGGAACTTGCAATGCTGGCAACACAGACCACGGTCACCCTGGTGGTATATTGGTGGTGGAGGCTGAGGATAAGGAGAAGAGCAAAAAACAGCCGAAATGAGGAAGCGTATACCCATGTGTGGGTGTGAAGTGGTGCATGGGAATACATCTACCGAAATAACACAGTGGATTTGACTTTATGTTACTCTGCTGTCATTTGGTGGTGATGAGAAGTCTGGCCCAATCCAGCCCTTGTTCATTTTGATAAGGGTCAGCTTGTCAGCATTGTCAGTTGACAGGCGAGTGCGCTTTTCAGTTATAATTCCCCCAGCGGCACTAAAAAAACGCTCCGATAACACGCTAGCAGCAGGGCAGGCCAGGACCTCCAAGGCATACAGAGAGAGTTCATTCCAAGTGTCTAGCTTGGATACCCAATAATTAAAAGGCACAGAGGAATCACAGAGGATGCTGGTACGGTCGGCAAGGTACTCCCTCACCATCTTTTGAAACTTTCCAGTCCTTGTGAGAGTACTCCGCACCTCAGGGCCTGTAAGGTGGGCGGGTCTCAGAAAACTGTCCCAGAATCTTGATAGTGTTCCACTGCCTCTGCTGGATTGGAGTTGCGTCTCTCTCGCCTGTACGCCTTGGTTGGTCTACAAACTGTGACCTCTGCCGCTAGCGTGTTCAGATGGGAATTTTTTTAACAGTTCATCAGCAAGGGCCTTCTGGTACTGCCACATTTTTGTAGACCTCTCCACCTCAGGAATAAGAGAGTGAAAGTTCTCCATGTAGTGGGGGTCTAAAAGTGTCACCAACCTGTAATGACTGTCACCCAACATTTTGACAACGCGAGAGTCAAGGTTAAGGCAGCGTAACATAAAGTCAGCCATGCGTGCCAGAGTGGTAACGGGCAAGCCTTCCGTGTCCTCACCAAGATGACGACTTACCATGCTCTCCTCCTTCTCCTCCCCCCTGTCCTCAGGCCACCCATGCTGAACAGACTGTATGACAGTTGTACAGGTACTACCGTCTACAGCACATGATACCAGCTCCTGTTCTTCCTCCTCCTCCTCCTCTCCCTCATTGTCCCCCAATGCACGTTGGGATGAGATGAGGCTAGGCTGTGTGTAATCGCCCATTACGGCTTCTTGATCCATCTCATCATACTCTGGCTGCAATGCCTCCTCTTTAATTCTCTGCAGAGAGCGTTGCAAAAGACATACAAGCGGGATGCTGACGCTAATGATGGCATCATCACCACTCACCAGCTTGGTGGACTCCTCAAAGTTTGTCAGGATGGTACATATGTCAGACATCCAGGTCCACTCCTGAGGTCTTATGTGTGGAGTCTGACCTGAATATCGACGGCCTTGTTGCAGCTGGTACTCCACAACTGCTCTCTTCTGCTCACAAATCCTTTGCAACATGTGGAGGGTAGAGCTCCAATGTGTGCGGACATCACACACCAGTCGGTGTGCCGGAAGTTGCAAACGCTGCTGCAACACAGCAAGGGCGGCGGAAGCTGTAGCCGACTTCCGAAAATGAGCTGACAGGCGGTGTACTTTGACGAGCAGATCTGACAACTCAGGGTACGATTTAAGAAACCGCTGAACCACAAGGTTAAGCACATGAGCCAGGCATGGTACGTGTGTGATCTCGCCTCGCCTCAGAGCCGCCACCAGGTTATGGCGATTCTCACACACGACCATGCCTGGATGTAGGTTCAGCGGTCTCAGCCACAGATATGCCTGCTCTTTCACAGCTGTCCACAACTCACAAGCAGTGTGAGGTTTATCACCTAAGCTTATGAGTTTCAGCACAGCCTGTTGCTGCTTGGCTGAGGCAGTACTGCAGTGCTTCCATCTTGTAACTAATGTGGTGATATCTGAGATGGAGGCTGAACATGTGGAGGAGGAGTAGGATGATGCGCAGGAGCTGTACACTGTGGAGGCAACTCTGACTGACATAGGGCCCGCAATCCTCGGTGTGGGGAGGATGTGTTCCGTCCCAAGTTCCGACGGGGTTACCGGCTTCCACTATGTTTATCCAGTGTGCCGTCAGGGAGATGTACTGTCCCTGGCCACAAGCACTTGTCCACGTGTCCGTTGTCAGGTGGACTCTCCCAGTAACTGCGTTGTTGAGGGTACGGCAGATGTTTTGGGACATGTGCTTGTGTAGTGCGGGGATGGCACACCTGGCAAAATAGTGTCGGCTGGGGACCGAGTACCGAGGGACGGCCACCGCCATAAGGTTGCTAAAGGATTCCGTCTCCACCAGCCTAAAAGGCAACATTTCCAACGCAAGCAGTCATGAAATGTGCGAATTTAGGACTGTGGCCTGTGGGGCGTTGGCTGCGAATTTGCGCTTTCATTCAAAGCTCTGGGATATGGACAAATGAACGCTGCGGTGGGACGTGGACGTTGATGTTGTTTCTTGAGAAACTGCCATAACAAGTGAAGACTGAGAGGAGGGGGCATCTTTGCATGCAGTATGGACAGTGGATTGCCTTGCATGCACAACAGGGGGTTCTATTACATGCACAACAGCGGAAGAAGCAGTGGTGACACCCGCTGACACTGGTCGTGGACCCTGGGGTTCGCCCCACAAAGTCGGGTGCTTTGCTGACATGTGCCTGATCATGCTGGTGGTGGTCAGGCTGGTAGTTTTGTCACCCCTGCTGATGCTGGCATGGCAGGTGGTACAAATTGCCTTTTTGGGGTTATCAGCAGAGTCTTTAAAAAAATTCCAGACTCTGGAAGACCTACCGGTTGTACTGGCAACGTCCCTCGTGTTGGTTTTACGGGGATCTGTTGCCCGCCTTCTGTGTGAGGCCACCACACTGCTTCTTCCTGCCTGTTGGGGTACTCTGCCTCCCTCCCCCTGTGTGCCACTGGCCTCGCTCTTCATGTCCTCCTGCCACGTTGGGTCAGTTACTAGTAGTGTTGAGCCACCCCCGTAGTGTTCGAGTTCGGTTCGTCGAACACCCGTGTGTTCGCCGAACTGTTCGTCGAACTGTTCGTCGAACACCTTCGAACACCGTTAAAACCAATGGCAGGCAAACAAAAACACATAGAAACACATAGAAAACACCTTCAAAGGTGTCCAAAAGCTGACAAACTGCTCAGAAGACATAACTAACACATGGAAAAGTGACAAGTACATATAGTCATGCGAAAATAAAAGAGGTGGAGGAGTAAAAGGAGGGGGAGACACAGATATAGGCATGTCATGCCCTTCTAAAATCCAAAAAGTGAGAAGCCGACACGGCCAGTCCGCTCCTGCCCGTGCCACCTCCGTGTCGCCGGGTTTGTGCCAGAGCCGCGGTGAACCCTGATGGCCAGCCCCCCTCTCCCAATACTGGTGCCTGTCCGCTGGTGGGTCGAGCGAACCCCCCTGTGGTGGAGGCAGCTCTAAGCTTTTTAATTTAAATTGTCTCTCTAATTTGAATGAATACACTTTAAATCCATTTACAAGGATCTATTGGAGGGCAAGTCTCATGCCAGCAGCCGCGTAATTCCAGCTCCAGTAGCGTCCACTAAAGCTGCTGCAGTTAAAAAGCTTTTATAAGGATCGAGCTCGGCTGTCCACCGCAAGGCATCCTACTGCCAGTCCCAGCCCCTATGCCTTGGGGTGCCTCCTGATGCTCTTCACTGAGTATCCCATGGTCCCGAAGCATTTCCTTTGAAAAAATTAAGTGTCTAAACTACAGGTGGTGTAGCTTGCTTAACAGCCGGGATAATCCGCTGACTAGCAGACACTGCTACTAGGCACAAAGTATTTCCTGGGCTAGATGCAGTTAAAAATTTGTAATTAGATACTCTCGTTGGATGCTGAGAAAGCATTCCATAGAGTCTCCTGGCACGCCATATATGATTCTCTTAAAAAGCTTGGGGTAGGGGTCTAGGGGACCCTTTTATAGCCAAAATCACGGCCCTGTATCACAATACGTCACCTAGGCTGAAGATAAATGGAACTGTAGCACCCTGAGGGCTCGGTTGCTACAGAGGTATTGCACCTCACCCAGAGGTGTGATATCTCACTCTCAGGTAAGGATGGAGTGTGGATCAGGACCCGACACCTGCATGCATTACACCACATTGCCGTGGGGCAGGGCGACCAATATGCCTCTGAGATGGGCACGACAGTCCCTGTCCCTGGCTGGAGTGGGGGGAGGGAACACTGAGGAAGGGGAACCCTGTAGTGCAGGAGCAGGGAGGAAGCAGTTCCTGGGTGCATTGAGAAGGGAGTATAAAAGGTGGGCACCATCTTAGTTCAGTGCAGAGAAGTCTGAGCAGAAGTGGCAGGGAGCAGGGGCTCTGCATGAGCTCTGCTCCGGAGGCGGGCCTAGTAACAGAGGCCCAGGCCTGGAAGAGGGAGAAGGAAGGAAGAGGAGCGGAGAAGGCTCCAGGAACGAGGAATGAAGGGATCCGAGGGGTGCGGACGGGCGAGTCGCCACCGCACGCCCGAATCCACCTGCGTGGAGGGGTCAGGCCAAAGGGGGAGACCGGTCCCCGAAACTAGTGGAGGCAGGAAACGACCCTCAGCTAGAAACCGGAGGCTGTGACATTTTATGTGGCGCAGCCCCTCGCTACACCCGCTAGGAAGGCACCACATAGGGTCAGGGAAACTGGCGCCAAGTTTACCAAGAGGAGGCCCGAGGCAGCCGGACAGAAGGGTTGGTAAGAAAGGCCAGACAAAGGACACACAAAGGGGGTCCTGTGAAGCGCTCCAAAGTTATCTGGGAGTTGTCTGAGCCCCTCACCTGGTGAGCACAGTACGACGTGGGCAGCCGTTACCTGCAGACGTGGTCTGGATAATAAGAACTGTGAGTAAAGGCCCTGGACTGCATCACTGACTCCGTGTCGTTACTGCTGCTGCCCTGCACCATCACCCCCATCCTCCGCATACACTGCCCTGAGGCTATACTCCTCCCGTGGGGAGTTATGCTACGCTCTGCTGCACCCACAACACCAGCCTCAGCGGTCTGCCCTGCAGCGGCGGTTCACTCTGACCGCAATCCACGGGTGGCGTAGTCGGACATTTAAACATCAAAACCACATAAATAGTTCCGCCACTGGTTTGACCACCCTGAGCCACGGAACCGGGTCGCCGCCACGAAGACTACAACCACCAGCATCCACCAAAAAGGGTCCGGCTCCGGGTGTCCCAAGGCCCAGGGGGTGCATCAGAACATTTTCATCACCTTTCACAATCACCAATGGGACAAGGCAGGGATGTCCTCTGTCCCCTCTCTTATACATCCTAGTGACGGAGCACCTACTCTCATCAATTCGCCATAACCCCAATATTAGGTGGATTGAGGTGGGAGGCACCGAGTACAAGTGCTCTCTATTTGCTGATGATGTCCTAGTATATATCACTCAATCACATATATCCATCCATGCTGTTATGGCTGAAATAGATCACTTTGTTACATGGTCAAATTTTAAAATCAATGCAGTGAAGTCTGAGGCCCTCGATGTCTCCCTCCCCAAATCCATATAGGATTCCATCCAGTCCAACTTTCCCTTTGCCTGGCCCTCACAGGGTATCAAATACTTAGGAATTCCTATTCATAGAGACCTCTCCCATCTATGTTATCTTAATTTTGGGCCCTTTATTGAACAACTCCATACAGACCACGGTTGGCAAGTTAGAACTGTAAGATTCACTACGTGAACCACTGGTGTTTTGTGGAAAAGCACATGTACACTGCGTTCCAAATTATTATGCAAAAAGTGTTTAGGAGTGATAAGGGAAGAATTTGTTTGTTTGTCAGTTAAACTCATTGATGGTGATGTGTGTCAGGGCTCTTTATATCACTGTAAGCAATTGCAGACACCTGTGCTAATTAGTTTGGCAGGTGTGTCCAATGAAAGGCAAGACTACTTAAGAAGGCTGTCTCACATTATTAAGCAGCCTACATTTTCTGTCAAAATGGGAAAGAAAAAGGATGTGTCGGCTGCTGAGAAGCAACAAATTGTGGAGTGTTTAGGTCAAGGCATGACTACAATCAACATTGTGCGATGATCAGGATGAAGTGTCTTGGCAATCAAGAAGTATGTAGCTGATTCACAGTACACACGTGTGCGTGCTGATAAGGGCAAATTGAGGACTCTTTCCTACAGGCAATTACGTCAGGTTGAAAGAGGAGCGGCAAAAAAGCCTTGTCATAGCAGCAGACAAGTTTTTGAAGCTGCTTGTGCCTACAACGTCCCCCGAACAACAAGATGCAGGGTCCTTCAGAGGTTTGCAGCTGTGCATACGCCATCCTGTCGACCTCCTCTATCCACTTCACACAAGCAGAAACGGCTCCAGTGGGCCAAACATTACATGAAGACTGATTTCAAAACTGTTTTGTTCACGGATGAGTGCCGTGCAGCGCTCGATGGTCCAGATGGATGGAGTGGAGGATGGCTGGTTGATGGACACCCCAC
The DNA here is from genome assembly GCF_046119375.1 of Phyllobates terribilis. Lineage (NCBI taxonomy): Eukaryota > Metazoa > Chordata > Amphibia > Anura > Dendrobatidae > Phyllobates > Phyllobates terribilis. The sequence goes on from NW_027362762.1 coordinate 644,947,986, forward strand.
GCAAACACGGCTACAGCGCCAACAAGGAGGAGGTGGAGTAATGTTTTGGGCTGGAATCATGGGGAGAGAGATTGTCGGCCCCTTTAGGATCCCTGAAGGCGCTAAAGATGAACTCCATAATGTATGTGGATTTTCTCAAACAGCACTTCCTGCCATGGTTCAAGAAGAAGAACCGTGTATTTCACAGCAAGATCATTTTTCTGCCTGATAATGCACCATCTCATGCTGCACATAAAACATCTGCATCTCTGGCTGATATGGGCATAAAAGGGGACAAACTTATGGTGTGACCCCCATGCTCCCCTGACCTGTACCCCATTCAGAACCTTTGGAGCATCATTAAAAGGAGTGTCTATGATGGCGGGAGGCAGTTCACATCTAAGCAACAGCTCTGGGAGGGTATTCTGTCCTCATGCAAAACAATTGAAGCAGAAACCATCCAAAACCTGACAAATTCAATGGACGAGAGAGTTCAGAAGCTCCTTTCGAACAAGGGGTCCTATGTGAAAATGTAACATCACCTAGAATAAAGTTTTGAGTTGAAAACTGTTTGATTTCAGTTTCTAACAACCTGCTAATGCTTATAATTTCAAAAATGACCATTTTTTTGGTCTTTATTAAAATGAAAAGGTTGATCGAAAAGTTTGGGGGATCTAAGAGTGTGGCAACCCAGTAGTCATGATTACTTCGAATTCTGACAATATGAGGGTCATGCTGCAGGTAGTGCAGCAAGAAGGCACTTATGTGTCTTGCGCATCTCGGAGCCCCAAAATTATTTTCCGGGCTAGATGCAGCTAAAAATTATTATTAATTTTAAATCTGGTGAAGCTTTAGTATAGATGGCCTAATAGGATCAGTGCTGCACACTGCTACAAAGCCCAAATTATTTTCCAGCCAAGATACAGATAAACATGATTAGTAATTTGAAAGCTTAAAACGGTTGGTAGGGTGATTTTAACCAATCATCAAGCTTTTACTCTCCCCAGGATGACACAGGGGTAGAAAAGTCGTTTCGGATCCATGATTTGTTCATCTTTATGAACGTGAGTCTGTCTACATTATCAGTGGAGAGCTGCGTGCGCTTATCTGTCAGCACACCACCAGCAGCGCTGAACACACGTTCAGACAGAACGCTGGCTGCGGGGCATGACAAGATCTCCAAGGCGTAAGTGGCTAGCTCCGGCCATTTATCCAGATTGGAAGCCCAAAAAGAGCAAGGGCCCAGTGACACAGTCGTGGCTTCAATGTTTACTTGGAGATACTCCTGTACCATCGTCTCTAGGCGTTGACTATGTGTCAGACTTCTTGTCTCCTGTGGCCTTGCAAAGGATGGGCTAAAAAAGTGGTGAAATGATTCCGCAAAATTGATGTTACCAGCAGATACTGTGGTTCTGTTACGGTTTGAGTGCTGAACACTTGACGGTCCCACGGTTGGCAAGTTGGAACTGTGAGATTCACTACGTGCACCACTGGTATTTTGTGGAAAAGCACATGTAAGATTCTGCAACAGTCTCTGCTGATACTCCTGCATGCGTGCATCCCTTTCTATGGCAGGAATAATTTCTGCAAATTTACTTTTGTACCGGGGATCTAACAGTGTGGCAACCCAGTAGTCAGGATTATTTCTAATTCTCACAATTCGAGGGTCATGTTGCAGGTAGTGCAGCAAGAAGGCACTCATGTGTGTTGCGCATCCAGGAGCACCAAGTCCCTGTTGTGTTGGTGGCGAGGTAACAATCATGCTTCCTTCCTCTGTCCTCTCCCCCCTACCTCGCACAACAGAAATGTGATCAAGGTCTCCCTCATCTGATGAGTCTTCCATCAGTTCGTCCTCCACTTCTTCCTGGGCTCCTGCACCTTCCTCACTAGTTTGGCTGCTACCATGCGCCCTGGTAAAACCATCTCCCCCACCCTCACATGCCTGCCGCCTTGGTGCTGCCGACCGTCTGGACCTTGCAGATGTTAGCCCTTCCGCATACAACTCCTCCTCCTCTACTTCCTCCACCTCCTCTTGTGCCACCACCTGACTCCGAATTCTGTTTAACATGTGCTCCAGCATGTAAATCACCGGAATAGTCATGCTGATAATGGCATCGTCAGCACTAAACATCTTCGTCGCCATTTCAAAACTGTGCAGAAGGGTGCATAGGTCCCTGATCTGAGACCACTCCTCCAGCGTGATTTGCCCCACCTCTGAATCTCGTTGGCCCAGGCTATACGTCAGAACGTATTGCACCAGGGCTTGTCGGTGCTGCCACAGTCGCTGCAACATGTGCAGAGTTGAATTCCACCGGGTAGGCACATCGCATTTTAGCCGGTGAAGTGGCAGGCCCAACGACTTCTGTAGAGATGTAAGTCGCTGAGCTGCGGGATGCGAACGGCGGAAGTGAGCACACAGCGACCGTGCCCTCTGCAGAAGGCCATCTAGTCTGGGATAGTGGGCTAAAAATTGCTGGACAACCAGGTTCAACACGTGAGCCATACAAGGCACGTGTGTGACATTGCCCCGGCGAAGGGCCGCACCCAGGTTTGCAGCATTGTCGCACACGGCCTTCCCTGGTTTCAGGTCCAGTGGAGACAACCATTCATGAAATTGGTTCTCCAGAGCTGACCACAACTCCTCAGCTGTGTGACTCACATTTCCCAGACATTTCAATGTAAAAACCGCCTGATGACGTTGAGCCCTACTGCCAGCATAGTAAGGAGGTGTGCAGGATCCCTTCTGCGCAGTTAGAAAGCTTGTGGCATGACCAGACAGGCTTTGGGTGCAGGTGGAAGACCGAGAGGAGGTTGAGGAGGCAGAAGCAGTGGAGGAACTTTGACATAAAGAGGATTGACGCACAACTCGTGGGGACGGCAAGACTTGGACAGCAGCCCCTTGTCCTGCTGTCACCATAGTTACCCAGTGCCCAGTCAGCGACATGTAACGCCCCTGTCCATGCCTACTCGTCCAAGTGTCTGTGGTGAAATGCACCCTGTCACACACAGAGTTTCTCAAAGAAGCGGTGATGTTGTGTGCGACATGCTGGTGGAGCGCAGGCACACCTTTCTTTGAGAAGTAGTGCCGACTGGGCATCTGGTACTGGGGCACTGCGACGGACATAAGGTCTCGAAAATCCTCTGTGTCCACCAGGCGGAAAGGCAGCATTTCTGTAGCCAAGAGCTTGCAGATGGTGAAATTCAACCTCTTAGCTTTCTCATGGCTAGGAGGAAATGGTCTTTTACTTGTCCACATCTGAGGGACCGAGGGCTGGCTATTGTGCTTAGACGGGGTTGATAAGGGTGTCCCCGGCAAACTGCCGGTCTGTGAGGAAGATGCAGGCGGACATGTTAGGTTGCCTTGATCCAAAGGTGGTGCTATCGATGTCGGACAGCGCTCAACACCAGCTGGTGTTACCACCTCCAAAGAAAATGATGACCTGCCAATCACGCTGGCTGTTGCGGGTAAAGAGGTGGCAGGTCTGCGCCCCAAAACAGGTGTGACTGCTGTCCCCCCAGTCACAGAGGATGAAGAGGCCGCGGATGCACAAGATATGGCAGACGGTGGTTGGCCCGGCCGGCTAGGCCGCATTGTAGCACACTGAGCTTCCCACTGCAACTTATGCTTCATGTCCATGTGCCGGTTCATGCATGAAGTACTCAAACTATGTATTTTTTGGCCTCTACTTAGCTTTTGCTGACAAATGTTACAGATAACACGAGTTGGGTCATCTTTATCGATCTGAAAAAATTCCCAGGCTATGCAAGGCTTAGCACCCATGCGACCTGAAGAGCCACCACGACTTGTGGTGAGAGGCAGAGTTGTGTTTGAGGATGCAGTTGTTGACGTGCTTCCAGTACTACGTCTCTGTCCAGGAAGGCGCAACCTGACCTCGTCGTCACTAGCATCTTCCTCCACCTCCTCTGCTGACCTCATCTCTTGGCTGACTGTGGGTTGACAGTAAGTGGGATCTCCAACCTCATCATCATCACCCTGTGTGTTATCACACCCGTCGTCCTCAGAGCCAACCTGTTCCTGCCCTGACAAAAAACTAAAGTTGTCGCTCCAATCAGGTATTTGAGTCTTATCATCGTCTTCCTCATTGTCTCCACCAACAGGAGTTACAGTTTGGGAATGAGGGTCTACATTATGGTCAGAACCTTCTGCGTCTGGTCCTGGATCCGACTCATAAAGATTCTGGGCATCAGTGCAGATCATTTCCTCGTCTGGATTCACAGAAGCGCTGGAGTCGACCTCTGATTCCCAGGCTATAGTATGAGTAAACAGCTCTGCAGACTCAACCATCTGTTCTACCTCATACTCAGACGGGCAGCTGGAGATTTGGGAGCTGTGAGGAAGCAAGTGCGATTGGGGTGACACCTTTGAGGACTGGAGTATTTGTGATGTTGAAGTTGATGTGGAGGAGAGCCCACTTAAAGGAGCACTTGATATCCGTTGAAGCACCTGCTGTTTTTGTGCCTCATCTGGAATTTGTAGCGATTGGCGTGGCCGTAAGAAAGGGATCTTATCACATTGTCCGCTAAAAGAAGTAGACATTTTAGTTTGGCTGGAAGATGGTCTTTCTTCTGCAGATGCTACTGTTGCTTTAACACCTACCCCACGGACACAACCTTTTTTCCCCTTCCCAACACACCTATTCCCCTTTCCACCAGCAGCAGGCCTTTTTCCACTCATTTTGGTGGTTAACTAATTCACAACTCTGGAGTTGTTTGCACAAAAAAACAATGGATGGGAACCGAGCAGAGCTGAGTGGCCAAACTGTGGTATTAGGCCAAAACTATTGGCTGGGTTAGATGCAGAAAAAAATTATATTCAATTTGCAACCTGATGGAGGTCTGTATAGATGGATTAATAGAACAAGTCCCACACACAGCTAGAAGCCAAATATTTTTTCAGAGGTAGATGCAGAAAAAAATATATTCAGTTTGCAACCTGATGGAGGTCAGTATAGATGGACTAATACAACAAGTCCCACACACAGCTAGAAGCCCAATATTTTTTCAGAGGTAGATGCAGAAAAAAATATATTCAGTTTGCAACCTGATGGAGGTCTGTATAGATGGATTAATAGAACAAGTCCCACACACAGCTAGAAGCCCAATATTTTTTCAGAAGTAGATGCAGAAAAAAATATATTCAGTTTGCAACCTGATGGAGGTCTGTATAGATGGATTAATAGAACAAGTCCCACACACAGCTAGAAGCCCAATATTTTTTCAGAGGTAGATGCAGAAAAAAATATATTCAGTTTGCAACCTCATGGAGGTCTGTATAGATGGATTAATAGAACAAGTCCCACACACAGCTAGAAGCCCAATATTTTTTCAGAGGTAGATGCAGAAAAAAATATATTCAGTTTGCAACCTGATGGAGGTCTGTATAGATGGATTAATAGAACAAGTCCCACACACAGCTAGAAGCCCAATATTTTTTCAGAGGTAGATGCAGAAAAAAATATATTCAGTTTGCAACCTGATGGAGGTCTGTATAGATGGATTAATAGAACAAGTCCCACACACAGCTAGAAGCCCAATATTTTTTCAGAGCTAGATGCAGAAAAAAATATATTCAGTTTGCAACCTGATGGAGGTCTGTATAGATGGATTAATAGAACAAGTCCCACACACAGCTAGAAGCCTAATATTTTTTCAGAGGTAGATGCAGAAAAAAATATATTCAGTTTGCAACCTGATGGAGGTCAGTATAGATGGACTAATACAACAAGTCCCACACACAGCTAGAAGCCCAATATTTTTTCAGAGGTAGATGCAGAAAAAAATATATTCAGTTTGCAACCTGATGGAGGTCAGTATAGATGGACTAATACAACAAGTCCCACACACAGCTAGAAGCCCAATATTTTTTCAGAGGTAGATGCAGAAAAAAATATATTCAGTTTGCAACCTGATGGAGGTCTGTATAGATGGATTAATAGAACAAGTCCCACACACAGCTAGAAGCCCAATATTTTTTCAGAGGTAGATGCAGAAAAAAATATATTCAGTTTGCAACCTGATGGAGGTCTGTATAGATGGATTAATAGAACAAGTCCCACACACAGCTAGAAGCCCAATATTTTTTCAGAGGTAGATGCAGAAAAAAATATATTCAGTTTGCAACCTGATGGAGGTCAGTATAGATGGACTAATACAACAAGTCCCACACACAGCTAGAAGCCCAATATTTTTTCAGAGGTAGATGCAGAAAAAAATATATTCAGTTTGCAACCTGATGGAGGTCAGTATAGATGGACTAATACAACAAGTCCCACACACAGCTAGAAGCCCAATATTTTTTCAGAGGTAGATGCAGAAAAAAATATATTCAGTTTGCAACCTGATGGAGGTCTGTATAGATGGATTAATAGAACAAGTCCCACACACAGCTAGAAGCCCAATATTTTTTCAGAGGTAGATGCAGAAAAAAATATATTCAGTTTGCAACCTGATGGAGGTCTGTATAGATGGATTAATAGAACAAGTCCCACACACAGCTAGAAGCCCAATATTTTTTCAGAGGTAGATGCAGAAAAAAATATATTCAGTTTGCAACCTGATGGAGGTCTGTATAGATGGACTAATAGAATGATGCTATGCCCAAAAGATTTTACTTCACTAGGTGCAGTAAAAAAATTGGTATTCTATACACAGGTGGTATATCTTGCAACACAGATAGGCTACTCCACTGACTAACACACTCTGCAATTGGCCAAAAAGGATTAGCTTTGCTAGATTCAGCCAAATGCTGTGAAAAAAACTTGCACAGCACTGGCACAGACCTGCCTGGCAAAAACTGATAGGAACTGATGTAACCTAGTCCTGAAAAGGATTCCAATTACAATTAGTCTTTACTCCCACAATCTATCTATTTAAGAGCACAGACCTGCCTGATAAAAGTCGTAGGAAATGCTGTAACCTAGTCCTTAAAAGGACTGCAATCACAACTATTCCCTACTCCCAAGCTATCTGTAGATTTGTGCGAAAATTGGCTTGAAATTAACAAGGTATAGCGCACACAGCAACAGCGGTGCCGTCTAATACGCAGCTGCAGCAGTGAGAAAATGGTGGCGACGGGGAAAATGGCTTGGTCTTATAGGGCAAGGACATGTGACATACACTGCCAATGACACATGCCCTTGCTTGTGTGAAAAAAAGCACTTCGCTCCGTGTGTGCGCTGCTGATAGGCTGACAGATTGCACCTCCCCACTGCAAATGCGGGAAAGAGAAAAAAAAATGGAGATCTTCATTGTTCCTGCAGAGATCCATCCCCTGACCCTCCCCCCACCCCGCTGTACACTCAAACTGCGTATTAACATTAATTTTCATCATTACTGAGAAAAAATCCAGTTATGATTTTGGTGCACGAACAGTTATCGAACATAACCTCGAACAGCCGAATTTTTCTCAAATTGTTCGTGTTCGCCGAACGGCTCGAACACCGCCCAAAACAGCTCGAATTTGAGATTGGCGAACAGTTCGAGTAGAACAACGCTCATCTCTAGTTACTAGATCATCCACCAGCTCCTCTTCTTCCACTTGCGCACCACGATCCTCCTCCTCCTTCGTGGCAATTGTGTCTCGTCATTGTCCACCTCTTGTGACAAATTGCCAGCGTCGACTTCCTCTGGCCGTGGCTGTTCAAATATTTGGCCATCGTACATGTGATCTCCTCTTCCACCACTTCAAGCGGAGCAGGCGAGGGGCACAAATATGGAAATGGACCAGTGAACAGCTCTTCAGAGTGTCCAAGTGTGGGATCAGTTGCTGTCTGACGACACTCGGCATTGTGGGAGGAAGGAGCATCAGGGTGAGGAGGAGTATGCGGTCGAGACTCACGGCTACTAAAACTTGACCATGTGGAAGACAGACCGGAGGTGATGGTGCCCAGGTAACTGGAAGTATTATCTGCTATCCAATTAATAACCTGTTCACACTGATCAGTTCTCAATACTGGTGTTGTAGAGTGCTTCCCTAGTAATTCGGTCAAGAAGTGGGAGCGAGAAGATGTGGCTGTTGGTTGTGGCACATTTTCACCTTGGCCACGGCCCCGTCCTCTACACACACCATCACCAGAACGTCCAGTTCCACGTCCCTTGCCACGCGCCTTGCCCATTGTAAATGAAGTAAAATAGCTTACACTCGCACAATCAATGGAAAAAGGGTAATAAAAAGGAGATTAGAATCGTGGAAGAGGAAAACCACAGTTCTATTTCTCTGGCCTACACCAGAATCTTTTAAACAGATATATTTGTGTCTGAACACTGAGCGAGACACTCAATTTTTTTATTTTCTATGTAAAAAAGGCAAAAAGGTGGATAATACAGAAATTTGAACCGTGGAACTGCAAAACCACAGTTCTAGTTATCTGGCCTACACCAGACTCTTTTAAACAGATATATTGGTGTCTGAACAGTCAGGGAGACACTATTACAGTTTTTTTACGGAAAAAATGCCAAAAGCAGGATAATACAGAGATTTGACCAGTGGAACTGCAAAACCACAATTCTAGTTTTCTGGCCTACACCAGACTCTTTTAAACAGATATATATGTGTCTGAACAGTCAGGGAGACACTATTACAGTTTCTTTTATGGAAAAAATGTCAAAAGCAGGATAATACAGAGATTTGAACCGTGGAACTGCAAAACCACAGTTCTAGTTATCTGGCCTACACCAGACTCTTTTAAACAGATATATTTGTGTGTGAACAGTCAGGGAGACACTTTTACTGTTTTTTTTACAGAAAAAATGCCAAAAGCAGGATAATACAGAGATTTGAACCGTGGAACTGCAAAACCACAGTTCTAGTTTTCTGGCCTACACCAGACTCTTTTTAAACAGATATATTTGTGTCTGAACAGTCAGGGAGACACTATTACTGTTTTTTATTTACGGAAAAAATGCCAAATGCAGGATAATACCGAGATTTCAACCGTGGAACTGCAAAATCACAGTTCTAGTTATCTGGCCTACACCAGACTCTTTTAAACAGATATATTGGTGTCTGAACAGTCAGGGAGACACTATTACTGTTTTTTTTTTACGGAAAAAATGGCAAAAGCAGGATAATACAGAGATTTGACCCGTGGAACTGCAAAACCACAGTTCTAGTTATCTGGCCTACACCAGACTCTTTTAAACAGATATATTTGTGTCTGAACAGTCAGGGAGACACTATTACAGTTTTTTTTACGGAAAAAATGCCAAAAGCAGGATAATACAGAGATTTCAACCATGGAACTGCAAAACCACAGTTGTAGTTATCTGGCCTACACCAGACTCTTTTAAACAGATATATTGGTGTCTGAACTGTCAGGGAGACACTATTACAGTTTTTTTACGGAAAAAATGCCAAAAGCAGGATAATACAGAGATTTGACCAGTGGAACTGCAAAACCACAATTCTAGTTTTCTGGCCTACACCAGACTCTTTTAAACAGATATATATGTGTCTGAACAGTCAGGGAGACACTATTACAGTTTTTTTTTATGGAAAAAATGTCAAAAGCAGGATAATACAGAGATTTGAACCGTGGAACTGCAAAACCACAGTTCTAGTTATCTGGCCTACACCAGACTCTTTTAAACAGATATATTTGTGTGTGAACAGTGAGGGAGACACTATTACTGTTTTTTTTACAGAAAAAATGCCAAAAGCAGGATAATACAGAAATTTGAACCGTGGAACTGCAAAACCACAGTTCTAGTTATCTGGCCTACACCAGACTCTTTTTAAACAGATATATTTGTGTCTGAACAGTCAGGGAGACACTATTACTGTTTTTTATTTACGGAAAAAATGCCAAATGCAGGATAATACCGAGATTTCAACCGTGGAACTGCAAAATCACAGTTCTAGTTATCTGGCCTACACCAGACTCTTTTAATCAGATATATTGGTGTCTGAACAGTCAGGGAGACACTATTACTGTTTTTTTTTACGGAAAAAATGGCAAAAGCAGGATAATACAGAGATTTGACCCGTGGAACTGCAAAACCACAGTTCTAGTTATCTGGCCTACACCAGACTCTTTTAAACAGATATATTTGTGTCTGAACAGTCAGGGAGACACTATTACAGTTTTTTTTACGGAAAAAATGCCAAAAGCAGGATAATACAGAGATTTCAACCATGGAACTGCAAAACCACAGTTGTAGTTATCTGGCCTACACCAGACTCTTTTAAACAGATATATTGGTGTCTGAACTGTCAGGAAGACACTATTACAGTTTTTTTTTTACGGAAAAAATGCCAAAAGCAGGATAATACAGAGATTTGAACCGTGGAACTGCAAAACCACAGTTCTAGTGATCTGGCCTACACCAGACTCTTTTAAACAGATATATTTGTGTCTGAACAGTCAGGGAGACACTATTACTGTTTTTTTTTTACGGAAAAAAATGCTAAAAGCAGGATAATACAGAGATTTGAACCGTGGAACTGCAAAACCACAGTTGTAGTTATCTGGACTACACCAGAATCTTTTAAACAGATATATTTGTGTCTGAACAGTCAGGGAGACACTATTACTGTTTTTTTGTATGGAAAAAATGCCAAAAGCAGGATAATACAGAGATTTGAACTGTGGAACTGCAAAACCACAGTTGTAGTTATCTGGCCTACACTAGACTCTTTTAAAACAGATATATTTGTGTCTGAACAGTCAGGGAGACACTATTACAGTTTTTTTTTATGGAAAAAATGTCAAAAGCAGGATAATACAGAGATTTGAACCGTGGAACTGCAAAACCACAGTTCTAGTTATCTGGCCTACACCAGACTCTTTTAAACAGATATATTTGTGTCTGAACAGTCAGGGAGACACTATTACTGTTTTTTTTACGGAAAAAATGCCAAAAGCAGGATAATACAGAGATTTGAACCGTGGAACTGCAAAACCACAGTTCTAGTTATCTGGCCTACACCAGACTCTTTTAAACAGATATATTTGTGTCTGAACAGTCAGGGAGACACTATTACTGTTTTTTTTTTTACGGAAAAAATGCCAAATGCAGGATAATACAGAGATTTAAACTGTGGAACTGCAAAACCACAGTTCTAGTTATCTGGCCTACACCAGACTCTTTTAAACAGATATATTGGTGTCCGAACAGTCACAGACACACTCAATATTTTTTTGGGGGGGGGGAAATATCAAAAGGTTAATAAAACGCGTATTTGTACATTCTGACTGAGGGAAAAAAAAATACAGGATTTAGATGAAAAAAAAAGGATTTTTCCTTGCCCCTGTGACTGGGGGATAAGTCTAGCAATTTGACCAACAGGAGCACACAGGACTGTAATGCTGCGTTTGCTGGTATAACCACTGCGTCTCCTATACAGCCTGCCTGCCTGCCTGATATATGAGATGGATGTTAGTCCTGAGAAGGACTGTTTGTTTGATTTGGCTGGCTTTAGAGACCCTACACTAACTATTTTGCAGTATAAATCTCTCCCTAGCTCTGCAGCACTGACCCTACACTGTCTGATCTGGAGCGACTGTATCCAAGATGGCAGCGCCCGGTTTTAAATACTCGAGGTGACGCTGTGCGGCCAGCCAATCACTGTAATGCCCACAAATAACATGGCTGCGGCATTACAGTGACTGGCTGGAAATCCCTGCATGTTCATTGGCTCTGTAAAGGGTGGCAAACGTGCACGGCGGAGACCCGAACTCCCGCCCGAGTAACCCGGAAATGCTCGGTGCTCACCGAACATCCCGAGTAGTGATATGCTCGGGCGAGTACCGAGCAGTGTCGAGTATGCTCGCTCAACACTAGTCATAATACTTTTCTCTTATCTTTACTGGAATTTTGTCTCACCAGTATTTTTTTCCTGTTTAATGAACAGTTTTACCACTAGCTCAGGGGCACGGCAATGGGTAGCCCTTGTGTGCCAGCTTATGCCAATTTGCTCCTGGGCTGGTGGGAAGAAACAGTCATTTTTGGTGATACTGAGATAGAGGGGACAAGTCAGATTGTCCTGTGGACAAGATATATTGGTGACATCCTGGTCATCTGGAAAGGTGACCATGATAGTTTTTCAAAATTCATGTGTCATGAGAGGGATTTGGCCTTTTTGGACATACTCATCCGAAAAACATCAAAAGGTAACCTACTAACAAAAACATACAGGAAATCTACGTCATCTAATGCTCTATTACGTTGGAACAGTAACCATCCTACCCCCCTAAGAAATGGCATCCCCAAGGGACAATATTTGCGGGACCGACAGAACTGTTCTTCACCTGAGTCCTTAAAGGAGCAGGCGAAGGACTTTAGACAACGGTTCCTTGATAGGGGTTACCCTGACAGAGTACTAAGGAGAGCATACATTGATTCAAAATCAAGGGACAGATCATCATTACTAATCCCAAAACCCAAGAAGTCTGAACAGACGTCTATCCGGTATATTACTACCTTTGACAATAGCTCACAACAGGTTCGTTCCATTCTGCAGAAACATTGGCAGGTATTACAGATGGATCCAGATATTGGGGATTTGACTGGCCCTCGTTCTCCTATTACCTTTAATAGAGGCCATTCAATTGGCGATAGGCTTGTGTTCCCCTCAAGAATCCGACCTGGCTCACATCCAACATTAGGGGGTGTTACAAATGTAGTGGTTGCGTCGTCTGTCGTGTTTTAACTCCAGGGAAGTCATTTAACCGTAATGTAACAGACAAGAATTATGTGATTCTTTCCTTCATTAATTGCCGTACGAAGGGGGTCCTCTACAAAGCTCAATGTAAATGTGGATTAGAATACGTAGGGAAGACCACTCGAGAGCTACGAAGATGAATCGGTGAACATCTGAGAGACATTGCTAATAAAAAGGATGCCCCCCTGGCTAGGCATATGAATATAGTACATGGGGGAGATGTTTCATTTTTGTCCTTTATGGGAATTGACAGGGTTGCTGTCCCAACTCGGGGTGGTGACTGGGATAAACAAATCCTACAGTATGAGACCAAGAGGATTTTTTGCTTGAAAACCCAATCACCACTCGGTCTCAATGAAATCCTCACCTTTGCCTGTTTCCTTTAATTCAGGACCTTGTAGGGATATTTAGGGAGAGTCGTCATGGAGTGGGGGCACCACTTAGTTTCCTCTAGGGTGCCAGCCTCCGCTGATAGGTAGGTTGTCAAGTACAGCTATACCAGGGTGAACTAGGGCCCCCCTCCCTCTTTCCTACCCACAAAGTGCCGTTCCATCTGTATGCCTGCCAATCTGCACCCTTGTCGGTGCTTTTGACCTTATAGCCCTGCTAGCACTACCACTTCTTCATCCTCCCTTCGGATTTTATCCCTAGGTTGTAGGATTTTTTCTATGTATAGGCTTCCATTGCCCTTATTGGTACCTAGACAAATTTAATTAAGTGATATCATTATACATTTAATTATGCATTTACTTTTTTATGATACCAATCAATTATATTTGATGAACATATCATGCTATTTCTGTGTGTGTTTTTCCCACATAGGACTCTAACATTTGTATGGGCATGAATTATGTGTCCTTTGAAATGCACACATATTTATGAGCCACACTTTTGTCCCTTTGGTATAACTTTGATGTGACCTATATACGCTTTATGTGGCATCTGCATTTCCCACCTCTGCGTTCCTGTTCTGAATGCATTGTGATGGTTATCTGTGCATATTCATTCATCTTTAAGAGGCTCAGATGTGCCGATGTGTCTGTTTGGTTGCCGATGCGTTCCAGCATGGAGCACATCGGACCGGAAATGATGTTCTATCCCCACCCCTCCCAACATACCGCTGACCCGGAAGTGACGTGAGCGCTCCACGGATGCATTCTAGTCTGGAGCGCATCACTTACTGATCCTACGTCTTATGCGTCTCAGCACTGGCACACAGGATGTTGCGCACACTCTCGTGGGCCAGAAGTGTTGCGCGGCATCCTCTTGGCGCCAGAATGTTATGTATTTAAAAGCCACCAGTCCTTTTTTCTATATAGCACAATTATTTCCATTGTTTTTGGAACCCTTTTTGACTTCAGCCATTAGGGCTATCCCTTTTCCCCACTGTTAGGCCGGTACGCAGGAGAAGGGCTTTCTCGTGGCATCCGGCCAGGCCCTTTCCTGCTGGTCAGTAATTGTCAGCATTTAGGTTCCGTTCTAGGGATTCTAAGTGTGGTTTCTGCGTTTCTGCTCATGTGCCGCTAAGCCATGCCCCCTTTGCAGTCATGTGCCACTAAGCCACGCCCCCTGCTGTCTGGTACAGCGTGGTTAGTTGTCCTGGGGGGCTGGGGCTGTCTCTAGTGTATTTAAGGGCTCCGTGGGCTCCGCCCCGGTGCCTAGTCTATCTCTTTCTAACCTGGGGTGAGGTCTCTGGCAGTAAATGCAGTGTGTGAGAGTCGTTGTCAACGGTTCCTGCTGAAAGCTCCCTAGTCATCCTAGCCATCAATTAGGGCTAGGGGAATGCTGTGAGCAGCACGTTCTACCGTGTCGGTTCACCGGTTGGTGTCCACGCCATGGAGGCATCCTTGCTACCGATCCAGTATTCCAGGGTCCGCCATTGTATGTGTGGTCACACTGCCGCTTTTACAGCCATGTGTTGGGTGCTGCAGAGATTCTCCTCTTCCTTAGGAACTTAGGTTCCAGGCCTTTCCTGGCCTGCAGCTATCTGCAGCTCTATACGCCACCATCTAGTGCTCGGGCGTTTCATGCTGCCAAATCCTTCCTGCTCTGCACAGCGGTGTCTTGCAGTGCCGAAGTTTATTAGTTTCGTTTCTGGAGTGTTGTTAACTCCCAGCATTGTACCTTGTTTAGTTACTACTAGTGTGTGCACTTAACACACTAGTTTATTTCTATTTCTGTGCTTAGCTAAACATTCCTCCGGTACTCAGCTGCTGCAGCTCCTCTGCAGTCCGGTTGACCCCGACGTGTCCTTTAAGTTTTATTTTATTTTATTAAAGGACATGCCAGCGTAACACCCACTCTCCCCTTATGAGTTAAAGCAACGAAACGCGTAGGGAGTATTTTTTGAGCATGTGCTTAGATCCCCCTTTCTTTCCATATTTCACAAGATATTTTTGAAGATATTATGTGGGTAATATTTGTCCCCCCCCCCCCCATTGCTATTACCTCCTCTGTGGTTTGTACACTTCTTCCTGGATGTTAGCCAGCAAAGTGGGGATCTCATCTTGCATGAGTAAGGTTCGACTCCAACTAACGGTGAGATTGTTCCTTTCTCATACACTTGTTTACATTGTGTCACCATTACACCAATAGGATACAACGATATTTCCTTGTGTTAAGTGACAATATTTTTGTGTGTCGTTTATTTTTGATTTTTGTTAGTGTCCTTTGTGAGCCCTCGTGGTTATTTTAACCTTCATTATTAAAAGTTATATTTTAGAATACCTACTACCCTGCTTTATACTTCTTGTCTGTAACAAATGATTTTCAAAGGTAAATGAAGAATTACCTTGTGTACGATGGCAATCTGCATTTTATTTGTGATTTTATAATGGAAGCTCGCCGGCCTCATGTTTATATTCACACATACATGTACATAAGGGAAATACAGTTAGTTCCAAAAAAATTTGGACAGTGACACAAGGTTTTGGATTTTAGCTGTTTATCAAAACACATTCAGGATACAGTTATATAATCAACATGGGCTTAAAGTGCAGACTCTCAGCTTTAATTTGAGGGTATTAACATCGTAATTGGAGTAGAGATTTATTAATTACAGCTCTTGAATATGTAGAGCTTTTTTTTCAAGCAAACTAAAGTAATTGGACAATTATCTCTAAAGCTCTTTAATAGGCTGCATTGACTTTCCCCTTGTTAATCCATGAATTAAGCAGGTAAAAGGTCTGTAGTTGATTTCAGGTGTGGCATTTGCATTTGATAGCTTTGCAGTCAACCCACAAATGCAGTCAAATGAGCTCTCAATGGAAGTGAAACAGACCATCTTTAGGTTAAAAAAAAGAAATCCATCAAAGAGACAGCAGACACGCTAGGAGTGGCCAAATCAACAGTTTGGTACATTCTGCAGAAAAAAAGAGCGCACTGGTGAGATTGGAAGCTCAAAAAGGCCTGGACATTCACGGAAGACAATAGTGGTAGATGATCGCAAAATTCTTTTCATGGTGAAGAAAAACCCCTTCACAACATCCACCCAAGTGAAGAACACTCTCTAGGAAATAGGTGTTTCAGTATCTAAGTCTAACATAAAGAATACACTTTATGAGAGCAAATGCAAAGGGTTCATAACAAGGTGCAAACCATTAATCAACCTTAAAAATAAAAAAGGCCAGATTAGTCTTTGCCAAAAGACTTCTGAAGAAGACAGCCCAGATCTGGAAAAGCATTCTTTGGACAGATGAAACTAAGATCAGCCTGTACCAGAATGATGGGAAAAAGAAAGTATGGTGAAGGCTTCGAACGGCTCATGATCCAAAGCATACCACATCTGTAAAACATGGTGGAAGCCTTGATGGCATTGGCATGCATGGTTTCCAATGGCACTCATTCACTAGTGTTTATTGATGATGTGACTGAAGACAGAAGCAGGCGGATGAATTCTGAAGTGTACAAGGCTATACTTTCTGCTCTGATTCAACTAAATGCAGCAAGGTTGATAGGAAAGCACTTCATAGTACAGATGGACAACGACCCAAAACATACTGTGATAGCAACCCAGGAGTTTTTTAAGTCAAAGAAGTGGAATATTCTGCAATGGCTAGTCATTTACCAGAACTCAACTACATCAAGAATGCATTTCACATGCTTAAGACAAAACTTAAGGCAGAAAGACCCATAAACAAGCAACAGCTGAAGTCAGCTGCAGTAAAGGCCTGGCAAAGCATCACAAAGGTGGAAACACAAACAAACCCAAGAAATAAAAACAAAATGAGCATATACCTTGACCTAAGTAAAAAGGTAAATAGTAATAATACATGTAACTTACATAGGGTACTTGGTTAACACTACCCTGATCAAAAAGCACAAAAGTCATCCAGTCGGGATGGTACTGTCCTGTCTCTAGTATTAAAACCTTACCCTGGGTCAGCCAACCTCAATGTAAATCAGGGCAGAGCAGGACAGGGAGCGACTGTTCAGCCAACTGTCCAAGGGAAGCTATATAGATGAAACGCCCAGCTCAGAAAGGGGTGGCCACTGCCCTGTTAGCACAAAGTAAAAGAAACTACAGCAAAACAAAAAAATGAGATGGCGCATAAGTTGCTATACATGCAATTCGTAAGAGCATATGTGCACCAATGCCATTTCACAGACAACCGCCCCTCCCAAAAAAGAGCATATACCCTGATCAAAAGCATGTTTTGGTTTTTTTTTGGGGGGGGGGTGGAATAACCTAAAATAAAATTTAAAAAATCTGACTTCCCACACTATGAATATTAATCCATAAACATAATTACCTAACCTTACTCATTACTTTAAACTCTTACATAGCTTACCTACACATGCACATTAGGGGGCACACACAGACCTCTCAGAATACAGTCATGGCCAAAAGTATTGAGAATGAGACAAATAGTAATTTTTCCAAAGTTTACTGCTTCATTTTTTGTAATGGCAATTTGCATATACTCCTGAATGTCAAAGAGTGATCAGCTTAACAGCAATTACTGTATTTGCAAAGTCAATATTTGCCCAGAAAATGAACTTTAACCCCCAAAACACATTTCAACATCATTGCAGTCCTGCCTTAAAAGGAGCAGCTAACATCGTTTTAGTGATTGATCCATTAACACAGGTGTGGGTGTTGATGAGGACAGGGCTGGCGATCAATCAGTCATGATTAAGTAACAATGACATCACTGGACACTTTAAAAGGAGGCTGGTTCTTGGTATCATTGTTTCTCTTTAGTTAACCATGGTTATCTCTAAAGAAACACGTGCAGCCATCATTGCACTGCACAAAAATGGCCTAACAGGGAAGAGTATCGCAGCTACAAAGATTGCACCTCAGTCAACAATCTATCGCATCATCAAGAACTTCAAGGAGAGAGCTTCCATTGTTGTCAAAAAGGCTCCAGGGCACCCAAGAAAGACCAGCAAGTGCCAGGACCGTATCTTAAAACTGTTTGAGCTGCGGGATCGGACTACCAGCAGTGCCGAGCTTGCTCAGGAATGGCAGCAGGCTGGTGTGAGTGCTTCTGCACGCACTGTGAGGCGGAGACTCTTTGAGCAAGCGCTGGTTTCAAGGAGGGCAGCAAAGAAGCCACTTCTCTCCAGAAAAAACATCAGGGACCGACTGATATTCTGCAAAAGGTACAGGGAGTGGACTGCTGAGGACTGGGGCAAAGTCATTTTCTCTGATGAATCCCCTTTTCGATTGTTTGGGACATCTGGAAAACAGCTTATTCGGAGAAGAAGAGGTGAGCGCTACCACCAGTCTTGTCTCATGCCAACTGTAAAGCATCCTGAAACCATTCATGTGTGGGGTTGCTTCTCAGCCCAGGGAATCGGCTTACTCACAGTCTTGCCTAAAAACACAGCCATGAATAAAGAATGGTACCAGAATGTCCTCCAAGAGCAACTTCTCCCAACCGTCCAAGAGCAGTTTGGCGCCCAACAATGCCTTTTCCAGCATGATGGAGCACCTTGCCATAAAGCAAAGGTGATAACTAAATGGCTCATGGAACAAAACATAGAGATTTTGGGTCCATGGCCTGGAAACTCCTGAGATCTTAATCCAATTGAGAACTTGTGGTCAATCATCAAGAGACGGGTGGACAAACAAAAACCAACAAATTCTGGCAAAATGCAAGCATTGATTATGCAAGAATGGACTGCTATCAGTCAGGATTTGGTCCAAAAGTTGATTGAGAGCATGCCAGGGAGAATTACAGAGGTCTTGAAGAAGAAGGGGCAACACTGCAAATATTGACTTGCTGCATTAACTCATTCTAACTGTCAATATAACCTATTGGTACTCATAATATGATTGCAATTATATTTCTGTATGTGATATAAACATCAGACAAACACTAATAAAAACCAGAGGCCAGCAGATCATGTGAAAATATCATTTTGGTGTCATTCTCAATACTTTTGGCCATGACTGTAATGTAATTGTGGAACATATTAGGAGTTAAACACAGCATGACATGGGAAATCTTCCAACATTCTTTTATACCCCTTAAATACAACACATGGTGCAGAAAAAAAATACAATACTCAACCAAGCCAGTAACAAATATTTTATATGTGTAATATAAATATATATGTATATATGTATGTGTGTGTGTGTGTATATACAGTGCATTGTGAAAGTATTTGGCCCCCTTGAACTTTTCTACCTTTTGCCACATTTCTGGCTTCAAACATCACTGGATCAATCTGAGATCCTCACTAAACTTCTGGAGTGAGTTTGCTGCACTGAAAGTAAAGAGGCCGAATAATATTGCACGCCCCACTTTTCAGTTTTTAATTTGTTAAAAAAGTTTAAAATATCCAATAAATTTTGTTCCATTTCACGATTGTGTCTCACTTGTTGTTGATTCTTCCAAAAAAATTAGAATTTTATATCTTTATGTTTGAAGTCAGAAATGTGGCCAGTAACAATCTCAGTGTACAGTACCAAAACCCATGTCACCACATCGTGGGGAAACGTTTAGAGACTGACACACATTTGGGTTTTCACATTTGCAGCTTTAGTGTTTTTAGATGCTTCTATGTTAGTCAGATGTGTCTATGATGTACTGAAGTACAAGTATAGACATTATAAACATTTTATAACTTTTTATACTTGCACTGACAATTTTATCAAGTTTATTCAAACACACAATATTCACAATGTTGACCCTTATTTTTCAAGACTTCTGTAGCTCACCCTGACATATTGGATATCAGCTTCTGGGTCAAATCCTGATTGATGACAAGCCTTGTCTAATGAGTGCTTGGAAAAAATCATAATTTCTATGTTTGTAAATTTATTTTTTGAATAGGATGGAGATCTGGACAGTTTCCTGGCTATGGGCCTAAAATTTCAATGTTTTGTTCATTGAAAAAAAAGGGTTAATACTAAATATTGAGTCTTTGAATAAATTTGATGTATTTGCCAATAAAAGTGTAAAAACTTATGAAATACTTATAATTGTACTTCAATAATCATGGAAAAATCTGTCTAAAAGATCTAAACACAATGAAGCAGCAAACTGTGTGTCAGTCTCTAGAGTTTTGGCCACGACTGTACAGTACTAGAACCGAGCACAGTGCAAAATCCAACTGACTCCTGACATATCATTTTCTACCATGTAGAACTCCAGCTTTCACTATGGCCACATTTGTGTTGTTTCCTGTCATACTGTAGACCAAGTGTATACATTACAGATATGGTGCAGACTGAGGGAGAATATACACTTTAGCTGTGTGCCCACGATGCATTTTTTAAGCGTTTCCGCAGCGGCAAAAACGCTGCAGAAATGCTTAAAAAACTCATGGTAGAAGGCCTGCCATGTACCCCAATGAAAATTTGCATGTGCTGTGCACATGCTGCGGAAATTTCCGCTGCGGATTATCATTGCGGGAAAAAACCGCAGCACTACCAATTATTTTGCGGAAGTGCGGCGTTTTCTCCGCCATTGACTTGCATTAGATCGCATGGATTACGCATCACTGTATATGTAGATGCGTAATCCAAGCGTTCTAATGTGCGGATGGAACCCACGTCTAGAGGAGAGGAGACTCTCCTCCGGACCTGGGTACCATAGAAAACTGTAAAAAAAAAGAATAAAATAAAAAATCTATACTTACCTTCTGGTGGCCAGCGGTGCGCTCCTCCTTGCATGCCGGCAGTTCACGATGAACATTTAGGGATTAAGAGGTGACAACTGCTTGATTATGTTCTACTAATTTTTCTCCATTTGGTTGAGAGTAATATGATGCCTTTTCTCTGCCTTGACCAGTCTGTGTAGATATTATGGACCTCGTCTTTGGTTTCTTCACATTTGCTGCACATTTCCACCTCCTATGTTTATACTAATATAAATCTCCTATAGTGTACTGTGCTGTATAAATATAAGCACTACATAGTATGCCCCTTAGTATGACAGTGCTGTATATTTCATGCCCTAAATATAGATGTGTCACACACAGTGACCCCAGAAAATTCAGTGCCACTTATAGTGCCCCCAAACTGCTCCAAACCTGTTTACCACATATTTTTATAAATTCTTTATTTTAACAAAAAACACTTAGCCTTAGCGATAATTTTTATATATAGATATATTTATTTGTATTTACTTAGTATTCTTTTTATGTATTCCACAGCTGGATTCCTCAAGTTTTCACTACACTAATACGCTTCACATTGGAATTAAGAATGAATCGCTCATCACGGTGAATCCCATCTTCTTCAATTTCACTTGTTCTTATAATTTAACTCAAAATACAAGTCTGCCTTCATCAATCCATTTCTCGTCGTGCTCATCCAACACAACAAACACGTCTCAGAGTATAGTTAACAGGTAAGACAAATAAGATAATTTCTGAAGAAACATTTTCTTAAAATGATTGGTAACACAATCTATTGACCAAGTGTTTTCTGCAATAGAATAACATTGAAATATCCAGCAAAGTCATCACTACATTGTGTGCAGTATTGTTAGATAAGTGAGTATTTTCACCATATTATCATTTTTATGAAGATTTCCAACTCCAATCTGTAGAAACCTGAATGCTTATTGCATGAAGTATATCAGGTGATGTGTATTTATATAATGAGGGAGGGTGTAACCTAAGGATACAATCCTCCTTATTAAGATGTGCAGAATTATTACACAGCTTGTTTTCCTATGGCAAAATGGGTCAAAAATTGAATTTAAATGACTCTGAAAAGGTAAAAATTGTTACAAGTCTTACAGCGGGATGTAGCACTCCTGAAATCTCTCAGATATTGTTGTGTGATCACAGAATCATCAAAAGTTTTGTTGCAAATAGTCAACAGGGTCGCACTGGAGGATAATGAATTTTTGGTCGCTTAACGTTTGATTCTTTTCAAATCTTTGGCAATTAATGTGCGTTTTTTTTTTCTCAAAAAAAACCCTGTTGCAACCCTGTTAAATATTTGCAACAAAATTTTTGGATGGTTCTGTGATCACACGACAAAAAAAGTCAGGAGTGCTGCATCCTTATGTAAGACTTGTAACAATTTTTGACTTTTCTGAGTCATTTAAATCTCTTTTCTACCCCATTTTGCCTGAGGAAGATAAGCTGCCTAATAATTCTGCACACCTTGATAAAGGGAGTTGTATCCTTGGGCTGCACCGCCCTCATTACACAAATACACGTCACCTGATCTATTTCATCCAATAAGCATTCAGGTTTCTACGATTGGCGTTGGAAAATATGCATAAAAATGATGATAATGGTCAAAATACTCAATTGCCTAATAACTGTGCACAGCATATTTCAATGGCATGCTGGTAGGCAGAGGATAAGAGGCTGCAGCACTCACTAAGCAACAATAGCTTGCTTCCTTCAAGATGATTGGTGGGGAAGGGGCCCCTGTGATGCTGTTAAAAATGGAGTTTTCCAGAAGAAAGGATATTTTGTGGTATTGTGTCATCTTAGCTAGGCTGTACATGTATATAATAATGAAATGAATAGTTTGTTAAATAAATGATGAGATGCTGTATGCTGCCTCTAAATGTGTATAAAGTGCATCAAGTGCAGTGTGCCAAGCATTGGGTAAGCGGGAAGGAGCCAACTACTGTACAGGGGTCACCTGTGGGATCCACCCTGTGGGCCAGTCAATGCCTGATTATACAGCTGACACCCCACCCTATCAACCACAACCAGAGATACCTAGACTGCTTTTCAGTTTTATACTAACAAACAATACACTGCAATAGAATTGTATTGCAGTGTATTCTATGAGAGATACCAAAGGCTCAAGGCAGCTGGGACTAAATAATAATTAAAGTTCACACAGTACTGACTTGTACATTAAAATGTACATGGAAAGAAAATACACAAACAATGTGAACTGCTGTTTTTTGTTTCCGGTCTCCCAAAAAAATAGAATAAAAAATCTAATGCACCCCAGATTGCTAAATATAAAAACTACAAGACGTCCTGCGAAGATTAAAACATTTTGCAACTTTGTCACTGAAAAAAATACTCATGGGTCTTTGAGTTTAGTGACACAAAAACAGATTATGTTCTACAAAAAGTGTTTACTTTTTATTAACCTGACATAAAAAAAAGCATAAAAATGATATACATTTACCATCATTATAATCAGAATCTGTAGAATAAAGTTAGTGTAATTTATACCAATTGATAAACTGTGTGCGAACAAGAATTTCTGCTGTTTTCCACCGGCCCCAAAAGTGCGATCAAAAAAATTAACTTTTCACACACGAAAACAAGTGAAATGCTTTTTTATTAAAAAAAAATGTTTTTCATCGCCATATTATGAAAGCTGTAACTTTTTTAATTTTGACAAACAGAGTTGTATGAGGGCTTATTTTTTGAACGACGAGTTGGAGATCTTTTCGGTACCATTTTGGGGTATGTAACATTTTTTGATCGCTTTTTATTCAGAATTTTCAGACACAAGATTAACAAAAACAAGCAATTCACTTATTGTTTTATCATTTTATTTTTTTTTTGCGTGGTTCACCATGCGGTAAAAGTGAAGACAGATTTATTCTTTGGGTCAGTACAATTATAGTGATACCAGATTTATATAATTTTTTTATGTTTTGCTACTTTTACAAACTAAAAACAATATTTTACAAAAATGAATTTGCCATATTCTGAGAGCGGTAACTTTTTTACTGTTTTTGGCAAATTATCCATATTAGGACTTGATTTTAGCGGGACTGTTTGGTGTCTTCATTAATACAGTTTTTTTACATATGACTTTTTTATCGCCTTTTATTCAATTTGTTATGTGTCAGTATGATGAAAAAGCAACATTTTGGGGCTGTTTTTTATTATTTTTTTATGGTCTACTATTCACCTTACAGAATAAATAACATGACAGTTTTATAGTTTGGGTTATTCCGGATGCGGCGATACCAATTATGTGCATGTTTTTTTGTTTATTGCTGTCTTAACACAAATGTTGCATTTTCAGTGGTGAAATGGGGTTTTGTGATTTGTGTGCACTTTTTTTGTGTTTTTTACTTTTTTACACATTTTATGTAACTTTTTTTTAGTTTTTTACTTAGGCCACGACCCCACTATCAGTATTTGGTCAGTATTCGGTCAGTATTCTGTCTCAGGAGTGGGAGCCAAAACCAAGAGTGGGTGATAAATGCAGAATTGGTGACTAGTTTCTATTATACCTTTTCTCTGATTGTTCCTCACCTGGTTTTGTCTCCCACTCCTGAGAAAAAATACTGACCGAATACTGACCAAATACTGATAGTGGGGCCGTGGCCTAAGTCCCACTGTGGGACATAAACCATAGATATCTAAGCTGCTGCAATGCCCGCCCTACACATGGGGTAAGCGACATAGTGAATCAGAATAACTATACTACATTTCTATGTGGAACTATTTGCTAATATTACTATTATTACACCTATTACACTTTCTTTTTACCAGCACGACTACTGCTACTCTTACTACTACTGCTACTCTTATTACTACTGCTACTCTTACTACTACTGCTACTGCCACAACAGATCAGTTCACACACATGGCGGATATCTGCACTAACACAACCTGCTGGTAAGTTTTCCTATCCATATAATGGTAATTAAGGTAATTTCTGATTAATTGTGACCATTTTTACCAATATGTAATATGGTGCTCCAAACTAGCTTGAGAGTGGCTTGGTATTCGGTAAAAATAAAAAAAATATTGTAAAAAAAAATCATTTTTTTTAATATCTAGTCACAATAACCTATGCAAATTCAAGGTGTATGGTGTGTTTTATAATTTCCTATTGACTTTTAGTTAGAAAAAAAGAAACCTTTATATCACTAAAAAAAGACATACAGAAAAAGCACCACAATTTTTTATTTTTCTAAAAATGCATCCTAATGGTATATACCTATGGGACATTTTCATTGTTAAACTCTTAATTCAGATTTATTTGTAGAAATGCAATCCAGTGACTGCACATTTCATCCTTTGCATTGCATGTCATGGTGCATATTTCCAATCTGCATTGCTGGCCAATTTAAACTGTGGATGTTTCCAAAGCTTCACCTATCAATTACTAACAGTAAAACCTACAGCGCTCATATGACACTTAGAAGGCATCCAAGTGATATCCATTTTTTTCACATACAAATTAACAGAGAGGCCACTTTTGTCCACAAAGCAGATCAAAATATGAAATGTTCCAGTTCAAAAAATGACATGTGAGCATATCAATTGAAACATTGTATCCTTGTGAATGAGCCCATATACAACTATACGGGTGGCACCAGGTCTAGGTTTCTCTTATTGACTATATTGTTTGAGCAACTAACACTTCTCTAAGAACCAAGGCCTTCTGGTTGTCAATGCTATTTTTGATAATGGTCAAGATAACTTTTATGATATGTCTAACCTTCTCTGGACAACCCTTTATCATTCTATAAGACCTCATGCTTTTAAATATGAAGCAAATAGTAGCGCTTGTAAGAGACCATGATAATGTGTGACACCGTTTTAGGAAGTTTAAGGTTTCTACTACAAATCTCAGTTGCTTTATTATTACTGTTAATAATATAATCTCATCAACATTGAAATAACACCAAGAAGGATAAGTCATGGAATGATGGAAATCATAGGACCTAGAGATATGTTAATAATATGCAAATGATGAAAACATGGAAACAAAATTTCCAATTATCCCTTTTTTTTTGTATCGAGTATGCATGCCACACTCAAAAATACACACAAGTACACATCTTGGCATGCTATCAATGAAGGATTAGTCTGCCATGCTGAAATCACTTGGGCACACAAATCATCAAGACCCACTGCTCACGGCTTCCTTTGCAATTGCCAATCAATGACATTTTAGATGTGCTCAATGGAAGACGAGACTGGAGAAGCTGCAGGTCACAGTAGTGCATTTACCGTAACACGAGCAACATGCAGTCTGGTGTTATTCTGTTAAAAAATGGTTCCTGGGACACTTTGGAGAAATGACAAACCACTGGAACCATGACCAAATCAATGTAATGCCTAGCTTTTTTTGTACCTGGAATGAAGACTAGAGGGTTTCAGCTGCCCATACATTGTGCCACCCAAGACAATAATGATGGGAGTAGGACCAACTTGACGTTCCCTCATGAAGGCATCTTCATTGACCTCACTCCCACTGCTCTCAAAGCAGTGATGCATAGCAAGATGCTAATAGAGGACAGAGTGAAGGTCTATCCTATTTAGCGATAAGTCTCACTTTTGTCTTGCATGTAATGATATGCGGAGATTGGTCTAAAGACCACATTGGCAACTCCATGATGAGGCCTTCATGCGGGGAAAAAAAATCACACTTCCAGGATTATGGTGTGGAGTGACATAAAGTATGGTAGCTGTACCCCTCTAGTCTTCCTTCCAGCTACACTAACAGATTGGTTTTACATTGATTTGGTCATGGAACCAATAGTAAGGACTTTTCTCCAAAGTGTCCCATTTTTCATCTCGACAACACCAGGCTGCATGTTCCTCATGCTACATTTTACCATTGCTTGAAATGTCTCTGTATTGGTCTCCCACAGAGCCTAAGTGCATTCCTCTTGGCAGAATGTTCCTCAGGCAAACATTAATAACCTCATTGATATGATGCCAAGACGTGTAAGTGCAGGTATTTCTGCGTGCAGCATTCATACTTAATATATACTTAATAAATATATGCTATATAAATCGAGATGTTTTGAAAATTGTGTTTCCATTTGTTTATCATCTGCATATCATTAACATATTTATTGATCCTATGATTTCCATAATTCCTCGACTTTTCCATCTTGGCATTGCAGTTTCTATGTTGAGGAGTGTATAATATAATTATTATTACCAATAAGTATTAGTAACAATTGAAAAATTGTGCAATCATATCTAGGAGTGTTATGGCATTTCTCCTGTAAACTGTTTAGCAACATAATTTATTTTTATGCAGATAAGTACTTACACATTTTTACCTTACTTTTTCTTTTGTACAGTAAAAATAATGTAACAAGCTCTGTAGATGTTATCATGATGGCTTTCACAGATACATCACTTACAATGCCTATAACAACGGATAGTATATTATCTGTGGGAACAGACATTTATCTACAAACCGTCGCCCCATATTTAGAAGCAGGCGCATTTTCATTAAAGGTACAACGGTGTTTTGCAGCTCCTACCAATAATCGCAATGACTCCAAGAGCATAGAGTTTGTGACAAATGGGTAAGATCTTATTTATTTTTTCAAACATGTTTTTACGGCTGTTTCCACAGGAATTATTCTTTTTATGTCCAGAAAAACAAATGATAATCTTTTATCTGTATTGTCGTCGGTATGCCATCAGTGTCCATTTTTTACGTCTATATGTCCGTTTTGGACATTCTTATGGCATCCCTTTTTTACATTAGGAATTTAATGAATAATAAAGGTGAACAACCTTTTTTATCTTTATAATTGTAAAGTATCTATGAAAAACGCATGGCATACATTTAGTAACCCACATGTGATCCGTTTTTTACACCCCAATTGACTTATAATGGGCAAGTCTGATCTGGAACATGGATCAAAATAGTGCACCCTGCAATTTTTTTTTACACCCAGACCATCAGTCTGTGTGTGAAAACCTTCATGTGACTGCCATATTGACTTGCATTGGTCAGTGTGCTGTCTGTATGCGGTCAGTTCTGCATACAGACAGCACATGGGCGTTTAAGCCCTTAATCATACTTGCTTACTTAGGGAAATCAAGGAGATTTTCAATGGAAAGGGTTATTTTTTATGTCCTCATGACTTGCCCTTTTATATAGAGCAATCCCTGAACCTACAGCATTTGTGTTACAAAAAGTTCATATGATCCCTTTCTTCCCACCACAAAAGTAATATAGCCCATGCAATAAAAAAATAATACAGATCCTTGTAAAAATTCCAGCACACATTGCTCCTGAACCAAAAGCCCCAGACCAAACTTTATGCAAACAAAGACCACAGATGAGACTTGTCCTCAATAAAGATCACACTGCCAGTTATAGACATTGAGTTATACTATCCCTACAATAGAGATACGAGACAATACAACCACTATATACAGACACCAGATCAGACTACCATTAAATACAGATCCCAAACTAAACTATCCCTATGATAAAGACCCCAGACGCGAATAACCCCCAATACAGAAGTCAGACCAGAACAATATAAATACAGAAATCAGACCAGAATAACTTAAATACCCATATCAAAGTACAATGGTCCAGCTAGTTACAATATCAATTTGTTCTGGGTCAACCATTGTAAGTTGAAACTATTTGTAACTTGAGATTGTAATTCTCTGGAAACTACTTATTGGTTCTAAAACTTGGCAACTCAAAAAAATAAAGGTTTAATAACAAAAGAAAACAGATTGCATGTAAGAGATGTCCTTACATGTACACAATGACAATAGGTGCTAGAACTTCTAAATTACTTTCCATGGAGGAAAGCAGCAACTTGAGGGTCCTATACAGTACACCTTGGCACAGCCAAAGACCAGTGTAGAACATGGAATATGGGCCGAGGCCCATTGGAAACTACAAGGACTGTGTCTAGAGGTGAGGTGAGCACCTTGAACCCATAGGTGCTTCACAGAATTGGATAACGTTGAGCCATGAAAATGAAAAAATATATATATTTTCGCAGCAAAAATGTTGCTTTAGCCCCAGACTTTTCCTTTTCACAAGGGTAACAGTAGAAAATGGTCCCCAAAATATGTTGTGCAATTACTATTGGGTACATGGCAAGGCTTGGAAAGGATGGAGTGCCAGTTGAATTCTGGAGGGCAATTTTGGCTGGAATAGATTGCGGACATCATGTCACATTTGAAAAGCCCCTGACATGTCAAAACAGAAAATACCCCCACAAGTGACCGCACTTTAGAAACTACACCTCTTGAGGAATTCATTTAGTGGTGTGGTAAGCATTTTTAACCCTCAGGCAATTCACAGAATGGTATAACATTGGGCTGAGTAAATTGAAAATTACCATTTTTTCCACTAAAATGTTGCTTTGGCACCAAGTTTTTAATTTTCAGAAGGAATAACAGGAGAAAATGGACTTTACGATTTGTTACGCAATTTCTCCTGAGTTCTCCATTACCCCAAGACTACTTTTGCGACACAATGGAAAGTTTAAAAGGGAAGAAGCGCCATATTGGAGTTCAGATTTTGCTGGAATGGTTTGAAGGTGCCATGTCACATAGGCAGGGACCCTGACGTCCAAGAACATCAGATCCCCCCCTTCCCATAAGTGACCCTATTTTACAAACTACACCTCTCAATTAATTAATCTAAGGGTGCAGAAAAAAAAATACATTTTTACGGGGTCAGTGCGATTACAGCGATATCAGATTTATATAATTTTTGTTATGTTTGGCTGCTATCACACACTAAAAAATGCTTTTTATTGCGCATCACTATATTTTTAGAGCTATAATTTTTCTATATTTCTTTCGACAGAGTCATGTGAGGGTTTGTTTTTTGTGGGACAAATTAACGTTTTTATTGGTACTATTTTTGGGCACATAAGATTTTTTGATCACTTTCTATTCTGATTTTTGTGAGGCAGAATGAACAAAATTCAGCATTCAGGAATTGTTTTTGGTGAATATTTTTATGTCGTTCACCGTGTGGTAAAAGTGATAAGGCAGCTTTGTATGATTACAGCGGTACTACATTTATATCATTTTTTTATATTTTGCCACTTTTACACAATAAAAATTATTTTATAGAAAAAAATATTATTTTTTCATCACTATATTCTGAGAGCTATAACTTTTTATTTCTCCTCTGACAGAGCTATATGGCAGCTTGTTGCTTGCAGGACGAGGTGATGTTTTCAGTGATAACATTTATATTTATATTTGACTTTTTGATCACATTTTATTCCACTTTTTATTCAGCATTATGATGAAAAAGCATTGTTTTTTGCCATGTTTTTTATTTATTTTTTTTACAGTGTTTACTGAAGGGGTAAACTAGTGTGACAGTTTTATAGCTCGGGTCGTTCTGGATGCAGCGATACCAAATATGTGTACTTTTTTTGTATATAGATTTTTTTTACATAAATGTATGTATTTATTGGTATAATACTTTTTTAATTTTCTTGTTCTTTATGTGATTTTTTTTTATATTTTTACAATTTATTTTTACTTTTTTTGCTTAGTCCATCTATGAAACTTTAGCTTTTATTAGTCTGATTGCTGGTATAATGCATTGCAATGCATCAACGATCGGGCCCTCTCCCTCTTTCAGCCTTATAAATGTTGCGATCGACATTGATTGGCATTTAGGGGTTAAATGGCCCTAGGCGGTGCATGCACCGCTCCTAGCAGTGATAGCCAGGTCTCAGCAATAACTTAATCCGAGCTCCCTGTGGCGATGGCGCTTGCACAACTTCTGTGCCCCGCATGATTGCCATGACAAACACATACGTCAAAGGTCGGGAACCCCTATTCGACCATGACGTATGGGTACTTTAAAGGTTGTGAAGGGGTTAAGTGTAGTTACTCTAAGGTGGCTGTTATACACCTAGTGGTTGTAAGATAAACTTGAAGTAATGCTTTAATGCATATAGGACTAAAAGGGGTTAATCGGCCACTACAGGTTGATTAGAAGCAGCTAAATGGCTGCTCACCATAGCTCCGCCCCTGGGTGGGATTCACTGGTAAATTGAGAGTTGTTTGTTTCTCACATGCTGGAAGTATGGAGGTTGCAGGTTTCCTGGATTAAATGTCCTTTGCTAAAGCACATGGAAGCTGGACTCTAAGCCAGGTGGGCTAACCAGCACTATTGTATGGACTTGTTACTTTATGTTTTACCTTGTGCCAGACAAAGCCTATATTTAAGTATTCTGGTGACGTGGTTTGAGGATTGCAATAAACCAGCTGAACTTTAAATAGAAATGGTTCCTGTGTCTACCTCTTTAAGAAGCCGAGTGAGATGACCAACCTCATTTGATTTTAAAAGTGCGGGCAAGATCCCTAGGAAGCAAGTGTGATGGCTGTGGACAAACTGCATGTCTCGGGTGAAGGCGGCTGTAAGGATGGAACAGCGGTCAGACAAAATGGAGGAGCTGATCAAACACCTGGTCCAAAGCCAGCAGCAGAAGCACCAGCAACAGCAGCAAGAGCTGGCACAACAGTAGACAAGTAAGCTGCTAATGCAACAGCGCCAGTAACAGCAACAGCAGAGCCGACAACAACAGCAGCACATTGAATTACTCACAGAGGTGGTTCGTGGCATGGCGGCAGCTCCGACTCCAATGTCAGCTGATGATTTCTCTGTATGGAAGAGCCTTTCAGAAAATGACCCCGGTTGATGACATAGAGGCATTTTTAACCGTTTTTGAAAGAGTCGCCAATAGGGAAAAACTCCCGCCAGAGACATCCTTTATATAGATAGGATGTACGTCACTCTGTATAAAATATGGTGCCAGGATAGGATACCACTCCATATACTCAGTGAAGAAAAAATCTCAGAAACATGTCAGAAACATGATAGAAAGAGAAGACAATAAAGTGAGCCACAGAGTAGGTACAAACTGACCTCTAACAGAAGACAAGTGAGTCTGACATGAAAATGCACTTACCAGATCATTATATCCTTATAGTCTGAAGAAGGTCCTTTAGACGGAAACATCACTGTTTTTGGATTGCCTTACTAATAAATCTGATTCTTTCTGCAACTCTACGAGTGTCGTAAGAGAAATCCTGGTGCCATACTTAATGGGGGCGCCACAAAAGACTACTATGAAGTGCCCTTACAGGATGCCAAAAATTATGTGAAATTGAAAACAGAAATTTTGGCACGCTTGGGGGTGATAATGTCTGTCAGTACACAATGGGCCCACCTCTGGGCATATCACCGTGACAAACCTCCTCGCTCCCAAATGTTTGATCTGATGCACCTCATCCAAAAGTGGTTACAGCTGGAGTCCTCTACTCCAGCGCAGATGGTAGAGCAAGTTGTAATTGAAAGGTTCGTACATTCCCTTCTGAGCCCGATGCACACTTGGGTCGCCGAGGGAGATCCCCAGAATGCCGATGACTTGGTCGGACTGGTCGAAAGGTATCAGGAGGTCGACGGTTCCTTGAGGAGGCAACCCAATCCATACTGGGGAGCGAAGGTTAAACAGGGGTTGGGGGGTACAAAGTCAAATGGGGCGGCAGAGGTCATGCTGAGAGCCTCATCGGGGAATGTAATTTGTTGGAGATGTCACGGCCCATGTCATATCACTGCCCATTATCCCCTGACCACCAAGCAACTGGACTGTAGCATGGGACGTTGGTGTTCATTCTACACATATCCAGCTTCCAGTACAGACTGTCCTGTAAAAGTGAATGGTCTTCAAATGACTGGACTACTAGACTCAGGGAATTTGGTGACCCTCATGAGGGCCACACTCCCTCTCCAATTGATCCCTGGGGAAAAGGTGGGTGTCCGTTGCATTCCTGGGGATTCTAAAGACTATCCGGTTGCCAGAGTGATCATTGAGACTGCCCGAGGTACTGAGTCCCATGAGTTCGGCGTGGTTTATTGCACCCAATTATAGGCCAGGACTTTTTTGTTGTTTTGAGACCTGTGGGGGAGGGGCGGAGACCTCGATTGCTTGGGTAAGAAACGGGTTGGCCATAACCTTCTGTGTAAATGGGGGAAGATAAAGAGGTAGAATCCCCTGAGGCAGACATTCCTGAGATAAGGGTGACCAGAGAAAATTATGGGTTTGCCCAACATAGGGACTTAACTCTAAAAGAAGTGTTCAATAAGGTAACCGTTATAAACGGCATAGCACAGGAGTTGGGGGCTGACTTATTGTACCGGGTTACTATGGTGAGGGAGGACATAGTGGAACAATTGTTGGTACCAAAACCAACATTGTCTTGGGTGGCCATCTGGAGGTGGACAAAACTCAAGAACGGGTCATGCAGAGGTTCTATTGGCCTGGATGTCACTGTGAAATCCTAAGGTATTGCAAGTCCTGTCCCACCTGCTAGTTAACCGCTCCTACCTCTCACTTCTGAAATCCCCTCGTGCTGCTACCCATCACGGCAGAGCAAGAGAGGGACCCTTTTGAAACTCAATGTTGGCTGATTAAGCCAGAAGGGGACAATGAAGACGTCACAGTAGCCAAAACACTGTCGAAGGCCCAAAACCAGCAATGTTGGGAATTGCTGCAGCAGAATTGGGACCTGTTCTCAGATTTGCCGGGCTACACAGATGTCATAGAACACGAGGTTCTGACGGAACCTCATGTGTGGGTGAATTTGAAGCCCTACTGATTTCCAGAGGCCTGCTGAGAACAGATCTCCAAGGAAGTGAAGCATATGCTGAATCTTGGGGTCATTGAGGAATCTAAGAGTGGGTGGCGTAAACCGTTTGTCCTTGTTCCAAAACCCGATGGAGAATGAATATTTAGTATTGATGATCAGAAGCTGAACGAAGTCTCCAAGTTCGGCACATATGTTTATCCGTGCTCAAGTTTTGGTGCAATTTATTTTTGCAACATATACGTGTGTGGATCCCACAGCCGCAGTTCTCTGATCAGTATTGCTGATCAGAGTCTGTGCCAAGGGACTTTTTCTGTTTTTTTTCTCTATAAGTAGAGTAGTGGACATCGCAGTGTTAGTGACGTCCAATTGTTCTTTAGAAAAATATAATGATAACAATAGTAGTAAGTATATAAAAGCTTTATAGGTAGGGCATTAGGGCAGAGGACATTGCAGTGTTGTGAAGTCCTTTTTCTACAGACAAAAAATAATAGTACCTAGTAGCTTTATAGATAGGGCATTAGGGGAGCGGACGTCACAGTGTTAGTGACGTCCTTTTTTTTTTGTAAAAAATAAAATAAATAATAGTGGTCAGTTCCTAGAAGCTTTATAGGTATGTTATTAGGAGAGTGGACGTCGTGGTGTTAGTGATGTTAATTTTTGTTTCTTTTCAGAAAAAAAATAATAGTACCTAGTAGCTTTATAGGTAGGGCATTAGTGTAGTGAATGTCACTGTAATTTTTTTTATACAAAGGGTTTTTTTTTTAACTCTTTCTGATTTTTCTTCATTTTTTTTCTTTTAGATGTTACTTCACAATTTTTCTTTTTCACTTTTTTTATACATTTTTTTACTTTCCTACTTTTTTTCTATGCTTTTTTCTCTAATTTTTTCTCTACTTTTTATAGTAAATTTTATTTAAAAAAAAGTACCTTCTCTACATGCCCCACACAATACACGTGTACAAGCACCACTTAAGGCCCCGTCACACTAAGCGATGCAGCAGCGATCCCGACAACGATACGACCTGTCAGGGATCGTTGCTGCATCGCTAATACATCGCTGGTGAGCTGTCAAACAGGCAGGCTCACCAGCGATCAGGGGAGCAGCGATATCGTGGAAAGAATCGTTCCACGATGTCCTGCTCCCGTTACCAGCCTACTGCAAGCAGGAGCAGGCTGGTAACTATGGTAAACATCGGGTTACTAAGTGCGCGTGTGCCCCTAGTAACCCGCTGTTTACCATGGATACCACTCTGCTACGGTGCGCGGGAGCCTCCGAGCACCGTAGCAGAGTGGTATCCATGGTAAACAGCGGGTTACTAAGTGCGCGCGTGCCCCTAGTAACCCGCTGTTTACCATAGTTACCAGCCAGATCGTTGGTCCCGCTGGTCACACACAGCGATGTGTGCTGGCCAGCGGGAGGCCAACTACCAAAAAATGGTCCAGGACACTTTGCAGCGATCAGCGACCTCACAGCAGGGGCCTGATCGTTGCAAAGTGTCACACACAGCGACATCGCTGGTGAGGTCGCTGGTGAGTAGTGTTGAGCCACCCCCGTAGTGTTCGAGTTCGGTTCGGTTCGTCGAACACCCGTGTGTTCGCCGAACTGTTCGTCGAACTGTTCGTCGAACACCTTCGAACACCGTTAAAACCAATGGCAGGCAAACAAAAACACATAGAAACACATAGAAAACACCTTCAAAGGTGTCCAAAAGCTGACAAACTGCTCAGAAGACACAACTAACACATGGAAAAGTGACAAGTACATATAGTCATGCGAAAAGAAAAGAGGTGGAGGAGTAAAAGGAGGGGGAGACACAGATATAGGCATGTCATGCCCTTCTAAAATCCAAAAAGTGAGAAGCCGAGACGGCCAGTCCGCTCCTGCCCGTGCCACCTCCGTGTCGCCGGGTTTGTGCCAGAGCCGCGGTGAACCCTGACGGCCAGCCCCCCTCTCCCAATACTGGTGCCTGTCCGCTGGTGGGTCGAGAGAGCCCCCCTGTGGTGGAGGCAGCTCTAAGCTTTTTAATTTAAATTGTCCCTCTAATTTGAATGAATACACTTTAAATCCATTTACAAGGATCTATTGGAGGGCAAGTCTCATGCCAGCAGCCGCGTAATTCCAGCTCCAGTAGCGTCTACTAAAGCTGCTGCAGTTAAAAAGCTTTTATAAGGATCGAGCTCGGCTGTCCACCGCAAGGCATCCTAGTGCCAGTCCCAGCCCCTATGCCTTGGGGTGCCTCCTGATGCTCTTCACTAAGTATCCCGTGGTCCCGAAGCATTTCCTTTGAAAAAATTAAGTGTCCAAACTACAGGTGGTGTAGCTTGCTTAACAGCCGGGATAATCCGCTGACTAGCAGACACTGCTACTAGGCACAAAGTATTTCCTGGGCTAGATGCAGTTAAAAATTTGTAAGTAGATACTCTCGTTGGATGCTGAGAAAGCATTCCATAGAGTCTCCTGGCACGCCATATATGATTCTCTTAAAAAGCTTGGGGTAGGGGTCTAGGGGACCCTTTTATAGCCAAAATCACGGCCCTGTATCACAATACGTCACCTAGGCTGAAGATAAATGGAACTGTAGCACCGAGGGCTCGGTTGCTACAGACGTATTGCACCTCACCCAGAGGTGTGATATCTCACTCTCAGATAAGGATGGAGTGTGGATCAGGACCCGACACCTGCATGCATTACACCACATTGCCGTGGGGCAGGGCGACCAATATGCCCCTGAGATGGGCACGAGAGTCCCTGTCCCTGGCTGGAGTGGGGGGAGGGAACACTGAGGAAGGGGAACCTTGCAGTGCAGGAGCAGGGAGGAAGCAGTTCCTGGGTGCATTGAGAAGGGAGTATAAAAGGTGGGCACCATCTTAGTTCAGTGCAGAGAAGTCTGAGCAGAAGTGGCAGGGAGCAGGGGCTCTGCATGAGCTCTGCTCCGGAGGCGGGCCTAGTAACAGAGGCCCAGGCCTGCAAGAGGGAGAAGGAAGGAAGAGGAGCGGAGAAGGCTCCAGGAACGAGGAATGAAGGGATCCCAGGGGTGCGGACGGGCGAGTCGCCACCGCACGCCCGAATCCACCTGCGTGGAGGGGTCAGGCCAAAGGGGGAGACCGGTCCCCGAACTAGTGGAGGCAGGAAACGACCCTCAGCTAGAAACCGGAGGCTCTGACATTTTATGTGGCGCAGCCCCTTGCTCCACCCGCTAGGAAGGCACCACATAGGGTCAGGGAAACTGGCGCCAAGTTTACCAAGAGGAGGCCCGAGGCAGCCGGACAGAAGTGTTGGTAAGAAAGGCCAGACAAAGGACACACAAAGGGGGTCCTGTGAAGCGCTCCAAAGTTATCTGGGAGTTGTCTGAGCCCCTCACCTGGTGAGCACAGTACGACGTGGGCAGCCGTTACCTGCAGACGTGGTCTGGATAATAAGAACTGTGAGTAAAGGCCCTGAACTGCATCACTGACTCCGTGTCGTTACTGCTGCTGCCCTGCACCATCACCCCCATCCTCCGCATACACTGCCCTGAGGCTATACTCCTCCCGTGGGGAGTTATGCTACGCTCTGCTGCACCCACAACACCAGCCTTAGCGGTCTGCCCTGTAGCGGCGGTTCACTCTGACCGCAATCCACGGGTGGCGTAGTCGGACATTTAAACATCAAAACCACATAAATAGTTCCGCCACTGGTTTGACCGCCCTGAGCCACGGAACCGGATCGCCGCCACGAAGACTACAACCACCAGCATCCACCAAAAAGGGTCCGGCTCCGGGTGTCCCAAGGCCCAGGGGGTGCGTCAGAACATTTTCATCACCTTTCACAATCACCAATGGGACAAGGCAGGGATGTCCTCTGTCCCCTCTCTTATACATCCTAGTGACGGAGCACCTGCTCTCATCAATTCGCCATAACCCCAATATTAGGTGGATTGAGGTGGGAGGCACCGAGTACAAGTGCTCTCTATTTGCTGATGATGTCCTAGTATATATCACTCAATCACATATATCCATCCCTGCTGTTATGGCTGAAATAGATCACTTTGTTACATGGTAAA
Organism: Phyllobates terribilis; assembly: GCF_046119375.1. Classification (NCBI taxonomy): domain Eukaryota; kingdom Metazoa; phylum Chordata; class Amphibia; order Anura; family Dendrobatidae; genus Phyllobates; species Phyllobates terribilis. Next base: position 644,985,453 of record NW_027362762.1, read on the forward strand.
ATTTTAAAATCAATGCAGCGAAGTCTGAGGCCCTCGATGTCTCCCTCCCTAAATCCATATAGGATTCCATCCAGTCCAACTTTCCCTTTGCCTGGCCCTCACAGGGTATCAAATACTTAGGAATTCCTATTCATAGAGACCTCTCCCATCTATGTTATCTTAATTTTGGGCCCTTTATTGAACAATTCCATACAGACCACGGTTGGCAAGTTAGAACTGTAAGATTCACTACGTGAACCACTGGTGTTTTGTGGAAAAGCACATGTACACCGCGTTCCAAATTATTATGCAAAAAGTGTTTAGGAGTGATAAGGGAAGAATTTGTTTGTTTGTCAGTTAAACTCATTGATGGTGATGTGTGTCAGGGCTCTTTATATCACTGTAAGCAATTGCAGACACCTGTGCTAATTAGTTTGGCAGGTGTGTCCAATGAAAGGCAAGACTACTTAAGAAGGCTCTCTCACATTATTAAGCAGCCTACATTTTCTGCCAAAATGGGAAAGAAAAAGGATGTGTCGGCTGCTGAGAAGCAACAAATTGTGGAGTGTTTAGGTCAAGGCATGACTACAATCAACATTGTGCGATGATCAGGATGAAGTGTCTTGGCAATCAAGAAGTATGTAGCTGATTCACAGTACACACGTGTGTGTGCTGATAAGGGCAAATTGAGGACTCTTTCCTACAGGCAATTACGTCAGGTTGAAAGAGCAGCGGCAAAAAAGCCTTGTCATAGCAGCAGACAAGTTTTTGAAGCTGCTTGTGCCTCCAACGTCCCCCGAACAACAAGATGCAGGGTCCTTCAGAGGTTTGCAGCTGTGCATACGCCATCCTGTCGACCTCCTCTATCCACTTCACACAAGCAGAAACGGCTCCAGTGGGCCAAACATTACATGAAGACTGATTTCAAAACTGTTTTGTTCACGGATGAGTGCCGTGCAGCGCTCGATGGTCCAGATGAATGGAGTGGAGGATGGCTGGTTGATGGACACCCCACGTAAACACGGCTACAGCGCCAACAAGGAGGAGGTGGAGTAATGTTTTGGGCTGGAATCATGGGGAGAGAGATTGTCGGCCCCTTTAGGATCCCTGAAGGCGCTAAAGATGAACTCCATAATGTATGTGGATTTTCTCAAACAGCACTTCCTGCCATGGTTCAAGAAGAAGAACCGTGTATTTCACAGCAAGATCATTTTTCTGCATGATAATGCACCATCTCATGCTGCACATAAAACATCTGCATCTCTGGCTGATATGGGCATAAAAGGGGACAAACTTATGGTGTGACCCCCATGCTCCCCTGACCTCTACCCCATTCAGAACCTTTGGAGCATCATTAAAAGGAGTGTCTATGATGGCGGGAGGCAGTTCACATCTAAGCAACAGCTCTGGGAGGGTATTCTGTCCTCATGCAAAACAATTGAAGCAGAAACCATCCAAAACCTGACAAATTCAATGGACGAGAGAGTTCAGAAGCTCCTTTCGAACAAGGGGTCCTATGTGAAAATGTAATATCACCTAGAATAAAGTTTTGAGTTGAAAACTGTTTGATTTCAGTTTCTAACAACCTGCTAATGCTTATAATTTCAAAAATGACCATTTTTTTGGTCTTTATTAAAATGAAAAGGTTGATCGAAAAGTTTGGGGGATCTAAGAGTGTGGCAACCCAGTAGTCATGATTACTTCGAATTCTGACAATATGAGGGTCATGCTGCAGGTAGTGCAGCAAGAAGGCACTTATGTGTCTTGCGCATCTCGGAGCCCCAAAATTATTTTCCGGGCTAGATGCAGCTAAAAATTATTTTTAATTTTAAATCTGGTGAAGCTTATTATAGATGGCCTAATAGGATCAGTGCTGCACACTGCTACAAAGCCCAAATTATTTTCCAGTCAAGATACAGATAAACATGATTAGTAATTTGAAAGCTTAAAACGGTTGGTAGGGTGATTTTAACCAATCATCAAGCTTTTACTCTCCCCAGGATGACACAGGGGTAGAAAAGTCGTTTCGGATCCATGATTTGTTCATCTTTATGAACGTGAGTCTGTCTACATTATCAGTGGAGAGCCGCGTGCGCTTATCTGTCAGCACACCACCAGCAGCGCTGAACACACGTTCAGACAGAACGCTGGCTGCGGGGCATGACAAGATCTCCAAGGCGTAAGTGGCTAGCTCCGGCCATTTATCCAGATTGGAAGCCCAAAAAGAGCAAGGGTCCAGTGACACAGTCGTGGCTTCAATGTTTACTTGGAGATACTCCTGTACCATCGTCTCTAGGCGTTGACTATGTGTCAGACTTCTTGTCTCCTGTGGCCTTGCAAAGGATGGGCTAAAAAAGTGGTGAAATGATTCCGCAAAATTGATGTTACCAGCAGATACTGTGGTTCTGTTACGGTTTGAGTGCTGAACACTTGACGGTCCCACGGTTGGCAAGTTGGAACTGTGAGATTCACTACGTGCACCACTGGTATTTTGTGGAAAAGCACATGTAAGATTCTGCAACAGTCTCTGCTGATACTCCTGCATGCGTGCATCCCTTTCTATGGCAGGAATAATTTCTGCAAATTTACTTTTGTACCGGGGATCTAACAGTGTGGCAACCCAGTAGTCAGGATTATTTCTAATTCTCACAATTCGAGGGTCATGTTGCAGGTAGTGCAGCAAGAAGGCACTCATGTGTGTTGCGCATCCAGGAGCACCAAGTCCCTGTTGTGTTGGTGGCGAGGTAACAATCATGCTTCCTTCCTCTGTCCTCTCCCCCCAACCTCGCACAACAGAAATGTGATCAAGGTCTCCCTCATCTGATGAGTCTTCCATCAGTTCGTCCTCCACTTCTTCCTGGGCTCCTGCACCTTCCTCACTAGTTTGGCTGCTACCATGTGCCCTGGTAAAATCATCTCCCCCACCCTCACATGCCTGCCGCCCTGGTGCTGCCGACCGTCTGGACCTTGCAGATGTTAGCCCTTCCGCATACAACTCCTCCTCCTCTACTTCCTCCACCTCCTCTTGTGCCACCACCTGACTCCGAATTCTGTTTAACATGTGCTCCAGCATGTAAATCACCGGAATAGTCATGCTGATAATGGCATCGTCAGCACTAAACATCTTCGTCGCCATTTCAAAACTGTGCAGAAGGGTGCATAGGTCCCTGATCTGAGACCACTCCTCCAGCGTGATTTGCCCCACCTCTGAATCTCGTTGGCCCAGGCTATACGTCACAACGTATTGCACCAGGGCTTGTCGGTGCTGCCACAGTCGCTGCAACATGTGCAGAGTTGAATTCCACCGGGTAGGCACATCGCATTTTAGCCGGTGAAGTGGCAGGCCCAACGACTTCTGTAGAGATGTAAGTCGCTGAGCTGCGGGATGCGAACGGCGGAAGTGAGCACACAGCGACCGTGCCCTCTGCAGAAGGCCATCTAGTCTGGGATAGTGGGCTAAAAATTGCTGGACAACCAGGTTCAACACGTGAGCCATACAAGGCACGTGTGTGACATTGCCCCGGCGAAGGGCTGCACCCAGGTTTGCAGCATTGTCGCACACGGCCTTCCCTGGTTTCAGGTCCAGTGGAGACAACCATTCATGAAATTGGTTCTCCAGAGCTGACCACAACTCCTCAGCTGTGTGACTCACATTTCCCAGACATTTCAATGTAAAAACCGCCTGATGACGTTGAGCCCTACTGCCAGCATAGTAAGGAGGTGTGCAGGATCCCTTCTGCGCAGTTAGAAAGCTTGTGGCATGACCAGACAGGCTTTGGGTGCAGGTGGAAGACCGAGAGGAGGTTGAGGAGGCAGAAGCAGTGGAGGAAAAATGACATAAAGAGGATTGACGCACAACTCGTGGGGACGGCAAGACTTGGACAGCAGCCCCTTGTCCTGCTGTCACCATAGTTACCCAGTGCCCAGTCAGCGACATGTAACGCCCCTGTCCATGCCTACTCGTCCAAGTGTCTGTGGTGAAATGCACCCTGTCACACACAGAGTTTCTCAAAGAAGCGGTGATGTTGTGTGCGACATGCTGGTGGAGCGCAGGCACACCTTTCTTTGAGAAGTAGTGCCGACTGGGCATCTGGTACTGGGGCACTGCGACGGACATAAGGTCTCGAAAATCCTCTGTGTCCACCAGGCGGAAAGGCAGCATTTCTGTAGCCAAGAGCTTGCAGATGGTGAAATTCAACCTCTTAGCTTTCTCATGGCTAGGAGGAAATGGTCTTTTACTTGTCCACATCTGAGGGACCGAGGGCTGGCTATTGTGCTTAGACGGGGTTGATAAGGGTGTCCCCGGCAAACTGCCGGTCTGTGAGGAAGATGCAGGCGGACATGTTAGGTTGCCTTGATCCAAAGGTGGTGCTATCGATGTCGGACAGCGCTCAAGACCAGCTGGTGTTACCACCTCCAAAGAAAATGATGACCTGCCAATCACGCTGGCTGTTGCGGGTAAAGAGGTGGCAGGTCTGCGCCCCAAAACAGGTGTGACTGCTGTCCCCCCAGTCACAGAGGATGAAGAGGCCGCGGATGCACAAGATATGGCAGACGGTGGTTGGCCCGGCCGGCTAGACCGCATTGTAGCACACTGAGCTTCCCACTGCAACTTATGCTTCATGTCCATGTGCCGGTTCATGCATGAAGTACTCAAACTATGTATTTTTTGGCCTCTACTTAGCTTTTGCTGACAAATGTTACAGATAACACGAGTTGGGTCATCTTTATCGATCTGAAAAAATGCCCAGGCTATGCAAGGCTTAGCACCCATGCGACCTGAAGAGCCACCACGACTTGTGGTGAGAGGCAGAGTTGTGTTTGAGGATGCAGTTGTTGACGTGCTTCCAGTACTACGTCTCTGTCCAGGAAGGCGCAACCTGACCTCGTCGTCACTAGCATCTTCCTCCACCTCCTCTGCTGACCTCATCTCTTGGCTGACTGTGGGTTGACAGTAAGTGGGATCTCCGACCTCATCATCATCACCCTGTGCGTTATCACACCCGTCGTCCTCAGAGCCAACCTGTTCCTGCCCTGACAAAAAACTAAAGTTGTCGCTCCAATCAGGTATTTGAGTCTTATCATCGTCTTCCTCATTGTCTCCACCAACAGGAGTTACAGTTTGGGAATGAGGGTCTACATTATGGTCAGAACCTTCTGCGTCTGGTCCTGGATCCGACTCATAAAGATTCTGGGCATCAGTGCAGATCATTTCCTCGTCTGGATTCACAGAAGCGCTGGAGTCGACCTCTGATTCCCAGGCTATAGTATGAGTAAACAGCTCTGCAGACTCAACCATCTGTTCTACCTCATACTCAGACGGGCAGCTGGAGATTTGGGAGCTGTGAGGAAGCAAGTGCGATTTGGGTGACACCTTTGAGGACTGGAGTATTTGTGATGTTGAAGTTGATGTGGAGGAGAGCCCACTTAAAGGAGCACTTGATATCCGTTGAAGCACCTGCTGTTTTTGTGCCTCATCTGGAATTTGTAGCGATTGGCGTGGCCGTAAGAAAGGGATCTTATCACATTGTCCGCTAAAAGAAGTAGACATTTTAGTTTGGCTGGAAGATGGTCTTTCTTCTGCACCTACCCCACGGACACAACCTTTTTTCCCCTTCCCAACACGCCTATTCCCCTTTCCACCAGCAGCAGGCCTTTTTCCACTCATTTTGGTGGTTAACTAATTCACAACTCTGGAGTTGTTTGCACAAAAAAACAATGGATGGTAACCGAGCAGAGCTGAGTGGCCAAACTGTGGTATTAGGCCAAAACTATTGGCTGGGTTAGATGCAGAAAAAAATTATTTTTAATTTGCAACCTGATGGAGGTCAGTATAGATGGACTAATAGACCAAGTCCCACACACCGCTAGAAGCCCAAATATTTTTTCAGAGCTAGATGCAGAAAAAAATTATTTTTAATTTGCAACCTGATGGAGGTCAGTATAGATGGACTAATAGACCAAGTCCCACACACCGCTAGAAGCCCAAATATTTTTTCAGAGCTAGATGCAGAAAAAAATTATTTTTAATTTGCAACCTGATGGAGGTCAGTATAGATGGACTAATAGACCAAGTCCCACACACCGCTAGAAGCCCAAATATTTTTTCAGAGCTAGATGCAGAAAAAAATTATATTCAATTTGCAACCTGCTGGAGGTCAGTATAGAAGGACTAATAGAACAAGTCCCACACACTGCTAGAAGCCCAAATATTTTTTCAGAGCTAAATGAAGAAAAAAATTATTTTTAATTTGCAACCTGATGGAGGTCAGTATAGATGGACTAATAGACCAAGTCCCACACACTGCTAGAAGCCCAAATATTTTTTCAGAGCTAGATGCAGAAAAAAATTATTTTTAATTTGCAACCTGATGGAGGTCAGTATAGATGGACTAATAGACCAAGTCCCACACACTGCTAGAAGCCCAAATATTTTTTCAGAGCTAGATGCAGAAAAAAATTATATTCAGTTTGCAACCTGATGGAGGTCAGTATAGATGGACTAATAGAATGATGCTATGCCCAAAAGATTTTACTTCACTAGGTGCAGTAAAAAAATTGGTATTCTATACACAGGTGGTATATCTTGCAACACAGATAGGCTACTCCACTGACTAACACACTCTGCAATAGGCCAAAAAGGATTAGCTTTGCTAGATTCAGCCAAATGCTGTGAAAAAAACTTGCACAGCACTGGCACAGACCTGCCTGGCAAAAACTGATAGGAACTGATGTAACCTAGTCCTGAAAAGGACTCCAATTACAATTAGTCTTTACTCCCACAATCTATCTATTTAAGAGCACAGACCTGCCTGATAAAAGTCGTAGGAAATGCTGTAACCTAGTCCTTAAAAGGACTGCAATCACAACTATTCCCTACTCCCAAGCTATCTGTATATTTGTGCGAAAATTGGCTTGAAATTAACAAGGTATAGCGCACACAGCAACAGCGGTGCCGTCTAACACGCAGCTGCAGCAGTGAGAAAATGGTGGCGACGGGGAAAATGGCTTGGTCTTATAGGGCAAGGACATGTGACATACACTGCCAATCACACATGCCCTTGCTTGTGTGAAAAAAAGCACTTCGCTCCGTGTGTGCGCTGCTGATAGGCTGACAGATTGCACCTCCCTACTGCAAATGCGGGAAAGAGAAAAAAAAATGGAGATCTTCATTGTTCCTGCAGAGATCCATCCCCTGCCCCTCCCCCCGCCCCGCTGTACACTCAAACTGCGTATTAACATTAATTTTCATCATTACTGAGAAAAAATCCAGTTATGATTTTGGTGCACGAACAGTTATCGAACATAACCTCGAACAGCCGAATTTTTCTCAAATTGTTCGTGTTCGCCGACCGGCTCGAACACCGCCCAAAACAGCTCGAATTTGAGATTGGCGAACAGTTCGAGTAGAACAACGCTCATCTCTACTGGTGAGTCACCAAAACCGTGACTCAGCAGCGATATCGTTAGCGATATCGCTATGTGAGACGGGGGCTTTACACACACATCCCCAGTGTTTAGAAGAGTAAAATAAAAATGGCCCAGTTGTCAAGGAGACACCTTTCAGCAGACAAGTCATACGCTTTTCTTGCCTGTGACACTGATTCAGGCAGTGAGTAAGAAGCCACATTCCTCTTTTTTTTTTTCTTCCTCCTTCTCCTCATCTAGGAAGGAGGTACCCCCACTAAGATGCCCTAGGACTGAGGCAACCCCTTCAGCAATTGATCCTATTTGATCTCCATCCCCAGAAAATTATAGTTAGGTCCAGAAATATTTGAACAGTGACACAAGTTTTGGCATTTTAGCTGTTTACCAAAATATATTCAGGATACAGATATATAAAAATAAGGGCTTAAATTGCAGACTCTCGGCTTTAATTTGAGGGTATTCACATCCTAATTGGTTTAAGGGTTTAGGAATTACAGTTCTTTAATATGTAGCTGCCTGTGTTTAAAGAGGCCAAAAGTAATTTGACAGTTATCTCAAAAGCTCATTAATGGGCTGCATGGGCTATTCCCTCTATGATCCATCATCAGTTTAGCATGTAAAGGTCTGGAGCTGATTCCAGGTGTTGCATTTGTATTTTGAACCTGTTGCTGTGAACCCACAACATGCGGTCAAAGGAGCTCTCAATGGAAGAGAAACAAACCATCATTAGCCTGAAAAAAAGAAGAATTCCATCAAATACAGTAGATAGCAGAAATATTAGGAGTGGCCAAAGCAACAGTTTGGTACATTCTGCAAAAAAAGAGCGCACTAGTGAGCTTGGGAACTCAAAAAGGCCTGGAAGTCCACGGAAGGCAGCATTGGTGGATGATTACAGAATCCTTTCTATGGTGAAGTAAAACCACTTCACAACATCTACCCAAGTGAAGAACACTCTCCAGAGCGTAGGTGTTTCAGTATTTGAGTCTATCATAAAGAGAAGACTTCATGAGAGCAAATACACCGGTTTCACCACAAGGTGCAAACCATTTATCATCCTCAAAAATAGAAAAGCCAGATTGGACTTTGCCAAAAAAAAACATTCTTTGGACAGATGAAAGTAAGATCAACCTGTACCAAAATGATGGGAAGATGAAAGTATGAAGGCTTGGAACGGCTCATGATCCAAAACACACCACATCCTTTGTAAAACATGGTGGAGGCAGTGTGATGGTATTTACATGCATGTCTTCCAATGGCACTGGGTCACTAGTGTTTATTGATGATGTCACTGAAGACAGAAGTCTCTTTCCTCATGTGCAGGCATCGCAGGACCTTGGGTATCCATGGTTACGTCCACTGATAAAGTGACAGTTAGTTAGCTACCTGCTAGTGGTCATAACCGTGGATACCTAAGGTCCAGCATTGCTTGCACATGAGCTAAGTGGCATAGTGAATCAAAAATACTATACTACATTTCTAATTGGAGGTATTTGCTAATATTATTATTATTACACCTACTAAATATTGGGATAGGACATTGGAGATGGGAATACCCTTTTAAGACAAAACTTAAGACAGAAGGCCCCCAAAAAAGTAACAACTGAAGTCAGCTACAGTAAATGCCTGGCAAAGCATCACAAAGGAGGAAACTCAGCATTTGGTGACATCCATGGCTTCCAGACTTCAGGCTGTCATTGCCTGCAAAGGATTCTCTACAAAGTATTAACAATGAACATTTTATTTATGGTAAAGTTAATTTATCCAATTACTTTTGAGCCCCTGAAATGAGGAGGCTTTGTAGAAAAATGGTTGCAGTTCCTAAACTTTTCACAGGATATTTTTGTTCAATGCCTTTAATTAAACCTCAAAGTCTACACTTCAATTAGTTGTTTCATTTTAAATTAAAAATAGTGGTATTCAGAGCAAAAATCATGAAGATTTGGTCACTGTCCAAATATTTCTGGACCTAACTGTATGAGCCTCTTATTCCAGATTTCATGAGCTGCTCATAAATCCAATTTGACACTGCTGGCCTCACTGAAATTGACTTTTTCAAAGTCTTCTTCACTGACGATATAATAAATCTTATGGTGGCTAAGAAAAATGTATATTCCCATCAATTTTTTACCCAAAATCACATGTCGTCATTTGCAAGATGGAACCCTCTATTTGCAGCAAAAATTATGCATTTTGGGGCATTGTGCTGCATGAAAAAAAAAAGATTTTGCAATACTGGAGTACTGGTATTTTGTACAGCACACCAGGTTTCCGTATGGCAATGACAAGGACATGATATGAAGCAATCCAAAAATGTTTTCATTATTATGATAATGCGCAGTGTCCGCCCCAAGACAAGCTCAAATTTGATCGTCTATACAAAATTCGGCCAGTAACTGACCACTTCAGTTGAAAAGTGGCTGAGGTGAACAACCCCTCAAATGGACATCGATACAGAGGAATATCTGGTTCATTTCAAAGGGAGGCTAAAAATTCCAACAATACTTGCCCAGTAAGAGGGCAAAGTACTGAATTAAAATATACAAGCCGTGCTATAACACAGGGTACACCCCTAGATTTAGAGTTTATGAAGGGAGGGACAACCGGATTCAACCTTCTGAATGCTCCTCTGTCATGGGAGTGAATGGGAAAATTGTGTGGGAATTGGTGCACCCAATTATGGATCAGGGATATCACCTCATTGATAACTTCTACACCAGCATCCCACTCTTCAAGTCCCTCTCTGCCAGAGGTACTGTTGCATGCGGCACCAAGTGAAAAATCAGAGAGGTCTCCCTAAACCACTTATTGGGCAGCTGCTTAGAAAGAATGAGAGCAGAGCCCAATGTAGCGATAACATGCTGGTGGTCATGTACAAGGACAACAGGGATGTCCTTATCTTGACCACAATACACCATGACAACAGCTCCTCTGTCACTGTCCAAGGTACCACAACATAAAATGCAGATCAAAAGTTAGGACACACCTTCTCATTTAAAGATTTTTGTGTATTTTCATGACTTTGAAAATTGTACATTCACACTGAAGGCATCAAAACTATGAATTAACACATGTGGAATTATATACTTAACAAAAAAGTGTGAAACAACTGAAAATATGTCTTATATTCTAAGTTATTCAAAGTAGCCACCTTTTGCTTTGATGACTGCTTTGCACACTCTTGGCATTCTCTTGATGAGCTTCAAGAAGTAGTCACCGGAAATGGTTTTCACTTCACAGGTCTGCCCAGGCAGGTTTAATAAGTGGGATTTCTTGCCTTATAAATGAGGTTGGGACCATCAGTTGTGTTGTGCAAAAGTCTGGTGGATACACAGCGGATAGTCCTACTGAATAGACTGTTAGAATTTCTATTATGGCAAGAAAAAAGCAGCTAAGTAAAGAAAAACGAGTGGCCATCATTACTTTAAGAAATGAAGGTCAGTCAGTGCGAAAAATGGGCAAACTTTGAAAGTGTCCCCAAGTGCAGTTGCAAAAACCATCAAGCGCTACAAAGAAACTGGCTCACATGAGGACTGCCCCAGGAAAGGAAGACCAAGAGTCACCTCTGCTTCTGAGGATAAGTTTATCCTAGTCACCAGCCTCAGAAATCGCAGGTTAACAGCAGCTCAGATTAGAGACCAGGTCAATGCCACACAGAGTTCTAGCAGCAGACACATCTCTACAACAACTGTTAAGAGGAGACTTTGTGCAGCAGGCCTTCATGGTAAAATAGCTGCTAGGAAACCACTGCTTAGGACAGGAAACAAGCAGAAGAGACTTGTTTGGGCTAAAGAACACAAGGAATGGACATTAGACCAGTGGAAATCTGTGCTTTGGTCTCATGAGTCCAAATTTGAGATCTTTGGTTCCAACCACTGTGTCTTTGTGCGGCGCAGAAAAGGTGAACGGATGGACTCTACATGCCTGGTTCCCACCGTGAAGCATGGAGGAGGAGGTGTGATGTTGTGGGGTGCTTTGCTGGTGACACTGTTGGGGATTTATTCAAAATTGAAGGCATACTGAACCAGCATGGCTACCACAGCATCTTGCAGCGGCATTCTATTCCATCCGATTTGCGTTTAGTTGGACCATCATTTATTTTTCAACAGGACAATGACCCCAAACACACCTCCAGGCTGTGTAAGGGCTATTTGACCAAGAGGGAGAGTGATGGGGTGCTACGCCAGATGACCTGGCCTCCACAGTCACCAGACCAATCAAGATGGTTTGGGGTGAGCTGGACCGCAGAGTGAAGGCAAAAGGGCCAACAAGTGCTAAGCATCTCTGGGAACTCCTTCAAGATTGTTGGAAGACCATTTCCGGTGACTACCTCTTGAAGCTCAAGAGAATGCCAAGAGTGTGCAAAGCAGTCATCAAAGCAAAATGTGGCTACTTTGAAGAACCTAGAATATAAGACATATTTTCAGTTGTTTCACACTTTTTTTGTTAAGTATATAATTCCACATATGTTAATTCATAGTTTTGATGCCTTCAGTGTGAATGTACAATTTTCATAGTCATGAAAATACAGAAAAATCTTTAAATGAGAAGGTGTGTCCAAACTTTTGGTCTGTACTGTAATTCCCAAGCCAGATTGTAGCCTGGATTATAATAAATTCATGAGGGGTGTAGTTTGCCCAGACCAGGTCCTGAAACCATACAGTGCTATGCAAAAAGAAAAAGTATGGTACAAAAAGCTGGCCGTGCACACCGTACAGATGGCACTGTTCAATGCTTTAGTGCTGTTTTGATGTGCAGGCAATACGGTAGCCTTCCTTCAGTTTCAAGGCCTAATGTTTGGCATCAGGAAGGTGAGGGTCATTACTTCTGAAACTCAATGTGCCAGTATTGTTTCAGGGAAACATTTTCCCGATAAGGTTTCCCAAACTGCAAGAAAGGGAAGAACATAGAAAAGGTGCAGAGTATACGAATGAACCCAATTTACCATTGTGAAACCTGCCCTGAGAAACCTGTCCTTTGCATTAAGAAATGCTTCAAAACGTACCACACATCTATGAATTGTTAAAATTTGGTTTTATCTTGTTAACACAATACCCTTTTATAGCTTGATGTACTCTGCACAACTTACACATACCACCGCATTATAAATTCATACACCAGTAAAACCACAAGCTAATATTATTATTATTATTCCCCTAGATGGATGTCTTAGGGGTGTAGTTTCCAAAATTGGGTCACTTGTGGTGGATTTCTGCTGTTTTGGCATGTCAAGGGCTCTTCAAATGCATCATGCCATCCGCAATCTTTTTCAGCCAAAATTGTGCTCCAAAATTCAAATAGAACGCCTTCCCTTCCAAGCACTGCCGCATGCATAAACATTAATTTCTGACCATATATGAGGTATCGTCATGCTCAGCAGAAATTGCACAACATTAAGGGGTCTGTCTTCTCTTGATACCCTTATGAAAATGAAAAACTTGGGGCTCAAGTAACATTTTTGTGAAAATGACGAAATTTTTCATTTTCAAGTCCTAATGTTTTAAAATTCTGTGAAGTACCTGTCGGTTCAATATGGTCACCACACTCCTAGATAAATTTCAAAATGAGATCCAAAGTTGGGGGTTTCCGCTGTTTTGGCACCTCAAAGGCTCTGCAAATGCAACATGGCATCTGCAGGCTACTCCATCAAAATCTGCACTACAAAACATCGTTCCTTCCTTTCAGAGTTCAGCAGTGTGCGCAAACAGTAGTTTCCCACCACATATGAGGTATTGATGTGCTTAGGAGAAATTGTACAACAAATTTTGTGGTCCATTTTCTGCTGCTTCCCTTGTGAATATAAAAAATTTGAGGCTAAAGCAACATTTTTGTGGGAAAAATAAAATTTTTAATTTTCACGGCTCAACGTTAAAAAATTCTTTGAAGCACCTGTGGGTTGAAGATGCACACCACACCTCTAGATAAATTCCTTGAGGGATGTATTTTCCAAAATGGCATAAATTGTGGGGGGGGTTCTACTGTTTAGGCACTTCGGGGGCTCTGCAAACACCTCAAGGTGTACACTATCTATGCCAGCCAATTTTGCGCTCCAAAAGTCAAATGATGCTCCTTCCCATCCGAGCCCTGTCATGCATCCAAACAGTAGTTTTCCACCACATATGGAGTATCAGCGTACTCGGGAGAAACTGCACAAGAAATGTTTGGGTCCATTTTCTTCTGTTACCCTTGTGAAAAGCAACATTTTTGTGGAAAAATTTAAAAATTTTATTTTTTCCTTCCACATTGCTTTAATACCTATGAAGCACCTTAAGAGTTAATAAGCTTCTTTAATGTGGTTTTGAACACTTTGAAAGGTGCAGTTTTTAAAATGGTATCACTTTTTGGTATTTTCTGTCACATAGGCCCCTCAAAGTCATTTCAAATGTGATACGGTCCCCTAAAAAATTGGTTTTGTAAATTTTGTTGAAAAAATTAAAAATTGCTGATAAACTGATCTCTTCTAACTTCATAACAAATAAAAATGATGGTTAAGAAATTATGCTAATGTTTTAAAGTTTGAAAATAACATTATATAGACCCAGACAACCCCTTTAAAGGGACTCTGCCACCCCAAAATCCATGTTAAATGGGGTGACGGACTTGTACTGCTACTGGTACAGTAAGGGGCATACATAGAAATCATTTGGTCCCATAGCAGAAGTTTTAATTGCGACCCCGTCTTCCCCCAAGAAAGATGAATAATAATAATTGTCAGGGTCACAGAAGAGCATATCTCATGACTCTGTAGCCTTTAGAAAGTAATTTTCCTCCTGTTGAAGTCCTGGATTCCTTTTTCATTGCCCCCATAAAGTATGTTGTCAACAAAAGTGCCCCCCAAACACAGTATGACACCCCCATGGTGAATTCCTCCACATTAGCCTCCACATGCACAGTATAATGACCCTAATGTACCTCACCTAAATTCCCAAGGCAAAGTATGGTGAGCCTAACACAGTATGATCCCCCAACTGTGAACCCCACACAGCCCTCCATGCCGTATAGTGGACCTGCATACAGTATAATGGCCCCACACCTCTCCACACTGTATGATGGCCCCCACTCCTCCAAACAGTATATTGGCCCCCACACAGTATGATGAACCCCACACAAACCTTCACACTGTATAATTGCTTGTATACAGTATACTGGCCACCACATAGCTCTCCATATATTATAATGGCCCCACATAGCCTTCCATATAGTACATTGCACCCCATATAGTCCGCCATATAGTATAATGCGCACCCTCAAATGCTCCATATAGCATAATGCACTCTCCATGGTACTCCCTAGAATATAATGCACTCCCCATGGTCCTCCATACAATAGAATGCACTCCCCATGGTCCTCCATATAATATAATGCACTCCCCCATGGTTCTCCATACAATATAATGCACTCCCCATGGTCCTTCATATAATATAATGCACTCTCCATGGTCCTCCATTTAATATAATGCTCTCCCCATGGTCCTCCATACAATATAATTCACTCCCCCATAGTCCTCCATACAATATAATGCACTCCCCATGATCCTCCATACAATTTAATGCACTCCCCATGGTCCTCCTTACAATATAATGTACTACCCATGGTCACCCTTACAATATAATGCACTCCCCGTGGTCCTCTATACAATATAATGCACTCCCTATGGTCCTAATACAATATAATGCACTCCCCATGGTCCTCCATAGAATATAATGTACCCCCTATGGTCCTAATACAATATAATGCACTTCCCGTGGTCCTCCATACAATATAATGCACTCCCTATGGTCCTAATACAATATAATGAACTCACTGTGGTCCTCCATACAATATAATGCACTCCCTATGGTCCTAATGTAACATCCCTAGCGGCATGCTTGAATGGCTTACCACCTTTTACCATGCAAGACCGCAAGCTTACCTATCAGGCCAGGCTGCACACTTTGTCCCACTACCTGCTGTTTGTATGTCTCTTGTCTGCTGGCTTAGGGCGGCGGCACTGTTACTTCTTGATTCTTAAAGTTACAGTGTGCGCAGTCCTAATGCGTCCCCAGCCTATTGCTGTGAGTCACTGGATGCTTAAACCCCCTCCACCCAGTAGGAGGTGCCTGAGCAACACTTTCCATCTGTGTTTCTTGCAACTTACTTGCCAGGTCCTGTCCTGTATCTAGTCTGTTTCTGCCACCCTGGGGGCTGTATACCCAGGTCTGTTACCTGTACCTGTGACTTTAGTCAGTTTCCGCCACCCTGGGGGCTGAGTTCCCAGGCTCATTCCTGTATCTTGTTCCTGGTTCAGATCCTGTCTGAACAGTGTCCTAGTCCGTTACCTGTTTGTCTCTATGTCTGTTCTTTCCCCTTTTCCTGCAGTATCTGAACCTGCACCTAACTCCAACTCGTTGTCTCTGTACTTCTGTTTGTGAGTTTTGTGTCCACTCACTACTTCATTGCAAGTAGCTTGTGTGTATCTGGTTCTGCTCTTTCTGTTTCTCTGCCTCCGTATCTAACTCCTGTGTTCCAGCTATCTTCTTGTGTTTTCCAGTCTGTTCCATGTGAACAGAGCCCTGTCCTGTCTACCGCATCTGCGGGTTTTGCTTTGCTCTGCTTGTTCACCGCACCTGCGGTTTTGCTCTGCTCTGCTTGTTCACCGCTCCTGCGGGTTTTGCTCTGCTTTGCTTGTTCACCGCATCTGCCGTTTTGCTTTGCTCTGCTTGTTCACTGCATCTGCGGGTTTTGCTCTTCTTTGCTTGTTCACCGCATCTGCGGTTTTACACTGCTCTGCTTGTTCACCGCATCTGCGGGTTTTGCTTTGCTCTGCTTGTTTACTGCACCTGCAGTTTTGCTTGGCTCTGCTTGTTCACCGCATCGGCAGGTTTTGCTTTGCTCTGCTTGTTTACCGCACCTGTGGCTTTGCTCTGCTCTGCTTGTTTACCGCACCTGCGGGTTTTGCTCTGCTCTGCGTGTCTACCGCACTTGCGGGTATTGCTCTGCTCCGCTTGTCTACCACACTTGCGGGTTTTTGCTTTGCACTGCTTGTCTACAGCACCTGGGGGTTTTGCTCCGCTCTGCTTGTCTACCGCACCTGCGTCTCCCTTCCTGTATCCCAGTCTGTACTGGTCCCTATCCTGCCTACGTTCCTATCTGCCATTACCCACCTGTCTGCATGCCAGCCGTGCCGGCCAGTGCCCACCTATCTGCATACCAGTTGTGCCTGTCAATATCCACCTGTCTGCATACCAGCCGTGCCTGCCAGTACCCACCTGTCAATATGCCAGTCTAACCTGCCTGATCCTGCACTCCTCGGTTCATGGTTCAGTGAGATCACTAATCACGCTCACGTCAGTCAGTCCGGGTGCGAGCGTAACACCTAATACAATATAATGCACTCACTGTGGTCCTCCATACAATATAATGCACCCCCATGGTCGTCCATAGAATATAATGCACTCCCCATATTCCTCCATACAATATAATGCAATCCCCATGGTCCTCCATACAATATGGTGCACTCCCTATGGTCCTCCATACAATATAATGCACTCCCCATGGTCCTCCATACAATAGAATGCACTCCCCATGGTCCTAATACAATGTAATGCACTCCCCATGGTCCTCCATACAATATAATGTACCCCCATGGTCATCCATACAATATAATGCACTCCCCATGGTCTTCCATACAATATAATGCAATTCCCATGGTCCTCCATACAATATAATGCACCCCCATGGTCATCCATGCAATATAATGCACTCCCCATGGTCCTCCATACAATATAATGCAATCCCCATTGTCCTCCATACAATATAATGCACCCCCATGGACATCCATACAATATAATGCACTCCCCATGGTCCTCCATACAATATAATGCAATCCCCATGGTCCTCCATACAATATAATGCTGAGCAATCACTTTCTGAATGCTGCCGCCCTCCACATGCGATCTCCTCCCTGTCTCCTTTCTTCTGACGCTGCTGGCTAAACTTCGGGGTGGATTAGTCCAGCCAGCACATATTCTGATACATCTAACTCCAATGTTTGTGTGAAGTAAAGTTTATAGCAGATATTCCTTTTGTTGCAGCTGAAGACTAATATGTGACATTTTAAATGATGTGAGACCTTTTATTCTAAAAGTCACAAAAACAGAAAAAAAAAATTTTGCATTAAAAACATCAATGAATTCCACCAGATTAAAGAGAAGGGCAAGTAACAGCAAACAATGAATCAGGCCCATTGTCTATTTTGTTCTTCATTCTGTTTTCTAAACCTGAGCATCTTTTACTCTGAACAATCTTCGTATATCTGATGTAAGGTTCTTGTGAATGTTCCTAACTTCAGCATATATTTCTGTCTTTCTTATACAGCTGTCCAACAAGCAATGCTACAATTTTTGCAAATATTATATCAAATGGAAACTCTTCAGAGACACGAATCCAATTTCGCTCATTTCAGTTTCAAGGATATGATGATTTGTTCATTTTCTGTGATGTAACCGTTTGCACAGGAAATTGCAGTATGGTAAGTAACATAAATGGAAAAGTTACGTTAAACAGCGGCAACATAATGTTAGGATTTAAAAATTGTTGTGAAAAACTAAATGTATTTTCCCTAGAGAATAAAAAGGATGAGTGGAATATCGTATCTTTAATTTAGAGTTGAACAAAAAAAATTGCAGGACCCTAGTCCAGCGGTCATGTCGGTGGTCCGTGGTATGCTGGATCAGAGCTCCTCCTAATTATCAGCATCCCTGGCGCCCTTCTAATCAATACACCCAGTATGACATCATCATTGCAGCAAGCCGCAGGCATGACATCATGCTGAGCCTACTAATCAGAAAAGGCATCTTGTCACTGAATCTTATTTTCCAATTGCAAGCCCAAACCTGGAAAAGTTTGAGAATTTGTTCTTACATCACAATGGGAGCAGTATCTTCTACATACAATTCATTTGTATTTAAATGAATTGTCCACTTAATATAAATAATTGTTTAAAGGGAATCTGTCACTGACATTAAGATCCATTTTCCTAAACCACATATATGAGCATGCAGGTCTTAGAATTGTTAACACAGCGAAACTTTTATATCTTCTGTCTTTCGCTGCATTCCTGAGTCAATAGAATTGTCACTCACATGCAAATGAGGCATTCAAGGGGTTTTCCTACGAGCAAAGGTTAATTTTAAATATTTCTGTGTCTGAACATGTACAGAATATTCCACAGCTCCTGGGCAGGGAGGGAAGCAAAAGACAATACAGACATTACAGCAGGGAATTGCAGAGGATTCATTTTGTGAGGTAAAACATTTCACTGCCTTTTTTTAAACAATATTTTACCTCACAAAATGAATCCTCTGCGACACCCCTGCGGTAATGTCTGTATACTCTTCTGCTTCCTCCCTGCCCAGGAGATGTGGTATGATCACACCATGTTCCGTACACGGTCAGACACAGACAATTTTGAAAATGAACTTTTGTTCGTGGGAAAACCCCTTTAAATGCTCTAGATGTGATTGAGCAGCTAACAAGTCTCTGCCTCTCAGGGATGTTTCCCCAGCCAGCACCACAATCATTAGCTTGATTGATGGCTCACTGTCTATGTGACATCATGTACCAGGCAAGGATAATTATCGGATGGTGAACTATCAATCAAGCTAAAGAGGCTGGTGCTGGGCGGGGAAATAACCTATGGAGGCAGAGGATTCTTAGGTGCTCTGTCACATCAGAGTCCTGGATGATTATTTGTCTAAGGCCACGGCCCCACTATCAGTATTTGGTCAGTATTCAGTCAGTATTTTTTCTCAGGAGTGGGTGATGGTGACCTGTTTCTGTTATATCTTTTCTCTGATTGTTCCTCACCTGGCTTTGGCTCCCACTGAGAAAAAATACTGGCCAAATACTGATCAAATACTGACAGTAGGGCCAGGGTCTAAGAATTAAAATGCTAAGTACTCAGGAATGCAGCAACAGATAAACTATATACAGTTATATAAAAAAAGTTTGGACACCCCTATTAATCTTAAGCTTAATGTTTTATAAAAATTGTTGTTTTTGCAACAGCTATTTCAGTTTGATATATGTGATAACTGTTGGACACAGCAATGTTTCTGCCTTGAAATGAGGTTTATTGTACTAACAGAAAATGTGCAATCTGCATTCAAACAAAATTTGACAGGTGCATAAGTATGGGCACCCTTATCATTTTCTTGTTTTAAATACTCCTACCTACTTTTTACTGACTTACTAAAGCACTTTTTTTGGTTTTGTAACCTCATTGAGCTTTGAACTTCATAGCCAGGTGTAAGCAATCATGAGAAAAGCTACTTAAAGTGGCCACTTGCAAGTTGTTCTCCTGTTTGAATCTCCTCTGAAGAGTGGCATCATGGGCTCCTCAAAACAACTGTCAAATGATCTGAAAACAAAGATTATTCAACATAGTTGTTCAGGGGAAGGATACAAAAAGCTGTCTCAGAGATTTAACCTGTCAGTTTAAACTGTGAGGAACATGGAAGAACACAGGGACAGTTCTTGTTAAGGCCAGAAGTGGCAGGCCAAGAGAAACATCAGAAAGGCAGAGAAGAAGAATGGTGAGATCAGTCAAGGACAATCCTCAGACCACCTCCAGAGAGCTGCAGCATCAACTTGCTGCAGATGGTGTCACTGTGCATCGGTCAACTATACAACGCACTTTGCACAAGGAGAAGCTGTATGGGAGAGTGATGCGAAAGAAGCCGTTTCTGCAAGCACGCCACAAACCGAGTCGGCTGAGGTTTGCGAAAGCACATTTGGGGAAGCCAATTTCTTTTTGGAAGAAGGTCCTGTGTACTGATGAAACCAAGATTGAGTTGTTTGGTCATACAAAAAGGCGTTATGCATGGCAGCATAAAAACACAGCATTCCAAGAAAAACACTTGCTACCCACAGTAAGATTTGGTGGAGGTTCCATCATGCTTTGGGGCTGTGTGGCCAATGCCGGCACCGGGAATCTTGTTAAAGTTGAGGGACGCATGGATTCCACTCAGTATCAGCAGATTCTTGACAATAATGTTCAAGAATCAGTGATAAAGTTGAAGTTACGCAGGGGATGGATCTTTCAGCAAGACAATGATCCAAAACACCGCTCCATATCTACTTAGGCATTCATGCAGAGGAACAATTACAATGTTCTGGAATGGCCATTCCAGTCCCCAGACCTGAATATCATTGAACATCTGTGGGATCATTTGAAGAGGGCTGTCCATGCTCGGCGTCCATCAAACTTAACTGAACTGGAATTGTTTTGTAAAGAGGAATGGTCAAAAATACCTTCATCCAGGATCCAGGAACTCATTAAAAGCTTCAGGAAGTGACTAGAGGCTGTTATTTTTGCAAAAGGAGGATCTACTAAATATTAATGTCACTTTTCTGGTGAGGTGCCCATACTTATGCACCTGTCAAATTTTGTTTGAATGCAGATTGCACATTTTCTGTTAGTACAATAAACCTCATTTCAAGGCAGAAACATTACTGTGCCCAACAGTTATTACATATATCAAACTGAAATAGCGGTTGCAAAAACACCAATTTTTATAAAACATTAAGCTTAAGATTAATAGGGGTGCCCAAACTTTTTCATATAAATGTAAATGTGTCATTTTATCATTAATTTATATTACCTGGACAACCTCTTTTACACATCAAAAGCAAAGTTTTATGCTACTATCAGTACATTATGTTGCATCCACATTGATATTACCTGCTGATAAGTTCATATTACCTGTAATTACCTACATAATTACCTAGATAAGGCAAGGACTTATATCTGTACTGCTGGCTCAGCTGGTCAGGAAGAATATCTAGGGTTCACTGTTTTAGAATAAAATAAATTACACATTTCTCACATATGAGGACCATCAACAAAGAACAGTGGCATAGCATGAATTGTTAGCTCTAGGGGGAAGGCAGGAATTTTGCACCCCTAACCCATGGACCATTAACACTCTAAGGCTACATTCCCTCAATGAGTTTTTGGTTATTTTTTTTACATGGCGTATTTTCGAAAAAATGCAAGTAACCTAATTTACTTAATAGGTACAAAAATGCTGCAGAAAATCTGCAACATCAAAAACTCACCAAAAGCTCATTGTGGGAACGTAGCCTTAGAGTCCCTTACACCAGTCCGATATTTAAACTCCTTATTTCCCAAAGCACATGGATTGTATTTTAAGGAAATACTGATGTAATTAAAGCAAGGCTACGTTTACAGTTCCCTGCATTCAGTTTGTCTGTTCCATTTAGAGGAAAAAATGGAATTATTGTTCAAAAGTATCCATTTGTATAACTTATGTAAATAGAAACAGACGGGCCCCATTTATTATTTTTGGGGTTCGTTTGGGTTTAGTGTTGCTCTAATTTTCAGAATGGAAGAAAAAATTCTGTATGTAAGACTCTTTTTTTTTCTCTTCCAAACAATGGACACAAAATGGAACCCAGAGGAACCCCATAATAATCAGTGGGGGGCCGTCTGCTTTCATTAGCATCAGTTATGCAACAGATCCTTTTTACTCAAGAATTCTGGTCCTCTAAATAAAACTGAGTATGGATTATCATCCCTGTCTCCTGCCCAACACCTCCCTACCCATATTTCTAATCATCTAGGTTTTCCTGCCCTGCAGCCTGCCAGCATAGATTGGAATGCAGATCATAGCAATCATTGGCTGAACAGCACATGAATACTCAGGGTAGAATATTCCCTCGATTGAGTATATTGCTACTGCCTATCTCAATGTGTCCTCAGAATAGTGCTCGCTGCCCCATTTAATATGATTTACAGTCTTCATTCTTAGGACCTGATTCATAGCTGCATTTGCACCTTTATTTGTCTAGGTTTTGGTTTAATTTTTGTCTATTAATTTAATTAAGTCTATTTTATATGTCTATGCTTATTTTTTATGATCATCATTGTGGACGGCATTTGGGGTTTTCAAATATTTTCATCTTATTTATCAATTGTGAATTTTAAAAAAAAGTTGCAACATTTTTTTTAACAAAAATACTCCAGTCCCCTCCTGATGTTTTTTTTCATTTACTCCTGTAATTTTTGCAGACATTTTGCATAATTTTTGCAAAACATTGTGCTACGAAGTTGCAAAAAATAGTTAGAAACAAAAATAAAGTGTATTTTTTGATTTTGCACAAAGTTCTTGAACCGCATGATAAAACGAATACAAGGCAGAAAAAGAAAAGTGGCATAAAAAAATGCACATGATGAATTGGGCCCATAGTCTTTATTCACTAAGACCTGCACAGACTATCATCCAGTATCTCTGTTGCAGCCTATAGTAACTAGTATTATCATATCGAACACTTGGTCATGTTAGACGCTGCCTATGCAGAACGCTGCAGCTGATGACAAAGTCAGTAGTCATGAGCGAGCATGCTCGTTACTCGGTTTTTTGGAGCATGCTCGGGTGTGGATACAGTAGCGGGCGTGCTCGAGTCAAATGCTCCTGTACCCGCTGCCTCATGTTTCGTGACTGTTACACAGCGGCAAAACATGCAGAAAATGCCCGTGTATGTTGGGCATTCCCAGTATGTTTTGTGGCTGTGTAACATCTACAAGACATGAGGCTGCGAGTACAAGAGCATTTGACTCGAGCATGCCCGCTACTGTATCCACTTCCGAGCATGCTCAGAAAACCCAAGTAACGAGCATGCTCGCTCATCACTAAAAGTCATCTCTACTGTTGTGCTCTTCGTATGTATTGCAGAGGGCAGCGAGCGGCTTCTTTATTCTGAATTAAGCTAGCGCTTGCTAGGCGCCTGGCACTCACTGCTCTTGTGTGCTGCAAGTAGAAACAGCGCTTGCCACTCAGTGAAGATTCCCTAGAGGTTGGACCTGCCATCCTGAATCATGCTGACCCCAAATTGTGCCCCTGCATAGAAATTGCCACTAGAGGAAGCCACCCACACTCACTCCCATTGTATTTTGTATTTTTTAATAAATCCATACCCTGCATACATCGCAAATAAATGAATCTGAATAATTACATAAAACTACATACGGATGGTAAATCTAACCATATCCCTTTTCTCATTTAAGCAATGTACCGAAGACTCTTCCAGCACAAATATTGGAGTTGGGCTTTCGGGTAAGTGGTGACACCAATAAAGCTACTTATTTATGTGATCTCTGATCTGTGCACTGATCTGATTGTACGTGTCCGCTTATATAAAATAAACTTCAATATTCTCTTATAGCTCCTTCATTCACACATTTTTATCTGAATTGAAAAAAAAAGTATAACAATTTACAGAAATATTGGTAACAAATCTGTCACATGTAAATACATACTTGGGCTAAAGTATTTTTGATAATAAGAATAACAGTGCAGAGTGCCAAGATAAACCTGGGAAAGCTTGACAGACCCTAACAATAGAAGTGTTAATAGAGTCTTACATATTCAAAGATAAGACGGTAGAATAAGGCTTCCTTCATGCAGTTTTTCTTTCTTTTGGGACCCAAAAACACTCCAAATGAAAGCTCTCCACTGTTTTATTTTAATTATTTTATTTAGATTTTTTGCTGCAAAAAATACGCCGTGAAGCATCCGAGGTTTTCCTAGGCGTATCCACTTTTATACTATCTTTTCGTGAGGTTTTTTACATGCATTTTTATCACATTTTTTCGGCTGCAGTTTTCAGCTCTTTTTGGTATGTCATTTTTTAGCTGATAATTTCTTTGTTTTGGAAACGTCATGCTTGCTTCGTAATCTGATTGTGATAAAATCGTATGGATTATATGAATTCTTACTGTGTTTCTGCTGAGTAAATGCATTAAAAATGCATACGCAGTTTTATCTGTGGATTTTCTGCATCTCATTCAAGTCAATGTGAAAAATCCGCAAGAAAGCCTCATATTTATTCAAAAGAAAATCACATGCTGCGGATTTCAAAACCATAATGTAGGTTAATTTTTTTCAGCATTAAAAAACAGCGCAGCGGGCAACTTTGCAATATACTGCATTTCTTGTGAGCAAAAATATGTAGAAAACAAATGCACCAAATGCTTATTGTAGGAACATTAACCTTAAAAGCACCGTGATTTTTATGTGCTTTATACAAGTGTGTTTTGTTGTTTTTCCTATGCAAAAGCCTATAGGAAATCACAAAAAATAGGCACACTTATAACGTGCTGTGTTTGGAAAGAAGCCCCATTCATCAGCATGTTTACTCAAAAATTCTGGTGTAAATCATCATGAAACGTTGTTACGTTTTTACGCACAAATATTTGGGGTCTTGTGCCATTTTCACACCAGTCCTGTCTAGCTTCACCAGAATGGAAAGAGCTGAAACAGGATACGGTGAATCCGGCCCAGTAACTTTAATTTGGTGAAGTAAATTATGACAGAAATGTACTCCAGTCCCAGACTGGAATACTACTGGTGGATGAGCACGTCAGTTGTAAGATGTGCGCCTCCAAATGAATTAGGAGCATGTTACTCCAGCAGTCACTTTATTAAGACTGTTGAGTGACACTACAGTCAACTACAGTCTTAGGTGGCTTTAATGATGCAGGCAATCACTTTGTGCTCTGTCTGACCTTTTTTTTCAGTGTCCACCTTTTTGAGGTGGGCAAAAAACTGCAGTTGATCACATTTTACATCCTTTTTTACAGGGCTTCAGATGGAAGCACTGACATAGCCGCTAATGTGTGACTAAAACATGACGTGAACATAGCCGTAATGAATCAGACCCTATGTAACCAAAAATGCTTTGAAAGTGTAGGAAGGTACAACAAAAACATGCACTGTTTCTACGCCATTTTGTATTTTCTTATTGACTCATGAAACATTCTTAAGAAAACCATTACTCCACCATATCAAGGTCAAAGGTGTCTGACCGAGCGAACCAGTGCCCTGCTCTGCACTGATGAAGGGAAAAAATCTGGAAACATGTCTGTAGATGGCTCTCGCTTACCACTTTAAGTGCTATCCATGTAAAGAACTGACCACCCTCGGTCAATGTTTTTCATATGACAATTTTTTCCACAAGGACTGAATTTTCATATGAAATTAAAGCATCACACACTAGTTTCTTCTGTATGTTGGATGAGACTTGTCTATTCAAGTCTATGAGTGCTAAAAATAAATAATTCAATCTCATATGGATTAATTAAATTGCATCCGATTTTTACAGATAGATTGCCGTTCTGAAAACAGAAAACTGCATTTGGTCTTGTCAATTTCATTAACTGCTTTTGTATGTAATCGCATGTAATAAGGGTGCCATATCGATATAAAGAAAGGACATCCGGGTGACAATACAGATGAAAAATGTTTCTTTTTTTCTAGATGAAAATTGGATGATTTCTCATATACTCATGTATAACTATTGTTTCTCTTCCTCCAGTTCTGACAATTTAACTATAACTTGAGCCTCATTCAGACGTCCATGATTCATCAGTGTTTTGGATCCAAGTTTCACCATTGTTTGTTCCTTGTCAGTTTTGCACTAATGGAAAAATAAATAACTAGAATAGCTTCTCTTATACATTGCAGTGTTAATCATGAATCATCATGATCATAATTGCACATAGCTGTCCGTGGTTTTGATTTCGGTGCTACAGATCAAAAATGGAAACGTTTCTGTGATTTTTGGTGGTCCACAAAAAATAAAGATATATGAACCGCCCCATAGACTATAATGGGTGCTAGTTTTATCCATGAAAACATGGATAGAACTTGTACATGACTTACAGATGTCGGAATGAGGCCTTATTATGGCATTAGAATCTAATAAAATGTAAAATTTAGCTTGGCTACACGTTACCAATATTAGCCTCATTGTTTTGGTTACTTTAGTTTTCTATTTTGTTTCTAAATTTACAGATCTGCTATATCAGGTGATTATTAAGATCATCACTGCTCACATCAAAATAAATAGAGGGTAGGTTGGCACTACCAATACATGCAAGTAAATTAAAGGAGTAGTACATGGAGATGGTATCACTGTTTAAAAAGTCCCGAGTCAATTATGTCATAGCCACATGCAACAAAAAACAGGCAAATTTGAATAGGGTCAAAGAAAAATTGTGGCACTCACCGTGTGGCTAACTGCTCACATCACTGCTTAATTTCTTAAATGCCACTATCAGTGGCATTAAAGGGAACCTATCACTAGATACATGCTGCCCAAACCATGGTCAGCAAGAATCAGATCGTGCTGCATGACTGCAGCCAAGTACGTCCTTCCCTGAAACTCTGTAGTGTTTAAGTGAAAACTTACTTTGACAACCCGGCTGGGGATTATAGGGAGAGACATGACTGTCCAGTGAGGACCCCACGTTGCTCCTGTTGATTGACAGGTTTCTCCCTATGTACACACATGAAAGAGACCTGACAAAGAGGGGGGGGACTAGCAGGAGGCCATGCCTGACTCTATGACGGTTGGTCAGCCTTTCAAAGTCTGTTTTCTCTGAAATGCCACAGTATACAGTAGATGTAATCGCACACTAGGCTGATTCATGCTGCCCAAGAATAAATAGCGTGATCGATACCACACCATTTTAAAGGGCATTTCAGAACCCTGCTCTAGGGATTGGTTTTGGTGCTAGCATTTGTAAGCCGACAGATCAGAAATTTATCAGCTATTCTGTGGATAGGTGGTAACTGTAACGGGTCTGGGAGGCGGAACCTCTGAGCTACTATACAAAGGGGCGGTCCTTGTAAGGGAGCGGGTGGCGACCAGGGAAGACGGGCAGGCAGTCACAGCAGGTGACCGGGACAGTCTCTGAGTGAATGGGCTGGAGGTCACGGCAAGTGACCGGGGCAGTCTCTGGATGAACGGGCAGGAGGTCACGGCAAGTGACCGAGGCAGTCTCTGGATGAACGGGCAGGAGGTCACGGCAAGTGACCGGGGCAGTCTCTGGATGAACGGGCAGGAGGTCACGGCAAGTGACCGGGGCAGTCTCTGGATGAACGGGCAGGAGGTCACGGCAAGTGACCGGGGCAGTCTCTGGGTAAAGGGTTGGTACTAGTGTTGAGCCACCCCCGTAGTGTTCGAGTTCGGTTCGGTTCGTCGAACACCCGTGTGTTCGCCGAACAGGAACACCTTCGAACACCGTTAAAACCAATGGCAGGCAAACAAAAACACATAGAAACACATAGAAAACACCTTCAAAGGTGTCCAAAAGCTGACAAACTGCTCAGAAGACACAACTAACACATGGAAAAGTGACAAGTACATATAGTCATGCGAAAAGAAAAGAGGTGGAGGAGTAAAAGGAGGGGGAGACACAGATATAGGCATGTCATGCCCTTCTAAAATCCAAAAAGTGAGAAGCCGAGACGGCCAGTCCGCTCCTGCCCGTGCCACCTCCGTGTCGCCGGGTTTGTGCCAGAGCCGCGGTGAACCCTGACGGCCAGCCCCCCTCTCCCAATACTGGTGCCTGTCCGCTGGTGGGTCGAGAGAGCCCCCCTGTGGTGGAGGCAGCTCTAAGCTTTTTAATTTAAATTGTCCCTCTAATTTGAATGAATACACTTTAAATCCATTTACAAGGATCTATTGGAGGGCAAGTCTCATGCCAGCAGCCGCGTAATTCCAGCTCCAGTAGCGTCCACTAAAGCTGCTGCAGTTAAAAAGCTTTTATAAGGATCGAGCTCGGCTGTCCACCGCAAGGCATCCTAGTGCCAGTCCCAGCCCCTATGCCTTGGGGTGCCTCCTGATGCTCTTCACTAAGTATCCCGTGGTCCCGAAGCATTTCCTTTGAAAAAATTAAGTGTCCAAACTACAGGTGGTGTAGCTTGCTTAACAGCCGGGATAATCCGCTGACTAGCAGACACTGCTACTAGGCACAAAGTATTTCCTGGGCTAGATGCAGTTAAAAATTTGTAAGTAGATACTCTCGTTGGATGCTGAGAAAGCATTCCATAGAGTCTCCTGGCACGCCATATATGATTCTCTTAAAAAGCTTGGGGTAGGGGTCTAGGGGACCCTTTTATAGCCAAAATCACGGCCCTGTATCACAATACGTCACCTAGGCTGAAGATAAATGGAACTGTAGCACCGAGGGCTCGGTTGCTACAGACGTATTGCACCTCACCCAGAGGTGTGATATCTCACTCTCAGATAAGGATGGAGTGTGGATCAGGACCCGACACCTGCATGCATTACACCACATTGCCGTGGGGCAGGGCGACCAATATGCCCCTGAGATGGGCACGACAGTCCCTGTCCCTGGCTGGAGTGGGGGGAGGGAACACTGAGGAAGGGGAACCCTGCAGTGCAGGAGCAGGGAGGAAGCAGTTCCTGGGTGCATTGAGAAGGGAGTATAAAAGGTGGGCACCATCTTAGTTCAGTGCAGAGAAGTCTGAGCAGAAGTGGCAGGGAGCAGGGGCTCTGCATGAGCTCTGCTCCGGAGGTGGGCCTAGTAACAGATGCCCAGGCCTGCAAGAGGGAGAAGGAAGGAAGAGGAGCGGAGAAGGCTCCAGGAACGAGGAATGAAGGGATCCCAGGGGTGCGGACGGGTGAGTCGCCACCGCACGCCCGAATCCACCTGCGTGGAGGGGTCAGGCCAAAGGGGGAGACCGGTCCCCGAACTAGTGGAGGCAGGAAACGACCCTCAGCTAGAAACCGGAGGCTCTGACATTTTATGTGGCGCAGCCCCTTGCTCCACCCGCTAGGAAGGCACCACATAGGGTCAGGGAAACTGGCGCCAAGTTTACCAAGAGGAGGCCCGAGGCAGCCGGACAGAAGTGTTGGTAAGAAAGGCCAGACAAAGGACACACAAAGGGGGTCCTGTGAAGCGCTCCAAAGTTATCTGGGAGTTGTCTGAGCCCCTCACCTGGTGAGCACAGTACGACGTGGGCAGCCGTTACCTGCAGACGTGGTCTGGATAATAAGAACTGTGAGTAAAGGCCCTGAACTGCATCACTGACTCCGTGTCGTTACTGCTGCTGCCCTGCATCATCACCCCCATCCTCCGCATACACTGCCCTGAGGCTATACTCCTCCCGTGGGGAGTTATGCTACGCTCTGCTGCACCCACAACACCAGCCTTAGCGGTCTGCCCTGTAGCGGCGGTTCACTCTGACCGCAATCCACGGGTGGCGTACTCGGACATTTAAACATCAAAACCACATAAATAGTTCCGCCACTGGTTTGACCGCCCTGAGCCACGGAACCGGATCGCCGCCACGAAGACTACAACCACCAGCATCCACCAAAAAGGGTCCGGCTCCGGGTGTCCCAAGGCCCAGGGGGTGCGTCAGAACATTTTCATCACCTTTCACAATCACCAATGGGACAAGGCAGGGATGTCCTCTGTCCCCTCTCTTATACATCCTAGTGACGGAGCACCTGCTCTCATCAATTCGCCATAACCCCAATATTAGGTGGATTGAGGTGGGAGGCACCGAGTACAAGTGCTCTCTATTTGCTGATGATGTCCTAGTATATATCACTCAATCACATATATCCATCCCTGCTGTTATGGCTGAAATAGATCACTTTGTTACATGGTAAAATTTTAAAATCAATGCAGCGAAGTCTGAGGCCCTCGATGTCTCCCTCCCTAAATCCATATAGGATTCCATCCAGTCCAACTTTCCCTTTGCCTGGCCCTCACAGGGTATCAAATACTTAGGAATTCCTATTCATAGAGACCTCTCCCATCTATGTTATCTTAATTTTGGGCCCTTTATTGAACAATTCCATACAGACCACGGTTGGCAAGTTAGAACTGTAAGATTCACTACGTGAACCACTGGTGTTTTGTGGAAAAGCACATGTACACCGCGTTCCAAATTATTATGCAAAAAGTGTTTAGGAGTGATAAGGGAAGAATTTGTTTGTTTGTCAGTTAAACTCATTGATGGTGATGTGTGTCAGGGCTCTTTATATCACTGTAAGCAATTGCAGACACCTGTGCTAATTAGTTTGGCAGGTGTGTCCAATAAAGGCAAGACTACTTAAGAAGGCTCTCTCACATTATTAAGCAGCCTACATTTTCTGCCAAAATGGGAAAGAAAAAGGATGTGTCGGCTGCTGAGAAGCAACAAATTGTGGAGTGTTTAGGTCAAGGCATGACTACAATCAACATTGTGCGATGATCAGGATGAAGTGTCTTGGCAATCAAGAAGTATGTAGCTGATTCACAGTACACACGTGTGCGTGCTGATAAGGGCAAATTGAGGACTCTTTCCTACAGGCAATTACGTCAGGTCGAAAGAGCAGCGGCAAAAAAGCCTTGTCATAGCAGCAGACAAGTTTTTGAAGCTGCTTGTGCCTCCAACGTCCCCCGAACAACAAGATGCAGGGTCCTTCAGAGGTTTGCAGCTGTGCATACGCCATCCTGTCGACCTCCTCTATCCACTTCACACAAGCAGAAACGGCTCCAGTGGGCCAAACATTACATGAAGACTGATTTCAAAACTGTTTTGTTCACGGATGAGTGCCGTGCAGCGCTCGATGGTCCAGATGAATGGAGTGGAGGATGGCTGGTTGATGGACACCCCACGCAAACACGGCTACAGCGCCAACAAGGAGGAGGTGGAGTAATGTTTTGGGCTGGAATCATGGGGAGAGAGATTGTCGGCCCCTTTAGGATCCCTGAAGGCGCTAAAGATGAACTCCATAATGTATGTGGATTTTCTCAAACAGCACTTCCTGCCATGGTTCAAGAAGAAGAACCGTGTATTTCACAGCAAGATCATTTTTCTGCATGATAATGCACCATCTCATGCTGCACATAAAACATCTGCATCTCTGGCTGATATGGGCATAAAAGGGGACAAACTTATGGTGTGACCCCCATGCTCCCCTGACCTCTACCCCATTCAGAACCTTTGGAGCATCATTAAAAGGAGTGTCTATGATGGCGGGAGGCAGTTCACATCTAAGCAACAGCTCTGGGAGGGTATTCTGTCCTCATGCAAAACAATTGAAGCAGAAACCATCCAAAACCTGACAAATTCAATGGACGAGAGAGTTCAGAAGCTCCTTTCGAACAAGGGGTCCTATGTGAAAATGTAACATCACCTAGAATAAAGTTTTGAGTTGAAAACTGTTTGATTTCAGTTTCTAACAACCTGCTAATGCTTATAATTTCAAAAATGACCATTTTTTTGGTCTTTATTAAAATGAAAAGGTTGATCGAAAAGTTTGGGGGATCTAAGAGTGTGGCAACCCAGTAGTCATGATTACTTCGAATTCTGACAATATGAGGGTCATGCTGCAGGTAGTGCAGCAAGAAGGCACTTATGTGTCTTGCGCATCTCGGAGCCCCAAAATTATTTTCCGGGCTAGATGCAGCTAAAAATTATTTTTAATTTTAAATCTGGTGAAGCTTATTATAGATGGCCTAATAGGATCAGTGCTGCACACTGCTACAAAGCCCAAATTATTTTCCAGTCAAGATACAGATAAACATGATTAGTAATTTGAAAGCTTAAAACGGTTGGTAGGGTGATTTTAACCAATCATCAAGCTTTTACTCTCCCCAGGATGACACAGGGGTAGAAAAGTCGTTTCGGATCCATGATTTGTTCATCTTTATGAACGTGAGTCTGTCTACATTATCAGTGGAGAGCCGCGTGCGCTTATCTGTCAGCACACCACCAGCAGCGCTGAACACACGTTCAGACAGAACGCTGGCTGCGGGGCATGACAAGATCTCCAAGGCGTAAGTGGCTAGCTCCGGCCATTTATCCAGATTGGAAGCCCAAAAAGAGCAAGGGTCCAGTGACACAGTCGTGGCTTCAATGTTTACTTGGAGATACTCCTGTACCATCGTCTCTAGGCGTTGACTATGTGTCAGACTTCTTGTCTCCTGTGGCCTTGCAAAGGATGGGCTAAAAAAGTGGTGAAATGATTCCGCAAAATTGATGTTACCAGCAGATACTGTGGTTCTGTTACGGTTTGAGTGCTGAACACTTGACGGTCCCACGGTTGGCAAGTTGGAACTGTGAGATTCACTACGTGCACCACTGGTATTTTGTGGAAAAGCACATGTAAGATTCTGCAACAGTCTCTGCTGATACTCCTGCATGCGTGCATCCCTTTCTATGGCAGGAATAATTTCTGCAAATTTACTTTTGTACCGGGGATCTAACAGTGTGGCAACCCAGTAGTCAGGATTATTTCTAATTCTCACAATTCAAGGGTCATGTTGCAGGTAGTGCAGCAAGAAGGCACTCATGTGTGTTGCGCATCCAGGAGCACCAAGTCCCTGTTGTGTTGGTGGCGAGGTAACAATCATGCTTCCTTCCTCTGTCCTCTCCCCCCAACCTCGCACAACAGAAATGTGATCAAGGTCTCCCTCATCTGATGAGTCTTCCATCAGTTCGTCCTCCACTTCTTCCTGGGCTCCTGCACCTTCCTCACTAGTTTGGCTGCTACCATGCGCCCTGGTTAAACCATCTCCCCCACCCTCACATGCCTGCCGCCTTGGTGCTGCCGACCGTCTGGACCTTGCAGATGTTAGCCCTTCTGCATACAACTCCTCCTCCTCTACTTCCTCCACCTCCTCTTGTGCCACCACCTGACTCCGAATTCTGTTTAACATGTGCTCCAGCATGTAAATCACCGGAATAGTCATGCTGATAATGGCATCGTCAGCACTAAACATCTTCGTCGCCATTTCAAAACTGTGCAGAAGGGTGCATAGGTCCCTGATCTGAGACCACTCCTCCAGCGTGATTTGCCCCACCTCTGAATCTCGTTGGCCCAGGCTATACGTCAGAACGTATTGCACCAGGGCTTGTCGGTGCTGCCACAGTCGCTGCAACATGTGCAGAGTTGAATTCCACCGGGTAGGCACATCGCATTTTAGCCGGTGAAGTGGCAAGCCCAACGACTTCTGTAGAGATGTAAGTCGCTGAGGTGCGGGATGCGAACGGCGGAAGTGAGCACACAGCGACCGTGCCCTCTGCAGAAGGCCATCTAGTCTGGGATAGTGGGCTAAAAATTGCTGGACAACCAGGTTCAACACGTGAGCCATACAAGGCACGTGTGTGACATTGCCCCGGCGAAGGGCCGCACCCAGGTTTGCAGCATTGTCGCACACGGCCTTCCCTGGTTTCAGGTCCAGTGGAGACAACCATTCATGAAATTGGTTCTCCAGAGCTGACCACAACTCCTCAGCTGTGTGACTCACATTTCCCAGACATTTCAATGTAAAAACCGCCTGATGACGTTGAGCCCTACTGCCAGCATAGTAAGGAGGTGTGCAGGATCCCTTCTGCGCAGTTAGAAAGCTTGTGGCATGACCAGACAGGCTTTGGGTGCAGGTGGAAGACCGAGAGGAGGTTGAGGAGGCAGAAGCAGTGGAGGAAAAATGACATAAAGAGGATTGACGCACAACTCGTGGGGAAGGCAA
Organism: Phyllobates terribilis; assembly: GCF_046119375.1. Taxonomy (NCBI): domain Eukaryota; kingdom Metazoa; phylum Chordata; class Amphibia; order Anura; family Dendrobatidae; genus Phyllobates; species Phyllobates terribilis. Next base: position 645,019,201 of record NW_027362762.1, read on the forward strand.
GACTTGGACAGCAGCCCCTTGTCCTGCTGTCACCATAGTTACCCAGTGCCCAGTCAGCGACATGTAACGCCCCTGTCCATGCCTACTCGTCCAAGTGTCTGTGGTGAAATGCACCCTGTCACACACAGAGTTTCTCAAAGAAGCGGTGATGTTGTGTGCGACATGCTGGTGGAGCGCAGGCACACCTTTCTTTGAGAAGTAGTGCCGACTGGGCATCTGGTACTGGGGCACTGCGACGGACATAAGGTCTCGAAAATCCTCTGTGTCCACCAGGCGGAAAGGCAGCATTTCTGTAGCCAAGAGCTTGCAGATGGTGAAATTCAACCTCTTAGCTTTCTCATGGCTAGGAGGAAATGGTCTTTTACTTGTCCACATCTGAGGGACCGAGGGCTGGCTATTGTGCTTAGACGGGGTTGATAAGGGTGTCCCCGGCAAACTGCCGGTCTGTGAGGAAGATGCAGGCGGACATGTTAGGTTGCCTTGATCCAAAGGTGGTGCTATCGATGTCGGACAGCGCTCAAGACCAGCTGGTGTTACCACCTCCAAAGAAAATGATGACCTGCCAATCACGCTGGCTGTTGCGGGTAAAGAGGTGGCAGGTCTGCGCCCCAAAACAGGTGTGACTGCTGTCCCCCCAGTCACAGAGGATGAAGAGGCCGCGGATGCACAAGATATGGCAGACGGTGGTTGGCCCGGCCGGCTAGACCGCATTGTAGCACACTGAGCTTCCCACTGCAACTTATGCTTCATGTCCATGTGCCGGTTCATGCATGAAATACTCAAACTATGTATTTTTTGGCCTCTACTTAGCTTTTGCTGACAAATGTTACAGATAACACGAGTTGGGTCATCTTTATCGATCTGAAAAAATGCCCAGGCTATGCAAGGCTTAGCACCCATGCGACCTGAAGAGCCACCACGACTTGTGGTGAGAGGCAGAGTTGTGTTTGAGGATGCAGTTGTTGACGTGCTTCCAGTACTACGTCTCTGTCCAGGAAGGCGCAACCTGACCTCGTCGTCACTAGCATCTTCCTCCACCTCCTCTGCTGACCTCATCTCTTGGCTGACTGTGGGTTGACAGTAAGTGGGATCTCCGACCTCATCATCATCACCCTGTGCGTTATCACACCCGTCGTCCTCAGAGCCAACCTGTTCCTGCCCTGACAAAAAACTAAAGTTGTCGCTCCAATCAGGTATTTGAGTCTTATCATCGTCTTCCTCATTGTCTCCACCAACAGGAGTTACAGTTTGGGAATGAGGGTCTACATTATGGTCAGAACCTTCTGCGTCTGGTCCTGGATCCGACTCATAAAGATTCTGGGCATCAGTGCAGATCATTTCCTCGTCTGGATTCACAGAAGCGCTGGAGTCGACCTCTGATTCCCAGGCTATAGTATGAGTAAACAGCTCTGCAGACTCAACCATCTGTTCTACCTCATACTCAGACGGGCAGCTGGAGATTTGGGAGCTGTGAGGAAGCAAGTGCGATTTGGGTGACACCTTTGAGGACTGGAGTATTTGTGATGTTGAAGTTGATGTGGAGGAGAGCCCACTTAAAGGAGCACTTGATATCCGTTGAAGCACCTGCTGTTTTTGTGCCTCATCTGGAATTTGTAGCGATTGGCGTGGCCGTAAGAAAGGGATCTTATCACATTGTCCGCTAAAAGAAGTAGACATTTTAGTTTGGCTGGAAGATGGTCTTTCTTCTGCACCTACCCCACGGACACAACCTTTTTTCCCCTTCCCAACACGCCTATTCCCCTTTCCACCAGCAGCAGGCCTTTTTCCACTCATTTTGGTGGTTAACTAATTCACAACTCTGGAGTTGTTTGCACAAAAAAACAATGGATGGTAACCGAGCAGAGCTGAGTGGCCAAACTGTGGTATTAGGCCAAAACTATTGGCTGGGTTAGATGCAGAAAAAAATTATTTTTAATTTGCAACCTGATGGAGGTCAGTATAGATGGACTAATAGACCAAGTCCCACACACCGCTAGAAGCCCAAATATTTTTTCAGAGCTAGATGCAGAAAATTTTTTTATTCAATTTGCAACCTGATGGAGGTCAGTATAGATGGACTAATAGACCAAGTCCCACACACTGCTAGAAGCCCAAATATTTTTTCAGAGCTAGATGCAGAAAAAAATTATTTTTAATTTGCAACCTGATGGAGGTCAGTATAGATGGACTAATAGACCAAGTCCCACACACTGCTAGAAGCCCAAATATTTTTTCAGAGCTAGATGCAGAAAAAAATTATTTTTAATTTGCAACCTGATGGAGGTCAGTATAGATGGACTAATAGACCAAGTCCCACACACCGCTAGAAGCCCAAATATTTTTTCAGAGCTAGATGCAGAAATTTTTTTTATTCAATTTGCAACCTGATGGAGGTCAGTATAGATGGACTAATAGACCAAGTCCCACACACTGCTAGAAGCCCAAATATTTTTTCAGAGCTAGATGCAGAAAAAAATTATTTTTAATTTGCAACCTGATGGAGGTCAGTATAGATGGACTAATAGACCAAGTCCCACACACCGCTAGAAGCCCAAATATTTTTTCAGAGCTAGATGCAGAAAAAAATTATATTCAGTTTGCAACCTGCTGGACGTCAGTATAGAAGGACTAATAGAACAAGTCCCACACACTGCTAGAAGCCCAAATATTTTTTCAGAGCTAAATGAAGAAAAAAATTATTTTTAATTTGCAACCTGATGGAGGTCATTATAGATGGACTAAGAGACCAAGTCCCACACACTGCTAGAAGCCCAAATATTTTTTCAGAGCTAGATGCAGAAAAAAATTATTTTTAATTTGCAACCTGATGGAGGTCAGTATAGATGGACTAATAGACCAAGTCCCACACACTGCTAGAAGCCCAAATATTTTTTCAGAGCTAGATGCAGAAAAAAATTATTTTTAATTTGCAACCTGATGGAGGTCAGTATAGATGGACTAATAGACCAAGTCCCACACACCGCTAGAAGCCCAAATATTTTTTCAGAGCTAGATGCAGAAAATTTTTTTATTCAATTTGCAACCTGATGGAGGTCAGTATAGATGGACTAATAGACCAAGTCCCACACACTGCTAGAAGCCCAAATATTTTTTCAGAGCTAGATGCAGAAAAAAATTATTTTTAATTTGCAACCTGATGGAGGTCAGTATAGATGGACTAATAGACCAAGTCCCACACACCGCTAGAAGCCCAAATATTTTTTCAGAGCTAGATGCAGAAAAAAATTATATTCAATTTGCAACCTGCTGGACGTCAGTATAGAAGGACTAATAGAACAAGTCCCACACACTGCTAGAAGCCCAAATATTTTTTCAGAGCTAAATGAAGAAAAAAATTATTTTTAATTTGCAACCTGATGGAGGTCAGTATAGATGGACTAATAGACCAAGTCCCACACACTGCTAGAAGCCCAAATATTTTTTCAGAGCTAGATGCAGAAAAAAATTATTTTTAATTTGCAACCTGATGGAGGTCAGTATAGATGGACTAATAGACCAAGTCCCACACACCGCTAGAAGCCCAAATATTTTTTCAGAGCTAGATGCAGAAAATTTTTTTATTCAATTTGCAACCTGATGGAGGTCAGTATAGATGGACTAATAGACCAAGTCCCACACACTGCTAGAAGCCCAAATATTTTTTCAGAGCTAGATGCAGAAAAAAATTATTTTTAATTTGCAACCTGATGGAGGTCAGTATAGATGGACTAATAGACCAAGTCCCATACACTGCTAGAAGCCCAAATATTTTTTCAGAGCTAGATGCAGAAAAAAATTATTTTTAATTTGCAACCTGATGGAGGTCAGTATAGATGGACTAATAGAACAAGTCCCACACGCTGCTAGAAGCCCAAATATTTTTTCAGAGATAAATGAAGAAAAAAATTATTTTTAATTTGCAACCTGATGGAGGTCAGTATAGATGGACTAATAGACCAAGTCCCACACACTGCTAGAAGCCCAAATATTTTTTCAGAGCTAGATGCAGAAAAAAATTATTTTTAATTTGCAACCTGATGGAGGTCAGTATAGATGGACTAATAGACCAAGTCCCACACACTACTAGAAGCCCAAATATTTTTTCAGAGCTAGATGCAGAAAAAAATTATTTTTAATTTGCAACCTGATGGAGGTCAGTATAGATGGACTAATAGAACAAGTCCCACACGCTGCTAGAAGCCCAAATATTTTTTCAGAGATAAATGAAGAAAAAAATTATTTTTAATTTGCAACCTGATGGAGGTCAGTATAGATGGACTAATAGACCAAGTCCCACACACTGCTAGAAGCCCAAATATTTTTTCAGAGCTAGATGCAGAAAAAAATTATTTTTAATTTGCAACCTGATGGAGGTCAGTATAGATGGACTAATAGACCAAGTCCCACACACTGCTAGAAGCCCAAATATTTTTTCAGAGCTAGATGCAGAAAAAAATTATTTTTAATTTGCAACCTGATGGAGGTCAGTATAGATGGACTAATAGAACAAGTCCCACACGCTGCTAGAAGCCCAAATATTTTTTCAGAGATAAATGAAGAAAAAAATTATTTTTAATTTGCAACCTGATGGAGGTCAGTATAGATGGACTAATAGACCAAGTCCCACACACTGCTAGAAGCCCAAATATTTTTTCAGAGCTAGATGCAGAAAAAAATTATTTTTAATTTGCAACCTGATGGAGGTCAGTATAGATGGACTAATAGACCAAGTCCCACACACCGCTAGAAGCCCAAATATTTTTTCAGAGCTAGATGCAGAAAAAAATTATATTCAGTTTGCAACCTGATGGAGGTCAGTATAGATGGACTAATAGAATGATGCTATGCCCAAAAGATTTTACTTCACTAGGTGCAGTAAAAAAATTGGTATTCTATACACAGGTGGTATATCTTGCAACACAGATAGGCTACTCCACTGACTAACACACTCTGCAATAGGCCAAAAAGGATTAGCTTTGCTAGATTCAGCCAAATGCTGTGAAAAAAACTTGCACAGCACTGGCACAGACCTGCCTGGCAAAAACTGATAGGAACTGATGTAACCTAGTCCTGAAAAGGACTCCAATTACAATTAGTCTTTACTCCCACAATCTATCTATTTAAGAGCACAGACCTGCCTGATAAAAGTCGTAGGAAATGCTGTAACCTAGTCCTTAAAAGGACTGCAATCACAACTATTCCCTACTCCCAAGCTATCTGTATATTTGTGCGAAAATTGGCTTGAAATTAACAAGGTATAGCGCACACAGCAACAGCGGTGCCGTATAACACGCAGCTGCAGCAGTGAGAAAATGGTGGCGACGGGGAAAATGGCTTGGTCTTATAGGGCAAGGACATGTGACATACACTGCCAATCACACATGCCCTTGCTTGTGTGAAAAAAAGCACTTCGCTCCGTGTGTGCGCTGCTGATAGGCTGACAGATTGCACCTCCCCACTGCAAATGCGGGAAAGAGAAAAAAAAATGGAGATCTTCATTGTTCCTGCAGAGATCCATCCCCTGCCCCTCCCCCCGCCCCGCTGTACACTCAAACTGCGTATTAACATTAATTTTCATCATTACTGAGAAAAAATCCAGTTATGATTTTGGTGCACGAACAGTTATCGAACATAACCTCGAACAGCCGAATTTTTCTCAAATTGTTCGTGTTCGCCGACCGGCTCGAACACCGCCCAAAACAGCTCGAATTTGAGATTGGCGAACAGTTCGAGTAGAACAACGCTCATCTCTAGTTGGTACGACCTGTGGCGGCTGATGGTAGACGTGAGCTCCCAGGTGAGCAGGCGAGAGTCTCTGGATAAACGGGTGGTCACAGCATGTGACGGTGGAGCCTCCAGGAAGACCAACAGACAGGCGGCAGATGAGTGCTCCCAGGTGAGCGGGCAGAAGTCACTGGACAGGCGGGTGGTCACAGCACGTGACGGCAGAGCCTCCAGGTAGGCTAGCAGACAGGCAGCAGATGAGCGCTCCCAGGTGAGCGGGCAGGAGTCACTGGACAGGCAGGTGGTCACAGCACGTGACGGCGGAGCCTCTAGGTAGGCTAGCAGGCAGGTAGCAGATGTGCGCTCCCAGGTGAGCGGGCAAGCTGGTCCATAGACAGACTGACAGGAGTTGGAAGGCAGACCGTCGGACCTCAGGCAAGCAGGCAGGTAGCTGATGTGCGCTCCCAGGTGAGCGGGCAAGCTGGTCCTTAGACAGACTGACAGGAGTTGTAAGGCAGACCGTCGGACCTCAGGCTAGCAGGCAGGTAGCAGAATATCAGGCAGGAATAAGACAGCAAGCTGGCAGGAATCTGGCAGGTATCTGGCAGGTAACTGGCAATGGGACCTGAGGGCTGAAGCAGAGTAGTGAACAGTGCAACAACATTGCTCGGGCACCTCCATTTTGGAGGAGGTGCCTTATATATGGTGAAGTCCTCCGGCCATTGGCCGGGGACTCCTTAGGACGGCGCGCGCGGCCCCTTTAAGAGGGAGGGAGAGCGCGCGCGCGCGCCCTAAGCACAGTGGCCGGGAAGGAGCGCGCGCTGCCAGCAGAGCGGGAGGAGGACGCCGGGCACGGAGCAGAGAGGTGAGGGGAACAGCGTCCCTGCCTAGCAGAGGGCAGGGACGCCGGCGCTACAGTACCCCCCCCTTTAGGCCCCCCCTTTTTTAGGCCAGACAGAAATTTAGCAAGGATAAGAGGGGCATGGATGTTCTCCCGGGGCTCCCACGTTCTCTCCTCAGGACCAAACCCCTTCCAATCTACTAGAAAAAAGGTCTTTCCTCTTACCCTTTTGGTGGCAAGAATGTTCTCTACCTCAAACTCGTCCTCAGCAGAAACCGGAGCAGGAGGCGTACCTGTAGACTTGGAAAAAGAGTTAAGAACCACAGGTTTGAGGAGAGATACATGGAAGGAGTTAGGGATCCGTAAGTTGGCCGGGAGTTTCAATTTATAGGCCACCGGGTTGATCTGACTGATGACCTCCAGAGGACCGATGAACCGAGGCCCTAACTTGTAAGAAGGTATCTTGAGTCGGACATATTTAGATGAGAGCCAGACTTTATCTCCAGGACGAAATTGTGGAGGATCCAGGCGTTTTTTGTCAGCGTGTCTTTTCATCCGTTCAGACGACTGAAGGAGTGCGGATCGGGTACTCTCCCAAATGGAGGAAAATTTGCTAACGAGAGATTCCGCAGCCGGGTTGTCCACAGAGGTGGAGACAGGAAAAGGAATCCGAGGATGCTGACCGAAGACTACAAAAAACGGGGATTTGGAGGAGGATTCGCTCTCGTGATTGTTATAAGAGAACTCGGCCCATGGTAGGAGATCCACCCAGTCTGAATGATGGGCATTAACGAAGTGCCGGAGGTAACTGGTCAGGTTCTGATTGATCCGCTCCACTTGACCGTTGGACTGTGGGTGGTAAGCGGAAGAGAAGTCCAGGGTGACGTCTAGCAGTTTACAAGTGGCTCTCCAGAAGCGTGAGGTGAACTGTACCCCACGATCCGACACGATGTGGAGGGGCAGGCCATGAAGACGAAAGATGTGACGAATAAAGTCTTTAGCTAGCTCGGGTGCAGACGGGAAGCCTGGCAGGGGAACGAAATGAGCCATCTTGGAGAAGCGGTCAGCGACCACCCAAATGACCGTACAACCGGCAGAGACTGGGAGGTCAGTTATAAAGTCCATTGCTATATGCTGCCAGGGGGCAGCAGGTACAGAAAGCGGAAGGAGGCGACCGGCTGGCAGATGTCTCGGAACCTTGTTGCGGGCGCAGGACACACAGGCAGAAACAAAGTCTATTACGTCCTTGTGCAGGGTAGGCCACCAGTAGTGCCGGGTAATAAGCTGGAGGGTCTTTTTCTGACCGGCATGGCCAGCCAGTTTAGACGAGTGACCCCAGTGAAGGATCTTCTCCCGATCAGGTACTGATACGAACGTCTTTCCGGGAGGGAGATGATTTAGACTCACGGGAGCCACCTGCATTACTCTGGCGGGATCGATGATGTGTTTCGGATCTTCCTCGAGATCAGACACCAGAAAGGATCGAGACAAGGCGTCCGCCTTGATGTTTTTGTCAGCCGGGCGAAAATGAAGAACAAAATCAAAGCGAGCAAAAAACAAGGACCACCGGGCTTGGCGCGGGTTAAGTCTTTGGGCATGCTGGAGGTAAGCCAAGTTCTTGTGGTCAGTGTAAATTATTACCGGGTGAAGAGCCCCCTCGAGCAGGTAACGCCACTCCTCCAATGCCAGTTTGATGGCCAATAACTCTCGGTCTCCTATGGAATAATTGCGCTCTGAGGAGGAGAAGAGTTTAGAGAAGAAGCCGCAAGTTACCATCCTCCCGGAAGATGATTTTTGAGTAAGTACCGCTCCGGCTCCAGAGGAGGAGGCGTCAACTTCCAGGAAGAACTGCTTGTTGCCGTCCGGGCGATGCAGCACCGGGGCGGAAGAGAAGGCCTGTTTTAAGGAAAGAAAGGCCTCCTCTGCTTCGGGCGGCCACTCTTTGGGATTAGTACCCTTACGGGTGAGCGCGGAAATTGGGGCAGTCCGGGAAGAGAAGTGTGGTATGAAGAGGCGGTAGTAGTTGGCGAAGCCCAGGAACCGCTGAATGGCCTTCAACCCCTCCGGTCGAGGCCATTTCTCGATGGCAGACAGTTTCTCTGGATCCATTCGTAGGCCGGTCTGAGAAATAATGTAGCCCAAAAACGGAAGCGAGGTCTGCTCAAAGAGGCACTTCTCGTATTTAGCGAAGAGGTGATTCTGCCTGAGCCTGAGCAGGACCTGACGAACGTCCCTCCGGTGAGTCTGGAGATCTGGAGAGAAGACCAAGATGTCGTCCAGGTACACCACTACGCAGGAGTAGAGAAGGTCCCGGAAGATGTCATTGACCAACTCTTGAAAGACGGCAGGAGCGTTACAGAGACCAAAGGGCATTACCAGATATTCATAGTGGCCGTCCCGGGTGTTGAATGCCGTCTTCCATTCATCCCCCTGACCGATACGAACCAGGTTGTACGCCCCACGGAGGTCCAGTTTGGTGAAGATTCTAGCCCCCCTCAGACGATCAAATAACTCCGGAATGAGCGGAAGGGGGTACTTATTCTTCACCGTGATCTGGTTAAGGCCTCTATAGTCTATACAGGGACGGAGAGAGCCGTCCTTCTTTTTGACAAAAAAGAAGCCTGCTCCCGCCGGGGAGGTAGATTTCCGGATGAATCCCCTGGCCAGATTCTCCTCAATATATTCGGCCATCGACCGGGTCTCAGCAGCGGATAATGGATAAATACGCCCATGGGGAGGAGTAGTACCGGGTAACAGGTCGATAGGGCAGTCGTATGGTCTATGAGGGGGTAGTGTCTTTGCCTCCTTTTTATTAAAGACATCAGCATAAGACCAATAAGGAATCGGAAGTCCAGGTAGATTAGCTGGGGTAGGAGAAGGACGGACGGGATGGACGGGAACCAGACAGGTCTTATGGCAGTCCTGTCCCCAGCGAAGGACTTCTCCGGTCTGCCAGTCAAGCACGGGTGCATGTCTCTGGAGCCAAGGTAAACCTAGCAAGAGGGCGTGAGAGAGTCCAGGCAGAACATGAAAGGAGATACTCTCAGAATGCAGCATTCCCACCTGCAGAGTAATGGATTCGGTGATGAGTTGGATGGGGCGTGGTAAGAGACCCCCATCCACGGCAGCAACAGACAAGGGTACAGCCAGAGGTTTGGTGGGGATGCGGTATTTCTCTACCAGGGACTGTGAAATAAGATTCCGGCTGCTCCAGAGTCAAGTTGGGCTAGTTCGAAATAATGGTTCTCCCCGCAGACGATTGAGACTGACAGCAGCAGAGATGGAGAGGATTTATTCTTGTCTAGGTCGACCTCTCTGAGCGAACCTAGACACAGGCGTTTCCCGACCTCTCTGGGCAGGCACGGATCCGGTGCTCCTTACTGCCACAGTAGAAGCAGCTCCCCTCGGCACGGCGTAAGTCCTGATGGGTTTTGACCATCTTGGTCTGGTCGACCTGCATAGGCTCAGGAGAGTGTACCTGGGGAGAGACGGAGGGAGTGACGGGTTTCTGAAAAGTAGGAGCTAGACGTGGAAACCTCCTCTCACGGATGACCTCTTTGGCACGCTCCTGGAACCGTAGGTCAATCCGGGTGGCAAGAGTTATTAGGTCATCGAGAGTGGTAGGAATGTCCCGACCGGCAAGTTCATCTTTAATACGGCCGGACAGACCCTCCCAGAAGACGGAAACCAGAGCGTCGTTATCCCAGGCCAGCTCCGAGGCAAGGGTACGGAACCGTATAGCATATTGGCCCACGGTGAGACTTCCCTGACGGAGGCGTAGCAGTGATGATGCGGATGAGGTCCTCCGTCCGGGTTCGTCGAAGACTTTCCGGAAAGCCGTGAGAAAGGCAGGCAAGTCGGACACCAGGGGGTCTCCTCTTTCCCATAGAGGATTTAGCCAGGCCAGGGCCTCCCCGGTGAGATGGGACATGATGAAGGCAATTTTGGCCCGGTGGGAGTTAAACTGGTGGGACAGGAGTTCAAAGTGCAGGGTGCACTGATTTATGAAGCCCCGAGCCTGGGCGGAGTCGCCTCCGAAGCGAGGAGGTGCAGAAAGCCGGGGTCCGGGGTAGGATACCATGGTATTAGTGGGCAGCAGAGCTGCCGGATTGCGAGTCATGGCACTGGCGGAGGTTGCTGGCGGAGCAGTCAGAGTGTCCAGGCGAGAATTGACATTCCGCAGGTGACCCAGGATGGACTCCTGTTGGGACCTCTGACGGGACAGTTCATGACACAGGTCCGAGAGCGAGGGAGCTTGGGTGCCACCGGGTTCCATGGCCCAAGCAAACTGTAACGGGTCTGGGAGGCGGAACCTCTGAACTACTATACAAGGGGGCGGTCCTTGTAAGGGAGCGGGTGGCGACCAGGGAAGACGGGCAGGCAGTCACAGCAGGTGACCGGGACAGTCTCTGAGTGAACGGGCTGGAGGTCACGGCAAGTGACCGGGGCAGTCTCTGGATGAACGGGCAGGAGGTCACGGCAAGTGACCGGGGCAGTCTCTGGATGAACGGGCAGGAGGTCACGGCAAGTGACCGGGGCAGTCTCTGGATGAACGGGCAGGAGGTCACGGCAAGTGACCGGGGCAGTCTCTGGATGAACGGGCAGGAGGTCACGGCAAGTGACCGGGGCAGTCTCTGGGTAAAGGGTTGGTACGACCTGTGGCGGCTGATGGTAGACGTGAGCTCCCAGGTGAGCAGGCGAGAGTCTCTGGATAAACGGGTGGTCACAGCATGTGACGGCGGAGCCTCCAGGAAGACCAACAGACAGGCGGCAGATGAGCGCTCCCAGGTGAGCGGGCAGAAGTCACTGGACAGGCGGGTGGTCACAGCACGTGACGGCAGAGCCTCCAGGTATGCTAGCAGACAGGCAGCAGATGAGCGCTCCCAGGTGAGCGGGCAGGAGTCACTGGACAGGCAGGTGGTCACAGCACGTGACGGCGGAGCCTTCAGGTAGGCTAGCAGGCAGGTAGCAGATGTGCGCTCCCAGGTGAGCAGGCAAGCTGGTCCATAGACAGACTGACAGGAGTTGGAAGGCAGACCGTCGGACCTCAGGCAAGCAGGCAGGTAGCTGATGTGCGCTCCCAGGTGAGCGGGCAAGCTGGTCCTTAGACAGACTGACAGGAGTTGTAAGGCAGACCGTCGGACCTCAGGCTAGCAGGCAGGTAGCAGAATATCAGGCAGGAATAAGACAGCAAGCTGGCAGGAATCTGGCAGGTATCTGGCAGGTAACTGGCAACGGGACCTGAGGGCTGAAGCAGAGTAGTGAACAGTGCAACAACATTGCTCGGGCACCTCCATTTTGGAGGAGGTGCCTTATATATGGTGAAGTCCTCCGGCCATTGGCCGGGGACTCCTTAGGACGGCGCGCGCGGCCCCTTTAAGAGGGAGGGAGAGCGCGCGCACGCACCCTAAGCACAGTGGCCGGGAAGGAGCGCGCGCTGCCAGCAGAGCGGGAGGAGGACGCCGGGCAAGGAGCAGAGAGGTGAGGGGAACAGCGTCCCTGCCTAGCAGAGGGCAGGGACGCCAGCGCTACAGTAACGTTCAGTGTTGGAATCAGTCCTTTAATAATCACCTGATGCGGTAATTCATTAGGCTAAAAACCAACAAAATAGAAAGCTTTAGTAACTAATATATAATGAGGCTAATGTTGGAAAAAAAATGGTATCAATATGCTAGAAAAACATCAGTGTATTTTCATACAATATTGAGTTACAGCTTCTTTTTTTCCAAACACAAATAAAGGTTAAGCTAGGTTTAATACACTTTACTACACTTCTGTGTTACAGAGGCAGAAATTTAGAGAGCTGCTACCATTAATTTATATCCGGAGTGATGTCATATATTCACTTAGTTGCAGATCAAGTTACTTATGACATCAATGTGACATATGTTTATCCCTAGAGCGCATACCTGGGGCCACGCAGGCCCGCCCTGTTAATTGCTTTCTATTTTCTGCAAGATTACTTTAGTTAGAATTTTGAAACTCTAGGTATTCCTCAGGTATATAGTTGTTTGTTATTTTTGTTTGAGTTATTCCATGTTATTTGCACACGGGCCTAAAAGGCCCCAGGTATGTGAAAATGTAAATTTTTATGGTCATGCGTTCTAGGGTTAAACATCAACAGTTTAAGATGTACATGATCAAATAAAGTTTCTTAGGTTAACAAAAGCGATGTATCCATAAAAACTGGATGCAATACGGATGATCCGTATGGGAACTGATTTTTTGTGCACCTATAGACTTAAATAGGCGAATCTTCTCCAAAATATGGAAGAGAGTAGTGCATGCTGCAATTTTTTTGTTCTCACAGACACTTGGTCCATGTGAGAAAACTGTCATCTGAACAGCCCTATTGAATTACATTGGTTAGTGTGATATCCAATTTTTATACGCTTATCTGAATGAGCCCTTAGACTTCTATGTGCCCTATCATAGTTACATAGTTACATAGTTACATAGTTTATAAGGCCGAAAAAAGACAAGCGTCCATCCAGTTCAGCCTATTTCTTGTGCACTGCAGCTATTCCACAGCGTTGATCCAGGGGAAGGCAACAAAAAAACATGCGGTATAGGCCAATTTACATCATTGAGGAAAAATTCACTTCCCGACACCAATCTGGCAGTCAGATTAAATCCCTGGATTAATTAACTAAGCATAAGATGTAATTTTATTGTTCTCAAGAAAGGCGTCCAGGCCTCTCTTGAACTCTTTAAGTGAGTTGGACATCACCACTTACTCTCCCAGAGAGTTCCAGAGTCTCACGGCTCTGACCGTAAAGAATCCCCTTCTATGCTGGTGCAGGAACCTCCTTTCCTCCAGACGCATAGCGTGTGCCCAAAATGAGTTAAAACTTTTAATGAATCTGCCATAATATAAGATTATTTACATACAGTACATGTTGTTATGCACATGGCCGGGCTGACTGGCGTGTGCGTGATTTAGTGATTCCACTGTGCCATGAACCGGAGAGTGCCTGGAGGGGCGTAACTAAGTATCTACCCGATCCAACCAAGGTCGCACGACGGCTAACGACGCCGTGCACCAGGGAGAAACCGAGCAGAGGGACCAGATGCTACTCCAGGCCAGACCCCGGACACGGCTGTTGACCCACACTGGGGAATACAGGAACAGGCAGGTTAGGCTGGCACACAGACAGGTGGGTACTGGCAGGCACGGCTGGAGTGCAGACAGGAGGATACTGGCAGGCACGGCTGGTATGCAGACAGGAGGGTACTGACAAGTACGGCTGGCGTGCAGACGGGGAGGTACTAGCAGGTTGGGGCACAGGCTGTATAGGGTCCAGTACAGACTGGGATTCAGGAACAGAACCGCAGATGCGGTAGACAAGCAGAGCGGAGAGGAACCGCCAGAGCGGTGGGCAAGGCGGAGCAGAGAGAAACCGTCGGAGCGGTGAGCAAGGCAGAGCAGGCAGGAACCGCCGGAGCGGTGAGCAAGGCAGAGCAGGCAGGAACCGCCGGAGCGGTGAGCAAGGCAGAGCAGGCAGGAACCGCCGGAGAGGTGAGCAAGGCAGAGCAGGCAGGAACCGCCAGAGCGGTGAGCAAGGCAGAGCAGGCAGGAACCGCCAGAGCGGTGAGCAAGGCAGAGCAGGCAGGAACCGCCGGAGCGGTGAGCAAGGCAGAGCAGGCAGGAACCGCCGGAGCAGTGAGCAAGGCAGAGCAGGCAGGAACCGCCGGAGCGGTGAGCAAGGCAGAGCAGGCCGGAACCGCCGGAGCGGTGAGCAAGGCAGAGCAGGCAGTAACCGCCGGAGCGGTGAGCAAGGCAGAGCAGGCAGGAACCGCCGGAGCGGTGAGCAAGGCAGAGCAGGCAGGAACCGCTGGAGCGGTGAGCAAGGCAGAGCAGGCAGGAACAGATGGAGCAGTGAGCAAGGCAGAGCAGAGAGAAACCGCTGGAGCGGTGAGCAAGGCAGAGTGGGCAGAAACCGCCGGAGCGGTGAGCAAGGCAGAGCATAGGGGACAGGGCTCTGTTCACAGGGAACAGACTGGAAGGGAAAGGCAGAACCAGATACACACAAGATACTTGCAATGAAGTAGCGAGTGGACACAAAACTCACAAACAGAAGTACAGCGACAACGAGTAGGAGTTAGGTGCAGGTTCAGACTGCAGAAAAAGGGAAGGTACGGACATAGAGAAAAACAGGTAACAGACTAGGAGAGTGTTCAGACAGGAACTGAGTGTTCAGACAGGAACTGACACTGCAGCGAGATACAGGAGCGGGTCTGGGTATGCGGCCCCCAGAAGGCGGGACGAACAGGCTAGGAGCGTGTTCAGACTGGAACTGAGTGTTCAGACAGGAACTGACACTGCAGCGAGATACAGGAGCGGGTCTGGGTATGCGGCCCCCAGAAGGCGGGACGAACAGGCTAGGAGCGTGTTCAGACTGGCCTGGAAATACAGCCTCCAGGAAGGCGGACAGACAACAGGCTAGGAGATAGTTCAGACAGGCCAGGGAATACAGCCCCCAGGTTGGCAGACAGGCAAGAACAGAACAGGACCTGGCACTTCCAGAGTCAAGGAGCACACTGAATGATAGAGTTGCTCAGGCCCCAGCTTCCAGGTGAAGCTGGTTTAAATATCCAGTGACAAACAGCAATAGGCTGAGGACGCATTAGGGGTGAGCCCACAGCAGCTACAAGAAACAGGAAGTAACCGGGCCGCCTCCCTAAGCAGTCAGAACAGAGACAAACAGACAGCATGAATAGAAGCCAGGCTAGCAGACTGGACTGAAGATCAAGTTTGCGATCTTGCATAGTGAGAGATGGTGCACCATGCAAGCCCGCCATCAGGCATTTTACACATGTGCTTGATCTGGTCGAAGCCAAAAGTAACCGAGTGCTTATTGTGAACTGCAATGCAAAGTGGAAGAGGTTTGGGGAATTGTTTTGCCTACCCCCATAGTGGAACCATAAGCATGTACAACACATTTACTATGGATGTGTTTTGGGAGAGAGGGAACAACATGCAGCACATGGAAAAGATCATCAGGAATTTCCTAATACCCCCAAACACAGGTGTAGTGCATAGCAACGTGCTCAGCAGCATAGCTACGGGGGGGCAGAGGGTGCGATCACCTCGGGCCCCTCGCTTAGAGGTGCCCACCCGGAGCTACTGCCACTGCTAACTATATGAGTGTGCGCAGCTCACTGATATAGTTATGTTCCTCGGTAGAGCAGGGAGACACGATCTCCCTGCACTACCACTCTCTGTTCTGTACACCATAGGTCCCTTTAAGCCTGCAGTCTACAGAACGGCAGGTAATGCTTTGGCGTAACCATGGAACTTCAGAGTCCCGGTCAAGTGATGTCCTCGGCCCGCGCCGGGATCCTGATGTCCTGTGCATGCGATGACAGCGCGTTGGTCAGCCTGCGCTTTGCTCTACTGTGGGGGTTCCTTATACAGCGTTGGAGCTAATGTGGAGGCTATTATACAATGTCGAAGCTAATATATAGGCCATTATAAGCCTAGGAACTAATGTGGGGTCATTATACAGCGTAAGAGCTAATATGGGGCCATTACACAGTGTGAGAGCTAATATTGGGCCATTATACAGCATTGGGGCTAATATGGGGGACATTATGCAGCATGAGATCTAATGCGAGATCCATTATACAGCAAGGGAGCTAATGCAGGGTGGAAGCAAATGCTGGGGCCATTACATAGCGTGGGAGCTAATGCGGGTCCCATTATACAGAGTAGAAGAAAATGGGGAGGCCATTATACAGCATGGGAGCTAATGCGAAAGCCATTATACAGTGTAGTAGCTGATGTTGGGGCCATTATACAGCGTGGGAGCTAATATTATTTATTATTATTATTTATTATTATAGCGCCATTTATTCCATGGCGCTTTACATATGATAGGAATATACATAGCAAAATCATTTACATAATCTTAACAAAATGAGTCAGCGAATGGTACAGGAGGAGCGAGGACCCTGCCCGCGAGGGCTCACAGTCTACAAGGGATGGGTGAGGATACAGTAGGTGGGGGTAGAGGAGGTCATGCAGTAATGTGGTGGAGCAGTGGTTACTGCAGGTTGTAGGCTTGTCGGAAGTGGTAGGTCTTCATGTTTCTTTTGAAGGCTTCCATGGTAGGCGAGAGTCTGATGTGTTGGGGTAGAGAGTTCTAGAGTAGAGGGGATGCACGGGAGAAATCTTGTATGCGATTGTGGGAAGAGGAGATAAGAGGGGAGTAGAGAAGGAGATCTTGTGAGGGGTGGTTATTCAGCGATGGAACTAATGTGGGGACATTATACAGCATTGGAGCTAATATTAAGCCATTATACTGAACGGGAGCTAATATGGGGGCCATTTTACAGGTGGGAGCTAATATGGACTCCTTTATACAGCATGAGAGATAATGTGGGGGCCTTTATACAGCATGGTAGCTAATGATGGGGCCATTATACAGCGTGGAAGCTAATGCGGGGGCCATTAAACAGTGTAGAAGCTAATGTGAGACCATTATACAGCGTGGGAGCTAATGAGGGGGCCATTAAACAGCATTGGAGCTAATGTGGGGGCCATTATACAGCATGGGAGCTAATGTGGGGGCCATTATACAGTGTGGGAGCTAATGTTGGGCCATTATACAGTGTGGGAGCTAATGTGGGGCCATTATAGAGCCTGGGAGCTAATATTGGGCCATTATACAGTGCAGAAGCAAATGCTGGGGCCATTATATAGTGTGGGAGCTAATGCGGGGGCCATTATACAGAGTAGAAGCAAATGCGGGGGCCATTATACAGCGTGGGAGCTAATATGGGGGCCATTATTCAGTGAGGGAACTAATGTGGGGCAATTATACAGCATTGGAGCTAATATGGTGTCATTATATAACATGGGAGCTAATATTGAGCCATTATACAGAATGGAAGCTAATATGGGGGCCATTATACAGGTGGGAGCTAATATGGGCGCCTTTATACAGCATAGTATATAATGCAGGAGCCATTATACAGCATGGTAGCTAATGTTGGGGCCATTATACAGCGTGGAAACCTAATGCAGGGGCCATTATACAGTGTGGTAGCCATTATACAGCATGGGAGCTAATATTTGGGCCATTAAACACCATTGGAGCTAATGTGGGGGCCATTATACCACATGGGAGCTAATTTTGAGCCATTAGACTGCATAAGAGCTAATGAGGGGGCCATTAGACAGAGTGGAAACAAATTCAGGAGCCATTATACAGAATGGGAATTAATGTGGGGCCATTGTACAGTGTGGGAGCTAATGCAGGGACCATTATACAGTTTGAAGGCTACTATGAGGGCTTATATACAGTGTGGGAGCTACTGTGAGGGCCATCATGCACTGTGGGGGCCTTTATACAGTGTGGGAGATACTGTGGGTGGCTGTCATAAACTGTGGGGGCCATTATACAGTGCGGGAACTACTGTGGGGGCCTTTATACAGTGTGGGAGCTAATGTAGGTGGCTGTCATAAACTGTGGGGGCCATTATACAGTGTGGGAACTACTGTGGGGGCCTTTATACAGTGTGGGAGCTAATGTGGGCGGCTGTCATAAACTGTGGGGGCCATTATACAGTGTGGGAACTACTGTGGGGGCCTTTATACCGTGTGGGACCTACTGTGGGAGGGCCGTCATAAACTGTGGGGACTACTTTGGGAGTCATTATACAGTGTGAAAGCAAATGTGAGGGCCAGTTTACAAATTCAGGAGCCATTATACAGAATGGGAATTAATGTGGGGCCATTGTACAGTGTGGGAGCTAATGCGGGGACCATTATACAGTTTGAAGGCTACTATGAGGGCTTATATACAGTGTGGGAGCTACTGTGAGGGCCATCATGCACTGTGGGGGGCTTTATACAGTGTGGGAGATACTGTGGGTGGCTGTCATAAACTGTGGGGGCCATTATACAGTGCGGGAACTACTGTGGGGGCCTTTATACAGTGTGGGAGCTAATGTAGGTGTAACATACCTGGCGGCGTCCTTGCATAGTGGTCCATCTCCCACTGTGCAAGAGCGCGCACTTGATCTCCTGTCCAGAATGTCTCTCTGGCTTCCCTCCATGCTGTCTGTTTCTGCTGCTTAAGGGCGGCGCCCGATCACTTCCTGCTTTTTGTACCTGCTGTGGGTCACACCTCTTGTGCGTCCTCAGCCTATTGCTGTCTGTCACCTGGTATATAGCTCAGCTGCGCCATCTATCCCTGCCTGAGCATAGTGTTTCTTTCAGTGTGTGCTTGCACTCTGAAGGTGCCAGGTCCCGTTCTGTGTTCTCTTGTCTGCCTATCCTGGAGGCTGTATTTCCAGGCCTGTCTGAACACGCTCCTAGCCTGTTCCTCCTGCCTTCTAGGGGCCGATTACCTAGACCTGTTCCTGTATCTTGTCTGACCTGTCTGAACACGCTCCTAGCCTGTTCCTCTCGCCTTCTAGGGGCTGATTTCCTAGACCCGCTTCTGTATCTTGTCTGTCCTGTCTGAACACGCTCCTTGCCTGTTCGTCCTGCCTCTCTGGGGGCCGTACTCCCAGACCCGCTCCTGTATCCCGCTGCAGTGTCGGTCTCCTCCGTACACTCAGTTCCAGTCTGAACTCTCTCCTATCCTTTACCTGTTTTGCCTCTATGTCCGTTCCCTTCCTTTTTCTGCAGAGTCTGAACTCGTACCTAACTCCTGCTTGTTGTCTCTGTACTCCCGTTTGTGAGTTTGTGGTCCACTCGCTACTTCACTGCAAGTACCCTGTGGGTGTCTGGCTCTGCCTTTCCCTTCCTGTCTGTTCTGTGTGAACAGAGCCCTGTCCCCCCTACTCAGTCTAGTCTGCTCTGACTCCTTTGCTTACCGCTCCGGCGGTTCTAGCCTGCTCTGACTCCTTGCTCACTGCTCCGGCAGTCCTGTCCTGCCCTGCTTCTGCCCGCTGCTCCGGCAGTCCTGTCCTGCCCTGCTTCTGCCCGCTGCTCCGGCAGTCCTGTCCTGCCCTGCTTGTGCTCGCTGCTCCTGCAGCCCTGTCCTGCTCTGTTCTTGCCCACCGCTTCGGGCGTTCCCTCTCTGCTGTGGTTGTCTACCGCATCTGCGGTTCTGTGACCCAGTCTGTACTGGGCCTTAACCTTTCTGTGCTCCAGCCCGTCCTTTCGGCCAGTACCTCCCTGCCTGCATACTCGCCTGTATCCACCCATCTGCATACCTGCCGTGTTTGCTTATATCCACCAGTCTGTGCCAGCCTAACCTGCCTGTTCCTGAGTCCCAGTGTGTACTGGGTCCTATCCCGCCTGTGTTCCTACCTGCTAGTGCCTCCCTGTCTGCACTCTAGCTGTGCTTGCCTGTACCCCTCTACCTGTATTGTTCCTGAGTCCCAGTGTGTACTGGGTCCTATCCCGCCTGTGTTCCTACCTGCTAGTGCCTCCCTGTCTGCACTCTAGCTGCGCTTGCCTTTACCCGCCTGCCTGCATACCAGTCGTGCCTGCCTATACCCTCCAGTCTGTGCGCCAGCCTAACCAGCCTGATCCAGTAATCCCTGTGTGGGTCAACCCCCGTGTCCGGAGTTTGACCTGGAGTAGCACCTGGTCCCTCTGCCCGGTTTCTCCCTGGTGCACTGGCGTCGTATGCCGTCGTGCCATCTTGGTCGGATCGGCCAGATACTTAGTCACGCCCCTCCAGGCACTCTCCGGTTCATGGTCCAGTGGAATCACTACAATCACACGCACACGCCGCTCAGCCCGGACGTGTGCATAACAGTAGGTGGCTGTCATAAACTGTGGGGGCCATTATACAGTGTGGGAACTACTGTGGGGGCCTTTATACAGTGTGGGAGCTAATGTGGGCGGCTGTCATAAACTGTGGGGGCCATTATACAGTGTGGGAACTACTGTGGGGGCCTTTATACCGTGTGGGACCTACTGTGGGAGGGCCGTCATAAACTGTGGGGACTACTTTGGGAGTCATTATACAGTGTGAAAGCAAATGTGAGGGCCAGTTTACAGTTTGGGGGCTACTGTGAGGGCCCTCATATAGTGTGGAGGCCATTATACAGTGTGGGGGCTTCTGTGAGGGCACAAAGGAGACATTTTACTGTGTAAAGGGCACAGTGGCATCATTATTATGTGGGGCAGTAAGAGGAGCAGTTATTGTACCACATAGCACGTGCATTAATAGACACTGATGGCAGCTCAGTTCAGAACAATTTCTTTGTTCTTGTTTCTCCACTTGCTTTTTGAGGATTGACCACAGGTTCTCAACAGAGTTGATATGTGGGGAGTTTCCTGGCCATGGAACTAAAATTTCAATGTTTGGTTCACTGAGACACTGTAGTAATTACTTTTTCCCTTGTGACATGGTGCTCCATCATGCTGGAAAAAGCATTGCTCACCAAATTGCTCCTGGATGTTTGGAAGAAGTTGCTCTTGTAAGATGTTTACACACAATTCATTATGGCAGTGTTCTAATGCTGAACTGTGCATGAGCCTACACCATGGATGAAAAGCAACCACACGCATGAATGTTCTGAGGATACTCTACTGTTGGCATTACACAGATCTCATTGTACTACTTGCCTTTTCTTCTCCAAATAATCATTCTTCTATATGTCCCTAACAGTATGAAGGGAGAATAATCACTTACTTTACCCCAGTCCCTGAACTTTCTGTTGAATGTCAGTCTGTCCATGATGTTTTTCTTAGAGAGAAATGACTTCTTTGCTGCCTTTGCCTCACTGTGTGTGCAGATGGGTTACATTGTTACTGTATAAAGGTTACAGAGGGGAACATTCACTGTATGAGGACCAGAATGGAGGACATTATACTGTACAGGTGTTGAAATGGGGGATGCTATTATTATATGACAGCCAGAATGGGGGATGTTATTACTATATGTGGGCCAGAATAGGGGACATTATTTCTGTATTTCTGTATTGGGGGCAGTATACTGTATTGGGACTATAATTGGGGACAGTATATTGCGAGTCACAGAAGAGGACTGTAGGGATGGTACTCACTCAGGTACGGTTTGAAGCAAACAGGAGGCATGTTCCTTTAAATGTCCATAATGGTTTATTAGCTTCATAAACCGTTCAAAAGGAAAATGCAAACAAAACAGCCTTTAGTGCAGGCAAAACAAAGATAACAGTCCTTTTATCAAAGTCTCTGGATGGCCAGCGCTGTGGTCACACAGGCTGGTGTAGTGTCCAGTGTCCTTGCTTTGTCTGGAGACAAAACATACACAGGAGGCCTTCTCCCTCCAAGCACACAGACCATGTGCCAAACAACAGCCTCCATTTCATAGACTGTTTACCACACCCCGAGGTGAGGTATGTGGGTTGCTGGACCACCCATTCTCTCCTAGCAACCCGTAACCCGGCTCCCAGGTGCAGCAATTAGTCCTCTTAGTGCATGCGTGCACTAGAAAAAATACACCGGGTTACATCACAGAGACCAGCCATCTCTGTGATACAAACCTCCCATCGACTACGCAACCATTAGCCACCTTACATACCTCTCCCCTCTGCCTAAAGCCGTGGGGCTTGGCACCTTCTACTGCCAGACAGGGGATTCTCGAAAGGGCATCGGCATTACCATGTAGCTTCCCTGCTCTATGTTCTACATGGAAGTTAAAATTCTGTAGGGCTAAAAACCAGCAGGTGACCCTGGTATTTTTTCCCTTTGTTTCCCTCATCCATCTGAGTGGGGCATGGTCGGATACTAGTCTAAATTTTCGACCTAAGAGGTAGTACTGTAACGTATTCACCGCCCACTTTATGGCCAAGCACCCCTTCTCTATGACCGAATAATTTATCTCGCAGGAGGACAGCTTGCTACTCAGGTAGAGAACAGGGTGCCCCTCCCCATGTATCTCCTGGGAAAAGACTGCTCCCAAACCGACATCTGAGGCGTCTGTTTGGAGTATGAACTCTTTCTTAAGGTCGGGTGCCACCAGGACCGGTTGCTTACAGTGCCACCTTCATTTCTTGAAAGGCTGACTCCGCCTCTGCAGTCCACTTGGCCATAGCCGATTTTGTCCCCTTAAGGAGGTCAGTCAGAGGTGCAGCCATCATGGCGAAGTTAGTGATGGACCTCCTGTAGTTTCCCATGATCCCCAGGAGGGCTCTAGCCTGCTTTTCTGACAGCGGTCTCGGACAGGTTTGGATTGCCTCCACTTTACTGATTTGGGGTTTGATCTCGCCTCTACCAACCACATAACCCAGGTATTTGGCTTCTTCTTTCCCCATGGCACATTTCTTTTGGTTTATTGAAAAGCCCGCCTTCCTGAGAGCATCAAACACCTCCTGGACCTTTTCCAGATGACTCTCCCAGTCCAGACTGAAGATAACAATATCGTCCAGGTTTGCCGCGGCGTATTGCTTATGGGGTGCAAGAATTTGATCCATAGCTCTCTGGAAGATTGAAAGGGCCCCCTGAAGTCCAAATGCCATCCAGACATACTGGAAGCATCCATCCGGCGTAGAAAGCACAGTGTTCTCCTTGGCTCCCTGTGCCATGGGGATCTGCCAATATCCCTTTGTCAAATCCAAGGTGGCTATGTACCTTGCTGGCCCAAGCCCCCCGATCAGCTCGACGACACATGGCATGGGATATGGGTCGAATTTGGAGACTTCATTCAACTTCCAATAGTCGTTGCAAAATCTCCACTCACCATTGGACTTTGGGACCAAGGCGATCGGGCTCGACCAACCACTTCTTTAATGACACCGAGTTTCAGCATACACGCCACCTTTTTGGAGATCAACTCTCGTCGGGCCTCAGGTATCTGACAGGGCTTCAAGTTCACCCGCACATGTGGCTCCATCAGAACCTCATGTTCTATGACCCTTATGCAGCCCGTCAATTCCAAGAACAGATCCCGGTTCTTCTGTGTGACTCCTGACATTGTTTCTGGGCCTTCGTTAGAGTTTCCGCTATTGCCACTCCTCCAACGTCACCTTCTGGCTTGCCCAGCAATCATGGAGCTTCCACAGCCTCCCTGTCTTGCCACGGCTTGATGAGGTTGACATGGTATATCTGGTACGGCTTACGTCGTCCCTGTTAATGAACCTTGTAGTTCACATCACCAAGCTTCTCCACCACCTCATACGGCCCTTGCCATTTGGCCAAGAAATTACTCTCCACCATAGGAATTAGCACGAGGACGCGGTCTCCCGGACTGAATTGCATCACTCTGGCTGACCGGTTGTAGACCCTGGCCTGAGCTTTTTGTGCCTGGAGGAGATGTTCTTTTACGATTGGCATCACCTTTGCAATCCTATGCTGCATCAGTACCACGTGCTTGATGATGCTTCTGTGGGGCGTGACCTCGGCTTCCCAGGTTTCCTTGGCTATATCCAGGAGACCTCGCGAATGTCGACCATAGAGAAGTTTGAATGACTATAACCCCGTAGATGACTGTGGGACCTCTTGGATGGAGAACAACAGATACGGTAGGAGACAGTCCCAGTCTCTACCATCCTTTTCTATGGCCTTCCTCAGCATACTCTTTAGCATTTTATTAAATCTCTCCACCAGGCCATCTGTCTGAGGATGGTACACTGAAGTTCTCAGTTGGAAGATTTGCAGGACCTTGCAGAACTCCCTCATCACCTTACTCATAAAGGGTGTTCCCTGGCTGGTCAGGATCTCCTTTGTAAACCCGTCCAGGAGAAAACGTGGAGCAATTCGCGGGCTATACTCTTTGCGGAGGAGTTTCTCAGGGGAATTGCTTCCTGATAATGCATTGAATAGTCCAGGATGACCAAGATACATTGATGCCCACGAGCAGATTTAACCAGGGGACCGACCAAGTCCATGTCAATTCTCTCGAACGACACTTCAATAATGGGCAATGGCAAGAGGGGACTTCGAAAGTGAGAGGTGGGGGCGGTTAGCTGACATGTAGGGCAGGACCTGCAATACTTTAGTATTTCCCGGTGACACCCAGGCCAATAGCACCTTTGCATAATCCGTTCCTGCGTTTTTTCCATCCCTAGATGTCCCCCCAAGATATGCGAATGGACCATGTCCAACACCTTCCGTCTATAGGGACCCGGCACTATTAACTGTTCCACCAGTTCTTCCCTCACTTTTGCGACCCTTTACAACAATTCCCCACTCACTATAAAATAGGGAAACCTTGTGTCAGCCCCCGGATCCCGTGCAACCCCATTTATGATGGTGACATTATTGATGGCTTCCCTCAGAGTTAGGTCTCTATGTTGGGCAGATGCAAAATTCTCACTGGTCGCCCCTAACTCTGGAAAATCAGACTGAGGGAACACTACCTCCTCATCTCCCTCATCCCTCTCAAGCACACAAAAGGAAAACCTGTCTGACTCTGGGTGTGGTGCTACTTCATCAGGGCTATCTGGTTTCCTATCTGAACCTGCGAACCCGGAACCCTTCCCCCACAGATCCCAAAATAAACAAAAGTCCCAGCCTATAATTATAGGGTGCAACAAGTCCTGAACGATGCCGACCTCGTGGGACTCAGTACCGTGGGCCATTTCAATGTCCATTCTGGCCATAGGTGATGACCATGGATGCCCAGTACACCAACTTTTTTCCCCAGGATCGGTTGGAGAGGAAGAGTGGCCCTCACAAGGGTCACCAGACTCCCAGAGTCTAGCAGTGCAGTTACCTGCCACCCGTTCACCTTCACGGGACACGCTTGTGGCTCCTTGCTTGGTGGAGAGTTCACACTGCAGGCCGGATATGCATAGTATGAACAGCATCCTATGCTGCAGTCCATCGGTTCGGAGGTCAGGGGACAACGGGCGGCTATATGGCCTGGGCCGTGGCACCTCCAGCAAACAACATCACCCGTAGGGACCTTGGGCACTACCTCCCACGCCCCTGTGGATCTTGGGCACCCCACCCCTTTTGGGCCTCCGTCCCCTGCTGAGACCCCCAGTATGGAGTGGGCTGCCTTCCCAAAGAACTTTCAACCCCCTGGTATCTCTCGACCAGTCCGATCAGTTCATCCGCATTCCGGGGATCACCCTGGGCAACCCAAGTCTGTATGGGCCTCAGTAGGGAGTGCACAAAATGGTCCATCACCACCTGCTCTACAATCTACGCAGGCGTAGAGGACTCTGGCTGCAGCCACTTCTGGACCAGGTGCAACAGGTCAAACATTTGGGAGCAAGGTGGTTTGTCCCGGTGGTACACCCAGCGATGAACCCGCTGCGCTCTGATAGTCATTGTCACCTCCAAGTGTGCGAGAATCTCAGTTTTTAGCTGCCATACTCTTTGGTGTCCTGCAAAGCTAAATCATAGTACGCCTTCTGGGGCTCTCCAGTCAAGTAAGGCGCCAGTACCTCTGCCGACTGCTCTGGCGGAAGTTTCTCCCTCTCGGCGACCCTTTCAAACATGGTCAGGAAGGCCTCAACGTCATCCCCCGGGATCATTTTCTGCAAAGCCCGTCTTACCGCTTTCCTGACGTGGGTGTCATCAGCTGGACTTGGGGTTGGGGCGCTCGTCCTGCCTTGGATGGGAGTTGGCAGAAGATGCATCTGCTGCCACTGTTCCTGCTGGCGCTGCTGGATCTGCTGTAACAACAGCCTTTTGGTCTCCTGCTGCTGCGACTGGATAAGGTGTTTCAGCAGGTCCTCCATTTTGTTTGACAATGCTTGCTGGCTTGCGACAGACTTGACCCAGGACATGCAGTCCTTCCTGTAGCAGTCACACATCTCTGCTGGGAACGCTGCCCGCATTCTCCATCAATTGTAGGGATGATACTCACTTAGGTGCGATTTGAGGCAAACAGGAGGCATGTTCTTTTAAATGTCTGTAATGGTTTATTAGCTTCATGCACCGTTCAAAAGGAAGATGCAAACAAAATAGCCTTTAGTGCAGGCAAAACAAAGATAAAAGTCCTTTTATCAAAGTCTCTGGATGGCCAGCGCTGTGGTCACACAGGCTGGTATAGTTTCCAGTGTCCTGGATTGGTCTGGAGACAAAACATACACAGGAGGCCTTCTCCCTCCAAGCACACAGACCATGTGCCAAACAACAGCCTCTATTTTATAGGCTGTTAACCACACCCAAAGATGAGATATGTGGGTTACTGGACCCACCCATTCTCTCCTAGCAACCCGTAACTCGGCTCCCAGGTGCAGCAATTAGTCCTCTTAGTGCATGCGTGCACTAGAGAAAATATACCGGGTTACATCACAGAGACCAGCCATCTCTGTGATACATACCTCCCATCGACTACGCAACCATTGGCCTCCTTACATACCTCCCCCCTCTGCCTAAAACCGTGGGGCTTGGCACCTTCTACTGCCAGACAGGGGATTCTCGAAAGGGCATCGGCATTACATACCTCCCATCGCCTACGCAACCATTAGCCACCTTACAGGGACCTTATGATGTATGGGAGCCACAGAGGAGGACACACTGTATAAGAGCCACAATGGGGATCATTTTTTACTATAAAGGGGCTAAAATAGGGGACATTATTACTGTATGGGGCCAGAATGAGGGACTTTATTACTGTGAGGGGGTCACAAAGGGCAGGACATCACTATTTTAATATATTTTATTCTTGGAAATATTGTGTCTGTGGGGGAATAAAGCTGTTTTGTGCAGGTAGGACAATAATTTGCTCTGGTCAACGGTGTGCAAGATGCACATGTGCAGCAGGATGTCCGACATGCTTGCAGGAGCACCCCAATTGATCACGTACTCTGGAACCCCTGCTGCACATGTAGACCTTATATTTAATGTTCTGTGCCGCTGCCTGCCCTCAAGCACACACCCTTGTAAGAGTCTTGTTGTGCCACTAATCGTCAATGCCAACTGCTGGAGTGAAGCGCCATGTATGCCACCCCATTGGTTGCCTGCTATCATACGAATCTTTGAATGTTATTATGTCACTTAATCTGGTGGCTGGGGCTTATTGTTTTAAGATTATTAAATACAGGATTTGCAATGATTACTTTATGAGAGTGGACAGCGGGGGACTCATTATAAGCCCCAGACCATTAGTATAATAATCCCCCACACACCTATGTGACAGCAACCCTAGCATCACTTGCATTTAATAATCTCATAATAATTAAATACTTATGTTTTATGAGATGATTAAATACAGCACAGAACATGCCAGGGTTACTGTCTGGGGGAGCCTAAAAGCAAGTGATGGTTACGGTATTTGCTGCATATCATGGCTACTGAGTTACTTAGCCACCCCAAGCAGTAAGCAGGATATTCAGTAAATATTCATACAGCAGAGTTTCCTAGCTACTCTAAGCTAAGGGAAGGTCTACACTATCCAATATGCATTGTTAAATGACCACCAATTGGCTATATATTTTCCAATCATTGATAATTTATTGGCCTGTTTTGATAGATTAACCGCATTTAATATACGCAGAGATCCATTTGTCAGTAACAGTTCATTCTATGCACAAACTGCCATTGTGTTTGATAGCACATGCCCTATTCACAAAGGACAATGTGCTGCCGAGAACATTGGATACATTGGAATCCCATTTTCAGTGATAAACACGTAACCAGACAAATTGTTCAGTGTAGAGAACTGTAGAAATATAAATACAGTCTTATCCTACCAGTATTCAGTACCACTAGTGGTCCAAAACCTACAGCTCTCATACAGAGCAGTATTCTGGCCACCCTATTATTCAAGACCATGGGGATGACGTCAAATGCTCTGCTGCCATATATTTAATATTCCAATGGTACACACCTTGTTTCCTACCCTAAACTGTAAAAATAAAATGTTCTACATTTTTTAACACTCTTTCTCTCACTACAGGTGCAGACCCAAAGTGTTATGGTGAGTAAGACATTTAAATAATGACCAAATCCACACAAATCAGTGTTCTATCTGTATTTTTTGTACATATTCGACTTTATCGATCCCTAGTATTGCCAGTATATGTGCTATATGACAAAATAGCACCATCACCACTTTATGATGCATCTCTACATCAAGCCTGTAGGAGGCAGTGTCAGATTAGGACTGTCTACCGCCACACCCCGATAGTCAGCAAACATTTGGGGAGCTACTTTCTAAGCATTGAAGCAAAAATGTTTACTTTCTGATGTGACATTCTTGTACCTATGTGCTAAATACCAGAGATAAAACTAGAATGTTCTGGGTCCTATGCCAAACTTTGCTATATGGTCCCCACAACAAGATCATCAGCTTCACTTACAGTTTTTCAATACATTTTTTTCTTCAAAGAGAAAAAAATAGTAAGAACATGGAGCAAAGTGTGTGGTTTAGTACAAGAACATTAGTTATGGAAGAATATATCTATTATCATTACTAATTAAAATATTTATCAAATGATTTACCGTAAATCTTCTGAAACGAGTTTTGACCAATGAGGTGCATGTGAGTGTCGTCACTGCATTCTTGGTCTTCTATCCTTTGGATTACGATATCGGAGAGAATGAAGACACAGGACAGGATGTTTGTGTCTAAACATACTCTAAACTTTATTACAAAACACAGGGCTAATATACACCCTGAAGGCAGGAAACGGATTTGCCATATATGGTTCGATTATACAGTTTAGCTGAACAAGCGAAAAAAGCTAGTTTCTGTATGCTTTAAAATATTTAATTAGACGTATCTGGTTAGCAAGGCCATTTTATCTTCTTGCAAGAACACATTATTGCTACAAGAAGAAACATCTGGCCAGGGAGGACACTTTATCTTCTTAGCAAGGACACGCTATTGATACAAGAAGGAACATTTCAGCTTGCTGTTTTTTTTTTACCTAAAATAACTGTCAGACTTATATAGCATAGATGGGGCCTTTAAACTTGAGGGACTCCATCTTCTGCTATAACATTCCATCCTTTTGTTCCTTCATTTATCAATACGAATCTCTATGTTTTCTTTTAGTACAACGCTGAATACACATTAGAAAAAGCTTAAAAACCAAATAAACCGCAAGACACATTAGCAAAACCTGTAAAATAGCTTGTACTATACCAGCCAACCACCCACCAATACCTTTAAACCAATTTGCGGGATTTAGAAAGGAAAATCTCTGTGTGGAATTATTGCCCAAAGTATCTGAACAGTTCACCCAAAAGTTTATCTCTTCCCATGAGACTGGAACAGCGAGAAAGGGTATGCTAGTGGATGTCACAGGGGCATGTGTACATATCCAACAGTTAGCAATGGTCTGGTTTTGCTCCTTTAGTCCATCGATTAGAGCAAGATGGTGTTTAATGAATCTATTGTCGTCTCCATCTGTGGCGCTCAACCTAGTCCATGCACCTGTGGTTGTAAGGATGCAGGTAAGTATAAACAATGTCTTCATTCTTTGTCCGCTGGTTCTCCTAGGATCTTTTTGCAATGGGACGCGTGGATCCAGGTCTCTTTTCCCTCTAGCTTAACGGCTGTACTTGTGGTCAGCAGAACTTGAAAGGATCCGTCAAACCGTGGATCTAGGCTTTTCCTCACATGTCTTTTTATAACCACCCAGTCTCCAGGTTGCAGCGTATGGCTGCTAGAGTCTTGATCTGGATCTGGAAGAGAACTGAAGACATTATCATGTACTTGCTTAATCTTTTTGTGTAAAGCCCTCACATAGGAACTTAGCACATGGTTGTTCATTTCTAATGCTTGCGGATAGAAACACCCTAGGCTGGGTACGTTGCCAAACAATATCTCATATGGAGAGAGTCCAGTCTTTTTATTAGGCGTGTATCTTACTGAAAACAGAGCAAGCGGTAAACAGTCCGGCCATGGTTTTCCTGTCTCAGCCATGACTTTCTGAATTTTTAATTTCAATGTCCCATTCAGTCTTTCCACTTTACCACTACTTTGTGGGTGAAATGGGGTGTGGAATGCTTGTTGAATTCCTAGAGCTGACATGACTTCATTCATTATTTCACCTGTGAAGTGTGTACCTCTGTCACTCTCAATTACCTCTGGTACCCCATACCTGCAGACCACCTCCGCAAGCAGTTTCTTTGTGGTTGCCGCAGCCGTGGCTTTGGCAATTGGGAAAGCCTCTGGCCATCCTGAGAACAAATCAATACAGACCAACACATATTCCCATGATCCTGACTTTGGCAGCTGAATATAATCAATTTGCAGTCTCTGGAATGGATAGAGGGGCCAGGGTGGGGTGTTTGGGTGGTGCTTTAACTATTCTACCCTGATTATGTGTAGCACATATCATGCACCCTTGTATCAGGCTTTCAATACAGGTGGAGAATCCTGGGGCCACCCAATGTTTCTGCATCACACTCATCACACCCGTTTTAGATTGGTGTGTCGGCCCATGTAGTATCTGGGCAGCAGCTGGGTACAGTGCCCTTGGAAGGCATCGTCGTGTCCCTTTCCCCCATACCCCATTTGCTTCATTCAGGCATGCACCTTCCTTTAACCACTTATCAACCTCCTCCTTTTGAGCCTGAGCCTGCATTTGGGATAAGATGTCCTCCGACACAAAGGGGTTTTTAGGGGCACTTAACTGACGTACTGTTGACCCTTGTTGCGGCTTACAGGCTGCTGTTTTTACCGCTGCATCTGCCATCGCGTTTCCTCTGCTTACCTGGTCGGTGCGTCTGGTATGTGCGCTTACCTTTATGACAGCTACCTTTTTGGGTAGTTGTAGTGCATCAATTAACTGCTGGACCGCATCAGCATTCTTAATGGGGTGTCCTGCTGCCGTCAGGAAACCTCTTGACTTCCATATTGGACCAAAATCATGCGATATACCGAATGCGTACCTAGAATCTGTGTAAATGTTAACAATACTACCTTCCGCTAGTTTACAGGCCTCGGTTAGGGCCCTAAGTTCGGCTTCTTGAGCCGACTGGTGTAGGAGCATTGGTTCTGCCTTGATTACTGCATTGAGGGAGACAACTGCATATCCAGTATGGAAGGTACCTGAATCGTCCTGATGACGGGATCCATCTACAAAAAATTCTAAATCTGCATTTTGTAATTCATGTTCAAATACAGTAGGTAAACCTGCCGTTTCTTGTGCCATCATTTGTACACAGTCATGAGGAACTTCCTCTCTTGGATCTTCCTTAAAAAGCACAGTACCTGACCCCTCCTTTAGATCCGAGAGAGGTAACAAAGTTGCTGGATTCAGGGTAGTACACCTCTGTAAAGAAACATTGGGAGGCATTAACAGTGCACATTGTAACCTGAGATGACGTGCTGCTGAGAGGTGAGCGGGTTGCACCTGATTCAATATAGTATAGACATCATGAGGTGTTAGAACGGTGAGCGGATGGTCAAGAACAATGTCTGCGGATTTATGGAGTAATAGTCCAACAGCATGCAGAGCACGTACACAGGATGGTGCACCTCTGGCTACCGCATCTAATCTGCCACTAAAGTAGGCAACAGGTCTCTGATTATCACCGTGTGTTTGAGTTAAAACTCCTGCTGCATGTCCAGCTTGTTCATGAAGATACAGAGTAAATGGGAGCTCATAATTAGGGGTACCCAAAGCTGGAGCGGCCAAAATACGGTTCTTGAGAGAATAAAAACAGTCTATTGCCTCTGGTGTTAGTACAAAAGGTGTTGGAGTAAGACAGTCATAGAGGGGCTGCATTAAAACAGAGACGGCATGAATCCACTGTCTGCAATAGGAAACAAGTCCAAGAAAAGTTCTGAGGGCTGCAACATTAATGGGGACGGTGAATGCATGTACTGCTTGTTTACGTGCATTTGTCAAATGACGAGCTCCTGGTGTAATGCAATGTCCCAAAACGGTGACTGAAGATTTACAAAACTGAAGCTTATCTTTCGATGCCTTGCAGCCAGCGCGATAGAGAAACAACATAAGCGATATAGTTGCACTATGACATTGTTTCCTGGAGGGGGCACAAATGAGCAGGTCATCGACATATTGCAAAACAACGATATGTGGTTCAGACCATGCCTCCAGTATTTCCTTCAGACTTGCAGTGTACATTGTGGGTGAATTCTGGGCACCCTGTGGCAACACTGTCCATGTATATTGACTACCCTGGAATGTGAAAGCAAACAAGTACTGGCAGTCAGGATGTAATGGTACACTGAAAAATGCATTTGCCAAATCGACCACTGAAAAGCAAAGAGAGTTAGAAGGTATCTGTGACAGGAGAGTATGCGGGTTGGGCACAACTGGTGTTAGAAGTTCTGTGGCTTTGTTAACCAACCGGAGGTCATGGACCATTCTATATGCGGCTGGTTGTCCTGGCATGCTCTTTTTCTTTACTGGGAACAGGGGAGTGTTGCAAGGGGACTGGGTTTTGACTAGGACTCCCCTCTGTAGTAATTTTTGGACTTGCTGGGCTATGGCATTCTCCTGACCCGAGCTAAGGGAATACTGCTTCTGTTGAGGCAAGATGGCTCCTGGTTTTAATTTCACCATTACTGGTAGAACTCTTAACCTACCAACATCTGTTTTGTCTGAGGCCCAAAAATCATGTGGCACAGCATGCTTCAATATCGGGGGAAACTCATTTGTCTCTTCTATGCTGGCAAGATCTAGTGACATAATTTTGCAAAGGGTACTTGGTTTTAAACCTGGGGTCATGGTGACAGTGCCATCGGTATGATATTCAATATGTGCTTGTAATTGGGACAACACATCATTTCCCAATAGATTACATTGGCCTCGGGGCGATACCATGAGCTGGTTATGTACAGTAGCTCCTTGAATTTGCAGGGTAATTTTTTTAGTGACAGGGAGCAGGACAGACGGGGAATTGAAGGGGGTGGCAATGACATGATGTGAAAAATCATTGTCAGTGTATGGCCAATCACCTTGCGTAATTACTGAATTGTCGGCCCCGGTATCTACTTGGAAATCGATTTCATGTCCCCCTGGTAGGTTCACCTGCACTATACAACTGGGAGTTGGGGGTAAGGAGATGAGGGGGTTCATGTGCAAGCTACCCTCATCCTATGGGGGCGTTGTTTGGTCAGCTGCAGGACCCGCACTCTGAGCATTTGGATACGGGTTGGTCCTACAGTTCTTTCTAAAATGTCCTGGCTTTTTACATCCGTAACACAGTTTCTGTCCTCCTCCTTCAGTCCGTCCTCTGCCTCTGTTGTTTCTGGGGGTCGTCTCTACTATATGTATTCTGGCAGCTCTTTTTGCCTGCGCTATGTCATGCTGTGCCCCCTGAGCTATTCTAGCTAAATCTTCAGCTTTCACTGATCTCCAGTCCGGTCTACTTGCTTTTACCTTCTCTGCAATCTCTTTCTTTAGTCCATTCATGAAAGCACTTGCTAATACCCTCTCACTAGTCTTATTCCCGGGGTTGAACCCCATTTCTGACCAGGTTTTCTTTAGTGCATAGAAATAATCCTTAGGGTCTTCCTCCTTCCCTTGCACTCTATCTTCTAGTGTAACTTGCTTTTCTGCTTGCCTGTCTTGACATGCTTTTACCAACGCTGATGCGAATAGGACTCCAGCTGCTGCATCATTAGATTCTGCATCTAAGGGTCCGGTCCTATTGGCATACTGTTTTTTTGTCTCATCTATCAACCTATCATAGCGGGCTTCATCTGCCAATTTTCCCTTAATTACCCCCTACAGATCTATTCTAGTGGCATGGTACGTATCCTGTATGGTGGTGATCATTCTAGCGAAACCCATAGGGGACTGGGATGGGTCTGGCAGCTGGGAGATCAGTGCCAACTGCTCTGAAGGACTCCATGGTCTATACATTAACATTGTACGAGCTTCCTGACCAGGAACCACTGCATCCCCCCCTGCTGCTGCTGCTGCTGCTGCTCCCGGGGCTCCTGGCACAACTACCATCCTCATTGGGAATAGTCTAGCTGGGTGGGGTCTCGGTCCTCCACATGCCACACAGATGTCTACTGTCAAGGGGTTCTGCTGTCCACATCTGGGGCAAACCCAACAATTGGGTTCCTGGGAATTCTGGTACTGGGGTGGGGGTGACGTCGGGAGCGGACAGGGAGGAAAATCTGTCATTCCGGTTTTTGTCAGTCTGTAACGTCCGTCTCCTAATTCTTCATCTTTCCTTCAAAATAAGCACATGCATTCATCCATACATCCACTGTCCCTAACAGACCCTTATCTTTCAGCCATCCATGATAGGAGTTAAAGAAGGATTTCCATTTCTCTCCATTCATCTCTCCATTCTCATTCATTCCCGCTTTACACAAGATTTTGTCAATTCCAATCAGTGCCTGTTTCCCTTCTCAACGTACCACTAAGTCTTTGGCTATAATGCCTTCCTTGGCATTTTGGTTCCCCATTTTTTTCGGTTCTCCTCACCTAGAAGAGACGACTCAGTCACTTAGACAATGGTCACTTAGACAATGGGCCACAAAGGTTTCTGAACCATTTCACTACTAGCCTCTCTAGGACTTATACGCCAACCAGAAAAACAGACCAAAAACACCAATTCCGATACACACCCACAACACAATCATTGGATCCATACTTTCATTCTTAAATTCTCCAAAGGATAGAAGGCAGGACTGTCAATTTATCTGAGGGAGATTCTACTGGTTCAAAGGGACCTGAGCCAGACAACAATCTGTTGAATTACCTGGGGAGCCGACCGCTCGGGGGTGAGGGAGTCTCTTCTATGCAGTGATATAATTAGGTAGAATATGACAGTTATTCTTACCTCAGCGCTGTATATATCACCAACAGAGAGCTTCACTCGTCCCACGTCTCGGACCGGTCGAACACCCCTGGGTAGATTAACTCAAGGTCCCTGTTCAAGGCGCCAGCTGTCGTCACTGCATTCTTGGTCTTCTATCCTTTGGATTACGATATCGGAGAGAATGAAGACACAGGACAGAATGTTTGTGTCTAAACATACTCTAAACTTTATTACAAAACACAGGGCTAATATACACCCTGAAGGCAGGAAACGGATTTGCCATATATGGTTCGATTATACAGTTTAGCTGAACAAGCGAAAAAAGCTAGTTTCTGTATGCTTTAAAATATTTAATTAGTATCTGGTTAGCAAGGCCATTTTATCTTCTTGCAAGAACACATTATTGCTACAAGAAGAAACATCTGGCCAGGGAGGACACTTTATCTTCTTAGCAAGGACACGCTATTGATACAAGAAGGAACATTTCAGCTTGCTGTTTTTTTTTTACCTAAAATAACTGTCAGACTTATATAGCATAGATGGGGACTTTAAACTTGAGGGACTCCATCTTCTGCTATAACATGAGTGACCCCCAACATCACTTAGACCTCATTCAAATTTCTGTTTTTTCTCGAAAATAAAAAATATATATATCTTTTTTCTTTAGTGTGCTGGACCAGGTTTTTATCAGAGTTTGGTTTGTGTGTCCATGAAAAAAAAAATTCCAAATCTCTCCATTAAACAGTAAAGAAATGGACAGTTCACAGATGAAATGTGGATGGCAACTATGTGCTCTCCATTTTTTTCACTGACCCATTGACTTTTATTAGTGAAAAATTAAAAATGGACGTATATCTTTTTTTCTTTTTTATTATGGACACTTGGTCCATATAACACCAAGGACATTTAAACAATCATATAGACTGCAATGGCTATATTTTCTATCTTTAAAAAACAAGGATAACAGATTTACGTGAAACATAGACATCTGTTTGAAGCCTCACAGCGTAGGTAGGTAGGTAGACTGTAATGGGTATATTTTCTATCTTTAAAAAACACGGATAACAGATTTACGTGAAATATAGACATCTGTTTGAAGTCTTATAGCGTAGGTAGGTAGGTCTGTTCAAAAATATTAAGTGATTATTCTACATGCTTGTACAGCTTAACCACCTAACTACCTATGACAAAGATTTTCATAATAGGTATCTTGCTTGGATCAGCGCAATGAACTATTTAAATGCCGCTGTCATTTTCTGACTGCAGAATTTCATCTACGCCATTGCCGGTGGATGTCCACTCCAGCTCCCATTAGCATCCCGTGGTGCGATCACAGTGAACTGATGGGTAACCTTGTCAGATGGGGGCCTACTGAGTGCCTCCTTGACTGCCTATGAAGTTCAGGCACAGGCTGAACTTTAGGTCACTTTCACACATTCAGAATGTGGTATTTGTAAGCTAAAACCAGGAGTGGGTGATAAATACAGAAGTGGTGATGTGTTTCTATTATACTTTTCCTCTAACTGTCCCACCCCAGATTTTGGCTTCCAAATATTCATGTAAAATACTGACCAAATACTAAACATGTGAACGTGGCCTTATAGGAGGGCCACAAAATCACTATACACTGCAAAATGGCAGTATTTAATATAACTGACCACACAATTGCAAGTTCAAGTCCCCTAGGGGGACTTAAAAATAAATGGAAATAAAAAAATATATAAACGTTTAAATCACCCACCTCCCCACCCACCTTCAAAAATAAAGAAATTAAAAATTAAAAAAAAATAATAAACATACTGTATTTGGCATTAACTTGTCCAAAAAAGCCAGATCAAAATATACAACTATGTAAATTATAAATTACATGAAGACGGCTTGCATGCGTGTGTTTATAACTTTAATAAAGGTAATAATTGCTGAATTTTATATGCCTTAGCGCTTTTTATCACCAGCTTTTACCTTTTGCATTTTTCGCATTCCACCCCTTTGGGGTTACTGGTGAGCTGCTTTGGCTTACTTTTTAATTTTAGCTCATGGATTGTTTGCCCCTCATTTTGACATCCTAGCGCTTCTTACTACCAGCTTCAAAGTTTTTTTTTCTTTTCAATTATAAATTACAGGAAGAGGAAAATAAATAATCAAGACAGTAAAATTGACAATTTTCTGTTGCTGAATTCCCTGCCCCCCTAGCCATCCAATACAGTAAAAAAGCAATTAGAATGTCATATGTACACTAAAATGTATGAATAAAATCATCAGCTCAGCGTGCAAAAAACAGATGTTCACTCAGCTCCTTGGACGGAAAAATAAAAAGTTGTGGGCCTCAGAAAATGGCTGCATTATTTTTTTTTTACAAAGTTTTACATTTTTCTGAATTTTTTTTTTGGCTACTAAAATATAAAAAAAAGTATTCATTAGGTATTGCTACTAACCCATAGAATCATATTGCCAGGTCATTTTCACAGCAAAATGAACGTCATAAAAATAAACCCCAAAAAACTATGGAAATTGCAACATTGTGTTTATTACACCATTATACCCCAAGTGGATTATTTTTCCTGTTTTTCAGTACATCATATGGTAAAATGGATAGTGTCATTCAAAAACTACAATTCGTCCCACAAAAAACAAACTCTCATATTGCTGTGTCACTCAAAGGATCAAAAAGTTATAGCTTTTGGAACCCATTCGGATTGTACACTCATTAGTTCCCATTGGTTGGCAAAAGATGACTAAGATACTAAGAGTGTTTTTATGAGATTTTAATTGTACTTACTGGACATTTTGCCAAATTTCTCATCTTGAGCTGGACACATGATGTAATAGTGGCTGCAAAGCGGAATAAAACTTTTAATAAGTATTGAACGTCCAGATAATAATCAGATCGATAAAACAGCCATACCAGATTAGTGACCCCTCTAAATTAATATTCTGTGGGATGAAAAAATACTTATCCTCCCACCAGGCCATATATGTAATAGCTAAAGATGGAGAGAATTTGAAGCCCATAGTCGCTCCTGTAGTCTGAAGATAATATTCACCTTCAAATAAGAAAAAATTATGAGATAAAAGATACAGTACAGAATCAATGATAAATTCATTCAAATCAACTGTAAAATTGATTTTTCTGTTTATTTTAATTGAGGTCCTAAATTAAATAAACTGGGTTATTTAGTACTGGATAACCCCTTTAATTCACTGTTGGTTCACTCAGTCTGTTGGCTGTGTTATTGTCCAGTTACTAAAGTGATTGCCCGGGCTCCGCCTTAAAGGGAGTATCATGCTGAGTGTTCTGATTGGCTAGGATTTGTCCAATCTGGTGCAGCATTGCAAATCATCATGCAAAGGGGGCGACCAAGACTTCAAATGACCGGTGTCAAGACTGGTGCACCCTGCATTCCTCAATATAGCAGTGTGCTTTTAATCAATGAGATGAGAGCAGTGCAGTGTCACTGGCACCACTACTCATAGTACTGAACACTGTGTGCACAATTATTAGGCAATTTGTATTTTTGATGATTAATTTTATTATCAAAAAACTACATTGCTATCTGTCAGTCAAATGGGTTAATATATAAGAAAGTAAAAATGAGGTTTTGTCTTGCTTAGGAGGATATCTATGTGTGCAGAATTGTTGGGCAAATAATAGTGCGCAGAATTATTATGGAACTAAATGAAAAACGTAAATTTTATTTTATGAAAATCTGACTGAAAAAAATAGAAAATTTAGCAATTTTCAAACTTTGAATATTTATGCCCCTAAACCATATAGTAATAGCACACAAAACAGTTAATAAATAACATTTACCACATGTCTACTTTAAATCAATATCATTTTTAAACCTATTTTTTGTTGCTGTTAGGAAGTTAGAAGGGTTACATATATATCAGCAATTTTTAATTTTCCAACAAAATTGACAAAATCTAGTTTTTTAGGGACTACATCATATTTGAAGTGACTTAGAGGGGCCTATGTAACAGAAAATACCCAAAAGTGACACCATTATAAAAACTGAACCCTTTAGGTGCTTCACATGAATTAAAGCAATGCGGAAGAAAAAAATGAAAATTAGATTTTTTTTCCCACAAAAATATTGCTTTAGCTCCAAATTTTGCATTTTAAAAAGGGTAACAGGAGAAAATGGACTGAACAATTCGCTGTGCAATTTCTCCTGAGTAAACCGATACCCCATATGTGGTAGAAAACTACTGTTTGGGGGCATGGCTTGGAAGAGAAGAAACACCATTTGACTTTTGGACTGCAAAATTGACTGGAATAAATAGCAGACGCCATGTCGCATTTACAGAGGTTCTGATGTGCCTAAACAATGGTAACCCCCAACAAGTGACCACATTTTAAAAATTACACCACTCAAGGAATTTATCTACAGGTGTGGTGAGCACCTAGAAATCACAGGTGCTTCGCAGAATTTCATAATGTTCATCTGTGAAAATAAAAAATATCACATTTTTCCCACAAAAATGTTGCTTTAACCCCAAATTTTTCATTTTTGCAAGAGTAACAGTAGAAAATTTGACATACAATTTGATGTGCAATTTCTCCTGAGTACACCGATACCCTATTTGTGGTGAAAAGCTACTATTTGGACACACGGCAGGGCTCAGAAGTGAAGGAGCACCATTTGGCTTTTGGAGTGCCAAATTGACTGAATTAGATCGCGGACACTATTTCACATTTGCAGAGCCCCTGATTTGCCTAAACAGTGGAAACCTCACACAAGTGATCCCATTTTGCAAACTACACCTCTTGAGGAATTCATCTAGGGGAGTAGTGAGCTTTTGTAACCCTCAGGTGATTCACAGAACTGTTTAACACTGGGCTGAGTAAATGAAAAATTAGCAATTTTTCCACTAAAATGTTGCTTTGGCCCCAACGTTGCAATTTTGAAAACGAATGATACAATTAGTTATGCAGTTTCTCCTAAATATGCCAATAACCCATATGTGGTCGAAAACTACTTTTGAGGCACAGAGCAAAGCTCAAAAGGGATAGAGTGCCATATTGGAGTTCTGATTTTTACAAAATGTTGGTAGAGGAATCTAGTGAACCATCTTGCTGAAATGGTCCACCATCACCCATACTACAGTATTACCACCAGAATTAATCAAATCCATGACAAAATCCATGGAAAAATGAGTCCAAGGTTGAAGCAGAACCTCGTTAGGCAAGAGAAACCCTACCGGAGCCTGGTGAGAGGCTTTAGACCTGACACATACTCTGCACTTACGGACATACTCATCAACATCCTTTTGAGCACTCTGCCACCAAGAGAACCTAGAAACAGCTCTCCAGATGGCAGCATGTCTGGCCAACACAGAGTCATGCACTTCGTTAAGCAGATCCGTGCAAAGTGAGGAAGGTACAAAAAGCTTACAGGATGGCAAGCCCTCCGGTGCATTAACCTGAGCTTTCACAGTGGGCTGTCTGAGATCAATCCCCAGATGATCCACCACCACTCCTTCACTAAGAATTTTGACTGGATTTTCATCCCTCAACTCAGGAACAAAACTACGTGATAAAGCATCAGCCTTAACATTCTTAGTACCAGGGAGATATGTCACAGAAAAATCAAACCAAGCTTAAAAGAGGGCCCACCGGGCCTGTCTAGTATTAAAGCAATTTGCGGCGTCAATATACAGTAAATTTTTGTGATCAGTATAGACCGTTGCTCTATGCCTAGCCCCATCCAACCAATGCCTCCATTTCATGAAAGCTTTCTTAACAGCCAAGAGTTTCCGCTCGCCTATATCATAGTTGGACTTTGCTTGTGAGAATTTCTGAGAAAAAAAAGCACAAGAATAAAAGTAACGGTCTTTCTTCTGTGAAAGAACAGCACTTATCGCTACAAAGAGGCATCTACCTCAACCATAAAAGGCAAATCAACATTCGGTTGACTGAGGACAGGAGCTTTAAAAAAGGCTATCTTGAGAGCAGCAAAAGCATCAACAGCCTCAGTAGACCAAGTGTAAAAGTCAGTACCTTCTTGGTCATATCAGTAAGAGGTTTGATTATGACTGAAAATTTCTTAATGAACATACGATAATAATTAGCAAAACCTAAGAGACTCTGTAAAGCTTTAAGATTAGTAGGTTGTACCCAATCAAGGGCATCCTGTAACTTAACAGGATCCATCTGAAAACCTTTAGCAGAAGCCAAATCACCCAAAAACTGAATCTGCTGCAACTCAAATTGACACTTCTCTAACATGACAAATAAATGATTGTCACTAAGAACCTGAAGCACCTGTCGATCATGCTCCCGATGCTTCTCAGGAGAACCTGAGTAAATCAAGAAATCATCCAAATATATCACCTCAAATCTTCCCACTAAAGGAGAAAAATATAATTCATGAAGTTCTAAAATATTGCTGGAGCATTAGTCAAACGGGATGGCATCACCAAATTTTCAATGCCTGTCTAAACCTAACTCTTATAAAAGTATAAATAAATACATGTGGTGTCACAAAATGAATTTGAATGAAAATGTACACATGTAAGATTGAAGAAAGGAGTGTATGCTTTATTCAGAGCAAATATAGCACTAAGATCTAATGTAGGGGATAATAATGAATAGTACAAGAACAAGTATATGCAGCTATATAGCAGTGCACATAGTCCTACTTAAAACTATTAACTATTAGCATGTGTACATACATACCAGAACACCCTAATAACAAGGTCTGGACAGAGGGTGAATCATATGTGACACCACTTCCAAATATGTCAACTGAAAATTAGACCTCCAC
Source organism: Phyllobates terribilis (assembly GCF_046119375.1). Lineage (NCBI taxonomy): Eukaryota > Metazoa > Chordata > Amphibia > Anura > Dendrobatidae > Phyllobates > Phyllobates terribilis. The sequence continues at coordinate 645,061,088 of NW_027362762.1, forward strand.
ATATATACATGAAATGCAGACAAAGGCACATACGAGGAAAGGATATATAAACCTGTGTGGACCTTGAAGAGAGCACCACCCCTAGTGGTTATTGCGTGAGCAGATATAGCCCAAACCACAGACTAGGCGATGACAACTTGGACCTATGCTGCCTGAAAGGCCGTGCAGCACTTCATGTTCCTCCTAAAGAACCGGAGGGCAGAGCAGAGTGCAAATTACCCATGGAAGGGAAAATGTGCTGAAATAGAGATTCCAGAGTGAGCAAAACAAACCACGAAATCCAAAATAAATGATTAAGTATGTACTGATAGAGAATATGCTGCCTACTTCCTGAAAAGAAAAATAGGTGCAGGGTAAAGATAGGTGCAAGATGTAGATCCACTGGCTGGCTTAAACTAATGCAGTATGACTGGACATACAAATGAGACTATCACCAGTAGTAGAATACCAGCAGGGGGAAAGTATATAAAGCGGCACCTGAAAGGTGATAGGGAATACAAATGAGTAAATGAAAACACCTGTTACCCTAAAAAGACTGAAGAAATGATAACAGAAACTAAATACCTGGAGAAAAGGTGTATCTGCTGTGGTTCAGCGGACAGAGAAGCCATCCACAAAGCACAAGCTCAAGGGTTCGAAGCCAGACGCATGACACTTGATGTCTCCAGAGTATCCCCCATCCTTTGCAGTTCTGTGCCCCAACACATCTGATTATCCACCACATCAGAACTTTCAGATGGAACTCAAAAACCCATCTCTTCAAGAAAGCTTACAGCCTACAATGACCCCAATGCCACCTCACCACCACTAGAACAACTGCAAGATACCCAACCTACTGTCTTCTTCCCCATTATCCTGTAGACTGTAAGCTCGCGAGGGCAGGGTCCTCTCTCCTCTGTTCCAGGCTGTCATTGTAATTTATATTTTTATTTTGCATGTAAACCCCTTTTTGAATGTATAGCACCATTGAATGCTCTGAAAATAAACAATAATAACAATACTGATCATTATCAAAAACATAGGATTAAAAGTAACATTTCCACCTGTGACATTATACACAGGAGGTCTGTAGATTGTTTAGGTGTATATAGTACAGGTAATACAATGCCTTACAAGTGATGCATACAAATTAAGTCCTTCATTTTAGCTTTTCTACTTCATCTGGCACAGGCCACTATGATTTCTTCCAGCTAGGATTCATCTCTGTAGCAATTAAACCAATATACAGTACAGACCAAAAGTTTGGACACACCTTCTCATTTAAAGATTTTTCTGTATTTTCATGATTTTGAAAATTGTACATTCACGCTGAAGACATCAAAACTATGAATTAACACATGTGGAATTATATACTTAACAAAAAGTGTGAAACAACTGAAAATATGTCTTATATTCTAGGTTCTTCAAAGTAGCCACCTTTTGCTTTGATGACTGCTTTGCACACTCTTGGCATTCTCTTGATGAGCTTCAAGAGGTAGTCACCAGAAATGGTTTTCACTTCACAGGTGTGCCCTGTCAGGTTTAGTAAGTGGGATTTCTTGCCTTATAAATGGGGTTGGGACCATCAGTTGTGTTGTGCAGAAGTCTGGTGGATACACAGCTGATAGTCCTACTGAATAGACTGTAAGCTGCTTTTTTCTTGCCATAATACAAATTCTAAGTAAAGAAAAACGAGTGGCCATCATTACTTTAAGAAATGAAGGTCAGTCAGTCCGAAAAATTGGGCAAACTTTGAAAGTGTCCCCAGGTTCAGTTGCAAAAACCATCAAGCGCTACAAAGAAACTGGCTCACATGAGGACCGCCCCAGGAAAGGAAGACCAACAGTCACCTCTGCGTCTGAGGATAAGTTTATCCAAGTCACCAGCCTCAGAAATCGCAGGTTAACAGCAGCTCAGATTAGAGACCAGGTAAATGCCACACAGAGTTCTAGCAGCAGACACATCTGTACAACAACTGTTAAGAGGAGACTTTGTGCAGCAGGCCTTCATGGTAAAATAGCTGCTAGGAAACCACTGCTTAGGACAGGAAACAAGCAGAAGAGACTTGTTTGGGCTAAAGAACACAAGGAATGGACATTAGACCAGTGGAAATCTGTGCTTTGGTCTGATGAGTCCAAATTTGAGATCTTTGGTTCCAACCACTGTGTCTTTGTGCGACGCAGAAAAGGTGAACGGATGGACTCTACATGCCTGGTTCCCACCGTGAAGCATGGAGGAGGAGGTGTGATGGTGTGGGGGTGCTTTGATGGTGACACTGTTGGGGATTTATTCAAAATTGAAGGCATACTAAACCAGCATCTTGCAGCGGCATGCTATTCCATCCGGTTTGCGATTAGTTGGACCATCATTTATTTTTCAACAGGACAATGACCCCAAACACACCTCCAGGCTGTGTAAGGGCTATTTGACCAAGAGGGAGAGTGATGGGGTGCTACGCCAGATGACCTGGCCTCCACAGTCACCAGACCAATTGAGATGGTTTGGGGTGAGCTGGACCGCAGAGTGAAGGCAAAAGGGCCAACAAGTGCTAAGCATCTCTGGGAACTCCTTCAAGATTGTTGGAAGACCATTTCCGGTGACTACCTCTTGAAGCTCATCAAGAGAATGCCAAGAGTGTGCAAAGCAGTCGTCAAAGCAAAAGGTGGCTACTTTGAAGAACCTAGAATATAAAACATATTTGCAGTTGTTTCACACTTTTTTGTTAAGTATATAATTCCACATGTGTTAATTCATAGTTTTGATGCCTTCAGTGTGAATGTACAATTTTCAAAGTCATGAAAATACAGAAAAATCTTTAAATGAGAAGGTGTGTCCAAACTTTTGGTCTGTACTGTACATGTATGACTAATCATTTCTACAGCGCCTCTCATGCTTTTTCCCCACTTCTGAACTGCCCAAGAGGAAGAAGAAAAGTGCAATAGTACTATTCTGGAGTACTGCAGAGTAACACTACTTCCCATTTGTCCCCCCTTGGTAACAATATCTGAAAAAATAATATATATTACTGTAGTGATATCTTCCTTTGTGACCCCTCACAGTATTAATGTCCACCTCCGCAGCCCCCAAACAATCTTAATGAATATGTTCCCTTTTGCTGCCCCTGTGAAATAGTAAAATTCATCTTTGCAAAAAATACAACAGTAATACCCTCTTCACAGTGGCAACATGCACAATTTCTACCCCCATACACTAATAGTGTCCACCTTTTTATGCTTCGATACAGTTGGAACATCCTATATTGTGATTTTATGATATAATAATGTATGGGCCACAAAAGGGAATATTATTAATGTTCCACATTGGGGAGTAAGAGTGTCCCCTATTCTGGCCAGCATACAGTAATATTGTCTCACAATGGGCCCCATAATAAATAATAAAGACGCTCACTTTTCCCACATCCTCTAATAGTGTCCTCCATCCTGGCCTCTTTCTTTAATAATGTCCCCCCACCCTGGTTCCATCCTATAATAATGTCCTCATGCTATAATAATGTGCTCTGTCCTGTTACAACTGTTTCCCATCCAGTATTAATGTCTCCCATCCTGGTCTTCATCCTGTAATAATGTCCCCCATCCTGGCCCCTTCCTGTAATAATGTCTCCCATCCTGGCCTTCATCCTGTAATATTGTCCCCCATTCTTGCCCCTTCCTGCAATAATGTCCCCTATCCTGACCCCTTCCCGTAATAATGTCCCCCATCCTGGCCTCTTTTTTTAATAATGTCCCTTGTCCTGGCGATTTCTGCAACACACCTTTCCTTACTCCCATGGACACATTGCAATTCTTTAATATAGGAAACTGCATTGTGATGAAAAATCCTCCGTTTTTTCGGGGTGAAAATTGGATGATTTTTAAATGCTTGTATAAAAGCTTCTTTCTGCCACGCCACATGCTGTTTGTTGTCTTTGTTTTCTTAGTAAGAGTTAATAAACAGCAATGATAATGTTTTAACCACATTCATGGCTAAAAAGTGATTCAATTAAAATCTGAATTGTAATGAGATTTCTTCTTTCTACAGATGGCTCCATTGCAGCTTGTGATACCTGTGGTGGAACCTGTGATACCGGTCCATGTTTCTGCATGGATGGAATAGACCCTTGTGTCCCCACAACAGCAAATGACTGCGCTTCACAATCCAATGACTGCTGCCCCCCCGGTTATTACTATGACGCCGGTGCTATCTGCTGCACAGGTACGCTATGACCTGATGGAGCTGATATTACATTTATTTTTCTGGTAACTATAGTTTACTAATGTTATCACAATCTTTGATCCTATTAGACACAGTATTATGCAATCCTCCATGTGCGGATGATGAATACTGCGCAGCAGGAACATGTGCATGTAACATAACCATATACAAGGACAAAAGTAAGTATGTACAGCCTTACTAAACCATGCATTCATAATACTAAAATATATCTTTGCAGACTCACAATGTCATTTTTTTTCTCTTCCAGCAAGTTCCTTTCTTTCATAAATTTGTCACCACATACAATAAGTACTTCACTGCCGTTAACATTCATACTGGCTAGAATGACCCCATTTTTTCTATAGCAATTTCCTGGTGAAAAAAGGGTTTAAAATGTTGGCTCTTGTGTTTTCCACCAAAAAGTACATTTTTTTTTATCATTACACCTTTCTCAGCATATTTCAAACATTTGCGTGGGGCTTAGTATAAACAAAGTCTCCCACGGCCCAAAAATCTGCTATAGTTTACACCAGTAATTGGGGTAAATCATAGAGCAAATTCTCAAGAGGCATTTTACTGTAGTGCTCTTTTCATTAAGAAAAGTTCAGAACTCCTGAACTTAGAGGGGTAGTCTCAAGTTCTTATATGGCTTTAGTCAGCGTGAAAATAAACACATTTACAATTGACTTGCTTTTTCTACCTCCTGTCATTTTCCTGAGAGCTTTTATCTTTTAGGGCTTGTTCACACAACCATATCTTTGGTCCAAGTGCATGAAAAAAACTGACAGCACTTATCCCAATGTAATTCAGCTGAGCAATTTAATTTTTTTTTTTTACCGACAAAATCTATGTGTGAAAAAAATAGCAGCTTGCGGTAGTTTCTTCTGTATGTCAGATGAGACTCGCCCAGTCAAGTCTATGGGTGCTCTAAAAACATTGGATGTCATACGGAGCCACAGTTTATCATACGATTTTTCCAGATACATTGCAATTCTGTCACAGGAAACTGTAAATGGTCCTGTAAGTGAATAATAGCTGCTGGAAATAAGTGGATTGTACATGGATGACAAGTGAGAAAAAAATTGTCCAGGTTTTCTGAATGAAACTCTGAACTATTTCTTATAAACTTGTGTGAACCTACCCTTTTAGTGTACAGCTCATTTTCATAGAGTTTGGCCTTTAGTGCCTGGCCGAGAGTGACTAGTATCTACATTCCAGGAGGTGAGAGGTTAACTTCTAACATCCCAGTCACCTCTATCCAGCCTATTGATTTCAATACAGCAGTTATCCCTCACTTCCCCCACTTCCCTCCTGTTAGAACCCTCCGGTTTGATTTTTCTATCTTGTGTTTTGCAGGCATGTGACCATCTGCCTTTATATTCCAACTCCGCCCTTTTGGCTGTGCTGGACTTCAGTTTTGTTTGACTGTTTCTCTAGCCAGGTGCTTCTGTGCCTTTCTCTGTCAGTTCGCTTGGTCCTTCTGGGACCTCTAGTACCTTTTTGTCAGTTTGTCTTTTTGTGTTCTGCAACTACTTCTCTGTTTAGGAGGTGTCCCATTTTTTGTCCCAGTCCTTAGTTCTTTTAGGGACCCCTCCCTTTATGCTATAGGTCTTCGTTCAGACTAGCCGAGGACTAAGGTGGGTCTGTTCACTAGGAACAGGCAGCCCGCTACATCATAGGGATTCAGTTTGGTCTTACTGTATGGACAGCTTTCCCCTATCTTTCCTTAGTTCATGTTGCAGATCATAACATCTCCTTCACTTCTTCCCTCCTTATCTTCTTCCCTCCTTCCCTCCTTATCTTCTTCCCTCCTTCCCTTCTTCCCTTCTTCTCTCCTTCCCTCCTTCCCTCCTTACCTCTCTTGAAACATCACCAGTCCTGTAGTTTAGATATCAGGTCTCCTAATCACATCAAATACCCTGCAATCTTTATGTGTAAAATATAAACAGTGCTAGTGAGGAGCTACACAAACTTTTTCCTTGTGTGTTGTCAATTTAACAACTAACCAAAGCCATTTGACACAGAGGGTATATGATCAAATTCATTACACCCCAAAATAGTCCTACAGTATAATAAATTATATATACAGCACAAATGGTTTTTGCAGGTGTGGAAAAACTGCAGCAAATAATAGAAGTGTTTATAGGTTTTTTAGTCAATTACAGTTAGGTTTTTTAGTCAATTACAATTTTTTAAACTGAAGGAACAAAAGAGAAATCTGAATCAAATTAATAATTGGTGTGACTGCACTTTGACTTCAAAACAGCATCAAAGCATCAATTTACAACTTGTACACGGCTTTTGAAGAAATTTGGAAGGGAGGTTGTTCTAAACATCTTGCAGAGCTAACCACAAATCTTCTTTGACAGCCGCAAGACATGTAGAGATTGCTTGACAAACAAGCAATCCCTGCATGTGTTGAGGCTAACAGCCGCGAGACATGCATGTGCAGCGACGCGAACATATTTTATCCGAGGCAAAAAAATATACATTTGGTATTGTAATTCACTTATCATAATCGAGCAGAGTACAGTTGACATTTCAGTTATACAGAACAGTGAATGGTGTTTAACTTCTAAACAGTGCAGCCTATTTTTGACGCTGACCAGCATAGATTTTCATAGCATTAGGCAGTAAAAAGTATATATATATTTTTTAATTTTCAGAAGAGATAATAAAAGAAAAAGCAGCCAGCAATTTATTTTGCAAAGTCTCCTGAGCACAGCAATACGCTGTATGAGGTTGTACACTACTGTTTGTGCACATGTTCAGGCTCAGTAGTCCGAATGGCCCCAGGCAAAATTTGGACCTGGGCCCCCACCTAGATGTTGGTCAGATGTATACAGTGGGTACAGAAAGTATTCAGACCCCTTTAAATTTTTCACTCTTTGTTTCATTGTAGCCATTTGGTAAATTCTAATAAAAAAATCACAAGGAAATGGACAGCATGTGACTTAAATATGAGTGTCTGAGAAAAGGGTCTGAATACTTATGACTAGTGATATTTCAGTTTTTCTTTTTTAATAAATTTGCAAAAATTTCTACATTTTTTTTTCAGTCAAGATGGGGTGCAGAGTGTACTTTAATGAGAAAAAAAAGAACTTTTTAGAATTTACCAAATGGATGCAATGAAACAAAGAGTGAAAAATTTAAAGGGATCTGAATACTTTCTGTATCCACTGTAGTCCCTTGTAGCATTCTAGATCCAATAAATAGTATCCCCCATCCTGGCCCTATGTAATAGTGTCCCTCATCTTGTCCCCATACTGGAATAATGTGCCCCATTCTGGCCTTTTTCTGTAATAATATCCTCATCCTGGCCCCTTCCTGATATAATGCCCTACATCCTGGGGCCTTCTTGCAATAATGTCCCCTTTCTGGCTCATTCCTGTAATAATGTACTCCATCCTGGCCCCTTCTTTTAAAAATTTACCCCATCCTGGACCCCTTCCAGTAATAATGTATCCCATCCAAGAACCATCCTTTTAATAATGTCCTCCATCCTGGCCCCTTACTGGTGTGATATCCCCTATCCTTGGCCTCTTCCAGGAATAATGTCCTCCATCCTGTGCAATTTCCTGCATTAATGTCCCTCATCCTGGGCTCTTCCAGTAATAATGTCCCCCATCATGGTATAATCTGCTCCATAAAGGACCCCTCCCGGATATAATGTCCCCCATCCTGGCCTCTTATAGTAATGATGGTCTCCATCCTGGGCCCATTCCTGGTGTACAGTTCCCCATCCCGCGCCCCTCCTGATCTAATGTCCCCCATTCTGGGCCCCTTCAATGTATAATGTCCCACATATTGGTATAATGTCTCTCATCTTGGGCCCCTTCCTGGTATAATGTCTCGCCTCCTGGGTCCCTTCCTATTATAATGCTGGAAAGTAGGAATGCTTTAAAAAATAGGGGTGTTAACAGTTTTTTATTAATTAACAAATTACAAAATGATTGAAGAATGGAGAAATCTAAAATCATTATGTGGTATGATCACGCCTTTAAAACAGCATCAAAGCATCAATTCATGCAGTTTTTGAAGGGACTGAGCAGCCAGATTGCTCCAAACATCTTGGAGAACTAACCACAGATCTTATGAGGATGTAGTATAGTGCAAATCCTTTGTTTCTTCATGTAATCACACACACGACTCCTTGTTCTTCATTATGCTGAAGATATTTCTTAATTACATTAGTTGTACCTTTGGGACCGCCATCCAGCTGCAGAATAAATTTGGAGCCAATCAGATGCCCCCCTAATAGTATTGTATGGTGGATAACTATGTGCTCAAAAGTTTACATACCCTGGCAGAATTTTCCCTTTCTTGGCCTTGTTTCAGAGAATATGAATGATAACAAAAAAACTTTTTCCCACTTATGGTTATTGGTTGGGGAAGCTAGTTATTGTCAAATTACTGTGTTTTCTCTTTTTAAATCTTAATGACAACCAAAAACATCCAAATGACCCTGATCAAAAGTTCACATACCCCAGTTCTTAATATTGTGTATTGCCCCCTCTAACATCAATGACAGCTGAAGTCTTTTGTGGTATTTGTGCATGAGTTTCTTTAATTTCTCAGATGGTAAAGCTGCCCATTCTTCTTGGCAAAAAGCCTCCAGTTCCTGTAAATTCCTGGGCTATCTAGCATGAACTGCGCGCTTGAGATCTCCCCAGAGTGGCTCAATGATATTGAGTTCAGGAGACTGAGATGGCCACTCCAGAACCTTCACTTTGTTCTGCTGTAGCCAATGACAGGTCGACTTGGCCTTGTGTTTTGGATCATTGTCACGTTGAAATGTCCAAGTACGTCCCATGTGGAGCTTCCGGGCTGATGAGTGCAAATTTGCCTCCAGTATTTGCTGATAACATGCTGAATTCATCTTTTCTTCAATTTTTACCAAGTCTCCTGTGCCTTTGTAGCTCACACATCCCCAAAACATCAGCGATCCACCTCCGTGCTTTACTGTAGGAATGCTGCTCCTTTCATTACAGGCCTTGTTGACCTCTCTCCAAATGTAAAGTTTATGGTTGTGGCCAAAAAGTTCAATTTTGGTCTCATCACTCCAAATTACCTTGTTCCAGAAGTTTTGAGTCTTCTCTCTGTGCTGTTTGGCGTATTGTAGGCGAGATACTTGTGGCATTTGCGCAGTAATGGCTTTCTTCTAGCAACTCGACCATGCAGCCCATTTTTCTTCAAGTACCTCCTTATTGCATCTTGAATCAGTCACATTGCTAGTTTTCAGAGAATCCTGAATTTCAGCTGATGCTATTTGTGGGTTTTTCTTTGCATCCCAAAATTTTGTTGGGCTACCTGACCGTGGTTTGGTTTTTACAGAGCCCCTGATTTTCCATTTGTTAATCACAGTTTGAAAGTTGCTGACTGGCATTATCAATTCCTTAAATAACTTTTTGTATCCATTTCCTGTGTTATACAGTTCAACTACCTTTTCCCGTAGATCCGTTGACAATTCTTTTGCGTTCCCGATGACTCACAATCCAGAAACATCAGTGGCTGGATGAAAGATGCAAGAATCTGTCTGGATCACAGGAACTCACTCAGCTTTTATGCACACACACTGATTACAAGCAAACAGGTCACAGGTGATGATGTTACCTTTAGTAGCCTTCCAAACCCATTTGTATCAAATTCTGAGCATGTTATCAGGCCAGAATCACCATGGTATGTGAACTTTTGATCAGGGTCATTTGGATGTTTTTGGTTGTCATTAAGATTTAAAAAGAGAAAACACAGTAGTTTGACAATAAATGGCTTCACCCAACCAATAACTATGAGTGGAGAAAAAGTTTTTTTTGTTATCATTCATATTCTCTAAAACAAGGCCAAGAAAGGAAAAATTCTGCCGGGGTATGTAAACTTGTGAGCACAACTGTATCCACCTGTATTTCTCAGCACTGAGACTACCATTAATGCTGATCAAAATCCCCAAATCCATTTGTTTAAATGCAGCATCAAACTTGCAAGGAACCTTCCCCATATTTCACTACTGCCTGCAGACAATCATTATTGAACCAATCTTCAGTTCTTCAGCAAACAAACTGCCTTCTTCTGTTAAATATTTGGCTGTAACATTTTTACTAATCATCTCTCCATAGGGGATTGATTTAATCAAAATATCTCAGTAATAATGAACATAATCCATGATATGCAAGTTCTTGTCCTGATTATAAAGCTGAGATTTTAGATATTTATTTAATATGACTTTAGAAACAGCTCATACCTCGACATCGTATAAGAAAATATCATGTAATACTGGACTCAAGTACTGTAGCTTTCATCCGGCACATTAAATTAAATCAATACCCTATGCAGAGATGATTAGGGTTAAAGGAGTTGTCCAGTACTTTTTATTATCCCCTCAACGTATTCAACCGGTGCCCATAAAGGTTTTTGTAATTACCTCCTGCTGTCCTTCTTGCCAGTGAGGGGCGCTATCACTGGCCACTCACAGGCGTCACATTACCCCCGGCTGCAGCCGGCTCTGACATCCACTGATGTCATGTCAAGTTCCGGCTGCAGCCGGGGTGACTTACTTCTGCGTTCCACGGTGGATGCTGGGCTGTAGGTGGGGATCCACCGCACGCTCTCCCTCTCCTCATTCATTGGGAACGCGCGTGGTGGATGCTGGGTGTGACGCACGGGGTAACCCCGCCCACAGCCCAGCATCCACCGCGGGGACCGCGTCACTGATGTCACGCCTCACTTGACTTGACAACAGTGGAGGGGTCACGTGATGCCTGTGAGCGGCCCGTGGTAGCGCCGCTCACAGGCAAAAAGGACAACTAGAGGTAATACAAAAACCTTTATGGGCACAATACTGAATACATTGGGGGGATAATAAAAAGTTATGGACAACTTCTTTAAGTGGATCTATTCAGATGGTTGCGGCTTTACAATCGAAAAATGATCAATTCTGCAAAGATTTTTAGCCAGAGGATAGGGAGGTAGCCAGCACAAGCTGCTGATCTCATGATTGGCTACAGCGGTGATGCAAGCTCTCTACGTGATGTCACTGCTTTATTGTTTTTGTAACAGGTAAACTTTTCTGTTGAATACATTTGAACATGTTATTAAATATTCCAAACATGCAGAGTTGGTTCATATCCACTTATATCTGAAAATATTTTTAGAAAAAACGATCAACCATAATGCTGACCACAAGTGTTTTCTTCCATAGTAACAGAACAGAAACGAACCTTGTGAAGTCGGATGGTGTCAGCCAAGGTGTTTGCAGGATCATGCTACAGTATTTCACTATTAACACTTAGTCACATATTTGTAAAATTTTCAAGAACTATCTGAAATGTACAAAAACATTTATTTCAGGTTCTATTTAAAATCAGTATTTTCCATCTACTTTTGGAAAGATTATGAAATATATAAAGCTGTTACTTATTAGTGTATGTAATTGTGTTTCCCATCTCTTAACCTCAGTTCTTTGTCTTTGTTGCCAGCAATAGCGGATTTGAACATATCGGTCGTGTGTGATCCTGGTGTAATGCAGGTTTCTATCAGCCAATGTTTCCTAACTGCCCTGGGATATAATTACAATGATATCAGTCTAATAAACAATTCCAGCAGTTGTATGCTCTCCTATTCAAGTTATATAAATAATCGGATAATGCAAAGTATACAACTATATCCAGAGGACGGATGGTGCGGGAATGTGATGACAGTAAGAACTTTTTGTGCTCTCTATACTTTACCTGCGTCCACATGGTTTCCGCACAGTGGTATAACTTATAGCTTGTGGCCCCCCTTGCAAAATGTTAAGCAGGGGCCCAGTGGTATTGGCTGGAGAAAGAAGCCCCCAAGGCTCCAGAGCCTGATTGCAGCTGCTACCCCTGCACCCGCTCTAGTTACTCACCTGTTTCACCAGAAAACCATTTAAACAAAAGGACATAAGTCAATGTAGTTCTGTCTAAAACTTAATAATAATAATAATCTTTATTTATATAGCGCCAACATATTCCGCAGCGCTTTACAATTTAGAGGTTAATATTCAACAGTCATAAGTAACATAGCTAAAGATAATACAATAATTAAAGCAAAAATAATGATGACCCTGCTCGTAAGAGCTTACAATCTACAAACTTCCCATAGAGGAAGCTGTTAATGGTACATCTCTCCCCAGGAGTGGAAGCTTATTGATGGCTACTCTGGGGCGTGTAAGAAATTACCTAAATTCGCAGGTCGTGGTCCCCTGGGTACTGATAAATTGGTGGCAGGAATACTGGGAGAATATCTGAATCATAGAAATGAAGAGTTAATACTAGGATGTAAGGAGCGTGGATCACACGTACCCATATTCACCCCTTTACAAAGCGAGAATGTTATGTTGTGTGATGATACACTGCTAAATAATGTTATGTTGTGTGATGATACACTGCTAAATAATGTTATGCTGTGTGATGATACACTGCTAAATAATGTTATGTTGTGTGATGATACACTGCTGAATAATGTTATGTTGTGTGATGATACTGACTCGCCAAGGGGGATATGGGGGACTCGGTGCCCGGGCCTTTACCTTCTTGGGAGGTCACGGCAGTCGGCTCCCGGGCCCGTACTCTGGGGTCACTCTTTAAAAGGGGCTTGTTACTTGAAGGGATGAATAACGGTTTTGTCTTGTGACGCCACCTGTGGTTCCTGGTAATGGGTACCAGCGCTGCTGCAGACCTCCGGGGGTGATGGGATGGCAGCTGAGATGTCTCTGCTCCCCACAGGCGGAGCGGGCCCCCGGGGCAGGGTTGATGGAAGGGATGCAGGTGAGAGGTGACCCGGTCGGGTCAGGGGGAATGATGGACACGCACACAGGGGATTCGCTTCAGTACCTTTACTGGTGTAAACGGCAGGTATGGTCCAGGGTGCTTAGTAGGAAGGGTGCACTTCTAGACTCTCCCCAGTGAGCGTGTACTAGGCCTCCTGATCCGTTTCTTCCTCTCTCTCTCTGAAGCTCCTGACCAGCCTGGAACTAGGCCTAGCTTCTGTACTGTTTCACTCTCTCACCTGTTTGCTTGGTGGTAAGAAATTTTCTCTGGCTACCACTATCCCTGTACGCTGGGGCCTTCGTGGTTCCTAGTTCTGTAGATGATTGTAGCTTCAGGTTGACCAGGGGTCTGTAATCCTCCTGGTATGCCAGTTATCCCTACTGGGTGTAGAGGACCCTGTAGGCGCGGACCCGGTGTAAGGCTTGTGTTCTGGGGTGAGCTTAAGGTGCTCCTCTGCCACCTTAACTCCTCTCCTTGTCTCGGCCATGCTCTAGGCCCTCAGGCTTCAGCACGTGCTTTGGGCCCTGGCTTGCCTTCAGCACAGCAGCACAACAGGTGCTCCCTTCTTCACTGATCTCTAGTGCCAGCACACTCTGCCTACCTAACTCCACCCTCCAGTATATATATCCCTAACAAGGCTCGCTCTGGTGGTATGAGGTGGAAGGGTGGAGGTGTTTGTTATGTAATGAGGGCCTCTTGTGGAGAAGTCCGTCCATGCACCCTTTTGGGTCCTGTGGTACCTGTGGTAGCAGGGTTCCACATTCCCTCTAGTACAATTCAGTACTCCTGGACTGAAGCATTTTTTTGTAAACAGGTCACAACAACAATTACGATAACAATAACACATATCAAAGTTACAGTGAGTCCCATAACCAGGTGTCCATCTCACTGGTGAAGGGGCAATATTAGCAGCATGAGGGACCCATCTGAAAACCCTCAACGTAGGCCCTGGGCGTGGCTACAGGGCATAAGTGATCCAGGTGTTGGACCACGTCTTCGGCCACGCCAAACGGGTTTTTGTTCAGTGGTCTCTTAATATAAAACCAATAGGGGGCACTTTAATAAGTGCAACTATTTACAATGGACAGTTTTTGGCTGCTCACAGTCCTCAGCCTGCAAGTCTTTATACCCTTTACGGGTAACTAAATGCACACATATAACTTTTTCAGTTCACACAAACAATGCTATACCCTTCCGGGTAGCTATTTACACTGTAGGCATTTTGTACCTTATTCCCTATCCCTACACCTGGTAGGGATTTGGCCTTGTGTGCTGCGTGTGGATCTACATAGCACTGGGGTGATACTGGTGTATGTGCATGCACTATGCGCTAACCTATCAGGTCTACGTGCGAGTAAGTTGTAGAACTGCCTCAACATCTCTATAGGACTGGCAAGTGCACTGTTTACTGGACCCTCAGGCTCTGCTTCAACTGGTGATCCTCCTCTTACTGGGGACTATTCCTGTTCCTGAACAGGTTCTTCTTGTGGTGGAGGTTCTTCTGGTGGCTGACAGAAGTGTATCACTGGTAGGATAACTGCTCCATCGAGTTGAGGCCAGTCCGGGGGGAAGTCTCCTAGGACTATATGAACTACATCTTCCTTGGGTTTTTCCGGTATTATAAGAGGTACTTCTTCCTCCTGTGTCTTCAGTAGACCTGGGCACAATTTCAAGTGGTCTCTTGAGACTGTTGTGGTTGTCCTACCTCCATCCTTGCTGATCAGGCAGGTTTTGGTGTTGTCAAATCTGGAATTTAACACAGTCTAGGGCTCTCTTTCCCATTGGTCATCAAGCTTGTGACCTCTTCTTTTCCGCTTTAGCACTATTTCTCCTGGTGCCAAGGGTTCTGCTGGTGCATGCTTGTTATATTGGTCTTCTTGTCTTTCCCTTACTTTGTTTAGGCTGTCTTCAACACAGGCCTGTACTTTCCTGTACTGCTCTCGCCGATTTGTGTCCCAATCTTCAGTGGACATATCTGCAGCAGGTTCTACCACTCCGAGTTCCAGGTCCATGGGCAATTTTCCGGGTCTTGCTCTCATGATGTACGCTGGGGTACAATTAGTAGAACTCACAGGTATGTGGTTATACAGGTCCACCAGATCAGGTAGTTTTTCTGGCCACTGGTTCCTCTCTTCCAAAGGTAGGGTTTTTAACAGGTCAAAGATGATGTTATTCATTTTCTCGCACATACCGTTGGTTTGAGGATGATATGGTGTAGTCCGGATCTTCTTGCATCCATACAGCTGACAGAATTCTTTAAACTGCTCAGCCTCAAAGGCAGGGCCTTGATCTGTTAGCACCTTGTCCGGGTATCCATGGGGCCTGCAGAAGTAGGTTTGGAATGTTCTTGCTGCAGTTTCTGCTGTCAGATCCTTGACAGGGGCTACCACCAGGAACCGGGAATAGTGATCCACCATGGTCAGGGCATAGGAATAGCCTGATCTGCTGGGTGACAGTTTGACGTGATCCAGAGCGACAATCTCCAGGGGTTGGGTTGTTTTGATGGACTGCAAGGGTGCTTTCTGACTAACGTAGTCTTTCCGTCTGAGGCTACAGGGCCCACAATTCCGGCACCACCTTTCTATGGAACTCTGCATTCCAACCCAATAGAACTGGTCCTTCAGCAGGGTTTCCAGCTTCTTCCAGCCAAAATGACCAGCTTGGTCATGGTAGGCCTCTAGCACCATCTGGATATCCGTCCTGGGCATTACAATCTGCCACACAATTTCATGGGTTCTAGGGTTGACATACCTCCTGCACAGCTTTTCTCTGTAGATGTACAGCCGGCTTCTCTCATTCCACAGGTGTTTGGCTTGTGGAGGAGCATCCTTCTCCAGGTGAGAAGCTTCTTGGGTTATCAGTCCTTTGATGAGGCTGACAACCGGGTCACTGTCCTGGGTCTCCTTCCAGCTGTGATGAGGTAAAGGGTTTAGCTTCTTACCATGACGTCTTCTGGAGGTGTGTTGCTCGTGGACCATTCCATTTCTGTGGAAAGCAGGTAATTCAATTTCTTCTAGGTCATCCACTTCAACCTCGTAGTCCGACTGGTGGGGTATTCTTGACAGGGCATCAGTATTGGTGTTCTTGTGACCAGCCCGGTACTTGATTGTGAACTGGTAATTTGACAATCTGGCCACCCAACGCTGTTCCATGGCTCCCAACCTGGCTGTCTCCAGGTGTGTCAAGGGGTTATTGTCAGTAAAGGCTGTAAATTAGGTGAGGCTAGGTAATGTTTGAATCTTTCGGTGATAGCCCAGACCAAGGCCAGGAACTCCACCTTGAATAAACTGTAATTCTCCGGGTTCCTCTTAGTAGCGTGAAGCTTCCTACTGGCATAGGCGATCACCTTTTCTCTGCCGTTTTGCTTCTGGGACAACACAGCTCCCAGTCCCTCATTGCTGGCGTCTGTGTATAACAGGAAAGGTTGGCTATAGTCGGGGTAAGCCAGGATTTCCTCACCGGTTAGGGCTTCCTTCATTAATGCAAAGGACTCAGTCTGTTCTTTGCCCCACTGGAATGGGGGACTTTTACCTCTTTTGGACTGTCCTACTAGGAGATCTTGTAAAGGTGCTGCCTTTTTGGTGTAGTCCTTAATGAACCTCCTGTAGTACCCGACCAGTCCCAGAAATTGACGTACCTCTTTGATGTTCCTTGGTTCAGGCCACTTCTGGATGGCAGTGACCTTCTCCGGGTCTGGTGCTACCCCCTCTGTACTGACTACGTGCCCCAGGTACTGAACCTTCCGTTTGAGCAGGTGGCACTTGGAGGGTTTTAGTTTCATCCCATACCGGGACAATGCCTCAAATACCTCCGCCAGGTGGTTTAGATTGTCTTCATACGTCCTTGAGTACACGATAACGTCATCCAGGTATAGCAGCACTGTCTCAAACTTCCGGTGTCCCAAGCAACACTCCATCAACATCTGGAACGTTCCAGGTGCGTTGCAGAGTCCAAATGGCATGCTGTTGAATTCGCATAATCCCATCGGGGTGGTGAAGGCTGTCTTCTCCCGGTCTTCCTCAGCAACAGACCCTTGCCAGTACCTGCTAGTGAGATCCAATGTGGAGAAATAATTGGCAGATTTTAGTGCAGCCAGGGATTCCTCTATACGGGGCAAAGGGTATGCATCTTTATGTGTTATGTGATTAATTTGTCTATAATCTACACACATCCTCATGCTACCGTCCTTCTTTCTGACCAGGACCAGAGGAGCTGCCCAGGGGCTACAGCTATCCCTTACTACCCCTGCCTTTTTCATGTCATGCAACATTTCTTTTGGTAATGTGCTGGTGGTATGGGTCTGTAACGCTCCTTAATGGGTGGATGGTTACCTGAGGGTATGTGGTGCTGTACCCCTTTGACCCTTCCAAAATCAAGTGAGTGTTTACTAAATGACGCGCCCTGGGCCTATGTGATGTAGCGTTGCGCACGCAGGGACTACCCGGAGCCGGATCTGATAGGGGTAGTAGTCTCGTGGCGGTGACCCGGTCCGTGCCCAGGGAGTCAGACTAAGTGGCGGTATATTAGCAGTAGATGTAGGACGACTACACCACCCGTTGAATGCAGCTATGGAGCTGCCGCTGCAGGGCAGACCGCTGAGGCCGGTGGAAGGATGGTGCAGCGTGGATGGTATAACCCCCAACGGGAGGGGTATGGCCTCAGGGCAGCCGACGTGGATGATGGAGGTAGCAGGAACCACTCAGAGACGATGCGGTGTAGTTCAGGGTCTTTACTGGTGACAAAGATAGACCCTCCCGGAGTACTGGCTAGCGGTCGGGGCCTGGTCAGTCCTTGAGCAGATGGGATCCCCCTTGGCCAGGCGGAGTTGTAGGCCTCCCCAACTAATTGTACTCTTCTGGCTACCTTGCTAGAGGCGGATAAAAGTAGCCCACGTCCCTGAGTGTACCGTGTGGTGCTCACCCGTATGGCCGGTGACTCGGGGCCTTCTAGTAGCTTCCGCTCCACGACGGCGGTGCTGGTCCCACGCGTGTGACCGTGCCGGTCGGTTTCTGCTGCTGGGTAGGAGTTAGTCCCCACAGCCTCGGACTCCGGGTCCGGTAAGAAATCTTCAATCAGGGCGAGCTCTACAGCTTCCAGCCCTGACCTCTTCTTAGCACGACTCCCACAAAGCTCCTGATCTTTCTTTCCTATTACTGCTTCTCTTCTTCTCTCTACTCTTCTTCTCTAACCCTGCCTCAGCCCCAGGTTTATATAGGGGAAGTCCTTCCCCTCCCAGGACTGGGCAGGAGGTGTGGCATGCATAGGATTCCTGACCAAGAGACCTCCCACCTGCTCTCAGACATAACATTGCTGTTACTGTGGAAACCAGACCCCTGGGGTGCCACATAAACACCTGTTCATATTCCTGAACCACTCTGTAGACACCGTGTTTTTGATGGACAGGAGTGGCGTCAGTTCCAACATGGAGCTGTTGACACCATTCCTCCGGCTGGGTTTTGGAGTCATTGTCCTCCACTGTATCTGGTGGAGTCAAGGATTCCACTGTGTGTACGGCATTATTATTCACAGTATACAGTCTGGCAACAGTGGCGTATCGTGGCAATTTGACTTCTTCCTCCCCACAATTTAGGAGGCATACGGGTACCCTCTCGTTGTGTACATCAAATACCCCTCTAGCAGTTAGGAGTGTAGGTCTGTGCTCTGAGTTAACGGGCTCTACTACCGCCTGGTAGTTCTGTCCCTTGAGACCTATTGCTGCCCTACACCAAATCAGCATTTCACTAAGTGGGGGAATCACAATGGGTATCGGGTCTGTCACCCGTACATTACCAGTCTCGCCACCTGTTAGTTTTACCTGTTGCTGGTACAGGAGGGCTCAAATCTCTCTCTGGAGCATCTTCCTCTGCCCTGGTCTGGCAGTGTCAGCAATCTGTTGGAGTAAAAACAACACTTCTCCCAAACAGTTACCAACAACATTTGTACCAAGTATCATATATGGGTTTGTATCACCAGGGTTAGACTCTATTACAATCAGTCCTTGGTCTTTTAGTTCCACTCTTCCCACCTTCACTGTCACGTCCTTAACCCCGACTAGGTTAAGAGGAAGGCCATTGGAGGCATACACAGTGAGGTTTGGGAGTTTATCTATGGACCAGAACCTTTTGTAGAGGACATCAGATATGATGGTTACCGGTGACCCAGTGTCCAGTAGTGCAGGTGTTGCTATGCCGTCCAGCACGATGGACAGGAAAGGCCTTCCTCCTACAAACCGGTCGTACCAGCTCTATGGGCCTGGTTGTTCTACTCCTGGGTGTCGGCCCTTGGCCCCAGGGTTAGCTGACGCACTTCAGAGCGCAGGCTGTCCAGCTTGCTAGAGGACGCTGCTTGCACTTTTGCCTCAGCCGCTAATGAAGGGGCAGTGAGTGCTGTGGCCATTGGGGTGGCCCCACCCTGGTAACGCTGGATAGCAGTATCTGATGTTTCCAGGGGCTGAAGGCCCTTAATAGCCATGTCCTTCAGGGCGTCAAAGGTGGCATTTTGATGATCTAAGGCCCACCACAGTACAGTTCTGCTCTCCTCCTGGGACCTTACCCCCGGATGAATTGTTCTATCAGCATTTTGTCCTCATCATGTATGCTGGCTGGACTAACCTGTTTCAGGGCCTCTTGTAAACGGCATAGTCCCGGATACTGTCCTCAGGTTTCTGGGTACAGTGGTAGAACCTCATCTGAAGATCTGTCTCAGTGCGGTTTTCAAAGACAGTTTGCAGTCTCTTAAATATAATAGACACCGATTCCTGGTCTGCGGCTGGCCAGATTTCAACTTCCCGGTCTGCGGCACCAGCGAATTGTCCCAGCACAACAGCGGCTCTCTGTTTACCTGTCATTGAGTACATGTCCAGTACACTGCATATTTTTCTTTTGAATCCAGACAGGGTGTCTGGTTTGCCGTCATACTGGGGAAGCCATTTCGCTCCGGAGACGTACGGCAGGGCCATGGGGATCACTGGAGTCACGACCCCTTCTGGTGGGGCGGCTGCTCCGGCTTGAGCAGCGCCGGGCGCGAGTTGAGCATCGGGAGCGTTAACTGGTGCTCCGGCGATTGCTGGTCGTCGGCCATGATTGCGCCCCCCAAGTAAACCGTAGCCTACCTTCTTTGCTTTTCTCGGGTAGGCCGCAGCTCCGCAGACGACGGACTCCTTCCAGGACCTGATGCTTCCTGGTTCTGCGTCAGAGCGCGAGGCGGGGCTTGGGCGTCACGCGCTACCAATGGTCACGCCTCTCTGGTTCCCGCGGTTACACCACTCTTCTTCCCACATGGCGACGCGATAATGGCGGCGATGTTCACCACAGTTCAAACACAGTTCAAATACGGCACACAGTACCCAGTGGCAACGGGCACGAATTCCTGTTCATGACGCCAGGAAGAGATGACTCGCCCAGGGGGATATGGGGGACTCGGTACCCGGGTCTTTACCTTCTTGGGAGGTCACGGCAGTTGGCTCCCGGGCCCGTACTCTGGGGTCACTCTTTAAAAGGGGCTTGTTAC
Organism: Phyllobates terribilis; assembly: GCF_046119375.1. Classification (NCBI taxonomy): domain Eukaryota; kingdom Metazoa; phylum Chordata; class Amphibia; order Anura; family Dendrobatidae; genus Phyllobates; species Phyllobates terribilis. The sequence goes on from NW_027362762.1 coordinate 645,081,577, forward strand.
TTGAAGGGATGAATAACAGTTTTGTCTCGTGACGCCACCTGTGGTTCCTGGTAATGGGTACCAGCGCTGCTGCAGACCTCCGGGGGTGATGGGATGGCAGCTGAGATGTCTCTGCTCCCCACAGGCAGAGCGGGCCCCCGGGGCAGGGTTGATGGAAGGGATGCAGGTGAGAGGTGGCCCGGTCGGGTCAGGGGGAATGATGGACACGCATACAGGGTATTCGCTTCAGTACCTTTACTGGTGTAAACGGCAGGTATAGTCCAGGGTACTTAGTAGGAAGGGTGCACTTCTGGACTTTCCCCAGTGAGCGGGTAGTAGGCCTCTTGATCATTTTCTTCCTCTCTCTCTCTGAAGCTCCTGACCAGCCTGGAACTAGACCTAGCTTCTGTGCTGTTTCACTCTCTCACCTGTTTGCTTGGTAGTAAGAACTTTTCTCTGGCTACCACTATCCCTGTATGCTGGGGCCTTCGTGGTTCCTAGTTCTGTAGATGATTGTAGCTTCAGGTTGACCAGGGGTCTGTAATCCTCCTGGTATGCCAGTTATCCCTACTGGGTGTAGAGGACCCTGTAGGCGCGGACCCAGTGCCCGGCTTGTGTTCTGGGGTGAGCTTAAGGTGCTCCTCTGCCCCATTAACTCCTCTCTCCTCTCCTTGCCTCAGCCACACTCTAGGCCCTCAGGCTTCAGCACGTGCTTTGGGCCCTGGTTTGCCCTCAGCACAGCAGCACAACAGGTGCTGCCTCTTCACTGATCTCTAGTGCCAGCACAATCTACCTACCTAACTCCACCCTCCAGTATATATATCCCTAACAGGGCTCCCTCTGGTGGTATGAGGTGGAAGGGTGGAGGTGTCTGTTATGTAATGAGGGTCTCTTGTGGAGAAGTCCGTCCATGCACGCTTTTGGGTCCTTTGGTACCTGTGGTAGCAGGGTGCCACATATCATCACACAACATAACATTATTTAGCAGTGTATTATGACACAACATAACACCACCATACCACCAGAGGGAGCCTGTTAGGGATTTATATACTGGAGGGTGGAGTTAGGTAGTCGGAGTGTGCTGACACTTTAGATCAGTGAAGGAACAGCACGTCTGCTGCTGTGTTGAGAGCCCCAAGTGTGGCCGAGGCAAGGAGAGGAGAGAGGAGTTAAGGGGGCAGAGGAGCATCTGAAGCTCACCCCAGGACACAAGCCGGACACCGGGTCCGCGCCTACAGGGTCCTCTACACCCAGTAGGGACAACAGGCATACCAGGAGGATTCCAGATCCCAGGTCAACCTGAAGCTACCATCATTTTACAGAACTAGGAACCATGAAGGCCCCAGCGTCCCGGGATAGTGGTAGCCAAAGAAAAGTTCTACTACAAGCAGACAGGTGAGAGGGTGGAACAGCAAAGAAACTAGGCCTAGTTCCAGGCTGGCCAGAAGCTTTAGAGAAAGGAAGAAATGGACCAGGAGACCTATTACCCGGGTACCGAGTTTCCCCCATATTAACCATGGGCAAGTCAGATACACTGCTAAACAATGTTAGTGCTCATTTTATTATGTTTATGCTGTAACGTATACGACTTGGTTCTGCCGTTGTACATGCCATCCAGGTGATCCAGACACTCTCCGGTATGTAAAGAACGAACTGGCGAACCATTGTTTAAGGGAATCTGTCATGTTGCCATGTAATCTGATAGCACCATGACGTAGGGGAAGAGAGCCTGAGTCTAACAATGTGTCACTTAAAGGAGTTGTCCACTACTTTACATGTTCCTTTCATGTGAGCTAAGTACCATAGATAAGCGCTTCACTAAATATCTTGCTTTGTCACATCCTGCAGTAACCGGAGCTGCTCTTCTGGTCCCATGACCTCTGGCTGTGAATCTCCTGCTATCTGTGATGTCACAGCAGCTCCTTCTTCACTTCTGGGCTCTGGAAACTGACAGGGTGGGCAGGGTCTGCCGCACAAGTGGGCGGGGCTGCATTCAGCAGAGTTCACTCAGTATCTATGAATGCTGCCAGCTCTCCCTGCAGACCCAGCTCTCTCTCCTGTATGTATGTATAGAGCAGGGTGTATATACTGTACATGTACACATACTGCTGGATACCCTGTGTAAATTATATACATCCAGCTGTATTCCCTGTATAATGTGAATACAGTCAGATCTCTTACTAATATGTATATAGTGAGTACACCAGCACCTTCAAAGAACTCAAGATCCAATGAAGACACACTGCTGCTGCAATGCCATACACCAAAGACAACAGCTTAACAGGCAATGCCATACACCAAAGACAGCTGCTTAACAGGCAATGCCATACACCAAAGACAGCTGCTTAATAGGCTATGCCATACACCAAAGACAACTGCTTAACAGGCAATGCCATACACCAAAGACAGCTGCTTAACAGGCAATGGAATACACTAAAAATTACAAAAAGCCAAATGTGTAAACCAAAAATAATTTACTTGATACAATTTTAACTGTAATTGTATTTGTAACCAAAATAAACAAATGTATTTACATATGCTAAAAGGCAACAAAAACAAAGAAACAAACATAAAAACACAAACAAAACTTTATAAATTATGATACTTGGGGGGTGACATAACACAAGTACCTGGACTGAATGTGGGGAAAGGTGGCAAAGCAGATATGGGAGTGGACACATAGGCGGTTCCACACGGTGGGGGAGTAAAGGGTGGGAACAAACCAGGGTCCAGAGTGGCAGGTTGAGGTTGAATATCATCATTCCAACCGTGATAATTATCATGTTGTGGAGTTGATGGAGATGATGTTGGTTTGATGAGTACCATAGTATTTTCTGGATCAGATTCTGGGGCTTGTGCAGAATGAGTCACCGGCATTGGAGGTGGATGGGCCTGTCCAGAATGAGTCACCGGCATTGGAGGTGGATGGACCTGTCCAGAATGATTCACCGAGATTGAAGGTGGATGGGCCTGTCTAGAATGAGTCACCAGCATTGAAGGTGGATGGCCCTGTTCAGAATGAGGCATTGGAGGTGGATGGGCGTGTACAGAATGAGTCACCGGCATTGGAGGTGGATGGACCTGTCCAGAATGATTCACCGAGATTGAAGGTGGATGGGCCTGTCCAGAATGAGTCACCAGCATTGAAGGTGGATTGCCCTGTTCAGAATGAGTCATCGGCATTGGAGGTGGATGGGCCTGTTCAGAATGAGTCACCAGCATTGGAGGTGAATGGGCTTGTCCAGAATGAGTCACCGGCATTGGAGGTGGATGGGCCTGTCCAGAATGAGTCACCGGCATTGGAGGTGGATGGATCTGTCCAGAATGATTCACCGAGATTGAAGGTGGATGGGCCTGTCTAGAATGAGTCACCAGCATTGAAGGTGGATGGCCCTGTTCAGAATGAGTCATTGGCATTGGAGGTGGATGGGCGTGTCCAGAATGAGTCACCGGCATTGGAGGTGGATGGACCTGTCCAGAATGATTCACCGAGATTGAAGGTGGATTGGCCTGTCCAGAATGAGTCACCAGCATTGAAGGTGGATGGCCCTGTTCAGAATAAGTCATTGGCATTGGAGGTGGATGGGCCTGTTCAGAATGAGTCACCAGCATTGGAGGTGAATGGGCTTGTCCAGAATGAGTCACCGGCATTGGAGGTGGATGGGCCTGTCCAGAATGAGTCACCGGCATTGGAGGTGGATGGACCTGTCCAGAATGATTCACCGAGATTGAAGGTGGATGGGCCTGTCTAGAATGAGTCACCAGCATTGAAGGTGGATGGCCCTGTTCAGAATGAGTCATTGGCATTGGAGGTGGATGGGCGTGTCCAGAATGAGCCACCGGCATTGGAGGTGGATGGACCTGTCCAGAATGATTCACTGAGATTGAAGGTGGATGGGCCTGTCCAGAATGAGTCACCAGCATTGAAGGTGGATGGCCCTGTTCAGAATGAGTCATCGGCATTGGAGGTGGATGGGCGTGTCCAGAATGAGGCACAGGCATTGGAGGAGGTTGGGCCTATAGAGTCTGGCACACAAGAGGAAGAGGCTGAAGTAGGGCAGGTTGCATGGCTGACTGTCCTTGTGTTGGGTCCAATGGTTGCATTTGATTTCTATTTGAAAGCTACCAGCTTTCAAGGAAATCAAATACAACCATTGGCCTGTTTGGGGGGGGTTGTGGCACTAATTACTATTTCTTTAGCTGCCCTGGTACCCTGCTGCCTCAATTCAAATGGCACATTTTTCAAATATTGGGCCAGACTCCTACAGAACCCATCCTCACCTTCCTTAGCCACAAACTCCTGTATGATTTTTTTTGGTTTTGGGGGCCCTCCTTTCCAGGTTTTGTTGCAGATGGCTGATGGGTGTCTGTGGGGAGCTGTTCAGGTGAAGACTTGGACTGGTGGTCGCAAGTGCCTCTTCCTCAGCTTCCTCACAACTTCTATGGAAAAATGCAAGAGCGCAATAGGGTCTTATCCAATTAATAAATGTTAAGGACAATAAACCTACATTTTTAGCTATACTAATGGTTTGTCGTGACTCCAGAGAGCGCAGAAACAACTTCCTTTCCCAGCATGTATCTCCTCACAACTTCTGGCATTCTGTTTGGAAGGTCCACTTGCGTCCACAACCTCAGAAGAAGAGGAACTTCCCTTTTTAGATCTGAAAAAAAAATGAATTGATAAAAAATGGTAGGCAACATCATTAGCGTTAAAAACAATATTATACACTTGCAGTCGCAGATCAATTATTGGGACCAAAAATTGTAGGCGGTCATAATAGATATATGCGTGTTTAACACCACCACCACCACTCTTTGCCCGCATCTGCCTCTCCCGGCGAAACTGGTCCCTGCAGCTTCGCCATCATTTGGTCCCTGTAAGAACTGAAAAACATATAACATTTTAAGGCCATTGTTGATTATGCCCAAAAAAAAAAAAGTACGGTGACATTTGGTCCCATACTTACTTATGGCAACCTGTTCTTTTTTGGAGATAATTTTTTGAGAATAATTCCAAAAAAGTTCCGCACAAATTTGGCACCACGATGCATGCCGCTTGCTCATATCCACATATCCCACATCCCTGCTGTCTCATAATTCTGGAAGAAATCAGAACCTGCATATTTATGATGTGTGGAATCTTCCTGCTTCCTTGGAGGCGAGTTTGGTTCCCAACTTCCAATTTATTACATCACTTGTGGGAATTGATGAGCTTCCTGGGTTGTCCTTAACAAATTGATTGATTTTGAATAAATGTGTGCATTTTTTCCGGGCAAAAATCGAATGGCACTCGTATGGTCTAAATGCCGTGCCTTTTTTTTTCTTGCATCCATTGACTTGCATTGGCGAGTCTCGTCCGAGATATGCGGCAAAACGAAGCATGCTGCGATTTTTTTTTTCTCAGTCCGATTTCAGCTGAGAATAAAATCACAGATGAGATGTAACTCTCAGAATAACAGTGCAATACGATTTTTTTCTATAAGATTGCACTCGTCCGTTTTTCTTGCAGATGGATATGAGCCCTAACAATGTTAGTGGGATCCCTTAAAATCTTTTAGTCTTTCATTTACAGCCATCCAAATGGATCTGTCATGGACCTAGTAATGTTTTCCTAGAAATGTAGACAGTATATTGATTGCACTGGTTAGAACTTGTCCTATGTTGTCTCCTCAGATGGATATGAACTTTCTTTACTATTCCAACATACTTCACATTGGGATTCAAGATAAAAGCATAATCACAACGTACCCAGCTTCATATCAATTCACTTGTGCCTACAGGAGGAGAGAGCAGTTATCGTTAAACATAACTTTGCACCCCATAATTAGTACTGTGCTAATTCAAGCATGTCAGTTTCCTCTACAAAACAATATGTCAGTACAAGAAAAGATCACGTTGTCAAGGTAAAGATGACACTTTTCTTATACTTTATTGGTATTTTAGATGTTTTTCATACACCAGTATAATCTACATATTTCAAGTAAATGATGAAGGGAAAAGGGGGGGGAGTGTGTGAATAAATTATAATATTTTAAAATATAACTTTTATTAATCATTTTAAAATTGGTTTAGAATGAAATTGGAAGTTATATAAACTGTATAGTCAATTTTGACCTGAACATAAAGTGGATCATAATTTTGTATTGACTATATATCGTGGTCTTGGTCCACAAGAAAAACAAATGTGCAATGTCCAGGGTGTCATCAAATTTGAGCCAAAGTCGCTTATCAAATTAGTTGGCTAAGCCAAGGGATAATTTAATTAGCTTATTATCTGTCATTAGATTATATACTGTAGTGAAGCCACACGGATTATGTTACCCTATAGAGGGTTGGCAGCCAAGTAATGTGCCTACATTTAACCCCTTCACGACATGCGCCATACATGTACGGCGCATGTCGTGTCTGCTCCTTTGATGCGGGCTTCGGCGCTGAGCCCGCATCTTTCCCGGCACATGACAGCTGATCTGTACCCCTAACAGCCACAGGTGGAATTGGGCCCCCAATGGGTTGTCATGACAACCAGGGTTTGCAGGAGACCCCTGCGGTTGTCATTGCCGATCTGCTATGAGCGCCGCCCAGCGGTCGGCGTTCATAGCAGATGAGCACTTTTGTTACACATAGCAGGGCTAATCGGATGATCGCAGCTTCTAGTCTTCCACAGAGAATATTGAAGCAAGTAAAAAGTAGAGAAAAAAAGTTTTTAAAAATGTTAAAAATATGAAAACAACATAAAAACAGTTTAAATAGCCCCCCTTTCGCCCCATTCAAAATAAAACAATAAAAAAAAAATCTACACATATTTGGTATCGAAACAGTCAGAATCACCCAATTTATCAATATATAAAAATAATTAATCCAATCATTAAACGGCGTAACGAGAAAAGAGATCAAAACGCCAAAATTACGTTTTTTTTTGGTCACCACTACATTGCAATGAAATGCATTAACAGGCGATCAAAACATTGTATTTACACCAAAATGGTATCAATAAAAACATAAGATCGGCATCCAAAAAGTAAGACCTCACCCAGCCTCCCATCACGAAAAATGGAGACACTACGAGTCTTGGAAAATGGCGCCATTCTTTTTTCTTTTTTTTTTTTAGCAAAGTTTGTCTTTTTTTTCACAATTACAATGAGGAAAAAAAGTATTTAGTCAGCCACCAATTGTGCAAGTTCTCCCACTTAAAAAGATGAAAGAGGCCTGTAATAGACATCATAGGTAGACCTCAACTATGAGAGACAAAATGAGAAAGCAAATCCTGAAAATCACATTGTCTGATTTGGAAAGAAATTTTTTTCAAATGTTGGTGGAAAATAAGTATTTGATCAATTACAAACAAGCAAGATTTCTGGCTCTCACAGACCTGTAACGTCTTCTTTAAGAGGCTCCTCTGTCCTCCACTCATTACCTGTAGTACTGGCACCTATTTGAACTTGTTATCAATATAAAAGACACCTGTCTGCAACCTCAAACAGTCACACTCCAAACTCCACTATGGTGAAGACTAAAGAGCTGTCGAAGAACACTAGAGACAAAATTGTAGCTCTGCACCTGGCTGGAAAGACTGAATCTGCAATAGGCAAGCAGCTTGGTGTGAAGAAATCAACTGTGGGAGCAATAATTAGAAAATGGAAGACATACAAGATCACAGATAATCTCCCTCGATATGGGGCTCCACACGAGATCTCACCCTGTGGGGTCAAAATGATCTCAAGAATGGTGAGCAAAAATCCTAGAATCACACAGGGGGGACCTAGTGAATGACCTGCAGAGAGCTGGGAACAAGGTTACACAGGTTACTATCAGTAACACGCTACGCCGCCAGGGACTCAGATCCTGCAGTGCCAGACATGTCCCCCTGCTTAAGCCATTACTTAAGACATTACATTGTCCGGGCCCTTCTGACGTTTGCTACAGAGCATTTGGATGAACCAGAAGAGTATTGGGAGAATGTCATATGGTCAGATGAAACCAAAGTAGAACTGTTTGGTAGAAACACAACTCGTCGTGTTTGGAGGAGAAAGAATGCTGAGTTGCATTCAAAGAACACAATACCTACTGTGAAGCATGGGGGTGGCAACATCATGCTTTGGGGCTGTTTCTCTGCCAAGGGAGCAGGACGACTGATCCATGTACATGAAAGAATGAATGGGGCCATGTATCGTGAGATTTTGAGTGCAAACCTCCTTCCATCAGCAAGGGCATTGAAGATGAAACGTGGCTGGGTCTTTCAGCATGACAATGATCCCAAGCACACCGCCAGGGAAATGAAGGAGTGGCTTTGTAAGAAGCATTTCAAGGTCCTGGAGTGGCCTAGCCAGTCTCCAGATCTAAACCCTATAGAAAACCTTTGGAGGGAGTTGAAAGTCCGTGTTGCCCAGCGACAGCCCCAAAACATCACTCCTCTAGAGGAGATCTGCATGGAGGAATGGGCCAACATACCAGCAACAGTGTGTGCCAACCTTGTGAAGACTTACAGAAAACGTTTGACCTCTGTCATTGCCAACAAAGGATATATAACAAAGTATTGAGATGAACTTTTGTAATTGACCAAATACTTATTTTCCACCAAAAATTAAAAAAAATGTCTTTCCAAATCAGACAATGTGATTTTCAGGATTTGTTTTCTCATTTTGTCTCTCATAGTTGAGGTCTGCCTATGATGTCAATTACAGGCCTCTCTCATCTTTTTAAGTGGGAGAACGTGCACAATTGATGGCTGACTAAATACTTTTTTTCCTCACTGTAAATACCAAACATGTATATGTTCTTTTTTATCTGTGAACTCATAGTGACCTGGAGAATCATAATGGCTGGTCAGTTTTAGCATTTAGTGAACATGGTAAAAAAAAACACAAAATGGTGGAATTGCACTTTTTGTACTTTATTTACAATTTCACCACACTTTAATTTTTTACTGTTTTCCAGTACATGATATGGTAAAATCAATGGAGTTGTTCAAAAGTACAACTCGTTCCGCAAAAAAACAGCCCTCACATGGCCATATTGATGGAAAAATAAAAAAATTATGGCTCTGGGAAGAAGGGGAGCAAAAAAAAATGAAGCTCAAAAACGGAAAATGGCCGTGGCGTGAAGGGGTTAATAGAGTTCTGGTAGAATAAAATTGGGGACAAAACACTCATATAATTGGTCTAAATTGTGAGTGTCCCTAACTTGACTCTCATGTAGCGTGCACTGAAGGCTTAGGGCTCTTTCACATGTCAGTGTTCCGGTACGTGTGGTGACAGTTTTCACATGTACCGGAGACACTGACAAACGCAGACCCATTCAAATCTATGGGTCAGCGCACATGTCAGTGTGTTTCCACGGACCGTGTGTCTGTGTGCTGATACGATGACATGTCCGTTTTTTTCCCGGATGCACGGTCCGCAAAATGTATCACGCTGAACACACACAGATGACATCAGTGTGACACGTACCAGAGCTTGGGAATCAGCGCTACAGTTAGCGCTCTTCCCAAGTGCCGGGTGATGAACACGACCCTCATCATTGCTACTTGCTCGCGCTGTGATCAGCATGAGCAAGGAACAATGTTGGGAGTAGTAGTGTCTGCTCCCACAGTGTCCCCGTGTAAAAATAAAATAATAAAACCCTTATACTCACCTGTCCTAAGTGTCCCCCGCTGTAATCCTCTGATGCCGAGGAGCCGGGGAAAATGAGTCGCTCCAGCGAGCGGGCCCTGGACCTCTGCTGAGCTCAGAAGCGATGTCCTATCACTCAGTGAGCTCAGTGCAGCTCTGGGGCCCGCTCGCTGGAGGGACTCATTCTCCCCGGCTCCTCAGCGTCAGCAGTCAGAGGATTACAGTGGGAGACACTTAGGAGAGGTGAGTATAAGGATTTTATTATTTTATTCTTATTTTTACACAGGGACACTGTGGGAGCAGACTACTACTCCCAACATTGTCCATTGCTCGTGCTGATCACAGCGCAAGCAAGGAACAATGATGAGGGCAGCATTCAGCAACCGGTGCTTGGGAACAGTGCTAACTGTAGCGCTGATTCCCAGGCGCTGGTACGTGTGATCCTAATGCGGTATACGAACAGCACACGGTTGCCACATGCGTGACACACACAGACACACGGGACATCTCTGGTAATGGTTTTTCTGGTACCGGAAATATACGGAAATAAACCGCCCTTATTCTGTGTATCGTAAGGGTGAACACACTGTCTGTATTGTTTCTGACTACACTAAGCTGCATACACTGGAGACTAGTAATTAAAGGTGGTACAATGTATAGTGCAGGTGGAGCCACTGTCGGTGTGCCACATGTCCATCACTGCTCCGTATGCGCTGCAGCTAGTTTACTCTTAGCTGTGCTGCGATGATATTGTGACACTACTAGCTGCTAACTGTCCCTCAACATTCTGTCAATTTTTATTTATTCTATTTTGGAGTACAAACTACACATTGATCAATTTTATTTACTGCGGCAACTTAATAAATGCTAATCTGTTTTAAGTTTTTTCGGCATTCAACGTATGGTTTAAATGTTTTATAGATTATTTTGACAGACCGGACTTTTATGGACATGGTGATATCAATTATGTTTTATATTATTGCCATTATTATCTTTTTTTATTCCTTTATTTTAAAACTTGGAAAAGAGGAATGATTTAAACTTTGATATATTTGATATATTTTTTCTATTTTAAAAGATTTTTTATTTTATTTTTAACTTTTTTTTTTTTTTTTTTAGTCCTCTTCTCCTTAGGTAAATTAAACCTGCGAGCATGCTGTAGACTGCGATACCATAATATTGCATTGTATACAGTAGTGTAAATCGCTATATCATTTGAGAGGAGTACCAAGATCGCGGCAATAGGGGCCATCAGCTAGCCCCCAGCAGCCAGGGTAACCTACCAGTGCCTAAATTCAAGGGTATATTCTGGAAAATCTGTCTCCAGATGAGACAGATTTTCCTATTAGGCCATGGCCCCACTATCATTTTTTGGTCAGTATTCGGTCAGTATTTTTTCTCTGGAGTGGGAGCCAAAACCAGGTGAGGAACAATCATAGAAAAGGTATAATAGAAACAAGTCACCAATTCTGCATTTATCACCCACTCCTGGTTTTGTTTCCCACTTCTGAGAAAAATACTGACCGAATACTGATAGTGGGGCCGTGGCCTTACTGAGATGACAGTTGGTGCTCATAAAGTTCTATGGAGAGAGGAGGGGGTGGAGTAGGGAGGAGCTAGAGAGACAGACACAGACATTCTGCAGCAAGTTCTCCTGAAATGACAACTACAGTTTAAGAGCTCTGCAAGACTTGCATTATGTACAATGTGATAAACATTACTTTTTTCTTTTTACAGCATAAACCAATCAGTTTACAGCCTGCCTTCTCCTGGAGATGTAAACCAGCCTATACTATATGATGATCTGTGTGCACATACCTGCTGGTAAGTTATCTCAGTAATTACAGTAAGTGAAATGAGAAACATATCTTGTTATATCCTATTGAATTTAAACAAAACCATAGAAATGGGCCTGCACACCTATTTGTGTAAGTGCAATGGGTAGGTACATATTCACACTGTGGCCAGTAACAGACAATAATCTAGAATAAAATTAATGCGTAAATACTCTTAACTAAAAAATAAATGATAACACTAGTAAATAACACAGGGGACTTAGTTAACACTATTTTGATCAAAAGAGCATAAAAGCCATCCCACCGCAACAAGGCGTACCCACTCAGGATGGGTCCTAACTCTTATACTTCCCCTTACTATGTGCCACCAGGCCTCAAAATAGAGGGGGGCATAGCAGGACCCAGTCCTGACGGTGTAACACCTGCCCGGGAAAAGCTATGTAGACAAACTGCAAAGCCAATATATGTACAAAGTACACAAAACCAAAGAAATGGGCCTGCACACACGTTGGTATGAGTGTAGTGTGTAGACGCACATTCACATTGTGGCCATTAACAGACAAAAACCTATAAAAAAGAACAAATTAGAAAATACCCTGCAGTAAGTAAATAATAAATACAGTACATGTAAATAACACAGGGGACTTAGTTAACACTATTTTGATCAAAAGAGCATAAAAGCCATCCCACAGCGACAAGGTGTACCCACTCAGGATGGACCCTAACTCTGGTAGTTTACCTCGTTTTTGGAATTTAGTTGTCCCCCCCTTCCTCCCGAGTCCCCACATTTCAAGAGCCATATTTCATTTATTTTTCTAAAATAAAAGTCTGCATAAAAACTTGTTTAGAAAAAGAAGTTATATTTCTAATGTCACTATTTCATTTACTTTATAATGTATTGAAAGATAAAACAAAAAATCTTTGCAGGGTGAAACAAGTGACTCCAATTTGGAATCTATACCCCTCAGAGAATTCATTTATGGGTGTAGTGACTATTTTGACCCACGGGTTCTTCACAAAAGTTTATAACATTGGGATACAAAAATTAAAAATTACATTTTTTCCACAAACATGCTGCTTTAGCTTGAAACTTATCATTTTCACAAGGGTAATAGGAGAAGAAGGACCCAATAATTTCTCCTAAATGTGGCAATGTCCCATATGGGGTCAAAAATTGCTGTTTAGGCACACAGCAGGGCTTAGTCCAGAAAAACTGCACATTTTTGGGCACACTATGTCACAATTGCTGAATACCTGAGGTGCCAAAACAGCAGAACCTCCCCCACCCCACAAGTGACCTCATTTTGGAAACTAAATCTTTCAAGAAATTCATCTATGAGTGTGGTTGTAGCGCCGGCGTCCCTGCCCTCTGCTAGGCAGGGACGCTGTTCCCCTCACCTCTCTGCTCCGTGCCCGGCGTCCTCCTCCCGCTCTGCTGGCAGCGCACGCTCCTTCCCGGCCACTGTGCTTAGGGCGCGCGCGCGCGCTCTCCCTCCCTCTTAAAGGGGCCGCGCGCGCCGTCCTAAGGAGTCCCCGGCCAATGGCCGGAGGACTTCACCATATATAAGGCACCTCCTCCAAAAGGGAGGTGCCCGAGCAATGTTGTTGCACTGTTCACTACTCTGCTTCAGCCCTCAGGTCCCGTTGCCAGTTACCTGCCAGATACCTGCCAGATACCTGCCAGATTCCTGCCAGCTTGCTGTCTTATTCCTGCCTGATTATCTGCTACCTGCCTGCTAGTCTGAGGTCCGACGGTCTGCCTTACTACTCCTGTCAGTCTGTCTAAGGACCAGCCTGTCCGCTCACCTGGGAGCGCACTTCAGCCACCTGCCTGCTTGCCTGAGGTCCGACGGTCTGCCTTCCAACTCCTGTCAGTCTGTCTAAGGACCAGCTTGCCTGCTCACCTGGGAGCACACATCTGCTACCTGCCTGCTAGCCTACCTGGAGGCTCCGCCGTCACGTGCTGTGACCACCTGCCTGTCCAGAGACTTCTGCCCGCTCACCTGGGAGCACTCTTCTGCCGCCTGTCTGTTGGTCTTCCTGGAGGCTCCGCCGTCACATGCTGTGACCACCCGTTCATCCAGAGACTCTCGCCTGCTCACCTGGGAGCTCACGTCTATCATCAGCCGCCACAGGTCGTACCAAGCCTTTACCCATAGACTGCCCCGGTCACTTGCCGTGACCATCTGCCCGTTCATCCAGAGACTGCCCCGGTCACTTGCCGTGACCATCTGCCCGTTCATCCAGAGACTGCCCCGGTCACTTGCCGTGACCATCTGCCCATTCATCCAGAGACTGCCCCGGTCACTTGCCGTGACCTCCAGCCCGTTCACTCAGAGACTGTCCCGGTCACCTGCTGTGACTTCCTGCCTTACAAGGACCGCCCCCTTGTATAGTAGCTCAGAGGTTCCGCCTCCCAGACCCGTTACAGTTTGCTCGGGCCATGGAACCCGGTGGCACCCAAGCTCCCTCGCTCTCGGACCTGTGTCATGAAATGTCCCGTCAAAGGTCCCAACAGGAGTCCATCCTGGGTCACCTGCGGAATGTCAATACTCGCCTGGACACTCTGACTGCTCCACCAGCAACCTCCGCCAGTGCCATGTCTCGCAATCCGGCAGCTCCGCTGCCCACTAATACCATGGTATCCTACCCCGGACCCCGGCTTTCTGCACCTCCTCGCTTCGGAGGCGACTCCGCCCAGGCTCGGGGCTTCATAAATCAGTGCACCCTGCACTTTGAACTATTGTCCCACCAGTTTAACTCCGACCGAGCCAAAATTGCATTCATCATGTCCCATCTCACCGGGGAGGCCCTGGCCTGGCTAAATCCTCTATGGGAGAGAGGAGACCCCCTGGTGTCCAACTTGCCTGCTTTTCTCACGGCTTTCCGGAAAGTCTTCGATGAACCCGGACGGAAGACCTCATCCGCATCATCACTGCTACGCCTCCGTCAGGGAAGTCTCACCGTGGGCCAATATGCCATACGGTTCCGTACCCTTGCCTCGGAGCTGGCCTGGGATAACGACGCTCTGGTATCCGTCTTCTGGGAGGGTCTGTCCGGCCGTATTAAAGATGAACTTGCCGGTCGGGACATCCCTACCACTCTCGATGACCTAATAACTCTTGCCACCCGGATTGACCTACGGTTCCAGGAGCGTGCCAAAGAGGTCACCCGTGAGAGGAGGTTACCACGTCTAGCTCCTACTTTTCAGAAACCCGTCACTCCCTCCGTCTCTACCCAGGTACACTCTCCTGAGCCTATGCAGGTCGACCAGACCAAGATGGTCAAAACCCGTCAGGACTTACGCCGTGCCGAGGGGAGCTGCTTCTACTGTGGCAGTAAGGAGCACCGGATCCGTACCTGCCCGGAGAGGTCGGGAAATGCCTGTGTCTAGGTTCGCTCAGAGAGGTCGACCTAGACAAGAATAAATCCTCTCCATCTCTGCTGTTGTCAGTCTCAATCGTCTGCGGGGAGAACCGTTATTTCGAACTAGCCCAACTTGACTCTGGAGCAGCCAGGAATCTTATTTCACAGTCCCTGGTAGAGAAATACCGCATCCCCACCAAACCTCTGGCTGCACCCTTGTCTGTTGCTGCCGTGGATGGGGGTCTCTTACCACGCCCCATCCAACTCATCACCGAATCCATTACTCTGCAGGTGGGAATGCTGCATTCTGAGAGTATCTCCTTTCATGTTCTGCCTGGACTCTCCCATGCCCTCTTGCTAGGCCTACCTTGGCTCCAGAGACATGCACCCGTGCTTGACTGGCAGACCGGAGAAGTCCTTCGCTGGGGACAGGACTGCCATAAGACCTGTCTGGTTCCCGTCCATCCCGTCCGTCCTTCTCCTACCCCAGCTAATCTACCTGGACTTCCGATTCCTTATTGGTCTTATGCTGATGTCTTTAATAAAAAGGAAGCAGAGACACTACCCCCTCATAGACCATACGACTGCCCTATCGACCTGTTACCTGGTACTACTCCTCCCCGTGGGCGTATTTATCCATTATCCGCTGCTGAGACCCGGTCGATGTCCGAATATATTGAGGAGAATCTGGCCAGGGGATTCATCCGGAAATCTACCTCCCCGGCGGGAGCAGGCTTCTTTTTCGTCAAAAAGAAGGACGGCTCTCTCCGTCCCTGTATAGACTATAGAGGCCTTAACCAGATCACGGTGAAGAATAAGTACCCCCTTCCGCTCATTCCGGAGTTATTTGATCGTCTGACGGGGGCTAGAATCTTCACCAAACTGGACCTCCGTGGGGCGTACAACCTGGTTCGTATCCGTCAGGGGGATGAATGGAAGACGGCATTCAACACCCGGGACGGCCACTATGAATATCTGGTAATGCCCTTTGGTCTCTGTAACGCTCCTGCCGTCTTTCAAGAGTTGGTCAATGACATCTTCCGGGACCTTCTCTACTCCTGCGTAGTGGTGTACCTGGACGACATCTTGGTCTTCTCTCCGGATCTCCAGACTCACCGGAGGGACGTTCGTCAGGTCCTGCTCAGGCTCAGGCAGAATCACCTCTTCGCTAAATACGAGAAGTGCCTCTTTGAGCAGACCTTGCTTCCGTTTTTGGGCTACATTATTTCTCAGACTGGCCTACAAATGGATCCAGAGAAACTGTCTGCCATCGAGAAATGGCCTCGACCGGAGGGGTTGAAGGCCATTCAGCGATTCCTGGGCTTCGCTAACTACTACCGCCTCTTCATACCACACTTCTCTTCCCGGACTGCCCCAATTTCCGCGCTCACCCGTAAGGGTACTAATCCCAAAGAGTGGCCGCCCGAAGCAGAGGAGGCCTTTCTTTCCCTAAAACAGGCCTTCTCTTCCGCCCCGGTGCTGCATCGCCCGGACGGCAACAAGCAGTTCTTCCTGGAAGTTGACGCCTCCTCCTCTGGAGCCGGAGCGGTACTTACTCAAAAATCATCTTCCGGGAGAATGGTAACTTGTGGCTTCTTCTCCAAACTCTTCTCCTCTTCTGAGCGCAACTATTCCATAGGAGACCGAGAGTTATTGGCCATCAAGCTGGCGTTGGAGGAGTGGCGTTACCTACTCGAGGGGGCTCTTCACCCGGTAATAATTTACACTGACCACAAGAACTTGGCTTACCTCCAGCATGCCCAGAGACTTAACCCGCGCCAAGCCCGGTGGTCCTTGTTTTTTGCTCGCTTTGATTTTGTTCTTCATTTTCGCCCGGCTGACAAAAACGTCAAAGCAGACGCCTTCTCCCGATCCTTTCTGGTGTCCGATCTCGAGGAAGAACCTAAACATATCATCGATCCCGCCAGAGTAATGCAGGTGGCTCCCGTGAGTCTAAATCGTCTCCCTCCCGGTAAGACGTTTGTTTCAGTACCTGATCGGAAGAAGATCCTACACTGAGGCCATTCGTCTAAACTAGCTGGCCACGCCGGTCAGAAAAAGACCCTCCAGCTTATTGCCCGGCACTACTGGTGGCCTACCCTACACAAGGACGTAATAGACTTTGTTTCTGCCTGTGTGTCCTGCGCCCGCAACAAAGTCCCGAGACACCTGCCAGCCGGTCGCCTCCTTCCGCTTCCTGTGCCTGCTGCCCCCTGGCAGCATATTGCTATGGACTTCATAACTGATCTCCCCGTCTCCGCCGGTTGTACGGTCATTTGGGTGGTCGCTGATCGCTTTTCCAAGATGGCTCACTTTATTCCCCTTCCAGCCCTCCCGTCTGCACCCGAGCTGGCTAAAGACTTTATCCGCCACATCTTCCGTCTTCATGGCCTGCCCCTCCACATCGTGTCGGATCGTGGGGTACAGTTCACCTCACGTTTCTGGAGAGCCACTTGTAAACTGCTAGACGTCACCCTGGACTTCTCTTCCGCTTACCACCCACAGTCCAATGGTCAAGTGGAGAGGATCAATCAGAACCTGACCAGTTACCTCCGGCACTTCGTTAATGCCCATCATTCAGACTGGGTGGATCTCCTACCATGGGCCGAGTTCTCTTATAACAATCACGAGAGCGAATCCTCCTCCAAATCCCCGTTTTTTGTAGTCTTCGGTCAGCATCCTCGGATTCCTTTTCCTGTCTCCACCTCTGTGGACAACCCGGCTGCGGAATCTCTCGTTAGCAAATTTTCCTCCATTTGGGAGAGTACCCGATCCGCACTCCTTCAGTCGTCCGAACGGATGAAAAGACACGCTGACAAAAAACGCCTGGATCCTCCACAATTTCATCCTGGAGATAAAGTCTGTCTCTCATCTAAATATGTCCGACTCAAGATACCTTCTTACAAGTTAGGGCCTCGGTTCATCGGTCCTCTGGAGGTCATCAGTCAGATCAACCCGGTGGCCTATAAATTGAAACTCCCGGCCAACTTACGGATCCCTAACTCCTTCCATGTATCTCTCCTCAAACCTGTGGTACTTAACTCTTTTTCCAAGTCTACAGGTACGCCTCCTGCTCCGGTTTCTGCTGAGGACGAGTTTGAGGTAGAGAACATTCTTGCCATCAAAAGGGTAAGAGGAAAGACCTTTTTTCTAGTAGATTGGAAGGGGTTTGGTCCTGAGGAGAGAACGTGGGAGCCCCGGGAGAACATCCATGCCCCTCTTATCCTAGCTAAATTTCTGTCTGGCCTAAAAAAGGGGGGGCCTAAAGGGGGGGGTACTGTAGCGCCGGCGTCCCTGCCCTCTGCTAGGCAGGGACGCTGTTCCCCTCACCTCTCTGCTCCGTGCCCGGCGTCCTCCTCCCGCTCTGCTGGCAGCGCACGCTCCTTCCCGGCCACTGTGCTTAGGGCGCGCGCGCTCTCCCTCCCTCTTACAGGGGCCGCGCGCGCCGTCCTAAGGAGTCCCCGGCCAATGGCCGGAGGACTTCACCATATATAAGGCACCTCCTCCAAAAGGGAGGTGCCCGAGCAATGTTGTTGCACTGTTCACTACTCTGCTTCAGCCCTCAGGTCCCGTTGCCAGTTACCTGCCAGATACCTGCCAGATACCTGCCAGATTCCTGCCAGCTTGCTGTCTTATTCCTGCCTGATTATCTGCTACCTGCCTGCTAGTCTGAGGTCCGACGGTCTGCCTTACTACTCCTGTCAGTCTGTCTAAGGACCAGCCTGTCCGCTCACCTGGGAGCGCACTTCAGCCACCTGCCTGCTTGCCTGAGGTCCGACGGTCTGCCTTCCAACTCCTGTCAGTCTGTCTATGGACCAGCTTGCCTGCTCACCTGGGAGCACACATCTGCTACCTGCCTGCTAGCCTACCTGGAGGCTCCGCCGTCACGTGCTGTGACCACCTGCCTGTCCAGAGACTTCTGCCCGCTCACCTGGGAGCGCTCATCTGCCGCCTGTCTGTTGGTCTTCCTGGAGGCTCCGCCGTCACATGCTGTGACCACCCGTTCATCCAGAGACTCTCGCCTGCTCACCTGGGAGCTCACGTCTATCATCAGCCGCCACAGGTCGTACCAACCCTTTACCCAGAGACTGCCCCGGTCACTTGCCGTGACCATCTGCCCATTCATCCAGAGACTGCCCCGGTCACTTGCCGTGACCATCTGCCCGTTCATCCAGAGACTGCCCCGGTCACTTGCCGTGACCATCTGCCCGTTCATCCAGAGACTGCCCCGGTCACTTGCCGTGACCTCTAGCCCGTTCACTCAGAGACTGTCCCGGTCACCTGCTGTGACTTCCTGCCCGTCTTCCCTGGTCGCCACCCGCTCCCTTACAAGGACCGCCCCCTTGTATAGTAGCTCAGAGGTTCCGCCTCCCAGACCCGTTACAGTGGTGAGCATTTTGAAAGCACAGATGCTTCACAGAATGGATTCTCACAAGAGGTAATACGAGAAAGAGGACCCAACAGTTATTATTATTATGCAATTTCTCCTACACACAGTGATACCACCATAAGTGGCTGGATACTACTTTTTTACAGCAGGGTTTGGATGGAAATAAGTGTTGACTTTTGGAGTGCAATTTTGCCTGGAATAGATTGATGATGCTATATGTTGCATGAACAGAGCCCCTGAGGGGCAGAACAGTGAAAACCCAATAAGTGACCCCAATTTGGAAACTATGCTAATCAAAGATTTCATCAATGGTTGCAGTGAGTAGTTGGAACCCACAAGTGCCTTTCAGAATTTTACAGCAGTGGGCTGGGGAAATAAATGTAAAATTAAAGTAAATAATTTATTTTTTACAAAAAAAATGTTATATTAGCTGCAAATTTTTCATTTTCACAAGAGGTAATGGGAAAAAATGGACCCCACAATTTATTTCTCCTGAATGCAGTGATACTCCCATATGGTTGGAAACTGTTGTTTGGACACACAACAGGGCTCGGGAAGGAAGGTGCGCTATCTGACTTTTTGAGCACAGATTTTGCTGAAATAGATAGTTGGTGTGACTTGCAGAGCCTCTGACATGCCAAAACAGAAAAAAAAAGTGATTTATTTTATTTTTGGAAGTTACACCCCTCAGTGAATTGATGTATGTATGCAGCATATTTTCGACTCATGGATGTTTTCAGAAAATTTTTGTAACGCTGGGGTGTGTGTACCCACTGTGTCACAGACCGGACTTACTCTGGAGGGGCGTGATTAAGCGATTACCTGGTTACCGCTATAGCCTCTGGTGGTGAGGATAGGCTTGGCCGCAGGTAGTCGCCAGGTACCACTCACGGGCAGTTCCTGGGACCGCAGCAGCTGACTGGAGGGTAAGAAGAGGCACAGGTGTGCAGTGCAGGAGGTCAAAGACAGAATGTGGTCAGACAGTCCGAGGTCAGGGCAGGCAGCCCAGGATCAGTGGGCGTAGCTGAGGTCAGGGGTGCAGAGGTCAAGCAGGGCGGGTAAACAAGCCGGATCTTTAACGAGAAGCTAATTACAGGAGAATCCTATAACGTGAACTAACGGGGAAGTAACAACGTTCGAGCAAAGAGTGGTTGGTGGAGCTGCCTAAAATAGGACCTGCTAGCAAGGGATTGGACAGGGAACCCAATCTCTGCAGGACCCAGCAGGGTTATATTCCTGCTGTGACCGGCCACACACCCCTAAGGCTAGATGGATAACACATGCAGTAGCAATGCTGAGGAGTGCTGCAGGAAACAAATTCAGCGGCACGGTCTGCCTTGTGGAATAATCGTGACTCGCCCCCAGGGCCGTGGGGTACTCGGTAGCCGGGCCTCTGGTTGCCGGGGGTTATCACGGTGGCTGGCCCGGTCCGTGACCCAGGGCGGTCAGTGAAATGGGATACATCTATTATATGGGGATTTGGGAAAGTTTGTGATGCCACCTGTGGTGTCTGGTGAGGATCACCAGCACTGCAACAGTCCTCCGAGGCAGGTGGTAGGGCAGCTGTGATGGGACGGCTCCCCACAGGTGGAGCAGGCCTCAGGGCAGTGTAGATGTATGAAGGAGGTGCACTGGGCGTTGTAGTGCAGGGAGGGAAATGGTACCGGCGAAATGAAGGAGCGGAGGCAGTTCAGTGCAGTCATCCGAGTTTACTCACAGTTCTGTTCAAGTTCCTCAGGTGCACAGTACTGATGCAAGCCTCCTGCGTCGCCACCGGGCAGGGGTTCAGTCCTTCCTCAGGCAGCTCGGGTGTACCTGGCAGAACCCCACTTTCATATGTACCTTCCTAGACCGACTTAACGCTGGGTCTTTACTCCCTCCTGCCCTGCGCTTCTCACTGTGAATCCTATTCGGGTGCTGCGAGGTCCCCCCTGACCGTCGGAGTTGCTCAGACCTGCTCGACCTTACTGGGATTGAAGTGAGAGTTCGGCTCCTGCTATAGAAGTCAGAAGCCTCCGGTATTTTTCAGCCGAGGCTTGAAGCTGCACGACTGGGCCAGGGGCCGGTCCCCTTCTTGCGGCCTAGATCCTCCTGACACCTGGCAGGTTCGGGGCATACGGGTGCCGCCTGCACTCGCCGTACTCTCCTAGGATCTTTTCTACTAGAACGGAGCTTGCTCCCTGCTCCCCTCCTGGGCCTCAGTCCTGGGCCCTTGTAGTGGAGCAGAGCTCCTAAAGAGACTCTGCTCCCGGACTGTTCTTCAACTACCCGTCTACTGTTCTATCTGCCACCCTAAGATGGTTTCCCTATTTTATACTCCTACTAAAGTGCTCCCATGAACTACTTCCTCCACCCACTCCCACTAATGGTTCCCCCTAACTTTGGGTTCCCCCCACCCCAGCCAGGGTCAGGGCTCAGCAGAAAACTACATTGCGTCTTGCCCCTCCTGCTGGCCTGGGGTAGTGTAGTGTTGAGAGAAAGGGAGACACCACACCTCTGGGTGAGGTGCAGTACCTCTGTGGCGACCGAACCCTCAGGGGCGCCACAATCGCATGGTGAGTATACCTGCTAGTTGCCGCCCTGACATTGTTGCGGAGAAAAAACTGCATATATGAGCACTTAGTGCTTTCGGAGATAAACACTGCAGGTTTTTCGCTGTACAGCAATGCCATACATGTGGACTCTAACTGCAGTTGTGGGCACACTTTGGGGCTAATCAGCAGGGAGAAGGAGGCATTTGGATTTGGGAGGGCATGGTTTTCAGTTACCATGTTGGTATTCCAGAGCCTTTGTACTACCAGTAATGTGGAAACGCCCTATATTTCCATTGACAGGTGACAGATCTCGGGGGGGGGGGGGGCTTTTTTTGTGGATTGATTTGAAGTTTTATTGGTAACATTTTGTTGTACATAACATTTTTGATTACTTTCAATATAAAGCTCGGTTCACATTTATCATGCGCTCTACATTGAGCATTTACATCTGGGTTTTTGTCTAAATCCTCAAAAACATCATTGAGATGATCACACTTTTTTTAGTTAAAATGATGCCTAAACTGACGTTGCACTGGGTACAAAGGCCAGACAGGGTCCAAAGTAACTGCATTTACCCTGCATTTACCCTGCCTCATAACAGTGAGTGGTTCCGTAAGGGGTTTGCTCTGAAACACATTTTTTAGGGAATTTTGACGGAAACAGTGCTCAGCATAGAGCTCAGATTAAATGTGAACCAAGCCTTAAAGCTTATGTAGACGACCATGAAACTTGGGCTGAGCATAGATGTCTACATGAGCTCTTATAGTGATTTTTGAGAGACAGAATGAACAAATAAAGAGAAGTACAAAAATTGTCTTTATTTAATTATATATTTTTTTACACCATTCATCGTCCAATAAGTGATAAGACGGTCTTAGGGTCAATTGATTACAAGGATGCCACATTTCAATATTTTCTTGTTTTTGCTATTTTTACACATTAAAAACAATTTTTTATCCATGTTCTGAGAGCCATAATTTTTTCTGAGCTGTATAAGAGCTTTTTTGCAGGACTAGATGACATTTTCAGCTATACAATTTTTTTACATGCAAACTTTTGATCTATTTTTGTTCTATTTTCTCAGTTGCTCTATTGCAGGGTTCCCCAACTCCAGTCCTCAAGGCCCACCAACAGGTCATGTTTTTAGGATTTCCTTAGTATTGCACAGGTGATAATTGCATCACCTGCACAGGCAATAATTCCATCACCTGAGCAATACTAAGGGAATCTTGAAAACATGATCTGTTGGTGGACCTTGTGAACTGGGGTTGGGGAACACTGCTCTATTGGATGCACAGGAACCATGGGTTAAGTCTGCTGCCACCTGGATGTTGATGCTAATAATATACCTTGTTTCTGGCACCAGTTGTGGCTCCTGTTTTCCATATCCCTATGCCTTTGCTGTCTTTCATAAAGTCGGAGCTCAGAAAAGACCACACACACTCGATGGGTCATCCTGCTCTGGTTACCTATCATGCCTGCATCTCCTGTAAGTGCAAGTTTCCCTTGGGTCGAGCAATAGTGTATTGCGCTGCTTATAGCCTCCTGCCGATGCCCACTCAGTACTCCCATGGTACGTCAGGAGGATGCGTTCCCCCTGCATGGGCCCTGACTTTAGCTCATTCAGTAGCTGAGTTAACAAAGGTATCACAGACATTGGTTATGGTTGTGAAACAATTGCCCAATGCGTCTACTGCCCCTGGGACTCTGACTGCTGTCCAGAGAGAGTCAGACCTACCTGGATCAGCTCATCATCCATACTATCATCTGTGTCTCCAGGTCTAATTCCCCTTCTCCTGAAGTCTACTCCCAACAGAGGTCATAGCCTAGTTCCAACTCAGACTCAAATATGGACTCCTATTAGGTGAGGAAGTTAAGGGAGATGATGGATAATCTCTAAAGGTAACAGAAGGAGATGCCTCTCACTCCACTGAATTGTATTTTTTTTTAGAAGGGGCAGATGTGTGGCTAGGCGTTTCTTCAACCACGAGGAGTTTGTGGGGGTACTGGATAAGGGATAGGAGCATCCAGACAGATGTTTTAAGAAACATAAATGCATGAAGATGCTGTATTATATATATATATATATATATATATATATTTATATATATATACAGTACAGACCAAAAGTTTGGACACACCCTCTCATTTAAAGATTTTTTCTGTATTTTCATGACTTTGAAAATTGTACATTCACACTGAAGGCATCAAAACTATGAATTAACACATGTGGAATTATATACTTAACAAAAAAGTGTGAAAAAACTGAAAATATGTCTTATGTTCTAGGTTCTTCAAAGTAGCCACCTTTTGCTTTGATGACTGCTTTGCACTCTCTTGGCATACTCTTGATGAGCTTCAAAAGGTAGTCACCGGAAATGGTTTTCACTTCACAGGTGTGCCCTGTCAGGTTTAATAAGTGGGATTTCTTGCCTTATAAATGAGGTTGGGACCATCAGTTGTGTTGTGAAGAAGTCAGGTGGATACGCAGCTGATAGTCCTACTGAATAGACTGTTAGCTGCTTTTTTCTTGCCATAATCCAAATTCTAAGTAAAGAAAAACAAGTGGCCATCATTACTTTAAGAAATGAAGGTCAGTCAGTACGAAAAATTGGGCAAACTTTGAAAGTGTCCCCAAGTGCAGTTGCAAAAACCATCAAGCGCTACAAAGAAACTGGCTCACATGAGGACCGCCCCAGGAAAGGAAGACCAAGAGTCACCTTGCTTCTGAGGATAAGTTTATCCGAGTCACCAGCCTCAGAAATCGCAGGTTAACAGCAGATCAGATTAGAGACCAGGTAAATGCCACACAGAGTTATAGCAGCAGACACATCTCTACAACAACTGTTAAGAGGAGACTTTGTGCAGCAGGCCTTCATGGTAAAATAGCTGCTAGGAAACCACTGCTAAAGACAGGCAACAAGCAGAAGAGACTTTTTTGGGCTAAAAAACACAAGGAATGGACATTAGACCAGAGGAAATCTGTGCTTTGGTCTGATGAGTCCAAATTTGAGATCTTTGGTTCCAACCACCGTGTCTTTGTGCGACGCAGAAAAGGTGAACGGATGGACTCTACATGCCTGGTTCCCACCGTGAAGCATGGAGGAGGAGGAGGTGTGATGGTGTGGGGGTGCTTTGCTGGTGACACTGTTGGGGATTTATTCAAAATTGAAGGCATATGAACCAGCATGGCTACCACAGCATCTTGCAGCGGCATGCTATTCCACCCGGTTTGCGTTTAGTTGGACCATCATTTATTTTTCAACAGGACAATGACCCCAAGCACACCTTATATATAGCAGAGCTGGTGCCAACTTGGTCCTCCCCT
The DNA here is from genome assembly GCF_046119375.1 of Phyllobates terribilis. NCBI lineage: Eukaryota > Metazoa > Chordata > Amphibia > Anura > Dendrobatidae > Phyllobates > Phyllobates terribilis. The sequence continues at coordinate 645,106,578 of NW_027362762.1, forward strand.
CTTGTGGTGGACACACTGGTGTCTTGTTTGTCGAAGACTGTGACCCTCTCTCTTGCAGAGGTAGAGACGCTATGGGCAGACATATTGAGTCCATGAATAAGTCTGCTTTTGAGGCGGCAGGTTTAGCCCCGGACTAAACTTTTGCCGCCACTTGGGATTTAAGTCAGTTACCTCATGGGTTAAGTGCCTGCAGCAGGGTATTCTTTCCTGGTCCTCCTTGGGCAGAATTAGCCAACATGGCTGACCAGATCTCTCAAGCAGGAAAGTATCTGTGTTCAGCGTCCCTGAACGTAGCCGGCTGCTCAGCTAAGGCACTGAGCAATATTGTGGTTATCCATCAAATTCTATGGCTCAGAGCAGATCTAGCTTTTAAGAGATCTTTTACAGGTCTTCATTTTCAGGGTTCTCACCTGTTTGGGACCACGTTGGGTAAGATTATTGCAGGCATCAATGGCGGCAATAGCACGTTACTGTCTTAGTCCAGTTTTAGCTGTCCATTTCGGAGATGAGAGTTTCCTCAATTCCATCTCTTCAATCCCTCCTTTTTATCACTTTCCATTGGCAGGGTGCCCCAGCTGCTAATACAGACCTCTTGATCCCCAGGGAATAAAGAGACCATCATCCAAGCCAACACCATCCTGGTGACTGTGTCCGGGATATAAGCCCTCTATGACTAAAGGCACCTGAAGAACTAATGCGTGATGGGTTGCCCCTACTTAGTGATGGGTGGTAATCTCCTTCTCTTCCAGGAAGCATAGCTAGGGGCAGTCATTGACATTGTTATGATCTGCAACATAGGCTAAGGAAAGAAGGGGAGAGCTGTCCCTACAGTAAGACTAAGCTGAGCCCCTACATTGTAGCGGGCTACCTGTTCCTTGTGAACAGACCCACCTTTGTCCTCGGCTAGTCTGAACGGAGACCTATAGAGAAAGGGAGGGGTCCCTAAAGGAACTAAGGACTGGGACAAAAAATGGGACACCTCCTAACAGAAGTTGTTGCAGAGCAAAAGATAAACTGACAAAAAGAACTAGAGGTCCCAGAGGACCAAGCAAACTAGAGATAGAAAGGCACAAAAGCACCTGGCTAGAGAGACAGTCAAAACAACACTGAAGTCCAGCAAAGCCAGAAAGGCGGAGCAGGAATATATAGGAAGATGGTCACGTGACCGCAAAACACAAGATAGAAACAAAAACAAACAGGAGGGTTCTAACAGACATCTGGGTCAGAGAAGTCATCTCTTCCGGTTACAGGATACAGTCACCACACTCCCACATGATCAGACCCCACAAGATCCAGTTTTGGCCAGGCCATAACATCTCATCTTCATGCTGGTGTCATTACCCTGGACCCGCCTCTAGAACATTTTAAGGTGTTCTACTCAAAACTGTTTATCATACCCAAGAAGGACAGCTCTGTGCAGCCCATTCTGGCCCTAATGCTACTAAATGAGAAGGTCCTACCGCACCACTTCAGGATGGAGTCTCTCCGCTTGTTCATTGCCTCCATGGAACCTGCAGCGTTTTTGTCTACAGTGGACATTCAGGATGCTTACCTTCATATTCCCATCATCCCAGCTCACCAGAGGTTTCTCCACTTTGAGGTCAACTAGGATCATTTTCAATTTGAGGCCCTTCCATTTGGCTTGGCCACACCGCCCAGGGTTTTTACAAAAATCTTGGCTCCAGTTATGGCACTACTTTGAACCAGAGGGATTGTAGTGATCCTTTACATGGACAACATTTTCCTCCTTCTTACTTAGAGAACTTGGAGAGTCTATGGATTGTCTTGGGCACCCTGTCTCGTTTTGGGTGGATTTTTAACAGGGCGAAGTCCTTTGTAATTCCTATGCAGCAGCTACATTTTCAGGAGATGTTGTTCGGCAAAGTTCAGGAGAGCATCTTTGTCCCGGAGCATATGAGATCAGCTCTTCCATGCAGCATCTGGATTTAAGGCAACTAATGAAGAGCGCCATCTGTTTCTGCATGAGTATCATAGGCAAGGTGGTGGCAGCTTTCAGTGCAGTTCCTTTTGCTCAGTTTCATTTCAGACCATGTCATGGAGGTTAAAGTAAAATCCTCTCTCCATTTCTGAGATGCATTTCTTAACATAACAAGATAGTATGGAAGGGAACAGGATATGAGCTCACACAATAAGAAGAGTAACAGGAAGAAAGGCATTATGGTAAATTGCAGCTGCAAAGTAACAGCTGTAGCATTACAAAGCGTAATATATGCCATGACATGGTTACTTACACTGCTTGAAGAATGATGTTAAAAAAAACCACAATTCCACAATTACTGTTTTGTTCGTTTTATCTCTCAAAAAATCTAAATAGAAAGTGATCAACAAACATTGCATAGCCCAAAATAATACCAATGAAAGCGTCTAACCAATCTGTGATCTGTTAAAGGAAAATTGAGGTAGTTCCACAATACTGATAATTTAAAGGTGCTAGAAAAGCAACATGCACAAACTAATCCATCAAAATTCATGCTCCCAAAGCCACATGCAGTTAACGTCCACATGTATGGCATTGCTGTAACAGGGAGAACTCACTTAAAGTGATTATCCTGGACTTAAGGATTAATGACCTATCCATATACATAATCCATATTAGATAAGTGGGGTCCAATCCAAACATTTTCATCAATCAACTGAAAACGCCTCCGGCAGTGGTTGGAATTAAGGTATTTATGGTGTGGAACACAGCAGGACCATAAATTACTTAGAGGCTGCTGCCAACCAAGTACTAAGAATTATTTTCCATGAATGGGAGAAGAAAAGCACTACTGAGCAGAGGCCACTAAACAATGTGTGGGGCTACTGTCTTCTGTGTTATACATTGCTTAGTTCCAGTCGCTGCCAGAGCAGTTTTAAGCTTAAGGGTGGTTGATAGTTGGCTCCCACCATTCTTGTATTGATAACCCATACTCCACATAGTTTATCAATTTTTAAAAAAAGACCTTTCACGATTTCTTGCATGTTAAACTGACCACATGATGATAAGGCCATGTTCACACGTTCAGTATTTGGTGAGTTTTTTACCTCACTATTTGTAAGCCAAATCCAGGAGCGGTGAATAATACAGAAGTGGTAACTTGTTTCTATTATACTTTTCCTCTGATTGTTCCACTCCTGGTTTTGGCTTATAAATACTGATGTGAAATACTGACCGAATACTGAATGTGGCCTAAAGTGGCTGAAGATTTAAATAAAACATAGTTTTCAGTTTCTTACTTCTCATCTTCATTGCAATAATATTAGCTTCTAAAGCTTATATGCTAATTTCTGCTACAACCCAAAGAGCAATAGCTAGGAATCTTCTCTGGGAGCATTTCTCCCTTATGATTTTGCCCATATTTTTTTCCCATTTTTAAGGAGTGGGACTCCTAGACTGCTAAGACCTATGCACTAAGTGCAAGGGCTGAAAAACATTCATCCCTGGGGTTATACATATATATATACAGGTGCTTCTCACAAAATTAGAATATCAGCAAAAATTTTATTTATTTCAATTCTTCAATACAAAAAGTGAAACCCATATATTATATAGAGTCATTACAAACAGAGTGATCTGTAAGCAATAATCATCAACATTAACAGAGGTAAACACTTTAAATTGATCACTCTGTTTGTAATGACTCTATATAATATATGAGTTTCACTTTCTGGATTGAAGAACTGAAATAAATTAACTGTAAGAGAATTGTATAGATAGGCCTCATACACATCCTGTAACAATTATGAAGGAGGGCATCATACACACCCTGGAAAAATTAAGAGCAAGGGTCGCACGATGACCCTCTAAAAATTAGGAGTGATGGTCGCCTGATGACCCTCTAAAATTTTGGAGTGAACTATTTCCAGAGGAGAGTGTGCCGAGCATTGCGTCACTTGGTTTTATATAAGACCCGATGATGGCTATGGCATTACTGTGTACGGCAGGCAATCCCCATATGTTTATTGGCTGCCTAAAAAAAAACAAAACATGTGGGGCAGGGACTCGAGCATGGCGCTCGAGCACCCATGATTCTTGATCGAGTAATGAACGCACCCGAGCATCTTGATGCTCAATCGAGTATCGAGCAGTGGCAAGCACACTCGCTCATCATTAGTTATGAAATGAGCCATTTCTTAATGATTTTGACCTCCTGAATTCAAATCTGACAATGAGAATGTTTAGTTGGCTCTTGTTTTTATGATAACGAGTTTTCCTTTTAATGCTACATATAATTAATGCATAAAAGATTCAGTACTTTGAAACATTATTATTTTTGCAAATATAAAGATGCAGAATATTTTGTTATGCCAATTTTCTGATATTTATTTAGAGGAAACTTAGAAAAATTCAAATAAAACATGTCTAAACACTATTTCTAATTATAAACAGTTACAGAAATTGCACTATAAAATTTGGCCCTTAATGACAACTCTTTTTTGCTTGTCTCTTGTACTCTTGCATCGGATCATCTCTTACAATTATCCAGCAGTAATCTGCAAGCATTGATGGATTCCATTTTTCTTGATATCTTTTCTCCATAGCAGCAATATCTATGCGAATGTAAGAAATGAATCTTTAAGGACATGTTACAAGATCCTTGTATATTTTGAGTAAATTTTCCACCAACTCTTCATAGTTATCTGCTCTTGAGTTTCCTAGCACTAGCACTAATGCGAATGCTAACGATGCAGCGTTTTCCTTGCCTTGCAACAAATGGAGAAACTCCTCATCTTGAAGAAGCTTACGAATCTGAGGTCCAATAAAGACTTCTTCATTTATCTTTGCTTCACTCGGAAATTTATCAAAGAGATACTTGAATGCTTTTGCATTTTTATCCACAAAGTTCTTCATTAGGCCCAACTTGATATGCAATAGTGGCAACAAAATCGTATGTGGGTCAACAAGGGCTGGATGCCAGACATTTTTACTCCCCGGCTGTGAATGTTGGAAAGGCCATTCCCTTTTATTGTAGTACTATTCTCTTGCACAACTATCCCACTCACACAGAAAGCAGCAGTACTTTGTGTATCCACCCTGGAGGCCAAGTAAGAGGGCAACCATCTTTAGGTCACCACAGAGGGGCCACAAATGTTTGTCATAGTTCAGACCCCTCAACAGCTGTTTCATGTTTCTTTCATGTGGACTGCATAACCACCTGGAATTGAAGGTAGCGCATTGCCATTTTGCAGCAAGATGTTTTTCAGGCTTGTTTTTGATGAATTGATAAAGAGCCTCCATTCCTCTGAATTATGACATCTCTCAAGAGGTTCCATTAAACTGTTTATGTTATTGCATGCCACAAGATCACCCTCCATTGGACAAGATCTTTATCACGGTTGCGGAACATGTCTACTATCTGTGTCCACTCCTAGTTAGGCATTAATATACTGTATACCTATATGCAGATATTTACACTTGTATAGTAATAAGTACACAGATGATATCATGCAATACCTAAGTATGTCTTAATAAAACGTATATAAAAAAAAAATACAATCAGAAACATCCACCTGCGAGGGTGCAGAGATTAAATTATATGTAGAATTGGCCAACAGTATTTTTACCCAACATGCTTATTAAGGCGTATGGGCTTATGTGTGACATAGACATTTTATTTATATATATATATATATATATATATATATATATATATATATATATATGTTCATATTATTTTATTATTTTTAAGAGAACTTCTAAAAGTTTTTAATATTTGTCTTTCCTTTAGTTTATTTCACCCGCCAACGATAACAACTGGATACAACTACGTTTTCATGGCAGCATATTTGGATGATACATTTACAATTCCTATAACGGAGGACATGGTTTTAACAGTGGGATCCGATATCTATCTGGGTCTGTTTGTTATTAACATGGATGGCAATATCTATGCCCTTAGGGTAGAACAATGCTATGCCAGTCCATCTTTTGACCTGGTAGAGCCTAACATAGTGCTGATCTATGGAGGGTAAGTCTGGTCATTAATTTTACATATATTTGCATCTGAAACAAACCCAAAATAGCAACAATTTTAATGCAACATAAAAACAAATCAATAGAAAAGCCTAAAAGAAATATGCAGAGTAAATATCCATAAGCCTGTCTCTATAATAGCTCCTAAACATTGATGTACAAGCAACACATTTTCTCACACAATCTCTTGTCTTGATCCAACTGTAGTGAAACACCCTATAAAATAGATATTAGGATACTGTGCTGCCAAACTTAACTCTTCTCGGATATGAGAAGTCAAGGAAGGACAAAAGAGCAGGATTTCACTGTTTTTGGTTGCAAAAAGTGCCTGAAATAATACAACACTGAGAAAAAAAAATCTATTTTCCATGCATTAAAACCCCTTCGCGACCCTGGGATTTTCCGTTTTTCGCTCCCCTTGTTCCCAGAGACATAGCCTTTTTATTTTTAGGTCAATATGACCATGTGAGGGCTTATTTTTTTCGGGACGAGTTGTACTTTTAAACGCCATTACTAGTTTTACCATATAGTGTAAGGGAAAACAATTCCAAATGCGGTGAAATTGCAAAAAAAAATGCAATTCCACAGTTGTTTTTTTTTCTTTCCACGTTCACTAGATGCTAAAACTGATTGGCCATTATTATTCTCCAGGTCATTACGAGTTCGTAGATTCCAAACATGTATAGGTTCCTTTTATTTAAGTGGTGAAGAAAAAATCCCAAATTTGCTAAAAAAAAAAAAAAATGGTGCCATTTTCCAAGACCCGTAGCGTCTCCATTTTTTGGGATCTGGGGCCGGGTGAGGGCTTATTTTTTGCGCGCCGGGCTGATGTTTTTATTGATACCATTTTGGGGTAGATACGATGTTTTGATCGCCCGTTATTACATTTTATTGCAATGTTGCGGCGACCAAAAAAACGTAATTCTTGCGTTTGGAATTTTTTTTTCTCGTTACGCCGTTTACCGATCGGATTAATTCTTTTTTTATATTGATAGATTGGGCGATTCTGAACGCAGGCGATACCAAATATGTGTATGTGGGGTTTATTTTTTATTATTTTATTTTGAATGGGGCAAAAGGGGGGTGATTTAAACTTTTTATATATTTTTAATTTTTTTTATATTTTTAAAAACATTTTTTTAAACTTTTTGCTTGCTTCTATAGTCTCCATAGTACAAAATTCAGCCTATTTGTGGAGATGTCAAATGTGTGCATCAATTTGATTGTGGCAATAAGATAAATGGCTGGGCTGCCACTTGCTGCATTGCCTTGGTGATGTTGGCGCTGCTCAGGAAGCGCAACTGTCAATGTATGTATATTAACTCGTTGGTGGCTTGAATAAACATAGGTGCAAGCCATTATATTTTACTAATATCTACATAGGCAATTTTAAGGAGATACATCTGTACATGTGATGGTTTTCCTTGTTCTTATTGGAATGTGCACATTGTAGATTCAGACTGAAGGCAGAAAAACCTCAAGGGAAACATGGAATAAAGAAACATGTGTGAAACGAACCAGAATATGTGTAAAACCTTAGATTCCTCAAAGTAGCCCCCTTTTACTCTGATGACAGATTTACACGCCTTTAGCATTCTCTCAAGGTTGGGATGAGCTGGACCGCAGAGTGAAGGAAAAGCAGCCAACAAGAGTCAGCACCTCTGGGAACTCCTTCAAGACTCTTGGAAAGCCATTGCAGGTGCCAGCCTGATGAAGCTGCTTGAGAGACGCGTGTATTTATAAGGTGCCAGACAAATGAGGGCTCTATTGTGCTATCCCAATAAAGAAAAAAAATGTGGAACACAATTCTGTCCTTCCTTGCCTTCCTACTGACATCTTGGATGAGTAAATCGCGTACAGCAGTACCCAGTACCTTCCACTACAATTGTGTCTAGCCCAGATGTAGGTCAGCAGTCATATTCCCGCGTTTGCAGCAAATTTTATGTATATTGGTAGAAGAAGCAAAACAACATCCATATGTTTCTCAACATAGCCACAAAAACTAGTAAGAAAATACCCACCGATGCGTATGTAAAATTATAGCTTGTATAGTCATTGAAACATATACAGTATGTACAACAAATCCATGTGGATTCAATAATTCTTACTTTTGAACCATAGCAGTGAAATCTTTATTTTACAGCTGTGCAATGAATTCTGGAGTGCAAACAGAGATAATAGAAAGCGGAGTATCTTCAGAAGTGAGATTCAGGATCCAAGCTTTCCTATTTCAAGGATTTGATGGTTTTAACATTTTTTGTGAAACTACCATATGTAATAAAAGTGAAGATTGTACTCAGGTATGTAATCTTTGAGTTTGAGGTTTTTGTTTCTTGGAGTATGAACTTTAAAATTCAAAGATGTTGCCAAAATTCTTGGACTTTGTCATTGGTGGATCTAAATGATGTTGGTTAAAGGGGTTTTCTCACAAAATAAAGGGCATTTTAATAAATAGGTTTGAGTGTAAAAATAAGTTCCACAATTGGATGTGTTAAAAAATGTTCCTGCAAAAATATAATCTTATAAATGTGCCCCTGCTGTGTACTGAGTAATGGCTGTGTCTGACCGTGCAAGAACATGGTCTGATCATACCACATCTCCTGGGCAGAGGGGGAAGCAAAAGAGTATACAGACATTACAGCATGGGGGTCACAAACGATTCTTTCTGTGAGGTAAAGCAAGTTTTTAAACAGGCAGTGACATGTTTTTCCTTCTAGAAACCAGCTACTGCTATCCCATGCTGTCCTGTCAGTATACTCTTTTGCTTCCCCCTCTGCCCAGGAGTTGTGGTATGATCAGACCATGTTCCTGTACGGTCAGACACAGCCATTACACAGTACACAGCAGGGACACATTTATAGGATTATCTCAGCACAGGAACATTTTATTTAAACACATCCAATTGTGGAACTTATTATCATTCCAAGATCTATTGCATAAAATGTACTTTGTTCGTGGGAAAACCTCTTTAAGTGCAAGTAAGTAATCTTGCAGCCATACCTCAAGAGTTAGATATGGTGGGTACTTAGTCAAATATTATTTAATTCATAAAAAAATACAATTTAACGTACCAGATGAGCTCTTCAGGTTGCAAGACACTATATGGTCAAATTCTAATTCAACAACAACAACATTGCAGATAGGTTTATACAATCAAGCACACATTGAATAGATTCCATACAAATGTTTGTAGTAGCATAAGTTATACTGAATGTTTCAGTAACTTTAACTCCTTTACGACCTTGGACGTATGAGTACGTCCAAGGTCGCATCCCCCCTTTGGCGCGGGCTCCAGCGATGATCCCGCACCTTTCCAGTACATGACACCTGATCTGATCAGCTGTCATGTGCCCCTAAAAGCCGTGGGTGGAATTGCGATAAACCCGCGGCTGTTAACATGTTAAACGTCGCTGTTAAACTCCGACAGCATCATTTAACATGCACGCACCGGAAGCGCATCATAAGACCCATACATCGGCGCGCCTGTCACAATGATCGCCAATGGGTTGGCATAACATCTGCAGGAGATCCCTGTGGTTGTCATAGTCCTGCTATGTGTGCCGTTTACCGATCGGATTAAAGGGGTATTCCCATCTCCAAGATCCTATCCCAATATGTAGTTGGTGTAATAATAGTAATATTAGCAAATACCTCCAATTAGAAATGTAGTGTAGTTTTTCTGATTCGCTATCTCTCTTTCCACATGTGCAGGCATTCAAGGGCCTTAGGTATCCATGGTTACGTCCACTGATAAAGTCACAGTTAGCTAGTTGCTAGTGGTCGTAACCATGGATACCTAAGGTCCTGCAGTGCCTGCACATGAGGTAAGAGAGATAGCGAATCAGAAAAACTATACTACATTTCTAATTGGAGATGTTTGCTACTTTTACTATTATTACACCTACTACATATTGGGATAGGATCTTGGAGATGGGAATACCCCTTTAATCCGAGAAAAAATATCAAAACACCAGAGTTACTGCTTTTTGGTCACCGCAACATTGCAATAAAATGCTATAACGGGCAATCAAAACATTGTATCTACCCCAAAATAGTATCAATAAAAACATCCGCTCTGTGCGCAAAAAATAAGCCCTCACCCGGCCAGAGATTATGAAAAATGGAGACGCTACGGGTCTCACAAAATGGCGCCATTTTTTCTTTTACAAACTTTGGATTTTTTTCACAGCTTAAACAAAAAAGAACCTATACATGTTTGGCATCCACGAACTTGTAATGACCTGGAGAATAATGATAGCAGGTCAATTTTAGCATTTAGTGCACCTTTTTTGCAATTTCACCACATTTTCCAGTACACGATATGGTAAAACCAATAGTGTCGTTCAAAAGTACAATGCGTCCTGCAAAAAATAAGCCCTCACATGGTCATATTGATGGAAAAATAAAAAAGTTATGGCTCTGGGAAGAAAGGGAGCAAAAAACGAAAACGCAAAAACACAAGGTTGTAAAGGGATTAAATGTGTGACTGTCCCAAGATGTCTTTGATGCACTCAAGTTGCGGCTTCAGTCCACAGCATCATGCTCCCCTCTACCCCTTCTGTCTCTAGTTCTATGATCTTGATGTCTTGCTCTCCCTTGCAATTTTGTTTTGACTTGCTGTAGCCACCTTACAGTGGCCATCCAATAGGTCCTTTTAGGTACCTGCACTGTGCCAAGGTGGGCTTTCGCTTTGATATATTTATCCCAGGCATTTTTCTAACTTTGATTACCTATTTGCTGCCCTCCCACCTGCTGCCTATCTACCATATGGCATGAGGAAGCCTGCACTGATTTCTGCACATCTAACTACATTCTTTGTTTGACTTGATATTGCAGCCAGGTATCCAGGTATTGCTAAAATAAACTACTGTTAGGCTGCGTGCCCACAATGCGGATTTAATGCATTTCTGCTGCTGCATTTCCGCCGCAAAAACGCATTAAAAACGCTTGTTAAGTTGTCTGCCATGTTTCCCAATGATAATCCACACATGCTGCGGAAATTTCCACTGCGGATTATCATTGCGGAAAAATTTGCAGCACGACCATTAATTTTGCGGAATCGTGGCAAAATCGCCGCCATTGACTTGCATTGGACCGCATAAGATCCGCATGACTACACGTACACATGCGGATATTATGCGATTCAATGCATGGATGGTACCCAGGTCTGGAGAAGAGGAGACTCTCCTCCAGACCCAGGTACCATAGTACCTGTAGTTAAAAAAGAATTAAAATTAAAAAAAAAACCATATACTTACCTTCTGATGGCCCCCTGTCTGCTGGCTCCTGCTCGTGGTGGTAAAAGGACCTTCCATGACGTTGTTTAGTCATGTGACAGGTCACGCGACCGCTGACGTTGGCGATAGCGTGACCTGTCACATGACTAAATGATGTTATGGAAGGTCCTTTTACACCACCACGAGTAGCCGAAGACACCGGATGCACCGGAGAAGGAGGCCGGGGGGCATCGGAAGGTGAGTATAATGTTTTCTTTTTATTTTTCACCATTTTTATTCTTTTTTTTTTACTATTGATGCTGCATTTGCAGCATCGTAACTTGGTCACACAACATAAATCCATGCCGTTTGCATGGATTTATATAGTGTGACCAAGTTGTCAAGCACTTTTCCAAGTGATGCTAAAATCGCTTGGAAAAGAGCTTGACAACCCGTATGCGAAATCGCATGTTCAAAACGCTTCACAAACGCTTCTACCTGGCAGAAAAAACTCATGTAAAATTCGCATGCACTTTTCCTGCCAGAGAGATGCAGAAATTCTCCGCAGCATTTCTGCATCGTGGACACTTGGCCTTAGGGTAGTGACTTGGGGATTCCCTGCAGGAAAGTCCAGATCCTGTATGTGGATTAAAGGGTTAATACCGGCAAATTGACTCCACTGGTTTAGGCCCAATTCACATCTGTTGCAAGTCATCAGGTCTAAAACACCTTTGCTAATCCCGTAGCAATGCCTCCTTTACTGTAACATAAGCAACTGATTTTGGAACAGCCGATGAGAGATTTTGTTCTAATTCTATCCATGCCACTAAAATCTATTCAGGCTACCTGACTACAATGTGTATGTGTATATACCTAGGTTTATAGCTGTTGTTTGGCACATTATTTATCCATTGTCATACACACAAAATGTCAAATCAGCATGTTTACTGTAGGGTCCCATGGTGGCATGGTGTGGCTGTCAAGTGTAGACCAGCTGTGCAGACATATGGGCGCACCAAATTTATGGTGACCCTGAGGTGTTACCTGAAAACTTGTGCGCTCATTCTCACTGCCTTATGGCCCTTATCTCAGGCTGCACACAACAAGAATACCGAGGGACCCTTCCCTCCATGTATTTTAATTATCTCGTAGAAATATTTAGTCTTTTTTTCTTCTTATAGTGTTCTGCCTCTTATGCTGCCATTTCAGAAATTGTTCTACAAAGTACAAGTAAGTTCCATGTTATTTCACCTGTAATAATAATTAAAACAACCATAATAATTTAAATTGAAAAAAACGTTCGAAGAAAGCAGGAGAGCTCAGGGAAAATGTCCTGTTTGTGTGATTAAAAGTCAAGTATTCTAAATAAAGAGCTAAGAAGGAAAGAGTGAATGAAGGGATGGGTCGTCAACACAAAATATGCTGTACTATGGGGGAACTCAAAGCAACAAGGAGCTAATTTTCTTGTAACAAACTATTTTGAACGACGATTAGTCGGTTTCTTTAGCTCTCTGACAACAGATTATAAATATTTAATAGGATAATGGACAGAGGCCCATTAACGTCAATCCATAATCCTGCTGTGTGGATTGAAGACAATAACTCCTATGAGGCAGTTCTACTCTAAATATGGATGCATCTTTAGATCAACGTAGAATCTCCAGAAATCTAGTACTTATAACTTGTAATATATTTGTCAAGAAAGACATTCAGTCCCCTGTTGAACCTGTTCAATGAATTGACCATCACAACATTGTGTTGCTGAGAGTTCTGTAGTCTCACTACCAAGGCCGTCTCCCCCTTCAGCTTAACTGTGCCAATGTGGAAAAAGTGAAGTTCATAAATTAGTTTTGTGAAGAAGCTTAAAGTTTCCTTTCACCTACATGCCCAGGTAGACAGCTTAGGAGGGTTGATGTAACTGACAGATTCCCTTTGAAGCCAGTTCAGCAGGAAGGAGTAAGTTTTTAGCCTTTGACAGAGCACTGTGCTGACAAGTTTTTATGTTTTTTGGGGATTAATGCAAGTCCAGGATGACAGTGCGGGATTGCCAGTGGGTTCACAAAGAGAGCTTTTTCCGTCTGTGAAACTCCTAACATGTTGATGTCATCTACAGTGTTATCGTAGAGGTTAAGGAGAACCTGTCAGTACAATTTTATATATAAAGTAAAGTCATAAAGTGGGGAAAATAAGTATTTGATACACTGCCAATTTTTCAAGTTTTCCCACCTACAAAGAATGAAGAGGTCTGTAATTTATATTGTAGGTACACTTCACCTGTGAGAGACAGAATCTTCAAAAAAAATCCAGAAAATCACATTTCATGATTCTTACATAATTAATTTGCATTTTATTGCATGAAATAAGTATTTGATACAATAGAAAAACAAAACTTAACATTTGGTACAGAAACTTTTGTTTGTAATTACAGAGGTCAGACGTTTCCTGTAGTTCTTGACCAACTTTGCACATATCGCAGCAGGGATTTGGGCCCACTCCTCCATACAGATCTGCACCGTATTGAAAGGAGGATGGATGGAGTCATATATCGCAAGATTTTGGCCAACAACCTCCTTCCCTCGTTAAGAGTATTGAAGATGGGTCGTGGGTGGGTCTTCAAGCATGACAATGACCTGAAACACAGCCAGGGCAACTAAGGAGTGGCTCCGTAAGAAGCATTTCAAGGTCCTGGAGTGGCATGGCCAGTCTCCAGACCAGAACCCAATAGAAAATCTTTGGAGGGAGCTGAAACTCAATGTTACCCAGCAACAGCCCCAAAACCTGAAAGATCTATAGAAAATCTGTATGGAGGAGTGGGCCAAAATCCCTGCTGCAGTGTGTGCAAACTTAATCAAGAACCTACGATAAAAATTACAGACAACTCCAATCTCTGTAGGTGGGAAAACTTGCAAAATCGGCAGTGTATCAAATACTTATTTTTCCCACTGTATGTGATTTTGCCTTAAGGGGTTAAATGGAAATTTCACTTTGGATTGGATTAGGGGAGAGGAGGTAAAACTGGATTATTTGAAGAATACTCTTTCCGATGGCGGCACCCCAGATACACAATTCGCTCTTTGGTTTCCTTTTGAGAAGACTATCAGATATTAAAAATTGCTCCTTCTGGGCTCAAAGTAAAAGCGTTGTTATAAGAGAGGTGCATTTTTCCTTTTTTTTAACCCATAGCTATCATTGTAAAGAAATAAAACCTTGATGGACAAAGCCTTTTAATGCAAGTCATTCGCTTTATCCCAAAAACAAGTGGAAATATTCATAAACAGTAAATGAATCTGGTCTTTGAATGACCAAATTTATATTGCCTTCTAATGGAACAAATAATGTGTTTTTTGTGGAAATTTTTATTATTAATCACAGTGTAATGAAATATACATTGTATACTGTTCAAAAATGCAAAAAGACTGCACTTTTAGTAATGTATGTTAATCTTTTTCTTTTATAGTGGGCGCGTGTTACAGTAAGTATATACTTTTTCAGTATATATCGGATTACATATACCTAAAGCTTTCCTACAGATTATACATCCTAACTAATGATTGTCTTGTAAATATTAAATCTACAAATATTTGTTGATTAAAAACTTTACTTGAGTGGGCATCCTAGTACTGAAGTCCCCCATTTAGTAATTAAGTTATGCACACTGTATGTGAAAATAACCTTAGCGTGTGCGCATACATTAAGCATTTACTGCAAACATTTTTGCTCCAAAAACTTCAGGAATACTTCAGGAATCTCATTCACTTTGCTGGTACAGTAAAATGTGTAGCGTCGGCGTCCCTGCCCTCTGCTAGGCAGGGACGCTGTTCCCCTCACCTCTCTGCTCCGAGCCCGGCGTCCCCCTCCCGCTCTGCTGGCAGCACGCGCTCCTTCCCGGCCACTGTGCTTAGGGCGCGCACGCGCTCCCTCCCTCTTAAAGGGGCCGCGCGCGCCGTCCTAAGGAGTCCCCGGCCAATGGCCGGAGGACTTCACCATATATAAGGCACCTCCTCCAAAATGGAGGTGCCCGAGCAATGTTGTTGCACTGTTCACTACTCTGCTTCAGCCCTCAGGTCCCGTTGCCAGTTACCTGCCAGTTACCTGCCTGATTCCTGCCAGAGTCCTGACAGTTTGCTGTCTGTTTCCTGCCTGATATTCCTGCTACCTGCTTGCTAGCCTGAGGTCCGACGGTCTGCCTTCCTACTCCTGTCAGTCTGTCTATGGACCAGCTTGCCCGCTCACCTGGGAGCGCTCCTCTGCTACTTGCCTGCTAGCCTGCCTGGAGGCTCCGCCGTCACGTGCTGTGACCACCTGCTATTCCAGAGACTCTTGCCCGCTCACCTGGGAGCGCTCCTCCGCTACCTGCCTGCTTGCCTACCTGGAGGCTCCGCCATCACGTGCTGTGACCACCTGCTATTCCAGAGACTCTCGCCCGCTCACCTGGGAGCGCTCATCTGCTACCTGCCTGCTAGCCTGCCTGGAGGCTCCGCCGTCACGTGCTGTGAACACCTGCTATTCCAGAGACTCTTGCCCGCTCACCTGGGAGCGCTCCTCCGCTACCTGCCTGCCTGCCTACCTGGAGGCTCTGCCGTCACGTGCTGTGACCACCTGCTCTTCCAGAGACTCTCACCTGCTCACCTGGGAGCACTCATCTGTCATCCGCCTGCTAGCCTACCTGGAGGCTCAGCCGTCACAGGTCGTACCTACCCTACAGAGACTGTCCCGGTCACTTGCTGTGACCTCCTGCCCGTTCACCCAGAGACTGCCCCAGTCACTTGCTGTGACCTCCTGCCCGTTTACCCAGAGACTGTCCCGGTCACTTGCCGTGACCTCCTGCCCGTTCACCCAGAGACTGTCCCGGTCACCTGCTGTGACTGCCTACCCGTCTTCCCTGGTCGCCACCCGCTCCCTTACAAGGACCGCCCCCTTGTATAGTAGCTCAGAGGTTCCGCCTACCAGACCCGTTACAGTTTGCTCGGGCCATGGAACCCGGTGGCACCCAAGCTCCCTCGCTCTCGGACCTCTGTCATGAACTGTCCCGTCAGAGGTCCCAACAGGAGTCCATCCTGGGTCACCTGCGGAATGTCAATTCTCGCCTGGACACTCTGACTGCTCCACCAGCAACCACCGCCAGTGCCATGACTCGCAACCCGGCAGCTCCGCTGCCCACCAATACCATAGTATCCTACCCCGGACCCCGACTTTCTGCACCTCCTCGCTTCGGAGGCGACTCCGCCCAGGCTCGGGGCTTCATAAATCAGTGCACCCTGCACTTTGAACTCCTGTCCCACCAGTTTAACTCCGACCGGGCCAAAATTGCCTTCATCATGTCCCATCTCACCGGGGAGGCCCTGGCCTGGCTAAATCCTCTATGGGAGAGAGGAGACTCCCTGGTGTCCGACTTGCCTGCCTTTCTCATGGCTTTCCGGAAAGTCTTCGACGAACCCGGACGGAAGACCTCATCCGCATCATCTCTGCTACGCCTCCGTCAGGGAAGTCTCACCGTGGGCCAATATGCCATACGGTTCCGTACCCTTGCCTCGGAGCTGGCCTGGGATAACGACGCTCTGGTATCCGTCTTCTGGGAGGGTCTGTCCGGCTGTATTAAAGATGAACTTGCCGGTCGGGACATTCCTACCACTCTCGATGACCTAATAACTCTTGCCACCCGGATTGACCTACGGTTCCAGGAGCGTGCCAAAGAGGTCACCCATGAGAGAAGGTTTCCACGTCTAGCTCCTACTTTTCAGAGATCCGTCTCTCCCCAGGTACACTCTCCTGAGCCTATGCAGGTCGACCAGACTAAGATGGTCAAAACCCGTCAGGACTTACGCCGTGCCGAAGGGAGCTGCTTCTACTGTGGCAGTAAGGAGCACCAGATCCGTACCTGCCCGGAGAGGTCGGGAAACGCCTGTGTCTAGGTTCGCTCAGAGAGGTCAACCTAGACAAGAATAAATCCTCTCCATCTCTGCTACTGTCAGTCTCTATTATCTGCGGGGAGAATCGTTATTTCGAACTAGCCCAACTGTTATGTTCTGCTACCAGAGCTAAGGAAAGAGAGGAGATCTGTCCCTACGATAGAACTCAGCTTAATCCCTACGATGTAACAGGGAACCTGATCCTGCGATCAGACCTGCTAAAGTCCTAAGCTAGTCTGTACGGAGACCTATAGATGTGGGGAAGGAATCCCTACAAGTACTAAGGACTGGGAGGAATATGGGACACCTCCTAACAGAAATAGTAGCAGACAGACGAACAAACAAAATATATAGAACATAGAGGTCAGTAGACCAAGCAAACTAACAGAGCAAGACACAGAGCACAGGCTAGCCAGAAAGTAGATATACAATGAAGTCCAGCAAAGCCAGAAGGGCGGAGCAGGATTAAATAGGCCAACAAGGTCATGTGACCAGCAAAGGAAAAAAAACCTAAGAGCAAGGTTCTAACAGTACCCCCCCTTCTAAGAGGATCCTCCGGATCCCCTAGGACCAGGCTTATCAGGAAATCTCCTGTGAAACGCTCTGATAAGTCTGGACGCGGAAACATCATCCGACCTCACCCAAGAGTTATCCTCGGGACCGAAACCTTTCCAGGCCACAAGATACTGCAAACTACCTCTATACCGTCTAGAGTTAAGGATGCGAGAAATTTCATATTCCCCGTCCTCCACCACCGGAGGAACAGAGGCAGAGGCGTCACAATCCGATACAACAGCTTTTTTCAACAGAGAGACATGAAATACCGGATTAATTCTCCAGGAGGTAGGAACCTCCAACCTAACAGCAGATTGGTTGACAACCTGAAGCACCTTAAAGGGCCCTACAAACTTGGGACCCAATTTCTTTGAAGGAATCCTCAACCGCAGATTCCTAGAGGACAACCAAACCATGTCACCAACAGCGAACAAAACCTCCTGTCGTTTCCTATCAAAGTAGTCTTTAGATTTTCTGTTGGCCTCCTGAAGATTACCACGCACATCCGTCCAAACTCTCTCCAAATCACCGGAAAAATTCTCCTCCTCAGGCACGGCAGATCCCAACTTGGAGAACGACCCAAACGACGGATGTCTCCCAGAACAACAAAAAAAAGGCGAACAACCAGCAGAAGAAGATGTATGATTGTTCAGAGCAAATTCAGCAAGTGGCAGAAACTCAGACCACCCCTCTTGATTGTCTGCCACAAAACAACGCAAGAACTGCTCAACATCCTGGTTTTTCCTTTCTGTCTGGCCATTAGATTCAGGATGATATCCGGACGAGAACGACAAATGAACTCCCAACCTATCACAAAAGGCACGCCAAAAACGAGCCACGAACTGAGGACCCCTATCAGAAACAATGTCAGTAGGAACATCATGAAGTCTGACAATTTCCTTGACAAAGGCCTTAGCGAGAGTTTTAGCGCAGGGCAGTTTGACGAAAGGAACCAAGTGACACATCTTGCTAAAACGGTCCACGACCACCCAGATGACAGTAAAACCCTCAGAGGGGGGAAGGTCAGTTATAAAGTCCATAGCCAAATGTGTCCAAGGAGCACTGGGAACCTCCAAAGGACAAAGCAACCCCGCAGCAGGAGTATGTGAGGACTTAGATCTAGCACATATAGTACATTGACGCACCCACTTAATGACTTCCTTCTGCCATCCAGGCCACCAAAAACTAAGACCCACCAGTCTCTTGGTCTCAGAGATTCCGGGATGACCTGCCAACCGAGATTCGTGACACTCAACAAACAAATCTCTCCTAAAGGTCCCAGGCACAAACAACCTCCCATGAGGAGTGTTAGAAGGGGCATTCTCCTGTGCTTTAAGAATCTCATTTTCCAAAACGGAGTCCAAAGCAGCTATCACAACACCTTCTTGTAAAATGTTCTCCTCTTTCTCAGCCCCGACTATGGGAGAAAAACTGCGAGACAAGGCATCCGCCTTAACATTCTTAGTACCAGGGATGTAAGTAACGGAGAAATTAAACCGCGAGAAAAACAGTGCCCACCTAGCCTGACGGGCATTCAGGCGCTTGGCAGCATCAAGATATATCAGATTTTTATGATCCGTAAGAACCTGAACGGGAAATTCCGCACCTTCCAAGAAGTGGCGCCAGTGTTCAAATGCGAGTTTAATAGCCAATAATTCCCGATTACCAATATCGTAATTCAGTTCAGTCTCCGAAAATTTTTTTGAAAAAAAGGCACAGGGATGTAATCCATCCCCGTTATCCTGAGACAATACTGCGCCAACCCCCACAGAGGAAGCATCAACCTCAACCAAAAACGGCCTAGTAACATCAGGCTGCATAAGGATGGGAGCAGAGGTGAACCTCTCCTTGAGATACACAAAAGCTTCAATGGCCTCAGAAGACCACTGAACCGCATCAGCACCTTTTCTGGTGAGATCAGTCAGAGGTTTGACAATACTAGAAATTTTTTTTATGAATTTTCTATAGTAATTGGCGAAACCCAAAAACCTCTGTATCGATTTCAAACCAATAGGCCTAGGCCATTCCTGCACAGCCTGAACCTTAACCGGATCCATCTCAAAACCTTTGCTGCAGATAATGTAGCCCAAAAAACTAATTCTCTGTACAGCGAACTCACATTTCTCCAGCTTAGCAAAAAGCAAATTGTCCATTAATAACTGTAATACCTCACGCACGCTCCGCCAATGAGACTCCAGATCCGGCGAATAAATCAAAATGTCATCCAAATACACAACCACATTTTTACCGATCAAAGGTCTAAGGATGTCATTAATCAGATTCTGAAAAAATGCAGGAGCATTAGTAAGACCAAAAGGCATAACCAGATTCTCAAAATGACCCACAGGAGTGTTAAAAGCAGTCTTCCATTCGTCACCCTCCTTCATGCGCAACAGATTGTATGCCCCCTTAAGGTCAATTTTAGAGAACCACTTGGCCCCCATTAACTGGTTAAACAGATCAGGAATCAATGGCAGTGGGTAAGGATTGCGTACAGTAATTTTGTTAATCTCACGAAAATCCAGACAAGGACGTAAACCGCCGTCCTTTTTTTTTTACAAAAAAAAATCCAACCGCCACAGGAGACTTACAGGGCCTAATGTGACCGGCGGCCAAACTTGTCTGTATGTATTCCTCCAAAGCCTTCCTCTCAGGAATAGTAAGGTTAAATAAACGACTTTTAGGAAGAGTTGCTCCAGGGACAAATTCAATAGAACAATCATAGTCTCTATGGGGAGGCAAAACCTGCGATTCCTTCTCAGAAAAAACTCTCCAAAAATCCTGAATAGGAACAGGCAATTCTCCCCTATCCAAAGCTGCAATACGCCCATTACAACACTTGTCATAACATTTATGGCTCCAGGATTTAATTTCACTGGTAGACCAATCCAGTACAGGATTGTGAAATTTTAACCAGGGCAATCCCAATATTACTGGAGAAGGCAAGTTATTCAACACTACCAAATCCAATTTCTCATGGTGAACACCATTAATAGTGAGAGGAAATTCACAGACCTTGAGAGTAATATTCTTCAAAGGGGAACCATCCACAGAAACCACAGCAATGGGGGATGATAAAGGTTCAGGTTTTAAATTGAGTCTTTCCACGAATCCCCCATCAATAACATTCAGAGTAGACCCACAATCGACAAACACCCGAAATTCCATTAATTTTTCCTGAGCAATCGTGGAAGCAGCTAAAAATACACCCTTGGAATTTAAACAGGCAATACGGGCATGACTGACCATTTTTTTTTCTTTCTTCATACGAAGCTCACAGCCTTTAATCAAATGACCAGATTTTCCGCAATAGAAACACAAGCCTTCAAAAAATCGACGGTCTTTTTCTTGAGAGCGAGGTGCCACCGATCCAATCTCCATCGGTTCACCACTGTTAGTACACACATTCTCATAACCAGAAACTGACATAGCAGAGGATTTGCTCTCATTAACCCTTGCACGCAGTCTTCTATCCACCCGTATAGCTAATTGCATAGCCTGTTGCAAATCTTCAGGTGTAGGATAAGCAATTAGCAGGTCTTTAACCCTTTCACTGAGCCCAGCAAGAAATAGACTTTTCAGAGCAGAATCGTTCCACCCTGTTTGAGTAGACCAACGACGGAAATGAGTACAATATTTTTCCACATTACCTGATCCTTGTTTTAAACGTCTCAACTCAGTCTCAGCTGATGCGACACGGTCAGGATCATCATATAATAGTCCCAAAGCAGAAAAAAAACTATCCACTGATCTGAAGCATGTATCACTAGGTTGCAAAGAAAAGGCCCACTCCTGAGGCTCTTTGCGCAAAAGTGACATTATGAACCCTACGCGCTGGGATTCATCCCCAGAGGACTTAGGTCTCAAACGAAAATACAATAAGCAAGCATTTTTGAATGAAAAAAATTCTCGGTGTTCACCAAAAAATAAATCCGGAAAACATACCTTAGGCTCCAAGAAATGTGCTCCAAGACAGTTACTCACGTGCTGACGGAGCTCGGCCACCTCCAGAGAGAGTCCCTGCAGGCGATGAACCAAATCCTGAACCGACACCATGATGGAACAGAAAAATCTTTCCTTAGAGAATTTGCTGGCTGGACTTACTCTTATGTTCTGCTACCAGAGCTAAGGAAAGAGAGGAGATCTGTCCCTACGATAGAACTCAGCTTAATCCCTACGATGTAACAGGGAACCTGATCCTGCGATCAGACCTGCTAAAGTCCTAAGCTAGTCTGTACGGAGACCTATAGATGTGGGGAAGGAATCCCTACAAGTACTAAGGACTGGGAGGAATATGGGACACCTCCTAACAGAAATAGTAGCAGACAGACGAACAAACAAAATATATAGAACATAGAGGTCAGTAGACCAAGCAAACTAACAGAGCAAGACACAGAGCACAGGCTAGCCAGAAAGTAGATATACAATGAAGTCCAGCAAAGCCAGAAGGGCGGAGCAGGATTAAATAGGCCAACAAGGTCATGTGACCAGCAAAGGAAAAAAAACCTAAGAGCAAGGTTCTAACACCAACTTGACTCTGGAGCGGCCGGGAATCTTATCTCACAGTCCCTGGTAGAAAAATACCGCATTCCCACCAAACCTCTGGCTGTACCATTATCTGTCGCTGCTGTGGATGGGGGCCTCTTACCACGTCCCATCCAACTCATCACCGAATCCGTAACTCTGCAGGTGGGAATGCTGCATTCTGAGAGCATCTCTTTTCATGTTCTGCCTGGACTCTCTCACGCCCTCTTATTAGGTCTACCTTGGCTCCAGAGACATGCACCCGTGCTTGACTGGCAGACCGGAGAAGTCCTTCGCTGGGGACAGGACTGTCATAAGACTTGTTTGGTTCCTGTTCATCCCGTCCGTCCTTCTCCTACCCCAACTAATCTACCTGGACTTCCGATTCCCTATTGGTCATTTGCTGATGTCTTTAATAAAAAGGAGGCAGAGACCTTACCCCCTTATAGACCATACGACTGTCCTATCGACCTGTTACCCGGTACTACTCCTCCCCGTGGGCGTATTTACCCGTTGTCCGCTGCTGAGACCCGGTCGATGTCCGAATATATTGAGGAGAATTTGGCCAGGGGATTCATCCGGAAATCTACCTCCCCGGCGGGAGCAGGCTTCTTCTTCGTAAAAAAGAAGGACGGCTCTCTCCGTCCCTGTATAGACTATAGAGGCCTTAACCAGATCACGGTGAAGAATAAGTACCCCCTTCTGCTCATTCCAGAATTATTTGATCGCCTGAGGGGGGCTAGAGTCTTCACCAAACTGGACCTCCGTGGGGCGTACAACCTGGTCCGTATCCGTCAAGGGGATGAATGGAAGACTGCATTCAACACCCGGGACGGCCACTATGAATATCTGGTAATGCCCTTTGGTCTCTGTAACGCTCCTGCCGTCTTTCAAGAGTTGGTCAATGACATCTTCCGGGACCTTCTCTACTCCTGCGTTGTGGTGTACCTGGACGACATCTTGGTCTTCTCTCCGGATCTCCAGACTCACCGGAGGGACGTTCGTCAGGTCCTGCTCAGGCTCAGGCAGAACCACCTCTTCGCTAAATATGAGAAGTGCCTCTTTGAGCAGACCTCGCTTCCGTTTTTGGGCTACATTATTTCTCAGACCGGCCTACGAATGGATCCAGAGAAACTGTCTGCCATCGAGAAATGGCCCCGACCGGAGGGGTTGAAGGCCATTCAGCGATTCCTGGGCTTCGCCAACTACTACCGCCTCTTCATACCGCACTTCTCTTCCCGGACTGCCCCAATTTCCGCGCTCACCCGTAAGGGTACTAATCCCAAAGAGTGGCCGCCCGAAGCAGAGGAGGCTTTTCTTTCCTTAAAACAGGCCTTCTCTTCCGCCCCGGTGCTGCATCGTCCGGACGGCAACAAGCAGTTCTTTCTGGAGGTTGACGCCTCCTCCTCTGGAGCCGGAGCTGTACTTACTCAAAAATCTTCTTCCGGGAGGATGGTAACTTGCGGCTTCTTCTCCAAACTCTTCTCCTCTTCTGAACGCAATTACTCCATAGGAGACCGAGAGTTATTGGCCATCAAGCTGGCATTGGAGGAGTGGCGTTACCTACTCGAGGGGGCTCTTCATCCGGTAATAATTTACACTGACCACAAGAACTTGGCTTATCTCCAGCATGCCCAGAGACTTAATCCGCGCCAAGCCCGGTGGTCCTTGTTTTTTGCTCGCTTTGATTTTGTTCTACATTTTCGCCCGGCTGACAAGAACATCAAAGCAGACGCCTTGTCCCGATCCTTTCTGGTATCTGATCTCGAGGAAGAACCTAAACATATCATCGATCCCGCCAGAGTAATGCAGGTGGCTCCCGTGAGTCTAAATCGTCTCCCTCCCGGTAAGACGTTCGTATCGGTACCTGATCGGGAGAAGATCCTACACTGGGGTCATTCGTCTAAACTAGCTGGCCACGCCGGTCAGAAAAAGACCCTCCAGCTTATTTCCCGGCACTACTGGTGGCCTAACCTGCGCAAGGATGTAATAGACTTTGTTTCTGCCTGTGTGTCCTGTGCCCGCAACAAAGTTCCGAGACACCTGCCAGCCGGTCGCCTCCTTCCTCTGCCAGTACCTGCTGCCCCCTGGCAGCATATAGCGATGGACTTCATAACTGATCTTCCCGTCTCTGCCGGTTGTACGGTCATTTGGGTGGTCGCTGACCGCTTTTCCAAGATGGCTCACTTCATTCCCCTGTCAGGCCTCCCGTCTGCACCCGAGCTGGCTAAAGACTTTATCCGCCACATCTTCCGTCTTCATGGCCTGCCCCGTCACATCGTGTCGGATCGTGGGGTACAGTTCACTTCTCGTTTCTGGAGAGCCACTTGTAAATTGCTAGACGTCACCCTGGACTTCTCCTCCGCTTACCACCCACAGTCTAATGGTCAAGTGGAGCGGATCAATCAGATCCTGACCAGTTACCTCCGGCACTTCGTTAATGCCCACCATTCTGACTGGGTGGATCTCCTGCCATGGGCCGAATTCTCGTACAACAATCACGAGAGCGAATCTTCCTCCAAATCCCCGTTTTTTGTAGTCTTCGGTCAGCATCCTCGGATCCCGTTTCCCGTCTCCACCTCGGTGGACAATCCGGCTGCGGAATCTCTTGTTAACAAATTTTCCTCCACATGGGAGAGTACCCGGTCCGCACTCCTTTTGTCATCCGAGCGTATGAAAAGACATGCTGACAAAAAACGTCTGGATCCTCCTCAATTCCGTCCAGGGGATAAGGTCTGGCTCTCGTCCAAGTATGTCCGGCTCAAGATTCCTTCCTATAAGTTAGGGCCTCGGTTCATCGGTCCTCTGGAGGTCATCAGTCAGATCAACCCGGTGGCCTATAAATTGAAACTCCCGGCCAACTTGCGGATCCCTAACTCCTTCCATGTATCTCTCCTCAAACCCGTGGTACTTAACTCTTTTTCCAAGTCTACAGGTACGCCTCCTGCTCCGGTTTCCGCTGAAAACGAGTTTGAGGTAGAGAACATTCTGGCCACCAAAAGGGTAAGAGGGAAAACCTTTTTTCTGGTAGATTGGAAGGGGTTTGGTCCTGAGGAGAGAACGTGGGAGCCCCGGGAGAACATCCATGCCCCTCTCATCCTTGCTAAATTTCTGTCTGGCCTAAAAAAGGGGGGGCCTAAAGGGGGGGGTACTGTAGCGTCGGCGTCCCTGCCCTCTGCTAGGCAGGGACGCTGTTCCCCTCACCTCTCTGCTCCGAGCCCGGCGTCCCCCTCCCGCTCTGCTGGCAGCGCGCGCTCCTTCCCGGCCACTGTGCTTAGGGCGCGCGCACGCTCCCTCCCTCTTAAAGGGGCCGCGCGCGCCGTCCTAAGGAGTCCCCGGCCAATGGCCGGAGGACTTCACCATATATAAGGCACCTCCTCCAAAATGGAGGTGCCCGAGCAATGTTGTTGCACTGTTCACTACTCTGCTTCAGCCCTCAGGTCCCGTTGCCAGTTACCTGCCAGTTACCTGCCTGATTCCTGCCAGAGTCCTGCCAGTTTGCTGTCTGTTTCCTGCCTGATATTCCTGCTACCTGCTTGCTAGCCTGAGGTCCGACGGTCTGCCTTCCTACTCCTGTCAGTCTGTCTATGGACCAGCTTGCCCGCTCACCTGGGAGCGCTCCTCTGCTACTTGCCTGCTAGCCTGCCTGGAGGCTCCGCCGTCACGTGCTGTGACCACCTGCTATTCCAGAGACTCTCGCCCGCTCACCTGGGAGCGCTCATCTGCTACCTGCCTGCTAGCCTGCCTGGAGGCTCCGCCGTCACGTGCTGTGACCACCTGCTATTCCAGAGACTCTCGCCCGCTCACCTGGGAGCGCTCATCTGCTACCTGCCTGCTAGCCTGCCTGGAGGCTCCGCCGTCACGTGCTGTGACCACCTGCTATTCCAGAGACTCTCGCCCGCTCACCTGGGAGCGCTCATCTGCTACCTGCCTGCCTGCCTACCTGGAGGCTCTGCCGTCACGTGCTGTGACCACCTGCTCTTCCAGAGACTCTCACCTGCTCACCTGGGAGCACTCATCTGTCATCCGCCTGCTAGCCTACCTGGAGGCTCAGCCGTCACAGGTCATACCTACCCTACAGAGACTGTCCCGGTCACTTGCTGTGACCTCCTGCCCGTTCACCCAGAGACTGCCCCAGTCACTTGCTGTGACCTCCTGCCCGTTTACCCAGAGACTGTCCCGGTCACTTGCCGTGACCTCCTGCCCGTTCACCCAGAGACTGTCCCGGTCACCTGCTGTGACTGCCTACCCGTCTTCCCTGGTCGCCACCCGCTCCCTTACAAGGACCGCCCCCTTGTATAGTAGCTCAGAGGTTCCGCCTACCAGACCCGTTACAAAATGCTGCGTTTTGTGCTGCAAAAATGTGGTGAAAAAATAATCAGAAACACAATGAATGAACATACTCTTAAAGGAGTATTCTCACTACAGTGAAATAAATCATCGCAGGAAATGCTTTCACTAACAGATCATTGAGGATCTGACTGCTAGGACTCCCACAAATCTGTAAAGGTGTTTCTTCATCTTCCTAAGTATGTAATATTGCAAAGTGCTTGTAAAAAGAAGCAACTTTACAACTTACCGGTATTAAAAATCCTCTACCTTCCCAGAGGGGTTTTTCGTTTTATAGATTATTACTCTTTGTCTAGATCAGGGTTCCCCAACTCCAGTCCTCAAGGCCCACCAACTAAGGAAATCCTGAAAACATGACCTGTTGGTGGGCCTTGAGGACTGGAGTTGGGGAACACTGGTCTAGATAACCAGGCACTGCAGCAGATAATTAATGGTGGCAAAGCAAGCTAGCTCTTTGCTGTAGAGCTTGTAAGCGTTGCTTTGAGTCAGACCAAAACGATGAATGCAGCCCCCTTTAGTGCCCCTGCTCTCCGACAATGCTGCAGAAGCAAAGCTGCCTTTGCCTGCAGAATTGGAGAGAGCTCAGTCCTTATCAGCATCACAACCATGCAGTCAATCATCAGTTGGTGTTACACCCCCAGGCAAGTAGGAAGCTAGGAGGCAGGAGAGCGAAGTATTCCTGGAACAGAATTATAAGAAAATATAACATACACTCCTTGTTGAAGTGTTACAAGTGTTTATTACTTAACGTCGAAGTATGCAGCTTTTTTCTCACCTTAATAAATAAATAAAAGGAATCTGTCATCAGGTTTTTGTAACCTAATCTGAGAGCAGCATGAGGTAGAGACAGAGATACTGATTCTAGTGATGTATCACTTATCAAACCTTCTGAAAGCAGACTAATAAAATCTGTGTTTTATCACCAGAAGATTATCACTACAGGACTAGTAAACCTGCTGCCAGGTAGTGCTTCATATTGATAAGCTCTGTATAACCCCGCCCTCACCACTGATTGGCAGCTTTCTGCCTAGGCACAGTGTACACAGAAAAAGCTGTCAATCACTGTTGTGGGTTGGGTTACACAAGGGTCAGCATTCAGAGAATTGGTAGATAAAACAGTGAATTTATAGAAAAAAACTACACCAAGCAGCTCAGTATTATTTTTGTCCTTACTTTATGCTTCTCTAAGAAGATTATGACAATTAAACATATACATTGAAAATAATATAGTAAGATGTCAAAGGTTGATCATAACTAATTCAATTACCATTTATTCAATTAAATGGTTATTCTGGCTCCGCTCACTTCCTAAAAATGAATATGACAGGACACACGCTCTATCAGATGTCGGCAGACATGGTGTTACTAGTCCTGCTCACCTCCCAATATGTAAGTGAGCAAAGCCACAATAACCCTTTAATAGGAACAGTTATTTCTTATCCTTACTTACTACTTGATTCCTACGGCCTTGTTCAGATCTCCATGTTATGTGTTTTCCATGGACTGAATATGTACCTATTATAGTCTACGGGGATGTTCACGTATTTGTTATTTTTTGTGAATCAGAATCGCACATTCAAGTCTATCAGTCTATGAAAAACTCCGAAGCACATTTTTGGCATCCCAGTTTTATTCTAGTTCTATTCATTTTCACTGACAGTTTTCAACGACAAGCATGAGAAATCGCCATCATTTTTTTTGAACTGACAAAATGACCGAACACTGACAAAAATCTGGTCAGGCTCAGTGATGGAAACTGGCTTGTTTTTTTCACATACAAGAAAAAAATGAAATTCTGAACGAGTCCTTAACCAGATAATAGAGCATATTTCCCAAGAAAACCCTGCAAAATGAACTCAAATAATGGCAAGAATAGAGTTTATTAGACAGTAATAGAAAGGGGGCAGGATAGATTGCATATCATGAAGAAAGTGACATCCCATTAGTTTTCTTTATTCCGACTCACCAGACTAAGCAAAAGTATCATCAGAAAAAAAGCCTATTATTTAAATCATGCTTTTATTATTATATTACACTGGCCTTTAATATCTGTTACAGTAGGCTAACACATTGTTGTACTGCAGCTAAATTGATGGCTTTGCTGTACAGACTAGGACAGGATTATTATTTATTATTATTATTATTGTGCCATTCATTTCATGGTGCTTTACATGTGAGAGGGGTATACATAACACAAGCAATTACAATAATTTTGAGCAAAACGAGTCAGCGACTGTGATACAGGAGGAGAGAAAACCCTGCCCTCAAGGGCTCACATTCTACAAGGGATGGGTGAGGATACAGTACGTCGGGGTAGAGCTGGTCGTGCAGCAGTATGATGGATATGTCATCACTTTGAGATCTGTGGGGGTCAGACACCTGGCACCCCCACAGATCGGCTATTACAAACTCCCGACAGTGGCTGGGCGTAAACATATTGGGCCGGAATCATCATTGCATTTCCTCCAGTTTTTTTCTTGAATATCTCTCAATTAGTGACTTTTTGATTTGCAACAAATTCATTAAACGATTTGTGGCTTTTTCAAGCTGTCGCTTGTGTTTTAGTTAGTTTTCTGCTTTTACGTCAATGTGGATTTCCAGATATTTTTGACAAATTGACGAAATGCGTCTTTTATAAAAAGTCACAAAATTCCCTCTGAAGTGATTTTATACAGACCAGTTATTTTGCTACATTTTTGCAACATTTTGCAAAACGGGCAATATTTCCCACTGAAGAGTCTTATAACCAGTTCAAATTTGGGCTTTGTGCAAAATTCATCAACTGCGCGCGCCATATTGAATGTAGTGCAAAAACATCAGCGAAAACCACAAATTAAAAAAAAAACAATGTAGCAGCCACAACCATGTACTGCATAATAACTACTTTTTACAAAAGAATATGGGGTCCAGATGTCAGACACCAATCGATCTGATGACCCACGGATAGATCACCAATATGTTAAGACTGGATAATCCCTTTACCTCCCTTTTAATGCAGCTGTCTAAAAAGATAATACTGTCTATACAGACATGCAGGAATGAGATGTGTATTCACAATGACAGCAGACAGGGATATTATTCAAATATACTGAGATCAGGAATAGGCACTCACCTGTGGCCACCTTCATCCTTTTCCAGCATCGCACCCGTCGGTCTCCGGCGAAATGTGATCGACTGGCAGCTCCAGTGTTTCATGGAGCATGACAGAGGTCCAGAGGCATAGCTAGGGTTTTGGTTCAAGGGGGGGCGAAACTTCTGGGTGGGCCCCTAACCAGGTAACCCTGACTACAACTATTGTGAAAACCTCAGCAGATGACCGCGATGTTACTTAAAATAATCTCTATACAAAGACCAACACTGATATTACTATCATATAGTGACATATATTGATAGATACCGGTCCTGCAGAACATATAAGAGATCACAGCACAGTTATATATAGTGACTTACTGCTGACGTTCTTTCTGATGAAATCGTTCACTTTTCCCATCTTTTCCATCTGGCCCAGAACGACATGACGACTTCTCCAGCCAGGTGCCAGGACTCGTCTGCACAGGTTACAACACAGACACATTTGACTCCTTACATTTCAGGCACCGTCCCCATCTATTCCCAACCTGCACAACCTCCCCATCCTGGTGATAATCCAATACTGATCCGCTGCTGCCGTATGTGTCCCTATTACTGCACCTACTCTGTGCCCTCTAGATGGTAAAACAAACCTCTAGAATATAGTAATGCCGTGTATAAGTGCAATAGAAAACTGCCCACATTGTGCCCAATATAAAGTAATAATACCCCCTGTGTGCCCCTTTAACAGACACAATAACCTGAGTTCCCCTATAATGATAAGTGCCCACTTAACATTTAATAATGTCCTGAGTCTCCCTCCATGTACAGCCCCTCTCTACACAGTATGATGCTCTCTTATACACAGTATAATTCCCCCTCACTGTATAGTACCTCCCCCACACAGTATACTGACCCCTTAGTAGCCTCCAAACTGATGGCTCCAATACTGTATAATGGCCCTCACACTGTGCAAAGACCCCACATTATCTCCCACACTGTATGATGGCCCCCACACTGTACAAAGACCCCACATTATCTCCCACACTGTATGATGGCCCCCACACTGTACAAAGACCCCACATTATCTCCCACACTGTATGATGGCCCTCACTATAATCCCCTAAATAGCCTTCATATAGTATAATGCACCAGATATTCCTCAATATAGTAAAATGCATTACCCATTGCGGTGACGGGTGGGGGACCCAATGCTGGCACCTAGGGCCCTCCGCCCTCCTGCTCAAGGGCCCCATAGTGGCCTCGTGGCAGTGCAAGGACATCGAGTCTCCCTGCTCTGCCTCAGAGTGTAACTGACGCCGATACAGTTACACTGGCGTGGCTCCGGACCACCGCCCCCCCTCCCGATAGCTAAGTTACTGCAGAGGTCACTTTTCAAAGCATCTCTGAGAGCCTCGTTTGGGCTCTCAAAAGACTTGCATTGAGCTCTTGTGACATAACTTCTGAGTTCCGGCCAGTCAGAAGTTACAGGCACAAGATGGCGCTGTGGGACTAGAGCAGTGTTGGTAAAAGGTAAAGCTGCCGGAAGGTGGGTATAAGAACATGGGAAGGAGGCTCACATTCAAAGCGCCACTCCAGCGCTGAATAAAAAAATGCTGGAGCGGTGCTTTAAATAATATGCACAAGAGTATTAAGAAAGTAGTTATCAAGCCATGCTGAAAAAAATTCTTGAGATTTCTTTTTTCTACAGATGGCTCCATTGCAGCTTGTGATACCTGTGGTGGAACCTGTGATACCGGTCCATGTTTCTGCATGGATGGAAGAGAACCTTGTGTCCCCACAACAGCAAATGACTGCGCTTCACAATCCAATGACTGCTGCCCCCCCGGTTATTACTATGACGCCGGTGCTATCTGCTGCACAGGTACGCTATGACCTGATGGAGCTGATATTACATTTATTTTTCTGGTAACTATTGCCTACTAATGTTATCACAATCTTTGATCCTATCAGACACAGTATTATGCAATCCTCCATGTGCGGATGATGAATACTGCGCAGCAGGAACATGTGCATGTAACATAACCATATACAAGGACAAAAGTAAGTATGTACAGCCTTACTAAACCATGCAATAATAAGGAGTCTTACTATGTAGTATTTTACCTGTGTGGTAAAATCTTAAAGGGGTTTTCCACAATCAAATGCTATTTCGTCAATCACTAGTATATCTCTATAAGAATGATGGTAATCGCCTTCCCCAGATCATAAGACGACCCTCTGTCTTTGTCTATTGGCTGCAGTGGTGACTACTGAGAGATCACTTTGTTTATTGGCTGCATCCAATCACTAAGAGCTCATGGGCTGATGCCGTCTACCTCGGCAGAGCCACTGAGCTCAGTGTCTGTTGTTTGATAGATATACGAGCAATGGGGACATAAGACTTGGTCATGGAAAACTCTTTTAGGGCAAAGTTCATTACTTGCTATAAATCAAACACATTTCACATTCTGGGGCAACTTAGGGCTTAATGGGGCATTAGTGCTTCTCAACATTGCGTCATTTTTACGATGATGACACAATGACACATTCACATGTCATGCTGATCTTGGAGACATGTCCTACCCCCAATTCAGTAAGTAAACAAAATACTACAGGAAAGAAGAAAGGAAAAAGCACATCATAGCACAATAGCTTCAAAGAAAAGTAGTTACGCACAATGGTGTTAACCCCTTAATGACCGGGCCAAATTTATGAAATCTGATACGTGTCACTTTATGTAGTAGTAACTCTGGAATGCTTCAACATATTCCATTGATTTTGAGATTATTTTTTCATGGTAAATGTAGGTTGATATGTTTTGTGCTTATTTATAAAAATATCAGAAATGTGCCAAAAATTAAAAAAAACACATTTTTTAGGGCTCTATTCAGTTTTGAAATGACTTTGGGGATCTTATATATTGAAAACCCATAAAAGTGATACAATTTTAAAAACAGCGCCCCTCAACAGATTCAAAATTGCTTTCAGGTAGTTTATTAACACTTTGGGTGCTTTTCAGGAATTAATGCAAAGTGACATGACATGAATGAAAAAATGTATTTTTCCCACCTAAATGTTTCTAACCATTAGCCATATTGCTTTGCAGTCAGGAAAAGCTTAATTCCACAGGGACAGAAAAGTATCATAGCATCTACCTTCGCGGGCTCTGGCTTCAGGGTTCCACCATCCACTCGGTGACCAATGTACTCCACCTCGGTCATGCCTATCTGGCACTTTCCCAGCTTAATGGTCAAACCATGTGACAGGTTCTCCAGGTGCTCCTTCCTGGTGGGACTGAAGATGAAATGTCATCAAAGTAAGTGACAGCAAACCTATCTAGTCCCTTGAGCAGCTGGTTGACCAATCGCTGGAAAGCGTCAGGAGCATTTTTCATGACGAGGGATTTGTATAATCCAAATGAGGTGATGAAGGTGGACCTTTCCTGTGCCTCTTTGGACATGGTAATATGCCAGTACCCCCGACACAAGTCCATGATGGTTAAATAAAGGGCACCGGCTAAGTGATCCACACTTTCTGACACATTTTGTACACCCACTCTTTGGCGTTCCGGTCATACCACAGCTTCTGGCTGGATTGGGCCTGCACTATTTTCTCACTCACCAGTTGTGTCAATGACTGCATTTTGTCATAACATACTGGATGACGGACATTTTGGGGATGATCAGTTCTCCTTTTCAGGATTCAGTTCCAAATCAAGGAGCCCCTAAACTCATCTACTGTACAAGAGCTTAACGAGGGAGAACCCCATTGAGGCCTGTGATACCTCCCTGTAAGCAAACAGCAGATATGGGAGGTACAAATTACAGTCGCAACCATGGGACTCCACCAGCATCTTAATACACAGGGTGGTCCAAAAGTAGGTGGACAGAAAGTGTCATTCCTCATAGACTCTTTGGAAAATGAAAGGTGGAATCTGATTGGTTGCTAAGGGCAACTGAGCCAGTTTCACAGATCTAGTTTTCACAGATAGATCTCCCCCAAATCTGTTTTCTTTTCAGATAATTCAGATAACACATAATGGCAAATAATTTAAATACAGATCAAAGAAAATGGATTTTAACAGAGTATTGGAAATCTCAAAATGCTGAAACCGTTAGAGTAAATTGGGTTGAAACATTTGGTACTCAAGCCCCAAAGAGAGAAACCATTTACCGCATTCGTGACAAATTCAATGCCACTGGCTCAATCCTTAATGCTCCAAAAACTGGTCGACCCAAAACAGTCTGTACAGAAGATAATAAACAACTTGTTGCTGAAACATTTGTTCAGAGTCCAAAAAAGTCCACCAGAAGAGCCTTTTTGGAATTGGGAATTTCACGAGCTTCTATCATGCGAATCCTGAAATCTATTGGGTGGAAAGCTTATCGTCCACGTCTAATTCATGGTTTATTGGAGGATGATCCAGACAGGCGGCAGCAATTTAGTGAGATTATGCTTAACGAAATTTAAGAAAATCCAGTAATTTTAGATAACATTATGTGGAGTGATGAAGCTTCTTTCAAATTATCCGGCCATATTAACAGACATAATTGTATTTACTGGTATAATGAGAACATGCATTTAACATTAGAGCAACAAGTAAATGAGCCTGGTGTCAATGTTTGGGGTGGTATTTCAAGTTTTGGTGTTTTAGGACCAATATTTTTTGATGGAACAGTCACAGGAGATAAGTATCTCGAAACGCTAATGAATCAAGTTGTTCCCCAGTTACAGCAACAGCCTAATTCAAATGACCTTTATTTCCAACAAGATGGGGCCCCTCCACATTATTCAAGAGTAGTGTTGAGCCACCCCCGTAGTGTTCGAGTTCGGTTCGGTTCGTCGAACACCCGTGTGTTCGCCGAACTGTTCGTCGAACTGTTCGTCGAACACCTTCGAACACCGTTAAAACCAATGGCAGGCAAACAAAAACACATAGAAACACATAGAAAACACCTTCAAAGGTGTCCAAAAGCTGACAAACTGCTCAGAAGACACAACTAACACATAGAAAAGTGACAAGTACATATAGTCATGCGAAAAGAAAAGAGGTAGAGGAGTAAAAGGAGGGGGAGACACAGATATAGGCATGTCATGCCCTTCTAAAATCCAAAAAGTGAAAAGCCGACACGTTCAGTCCGCTCCTGCCCGTGCCACCTCCGTGTCGCCGGGTTTGTGCCAGAGCCGCAGTGAACCCTGACGGCTAGCCCCCCTCTCCCAATACTGGTGCCTGTCCGCTGGTGGGTCGAGCGAGCCCCCCTGTGGTGGAGGCAGCTCTAAGCTTTTTAATTTAAATTGTCCCTCTAATTTGAATAAATACACTTTAAATCCATTTGCAAGGATCTATTGGAGGGCAAGTCTCATGCCAGCAGCCGCGTAATTCCAGCTCCAGTAGCGTCCACTAAAGCTGCTGCAGTTAAAAAGCTTTTATAAGGATCGAGCTCGGCTGTCCACCGCAAGGCATCCTACTGCCAGTCCGAGCCCCTATGCCTTGGGGTGCCTCCTGATGCTCTTCACTGAGTATCCCGTTGTCCCGAAGCATTTCCTTTGAAAAAATGAAGTGTCCAAACTACAGGTGGTGTAGCTTGCTTAACAGCCGGGATAATCCGCTGACTAGCAGACCCTGCTACTAGGCACAAAGTATTTCCTGGGCTAGATGCAGTTAAAAATTTGTAATTAGATACTCTCGTTGGATGCTGAGAAAGCATTCCATAGAGTCTCCTGGCACGCCATATATGATTCTCTTAAAAAGCTTGGGGTAGGGGTCTAGGGGATCCCTTTTATAGCCAAAATCACGGCCCTGTATCGCAATACGTCACCTAGGCTGAAGATAAATGGAACTGTAGCACCCTGAGGGCTCGGTTGCTACAGAGGTATTGCACCTCACCCAGAGGTGTGATATCTCACTCTCAGGTAAGGATGTAGTGTGGATCAGGACCCGACACCTGCATGCATTACACCACATTGCCGTGGGGCAGGGCGACCAATATGCCCCTGAGATGGGCACGACAGTCCCTGTCCCTGACTGGAGTGGGGGGAGGGAACACTGAGGAAGGGGAACCCTGTAGTGCAGGAGCAGGGAGGAAGCAGTTCCTGGGTGCATTGAGAAGGGAGTATAAAAGGTGGGCACCATCTTAGTTCAGTGCAGAGAAGTCTGAGCAGAAGTGGCAGGGAGCAGGGGCTCTGCATGAGCTCTGCTCCGGAGGCGGGCCTAGTAACAGAGGCCCAGGCCTGGAAGAGGGAGAAGGAAGGAAGAGGAGCGGAGAAGGCTCCAGGAACGAGGAACGAAGGGATCTCAGGGGTGCGGACGGGCGAGTCGCCACCGCACGCCCGAATCCACCTGCGTGGAGGGGTCAGGCCAAAGGGGGAGACTGGTCCCCGAAACTAGTGGAGGCAGGAAATGACCCTCAGCTAGAAACAGGAGGCTGTGACATTTTATGTGGCGCAGCCCCTCGCTACACCCGCTAGGAAGGCACCACATAGGGTCAGGGAAACTGGCGCCAAGTTTACCAAGAGGAGGCCCGAGGCAGCCGGACAGAAGGGTTGGTAAGAAAGGCCAGACAAAGGACACACAAAGGGGGTCCTGTGAAGCACTCCAAAGTTATCTGGGAGTTGTCTGAGCCCCTCACCTGGTGAGCACAGTACGACGTGGGCAGCCGTTACCTGCAGACGTGGTCTGGATAATAAGAACTGTGAGTAAAGGCCCTGGACTGCATCACTGACTCCGTGTCATTACTGCTGCTGCCCTGCACCATCACCCCCATCCTCCGCATACACTGCCCTGAGGCTATACTCCTCCCGTGGGGAGTTATGCTACGCTCTGCTGCACCCACAACACCAGCCTCAGCGGTCTGCCCTGCAGCGGCGGTTCACTCTGACCGCAATCCACGGGTGGCGTAGTCGGACATTTAAACATCAAAACCACATAAATAGTTCCGCCACTGGTTTGACCGCCCTGAGCCACGGAACCGGGTTGCCGCCACGGAGACTACAACCACCAGCATCCACCAAAAAGGGTCCGGCTCCGGGTGTCCCAAGGCCCAGGGGGCGCGTCAGAACATTTTCATCACCTTTCACAATCACCAATGGGACAAGGCAGGGATGTTCTCTGTCCCCTCTCTTATACATCCTAGTGACGGAGCACCTGCTCTCATCAATTCGCCATAACCCCAATATTAGGTGGATTGAGGTGGGAGGCACCGAGTACAAGTGCTCTCTATTTGCTGATGATGTCCTAGTATATATCACTCAATCACATATATCCATCCATGCTGTTATGGCTGAAATAGATCACTTTGTTACATGATCAAATTTTAAAATCAATGCAGCGAAGTCTGAGGCCCTCGATGTCTCCCTCCCCAAATCCATATAGGATTCCATCCAGTCCAACTTTCCCTTTGCCTGGCCCTCACAGGGTATAAAATACTTAGGAATTCCTATTCATAGAGACCTCTCCCATCTATGTTATCTTAATTTTGGGCCCTTTATTGAACAACTCCATACAGACCACGGTTGGCAAGTTAGAACTGTAAGATTCACTACGTGAACCACTGGTGTTTTGTGGAAAAGCACATGTACACTGTGTTCCAAATTATTATGCAAAAAGTGTTTAGGAGTGATAAGGGAAGAATTTGTTTGTTTGTCAGTTAAACTCATTGATGGTGATGTGTGTCAGGGCTCTTTATATCACTGTAAGCAATTGCAGACACCTGTGCTAATTAGTTTGGCAGGTGTGCCCAATGAAAGGCAAGACTACTTAAGAAGGCTGTCTCACATTATTAAGCAGCCTACATTTTCTGCCAAAATGGGAAAGAAAAAGGATGTGTCGGCTGCTGAGAAGCAACAAATTGTGGAGTGTTTAGGTCAAGGCATGACTACAATCAACATTGTGCGATGATCAGGATGAAGTGTCTTTGCAATCAAGAAGTATGTAGCTGATTCACAGTACACACGTGTGCGTGCTGATAAGGGCAAATTGAGGACTCTTTCCTACAGGCAATTACGTCAGGTTGAAAGAGCAGCGGCAAAAAAGCCTTGTCATAGCAGCAGACAAGTTTTTGAAGCTGCTTGTGCCTCCAACGTCCCCCGAACAACAAGATGCAGGGTCCTTCAGAGGTTTGCAGCTGTGCATACGCCATCCTGTCGACCTCCTCTATCCACTTCACACAAGCAGAAACAGCTCCAGTGGGCCAAACATTACATGAAGACTGATTTCAAAACTGTTTTGTTCACGGATGAGTGCCGTGCAGCGCTCGATGGTCCAGATGGATGGAGTGGAGGATGGCTGGTTGATGGACACCCCACGCAAACACGGCTACAGCGCCAACAAGGAGGAGGTGGAGTAATGTTTTGGGCTGGAATCATGGGGAGAGAGATTGTCGGCCCCTTTAGGATCCCTGAAGGCGCTAAAGATGAACTCCATAATGTATGTGGATTTTCTCAAACAGCACTTCCTGCCATGGTTCAAGAAGAAGAACCGTGTATTTCACAGCAAGATCATTTTTCTGCATGATAATGCACCATCTCATGCTGCACATAAAACATCTGCATCTCTGGCTGATATGGGCATAAAAGGGGACAAACTTATGGTGTGAGCCCCATGCTCCCCTGACCTCTACCCCATTCAGAACCTTTGGAGCATCATTAAAAGGAGTGTCTATGATGGCGGGAGGCAGTTCACATCTAAGCAACAGCTCTGGGAGGGTATTCTGTCCTCATGCAAAACAATTGAAGCAGAAACCATCCAAAACCTGACAAATTCAATGGACGAGAGAGTTCAGAAGCTCCTTTCGAACAAGGGGTCCTATGTGAAAATGTAACATCACCTAGAATAAAGTTTTGAGTTGAAAACTGTTTGATTTCAGATTCTAACAACCTGCTAATGCTTATAATTTAAAAAATGACCATTTTTTTGGTCTTTATTAAAATGAAAAGGTTGATCGAAAAGTTTGGGGGATCTAAGAGTGTGGCAACCCAGTAGTCATGATTACTTCGAATTCTGACAATATGAGGGTCATGCTGCAGGTAGTGCAGCAAGAAGGCACTTATGTGTCTTGCGCATCTCGGAGCCCCAAAATTATTTTCCGGGCTAGATGCAGCTAAAAATTATTATTAATTTTAAATCTGGTGAAGCTTTAGTATAGATGGCCTAATAGGATCAGTGCTGCACACTGCTACAAAGCCCAAATTATTTTCCAGTCAAGATACAGATAAACATGATTAGTAATTTTAAATCTGGTGGAGCTTATTATAGATGGCCTAATAGAATCAGTGCTGCACACTGCTACAAAGCCCAAATTATTTTCCAGCCAAGATACAGATAAACATGATTAGTAATTTGAAAGCTTAAAACGGTTGGTAGGGTGATTTTAACCAATCATCAAGCTTTTACTCTCCCCAGGATGACACAGGGGTAGAAAAGTCGTTTCGGATCCATGATTTGTTCATCTTTATGAACGTGAGTCTGTCTACATTATCAGTGGAGAGCCGCGTGCGCTTATCTGTCAGCACACCACCAGCAGCGCTGAACACACGTTCAGACAGAACGCTGGCTGCGGGGCATGACAAGATCTCCAAGGCGTAAGTGGCTAGCTCCGGCCATTTATCCAGATTGGAAGCCCAAAAAGAGCAAGGGTCCAGTGACACAGTCGTGGCTTCAATGTTTACTTGGAGATACTCCTGTACCATCGTCTCTAGGCGTTGACTATGTGTCAGACTTCTTGTCTCCTGTGGCCTTGCAAAGGATGGGCTAAAAAAGTGGTGAAATGATTCCGCAAAATTGATGTTACCAGCAGATACTGTGGTTCTGTTACGGTTTGAGTGCTGAACACTTGACGGTCCCACGGTTGGCAAGTTGGAACTGTGAGATTCACTACGTGCACCACTGGTATTTTGTGGAAAAGCACATGTAAGATTCTGCAACAGTCTCTGCTGATACTCCTGCATGCGTGCATCCCTTTCTATGGCAGGAATAATTTCTGCAAATTTACTTTTGTACCGGGGATCTAACAGTGTGGCAACCCAGTAGTCAGGATTATTTCTAATTCTCACAATTCGAGGGTCATGTTGCAGGTAGTGCAGCAAGAAGGCACTCATGTGTGTTGCGCATCCAGGAGCACCAAGTCCCTGTTGTGTTGGTGGCGAGGTAACAATCATGCTTCCTTCCTCTGTCCTCTCCCCCCAACCTCGCACAACAGAAATGTGATCTAGGTCTCCCTCATCTGATGAGTCTTCCATCAGTTCGTCCTCCACTTCTTCCTGGGCTCCTGCACCTTCCTCACTAGTTTGGCTGCTACCATGCGCCCTGGTAAAACCATCTCCCCCACCCTCACATGCCTGCCGCCTTGGTGCTGCCGACCGTCTGGACCTTGCAGATGTTAGCCCTCCCGCATACAACTCCTCCTCCTCTACTTCCTCCAGCTCCTCTTGTGCCACCACCTGACTCCGAATTCTGTTTAACATGTGCTCCAGCATGTAAATCACCGGAATAGTCATGCTGATAATGGCATCGTCAGCACTAAACATCTTCATCGCCATTTCAAAACTGTGCAGAAGGGTGCATAGGTCCCTGATCTGAGACCACTCCAGGTTCAACACGTGAGCCATACAAGGCACGTGTGTGACATTGCCCCGGCGAAGGGCCGCACCCAGGTTTGCAGCATTGTCGCACACGGCCTTCCCTGGTTTCAGGTCCAGTGGAGACAACCATTCATGAAATTGGTTCTCCAGAGCTGACCACAACTCCTCAGCTGTGTGACTCACATTTCCCAGACATTTCAATGTAAAAACCGCCTGATGACGTTGAGCCCTACTGCCAGCATAGTAAGGAGGTGTGCAGGATCCCTTCTGCGCAGTTAGAAAGCTTGTGGCATGACCAGACAGGCTTTGGGTGCAGGTGGAAGACCGAGAGGAGGTTGAGGAGGCAGAAGCAGTGGAGGAACTTTGACATAAAGAGGATTGACGCACAACTCGTGGGGACGGCAAGACTTGGACAGCAGCCCCTTGTCCTGCTGTCACCATAGTTACCCAGTGCCCAGTCAGCGACATGTAACGCCCCTGTCCATGCCTACTCGTCCAAGTGTCTGTGGTGAAATGCACCCTGTCACACACAGAGTTTCTCAAAGAAGCGGTGATGTTGTGTGCGACATGCTGGTGGAGCGCAGGCACACCTTTCTTTGAGAAGTAGTGCCGACTGGGCATCTGGTACTGGGGCACTGCGACGGACATAAGGTCTCGAAAATCCTCTGTGTCCACCAGGCGGAAAGGCAGCATTTCTGTAGCCAAGAACTTGCAGATGGTGAAATTCAACCTCTTAGCTTTCTCATGGCTAGGAGGAAATGGTCTTTTACTTGTCCACATCTGAGGGACCGAGGGCTGGCTATTGTGCTTAGACGGGGTTGATAAGGGTGTCCCCGGCAAACTGCCGGTCTGTGAGGAAGATGCAGGCGGACATGTTAGGTTGCCTTGATCCAAAGGTGGTGCTATCGATGTCGGACAGCGCTCAACACCAGCTGGTGTTACCACCTCCAAAGAAAATGATGACCTGCCAATCACGCTGGCTGTTGCGGGTAAAGAGGTGGCAGGTCTGCGCCCCAAAACAGGTGTGACTGCTGTCCCCCCAGTCACAGAGGATGAAGAGGCCGCGGATGCACAAGATATGGCAGACGGTGGTTGGCCCGGCCGGCTAGGCCGCATTGTAGCACACTGAGCTTCCCACTGCAACTTATGCTTCATGTCCATGTGCCTGTTCATGCATGAAGTACTCAAACTATGTATTTTTTGGCCTCTACTTAGCTTTTGCTGACAAATGTTACAGATAACACGAGTTGGGTCATCTTTATCAATCTGAAAAAATGCCCAGGCTATGCAAGGCTTAGCACCCATGCGACCTGAAGAGCCACCACGACTTGTGGTGAGAGGCAGAGTTGTGTTTGAGGATGCAGTTGTTGACGTGCTTCCAGTACTACGTCTCTGTCCAGGAAGGCGCAACCTGACCTCGTCGTCACTAGCATCTTCCTCCACCTCCTCTGCTGACCTCATCTCTTGGCTGACTGTGGGTTGACAGTAAGTGGGATCTCCAACCTCATCATCATCACCCTGTGCGTTATCACACCCGTCGTCCTCAGAGCCAACCTGTTCCTGCCCTGACAAAAAACTAAAGTTGTCGCTCCAATCAGGTATTTGAGTCTTATCATCGTCTTCCTCATTGTCTCCACCAACAGGAGTTACAGTTTGGGAATGAGGGTCTACATTATGGTCAGAACCTTCTGCGTCTGGTCCTGGATCCGACTCATAAAGATTCTGGGCATCAGTGCAGATCATTTCCTCGTCTGGATTCACAGAAGCGTTG
The DNA here is from genome assembly GCF_046119375.1 of Phyllobates terribilis. Taxonomy (NCBI): domain Eukaryota; kingdom Metazoa; phylum Chordata; class Amphibia; order Anura; family Dendrobatidae; genus Phyllobates; species Phyllobates terribilis. The sequence goes on from NW_027362762.1 coordinate 645,148,527, forward strand.
GAGTCGACCTCTGATTCCCAGGCTATAGTATGAGTAAACAGCTCTGCAGACTCAACCATCTGTTCTACCTCATACTCAGACGGGCAGCTGGAGATTTGGGAGCTGTGAGGAAGCAAGTGCGATTGGGGTGACACCTTTGAGGACTGGAGTATTTGTGATGTTGAAGTTGATGTGGAGGAGAGCCCACTTAAAGGAGCACTTGATATCCGTTGAAGCACCTGCTGTTTTTGTGCCTCATCTGGAATTTGTAGCGATTGGCGTGGCCGTAAGAAAGGGATCTTATCACATTGTCCGCTAAAAGAAGTAGACATTTTAGTTTGGCTGGAAGATGGTCTTTCTTCTGCAGATGTTACTGTTGCTTTAACACCTACCCCACGGACACAACCTTTTTTCCCCTTCCCAACACGCCTATTCCCCTTTCCACCAGCAGCAGGCCTTTTTCCACTCATTTTGGTGGTTAACTAATTAACAACTCTGGAGTTGTTTGCACAAAAAAACAATGGATGGGAACCGAGCAGAGCTGAGTGGCCAAACTGTGGTATTAGGCCAAAACTATTGGCTGGGTTAGATGCAGAAAAAAATTATATTCAATTTGCAACCTGATGGAGGTCAGCATAGATGGACTAATAGAGAAAGTCCCACACACTGCTAGAAGGCCAAATATTTTTTCAGAGCTAGATGCAGATAAAAATTATTTTTAATTTGCAACCTGATGGAGGTCAGTATAGATGGACTAATAGAGAAAGTCCCACACACTGCTAGAAGGCCAAATATTTTTTCAAAGGTAGATGCAGAAAAAAATATATTCAGTTTGCAACCTGATGGAGGTCTGTATAGATGGATTAATAGAACAAGTCCCACACACAGCTAGAAGCCCAATATTTTTTCAGAGGTAGACGCAGAAAAAAATATATTCAGTTTGCAACCTGATGGAGGTCAGTATAGATGGCCTAATACAACAAGTCCCACACACAGCTAGAAGCCCAATATTTTTTCAGAGGTAGATGCAGAAAAAAATATATTCAGTTTGCAACCTGTTGGAGGTCTGTATAGATGGATTAATAGAACAAGTCCCACACACAGCTAGAAGCCCAATATTTTTTCAGAGGTAGATGCAGAAAAAAATATATTCAGTTTGCAACCTGATGGAGGTCAGTATAGATGGACTAATACAACAAGTCCCACACACAGCTAGAAGCCCAATATTTTTTCAGAGGTAGATGCAGAAAAAAATATATTCAGTTTGCAACCTGATGGAGGTCTGTATAGATGGACTAATACAACAAGTCCCACACACAGCTAGAAGCCCAATATTTTTTCAGAGGTAGATGCAGAAAAAAATATATTCAGTTTGCAACCTGATGGAGGTCAGTATAGATGGACTAATACAACAAGTCCACACACAGCTAGAAGCCCAATATTTTTTCAGAGGTAGATGCAGAAAAAAATATATTCAGTTTGCAACCTGATGGAGGTCTGTATAGATGGATTAATAGAACAAGTCCCACACACAGCTAGAAGCCCAATATTTTTTCAGAGGTAGATGAAGAAAAAAATATATGCAGTTTGCAACCTGATGGAGGTCAGTATAGATGGACTAATACAACAAGTCCCACACACAGCTAGAAGCCCAATATTTTTTCAGAGCTAGATGCAGAAAAAAATTATATTCAATTTGCAACCTGATGGAGGTCAGTATAGATGGACTAATAGAATGATGCTATGCCCAAAAGATTTTACTTCACTAGGTGCAGTAAAAAAATTGGTATTCTATACACACTAACACACTCTGCAATAGGCCAAAAAGGATTAGCTTTGCTAGATTCAGCCAAATGCTGTGAAAAAAACTTGCACAGCACTGGCACAGACCTGCCTGGCAAAAACTGATAGGAACTGATGTAACCTAGTCCTGAAAAGGACTCCAATTACAATTAGTCTTTACTCCCACAATCTATCTATTTAAGAGCACAGACCTGCCTGATAAAAGTCGTAGGAAATGCTGTAACCTAGTCCTTAAAAGGACTGCAATCACAACTATTCCCTACTCCCAAGCTATCTGTAGATTTGTGCGAAAATTGGCTTGAAATTAACAAGGTATAGCGCACACAGCAGCAGCGGTGCCGTCTAACACGCAGCTGCAGCAGTGAGAAAATGGTGGCGACGGGGAAAATGGCTTCGTCTTATAGGGCAAGGACATGTGACATACACTGCCAATGACACATGCCCTTGCTTGTGTGAAAAAAAGCACTTCGCTCCGTGTGTGCGCTGCTGATAGGCTGACAGATTGCACCTCCCCACTGTAAATGCGGGAAAGAGAAAAAAAAATGGAGATCTTCATTGTTCCTGCAGAGATCCATCCCCTGCCCCTCCCCCCACCCCGCTGTACACTCAAACTGCATATTAACATTAATTTTCATCATTACTGAGAAAAAATCCAGTTATGATTTTGGTGCACGAACAGTTATCGAACATAACCTCGAACAGCCGAATTTTTCTCAAATTGTTCGTGTTCGCCGACCGGCTCGAACACCGCCCAAAACAGCTCGAATTTGAGATTGGCGAACAGTTCGAGTAGAACAACGCTCATCTCTATTCAAGAGTAGAGTAAGAGTAAACTGGATTCACAAGTTTGCATGCAGTCCCACAGATTGACTGCAGACTTGTACCCCAAGACCAGGCAACCCCTTTAAGACAACTCATTTTATTAGAGGGGTTCCAATTTTTGGACCTCATTTTGACCGGGCCATCCATGTATCATGGCACAATGTGTAATTAAATATTATACTTTATATGCTGATTATAATAATTGTACTTATACATTTTATTTTCATTTACAGCAATATCTAATTTGCTTAAAGTAAACTGTAGTGAAGACGTTATCATATTGTCTGTGAGCAAATGCCTTCTAGAATATCTTGGATATGACTACTCATCCATCCACCTCAACGGAAATTCTTCTGAATGTGCTGCATTTTATACTAGTATTGAAAATGGTCAGCGATTAGTACACCTTCAGTCAGCACTAGTGGCAGGATGGTGTGGAAACACCATAGCGGTATGTAATCTGTTATAATACGACAATTTAGAATATGTAAATCTCCATCAGGTAGTTAAAGATTCAGTATATAAGAATAAGGACAGTAGGAGTTATGCTGTAATATTTAATATAATAATGCATAAACGCTGAAGCATGAATATTGCTTCAACAATTATAATATACTCCTAGCCAGACAAGATAGAAAAAACATAACTTTATCTTGCTTTTTCATATTACTTTACTCTTGATTTACGTTTTTTCATTAAGGGGAATGTGTTGTCAAAAAAATAACTATTATTTAAAGGGGTTTTCCCACAAACAAAAGTTTATTTTAATCAATGGCTGTGTCTGACCGTGTACGAAACATGGTCTGATCATACCACATCTCCTGGGCAGGGAAGGAAGCAAAAGAGTATACAGACAGGACAGCAGGGGGATCGCAGAGGATGCTTTTTTGAAGTAAAAAGTTTTAAAAACAGGCAGGGAAATGTTTTATCTCACAAAATGAATCCTCTGTGTTCCCCTGCTGTAATGTCTGTATACTCTTTTGCTTCCTCCTCTGCCCAGGAGATGTGGTATGATCAGACTATGTTCCGTACACGGTCAGACACAGACAATACACAGTCATTACACAGGGGAACATTTATAAGATTATCTCAGCACAGGAACATTTTATTTAAACACATCCAGTTGTGGAAGTTATTATTATTCCAAGATCTATTGATTAAAATCAACTTTTGTTCGTGGGAAAACACCTAGTATGGTTTTTATATTGAATGTATTTTTTTTTACTTTTTTATTTTTTATATCATGATGTATTTAAAAAAAACTTGCAATTCTAACACTGACCACTAGACCTAATTTGAAGAGAAACCATTGTTTTAATTTTTATTAAATAAATCAATAACATGAAAATTCATGTAAATAAGAAGCTTTGTAATCTATCTTATTAGAGAAATCTGCTTATTTTTCCACTAAGACTGATTAGTGATGAGCGAGTACTAAAATGCTCGAGTGCTCGTTACTCAAATTGAGCACGTCGGATGCTCGGATGGGCTTGACTCGAGTAACGAGTATAATGGAAGTCAATGGAAAACTGGAGCATTTTTCCGGCAGACCCTCCCAGGAGGTCTGGGGGGGGATCTGGAAAATCGCTGAAATAGATGGAAAAAGTGCTCAAATGGTATGGGAACAGCATGGGGAAGTTGCTTGGATGCATCTGACTCCCAGGTCGCTGCTAGGAACAATGTTATCAGAGTATTACGCCACTTTTGCAGAGTGACATAAAACCATCCAAAACCGAAAATAAAATGGATTTTACAGGAAAAAATGTTAGGAAACATTTTTTCCAGCATAATGACTTGTATATAAGGCAAATTAAAAAGAGAAAAAAAAATTGCAATACACCCTGGAAGACATGTACAGGATGGCCTCAGAATACATTTTTTTGCAAATTTAAAAACAGTAGGACTTCTAGAATGCTATGCTCTAAGTGCAAGGGCTGCCAAAAATTATAAGAAGGGACTGCAATACCCTCTGGAAGAAACGTATAGGAGGGCCTTAGAAAACATTTTTTTCCCATTATTAAAAGGGGTAGGACTTCTAGAGTTTTAAAGAATATGCACTATGTGCAATGGCTTCCAAAAATTAGAAGGAGGCACTCCAATACACCCTGGAAGACATGAAGAGGAGGGCCTCAGAGAACATTTTTTACCATTTGGAAGGAGTGGGACTCCTAGACTGATAAAGCTTATGCACTAATTGCAAAGGCTGAAAAACATTTACCCCTGGGGATATACGTATATATCTATCTCTCTCTCTCAAGATATATATATATATTCTTGGCCTTGTTTCAGAGAATATGAATGATAACAAAAAAAACTTTTTCTGATCTCATGGTTATTGGTTGGGTGAAGCCATTTATTTTCAAACTACTGTGTTTTCTCTTTTTAAATCTTAATGACAACCAAAAACATCCAAATGACAGGAAAGGGATCAAAAAAATATCCAAGGAATTGATAATGCAAGTCAGCAGCGTTCAAACTGTGAATAACAAATGGAAAATCACGGGCTCTATAAAAACCAAGAGAGGTCAACAAGGCCTATGATGAAAGGAACACCATTCCTACAGTAAAGCACGGAGGTGGATCGCTGATGTTTTGGGGATATGTGAGCTACAAAGGCACAGGAAGCTTGGTAAAAGTTGAAGGAAATACTGGAGGTAAATTTTCAGTCATCAGCCCGGAAGCTGCGCATGGGACGTACTTGGACGTTCCAACATGACAACGATCCAAAACACAAGGCCAAGTCGACCTGTCATTGGCTACAGCAGAACAAAGTGAAGGTTCTGGAGTGGCCATCTCAGTCTCCTGACCTCAATATCATTGAGCCACTCTGGGGAGATCTCAAGCGTGCAGTTCATGCTAGACAGCCAAGGAATATACAGGAACTGGAGGCTTTTTGCCAAGAAGAATTGGCAGCTTTACCATCTGAGAAATTAAAGAACCTCATCCACAACTACCATAAAAGACTTCAAACTGTCATTGATGTTAGAGGGGGCAATACAGGGTACTGGCGTATGTGAACTTTTGATCAGGGTCATTTGGATGTTTTTGGTTGTCATTAAGATTTTAAAAGAGAAAACACAGTAGTTTGACAATAAATGGCTTCACCCAACCAATAACCATGAGTGGAGAAAAAGGTTTTTTTCACTCTGACAAAATGCTAGCGGCAGGGCAGGCCAGTACCTCCAAGGCGTAGAGGGACAGTTCATGCCACGTGTCCAGCTTGGATACCCAATAGTTGTACGGCACAGAGGATGTTGATTAGAGATGAGCGGTGTTCGACTAGAACTGTTCGCCAATCTCAAATTCGAGCTGTTTTGGGCGGTGTTCGAGTTGTTCGACGAACCCGAACGATTTGCAAAAAATTCGGCTGTTCGAGGTTATGTTCGATAACTGTTCGTGCACCAAAAGCGTGTCCTGCATGTCTGGCGCTATTTAGAGCACCAATCATGCAGGGATTGTCTGCCACTCACTGTAATGCCACAGCCATGGTGGTTGTGGCATTACAGTGATTGCCCAAATCGATGGGAACAGTGCCAACAGTGAAACATGAAAAGCCGGCAATTCAGCAGCGGCATACACCGGTACCCGACAATTTAGAACCGAAAGAATAGAGCTTCACACATAGATTAGATAGATATAAACATGTCAGCCACATATATACGAAGTACAGTGAAAGTGCTGCTTACTGTACTTGTCATTTAGCGTAAAGGATTTATCAAAAAAAATAATAGTGTTTTCATGCACCGTCTCTTTAAAAAAGCCGGCCGGCAATTCAGCAGCGGTACCCGACAATTTATAACAGACAGAATAGAGCTTCACACATAGATTAGATAGATAGAAACATGTCAGCCACATATATACGAAGTACAGTGACAGTGTTGCTTACTGTACTTGTCATTTAGCGTAAAGGATTTATCAAAAAAAATAATAGTGTTTTCATGCACCGTCTCTTTAAAAAAGCCGGCCGGCAATTCAGCAGCGGTACCCGACAATTTATAACAGACAGAATAGAGCTTCACACATAGATTAGATAGATAGAAACATGTCAGTCACATATATATGAAGTACAGTGATAGTGTTGGTTACTGTACTTGTCATTTAGTATTAAAATAAAGGATTTATTATTAAAAAAATTGGCGTGGGGTTCCCCTTAATTTTAGGCTCTAGCGGAGGTTAAGCAGACGGCTGGGGCAGATGTTTGAAGCCTGGGAAGGGGGTAATACCCACGGAGCTTCCCAGGCTACTAATATCAGCCCCCAGCTGAATACATAGCCTTTACTAGCTATTAAAATGGGGGACCCCCCAAAAAAAATGACGTGGGGTCCCTCCTAATTTAATAGCTAGCAAAGGCTAGGCAGACAGCTGGGGGCTGATATTAATAGCCCAGGAAGGGAGCCATGAATATTGGCCCCCTCCCAGGCTAGAAACACCAGCCGTCAGCCGCCCCAGAAATGGCGCATTCATAGGATGCGCCAATTCTGGCACTTAGTCTCGCTCTTCCACGCTGCCCTGGTGCGGTGGCAGGGGGTAATAGGGTTGGGGTTGATGTCAGCTTATAATGCCAGCTGACATCAAGCCCAGGTTAGTAATGGAGAGGCGTCTATAAGACACCCCCATTACTAACCCCATAGTCAAAGTTAAAAAAAACACAAACACCCAGAATAAAGTCCTTTAATTGAAATAAAGACACAATCCTTTATTGTTCTAAATTAAACCACACTTACCGTCACGCCCATTCCAGCTGAAGCCAACGATCTCCTGCAATAAAAGAAAAATAACAAAGCAACCTCATCCTTACCTTTCCATGGTTCCCACGACAGCTTCAGCTCTGCTACATCGAGATGACAGGCTGGACCGCAGCAGAACGCTGCCATCCAGCCTCTCATCCCGCAGACACTGAGAAGCGCAGGCTTGCTTGCGCTGCTCAGCGTCTCTCTGTGACGACATCCAGATGAGCCGAGTTCATGTCCAATGAACTCGGCTCACCTCATGCACGTCACTGACAGCGTGGGAAAATTCTCACGCTGAAGCGGTGAGTGCAGGAGAATTCTCCCACGCTGTCAGTGACGTGCATAAGGTGAGCTCATGTCCAATCAACTCAGCTCACCTCCTGCACGTCACTGACAGCGTGGGAGAATTCTCCTGCACTCAGCGATTCAGCGTGAGAATTCTCCCACGCTGAAGCGCTGAGTGCAGGAGAATTTTCCCACGCTGTCAGTGACGTGCATAAGGTGAGCTCATGTCCAATGAACTCAGCTCACCTCCTGCACGTCACTGACAGCGTGGGAGAATTCTCCTGCACTCAGCGCTTCAGTGTGAGAATTCTCCCACGCTGAAGCGCTGAGTGCAGGAGAATTTTCCCACGCTGTCAGTGACGTGCATGAGGTGAGCCGAGTTCATTGGACATTAACTCTGCTCATCTGAATGCCCTCACAGAGAGACACTGAGGAGCGCAAGCATGCCTGCGCTTCTCAGTGTCTGCGGGATGACAGGCTGGATGGCAGCGTTCTGCTGCGGTCCAGCCTGTCATCTCGATGTAGCAGAGCTGAAGCTGTCATGGGAACCATGGAAAGGTAAGGATGAGGTTGCTTTATTATTTTTCTTTTATTTTAGGAGATCGTTGGCTTCAGCTGGAATGGGCGTGATGGTAAGTATGGTTTAATTTAGAACAATAAAGAATTGTGTGTTTATTTCAATTAAAGGACTTTTTTCTGGGTGTTGTGTTTTTTTTAAATACTTTACTAGAAATTCATGGTGGTCATGTCTAATATTGGCGTGACCCCATGAATTTCGGGCTTAGGGCCAGCTGATAATGCCAAGCTGGCCCTAACCCCTTTATTACCCAGTGAGCCACCGCATCAGGGCCCTGGATGAGTTGGGTACAGCGCCAGAAGATGGCGCTTCTATGAACGCGCCATTTTCCGGGGTGGCTGCGGACTGCAATTTGCAGCGGGGGTGGCCCAGAAAGCTTGGGCCTCCCTGCGCTGCGGATTCCAGCCCCCAGCTGCCTAGTTGTACCTGGCTGGACACAAAAACAGGGCGAAGCCCCACGTCAATTTTCTTTAAATTATTTCATGAAATAATTAAGAAAAAAAGGGCTTCCCTATATTGTTGTGTCCGGCCAGGTACAAATAGGCAGCTGGTGGTTGGGGGCAGCCCGTTCCTGCCTGCTGTACCTGGCTGGACACAAATATAGTGCGAAGCCCCACGTCAATTTTTTTTAAATTATTTCATGAATTTCCTGAAATAATTTAAAAAAATTGAAGTGGGGCTTCGCACTATATTTGTGTCCAGCCAGGTACAGCAGGCAGGAACGGGCTGCCCCCATCCACCAGCTGCCTATTTGTACCTGGCCGGACACAACAATATAGGGAAGCCCTTTTTTTCTTAATTATTTCATGAATTTCATGAAATAATTAAAAAAAATTGAAGTGGGGCTTCGCACTATATTTGTGTCCAGCCAGGTACAGCAGGCAGGAACGGGCTGCCCCCATCCACCAGCTGCCTATTTGTACCTGGCCGGACACAACAATATAGGGAAGGCCTTTTTTTCTTAATTATTTCATGAATTTCATGAAATAATTAAAAAAAAAGTACGTGGGGCTTCGCCCTATTTTTGTGTCCAGCCAGGTACAACTAGGCAGCTGGGGGCTGGAATCTGCAGCGCAGGGAGGCCCAAGCTTTCTGGGCCCCCCCCCCCGCTACAAATTGCAGTCCGCAGCCACCCCGGAAAATGGCGCGTTCATAGAAGCGCCATCTTCTGGCGCTGTACCCAACTCATCCAGGGCCCTGGTGCGGTGGCTCACTGGGTAATAAAGGGGTTAGGGCCAGCTTGGTATTATCAGCTGGCCCCAAGCCCAAAATTCATGGGGTCACGCCAGTATTAGACATGACCGCCATGAATTTCTAGTAAAGTATTTAAAAAAAACACAACACCCAGAATAAAGTCCTTTAATTGAAATAAAGACACAATTCTTTATTGTTCTAAATTAAACCATACTTACCATCACACCCATTCCAGCTGAAGCCAACGATCTCCTGCAATCAGCGCTTCAGCGTGAGAATTTTCCCACGCTGTCAGTGACGTGCATGAGGTGAGCCGAGTTCATTGGACATGAACTCGGCTCATCTGGATGTCGTCACAGAGAGACGCTGAGCAGCGCAAGCAAGCCTGCGCTTCTCAGTGTCTGCGGGATGACAGGCTGGATGGCAGCGTTCTGCTACGGTCCAGCCTGTCATCTCGATGTAGCAGAGCTGAAGCTGTCGTGGGAACCATGGAAAGGTAAGGATGAGGTTGCTTTATTATTTTTCTTTTATTGCAGGAGATCGTTGGCTTCAGCTGGAATGGGCGTGATGGTAAGTATGGTTTAATTTAGAACAATAAAGGATTGTGTCTTTATTTCAATTAAAGGACTTTATTCTGGGTGTTTGTGTTTTTTTTAACTTTGACTATGGGGTTAGTAATGGGGGTGTCTTATAGACGCCTCTCCATTACTAACCTGGGCTTGATGTCAGCTGGCATTATAAGCTGACATCAACCCCAACCCTATTACCCCCTGCCACCGCACCAGGGCAGCGTGGAAGAGCGAGGCTAAGTGCCAGAATTGGCGCATCCTATGAATGCGTCATTTCTGGGGCGGCTGACGGCTGGTGTTTCTAGCCTGGGAGGGGGCCAATATTCATGGCTCCCTTCCTGGGCTATTAATATCAGCCCCCAGCTGTCTGCCTAGCCTTTGCTAGCTATTAAATTAGGGGGGACCCCACGTCATTTTTTTTGGGGGGTCCCCCATTTTAATAGCTAGTAAAGGCTATGTATTCAGCTGGGGGCTGATATTAGTAGCCTGGGAAGCTCCGTGGGTATTACCCCCTTCCCAGGCTTCAAACATCTGCCCCAGCCGTCTGCTTAACCTCCGCTAGAGCCTAAAATTAAGGGGAACCCCACGCCAATTTTTTTAATAATAAATCCTTTATTTTAATACTAAATGACAAGTACAGTAACCAACACTATCACTGTACTTCATATATATGTGACTGACATGTTTCTATCTATCTAATCTATGTGTGATGCTCTATCTTTCTGTTCTAAATTGTCGGGTACCGCTGCTGAATTGCCGGCCGGCTTTTTTAAAGAGACAGTGCATGAAAACACTATTATTTTTTTAAATAAATCCTTTACACTAAATGACAAGTACAGTAAGCAACACTCTCACTGTACTTATTATATATGTGACTGACATGTTTCTATCTATCTAATCTATGTGTGAAGCTCTATTCTTTCTGTTCTAAATTGTCGGGTACAGATGCTGAATTGCCGGCCGGCTTTTTTAAAGAGACGGTGCATGAAAACACTAATATTTTTTTTAATAAATCCTTTACACTAAATGACAAGTGCAGTAACCAACACTGTCACTGTGCTTCTTATATGTGTGACTGACATGTTTCTATCTATCTAATCTATGTGTGATGCTCTATTCCTTCTTGTCTAAATTGTCGGGTACCGGTGTATGCCGCTGCTGAATTTGCCGGCCGGCTTTTTTAAAGAGAGTGTCTTCTGAGCAGTTTGTCAGCTTTTGGACACCTTTGCAGGTGTTTTCTATGTGTTTCTATGTGTTTTTGTTTGCCTGCCATTGGTTTTAACGGTGTTCGACGGTGTTCTAAGGTGTTCGACGAACAGTTCGACGAACAGTTCCTCGAACATCCCGGTGTTCGACGAACCGAACCGAACCCGAACACTACGGGGGTGGCTCAACACTAATGTTGATAAGGTCGACTAGGTACTCCTTCACCATCTTCCAAAACGTTTTCCTTCTTGTCAGAGTACCCCATGCATCAGAGCCTGGGTCCTGAGAGGGTCTAATGAAACTGTCCCAGACCTTTGATAGTCTTCCCCTGCCTCTGTTGGACCGACCTTTGATAGTCTTCCCCTGCCTCTGTTGGACCTGGTGTGTGTCTCCCTTATCGCTACACCTTGGTTGTCCAAGGAACCATGACCTCTGCTGCCAGTGTTGTCAGATGGGAATATTTGTACTAATTGTTCAACTAGGACCTTCTGGTATTGCATCATTTTAATAGCCCTCTATGCTGCAGGAAGGAGAGATGTTAAGTTCTCCTTGTAGCATGGGTTGAGAAAGGTGAACAACCAGTAATCACTGTTGACCAAAATGCGTATAACTCGAGGGTCACTGGAAAGGCAGCGGGACATAAAGTCAGCCATGTGTTCCAGACTCCCAACAGGCAAGAATGCCCAGTCCTCACCAGGAGAATGGCTATCCATTTCCTCCTCTTCCTCCTCCCTCTCCTCCTCCTCTCCAGCCCATCCACGCTGAACAGAGGGGATGAAGCTGGTGTGGGTAGTACCCTCTATAGCGTAGGCAACCATCTCCTGTTCCTCCTCCTCATTATCAACCAATCTGCGCAGAGAAGTTGAGATGCAACCTCCTGCTATGTGGCCTCCCTTCCAACACTCTTGCGCCTCTCCAATCTATCCTAAACTCCGCTGCTCGACTAATCCACCTGTCCCCCCGCTATTCCCCGGCCTCCCCCCTCTGTCAATCCCTTCACTGGCTCCCCATTGCCCAGAGAATCCAGTTCAAAACCCTAACCATGGCATACAAAGCCATCCACAACCTGTCTCCTCCATACATCTGTGACCTAGTCTCCCGGTACTTGCCTGCACGCAACCTCCGATCCTCACAAGATCTCCTTCTCTACTCCCCTCTTATCTGCTCTTCCCACAATCGTATACAAGATTTCTCCCGTGCATCCCCCCTACTCTGGAACTCTGTACCCCAACACATCAGACTCTCGCCTACCATGGAAGCCTTCAAAAGAAACCTGAAGACCCATCTCTTCCGACAAGCCTACAACCTGCAGTAACCACCGCTCCACCACATTACTGCATGACCTCCTCTACCCCCACCTACTGTATCCTCACCCATCCCTTGTAGAATGTGAGCCCTCGCGGGCAGGGTCCTCGCTCCTCCTGTACCAGTCGCTGACTCGTTTTGTTAAGATTATGTAAATGTTTTTGCTATGTATATCCCTATCACATGTAAAGAGCCATGGAATAAATGGCGCTATAATAATAATAAATAATAATAATAATAATGAAGCTGGGCTGGGAAGTATCAACCTGTCTGCTTTCTTTCTCCATCTCCACCTGGTTCACTTGCAAAGCTCCCTCTTTAATTATGAGCAGAGAGCGTTTAAGTAAACATAGAAGCGGGATGGTTACGCTGATTATGACATCATCACTGCTCATCATCTTTGTTGATTTCTCAACAAAGATGTTTTTGTTTTGTAGAACCTCCTAGATGTCAGATATCCATGCCCACTTGTCGGTTTTTATGTGCGGAGGCTGACTGGCATAACGACGGGCATGTTGTAGCTGGTATGCAACTACTGCCCTCTGCTACTCACAAAACTTTGCCAACATATGTAATGTTGAGTTCCAGCATGTGGTCACGTCACAAATCAAGTCGGTGAGATGGCACTTGCAAGCGCCGCTACAACACTGCCAGACCTGTGGCAGCTGTAGGTGAGTTGCGGAAATGGGTGCAGACGCGGTGCACCTTCACAAGTAGCTGAGGCAAAGCTGAGTAGATTTTCAGAAAGCACTGAACCACTAAGTAGAGCATGAGCCAGTTGCCACTTCAAAAAGGCAGTGCCACAGTGCTTCCAGCTTGTGACTGATATGGATGACAATTCGGAGATGGAGGATAAGGAGAAGGAGGGGGTGCAGGAACTGGTGTAGGAGGTGGGAGAAACCCTGATGGAACTAGGTCTGCAACTCTAGGTGTCGGTAGCATGTGTGCCGTCCCAGTGTCCAACTAGGTCCCGGCCTCCACAAGGTTCACCCAGTGTGCCATGAGGGAAATGTAGTGTCTCTGGCCACAAGCACTTGTCCATATGTCAGTGGTTAAGTGGACCTTCCCAGTAACTGCATTGGTCAGGGCATGGGTGATGTTATGGGAGACATGCTTGTATAAGGTGGGGACGGCATGTAGCACAGAGGAAGAGGCAGTGGTTTCACCCATAGACACTGATTGTGGACCCAGCCGTTCAGACCACCTAGTTGGGTGCTTGGATGACATGTACTTGAGTATGCTGGTGGTGGTCAGGCTGGTAGTGGTCTGGCACCTACTCATCTTGGTATGGCACAGGTAGCAAATGACCGCTTCCTTGTCTTCCGCACTTTCTTTAAAAAATCGGCAGAATGGGGAACACCTAATCCTTGGTCTGGGATCTTGCCATGTGTGGGTGCTATGGGGAACAGTTGCCTGCCTTCTCCCTCTGGCCACCTCACTGCCTCTTCCAGCCTGCTGTGGGGCTGCGGATCCCTCCCCCTCTGCGCTGCTTTCCTCGCTCTGCATGGCACCTTCCCAGGTTGGGTAAGCAATTTCATTGCACACCAACTCGTCTTCCACTTCTGCACTCTGGCCCTCCTGACTTGTTGACTTATCAACATCACTTGTTGGCAAATGTGACTCATCATCATCTATCTCTTGAGACACTAATTGACGTTCCCCACCATCGTCTTGTACTGACTGTGGGTGCTCAATTATTTGGGCATCACAACACACAAGCTCCTTATGTCCCTCTTGAAATGTGCAGGGCGAGAGACCAGAATCAATAAATGGAAATGTAAAGAGCTTCTCGGAGTTTCCTATTTTGGGGTTACTTGTCTCCTGATGTCATGGGTGTGTCAGAGGTGACAGAGAGTCGCCCTGCAGTAGGTTGCAGGAGATCTCTACGTTTGGCATTGCAGACAGCTTCTTAGATAAGAGGCTGTCTTTAGGACCGAGTGGCTACCTCTCTCTTGCTAATTAGCTCTCTGGCCTGGGAATATATATACCTGGTGTGTCTGAGAGGGAGTCGCCGTTTATACTCATTTCTACTTGTGAAGCTTAGCAGGAGCAGTACGTTGTCCTCTCTTGAGCTTGAGGCCGTGTGCTTATTTGGAGTTCATCTAAAGCTAAGCCGTTTTCCCCCTGTTTTGTATACCCTCGTTTTCTATAAAGTTTAGTGGAGGTTGACAAGTGCTCATCTCCTCCCATCCCTAATCGTAGCCATATGCCAGGGAGAGTAGAGTGAGGCACGCATGCGGCAATGGCTGAAGAGGCAATATAGGGGAGCTAGTTGAGACAGGGTGACGCCAGATCAGACTAGGAGGTCTACACTTCCCCCTTTCCCAAGAGGCGCCTCTTGAGAAAGCATTGTTGTTTTCAGGCAAAACGCGCATTGGGGTGCGATCTCTCATGTCTGCACCCCCCCCAGTGTTCAAGAGCCATGTAGCTCGAAACGCGTATGGACTGATTCCTGTTATACACACCACCCCTCTTTATTGCTTTGTTGTCTGAGATGCACAATTTTTCAGAAATTTTATTTTTAAAGGATTTCCAATAAAGATTTTGTGAATTTTTAATTATTCCGGTGTGTTGAGCTGGTTCCAACTCTAATTTCCTCAGCCCCCATGTGACACCCTGCCCTACCTCTAGGGCCCCCCAGTTCTGTGGTGAGTTTCCATTGGTATTGCCTCTGTCACTTGATACTTTTGACAATTGTATTCCCTACTAAGGTTGTTCGGGGCTATCAACGGATAACAATTTATTATATATATTCTTTGCCACTCTTATGGGATACACTGGGGCCCGTTTGGATTGGGCACGTTGTCGCTGGACCTGACTCATTTTATTCCATGTCCCGTTCTTTGCATCATGAATTTTTTACTATTATGATTCTAATATTATTACTCTTCATTAAAATTTACCTTATGCTTTGTTACTCGTTTTTTTCTCTTTTTATACATAGTAAATTAGGTATGCAGCTATGAGCTGTATAAATAGGGACTAGAATAGAATAGATGCACTACTAGCCCTTGTCCAGCAGCTATCCCTACACTAAATAGTACAGTTAGCAGTGGTATTGAATAAAATATATGGAGCCCTGATAAGGACTGTTGGTTTTAGGTTTCTTCAGCAAGGCCTGTAATGTAATAAAACCGTGACTAGGTCTGTAATGGTAGTTTTCCCTTCTGCAGCAATTCTCCCTACTCTGTTTCTGGGGTACAGTGTGGAGAGCATCGCGTCACCTGGTATTATATAGACATAATGACGTGATGTGGCCAGCCAATCACATTAATGCCAGTCGCCAACATGGCTACAGCATTACCATGATTGGCCAGTGAATTATGCAGAGAGGGGACTTGAGCATGTGCATGAGCACCAGGGATACTCGATTGAGTCCCGAGGAACCCGATGGTAGATCGAGTGCCGAGCAAGCTCGGTTATCACTACTGATCATTATTTTCAAAATTCTCAATTCACAGGTAAAATCTGTATTCAGTGAAGACAGATTGTTACATTACTGAGATAGAAAATGACAGTTGCTATTGATAAGATCCTATGTAGCCGAGAGGGTGGAGAAGGAGTGAGGAGCTAGAAGCATAAGGCTATGTGCCCACGATGCAGAAATGCTCCGGATTTTTTCCTGAGCGTTTCTGCATCTCCCTGGCAGAAAAAACGCATGCGGATTGTATATGCGTTTTTCCTGCCAGGGACTTGCGGAAGTGAAGCGTTCTTTACATGCATTTCCGCATGCGGGTTGATAAGCGCTTTCCAAGCGATTTTAGCATCACTTGGAAAGTGCTTGACAACTTGGTCACACTTTATATAGTGTGACCGAAAGAATGGTAAAAAATAAATATCATACTTACCTTCTGATGGCCCCCGGGTCTTTATTTGATCCGTCCTGGCTTGCCGGCAGCTCGCGGTACACTGAAGGACCTGCCGTCACATGACTAAATGACGTCAGCGCAGGTCCTTCAGTCCACCGCGATCTGCCGGCAAGCAAAGACAAGCACACCGGGGGCCATCAGAAGGTAAGTATATGGTTTATTTTTTATTTTATTCTTTTTTTTACAGGTTCTATGGTACCCGGGTCCGGAGGAGAGTCTCCTCTTCTCCAAACCCGGGTACCATCCGCACATTGAAACTCATGGAATGCGCATGTACAGATGCAGTGATGCGTAATCCATGCGTTCCAATGCAAGTCAATGGCGGCGAAAACGCAGCACTTCCGCAAAATAATTGGTAGTGCTGCGTTTTTTTCCGCAATGATAATCCGCAGTGAAAATTTCCGCAGCATGTGCACAGCACATGCGGATTATCATTGGGGAACATGGCAGGCCTTCTACCAAGCATTTTTTTAAGCGTTTCTGCAGCGGAATTGCCACTGCGAATACGCTTAAAAAACGCATCGTGGGCACACAGCCTAACTTCTTCCTCCTCCGATCCCCACCTGTCTGTATATAATATTACCAGTCATAACTGTCATTTCCTATCAGCTATCTCAGTAACATAAAAAATTGTCTTCACTAAATACAGATTGTACCTGTTGTGACAGGGTCACTGGTGTTATATGTGAGGGGAGGTATGTGTCACTACAGCTCCTAGCCTGTGTGAACTGAACTTACAACTATTCTCCAGCATGTTATATGTTGGGGGTTTAACTCACCATTTTGAAGGGTGTGGTTTGGTGTGAATGACAAAGCGACAGGAGGGACTTCATTCATCATACCTCTCCTCAGGGTGTGGCTGAGAAAGTTTAAATGCTCAGTCCTGTTTTTTTGTTTTGTTGTTGGTGAGTCTGGAGAGACAAGTCTCCAGGCTGTGTAACTTCAGCTCAGGAGGAGTTGAAGGTGCTGCAAATTGGTGCAGGGCGAACCCGCACACATATGGACTGCGTTACCATTTGTCTTTTGTTTTACCTTTATGCCAGCAATGCTGAGTTTATTTTAGTGCTTTATGGTGACATAATAAACCTGCAGACAGAATCGTTCCTGTGTCTACTTCCGACTGCAGCCGATGGAGTCGTCTTGCCACACCGTGAATTAAGAATTTTGAGTGGGCAGGAGGAGGGAGCTCTGCTTTTAGTTCCTCCCTCCTCCTCCTCCCACCCCTCTGCTACATAGAACATTACAGTTACTGCTGATAAGATCATATCTCCGTAATGTAATAATTTGTCTTCACTTAATACTGATTTTACCAGTGAATTGAGAATTTTGAGAATGAATGTTTAGTTGTGGCGGACTTCCAATAACCATAACTTTTTTATTTTTCTGTCTACATAGCCATACGAGGGTTTGTTTTTTGTGGGATGAGTGGTACTTTTGAATGACAACATTCATTTTTTCATGTGATTTACTGTAAAGTGGTAAAAACAATTAAAAGTTTGCCGAAATTGAAAAAAAAGCAAAATTCCACAATTGTTTTTTGGGTTTTTTATTTACTATGTTCACTATATTGTAAAAATGACCGGGAAATATGATTCTCCAGCTCAGTATGATTACTGAGATACCAAACATGCATTGTTATATTTTTATTAAAGTGGCGAAGAAAATGGAAATTTGTAAAAGAAAATTTGCTTGTGGCGTCATTTTCAGAGACCCATAACGTTTTCCATTTTTGTTCGAAGGGGCTGTGTGAGGGCTTGTTTTTTGCGCCCTCAGCCGTCATTTTTATTGATACCATTTTGGAGTACATAGAATGTTATAATTGCCTTCTAATTCATTTTTTGCAGTGCTGTGGTAGGCGAAAAAAATTTTATTTATGGCGTTTAGACTTTTTTCTAAGTACGCTGTTTACCGAGTGGGTTAATTAATTTGATATCTCTAACTTTTATAGACGTAACAATGCCACATATATGTATTTTCTTATTCCTTTATTTTTAATGGCCAAAATTAGAGGTGATTTGAACCTTTATATTTCTTATATATTTTTTTGTTATTCTTAAAAACATTTTTCCATTTTTCACTGTACTTGTTAGACCCCTTATAATCTTATCCCTTATATACAGTAATAATAATAATCAATAATCTTATTTCTTATATACAGCAATATCGCAGTATTGCTCTATATAGCAATAATCACCTCTCTTATGAACACTAGCCAGAAGCTGGCGTTTACAGGAGTACCATCATGACAGGCATGGGGGTCTTCAGCGGACCCCGGCTATTATGGCAACCAATCAGCACCCCGCGATCATTTCACGGGGGCGCAGATGGGCGCATGGAATGATGTGCCCCCATGCTGGCACGCTGCAAATGCCTCTGTCAAAGACTGACAGTGGCATTTAATAGGTTAACAGCAGCAGGTGGAGCTCTGCTTCACCCACGGCTCTTTAGAGGCAGATGATGACTGAGTATCACAGCCTTCATATTTCGGGAAAGAGTTCCTTAAGCCCCTGTCTCACATAGCGAGATCGCTAGCAAGATCGCTGCTGTGTCACAGTTTTGGTGACGCAACAGCGACCTCACCAGCGATGTCGCTATGTGTGACACTTTGCAGCGATCAGGCCCCTGCTGTGAGGTCGCTGATCGCTGCAAAGTGTCCTGGACCATTTTTTGGTCGTTGCTCTCCCGCTGGTCAGCACACATCGCTGTGTGTGACCAGCGGGAGCAGCGATCAGGCTGGTAACTATGGTAAACATCGGGTTACTAGGGGCACACGCGCACCTAGTAACCCGTTGTTTATCATGGTTACGAGCCTGCTAAAGTGAGCGGTAACCTCCCGCTCACTGTAGCAGAGTGGTAACCATGATAAACAACGGGTTGCTAGGTGCGCGTGTGCCCCTAGTAACCCGATGTTTACCATGGTTACCAGCCTGCTCCTGCTTCAGCAGGCTCGTAACCAGGAGCAGGACATCGTGGAAAGATTCTTTCCACGATGTCGCTGCTCCCCTGATTGTTGGTGAGCCTGCCTGTTTGACAGCTCACCAGCGACCACATAGCGACGCAGCAACGATCCCTGACAGGTCATATCGTTGTCGGGATCGTTGCAGCGTCGCTAAGTGTGACGGGGCCTTTAGCCCGCACCAAAGCCAGGGCGTTGGCATATGATGTAACTACACATCATATGTCGGTAAGGGGTTAAAAGGAAAAAAAGGCCCTACAAGTTTGGTATCACCATTAAGATACTGAACTACAGACTCAGGTTACATAGTCATAACAAAATGACAAAAACAATTGTGGAATTACAAGGGGAGGGTCACAATTTTTCAGTAATTGGAATTTGTGCTCTTGTTTTCCAGTAAATACTTTGGTACAATGAATAGTGTCATTCAAAACAGCATCTTGCCCCGCTAAAAAAAAACACTCACACGATTATGTTAGCAAAAAATTATAAAAAATATCATTCTTAGATGAAGGGAAGGAAAAAACTAAAACACAAAAATGAAAAATTGTCTAGTCACGAAGGAGTTAAAATAGATAATGATATGGAAAATAAAAAAAAAACAACAGTATAAAAAAAATTATATTTGACGTAAAAACCCTGTTTTAATAGTATATGATTTTCTGATAACACATTCACCTTTAATGTTTAGTTCATGTTGAAGATGCCATCTACTATTTTATAACTGTTATAATTTTCCTAATTTACTCTGCAGGTCGATTCATCAAAAGCATATTACACCAACACTCTTTTTATTGATCCCTTGAGTGCACCGCTTATTTTGTTTAACCTAGTTGCACTTAATTTCACATGTGCCTATAATATGACTACAGATGCCAGCCTTCAAAACCCTCTGAATATGGTGACATGTGATAATTTTGAAGGCAATATATCGCAAGCTATAAACAATACAGACAATAGTATTTACAGGTATGTGAATCATAGCTAAGAGTGTACAACTAGATTAATACAATACTGTGGTACTCTGCTGCCTGCTCTCACTGTTTAAAGGGGTTATCCAGGACTATTTTGCTATGGGGCTAAGAAGTAACAGGCAGGTAGTTCCTAATTACCTGCCTGTTCTGGTCGGCGATGATTTCTGCTGGCTCAGAGCAGTCACGGACTGATGCTGCTGGCTATTCTCCTGCTTTCACCGACATCTTGTCAACAGAGCAATTTCTTCTCTGTCAACAGTGCGTTACAGCTGATGTCATGCTGATTGACAGCCGGCTCCGGCTGCCTAACTACAGGGAGCAGACACTCAATCAGCATGACGTTTGCAGTGAAGCCCATTGACAGAGCAGAGCAGAAGAGAAGAAACTGCTCTGTTGACGAAAAGTGAAATGAAGGGGGGGAATCACCACCTCAACCGGCAGATATTGTCTCCATGCAATTAGCAATTACCTACCTGTTGGTTCTTAGCCCAATACGCAAAAATAACAGTAGTCCTGGATAACCCCTTTAACCAGCTATTTGTATATTTGGGTATAACGCCTTTAAATTTATGTCGAATATGTACAGTTGAAACGAGAAGTTTACATACACTATATAAAAGACACATATGCATGTTGTTCTCAATATCTGACATGAAATCAGAATAAACCTTTCCCGTTTCAGGTCAATTAGGATTACCATAATTTTTAATATTTGCCAAATGCCAGAATAATGAGAGAGAGAGAATGTTTTAAGGCATTTTTATTACTTATTATAAAGTCAAAAGCTTACATACACTAAGATTACTATGCCTTTAAACAATTCTGGACTCCCTATATGATGATGTCATGTGTTTGGAAGCTTCTTGGCAACATCTGAGTTGATTAGAGACACAACTGTGGATGTATTTTAATGCACACCTGAAACACACTACTTCTTTGTGTATCATCATGGGAAAGTCTAAAGAAATCAGCCAAGATATCAGAAAGAGAATTGTGGACTTGCACAAGTCTGGCTCATCCTTGGGTACAATTTCAAGATACCTGAAGGTGCCTCATTTATCTGTACAAACAATTATATGCAAGTACAAAAAAGATGGGAATGTCAAGTCATCATACCACTCAGGAAGGAGACAGGTTCTGTGTCCCAGAGATGTACAGTGCCTACAAGTAGTATTCAACCCCCTGCAGATTTAGGTGGTTGACACATGCGGAATTAACTTGGCATTGTGACATTTGTACTGTAGATCAGCCTGGAAGTGGGAAATGCACTGCAGCAACTTTTTTTTTGTTTTTTTGTTTTTTTAAAACGTTAAAAGTTAATTCAGAGTGTCATTTATTATTCAACCCCTCAAACCACAAGAATTCTGTTTGGTCCCCCTAAAGTATTAAGAAGTAGTTCAGGCACCAAGAATAATGAGCTTCACATGTGTGGATTAAAGATCTCTTTTGCCAGCCTTTTCTGACTATTTAAGACCCTCCCCAAACTTGTGAACAGGACTCAGACATGGTCAACATGGGAAAGACAAAAGAGCATTCCAAGGCCATCAGAGACAAGATCGTGGAGGGTCACAAGGCTGGCAAGGGGTACAAAACCCTTTCCAAGGAGTTGGGCCTACCTGTCTCCACTGTTGGGAGCATCATCCGTAAGTGGAAGGCTTATGGAACTACTGTTAGCCTTCCACGGCCTGGACAGCCTTTGAAAGTGTCCTCCCGTGCCGAGGCCAGGCTTGTCCGAAGAGTCAAGGCTAACCCAAGGACAACAAGGAAGGAGCTCCGGGAAGATCTCATGGCAGTGGGGACATTGGTTTCAGTCAATACCATAAGTAACGTACTCCACCGCAATGGTCTCCGTTCCAGACGAGCCGGTAAGGTACCTTTACTTTCAAAGCGTCATGTCAAGGCTCGTCTACAGTTTGCTCATGATCACTTGGAGGACTCTGAGACAGACTGGTTCAAGGTTCTATGGTCTGATGAGACCAAGATCGAGATCTTTGGTGCCAACCACACACGTGACGTTTGGAGACTGGATGGCACTGCATACGACCCCAAGAATACCATCCCTACAGTCAAGCATGGTGGTGGCAGCATCATGCTGTGGGGCTGTTTCTCTGCCAAGGGGCCTGGCCATCTGGTCCGCATCCATGGGAAGATGGATAGCACGACCTACCTGGAGATTTTGGCCAAGAACCTCCGCTCCTCCATCAAGGATCTTAAGATGGATCGTAATTTCATCTTCCAACAAGACAACGACCCAAAGCACACAGCCAAGAAAATCAAGGCCTGGTTCAAGAGGGAAAAAGTCAAGGTGTTGGAGTGGCCTAGTCAGTCTCCTGACTTTAACCCAATTGAAAACTTGTGGAAGGAGCTCAAGAATAAAGTCCACATGAGACACCCAAAGAACCTAGATAACTTGAAGAAGATCTGCATGGAGGAGTGGGCCAAGAAAACTCCACAGACCTGTGCCGGCCTGATCAGGTCTTAGACGATTATTAGCTGTAATTGCAAACAAGGGTTATTCCACAAAATATTAAACATAGGGGTTGAATAATAATTGACCCACAAATTTATGTTTAAAATTTAATAAAATTCAACTGAGCAACATAACTTTTTGGTTTGTAAGATTTATGCTTCTGTTCATAAAACCTACTCTCGTTTGCAGTTTGAAGGCTCTAACTTATTTGCATCTTATCAAACCAGCTAAATCTGCAGGGGGTTGAATACTACTTGTAGGCACTGTATGTCATTTTCCATAGCTTTTATAAGGCATTGCACTATTTTACACTTTTTGGCAGTAGAGATATCCTTTTTCTTTCGCAAATTGCTTGAAACCTGAGGCCTGCCTAATAATGTGGAAGGTCCTTCTTAAGTAGTTTTCTTAGAATTGGGCTCACCTGGTAAACTAATTATCACAGGTGTTTGACTGATTTCAGTGATCTAAAGAGAATTTAGAAACAATACCATCCATTGGTTTAATTGAAAAGCAAAAAACATACATTCTTGATAGTTAAATCAAATTTGCATAAACATTTGGAACGCTGTGTTTATATAATCTATTATTAATTGGCAAGTATGTGGTGGAAACAATTAGTCAATGATATTATTTCCTATGGAAATATTTGGTTCAAGGGAAATATTGTTAAAACATTACCACAGATCTACAATTTCTGGAGGACATAATTTCTGTTTTAAATGAATTTCTTTCTTTTTTTTTCCCACTTTTTTTTTTCTCTTTTCCCTCAAAGCATGCCTAACAAGTGGGGAAAGTAAAGGATGGAAACTTGTGGTCAAATGGTTCAGACCCATTCACTGGCTTGTGTAGCACCCTGAGGATTCGGCTGCTACAGGAGTATTGCACCTCAACCCAGAGGTGTGATATTCCACTCCCGGGTAAGGAAGGAGTGTGGAACTGAGCTCAGATAGACTGCATGCACTACATACATCCCATTCCAGAGGAGCAGGCCGACGGCACTCCCACTTAGAAATGTGCAGGTGCGACCGAGCCTGTTCCTGGCTGGAGTGGGAGGGGGGAGGAACATCCCATGTAGTGTAGGGGCAGATAGGGGGAGCAGTCTGGGTAGTGGTAGGAGCTCATTGGGTGCTGGTCACCTGAGCTCACACATAGAGGGCTATATAAGGTGGGCACCATCAAAGATCAGGGTCAGACGCAGAGGAGCCTGTCAGACGCTGAGCACAAGTCAGTCAGTGCAGAGAACAAGTCTGCTGCAGAGGAAGTCAGCCTGCAGCAAGGGAGCAGAACAGACCTGAGCCTGAAGAGTGAGAGAGTGGAGTACAGAAAGACCCAGAGGGGGACAAAGAAGGGGCCCAAGAACCCAAATAAGAACACCGGGTGAGGAGTCAGCAGAAGGGTACCGGAACCCAAGCTGGTGGGGGTAAAGACATTCCCCAGCCAGAGACCGGAGACCGTGGGCAGAGTCTGTCACGGTCACCCACTACATTCACCCTGAAGGCACACCACATGGAGGGTCAGGGAACCTGAGGCCAAAGGTTGCCCAACAGAAGGCCCGAGGGAGCTGGATTTAGGTGAATCACTGGTGGGGACGGCTGAAGGAAGGACAGAGGGAGAGCTCAGGGCCACGCTCCGGACTTGTTTGGGGGTTGGCCGGATCCAGGACCTGGTGGACGCAGCACGGCTCGGGAGGTCACTTGGAGCTAGAGTGACCAGGAACATCTGCAGTAAGTAAAGACCCTTAACTGCACTACCCGAGTCTGTCATCATTACCGGCTGCACCGCACCACCACAACCCCCATCCTCTGCGCCTGTCCCCTCTGAGGCTATACCCCTCCCGTTGGGGGTTATCCCACCAAGCTGTGCACCCACCATCAGCCTCAGCGGATCCTGCAGCAGCGGCGGCCACAGTGACCGCATCACAACGGGTGGCGTAGTCGACACAACGAACTTTAATAACATCAGTAAGGACTGCCACATACAACTGAGCTTGACACCCTGGGCACGGACCGGGTCACAGCCACTCGGCGACTACAACTCCCATCTGATCCGGTGCCGGGTATTCCCCTCAAAAAGGAATATGTTCCAGGGGGTGCGTCAACTTTGGCGTAGTCGGCAGGATTACGTGCCCGCAACACCCGGGTACTGCGTGCCTGAAGAAAAGTGCAAGTTTACCTTAGAAAGAAGACTCCTGCCGGTTCCGGAGGGTCCACGCCATCGGACTCCATCACCAGTCGTTTCCCGCCGATTGTCCGCCATTTCCAGCTTGTTCCCGCCATCTGCAGAGTTTCCCGCCACTGGGCGACGCTTCCCGCCAAAACCGCAGATTTCCCGCCTTGGAAGAGCAGCGGACGCCATTATGGGCGTGCCAAAGGAGGGCAAGAGGCCACATCCCATCGTGGGCCGGGACAGAAAATGGCGCCAAAAGTGGAAACCGCCCCCACCAACAGAGACTGTGATGCTGGAGGTGTCTGTCAGCGTGAAAGAACCCCCCCTGGAGCTGACAGTCACCGAGATGCCCCGGGACCGCCCTCGAAGTGGGAGGAGACGAAAGAAAAGAGCAAAGATGGGTGTCGCTTGGAGCAGGGTAGAACGAGCGCACCCGGAGGCAAGAGGTCTAATGAGGAGTAGCGGAGAAGCTCACCCGGAGTCGAGGAGAGAAAGAGTGGACCCGGGAATGGAGCGGCAGCAGAGCAGCACCGGCCCGCTGGCCAGGAGCCTGCTGGAGGAAGAAGGAGGAGAGCAGAGCAGCACCGGCCCGCTGGCCAGGAGCCTGCCGGAAGCAGAGCAGAGCAGCACCGACCCGATGGTCAGGAGCCTGCTGGAGTCAACAACCCCGCTAGGCTTAGCGGAGATCCTGGCGCAGCTTCCCCGAGATCGGGAGTGCGCGCGGAGTGCCCTGGAGGGCCTCGCGGGAAGGATGGCCCGAGTGCAGAGGGAGATCCTGGCGGAGTGGGGCCGGGAGATGGCCCAGCAAGCTGGAACCTGTCCACCTAACCCGCTCCCTTGGAAGAAGACATCGACTGCCTCTGCGGATGACGCGGGAGGACCCAAGGCCGGAGACGGCGCAGAAGAGGGAGCGAGACGCATGGCAGCAGGTAAGGGGGATGCCTATACCCCATACCGGAAGACCGCTTACCTGCCCCAGCTCCCCGTCGCAGAGCCCGAAGGTCCCCCGGCCGTACCCGAGACCGCCATGACATCGCCACCGACTAGGCCCCGACCGGAAGCCGCCGTCGCGACCCCGATGACGTCACGCATTATGACCCGGAGCGTGGCGCCGGAAGAGGAGCCTCCGGCCTGGTCACAGGGCCTAGCATTTCCGGGCGCCGCATCCAAAGCAGAGCCATCTACCTCCGCGGAGCCTCCGGCCTGGTCGCAAGGCCAGGTAACCCAGGGCGCCGCCGTCCTAACGGTGCCCTTCACCTTCCAGGTGCCCCAGGCCTGGCCGCAAGGCCTGGGCAACCCGGGCGCCACCACCACCGCGCCCGCGCCCGTAATACCTAGGGTGCCACATCTGGGAGAGGACCCCTTCAGCCAGCTAACGTGGCCGGACGGTCGGCCTTTCATCTGGCCCGAAGGATTCTTGGAGCTGGAGCGGCAGAAGCAACTAGGTCCCCTGTGTGAGCCCCTGATCCCGGCTCCAAAGCCCGTGACTCGGGTCTCGCCTCCCCTAGAAGAGGCTCAATTTGCGTGGGACCCCAAGGGAGAAGATCTGATGGGGTTCACCGGAGAGACTCGGGCAGCTGCAGCAGCGCGCACAGAGTGTTGCCGTCAACAGCTGGCAGAGTTCAAGAGAGAGCGGGAGGAGAGGCAGGCCAAAGAGCAATGGGCCCAGACCCGCAGCGCGGAGCAAAAGAGTCGGACCAGAAGGGACCCCCGTGCAGCAGATCGTCCCCGTACCATCGGGACGGTAATAAAGTTTAATGCGCAGCATGGGTGGGGCTTCATAAGGGACCGGAACACCATGGGTGACGTCTTCGTTACACGACGGGACGTCGAGTCCCACCTGCCAGAGGGTCACAAAGGCCGTGACCTCTACGTCGGTGATGAGGTAACGTTCACCCGGCACAAGTGTGCCAAGGGACCTTACGCCCTCCACGTGCATCGCTTGACGGAGGAGGAGTTGCGGTGCGAGGAGGAGGAGCAAGAGGACCCGGACGGGTCTGAAGAAACCACCAGCCGTAAGATAAGAGCAGGAGGCAGACGCCGTTGAGTGCGGCAGAGCAGGAGACTGTATATAGTTGCCTGTCGGGGCACAGTGAATCGGAACTGAAACTGAAACTGGAACTGTTGTTGCTGCTAAAATAGTCCCCGTTGGGACCAGCGAACTGTTACCTGTAACCCTTTCCATACCAGGCTGAGGACTGTGAGCAGCCATCCCTTTCCCTTTACCTGGCCGGGGACTGAGAACGGCCAAAATTTCCCTGTACATAGTTGCGCTTGCTAAAGCGCCCCCTACCGGTTTTATAGGAAAAACCATTTTTCTAAAAGACTGTCGCACTCTACCTGGTCACGAGTTGCACGGTGACCAGAGGAACAGAAGAGAGAAAGAGACGACGAGAATGTTGTTTACCTGAAAAAGTTTATAAATATATTTATATAGTATTTCGTATAATATTTAATATGTTTTACATGTTTATAAAAATGTTGTATGTTTTGGTGTTTTTTTTGTCTTTGCAGCCCGAGGACGTGCTGTGATTTACCAGGGGGGAATGTAGCACCCTGAGGATTCGGCTGCTACAGGAGTATTGCACCTCAACCCAGAGGTGTGATATTCCACTCCCGGGTAAGGAAGGAGTGTGGAACTGAGCTCAGATAGACTGCATGCACTACATACATCCCATTCCAGAGGAGCAGGCCGACGGCACTCCCACTTAGAAATGTGCAGGTGCGACCGAGCCTGTTCCTGGCTGGAGTGGGAGGGGGGAGGAACATCCCATGTAGTGTAGGGGCAGATAGGGGGAGCAGTCTGGGTAGTGGTAGGAGCTCATTGGGTGCTGGTCACCTGAGCTCACACATAGAGGGCTATATAAGGTGGGCACCATCAAAGATCAGGGTCAGACGCAGAGGAGCCTGTCAGACGCTGAGCACAAGTCAGTCAGTGCAGAGAACAAGTCTGCTGCAGAGGAAGTCAGCCTGCAGCAAGGGAGCAGAACAGACCTGAGCCTGAAGAGTGAGAGAGTGGAGTACAGAAAGACCCAGAGGGGGACAAAGAAGGGGCCCAAGAACCCAAATAAGAACACCGGGTGAGGAGTCAGCAGAAGGGTACCGGAACCCAAGCTGGTGGGGGTAAAGACATTCCCCAGCCAGAGACCGGAGACCGTGGGCAGAGTCTGTCACGGTCACCCACTACATTCACCCTGAAGGCACACCACATGGAGGGTCAGGGAACCTGAGGCCAAAGGTTGCCCAACAGAAGGCCCGAGGGAGCTGGATTTAGGTGAATCACTGGTGGGGACGGCTGAAGGAAGGACAGAGGGAGAGCTCAGGGCCACGCTCCGGACTTGTTTGGGGGTTGGCCGGATCCAGGACCTGGTGGACGCAGCACGGCTCGGGAGGTCACTTGGAGCTAGAGTGACCAGGAACATCTGCAGTAAGTAAAGACCCTTAACTGCACTACCCGAGTCTGTCATCATTACCGGCTGCACCGCACCACCACAACCCCCATCCTCTGCGCCTGTCCCCTCTGAGGCTATACCCCTCCCGTTGGGGGTTATCCCACCAAGCTGTGCACCCACCATCAGCCTCAGCGGATCCTGCAGCAGCGGCGGCCACAGTGACCGCATCACAACGGGTGGCGTAGTCGACACAACGAACTTTAATAACATCAGTAAGGACTGCCACATACAACTGAGCTTGACACCCTGGGCACGGACCGGGTCACAGCCACTCGGCGACTACAACTCCCATCTGATCCGGTGCCGGGTATTCCCCTCAAAAAGGAATATGTTCCAGGGGGTGCGTCACTTGTGTTTTTGAACTTTAACATTCCTGCATTTATTAATGGCTCTACAAAAAAAAAATCAAAAAATAATTTTTTTCATATCTATAAATGTAAAATATATATTACATGTTCAATATCTTTCAGTACAACACTGGGACCGTCTGACACAACATCTACTTCTACAGCTGATCCTACTTCTCAGTATATGAGCATCTGCAATGATTCCAATTGCTGGTGAGATCATTTATTTGTTCTGAGTATTTAGTCAGAATTTTTCAAAAAAACCTTTTAGATCCAAAATTTCCCTTGAATTGCATTATTTCGAAGACCCTGTTACAGGCTATGTGAGAACATGAAAACCCAGCATCATTAACTAAGTTTTCAAGAGAAAATGTTCAAAAGACTACTACTGGTGACCATAAATAGATATATGGACCTTGTGACCACCATAAAGAGAGAATCACTAATAAAAGTACCTATTAAGGCCTAATATGCTGAGCAAAATTTAATTTATTAAAAACCAGACCTCAGATTGTGTCTTTTTTTACATTACCATGTCTGATTATTAGAAGACTATATTGATGCTCAATTATTCTTGCATAGTCATTAATGTAAGTATATAGAATTTATTTCCCTGTGTAGCAGTGGCAGCCTAAACTTTGTATAATTAAATGTAGGATTCTAAATGAAATTTCACAAAACCTCATCATTGTTAAATTATATTGATGACCTTTCATTGAAATAGGTAATCAATATCAGATCGTTGAGAGCTTGACACCCTGCTCCTACCACGGATATAAGCATTGAACTGAAATGCACTACACTGCTCTGTTCAATGTGCAGCAGTCACTGCCAGGTACTGCAGATCAGCTCCTGTTACCCTGAAGATCTGTACTACATCCTCACTATGGATGGAGCTACGTAGTACAGTTATGTTTAAAGTGTACATTTGCCCATCACTGGAGCCTGTAACAACTGATTGGTGTGGGTGACTGGGTGACAAACCACCAGCAATCCAATAGTGATAATCTATCCTAAGTATAGGAAGCAATATAATTTGATGAGACAACCCCTTTAATTTGGTGTGTGCATGAGGCTTTTGTATGAAATTGGTACAGTAAAGCCTCATGTTATATACTTTTATATTATTGTATTACTGTTCTGTACAAATTAAAGCTGTGGTATGGGTGGGTGCATTAGGGCTCTTTTACACGTCAGTTGTTTTAACATGCGTGCCTTCGCTGCAAGTCAATGGTCCCAGGAAAAAAACAGATTGCACACAGATATCAGTCAGAGTATATAAATCTGTGACTGAACACATGCTCACACTTACAATTTCCCTGCAGCATTGCAATTGGGAAGGTGAAATATGAACCCCTCTCCCATATGGAATCAGAATTCCCTAATACTGTATTTAAAACTGAGTTTACTAAACCAGATAGCCACCCTATGGTGTTATAGTTGTTTTCAACTTTAATCATATCAAAATCAGTTTCCCAGGTTCATATAAAGTATACATGGCTGCCTATTGGGATACAGCATATACTGTGCCAGTTCAAGAAAGTGATGTTTTTCTACCTGGATCAGACATATATCTGGTAATATACACACCTTATGTGTGGCTCGAAGATGGAATCGTACAAAAAACCACCCAGTGCTTTGCTGCTCCAATCAATGATAGGAATTATCCCAACAAGGTGCAACTGCTGAGTGACGGGTACGTTTCTTCCATTTCTTAGAAGTCGGCAATGACAATTTGTACTACAGATGTTAGCGAATTATAAAACGTAGGGTATGTGCACACACGTTGTGTTTTTTCTGACCGTTTTCTGTACCAAAATCTGCGTAAAATCTGCTGATAACTTTTCTCTGGCAGGAGATTAGCTGCGTCAAAAACACAGGTTTAGCTGCGGTTTTTGTTCCTTTTTTGCTGCGTATTTGTAGCGATTTTTTTCACTGTCCTTCTGTCTGTATTTAGTAATGCACATAAAGTTCTGTGAAAAAAAAAAGACTCCCATTCTATTTTGGCATCAAAAACTCTGAAAATACGCAGGAAAATACGTTGGTGCGTTTTTTTGCTGCGTATTTTTAGCGTTTTTCATCTCCCATTACTTCCTATAGGTGAAAAAACGCAGAAAAAATGCTGAAAAAACGCTGAAAGTAGTGGCATGTCCCTTCTTTCACTGTTTTTCTAATCACTGAAAATACGCAGCAAACAAAAAGCAACATGTGGGAACAGTGAATTCAGGTTTCTCATAGACTTTGCTGGTACTGCCAGACGCAGCTGAAAATGTACATAAAAATCTGCAGCAAAACACAACGTGTGGGAACATACCCTAAGAGATGTTGCCCCCGATTCATTAAAGTGTGAGGCTAAGTGCCCACGATGCAGAAATGCTCCGGATTTTCCCTGAGCGTTTCGGCATCTCCCTGACAGAAAAAACGCATGCGGATTGTACATGTGGATTGTACATGCAGATTGTACATGCGGATTGTACATGCATTTCCACATGCGGGTTTACAAGCGCTTTCCAAGCGATTTTAGCATCACTTGGAAAGTGCTTGACAACTTGTTAACACTATATAAATCCATGCAGCCGACATGGATTTTATTTAGTGTGACCAAGTTACGATGCTGCAAATGCAGCATCAATAGTAAAAAAAAAAAACATTATACTCACCTTCCGATGGCCCCCGGTCTCCTTCTCCTGTGCGTCTGGTGTCTTCGGCTGCTCGCTGTGGTGTAAAAAGACCTTCCATGACATCATTTAGTCATGTGACAGGTCACGCGACCGCCGACCTGTCACATGACTAAATGACGTCATGGAAGGTTCTTTTACCACCGCGAGCAGCCGAAGAGACAGCAGAACCACCGGGAGCAGACAGGGGGCCATCAGAAGGTAAGTATATTTTTATTTTAATTCTTTTTTAACTACAGGTACTATGGTACTCGGGTCTGGAGGAGAGTCTCCTCTTCTCCAGACCCGGGTACCATCCGTGCATTGAATCGCATATTATCCGCATGTGCACATGTAGTCATGCGGATGTTATGCGGTCCAATGCAAGTCAATGGCTGCAAAATTCCGCAAAACTAATGGTTGTGCTGCTGATTTTTCCGCAATGATAATCTGCAGCGGAAATTTCCGCAGCATGTGCACAGCACATGCGGATTATCATTGGGAAACATGGCAGACATCTTAACAAGCATTTTTGATGCGTTTTCTCGGCAGAAATGGCGCCGCGGAAATGCATTAAATCCGCATCCCAGCCTCAAAAAGACTTTGAAAAATCGCTAAATTTTTGCACCACTGTCAGTCTTGGCCAGATCCATCACAGTGGGGGTGAATGGGTCATGACAATGCCAGCATGGCAAATTCTTATAAAGCTATGCCCTAGCTCTTCAAAAGTTACACCGTAACTTACCCCACCAATGTATTCCAGTCACTGACTTTCAACTCTTCTGGTGGAGGAGCATAGAGGTGCACGCCAGTGACAAGATGTGCCAAATTCATCACGTGACATGTGCCTCTTAAAGAGACCCTGATTCCAGTGTTGTATCACTTACTGAGCTGCTTGCTATAGTTTTAATAAAATCACTATTTTATCAATTAAAGATTATTAATAGAGGACTAGTAAACCTGCTGCCATATAGTCCTCCATGTTCAAGAGATCTGTGTAACACACCCCAACCACTGATTCACAGATTTCTGCCTACACACAGTGTACACAGAAAGCTGGGTGGGGTTACACAGAAAACTGGTAGATCTGCTACAGATAAAACAGAGAATTTATTAAAAATACAACACGTAGCCCAGTAAGTGAAACATCACTGGTATCAGGGTCTCTGCCCTTACATTATGCTGCTCTCAGGTGGGGAAGCAAAAACCTAGGCACACTTTACTGCACCACGCCCCTTTATAAAGACTGACATGTATTATGCTAAATGAACCAGCTCCATAAATTCA
The DNA here is from genome assembly GCF_046119375.1 of Phyllobates terribilis. Classification (NCBI taxonomy): domain Eukaryota; kingdom Metazoa; phylum Chordata; class Amphibia; order Anura; family Dendrobatidae; genus Phyllobates; species Phyllobates terribilis. The sequence goes on from NW_027362762.1 coordinate 645,181,175, forward strand.
GTCAAATATGACATTTCGATTATGGCTTGGACCCCACTGTGATGACTGGTCCCTGTATCCACTATTTTACTGTGATTACAGTATTGTGCTGGCAAACTTTTGCAGAGTCTTCTAACATAAAGGAAAGTTTATTGATGGGGCCTATGTAATGTCACTCTTGCCCCTTACATATGTATGTTTATTCATAGCTGTCCAACTTTTGGTGGAAATTCAATAGTGGTTATAGAAAATGGTGCTTCCAAGCTGACCAGAATCAAAATGAGTGCTTTTCAGTTTCAAGGATATGCTCAAGTGTTTATGTTCTGTGATGTACAGTTTTGCGTTGGAAGCTGTAAATTGGTAAGTACAGACCAATAAATGAAGTAATAACCTCACGCCATCTTATTCTATAACAATTAGGCTAGGACTACACTGCAACTTGTGGCCACACTATTTTTAGGCAGCAAATGTTCTACTGCCTCTTTCAACTGATAAATGGAGTCATGCAAAAAGCCAGCAGGGTTGGCTTTCTGCCAACTTCCGGGTCATTAGGTAACTTGGGAGTCAAAAAAACACTACATTCACTATAGTTGATTACAATTTAGTTCTAGGATGTTGCAATTCTATGTTCCGTTAAGTCGCCATGAGCCTTATATTTTAAGGCCGTTGATGCATCTGTACTGGACTAGTAATGGTGAGTGCTGCTAATTTTGCAATTAAAGGGAATCTGTCAGTAGGATCAACCTTCATAAGACATCTATAGGGGCTCATAGGTAGAGATGAGCGTTGTTCTACTCGAACTGTTCGCCAATCTCAAATTCGAGCTGTTTTGGGCGGTGTTCGAGCCGTTCGGCGAACACGAACGATTTGAGAAAAATTTGGCTGTTCGAGGTTATGTTCGATAACTGTTCGTGCACCAAAATCATAACTGGATTTTTTCTCAGTAATGATGAAAATTAATGTTAATACGCAGTTTGAGTGTACAGCGGGGTGGGGGGAGGGGCAGGGGATGGATCTCTGCAGGAATAATGAAGATCTCCATTTTTTTTTCTCTTTCGCGCATTTGCAGTGGGGAGGTGCAATCTGTCAGCCTATCAGCAGCGCACACACGGAGCGAAGTGCTTTTTTTCACACAAGCAAGGGCATGTGTCATTGGCAGTGTATGTCACATGTCCTTGCCCTATAAGACCAAGCCATTTTCCCCGTCGCCACCATTTTCTCACTGCTGCAGCTGCGTGTTAGACGGCACCGCTGTTGCTGTGTGCGCTATACCTTGTTAATTTCAAGCCAATTTTCGCACAAATCTACAGATAGCTTGGGAGTAGGGAATAGTTGTGATTGCAGTCCTTTTAAGGACTAGGTTACAGCATTTCCTACGACTTTTATCAGGCAGGTCTGTGCTCTTAAATAGATAGATTGTGGGAGTAAAGACTAATTGTAATTGGAGTCCTTTTCAGGACTAGGTTACATCAGTTCCTATCAGTTTTTGCCAGGCAGGTCTGTGCCAGTGCTGTGCAAGTTTTTTTCACAGCATTTGGCTGAATCTAGCAAAGCTAATCATTTTTGGCCTATTGCAGAGTGTGTTAGTCAGTGGAGTAGCCTATCTGTGTTGCAAGATATACCACCTGTGTATAGAATACCAATTTTTTTACTGCACCTAGTGAAGTAAAATCTTTTGGGCATAGCATCATTCTATTAGTCCATCTATACTGACCTCCATCAGGTTGCAAATTGAATATAATTTTTTTCTGCATCTAGCTCTGAAAAAATATTTGGCCTTCTAGCTGTGTGTGGGACTTGTTCTATTAGTCCATCTATACTGACCTCCATCAGGTTGCAAACTGAATATATTTTTTTCTGCATCTACCTCTGAAAAAATATTGGGCTTGTAGCTGTGTGTGGGACTTGTTCTATTAATCCATCTATACTGACCTCCATCAGGTTGCAAACTGAATATATTTTTTTCTGCATCTACCTCTGAAAAAATATTGGGCTTGTAGCTGTGTGTGGGACTTGTTCTATTAATCCATCTATACAGACCTCCATCAGGTTGCAAATTGAATATATTTTTTTCTGCATCTACCTCTGAAAAAATATTGGGCTTGTAGCTGTGTGTGGGACTTGTTCTATTAATCCATCTATACAGACCTCCATCAGGTTGCAAATTGAATATATTTTTTTCTGCATCTACCTCTGAAAAAATATTGGGCTTCTAGCTGTGTGTGGGACTTGTTCTATTAATCCATCTATACTGACCTCCATCAGGTTGCAAACTGAATATATTTTTTTCTGCATCTACCTCTGAAAAAATATTGGGCTTGTAGCTGTGTGTGGGACTTGTTCTATTAATCCATCTATACAGACCTCCATCAGGTTGCAAACTGAATATAATTTTTTTCTGCATCTAGCTCTGAAAAACTATTTGGCCTTCTAGCAGTGTGTGGTACTTTCTCTATTAGTCCATCTATACTGACCTCCATCAGGTTGCAAATTAAAAATAATTTTTATCTGCATCTAGCTCTGAAAAAATATTTGGGCTTCTAGCTGTGTGTGGGACTTGTTCTATTACTCCATCTATACTGACCTCCATCAGGTTGCAAATTGAATATAATTTTTTTCTGCATCTAGCTCTGAAAAAATATTGGGCTTCTAGCTGTGTGTGGGACTTGTTGTATTAGTCCATCTATACTGACCTCCATCAGGTTGCAAACTGAATATATTTTTTTCTGCATCTACCTCTGAAAAAATATTGGGCTTCTAGCTGTGTGTGGGACTTGTTCTATTAATCCATCTATACAGACCTCCATCAGGTTGCAAACTGAATATAATTTTTTTCTGCATCTAGCTCTGAAAAAATATTTGGCCTTCTAGCAGTGTGTGGGACTTTCTCTATTAGTCCATCTATACTGACCTCCATCAGGTTGCAAATTAAAAATAATTTTTATCTGCATCTACCTCTGAAAAAATATTTCGGCTTCTAGCTGTGTGTGGGACTTGTTCTATTAGTCCATCTATACTGACCTCCATCACGCTGCAAATTCAAAATAATTTTTGTCTGCATCTACCTCTGAAAAAATATTTGGCCTTCTAGCAGTGTGTGGGACTTTCTCTATTAGTCCATCTATACTGACCTCCATCAGGTTGCAAATTAAAAATAATTTTTATCTGCATCTAGCTCTGAAAAAATATTTGGGCTTCTAGCTGTGTGTGGGACTTGTTCTATTACTCCATCTATACTGACCTCCATCAGGTTGCAAATTGAATATAATTTTTTTCTGCATCTAGCTCTGAAAAAATATTGGGCTTCTAGCTGTGTGTGGGACTTGTTGTATTAGTCCATCTATACTGACCTCCATCAGGTTGCAAACTGAATATATTTTTTTCTGCATCTACCTCTGAAAAAATATTGGGCTTGTAGCTGTGTGTGGGACTTGTTCTATTAATCCATCTATACAGACCTCCATCAGGTTGCAAATTGAATATAATTTTTTTCTGCATCTACCTCTGAAAAAATATTTGGGCTTCTAGCTGTGTGTGGGACTCGTTCTATTACTCCATCTATACTGACCTCCATCAGGTTGCAAATTGAATATAATTTTTTTCTGCATCTAGCTCTGAAAAAATATTGGGCTTCTAGCTGTGTGTGGGACTTGTTGTATTAGTCCATCTATACTGACCTCCATCAGGTTGCAAACTGAATATATTTTTTTCTGCATCTACCTCTGAAAAAATATTGGGCTTCTAGCTGTGTGTGGGACTTGTTCTATTAATCCATCTATACAGACCTCCATCAGGTTGCAAACTGAATATAATTTTTTTCTGCATCTAGCTCTGAAAAAATATTTGGCCTTCTAGCAGTGTGTGGGACTTTCTCTATTAGTCCATCTATACTGACCTACATCAGGTTGCAAATTAAAAATAATTTTTATCTGCATCTAGCTCTGAAAAAATATTTGGGCTTCTAGCTGTGTGTGGGACTTGTTCTATTACTCCATCTATACTGACCTCCATCAGGTTGCAAATTAAATATAATTTTTTTCTGCATCTAGCTCTGAAAAAATATTGGGCTTCTAGCTGTGTGTGGGACTTGTTGTATTAGTCCATCTATACTGACCTCCATCAGGTTGCAAACTGAATATATTTTTTTCTGCATCTACCTCTGAAAAAATATTGGGCTTCTAGCTGTGTGTGGGACTTGTTCTATTAATCCATCTATACAGACCTCCATCAGGTTGCAAACTGAATATAATTTTTTTCTGCATCTAGCTCTGAAAAAATATTTGGGCTTCTAGCAGTGTGTGGGACTTTCTCTATTAGTCCATCTATACTGACCTCCATCAGGTTGCAAACTGAATATAATTTTTTTCTGCATCTAGCTCTGAAAAAATATTTGGCCTTCTAGCAGTGTGTTGGACTTTCTCTATTAGTCCATCTATACTGACCTCCATCAGGTTGCAAACTGAATATAATTTTTTTCTGCATCTAGCTCTGAAAAAATATTTGGCCTTCTAGCAGTGTGTGGGACTTGTTCTATTAGTCCATCTATACTGACCTCCATCAGGTTGCAAATTCAAAATAATTTTTTGTCTGCATCTAGCTCTGAAAAAATATTTGGCCTTCTAGCAGTGTGTGGGACTTTCTCTATTAGTCCATCTATACTGACCTCCATCAGGTTGCAAACTGAATATATTTTTTTCTGCATCTACCTCTGAAAAAATATTTGGGCTTCTAGCTGTGTGTGGGACTTGTTCTATTAGTCCATCTATACTGACCTCCATCAGGTTGCAAATTGAATATAATTTTTTTCTGCATCTAACCCAGCCAATAGTTTTGGCCTAATACCACAGTTTGGCCACTCAGCTCTGCTCGGTTCCCATCCATTGTTTTTTTGTGCAAACAACTCCAGAGTTGTGAATTAGTTAACTACCAAAATGAGTGGAAAAAGGCCTGCTGCTGGTGGAAAGGGGAATAGGCGTGTTGGGAAAGAGAAAAAAGGTTGTGTCCGTGGGGTAGGTGTTAAAGCAACAGTAACATCTGCAGAAGAAAGACCATCTTCCAGCCAAACTAAAATGTCTACTTCTTTCAGCGGACAATGTGATAAGATCCCTTTCTTACGGCCACGCCAATCGCTACAAATTCCAGATGAGGCACAAAAACAACAGGTGCTTCAACGGATATCAAGTGCTCCTTTAAGTGGGCTCTCCTCCACCTCAACTTCAACATCACAAATACTCCAGTCCTCAAAGGTGTCACCCCAATCGCACTTGCTTCCTCACAGCTCCCAAATCTCCAGCTGCCCGTCTGAGTATGAGGTAGAACAGATGGTTGAGTCTGCAGAGCTGTTTACTCATACTATAGCCTGGGAATCAGAGGTCGACTCCAGCGCTTCTGCGAATCCAGACGAGGAAATGATCTGCAGTGATGCCCAGAATCTTTATGAGTCGGATCCAGGACCAGACGCAGAAGGTTCTGACCATAATGTAGACCCTCATTCCCAAACTGTAACTCCTGTTGGTGGAGACAATGAGGAAGACGATGATGAGACTCAAATACCTGATTGGAGCGACAACTTTAGTTTTTTGTCAGGGCAGGAACAGGTTGGCTCTGAGGACGACGGGTGTGATAACGCACAGGGTGATGATGATGAGGTTGGAGATCCCACTTACTGTCAACCCACAGTCAGCCAAGAGATGAGGTCAGCAGAGGAGGTGGAGGAAGATGCTAGTGACGACGAGGTCAGGTTGCGCCTTCCTGGACAGAGACGTAGTACTGAAAGCACGTCAACAACTGCATCCTCAAACACAACTCTGCCTCTCACCACAAGTCGTGGTGGCTCTTCAGGTCGCATGGGTGCTAAGCCTTGCATAGCCTGGGCATTTTTTCAGATTGATAAAGATGACCCAACTCGTGTTATCTGTAACATTTGTCAGCAAAAGCTAAGTAGAGGCCAAAAAATACATAGTTTGAGTACTTCATGCATGAACCGGCACATGGACATGAAGCATAAGTTGCAGTGGGAAGCTCAGTGTGCTACAATGCGGCCTAGCCGGCCGGGCCAACCACCGTCTGCCATATCTTGTGCATCCGCGGCCTCTTCATCCTCTGTGACTGGGGGGACAGCAGTCACACCTGTTTTGGGATGCAGACCTGCCACCTCTTTACCCGCAACAGCCAGCGTGATTGGCAGGTCATCATTTTCTTTGGAGGTGGTAACACCAGCTGGTGTTGAGCGCTGTCCGACATCGATAGCACCACCTTTGGATCAAGGCAACCTAACATGTCCGCCTGCATCTTCCTCACAGACCGGCAGTTTGCCGGGGACACCCTTATCAACCCCGTCTAAGCACAATAGCCAGCCCTCGGTCCCACAGATGTGGACAAGTAAAAGACCATTTCCTCCTAGCCATGAGAAAGCTAAGAGGTTGAATTTCACCATCTGCAAGCTCTTGGCTACAGAAATGCTGCCTTTCCGCCTGGTGGACACAGAGGATTTTCGAGACCTTATGTCCGTCGCAGTGCCCCAGTACCAGATGCCCAGTCGGCACTACTTCTCAAAGAAAGGTGTGCCTGCGCTCCACCAGCATGTCGCACACAACATCACCGCTTCTTTGAGAAACTCTGTGTGTGACAGGGTGCATTTCACCACAGACACTTGGACGAGTAGGCATGGACAGGGGCGTTACATGTCGCTAACTGGGCACTGGGTAACTATGGTGACAGCAGGACAAGGGGCTGCTGTCCAAGTCTTGCCGTCCCCACGAGTTGTGCATCAATCCTCTTTATGTCAAAGTTCCTCCACTGCTTCTGCCTCCTCAACCTCCTCTCGGTCTTCCACCTGCACCCAAAGCCTGTCTGGTCATGCCACAAGCTTTCTAACTGCGCAGAAGGGATCCTGCACACCTCCTTACTATGCTGGCAGTAGGGCTCAACGTCATCAGGCGTTTTTTACTTTGAAATGTCTGGGAAATGTGAGTCACACAGCTGAGGAGTTGTGGTCAGCTCTGGAGAACCAATTTCATGAATGGTTGTCTCCACTGAAGGCCGTGTGCGACAATGCTGCAAACCTGTGTGCGGCCCTTCGCCGGGGCAATGTCACACACGTGCCTTGTATGGCTCACGTGTTGAACCTGGTTGTCCAGCAATTTTTAGCCCACTATCCCAGACTAGATGGCCTTCTGCAGAGGGCACGGTCGCTGTGTGCTCACTTCCGCCGTTCGCATCCCGCAGCTCAGCGACTTACATCTCTACAGAAGTCGTTGGGCCTGCCACTTCACCGGCTAAAATGCGATGTGCCTACCCAGTGGAATTCAACTCTGCACATGTTGCAGCGACTGTGGCAGCACCGACAAGCCCTGGTGCAATACGTTCTGACGTATAGCCTAGGCCAACGAGATCCAGACGTGGGGCAAATCACGCTGGAGGAGTGGTCTCAGATCAGGGACCTATGCACCCTTCTGCACAGTTTTGAAATGGCGACGAAGATGTTTAGTGCTGACGATGCCATTATCAGCATGACTATTTCGGTGATTTACATGCTGGAGCACATGTTAAACAGAATTCGGAGTCAGGTGGTGGCACAAGAGGAGCTGGAGGAAGTAGAGGAGGAGGAGTTGTATGCGGAAGGGCTAACATCTGCAAGGTCCAGACGGTCGGCAGCACCAAGGCGGCAGGCATGTGAGGGTGGGGGAGATGGTTTTACCAGGGCGCATGGTAGCAGCCAAACTAGTGAGGAAGGTGCAGGAGCCCAGGAAGAAGTGGAGGACGAACTGATGGAAGACTCATCAGATGAGGGAGACCTTGATCACATTTCTGTTGTGCGAGGTTGGGGGGAGAGGACAGAGGAAGGAAGCATGATTGTTACCTCGCCACCAACACAACAGGGACTTGGTGGTCCTGGATGCGCAACACACATGAGTGCCTTCTTGCTGCACTACCTGCAACATGACCCTCGAATTGTGAGAATTAGAAATAATCCTGACTACTGGGTTGCCACACTGTTAGATCCCCGGTACAAAAGTAAATTTGCAGAAATTATTCCTGCCATAGAAAGGGATGCACGCATGCAGGAGTATCAGCAGAGACTGTTGCAGAATCTTACATGTGCTTTTCCACAAAACACCAGTGGTGCACGTAGTGAATCTCACAGTTCCAACTTGCCAACCGTGGGACCGTCAAGTGTTCAGCACTCAAACCATAACAGAACCACAGTATCTGCTGGTAACATCAATTTTGCGCAATCATTTCACCACTTTTTTAGCCCATCCTTTGCAAGGCCACAGGAGACAAGAAGTCTGACACATAGTCAACGCCTAGAGACGATGGTACAGGAGTATCTCCAAGTAAACATTGAAGCCATGACTGTGTCACTGGACCCTTGCTCTTTTTGGGCTTCCAATCTGGATAAATGGCCGGAGCTAGCCACTTACGCCTTGGAGATCTTGTCATGAAACGACTTTTCTACCCCTGTGTCATCCTGGGGAGAGTAAAAGATGGATGATTGGTTAAAATCACCCTACCAACCGTTTTAAGCTTTCAAATTACTAATCATGTTTATCTGTATCTTGGCTGGAAAATAATTTGGGCTTTGTAGCAGTGTGCAGCACTGATTCTATTAGGCCATCTATAATAAGCTCCACCAGATTTAAAATTACTAATCATGTTTATCTGTATCTTGGCTGGAAAATAATTTGGGCTTTGTAGCAGTGTGCAGCACTGATCCTATTAGGCCATCTATACTAAGCTCCACCAGATTTAAAATTAATAATAATTTTTAGCTGCATCTAGCCCGGAAAATAATTTTGGGGCTCCGAGATGCGCAAGACACATAAGTGCCTTCTTGCTGCACTACCTGCAACATGACCCTCATATTGTCAGAATTCGAAGTAATCATGACTACTGGGTTGCCACACTCTTAGATCCCCCAAACTTTTCGATCAACCTTTTCATTTTAATAAAGACCAAAAAAATGGTCATTTTTGAAATTATAAGCATTATCAGGTTATTAGAAACTGAAATCAAACAGTTTTCAACTCAAAACTTTATTCTAGGTGATGTTACATTTTCACATAGGACCCCTTGTTCGAAAGGAGCTTCTGAACTCTCTCGTCCATTGAATTTGTCAGGTTTTGGATGATTTATGCTTCAATTGTTTTGCATGAGGACAGAATACCCTCCCAGAGCTGTTGCTTAGATGTGAACTGCCTCCCGCCATCATAGACACTCCTTTTGATGATGCTCCAGAAGTTCTGAATGGGGTAGAGGTCAGGGGAGCATGGGGGTCACACCATAAGTTTGTCCCCTTTTATGCCCATATCAGCCAGAGATGCAGATGTTTTATGTGCAGCATGAGATGGTGCATTATCATGCAAAAAAATGATCTTGCTGTGAAATACACGGTTCTTCTTCTTGAACCATGGCAGGAAGTGCTGTTTGAGAAAATCCACATACATTATGGAGTTCATCTTTAGCGCCTTCAGGGATCCTAAAGGGGCCGACAATCTCTCTCCCCATGATTCCAGCCCAAAACATTACTCCACCTCCTCCTTGTTGGCACTGTAGCCGTGTTTGCGTGGGGTGTCCATCAACCAGCCATCCTCCACTCCATCCATCTGGACCATCGAGCGCTGCACGGCACTCATCCGTGAACAAAACAGTTTTGAAATCAGTCTTCATGTAATGTTTGGCCCACTGGAGCCGTTTCTGCTTGTGTGAAGTGGATAGAGGAGGTGACAGGATGGCGTATGCACAGCTGCAAACCTCTGAAGGACCCTGCATCTTGTTGTTCGGGGGACATTGGAGGCACCAGCAGCTTCAAAAACTTGTCTGCTGCTATGACAAGGCTTTTTTGACGCTGCTCTTTTAACCTGACGTAATTGCCTGTAGGAAAGAGTCCTCAATTTGCCCTTATCAGCACGCACACGTGTGTACTGTGAATCAGCTACATACTTCTTGATTGCCAAGACACTTCATCCTGATCATCGCACAATGTTGATTGTAGTCATGCCTTGACCTAAACACTCCACAATTTGTTGCTTCTCAGCAGCCGACACATCCTTTTTCTTTCCCATTTTGGCAGAAAATGTAGGCTGCTTAATAATGTGAGACAGCCTTCTTAAGTAGTCTTGCCTTTCATTGGACACACCTGCCAAACTAATTAGCACAGGTGTCTGCAATTGCTTACAGTGATATAAAGAGCCCTGACACACATCACCATCAATGAGTTTAACTGACAAACAAACAAATTCTTCCCTTATCACTCCTAAACACTTTTTGCATAATAATTTGGAACACAGTGTACATGTGCTTTTCCACAAAACACCAGTGGTTCACGTAGTGAATCTTACAGTTCTAACTTGCCAACCATGGTCTGTATGGAGTTGTTCAATAAAGGGCCCAAAATTAAGATAACATAGATGGGAGAGGTCTCTATGAATAGGAATTCCTAAGTATTTGATACCCTGTGAGGGCCAGGCAAAGGGAAAGTTGGACTGGATGGAATCCTATATGGATTTGGGGAGGGAGACATCGAGGGCCTCAGACTTCGCTGCATTGATTTTAAAATTTGACCATGTAACAAAGTGATCTATTTCAGCCATAACAGCATGGATGGATATATGTGATTGAGTGATATATACTAGGACATCATCAGCAAATAGAGAGCACTTGTACTCGGTGCCTCCCCCCTCAATCCACCTAATATTGGGGTTATGGCAAATTGATGAGAGCAGGTGCTCCGTCACTAGGATGTATAAGAGAGGGGACAGAGAACATCCCTGCCTTGTCCCATTGGTGATTGTGAAAGGTGATGAAAATGTTCTGACGCGCCCCCTGGGCCTTGGGACACCCGGAGCCGGACCCTTTTTGCTGGATGCTGGTGGTTGTAGTCTCCGTGGCGGCGACCCGGTTCCGTGGCTCAGGGCGGTCAAACCAGTGGCGGAACTATTTATGTGGTTTTGATGTTTAAATGTCCGACTACGCCACCCGTGGATTGCGGTCAGAGTGAACCGCCACTCCAGGGCAGACCGCTGAGGCTGGTGTTGTGGGTGCAGCAGAGCGTAGCATAACTCCCCACGGGAGGAGTATAGCCTCAGGGCAGTGTATGCGGAGGATGGGGGTGATGGTGCAGGGCAGCAGCAGTAATGACACGGAGTCAGTGATGCAGTCCAGGGTCTTTACTCACAGTTCTTATTATCCATACCACGTCTGCAGGTAACGGCTGCCCACGTCGTACTGTGCTCACCAGGTGAGGGGCTCAGACAACTCCCAGATAACTTTGGAGCGCTTCACAGGACCCCCTTTGTGTGTCCTTTGTCTGGCCTTTCTTACCAACCCTTCTGTCCGGCTGCCTCGGGCCTCCTCTTGGTAAACTTGGCGCCAGTTTCCCTGACCCTATGTGGTGCCTTCCTAGCGGGTGTAGCGAGGGGCTGCACCACATAAAATGTCACAGCCTCCTGTTTCTAGCTGAGGGTCGTTTCCTGCCTCCACTAGTTTCGGGGACCGGTCTCCCCCTTTGGCCTGACCCCTCCACGCAGGTGGATTCGGGCGTGCGGTGGCGACTCGCCCGTCCGCACCCCTGGGATCCCTTCGTTCCTCGTTCCTGGAGCCTTCTCCGTTCCTCTTCCTTCCTTCTCCCTCTTCCAGGCCTGGGCCTCTGTTACTAGGCCCGCCTCCGGAGCAGAGCTCATGCAGAGCCCCTGCTCCCTGCCACTTCTGCTCAGACTTCTCTGCACTGAACTAAGATGGTGCCCACCTTTTATACTCCCTTCTCAATGCACCCAGGAACTGCTTCCTCCCTGCTCCTGCACTACAGGGTTCCCCTTCCTCAGTGTTCCCTCCCCCCACTCCAGCCAGGGACAGGGACTGTCGTGCCCATCTCAGGGGCATATTGGTCGCCCTGCCCCACGGCAATGTGGTGTAATGCATGCAGGTGTCGGGTCCTGATCCACACTCCATCCTTACCTGAGAGTGAGATATCACACCTCTGGGTGAGGTGCAATACCTCTGTAGCAACCGAGCCCTCAGGGTAATACAGTTCCATTTATCTTCAGCCTAGGTGACGTATTGCGATACAGGGCCGTGATTTTGGCTATAAAAGGGTCCCCTAGACCCCTACCCCAAGCTTTTTAAGAGAATCATATATGGCGTGCCAGGAGACTCTATGGAATGCTTTCTCAGCATCCAACGAGAGTATCTAATTACAAATTTTTAACTGCATCTAGCCCAGGAAATACTTTGTGCCTAGTAGCAGTGTCTGCTAGTCAGCGGATTATCCCGGCTGTTAAGCAAGCTACACCACCTGTAGTTTTGACACTTAATTTTTTCAAAGGAAATGCTTCGGGACCACGGGATACTCAGTGAAGAGCATCAGGAGGCACCCCAAGGCATAGGGGCTGGGACTGGCAGTAGGATGCCTTGCGGTGGACAGCCAAGCTCGATCCTTATAAAAGCTTTTTAATTGCAGCAGCTTTAGTGGACGCTACTGGAGCTGGAATTACGCGGCTGCTGGCATGAGACTTGCCCTCCAATAGATCCTTGTAAATGGATTTAAAGTGTATTCATTCAAATTAGAGAGACAATTTAAATTAAAAAGCTTAGAGCTGCCTCCACCACAGGGGGGCTCGCTCGACCCACCAGCGGACAGGCACCAGTATTGGGAGAGGGAGGCTGGCCGTCAGGGTTCACCGCGGCTCTGGCACAAACCCGGCGACACGGAGGTGGCACGGGCATGAGCGGACTGAACGTGTCGGCTTCTCACTTTTTGGATTTTAGAAGGGCATGACATGCCTATATCTGTGTCTCCCCCTCCTTTTACTCCTCCACCTCTTTTCTTTTCGCATGACTATATGTACTTGTCACTTTTCCATGTGTTAGTTGTGTCTTCAGAGCAGTTTGTCAGCTTTTGGACACCTTTGAAGGTGTTTTCTATGTGTTTCTATGTGTTTTTGTTTGCCTGACATTGGTTTTAACGGTGTTCGAAGGTGTTCGACGAACAGTTCGACGAACAGTTCGGCAAACACATGGGTGTTCGACGAACCGAACCGAACTCGAACACTACGGGGGTGGCTCAACACTACTCATAGGTCATAGGAAGCTGAATAAAGTGATACCTTGATATCTGCAATCTGATGTCTTACACCCCTGGACCATTTTCCTTTTTGTAATTTTTAAAATGTAGAATATAACAATATATTTTTTCCCCTAAAATACACGAGAAATTTGTCATCTTTAACTTTAGGCCTTTAAGAGATCATTTCATTTTTAACTTGCTTAACTGTTCACAATAACAGTAATTTTAACCAGTAGTGCCCAAACTTTTACATGCCACTGTATCAGTACATGAATAACATTGTTTAGGAATTCAGAATATCTAATTACATACTCTATTTTCCCAGACGTGTAATAATGATGGACCAAGTTCAAATGATTTACAGCTGGCATCTGTCACTGGTAAGCCTGGTATTATCAAACGACATAAAGTTCATCACACTTAAATATCCTGTATTGTTTTGATACAGCAAGTACATATATATATGTTTAGTTTATGTTTTACTACTTATATTTTGAAGGCTTAGTAACGTCAGTGACAACTTGCCCAAGAGATGAACTGTGTGTGATTACGAGTGGTACAGCATTTTGTGCATGCAACACTACAGCTCCTACAGATACTTGTAAGTATGTCCTATAAGTAAAAGCTGTTGATGTCCTGGAGTTACTCTTTTGACTTATATTGATTCAATTTTGCAGATTAAAACCATTTTAAAATTACATCATATTAAGTGATCAGTATTAATAAGCTTTCACTTAAAGGAAACCTGTCATCAGGATTTTGCTAAGTAAACTACAGGCAGTATCAGGCTGGTGCTGTTACACTGATTAAAATGATACCTGCAGTGAAGAAATCCGTCTTCTGGTTCTGGTTTAATCTGTATTTGCAGTTTGGAGATAATGAGATGCTAGTGCTCCGGGGTAGGCCTGTGGGCGGGTCTTTTTTTGGTGCCCTGGCCTTATGGTCATTTTAATCCATGTAACAGCGCCAGCCTGACACGGCCTGTAGTTTACTTAGCAGAATCCTGATGACAGGATTCCTTTAAGTCCTGATGTAATTTTAAATGTATCATACCATACATAAATTCCATTCAAAAGTGGGCAATTCATGCATTTTTCCCACTCTATAAGAGCAAAGCTTTTCCTAAAATATATAGCAATCATCTCACATTCAACAAGAAGTTGAAGGCACTTCCCAATGTATTATTATTAAAACGTAATCATTGTATAAACAAAAAGTTCTACAACTTTTTAATATATTTTGCGTTTCAAATTCTCACCATTTGCAACATATAATGAGAACACTGTCATTTACATATGCAACTTGATGGATGGTACACACCTAGTATGCTCTTAGCCTGGGCAATATACTGTGCGCTAAATACTCACAAATGACTTCTAGTTACCTATACTATATTAATCATAGAATCTTAGAGCTGGAGGGGACCTCCTGGGTCATTGTGTCTAACCCCCTGCTCAATGCAGGATTCACTAAATCATCTCAGACAGATTTCTGTCCAGCCTCTGTTTGAAGACTTCCATTGAAAGAGAACTTACCTCCTCTCGTGACCGCCTGTTCCACTCATTGATCAACCTTACTATTATGGCTCGCTCTCACTTGCGACTAAATTGGATGAATGCAATCCGATAAAAAATCAGATTGCATTCGGACCAATTTAATCCTATGTGCTCAGTTGCATTTTTTTTTCCACTGCCGATCGGATTGCGATCTGACTGGAAAAAAATCGCAGCATGCTGTAATGCATGCTGCATACGGATTGCATGCTGTGATCTCTCCATACCCTCCACAGCTGTGCTGTGATCCTCTCTGTGCGAGAGGATCGGAGCACAGAGCACTGACATTCGGCTCCCGCTCGCAGCAGAGCAGGAGCCGAGTGTCATTAGCATATCGCATCCGATGCTACCACATCCGATGCCATATGCTGGTGTGACGCCGGCCTTATTCTGGTGTCCACATTGTTTTGCAATTCTGTTTCTCTGTTCCATACTAGATGCAGATATATGGAATTCATGTGAGGACAGATCCAATATATAAAGAATGTAAATCTCATCAGAAGGTCTCTATTGAATATACAGTGGGTTCGGAAAGTATTCAGACCCCTTTAAATTTTTCACTCGTTGTTTCATTTCAGCATTTGGTAAATTCTAAAAAGTTATTTTTTTTTTCTCATTAATGTACACTCAGCATCCCATCTTGACTGAAAAAAACAGAAATGTAAAAATTTTTGCAAATTTATTAAAAAAGAAAAACTGAAATATCACACGGTCATAAGTAGTGTTGAGCGAATTTGTTTGGCATTTCAAATTCGTGTTCGTGTTCGCGGTTCCGACTTGTTCGCGCCAAAAAAATCAGCTCCGCCCATGAACATCCCTGATTTACCACAAGATCACTGTGGCTGAGCTCCAGAGATGCAGTAGGTAGATGGGAGAAAGTTCCACAAAGTCAACTATCACTGCAGCCCTCCACCAGTCAGGCCTTTATGGCAGAGTGGCCCGACGGAAGCCTCTCCTCAGTGCAAGACATATGAAAGCCCGCATAGAGTTTGCTCAAAAACACATGAAGGACTCCGAGACTATGAGAAATAAGATTCTCTGGTCTGATGAGACGAAGATAGAACTTTTTGGTGATAATTCTAAGCGGTATGTGTGGAGAAAACCAGGCTCTGCTCATCACCTGCCCAATGCAATCCCAACAGTGAACCATAATGGTGGCAGCATCACGCTATGGGGGTGGTTTTCAGCTGCAGGGACAGGACGACTGGTTGCAATTGAAGGAAACATGAATGCGGCCAAGTACAGAGATATCCTGGTTGAAAACATCTTCCAAAGTGCTCTTGACCTCAGACTTGGCCGAAGGTTCACCTTCCAACAAGACAATGACCCTAAGCACACAGCTAAAATAACAAAGGAGTGGCTTCAGAACAACTCTGTGACCATTCTTGACTGGCCCAGCCAGAGCCCTGACCTAAACCCAATTGAGCATCTCTGGAGAGACCTGAAAATGACTATCCATCAACGTTCACCATCCAACCTGCCGGAACTGGAGAGGATCTGCAAGGAAGAATGGCAGAGGATCCTCAAATTCAGGTGTGAAAAACTTGTTGCATCATTCCCAAGAAGACTCATGGCTGTCCTAGCTCAAAAGGGTGCTTCTACTCAATACTGAGCAAAGGGTCTGAATACTTATGACAATGTGATATTTCAGTTTTTCTTGTTTAATAAATTTGCAAAAATTACTACATTTCTGTTTTTTTTTCAGTCAAGATGGGGTGCAGAGTGTACTTTAATGAGAAAAAAAATGAACTTTTTAGAATTTACCAAATGGCTGCAATGAAACAAAGAGTGAAAAATTTAAAGAGGTCTGAATACTTTCCGTACCCATTGTAGTGCTGTCCATCTGGCTTCAGTCATGGCATATGCCATTTTAATGAAACAAATAGAACAGCATGCTGTGATATTTTTTCTGGTAAAAACACAGACACTATCATCATGGAAACGCATCAAGCCCAATTGCAGTCTGAGGTTATTCCCTTGCCACTTCCATCCGTTATGCACCTAGAATGGAACAGAGAAATATAATTGCAAAATTGGATACAATTGTATCCACTTTCTCAGCTGGGAGCAGGACCGACTATGTGACTGTACACAAAAATATTCTCGTTCACTGGCAAAAGTCTTAGGCTATGTGCCTACGATGCAGAAATGAAGAAGAAAATTTCTGCAGCATTTCTGCATCTCCCTGGCAGAAAAAACGCATGCAGATTGTGCATGCGTTTTTCCTGCAGAATACATGCGGAATACATGCGGATTCACATGCGGATTCACATGCGTTTCCGCATGCAAATTGACAAGCGCTTTCCAGGCAATTGCATCACTTGGAAAGTGCTTGACAACTAGGTCACACTGTATAAATCCATGCAAACGGCATGGATTTATATAGTGTGACCGTAAAACAATGCTTAAAATAAAGCTATACTCACCCCCGATGTCCTGGCGTGGCTGCAGCGCTCCTTCCTGTCTGGTTCCCGGCTGCCGGCATATCGCGAGACACAGCGGTGAAGGGCCTGCGGTCACATGACTGTGACGTCACCGAAGGTCCTTCAGCGCTGCCGGCATGCAGAGAGAAGCCGCCGGACAGGCGAATATAAACTTTATTTGTTATTTTATTCTTTTTTTTACAGGTACAATGGTACCCAGGTCTGGAGGAGAGTCTTCTCTCCTTCAGACCTGGGCACCATCCGCACATTGAATCGCATATTATCCGCATGTACAAATGTACAGACACGGATTCTATCCGTCTCAATGCAAGTCAATGGCGGCGCTTCCGCTGTGCTTCCGCAAAATTAATGAACATGCTGCGGATTTATGAGCGCTGCAGAAACGCTGCGGAAAAATCCGCAGCATGTGCATTGACATTGCGGAGGGCCATTGGGGACCATGGGGTGCGGATTACCAAGCGTTTTTGATGCGTTTCCGCTGCCTTACAAGCGGTGAGGAAACGAATAACTTTATAAATTAGAATGTTGCAGAACTTTACTTTCATACAATGCTTACTTAAATAGAATCTTCTTCACTATCAATGTATCAGTACCAATGTATGGCTTTGGTTGTGAGATAGGAGTCTCATACAAGTCGCACAATCAAAATTTGTGACTTGCCTGTGACTTGTCCTTTCACGACTATTTTAGAGGTGGGGATTTTGCTGTAAAGGAACTGCAAACTGACAGACATGACCCATGCGAGTTTCAGTTGCACACGACTTACTGCAAAGTCATTCTTGTCTGCTTGTGCAGCTTGCAACCAAAAACTCCAGCATGTTAGGCTAGAAGTACATGGTCGCACAACCAAAAGCAGTCGTACAACTTGCTGCCTGGGTGAAGAAAAAATAGCCATAAGGAAGAAAGGATGAAAAGCAAACCCCTTGCAGCTGCAAACTGTGATGGCAGAGTTGTGTTAAATTCGCAAACTGTAACAAAAATCTAACATGTTTGTATTTTCTGTCCCATTGCTGAAAATCAAGGATCTTTACAACATATGTAGAATATCTAAAATAATTAAGATTTAGAGTGTAGATTGAAATGGAGAGATAGCAGTCAGTCTGAATTGTTCAGTCAACGATGGAAGATGATGATGCAGTAAAACATCAAAATGTGTTGGAGCCAGACGCTTTTGATTCATTGAGCGGCGCACACATAAATCTTAGAGAGACCTTAAGAAAATATCTAGGGACTGGAGTAAGATTTCTGCAGTAAGGAACGCCATAGCTCATCATGAATTGGACAAGCTGTCACGTTAGGCTCCCGCCGTGTCCCTGTTCCAGCTCTGCCTATTTTGGCGGGCTAAGACAAAACACCAAAAATACCAAATTTGTTGCGATTTTTCAATGCAAGTAACGCCAGAATTCTAGAAAAATTGCTTTGATGAATAAAGGCCTTTCATCTTTCCCTGTTGACTGTCGAGGACAGGAGGAATTCACTAATAGAGAAGAGTCTAACAACAGAAAGAAGAGATGAGCTTTTTAAGGTTCATTTAGACAGGCCAATTGAGGGCCCATTTAACAAATGACTTTATACAATTCAATCAGCATCTGTTTTCTGACTATTTACACAGGGTGAAGATAACTGGTAGGAACGGAATAAATATCAATATGATTTTTTTGTCCCCAAGCAGCATAGGCTGATGTGCTGGCAATAATGAATTATTTGCCGGCATAAACCATCAGTCCATTTCTAGTATGCTTATTAGGGCCACTAATCATGAACGTTGCCAAATATTGGCCTGTCTAAAAGGAGCTTTAAGCTACGTTCACACTATCAGTATTTGGTCTGTATTTCACATCAGTATTTGTAAGCCAAAACCAGGAGTGGATCAAAAATACAGAAGTGGTGACGGGTTTCTATTATACTTTTCCTCTGACTGTTCCTCACCTGGTTTTGACTTACAAATACTGATGTAAAATACTGACCAAATACTGATAGTGTGCCTTAGATTGTGCAATCCGAAAGCCCAAAAACAGCATTTTATCACAGAGATGTGGTGTGATTTATGAAGAGCTCTTCAACATTTGAAAATAGTTGGTATTATTGTTACACGCATGCCGCCTAAGTTCAGATAGGGGCGAAACCGGTTACATGAATTTGTTGGAATCCTGGGGGAATCATTACTCAGGGCGACCATAGGCTACAGCTTCTCTCAGGCACACGATAGATTCAGTTGCTGACCAGATACATCTGACAAGAGTCTTCATAAAAGGTAGAACAGTAACATTTAATGAGGCAAGGCCAGTGCAATGCAAATGTCTCTTTGAGCAACAGGCTCCAGTAATAACAGTACAGTCTCCTTTGCAGCACAGCAGTACACAGTCTATTATCCAGTAACACAGTACAGCACAGTTTTAATGCATACACAACCACAGGCTTTTCCTTCACAAGGACTCAATAGTACACAGCATTCTTTATACTGCATGGAGATGGAGCGGGGGGAAGGGTGTGATGAGGGCGATGATCTCAAGGACTGGAAGGAAGCCTGTCATAATCTTCCTGGCCGATAATACTCCACACTGTTAGCTCAGGGAGTCTAACTGACCTTTGTTTAGCTTCCCTCCTAACCTGAATTCTGTTCCCTTGCCTTCTGTGAGATACAGATCATAAGCCACCTTTCTCTTCGGCTCCAGCCAGACAGTATACAACTTCCCCAGAATCCCCCTGGGGCTCTGCTAAAACACTCCCCTTCTCCAGGGACTGTGTTAACCCCTCTAGTTGCTGGATGCTTCTGAAGCACAACACTTCCTGTCTCCTGAGCTTGTGTTACTTCTAATAGTTGCTGAATGCTTTTAAAGCAACAACACTACTTCTGCATGTCACATTATCGTTAAAATGTCCTGGAAATAAGCATTGTGGATTGCATCCATGCTAACTGTATGAGGGCTTGTGTTTGGTAAGATGAGTTGTAGTTTTTAATGACACCTTTTAATTTAATGTATAATACACTAAAAATGGAAAAAATGTTTTGTGGGGTAAAATAGAAAAAAATGCCATTGTTTTAGTTTTAACAACCTTTCGCTATACGATAAAAGCTACACGTTAACTTTATTTTATAGGTTAGTACTATTGTACTATTATGGAAATACCAAATTTATATTATATATGTAATTACGGCATTTTTAAACTGTAATTTTTTTAGCTTGATAAATAACATTATTATGGTGATACCTATTATGGGTGTTTCGTTTAGCTATTTTTTAGATTTTATCTATTAATATATTTTTTAAAACCGGTTTTGAAAAGGTTATTAACGCATGTTATTTTCAATTATATGGGTCCTTATGATTGTGGTGCTACTAAATATGTAAAGTTTTCTATATTTGAGTATATTTTTGGAAATAAAAATATATATATTTGCGGTGTAGATTCTGCACCACTAATTTATGGCAAAATACAGTAACAGTGTATATAGAAAAGAAAATTTTTTCAAAAGCTTTGTAGTTTCTTCTGTTCATGCAGGGCAGACTAGCAGTGAGCACTCAGGTAGACACATGCGTCTGCATTTGAGCTGTATAAAAAATCTGTATATTTTTTTAAATAACACTATTTATAATGCTCCTTTTTTACTATTCTATGAGAAGATTTGTATTTTTAGAAAATATAAATAATAAGCTTAATTTTACTAAACTGTTAATTTTGTGTTTCTCTTGCAGCTGTAGAAAATGCCATTGTAGGTGTAACTTGTGAGCCGAAGGCTATGAAGGTGGCACTAAGGGAATGCTTATTAGTACAGTTGGGCTACAATCCTTTAAGTGTGCAGCTGACTAAAAATGACAGCTGGTGCAGTCTTGTCTATTCCCATCTATTAAATGACACCCGCACTTATACCATAGAAGCCGAGCCATCCACAGGCTGCTGTGGGAACAAAATCATGGTAAGAATTGTTCCAGATTTGTATGGATTGCTTCTGGTACAGTAACCAGATGTCTCATTATATTCCACTCAAGTACAATCAATATCTGATTGATGAACAGGGTTTTAAATGGAATCTGTGAATAGGACCAACCCTTCTTAGACGTCTATATGGGCATGGAGGTCATAGGAAGCTGAATAAAATGATATCTTGATATCTGCGATCTGATGTCTTATTCCAGAGAAATTCATGTTCTTCTTATATGTAAATGAGCTGTTAAGATCTATGGAAGGACACAGATCTCTCTGAGAATCTGCCCACAGAGCTTATTTTAAATGAAAGGGGGCATTATCAGTGTGAGACAAGTATAGCAGACTGTCTGTCATTACATGTCTCGTCATGATCCTACTGACAGATTCCCTTTAAGTGAGTCAAAACTCCTTTTTTGTGAGGCATCTGAACTCTCATCTGCTTGAAAAGCTTTGCATTAATTAGATTATTTGTGGATCACAGTTTATATAGTATCCAATGGGACAGTGGGTAAAATATATACTATATTTCATAGTAATAACCTCAACGAAACTGCAAGTATTTCCTTTTTTAAAGCAGATATGAAAGATCCCCTTCCCTTTGGACATGCTGCCTCCCCAATCATTTCCTTCTCTATGTGGCAGCCACTTCAGTACACTCAGCTTCTGGTGCTATGATGTAGATATGCCATACAATTCCTTCATAGGAATGTCCCATTAAATGGAATTTTAGAATATCTATATCTATATCTTACAAGGGCTTTTTTTTCTGGGTTAAGCTATAGTTTTGAATGACAACATTCCTTTTACCATACAGTGTCCTGTAAAACAGGAAAATATATTCCAAGTACAGTGAAATGTAAAAAAAACCCCACAAAATGATGCCATTGCTTCTTGAGTTTTCTTTTTATGATGTTCATTTTGTAGTAAGCAGGACTTGGAAACATGATTCTCCAGGTCAGTATGATTGTGGCTATACGAAACTTGTATATTTTTTATATTTAGATGGTGAAAAAAAATTCTAGAAATTTGTAAAAATAAATAAAATTTGATTTGTGTTCCCATTTTTTGAGACATTAATAATTAATTTTTCAGGCAAGCTGATGTTCTTATTGGTTTCATTAAAGGTCACATACATTTTGGAGGATTTTTTAAATATTTTTTCATGGAAATACAGTCACTAAAAATGATCAGTTGTGGCGTTTAAATTTTTTCTCTTTACGGTGTTTAATGTATGGATTAATTCATGTTATATTCCAACAGATTGGTCTTTTACGCACACAGCAATACCTAATATGATTTGTTCTTATATCTTTCTTAATATGCTTTAAAATGTTTTTATAATCTTTATTTTTTAGTCCCAATTGGGGATCAATTGCACTATATATTACAATACATTGCAGTGTATAGTGAAACTGACTGGGCTTCATAGAAGGCTGAGCTTCCTTGGAGGACCAAAATGGCAGCAATCAGGGCCTTCAGTAGGCTCCTGGCTTCAATGACAATCAATTGGCAACCCATGATTGCATCGTGGGGAGGGCATGAATGTGCACACCAGCAACCAGTCCATTTAATTGTCCCTGTGAAGTGATTGACAACGTCATCTAAATGATTACACAGCAGTGATTGGAGCTTGCTCCGGACGCTGCTGTTACAAGCAGATGCTGGCTGTAAAGCTCAGGAGCTGAGCCTGCTCCATACACATGCACCCTGATTGTGGTGTACAGTTATTTCACACAGCGAGGAGTTAATATGTGTTCTTAATTTTCCATGCTAAGATGTGGTCATTTGAAGTTACAGACCATATTGCTCTACTGCAATTTAATGATTGTTGTCAGGAGCATTGTTATGGAGACCCAGTGTTTGAGTTGGCACAGGAAGCTGTTTCTTAAAAAATGTCCAAGGCATGGGAGAGTGCAGGAAACATGGAGAAATAGAAGGGTGCCTGTGGGAAATGTAGTTTAGAGTGATCTCATGGGGGGCACTGGAGGACCGACCACCCAGTTCAGAGAGACACTGTTAGGCCACGTTCACACGTTCAGTATTTGGTCAGTATTTTACATCAGTATGTATAAGCCAAAACCAGGAGTGGAACAATCAGAGGAAAAGTATAATGGAAACACGTCACCATTCTGTATTTTTCACCCACTGCTGGTTTTGGCTTACAAATACTGATGTAAAATACTGACCAAATACTGAACTTGTGAATGTGGCCTTATAGACGAGCTGAAGACAGGAAGAAGAGTGATAAATTAGAATGTGAGTATCTGAGACATAAAGATTGCTTTCGAGAGGTCTTTAGGCTACAGTAAGTTTGAAAAAACTAATAGATTTTATGTATTTAAGCATGTTATAATAAAATACTATTTTTTGCAGATATTGCATTTCAGAGAAACATTTCTACTTTCTCTTCCTGTTACAGGTGAATGCATCTCATGTCACATACTCAAATACTTTGCATATTGAACCTTTATCTCCATCCAGTACAGAATGGGCAATGAACATCTCTTGTGCATACAATCTGTCGTGGGAATTCCAACGTCTTTTGTCTGTGAGCCAAGAAAACTGGTAAAGCTTTAATATACATGAATGAACAAATACAGCATTTTCGAATGAACTGTCACCAATATAAGTAGCAGCCTGGAAAAGAAGACTAGACATTCCTCGTCTTATTTATTTTTTGTATGTGTACCGGTACTTGCCAAGTACATGGAAAATGCATGTTTCTGGCAAAAAAAAAGCACATCACAAAAACATCGCAATTCACTGTAAAATGTATGCATAACCCCCCGGAAAGCTCAGACAACATTCAGACATGTGTATTACAACGTCCTTATGGTGTCATTTTTTTCTCAGCAGCACAGGGTCCAATGGAATTTCATTGATCCCAACACACACCAGTTTAAAAAATGGATCCATGTCTCCATTTTGCTGATCAGATTCAACCATTAAAGTAGACGTAACATGCAAGACATACTTTGTACTTTAGTGTTCCCCATGTTTTAACTGTGACACTGAGTCACTACTCAAGGACAAGCCATTAGACAGGGTAGTCAGGAGGTCCGAGGTCAGATACTAGTAGGACTTGTAGTACAGGCAAGACAGAGGCGTGGTCAAGTAACAGTCCAGGGTCAAATGCCAGGGTACATCAAGATAAAGGGATAAGACAAACAAATAGTCAGAGGCCAAGTCTGGGGTCAGGAACCTGAGGTCAGAGAGCATCAAGAGCAAAAGGGATAACACACACGAATAGTCACGACAAATCCTAGGTCGGGCAACAAGATCAAAGAATCAGACACAGAGCAAAGCACACACATCACTGAGCAAAGCTACAGCTGACAATGATCTGTTCATAGCTAGCCAGCTAAATAGCTAGCAAATAATTAAGAACGGGAGGCACCTGGAACAACGTCCGCAGGCTAGGCCAGATTGAGCAGAAAGGCTGTCAATCAAAATGCTGACAGCCTAGCACGCCCCAGCATCAGATTGGATTACTGGACTGTCACTCACAATACTGACAGTCCAGCACACTCCAGATCCCATAGGGCGGATGAGATTTTCCTAGGCCACAGTTCCTAGGCCACAGTGAATGATAAAACCATGACATTAACCTTTTTACACTGATGCATTAAGAGTCAGTGACTAAATAAAGGTTTATAGGAAGTTTCGCCCCCAGCAGTTCGCCCCCAGCAATTTTCCCCCAGCAGTTCGCCCCCAGGTACATTTCGCCCCTATCATTTCGCCCCCAGGAAGATTCGTCCCCGCACTTTTCGCCCCCGCACGTTTCGCCCCCGGACGTTTCGAACTGGGGGCGATATGTGCGGGGGTGAGATGTGCGGGGGCAAAACATCCTGGGGGCCAAATGCTGGGGACGAAATGTGCGGAGGCGAAATGTACCCGGGGGCGAATTCCTGGGGGCGAACTGCTGGGGGCGAAACATCCAATTCCCAAATAAAGTTCAGACAGTCTTTCTGCTGCAGTTTTTAGAAACGGAAGAGAAAAAAATGGATTCAATATGAATGCCACAGGCATGAAAACAGTTCATTTTTCACAGCTGTAACAATTGACAAGGAAAGGTGAAACCAGCATTAGTCTGAATTCAAAAGTGTGTTTCAAGGTCCGCATACGGACGACTTTGCTCGGATTAACCTTGTGTCTCCTGATCTGGGCTAATAGCCTTGTAGAAATATGAGTCAGTTAGTTTGGTTCAGGACACCATCGTTGATCTGGTCCATTTTGGTCCGTATATGGACCGTGAAACACAGATCTCTGAATTCATTTGAAAGCCGGGATCACACATCCTTATTTTACAGTCTGTGTACGGGCATATTTGAGGCTGTCCAGTTCAGGTCAGGAGATGTGTGCATTGCAGTCCTGGGACTTTTCACATGTCCTTCATTTTTATGCAGACCGAGTGGTCCGAGCAAAATCACAAAGACATGACCGATATTGATTCGAGTGCTGGATCAAACTCTGCAATGAAAGTCTTGTTCCATGAAAAAAAACGGATAACACTCGGATGCCATCCATGTGCTGCCTGTTTTCACTTCTGATAGTTAGGAGAAGGTGGAGAAACTTTTTTCTTTTATTGTCATCAGTGAAAAACTGATGAAAATCTGACCAAACGCTGATGAAACTTGGATGTCACTCTGATGAAACTGATGGAAATCACTGATTGAAACTGGGTTCGCATTTCTCGTACATGAAAAAACTGACATCTGAATGATGCCTATGTGCACACTGTGTTTGGGCACTTAGCCAAAAGTATATACTGGGAATAGCTTCTAGCATATACTCTAATGCTACAATAGGCCCATCAAATGGAGGCCGGAATCTTTTACTTGTATTCCATCTGGACGGCATGCGTCTGAAAACTGTTTATTTAACTGTAGAGAATCACCAAAAAAAAAACGTATGCTGAACTGTATACTTTTTTCTTTGCCTTGGCATCCATCTACTGTCAGATTTATACCGAGTCATAAGCGTAAAAGACTAACAGTGGTCACAAACTCTATCTGCATTTAGACCCCCGTGAAGGAGCATCTTTTTGGAATGGCACTTGACTTTTGGAGCACATGCATAGGTTTTATAAGGGAGTATTAACAAGTGGGCAGATTTGTTGTTTTTGGTATTAAGCACATGAATGTCTGCAGGCTCCATTAAGGGGAATGGGACAGCTGCAGAAGTATACAGATGTGATATAAGGGGGTCCCATCTGGAACACACTACTATATACTAAAGCAGCGAGCTGATGTAAAGTCTGAGTGGTTCTCATTTTAAATTACCCGACGTAATAAATTCTAATTCTGACATCTAAATATAAAATCTGTAATGTTGGAGTATATATTATTGCATTTTGTAATATACTAGTCATTGAAAACCTACATAATCTTTTGCAGGACACTCACAGTGAATGAGATTTATACCTGCAATGATCTCCTTTGTGCGAGCATATACATGGATGATCAGTTCACACAACTCTTGTTTATTGGACAAAGTTTTGATGTGAACAGTACCCTATTTATTATGATAACTGCAAGCCTTCAAGACTCTAACAGGTTCCACATAGTGGTGGATCAACTCTCTGTCTCTTCCCTAAATGATTCCTCGTTGCCTTCAGAAACACTGATGCAGAATGGGTAAGCTGCTGTTAATACCACAAACATTCAAAAACCACAGACTTTTCTCAAGCAGATACGGCTTCTGGAAATGCTCCATTTTTGGAGTTTTTCTTTTCCTGAAGCAGTTTTGAAAAGCTTTAAAAGAGCTTTTTTTCTGAAGCGTTCTTTGCAACCTTTTCATTTGACAATGCCTACTTTGGAAAGAGTGGAAAGAGCTGAGCTATGACTGCCCAACCCACTTGGCACCTCCTACTTGACTGGAAGCAAGCAGCTGCAGGGAGAATAT
This sequence comes from Phyllobates terribilis, assembly GCF_046119375.1. Classification (NCBI taxonomy): domain Eukaryota; kingdom Metazoa; phylum Chordata; class Amphibia; order Anura; family Dendrobatidae; genus Phyllobates; species Phyllobates terribilis. The sequence continues at coordinate 645,208,051 of NW_027362762.1, forward strand.
AACTTCACATCTCCCTGCAGTCTAACTTCCAATTAGACAGCCAAATATGATAAAACAGTATTTACCAGCAGATTATTATTATGGCTGTAGGTGAATACTGTTTTTGGCACCGGATTCCCTTTAATAAATCATCACAGACATTTAAAGGGTAATTCTCACAATCAACCTGAGTGGCTTAAAATCCTAAAATGAAAGAAAATTGTTAAGTTCAATCAATATCCAAAAGTGCTCACAACTCTAGATATCACCCCCCCCCCCCAAAAATAAAAATCAAATCTGCATTTCAGAGGCTTTTGCCTGTAGTTTGTTCATGATGAGTCGCGCATGCTCAGTAGATACCCCTATTCTTGTATAGTGATGATCCTATGTATCCTATGTTACATAGTAGTGAGATGGTGCTTCCATGATTGCACAGGGTAGATAAGGGCACTGTGCACCCACTCCTGTCATAGGAAGATCCGCTATCCTCCTCGCCGACTGTGCCCTGGTTGTGTGATACATGAAGCAGAGCAAGAGCAGAGGTACCAACCACTAAACCGTCAATGGTTTTTCTTCATTAAAATATTTAAGTTATTTGTTCTAATGGACATCTCCTACCTAAAATACAATATAACTGCAAATGGATCTTTATCTATACTGTCCAAAACAGAAACAGTCTTTTGTCCACAGCAACCAATCGGAACTCAGCTTTAATTTTTTAAATAGCGGTGGTAAAATGAAAGCTGTACTGTGATTGGTTGCTGAAGGCAACAAAGACAGGTTTTGGAGTTAGGAGAAAGCAGATAGTGAGAACTTATCTAAAACACATGTAGAAATGGAGGGTGGAGGATACAAACCTGGTAGGGACAAACAAGAATTACATTTATTGTTATAATATTAGAAACAATGCATAGCAACATATCTCCTATTACCAGCTGTGCCAGTAGTGGACACATACAGAAGGGCCCCTTTGCAAGAACAATATATGGGCCCTTTAACAATCCAATATCTCATCATAATGCAAAATTCCACCTGCTTTGGAGGTGGGCATGACCCCCTTATCTCCTGGGCACTTGTGCTACTGTACAGGTTATACCAATGATATATCTATCCATTTACTATTAAATAAATTGCACCTTACTTTATTTTGTGCACAGTGTTTACCTAGCAATTACTAGACTGCTTTCTAAGTATTTTTTTATTAGAGTCAATAATTGGTTTCTGTGACAATACAGCCTATACTCTTAATAAGCCAGACGTTTAGATTTGTTAATCCAAGAGAAATACACTATTATCTTTATGTTGACTTGTGAATGCATGTGTATTTCTGTGGCTGGGGAAGAACAGACCAGTATTTGTATAACCCTGATTGTTGTCACCTCTTGGGTTTGGAAACAATGATGTTTGCTACTATGCTAATGGCCTATTATACTAAGTCAGCTGAATGTTGATTTAAAGAGCCCCTGCTATACCAGCTATGCAAATTGATTAGCTCAAATAATGAGACATGAGGCTGTCCTCCCTAACCCTTTATCTGTGAATTTGTACTTCAAGAACGACTGTAACTATTTTAAGGGACATGTGCTTCTGTAGAAGCCAGACTTGGGACAGAGAATCAAGAAGCAAGAGGACACTCAGACTCTCTTCACACCATCAGCTTGGTAGTGTGGCTTTACCCAAAGAGACACAGATTTGGATCCTACAGGATTCTAGCCTAAGGGTATATAGCCCTGACTGGAAAGATATGGATCTGCTCCATTAACCATCAGAGAGGCCATGGATACATTTGGGGAGACCAGGTTGGGACGATGAAGTCACCTGGCCTCATGAATATGTTGTTTGAGGTTGACAGGAGGGACCCACCGGTCACCTGAAACTCATGGAGACATTCAGAGAAGCCAGATTGGGACCAGCCAGTCACCTGGCCCCATGGAAGCTCTCGGAGAGGCTGGAGTGGGACCCTCGGAGAGGCTGGGGTGGGACCCTCAGGTCTCCTGGCCTTGTATCTCGATGGACTGCTATCTTCCTAAGCTTGACGCTACCTTCTCTCTGTGGGGGCCCGCCAGAAGCGGGGGGCCACTGGTTGAGGTAGTTGGCCCTGGAAGTCCCAAAGTCTCAGCTGTTATAACCCAGGCGGGACAGCGGAATGGTGAGGACTCTGTAATTTACACAATCTTGGGTACTTGGGACTGTTTTACCTGTTTATTGTCCGCTTTGTGGTTCAATAAAGCATTTCCACACTATTTTACCCGCAACCTGTGTTGTCTGAGTAGTGCTACGCCCACGGAAGAACCCGGGTCTTCACAGTTTCTGTTTGTATATGTGATATTGCACATATTGTCCTTCTATACAGTGGTATTTGCAAGCACGGGAATGTTACACAGTTATCTATCTAAATATTAGATTCTGCGATAACCCCTTTAAATTGGGCAGGTCAAGGCCAAACGTGCAGGCACTTTATTAATTGCAATAGACAGTGACATTGCACAGCAGATGAGGAAATAAATGGAAGCAAATCTCGCAATGAATTGATCCCTATGAAAGAGAATAGCAAAAACGGCAATTGCCTTTTTGTTCACGTGATTGCAGGGGTTATCACCACAGGATTAACACAAATCCAAGGAACACAGGGGCCTAGTCTCCTGTCCCTAAAGGTGGCTGGATTGAGCACTCTAGCATCATTGACTGTTCTATTTCTCCAATTGAGAGAGTGACCACTAGTTTGCCAAATAACGCAGATTTTACTGGAAAATTCAATTTGCATCAAAACCTCTTGAGACCCCAATAAACATAGGATGTAAAAAAAATACTCAGCTTGCTGCTCACCTGTTTCACTGCTTACCTGTCCCATCGCCCCCACAGCCTGCCATCTGGTCCTCCACGCCTCTTCTTTACTCTATGCCCGGTCTTCAGATGCTGACCAGTTCTCTGATGTCTCTGCATGCTGTGCCGTTGCAGCGCAGATTGTGCGTTGCCAGAGGCGTAGTCAAAGTACATATACATCAGGGCTCCTCGGTCTCGGAAGACATGGCATAGAGAAAAGCAGGCCGTAAAGGAAGAGCACAACAGGAGAAGGTGAAAAGAAGATGTATGGAAGGCTTAATGGTGGGCTGTTGGGTTGGCAGAACAGGTGAGTGGTATTATTTTATTTTTTTTCAATCGCCCCCTATAGTTTAGCAAAATGGAGGCCACATCACAGTGAGCAGTCAGATTACACCTCCTATAATGCTCTATGGAGATGGAAGGAGTGAGCAGTACTCAGTACAGTGAAAGACATTTTTTTAAAAGCAACATGCTTTAGGTGTTTTTTCCTAGACAATTCTCTCTAGGATTTGAGAAGAAACATGAGAAAAAAATCAAACAAATAATTAAATTGTGCTTAAATAAGTTTAAAATTTACAAAATAAAAAATACATCCAAAACAATTTTAAAAATGGCACAAAAAAATGCTTGAAAAATACTATGTCCAGGAGCCGCTAAAAAAGTAGTTAAAAAATTACCAGAAATGCCATCACCTCTCCCACCTCGGTCGCACAGGTGAAGAAACATATATTTGCTCTATAGTCTGTACTTCATCACCACAGAATGGTGGCCACCTTCCTCTGAAAAATGGTGGAATAAAAATTTCCGTAAAAGATGCATTTTTCATGGGAGTCTTTTATGTGTCCTTATTTCACGTTTGGCTTCATGGCAATCACATTTATAGCAGCTTAGATGTCCCAGATGGTCATTATTTCATAAACTAGCGGAGAACAATTTAAAACGCCCGCTGAAGTCAAGCCAGTAATGTGAGGGACAGTTTCTGCAACACCTCACCTTGAAATGTAAATCTGATCAAAGGGTAAATACATATGATGATTTCTTCTCAATTGTTCACCACCGAATATTTTTCTGTTTTTAGATCGACGTATGATCCTGGGTTGCAACTGTTAAATAACTGGACGGAAAATGAAGCGATATTCTCAGTTCAGACAACATTCTTCACAAATAGGTCCAGTGCAAGTCTGTTCTTCACAGCTCGTCTCTGTGATTCTTACAACGAGCAGTGCTGTAAGGTCAGTAACCAAAATAAAGGAAGGCTGTCAGGTCGCCTAACTGTCCCCCCAGTATTGCGGTATGGGTGCAGATTTCTTTAATCTGAACAGATGTTTTATGTGATTACTAATCCTGAAGAGGGAATGGAATGTAGATAAATTCTGCAGCGTCTCCTAATCTAATGAGGCAGGACTAGTTTGGCAGGGCGTCTCTTCCTCCAGAATATATTTACCAGAAGAATAACTCAGGACTCCAATTTAGTAGGTGTAAACTTTTAATTCCTATGCAATCCAAAATAATACCGACGCTTTGGTCCACAATAGGGCGGCTATTCCCCACCAGCAGACGCCGCAGCTACATCAGCACTTACAACACTATTTCTCCTGTTCCCTCTATATATCTGCTATCCATCTGATGAAGGTCTGGAATTGTAGACTGAAACATCTGGATTATTTTGGATTGTATAAGAATTAAGTTTGCATCTACTACTGAGTTATTCTTCTGATGCATACAGCGTGAAAATTGACCTGAGCACCCATTTAAAAGACGAGGAATGCCGTATAGTTAACAAATCTCATCCTCCATACTAATCCTGCTTTGGATCTTCTAATTTGCCTACCTGGGCATGATTGACAGCCTGCATAACCAGGGGCATACATAGAAATCATGGGGCCCCATTGTAAAAGTTATAATTAAAAAAATAATGTTTGGTGGGGGTCACAGAAGAGCATATCTCACAATTTTGCAGTGCTTACAAAGTAATTCTCTCCCTATTGAAGTCCCTAAATTCCCCTTTCATTGCCCCCATTTAGTATGATGCCAACAAAAGTGCTCCCCCCAGACACAGTATGATACCCCCACATTGAATTCATCAACAGTACCCTCCACAAAGACAATATGATGACCCTATTATACCCTCCACATACCCCCTTCTCCCCCAGCAAAGTATGGTGACCCCAACACAGTGTGATACCCCAATTGTGACCCTCACACAGCCCGCAATACAGTATAATGGGCCTCCCTGCAGTATGATGGCTCCAACACACAGACCTTCGCACTGTATATTTTCTGACAAACATTATAATGGCCCCCACATAGCCCTGCAAACAGTATAATAGCCCTCCAAACAGTATAATGACCCACCACATAGATCTACATGCAGTATAATGGCCTCCACATAGCCCTGCAAACAGTATTATAGCCTCCACATAACCCTCCAAACAGTATAATGGCCCCACATAGCCCTGGAAAGAGTATAATGGCCCCCATACAGCCCTCCATATAGTATAATGGACCCCTCTTGTCCTTCCATATATAAATATAATGGGCCCCACATTGCCTTCCATACAGTATAATGGGCCCCACATAGTCATTCATACAGTATAATGGGCCCCACATTACCATCCATGCAGTTTAAACAGACCCCACATTGCCTTCCATACAGTATAATGCACATTGTGTTCCATAAAGTATAATGGGGCCCACATTGCCTTCCATACAGTATAATGGGCCCCAAATTGCCTTCCATACACTATAATGGACCCCACATTACCTTCCATACAGTAAAAGGGGTCTCACATTGCCTTCCATACAGTATAATGCACATTGCATTCCATACAGTATAATGGGGCCCACATAGTCCTCCATACAGTATAATGGTTCCCACATTGCCTTCTATACAGTACAATGGGCCCCACGTTGCATTATATACAGTATAATGACCCCACATTGCGTTCCATACAGTATGACGCCACACCACATTGCCTTCCATACAGTATAATGGGCCCCACATTGCCTTCCATACAGTATAATGAGTCCCACATTGCATTCCACACAGTATTATGACCCCACATAGTCCTCCATACAGTATAATGAGTCCCACATTGCGTTCCATACAGTATAATGACTAATGACCCCACATAGTCCTCCATACAGTATAATGGTTCCCATATTGCCTTCCATACAGTATAATGGGCACCACATAGTGCTCTCTACAGTATAATGACCCCACATAGTCCTCCATACAGTATAATGACCCCACATAGTCCTCCATACAGTATAATGACCCCACATTGCCTTCCATACAGTATAATTAGCTCCATATTGCCTTCCATACAGTATAATGGGCCCCACACTGTCCTCTGTCATACGACGGTGGTCTTATGACTAGTGTTGAGCAAATTTGTTTGGCATTTCAAATTCGGGTTCGTGTTTGGGGTTCCGGCTTGTTTGCACCTAAAAATCGGCTCTGCCCATGAACATCCCTGATTTACCACGCTGTCACGCAGATGTTGCAAATCAGGGATGTTCATGAGCGGAGCCGATTTTTTGGCGCGAACTAGCCGGAATCCCGAACACGAACCCGAATTTGAAATGCCAAACAAATTCGCTCAACACTACTTATGACTGCAAGTATGCGACTTCCATACGTCCAGCCATATAATTAGATTGTGTCCAGCCTAGCTGAATATACTTGCAGTGACTGAGGTTGCGCCCATCTAATTGGCACATGACTACATGTATACAAATCGCATAATTGTGGTCACTTGACACTGCCACTGGAGAATCCTCACAGTGCATAGTCCATGCGATGTGAGGATTCACAACTCAGTGACTGCAGACTTGTAGCCGGAGTCTGGACAACCCCTTTAATAAGCAAATACCACACTTATTCAGGTAAAATAAATCTGCACCCATAGAGCCATAGTAATAGTAGTGGACAGTCAGGGGACCTGACCATTTCTTTTTAATGCATCATATTGTGGAGAAGTAACCATATAGGGACCGATACAACAGAGTGTGAATGTCAGAAAAATGTCAGAAAACACTTGTAAAAGTCGCAAAGTTTTTGCGCGGTCCAGAGTTGCGCAAATATTTTGACACTCTTGGCATTTACACATGTGTCAAGCAGTTACATCAAAATGGGCTGAGCTGGAGGAGGAGGCAGGGTAGTATGAGGCGTGGCTACGTCCGTCTGTCAAATTCATGGAAATTGTCAGCTTTTCTCAGAAATGTCTCTGACTAGAGTAACATCTCTGGCGAGGTGAACACACTGATAAGATGCAGCAAATTCATTAAATGCCGTGCACCTTTAAATGAATTTGGTGCATTTTGGTCCTGCGTGCCCCTCATGAAGACTAGCATATGAAATGCCAGTCTTAATAAATCGTGGCCAAAAAATATAATAGTTCTACTAATTCTACTGAAGAATGTATTCCACGGTTCAGATGAATATTTGAACTAGTAAAGAAAAACTTGATTTCATCCAAAAAAACATTTATGGTCTAAAATACTCTGATGTGACCTGGACAGTGTCCTTTTTGCAGTTTTTTAAAAACTCATTTGCACTATTAAAGGTATTGTCCAGGTGTGGCACAAAAGTCTATATTTTTTATGTGACTGCAGACTTGTGAATCCTTACAGCATGCCCATTCTGCGCTTTTAGAATTCTCCGGTGCCGATACAGAGAACGGGCAGTTACGAGACTGCAAGTTTGCAATATGCAGACTTCTGGCCATACTCCGACTAGACGTATGTAGACTTGCTCAATTTCCTTACGGTGAAGTGATCGCCCGCTCCTGGGCACCAGCACCGGAGAATCCTGATAGCTTGCAGTATGCGTGATGTGAGGATTCACAAGTCTGCAGTGACATATAGTAACTGTAGACTGTCATGCCACACCTGAACAACCTCTTTAAACGCAAAGATGGGTAAAATCATTATCCTTCTACCTGTATTACACTGATGCAATTTTGCTACCATTCAACCACTTAGTGGTTTTATTTATACCTTTAGAATAGATTCACATGACCGTACTATGCCCGTTTTTTCTCATCTGTTTTACCGCCACAGTTTCTGGCCAAACTGTAGGTCTTATAACGCAGACTAAAGACATCCCTAATGCCTAAATACAGATCCAAAATAAAAATGTCTATTTGCACCTGCATATTGGTCACCGATGAATTTTAACCTCTTGTATTATCAGTTACATTGCATATACTAAAAAATAGGTAGGGGGGATACAGATCAAAATAAAAAGCTGTATACTACTAAATAATCTGACAACTCTTTTTTTTTTTTTTTAACCACTGACCTTTTGGCTTTGAAAGATGCTAAAATATTAGCAATGAATAACAAAAAGGGAACTCGTCAGGTCCTCCAGGCCTCCAAAACTGCCCCCACTATCTTCAATCAATAATTCTGCTATAAAATCATGCTCTTGATGTAACCGTACTGTTATTCATATCTGCACAAAAATTACTTTTATTGCCCTCATATACAGTTGAGAATTAACTCAGCCAACTGCAATCTTGCGCATTCATGACACTTCATTTCTCTCTGGATGTTGTGCAATGATCCTGGGTGAAGTCTCCCTGTCTTCATAAGTGCATTGCACCTGATCAGGGAGAAATGAAGTCTCGTGAATGAGCAAGATTGCAGTTGGCCAAGACATGCGTGGACCATGTGGAGAATGTCAATCAGGCCTAGTAGTATGTTTAGTGACTATGAAGCCAGGCAGATCTATGAAAACAACGCCCTGTTGGACTAATCCAAGGCAGATCAGATATGGATAATTGTATGCTACATCAAGGGAATGATTTTATTACTGGATTATGGCTGGAAATCATTATGGCTGCAGTATGGAAGGCCTTGCGAACTTAGCAGGATCACTTTAGATGAAAGATACTTCTATGGGATTATTCTTTATCACTTGAACAATGCAGTTTTTTGTTTTATTGCAGTTCTTTTTAAAACTTCTCTAAGAATCAAAAATGAGATATTGTATTATTATCTTTCTGAGGACTAGGTAAGTCCTGCAGCAGGTACGTAGTAGAATACTTTGACATTGGTTTATCATTGGCTGCTTTCTTGGTGATACTTGGCAAACAATCCTGCTGTTCAATTTAGAATTGATGCTGCTTGCTAAACATCCATCAAAATGTTTCATTCTGACATGTAAAATGAAAAATGGATCAAATTGTTAAATTTCAATCAAAACCGCCGTCATCAATCAATAAATAATCTGAGTATTAAAAATAAACCATAAAAATATTTTTAAAGAAACTGAATATGCATGTAAAAAAAAAATTCTTAAAACAAAAGATGGAAAATACATTTCAATCACCAAAAAACTTAACCGTTAACCTCTCGAATGACCTAAAATAGAAAATGCATAAATGTGCGTCGTCCTTGGATAAAAATAATACCAAAAGAATTTGTACCACTTATGCCCGTTGTTAAAAGGCTGTAAAGCGTCTGTTCATATATACACGTGACTTAACTGATCTGGGCTTTATATAATGTGAGTATATGTGTCCTTCTTGTCATTTATTCTGGTAAGTATAATGTACAGAAAAGTGTGTATTTTTCAATATATAGTAAAAAACATGCTACTTGTGCTTTACCGCCTGGAAATTTTAGCACAAGGTACGTATGCCGTGATGACACATATTTGACTGTATGGTACTATGATTTTTGGGATAACATCAGTGTAAATAACATGCTAGATATTAATAAAAAAAACAGTCATAAACCGTCAACCACCTGCTCCATGCTACTCGGATACGATTTATTTGCATTGGCTCTCGACCAAATTTAAAGAAGGGTGAAGATATCGAAGACCTCTAAGGTGCGACACCGTGCCAGTACTGATGCGAGTATGGGCAGATGGCAGAACTGTTACCATATCAGTGGTAAGTAGAACACTTTTTTTACTTACTTTTTTTTATATATAATAACAATTAGCCATTATTAATATAGTAATATCTGGCACCTACAAGACAGTGTGACTTTGAATATGTACACATACATTTTTCACGACTGTCAAAACTTTATTTTGCTATAGTTAGAAAACAGCCCTTTATGTCGTCCAGAAGATGGACCCCATTACATGAAAGATGTAATCTGATTAAGTTTCTTACCTTTATTTTTCTTACTCCTCTTTAGACTCTCAGGCTGCCGGTAGTATTTTTCGATACTTCAGGTATGAAGACATGCTTTATGTGGTGCTAAGAATGCCTTGATAGTTTTTCTATAGCTTTGCACATTTTATGTTGATTTATTTTGTGTGTTTGAACATGGAACATTCATCATTTTCCTTTTAGTTACATTACACTGATTCAATTTTGCTACCCATCTAATAGTTACAGTAGTTTAATTTCTACCCTTAGGAAAGATTCACATGACCATACTGTTTCCATTTTCTATTTTCTTATTATTACTGCCACAAATTCTGGCCAAACCGCAGGTCTCATGACCCAGAATAAAAGCATCATTTATGCCTATGATGCTGTTAGTATGAGCCAGGAATTGCAGCCATGATACAGACAATTCAGCCAAAGTAAAGTTATTTGAATCTTCCCTTATTGTAGCAGAACAACATTGTGAAACAACTCTCGATTCCGACTAGAAAAACAGTAAAAATTTGCAATTCATCACCCTTTTGTGCAAATTCCTCGCAATTTACCAGGTATTGTCCTAATATCAAGTAAAAAAATTCCCTCAAGACCATTTTTTCCCTATCTTTCTCCCAAAGAAACAGACGTCTATGGTAGAACAGTTACTCAGTTGCAGTGTGAGTTCTGCCCACGTCTTGGGTACCAACAAATGCCAGCTGTTATTCTAAACACTGAGGATCTGATTCATCAAGAATCAGAATTCTGGCACAAAACTGCTTAAAATGTTACAAAATTTTTGCAAGTCGAAGTAGTGCACAAATTTTGCAGCTTTTGGAGTTTTTATCTTGGGTCTAGCCAGATTCTTTGACTTTTTCATAAGTGGGCAGAGATTGGCAATAACTGGGAATGGCCGAGCAAAATCATCATAATTTATGACAATAATATAATCCAGTCCCTGACTGTAGTACTGCAAAATTATGCTGTGAAGGCTGAATGAGGCATCAAATTCATTAAAAGGCACACGCCTCTTGATGAATTTGGCACATCTTAGTCCAGCACATTGTTCATCCATACTGGAGTATAAAATGCCAGTTTTGATGAATCATGAACTACGGCGTCAATTTATGAAACAATTTTCAACAGATAACTAGCTTAAATGCCATGTACATGGGCATGCAGGTTGTAAGAAGTTGAATAAAATATCTTGATATCTACAATCTGATGTCATATTCACGAGAAATCCACGTTTTTCTTATACTGTATGTAAATGATCTGGTAAGCTCTATGGGCCAGACATAGATCTCCCCGAATGTCCGCCTCCTGAGCTTATTTTAAATTAAAGGGAATGTTACCAGTGTGAGACATATGGATCAGAAGAACACACTGGCAGTCATTACATATACACCTATAGAGATGAAGAAGCAGCACTGCGATCAAAATATATAGAAATATATCAAAATTTATTGGGATATACGTATATAAAGTACAACATAAAACCAACAACAGAAAAAACATTGTCATAAAATCAAGACATATTGAAGACAGCAATACAGAAACAAAAAAATGAAAAGCCATAGCCCAGTTGCAAGTTCATATGTTATAGCAGGAAATCTATAATAATGGGGGCCCTATATAGATGTACCAATAAATCATAAAGCTATATCACTATTGGCAATCCCTAAATGTAAATTATCCAGCTCATATGAATAGGCAAACATAGAATAGCATTAAATTATCACTATAATAGTCACAGAACAAATTGTATATATGTCTCAAACCACAATATAACCACGGATGGCAAATAGTGATATATCTCTGAGTTATTGGTACATCTATATAGGGCCCAAATAAATGTTGATATATTTGTATATATTTTGACCGTAGTGCTCCTTATTCATCTCTATAGGTGCATATATTTCACATGAAGGGATCAGTAATGAGGAATAATTATTGTTGCCCGTCATTATACGTCTCACACTGGTAATAACCCCAGTCATTTAAAATAAGCCCATCTTTATCTTTGATAAAGAGACAGTTATACCCTTTCAGAATAAACGCAAAAGAAATGATAGAAGGACATGAGAGGGAAGTGATTATAAAAAAAACTAAATTTATAATGCATGTCAGACTTTGAGAATCAAAGGATGTATAGATGATGACACCATAATAATTATTATTATTATTATAAAATATTTATATAGCGCCATTAGGTTCCATGGCGCTTTACAAGTGTACGGGCAGACAGGGACACGAACATGAAACATCAAACGAGGCGCACTGGTACAGTAGGGTAGGGGGTCTTGTCCACGAAGGCTCACAGTCTATAGGGGGTGGGTGGGGAGACAGGAGGAAGGGGAGAGGAGAGGGTGAGATGGTGTAGCAGATGGGTCTCAGTGTGGGCTGTAGGCCTGAAGGAAGAGGTGGGTCTTTAGGTTTTTCTTGAAGGTTCCCAGGGTAGGGGAGTGTCGGATGTGATGGGGGAGAGAGTTCCAGAGTATGGCGGATGCACGAGAGAAGTCTTGTAGGCGGTTGTGGGAGGAGGAAATGAGAGGGGAGAAGAGGAGAAGTTCTTGAGAGGAGCGAAGATCGCGCGGGGGGACATATCTGGAAACCAGGTCGGAGATGTAGGGAGGGGACAGGTTATGTATAGCCTTGTATGTTAGGGTTAGGGTTTTGAACCGTGATCTCAGGGCAATGGGGAGCCAGTGAAGGGCTTGGCAGAGGGGAGAGGTGGGGGTGAAACAGGGAGATAGGTGGATGAGTCGGGCAGCGGAATTGAGGATGGTGCGGAGAGGTGCGAGGGAGAAAGCGGGGAAGCCAGTGAGCAGGGGGTTGCAGTAGTCGAGACGGGAGATGATGAGGGCGTGGATAAGCGTTTTTGCCGAGTCCTGGTCAAGGAACGAGCGGATTCGGGCAATGTTCCTCAGTTGGAGTCGGCAGGCGGTGGCGAGGGCTTCGATGTGGGGCTTGAAGGAGAGGGAGGAGTCAAGGATTACCCCGAGGCACTTGGCGTGGGAGACGGGAGAGAGGGTGCAGTTGTTGATTGTGATGGATAAGTTGTGGAGCTGGGGAGAGCGGTTGGGGGGGGGGAGATGATTATCTCGGTCTTGTCCATGTTGAGTTTGAGGAATCGGGCGGAGAAGAAGGATGAGATGGCGGATAGGCATTGGGGAATTTTGAATAGTATGGCGGAAATGTCGGGGCCAGACATGTAGAGCTGGGTGTCATCAGCGTAGAGGTGGTATTGGAGGCCGTGGGATTCGATGAGTTTCCCCAGGCCGAGGGTGAATGCGGAGAAGAGTAGTAGTCCCAGGACTGAGCCTTGGGGAACTCCAACAGAAAGGGGGTGGGGCGAGGATGAGGTGTGGGAGTGGGTGACGTTGAAAGTCCGGTCCGTTAGGTAGGAGGAGATCCATGAGAGGGCTAGGTCAGTGATGCCAAGGGATTCTAGGATGTGGAGTAGGAAGGGGTGGTCGACTGTGTCGAAGGCGGTGGAGAGGTAGAGAAGAAGGAGGACGGAGTAGTGTCGCTTGCTCTTGGCGGTCAGTAGGTCGTTGGTGACTTTAGTTAGGGCTGTTTCGGTGGAGTGGTGGGGTCGGAAACCGGATTGAAGGCGGTTGAAGAGGGAGGAGGAGGAGGAGAGGGGGGAGGACAGCTCGGCATGAACGTGCTGTTCAAGTAATTTTGAGGCAAAAGGGAGGAGAGATATCGGGCGGTAGTTGGAGACTATTGCAGGGTCAAGGGAGGGTTTTTTGAGGATGGGTGTGATTGTGGCATGCTTGAAGGATGATGGGAAAGTGCCGGATTTAAGTGATAGGTTGAAAAGATGGGTTAAGGCGGGGATGAGGACAGTGGTAAGGTTAGGGATGAGGTGGGAGGGGAGGGGGTCGAGGGCACAGGTGGTGAGGTGTGAGTGAGCTAGCAGAGAGGAGAGGAGGTCTTCTGTCATGGGGGAGAAACTACATTTGGGTGAGGGGGGTTGGGCGGTGGGGGGGGGCCGAGCGGCTTGTAGATCGAAGCTTTGTCTGACTTTGTCAATCTTGTCCTTGAAGAAGGTGGCGAAGTCGTCGGCTGAGATGAGGGGCGAGGGGGGTGTGCAGGGGGACGGAGTAGAGAGTTGAAGGTACTGAAAAGTTGCTTGGGGTTGCGGGATAGGGCGGTTATTAGGGAAGAGAAGTAATCTTGCTTTGCATTCCTGAGAGCAGTCTTGAAGGCGGTGAGGGACTGTTTGAACAGGGTGAGGTGTTCAGCGGAGTGGGATTTCTTCCATTTCCACTCAGCCACTCTAGACGTCTGACGAAGTTTTTTCGTGAGGGGCGTTAGCCAGGGTTGTCTGTGTGCACGGGTTGTGACGTGTGAGAGCGGGGCAGCTTGGTCGAGGGCTGTGGTGAGGGTGGTGTTGTAGAGGGTGGCGGCGGCGGAGGCGTCCTGAGAAGAAGCTAGGCCGGAGAGAGGGAGGAGGGACTCGGAGAGTGAGTGGAAGTCGATGAATTTGAGGTTTCTACGGGGGTGGGGGAGTGTGGGGGGAGGGGCGATCAGAGAGGGGGGGAGAGGGGGGAGAAGGTCAGTAGGTTGTGGTCAGATAGGGGGAGAGGTGAGTGTTCGAGGTCAGCGAGGGAACAGAGGCGGGTGAAGACAAGGTCCAATGTGTGACCGTCGGTGTGTGTGGCGGATGAGGATCCATTAGGAGAGACCGAGGGAGGAGGTTAGGGATAGGAGTCTAGAGGCGGCGGTGCAGGGGGTGTCAACGGGGATATTGAAGTCACCCATGATGATTGTGGGGATGTCAGAGGAGAGGAGGTGGAGGAGCCAGGTTGTGAAGTGGTCAAAGAAAGAGAAGGGGGATCCTGGGGGACGGTAGATAACTGCCAGTTGGAGGTTGCAAGGGGAGAAAATGCGCACAGAATGTGCCTCGAAGGAGGGGAGGGGGTAGGAGGGGGGCGGCGTAATCGGGATGAAGGAGCACGTGTTGGCTAGGAGTAGGCCGACTCCTCCACCGCGGGTGTTGTTGGGGCGGGGGGGGGGTGGGAAAATGTAAGTCCACCGTAGGAGAGGGCGGCCAGGGAGGTTGTGTCAGAGGGGGTGAGCCAGGTTTCCGTGATGCCGAGGAAGGAGAGTTTTTTGGAGATGAAGAGGTTGTGGATGTATGGAAGTTTATTGCAGACCGAGCGAGCGTTCCAGAGGGCGCCCGGAAGGGAGACTGGGGAAGCAGGGGCGGGTGGGATGGGTCTGAGGTTGTTGAGGTTATGCGGGTTGATAATATGTCGTGGGAGTGGGGGGGTGGTGTGATGGGGTGGGCCAGGATTAGGGGAGATGACACCCGCAATTAGGAGGAGCAGGGAGAGGGTGAAAAGGTGCGGGCAGGAGAGCTTGCGTGGTGGGCGTGTTTGTTTGGAGATGGAGGGTTGAAAGTGGAGGAACAGTTCAGAGGAGAGGGTGAGGTGAGTAGGTAGGATGGAGGGAGAGATGAGCATTTCATTACTGGGAGGAGTGATGAGTGGGGGTAGTAGGAAGTGGAGAAGGATGGGAGTGAGGGTGAGAAGAAGCGGGAACATTGCGGGGGTGAGTAGTGGGCGAGAGGTGACAGGGGTAGGAGGCAGCCCAGGAGCGATGTAGGTGGGGTGAGTCCTAGTGGGGGACAGGTGGCCATTTGTGAGGTGCTGCTGGGGGATAGGATGCGATCAGGGATGGGGAGCAGTTCAGGGATGAGTTGCAGTCCGGGGGAGAGGTACAAACAGCCGGGGTAGAGATGAAGGTGAAGTAGCCGGGGGGGAGATGCAGCAGCCGTGGACGAGGTGATGGAGCCTGGATGAGAGGGTGCGGCTGGGGATAGGATGATACGGCAGGGGTGGGGTGATGCGGCAGGGATGAGATGAAGCAGCCGGAGATGAGGTGATGCAGCAGGGATGAGATGAAGCAGCCGGAGATGAAGTGATGCAGTAGGGGTGAGATGATGCAGTCAGAGATGAGGTGATGTAGCCGGGGTGAGGTGATGCAGCCGAGATGAGAGGAGGCGGCCGAGGATGAAGTGAAGCAGCCGATGATGGGAAGATGCAGCCGAGGATGGGAAGATGCGGCCGAGGATGGGAAGATGCAACCAAAGATGGAATGATGCAGCCGAGGATGGGATGATGCAGCCGAGGGAGGGATGAGGCGGCCGAGGATGGGATGAGGCAGCCGAGGATGGGATGAGGCAGCCGAGGATGGGATGGTGCAGCCGAGGATGGGATGGTGCAGCCGAGGATGGGATGGTGCAGCCGAGGATGGGATGATGCAGCCGAGGATGGGATGATGCAGCCGAGGATGGGATGGTGCAGGTGATGCAGCCAAGGATTGGATGATGCAGCCGGGAGCAGGATGATGCAGCCAGGGGCTCAGAAGCGGCTGGCAGGGTCAGGGGCAGGCAGCAGGGTGGGAGGCAGGATGAGAGGCAGCCACAGGGTCAGAGGCGGCCAGCAGGGTCAGAGGCGGCCCTCATAATGGCACAACAGCACTTAGCACAAATGCTGTAAATGTAGTGACAATTTTTTTATCCTTGGAAAACTGTGATTTTGACACAAAACAATGGGAGGTCAGTGCAAACCTTGAAAAAGAGGATCCAAAACGTCAACCACTCACCCCAAACAAGCACACAAAACAACTTCATCATTTTTTCCACCTATGTCCTCTCAGCTATTGATAGGTCAGTACTGAAGAGGGATCTAACCTTCTCCCCCATGCTGAAACTTGATAAATTGACAGTTGTTAAAGACCTTTATCCATTTTGCAGAAAGCTTTCTTTCAAACTTCTGTATGATGAACCAAAAGCCTCTGAAGATTTATGTATGGAAGCAGGTCTTGGGTGACTATTTACAGGAGAATGACACCGGTAAGTCAGCAAATGTTTTACGCAATCCGTCATTTGCTACTGTGCCTCTAAACCTTTTTTCTGTGTTAGATTTTTGTTTATAAATTGATGTATAAAGATATACAGGGCATAAATATAGATTGTACTTGCCAACTAAATCTTACATATGTTGAACAGCAGGCTATTACTGCTTTTAAAAATAACCCACATTTCATCATTAAGAAGGAGGACAAAGGTGGAAATATAGTTTTGTGGCCGAATAATATGTACACACAGGAGGCCAAAAGACAATTGAATGACAAAAGATTTTATGTCCCACTACCATCTGATCCAACAGAGATATTTACGAGTAAATTAGACCGGTTACTTCATTTGGCCAAATCATATGAGATCAGTAACAAGGGAATTTGACTTTCTAAAAGTGGCTCATCCTGTTGTGGCCGTTTATTACTTGCTTTTCAAAATACAGAAAGATTTCACTAATCCACTGGACTGCCCCATTGTGGCTGGAATAAGCAGCCTGTCTGAAAAAGATTGTATATTCATTGACACAACCTTTGGTGCCCACCTTACCATCATACATTAGAGACTCTACACTCTTAAAGGGAATCTGTCAGTAGGATCAACCCTCCTAAGAAGTCTATATGGGTACGCAGGTCATAGGAAGCTGAGTAAAATGATATCTTGATATCTGCAGTCTGATGTTTTATTCCTGAGAAATCCACGTTTTTCTTATATGTTAATGAGCTCTTCCAGGCTATGGGGAGGATGTTGCCTGGAAGATAACTCCGCCTCCAGAGCTTATTTTAAATGAAAGGGGAAGTTACCAGTGTGAGACATGAAACTAACACAGAACAAGAGAAATAAAATGTGTCTTCTTGCAGACACATTTTTTTTGCAGCTCTTGAGCTCTGCTGTATTGCAACAATATTGCAGCCATGTCTGCCTGTGAGATAGAAGCTGAAGCTGGGAGGAACCTGCAGATGTGTCAGGTATAATCACACACAGCTCTGCAGTGAGATCAGGAGAGCAGATAGCGGCCATTACACATCACACTGGTAACTTCTCCTTCATGTAAAATAAGCTCTGGAGGCAGAGTTATCTTTCAGGCAACGTCCTCCACATAGCCTGGAAGAGGTAATTTACATAAAGTGTTAAAAGATGATTTCTCAACAACAAGGCACCTGATATGAAGCATACAGGGAGGACATTTTCAGCAGTTTATAACCTGTATGAGCACATTACTAGATAGGTCAAATGTGGTGACAGATTCCCTTTAACACAACTCTTGGATGGTGTGACCGTCCCTAAGATACAATCATTGTTACTTGTGATGTAGAGTCTCTAAGCTCCAATATTTCACATCCGGATGGTATTGGAGCTGTTTTGAAATATTTGGCAGAGAAATTCCCTAGGGAGGATGTGGGAACATGTGGGTCAGTGGGTGCTCTTGTCCGCTGGCATGTCTTTAGAAAGACTGCATGGACCAGGGCTCATCCCATTGAATGCCCATACTCCTTCCCCATGGGGAGAACACTACTCAGACAACATAGGATGAGGGTACCACACTCCGGTAGGACTTTATTGGGTGACCAACAGTTAACAGCATTAATTACATTCTCAGCAACAACACAAGATGGTGCAAATGACAGCGTCTCAACCAGCTACCCCAACCAGCACTCCGCTTTTGGCAGGGACCCACAGAGAGGAGGTAGCAGCAAGCTTAGGAAGCTAACTGAGCACAGCGAGGTATGTGGCCAGATGACCGGATTATCCCAATCTGGGTTATCCAAATGAATTTGTGGGCTCAGTATTGGGCAATGGAGCAGTTTTGTAATCCACCAGCTGGAACCATAGTCCCTAGGCTGAAGCCCAGCAGAATCAGACTGGTGACCGGAGTAGGCCCTTTTTTATATCCCTCAGTTCCCATTTCAGGGCATTGTGTTCCACAGGATTGGGGGGGAGATAGTCATGGCTGTTCCCTCATTGTTCGCTGGTTCAATTAGACTACATACTTGTCCTCCAAATGATGCAGACTAGTACACCCCATGGGGCTGATGCAATCCATGATGAGCAGACATTCCATAAATTAGCATACAAAAAGGTTCACAGGATAGTCTCATATGAACCAATGGCTTGCGTTCCTTGACTTACTGACCAAAGGAATAGTATGTCTGGCATAATTAAGAATAGTTCACCCGGGAACAAGTGGTGAAATTTTCCTCATTGATGCTGAGTTGTCACAGAGGATATGAAAATTTCCTTTCTCATTGACCTCTTACAGTTTGTCCTCCAACATAATTTTATTTTAGACTGTACCTTTTATCTTCAGGTGTCCAGGATCACAATGGGTGTGAGATGTGTGCCTGTTTACACTGACCTCTTCATGGGTTGGTTGTGTGATGCCAACAAGCCGTGAGTCGGGACAGTCAAGGAGTCTGAGGTCAATGAGTCTAAGGGTACGTCATAAACAGAGGAAAGAGACAAAGTCGTAGTCAGGTAACAGCCTAAGGTCAAAGTATCAGGAAGATAGAAGATCCCAACAAAGGGGTTAACCAGATGGTCAGATTGAGATCCAAGGTCAGGAAATGAAAGATCAGTAAGCAAAATACTAGGAACAAATAAAACCAACCACACTTAGCAGAAGCTAATTGTGGCAGAGGTCAGGGACTAACAGCCCAGCTAAGTAACTGGGAAATCACCTTGGACAATGAACACCTGGAGACAGCCAGCACCTCCCAGTCTCAGATTGGACGACCAAGCTGTCAATCAAAACGCCAACCGTTTCAGCACGCCCCTGTGCCAGATTTGATGGCTGAGCCATCAGTAACTTCATCCCAGACACACTGAGGGGTGGAATCGTGACAGGTTGAGGCGGGTGCATGTGTATCCATTATGGTCTTTCTAGAACAAACCTTTGAAATAATTTACATTTATTGATTAAATTCTTTTGTTTTGAACAGGGCCTTTGTGCCCAATTAATTGAGGGGCTGAAAGAAAACCTATATCATATCCGCTTGTCCTATCATCTTTCCCAAACCAATATTATTTTCTTGGATTTAAAGCTTTCCCGTAATGATGCGAGGATTGAAGCTAAGTGTTTTCGCAAACCAAGGTCTACCAATAGCCTTTTTCATTTCTCAAGTTTAGAAATCATAACAAATTTGGAATCCCAATTTGAATAATTCATACATCTTAGATGCAATTGTTATAAGGAAACAGACTTCGTATTGGGGACACGAGACCTAACTTGCAGGTTCAAGGAACATGATTATCCAATAAAAGTTGTATCCAGAAATTTGAACTAATAGGACCTTCTTCAACCCAAATATCAATCACAGAATCGACAGGTGAAACTTATTACCAGATACAATAATCAGTGGGATGACCTACAAATACTTTGTAGACATTTGGATATTTTACTTTCTGACCCCGGTATTAAACATTATATCTCAGAAGCCCCATAGATCATTGCATATTGGGCTCCAAATTTAATAGATATATTGGTTGATAGCCCTTTTTCTTGTCCTGCTGTGTCTGCTAATAGTATCTTTTCAAACCCTCTAAATTAAATGACTTTCCCAATTAAACACTCTAAATTGCAAGTCTAAATGTGTCATTTACATCTTATTGTTATTTTCGTTGAAATCTTTATGTAGGTCAGACAACAAAGGAACTTAGACAAATCCAACAACATATCTCAACTATCAATTGTGTTGCTATCCTCTGTTGCGACCCATTTTTTCGATTACCACACTGGTAAGTATACAGGATTGTAAATCTTTGGCATAAAAAATATGTCCCCCAGTAATAAAAGGGGTGACCCAGTCCCTCTCTTGCTTAGTTCTGAATCCCATCATTGTTTTTGGTTTATTTGACACTTCTTTGTCTACGAACTTTATTCCCCATACCTTTTGTTTCCCCTACCAATGCTCTTCACTTCCTCTCTCTTCTTTACTGGGTTTTATTTTATACACATCTGGCTTCACACTTGCTTTGTTCATGCACTTTTTTTTCTCACAGCTTTCCTGCCCTTCACTCCTCCTCCTTTCTTTTTTTTCCTTCAAACTAGCCCCCTTCATATATTTTTTTCCTTAGTCTACTAACCTCTTATTCACTTTTTCCTTTAGATTATCTTTGATGTTCCCACCATAATAATAAACATCTTGGACTCCTCAGTGATGGTCCTAGTTTATGTAGTCAGGAATTCCTGTGCATACCGGCTGGATGACCTTGTCTCTTTGGATTTTCATTATAATGGATTTCTCTTGTGGATTTCTCTTTTTCGTCTCCCTTTTTCGACCTGACATGGATCGTTGCTGGGATTTCTCATTCTATGGACCTTTATTCTACATTTTCAGATAAATGTGGATTTTTATTTTTCGATACATGTTATGTGTTTTCGTTAATGTTTTACTTTCATACATATTTTTGTACACTATGATTTTTTTCTAAAACTTATTTGACTTTATTACAAGTTTTATTTTTGCAACGTCTCTCAATAGTATTTTTTCTCATTTCTCAGTTTTTTGTTGCTTAATATTTTACTTTGGTGTATGAATCATTGGCAATATGACCTTTGTTGTTACACACAGACTTAAATGTCACCGTTTAATCTTTTACTTCTACTTTTCTTTTCTTTATCTACCCATGGAATGCGCTTTTTGCACAATAGTCTTTGGCCCTAATTCACTAGATGTATATTTCTGTTCATTCACTTTGTTTTATTGGTCACTGTTCACTATATGCTTTTTTTTTTGGGCGGGGGAATAATTTACCCACACTTTTTATTTTCTGTCCATAGTATTGCTTCAGATCCAGTTGATATTTCATCTTCTACTGGCTTATGAAGTAGCTATCCGTTTTTTTCTGCCTTGCTTAATATCTATGGGACATACACATGCGTCAAGTGCCCATAAAGATTTACAGGTGGACTACCATGGTAGTCTTACTTATTTAACACATGGACAGATTTGGCCTTTACATATGTCAATTTAAACAGGAGGAATGGAATATTCAGCTCACCAAGTGCGACAGATATGAAGCCACCATCGAAGAGATGCGGTGCACGGACTCCAGACCAGCAGCTGGACAACAAGCAGAAAAAACAAAGAGCGAGAGGGTTTCCAGCATCCGCTTAATGTGTAGACGTTAAAACATGACTTTTAATGAAAAAAAGATTAAAAATACACGATTCAAGCTATATGCTCTTAGTCCTGTCTAGGGCTAAGCTTGAAACCCGTAGACCAGTGTCCTTTTAAACCCTCCTTTTCCCCCCTCTCCCATCCCATGTCCACCTCCTCTCTCTTCTACTTTTGATATGATTTTTATTTCATATTTTGAATCTTTTTTCATTAAAAGTCATGTTTTAACGTCTACACGTTAAGCGGATGCTGGAAACCATCTCCCTCTTCGTTTTCACATATGTCAATCTTCTTTCATAAGATACTGTACGCATATGCGCATACTAGACCTCCAGCCATGTTTGTTATGGGATTGCTGTCACTTTCTCTATTTGGCACATTTGCTCATCATATGTATTATCTTGTGCTAATCTTTTGCATTCACCATTAACATTATCCATTACTCACTTGGCCTGTCTTCTTGGCAAATGTTAATTATGACTTTAGTGCTTACCACGATTCTGTGTTTATACCGTCTCTCATATATATTAAGCTCTCGGCCATGTGTGTTGTGCCATCGTCTTTCTTTTGCATGCACCTTTGACACGTTACTTTTTCTCAAACTTTGTGTGGCATCTATTTATATCGTCATTCACCTTTTGTCACCAACTCTTCCCACCCATAGATCACCGTGAATGCCTGGTATGGATTTATTTCACCAAATGTAATCTATCTACACTTATTACGCATGCTTGTTTTGGTATCCACTTGTTTCTACCTTATATCAGGGGGATAAATGACCTGCTATATAAAAGGACTCTTGGTCATTCACCATTATCCCTGATGAAACCATCTTAGAATTGTGATACGTGTGGGGTGAGCTCACCCATTAGTTTTGGATATCTGGATGCACTTTATTTTCCTTCCTCACTACATTCTGGACATGTTTTCCCATTGTATATAATACTTATATACTGGTTTATATTTGCATTGTTACTTATTGTTACAATCAGTATACTGTATCAGTGCTCATTTTTTCCCTTCTTATATATTTTGTCCATATGGTGGAAACTTCGGGTCTATACCTGTCCAGATCAGAGGTTTGCGTTGTTTACTGTATGGTGGTTGTTTTTTTTTACCATTTGGCTGTTTTAATTGTTTTTAGATGTATGTTGTTAGTTGATCTCAATATATATTTTTAGAAGTGCAGTCTTTCCTGTGTTTATCTTTCTCCTCCTAGTGTGAATTTAATAAATTATAGGTTACTTTTTACTTTTTATCATTGCATTTGAGTTTTTTACATGTTTTTCCTTTGTGGTATGTCAAGTATTAAATAAAACTACTGTGTTTTGCATCCTTCCTGTTACTTAGCGTTGATAAAACTGTATTGGTAAAGTCGTGTGCCAATACATACATCCGTGTAATCTCGGATTACAAGCGTCTTTAGTGTGTTTCTGCTGGCCATGATGTCTCTATAAATCCTATTCACTTTACTGGAACTGTAATATGGTATGATATTTGCCCACTAAAAATACAGTGTCAAAAACCGCAGCAAAAACTCATCATGGGAACTTGCCTTTAAATTGCTGTAGCAGTAAAACTCTATTGCCATTTTCAAGTTGTTATTTAATGGTCACTGCTATGCGGTGTGCACAATATTAGGAGGGACAGCAATGTTTGGATATCTGGGGGGACTTTGTGTCGGTAGCTAGTGTGGGGACCATTAACTAGTAGCACTACAATGAGGAACCACTCATGAAACATTGGCATCACTAGGTCTAGGGCCACATACAGCTGTGTCTCTCCACCTACTTCTCCTTGGACCTCACCAGCCAGACCATGGTGATGACCGGACCAGTCCATGACCATATTGGAAATGCATTTAGAGTTCCCTTTCATTTGAGCAATTTATGTTAATAAGGCATTATTCACATGCCAATGTTTGTTATATACAAACAGTCTATTTTTTTGTTTGTTTTTATACAGCACACAGGATCATCGCACTGATGAAAAATGTTTGTTTGTTTTTTTGCGGAAACAAAATGGACACTGAAGTGTGAATAAGGCCTTAACCAAAGATTGCTGCAGCCAGAGAAAGGGCTCAAGCAGACGTCCGTGTTTCTCGGTCCAATCCCATACCACAATCCACGGACTGGCTGAGGGTCTCCCGATTAGAGTTTGACTCGTATACAGGTGCATCTCACAAAATTAGAATATCATCAAAAAGTTAATTTATTTTGGTTCTTCAATACAAAAAGTGAAACTCATATATTATATAGAGTCATTACAAACAGAGTGATCTATTTCAAGTGTTTATTTCTGTTAATGTTGATGATTATGGCTTATAGCCAATGATTTTTTTTCCACAGATTGACATAATGCAGAAGGTGGGGAATCCTTTTTTTTTTTCTTTTTTCTCCACTTCCTAGAAAATCAGATCCCACTCTTATCACACTCACTAAAGTCTTATCAGAGTGTGATTAGCATAATCGGACCGAATTTCCTAGCCATAGAGTTATCATCAGGCCCTGTTCACATATCAGTATTTGTACTGATAGATTCACACCTCATTATCTTACCTGTTCAACACTCGGGGGCTTCCATGTAAATCCCTAAAACTATTTCAGTTGTGCTCCCAACAGAGCTACTAGCTTTTCTACTAGAAGCAAATGGAGTCTAACATATCAAACTTCGCATTCAGACCTCCTTGCCATCGACGTCCATCTTTTTTTGCCATAGTATTGTAGGGTACCATGCTATTGTGTTTGACACAACCCAAAATCAGAAGTGGAAACTAGAGAGAAAAACTATATTGAAGATCTTCATACTTCCTCTGTGTATTGGAGCCACTCCAACGTATGACTTACAATTACAACTGAAATACTAACCAAATTAATTACTGTATGTGCATAACTTGCCTTCCCCCCCTAAAGCCAGAGCTGTGGAGTTGAGAAACCAAGGTCCTGACTACTCAACACTCTGACTCCAGCTAAGATTATTTCATAATTAGCCAATATTTATGATCAAAATGAGTAAAATGGTAACCAATCAATTTTTGATAAAAAGGGCCTTAGATTGAGAGAACATAAAATACATTTATATTACTAAGATCTCTAAACAAAATGTTATTCTGTCTGAATTGGTTTCACCAGTCTAATTGGTGGTGCATTTCCTCCATTTATCCTAATTGTCTTGTATCAACCTTTATACAATTATTTTTCCTTGTATTTTGCAATAAAGATTTTTCAAAAAACTTGAAGAAATGTCAATGATATTTAATACACTAAATAATAATAGCTAGTTTTTTTTTTATTAAAGCTGGAATTGGTACATTTCAAAACTTGCTCTAACTCCATGCACAACTCCACAGTGTCAATAACACAAAAGTAGCTTGTAGATGCCCCCTCTGATGGAAAATATGGAAACAGATGGGGGTAGAGAGGGAACTGTGCAACTTAAAAGTAAGGTTCTTCCTAAAGCCAGAGTCACATGTCTATCTATCCGAGGCTGTTGTGTTCAGGCCAGGAGAGCCTCAGCCGGGCTGGAATTCGGGGACCGTATTCGGACCTTGAATGTTAGATGTGCAAGACTGGCCTAACAGAGACATGTTTTACAGCATAAAATACAGTACAGACCAAAAGTTTGGACACACCTTCTCATTTAAAGATTTTTCTGTATTTTTATGACTATGAAAATTGTACATTCACACTGAAGGCATCAAAACTATGAATTAACACATGTGGAATTATATACTTAACAAAAAAGTGTGAAACAACTGAAAATATGTCTTATATTCTAGGTTCTTCAAAGTAGCCACCTTTTGCTTTGATGACTGCTTTGCACACTCTTGGCATTCTCTTAATGAGCTTCAAGAGGTAGTCACCGGAAATGGTTTTCACTTCACAGGTGTGCCCTGTCAGGTTTAATAAGTGGGATTTCTTGCCTTATAAATGGGGTTGGGACCATCAGTTGTGTTGTGCAGAAGTCTGGTGGATACACAGCTGATAGTCCTACTGAATAGACTGTTAGCTGCTTTTTTCTTGCCATAATACAAATTCTAAGTAAAGAAAAACGAGTGGCCATCATTACTTTAAGAAATGAAGGTCAGTCAGTCCGAAAAATTGGGAAAACTTTGAAAGTGTCACCAAGTGCAGTGGCAAAAACCATCAAGCGCTACAAAGAAACTAGCTCACATGAGGACCGCCCCAGGAAAGGAAGACCAAGAGTCACCTATGCTTCTGAGGATAAGTTTATCCGAGTCACCAGCCTCAGAAATCGCAGGTTAACAGCAGCTCAGATTAGAGACCAGGTCAATGCCACACAGAGTTCTAGCAGCAGACACATCTCTTCAACAACTGTTAAGAGGAGACTTTGTGCAGCTGGCCTTCATGGTAAAATAGCTGCTAGGAAACCACTGCTAAGGACAGGCAACAAGCAGAAGAGACTTGTTTGGGCTAAAGAACACAAGGAATGGACATTAGACCAGTGGAAATCTGTGCTTTGGTCTGATGAGTCCAAATTTGAGATCTTTGGTTCCAACCACCGTGTCTTTGTGCGATGCAGAAAAGGTGAACGGATGGACTCTACATGCCTGGTTCCCACCGTGAAGCAGGGAGGAGGAGGTGTGATGGTGTGGGGGTGCTTTGCTGGTGACACTGTTGGGGATTTATAGCACGTGAAAGGATATGCGCTACTCCCTTTAGGTGGTGCCTATAAGATGCAAAACCACTATTCGAAAAAAAATTAGCACCAACGCACACTATAAAGTTCGTGATGACAGTAGCATGGTCTAAGAGGCATTCTGCCAGTGTAATAATGACAGTGTAATGAAAGTGCTAGTGCATTGCAATGCATTATACCAGTGATTAGAGTAATAAAAGTTACATTTCCATACAGGGTGTGACGGATATTCTAGAATAATGACATGTTTCCTGGTAGTCAGGTCTCCAAGCACAGCGTAACCCGACTCCCAGCTGTAAGGGAGAAGGGAGGGGGGCTTCAGTGTGAGTGTCCCTCTGCAGCGTGAGCTGAGCTGACAGGCAAGCCCCATGGTGAGATCCTCTATTTGTTCTCAACACATGCTATGTTGTGTGTAACATCCCTGGCGGCGAGCTGGCATGGCTTACCACCTCCCACCATGCAAGACCACCATCTTACCTATCAGTCCAGGCTGCACACTTTGCTCCAGTACCTGCTGTGTCTCTTGTCTGATTGCTTAGGGAGGCGGCACAGTTACTGCCTGATTCTTATAGTTACTGTGTGCGCACTCCTAATGCCTCCCCAGCCTATTGCTGTGAGTCACTGGATACTTAAACCCCCTCCACCCAGTAGGAGGTGCCTGAGCAACACTTTCTTACAGTGTGTTCTGTGCAACTGAGTTGCCAGGTCCTAACCACGCTCACGCTAGTCAATCCGGGCGTGGGCGTAACATTGTGTAAGGTACTATACTTCAATACCGAGCTGTGGAACAACTATATGTCCCAGCTCTTCACAAAATGAATTTTCTAGCTCAGGGGAAGATAGCAAACGTCAGACTGCCTCATATCCCACTTCAGCGTGTATGGACAAGGAGATACACGTCCCAGCCTTTTGGAACCTCCAACAACTGCTGTGTTTGGTACCCACACGTAGCAGGGGCCCGGTCGGGTCCGTTGACACCAGAAACGGTTCCCTGGGACCATCAAGTAAGGAGGTAGGGGCCTCGTTAGTTCTGGGAGTCTTTTAGCCAGGAAGGAACAGGGGGTGGAGACTTGGGCTGAACAGGGGGCAGGTAGTGGGAGTTCCCAGAGAGTTGAAAGGTCTGTGTAGCAAAAGCCTATTTTCGTTTCCCGGGGAAGCTGGTGACATCAAGACGTGTGGGAGAAGTCCAGCAACCAAGCAGGGCCCACATACCTTCCCCATGTGGCCGCACAACTTCCAAGCCATGCTTTCTATCTAACCGGTAATTGACTTTAAGATTTGTTATGCTTGATGTACCATGCTTTTGTATTTGTAACTCTGATCACTGTATATATAACCCTGATGTATATAGTAGATTGTTTAGTGAGCCCTTATGGCGATTAAATATATAATTTAATCTTGGGCTGGTCTTTTATCTCGAACCACAAACCTCACGTCTGTTGTTCGGTCTAACAACACGCTACCAGGCTTGTTTCTAGCCTGATATAAGTCTGTTATATCAAATAGAAACTGGTGGCAGCTCTATCCAAGCCGACAAGGCTCTGCTTCACTGGAGTAGTGAAAGAGCCTCTCAGCCTGTCAGGAGTGTGGGAGAGTGTGGGGTCACGTCAGCATCTGGGGCCACGTCACGTCTGGGTGGACCGCCTTGTCCCACCCCCTGGTGCCTCTCTGTATAATACACTCACCATATTCCTCCATATAGTATAATGCACTCCCCATATTCCTCCATATAGTATAATGCACTCCCCATAGTCCTCCATATAGTATTATGCACTCCCCATAGTCCTTCATGCTGTATAATGCACCCCCCATAGTCCTCCATATAGTATAATGCACTCCCCATAGTCCTCCATATAGTATAATGCACTACCCATAGTATATTGCGTCCCTATAGTACTAGATACAGTATAATGCACTTCTCATAGTATATTGCATCCCCATAGTCCTAGATATAGTATAATGCACTCCCCATAGTATATTGCATCCACATAGTCCTCTGTACAGTATAATGCATCCCATAGTCCTAGATACAGTATAATGCAGCCCCATAGTATATTGCATCCCCATAGTCCTCTGTACAGTATAATGCACCCCATAGTCTTCAGTACAGTATAATGCAGCCCCATAGAGTATAATGCAGTCCCAATACTGTATAATGTAGCCATTTAAGGTATAATGCAGCCATTTAGGGTATAATGCAGGCATTTAACGTACAATACAGCCATTTAGGGTATAATGCAGGTATAATGCAGCCATTTAAGGTATAATGCAGGTATAATTCAACCATTTAGAGTATAATGCAGCAATTTAGGGTATAATGCAGCCATTTAGGGCATAATGCAGCCATATAGGGCATAATGCAGCCATTAAGGGTATAATGCAGCCATTTAGGGTATAATTCAGGTATAATGCAGCCATTTAGAGTATAATGCAGCCATTTAGGGTATAATGCAGCCATATAGGTCATATTGCAGCCATATACGGCATAATGCAGCCATTTGGGGTATAATTTAGCCGTTCAGGGTATAATGCAGCCATATATGGCATAATGCAGCCATTTAGGGTATAATGCAGCCATTTAGCGTATAATGCAGGTATAATGAAGCCCCCATTTAGAGTATAAAGCAGCCCCCCCATATATAGTATAATGTAGCCCCAGTCCTCCAGTATTATGGCCTGTGAGTTAAAAAATATAATACTTACCTCTCCTCCTCGTTCCCCCACAGCTCCGGTATCAGTAGCGCATCGCAGTAGCTCCACTGCCCTGCACAGCATGGAGCAATGACGTCATGACGCTGCGACAGAGGCAGAATGATGGCAGAGAGAGTGTCATGTGATGCTCTCTCCTCCCTCATTACTATCAACTGTATCAGTATCTATAATGCTGATACAGTTGAATATGCGATGCAGGGAGGCGGTGCTGATGTCGGGGGGCCCCCCCTGACTCACAGGCCCCATAACGGCCGGACAGCAGCAGACTGGGGGCCCCTGGGAGAGTGGGGTCCCTAGGCAGATGCCTAGTCTGCCTGCCCCTAACACCGGCCCTACCCACAAGTGACCTTATTCTGGAAACTATACCTCATGAGGAATTTATCTAAGGGAGTAGTGAGCATTTTTAACCTTCAGGAGATTCACAGAATTGTGTAACATTTGGCTGAGTAAATAAAAAAAATTATTTTTCGCATAAAAATGTTACTTCGGCCCCAAGTTTTTAATTTTCAAAAGGAATAATAGGAAAAAACTGAATTTGATATCATTGGGCGGTGAAGAAAGAATAATTACATTAATACAACTAAATGTTGTTTTAGCCCCAAGGTTTTAATTTTTACAAGGGCTAACAGGAAAAAATGGATCTCACAGTTTGCTGTGCAATTTCTCTTGAGAGCTAATACCCTACATGTAATCGGGAAATATTCAGGTACAGTGGAAACCTCAGAAGAGAAAGAGCGCCATATTGGAGTTCAGATTTTGCTGGAATGGTTTGCAGGTGCCATGTCACATTGGCACAGCCCCTGAGGTGCCAGAACAGCAGAAACCCCCCATAAGTGACCTTATTTTACAAACTATACCTCTCAATGAATTCATCTAGGGGTGCAGTGATCATGTTGACACCACATGTGCCTCACAGATTTTTTCAGCACTGGGCAGTGAAGAAAAAAATAATTCAATTTTTACCACCAAAATTTTGTTTTAGCCCCAGATTTTACATTTTCACACAGGGAAATGGGTAAAAATGGCACCAAAATTTGTCCCACAATTTCTGCTGAATGTAGAAATACCCCATATGTGGCTGTACATTACTTCTTAGCCACACAGCAAGACTCGGGAGGAATGGATGGCTATTTGCCTCCTGGAGCGCAAATTTTTCTAGAATAGTTTGCAGACTCCATATACAGAGCCCCTAAGTGCTAGAAGAGAAGAATTTCTTGTGACGTGACCCCATTTGGAAGTTACACCCCTCTGGGAATTTATGTACAGGTGTGGGGAGGATTTTTTTACGGTGGTCACTGAAGGAGTTCACTGGTGAGACAGGTTACAGGTAAGTCCATTTTACAAGAACGCACTTCACAGTAGGCTGTACCGGTATGTCCAATGTCGGGAAGGGGTTAAAACATCAGTTACTTATTGAAATCTGTAACAATTGCCCATTTGCCCACTTTGATGCCCAAAAGCCTTTTTGGCCAGGTTGAAGTGACCTGATTTGATGCGGGCATCTCTGTGCATGTAATGGTGGTGTGAGGTCAGCGGCCCAGAGTCATGTAACCCTTTCAATACCGCCCTTCAGTGCCCACTTTGATGCCAGTTTTATACTTTTTGCAGCTCCTGTAGAGTGTATTCACATCAGGGCACCGCACTGTATTTTATTATTGTGATTATTTATATTTGTTATTAAACCTGTAAAAACAGAAAAGACTAAGAAACCCCTTCATCCTCGTCTACCCAGGAGCTGGCATGAGGCTGGCATGGCTACTGCCCGGGCTGTCCGTCCTGCAGGAAGTGCCGCCCTCTCCACAGCAGCCGTGGATCCGGCCCCTGCAATATTTGCCTGTGGACTTTGCTCTGTGCGGCCATGACACGGTTCTCTGCCGGTGCTAGCAGCCATGGGCAGCGCGCTGTCCCTGAGGATCCCCCCTGCGGCCGGGGCACACCGTGTGGGCTGCACTGACGTCCTGGTGGGAGCGGGCACGGAGGTGACTGAGGGCAGGGGAGCTCTGCAGGGTGCTGCACACAGCCGGTAGTCACTGTCCCTTGTGTCCCCTCACAGGGCTGCTTCTTCCGCCTCTTCTACCCCTGCACCCCGTCATCTGCTGGTAACCCGCATCCTCCATGGTGCCCTCGCCCCGAGTACGTGGCCGGATTACTCGGTATCCGCGGATGGGAGGGCAGAGCCGCCCAGTACGGAGCCACCTTTATCCTGGGTATAGTTTTACCAGCTGAAGTATGAGACTGCCAGCAGGTGGCGCTGTGCCTGTCTGTGAGAGTGTTGTCACCAGGCTGCTGTGATTGTGGATGGGTGTTGTACCAAGGTGTCACCATACCAGGGTGCCATCATCCCAGGGTGTCACCATACCAGGGTGCCATCATCCCAGGGTGTCACCATGTAAGGGTGCCATCATAAAAGGGTGCCACCATACCAGGGTGCCATCATCCCAGGGTGTCACCATGCAAGGGTGCCATCATAAAAGGGTGCCATCATCCCGGGGTACTACCATACAAGGATGCCATAGTTCTGGGGTGCCACCATATCGGTGCACCATACGAGAGTGTCATCATCCTGGGGTACCATCATCCCAGGATGCCACCATGCCAGGCTGGCACTGTGGTAAAGGAGACTGCACAAGAAACCCCTTCAGGCACTGAACTAATCATGGCGGAGCACAAGCTGCACACGTTGTGTTGCGATGCAGCTGCTGATCGTGTGGTTCTCACAGGCAAAACACTTTTTTTTAAACTCTGCAAGTGCGGATACCGGAAGAAAATGAACTTATTTCCTCCCGGGAGCCGTTGACTTTCCGTCACAGGAGCGAGCACAGGGTGGCTACAGTCACTACACTGTGACTAACAGTGCACTCTGCAGAGCAACCTGTCAATCAAAGTCCTGGGGCGGGCTTACAGCTGTCACTTACAGAATAGTCACTGTAGCCATCCAGTGCTCCTCCCTGTGACTGAAAGTCGGCGGCTCCCCGGAGGAATACGTTCTTTTTCTCCCGGTAGCCGCACTCTCTGTAAGCCAGCATTGGAGCACTAATCAACCCTATAGCTGCAGGTAAATAGGTGAGAGGTTCCCTTTATAGAGGATCTGTCACCAGGTGAAATGTGCTCTTCTATTAGTCCCGCTGCTCCCAAGTATTCTGCTTTGTTTTTTTTTTCTATCTTTTAAACCCACCATACAGTCCCAGAGATATGGTCCCCTTTAGTTAGTACTCATTTTTATGGTCTTTAGCAAGGGACATGGCTCCCAGGATTCTTTGGGGGTGTCTTTAGGCTGCTCATCATTATTACCCTGTCAACCATGCCTCCTTCTAAAGACCATAAAAATTAGTTCCAAAAACAAAAACCCATATCTACCGTATGGTGGATTTAAAAGAAAATAAAAAAATTAACCCTCTGCAGAGCAGCGGGAATAAAAGAGCAAAACCTGGAGAATTCATCTGGTGACAAGTTCTGTTTTAAGGGAACTTGTAACATGAGAAAACGCTATTAACCTGCAGATATGGGGTTAATCTGCAGGTTAATAGGGTTCTGAACCTACCCAGTGCCGGCATTTTGACTCCTGCTGCCAGGAGGAAATTAACTTTATTCCCCCCTGCAGCGCTCGGGTTTCGTGCACTGACTGACAGCCGGCCCTAATGCTGAGCTGGCTGTCAGTCAGAGCTGGGGCGCGGTTACATCTGCCGTGCTCTATACACAGAGCGGTGACTGAACCTGTGCCAGCGCCACCCCTGTTACTGAAATCTGAATTCTGTGGGGAAATAAAGTTAATTTCCTTTCGGCAGTGGGGGTCTAAGTGCTGGCACCAGGCAGGTTCAGAGCGCTATTAACCCGCAGATTAACCCCATATTTGCAGGTTAATGGCGTTTTTTCAGATTACAGGTTGCTGTTAACTCTGTTTTACTTAATACAAACCCTTAGTCCCATTGCTAGGACTCCCTGTGACCCTGAGCACGGTCTCTTGGGTCTCATGGCTTGTCAGGACTATTGATTTGAACTCCTCACAGACTTTATACAATATTTCATGTTATACAGTGCTATTATATAATGTGTGTAACATCATAGTTCTGTTTGGTCACGTTCACACTCACATAGTAATGCTTTATTGTTAATTATACTTCTCCAAAATAGTTTTGATTTGTGGGCTTTCACTTTACAGTGCTATTTTTATTTCAATTTGTTATGAACTATTGACCACAGTAACATCCATTCTGTTACCAACAGGGAACCCACAAATTCCTGTAATATGGAATGGAAACTTTTTGCCAGGTGCGGACAGGAAGCCACTCATCATCTTTTCTCATGGTCTGGCAGCTTTCAGGTGAGAAATTGTCACAAAATGAGTTTATCTTTGAAACGTACTTTATCTTTAAAAGGGTTGTCCATACGGTTGGCATGTACCAATATGGATGCTTTTCTTTTCCCTCCCCTAGAACACTATACTCTTCCCTGTGTATGGAACTTGCATCCAATGGGTTTCTGGTAGCCGCCCTTGAACACAGGTGAGTAGGTAAAAAGGTCCGGAGTACCGTTATCAAAACTAGTGCACTGGAAGAGAACTTATCCAGAGCTCTAATATAAGCATAAAAAGGAAACCAATCTTTACTGGTATCAGCAAAGACAATCCAGGGTTATAAAAGGTTGTCCGAGAGATTAACTAGCACAGACTAAGTGTTTTCTGACCTAGAGCAATGACTTGCAGTACCGCCATTGTGTCAGCTCATGTAAGTATTCCAGGTTCTTCCTCATAGGCTGTACCCCATCAGTCATTTTCTGTTATAGGATTACCAGAATTATTATTCTCACAGTACGGGTGTTCATATATATTCAATAGATAAGCAGACACATTTATTTAAAGAAGCACTCCTCCCATCAAAGTTTTTATCCTCTTAATATATTGCAATCATATTATATAGCACTGTGTACTTACAATTGCTCTTTTTGCCTTTCTACCCAGATAATTGTTCTCTTTCCTCTGCTCTATATAGAAACAGAAAGTCTCTTTTCCCCACGTTTATCAGTCCCCTCTTCAACTCCTGACGCACCTGCTCCCTCCTTCCCCCTGCCAGGGAGTTTTGCAGTGATTTATGACTCATACATGGAAAATTGACCTCCTCTTTCTACATAGAGCTTAGAAGGAGTCAGTTTTTAATTACGTGATGTCATAGACCTCATGGAAAACAGAAGAATTAGTTGGTAGAGGGGTAAAATGAGTAATTGTAAGTACACAGTGCTATATAATATGATGATTGCAATATAGTAAGAGGATGAAAATTTTGATGGGAGGAGTACTTCTTTAAAAAGAGAAATAGAGATAAGCTTCTGCCAGTGGTGACAATGAAATGAATTAAATAGAGACTTTTCTGTACCGTGAATATTATCTTGATGTCGCAGGGATGGATCAGCCTGTGCTACGTACCACTTTTCGGAAGGAGATGTCGTCACACCCACGCAGGAGATCTGGGTCCCATTTAAAAAAGTGCAACCAGGAATGAAAGAGTTTTATCTCCGGAACTATCAGGTATTTTCTCTTACAAACCAGTGAGGAGCCAGAGTAATACCCAGGGAATCTATGGTAGTAAATGTACAGTAACGTTACATGATATCCTGTGGAATTCGCTCACTTTTTGGTAATGACATTCCACTAGAGGATTTTAAGGCTCTGTCCTCAGTATCATTATGACTGCTGTTCTACTTATAATGAGGTCTGTCGGGATCTCCGTTATTAATGATGGCAGGGAGAGGAGAATAACACAAATGTGAACAGAACCATCTCACAATCTTCCCATTACATTGCTAGGTTCACCAGAGAGCCAGTGAGTGCATCCGAGCTGTGCGAATCCTGGAGGATATCGATAGAGGACGAGCGGTAGCCAACATCATGGACTCTGGCTTCAGTTTAGATGCATTGAAGGTATGCTTTAACTATAGAGACAGATGTCACCAAGAACATGCAGACAACAGTCTTAAAATCCCGTGTATATTCTTACTGAATATTGTTTGGGCCTAGAGATAGTGTGGGCTGCCGTGTGAGTGCAGGGACCCCATTTCCCCAGTCCTTCACACCCCGCAAAAAAAAAAATTAATCACAAACTTTACATTGATCGAAAAAAAAAAAGGTACCATGCTAAGGCCTCATTCAGACATCAGTTTTTCACATACTTTTTCTACCCATGTTTTTCACCTACCAGACATAATCTATAGGGCCGTTCACACATCCATTTTTTTTGCAGATCGTGTGTCTGCAAAGAAATCACAGAGATATCTGTTTTTGATCCAAGTATTATTGAATTATTACGAATTATTCAAGTTTATGGATCCATGAGCGATCACTGACAGCTACTCCTGTACATACAGTATGTTTGTGGCAGATCAGAAAATCGCATTGATGGTAAAAACTGACACATTGACCAAACACACATGAAAATGTCATCCAAATCACTGGTGAAAATTAGTCCATGCCTTTACATACAGTGAGTACGGAAAGTATTCAGACCCCTTTAAATTTTTCACTCTTTGTTTCATTGCAGCCATTTGGTAAATTGTAAAAAGTAATTTTTTTTCTCATTAAAGTACACTCTGCACCCCATCTTGACTGGAAAAAAACAGAAATGTAGAAATTTTTGCAAATTTATTAAAAAAGAAAAACTGAAATATCACATGGTCATAAGTATTCAGACTCTTTGCTCAGACACTCATATTTAAGTCACATGCTGTCCATTTCCTTGTGATCCTCCTTGAGATGGTTCTACTCCTTCACTGGAGTCCAGCTGTGTTTAATTTAACTGATAGGACTTGATTTGGAAAGGCACACACCTGTCTATATAAGATCTCACAGCGCAAGTCAGACCAAATGAGAATCATGAACTCAAAGGAACTGCCCAAGGAGCTCAGAGACAGAATTGTGGCAAGTCACAGATCTGACCAAGGTTACAAAAGAATTTCTGCATTACTCAAGATTCCTAAGAGCACAGTGGCCTCAATAATCCTTAAAGAAGTTTGGGACCACCAGAAGTCTTCCAAACTGAGCAATCGTGGGAGAAGATCCTTGGTGAGAGAGGTAAAGGAGAACCCCAAGATCACTGTTGCTGAGCTCCAGAGATGCAGTAGGGAGATGGGAGAAAGTTCCACAAAGTCAACTATCACTGCAGCCCTCCACCAGCCGGGCCTTTATGGCAGAGTGGCCCGACGGAAGCCTCTCCTCAGTGCAAGACATGAAAGCCTGCATAGAGTTTTCTCAAAAACACATGAAGGACTCCCAGACTATGAGAAATAAGATTCTCTGGTCTGATGAGACGAAGATAGAGCTTTTTGGTGATAATTCTAAGCGGTATGTGTTGGGAAAAACAGGCACTGCTCATCACCTGCCCAATACAATCCCAACAGTGAAACATGGTGGTGGCAGCATCACGCTATGGGTGTGTTTTTCAGCTGCAGGGACAGGATGACTGGTTGCAATTGAAGGAAACATGAATGCGGCCAAGTACAGAGATATCCTGGATGAAAACCTCTTCCAGAGTGCTCTGTACCTCAGACTTGGCCGAAGATTCACCTTCCAACAAGACAATGACCCTAAGCACACAGCTAAAATAACATAGGAGTGGCTTCAGAACAACTCTGTGGCCATTCTTGACTGGTCCAGCCAGAGCCCTGACCTAAGCCCAATTGAGCGTCTCTGGACAGACCTGAAAATGGCTGTCCACCAACGTTCACCATCCAACCTGCCGGAACTGGAGAGGATCGGCAAGGAAGAATGGCAGAGGATCGCCAAATCCAGGTGTGGAAAACTTGTTTCATCATTCCCAGAAGACTCAGGGCTGTACTAGCACAAAAGGGTGCTTCTACTCAATACTGAGAAAAGGGTCTGAATACTTATGACCATGTGATATTTCAGTTTTTCTTTTTTAATAAATTTGCAAAAAATTCTATATTTCTCTTTTTTTTCAGACAAGATGGGGTGCAGAGTGTACTTTAATGAGAAAAAAAATGAACGTTTTAGAATTTACCAAATGGCTGCAATGAAACAAAGAGTGAAAAATGTAAAGGGGTCTGAATACTTTCCGTACCCACTGTATGTGAAAAATCACTGATGTCTGAATGATGCCTTACGGGGTTAATGTGCACCATGTGCATAATCTTATCTTTTTTAATCACCGAAATTCAGCATAATTATCCTCATCTCTTTCTTTCTTTTTCTATTATAATGAATTGTAGCAGTAAATTATATCACACCATTACATGACTGCACCAGAGCTGTCTATGGAATCCAGTGTACATATTGCTCCAGTGTGTACATGTCATCCCCAAACCATTGTCCTTCACTAGTGTCACAGGACGTCAGATAAAGCTGTTAGCTTACTTTAATGTAGTAAAGATGCATACTTAATCATGTAAATGTATGCCATTTATAGTAATAATTGGGAGACATTGAATGCAGTGCTGCATGATGACCACCAGAGGCCAGACAAGATGTAAGAATAACATGCTGGAATATGACTATGGTTATAAGAGGCATGAAATGTGAATGCAGTGCTGCATGATGACCACTAGAGGTCTGACAAGATGTAAGAATAACATGCTGGAATATGAATATAGTTATAGGAGGCATGAAATGTGAACGCCCTGGACGAATTTACTGTCTCGTGCCGGTAAGTCAAGTATATGTAAATTGCAAATTAATATTCACCCCTTCCCCGCCCATAATCCTGTCCACCCCACTGCCGGTGTCACTGATTAGCCAAGCGTACATACAGTACAGACCAAAAGTTTGGACACACCTTCTCATTTAAAGATTTTTCTGTATTTTCATGACTTTCAAAATTGTACATTCACACTGAAGCCATCAAAACTAGGAATTAACACATGTGGAATTACAGTTATATGAAAAGTTTGGGCACCCCTATTAATCTTAAGCTTATTGTTTTATAAAAATTGGTGTTTTTGCAACAGCTATTTCAGTTTGATATATGTAATAACTGTTGGACACAGTAATGTTTCTGCCTTGAAATGAGGTTTATTGTACTAACAGAAAATGTGCAATCTGCATTCAAACAAAATTTGACAGGTGCATAAGTATGGGCACCCTTATCATTTTCTTGCTTTAAATACTCCTACCTACTTTTTACTGACTTACTAAAGCACTTTTTTTGGTTTTGTAACCTCATTGAGCTTTGAACTTCATAGCCAGGTGTATGCAATCATGAGAAAAGCTACTTAAAGTGGCCACTTGCAAGTTATTCTCCTGTTTGAATCTCCTCTGAAGAGTGGCATCACGGGCTCCTCAAAACAACTGTCAAATGATCTGAAAACAAAGATTATTCAACATAGTTGTTCAGGGGAAGGATACAAAAAGCTGTCTCAGAGATTTAACCTGTCAGTTTCCACTGTGAGGAACATAGTAAGGAAATGGAAGAACACAGGGACAGTTCTTGTTAAGGCCAGAAGTGGCAGGCCAAGAAAAACATCAGAAAGGCAAAGAAGAAGAATGGTGAGATCAGTCAAGGACAATCCTCAGACCACCTCCAGAGAGCTGCAGCATCAACTTGCTGCAGATGGTGTCACTGTGCATCGGTCAACTATACAACGCACTTTGCACAAGGAGA
Organism: Phyllobates terribilis; assembly: GCF_046119375.1. Classification (NCBI taxonomy): domain Eukaryota; kingdom Metazoa; phylum Chordata; class Amphibia; order Anura; family Dendrobatidae; genus Phyllobates; species Phyllobates terribilis. The sequence goes on from NW_027362762.1 coordinate 645,246,926, forward strand.
AGCTGTATGGGAGAGTGATGCGAAAGAAGCCTTTTTCTGCCAGCACGCCACAAACAGAGTCGGCTGAGGTATGCAAAAGCACATTTGGAGAAGCCAATTTCTTTTTGGAAGAAGGTCCTGTGGACTGATGAAACCAAGATTGAGTTGTTTGGTCATACAAAAAGGCGTTATGCATGGTGGCAAAAAAACACAGCATTCCAAGAAAAACACTTGCTACCCACAGTAAAATTATGTGGAGGTTCCATCATGCTTTGGGGCTGTGTGGCCAATGCCGGCACCGGGAATCTTGTTAAAGTTGAGGGATGCATGGATTCAACTCAGTATCAGCAGATTCTTGACAATAATGTTCAAGAATCAGTGACAAAGTTGAAGTTACGCAGGGGATGGATCTTTCAGCAAGACAATGATCCAAAACACCGCTCCAAATCTACTCAGGCATTCATGCAGAGGAACAATTGCAATGTTCTGGAATGGCCATCCCAGTCCCCAGACCTGAATATCATTGAACATCTGTGGGATCATTTGAAGAGGGAAGGCCATGCTCGGCGACCATCAAACTTAACTGAACTGGAATTGTTTTGTAAAGAGGAATGGTCAAAAATACCTTCATCCAGGATCCAGGAAATCATTAAAAGCTACAGGAAGCGACTAGAGGCTGTTATTTTTGCAAAAGGAGGATCTACTAAATATTAATGTCACTTTTCTGGTGAGGTGCCCGTACTTATGCACCTTTCAAATTTTGTTTGAATGCAGATTGCACATTTTCTGTTAGTACAATAAACCTCATTTCAAGGCAGAAACATTACTGTGTCCAACAGTTATTACATATATCAAACTGAAATAGCTGTTGCAAAAACACCAATTTTTATAAAACATTAAGCTTAAGATTAATAGGGGTGCCCAAACTTTTTCATATAACTGTATATACTTAACAAAAAAGTGTGAAACAACTGAAAATATGTCTTATATTCTAGGTTCTTCAAAGTAGCCACCTTTTGCTTTGATGACTGCTTTGCACACTCTTGGCATTCTCTTGATGAGCTTCAAGAGGTAGTCACCAGAAATGGTCTTCCAACAATCTTGAAGGAGTTCCCAGAGATGCTTAGCACTTGTTGGCCCTTTTGCCTTCACTCTGCGCTCCAGCTCACCCCAAACCATCTTGATTGGGTTCAGGTCTGGTGACTGTGGAGGCCAGGTCATCTGGCGTAGCACCCCATCACTCTCCCTCTTGGTCAAATAGCCCTTACACAGCCTGGAGGTGTGTTTGGGGTCATTGTCCTGTTGAAAAATAAATGATGGTCCAACTAAACGCAAACCGGATGGAAAAGCATGCCGCTGCAAGATGCTGTGGTAGCCATGCTGGTTCAGTATGCCTTCAATTTTGAATAAATCCCCAACAGTGTCACCAGCAAAGCACCCCCACACCATCACACCTCCTCCTCCATGCTTCACGGTGGGAACCAGGCATGTAGAGTCCATCCGTTCACCTTTTCTGCGTCGCACAAAGACACGGTGGTTGGAACCAAAGATCTCAAATTTGGACTCATCAGACCAAAGCACAGATTTCCACTGGTCTAATGTCCATTCCTTGTGTTCTTTAGCCCAAACAAGTCTCTTCTGCTTGTTGCCTGTCCTTAGCAGTGGTTTCCTAGCAGCTATTTTTCCATGAAGGCTTGCTGCACAAAGTCTCCTCTTAACAGTTGTTGTAGAGATGTGTCTGCTGCTAGAACTCTGTGTGGCATTGACCTGGTCTCTAATCTGAGCTGCTGTTAACTTACGATTTCTGAGGCTGGTGACTCGGATAAACTTATCCTCAGAAGCAGAGGTGACTCTTGGTCTTCCTTTCCTGGGGCGGGCCTCATGTGAGCCAGTTTCTTTGTAGCGCTTGATGGTTTTTGCAACTGCACTTGGGGACACATTCAAAGTTTGCCCAATTTTTCGGACTGACTGACCTTCATTTCTTAAAGTAATGATGGCCACTCGTTTTTCTTTACTTAGCTGCTTTTTTCTTGCCATAATACAAATTCTAACAGTCTATTCACTAGGACTATTAGCTGTGTATCCACCAGACTTCTGCACAACACAACTGATGGTCCCAACCCCATTTATAAGGCAAGAAATCCCACTTGTTAAGCCTGACAGGGCACACCTGTGAAGTGAAAACCATTTCCGGTGACTACCTCTTGAAGCTCATCAAGAGAATGCCAAGAGTGTGCAAAGCAGTCATCAAAGCAAAAGGGGACTACTTTGAAGAACCTAGAATATAAGACATATTTTCAGTTGTTTCACACTTTTTTGTTAAGTATATAATTCCACATGTGTTAATTCATAGTTTTGATGCCTTCAGTGTGAATGTACAATTTTCAAAGTCATGAAAATACAGAAAAATCTTTAAATGAGAAGGTGTGTCCAAACTTTTGGTCTGTACTGTATATGCTTAATGAATATTCACCCCTTCCCCCGCCCATAATCCTGCCCACCCCTCTGCACCGGTGTCACTGATTCAGTCAGACTGTCATATACCTGAGGATCACATCGCAATCCCTGGACTGGTCGTCAGCTCTCCTGACCTGAGATTGACAACTGCATAGAAATACATGCTCTCACGCTCAGGTCGGGAGAGCAGACGGCCAGTCCGAGGATTGAGATGCGATCCTCAGGCGAGTAATATGGCAAACTGACTGCACCCAATCAGTGATGCCAGCTGGGAGGGGTGGGCGGGGAAGGGGTAAATATTAATTTTGCATTTACATACGCCTGACTTGCCGGTGTGCATATAAATGTGAAATTAATATTCACCCCTTCCCCCGCCCATAATCCTGCCCACTCCTCTGCGCCGGCATCACTAATTCCGTCAGACTGCTGTGTCAGTCGCCTGGGGATCACATCGTAATCCTCGGACTGGAGGAAGCTGAGGAGAATGATATGTAGGTTTGTGGGGAAAGATTCAGTGTAACCGGAATATTATTCATTGAAATCTCTGGTGATAGTATGCATATAAGTCCAGCGGGCGGTCCTACTGGTGATTGGCAGCTATCTGCATGCACAGTCATACACGGAAGACTGTCAATCACTGGATAGGACCGCCCACTGGACTCATGTGCAGACACCAGGGATTTCAGTGAATAAAATACAAGTTATACTGAATCTCTACCCATAAAAATGTCTATTAATCTGATCAGCTCCTCCTTCTCTATAATATCCTGCCTGCAGGTCACATATCATTTTCAGCATTTCACATTCCCTGTAAAATCATTAATGTATAAATATATACTACTATATCATCCAATAATGTAATACTCAGGTTCTGGAAACCAGGGCTGTGGAGTCAGAGTCGTGGAGTCAGAGTTGGAGTCGGTGTCCATTTTGGTGGAGTCGGACTCAGTATAAAATGGACTAAAACTCCTAAAATATATAATAAATTGGGTACAGTAGTTCAATGCAGTTTGTGGGGTATATTTTTTCATAAGAATTTGGGAAAGTTATGAAATGTCCTATAAATGTCTGTCCTATTCCTGATCTAAGGGTCTAGACTTTTAGCGGAGATGAATCTGTGCTGCAGTAAATTTATCACTTAAACATGAGCCATGTATGAGGGAGTCGGAGTCATGGAAATTGAGGAGTCTGAGTCGGAGGTTTGGCTTAAAGACTCCACAGCCCTGCTGGAAACTGTGGAGTACCTCATGTATCACATTATACATTGTCTTCTTTATTGAGATGTGAAATACATTTGTTATTGCCAAGTCTGGTATGAAGATCTGTAGGAGATGCCATTTGTGTGTTTGGCCTCATGTGCGTTTAAAACGGAGGAACTGTTGATACATGTAGGATGTCTCAGAGCTTATCTGATGGAATTTAGCTGCTGAAATCAGATTTGCAATGAATGCCTAGGGCTCTGGAAGAATGACATAGGGTATTTTATATGAAAGAAGGAATGAAGACTGGAGGGATCTGGCTAGCATACATTATGCCACCCTACATTATAATCCTGGAAGTGGAACTGGTATACTGCGAAAGCCTTTTTCTGGCGTTGCTTATGTTGGCGTGGCTTCAGTCATCACTAGGTATACACTGAGCGGCTGGTGTAAGCACGTCCTGACAAATTAAGTGACAGCCAGCTCTCCAGCATATCAGTATAGACAGCCGTCAGTCAATGTGCTGGGGAGCAATTACAGCCACCACTCACTATATACACTGACGAGCAAAAGGGTAAAAATCTTTTGAACTTTTGACTTTCAGGCTCCATATCTCTCCATCCACTACAGCTCTGAACGTGAGACTACAATCATGTTATAGACAATCATTTTGGTTATCTCATACATAAATTTGACTTGTAACTATTTAGCATATGATTAGTTATGCAGATTCTTGTCAATGCATTGTTACTGTTTTGTTTCTGGTGGTGGAAAAATCTTTTTCTTCCTGTATACTTCAAATTACAACCTGTACTCACATTCTCGAATAGCTCAGTGTGTTATCAGGTCGATTCCCAAGTGAAAGGTTCAAATCGAGTAGCAGCCATGAAGTAGATTTCCCAAGAAAAGAGAAACCGCATCATCCAGCTCATCAATAGCTGTATCTCGGCCAAGAAAATTGCCAAACTGCATCATGTGAGCGCCATGACAGTTGGAAGAATACGAAATGAAGTCCATCTATCCATTCAAAAGCCAAGAGGTGGACGACCAGCCGAAATATCGAAGTCAACAAGACGGCTCATCACAAGTTCTGTCAGTTCTGGCGCGACAAACACGGCAGTGGAGGTGTCTCGTATGCTTTGTAATAGAAAGATCACAGATATCCATGCTAGCACCTAGTGGCGCACATTACACAAATCTCGAAAAAAGGTGAATAAGCCTCAAATTCAATATCATCATAAGAAGAGTTTGCAAAAAAGTACAAAAAGTGGACAGTAGAAGATTGGAAACGGGTGATTTGGAGCGATGAGACAAAACTCAATTGACTAGGCTCTGATGGGTGCAAATAGGTCTGGAAGAAAGAAGGAAAAAAGGTGCTAACGGATCAAGTAATTGAAGGAACTGTCAAGTTTGGTGAAGGAAGCCTGATTATATGTGGTTGTCTCACAGCCAAAGGCATTGGATACTTGACTAGGATCAATGGTGGTCTCAATGCTGAGCTATATGTGAGTATCCTACAAGACGAGTTACTTCGTACACTCGAGTACTATGGGTATGAAAAGGATGACATAGTGATCCAGCAGGATAATGTCCCAAAGTATACGTCGAGAATAGCAAAGAAATGCTTCAATAACAATGAAGTAGAGGTGCTGGATTGGCCTCCACAGTCCCCAGACCTCAACCCAATCGAACATTTTTGGGTAGAGTTGAAGAAAAAACTATATACATATGTAAGTGAGTCAATCAGTATGCACCAACTTTGGGAACGTGTAGAAGAGACCTGGGATCAGATGTCAGTCGAGACATACTTGAATCTGATCTTGAGCATGCCCAGAAGGATTCAGGCAGCATTGAAAGCCCAAAGTGGATTTACAAAATACTAACAATATAATAACAATTAAAATGTATTTTTTTAGGAGCAAAACAGTAATAATGCAGTGACATGACAAGAATCTGCATAACTAGTTGCTAATTAAATTTATGTATGACTTAGCCAAGATGATTGTCTATACAATGATGGTAGTCTTGCGTTCAAAGCAGTAGTGGATGGTGACATATGGAGCCTGAAAGTCAAAAGTTCAAAACATTGTTACCCTTTTGCTTGTCCCTGTACTTAGCAGTGACTTAAGTCGTGCCAGCCTCGGCTCTATGACTGAAAGCCGGAGCCTGCCAGGACGAGCAAAGTTTGTTTCACCCCAAGCTTTTAGTGTGGTGGCCGGGCAGGTTTGTACCGCTATTAACCTGCATATTAACCCCATATCTGCAGGTTAATAGCTTTTGGGGACATGACAGGTTCACTTAAATGGTGAAGGCCAGGGCTGTCCTAGGACCTGATAGAGTAGCTGGTACAAAGTCTGTCTGAAATCCATATTTAGAGCTGACAGTCGACCAAGGACAGAGCCTCTATACAGCTGGTTGATACTCTATGATGTCACTTTGGCTGTAACTGAAGACCACACTAGACATGAACAGATGTCACTTTGTATGCATCGCTCTCCTGTGTTATTGCAGTGTGAAGTAAGAAGTGAGCTCTGCCAGCTGTGGCATAGTATTTCAGGCCGTTGGTGCTAAATTGTTGGCAGGAAACACTCCACCTCATGTGTAAATACATAATTTCTCATTTTCTGTCCTTTTCCCGCTCACTGACAAGATTGTGGCTTTAATCTTTATATGACATCTGTTGAACTTTGCAGTTCAGAGCTCTAGTAAAAAGTCTCAATTGCGTTACATTTTCTACATCACAGGCCATAGCTTCTAACATGTCTGTATGTCTGCATGTCTGTAATTTTATACACACACAATTCATGTTCCATAATACTGTTTATACACTGTTTATCATCGTAATATTGCATTTTTTAATATAAATTCATTATTGTTCCCTACATCCGCTTGGAGGACCAAAAAGTAATGTTTTTACGTGTTTAAAAATTGTTTAAAAAAACCTCCACAAAATCCCAGTTTTCCCAATAAAAAATGGTTTTATTTGTAAAAAAAAATATATATATATATATATATATATATATATGTACAATTTTCAAAGTCATGAAAATACAGAAAAATCTTTAAATGAGAAGGTGTGTCCAAACTTTTGGTCTGTACTGTATATATATACTTTGACTTAACAAAAGTAAACTCACTAGCGAAATATTTTGATTGCTAATATCTCCAGAACGGAAAGGTGAAAGTACAGCCACTATTAAATTGTGTCCAGGTCAACATGAAAAATTTGGTGAAAGGTTCTCTTTAAAGGATTAAAGGTAACCTGTCGCCTGATTAATGTTGCCCAAACAATGTGCAGCATGAAGTAGACGTGTAAATAAAGATTCCGGCACACCAAATAATATGGAAAAAGTCTCATATAAGTGATGAAATAATAGATGCTTTATTTCTCCAACATCAACTGGTTCAAATAATAATCAGTGTACAGTTGCCTGCCCAACGTTTCAACCCCAACGGGGTTTTCCTCAGGGGCATCAAAGGAGCTTGAAAACCAGAAAATAAACAAAATAAAGACATAAGTGTGACATAAAATAAAAGACAATACAATGAGTAATATACAACAAAATAGGCATATGTGAACGGAACAAGGCAAAGGGGAGAGAAGGGGAGTAGGGGGGGGGGAAAAGGGAGGGAAGAGAAAAGCGGAGAGGGGGGGGGAAAGGGGAAAAAAATGGGAGCAAAAGGAAGAGGGAACAAAATACATACAGAGCAAAAGAACGGATCGATGAAAAAATAAAAGGAAAAAGGATACCTAGTTGCTATGCGCTGATTGATATCTGGGAGAAAATCCCAGTGGTGGTAGAGAAACTCAGGGGAAAAATAAAAAGAACCAGTCTTGGTAGTGGTAAGGGAAAAAAGGGGATCAGCCGGCAAAATAGCTGTAAACAGACGGCAAAGGGAAAATGAGACACCAGTAACCAGACTAAAACCAGTATCCAAACAGAAGAGATGACTTGCCTTAAGTGAAAGAAGGTCAAAATGCAGAAGTCTGAGGGAATAGCCAAGGAGACCTGCCCACGGGGTAGGGTAGGTAGACCTGAGGGTAAAGAAAGGGTAAAAAATGGAGAATATGGGGACATATGGGATGCCAAGCATAGAGGGCTCTTACCTATGTGTGGTAAAGGAACAAAAGTCCGGCCGTTGGTGGTGTAGTGTCTAGAGCGTTGGCGGTGTTATAAGCGCTATGAGGCTTCCTGCTTCCGGAGTGCGAGGACGCAACTTCCGGTTTGGTGGAACGCAACATCCGGTAGCGTGGAACGCATAAACGCGCATGCGCGCGAGGACGCAACTTCCGGTTTGGTGGAACGCAACATCCGGTAGCGTGGAACGCATAAACGCGCATGCGCGCGGCCAAAAGGGAGAGAATTACAAAAAGGAATAAAGGCACAGCGGCGCGTGCGCGGGATATGAATAAAGGAGCTAGGGGACCAAAAGGAGAAAATAAGAGACAGGGGGAGCAGAGGCACCAAAAGGATGGGGGAAAAATGGATAAGGGGGAGGAGAAAAATAAGGGAAGAGGAGACCAAAACTAAGTAAAGAAAAGGGGCAAGACAGATGAATAGAAGTAATAATGAAAAATAAAAAATAAAAAATAACAAGAGGGGAAGGCAGGGGAGACAATGACGGTACCTGTAGGGAGAAGGGGAAAGAGAAAGGGGGAGGGGGAATGGATATATAGAATTATAGAAATGTATACATATCGCAATGTGAAAGGAAGACAGGGGAAATGTATGTTATACAAAGTACATGTCATATAACATCTGCAATATAATAAGTAATCCGGTGCAATATGGAAATTATTAATTACGGTGACAAAAAGGATATATCCGGTTCAAATATGTAGGGTCTGTGAAAGAAGTAAAAATATAATATAAGAAATACAGACAAAGCGAAAATCATGGGCAATAAAGTAGAGTCTGGCTTCACGACTGCAGCCAGGTATATTTTTTTCTGAAATGCTCTGGTGTTGCTGAGATAATATATATTTTACAGATCTTGCCGGGTATCATAGCCGGAGACTAGACTAGTCCATCGCTGCACCTACCCGGCTTCTACCAGCAAAGATGGCCAAGGGTGGAGCTGGACTTGTCTCGTCTTCAACTATGGTACCCGGTCAGATCTTCTAAATAGATTTTCTCTGAAATGCCAATACCTGCTGGAATCGTGCTGCCAGGCCCTGATTCATGCTGCATGCGGTTTAGGCAGCATCAATCAGGTGAAAGGCTCCTATTAATGACCGCTGGTATGACTTTTTACAGTGATCAGTAAAGGCTTTCGAATAAAATTGCATGGTAAGCAGCACTGAAATCTCCATGCCCTGGCTGCTAACTTATACCCGGGGCATGGAGGAAAACTGTGATAGGGTTATCACTGCTGCCATCGCTGTGATAAGACTTTCACTGCCAGCACAGCACAAGAAGAAGCCAGACTCTTCCGTAGCTCTCCGCCTTTTCTTTCCTCTGACTTGTAATTTTGTGAGAGGTAAAAAGAGAGACCTACTGGGAAAGTTGTCCCAAATACAAAAATGTGTAAAGACTAAACAGAGAAATCACATAGATTTTATTACATTTTACATTTGTAACACTCTTTTTCTAACCCTAACTATCTTTAGAGATAATGTTAGGGTTAGTGTAATAACATATTTACTCACAAAAGTAATAAAAACTTTTTTAACAATGTATACATTATTTTAACATTTTATGGCTGATAAACAAAATACCTAGAGGAAGAAAAGGGCAAACTCTAAAGTTTAGGGTTTGTTCACTTGTAGCTTTTTTGATGCTTTTTCTGCATAAAAAATACAGGCTATACCCAGAAAACCACAGTGGAAATTACGTGTATTCTTGATGCAGTTTTGACAGATTTTTTTATGCTTCTTTTTGGTGCTAAGCCATTCTGATCGCAGTGAGGAAAAAGTTCAGTAAAAGTATTGAAACAATTGTTTTGCTGCATTTTTATATACCACGGGTCAAATAATGCAAATTATAAAAAAAACACACCATGTGATTGAGATTTTAGATTCATTTTTTTATTACTGTAAAACGCTGCATTTTTTCCATATGAATAACACAGAAAAAAGCTTAATAAATGCTACATACTAAAAAGCGCATAGAAAGGTTCATTCTTCTACATTTATGTTATGGTCTACAAAATAATGTCAGGCCATTTACAATATTCCATTTTAATTTTCCTATTAAATTTTAAATACATCAGGCTATTTTAGACCATATTTTAATCAGAGAAAATACAATACGCCAGCTTATATGATATCTTTGCAGTCAGAAATACTATCTTATCAGAATTACTAACATAATTGAATACTTTTGTGAATTTGTTTTTAGAGAAACATTTATCACTCATATGGATATAGAAATATATTTTGTTTATTTGTGTGAGTGTGAGTATTTTTATATATACAGTATATATATATATATATATATATAGATATATATATAGATATATATAAATATATATATATTGTGAGATAGCTCCCATCGACTATGTGTCCATGAGCTATGTATCACAGAGGTGATGTAATCCTGGAGTGTTGCTCTAGTGCAGTGTTGCTCTAGTGCAGGCCCACCAACAGGTCATGTTTTCAGGATTTCCTTAGTATTGCACAGGTGATGGAATTATTGCCTGTTCAGGTGATGTAAATATCACCTGTGCAATACTAAGGAAATACTGAGAACATGATCTGTGGTGGGCCTTGAGGGCTGGAGTTGGGGAACCCTGCGCTAGTAAACCTAAGCACTAAAAGGATTGTTTAGTGCATCCGGGTCCAGGTTTTATGGGCAACTTGAGAGATGGGTGGGTCTTGTTGCCCACATACTTCATCTCTAGGTGTGGTTAACCAGTTAAAATGGAGGCCGTTGTTTGGCACATGGTCTGTGTTTGGAGGCAGAAGGTCTCCTGTGTGTTGTAGTCTCCCGACTGAGCCAGTGAACTGGATGCTATCTAGCCTGTGTGCCCACAGGACTGGCTAACCAGAGACTTTGCCTAAAGGACTCTTTACTTTGTTTTGCCTGCACTAAAGGCTGTTTGTTGAATCTCTTATAGCCATATTTTGTTCACAACAGAACATAGGACACAGATCAGAAGGTGAAAGAAATTTTCTATTTAATTTGAACAAATGAAGTAATTTATAAACTGACGGCAGCAACACAACTCAAAAAAGTTGGGACAGGGCTGTGTCTACCATTGTGTAGCATTCCCTCTTCTTTTTGCATCAGTGTAAACATCTGGTAAGCGAGGAGACTGGAGTTTTGGGAGAGGAATTGTTATGCACACGCCCGGGCTGAGCGGCGTGTGCGTGTGATTGTAGTGATTCCACTGGACCATGAACCGGAGAGTGCCTGGAGGGGCGTGACTAAGTATCTGGCCGATCCGACCAAGATGGCACGACGGCATATGACGCCAGTGCACCAGGGAGAAACCGGGCAGAGGGACCAGGTGCTACTCCAGGTCAAACTCCGGACACGGGGGTTGACCCACACAGGGATTACTGGATCAGGCTGGTTAGGCTGGCGCACAGACTGGAGGGTATAGGCAGGCACGACTGGTATGCAGGCAGGCGGGTAAAGGCAAGCGCAGCTAGAGTGCAGACAGGGAGGCACTAGCAGGTAGGAACACAGGCGGGATAGGACCCAGTACACACTGGGACTCAGGAACAATACAGGTAGAGGGGTACAGGCAAGCACAGCTAGAGTGCAGACAGGGAGGCACTAGCAGGTAGGAACACAGGCGGGATAGGACCCAGTACACACTGGGACTCAGGAACAGGCAGGTTAGGCTGGCACAGACTGGTGGATATAAGCAAACACGGCAGGTATGCAGATGGGTGGATACAGGCGAGTATGCAGGCAGGGAGGTACTGGCCGAAAGGACGGGCTGGAGCACAGAAAGGTTAAGACCCAGTACAGACTGGGTCACAGAACCGCAGATGCGGTAGACAACCACAGCAGAGAGGGAACGCCCGAAGCGGTGGGCAAGAACAGAGCAGGACAGGGCTGCAGGAGCAGCGGGCAGAAGCAGGGCAGGACAGGACAGGACTGCCGGAGCAGCGGGCAGAAGCAGGGCAGGACAGGACTGCCGGAGCAGCGGGCAGAAGCAGGGCAGGACAGGACTGCCGGAGCAGCGGGCAGAAGCAGGGCAGGACAGGACTGCCGGAGCAGCGGGCAGAAGCAGGGCAGGACAGGACTGCCGGAGCAGCGGGCAGAAGCAGGGCAGGACAGGACTGCCGGAGCAGCAGGCAGAAGCAGGGCAGGACAGGACTGCCGGAGCAGTGAGCAAGGAGTCAGAGCAGGCTAGAACCGCCGGAGCGGTAAGCAAAGGAGTCAGAGCAGGCTAGGCTGAGTAGGGGGGACAGGGCTCTGTTCACACGGAACAGACAGGAAGGGAAAGGCAGAGCCAGACACCCACAGGGTACTTGCAGTGAAGTAGCGAGTGGACCACAAACTCACAAACGGGAGTACAGAGACAACAAGCAGGAGTTAGGTACGAGTTCAGACTCTGCAGAAAAAGGAAGGGAATGGACATAGAGGCAAAACAGGTAAAGGATAGGAGAGAGTTCAGACTGGAACTGAGTGTACGGAGGAGACCGACACTGCAGAGAGATACAGGAGCGGGTCTGGGAATACGGCCCCCAGAGAGGCAGGACGAACAGGCAAGGAGCGTGTTCAGACAGGACAGACAAGATACAGGAGCGGGTCTAGGAAATCAGCCCCTAGAAGGCGAGAGGAACAGGCTAGGAGCGTGTTCAGACAGGTCAGACAAGATACAGGAACAGGTCTAGGTAATCGGCCCCTAGAAGGCAGGAGGAACAGGCAAGGAGCATGTTCAGACAGGCCTGGAAATACAGCCTCCAGGAAAGGCAGACAAGAGAACACAGAACGGGACCTGGCACCTTCAGAGTGCAAGCACACACTGAAAGAAACACTATGCTCAGGCAGGGATAGATGGGCGCAGCTGAGCTATATACCAGGTGACAGACAGCAATAGGCTGAGGACGCACAAGAGGTGTGACCCACAGCAGGTACAAAAAGCAGGAAGTGATCGGGCGCCGCCCTTAAGCAGCAGAAACAGACACAAACAGACAGCATGGAGGGAAGCCAGAGAGACATTCTGGACAGGAGATCAAGTGCGCGCTCTTGCACAGTGGGAGATGGACCACTATGCAAGGACGCCGCCAGGTATGTTACAGTACCCCCCCCCTTACGCCCCCTCTTCTTCAGGCCTGCCAGAATCTTCCGCAGGGAATTCGAGGGCCAATTCTTCACTTCGAAGAGATCACTTCCACTGTCCACCGGAAAAACTGGTCTCCTCTGGGTAGCTAGGATGCTACCTCCCATCCAGCCACCCTTAGCAACAGACGAAACGGGTGGAGTACCAGGAACAGCACACAAGGAAGTCTCTCTCCACATATTTTCAGGTGGCACCCCAGAGGGTATAGGAGACAACTGGAAGTCCTCCACCGGGTTGGAGGGGGACAGAGACTTGGGGGTAATCTCTGCTTCGAGGTACATCTTGTCAAGCTCACAGGAAGAAATAGACGGGTTATCAGGTACATAATGAGGAAAAGTCACTGTCTCTTTGTTTTCTGGTGGTACCCCGGAGGATTCAGGAAACAACTGGAGGTCCTCCGCCGGGTCAGAAGAGTGCAGAGGCTCAGAGAAAACATCTGCTTCAGAGTACACTAGGTCGGACTCACTGGACGAAGCAGGCGAGGTATCGGGTACCGAGTATAGGAAAGTCTCTGTCCATTCTCCACCAGGTGGCACCCCAAAGGGTTCTGGAGACAACTGGCGGTCCTCCGCCTGGTCAGAGGGGTGTAGAGACTCACGGGTAACCTCTGCTTCAGAGTACACTAGGTCGGACTCACTGGACGAAGCAAGCGAGGTATCAGATCCAGGATATAGGAAAGTCTCTGTCCATTTACCACCAGGTGGCACCCCGAAGGGTTCTGGAGACAACTGGAGGTCCTCCGCCTGGTCAGAGGAGAGTAGAGACTCGGGAGTAACCACTGCTTCAGAGTACACTAGGTTGGACTCACTGGACGAAGCGAGCGAGGTATCAGGTACAGAGTATAGGAGAGTCTCTGTCCTTTCGCTACCAGGTAGCACCCCGAAGGGTTCAGGAGACAACTGGAGGTCCTCCGCCTGGTCGGAGGGGTGTAGAGACTCGGGAGTAACCTCTGCTTCGGAGTACACTAGGTTGGACTCACTGGACGAAGCGAGCGAGGTATCAGGTACAGAGTATAGGAGAGTCTCTGTCCTTTCGCTACCAGGTAGCACCCCGAAGGGTTCAGGAGACAACTGGAGGTCCTCCGCCTGGTCGGAGGGGTGTAGAGACTCGGGGGTAACTACCACTTTGGGGTACCCATTGTCAGGCTCACAGGACGAAGCGGACAAAGTATCGAGTACCGGGTGTAGAGAATTCTCTCTCCATTTGTCATCGAGTGGTATCCCGGAGGATTCAGGAGGCAACAGGGGGTCCTCCGCCAGGTAGTAGAGGTGCACAGACTCTGAGGTAACCACAGCTTTGGAGCATCCTTGGAGATGCACACCGGTTAAAGTGGGTGAAGCATCTGATGCCGGGTGCAGGAAGTTCTCCTGTGTGGAGTCTGGATGGGCAGAAGTCTCTTCGGGCAGGAGAACTGGTGCACTACCCACGCACATTACCCGTTGGGGCTTCTCCGGGATACAGGGAGATGAAGCTTCAGTAGGGACTTCAAGGTTGGGGTCAGGAGGTCTCAGGGAGGACAGACCCTGGCGTGACGGCTTGCCTCTACGTCTAGCACGTCTGGACTGCCTTTTGAGGTTGGGAGAAGTATTCCGGAAAGCGTAGTCACCCTGTGAGGATTCTGGGTGGGCAGTAGTCTCATTGGGCTGGAGGACTATTGCGCTACCCACACACATTACCCATTGGGGCTGCTCCGGGATATTGGGAAGTGAAGCTTCAGCAGGAGCCTCCGGGTTAGGATCATCGAAGACCATTAGAAAGGCCACCAGGAAGGCCATTAGGTCCAGGAGGATCGGATCCTGTGTTTCATATAGGGGGTTGATCCATTCCAAGGCATCACCCGCCAGGTAAGACATAATGAATGCCACCTTAACCCGATCGGTGGGAAAACATAGAGGGTAGAACTTGAAGTGTAGCATGCATTGCTCCACAAATGCACGACTTTGTCTAGGATCCCCATAATAACGTAGCGGATCCGCGGGAACGAGAGCAGATAGATCCATCTGGACGGGTGCGAAATTCGCCTGGAACTCAGCTAAAGGAAAAAAAAAAATATTTATTTATTTATTTTAATGCATGTATTCGCTGGAAAACTTCTCAGAGAGCGAAGGCCGTGGGGCTCAACGGGAACCATGGCCTGAGCATGCTGTTATGCACACGCCCGGGCTGAGCGGCGTGTGCGTGTGATTGTAGTGATTCCACTGGACCATGAACCGGAGAGTGCCTGGAGGGGCGTGACTAAGTATCTGGCCGATCCGACCAAGATGGCACGACGGCATACGACGCCAGTGCACCAGGGAGAAACCGGGCAGAGGGACCAGGTGCTACTCCAGGTCAAACTCCGGACACGGGGGTTGACCCACACAGGGATTACTGGATCAGGCTGGTTAGGCTGGCGCACAGACTGGAGGGTATAGGCAGGCACGACTGGTATGCAGGCAGGCGGGTAAAGGCAAGCGCAGACAGGGAGGCACTAGCAGGTAGGAACACAGGCGGGATAGGACCCAGTACACACTGGGACTCAGGAACAATACAGGTAGAGGGGTACAGGCAAGCACAGCTAGAGTGCAGACAGGGAGGCACTAGCAGGTAGGAACACAGGCGGGATAGGACCCAGTACACACTGGGACTCAGGAACAGGCAGGTTAGGCTGGCACAGACTGGTGGATATAAGCAAACACGGCAGGTATGCAGATGGGTGGATACAGGCGAGTATGCAGGCAGGGAGGTACTGGCCGAAAGGACGGGCTGGAGCACAGAAAGGTTAAGACCCAGTACAGACTGGGTCACAGAACCGCAGATGCGGTAGACAACCACAGCAGAGAGGGAACGCCCGAAGCGGTGGGCAAGAACAGAGTAGGACAGGGCTGCAGGAGCAGCGGGCAGAAGCAGGGCAGGACAGGACAGGACTGCCGGAGCAGCGGGCAGAAGCAGGGCAGGACAGGACTGCCGGAGCAGCGGGCAGAAGCAGGGCAGGACAGGACTGCCGGAGCAGTGAGCAAGGAGTCAGAGCAGGCTAGAACCGCCGGAGCGGTGAGCAAAGGAGTCAGAGCAGGCTAGGCTGAGTAGGGGGGACAGGGCTCTGTTCACACGGAACAGACAGGAAGGGAAAGGCAGAGCCAGACACCCACAGGGTACTTGCAGTGAAGTAGCGAGTGGACCACAAACTCACAAACGGGAGTACAGAGACAACAAGCAGGAGTTAGGTACGAGTTCAGACTCTGCAGAAAAAGGAAGGGAACGGACATAGAGGCAAAACAGGTAAAGGATAGGAGAGAGTTCAGACTGGAACTGAGTGTACGGAGGAGACCGACACTGCAGAGGGATACAGGAGCGGGTCTGGGAATACGGCCCCCAGAGAGGCAGGACGAACAGGCAAGGAGCGTGTTCAGACAGGACAGACAAGATACAGGAGCGGGTCTAGGAAATCAGCCCCTAGAAGGCGAGAGGAACAGGCTAGGAGCGTGTTCAGACAGGTCAGACAAGATACAGGAACAGGTCTAGGTAATCGGCCCCTAGAAGGCAGGAGGAACAGGCAAGGAGCGTGTTCAGACAGGCCTGGAAATACAGCCTCCAGGAAAGGCAGACAAGAGAACACAGAACGGGACCTGGCACCTTCAGAGTGCAAGCACACACTGAAAGAAACACTATGCTCAGGCAGGGATAGATGGGCGCAGCTGAGCTATATACCAGGTGACAGACAGCAATAGGCTGAGGACGCACAAGAGGTGTGACCCACAGCAGGTACAAAAAGCAGGAAGTGATCGGGCGCCGCCCTTAAGCAGCAGAAACAGACACAAACAGACAGCATGGAGGGAAGCCAGAGAGACATTCTGGACAGGAGATCAAGTGCGCGCTCTTGCACAGTGGGAGATGGACCACTATGCAAGGACGCCGCCAGGTATGTTACAGGAATGTTGTCCCATTCTTGTCTGATGAAGGATTCTAGTTGCTCAACAGTTCTGGATCTTCTTTATTGGATAAATCCTTTCATAATTTGCCAAATGTTTTCCATTGGTGAAGGGTCTGGATTGCTGGTTGCCAGGTCATCACTCGAACTCTTCTTCTGTGAAGATGGGTGTGTTGTGATGGATGTAGTATGTGGTTTATGATTGTGTTACTGTAAGGTGCAAGGCCTTCCCTGAAATACACGTCTAGATGCATATATTGATCCAAAACCTTTACATAATGCTCAGCATTGATAAAGCTCCAATCTATAGGTACTAATACAACTCCATGATGAGATTTTGGTGAGTTTTTTATGCTGCGTATTTTTGCTTTGCAAAAAATGCAACGTCTTACAGTTCCAACAAAATGGATGGGACTTATAGAAATCTCCTGCCCAGTGTGCTTTTTTACGCAGCTTAAACTGACTTGAAACCCGCAACTTGTTGATTTCTTTTGTGGGTACACTGAGTTTAATGTGCAGATTTTCCCCATAAAAATGAATGAGGCTACGTTTCCACAATGAGCTTTTGGTGAGTTTTTTACGCTGTGTATTTTTAAAAAATGTAAATGACGCACCCCTGGGCCTGTGTCGCGCAGCGTTGCGCACGCGGGAGCTTACCCGGAGCCGGATCTGTTGAGGGTTGTAGTCTCGTGGCGGTGACCCGGTCCGTGCCCAGGGAGTCAGACTAAGTGGCGCTGTATTAGCAGTAGATGTTGGATGACTACGCCACCCGTTGAATGCAGCTTTGGAGCTGCCGCTGCAGGGCAGACCGCTGAGGCCGGTGGAAGGATGGTGCAGCGGGGATGGTATAACCCCCAACGGGAGGGGTATGGCCTCAGGGCAGCCGACGTGGATGATGGGGGTAGCAGGAACCACTCGGAGACGGTACGGTGTAGTTCAGGGTCTTTACTGGTGACAAAGATAGACCCTCCCGGAGTACTGGCTAGCGATTGGGGCCTGGTCAGTCCTTGAGCAGATGGGATCTCCCCTGGCCAGGCGGAGTTGTAGGCCTCCCAAACTAACTGTACTCTTCTGGCTACCTTGCTAGAGGCGGGTATAAGTAGCCCACGTCCCTGAGTGTACCGTGTGGTGCTCACCCGTATGGCCGGTGACTCGGGGCCTTCTGGTAGCTTCCGCTCCACGACGGCGGTGCTGGTCCCATGCGTGTGACCGTGCCTTCGGGTTTCTTGGCCAGAGGACCTGGAATCCCCTGCCTGACGGATTCTGCTGCTGGGTAGGAGTTAGTCCCCACAGCCTCGGACTCCGGGTCCGGTAAGAAATCTTCTCAGTCAGGGCGAGCTCTGCAGCTGCCAGCCCCTGACTCCTTGTAACACTGCTCCCACAGAGCTCGTGTTGTTTCTTCCCATAGCTGCTTCTCTTCTCTGTCTCTACTTCTGGCATGGCCCAGGAGCTGGGCCCAGCCGGAGCCACAGCTCCCTGTCAGCCCTCCTGGCTGAACTCTCCCTCTGAACTCCCTAACCCTGCCTCAGCCCCAGGTTTATATAGGGGAAGTTCTTCCCCTCCCAGGACTGGGCAGGAGGTGTGGCATGCACAGGATCCCTGACCAAGAGACCTCCCACCTGCTCTCAGACATAACATTGCCGTTACTGTGGAAACCAGACCCCTGGGGTGCCACATAAATAACCTATTTTACTTAATGGTTGCTGAAAATCTGTAACTTCAAAAACTCACCAAAAGCTCATTGTGGGAACATAGCCTTAGATACAGAAAATCCACACTTGAAAAATGCATGTTTTTAGTGCGTTTACACTGCGGAAAAGCACTAAAAACACATTTAGTTTTGCTTGATACCATTCACTTTACCATATAATGTGATGAAAAATAGGGGAAAAAATCCAAGCTGGGGGAAATGGTAAAAAAAAAAATCACAATTCTGCCATTGTTTGTTAGCTTTCATTTTTATAGTGTTCACTATGTGCTAAAAATATGCTGGTAACTAGATTTAACAGGTCAGTATGATTACAACGATACCAAATTTGTATAGTTTTTTTATTGATTAAAAAAAAATGTAAACTTTGGAAAGAAAATGGTTTGTGTCGCCATTTTCTGAACAGGTAACTATTACTAACTATTACTTTTAGTTGGTAGGGCTTGTTTTCAAGTAGTGAGCTGTTGGGGTTTTTTGTACTATTTTGGGGTAAGTAGGACATTTTGATCACTTATTATTGCCTTCTTTGGGGGGGGGAGTGACAGAAAAATAGCAATTTTAGCATTTTGAGTCTTATTTTTTCTTTTTTATGAATGCGATAATGTGAGATATGTTTGTTTTTTCACATTCTTTTTTTTTTGTAAATGTGGATAAAGGAGTGATTCACATTTAAGTTTCTTTTAATTAATGTTTTGTTAATTTCGTTAGACTTCTTTTTAAGTCCCCTTATGGGACTTGAACCTGTGATCACTTGCACTATATACTGCACTAGATCAGTATAGCTCTATATAGTTAAAATAACAATCTCCTATGAAAGGATGGTGCAGCTCCTGAGCCTACTCCATACACATGAATCCAACCAGTGTCACTAAGGAGTTAATAGGATAACCCTTTAAAATACCCCAAGACCTGACTATTTATTAGTACACAACAAAATGTTCCCATCCCTGCATACTCTGAGATGATAATTCTGTATAACAATAACATTTTCCCATCACTGTTTTACTTGTAGTAGATATTTTGTATAAACTCCATTTTTATTATACATATATCTATATACCGTATATACATATGTATATATATATATTTTTTTAGGATAGAATGGACTTCAATAGAGTAGCTGTTATGGGTCACTCATTTGGGGGAGCCACTGCCCTGCTTAGTTTGGTGAAGAACGATATTTTCCGGTGAGTACTTTCAGTATATTACAATCCTAAAATATATGACCACTTTTGTAAACATTATGGAAAATTCAATAAGACATATTTTCAGTTGTTTCACACTTTTTTGTTAAGTATATAATTCCACATGTATTAATTCATAGTTTTGATGCCTTCAGTGTGAATGTACAATTTTCAAAGTCAGGAAAATACAGACAAATCTTTAAATGAGAAGGTGTGTCCAAACTTTTGGCCTGTACTGTGTATATATTTTTAGTTTCTGGCTGTAATCTAAAATCTTACAAGGCCTCTTCCACATGTCCTGATATTTCCGGTACTAGAAAAATCAGTACCGGAGATATTTGGCATACGTGCGGCAACCGTGTGCCGCATCAGTATCACAGGTACTGGCGCCTGGGAATCAGCTGTACAATTCGCGCTGTTTCCCAGCACCAGGTGCTGGAGGCATCTCTCATCATTGTCCCCTGCAAGGGACAATGTTAAGAATTGTATTAAGCCCCCACTATCTCCAACAAGTGTAAAATGAAGTATAAAGCTAAAACACATTATACTCACCTTTACACCTAATTCCCTGAGGCCATTGTCCCCTGTAAACAAACCAAAAATAAAAAAGACACAATATCCCTCACCTGTCTGAAGCTTAAATAATCCAGTGCCCCACACCGTAATCCATCTGTGCGACATTTCTGCATGAGCGTGAGCGGCGGCTTGAAGCCACCGCACACGTTGAGAAGCTGAGGAAAATGACTCGCTGCAGCGAGCGGGCCCCTGAACTGGGCTGAGCTCACTGAGTGACAGGACACAACTGGAGATATGCTCTTCATATCTCTTTGCTAGACCTGGTGCTAATGCACAAAGCTGTCAGACAGCCGCGAGCCACACATCATGGGCCCACAAGCCACATGTAGCTCCCAAACCACAGGTTGGGGAACCTTGCTGTAGTGCCTTTAATTCTTCACATGACATTACAACTACATTTTTCCTGTCTTTTAGGTGTGCAGTAGTTTTGGATCCCTGGATGTTTCCTCTTGAGGATACTTGCTATCCAGGCATACAGAAACCAATATTGTTAATCAATACAGAAACTTTTCAGACGAGAGAAAGTATAGAGAAAATAAAGAGAATGAATTCACTTGGAGCTGATCTGAAATACCTGACTGTAAAGTAAGTAAGATTTAGTACTGTGGGACTTGGTTCACACTCTGCATTTTTTCCATGCGTTTTTCAAGGTTAAAAAACTCTGCATTTTACAGAACTAGCCAAGTGAATGAGATTAGTGAATCTTATGCACATACTGCTTATTTTTCCTCTGGGATTTGAACTATCGAAGTGTTTTTTAAAATCTCCAGCATGTTAATTTTTTCAGCGTTTTTGCGGTGTTTTTCTCTTATTCAGAAAAGGGGGGGGGATACAAGTAAATACGCATCAGAGCGCAAGTAAAAAAAAAAAAGTGTCAAAAATCCACATTCCAACCAACATTC
Organism: Phyllobates terribilis; assembly: GCF_046119375.1. Lineage (NCBI taxonomy): Eukaryota > Metazoa > Chordata > Amphibia > Anura > Dendrobatidae > Phyllobates > Phyllobates terribilis. The sequence goes on from NW_027362762.1 coordinate 645,268,081, forward strand.
TGGTTTTTGGTGCAGAAAAATCTGCTGCAAATATTCAAATTTTCCAGTAATGCTTTATAGTTTTGAGTTAATTATACAACTGCAAAACTCTCATTGGGGAGCTGTATCAAACTATATTTACAGTGGCTTGCGAAAGTATTCACCCCCTTGTTTTTTTACCTGTTTTGTTACATTAAAACATGTGTTTAAATATTTTTATAATCCGATTTGCGTGTGAAAGTGAGAAAATATACACATAAGTTAAATTTATGGGATCAAATGACTAAAAATTGACATGTGTATATGTATCCACCCCCCTAAAGTCAGTACTTTGTAGAACCTCCTTTTGCAGCAATTACAGCTTCCAGTCACTTTGGATAAGTCTCTATGAGCTCTCCACATCTTGCCACTGGCAAAACTGCTCCAGCTCCTTCAAGTTAGATGGTTGGTTTCCTTTGGTGAATAGCAGTCTTTAAGTCTGACCACAGATTCTCAATTGGATTAAGGTCTGGGCTTTGACTAGGCCACTCCAAAACATTTATATGTTTCCAGTTAAACCACTCGAGTGTTGCTTTAGCAGTATGCTTAGGGTTGTTGTCTTGTTGGAAGGTGAACCCCCGTTCCAGTCTCAAATCACTGACAGACTGAAACAGGATTTCCTCTATAATATCCCTGTACTTGACACCATCCATCTTCCCCTCGACTTGGACAATTTTCCCTGCTTCTGAAAAACATCCCCACAGCATGATGCTGCCACCACCATGTTTCACTGTGGGGATGGTGTTCTTTAGGTGATGAGCTGTGTTGGTTTAGCCCCAGACATAGTGTCTACCTTGGTGGCCAAAAAGTTCAATTTTAGTTTCATCTGACCACAATACCTTCCTCCATACATTTGGGGAGTCTTCCACATGTCTTTTAGCAAACTCAAAATAAGCCTTACAATTTTTGTGTGTAAGTAAAGGCTTTTTTCTGCCCACTTTTCCATAAAGGCCACCATTATGGAGTGTACGGCTTATTATGGTCGTATGGTCTCTGCTTAGGAACTCTGCACCTCCTTCAGGGTTACTTTTGGTCTCTGTTCTGCCTCTCTTAATAATATCCTCCTTGCTCGTGCTTAAAGTTTTTATGGGCAGTCCTTTTCTTGGCATGTTCTTTCCATTTGATGATAATGAATTTGATGCTGCATGGCTTCCAATGGCACTGGGTCACTTTGTCAATTGACAAAAGCTCTGGTAGAGCTGAAACGTTTTGTTGCTGATGTGAATAAATGACTGATTCGCTACATGTGAGTGCCGGGACCTTTTCCTTCTCTGGTATGTTACCGTTCCACGTTCACCGCTGAAAAGAATACAAACAGCTACGGAGTGCCGACTATTTTTCTATTTTAACATCTGTAAGGAGTCTGTATGTTCTCCCTGTGTTTGCGTGGGTTTCCTCCCGGTTCTTTGGTTTCCTCCCACACTCCAAAGACATACTGATAGGGAGTTTGTGATTGTGATCCCTAATGGGAACAGTGATGATAATGTCTGTGAAGTGCTGTGGAATTAATGGCGCTATATAAGTGAGTAAAATAAATAAATTGGTCAGCACTTCAAAGTACAGGTGGACAATGACCCAAAACATACTGCGAAAGCAACCCAGGAGTTTTTTATGGCAAAAAATTTGAATATTATGCAATGGCCAAGTCAATCACCAGATCTTAACCCCATCAAGCATGCATTTCGAATGTTTAAGACAAAACTTAAAGGGGTTTTCCCACAAACAAAAGTTGATTTTAATCAGCATATCTTAGAGTAATAATAAGTTCCACAATTGGTTGTGTTTAAGTAAAATGTTCCTGTGCTGAGATAATCTTATAAATGTGTCCTGCTGTGTACTGTGTAATGGCTGTGTCTGACAGTACAAGAACATGGTCTGATCATACCACATCTCCTTGGCTGGGGAGGAAGCAAAAGAAGAGTATACAGACATTACAGTAGGGGATCACAGCTGATTGTTTAAAAAGAAGCAGGGAAATGTTTTACCTCACAAAAACAATGTTTTACTTCATAGAAAGAATCAGCTGCAATCCCATGCTGTTCTGTCTGTATACTCTTTTGCTTCTTCCCCTGCCCAGGAGCTGAGAGATGATCAGACCATATTCCATACACGGTGAGACACAGCCATTACACAGTACACAGCAGGGGCACATTTATAAGATTATCTCAGCACAGGAACATTTTATTTAAACACATCCAATTGTGGAACTTATTATTATTTAAAGATCTATTGATTAAAATGTACTTTTGTTCGTGGTAAAACCCCTTTAAGGCAGGCATACCCACAAACAAGCAACAACTGAAGTCAGCTGCAGTAAAGGCCTGGCAAAGCATCACAAAGGTGGAAACCCAGTGTTTGGTGACATCCATGGCTTCCGGACTTCAGGTAGTCACTGCCTGTAAAGGATTCTCTACAAAGTATTAAAAATAAACTACACTGTGTTCCAAATTATTATGCAAAAAGTGTTTAGGAGTGATAAGGGAAGAATTTGTTTGTTTGTCAGTTAAACTCATTGATGGTGATGTGTGTCAGGGCTCTTTATATCACTGTAAGCAATTGCAGACACCTGTGCTAATTAGTTTGGCAGGTGTGTCCAATGAAAGGCAAGACTACTTAAGAAGGCTGTCCCACATTATTAAGCAGCCTACATTTTCTGCCAAAATGGGAAAGAAAAAGGATATGTCGGCTGCTGAGAAGCAACAAATTGTGGAGTGTTTAGGTCAAGGCATGACTACAATCAACATTGCCAAGACACTTCATCCTGATCATCGCACAATCAAGAAGTATGTAGCTGATTCACAGTACACACGTGTGCGTGCTGATAAGGGAAAATTGAGGACTCTTTCCTACAGGCAATTACGTCAAGTTAAAAGAGCAAAAAAGCCTTGTCATAGCAGCAGACAAGTTTTTGAAGCTGCTGGTGCCTCCAACGTCCCCCGAACAACAAGATGCAGGGTCCTTCAGAGGTTTGCAGCTGTGCGTAAGCCATCCTGTCGTCCTCCTCTATCCACTGCACACAAGCAGAAATGGCTCCAGTGGGCCAAACAATACATGAAGACTGACTTCAAAACTGTTTTGTTCACCGATGAGTGCCGTGCAACACTCGATGGTCCAGATGGATGGAGTGGAGGATGGCTGGTGATGTACACCCTATGCAAACATGGCTACGGCGCCAACAAGGAGGAGGTGGAGTAATGTTTTGGGCTGGAATCATGGGGAGAGAGATTGTCGGCCCCTTTAGGATCCCTGAAGGGGTAAAGAGGCACTCCATAATGTATGTTGAGTTTCTCAAACAGCACTTCCTTCCATGGTTCAAGAAGAAGAACCGTGCATTCCGCAGCAAGATCATTTTCATGCATGATAATGCACCGTCTCATGCTGCACATAACACATCTGCATCTCTGGCTGCTATGGGCATAAAAGGGGACAAACTTATGGTGTGGCCCCCATGCTCCCCTGACCTCAACCCCATTGAGAACCTATGGCGCATAATCAAAAGGAGTGTCTATGATGGCGGGAGGCAGTTCACATCTAAGCAACAGCTCTGGGAGGGTATTCTGTCCTCATGCAAAACAATTGAAGCAGAAACCATCCAAAACCTGACAAATTCAATGGACGAGAGAGTTCAGAAGCTCCTTTCAAACAAGCGGTCCTATGTGCAAATGTAACATCACCTAGAATAAAGTTTTGAGTTGAAAACTGTTTGATTTCAGTTTGTAATAACCTGCTAATGCTTATAATTTCAAAAATGACCATTTTTTTGTTCTTTATTAAAATAAAAAGGTTGAAAACTCTGCTGTGCATAATAATTTGGAACATGCATTTTGAGTGCAGTTTGAGATTTTATTTTTTTTAAAAATATACTGTTATCATAGGCAGTTTGTACAAAAACCTTTCAATTGTACTCTAATAGTTATTTGACTGGAAAATTACAATGACTGCAATTCATATAGGTAATTTGGGAAAATCTGAGAAAATATTATTTGCATAATAATTTGGAACACAGTGTATTTATGGTAACGTTAATTTGTCCCATTACTTTTGAGCCCTTGAAATGAGGAGGCTTTATAGAAAAATGGTTGCAATTCCTAAACGTTTCACAGGATATTTTTGTTCATCCCCTTTAATTAAGCCTGAAAGTCTGCACTTCAATTTTATCTCAGTTGTTTCATTTTAAATCCAAAATAGTGACGTGCAGAGCCAAAATCATGAAGGTTCAGTCACTGTCCAAATATTTCTGGACCTAACTTGTTATTGTCTGGTTTACATAATAAGCAATGTTTGACAGGTTCCATAACCCACTGAGTTGTTGTTGTACCAGACAGAGCAGTGATTCCTCAGAAGAAGACATCTGCGCCGCACATTCCCAAACACGTCAAGTCTGTGGATTATTTTCTCTCTATCAGAAGCTACAGAATGCACATTTCTATAAATAATTTAGAAGTATATTTTGACAGCCTAGTAAAAATAGCATTTGTGCCGAGGCTCTTAACAACTTCCTTAGTTTTAGCTTTGATCCTACTTTTTTATGCAATTGAACAATTGCATGCTGTTTGTAAGTAGCATGTGTAAGACACAGCAGAGTGTATATACACCGATTAGCCACAATACTAGAACCACCTGCCTGATATTATGCACTTTGCTGCATCATATGCAACAAGCTGTGATACACTGTTGATCCTCACACCTTTTTCATCAATTTGGGCTTCAGTTGCTTTTCTGTGTGATAAGATCAGACAGGCTAGCCATAACTTCCTACACAGATCAATGAGCCTTGCGTGCCCACAATCAAGGCACTGGTTCATCAGTTGTCCTTTGTTGGTCCACTTTTGGTGGATTCCAGACTAATGAAAGCTTTATGAACTATAAAACCACTGACAAATGAGCTGAGTAATTTTAGCATCTTGTTAATGGGTGGGAAAAATTAGGTAGCAATGGAAAAGACAGTCCTCTTGAAATTGATGTGTTGGAAGCATGGAAAAATTGGCAATTATAAGGATCTGAGAAACTTTGGCAAGGATCAAAAGTTGACTAGTCAACTTGGTCAGAGCATCTCCATAAATCCATTCAAGTTGATTTGACCTCCAAATGCCAAGATCTCAATCCGATCAAGAGTCTGGGGGATGTGCTAGAAAAACAAGCCACTTCAGTACTTCTACAGTATATTGGTGGCCCATCCTTAGCATAGGTCATCAATATCAGATCAGTGGGTGTGTGACACCAGGCACTCCCAACGACGATCAGTTATTCCTGGTGCTGGCCTGATATGATCAGACTTGTTGTCAGATGCCACAAGTCACCTTTAGCCTTGTCAAGTCCATGCTTTGTTGGGTCAGAGCTGGAATTACAGCACAAGGGGACTGTAGGTGATTGACAGATCTCTCTGTCAATGAACATAGGGAGAGGCCTGTCAAATCACCTGCAGTGGAGCAGGGAGAAGCTGACCAGGGACGGTGTCAGACTAGTCAGGTCTCTCCTTTATAGTCCCTGGCTGATTCTTCAAACTATGTTTTCTCTGGAAGCTGAAGAGTTTCACAGAAGAACATACCTGGCTACAATCATGCAGCCAGGCTTTGATCCATGCTGCCCATGGTTTCGAGCATCGATCAAGTGACAGGTTCCCATTAAATGGCGTTTATCACTCTACGTTCCAGTAGGTTTTTAAATATAGGATGGGTTTTGACCTGATGTCAAACAAAATGCACATATATGGTATTATTATAATGGGTAACATTAGAGACTTATTACATTACAGCACAAAGTGAAATAAAAATTTCTGCCCATGTTGACCTATGTAGTGCTACCTTAGGTGGTTCCATTTTATACATAAGAAAAAAACATCTCTCTCGCAATAAGACAGAGCAAAGAGCCAGTGCAGCTCTCTACAGCTGAAGACCTTTAGTAAGCATCCTTTTTAAAGGAGATGTTTGGGCAAAATTAAAATTTTACAGGTGACTTTGTATAATAAAATACAACAAAATAATTCTCACCTATCAGCACTTACGTGGATCCAGCGCAAGCCGCACCATGATCTGCGTTTACACTGGCAGGGAGACATCACTGTTCCATCAGCAGTAGGACTGGTGCAGCCTGGGATTGGCCACCTAGTCAGGTGACTTCAGCACAGCATGATCAGTGACATTAGCGTTGACACGCTGCTGAAGACACTTAACTCACAGCCTGTGCTGGATCTAGGTAAGTGCCAATAGGTGAATATCGATTCCTTTGTTGTTTTTTTAAATATACCAAGCTGCCAGATAAGTGTTAATTTTGCCCGGACAACCTTTTTAACTAAACTGTTATGCATGTGGCTATTAACTGAACTTTTCGCTTGTCTGTTGTTTATAATTATTCTGTAATAAGCAGATTTGGTTTTCAGTACCATCTCTATGCTGATATCACCCAATTATACACCTCTTCCCCTGACATCACCCCTACCCTAATACAAAATACTAGGGATTGTCTGTCTGCTGTCTCCAACATCATGTCCTCCCTCTATCTGAAACTGAATCTCTCCAAAACTGAACTTCTCATGTTTCCCCCTCTACTAACCTAACTATACCCGACATTGCAATTGCCTTGGGTGGCTCAACCTTAACTCCCAAACAGCACACTCGCTGTCTTGGGATCATATTTGACACAGAACTTTCCTTTATTCCCTATATTCAGTCACGCACTCACTCATGTCATCTGCACCATAAAAATATCAGCGAAGTCTGACGTTTTCTCAGCTTTGAAACTGCAAAAACTGTTACTATTCACTCTCGTCTGGACTACTGCAACTCTCTTCTGATCAATCTCCCTCTAACTAAACTCTCTCCTCTCCAATCTGTCCTAAATGCGGCAGCCAGGGTCGTATTTCTTTCCAGCTGCTACAATGGATGCCTTCACCTTGTGCCAGTCAATGCACTGGTTACCCATTCACTTCAGAATATAATATAAACATATCTTTCTTACCCACAAAGCTCTCCTCAGTTTTGCACCACTCTACATCTCCATCCTCATCAAGTCTATCACCCTACCCTAGCTCTCTGTTCTGCAATTGATCTAAGACATCTAACATCCTCCATAATCTGAACCTCCCAACTCCATCTCAAAGACTTCTCTAGTGCTGCACCAGTCTTCTGGAATGCGCTACCCCTTATTATCCGATTATTACCAAGTCCTCACATTTTTAAGCATGCTTTAAAAACCCATCTCTTTAGACAAGCCTATCACCTAACTTTGGTAATCTAACTCTTCCCTGTTCTCTCTATCTACATTTTCCTCCAAACCTGGTGCTTTCTGCTCATCTGTCTTGACATCACTATGTACCTAATAGTACTTTTGTCCATAAAATGGCTCCTGATGGAGGAACATGTCACCAGATTTGTCCATCAACCTCCTCCAATAGAAAAGCACCTTTCCCATGTGAGGTGTTCTACTATTGGAGGAGGCTAATGGACAGGTTTGGTCACATGCTCCTCCACCAGCACCATTGTATGGACAGAAGTGCTGGTCATTTGTGAGGAAAGCTGCAGTAACAAGAGAAAGTGGACAAGCCCTGAATCACCTAAAGCCTACAATGGAAATTGCTCTTTAATAAATATCTGTCATTTAAAGGTCAGACAAATATCATTGTCTGTTTCTAAAAAACTGATTAAGCTGTTTACCGTCTTATTAGGGGCTGTGTCCATCAAGGCCAAACTGATTTTGCCTTCATGACTGGTTACCTGGCAAACAAGATTGCAGGCACACAAGGAACAATAAATCCACATCATTGCTTGAAGATCCACATTGCTTATTCACTAGATTTTCTGCACAAGCATCTGGGTAAGTATTTATTAGATATACTTTGATGTATTTTATGTATTCTTTTTGTGCACTGATTTCTTTGCACTTAAAGAGGTTCTGTGAGAAATGTAATAAAATGAATAAATAATACACATATAAATATTAAACATTTTTCTAAATACCTTTATATAGCAAGAAAGTATGTTTTATCTAGTGCACTCAGTCAGGATTCCAAGATGGCCGCTACCATCAATCACAAGCCATCATAGATCTCAGAGGAAATGTAGTGGGACGCTACATGAAGCACAAGACATAGGTCAGAGTAGTGTCCGATCAGGCATCGGGAACGCATATTCCTCTTTTCAGTCATCCTGACAGGACGCTGAGAGCAACCAGACTAAAGGAGAAGATGAACACTTTTTAGTTGACTGAGAATGAACATTCATCTCAGCCTACCTGACAGTTTTAGTGCGTCTGTCTTGTGGTTCTCGCAGTTCGTCCCACTGCGTGTCCTGGCAGTTGCCAAGTTTAAAATCCTGACAGAGTGCAGTAGATAAAGCAGACCTATTTGCTAAAGGGGCCTTAATCTTCAGCGCCGCTTTTTCACAGGGCTGAGGATTAAGTGAATGGCGACCCCCAGCAGGCACAAATCCAGCGCATGATAGCTGTATATGACAGCTGATAACACCCTGTGGCATCGGCCCCGACCAGTTTTGGAACCAGTCAGGGACGATTAACCCCTTAAATGCCGCTGACAATTGCCATAGCAGCATCTAAATGGTTAAAAGGGAGTTAAAAGACCCCCTTTGACACTATCGGCCTGATTGTAATTGAGGGTTCCAATGGTTGCCATGGTACCCTGAGGTCATCTGATGACCCTAGGGTACAGTGGCCTGTTACATCCTGCTATAAGCAGGCCCTAACAGTCTTTGTCAGTGAGTACTGCAGTGTATGAGACCAGTGATCAAAATAAAAAATCTTCATGTCCCAAGTGAAGATAAAAAAGTAAAAAAAAAAAAAAGTTAAATAAAATATGTCAAAAAAAGCATACAAAAAAGCACAGACAAATCACTAAAAGCCATTTTGCCACTAAAAACATAGCCTTTGTATTAAAACTAAAATAAACAAAAAATAATACACATAATTGGTATCGCCACGTCCAGAACGACCTGAACTATAAAACTGGCATGTTCTTTTTTGTGTTTGGCAACAGAATAATAAAAAACACGTCAAAAGTTTAGCTTTTTCATCACACAAAAAATGTAATAAAAAGCAATCAAAAAGTTATATGTTAAAAAAAAACCTGTATAAATAAAAACACCAAATCATCCCACAAAAAACAAGCACTAATATGGCTCATTTGGGGAAAAAAAGTTACAGCTCTCAGAATATGGTGATGCCAAAACAAATTCATTTGTATAAAATATTTTTTTTAGTCTGTAAAAATAGCAAAGCATAAAAAAATATAAATCTGTTATCACTAAAATCATACTGACCCAAAGAACAAATCACTTTTACTATACCAATGAACCACACAAAAAAAAATATAAAAATAATAACTGAATTGTTGGTTTTTGTTCATTCTTTGTTTCAAACATCTCAATAAAAAGCAATCAAAAAATGTTGTGTGCTCAAAAAATGGTACCAAAAAAATCTTCAACTCGGCCCACAAACATTAACACAAACATTAAGGGGTTTTTCTACTTTTCAGGCACCTTTGGGCTCCGCAAACGTCACCCATAAACTATTCTACCAAAAGCCAAATAGAGCTCCTTCCTTCTCAGCCCTAACGTGTGGCCAAACAGTAGTTTCCGATGACATATAGGGCATCACCGCATTCATGAGAAATTGTGCAATAAATTGTGGGGTCCAATTTCACCTATTAACCCTTGTGAAACTGACAAATTTGCAGAAAATAAAAAAAATATTTTTTTACCACTAAAATGTCATATTTCCATGTCCCAATGTTATAAAATTCTGTGAGGTACCTGTGGGTTCTAAATACTCACTACACCCTTAGATGAATTTTTTAAGCAGTGAAGTTTCCAATATGGGGTTTCTGCTGTTCTGATACCTCAGAGTCTCAGCTAATGGAGCCCACAATCTATTCATGCGGAATCTGCGTTCTAAAATCCAAGTATCGTTCCTTCCCATCCGATCCCTGCCGTGTACTCAAACAGTAGTGGGATACTGCCACATGTGGGATACTGCCATGTTCAGTAAAAATTGCATAACAAACTGTCCTCTCCATTTTCTACTATTATCCCTTGTGTGATTTAAAACTTTGAGGCTTTAGCGAAAATCTCTTACGTTTTTTGTATTCACGACCCAATCTTATAAAATCCTATGATGTAATTTGTCGTTAAAAATGCTCACGACACCCATAGATCAATTCCTTATGGGGTTTAGTTTGCCAAATAAGGTCACTTGTGGGTGTTTCTCCTTTTTTTGTTACCTCAAGGGCTCTGCAAATGCCACACGGTGTCCAAATATGCCTTCCAAAAATTAAATAACGCTCTTTGCATTTCCACGTGCCCAAACAGCAGTTTTTGACCACAAATGGGGTATCACTGTGTTTGGGAGAAATTGCATAACAAATTATGGGGTCCACTTTCTCCTATTACCCCTCGTGTAAATTATACATTTATTGCTAAAACAGTATTTTAGTAAAAAAAAAAAGTAATTTATTGTTTTCACATCTAAATGTTATAAAGTTTTGTGAATCATCTGTAGGTTAAAAATGAACAGTACACCCCTAATGAATTCCTTGAGGAGTCTCGTTTCCAAAATGAGAACACTTGTGGGGGGTTTCTGCTGTTTTAGCATTTTAGGAGCACTGCAAATGCGACATGGCATTCACAATCTATTCCAGACAAATTTAGGCTCCAAAAATCAAATAGCACTCTTGCCTTACTGAGCCCTGCCATGTCCCAAGCTGCAGTTTTTGACCACATATGGGGTATCATCACGTTCTGGAGAAATTGCGTAAGAAATTATGGGGTTTGTTTTCACCTTTTATACACTGTGAAAATTACAAATTTGGGGCTAAAACAACATTTTAGAGAAAAAAACATAATTTTTGTTTTCACATCCACATTTGAAAAAGTTTTGTGAAGCACCTATGGGTTCAAAATGCTTAACACCTAGATGAATTCCTTGATGGGTTTAGCTTCCAAAATGGGGTCACTTAGGGGTTTCTGCTGTTTTGTTACCTCAGAGGCTCTGCAAATGAGACATTGTGTCTGCAATCTATTGTAGACTATTAAGACTTAATACTACAGTGTTGACCCTTATTTTTCATGTCTGCAATTTGCCCTGGCATTGAACAGGGTTGCCAACTTTATTTTTTATTTTTTCTTGACAGCTTCTCAAAAAATCATAGACTGACAAACTTTTTTCCGGCCACATTAGATGACCATAATAAATCATTAAGATTATAAGTGATATATGTCTACAGACTATAAATCCTATAGGAAGATGTTAGCTGCATTCACTGTAAACTGTAAAAGAATGATAAATACAGTAATGAAAATCTGTACAAGTCTTTCCACTTTTCAAAAAATTCACAGACACATCAAATTTTTGTTGCAGACAGCGGAAGAAAGTGTCCTATTTTTACGGTTTGTGCAGGAATTTCTGTACAGTTGACAACCCTTCTCTTGGAGGATGTTTAGATACCATTCTTTATTCATGGCAGTGTTCTTAGGTAAGGTTGTGAGTGAACCCACTCCCTTGGATAAAGAGCAACCCCATACATGAATGGTCTCAGGATGTTATACTGCTGGCATGACACAGGACTGCAGGCATGAGAGGTAGTGCTCGCTTTTTCATCTCTGGACAATCATTCTTCTAGTCCTCTGCAGTCCAATCCATACACACTGACATTATGCAGGACTGACATGGATTGGACTGCAGAAGATTGGGGTAAAGTTATTTTCTCTGATGAAACCGCCTACAGACAGTTTGAGATATCTGAAAGAATGTTCAGAGAAGAAAAGGTGAGCACTTTCATGAACACTGATTAGTCAAGAATGGGTTGCGATTAGTCAGGATGTGGCCCAGAAGCTGGTATCCAGCTATTGAAAGCCATCTAAAGTCTAAGCGCCAGATAATTGATTGTCAGATGAGTTAATGGGCTTGGCCACTACTTTTTTATTGATGGCCTATCTCTAGAATAGGCCATCAATACCTGATCATTAGGGGTGTGACACCCGGCACCCCTGCCAATCACCTGATACCGGTGTCGACGGTGGCCGGAAGTTCTTGGATGCTGCCGGAACATAGCAGCTCCATCAAAACTATTGTGCCACGGCCAGGTACTACAGACTCACCCTCTAATCATTTGACCTCTTGAACCTCTTAAAGGTCCCGGCATGCTGCTTTGGAACTGCTGATCTTTTTGTTTTCTTAGAGATAAGCCACCACTATAGGTGTCTGGCGTCAGCTCTCTCATAGAAAACACAGGAGGCCTCAGTCGAATGAATGCTCCTGTGTAATATGACACTTGGCCGAGATGACTGCCAGCCGAACGATTAACAGCCAAACGATATAGACAACAGCCATCTAATGTGTAAGGTGGGCTTAAAGGAGTACTCAATGTAAGCCTATGGAGTTTCAGAACCAGGCTCCATAGGCTTTCATTGTAAGAGAGAGTTCCGGCTCATGCATAGCATTCCAGCTAGTCGGAATTGCATTGACTTCACTGAGAAGCAGAGAAGAAAGACGCTCGAAACTGGGGAGAGCAGTGGTAGGTGAGTATACACTCACACTACATTGCATTCACATACAGTACAGACCAAAAGTTTGGACACACCTTCTCATTTAAAGATTTTTCTGTATTTTCTTGACTATGAAAATTGTACATTCACACTGAAGGCATCAAAACTATGAATTAACACATGTGGAATTATATACTTAACAAAAAAGTGTGAAACAACTGAAAATATGTCTTATATTCTAGGTTCTTCAAAGTAGCCACCTTTTGCTTTGATGAGTGCTTTGCACACTCTTGGCATTCTCTTGATGAGCTTCAAGATGTAGTCACCGGAAATGGTCTTCCAACAATCTTGGAGGAGTTCCCAGAGATGCTTAGCACTTGTTGGCCCTTTTGCCTTCACTCTGCGGTCCAGCTCACCCCAAACCATCTCGATTGGGTTCAGATCTGGTGACTGGGGAGGCCAGGTCATCTGGCGTAGCACCCCATCACTCTCCTTCTTGGTCAAATAGCCCTTACACAGCTAGGAGGTGTGTTTGGGGTCATTGTCCTGTTGAAAAATAAATGATGGTCCAACTAAACGCAAACTGCATGGAATAGCATGCCGCTGCAAGATGCTGTGGTAGCCATGCTGGTTCAGTATGCCTTCAATTTTGAATAAATCCCCAACAGTGTCACCAGCAAAGCACCCCCACACCATCGCACCTCCTCCTCCATGCTTCACGGTGGGAACCAGGCATGTAGAGTCCATCCGTTCACCTTTTCTGCGTCGCACAAAGACACGGTGGTTGGAACCAAAGATCTCAAATTTGGACTCAGGAGACCAAAGCACAGATTTCCACTGGTCTAATGTCCATTCCTTGGGTTCTTTAGCCCAAACAAGTCTCTTCTGCTTGTTGCCTGTCCTTAGCAGTGGTTTCCTAGCAGCTATTTTACCATGAAGGCCTGCAGCACAAAGTCTCCTCTTAACAGTTGTTGAAGAGATGTGTCTGCTGCTAGAACTCTGTGTGGCATTGACCTGGTCTCTAATCTGAGCTGCTGTTAACCTGCAATTTCTGAGGCTGGTGACTCAGATAAACTTATCCTCAGAAGCAGAGGTGACTCTTGGTCTTCCTTTCCTGGGGCGGTCCTCATGTGAGCCAGTTTTTTTGTAGCGCTTGATGGTTTTTGCAACTGCACTTGGGGACACTTTCAAAGTTTTCCCAATTTTTCGCACTGACTGACCTTCATTTCTAAAAGTAATGATGGCCACTCGTTTTTCTTTACTTTGCTGCTTTTTTCTTGCCATAATACAAATTCTAACAGTCTATTCAGTAGGACTATCAGCTGTGTATCCACCAGACTTCTGCACAACACAACTGATGGTCCCAACCCCATTTATAAGGCAAGAAATCCCACTTATTAAACCAGACAGAGCACACCTGTGAAGTGAAAACCATTTCCGGTGACTACCTCTTGAAGCTCATCAAGAGAATGCCAAGAGTGTGCAAAGCAGTCATCAAAGCAAAAGGTGGCTACCTTGAAGAACCTAGAATATAAGACATATTTTCAGTTGTTTCACACTCTTTTGTTAAGTATGTAATTCCACATGTGTTAATTCATAGTTTTGATGCCTTCAGTGTGAATGTACAATTTTCATAGTCATGAAAATACAGAAAAATCTTTAAATGAGAAGGTGTGTCCAAACTTTTGGTCTGTACTGTACACAAATTTAATAAAATAAATATTGATGGGAGAGATTTTTTAAGAGCTGAGTGGTACAGCAGGAAAGCTCTTCAGCATTAGCCCTTCAGATGTCACAGTTGATAGCGACTATGGTATCTAGGTGGTTAGACCCTCTTTCTTTCTAAGCAATGTGATCAGATCCTGGCAGAGGGAGAGGAGGTGTGAGGGAATAGGGTCACTGGTGCAAGTAGTGGTGCAAGAAGAAGTGAGGAGCCTGGTAACTTCTTACTTGACCAATTTAACCCCTTCCCGACCCGTGTCACACCGTTTGTGACATGGAAAACAGTTCCTTCCCGACCCATGTCACAGCGTCTGTGACATGGAGGGAAAGAGCCCCTGCAGCGCCTGCGAGCGGGGTCGCTCAGGTTTCACAGTTGCTACTGCAACTGGACATCCTGAAGTCGACCCCCCGGGGGGTGGATTAACCCCCCCATGCCTGGGACCCCTCCGATTGGCTGTTTCATTTTCACTTTTAATGAAACTGCCAATCGCTATGAATTAAATATTTCACCAATGAAAATTGGTGTAATATTTAAATCTGGGCATGGCCTGATGCTTACAGCATCAGCCATTGGCTGGGGGGAGTGTCACCTCTGTCCCCCCCCTCCCCCCAGATCTGATTGGGGGGCTAGCGTCACATGGATACTAGCCCCAATCAGATGTGGAGGGAGTTTTTAATGATGGCCGCAACTGCCCGTCCATGGATCGTGTGCCGGCCGTTGTGGACCCTCTGCTGCTGCCCCCTGTGGACCCTCTGCTGCTGCCCCCCCCGTGGACCCTCTGCAGCTGCACCCCCGTGGACCCTCTGCTGCTGAGCTCGTGGATCGCTTCTGCCGCCGCTGATCGCCTGCTGCCGCCGCTGATCTGCATCAGGTAGTATTGCCCCCGCTCCCCCCCGACCCCCCCTCCACTCCACCCTGCCCCCCCTCCACCCCCGACCCCCCCCCTCCACCCCCCCTCCACTTTCATACCTGCACCCCGACCTCCGCTCCCTCTGCTCCCTCTCCCACGTCTTCATCCACCGGCTGCTGCTCTCCTTCTGACAGCCGGTGGACTGTGATCACAGCAGCAGCAGGCTCAGTGTAAATGCCCTGCTCCTGTGATCAAGCCCACCATCCCCCAGTCCCAGTGATATCACCCCCCACCTCCCAATAATCACCCCTCCCCCCAGTGTTCACCCCCCCTGTCCCCAGTGTTCACCCCCCCCTGTCCCCAGTGTTCACCCCCCCTGTCCCCAGTGTTCACCCCCCCTGTCCCCAGTGTTCACCCCCACCTGTCTCCAGTGTTCACTCCCCATCCCCAGTGTGCACCCCCCCATCCCAGTGATCACCCCCCTGCTGCTGGCTCCTGCTCCGCTTTCTTCCCCAGTAATCACCCCCCTGATGCTGCCGGCCTCCTACCCCCTTGCTGCTGCCGGCTCCTGCCCCAGTGATCACCCCCCTTGCTGCTGCCGGCTCCTGCCCCAGTGATCACCCCCCTTGCTGCTGCCGGCTCCTTCCCCAGTGATCACCCCCCTTGCTGCAGCTGCTGGCTCCTCCATCTCTTCAGCCCCCCCCTACGCCTGACAGCCCCCTACGCCTGACAGCCCCCACACGTGACTGCAGAAGGTTACACCAAGCACACACACACACACACGTACACTCACACTATAATAAAGTTTCGATTTTTTTTTTTTTTTTTTTTTTTTTTTTTTTTTTTTTTTTACACACGCACACAGCACACAAAATGTCCTGCCCGTCCCACTCATCCCAGTCTAGGGCGTACTCAGCTTAGGAGGCTATGTCAGGTTGGTGTGTGTGTTGTAGTGTGTGTGTGGTGTATACACTACAATATACCACACCGCACACCAACCTGACATACACTACACAATGGTGTCCACTAACAAATTGGAACCATGTTGCGTTTGGAGAGTCTCTGTGTGCCCAAACATTGGAGCTCCCCAACAAGTGACCCCATTTTGGAAACTAGACCCCCCAAGGCACCTATCTAGATGCATAGTGAGCACTTGGAACCCCCAGGTGCTTCACAAATTGATTCATAAAAATGAAAAAGTGGAAAAAAAAACACTTTTTTATTTTTACGGATTAATTTGTGAAGGACCTGGGGGTTCCAAGTGCTCACTATGCATCTAGATAGGTGCCTTGGGGGGTCTAGTTTCCAAAATGGGGTCACTTGTGGGGGAGCTCCAATGTTTGGGCACACAGCGGCTCTCCAAACGCAACATGGTGTCTTCTAACAATTTGAGCCGACAATTTGTTAGCGGACACCATGTTGCTTTTGGAGAGCCGCTGTGTGCCCAAACATTGGAGCTCCCCCACAAGTGACCCCATTTTGGAAACTAGACCCCCCAAGGCACCTATCTAGATGCATAGTGAGCACTTGGAACCCCCAGGTGCTTCACAAATTGATTCATAAAAATGAAAAAGTGGAAAAAAAAACACTTTTTTATTTTTACGGATTAATTTGTGAAGGACCTGGGGGTTCCAAGTGCTCACTATGCATCTAGATAAGTGCCTTGGGGGGTCTAGTTTCCAAAATGGGATCACTTGTGGGGGAGCTCCAATGTTTGGCCACACAGCGGCTCTCCAAACGCAACATGGTGTCTTCTAACAATTTGAGCCGACAATTTGTTAGCGGACACCATGTTGCGTTTGGAGAGCCGCTGTGTGGCCAAACATTGGAGCTCCCCCACAAGTGACCCCATTTTGGAAACTAGACCCCCCAAGGCACCTATCTAGATGCATAGTGAGCACTTGGAACCCCCAGGTGCTTCACAAATTGATTCATAAAAATGAAAAAGTGGGAAAAAAAACACTTTTTTATTTTTACGGATTAATTTGTGAAGGACCTGGGGGTTCCAAGTGCTCACTATGCATCTAGATAGGTGCCTTGGGGGGTCTAGTTTCCAAAATGGGGTCACTTGTGGGGGAGTTCCAATGTTTGGCCACACAGCGGCTCTCCAAACGCGACATGGTGTCCGCTAACAAATTGAATGGAAAATCGGCTCAAATTGTTAGCGGACACCATGTTGCGTTTGGAGAGCCCCTAATGTGCCTAAACAGTGGAGCTCCCCCACAAGTGACCCCATTTTGGAAACTAGACCCCCCAAGGCACCTATCTAGATGCATAGTGAGCACTTGGAACCCCAAGGTGCTTCACAAAATGATCTGTGAAAACAAAAAAGTACTTTTTTTTTCACAAAAATTTTCTTTTAGCCTAAATTTTTTAATTTTCACATGGGTAACAGGATAAAATGCATCCTAAAATGTATTGGTCAATTTCTCCTGAGTACACTGATACCTCATATGTGGTCATAAACCACTGTTTGGGCGCATGGCAGGGCTCAGAAGAGAAGGAGCGCAATTTGACTTTTGGAGCTAATTTTCCATTCAAAAAGTAAAATGGCGCTCCTTCCCTTCTGAGCCCTGCCGTGTGCCCAAACAGTGGTTTATGACCACATATTGTTAGAACCTTGCTCTTAGGTTTTTTCCTTTGCTGGTCACATGACCTTGTTGGCCTATTTAATCCTGCTCCGCCCTTCTGGCTTTGCTGGACTTCATTGTATAACTACTTTCTAGCTAGCCTGTGCTCTGTATCTAACTCTGTTAGTTTGCTTGGTCTACAGACCTCAGTGTTCTATATATTTTGTTTGTTTGTCTGTCTGCTACTATTTCTGTTAGGAGGTGTCCCATTTTCCTCCCAGTCCTTAGTACTTGTAGGGATTCCTTCCCCACATCTATAGGTCTCCGTACAGACTAGCTTAGGACTTTAGCAGGTCTGATCGCAGGATCAGGTCCCCTGTTACATCATAGGGATAAAGCTGAGTTCTATCGTAGGGACAGATCTCCTCTCTTTCCTTAGCTCTGGTAGCAGAACATAACAGTAAGTCCAGCCTGCAAATTCTCTAAGGAAAGATTTTTCTGTTCCATCATGGTGTCGGTTCAGGATTTGGCTCATCGCCTGCAGGGACTCTCTCTGGAGGTGGCCGAGCTCCGTCAGCACGTGAGTAACTGTCCTGGAGCACATTTCTTGGAGCCTAAGTTATGTTTGCCGGATTTATTTTTTGGTGAACACCGAGAATTTTTTTCATTTAAAAATGCTTGCTTATTGTATTTTCGTTTGAGACCCAAGTCCTCTGGGGATGAATCCCAGCGCATAGGGTTCATAATGTCACTTTTGCGCAAAGAGCCTCAGGAGTGGGCCTTTTCTTTGCAACCTAGTGATACATGCTTCAGATCAGTGGATAGTTTTTTTTCTGCTTTGGGGCTATTATATGATGATCCTGACCGTGTCGCATCAGCTGAGACTGAGTTAAGACGTTTGAGACAGGGATCAGGTAATGTGGAAAAATATTGTACTCATTTCCGTCGATGGTCTACTCAAACAGGGTGGAACGATTCTGCTCTGAAAAGTCTATTTCTTGCTGGGCTCAATGAAAGGGTTAAAGACCTGCTAATTGCTTATCCTACACCTGAAGATTTGCAACAGGCTATGCAATTAGCTATACGGGTGGATAGGAGACTGCGTGCAAGGGTTAATGAGAGCAAATCCTCTGCTATGTCAGTTTCTGGTTATGAGAATATGTGTACTAACAGTGGTGAACCGATGGAGATTGGATCGGTGGCACCTCGCTCTCAAGAAAAAGACCCTAGATTTTTTGAAGGCTTGTGTTTCTATTGCGGAAAATCTGGTCATTTGATTAAAGGCTGTGAGCTTCGTATGAAGAAAGAAAAAAAAATGGTCAGTCATGCCCGTATTGCCTGTTTAAATTCCAAGGGTGTATTTTTAGCTGCTTCCACGATTGCTCAGGAAAAATTAATGGAATTTCGGGTGTTTGTCGATTGTGGGTCTACTCTGAATGTAATTGATGGGGGATTCTTGGAAAGACTCAATTTAAAACCCGAACCTTTATCATCCCCCATTGCTGTGGTTTCTGTGGATGGTTCCCCTTTGAAGAATATTACTCTCAAGGTCTGTGAATTTCCTCTCACTATTAATGGTGTTCACCATGAGAAATTGGATTTGGTAGTTTTGAATAACTTGCCTTCTCCAGTAATATTGGGATTGCCCTGGTTAAAATTTCACAATCCTGTACTGGATTGGTCTACCAGTGAAATTAAATCCTGGAGCCATAAATGTTATGACAAGTGTTGTAACGGGCGTATTGCAGCTTTGGATAGGGGAGAATTGCCTGTTCCTATTCAGGATTTTTGGAGAGTTTTTTCTGAGAAGGAATCGCAGGTTTTGCCTCCCCATAGAGACTATGATTGTTCTATTGAATTTGTCCCTGGAGCGACTCTTCCTAAAAGTCGTTTATTTAACCTTACTATTCCTGAGAGGAAGGCTTTGGAGGAATACATACAGACAAGTTTGGCCGCCGGTCACATTAGGCCCTCTAAGTCTCCTGTGGCGGTTGGATTTTTTTTTGTAAAAAAAAAGGACGGCGGTTTACGTCCTTGTCTGGATTTTCGTGAGATTAACAAAATTACTGTACGCAATCCTTACCCACTGCCATTGATTCCTGATTTATTTAACCAGTTAATGGGGGCCAAGTGGTTCTCTAAAATTGACCTTAAGGGGGCATACAATCTGTTGCGCATGAAGGAGGGTGACGAATGGAAGACTGCTTTTAACACTCCTGTGGGTCATTTTGAGAATCTGGTTATGCCTTTTGGTCTTACTAATGCTCCTGCATTTTTTCAGAATCTTATTAATGACGTCCTTAGACCTTTGATCGGCAAAAATGTGGTTGTGTATTTGGATGACATTTTGATTTATTCGTCGGATCTGGAGTCTCATTGGCGGAGCGTACGTGAGGTATTACAGTTGTTAATGGACAATTCGCTTTTTGCTAAGCTGGAGAAATGTGAGTTCGCTGTACAGAGAATTAGTTTTTTGGGTTACATTATCTCCAGCGAAGGTTTTGAGATGGACCCGGTTAAAGTTCAAGCTGTACAGGAATGGCCTAGGCCTATTGGTTTGAAATCGATACAGAGGTTTTTAGGTTTCGCCAATTATTACAGAAAATTCATAAAAAATTTTTCTAGTATTGTCAAACCTCTGACCGATCTCACCAGGAAAGGTGCTGATGCGGTTCAGTGGTCTTCTGAGGCTATTGAAGCTTTTGTGTATCTCAAGGAGAGGTTCACCTCTGCTCCCATCCTTATGCAGCCTGATGTGACTAAGCCGTTTTTGGTTGAGGTTGATGCTTCCTCTGTGGGGGTTGGCGCAGTATTGTCTCAGGATAACGGGGATGGATTACATCCCTGTGCCTTTTTTTCAAAAAAAATTTCGGAGACTGAACTGAATTACGATATTGGTAATCGGGAATTATTGGCTATTAAACTCGCATTTGAACACTGGCGCCACTTCTTGGAAGGTGCGGAATTTCCCGTTCAGGTTCTTACGGATCATAAAAATCTGATATATCTTGATGCTGCCAAGCGCCTGAATGCCCGTCAGGCTAGGTGGGCACTGTTTTTCTCGCGGTTTAATTTCTCCGTTACTTACATCCCTGGTACTAAGAATGTTAAGGCGGATGCCTTGTCTCGCAGTTTTTCTCCCATAGTCGGTGCTGAGAAAGAGGAGAACATTTTACAAGAAGGTGTTGTGATAGCTGCTTTGGACTCCGTTTTGGAAGATGAGATTCTTAAAGCACAGGAGAATGCCCCATCTAACACTCCTCATGGGAGGTTGTTTGTGCCTGGGACCTTTAGGAGAGATTTGTTTGTTGAGTGTCACGAATCTCGGTTGGCAGGTCATCCCGGAATGTCTGAGACCAAGAGACTGGTGGGTCGCAGTTTTTGGTGGCCTGGATGGCAGAAGGAAGTCATTAAGTGGGTGCGTCAATGTACTATATGTGCTAGATCTAAGTCCTCACATACTCCTGCTGCGGGGTTGCTTTGTCCTTTGGAGGTTCCCAGTGCTCCTTGGACACATTTGGCTATGGACTTTATAACTGACCTTCCCCCCTCTGAGGGTTTTACTGTCATCTGGGTGGTCGTGGACCGTTTTAGCAAGATGTGTCACTTGGTTCCCTTCGTCAAACTGCCCTGCGCTAAAACTCTCGCTAAGGCCTTTGTCAAGGAAATTGTCAGACTTCATGGCGTTCCTACTGACATTGTTTCTGATAGGGGTCCTCAGTTCGTGGCTCGTTTTTGGCGTGCCTTTTGTGACAGGTTGGGAGTTCATTTATCGTTCTCGTCCGGATATCATCCTGAATCTAATGGCCAGACAGAAAGGAAAAACCAGGATGTTGAGCAGTTCTTGCGTTGTTTTGTGGCAGACAATCAAGAGGGGTGGTCTGAGTTTCTGCCACTTGCTGAATTTGCTCTGAACAATCATACATCTTCTTCTGCTGGTTGTTCGCCTTTTTTTTGTTGTTCTGGGAGATATCCGTCGTTTGGGTCGTTCTCCAAGTTGGGATCTGCCGTGCCTGAGGAGGAGAATTTTTCCGGTGATTTGGAGAGAGTTTGGACGGATGTGCCTGGTAATCTTCAGGAGGCCAACAGAAAATCTAAAGACTACTTTGATAGGAAACGACAGGAGGTTTTGTTCGCTGTTGGTGACATGGTTTGGTTGTCCTCTAGGAATCTGCGGTTGAGGATTCCTTCTAAGAAATTGGGTCCCAAGTTTGTAGGGCCCTTTAAGGTGCTTCAGGTTGTCAACCAATCTGCTGTTAGGTTGGAGGTTCCTACCTCCTGGAGAATTAATCCGGTATTTCATGTCTCTCTGTTAAAAAAAGCTGTTGTGTCGGATGGTGACGCCTCTGCCTCTGTTCCTCCGGTGGTGGAGGACGGGGAATATGAAATTTCTCGCATCCTTAACTCTAGACGGTATAGAGGTAGTTTGCAGTATCTTGTGGCCTGGAAAGGTTTCGGACCCGAGGATAACTCTTGGGTGAGGTCAGATGATGTTTCCGCGTCCAGACTTATCAGAGCGTTTCACAGGAGATTTCCTGATAAGCCTGGTCCTAGGGGATCCGGAGGATCCTCTTAGAAGGGGGGGGTACTGTTAGAACCTTGCTCTTAGGTTTTTTCCTTTGCTGGTCACATGACCTTGTTGGCCTATTTAATCCTGCTCCGCCCTTCTGGCTTTGCTGGACTTCATTGTATAACTACTTTCTAGCTAGCCTGTGCTCTGTATCTAACTCTGTTAGTTTGCTTGGTCTACAGACCTCAGTGTTCTATATATTTTGTTTGTTTGTCTGTCTGCTACTATTTCTGTTAGGAGGTGTCCCATTTTCCTCCCAGTCCTTAGTACTTGTAGGGATTCCTCCCCCACATCTATAGGTCTCCGTACAGACTAGCTTAGGACTTTAGCAGGTCTGATCGCAGGATCAGGTCCCCTGTTACATCGTAGGGATAAAGCTGAGTTCTATCGTAGGGACAGATCTCCTCTCTTTCCTTAGCTCTGGTAGCAGAACATAACACATATGAGGTATCAGTGTACTAAGGAGAAATTGACCAACAAATTTTAGGATGCATTTTATCCTGTTACCCATGTGAAAATTAAAAAATTTAGGCTAAAAGAAAATTTTTGTTAGAAAAATAAAAATGTTCATTTTTTTCTTCCATGTGGCTTTAGTTCCTGTGATGCACCTGAAGGGTTAATAATCTTCTTGAATGTAGTTTTGAGTAGCTTGAGGGGTGCAGTTTTTGGAATGGTGTCACTTTTGGGTGTTTTCTGTCATAAAGACCCCTCAAAGGGACTTCAAATGTGATGTGGTCACTAAAAAAATGGTTTTGTAAATTTTGCTGGAAAAAAGATAAATTGCTGATGAACTTTGAACCCTTCAAACTTCCTACCAAATTTTTTTTTTTTTTTCAAAATTGTGCTGATGTAAAGTAGACATGTGGGAAATGTTATTTATTAACTATTTTGTGTCACATCACTCTCTGGTTTAGTAGAATAAAAATTCAAAATTTGAAAATTGCAAAATTTTCAAATTTTTTCCCATATTTTTGATTTTTTCACAAATAAACGCAAATATTATCGACCTAAATTTAATACTAACATGAAGCCCAATATGTCACGAAAAAACAATCTCAGAATCGCTAGGATCCGTTGAAGTGTTCCAGAGTTTTTACTTCGTAAAGGGACACTGGTCAGAATTGACAAAAATGCCAAGTTCTTTAGGGTCAAAATAGGCTGGGTCCTGAAGGGGTTAAAGATGGAAAGTGAACTTGATAAAGTGCAGCAGTGTAGAGTATCCATACTTTTAGGGGATTAGGAGAGAATTTCTTGTTGGATATGGTCATTTTTTTCTTTGAAATACTGTAAGTGACCAAATAGTCAGTGCTCATGTCAGCTATGGCTTTTGCAATGGAACATAACTATTTTTTCTGTGAAATATGCTGTTATTATTCAAAAGTAATAAAAGCAAAAGTAGCATTTATTCTGCATGATGAAAGGAGTAAATGTAAAACAAAAAATAATGTCTGAATTGCAGTTTTTTTTTATTTCCCCAAAAGGTTAATAAAACTGAATCAATAAGTTATATGTACCCAAAAATAGGTGCATTGAAAAACACAGCTCTTCCCACAAAAAAAACAAGCCTTCATAATTTGTCTCAAAGTTCTGCTTCTTTGAAAAAATGTAGTCAAAATAAGCTTTGTGAGAAAGGGAGGTAAACCTTCTGGTAAGTGGTGAAAAAAAGCTCCAAATGCCCTGTTTTCCTTCAAACAGTGGAAGAATTACACTGGAAAATACAGAGTACCTGCTGGCAGTAGGACAGGTTTTTAGAGCTTTATTTCCTTTATATCAGTAATAAATCCATATGTATTTTAGCCCCCTGGTGACCCTTTCAAGGCTGTAGATAAAGCTTGTACTAGACATAACAATAGAGCAATGCTGTCCTGGCTTCGGATATGTATGAGTCCCCACTGACATCAAAATAGAGTAGGTTCATTATATTGCTGGCCTGAAAAGGCGATTTATAGGTGTAGCAGACACTTGATGTTAGGTTGTAGAATATCCCCTTAAGGACGTGTCAATATTGGGCCTTTAGAACAAAGACAGTTTTTTTTGTCATCATGTGATTAAAAACTGACTAGCTGAATCCTTCTAAGCTCTATGTAGAAACAGGAGGTCAATTTTCCCTCTATGAGTCATGAGTCACTGCAAAAGATCCTGGCAGAGATAGGAGCGGAGCAGCTAGGTCAGGAGTTGAAGAGGTGGATGATAAATGCAGGGACGAGAGACTTCCTGTTTCTATATAGAGCAGAGAAAAGAGAAGCATTATCTGGGTAGAAAGGCACAATGAGCAATTGTAAGTACACAGTGCTATATAATATGATGATTACTATATATTAAGGGTATAAAAACTTTGATGGGAGTGCTTCTTTAATACTGCTGATTGGCTGTATAGGCCTCTGATATCTGATGAAGCAAAGATTGACCACTGGAAGAGATCCAAAAATCATATCCATATATATGTCTGTAGATCAGGACCATATAAACTGTTCAACGTCAAACAGGATAGATCATAATTTAGAAACACGACGTATAATGAACAATGAGTAAAAGGTATAATAAACTTTGTTAATGTTAATGAGTATAAAACCAGTAAACATACAAAATCTCCAATGGCAACAAATAGATCAGTGGTAGGCCATATGAGGCACCACAGATAGACATCCACATAATCAAAGGGAGCGTATAGATGAAGGTTTGGACAGTTGAAAGGAGTGTAAACTGCACCCACTCAGGAGTTACCAAAAAAAACACATAACTAAGCCACAGATAGATGCTAAAGTGCACAGTGATAATATCAGCTCACAATGAACAAACTGTCCAAGACCAAAATAATTTAGAATAAATATGCCCTAAGTACTTAAATGTGTATGTCAGTCTATGGTGCCTTCGCCCCTATGCGAGTTTCGGTCACGTACCTTCTTTCGGAATGGAATCTTAGATAGACTCAATCCTGTGTTTAGGAAATCCTAATCTTGAGATAGAAATGGCCAATAATATAAAATGTATCAATACAGAACATTGGCCAAAGAATAACATGATGTTAAACAGTAGAACTCTACTACTTTTACGCATTTGGGTTCCAATTAATAATGTTCAGATTTTAACTCCATAATAATGAAGTAGTGTATAGCCAATGACTGTGTAGAACGTGAAATGTGCCTTTTTATGTATGTATTTCATCTGTGATGATGTTTGATGTAAAAAGAAAAAAGTCAGTCTACGGAACAAACGGTAATTATGTAGAGAAGAAGTGACAGTGCTCTCCTGGTTGCAAAAGATTCAACCACATTCTTATTTCTCCATCACGAGTAGTAGCAAGGTTTTGACCTGAATAGGTCTTTGTCAAGCATAGAAGCAGTATTAAAATGACACTTTGATACTGTTTGTATGCTTACAACAGATCGACACGTAGCAACTGGTCATGATGGAGGAATAAACGTGATCTAATTTTTGCCACCTAGTGATCACCATCACTTCTCTATGTTGTTTGTCGTGTCTTCCTGATTTATATACAGTAAATATATATACAGTAATGAGTAAACGTTTTAGACAGGCGTGGAAAAACACTGCAAAGTTTAATGCTTTCAAATATAGAAGTGTTAATAGTTTATTTTAGCAATTAACAAAGTGCAAAGTGAATGAACAAAAGAGAAACCTAAATCAAATGAATATTTGGGGTGACCGCACTTTTCCTTCTAAACAGTATCAAATCAACAATTCGCCTAGGTACACTTGCACCGAGTTTGAAGGAACTCGGCAAGGAGGTTGTTCCAAACATCTTGAAGAACTAATCACAGATCTTCTGTGGATGTAGGTTTGCGCAATTACTTCTGTCTCTACATGTGATTCTACACAGACTCGATGTTGAGATCGGGCTGGTGTATTTGCCATATTATCACTTCCAGGACTCCTTATTTTTCTTTACGCTGAAGATAGTTCATAATGACATTGACTGTATGTTTGGGGTCATTATCCTGCTGCATAATAAATTTGCAACCAATCAGACATCTCATTAACGGTACAGCATAACAGATGAATATTTTACTCTGTTTCTCAGTCTTTCGGACACCATTAACCCTGACCAAATCCCCAATGCCTTTTGCTGAAATACAGCACAAATATTACAAGGAGACTCCACCATGCTTCACTGTTGCCTGCAGACACTCATTATTGTACTGCTCTCCAGCCCTTTGGCAAACAAACTGCCTTCTGTTACAAACAAATATTTCACATTTTTGACTCATCAGTCTAAAGTGTCTACTCCTATATTTTTGAACCCCAATTGCTATGTTTTTGTGCATAGTCACTTGGGCTTTTTTTTCCATGTTATGTGAATGGCTTTCTGAGCACAATTTTTCAATGAAGACCACTTCTGGCTGGTTGGACTTTTCCAAATAGTAGATGGGTGTACCTGGGTCCCACTGGTTGCTTCAAATTCTGAGTAGATATCACTGCTGGATATCTTTCGATTTTGAAGGAAAGTAAGCATGATGTGTCTGTCATTTGTTACTCTGAGTTTCCTTGGCTGACCACTGTGTCTTCAGTCAGAGGTTAACCAGCACATCTTGAAACATTAGTCTGCTTTTAAATGTGTGCCTGGAAGAAACCTTACTGATGCAGTATAACTACCTTGTGACTGTTATTGTGCTCAGTCCTGCCATGGCGTATGTCCTATGACATGAAGTCTTCCACAACCTCACCATTGTAGCAGAGTTTGGATGTTCCTCAGTCAGTTTTAAGTCTCCTACACAGCTGTTTTTGTTTCAGTTAATGACTGCGTTTCAACCAACTGTATCAGAGCAAGGTAGGACAGGATTAAGTCCTAGCTCTGCAGGATTTGATTAGATGCACCTGCCTAGCTTTTTACTAGAACCAGGGCCTGTGCTCACTAGGTGTGTCAGTCTTCTGGATGAAGCCGAGTCGAGTGTGCTGCTGGTGTGTGACGAGCCAAAATTTGAGCTGTAGCTGGGAGAGAGACATGTCAGCGTCTTTCTTTGAATGGAGACGGCATGGGTCAGCTAGGAAAGCTGAGCAGTTTGTGTGGTGGAGTCACAGAGAACCGAGTGGAAACTGCAGTGTGTTTAGTGTGAACTGTGCCCGGAGTTGAATACTTTTGTTTGGCGCTGGAAACTGCTGGAGCTCGGGCTGAAGGGGATACTGAGACTGGTAGGATTGTGTCTCATCTGTGTATGAAGTTTGATCCACAAAAGGACTGTAATCTGTTCTGGTGAGCCCGCACTAACATATGTGCCCTGCTAAGTAGTGAACTGTTTATTTACTTTGGTACCTTTGTGCCCAAAAGAGGCTGTTATTTGTTTTGAATCCCTTGGAGTTTTATGAAAGCCATAAAACTGAACCTGTTTGGACCAAACCTCACTGCCTGTGTGAACACTACCTAATGTTTACCTGAGAGCATGAATCCCTACACAACAAGTGATGATCATTATCACCTGTTTAGTTATAATTGGTTACTCATACAACTGACTATGATTCTTCAAAATCCCTGACTTTGTACAAGTGGACCTAGCATAAGTCAAGACAAGTGGTCTCACCAAATATTCATTTGATTTACATTTGTGTTTCATTCCATTTGTATTTTGTTAATTGATGAAAATAAACTATTAACACTTCTATTCTATTTTTTTAAAGCATTCTTACTTTGTAGCATTTTTTTCCGACACCTGCAAAAATCTTTTTCGTTGTACTGTACATAAAAAAAGAAAAAACTGAGTAAAACAAGTGAAATGATCACCGGGTAAGTGTTCTCCTTATAAACACAGCGGCATATAACTATGACTGCACTTACAGATTTTGATTGCACCTGTTAGCCAAAACATTTTCTAACATTTCTGTGCTGTTTTGACTGATAGGAGAATGGATCTGCCCGTTTAATTTGCTGCCTTTATATAGAGCTGACTATTTATGTAACATATCTTCTTTAACATTGCATGACTAATGTAACCTGAAAGTACAAGCAATGTAAATTATCCATAACATAGGATGCTAAAAATAATTGTCATTTTTTTGTATAGTTTGTTTTAAGTTTGTGTTTTATTATTATTGCCAGTACCCTCACACAGCCTCTAGGGGCATCTTTGCTATGTGGTACACTCTATTGTTCTTGCTTGCACTGTCATGCTTCTCTGTCATTTACATTTGATGTTTATGTTTCTTTTTGTCAGATCTGGCAATATATGATCCAAAGGTGGAAGACCTTAGGGAAGTGATCGAAGCTCAAGTCATTTGTGGATTTCCTTTAAGAAACGATAGTAAACTATGATCTTAGCATAAGATGGACATCTTTCTTTAAGACTTCTACTAAGTCGACCGGCGCCTGGAGCCTGACAGAAACACTAATAGAATGGGGCTTTGTTAAGCCATTCAGAGGCCTTTGTGTTGTAGTAAATAAAGCAGCACTGTTGTTGGAAATATGGCATGGTTATTTTGTACAATGTTGCTTGGTCAGTGTCATACAAGAGGCTGCTGGATGCACTCACGCTGCAGTCATTGCCTTGACAGTTACACGCTCTGCAGAGGACACGCTGCCTGTAATGTGCATGTGCCAAACATAGAACATCATCAATTGTGAACCAGTCTTATGTAACAACTGAAAGGGATAAAAGGAGTTCAGGCTGAAGAACGTTCATGTCATTTCTTCCCTGAAAAATATCCTTAAACTACTGTATGTACAATTTTAATGATGCTCAGTATCATGTGTATACTACTATGTGAGCTCATCCTCCAACAGGGTTGGTGGAATCAAATTCACTGGCTTACATTTAAATATTCAAAACCGGGTAATTTTTTTCATTTATAATCTACAGTATTATGCAATCACATGCAACATGCAAAATATGCACACACACTTACATACTGTATGTATATATATATATATATATATATATATATATATATATATATACAGTACAGACCAAAAGTTTGGACACACCTTATCATTTAAAGATTTTTCTGTATTTTCATGACTTTGAAAATTGTACATTCACACTGAAGGCATCAAAACTATGAATTAACACATGTGGAATTATATACTTAAAAAAGTGTGAAACAACAGAAAATATGTCTTATATTCTAGGTGCTTCAAAGTAGCCACATTTTGCTTTGATGACTGCTTTGCACACTCTTGGCATTCTCTTGATGAGTTTCAAGAGATAGTCACCGGAACTGGTCTTCCAACAATCTTGAAGGAGTTCCCAGAGATGCTTAGCACTTGTTGGCCATTTTGCCTTCACTCTGCGGTCCAGCTCACCCCAAACCATCTCGATTGGGTTCAGGTCTGGTGACTGTGGAGGCCATGTCATCTGGCGTAGCACCCCATCACTCTCCTTCTTGGTCAAATAGCCCTTACACAGCCTGGAGGTGTGTTTGGGGTCATTGTCCTGTTGAAAAATAAATGATGAGCTTCAAGAGGTAGTCACCGGAAATGGTTTTCCCTTCACAGGTGTGCCCTGTCAGGTTTAATAAGTGGGATTTCTTGCCTTATAAATGGGGTTGGGACCATCAGTTGTGTTGTGCAGAAGTCAGGTGGATACACAGCTGATAGGCCTACTGAATAGACTGTTAGAATTTGTATTATGGCAAGAAAAAAGGAGCTAAGTAAAGAAAAACGAGTGGACATCATTACTTTAAGAAATGAAGGTCAGTCAGTCCGAAAAATTGGGCAAACTTTGAATGTGTCCCCAAGTGCAGTTGCAAAAACCATCAAGTGCTACAAAGAAACTGGTTCACATGAGGACCGCCCCAGGAAAGGAAGACCAAGGGTCATCTCTGCTTCTGAGGATACGTTTATCCGAGTCACCAGCCTCAGAAATCGCAGGTTAACAGCAGCTCTGATTACAGACCAGGTCAATGCCACACAGAGTTCTAGCAGCAGACACATCTCTACAACAATTGTTAAGAGGAGACTTTGTGCAGCAGGCCTTCATGGTAAAATAGCTGCTAGGAAACCACTGCTAAGGACAGGCAACAAGCAGAAGAGACTTGTTTGGGCTAAAGAACACAATGAATGGACATTAGACCAGTGGAAATCTGTGCTTTGGTCTGAAGAGCCCAAATTTGAGATCTTTGGTTCCAACCACCGTGTCTTTGTGCAACGCAGAAAGGTGAACGGATGGACTCTACATGCCTGGTTCCCACCGTGAAGCATGGAGGAGGAGGTGTGATGGTGTGGGGGTGCTTTGCTGGTGACACTGTTGGGGATTTATTCAAAATTGAAGGCATACTGAACCAGCATGGTTACCACAGCATCTTGCAGCGGCATGCTATTCCATCCGGTTTGCATTTAGTTGGACCATCATTTATTTTTCAACAGGACAATGACCCCAAACACACCTCCAGGCTGTGTAAGGGCTATTTGACCAAGAAGGAGAGTGATGGGATGCTACGCCAGATGACCTGGCCTCCACAGTCACCAGACCTGAACCCAATCGAGATGGTTTGGGGTGAGCTGGACCGCAGAGTGAAGGCAAAATGGCCAACAAGTGCAAAGCATCTCTGGGAACTCCTTTAAGATTGTTGGAAGACCATTTCCGGTGACTACCTCTTGAAGCTCATCAAGGGAATGCCAAGAGTGTGCAAAGCAGTCATCAAAGCAAAAGGTGGCTACTTTGAAGAACCTGGGATATAAGACATATTTTCAGTTGTTTCATAGTCATGAAAATACAGAAAAATCTTTAAATGAGAAGGTGTGTCCAAACTTTTGGTCTGTACTGTATATATATATATATATATATATAATATATATAAAGCTGAATGTGTGTGTGTGTATGTATGTCCGGGATTGGCATCTGCACCGTCGCAGCTACAGCCACAAAATGTTGCACAGTCACACATCTGGACCCCAAGAGCGTCATAGGCTATGTTGTGAGGCGAAATTTTAACGCCGCGCATTCCAATTCACCAAACAATTTTGCCCCTATCTACATAATGGGGAAAAAGTGAAAGGAAAAGTGTTGGAGGCAAATTGACAGCTGCCACATGTGAACAAGGGAGAATTAAAGAATGAGAGCGATGGCGCCAAAGAGTATATACCGTACAGTTGCTAAGGTGGGGCCCCGACATGGGATACTCATACTCACCAAACACGGGGATATGAACACACACACAATGCGCCACACACTACCACATGCTTGAACACATATACCACCCTCAGCACACACAAAACTCATCTCACAAAGATTTATCAGGCTGCCAATAGCAACTAATCACAGCTCAGCTTCTATTTTGCTACAGTTAATTAATCTGAGCTGTGATTGGTTAATATAGGCAATAATGGACATTCTCAGTATAACAAAGCTTGTGTAAGGTAATAAGATGTCAGTTAGGGTGTGTTGGTGGAAAGGCTGATGTCAGTCAGATTACTTCTATGTGAGAGGATATAGAAACTGCCAGTTACAGACTATTTTTACCACAATAATGCCTCATAAGAAAAGGAATTTCATGGCACAAATGTCAGCTGATGCGAAAAGCAAAGCTGCATTACGGGCCAATGAAAAATGTGAAGACCGAGAAACAAGGCTGACACACATGAGAACAGCAGCAGCTTCCTCAAGAACCAATGAACTTTCTGAGGAGAGGGAAGCGAGGCTTGCAGACATGAAAACAAGAGCTGCTTCCTCAAGAGCCAATGAACTTTCTGAGGACAGGGAAGCGAGGCTTGCAGATATGAAAACAAGAGCTGCTCCCTCCTGGGCCGATGAACTTTCTGAGGAGAGGGAAGCGAGGCTTGCAGACATGAAAACAAGAGCTGCTTCCTCAAGAGCCAATGAGCTTTCTGAGGAGAGGGAAGCGAGGCTTGCAGACATGAAAACAAGAGCTGCCTCCTCAAGGGCCAATGAACTTTCTGAGGAGAGGGAAGCGAGGCTTGCAGACAAGAGAACAAGAACTGCTTCCTCAAGAGCCAATGAACTTTCTGAGGAGAGGGAAGCGAGGCTTGCAGATAAGAGAAGAGCTGCTTCCTCAAGGGCCAATGAGTCATCTCAGCAGAGAGAAGGCCGACTTGCCACTAAGAGAATTGCTATTTCTTTCACCAGGGCACAGGAAATGGTTGGAGATTTGAAACATACTGCCTTTTGTTACCAGTCAGACATAAACTATCAGGATAATCCAAAAGTTCAGATAGGAAAAATGGATGTGATCTGCATGTACTGCAGTGCCCTGAAATGGAAAGATGAACCGCCAGGTTTATGCTGTGCAAATGGCAAGATAAAACTTCCACCTCTCCTGTCACCACTAGATCCCCTAAAGTCTCTGATGACAGGTACCAGTACAATATCAAAGCATTTGTTGGACAACATTATGAAGTACAACTCCTGCTTCCAAATGACATCATTTGGTGCAACAAAAGAAATGTTTACAACAGGATTTATGCCGACATTTTAAGTTCAAGGACAGGTTTACCACTCAATTGGCTCACTGCTTCCATTACAAGGAGAAGAACCTCAATTTCTTCAACTCTTCTTTATGGGAAATGCAGAAGCAGAGGCTCAGCGGAGATGCTCTTTAATTCCTAACACTCGCCTTGATATTGTCACTATTTTGCAGCGTTCCTTCACTCCAACAATCTATATGTTCAACTTTTCAAGACTGCACTTGAATGCATGCCTAATGACGATTACAAGGTTGTCATTCGAGCTGGCAGAACACCACAAGGTGAACATCAGCGACGTTTCAATGCTCCCACATTTGATGAGGTAGCCATCTTGATTCTAGGTAATGATTTTCAAAGCCGTGACATGATGCTCTGCAATAGCCATCCTGTCCCTGCCAAAAGATGATTGGATATCACTTTGGAATACCTCAGACAGATCCTACAACAGGCAACCCTTCAGGAAAAAAGTGTCTGCCATGGACTTCTATGCCTATAGGATCATGACAAGATTTGCAGAGGAAAATGCAAACACCTCTTCCACCAATTTATTGTTGACATGTATGCAAAGATTGAGAGTAAACGTCTTTTATATATCCGACTAAATCAAAAGAAGCTCAGGGCAGAGGAATATATTCACCTTAGAGATGCTGTTGCAAATGATGCTGATCCAAAAGAGTTGTGGAAAATGGTTATTCTTCCATCAACTGTCACTGGAAGCCCACGACACATGCATGAATACACACAGGATGCAATGACTTATGTGAGAAAGTATGGCCGTCCAGATCTTTTCATCACCTTTACTTGCAATCCTGCCTGGGAGGAAATTGGAGGGCACCTGTTGCCGGGCCAAAAATCTGTGTATCGCCATGACCTTATTGCTCGGGTTTTCAAACAGAAACTTTCAAAAATGACTAATCTCATCACAAAATCACATATTTATGGTGAGACGCAGTGCTGGATGCATTCAGTTGAATGGCAAAAAAGAGGCCTTCCTCACGCCCACATCTTGATTTTGCTGAAGCAAAAAATACAGCCTACCGAAATTGACAATATCATCAGTGCCGAATTGCCAGACCCTCAGATTGACCCATTGCTGTTTGACACCATCACAAAAAACATGATCCATGGTTCGTGTGGGAGTCTGAACAAAAATTCTCCCTGTATGATTGATGGCAGGTGTTCAAAGCATTACCCATGATCCCTGATCCAAGAAACCCTAACAGGACAAGATGGATATCCAGTCTACCGAAGAAGAAAGCCAGGGGATGGTGGTTTCATAGCAAAGCTCAAAATGCGTGTTGTATCATCACTCCAAGAGATAGAAATTGACAACAGGTGGGTAGTGCCTTACAACCCTTTGCTCTCAAAAACCTTCCAGGCCCATATAAATGTCGAATCTTGCAACTCTGTGAAATCAATCAAGTATATGTGCAAATATGTCCACAAAGGAAGTGATCAAACAGTTTTTGAACTCCAGAAAAATGGACCTATTATTGATGAAGTGGAGGCATTCCAGATGGGCAGGTACATAAGCAGCAATGTAGCTGTTTGGAGAATACTAGGATTCTCCATTCATGAGCGCTACCCACCAGCTGTGCATCTGAGTGTGCACTTGGAAAATGGACAGAGAATTTACTTTAACCCAGCAAACTTGCAGCAGCAGCTCCTAACACCACCTAAGGCCACCCTCTTGGCATTTTTTGAGCTGTGTCAACAAGACCCTTTTGCAAAAAAAATTCTCTACTGTGATTTACCAAAGTACTACACTTGGAATGCCTCCAGAAAAACACTGGAACGGAGGAAACGGGGGCTTGATATTGAAGGCTTTCCAGGGGTGAAAGCAACTGATACTCTTGGTCGCATCTACACTGTTCATCCGTCAAATGCAGAGTGCTTCTACCTGCGCATGTTACTTCATGTTGTCAAAGGCCCTACATCATTTTCTGACCTGAAGACCGTCGGAGGCCATGTGTGTGAAACATTCAGGGAAGCTTGCCAAAGAAAAGGACTTTTGGAAAATGATGGACACTGGGACATGACCCTCAGTGAAGCAGTAGCCACACAAACCCCAAAGCGACTAAGACACCTCTTTGTTATATTCTAACAACCTGTAGCATTTCAAATCCTCTTGAAATTTGGACAAAGTACAAAACTGATCTCAGTGAGGACATCCTCATGCAGATTAGAAGGGAAAATCCTCAGCAACTCATCAACTTCACTGAGGAAATGTTCAATGAAACTTTAATGTTCCTTGAAGATCAGTGCATAGCAATGTCAGGAAAAGCCTTACAGTTGCTTGGTTTGCCTGCTCCAATAAGAAATCCTGAAGGCATCCAAATGTGTAGGGAGATTTTCCTAGAATAAAACTACAATATTGATGAACTGACAGCATTTGTGTCTCAGAACGAGCCAATATTGGTACCAGATCAAGGGTTGCCTATAACTACATATTATGTTTCAGTGAAACCAACAAAGGTGGGATTGTCTTCCTTGATGCTCCAGGTGGAACAGGAAAGACATTTGTAATCAATTTGCTTCTGGCAAAATTTCGACAACAAAAAAAGATTGCACTTGCAGTGGCATCTTCCGGAATTGCAGCTACACTTTTAAAAGGTGGCAGGACAGCACATTCGACATTCAAACTACCACTTAACCTGTCTCGTAGTGACAGCCCTGTGTGTAATATTGCCAAGGGATCAGGACTGGCCAGATTGCTTCAAAAATGCAGTGCCATCATTTGGGTTGAATGCACCATGTCACACAAAAGGGCTCTGGAAGCAGTGGACAGACTGCTGCAAGACCTGCGTAGCAAAAAATATATCATGGGAGGAGTAGCTGTTGTTTTGGCAGGTGACTTCCGCCAAACACTACCTGTTATTCCAAGATCAACCCCTGCAGACGAACTGAATGCCTGTCTCAAAGCATCGTACCTTTGGAGAAAGGTAAAGAAAATGTCACTGAACACAAACACGAGGGTCTACTTGACAGGTGATGTTTCTGCTGGACTGTTTTTGAGCCAGCTGTTGACTATTGCAGATGGCAAGGAACCAGTAAACTCAACCACTGGACAGATCACCTTCCCAAGCAACTTTTGTTGCATTGTGACTCCATTGAGGAGTTGAAAGCAAAGGTTTTTCCAAACAGTCAACTCCACTTCAAAAATTATGGCTGGCTGTGTAAAAGGGCTATTCTAGCTCCCAAAAATGACAGTGTCAACAAGATAAATCTTCAAATTCTAAATCTCCTTCCAGGTGTGTGCACAACCTACAAGTCAGTGGATACAGTAATAGACCCTGCTCAAGCATTATTTTATCCAACTGAGTTCCTCAATTCCTTGGAGCCACAAGGACTTCCTCCTCACAACCTCTTTCTAAAACCTGGAGCACCTATTCTGCTATTGAGAAATTTGGATCTACCAAAGCTGTGTAATGGAACAAGACTCTTGATTAAGAACAGGATGTGCCACAGGAGAAGATGTTTTCATTCCAACAATTCCTCTCATTCCATCTGATTTGCCTTTTGATTTTAAAGGCCTTCAGTTTCCTGTGCGATTGGCATTTGCTATGTCCATCAACAAGGCTCAGGGACAGTCCTTGAAAGTAGTTGGAATCGATTTACAATCTCCATGCTTTTCTCATGGTCAACTTTATGTGGCCTGTTCAAGAGTTGGAACAGCCAAAAATCTGTTCGTGTTTGCACCTGAAGGAAGAACTAAGATTGTCGTTTATCAAAAGGCTCTCGAATAAGGAGTAGAAGATTACTTCACATTACTTGGCCAATTTAGTTAAATCTGTGTGGAATATCTCTGGTGTTGAAATATATGTCGTGAAATGATTCTATTAGCTTAGTTTTTGCCTTTTAATAATTACATTTCTATCTATTTTTTTTGTGTGTAGAATAAATTTTTGTTAACACATTCTATTTTGCTAACAGCAGTTTTTAACCCGGGCGAAGCCGGGTAGTACAGCTTAGTATATATATATATAATCATACAAAAGAGGAGAAAAATTATTCAGCTCACCCTCCTATCGGCCAGTAATCACAGGAAACATGATGCACAGGAGCACTTGGGAGAGTTAATCCCACAGCAAAGGTTCCAAGTTGGTAGGGAATCCAGCACACATGAGCAGCTAAAATCAATGTTTATTCCAAAATTGTTAAAGATATCTTCATCACTGTATGTTCCATGAAAAGCTTAAGCAAAAGGTCTAGAAGATA
Source organism: Phyllobates terribilis (assembly GCF_046119375.1). NCBI lineage: Eukaryota > Metazoa > Chordata > Amphibia > Anura > Dendrobatidae > Phyllobates > Phyllobates terribilis. Next base: position 645,304,893 of record NW_027362762.1, read on the forward strand.
TGGGATATAACTCCCATGACTTATAAACCTTTTGCATAATATTTTCATGAAATATACAGTGATGAAGATGTTTTTAACAATTTTGGAATGAATATTGATTTTATCTGGTCACGTGTGCTGGATCCCCTACTGTGAAGATCTGAGGTTGTGGGTTGTAATAATAAACCAGGGCAGGTTAACAATGCAACTATTTTTATTCCTTACATTCATTGTCTTACAGCAATTCCGGGTAGATGGTCACAATGCAATGTCCCCAGTTCACAAGATCCAATCCTGGGGCCGATAGTTCCACTGCCCCCGTAGCAGGTAATATCCACTGTCTCCCAACTTTTGGTTGGCAGCTTTTTTTTATCTCCCGCCAGTATAGTCTGTAGTCACAGTCTATGCTCCATACCACGACCGTAGCACATGTCTCCCTCTCCAGCTGGCAACAATAATCTTTAAGATAATTCCTCACATCCAGACGATAGATATCACAATCGTAGAACGTGTATCAAATTCCAGCTGGCAACAACAGTCCTTAAGATAGTTCCTCACATCCATACGATAGATATCACGACTGTAGCACATGTATCAATCTCGAGCCAGCAAGCCATCTCCAATCTCCATAGGCCATCCATAATGGACCTCACCAACAGATCCTCGCCCCTTGGCATCACTGCCCCAACTGCCTCACTAAACATGTGGCTTATTTTTCTCTCTCTCCTGGAATCATCCCCCTGGATGTGCAAAAGTGTTCACCCCCCCCCCCCCCTTAAATATTTGCTTTTAGCTAAAATAATGAAGAGTGTTCCAGAAGCCCAGTCTCCAGTTTGTCTGCAGAATTGTGTATTTAGTGATGTCCCCGGCAGACAGGAACAAAGACACACATGCCCCTACCATATGCAGGACAAAAATGCTAATGTAGACCTTATGTATACATGAGATTCAGCTCAAACGTCTTCTTCTGCTTAGTGTCACTGAATGGAAATTTGATTTGTGAGACTGCCCTCGTCAGTGCAAAGTGTGAGAGGCATCTGACCGGTATCCAAGGGGTAACGTTTCTTCTTGCAGAGTGACATGTTAAGCACCCCGAAATACAGTGTCTGCAAATTGAGATTTTGGTTTTGGTTATTATCCTAAGTAATGTGATAAGGTTTGTTAAAGGGTCGATATTGACTTTTAGGATTGCTACTTCCTATAGGTGGCTCTAGAGTTCTAGTTCTCTTCTTCTCTGAAGAGACAATTTGCATATTTCTCAGAGGAGCATTGCAGCTTAAAAGTCTCCTCACCTTGACATGCGTAACATGTTACTCTCCGGAAAGAGAAACGTTACCCCTTGGATTCCGGTTAGATGCCTCTCACCCAGCCAAACCATATCGCAAATTTTGCACTGATGAGGGGCAGTATCCCGAAACACAATGTCTCCAAATTGAGGTTTTGGTTTTGGCTATTACCCTAAGTCATGTGACAAGGTTTGTTAAAGGGTCGATATTGACTTTTAGGATTGCTACTTCCTATAGGTGGCACTAGAGTTCTAGTTCTCTTTCTCTCTGAAGAGACAATTTGGTAAAAAGCTAAAATACCAAAACTTGTGTCACTGTTCAGGAATTTCTGGACCTAACTGTATGTTTGTAACCACTTGGAGGACACAGTACATATAAAATTCTAATATAAAAAAAAACTTGAAAAAATGTAGTGGTTAAAGCGTTGTGTCACAACATTTTTATTTAAAGGGATTCTGTCACCCCCGAAATGCAAACTGAACTAATTAAACAGTTATGTATGTGACTTATTCCCTATAAAAATCATGTTAACAGTATACATTTCATTGTATTAATTAGTTTGACAACTCTTTATATAACATATGCAAATGAGGGGGCTTTGGTGCACCCTTGGTATGGCCAAGAGCTTGGTGTACCATTACGCCTCCCTAATTTGCATACTGAGCAGTCCTCTTACTCTGATTGATAGCATTCAGTTGGTCAGAGTGAGAATTACCTGAACCATGGTGCTACGCATGCGCACTGACTATGCCAGAGTCAGAGTGGCACACACACAGTACTGTTGCAGGTCCCCTTTTCAACATTGCCTCCTTTCATAGCCCCACTGCTTCTACAACCAGAAATGTAGCAATCAGCTTCAAATGGAAGGAGAGATCAGTTACGTGCTCCTCCTGTCTTCAGTGTACAGTAGACCTTCTCTATGACGCACGTGCTCGACCCCTGCTCAATTAATTGCCTATTGGACTGCCATTGGAGTAGTTTATTGCGCTCAAGTACTGAGCTCTAATGGAGCCTCCTGCCTTCCAGCTCTGATGATAAGCTAATGCTGAACCACGTGTTTGATATAGGTTGTATAGAGTTTCTCTCTCTTTGTAGACTGTGGCTTGTACTGTATTCCTGTGCAAATCAACCGCTGCTAGCTTATGAGTCAAATTAGCCTACTCAGTATACTGCCCATTTTAAGATTCCTCTATGGGGTTACCTCTATTGGGTAAATTGCATCAATTACATGTAAAGCGCCAATACAATTTAAAGAGGGACTATTTGAATTTGGTTAGAAGAATTTCAAGACCTCCTTGGGTCTATTTCTCAGTTGCAATTATATAGTGGAATTCTCCAAAATATCATTGTTTTAAAGGGCGTAAGGGGGCTGTAGGACACTTAGTGGATGGGAGATAAACCTGGAAAAATGCTTTAGCACATATAGGACTAAAAGGGGTTAATTGGCCATGACAGATTGATTATGAGCAGCTGAAAGGCTGCTCACCATATCTCTACCCCTGCCTGTGGTTCACTTTGGAAATTGAGACCAGTTTTTCTCACATATAGCTGTGTTTATGGAGATGTGCCGATCTCCTGGATGTAGTGCCTTTGCTAAAGGAATAAGAAGCCAGATGGACTAACCAGCACTATTGTATGGACTTTTTGCTTTATTTTATACTTTGAGCCAGACAAGAGCTGTATTTGAGTTTTCTGTGATGTGGTTTATGAGGACTGCAATAAACCAGCCGGACTTTTAAATAGACACGGTTCCTGTGATACCTCAGATCACTCCCAAGTGAGTAGCATTGTTACAAGAGGTTGTCCTTTTCTGTACAACTACTTCAATTCAGTGCCCCACATACAATAAAAACAATGTATACTCATCTTCTGCAGCAGCTTCATTACAGCAATATCATTGCTGTTCCCAATGGGTGACATCACATTTTTATGTCACGTGACCGCTGCAGTCAATCTGCGGTCACAGTGTAAGAAATAAAAGAAGCCCATCCTATTGTTTCCTGACAGTCAAGTGGTTCTCTTTTTGGAGGGCATTAGTGTTATGTTGGGAGTGTGTCCAACATGCCATATTCAATTCAGGGGTAATGAGCCTCATTACTCTTGATGATACCAGTCATAGACATATCTGTTAAGTTATAGACTGATTTTTAACTGTAATACCATAGGCAGGCGTAGGAACAAATAATTAGAAGCTAGTTTGGACAGACTGCAGCTGTCAATGCACTACTGTGCAGGACACTATTGCATACAGTACTGGGGAAAAGTTTTAGGTAGATGTTGAAAAATGCTGCAAAGCAGAGTGTGTCCACACAATGTCTTTTTTTTCAAGCAAATTCAGAATGCTTTAAAAAATGTAAGAGTTAATAATTTATTTTTGATTGATTAACAAAATGCAAAGTGAGTGAACAAATGAGAAATCTAAATTAGATCAATATTTGGTGAGACCACCCTTTGTTGTTCCCAACATCTTGGTGCACTAACCACAAATCTGTGTATATTGGCTTGTCCAAATCCTTCTATCATTTCATGTAATCCCACACAGACTCGATTATGTTGAGAATAGGGCTATGTAAGGTCCATATTATCACTTCCAGACTCCTTGTTCTTCTTTATACAGATTAACTGGATGTATGTTTGAGGTGTTTGTCCTACTGCAGAATAAATTAGAAATGTAATCAAACCCCTTCCTGATGATATTGCAAGATAGATAAATATTTGCCTGTATTTCTCATCATTGCAAGAACCATTATGCTGACCAAATTGCCAACTCCATTTGCTGAAATGCAGCCCCAAACTTGCTATGAATCTCCAACATGCTTCACTGTTGTCTACGACACTTATTATTGTACCACTCTCCAGCCTTTTGGAAAACAAAGTTCCCTTTGCTTCAGCCAAATATTTAACATTTTGCACACTAGTTCCAATGATTTCATTCATAGTTCATTTGCTTAATATTGTTTCCATGTTAAAGATATAATTTTTGAACTGCATAAAGACCACTTGTGGCCAGACTTCACTGAACAGTAAATGGTTGTATCTGGGCCCCACTGGTTGCTGCCAGTTGTGAGCTGATGGAACTGCTGGACATTTTCTGATTTTGAAGGAAAGTAAGACACCTCTTTCATCTGCTGCACTAAGTTTCCTTAGTCAACGACTGTCTATAGAGTCCTCAACATTTCTCATTTCTAGGTGTCCTCAATGCTGAGAAAAGGCAGACACTTATTTATCATTAAATGCCATCTGGAAGGTATCTAATTGGCACCAAATGTATTCTGCAGCAGGGCACGACAACGACCCCAAACATAAAGCCAATGTCATGAAGAACTATTTTCTGCATAAAGAAGAACAAAGAGTCCTAAAAGTGATAATATTGCCACCACAGACACCTGATTTCAAAATCATCGCATCTATGTGGGAATACATGAAGTGACAGAAAGATTTGCGCAAGCCTCATCCACAGAAGACCTATGGTTAGTTCTCTAAGATGTTTGGAACAACTTTCCTGCCAAGTTCCTTTACAGGCACACATTTGTACATAATTCAATACCATCAGGAAGGCATCTGATCTAATTTTGTCAGCTGTTTCATGTTTGTGTACCCTCGAGAGTATGTTTCACATCAGTAATTAAGTCTATCTGTATAAAACACAGTGTGCAGCCAGATGTGTGACTGGCATTGCTATGCAGTGGCAGCAGCAGAAGCTGCATAGTAAAGAATTAGGGTGGAGCAAGCTAGGGGGTGTTTCGCACTGTTGAGATAGCCATGGGAGCCCAGGCAGCAGCATTATGATGAAGCACTATAAGACACAGTAGGCAGGCATCCAGGAGATGTATCATTGTGAAGTGGAAGCTGCAGAAGCCACACGGTAGACAATTAGAATGAAGCAGGCAAGGAGATGTCTGGCAGAGTAGGGCCAGAAACAGCAACCCCAACAGTATAAAGTATGATGCCAATAAAAGTGCCCCCCAAACACAGTATGATACCCCCATGGTGCATTCCTCCACATTAGCCTCCACATGCACAGTATAATGACCCTATTGTACCCCACTTTAACTCCAAAGGCAAAGTATGGTGACCCCAACACAGTATGATCCCCCAACTGTGACTCCCACAAAGCCCTCCATACAGTATAATGGCCCGCACTAGCCCTCCAAACAGTATGATGGACCCCACACAAACCTTCACATCGTATAATTGCTTTCATACAATATAATGGCCCCCCCACATAGCCCTCAAAATATTATAATGGCCCCACAAAGCCTTCCATATAGTATAATACGCCACTCATAATCCTCCATATAGAATAATGCGCCCCACATAATCCTCCATATAGTATAATGAACTTCCCATGGTCCACCTTAGAATATAATGCATTCCTCATAGTCCTCCACACAGTATATTACACACCCCATAGGGTAAAATGCAGCCCCCATATAGTATAATGCACCCCACAGTCCTGCAGTATTATGGGCACCACATACTCACTGATTTTAAAATACTGTATATTTTAAATAAGCCGACCCAAGTATAATTCGAGGCCCCTAATTTTCTCACAAAAAACTGGGAAAACGTATTGACTCGAGTATAAGCCTTGGGTGGGAAATGCAGCAGCTTCTGGTAAATTTCCCCATCCTGGTATGTATGGCACCCCTCATCCCCCAATCCTGGTACGTATGGCACCCATCATCCCCCAATGCTGGTAATTATGGCACCCCTAATCCCCCAATCCTGGTACATATGGCACCCCTCATCCTCCAATCCTGGTACGCATGACACTCCTCATCCCCCAATCCTGGTACGCATGACACCCCTCATCACCCAATCCTGGTATGCATGGCCCCCTTACCCCCTTCAATCCTGGTATGCATGGCCCCCTCATACCCTCAATCTTGGTATGTATGAGCCTCCTTATCCTCCCCAATCCTGGTGTGCATGGGCCTCCTCATTCTCCAATCCTGGTATGCATGGCCTCCTCATCCTCCAATCCTGGTATGTGTGGCCCCCTCATCCCCCAATCCTGGTATGCATGGCCCCCTCATCCCCCAATCCTGGTATGTATGGCACCCCTCATCCCCCAATCCTGGTATGCATGGCCTCCTCATCCCCAATCCTGGTATGTATGGCCTCATCATCCCCCAAACCTGGTATGTATGGACCCCTCATCCCCCAATCCTGGTATGTATGGCCCCATCACTGCACACATAAAAAAATAAACACTTATACTCACCTTCCTTCCTCACCTCTGTTCCAGCACTGTGTCCTGTTCTGCTGCAGCAGCTCATGTCAGCATCTCACTGCTATGCGCTCTCAGACGCTGATGTGAGCTGCTGCCGGCATATTCACTCCTCTCCACGCCGGGACTATGGGCGTGGAGAAGAGTGAATATGCATTGTCTTTATTAGCGGGCACTGTCAGCAGGAGCCACGGCTCAGCACTCCTCCGTGCCCGCAACTAAAGAGAATGAATATTCATTCATCTCCACGCCCATGGGAGTGGAGAAGAGGGGATATTCATTTCCCTTTAGCAGCGAGCACACATGGTAGCTGCAGCAGCGGCTACTGCGTGTGCACCTCTCCTCCACTCCCGCAACAGTGCACGCTGTAAGGATTCTCCGATGCCAGTGAGACCTAGTGGTTATGTGAATGAAAGTATGCAATTTTTGGTCACAATCCGACTAGATGTGTCTGACCTCACTCAGTTCACTTTTATTGAACAAGACCGTGCACTCTAATCTACATGAGACCAAATGTATGCAAATTACATACTTGCAGTCACATACCTGCCCGCTTCCGGCACCGAAGAATAATAACACACTGCACATAAAGTGACTACAGACTTTAATCCCAAGCTTGGACAACCCCTTCCCTGGCCTCTACAAGAGTTTCCATGGGGCCAGATGACCGACTGGTCCCAATCTGGCTTCTCCAAATGTTTCTATGGGTTCCAGGCGACCGGATGATCCCACCTGGCAACTCCAAACAACATATCCATGGGACCAGGTGACTTCATCATCCAAACCTGGTTTCCCCAAATGTATCCATGGGCTCTCTGATGGTCAATGGAGCAGATCCGTATCTTTCCAGTCAGGGCCTCGTACCCTTAGGCCGGAATCATGTAGAATCCGAATCTGTGTCTCTTTAGGTAAAGCCATGCTTTCAAGCTGATGGTGTAACAGTCTCTGATCATTGATTCTCCTTGTAAAGTCTCTTTCCAATCTATTTCAAATCTCTCTGCTACAGAGGTACATGTGCCTTAAAATAGTTACAGTTGTCCTTTCAAGTACACATTTACAGTTAAGAGGTTAGGGAGGGCATTACTCACAGGGCTCAGATCTCATTGTTTGAGCTAATCAATTTACATAGTTGGTAAAGCAGGGGGCACTTGTAAATAAACTAGCTAGCTTAGTATCATATTCAATTAGCATAATAACAGACATCATTGTCCACAGAACCAAGACAACAATCAGGGTTATACAAATAGTATGACCTTCTTGACCAGCAACAGAAATACACATACATTTACAAGTCAACATAAACACAATAGTGTATTTCTCTAGAAATTCAAGAGAATGCCAAGAGTGTGCAAAGCAGTCATCAAAGCAAAAGGTGGCTACTTTGAAAAACCTAGAATATAAGACATATTTTCAGTTGTTTCACACTTTTTTGTTAATTATATAATTCCACATGTGTTAATTCATAGTTTTGATGCCTTCAGTGTGAATGTACAATTTTCATAGTCATGAAAATACAGAAAAATATTTAAATGAGAAGGTGTGTCCAAACTTTTGGTCTGTACTGTACATGTAAATGAAATCCCCTCTGAGGCGTCTTTTTTCTAAGCTAAACAAGCTCAACTCTTTCAACCTCTCATCATATGAGATGCCTTTCATCCCTTGTAATAATCTTGTTGCCCACCTTTGAACTGACTCTAACTCCTGAATATCCTTTATTAAAATGTGGAGCCCAAAACTAGATCCCATATTCTAGGTGTGGCCTCACCAGTGATTTAAAGAGGGGTAACAATATGATTGGATTGCGGGATTTTATCTCTCTTTTTATACTTCCTAAAATCTTGTTTGCTTTTGCGGCTGCTGCTTGACATTGAGTACTGCTGCTTAGCTTACCTAAATCCTTCTCCTGTTCTGTAGTCCCAAGTATACTCCCATTTAATGTATATGCAGCAATAGGATTTCTCCGTCCTAGGTGCATTACTCTACATTTATCAATATATTTCAACACTACACAACACTAGTGCAGTAGTATAACACAATCCAAGGCATTATGGGGAAACCTGACTAGCCGCGTCTGTCATTATTACCCCGCTTTGTAAGTCTTGAGCGGTGTGTGAAATGGTCTCAGACATCTGTTTGGGGCCGATCTACCGATCTATGTGAATAGTGTACCAAGCTGTTCAAATTTGTGGGGACCTACAGATTTCAGGAAATTCAACTCTGTGTCGATCATTCCCAGATCCAATTGCAAAGTTGATCCAATCATCTCTAGTTGTCACACAAAATATTGATTTGATTAAACTTTTTCTTTTGTTCATTCACTTTTCATTGTGTTAATTGATGATAATAATAATAATAATAATAATAATAAAAATAATAATAATAATAAAAACATTATTACTTCTATTTTGAAAATCATTCTTATTTTGTTGCATTTTTAGAAACCTAACTGTGTAAATCCCTAACTAAAGCATTTGCACAGTACTGTGTATCACTTTAGGGATATGTGATAGCTAGACATTCAAACAGAATTGATATGACATGACCTTACTGAGGATTTGCATGAGTATAAGAGCATTTAAGGAAATGTGAAATTACATCCGACATGCAAGTAACAGTCCACACTGTGTAGTGGTTCTAAATACACCGTATATTTATAGAACCACTCCAAAAAGTACTTTCATTAAAACTTTAATAATTTCCAGTAAAAATGTAAAAACATTTTTGCCTAATGGCACACATTTATTTGTATTTGAAAGAAAAGTCATTCACATAAAAAATAATCTGTACCAAAACTAATATGTCCACAATAATCATTGATAATTTGATATATTTTTTTCTACTCTACAGGCTGAAAAACTATAAGCGTTTGCTACGAATTACAGCAATATTATGTAAAGCAATTTATGGCACATGATAAAAGCTTACAAACTTGGAGATGATCCAGTCCCACATATAATGTGCCAAATTCTGGTTAGAAGGATCTATTGTAGATCTCTAGAGATCATCTGGTACTATCTGAAGAACCAGGCACTAAGGCACAGGGGTTGAGTAATGGTGTTAATGAGCCAGAGAGTCTCTGAAGCATCAATAGAGTAGAAGAGAAAAACAATGTAATAAGGAAAACATGTTATTCATCATACAGATTAGCTTCAATCAATAACGTAAAGAATATCCTGACGTACTTGTAACACCCTATCAACTACACACAAACACACTTCTCATAATGTACTTATGCTTTCAGTCAGCAGTTCAGATGTATCTCACAAGAGATGTAACTTGGAAATCTTGAGAACCCAATGCAAAATACCCCCTCTATTAGCTTTATAATAAAAAATGTTGGGAACCTCTGACAAAAAGTAGGTGCGTGCAAATTTCTCTTAAAATTGGTTAACTCTGCTGATCGGTCGCATGGTTTACAGCAAGGGACACTTCGGACAGGTGAGTATAAGGATTTTTTATTTTATTCTTTTTACACAGGTGGATATTGCGGGAGTAGACACTACTACCCTCATCACTGTCCCTGCTGGTGCTGATCGTAGCGCCGGCAGGGAACCATGATGAGAGCAGCATTCATCACCCGGCGCTTTGGAACAGCGCTAACTGTACTGCTGATTCCCAGGCACCGGTATGTGTCATACGGATGGCATCCATGTGTGGCACATGTTTACACAGACCCATTGACTTGAATGGGTCCGTGTGATCCGTGCTGTCATCCAAAAACGGACATGTCCGTTGCACATTTGAATGGGTCTGCGTGTGTCAGTGCCTTCGGTACGTGTGGAAACTGTTACCACACATACCGGAGATACTGACGTGTGAAAGAGCCCTAAAGGAAAAGGACATACTAAACAGACCAGGAGAATAAACCACCAAACAATAGAGAAAGTAAAGGGCACTCCACAATTACATATTAATCCTACAAGAACTCTGGAGCAATCAGCCATAATAAAAGACAATACTTTATTTCATTAAATAGACATACATATAAACATTTAAAAACAAAACAAAAGGTGAATATACAAGCAGGTGCACTAGCACATCAGCAGCTACAGGAAAGACATACGTATACATCAGCTCAATAGCCACCTCATGACCCCCGTAAGTGTCAGATAAACCAACCAAAAGTATTTAATATATTCACCCTGCAAATACATATCTAATACCAAGTGGATGGCAAACCACTACCAAGAAAGATGTAGCAAACCCACACATGATGTGTGAGAAAAAAAATAGAAAATGCTCAGAAGCTATAAGTAATATAGGACTAATGCCACTAAAAAGATAAAGTTGTGTGTATGGTCAAATAATGGACAAAAAATGTAAACTATAAGTAGACAGATAACCTGAGCATGAAATATAGGTAGCATAACACAATCAATATAGTGGGAAAAGATGACCTCAGTATATAATAATGATTTATAAAATCGTCAGAGAATGCAGTATACATGAAATGTCTATATACAGGACACAAGGGGGAGCATACCAATGTGGAGGTGCACCCAGGACCACTCCCCACGCGCGTTTCGCATCAGCTTCCTCCGAGGGGTGACTCCAGGAAGGTGGTTAGGGCTTTTATAGCGTCACTTACCATGGGAGAGCGGGATGGTAATGGCGCTCCCTTCGTCCAGGCCGCGACCGGAAGCACCGCGGCTTGGCGTCTGACGTCAGTTCCCACCAGGCACACCAGACGCGTCATGATGCGGGCGGGGGAAAGCGAGGCCAGTAGGATGCGTTGCTGCAAAGACCAGAAACAGGCCTTAACGGCGAGAGCACTCACCGCTTGGAACAAGACAGGTAAGTATGAAGTAATGCGGGGAAAAGGCTATATACATGTATACAGGGGCACACCAAATACAAACAATGTTGGTGATTATAATAATCAATTTCAAGATGGAACCACATCAAATAAGATATTCCTATCCTGAAAGATAGAAAAATGAATGAAAACATATATGTCATGGATATTAGTCATAAAAAACAATCCAAAGAAAAATAAAAGTAAAACAAGTGCATAAGAGACAAACCATATGAGGAATGCATAAAATAAAGAAGAGTGAAAAATAAAAAAAATATGACAAACTAAAAGGAGAAGTGTGATGATATGAGGTGTGAAATAAATCATTGATACAAAACACATATAGAATACAGTGGTGCACAAGAAAAATCAAAAAGTGCATAATGACGCGCCCAGGGGATGGGGACGACTTGGTACCCGGGCCTTTGCCTGGTTTGGGGGTGTCGCGTTGGTCGGCTCCCGGGTCCGTACCCTCGGGTCACTCTTGAAAAAGGGGATTGGAACTTGGATAGAGATAAAAATAAAGTAAATAGTTTGTGACGCCACCTGTGGTACCTGGTAATGATTAGCAGCGCTGCTTCAGACCTCCGGGTGTGTTGGGATGGCAGCTGAGGTGTTTCTGCTCCCCACAGGTGGAGCAGGCCAGGGATGGTGTGAAGAGATGCAGGAGAGAGGGGACCCAGCCGGGTCAGAGGAAGAACAGACACACACACCGTGGCTAGTTTTAGTACCTTTACTGCAGACGGTAGTCAGGTATGGTCCAGGGTACTTGCTAGAAGGGTGTGCACTTCTGGACTTGCTCCCCAATGAGCGGGTGTAAGGCCTCCTTTCTGTATCCTCCTGTCTTTCTCCCTGGAGCTGCCTGGAACAGGGTCTAGCTCCCTTGATGTTTCTCTCACCCGTCTTGCTTGGCGGCGAGGGCTTTCCCACTGGTTACCACGATCCCTGGACGCTGGGGCCTTCGTGGTACCTAGTCCCATGAATGTGCGGTATTCACGGGTGGACTGAGGGATATGAAATCCTCCTCAGTATGCCGGATTCCCTACTGGGCATGGAGGTCCCAATAGGCTTGGGCCCGGTGCCCGGCTTGCATTAGGGGACGAACCCTCTGTGGTTCCTCTGTCCCTCATGGCTCTTCTCTTCTCCTCTTGCCTTCTAGCCCACTCTAGGCTCTCCACTAGCCAGAATAGCCCGCAGCTTGGGCCTAGCCTGGCTTTCAGCCACACAGACTTCAGCTTGTCTGGTGCTGCAGCATCGTGTCACACTTACTGCTTCCCACTGACTGACTTCCTGAACTCCACCCCCCAGTATATATATACCTGACAGGGCTCCATCTAGTGGACTTGGGTGGAAGTGTCTGCATGTATTGAGGCCACTGGGGAGAATCCATCTGTGCGACACCCAGGAGTTCTGTGACAGCCTGCAGCCGCAGGGCGTCACACATAACACCATTGAATAAATTGTGTGTTAATAAACAAAACAAAAGTGACAACATAGAAGCAGTGAGGGGAAATAAATGAATAAAAAGACGTCATACTGGAGGTACGTACGAAAATCAACAGTGAAAGCAGCCCAATGTGATAGGAAACATACAAAATAGCAAATAAACCAAGGTTCAATGCAGTGACAAAATAAGAACACTAGTGTACAAAGGGAAACACCCATCATACACATTAACCACACTGGGAATGATATGCATAGCACCACATCATAGCACCACATCACCACATTTCACTTTTTTTTAAATGTTTATATGTATGTCTATTTAATGAAATAAAGTATTGTCTTTTATTACAGCTGATTGCTCCAGAGTTCTTGTAGGATTAATATGTAATTGTGGAGTGCCCTTTACTTTCACTGTTGTTTCGTGGTTTATGATATTTTCTGTATTTCTGTACAGATCGGTTTGGGACCGAAAATGTATATTAAATCCAGGGACAAGACATGGCTGTCCCGAATGGATGTAGTTTTTAATGGTGATATCAAGCAGCATGAGTCCTCTTGAAGTGTGCAAGCTTTAGAAAGTAAAAATCATGTGAAATATCATTAAAAAAAAACGAACACGCACTTGGTGGATAAAGGCGTCTTAAGAGAATTATTTATCTAAAAGCATCATACCCAGAGGGCTATGTATTAGAATTATGCCCTCTTTTCCGGTGGAATACTTCACCTTCCGTTCCCGGTGGGAAGAGGTTTGCAACAACTGTTCGAGATCTCTTATTGAGCTTCTCATAGGCTTCAATAAGAAAAGTCTTGACAGCTTGGAAACTGAAGTTGAATCAGACCAACTTAAACTGAAGGATACTCTCTCTCTATCTGATTTTGAAGCCTTTAAGGCTGATGTGGATAAACAGTTTCCTATTTGGGATAAGGAAGTTTAGGACTTGAAAACAAAAAAATTTCAGCGTGACCTACGAGACTATCAATCAAATACTGTGACCCAATAATGACAAAAGGACTGACATCAGTGTATCATCACATACCTCCCTCACTTCCACTGAGGATGAATCCTACTCTTCATCTACTAGATCATTTCAGCTATTCAAAAGGTCTAGCGGAGGAATAATAATTATGCCCGGGGATACGATAGGAATGGACGAATCCCCGTGACTAGGTCTGAGACATCACGGCTACAGGTAATCAACCTGTCTGATATCTGTTTAACATCAGCTCAGACTGAGGTTCTGAGTTTGGGTCTCACATTCTCACCTGTGTCTCTATTTAATAGCTTTTCAGACATAAAGGATTTACATCTATTTGCACGGAAACTTATATTGAAAAAATTGTGTGATAAATCCGATATGGGGGAGATATGGACCACTAGGGAATTAGAAGCGATTAAAAATATTGAAGAACTTAGGAACGAATCTGAGACTGATGAAGAACTATGCATCGGATCTGGTACTACTACTGAGGTGTTAGGTCAAATTACACCATTAGGTAAGGATTTTTCCTTCCCTAAATAAAGAAATTTCCTTCCATTCATCTCTTTTCTCAGATTGAGCTGTTTGTCCAACTTGTGTCGGATGAATTCCAGAAGATGCCTACGAAAATCCGCAATGACAACTTGTCCCCCATTCAGAGGCCGGCACTCTGTGAATTAAAATAACTTAAGGAAATTAACATCAAACCTGCAGATAAGGAGGGCAATGTTGTCATATGGCCGGAAAAAGCATATGAGAAAGAGGCATTTAGGCAATTATGGGATAAAGATTGCTACAAGAAACTTACTTTTAACCCCACATTGTCTTTCCGCAAAATTGTGGATGATGCTTTTCAAAAAGGATTAATAACGAAGGATACTAAGGATGGCTTGATCCCCGAATTTCCTCGTGTACCATGCTTTTATCTCCTCCCTAAGGTACACAAGGATATGTCATGTCCCCCAGGGCATCCCATCGTTTTCTGGAATGGGGGACTGTGTGAATGGGTCTGTAAGTTTCTGGACTATTACTTTAAGCCCATTGTTGAAACTTTGCCATCCTATCTTAAAGATACCAACGATATGGTTAAGAGGGTTGAACACATCCAAATGGATGAAGAAATGTGGCTTCTAACACTCAATGTGGAATCTCTTTACACCTCGATCCATCATGACAAAGGTATGGAAGCAGTAAGAACATTTTTGAACATGATAGATATCAACTCAAACCTTATTCAATTTCTATTGTCCCTACTTGAATTTGCATTAACGCACAACTTTTTATATTCAAAGAGAACTTTTATTTACAACTTCGCCATACTGCAATGGGGGCGGCCTTTGCGCCGTCCTAAGCAAAACTCTTTTTGGGACTTTGGGAAAGGGAGAATTTCTGCACCCACCTTCTACCTTTTTGTTGACAAAATTTTGACTTGGTCACGTTTTATAGACGACATTTTTTTTATTTGGTAGGGCCCTGAGGATGAGTTGAAGACGTTTATACAATCACTGTCGTGTAACAATAGGAACATTCGTTTGACCTCGTGATATAGTCAATCAACTATTGAATTCTTGGACATCAAAATTTCAAAAGGTGAGGAGGGTTTTCATCACACTGAACTGTTTAGAAAAAGCACTGCAGTAAATGCATTATTACATGCATCCTCGTCTCACCCTCAACATCTCATTAATGGTATCCCTATAGGCCAATTTCTATTCACAAGACAAATCTGTTCATCTGATCAATCTTTTCTAACCCAAGCTAATGACCTTACAGCTTGCTTTTATGAGAGAGGTTACTCTAGGAGGAGTGGTAAGAAGGGGTACCAAAGATCTTTCCATTCTAAACGGAATGAACTTCTATTTTCTAGGGAGAAAAAAACCTACTGAGAATGTGGTGCGATTCATTGCTACATTCAATGTGGGATGTCATAAAATGCAACTTATCCTGGAGAAGCTTTGGCCAATCATTAAGAAAGATCCAGTTATCTCCAAATATACTTCTGATTACCCAGCGATCACCTTTAAAAGGGCACAGAACCTCAAAGACATCCTAGTGCACAGCTTTTATGAAGAACCCAAACCTAACATCTTTGGGGCCAAAGGACCAAAATGGGGGTTCTTTCTGTGTAAGGATTGCATTTCTTGCCCCAACATGATTGTCATGTCAACCTTTAGATCCAGTGATGACACACGAGAATTCAAGATTACTCAACATATTACATGTGATACTACTCGAGTTATATACTGTATTGTATGCCCTTGTGATTTGACAGACATCGATTTAACCTCAAGACATTTACGTGTTCGCATTAGGGAACATATCAGGGACGTCAATAAGGCAAGAGAGGTCACAGATTGTTCACTACTAAAGACGATACCTCAGCACTTTAAAACTCATCACCAGTGTGATTCTCGACCTTTCAAAGCCTTTGGCATTGACTGTATCAAGATGAATAAATGAGGTGGAAATCTGAAACGGAATTTAGCCCGACTAGAAACCAAGTGGATTTCAAGAATAAACAGCATGTTTCCTAATTTCTTTAATGAGGTGTTAAGCTTTGCCCCCTTCCTATGAGGCTCTTAGGATACTCAGTTAGTTAGTATACTTAGCTAGTTGTTAGTGGCTTTGTTTTTCGGTTGGGCACTTTTCTATCCATCTTTTTTATCTGATGGGAGTGGATGGCAGTATTATTTTGTATGGAGGTGATTATGCTCACATGTGTACAGATGTTCACAAATGTTTGGTATTTTTTCATCCACTTACTTTGTTAGATGACAGTATCATGATATATGGAGGTGTTTATGCACGTGTACGTTTATATGTGTGTATTTTGCATTCCCCTCAGCAGGATATTTCCTATGTTCACATTATGACTTTTATTTCTTTTATATATGCTGATAACTATTCATCTTTTGGTCACAGCAATGCCATGATATTAATCTGATTACCATTTCTTTTACTGTTATTATATTTGACGGATGAATAATCCTGTAAGGATATTGTTTGTTATTTCTTTGGGGTTTGGCGTTATTCTCTCGTCTTGGATTTTTCTATTTATGCACCTGGTGCGCAATGGGTATGTGTTGGCTTTTATATGTACTTTAGATTTTTTTATATCATCTACAGTCGCACTTTATATTTTATTATTTTGCTCGTATTCTTCTTATTTATGCATTCGGTGAGCTTTGGACATGTGTTTGTGTTTACATGCACTTTATCTTATATTTTTATATATATATAGTACAGACCAAAAGTTTGGACACACCTTCTCATTTAAAGATTTTTCTGTATTTTAATGACTATGAAAATTGTACATTCACACTGAAGGCATCAAAACTATGAATTAACACATGTGGAATTATATACTTAACAAAAAAGTGTGAAACAACTGAAAATATGTCTTATATTCTAGGTTCTTCAAAGTAGCCACCTTTTGCTTTGATGACTGCTTTGCACACTCTTGGCATTCTAAGCAGCTAATAAAGAAAAACAAGTGTCCATCATTACTTTGAGAAATGAAGGTCAGTCAGTCCGAAAAATTGGGCAAACTTTGAAAGTGTCCCCAAGTGCAGTTGCAAAAACGAAACCAAAATGGATTTTCCTGGGAAATATGTTAAGGAACATCCTTTCCAGGGTAATGACTTGTATATAAGGCAAAAAAAATAACCAAAAATACTCCTCCATAACTTGGGCTATGTTCACACGTAGCGTTTTTTATGCGTTTTTGCACTTTTGAATTGCTTTCAACGAAGACAAATGCATTCACCAGGAAATGTCATTTTAACATTTTACAACCTTATCTGGCCATGTGGTGTGTGACACATCATCAGACACATGCATACAGTGCTGAAAAGACATGGGAACAGCATGGGGAAGACCTCTGGAAGCATCTCTGACTCACAGGTCACTGCCTAAAAGTGTGCCCATCATAAGTGATCCTAGGTGCATGCGAGGATGCCTCCTGCCATGCACCTGTCATTGCAGACTTGCAACAATCACCGTCCACGCCCTTGTCCCACTGCAGCATTCAGTTGTCCCTACCCCATTCCTTGGAATGTAAGCACAAGTATGCAGGCAGCCACCTACCCACCCACAGGCTGCAATACTATACTGCTACATTTTTGACAGTTGCTTGCACTTGAAATGTGGCCTTTTAGGCTCGTGGAGGCAGAAGCTTTTCACAACCTCATGTCGACGGCGGCCGAGTGTCCATACTCGGTCCTCAGCCGCCACTATATTTCCCGGTATCGCCTCCGCCTTCCACAAGCACGGGTCCCACAACATTACCCGTGCCCTCCCCAGTGCACTTACTGGGAAGGACCGCCTAACCACAAACACGTGGACAGGTGAATGTGGCCAGGGACGGTACAGAGCCAGTCCACAACTTTTTTTGCTAAGAGTTGTATTTAGCTCGGTGAAAGGACTGGCATAGAGGGAAACCGTATCTACCCTGCGTGTCATTTCTCCCAAGAAGTCCTCTAAAGCTGCTTGCACTTGAAATGTGGCCTGAACATTACTGCTGGTACTTTTCTGTGGGAATTTGCTTGCCTCCTACGAGCCTGGAATATTTCCAGCAAACTATGGTACGATGCCATGGTATTAGCACTGCCCCCAGTACCAGTAGCAAAGCCATCCCCAATTTCCTTCTCAGGAATTTTATTTGGTTAACTGAGTGGCTGCCCAAATACATGTTCTCACAAAGGAGCTGAAGATAGAGTGGCAGTAGGTGCTAGTTTCTCCAGCCTGTTAGATATTAGAGGGTGAACGGCAGCACATTGGATCAGTGGTTAGCACTGAAGCCTTGCAGCGCTGGGATCCTGGGTTCAAATCCCAGCCAGGACAACATCTGCAAGGACTTTGTATGTTCTCCCCGTGTTTGCATGTGTTTCCTCCTCAGTAAAAAAGCAGCCATAGAGTGTCCAGGAACCTTCCCACACACTTTTCTTAGCCAGGACTGCTTCTCAGCAGGGTTGGACGGTCCCACCAGAGAATCCCCTGGTGTGCCTTGGCTTCTACCTCAGGAGAGTTCATGATAGCGCTAACTTTGCAGCTGCTATGGGGCTCTTGAGCAGGTGAGAAAGGTTAGCCCTCAGAATCAAATCCTCTGGTGGGCACAATGTTTTTCAATCTGAAACAGATTCTCAGTGGGAGTTGTTTTTCACCACAGCCATATTCTTTAGCTCGGTGAAAGGGCTGGCATAGAGGGAAACCGTATGTACCCTAGCTGTCATTTCTCCATCACCATTTTCCGCCCATTGTCACACACGACCATGCCTGGCTGTATGTTCAGCGGTGAGAGCCACAGATCAGGCTGCTGTGTTACAGCTTTCAACAACTCTGCAGCGCTGGGCGGTTTGTCAATTAAGCATGTTATCTTCAGCACAGCCTGTTGCCGCTTGGCCAAGGCAGTGCTGCAGTGCTGTCAGCTTGTGACTGATGTGATCATTTCGGAGATGGAGGAGGAGGTGCATGAGCTGAACAATGTGATTACATTGAGGTTAAATTGGTGACGCTGTTTTTTATACTAAAGAAAGATCCTATTGTTTTGTTTTTTTTTACGTTATTTTTTAAGACAAACGCATTCACAGGGAAATGTAATTTTAACATTTTACAACCTTATCTGGCAATGTGGTGTGTGGCACATCATCAGACACATCCTTTTTTATTTATGATGGAGGGACTCTGAAAGTCATAAAGCCTATTTTTACAGGGACATTAAACGGCCATTACTATTCTTAAAAGGCCAGCAGTCGGCTGTAGCTATTGTTAGAGAGCCATCAGCCGGCTATGCTTTGTTGTTCCCATTATTAACAAGTGGGTCTCCTATACTGTTATTGCGTATCCAGTGACTGCAAGGGCTGCCAAAAATTTGGACGCAACCCAATACCCCTTTGAAGAGACATAGAGGAGGGTCTCAGTAAAAAAAATGTTCCCATTATAAAGGAGCGGGTCTCCTATAGCGGTAATGCCCATGCTGTGACTGCAAGGGCTGCCAAAATTTGGGAAAAACCCCACAAAGAATTTAAAGACACATAGAGCAGGGCCACAGTAACAAGGTACGACATGTTCCTATTAGAAAGGAGAAGGTCTGCTATACAGTTATAGGGTATGCAGTGAGTCCAACGGCTGGCCAATTTTAGGAAAAACCCCACTAAGAATTTAAAGACACACGGAGCAGGGCAACAGTAACAAGGTACGACATGTTCCCATTAGAAAGGAGAGGGTCTGCTATACAGTTATAGGGTATGCAGTGAGTCCACCGGCTGACCAATTTTAGGAAAAACCCCACTAAGAATTTAAAGACACACAGAGCAGGGCCACAGTAATGACAAATTCCCATTAGAAAGGAGAGAGTCTCCCATAGTGTTGGCCTATGCAGTGAATGCAAGGGCTGCCAAAAATTTGGAGGCACTTCAATGCCCCTTGAAAGAGACGTGGAGGAGGGCCTCATAAAAAATGTTCCCATTAGAAAGGAGCGGGCCTCCTATACTTGTAATGCCCATGCACTAAGTGTATGGGCTGACAAACATTTACCCCTGGGGGGTATACATGAACATACTGTATAAAAAAAAATTTTCACGGGCATCATAAACACCCTTTAAAAAAATTATGTGGGTGTTGCATCACGGACACCGTCACCCTGGTGATATGGTGGTGGAGGATGAGGAGAAGGAGGAGGACAAGAGCAAATAGACAAAATCAGGAATCGTATACCCATGTGTGGGTGTGAAAAGGTGCATGGGAATACACCTCCCAAGAAAAGACACTGGATTTGAGTTTATGTTACGCTGCTATCATTCGATGGTGTTGAGAAGTCTGGCCCCATCCAGCCCTTGTTCATTTTTATAAGAGTCAGCCTGTCAGCATTTTTAGTTGACAGGCAGATGCGCTTATCAGTTATAATTCCACCAACGGCACTAAAAACCCGCTCTTATAAAACGCTGGCGGCAGGGCAGGCTAGGACCTCCAAGGCATAGAGAGCCAGTTCATTCCACATATCCAGCTTGGATACCCAATAATTATAAGGCACAGAGGAATCACGGAGGACATTGGTACGGTCGGCAATGTACTCCCTCAGCATCTTCCCAAACTTTGCACTCCTTGTGAGAGTACCCCGTGCCTCAGGGCCTGTGCGATGGGAGGGTCTGAGAAAACCCTCCCAGAACTTTGACAGTGTTCCCCTGCCTCTGCTGGATTGAAGTTGTGTCTCTCTCGCCTGTACTCCTTGGCTGTCCAACGAAGTGTGTCCTCTGCCGCCAGCGTTTTCAGATGTGAATTTTTTTAATAGTTCCGCAACAAGGGCCTTCTGGTACTGCCCCATTTTTGTAGACCTGTCCACCTCAGGAATAAGAGATATAAAGTTCTCCTTGTAGCGTGGGTCTAGAAGTGTCACCAATCAGTAATGACTGTCACCCAAAATTTTGAGACCGCGAGGGTCATGGGAAAGGCAGCGTAACATAAACTCAGCCATGCGTGCCAGACTACTAACAGGCAAGACTTCCGTGTCCTCACCAAGAGGATGCTCTCCTACTCCTCCTCCTCTCTGTCCTCTGGCCATCCACGCTGAACAGACGGTATCGCTTTCCATTGCGCTCTCTGGAACGCACGGTCTGTGTGTAATAAACTAACTTACATTCACGATTTTTTCCTCTCTAATTCCCTTAACCTTCTGGCTATTACAGAAACCTGGATCCAGCATTCAGACACCACCGCAGCTGCTGCTCTCTCATTTGGTGGGCTGAAATTTTCACATACTGCCAGACCTGAGAATAGACAGGGTGGAGGTGTTGGTTTCACCACAATGTGCTTTCCAGGTCATTCCCCCAGTTCCCTCACTCATGTTTCCTTCCTTTGAAGTGCACACCATCAGACTCTTCAAACCCCTCTCCCTGCGAGTGGCGGTTGTGTATCGCCCTCCAGGCTCCTCCCGCCAGTTCCTGGATCACTTTGCTACCTGGCTTCCTCACTTCCTATCCTGTGACATCCCCACCATCATCATGGGAGACTTTAATATCCCCATCGATGATCCCCTCTCACAATTTGGCTCTCATCTACTTTCTCTAACCTCCTCATTCGGCCTCTCAGAATTTACTAATTCTCCTACGCATGAAGACGGGAATACTCTGGACCTGGTTTTCTCCCATCTCTGCTTGCTACATGACTTTACTAACTCCCCTCTCCCGCTCTCTGACCACAACCTTCTTTCCTTCTCTGTCAAGAACCGTCTCCTCACCCGGGACATCCCCACTTACCACACTTATAGGAACACACGTACCATTAATACCCAGCAGCTATGGGCAATCTCCACACATCTTTAGCCCCCATCTCCTCCCTCTCCTGTCCAGACTTAGCATTGTCACACTACAATAATACACTGAAGAGTGCCCTAGATGAAGCAGCACTTTCTACACACAGAAAGACCCGACACAGACAACGGCAGCACTGGCACACAATGCAAACACGCTTTCTTCAGCGTTGCTCTAGGTGTGCTGAGCGGCAGTGGAGAAAATCTCTTTTAGCAGAGGACTTTATCCACTATAAATTCATGCTCAAAACCTATAATTCTGCCCTTCATCTGGCCAAACAATCCTACTTCACCACTCTCATCACTTCACTCTCCAACAATCCAAAATGACTTTTTGAAACCTTAAACTCCCTCCTGAGCCCTATAGCACAGACCCCCACCACCAACCTCAGCGAGGAGGATCTGGCCACTTATTTCCTAGAAAAAATCAACCACATCCATCAGGACATCTCAGCCCAATCTCCTCAGTGCCTGGATCCCCGTCCCTGCCACACTTCAAGCTCACTAGCCATCTTTGAGCCTGTTACAGAAGAAGAAGTTACCCAGCTCCTCATTTCTTCTCGACCTACAACCTGCAACAGTGGCCCCATTCCGTCACATCTCCTGCAGTCTCTCTCACCGGTGGTCACCACTCACCTGACTAAAATATTTAACCTCTCTCTTTCTTCAGGTATCTTTCCCTCCTCATTTAAACATGCCATCATAACCCCTTTACTTAAAAATCCATCCCTGGACCAGAACTGCACTGCTAACTACAGACCTGTCTCTAACCTTCCTTTCATCTCTAAACTCCTGGAACGCCTGGTCCACTCCCGTCTAACCCGCTATCTCTCAGATAACTCTCTACTCGACCCTCTACAATCTGGTTTCCGCTCCTTACACTCCACTGAAACTGCCCTCATTAAAGTCTCTAATGATCTACTAACAGCTAAATCCAAAGGTTACTACTCCCTGCTGATTCTCCTGGAACTCTCCGCCGCATTTGACACTGTGGATCACCAGCTCCTCCTCACTATGCTCCACTCTATTGGCCTCAAGGAAACCGTTCTCTCCTGGTTCTCCTCCTACCTCTCTGACCGCTACTTCACTGTATCTTTTGCCGGCTCCTCTTCCTCTCCTCGTCCCCTTACTATCGGGGTTCCGCAGGGCTCAGTCCTAGGCCCCCTCCTCTTCTCTCTATACACTGCCCCTATTGGACAAACAATTAGCAGATTTGGGTTCCAGTATCATCTCTATGCTGACGACACCCAACTATACACCTCTTCACCTGACATCACTCCTACCCTAATACAAAATACCAAGGATTGTCTGTCTGCTGTCTCTAACATCATGTCCTCCCTATATCTTAAACTGAATCTCTCTAAAAGTGAACTTTTTGTGTTTCTCCCCTCCACTAACCCCACTCTACCTAACATCGAAATTACCTTGGAGGGTTCAACCATAACTCCCAAGCAGCACGCCCGCTGCCTGGGGGTCATATTCGACGCTAACCTTTCCTTTACCCCCCATATCCGATCACTCACTCGCTCCTGTCACCTGCATCTTAAAAACATCTCCAGAATCCGACCTTTTCTCACCTTTGAAACTGCTAAAACTCTTACTGTTGCTCTTATTCACTCTCGTCTGGACTACTGCAACTCTCTTCTGATCGGTCTCCCTCTTACCAAACTTTCTCCTCTCCAATCCATCCTGAATTCAGGGTCGTATTTCTGTCCAGCCGCTTCACCGATGCCTCCATCTTGTGCCAGTCTTTACACTGGTTGCCGGTCCGCATCAGGGTCCAATATAAACTCATCACTCTCACCCATAAAGCTCTCCACAGTTCTGCACCGCCTTATATCTCCTCTCTCATCTCTGTCTATCGCCCTACACGTGCCCTCCGTTCTACAAATGACCTAAGACTAACATCCCCCATAATCCGAACCTTGCACCTCCGTCTCCAAGACTTCTCTCGTGCTGCGCCAGTTCTCTGGAATGCACTGACTGATGCCTAGCCCCCATATCTTCAAGCGCGCTTTAAAAACCCATCTCTTTAAACAATCCTACCACCTTAACTACTCAGTAAATTAACTTTCCCCTGTTCCCTCCTTCTAAATATCATTCAGAATCTGTTCCCTACTCTTCATCTGTCTCCACACCCTCCATGCACAAGATAACTGCACTCGAGTATTGCACTTAAACATACAGGCCGATGACCGGATTATACAGCTTTATATGAAAATCCCTATTTATTATAATTGCCAGACCTGAAATAACAAGCACTTTTCACCTAATGTATCCCACCATTTCCTTGCAGAATGTAAGCTGGTGAGCAGGGACCTCACTCCTAATGTAACTGTTTAAACTGTCCTTAAATTGTATTGAATTTATTGTCTGTACATGTCCCCGCTTAATTGTAAAGTGCTGCGGAATTTGTTTGCGCTATATCAATAAAAAATTATTATTATTATTATGACAGTTGTGCAGGTAGTACCATCTATAGTGCATGAAACTATCTCTTGTCCTTCCTCCTCCTCCTCTTCCTCATTGTCACCCAATCCACGTTGGGATGAGATGAGGCTTGGCTGTGTGTAATCACCCTGTATGGTTCCTTGCTCCATCTCATCGTGCTCTGCCTGCAATGCATCCTCTTTGATTGTGAGCAGAGAGCGTTTCAGAATACAGAGAAGCGGGATGGTGACGCTAATTATGGCGTCATCGCCGCTCACCATCTTGGTGGAGTCCTCAAAGTTTTGGAGGATGGTACATATGTCTGACATATGAATACCGACGGCCTTGTCTGAACTGAATACCGACGGCCTTGTTGATGCTGGTACTCAACAACTGCCCTCTTCTGCTCACAAATCCTTCCCAACATCTGCAGTGTAGAGTTCCAACACATGGGGACATCACACACCAGTCTGAGAGCCGGAAGCCACAAACGCTGCTGAAACACTGCAAGGGCGGCAGAAGTTGTAGCTGACTTTCTAAAATGGGCACACAGGCGGCGTACTGTAACAAGCAGATCCAGCAGCTCCGGGTAGGATTTGAGAAACCGCTAAACCACGATGTTAAGCACATGGGCCAGGCATGGTACATGTGTGAGCTCACCACCGGGTTCCGGCCATTGTCACACACGACCATGCCTGACTGTAGGTTCAGAGGTGTGAGCCACAGATCTGCCTGCTCTTTCAGACCTGTCCACAACTCTTCAGCATTGTGCGGTTTTTGAGCTAAGCATATTAGCTTCAGCACAGCCTGTTGCCACTTGGCCGAGGCAGTGCTGCAGTGCTTCCAGCTTGTGACTGATGTGGTCATTTCGGAGATGGAGGCTGAAGAGGAGGAGGAGGCTGAGAAGGATGAGGTGCAGGAGCTGTAGACCGTGGGAGCAACTGTGATTGACCTAGGGCCCGCAATCCTTGGCGTTGGGAGGACGTGTTCTGTCCCAAGGTCCTACTGGGTCCCGGCTTCCACTATGTTAACCCAGTATGCCGTCAGCGAGATGTACCGTCCCTGCCCAAAAGCACTTGTCCACGTGTCCGTGGTTAGGTGGACTTTACCGGTAACTGCATTGTTGAGAGCACGGCTAATGTTTTGGGACACGTGCTTGTGTAATGCGGGGACGGCACACCGGGAGAAATAGTGGTGGCTGGGGACAGAGTACCAAGGGATGGAAGCTGCCATCAGGTTGCGGAATGCTTCCGTCTCCACAAGCCTAAAAGGCAACATTTCGAGCGCAAGCAGTTGTGAAATGTGAGAATTTAGTAGTGTGGCCTGTGGGGCATTGGCTGCATATTTGCGCTTGCGTTCCAAGGACTGGGGTATGGACAACTTAACGCTGCGCTAGGACAAGGACATGGACGTACTTCCTGATGCTGCTACTTGAGAGTGTTCAACGACAGGTGCAGGGCAGGAGGCGTCTTCGCATGCACCATGGACAGGGGATTGGCTTGCATGCACAACAGCGGAAGAAGCAATGGTGCCACCCGCAGACACTGTATCTGGACACTGGGGTTCGGCCCACAAGGTCGGGTGCTTTGCTGCCATGTGCCTGATCATGCTGGTGGTGGTCAGGCTGGTCGTTTTGCCACCCCTGCTGATGCTGGCCTGGCAGGTGGTGCAAATGGCCTTTTTGGGGTTATCGGCAGAGTCTTTAAAAACAACCAGACTCGGGAAGACCTAACAGTTGTACTGGCAACTTCCTTCATGTTGGTGTTACGGGGAACGGTTGCCTGCCTTCTGTCTGCGGCCACCACACTGCTTCTTCCTGCCTGTTGGGGTGCTCTGCCTCCCTCCCCCTGTGTGCTGCTGTCCTCGCTCTGCGTGTCCTCCTGCCAGGTTGGGTCAGTTACTATATCATCCACCACCTCGTCTTCCACTTCTGCACCCTGGTCCTCCTCCTGACTTTCTGGCAATTGTGTCTCATCATCGTCCACCCCTTGTGACACTTTCCCACCATCGCCTTCGTGTGACCGTGGCTGCTCAAATATTTGGGCATCGCTACACGCGATCTCCTCTTGCCCCACTTCAAGTGGACCGGGCAAGAGACCCGAATCTATAAATGGAAAAGTGAACAGCTCTTCAGAGTGTCCAAGTGTGGGATCAGTTGTCTCTGGGTATTCGGCATGGTGGGAGGAAGGAGGATAAGGGTGAAGAATATACGGTCCAGACTCATGGCTACTGAGACTTGACCGTATGGAAGACAGGGTGGTGGTGGTGGTGGTGGCTAAGTGACTGGAAGCATTATCTGCTATCCAACCAACAGCCTTTTGACACTGCTCTGGATTCAATAGTGGAGTGCTGTGGTCCCCTAGAAATTGGGAAGGCCAGGCGAGAAGATGTGGGTGTTTGTTGTGGCACGATTTCGGCTTGCCCACGGCCTTGTCCTCAGCCTCTGCATGCACCATTACCATCACGTGTAGTTCCCCGTCCCATGCCACGTGCCTTGCCGATTTTAAATGGAGGACAATATCTTCCACGCTCACTACAAATGACTGAGTTTGGAGCGAACTTATATGTGATCCGTGTGATAGAGAAAACAGAGTTTTAAATACCTGGCCTGTAGGTAAGTAGTTTGAACAGCAAACTGCGGTGAATTGCTTCAATGACACACTAAAGGAAATTTTTAATGGAGGTCAGAAATGGTAGTATTTTCTGACAACGTATATGTGATCCGTTTGATGGAGAAAACACAGTTTTACATACCTGGCCTGTAGGTAAGTAGTTTGAACAGCAAACTGCGCTCTAATATGGAAAGGACCTGGCTGTATTCTGCAGTGCCAACAAGCAAATGGCGCAGAAAAAATGGTGTTCTCTGGATTGCTTTTTAAGCAAATAATGAGGATTAAGATCCAAAGAAAAGTATTCCTGGCCCCTGAGACCTGGGCCTTTGTATAGAAATATCTAACAGCAGCAGAAGGCAGAATTGGAATGGAGCCTCTTTTGCTATATGTACTGCAGTCTGCTATATACACTGCCTGCCTATACACCCTGCCTGCCTGATATCTCTGCAGATAGATTAGTCCTCAGAAGGACTGTTTGTTAAGATGGATATGTGTAATGTACGGTTTTTCTCCCTACACTACCTAATACACAAGCAAATCTGTCACTGACACAGCAGCACCTCTCCCAAAACAAGCAAATGGCACAGAAAAATAGTGTTCTCTGGATTGCTTTTTAAGAAAATAATGAGGATTAAGATCCAAAGAAAAGTATTCCTGGCCTCTGAGACCTAGGCCTATTTCTATCTGTAACAGCAGCAGCAGCAGACAGAACTGAAATGGAGCCTTGTGTGCTATATGCACTGCAGTCTGCTATATACACTGCCTGCCTGCCTATACACCCTGCCTGCCTGCCTGATATCTCTGCAGATGGATTAGTCCTCAGAAGGACTGTTTGTTAAGATGGATATGTATAATGTATGGTTTTTCTCCCTACACTACCTAATACACAAGCAAATCTATCCCTGCGCAGCAGCAGCTCTCCCTACACTGTCTGATCCGGAGTGACTGTGACGAGCATGGCGGCGCCAGGTCTGATATAGACCTGATGACGCTGTGCGGCCAGCCAATCACTGTAATGCCCAGGCACAACATGGCTACGGCATTACAGTGCATGGCAGGCAATCCCTGCATGTTCATTGGCTCTCTAAAGAGCGCCAAACATGCAGGGAGGGGATCCGGGTTCCCGCCCGAGCAACCCGGAAATACTCGGCGAGCGCCGAGCATCTCGAGCAGTGAGATGCTCGGGCGAGCACCGAGCAGTAGCGAGCATGCTCGCTCATCACTAGTTCCAAGCGATGAGCGCTCTCGCCGTCCAGGCCTGATCCTGGTCTTTGTAGCAACACGTCTTGCTGGCCTCGATTCCCCCCGCCCGCATCATGACTCGTCTGGTGTGACCAGCGGGAAGTGACGACGGACGCCGAGCCACGGTGCTTCCGGTCACGGCCTGGACAAAGGGAGCACCATTACCATCCCGCTCTCCCATGGTAAGTGACGCTATAAAAGCCCTAACCACCACCCTGTAGTCACCCCTCGGAGGAAGCTAATGCGAAATGCATGTGTTGTGCTACCTATATTTCATGCTCAGGTTATCTGTCTACTTATAGTTTACATTTTTTGTCCATTATTTGACCATACACACAACTTTATCTTTTTAGTGCCATTAGTCCTATATTACTTATAGCTTCTGAGCATTTTCTATTTGTTCTCACACGTCCTGTGTGGGTTTGCTACATCTTTCTTTGTAGTGGTTTGCCATCCACTTGGTATCAGATATGTATATGCAGGGTGAATATATTATATGCTTTTGATTGGTTTATCTGACACTTATGGGGGTCATGAGATGGCTATTGAGCTGATGTATACGTATGTCTTTCCTCTAGCTGCTGATGTGCTAGTGCACCAGCTTGTATATTCACCTTTTATTTGTTTTTTTTTTTATGTTTATATGTATGTCTATTTAGTGAAAAAACTATTGTCTTTTATTACGGCTGATTGCTCCAGAGTTATTGTAGGATTAACAGACCAGGAGAATGTATGTGATATAACACAATTAGATCCTAACTTACTTCAAAGTATACCATACACAGATGAAACTTGATATTCCCAAACGTAGATACCCACAAGTAAATATTACTAAATCATGTCAAAGGTTCATAGTTTTCAAGCAGATACCTACTGGGATAGTGAGTTGTGGTCACACACATTCCTGGGTGGGCTCATGTCCACCCCTATGCGGGTTTCGGTGTACCTTCGTCAAGGCCCTGACCAGGAATGTGCGTGACCACAACTCACTATCCCAGTAGGTATCTTCTTGAAAACTATGAACCTTTGCCATGATTTGGTACAATTTATGTGGCGCCCCTGAGGGTTCGGTCGCCACAGAGTTAATGGATCTCATCCAGAGGTGTGGTATCTCACTCTCAGGTAAGGAAGGAGTATGGCTCAGGACCCTAACACTACATCCACTACACAACATTTCCGGGGGACAGGGCGAGATTGCTCCTACGGGAGAGCACAGTCCCTGATCCCTGGCTGGAGTGGGGAGGAACCACTTAGAGAGGGGGAACTAAGTAGTGAATGGGTGGAGGATGTAGATCCTGGGAGCACTGAGTAGGAGGTAGAAAAGGAAAGAACCATCTTGGTTCAAGGGGAAGAGGGAGTGAAGAGTTGGAGAAGTGACAGGAGCAGAGGCTCTGCTCGAGCTCTGCTCCAGAGGCGGGCCTAGTCAAGAGGGCTGAGCCTGAAGGAGAGAAAAGGGGAGCAGGAGAGGCTCCAGGACGAGGAGAGAAAGGACCCTAGGGGTGCGGGCCGTGCAGCAAGCCACCCGTATGCCCGCCGCTGCCAGGAGGTAGGGGGGTCAGGCCAGAAAAGGGGAACCGGGTCCCCCAGCCAGCAGAGACTACAAGACTCAACTGGGAACCGGAGGCTGCAGCACTTCAAGTACAGTAGGCCGCCCACACTAGCCACTAGGAAAGTAGCCACATAGGGCCAGGGGACGGAACACACGTCGCCCGCCAAGGCCCGAGGACACTGGACAGAGGTGCCGCTAGGTGTGAGGTACAGGGAGAGAGAGGCCAGAGAGGACACACAGGAGGGGGTCCTGCTAAATGCTCCAGAGATAACTGAGGGTCGACCGAGCCCCTTACTGCGTGAGCACAGGACACCGTGGGCTCTTACACTGGCCCTGTAACTGGAACTGCTTAAACCGTGAGTAAAGGATCTGGGACTGCATCGTTTGGACTCTGTGATTATTCTTGCACCGCGACACCTTGCACCATCACCACCATCATCCTTACACGCTGCCCTGAAGCCACACTCCTCCTGTGGGGAGTCACATCACCTTGCTGCCCATACCACCAGCTTCAGCGGACTGCTCCCCAGCGGCGGTTACCAATAACCGCATTCCACAGGTGGCGTAGTCGGACTATATATAACAGACACACATAGATTACCCTGGTTTGACCGCCCTGGGTCACGGACTGGGTCGCCGCCACGGTGACTACAACCCCCAGCATCTACAGGCCCGGCTCCGGGTATCCCCACAGCCCAGGGGGCACGTCATTTACTAGTGGGTATCTACGTTTCGGAATATCAAGTTTCATCTGTGTATGGTATACTTTGAAATAAGTTAGGATCTAATTGTGTTATATCACATACATTCTCCTGGTTTGACAACGCACAGTAAGCTGAAATGTATTGTGGAACAGAGAACCACCGGATCCATACAATCACAATCAAAGGCCGGCTGCTGACATCGGCATGTCTGTAGCGGATGGCGCGTGGCGTCACCGCCCACTTCAGTGCGCCAGCTATGGAAGATGAAGAGGACACTGCTGGCCATGGGAGCGAGGACAGGTGAGAGGAATCATTTATTTATCTTTTTTAAATGTGTTGGAGAAGAGGATGGTGGACATTATTGCAGACTGGAGGCCAGGATGGGGGACATTATAATAGGATGGGAGACATTATTACTGGATGCGAGCTAAGACAAGGATATTATTACTGGATGGGGGCCTGGATGAGAGACATTATTACTGGATGGAGGACATTATTACTAGATGGGGCCCAGACGGGGGACATTATGAAATGGGCTGGGTGGTGGAACCACTGGGCCATGATTACCAAGTCTGACCTCGGATGCACGGCTGACGATACTGCGATCCAAGGAGAGACCAGGGAAGCGGGACCCGGTGCTACACCAGGACTGACCTCGGGTGGGTTGCAGGTGACCCCCTAGGGACAGGATTGACCAGGAATGGTAGACTTGCCAAGTACTGGCTGGCACAACTGGTAAAGTGAATGGACCGACAAACACACAAGCAGGCAGGTACTGGCGGGCACGG
Source organism: Phyllobates terribilis (assembly GCF_046119375.1). NCBI lineage: Eukaryota > Metazoa > Chordata > Amphibia > Anura > Dendrobatidae > Phyllobates > Phyllobates terribilis. Next base: position 645,336,239 of record NW_027362762.1, read on the forward strand.
CTGATATGCAGGCAGGCAGGTGCTGGCAGGCACGGCTGATATAGAGGCAGGCAGACGGTGTCACGCTGTCTCTGTATACTGGAGGTAGGGGGCCTAAGCTGACCCTAAGCTGGGGCCCTGACTAATCCCTCAACCTGGAGGTACTGTTAAAGGTACAGAGGTCCAGGCCGCCAGCGTAACCCCTACCTCCTGAGGATCCCTGCACCTAAGTAATCTAGTCCTGAGAAGGACCCCGATCACAACAAAAGGGGACAAGTAATAATATGCCCACACACAGTACAAGGGAAAAACCAAAACCACCTTGCATACAAAAACTACACAACTACAACAGAGGGAACACCAACGGGAAAGGAAATAAATGATAAAGCGAGGAAGGGAAAAAACACTCCAAATACACTTATCTCTGAAACTCCAAATACCACGATCCGCTCTGTTAGTCTGCATGAAATGCTTTCACCGACACTTCCCTAACAGACCAGCAGGCATTTGAAGGAATCTCACTACAGCAGCATTGATTGCAGCTGGGCGAGGCAGGACCTCGTCTAGCACAGAGAGAGAGAGAATTAACTCCCTCACTGCCGAAAAACACAAAGCACCAAAAAGTCAGCTGCGAGAAGTCAGGCTGTGTAATCGTGACGATCTTCGTGGCGACACACCCGTGACAGTACCCCCCCTTCTACGAGGGGCCTCCGGACCCTCAGGGCCAGGTTTATCCGGGTGAGTCGTGTGGAAGGCCCGAACTAATCGGTCTGCGTTAATATCCGACGCAGGAACCCACATCCTCTCCTCAGGACCATACCCTTTCCAATGAACCAGGTACTGAAGGGACCGGCGATTAAAGCGTGAATCGATGACCCTCGATACCTGGAACTCCAAGTTACCCTTGACCACCACTGGAGGGGGAGGTAAAGGTGACGGTACCACCGGCGCCACATACCTCTTAAGCAACGATCTGTGGAACACGTTGTGAATTTTAAACGTAGGGGGGAGGTCAAGACGGAATGCCACCGGATTAATAATAGAACTGATTCTGTACGGCCCGATGAACCTGGGACCCAGTTTCCAGGAGGGAACCTTAAGTTTTATATTCCTGGTAGACAACCATACCCGATCGTTCACACTTAGGAGGAGAGTGTCTGGTCCGGACCTATCAGCCATACGTTTGTATCGGTTCCCCATAGTATTCAGATTCTTCAGCACCCCTCTCCATACTGAAGCGAGTGATGAGGAAAATTGTTCCTCCTCAGGAACCCCCGAAGAGCCCCCCCTACTGAAAGTACAAAACTGGGGGTGAAAACCATATGCCCCAAAAAACGGGGACTTACCAGTGGACTCGCTCCGCCTATTATTAATAGCAAACTCTGCCAGAGGTAAGAAAGAAGCCCAGTCCTCCTGGTTCTCTGACACAAAACACCGGAGATATGTCTCCAAGCTCTGGTTCATACGTTCCGTCTGACCATTGGTCTGAGGATGAAAAGCCGATGAGAACGACAAATGCATCCCCCGCCGTGCACAAAACGCCTTCCAGAACTTGGACACAAACTGAGACCCCCGATCAGACACCACCTCGGAGGGTACCCCGTGAAGCCTCACAATCTCCCCAATGAACACCTGCGCAAGAGTTTTAGCATTAGGGAGAGCCGGAAGAGCGATAAAATGTGCCATCTTGCTGAACCTGTCCACTACAACGAGTATGACCGTTTTACCCGAAGACGGAGGGAGGTCCGTAATAAAGTCCATAGACAGATGAGTCCAAGGAAGCTCCGGGATCTTCAAAGGTAAGAGGGCCCCAGACGGACGGGTATGTGAGGTCTTAGAGCGCGCACAAACCCCACAGGACGCGACAAAAGTTACCACCTCCTTATGTAAGTTAGGCCACCAAAACCGACGCGAGAGGAGATCCACAGTTGCTCTACTCCCCGGGTGTCCTGCGAAAACTGAGTTATGGTGTGCCTCGATCACCTTTTGTCGCAACTGATCTGGAACAAACAGTCTCCCCGGAGGTCCAACAGGGGCGTCCCCCTGAGCCTCCAATACCTCCTCCTCCAGCTCAGAGCATACTGCCGAAACCACCACCCCCTCCTGAAGGATAGGAATCGGGTCGTCCGTATTCCCGGCCCCAGGGAAACTACGAGATAAGGAATCCGCCTTTACATTTTTTGACCCAGGACGATATGTAACGACAAAATTAAACCTGGTAAAAAACAATGACCACCTAGCTTGTCTGGGATTCAGACGTTTCGCGGACTCCAGATATAGCAGGTTCTTGTGATCGGTGATGACGGTGACCGGATGGACTGCCCCCTCCAAAAAATGGCGCCACTCCTCAAAAGCTAACTTAATGGCCATGAGTTCCCTATTGCCGACATCGTAATTCCTCTCAGCGGACGACAATTTTTTAGAGAAAAAGGCGCACGGATGCCACTTACCAGGGGACGAACCTTGTGACAATACTGCTCCCACCCCTACCTCGGAAGCGTCTACCTCTACAATGAATGGCTGTGACGCATCAGGTTGAATGAGTATGGGTGCCGAGGCAAAACATTTTTTCAAGGAGGAGAATGCTTGACAAGCCTTGTCAGACCACCTAGAAAAATCCGTCCCCTTTTTAGTCATGTCTGTGAGAGGCTTAACCATGGACGAGAAATTACGAATGAACTTCCGGTAATAATTAGCAAACCCCAGGAAACGTTGTAGTGCCTTAAGATTCTCTGGCCGATCCCACTCAAGAACTGCCCGCACTTTCCCAGGGTCCATACGAAAACCGGACGCTGAAACCAGGAAGCCTAAAAACTGGAGTTCCTGTACGGCGAACACACACTTTTCCCATTTGGCATACAGTTTATTATCCCGCAAGATCTGTAACACCTGCCTAACGTGCTCCTGATGAGACACCAGATCCGGCGAGTAAATTAAGATATCATCCAGATATATGACAACAAACTGTCCCACCAGGCGGCGAAAAATGTCATTAACAAAGTGTTGGAACACCGCCGGGGCATTAGTCAGACCGAATGGCATGACAAGGTTCTCATAATGCCCCTCCGGAGTGTTAAACGCCGTCTTCCACTCATCCCCCTCCTTCATCCTAGTCAGATTGTACGCCCCCCTGAGATCCAACTTAGAGAACCATTTGGCGCCCACGATCTGATTAAAGAGATCGGGAATAAGTGGGAGCGGATACGGATCTCGGACCGTAATCCGATTAAGTTCACGGAAATCCAGGCAAGGGCGTAGGCCTCCATCTTTCTTCTTAACAAAGAAGAACCCCGCAGCCACCAGTGAAGATGAAGGTCTAATATGCCCCTTAGCCAGACTTTCTGAAATATAATCCTTCATGGCCTGCCTCTCAGGACCAGAAAGGTTATACAACCTAGCTTTAGGTAACTTGGCCTCAGGGAGCAGTTTTACAGAACAGTCATACTCGCGATGAGGAGGTAGTTCCTGACACCCTTTCTCCGAGAATACATCCTCAAAGTCCACCAGAAATGGAGGTAAGACCCAAGGAGTAACCACACCGATGACCGTGTTCATGCAGTTTTTATTACAGAATTTACTCCATTGGCTTATCTCTCTGGTTTGCCAATTAATAACCGGGTTATGCTTAGTTAACCAAGGAATGCCCAACACTATAGGAGTGGGAAGACCCTCCAACACGTAGCAAGACAACAGTTCTTTATGTATCGCCCCCACTTGAAGTTTTACGTCATGCACAGCTTGCAAAAAACTTCCCTGACCGAGAGGCCTGGCATCGATCGAGAATATGGGGATGGGTTTAGCCAACTCACTCAATCGCATACCTTGAACCCGGGCAAACCGAGCATCAACCAGATTAGCCCCGGCCCCACTATCCAGAAGAACAGATATCCTCTCAGTTCTCGTACCCACCACCACCTCCGCCGGTACGAGAAACTGAGACGAACCTAGGGACGAAATACCTACTCCCAGATTGCCGTCCACCACACAACCTGGGATCAACAGTTTTCCGACGACTCTTCACTCTGCAAGGGACGGGATGGACACCCCCCAATAAAATGTCCCTTTCTCCCGCAGAAGAAACACCTTCCTGTCTTATGGCGCACCACCGGTCCCCTCCCCCGAAATGATGTCCCTCATAATTGCATAGGCTCCTCTGGACTGACCAGGGGAACAACCATATGAGGGGACCTTGTAGGAGGTGGAGTCATCACAGGGGGTAGAGTTATCCCGCACCTCTCCCGAAGCCGTCTGTCAACGCGAATAGAAAGGGCCATAGCGGCTTCCAGTGACGCGGGAGAGTCATACTGTGCCAACACATCCTGTAATTTGTCGGATAAACCTTGACAAAACTGGCTCCTAAGAGCCGGGTCATTCCACTGGGTGTCCGTGGCCCACCTACGGAACTCCGAACAGAATTCCTCCGCCGGACGATCTCCCTGCTGGATCCTACGTAACTTAGACTCAGCAAGGGAGATCCGATCTGGGTCATCATATACGAGTCCCAGAGCAGCGAAAAACCTATCCACTGACTGGAGAGCCGGGGAGCCCGGGGGAAGAGAGAACGCCCAAGATTGTGGGTCCCCTTGTAGGAGCGAGATGACAATTCCCACCCTTTGTTCTTCACTCCCCGATGACCGAGGCCGCAGCCGAAAGTACAACTTGCATGCCTCCCGGAAAACAAAAAACTTGTCCCGCCCCCCAGTGAACCTGTCAGGGAGAGCTACTTTAGGTTCTGGTCCGGCTTGCTCCTGAGGATACAAAACCTTGGACCTAACGTCCGCCAGCTCCATGGACAAACTCTGCAACTGCCGAGCTAGACCGGCTACTGGATCCATGGTAGCTGGAGAAAAACTAAGTGGTCGGTGAAAATGTCACGCTGTCTCTGTATACTGGAGGTAGGGGGCCTAAGCTGACCCTAAGCTGGGGCCCTGACTAATCCCTCAACCTGGAGGTACTGTTAAAGGTACAGAGGTCCAGGCCGCCAGCGTAACCCCTACCTCCTGAGGATCCCTGCACCTAAGTAATCTAGTCCTGAGAAGGACCCCGATCACAACAAAAGGGGACAAGTAATAATATGCCCACACACAGTACTTAGACGAACGAGACAGTACAAGGGAAAAACCAAAACCACCTTGCATACAAAAACTACACAACTACAACAGAGGGAACACCAACGGGAAAGGAGATAAATGATAAAGCGAGGAAGGGAAAAAACACTCCAAATACACTTATCTCTGAAACTCCAAATACCACGATCCGCTCTGTTAGTCTGCATGAAATGCTTTCACCGACACTTCCCTAACAGACCAGCAGGCATTTGAAGGAATCTCACTACAGCAGCATTGATTGCAGCTGGGCGAGGCAGGACCTCGTCTAGCACAGAGAGAGAGAGAATTAACTCCCTCACTGCCGAAAAACACAAAGCACCAAAAAGTCAGCTGCGAGAAGTCAGGCTGTGTAATCGTGACGATCTTCGTGGCGACACACCCGTGACAGGCGGGCACGACTGATATACAGGACAGGTATACTGGGATATGAGCACTGGGACCTGAGAACTAAAAAGCGTGTTTAGAAAGAAACTAACAACGTGCACAGACTAACAACATTGCACAGGCACCTCCATGTAGGTAGAGGTGCTTTAAATAGTAATTGTCTCCCAGTAATTGGCTGGGGACACTTTAGGATGGCGCATGAGGAACCCCTTTAAGAAGGAGGGAGCGTGCATGCCCTAAGAACAATGCCCGGGGATCTGCGCGCAGTTAGCATACCCCAGACATCAGCAGCAGGAGAGGAGGAAGGAAGTACGAGACTGTGGTGGTGAGTGATCGGCGTCTCTCCCAGGGAAGGGAGGCAGAGACACCAGCGCTACACATTGGCACTAGATGGGGCTTGGAACGGAGACATTATTGCAGGACAGGGACAGGACCGAGGACATTATTACAGGGGCCCGTATATCTGACCAAAATGCTAGTGGGGACCCAGGTCCAAATTTTGCACCAGGGCCCATAAAACTCTGGTTATGCCACTGCCAGATTAGCAACAAAGAAATCAAACAGAAGATCACCTTTATACTATTTAGGGAATCTTAGGAACCATGTTTCACTGGGACAGACCATTAGAGAAACAGTCCTAAAGAACTCTAAGACAACATACAGCACCATTTAGCGGAGATGCAATATCTTTGGCGCCTGGTGGCCTTTTAAGAGGTATGAAGGTAGTGTGCGCTCTAGGAGCAGGACCAATGACCCCAGCAGGATGCGCGCAAGAGTGAGCACCATGCATAGCACAGAATGTGGGACAAGAGCAGTGGAGACAATAGCTGTTTATCTGGGTATGCAGACCTGGCTCTAGGCCACACTTAAAGTGAATGACTTGAAGATGTGGTGCACAGACAGTAGATACATGTTGCCCATGGTGATATGACATTCACTGATGCACACAGAAGTAATGTTTTCATATACTGCTAATACAGGAACTATACATTTGGATAGTATGGTATTGCTAACATATTCCACCTGGTTTCTTTACTTTCTCTCTGCTGACATTCCCACAATCATCATGGGCGATTTCAACATCCCCACTGACATTCGCCAGTCAACAGCATCCAAACTCCAGTTACTTACATCATCCTTTGGACTTACTCAGTGGTCCTCCTCAGCTACCCACACAGACGGACACACACTAGACCTCATTTTCACCCGACTCTGCTCCCTATCTAACCTCACAACCTCCCCCCTGTCCCTATCTGACCACCATCTACTCACTTTCTCATCCCTGTCCTCCTCACCTGTTACCCATGTCCAGCAACTGGCACACCCCCACAGAAAACTTGCACATCTAGACACCCACACACTCTCTGACTCTGTTCTACCACTGACATCCATATCTTCACTTCATGACACAGATAGCGCCACTGCTTTCTACAATGCCACTCTCGCATCAGCTATTGACTCGGTCGCCCCTCTTATGCATGGCAGAGCACGACGAGTCAACAAGCAACCCTGGCACAACAACCTCACTAAACAGCTTTGACAAGCGTCCAGTGTTGCGGAGCAGCGTTGAAAGAAAACACATTCTCAAGATTACTTCACTGCATTCAAACAAGCAACACTCGCATTCAAATCAGCACTCACCTCTGCTAAACAGGTCTACTTCACAACCCTCATCCTCATATCTTCTCTATCCTACAACCCCAAACAGCTATTCAACACTTTTAACTCTCTCATCCGCCCTCCACTGCCCCCTCCGACCTCCGTCATCTCTGCTGAGGAGTTTGCCACACACTTCAAAAACAAGATTGACCAAACACGGTAAGTCTTTACTGTCTGACCACCACAACCCCTTTGTTTTCCACAGCATAGCCCTACCCCCATAACCTCCCTTCCCAACATCACGGAAAGAGACCTTACTCGTCTCCTCTCCAAATCACACCTCACCACATGTGCACTCGACCCCATCCTATCCCACCTCCTCCCCAACCTCACACCCACACTCATCCCATCTCTAACCCATCTCTTCAACCTATCACTATCTTCTGGTACCTTCCCCACTGCCTTCAAACATGCCACAATCACGCTCATCCTCAAAAAGCCATCCCTCGACCTAACCGCCTTGTCCATCTATCGCTCCATATCGCCTCTCCCATTTGCCTCCAAACTCCTTGAGCAACACGTTCACGCTGAACTTTCCTCCCACTTCTCATCTAACTCTCTCTTCGACAACCGACAATCTGGCTTCCGCCCCCACCATTCCACCGAAACTGCCCTTACCAAAATCACCAATGACTTACTTACAGCCAAAGCTAACAGACAATTCTCTGTACTCCTTCTTCTTGACCTGTCCTCTGCTTTTGATACAGTTGACCACTGCCTACTACTACAGATCCTCTCTTCCTTTGGCGTCAAAGACCTTGCCCTATCTTGGATCTCCTCATACCTTTCTAACCGCACATTTAGTGTCTCCCACTGCCACACTACCTCCTCACTGCGCCCCCTCTCTGTTGGAGTCCCTCAAGGCTCTGTGCTAGGACCCCTACTCTTCTCAATCTATACCCTTGGCCTGGAACAGCTCATAAAATCCGATGGCTTCCAGTATCATCTGTACGCTGATGACACCCAGATCTACCTCTCTGGCCCAGATGTCACCTCTCTGCTGTCCAGAATCCCTAGCATGTCGAGCAGCCATTTCCTCCTCCTTCTCCTCCCGCTACCTCAAGCTCAATGTGGACAAAACTGAACTCATTATCTTTCCCCCATTTCGCATATCTTTCCCACCTGATCTTTCCATTACAATAAACAATAAATTACATCACTCTTTCACCTGTACCGACGATCCGCTGCCTCGGATTAACCCTTGACTCTGCCCTGTCCTTCAAACCCCATACCCAAGCTCTCGCCACCTCCTGTCGCCTACAGCTCACAAATATTTCCAGATACCGTCCTTTCCTCAACCCTCAATCTACTAAACTGCTTGTGCATGCCCTCATCATCTCCCGCCTCGACTACTGCAACATCCTCCTCTGTGGCCTACCTGCTAGCACTCTCGCACCCCTCCAGTCCATCCTTAACTCGGCTGCGCGATTGGTCCATCTCTCGCCTCGCTACTCCTCTGCTACTCCCCTTTGCAAATCCCTTCACTGGCTCCCAATTCCCCAGCGTATCTAGTTCAAATTACTAACACTAACCTACAAAGCCATCCATAACCTCTCTCCTCCGTACATCTCTGAACTAATCTCCCGATATATTCCCTCACATAATCTCCGGTCCTCCCAAGACCTCCTTCTCTCCTCCACACTTATTAGTTCCTCACGCAATTGCCTCCAAGATTTCTCCGGAATATCCCCCATCCTATGGAATCCGCCACACTTGGATCCTTCAGATGAAAATGTCCATTCCTTGTGTTCTTTAGCCAAAACAAGTCTCTTCTGCTTGTTGCCTGTCCTTAGCAGTGGTTTCCTAGCAGCTATTTTACCATGAAGGCCTGCTGCACAAAGTCTCCTCTTAACAGTTGTTGAAGAGATGTGTCTGCTGCTAGAACTCTGTGTGGCATTGACCTGGTCTCTCAGATGCAAGGACTGGTATATATACAGTACAGACCAAAAGTTTGGACACACCTTCTCATTTAAAGATTTTTCTGTATTTTCATGACTATGAAAATTGTACACTCACACTGAAGGCATCAAAACTATGAATTAACACATGTGGAATTATATACTTAACAAAAAAGTGTGAAACAATTGAAAATATGTCTTATATTCTAGATTCTTCAAAGTAGCCACCTTTTGCTTTGATGACTGCTTTGCACACTCTTGGCATTCTCTTGATGAGCTTCAAGTGGTAGTCACCGGAAATGGTCTTCCAACAATCTTGAAGGAGTTCCCATAGATGCTCACCCCAAACCATCTCCATTGGGTTCAGGTCTGGTGACTGTGGAGGCCAGGTTATCTGGCGTAACACCCCATCACTCTCCTTCTTGGTCAAATAGCCCTTACACAGACTGGAGGTGTGTTTGGGGTCATTGTCCTGTTGAAAAATAAATGATGGTCCAACTAAACGCAAACCGGATGGAATAGCATGCCGCTGCAAGATGCTGTGGTAGCCATGCTGGTTCAGTATGCGTTCAATTTTGAAAAAAATCCCCAACAGTGTCACCAGCAAAGCACCCCCACACCATCACACCTCCTCCTCCATGCTTCACGGTGGTAACCAGGCATGTAGAGTCCATCCGTTCACCTTTTCTGCGTCGCACAAAGACACGGTGGTTGGAACCAAAGATCTCAAATTTGGACTCATCAGACCAAAGCACAGATTTCCACTGGTCTAATGTCCATTCCTTGTGTTCTTTAGCCCAAACAAGTCTCTTCTGCTTGTTGCTTGTCCTTAGCAGTGGTTTTCTAGCAGCTATTTTACCATGAAGGCCTGCTGCACAAAGTCTCCTCTTAGCAGTTGTTGAAGAGATGTGTCTGCTGCTAGAACTTTGTGTGGCATTGACATGATCTCTAATCTGAGCTGCTGTTAACCTGCGATTTCTGAGGCTGTTGACTCGGATAAACTTATCCTCAGAAGCAGAGGTGACTCTTGGTCTTCCTTTCCTGGGGAGGTCCTCATGTGAGTCAGTTTCTTTGTAGCGCTTGATGGTTTTTGCAACTGCACTTGGGGACACTTTCAAAGTTTTCCCAATTTTTTGGACTGACTGAACTTCATTTCTTAAAGTAATGATGGCCACTCGTTTTTCTTTACTTAGCTGCTTTTCTCTTGCCATAATACAAATTCTACCAGTCTATTCAGTAGGACTATCAGCTGTATATCCACCTGACTTCTGCGTAACACAACTGATGGTCCCAACCCCATTTATAAGGCAAGAAATCCCACTTATTAAACCTGACAGGGCACACCTGTGAAGTGAAAACCATTTCCGGTGACTACCACTTGAAGCTCATTAAGAGAATGCCAAGAGTGTGCAAAGCAGTCATCAAAGCAAAAGGTGGCTACTTTGAAGAACCTAGAATATAAGACATATTTTCAGTTGTTTCACACTTTTTGTTAAGTATATAATTCCACATGTGTTAATTCATAGTTTTGATGCCTTCAATGTGAATGTACAATTTTCATATTCATAAAAATACAGAAAAATCTTTAAATGAGAAGGTGTGTCCAAACTTTTGGTCTGTACTGTATGTCAGAGAGTAGACACATATACACTGTATACACTAGTCCCAGTATTTCCTATGTGCTGTATATACACTAGTCCTTATCACATAAGAGACACTGGGACTGGTGTACATATATCATGAAGGATACAAAGGCTGCTGTATTCATTACATAGGAAACACTGAATGCGACTGCTTCCTTCATCGTTAGGAGACAGAGACATTTTGTACCCAAATATTATTAAACTAAACTTTAAAGTGTCAATAATTACATTTTCTGACTAGCTTCCATTAAAATAGGCTATTGATCTGTGTAATCATGAAATTGAGCTATTGTTTTTCTTCCTCCATTTAATGCAACGAGCTAAAAATGGTTGCAGAGTAGAAGAGATAATTGCATCACACTGATGTTACTGTGCATTTGAAATTATACAAGTCTGTACAAAACCCATTAAACTGGCAATCATTTGCATTTCAAATCCAGATTACAAAATCCTATGTAATTGTAATAGTGGGGAAGGGCGTAGCCTTCCCTTGGTACTGAGATAGTTAAAGGAAGTGTCCCTGAGGTCAGACCTCCCTAACTGTGGTAGGCCAAGCTAAGGGGTTTAGCTTTAGTGGTCCAGTTAGTAGAGTAGAGGGGGAACTTAGTGCCCTTATCAAGCCTAGAGAGATATAGAGCTTGTTCCTGGTATAATTCCTTCTGGGCTGTAGTACCTGAAAACAGCCACAAGATGCCACTGTTCTGGGTGCAGATGTCAGGTTGAGTCTGCCAGCAAAGTTATAGACAGTGATGGGTTAAAGTTCTGTGATGACAGCTCACTGAGGGTGGGCATATTAGGAAAGTCTCTGTTTAGTTTCCAGAATCAGGAAGTGATTCTTTAGTACGAGTTGAGACCGCAAGTTGTTCAGACAGCCTGATTATAGTGGCTGCTAGGGTAGACGGGAGCTCCGTACCCTCAGACAGTGGGATCCCAGTGTGCAAGTCTCCCCACACAAGAGCACGAGTCCTGTCAGCCCGCCGGAGAAACTCATCAAAGCCTAGTGAGGACACGGGGCACTTCTAGTCTGCAGGAAGCAGAGGAAGCTAAATAGGACTCCAGGCTAAGATGTGGGGGAGAGATATATCGGATCCAGGTCACTGTCAATACAGAGGAGTCTCTTGGGCCAGGGATTATAGCCACAGAGATGCTCCGCTTAAAGAGGGAACCAGGGCTGAAGCAGTTAACAGCGCCTGTGAGAGAGATGATTGCCTGTCGGGCCTTATCCATTATATCTGACTGTAAATATTGTATATATTCCTCTTCCCCAAGTAAAGTCCAAGTTCTGGTTAAGAACCTCGTGTCCTCTGAAATTATTGCTGCCCTGGTCCCAGAAGAAAATTGCCTGGAGACAGCCGCGATCGGATGGCTTGAAGTAAGTGAAGAGCACTACATACACAGCCACACTTCAGAGGGAGGACACGTATTGTCTGTAGGGTGCCATAGCGAGAGGGGGCTACAGCTCGCCCACGACTACCTCGCTGGGGCACCTTACATTATTACGCTAGGGCCACACGGTAATTTTGGGTGTGATACCTGTCGAGTGGCCAAAGTTTGCTAGATGTCACTGTTACATCCCAGAACAATACAAGTCACTGTGGTCTTATTGCAATCCCAAGGGTACTACAAGCAAATCTCAAAAAAATCCAAATTGCTTGTTGCAGTCGCAGTATCCTCGGGGTCGCAATGTGAAACTCCTTAGCTGCATTCAACGGGTGGCGTAGTCGTACAACATCTACCGCTAATACAGCGCCACTTAGTCTGACTCCCTGGGCACGGACCGGATCACCGCCACGAGACTACAACCCTCAAGAGATCCGCCTCTGGGTAAGCTCCCGCGTGCGCAACGCAGCGCGACACAGGCCCAGGGGCGCGTCAACTTTTGGCGTAGTCGGCAGGATTTCGTGCCCGCAACCACCGGGTACTGCGTGCCTGAAAAGCAAAGACTGTTCAAACTTACCAGTGGTGAAGTTTTCCCGCCATCCGGCGCCATTTTCAGCCTTCTTCCCGCCTTCCGTGGAGTTTTCCCGCCGTTGGACGCCATCTTGAAGACGCCGCGCGGGAAGAAGAGGGGCGTGGACTCCAAAAGCGCGCGAGAACTGAAGCCCCGCCTCACGTCCAGACGTCGCGTAAGGTCCTGGAAGGAGCCCAGCAGACGCCGACGTCACAGGAGCGCGACGGAAGGTCCTCAACCCTGACGATTCACTGCGGAGCCGTGGCCTACGGAAGAGGATCATCGCAAGGTAGGCCACGGTCCACTAGGGGGGAGAAGGATGCCGGATACGGAGGAGAGCTTCACCGCTTCAACCCCCGCCAGCGCCACCGCTGTTGCGGTCATGCCTTTCACCATGCCCTATATCCCGGGGGCAGCCTGGCTACCCCAGTACTCAGGGGAGTCACATACCCTGCATGACTTTAGAGAAAAGCTGGATAGCCTCTTCCAGGTGTACCCCCTCACAGAGGAGCAAAAAGTGAGCATCCTGGTGGCCCAATTAACCGGGGCAGCCCAAAGGGAGGTAAAGCCCTGGCCACCTGGGAGGAGGACTGTCGCAGAGATACTAACCCAGCTAACCGAGGAGGAGCTGCAGTACTACCAATACGAGGAAAGCCAAGAGGACCCGGACGGGTCTGAGGACTACCCTCAGGAGGGAGCACAAAGAGGACATAGCTACTGAAGGGAAGTAGCGTGAATAAAGAGCTGTAAATAGTTACCCGTAAGGGTACAAGGACTGCTGCTAATTAAAATATGGTCCCCGTTGGGATTAGTGAATTGTTCCCCATGTGCCCCTATCTTAAACCAGGCTGAGGACTGTGAGCAGCCATTCCTTATCCCCACTGGCCGAGGACTGAGAGCGGCCATATCCTGTAAATAATTATGTGTTTCTAGTAATTTATGGGAGTCTTTGGTGGATTTACCGGGAATCCTTTGTACATGGTTGGAGCGTAACCTAGGAATGGACTAAAGACTGTTAAGGACTCGGGGCAGGACAGACCCCTACCTGGTTACGTCTCCCTGTTTTGGTGACATGGACACCTTGCTTTTCTTCAAAGACTGCACCCGGTTGCGGACATGCCGTGACCACCTTTATGTGTTTCTTTATTGTATTGTTATTGTTATATCTTGTTATGTTTTTCTAAAATATGTTTAGTCCCGGAGTACTAAATTTCACTAGGGGGGAATGTGGCACCCCAGGGGTCTGGTTTCCACAGTAACAACAATGTTATGTCTGAGAGCAGGTGGGAGGTCTCTTGGTCAGGAATCCTATGCATGCCACACCTCCTGCCCAGTCCTGGGAGGGGAAGAACTTCCCCTATGTAAACCTGGGGCTGAGGCAGGGTGAGAGAGTTCAGAGGGAGAGTTCAGCCAGGAGGGCTGACAGGGAGCTGTGGCTCCGGCTGGGCCCAGCTCCTGGGCCATGCCAGAAGTAGAGACAGAGAAGAGAAGCAGCTATGGGAAGAAACAACAGGAGCTCTGTGGGAGCAGTGTTACAAGGAGTCAGGGGCTGGCAGCTGCAGAGCTCGCCCTGACTGAGAAGACTTCTTACCGGACCCGGAGTCCGAGGCTGTGGGGACTAACTCCTACCCAGCAGCAGAATCCGTCAGGCAGGGGATTTCAGGTCCTCTGGCCAAGAAACCCGAAGGTACGGTCACACGCATGGGACCAGCACCGCCGTCGTGGAGCGGAAGCTACTAGAAGGCCCCGAGTCACCGGCCATACGGGTGAGCACCACACGGTACACTCAGGGACGTGGGCTACTTATACCCGCTTCTAGCAAGGTAGCCAGAAGAGTATCGTTAGTTTGGGAGGCCTACAACTCCGCCTGGCCAGGGGAGATCCCATCTGCTCAAGGACTGACCAGGCCCCGATCGCTAGCCAGTACTCCGGGAGGGTCTATCTTTGTCACCAGTAAAGACCCTGAATCACACCGCATCGTCTCTGAGTGATTCCTGCTACCCCCATCATCCACGTCGGCTGCCCTGAGGCCATACCCCTCCCGTTGGGGGTTATACTATCACGCTGCACAATTCTACCACCGGCCTCAGCGGTCTGCCCTGCAGCAGCAGCTCCTTAGCTGCATTCAACGGGTGGCGTAGTCGTACAACATCTACCGCTAATACAGCGCCACTTAGTCTGACTCCCTGGGCACGGACCGGATCACCGCCACGAGACTACAACCCTCAAGAGATCCGGCTCCGGGTAAGCTCCCGCGTGCGCAACGCAGCGCGACACAGGCCCAGGGGCGCGTCAAAACCATTCACTTATATTGTGCTGCCATGTAGCAGCGACACCTAGCAAACTTTGGGGCACCCAAAGTCGCCATGTAGACCTAGCCTACATTTACAAACATTTATAACTCATTTACTATGTTTCACATGCACAAAATATTTGTTCTCCAAAATAAATTATCACACATTATGTGTGTTATTTGTCACCATTTTACTAACATAAATGAAAATTAACAAATTCTGGCCCCGCTTCATCATTACCTTTGTGCCTGATTTTTTGTCTAGTTTTGTGTGTTTTGCCCCTTTTTTTTTGTTTGCACCTAATTCATTATTCTATTTGCACTTTTTTTTAAGTCTTTTTTATACCTGCTCTTCTGTGTGTTTGTTTTTTTGTTTTCCGCATTGTGGGCGGAGTATTGCAATTCTAGATATTTTAGCACGACTCGATAAAGGGTTGATTGTGACTTTTAGGATTGCTGCTTCCAAATAGGTGGCGCTATAGAATTCAAGTCCTATTTTTCTGTGAAGAGGCAATTTGCATATTAACCTTTATAAAAGGTTGCTTAATTTGTCACAACTTCACTGCAGTCTCCCCCTGGCATATTTTTGAATGTGCTAGTAATTGAGCTCAATTTTGTAACTTTCGGTGCCAACGTGAATCTTTTAGTATCAAAAGTCGCAAAAATGGTTCAAGACAGGAAGATAGTCCATCTTTGACTTTGCGCCAAATTAAAGAATCGCATGCGCTATTTTGATGAATTTGGAGGGAAAAACAACAACAAATACCACAAAACATAAAAGGAAAGTGACTTTAAAAAAACAAACAAATGATGAATTGGGACCAAAGTGTTCATAAATGTTTTGTTTCCCTCTTTTAGCTGGTAAGCACAGGTAACGATTTTGTAAACTATGAGGAACTATGCCACCCAGAAGCATCTAATAAGAAAACACCATCTCTTCTCCCTACCTTCTTCTTTTTCTGAGCTTATAACCTGTGTTTATTGTATAATCATAATCAGACAAATGTGTCTTTAGATCAGGGGTGAGAAACCTTTTTCTGCCAAGGGCCATTTGGATACTTAAACCATCATTCACGGGTAATGCAAAATTATCAAATTAAAAATTATCCTACTATACTTGGTCAAATAATTCATTAACATATCTGATGTATACATTACATAGGAGACATTGATACTGCTGTAAATACGTCACATAGGATACACTAAGATTGCTGTATATGTTATGTTCTGCTACCAAAGCTAAGGAAAGAGAGGAGATCTGTCCCTACTATAAGACTCAGCTGAATCCCTACGATGTAACAGGGAACCTGATCCTGCGATCAGACCTGCTAAAGTCCTAATCTAGTCTGTACGAAGACCTATAGATGTGGGGAGGGAATCCCTACAAGTACTAAGGACTGGGAGGAATATGGGACACCTCCTAACAGAAATAGTAGCAGACAGACGAACAAACAAAATAGATAGAACATAGAGGTCCGTAGACCAAGCAAACTAACAGAGTTAGATACAGAGCACAGGCTAGCAAGAAAGTAGATATACAATGAAGTCCAGCAAAGCCAGAAGGGCGGAGCAGGATTAAATAGGCCAACAAAGTCATGTGACCAGCAAAGGAAAAAAAACCTAACAGCAAGGTTCTAACAGTACCCCCCCTTCTAAGAGGATCCTCCGGATCCCCTAGGACCAGGCTTATCAGGAAATCTCCTGTGAAACGCTCTGATAAGTCTGGACGCGGAAACATCATCTGACCTCACCCAAGAGTTATCCTCGGGTCCGAAACCTTTCCAGGCCACAAGATACTGCAAACTACCTCTATACCGTCTAGAGTCAAGGATGCGAGAAATTTCATATTCCCCGTCCTCCACCACCGGAGGAACAGAGGCAGAGGCGTCACCATCCGACACAACAGCTTTTTTTAACAGAGAGACATGAAAGACCGGATTAATTCTCCAGGAGGTAGGAACCTCCAACCTAACAGCAGATTGGTTGACAACCTGAAGCACCTTAAAGGGCCCTACAAACTTGGGACCCAATTTCTTAGAAGGAATCCTCAACCGCAGATTCCTAGAGGACAACCAAACCATGTCACCAACAGCGAACAAAACCTCCTGTCGTTTCCTATCAAAGTAGTCTTTAGATTTTCTGTTGGCCTCCTGAAGATTACCACGCACATCCGTCCAAACTCTTTCCAAATCACCGGAAAAATTCTCCTCCTCAGGCACGGCAGATCCCAACTTGGAGAACGACCCAAACGACGGATGTCTCCCAGAACAACAAAAAAAAGGCGAACAACCAGCAGAAGAAGATGTATGATTGTTCAGAGCAAATTCGGCAAGTGGCAGAAACTCAGACCACCCCTCTTGATTGTCTGCCACAAAACAACGCAAGAACTGCTCAACATCCTGGTTTTTCCTTTCTGTCTGGCCATTAGATTCAGGATGATATCCGGACGAAAACGACAAATGAATTCCCAACCTGTCACAAAAGGCACGCCAAAAACGAGCCACGAACTGAGGACCCCTATCAGAAACAATGTCAGTAGGAACGCCATGAAGTCTGACAATTTCCTTGACAAAGGCCTTAGCGAGAGTTTTAGCGCAGGGCAGTTTGACGAAGGGAACCAAGTGACACATCTTGCTAAAACGGTCCACGACCACCCAGATGACAGTAAAACCCTCAGAGGGGGGAAGGTCAGTTATAAAGTCCATAGCCAAATGTGTCCAAGGAGCACTGGGGACCTCCAAAGGACAAAGCAACCCCGCAGCAGGAGTATGTGAGGACTTAGATCTAGCACATATAGTACATTGGCGCACCCACTTAATGACTTCCTTCTGCCATCCAGGCCACCAAAAACTGCGACCCACCAGTCTCTTGGTCTCAGAGATTCCGGGATGACCTGCCAACCGAGATTCGTGACACTCAACAAACAAATCTCTCCTAAAGGTCCCAGGCACAAACAACCTCCCATGAGGAGTGTTAGATGGGGCATTCTCCTGAGCTTTAAGAATCTCATCTTCCAAAACGGAGTCTAAAGCAGCTATCACAACACCTTCTTGTAAAATGTTTTCCTCTTTCTCAGCACCGACTATGGGAGAAAAACTGCGAGATAAGGCATCCGCCTTAACATTCTTAGTACCAGGGATGTAAGTAACGGAGAAATTAAACCGCGAGAAAAACAGTGCCCACCTAGCCTGACGGGCATTCAGGCGCTTGGCAGCATCAAGATATATCAGATTTTTATGATCCGTAAGAACCTGAACGGGAAATTCCGCACCTTCCAAGAAGTGGCGCCAGTGTTCAAATGCGAGTTTAATAGCCAATAATTCCCGATTACCAATATCGTAATTCAGTTCAGTCTCCGAAAATTTTTTTGAAAAAAAGGCACAGGGATGTAATCCATCCCCGTTATCCTGAGACAATACTGCGCCAACCCCCACAGAGGAAGCATCAACCTCAACCAAAAACGGCCTAGTAACATCAGGCTGCATAAGGATGGGAGCAGAGGTGAACCTCTCCTTGAGATACACAAAAGCTTCAATGGCCTCAGAAGACCACTGAACCGCATCAGCACCTTTCCTGGTGAGATCAGTCAGAGGTTTGACAATACTAGAAAATTTTTTTATGAATTTTCTGTAGTAATTGGCGAAACCCAAAAACCTCTGTATCGATTTCAAAACAATAGGCCTAGGCCATTCCTGCACAGCCTGAACCTTAACCGGATCCATCTCAAAACCTTTGCTGGAGATAATGTAGCCCAAAAAACTAATTCTCTGTACAGCGAACTCACATTTCTCCAGCTTAGCAAAAAGCGAATTGTCCATTAATAACTGTAATACCTCACGCACGCTCCGCCAATGAGACTCCAGATCTGGCGAATAAATCAAAATGTCATCCAAATACACAACCACATTTTTACCGATCAAAGGTCTAAGGATGTCATTAATCAGATTCTGAAAAAATGCAGGAGCATTAGTAAGATCAAAAGGCATAACCAGATTCTCAAAATGACCCACAGGAGTGTTAAAAGCAGTCTTCCATTCATCACCCTCCTTCATGCGCAACAGATTGTATGCCCCCTTAAGGTCAATTTTAGAGAACCACTTGGCCCCCAATAACTGGTTAAACAGATCAGGAATCAATGGCAGTGGGTAAGGATTGCGTACCGTAATTTTGTTAATCTCACGAAAATCCAGACAAGGACGTAAACCGCCGTCCTTTTTTTTTACAAAAAAAAATCCAACCGCCACAGGAGACTTAGAGGGCCTAATGTGACCGGCGGCCAAACTTGTCTGTATGTATTCCTCCAAAGCCTTCCTCTCAGGAATAGTAAGGTTAAATAAACGACTTTTAGGAAGAGTCGCTCCAGGGACAAATTCAATAGAACAATCATAGTCTCTATGGGGAGGCAAAACCTGCGATTCCTTCTCAGAAAAAACTCTCCAAAAATCCTGAATAGGAACAGGCAATTCTCCCCTATCCAAAGCTGCAATACGCCCATTACAACACTTGTCATAACATTTATGGCTCCAGGATTTAATTTCACTGGTAGACCAATCCAGTACAGGATTGTGAAATTTTAACCAGGGCAAACCCAATATTACTGGAGAAGGCAAGTTATTCAACACTACCAAATCCAATTTCTCATGGTGAACACCATTAATAGTGAGAGGAAATTCACTGACCTTGAGAGTAATATTCTTCAAAGGGGAGCCATCCACAGAAACAACAGCAATGGGGGATGATAAAGGTTCAGGTTTTAAATTGAGTTTTTCCACGAATCCCCCATCAATTACATTCAGTGTAGACCCGCAATCAACAAACACCCGAAATTCCATTAATTTTTCCTGAGCAATCGTGGAAGCAGCCAAAAATATACCCTTGGAATTTAAACAGGCAATACGGGCGTGACTGACCATTTTTTTTTCTTTCTTCATCCGAAGCTCACAGCCTTTAATCAAATGACCAGATTTTCCGCAATAGAAGCACAAGCCTTCTGAAAAACGACGGTCTTTTTCTTGAGAGCGAGGTGCCACCGATCCAATCTCCATCGGTTCACCACTGTTAGTACACACATTATCATAACCAGAAACTGACATAGCAGAGGATTTGCTCTCATTAACCCTAGCACGCAGTCTTCTATCCACCCGTATAGCTAATTGCATAGCCTGTTGCAAATCCTCAGGAGTAGGATAAGCAATTAGCAGGTCTTTAACCCTTTCACTGAGCCCAGCAAGAAATAGACTTTTCAGAGCAGAATCGTTCCACCCTGTTTGAGTGGACCAACGACGAAAATGTGTACAATATTTTTCCACATTACCCGATCCTTGTTTTAGACGTCTCAACTCAGTCTCAGCTGATGCGACACGGTCAGGATCATCATATAATATTCCCAAAGCAGAAAAAAAACTATCCACTGATCTGAAGCATGAATCACTAGGTTGCAAAGAAAAGGCCCACTCCTGAGGCTCTTTGCGCAAAAGTGACATTATGAACCCTACGCGCTGGGATTCATCCCCAGAGGACCTAGGTCTCAAACGAAAATACAATAAGCAAGCATTTTTAAATGAAAAAAATTCTCGGTGTTCACCAAAAAATAAATCCGGCAAACATACCTTAGGCTCCAAGAAATGTGCTCCAGGACAGTTACTCACGTGCTGACGGAGCTCGGCCACCTCCAGAGAGAGTCCCTGCAGGCGATGAGCCAAATCCTGAACCGACACCATGATGGAACAGAAAAATCTTTCCTTAGAGAATTTGCAGGCTGGACTTACTGTTATGTTCTGCTACCAAAGCTAAGGAAAGAGAGGAGATCTGTCCCTACTATAAGACTCAGCTGAATCCCTACGATGTAACAGGGAACCTGATCCTGCGATCAGACCTGCTAAAGTCCTAATCTAGTCTGTACGAAGACCTATAGATGTGGGGAGGGAATCCCTACAAGTACTAAGGACTGGGAGGAATATGGGACACCTCCTAACAGAAATAGTAGCAGACAGACGAACAAACAAAATAGATAGAACATAGAGGTCCGTAGACCAAGCAAACTAACAGAGTTAGATACAGAGCACAGGCTAGCAAGAAAGTAGATATACAATGAAGTCCAGCAAAGCCAGAAGGGCGGAGCAGGATTAAATAGGCCAACAAAGTCATGTGACCAGCAAAGGAAAAAAAACCTAACAGCAAGGTTCTAACAGTATACACATCACATAGGAGACACTGAGGCTGCTGTATATACATTACATAGGAGACACTGAGACTGTTGTATATATATCACATATGAGAAACTGAAACTGCTGTATATATATCAAATAGGATAGACCGAGACTGCTGTTAATATATCACATAAGAGACACCGTGGCTGGTGTATATTCATCATACAGGAAACGCCAAGACTGGGGTACAGTTTAAACCAGAAGTTTACATACACTATATAAAAAGACACATCTGCATGTTTTTCTCAATATCTGACATGAAATCAGAATAAACCTTTCCCGTTTTAGGTCAATTAGGATTACCATAATTTTTAATATTTGCCAAATGCCAGAATAATGAGAGAGAGAATGTTTTAAGGCATTTTCTTTACTTACTGCAAAGTCAAAAGTTTACATACACTAAGATTACTATGCCTTTAAAGAATTCTGGACTGCCCATATGATGATGTTATGTGTTTGGAAGCTTCTGATTTTTTTGGCAACATCTGAGTTAATTAGAGACACAACTCTCGATGTATTATAGTGCACAGCTGAAACACACTGCTTCTTTGTATAGCATCATAAGAAAGTCTAAAAAAAATCAGCCAAGATATCAGGGAGAGTATTGCGGACTTGCATCCTTGGGTACAATTTCAAGATACTTAATTTCAACTGTATATACATCATACAGAAGTCACTAGGACTGGTGTATACACAGTGGTGTGAAAAAGTGCTTGCCCCCTTCCTGATTTCTTATTCTTTTGCATGTTTGTCATAATTAAATGTTTCAGATCACAAAACAAATGTAAATGTTTGACAAAGATAACACAAGTAAACACAAGATGCTGTTTTTGAATGAAGGTCTTTATTATTAAGGGAGGAAGAAATCCAAACCTACAGGGCCCTGTGTGAAAAAGTGATTGCCCCCTAAACCCAATAACTGGTTGGGCCACCCTTAGGAGCAACAATTGCAATCAAGCGTTTGCGATAACTGGCAATGAGTCCTTTACAACGCTCTGGAGGAATTTTGGCCTACTCATCTTTCCAAAATTGTTGTAAATCAGCAACATTGGATGGTTTTTGAGCATGAACCGCCTTTTTAAGGTCATGCCACAGCATCTCAATCGGATTAAGGCCAGAACTTTGACTAGGGCCTAGCTTGCAGCTAGAACAGACCTTTGGTCTGATTAGTCAGAAGAGCTGCATGAATTGGGTGTCCCTAACGTGAACGGAAACCGAGGCAATGGGTAGCGTGATCCAGAGTGAAGACATAGGAAAGTGTTAGAAGAAGTGAGTGATTCTCCGGAGACGAGGTCTGGGGCAGGAAGTCTAGTGGGACGGTATGGAGTTATCTGACAGTAAAAATGACGAAGCAGCGCGGAGAAGGAAAGCGGGATGAGGAGAGAGAGTGCCCTGTGCAGTAGTTCCAAGGCGTCAACAACCAGAGAAGTTAAGTAATGGCCGTAGGGCAAAAGTAGCTCTCCTAAGGTGAAAAGAATGCGGAACTGCGAGTGGAAAAATAGTAGTCTTGCTTACTGAGTAGTGGAGCTGTTGTTTTGCTGGGTGGTGGAGAAGCTAGAGAGAGAGGCTAACGGACAGAGAGCGGCGCAAGCTCAGGAAGGAACGGAATGTGTATGAAAATGTCATATGCACTAAAAGAAACATCCACAAAGTTTTGTGCCCACTATCCACTGTACATATAATACTTCCCCCTCCATTATTGTTCAGTAAAAGACAGTTTATTTTTGAGTCGTGCTCTCCCTCATTGGACTCTACAACATCTGGTCCTGGCCAGCCAAATTCACCGGCATCATGCGGTCCGCAAGGTTGTAGCGCCCCTATAGCTAAAGTCCACACACCCAGCCAGGACCCCAATTTTCATGTTCGAGTACCTCGCCTACGGCTACCGCCCAGAGCCACGTTTTGTATACACCAGTCCCTATTACATAGGAGACATTGGGATGGTGTGTGTACATACATCATGAAGGATACACAGGCTGCTGTATTGATTACGTAAGAGACACAGCAGCTGATTCCTTCATCATTTGGACGGGAGGGCAGGACACCAACTCCGTCCACAAAGACTATCCTGAAGTTGGCACTGGCATGCGTGTACTCACGGTCCAGGGAAGAATTAAGGGTCCAGTCGGCAAAATGGGACCGGTGACTCAAGCACTGTTGTTCCTGGGAATCTGCCTGGGGGCCGGAGGAAATTACATCGCAGGCCGTAAACGGTCCACGGGCTTGAGGTCGCCCACCCCTGCTTTAGACTAGTATTAGCACACATGTAGAAAGTGAGAAGAGATAAAGTCACCTTTTCTGGGTACATCAACATGCCTTAACATGCCTTCATCTCCAGCACACAAATAAATTGACAGTCCCCATTAAAATAAGCACCCCAAGTAACAGTTTAAGTTACGTGGTCCACATACACTATCAGCCCTTAACAACAGTTTACCCCCATATACAGTTTCATTATGTACAGTTGATAGCAGCAGTCCACTTTGTATACAATTACAACTTCACCCTCATATCAAAACTGCAGCTTATATATACAGTGCCTTCTTCTCAGAAATGCCCCCTTCCGAGTGCAATGACTGCTAGAATGATACCGGCAATCCGGGACTAACCCAGTAAATATGCAAAAAATTAAAAACAGAACAGTCCACAGGCAACGTGGACACTAGCAATTTATAATCCTTATCTGTGGTTTCCATACATGTCAATATAACATGAAGAGACTCATTTTTACATAAAATATGACTCATTAAACAGTGCACCCTGAGGCGCATCTCCTGGATCCACAATAAGCATATATTAATGCAGCCTATTTACTCTCTAGATGTCATTGATGTTCTCTAGGCAGGCTAGCTGTTCTAGTTTTAAAGCTGGTAATTCTAGTGCTCAGGGGTAGTGAGGATTGAAATATTTTGGATGATTTCACTTGACAGGGCCCTAACTCTTACAGGAGACAGTCCTTTCCTATGTGACTATTGAGGTCACTTACGGTACAAAATGAAAGGGACATAAATAATCTTAGTCCTGACAGAATTCAGCACTGTACCCTTGCTTTTATCCTCGGATCCTTTGGTTTTTCTCCATTTGATTTGTCTCAGAGTTATTATCAGTTGGATGCCTTTCTAGGGTGGTGCTGATCCTATTTAGCCAAGAAGCCTGGGGCAGTATATATGTGCTTGTGCAGTCAGAAAACAAGAGGAAAAGTTGTGCAGCACAAAGTATCTTTGAGGCTATGTACTAACAATAAGCTTTTGGTGAATTTTTGATGTTGCAGAATTTCTGGGCCTATTATTTAAATTAGGTTACTTGCATTTTTTTCATTGTATTTTTTTAACATGCGTTTTTATCGTGATTTTGACGGTGCGGTTTTTGTCCATATAAAAAACATCAAAAATGAAGAAACAAAAATAATAAAAGTAAGAATAAAAAGGAAGAAAAAGATAAAATAAAGAGGAGGAAAAAAGAATAGTAGTAAATATTTATAATGATACATATCAACAATACACAAGATGACAACAAGGACCATAAACATATAACAGGAGGGAAACGGGGTGGAAAAACAAGCGAACAACAGGAGACAAACAAACAAACCAAAAACGACACCCCAGGATAGACAAACAGGAAGGGGAGGTAGGAACAAATAAATAAGAAAAGCGGAGGATGGATAATCGCCAGTCCAACAAGATAGAATGGCGCGTAGCAATCCTGCGTCATTCGAAATGAAAATGTTAGTAATAGGTGTACTGACACCCAGAATCACTGTAACCGGATGCACAATGTATTGAGGCTAAATGAAAACTAGGGGACCCCATATCTCAAGGCATGAGAAAGCCTGTAAAGAGTAAGTTCTCGTTTATTCCAACAGGAACTACAGAATTGAATTAAAAAATCCATCAGGATTTCAGTCTAATCAAGTCACAATGTCGGTCACGACGCCTAATGTTGTTCGGAATTTTTTGCAGGCCACAGACCTGTAGACCTTGCTTTTGTCCAGAGTGTATATGCAAGAAATGTGCTGCCACTGTGGAAAGGGACTTACCCTTCACCACATCCTGTTGTATTCCTGTTTAACAACATCAAAAAAAGTTTTGACTGATGGAATTAAGGAGAAAGGGGGAGTAGTCAGGGAAGGAGAACTGTGTGGAAAACGTTTCCTACTTGTTGGAGCATCACTCTCGTGGAAGAGGTCAAGAAGATCTCTGAAGACCTGTCTATCAATAGCCGTAGAATCAGGTAATAGGTCAGGTCTATGATGAAGAGCAGTGATGAGCGAGCAGGCTCGCCACTGCTCGGTACTCGCCCGAGCATCTCAGTACTCGAGATCGCCGAGTACTTTCGAGATGCTTGGGCGGGAGCTCGGGTCCCCGTCCTGCATGTTTGGCGCTATTTAGAGCACCAATCATGCAGGGATTGTCTGCCACTCACTGTAATGTCACAGCCATTGTGGTTTTGGCATTACAGTGATTGCCCAAATCGATGGGAGCAGTGTTCACAGTGAAACATGAAAAGCCGGCAATTCATCAGCGGCCCCAGCCCTATTACCCCACTGCCACCGCTACAGGGCAGTGGGAAGAGCGAGGCTAAGTGCCAGAATTGGCGCATCCTATGGATGTGCCATTTCTGGGGTGGCTGACGGCTGGTGTTTCTAGCCTGGGAGGGGGCCAATATTCATGGCACCCTTCCTGGGCTATTAATATCAGCCCCCAGCTGTCTGCCTAGCCTTTGCTATCTATTAAAATAGGGGGGACCCCAAGTAATTTTTTTTTGGGGTCCCCCATTTTAATAGATAGTAAAGGCTAGGTATTCAGCTGGGGGCTGATATTAGTAGCCTGGGAAGTTCCATGGGTATTACCCCCTTACCAGGCTTCAAACATCTGCCCCAGCCGTCTGCTTAACCTCCGCTAGAGACTAAAATTACGGGGAACCCCACGCCAATTTTTTTTTAAATAAATCCTTTACTTTAACACTAAATGACAAGTACAGTAACCAACACTGTCACTGTACTTATTGTTTATGTGACTGACTTGTTTCTATCTATCTAATCTATGTGTGATGCTCTATTCTTTCTGTTCTAAATTGTCTGGTACCGATGTATGCCGCTGATGAATTGCCGGCCGGCTTTTTTAAAGAGACAAAAGCACTATTATTTTTTTTAATAAATCCTTTATTTTAACACTAAATAACAAGTACAGTAACCAACACTGTCACTGTACTTATTATATATGTGACTGACATGTTTCTATCTATCTAAACTATGTGTGATGCTCTATTCTTTCTGTTCTAAATTGTCGAGTACCGGTGTATGCCGCTGATGAATTGCCGGCCAGCTTTTTTAAAGAGACGGGTGCATGAAAATCGGAGGGCACTAGTGTGTTCCAAGTGCCCTGCTATGTTTTTCATGCACCCTCCTATATACCCTGCCTGCCTGTCTGCCTATATATTCTGCCTGCCTGACCTTTAATTGAGCACTGTTCCCATCGATTTGGGCAATTTTTGACCTTCTGCAGAACGCCGGGGGCGACCGCCAGAAAAATGCTAGAGTTTCCCATAGACTTACATTGGGCTCGTTGCTCGGGTCGAGCACCCGAGTATTCCAATGTGCTTGACCCGAGCTTCGAGCACCCGAGCATTTTAGTGCTCGCTCACCACTAATGAAGAGCTCTCAATTAGTGATGAGCAAGCACTAAAAAGCTTGGGTGCTCCTTGCTTGGGTCAAGCAAATCGTAATGCTCGGGTGCTCGACCCTAGTAATGAGCCCAATGTAAGTCAATGGGAAACTCGAGAATTTTTCCGGTAACCCCCACCCCCGGAGGTCTGGAGGGGGCCTAAAAATTGGTCAAATCGATGGAAACAGTGCACTGTGACATCTCAGGTCAGAGGGCGCGGTGACGTCTTTACACCGCACTCTCTCCTGAGCAGTCACAGCGCAGAGTGGAATGACGCCGGTGACGCTGGAGTCCAGAGCAGAGGCAGCAGGTGAGACGTGAGGTGAGTATTTGATTTTTTTTTATTGTATGGAGGCCTGTGGCAGTATAAGGGAGGGGGGTGAGGTGGGGGTGTGTGACATCCTGCATGGGGCATTATATGGGGTGGTTGTGTGACATCCTGCATGGGGTAGTATAAGGGAGGGGGGTGTGTGACATCCTGTATGGGGCATTATACGGGAGGGGGGGTGAGTGACATTCTGCATGGGGCATTATAAGGGAGGGGGGGTGACATCCTGCATGGGGCATTATAAGGGAGGGGGTGTGTGTGACATCCTGCATGGGGCATTATAAGGGAGGGGGGGGTGACATCCTGCATGAGGCATTATAAGGGGGGGTGACATCCTGCATGGGGCATTATAAGGGAGGGGAGTGTGTGACATCCTGCATGGGGCATTATAAGGGAGGGGGGGTGTGACATCCTGCATGGGGAATTATAAGAAAGGGGGGGTGTCATCCTGCATGGGGCATTATAAGGGGGGGTGACATCCTACATGGGGCATTATATGGGGGGGGAACAGCCTGCATGGGGCATTATGTGGGGGAACAGCCTGCATGAGGCATTATGTGTGGGGAACAGCCTGGGGGCCAGTATTCTGTATGGAGCATCATATGGGGGTCAGTATCCTGCATGGAGCGTTATATGGGGGCCAGTATTCTGTATGGAGCATTTTATGGGGGCCAGTATTTTGTATGGAGCATTATATGGGGGCCAGTATCCTGTATGGAGCGTTATATTGGGGCCAGTATTCTGTATGGAGCATTTTATGGGGGCCAGTATTTTGTATGGAGCATTATATGGGGGCCAGTATCCTGTATGGAGCATTATATGGGGGCCAGTATTCTGTATGGAGCGTTATATGGGGGCCAGTATTCTGTATGGAGCATTATATGAGGGCCAGTATCCTGTATGGAGCGTTATATGGGAGCCAGTATTCTGTATGGAGTGTTATATGGGGGCCAGTATTCTGTATGGAGCATTATATGGGGGCCAGTATCCTGTATGGGAGCGTTATATGGGGACCAGTATCCTGTATGGAGCATTTTATGGGGGCCAGTATACTGTGTGGAGTGATTCGCTCGTTTCTGAGCTATTGTGGAATTTACAAAAGATATCATTCATGTAATGTAAGAAGTGAAATCTTTACACTGTACTATATATATATTTCTCTTTGGTATCTGTGACCATGGCTTGCCACCCCCTAGTTTTGATCCTGGGTACGCCCATGCCTTGGGCTATGTTCGCACGTACAGTTTTTTATGCGTTTTTGCACTTTTGCATTTCTTTCAACGATGAAAAATACATTCACTAGTAAATGTAATTTTAAGATTTTACTACCTTATCTGGCCATTTGGTGTGTGAGACATGATCAGACACACCAAGATTGAGCACTCATTTCCAGCTGATAATACCATCTAGCACTTGTCCCTATTTTAAAAGCAGCTAACAGCGTTATCAATAAGTAATAGATTTTTTTTAATTTCAGCATGGAGTATAATACAATAATCCCTGACTAGATGCCTGTAAGAAGCTATCCCAGCTATAGGTCACTCGTACATAAATCTCAGATAAGAAAGGTAATATACTACAATAAAAAATTGAGTTCAACCGGCTTCAAATAGGTTTTTTTGGTACACTGAACCACCAAACTGTGAAGGAACGCAAGCAACCCTGTCTGCTTTCATCAGCTTCTAATTACAGATCACCGTTCAAAATTATGAATCGGTCAACGAGTGCATGGAAAAAATCTATCAAGCTATGGATTGTTCTAGGGATTGTGGTAAAGCGACTTGCTCGTCTCTCACAGAGGCAGACACAGGACACATGCCTCGGGTTAACTTCCTGCTGATTTATTATAAGGCATAAACTCCAGCAGGGTTCCACAAAAATAAACAAGTCCTCTCCGGGATAACGGGAAAACAAAAGATAAAGTATAGCACAGTCCATAAGTAAACGGGGTTTCGCCCACTCCGGGTAACACAGTGAAGTCGCACCAAACACAAGTTCTTCGGTGGAGCTCTATGGCTTCACCACACACAGCCAGAGCACACCAGAGAAAAAAAAATAGTGACTGAGCATTTAACCTTGCTCAGCCACACCCTGAGGGAAGGTAGGGTGAATGACTTCCCTCCCATCTCTATGTCATTCACACCAAACCACTCCATTCAAAATGGTGATTAAACTCTCCAACATAAAACATGATGGAGAAAAGTCGTAGTTCAGTTCACTAGGGCTAACAGCCGTAGAGAGACATTCCTCCCCTCATATACTTCACCAGTGACTCTATCACATATTCCCCCCCTCGGGGGTTTGGGCACCTTCAGATACCAGACAGGGAATTCTAGAGGGCATCAGCATTCCCGTGTAACTTCCCGGGCCTATGATCCACGTGGAAATTAAAGTCCTGGAGACCTAAGAACCATCTAGCTACCCAGGCATTTTTACCCCTCTTTTCCCTCAACCATCTCAAAGGGGCATGCTCTGACACCAGTTGAAACTTCTGGCCTATTAGGTAATATCTCAGTGTATCTACGGCCCATTTTATGGCTAAGCACTCCTTTTCTACTATAGCGTAGTTCGTCTCACAGGAAGAGAGCTTCCGGCTCAGATAGAGAATGGGATGTTCTTCTCCATTTATCTCTTGAGAGAGTACGGCTCCTAGGCCAACTTCTGAAGCGTCTGTCTGGACCACGAATTCTTTCTTAAAGTCTGGTGCAACCAGGACCGGCTGCTTACAAAATGCTAGCTTCAACTGTTGGAATGACGTTTCTCTTTTTCCTCCGTCCATTTCACCATTGTTGATCTGGTGCCTTTTAGGAGATCCGTAAGTGGCGCGGTCATCATGGCAAAATTTGAGATAAACCACTGGTAATATCGCAAAATTCCTAGGAACGCTCTCACTTGCTTCTTGGAGAGCGGTTGCGGCCAGTTCTGGATCGCCTCCACTTTATTGACTTGTGGCTTTATTTCGCCTCTCCTGACGACATAGCCCACGTACTTGGCTTCCTCCTTTCCAACTGCACATTTTTTTGGATATATAGTAAATCCCGCCATCCTCAGAGCATCCAGAATCGCCTGTACCTTAAGTAGGTGACTAGCCCAGTCTAGGCTAAAGACCACAATGTCGTCAAGGTAAGCTGCAGCATACTTCTTATGTGGGGCTAGGATCCGATCCATAGCCCTCTGGAAGGTGGCTGGGGCCCCCTGAAGTCCGAACGGCATCCACGTGTATAAGAAACACCCATCAGGTGTCGAAAAAGCGGTCTTCTCCTTGGCCATCTGGGACATGGGGATCTGCCAGTAGCCCTTCGTAAGGTATAGGGTAGTAATATACCTTGCCGGTCCAAGCATCTCGATGAGTTCGTCGACGCGGGGCATCGGGTATGCGTCACACTTGGACACCTCATTCAAAAGGCGGTAGTCGTTACAAAACCTCCACTCCCCGTTGGGTTTTGGCACAAGGACGATGGGACTCGACCATCCACTCTTTGACTCCTCTATCACACCAAGGTCTTTGACTCCTCTATCACACCTTGGTTGAGAACACCTCCCAGTGTGCTTCAGTAATCCTGTAGGGCTTCAGGTTCACTCTTATATGCGACTCTGTTAGCACATCATGCTCTACCACCTGTGTATGACCTGGCAACTTTGAGAACAGGTCACAATTCCGCTGTAGCAGTTCTCGACACTGTTGCTTCTGGCCGGTGATAGAGTCTCTGTTATCGTGACATCTTCCACCTTGCCTTCGGGAGCAGGTGCCAGGCAAGGAGCTCCCATGGGCTCCTGATCTCACCACGGCTTGTGCAGGTTTACATGATATACAGTACAGACCAAAAGTTTGGACACACCTTCTCATTTAAAGATTTTTCTGTATTTTCCTGACTATGAAAATTGTACACTCACACTGAAGGCATCAAAACTATGAATTAACACATGTGGAATTATATACTTAACAAAAAAGTGTGAAACAACTGAACATATGTCTTATATTCTAGGTTCTTCAAAGTAGCCACCTTTTGCTTTGATGACTGCTTTGCACACTCTTGGCATTCTCTTGATGAGCTTCAAGAGGTAGTCACCGGAAATGGTTTTCACTTCACAGGTGTGCCCTGTCAGGTTTAATAAGTGGGATTTATTGCCTTATAAATGGGGTTGGGACCATCAGTTGTGTTGTGCAGAAGTCTGGTGGATACACAGCTGAAAGTCCTACTGAATAGACTGTTAGAATTTGTATTATGGCAAGAAAAAAGCAGCTAAGTAAACAAAAATGAGTGGCCATCATTACTTTAAGAAATGAAGGTCAGGCAGTCCAAAAAATTGGGCTTACTTTGAAAGTGTCCCCAAGTGCAGTTGCAAAAACCATCAAGCGCTACAAAGAAACTGGCTCACATGAGGACCGCCCAAGGAAAGGAAGACCAAGAGTCACCTCTGCTTCTGAGGATAAGTTTATCCGAGTCACCAGCCTCAGAAATTGCAGGTTAACAGCAGCTCAGATTAGAGACCAGGTCAATGCCACACAGAGTTCTAGCAGCAGACACATCTCTACAACAACTGTTAAGAGGAGACTTTGTGCAGCAGGCCTTCATGGTAAAATAGCTGCTAGGAAACCACTGCTAAGGACAGGTAACAAGCAGAAGAGACTTGTTTGGGCTAATGAACACAAGGAATGGACATTAGACCAGTGGAAATCTGTGCTTTGGTCTGACGAGTCCAAATTTGAGATCTTTGGTTCCAACCACCGTGTCTTTGTGCGACGCAGAAAAGGTGAACGGATGGACTCTACATGCCTGGTTCCCACCATGAAGCATGGAGGAGGTGTGGTGGTGCTTTGCTGGTGACACTGTTGGGGATTTATTCAAAATTGAAGGCATACTGAACCAGCATGCCTACCACAGCATCTTGCAGCGGCATGCTATTCCATCCGGTTTGCGTTTAGTTGGACCATTTATTTTTCAACAGGACAATGACCCCAAACACACCTCCAGGCTGTGTAAGGGCTATTTGACCAAGAAGGAGAGTGATGGGGTGCTGGCCTCCACAATCACCAGACCTGAACCCAATCGAGATGGTTTCTGGTGAGCTGGAAAGCAGAGTGAAGGCAAAAGGGTCAACAAGTGCTAAGCATCACTGGGAACTACTTCAAGATTGTTGGAAGACCTTTTCCAGTGCGTACCTCTTGAAGCTCATCAAGAGAATGCCAAGAGTGGGCAAAGCAGTCATCAAAGCAAAAGGTGGCTACTTTGAAGAACCTAGAATATAAGACATACACTGTGTGCAGAATTATTAGGCAAGTTGTATTTTAGAGGATTATTTTTATTATTGATGAACAACTATGTTCTCAATCAACCCAAAAGACTCATAACTATCCAAGCTTAATATTTTTGGAAGTTGGAGTGTTTTTTTTTTTAGATTTGGCTATCTTAGGAGGATATCTGTTTGTGCAGGTAACTATTACTGTGCCGAATTATTAGGCAACTTAATAAAAACCAAATATAATCCCATATCACTTGTTTGTTTTCACCAGGTAAACCAATATCAGTGCACAAAATTTAGAAATAAACATTTCTGACATGCAAAAACGAAAACCAAAAAAATTACTGATCAATATAGCCACCTTTCTTTATGATGACACTCAACAGCCTTCCATCCATAGATTCTGTCAGTTGCTTGATCTGTTTTCGATCAACATTGCATACAGCAGCCACCACAGCCTCCCAGACACTGTTCCGAGAGGTGTACTGTTTTCCCTCCCTGTAGATCTCACATTTTATGATGGACCACAGGTTCTCTATGGGGTTCAGATCAGGTGAACAAGGGGGCCATGTCATTATTTTTTCTTCTTTTATACCTTTACTGGCCAGCCATGCTGTGGAGTAGTTGGATGCATGTGATGGAGCATTGTCCTGCATGAAAATCATGTTTTTCTTGAACGATACCGACTTTTTCCTGTACCACTGCTTGAAGAAGGTGTCTTCTAGAAACTGGCAGTAGGTCTGGGAGTTGAGCTTCACTCCATCCTCAACCCGAAAAGGTCCCACAAGTTCATCTTTGATGATACCAGCCCATACCAGTACCCCACCTCCACCTTGCTAGCATCTGAGTCGGAGTGGAGCTCTCTGCCCTTTACTGATCCAGCCTCTGGCCCATCCATCTGGCCCATCAAGAGTCACTCTCATTTCATCAGTCCATAAAACCTTTGAAAAATCAGTCTTAAGATATTTCTTGGCCAATTCTTAACATTTTATCTTATGTTTCTTGTTCAAAGGTGGTCGTTTTTCAGCCTTCCTTACCTTGGCCATGTCCCTGAGTAGGGCACACCTTGTGCTTTTTGATACTCCAGTAACATTGCAACTATGAAATATGGTAAAACTGGTGGCGAATGGCATCTTGGCAGCTTCACGCTTGATTTTCCTCAATTCATGGGCAGTTATTTTGCGCCTTTTTTGGCCAACACGCTTCTTGCGACCCTATTGGCTATTTGCCATGAAACGCTTGATTGTTCGGTGATCACGCTTCAAAAGTTTGGAAATTTCAAGACTGCTGCATCCCTCTGCAAGACATCTCACAATTTTGGTCTTTTCAGAGCCAGTGAAATCTCTCTTCTGACCCATTTTGCCAAAGAAAAGGAAGTTGCCTAATAATTAAGCACACCTTATATAGGGTTTTGATGTCATTAGTCAACACCCCTCCTCATTACAGAGATGCACATCACCAGATTTACGTAATTGGGAGTTGGCTCTCAAGCCTATGCAGCTTGGAGTAGGACAACATGTATAAAAAGTATCATGTGATCAAAATACTCATTTGCCTAATAATTCTGCACACAGTGTATTTTCAGTTGTTTCACCCTTTTTTTGTTAAGTATATAATTCACATGTGTTAATTCATAGTTTTGATGCCTTCAATGTGAATGTACAATTTTCATAGTCATGAAAACACTGAAATTTCTTTAAATGAGAAGGTGTGTCCAAACTTTTGGTCTGTACTGTATCTGGTGCGGCTTTCTTTGGCAGGGCTGGTGGACTTAATAATTGACTTCGCTGAGTTTCTCCAACACCTCATACGAGCCTTGCCACTTGGCCAGAAACTTGCTCTCGACTGTGGGGATTAGAATCAGAACACGGTCCCCAGGCTGGAACTGCCTTAGCCTCGCTGATCGGTTATAGACCCTAGCCTGGGCCTCCTGTGCCTGGAGGAGATGCGCCTTCACGATAGGCATCAGTTTTGCCATTCTCTCTTGCATCTGGGCAACATGTTCAATGAAGCTCCGGTGTAGCATAACCTCGGCTTCCCAGGTTTCCTTGGCAGTATGCAGGAGCCCTCACGGATGTCGTCCATACTCAAATGTGGAGAAACCAGTAGACGCTTGAGGAACCTCCCTTACCGATGAGAGCAGGAACGGTAGCAGGTAGACCCTTCTCTACGACTTTCTTGAGCATCGCTTTCAAGGTTTTATTAAAGCGCTCCACTAGGCCGTCTGTCTGTGGATGGTAAACTGAGGTTCGCAGCTAGGCAATCTGGAGAACCTTACACAGCTCCTTCATTACCTTGCTCGTGAATGGGGTTCCTTGATCGGTTAGTATCTCCTACAGCAGACCAGTCCTGGCAAATATATGGACAAGTTCCCAGGTATGCTCTTACTCGATGAGTTCCTAAGGGTATCGCTTCTGGGTACTGGGTTGCATAGTCCATGACCACCAAAATGTATTGGTGGCCCCGTGCCGATTTAACTAAGGGTCCCACTAGGTCCATGGTAATCCTCTCAAAGGGATTTCTATCACTGATAGGGTGATTAGGGGACTACAGAAGTGGGAAGAGGGAGCGGTTATCTGGCAGGTGGGGCAGGACCTGCAATAGTTTACGATCTCCCGGTAACAACTTGGCCAATAAAACCTTCTCAATATTCTCTCCTGAGTTTTCTCGACCCCTCCCTAGGTGTCTCCCCAGAACATGTGAATGGGCAATATCTAATACCCTCCATCAGTATGGCCTCGGAACTAACAGCTGTTCCACTATCTCAACGCCCCTTAGCTTAATCACCCGATTTAACAATTTCCCCTGAACTGCAAAGTGGAGGAATCTGGTGTCGGCCCCCGGCTCTTGAGCAACCCTATTACATACAGTAACCTGGTCAAACGCCCCTTTTAAGGTCAGGTCCTGAACTTGAGCAGTCCCAAAGTTCTTTCTGGACACATCTAACTCAGGAAGGTTGGCCTCCTCCGTCAACGTCTCAACCTCATCGCCGGCAAGGACAAACAGAGGGAACTCATCCACTTGAGATTTTGATGGGGGTTCTTCCCTAGGGATGTTTTTTTTCCACGCTACTTAGCCCGGTTCCCTTCCCCTACAAGTTCCGAAACAATGAAAAATCGATGATGACGGGATGTATCAGGTCC
This sequence comes from Phyllobates terribilis, assembly GCF_046119375.1. Taxonomy (NCBI): domain Eukaryota; kingdom Metazoa; phylum Chordata; class Amphibia; order Anura; family Dendrobatidae; genus Phyllobates; species Phyllobates terribilis. The sequence goes on from NW_027362762.1 coordinate 645,371,741, forward strand.
TTGACCACCCGACCTCGTGGGACTGGGCACCACAGTCTGTTCCCACCATCACTGTGGCCACGGGGTAGCCCTTGGCATCCCCATGGATGCACCGAACGCCCATGGTTTTGGTAGGGACCAACTGGTGGGGAAGGGTGGCTCTAATTAGGGTCACTAGACTCCTAGAGTCTAACAGTCCAAGCACCTTTACTCCATTAATGGACACGGCACACGTCTGCGGCCCTCACCGGGTTGACAGTCCACACTGCTGGCTGGATAAGCATAATAGGAACACCGTCTGCCTAGGCTGCAGTCCATTGGCTCAGGAGACATATGACACCGGACGGCTACGTGTCCAGGGTTGTGACACCACCAACAAACCACATCCTTAATGACAGTCTTTGTGACACCTTCAGTGGAAGTGGGACGCCCCCCCCCAGTTGTGGCTCTAAACCCCTTCTGTAGTAAACCCTCCCCCTTTTGGGTATCCCAGTATGGGGAAGTGACTATATCTAGTTTCCCCATGGATTTCTCAACCACCTGGTACCTCTCTACTAGGCCGAAGAGGTCATCCGCGTTCTTGGGGGTCGCCCTGGGCAACCCAAGTCTGTACCGACCTGGGAAGGGAGTGTATGACCTGGATTGTGTCCGGTTAAAGCTGTATCTGCTCCTGCTGGTGCTGCACTTTCTGCTGTAATGGGATCTGTTGTAACAACAGTTTGGTCATTTCTTGTTGAGCTTGCTGCTGTTGCAGGATCTGCTGCTGGTGTAGCTCCTGGTGCTGCTGTAATTGCGGCACGTGCAGCTGATGTTTTCTGCTGCTGGCTCTGGACTAAATGCTTGATAAGCTCCTCCATGCTGCCGAACATCTCTGGCTGGCTGACGGCCTTCACACAGGACCTCCACCGATCTCTGTGGCAGATACACGTGTTCCTGGAATCTTGTCTGCATTCTCCACCAATTGCGATAAAGCGACTTGCTCGGCTCTCACAGAGGCAGACACAGGAGACACGCCTCAGGTTAACTTCCTACTGGTTTATTATATGGCATAAAACAGGGTTCCACAAAAACAAACAAGTCCTCTCCGGGATAACGGGAAAACAAAAGATAAAGTATAGCACAATCCACAAGTAAGCGGGGTTTCGCCCGCTCCGGGTAACATAGCGAAGAACCACCAAACACAAGTTCTTCAGTGGATATTTCTGGCTTCACCACACACAGCCTGGAGACTTCACTCTCCAGACCACACCAGAGAAAAAAAAAATAGTGTCTGAGCATTTAACCTTGCTCAGCCACACCCTGAGGGGAGGTAGGGTGAATGACTTCCCTCCCATCTCTATATCATTCACACCAAACCACTCCCTTAAAAATAGTGATTAAACCCTCCAACATGTAACATGCTGGAGAAAAGTCATAATTCAGTTTACTAGGGCTAACAGCCGTAGAGAAACATACCTCCCCTCACAAACTTCACCAGTGACTCTGTCACAGGATCTATGCAACCAAAATGAACACTAATTTTGAGCTGATAATACAATCAATCCAGCGTTATCAATAGAGGATAGATTTTTTGTTTTAAGCATGGAGTATAATACAATAATCCCTGACTAGATGCCTGTAAGACGCTATCCCAACTGCTACAGGTCACCCATATACAAATCTCAGATAAGAAAGGTAATATAGTACAATAAAAAACAGAGTTTAACCAGCTCCGAAGAGTTTTTTTTGGTACGTTGCACCACCAAACTGTGAAGGAACGCAAGGATTCCTGTCTGCTTTCATCAATTTCTAATTACAGATCACCGTTAAAAATTATGAATCGGTCAATGAGTGCATGGAAAATATCAAGTAATGCACTGTGGAAGAGATGTATTCGACGACAATGAACAACACTCATCTCCAGCTGATGATACCTTGCACCTGTCTCTTTGTAAATGCAGCTAACAGCGGTATCAATAGGGAATAGAATAGATTATTATTTATTTTTTGCAGCAGCAGCAGTACGCAGTATAAGGTAATAATACCTGGCTGGATTGGTGTAATGCGCTATCCATACTGCGATAGCTCACCCGTAAACAAATTTCAGATAAGAGAGGTAATATTGTAGAATATAGAATCAATTTGAATTGGCCTTCCCATTATTGAGTGGGTCTCCTATACTGTTATTGCGTATATGATATAATAACCAAGGTTACACAAAAAAACATTTCTGACAAAATATATGCAGCAAGTTCAAAATGAGGACGCAGTCCAATGCCACTCTGAATAAACGTAGTGAAGGGCCTCAGTACTTTTTTTTCCCCTTCTTAAGTAGTGGGTCTTCTATACTGTTATTGTGTATGCAGCAAGTTCGAGGGCTGCCAAAAATTAGGACAAGTTCCAATACCAATTTGAAGACACATAGTGGAGGGCCTCATTAAAAAATGTTCCCATTATAAAGGAGTGGGTCTTCTATACTGTTATTGCCTATGCAGTTATTGCAAGAGCTGCCAAAATTAGGAGGCACTCCAATACCCTTTTGAAAAGACGTAGAGGAAGGCCTCATTAAAAACAATGTTCCCATTATAAAGGTGTGGGTCTCCTATACTGTTAGTGCGTATGCAGTGACTGCCAAAAATTAGGACGCACTCCAATACCCCTTTGAAGAAACGAAGAAGAGGGCCTCATTAAAAAAATTGTTCCCATTATTAAGGAGTGGGTCTCCTATACTGGTAAGTGCATGGGCTGAAAAACATTTACCCCTGGGGGGTATACATGAATATACTGTATACATAAACATACTGTATAATATAAAAAAATAGTTCCTATGGGCATCATAAACACCCTTAAAAAAATTATGTGTATGTTGCATGATGGTCACCCTGTTGATATGGTGGTGGAGGATGAGAAGAAGGAGGAGGGTGACATAAAATAGACAAAATCATGAAGCGTATATTCATGTCTGGGTGTTAAGAGGTGCATGAGAATAGACCCCCCAAAAAATAACCACTGTATTTGACTCCGTCCCAATCCAGCCCTTGTTTATTTTGATAAGAGTCAGGCTGTCAGCATTTTCAGTTGACAGGCGGATTATCAGCTATAATACCACCGGCAGCACTAAAAACCTTCTCTGACAAAACGCTAGCAGCAGGGCAGGCCTGGAACACCAAGGTGTAGAGAGCCAGTTTATGCCATGTGTCCAGCTTGGATACTCAATAGTTATAAGGCACAGAAGAATCATGGAGGATGCTGGTATGGTCGGCAAGGTACTCCTTCAGCATCTTCCAAAACTTTTCCCTCCTTGTCAGAGTACCTCATTCTTGATGGCCTGGGTGCTGGGAGGGGCTGAGAAAACTGTCCCAGACCTTTGACAGTGTTCCCCTGCTTCTACTGCATTTGGTTTGTGTCTCCCTCGCCTGTACTCGTTGGTTGTCCAAGGAACTGTGACCTCTGCCGCCAGCGATGTCAGCTGCGATTTTTTTTTAATAATTCTACAACAAGTGCCTTCTGGTACTGCAACATTTTATTAGACCTCTCTGCCATGGGAAGGAGAGATGGAAAGTTCTCCTTGTAGCGTGGGACTAGAAGTGTGACCAAACAGTAATTACTGTCACCCAAAATGCATACAACGTGAGGGTCACGGGAAAGGCAGAGGAACATAAAGTAGGCCATGTGTGCCAGACTGCTAACAGCCAAGACTTCCCTGTCCCCACCAAGAGGACAACAGTCCATGTTCTCCTCCTCATTATCCTCCTGCTCATTCTCCCTCTTCTCAGGCCATCCACGCTGAACAGATGGTATGAATGTTGTGTGGGTAGTATCGTCTGTAGCGCTGGAAACTAGCTCCCATTCCTCCTCCTCCTCCTCCTCCTGTGGGGCCATCATGCTATGTACAGTACAGACCAAAAGTTTGGACACACCTTCTCATTTAAAGATTTTTCTGTATTTTCATGACAGCTGATAGTCCTACTGAATAGACTGTTAGCTGTTTTTTTGATTGCCATAATACAAATTCTAAGTAAAGAAATATGAGTGGCCATCATTACTTTATGAAATGAAGGTCAGTCAGTGCGAAAAATTGGGAAAACTTTGAAAGTGTCCCCAAGTGCAGTTGCAAAAACCATCAAGGGCTACAAAGAAACTGGCTCACATGAGGACTGCCCCAGGAAAGGAAGACCAAGAGTCACCTCTGCTTCTGAGGATAAGTTTATCTGAGTCACCAGCCTCAGAAATCGCAGGTTAACAGCAGCTCAGATTAGAGACCAGGTCAATGCCGCACAGAGTTCTAGCAGCAGACACATCTCTACAACACCTGTTAAGAGGAGACTTTGTGCAGCAGGCCTTCACGGTAAAATAGCTGCTAGGAAACCACTGCTAAGGACAGGCAACAAGCAGAAGAGACTTGTTTGGGTTAATGAACACAAGGAATGGACATTAGACCAGTGGAAATCTGTGCTTTGGTCTGAGTCCAAATTTGAGATCTTTGGTTCCAACCACCGTGTTTTTGTGCGACGCAGAAAAGGTGAACGGATGGACTCTACATGCCTGGTTCCCACTGTGAAGCATGGAGGAGGAGGTGTGATGGTGTGGGGGTGCTTTGCTGGTGACACTGTTGGGGATTTATTCAAAATTGAAGGCATACTGAACTAGCATGGCTACCACAGCATCTTGCAGCGGCATGCTATTCCATCCGGTTTGCATTTAGTTGGACCATCATTTATTTTTCAACAGGACAATGACCTCAAACACACCTCCAGGCTGTGTAAGGGCTATTTGACCAAGAAGGAGAGTGATGGGGTGCTACGCCAGGTGACCTGGCCTCCACAGTCACCAGACCTGAACCCAATCGAGATGGTTTGGGGTGAGCTGGACCGCAGAGTGAAGGCAAAAGGGCCAACAAGTGCTAAGCATCTCTGGGAACTCCTTCAAGATTGTTGGAAGACCATTTCCGGTGACTACCTCTTGAAGCTCATCAAGAGAATGCCAAGAGTGTGCAAAGCAGTAACCAAAGCAAAAGGTGGCTACTTTGAAGAACCTAGAATAGAGGACATATTTTCAGTTGTTTCACACTTTTTTGTTAACTATATAATTCCACATGTGTTAATTCATAGTTTTGATGCCTTCAGTGTAAATGTACAATTTTCATAGTGATAAAAATACAGAAAAATCTTTAAATGAGGTGTGTCTAAACTTTTGGTCTGTACTGTATGTGGAGGAATGTAGGAACATCATTCTGTGTAAGAGTCATTTTTGGGGGCATAATACACCATGGGGGCCATTGAAGGAGTATCATAGTGACTTAGAACACTAAGGGGCTTCACTAGGGGAAAAATAACTGTGTGAGTACCGCAATACATATTCCTCTCCGTGTCTAAAAAAGTTGAGCGGTAAGTCCTTCTGTGACTGTGCTCTGTGTGTCATGATAGGACTTTTGCTATGGGTCCCATAATTTCTATGTAAGCTCCTGCTCAGGGTCATTATTATAAAGAATCACAATAGGGGAGCATGATTTTTATAATGTAGCACACTGGGCAATTATTATTATTACAGGGTAAGACCAGGAGGCATTATTATTATAAGAAAGCACAGGTGCATGTTTGTATTATTATAAGGAGACTTGGGGTCATTATTATTTTAAAGGGTCTAGAGGAAGTATTATTATAAGGAAGAACATGGGGAGGCTATTTATATAGGGTGCATAATATTACTATACAAGACATAAAAGAGGTATTAATACTGTCTAGGGCATTGGTTATAGTACTTTATGTTTTGTGTAGATGTAGGGAATGTGAGGCAGGTCCTGGAAAAGCAGTAAGCCAAAGATGTCTGTGTCCTTTATTTTGCAGGGATGAGTTATGGATGGAAGAAAAGGTCATGGTGGTCTGAGCCAAAAAGAAAAGAAAAGGGAAAATGAATGACTATGATCATCAACAATGTCACTGGTGAGGACCTGTACAGAACACGCACATATGGTCTGCAGAGCACTGGTGTAAAACTGATATTGCCATTGTATGATCATTGTATGGTTGTAATATCAGTGCTAGTACAGTACAATGGTTTTGGTTAATGATCAGTATGGCAGTATTATCATTATGGTATATGCTGGAAATATGTTGTTATAGTCTACTGGTATTTGTCTATTATATTGCAATATTATTATTAAAAGGCAAACTCGATATCATCAAAGCCAAAATGGACAGAACAGTACTCGACTTACTCAGAATTAGCGAATTAAGATAGACTCAATACAGACATTTCCAGTCAAACGTACATTGGGGCTACTATCCTGACAATGATAAATGAAGAAGAAACGGTGTTGCTTTTATTCTCAACTGGAGATTGACTGGCACTGTACTGAAGTACAGTGCAGTCAGTGATAGACTGCATTGACACGACTACAAGTATTGAAAATAAATGTCACAGTTATACAAGTTTACTCACCAACAACAGATGCCAAGGAGGAAGACATTGAATTATTCTACGATCAAGTTCAAGAGGAAATCAACAAGATGCCAAAACAAGACTTAGTCATCATCATAGGAGGCTTGAATGCCAAAGTGAGCTACAGCAAACATGGAACCGTTGTTGGAAACTTCGGACTTGGTGAACGAAACAAGGCTGGAGGAGGATTCATTGACTTTTGTTTGACAAATCAACTGTCCATAATGAATATCTTCTTCCAAAATCACAAACAGAGAATCTACACATGGACATCACCGAATAGGGCCTATAAGATTCAGATTGACTACATAAGTGTTCGCCAAAGATGGAGGTCGTCGATCATTACTGTGAAAACACGGTCAGGAGCTGACTGTAGAATTAATCATGAACTTTTGACAGCAAGGATTACAGTCAAGCTGTGCAAATGGACTAGACAACAGGCCGTTTCCAACTTCAATTTGATCAACATACCTGAAGTTTTTTGGAACGGTCTACACAACCAATTTACATCACTGGACACAGATGAAAGAAAGCCTGAAGAATTATGGACCCATATAAAGACAATTATTACTGAAGAAGCCAGTAAGACAACAAACAAGAGGCAGAAGAGACCCCCGCAGCCATGGTTAACCAGAATGGACTCTAAAGATCATCAAAAAAAGACGAATGGCAAAAGGTAACAAGCAGGATTCAAACAACATCAGTAAAAGACTAAAGAGGGCCATTTGAGCAAAGAACTTTATTACCAAAAGATATGTACAGAGATAGAAAGAAAACATCTGAGGGGGAAGTCCAGGAAGGTATACCTAAAGATCAAAGAAATACGACATTAATTTCAACCAAGAGTGGGCATGTTGAAAGATGCCAACAGGAACAAACTAACAGAGGCAGAAAAAATCAAGGAAAGATGGAAAGAGTATGCAGAGCACCTCTACAAGAATGACTCAGTGATACGGGAAGAAAGTAAGACTGGCAATGATCAAGAGCCGAACATCCTGAAAGACAAAATTGTTGCTGCGATAAAGACTCTATCAAACAACAAAGAGCCTGGATGTGACAATATTCCAAGAGAGCTAATAAAGTCTTCTGAAGCAGCAGTTGATGTCGTCACACACCTGTGTCAACAGATATGGACAATTGGTAAATGGCCCGTGGACTGGACAAGATCCGTGTTTGTACCTATTCTGGAGAAGGGAGATGCTACCAACTGTGGAAACAGTCGGACTATTGCACTCATAACTCATTCCAGTAAAATACTAGTGAAGAAGATCCTACAAAGACAGTTACAGCCTTACTTTGACAAAGAGCTGCCAGAGGAAAAAGTAGGATTCAGAAAAGGCAGAGAAACAAGAGATGTGATTGCTAACATTAGATGAATAATGGAAAAGGCCAAAGAATACAACAAGGAGATGTATTTTTGTTTCATCAACTACAGCAAAGCCTTCGACTGTGTTGACACCAGAAAATTTGGAATACCATGAAGGATAACCAAGAAAGACAAACCATCTGATCAACCTCATTAGGGACCTTTACATCAACCAAAAATCAACAGTCCGAACAGCACATGGCAAAGCAGCATGGATCAAAGTAGAGCGAGGCGTCAGACAAGGCTGTAACCTGTCACCATTTCTCTTCAATTTATATGCAGAAGCTTTTTTCAGGAAGGCTGGACTTGCCGAAAAAAAAGTAAGTAAGTAATCAAAATTGCTGGAAGAATCAACAATCTTAAATACGCAGACGATACAACATTATATAGCTACAAGTGTTGATGGAATGAATGACTTATTACGGAGAGTCAAAATAGAAAGCTCGAACATGGGACTGCTCAACACAAAGAAGACAAAGATATTAAGTACCGCCAGCTACTACTGGGACACATTTGAGATAGACGACAATCAACAATAAAGACATTGGACAAGGTCTTCAAATCAAGGAACATTTCACTGGCAATGAAGACATGGCACATACATAGTTTGGTCTGTTCTGACAGAACAAGACAGAAGAAGAATCGATGCCTTCGAAATGTGGTGCTGGAGAAGGAAGTTATCAATACCATCGATAGCAAGATGAACAATCAATTTTGGAACAAATCAAGCCTGACATGTCACTCAAAGCAAGGATCACCAAGATATAACTTGACTACTTTGGACACATCATACGAAGCGAGCAATCACTGGAGAAGGGCATCATGGTCGGAAGAATAAAAGGAACAAGACGAAGAGGAAGACCAGAAACCTGATAGATTGATAGTATCAAGATAATGGTGGAGAAGACCATGTTGGACTTATCTAGGCTTGCACAAGATCGATCTTCCTACAGATCATTCATTCATCAATTCGCCATAGCTCGAGATTGAGCTAAAGGCCTTTAAATAATAATTAATTATTATTATTACATCTTATATATTATGTATTATTGGAAATATTGGTGTTTTAGTAAATCTTGATTTCCTCCAGGCATGGTAATATAAATAGAGATCCCACTTTGGAGAAGGGACAGAGCAGGCATGGGCCTGTGTTCTTTCAAATGCCAGGGCTGAATTTTAGTCCCAGTACGTACCTGCACACAGCCCAATAGTAAAGAAATCTGTGAAACAAGTGTTTTGTAAAAATGCTCATTAAACCTCTAGATTAATTATCTGAAGGGTATAGCTTCTGAAATTTGGTCACTTTCAGGAATTTCTGCTGTTCTGGCACCTGCAAGAGGCACCTACAAATTATTCCGTCAAATTTTATTTCCAAAAGCCAAATAGCAATTATTCCCTTTTAAGCCCTGATGTGTGTCCAAACAGTAGTTTCTAACAACATATTGAGCATTAATTTGTTCAGGAGAAACTGCTTTACAAATTGTGCGGTCCATTATTTCTTATTATCCCATGTGAAAATGAAAAATTTGGAGCTAAACTAACACTGTAGTGGAAAAACTGACACATTTTATTTCCAGGTCCCAGCATTGTAAAATTCTGTGAAGCACATTTGGATTCAAAATGTTCACCACTTCCCTAGATGAATTCCTCGATGGGTGTAGTTTGCATAATGAGATCAATTGTGGATGAATTCTACTGTGCTAGCACCTCGGGGACTCTTCAATTCAACATGGCATCCTCAATCTATGACAGTCAAAATTACGCTTCAAAAGTTCAATAGCGCTCCTTCACTTCCATGCCAAGCCCCCAAACAGTATATTTCGACCACATATGGGTTATTGCTGACTTCAGTAGAAATTGTGTAACAAATTATGTGATCAATTTTCTTCTGCTACCCCTTATGAAAATGAAAAAAAGTGGTGCTAAAGTAATATTTTAGTTGAAGTAATGTAATTTTTCATTCCACTTTGCATTAATTCCTGTGAAGCACCTGAAGGGTGAACAAACTTCCTGATGGCAGTAGTAAATACTTCGAAGCGTTCCATTTTTGAAATGTTAACAATTTTGGGGCTCTTATGACATATAAGCCGCTCAAAGTAACTTCAAAACTGAATTGGTATGTAAAAAAATAGGATTTGTAAGTTTTGCTGAAAATAAAATGAAAACTTGCTAATAACTTTTAACCTTTCTTAACATCCTAAAAAAATAAAAGGATGTTTGAAAAATAATGCCAACATAAAGTAGACATATTGGAAATGTTATTAACTACACTCCCTAACATTGAAATTGCAATACCAAGAAGGAAACGTTGTGGAATTACGGAAATCACAGAATCGATAAACATGTTAATGTTATGCAAAGGATGAAAAAATGAAAATAACATTTTCAAAACATCTTGAAACATCTTTATTCAGTATTAAAAATGATCACCACAAAGAGAAATTCATGAACTTACACTCCTTGGCATGTTGTCAATGAGGTTACTAATAGTCGACTGAGGAATTTTCTGCCATGCTGAATGCACTTGGGCACATATCTCATCAATTGCTGGCATCTGTCTTTGTAATTGCTGGCCAATGACGTCCCAGATGTGCTTGATTGGAGACAAGTCCAGAGACACTGCATACCATGGTAGTACATTAAGGCCCCACAGGCTGCTCACAGTAGTACAAGCAACATGCATTTTGGCTTTGTGGTGTTGAAAAACGGCTCATGAGACACTTTAGAGAAATGACCGTACCCGTACCAGTGGTTCTAAAACCAAATAAACAAAATGCCAGTTTGAGATTCCCTTGGCACAGAGAAGGACACTGGCGATCAGGTAACTGAAGGAGTGCCTTAGGGAATGTGCACCCATCGTCTTTTTCGGGTTGATTCCACCAGGAATCTGCTTGAGAAAGTACCACAAAAGTGCCCCATAAAATGAATTATGCACAGCAATATCAAAATGATATTGCTGTGCACATGTTCCGTCTTATGTTATGTCTCTTAATCGCTTCAGGGTTCAGAAACACTGAAGCGGATAAAAGAAGTAACATTTTCATTCTTCGGGCTGCTTCCTCTAAGAAGCCGTCAGCGCTCTGTACTTGAAAGTACAGAGTAAAATACGCCTGTGGTGGAGACGCTGCAAAAAACCCTGAAAAGATGCCAGCGGAACGGCTTCAGGAAAATGATCGCTGGCATTTTCCTGAAGCAGTTTCACTTTAAAAAGCCTGGCAAGTGCCTTATACGTGCCTTTGCTTCACTGATTTATCTAGAGCTTCTTTCATCTCTACATCAGTACCATCGCTGATGAATCATTGTTCTGTTTTTCACTTTCATATTGGTTGCAAACTTGGCCAGAGTCCATCCTGATTTTAACGTTATTGGCAACAGTGTTGTATGAGAAGAAAAGACTAGGTAGCTAACAGATGTTGGATAAGCAGATGGTAGATTAAGTCAGTTAATAACTGTGTCTAGAGCTGGCTGTACATGTTAAAATATCTCATTGGCACCTATAGGGCAGCCTTAGGTTATACAATGAGGGCATGCTGAAAGGGTCTCATAGCTTGAGCAACTACAGATATGATATACTGAAGAAAGCTCTTATCATATGTGCAGCATAAGCAGTTGTGCATAGTCCATGAAAGCAAAAAAATATCCAAAGAGGAGGGGGACCAGATAAAGGGAGGGCAAAAGGTGTGCACAGCAGGCAGAACACAAAGGTGCATACTGGCCCATAGTTCAGCATATGGTGCATGGGGAGCTGTAAAGGTGAAGGTGCCTATATAGTCCAGCAATAATTATGTGTTCTGTGATACTGCAAACATCACAAGAGCATAAGGTTGTCTCTAGATAGTGAGAATATCCTGATCTTAGTTCCAGCAGTAATATGAATGCATCAAATCTTTTTATCTCTCTGGGAAAGTCTAATTGGAAATATATTGCAAAATTCAATTTTTAATTTGACCGTTCCTGATTTTCAGAATAACTATAGTTCTACATGAGGCATTACACTGTCTTGTAACAAATTTTTGACCTTTGGGTATATTAGAGTGTATGATATTTGCTTCACAATCTCCATGTCACAGATTAACATATGTAAGAAAGGGCAAAAGTTTCAAAGAAATCCAAACCATATACGGCATCTGTACATATGAAATGTATAACATGCTCTACAATCTGTGCAGAATTTTTCCACTGCTTGCTATATATTTTCTTTAAAAAATCCAATGAATAACTTATTGATCATTTGGGGTCCGACTTCTGGGATACATTTATTGGCAGTATGGGAACTTTTTATTCCTGTTAGAAAATGGAGCAGCAGGTTGGATGTCCGACTGCTGCTTGCTTCATTCTCTATGGGGCTGCCGGAAATGGCAAGTGCAGTGCTAGGCAAACCTATCGAGAATGAAAGGAATGGCGGCCAAGCATGCGCATTGTCCACTCCATTCTAATGGAGATAAAAGTGTCCAGATCGGCCTATCAGTGCGGGTTCCAGCAGTAAGACCCCCACCGATAAATAAGTCATCTCTTATCCCATGAATAGATGATAAAAAGGTCGTCTCATTAAAACAAGTTAAGTTCACTATAAATCCACCACAATACAACCAAACTTTAAAATAAAGACATTTATGAAATATAGACAGTCAATATTATGTAATATTTATTATTAAATTAGAAAATAACCTAGAGCTGTCATTAGTACCAGAGACATAGCTTGTACGTCCTGTAGCACAGCCTTGGCACGGTTTCATTTACTGTCAGCCTCCCAGTGCCTCAGGGCATAAAGCAGATGGTGGAGGAGAGGCTGCCATTGCTCCTAGGCTTATTCTGTAAAAAATGCTGCCAGTCACTAGTCAGAAAGCACTTCAGAAGGAACAGCAAGGAGGAGGAGCAGCCTATAGCTAGGGCAGGCAGCATCACATTGATTCAGCTCCAGCAGAAGCACCTATTCTTACAGACAAAGGACTGACTGCTCTGTGGCTGGTTTTCCTGAGGGAGCGACAGATCATTGCATGTTGGACTGCATTGGGTTAAAAACACACCACAACACAAATCAAACTGGGATTATTTTTGCTATTTAGATCTGACAGACTTATTCATTGATTTTGCAATTGCATTCAATCACTGCTTGAGAAAAGTTCACAACCGAAACGTCGCCACTATGGCTAATAAACCACTGTTTTTTTTGCCATATCTCTTTTGTGCGCTGCCTCCTGTTGCTGCTTTTTATCTGGATGGCATTTGCCAGGGAGGCTCTACACCCATATTCTTTCTGGTGCTGCTCCTGCTTTTGTCTTAGACAGTATATGCATTATAGGGAGTACAAGACTTTTCAATACGGAAGATTTTAAATGGTTAGACAATAAGCCTCATGTTTCAAATGGCTATTCCTCAAATCATAACCTTTAAATCTTCACAGATCTGCAGCTCTCCCTCCCCTAACAATGACCCCCAGGGCCCTCTTTACCCTCTGTTGCCACTGGATCCATCCCTCCAGTAGTTGTAATGCTGTCAGTGCCACATGCTCAAATTGATTGTTTCATAACTAGTGTTGAGCGAACATGCTCGACACTGCTCGGTACTCGCCCGAGCATCACGCTACTCGGGATGTTCGGCGAGCACCGAGCATTTCCGGGGTAACTCGGGCGGGAGCTCGGGTCTCCGCCCTGCATGTTTGGCGCTCTTTACAGAGCCAATGAACATGCAGGGATTGCCAGCCAGTCACTGTAATGCCGCAGCCATGTTGGTTGTGGGCATTACAGTGATTGGCTGGCCGCACAGCGTCACCTCGAGTATTTAAAACCGGGCGCCGCCATCTTGGACACAGTCGCTCCGGATCAGACAGTGTAGGGACAGCGCTGCTGATTTAGGGAGAGATATAAACTGCGAAATAGTTAGTGTAGGGTCTGTAAAGGCTGCCAGAACAAACAAACAGTCCTTTACAGCAGGGTTCCCCAACTCCAGTCCTCAAGGCCCACCAACAGGTCATGTTTTCAGGATTTCCTTAGTATTGCACAGGTGATGGAATTATTGCCTGTGCAGGTGATGCAATTATCACCTGTGTAATACTAAGGAAATCCTGAAAACATGACCTGTTGGTGGGCCTTGAGGACTGGAGTTGGGGAACCCTGCTTTACAGGACTAATATCCATCCCAGATACCAGGCAGGCAGGCTGTATAGGAGACACAGTGGTTATACCAGCAAACGCTGCATTACAGTCCTGTGTGCTCCTGTTGCTGAAATTGCTGGACTTAGCTCCAGGTCTCAGGGGACAGGAAAAATCCTTTTTTTTTTCATCTAAATCCTCTTTTTTTTTTCCTCCTTCACACTGTACAAATACCCATCTTATTAACCTTTTGGTGTCCCCCCCCATAAAAAAAAGCGCGTCTCTGATTTTTCAGACACAAATATATCTGTTGAAAATAGTCAGGTGTAGGCTAGAGAAACAGAAGTGTTGTTTTGCACTTCCATGGTTCAAACCTCTGTATTATCCACTTTTGGGCCATTTGTATCTAAAAAAAACAGTTTGAGTGTGTCGCTCACTGTTCAGCCGCAATTATATCTATTTAAAAAAGTCTGGTATACCCCAGTAAACAATAACTGTGGTTTTGCCATCCCACGGTAAAAAATCTCTATTATTCAGGTTTTGGTATATTTTCCGTAAAGAAAAACAGTAGTGTCTCTTGATTGTTGTGACACAAAAATACATCTGTTGAAAATAGTCTGGTGTAGGCCCGACAAATCCCAGTGTGGTTTTGCAGTTCCACGGGTCAAATCTCTGTACTATCCAGTTTTGGGCCTTTGGTATCTAAAAAAACACAGTTTGAGTGTGTCGCTCACTGCTCAGCCGCAATTATATCTATTTAAAAAAGTCTGGCATACCCCAGTAAACAATAACTGTGGTTTTGCCATCCCACGGTAAAAACTCTCTATTATTCAGGTTTTGGTATATTTTCCGTAAAGAAAAACAGTAGTGTCTCCTGACTGTTGTGACACAAAAATATATCTGTTGAAAATAGTCTGGTGTAGGCCCGACAAATCCCAGTATGGTTTTGCAGTTCCACGGGTCAAATCTCTGTACTATCCAGTTTTGGGCCTTTGGTATCTAAAAAAACACAGTTTGAGTGTGTCGCTCACTGTTCAGCCGCAATTATATCTATTTTAAAAAGTCTGGTATACCCCAGTAAACAATAACTGTGGTTATGCCATCCCACGGTAAAAAATCTCTATTATTCAGGTTTTGGTATATTTTCCGTAAAGAAAAACAGTAGTGTCTCCTGACTGTTGTGACACAAAAATATATCTGTTGAAAATAGTCTGGTGTAGGCCCGACAAATCCCAGTGTGGTTTTGCAGTTCCACGGGTCAAATCTCTGTACTATCCAGTTTTGGGCCTTTGGTATCTAAAAAAACACATGTAATGCAGCGACTTCCTGGCATTACGGTAATGGTCCAGGATGTGTTTTACCTGACCATGTACCTTTCCCCCTCAGGTGACTGGTCACATGACTGTGACATAGCACAGGTCCTGCACGCACAGAATGTCTGTCTGATCACATGACTGTGACATGAGCAAGGTCCTGTCAGTATGTGTGTGTGTGCACAGGATGCATATATAAACCCTGCTTGATGGGAGACAGGTGTGTTCGGTGTGAGGCGTGAGGCCTGTGCTCCGCATGTGTGGGACATCGTTTGTGAGAGGCCTAGTGAGGCCGAGTGAAGCCTGGTGCCTGAAAAGCAAAGCCTGGATCCTGTGTGGATGCTAGTGGCCTTGGAAGGCAGAGGTTTGCGGAGGAGTCCTGAAAGGCGCAGGCTGGATGTGAGTGAAGACATACCAGTAGCCTTCGAGGAACGACGGCTGGAGACCCCTACCTGGGAAGCCGCAAAGCCACAGTGGTGGCGGAGTAATGGACTGAGACAGCTAAACCTGGCAAAGGTAATACCCTGTGTTATATGGACATTGCTATGGACATTGCTATCTCATTACCTTGCTGAAGGCTGTACCTGGAGCAAGTGGGCCGGTCTGCCACTTGGCTCGTGAACATTATATGTATATGTGTGTCGGCGTGCCACTGAGTTGGACCCGGTGAACTGTGGTTTATGAAGTGCAATAAACTGCAGCATTGTGAAATACCGGAAGGACATTGCTGGTGTGCTTTGATTTACCCGGTGCAGCGAGTATCCCCCATTATGATGTCTAGCGCTGCCTTACATATGGTTCGAGAATGCGGGCAGCTGCAGCCCGGTTGCTAGGGGCAACGGCACAGGACGAGTGTGGATTAAAGCATCTGGCTGCAACTCGGTGGGGTTGCGAAGATTGTCGTCGCACTCAAACCTGGTTTGCTGTGGCTCGGCGGGGCTCACGAAGTTTAAAGAATCTAGCTGCAACTCGGCGGGGTTGCGAAGGTTGTCGTCGCACTCAAATCCGGTTTTGCTGTGGCTCGGCGGGGCCACGAAGATTTTTCCAGGGAGAGCGGTGTGTGAATAGTGTCCTGAGGAAATGCCGGAGCAGATAAAAATGGCTGTGAAAGGAGCAGCAACTGAGTCTGAAGCTATTGCGAGATTAGAGCAATTAAAGTGCCTGTTAAAACCGGAGCAGGTATTTCAGAAACGTCTACTGGACATGAAACTGGACATGGTGCAGGAACCACAGGAGCTGTGGGCACCATATGGAATGGCGGCAGTGACCATTCTATGAACTCTCCGGGGGCGCCAGTGTTGTCCCAGAGTGCCCGGGGAGGTGGTAAGAGCTGTTGTGAACTAAGTCCTAAGACTATTGCTGATTTTTTGTGTAAAAATTACCCTGCCGGTGTGGTTGTTAAAAAGGGGACGGAGTCTAAAAAAGGGGCGGATTTTCACAAGAGTGTGGACTGCAGAAAACTGGAAATTGTTACTGGTTGTGGGTTGGTACCTCCTAAAAATGACAGTGTGACCAATGATAACGGGGTAACTCCAGTAGAAGGGGGTGACGTCAAAATAGGAGGTGACCTGTTAGTCCACAACACCATGGGGAGTGACACAGACCCCGTAGCTGACTGTGACACTATGAAAGTAAAAAGTGAGTTCGGTCAGGAGGGGCTAGACGAGGGGAGAGAGTCCCCCTCTCGTCATCGACGACGCAAGGGCCACAAAAAGGTTGCTCCGGTAGTACTCCCTGAAAATGAAAATAAAGAGAATATAGTACTGTGTGCCTATGCTTCAAGTGTGGATCCTCCTTTAGAGGTAGAAGAGGAGATGACGTTGCCAGTAGCAACCTCCGATACGGTACTGAGACTGACGAATCAGGATCCGACAGCCCTGAAAGGGGAGGCGGCCAGTCATGACCAAGAGCTGGAGCCTATCGGCCAGCAGGGTCAGAGTGACGTGCAGCAATTATGTGAAAACCTGGGGAACGTGTCCTCAGACCAGTTGATCCTGGAGTCTGAACAGCAGAAAATACACCAGCTTATGAGGAACTGGCAGCGAGACGTGGAGCAAAGCCACGCGGAAATTAACCAGTGGAAGGAAATGTTCTACGCAATTAAGGAGGACCGCCGCAAAATCAAGGAAGAGGTTTTGCAGTTGAAGCTTGAGAAGGAGGCGCGGCAGGATGGTGTTTCTGGACGCAAACAAATCCTAGAACGACTGCACAAACAGCTCAACCAGGAGCTGTGTGACTCCAAGAAGGAGTGTGGTGAACGCAATAGGGAACTGCAACAGAGTAAGAGAGATTATGAGGATCTCCTCAAGGTGAAGAAAAAACTAGAGGAGGATAAGGCGGGTGCAGAGCAAGTGCGCCAAATGGTTGAGACCACTCTGCAAGACACCCGTGAGGAGAATGATGATCTCCGGGGAAAGACCCTAGATCTGGAAGCTCAGGTGAAGGAGCTACAGATGTCCTGTGATACTCTCCAGAAGGCGGAGACGTACCTTAAGAAAACAGTCAGCAAGATGGAAGCTGAGCGAGAGAGGATGGAGGAGTTCATCGGAAAAGCCACAGACCAGGGCCAGGAGTTGACCGCTGGTGATGGGAGGTATGAAGCAGATACCTCCTCGAGTGATGTGGGCTCGGAGGGTTCGGTGGATGTCGAAGCCGAGATCAAGCAGCTCAAGGAGTTGCTACAAACACAGTGTACGCAAGAGAAGCGTGAGAGGCTGGCTATTGAGAGCCGAGTGGGCGCATTGGAGAAGGTGGACCTGAGGAGAGCTAAGAGAGTGTTAACCACAGATAAATATGAGATGGAAGTGGTCAAGACGGAAATTCGTGGAGTTGTAGCTGTGAGTCAACTCAGGGAAAGCATACAGGGTGAATAAGCTGGAGGTCAGTTGCCCCTGAAACCTGAGCTGGTTGATCGTCTGGAAACCACTGGTGAGACCGAAACGTCTCGGTACAAGTGCCTTGTAGATGTACCCGAGGATTTGAGTGAAGAATGCACCAGTGAGTCCGTGCATGAGGAGTTTAAGAAGGCCGTGGGAGCCTGTAAGGTGTACTTGACCTCAGAAGCTAAACAGCTGGTGGTCCTGTCCACGACCGAAGTCACAGTGAAGAGGGTGGCTATCCTGAGTGACATGCACTGGCGATGTATTCGCACGAAGCGGTTTCTCCGGTTGAAGACGGAACAAGCCGTTAGACAACTGGAGTTGTTGAGGAAAGCTCACAGTATGCGTGAAGAGGTCATCCGGGTGCCTCATGTTCTGGTGAGGAAGCTCGTTGGGAGAAATGGTCGAGCCATGCAGGTGATGGTCAAGAAGTCTGGTGTGGTGATAGTAAGCAGTCCACGTAATCGTCAGGACTGGATACCAGACGAAGACGGCAAGGTATCATTCTCCGCTGTAGGAACAGAAGAAAGCCTGGGATATATGCGCATGCTGTTGGAGTACCGAGTGACCTACCTGCGAGAGGTAGAACAGTTGAATCTCGCTAGACTGCGAGTGGATAGACAGCATCATCTGAGTAACAGAAGATGGCAGCCGTCTAGAAATTATGAGACCAGACAGAGAAAGGGCCCCCTAAATAACAGAACAGCTATAGCTGGAGTTAGGGACCTTTCAAGATGTCCTGAGAGTAGTGGGCGTGGGTTTAGAGGTAGTGAGACCTCCAGTAACTCAGGTTTGAGCAGCCCATACAAACGACCCAATAGAGGACGGAACATTACGGAGTCGAACCGGACCTTAGATACCAGGGCATGTGAGTCACACCGCTGTATGACTGACCGCTGGGAGCGGGGGAGACCTGACAAGGTTACGACTGACCGCTGGGAGCGGGGCAGGTCTGACAAGATTATGACTGACCGCTGGGAGCGGGGGAGACCTGACAAGGTTACAACTGACCGCTGGGAGCGGGGGAGACCTGACAAGGTTACGACTGACCGCTGGGAGCGGGGCAGGTCTGACAAGATTATGACTGACCGCTGGGAGCGGGGAAGACCTGACAAGGTTACAACTGACCGCTGGGAGCGGGGGAGCTCTGACAAGGTTACGACCCGGAAAGGTGACCTGACAAAGTCAGTGACAGTGACAAATGGTAGGTCCCTAAGGAATGGGCTAATGTCATTGACTAATATTCCAGGGGCTGAACAGCGCAATTGACAAGTACATGGTCTCTGCATGAGCTGTGGGATATGAGGTGATTGTGTATATTATGTGTTCAACCCCACAAGTTTGAACAGAGGGGAGGGATATGTAATGCAGCGACTTGCTGGCATTACGGTAATGGTCCAGGATGTGTTTTACCTGACCATGTACCTTTCCCCCTCAGGTGACTGGTCACGTGACTGTGACATAGCACAGGTCCTGCACGCACAGAATGTCTGTCTGATCACATGACTGTCACATCAGAAAGGTCCAGTCAGTATGTGTGTGTGTGCACAGGATGCATATATAAACCCTGCTTGATGGGAGACAGGTGTGTTCGGTGTGAGGCGTGAGGCCTGTGCTCCGTGTGTGTGGGACACCGTTTGTGAGAGGCCTAGTGAGGCCGAGTGAAGCCTGGTGCCTGAAAGGCAAAGCCTGGATCCTGTGTGGATGCTAGTGGCCTTGGAAGGCAGAGGTTTGCGGAGGAGTCCTGAAAGGCGCAGGCTGGATGTGAGTGAAGACATACCAGTAGCCTTCGAAGAACGACGGCTGGAGACCCCTACCTGGGAAGCCGCAAAGCCACAGTGGTGGCGGAGTAATGGACTGAGACAGCTAAACCCGGCAAAGGTAATACCCTGTGTTATATGGACATTGCTATGGACATTGCTATCTCATTACCTTGCTGAAGGCTGTACCTGGAGCAAGTGGGCCGGTCTGCCACTTGGCTCGTGAACATTATATGTATATGTGTGTCGGCGTGCCACTGAGTTGGACCCGGTGAACTGTGGTTTATGAAGTGCAATAAACTGCAGCATTGTGAAATACCGGAAGGACATTGTTGGTGTGCTTTGATTTACCCGGTGCAGCGAGTATCCCCAATATTGATGTCTAGCGCTGCCTTACACACAGTTTGAGTGTGTCGCTCACTGTTCAGCCGCAATTATATCTATTTAAAAAAGTCTGGTATACCCCAGTAAACAATAACTGTGGTTTAGCCATCCCATTGTAAAAAATCTCTATTATTCAGGTTTT
This sequence comes from Phyllobates terribilis, assembly GCF_046119375.1. Taxonomy (NCBI): domain Eukaryota; kingdom Metazoa; phylum Chordata; class Amphibia; order Anura; family Dendrobatidae; genus Phyllobates; species Phyllobates terribilis. The sequence goes on from NW_027362762.1 coordinate 645,392,076, forward strand.
GGTATATTTTCCGTAAAGAAAAACAGTAGTGTCTCCTGACTGTTGTGACACAAAAATATATCTGTTGAAAATAGTCTGGTGTAGGCCCAACAAATCCCAGTGTGGTTTTGCAGTTCCACGGGTCAAATCTCTGTACTATCCAGTTTTGGGCCTTTGGTATCTAAAAAAACACAGTTTGAGTGTGTCGCTCACTGTTCAGCCGCAATTATATCTATTTAAAAAAGTCTGGTATACCCCAGTAAACAATAACTGTGGTTTTGCCATCCCACGGTAAAAAATCTCTATTATTCAGGTTTTAGTATATTTTCCATAAAGAAAAACAGTAATAGTTTCTCCCTGATTGTTCAGATTGTTTAAAAGAGTCGGGTGTAGGCCAGAGAAATAGAACTGTGGTTTTCCTCTTCCACGGTTCTAATCTACGTTTTATTACCCATTGATAGTGCAAGTGTAAGCTATTTTACTTCCTTTACAATGGGCAAGACGCGTGGCAAGGGATGTGGAAGTGGACGTTCTGGTGATGGTTCGTGCAGAGGGCGGGGCCGTGGCCAAGGTGAAAATGTGCCACAACCAACAGCCACATCTTCTCGCTCCCACTTCTTGACCGAATTACTAGGGAAGCACAGAACAACACCAGTATTGAGAACTGATCAGTGTGAACAGGTTATTAATTGGATAGCAGATAATACTTCCAGTTACATGGGCACCACCACCTCCGGTCTGTCTTCCACACGGTCAACTCTTAGTAGCCGTGAGTCTCGACCGCATACTCCTCCTCACCCTGATGCTCCTTCCTCCCACCATGCCGAGTGTCGTCAGACAGCAATTGATCCCACACTTGGACACTCTGAAGTGCTGTTCACTGGTCCATTTCCATATTTGTGCCCCTCGCCTGATACGCTTGAAGTGGTGGAAGAGGAGATCCCATGTAGCGATGCCCAAATATTTGAACAGCCACGGCCACAGGAAGTCGACGCTGGAAATTTGTCACAAGAGGTGGACGATGACGAGATACAATTGCCAGGAAGTGAGGAGGAGCATCGTGGTGCGCAAGTGGAAGAGGAGGAGGTGGTGGATGATCTAGTAACTGACCCAACGTCGCAGGAGGACATGCAGAGTGAGGCCAGCAGCACACAGGGGGGGGGGCAGAGTACCCCAACAGGCAGGAAGAAGCAGTGTGGTGGCCGCAGACAGAAGGCTGGCAACCGTTCCCTGTAACACCAACACGAGGGACGTTGCCAGTATAAGCGGTAGGTCTTCCAGAGTCTGGAATTTTTTTAAAGACTCTGCTGATAACCCCAAAAAGGCCATATGTTCCACCTGCCATGCCAGCATCAGCAGGGGTGACAAAACTACCAGCCTGACCACCACCAGCATGATCAGGCACATGGCAGCAAAGCACCCAACTTTGTGGGGCGAAACCCAGGGTCCAAGACTAGTGTCAGCGGGTGTCACCACTGCTTCTTCCACTGTTGTGCGTGCAATAGAACCCCCTGTTGTGTGTGCAAGGCAATCCACTGTCCATTCTGCATGTAAAGATGCCCCCTCCTCTCAGTCTTCACTTGTTATGGCAGTTTCTCAAGAAACAGCATCAACGTCCACGTCCACGTCCCACCGCAGCGTTCAATTGTCCATATCCCAGACCTTTGAATGAAAGCGGAAATTCGCAGCTAACGGCCCACAGGCCACAGTCCTAAATTCGCACATTTCACGACTGCTTGCGTTGGAAATGCTGCCTTTTAGGCTGGTGGAGATGGAATCCTTCCGCAATCTTATGGCGGTGGCCGTCCCTCGGTACTCGGTCCCCAGCTGACACTATTTTGCCCGGTGTGCCATCCCCGCACTACACAAGCACGTGTCCCAAAGCATCTGCCGTGCCCTCAACAACGCAGTTACTGGGAGAGTCTGTAACATACCTGGCGGCGTCCTTGCATAGTGGTCCATCTCCCACTGTGCAAGAGCGCACTTGATTTCCAGTCCAGACTATCACTCTGGCTTTCCTCCATGCTGTCTGCTTGCCTCTGTTTCTTCTGCTTAAGGGCGGCGCCCGATCACTTCCTGCTTCTTGTAGCTGCTGCGGGCACACCCCTTGTGCGTCCTCAGCCTATTGCTGTCTGTCACCTGGTATTTAACCCAGTTCTTTCCTGGAATCCTTGCCTGAGCATTGTGTTCTGTCAGTTGGCTTCTGTCACTGATGTGCCAGGTCCTGTCTATGTTTCCTGCCTTGCGGTATCAGTACCTGTGTCTGAACTGTGTCCTGTCTGAACTATCTTCTATCCTGTTGTCTTCTGCCTATCCTGGAGGCTGTATTTCCAGGCCAGTGTGAACACGCTCCTAGCCTGTTCTTTCCGCCTTCTAGGGGCCGCATACCTAGACCCGTTCCTGTATCTTGCCTGTTCCTGTCTGAACACGCTCCTAGCCTGTTCGTTCCGCCTTCTAGGGGACGCATACCTAGAACCGCTCCTGTATCTTGCTGCTGTGTCTGTTCTTGTCTGAATACTCTCCTAGCCTGTTACCTGTTTTTCTCTATGTCTGTACCTTCCCTTTTCCTGCAGAATCTGATCCCGTACCTAACTCCTACTCGTTGTCCCTGTACTCCGGTTGGTGAGTTTAGAGTCCACTCGCTACTTCATTGCAAGTATCTTGTGTGTACCTGGTTCTGCCTCTCCCTTCCAGTCTGTTCCGTGTGAACAGAGCCCTGTCCCCTCTGCTCTGCCTTGTTCACCGTTCCGGCGGTTCTTGCCTGCTCTGCCTTGCTCACCGCTCCTGCGGTTTCCGCTCTGCTCTGCCTTGCTCACCGCTCCTGCGGTTTCCGCTCTGCTCTGCCTTGCTCACCGCTCCTGCGGTTTCCGCTCTGCTCTGCCTTGCTCACCGCTCCTGCGGTTTCCGCTCTGCTCTGCCTTGCTCACCGCTCCTGCGGTTTCCGCTCTGCTCTGACCCTTTGCTCGCTGCTCCGGCAGTCTCACTCTGCTCTGACCCTTTGCTCGCTGCTCTGGCAGTCTCGCTTTGCTCTGACCCTTTGCTCGCTGCTCTGGCAGTCTCGCTCTGCTCTGACCCTTTGCTCGCAGCTCTGGCAGTCTCGCTCTGCTCTGACCCTTTGCTCGCTGCTCCGGCAGTCTCGCTGTGCTCTGACCCTTTGCTCGCTGCTCCGGCAGTCTCGCTCTGCTCTGACCCTTTGCTCGCTACTCCGGAAGTCTCGCTCTGCTCTGACCCTTTGCTCGCTGCTTCGGCAGTCTCGCTCTGCTCTGACCCTTTGCTCGCTGCTCCGGCAGTCTCGCTCTGCTCTGACCCTTTGCTCGCTGCTCCAGCAGTCTCGCTCTGCTCTGACCCTTTGCTCGCTGCTCCGGCAGTCTCGCTCTGCTCTGACCCTTTGCTCGCTGCTCCGGCAGTCCCGCTCTGCTCTGACCCTTTGCTCGCTGCTCCGGCAGTCTCGCTCTGCTCTGACCCTTTGCTCGCTGATCCGGCCGTCTCGCTCTGCTCTGACCCTTTGCTCGCTGCTCCAGCAGTCTCGTCCTGCTCTGACCCTTTGCTCGCTGCTCCGGCAGTCTCGTCCTGCTCCTCTCACTCACCGCTCCAGACGGCCTTGTCCTGCTCTTCTCTCGCTCACCGCTCCAGGCGGTCTCGTCTTGTTCTGCTCTTGCTCGCCACTCTGGGCGGCCTCACTCTGCTGGGTTTGTCCACCGCATCTGCGGTTCTGTTCCTGAGTCCCAGTCTGTACTGGGTCCTATCCACTCGGTGCTCCAACCTGTCGTACCTCCCTGCCTGCATACCAGTCGTGCTTACCAGCATCCGCCAGTCTGCATACCAGCCGTGTCTGCCTATACCCAGCAGTCTGTGTGCCAGCCTAACCTGCCTGTTCCTGTATTCCCCTGTGTGGGTCAACAGCCGTGTCCGGGGTCTGTCCTGGAGTAGCACCTGGTCCCTCTGCTCGGTTCCTCCTTGGTGCACTGGCGTCGTATGCCGTCGTGCGACCCTGGTCGGATCGGGTGGATACTTAGTTACGCCCCTCCAGGCATTCACTCTCCGGCACGGTCCAGTGGAATCACTACATATACACGCACACGCCACTCAGCCCGGGCGTGTGCATTACAGCATGCTCAGGCCATGGTTCCCGTTGAGCCCCACGGCCTTCGCTCTCTGAGACTTTTTTCAGTGAATACGTGCATCTAGAAGAAATTTTTTTTTTTTTTGCTACAAGCTGAGTTCCAGGCGAATTACGCACCCGTCCAGATGGAGCTTTCTGCACCCGTTCCTGCGGATCCGCCACGGTACTATGGGGATCCAAGACAGAGTCGTGCATTTGTGGAGCAATGCTTGCTACACTTCAAGTTCTACCCTCTTTGTTTTCCCACCGATCGGGTTAAGGTGGGATTCATGATGTCTTACCTAGCGGGTGATGCCTTGAAATGGATCACCCCCCTATGGGACGCACAGGATCCTATCGTCCTGGACTTGCAGGCCTTCCTGGTGGCCTTTCTAATGGTCTTCGTTGACCCTAACCGGGAAGCACCTGCTGAAGCTTCACTTCACAATATCCCGGAGCAGCCCCGATGGGTAATATGTGTGGGTAGCGCACTAGTCCTCCTGCCCGAAGAGACTACTGCCCATCCAGAATCCACACAGGATGACTACGCTCTCCGGAATACTTCTCCCAACCTCAAGAAGCAGTCCAGATGTGCTAGCCGTAGAGGCAAGCTGTCAAGCCAGGGTCTGTCCTCCCAAAGACCTCCTGATCCCAACCTTGAAGTCCCTGCTGAAGCTTCATTTCCCTGTATCCCGGAGCAGCCCCGACGGGTTATGTGCGTGGGTAGCGCACCAGTTCTCCTGCCCGAAGAGACTTCTGCCCACCTAGAATCCACACAGGAGGACTTCCTGCACCTGGTATCTGATGCTTCACCCACTTTAACCGGTGAGCCTGTCAAAGGGTACTCCGAAGCAGTGATTACCTCCGAGTCTGTGCATCTCTACTACCTGGCGGAGGACCCCCTGTTGCCTCCTGAATCCTCCGGGATACAACCTGATGACAAATGGAGAGACACTTCCCTACACCCGGTACCCGATACTTCGTCCGCTCCGTTCTGTGAGCCTGACAATGGGTACCTCAAAGCGGTAGTTAACCACGAGTCTCTACACCCCTCCGACCAGGCAGAGGACCTCCAGTTGTCTCCAGAACCCTTCGGGGTGCTACCTGGTAGCGAATGGACAGAGTCTTCCCTATACTCTGTACCTGATACCTTGCCCGATTCGTCCAGTGAGTCCGACCTAGTGTACTCCGAAGCAGAGGTTATCCCCAAGTCTCTACACCCCTCCGACCAGGCGGAGGACCTCCAGTTGTCTCCTGAACCATTCGGGGTGCTACCTGATAGCGAATGGACAGAGACTCTCCTATACTCGGTACCTGATACCTCGCCAGCTTCTTCCAGTGAGTCCGACCTAGTGTACTCCGAAGCAGAGGTTACCTCCGAGTCTCGGCACCCCTCCAACCCGGCGGAGGACCCCCAGTTGTTTCCTGAATCCTCCGGGGTACCACTAGATAACAAAGAGACAGTGACTTTTCTACACCTTGTACCTGATACCTCGCCCATTTCATCCTGTGAGCTTGACAAGATGCACTAGGTTACTCCCTAGTCTCTGCACCCCTCCAACCCGGCGGAGGACTTACAGTTGTCTCCTGAACCCTCTGGGGTGCTACCTGATAATAAGTGGAGAGAGACTTCCTTGTGTGCTGTTCCTGGTACTCCACCCGTTTTGTCTGTTGCTGAGGATGGCTGGATAGGAGGTAGCATCCTAGCTACCCAGATGAGACCAGTTTTGTCTCTTCCTGTGGACAGTAGAAGTAATCTCCTTGAAGAGAAGGATTGGACCTCAAATTCCCTGCGGAAGATTCTGGCAGGCCTGAAGAAGAGGGGGCGTAAGGGAGGGGGGGTACTGTAACATACCTGGCGGCGTCCTTGCATAGTGGTCCATCTCCCACTGTGCAAGAGCGCGCACTTGATTTCCAGTCCAGACTATCACTCTGGCTTTTCTCCATGCTGTCTGCTTGCCTCTGTTTCTTCTGCTTAAGGGCGGCGCCCGATCACTTCCTGCTTCTTGTAGCTGCTGCGGGCACACCCCTTGTGCATCCTCAGCCTATTGCTATCTGTCACCAGGTATTTAACCCAGCTGTTTCCTGGAATCCTTGCCTGAGCATTGTGTTCTGTCAGTTGGCTTCTGTCACTGATGTGCCAGGTCCTGTCTATGTTTCCTGCCTTGCGGTATCAGTTCCCGTGTCTGAACTGTGTCCTGTCTGAACTATGTTCTATCCTGTTGTCTTCTGCCTATCCTGGAGGCTGTATTTCCAGGCCAGTGTGAACACGCTCCTAGCCTGTTTTTTCCGCCTTCTAGGGGCCGCATACCTAGACCCGTTCCTGTATCTTGCCTGTTCCTGTCTGAACACGCTCCTAGCCTGTTCATTCCGCCTTCTAGGGGCCGCATACCTAGAACCGCTCCTGTATCTTGCTGCTGTGTCTGTTCTTGTCTGAATACTCTCCTAGCCTGTTACCTGTTTTTCTCTATGTCCGTACCTTCCCTTTTCCTGCAGAATCTGATCCCGTACCTAACTCCTACTCGTTGTCCCTGTACTCCCGTTTGTGAGTTTAGAGTCCACTCGCTACTTCATTGCAAGTATCTTGTGTGTACCTGGTTCTGCCTCTCCCTTCCAGTCTGTTCCGTGTGAACAGAGCCCTGTCCCCTCTGCTCTGCCTTGCTCACCGCTCCGGCGGTTCTTGCCTGCTCTGCCTTGCTCACCGCTCCTGCGGTTTCCGCTCTGCTCTGCCTTGCTCACCGCTCATGCGGTTTCCGCTCTGCTCTGCCTTGCTCACCGCTCCTGCGGTTTCCGCTCTGCTCTGCCTTGCTCACCGCTCCTGTGGTTTCCGCTCTGCTCTGCCTTGCTCACCACTCCTGCGGTTTCCGCTCTGCTCTGCCTTGCTCACCGCTCCTGCGGTTTCCGCTCTGCTCTGCCTTGCTTACCGCTCCTGCGGTTTCCGCTCTGCTCTGACCCTTTGCTCGCTGCTCCGGCAGTCTCGCTCTGCTCTGACCCTTTGCTCGCTGCTCCGGCAGTCTCGCTCTGCTCTGACCCTTTGCTCGCTGCTCCGGCAGTCTCGCTCTGCTCTGACCCTTTGCTCGCTGCTCCTGCAGTTTCGTCCTGCTCTGACCCTTTGCTCGCTGCTCCGGCAGTCTCGTCCTGCTCCTCTCGCTCACCACTCCAGGCGGCCTTGTCCTGCTCTTCTCTCGCTCACTGCTCCAGGCGGTCTCGTCTTGTTCTGCTCTTGCTCGCCGCTCTGGGCGGCCTCACTCTGCTTTGTTTGTCCACCGCATCTGCGGTTCTGTTCCTGAGTCCCAGTCTGTACTGGGTCCTATCCACTCGGTGCTCCAACCTGTCGTACCTCCCTGCCTGCATACCAGTCGTGCTTACCAGCATCCGCCAGTCTGCATACCAGCCGTGTCTGCCTATACCCAGCAGTCTGTGTGCCAGCCTAACCTGCCTGTTCCTGTATTCCCCTGTGTGGGTCAACAGCCGTGTCCAGGGTCTGTCCTGGAGTAGCACGTGGTCCCTCTGCTCGGTTCCTCCTTGGTGCACTGGCGTCGTATGCCGTCGTGCGACCCTGGTCGGATCGGGTGGATACTTAGTTACGCCCCTCCAGGCATTCACTCTCCGACCCGGTCCAGTGGAATCACTACATAAACACGCACACGCCACTCAGCCCGGGCGTGTGCATTACAGAGTCCACCTGACAACGGACACGTGGACAAGTGCTTGTGGCCAGGGACGGTACATCTCTCTGACGGCACACTGGGTAAACATAGTGGAAGCCAGGAAGTCGGACCTTGGGACGGAACACGTCCTCCCCACACCGAGGATTGCGGGCCCTATGTTAGTCATAGTTGCCCCCACAGTGTACAGCTCCTGCGCATCATCCTCCTCCTCCTCCTCATGTTCAGCCTCCATCTCAGATATCACCACATCAGTTACAAGCTGGAAGCACTGCAGTACTGCCTCCACCAAGCGGCAACAGGCGGTGCTGAAACTCATAAGCTTAGGTGATAAACCTCACACTGCTTGTGAGTTGTGGACAGCTGTGAAAGAGCAGGCAGATCTGTGGCTGAGACCGCTGAACCTACATCCCGGCATGGTCGTGTGTGACAATGGCAGTAACCTGGTTTCGGCTCTGAGGCGAGGTGAGATCACACACGTACCATGCCTGGCTCATGTGCTTAACCTCGTGGTTCAGCGGTTTCTTAAATCGTACCCCGAGTTGCCAGATCTGCTCGTGAAAGTACGCCGCCTGTCAGCTCATTTTGGCAAGTCGGCTACAGCTTCCGCCACCCTTGCTGTGTTGCAGCAGCGTTTGCAGCTTCCGGCACACCGACTGGTGTGTGATGTCCCCACACGTTGGAACTCTACCCTCCACATGTTGCAAAGGATTTGTGAGCAGAAGAGAACAGTTGTGGAGTACCAGATGCAACAAGGCCGTCGATATTCAGGTCAGACTCCACACATAAGACCTCAGGAGTGGACCTGGATGTCTGACATATGTACCATCCTGACAAACTTTGAGGAGGCCACCAAGATGGTGAGTGGCGATGACGCCATCATTAGTGTCAGCATCCCACTTGTCTGTCTTTTGCAACGCTCTCTGCAGAGAATTAAAGAGGAGGCATTGCAGCCAGAGTATGATGAGATAGATCAAGAAGCCGTAGTGGGCGATTACACACAGCCCAGCCTCATCTCATCCCAACGTGCATTGGGGGACAATGAGGGAGAGGAGGAGGAGGAGGAAGAACAGGAGCTGATATCATGCGCTGTAGACGGTAGTACCTGTACAAGTGTCATACCGTCGGTTCAGCGTGGGTGGCCTGAGGACAGGGGGAGGAGGAGGAGGAGGAGGAGGAGAGCATGGTCAGTCGTCATCTTGGTGAGGACACGGAAATCTTGCCCATTACCAGTCTGGCACGCATGGCTGACTTTATGTTACGCTGCCTTAACCGTGACCCTCGCGTTGTCAAAATGTTGGGTGACAGTCATTACTGGTTGGTGACACTTTTAGACCACCGCTACAAGGAGAACTTTCACTCTCTTATTCCTGAGGTGGAGAGGTCTACAAAAATGGGGCAGTACCAGAAGGCCCTTGCTGCAGAACTCTTAAAAAAATTCCCATCTGAACACGCTAGCGGCGGAGGTCACAGTTCGTTGCCCAACCAAGGCGTACAGGCGAGAGAGATGCAACTCCAATCCAGCAGAGGCAGGGGAACACTGTCAACGTTCTGGGACAGATTTCTGACACCCGCGCTGCTTACAGGCCCTGAGGCGCGGGGTACTCTCACAAGGAGTGGAAAGTTTCAAAAGATGGTGAGGGAGTACCTTGCCGACCGTACCAGCGTCCTCCGTGATTCCTCTGTGCCTTTTAATTATTGGGTATCCAAGCTGGACACTTGTAATGTACTCGCTCTGTACGCCTTGGAGGTCCAGGCCTGCCCTGCCGCTAGCGTGTTATCGGAGCGTGTTTTTAGTGCCGCTGGGGGAATTATAACTGATAAGCGCACTCGCCTGTCAACTGACAATGCTAACAAGCTGACCCTTAAAAAAATGAACAAGGGCTGGATTGGGCCAGACTTCTCATCACCACCAAATGACAGCAGAGTAACATAAAGTCAAATCCACTGTGTTATTTCGGGAGGTGTATTCACATGCACCGCTTCACACCCACACATGGGTATACGCTTCCTCATTTCGGCTGTTTTATATTCTTCTCCTTATCCTCAGCCTCCACCACCACTATACCACCAGGGTGCCAGCATTGCAAGTTCCTCCGTCCTTATTTTTGTCAGCTTTTGCTTGGAAGGCATAAGCAAATCCTATGGGAGACCCACTCCCCAATAATGGGACTTATGTTTGTAATATGCTGTACTGCATGGCTCTTGTAAGGGGCATTGCAAGTTGCTCCGTACTAATTTTCGGAAGCTTTTGCTTGGAAGGCATAAGCAAATCCTATGGGAGACCCACTCCCCAATAATGGGACTTATGTTTGTAATATGCTGTACTGCATGGGTCTTGTAAGGGGCATTGCAAGTTGCTCCATCCTAATTTTTGGAAGCTTTTGCTTGGAAGGCATAAGCAAATCCTATGGGAGAGCCACTCCCCAATAATGGGACTTATGTTTGTAATATGCTGTACTGCATGGCTCTTGTAAGGGGCATTGCAAGTTGCTCTGTCCTAATTTTCGGAAGCTTTTGCTTGGAAGGCATAAGCAAATCCTATGGGAGACCCACTCCCCAATAATGGGACTTATGCTTGTAATATGCTGTACTGCATGGCTCTTGTAAGGGGCATTGCAAGTTGCTCCGTCCTAATTTTTGGAAGCTTTTGCTTGGAAGGCATAAGCAAATACTATGGGAGACCCACTCCCCAATAATGGGACTTATGTTTGTAATATGCTGTACTGCATGGTTCTTGTAAGGGGCATTTTAAGTTGGTCCGTCCTAATTTTTGGAAGCTTTTGCTTGGAAGGCATAAGCAAATACTATGGGAGACCCACTCCCCAATAATGGGACTTATGTTTGTAATATGCTGTACTGCATGGCTCTTGTAAGGGGCATTGCAAGTTGCTCCGTCCTAATTTTTGGATGCTTTTGCTTGGAAGGCATAAGCAAATCCTATGGGAGACCCACTCCCCAATAATGGGACTTATGTTTGTAATATGCTGTACTGCATGGCTCTTGTAAGGGGCATTGCAAGTTGCTCCATCCTAATTTTTGGAAGCTTTTGTGTCACACTGTCACAGAATACTGGAGGTAGGGGGCCTAAGCTGACCCTAAGCTGGGGCCCTGACTAATCCCTCATCCTGGAGGTACTGTTAAAGGTACAGAGGTCCAGGCCGCCAGCGTAACCCCTACCTCCTGAGGATCCCTGCACCACAGTAATCTAGTCCTGAGAAGGACCCCGATCACAACAATTGGGAACCAGCAATAATATGCCCACACACAGTATTTAGACGAACGAGACAGTACAAGGGAAAAACCAAAACCACCTTGCATACAACTTCAACACAACTACAACAGAGGGAACACCAACGGGAAAGGAGATAAATGATAAAGCGAGGAAAGGGAAATAACACTTCCAAATACACTTAACTCAGCAACTCCAAACACCACGATCCGCTCTGTAAGTCAGAATGAAAAGCTTTCACCGACACCTCACAAACAGACCTGCAGGAATATAAAGGAGTCTCACTAACGAAGCATTGATTGCAGCTGGGCGAGGCTGGACCTCAGCTAGCCCAGAGAGAGAGAGAATTAACTCCTTCACTGCCGAGAAAACACAAAGCACCAACAAGTCAGCTGCGAGAAGTCAGGCTGTGTACTCGTGACGATCTTCGTGGTAACACACCCGTGACAGTACCCCCCCTTCTACGAGGGGCCTCCGGACCCTCAGGGCCAGGTTTATCCGGGTGAGTCGTGTGGAAGGCCCGAACTAATCGGTCTGCGTTAATATCCGACGCAGGAACCCACATCCTCTCCTCAGGACCATACCCCTTCCAATGAACCAAGTACTGAAGAGACCGGCGATTAAAGCGTGAATCAATGACCCTCGATACCTGGAACTCCAAGTTACCATTGACAACCACAGGAGGGGGAGGTAAAGGTGACGGTACCACCGGCGCCACATACCTCTTAAGCAATGATCTGTGAAACACGTTGTGAATTTTAAACGTAGAGGGGAGGTCAAGACGGAATGCCACCGGATTAATAACAGAACTGATTCTGTACGGCCCGATGAACCTGGGACCCAGTTTCCAGGAGGGAACCTTAAGTTTAATATTCCTGGTAGACAACCATACCTGATCGTTCACACTTAGGTCCGGACCAGACACTCTCCTCCTATCAGCCATACGTTTGTATCGGTTCCCCATAGTATTCAGATTCTTCAGCACCCCTCTCCATACTGAAGCGAGAGATGAGGAAAATCGTTCCTCCTCCGGAACCCCCGAAGAGCCCCCCCTACTGAAAGTACAAAACTGGGGGTGAAAACCATATGCCCCAAAAAACGGGGACTTACCAGTGGACTCGCTTCGCCTATTATTGAGAGCAAACTCTGCCAGAGGTAGGAAAGAAGCCCAGTCCTCCTGGTTCTCTGACACAAAACACCGAAGATATGTCTCCAAGCTCTGGTTCATACGTTCCGTCTGACCATTGGTCTGAGGATGAAAAGCCGACGAGAATGACAAATGCATCCCCCGCCGTGCACAAAACGCCTTCCAGAACTTGGACACAAACTGAGACCCCCGATCAGACACCACCTCGGAGGGTACCCCGTGAAGCCTCACAATCTCCCCAATGAACACCTGCGCAAGAGTTTTAGCATTAGGGAGAGCCGGAAGAGCGATAAAATGTGCCATCTTGCTGAACCTGTCCACTACAACGAGTATGACCGTTTTACCCGAAGACGGAGGGAGGTCCGTAATAAAGTCCATAGACAGATGAGTCCAAGGACGCTCCGGGATCTTCAAAGGTAAGAGGGCCCCAGACGGACGGGTATGTGAGGTCTTAGAGCGCGCACAAACCCCACAGGACGCGACAAAAGTTACCACCTCTTTATGTAAGTTAGGCCACCAAAACCGACGCGAGAGGAGATCCACAGTTGCTTTACTCCCCGGGTGTCCTGCAAAAACTGAGTTATGGTGTGCCTCGATCACCTTTTGTCGCAACTGATCTGGAACGAACAGTCTCCCCGGAGGTCCAACAGGGGCGTCCCCCTGAGCCTCCAATATCTCCTCCTCCAGCTCAGAGCATACTGCCGAAACCACCACCCCCTCCTGAAGAATAGGAATCGGGTCGTCCGTATTCCCGGCCCCAGGGAAACTACGAGATAAGGCATCCGCCTTTACATTTTTAGACCCAGGACGATATGTAACGACGAAATTAAACCTGGTAAAAAACAATGACCACCTAGCTTGTCTGGGATTCAGACGTTTAGCGGACTCCAGATATAGCAGGTTCTTGTGATCGGTGATGACGGTGACCGGATGAACTGCCCCCTCCAAAAAATGGCGCCACTCCTCAAAAGCTAACTTAATGGCCAGGAGTTCCCTATTGCCGACATCGTAATTCCTCTCAGCGGACGACAATTTTTTAGAGAAAAAGGCGCACGGATGCCACTTACCAGGGGACGAACCCTGTGACAATACTGCTCCCACCCCTACCTCGGAAGCGTCTACCTCTACAAAGAATGGCTGAGACGCATCAGGTTGAATGAGTATGGGTGCCGAGGCAAAACATTTTTTCAAGGAGGAGAATGCTTGACAAGCCTTGTCAGACCACCTAGAAAAATCCGTCCCCTTTTTAGTCATGTCTGTGAGAGGCTTAACCATGGACGAGAAATTACGAATGAACTTCCGGTAATAGTTAGCAAACCCCAGGAAACGTTGTAGTGCCTTAAGATTCTCCGGCCGATCCCACTCAAGAACTGCCCGCACTTTCCCAGGGTCCATACGAAAACCGGACGCAGAAACCAGGAAGCCTAAAAACTGGAGTTCCTGTACGGCGAACACACACTTTTCCCACTTGGCATACAGTTTATTATCCCGCAAGATCTGTAACACCTGTCTAACGTGCTCCTGATGAGACACCAGATCCGGCGAGTAAATTAAGATATCATCCAGATATATGACAACAAACTGTCCCACCAGGTGGCGAAAAATATCATTAACAAAGTGTTGAAACACCGCCGGGGCATTAGTCAGACCGAATGGCATGACAAGGTTCTCATAATGCCCCTCCGGAGTGTTAAAAGCCGTCTTCCACTCATCCCCCTCCTTCATCCTAATCAGATTGTACGCCCCCCTGAGATCCAACTTAGAGAACCATTTGGCGCCCACGATCTGATTAAAGAGATCGGGAATAAGTGGGAGCGGATACGGATCTCGGACCGTAATCCGATTAAGTTCACGGAAATCCAGGCAAGGGCGTAGGCCTCCATCTTTCTTCTTAACAAAGAAGAACCCCGCGGCCACCGGTGAAGATGAAGGTCTAATATGCCCCTTAGCCAGACTTTCAGAAATATAATCCTTCATGGCCTGCCTCTCAGGACCAGAAAGGTTATACAACCTAGCTTTAGGTAACTTGGCCTCAGGGAGCAGTTTTACAGAACAGTCATACTCGCGATGAGGAGGTAGTTCCTGACACCCATTCTCCGAGAATACATCCTCAAAGTCTGCCAGAAATGGAGGTAAGACCCAAGGAGTAACCGCACCGATGACCGTGTTCATGCAGTTTTTATTACAGAATTTACTCCATTGGCTTATCTCTCTGGTTTGCCAATTAATAACAGGGTTATGCTTAGCTAACCAAGGAAGGCCCAACACTATAGGAGTGGGAAGACCCTCCAACACGTAGCAAGACAACAGTTCTTTATGTATTGCCCCCACTTGAAGTTTTACGCCATGCACAGCTTGCAAAAAACTTCCCTGACCGAGAGGCCTGGCATCGATCGAGAATATGGGGATGGGTTTAGCCAACTCACTCAATCGCATACCTTGAACCCGGGCAAACCGAGCATCAACCAGATTAGCCCCGGCCCCACTATCCAGAAGAACAGATATCCTCTCAGTTCTCGTACCCACCACCACCTCCGCCGGTACGAGAAATTGAGACGAACCTAGGGACGAAATACCTACTCCCAGATCGCCGTCCACCACACAACCTGGGATCAACAGTTTTTTCGACGACTCTTTACTCTGCAAGGGGCGGGATGGACACCCCCCAATAAAATGTCCCTTTTTCCCGCAGAGGAAACACCTTCCTGTCTTATGGCGCACCACCGGTCCCCTTCCCCGAAATGATGTCCCTCCTAATTGCATAGGCTCCTCCGGACTGACCAGGGGAACCACCATATGAGGGGACCTTGTAAGAGGTGGAGACATTACAGGGGGTAGAGTTATCCCGCACCTCTCCCGAAGCCGTCTGTCAACGCGAATAGCAAGGGCCATAGCGGCTTCCAGTGACGCGGGAG
The DNA here is from genome assembly GCF_046119375.1 of Phyllobates terribilis. Taxonomy (NCBI): domain Eukaryota; kingdom Metazoa; phylum Chordata; class Amphibia; order Anura; family Dendrobatidae; genus Phyllobates; species Phyllobates terribilis. Next base: position 645,407,119 of record NW_027362762.1, read on the forward strand.
AGTCATACTGTGCCAACACATCCTGTAATTTGTCGGATAAACCATGACAAAACTGGCTCCTAAGAGCCGGGTCATTCCACTGGGTGTCCGTGGCCCACCTACGGAACTCTGAACAGAATTCCTCCGCCGGACGATCTCCCTGCTGAATCCTACGTAACTTAGACTCAGCAAGGGAGATCCGATCTGGGTCATCATATACGAGTCCCAAAGCAGCGAAAAACCTATCCACTGACTGGAGAACCGGGGGAAGAGAGAACGCCCAAGATTGTGGGTCCCCTTGTAGGAGCGAGATGACAATTCCCACCCTTTGTTCTTCACTGCCCGATGACCGAGGCCGCAGCCGAAAGTACAATTTGCATGCCTCCCGGAAAACAAAAAACTTGTCCCGCCCCCCAGTGAACCTGTCAGGGAGAGCTACTTTAGGTTCTGGTCCGGCTTGCTCCAGAGGATGCAAAACCTTGGACCTAACGTCCGCCAGCCCCATGGACAAACTCTGCAACTGCCGAGCTAGACCGGCTACTGGATCCATGGTAGCTGGAGAAAAACTAAGTTGGTCGGTGAAAATGTCACACTGTCACAGAATACTGGAGGTAGGGGGCCTAAGCTGACCCTAAGCTGGGGCCCTGACTAATCCCTCATCCTGGAGGTACTGTTAAAGGTACAGAGGTCCAGGCCGCCAGCGTAACCCCTACCTCCTGAGGATCCCTGCACCACAGTAATCTAGTCCTGAGAAGGACCCCGATCACAACAATTGGGAACCAGCAATAATATGCCCACACACAGTATTTAGACGAACGAGACAGTACAAGGGAAAAACCAAAACCACCTTGCATACAACTTCAACACAACTACAACAGAGGGAACACCAACGGGAAAGGAGATAAATGATAAAGCGAGGAAAGGGAAATAACACTTCCAAATACACTTAACTCAGCAACTCCAAACACCACGATCCGCTCTGTAAGTCAGAATGAAAAGCTTTCACCGACACCTCACAAACAGACCTGCAGGAATATAAAGGAGTCTCACTAACGAAGCATTGATTGCAGCTGGGCGAGGCTGGACCTCAGCTAGCCCAGAGAGAGAGAGAATTAACTCCTTCACTGCCGAGAAAACACAAAGCACCAACAAGTCAGCTGCGAGAAGTCAGGCTGTGTACTCGTGACGATCTTCGTGGTAACACACCCGTGACATTTTGCTTGGAAGGCATAAGCAAATCCTATGGGAGAGCCACTCCCCAATAATGGGACTTAAGTTTGTAATATGCTGTACTGCATGGCTCTTGTAAGGGGCATTGCAAGTTGCTCTGTCCTAATTTTCGGAAGCTTTTGCTTGGAAGGCATAAGCAAATCCTATGGGAGACCCACTCCCCAATAATGGGACTTATGTTTGTAATATGCTGTACTGCATGGCTCTTGTAAGGGGCATTGCAAGTTGCTCCGTCCTAATTTTTGGAAGCTTTTGCTTGGAAGGCATAAGCAAATACTATGGGAGACCCACTCCCCAATAATGGGACTTATGTTTGTAATATGCTGTACTGCATGGTTCTTGTAAGGGGCATTTTAAGTTGCTCCGTCCTAATTTTTGGAAGCTTTTGCTTGGAAGGCATAAGCAAATACTATGGGAGACTCACTCCCCAATAATGGGACTTATGTTTGTAATATGCTGTACTGCATGGCTCTTGTAAGGGGCATTGCAAGTTGCTCCGTCCTAATTTTTGGATGCTTTTGCTTGGAAGGCATAAGCAAATCCTATGGGAGACCCACTCCCCAATAATGGGACTTATGTTTGTAATATGCTGTACTGCATGGCTCTTGTAAGGGGCATTGCAAGTTGCTCCGTCCTAATTTTTGGAAGCTTTTGCTTGGAAGGCATAAGCAAATCCTATGGGAGACCCACTCCCCAATAATGGGACTTATGTGTGTAATATGCTGTACTGCATGATTCTTGTAAGGGACATTTTAAGTTGCTCCGTCCTAATTTTTGGAAGCTTTTGCTTGGAAGGCATAAGCAAATCCTATGGGAGACCCACTCCCCAATAATGGGACTTATGTTTGTAATATACTGTACTGCATGGCTCTTGTAAGGGGCATTGCAAGTTACTCCGTCCTAATTTTTGGAAGCTTTTGCTTGGAAGGCATAAGCAAATACTATGGGAGACCCACTCCCCAATAATGGGACTTATGTTTGTAATATGCTGTACTGCATGGCTCTTGTAAGGGGCATTGCAAGTTGCTCCGTCCTAATTTTTGGCAGCTTTTGCTTGGAAGGCATAAGCAAATCCTATGGGAAACCCACTCCCCAATAATGGGACTTATGTTTGTAATATGCTGTACTGCATGGTTCTTGTAAGGGGCATTGCAAGTTGCTCCGTCCTAATTTTTGGAAGCTTTTGCTTGGAAGGCATAAGCAAATACTATGGGAGACCCACTCCCCAATAATGGGACTTATGTTTGTAATATGCTGTACTGCATGGCTCTTGTAAGGGGCATTGCAGTTCCTCATAATTTTTGGAAAGCCTTCCATTCACTGCTTAGGCCAACAGTGCACAGGAGACCCAGTTGCTATAAATGGAAAAAAAGGTTTAGTTAAGGCTCTCTGACCTCCATGTCATTTCCAAGGGGCATTGGAGTGCCTCGAAATTTTTGGTAGGCATTGCACTCACTGTATGCCCTATAACTGTGTAGCCGAACCGCTCCTTTTGTTACAGAAACATATCCTACAAGACATATCTGGTTGACTGGCCTGATATTGATGTGAATGGTCCCTGTTCCTCCTGCTCTTTCTCCTTTGCCACTACCTCATCCATCATTTATCACCTGAAGCTTTGTTTTAACGGGAGTCATAGAACTTGGAAAGTAGCATGAAAACATCCAGCAATCCTCGGAGGAGGTAGGATATGCGCCAAAACACTGACCACCTCAGGCCTAGCCGCTACTACATACATGCGCCTGCATTCCAACAAAACAAAGCAGATGCTAACTTCTATCATCCTCATCATGCTCCTCACCTTGGCACTCTCAACTCCCCTGATGGAGAAGCCAGGGCCCACCGGAGGAGTCTGGTTGTCTGGTGGGCTCGTCCAATGCTGCCCTAAAGCAGGCTGGGCTAAGAAAAGTGTGTGGGGGGATGTTCCAAGGAGAAATAGGGGCGGCTGGGGACCGTTTATGGACACCCGGCTGCCCCCAGGCGGCTGGGAACCATGTGTGGTCACCTGGCCGCGGGGCAGCTGGGGACCGAGCATGGACACCCAGCCGCCGGGCGGCTGGGGACTGAGTATGGATTCCAGGCCGCCAACGCAGCCATGACGTGGTGGCCAGATTCCGCCTCCACATGCCTAAAAGGCCCAATTTCAAGTGCAAGCAAGCAAGCAGTATAGTATTGCAGCCTGGGGGTGGGTGGCTGGCAGGCTGCATACTTGCGCTTGTATTGCAAGGAATGGGGGAGGTACAATTGAACACTGCCCTGGGACTAGAACTTGCACGGGGATAGTTGCAAGTCTGCATCTTCTGATGCGGCAAGGATCACTTATGATGGGCACACTTTTAGACAGTGACCTGGGTGTCAGAGATGCTTCCAGGGGTCTTCCCCATGCTGTTCCCATGTCTTTTCAGCACTTTATGCATGTGTCACACAGCACATGGCCAGATAAGGTTGTAAAATGTTAAAATGACATTTCCCGGTGAATGCATTTGTCACAGTTGTAAGCAATAGAAAAGTGCAAAGACGCATAAAAAATGCTACTTGTGAACATAGCCCAAGGTGTGGAGGAGTATTTTTCCTTTTGGTTACTTATTTTACCTTATACACAAGTCTTTACCCTGGAAAAGAAATTCCTTAACATATTTCACAGGAAAAAAGTTTCAGTTTCGTTTTTGAACGTTTTATTGTAAGCCCGTAAAAGTGGCTTAATACCTCTGACCACGTTGTTGACAGCAGTGACCTGGGGGTCAGAAATGCTTCCTGGGGCGATCCCCATGCTGTCCCCATGTCATTTGAGCACTGTCACTATCGTTTTGGGCACTTGTTAGGCTTTTAGAAGACTGCCGGGGGTGCCACCGCAAAAATGCTCGGGTCTCCCATAGACTAACATTGGGCTCGTTGCTCGGGTCGAGCACCCGAGTATCACGGTGAGCTCGGCCCGAGCTTCGAGCACCCGAGCATTTTAGTGCTTGATCAACACTATTCATAACACATCTGACAGCCAGGTTGTAGAACAGTTCAGCTATGGTATGCTGACGATCCCGCTGATACCAACTGCATTTGTACCTATTGACCTTGTCTAATTAATAGTGTTGAGCGAACATGCTCGACACTGCTCGGCACTCGCCCGAGCATCACGCTACTCGGGATGTTCGGCGAGCACCGAGCATTTCCGGGTTACTCGTGCGGGAGCTCGGGTCTCCGCCCTGCATGTTTGGCGCTCTTTACAGAGCCAATGAACATGCAGGGATTGCCAGCCAGTCACTGTAATGCCGCAGCCATGTTGGTTGTGGGCATTACTTTGGTTGGCTGGCTGCACAGCGTCACCTCGAGTATTTAAAACAGGGCGCCGCCATCTTGGACACAGACGGCTGGGATCAGACAGTGTAGGGACAGCGCTGCTGATTTAGGGAGAGATATATACTGCGAAATAGTAAGTGTAGGGTCTGTAAAGGCTGGCAGATCAAACAAACAGTCCTTCTCAGGACTAATATCCATCCCAGATATCAGGCAGGCAGTATAGGAGACGCAGTGGTTATACCAGCAAATGCTGCATTACAGTCCTGTGTGCTCCTGTTGCTGAAATTGCTGGACTTAGCTCCAGGTCTCGGGGGCCAGGAAAAATCCTTTTTTTTTCATCTAAATCCTGTTTTCTTCTTTTTCCTCCTTCACACTGTACACATACCCATCTTATTAACCTTTTGGTGTCTCCCGCCCCCCCAAAAAAAAAAAAGTGTGTCTGTGACAGTTCAGACACAAATATATTTTTTTAAGAGTCTGGTGTAGGCCGGAGAAATAGAAGTGTGGTTTTGCAGTTCCATGGTTCAAGCCTCTGTATTATCCACTTTTGGGCCATTTTTACCTAAGAAAAAAAACAGTTTGAGTGTGTCGCTCACTGTTCAGCAGCAAATATATCTATTTAAAAAAGTCTGGTATACACCAGTAAATTATAACTGTGGTTTTGCCATTCCATGGTAAAAAAATCTCTATTATCCTGCTTTTGGCACTTTTTGCCGTAAAAAAAAACTGTAATTGTTTCTCCCTGAGTGTTCAGACATAAATATATTTGTTGAAAATAGTCTGGTGTAGGCCAGAGAAATAGAAGTGTGGTTTTGCAGTTCCACGGTTCAAACCTCTGTGTTATCCACTTTTGGTCCATTTTTATCTAAAAAAACAGTTTGAGTGTGTCGCTCACTGTTCAGGCACAAATATATCTATTTAAAAAAGTCTGGTATACACCAGTAAATTATAACTGTGGTTTTGCCGTTCCATGGTAAAAAAATCTCTATTATCCAGATTTTGGTATTTTTTCCGTAAAGAAAAACACTACTAGTGTCTCCTGATTGTTCAGACACCAATATATCTGTTTAAAAGAGTCTGGTATACACAAGTAAATTATAACTGTGGTTTTGCTGTTCCTCGTTGAAAAATCTCTATTATCCTGCTTTTGGCATTTTTTGCCGTAAAGAAAAACAGTAATAGTGTCTCCTGATTGTTCAGACACAAATATATCTGTTGAAAATAGTCTGGTGTAGGCCCGAGAAATAGAACTGTGGTTTTGCAGTTCCACGGGTGAAATCTCTGTATTATCCTGCTTTTGGCATTTTTTGCCGCAAAGAAAAACAATAATAGTGTCTCCTGATTGTTCAGACACAAATATATCTGTTTAAAAGAGTCTGGTATACACCAGTAAATTATAACTGTAATTTTGCCGCCCCACGGTAATTAATCTCTATTATCCAGCTTTTGGTATTTTTTCCGTAAAGAAAAACAGTAATAGTGTCTCCTGATTGTTCAGACACCAATATATCTGTTTAAAATAGTCTGGTGTAGGCCAGAGAAATAGAACTGTGGTTTTACAGTTCCACGGGTCAAATCTCTGTATTATTCTGCTTTTGGCATTTTTTGCCGTCAAGAAAAACAGTAATAGTGTCTTCTGATTGTTCAGACACAAATATATCTGTTGAAAATAGTCTGGTGTAGGCCCGAGAAATAGAACTGTGGTTTTGCAGTTCCACGGGTCAAATCTCTGTATTATCCTGCTTTTGGCATTTTTTGCTGATAACCCCAAAAAGGACATTTGTACCACCTGCCATGCCAGCATCAGCAGGGGTGACAAAACTACCAGCCTGACCACCACCAGCATGATCAGGCACATGGCAGCAAAGCACCCGACTTTGTGGGGTGAACCCCAGAGTCCATGACCAGTGTCAGCGGGTGTCACCACTGCTTCTTCCGCTGTTGTGCATGCAATAGAACCCCCTGTTGTGTGTGCAATACTGTCCATACTGCATGCAAAGATGCCCCCTCCTCTCAGTCTTCACTTGTTATGGCAGTTTTTCAAGAAACAGCATCAACGTCCACGTCCACGTCCCACCGCAGCGTTCAATTGTCCATATCCCAGACCTTTGAACGAAAGCGGAAATTCACAGCCAACGCCCCACAGGCCACAGTCCTAAATTCGCACATTTCACGACTGCTTGCGTTGGAAATGCTGCCTTTTAGGCTGGTGGAGACGGAATCCTTCCGCAACGTTATGGCGGTGGCCGTCCATCGGTACTCGGTCCCCAGCCGACACTATTTTGCCCGGTGTGCCATCCCCGCACTACACAAGCACGTGTCCCAAAACATCTGCCGTGCCCTCAACAACGCAGTTACTGGGAGAGTCCACCTGACAACGGACACGTGGACAAGTGCTTGTGGCCAGGGACGGTACATCTCCCTGACGGAACACTGGGTAAACATAGTGGAAGCTGGGATCCAGTCGGACCTTGGGATGGAACACATCCTCCCCACACCGCGGATTGCGGGCTCTATGTCAGTCAGAGTTTCCCCCACAGTGTACAGCTCCTGCGCATCATCCTCCTCCTCCTCATGTTCAGCCTCCATCTCAGATATCACAACATCAGTTACAAGCTGGAAGCACTGCAGTAATGCCTCCACCAAGCGGCAACAGGCTGTGCTTAAACTCATAAGCTTAGGTGAGAAACCTCATACTGCTTGTGAGTTGTGGACAGCTGTGAAAGAGCAGGCAGATCTGTGGCTGAGACCGCTGAACCTACATCCAGGCATGGTCGTATGTAACAATGGCCGTAACCTGGTGGCGGCTCTGAGGCGAGGCGAGATCACACACGTACCATGCCTGGCTCATGTGCTTAACCTCGTGGTTCAGCGGTTTCTTAAATCGTACCCCGAGTTGCCAGATCTGCTCATCAAAGTACGCCGCCTGTCAGCTCATTTTCGCAAGTCGGCTTCAGCTTCCGCCACCCTTGCTGTGTTGCAGCAGCGTTTGAAGTTTCCGTCACACCAACTGGTGTGTGATGTCCCCACACATTGGAACTCTACCCTCCACATGTTGCAAAGGATTTGTGAGCAGAAGAGAACAGTTGTGGAGTACCAGCTGCAACAAGGCCGTCGATATTCAGGTCAGACTCCACACATAAGACCTCAGGAGTGGACCTGGATGTATGTACCATCTTGACAAACTTTGAGGAGTCCACCAAGATGGTGAGTGGCGATGATGCCATCATTAGCGTCAGCATTCCACTTGTCTGTCTTTTGCAACACTCTCTGCAAAGAATTAAAGAGGAGGCATTGCAGCCAAAGTATGATGAGATGGATCAAGAAGCTGTAGCGGTCGATTACACACAGCCCAGCCTCATCTCATCCCAAAGTGCATTGGGGGACAATGAGGGAGAGGAGGAGGAGGAAGAACAGGAGCTTGTATCATGCGCTGTAGACGGTAGTACCTGTACAACTGTCATACCGTCGGTTCAGCGTGGGTGGCCTGTGGACAGGGGGGAGGAGGAGGAGGAGAGCATGGTCAGTCGTCATCTTGGTGAGGACACGGAAGTCTTGCCTGTTACCAGTCTGGCACGCATGGCTGACTTTATGTTACGCTGCCTTAACCGTGACCCTCGCGTTGTCAAAATGTTGGGTGACAGTCATTACTGGTTGGTGACACTTTTAGACCCCGCTACAAGGAGAACTTTCACTCTCTTATTCCTGAGGTGGAGAGGTCTACAAAAATGGGGCAGTACCAGAAATCCCTTGCTGCAGAACTGTTAAAAAAATTCCCATCTGAACACGCTAGCGGCAGAGGTCACAGTTTGTTGCCCAACCAAGGCGTACATGCGAGAGAGACGCAACTCCAATCCAGCAGAGGCAGGGGAACACTGTCAATGTTCTGGGACAGTTTTCTCAGACCCTCCCTTCGGACAGACCCTGAGGCGCGGGGTACTCTCACAAGGAGTGGAAAGTTTCAAAAGATGGTGAGGGAGTACCTTGCCGACCGTACCAGTGTCCTCCGTGATTCCTCTGTGCCTTTTAATTATTGGGTATCCAAGCTGGACACTTGGAATGAAATCGCTCTGTACACCTTGGAGGTCCTGGCCTGCCCTGCCGCTAGCGTGTTATCGGAGCGTGTTTTTAGTGCCGCTGGGGGAATTATAACTGATAAGCGCACTCGCCTGTCAACTGACAATGCTGACAAGCTGACCATTATCAAAATGAACAAGGGCTGGATTGGGCCAGACTTCTCATCACCACCAAATGACAGCAGAGTAACATAAAGTCAAATCCACTGTGTTATTTCGGGAGGTGTATTCACATGCACCGCTTCACACCCACACATGGGTATACGCTTCCTCATTTCAGCTGTTTTATGTTCTTCTCATTATCCTAAGCCTCCACCACCACTATACCACCAGGGTGACCGTGGTCCGTGTTGCCATTATTGAAAGTTCCTCCGTCCTTATTTTTGTCAGCTTTTGCTTGGAAGGCATAAGCAAAGATTGTGGGAGACCCACTCCCCAATAATGGGAATAATATTTTTAAGATGCTGTACTGTATGGCTCTTGTAAGGGGCATTACAACCGTCTTGTTAAGCTACTGCGACCTCCACGTCTCTTCCGAGGGGCATTAAAAGCATCTTGTTAAGCTACTGGGACCTCCATGTCTCTTCCAAGGGGCATTAAAACCGTCTTGTTAAGCTACTGCGACCTCCACGTCTCTTCCGAGGGGCATTAAAAGCGACTTGTTAAGCTACTGGGACCTCCACGTCTCTTCCAAGGGGCATTAATACCATCTTGTTAAGCTACTGCGACCTCCACGACTCTTCCAACGGGCATTGCATTTCCTCCTAATTTTAGTCAGCTTTTGCTTTTTAATGCATAGGCGAACACTAAGGGAGACCCACTCCCCAATAATGGGTAGAAGGTTTTTAGTACGCTGTAATCCACGTCTGTTTCAAGGGGCATTGCAGTTCCTCATAATTTTTGGAAAGCCTTCCATTCACTGCTTAGACCAACAGTGCACAGGAGACCCAGTTGCTATAAATGGAAAAAATGGTTTAGTTAAGGCCCTCTGACCTCCATGTCACTTCCAAGGGGCATTGGAGTGCCTCTAAATTTTTGGTAGGCATTGCACTCACTGTATGCCCTATAGCTGTGTAGCAGAACCGCTCCTTTTGGTACAGAAACATATCCTACAAGACATGTGTGGTTGACTGGCCTGATATTGATGTGAATGGTCCCTGTTCCTCCTGCTCTTTCTCCTTTGCCACCACCTCATCCATCATTTATCACCTGAAGCTTTGTTTTAACGGAAGTCATAGAACTGGGATAGTAGCAGGAAAACATCCAGCAATCCCCGGAGGAGGAAGGCTATGCGCCAAAACGCTGACCACCTCAGGCCTAGCTGCTACTACATACATGCGCTTGCATTCCAAGAAAACAAAGCAGATGCTAACTTCTATCATCATCATCATGCTCCTCACCTTGGCACTCTCAACTCCCCTGAAGTAGAAGCCAGGACCCACCAGAGGAGTCTGGTTCTCTGGTGGGCTCGTCCAATGCTGCCCTAAAGCAGGCCAGGCTAAGAAAAGTGTATGGGAAGGTGACAGGAGAAATAGGGGCGGCTGGGGACCGTTTATGGACACCCGGCAGCCGGGCGGCTGGGGACTGAGTATGGATACCAGGCCGCCGAAGCAGCCATGAGGTAGTGGCCAGCTTCAGCCTACTCCAAACTAAAAGGCCCCATTTCAAGTGCAAGCTAGCAGTATGGCATTGCAGCCTGGGGGTGGGTGGGTGGCAGGCTGCACATTTACGCTTGCATTAAAAGAAAACAAAGCAGATGCTAACTTCTATCATCATCATCATGCTCCTCACCTTGGCACTCTCAACTCCCCTGATGGAGAAGCCAGGGCCCACCGGAGGAGTCTGGTTCTCTGGTGGGCTCGTCCAATGCTGCCCAAAAGCAGGCCCGGCTAAGAAAACTGTGTGGGAAGGTGACAGGAGAAATAGGGGCGGCTGAGGACCGTTTATGGATACCCAGCCGCCCCCAGGCGGCTGGAGACCATGTGTGGACACCCGGCCGCGGGGCGGCTGGGGACAGAGTATGGACACCCGGCCGCCCCCTGGCGGCTGGGGACCGAGTGTGGACACCCGGCCGCTGGGCGGCTGGGGACTGAGTATGGATACCAGGCCGCCGAAGCAGCCATGAGGTAGTGGCCAGCTTCGGCCTCCTCCAAACTAAAAGGCCCCATTTCAAGTGCAAGCTAGCAGTAAGGCATTGCAGCCTGGGGGTAGGTGGGTGGCAGGCTGCACACTTACGCTTGCATTAAAAGAAAACAAAGCAGATGCTAACTTCTATCATCGTCATCATGCTCCTCACCTTGGCACTCTCAACTCCCCTGATGGAGAAGCCAGGGCCCACCGGAGGAGTGTGGTTCTCTGGTGGGCTCGTCCAATGCTGCCCTAAAGCAGGCCAGGCTAAGAAAAGTGTGGGGGAAGGTGACAGAAGAAATAGGGGCGACTGGGGATAGAGTATGGACACCCAGCCGCCCCCTGGCGGCTGGGGACCGAGTGTGGACACCCGGCCGCTGGGCGGCTGGGGACTGAGTATGGATACCTCGCTGCCGAAGCAGCCATGAGGTAGTCGCCAGCTTCGGCCTCCTCCAAACTAAAAGGCCCCATTTCAAGTGGAAGCTAGCAGTATGGTATTGCAGCCTGCGGGTGGGTAGGTGGTTGGCTGCATATTTGCGCTTGCATTGCAAGGAATGGGGGAGGTACAATTGAACACTGCCCTGGGACAAGGACTTGCACGGGGATAGTTGCAAGTCTGCATCTTCTGATGCGGCAAGGATCACTTATGATGGGCACACTTTTAGGCAGTGACCTGGGAGTCAGAGATGCTTCCAGGGGTCTTCTCCGTGCTGTTCCCATGTCTTTTCAGCACTGTATGCATGTGTCACACAGCACATGGCCAAATAAGGTTGTAAAATGTTAAAATGACATTTCCCGGTGAATGCATTTGTAAGCAATACAAAAGTGCAAAAAAGCATGAAAAATCTTACTTGTGAACATAGCCCAATGTGTGGAGGAGTATTTTTGTTTTTGGTTATTTATTTTACCTTATACACAAGTCTTTACCCTGGAAAGGAAATTCCTTAACATATTTCACAGGAAAACCGTTTCAGTTTCGTTTTTGAACGTTTTATTGTGAGCCCGTAAAAGTGGCTTAATACCTCTGACCACGTTGTTGACAGCAGTGACCTGGGGGTCAGAAATGCTTCCAGGGGCGATCCCCATGCTGCCCCCTTGTCTTTTGAGCACTGTCACTATCGTTTTGGGCACTTTTTAGGCTTTCTACAGACTGCCGGGGGTGCCGCCGCAAAAATGCTCGGGTCTCCCATAGACTAACATTGGGCTCGTTGCTTGGGTCGAGCACCCGAGTATCACGGTGAGCTCGGCCCGAGCTTCGAGCACCCGAGCATTTTAGTGCTCGCTCAACACTACTAATTAATGAAAAAGATTAAGCTATGACCCTGTCTAATAAAATATCCCCCAGAGTTTCTTGCTGCATCCTCATTGCCTTGGCAGCCGCGCTGTAAGTACAAATCAGCTATTCTGTGCTCAGCTCTGCTATGCATACAGGAGAAAACAAGATCATGCTCTGAAAATCCCCATGAACCACCAATGAAATGTGTAGTTTGTAAATGGTAATGATTATTGGCCAAATAGTGGGTTACTGTCACTGAATTCAAAAATATCAATGGCCGACTCATCAGTACAAATAAAAACTGGACATGTTGAGACCTGCAGCACTGAGAAGAAGCAGTGTGCTGCTAGGAAATGTAGCTTTAGCGGATAAGAAAAGAACCGCCCATTCAGCTCTGTGAAGCTAGATGCACAGAGAGGCAGAAGGAGATGAAAAACACAAACGTACAAGAAAGAAACTTTATGTTGGGCTTATACTGTATAATAACACTTAAGTTGTGCATATACTGTGCTTTAAAAAATATTGTCAATGTGGGAATAACCCTTTAAATCTATTAGTTCGAAGATCAGCTCACTCACTGAATGATTTACTAGAACAGCCCACTCAAAATCTAGACAGCATGCTTGTGGGAAAGTGGGACCAGTGTTCAGAAATTGTGAATAGGTACAAGGTAGCTACATTGCATTACAGGTAAAATTTAACATAACTGACATTGATCCTGTAAGGGAATTGTTGAATAAGCAGTTGCCTAATGAATGGTAACAAGTATAGCTACAAAGTGGATTTACAGTTTAAAGAGAATATTAAAGGGGTTGTCGACTACTAGGACAACCCCTTCTCATACTCCATGCTTGGCCCAGATAAAATAAAAAAGCTTAAACTCACCTCCAGTGCCGGCGCTGTTCCAGCGGTGTCGGCACTCGCGGTCCCAGGAGCCCCCTTGCGGTTGTTGTGACACGTGAACCCGGCACCCAATCAGCACTGGTGTCACTGTCTTCTGTCGAACTGAACATGAAGAGGAAGCCCGAGCTGCTGCTGACTTGACTTCCTCTTCATGTTCAATTTGCCCGAAGGCAGAGACAATGATGCCAGTGCTGATTGGGCACCAGGCTCACCTGTCACAACAACCGCCGCATGGGAGCCACGGGGAGAGCGAGTGCTGACACTGCTGGAACGGCGCTGGCATGGGAGGTTAGTATAAGAATTTTTAATTTAAAGGGCCAAGAGTGGAGTATGAGCATTGGTTGTCCAAGAAGTGGACAACTTCTTTAACATTAGGAATATATTTGACACTTATATGGCTTGTCAATGTGGTTTTCAGCTGCACTATAGTCTTGCCATAGCTGCTATATTGGACCAATCATTATCATGAAAGCAGGGGAAGATGCCTTCTAATTACTGCGTTTAGGTGTTTAAGTCACTCCCATTGCAAAACGTTGCATAAAGTCAAGCACACGTTCTTGCAATTTCCTTAGACAAACATTAATAATATAAGAGTAAGCCCAGATATTGGTTGACTACACCTCTGAAACTCCTAACATCCATGCTGTCTAATGGATGCTTGATTATGAAACAAAAATGTGTGGTCATTGGCATCTAGTCTTAGTCAAGGTCCTACTAAAGAACTAAAAGTGATGTGGCACCTTTGACAAGTCAGTTTATGAAATATATAATTTGCCCCTGTCAACTATAAGTGCTATTAATGTGAAGTGGAGGCAGCTAGGAGTATTAACAGCACAACCATGAAGTAGTCCATGAATCACTGTGTGGACTTCAAGTGTCAGTGTATGGCATGTAAAAATTGCCTATCCTCTATATCATCACTCACTACATAGTACCAACATGCCTCTGTAAGACTGCAGTTTTTCATGTACCAGTTTGATCCATGCTTTTCATAGATAGAACCCATATCTATATACTTTTTGGGGATGTTCACATGTCTATTTTTGCAGACCGAGCAGTTTGCACTAAAATATGGAAACATGTCTGATTTTGATCCAAGTCACGGATCAAATTCACACCCAAAAAATTGGACAGCTGTCAGATGCTACTGATGTGCCATCTGATTTTTATGTGTGTTGCTTGATAGGAGAAACTTAAGAAAACTTCTCAAAAGCAAATAATAGATGAAACTCTCAGGGTGTGTGCACATGCTGTCTTATAAAGATCAGCGCACCCACATTGTTTTTGAAGCAGAAGACACTTCAGGAAAACTCCAGTGGTGTTTTTCCTGAAGAGTCTTGTCTATATCTTTTGTGGCAATATTACTGCCGATATCTTTTCATATATCCTATATATATATAATACAGTAGTGGTGGCTTCAAGCTGAAGCTGGCATAAGAATATAAGAAAAGCTGTTACACGGCTTTTGAAGCCTGAAGAGCTTAAAAGAAGTGACAAAAGACAGAAAATATGAACAGCAAATTGTTTTGACATTACTATGAATGTGTTGATTCCTTTTTATAGCGCTTATTCAGGTGGGTTTCAGGTGAATGAGGACGACATGAGGATAGACTATGTTAGATGAACGTTGCCATGTTTAGTCCTGCCCGTTCCATAAATTGCAGATATGATGGATCCCTGCATAACTTTGTGGGCTTGTCTGCATCACATAAGAGTTGCAGGAGCTGTCTGCCATTAACATCAGTTCTGTCTATGCTGCACAATAGACAAGACTAGTGCATGCTGGGATGTTCTCCTGACTGACCTCAGGTCCATGTGCAAAAAAAGAAAACTGCACATGTCCATCAGAACAGTGACTAACATTGCAGTTGCTGTGGTGAACGTAACCTAAGTGGGTAATGGTGCCTGACAGAAACGTTCAGGAGACATATTAGAGACGAAGGGCAGGTAATATAAATGGCAATAGCTGAAAAGTCTCCGGACAATCAATGATAATTCAGTGGGAAAATTTGGAAGACGCCTGAACCAAACATGCTAAGTGTGAACGCATAGCAGAGCATCATCATAATGTGACACCATAATGTGTGGTGCGGCCTGTGCAGGGCATCCTACTGTGTTATAAGTGGTTATGTGGGGGCATCTTACTGTCTGTGTGATGGGCGGTTCAGTGGGGACATCTTACTGTTTGTGGGGAGCATCCTATTGTGTGATGGGCGGTTCTGTGGTGGCATTGTACTGTCTGTGGGGGCATCTTACTGTGTGATGGGCGGTTCTGTGGTGGCATTGTACTGTCTGTGGGGGCATCCTACTGTGTGATGGGCGGTTCTGTGGTGGCATTGTACTGTCTGTGGGGGCATCTTACTGTGTGATGGGCGGTTCTGTGGTGGCATTGTACTGTCTGTGGGTGCATCTGTCACCCCAGGCCTGGATGCCACAAACAATAATCTGTGTCTGACAGCAGGAGGGAGGTTCCCTGGATAGGGACCATTAGCATGCAGCACCTCCTGTCCCAGGCCAGTAGGGGGAGCTGGCTGCCCTATAAAAGCAGGAACTGGGGCAGGGTTAGAGAGACCAGAACCCACTTCTGAAGTGACCAGAAGGGTTCTCAGAGAAGAGGGACAGGTCAGCAGCAGCTGAGAAGTCCGTGAGGCAGAGGAGAAACAGCAAGCCAGGGACAGAGGCGACGAGAGCCGGTCCTGGCTGAGAGAACCATTCTAACCGGACATTGGGGTCCGAGGCTGTCAGGGTTATAAGCACAGCAGCAGAGAACCAACCCGCAAGGGATTTCAGGTCCCTTGGCCTAAGAAGCCTGGAGGCTCCGCCACACAGAGGGACCAGTACAGGGAGGAGAAAGCAGAAGGTACCCAAGGCCCGAGTCGCAAGCCATACAGGCGAGAAGTACACGGCCAGCTCAGGGACGTGGGCTATTATACCACGAAGAGGGGGATAGTCAGAAAGAGCATTGAGAGAATGGTAGGCCTTCACACTCACCCTGACCAGTGGGGCTCGCCCGAATGCTCTCAGACACCCAGGCCCATTCCTAACCGGTACTACTGTTGGGTCATTAATAATTCCTACAATAAAGACCCTGGACTGTTTGAAGCGGACTCTGAACTCTTACTATTGTGGCCTGCACTATCACCCCCAGCATCCACCTACACTGCCCTGAGGCTACACTCTTCCCGTGGGGAGTTATCCTACCCCTGAGCTGCACACCAACACCAGCCTCAGCGGTCTGCCTCGCAGCGGCAGTTATCCCTGACCGCAATCCATGGGTGGCGTAGTCGGATATTCGCAAATCTATAAATAGACTGCCACAACATTGGTCTGACCGCCCTGAGCCATGGGACAGGGTTGCCACTACTACCCCCATCAGCACCGTACACCAGAAGGCCCGGTTCCGGGTACCCCATGGTCCAGGGGGCGAGTCAGCTTTGGCGTAGTCGGCAGGATTGTGACCAACCCGCCACAAACGGGTATTGCGTGCCTGAAAAAGACTTTATACTTACCTGAGTGAAGTTTCCCGCCATTCGGGGCCATTTCCCGCCAATCGGAGCCGTTTCCCGCTATCGGGCGCCATCTTCGGGACGCCGCGCGGGAAGAAGAGGGGCGTGTACGTCAAAAAAACGCGCGAGACCTGAAGCCCCGCCCTACGCTGAGACACTGCGCAAGGTCCTGGAAGGAGATCCAGCGGACGCCGACGTCATCACCGAGCGACGCAAGGTCCTCGCCCAGAGCATCGCGAGCGGAGCCGCGGCCTACAGAAGAGGATCGCCGGAAGGTAGGCCACGGTTAACTAGGGGGGAGGAAGATGTCGGACGCGGAGGAACCCTCTACCACCAGCATAGCCGCTGCAGCTGTGATGCCGTTTTCCATGCCCTATATCCCCGGAGCGGCCTGGCTGCCACAGTATGCCGGCGAGTCGCATACCTTGGGAGACTTTAAAGAAAGGCTGTATAGCCTGTTCAAAGTTTATCCCCTGACAGAAGAACAGAAAGTAAGCATACTGATAGGGCAGTTAACTGGTGCAGCCCAGCGGGAGGTAAAGTCTTGGACAGTTGAGGAGAAAAGAACTGTAAGGGGGGTTCTGACCCGTCTACGGGACACCTTTGATACCCGTACCTCAGCAGAAATCAAAATGCGGTTCTATGGATGTAAGCAGCGAGCTCAAGATAGCATCAGAGATTATGCCCTAAATTTACAGGAAGCCTTGGGGGCAATTAAGCAAGCTGACCCTGGCAGCGTGCAGGATACAGATAAACTGTTGACTGATCAGTTCATAGAAGGTCTGCTGTCCAGCGCCCACAGAACCCAGCTGCGCCTCAGGGCCCTACAGAACCCCGATTTGACTTTTGCACAGTTCAAAGCTAGGGCCATCCGGGTGCTCCGAGAACCCACACCGGGTGGCGCTGCAGCTTCCCGGAGCCCTGCCATCACTTACCACCAGGGGGCGGCGCCCTACCCCACAGACCTTGTGGGGGCTGATGCGCAGGCCCTAAACCCATCCCCGCCTGCAAACCTGCACCATCAGGTCCAAGAACTAACAAAGAGTGTTGCTGCATTGACCAGGACCGTACAGTCGTTACAGATGGACCCGTCAGGACCAATCAAGCTGGCTTCAAGTCCGGAGGATGTCCCGTAGCGTCGACAGAGGAGGATTCCGTCGTTCAGAGGGAGGCCCGCCGACCGTTACACTGAGGATGGACAGCCGATTTGCCGCAATTGCAGCCAGCCGGGACACATAGCCAGGTACTGTACTTTAAACGGGTCCGACCTGGGGCAGAGGGCCAACCCCCAGGCATAAAGTCATCAGGCCCATCTAATTGGCGTGATAAGTACGTGGGGGGACGCCCGGTTTTACCCGTAGTGCTGGACGGTATCCCCATGAGTGCACTGCTGGACACCGGGTCTCAAGTGACTACCATCCCCTATGTACTTTTCAAGCAGTATTGGAGTGACACTCGTATAACAAGTTATCCAGACGATGACTTAAGCATCATCGCCAGCAATGGCCAACCCGTGCAGCAGGTGGGGTTCAGACAGATGACCATTAAGATTGGTAAAGTTGAACTGCCGGCACAGGGAGTGATCATTGTGGACATTGACCGTCGAGAAAGTCACCCTAAAATAACCTTGGGTACTAACGTGATTGAAAATTGTCTTTCAGAAGTAATTGTAATTTTGCAGCAGGTGGCGATGAATGCGAGCTCCAGCCAACAGAGGGTCCTCCAGAAAGAGATAAGAGCCCTGATGAGACGGCAACAGGTAGAACTGTCTGGTGGTGAGATCGGTAGCGTAAGGATGAGCGACCCGATCCCCATTGCCATGCCTCCCAAAAGTGAAATGATGATCTGGTGTCGGACTGCAATCGGGTTAAGAGGGAGAGACTACCAAGCCATGGTAGAACCGTGTACTCAGACAGCAGGCCCACCATTTTGACAGCCCAGGGGGTGGTTGATGTCCGCCATGGGAGGGTGCCCGTCCGGATCTTAAACATTGGGGAAAGGGAAGTACATTTGCCCCGGTACGCTACATTAGCCAAATTGTTTGCTGTTGAACACAATGCTCTCAGGGTCGTGGAGCCCTTGCCTCCATCTCCCCCAGTGGAGGATAATGGCTCCCAGAAACACAAGGAGGACTGGTGCCAGAAACTCCATGTGGGTGCTGACTCCACTCCCCTGCACCAAAAACAAGGAGTCTACCGGGTGGTTCAGGAGTACGAGAGAATCTTTAGTAAGCACCCGCTGGACTTCGGCAGAGTGAAAGGGGTAGAACACCACATCCCCACGGGGAGCCACCCACCAATAAAAGAGAGACACAGACCTGTACCCCCTGCACATTATCAGAACGCAAAGGGCATGCTGAGAGAAATGAAAGAAGCTGGGGTCATTAGAGATAGCTGTAGCCCCTGGGCAGCTCCCTTAGTTTTGGACTATAGAAAGGTCAATCGTATCACCCATAAAGACGCGTACCTGTTACCTAAGATAGAGGAGTCTTTAGCCGCACTAAAATCAGCTAACTTCTTCTCTACTTTGGATATTACTAGCGGGTACTGGCAGGTTCCTGTGGCAGAGGCTGACAAGGAGAAGATCGCCTTCACCACCCCGATGGGACGCAATGAATTCAACTGTATGCCCTTCGGGCTCTGCAATGCACCCGGGACCTTCCAGAGGCTGATGGAATGCTGCCTAGGACATAGGAATTTTGAAACAGTCTTACTCTACCTGGACGATGTTATTGTCTATTCGAAGACTTACGAGGACCATCTAAAGCACCTGGCCGAGGTGTTCGAGGCCCTGGCAGGCTTTGGCATGAAAGTGAAACCCTCCAAGTGCCATCTGTTAAAGCCGAAGGTACAGTACCTGGGACACGTGGTGAGTGCAGAAGGAGTAGCCCCCGACCCTGACAAAATCACGGCAATAAAGAACTGGCCAAGCCCCTCTAACATAAAAGAAGTGAGGCAGTTCCTTGGGTTGGTAGGCTACTACCGAAGGTTCATCCCCGGGTTCACCAAGATGGCAGCCCCTATGCAGGACCTCCTTTATAGGACAATCTAAGACCAGAAGCCAAAAGCCACCCTTCAAGTGGGGCAAGCCGGAAGAGGAGTCCTTCCGCCATCTGAAGATGACCCTCACGGGGGATGAGATCCTGGCCTACCCCGATTATGGCCAGCCTTTTATTCTCCACACAGACGCCAGTAATGTGGGGCTGGGAGCCGTACTGTTACAGAACCAACAGGGCAGAGAAAGGGTGATCGCGTACGCCAGCCGGAAGCCGAGGCCCACCGAGAGAAATCCGGAGAATTACAGCTCCTTTAAGCTGGAGTTCTTGGCAGTGGTGTGGGCCGTAATGGAACGTTTCAAGCATTACCTGGCCTCTGCGAAGTTCACTGTGTACACGGACAACAATCCGTTGACGCATCTGGACAATGCGAGACTTGGTGCCCTAGAGCAGCGGTGGATGGCCCGGCTAGCAAACTATGACTTCACCATCAAGTACCGGGCAGGCCGAGCCAATGCCAATGCAAATGCCCTATCGAGAATGCCCCACTTGCCCGATGAGGGAGAAGATCCAGACGAGCTGGAGGAAATAGAGCTCCCTGCATTCCACCGGTATGGGGCCACTCTGTACTCCCACCGTGTAAGAGACAAAGACTCGACAACCGTCATGTTCATTCCCTTACCTCACCACGGTTGTGCTGAAACGCAGGATAGTGACCCTGCAGTTCGCTTGGTGAAGGAAATGCTGACTCAGGCAGATGCCTACCCCGATCCGGATGCCCCTGAGGAAGCTAAGCAGCTGTGGAAGGAGAAGAGCAGACTATTTCTCTACGAAGGTAAACTGTGCAGAAGGCTTGTCAACCACCGGACACACGAGTTAACCTGGCAAGTAGTAGTTCCCAGGCGAGATGCGGCTATGGTCCTGGAGGCCTACCATGACGGAGCAGGACACTTTGGGTGGAAGAAACTGGAGTTCCTCTTACGGGAGCGGTTCTTCTGGATAGGAATGAGAGGGGCCATAGAAAGATGGTGCAGAGATTGCGGCCCATGTAACCTCAGAAGGAAGGACCGCGCCAGCCAGGAGACTCCATTGATGCCCATCATTACCAGGCAGCCTCTGGAGCTGGTAGCGCTAGACCATGTGAAGTGGGCTCCAAGCCGCTCCGACTACATCTATGCCCTCACGATTGTGGACCATTACTCCCGTTTCCTGGTGGTGGTTCCTGTTAAAGACTTGACAGCCCAAACCGCGGCCAGAGCCTTCCAACAACACTTCTGCCGTCCACACGGGTATCCGGAACAGGTCTTGACAGATCAAGGTTCAGCGTTCGAGGCGGAAATCTTCTAGGAGTTCTGCAACCTCTACGGCTGTAAGAAGATTCGGACAACGCCTTACCACCCGCAAACCAACGAGCTGTGAGAGAAAATGAATAATATCATCATTGATCTCCTCAAGACGTTGCCCCTGGAAGAACGCAGCCTGTGGCCGGAGAAGCTGCCAGACCTGATAGACTTATACAACCATATCCCGATGAATGCTACAAATTGTACCCCGGCTTACCTGATGCGAGCAAGAAGGTACAGGAGAGTGTGGAGAGGAGTCTGGCTCAAGCGAGAGAAAAGCAAGAGAGGCTCTTAAACCAACACGCCCCTGCGGGTCCCCTGGAACCTGGTGAGCAGGTCCTGAAGCGGAAGAGAAAGCTTCACAAGCTGGATGACCAGTGGGAGAGAGACCCGTACACAGTACTGCCGTCCAACCACGACAACTCGAAGGTATGTGTAATTACCAAGGATGGAGGAGAAACCACTAGCACCGTCTCCAGAGACCACCTAAAACGGTGCCCCGAGCAACTGCAGAGTCCAAGTGAAGATCAAGATGACCTTGAACCCGCAGAGGACAAGGAAGAAATCATCAGCACGGTTCTTGGGGAGTTCCCCCGGTCCTGGACTCGGATAAACAACGCAATAGTGGTACCCGTCCTACACTTCCTTCAGCCAACCCAGCAGGAACCTACAGGAGAGCAGGAAGAACAAGAGGAACAAGCAGCCCCGGAGGCAGAAGAACCCATGCCAGCAGCCCAGGGGAGTCAACCTTCTGCTGACAGTGAGCCTGCCATGCTTGCGGTAAGCCAAAGGACCCGCAGACAGCTGCCTGCACTACCTGAAAACCCAGCTAGTAGCTGTACCCTAAATGCTAGTGGGGAAAGCCAGGTTAGACCACCACCAGACAGTGGGTTACGCAGGTCAACCCGGAGCGCTAGGGGTCAAATACCAGCTCGCTGGAGAGTCTGAATGCAAAATATATATTTAATGTTTTATGTTTGTTACCTGGTTATTAATACTGTTTTTCCAGTTTTTCCTAGTACAATGGACTGACAAGTCATGGACACTGAATGGCCGGAACTGTCTTGTAGATAGTTGCACTTGGTGCCCTCTTGCGAAGATGGCCACAGAAGAAAAACCTGTCCGGCGTGGCCCTCTTGTGGTCCAAAGTAGGTAGCTCAGCCTTGTCGCCACGCCCAAGGCCAGGAACTTGGGGTTTATGGAGACAGGTCCCCGCACCGTTCAAGACTTCACCTAGTTGGGTGACATGGACACCCGGTCACAGAAGCGCCGTGACCTTAAGGACAAAATGTACTTGTATATAAGTTATGTTAGCATTTATACCCTGTATTTGTGTTTCCTGTTTAGTCCGGAGTACTAAATTTTACTAGGGGGGAATGTGTCACCCCAGGACTGGATGCCACAAGCAATAATCTGTGTCTGAGAGCAGGAGGGAGGTTCCCTGGTTAGGGACCATTAGCATGCAGCACCTCCTGTCCCAGGCCAGTAGGGGGAGCTGGCTGCCCTATAAAAGCTGGAACTGGGGCAGGGTTAGAGAGACCAGAACCCACTTCTGAAGTGACCAGAAGGGTTCTCAGAGAAGAGGGACAGGTCAGCAGCAGCTGAGGAGTCCGTGAGGCAGAGGAGAAACTGCAAGCCAGGGACAGAGGCGACGAGAGCCGGTCCTGGCTGAGAGAACCATTCTAACCGGACATTGGGGTCCGAGGCTGTCAGGGTAATAAGCCCAGCAGCAGAGAACCAACCCGCAAGGGATTTCAGGTCCCTTGGCCTAAGAAGCCTGGAGGCTCCGCCACACAGAGGGACCAGTACAGCGAGGAGAAAGCAAAAGGTACCCAAGGCCCGAGTCGCAAGCCATACAGGCAAGAAGTACACGGCCAGCTCAGGGACGTGGGCTATTACACCACGAAGAGGGGGATAGTCAGAAAGAGCATAGAGAGAACGGTAGGCCTACACACTCACCCTGACCAGTGGGGCTCGCCCGAATGCTCTCAGACACCCAGGCCCATTCCTAACCGGTACTACTGTTGGGTCATTAATAATTCCTACAATAAAGACCCTGGACTGTTTGAAGCGGACTCTGAACTCTTACTATTGCGGCCTGCACTATCACCCCCAGCATCCACCTACACTGCCCTGAGGCTACACTCTTCCCATGGGGAGTTATCCTACCCCTGTGCTGAACACCAACACCAGCCTCAGCGGTCTGCCTCGCAGCGGCGGTTATCCCTGACCGCAATCCACGGGTGGCGTAGTCGGATATTCACAAATCTATAAATAGACTGCCACAACATTGGTCTGACTGCCCTGAGCCACGGGACCGGATTGCCACTACTACCCCCATCAGCACCGTACACCAGAAGGCCCGGTTCCGGGTACCCCACGGCCCAGGGGGCGAGTCACATCCTACTGTCTCGTACTGTCTGTGGGGGCATCCTACTGTGATGGGCAGTACTGTGGTGGCACCCTACTGTGTGATGGGCAGATCTGTGGTGGCATTGTACTGTCTGTGGGGGCATCCTACTGTGCGGTGGGCGGTTCTGTGGTGGCATTGTACTGTCTGTGGGGGCATCTTACTTGTGTGATGGGCAGTTCTGTGGTGGCATTGTACTGTCTGTGGGGGCATCCTACTGTGTGATGGGCAGTTCTGTGGTGGCATTGTACTGTCTGTGGGGGCATCCTACTGTGTGATGGGCGATTCTGTGGGGGCATTGTACTGTCTGTGGGGGCATCCTACTGTGTGATGGGCGGTTCTGTGGTGGCATTGTACTGTCTGTGGGGGCATCCTACTGTGTGATGGGCGGTTCTGTGGTGGCATTGTACTGTCTGTGGGGGCACCCTACTGTGTGATGGGCGGTTCTGTTGTGGCATTGTACTGTCTGTGGGGGCATCCTACTGTGTGATGGGCGGTTCTGTGGTGGCATTGTACTGTCTGTGGGGGCATCCTACTGTGATGGGCGGTTCTGTAGTGGCATTGTACTGTCTGTGGGGGCATCCTACTGTGTGATGGGCAGTTCTGTGGTGGCATTGCACTGTCTGAGGGGGCATCCTACTGTGTGGTGGGCGGTTCTGTGGTGGCATTCTACTGTCTGTGGGGGCATCCTACTGTGTGATGGGCGGTTCTGTGGTGGCATTGTACTGTCTGAGGGGGCATCCTACTGTGTGGAGGGCGGTTTGGTGGTGGCATTGTACTGTCTGTGGGGGCATCCTACTGTGTGATGGGCGGTTCTGTGGTGGCATTGTACTGTCTGTGGGGGCATCCTACTGTGTGATGGTCGGTTCTGTGGTGGCATTGTACTGTCTGTGGGGGCATCCTACTGTGTGGTCGGCGATTCTGTGGTGGCATTGTACTGTCTGTGGGGGCATCCTACTGTGTGATGGGAAGTACTGTGGTGGCATTGTACTGTCTGTGGGGGCATCCTACTGTGTGATGGGTGGTTCTGTGGTGGCATTGTACTGTCTGTGGGGGCATCCAACTGTGTGATGGGCAGTACTGTGGTGGCATTCTACTGTCTGTGGGGGCATCCTACTGTGTGATGGGCGGTTCTGTGGTGGCATTGTACTGTCTGTGGGGGCATTCTACTATGTGATGGGTGGTTCTGTGGTGACATTGTACTGTCTGTGGGGGCATCCTACTGTGTGATGGGCGGTTCTGTGGTGGCATTGTACTGTCTGTGGGGGCACTCTACTGTGTGATGGGCGGTTCTGTTGTGGCATTGTACTGTCTGTGGGGGCATCCTACTGTGTGATGGGCGGTTCTGTGGTGGCATTGTACTGTCTGTGGGGGCATCCTACTGTGATGGGCGGTTTTGTAGTGGCATTGTACTGTCTGTGGGGGCATCCTACTGTGTGATGGGCAGTTCTGTGGTGGCATTGCACTGTCTGAGGGGGCATCCTACTGTGTGGTGGGCGGTTCTGTGGTGGCATTGTACTGTCTGTGGGGGCATCCTACTGTGTGATGGGCGGTTCTGTGGTGGCATCGTACTATCTGAGGGGGCATCCTACTGTGTGGTGGGCGGTTCGGTGGTGGCATTGTACTGTCTGTGGGGGCATCCTACTGTGTGATGGGCGATTCTGTGGTGGCATTGTACTGTCTGTGGGGGCATCCTACTGTGTGATGGTCGGTTCTGTGGTGGCATTGTACTGTCTGTGGGGGCATCCTACTGTGTGATGGGTGGTTCTGTGGTGGCATTGTACTGTCTGTGGGGGCATCCAACTGTGTGATGGGCAGTACTGTGGTGGCATTCTACTGTCTGTGGGGGCATCCTACTGTGTGATGGGCGGTTCTGTGGTGGCATTGTACTGTCTGTGGGGGCATTCTACTATGTGATGGGTGGTTCTGTGGTGACATTGTACTGTCTGTGGGGGCATCCTACTGTGTGATGGGCGGTTCTGTGGTGGCATTGTACTGTCTGTGGGGGCACTCTACTGTGTGATGGGCGGTTCTGTTGTGGCATTGTACTGTCTGTGGGGGCATCCTACTGTGTGATGGGCGGTTCTGTGGTGGCATTGTACTGTCTGTGGGGGCATCCTACTGTGATGGGCGGTTTTGTAGTGGCATTGTACTGTCTGTGGGGGCATCCTACTGTGTGATGGGCAGTTCTGTGGTGGCATTGCACTGTCTGAGGGGGCATCCTACTGTGTGGTGGGCGGTTCTGTGGTGGCATTGTACTGTCTGTGGGGGCATCCTACTGTGTGATGGGCGGTTCTGTGGTGGCATCGTACTGAGGGGGCATCCTACTGTGTGGTGGGCGGTTCGGTGGTGGCATTGTACTGTCTGTGGGGGCATCCTACTGTGTGATGGGCGATTCTGTGGTGGCATTGTACTGTCTGTGGGGGCATCCTACTGTGTGATGGTCGGTTCTGTGGTGGCATTGTACTGTCTGTGGGGGCATCCTACTGTGTGGTCGGCGGTTCTGTGGTGGCATTGTACTGTCTGTGGGGGCATCCTACTGTGTGATGGGAAGTACTGTGGTGGCATTCTACTGTCTGTGGGGGCATCCTACTGTGTGATGGGTGGTTCTGTGGTGGCATTGTACTGTCTGTGGGGGCATCCTACTGTGTGATGGGCAGTACTGTGGTGGCATTCTACTGTCTGTGGGGGCATCCTACTGTGTGATGGGCGGTTCTATGGTGGCATTGTACTGCCTGTGGAGGCATTCTACTATGTGATGGGTGGTTCTGTGGTGACATTGTACTGTCTGTGGGGGCATCCTACTGTGTGATGAGCGGTTCTGTGGTGGCATTCTGTCTGTGGGGGCATCCTACTGTGTGATGGGCGGTTCTGTGGTGGCATTGTACTGTCTGTGGGGGCACTCTACTGTGTGATGGGCGGTTCTGTTGTGGCATTGTACTGTCTGTGGGGGCATCCTACTGTGTGATGGGCGGTTCTGTGGTGGCATTGTACTGTCTGTGGGGGCATCCTACTGTGATGGGCGGTTTTGTAGTGGCATTGTACTGTCTGTGGGGGCATCCTACTGTGTGATGGGCAGTTCTGTGGTGGCATTGCACTGTCTGAGGGGGCATCCTACTGTGTGGTGGGCGGTTCTGTGGTGGCATTGTACTGTCTGTGGGGGCATCCTACTGTGTGATGGGCGGTTCTGTGGTGGCATCGTACTATCTGAGGGGGCATCCTACTGTGTGGTGGGCGGTTCGGTGGTGGCATTGTACTGTCTGTGGGGGCATCCTACTGTGTGATGGGCGATTCTGTGGTGGCATTGTACTGTCTGTGGGGGCATCCTACTGTGTGATGGTCGGTTCTGTGGTGGCATTGTACTGTCTGTGGGGGCATCCTACTGTGTGGTCAGCGGTTCTGTGGTGGCATTGTACTGTCTGTGGGGGCATCCTACTGTGTGATGGGAAGTACTGTGGTGGCATTGTACTGTCTGTGGGGGCATCCTACTGTGATGGGTGGTTCTGTGGTGGCATTGTACTGTCTGTGGGGGCATCCTACTGTGTGATGGGCAGTACTGTGGTGGCATTCTACTGTCTGTGGGGGCATCCTACTGTGTGATGGGCGGTTCTGTGGTGGCATTGTACTGTCTGTGGGGGCATTCTACTATGTGATGGGTGGTTCTGTGGTGACATTGTACTGTCTGTGGGGGCATCCTACTGTGTGATGGGCGGTTCTGTGGTGGCATTCTGTCTGTGGGGGCATCCTACTGTGTGATGGGCGGTTCTGTGGTGGCATTGTACTGTCTGTGGGGGCATTCTACTATGTGATGAGTGGTTCTGTGGTGACATTGTACTGTCTGTGGGGGCATCCTACTGTGTGATGGGCGGTTCTGTGGTGGCATTCTGTCTGTGGGGGCATCCTACTGTGTGATGGGCGGTTCTGTGGTGGCATTGTACTGTCTGTGGGGGCATTCTACTATGTGATGGGCGATTGTGGTGGCATTGTACTGTCTGTGGGGGCATCCTACTGTGTGATGGGCGGTTCTGTGGTGGCATTGTACTGTCTGTGGGGGCATCCTACTGTGATGGGCGGTTCTGTAGTGGCATTGTACTGTCTGTGGGGGCATCCTACTGTGTGATGGGCAGTTCTGTGGTGGCATTGCACTGTCTGAGGGGGCATCCTACTGTGTGGTGGGCGGTTCTGTGGTGGCATTGCACTGTCTGTGGGGGCATCCTACTGTGTGATGGGCGGTTCTGTGGTGGCATTGTACTATCTGTGGGGGCATCCTACTGTGCGGTGGGCGGTTCTGTGGTGGCATTGTACTGTCTATGCGGGCATTCTACTATGTGATGGGCGATTGTGGTGGCATTGTACTGTCTGTGGGGGCATCCTACTGTGTGATGGGCGGTTCTGTGGTGGCATTGTACTGTCTGTGGGGGCATCCTACTGTGATGGGCGGTTCTGTAGTGGCATTGTACTGTCTGTGGGAGCATCCTACTGTGTGATGGGCAGTTCTGTGGTGGCATTGCACTGTCTGAGGGGGCATCCTACTGTGTGGTGGGCGGTTCTGTGGTGGCATTGTACTGTCTGTGGGGGCATCCTACTGTGTGATGGGAAGTACTGTGGTGGCATTGTACTGTCTGTGGGGGCATCCTACTGTGTGATGGGTGTTTCTGTGGTGGCACTGTACTGTCTGTGGGGGCATCCTACTGTGTGATGGGCGGTTCTGTGGTGGCATCGTACTGTCTGAGGGGGCATCCTACTGTGTGGTGGGCGGTTCGGTGGTGGCATTGTACTGTCTGTGGGTGCATCCTACTGTGTGATGGGCGGTTCTGTGGTGGCATTGTACTGTCTGTTGGGGCATCCTACTGTGTGATGGTCGGTTCTGTGGTGGCATTGTACTGTCTGTGGGGGCATCCTACTGTGTGGTCGGCGGTTCTGTGGTGGCATTGTACTGTCTGTGGGGGCATCCTACTGTGTGATGGGAAGTACTGTGGTGGCATTGTACTGTCTGTGGGGGCATCCTACTGTGTGATGGGTGGTTCTGTGGTGGCATTGTACTGTCTGTGGGGGCATCCAACTGTGTGATGGGCAGTACTGTGGTGGCATTCTACTGTCTGTGGGGGCATCCTACTGTGTGATGGGCGGTTCTGTGGTGGCATTGTACTGTCTGTGGGGGCATTCTACTATGTGATGGGTGGTTCTGTGGTGACATTGTACTGTCTGTGGGGGCATCCTACTGTGTGATGGGTGGTTCTGTGGTGGCATTGTACTGTCTGTGGGGGCACTCTACTGTGTGATGGGCGGTTCTGTTGTGGCATTGTACTGTCTGTGGGGGCATCCTACTGTGTGATGGGCGGTTCTGTGGTGGCATTGTACTGTCTGTGGGGGCATCCTACTGTGATGGGCGGTTCTGTAGTGGCATTGTACTGTCTGTGGGGGCATCCTACTGTGTGATGGGCAGTTCTGTGGTGGCATTGCACTGTCTGAGGGGACATCCTACTGTGTGGTGGGCGGTTCTGTGGTGGCATTGTACTGTCTGTGGGGGCAGCCTACTGTGTGATGGGCGGTTCTGTGGTGGCATCGTACTGTCTGAGGGGGCATCCTACTGTGTGGTGGGCGGTTCGGTGGTGGCATTGTACTGTCTGTGGGGGCATCCTACTGTGTGATGGGCGATTCTGTGGTGGCATTGTACTGTCTGTGGGGGCATCCTACTGTGTGATGGTCGGTTCTGTGGTGGCATTGTACTGTCTGTGGGGGCATCCTACTGTGTGGTCGGCGGTTCTGTGGTGGCATTGTACTGTCTGTGGGGGCATCCTACTGTGTGATGGGAAGTACTGTGGTGGCATTTTACTGTCTGTGGGGGCATCCTACTGTGTGATGGGTGGTTCTGTGGTGGCATTGTACTGTCTGTGGGGGCATCCTACTGTGTGATGGGCAGTACTGTGGTGGCATTCTACTGTCTGTGGGGGCATCCTACTGTGTGATGGGCGGTTCTGTGGTGGCATTGTACTGTCTGTGGGGGCATTCTACTATGTGATGGGTGGTTCTGTGGTGACATTGTACTGTCTGTGGGGGCATCCTACTGTGTGATGGGCGGTTCTGTGGTGGCATTCTGTCTGTGGGGGCATCCTACTGTGTGATGGGCGGTTCTGTGGTGGCATTGTACTGTCTGTGGGGGCATTCTACTATGTGATGAGTGGTTCTGTGGTGACATTGTACTGTCTGTGGGGGCATCCTACTGTGTGATGGGCGGTTCTGTGGTGGCATTGTCTGTGGGGGCATCCTACTGTGTGATGGGCGGTTCTGTGGTGGCATTGTACTGTCTGTGTGGGCATTCTACTATGTGATGGGCGATTGTGGTGGCATTGTACTGTCTGTGGGGGCATCCTACTGTGTGATGGGCCGTTCTGTGGTGGCATTGTACTGTCTGTGGGGGCATCCTACTGTGATGGGTGGTTCTGTAGTGGCATTGTACTGTCTGTGGGGGCATCCTACTGTGTGATGGGCAGTTCTGTGGTGGCATTGCACTGTCTGAGGGGGCATCCTACTGTGTGGTGGGCGGTTCTGTGGTGGCATTGTACTGTCTGTGGGGGCATCCTACTGTGTGATGGGCGGTTCTGTGGTGGCATTGTACTGTCTGTGGGGGCATCCTACTGTGTGGTGGGCGGTTCTGTGGTGGCATTGTACTCTCTATGCGGGCATTCTACTATGTGATGGGCGATTGTGGTGGCATTGTACTGTCTGTGGGGGCATCCTACTGTGTGATGGGCGGTTCTGTGGTGGCATTGTACTGTCTGTGGGGGCATCCTACTGTGATGGGCGGTTCTGTAGTGGCATTGTACTGTCTGTGGGAGCATCCTACTGTGTGATGGGCAGTTCTGTGGTGGCATTGCACTGTCTGAGGGGGCATCCTACTGTGTGGTGGGCGGTTCTGTGGTGGCATTGTACTGTCTGTGGGGGCATCCTACTGTGTGATGGGAAGTACTGTGGTAGCATTGTACTGTCTGTGGGGGCATCCTACTGTGTGATGGGTGTTTCTGTGGTGGCATTGTACTGTCTGTGGGGGCATCCTACTGTGTGATGGGCGGTTCTGTGGTGGCATCGTACTGTCTGAGGGGGCATCCTACTGTGTGGTGGACGGTTCGGTGGTGGCATTGTACTGTCTGTGGGGGCATCCTACTGTGTGATGGGCGGTTCTGTGGTGGCATTGTACTGTCTGTGGGGGCATTCTACTATGTGATGAGTGGTTCTGTGGTGACATTGTACTGTCTGTGGGGGCATCCTACTGTGTGATGGGCGGTTCTTTGGTGGCATTCTGTCTGTGGGGGCATCCTACTGTGTGATGGGCGGTTCTGTGGTGGCATTGTACTGTCTGTGGGGGCATTCTACTATGTGATGGGCGATTGTGGTGGCATTGTACTGTCTGTGGGGGCATCCTACTGTGTGATGGGCGGTTCTGTGGTGGCATTGTACTGTCTGTGGGGGCATCCTACTGTGATGGGCGGTTCTGTAGTGGCATTGTACTGTCTGTGGGGGCATCCTACTGTGTGATGGGCAGTTCTGTGGTGGCATTGCACTGTCTGAGGGGGCATCCTACTGTGTGGTGGGCGGTTCTGTGGTGGCATTGTACTGTCTGTGGGGGCATCCTACTGTGTGATGGGTGGTTCTGTGGTGGCATTGTACTGTCTGTGGGGGCATCCTACTGTGTGGTGGGCGGTTCTGTGGTGGCATTGTACTGTCTATGCAGGCATTCTACTATGTGATGGGCGATTGTGGTGGCATTGTACTGTCTGTGGGGGCATCCTACTGTGTGATGGGCGGTTCTGTGGTGGCATTGTACTGTCTGTGGGGGCATCCTACTGTGATGGGCGGTTCTGTGGTGGCATTGTACTGTCTGTGGGAGCATCCTACTGTGTGATGGGCAGTTCTGTGGTGGCATTGCTCTGTCTGAGGGGGCATCCTACTGTGTGGTGGGCGGTTCTGTGGTGGCATTGTACTGTCTGTGGGGGCATCCTACTGCGTGATGGGAAGTACTGTGGTGGCATTGTACTGTCTGTGGGGGCATCCTACTGTGTGATGGGTGTTTCTGTGGTGGCATTGTACTGTCTGTGGGGGCATCCTAGTGTGTGATGGGCGGTTCTGTGGTGGCATCGTACTGTCTGAGGGGGCATCCTACTGTGTGGTGGGCGGTTCGGTGGTGGCATTGTACTGTCTGTGGGGGCATCCTACTGTGTGATGGGCGGTTCTGTGGGGGCATTGTACTGTCTGTGGGGGCATCCTACTGTGTGATGGTCGGTTCTGTGGTGGCATTGTACTGTCTGTGGGGGCATCCTACTGTGTGGTCGGAGGTTCTGTGGTGGCATTGTACTGTCTGTGGGGGCATCCTACTGTGTGATGGGAAGTACTGTGGTGGCATTGTACTGTCTGTGGGGGCATCATACTGTGTGATGGGTGGTTCTGTGGTGGCATTGTACTGTCTGTGGGGGCATCCTACTGTGTGATGGGCAGTACTGTGGTGGCATTCTACTGTCTGTGGGGGCATCCTACTGTGTGATGGGCAGTACTGTGGTGACATTGTACTGTCTGTGGGGGCATCCTACTGTGTGATGGGCGGTTCTGTGGTGGCATTGTACTGTCTGTGGGGGCATTCTACTATGTGATGAGTGGTTCTGTGGTGACATTGTACTGTCTGTGGGGGCATCCTACTGTGTGATGGGCGGTTCTGTGGTGGCATTCTGTCTGTGGGGGCATCCTACTGTGTGATGGGCGGTTCTGTGGTGGCATTGTACTGTCTGTGGGGGCATTCTACTATGTGATGGGCGATTGTGGTGGCATTGTACTGTCTGTGGGGGCATCCTACTGTGTGATGGGCGGTTCTGTGGTGGCATTGTACTGTCTGTGGGGGCATCCTACTGTGATGGGCGGTTCTGTAGTGGCATTGTACTGTCTGTGGGGGCATCCTACTGTGTGATGGGCAGTTCTGTGGTGGCATTGCACTGTCTGAGGGGGCATCCTACTGTGTGGTGGGCGGTTCTGTTGTGGCATTGTACTGTCTGTGGGGGCATCCTACTGTGTGATGGGCGGTTCTGTGGTGGCATTGTACTGTCTGTGGGGGCATTCTACTGTGTGGTGGGCGGTTCTGTGGTGGCATTGTACTGTCTATGGGGGCATTCTACTATGTGATGGGCGATTGTGGTGGCATTGTACTGTCTGTGGGGGCATCCTACTGTGTGATGGGCGGTTCTGTGGTGGCATTGTACTGTCTGTGGGGGCATCCTACTGTGATGGGCGGTTCTGTAGTGGCATTGTACTCTCTGTGGGGGCATCCTACTGTGTGATGAGCAGTTCTGTGGTGGCATTGCACTGTCTGAGGGGGCATCCTACTGTGTGGTGGGCGGTTCTGTGGTGGCATTGTACTGTCTGTGGGGGCATCCTACTGTGTGATGGGAAGTACTGTGGTGGCATTGTACTGTCTGTGGGGGCATCCTACTGTGTGATGGGTGGTTCTGTGGTGGCATTGTACTGTCTGTGGGGGCATCCTACTGTGTGATGGGCAGTACTGTGGTGGCATTCTACTGTCTGTGGGGGCATCCTACTGTGTGATGGTCGGTTCTGTGGTGGCATTGTACTGTCTGTGGGGGAATTCTACTATGTGATGGGTGGTTCTGTGGTGACATTTTACTGTCTGTGGGGGCATCCTACTGTGTGATGGGCGGTTCTGTGGTGGCATTGTACTGTCTGTGGGGGCATTCTACTATGTAATGGGTGGTTCTGTGGTGGCATTGTACTGTGTGTGGGGGCATCTTACTTTTTAGGAAGCATTACCGGGGTACCAAATTGTGTTGGAACACCAACGGGCTTCACTGGGAGGAATATTTCTGTGTGGCAGTGGTGTATATAAAGGACCGGGTTACGTTAGGCTACTGGCTTGGTGTACCCCTTGACAAAGGCTGATTGCCGAAACGCGCGTCGGGGTTGGCGCACACTTGTACAGCAAAGCAGGTATACTCTATACATGGGATATTTCCTCCTGTGATTTATTATGGTTTATATGCATTATTAGGTCTCCAGCAGATACATTTAATATTTAGGTTCTGGCTCACCTATGTCAGTTCGGTTTAGGCGGTTGTGTATATATATGTACATTATGCCTGCTCTGGAGTCCCTCCATTTAACATGTGCGCCATTTTAATACTGTGTGTCTTTTAGGTGTGTATTTTTCACTCCCATTTATTAATTGACAATAAAATTTATACCTTTTATCATGATATTGTCATGGATCATCAATTTTTGTGCTTCGGCCCTTCCCCCCTTTGTGTAGTGCTACACGATGATCCTTTCACCTAATAGTCCTTAGGTGGGCAGTTCTTACAGAGATGGAATATATAGTGTGTAATAAGGTTATTAAACTTATACTGCCCAAATCTATTAGGCTCTTTTCTGGCTTGGTGTACAGTAAAACTTGCCGCAGTACGTGTCCTTATTCTGATCTTTTAGTTGGGATGTGTGACGTTCTTCCAGCATACAATCCCCTTGTCTGGAAGCCACCTGCACATGTGTAGAGACCCCACCATGGGGACAGGCCATACTGACCACTACTAGTGACTCACACACAAGACATGTTCTGCATATACTGAACACACATGATGCTAGACAGGTGGATAGGAAGTACCACAGCCCCGGAGCAGACGCTCTACCGCCTGCAATGAATGAATTCTGAGCGACTAGGACTCAGTCTCAGATGGAGAAGGCTCCACATGTGGAATAATGGTACATCCCAGGTGTATCGTGGATGTGCTAAGGCGACAGCGCAAGGGGCTAAACCACAAAGAGAGGGGTGGGCACGGCGCACTTGTGGCTCCTCTGATGCCCCTCTGCCGCCGGTATTTGGGGAGGGCGGGGCGACAGGCAGTGTCTCGTAGTCTCGGCCAATAAGGGGTGCGCACAGCAGGTCACGTGGCCGTGGTGGGCGCTTTTGTTCGCGGCTGCTTAGAGCGCGCGCGGTATTCATCGGCAGAGACAGGTGAGAGCGGGCCGCGCGGTGAGGAGCAGCGGAGGAAGGTGGCGGGGGAGTTAGAGGAAACTGACCGGGTGACTGTGTGAGGGATGGCGGATAGCGCGCCTTCTAGCTCTCTGCTCGGCGCAGGCAGTGAGTGGCTGTGACAGTCCCGCGTAGTGAGCGCACCTGTAGCACCAGCCGCCTCGGGCAATGTTATTCCCAGCAGTCCCGGGATTACACCGGCTGCCATTACTGCTGCCGGGCTCATCTGGTGAAGTGCGGGACTAGTGCTGTCTGACAGACCGATATAAAAGGCGCGCTCCCTGCTTTGTTCAGGTGCAGTGTCTGGCACCGCCTCGCCTGTCAGTGGCTGAGCGCAGCCTGGCGCCGCCCCGCTCCGCTGGTGACTGGCTCTCCTGTGCCCTCATTGTGTAGACGGGCTGGCGGGTGTGGCACGCGGGCAGTGCTCCCTCCTGCTCCGTTGTCGGCTCTCGGCGTGTCACGTGGTTTGGAATACGCGCTCTTTTGTTGTTGTACCCTCGTGGGGATGACAAGTGGGCGCGGCCGCTGTCAGCACGTGGTCTGTGCCCCGCCCCTCACCTGCAGGTTCCCGCCATCTCCTCCCCAGCTGCCGGACTTATTCCCGGTGTTACCCCGTCAGTGACTGTTGCCTGTGCTCGCAGTAATACGTCTCCCCTTCTTATTGCAGCTCCTGGATTGGTGGACACTCGCTTTTTCAGCCATGTCTGACGCTGGTAGGACTCTTGTGCACCCCTAGAACATACGAATAAAGGGCTTTTGTCGTTCATTATTAGTAATGTCTCAGTAGCACTTTTTTTTTTTTTTTTTTTTTTTTTTAGTATTTTTCTAAAACAGCAGTAACTGATCAGCTCCAGCCTGAGCTTCCTCAGTCAGTATATGAATGTACTCTGCGTGGAGTATGCGACTTGAACTTTGATTTATAATAATTTTTATAGCGCCAACATATTCCGCAGCACTTTACAATTTTAGGGGGGACTTATACAGACAATACAGAATAAGCAAAGCTCATATTTAAAGGAGTGAGGGCCTTGCAGTGTGGAGCATTGTGAGGAGGAGCTGGTGATCCAGTGTCCAATGCTGCAGGGAGTAGTGACCATTACCGTATTTTTCGGACTATAAGACGCACTTTTTCTTCCAAAATTTTGGAGGAAAGTGGGGGGTGCGTCTTATAGTCCGAATACTATCTACCTGTGGCTCTTGTGGTTAGGAGGTCTGGGGGAGCTGCAGCGGGGCACAGGAGGCAGTAGCCGACTGCTGCAGCCTGCGCTGCGCTGTGCCCACTACTAAAGAGAATGAATATTCATTTTCCTTAATATCCGGCACATTGTACAGCAACCCACTCCCATGGGTTGTAGTGAATATCCATGGTCTTTAATAGCGGGCATACAGACAGTGTGCGCACTCTCACTCTGTGTGAAGGCGCATGGCAGGGATGCCATGCGAGGCTCATAAAGTGAGTGTCGGCAGCAGAGTGGAACAGCCCTGGAGGAGAGAGGAGGTGAGTATGATTATTTTTTTGTTGTCAGCAGGATGGGGGCTCAGGGGGTGCCAAGCAATACCAGGATGGGGGCTCAGGGGGTGTCCTGTCGGATATGGTCAATTTTTTTCTTTGAAATTGGCCAGATCATCAGCCCCGAGGTCAGGTAGCTGAATGAGGGTAAGTAGATAGATAGAAGTGCTTAGCTGCAGAGCATTGCAAATAATATGGAGGTACAATGCAGATTTCAGAAGGGGGTAACGCATAGAGGAGCTAGATGTATATACCTGAAAGAAGAGAAGAAAGATGAATATTAGAACTGCCACATCTAACTGCCGTGGCACTTTGATAGGCTATGGCACTTCGATAAAGTATGCATAAATGCCCCTGCATTTGATTTGAATATGACCATTGGTATCCACTTACAGTGATAGTTCCTTTTCAGCCCGGACCACAGCCAGTACCGGAGTTTGTGCTTGTAGGAAGGACCCCTCATGGGCGCTCCTGCGACTTGATCATGGCATGGGACTCTGATGTGTTGCTATGACAGCTAGGAGTCTGCTGTAGACCCGTGTTAGTCATCATGGTGTCTGTGATTTCTGCTTTATGTTGTGGTATTGCTGTACACAGCACAAGTGATCAGACAATCACAGGTTCAAGTTCCCTTAGGAGACCCAAATGCTGTGAAGTGTAAAAAGAAATAAGTTAAATCATCCCACATATTCACCATTAAAAATTAAGAAATAAAAAAAATACACATTTGGTATCTGATCTATCAAAATATAACAAAATAATCCCATCGGTAAATGGCGTAATGAGGACAAACTCCAGATATGCTGTTTTTCAGCTGCTGCAACAGAAAAATAGTAACAGACAAAGCAAGCCTTGTATCTACCCCAAAATTATATCAGTCTTCAGGAGCAAAAAAATACACAAGACCTCACACTGCTCCATAAATTGAAAGTGTTACGCTTTTCAGAAAATGGCCGCAGAAGCAAAAAAAACTTGTTGGTTCTGATTTTTTTTTTACCACTTAAAACAAAAATGTTTGTTATTTTCATACTGGAACTGACCTGGAAAATCATAATGGCAGGTCAGTTTTACTGTAAAATCAACTCTAAATAAAACACCTAAAAAGCTATTGTATA
This sequence comes from Phyllobates terribilis, assembly GCF_046119375.1. NCBI lineage: Eukaryota > Metazoa > Chordata > Amphibia > Anura > Dendrobatidae > Phyllobates > Phyllobates terribilis. Next base: position 645,443,909 of record NW_027362762.1, read on the forward strand.
ATTTGCACATCTTCTTTTTTTTTTTTTTTTTTTTTTTTGCTATTTCGCCACACATTGAATTTTCTTTCTTTCCAGTACATCATGCTAAAATCGCTTGACCCGCATGTGGAAATGCAAGTGAAGAACGCTTCACATCCGCATGTCCCTGGCAGGAAAAACGCATGTACAATCCGCATGCGTTTTTTTTCTGCCAGGGAGATGCAGAAACGCTCAGGAAAAATCCGGAGCATTTCTGCATCTTGGGCACTTAGCTTAAAACTATGAAATGTTACAAATTTTAGCAACTTTTGCCATTGCTGCATTTGTCCTCGCCAGCTCTGGCAGTGGACAGAGCCTGTGAGGTGTGGTAAAGCCTACCTGATTAGAAATTCATTTATAATAAGCCAGAAAAGTGGTGTACATTTCTGGTGGTGGTGCACAGCAGAGGGAGAGTGTACCACATTAGAGGTGCACACCTCTTAATGACTTCTGCACATTGTACATCAGTGCTTTCATTAAAGGGACTGTCGACACAGAATGACTGTTCAAACCAAGTACAGGTGCTTCAGGGGGGCCAATCATTTATATACATCTTCCCACCTGCTTGGTTTCCATCTATCTCTGCCCTTATCTGCCTCTATGAAGCCAGAGCTGTCAGAGGGGGAATGTTGTTGGGAGATTGAGGTGGGTAGGCGTATGTAAATGACTTGCTTTGCCATAAGCAGAGTGGTGGAACTTGGTTTGAACAGTCACTGTGCTGAGTCCCTTTAAGACTTGTCTGCAAAACACCAGTCTTAATGATTCAAACCATTGAGTGCACTTGTCAATGGTGCAGGCAGTCTAGCTATTTTACCCTCTGGAGATGGGATATGTATTTTAGATGAGATCAGGAGAGGTCAGAGGCTCTATGAACTTAAGTTGGCAGAAGGTAACTGGGGTTCAGAATAGAAACTAGATTGTGCAGCATTGTATTATGCTAGCTCTCCTGACTTTACACAGCTGAGCCATTCATTCTTATTTTCAGAAGGTAGTAGAATGCTGCCAGAGCAGCAACTATCTCCTGAAGAGCAAAATGTTCATCTTTCAATGTTAACATTAATGCTGCCCAACTCTAAGGTCCCTCTCCTTAATCTGTTTGAAGAGCTAGGAGGACTTATAGACACTAATGTAGGCTGATGTCATCAGATTTGGACAAACTTAGTCTGTTTATGGGGCCCTAAAATGTGACACATTTCAGCTTTTTCTGGCAGTATTAGGTGAAAAATGGAGCAGATATTAAGCATGTATTTTTGTTTTGTCCCCCTCACCGTCTACACACCAAACAAATATTTTTTGTTTTAGGGGGTATAAGTGTCAACCTCCCAAACAAGACCCCCTGCAACTGGGTGATTAACCCATTAAATTTTTTCAATAGCCTTCTAAATGCAACAATCACTAGGAGAGGGGGCTAACTCTGTATACACCTGTAATTTCATTCCAGGGAGCAGACCAGTCATGGTAGCCAAAATTGAAACTGACCTCTGGGTCTGCCAGATTGTGTGGCCTATTAGACTCCTCTTATGCCAGGGCCTAATAGGTGTTCTGTTAGTGTGCCACTGACTAGTCAAATGCTTTGCAATGCATTACACCAGTGAATAAACTAGTTTTTATTCAAGTCTCAGAGTTTAAAAAAAAAAAAACCACAGTGAGAAAATATCATAAAAATAAATCTTGCATAAAAACAAACATAATGAAAAAAGTGCACATTTGATATTGCTGTCTCCAGAACAGCCTGATTTGTCACTAATAACCTGTACAGTGAACACTTTTAAAATAAAAAGTAAACACTTTTCATCATACTGCTACACAACACAAAAATTTTAATTAACTTTATTACGTGTCATCCACAAAAGCAAGCCCTCACTCAACTGTTGGAGAAAGTTAGTTCTTATGGTGATGTACAACCTAAATCAGATATCATTGTAATCGTACTGACCTAAAGAACATGACTCATGTGGAGTCAAATTGGTTACTTCACCTGGTGATCTCCCAGATGTGTAATGTTCAAAATGGGGTGCTGTTCTGGTACCTTATGGAGTTTGCCAACTAATCCAGGAAAATCTGCTGATAGTTCTCCTTCCCTTCTGATCTCTGCCATGTGGCAAGCCAATGGGAGGAAACAAGCTGTAAATGCCATATACGAATTTGACCAAAATTGTCCATATTAAGTACTGCCCATCTAAGACTGTATAGTAAACTAGGTCATCTAATGCACTCAATAACAAAAGGGGAGGGGAAGTGAACAGCCCCCAAGCAGACCAAGACAACATGGTTATAAATATACAAACATTTTGATTAAAAAGAACATACAAAATGAGGTGAATGGATAGCATACAAGGGGATACACAAGTGGACATCCCTGGAGCACACAGCCAAAATATTATATGTGTAAGAACAAATGCTGGTTGGAGCACTAGCATTTTACACAGCAGTCCCCACACTATTTAGGTAATTTTCTTATTCCCGATATGGGTAGACACTGGAATGTATATACATAGATTTAGTGACCGCTAGTTGCATTTTTTTGATGCTGGTATGTGAGGACTCTAGACAGGATTAGGTCTTTATTATAATTAATACCTGATTTCCTCTATGTACCATTATACACAATATTTATACTCAATAATATTATATATATATTATTGAGTATAAATATTGTGTATAATGGTACATAGAGGAAATCAGGTATTAATTATAATAAAGACCTAATCCTGTCTAGAGTCCTCACATACCAGCATCAAAAAAATGCAACTAGCGGTCACTAAATCTATGTATATACATTCCAGTGTCTACCCATATCGGGAATAAGAAAATTACCTAAATAGTGTGGGGACTGCTGTGTAAAATGCTAGTGCTCCAACCAGCATTTGTTCTTACACATATAATATTTTGGCTGTGTGCTCCAGGGATGTCGACTTGTGTATCCCCTTGTATGCTATCCATTCACCTCATTTTGTATGTTCTTTTTAATCAATAAAATGTATATATTTATAACCATGTTGTCTTGGTCTCTGTTTGGGGGCTGTTTGCCCCCCCCCCCCCCCCCCCCCCCCGCCAATGTGGCAAGCAAGTAGCTTCAGACTACACATGGTGTATTGCTGCATTCATGAGAAGCTTTGGGGTCTACTTTCTCTTTTTAACTCTCGTGAAAATAAACCCTGGGGCTAAAACAAGTTTGCGGTAAACATTTGCAATCTTCAGATATTTTCCAGCCACATCTGGAGTATTGGTGTCCTGAGGAGAAAATGCACAATATATTCTGGTCCATATAATTTTTTTTTGTCACCCTTGTGAAAATGGGATAAAAGGAAAGCTTTTCGTGGAAAACAAGAACTTTAATTTGTTTCCCAATACTATAATGTGTTTGAAGCATGTGTAGGACCAATGTGTAATCCTGCCCCACTTCTGATTGGCAGCTTTCTGACAATGCTGTGGATGGAGGAATCTGTCAGACATGGGCAGGGGTATATACAGCCCAGAAGTCTTGGCACCGCTAAATCTACATCATACAAAACAGGGATTCTATGAAAACGCCAAGCAGTCCAATAGGTGATAGATGGGATCCGGGCTCTGTCTACTTCATGCTGCTATCAGAATCCATAGCAAAAACTTGCCGACAGATTCCTTTAAATATTGTGTGGTATTACAATTTAAGCATATAAAGATTCAAAGTTCAAAATCCGATTATTCCTCTAAATTTTGTTGCGTTTCATATTTTCAAAAACTCTATCTTGTCAAACTAAAGATAACACTAACATATAAAACTAAAGATAACACTAACATATACCCTACATATCACAAACAATCTCACTCACTGTATGTAAAAGCATCAGACTTGCCACTTAAAGGGGTTTTACCACAAAGCACATTTTAATTTATAGATCTAGGAATAAAATAAACTTCCAGTTGGATGTGGAGGAGAGAAAAAAAATTCCTGTGCTAAGAATCTTATAAATGTGCCCCTGTGTAATGGCTGTCTTACCGTGTACGAAGCAGGGTTGGATCATACCACATCTCCTGGGCAGGGGGAAAGCAAGATTATGAAGATATTACAGCAGGGAATCACAGCTGATTCTTTTTGAGGTAAAAAATTTCCCTGCCTATTTTTAGACCATGTTTTATCTCAATGAATCAATCATTTGTGATCCTGTGCTGTAATGTCAGTATACTCTTCTGCTTCTTCCCCTGTCCAGGAGATGTGGTATGATCAGACCATGTTCCTGTACGGTCAGACACAGCCATTACACAGTACACAGCAGGGACACATTTATAGGATTATCTCAGCACAGGAACATTTTTAAAAAAAAACTCATCCAACTGTGGGACTAATCATTATTCAAAGATCTGTTGATTAAAATGTAACTTTGTGGCAAAACCCCTTTTAAAAGGACTATTGTCAGCACAGAATGACTGTTCAAAACAAGTACATGTTCTTGGTGCTTCAGTGGGGCTAGTCACTTATATACACCTTCCTGCCTCCTTGTTTTCCCTCTATCTCCACCCTTCTGACTATTAGCCAGAACTGTCAAATAGGGGGGTGGAGATTGAGGGAAAAACAAGCATGTCTGAAGGTGTATTTAAATGATTGGCTCCACTGTGAAGCACTGAGTGACAGTGCTTAGTTTGAACAGTCGTTCTGTGCGGACAGTCCCTTTTAATCTCACACATGGTAACTTTGAAATTATGGCCTCGACAGGTAGGTGGAAACCTCTTTGGTGTGAAGAGGCTAAAAATGGTAAGTATTCAAAACTGCTTCTAGTGAGTTTAGCCTTCAGGTATGTGATGAATTGCTGCAAAGTGGAATGAAGAAAAAATGCAAAATTAGGTCTTTCCCACTAATTTTGCTGCAATTCAAAATTTAGCATTTTTGCAAGGACACTAGAAGGAAAAAACCTCCATTTGTAACACAATTTTGAGTGCAACAATACACTGGTTGGAAATTACTGCTCGGGCACATTGCAGAGCTCCAAAGGGAAGGGGCATCATTTTGGAATGCAGATTTTGCTGAAATGGTTTGCAGATGCCTTGTCATTAGTAGAGCTTGTGAGCTACAAGAACAGCAGGAAATACTTTTTTTGGGGGGTAGGATTGCAACTTCGTTTTACGGACTCCACCCTTCAATGAATTTATCTGGGGTGTAGTGTTGGTTTAACACCACTAGTTTCCCAGAATCTTGTATCTTCATGGCTCAATGGTATATCTCCCTACCTTCTCATTTCCATTTTCACAAAGGATAATAGGTTCTAATATCTCCTAACAACTTTTTACCAAACTTGTCCCAAATGTTATAAAAGTGGTCAAACTACTGTTAAAGCATGGACAGCTCAGAAGAGATGTGCTGTTTGCAGAACCCCTACAGTGACCCCATTTTGGAAATTGCACATCCTGAATATAATCTACTGGTGTGGATGCTGCAAATATGCTATTTTAGTGCCCATTATGTGCTTTAGAGATCTGCACCCAGTCAATTAATATTTTTCGGACTATAAGACGCACCTAGGTTTTAGAGGGGGAAAAAAATGTAAGCAAAAAAATGTGGTCAAGATGCACTTTTAAGGGGGAGGGGGTCTTCTGCTGACACTGGCATAGGGATAATGTCCCCCAATTCTGACGATATCCCCCATCCTGGTATATATGCCCCACTTCCTTTTGTACGTGGTCCTCATCCTGGTATGCATGGAACTCCTCCATCCTGGTATGCATGGCACACCTCATTCCTGTCCTGGTATGCATGGCACCCCTAATCTTCATCATGCTGCACATAAATAAAATAAACACTCCTACTCGCATTTCTTCTCTCCTCCAGCGCTGCATTCTGTCTGCCTGCACTGATCTCTCCATGTGAGCCGCGCATGACGTCACTGCCATGCGCGGCTCACAAGGAGAGATCAGCTGCCGGAAGTCACTGCTCCCCACGCCTGGACTGTGCACAGGGAGCAGTAACTTCACTCTCCTTAATAGCCGGCACACAGCGGAGCCGCGTTGCTGCTGCCGGCTATCTCGTGTGCCCGCTCATTAAAGTGCATGAATATTCATACACTTTAACAGTGGGCACAGGTGATTCCGGCAGGAGCCGCGCTGTGGCTACACTGTGTGCTGCTATTAAGGAGCATGAATATTCTGTGCTCCCCACGCCCCATTTTCTTTAGCAGTGGGGACAGTGTAGACTGCAGCGGGCAGCTGCTGCTTCCTGTGCCCCACTCCTCCACCGCTGAGCCTGTTTGCCCAAAGAGTAGAAGATTTCTATCTTTTTGGTGCAGTGTCCTTTTCCAGAGCCTTTGTGCTACTAGTATGGAAATTGTTTTGTTTTTTTCATTGATATTTGACAGACCTAAAAGGCTTTTTTATTTTTATTTTTTTAATAAAATTCAGTTAGTACCATTTTTGTGGTAAACATTGCTGGATCACTTAAGGCTAATTTTCACATTTATCTTGTGCTTTACACTAAGCACTTATGTTGGGGGTTCCTTTTTAAATCCTTTTAAAGAGTATGAATCAGACTAAACTCCCTCTGGAACCATTCACTTTTAGGCTAAGTGCCCACGTAGCATTTTTCAAGCGTATATGCTGCAGAATTTCCGCAGCATAAATGCTAGGTAATTCGCCCCCCATGGTCCCCAAGGGGATTCCACAAGTTCTATGCCCATGCTGCGGATTTTTCCGCAGCATTTATGCTGCGCTCAAAAATCCGCAGCATGTCCATTAATTTTGCGGAAGCGCGGCATAATCACCGCCATAGACTTGCATTGAGATGCATACAATCCGTGTCTGTACATTTGTACTTACGGATTATCTGTGTTTCAATGTGCGGATGGTACCCAGTTCTGGAGGAGAGGAGACTCTCATCCAGACCTGGGTACCATTGTACCTGTAAAATAAAGTTTATATTCACCATCCGACGGCCCCCGGTCTCCTTCCCTTTGCTTGCAGGCAGGACTGTAGGACCTGCGGTGACGGCAGGTCTTTCAGTGCAATGTCACGCGATCAGCTGGCAGACAGGAGCGAGCGCAGCAGCACACCCCGGGCCATCAGAGGGTAAGTATAGGTTTATTTTTAAACATTCTTACGGTCACACTATATAAATCCATGCTGTTTGCATGGATTTATATAGTGTGACCTAGTTGTCAAGCACTTTCCAAGTGATGCTAAAATCGCCTGGAAAGCGCTTGTCAATCCGCATGCAGAAACGCATGTGAAAACGCTTCAAATCCGCATGTCCTTGGCAGGAAAAACACATGCACAATCTGCATGTACAATCCGCATGCGTATTTTCTGCATCGTGGGCACATAGCCTTAGGCAGATTTAATCACTCTGGACCCCATATGGTGGCTGCTTTGGCAGTGTTAATCTTCTTGGATGGGCAAAAAAGCATGGTCAACGGCACCTTTTTAACTGTGCAGAAAAGCAAACAAACATGGAAACAAAGGCAAGAGTCATAAATGACTGTACATTTACTACAGTGAATAGTTCCATTGGGGTTTTTGTCTGAATCATGTTTGGCGATTGAGCTGAAACCTCAATGTAAGTACTCCGCCTAGATCTCTGGATTAATATAGCTGTAGGCAATGTTCAGTATTTGGTCAGTATTTTACATCCGTGTTTGTAAGCCAAATTCAAGAGGAACTATCAAGAAAAGTTTAATAGAAACACGTCACCCATTCCTGGTTTTGGCTTATGAATACTGATGTAAAATACTGAACATGTGAATGTGGCCATATTCTGGATTCTGGGCTGTAAACTGAATAAACAAGTTTAGGAACTGTCTATTTTATTTTTCTATACTTCAGGTCAGTTTGATTACAGAAGTAACTGATTTTTGTGTAGGCTAAACAATGATCTATGCACAGATCGAAACGTCATGTTCTCACTGTGGATTGCAACTCAATTAAATCACCTGGACATTCTATATTTGAGTGCCAAGTTCTTGTATATTACTACGGATTGGGTCTCATGGTGATAAAACCTTCATTATATGGAAACGACACCGCCTAAGGATAGTCAGATTGCCATAGGATTGCATCACAATGCTAGGACTGGCTGTTGGCTCTCCTGACCTGAGTGACAGCTGCATAGAAATGCATGCTGTCGCACTCGGGTCAGGAGAGCTGACGGCCAGTCCGAGGATTGCCATGCGATCCTTGCGCAAGTAATATGGCAATCTGACTGCACCCAAAGTGACACATCCCTGAAATCTGTCTCAGCTAATGTATTATGCTGTCCTTGGATTGCATAGTAAAAACCTGCTGACAGATTCCCTTTAATTGACAACCCATCTGGCTGTTTCCTGTTGTCACTAATATAAAATCTGTTCTGCCAATTTGAAAAAAATGTGTAATGCTAGCCCTTTATAATTGGAGTACAAAACAATTAAAAGGCTTTTGACATTACCACTAATATGGTTACCTCAATGGAGAGCATTACAAAGTTTGAGCATAAAATCTGTTTGCTTAGCCTTGTTAATGTTAATTTCTAGCACCTGTCCCCAGATTCAGAATACTAACTTTATATCTTATTGAATAAAATAGGCCTGATAAGCATTTTCAAAGTAAATAAACCTTATCAGAATGGCTATATAATACTTTCTGAAAATTTTAATTTGACCTTCACTGATCTAGCCTGACCTCCTAAATGTCTCCCTCCTGAAATCTTGCATTGCTGGATATGCTTGGGACATGAGTCCTCACTCAATTGCTGGACTCGTGCTCATTTTATTATCAGGGTTATACACCAATTCGTACATGGATTTTCAAAGTAAATACACCAGTCTTCACTTGTCTAAGAACTGTTTAATTGTGTATACAGTCTGCTTTATGAAATCTGCTGACAGATCTGCTTTACACAGCTCTATGTACCTGTTTGATGCTCACTGCTTTTTATCTTTATATAGATATTAAGGTCAAGGAGCTGGAAAAACGTGCCTCTGGTCAGGCATTTGAGTTGATCCTGAGCCCCCCATCTACTGATGCTGCTCCCGATCTTTCACTTGCATCACCCAAGAAAAAGGAATGCTCGCTGGAAGAAATTCAGAAGAAGTTGGAAGCAGCAGAAGAGAGGCGCAAGGTGACTTACTTTATACAGTTTGTCTAACTTTGAACAGACTTGTGTTCCATAGAATACCTTTAAAAGAGAACCTGTCATCAGGGTTTTCTAGCCCAAACTAAAAAAAAAAAATTATTGAATTATGAAATTGAGCTATTGCTTTAGCAACTGGCATACACCCCTAAACTGCACGTGGCAGATTTGAAGACCTTTTTATACTATAAAGTTCTTTTAAATGGAGCTTGCATAAACTGAGCCATTTGTGTGGCATGTTAATGTCAGCATTTCCAAATAAGTAATAGTGGTGCACAAACTGACTAGCCCACTAATACGGATATTCATGTCAAAGCCATCTTTTGCTTATTACTGAAGAGCATGTTTAAACTGACCACATTGTGGAATGTTTGCTGCTAAGCATAGTGAACTTGATGTTTTTTTTTTTCTCCTCCCTAATGCACAGCTATTAAGTTACAAGTTATGTAAAATCCAACAAGCTGAATAGCATTGACAGTTACCAGAGATTTGTCTCTGGGGCAAGTACTTCTTCCCCTACGTAAGGTTGAACAATCATACGCAGTCAGCAACACATAGGGGTGGGGAAACACTCCTTCCTTTCCTCACCTAACTCCAGTTACTTTGTAGAGATAATGCTCTATGCATCTTTACATACACTTCCAGCTCTAATCTGGTGGTAGGGAGACTGGAATGGGGCTAAGAGCTGACAGCGCTGAGATGATACCTGAAAGTGTTTAATTTACACAGCTGTATAGTGGTGTTTTCTCCCCTGCATAATGCTGCCTGCTTATGCTTGGTAAACCTCATGCAGGGAAAGAAGTGTAAATCCAGAGACAAATCTTTGTAAACGCCCAGTTAAACATAAATTTGAGCCTAAAATTAATTTTAATTTCTCCTCACCATTGCAGAGGTATTTGCTGATAAATACTTTGATTTTATTTATCTTTGCAGCCACTATTCCATGTACCCAGTTTAAAATTCTCAAACTGGTAACTAACTATCTTTCACCAGATTTTTCATGCTGAAATGGACATACGACGTAATAATGGCTGCAGAGCTGAAGACCTTTTTTATTTTGCCTCCACATTGTGGAGATATTGGCAATCAAAGTATTTGGCACCCAACAAGTTAAAGGAGTTGTCCACGCCAAGTCAATAAGTCTGCAGTCACTGTGTGACTGTAGACTTATGAAGCTGCCCCCCAGCACACGCACTGTGCAGTGATTCACTGGTTTGACCAGAGCCCAGAGTGTATGTATGAGTTATGCATATGCCCAGCCAGTGGTCATGGCCTCACTTCCCTTCCATACACTTGTCCGCCATAGCTGCATCACTAAACGGGGCTTGGCCTGGCTGTGTGGCACTCATACATGCCCTCTGGTCCCAACTCAGAAACTGGCAAATCCCCGCAGCATATAGTTTGTGCGCTGGGGGTGGATTCATAAGTCTGCAGACTTATTGATTTGGACTGAACAACCCCTTTAATTTAAGTCTGTGGGTTTTCACTTTTCCCTGGAGGTGTGGGAACCAGGTTTCTCAGGGTGTGATGTAGGATAATCATCTGTGACATAAAATCATGCAGGTTAGACCAGGAGATCAAGGATGTCTTAACACCTTTCAGATGACAGCCTTGTGGGGGGAGTGGCAACACAACGGAGTTTAGTTCTGACATATTACAAACCCCTTCTATCTGCTTTCCTAGCACTGTCATGCCCATTTCACAGCTGTAGGTGCAGCCTGGTGCCATTTTATTCTAGCCCAGTACTATGAACTGGGCTAAAATTTCCCTATCGCCTGTAATTACTGTGATCTGAGCAGAGCTGCTACTTTTAATGTAGTACTTTGATCACAGTACCAGTGAACACAGGACTGGGCACCAGCGCTGTGGTGATTTCATCCATTAATGTGGACTGTTCATTGGATGAAATCACTGCCGCAGCCCTGTTGCCCAGACCTGTGTTCACCGATAACTACCATGAGCACTTCAATGATATGATTGCTCTGCTCAGATCGCAGCAATTAGAGCCATATTTCTAATCCTATAGTGATAATGACTGCAGAATTGTTTAATTACTGTTACCTGAATGCTGCAGCCACAATGACTGCTCCACTCAGATCAGTGAGCAGTGCTGCTCCCACTAACATATTTGGGGCTGCCAGCAGTCCTTGGTGACTGTCCACGTCTCAGTATCACATTGCAGTCACCAACAAAGAGCCATTGCACTGATCCTAAACCTCATTCTACCTTATTTTTTTGCAAACTTCGGGAAGGGGAGGAGTGAAATTATACACAGACAGATCCCATCCAGATTTACTGCAATGCGAGCTAGCGGTACACTAGGTTTTTGGAATGTGTTGACCTCAATGCTAGGTTGAGCAAATCTTCAATTTTCATTTTTTAGTAGTGTAAAATATGAAAAAATGAATATACTTGTTTGTTTTTTTTTACACTCCTTTTAAAGTTCTCTGAAGTGAAAGAGTGAAATCTGTACTATAATAAACTGCATCTTCTCGCATAACTTTTCCACTGCAGATTTATTTTCTTCTTATGCTAGACTTCCCACAGACTAGAAGTGTCTCAGATGAGATTTCCTTAATGAGGGCTCCTGAGTTTTGTTGTAAGCCCTCTGTTGGGCTAAGTTCACACATTAAAAAGTCAGATCCATCCATAATACATAGTTTTTTGTTTTTTTTTAAATTTTTCTCCTCTCACCCAAAAACTTGGAATAGGTGAGTGTCATGCGACACACGGCAAAATAAAAAAAAAAATTGCAGCATTCTTTTTTTTTTTTATTTATTTATTTTCACTTGCAGATTTGGTCTGGGAAAAAAGCTCACCCGCAGTAGCTTAAGTTCACATGAACGTACCCTAATTGCAGTGTATAAAATGTTAATCATCTTTTCTCAGTTACAAGAGGCTGAAATGTTGAAACAGCTTGCTGAAAAGAGGGAGCATGAGAAAGAAGTGCTGCAGAAAGCCAAAGAAGATAATGACAATTTCAGCAAGATGGCTGAGGAAAAGCTGACTTCTAAAATGGAAGCCATTAAAGAAAACAGGGATGCCCAGATGGCTGCAAAACTGGAGCGATTGCGAGAATTGGTAAGTGACCCATCTGAAAGAATTAATTTTTAAATGTTTTCTTAATTTCCTGACCATGATTCACAAGATTTTTTTTCTCCCTTACACTAGGAGAAGAAAGGAGATGAGATCAGGAAGGGAAAAGACTGCAAAGAAGCTGAAAACTAATTTCTGTCTGAAAAGGCTGCCCCAACATTGCAAAGCTAATCCTGTCAGTGTTTCCCTACCTGTATATTTAGCAGCTATAATGATGTAGCCAAACTTTGCATCATATTTGCTTGGTTAATGAGGAAGCCTTTCACTTATCCAGTCATCTTACTGTGCTGGCTACTGTTGTATTGTACTGGAAAGTTTTGGTGTTGGGTTTTCTAGTATTGTTATACCAGTGTTCAGACTGTTACATAAGGCACTTGAATATCAATGGTTCTCTGTATCTATGACTTGTAATAGTGTGTCTTAATAAAATAACTTGTTGGAAAACTGCCTCAGCATGTTAAAATACACTTGTGTCACCCTCGGTTAAGTTTACAATTTTATGGTGTTTTCTGTCTGCATGATTTTCTCTGGGCACAAAGCTGAACCCACCATATTGCTGGGATGCTTAATATCTCCTCTTTGGCCTCTGTTTAACAAACTGTAATTTATGCATATTGCAGCTGTATGTGGGTTGTGTGGGTTTTTTTTTTCCTCTGACCGCTTCATAGGAGGTTGCCTCCCCACCTTCTATAAGATGTGCCAAATCTGGTGCTTACCCTGGTGGTGTTATAGGATTGTGGTTCATATCAGCCTTGTATTGGCAGCTTATTCCTATTGTCCACACAAATTAATGCTGTTAAACACTTCACTCCATATACTACATGATCTGTTGCAGCATATAACTGCCAGATAAGAGACTCTAACCAAAGATTAAATTAAAACATATACATTTTATTAAATGCAATATGTAAAAAATATTAAGACAGGGCAAAAAAAAATGGGGATATGAGATACAGCAGTAAATGGCCCTATTAAAGGTACACAAATAAAAAAAATACTATAGGAGCATAAATAATCCCAACATGATAAAGACAATGAATGTAAAAGCATATTAATATCCAATATAATCTGTGTGCCAATATGCAAGAAATGGACAAAGTGGAAAGGCAGCAATCCAAGTAATATGCAAGTGTCAATATAAATGCCACCAACCCTTTTTGGCTATGTTGGAGCTAATACTAGATTCTTAACTTAGGATATATAGTGATTCTTATACATGGTAATCATATCTGAGGAAGTATTACCTGGTAAAATGCCCCATTACTAACCCCATAGTAAATGTTTTGAAAAACAGAGCCTGAATGAAATCCTTTGACAGAAGTTCACGGTTTTCAACATTTAATTAAAAATAAATATATTCACCTTAAACCTAATCCCCTGAAGCCATTGTCTCCTGTAAAAACAAAAACCATATTCCTCACCTGTCTGACATACTGTCTCACACCATAATCCGTCTCTGGGATATTTGGTTTACAATCTGAACAGTGGCATGAGGCTACTGTCTGGGCAGCAAACCATGACACAATGAGCTGCTTTGAGGTCTGCTTCAGTGTCTGGCGGTAACCTGAGGTCACCACTAGTCACTGAAGCTGCACTCCCACGGTCAGTTCACCTTGAGCTGGGACGATGAACCAGGGGTGACCTCAGTGAGACCGCTAGCACCATGAGTTCACTGCAGCTCATTATCCTGGCTCCCAGCCTGGGAACGCAATGGTAACTTGTCACCTCTTGTCATTAAAGCTACAGTCCCAGCACCTCAGTGTCCAGGTTTACAGCCTGGACAGTAGCCTCATGGCACCATTCAGGATGTAAACCAGTTATCAGAAGTGTATTAGTGTGGTACAGAATGTTGGACAGGTGATCACTATAGCTATATTCTATTTTATTTATTTTTTTAACAGGTGACAGGCTTTAGGGGATTAGGTAGGGGGGGTGGTGTGTGTGTGGTGGTTTTTTTTTTTTTTTTGTTATATATATTTTACATTAGGCAGACAGCAGGGACTGAATAAAACTACATTGTCCCTTGCTCACGCTAATCTCAACATGAGCAAGGGACAATGAGAGCTGTTCCAGCAGCTGTGCCTGGCATCAGCACGAACAGTATCGCAGATTCCTGGGTGTCATTCGGGCACTGAGTGCTGTGCAAAATACTGACGTGTGTACCACACTGAATACAATGAAAAACAGGCTTCATAGGCCTTCACACATTTTGTATATCCATAAGGGCATGAAGAGGTTACCTGTGGGTTGCTGTGGCAAGCGGGCAGTTATCTTTTGGGAGCAGCACTTCGCCCCTCTCCTGTGCCTCGGGATTGCTTAGTAGTGTCAGGCTGGGATCCTACAGTTTCTCCTCAGCTGCAATCTTTCCCCTTCCTGGCATGCAGGAAGTTCCCAGGATCCTTTGCGCATGATGGTGTTTCCTGGCGCATGGCGTCTCACGCGGGAAATTTGGAAATGGACTGCTGAACTTCATCAATGTAGGGGGAGTATTTTCATCCCATTCAATGCAGGTGCACTGATAACGACCCCTGCCCTTAAAGGGAATCTGTCACCACCCCCCAGTGCTTATCTGACTTCTAAAATGGGCATACAAGTGATAGAAATGTAAATCTATACCTACCTGTATGCCTTATATTAAAGGTTTTGTTGCTGTGAAATGTCTTTTTATTCAGTAAAATTTCTGATGCTTGCACGCCCTGGGACTGGAATAAATCTTCTATAATCTTATTTATATAGGGTCAACATATTTTGCAGCGCTTTACAATTCAGACAATTTACAGACATTACTGGCACTGTCCCCATTGGGGCTCACAATATACATTCCCAATCAGTATGTCTTTGGAGTGTGAGAGAAAACTGGAGAACATGGAGGAAACCCACACAAACATGGGGAGAACATACAAACTCCTTGCAGATGTTGTCCTTTGTGGGATTTGAACCCAGAACCCCAGCGCGGCAGTGCTAACCACTGAGCCACCGTGCTGCCCCTGCTTACTGTGTGAACTGAATGCTTGTCAGTGCTTGGATTTGGCTGCTGCAACTGCACATCACAGGGCTGTGTTACGTGAAGGGGGGGGGGGGACGCATTACCACAGGAGGCAGGGGTTTCTTAAGGGCCCTGGGACTGGAACACATCACAAACTTGTTTCATTAGAAATACATTTCACAGCAACAAGACCTCTAATATGAGGCATAGAAATGTAAACCTACAGTATTCATACCTGTATCACTTGTATGAGGCAGTGGCTCTGAGTGGCTGGAAGAAGGCGTTAAGCTCAAATCGGAACTTAGAGGAAGATATTGAGGTACTCTGGAGTTGTGGTACATTGTTCTACTGTCCAGACACCTGCAAAAATATGGCCTTCATGGAAGTCATCAGAAGAAAACCTCTCCTGTGTCCACACCATAAAATTCAGCATCAGAAGTATGCAAAAGAATATCTAAAGAAGCCAGATGTAACGAGGTTAAAACAAAACTCTTTGGCCACAATGGTGAAAGGTACGTGTGGAGAAAAAAGGGCACAGCATTTCAGGAAAAGAACATCCAACCATTAAGCATGGGGGTGGATCAATCATGTTTTGGGGGTTGTGTTGCAGCCAATGACACGGGGAACTTTCATGGGTAAATAGAAGAATGGATTCAATGACATTTCAACAAATTTTTGATACAAACATAACACCATCTAAAAAAAAAGCTGGAGTTGAAAATAATTGCTTCTACAAATGTATAATGATCCCAAACATGTCAAAATCCACAATAGACTACCTCAAAAGACAAAAGCTGAAGGTTTTACAATGGCCCTCACAGTCCCCTGATCTGAACATCATTGAAAATCTGTAGCTAGACCTCAAAATAGCATGACTCAGGAATCTCACAGAACTGGACAAATTTTCTTAGGAAGAATGGAATAAAATCCATCAAACAAGAATTGAAATACTCTTTGCTGGCTACAAAAAGCGTTTACAAGCTGTGATATTTGCAAAAGAGGGTGATACTAGGGACTATCTGTGCAGGGTGCCCAAGGATCTCCTTTCCTTTGCTACAAAAACCTACAGGATTTTTAGCGGATGCTTCAGCAGAGTCGGTCAGGATCTCCGCAAGATCTTCAGTCTTATCAAACGCCTCAAGAAGAGCACTCTGGTTGAAGATGTGGAGCGGAGATATTGTTTCGATATGACTTGCATTTATTTGTGGAAAAAATCAGAAATTTGCCCTTAAACGAGAGTTATGTCACACAAAATAGTTAATAAATAACATTTCCCACATGTCTACTTTACATCAGCACAATTTTTGAAACAATTTTTTTTTGTTAGGAAGTTAGAAAGGTTAAAAGTTGACCAGCGATTTCTCATTTTTCCAACTAAATTTTCAAAACCATTTATTTTAGGGACCACATTACATTTGAGGTGACTTTGATAGGCCTATGACAGAAAATACCCAAAATTGACACAATTACATTTTTACCACAAAAATTTTGTTTTAGACCCAGATTTTACATTTTCACATGGGAAAATTGGCAAAAATGGCACCAAAATTTGTCACATAATTTCTGCTGAATGTGGAAATACCACATATGTGGCTGTACAGTACTGCTTAGCCAAACGGCGAGACTCGGGAGGAACAGAAAGCTATTTCCTCCTGGAACACAGATTTTCGTAGAATAGTTTGCCATATAGAGCCTCTAAGTGCTAGACGGGCAGAATCCCCCCAAGTGACCCCATTTTCGAAATTATATCCCTTTGGGAAACTATTGAATGAGATTGACAAGGTTACGGTTAGGTGGAATCATAACTGGCTCAGTGATCATACTCAAAGAGTGGTAATAAATGGTTTCACACCCAATTGGAAGAATGTGTAAAGTGGGGTTCCAAAAGGCTCTGTCCTTGTTCCAGTGTTGTTCAACATTTTTATAAATGATCTAGATAAGGGGACTAAAGGTAAACGAACCAAAATTGCTGACTATGCAAAGCTAGGAGGAATAGCTAACACTAGAGAAGAAAGAGAAAGAATTCATAAGGATCTAGATAAGCTTGAACAAAGGGCAGCGACTAATAGAATGGTATTTAACCCCTTCGCGACCTTGGGATTTTCCGTTTTTGCATTTTCGTTTTTTGCTCCCCTTGTTCCCAGAGCCATAGCGTTTTTATTTTTTGGGCAATATGGCCATGTGAGGACTTATTTTTTTGCAGGACGAGTTGTACTTTTAAACGCCATCACTAGTTTTACCATATCTTGTACTGGAAAACGGGAAAAAAAAAATCCAAGTGCGGTGAAATTGCAAAATAAAATGAAATTCCACAGTTGTTTTTTTTTTTTTTCTTTCCACGTTCACTGGATGCTAAAACTGATCAGCCATTATTATTCTCCAGGTCAGTACGAGTTCGTAAACACCAAACATGTATAGGTTCTTTTTTTAATTAAGTGGTGAAAAAAAATCCAAAGTTTGCTAAAAAAATTTTTTTAAAAAGGTGCCATTTTCCAAGATCCGTAGCGTCTCCATTTTTTGGGGTCTGGGGCCGGGTGAGGGTTTATTTTTTGCGCGCCGGGCTGACGTTTTTATTGATACTATTTTGGGGTAGATACGATGTTTTGATCGCCCGTTATTGCATTTTATTGCAATGTTGCGTCGACCAAAAAATCGTAATTCTTGCGTTTGGAATTTTTTTCTCGTTACGCCGTTTACCAATCGGATTAATTCTTTTTTTCATATTGATAGATCGGGCGATTCTGAATGCGGCGATACCAAATATGTGTATGTGGGGTTTATTTTTTATTATTTTATTTTGAATGGGGCAAAAGGGGGGTGATTTAAACTTTTATATATTTTTTTAAAATATTTTTAAAAACATTTTTTTACACTTTTTGCATGCTTCAATAGGAGACTAGAAGCAGCAACTGTCTAATTGCCTCTGCTACATAGAAGTGATGAACAGATCACCTCTATGTAGCATAAATGCTCCTTTGCTATGAGCGTCAACCACTAGGTGGCGATCATAGCGATCTTTACATGACAATGACTGGGGTCTGCTGTTGTCATGCCCACCCATCGATGACCCGCGATCACGTGACAGGGTCACCGGCGGGGCGCTGTTAAATGCCGCTGTCAGAGATTGACAGCGGCATTTAACTGGTTAACAGCCGTGGGTGAATCGCGATTCCATCCGAGACTGTTGCAGGCACATGTCAGCTGTAATAATCAGCTGACATGTGCTCGGTTCAGAGCGGGCTCAGCGCCAGAACACTCACCGAACCAGGGGTGATGGCCTGGGATGTACTAATACACCCCAGGCCAGAAAGGGGTTGACAAGGAGAAATGCAAGAAAAATTAAAATTACATTTACAGAATGGGAGGAATAGAACTAAGCAACAGCACGTGTGAAAAAGACTTAGGTATACTAATAGATTACAGACTGCACATGAGTTAACAGTGTGATGCGGCTGCAAAAAAGGCAAACACAGTTCTGGGATGTATTAAGAGAAGCATAGAGTCTAGATCACATGAAGTAATTATCCCCCACTACTCCTCCTTGGTCAGGCCCTATGTGGAATACTGTGTCCAGTTCTGGGCACCACATTTTAAAAAAAGACATTGAAAAGCTGGAGCAAGTTCAGAGAAAAGCTACCAGGATGGTGAGCGGACTGCAAAGTATGGCCTAGGAGCATCTGGGAATGTTTAGCTTGCAAAAAAGAAGGCTGAGAGGAGACTTCATAGCTGTCTACAAATATTTGAAGGGATGTCACAGTGTAGAGGGATCATCCTTTTTCTCATTTTCACATTGAAACACGAGAAGCAATGGAATGAAACTGAAAGGGACAAGATACAGATCAGATATTAGAAAAAACTTTTTGACAGTGAGAGTGATCAATGACTGGAATAGGCTTCCACGAGAGGTGGTGAGTTCTTCAATGGAAATCTTCAAACAAAGGCTGGATAGATGTCTGAGATGGTTTAGTGAATCCTGCATTGAACAGAGGGTTGGACATGATTTAACATTTAACTCTAACATTGATAATTCTATCTACAAGTGTAGTGATGATTTTGACTGCATGGGTGTTTTCCAGAAGCAAGCAGCAGTGGATGTTGCTGAGTGAAAATTGCAAATCTGCTATTGTAGTGCCCACTACATTGTAGTGCCCAGTACGTTATGCCCAGCTTGTGCTTCTGGAGACATGCACCCGTAAATAAAGCGGACTCTCATCGCTACAGAAATGCCAAACATTTTAACTCTAAATGTGGTTTAAGCACACTGGATCTCAGAAAGGATGGGATATTTGAATTTGGGACTGCAAAATTGGCTGGATTTCTTTGTTGTGGATTGAGTTGAAACTTTTATTGGATTGGGAACATTTTATATAATGTTTAGGATCACATTTATCTGGCGCTCTACGCTGAGAAATTATATTGGGGTTTCCATTGAAATCTCCGAATGACATGATTCAGATGAAAGCCCCGAGGGATCTATTCAGTATAAGGCTGTGTTCACACGATGCGTATTTCATGCGTTTCCGCGGCGTTTTTGCAGTTGCGTAAACGCCGCGGAAACGCATGAAAAACGCATGGTAGAAGGGAAGCAATGTTCCCCAATGGAAATCCGCATGTGCTGTGCCCATGATGCGGATTTTTCCGCAGCGTTAACGCTGCGGTCAAAAATCCGCAGCATGTCAATTAATTTTGCGGAAACGCGGCGATTTCGCCGCCATTGACTTGCATTAGAACGCGCCAATTCCGCAAGACAGCATTTGTACTTGCGTAATTGGTGCGTTCTAATATGCGGATGGTACCCGGGTGTGGAGGAGAGGAGAGTCTCATCCACACCCAGGTACCATTAAAAAAGCTGTAAAAGAAGAATAAAATAAAAAATAAATGTATTCTTACCATCTGTCGGCCCGCACAGCGCTCCCGCTTGGTTCCCGGCACTTGCAGTGAGTTGTAGGACCTGCGGTGACGTCAGAGTCATGTGACGGGTCACGTGACGCTGACGTCGGCAGGTCTTTCAATTCAAAGTTGCCGGCAGCCGGGAGAACGGAGTGTAAAGCAGGACAGCGCGGGCCATCGGAGGTAAGTATATACACTCTCTCGGTTCACACTGTATAAATCCATGCTGTTTGCATGGATTTATATAGTGTGACCTAGTTATCAAGCACTTTCCAGGTGATGCTAACATCGCCTGGAAAGCGCTTGTCAATCTGCATGCGGAAACGCATGTGAATCTGCATGTGGATCCGCATGTATTCTGCAGGAAAAACGCATGCACAATCTGCATGCGTTTTTTCTGCCAGGGAGATGCAGAAATGATGCAGAAATTTTCTGCTTCATTTCTGCATCGTGTGCACATACCCTAATAAGGAAGCAGAGTTACTGGACTCTGTTCAGCGGTGTCTTTCTTTTCAGAGGTGCACAAAACTGTGGCCGACCGCACTTTTATGCGCGCCTAAAAAGACGGACACCACCGGATCACAGGCTAGACTTCATCCACAGTGTCGCCACCTGCCTCATAGGGAATCCTTTACGGGGGTTCCATCTAAATCATGTATTTCAGAGATTTACACGGAAACCCTGGTGTAAGCACTCAGCACAGAGCACAGGATAAATTTGAGCCGAGGCTTACTGCGATCTTTGGGAGGCAGAATGAACAAATCAACTTTAGGTAAAGAATTGGTTTTATTTTTTACGCCGTTCCTTGTGCAGTATAAGTGATTAGACAACTTTATTCTTTGGGCCGGCACAATTACAGCGATACCAGATTTATATAGTATTTTTTATATGAAACTACCCATTACACATTATAAGACGCTTTTTGAAAAAAATAGTTTTTGCATCGCCATATTTTGAGAGCTATAATTTTTCAATATGTTTGCCGACAGAGTCTTGTGAGTGCTTGTTTTTTGTGGGACGAGTTGCCGTTTTTATTGCTACCATTTTTGGGCACATGACCTTTTTTAATTGCTTTCTATTCCAATTTTTGGGAGGCTAAATGAATAAAAACCAGCATTCTTTGAGTCAGACCGATTACAGCATTACCACATTTATATATCTTTTTATGTTTTGGCGCTCTTACACAGAAACTACTTTATATAAAAAAAATTATTATTTTTGCATCGTTGTATTCTGAGAGCTATAACTTTTTTATTTTTCCGCTGATGGATATTTACGGCAGCTTGTTTTTTGCGGGACAAGATGACATTTTGAGCCGTATCATTTTTATTTACATTCATCTTTTTGCTTCTGTTTATTCCACTTTTTGTTCGGCGGTATGATGAAAAAGCATTGTTTTTCTTTATTTTTATGGTGTTCACTGAAGGGGTTAGCTAGTGGAAAAGTTTTATAGGTCGGGTCGTTCCGGACACAGTGATACCAAATATGTGTAATTTTATTGTTTAGTTTTATTTTTTCATAAAAATACTTATTTATGGGTACAATATATATTTGTTTTTTTTTATTATTATTATTATTATTATTATTATTATTTTGTGATTTTGTGATTTTTTAATAAAATATTTTTACAATTGTTTTTTACTTTTCTACTTTGTCCCTCTATGGGACTTTCACTTTGATAGCTCTCATCGCAGTTATAAAGCATAGCAATGCAGGAGCATTGCTATGTTTTATAACTGTCAGTGCTGCACTAACACACAATAGTTAGACCATCCACTGTGCATGATCTAACTGGCTTGCTAGCCCTGGTGACCCAGATGTCATCATGACAACATCGGGCCACCATGGCAACTATCGGCCCCTCGCGATGACATTGCGGTTGGCACCGATCGGAGGGCACTGGGGCCCCCTCGTTCTTCCTGCCTTCTACATGCTGCATTTGGGGGTTAAATTGCCAGAAGCGGACAGGCACTGCTCCTGGCAGTGAGTTCTGGGTGTCAGCTGTCATGTTAGCTTAACAACCGGCGGCGATCGCGTGCACAGCGTCTGTGCTCGCAAAATTGGCAGGACGTATCCATACATCCAAAAGTCGGGAAGTACTTCCCAACCTGGACGTATGGATATGTCTAAGGTCATGAAGGAGTTAAATCTAAAACCCCTGAACCACCATGTTATATACAGAAAATTCAAGATGGAATCTGCAGTGGTGTGAAAAAGTGTTTGCCCCCTTCCTGATTTCTTATTCATTTGCATGTTTGTCACACTTAAATGTTTCAGATCACAAAACTAATTAAAATATTAGGCAAAGATAACACAAGTAAACACAACATGCAGTTTTTAAATGAACGTCTTTATTAAGGGAAAAAGAAATCCAAACCTACAGGGTCCTGTGTGAATAAGTGATTGCCACCTAAACCTAATAACTGGCTGGGCCACCCTTAGCAGCAACAATTGCAATCAAACGTTTGTGATAACTGGCAATGAGTCTTTTACAACGCTCTGGAGGAATTTTGGCCCACTCATCTTTGCTAAATTGTTGTAATGCAGCCACATTGGAGGGTTTCCGAGCATGAACCGCCTTTTTAAGGTCATGCCACAGCATCTAAATCAGATTAAGGTCAGGACTTTGACTAGGCCACTCCAAAGTCTTAATTTTGTTTTTCTTAATCCATTCAGAGGTGGACTTGCTACTGTGTTTTAGATCATTGTCCTGCTGCATAACGCAAGTGCGCTTCAGCTTGAGGTCACAAACAGATGGCCGGATATTGTCTTTCAGGATTTTTTGGTAGACAGCAGAATTGATGGTTCCATTTACCACAGCAAGTCTTCCAGGTCCTGAAGCAGCAAAATAGCCCCAGACCTGAGTTCTGCAGAATCACCCATCTGTGGTTCTCCACAGTCAGTTGGAGAGTTGTGATGCGGGGGGAAACAAGGGTAATTGGGGTGCCACCTCTGAGGACTGTACTATGTGTGATGTTAAGGTGGAGGAGAGGCCACTTGATGCAGCGTTTGCCATCCATTGAAGCACATGCTCTTTCTGGCCCTCATCTACAAGGCGGACCGCTGTGCAGCTACCAAAGAAAGGGAGTGGAGTAGCCCGTCCAGGAACAGAAGTTGTCAGTTGTCTTTGGATTGGACGATACGGTGTTTGTTCAGTAGAGCTTTTAGTAACATTACCACCTACCCCATGTACACCAAGCCTATTCCCCCTTTCACCACGACCTTGCTTTTTCCCACTCTTGTTAGATGTACCCTTTCCCTCTTTTAACCAGCTGTTTCACAACCCTAGGTGCAGACCTGTCAGTCACCTGTCCTTAAACTAACAATCAGTATTTATTTGCTGGAGCGCGCTATTAGCACAAAGAATTTAGATTTTGAAATGTGGACTTCTGGCTGGACAAAAATATTAGCAGCACAAAATATTTATATGCAGAAATGTGGCCTGGATTCAAGACCATGCTATTAGTACAAAGAATTTCGATTTTGAAATGTGGACTCCTGGCTGGACAAAAATATTAGCAGCAGAAAATATTTATATGCAGAAATGTGGCCTGTTTTCAGGACCTCACTATTAGCACAAAAAATTTAGAAAGTTCTCACGCAAAGTGAGATCACTGGAGCTCATCAGCTGATGAACTTCTCTGAACTCTCTAACAGCAGCTCAGCGCTACACACTACAGGAGCAATTACACTCCTGTTAGTGTATAGCTGACTGCAGGGTAGAGCAGTGACATCTGCTGATGTGACTGCTCCACGAGTGATCCAGATCGTTGTGGGACAGTATGGATTATGATGGATAGGTGAGTATTATGGTGGTTTATTATTTTTCTCTTTTACAGGTAACAAGGGCATCAAGGATTAGATGTTAAGGTGAGTATTATGGTGTTTTTTTTATTTCTGATTTTTTTTTACAGGGGACAAGGGTTTTAGGGATTACGTGTTAAGGTGAGTATAACTGTGTTTTTATTTATTTCAATATTTATTTATTAATTTTAATTGTTCTTTTTTTTTACTTTGAGCACAGGCGCCGGCTGATGACTACTCCCATCAGCGGCGCCTGCTCTCGCTGTTATCAGTGACAGCAGGCGTTGGCTGATGGGAGTAGTACTCTCATCAGCCGACACCTGTGACCAGTGGTAAGCTTTTTACCACTGGTCACAGTCACAGCTGCGGGCTCACGCTGACATCTGACAGCGTGACCCTGCAGCTCTCTGACCGGCGGTAATGATCTTACCGCTGATCATAGCCCCTGTTTCCCTCGCTGTCATGCAGATGATAGAGTGGGGAACCACAGACGTTCGGGCCCCGAATTCATATGAATGGGGTCCGGGTTCGGGTTCTGCTCTGGTACCTAAACCGAACTTTTAATAGATGTTTGACCGAACCCGCCGTACCCGAACATCCACCGGTCCGCCCTTTACTAGATAAGATCAGTGGTCAGGCATAGTGATGGGTGTGTATGGGGGTAAGAGAGAACATTATAAAAGCCAAGCACATTTCAAATGGAAGCCAGTGTAACAGGCTATAGTATAGCCCGAATCCAGTCTACCCCCGGGATTAAAGCGGCCTAAGCTTGATTATACCCCTGATATATTATGCCCTAGGCCAATTTATACAACGGGGTATAAATTGGCCTAGGCCATTTCATACCCCCTCATGCTAGATTATAGCCCCTTTGATATCAGCAGCGCTGAGTGATATATACAATAATTACTTAATTTTGTAACATCTTAATGGGGGTGGGTTCAGGTTTGCCAGGTAAGTTATGTGAGAAGAAAACTGACTTAAATCTTAAAGTTCTAAACACATAGACGTGGAACTCTAACATTGTATTGTAAGATCAATCGATATCATGTTATTAACAACACAAATACCTTCCCACTACGTGTAAATCAGTTTTAAGTTATTAAAAAATGGCATCTAAAATCTATCATCTCATTTACAAGGGCTCATAAAACAGAAAATAGATGGATATATAATTCTAGCCTGAAGGAGTACAAAATAACATCTAAAATCTATCTAATTTACAAGGGCTCATAAAATATAGGGCTACATTCTGGAGGGGTTTATTTTGGCCTATGACAGTTTATCCCCCGGGGGGTATAATGTAGCCTGGAGGAGTATAGTTTGGCCTAGGCTATTTTAGACTCCGGGTAAAGTTAGGCCTAGGACAGTTCTCCTGGGGTATACTCTGGCCTGGACCAAACTATACCCGGGTTTAATCTGGACGGGGTTAATTTAGCCTGTTACACCGGGTTCTTAAACTCTGTCAGACCGAATGCGGTTTAAGAATGCGGTTTGTGTTCGAAACGCTTTTAGTTTTTATGATGCTCTCCACCTCCACATACCAACATACACACTCATGATTTTAGTGTGTATGTAATTTAAAGATTTACATTAAAAGGATATTTTTATCTTCTTTCTGACTGGAAGCTTGATCGTTTTTTTTTTTCTCCCAAACATGCTGTATGGACTCAGTAGCATAATCGCTTGCTTCACTGCTGTTTGTAAAAATCTACAAGTGTTAGCTGGTTATTTTCTTTTTTTGCCAGTCAAAATTAAGGCTTACCTATGGGAAGAGCTGGCAGAGGGTCAGTGGATGCAACTCTGAGCAGGCCATGTGAAGTATTGGGGGGAGCCATGCGTGTATTTGTGTGGGACGTGGGCATCAATACCTGGAAGTGCTCTCAATGCCGTGTCATCAAGAGAGTGACATGATTTGTTGGAAGCATGTACGGGGGAGGGGACGGGTGTTCCGTGTCATTGGTGTGGGCATGGTGGAGGCCCTTTGTTGAAAATGCAACTGGGAGGGGGTGGATACTGAACGTAAGAAATGATATGAAGAATTAGCATGCGCTGTCTACTAGAGCAGGCTAGTGCTAGTAGACATTGGGATATTTAATTGCGGGACAAATATAATTATCCTGTGGGCCATATTTGTATGACTCAGCCGATAAAAATTAACCTTCCTGATGTTTAGTACACTTGTAGTCCCTGTACTATACATTTTATTAATGGATACGTGAAAACTTATATTTTTGTGATCACTATTACCCAAGTGACCCCAAACCCATATATTTGATAGTCTGTCCGGTCTATTGATTAACATAGGACTAGAATTGCCTGTCCTCTTGTTGGGTCATGCATCAGTTGTGAAAGGTAATTGTCTTTATTATTGTCAAAATGTGTTGCACCCGCAGGTTTCTGCTCCCAAATTTATATCAGGGTAGTTGAAGTCCTCCATATTTACTCCTCCTTGATTCGCTGGCTCATCTCTTTTAGCCTTATGAGGATATTTTCTGCTGCTTCCATTATATTTGAAAACTTATAACAAACTCATCAATATTTTATTATTCTTTCTCTCTCCCCTTATCTCAATCCATAGGGTCCCATTTTGATTGGCCCCGCATATATTATTGCGCTCAGGGCGGGGGCATGGCATTTTGGTGCCCTAAGCAGATAAAGCCGGTGGCGCCCCCACCCCTCAAGTAAAGGAATGGGTCAGAGACTAAAGCAACGACCCCTTACGCATCTCCCCCCCCATGGGTCAGGTAACAAGATCTAACGACCACTTCCACTGGAATTGTTAACTTTTCTAAACAGAAAATACTAGCAAAAGTAAAAAAGTGGAGTACTTTATGCGTGGGGCTTAACATGGAGTGCAATTTCTTTTATTTTTATTTGTATATTGCATCCATCTATAAACCTATCCAATATATAATGTGCATTATGTCTATGTCAGACTTAGAATCTTCCCTTACATAGTTATTTAGCATTAACTTATTTCATACCTCATACAAGTCCATTCTCTACTTAATATACTATAGATGTAATTTAATTCATTATATATTTGTTCAGGTATATATGTATCCTATATGTACATTCTTGGTGCACTATTTACACAATCGCATATGTTCATTTGTGTTCTTATACACAATTATATATATATATATACAGTTGAAACCAGAAGTTTACATACACTATGTAAAAAGACACATATGCATGTTTTTCTCAATATCTTCCATGAAATCAGAATAAACCTTTCCCATCTTAGGTCAATTAGGATTACCATCATTTTTAATATTTGCCAAATGCCAAAATAATGAGAGAGAGAATGTTTTAAGGCATTTTTGTTACAGCAAAGTCAAAAGTTTACATACAATAAGATGAGTATGCCTTTAAACAATTCTGGACTGCCCATACGATGATGTCATGTGTTTGGAAGCTTCTGATAGTTTTTTTGGCAACATCTGAGTAAATTAGAGACAAACCTGTGGATGCATTTTAATGCACACCTGAAGCACACTGCTTCTTTATGTAGCATCATGGGAAAGTCTAAAGAAATCAGCCAAGATATCAGGAAGAGAATTGTGGACTTGCACAAGTCTGGCTCATTCTTGGGTACAATTTCAAGATACCTGAAGGTGCCTCGTTAATCTGTACAAACAATTATATGCAAGTGCAAACAAGATGGGAATGTCCAGCCATCATACCGCTCAGGAAGGAGACGGGTTCTGTGTCCCAGAGATGAACATGCTTAGGTCCGACATGTGCATATCAACCCAACGACAATAGCAAAAGACCTTGTGAAGATGATGGCGGAAGCTGGTAAGATTGTGTCAATATGCACAGTGAAACCAGTACTGTATCAACATGGGCTGAAAGGCCACTCTGCCAGGAAGAAGCCATTACTCCAAAAGAAACATAAAAAGCCAGTTTAATGTTAGCAAATGCACTCAGGAAGAAAGACCTTAATTTTTGGAAACGTCCTGTGGTCTGATGAAGATAAAATTTAACTTTTTGGTCATAATGACCATCGTTACGTTTGGAGGAAAAAGGGAGAAGCTTGGAAGCCTAAAAATACCATCCCAACTGTGAAACATGGTGGTGGCATCATCATGTTGTGGGGTTGTTTTGCTGCAGGAGGGACTGGTGCACTTCACAAAATAGATGGCATCATGAGAAAAGAAGATTATGTGGCAATACTGAAGCAATATCTCAAGGCATCAGCCAGGAAGTTAAATCTTGGGCGGAAATGGGTCTTCCAAATGGACAATGACCCGAAGCATACTGCCAAAAGGGTAACAAATTGACTTAAGAATAACAAAGTCAATATTTTGGAGTGGCCATCACAAAGTCCTGATCTCAATCCTATAGAAAATTTATGGGCAAAGCTGAAAAGGCAGGTGCGAGCAAGGCGACCTACAAACCTGGATCAGTTACACCAGTTTTGTCAGGAGGAATGGGCCCAAGTTCCGACCAACTATTGTGAGAAGCTTGCGGAAGGATATGGGGATCCTCTGCCATTCTTCCTTGCAGATCCTCTCCAGTTCCGTCAGGTTGGATGGTGAACGTTGGTGGACAGCCATTTTCAGGTCTCTCCAGAGATGCTCAATTGGGTTTAGGTCAGGGCTCTGGCTGGGCCAGTCAAGAATGGTTACAGAGTTGTTCAGAAGCCACTTCTTTGTTATTTTAGCTGTGTGCTTAGGGTCATTGTCTTCGGTCAAGTCTGAGGTCCAGAGCACTCTGGAAGAGGTTTTCATCCAGGATATCTCTGTACTTGGCCGCATTCATGTTTCCTTCAGTTGCAAACAGTCGTCCTGTCCCTGCAGCTGAAAAACACCCGCATAGCATGATGCTGCCACCATAATGTTTCACTGTTGGGATTGTATTGGGCAGGTGATGAGCAGTGCCTGTTTTTTTCCACATATACCGCTTAGAATTATCACCAAAAAGTTCTATCTTTGTCTCATCAGACCAGAGAATCTTATTTCTCATAGCCTGGGAGTCCTTCATGTGTTTTTTAGCAAACTCTATGCAGGCTTTCATATGTTTTGCACTAAGGAGAGGCTTCCGTCGGGCCACGCTGCCATAAAGGCCTGACAGGTGGAGGGCTGCAGTGATAGTTGACTTTGTGGAACTTTCTCCCATCTCCCTACTGCATCTCTGGAGCTCAGCCACAGTGATCTTGGGGTTCTTCTTTACCTTTCTCACCAAGGCTTTTCTCCCACGATTGCTCAGTTTGGCTGGACGACCAGGTCTAGGAAGACTTCTGGTGGTCCCAAACTTCTTCCATTTAAGGATTATGGAGGCCACTGTGCTCTTGAGAACCTTGAGTAATGGAGAAATTCTTTTGTAACCTTGGCCAGATCTGTGCCTTGCCACAATTCTGTCTCT
Organism: Phyllobates terribilis; assembly: GCF_046119375.1. Taxonomy (NCBI): domain Eukaryota; kingdom Metazoa; phylum Chordata; class Amphibia; order Anura; family Dendrobatidae; genus Phyllobates; species Phyllobates terribilis. The sequence continues at coordinate 645,473,149 of NW_027362762.1, forward strand.
GAGCTCCTTGGGCAGTTCCTTTGAGCTCATGATTCTCATTTGGTCTGACATGCACTGTGAGCTGTGAGGTCTTATATAGACAGGTGTGTGCCTTTCCAAATTAAGTCCTATCAGGACACATTTTTGGTATTGCCGCGTCCATAACGACCTGACCTATAAAACTGTCCCACTAGTTAACCCCTGCAGTAAACACGGTAAAAAAAAATAAAAAAACGAAGCAAAAAACAATGCTTTATCATCATACCGCCAACCAAAAAATTTAATAACACGCGATCAAAAAGACGAATATCAATAAATATGGTACCGCTGAAAACGTCATCTTGTCCCGCAAAAAACAAGCCACCATACATCTCCATCATTCAAAAAATCTAAAAGTTATAGCTCTCAGAATAAAGCGATGCAAAAAAAATATTTTTTCTATAAAATGGCTTTTATTGTGTAAAAGCGCCAAAACATAGAAAAACGATATAAATGTGGTACCGCTGTAAACGTACTGACCCAAAGAATAAAGCTTCCTTATTAATTTTACCACACGCGGAGTAGAATAAAAAATTTTTTTTAAAAAAAACAATTCCTGAATTGTTGGTTTTTGTTTATTCTGCCTCCCAAAAGCTGGAATAGAAAGCGATCAAAAAATGTCACGTGCCTGAAAATGGCACCAATAAAAACATCAACTCATCCCGCAAAAAACAAGCCGTCACATGACTCTGTCGGCCGAAATATGGAAAAATTATAGCTCTCAAAATATGGCGATGCAAAAACTAGATTTTACAAAATATGTCTTTTAGTGTGTGACAGCTGTCAATCATAAAAACCCGATATCATTCTGGTATCTCTGTAGTCGCACCGACCCGAAGAATAAGGTCGTCTAATCACTTATACCGCACTAGGAATGGCGTAAAAAATAAACGCTAGGGCTGGCTTGGGGCTAGGGTTATGCTAATGTTAGGGTTGGGGTTAGGGTTGTTTTTTTTTCAAAAGTAAAAAGAAAAAAAAAAAAAGATGACGATATGGCAACTAGTGTTGAACGCAAGTGCTCGCTGCTTGAGTTTGCATCGGGTGCTCGGGTATGCATTGAGTATCGCGGGTGCTCGAGTCTCCGCCCCATATGCTTCGCGGCCAAAAAAAACTCACGGGGATTGCCTGCCATGCACGAGCGATCCCCGCATGTTTTTTTGGGGGTGTCAAATTACCGTGAAACATGCGGGCGGGGACTCGAGCATTTCACTTGAGCACCCGTGATACATGGTGCATACCTGAGTACCCAATGCAAACTCAAGTAGTGACCACTTGCGCTCAAGACTAATGACAGCTTATTCAATATGATGACCTAATGTCATCAAATTCTGTGTCGTACCTCTGGGTTCAAAACGTTCACTATACCCCTTGATAAAATCCTTGAGGGGTGTAGTTTCCAAAATGGGGTCACTTGTGGGGAGTTTCAACTATTTAGGCACATCAGGGGCTCTCCAAACGCGACATGGAGTCAGCTCTCGATTCCAGCCGATTTTGCGTTCAAAAAGTCACACAGTGCTCCTTCCCTTCTGAACTCTGCCGTGCGCCCAAACACTGTATTTTCCCCACATATGGGGTATTGGCGTACTCAGGAGAAATTGCACAAAAGTTTTTGGGGTCCATTTTCTCCTCTTACCCTTGTGAAAATAAAAAAATTGGGGCTAAAGCATCATTTTTGTGGAAAAAGTTAGATTTTTTTATTTTCACGGCTCCATGTTATAAACTTTTGTAAAGGACTTGGGGGTTCAAGGTGCTGACCACACATCTAGATAAGTTCCCTGCGGGGTCTAGTTTCCAAAATTGTGTCACTTGTGGGGGGTTTCCACTGTTTAGGCACATCAGGGGCACATCCGCAAATTATTCAAGCAAATTTTACAATCAAAAAGTCAAATGGTGCTCCTTCCCTTCCGAACCCTGCCGCGCCCAAACAGTGGTTTTCCCCCACATATGGGGTATCTGCTAACTCAGGAGAAAATGCACAACAAACTGCATAGTGGAATTTCTCCTGTTACCCTTATGAATATGCAAAAGTGGGGGCTGAAAAACATTTTTGTGGGAAAAATGTGAAAATTTTATTTTTACGGCTCAATGTTATAAACTTCTGTGAAGCACCTGGGGGTTCAAGGTGCTCACCACACATCTAGATAAGTTCCATGAGTGGTCTAGTTTCCAAAATGGTGTCACTTGTGGGGGGTTTCCACTGTTTAGGCACATCAGGGGCTCCCCAAATGCAACATGGCGTTCGATAATTATTCAAGCAAATTTTACATTGAAAAAGTCAAATGGCGCTCCTTCCCTTCCGAACCCTGCCGTGCGCCCAAACAGTGGTTTTCCCCCACATATGGGATATCTGCTTACTTAAGAGAAATTGCACAACAAACTGCATGGTGCAATTTCTCCTGTTACCCTTATGAAAATGCAAAAGTGGGGGCTGAACAACATTTTTGTGGGAAAAATGTGAAAATTGTATTTTTACAGCTCAATGTTATAAACTTCTGTGAAGCACCTGGGGGTTCAAAGTGCTCACCACACATCTAGATAAGTTTCCTGAGGGGTCTAGCTTCCAAAATGGTGTCACTTCTGGGGGGTTTCCACTGTTTAGGCACATCAGGGGCTCCCCAAATGCAACATGGCGTCCGCTAATTATTCAAGCAAATTTTACATTTAAAAAGTCAAATGGCGCTCCTTCCCTTCCGAACCCTGCCGTGTGCCCAAACAGTGGTTTTCCCCCACATATGGGGTATCTGCTTACTCAGGAGAAACTGCACAACAAATTTTGGGTCCATTTTTTCCTGTTACCCCTGCGAAAATAAAAAAATTGGGTTTAAAGTAACATTTTTGTGAAAAAAGTTAAATGTTAATTTTTTTCTTCCACATTCCAAAAATTCCTGTGAAGCACCTGAAGGGTTAATAAAGTTCTTGAATGTGGTTTTGAGCACCTTGAGGGATGCAGTTTTTAGAATGGTGTCACTTTTGGGTATTTTCTGTCATAAAGACCCCTCAAAGTGACTTTAAATATGATGTGGTCCCTAAAAAAATGGTTTTGTAAATTTTGTTGGAAAAATGAGAAGTCGCTGGTCAACTTTTAACCCTTATAGCTCCCCAATAAAAAAAAATTTTGGTTCCAAAATTGTGCTGATGTAAAGTAGACATGTGGGAAATGTTATTTATTAACTATTTTGTGTGACATATCTCTGTGATTTAAGGGCATAAAAATAAAAATTTTGAAAATTGCTAAATTTTCTAAATTTTCGCCAAATTTCCGTTTTTTTCACAAACAAACGCAAGTGATATCGAAGAAATTTTACCACTATCATGAAGTACAATATGTCATGAAAAACAATCTCAGAATCAGGGGGATCCGTTGAAGCGCTCCAGAGTAATTACCTCATAAAGTGACAGTGGTCAGAATTGTAAAAATTGGCCTGGTCATTAACGTGCAAACCACCTTGGGTTGTAAAGGGGTTAATGAGAAAAAAAATTAACTTTTTAGAATTTACCAAATGGCTGAAATGAAACAAAGAATGAAAAATTTAAAGGGGTCTGAATACTTTCCGTACCCACTGTATATATATATATATATATATATATATATATATATACTGTATATATACTACACTGCTCAAAAAAATAAAGGGAACACTCAAATAACACATCCTAGATCTGAATGAATGAAATATTCTCATTGAATACTTTGTTCTGTACAAAGTTGAATGTGCTGACAACAAAATCACACAAAAATCATCAATGGAAATCAAATTTATTAACCAATGGAGGCCTGGATTTGGAGTCACCCCCAAAATTAAAGTGGAAAAACACACTACATGCTGATCCAACTTTGATGTAATGTCCTTAAAACAAGTCAAAATGAGGCTCAGTATTGTGTGTGGCCTCCACGTGCCTGTATGACCTCCCTACAACGCCTTGGCATGCTCCTGATGAGGTTGCGGATGGTCTCCTGTGGGATCTCCTCCAAGACCTGGACTAAAGCATCCGCCAACTCCTGGACAGTCTGTGGTGCAACGTGACGTTGGTGGATGGAGCAAGACATGATGTCCCAGATGTGCTCAATCGGATTCAGATCTGGGGAACGTGCGGGCCAGTCCATGGCTTCAATGCCTTCATCTTGCAGAAACTACTGACACACTTCTGCCACATGAGGTCTGGCATTGTCCTGCATTAGGAGGAACCCAGGGCCAACCGCACCAGCATATGGTCTCACAAGGGGTCTGAGGATCTCATCTCAGTACCTAATGGCAGTCAGGCTACCTCAGGCGAGCACATGGAGGGCTGTGCGGCCCTCCAAAGAAATGCCACCCCACACCATTACTGACAGTTATGATAGGCTACAAGCACTAAGGAAAGACAGGAGCTCTGTCCCTACAAAAGAACTAAGCTAGATCCCTACGATGTAACGGGGAACCTGATCCTGCGATCAGACCCGCTAAAGTCCTCAGCTAGTCTGAACGAAGACCTATAGATGTGAGGGAGGGATCCCTACAAGAACTAGGGACTGGGCGAAAGATGGACACCTCCTAGCAGAAATTGTAGGAGTAAAAAGACAAACACACAACATAGAACATAAAGGTCAAAAGACCTAGCTAAACTGACTAAGAAAGGTTACAAAGCACCTGGCTAGCTTAAGAGTAGAAATTACAATGAAGTCCAGCATGGCCAGAAGGGCGGAGCAGGATTGAATAGGCAAAAAAGTCATGTGACCAGCAAAATAGAAAAAACCTAACAGGAGAGTTCTAACAGTACCCCCTCTTCTAAGAGGATCCTCCGGATCCCCTAGGCCCCGGCTTATCAGGAAACCTCTTGTGAAACGCTCTGACAAGTCTGGAAGCAGAAACATCATCCGCCCTCACCCATGAGTTATCCTCGGGACCGAAACCCTTCCAAGCGACGAGATACTGCAAACTCCCCCTATACCATCTAGAATTAAAGATGTGGGAAATTTCATATTCCCCGTCCTCCACCACCGGAGGAACAGTGGCAGTGGCATCTCTATCTGATACATCAGCTTTTTTCAATAGAGAAACATGAAACACCGGATTAATCTTCCAGGAGGTAGGAACCTCCAACCTAACAGCAGATTGGTTAACTACCTGAAGCACCTTAAAGGGCCCTACAAACTTGGGACCCAATTTTTTAGAAGGAATCCTCAACCGCAGATTCTTAGAGGACAACCAAACCATGTCACCAACCGTAAACAAAACCTCCTGACGTTTCCTGTCAAAGTACCTCTTAGATTTTTTGTTAACCTCCTGAAGATTACCATGCACATCCGTCCAAACTCTCTCCAAATCACCGGAAAAACTCTCCTCCTCAGGCACAGCCGATACCAATTTGGAGAATGACCCAAAAGACGGATGTCTCCCAGAACAACAAAAAAAAGGCGAACACCCAGCAGAAGAGGATGTATGGTTGTTAAGAGCAAATTCAGCAAGTGGCATAAACTCAGACCACCCCTCTTGATTGTCTGCCACAAAACAAAGCAAGAACTGCTCAACATCCTGATTCTTCCTTTCTGTCTGGCCATTAGACTCAGGATGATATCCAGATGAAAACGACAAATGAACTCCCAACCTGTCACAAAAGGCATGCCAAAAACGAGCCACGAACTGAGGTCCCCTATCAGAAACAATGTCAGTAGGAACACCATGGAGTCTGACAATTTCCTTGACAAAGGCCTTAGCGAGTGTCTTAGCGCAGGGCAGTTTGATGAAGGGAACCAAGTGACACATCTTGCTAAAACGGTCCACGACCACCCAGATGACCGTGAAACCCTCAGAAGAGGGAAGGTCAGTAATAAAGTCCATAGCCAGATGTGTACAAGGTGCACTAGGAACCTCCATAGGGCAAAGCAACCCCGCAGCAGGAGTATGAGAAGACTTAGATCTAGCACACACAGTACATTGACGCACCCACTTAATGACTTCCTTCTGCCATCCTGGCCACCAAAAACTGCGACCCAAAAGTCTCTTGGTCTCAGAAATTCCTGGATGACCTGCCAACCGAGACTCATGACACTCAACAAACAAATCTCTCCTAAAGGTCCTAGGCACAAACAACCTCCCATGGGGAGTGTTAGATGGGGCATTCTCCTGTGCTTTAAGAATCTCATCTTCCAAAACGGAGTCCAATGCAGCAATCACAACACCTTCTTGTAAAATGCTCTCTTCCTCCTCAGCACCGACCATGGGAGAAAAGCTGCGATACAACGCATCAGCTTTAACATTCTTGGTACCAGGGATGTAAGTAACGGAAAAATTAAACCGCGAAAAAAAAAGTGCCCACCTAGCCTGACGGGCATTCAAGTACTTGGCAGCATCAAGATAGATCTGATTTTTATGATCAGTGAAAACCTGAATGGGAAATTCAGCACCTTCCAAGAGATGACGCCAGTGTTCAAATGCGAGTTTAATAGCAAGCAATTCCCGATTACCAATATCGTAATTAAGTTCAGTCTCAGAAAACTTTTTTGAAAAAAAGGCACAGGGATGTACTCCATCCTTGTTTTCCTGAGACAACACCGCACCGACCCCCACCGAAGAAGCATCAACCTCAACCAAAAACGGCTTAGTCACATCAGGCTGCATAAGGATGGGGGCAGAGCTGAACCTCTCCTTTAGAAACACAAACGCTTCAATGGCCTCAGTAGTAGTGTTGAGCCACCCCCGTAGTGTTCGGGTTCGGTTCGGTTCGTCGAACACCGGGATGTTCGAGGAACTGTTCGTCGAACTGTTCGTCGAACACCTTAGAACACCGTCGAACACCGTTAAAACCAATGGCAGGCAAACAAAAACACATGGAAACACATAGAAAACACCTTCAAAGGTGTCCAAAAGCTGACAAACTGCTCAGAAGACGCTCTCTTTAAAAAAGCCGGCCGGCAATTCAGCAGCGGCATACACCGGTACCCGACAATTTAGACAAGAAGGAATAGAGCATCACACATAGATTAGATAGATAGAAACATGTCAGTCACACATATAAGAAGCACAGTGACAGTGTTGCTTACTGTACTTGTCATTTAGTGTAAAGGATTTATTAAAAAAAATAATAGTGTTTTCATGCACTGTCTCTTTAAAAAAGCCGGCCGGCAATTCAGCAGCGGTACCCGACAATTTATAACAGAAAGAATAGAGCATCACACATAGATAGATATAAACATGCCAATCACATATATAATAAGTACAGTGACAGTGTTGGTTACTGTACTTGTCATTTAGTGTAAAGGATTTATTTAAAAAAATAATAGTGTTTTCATGCACTGTCTCTTTAAAAAAGCCGGCCGGCAATTCAGCCTCGGTACCCGACAATTTAGAACAGAAAGATAGAGCATCACACATAGATTAGATAGATAGAAACATGTCAGTCACATATATAAGAAGTACAGTGATAGTGTTGATCACTGTACTTGTCATTTAGTGTTAAAATAAAGGATTTATTAAAAAAAAAATTGGCGTGGGGTTCCCCGTAATTTTAGTCTCTAGCGGAGGTTAAGCAGACGGCTTGGGCAGATGTTTGAAGCCTGTGCGGATACTTCCGCTGCGAGAACCCGGGACATGAGCGGGCGCTCGGAGCAGAAGTATCCCGACCCGCAGCGCCGCTCCCCGGTCCTCCCTTCACACCCTAGCCGCTGATGTCCCCACAGTATCCGCATGGTGTTACAAAGGTCCGGACATTTGTGTTAAAAATCGCTGATTGGTCGCTGGCGCTGCCCGCGACCAATCACCGATTTGGGCGCCAAATTTAAATATCGGCCGCGACCAATCACCCATCTTGGCTCCACATTTAAACACCGCTGTACTGATTGGTCGCGGACGCTATTTAAATGTGGCACCAAAATCAGTGATTGGTCGCGCCCAGCGTCAGCGACCAATCAGCACAGCGGTGTTTAAATGTGGAGCCAAGATCGGTGATTGGTTGCGGCCGATATTTAAATTTGGCGCCCAAATCGGTGATTGGTCGCGGGCAGCGCCAGCGACCAATCAGCGATTTTTAACACAAATGTCCGGACCTTTGTAACACCATGCGGATACTGTGGGGAGATCAGCGGCTAGGGTGTCAAGGGAGGACCGGGGAGCGGAGCTGCGGGTCGGGATACTTCTGCTGCGAGCAGTCGCTCATCTCCCGGCTTCTCGCAGCGGAAGTATCCGACCAGGCAGCGGCGCTCCCCGGTCCTCACCAATACGATTCGCTGATTGGTCGCGCTCTCCGCACGCGACCAATCAGTGATCTTGGCGCTAAAGTTAAACACCGCTCTGCTGATTGGTCGCGGAAACTGCCCGCGACCAATCACCGATTTGGGCGCCAAATTTAAATAGCGGCCGCGACCAATCAGCGAGATTGGCGCCAAATTTAAACCCCGCTCTGCTAATTGGTCGCGGATGCCGGCCGCGACTAATCAGCATTATTGGCGCCAAATTTAAACACCGCTCTGCTGATTGATCGCGGTCGCCGTCCGCAACCAATCAGCAGTATTGGCGCCAAATTTAAACCCTGCTCGGCTGATTGGTCACGGTTGCACTCAGCGCTACAGCGTGAGAATTCTCCCATGCTGTCAGTGACGTGCATGAGGTGAGCTGAGTTCATTGGACATGAATGAGCTCACCTCATGCACGTGACTGACAGCGTGGGAAAATTCTCACGCTGTAGCGCTGAGTGCAGGAGAATTCTCCCACGCTGTCAGTGACGTGCATGAGGTGAGCTGAGTTCATTGGACATGAACTCGTCTCATCTTTATGCCGTCACAGCGAGACACTGAGGAGCGCAAGCATGCCTGCGCTTCTCAGTGTCCACGGCATGGCAAGCTGGATGGCAGCGTTCTGCTGCGGTCCAGCCTGTCATCTCGATGTAGCAGAGCTGAAGCTGTCGTGGGAACCATGGAAAGGTAAGGATGATGTTGCTTTATTATTTTACTTTTATTGCAGGAGATCGTTGGCTTCAGCTGGAATGGGCGTGGTGGTAAGTATGGTTTAATTTAAAACAATAAAGGAATGTGTCTTTATTTCAATTAAAGGAGTTTATTCTGGGTGTTTGTGTTTTCTTTTAACTTTGACTATGGGATTAGTAATGGGGGTGTCTTATAGACGCCTCTCCATTACTAACCTGGGCTTGATGTCAGCTGGCATTATAAGCTGACATCAACCCCAGCCCTATTACCCCACTGCCACCGCTACAGGGCAGTGGGAAGAGCGAGGCTAAGTGCCAGAATTGGCGCCTCCTATGGATGCGCCATTTCTGGGGCGGCTGACGGCTGGTGTTTCTAGCCTGGGAGGGGGCCAATATTCATGGCACCCTTCCTGGGCTATTAATATCAGCCCCCAGCTGTCTGCCTAGCCTTTGCTAGCTATTAAAATAGGGGGGACCCCACGTCATTTTTTTTGGGGGGGGTCCCCCATTTTAATAGCTAGTAAAGGCTAGGTATTCAGCTGGGGGCTGATATTAGTAGCCTGGGAAGCTCCATGGGTATTACCCCCCTCCCAGGCTTCAAACATCTGCCCCAGCCGTCTGCTTAACCTCTGCTAGAGCCTAAAATTATGGGGACCCCCACGCCAATTTTTTTTTAAATAAATCCTTTATTTTAACACTAAATGACAAGAACAGTAAGCAACACTGTCACTGTACTTCATATATATGTGACTGACATGTTTCTATCTATCTAATCTATGTGTGATTCTCTATTCCTTCTATTCTAAATTGTCGGGTACCGCTGCTGAATTGCCGGCCGGCTTTTTTAAAGAGACAGTGCATGAAAACACTATTATTTTTTTTAATAAATCCTTTACACTAAATGACAAGTACAGTAAGCAACACTGTCACTGTACTTCATATATGTGACTGACATGTTTCTATCTATCTAATCTATGTGTGATTCTCTATTCTTTCTATTCTAAATTGTCGGGTACAGATGCTGAATTGCCGGCCGGCTTTTTTAAAGAGACGGTGCACGAAAACACTATTATTTTTTTTCATAAATCCTTTACACTAAATGACAAGTACAGTAAGCAACACTGTCACTGTACTTCGTATATATGTGGCTGACATGTTTCTATCTATCTAATCTATGTGTGATGCTCTATTCCTTCTGTTCTAAATTGTCGGGTACCGGTCTATGCCGCTGCTGAATTGCCGCTTTTCATGTTTCACTGTTGGCACTGTTCCCATCGATTTGGGCAATCACTGTAATGCCACAACCACCATGGCTGTGGCATTACAGTGAGTGGCAGACAATCCCTGCATGATTGGTGCTCAAAATAGCGCCAGACATGCAGGACACGCTTTTGGTGCACGAACAGTTATCGAACATAAGCTCGAACAGCCGAATTTTTTGCAAATCGTTCGGGTTCGTCGAACAACTCGAACACCGCCCAAAACAGCTCGAATTTGAGATTGGCGAACAGTTCTAGTCGAACACCGCTCATCTCTACTCAGTAGTCCACTGAACCGTATTAGCACCTTTCCTGGTGAGATCGGTCAGTGGTTTAACAATAATAGAAAATTTTTTAGTGAATTTTCTGTAATAATTGGCGAAAGCCAAAAACCTCGGTATCGATTTCAAACCAATAAGCCTAGGCCATTCCTGCACAGCTTGAACTTTCACCGGGTCCATCTCAAAGCCCTCGCTGGAGATAATGTAGCCCAAAAAACTAATTCTCTGTACAGCGAACTCACATTTCTCTAGCTTAGCAAAAAGCGAATTGTCAATTAATAACTGTAATACCTCACGTACGCTCCGCCAATGAGACTCCAGATCAGGCGAATAAATCAAAATGTCATCCAAATACACAACCACATTTTTGCCAATCAAAGGTCTAAGGATGTCATTAATAAGATTCTGAAAAAATGCTGGTGCATTGGTAAGACCAAAAGGCATAACCAGATTCTCAAAATGACCCACAGGAGTGTTAAAAGCAGTCTTCCATTCATCACCCTCCTTCATGCGCAACAAATTGTATGCCCCCCGGAGATCAATTTTAGAGAACCACTTGGCTCCCACTAACTGGTTAAACAAATCAGGAATCAATGTCAGTGGGTAGGGATTACGTACAGTAATTTTATTAATCTCGCAAAAGTCCAGACAAGGACGTAAAAAAAAAAATCCAACAGCCACAGGTGACTTAGAGGGTCTGATATGACCGGCGGCCAAGCTCGTCTGTATGTATTCCTCCAAAGCCTTTCTCTCAGGAATAGTAAGATTAAATAAACGACTTTTAGGAAGAGTCGCTCCAGGGACAAATTCAATAGTACAATCATAGTCTCTATGGGGAGGCAAAATTTGCGACTCCTCCTCAGAAAAAACTTTCCAAAAATCCTGAATAGGTACAGGTAATTCCCCTTTATCCACAGCATCAATGCGCCCGTTACAACACTTGTCATAACACTTAGGGCTCCAGGACTTAATTTCATTAGTAGACCAATCCAGTACAGGATTGTGCAATTTTAACCAGGGTAACCCCAAAATTACTGGAGAAGGCAAATTATTTAATACTACCAAATCCAAATTTTCTTGGTGAATACCATTAATAGTGAGGGAAAATTCATAAACCTTGTGAGTAACACATTTCAAGGGAGAGCCATCGACAGAAACCACGGCAATAGGGGATGACAAAGGTTTGGGTTTTAATTTAAGTTTTTCCAAGGATCCCCCATCAATCACATTCAGAGTAGAACCACAATCCACAAATACCCGAAATTCAATTAATTCTTCCTGAGCTGCAGTAGTAGCAGAAAGAAATACCCCCTTAGTGTTTAAACAGGCTATACGGGCGTAACTGACCTTTTTTTTTTCTTTGTTCATACGAAGCACACAGTTCTTAATGAAATGGTCAGATTTTCCGCAATAAAAGCAGAAACCTTCAGAAAACCTGTGGTCTTTTTCCTGAGAGCGGGGTGACATCGCCCCAATCTCCATCGGCTCTCCAATGTCAGTACAGACCCTCTCAAGATTAGGAGCTGACATGGCAAAGGATTTACTCTCATTAACCCTTGCACGCAGTCTCCTGTCCACCCGTATAGCTAATTGCATTGCCTCCTGCAAGTTTCCAGGTGTAGGATAAGCAATAAGCAGATCCTTAACCCTTTCACCTAGCCCAGCAAGAAACAAACTTTTCAGAGCTGAATCGTTCCACCCCACCTGAGCAGACCACCGACGGAAGTGAGTACAATAATTTTCCACATTACCTGATCCCTGTCTCAAAAGTCTCAATTCTGTCTCAGCTGATGAGACACGATCAGGATCATCATACAACAACCCCAAAGCAGAAAAACAACTATCCACTGATCTAAAGCACGGATCACTAGGTTGGAGAGAAAAGGCCCATCCCTGAGGTTCTTTGCGCAAAAGTGACATTATGAACCCTATGCGCTGTGATTCATCACCAGAGGATCTGGGTCTCAAACGAAAATACAATAAACAAGCATTTTTAAAGGAAAAAAAATCTTGTTGTTCACCAAAAAATAAATCAGGCAATCGTACCTTTGGCTCCACAAAATGCGCTCCAGAACAGCTACTCATGTGTTGTTGGAGCTCGGCCACCTCCAGAGAGAGTCCCTGCAGGCGTTGAGCCAAATCCTGAACCGACACCATGATGGAAACTGGAGGTCTTTCCTTAGAGATATTTTTGGGCTGGACTTACTGTTATGATAGGCTACAAGCACTAAGGAAAGACAGGAGATCTGTCCCTACAATATAACTAAGCTAGATCCCTACGATGTAACGGGGAACCTGATCCTGCGATCAGACCCGCTAAAGTCCTCAGCTAGTCTGAACGAAGACCTATAGATGTGAGGGAGGGATCCCTACAAGGACTAGGGACTGGGAGAAAGATGGACACCTCCTAGCAGAAATTGTAGCAGTAAAAAGACAAACACACAACATAGAACATAAAGGTCAAAAGACCTAGCTAAACTGACTGAGAAAGGTTACAAAGCACCTGGCTAGCTTAAGAGTAGAAATTACAATGAAGTCCAGCATGGCCAGAAGGGCGGAGCAGGATTAAATAGGCAAAAAGGTCATGTGACCAGCAAAATAGAAAAAACCTAACAGGAGAGTTCTAACACTGACCCACTGCCAAACCGGTCATGCTGAAGGATGTTGCAGGCAGCAGATCGCTCTCCACTGCATCTCTAGACTCTGTCATGTCTGTCACATGTGCTCAGTGTGAACCTGCTTTCATCTGTGAAGAGCACAGGACGCCAGTGGCGGCTTTGCCAATCCTGGTGTTCTGTGGCAAATCCCAAGTGTCCTTATCGGTGTTGGGCTGTGAGCACAACCCCCATCTGTGGACGTCGGACCCTCATACCACTCTCATGGAGTCGGTTTCTAACCGTTTGTGCAGACACATGCACATTTGTGGCCTGCTGGAGGTCATTTTGCAGGGCTCTGGCAGTGCTCCTCCTGTTCCTCCTTGCACAAAGGCGGAGGTTTTGGTCCTGCTGCTGGGTTGTTGCCCTCCTACAGCCCTTTCCACGTCTACTGGTGTACTGGCCTGTCTCCTGGTAGCGCCTCCAGCCTCTGGACACTATGCTGACAGACACAGCAAACCTTCTTGCCACAGCTCACATTGATGTGCAATCCTGGATGAGCTGCGCTACCTGAGCAACTTCTGTGGGTTGTAGAGTCTGTCTCATGCTACCACGATTCTGACAGCACAGCCAACATTCAAAAATGACCAAAACATCAGCCAGAAAGCATTGGTTCTGAGATGTGGTCTGCGGTCCCCACCTGCGGAACCACTCCTTTATTGAGTTGGTCTTGATAATTGCCAATAATTTCCATCTATTGTCTATTGCAATTGCACAACAGCATGTGAAATTGATTGTCAGTCAGTGTTGCTTCCTAAGTGGACAGTTTGATTCCACAGAAGTTTGATTCACTTGGAGTTATATTCTGTTGTTTAAGTGTTCCCTTTATTTTTTTGAGCAGTGTATATATATATATACAATGCAATATGTATATATATATATATATATATATATATTGTGGTAGATTGACTCACACGACTTCTTAAAGAGGCAGACACAGTTACCGTTTTTATTTAAAGTGCGACTGGTTTATTGCTATCCTCATAAACCACGTCACCAGAAAACTTAAATAAATACAGCCTTAGTCCGGCAGACGGTAAAACATAAAATAATGTCTATACAATAGTGCTGGTTAGCCCACCTGGCATAGAGTCCAGCATCCATGTCCTTTAACAAAGGACATTCAGTCCAGGAGACCTTCAATCTCCATACATCCAGCATGTGTGAAACAAACAGCTCCAGAGCTTTCACCTCCAGGACCACACCACACCAAATACTCTAAAGGCTGTGAATTTTATCCTCTTACCTCCTCCCTCTCTACAAGTGTTTAATCATCCTAGCACTAAAGATGGCTAAATAACCCCTTATTCCTTCGTGTGCTGGAAACTTTTTCTTATGTTTAATTACTGGAGCTAACAATCTCAGTGCTACATATCTCCCATCCAGTACTTTGCCAGTGACATTGTCACAATATGTATATATATATATATATATATACATATATATATATATATATATATATATATATACACACACACATACAGACCAAAAGTTTGGACACACCTTCTCATTTAAAGGTTTTTCTGTATTTTCCTGACTACGAAAATTGTACATTCACACTGAAGGCATCAAAACTATGAATTAACACATGTGGAATTATATACTTAACAAAAATTTGTGAAACAACTGAAAATATGTCTTATATTCTAGGTTCTTCAAAGTAGCCACCTTTTGCTTTGATGACTGCTTTGCACACTCTTGGCATTCTCTTGATGAGCTTCAAGAGGTAGTCACCGGAAATGGTCTTCCAACAATCTTGAAGGAGATCCCAGAGATGCTTAGCACTTGTTGGCCCTTTTGCCTTCACTCTGCGGTCCAGCTCACCCCAAACCATCTCAATTGGGTTCAGGTCTGGTGACTGTGGAGGCCAGGTCATCTGGCGTAGCACCCCATCACTCTTCTACTTGGTCAAATAGCCCTTACACAGCCTGGAGGTGTGTTTGGGGTCATTGTTCTGTTGAAAAATAAATGATGGTCCAACTAAACGCAAACCAGATGGAATAGCATGCCGCTGCAAGATGCTGGTTCAGTATGCCTTCAATTTTGAATAAACCCCCAACAGTGTCACCAGCAAAGCACCCCCACACCATCACACCTCCTCCTCCATGCTTCACGGTGGGAACCAGGCATGTAGAGTCCATCCGTTCACCTTTTCTGTGTCGCACAAAGACACGGTGGTTGGAACCAAAGATCTCAAATTTGGATTCATCAGACCAAAGCACAGATTTCCACTGGTCTAATGTCCATTCCTTGTGTTCTTTAGCCCAAACAAGTCTCTTATGCTTGTTGCCTGTCCTTAGCAGTGGTTTCCTAGCAGCTATTTTACAATGAAGGCCAGCTGCACAAAGTCTCCTCTTAACAGTTGTTGTAGAGATGTGTCTGCTGCTAGAACTCTGTGTGGCATTGACCTGGTCTCTAATCTGAGCTGCTGTTAACTTGCGATTTCTGAGGCTGGTGACTCGGATAAACTTATCCTCAGAAGCAGAGGTGACTCTTGGTCTTCCTTTCCTGGGGCGGTCCTCATGTGAGCCAGTTTCTTTATAGCGCTTGATGGTTTTTGCAACTGCACTTGGGGACACTTTCAAAGTTTGCCCAATTTTTCGCAATGACTGACCTTCATTTCTTAAAGTAATGATGGCCACTCGTTTTTCTTTACTTAGCTGCTTATTTCTTGCCATAATACAAATTCTAACAGTCTATTCAGTAGGACTATCAGCTGTGTATCCACCTGACTTCTGCACAACACAACTGATGGTCCCAACCCCATTTATAAGGCAAGAAATCCCACTTATTAAACCTGATAGTGCACATCTGTGAAGTGAAAACCATTTCCGGTGACTACCTATTGAAGCTCATCAAGAGAATGCGAAGAGTGTGCAAAGCAGTCATCAAAGCAAAAGGTGGCTACTTTGAAGAAGCTAGAATATAAGACATATTTTCAGTTGTTTCACACTTTTTTGTTAAGTATATAATTCCACATATGTTAATTCATAGTTTTGATGCCTTCAGTGTGAATGTGCAATTTTCATAGTCAAGAAAATAGAGAAAAATCTTTAAATGAGAACATGTGTCCAAACTTTTGGTCCGTACTGTATATATTTAGAAAAATTGAAAAAATCCAAAAGCAGCACAAAATATATTCAGGTGCAAAGAGCCCCCCAGGTACACACAAAACCTCAGAACATCCAAATAAATGGAGGCAGCACTCAGACGTAAAGTGAAAAAAGTAGTTGTTTAATAGCCCATGTGGCTATGGCGACGTTATCTGACGCTTGCGCAGTAGATCACATGTCCGGATCCAGGATGGCAACAGAACGTACGGTTTTTGGAACGCAGATGCGTTCAAATCTCATATATTCCTTCCGGACATGTGCAATAGTAGTGCTATTGAGTCATGTTACTAATTAAATACACACAGCTGCTATTTGGGGCTAATTATGATTGCATATGTGGTATATTGCTTTAATGCAGGTACTGTGAACTGTTTTTTGCACTTTAGCACTTTACACTGTTAATGCACTGTATCACTGACGTAATATAATATTTATCATATGATGTATAATGTATATAATAATAATTTTTATATGAATTACTGCTAATTACTGTTGTGATTAAGCTGCCTTAAATACTCTGCACATTGCACTTGTTTTTTGCTTGAGAAAGGTCCCCTGGTATCACTTTATGATATTATGTATAACAGTAATTAGCAGCAATTCATATAAAAATGAATATTATACACAATTTTGATTATTACCTGCGTAAGCATGCACAGTTTTTTGATACTTACCATGGCCACTGCTAGTGGCAATCTAGATTTGTCCGGTGTGTTTTGTTACACCGTGGAGGACGAGGAGAGAATCCTTGGAGGAATAGAGGGAGATGCAACATTCCTAAATACACCAACATCTTCAGACCTTAAACGCAAGTATGGCCTTGATACAAAACGTCTACGTACGCTCCAGCTTCATTTAATGAAATTGAAGGAATATTTTAGGAACAAGAGAATCCCTAGAGGTTTGAAATCTAATATACGTCCTAATTTCTTTCTCAACAATGCTGTTTTTTGTGATAAATTTTTTGCTCTTTCAAACAAATATGCAATGGACACTTTATTGTTGAACATGGAATTTTTACAAGAGGAAATTTCAACTTTGAATGTTAGGATTCTTGACACACAGAACAAACTTAAGGAACTTTTGGACTCTGAGAATTGGTTGAAGTTTAAGGACATTATTGATAAACGATTGTTACATGTTAAAGGTGATCTTGAAGAAACCAAAAGACGAAAATGGGATAGAGATACTGAGGACTATCGCCTGGGTAATATCTATGGTTGGCAAAAAGATGGAGGCAGGATTATTAAAAAAAAAAAAAAAAAACGGTGATTAGAACAGGTGGTTATCCTCTTTCTAGGAATTGTATTGATGTATCTTATAATGTTTCACATTTTCAAAACCATATTTCCAGAAGGACTAATGAGCGAGATGTAAGAAGAGAACAGAATACTAGAAGAGGGGGAAGGAAACATCACCGTAGAGAAAAGAGAAAAACGACAGAGAAATCAGACAAAACTACAAAGACAAAGTGAAGAAGGAACAAATCTGGTAGTTAATCTTGCCTCTAAAACTCTTTAAGATGATGAAGTTAATGTTTTGGCTAAAGATTTATTGTACAGTTTTAGTACTCATATCAATTGGTTTAGATTAGTAACAGAATTGTTCAAATTTTTCAGATCTATTAAGCTTAAGTATTGGTATGGTAGGAGTGATAAAAAACATGAGAATGATGTTAGTTGTACTACTTTGAGACTGCAAGACTTCAAACTTAGTAACAAAAGTGATTTTGTACCTATAATTAATGTACCGGTTATAGAGCCATATATTACAGCGGTGAATAGAGATTTTGAAAAATTGAAGGAGACATACGGTAAAGATTCATTTAATTATCCTAATTTTTCCAAAGATAAGAGTTCGGCCTTGAAATCACTGATCCATGACGGCGGCCTCACGATCAAACCAGCCTACAAGGGCGGTGCGGTCGTTGTCATGGATACAGAGAAATACATAGCAGAAATAAACTGACTTCTTTTTGATAGTGAGGTATATGAAGAATTGAATGGGGACCCAAAATTTCTTATTATGAAAAAAATTTAAATAATTTTAGATGAGGCTCTATATCAAGGGACAATTAATGAAGATCCATATAAATATCTATTGAAAGAAAATCCGGTCACACCAGTTATACATGTCCTGCCCAAAATACATAAGGCTCTCTTAAACCCACCGGGAAATCCAATTATTTCTGGAAGTGACTCTTTATTTAGTCACATTTTAACATTCCTGGATAAGATTTTGGGCCCCAGGATGAAGGAAGCTAAATCCTTTGTATTGGATACCACATATTTTTTACAGAAATTGGGACAAGTTGTATTGAATGATAAGGTCATTTTAGCATCTTTTGATATAATATTTTTATACACTTCTATCAATCATGAAGTCGTGCTTGCTGCTGTGAATAAAAAACTTAGTGAGACTAGCTATACACCTAAGGAGTGTGATCTTATATTGAGTCTGCTTGAAACAGTCCTGAGGAATAATTATTTTTTATTTGGCGATAAATTTTATATGCAGCGTAGAGGGACAGCTATGGGCGCCAGTATGGCACCTGCATATGCAGTCATGGAGGAGGACTTTGTCTATGTATCCCACCACTTTAAACACGTTTGTGGGTGGTGCAGGTACATGGATGACGTCCTCCTCCTATGGTCTGGCTCAGTAGAAGAATTACTCGAATTCCATACGTTTTTAAATAATATTAACAGTGATATTGGACTTACCCTGGTACATTCTGAGAGGGAAATACAGTTTCTGGATGTACTAATTAAATATGATAATAACAGATTAAGTACTGAATTATTTGTCAAACGAACTGACAAAAATAATTTATTAAGATACGATAGTTCTCACCCATGGAGGATGATAGAATCTTTGCCTTACAGTCAGCTGCTACGGGTCAGGAGAATTATAAGTGAGGAATGTAAGCTTGATACAACTTTGGATTCTATGGTTGAAAAATTTAGGATGAGGAATTACCCCATAAAGCTTCTCAAAAAATGGAAAGATAAAATGAGGGGAGTGGACCGTAATAGTTTACTAAATAAGACGGCTAGACAACATGGAATTATGGAAAGGATACCAATGGTGACTACATTCTGTGAAGAAAGTAGGATGGTGACTAATATTGTTAAACAACATTGGTCTAAATAAGTGTTTACCGGAAATTAATGAATTTAAGCTCCCCCCCTAATTTCATATAAACGTGCCAAAAATATCAAAGATAGACTTATCCGGGCAGATATTGGTTCTCGGAAAGAAATGACCCAAGGTACATTAACGAGGAACCAGGAAGATCCAGCTGAACAAATCTTCTAAAATCCATATTTTATTGGGTCATACAAAAAATATTTTAAAAGTCCACCTTGGAGAAGAACAGCAAACGCGTTTCGAACTAAGAGTTCTTAATCATTGCATAGCAAAAAAAACAGCAAAGAAGTGATATTTATATGTCATGTCCTGCTATGCACCTGTTCAGAGCCAGGTTAATCAGAAATTTAAACACACTTTTTTTCTGCCAAGGTACATTAACGGGACAATGTAGGACAGGCTGTTTTCCATGTCTCAGTTGTATCAATTGTTCAAATATTCATAAGGGTAATAAGTTCCAACATCCCATCAGTGTGGAGACATACTTTATTAACCATTATCTCACATGTTCAACAGAGTTTGTCGTTTATTTGTTACAATGTCCATGCAACCTTCTCTATGTTGGTGAGACGACACTTGATTTTAAAACAAGGTTTAATCAACATAGGTATACGGTTAGGAAAAAGAGGCTTTACCTACCGGTTTCTAAACATTTTGTCGAGATGAGACATCTAGAGAAGGAGTTGAAGTATAGAATTATTGATCAGATACCACCACTTAGACATGGTGGGGATAGAGTGCGTCTATTGAAAATTCAGGAGCTAGAATGAACTCAGACCCTTTGCTCAGTATTGTGTAGAAGCACCCTTTTGAGCAAGTACAGCCATGAGTCTTCTTGGGAATAATGCAACAAGTTTTTCACACCTGGATTTGGGGATTCTCTGCCATTCTTCCTTGCAGATCCTCTCCAGGTCCGTCAGGTTGGATGATGAACGTTGGTGGACAGCCATTTTCAGGTCTCTCCAGAGATGCTCAATTGGGTTTAGGTCAGGGCTCTGGCTGGGCCAGTCAAGAATGGTCATAGAGTCGTTCTGCAGCCACTCTTTTGTTATTTTAGCTGTGTGCTTAAGGTCATTGTCTTGTTGGAAGGTGAACCTTCGGCCAAGTCTGAGGTCCAGAGCATTCTGGAAGAGGTTTTCATCCAGAATATATCTGTACTTGGCCGCATTCATGTATCCTTCAATTTCAACCAGTCGTCCTGTCCCTGCAGCTGAAAAACACCCCCCATAGCATGATGCTTTCACCACCAAGTTTCACTGTTGGGATTGTATTGGGCAGGCGATGAGCAGTACCTGGTTTTCTCCACACATACCGCTTAGGATTATCACCAAAAAGTTCTATCTTTGTCTCATCAGACCAGAGAATCTTATTTCTCATAGTCTGGAAGTCCTTCATGTGTTTTTGAGCAAACTCTATGTGGGCCTTCATATGTTTTGCACTGAGGAGAGGCTTCTGTCGGGCCACTCTGCCATAAAGGCCCGACTGGTGGAGGGCTGCAGTGATAGTTGACTTTGTGGAACTTTCTCCCATCTCCCTACTGCATCTCTGGAGCTCAGCCACAGTGATCTTGGGGTTCTTCTTTAACGCTCTCACCAAGGCTTTTCTCCCACGATTGCTCAGTTTGGCTGGACGGCCAGGTCTAGGAAGACTTCTGGTGGTCCCAAACTTCTTCCATTTAAGGATTATGGAGGCCACTGTGCTCTTAGGAACCTTGAGTAAAGCAGAAATTCTTTTATAACCTTGGCCAGATCTGTGCCTTGCCACCATACTGTCTCTGAGCTCCTTGGGCAGTTCCTTTGAGCTCATGATTCTCATTTGGTCTGACATGCACTGTGAGCTGTGAGGTTTTATATAGACAGGTGTGTACCTTTCCAAATCAAGTCCTATCAGTTTAATTAAACACAGCTGGACTCCAATGAAGGAGTAGAACCATCTCAAGGAGGATCAAGGAAATGGACCGCATGTGAATTAAATATGAGTGTCCGAGCAAAGGGTCTGAATACTTATGACCATGTGATATTTCAGTCTTTCTTTTTTAATAAATTTGCAAAAATTTCTACATTTCCGTTTTTTTTTTCAGTCAAGATGGGGTGCAGAGTGTACTTTAATGAGAAAAAAAATGAAGTTTTTAGAATTTGCCAAATGGCTGCAATGAAACAAAGAGTGAAAAATTTAAAGAGGTCTGAATGCTTTCCATACCCACTGTACACACACATATATATATATATATATATATATATATATATATATATATATATATACAGTTATATGAAAAAGTTTGGGCACCCCTATTAATCTTAAGCTTAATGTTTTTTAAAAATTGGTGTTTTTGCAACAGCTATTTCAGTTTGATATCCTACTAATATTATAAATGCGAAAGTTTGTGAGTATGTATGTTTGTTACTCTTTCACGAAAAAACTACTGGACGGATATGCATGAAACTTTACAGTAATATAGATTATACATCGGAATAACATATAGACTACAATTTGTAATGATTTTATGTAATTTTGGTCGTAATATAACGATACATGTCAATTAAGTCGGAAAAAAATCTGGCCTCTGAGAGCTCTCTTATATACACACATACACAGGTGATATTTAAATGGCTGATTTACAGCAGTCAGAAGAGATTGATAATACAATAATTTGCCCATAGTGGATCATTGTATAGTGAGGTCACAGTTGCCGTCTGTCCACAGTCAGAATACAGGGGTGATCATATACCGTGGCCAGGTACAAGTGTGGCACAGGGGGTTCACACACGACCCCCAGGGACTGACATTTCCTAGAAACTTTGGCAGCTGTCAGTCATGAGCTCACCCTGATACATTACACTCTGGAAACAGCTGAAGGGAGAAGGATAATTTATGACATTTTCTCAGACTTAAAAAAAAAAAACCACAGAAAACAGCCCATATGTCAGGAACAGGTTACTAGGGAACTACACGTCCCAGCACGGCCTGCCCGCGCCCACAGCCCGGGAGGAGTGTGAGGCTTCCTCCTGCAGGTTGCCCGGGGGCATCGGGCCGTCATTGTCCTCACACAGGGGGTCCCCGCCGCCATTGTCCCTCCACATAACACCGTATAATAAAACATGCGCTCACCTGCGCCAGCTGCTGCAGCCAGGAAAGTTCCGAGCGCCTCACCTGGGCGGAGGGGAAGTGACTCACACACGGGGAGGGGCAGTAACCTGAGCGCGGCTCCATGGAGGATGCACACACTGCAGCCTGACAGCACCGGCAGCAGCGCTACACAAATGGCGTCCTCCCCTCCTGTGTGTGTGTGCAGCGCAGCATGTCACCCACAGCACCAGCAGGCTGCTCTCAGCTCCCACAGAGCACTGGGAATGGCTGCTATTGGTAACCGCGCCACAGCTGCTCCTCATAGACCAGTCATATACAACTGATATCGTCTGTACAGCGATCGTAATATAACTAATTAGATTGTTTTAGTATTTTGTTTGAACTTTACTAAGTACCTATTTTGTAATTAGTACTTATAAAAATGCCGTGAAAGCGTAAGTCTAACATTTCGCAAAGCTCTAATAAAGCCCGAGCTATGAAAATAATTAGACGTGATGAGACGTCTCAACAAGCCGAGCAACAAAGGCTTGAGCAGGCGGTGCGTTGTGCGGCACATAGAGCTGCAGAGACTCCAGAACAATCCCAAGCCCGACGTGAACGGAATGCAGAGTTTTTGGCATCTCAACGGGCTGCTGAAACTCAAGAACAGTCCCAAGCCCGACGTGAACAGCATGCGGAGTATCTGGCGTCTCAATGGGCTGCTGAAACTCCAGAACAGTCCCAAGCTCGACGTCAGCAGCAAGCGACTTACAGTCATGGCCAAAAGTATTGAGAATGAGACAAATAGTAATTTTTCCAAAGTTTACTGCTTCTTTTTTTGTAACGGCAATTTGCATATACTCCTGAATGTCAAAGCGTGATCAGCTTAACAGCAATTACTGTACTTGCAAAGTCAATATTTGCCCAGAAAATGAACTTTAACCCCCAAAACACATTTCAACATCATTGCAGTCCTGCCTTAAAAGGAGCAGCTAACATCGTTTTAGTGATTGATCCATTAACACAGGTGTGGGTGTTGATGAGGACAGGGCTGGCGATCAATCAGTCATGATTAAGTAAGAATGACATCACTGGACACTTGAAAAGGAGGCTGGTTCTTGGTATCATAGTTTCTCTTCAGTTAACCATGGTTATCTCTAAAGAAACACGTGCAGCCATCATTGCACTGCACAAAAATGGCCTAACAGGGAAGAGTATCACAGCAACAAAGACTGCACCTCAGTCAACAATCTATCGCATCATCAAGAACTTCAAGGAGAAAGCTTCCATTGTTGTCAAAAAGGCTCCAGGGCGCCCAAGAAAGACCAGCAAGCGCCAGGACCGTATCTTAAAACTGTTTCAGCTGCGGGATCGGACTACCAGCAGTGCCGAGCTTGCTCAGGAATGGCAGCAGGCTGGTGTGAGTGCTTCTGCACGCACTGTGAGGCGGAGACTCTTTGAGCAAGGGCTGGTTTCAAGGAGGGCAGCAAAGAAGCCACTTCTCTCCAGAAAAAACATCAGGGACCGACTGATATTCTGCAAAAGGTACAGGGAGTGGACTGCTGAGGACTGGGGCAAAGTCATTTTCTCTGATGAATCCCCTTTTCGATTGTTTGGGACATCTGGAAAACAGCTTATTCGGAGAAGAAGAGGTGAGTGCTACCACCAGTCTTGTCTCATGCCAACTGTAAAGCATCCTGAAACCATTCATGTGTGGGGTTGCTTCTCAGCCAAGGGAATCGGCTCACTCACAGTCTTGCCTAAAAACACAGCTATGAATAAAGAATGGTACCAGAATGTCCTCCAAGAGCAACTTCTCCCAACCGTCCAAGAGCAGTTTGGCGCCCAACAATGCCTTTTCCAGCATGATGGAGCACCTTGCCATAAAGCAAAGGTGATAACTAAATGGCTCATGGAACAAAACATAGAGATTTTGGGTCCATGGCCTGGAAACTCCCCAGATCTTAATCCCATTGAGAACTTGTGGTCAATCATCAAGAGACGGGTGGACAAACAAAAACCAACAAATTCTGGCAAAATGCAAGCATTGATTATGCAAGAATGGACTGCTATCAGTCAGGATTTGGTCCAAAAGTTGATTGAGAGCATGCCAGGGAGAATTACAGAGGTCTTGAAGAAGAAGGGGCAACACTGCAAATATTGACTTGCTGCACAGACTGACTGACTGTGGCTGACTGACTGACTGACCCTGTTCTTTGATGGTGCCCACCTTATATACACCCTCTATGTGTGAGCTCAGGTGACCAGCACCCAATGAGCTCCTATCTTTACCCAGGCTGCTCCCCCTATCTGCCCCTACACTACTTGGGATGTACCACCCCCCTCCCACTCCAGCCAGGAACAGACTCGGTCGTACCTGCACATTTCTAAGTGGGAGTACCGTCGGTCTGTTCCCCGGAAATGGGATGTGTGTAGTGCATGCAGCCTACCGAGCTCAGGTCCACACTCCATCCTTACCCGGGAGTGGAATATCACACCTCTGGGTTGAGGTGCAATACCCCTGTAGCAGCCGAATCCTCAGGGTGCTACATTCCCCCCTGGTAAATCACAGCACGTCCTCGGGCTGTAAGAACAAAACACCAAAAACATACAAATTTTTGCATAAACATATAAAACCTCATATATATATATATTAATAAAACTTTTCATATAAAACTTTCTCGTAGTCACTTTCTTTGGAACTCGTGGCTTTCCTATAAAACCAGTAGGGGCGCTTTAGGACGCACAACTATTTACAAGGATATGGCTGCTCTCAGTCCTCGGCCAGGTATTAGGGAGGAATGACCGCTCTCAGTCCTCGGTCAGTGGGATTTAAGGGATAAACGGGTAAACAGTTCACACTTGCTGGTCCCAACGGGGACTATATTAGCAACAGTATCAGTTCACTGTGCCCCGACGGGCAACTATATACAG
Source organism: Phyllobates terribilis (assembly GCF_046119375.1). Lineage (NCBI taxonomy): Eukaryota > Metazoa > Chordata > Amphibia > Anura > Dendrobatidae > Phyllobates > Phyllobates terribilis. The sequence goes on from NW_027362762.1 coordinate 645,498,522, forward strand.
CTTCGGCTCCGCTGTACTTAACGACGGCGTCCTCCTGCTCTTTCTTTATGGTTACCTCTAACTCTAGTTTCAGACCCGTCCGGGTCCTCTTGTTCTTCCTCCTCACACCGCAGCTCTTCCTCCGTCAGGCGATGCACATGGAGGGCGTAGGGTCCTTTGGCACACTTGTGCCGGGTGAAGGTGACCTCGTCCCCGATGTAAAGGTCACGACCTCTGTGTCCCTCCGGTAGGTGGGACTCAACGTCTCTCCTGGTCACGAAGACGTCGCCTGGGGTGCGGTGGTCTCGGATGAAACCCCACCCATGCTGCATGTTAAACTTGATCACAGTCCCGGTGGTGCGGGGACTATGCGCTGCACGGGGGTCTCTCCTGGCCCGGCTCTTCTGCTCCGCGCTCCTTATTTGAGCTTGCTGTTCCCGGACCCGCCTCTCTCTCCGCTCCCTCTCAAAGACCTCGAGCTGCTGGCGGCAGCACTCTGCGCGCTCCGCTGCGGCTGCCCGAGTCTCCTGAGTGAACCCCATGAGGTCTTCTCCGGTGGGGTCCCACTCAAACTGTGCCTCCTCTAGCGGGGGCGAGGTCCTCTTTACGGGCTTTGGAGCCGGGATCAGGGGTTCATCTAGGAGTCTCTCTTTCCGGAGTCGGGGATGGTGAAACTCCGGTGGCCAAATAAAGGGCTGCCCATCCGGGCACGTATGTTGGGCAAACAGATCTTCTCCCAGATGCGGCACTCTTGGTTTTATGGGCGCGGTGGTGGTGGCACCCGGGTTGCCCAGGCCTTGCGGCCAGGCCTGGGGCACCTGGAAAGTGAAGGGCACCGTAAGGACGGCGGCGCCCTGGGCTACTTGGCCCTGCGACCAGGCCGGTAGCTCCGCGGAGGTAGGGGGCGCTGTTGGTATTGCGGCGCCCGGGGGTACTAGGCCTTGCGACCAGGCTGGTGGTACTTCCTGCTTGGTCACGCTCGGCGTCGAGGCGTGTGACGTCACAGGGGTCGCGGCTCCCGTTTGAGGCCTAGTCTGCGGCGGTGACGTTGCAGCGACGGGCACGGCAGGATAGACTTCGGGCTCTGCGACGGGGAGCTGGGGCAGGTACGCGGTTTCCCGGTTTGGGGTATAGACGTCCCCTTTACCTGCCTCCACTCGTTCGGCTCCCTTCTCGGCGCCGTCTCCGGCCTTCAGTCCTCCCGCGCCATCCTCAGAGGCGGTCTGTCTCCTCGTCTCGGGTGGCGTGCTCCGCTGACAGGTCTCGGTCTGCTGGGCCATCTCACGGCTCCACTCCGCCAACGTCTCTCGCTGCACCCGGGCCATCCTCCTTGCGAGGCCCTCCAGAGCGGTCTGTGCACACTCCCGGTCTCGGGGGAGCTGTGCTAGGACCTCCACTAGGCCTAGTGGGGTCGTTGTTTCCAGCAGGCTTCTGACCAACGGGTCGGTGCTGCTCTGCTCTCCTACAGTTGTCTCCAGCAGGCTCCTGGCCAGCGGGCCGGTGCTGCTCTGCTCTCCCTCCTCTGTTTCTAGCAGGCTCCTGGCCAACGGGCCGGTGCTGCTCTGCTTTCTCGCCATCTCCGGGTAAGCTCCTCCGATACTCTTCTCCAGGCTTCTTGCCTCCGGGTGCGCTCTCTCCAGACTGCTCCAAGCGACACCCATCTTTGTTCTCTTCTTCTCAGTCCTCCCACTTCGAGGGCGGTCCCGGGGCCACTTGGTGATTGTCAGCTCCAGGGGTAGTTCTTTCACGCTGACAGACACCTCTAGCATCACAGTCTCTGTTGGTGGGGGCGGTTTCCACTTTTGGCGCCATTTTCGGTCCTGGCCCACGATGGGAGGTGGCCTCTTGCCACCCTCTGGCACGCCCATAATGGCGTCCGCTCTTCCAAGGCGGGAAACCTTTGGAAATGGCGGGAATCGTCTCCCAGTGGCGGGAAACTCTGCAGATGGCGGGAAAACGCTGTTAATGGCGGACAACCGGCTGGAATCGACCTGTGATGGGGTCCGATGGCGGGGACCCTCCGGAACCGGCAGGAGACTTCTTTTTGAGGTAAACTCGTTCTTTTCTTCAGGCACGCAGTACCCGGATGTTGCGGGCACGTAATCCTGCCGACTACGCCAAAGTTGACGCGCCCCCTGGGCCATATTCTTTAGGGGGAATATCCGGAGCCGGATCAGATGGGAGTTGTAGTCTTCCGAGTGGCTGTGACCCGGTCCGTGCCCAGGGTGTCAAACTCAGTTGTATGTGGCAGTCCTACAGATGTTATTAAGTTCTTAATGTCGACTACGCCACCCGTTGTATTGCGGTCACTATGGCCGCCGCTGCAGCAGGGTCCGCTGAGGCTGATGGTGTAGGTGCAGCTTGTGATGGTATAACCCCCAACGGGTGGGGTATAGCCTCAGGGGGTCAGGTGCAGAGGATGGGGGTTGTGGTGGTGCAGCGTAGATGTAAAATGAAGACAGAGTCGGGTTGTGCAGTTTAGGGTATTTACTCACTGCTGATGTTCCGGTCACTCCAGCTTCAAGTGACCACCCGAGCCGTGCTGCGCCCACCAGGTCCTGGATCCAGCCAACCCCCAAACAAGTCCGGAGCGTGACCCTGAGCTCTCCTTCTGTCCTTTCCTCTGGCCGTCCCCACTAGTGATCCACCCAGGTCCAGCTCCCTCGGGCCTTCTGTTGGGAGACCCTTGGCCTTGGGTTCCCTGACCCTCCACGTGGTATGCCTTCGGGGTGGATGTGGTGGGTGGCCGTGGCAGACACTGCCCACGGCCTCCGGTCTCTGGCTAGGGTGTGCTTTTGCCCCCACCAGCTTGGGATCCGGTACCCTTTTGCCAACTCTTCACCCGCTGATGGACTTTGGGTTCTCAGAGTTCCTTTTCTGTTTCCCCCTCTGGGTCTTTCTGGCTTTCTCCTCTCTCTCTCTCTGGGTCTTCTCTGCTCCTCTTCCTCTGACTTCTCTGCAAAGACTCACAGACTGACTGACTGTGGCTGACTGACTGACTGACCCTGTTCTTTGATGGTGCCCACCTTATATACACCCTCTATGTGTGAGCTCAGGTGACCAGCACCCAATGAGCTCCTATCTTTACCCAGGCTGCTCCCCCTATCTGCCCCTACACTACTTGGGATGTACCACCCCCCTCCCACTCCAGCCAGGAACAGACTCGGTCGTACCTGCACATTTCTAAGTGGGAGTACCGTCGGTCTGTTCCCCGGAAATGGGATGTGTGTAGTGCATGCAGCCTACCGAGCTCAGGTCCACACTCCATCCTTACCCGGGAGTGGAATATCACACCTCTGGGTTGAGGTGCAATACCCCTGTAGCAGCCGAATCCTCAGGGTGCTACACAAACAGCTCCAGAGCTTTCACCTCCAGGACCACACCACACCAAATACTCTAAAGGCTGTGAATTTTATCCTCTTACCTCCTCCCTCTCTACAAGTGTTTAATCATCCTAGCACTAAAGATGGCTAAATAACCCCTTATTCCTTCGTGTGCTGGAAACTTTTTCTTATGTTTAATTACTGGAGCTAACAATCTCAGTGCTACATATCTCCCATCCAGTACTTTGCCAGTGACATTGTCACAATATGTATATATATATATATATATATATATATATATATATACACACACACATACAGACCAAAAGTTTGGACACACCTTCTCATTTAAAGGTTTTTCTGTATTTTCCTGACTACGAAAATTGTACATTCACACTGAAGGCATCAAAACTATGAATTAACACATGTGGAATTATATACTTAACAAAAATTTGTGAAACAACTGAAAATATGTCTTATATTCTAGGTTCTTCAAAGTAGCCACCTTTTGCTTTGATGACTGCTTTGCACACTCTTGGCATTCTCTTGATGAGCTTCAAGAGGTAGTCACCGGAAATGGTCTTCCAACAATCTTGAAGGAGATCCCAGAGATGCTTAGCACTTGTTGGCCCTTTTGCCTTCACTCTGCGGTCCAGCTCACCCCAAACCATCTCAATTGGGTTCAGGTCTGGTGACTGTGGAGGCCAGGTCATCTGGCGTAGCACCCCATCACTCTTCTACTTGGTCAAATAGCCCTTACACAGCCTGGAGGTGTGTTTGGGGTCATTGTTCTGTTGAAAAATAAATGATGGTCCAACTAAACACAAACCAGATGGAATAGCATGCCGCTGCAAGATGCTGGTTCAGTATGCCTTCAATTTTGAATAAACCCCCAACAGTGTCACCAGCAAAGCACCCCCACACCATCACACCTCCTCCTCCATGCTTCACGGTGGGAACCAGGCATGTAGAGTCCATCCGTTCACCTTTTCTGCGTCGCACAAAGACACGGTGGTTGGAACCAAAGATCTCAAATTTGGATTCATCAGACCAAAGCACAGATTTCCACTGGTCTAATGTCCATTCCTTGTGTTCTTTAGCCCAAACAAGTCTCTTATGCTTGTTGCCTGTCCTTAGCAGTGGTTTCCTAGCAGCTATTTTACAATGAAGGCCAGCTGCACAAAGTCTCCTCTTAACAGTTGTTGTAGAGATGTGTCTGCTGCTAGAACTCTGTGTGGCATTGACCTGGTCTCTAATCTGAGCTGCTGTTAACTTGCGATTTCTGAGGCTGGTGACTCGGATAAACTTATCCTCAGAAGCAGAGGTGACTCTTGGTCTTCCTTTCCTGGGGCGGTCCTCATGTGAGCCAGTTTCTTTATAGCGCTTGATGGTTTTTGCAACTGCACTTGGGGACACTTTCAAAGTTTGCCCAATTTTTCGCAATGACTGACCTTCATTTCTTAAAGTAATGATGGCCACTCGTTTTTCTTTACTTAGCTGCTTATTTCTTGCCATAATACAAATTCTAACAGTCTATTCAGTAGGACTATCAGCTGTGTATCCACCTGACTTCTGCACAACACAACTGATGGTCCCAACCCCATTTATAAGGCAAGAAATCCCACTTATTAAACCTGATAGTGCACATCTGTGAAGTGAAAACCATTTCCGGTGACTACCTATTGAAGCTCATCAAGAGAATGCGAAGAGTGTGCAAAGCAGTCATCAAAGCAAAAGGTGGCTACTTTGAAGAAGCTAGAATATAAGACATATTTTCAGTTGTTTCACACTTTTTTGTTAAGTATATAATTCCACATATGTTAATTCATAGTTTTGATGCCTTCAGTGTGAATGTGCAATTTTCATAGTCAAGAAAATAGAGAAAAATCTTTAAATGAGAACATGTGTCCAAACTTTTGGTCCGTACTGTATATATTTAGAAAAATTGAAAAAATCCAAAAGCAGCACAAAATATATTCAGGTGCAAAGAGCCCCCCAGGTACACACAAAACCTCAGAACATCCAAATAAATGGAGGCAGCACTCAGACGTAAAGTGAAAAAAGTAGTTGTTTAATAGCCCATGTGGCTATGGCGACGTTATCTGACGCTTGCGCAGTAGATCACATGTCCGGATCCAGGATGGCAACAGAACGTACGGTTTTTGGAACGCAGATGCGTTCAAATCTCATATATTCCTTCCGGACATGTGCAATAGTAGTGCTATTGAGTCATGTTACTAATTAAATACACACAGCTGCTATTTGGGGCTAATTATGATTGCATATGTGGTATATTGCTTTAATGCAGGTACTGTGAACTGTTTTTTGCACTTTAGCACTTTACACTGTTAATGCACTGTATCACTGACGTAATATAATATTTATCATATGATGTATAATGTATATAATAATAATTTTTATATGAATTACTGCTAATTACTGTTGTGATTAAGCTGCCTTAAATACTCTGCACATTGCACTTGTTTTTTGCTTGAGAAAGGTCCCCTGGTATCACTTTATGATATTATGTATAACAGTAATTAGCAGCAATTCATATAAAAATGAATATTATACACAATTTTGATTATTACCTGCGTAAGCATGCACAGTTTTTTGATACTTACCATGGCCACTGCTAGTGGCAATCTAGATTTGTCCGGTGTGTTTTGTTACACCGTGGAGGACGAGGAGAGAATCCTTGGAGGAATAGAGGGAGATGCAACATTCCTAAATACACCAACATCTTCAGACCTTAAACGCAAGTATGGCCTTGATACAAAACGTCTACGTACGCTCCAGCTTCATTTAATGAAATTGAAGGAATATTTTAGGAACAAGAGAATCCCTAGAGGTTTGAAATCTAATATACGTCCTAATTTCTTTCTCAACAATGCTGTTTTTTGTGATAAATTTTTTGCTCTTTCAAACAAATATGCAATGGACACTTTATTGTTGAACATGGAATTTTTACAAGAGGAAATTTCAACTTTGAATGTTAGGATTCTTGACACACAGAACAAACTTAAGGAACTTTTGGACTCTGAGAATTGGTTGAAGTTTAAGGACATTATTGATAAACGATTGTTACATGTTAAAGGTGATCTTGAAGAAACCAAAAGACGAAAATGGGATAGAGATACTGAGGACTATCGCCTGGGTAATATCTATGGTTGGCAAAAAGATGGAGGCAGGATTATTAAAAAAAAAAAAAAAAAACGGTGATTAGAACAGGTGGTTATCCTCTTTCTAGGAATTGTATTGATGTATCTTATAATGTTTCACATTTTCAAAACCATATTTCCAGAAGGACTAATGAGCGAGATGTAAGAAGAGAACAGAATACTAGAAGAGGGGGAAGGAAACATCACCGTAGAGAAAAGAGAAAAACGACAGAGAAATCAGACAAAACTACAAAGACAAAGTGAAGAAGGAACAAATCTGGTAGTTAATCTTGCCTCTAAAACTCTTTAAGATGATGAAGTTAATGTTTTGGCTAAAGATTTATTGTACAGTTTTAGTACTCATATCAATTGGTTTAGATTAGTAACAGAATTGTTCAAATTTTTCAGATCTATTAAGCTTAAGTATTGGTATGGTAGGAGTGATAAAAAACATGAGAATGATGTTAGTTGTACTACTTTGAGACTGCAAGACTTCAAACTTAGTAACAAAAGTGATTTTGTACCTATAATTAATGTACCGGTTATAGAGCCATATATTACAGCGGTGAATAGAGATTTTGAAAAATTGAAGGAGACATACGGTAAAGATTCATTTAATTATCCTAATTTTTCCAAAGATAAGAGTTCGGCCTTGAAATCACTGATCCATGACGGCGGCCTCACGATCAAACCAGCCTACAAGGGCGGTGCGGTCGTTGTCATGGATACAGAGAAATACATAGCAGAAATAAACTGACTTCTTTTTGATAGTGAGGTATATGAAGAATTGAATGGGGACCCAAAATTTCTTATTATGAAAAAAATTTAAATAATTTTAGATGAGGCTCTATATCAAGGGACAATTAATGAAGATCCATATAAATATCTATTGAAAGAAAATCCGGTCACACCAGTTATACATGTCCTGCCCAAAATACATAAGGCTCTCTTAAACCCACCGGGAAATCCAATTATTTCTGGAAGTGACTCTTTATTTAGTCACATTTTAACATTCCTGGATAAGATTTTGGGCCCCAGGATGAAGGAAGCTAAATCCTTTGTATTGGATACCACATATTTTTTACAGAAATTGGGACAAGTTGTATTGAATGATAAGGTCATTTTAGCATCTTTTGATATAATATTTTTATACACTTCTATCAATCATGAAGTGGTGCTTGCTGCTGTGAATAAAAAACTTAGTGAGACTAGCTATACACCTAAGGAGTGTGATCTTATATTGAGTCTGCTTGAAACAGTCCTGAGGAATAATTATTTTTTATTTGGCGATAAATTTTATATGCAGCGTAGAGGGACAGCTATGGGCGCCAGTATGGCACCTGCATATGCAGTCATGGAGGAGGACTTTGTCTATGTATCCCACCACTTTAAACACGTTTGTGGGTGGTGCAGGTACATGGATGACGTCCTCCTCCTATGGTCTGGCTCAGTAGAAGAATTACTCGAATTCCATACGTTTTTAAATAATATTAACAGTGATATTGGACTTACCCTGGTACATTCTGAGAGGGAAATACAGTTTCTGGATGTACTAATTAAATATGATAATAACAGATTAAGTACTGAATTATTTGTCAAACGAACTGACAAAAATAATTTATTAAGATACGATAGTTCTCACCCATGGAGGATGATAGAATCTTTGCCTTACAGTCAGCTGCTACGGGTCAGGAGAATTATAAGTGAGGAATGTAAGCTTGATACAACTTTGGATTCTATGGTTGAAAAATTTAGGATGAGGAATTACCCCATAAAGCTTCTCAAAAAATGGAAAGATAAAATGAGGGGAGTGGACCGTAATAGTTTACTAAATAAGACGGCTAGACAACATGGAATTATGGAAAGGATACCAATGGTGACTACATTCTGTGAAGAAAGTAGGATGGTGACTAATATTGTTAAACAACATTGGTCTAAATAAGTGTTTACCGGAAATTAATGAATTTAAGCTCCCCCCCTAATTTCATATAAACGTGCCAAAAATATCAAAGATAGACTTATCCGGGCAGATATTGGTTCTCGGAAAGAAATGACCCAAGGTACATTAACGAGGAACCAGGAAGATCCAGCTGAACAAATCTTCTAAAATCCATATTTTATTGGGTCATACAAAAAATATTTTAAAAGTCCACCTTGGAGAAGAACAGCAAACGCGTTTCGAACTAAGAGTTCTTAATCATTGCATAGCAAAAAAAACAGCAAAGAAGTGATATTTATATGTCATGTCCTGCTATGCACCTGTTCAGAGCCAGGTTAATCAGAAATTTAAACACACTTTTTTTCTGCCAAGGTACATTAACGGGACAATGTAGGACAGGCTGTTTTCCATGTCTCAGTTGTATCAATTGTTCAAATATTCATAAGGGTAATAAGTTCCAACATCCCATCAGTGTGGAGACATACTTTATTAACCATTATCTCACATGTTCAACAGAGTTTGTCGTTTATTTGTTACAATGTCCATGCAACCTTCTCTATGTTGGTGAGACGACACTTGATTTTAAAACAAGGTTTAATCAACATAGGTATACGGTTAGGAAAAAGAGGCTTTACCTACCGGTTTCTAAACATTTTGTCGAGATGAGACATCTAGAGAAGGAGTTGAAGTATAGAATTATTGATCAGATACCACCACTTAGACATGGTGGGGATAGAGTGCGTCTATTGAAAATTCAGGAGCTAGAATGAACTCAGACCCTTTGCTCAGTATTGTGTAGAAGCACCCTTTTGAGCAAGTACAGCCATGAGTCTTCTTGGGAATAATGCAACAAGTTTTTCACACCTGGATTTGGGGATTCTCTGCCATTCTTCCTTGCAGATCCTCTCCAGGTCCGTCAGGTTGGATGATGAACGTTGGTGGACAGCCATTTTCAGGTCTCTCCAGAGATGCTCAATTGGGTTTAGGTCAGGGCTCTGGCTGGGCCAGTCAAGAATGGTCATAGAGTCGTTCTGCAGCCACTCTTTTGTTATTTTAGCTGTGTGCTTAAGGTCATTGTCTTGTTGGAAGGTGAACCTTCGGCCAAGTCTGAGGTCCAGAGCATTCTGGAAGAGGTTTTCATCCAGAATATATCTGTACTTGGCCGCATTCATGTATCCTTCAATTTCAACCAGTCGTCCTGTCCCTGCAGCTGAAAAACACCCCCCATAGCATGATGCTTTCACCACCAAGTTTCACTGTTGGGATTGTATTGGGCAGGCGATGAGCAGTACCTGGTTTTCTCCACACATACCGCTTAGGATTATCACCAAAAAGTTCTATCTTTGTCTCATCAGACCAGAGAATCTTATTTCTCATAGTCTGGAAGTCCTTCATGTGTTTTTGAGCAAACTCTATGTGGGCCTTCATATGTTTTGCACTGAGGAGAGGCTTCTGTCGGGCCACTCTGCCATAAAGGCCCGACTGGTGGAGGGCTGCAGTGATAGTTGACTTTGTGGAACTTTCTCCCATCTCCCTACTGCATCTCTGGAGCTCAGCCACAGTGATCTTGGGGTTCTTCTTTAACGCTCTCACCAAGGCTTTTCTCCCACGATTGCTCAGTTTGGCTGGACGGCCAGGTCTAGGAAGACTTCTGGTGGTCCCAAACTTCTTCCATTTAAGGATTATGGAGGCCACTGTGCTCTTAGGAACCTTGAGTAAAGCAGAAATTCTTTTATAACCTTGGCCAGATCTGTGCCTTGCCACCATACTGTCTCTGAGCTCCTTGGGCAGTTCCTTTGAGCTCATGATTCTCATTTGGTCTGACATGCACTGTGAGCTGTGAGGTTTTATATAGACAGGTGTGTACCTTTCCAAATCAAGTCCTATCAGTTTAATTAAACACAGCTGGACTCCAATGAAGGAGTAGAACCATCTCAAGGAGGATCAAGGAAATGGACCGCATGTGAATTAAATATGAGTGTCCGAGCAAAGGGTCTGAATACTTATGACCATGTGATATTTCAGTCTTTCTTTTTTAATAAATTTGCAAAAATTTCTACATTTCCGTTTTTTTTTTCAGTCAAGATGGGGTGCAGAGTGTACTTTAATGAGAAAAAAAATGAAGTTTTTAGAATTTGCCAAATGGCTGCAATGAAACAAAGAGTGAAAAATTTAAAGAGGTCTGAATGCTTTCCATACCCACTGTACACACACATATATATATATATATATATATATATATATATATATATATATATACAGTTATATGAAAAAGTTTGGGCACCCCTATTAATCTTAAGCTTAATGTTTTTTAAAAATTGGTGTTTTTGCAACAGCTATTTCAGTTTGATATCCTACTAATATTATAAATGCGAAAGTTTGTGAGTATGTATGTTTGTTACTCTTTCACGAAAAAACTACTGGACGGATATGCATGAAACTTTACAGTAATATAGATTATACATCGGAATAACATATAGACTACAATTTGTAATGATTTTATGTAATTTTGGTCGTAATATAACGATACATGTCAATTAAGTCGGAAAAAAATCTGGCCTCTGAGAGCTCTCTTATATACACACATACACAGGTGATATTTAAATGGCTGATTTACAGCAGTCAGAAGAGATTGATAATACAATAATTTGCCCATAGTGGATCATTGTATAGTGAGGTCACAGTTGCCGTCTGTCCACAGTCAGAATACAGGGGTGATCATATACCGTGGCCAGGTACAAGTGTGGCACAGGGGGTTCACACACGACCCCCAGGGACTGACATTTCCTAGAAACTTTGGCAGCTGTCAGTCATGAGCTCACCCTGATACATTACACTCTGGAAACAGCTGAAGGGAGAAGGATAATTTATGACATTTTCTCAGACTTAAAAAAAAAAAACCACAGAAAACAGCCCATATGTCAGGAACAGGTTACTAGGGAACTACACGTCCCAGCACGGCCTGCCCGCGCCCACAGCCCGGGAGGAGTGTGAGGCTTCCTCCTGCAGGTTGCCCGGGGGCATCGGGCCGTCATTGTCCTCACACAGGGGGTCCCCGCCGCCATTGTCCCTCCACATAACACCGTATAATAAAACATGCGCTCACCTGCGCCAGCTGCTGCAGCCAGGAAAGTTCCGAGCGCCTCACCTGGGCGGAGGGGAAGTGACTCACACACGGGGAGGGGCAGTAACCTGAGCGCGGCTCCATGGAGGATGCACACACTGCAGCCTGACAGCACCGGCAGCAGCGCTACACAAATGGCGTCCTCCCCTCCTGTGTGTGTGTGCAGCGCAGCATGTCACCCACAGCACCAGCAGGCTGCTCTCAGCTCCCACAGAGCACTGGGAATGGCTGCTATTGGTAACCGCGCCACAGCTGCTCCTCATAGACCAGTCATATACAACTGATATCGTCTGTACAGCGATCGTAATATAACTAATTAGATTGTTTTAGTATTTTGTTTGAACTTTACTAAGTACCTATTTTGTAATTAGTACTTATAAAAATGCCGTGAAAGCGTAAGTCTAACATTTCGCAAAGCTCTAATAAAGCCCGAGCTATGAAAATAATTAGACGTGATGAGACGTCTCAACAAGCCGAGCAACAAAGGCTTGAGCAGGCGGTGCGTTGTGCGGCACATAGAGCTGCAGAGACTCCAGAACAATCCCAAGCCCGACGTGAACGGAATGCAGAGTTTTTGGCATCTCAACGGGCTGCTGAAACTCAAGAACAGTCCCAAGCCCGACGTGAACAGCATGCGGAGTATCTGGCGTCTCAATGGGCTGCTGAAACTCCAGAACAGTCCCAAGCTCGACGTCAGCAGCAAGCGACTTACAGTCATGGCCAAAAGTATTGAGAATGAGACAAATAGTAATTTTTCCAAAGTTTACTGCTTCTTTTTTTGTAACGGCAATTTGCATATACTCCTGAATGTCAAAGCGTGATCAGCTTAACAGCAATTACTGTACTTGCAAAGTCAATATTTGCCCAGAAAATGAACTTTAACCCCCAAAACACATTTCAACATCATTGCAGTCCTGCCTTAAAAGGAGCAGCTAACATCGTTTTAGTGATTGATCCATTAACACAGGTGTGGGTGTTGATGAGGACAGGGCTGGCGATCAATCAGTCATGATTAAGTAAGAATGACATCACTGGACACTTGAAAAGGAGGCTGGTTCTTGGTATCATAGTTTCTCTTCAGTTAACCATGGTTATCTCTAAAGAAACACGTGCAGCCATCATTGCACTGCACAAAAATGGCCTAACAGGGAAGAGTATCACAGCAACAAAGACTGCACCTCAGTCAACAATCTATCGCATCATCAAGAACTTCAAGGAGAAAGCTTCCATTGTTGTCAAAAAGGCTCCAGGGCGCCCAAGAAAGACCAGCAAGCGCCAGGACCGTATCTTAAAACTGTTTCAGCTGCGGGATCGGACTACCAGCAGTGCCGAGCTTGCTCAGGAATGGCAGCAGGCTGGTGTGAGTGCTTCTGCACGCACTGTGAGGCGGAGACTCTTTGAGCAAGGGCTGGTTTCAAGGAGGGCAGCAAAGAAGCCACTTCTCTCCAGAAAAAACATCAGGGACCGACTGATATTCTGCAAAAGGTACAGGGAGTGGACTGCTGAGGACTGGGGCAAAGTCATTTTCTCTGATGAATCCCCTTTTCGATTGTTTGGGACATCTGGAAAACAGCTTATTCGGAGAAGAAGAGGTGAGTGCTACCACCAGTCTTGTCTCATGCCAACTGTAAAGCATCCTGAAACCATTCATGTGTGGGGTTGCTTCTCAGCCAAGGGAATCGGCTCACTCACAGTCTTGCCTAAAAACACAGCTATGAATAAAGAATGGTACCAGAATGTCCTCCAAGAGCAACTTCTCCCAACCGTCCAAGAGCAGTTTGGCGCCCAACAATGCCTTTTCCAGCATGATGGAGCACCTTGCCATAAAGCAAAGGTGATAACTAAATGGCTCATGGAACAAAACATAGAGATTTTGGGTCCATGGCCTGGAAACTCCCCAGATCTTAATCCCATTGAGAACTTGTGGTCAATCATCAAGAGACGGGTGGACAAACAAAAACCAACAAATTCTGGCAAAATGCAAGCATTGATTATGCAAGAATGGACTGCTATCAGTCAGGATTTGGTCCAAAAGTTGATTGAGAGCATGCCAGGGAGAATTACAGAGGTCTTGAAGAAGAAGGGGCAACACTGCAAATATTGACTTGCTGCACAGACTGACTGACTGTGGCTGACTGACTGACTGACCCTGTTCTTTGATGGTGCCCACCTTATATACACCCTCTATGTGTGAGCTCAGGTGACCAGCACCCAATGAGCTCCTATCTTTACCCAGGCTGCTCCCCCTATCTGCCCCTACACTACTTGGGATGTACCACCCCCCTCCCACTCCAGCCAGGAACAGACTCGGTCGTACCTGCACATTTCTAAGTGGGAGTACCGTCGGTCTGTTCCCCGGAAATGGGATGTGTGTAGTGCATGCAGCCTACCGAGCTCAGGTCCACACTCCATCCTTACCCGGGAGTGGAATATCACACCTCTGGGTTGAGGTGCAATACCCCTGTAGCAGCCGAATCCTCAGGGTGCTACATTCCCCCCTGGTAAATCACAGCACGTCCTCGGGCTGTAAGAACAAAACACCAAAAACATACAAATTTTTGCATAAACATATAAAACCTCATATATATATATATTAATAAAACTTTTCATATAAAACTTTCTCGTAGTCACTTTCTTTGGAACTCGTGGCTTTCCTATAAAACCAGTAGGGGCGCTTTAGGACGCACAACTATTTACAAGGATATGGCTGCTCTCAGTCCTCGGCCAGGTATTAGGGAGGAATGACCGCTCTCAGTCCTCGGTCAGTGGGATTTAAGGGATAAACGGGTAAACAGTTCACACTTGCTGGTCCCAACGGGGACTATATTAGCAACAGTATCAGTTCACTGTGCCCCGACGGGCAACTATATACAGCTTCGGCTCCGCTGTACTTAACGACGGCGTCCTCCTGCTCTTTCTTTATGGTTACCTCTAACTCTAGTTTCAGACCCGTCCGGGTCCTCTTGTTCTTCCTCCTCACACCGCAGCTCTTCCTCCGTCAGGCGATGCACATGGAGGGCGTAGGGTCCTTTGGCACACTTGTGCCGGGTGAAGGTGACCTCGTCCCCGATGTAAAGGTCACGACCTCTGTGTCCCTCCGGTAGGTGGGACTCAACGTCTCTCCTGGTCACGAAGACGTCGCCTGGGGTGCGGTGGTCTCGGATGAAACCCCACCCATGCTGCATGTTAAACTTGATCACAGTCCCGGTGGTGCGGGGACTATGCGCTGCACGGGGGTCTCTCCTGGCCCGGCTCTTCTGCTCCGCGCTCCTTATTTGAGCTTGCTGTTCCCGGACCCGCCTCTCTCTCCGCTCCCTCTCAAAGACCTCGAGCTGCTGGCGGCAGCACTCTGCGCGCTCCGCTGCGGCTGCCCGAGTCTCCTGAGTGAACCCCATGAGGTCTTCTCCGGTGGGGTCCCACTCAAACTGTGCCTCCTCTAGCGGGGGCGAGGTCCTCTTTACGGGCTTTGGAGCCGGGATCAGGGGTTCATCTAGGAGTCTCTCTTTCCGGAGTCGGGGATGGTGAAACTCCGGTGGCCAAATAAAGGGCTGCCCATCCGGGCACGTATGTTGGGCAAACAGATCTTCTCCCAGATGCGGCACTCTTGGTTTTATGGGCGCGGTGGTGGTGGCACCCGGGTTGCCCAGGCCTTGCGGCCAGGCCTGGGGCACCTGGAAAGTGAAGGGCACCGTAAGGACGGCGGCGCCCTGGGCTACTTGGCCCTGCGACCAGGCCGGTAGCTCCGCGGAGGTAGGGGGCGCTGTTGGTATTGCGGCGCCCGGGGGTACTAGGCCTTGCGACCAGGCTGGTGGTACTTCCTGCTTGGTCACGCTCGGCGTCGAGGCGTGTGACGTCACAGGGGTCGCGGCTCCCGTTTGAGGCCTAGTCTGCGGCGGTGACGTTGCAGCGACGGGCACGGCAGGATAGACTTCGGGCTCTGCGACGGGGAGCTGGGGCAGGTACGCGGTTTCCCGGTTTGGGGTATAGACGTCCCCTTTACCTGCCTCCACTCGTTCGGCTCCCTTCTCGGCGCCGTCTCCGGCCTTCAGTCCTCCCGCGCCATCCTCAGAGGCGGTCTGTCTCCTCGTCTCGGGTGGCGTGCTCCGCTGACAGGTCTCGGTCTGCTGGGCCATCTCACGGCTCCACTCCGCCAACGTCTCTCGCTGCACCCGGGCCATCCTCCTTGCGAGGCCCTCCAGAGCGGTCTGTGCACACTCCCGGTCTCGGGGGAGCTGTGCTAGGACCTCCACTAGGCCTAGTGGGGTCGTTGTTTCCAGCAGGCTTCTGACCAACGGGTCGGTGCTGCTCTGCTCTCCTACAGTTGTCTCCAGCAGGCTCCTGGCCAGCGGGCCGGTGCTGCTCTGCTCTCCCTCCTCTGTTTCTAGCAGGCTCCTGGCCAACGGGCCGGTGCTGCTCTGCTTTCTCGCCATCTCCGGGTAAGCTCCTCCGATACTCTTCTCCAGGCTTCTTGCCTCCGGGTGCGCTCTCTCCAGACTGCTCCAAGCGACACCCATCTTTGTTCTCTTCTTCTCAGTCCTCCCACTTCGAGGGCGGTCCCGGGGCCACTTGGTGATTGTCAGCTCCAGGGGTAGTTCTTTCACGCTGACAGACACCTCTAGCATCACAGTCTCTGTTGGTGGGGGCGGTTTCCACTTTTGGCGCCATTTTCGGTCCTGGCCCACGATGGGAGGTGGCCTCTTGCCACCCTCTGGCACGCCCATAATGGCGTCCGCTCTTCCAAGGCGGGAAACCTTTGGAAATGGCGGGAATCGTCTCCCAGTGGCGGGAAACTCTGCAGATGGCGGGAAAACGCTGTTAATGGCGGACAACCGGCTGGAATCGACCTGTGATGGGGTCCGATGGCGGGGACCCTCCGGAACCGGCAGGAGACTTCTTTTTGAGGTAAACTCGTTCTTTTCTTCAGGCACGCAGTACCCGGATGTTGCGGGCACGTAATCCTGCCGACTACGCCAAAGTTGACGCGCCCCCTGGGCCATATTCTTTAGGGGGAATATCCGGAGCCGGATCAGATGGGAGTTGTAGTCTTCCGAGTGGCTGTGACCCGGTCCGTGCCCAGGGTGTCAAACTCAGTTGTATGTGGCAGTCCTACAGATGTTATTAAGTTCTTAATGTCGACTACGCCACCCGTTGTATTGCGGTCACTATGGCCGCCGCTGCAGCAGGGTCCGCTGAGGCTGATGGTGTAGGTGCAGCTTGTGATGGTATAACCCCCAACGGGTGGGGTATAGCCTCAGGGGGTCAGGTGCAGAGGATGGGGGTTGTGGTGGTGCAGCGTAGATGTAAAATGAAGACAGAGTCGGGTTGTGCAGTTTAGGGTATTTACTCACTGCTGATGTTCCGGTCACTCCAGCTTCAAGTGACCACCCGAGCCGTGCTGCGCCCACCAGGTCCTGGATCCAGCCAACCCCCAAACAAGTCCGGAGCGTGACCCTGAGCTCTCCTTCTGTCCTTTCCTCTGGCCGTCCCCACTAGTGATCCACCCAGGTCCAGCTCCCTCGGGCCTTCTGTTGGGAGACCCTTGGCCTTGGGTTCCCTGACCCTCCACGTGGTATGCCTTCGGGGTGGATGTGGTGGGTGGCCGTGGCAGACACTGCCCACGGCCTCCGGTCTCTGGCTAGGGTGTGCTTTTGCCCCCACCAGCTTGGGATCCGGTACCCTTTTGCCAACTCTTCACCCGCTGATGGACTTTGGGTTCTCAGAGTTCCTTTTCTGTTTCCCCCTCTGGGTCTTTCTGGCTTTCTCCTCTCTCTCTCTCTGGGTCTTCTCTGCTCCTCTTCCTCTGACTTCTCTGCAAAGACTCACAGACTGACTGACTGTGGCTGACTGACTGACTGACCCTGTTCTTTGATGGTGCCCACCTTATATACACCCTCTATGTGTGAGCTCAGGTGACCAGCACCCAATGAGCTCCTATCTTTACCCAGGCTGCTCCCCCTATCTGCCCCTACACTACTTGGGATGTACCACCCCCCTCCCACTCCAGCCAGGAACAGACTCGGTCGTACCTGCACATTTCTAAGTGGGAGTACCGTCGGTCTGTTCCCCGGAAATGGGATGTGTGTAGTGCATGCAGCCTACCGAGCTCAGGTCCACACTCCATCCTTACCCGGGAGTGGAATATCACACCTCTGGGTTGAGGTGCAATACCCCTGTAGCAGCCGAATCCTCAGGGTGCTACACAAACAGCTCCAGAGCTTTCACCTCCAGGACCACACCACACCAAATACTCTAAAGGCTGTGAATTTTATCCTCTTACCTCCTCCCTCTCTACAAGTGTTTAATCATCCTAGCACTAAAGATGGCTAAATAACCCCTTATTCCTTCGTGTGCTGGAAACTTTTTCTTATGTTTAATTACTGGAGCTAACAATCTCAGTGCTACATATCTCCCATCCAGTACTTTGCCAGTGACATTGTCACAATATGTATATATATATATATATATATATATATATATACACACACACATACAGACCAAAAGTTTGGACACACCTTCTCATTTAAAGGTTTTTCTGTATTTTCCTGACTACGAAAATTGTACATTCACACTGAAGGCATCAAAACTATGAATTAACACATGTGGAATTATATACTTAACAAAAATTTGTGAAACAACTGAAAATATGTCTTATATTCTAGGTTCTTCAAAGTAGCCACCTTTTGCTTTGATGACTGCTTTGCACACTCTTGGCATTCTCTTGATGAGCTTCAAGAGGTAGTCACCGGAAATGGTCTTCCAACAATCTTGAAGGAGATCCCAGAGATGCTTAGCACTTGTTGGCCCTTTTGCCTTCACTCTGCGGTCCAGCTCACCCCAAACCATCTCAATTGGGTTCAGGTCTGGTGACTGTGGAGGCCAGGTCATCTGGCGTAGCACCCCATCACTCTTCTACTTGGTCAAATAGCCCTTACACAGCCTGGAGGTGTGTTTGGGGTCATTGTTCTGTTGAAAAATAAATGATGGTCCAACTAAACACAAACCAGATGGAATAGCATGCCGCTGCAAGATGCTGGTTCAGTATGCCTTCAATTTTGAATAAACCCCCAACAGTGTCACCAGCAAAGCACCCCCACACCATCACACCTCCTCCTCCATGCTTCACGGTGGGAACCAGGCATGTAGAGTCCATCCGTTCACCTTTTCTGCGTCGCACAAAGACACGGTGGTTGGAACCAAAGATCTCAAATTTGGATTCATCAGACCAAAGCACAGATTTCCACTGGTCTAATGTCCATTCCTTGTGTTCTTTAGCCCAAACAAGTCTCTTATGCTTGTTGCCTGTCCTTAGCAGTGGTTTCCTAGCAGCTATTTTACAATGAAGGCCAGCTGCACAAAGTCTCCTCTTAACAGTTGTTGTAGAGATGTGTCTGCTGCTAGAACTCTGTGTGGCATTGACCTGGTCTCTAATCTGAGCTGCTGTTAACTTGCGATTTCTGAGGCTGGTGACTCGGATAAACTTATCCTCAGAAGCAGAGGTGACTCTTGGTCTTCCTTTCCTGGGGCGGTCCTCATGTGAGCCAGTTTCTTTATAGCGCTTGATGGTTTTTGCAACTGCACTTGGGGACACTTTCAAAGTTTGCCCAATTTTTCGCAATGACTGACCTTCATTTCTTAAAGTAATGATGGCCACTCGTTTTTCTTTACTTAGCTGCTTATTTCTTGCCATAATACAAATTCTAACAGTCTATTCAGTAGGACTATCAGCTGTGTATCCACCTGACTTCTGCACAACACAACTGATGGTCCCAACCCCATTTATAAGGCAAGAAATCCCACTTATTAAACCTGATAGTGCACATCTGTGAAGTGAAAACCATTTCCGGTGACTACCTCTTGAAGCTCATCAAGAGAATGCGAAGAGTGTGCAAAGCAGTCATCAAAGCAAAAGGTGGCTACTTTGAAGAAGCTAGAATATAAGACATATTTTCAGTTGTTTCACACTTTTTTGTTAAGTATATAATTCCACATATGTTAATTCATAGTTTTGATGCCTTCAGTGTGAATGTGCAATTTTCATAGTCAAGAAAATAGAGAAAAATCTTTAAATGAGAACATGTGTCCAAACTTTTGGTCCGTACTGTATATATTTAGAAAAATTGAAAAAATCCAAAAGCAGCACAAAATATATTCAGGTGCAAAGAGCCCCCCAGGTACACACAAAACCTCAGAACATCCAAATAAATGGAGGCAGCACTCAGACGTAAAGTGAAAAAAGTAGTTGTTTAATAGCCCATGTGGCTATGGCGACGTTATCTGACGCTTGCGCAGTAGATCACATGTCCGGATCCAGGATGGCAACAGAACGTACGGTTTTTGGAACGCAGATGCGTTCAAATCTCATATATTCCTTCCGGACATGTGCAATAGTAGTGCTATTGAGTCATGTTACTAATTAAATACACACAGCTGCTATTTGGGGCTAATTATGATTGCATATGTGGTATATTGCTTTAATGCAGGTACTGTGAACTGTTTTTTGCACTTTAGCACTTTACACTGTTAATGCACTGTATCACTGACGTAATATAATATTTATCATATGATGTATAATGTATATAATAATAATTTTTATATGAATTACTGCTAATTACTGTTGTGATTAAGCTGCCTTAAATACTCTGCACATTGCACTTGTTTTTTGCTTGAGAAAGGTCCCCTGGTATCACTTTATGATATTATGTATAACAGTAATTAGCAGCAATTCATATAAAAATGAATATTATACACAATTTTGATTATTACCTGCGTAAGCATGCACAGTTTTTTGATACTTACCATGGCCACTGCTAGTGGCAATCTAGATTTGTCCGGTGTGTTTTGTTACACCGTGGAGGACGAGGAGAGAATCCTTGGAGGAATAGAGGGAGATGCAACATTCCTAAATACACCAACATCTTCAGACCTTAAACGCAAGTATGGCCTTGATACAAAACGTCTACGTACGCTCCAGCTTCATTTAATGAAATTGAAGGAATATTTTAGGAACAAGAGAATCCCTAGAGGTTTGAAATCTAATATACGTCCTAATTTCTTTCTCAACAATGCTGTTTTTTGTGATAAATTTTTTGCTCTTTCAAACAAATATGCAATGGACACTTTATTGTTGAACATGGAATTTTTACAAGAGGAAATTTCAACTTTGAATGTTAGGATTCTTGACACACAGAACAAACTTAAGGAACTTTTGGACTCTGAGAATTGGTTGAAGTTTAAGGACATTATTGATAAACGATTGTTACATGTTAAAGGTGATCTTGAAGAAACCAAAAGACGAAAATGGGATAGAGATACTGAGGACTATCGCCTGGGTAATATCTATGGTTGGCAAAAAGATGGAGGCAGGATTATTAAAAAAAAAAAAAAAAAACGGTGATTAGAACAGGTGGTTATCCTCTTTCTAGGAATTGTATTGATGTATCTTATAATGTTTCACATTTTCAAAACCATATTTCCAGAAGGACTAATGAGCGAGATGTAAGAAGAGAACAGAATACTAGAAGAGGGGGAAGGAAACATCACCGTAGAGAAAAGAGAAAAACGACAGAGAAATCAGACAAAACTACAAAGACAAAGTGAAGAAGGAACAAATCTGGTAGTTAATCTTGCCTCTAAAACTCTTTAAGATGATGAAGTTAATGTTTTGGCTAAAGATTTATTGTACAGTTTTAGTACTCATATCAATTGGTTTAGATTAGTAACAGAATTGTTCAAATTTTTCAGATCTATTAAGCTTAAGTATTGGTATGGTAGGAGTGATAAAAAACATGAGAATGATGTTAGTTGTACTACTTTGAGACTGCAAGACTTCAAACTTAGTAACAAAAGTGATTTTGTACCTATAATTAATGTACCGGTTATAGAGCCATATATTACAGCGGTGAATAGAGATTTTGAAAAATTGAAGGAGACATACGGTAAAGATTCATTTAATTATCCTAATTTTTCCAAAGATAAGAGTTCGGCCTTGAAATCACTGATCCATGACGGCGGCCTCACGATCAAACCAGCCTACAAGGGCGGTGCGGTCGTTGTCATGGATACAGAGAAATACATAGCAGAAATAAACTGACTTCTTTTTGATAGTGAGGTATATGAAGAATTGAATGGGGACCCAAAATTTCTTATTATGAAAAAAATTTAAATAATTTTAGATGAGGCTCTATATCAAGGGACAATTAATGAAGATCCATATAAATATCTATTGAAAGAAAATCCGGTCACACCAGTTATACATGTCCTGCCCAAAATACATAAGGCTCTCTTAAACCCACCGGGAAATCCAATTATTTCTGGAAGTGACTCTTTATTTAGTCACATTTTAACATTCCTGGATAAGATTTTGGGCCCCAGGATGAAGGAAGCTAAATCCTTTGTATTGGATACCACATATTTTTTACAGAAATTGGGACAAGTTGTATTGAATGATAAGGTCATTTTAGCATCTTTTGATATAATATTTTTATACACTTCTATCAATCATGAAGTGGTGCTTGCTGCTGTGAATAAAAAACTTAGTGAGACTAGCTATACACCTAAGGAGTGTGATCTTATATTGAGTCTGCTTGAAACAGTCCTGAGGAATAATTATTTTTTATTTGGCGATAAATTTTATATGCAGCGTAGAGGGACAGCTATGGGCGCCAGTATGGCACCTGCATATGCAGTCATGGAGGAGGACTTTGTCTATGTATCCCACCACTTTAAACACGTTTGTGGGTGGTGCAGGTACATGGATGACGTCCTCCTCCTATGGTCTGGCTCAGTAGAAGAATTACTCGAATTCCATACGTTTTTAAATAATATTAACAGTGATATTGGACTTACCCTGGTACATTCTGAGAGGGAAATACAGTTTCTGGATGTACTAATTAAATATGATAATAACAGATTAAGTACTGAATTATTTGTCAAACGAACTGACAAAAATAATTTATTAAGATACGATAGTTCTCACCCATGGAGGATGATAGAATCTTTGCCTTACAGTCAGCTGCTACGGGTCAGGAGAATTATAAGTGAGGAATGTAAGCTTGATACAACTTTGGATTCTATGGTTGAAAAATTTAGGATGAGGAATTACCCCATAAAGCTTCTCAAAAAATGGAAAGATAAAATGAGGGGAGTGGACCGTAATAGTTTACTAAATAAGACGGCTAGACAACATGGAATTATGGAAAGGATACCAATGGTGACTACATTCTGTGAAGAAAGTAGGATGGTGACTAATATTGTTAAACAACATTGGTCTAAATAAGTGTTTACCGGAAATTAATGAATTTAAGCTCCCCCCCTAATTTCATATAAACGTGCCAAAAATATCAAAGATAGACTTATCCGGGCAGATATTGGTTCTCGGAAAGAAATGACCCAAGGTACATTAACGAGGAACCAGGAAGATCCAGCTGAACAAATCTTCTAAAATCCATATTTTATTGGGTCATACAAAAAATATTTTAAAAGTCCACCTTGGAGAAGAACAGCAAACGCGTTTCGAACTAAGAGTTCTTAATCATTGCATAGCAAAAAAAACAGCAAAGAAGTGATATTTATATGTCATGTCCTGCTATGCACCTGTTCAGAGCCAGGTTAATCAGAAATTTAAACACACTTTTTTTCTGCCAAGGTACATTAACGGGACAATGTAGGACAGGCTGTTTTCCATGTCTCAGTTGTATCAATTGTTCAAATATTCATAAGGGTAATAAGTTCCAACATCCCATCAGTGTGGAGACATACTTTATTAACCATTATCTCACATGTTCAACAGAGTTTGTCGTTTATTTGTTACAATGTCCATGCAACCTTCTCTATGTTGGTGAGACGACACTTGATTTTAAAACAAGGTTTAATCAACATAGGTATACGGTTAGGAAAAAGAGGCTTTACCTACCGGTTTCTAAACATTTTGTCGAGATGAGACATCTAGAGAAGGAGTTGAAGTATAGAATTATTGATCAGATACCACCACTTAGACATGGTGGGGATAGAGTGCGTCTATTGAAAATTCAGGAGCTAGAATGAACTCAGACCCTTTGCTCAGTATTGTGTAGAAGCACCCTTTTGAGCAAGTACAGCCATGAGTCTTCTTGGGAATAATGCAACAAGTTTTTCACACCTGGATTTGGGGATTCTCTGCCATTCTTCCTTGCAGATCCTCTCCAGGTCCGTCAGGTTGGATGATGAACGTTGGTGGACAGCCATTTTCAGGTCTCTCCAGAGATGCTCAATTGGGTTTAGGTCAGGGCTCTGGCTGGGCCAGTCAAGAATGGTCATAGAGTCGTTCTGCAGCCACTCTTTTGTTATTTTAGCTGTGTGCTTAAGGTCATTGTCTTGTTGGAAGGTGAACCTTCGGCCAAGTCTGAGGTCCAGAGCATTCTGGAAGAGGTTTTCATCCAGAATATATCTGTACTTGGCCGCATTCATGTATCCTTCAATTTCAACCAGTCGTCCTGTCCCTGCAGCTGAAAAACACCCCCCATAGCATGATGCTTTCACCACCAAGTTTCACTGTTGGGATTGTATTGGGCAGGCGATGAGCAGTACCTGGTTTTCTCCACACATACCGCTTAGGATTATCACCAAAAAGTTCTATCTTTGTCTCATCAGACCAGAGAATCTTATTTCTCATAGTCTGGAAGTCCTTCATGTGTTTTTGAGCAAACTCTATGTGGGCCTTCATATGTTTTGCACTGAGGAGAGGCTTCTGTCGGGCCACTCTGCCATAAAGGCCCGACTGGTGGAGGGCTGCAGTGATAGTTGACTTTGTGGAACTTTCTCCCATCTCCCTACTGCATCTCTGGAGCTCAGCCACAGTGATCTTGGGGTTCTTCTTTAACGCTCTCACCAAGGCTTTTCTCCCACGATTGCTCAGTTTGGCTGGACGGCCAGGTCTAGGAAGACTTCTGGTGGTCCCAAACTTCTTCCATTTAAGGATTATGGAGGCCACTGTGCTCTTAGGAACCTTGAGTAAAGCAGAAATTCTTTTATAACCTTGGCCAGATCTGTGCCTTGCCACCATACTGTCTCTGAGCTCCTTGGGCAGTTCCTTTGAGCTCATGATTCTCATTTGGTCTGACATGCACTGTGAGCTGTGAGGTTTTATATAGACAGGTGTGTACCTTTCCAAATCAAGTCCTATCAGTTTAATTAAACACAGCTGGACTCCAATGAAGGAGTAGAACCATCTCAAGGAGGATCAAGGAAATGGACCGCATGTGAATTAAATATGAGTGTCCGAGCAAAGGGTCTGAATACTTATGACCATGTGATATTTCAGTCTTTCTTTTTTAATAAATTTGCAAAAATTTCTACATTTCCGTTTTTTTTTTCAGTCAAGATGGGGTGCAGAGTGTACTTTAATGAGAAAAAAAATGAAGTTTTTAGAATTTGCCAAATGGCTGCAATGAAACAAAGAGTGAAAAATTTAAAGAGGTCTGAATGCTTTCCATACCCACTGTACACACACATATATATATATATATATATATATATATATATATATATATATACAGTTATATGAAAAAGTTTGGGCACCCCTATTAATCTTAAGCTTAATGTTTTTTAAAAATTGGTGTTTTTGCAACAGCTATTTCAGTTTGATATCCTACTAATATTATAAATGCGAAAGTTTGTGAGTATGTATGTTTGTTACTCTTTCACGAAAAAACTACTGGACGGATATGCATGAAACTTTACAGTAATATAGATTATACATCGGAATAACATATAGACTACAATTTGTAATGATTTTATGTAATTTTGGTCGTAATATAACGATACATGTCAATTAAGTCGGAAAAAAATCTGGCCTCTGAGAGCTCTCTTATATACACACATACACAGGTGATATTTAAATGGCTGATTTACAGCAGTCAGAAGAGATTGATAATACAATAATTTGCCCAAAGTGGATCATTGTATAGTGAGGTCACAGTTGCCGCCTGTCCACAGTCAGAATACAGGGGTGATCATATACCGTGGCCAGGTACAAGTGTGGCACAGGGGGTTCACACACGACCCCCAGGGACTGACATTTCCTAGAAACTTTGGCAGCTGTCAGTCATGAGCTCACCCTGATACATTACACTCTGGAAACAGCTGAAGGGAGAAGGATAATTTATGACATTTTCTCAGACTTAAAAAAAAAAAAACACAGAAAACAGCCCATATGTCAGGAACAGGTTACTAGGGAACTACACGTCCCAGCACGGCCTGCCCGCGCCCACAGCCCGGGAGGAGTGTGAGGCTTCCTCCTGCAGGTTGCCCGGGGGCATCGGGCCGTCATTGTCCTCACACAGGGGGTCCCCGCCGCCATTGTCCCTCCACATAACACCGTATAATAAAACATGCGCTCACCTGCGCCAGCTGCTGCAGCCAGGAAAGTTCCGAGCGCCTCACCTGGGCGGAGGGGAAGTGACTCACACACGGGGAGGGGCAGTAACCTGAGCGCGGCTCCATGGAGGATGCACACACTGCAGCCTGACAGCACCGGCAGCAGCGCTACACAAATGGCGCCCTCCCCTCCTGTGTGCAGCACAGCCCTGTGTGTGTGTGCAGCGCAGCATGTCACCCACAGCACCAGCAGGCTGCTCTCAGCTCCCACAGAGCACTGGGAATGGCTGCTATTGGTAACCGCGCCACAGCTGCTCCTCATAGACCAGTCATATACAACTGATATCGTCTGTACAGCGATCGTAATATAACTAATTAGATTGTTTTAGTATTTTGTTTGAACTTTACTAAGTACCTATTTTGTAATTAGTACTTATAAAAATGCTGTGAAAGCGTAAGTCTAACATTTCGCAAAGCTCTAATAAAGCCCGAGCTATGAAAATAATTAGACGTGATGAGACGTCTCAACAAGCCGAGCAACAAAGGCTTGAGCAGGCGGTGCGTTGTGCGGCACATAGAGCTGCAGAGACTCCAGAACAATCCCAAGCCCGACGTGAACGGAATGCAGAGTTTTTGGCATCTCAACGGGCTGCTGAAACTCAAGAACAGTCCCAAGCCCGACGTGAACAGCATGCGGAGTATCTGGCGTCTCAATGGGCTGCTGAAACTCCAGAACAGTCCCAAGCTCGACGTCAGCAGCAAGCGACTTACAGTCATGGCCAAAAGTATTGAGAATGAGACAAATAGTAATTTTTCCAAAGTTTACTGCTTCTATTTTTGTAACGGCAATTTGCATATACTCCTGAATGTCAAAGCGTGATCAGCTTAACAGCAATTACTGTACTTGCAAAGTCAATATTTGCCCAGAAAATGAACTTTAACCCCCAAAACACATTTCAACATCATTGCAGTCCTGCCTTAAAAGGAGCAGCTAACATCGTTTTAGTGATTGATCCATTAACACAGGTGTGGGTGTTGATGAGGACAGGGCTGGCGATCAATCAGTCATGATTAAGTAAGAATGACATCACTGGACACTTTAAAAGGAGGCTGGTTCTTGGTATCATAGTTTCTCTTCAGTTAACCATGGTTATCTCTAAAGAAACACGTGCAGCCATCATTGCACTGCACAAAAATGGCCTAACAGGGAAGAGTATCACAGCAACAAAGACTGCACCTCAGTCAACAATCTATCGCATCATCAAGAACTTCAAGGAGAGAGCTTCCATTGTTGTCAAAAAGGCTCCAGGGCGCCCAAGAAAGACCAGCAAGCGCCAGGACCGTATCTTAAAACTGTTTCAGCTGCGGGATCGGACTACCAGCAGTGCCGAGCTTGCTCAGGAATGGCAGCAGGCTGGTGTGAGTGCTTCTGCACGCACTGTGAGGCGGAGACTCTTTGAGCAAGGGCTGGTTTCAAGGAGGGCAGCAAAGAAGCCACTTCTCTCCAGAAAAAACATCAGGGACCGACTGATATTCTGCAAAAGGTACAGGGAGTGGACTGCTGAGGACTGGGGCAAAGTCATTTTCTCTGATGAATCCCCTTTTCGATTGTTTGGGACATCTGGAAAACAGCTTATTCGGAGAAGAAGAGGTGAGCGCTACCACCAGTCTTGTCTCATGCCAACTGTAAAGCATCCTGAAACCATTCATGTGTGGGGTTGCTTCTCAGCCAAGGGAATCGGCTCACTCACAGTCTTGCCTAAAAACACAGCTATGAATAAAGAATGGTACCAGAATGTCCTCCAAGAGCAACTTCTCCCAACCGTCCAAGAGCAGTTTGGCGCCCAACAATGCCTTTTCCAGCATGATGGAGCACCTTGCCATAAAGCAAAGGTGATAACTAAATGGCTCATGGAACAAAACATAGAGATTTTGGGTCCATGGCCTGGAAACTCCCCAGATCTTAATCCCATTGAGAACTTGTGGTCAATCATCAAGAGACGGGTGGACAAACAAAAACCAACAAATTCTGGCAAAATGCAAGCATTGATTATGCAAGAATGGACTGCTATCAGTCAGGATTTGGTCCAAAAGTTGATTGAGAGCATGCCAGGGAGAATTACAGAGGTCTTGAAGAAGAAGGGGCAACACTGCAAATATTGACTTGCTGCATTAACTCATTCTAACTGTCAATATAACGTATTGGTACTCATAATATGATTGCAAATATATTTCTGTAAGTGATATAAACATCAGACAAACACTAATAAAAACCAGAGGCCAGCAGATCATGTGAAAATATAATTTTGGTGTCATTCTCAAAACTTTTGGCCATGACTGTACATGGCGTCCCAAAGAGCCACTGAAACTTATGAAATGGCCGAATCTCGCAGACGCACTGTTGCTGAAGTGACGTCAAACATTTACAAGAAATACATGGATATTGTTTAATAAAATTGCATTTGAGTATGACGAGACTCTTGATTATGAAACTCACAAGCTTATAAAAATAAGAAGCAATGACCATAGATTGCAAATATTGCGGAGCTCTTAAGTGGAAAGAGGAAGCAGCAGGTATGTGTTGTTTGGGCGGGAAAGAAGCCCTTCCTTATATAGACAAGCCAGTTCAACCTTTAAAAGAGCTTTTCTCTAATGAAACTGATGAATCTCGCCTTTTTCTAAATAATATAAGAAAATACAACATGTGCTTTCATATGACGTCTTTTGGAGCAGATCAAATTGTCTCAATGCCAGGGTTTTGCCCGACCTTTACAATACAAGGACAAGTATACCACCGTATCGGTTCTTTAATTCCTACGTCCATTTTGCAACCACAATTTTTACAAGTTTATTTCATGGTCAAAATTCAACGGATAGACATGACTTAACAGCTTGAGTATTTAGAATAAAAGTACAGAAGTTGGTAGCTCTACTTACAAAAGGTAACATATTTGGTGATATGCAATGCTTCATGTACTCGATCGAGTGGCAAAAGCGAGGTTTGCCTCATGTGCACTTACTGCTGTGGTTAATGGAAAAATTGCATCCGAACCAAATTGACAAAATCATATGTGCTGAGATGCCAAACCCAGAAACCGATCAAAAGCTCTATGATACAGTGACAAAGAATATGATTCACGGGCCATGTGGTACATTCAATTCTTCATCGCCATGCATGAAGGAAGGAAAATGTACCAAAAAATATCAGAGGAAGCTTTTAAAAGATACTCAAACCAATGACAAAGGTTATCCTTTGTACAGGCGCAGAGCACCAGAGAATGGTGGACGCACGACGATTATAAAAACCCGTAGAGGAACACGGGAAATATTGGTGGACAATAGCTGGGTGGTCCCATATTCTCCACTCTTATCAAAAATTTTTAATTCTCATTTAAATGTAGAGTTCTGTAATACGGTACAGGCGATAAAATATATTTGTAAATATATTAATAAGGGTAGCGACCAGGCTATTTTTAACATTCGCCAGCAAGGGAATGTTAACATTGACCCAAGAGATGAGGTGCAGACCTTTAGAACTGGCCGATATGTTAGTAGTAACGAAGCAGCGTGGCGGATCTTAGGTCTGCCTCTGCACGAGAGACACCCAACCGTCACTCATCTCGCGATTCATTTACCCAATGGCGAGAGGGTTTACTTCACGGAATATAATTTTAGAGAGAGATTAGAAGCACCACCTAAAACTACACTAACTGCATTTTTCCTGTTGTGCCAAAGTGATACGTTTGCAAAAACATTACTTTACATTGACGTGCCTCGCTACTATACTTGGAATGTGGCACGGAAGCAATGGAAACGTCGTTTACAAGGAACACCTGTCGATGGCTGGCCAGGTGTGAAGGCAGGAGACGCTCTAGGTCGCATTTACACGGTGCACGTTAGCAATTTTGAATGTTATTGCTTGCGTATGCTGCTGAATGTAATAAGGGGTCCAACCAACTTCTCGGATTTAAAAACATTTGAAGGTCAAGAACTTGCAACTTTTCGGCAGGTGTGTGAGAAGATAGGGTTGTTGGAAGATGATAACCACTGGGATACCACCTTAGAAGAGGCCGTGCTATGTCACTCCCCGGCGCAAATAAGAGAGCTGCTTGCCATATTGATATGCACTTGCGGTTTATCCAATCCTCTACAACTCTGGCACAAGTATAAAACTGCGTTATCAGAGAATATCATGCACAGATTTGAAAGAATGGATCACGTTAACGATGATCTCTGTTTCAATGAGGCATTGGGGCTTATCGAGGACAAAATATTAATAATTTCTGGAAAGAAATTGTCCGATTTTGGTCTACCCTCACCGCGGCGTAGAGGAGAGCTGTCGAACGAGTTGATAAAAGAGCTAAGCTATGATACCAACCAGTTAGACGCTCACGTTTGCGAAATTGAGCCACGTTTGCTACCTGATCAAAGAGAGATTTATCACAATATAGTAGGACGAGTTGAGAATGGTGAAGGCGGACTTTTTTTCCTTGATGCCCCGGGTGGTACAGGAAAAACTTTCTTGCTTAATCTACTTTAAGCAAAAATTCGTAGCGGTCATAACGTTGCATTAGCTGTGGCTTCCTCTGGAATTGCTGCAACATTGCTAAGCGGTGGATGGACGGCACATTCAGTCTTTAGATTACCTCTTAATCTGGTGAACGAAGAAACCCCATCGTGTAATATCAGCAAGAGCAGCGCCCGTGGCCCCCTGTTGCAACAGTGCAAACTAATCGTGTGGGACGAGTGCACAATGTCACACAAACGCGCCATCGAAGCTCTTGATTGTTGTCTACAAGACTTACACAGTAAACAAACAATAATGGGTGGTGTGGTTGTTTTATTGGCTGGGGACTTTAGGCAAACTTTGCCTGTCATCGAGCGAGGCACTGCAGCAGACGAAATTAACGCATGTCTGAAATCCTCATATTTATGGACCAAAGTTGAAAAGCTGCACCTCACCACCAACATGCGTGTCCAGTTATTCAGTGATCTAGAGTCAGGCGCGTACGCTGAGAAACTGCTCTAGATCGGTGAAGGTCGAATCGAAACTGACGAAGAAGGTATGATTCTATTCACTAACCAATTTTGTCATGTTGTGGATTCGGAAGACGCACTTATTGCTCAAGTTTTTCAAAATTTGCAACAAAACATCCACGATGAAAATTGGCTATGTGAAAGAACTATACTAGCACCAAGAAATGAAACAGTTGCGAAAATCAATAAAATTATCTTGGACCAAGTAACCAGCGATGCAACAACCTACAATTCCATCGACACAGTCATGTCATCTGATGACTGTACGAGCTACCCCGTGGAGTTTCTTAACTCTTTGGAGCTATCCGGGGTCCCATCTCATAAGCTCGAATTAAAGGTCGGTATACCCGTTTTGTTAATGCGCAACTTGGACACCCCGAGATTATGTAATGGCACTAGATTGCGAGTCACTGAACTAGGCAGGCACATTGTAAAGGCCACAATTTTAACTGGAGAAGCTAAGGGTGAAAATATTCTTATACCACGCATCCCAATAATACCCAATAACTTACCCTTTAATTTCAAACGTTTGCAGTTCCCACTTAAAGTTGCATTTTCAATGACCATCAATAAATCGCAAGGGCAAACTTTGAAGGTAGCGGGGATACATTTAGGCACGCCCTGTTTTTCCCACGGTCAGCTATACGTAGCTTGCTCACGTGTTTCTAAATCGCAAAATCTACATATTTTCGCTGAATGAAAGAAATCAAATAACATAGTTTACAGGAGTATATTGCAGTAAAAACACATAGATAAATTACCTGCAGATGTCCATTATTCCAATTACATACTAATTCTTTACTAACATGAACAATATTAAACGCAAGTAACTTCAGTCCGTCCTGTTTATTAATCAGTGTTTAGTAATCCGTTTGTGATGAAATTTGATATGGATAATTTCAAGCCTGGGGAAGGACATAGGGCTACTTTTTATAAACACACCATACAGGCAAAGATTATATAAAACTGTAAACCTGATTGACTGACACACCTAGCGGTAAACGCACAGCCGAAACCACTGAACTTAGCATCTTGAAATTTGCAGATAGGTTCTATTATAGCTTAAATGAGCGCTAAGAAAGGAATTTTGATAATTCCACCCTCAAGAGTTTCCCTCTTCATATTATAGGGGTTCAAAGATTGTATGGAATCCGTCAGTTTTGAAGTTAGACATCTGAAATTTTGGATGTACGAGTAACTAAATAAGATTATTTTTTTTTACTATTAAGATTATTTTTTTTTACTATTAAAATGATCTGTCACGAAACTTAATGTGGCAGACCAAATTCCACGCGAGCGAAGCCGCGGGTAAAAGCTAGTATGTAATAACTGTTGGACACAGTAATGTTTCTGCCTTGAAATGAGGTTTATTGTACTAACAGAAAATGTGCAATCTGCATTCAAACAAAATTTGACAGGAGCATAAGTATGGGCACCTCACCAGAAAAGTGACATTAATATTTAGTAGATCCTCCTTTTGCAAAAATAACAGCCTCTAGTCGCTTCCTGTAGCTTTTAATGATTTCCTGGATCCTGGATGAAGGTATTTGTGACCATTCCTCTTCACAAAACAATTCCAGTTCAGTTAAGTTTGATGGTCGCCGAGCATGGACAGCCCTCTTCAAATGATCCCATAGATGTTCAATGATATTCAGGTCTGGGGACTGGGATAGCCATTCCAGAACATTGTAATTGTTCCTCTGCATGAATGCCTGAGTAGATTTGGAGCGGTGTTTTGGATCATTGTCTTGCTGAAAGATCCATCCTCTGCGTAACTTCAACTTTATCACTGATTCTTGAACATTATTGTCAAGAATCTGCTGATACTGAGTGGAATCCATGCGTCCCTCAACTTTAACAAGATTCCCGGTGCCGGCATTGGCCACACAGCCCCAAAGCATGATGGAACCTCCACCAAATTTTACTGTGGGTAGCAAGTGTTTTTCTTGGAATGCTGTGTTTTTTTGCCGCCATGCATAACGCCTTTTTGTATGACCAAACAACTCAATCTTGGTTTCATCAGTCCACAGGACCTTCTTCCAAAAAGAAATTGGCTTCTCCAAATGTGCTTTTGCATACCTCAGCCGACTCTGTTTGTGGCGTGCTTGCAGAAACGGCTTCTTTCGCATCACTCTCCCATACAGCTTCTCCTTGTGCAAAGTGCGTTGTATAGTTGACCGATGCACAGTGACATCATCTGCAGCAAGTTGGTGCTGCAGCTCTCTGGAGGTGGTCTGAGGATTGTCCTTGACTGATCTTACCATTCTTCTTCTCTGCCTTTCTGATGTTTCTCTTGGCCTGCCACTTCTGGCCTTAACAAGAACTGTCCCTGTGTTCTTCCATTTCCTTACTATGTTCCTCACAGTGGAAACTGACAGGTTAAATCTCTGAGACAGCTTTTTGTATCCTTCCCCTGAACAACTATGTTGAATAATCTTTGTTTTCAGATCATTTGACAGTTGTTTTGAGGAGCCCATGATGCCACTCTTCAGAGGAGATTCAAACAGGAGAACAACTTGCAAGTGGCCACTTTAAGTAGCTTTTCTCATGATTGCATACACCTGGCTATGAAGTTCAAAGCTCAATGAGGTTACAAAACCAAAAAAGTGCTTTAGTAAGTCAGTAAAAAGTAGGTAGGAGTATTTAAAACAAGAAAATGATAAGGGTGCCCATACTTATGCACCTCTCAAATTTTGTTTGAATGCAGATTGCACATTTTCTGTTAGTACAATAAACCTCATTTCAACACAGTAGTGTCCAACAGTTATTACATATATCAAACTGAAATAGCTGTTGCAAAAACACCAATTTTTATAAAACATTAAGCTTAAGATTAATAGGGGTGCCCAATCTTTTTCATATAACTGTATATACCGTATACATATACAGTACAGACCAAAAGTTTGGACACACCTTCTCATTTAAAGATTTTTCTGTATTTTCATGACTATGAAAATTGTACATTCACACTGAAGGCATCAAAACTATTAATTAAGACATGTGGAATTATATACTTAACAAAAAAGTGTGAAACAACTGAAAATATGTCTTATATTCTAGGTTCTTCAAAGTAGCCACCTTTTGCTTTGATGACTGCTTTGCACACTCTTGGCATTCTCTTGATGAGCTTAAAGAGGTAGTCACCGGAAATAGTCTTCCAACAATCTTGAAGGAGTTCCCATAGATGCATAGCACTTGTTGGCCCTTTTGCCTTCACTCTGCGGTCCAGCTCACCCCAAACCATCTCGATTGGGTTCAGGTCTGGTGACTGTGGAGGCCAGGTCATCTGGCGTAGCACCCCATCACTCTCCTTCTTGGTCAAATAGCCCTTATACAGCCTGGAGGTGTGTTTGGGGTCATTGTCCTGCTGAAAAATAAATGATGGTCCAACTAAACGCAAACTGGATGGAATAGCATGCCGCTGCAAGATGCTGTGGTAGCCATGCTGGTTCAGTATGCCTTCAATTTTTAATAAATCCCCAACAGTATCACCAGCAAAGCACCCCCACACCATCACACCTCCTCCATGCTTCACGGTGGGAACCAGGCATGTAGAGTCCATCCGTTCACCTTTTCTGCGTCGCACAAAGACACGGTAGTTGGAGCCAAAGATCTCAAATTTGGACTCATAGCACAGATTTCCACTGGTCAAATGTCCATTCCTTGTGTTCTTTAGCCCAAACAAGTCTCTTCTGCTTGTTGCCTGTCCTTAGCAGTGGTTTCCTAGCAGCTATTTTACCATGAAGGCCTGCTGCACAAAGTCTCCTCTTAACAGTTGTTGAAGAGATGTGTCTGCTGCTAGAACTCTGTGTGGCATTGACCTGGTCTCTAATCTGAGCTGCTGTTAACCTGCGATTTCTGAGGCTGGTGACTCGGATAAACTTATCCTCAGAAGCAGAGGTGACTCTTGGTCTTCCTTTCCCGGGGCGGTCCTCATGTGAGCCAGTTTCTTTGTAGCGCTTGATGGTTTTTGCAACTGCACTTGGGGACACTTTCAAAGTTTTCCCAATTTTTCGCACTGACTGACCTTCATTTCTTAAAGTAATAATGGCCACTCGTTTTTCTTTACCTAGAATTTGTAGTATATCAAGAAAAAAGCAGCTAACAGTCTATTCAGTAGGACTATCAGCTGTGTATCCACCAGACTTCTGCACAACACAACTGATGGTCCCAACCCCATTTATAAGGCAAGAAATCCCACTTATTAAACCTGACAGGGCACACATGTGAAGTGAAAACCATTTCCTGTGACTACCTCTTGAAGCTCATTAAGAGAATGCCAAGAGCGTGCAAAGCAGTCAACAAAGCAAAAGGTGGCTACTTTGAAGAACCTAGAATATAAGACATATTTTCAGTTGTTTCACACTTTTTTGTTAACTATATAATTCCACGTGTTAATTCATAGTTTTGATGCCTTCAGTGTGAATGTACAATTTTCATAGTCATGAAAATACAGAAAAATCTTTAAATGAGAAGGTGTGTCCAAAGTTTTGGTCTGTACTGTATATATACACAGTATATACATATATGTACCCATACTATTTCATCTTATGTTTTTTTCCATTTACTTGGTGTTAATCTGCATACAATCACTTTCTTAGTTTTATCTCTTTTTTCAACATTGTGCACACATTCTTATATCCAGTCACTTCTATTTCTACACTTATACACATTTGTAATTATTTCTTCTTTTTTTCTTCCCCCCTTTTGGCTTATTTTTTTGCACTCCTCACATTCACACACTTTCACAATTTGAACCTTACTTCACTACACTATTATTTTTTTTATTAATTATATTCTTCATTTGTTTCTTCCTTGGCAGTGATGTTGATATGTCCACATATTGATGCATTATTTTCTTTTTCCTTTAGCACCATCTTGTGTCTATTTTATAATATTACACATATAAATGTATTCCTTCTCCGTTCACTAGCTACAGTGCAGTGTTCTCATACACTCCAGGTGCTTTCTTCTCCCTCCTCGCTGCTCGCGTCTGTACAGGGTGCACCCAGCGGGATCATGTGACCCCATGGTTACGTGGTCATTGTGATGTGTGCTCAGTGATGTGGCTGACATGCCGGAACTCCATTCTTGGCTGTGGCATTCCGATTGATCGGGACTTGATTTTATACCACTTCCTGCTGGGATAATGTCACCCCCAGATGAAGACTCAGTGCCGAATCATGCGTTGGGGCAGGCAACGTTCCAGCAGGAAAGGACCTCTGATGGGTATGTGTTTTACTGTATTTCTTACAATTACCACTATTATTCATGTGTATTTTTTGCATTACCTTTACACTGTCCTTATACTATTACAATGGGATCATACAAGTGCTTCTCACTAAATTAAAATATCATCAAAAATTTAATTTATTTCAGTTCTTCAATACAAAAAGTGAAACTCATATATTATATAGTCATTACAAACAGAGTCAT
The DNA here is from genome assembly GCF_046119375.1 of Phyllobates terribilis. Taxonomy (NCBI): domain Eukaryota; kingdom Metazoa; phylum Chordata; class Amphibia; order Anura; family Dendrobatidae; genus Phyllobates; species Phyllobates terribilis. Next base: position 645,534,873 of record NW_027362762.1, read on the forward strand.
CTATTTCAAGTGTTTATTTCTGTTACTGTTGATGATTATGGCTTACAGCTAATGAAAAAAAACAAAAGTCATTATCTGAGTAAATTAGAATAATTAACAAAAAACACCTGCAAAGGCTTCCTAAGCGTTTAATAAGGTCCCTTAGTCTGTTTCACTAGGCTCCACAATCATGGGGAAGACTGCTGACTTGACAGATATCCAGAAGGCAGTCATTGACACACTCCACAAGGAGGGTAAGCCACAAAAGGTCATTGCTAAAGAATCTGGATGTTCACAAAGTGCTGTATCCAAGCATATTAATGGAAAGTTGAGTGGAAGGAAAAAGTGTGGTAGAAAAAGGTGCACAAGCAACCAGGATAACCGCAGCCTTGAAAGGATTGTTAAGAAAAGGCCATTCAAAAATTTGGTGAAGATTCACAAGGAGTGGACTGCTGCTGGAGTCATTGCTTCAAGAGCCACCACACACAGACGTATCCAGGACATGGGCTACAAGTGTCACATTCCTTGTGTAAAGCCACTTATGACCAATAGACAACGCCAGAAGCGTCTTACCTGGACCAAGGAGAAAAAGACCTGGGCTGTTGCTCAGTGGTCCAAGGTGTTGTTTTCAGATGAAAGAAAATTTTGCATTTCATTTGGAAATCAAGGTCCCAGAGTCTGGAGGAAGAGTGGAGAGGCACACAATCCAAGCTGCTTGAGGTCTAGTGTGAAGTTTCCACAATCAGTGATGGTTTGGGGAGCCATGTCATCTGCTGATGTAGGTCCACTGTGTTTTATCAAGACCAAAGTCAGCGCAGCCGTCTACCAGGAAATTTTAGAGCACTTCATGCTTCCCTCTGCCGACAAGCTTTTTGGAGATGGAAATTTCATTCTCCAGCAGGACTTGGCACCTGTCCACACTGCCAAAAGTACCAATACCTGGTTTAAAAACAACAGTATCACTGTGCTTGACCAGCCAGCAAACTCGCCTGACCTTAACCCCATAGAGAATCTATGCGGTACTGTCAAGAGGAAGATGAGAGACACCAGACCCAACAATGCAGACGAGCTGAAGGCTGCTATCAAAGCAACCTGGGCTTCCATAACTCCCCAGCAGTGCCACAGACTGATAGCCTCCATGACACGCTGCATTGATGCAGTAACTGATGCAAAAGGAGCCCCGACCAAGTATTGAGGGCATTTACTGAACATACATTTCAGTAGACTAACAATTCGGATTTTAAAAACATTTTTCAAGCTGTTGTTATAAAGTATTCTAATTTACTGAGATAATGACTTTTCTGTTTTCATTGGCTGTAAGCCATAATCATCCACATTAACAGAAATAAACACTTGAAATACATCACTCTGTTTGTAATGACTCTATATAATATGTTTCACTTTTTGTATTGAAGAACTGAAATAAATCAACTTTTTGATTACCGTACTTTTCGGACTATAAGAAGCACCGGACCATAACACGCACCTAGGTTTTAGAGAAGTAAAAAAAAAAATTAAGCCAAAAATGTGTTCATGATGCACTTTTAAGGGGTGAGGGGTCCTTTGCTGACACTGGTATAGGGGTAATGTCCCCCAATTCTGACAATATCCCCCATCCTGGTATATATGCCCTCCCCCTTCCTTTTATACATGGTCCCCATCCCCATCCTGGTATGCCTGGCATCCCTCCATCCTGGTATGCATGGCACCCCTCATCCTTATCCTGGTATGCATGGCTCCCCTCATCCCTATTCTGGTATGCATGGCACCCCTCATCCCTGTCCTGGTATGCATGGCACCCCTCATCCCAGTCCTGGTATGCATGGCACCCCTCATCCCTATCCTGGTATGCATGGCACCCGTAATCCCTATCCTGGTATGCATGGCACAGCAATCCCCATCCTGGTATGCATGGCACAGCAATCCCCATCCTGGTATGCATGGCACAGCAATCCCCATCCTGGTATGCATGGTACCCCTCATCCATATCCTGATATGCATGGCACCCCTCATCCCTGTCCTGGTATGCATGGCACCCCTCATCCTTATCCTGGAATGCATGGCACCCCTCATCCTTATCCTGGTATGCATGGCTCCCTCATCCCTGTCCTGGTATGCATGGCACCCCTAATCCCTATCCTGGTATGCATGGCACCCCTCATCCTTATCCTGGTATGTATGGCCCCCTCATCCTTACCCTGGTATGTATGGCCCCCTCATCCTTACCCTGGTATGCATGGCACCCCTAATCCCTATCCTGGTATGCATGGCACCCCTCATCCTTATCCTGGTATGCATGGCACCCCTCATCCTTACCCTGGTATGTATGCCCCCCTCATCCTTACCCTGGTATGTATGGCCCCCTCATCCTTATCCTAGTATGCATGGGTGTGGGGAGCAGTGAATATTAATTTTCTTTAGCAGCGGGGACAGTGTAGGCTGCAGCGGGCGGCTGCTGTCTCCTGTGCCTCGCTCCTCCACCGCTACCGCTACCCCCCCAAACCCCACATATATATATACAGCCCCCCCCAACATTTGGACTATAAGACGCACCCCCCATTTTCCTCCAAAATTTTGGAGGAAAAAAGTGCGTCTTATAGTCCGAAAAATACGGTATATTCTAATTTAGTGAGAAGCACTTGTATGTATTCATATATGATGTCCTCTCCTGCTGTGTATGACGCCTTTTAACTGTTATATCTATTTTCCCGACCTTTGACTTTTTTAATCTAATAACGTTTTTGGACACATTTCTCATCTGATGACCATTTTTTTCCTCTGTTGTTTTGTGCTATTTATCCCGTAGTTAGCCCCCTGTTATGTGTACCCCTATTTTCTTGGTCAGTTGACCTTATGCTTTACTCTATATATACATTCTTTTGTGTATATTATATGGTGTTTGTCAATGAGTTTTCTTTATCCTAGTGTGGAGAGAAGACTGCATGCAATTGTGAAAATAATTTTTGTAGATCTCATCCAGATGTTACCTCCACTTGATGTAGGAAAATGTATCATTCAAGTGCAGAAGCATCCTGTACAGCAGTGGGAGAATGTAGCATGAGAACTACAGCAGGTGAAATAAGTATTGAACACGTCACCAATTTTCCAAGTAAATATATTTCTAAAGGTGCTATTGACAAGAAATTCCCACCAAATTTCGGTAACAACCCATCCAATCCACACAGGCAAAGAAATCAAACTATAGATGTCCATAAATTAGGTTATGTGTAATAATGAGAAATGACATAGGGAAAAGTATTGAACACATAAAGAAAGAGAAGTGCAAAAAGCCCTGGAAAATCACACCAGCTGAAATCTATCAATAATTAGAAAGCAATCCTGACACTTTGTTAAAAATAATATCAGCTAGTTCAACTGATGATCTATAAAAGGTGTCTTATTAACAAGGTGCCACACAAGAAACATCTCCTGATGGGTAAAACCAGTGAGCTGTTTCAAGACCTGCGCAACCTCTTGTTGCAAAACATACTGATAGCATTGATTATAGAAGAATTTCTAAACTACTGAAGATTCCAGTGAGCATTGATGGGACCATAATCCGGAAGTGGAAAGAACATAATTTTATCATAAACCGGCCACGACCAGGTGCTCCCAGCAAGATTTCAGACAGAGGATTGGGATCTAAGGGGTAAGATTCCTTGTCTTCTTCCCAGTCTTAACCTCTCACCTAGCCAAATCAGATGTTATACTTTGCACTGATGAGGGGTAATACCCCGAAACACCGTGTCTGCAAATTGGCTCCTGGTTTGGCTTTTACCTTAAGTCATAGTGCAAGGCTTGTTAAAGGGTCTATATTGATATGTAGGATTGCTACTTCCAATAGGTGGCACTAGAGTTCAAGTCCTCTTCCTCTCTGAAGAGACAATTTGCATAGACAGAGGAGTGAAAATAATTATCAGAAGAGTTTTCCAAGAGCCAAGAACCACCTGTGGAAAGCTTCAGAAAGACCTGGTATCAGCAGGTACAATTCTTTCAAAGCAAACTACAAGTAGTGCACTCAACCTCCATGGCCTGTATGCATGCTCACCATACAAGACTCCATTGCTGAGCAAAAAGCATGTTCAAAAGCGTTTACAGTTTGCTCAACAACATTTAGACAAGCCTGTGAAATACAGAGAGAATGTAGTCTGGTCAGATGAGACCAAAATTGAACTCTTTGGATGTCATAATACACACGGTGTTTGGAAGCCAAAAGGCGCCGCATATCACCCCAAAAACAGCATGCCAACAGTGAAGTTTGGAGGTGGTAACATCATGGTGTGAGGCTGTTTTTCAGCATATGGCAATGGCAAACTTTATATGATTGAAGGAAGGACGAATGGACAAACGTATCGAAACATTCTTGATAAAAATCTGCTGCCATCTATTCATCAGCTGTGAACCCCGGTGACCTCACTTACGGCACCGCCATTACGTGAGAGCTTTCTCACGCAGTGGCTTTGCCGTAAGTGAGATCACCGGAGCTTATCAGCTGATGAACTCCTATGAACTTTCTCACGGCATCTCAGCGCTACACACTGGCAGTGTCAGTGTATAGCCGGCTGCTGGGGAGAGCAGTCACATCAGCTAATGTGACTGCTCTACAAGTGATCTAGATTGTTGTGAGACAGTATGGATTATGTCGGCTAGGTGAATATTTTGGTGGTTTATTTTTTCTCTTTTTCAGGTGACAATGGCTTCGGGATTAGGTGTTAGGTGAGTGTTATGGTGTTTTTTTTTACTTTAGTTTTTTTTACAGGGGACAAGAGCTTCGGGGATTAGTAGTTAAGGTGAGTATAACTGTGTTTTTTTTTTTTTATTTGAATAATTTATTTATTAATTTAAACTTTTTTTTCTTAACTTGGAGCACAGACGCTGGCTGATGACTACTGCCATCAACTGCGCCTGCTGTCGCTGTTAGCAGCGACAGCAGGCATAGGCTGATGGGAGTAGTAGTCTCTCTCATAAGCTGACACCTGGGACCAGCGGTAAGCTTTTTACAGCTGTTCACAGTCACAGCTGCGGGCGTACGTTGCAACGATGTTACCACCGATCAGAGCCGGCGGTGTTTCTCACACTGTCACACACATGACAGCCCAGGAAACACCCAAGGTTCGGGGTGCCGAACCCGAATAGTAACATAGACTTCCTGAGTAAGTCTGTGTTCGGGGTCCGTGCCCGACACTAGGTGTTCGGTATGGACCCCGAACTTTACTGTTCGGGTTTGCCCATTTCTAGTCCTGATTTGTGTTGGGTATACGGACTGTATTCATTGGTAAAATGTGGGTACAAGTCTTGCATTTTTTATTGTTACAGACGAATGTGTAAGCCTCTGATGGTGATGAGAGGACACTTCTAACAAGGAGATTCCTTAAGTTTGGGGGTTGTTTGTAGGACAGAAGTGATAGCGCGGGAATATTTCTTTCAGTCTGTGGTCTCTGTGAAGTATGGGTTGAGAATCAGCACCAATCTTCCTTAGAATGCTCATGTAAGGGTTGTATGCAACCACATGATGTTGTTATCCTTCCACTGTTTGTAATCCAGGAGGCTGCTTCCAGGGACCCTTGCATCTCTGTAGATCTGTTCATCTACTACCACTGGATGGTATGCTTGTTGTAGGAATGCATTCCTCAGTGATATTAGGTGTAGTTTTTTATCCTCACTGTCTGAACAGATCCGAATCTATCTCAGAGCTTAACTATAGATGATGGATTTTTTGTGTGTGGATGAAAGCTGTTCTATCTAAGATATTTCGGATGTCCTGTGGGTTTCTAGTAAATAAATGTTTGTGTGAGGATGTGAACGAATACTGGCAGGGATTTGGAGTCCTTTGCCTGCCTTTGGGGCCTGATTACTGCTATCAATTAGTTCCGGAGATGCCACCATCACCAGTTATGGTTCAGCTTTAAGGGAGAAACTCGGTGTACACCGTTCAGGGGACTAGGGAGTCCATGACCACTTCAGAGTACCAACAAGAGGTGGAGCCCACTGCAGAAGGTATGCAAACTGCAGCTCCATTCCGACCAGTAAGGCTGGACGCAGCAGGCCAGCAAGTATTTCATTGTGCTCAGTTGTCAACCCAAAGACGCTGCAGTGAATTCCTCAGTAGCCTCATTGAGCAGTGGCATGCTAAAGGGAGGAAGGTGGTAGAGGGGCTCCAGGAAAGATTTTGGTCTTTGACTTCACATTGGGAGCCTGATGCAGCTGTACAGGTAGTCCCAGTGATGACTATGTCTGGGAGTAGCTTGGCTCTGCCTGAGGGGAGTCTAGAAGAAGATGAAGCAATTCCAGGAGATACCTAAGCAGTGACCAAGGTATCCTCTGGGCAGTTGCAGTTACTCAGTTGGTCCGGTGGGTTATTTTGAGGGGTCAAGTTCCAAGGAACTCCTATCTAAAGGCTGGAGAGCAATTGGGTCTCAATAAATGTAGTTTGAGGCGTCCTGACTTTGTTATTTTTGGAAGGACTGTGTGTACCTTTGTGGCCTGAAGGCCTGTGTCTTTTTCCTAAAAGGAATCAAAGGGACTGTTTGAGATACCCTCGAGGCCAGGTGGGCCTGTAATAGCCGAGTAAGCTGAACTTTTTGTTTTCAGTTGTTGTCTTGTTGCACCTGTTGTGCCTTTTTTTCTGCTGGTCTGCAGGCGCTGGTGCAACTGTGAGGGTCTGATACTCTCAATAACAGAGACTGTCATTTTCATGAACTCTATCCCCTATGGACTTTGCCCCCTCAGCTATGGACTCTGCCCCATGAACTTTGCCCCTGAGGGACTGTGCTCAAATCTTAAGGACTGTTGTTCGGGGAAGGGAGACGGACGACCCGATGTTCCGGCCTGGTCAGAAACCTTGAGGATTGTGCCCGTCGTCAGGAAGCTCGGATGCACATCCAGCTGAAGCTTTTGCTGGCGTCGGCAGGCCCAGTGGCAGCAACGACCACGGTTGTTACGCCTCTGCACCCAACAATATAAAGAGACCATTAGTCAATATATGAATCTTCCTCTTGCTGTCCTCCTTTTCCTCCCCGGAGCCGCAGACTATAAATATGCACCTGTGTTAGCTATCCAACATATCCTGACGACGAGGAACCAAGTTTCCCCGAAACGCGTTGGTATTCTAATCTCTACAGAACACTGTAGCCAGCTTCTGTGATGTCACATGCTCCTTCAGCATCCACCCTCATGGTTTCCAGGGACTCTTCGGGCTGGAGTGTCCAGGCTCTACATTACGCTCTGCATGTTATAGCACTCTGCTTCACGCCGTCGCTACAAGACTGACAGCAATTGAAAGTGCGCACAGGAGCAATCCTTACTGGGAATCCACGGTTTGAATCAAGAACTACTTCCAGCAAACTATATGTTTTTAATCAGCATTGCACTTTGACTTTCACTGAATATGAACTGCAAAAAATGTGCAAAAGTGCAATAGGGTCATATCCAAGTGTAGAAAGGTGAAAAGATAAAGGTCATGTGCTCACCTTGTAGGGTTGTGTGTGTCACAACCACTATTATGTTGTAAATGACAGCTGCTGCAAAATCCACATCAAAATCATGATGCATAAACAGGATTAGTGGACTTCAGGTACACTGCTGATTCCAAGATCCAAAGACAGAATAATTAAACCACTTTCCATTTTTAATTACTTTGTCTTTGAATCTTGGAATCAGCAGCGCATTTGATATCCACTAATCCTGTTTATGCATCACGATAGTGAATATGAACTAACTGATAGTGCAACTAACATCCTCCCAACAGGAATAGACCAGCTTACTAATAGGCCTCTAATGAACATAGAGGAATATTCCTTTGTACTCTACTCATTAAGTTATTGTATGCCTATTACAAACCATTTGTCTCTGTAGGAAGTATTTCACTATTTACTGAATCCTGATTTTATAAAAGTCATTTTGTGCAGATTACCACTACAGATATTTATTTATATTTAAATCTATATTTATTCTCAATATTGTGTACCGCTCTGTCTTATCTTCTTGATCAGCTCTGCCCCAGATCTTGGTTTATCCAACTATACTAAACCATTTTCTTTGTCTGCACTGAGATGACAGGCCATGTCACTTCAGTACTTACCCAAAAACATGGACAACAACAAAGACCTGTGGCTTATTATTCAGTTAGACTGGATCCTGTTGCCAGGGGTGAACCCTGTTGTGTCAGAGCCATTTCTGCAGTTCAAGCCATGCTTGAAAAGGTCATGGTAATAGCTCTTGATTACAAAGTCACACTTACACTCAACATGACATTCATGGTGTCCTCAGTCAGGTACAATAAAGACACATTTCAATGGCCCGGCAACTTTGACTGCGGTGTGCCCTTCTCATTCCCCCAAATGTAGAACTCAAACCATGCACAGTTTTAGATCCAGCTATGCTTCTGCCACTGGATTCAAAAGGGGGGAAAGAGGGGAAAAATTACCTATTTTATATTCTCTAACAGAGGAGGAAATAGCGGACATACATATACCCCATGATTGCACTGCTCTCATGCAACAAGAAAAGGCAGGGCTTGAACATGTCTTAGATGAGCCCATTGCTAACACTGATTTTGAGTTTTTTTTAGATGTATCCAGATACCAAGATGTGGTTGATGCTTCATTGGATATGCTGTGGTTACACAACATGAGGTAATAAAAGCCGAACCACTCCCTCCTCACCTGTCGACACAAGAGGCAGGGCTGAAGGCACTCGCTGAGGCTTGTAGAGTGGCAGAGGATAAGACAGCCAATGTGTATGTAGATAGCAGGTATTCTTTTGGAATTTGTCAGAATTATGGTCCAATATGGAAAACAAGATTTTTTCTAACGTCAAATGAGAAACCTATAAAAAACAAACAGAGTGTACGAGCCCTGATGGAGGCTCTGCTGTTACTAACTTAGCTTGGCGTGGTGAGGAGAAAAGCTCACACTTGCGCTTACACCAATGAAGCCAGAGGAAGTACTCATGCAGATGCCACTGACGCGCCCCCTGGGCCGTGGGGTACTCGGTGCCGGGCCGGTCGGTGCAGGGGATGTCACAGTGGCAGTGACCCGGTCCGTGACCCAGGGCGGTCAATAAAAGGGGATTATAGTTTAATGTTCATGACGCCACCTGTGGTATGCGGCTATATGGAGCCGCCGCTGTGGTGCAGATCCATTGGAGCTGATGGTGACGCAGCAGAGTTGGTTCAGCTCTCCACAGGAAGAGCTTAGCTCAAGGGCAGGAAATAGTGATGTTATGAGGTAGATGTTGCTGGTGCTGTGTAGTGCAGGGCTGGTGATAGCGCAGCAATTATTCAAGGACACAGTGGGGTGCAGTCTTCAGATTTTACTCACAGTTATCACGCTGCTCCTGGTTACAACTGCCAGCTTATAACCACCCACATCGTCCTGCTTTCACCAAGGAAGGGGTTCAGCAATCCGTCAGGTATTTCAAGAGTACTTAAACGGGACCCCATTCTATGTTCCTTCCTCGGTCGTCTTCCTGCGCTGGCTCTCACCCTCCTGCCCTGCGCCTCACAATCAGTGTCCCAAGCCGGTAGCCTCGGATCTTGTCGGGCGACCTGCAGTCCCCTGGACCCTCTGTGGCCGCCTTTTCGGCGATGTAATTGACGCGCCCCCTGGGCCATATTCGTTAGTGGGAATATCCGGAGCCGGATCAGATGGGGGTTGTAGTCTTCCGAGTGGCTGTGACCCGGTCCGTGCCCAGGGTGTCAAACTCAGTTGTATGTGGCAGTCCTACAGATGTTATAAGTTCTTAATGTCGACTACGCCACCCGTTGTGTTGCGGTCACTATGGCCGCCGCTGCAGCAGGGTCCGCTGAGGCTGATGGTGTAGGTGCAGCTCGTGATGGTATAACCCCCAACGGGTGGGGTATAGCCTCAGGGGGTCAGGTGCAGAGGATGGGGGTTGTGGTGGTGCAGCATAGGTGTTAAAGGAAGACAGAGTCGGGTTGTGCAGTTTAGGGTATTTACTCACTGCTGATGTTCCGGTCACTCCAGCTTCAAGTGACCACCCGAGCCGTGCTGCATCCACCAGGTCCTGGATCCAGCCAACCCCCAAGCGAGTCCGGAGCGTGACCCTGAGCTCTCCTTCTGTCCTTTCTCTGGCCGTCCCCACTAGTGATCCACCCAGGTCCAGCTCCCTCGGGCCTTCTGCTGGGTGACCCTTGGCCTTGGGTTCCCTGACCCTCCACGTGGTATGCCTTCGTGGTGGATGTGGTGGGTGGCCGTGGCAAACGCTGCCCACGGCCTCCGGTCTCTGGCTGGGGTGTGTTTTTGCCCCCACCAGCTTGGGTTCCGGTACCCTGATGCCGGCTCTTCACCCGTTGTTTGAATTTGGGGTCTTAGAGTCCTCTCTTCTGCTTCCCCCTCTGGGTCTCTCTTTCTCTGCTCCACTCTCTCTCTCTCTAGGGCTCTGCTCTGCTCCTCTTCCTGATTCTGACAGACTGACCCTGATCTCTGATGGTGCCCACCTTATATACACCCTCTATGTGTGAGCTCAGGTGACCAGCACCCAATGAGCTCCTATCTTTACCCAGGCTGCTCCCCCTATCTGCCCCTACACTACTTGGGATGTACCACCCCCCTCCCACTCCAGCCAGGAACAGACTCGGTCGTACCTGCACATTTCTAAGTGGGAGTACCGTCGGCCTGTTCCTCGGAAATGGGATGTGTGTAGTGCATGCAGCCTACCGAGCTCAGTCCCACACTCCATCCTTACCCGGGAGTGGAATATCACACCTCTGGGTTGAGGTGCAATACCCCTGTAGCAGCCGAATCCTCAGGGTGCTACATTCCCCCCTGGTAAATCACAGCACGTCCTCGGGCTGTAAGACATAAAACACCAAACATACATTTTTTTTTCATAAACATAAACATATAAAACATCATATAAAACTTTTCATATAAACATTCTCGTCACCTCTGGCTCCTCCTCCGGTCACTGTGCAACGTGTGACCGGGTAAAGTGCGACAGTCTTTCTGGAAAACTGGTTTTCCCATAAAACCGGTAGGGGGCGCTTTAGGACGCGCAACTATATACAGGGATATGGCCGCTCTCAGTCCTCGGCCAGGTAATGGGAATAGGGATGACCGCTCTCAGTCCTCGGTCAGTGGGATTAAAGGGATAAACGGGTAAACAGTTCACTCAGCTGGTCCCAACGGGGACTATATTTGCAGTAACAGTTTCTTTATACCCCGATCGGGTAACTATTTACAGCACCTACTCCGCTGTAGTCAACAACGTCTTCCTCCTGCTCCTTCTTTGGGGATCTCAGCTTCAGACCCGTCCGGATCCTCTTGCTCTTCCTCCTCACATCGCAGCTCCTCCTCTGTCAGGCGATGCACATGGAGGGCGTAAGGTCCTTTGGCACACTTGTGCCGGGTAAAGGTGACCTCGTCCCCGATATAAAGGTCACGACCTCTGTGTCCCTCCGGTAGGTGGGACTCAACGTCTCTCCTCGTCACGAAGACGTCGCCTAGGGTGCGGTGGTCTCGGATGAAGCCCCACCCATGCTGCATATTAAACTTTATCACAGTCCCGGTGGTGCGGGGACTATGCGCTGCACGGGGGTTTCTCCTGGCCCGGCTCTTCTGCTCCGCGCTCCTTATTTGAGCTTGCTGTTCCCGGACCCGCCTCTCTCTCCGCTCCCTCTCAAAGTCCTCGAGCTGTTGGCGGCAGCACTCAGCACGCTCCGCTGCAGCTGCCCGAGTCTCTTGAGTGAACCCCATGAGATCTTCTCCGGTGGGGTCCCACTCGAACTGCGCTTCTGCTAGCGGGGGCGAGATCCTCTTTACGGGCTTTGGAGCCGGGATCAGGGGTTCATCCAGGGGTCTCTCTCTCCGGAGTCGGGGATGGTGGAACTCCGGTGGCCATATAAATGGCTGCCCATCCGGGCACATATGCTGGGCGTACAGGTCCTCTCCCAGATGCGGCACTTTAGGTCTTATGGGCGCGGTGGTGTTAGCGCCCGGGTTGCCCGGGCCTTGCGGCCAGGCCTGGGGTATCTGGAAGGTGAAGGGCACCGTAAGGACGGCGGCGCCCTGGGCTACTTGGCCCTGCGACCAGGCCGGGGGCTCCGCGGAGGTAGGGGGCGCTGTTGGTGATGCGGCGCCCGGGGGTACTAGGCCTTGCGACCAGGCTGGTGGTATTTCCTGCTTTGTCACGCTCCGGGTCGAGGCGCGTGACGTCACAGGGGTCGCTGCGGCGGCTTCCGGTCGGGGCCTAGTCCATAGCGGTGACATGGCGGCTACGGGCACAGCAGGGGGACTTTCGGGCTCTGCGACGGGGAGCTGGGGCAGGTGAGCGGTGTCACGGCTTGGGGTATAGGCGTCCCCTTTACCTGCCTCCATGCGTTTGGCTCCCTCTTCGGCGCCGTCTCCGGCCTTGGGTCCTCCCGCGCCATCCTCAGAGGCGGTCTGCTTCCTCTTCCAGGGTAGCGTGCTCCGTTGACTGGTCTCAGCTTGCTGGGTCATCTCCCGGCTCCACTCCGCCAGTATCTCGCGCTGTACCCGGGCCATCCTCCGTGCGAGGCCCTCCAGGGCAGTTTGTGCACACTCCCGGTCTCGGGGGAGCTGCGCTAAGATCTCCGCTAGACCTAGCGGGGTTGTGGACTCTAGCAGGCTCCTGACCATCGGGTCGGTGCTGCTCTGCTCGGCTTCCGGCAGGCTCCTGGCCAGCGGGCCGGTGCTGCTCTGCCCTCCTTCCTCGGTCTCTAGCAGACTCCTGGCCATCGGGCCGGTGCTGTTCTGCTTTCTCTCCATCTCCGGGTGAGCTCCTCCACTACTCCTCGTTAGACCTCTTGCCTCCGGGTGCGCTCGCTCCAGACTGCTCCAGGCGGCACCCATCTTTGTTCTCCCCTTTCGTCTCCTCCCCCTTCGAGGGCGGTCCCGGGGCCACTTGGTGACTGTCAGCTCCAGGGGCTGTTCTTTCACGCTGACAGACACCTCTAGCATCACAGTCTCTGTTGGTGGGGGCGGTTTCCACTTTTGGCGCCATTTTCGGTCCTGGCCCACGATGGGAGGTGGCCTCTCGCCACCCTCTGGCACGCCCATAATGGCGTCCGCTCTTCCAAGGCGGGAAACCTTTGGAAATGGCGGGAATCGCTTCCCAGTGGCGGGAAACTCTGCAGATGGCGGGAAAACGCTGTTAATGGCGGACAACCGGCGGGAATCGACTGGTGATGGGGTCCGATGACGGGTACCCTCCGGAACCGGCAGGAGACTTCTTTTTGAGGTAAACTTGCACTTTTCTTCAGGCACGCAGTACCCGGTTGTTGTGGGCACGTAATCCTGCCGACTACGCCAAAGTTGACGCGCCCCCTGGGCCATATTCGTTAGTGGGAATATCCGGAGCCGGATCAGATGGGGGTTGTAGTCTTCCGAGTGGCTGTGACCCGGTCCGTGCCCAGGGTGTCAAACTCAGTTGTATGTGGCAGTCCTACAGATGTTATAAGTTCTTAATGTCGACTACGCCACCCGTTGTGTTGCGGTCACTATGGCCGCCGCTGCAGCAGGGTCCGCTGAGGCTGATGGTGTAGGTGCAGCTCGTGATGGTATAACCCCCAACGGGTGGGGTATAGCCTCAGGGGGTCAGGTGCAGAGGATGGGGGTTGTGGTGGTGCAGCATAGGTGTTAAAGGAAGACAGAGTCGGGTTGTGCAGTTTAGGGTATTTACTCACTGCTGATGTTCCGGTCACTCCAGCTTCAAGTGACCACCCGAGCCGTGCTGCATCCACCAGGTCCTGGATCCAGCCAACCCCCAAGCGAGTCCGGAGCGTGACCCTGAGCTCTCCTTCTGTCCTTTCTCTGGCCGTCCCCACTAGTGATCCACCCAGGTCCAGCTCCCTCGGGCCTTCTGCTGGGTGACCCTTGGCCTTGGGTTCCCTGACCCTCCACGTGGTATGCCTTCGTGGTGGATGTGGTGGGTGGCCGTGGCAAACGCTGCCCACGGCCTCCGGTCTCTGGCTGGGGTGTGTTTTTGCCCCCACCAGCTTGGGTTCCGGTACCCTGATGCCGGCTCTTCACCCGTTGTTTGAATTTGGGGTCTTAGAGTCCTCTCTTCTGCTTCCCCCTCTGGGTCTCTCTTTCTCTGCTCCACTCTCTCTCTCTCTAGGGCTCTGCTCTGCTCCTCTTCCTGATTCTGACAGACTGACCCTGATCTCTGATGGTGCCCACCTTATATACACCCTCTATGTGTGAGCTCAGGTGACCAGCACCCAATGAGCTCCTATCTTTACCCAGGCTGCTCCCCCTATCTGCCCCTACACTACTTGGGATGTACCACCCCCCTCCCACTCCAGCCAGGAACAGACTCGGTCGTACCTGCACATTTCTAAGTGGGAGTACCGTCGGCCTGTTCCTCGGAAATGGGATGTGTGTAGTGCATGCAGCCTACCGAGCTCAGTCCCACACTCCATCCTTACCCGGGAGTGGAATATCACACCTCTGGGTTGAGGTGCAATACCCCTGTAGCAGCCGAATCCTCAGGGTGCTACATAATTGTGGTGGTTGGCAACTGCACCTTGCAAGTACAGCAGCCTCCGGTTTCTAGCTGAGCCTTGTAGTTCTCCACTAGTAAGGGGCCGGTCCCCTCTGCCGCCTGATCCCTCCACGTCCTGGTAGATTCGGGCGCACGGGTGGCATCTGCGCTTCCCGTGCCCCTGGGATCCCCTCTGTCTCTGGAGCCTTCCCTCTGCTCCCGTCCTCATTCTCTCTACTGGGCCTCTACTACTAGGCCCCACTCCTCTCAACTCCTGCTCCAAGCACTGGAGCCAGGAGCCTGGACCTCCTCCACTGCTCTCCTGAGCAGGACTGGCTCTCACTGAACTCCTTCTAGATGGTTGCCTTCCTTCTTATACTCCTACTGAAGTGCTCCCCTAAACTACTTCCTCCACCCACACCCACTATATGGTTCCACCTTCCAGCCAGGGACCAGGGACTGTGCTCTCCCTTAGGAGCAATCTCGCCCTTCCCTCTGAAGTGGAGTGTAATGGATGCAAGTGGGTGGGTCCTGGGCAGTACTCCATCCTTACCTGAGAGTGAGATACCACACCTCTGGTTGAGATGCAGTACCTCTGTGGCGACTGAACCCACAGGGGCGCCACACCACCACCAAGGAAGCAGCCAAGAGGATGAGAGTTTAGCAATGGTACAGACCATGACTTCAGTGACACCTTTCACTCCTGATATTCTTAAATCACTACGGAAACAGGTGATTCAACAGGAAAAGAAGGAGTGGAAAATTCAGGGAGACCAGCTGACTGAGGAAGGTTTGTGGAAAAAGGGCAGTAAGCTTTGTCTGCTGCGAGCTCTCTACTCAATGATGACCCAGTTAACTCATGGACTAACACATTTGTCAAAAACAGCTATGTGAGTTTTGGTGTCACCAGGGTTCAATACCCAGGTTGCCAGCTACACCCAGTCTTGCATGACATGTACCCGATATAATGTAGGAAAAACTGCAAAGACTTACCCCACAGAAACTCACCCTTTATCTGCTCTACCCATTCCAGAGTTTGCAGATGGACTATACACAGCTACCACGAGTAGGTGTATATGAGTTTGTGCTTGTTTTTGTTGATCTCTTTTCAGGTTGGCCTGAGGCATATCTGGTGCAGAAAGCTATGGCTAAGGTTACTGGTCAAAAACTCATGAAGGAGGTGGTATGTAGATATGGGGATCCTGAAGTGATAGAAAGTGATACAGGTACACATTTTAAAGCAGAGGTCATTAGAGATTTTGCAATTTCTGGGAATTGAGCAGTTTTTTCACACTATTTACCATCCACAGACTAGTGGGAATGTGGAAAGACTGAATGGGACATTAAAGTTGAAAATCCAGAAGGCAAGAGAGGAAACTGGCAAGCCACGGACGGAATACACCTGTCTTCTCTTTTCTCATTCTCAATGAGATACATTCCAGGTCAAAAAACTTGCCTCTCTTCATATGAGATATTTTATGGTTCAGCACCAGAGTTATACTTTCCACAGTCACTTCATATGCAGCATAACAGCTTGACCAGCTATGTACAAGCCTTGCGTAATTGATTAAACAGTGTGTACAAACAGGAGTATTCTTCCATTCCAGACCCTTAATCAGTATCAGGAGTAGTGTTGAGCGAATTTTTTTGGCATTTCAAATTCGGGTTCGTGTTCGGGGTTCCGGCTTGTTCGCACCAAAAAATCGGCTCCGCCCACGAACATCCCTGAATTGCCACCCTGTCACGCAGATGTTACTAATCAGGAGTAGAGATGAGCGTTGTTCTACTCGAACTGTTCGCCAATCTCAAATTCGAGCTGTTTTGGGCGGTGTTCGAGCCGTTCGGCGAACACGAACAATTTGAGAAAAATTCGGCTGTTCGAGGTTATGTTCGATAACTGTTCGTGCACCAAAATCATAACTGGATTTTTTCTCAGTAATGATGAAAATTAATGTTAATACGCAGTTTGAGTGTACAGCGGGGTGGGGGGAGGGGCAGGGGATGGATCTCTGCAGGAACAATGAAGATCTCCATTTTTTTTTCTCTTTCCCGCATTTGCAGTGGGGAGGTGCAATCTGTCAGCCTATCAGCAGCGCACACACGGAGCGAAGTGCTTTTTTTCACACAAGCAAGGGCATGTGTGATTGGCAGTGTATGTCACATGTCCTTGCCCTATAAGACCAAGCCATTTTCCCCGTCGCCACCATTTTCTCACTGCTGCAGCTGCGTGTTAGACGGCACCGCTGTTGCTGTGTGCGCTATACCTTGTTAATTTCAAGCCAATTTTCGCACAAATATACAGATAGCTTGGGAGTAGGGAATAGTTGTGATTGCAGTCCTTTTAAGGACTAGGTTACAGCATTTCCTACGACTTTTATCAGGGAGGTCTGTGCTCTTAAATAGATAGGTTGTGGGAGTAAAGACTAATTGTAATTGGAGTCCTTTTCAGGACTAGGTTACATGAGTTCCTATCAGTTTTTGCCAGGCAGGTCTGTGCCAGTGCTGTGCAAGTTTTTTTCACAGCATTTGGCTGAATCTAGCAAAGCTAATCCTTTTTGGCCTATTGCAGAGTGTGTTAGTCAGTGGAGTAGCCTATCTGTGTTGCAAGATATAACACCTGTGTATAGAATACCAATTTTTTTACTGCACCTAGTGAAGTAAAATATTTTGGGCATAGCATCATTCTATTAGTCCATCTATACTGACCTCCATCAGGTTGCAAACTGAATATAATTTTTTTCTGCATCTAGCTCTGAAAAAATATTTGGGCTTCTAGCAGTGTGTGGGACTTGGTCTATTAGTCCATCTATACTGACCTCCATCAGGTTGCAAATTAAAAATAATTTTTTTCTTCATTTAGCTCTGAAAAAATATTTGGGCTTCTAGCAGTGTGTGGGACTTGTTCTATTAGTCCTTCTATACTGACCTCCAGCAGGTTGCAAATTGAATATAATTTTTTTCTGCATCTAGCTCTGAAAAAATAGTTGGGCTTCTAGCGGTGTGTGGGACTTGGTCTATTAGTCCATCTATACTGACCTCCATCAGGTTGCAAATTAAAAATAATTTTTTTCTGCATCTAGCTCTGAAAAAATATTTGGGCTTCTAGCAGTGTGTGGGACTTGGTCTATTAGTCCATCTATACTGACCTCCATCAGGTTGCAAATTAAAAATAATTTTTTTCTGCATCTAGCTCTGAAAAAATATTTGGGCTTCTAGCAGTGTGTGGGACTTGGTCTATTAGTCCATCTATACTGACCTCCATCAGGTTGCAAATTAAAAATAATTTTTTTCTTCATTTAGCTCTGAAAAAATATTTGGGCTTCTAGCAGTGTGTGGGACTTGTTCTATTAGTCCTTCTATACTGACCTCCAGCAGGTTGCAAATTGAATATAATTTTTTTCTGCATCTAGCTCTGAAAAAATAGTTGGGCTTCTAGCGGTGTGTGGGACTTGGTCTATTAGTCCATCTATACTGACCTCCATCAGGTTGCAAATTAAAAATAATTTTTTTCTGCATCTAGCTCTGAAAAAATATTTGGGCTTCTAGCAGTGTGTGGGACTTGGTCTATTAGTCCATCTATACTGACCTCCATCAGGTTGCAAATTAAAAATAATTTTTTTCTTCATTTAGCTCTGAAAAAATATTTGGGCTTCTAGCAGTGTGTGGGACTTGTTCTATTAGTCCTTCTATACTGACCTCCAGCAGGTTGCAAATTGAATATAATTTTTTTCTGCATCTAGCTCTGAAAAAATAGTTGGGCTTCTAGCGGTGTGTGGGACTTGGTCTATTAGTCCATCTATACTGACCTCCATCAGGTTGCAAATTAAAAATAATTTTTTTCTGCATCTAGCTCTGAAAAAATATTTGGGCTTCTAGCAGTGTGTGGAACTTGGTCTATTAGTCCATCTATACTGACCTCCATCAGGTTGCAAATTAAAAATAATTTTTATCTGCATCTACAGTACCTCTGAAAAAATATTTGGGCTTCTAGCAGTGTGTGGGACTATTTGTATTAGTCCATCTATACTGACCTCCATCAGGTTGCAAATTCAAAATAATTTTTTTCTGCATCTAACCCAGCCAATAGTTTTGGCCTAATACCACAGTTTGGCCACTCAGCTCTGCTCGGTTACCATCCATTGTTTTTTTGTGCAAACAACTCCAGAGTTGTGAATTAGTTAACCACCAAAATGAGTGGAAAAAGGCCTGCTGCTGGTGGAAAGGGGAATAGGCGTGTTGGGAAGGGGAAAAAAGGTTGTGTCCGTGGGGTAGGTGTTAAAGCAACAGTAACATCTGCAGAAGAAAGACCATCTTCCAGCCAAACTAAAATGTCTACTTCTTTTAGCGGACAATGTGATAAGATCCCTTTCTTACGGCCACGCCAATCGCTACAAATTCCAGATGAGGCACAAAAACAGCAGGTGCTTCAACGGATATCAAGTGCTCCTTTAAGTGGGCTCTCCTCCACATCAACTTCAACATCACAAATACTCCAGTCCTCAAAGGTGTCACCCAAATCGCACTTGCTTCCTCACAGCTCCCAAATCTCCAGCTGCCCGTCTGAGTATGAGGTAGAACAGATGGTTGAGTCTGCAGAGCTGTTTACTCATACTATAGCCTGGGAATCAGAGGTCGACTCCAGCGCTTCTGTGAATCCAGACGAGGAAATGATCTGCACTGATGCCCAGAATCTTTATGAGTCGGATCCAGGACCAGACGCAGAAGGTTCTGACCATAATGTAGACCCTCATTCCCAAACTGTAACTCCTGTTGGTGGAGACAATGAGGAAGACGATGATAAGACTCAAATACCTGATTGGAGCGACAACTTTAGTTTTTTGTCAGGGCAGGAACAGGTTGGCTCTGAGGACGACGGGTGTGATAACGCACAGGGTGATGATGATGAGGTCGGAGATCCCACTTACTGTCAACCCACAGTCAGCCAAGAGATGAGGTCAGCAGAGGAGGTGGAGGAAGATGCTAGTGACGACGAGGTCAGGTTGCGCCTTCCTGGACAGAGACGTAGTACTGGAAGCACGTCAACAACTGCATCCTCAAACACAACTCTGCCTCTCACCACAAGTCGTGGTGGCTCTTCAGGTCGCATGGGTGCTAAGCCTTGCATAGCCTGGGCATTTTTTCAGATCGATAAAGATGACCCAACTCGTGTTATCTGTAACATTTGTCAGCAAAAGCTAAGTAGAGGCCAAAAAATACATAGTTTGAGTACTTCATGCATGAACCGGCACATGGACATGAAGCATAAGTTGCAGTGGGAAGCTCAGTGTGCTACAATGCGGCCTAGCCGGCCGGGCCAACCACCGTCTGCCATATCTTGTGCATCCGCGGCCTCTTCATCCTCTGTGACTGGGGGGACAGCAGTCACACCTGTTTTGGGGCGCAGACCTGCCACCTCTTTACCCGCAACAGCCAGCGTGATTGGCAGGTCATCATTTTCTTTGGAGGTGGTAACACCAGCTGGTGTTGAGCGCTGTCCGACATCGATAGCACCACCTTTGGATCAAGGCAACCTAACATGTCCGCCTGCATCTTCCTCACAGACCGGCAGTTTGCCGGGGACACCCTTATCAACCCCGTCTAAGCACAATAGCCAGCCCTCGGTCCCTCAGATGTGGACAAGTAAAAGACCATTTCCTCCTAGCCATGAGAAAGCTAAGAAGTTGAATTTCACCATCTGCAAGCTCTTGGCTACAGAAATGCTGCCTTTCCGCCTGGTGGACACAGAGGATTTTCGAGACCTTATGTCCGTCGCAGTGCCCCAGTACCAGATGCCCAGTCGGCACTACTTCTCAAAGAAAGGTGTGCCTGCGCTCCACCAACATGTCGCACACAACATCACCGCTTCTTTGAGAAACTCTGTGTGTGACAGGGTGCATTTCACCACAGACACTTGGACGAGTAGGCATGGACAGGGGCGTTACATGTCGCTGACTGGGCACTGGGTAACTATGGTGACAGCAGGACAAGGGGCTGCTGTCCAAGTCTTGCCGTCCCTACGAGTTGTGCGTCAATCCTCTTTATGTCAAAGTTCCTCCACTGCTTCTGCCTCCTCAACCTCCTCTCGGTCTTCCACCTGCACCCAAAGCCTGTCTGGTCATGCCACAAGCTTTCTAACTGCGCAGAAGGGATCCTGCACACCTCCTTACTATGCTGGCAGTAGGGCTCAACGTCATCAGGTGGTTTTTACTTTGAAATGTCTGGGAAATGTGAGTCACACAGCTGAGGAGTTGTGGTCAGCTCTGGAGAACCAATTTCATGAATGGTTGTCTCCACTGGACCTGAAACCAGGGAAGGCCGTGTGCGACAATGCTGCAAACCTGGGTGCGGCCCTTCGCCGGGGCAATGTCACACATGTGCCTTGTATGGCTCACGTGTTGAACCTGGTTGTCCAGCAATTTTTAGCCCACTATCCCAGACTAGATGGCCTTCTGCAGAGGGCACGGTCGCTGTGTGCTCACTTCCGCCGTTCGCATCCCACAGCTCAGCGACTTACATCTATACAGAAGTCGTTGGGCCTGCCACTTCACCGGCTGAAATGCGATGTGCCTACCCGGTGGAATTCAACTCTGCACATGTTGCAGCGACTGTGGCAGCACCGACAAGCCCTGGTGCAATACGTTCTGACGTATAGCCTGGGCCAACGAGATCCAGAGGTGGGGCAAATCACGCTGGAGGAGTGGTCTCAGATCAGGGACCTATGCACCCTTCTGCACAGTTTTGAAATGGCGACGAAGATGTTTAGTGCTGACGATGCCATTATCAGCATGACTATTCCGGTGATTTACATGCTGGAGCACATGTTAAACAGAATTCGGAGTCAGGTGGTGGCACAAGAGGAGGTGGAGGAAGTAGAGGAGGAGGAGTTGTATGCGGAAGGGCTAACATCTGCAAGGTCCAGACGGTCGGCAGCACCAAGGCGGCAGGCATGTGAGGGTGGGGGAGATGGTTTTACCAGGGCGCATGGTAGCAGCCAAACTAGTGAGGAAGGTGCAGGAGCCCAGGAAGAAGTGGAGGACGAACTGATGGAAGACTCATCAGATGAGGGAGACCTTGATCACATTTCTGTTGTGCGAGGTTGGGGGGAGAGGACAGAGGAAGGAAGCATGATTGTTACCTCGCCACCAACACAACAGGGACTTGGTGCTCCTGGATGCGCAACACACATGAGTGCCTTCTTGCTGCACTACCTGCAACATGACCCTCGAATTGTGAGAATTAGAAATAATCCTGACTACTGGGTTGCCACACTGTTAGATCCCCAGTACAAAAGTAAATTTGCCGAAATTATTCCTGCCATAGAAAGGGATGCACGCATGCAGGAGTATCAGCAGAGACTGTTGCAGAATCTTACATGTGCTTTTCCACAAAACACCAGTGGTGCACGTAGTGAATCTCACAGTTCCAACTTGCCAACCGTGGGACCGTCAAGTGTTCAGCACTCAAACCGTAACAGAACCACAGTATCTGCTGGTAACATCAATTTTGCGGAATCATTTCACCACTTTTTTAGCCCATCCTTTGCAAGGCCACAGGAGACAAGAAGTCTGACACATAGTCAACGCCTAGAGACGATGGTACAGGAGTATCTCCAAGTAAACATTGAAGCCATGACTGTGTCACTGGACCCTTGCTCTTTTTGGGCTTCCAATCTGGATAAATGGCCGGAGCTAGCCACTTACGCCTTGGAGATCTTGTCATGCCCCGCAGCCAGCGTTCTGTCTGAACGTGTGTTCAGCGCTGCTGGTGGTGTGCTGACAGATAAGCGCACGCGGCTCTCCACTGATAATGTAGACAGACTCACGTTCATAAAGATGAACAAATCATGGATCCGAAACGACTTTTCTACCCCTGTGTCATCCTGGGGAGAGTAAAAGCTTGATGATTGGTTAAAATCACCCTACAAACAGTTTTAAGCTTTCAAATTACTAATCATGTTTATCTGTATCTTGGCTGGAAAATAATTTGGGCTTTGTAGCAGTGTGCAGCACTGATCCTATTAGGCCATCTATACTAAGCTCCACCAGATTTAAAATTAATAATAATTTTTAGCTGCATCTAGCCCGGAAAATAATTTTGGGGCTCCGAGATGCGCAAGACACATAAGTGCCTTCTTGCTGCACTACCTGCAACATGACCCTCATATTGTCAGAATTTGAAGTAATCATGACTACTGGGTTGCCACACTCTTAGATCCCCCAAACTTTTCGATCAACCTTTTCATTTTAATAAAGACCAAAAAAATTGTCATTTTTGAAATTATAAGCATTAGCAGGTTATTAGAAACTGAAATCAAACAGTTTTCAACTCAAAACTTTATTCTAGGTGATGTTACATTTTCACATAGGACCCCTTGTTCGAAAGGAGCTTCTGAACTCTCTCGTCCATTGAATTTGTCAGGTTTTGGATGGTTTCTGCTTCAATTGTTTTGCATGAGGACAGAATACCCTCCCAGAGCTGTTGCTTAGATGTGAACTGCCTCCCGCCATCATAGACACTCCTTTTGATGATGCTCCAGAGGTTCTGAATGGGGTAGAGGTCAGGGGAGCATGGGGGTCACACCATAAGTTTGTCCCCTTTTATGCCCATATCAGCCAGAGATGCAGATGTTTTATGTGCAGCATGAGATGGTGCATTATCATGCAAAAAAATGATCTTGCTGTGAAATACACGGTTCTTCTTCTTGAACCATGGCAGGAAGTGCTGTTTGAGAAAATCCACATACATTATGGAGTTCATCTTTAGCACCTTCAGGGATCCTAAAGGGGCCGACAATCTCTCTCCCCATGATTCCAGCCCAAAACATTACTCCACCTCCTCCTTGTTGGCGCTGTAGCCGTGTTTGCATGGGGTGTCCATCAACCAGCCATCCTCCACTCCATCCATCTGGACCATCGAGCGCTGCACGGCACTCATCCGTGAACAAAACAGTTTTGAAATCAGTCTTCATGTAATGTTTAGCCCACTGGAGCCGTTTCTGCTTGTGTGAAGTGGATAGAGGAGGTCGACAGGATGGCGTATGCACAGCTGCAAACCTCTGAAGGACCCTGCATCTTGTTGTTCGGGGGACGTTGGAGGCACCAGCAGCTTCAAAAACTTGTCTGCTGCTATGACAAGGCTTTTTTGCCGCTGCTCTTTTAACCTGACGTAATTGCCTGTAGGAAAGAGTCCTCAATTTGCCCTTATCAGCACGCACACGTGTGTATTGTGAATCAGCTACATACTTCTTGATTGCCAAGACACTTCATCCTGATCATCGCACAATGTTGATTGTAGTCATGCCTTGACCTAAACACTCCACAATTTGTTGCTTCTCAGCAGCCGACACATCCTTTTTCTTTCCCATTTTGGCAGAAAATGTAGGCTGCTTAATAATGTGAGACAGCCTTCTTAAGTAGTCTTGCCTTTCATTGGACACACCTGCCAAACTAATTAGCACAGGTGTCTGCAATTGCTTACAGTGATATAAAGAGCCCTGACACACATCACCATCAATGAGTTTAACTGACAAACAAACAAATTCTTCCCTTATCACTCCTAAACACTTTTTGCATAATAATTTGGAACACAGTGTACATGTGCTTTTCCACAAAACACCAGTGGTTCACGTAGTGAATCTTACAGTTCTAACTTGCCAACCGTGGTCTGTATGGAGTTGTTCAATAAAGGGCCCAAAATTAAGATAACATAGATGGGAGAGGTCTCTATGATTAGGAATTCCTATTCATAGAGACCTCTCCCAAGTATTTGATACCCTGTGAGGGCCAGGCAAAGGGAAAGTTGGACTGGATGGAATCCTATATGGATTTCGGGAGGGAGACATCGAGGGCCTCAGACTTTGCTGCATTGATTTTAAAATTTGACCATGTAACAAAGTGATCTATTTCAGCCATAACAGCATGGATGGATATATGTGATTGACTGATATATACTAGGACATCATCAGCAAATAGAGAGCACTTGTACTCGTTGCCTCCCACCTCAATCCACCTAATATTGGGGTTATGGCGAATTGATGAGAGCAGGTGCTCCGTCACTAGGATGTATAAGAGAGGGGACAGAGGACATCCCTGCCTTGTCCCATTGGTGATTGTGAAAGGTGATGAAAATGTTCTGATGCACCCCCTGGGCCTTGGGACACCCGGAGCCGGACCCTTTTTGGTGGATGCTGGTGGTTGTAGTCTTCGTGGCGGCGACCCGGTTCCGTGGCTCAGGGTGGTCAAACCAGTGGCGGAACTATTTATGTGGTTTTGATGTTTAAATGTCCGACTACGCCACCCGTGGATTGCGGTCAGAGTGAACCGCCGCTGCAGGGCAGACCGCTGAGGCTGGTGTTGTGGGTGCAGCAGAGCGTAGCATAACTCCCCACGGGAGGAGTATAGCCTCAGGGCAGTGTATGCGGAGGATGGGGGTGATGGTGCAGGGCAGCAGCAGTAACGACACGGAGTCAGTGATGTAGTCCAGGGCCTTTACTCACAGTTCTTATTATCCAGACCACGTCTGCAGGTAACGGCTGCCCATGTCGTACTGTGCTCACCAGGTGAGGGGCTCAGACAACTCCCAGATAACTTTGGAGCGCTTCACAGGACCCCCTTTGTGTGTCCTTTGTCTGGCCTTTCTTACCAACCCTTCTGTCCGGCTGCCTCGGGCCTCCTCTTGGTAAACTTGGCGCCAGTTTCCCTGACCCTATGTGGTGCCTTCCTAGCGGGTGTAGCGAGGGGCTGCGCCACATAAAATGTCACAGCCTCCGGTTTCTAGCTGAGGGTCGTTTCCTGCCTCCACTAGTTTCGGGGACCGGTCTCCCCCTTTGGCCTGACCCCTCCACGCAGGTGGATTCGGGCGTGCGGTGGCGACTCGCCCGTCCGCACCCCTGGGATCCCTTCATTCCTCGTTCCTGGAGCCTTCTCCGCTCCTCTTCCTTCCTTCTCCCTCTTCCAGGCCTGGGCCTCTGTTAATAGGCCCGCCTCCGGAGCAGAGCTCATGCAGAGCCCCTGCTCCCTGCCACTTCTGCTCAGACTTCTCTGCACTGAACTAAGATGGTGCCCACCTTTTATACTCCCTTCTCAATGCACCCAGGAACTGCTTCCTCCCTGCTCCTGCACTACAGGGTTCCCCTTCCTCAGTGTTCCCTCCCCCCACTCCAGCCAGGGACAGGGACTGTCGTGCCCATCTCAGAGGCATATTGGTCGCCTTGCCCCACGGCAATGTGGTGTAATGCATGCAGGTGTCGGGTCCTGATCCACACTCCATCCTTACCTGAGAGTGAGATATCACACCTCTGGGTGAGGTGCAATACCTCTGTAGCAACCGAGCCCTCAGGGTGCTACAGTTCCATTTATCTTCAGCCTAGGTGACGTATTGTGATACAGGGCCGTGATTTTGGCTATAAAAGGGTCCCCTAGACCCCTACCCCAAGCTTTTTAAGAGAATCATATATGGCGTGCCAGGAGACTCTATGGAATGCTTTCTCAGCATCCAACGAGAGTATCTAATTACAAATTTTTAACTGCATCTAGCCCAGGAAATACTTTGTGCCTAGTAGCAGTGTCTGCTAGTCAGCGGATTATCCCGGCTGTTAAGCAAGCTACACCACCTGTAGTTTGGACACTTAATTTTTTCAAAGGAAATGCTTCGGGACCACGGGATACTCAGTGAAGAGCATCAGGAGGCACCCCAAGGCATAGGGGCTGGGACTGGCAGTAGGATGCCTTGCGGTGGACAGCCGAGCTCGATCCTTATAAAAGCTTTTTAACTGCAGCAGCTTTAGTGGACGCTACTGGAGCTGGAATTACGCGGCTGCTGGCATGAGACTTGCCCTCCAATAGATCCTTGTAAATGGATTTAAAGTGTATTCATTCAAATTAGAGAGACAATTTAAATTAAAAAGCTTAGAGCTGCCTCCACCACAGGGGGGCTCGCTCGACCCACCAGCGGACAGGCACCAGTATTGGGAGAGGGGGGCTAGCCGTCAGGGTTCACTGCGGCTCTGGCACAAACCCGGCGACACGGAGGTGGCACGGGCAGGAGCGGACTGAACGTGTCGGCTTCTCACTTTTTGGATTTTAGAAGGGCATGACATGCCTATATCTTTGTCTCCCCCTCCTTTTACTCCTCCACCTCTTTTCTTTTCGCATGACTATATGTACTTGTCACTTTTCCATGTGTTAGTTGTGTCTTCTGAGCAGTTTGTCAGCTTTTGGACACCTTTGAAGGTGTTTTCTATGTGTTTCTATGTGTTTTTGTTTGCCTGCCATTGGTTTTAACGGTGTTCGAAGGTGTTCGACGAACAGTTCGACGAACAGTTCGGCGAACACACGGGTGTTCGACGAACCGAACTCGAACACTACGGGGGTGGCTCAATACTACATAGCAGTGATCCTGCACTGCTAAGCCTTATAGCAGCAATCAGACTGCAGAAAGTGAAAATCCCATAGTGAGGCTAAGTAAACAAGGGGAAAAAAAAAGTAAAAATAAGTTGTAAAAATATATATTTTTTAAACATCACAAAATAATAATAATAAAATCTATATATATACAGTTCAGACCAAAAGTTTGGACACACCTCATTTAAAGATTTTTCTGTATTTTCATGACTTTGAAAATTGTACATTCACTCTGAATGCATCAAAACTATGAATTAACACATGTGGAATTATATACTTAACAAAAAAGTGTGAAACAACTGAAAATATGTATTATATTCTAGGTTCTTCAAAGTAGCCACCTTTTGCTTTGATGACTGCTTTGCACACTCTTGGCATTCTCTTGATGAGCTTCAAGAGGTAGTCACCGGAAGTGGTTTTCACTTCACAGGTGTGACCTGTCAGGTTTAATAAGTGGGATTTCTTGCCTTATAAATGGGGTTGGGACCATAAGTTGTGTTGTGCAGAAGTCAGGTGGATACACAGCTGATAGTCCTACTGAATAGACTGTTAGAATTGTATTATGGCAAGAAAAAAGCAGCTAAGAAAAACGAGTGGCCATCATTACTTTAAGAAATGAAGGTCAGCCAGTCATTCTGAAAAATTGGGCAAACTTTGAAAGTGTCTCCAAGTGCAGTTGCAAAAACCAACAAGCGCTACAAAGAAACTGGCTCACATGAGGACCGCCCAAGGAAAGGAAGACCAAGAGTCACCTCTGCTTCTGAGGATAAGTTTATCCGAGTCACCAGCCTCAGACATCGCAGGTTAACAGCAGCTCAGATTAGAGACCAGGTCAATGCCACACAGAGTTCTAGCAGCAGACACATCTCTACAACAACTGTTAAGAGGAGACTTTGTGCAGCAGGCCTTCATGGTAAAATAGCTGCTAGGAAACCACTGCTAAGGACAAGCAACAAGCAGAAGAGACTTGTTTGGGCTAAAGAACACAAGGAATGGACATTAGACCAGTGGAAATCTGTGCTTTGGTCTGATGAGTCCAAATTTGAGATCTTTAGTTCCAACCACAGGGTCTTTGTGCGACGCAGAAAAGGTGAACGGATGGACTCTACATGCCTGATTCCCACCGTGAAGCATGGAGGAGGAGGTGTGATGGTGTGGGGGTGCTTTGCTGGTGACATTGTTGGGGATTTATTCAAAATTGAAGGCATACTGAACCAGCATGGCTACCACAGCATCTTGCAGCGGCATGCTATTCCATCCGGTTTACGTTTAGTTGGACCATCATTTATTTTTCAACAGGACAAAGACCCCAAACACACCTCCAGGCTGTGTAAGGGCTATTTGACCAAGGACGAGAGTGATGGGGTGCTACGCCAGATGACCTGGCCTCCACAGTCACCAGACCTGAACCCAATCGAGATGGTTTGGGGTGTGCTGGACCACAGAGTGAAGGCAAAAGGGCCAACAAGTGCTAAGCATCTCTGGGAACTCCTTCAAGATTGTTGGAAGACCATTTCCGGTGACTACCTCTTGAAGCTCATCAAGAGAATGCCAAGAGTGTGCAAAGCAGTCATCAAAGCAAAAGGTGGCTACTTTGAAGTACACATATTTGTATCGCCGTGTCCAGAACAACCTGACCTATAAAACTGTCCCACTAGTTAACCCCTTTAATGAACACGGTAAAAAAAAAAAACGAAGCCAAAACCGATGCTTTATCATCATACCACTGAACAAAAAGTGGAATAAAATGCGATCAAAAAGATGAATGTAAATAAAAATGCTACTACTGAAAACGCCATCTTGTTCCACAAAAAACATGCCACCATACAGCTCCATCAGCAGAAATATAAAAAAGTTATAGCTCTCATAATAAAGAGATGCAAAAAAAAAATTTTTTCTATAAAATAGTTTTTATTGTGTAAACGTGCCAAAACATAAAAAAAGATATAAATGTGGTTCCTCTGTAATCATATTGACCCGAAGAATAAAGCTGCCTTATCAATTTCACCACATGCGGAAAAGCATAAAAAACACCTCCAAAAAACAATTCCTGAATTGTTGGTTTTTGTTTATTCTGCCTCCCAAAAATCGGAATAGAAAGCGATTAAAAAATGTCACGTGCCTGAAAATGATATCAATAAAAACGTTATCTTGTCCCACAAATAACAAGCCCTTACATGACATATTGGTTTAAATATGGAAAAATTATAGCTCTTAAAATATGACGTTGCAAAAATGAGTTTTTGCAAAAAAAAATCATAATCGCACCGACCCGAAGAATAAAGTCATCTAACCACTTATACCGCACTAGGAACGGCGCAAAAAATAAATAAAACCAATTCTTCACCTGCTGCTAATTTGTTCATTCTGCCTCCCAAAGATCACAGTATGGCTCGGCTCACATTTATCCTGCACTCTACGCTGAATGCTTACACCGGGGTTTCCGTGTAAATCTCTGAAATACATGATTCCCTATTGTGAGGCAGATGGAGGCACATTGGACGCCGTCTGGCCTGTGATCCCATGATGTCCATCTTTTTATTAGGCGTGCATAAAAGTGCCGTCGGCCACAGTTTTTTGAACCTCTGAAAAAAAGGACACCGCTAAGCAGAGACCAGATGGAGTCCAGAGTAAATCTGCTGCCTCATTATAGTGAATGGATCCCTCGGGGGTTTCATCTGGATTACATCACTCAGAGATTTAAATGGAAACACCGATATCAGTGCTTAGCGTATAGCACAGGATAAATGGAAACATATTACATAATATTTTGGATCACAATAAAAGCATTGACTCAATCCACAAAAAAAGCAAGTCCCCACTCAGGTCCGTCATTTGTTAATGGAAATCTAGAGGGCTTCCACGTTACTAGTAGCACAAAAGCTCTGGAAAAGCGATATGGCCCTTGTCCCCCTAAAGAAATTCAGCGAATTCTGTGCTCCCAAATACAAATGCCCACCTCCCTTTTCAGCCCCACAGTGTGCCTAAACTGCAGTTAGCGTCCACATGTTTGGCATTTCTGTAGCGATGAGAGCAAGCCTAATTTATGGGTGCATATCTCCAGAAGCACGATGAGGGCATAACGTACTGGGCACTACAATGGCAGTTTGCAATTTTCACTCAGCAAAATCCACTACTGCTTGTTTCTGGGAAACACCCATGTAGTTGAAATTTTCACCACACCTGTAAATAAATTCCCAAAGGGGTATAATTTTCAAAATGGGGTCACTTGAGAGGGGATTCTGCTCTTCTAGCACTTAGGGTCTCTGTATATGGAGTCTGCATACTATTCTATGAAAATCTGCGCTCAAGAAGGCAAATAGCACTCTATCCCTCCCAAGTCTCGCCGTGTGGCTAAGCAGTACTGTACAGCCATATATGGGGTATTTCTACATTAAGCAAAAATTGTGTGACAAATTTTGGTGCCATTTTTACCCATTTCCCTGTGTGAAAATGTAAAATTTGGGGCTAAAACAAAACTCGTTGTAAAAATGTAATTATTCTTTCTTCACCGCCCAATGGTGTAAAATTTTGTGATGCACATGTGGTGTCAACATGCTCACTGCACCCCTAGATGAATTCATTGAGTGGTGTAGTTTGTAAAATGGGGTCTCTTATGGGGGGTTCCACTGTTCTGGCACCTTAGGGGCTCTACCAATGTGACATGGCACCGTCAAACCAGCCCAGGAAAATATGAGTTCCAATATGGGGCTTCTTCCCTTCTGAGCTTTGCACTGTGCCTCAAAAGTAGTTTTCAACCACATATGGGGTATCGGCGTACTCAAGAGAAATTGCACAACAAATTTTGGGGTTCATTGTCTCCTGCTATCCATGTGAAAATGAAAATATTGGGGGCTAAAACAACATTTTTGTGGGAAAAACATATTTTTTTCATTTTTACAGATCCACGTTGTAACATTGTGTAAAGCACCTGTGGGTTCAAGGTGCTCACCACACATCTAAATAAATTCCTTGAGGGGTCTAGTTTCCAAAATGGGGTCACTTGTGGGGGGTTTCCACTGTTTAGGCACATCAGGGGTGCTCCAAACGTGATATGACACCCATAGCCCATTTCATCAAAGTCTGCTTTCCACAATGTCAGTCCTTCCTTTCTGAGCCCTGACGTGTACCCAAATAATAGTTTCGCCCCACATATGGGGTATGGGATTTTTTTATTTTCACGGCACAATGTTATAAACTTCTGTCAAGCATTTGGGGGTTCAAGGTTCTCACCACATATCTAGATAAGTTCTTTGAGGGGTCTAGTTTCCAAAATGGTGGGACTTGTGGAGGGTTTCCACTATTTAATCACATCAGGGGCTCTCCAAATGCGACATGGCATCCGCTAACTATTCAAGCAAATTTTACATTCAAAAAGTCAAATGGCGCTCCTTTCCTTCCGAACCATGCCCTGCGCCCAAACAGTGGTTTTCCCCCACATATGGAGTATCAGTCTGCTCAGGAGAAATTGCACAATAAATTTTGGGGTCCATTTTTCATGTTACCCTTGCAAAAATAAAAAAATTGGGCCTAAAGTAAAGTTTTTGTGAAAAAAGATAAAAGTTCATCGTTTTCTTCCACATTCCAAAATTTCCTGTGAAGCACCTGATAAGAAACGTCTTTAATGTGGTTTTGAGCACCCTGAGGGGTGCAGTTTTTAGAATGGTGTCACTTTGGGGTATTTTCTGTCATAAAGACCCCTCAAAGTCACTGCAAATGTGATGTAGTCCCTAAAAAAATGGTTTTGTAAATTTTGTTGGAAAATTTAGAAATTGCTGGTGAACTATTAACCCTTATAACTTCCTACCAAAAAAAAATTTTGGTTCCAAATTGTGCTGATGTAAAGTAGACATGTGTGAAATGTTATTTATTAACTATTTTGTGTGACATACAGTACAGACCAAAAGTTTGGACACAACTTCTCATTTAAAGATTTTTCTGTATTTTCATGACTTTGAAAATTGTACATTCACACTGAAGGCATCAAAACTATGAATTAACACATGTGGAATTATATACTTAACAAAAAAGTGTGAAACAACTGAAAATATGTCTTATATTCTAGGTTCTTCAAAGTAGCCATCTTTAGCTTTGATGACTGCTTTGCACACTCTTGGATTTCTCTTGATGAGCTTCAAGAGGTAGTCACTGGAAATGGTTTTCACTTCACAGGTC
The DNA here is from genome assembly GCF_046119375.1 of Phyllobates terribilis. NCBI lineage: Eukaryota > Metazoa > Chordata > Amphibia > Anura > Dendrobatidae > Phyllobates > Phyllobates terribilis. The sequence continues at coordinate 645,566,894 of NW_027362762.1, forward strand.
TGCCCTGTCAGGTTTAATAAGTGTGATTTCTTGCCTTATAAATGGGGTTGGGACCATCAATTGTGTTGTGCAGAAGTCAGATGGATACACAGCTGATAGTCCTACTGAATAGACTGTTAGAATTTGTATTATGGCAAGAAAAAAGCAGCTAAGTAAAGAAAAACGAGTGGCCATCATTACTTTAAGAAATGAAGGTCAGTCAGTGCGAAAAATTGGGCAAACTTTGAAAGTGTCTCCAAGTGCAGGAAAGGAAGACCAAGAGTCACCTCTGCTTTTGAGGATAAGTTTATCCGAGTCACCAGCCTCAGAAATCGCAGGTTAACAGCAGCTCAGATTAGAGACCAGGTCAATGCCACATAGAGTTCTAGCAGCAGACACATCTCTACAACAACTGTTAAGAGGAGACTTTGTGCAGCAGGCCTTCATGGTAAAATAGCTGCTAGGAAACCACTGCTAAGGACAGGCAACAAGCAGAAGAGACTTGTTTGGGCTAAAGAACACAAGGAATGGACATTAGATCAGTGGAAATCTGTGCTTTGGTCTGATGAGTCCAAATTTGAGATCTTTGGTTCCAACCACCGTGTCTTTGTGCGACGCAAAAAAGGTGAACGGATGGACTCTACATGCCTGGTTCCCACCGTGAAGCATGGAGGAGGAGGTGTGATGGTGTGGGGGTGCTTTGCTGGTGACACTGTTGGGGATTTATTCAAAATTGAAGGCATACTGAACCAGCATGGCTACCACAGCATCTTGCAGCGGCATGCTATTCCATCCGGTTTGCATTTAGTTGGACCATCATTTATTTTTCAACAGGACAATGACCCCAAACACACCTCCAGGCTGTGTAAGGGCTATTTGACCAAGAAGGAGAGTGATGGGGTGCTACGCCAGATGACCTGGCCTCAACAGTCACCAGACCTGAACCCAATCGAGATGGTTTGGGGTGAGCTGGACCGCAGAGTGAAGGCAAAAGGACCAACAAGTGCTAAGCATCTCTGGGAACTCCTTCAAGATTGTTGGAAGACCATTTCCGGTGACTACCTCTTGAAGCTCATCAAGAGAATACCAAGAGTGTGCAAAGCAGTCATCAAAGCAAAAGGTGGCTACTTTGAAGAACCTAGAATATAAGACATATTTTCAGTTGTTTCACACTTTTTTGTTAAGTATATAATTCCACATGTGTTAATTCATAGTTTTGATGCCTTCAGTGTGAATGTACAATTTTCGTAGTCATGAAAATACAGAAAAATCTTTAAATGAGGTGTGTCCAAACTTTTGGTCAGTACTGTATCTCTCTGATTTAAGGGCATGAAAATTCAAAGTTTGAAAATTTAAAAATTTTTGCCAAAAAAATTTCACCACTATCATGAAGTACAATATATCACGAAAAAAACAATCTCAGAATCAGTGGGATCCATTTAAACATTCCAGAATTATTACCTCATAAAGTAACACTGGTCAGAATTGTAAAAGTTGGCCTGGTCATTAATGTGCAAACAGCCTTCGGGGGTAAAGGGGTTAATGCATTGAAAGTTATACAGAAACATCTAATTGTAGTTACTAACCAAAACACTATACTGATAGACTACTTGACTGCTAAGGAATGAATTCAAGGAAGGATGTGTTAAATCAAATAAAAGTATTATTAACCCCTTCGCAACCCTGGGATCTTTCGTTTTTGCATTTTCTTTTTTTGCTCCCCTTGTTCCCAGAGCCATAGCTTTTTTATTTTTTGGTCAATATGGCCGTGTGAGGGCTTATTTTTTGTGGGATGAGTTGTACTTTCGAATGACTTTACTGGTTTTACCATATTGTGTACGGCAGAACGGGAAAAAAATTCCAAGTGCATTGAAATTGCAAAAAAAGTTCAATACCACAGATTTTTTTTTTTTTTTTTACCACGTTCACTGAATGCTAAAACTGATCTGCCATTATTATTCGCCAGGTCATTACGAGTTCGTAGACACCAAACATCTATAGGTTCTTTTTTATTTAAGTGGTGAAAAAAAATTCCAAAGTTTGCTAAAAAAAAATAAAAAAAAAATGGCGCCATTTTCCAAGACCCATAGCGTCTCCATATTTTGGGATCTGGGGCCGGGTGAGGGCTAATTTTTTGCATGCTGAGCTGAAGTTTTTATTAATACCATTCTGGGGTAGATCTGATGTTTTAATCGTCCATTATTGCATTTTATTGTCATGTTGCGGCGACCAAAAAACGTAATTCTGGCATTTAGAATTTTTTTCTCGTTACGCCGCTTACCAATCGGATTAATTATTTTTTTATATTGATAGATCGGGCGATTCTGAACGCGATGATACAAAATATGTGTATGTGTTTTTTTTTTATTATTATTTTATTTTGAATGGGGCGAAAGGGGGATGATTTAAACTTTCATATTTTTGTAATTTTTTAAATATTTTTAAAAACTTATTTTTTTTTCACTGTCTGATCGCCTCTGCTACATAGAGGTGATGAGCAGATCACCTCTATGTAACAGAAATGCTCCTGTGCTATGAGCGTCGACCACTAGGTGGCGCTCATAGCGATCAGCTCATGACAACCACTGGGGTCTGCTGCAGACCCAGAGTTACCATGCCCACGCATCGGTGACCTGCGATCACGTGAAGGGGTCACCAATGGGCGGGGTAAGTGACGCGCTTCAGGGCGGCGATGTTAAATGCCGCTGTCAGAGATTGACAGCAGCATTTAACATGTTAACAGCCGCGGGTGGATCGCGATTCCACCCACGGCTGTTGCAGGCACATGTCAGCTGTAATAATCGGTGCTGGAGCCCGCGCTGAACAGGGGGTGACAGCCTGGTGCGTACTAATACGCCACAGGCTGTAAAGTGGTTATTATTAAATTGACCTTATAGGAAATCTCCAGGTTAGGAATGATATTCAGAAAACAGCTGAAATAAAGGAGAAATGGTTATAGGAACATGATGCAAACAAGGACTCATGGGGGGGGGGAACATTCTCTTTCCTGAACCCAGCTAATTGGTTCAAGGGTCTAAGAGGGTGACTTACATTTATGCATTTATTATTATTTTGTTTCTTGGTATATCTTACTGTCAAAGTGCTCTTCTATATTATTCCCAAGGTAATCAGGTTCATGTGACAAGGAAACAGTGTCAAAGAACCTCTTGTTGTGTAATGGTGATCAAGCAACCCTGATGGTCGGGGAAGTTTCACCTTTCTATTCACACCCCTAAAGTGACTACTGGCTCATAGTTCGGAAGGAACTTTTCCTTTGTCTGTGACCCTATTTAAAACGCCTACATGTGCTAATAAAGAAGTCTTATCTAGTACATCATACAAGGCTGTGCTGTATTAATTTTCTCGGGATCTCTAAACACACTTTAATATTTGGAGTTCAAAAGGCATTGAAGAGAGTGTATTTTGCTCACAGCAACATCTGTGTTTTAGATCAGTGTGTCATCCTTGTGTCCATTTTTACCATCAGTGTTTTTCATGGATGGATAAATAAATAAGTTACAAAGCTTCTCCTATCTCGTATTTTTCATGGACCTATAGTCTTGTATTGGCCCTTTTCATCCGTGATACCGTGAAAAAACTGACATGTCTTAGTGAGTTTTGCACAGACTCACAGTCCGTGAAAAAACATGGACATATGAATAGTGTAACGCTAATTCCAGTGTCCCTGCATATTTCCTTTCCTTCCTCCCGGCAAGAACGCTGACATACTCACTGCCCTGACCGCTCTGCGGTGTCTCCATTCCCTGCAATGTTTCCCGGTTCCCTGGGTCTGTGCACGTCATGCAGGTCTCCTGGCGGTGCGCTTAGTGCATGCGCGCGCACTCTCTGGTTCTTAAAGGGGCAGCATGCGTACCTTGGAAATGCCCCCATCCAATAGCTAAGAGGCATCACATATTTAAGGCATGCCCCCCTGTAGGGAGGGGCCTGTACAACACACTTCTAGTGTTTAGTTTGTGTTTGTCCCTGCTAGTTAGTTGTCAGGTTCCTGAACCTATTCCTGAACCTGTTCCTGCACTTATTCTGCTAGACCTGAACCCCTTTTAGAACCGGCTTAGTCTGAACCTGAACTTGTCCCTGTTCCCGTGTTACCTGAAACTGCTTCGGCGGTACCAGAACCTGAAGCCGCTCCTACAGTAACTAACCCTGAAGCCACTCCGGGGGTACCTGAACCTGAAGCCGCTCCGGGGGTACCCGAACCCGCTCTCGTGGTGCCTGAACCTGAAGCTGCACCGATGGTACCTGAAGTAGCACCATTGTTCGTTCTGTCTAGTGTTCCAGGATCCGCACTGTCTGAACCTGCACCAATGTCCGTCCTGTCAAGTGTTTCAGGAACTGCAATGTCTTTGTCCCTCTGTGTGCTGAAAAATCTAATCTATACCTGGCAGACATAGATTGCAGTATATTTTATGCTGAGGTGTATTGTAAATTACATTTTTAGTTCATCTACCAGCTCCCTTTACTATTTAATTAGCTTTGAACAATGTAATGCGATTTACATGTATAAGGCACTGGCTGTATGATCTCAGTATGTTTGTAAGTATGTTTGTCAGTATGTCATATTGAATCTGAAACGCTGTGGCATTTCAGAGAAAAAAAACATGCTTTAACCCATTAACGACCTTTGAAGTGTCCATACGTCCAGGTCGCCTGGTACTTACTGACCTTGGACATATGGATACGGCATGGCGATCCCCTGCGCCCAGAAGCTGGGCGCGGGCGATCACTGCCGGATGTCAGCTGATACTGACAGCTGACACCCGGCACTCAGTGACAGGAGTGGTGCTGCACCGCTCCCGACACTTTAATCTCCTAAATGCTGAGATCGAAATTGATCACAGCATTTAGCAAGCAGGCAAAGGGAGGAAGCCACCTCTGCCCTTGGATCGGTGTCCCCGCAATGTCAACGCGGGGCCCAATCTTTGCTATAGTGACCTGATGTCATCATGATGACATCTGGGTCACCAGACCTACCAAACTTGCTAGATCATGCTCTAGCAAGTTTGTCTGTCAGTGCAGCGCTAACAGTTTGTACAGCATAGGAATTCTATACAAACGATCAGTTTGCAAAAAGTGAAAGTCCCATAGTGGGTCAAAGAAAAATGTAAGAAAAAAATAAAAAAAAGTGAAAAAAATATTGTAAAAATATTTTTCAAAAAATGAAAAACATATATATATATTGTACCCATAAATAAATAATCTTATGGAAAAAAAAATCACCGAAAAAGTATACATATTTAGTATTGCTGAGTCCAGAACAATCCAACCTATAAAACTGTCCCACGAATTAACCCCTTTAGTGAACACTGTAAAAAAATAAAAAAAACAAGACAAAAAACAATGCTTTATCATCATACTGCAGAACAAAAAGTGGAATAAAACATGATCAAAAAAACAAATGTAAAAAAAATGGTATCTTTGAAAATGTCATCTTGTCCTGCAAAAGACAAGCTGCCATACAGTTCCATCAACAGAAAAATAAAAAAGTTATAGCTCTCAGAATAAAGCGATGCAAAAATAATTATTTTTTCTATAAAATAGTTTATCTTGCATAAAAGCGCCAAAACATAAAAAAAATATAAATGTGTGATCGCTGTAAACGTACTGACCTGAAGAATAAAGCTGTGGCTTATCAATTTTACCACATGCGGAACGCCATAAAAAAAAACTATTCCTGAATTGTTGGTTTTTGTTCATTTTGCCACCCAAAAATTGGAATAGAAAGCGATCAAAAAATGTCATGTGCCCGAAAATGGTTCCAATAAAAAAGGCTTCTTTGAGTGTGTGACAGCAGCCAAACATAAAAAACTATATAAATCTGGTATCGCTGTAATCGCACCGACCCGAAGAATAAAGCCAAATCACTTATACCGCATGAGGAACGGTGTAAAAAATAAATAAAACCAATTCTTCACCTGCTGTTGATTTGTTCATTCTGTCTCCCAAAGATCGCAGTAAGGCTCGGCTCACATTTATCCTGCGCTCTGCAATGAGCGCTTACACTGGGGTTTCTGTGTAAATCTCTGAAATACGTTATTCAGGCGGAACCCCCAGCGGACGATTCCCTCTAATGAGGCAGCTGGAGGCTGTAACGGGTCTGGGAGGCGGAACCTCTGAGCTACTATACAAGGGGGCGGTCCTTGTAAGGGAGCGGGTGGCGACCAGGGAAGACAGGCAGGAAGTCACAGCAGGTGACCGGGACAGTCTCTGAGTGAACGGGCTGGAGGTCACGGCAAGTGACTGGGGCAGTCTCTGGATGAACGGGCAGATGGTCACGGCAAGTGACAGTCTCTGAATGAACGGGCAGATGGTCACGGCAAGTGACAGTCTCTGAATGAACGGGCAGATGGTCACGGCAAGTGACCGGGGCAGTCTCTGAATGAACGGGCAGATGGTCACGGCAAGTGACCGGGGCAGTCTCTGGGTAAAGGGCTGGTACGACCTGTGGCGGCTGATGATAGACGTGAGCTCCCAGGTGAGCAGGCGAGAGTCTCTGGATGAACGGGTGGTCACAGCATGTGACGGCGGAGCCTCCAGGAAGACCAACAGACAGGCGGCAGATGAGCGCTCCCAGGTGAGCGGGCAGAAGTCTCTGGACAGGCGGGTGGTCACAGCACGTGACGGCAGAGCCTCCAGGTAGGCTAGCAGACAGGCAGCAGATGAGCGCTCCCAGGTGAGCGGGCAGGAGTCACTGGACAGGCAGGTGGTCACAGCACGTGACGGCGGAGCCTCCAGGTAGGCTAGCAGGCAGGTAGCAGATGCGTGCTCCCAGGTGAGCAGGCAAGCTGGTCCATAGACAGACTGACAGGAGTTGGAAGGCAGACCGTCGGACCTCAGGCAAGCAGGCAGGTGGCTGAAGTGCGCTCCCAGGTGAGCGGACAGGCTGGTCCTTAGACAGACTGACAGGAGTAGTAAGGCAGACCGTCGGACCTCAGACTAGCAGGCAGGTAGCAGATAATCAGGCAGGAATAAGACAGCAAGCTGGCAGGAATCTGGCAGGTATCTGGCAGGTAACTGGCAACGGGACCTGAGGGCTGAAGCAGAGTAGTGAACAGTGCAACAACATTGCTCGGGCACCTCCATTTTGGAGGAGGTGCCTTATATATGGTGAAGTCCTCCGGCCATTGGCCGGGGACTCCTTAGGACGGCGCGCGCGGCCCCTTTAAGAGGGAGGGAGAACGCGCGCGCGTGCCCTAAGCACAGTGGCCGGGAAGGAGCGCGCGCTGCCAGCAGAGCGGGAGGAGGACGCCGGGCACGGAGCAGAGAGGTGAGGGGAACAGCGTCCCTGCCTAGCAGAGGGCAGGGACGCCGGCGCTACAGTACCCCCCCCTTTAGGCCCCCCCTTTTTTAGGCCAGACAGAAATTTAGCTAGGATAAGAGGGGCATGGATGTTCTCCTGGGGCTCCCACGTTCTCTCCTCAGGACCAAACCCCTTCCAATCTACTAGAAAAAAGGTCTTTCCTCTTATCCTTTTGGTGGCAAGAATGTTCTCTACCTCAAACTCATCCTCAGCAGAAACCGGAGCAGGAGGCGTACCTGTAGACTTGGAAAAAGAGTTAAGTACCACAGGTTTGAGGAGAGATACATGGAAGGAGTTAGTGATCCGTAAGTTGGCCGGGAGTTTCAATTTATAGGCCACCGGGTTGATCTGACTGATGACCTCCAGAGGACCGATGAACCGAGGCCCTAACTTGTAAGAAGGTATCTTGAGTCGGACATATTTAGATGAGAGCCAGACTTTATCTCCAGGACGAAATTGTGGAGGATCCAGGCGTTTTTTGTCAGCGTGTCTTTTCATCCGTTCGGACGACTGAAGGAGTGCGGATCGGGTACTCTCCCAAATGGAGGAAAATTTGCTAACGAGAGATTCCGCAGCCGGGTTGTCCACAGAGGTGGAGACAGGAAAAGGAATCCGAGGATGCTGACCGTAGACTACAAAAAACGGGGATTTGGAGGAGGATTCGCTCTCGTGATTGTTATAAGAGAACTCGGCCCATGGTAGGAGATCCACCCAGTCTGAATGATGGGCATTAACGAAGTGCCGGAGGTAACTGGTCAGGTTCTGATTGATCCGCTCCACTTGACCATTGGACTGTGGGTGGTAAGCGGAAGAGAAGTCCAGGGTGACGTCTAGCAGTTTACAAGTGGCTCTCCAGAAACGTGAGGTGAACTGTACCCCACGATCCGACACGATGTGGAGGGGCAGGCCATGAAGACGGAAGATGTGGCGGATAAAGTCTTTAGCCAGCTCGGGTGCAGACGGGAGGGCTGGCAGGGGAATAAAGTGAGCCATCTTGGAAAATCGATCAGCGACCACCCAAATGACCGTACAACCGGCGGAGACGGGGAGATCAGTTATGAAGTCCATAGCAATATGCTGCCAGGGGGCAGCAGGCACAGGAAGCGGAAGGAGGCGACCGGCTGGCAGGTGTCTCGGGACTTTGTTGCGGGCGCAGGACACACAGGCAGAAACAAAGTCTATTACGTCCTTGTGCAGGGTAGGCCACCAGTAGTGCCGGGCAATAAGCTGGAGGGTCTTTTTCTGACCGGCGTGGCCAGCTAGTTTAGACGAATGGCCCCAGTGTAGGATCTTCTTCCGATCAGGTACTGAAACAAACGTCTTACCGGGAGGGAGACGATTTAGACTCACGGGAGCCACCTGCATTACTCTGGCGGGATCGATGATATGTTTAGGTTCTTCCTCGAGATCGGACACCAGAAAGGATCGGGACAAGGCGTCTGCTTTGACGTTTTTGTCAGCCGGGCGAAAATGAAGAACAAAATCAAAGCAAGCAAAAAACAAGGACCACCGGGCTTGGCGCAGGTTAAGTCTCTGGGCATGCTGGAGGTAAGCCAAGTTCTTGTGGTCAGTGTAAATTATTACCGGGTGAAGAGCCCCCTCGAGTAGGTAACGCCACTCCTCCAACGCCAGCTTGATGGCCAATAACTCTCGGTCTCCTATGGAATAGTTGCGCTCAGAAGAGGAGAAGAGTTTGGAGAAGAAGCCACAAGTTACCATTCTCCCGGAAGATGATTTTTGAGTAAGTACCGCTCCGGCTCCAGAGGAGGAGGCGTCAACTTCCAGGAAGAACTGCTTGTTGCCGTCCGGGCGATGCAGCACCGGGGCGGAAGAGAAGGCCTGTTTTAGGGAAAGAAAGGCCTCCTCTGCTTCGGGCGGCCACTCTTTGGGATTAGTACCCTTACGGGTGAGCGCGGAAATTGGGGCAGTCCGGGAAGAGAAGTGTGGTATGAAGAGGCGGTAGTAGTTAGCGAAGCCCAGGAATCGCTGAATGGCCTTCAACCCCTCCGGTCGAGGCCATTTCTCGATGGCAGACAGTTTCTCTGGATCCATTCGTAGGCCGGTCTGAGAAATAATGTAGCCCAAAAACGGAAGCGAGGTCTGCTCAAAGAGGCACTTCTCGTATTTAGCGAAGAGGTGATTCTGCCTGAGCCTGAGCAGGACCTGACGAACGTCCCTCCGGTGAGTCTGGAGATCCGGAGAGAAGACCAAGATATCGTCCAGGTACACCACTACGCAGGAGTAGAGAAGGTCCCGGAAGATGTCATTGACCAACTCTTGAAAGACGGCAGGAGCGTTACAGAGACCAAAGGGCATTACCAGATATTCATAGTGGCCGTCCCGGGTGTTGAATGCAGTCTTCCATTCATCCCCCTGACGGATACGAACCAGGTTGTACGCCCCACGGAGGTCCAGTTTGGTGAAGATTCTAGCCCCCCTCAGACGATCAAATAACTCCGGAATGAGCGGAAGGGGGTACTTATTCTTCACCGTGATCTGGTTAAGGCCTCTATAGTCTATACAGGGACGGAGAGAGCCGTCCTTCTTTTTGACGAAAAAGAAGCCTGCTCCCGCCGGGGAGGTAGATTTCCGGATGAATCCCCTGGCCAGATTCTCCTCAATATATTCGGACATCCACCGGGTCTCAGCAGCGGATAATGGATAAATACGCCCACGGGGAGGAGTAGTACCAGGTAACAGGTCGATAGGGCAGTCGTATGTTCTATGAGGGGGTAGTGTCTCTGCTTCCTTTTTATTAAAGACATCAGCATAAGACCAATAAGGAATCGGAAGTCCAGGTAGATTAGCTGGGGTAGGAGAAGGACGGACAGGATGGACGGGAACCAGACAGGTCTTATGGCAGTCCTGTCCCCAGCGAAGGACTTCTCCGGTCTGCCAGTCAAGCACGGGTGCATGTCTCTGGAGCCAAGGTAGGCCTAGCAAGAGGGCGTGGGAGATTCCAGGCAGAACATGAAAGGAGATACTCTCAGAATGCAGCATTCCCACCTGCAGAGTAATGGATTCGGTGATGAGTTGGATGGGGCGTGGTAAGAGACCCCCATCCACGGCAGCAACAGACAAGGGTACAGCCAGAGGTTTGGTGGGGATGCGGTATTTCTCTACCAGGGACTGTGAAATAAGATTCCCGGCTGCTCCAGAGTCAAGTTGGGCTAGTTCGAAATAACGGTTCTCCCCGCAGACGATTGAGACTGACAACAGCAGAGATGGAGAGGATTTATTCTTGTCTAGGTCGACCTCTCTGAGCGAACCTAGACACAGGCGTTTCCCGACCTCTCCGGGCAGGTACGGATCCGGTGCTCCTTACTGCCACAGTAGAAGCAGCTCCCCTCGGCACGGCGTAAGTCCTGACGGGTTTTGACCATCTTGGTCTGGTCGACCTGCATAGGCTCAGGAGAGTGTACCTGGGTAGAGATGGAGGGAGTGACGGGTTTCTGAAAAGTAGGAGCTAGACGTGGTAACCTCCTCTCACGGGTGACCTCTTTGGCACGCTCCTGGAACCGTAGGTCAATCCGGGTGGCAAGAGTTATTAGGTCATCGAGAGTGGTAGGGATGTCCCGACCGGCAAGTTCATCTTTAATACGGCCGGACAGACCCTCCCAGAAGACGGATACCAGAGCGTCGTTATCCCAGGCCAGCTCCGAGGCAAGGGTACGGAACCGTATGGCATATTGGCCCACGGTGAGACTTCCCTGACGGAGGCGTAGCAGTGATGATGCGGATGAGGTCTTCCGTCCGAGTTCGTCGAAGACTTTCCGGAAAGCCGTGAGAAAAGCAGGCAAGTTGGACACCAGGGGGTCTCCTCTCTCCCATAGAGGATTTAGCCAGGCCAGGGCCTCCCCGGTGAGATGGGACATGATGAATGCAATTTTGGCTCGGTCGGAGTTAAACTGGTGGGACAATAGTTCAAAGTGCAGGGTGCACTGATTTATGAAGCCCCGAGCCTGGGCGGAGTCGCCTCCGAAGCGAGGAGGTGCAGAAAGCCGGGGTCCGGGGTAGGATACCATGGTATTAGTGGGCAGCGGACCTGCCGGATTGCGAGACATGGCACTGGCGGAGGTTGCTGGTGGAGCAGTCAGAGTGTCCAGGCGAGTATTGACATTCCGCAGGTGACCCAGGATGGACTCCTGTTGGGACCTTTGATGGGACAGTTCATGACACAGGTCCGAGACCGAGGGAGCTTGGGTGCCACCGGGTTCCATGGCCCGAGCAAACTGTAACGGGTCTGGGAGGCGGAACCTCTGAGCTACTATACAAGGGGGCGGTCCTTGTAAGGGAGCGGGTGGCGACCAGGGAAGACGGGCAGGAAGTCACAGCAGGTGACCGGGGCAGTCTCTGGATGAACGGGCAGATGGTCACGGCAAGTGACCGGGGCAGTCTCTGAATGAACGGGCAGATGGTCACGGCAAGTGACCGGGGCAGTCTCTGAATGAACAGGCAGATGGTCACGGCAAGTGACCGGGGCAGTCTCTGGATGAACGGGCAGATGGTCACGGCAAGTGACCGGGGCAGTCTCTGGGTAAAGGGTTGGTACGACCTGTGGCGGCTGATGATAGACGTGAGCTCCCAGGTGAGCAGGCGAGAGTCTCTGGATGAACGGGTGGTCACAGCATGTGACGGCGGAGCCTCCAGGAAGACCAACAGACAGGCGGCAGATGAGCGCTCCCAGGTGAGCGGGCAGAAGTCTCTGGACAGGCGGGTGGTCACAGCACGTGACGGCAGAGCCTCCAGGTAGGCTAGCAGACAGGCAGCAGATGAGCGCTCCCAGGTGAGCGGGCAGGAGTCACTGGACAGGCAGGTGGTCACAGCATGTGACGGCGGAGCCTCCAGGTAGGCTAGCAGGCAGGTAGCAGATGTGTGCTCCCAGGTGAGCAGGCAAGCTGGTCCATAGACAGACTGACAGGAGTTGGAAGGCAGACCGTCGGACCTCAGGCAAGCAGGCAGGTGGCTGAAGTGCGCTCCCAGGTGAGCGGACAGGTTGGTCCTTAGACAGACTGACAGGAGTAGTAAGGCAGACCGTCGGACCTCAGACTAGCAGGCAGGTAGCAGATAATCAGGCAGGAATAAGACAGCAAGCTGGCAGGAATCTGGCAGGTAACTGGCAACGGGACCTGAGGGCTGAAGCAGAGTAGTGAACAGTGCAACAACATTGCTCGGGCACCTCCATTTTGGAGGAGGTGCCTTATATATGGTGAAGTCCTCCGGCCATTGGCCGGGGACTCCTTAGGACGGCGCGCGCGGCCCCTTTAAGAGGGAGGGAGAGCGCGCGCCCTAAGCACAGTGGCCGGGAAGGAGCGCGCGCTGCCAACAGAGCGGGAGGAGGACGCCGGGCACGGAGCAGAGAGGTGAGGGGAACAGCATCCCTGCCTAGCAGAGGGCAGGGACGCCGGTGCTACAGAGGCACTGTGGATGCTGTCTGGCCTTTGATCTTGATCTGGCAGTGTCCATCTTTTTAGGCGTGCATAAAAGCGCCATTGGCCACAGTTTTGTGCATCTCTGAAAAAAAGGACACCGCTAAACAGTAGCCAGACGGAGTCCAGAGTAACTCTGCTGCCTCATTATAGTGAATGGATCCCTCTGGGGTTTCATCTAAATCTCATCACTCGGAGATTTAGATTGAAACCCCAATGTAAGTGCTCAGCAAAGAGCACAGGATAAATGTGATCCAAAATGTTATGCAAAATGTTCTTAATAAAAGCTTCAACTCAATCCACAAAAAAGCCTCAACTCAGGTCCGTCATCAGTTATTGGAAATATAGGGGGCTTCCACGTTACTGGTGGCACAAAGGCTCTGGAAAAGAAGAATGGATCCTCACCCTCCAAAAGAAATTCAGCAAATTCTGCGCTCCCAAATCCAAATACCCCCTCCCTTCTGAGCCCCAGTGTGCCTAAACCACATTTAGCGTCTACATGTTTAGCATTTCTGTAGCGATTAAAGCCCTCCTAATTTACGGGTGCATGTCTCCAGAAGCATGAGCTGGGAACAATGTAATGAGCAATACAACATACTGGTCACTGCAACGTACCGGTCACTACAACGTACTGATTACTACAACGTACTGGTCACTACAATGGCAGTTGGCAATTTTTAATCAGCAACATCCGCTGCTTGCTTCTGGAAAACACCAATGGAGTCAAAATTGTCACTACACCTGTAGATAAATTCCCGAAGGGGTATAATTTACAAAATGGGGTCCCTTAAGGGGGGGATACCACTCTTCTAGCACTTAGGGGCTATGTATATGGAGCTCACATACTATTCTAGGAAAATCTGCGCTCCAGCAGGCAAGTAGCGCTCAGTCCCTTTCGAGTCTCGCCATATGGTTAAGCATTACTGTACAGCTACATATGGGGTATTCATTCAGCAGAAATTGGGGGACAAATTTTGGTGCAATTTTTACCCATTTCCCAGTGTGAAAATGTAAAATCTGGGGCTAAAACAAAATTTTGGTGGTAAAAATATAATTATTTTTTCTTCACTGCCCAATGGCATGAAATTCTGTGTGTAGTTTGTAAAATGGGATCTCTTATCGGGGAGGGTCTATGGTTCTGGCACCTTAGAGGCTCTGCCAATGTGACATGGCACCCTCAGACCAGTCCTGCAAAATCTGAACTCCAATATGGCGCTTTTTCCCTTCTGGGCTTTGCACTGTGCCTCAAAAGTACTTTTCAACCACATATGGGGTATCGGTGTACTCTGGAAAAATTGCACAACACATTTTGGGGTCCATTTTCTCCTGCTATCCATGTGAAAATGAAAATATTGGGGGCTACAACAACATTTTTGTGGGAAAAATATATATTTTTCATTTTTACAGATCAACGTTGTCAAATTCTGTGAAGCACCTGGGGGTTCAAGGTGCTCATCACACGTCTAGATAAATTCCTTCAGGGGTCTAGTTTCCAAAATGGGGTAACTTGTGGAGGTTTTCCTCTGTTTAGGCACATCAGGGGCTCTCCAAACGCAACATGACACCGGCAGACCATTTCATCAAAGTCTGCGTTCCAAAGCATCACTCCTTACTTTCTGAGCCCTGCTGTACGCCTAAACAGTAGTTTTTCCCATACATATGGGGGTATCTGCGTACTCAGGAGAAATTACACAAGAAATGTTGGGATCCATTTTCTTCTGTTGCCCTTGTGAAAAGAAAAAATGGGCTAAAAAAAAACATTTTCGTGGGAAAAAATGTGATTTTTTATTTTCACAGCTCAATGTTATGAACTTCTGTGAAGCACTTGGGGGTTCAAGGTGCTACCACACATTTAGATAAGTTCCCTGAGGGAATGGTTTCCACTGTTTAGGCACACCAGGGGCTCTGCAAACGCGACATGGCATCCGCTAATTATTCCAGCAAATTTTACATTCAAAAAGTCAAATGGCACTCCTTCCCTTCCAAGCCCCGCTGCGCGCCCAAACAGTAGTTTTAATCCACATATTGGGTATCGGCGTACTCAGGAGAAATTGCACAACAAATTGTATGGTGCAATTTTTCCTATTACCCTTATGAAAATGCAAAACTTAGGGATAAAATAAATTTTTTGGGGAAAAATGTGATTTTATTATTTTCACTGTTCAACATAATAAACTTCTGTGAAGCACCTCCAAGGTGCTCACCACACATCTAGATAAGTTCCCTGTGGGGTCTAGTTGTCAGAATGATGTCACTTGTGGGGGATTTTCACTGTTTAGGCACATCAGGGGCTCTTCAAACGCAACATGGCATCCACTAATTTTTCCAACAAATTTTGCATTCAAAAAGTCAAATCGAGCTCCTTCCCTTCAGAACCCTGCCGTATGCCCAAACAGTAGTTTTCCCCCATATATGGGGTATCGGCGTACTCAGGAGAAATTGCACAACAAATTGTACCATGCAATTTCTCCTGTTAGCCTTGTGAAATTGCAAAATTCGGGACTAAAAAACATGTTTTTGGGGAAAAATGTGATTTTATTATTCTCACGGCTCAACATTATAAACTTCTGTGAAGCACCTGGGGGTTCAAGGTACTCACTGTACATCTAGATAAGTTCCCTGAAGGGGGTAGTTTCCATAATGGTGTCAATTGAGGTGGGTTTTGTCGTCGCCACATAATGTGAGACGTTCTGAGACATTGTGCCTGTTCCAAATTAAATTGTAAGATTCAAATAAGTGCATGGAAGAGCCATGACTGATACGTTGAGCATCAGGGTTTTATTACACAATAGGTCACTTATATAGGTCATTAATAGTCATACATGGTAACAGTATAATTGGCTCAGCTTATCTCTACATATGTGCTGACATTAGCATACATCTCATTGGCTAAAGGTAATTCTGTCGACACCCAGTTTCTGACTTTCGTTTCTTCCTTATGTTTTCTCTGAGTCTCTAGACAAAGACATTCCTGAGGGACATCTTATCTCACATACACATACCAGCTCAAACTCCATACTGGTAAGCAGAAGATACACGTACAAAAACCAAAATGGAGTCAGGATACATAAAGTATAAATCCTACTTTCACAGTTTTTACTTTTTAGGTACATCAGGAACTTTTCAAATGCGACATGGCATCCACTAATTATTCCAGCAAATTTTATATTCAAAAATTCTAATGGCGCTCCTTCCCTTCAGAGCCCTGCCGTGCGCCCAAACAGTGGTTTTCCCACACATATGGGGTTACGGCGTGCTCAGGAGAAATTGCACAACAAATTTTGGGGTCCATTTTTTCCTGATACCCTTGTGAAAGTAAAAAAAATGGGTCTAAAGTGACATTTTTGTGAAAAGAAGTTAAAAGTTTATTTTTTCCTTCCACATTCCATTAATTCCTGTGAAGCACCTGAAGGGTTAATAAACTTCTTGAATGTGGTTTTTAGCACCTTGAGGGGTGCAGTTTTTAGAGTGGGTATTTTCTGTCATATAGGCCCTCCAAAGTCATTTAAAATGTGATGCGGTCCCTAAATTATTTTTTTTTAATTTAGTTGTAAAAATGAGAAATCACTGGTGAGCTTTTGACCCTTCTAACTTCCTAATAAAAAAAATTATGTTTCAAAAATTGTGCTGATGTAAAGTAGACATGTGGGAAATTTTGTTTATTAACTATTTTTGTGACATAACTCTCTGATTTAAGGGCATAAAAATTAAACGTTTGAAAATTTGCAAAATTTTAAATTTTTATACCAAATTTCCATTTTCTTCATAAATAAACGCAAGTCATATTGAACAAATTTTACCACTATCATGAAGTACAACATGTCAAACAATCTCAGAATCAGTGCGATCCGTTGAAGCGTTCCAGAGTTATTACCTCATGAAGTTAGGGTTGTCAGAATTGTAAAATTTGGCCTGGTCACGAAGGTGAAAACAGGCTTCACCAGGGTCTGAGCCGTCCTACAGACTAGTTGGATAGGTGAGTCACCAGCGGCTTCACCCCACCCCCTTGTTTGGAGTGACTGGTCTCGGCCCACGTGAGCGTATAGGTAATCCATCTTTTAAAGTATGTTTTTCTCTTAAACACCGCAGTGTTTCACAGTCAAAAATATCTGACTAAGATCATACAGTCAGTGCCTGATACAGCGGTGGCCAAAAGTATTGGCACCCCTGCAATTCTGTCAGATAATACTCAGTTTCTTCCTGAAAATGATTGCAATCACAAATTCTTTGGTATTATTTTCTTCATTTAATTTGTCTTCATGAAAAACACAAAAAGAATTGTCCTAAAGCCAAATTGGATACAATTCCACACCAAACCTAAAAAAGGGGGTGGACAAAAGTATTGGCACTGTTTGAAAAATCATGTGATGCTTCTCTAATTCGTGTAATTAACAGCACCTGTAACTTACCTGTGGCACCTAACAGGTGTTGGTAATAACTAGATCACACTTGCAGCCAGTTAACATGGATTAAAGTTGACTCAACCTCTGTCCTGTGTCCTTGTGTGTACCACATTGAGCATGGAGAAAAGAAAGAAGACCAAAGAACTGTCTGAGGACTTCAGAAACCAAATTGTGAGGAAGCATGAGCAATCTCAAGGCTACAAGTCCATCTCCAAAGACCTGAATGTTCCTGTGTCTTCCGTGCGCAGTGTCATCAAGAAGTTTAAAGCCCATGGCACTGTGGCTAACCTCCCTAGATGTGGACGGAAAAGAAAAATTGACGAGAGATTTCAACGCAAGATTGTGCGGATGGTGGATAAAGAACCTCGACTAACATCCAAACTAGTTCAAGCTGCCCTGCAGTCCGAGGGTACAACAGTGTCAACCCATACTATCCGTCGGCGTCTGAATGAAAAGGGACTGTATGGTAGGATACCCAGGAAGACCCCACTTCTTACCCCGAGACATAAAAAAGCCAGGCTGGAGTTTGCCAAAACTTACCTGAGAAAGCCTAAAACGTTTTGGAAGAATGTTCTCTGGTCAGATGAGACAAAAGTAGAGCTTTTTGGGAAAAAGCATCAACATAGAGTGTACAGGAAAAAAAAAAGAGGCATTCAAAGAAAAGAACACGGTCCCTACAGTCAAACATGGCGGAGGTTCCCTGATGTTTTGGGGTTGCTTTGCTGCCTCTGGCACTGGACTGCTTTACCGTGTGCATGGCATTATGAAGTCTGCAGACTACCAACAAATTTTGCAGCATAATGTAGGGCCCAGTGTGAGAAAGCTGGGTCTCCCTCAGAGGTCATGGATCTTCCAGCAGGACAATGACCCAAAACACACTTCCAAAAGCGCTATAAAATGGTTTGAGAGAAAGCACTGGAGACTTCTAAGGTGGCCAGCAATGAGTCCAGACCTGAATCCCATAGAACACCTGTGGAGAGATCTCAAAATGGCAGTTTGGAGAAGGCATCCTTCAAATATCAGGGACCTGGAGCAGTTTGCCAAAGAAGAATGGTCTACAATTCCAGCCGAGCATTGTAAGAAACTCATTGAAGGTTACCGGAAGCGGTTGTTCGCAGTTATTTTGGCTAAAGGTTGTGCAACCAAGTATTAGGCTGAGGGTGCCAATACTTTTGTCTGGCCCATTTTTGGAGTTTTGTGTGAAATGATCAATGATTTGATTTTTGCTTCATTCTCTTTTGTGTTTTTTCCTTGCAAGCAAATTAAATGAAGATAATAATACCAAAGAATTTGTGAATGCAATCATTTTCAGGAAGAAACTGAGTATTATCTGACAGAATTGCAGGGGTGCCAATACTTTTGGCCACCACTGTATATGCTTCCTGTGGATTGGGCAACATGTATCACCAGTCTTATTCACTTTAAGTAACGGTTGTGTAAGAGTGGTGGACTTTGCTGCTGTGTTCCTGCCCCTGAAGACACCAAGAAAGTCAATATTGTGCAATGTGAATCGTATCATGCGTTGCTATGCATCTAGTGTGTACTGTGATATTGGGTAGTATAAGTAATTGTGAAGTATAATAGGCATAGTATGTGGCAGTGTTATAGGACATGTCGGTAATGTATAATGTTGATAGTGTACAGTATAAGGATAGGACATAAGATAAGATACAGTTAATGTTTAAGATGAGCCCACAGTGGGAGGTGTGTTAGTGCTAGTGAAAAGCAAGAACTTCCTGGTAGTGACTTAAATAGGAAAGTAAAGTAACAAGGTCAAGTTGAAGTGCAGTGGGCTGTTAGGGCCAGCATGTACATATAGTTCAAGGCAGTGGGAGGCCATACTAGAATCCCGTGCGGACATTCTGGCTATGTCAGGAGCTCAAGGCTTGGCATAGGGGCTAAAGGGCGCTTAGTGTCCTCTGGCACACAGGGGAAGATGGACGCAGAACCACGTGAAGGGAAGGTAACGGATCCCGAATGCACTGCGGAACTGTAGAGGAAATCCCTGGGGCTGACAGAGCCAGTGGGCACAGGATAGTCCAGCAGAAATGGATGGTAGGGCTGAAGATGTGTTGTGCCCTATCGCATAGGCTACAATTTGATGAACTCGAACTGTCCAGTAAACTTCTTTTTGTTGAAATGAACTTGGTGTCCCCATTTTGTATGGCAGCTCCTGAAGATGGAGGCCTGGAAACAGCGGAGGCCTGTGGCCTACAAGTGAGTATGATGCACCCCACACCTGACCGCATATTGGGACTGGGACACGGTTTTCCTGTAAAGTGACAGGGCACTATAGAGTAGCTCGGCCATAGCTACTGCCCTCGACCACTTTACAGTAGCAGTCCTAGATTACCAATTGTTTCACTGCTGTTCACTCCACACATTAACAGATCATCACTAGATGGGAGATTCATTAAGCAAAAGGCATCAAAATTCAAGCATACATGTCCATGTGTTGCATTGAAAAAGAGTTTCAGACATTCTTATAAAGTATATTGAAACATTTGTATAAAGTATATAGAAAGGGGATTTGGGTAAAGGTGTCTGTAAAAAAATTATTGAGTGTGGTCGTTCTTTTGCTACAAGCTAAAAACTATGCTAATCACAAGGATGTGTAAACTTAGAAAAGAGTGTTCAATGATGTGTGCCCATATTGAGTTTTTGGTGTGTTTTTGACATAGCTAATCACACCACAGAGGAGGGCACAAAAGGAGCTCCAATTCCTTTATGATGTGGTCATAAAGGCGGCGGACAAGGGTAACAATGTCGTGATTTGGCTGGTGGAGAAGTTCAAGAAAGAAGCTTTTCGCCAATTAAAAAATCAGGATACCTATCAAGTACTTTCCCAGAATCCTTAGTTTACCAGAATCCTTAGTTTTTTCTAACAAATTGGAAAAGATTTTATTTGGTGCCTTTGAAGTAGGTATCATCCCCAAAAAAGTCCTGAATGGTCTTATGACAAAATTTCCTAAAATCCCCACTTTTTATATCCTTACAAAGGTTCTCAAGGACCTAACAAATCCACCAGAACGGCCGATTGTCTCTGGCATGGGAGGGTTGTGCGACATAGTTTGCAAACTTATTGATTACTATGTCAAGCCTTTAGTCGAGACGCAGTCCTCCTATGTCAGAGACACTTTTGATGCACTCACAAAGATCAATGGTATGTATCTTGAGTTAAACATGATTCTTGTCACCATTGTATACTTCTATATGTCATAAGGATGGCCTGGAGGCGACTTAATTTTTCTTGGGGATGACCAACTGGGATGGCCATCTACAGTGAGGAAAATAAGTATTTGATACACTGCCGATTTTGCAAGTTTTACCACCTACAAACAATGGAGAGGTCTGTAATTTTTATCATAGGTACACTTAAACTGTGGCTGACAGAGTCTAAAAATAAAAACCAGAAAATCACATTGTATGATTTTTAAATAATTAAATTGCATTTTATTGCGCAAAATAAGTATACCAAACAACAATAATTCTGGCTCTCACAGACCTGTTAGTTTTACTTTAAGAAACCCTCCTACTCTGCACTTATTACCTGTATTAATTACACCTGTTTGAACTTGTTACCTGTTTAACAGACATCTGCCCACACACTCAATCAATCACACTACAACCTCTCCACTGTGGCCAAGACCAAAGAGCTGTCTAAGGACACCAAGGACAAAATTGTAGACCTGCACAAGGCTGGGATGGTCTACAGGACAATATGCAAACAGATTGTTGAGAAGGCAACAACTGCTGGAACAATTTTTAGAAAATGGAAGAAACACAAGATGACTGTCAATCTCCCTTGGTCTGGGGCTCCATGCAAGATCTCTCCTCGTGGGGTAAGGATGATCTGAGAAAGGTCAGGAATCAGCCTAGAACTACACGGGAGGATCTGGTCAATGACCTGAAGAGAGCTTGAACCACAGTCTTAAACATTATCGTTAGTAACACAATACGCCATCATGGTTTAAAATCATGCAGGTCACAAAAGGTCCCCATGCTCACGTCAGCACTTGTCCAAGCCTGTTTGAAGTTTGCCAGTGATCATCTGAATGATTCAGATGAGGCATGGGAGAAGGTCATTAGTCAGATGAGACCAAAATAGAACTTCTTGATATCAACTCCACTCGCCGTATTTGGAGGATGAAGAAGGATGAGTACAACCCCAAGAACACGGTCCCAACCGTGAAGCATGGTGGGGGAAACATCATACTTTGGGGGTGCGTTTCCATAAAGGTGATAGGACAACTGCACCATATTGAAGGGAGGATGGATGGGGTCATGCATCGTGAGATTTTGGCCAACAAGCTCCTTCCTCAGTAAGAGCATTGAAGATGGGTCGTGGCTGGGTCTTCCAGCATGACAATGACTTGGAACACACAGCCAGGGCAACTGAGGAGTGGCTCCCTAAGAGCTCCCTAAGAAGTATTTTAAGGTCCTGCAGTGGCCTAGCCAGTCTCCAGACCTGAACCCAATAGAAAATCTTTGGAGGGAGGTGAAACTCAATGTTGCCCAGCGACAGACCCGAATCCTGCAAGATCTGAAGAAGATCTGTACGGAGGAGTGGGCCAAAATCCCTGCTGCAGTGTGTGCAACTTGGTCAAGAACAACAGGAAATGTCTGACCCCTGTAATTGCAAACAAAGGTTTCTGTACGAAATATTATGTTCTGTTTTTCTATTGTATGAAATACTTATTTCATGCAATAATATGCAAACTAATTATGTAAAAATCATACAATGTGATTTTCTGTTTTTTTTTTATACATGCTGTCTCTCACTATTGAAGTGTACCTATGATGAAAGTTAAAGACCTCTCCATTCTTTGTAGGTGGAAAAACTTGCAAAATCGGCAGTGTATCAAATACTTATTTTCCCTGCTGTATGTGAGTTCATATTGGAAGTATTAGAATTTGTACATACACACAATTTTTTGGATTTCAAAGACAGGTTCTATTTGCAAAAACAGGGGACTGCCATGGCACGGCATGCACTCTGTTGTATGCAAATCTGTTTCTTGGCTACTGGGAAAGGCAGATTATTCATGGTGATGGAGCGTGTGCCACTATCCTGTTGCGAGTTTGGTTCCGATAAATTGATGATGTCCTGATGTTTTGACAGGGCACTGGAATTGAACTGATCTAATTAATGGAAACCATAAACACAATTCTTTTAATCTCAGATTTACCCATAAATGGCATAGATCGAAAATTTATTTTTTGGATATACAACTATATGTTTTTGGGGATGGATCTATACAAACTGATTTATTTCATAAAGAAACATCGGTTAATTCTCTGCTTCTTGCCTCATCATCACATATTCATCCAGTCATTAGTTCCATCTTAGTTAGTAAATTTCTAAGAAACCGACATATCTGTTCTAAGAATGACAGATTTGATTAGCAATCTGTAATCCTCAAAGACAGATTTAGATCTTGGTGTTAAGTGGTAGATGCATAAAAAATTGCTATAGGAGGGTGAAAGCATCACAACATCATGACCTCCTGACACAATCAATAAAAACAACTAGGAACAACTTTGAGATGAACTTTTATCCACATCGAATTGCAATTGGGAAAGGATCCACAGAATACTAACTAGACACTGGTTAGTGCTTAAAACCGACAATGTTCTAGCTGCAAATCTACCACAGACCCCAGAATGAGACCTCGAAGAAGCAGGAACTTGAAAGATTTTTTTGTAAAAAATAAAACCATTACGTGGCAACATCTAATGCCCTCTTTGGTACAAGAGGTCCTAATTGGAGTTTTTACCCCTGCGGTAATTGTTTGGCACGTGCCAACATAGTGAGATCCACTTGCTCTCTTTCCTCTGATGGAAAGAATGAATGCCAAATTAAACACCACATATCATGTAACACCACACATGGAATATAATTCCACATGCCCATGTGCAAAAATATATGTTGGTCTAACGTCATGTGAACCAGAGAACACGTCAGGGATATTGTGGCTGCAAAAGGGGTGTCGGACATGTCTTTGTTAAAAACCATACCAAGGTTTAAAGGTACGAGGGATTGATAGGATTCATTGTAGCATTAAAGGGGGTAATTTAAAACAGATCCTTGACCAACGAGAATGTTGTTGGATTATTACACTGAATACAATGTCGTCGATGGCCCTTAATGAGAAACTTAGCTTTGTAACATTTTTGTAAGAGTTTTTCCTGTGCAGTTATCCTTTGCTCCGCCAGGGTTAGCTTTTCTATTTTTCTTATGAGAAACTTAGCTTTGTCACATTTTTGTAAGAGTTTTTTCCTGTGCAGTTATCCTTGGCTCGGCCTGGGTTAGCTTTTCTATTTTTCTTATTTCTCTAACTCCTTGCAATTATTACTATTTCATTTTTATTTTTTGTGTGTCTTGCTTTTAGAGTCACTGTTATATTCCTTGACGATCCATGTCTCCTGTCTCATCTTCTGCATCTTCAGTGGGTGTGACATTGTCTTCCTTTGTTGTGTCTGGAGCTACTTTGGATAACCAAGATGTTCCAAGGATTGAGGAGGAGGAGGAGAAGGGGAAGGAAAAGGGAAAAGGGCCACTTACAAAGAGGAATTCCCTTTATGGGGGTTTTCTCCCCAGGGGGTTGGGCGGGTTTTGTCTTTTCACATGTATGTCAATGGGTGAAAGAAAACGGGGGGGGGGGATTTGTTGTATGACACTTTCATACTGTTACTTGATTTTTTTTACCTAGTGTATCATGTAATTTTTGCACGTTTAGCTTTCTACATGGCTTTGCCCATTTTTATGTAAATAAAATGTTATCTTCATACCTGTCATTGGACCCTATTATATTTTCATTACTTTTGTCTGGCCCATTTTTGGAGTTTTGTGTGAAATGATCAACGATTTGATTTTTGCTTCATTCTCTTTTGTGTTTTTTCCTTGCAAGCAAATTAAATGAAGATAATAAGACCAAAGAATTTGTGATTGCAATCATTTTCAGGAAGAAACTGAGTATTATCTGACAGAATTGCAGGGGTGCCAATACTTTTGGCCACCACTGTAGTTCTTTTGCTTTGCTATGTTGCTATGTCGCTTACCTCATGTGCAGGGCATTGCAGTAGCTTAGGTATCCATGTCTACGACCACTGATATAGTGATAGTTAGTTGGTTGTAACTATGGATACCTAAGCAACTGCAATGCCCTGCACATAGGGTAAGCGACATAGCGAATCATAAGAATTATACTACATTTCTAATTGGAGGTATTGGCTAATATTAATATTTTACTACATATTGGGATAGAATCTTGGAGATGGGAATACCCCTTTAACTAAAATTACAAGATTAAGAAAAAGCATCACACACGGAGTCCACTAAGTTTTCATGCTATGCTCTGCAGTAGTAAACACAACTAAAGAACATTAAGTAAACATCTGTGGTGTACTCCATGTCTGCCAACCACCATCCCTTAATAAAAAAATATATATATATCAAGGTGGCATATATTTAAGGCCAGTACTTTAGAATATTAAAGGGGTATCTACTTGAAACCAGTCTTGCTTGTTATCAAGGGGAGAGAATAGGACAAGATTTTACCAATTCTCATTCACACACCAAGGAAATGTAACTGAATTTTGGCTGTGTGGAACGTTTTACAGACTAGAATAATGGACGTAATATCCTGATTTTCACAACTGATGCCTGAACCCAGCCTACGGCTACTTCCAAATTAAAACAACGATTAACATTTGTAAATATAAAAAACGATATTACTGCAGAATCCATGGAAGAACCTGGATAATCCTTCATCTAAGTCGAGAAGTTGTTGTGTGGCTGTTATCTATGGTTGAAGCTCTTGTGTCCCCTAACTACCACCACTGAGTGCCATAAAGTAGGTAACTTCACAACTGTTCTGTTCTGGCCGTTTACATTACTGCTTATCCCTTTGGTGGCAGGGGCGTCTGAGTCACTGTATATACAGTGCGTGACTGAGTACCGACGCTGAATGTGATTACCAGTTTCACAATATATTTCAGCTGAGGAAATCAAGAACCTGGTAACATTTAAAATCAAAGATATATCCTGCTGATAACAGAGTAGTCTTACATTTGTACAATATTGAGGTATCAGATAATCTTTGTCTAGGTGATGGAAATATTTATGCATCTTATACTGCTGAATTAGACTCTGGTCGCTAAGATTAGCAGAAGCTATTAAATTACGCATATGAATAGCATGTTTTTTTCACGGCCATTATCAATATGATTATAAGATGTTAAAGGGGTTATCCGGCCATCTGGTACGGATGAGCTATCCATAGGTTAAGTCATCACTAGTAAATCAGTGGGGGTCTGCCACCCGGAACCCTCACAGATCTGCTGATCTTTGCTCTCGAAGGGCCGGATGTAAGCACCTTTTAATAGAGCTGCTGAGTGTACCAGCCCATGCCGACCGTTGCCAACTACCACAGTATGCCTACTGTTCTTATGAATAGAAGCCGTACAATATCTACTATATCTAGCAATGGCCAGCAGAGGCTGCTACTTTTTGCCTGGAACTGCCATCAACGTGTTTAAATCCGGCCGCCGCAAGAGCAAAAATCAGATGATAAATGGTGGTGCTGACTGTCGGGCCCCCATTAATCTGCTATTGATGACCTATTCTATTAATAGGGCATCAATACCAGATGCTTTTTTAGATAACTTGTTAATGAGCACATAAAGTGACCCTACACCCTGGCAATGAAATGTTATTAAACATTTGTCATGTATGATCACTCTACCTAGAGCCCGCTTCCTTTGCCTCTCACTGGCTTCTTTGCTTAGATTAGTCTTTATGGACCTTCTGAATACAAGATGGCCACCACAGTATCTTATAAGTCAGCTAGTTGAGATTCAGACTTACCATTGCACTTCACATGACGCTGAGGTGGTCATCTTGGAAGCAGGAGGACCAGAATACCAGTCTCAACAAAGGAGGCAGCAGAAAACAAATTAACGGCACCATTTAGGGTGCATTACAAAATAAATACAAAATAAATACATTACAAAAGTATAGTCACTTTTCTGTTCCAAGCTGGATGATAACTTTAAGGCCCTCTTCACATGTCTGCTTTGTATTTCCGTATGTGGCCCGTTTTAAAGGGCCCCAAATACGGACTTACGCACACCCATTGAATTTAATGGGTGTGCACACATGTCAAGCTTTTCACACGGACCTTGAGTTCGTGTGAAAAATCCACAGACATGTCAGGTTTTTTTGTGCAGCATGCAGAAAAAGCATGCTGCACATGTGCACACTGATGACACATGGATGACATCCATGTGTCATCAGTGTGACACATACCGGCACCTGGGAATCAGCAGTACTGTTTGCGCTGATCCCAGATGCTGGCTGCTGGAGGCAACTCTCATCATTGTCCTGTGCTCGCACTGAGATCAGTGCAAGCAAGGGACAATGTTGAGAGTCATAGGCAGCCCCCGCTGTCTACATCCAGTGTAAAATTAAGAATAAAATAAAAAAAACACTTATACTCACCTTTACACCTAATCCATTGATGCCCTTGTCCCCTGTAAAAAAAAACTAAAATAAAAAAACAACCATAATACTCAACTGTCCAACATACTATCCCATGCTGTAATCCATCTCTGCAATATTTGGTTTACAACCTGAACAGTGGCATGAGTCAACCGTCCCGGCTGCAAACCATGAGACAATGAGGTGCTGCGAGCGCAGCTTCAGTGACGGGCGGTGACATCACTGAGGATACCGCCGCTCACTGAAGCGGCGTTCCTTGGCTTACTTCACTACGAGCCGAGACGATGAGCTGCACTGAACTCAATGAGATCACCACGAGCATCGTGAGAATTTTTTCACTAATAAATCCTTGGACACAGGGTGAGATTCATCGGAAACTGGAATTTCATTATATACTGCAATTTGACAATTGCAGTATATAGAATAAGCAATCAAACAATGAAAGCTTCAAGTCCACTAAAATAGATGTGGGGAACCTTTTTTCTGCCAAGGTCTATGTAAAAATCATCATTCACATGCCATACAAAATCATCAACTTAAAAATTACCCTACTATATTTGGTCAAACATTTAAATGAACCTACCCCTAATATAATGGCTGGAGCGGCTTCTCTTTGGTGAGGCAGATTGATGATGTTACTTGCAACTGCTTTTACAGGTTTGCATATACGTCACAATGGATACACTGAGACTGAGCTGTATACATCGAATTGGATACAGTGAGATTTTGTTGTACGCATCTCATAGAATAAACTGAGATTCTGTTGAATACATTGCATAGGATACACTGAGACTCTGCTGTATACATCACATAGGATACACTGAGAATGATCTATATACATCACATAGGATACACTGAGATTGGTGTATGCATCACATAGGATACACTGACACTGCTGTATATACATCACAAAGGAGACAGTGCAACTCTTCTATATACATCACATAGACTGCGGCTTGCATGTGCTGCAGCATTGAATTCAACACTGCGGGCATACGCACGCACTCTAATGAAAAGTTGAAAGGCTGGCAGCCAGAAAAACAGGGTCGGTAGACCAAGCAATGTGGCCCACTCGGAATCTTCTCAAGAGTTTTCACCCCTGCCCTAAAGGGACTACAAAATAAGGTAAAAAAAAAAAGTTTTAAAAATAAGAAAAATAAAAAAAATATAAATTCAAATCACAGCTTTTTCCTTCCATTGAAAATAAAGATATACAATTAATTTCAAAATAAACATATGTGGTATTGCTGAGTTCATCTATCAATATATAAAATTAATTAACCTGACCAGTAAACATCATAAAGAAGAATAAAATCAAAACACTAGAAATGTACGTTTTTTTTGCTCGCCACTACTTCGCCAAACATTGCAATAGGAAGCTATGTAAATGTCATATCTACATCAAAATGGTATCAATAAATATATCAGTGCATCATGCAAAAAACAAATCCTCGTACAGCTTTATCGATGGACAAATGAAAATGTTACAGATCTTGTAAAATGGCGACACAAACAATTTTTTTTCCCCTTAATTTAAAAAGAAAAAAAAAAAACTATACAACTTTGGTATTGTCATAATTGTACTGACCTGGAGAATGATACTGTTAGGAAACTTTTACAGCACTATGAAAGCCATAAAGACAAAACAAAGGCAGGATGGAGGTTATTTGTTTCTACAATTTGTGGGCTCTTGAATTTTTTTCCCATTTTTCCAGTAAATTGAATTGCGAAATAAATGGTATTTTTCAAAACTACAACTTGCCCCACAAAAACAAGCGCTCATATGATAATGTTGAGGAAAAATTAAATTGCTTTAGCTCTAGGAAGAAAGGGAGAAAAAATAAAAGTGCAAAAAAAAATTTAATTGTCCTGTCAAGAAGGGGTTAAAATCTACAAAGGGTGAGGAAAAAGAAAAGAATGTAGCAACACAAAAAACCTATATGTTTCGAACAAACATTACATTCCTAGTCATGGTAAAAAATCTTGCAAAAACAAAGGTGGATATTAATTATAATCTTCTGAACAATTGGCCGACAATAAGATAGAATCAGGCATTTATACATTAAAGGGTTATTCCCACAATATTAACCCCTTTCTGACATGAGACATATCCATACATCCCTGTGGCCTGGTACTTACCGACATGGGACATATGGATACGTCTCAGCGATTTTCCATGCACAGTGGCTTTGTGACCGATCGCCGCCGGATCTCAGTTGATTCTGACAGCTGACACGAAGCACTCAGTGCCAGGGCGGTGCCTGCAACGCTCCTGGCACTTTAACCCCTTAAATGCTGCAATCGCTGCGATTGCAGCATTTAGCGAGCAAGCAGAGGGACAGAAGCCCCTCTGCTCTTGGATCGGAGATCCCGTGTCATCATCACGGGGTCCCGATCATTGCCATGGTGACCCGATGTAGTCATGACGGCATCCAGGTGACCAGGCACTAGCAAGGTAGTTAGATCATGCGCAGTGCATGAACTAACTATCTTGTGTCTGCAGGGCTGACAGCTATAAGGCATGGCAGTGATCCTGCACTGCTATACCTAGTAGCACAAAGGCTCTGGAAAAGCGAAATGGCCCTTGCCCCCCCCCAAAAATGTAGCAAATTCTGTGCCCCAAAATCCAAATGCCCCCTCCTTCTGAGCCCCACAGTGTGCCTAAACCGCATTTAGTGTCTACATGTTTGGAATTTTTCGTAGCAATGAGATGTGTCTACCGAAGCATGAGCTGGGCATAAAGTACTGGTCACTACAATGTACTGGTCACTACAGCGTACTAGTCATTACAATGGCAGTTTGCAATTTTGACTCAGCAACATCCTCTGCTGCTTGTTTCTGGAAAATATCCATGTAGTTAAAATCTTCACCACACCTGTAAAAAAAGGTATAAAAAGGGGTATAATTTCTAAAATGGGGTCACTTGAGGGGGATTCTGCTATTCTAGCACTTAGGGTCTCTGTATATGGAATCTGCATTCTATTCTAGAAAAATCTGCGCTCCAGGAGGCAAATAGCGCTCT
Source organism: Phyllobates terribilis (assembly GCF_046119375.1). Taxonomy (NCBI): domain Eukaryota; kingdom Metazoa; phylum Chordata; class Amphibia; order Anura; family Dendrobatidae; genus Phyllobates; species Phyllobates terribilis. The sequence continues at coordinate 645,596,547 of NW_027362762.1, forward strand.
TTACCTATTTCTTAGTGTGAAAAAATAAATCTGGGGCTAAAACAGAACTTTGGTGGTAAAAATATAATTATTCTTTCTTCACCGCTCAATGGTGTAAAATTCTGTGAGACACATGTGGTGTCAACATGCTCACTGTACCCCTAGATGAATTGAGAGGTGAGATTTGTAAAATAGGGTCACTTATGGGGAGTTCTGCTGTTCTGGCACCTTATGACCTCTGCGAATGTGGCATGGCACCATCAAACCGGTCCAGCAAAATCTGAACTCCAATATTTACGAGGGACCGTTCCTGTCAAACTAATCTGATCAGCTTTTATGAGGAGGCAAGTTCCGGACTGGACCAAGGAAATGCAGTGGATGTTGTGTATATGGACTTTTCAAAAGCTTTTGATACGGTTCCACAAAAAAAGCTGATACATAAAATGAGAACAATTGGGATAGGGGAAAATATATGTATGTGGGTTAAGAACTGGCTTGGTGATAGGAAACAGGGGTGGTTATTAATGGAACACACTCAGACTGGGTCTCAGTTAACAGTGGGGTACCACAGGGGTCAGTATTGGGCCCACTTCTTTTTATCATATTTATTAATGACCTTGTAGTGGGGAATACAGAGTAGAATTTCAATATTTGCAGATGACACTAAACTCTGCAGGGTAATCAACACAGAGGAGGACAATCTTATATTACAGGAGGATCTATGTAAACTAGAAGCTTCGGCTGATAAATGGCAAATGAGCTTTAATGTGGATAAATGTAAGGCAATGCACTAGGGCAGAGGAAATAAAATGTATAATTATATGCTTAATTGTAAAACACTGGGCAAAACTGTAACAAAAAAAGACCTGGATGTATTGGTGGACGACAAGCTCGCGTTTGGTGGCCAGTGTCAGGCAGCTGCTGCAAAGGCAAATAAAATAATGGGATGCATTAAAAGGATCATAGATGCTCATGAGGAGAACATAATTTTACCTCTATACAAGTCACTAGTGCGACCACACTTAGAATACTGTGTACAGTTCTGGTCTCAGGTGTATAAGAAAGACATAGCTGAACTAGAGCGGGTGCATATAAGAGCGACCAAGGTTATTAGAGGACTGGGGAGTCTGCAATACCAAGACAGGTTATTACACTTGGGGTTATTTACTGTGGAAAAACGAAGGCTTAGGGGTGATCTTATTACTATGTACAAATATATGAGAGGACAGTACAAAGACCTTTCTACTGATCTTTTTACTCTGAGGCCAGAGACGTGGACAAGGGGGCATCTTCTACGTCTGGAGGAAAGAAGGTTTAATCATAATCACAGACGCGGATTCTTTACTGTAAGAGCAGTGAGACTATGGAACTCTCTGCCGCATGATGTTGTAATGAGTGATTCACTACTAACATTTAAGAAGGGCATGGATGCCTTTCTTGAAAAGTATAATATTACAGGTTATATATACTAGATTCCTTGATAGGGCATTAATCCAGGGAACTAGTCTGACTGTCGTATGGAGTCAGGAAGGAATTTTTTTCCCCAATGTGGAGCTTAGTGTTTGCCACATGTTTTTTTTTTGCCTTCCTCTGGATCAACATGTTAGGCTATGGGTTGAACTAGATGGACTTAGTCTTCCTTCAACCTTAAAAACTATGTTACTATGTTAATATGGCGCTTCTTCCCTTCTGAGCTTTGCACTGTGCCTCAAAAGTAGTTTTTGACCACACATGGGGTATCGGGTACTCAGGAAAAATTGCAAAATTAATTTTGGGTTCCATTTTCTCCTGTTACCCTTGTGAAAATAAAAAAATGCTGCATTTTTGTGGGAATAATTGGAAATTTTTATTTTCACGACTCAATGCTATAAGCTTCTGTGAAGGGTTCAAGGTGCTCACCACACATTTAGTAAGTTCCCTGAGGGGTCTAGTTTCCAAAATGGTGTCACTTGTGTGGGATTTCCACTGTTTAGGCACATCAGGGGCTCTCCAAATGAGGCGTCTGCTAATTATTCCAGAAAATTTTGTATTCATAAAGTCAAATGGTACTCTTTCCCTTCCGAGCCCTGCCATGCACCCAAACAGTGACTTTCCCACACATATAGGGTATTGGCATGCACAGGAGAAATTTCACAACAAATTTTGGCATCTATTTTTTCCTAATACCCTTGCAAAAGTAAAAAAAATTGGGTTTAAAGTAAAATTTTTGGGAGAAAAATTTAAATGTTCATTTTTTTCTTACACATTCCAAGAATCCCTGTGAAGCACGTGAAGGGTTAATAAACTTCTTGAATGTGGTTTTGAGCACCTTGAGGTGTGCAGTTTTTAGAATGATGTCACGTTTGGATATTTTCTGTCATATAAACCCCTCAAAGTCACTTCAAATGTGATGTGGTCCCTAAAAAAATGGCTTTGTAAATTTTGCTGGAAAAATGAGAAATCGTTGGTCAACTTTCAACTCATAACTTCCTAACAAAAAAATTTTTGTTTCAAAAATTGTTCTTGTGTAAAGTAGACATGTGGGAAATGTTATTTATTCACTATTTGGGTAACATATCTCTCTGATTTAAGGGCATGAAAATTCAAAGTTTGAAAATTGCTAAATTTTCAAACTTTTTGCCAAATTTTCATTTTTTTCACAAATAAAGCAAGTCATATCAAAGAAATTTTATCACTATCATGTCATGAAAAAACACTATGAATCAGTGGGATCCATTGAAGTGTCCTAGAGATATTACCTCATAAAGTGACAGTGGTCAGAATTGTAAAAATTGGCCCGGTCATTAACGTGCAAACAGCCTTCGGGGGTAAAGGGGTTAATCATAGCTCAGCGGCTTAAAATTCTGAAATATATGAAGTTATAAGAAACACCTATAACAATTTTAAATCATGTACATAAAAAATAGGGAGTGGATGCTTAGAACACAAGGACCTATAAATATACATAATCACTCAAAAAGATAAATGCAAATGTAATTTTATTAAATATTCAAAAATAACGATAAACTGACATTTAAAAATGTGGGGAGCATCATGCAAAATATTTTTTTTACGGAAAACGTATTAAATATGGGTATAATATAAATGATCAATAAACTCTAAGGTAAATAAAGTGACTGTATGTTAGACATATAGCGGAGGAACAGTTATCCTCTCTGATTGCGCTTCTCGGCTATGTGATAGACATAGCAGAGCAAGAGCAAGAGTACCAGCCACTAAACCACTGAAGGTTTTTCTTATTAAAAGCGTGAATATTTCTGTCCATATTTCTCATAATGGATGACCTCTACCCATAAAAATGAAAAAAGCATATACAGAATGGGAGGAATAGAGCTAAGCAACAGTACATGTGAAAAAGACTTAGGTATACTAATAGATCACAGACTGAACATGAGTCAACAGTGTGATGCAGCAGTAAAAGAGGCAAATACAATTCTGGGATGTATTAACAGAAGCATACAGTCTAGATCACGTGAAGTCATTATTGCACTTTACTCCTCTTTGGTCAGACCTCATCTGGAATACTGCATCCAGTTTTGGGCACCACATTTTAAAAAAGAAATCGACAAACTGGAGCAAGTTCAGAGAAGAGCGACCAGAATGGTGACTGGTCTGCAAACCATGTCCTATGAGGAACGGTTACAGGATTTGGGAATGTTTAGCTTGCAAAAAAGAAGACTGAGAGGAGACTTAATAGCTGTCTACAAATATCTCAAGGGCTGTCATATTGTAGAAGGATCATCTTTATTCTCATTTGCACAAGGAAAGACTAGAAGCAATGGGATGAAACTGAATGGGAGGAGACAAAGATTAGATATTAGAAAAAAAATTTTGACAGTTAGGGTGATCAATGAGTGGAACAGGCTGCCACGAGAGGTGGTGAGTTCCCCTTCAATCGACGTCTTCAAACAGAGGCTGGACAGATATCTGTCTGAGATGATTTAGTGAATCCTGCTTTGAGCAGGGGGTTGGACCAGATGACCCAGGAGGTCCCCTCCAGCTCTACCATTCTATGATTCTATGATTCTATACATTCAATATAATTTATCTATGCCAGTGATGGGGAACCTTTTTTCTGTCAGGGGCCATTTGGATATTTATACCATCACTCTGGGACCATACAAGATTATCAACTTGAAATTTATCTTGCTATATTTGGTCAAACATTTAATTAGCTCACTCCCAATGTAATGGCTGGAACTGCTTCTATTTGGTGCGATGTATGATGTTATGAAGTATTGATGATGTTGCTACTCATAACAGCTTTTCCAGGTAAGCATCAGTCTGGAGCACAGTTAACTTTTTGCGGTGAATTTTGAAAAGAATTCACAGCAGTAGGTTCTCAACACATATGTACTGTATATTGCGCTGCATGTTTCCTCACAGTGGGAAATTCATCACTGTTTATGTAATATTTCAAGAACTTAAGCAGTTTGAGGTCTGCAGCATATACATCACATAGGAAACACTGCAGCATATACATCAAATAGGAGACACTGGAGCTGGAGTATATACAGTACACAGGAGACGCTTGGACTGGAGCATACAGTGGCATGTAAAAGTTTGGGCACCCCTGGTCAAAATTACTGTTTGTAATGCACACGCCTGGACTGACTGGCGTGTGCGTGTTTATGTAGTGATTCCACTGTGCCATGAACCGGAGAGTGCCTGGAGGGGCGTAACTAAGTATCTGCCCGATCCGACCAAGGTCGCACGACGGCATACGACGCCAGTGCACCAGGGAGGAACCGAGCAGAGGGACCCGGGTCTACTCCAGGTCAGACTCCGGACACGGCTGTTGACCCACACCGGGGAATACAGGAACAGGCAGACTAGAGCGCAGGCTGGGTAGGGTCCAGTACAGACTGGGAGACAAATTCGAAACCGCAGACGCGGTTGACAGGGCTGAGCAAAGCAAAACCGCAAACGCGGTGGACAGGGCTGAGCAAAGCGAAACCGCAGACGCGGTGGACAGGGCAGAGCAAAGAGAAACCGCAGACACGGTGGACAGGGCAGAGCAAAGCAAAACCGCAGATGCGGTGGACAGGGCAGAGCAAAGCGAAACCGCAGACGCGGTGGACAAGGCTGAGCAAAGCGAAACCGCAGACGCGGTGGACAGGGCTGAGCAAAGCGAAACCGCAGACGCGGTGGACTGAGCTGAGCAAAGCGAAACCGCAGACGCGGTGGACAGAGCTGAGCAAAGCGAAACCGCAGACGCGGTGGACAAGGCTGAGCAAGCAAGAACCGCCGAAGCGGCAAGCAAGACAGAACGGAGGGGACAGGGCTCAGTTCACACGGAACAGACAGGAAGGGAAAGGCAGAACCAGATACCCACAGGGTACTTGCAGTGAAGTAGCGAGTGGACCACAAACTCACAAACGGAAGTACAGTGACAATGAGCAGGAGTTAGGTACGAGTTCAGACTCCGCAGAAAAAGGGAAGGTACAGACATAGAGAAAAACAGGAAAACAGGCTAGGAGCGTGTTCAGACAGGAACAGGCAAGATACAGGAATGGGTCTAGGTATGCGGCCCCTAGAAGGCGGAAAGAACAGGCTAGGAGTGTGTTCACACAGGCCTGGAAATACAGCCTCCAGGATAGGCAGAAGACAACAGGCTAGAAGATAATACAGACAGGACACAGTTCAGACACGGGAACTGATACCGAAGGCAGGAAACATAAACGGAACCTGGCATATCAGTGACCAGAAGCCAACTGACAGAACACAATGCTCAGGCATGGGTTAATTGGAGCAGCTGGTTTAAATACCAGGTGACAGACAGCAATAGGCTGAGGACGCACAAGGGGTGTGCCTGCAGCAGGTACAAAAAGCAGGAAGTGATTGGGCGCCGCCCTTAAGCAGCAAAAACAAACAGCATGGAGGGAAGCCAGAGAGACATTCTGGATTGGAGATCAAGTGCGCTCTCTTGCACAGTGGGAGATGGACCACTATGCAAGGACGCCGCCAGGTATGTTACACTGTTATTGTGAACAGTTAAGTAACTTGAAGATGAAATGTTCTCTAAAAGGCCTAAAGTTAAAGATGACACACTTACTTTTGTAATTTAGGCAAAAAATATATATATTTTTTACATTTTAAAAATTACAAAAAGGAAAATGGGCTGATACAAAAGTTTTGGCACCCTTAGAGATTTGGGTGCTCAGATAACTGTCATCGTTAGGAAAAGCCAGGTGATGTAAATTTCCCAACTTTATAAAAACCCAGCCTTCTCTAACCTTGTGCCAAAAACAGCAGCCATGGGTTCTTCTAAGCAGCTGCGTAGCACTCTGAAAATGAAAATGGTGGAGGCCCACAAAGCCTGAGAAGGCTAAAAGAAGGTAGCAAAGTGTTTTCAAGTTGGCCTTTCCTCAGTTTGAAATGTAATTAAGAAATGGCAGTTAACAGGAACCGTGGAGGTCAAGATAAGGTCTGTGGGCATATACATCATAGGACACATTGTTGGCATATACACCACAGGAGGGGCTGGGGCTGCTGCTGTTGTAGTTGTCGGTGGGAGACTGGAGTGCAGTGCGCTGCTGACTGGCATTATCAATTCCTTGGATAATTTTTTGCATCCCTTTCCTGTGTTATACAGTTCAACTACCTTTTCCCATAGATCTGTTGACAATTCTTTTGCTTTCCCCATCCAGAAACATCAGTGGCTGGATGAAAGATGCAAGAGTCTCTCTGGATCCCAGAAACTCACTCAGCTTTTATGCACACACACTGATTACAAGCAAACTGGTCACAGTTGAGGATGTTACCTTTAGTAGCCATTCAAACACATTTGTGTCAAATTCTGTGCATGTTATCAGGCCAAAATCACCAGGGTATGTGAACTTTTGATCAGGGTCATTTGGATGTTTTTGGTTGTCATTAAGATTTAAAAAGAGAAAACACAGTAGTTTGACAATAAATGGCTTCACCCAACCAGTAACCATGAGTGGAGAAAAAGATTTTTGTTATCATTCATATTCTCTGAAACAAGGCCAAGAAAGGAAAAATTCTGCCGGGGTATGTAAACTTTTGAGCACAACTGTATCTATCTAATATCTTTCTAGAACTTCTCTACATCTGTATATAAGATTGCTTTATTACTTTTGTAAACTAGCTTTAAATAACATAGAGCACTATAGTATGTAAAAGACGGTTGCATACGGATTGCATACCCATGTCATATGGATGCTAGGCTAGAAAAAAGTCGTACACTCACATGACATACGGAGTGAAAGATGCATGACACTCGTCCCACTTTTCGATATTAGAATCGGAGTAATTTATTAACCTCTAGTGGGAGCGAGGCCTTATGTTGTGGAGCAGCATAATTCATGGTAGCCAGACCCCTCTAGTCTTCATTCCAGGTACACTAACAGTTTGGCATTACATTGAATTGGTCATGGAACCAGTGGTATGTCATTTCTCCAAAGATTCCCAAATCCTCTTTTCAACACAACATAAGACTGCAAGTTGCTTATTCTACTGTGAGCAGCGTGTATAATCTAAATGTACTACCATAGTCTACAACGTCTCCAGAATTGTCTCCCATCAAGCACATCTGGGACGTCATTGTTCATCAATTGCAAAAAGAGCTGCCAGCGGTAGATCTTGATGATTTGTTTGCCAAAGTACATTCAACAAGGCAAAACATTCTTCAAACTATTAATAGCCTCATTAATAACAGCCAAAACATGTAAGTGTGTGGGTATTTCTACAAGTGGTGCTCACACTTAATACTGAATAAACTGTGGTTTTTTAACATTTTTGTTTTAATTTTTTCATAAATTGCATATTATTAACATGTCTAATAATCCTGTGATTTCCAAAATTCAACGACTTTTCCTTCTTTGCAATTTCAATGAGGGGTGTAAAAATACCAACTCTCAAATCACTAAATAGTGCAAAGGCCATAATCTTTGGTCATTCGTTTATATATGGTGCATGATATTTTTTTTCTTTTAGCACAAAATAGTAAAAATGTCTTAAATATGAAATTTTTAGAAATGAAAGTCAATATTACAATGAAGTCAAGACAGCAAGCTGAGTAATGGAATTAGAAACCAAATTAAGTGTATTGTTCTCTAGTAACCTGTCATTAAATCCCTCATTTCACAAACTGACCTGTTTCTGTTTGCAGGACAGATTGTGCAGGTGTAAGGAGAGCCAGGCTCCTTTCTGTACACAGATTAATGTCAAAAAACCCCTCCCATTCTTCAACTTGACCTATATATTTAAGGTTCCAAGTCCCAAATGTTACATGAAATCATGGAGATTGTACAGAAGAGCATGAAAATGATCTGTGCTTTCTTTATTATCTTCTACTTTATACAAAAAGGTATTTAAGCTTTTGGGGTATGTTCACTAGTAGCTTTAGTTTATTTGCCAGGCAGTCGTATTAAGCTCTATTCATAACTGGGTTATTTTCATTGTTTAGTTTTGTCATAGGCATTGCCAGATCCGGCATATGACCGAAACCAAAGGAACCCAATACACCTCATTGACCATAATGGTGTATAATGGTATAATGGCTTGCCAGTTTTTCGTCATTTATTTTAGGAAACAGCATAGTGTAGTATGCGGCGTTATCTTATATGGCATTTTTGATGGTTTCTACTATCAAAGCTCCTATCACAGATGTGGAGATAGTCTTAGGGTATGTGCACACAACATCTTTTTCAGGCGGATTGCACTTGGAACCCACCTGAAAAAAAAGCGCTAAAATAAAGCTTCAAAGATTAACATAATGCACAGCAATGTAAAAACAACCTGCTGTGTAAATGTTCAGCCTTTTCTCACTTGTTTTAACTGCTGAGAGGCGGTTGATGGAAGTAGCATGTCCATTTTTTGGGCGGTTTCTGCTTGGAAGATGCTCGCCATTTCAAGCTCAAAAGACCCCAGCCACGGAGCTGCCGCAAAAATGACAAACACATGATAACAAAGACGCCTCAGGAATAACACCACCAATATTTTCCTAAAGCGTCTTCACTTTGGAAAACTTGGGAGCTAAAGGCGCTGTGTGCACACACCCTTCCACTGACAAATGGACAGTTTGGTAAGGATCACCTTGGGATTTAGTGACCAGGATTAAGTGACTAGCAGTATACGGTAGTACAGTGCTACAGTATGTTTCCAAAATGTAAAGTCTTACTGTTGGTTTCTATTGATAGTTCAAAACAATAGTAAGGCTATATGCTCTCTATATTGTCATCTCCAAAACATATGGCACAAGTAAGTTGACGTGATGTACAGTCTCGTGTCTTAACACTATAATCGATTTCTAATATATGTTTCTTTTTTTGCATATAGGTAGTACTGAATGCACAGGTAAAGTTATTATCCTTTATAGCAATTTATTATTTTACATAGCAATGTTATATGAAGAATATAGAGAATGTCAGGAACACTAAAGAAGCTGTAGCAAGACTTTGGTTTTTACCATTCCTCACTGTACATAAGTATTTCTTTATGGGGCAGTCTCATTATGTGTTCTCAGGATCGCACTGCTCCTCGGCCTCCCAGCTTCCGGCTTTTTTGGTGGGTGCGCACTCCTGATGATTGACAGTCCAGACCAGTGATATACGTAGTTGCACCGCTGGTCGGATCCAGCCAGCTTCAAAGCATAATAGAATTTCCCAGACTTCAGGAAGATCTTGGTTGTCAGTCACAGTGCTAGGGGTGAGAGGGGGAGATGAGATTGAATATTGAAGACATATCTATTATTTCACTAAATAGTATATCTTGATTACATTGTATCACATTAAAGATTTCTAAATCAGGAGGGTGTTAGTTTACATCCAAGATGATTGACGTTATAGTCCCTTGTGTCTTACACCAAACTCAATGATGTCATTGGCTTCAGAGGTTCTGAACATACTTCAGAGTGCATAGTGGATAAATTGCCCATAGAAGATAGATTGTGTTTTTTGGGGGGGAAGCTTTCTGGACATAAAAAGGCACGATCCGAATGTGTCCATTTTAAGGTAACAGCCTATTTTTCCATTAACATAGATCAAACTGACCATATATGTTCAATGATGGCAGACTATCTTTCTGGTAATATTCCTTCAGAGAACGACCGTTCATAGATGAAAAACCTTATGCAAAAACCACGGATCTTTTGTCCAACTGTCAGATGATCGTCATTCATGATGGCCGTTTCTGGTCAATTTTAGTCTAATATTTTGTCTACTGTAGAAACTGGAAGAAAACTATTCAGATCTATAGTGCAGACAAAGTGAGGAAAAGTCTCCAGAGGACAGTTGAAAATATTAATAACAGCCAGAGGACAAACACAATGGGCTGATTCATCAAAGCTTTTTCCGGCACAAATCTTTGAAAAGTTGCAAAGCAGTCTTGTGCGAACAATTTGTGAGTAGGTGTTTTTAGGGCAGTTAGAATCAGATGGAGCTGGGGAAATGCCTGAGCGTGGCCAAGTCCGCCCATCTAATTCTTCAAAGCTGCCATCATTTTGCACTGCAGAAATGTTACTCTAGTACTTGACTAGAGTAACATTTCTAGTGTGGTGCATGAAATAAAGAAGTACCATATTCATTAAGTGGCGAGTGGCTCTTAAAGGGGTTGTCTGGTTTAAAACAACAAGTCTGCAGTCAGTTTATGTGACTGCAGACCTGTGAATCCTCACATAGCACGCACTGCACCCTATGCGGATTCTTCCGGGAACAGTGGTCACATGACCACATGTATGCAATATGGATACTTCCCTGCCAGAATCCAACTAGACTGTTTCTGGCGCATTCAATGCGAGTGTATTGCGCGAGGCCGGAAGCAGTCTAGTAGGAATATGGCTAGGAGTATCCATATCACATACCTACGATCACTTGACCACCGTTCCCGGCGGAGAATTCTCACAGCACGAAGTGCTCACTTTGTGACTGCAGACTTGTTGATTAAAACTGGACAACTCATTTAATGAATTTGGCGCCTCTTATACTCCATCAAGCCTGGCGTAACACAAGCGTGCACAACACCAATCTTGATGAATCGACCCAATATGATTACACCATGGAGATGTAATATAAGATATGTGCAACAAAAACTAGTGTTGAGGCTACAGGGTGAATAGCAAAGTCGGCCAGTGAATTCATGTTATCCAATATTCTGGATAAAATGACAATAGGTTTATTTTGAAATGTTGTTTTTATGATCATAATGATGAAATTGTTGTTTTGTTTTTGTTTTCAAATAATAATGAGGTTCCTCTTTTTCAGATATTTTTGTAGCTCCACAAGGTAAGTGTAATTTGTCATGTCTTCAGTGATGTGAATATATTAGAGTACCTTAAGTTATTTTCACAAGATGTGAATACTGCAGTGTGTAAATTGGTTTCCAAAACCCCAGTCATAAGCAAAACTGCATTTTAATGACATAATTAATACAGTTTGGCATCAATTAATAAAAAAAATATATATATATAACAAAACAAAAACGTCAGACTGGCAGCAGTCACACAATTACTCATTAGTTTGAGCAGTGATGCAAATTTCATTTTTAAAACCATTAATGAAAGATAATGGCAGAAATCTGATTAGTATCTAGGGTGAAAAACTTTTAGTAAGAATTGTCTTTTTGTGTGATATTTGGGATTAGTATTTTTTACCTTGACAATTACACTAGATATCAAATACATGATATTTAGTAAAAAAAAATACTTTTTACATTTCCCAAATTGGCTGCAAACATCGAGCCAGCAGCTCCCAACATTTTAATTAAAAAGCATGTCAAATTGTGAAAATAATCTTATTGCATTCACTTGTGACTTAGGTACACTACAACAACAATCTTAGACAATCCTTAACCAAATCAGAGTGTAAAATGTAAAAGAGGAAAGTTGTGAGTGAATTTTGTTTTAGAATCTAACATTGATAGAAATGGCTGGATCAGCTTTGGCATTGTAGCTTTTGCTTCCATAGAGACTTTGTGCTCCAGATGTTTGGATAAGCAGTGCACTGAAGACAACTGCACATGTATTGTCGATGTCCATGGGAGCGGATCAGAAACTTGTGTTATTGATGACTTCTGTCTTCTTCCCGAATCATCTTGCTGCCCTGAACAGCTGACGTTTAACAATGACACAAAGTGCTGTTACGGTAAGAACTCTTTGAAAGCAAAATACATATTCGCCTCCTCAAGTGACAGGTTCATGAAATAAAAATGACTTCTTATAGAAGTCTGATCCTTAAAAATAAGCTTTCAATCCACGCACCTTTCATCAAAAAATTATGACTTGTAAAGCAGAGCTGAGCGGATTGCTTGAACCCGAAACACCATCTCTGAAAATTGAGATTCTAACTTGGCTTTTATCCTAAGTCATGTGACAAGGCTCGTTAAAGGGTCGATATTGACTTTTAGGATTGCTACTTCCAATAGGTGGCATTAGAGTTCTAGTTCACTTCCTCTCTGAAGAGACAATTTGAAGATGAAATTCTCCCCCAGAATTCGATTTGCGGCTAAGCTCAATACTGCACAGTCTCTAATTGCCATATGAATAGGCAGACACTACTTGAAGGTCTCGTACGAGTGAATTGAACCCATTTTGAGCTCATTAATGCAAACACCACCTTATTAATTTCTAAGAGACCTTAACATGTCTGGTTAGGGGAAAACACATGGTATGTGGTGGCAAGAGTGGTATTCGAGTGGCGTATACGGGTCTAATATAGGACTATTACAACAAGGAAGTATGCAAAGGATATGTATAGTTTTTTCAACATGAACATAGTTGTGTTTAACACTTTCTTGCATTAGGATGTGAATTAACATCCTGGGAAGGGGTCTACATGTATGCAAATGGCTCAATAGCTGTTTTCTATCCATATGCAACAGATACCAGCTATATTTATATGGCCAGAATCAGTGGTATTGCAGTATATAGTATGAGCAATCAAATGATCGCAGGCTCAAGTTCCTAAAGGGACTAAAATATAATGTAAGAAATTATAAAAAAAAATAAAATTATAAAAGAATGTAACATTTATGGTAAATGCCATAAAGAGAAAAAGAATCAAAAAGCATAAAATGCATTTATTGGTCACTTCGCCTCACTAAAAATATGTAATAATAAGCAGTCAAAACATCACACGTATACAAAATTGGTATGGGTAAAAACATCAGCTCACCACACAAAAAACAAACTCTCACTCAGCCTAATCAACAGAAAAATAAAAATGTATCGGGTCTCGCATAATGGCGACACAAAGTTAAAAATTTAGATTGCTTAAATAGAAAAATATCAGTGCATGTTTGGTATTGTTGTAATCGGATTGACCTGGACAATCAAATTTCCAGTTCATTTTTACTGCACAATGACTGTCATAAAAACAAAAGCCAAAAGACAATGGTGGAATTGCATTTTTTCCCCATTTCATCCCAAAAAAATGTGACAAACTTATATACAAAGTAAATTTTTAAAGAAGTTTTGAAACATGTTCACAATACTATGATCAAGCTTTAGTTGCTAAAACAAGAATATCTCATTTATGTATACTTTACATTTTGTTTCAGCTCCAAGGACCAGCAACTCTCCAAAATATCTACATAACAAAGGTAAGTTATATAAAGAATACATATATGTAAACCCCCAAAAATAGACTTATCTCGATCACATCACCATTTTATAGCACTATACATAATTATGCCCATTATTCCAATTTATACTCAAACACTATACACATGTCCTTCATCAGAGCGGTGAAACCTATGTGGCTGCACAGGGAGCATAATTCTTCCCTTATTAAAAGGGGCACTACTAATGTGTAATAGGTTCTGGTATTGCATTAGATGACCAGAAGAAAAGTAGAAATTGTTTATTCAGAAATGATGATGAGGAAAAGGTTTTTTATTCACAACGCATTTCAAAGTTGTACCGGCGTCTATTTTTTCCAGTTTAAAAAAACCCGCTGATACGGTGTTTAAACACGTTGTGAATAAAAAACCTTTTCCTCATCATCATTTCTGAAGACCTGACTTACTCCAGCAGCGCAGCCCACCCTTACTTGTTCATCCAACTAGATCCATTATATTCAACAAGGCATTTTAAAAGAGAGCATTGAAAGTACCCCTCTGACAAACATCTGTCAATGACACCGATCAAAGAAAAAAATATGCATTTTATACATTTTTGCATATATTTGTGTAAAAAGGGTTGTCCAGTATGTACTTATTCTTAAGATATGTTATCAATATCAGATCGGTGGTGGTCAACACCCACTGCCACCACCACCGATAAGCTGTTCTTAGCATTCGTCAGATGTAAACAGTGTACTGAGCAGAACAGCACAGCTCCATAGCTCCATCCCTGTTTAGTGGCTGTAGCCGAGAACTGCATGTGTCCTTATATAACAGGAGCTGAGCAGCAGCTCTTACCGATGGATAGTAAGTAGTATACAGAGTGAAACAACACACTTCTGTACGCTGCTTACATTTGGCCACCTCCAGAGCTGATAAAACAGCTGTGATGGGGGGTGCTGGGTTTTGAACCCTTACCGATCTAATAATGGACAATCCTTTTAATAGCATAGTCAACTTTCCTTTTCAGTACAATTATTGACATGATTGTGTGCATTGTACCTGTGCATAAGGGAGACCAAAATACAGGTGCATATCACTAAATTAGAATATCATCAAAAAGTTAATTTATTTCATTTCTTCAAGACAAAAAGTGAAACTCGTATATTATATAGAGTCATTACAGAGTGATCTATTTCAAGTGTTTATTTCTGTTAATGTTGATGATTATGGCTTACAGCCAATGAAAACACAAAGGTCATTATCTCAGTAAATTAGAATACTTTATAACACCAGCTTGAAAAATGTTTTTAAAATCTGAAATGTATGTTCAGTAAATGCACTCAATACTTGGTCGGGGCTCCTTTTGCATCAATTACTGCATCAATGCGGCATGGCATGGAGGCGATCAGCCTGTGGCACTGCTGAGGGGTTATGGAAGCCCAGGTTGCTTTGATAGCAGCCTTCAGCTCGTCTGCATTGTTGGGTCTGGTGTCTCTCATCTTCCTCTTGACAATACCCCATAGATTCCCTATTGGGTTAAGGTCAGGCGAGTTTGCTGGCCAATCAAGCACAGTGATACTGTTGTTTTTAAACCAGGTATTGGTACTTTTGGCAGTGTGGACAGGTGCCAAGTCCTGCTGGAGAATGACATTTCCATCTCCAAAAAGCTTGTCGGCAGAGGGAAGTATGAAATGCTCTAAAATTTCCTGGTAGACGGCTGCGCTGACTTTGGTCTTGATAAAACACAGTGGACCTACACCAGCTGATGACATGGCTCCCCAAACCATCACTGATTGTGGTTCACACTAGACCTCAAGCAGCTTGGATTGTGGCCTCTCCACTCTTCCTCCAGACTCTGGGACCTTGATTTCCAAATGAAAATTGGAACTCTGGGACCTTGTGGAGTGCGTCAATGACTGCCTTCTGGACATCTCTCAAGTCAGCAGTCTTCCCCTTGATTGGGGAGCCTACTGAAACAGACTAAGGGACCTTTTTAAACGCTTAGGAAGCCTTTGCAGGTATTTTTTTGTTAATTATTCTAATTTACTGAGATAATGACTTCTGTGTTTTCATTGGCTGTAAGCCATAATCATCAACATTAACAAAAATAAACACTTATAGATCACTCTGTTTGTAATGACTCTATATAATATGAGTTTCACTTTTTGTATTGAAGAACTGAAATAAATTAACTTTTTGATGATATTCTAATTTAGTGAGATGCATCTGTAGTCACCAAATTTCATAATCTTAATTTGCCAAAAATGTTCACATTTTGTATGGAAATCATTGGTTACTTATTGTGCTCCTGTATATTTATATTTCTGGATTATACATATCTAATTTCACTCTTTTTTTTATTATTTTCTACAGTCTCATTCAGCATCTTTGTGATTTGGAAGTTACTATGGTAAATTAATGAAGAATAGTACAACTCAGAATGACAATACGTGTGTTTTACTGAAAAGAGAAGAATATTTTTTAATTACCGCTCCAAGTATATATATTTTTGCATGAACTTGATTATAAAGAGACACAAATATATAGCGCAGCCTTCGTTTCATGTACTGGGCTCCCCAATCCTCTATACTGTTCTGCAAGAAGTGCCAGCAGCATGATGACTACAAAAGTAGAAGTTTCCTGTGCCCATCACCCAATTAAAGGGGTTTCCCATGAACAAAAGTTAATTTTAATCAATAGATCTTGGAATGATAATAAGTTCCACAATTGGATGTGTTTAAAATGTTCCTGTGCTGAGATAATCTTATAAATGTTCCCCTGCTGTGTGATGGGTAATGACTGTGTCTGACCGTACAGGAACATAGTCTGATCATACCACATCTCCTGGGAAGGGGAGGAAACAAAAGAGTATACAGACATTACAGCAGGGGGATCGCAGCTGATTCTTTCTGTGAGGTAAAACATTTCCCTGCCTGTTTTAAAACAATGCTTTACTTCAAAGAAAAAATCAGCTGTGATCCTCTGCTGTCCTGTCTGTATACTCTTCTGCTTCTTCCCCTGCCCAGGAGATGTGGTATGATCAGACAGTACATGGTCAGACACGGCCATTACACAGGGGAACATTTATAAGATTATCTCAGGAGAGGAACATTTTATTTAAATACATCCAATTGTGGAAATTATTATCATTCCAAGATCTATTGATTAAAATTAACTTTTGTTCGTGGGAAAACCCATTTAATTTCCCCATACGTGTGTGAAGCAGAGCAGTGCTGGTCAGTTGGACTTTAGGAAGAGCCGCAGAATGTGTCTACACTACAAATAGATCTCAGTATTTTATTTTACAAAGTAACCTGTTACTGGTTGTAATTTCTAGATTTTATGTGAAAGTATAAAATATAAAAAATTGAAGTCTAATTTAAGTGTATTTTCTGGGTATCTGTTCATCTGTTTCTTTTTTAAAAATACGTAGTTAGTTACAGAAGAATTCACATAGAGCATAAAAATGAATAGTATGAAATAATGTTAGGCCAGATTCAGACTGTCCGCAGGTCTCCTGACCTGAAGTCAACTATGAAACTCAAATATGTAAAACAGGCCTCCCAATAGAAATAAAGAGGTTTGACATTTTGGACATTCCCTTCTTGTTACCATGATCCTTGACAATTAGGTCATCGCAAAAGAGATAATTCATTCAACAGTTCAGGCTAAAAAAAAACATGCATTTACAATTTTTTTTTTACTTTTTACCCTTTTACACTGGCCCTGAAACTTGTCAAAAAAATTGGGTGGAAGTTAGCAGAGGGGATACTTGCATGACAAAGAAAAATACATTTTAACCATCTTGCTGCAATTACAGGTGTCCTAGTGGTTGTTCCTTTATAGAAAGTGTGCGGGCTTTCAAATATGAAAACTCCCCTACCACTGTAGATAGGCTGGACCCTTCACATGTAGGGACTGCCCATGAAGGTCCATTTACATTAATCAATTCGTGGCACTAAACGATGGCTGCTTGTTTACAGATCGGAAGTAGTTTAAGAGCCTGTTTACACAGGCAGCCCTCGCTTGAGACGCACACTATCAGTAATATATCATTCAGTGCACATAGGCTGCCATTACGCAGCAAGATGAGCCGAGAACTATGTTTTGTGCAAACCAAGAGATCATTTCACCTGACGAACAAGTGTTTCACTCGTTCATAGGGTGATCTGCTGTCTGCACAATTATCGTGAAGCAAGCAGTTCTATATATGTTCAGTCACGAAAATCATGCAGTGTAAATGGACTGTTGCAGACCAAGTAGGATTGTAACTTGTTTTTGAGGTCAAACAAGTAACATGACCATCAACCGAGTGATGTGCACTTTTCCTTACCGTCATCTACTAGTGCGGTTGGCAGTTTTAAGGTGTTTAAACTGGTGACAGATTTACTGTAATTACGAATTACCTATAAAACAGGGATTTGCATCCTGGACAACGCTTAATATACCGAGTCAGTTTTGAAGTGGTGTACACATAAGAAATGATAACATAGTGAGGAGGAGTCTTATGGAGTGGCTGATGAGAGGAGAAAGCATTTTTTTTTTTTGACTCATTAATCGTTACCATGATTAACCTGTTACTATCAATATATAATTATATAATTTATTATTAAAAAATAAAACTGTTATTTTTTTTATCCTGGACTGGAGTTTGACATTGTTCTGCCTCTGTACAGCTCCGGGTCTCCAAGATAGCGCTATAAAATGAAACAGGCGTGTAAACTAATACTAATAAACAATAATAATTACCACATAATATTAATTACTTTTCACTATGTGATAATTACAGTATTTTCTTTAGATGAGAATGCACTTCAACTAAGAGTTATCTGCCCAGCCATCATAGGCAAATTGCCTCTTCAGAAAGGAAAAGGACTTGAACTCTATAGCGCCACCTGTTGGAAGCAGCAATCCTACAAGTCGACCCTTTAACAAGTCTTGCAATATGACTTAAGATAAAAGCCAAATCAGAATCTCAATTTGCAGACACGGTGTTTCTGCTCCCTACAGGTGGCGCTATAGAGTTCAAGTCCTCTTCCTCTCTGAAAATGCAATTTGCATATTACATTTCCCAGAGGAGCATTGCACGGTGAATAAGCCTCCATACCTTGGCATGCCAGAGCCGGTATGTCACTCTCCACAAGGAGAAACATCAGCCATCATAGAACACTTACATTACAGGATATGACATCAGAGTCCTTGCTGACCAACAATGAATGTGATCAGTCTAAAGTTAAACCCTTTATGAAATTTTCTCAACTGAATACTAAAACAAAACATCATACTGAATATTCTAAAGACAGCATATGAAAATACATTGATTATTGCCATTATTTCCCCATGAGGAGCCATGGACTCTCTCTATCCTCAGTTTTCCATATACCACCTGAATCTGAAAGTACAGATGATAATAATTATAATTTAAAATAATAATTATTTACATAGTTCCAACATATTCCATTGCACTTTACAATTTAAGGGGACATGTACAAACAATAATGACATTACAAAATAGGATATAGTTCAACAGTTCTTGTCATATATGGTACAGTCATCATTATAATTAATAGGGGTTATTATGATTTAAGTCATCAGGCTGATGGGCATGAACATTAAGGGGTCCAGCCTCCCACTTCTTCTCCGCAATCCAGTTCTGATTCCCAGGTCAATAGGCACCCTAACAGTGCTTCGTACAATAGTTGTTAGTAGTAATGGGCGGAGTCCTGGATGTTCGGGTCTGGGGCGGGTTCATCCGAACATCTATTAACCCCTTTACAACCCAAGGTGGTTTGCACGTTAATGACCAGGCCAATTTTCACAATTCTGACCACTGTCACTTTATGAAGTAATTACTCTGAAACGCTTCAACGGATCCCCCTGATTCTGAGATTGTTTTTTCGTGACATATTGTACTTCATGATTGTGGTAAAATTTCTTCGATATCACTTGTGTTTATTTATGAAAAAAATGGAAATTTGGTGAAAATGTAGAAAATTTTGCAATTTTCAAAATTTTAATTTTTATGCCCTGAAATCACAGAGATATGTCACACAAAATAGTTAATAAATAACATTTCCCACATGTCTACTTTACATCAGCACAATTTTGGAACCAGCATTTTTTTTTATTAGGGAGCTATAAGGGTTAAAAGTTGACCAGCAATTTCTCATTTTTCCAACAAAATTTCCAAAACCATTTCTTTAGGGACCACATCACATTTGAAGTCACTTTGAGGGGTCTTTATGACAGAAAATACCCAAAAGTGACACCATTGTAAAAACTGCACCCCTCAACGTGCTCAAAACCACATTCAATAAGTTTATTAACCCTTCAGGTGCTTCACAGGAATTTTTGGAACGTGGAAGAAAAAAATTAACATTTAACTTTTTTCACAAAAATGTTACTTTAGACCCAAATTTTTTATTTTCGCAGGGGTAACAGGAAAAAATGGACCCCAAAATTTGTTGTACAATTTGCCCTGAGCACACAGATACCCGATATGAGGGGATAAACCACTGTTTGGGCGTACGGCAGGGTTTGGAAGGGAAGGAGCGCCATTTG
This sequence comes from Phyllobates terribilis, assembly GCF_046119375.1. Classification (NCBI taxonomy): domain Eukaryota; kingdom Metazoa; phylum Chordata; class Amphibia; order Anura; family Dendrobatidae; genus Phyllobates; species Phyllobates terribilis. The sequence continues at coordinate 645,616,611 of NW_027362762.1, forward strand.
ACTTTTTGAATGTAAAATTTGCTTGAATAATTAGCGGACGCCATGTTGCGTTTGGGGAGCCCCTGATGTGCCTAAAAAGTGGAAACCCCCACAAGTGACACCATATTGGAAACTAGACCCCTCAGGGAACTTATCTAGATGTGTGGTGAGCACCTTGAACCCCCAGGTGCTTCACAGAAATTTATAACATTGAGCCGTAAAAATAAAATTTTCACATTTTTCCCACAAAAATGTTTTTCAGCCCCCAATTTTGCATTTTCATAAGGGTAACAGGAGAAATTTCACCATGCAGTTTATTGTGCAATTTCTCCTGAGTAAGCAGATACGCCATATGTGGGGGAAAACCACTGCTTAGGCATACAGCAAGGTTTGGAAGGGAAGGACATTTGACTTTTTGAATGTAAAATTTGCTTGAATAATTAGCGGATGTGCCCCTGATGTGTCTAAACAGTGGAAACCCCCCACAAGTGACACCATTTTGGAAACTAAAGCCCACAGGGAACTTATCTAGAGCACCCTGTGGTGAGCACCCTGAACCCCCAAGTGCTTTACAGAAGTTTATAACATGGAGTCGTGAAAATAAAAAAATCAAACTTTTTCCACAAAAATGATGTTTCAGCCCCAATTTTTTTATTTTCACAAGGGTAAGAGGAGAAAATGGACACCAAAAACTTTTGTGCAATTTCTCCTGAGTACGCCAATGCCCCATATGTGGGGAAAATACAGTGTTTGGGCGTGCGTCAGAGTTCAGAAGGGAATGAGAACTGTGTGACTTTTTGAATGCAAAATTGGCTGGAATCGACAGTGGATGCCATGTCGTGTTTGTAGAGCCCCTGATGTGCCTAAATAGTGGAAACCCCCCACAAGTGACCCCATTTTGGAAACTACATCCCTCAAGGATTTTATCAAGGGGTATAGTGAACATTTTGAACCCAGAGGTATGACACAGAATTTGATAATATTAGGTCATCATATTGAATAAGTTGTCATTAGTCTTGAGCGCATGTGCTCGCTACTTGAGTTTGCATCGGGTACTCAGGTATGCACCATGTATCGCGGGTGCTCGAGTGACATGCTCGAGTCCCCACCCACATGTTTCATGGTTATTAGACACCCAAAAAAAACCATGCGGGAAACGCTCGTGCATGGCAGGCAATCCCCGCAAGGTTTTTTTGGCCGTGAAGCATATGGGGCGGAGACTCAAGCATGTCACTTGAGCACCCGCGATACTCAGTGCATACCCGAGCACCCAATGCAAACTCAAGTAACGAGCACTTGCGCTCAACACTAGTTGCCATATTGTCTTTTTTTTTTACTTTTGAAAAAAATCCCAACCCTAACCCTAGCCCAACCCTAACCCTAGCCCAACCCTAACCCTAACCCTACTCTAACCTCAACCCCAACCCTAACCCTAGCCCAACCCCAACCCTAGCCCAACCCTAACCCCAACCCCAATCCTAACCCTAGCTCAACCCTATCCCAACCCTAACCCTACTTTAACCTCAACCCTAACCCTAGCCCAACCATAGCCCAACCCTAACCCTAGCCCAACCCTAACCCTAGCCCAACCCTAACCCTAGCCCAACCCTAGCCTCCAACCCTAACCCTAACCCTAGCACAACCCTAACCCTCACCCTAGAGTTTATTTTTTACGCCGTTCCTCGTGCGGTATAAGTGATTAGACGACTTTATTTTCCGGGTCGGTACGATTACAGCAATACCAGAATCATATCAGGTTTTTATGATTGACAGCTGTCACACACTAAAAGACGCATTTTTTTGTAAAATCTACTTTTTGCAACGCCATATTTTGAGAGCTATAATTTTTCCATATTTTGGCTGACAGTCATGTGACGGCTTGTTTTTTGCGGGATGAGCTGATGTTTTTATTGGTGCCATTTTCAGGCACGTGACATTTTTTAATCGCTTTCCATTCCGATTTTTGGGAGGCACAATAAAGAAAAACCAACCAAAACCCAACAATTCAGGAATTGTTTTGTTTTTTTATTTTTTATGCTGTTCCTGTGTGGTAAAATTGATAAGGTAGCTTTATTCTTCGGGTCAGTACGTTTACAGCGGTACAACATTTATATAATTTTTCTATGTTTTGCCGCTTTTACACAATAAAAGCTATTTTATAGAAAAAATTATTTTTTTGCATCGCTTTATGCTGAGAGCTATAACTTTTTTATTTTTTGGCTGATGGATATGTATGGCGGCTTGTTTCTTGCGTGACAAAATGACGTTTTCATCAGTACCATTTTTATTTATATTCGTCTTTTTAATCGGGTGTTATTCCATTTTTGTTTGGCGGTATGATGATAAAGCATTGTTTTTTGCTTCGTTTTTTATTTTATTTTTTTACCGTGTTCACTAAAGGGGTTAACTAGTGGGACAGTTTTTTAGGTCAGGTTGTTCTGGACGCGGCGATACCATACATGTGTTCTTTTATTGTTTTGTTGTTTTTTTTTCATAATAATATTTATTGATGGGTACATTATATTTTTATTTTTGCTGGATTATTTTTTTTATTTTGTAATATTTAAAAAAAATATATATTTTTTTTTCATTTTTAAACACTTTTTTACTTTTGTTCTTTATCCCACTATGGGACTTTCACTTTTTTTATTCTGATTGCCTGTATAGCATAGGGATGGAGCACCATCCCTGTGCTATACAGGCTGTCAGCGCTGCAGATGCAGAAGATGCTTTGGTCATGCACTGCACATGAACAAAATATCTTCTTGTTGTCTGGTGACCCGGATGTTGTCATGACGACATCGGGTCGCCATGGCAACATCCGGGAAGCCGCGGCAGACATTGCTGGACGCCGGCAGGAGAGATGAATATCCCGATCACCTCCCCTTGCCACCACAATGCTGCGATCGACTTCAATCGCAGCATTGCAGGGGTTAATGTGCCGGGAGCGGTGCGGGACCGCTCCCTGCACATAGCACCGGGTGTCAGCTGTGACAATCAGGTGACACCCAGCGGCGATCGCGCCCGCACAACCTGTGTGCGGGCGCGATTGCCAAGACGTACTAATACGTATCATGCTCTTAAGTCCCAGGGTGCAGATATGTATTAGTACGTCTTATTTTTTAATCATGCTAACAATATTTTATTCTCGACGCATATATACATTGATGGATACTCAAATTTATGCCTTTTTATTGATTGTACTTTTCTGCCTTAATGGCCACCTTGTTTTGGCGCCAGTTTTTTTCACATTTTTTGTATATATATGTCCACTCCTTGCTATACCTGACACAAGCTATGCACTGATGAAGTGGACAGGACGTCCACGAAAGCGTCTGATTTTAGCTTATAAATAAATGGACTCTTAACCAAGCACTGGGTAATGCATCCCTTCTTCTGACCCGGAGGAGCGCGGAATCATTGGCACTTTCTTGCATCCATAACTTATGGTACTCGGACCCTTGAGGTCTGGTGTCTCCTGCAGCACTCCACTATACCATCATATGAGTTGTGCATTTCACAACTCACCAAGGTGAGCATCCTTTTTCCTTTATACCACTACTTGTCTGGGTAACAGCGCTATTGGCGCCCCCGCTCCATCCTATTGTTTATTTCAAATAAAGCATTTCTTATAGATGCCTCTTCATTACTAACTCTTGGGCTTCATGTCAGCTGTCAATATAAGGCTGACATGAACCCCAACCCACTTCCCCCACTTGTCTTCACACCACGGCAAGTAGGAAGTTCCGGGGGTAAGCGCCAGAATTGGCGCATCTTATTGATGCACCATTTGTGGAGCCGCTGAGTGCTGATGTTATTAGCACCGAAGGGGGTTAGTATCCATGGCCCTTTCCCTGCTATTAATTTCAGCCCACAGCTGTCTGTTTAGCCTTTGCAAATTAGATTTTGTAGGGGAATCCTAAGTCCATTTTTTTCTGGGGTCCCCCTCTTAACTAGCCAGTAAATGCTAATCAAGCAGCTGTGAACTGTTATTAACAGCCAGGGAACATTTGGGCCTAATGGCCCCTTCCTAGACTATCAATATCAGCCCACAGCTGTCTGTTTAGCCTTGGGTGGTTAGATTTTATAGTGGGACCTTACGACAATTTTTTTCTGGGCTCCCCCTATAATCTAGCCAGTAAACGCTAATCAAACAGCTATGAGCAGTTATTAACAGCTAGGGAATATGTTGACCTAATGTCCCCTTCCTAGGCCATTAATATCAGCCTGCAGCTGTCTGTTTAGGCTTTGCTGGTTAGTGAATATAAAGTGGAATATTAACATCAGTCCCCAGCTGTCGGCTTTCCCTTATCTGATTATGAAAATTACAGAGGGACCACACACCTTTTTTTCCTGTTTTTTATTTTAACAAGTACAGTAAAATACACACCCAAGGTAACCTTAGCTCACAGCCTGCAGGTGTTCCAACACCTGGAACCTTAAAGGTTTTGTCCGGTCAAAACCGATAAGTCTGCAGTCACTCTGTGGGCTGATATTAATAGCCTAGGAAGGTGCCATTAGGCTAAAATGTTCCCTGATTATTAATAACAGCTAACAGCTGTTTGATTAGTGTTTACTGGCTAGTTTACAGGGGGACCCTAGAAAAAAATTGACTGATAGATAGATAGATAGAGGAAGAAGAGAGTGCAGTGGAGGTAGCAGAGCAATATGCGAGTGCATGCCATAGGCTGTGAGAAAGAAAACTATGATATGCCATGGACTTCCATAGCCCCCACCCTGGATGTGTCCTATCTATCATGCCCACAGTCCCTATTCGATACTGTACCCATGCTTTGGCAAAACTAATGTTTATTTGGTCCTTCCAATAAAGCTTCTTTAAATTGAACTGATAGATAATATATAGATAGATAGATAATTATATAGATAGCTAATTATATAGATAGATAGATAATAGATAGATGATAGATAGACAGATAGATCGATAGATAGATAGATAGATCATGTAAGGCAGCGCTCAACATCATGCTGGGGGACACTCACTGCACCGGGTCAATTAAAGCACACCAGCCACGTTTTCCAGTATTTCACAATCCAGCAGTTTATTACTCTTCATAACTGCTTATAACCGAGTCCAACTCAGTGGCTCGCCGACATATTACACATATAGTGACCAGGAGCCTTTCAAGTGGCCGACAGGCCCACTTGGCTCCAGTTACAGCCTTCAACAAAGTCCCTTATATCAATGTCCATATAACGCAGTGTTTTACCTTTGCCGGGTTTTAGCTGCTTCAGTCAGATTTGTTCTGCCACCGCTGTGGCTTTTGCGGCTTCCCAGATGGGGGTCTCCAGCCCTCGTACCTTCAAAGTCTACTGGTATGTTTTCACACCAAACATCCAGTCTCTGCCTTCCAGGACTCTTGCCTTCCAAGCCTCTTGCCCTCCAAGGCTACTGGCATCGTTACACATAAGGATCCAGCCTCTGCCTTTCAGCCTTCACCAGGCTTCACTAGGCCTCACTAGGCCTCACACTCTAACGGTGTCCCACACAGGGAACAGGCCTCACACCTTTCACAACCCGTCTCAAAACTACCAGGGTTTATATATCTTCCAATGCACACAGGACCTGTGCTGATGTCACAGGCATGTGATCAGACCTTCTGTGTGCACAGGACCTGTGCTGATGTCACAGTCATGTGATCAGTCACCTGAGGGGGAGGTACATGGTCAGCCAAAACACACCCTGGACCATTACAGTAATGCCGCAAGCCGCTGCATTACAATAGATAGATAGATAGATAGATAGATAGATAGATAGATAGATAGATAGAATAAAAAAAACCTGACCAGCACCTCTTAAATGTGAACAGGTGCCAGCTGCATGGACTGTATAATATACAAAAGGAAAAAAAACGCACACCCTTTTTCTTTTGGATATCAGGGGAAACATACGATGCAGAGGCACCCCCTAACTGCATGGGTTCTTCCACCTTCCCCAGTACTGGTTCACCCCCAGGCTGCTCCCACGGCAAAAGGGCATTACCCCAAGAAGAGGGCTCCGGAGAAAGTGGTCTCACCCACCTATCCCGAAAGCGTCTATCAACACGTATAGCCATGGCAGCTTCCAATGACTCTGGGTTTTCATACATTGCCAAAGCATCTTTCAACCCTTCAGTAAGGCCCTGGCAAAATTGGCTTCTAAGAGCCTCGTCATTCCATTTTGTAGCAGTTTCCCATCTGCGGAATTCGGGGCTATACGTCTCTACTGATTGATTTCCCTGCTGATGGCGACTCTACTTGAACTCAGCCAAGGAGATTTGGTGAGGGCCATCATTGATAAGGGCTAGAGCCCTGAAAAACTCCTCCACAGACTGGAGACAAACTGAACCCTGTGGCAAAGAGAAAGCCCAGGACTGAGGATCTCCCTGCAGAAATGAGATCACAATCCCCACTCGCTGCTCCTCGTTTCCAGAGGAGTAAGGATGAAGTTTAAAATACAGTTTGCAAGCTTCCCTGAACACAAAAAACTTGTCCCTACCTCCTGAAAACCTGTCCGGGAGGGCAACCTTGGGTTCAAGCTGGACCGACCTATCCGCAGAGACCCCAACATTAGGGACCTGCAGCCGCTGTTGCTCAATCACCTCCAGAGACAACCTGCGTAGCTGCTCTGCCAGCTCTGCAACAGAATCCATGAACCATGGGAGAAAGAAAAAAAAACACACCCGAAAAAAAAACACACAAAAATAGAACCAAGTGTCAGTTTTTTTTTTCTTTTTATATATGTGAATGGCCGGTGATAATGTCACGCAAGGTGTGGGAAAGACTAAGTTCAACACAAAGGGTAAAGGGGAAGGAAGCCCAAACACTATGGAATGGGAGAGTGGAGACCCCTAGGCAGGTCTAATAACACCCTGCCTACCCTACTGTCCTTATATTGGTTCCACACCAATCACCGAGTAGGACCCTAAACCACGGCCGGCGTCAGCACCCGGCGCACCCGGGCAAGTGCCGGGGCCCTGAGCAGGCAGGGGGGCCGACTGGCGGTCGCGCACCCCTCTGGGCTATGGGCGGAGGAGAGCGGTGTCAGCGCCCGCCCTTCTCCGCCGCTTGCTCAGGGCCCCGGCAGCCGGATACTTACCTCTCCCCGTGCCTCCGTAGATCCACTGTCTTCCTGCTCTGCGCTCCCTGTGACGTCTCAGGTCAGAGGGCGCGGTGACGTCTTTCCACCGCGCGCTACCCTGAGCCGTCACAGGTAGTGCAGAGCAGGTGAGGTGGAGGGAGGTGAGTATTTGATTTGATTTTTTTTTAATGTATGGAGCCGGGCATGGGGCATAATAGGGGGGGGGGTGACATCCTGCATGGGGCATAATATGGGGGGGTGACATCCTGCATGGGGCATTATAAAGAGAGGGGGGGTGACATCCTGCATGGGGCATTATAAAGAGAGGGGGGAGGTGACATCCTGCATGAGGCATTATAGAGAGAGGGGGTTACAGCCTGCATGGGGCCTTATAAAGAGGGGGGGTATATCCTGCATGGGGCATTATAAAGAGAGGGGGGGGTGACATCCTGTATGGGGCATTATAAAGAGAGGGGGGGTGACATCCTGCATGGGGCATTATAGAGAGAGGGGGTGACATCCTGCATGGGGCATTATAGAGAGAGGGGGTGACATCCTGCATGGGGCATTATAGAGAGAGGGGGTGACAGCCTGCATGGGGCCTTATAAAGAGGGGGGGGTACATCCTGCATGGGGCATTATAAAGAGAGGGGGGTGACATCCTGCATGGGGCATTATAAAGAGAGGGGGGTGACATCCTGCATGGGGCATTATAAAGAGAGGGGGGAGGTGACATCCTGCATGGGGCATTATAGAGAGAGGGGGTGACATCCTGCATGGGGCATTATAAAGAGGAGGGGTGACAGCCTGCATGGGGCATTATAAAGGGGGGAACAGCCTGCATGGGGCATTATAGGGGAGGGGGGACAGCCTGTATGGGGTATTATGTGGGGGGGTAACAGCCTGCATGGAGCATTATAAGGGGGGGACAGCCTGTATGGGGCATTATGTGGGGGGTAACAGCCTGCATGGAGCATTATAAGGGGGGGGGCAGCCTGTATGGGGCATTATGTGGGGGGTAACAGCCTGCATGCAGCATTATATGGGGGCCAGTATCCTGTATGGAGCGTTATAAGGGGACCAGTGTTACGGGGCCGGGTGGTGGAACCTCTGTGCCGAGGAGCAAGGAGGGACCCAGAGGGGCGTGACTAAGTATCCACCCGAACCGACCCTGGTTATACGGCAGCTAACGACACCGTGACCAGGGAGGATCCGGGCTGAGGGACCAGGTGCTACTCTAGGGACGACCTTGTAAGAGAGCAGGTGGCTCCCACGGGTCAGATGGCTGGTACTGACCGGTATGGCAGATGGATACGGCAAGCAGGCAGAAGTCTCTGGTAGCTGGCAGGTGTTCGAGGTTCGAGAAAGCAGGGCAGGTAGCAGTCTATAGGTTTTACCAGGAAGATGGTCACAACAAGTGACGGCAGGGTCTCCAGGCAGGCTGGCAGGAAACAGGCAGGTGCTCCCAGGTGAGCGGGCAGATAGACGAGGCGGGTAACTGGCAGGTAACTGGTGGACGCTCCCAGGTGAGTGGTCAGACAGACGCGGCAGGTAACAGGCAGGTAACTGGTGGACGCTCCCAGGTGAGCGGTCTGACAGACGAGGCAGGTAACAGGCAGGTAACTGGTGGACGCTCCCAGGTGAGCGGTCAAACAGACAAGGCAAGTAACAGGCTGGCAGGCAGGACGAGAAGTCAGGCTAGCAGCGGAACCTGAGGGCTGAAGCACAGGTGAGACACAGTGCAAACAACTTTGCTCGGGCACCTCCATTTTGGAGGAGGTGCCTTATATATGGGAAGTCCTCCGGCAATTGGCCGGGGACCCCTTAGGACAACGCGCGCGGCCCCTTTAAGAGAGGGGGAGAGCGCGCACGCGAGCCCTAAGCACAGTGCCCGGGAAGGAGCGCGCGCCGTCAGCAGCGAGGGAAGGAGCGCAGGAGGACGCCGCGCGCTGAACAGGAAGGTGAGAGGGACGGCGTCTCTGCCTAGCAGGAGGCAGAGACGCCGATGCTACAGTACCCCCCCCTTAGGCCCCCCTTTTTTAGGCCAGAGAGAAATTTCTCAAGGAGAAGCGGAGCGTTAATGTTCTCCCTGGTTTCCCAAGTTCTTTCCTCAGGACCAAACCCCTTCCAATCCACCAGAAAAAAGGTCCTCCCTCTTACCCTCTAAGTGGCCAGGATACTCTCCACTTCAAAGACGTCCTCAGCAGAAACAGGAGTAGGAGGAGTACCTGGATTGTCGGAAAAAGTGTTAAGGACAACGGGTTTGAGGAGGGATACGTGGAAGGAGTTGGGAATGCGTAGGGTGGCTGGGAGTTTTAATTTGTAGGCCACTGGGTTAATTTGCCTGAGGACTTCGAAGGGTCCGGTGAACCGAGGGCCCAACTTGTAGGAGGGTACTTTGAGCAGCACATATTTGGAAGAGAGCCAAACCTTGTCTCCTGGACGGAATTGAGGTGGATCCAGACGTCTCATATCAGCATATCTCTTCATCCGCTCGGAGGACAGAAGAAGAGCGGACCAGGTACTCTCCCAAATAGTAGAAAACTCGCTGACAAGAGACTCTGCGGCAGGGTGGTCCACAGAAGCGGAGACAGGAACTGGAATCCGGGGGTACTGGCCATAGACAATAAAGAACGGGGATTGGGAAGAGGATTCACTCTCATGGTTATTATAAGAGAACTCGGCCCATGGTAGGAGATCCACCCAATTCGAATGGTGGGCATTAACGAAGTGCCGGAGGTAGCTGGTCAGGATCTGATTGATTCGCTCCACTTGACCATTGGACTGTGGGTGGTAAGCGGAGGAGAAATCCAGGATAACGTCTAGCAGCTTACATGTGGCTCTCCAGAAGCGTGAGGTGAACTGAACCCCACGATCTGACACGATGTGGAGGGGTAGGCCATGGAGACGGAAGATATGGCAGATAAAGTCTTTAGCCAGCTCGGGTGCAGATGGGAGACCAGGCAGGGGAATGAAGTGGGCCATTTTAGAAAAGCAGTCAACGACCACCCAAATGACTGTACAACCGGCAGAAACAGGAAGATCGGTGATAAAGTCCATAGCAATGTGCTGCCATGGAGCAGCAGGTATGGGCAGGGGCAAGAGATGGCCAGCTGGTAGATGTCTGGGGATTTTGTTACGGGCACAGGATGAACAGGCCGCGACGAAGTCTACAACGTCCTTACGCAGGGAAGGCCTCCAGTAATGCCGGGAAATGAGCTGGAAGGTCTTCTTTTGGCCAGCATGGCCAGCTAGTTTAGAAGAATGTCCCCAGCGAAGAACCCTCTCCCGATCTGATACTGCTACAAACGTCTTACCGGGTGGAAGATGAGTCAGATCCAAGGGGGCCACATTCATCAGCTTGGAGGAGTCAATGATGTGCGTAGGCTCCTCCTCTTGATCGGAGGACAGGAAGGACCGGGACAAGGCATCAGCTTTGACGTTCTTGTCCGCCGAGCGGAAATGAAGAATGAAGTCGAAGCGGGCAAAAAACAACGACCACCGGGCCTGGCGAGGATTGAGACTCTGGGCATTTTGGAGATATGCCAGGTTTTTGTGATCCGTGTAGATGATTACCGGGTAGAGAGCCACTTCTAGCAGATAGCGCCACTCCTCCAGTGCCAATTTGACGGCTAGAAATTCACGGTCTCCTATGGAGTAGTTGCGCTCAGACGAGGAGAAGATTTTGGAGAAGAAGCCGCAGGTTACCATTCTCCCGGTAGAAGATTTTTGGGTGAGTACCGCTCCGGCTCCGGAGGAGGAGGCATCAACCTCCAGATAGAATTGTTTATTATAGTCCGGACGATGCAGGACAGGGGCAGAGGCGAAGGCTCTCTTTAAGGAAAGGAAGGCCTCCTCGGCTTCAGGCGACCATACCTTGGGATTTGCCCCCTTACGGGTAAGCGCAGATATGGGAGCAGTCCGGGACGAGAAGTGTGGGATGAAAAGACGATAGTAATTAGCGAAGCCCAGGAATCGCTGTATCGCCTTCAAACCCTCTGGACGGGGCCATTTTAGAACAGAAGAGAGCTTCTCCGGATCCATTTGTAGACCTGTCTGGGAGATAACATAGCGCAAGAATGGAAGGGAGGTCTGGTCGAAGAGGCATTTCTCGTATTTGGCATAGAGGTGGTTCTGCCGGAGCCTAAGCAGGACCTGACGAACATCCCTCCGGTGTGTGGGGAGATCCGGAGAGAAGACCAAGATATCGTCCAGGTAAACCACTACGCAGGAGTACAGGAGGTCACGGAAGATGTCGTTGACCAGCTCTTGAAAGACAGCGGGGGCATTACAGAGACCAAAGGGTATCACAAGGTACTCATAGTGACCGTCCCGGGTATTGAATGCTGTCTTCCACTCGTCTCCTTGACGGATACGGACCAAGTTATATGCTCCTCGTAGATCCAGCTTGGAGAAGATCCTGGCGCCCTTGAGACAGTCAAACAATTCGGAGATGAGCGGCAGGGGGTATTTGTTTTTTATAGTGATTAGATTGAGTCCTCTGTAGTCTATACAGGGACGCAGCGAGCCGTCTTTCTTTTTGACAAAGAAGAATCCGGCTCCAGCCGGGGAGGTAGATTTTCGGATAAATCCCCTAGCCAGATTCTCCTCAATGTATTCAGACATGGCCCGGGTTTCGGCCGCAGACAACGGGTAGATACGCCCACGGGGAGGAGTGGCGCCAGGTACCAGGTCGATCGGGCAGTCATATGGCCTATGGGGTGGCAACATCTCTGCTTCCTTTTTAACGAAGACGTCCGCATAGGGCCAGTATGGAGCCGGGAGACCGGGAAGATTAGCTGGAGTAGGCGGAGGGCGAGCTGGGAGGACCGGAACAAGGCAGGTTCTATGGCAGTCTGGACCCCACCGGAGTACTTCGCCGGATCGCCAGTTCAATACGGGTTCATGTGTCTGGAGCCAAGGTAGACCTAGCAACAGGGAGTGCGAGAGTCCGGATAGCACATGGAAGGAGATCTTCTCAGAGTGCAGCATTCCCACCTGCAGAGTTAAGGGTTCAGTGACGAGCAGGATGGGTACTGGAAGGAGTTTACCATCCACGGAGGCAACTGACAAAGGTTCAGGGAGAGGCTTGGTGGGAATACGGTACCTCTCTACTAAGGACTGGGAGATGAGGTTCCCAGCCGCTCCAGAGTCCAGGTGAGCGTTTTCAAAGTGCCGATCCTCTCCCCAGGAGAGAGAGACAGACAAAGTCAGGGAGGGAGAGGACTTACTTTTGTCTAGGACGACCTCTCCGAGCGATCCTAGACACCGGCGTTTCCCGGCCTCTCCGGGCAGGAGCGGATCAGGTGCTCCTTGCTGCCACAATAGAAACAGCTCCCCTCGGCCCGGCGTGACTCCTGGCGGGATTTGACCAACTTGGTCTGGTCAACCTGCATGGGCTCGGGTGAGTGCGCCCGGGGAGTGACTGAAGAAGAGACAGGTCTCTGGAAGTTAGGAGCAAGGTGGGGAAACTTTCTCTCGCGGGTGGTTTCCTAGGTACGTTCCTGGAACCGGATGTCAATCCGGGTAGCAAGTGACACTAGGTCGTCCAGGGTGGTAGGGATGTCCCGACCGGCAAGTTCATCTTTAATCCGACCGGAAAGACCCTCCCAGAAGACGGACAGCAGAGCCTCGTTATCCCAGGCAAGTTCAGAAGCGAGGGTACGGAACCGTATGGCATATTGGCCTACGGTGAGACTCCCTTGGCGGAGACGTAGCAGAGAGGAGGCTGACGAGGTATTTCGTCCCGGTTCATCAAAGACTTTCCGGAAAGCAGTGAGGAAAGCTGACAAGTTGGATACTAGGGGATCCCCTCTCTCCCACAGGGGATTTAGCCAAGCCAGTACCTCTCCAGTGAGATGGGACATGATGAAAGCCACTTTGGCCCGGTCGGTGGTAAAGTGATGTGCCAAGAGTTCAAAGTGCAGGGTGCACTGGTTTATGAAGCCCCGAGCTTGAGCGGGGTCGCCTCCGAAATGAGGAGGTGCAGAAAGCCGGGGTCCGGAGCAGGATGCCATGGTATTGATGGGCAGTGGCGCTGCCGGGGGGGGGGGGGTCGTGCAACTAGCGGTGGTTGCTAGTGGAGCAGTCAGTGTGTCCAGGCGGGAGTGGACATTCCGCAGGTGGTTCAGGATGGACTCCTGCTGGGATCTCTGACGGGAGACTTCCTGGTATAGGTCAGAGAGCGAGGGAGCTTGGGTGCCACTGGGTTCTATGGCCCGAGTAAACTGTTACGGGGCCGGGTGGTGGAACCTCTGTGCCGAGGAGCAAGGAGGGACCCAGAGGGGCGTGACTAAGTATCCACCCGAACCGACCCTGGTCGTACGGCAGCTAACGACACCGTGACCAGGGAGGATCCGGCCTGAGGGACCAGGTGCTACTCTGGGGACGACCTTGTAAGAGAGCAGGTGGCTCCCACGGGTCAGATGGCTGGGACTGACTGGTATGGCGGATGGATACGACAAGCAGGCGGAAGTCTCTGGTAGCTGGCAGGTGGACACAGTTCGAGAAAGCAGGGCAGGTAGCAGTCTATAGGTTTTACCAGGAAGATGGTCACAACAAGTGATGGCAGGGTCTCCAGGCAGGCTGGCAGGAAACAGGCAGGTGCTCCCAGGTGAGCGGACAGACAGACGAGGCAGGTAACTGGCAGGTAACTGGTGGACGCTCCCAGGTGAGCGGTCTGACAGACGAGGCAGGTAACAGTCAGGTAACTGGTGGACGCTCCCAGGTGAGCGGTCAGACAAACGCGGCAGGTAACTGGTGGACGCTCCCAGGTGAGCGGTCTGACAGACGAGGCAGGTAACAGTCAGGAAACTGGTGGACGCTCCCAGGTGAGCGGTCTGACAGACGAGGCAGGTAACAGGCAGGTAACTGGTGGACGCTCCCAGGTGAGCGGTCAAACAGACAAGGCAAGTAACAGGCTGGCAGGCAGGACGAGAAGTCAGGCTAGCAGCGGAATCTGAGGGCTGAAGCACAGGTGAGACACAGTGCAAACAACTTTGCTCGGGCACCTCCATTTTGGAGGAGGTGCCTTATATATGGGAAGTCCTCCGGCAATTGGCCGGGGACCCCTTAGGACGACGCGCGCGGCCCCTTTAAGAGAGGGGGAGAGCGCGTGCGTGCGCCCTAAGCACAGTGCCCGGGAAGGAGCGCGCGCCGGCAGCAGCGAGGGAAGGAGCGCAGGAGGACGCCGCGCGCTGAACAGGAAGGTGAGAGGGACGGCGTCTCTGCCTAGCAGGAGGCAGAGACGCCGATGCTACAACCAGTATCCTGTATGGAGCATTATATGGGGGCCAGTATTCCGTATGGAGCCTTATATGGGGGCCAGTATTCCGTATGGAGCCTTATATGGGGGCCAATATTCCGTTTGGAGCCTTATATGGGGGCCAGTATTCCGTATGGAGCCTTATATGGGGGCCAGTATTCCGTATGGAGACTTTTATGGGGGCCAGTATTTCGTATGGGGCCTTATATGGGGGCCAGCATTCCGTATGGGGCCTTATATGGGGGCCAGTATTCCGTATGGGGCCCAGTATTCTGTGTGGAGCGATTCGCCGGTTTCTGAGCTATTGTAGAATTTACAATAGATATCGCTCATGTAATGTAAAAAGTGAAATCTTTGCATTGCACTATATATATATATATATATATATATATATATATATATTTCTCTGCTGTATCTGTGCATCATGAATCGTGGTATGTATTAAAGGGACCCACTGAGACTCTTTCGCCCGGGGCCCAGAAAAACCTGGAACCGGCCCTGCCCTAAACCATGTATGTCCCTAGAGCTGGCCATAAATAAGGAGGTGGAGGGATGAGCACTGGTCAGGCCCCACTGCAAACTAAAGACAACAAGATAGACAAACAAAGGGGATGAATTTAACTTGAGCAGACACCAGAGGAATAACACCAACTGTCCTCCAAGGGAACCAGAGAAGAAGCTAGCAGACTGCTATAGCTCCAAACCTGCACAACAAAACATAGAAATATCACCGGTGACTCCCTGAAGCAGACTGAGTGTTTTTAAACACCCAGACCAGGGTGTGCAAATCAGAGCAGGAGGGAGGTTGCCGCTGGGTCCTAAAGGAAGAAGGATTAAGAAGGTGTCTGCAATGCCAAGCGCAGTGACCTTCTACAGCCAGATCCAGAGTCACTGTCTGCTACACCTGACACACTCGTGACAGGTAGCCTCTGGATAAAATGCTTGCTTAGATGGAACACTACATGTGTAACAATGAACACCTTCAGCAGTAAAAATCAGTGATGTCATACTGGGCTTCTGTTTATCTCTCTTGGAGCTGCCATGACAGTTACTTTTTTTATTAAGTGACAAAACCATGCATAGTACTTTTGTTATACAGTTTCCATTTTAAAGACTGCAACCTACTATAGTAAGTGAAAGGTTATTACCCATGGCAGGATTGATTCAAAACGGCAGCCTCCAGAAAAAAAGATTGTTTACATGGTACACTGCATGTGTTACGATAAAGATCTCTATCAGTCTCCTTTTTAAAGGTTGAATGCTCTCAATGATAATAAGGCTAGGTCAAAATGACATTGGCAGCCTCCAGAAAAAGCTTGCTTAGATGGAACACTACACATGTGACAATGAACACCATTATCAGTAAAAAACCATGATGTCATAATGTGTTTCTGTTTACCTCTTTGGGAGCTGCCATGACAGTTACATTGTTTATTAATTGATATATGCATGCATAGTTTTTCAGATTGTTAAACCATTGTCTCCTTTTTAAAGGCTGCATAATCCAAAGGCTAATGAGAGCATGATTCTCAGGTTAGGTCAAAATCAAAATGGCAGCCTAAGAAAAAAAAGCTTGTTTAGGTGTAACACTGTACGTGTCTCAATGACACGTGCAGAACTTCAATAAAGACCTTCAACAGTGAAAAGCCATGATGTTATAAAGGGCTTCTGTTTATCTCTCTGGGAGCTGTCATGACAGTTACAGTCCTGCTCATCGTTATTTTCACCCATGACGTTTAAGTACTTAATGTGGAATATCTCCTGAAAAAAATGAATCAAGTGAAACTATTTTTTTGTATAGAGACTCATGTTAAATACAAAAGAGCAAATGATAAACAATAATTTAAAACCAAAAACAATGGGAGGGAAAACTAGAAAAACCTAAAGCTTGCTGTGACACTGGTATTGGCACTCTTTACATTAATTTAGTATGGAAACACATTTTGACCAACCTGTGGTAAATCACAAAAGAGATTAACCTGTGATTAATTGTCGGGGCCCATGTGACATGAATTAGCCAATGAATGATGACTTCAGTGTTTTAAAAAGCCACATGGTAGGCCCTGTTCCTTTGTCACAATGGTGAAGACAAGGGAGCAGTCTGAGGACATCAGAACTGCTATTATTACCAAACATAAGACTTATCTTACAAATAACAATAAACCAAATTTAACATAAACCACTAAAAAACAAACTTTATTAATTTGATTAAAAGCGGGACAGTAACACATTTATCTAAGATACTGAGATCCCATAAGTAGACAGCCTTTCAAACAAAAAGCAGAATCACAGATAGTAACCCACAACGATACACCTCATTCAAAGGGTCACGAGCTACAGCAGGCTAACTATCTCTGTAAACCCCCAAAATTTCCTATTTAACTGAATTTGGGATACACGGGTTGTTCTGTCTGCTCATGAGCAGCTAAGGGAATGTTCATAGAGTTATTCTAGTTGTGACCTGTAGAGGTCACCAGTTGTCTGTTTATGTTGTTTAGAAGCTGCACATCACCTAGTAAAACTCTTATAGTCACAAGAGTCTGTCCCCTTTAAGAATAATTTGTGCAGAGGGACCGCCCCCCTCCTTCCTCAGGGAGAAAAAGTTCCTGTAATCAGTTTTTCCTGGGCTTTCAGGGAAGCAGATAAGACGTGTGTCTGGCTCTACACTTTCTACAACTTTTCCCTTGTCAGATAATTCCGGTAAGAGCAGATACAGTTACATGTTTTGTGTGAAATACTGTAAAGTGAAGTGTATTGTGTTCTGAGATACACCATTCAGCTAATGCCTCTTGCACTGTACTCAGGTTGATGCATTCTGTATAGAATAGAGCCTGTTGCAGTGATCTACCCCAGTTACTCCTGTTTACTGTAATCTGTATTATCACTATGTTAGTGCTAGTTTCTTTAATGCACCCAGTACTGACTGTCATCATTCTGTATTGTGTTATAGTTTTTACCACTATCAAGTTCATACGATCACCATTAAATCAAGATTACAGAACGCTACAGTCTATTTAATTGCGTATGAATGAGGGTTAAGCTGTATGCTAAATACCCCACAGCATCATCAGGGTCTTATATCCATAGTAAACAAAACCTAAAAAATGTACTAAATAGCGAAGTGTATAAAGTGATAATGTGCCTAGTAAAATCATCAAGGGAAAGTTCCCCACATTTTTTGTAAACTTCCACCCTGAAGGTCAAAAACAACATCAAGAAAAAGACTAACAAGCCCTAATAAATACCCTGGGTGCTGTTACATGCTTTACAGTAGAGGTTGGCACCCTAGTTAAAGTTCACGTTATGGCGCCCCCGCTCCACGGAGGCTATCCCTCAATCGCTCTAGTAAACCCTGGAGCTACACAAACATAAATACATCAATCAAATAACAATATACCAAGTAACACAGTAGGAACTTATCTTAATATGATGCAACAAAATTGATACCGCATCAATGCCTTAGTGCCTCGACGCGTTTCACCATTCTTGGTTCCTCAGGAGGCTGATAAATATTAATGATGTCCCCAGAGGGAAGTGTGCTCTTAGATAAATGAGCCCGCAATAATGACATTCAGAACAATGATGGAAACAAGATGAGTCATGTTGATGTTTATACTAGGCACATTATCACTTTATACAGTTCGCTATCTAGTACATTTTTTAGGTTTTCTTTACTATGGATATGAGACCCTGATATACCTGTGTATCCCAAATTCAGTTAAATAGGAAATTTTGGGGATTTACGGAGATAGCCGGCCTGCTGCAGCTGGTGATCCTTTGATTGAGGTGTATCGTTGTGGATTACTGTCTGTGATCCAGCCTTTTGTTTGAAAGGCTGCCTACTTATGGGATCTTAGTATCTTAGATAAAAGTACTTATTTGTCCCGCTTTTAGTGAAATTAATAAAGTTTTTTTTTAGGGGTTCAAACACAAGACTTCCAAAGGGTAAAAGGCCATCTCCAAAGACCTTGGTATCCCAGTTTCAACACTGCACAATGTTATTAAGAAGTTTGCCAAGTATGTAACTGTGAAGAACCTCCCTGGACGTGGGGGAAAGGTCTTCGAAAGTTGGTGAGAATGGTGGAAAAATCACCACGTCAAACATCCAAAGACCTGAAGGCCAACCTGAATCAGTCTGGAGTGATGGTTTCAACAAGTACCATATGCCACACACTAAACCAAGCAGAGATTTATGGGTGAAGGCCAAGGAAGAAACCATTGCTGAAGAAAAGACATAAAAACGAACAACTGATCTTTGCCAAAGCGTACCTTGACAAACCTCAATCCTTCTGGGAAAATGTTCTGTGGACACCAACAGTTAAGCAAGGTGGAGGATCCATAATGCTGTTGGGTTGCTTTGCTGCATCTGGTACTGGAGGCCTTGACCGTATCACAGGAATCATGGAAAGTCCTACCCAGTGTAAGAAAACTTGGTTTGAGGCGAAGATCATGGGTCCTGCAGCAAGACAATGACCCAAATCAGCCATTGGGAAATTGAACCCTGCAAACATTCAAGAGCTTGAACAAACTTCAAAGGAAGAGTGGGAGAAAATTCCAGCTGAGAAGTGCAAGAAGCTTATAGATGGCTACAAGAAACATTTGGAGGCTGGCATCAATGCCAAAGGGTGTGTAACCAAGTATTAATTAGGGGTGCCTTTCTGTACATGCTGCTCACGCTGTTTCTTCTTTGAAATTGCAACATGGAAGTTGAAAAACAATGTTTTATTGTTGTATTACTTTGGACCACTAACTAAAAAATCCTGAGGATATAACTTTGGTACATTTCCATTTATTTCTGAAGATATTGTACAGTCAATGAAAGAAATGAATGGGTGCCAATAATGGTGAGCAGAACTGTATTTCTGATTTTTAAGGCTATTGTCTACTTTTTAAAGGCAGCATAATTTCAAGTCTAATAAGAGCATGATCCCCAGAATAGGTCAAAAACAAAATAGCAGCCTCCAGAAAACAGCTTGCTTCGATAGAATACTGCACGTGTCACAGTGAACACATTCAACAGTAAGAAGCCATGATGTCATAATGGGCTTCCGTTTATCTCTCTGGGAGCTCACATGACAGTTAGGCTATGTGCCCACGATGCAGAAATGCTCCGGATTTTTCCTGAACGTTTCTGCATCTCCCTGGCAGAAAAAACGCATGCGGATTGTACATGTGGATTGTACATGCGTTTTTCCTGCCAGGGACAAGCGGATGTGAAGCGTTCTTCACATGCATTTCCGCATGGAGGTTGTCAAGAGCTTTCCAAGCGATTTTAGCATCACTTGGAAAGTGCATGACAACTTGGTCACACTATATAAATCCAGGTCATGCTATATGAATCCATGCAAACGGCATATATTTATATACTGTGACCGAAAGAATGGTTAAAAATAAAAAATAAATCTATACTTAGCTTCCGATGGCCCGCGGAGTCTTTATCTGATGTGTCTCGGCTTGCCGGCAGCTAGCGGTACACTAAAGGACCTGCCGACGTCAGCGGTCGCGTGACCCGTCACATGACTAAATTACGTCACGGCAGGTCCTTTTCAGACCATCCCGAGTTGCCGGCAAGCCGAGACGCATCGCTATGGAGACCGGGGGCCATCAGAAGGTAAGTATCATATTTATTTTTTATTTTATTCTTTTTTTTTTAAAAGTTCTATGGTACCCGGGTCCGGAGGAGAGTCTCCTCTTCTCCAAACCCGGGTACCATCCGCACATTGAAACGCATGGATTCTGCAGATGCAGTGATGCGGAATCCATGCGCTCCAATGCAAGTCAATGGCAGCGAAAACGCCGCGTTTACGCAAAATTAATGGTAGTGCTGTGGATTTTTCCGCAATGATAATCCGCAGCGGAAATTTCCGCAGCATGTGCACAGCACATGCAAATTATCATTGGGGAACATGGCAGACCTTCTACCAAGTGTTTTTTAAGCATTTCTGCAGCGGAATTGCCGCTGCGGAAACCCTTAAAAAACGCATAGTGGGCACACAGCCTTACATTGTTTATTAAGCGACACAGCCATGCATAGTTCTTTTGTTCAGCTTCCTTCTTAAAGACTGCAAGATGCCACAATTAATGAGAACCGGTTATCCAGGCCACAATTAATTCAAAATGGCAGCCTCCAGAAAAAAGCATGTTAGAATGGAACACTGCATGGGTCACAATGAAGACATTCAGCAGTGAACGACCATGATGTCAGAATGGGCTTTTGTTTATCTCTCTGGGAGCTGCCATTACAGTTACATTGTTTATTAATTGATACAAGCACGCACAGTATTTCTGATTTTTAAGTTATTGTCTTCTTTTTTAAAGGCTGCATATTCCCAAGGCTAATGAGAGCATGATGCCCAGACTAGGTCAAAATAAAAATGGCAGCCTCCGGAAAAAGCTTGTATAGATGGAACACTGCACGTGTCACAGTGATCACCTTCAGCAGTAAAAAGCCATGATGTCATAATGGGCTTCGGTTTATCTCTCGGGGGATGCTATGATAGTTACATTTTTTCTCAAGCCTTGGACAGTACTTTTGTTTTTTTAAGTATTGCTTCCTTATTAAAGACTGCAAGATATCATAGTTAATGAAAACATCTTATCCTGGCCAGGATTAATTCAAAATGGCAGCCTCCAGAAAAAAAAGATTGTTTGAATGGGACACTGCATGTGTCACAGTGAAGACCTTCAGCAGTGAAAAGGAATGATGTTAAAATGGAATTTTGTTTATCTCTCTAGGTGCTGTCATGAGAGTTACATTGTTTATTAATTGATATTGGCATGCACAGTATTTCTGATTTTTAAGCTATTGTCTCTTTTTTAATGGCTGCATAATACCAAGGCTATTGAGAGCATGATCCCCAGGCTAGGTCAAAAGCAAAATGACAGAAACCGGAAAAAAATCTTGTTTAGATGGAACACTGTATGTGTCACAATGAACTCCTTCAGCAGTAAAAAGCCATGATGTTATAAAGGGCTTCTGTTTACCACTCTGGGAGCTGACATGACAGTTATATTGTTTATTAAGTGCCATAGCCATGCACAGTCATTTTATTTTTTTTAAGGCTATGTGCCCACGATGCAGAAATGAAGCAGAAAATTTCTGCAGCATTTCTGCATCTCCCTGGCAGAAAAAACGCATGCAGATTGTACATGCAGATTGTGCATGCGTTTTTCCTGCAGAATACATGCGGATTCACATGCGTTTCCGCATGAAGATTGACAAGCGCTTTCCAGGCGATAGCATCACTTGGAAAGTGCTTGACAACTAGGTCACACTATATAAATCCATGGAAACAGCATGGATTTATACAGTGTGAACCGTAAAAATTAAAACAAATAAAGCTATACTCACCCCCGAGGCCCCGGCGTGGCTGCAGCGCTCGTTCCTGGCTGGTTCCCGGCTGCCGGCATCTCGCGAGACAGAGCGGTGAAGGGCCTGCGGTCACATGACTGTGACGTCACCGAAGGTCCTTCAGCGCTGCTGGCATTCAGAGAGAAGCCTTCGGAAAGGTGAGTATAAACTTTATTTGTTATTTTATTCTTTTTTTACAGGTACAATGGTACCCAGGTCTGGATGAGAGTCTCCTCTCCTCCAGAACTGGGTACCATCCGCACATAGAGACGCATAGAAGCCGCTTGTAAAAATGTACAGTCGCGGTTTCTGTGCGTCTCATTGCAAGTCAATGGCGGGAGTTCCGCTGCGCTTCCGCAAAATTAAATGACATGCTGCGGATTTTTGTACGCAGCATAAACGCTGCGGAAAAATCCGCAGCATGTGCATAGAACATGCGGAATCCCCTTGGGGACCATGGGGTGCGGATTACCTAGCGTTTAACAAGCGTTTCCGCTGCAGAAAATCCGTAGCAAAAACGCTTGTAATCCGCAACGTGGGCACGCAGCCTTAGTATAGCTTCCTTCTTAAGGACTACAAAATGTCATAGTTAATGAGAACAGGTTACCCATGCCAAAATTAATTCAAAATAGAAACCTTCAGAAAAAAAGTTTGCTTAGATGGAATACTGCACAAGTCACAATGAAGACCTTCAGCAGTTAAGAGCCATGATGTCTTTAAGGGCTTCTGTCTACCATTCTGGGAGCTATCATGACAGTTACATTGTTTATTAATTGATACCGGCATGCGCAGTATTTCTGATTTTTAAAATATAGTCTACTTTTTTTATGCCTGTCAACAGACAGGCATAAATAGACCTACTGCCCCTACCCTCTATACTTACCCCCATAGGAAGAAACACTACTGCGAAACGTGCGGCGGGCCGCAACACATTCTCGGGTTGTACCGGTCATTCCAGCACTATGCATATTTGACTTACTATATGGTGGACACTTTGTTATTGCCCAGTGCACCTTTATACTATGTTTGGCATCATTTGTTAACTTTGGGATTGATTCAAACAGTGCATTACTGAATAACCCTATTTAGGTCTAGCAGGAATTAATTTCCGCCTATGTACTCTGCACTAGATATCTATCCGACAGGTAATGATTGCACTTTAGCTGGGCCTAGTCTATACCACATTTAAATATTACACACTTCCTTTATATGACAAGCTCTTATATTTGGATGCAATAGTGGGTTTATTTAGCTATTACAACTGCCATTATATACAGTTATATGAAAAAGTTTGGGCACCCCTATTAATCTTAAGCTTAATGTTTTATAAAAATTGGTGTTTTTGCAACAGCTATTTCAGTTTGATATATGTAATAACTGTTGGACACAGTAATGTTTCTGCCTTGAAATGAGGTTTATTGTACTAACAGAAAATGTGCAATCTGCATTCAAACAAAATTTGACAGGGGCATAAGTATGGGCACCTCACCAGAAAAGTGACATTAATATTTAGTAGATCCTCCTTTTGCAAAAATAACAGCCTCTAGTCGCTTCCTGTATCTTTTAATGAGTTCCTGGATCCTGGATGAAGGTATTTTTGACCATTCCTCTTTACAAAACAATTCCAGTTTGATGGTCACCGAGCATGGATAGCCCTCTTCAAATGATCCCACAGATGTTCAATGATATTCAGGTTTGGGGACTGGGATGGCCATTCCAGAACATTGTAATTGTTCCTCTGCATGAATGCCTGAGTAGATTTGGAGCGGTGTTTTGGATCATTGTCTTGCTGAAAGATCCATCCCCTGCGTAACTTCAACTTTATCACTGATTCTTGAACATTATTGTCAAGAATCTGCTGATACTGAGTGGAATCCATGCGTCCCTCAACTTTAACAAGATTCCCGGTGCCGGCATTGGCCACACAGTCCCAAAGCATGATGGAACCTCCACCAAATTTTACTGTGGGTAGCAAGTGTTTTTCTTGGAATGCTGTGTTTTTTTGCCGCCATGCATAACGCCTTTTTGTATGACCAAACAACTCAATCTTGGTTTCATCAGTCCACAGGACCTTCTTCCAAAAAGAAACTGGCTTCTCCAAATGTGCTTTTGCATACCTCAGCCGACTCTGTTTGTGACGTGCTTGCAGAAACGGCTTCTTTCGCATCACTCTCCCATACAGCTTCTCCTTGTGCAAAGTGCGTTGTATAGTTGAGCGATGCACAGTGACACCATCTGCAGCAAGTTGATGCTGCAGCTCTCTGGAGGTGGTCTGAGGATTGTCCTTGACTGATCTCACCATTCTTCTTCTCTGTCTTTCTGATGTTTTTCTTGGCCTGCCACTTCTGGCCTTAACAAGAATTGTCCCTGTGTTCTTCCATTTCCTTACTATGTTCCTCACAGTGGAAACTGACAGGTTAAATCTCTGAGACAGCTTTTTGTATCCTTCCCCTGAACAACTATGTTGAATAATCTTTGTTTTCAGATCATTTGACAGTTGTTTTGAGGAGCCCATGATGCCACTCTTAAGAGGAGATTCAAACAGGAGAACAACTTGCAAGTGGCCACTTTAAGTAGCTTTTCTCATGATTGCATACACCTTGCTATGAAGTTCAAAGCTCAATGAGGTTACAAAACCAAAAAAAGTGCTTTAGTAAGTCAGTAAAAAGTAGGTAGGAGTATTTAAAACAAGAAAATGATAAGGGTGCCCATACTTATGCACCTGTCAAATTTTGTTTGAATGCAGATTGCACATAAACCTCATTTCAAGGCAGAAACATTACTGTGTCCAACAGTTATTACATATATCAAACTGAAATAGCTGTTGCAAAAACATCAATTTTTATAAAACATTAAGCTTAAGATTAATAGGGGTGCCCAAACTTTTTCATATAACTGTATATATATCCTGTTCTTGCACTGTCTGAGATAGCAGGACTTGCTATCTGCTTAGCACTAAAACACTTTAGACCACTGCTGCACTTTTTTTTTACCTGAATTATAATCTAGGAATAGTTTTGCATATTAACCTTCATGGTAACTGCATATTTTCTCGGTGCTATTTTGTAAGTCTATGGAGTATTGGTTTCCTTTGGTGGAATTATTGTGTACTACCAGTTGATGGAGTTTTTTTCTGTTATGTTTCCCATCAATTTTATGTTCCTTTACTTTGTTATTTGATTAATAAAGATTGTTACATTTGTATATAGGTGGCATGCTTCCGGTTCTTTGTAGGTTAGGTCAAAATCAAAATTAGTTCTCATTTTTAAGCTATTATCTCCTTTTTAAAGACTGTATGTCAATGCTAGTGAGAGCATGAACACCAGGCTAGGTCAAAATCAAACTGGCAGCCTCTGGAAATGCTTAGATGCAATACTACACATGTCAAAATGAAGACCTTCAGCAGTAAAAAGCCATGATGTCATAATGGGCTTCAGTTTATCTCTCTGGGAGCTGTTATGACAGTTTTATTGTTTATTAAGTGGCCGAGCCATGCATAGTGTTATGAGGGCAGTTGCAGACAACTTTATTATAATGGAACGCAACCGACCCCGGGGTCCGCGATGCAGTCTGGTGGACTGCTGCCGAACACTTTCCGGGTGAAAAGGAAAGCAACCAACTTAAATTATAAACCCTTCGTGTTAACGCACACAGGAACGGGTATAGCGGTTCGCTCTATGTCCGTTAACTGCACGGGAGATGCGCGACCGGGGAAGTAGCTGTAGCCCTGTTAACTATACAGGAACTACACTGGCGGCGCTAGGATGCGTGTGTGACTACGCCGACGGGTACACGTGCCTCCAGCCAGCGTGCTACCGGACTGCAGGGTATTACTCCACGTGGCTGACAGGCGATAGCCGTGGACAGGACATCTGCAGGTTGCTGGGGTGTTAGGCGACCCCTATGGCAGAGCCAGACTGCAAGACGGAGCTACCTGCCTACTTCCACTAGCCTGCCTATTTCCACTACACCTGCCTATGGAAAATACGTGGAACACAGTCGTCCACACATCAGCATCACTGCTCAATGATCAGAGCGCGCCGCAATGTTTGTGGGTGGGTCTTTTAAAGACTAAGCCATGCCCACCTTCGCACTATTGGTGACGTCACCCGCGACCAATCAGGCGGTGCCAGGTCACCGGATCAGGTGGTTGCCAAACCGCCAATCAAGATCCGCCAGGTCACGGACATGCTCAGTGCGGAGAATCCTGGACTTAGACTCCAACAGCCCTGTCTCCCTCAGCAACCTACGCTTAACATTGCTAGGCACAAATACCCAAGAGACAATCTGTACATCTTGTGGACCAGCTAGGCGTTGGGGCTGACAATGATGTTGAGCAGCATCAGCCCTGGCAGGACTGAAATGGGAGACCACAGAAGGTTCTGGACCCATTTCAAATTCAGCAACAGCCCAACACATAGTCCTTTTATTTTTTAAGTATGTCTTTGTTCTCTAAAGATGCCATAGTTAATGAGAACAAATTATCCAGGGCAGGATGTATTCAAAATGGCAGCCTCAGGAAAAAAAGCATGTTTAGATGGAACACTGCACTGCATGTGTCACAATGAAGACCTTCAGCAGTGAAAAGCCATTATGTCATAATGGGTTTCTGTTTATTTCTATGGGAGCTGCCATGACAGGTGCATTTTTGGTACGTGACCAAGCCATACATAGTCTTTTTATTTTTAAGTATAGCTTAGTTCTTAAAGACTGCATGTAGCCATAGTTAAATAGAACATATAACCCATGCCAGGACTAATTCAACATGGAAGCCTTTGGAAAAAAGCTTGTTGAGAAGGAACACTGCACATGTCACAATGAAGACCTTCAGCAGTGAAAAGCCATGATGTCATAATGGACTTTTGTTTATCTCTCTGGGAGCTGTCATTCATGACAGTTACATTGCTTATTAATTGATACACGTATGCATTGTATTTCTGATTTTTATGCCACTGTCTCCTTTTTAAAGGCTGCATAACCTCAAGGATAATGAAAGCACAATACCCATGTAAAAATCAAGTTTGCAGCCTCCTGAAAAAAAGCTTACATGGAACAGTACACATGTCACAATGAACACCTTCAGAGGTAGATAGCTTTGATGTCAAAATGGGCTTATGTTTATCTCTCTGGGAGCTGCCATGACAGTTATATTGTTTATTAATAGATACAGGCAATAGATACAAGCTATTGTCTCCTTTTAAAAGGGTGCATAATGTCAAGCCTACTAAGAGCTTGATCCCCAGGCTAGGTCAAAATCATAATGGCAGTCTCTGGAAAAAAAAGCTTGCTTAGATGGAACACTACACATGTCACAGTAAACACCTTCAGCAGTAAAAAGAAATTATGTCATAATTGGCTTCAGTTTATCTCTCTGGCAGCTGCATTGTTTATTAAGTGACACAGCCATACATAGTACTTTTTTTTTTTTTTTTTTTAAATATGGTTTCCTTCTTAAATACTGCAAGATACCATGGTTAATGAGAACATGTTACTCATGTCAGTATTAAATAAAAATGGCAGCCTCCAAAAAAAAAAGCTTGATTAAATGGAACACTGCACGTGTCACAATGAAGACCTTTAATAGTGAAAAGCCACAATGTCATAATGGGCTTCAGTTTATCTCTCTGGGAGATGTCATGACAGTTACATTGTTTATTAATTGATATAGGCATGCGTAGTATTTCTAATTTTTAAGATATTGTTTCCTTTTTAAAGGCTACATAATCCCAAGGCTAATGAGAGCATGATCCCCAGACTTGGTCAAAATCCAAATGGCAGTCTCCAGAAAAAAAGCTTACTTTTATTGATGAAACACTGCACGTGTCACAGCGAAAACCTACAGCAGTAAAAGGCCATGATTTCATAATGGGCTTCTGTTTATTTCTCTGGAAGCTTCCATGGAAGTTCCATTGTTTATTAAGCAACATAGCTATGCATAGTCCTTTTGGTTTTTTTTTAAATATGGTTTCCTTCTTAAAGAATTTATGCCATACTTAATGAGAGCATGTTACCCAGGTCAGGGTTAATTCAAAATGGCAGCCTCCAGAAAAAAAAGCTTGTTTAGATGGAACACTGCACGTGTCACAATGAAGACCTTCAGCAGTGAATTGCCATGATGTCATAATGTGTTTTTGTTTATCTCTTTGGGAGCTGCCATTACAGTTATATTGTTTATTAATTGATATATGCATGCATAGTATTTCTGTTTTTTAAGCTATTGTTTCATTTTTTAAAGGCTGCATAATCCCAAGGCTATTGAGAGCATGATTCTCAGACAAGGTCAAAATCAAAATGGCAGCCTCCGGAAAAAAAAGCTTGTTTAGATGGAACATTGCACGTGTCACAGTGAAAAACTATGATGTCATAATGAGCTTCTGTTTCTTTCTCTGGGTGCTGCCATGGCCATTGCATTGTACAGCCATGCATGGAGCTTTTGTTTTTTAAGTATGGTTTCCTTTTCAAAGACTGCAAGATGCCATAGTTAGTGGGATCATGTTATATAGGCCAGGGTTAATATAAAATCTAATATATAAAGCTGAATGTGTGTGTGTGTGTGTGTGTGTCTGTGTGTGT
This sequence comes from Phyllobates terribilis, assembly GCF_046119375.1. Lineage (NCBI taxonomy): Eukaryota > Metazoa > Chordata > Amphibia > Anura > Dendrobatidae > Phyllobates > Phyllobates terribilis. Next base: position 645,644,856 of record NW_027362762.1, read on the forward strand.
GTGTGTGTGTGTGTGTGTGTGTGTGTGTGTGTGTGTGTGTGTGTGTGTGTGTGTGTGTGTGTGTGTGTGTGTGTATGTATGTATGTATGTATGTATGTATGTGTGTATATCCGGGATTGGCATCTGCACCGTCGCAGCTACAGGCACAAAATTTTGCACAGTCACACGTCTGGACCCCGAGAGCGTCATAGGCTATGTTGTGAGGTGAAATTTTAACCCCGCGCGTTCCAATTCAACAAACAATAATGGGGAAAAAGTGAAAGGAAAAGTGTTGGAGGCAAATTGACAGCTGCCACATGTGAACAAGGGAGAATTAAAGAATGAGAGCGATGGCGCCAAAGAGTATATACCGTACAGTTGCTAAGGTGGGGCCCCGACATGGGATACTCATACTCACCAAACACGGGGATATGAACACACACACAAAATGCTCCACACACTACCACGTGCTTGAACACATATACCGCCCTCAGCACACACAAAACGCATCTCACAAAGATTTATCAGGCTGCCAATAGCAACCAATCACAGCTCAGCTTCTATTTTGCTACAGTTAATTAATCTGAGCTGTGATTGGTTAATATAGGCAACAAAGGACATTCTCAGTATAACAAAGCTTGTGTAAGGTAATAAGATGTCAGTTAGGGTGTGTTGGTGGAAAGGCTGATGTCAGTCACATTACTTCTATGTGAGAGGATATAGAAACTGCCAGTTACAGACTATTTTTACCACAATAATGCCTCATAAGAAAAGGAATTTCATGGCACGAATGTCAGCTGATGTGAAAAGAAAAGCTGCATTACGGGCCAATGAAAAATGTGAAGACCGAGAAACAAGGCTGACACACATGAGAACAGCAGCTGCTTCCTCAAGAGCCAATGAACTTTCTGAGCAGAGGGAAGCGAGGCTTGCAGACAAGAGAACAAGAGCTGCTTCCTCAAGGGCCAATGAACTTTCTGAGGAGAGAGAAGCAAGGCTTGCAGACATGAAAACAAGAGCTGCTTCCTCAAGAGCCAATGAACTTTCTGAGGACAGGGAAGCGAGGCTTGCAGACATGAAAACAAGAGCTGCTTCCTCAAGGGCCAATGAACTTTCTGAGGAGAGGGAAGCGAGGCTTGCAGACAAGAGAACAAGAACTGCTTCCTCAAGAGCCAATGAACTTTCTATCTATTTGTTTTGTGGTTTTTGTGTGGAGAATAAATTTTTGTTAACACATTCTATTTTGCTAACAGCAGTTATTAACCCGGGCGAAGCCGGGTAGTACAGCTAGTAAAATAAAAAATGGCAGCCTCCAGAAAAAAAAGCTTGTTTAGATGGAACACTGCACGTGTCACAACGACGTCCTTCAGCAGTGAAAAGCCATGATGTCATAATAGGTCTCTGTTTATCTCTCTGGGAGCTGCCATGACAGTTAAATTGTTTATTAATTGATACAGGCATGCATAGTATTTCTGATTTTTAAGCTATTGTCTCCTTTTTAAAGGCTGCATAATCCCAAGTATAATGAAAGAGTGATCATCAGACTAGGTAAAAATCAAAATGGCAGCCTCGGTTAAAAAAGCTTGCTTAGATGGAAGGCTGCACGTGTCACAGTGAACACATTCAGCAGTGAAAAGCCATGATATCATAATGGGCTTCTCTCTGGGAGCTGGCATGACAATTACATTGTTTATTAAGTAACACATCCATGCATAGTACCTTTGCTTTTTTATGTATGGCTTTCTTCTTAAAGACTGCAATATGTCATAGTTTATGAGAACAGGTTATTCAGGCCAGAAATTCTTCAAAATGGCAACCTCTAGAAAAAAAAGCATGTTTAGATAGAACACTGCATGTGCTACAAGACCTACAGCAGTGAAAAGCCATTATGTCATAATGGGCTTCAGTTTATCTCTCTGGGAGCTGTCATGACAGTGACATTGTTTTTTAAGTGACACAGACATGCATAGTACTTTTGTTTTTTAATAGTGATGAGCGAACGTGCTCGGTGATACTAGGATATCACTCGAGTATCTGGAGGCACGAATGTGCTCGGCACTAGCCAAACATTGGCTGGTTCTCAGATTTCAAGCTCGAACCCCCACCCCGCATCTTGCTAGTGGCATTACTGTGATTGGCTGGCCGCATTACCTCATCAGAGGTTATAAAAGGACTGGCGCAGCCACGCTAGGCACACTGACACCATTGCACAGCTCTGGGACAGTTCTGATTGGAGAGAGAGAGCAGTTGTCCAGGCCTGTGTGTTCACAATTCCACATATCAGAGACCTCTAGTGGTGATACTGGTGCAAATGCTGAACCATCATACTAACAGTCCTTCTAACAACTAATCCTGTGCTTTACTGTTTGTATGAGATACATTCTGCATTTAGCTGCAGGATCAGGGAGAGTGGCTGAATTCAGCATCTAGGCAGGGCTTAGGTTTTTATATATGCGACATCTATAGCTGCTGCAGGTGGCCAATTCTTTTTTTGGGGGGTTGAATAAATAGACTAAATTGTCATCCATACAGTTTAACGCGCTTAGTGTTACACTACAGTGATATACACAACTCCAAAAAACTGTTCACAAAATTGTCCTGGATTGAATTAGTCATCCATACTGTTTAACATGCTTAGTGTTACATTACAACGGTATATTAAACTCCCAAAAAACTTTCAAAAAATTTTCTGGATTGAATTTGTCATCCATATAGTTTTACATGCTTCATGTTACATTATAGTGGTATACTAAACTTCAAGGTGCAGGTAACCATTTTTTTGACCATTTTTTTTTCTATTAAAAATAAACTTGGTTTCCATAGAACTAGCAATTTTAAAATGTGTAAGGCATGCGGTAAGGGACAGGGAAGTAGAAGTGCTGATGATGGTGCACCAAGGACGTAGGGCTGGTGCGACTACGCCTGTTCCTGGAGCACAAGAAAAACACCCATCCATGACACACAGCTTCCTGTCCCACTTTGCATGGAGGCACGGGACACCACTTCTGAAGCCACACCAGTGCGAACAGGTAATCAGTTGGATAGCATAATGCTTCCAGCACCACCAAGTCTTCCGCATGGTCAAGTCTTATCAGCCAATAGTCTGAATCACTAAATCCTCACCCTGATTCTCCTTCCTGCCACCATGTTGAGTCCCAGGAGACTACTGTAGTGATCCCACACTATGACACTCTGAGGAGCTCTTTACATCATAATTTCTTGATTGTGGCCTCTCACCCTGCATGTTCCAAGAGGGACAGGAAGACATGCTGTTTAGTGATGCACAAAACTTAGAGCAGCCACTGTTACAAGAAAATGACAGTGGGGAATGGAAAATTTCGTCTAAGGAGGTAGATAATGATGACAAACTGTAGCCAATAAGTCAAGTTGTTGTTAAGTCACCAAGTCAGGAGGACCAGGCGGTAGAAGACAAGGTGGTGGATGACAAAATCAATGACCCAACTTGGGAAACAGGCATGCAGAGCGAGGGGGAGGGATCGGCAGCATCGAGACAGGCAGTAAGGGGCAGTGGGGTGACCAGAGGGAGAAGGTGGGCAACTGTTCCGCAGAGCACCGACACTCGTGCCATGCCAAGATCAGCAGGGGCCTGACAACTAAGAGCCTAACCACCACCAGCATCACCAGGCACATGTCATCTAAGCACCCAACTTGGTGGGCCGAACTCCTGGGTCCACGATTGGTGCCAGCGGGTGACACTACTGCCTCTTCCCCTGTGCTAGGTGCTTGCCAATCCCCTGTCCATGACACTGGCGCAGATGCCTCCCGCCCTGCACCTGCTCCGCAAATTCTGACGCACCATCATCAGACACTTCCAAATCCTTGTCCCAGCACAGCATTCAGCTGTCCCTACCTCTGGCCTTGGAACGAAAAAGAAAGTTCCCAGCCACCCACCCACAGGTCCAAAAGTTAAATGGGCACATATCCAGGCTGCTTGCCATGGAAATGTTGCCGTTTAGACGGACACGGAGAATTTCTGCCAACTCATGGCAGCAGCTGTCCCTCGGTACTCAGTCCCCAGCCACCACTATTTCTCCTGGTGTGGCGTCCCTACCTTGTACCAGCACGTGTCCAGGAACAACACCCGTGCTCTTACCAACGCACTTACTGGGATTGTCCCCTTAATGACCGACACGTGAACCTGACGGCACACTGGGTGAACATTGTGGAAGCTGGGCCGAGTCCCACCTTGGCACGGTACATGTGCAACCGAGGCCAAGGATTGCTGGGCCTACTTCTATCAGGGATTCCTCCACCTCCTACACAAGTTCCTGCAAGCCCTCTTGCTCTTCCTCATCCTCCATCTCTGATTTGTTATCTCAGAGCACGTCATTCACATCAGCCGGAAGCTCTGCAGAACTGCCTTAGTGAAGCTGCAACAGGCTCTGCTGAAGCTTATTTGTCTAGGAGACAAACCATATAGGGCACAGGGAGGCAAACAATAGACATCCACCAGGGGCCTCGACGCGCGTTTCGCGTTTAGCTTTATCAAGAGGCACGTGCCTCTTGATAAAGCGAAACGCGCGTTGAGGCCCCTGGTGGATGTCTATTGTTTGCCTCCCTGTGCCCTATACATCTGTGAGAGCTATCAATCAACTTGGTGAGTGCCCTGATTCACTTTCAACTCCGGTATCTCGGAATCACATGTAAGGGGTATTATACTCCAGTTACCTGATTGTGATTATATGCTCTCCCTCTGATTCCACCTTTCTTATGCTTTCTTTACTGCTTTATCCCCTTTTCTCTTTTCTCCCTCTCTCCCCCTGTGGACTTTATCTGCACACAGTGCACTTTGTAATACAGCCTTACGAGGGGTTTTGAAGATGTTATGGGGGCTTTCTTTTCCTTGTGATCCAATATTCACCTAATGTCTCTATATTTATATATGTCTATACATTTTGCATTATCATTTTTGTACATTTTTTAATTGACTAATAAACTTTAACGTTGTTATGCCATCTATACTCATTTTCGCGGCTTTTCACACACCAGGTACAGCAGAGGCAAGGGTACACGGTCAATGGCCTAGGCCAATTTCATGACAACCTCTCAACGTCCATGGCCTGATGATGGGGTATTTTTGGGAAGGAGGGAAAAGTTTTTAAAGATTGTCAATCAGAACCTGGCTGACTAAACCAGCATACTCCCTAATTCCTCTGCAATCTTCAACTATTAAGTCTCAAAGCTGAACACCTGGCATGAGTTGCCCTCTATGACTTGGAGGTGTTGTGCTGCCCTGCAGCTAGCATCTTTTAGTGCCGCCGGGGGAGTCATAACAGACAGGTGCTTTCACCTGTCAACAGAAAATGCTGACAGGTTTACTCTGATAAAAATGAACAAAGCCTGGATTAGCCCCGACTTTTCCACAACACCAGATGACAGCAGCACAAAAAGTGTTTTTAATCTTCATTATTTTAGTGAGGCCCTCCAGTTGTTGCCTTTAAGGGTCTATGGATGACTGGATGACCCTCCTTATAATTTTTTCCTGGCTTTGCACTTCGTGCAGAGCCTTTATGAGTGTAGGAGTACCACACCTACACTTTTTTCACAATATTTGAATGAGATACTACAGTTGGTGCCTTCAAGGGTGTAAGGATGACCCTGCTTGTCATTTTTGTCTGGCTTTGCACTGTATACAGAGCCTTTTTGAGTGTAGGAGTACAACTACACTTTTTTTTCACAATATTTGAATGAGATGCTACAGTTGTTACCTTGAAGGGTGTAAGGATGACCCTGCTTGTCATTTTTGTCTGGCTTTGCACTGTGTGCAGAGCCTTTATGAGTGTTGGAGTACCACAACTATACATTGTTCACAATATTTGAATAAGGTACTACAGTTGGTGCCTTCAAGAGTGTATGGATGACCCTGCTTTTTTATTTTTGGCAGGCTTTGCACTGTGTGCATAGCCTTTATGAGTCTAGGAGTACCACTAGATGACAATTTGAACAGAATGTGTCTAATACAGGGTGTATTTGAGTCCCTCTTCCATAAAATTTTTGGCAGTTCTTGCTTTCTTCATAAATAACACTGAAATTTCCAATTTTTTTATAAAAATTTCAGTTTTTACTTCAATTATTTTTTTCTTAACTCTTTTCCTGTAAACTCCAATTTGTCTTTGAATTTGAATCTTTTATTGTCAGTCCTTAAAGTGGAGTAAAAGTGTGACACCATTGTTGTAAGCAGCAATCTAAGAGTCACAAATGCTTCCAGGGGTCTTTTCCATGCTGTTCTCCTTCAATTAAGCACTTTTCTCATCCATTTCAACATTTTCACTGCCCCCCAGACCTCCTTGTAGGGTCTGCCAGAAAAATGCTCGGATTTCCCATTGATCCCCATTATACTCGTTATTTGAAATGAGCATCCAAGCATTAGCAATTACTTGGTTCGAGTAACGAGCATCCGAGCATTTTAGTGCTCGCTCATCCCTATTTTTTAAGTATGGTTTCCTTCTTAAAGATTGTAAGATACCATAGTTAATGAGAGCATGTTACCCATGCCAGGATTAATTCAAAATGGTAGCATCCAGAAAAAAAGATACACATGTCACAATGAAGACCTTCAGCGGTGAAAAGCCGTGAGGTCATAATGGTCTTTTGTTGATATCTCTGGCCGCTGCCATGACAGTTACATTGTTTATTAATTGATATAGGGATGCGTAGTATTTCTGATTTTTACGCTATTGTCTCCTTTTTAAAGGCTGCATAATCCCAAGGCTAATGAGAGCATGAACTCTGTAACGCTAATGCCGGTATGTCGGCGTCCCTGCCGTGAGAAGGGAGAGGAAACACGCAGGGACGCCGACATACTCACCGTTCCGGGTGCACGACTGTGTTATCGTTCCCTACCGTGGTTCCCCTCAGCCTGCGATTCTTAAAGGGGCAGCGTGCACACTTTGGAAATGCCCTCAGCCAATAGTTGGGAAGCATCAAGTATATAAGGCACGCTCCCCAGTAGGGAGGTGCCTGAGCAAAGTTCTCAATTTAGTAGTGCTGTGCAACTAGTGAGTTGCCAGGTCCATGTATCCCGTGTGTATGAGTCTGAACCTTTTCCTATATTCCGTGTTGTGTAGTCCTGAACCCGCACCTGCTGTACCCGAATCTTGAAGCTGCACCTGCGGTACCTGAACCCTGAAGTTGCTCCAGCAGTACCTGAACCCTGACACCTCTCCGGTGGTACCTAAGCCTGACAACGCTCCGGCAGTACCTGAACACTAAACTGCACTTGCTGTACCTGAACCTGACACTGCTCCATCGGTACCTGAACCCTGAAGCGGCTCCAGTGGTACCTGAGCCTGACACCGCTCTGGTAGAACCTGAACCCTGACACCGCTCCAGTGGTACCTGAGCCTGACACTGCTCCTGCTGTACCCGAACCCTGCAGCTACTCCGGAGATACCTGAGCCTGACACCGCTCTGGCAGTACTTGAGCCTGACTGTGCTCCAGCGGTACTTGAACATGATGCTGCAAATGCTGTACCTGAACCTTACACCTCCATCAGTACCTGAAGCCTCTCCAGCGGTACCTGACTCTAACATCACTCCGGTGGTACCTGAACCCTGAAGTCGTTCTGGCAGTATCTGACCCTGACACCGCTCTGTCTGTACCTGAACCCGCTCCGGTGGTACCTGACCCTGACATAGCTCTGTCTGTACCATTACCCTGAAGCTGCTCCGGCAGTACCTGAGCCTAACACCGCTCTGGCAGTACCTGAGCTTGACAGTTCCCTGGTGGTACCTGAACCTGAAGCCGTTCCGGTGGTATCTAAGCCTGACACGCCTTCGGCAGTTCCTGAACCTGAAGCCGCACCTGCGGTACTCGAACCTGAAACCATTCGGTGGTACTTGAACCAGCACCAGGGTCTGTACTGGTTAGCGTTCCAGAGTCCATTCTATTTGAATCCTGCCCTGCCTGTGACTCCGAGTCAGTGTATGTTTTGCCCGGTAACACAGATATCGTGTTGTCTGAACAGTGTCCGAATCCTGTCCTTCCAGTGACTCCAAGCCCGTGTCCATGATCCTGACCCCTAGGGTCAGCAGCTGCAGTACCGGGGACTGCCTAGGAGTGGTACCTGGTGGCTATCTGCAGCTCAAGCCTGACTCCACCATCAGGAGCTCTAGCGAAAACCAGGTAGCCACTTAGCCACGCTCCTCCTAGGTAATTCAGCCCCTGGCACAGTGGGTCCACAAGCCACATGTGAGGAAATCCCCAGGCTAGGTCAAAATCAAAATGGCAGCCTCTAGAAAAAAAAGCTTGTTTCGATAGAACACTGCACGTGTCACAATGAAGACCTTCAGCAATGAAAAGCTGTGATGTCATAGTGGGCTTCTGTTTAACTCTCTGGCAGCTGCCATGACAGTTACATTGTTTATTAAGTGACACAGCCATGCATAACACTTTGTTTTTTTAAACATGGTTTCCTTTTAAAGCACCACTCCAGCGTTTTTTTCATTGCACCTCTGGAGTGGTGCTTTAAATGTAATTCCCCTGCCTTTTGTATCATACTCACCTGTCACCGCCTTCAACATTTTTCCAGCGTCGCTCCGGTTGGTCTCCAGCGAAAACTTACCTGCCGGCATCTCCAGTGTTTCATGGAGCTGCGCGGAGGTCACTTTTTAATACAAGTCTATGAAAGCCTCTTTATGTCTCTCACAGACTTGCATTGAAGCTTGTGATGTAGTTTCTGACTTACGGCCAGTCAGAAGCTGTGCTCACAAGAAGGCACCGCGGGACCGTAGCGATGATGAAAAATGGTGAAGACACTGGAAGGTGAGTATATGACAGGGGGTAGAGGGCTTACATTTAAAACACCACTTCAGTGCTTAAAAAAATGACGCTTTAAAGACTGCAAGATGCCATAGTTAAAGAGAGCATGTTACCCATGACAGAATTAATTCAAAATGGCAGGCTCCAGAAAAAAAACCTTGTATAGATGGAACACTGCATGTGTCACAATAAAGAACTTCAGCAGTGAAAGGCCATGATGTCATAAAGAGCTTCTGTTTATCTGTTTATTTATTAGTATTTCTGATTTTTAATCTATTGTCTCCTTTTTAAAGGCTGCATAATGACAAGTCTAAAGAAATCCATGATCCATAGACTAGGTCAAAATCAAAATGGCAGCCTCCGGAAAAAAGCTAGCTTAGATGGAACACTGCACGTGTCACAATGATCACCTTCAGCAGTAAAAAGCCATGATGTCATAATGGGCTTCTGTTTATCTCTCTGGGAGCTGCCATGACATTCACATTGTTTATTAAGTGACACAGCTATGCATAGTACTTTTGTTTTATGAAGTATGGTTTCCTTCTTAAAGACTGCAAGATGCCATAGTTAATGAGAACATGTTACCCAGGCCAGAATTAACTCAAAATGGTAGATTCCAGAAAAAAAATATTCAAATATCAGAAAATTGGCTATTTGCCCACTTTGATGCCAGTTCTGATGCCCAGAACCCATTTGGACCAGGCTGAAGTGACCTGCAATAGATGTGGGACATGAGTATCTGTGTATCTCTGATGTAGGAACAGTGTTCCAAAGTCATTTAACCCTTTAAAAACAGCAGTTTCAAATCTGTAAAAATTCGGTGATTTTCTGTTTTGATGCCAGCTATGAAGCCCAGAATCCATTTGGGCCAGGCTGGAGTGGCCTGAACCTGATCCGGGGAAAGACTTTTTATGTAATGGTAGTGTGATATCAGTGGCCCAAAGTCATTTAACCTTTTTAAAAACACCAGTTACTTCTTTAAATCTGTGAAAATTAGCTATTTCCTCACTTTGATGCCAATTCTGATGCTCGATTGGACCAGGCTGGAGTAACCTGAATTTGTGGGAAATCTGTGTAATGCAACATGGAGGAAAGGGGGAAATGGGAAACGTCAGCTCACCTCGTAGTAATACTGCTGGATAACCAAGGAGTCCTCAATAGTGTTCACCCGGAGACTTCCTAGTCTGGGACATAGGTGCAGAATTTAGAAAAACAAAGAGAAAAAACCTCCAGAGAAAAATATATAGTAAAATGTAAAATCTTTATTAATCCATCAGGAGATGATAAAAAACATACAGACACCACTTAGACATCCAAGGATCACAGACCGACGCGTTTCGACAGAACGCCTTAATCTTGTTTAGTGGAATGTATGGACTGTGCACGACGGGACCGCTAAAGAAAAGAATAAGGAGACATCTTTCGATTGCTGTTAATCCGGCAGTATTCAACATTCCGGCAGTCTCGAGGCAATTTTCTGTTGTTCATAAGAGCAATCTTAGTCCTTTAAATTTTCAGGGATCGAAAAGGTTTATCGTCCTCATAGAGATTGTAACCTAAAATGTAAAATTTTAAACAGGGAGAACTTCTGGATATTCAAATTCCACACTAGAGTACCCCATGGTCTGAATACACGGCAAGACTTGATTTTACAATATACGGAAATTAAATTGCTTGTTATTATGTATTATTCTGTGTATTTATTGTCTTTTTGTAAACTCACCATTGTTTGGGTTTTTAATAGTTCTTTTTTTCCTTTTGTTTTATTCATAGTCTAATTGGTCAGGCTTTCTAATTAACTAAGGGTTAATTTTCAGGTGAGGGTGATTGTTGTTTCTGACCATACCCATTCCTTTATTCATTTGTATGTCTATAAGATAGCTTGTCAGTTCTGTGCACACTTACCAAGATTAAGGCGTTCTGCCGAAACGAGTCGGTCTGTGTTCCTTGGATGTCTAAGTGGTGTCTGTATGTTTTTTATCGTCTCCTGATGGATTAATAAAGATTTTACATTTTATTATATATTTTTCGCTGAAGGATTTTTCTCTTTGTTTTTCTGAATCTGTGTAATGGTGGTGTTAGATCAGTGGTCCAAACTAATTTAATCCTTTTAAGACATCATTTACCTATTCAAATCTGTAAAAATTGACTAATTGTCAACTTTGATGCCAGCTCTGATGCCCAGAACCCGTTTGGACCAGGGGTGACCTGAATTTGATGTGGGTATCACTGTCTGTTTAACAGTGGTGTGATATCAGTGGTCCAAAGTCATTTAACTCTTTAAAAACACCAGTTACTTGTTCAAATATGTATAAATGTTATATTTGGCCACTTTCATGCCCCTTCTGATATCCGTTTGGGCCAGTCTGGAAAGACCTGACTTTGATGCAGATCATCACTATCTGTGTAACGGTGGTGTGAGATCAGTGGCCCAAAGTAATTTAACACCAGTTACTTATTCAAATCTGTGAAAATTGGCTACTTGCCCACTTTGATGCCAGTTCTGATGCTCATTTGGACCAGGCTGGAGTGACCTTAATTTGATGTGGTGTGAGATCAGTGGCCCAAGGTTATTTAACCCTTTAAAAACATCAGTTTCTTATTCAAATCTGTGAAAATTAGCTGTCTGCTCAATTTGATGCAAGCTCTTATGCCCAGAACCCGTTTGGGCCAGGCTGCAGTGACCTGAATTTCATGTGGGGATCACTGTCTGTGTAACGGTGGAGTAAGGTCACTGGCCCAAAGTTATTTAACCCCTTTAAAAACATCACTTATTCAAATCTGTGAAAATTAGCTGTCTGCTCACTTTGATGCCAGCTCTTATGCCCAGAAGATGATCAGGAGTTCGGCCAGGCTGGAGTGACCTGAATTTGATGGGGGTCATCACTATATGTGTAATGGTGGTGTGAAATCAGTAGACCAAAGCCATTTAACCCTTTAAAAACACATTACTTATTCAAATCTGTGAAAATTGGGTATTTGCCCACTTTGATGCCAGTTCTGATGCCAAGGCTAGAGTAACCTGAATTTGATGTGGGTGATCAGTATCTGTGGGATATTGGTATGAGAACAGTGGCCCAAAGTCATTTAACCCTAAAACACTAGTTACTGATTCAAATCTGTGAAAATTGTCTGTCAGCTCACTTTCATTCCAGCTCTTATGCCCAGAAGCTATTTGGGCCTGGCTGGAGTAACCTGAATTTGAGGCGGGCATCTGTGTCAGGGTGGCGTGATGTCAGTGGCCCAAAGTCATTTAAACCCTTAAAAACATAATTTACCTATTCAAAGCTGTGAAAATTGGCTTATTACCTACTTTGATGCCAGCACTGATGCTCAGAACAAGTCTGAGCCAGGCTGGAGTGACCTGACTTTGATGCAGGTCATCACTATCTGTGTAACGGTTGTGTGAGATCAGTGGCCCAAAGTCATTTAACACCAGTTACTTATTCAAATCTGTGAAAATTGGCTACTTGCCCACTTTGATGCCAGTTCTGATGCCCGTTTGGGCCAGGCTGGAGTGACAAGAATTTGATGCCGGGTATTTGTGTAGTGATAATGTGAAATCAGTGGCCCAAAGTAATTGAACTCTTTAACCCCCTTAAGAACCCTGGGATTTTCCGTTTTTGCATTTTCGTTTTTTGCTCCCCTTGCTCACTGAGCCATAGCGCTTTTATTTTTTGGTCAATATGGCCGTGTGAGGGCTTCTTTTTTGCGAGACGAGTTGTACTTTTAAACGCCATTACTAGTTTTACCATATCATGTACGGGAAAACGGGAAAAAAATTCCAAGTGCGGTGAAATTGCAAAAAAAGTGCAATACCACAGATGTTTTTTTTAATTTTTTTTACCACGTTCATTGAATGCTAAAACTGACCTGCCATTATTATTCTCCAGGTCATTACGAGTTCGTAGAGACCAAACCTGTATAGGTTCTTTTTTATTTAAGTGGTGAATAAAAATTCCAAAATTTGCTAAAAAAAAAAAAAAAATGGCGCCATTTTCCAAGACCTGTAGGGTCTCCATTTTTCGGGATCTGAGGCCGGGTGAGGGCTTATTTTTTGCACGCCGAGCTGAAAATTTTATTGATACCATTTTGGGGTAGATCCGATGTTTTGATCGCCCGTTATAGCATTTTATTGCAGTGTTGCGGCGACCAAAAAAACGTAATTCTGACGTTTAGAATTTTTTTCTCGTTACGCCGTTTACCGATCGGATTAATTCTTTTTTTATATTGATAGATCGGGCGATTCTGAACACGGCGATACCAAATATGTGTATGTGTTTTTTTTTAATTATTATTTTATTTTGAATGGGGTGAAAGGGGGTGATTTAAACTTTATATTTTTTTAATTTTTTAAATATTTTTAAAAACGTTTTTTTCACTTTTTGCTTGCTTCTATAGTCTCCATAGGAGACTAGAAGCAGCACTTGTCTGATTGCCTCTGCTACATAGAGGTGATCAGCAGATCACCTCTGTGCAGCAGAAATGGTCCTGTGCTATGAAGCGCCGACCACTAGGTGGCGCTCATAGTGACCAGCTCATGACAACCACTGGAGTCTGCTGCGATCATGTGGCGGGGTTGCCGATGGGTGGGGTAAGTGACGCACATCCGGTTTGAGCAAGTTAAATGCTGCTGTCAGAGATTGACAGCGGCATTTAACATGTTAACAGCCGCGGGTGGATCGCGAGGCACATGTCAGCTGTAATAATCAGCTTACATTTATAGCACCAATCCAGCACTGGAAAAAAAAAGCTGGAGGGGTGCTTTAAGAAACATCAATTACTTATTCAAATCTGCGACAATTGGCTATTTGCCCACTTTGATGCCAGCTCTTTTGCTCAGAACCTGTTTGGGCCAGGCGGTTAGGTGTATCCTCATCGCTGCCCTCCAGTGTAGTGTATTCTTGTGATTATTATTGAACCTGCACAATAACAACAGTTTGCGAATAAGAAACCTCATCGTCTGTGGCGATTGTGGAGAGCAGGATGTGAAGCTGTGGTGGAAACATCAGGACTGTGAACATTTTCTGCAGAACCTCCCCCATCTGTGGAGGCGACACTGACACCTGGGTTTCCCAATCCTCCCTGATGGAAAGGTGACACTATTATGTGTATAGGGGCTCACGTCATCACTCTCCTTACAGCTCCAGCACTGAACACACAGCAGGCAACTACATGGACACCCACGGCTGCAGTTCCCTCTGTACAGGCAGTGGGCAGGACACCTCAGTGCCAGGACCCCTCACTACAAGACCCTGGCGCGGGAAATTAGAAAGTGCACTGAGCGGCACAGTCAGTTTATCTGCAGGCAGTGATAGTTACCCCGTCTTCCTCCGCGCCGCTGTACCGCTCGGAGATGAAGAGCAAGAAACGTGTCCGTGCGCTGCCGCAGCCAGAAGAGTGCGGGGTCTGGTTAGATGCGTCACAGCTGAAAAAGAGGCCCCAGCAGGTGAGCAGACCGGAGAGTGGGAGTGGAGTACTGGTGACGCCTGCCAGCAGGGGTGTGGTGTAGGAGGGAGTAGGCTAATTTCAGGGTATAACTGTATGGGGGAGAATGTTTTGGATGGCTTTCTCTAATAACCCCTCCATAGCCGTGAGAGGAGTTGTAGTTGTGAATGACAGCATCCATGTTCCCATATAAAGTGCTGAAAACACCTGCAGCTGAGCTAAAAACTGCAATTGCTCCATTATTCCCCAGCGTTCGTGGTGTGGTAGAAAGGATCTGAGAACATGAGGTGTCATGGCGGCACGGCTTCCCCAATACCGGACCTTCCACATTCACAACTTCCTGAGAAAGAAACAATATTGTTTATCTTCCAGGACCCATCACTTTTTCTCTTATTTCCCCATTGATAGGGCTTGCTCTCCTTGTGCAGTTATCTGTAGTATTATTTGTACTATTTTGTGGTAAATATGATGTTTTGGTAACTTATTATTGCATTTTTTTTGTTTTTGGGAGGGGGGCAACAAAACAAACAGCAATTTTGACTCCTACCTCTTCTCCATGGCTTTTATGGTGTTTACCGTATCCGTTAAATAATGTTACATTTTTATCGATGGACATGTACTGATTCAGCTGTACCAAACATGTGTTGTGTGTGGTGTGTTTTTTTTTTTTTTTTTTTTATGTACGGCATATGACGTCTCCCTAACTGAAGCGGGCTCGTAAGCAGAGTGCGCATCTTTGCTGGCAGATGATGGCTGATTTAATCAGCCATCTTCTTCCTCTGACAGCTGTGGGTGTAGCAGAGCTCTGCCCATGGCTGTCAACCTGTCAAATGTCGCTGTCAATCCGTGATGGCAAACTGGAAGGGGGCCACGCTGTTCTAAAAGTCCATCAGTGCACTTATGACATGATCGCAGGGCACCAGTGGGCCGTCATGATGGCCAGGGGTCTGTTGGAGACCCCTGTGCCTGTCATGACAGCTCTCTTGTGAAAGCCAGCTTCTAGCAGGTGTTCATAGGAGACTGTGTGACTCAATGCTGTGGCATTGCTGTACATAGCACAAGTGATGAAATGATCGCAGGTTCAAGTCCTCAAAGAGGACTAACAAACATAAAAATAAAATAACACAAAATAAAAGTAAAAATATATATAATTTTTTTTTTTTTTTCTCAAATCGCCCCCATTTTCCCCATTAAAAATTAAGAAAAAAATAGACATATTTGGTATTTCAGAGTTTGTAAAAGTCTGATCAATCAAAATCTAAATTTAAATTAATTCAATTGGTGAACAGCAGTAACGAGAAAAAGAATCATAACACAAGAATTGTATTTTTTCGGCTGCTGCAACAAAACACAAAAAATTATATCCATGAAAACATCAGCTCGGGTGCAAACAAAACAAGCCCTCCCACAGCCACATATTTCGAAAATTGCAAAACTTTATGGCTCTCGGAAAATGGCATCACAAGCAAATTTCTTTTTTTTAAAACAAATGTCAGAAATGTTTTTTTTTTTTTCAACACGTAAATAAAACAAAAACTATAAATGTTTGGTATCTGCATAATCATATCATATTGCCAGGTCAGTTTTACCTAAAATGAATGCTCACTGTAAATTAAAAAAAAAAAAAAATTGCGGCATTACACTTTTTTTCATTTTCTTTTGCTATTTTGCCATACTTGGAACAAAAGTACAACCCGTGTCAGAAAAAAAAACAAGCCCTCACACAGCTATGTGGACGGAAAAATAAAAAAGTTATGGCTCTTGGAATAAGGGAAGGGAAAATTGCCTGGTCCTTAAAGGGTTAATTTACATAGCAAAACCCATATGGGCTTCACACAGTACTAAGATGGCTCCCTTTTCCACTGCAACCAATTGGCACTCCACGATCTCGTCATGAGAATGGGTGATATGCTCCCAAAGAAATAAGCCACTGAAGTGGTAAGACTTATAGGGGTTTTCCCACAAACAAAAGCACATTTTAATCAATAGATCTTGGAATAATAATAAGTTCCACATTTAGATGTGATTAAATAAAATGTTCCTGTGCTGAGATAATCCTATAAATGTGCCCTGCTGTGTACTGTGTAATGGCTGTGTCTGACCATACAGGGACATGGTCTGATCATACCACAGCTCCTGGGCAGAGGGGGAAGCAAAAGAGTATACAGACAGGACAGCTGATTCTTTCTTTGAGGTAAAACATTATTTATAAACAGGCAGTGAAATGTTTTACCTCACAAGAATAATCAGCTGTGCTCCCCTGCTGTAATGTCTGTATACTCTTTTGCCCCCCGCCCAGGAATTGTGGTATGATCAGACACGGTCAGACTCTGCCATTACACAGGGGAACATTTATAAGATTATCTCAGCACAGGGACATTTTACTTAAACACATCCAATTGTGGAACGTATTATTGTTCCTAGATCTGTTGATTTAAAATGAACTTTCCTTCATGGGAAAACCCTTTTGAATGCAACCGTTGGTGAATGTCAGTGACTTTTATCTGGGTTAAAGGGACTCTATCAGCATAGAATGACTGTTCAAACCAAGTACAGGCACTCGGGGCATCATGGCGAAGCCAAATAATTCAGTGCATCTTCCCACCTGCCTGTTTTCCATCTATCTTCACCCCCACCTTTCTTTGACAGCTCTGTCTCCGTAGAGCCAGAGAAGGGCTGAGATAGATGGAAGACAAGCAGGTGGGAAGGTGCACTGAACTATTTGGCCACACCATGATGCACCGAGCACTTGTACTTTGTTTGAACAGTCATTCTGTTTTGTCAGTCTCTTTAAATAGCAATGATCAGAGCTAACTCCATTCACTACTGTTGAAGGCTGGTTCCCTGTGTGGTGCATACATACATATGTTATGGAGTGTGAATGGGGTTAAAGAAACCCTCTGGTCATAAACAATCATAAATAAAAATAGAGCACCAGTGCTGGTTGTTATCATTTTCAATGAGTAAGGGTAAGTGTCCATCCTGCCCAGCAAGTATCTTTCCAAATAGTATATAGGGGACTGAAGAACTGCTGGCACATATCACTGCAGAGCACCAGTTGTCCTGCCCTGCAGTGAGTGGTGGCCACCTATCTGGGTGTGAATATTTAACCTTTATGGATCCTGGTGGATAATACCAATTGTAAGCCCCTGTGTTTATTTATGGAGATGTGAAAAGTTTCCATTTTGATTTAAACATTAAACTGCCTATTTCCTTTTTAGACTGTGATTAGCTGTACATCCTCACGATTTAACCCACTGCCAAGAAGACCATCTATGGATTCTGTTCTGGTTGATTGTACACAAGTGAAATCCCCTCCGCTTTGCACCAAGCAGACGTCCATGTATTTCTTCTTCTCCCCGACTGGTAATGATTATTTAATAGACCAGTAATTTAGTCTAGTGAAGACTGTAGATTCAGAGAACTGACAAGATTTCAGTAAAACTTATCACACATGTACTTCTTCATGGTGTAACATTTTATCACACAATTTACAAAAACCCCACTAGCATATTACTCATTTGTCTTTATATGTCTGCGAAATATCCAGTTCTCACTTATTCTACATAGGACTGATGGCTTACCCCCACTGCAAATACATGTACAAATAAACCGTTTCACCTTTTCTTTTTTTTTCCCTTGGTAATTATTCATATTTTCTTTTTCAGAGAATAGGGACAAACAATCTTGTGTTACGAATATTCATACATTGGTTCAAGAAATCCCTATGGCGTGTGAGGAAAGAAATGCACTAGAAGCACCGAATGAGATGAAATCTTCAGCCATTGGTATGTGGCCATTGTCCTCTCTTAATTATCTATACTCAGTTAAAATGCATTTGAGGAATCTTTCTTAGACTTTGTTCACATCTTGGAATCGAAGTGGAAGCTCGGCACCACAAAAAGAAAATGACTGTAGGTCTTGCTGCAGTGTTATTTATTTCATCCGGCAACCAGTCGAAACAGATATTCTGACCGAGAGCGGTCATTGTCAAGGACCCATAGTCTCATTTTCTTTTTGTGATGCTGAGGTCTCCACTTCAAGTATTCTGGACCATGAGTCCCTACCTTGAATGCACTAATTTTACAAGGACAGTGCTGCTGGTCTTTAATTTGTTCACATCTTGGTCATGGGAGCAGAACAACGAAAAATAACTGCATTGCTGGATCCTTCTCGAGGGGGACACAAATGATCTCCAAAAGAGTATGCTGACCATAAGTGGTCTCTCCTATTACAGAAGAAAGTAGAGCAGCATGCTGTGCTATTATAGATGGAATCTGTGACAGCAGTGGTATCAAAATGTGAATTCTAAGTCCATTACAAAGCCATATATTGATTATACCTAAAACATGTTGTATGTTTTTAGGCTTTAAAATTTATGGATTCTCACTTAGAGTAATACATTGTTCATTCAGGACTAGCTACACCAGGGATGCACAACCTTTTTTACTCTGAGGGTCGCGTTATCATTTTTCTTTTTTCTACTTTAAGGGGCCAGCTGCTGTTCAGGTATATTTCTATTAAGTGGTACACATATATCTCGCGTGTTGGACACAATGCAGCACACACATTATATATATATATATATATAATCTCAGTAATACATTGGACAGATGTTGATAAAATAATGCACCTCAAGAGTTACTAACATAACTTAAAAGGGTTGTCCACCACTTGGACAACCTGCTCTCAATTACTCATATTCCCCCATATAAAACAGCAGCTATACTCCCCTCCAATGTCGAGTTTCCCAGGCACTTGTAACGTTATGCTATGTGAGCCCTGAGGACCAATCAGCGGCCACTTCACTTTCACTTTCTTCAGACGTAACTGACATTTGGAGGAAGTCAGAAAGCAGCAGCATCTATCATTTCTTCCAGATGTAGTAAATATGCTTTCTCAAAGCTTCTTTGCACATAGGGTCATTATACACATTAGATTAAACTTGGCTGAACCCACAAACATTGACGGGATAGGCTGACAGTAATGTCTATGGGGGCCTCCTGACAGGTGCTTTCGGGGAAAGAAGGATCCAGCATGTTGCTTTCCAACAGCCGATCCTTTTGCTCTTTGAGAGAGAAGCTGCTGCTGTAGGAGTCTGGCAACGGCTCACTCAGAGAAAGCGCTTGGCAGTGTATGGAAGAGTCGGGGGAGATGGCTGTTGGCCGAGAAATTGTTCAGCCTACAGCTTTTAATGTGTATGTGGGCTTTAATCTGGATCCCCTCCTTGGAAAGTCTCATACTGCCTCAGCCCTTCCCCCAGTTTCTCAGCAGTTATAGGAGCTGCACACACAAGTGACAGCAGATCCCTTTAAAAATGATCACATAAAGTCTAAAGTGCATGTACCCTTTTGGCAAGCATTTTATGGTAATGTATGTATTTCATTCTCACCAGGAACTTCTACGTGTTTGAAGCAAACATATAGTGATCGTGAACCTGCTGAAAATCTGGAAAACATCTCTTCATATAAAATACAAAGAGATACAGAAGATAAAAGTTCAGGACAAAATAAGATTGATGACTCAAGCTGTGTGCTGGATAAACCTGGTCGTGATGCTGTATACTTCTCCAAAGCTTCAAGAGCACAAGAGAAAACTCTGAAGCCTCCTATGAACTATTGGGCAACAAGTTTGAGATCCAAGTATCAGGATAACTTATCTGACCCTTTACTTTCTACATGTCCTCAGGAAGACCAGTTTCTTCCAAGTCAGATTGAAAGCCAGCTTTTCACGCAGGATACACAAGGGAACAAAGTGATCTGTCACAGGTTTCCACGTGAACAACCTAGGAGTACGTTCTCATCAGTACCATTGATGGACAAAACTAATGTCACCTGGCACACAAGAAGTCCTATGAAAGGAACTCTACAGACCTTGTGTGATGAAGAGGCCCTCCACAACATGTTCACACAAGATTCTGAAGGAAATATGGTTATAAAACATTAATCATAGACTTGCAGCCCAGTCCTGATTAAAACAATACACCGACCAACAAATACTTAGTCTTATGATCACAACTATTTTCTGTTCTAAACAAGCAGATAAATGAAATGCACCTAGAATTCTGTTTGTGTAAAATGGCATTGGCAGGGTGGTATATGTTTAACACTAAAATAATGCAGCGAGCCTGCTGCATCTGTACACTTCTTGGTGATGAGGGGTTGTGCTAGATTTTAAAGTGATGGCTTGTCTTTAAGAGGCAATGTGACCCCTGTAGGCAACCTGCACATTAGTTATCCAGACACTGCCATAGATGTGCCCATTACTACAGCTTAGCCAATTTTAAAGGGTGGTTATTTTGGCGCTACTCACTTTCGCATTGAAAGGTAAGCGGTGCTGGTAGTCACGTCTGCATATACAGGACGCATACATGACTGGAAGGCATCATGTCCTGGTCTACTGAATGCCCAATGCAGAAGTGAGCAGCGACAGAAAAAACCTTGAAGGAACATGTCATCAATTAGATCCCGCACAACCCCTTTACAATAAATAAATGGATGTTAATGTCTGTCTTGCTCAATAACATTTTTAAATGTCCATTGTTTTGTCCTCATCTGTGAAATTGATTGTATGTATGACTAAATAAAGAGGTACGTTTCTATCTAGATTGGCAATGATTTCAATTACGTACCTAACATATCAGGGCGTCAGACAAAAAATAAATTCCAGAGGATTTTTCTAGTGTGCAAAAAGCAGTTTCCATATCTGTTATGATTACAGTTCAAAGAATTCTGTGCAACTGTAACTTTAAACGGAATATGTTATTAAAAAAAATAAAGTGTAGTTGCCTATAGTGGTGGTCTGACGATAAATGCCATATGAAACATACCTGGCAGTCTAATTTTGAAGGACGGTTGTAGGGAGAAAAAAAAAATGAAGTTCTATTCCGCCTGCAGCTGTTCATTTCCTTTTGTCAGGGTAGTGTTGGGGGCGATGAGCAGTCACAGCTCTGTACATAGGGAGCGCGGCTGTGATGACTCCCCTGCATATATATTGACAGCCTGCTCTGCGGTGTATGTGTATGCAAAACAAGTTGTCAGTGTGCAGAGGAGATGGATGGAAATGTGCAGGTGGAATATAACTTCAGTCTCTCTTTTATCCCTGCAGCCGCTCTTCCAATTGGACTGCCATGCATGTTTAAAACTATTTGCTGACAGATTCCCACTATGGCTGCAGGTCACTACATTTCCCATTCCCGACAGGTTTTTCTTTAATTCCTACTGTGAAAAGACAAAATGTAAAACAATAAAGTTATTTGTTCGTCTCCAGCTTAGGCTAGTTTCACTCGTCCAGATATTTCCGGTACCGGAAAAACCTCTAACCTCTTTTTTTTTTTTTTTTTTTTTTTTTTTTTTTAAATTTAATCACTATAGGAGTTGGACAATGGCCTGATCTGCAATGCATTTGGAGAAATAATGTGCATAAGCAAAGCCACGGTTTATGCCACTGAAGCTCATACAGCTTTCCCACAGACTGAAAGAGGGGTATCAAGAGTTCCATGTTCTCTTCCTCATTACCCTATGAGATGAGGCTGGGCTGCATAGTTCCTTGCTCCGCCTGCAATGCCTCCTCTTTAACTGTGAGAATCGAGCATTTCAGTAGACAGAGAAGCGTGATGGTGCCACTAATTATGGCGTCATCGCTGCTCACTATCTTGGTGGAGACCTCAAAGTTTTGGAGGATGGCACAGATGTCAGACATCCATGCCCACTCATCAGCTCTTATGTGCGGAGGCTGA
Source organism: Phyllobates terribilis (assembly GCF_046119375.1). Classification (NCBI taxonomy): domain Eukaryota; kingdom Metazoa; phylum Chordata; class Amphibia; order Anura; family Dendrobatidae; genus Phyllobates; species Phyllobates terribilis. Next base: position 645,666,803 of record NW_027362762.1, read on the forward strand.
CCTGAATGCCGAAGGATGTGTTGAAGCTGGTACTCAACAACTGCCCTCTGCTGCTCAAATCCTTCCCAACATCAGCAATGTTGATTTCCAACATGTGGTGACATCGCACAACAGTCAGTGAGCTGGAAACTGCAAACGCACCTGAAGCACTGCCAGGGTGGCAGAAGCTACAGCTGACTTTCTGAAATGGGCCCACACGTGTTGTACTTTCACAAGCAGCTCTGGCAGATCTAAGTTGAGCACATTTAGTGCGCTCTCATTACTAATATGTACCCCTGTATGGAGAACAATGTCAGCACTGAAAAATTAAAAGATGAAATATAGCCTGCTTTATATACCACGGTACTAAGAAAACCAATTTCGATTATATCTTGTGTACCCTTGTGACAAAAATATCTGCACCAAAGAATTAATTTCACTAGAGTAGAACTAGTATAATGGTGACTGACAACTCTTCCACTACAGCCAAACCCAATCAGGGTTCTCCACATTTTCAAAGAAGAGTAGAAGTAGTTTAAAGGAGACAGAAACCTCTTCCATTACAGCCAAATCCAATAGATGGAGACCCAATCAGGATACCACACATTTCCAAAAATTAGTGGCCGACACCAGCAAAGTGGCATCAATTTCACTACAGTAGAAATTGTAGAATTAGGAACGACACGTCTTCCCCCTACAGCCAACCCAGTAGATGGAGACTCAATCAGAAATGTTTACATTTCCCTAAATTAGGGTCTAACATCAATTTCCCCAAAGTAGAAGTAGTTTAATGGAGACAGAAACCTCTTCCACTACAGCCAAACCCAATAGATGGAGACCCAAAAATTTGTGGCAGACACCAGCAAAGTGGCATTAATTTTATTGCAGTAGAAATTGTAGAGTTAGGAACCAAAACCTCTTCCACTACAGCCAACCCAGCAGATGGAAACTCAATCAGGAGTGCATCATCCTCTCCAGTCGTTCACCACACGTCAGACTTGTACTCTGTTGTGCTGTTGCACGAGCTGGTCTAAAAAATGTGTGAAAGGATTCATAGAAATTGCTTCTGCCACTTACGCTACTGCTGCTGCTAATATTTTGGCATTGACAAATTGACGTGATGGAGGTTGGAAGTGCAGAGCTGCGATGTACTCTGTGTGCCTCACTGCTGGTTGGGGAAAACCTATATTAAGGTTGTGTAAGGCTATGTGCCCACGATGCAGAAATGCTCAGGATTTTTTCCTGAGCGTTTCTGCATCTCCCTGGCAGAAAAAAATGCATGCGGATTGTACATGCGTTTTCCTGCCAGGGACATGCGGAAATGGAGCGTTATTCACTGACATTTCCGCATGTGGATTGACTAGCGCTTTCCAAGCGATTAGCATCACTTGGAAAGTGTTTGTGACCACTAGGTCACACTATATAAATCCATGCAAATGGCATGGATTTATATAGTGTGACCCGAGAGAGTGGTTAAAAATAAAAAAAATAAATGTATACTTACCATCCGATGGCTCACGCTCGCTTGCTTCGCTCGGTGCCGGCTGCCGGCAGCGGTGGATTGAAAGACCTGCCAACGTCAGCGTCGCGTGACCCGTCACATGACTCTGACGTCAGCGCAGGTCCTTCAAGCCACTGAGAAGTGCCGGGAAGCAAGGAGGAGCGCAGCGCGGGCTGCCGGAAGGTAAATATACATTTATTTTTTATTTTATTCTTTTTTTTTTTTTACAGATTTTTTAATTGTACCTGGGTGTGGATGAGACTCTCCTCTCCTCGACACCTGGGTACCATACGCACATTAGAACGCGCCAATTACGCAAGTACAGATGCAGAATTGGCGCGTTCTAATGCAAGTCAATGGCGGTGAAAAAGCAGCACTTCCACAAAATAATTGGCTGCGTTTTTTTCCGCAATGATAATCCGCAGGGGAAATTTCCGCAGCATGTGCACAGCACATGTGGATTATCATTGGGGAACATGGCAGGCCTTCTACCAAGCGTTTTTAAGCGTTTCTGCAGCTGCAGAAACGCATTAAAAATGCATCGTGGGCACACAGCCTAAATGCGTGTTTCGATACTCCAGGAAGCATCTGGCAAAATTTAACTCTTATAACATACAGTGCTGGCCAAAAGTATTGGCACCCCTGCAATTCTGTCAGATAATACTCAGTTTCTTCCTGAAAATGATTGCAATCACAAATTCTTTGGTATTATTCTCTTCATTTAATTTGTCTTCAATGAAAAAAAACACAAAAAGAATTGTCCTAAAGCCAAATTGGATATAATTCCACACCAAACCTAAAAAAGGGGGTGGACAAAAGTATTGGCACTCTTTGAAAAATCATGTGATGCTTCTCTAATTCGTGTAATTAACAGCACCTGTAACTTACCTGTGGCACCTAACAGGTGTTGGCAATAACTAAATCACACTTGCAGCCAGTTAACATGCATTAAAGTTGACTCAACCTCTGTCCTTGTGTGTACCACATTGAGCATGGAGAAAAGAAAGAAGACCAAAGAACTGGCTGAGGACTTGAGAAACCAAATTGTGAGGAAGCATGAGCAATCTCAAGGCTACAAGTCCATCTCCAAAGACCTGAATGTTCCTGTGTCTTCCGTGCGCAGTGTCATCAAGAAGTGTAAAGCCCATGGCACTGTGGCTAACCTCCCTAGATGTGGACGGAAAAGAAAAATTGACGAGAGATTTCAAAGCAAGATTGTGCGGATGGTGGATAAAGAACCTCGACTAACATCCAAACAAGTTCAAGCTGCCCTGCAGTCCGAGAGTACATCAGTGTCAACCCGTACTATCCGTCGGCGTCTGAATGAAAAGGGACTGTATGGTAGGATACCCAGGAAGACCCCACTTCTTACCCCGAGACATAAAAAAGCCAGGCTGGAGTTTGCCAAAACTTACCTGAGAAAGCCTAAAACATTTTGGAAGAATGTTCTCTGGTCAGATGAGACAAAAGTAGAGCTTTTTGGGAAAAAGCATCAACATAGAGTGTACAGGAAAAAAAAAAGAGGCATTCAAAGAAAAGAACACGGTCCCTACAGTCAAACATGGCGGAGGTTCCCTGATGTTTTGGGGTTGCTTTGCTGCCTCTGGCACTGGACTGCTTGACCATGTGCATGGCATTATGAAGTCTGAAGACTACCAACAAATTTTGCAGCATAATGTAGGGCCCAGTGTGAGAAAGCTGGGTCTCCCTCAGAGGTCATGGGTCTTCCAGCAGGACAATGACCCAAAACACACTTCCAAAAGCAAATGGTTTGAGAGAAAGCACTGGAGACTTCTAAGGTGGCCAGCAATGAGTCCAGACCTGAATCCCATAGAACACCTGTGGAGAGATCTCAAAATGTTTGGAGAAGGCACCCTTCAAATATCAGGGACCTGGAGCAGTTTGCCAAAGAAGAATGGTCTACAATTCCAGCAGAGCATTGTAAGAAACTCATTGATGGTTACCGGAAGCAGTTGTTCGCAGTTATTTTGGCTAAAGGTTGTGCAACCAAGTATTAGGCTGAGGGTGCCAATACTTTTGTCCGGCCCATTTTTGGAGTTTTGTGTGAAATGATCAATGATTTGATTTTTGCTTCATTCTCTTTTGTGTTTTTTCCTTGCAAGCAAATTAAATGAAGAGAATAATACCAAAGAATTTGTGATTGCAATCATTTTCAGGAAGAAACTGAGTATTATCTGACAGAATTGCAGGGGTGCCAATACTTTTGGCCACCACTGTAGATCTAACAGAGTGGCAACCTAGTAGTCAGCACTATTTTGAATTATAACTATATGGGGATCATGTTGCAGATAACCTCTAACCCAGGGAAGTTAACAGTGCAGTGCTGGCCCAGCCAAAGAAGTAGCGGCCGTGCGCCGCCGCTGCTGGGGGAGTGGTCCGGGGGTCCGCCGCGGCGCTGCACATATGAGGGCAATCTGGCCATAGACACCCTGGGCATAGTACAGGATAGCAAAGATTACTAGTCTAGTTCTGCGTGAGGTTTGGGACATTTTATTTCTCGTTGTTCATCTCAATAACCTATCAGTCCTGTGAGTCCCAGCATTGCACCATTCCATCTTGGTGTGGCAGGTTCATTATTGAGAAGAGCAGTATAGAGAGCGCTGCGGAGAGTACGTCCACCAGCAATAAGCCTGCCTCTGCAGTGCCCCCTGGCGGCTGGATTTCTTCCTGCTGGAGATATGCTGTTTTGCATGCCAACTGGTTCTGACAGACTAATGATGGGTATAGCACAGCAGTTGCCATAGAGATAACTGCACTTCCAAAATAACGCTCAGAGACGCAGAAGACGCTAAGGTCACTCGTGGCCTCCGTTACATAAGGCAGTACGGTCAGGACTGCAGCCGCACAAGCCTGTGACGTGTGCCCCAGAGGGCATGTGCTAGGCTTCCGGGTACGTCACAGTGGGCGGGGCTCAGCCAGTCGGTGTAAATATGGCGTTCATAGCGCTGGGCAGACATCGCTCCTGGGCGCTGCGTCTGTGCAAGCATGAAGCGGCCATCCTGCAGCCCAGAGTCGCCGGCCGCTGTCCAGGTGAGAGTGGCCGCCAGGTGGCGCACGGGGTATTACGTCCTGTATGGCTGCCCCGCGCGGCTACATGGCTACTGTTCACCCCGGGGAGCGCTACCCCAGGGGCTCAGCATTGCTTCTCATGATGGGTGCGTCACCTGAGCGTTATTACTGGGGGGAGGAGCTGCTCCCATGTCCGTGCTATTCCTCTGTCACCTCACAGACTTGTTCCAAAAGTTTCTGTGACAAGACGTAGGCGTTCCCGCAGCGTGTGCACCGGCTGCTACCGTCCACTGCAAAGTTTATTTGTGATTTACAATTTTAATAACAAGTGGAAATAATCACAGTAATAAAATACAATGCGGCCCTGATGTCAATACACTTAAAGGCAGCTGCAAAAAAAATGATCTAAAGGGCACGAAAATGGGCATCAAAGGGTTAAATGACTCTGGGCCACTCATCTGTGGTTATTAACATCGGAAACTGTATTTTCCCTTGTAAATGTCAAATTGATGACAATCCAGCTGAATAATGCTCCTTTTATGGTGCGCACTGTCTGGGTTTCCATCAGACCCTCTACTACACGCTTGACATGTATGGTGGACTTTAAATCTGCACCATGCCACAATATGTGCTGCGTTTCCCCTGCTGATCTCATCATTTGCAATGACAAGGTTGCTATCAATGGGAAAGATGCAGAGTTCCTGTGGAAAATGTATGCTTTCAACCTACCCCGCTGTTCTTAGAAAACACTTGAAAGGCCTAATCAATTCTATTGCAAAATGACTTTGTTCTCCTGTTCAGGCTTTTGAGCAGATTTTAGCCGCTTCAGATTTCACAGAACAGAAAAAAGGAAGCGAGTGAGCCATTCTTCAGGTGATGTCCGCTATGTAGCCGATCCACACTTTACTATGGAAGTCAATGGGAAGACTACTGAGCAGTTGGAATCATATTTGCCTAAAAAGAAAAAAGTTATCATTTTACTAATTGATATTGGATTTTAAAAATAAATAAATAAAAAAAAAAAGGAAATTCTTCCCCCAAAAAAGCTTAAACGTGTACAAAAACTAGGTAGAAAATATCAAGAAAACGCGTTGAGATATTAATAAAATGACGCTGCTGCTGCGGTGGAGGGCATGGGGACTGACAGGTTCACTTTAAATGATGTCTGAAAAATCACCTGCCATCTCATTCCTGTTATCAGACCGCTGCTGGCACCTTCACCACTATATGGAGGAGTGTTTTGCCATCTTGCTTGTGACCCCTTTTTCCAAAGTGATTCTTATTTTTCCATAAGTCGTAGTTTTACAATAACTTGGATTTGCAACCCTCCTAGATCATAATGAAAGTTCATCAGATGTGTCTCACTGTAACGTTTAGCCGAGCATTGTGATTACTTAAGAAAACAGCAGTATTATATCTGTCTAGCAATTTGCGACAAAGCCATTATTGTGCCTGTGGCAACACTGTGTCCCAGTTATGAGCAGCTGATATATTCCTGACATACAGCAAAGTAAATGTAGCGTTATATAATGAATAATGTAAACATTCCCATGTGAAAGGGGAGAATACTGTATGGAAGCTTGGCAGAATCGCTTGTATCATGATGGTCACCAACGGGAAATATATCATTCGGACTTGTTAGGTTCAGCACAGTAAAACATCTTTTGGATGAATGCACAGAGTGGTAAAGCAAAAAAACTACATACAAATGACTACATATTGTAATTGTAAAAAATTACATTGTAAACCAGTCATTAAAAAAATCCAGCATGAAGATAACTTTTAGAATAGACAAAACAATGTAGATTGGTGATGATCTGACCCTTAGGACTCCCACCATGAGCAGAATGTAGGAGCAGACATCTACAATGTATATACAAAGTCTACGCAAGACTGATTTAAAATGCCAGGTTTTTGTCTTGTTAAACATACCAAGTAAAATAATTTCAGATCTTTTTCCACCTTTTAATGGCACTTATAGTTAATTTAATTGAAAAACAAACGGAAACCTTTTTGGGTCGAAAAATTAAGAACTAAAGTAATTTGGTTGTGTAAATATGCATACACCTAAAATAATACTTTGTTGAAGTTTCTTTTGAATTTATGCATTGTCTTTTCTGTAGGAGTCTATTAGCATGGCTAATCTAGAATTGGCAATCTTTGCCCACTCTTCCTTGCAGTAGCGCTCCAAATCTGTCAGATTGCGAGGGCAGCTCCTGTGTACAACCCTCCTCAGGTCCACCCACAGATTATCAATATGATTCAGTTCTGGGCCCTGGCTGGGCCTTTCCAAAACGTTGATGTTCTTCCTGAGAAGCCATTTTTGTTGATTTGGAGGCATGCTTATGGTTATTCTCACGCTGAAAGGTGAAATTCCCCTTGATACTTTTATTATTTTTTTTTTTTTTTAGCAGAGGCCTGAAAGTTTTGATTTAAAATCAACTGATATTTGGAATTCAGTATTCCCTCCACCTTGACTAAAGCTCCAGTAACAATTACCAAAAAACAGCCCCAAAGCATAATGCTGCCTCCACCATGCTTCACCGTGGGTATAGTGTTTTTTTTGTTTTGTTTTTTGGGGTGATGTGCTGTGTTGGCTTTGGGTCAAACATACCTTTTGGAATTATGGACAAAAAGTTCAACCTTGGCCTCATCAGACTATAACTTGTTTTCACACGTTCTTTTCCCAGGCTTGATGTAGGTTTTGGCAAAACATAGCCCGGCTTGGATGTTTTTATTTGTTAGGAATGGCTTCCGTCTTGCCACCCTACCCCACTGGCCAGACATATGAAGAATACGGAAGGTTGTTGTCACATGCAGTGCACAATAAATTCTTGCCAGAAATCCCTGCAACCCCTTTAATGTTGCTGAAAGCCAGTTAGCAGTCTCGATGTTCTTTATTGTCTTTTTATCAATTTCTGAGGGACAGACAGGTCTAGGTAATGTCACCAATTTAAGGCACTTCAAGATGGTCTTCAGTGCTCCATGGTATATCTAAAGCCTTGGAAAAAAATTGCACCTTTCCCCTGACTGATAACTTCCAATAATGGGATCGTTTGTCCATGTTGTTGGTTTTATAAATTACTCTTTTGAAAGCTGAAACCCTCCCAAATTTCGTTTAGGTTAAGAAAATAAATTGGCATCAATGCTGAAATATTGATCATTTAATGAACACAGAATGGTCAGATTTTGGCAAGACAAATTTTGTCGCCCACAGAAAGTAATGTGATATTCAAACAAATAATTATCTTAAAATACAAATATATGTTGCATAACATTGGTGAATGAAGTTGTGCGGTTATTAGTCATATTTAATATTTTGTGTGACTTCCATGAGCTTGAAGGACTGCATCCATGCGGTTCAACAATGATTCATACAATTTATTAATGAAGTCATCAGGAATAGCAAAGAATGCAGTCTTACATGCCTCCCAGAGGTCATCTAGATTCTTTGGTTTTGTCTTCCAAGCTTCCTCTTTCATCCTACCCCAAACATGCTCAGTGATGTTCATGTCTGGTGACTGGGCTGGCCAGTCCTTGAGCACCTAGATCTTTTTTGCCTGGAGGAACTTTGTTGTAGAGATGGATGTATGAGATGGAGCACCATCCTACTGCACAATTTGACCCCTTTTATGATTTGGAATGTAAGAGGTAGCTAATACTTCTTGATATTTTAGGCTATTGATATTACCTTCCGCCTTGCAAATGTTTCGCACACCCCCATACTGAAGGTAACCCCAGACCATGATCTTTCCACCAACAAATGTAACTTTTCTGGGTGTATTTTGGATCCATACGGGCTCCAGTAGGTCTCCTGCAGTATTTGCGGCGGCTGTGGTGTAATTCTACTGAAGATTCATCAGAGAAATCCACCTTCTGCCACTTTTCCAGCGTCCATCTGTTTAGCAGGCTGTGGGACCTACCAACTGTTCTAGTTGACACAGGGACTTGAGGTGACCAGGCCTGTTGGAGCTCTGCTGCAGTGGAAGAGGGGCTTGCTTTGGATTTTCTAACCAACAAACGTTCCTCCTGAGCAGTTGTCTTGCGGGGTCTGCCGGACCTGGGCTTGTCAAACACATCTCCAGTCTCTTCAAATCTTCTTTTAATTCTTTGTACTTGACTCTGAGACACATTAAAGGTGCCAGCCACCTCTGCAGTGCATCTGGTCTTCAGCCTCTTGATAATCAAGGCTTTGGTTGCAGGGTGGATTTTTGGCTTGTTGTCAGAGCTCAAGTTGCAGTTCAAGTGAAGGTCTGGGGTGCTGGGTTTCTTTTTATACACGCCCACTAATTAACCAATCATTTACTGATCACTGGTGAGGATGTAAACTAGGATTGGGTGCATTATATGACCAGGCGACAAAACTTTTGTCTTGCCAAAATCTGACCATTCTGTGTTTATTAAATGATCAATATTTCAGCATTGATGGCAATTTATTTTCTTAACCTAAACCAAATTTGGGAGGGTTTCAGCTTTCAAAAGAGTAATTTATAAAACCAATGGATGAATTTAACGTCAGGTTATAAGCTTTTATTCACATAACATGGATAAGCGACATAACTTCTGTCAGGGAGTGTATATTACCTACTGTTAATCATGAGATTCCATGTTATTGACTAATTCTTAACACAACCACATCACCAATTATAAGAGTGTGCACACCTATGCAACCACATTATTTTAGTATTCTTATTTTATTATCTCCGTCAAAATGATTTGTCTTTTTTCTTTTTGCATGAAAAAAAAAACTGTTTTTTTTATTATAAAGAGTGTATATACGGTATGTATAGATCAGTGCAGTTTTTTTTGTTTGCATTTTCTTACTTGTCTTTGAGTTTCTTTCTGTTTCTCTCCAGTTTGCCGATTTAAATCATCTATTCAGTACTTGGCACGCAATGATTTGCCAAAGTTGGCTTACCAGAAGCTAAAAGGCAAAAGTCCTGGAGTCATTTTCTTGCCTGGTTTTGCCTCAGATATGAATGCTCAGAAAGCTGTGGCCCTTGAAGACTTTTGCAAATCTCTTGGACACTCATTTATACGGTAACACCAATAAAAACACCATACAAGTGTTTTTTTTGTTGTTTTTTTAAAAAGGTTATTGACACTTGTGCACAGATTTTTTATTTTTTTTTAATGCACTTTCTTTCTGAATTCAACTTATTCTTCATTAGAAAATGTATACCAAACGCGCTCGCGTTGTAAGGATTCTCTGGGGGCGGTCATGTGACTGCAAGTGTATGATTTGCATACTTCTGGCCACATTCGACTAGACTTGTTTGGCCTTGCTTAATTCTCTTACATTTAGCAAGGTTGCGCACATTTAGTCAGCACGTGACCGTATGTATGCAGATCACATACTTGCTGGCACCTCAGAAAGTGAGGATTCACTAGTTAGCACTTCTGGCCTAAGGCCAGACAACCCCTTTATTCACTATACATTTATATTTTATGTATGTATACTTGTGTGTGTGTGTATGTATGTATATATATATATATATATATATATATATATATATATATATATATATATATATATATATATATATATATATATATATATATATAAATATGTTTTGTTTGCAGAAAGTGAGGAGCAAGATTGTATGTTTCAAAATGCATCAGAAACTATAAAATAGCAGTTTTGCCAAGTTTCTCTTTTATTTTAGACAGCATGGACACCTAGGTACAGTACCACAGGTAGGCCTGGTGGCCTATAGCTCACTAGTAACCAGAAAAGTGGCTTGAGATTGCTTTGTAAGAGTAGTTTTGAGGTTTCCTGGGTAATCACAAGAAGCAACAAACTGTGGACCTGGTTAAGAGTCTGAAGAAGTATAGCACAGTTGGCTACAAGATGTCCCTTAAAGGGAATCTGTCACCACTAGGTTGTTGCCACCTCATTCCAGCGACGTGTCATTTACTGGGCTGTGTTTTTGCTGTTTCAATACAATCAGTGTTTTATAAGCAGATGAATATCACTAAAGGAAAACTGGACTCGTGTATCCATTCCCACCCCCAGCACTGATTAGCAGCTCTGTCACCGTACACTGTACACAGAAAGCTGTGGTGTGGATGGAGATATACACAGCTCAACATCTCAGCTTTACAGCAGAGAAAACTGTGACTATTATTACTGCTGCACCCAGTAAAGGAAATGATCCCTGGAATCAGGGTCTCTGCCCCTACCTCATACTGCTGTCAGATTACATAGCAAATACCTGCTGACAGATTCCCTTTGGATCCATATACTTGATGCTCATCTGGATAAGTTCAGGTGAAGTTCCACCAGCATATACTGGACTTTTCATTCTGCTACCAAGGACAATATAATAACCTGATTGGACTCATCTGTAAAAGTAATTTACAATGTAATTCTAGATATAAAAACACCAAACACTAAATCATTTATGTAGGTCCAGTTCAAAATATCAGTTCTGGTCCCATAAGAAAAGTATTTACTGGAAGGGGATCACCAACCCCCCTCCACCACCTCAAAAAAGGCAGTATTTCTCTGTTTTTGTATTTTCAGGTTTGATTACACTGGATGTGGAAGCTCCGAGGGCAATATGAAAGAGTGCAGTATTGGGAAATGGAAGAAAGATGTACTCTCGATTTTGGATGATGTGTCTGAAGGCCCCCAGGTTAGGTTCCATGAATTTTGCTTGAGACCTTTTCTTACTGATTACTACTTTTGAAGAAAAATCTTGTGTGTATACTGTGAATTCTCACCCATGAAATGACGCCACACCAACACACAGCAAGTGATTTTCTAAGGGCCAATCAATGGAAAGTGAGAAGAACACGTATTTTTAAAACAAAGTGGTGGCACAAAAGACGTTTCACTGTGTATAAGTGGGACTTATTTTTCTGTTAACATTGAACTGTTTGAGCCATACAAACTTTCAGGAAAGAATTTGGATAAACAATAGATACTAGTCCATATGATAGATGGGCTACTGTGTGCAGGATTTCAGAATGTAATAGTTTAATCTGTATTACTAGGTGTGAAAACCTTTTATTAAAAGTTTGAGGCAGAGTAGACCAACTTTTCTCATTCACAGAAACATAGGACTACAACTCAAAGACAAAACTGCCTGCCTTTATGGAACAATGTATGCGAACAACTGTCAGACTACTTGGTTGATGTGGGTCAAACAGCAATAAAACAAATGATGTGAACATGTGTCCTCCTTTTCATGTTCTCAGATACTAGTTGGCTCCAGCATGGGAGGATGGCTTATGCTACTTGCTGCGCTTGCCCGGCCCGAGAAGATTGCAGCTCTTGTTGGCGTTGCCCCTGCTGCCGACCACTTTGTTACAGTATTTAACCAACTTCCACTAGAGGTATACCTTCTGGACATGTCATGTTTATAGAAGCTTATTTTTGTGACCTTTTGTATTGGAAATGTTGAGAAAATACAAGTCGATACATTTCAAATATTTGCACATGTTGTAATTTGTGCTTTATTATAACTGGTAGCTGATATTACATGTGATTATCAGGACCTATGGATACAAAATATGGCACCATGTTACCAACGCAGAGCAAAGAAAATCAAATTCTGATAATTTAATGAATTTCTTTTCTATTATCAGGAGAAGAAAGCTGCTGAGGATATGGGTGAATGGAAACTTGCCTCCAAATACAGTGAAGAGGGCTTTTATACTATACCTTACTCTTTCATTAAAGAAGCTGAAAATCACTGCCTGTTAAATAGCCCTATACCCATAACTTCTCCTGTCCGGCTCATCCATGGCATGAAAGATGAGGATGTCCCATGGCATGTATCTATGCAGATCGCTGACCGTGTACTCGGCACTGATGTAGACGTCATTCTCCGCAAACATGGCCTACATCGGATGAGTGAAAAGGATGACATCAAACTTCTTGTATACACAATTGATGATTTAATTGATAAACTTACTACTTTGGGGTGACTTCCCATAATCTGCACAATAACATACAGCTTTACTTATCTGTGATACTCCATTTGTGCGTTACACAATAGATGTTTGCACAAATATTACCTGCTAATAATGGTGCAAAACAAACCTCTTTTTATACTATTTCACGTCAGTATTTCCTACGTTGTTTTATACTACCCAACTGTGCCCTTTTCTACTTCCCTTGGTAAATGTGAATAACTTCCTCAAACTGTACTGAACTGAAAGATCACTTTATTAGTGAGAACACTATGACTTGTAATGTTTACAGAGAAATAAACTATACATATAGACCGTACCTTCTGCCTGTAGAAGTAAGTACATCAGTGCCACCTGCACTTCCAGCTGTAAGGGACTAATCTGGTACATGCACAAGTAATGAAACCTTACTGCATAGTGGCTGTAAGTCCCTTCAGTTCACCAAATATACAGATTTGTGGCTGGATGCACGCACAATATCTTTTTCCAATACCTTATTGTAGTATTTAAGTTTTATTGAATTCTACATTTTAAATTATATACCGGAGACATTGCATAATTTATGTGTAAATCCTTTTTAAAGGGCTCCTGTGTTCCTCTTGGGCCACGGTCACACTTTCAGTATTTGGTCAGTATTTTACATCATATTTGTAAGCCAAAACCAGGAGTGGAACAGTCAGAGGAAAGTATAATAGAAACCCGTCACCACTTCTGTATTTATCACCCACTCCTGGTTTTGGCTTACAAATACTGACCAAATACTGAATGACTGAATGTGTGAACATGGTCTTAGGCCTCATTCAGATATCAATGATTTTTCATCAGTGTTTGGTCGGTGTGTCTGTTTTTTACCATCGGTTGCATCAATTTTGCTCGTATCCAAAACCAAAAAAAAGTAGAGCTTTCTCAAGCTTCTCCTGTCAGTCGGTGAAAAACGGACAGCAGTTGGATGTCATCCGAGTGCTGTCCATTTTTTCTTTTTTTCTCACTGGCCCACAGACTTTCATTGTCAAGTTTGATCCAGTGACTCCAATCTAATTTGGACATGTTTCCTTGTTAGTGTTGATCACTCGGTCCACAGAACTGCACAGACATGTGGTCAGCCCTATAGACTTATAATGGGCACAAGTTCTATCCAGCAAACACATGGATAGAACTTGTACGCGAAATGCTGATCTGTGAATGGGCCCTTATACAAACTCATTTCATACAGTTCAAGACCAGACCATTTTTCCCCCGTTCTTCACCAGGCACATTTATTTTTTTATTTTTTTCCTGTTACATGTGGGCTTATTTATATATCTTTTCCTTTCTTTTTTTTTTTCTCTGATATCTGGGAACATTTAAAACGTAAAAAAAGGAAATGTCTTTTTAATTTTTTTCTTCTACAACCACAAAGAACCACTAACATACATTTTCAGTTTTGTTCCCCTTTATGTGGAAATTAATTTTATGTATTTGATACGGTGGATTTTTTTTCTCTTTTCCTCCTATCGTGAGGGCTTGCTTTTTGTGAGACAAGTTGTACTTTTGAATGACACCATAATAATGTACTGGAAAATGGGCAAAAAAATTCCAAGTGCGGTGAAATTGCAAAAAAGTGCAATTCCACAATATATATATATATTTTTTTTTACCATGTTCATTAAATGCTAAAACTGACCTCCCATTATGATTCTCCAGGTCAGTACGGGTATGCAGATTCCAAACATGTATAGGTTCTTTTTTATTTAAGTGGTGAAAAAAAATCCGAAATTTGTAAGAAAAAAAGTTTCCATTTTTCATGATCTGGGGCTGAGCGAGGCCTTATTTATTTGTGCGCCGAGCTGACGTTTTTATTGATACCATTTTGGGGTAGATACGATATTTTGATCTGTTATTGCATTTTATTACAATATTGCGGCAGCCAAACAGCCAAAAAAACTTGTTTCTCATTACGCAGTTTATCGATCAGATTAATGTACTTTTATATTTTGGTAGATCAGACATTTCTGAAGGCATATTTTTTTTTTTAATTGTTTTATTTTGAATGGGGCAAATGGGGGATGATCTGAACATTTGTGGGTGGGGGGGGGGGGGGGGGTTAATATTTTTTAAAAAATGTATTTTTTTTCTGGCTTCAATAGTCTCCTTAGGAGACTTGGAGCTGCTATCATCCAATCGCCTGTGCTATACCTAGCAGGGCTTCAGTCCTGCTAGGCGTAGCACAAATCATGATCGCTTATGTACGCTGGCCACTGGAGATTTACAATGACAGGCACCCCAGCAGACCCCTGGCTGTCATGACAGCCCATCGGCGCCCCGCGATCACCTAACAGGGCGGGACTTATGACGCTCTTCTCGACTGCGTGACAGTGGAATTTAACTTAACAGCTGTGGGGGGATTTTTACAGTAGATCCACCCGCAGCTGTTAGAGGCACATGACAGCTGATCAGATCAGCTGGCAGGTGCCGGGAAAGATGCGGGCTCAGCCCCAGAGCCCACATGAAAGGCAGGGACATGACGTACATCCAAGGTTGGGAAGGGGTTAAAACTGGATTCAGATTCATCCTGTGGTCTTTTTTTGTTGTATTGGAAAAAAAATCCATGGAAAGCCATTGTGTGGCATCCTATTTTAACCCTGCAGAGAGGCACATCAGTTTCCTAGAATGTATAAGATGTGCCCTGGCTACTAAAGCCTAGATATCATATAGCAATCTAGGTCTTGTTTGAAAGCTAGGACTGAGATACAGCCAGTTGCAGTGACTCCCGCCCCCATTTTCTTTGTCAACGTTTTTCTTTTACGCTCCCCCAATATGAAGGAGAAGATGGACCTATGAGTGTGCTGAGTGTCAGTTTACTGTGATCCGATTCTCTCGAAAGAGAAAATCATATCACTGATGCGTAGAAGATGGAGAACTTAGTTTCTCCATCTTCTCTATTGTCTGTGTCCATGTAAATCTGACTGCACTCAGATGACATCCGAGTGCAGTCCCGTGTTTTACACCCACCCATATACTTGAATGGGTGCGCGTGATCTGATTTATGGAGCCAGTCACAGCATGCTGCAATTTTATTTTTTTTTTTCTACAGCGTGATTTGGCCTGTAGAAAAAAAAATGAAGATCTGCACTGCCCTATAGTATAACATTGGTCCAAGTGCTATCTGACAAAACAGAAACAACCTGCTGTATGTGAAATTGCACAAAAAAAATTGGGATAAAATGTTCCCTGTGAGAATCCAGTTATACTGTACATGACCCCCTGGGAGCAGCATGGAGCACAGTTTGTGATCACCCTCCCTCCTCTTTACCAGAGCATACTTGGTCCATGATCGTCACTCCCAGGAAAAGGAGTGAGAAGAAGCAGTTGCTCATGTAATCCACCCTGCACCTAAGTAGGCAATTTATTGATACCATAATCTAGATGCTTACCAGATCCCAGCGTCAGAAGTTGCACCAAACGCTCACAATACATAAGCACCAATAAAGTTTATATATTTTATGCAGTCTCTCTCCAATCATTAGTGTAAAATACATGCTGCATCATAGCGATAATGATTATCAATAGAGAATGTCTAATACACTCATGAAAGATGGTACAAACGGTAATCAGTTTGTCTTTTTGTGGTTGCAGACTTGTGCGGTGTGTGAACTCCTAATCTTGCAGGTACATATTTCTTATGTGGGATTTGCCTGATTTTGCTTTATAGACACAAATTTGAATATCTGAGTAATTTCTGGTTATGATCCTTGTTTGATGCAAAGGTTCATGAAGGTGTTTGTGTTAAAATGAGGTTGTATTGCTGTACATGCGCTGTTGTTTTAAGCTGTTCGCGGGGTGCAGTATACATCTTTAACATGTTTGAATGACAGCCAAATGTTGCATTGGCCTCTTTCACCATTGCTTAAGAGCACAAGCTTCTGATGGTTTACATAATTACACTCGTGGTCAAAATTGTTGTTACCCCTCATTTAATGAAAGAAAAACCCACAATGGTCACAGAAATAACTTGAATCTGACAAAAGTAATAATAAATTAAAAATCTATGAAAATGAACAAATGAAAGTCAGACATTGCTTTTCTGCTTCCACAGAAGAAAAAAAAAATTAAGCTCATGAAATAGGCCTGGACAGAAATGATGGTTCTTCTTAACTTAATATTTTGTTGGAACAGCCTTTTGAGGCAATCACTGCAATCAAAAACGATTCCTGTAACTGTCAATGAGACTTCTACACCTCTCGACAGGTATTTTGGCCGACTCCTCATGAGCAAACTGCTCCAGTTGTCTCGTGTTTGAAGGTTGCCTTTTCCAGACGGCATGTTTCAGCTCTTTCCAAAGATGCTCAATAGGATTTAGGTCAGGGCTCATAGAAGCCACTTCAGAATAGTCCAATGTTTTCCTCTTAGCCATTCTTGGGTGTTTTTAGCTGTGTGTTTTGGGTCATTATTCTGTTGCAAGACCCATGACGTGCGACTGAGACCAAGCTTTCTGACACCTGGCAGCACATTTCTCTCTAGAATCTCTTGATAGTTTTGAAATTTCATTGTACCCTGCACAGATTCAAGACACCCTGTGCCAGATGCAGCAAAGCAGCCCCAGAACATAACAGAGCCTCCTCCATGTTTCACAGTCGGGACAGTGTTCTTTTCTTGATATGCTTCATTTTTCCACCAGTGAACATAGAGCTGATGTGCCTTGCCAAAATCTTCCATTGTTGTCTCATCTGTCCATAGGACATTCTCCTAGAAGCTTTGTGACTTGTCAACATGTAGTTTGGCAAATTCCAGTCTGGCTTTATGATTTTTTTTTCAACAATGGTGTTCTCCTTGGTCGTCTCCCATGAAGTCCACTTTGGATCAAACAACGACGAATGGTGTGATCTGACACTGATGTTCCTTGAGCTTGAAGTTCACCTTTAATCTCTTTAGAAGTTATCCTGGGCTCTTTTGTTACCATTCGTATTATCCGACTCTATGATTTGTCATCAATTATCCTCCTGCGGCCACGTCCAGGAAGGTTGGCTACAAGTCCCATGGATCTTAAATTTCTGAATAATATGTGCAACTGTAGTCACAGGAACATCAAGCTGCTTGGAGATGGTCTTATAACCTTTACCTTTTAACATGCTTTTCTATAATTTTCTTTCTAATCTCCTGAGACAACTCTTTCCTTTTCTTCCTCTGGTCCATGTTGAGTGTGGTACACACCGTGTCATCAAACAGCACAGTGAGTATCTGTAGCCCTATATACAGGCCCACTGACTGATTATAAGATTGTAGACACCTGTGATGCTAATTAGTGGACACAACTTGATTTAACATGTCCCTTTTGTCACATTATTTTCAGGGGTACCATCATTTCTGTCCAGGCCTATTTCATGAGTTTAATTTTTTTTTTAATTCAGTGGAAGCAGAAAAGCAATGTCTGACTTTGATTTGTTCATTTTCATAGATTTTTAATTTATTATTACTTTTGTCAGATTCAAGTTATTTCTGTGACCATTGTGGGTTTTTCTTTCATTAAACAAGGGGTACCAACAATTTTGACCACGTGTGTGTATATGATCTTTGTACATCTTGATTTATTATTTTTACATTTGTAAAATGTATATAAACTTTTGCTTCTTGATGAGTTTTAGCCCAAATTCATGTTTTTAATACATTTTTTTTACTTGATGGCGGTCTCTCAAAAATTTAATTGAAGCTGGAAGTGGTTGTCAGATTGTCTGCTTGCAAGATATATAGAGTATAGGGGTGCACTCATTTTTTCAAAGTGGGTAATCCCCAGTTTTATTTATTTTTTACAGGTTATCTTCTTGAAATTTACAGCTTAACCGCTGAAGGACACATCCATATTTTATTTATTTTTTTATTGTAATTTCACTTCTTCCTTTCCTTTTTCCACTTAGACAACTTTTATTTTTCCATCTACTGTTCTGTCATTTTTTTTTTTTTTTGTGTTTTGTTTTTACTGTGTTCTCTTTGCAGTAAAATGACCTGGAAACTTGATTCTACTAGTCAGTAGGATTATGGCAATGCCAAAATGCCTGGGTGAGAACTTGATTTTTTGCATGGTGAGCTGTAGTTTTGTTGGTACCATTTTTGGGTACTTTCAGTATTTTGATCATTTTTTTTTATTGCATTTTTTTTGTTGTTGTTGGAAAAACAGCAATTCTGGTGCTGCCTTTCTTTTTTTTTTTTTTTTTTTTTACAGACTCCTTTATTCTAAATATGCTTCTCCCGTTTCTTTTCAGATTGGGAAAAAGGGAGTCAACTAATTCATATTGTTTCACATTTCTTTTTGTCAAATTTGTAACTACTGTTTACACAGTTTAACGTTGATAGTGTCAGTTGTTAAACACTTTTTGTTTTTTTTTGTGAAGAATATATCTTGGACACAAAATTGCATGTGTGAAGTGTTGAGTTGCATTTTTACAATTTTTCCAGGTGTCCATGTTAAAAAAAAAAAATTAAAAAATATATGGGCATGTTGATGTTAAAAATATTACCATTTTTATTTTGTAACTTTTATTTTTTCTTTTGGACCAATAATATATAAAACACCTACAGCAGCCCAGCGTGAAACAAATGATACGCTAGAAATAAATAAAGAATATACTTTATTAATTTATAAATTTTACTCACTTATATAGAACCAATAATTCCACAGCGCTTTACAATCATCAGCATCTCTGTCCCCATTGGGGCTCACAATCTAAATTCCTTATCAGTATATCCTTTTAGAGTGTAGGATTAAACCAGAGAACCCGGAGTAAACCCACAAGAACATACAAACTCCTTGCAGATGTTGTCCTTGGTGGGATTTGAACTCAGGACCCCAGCGCTGCAAAGCAACAGTGAAAACTTCCTAAATAAGTGACTGCACACAAACAGATTAAAAATCATATAATAAACAGAACATTTTATAAAAAAAAAAAACACAAATAAGGTGGAAGGACACAGCCAATGTACAAAATACATATAGTCTACCTCAACATTAATATGGTTATGGAATTTCAATAAATATAATAATGAATGTGTGCAAATGTGCTAACACCGTGTCTATGCTAAATAAATGTTTTCCACCACACCCTCCAACGCGAATTTCAGTGAAGACGTGGGGTCCGAAACTCATGTTGGCGGGCAGTTTACTAGTCTTTTTACTGTACAATTCTTTGTTTAATAGTTAATTGTATCCTGATATTCACCTCTATGTACTGACTTTTGCACTAATGCATATTATTAAGGCGATTGTCAATCTCATGATATAAATACAATTTTTTTTTTTAATCATACTTGTATAAATATTATTTCAAAAGAAATAAAATGCACTAAACTTATTTTATCCTGGTATGTGCACATTTACTTGCACTTTTTTCAGCATATGTACTGTTACCACATTTACTCCCATTCATTATTTTATTTATAGTTATTGAAAGAAATCTTAAGCACATGAATTTTGATGTAACATATACACTGCTCAAAAAAATAAAGGGAACACTCAAATAACACATCCTAGATCTGAATGAATGAAATATTCTCATTGAATACTTTGTTCTGTACAAAGTTGAATGTGCTGGCAACAAAATCACACAAAAATCATCAATGGAAATCAAATTTATTAACCAATGGAGGCCTGGATTTGGAGTCACCCCCAAAATTAAAGTGGAAAAACACACTACAGGCTGATCCAACTTTGATGTAATGTCCTTAAAACAAGTCAAAATGAGGCTCAGTATTGTGTGTGGTCTCCACGTGCCTGTATGACCTCCCTACAACGCCTGGGCATGCTCCTGATAAGGTTGCGGATGGTCTCCTGTGGGATCTCCTCCCAGACCTGGACTAAAGCATCCGCCAACTCCTGGACAGTCTGTGGTGCAACGTGACGTTGGTGGATGGAGCGAGACATGATGTTCCAGATGTGCGCAATCAGATTCAGGTTTGGGGAACGGGGAGGCCAGTCCATAGCTTCAATGCCTTCATCTTGCAGGAACTGCTGACACACTCCAGCCACATGAGGTCTGGCATTGTCCTGCATTAGGAGGAACCCAGGGCCAACCGCACCAGCATATTGTCTCACAAGGGGTCTGAGGATCTCATCTCGGTACCTAATGGCAGTCAGGCTACCTCTGGCAAGCACATGGTGGGCTGTGCGGCCCTCCAAAGAAATGCCACCCCACACCATTACTGACCCACTGCCAAACCGGTCATGCTGAAGGATGTTGCAGGCAGCAGATCGCTTTCCACAGTGTCTCCAGACTCTGTCACGTCTGTCACATGTGCTCAGTGTGAACCTGCTTTCATCTGTGAAGAACACAGGGCGCCAGTGGTGTCTTTGCCAATCTTGGTGTTCTGTGGCAAATTCCAAGCGTCCTGCACGGTGTTGGGCTGTGAGCCCAACCCCCATCTGTGGACATCGGGCCCTCATTCCACCCTCATGGAGTCAGTTTCTAACCGTTTGTGCAGACACATGCACATTTGTGGCCTGCTGGAGGTCATTTTGCAGGGCTCTGGCAGTGCTCCTCCTGTTCCTCCTTGCACAAAGGCGGAGGTAGCGGTCCTGCTACTGGGTTGTTGCCCTCCTACGGCCCCCTCCACGTCTCCTGGTGTACTGGCCTGTCTCCTGGTAGCGCCTCCAGCCTCTGGACACTACGCTGACAGACACAGCAAACCTTCTTGCCACAGCTCGCATTGATGTGCCATCCTGGATGAGCTGCACTACCTGAGCAACTTCTGTGGGTTGTAGAGTCCGTCTCATGCTACCACGAGTGTGAAAGCACAACCAACATTCAAAAGTGACCAAAACATCAGCCAGAAAGCATTGGTACTGAGATGTGCTCTGTGGTCCCCACCTGCAGAACCACTCCTTTATTGAGGGTGTCTTGATAATTGCCAATAATTTCCATCTATTGTCTATTCCATTTGCATAACAGCATGTGAAATTGATTGTCAATCAGTGTTGCTTCCTAAGTGGACAGTTTGATTTCCCAGAAGTTTGATTTACTTGGAGTTATATTCTGTTGTTTAAGTGTTCCCTTTATTTTTTTGAGCAGTGTATATGTCCCTTCACCATTTTTGTGTAAGCTTGTTGATAAAATGTCTTTAATCTGTGTCCAGTCATTTATTCATGTAAATAAAGAATATACTTTATTTGTTTATAGATTTATAGTGTATCATTTGGTTCACACTAGCTACACTAACTGGACATGGAAAAAAGAGGATGCTATCACTGTGTAACAGATTTCCGGGAGGCTGTTGGTCAAAAACCCTCGAGTGACTGCAAAAGACCTTCAGCAAGATTTGATGGCAGCAAGCAATGAGATTTCAGTTTGTAAAGTAAGAAGCATACTAAACATTGAAGGTCTCCATTGCTGACCTCAAGACAAGTGTATCAAAAATTGTATCAAATATACAACCCCAATTCCAAAAAATTAAGGACACTATGTAAATTGCAAACAAAATAAGAATGCAATGACATGGAAATCTTGTATAGCCAGATGTTATTCCCAACAGAACATAAAACACAATTAAAAAGTTGAAACCTAGTTTTGTTTTTGTTTTCACTTTCATTGGAAAAAATTCTTGCACATTCTTCCTTGCAAAACAGCTCGCGCTCATTGAGGTTGGATGGAGGGCGTTTGTGAACAGCAGTTTTCAGCTCTTTCCACAGATTCTCGATTGGATTCAGGTCTGGACTTTGACATGGCCACTCTAACACCTGGATACGTTTATTTTTGAACCATTCCATTGTAGATTTTGCTTTATGTTTGGGATCATTGTCTTGTTGGAAGATAAATCTCCATCCCAGTCTCAGGTCTTTTGCAGAGTCCATCAGGTTTTCTTCCAGAATGGTCCTGTATTTGGCTCCGTCCATCTTCCCATCCATTTTAACCATCTTCCCTGTCCCTGCTGAAGAAAAGCAGGCCCAAAACATGATGCTGCCACCACCATGTTTGACAGTGGGGATGGTGTTTTAAGGGTGATGAGCTGTGTTGCTTTTACGCCAAACATATCGTTTTGCATTGTGGCCAAAAAGTTTGATTTTCGTTTCATCTGACCAAAGCACCTTATTCCACATGTTTGGTGTGTCTCCCAGGTGGCTTGTGGCAAATTTCAAATGAGACTTTTTATGAATATCTTTGAGAAATGGCTTTCTTCTTACCACTCTTCCATAAAGGCCAGATTTGTGCAGTGTACGACTGATTGTTGTCCTATGGACAGACTCTCCCACCTCAGCTGTAGATCTCTGCAGTTCATCCAGAGTGATCATGGGCCTTTTGGCTGCATCTCTGATCAGTCTTCTCCTTGTTCGAGATGAAAGTTTAGAGGGACGGCCGGGTCTTGGTAGTTTTGCAGTGGTCTGATACTCCTTCCATTTCAATATGATCGCTTGCACAGTGCTCCTTGAGATGTTTAAAACTTGGGAAATCTTTTTGTATCCAAATCCGGCTTTAAACTTCGCCACAACAGTATCTCGGACCTGCCTGGTGTGTTCCTTGGTCTTTATGATGCTCTCTGCACTTGAAACAGAACCCTGAGACTATCACAGAGCAGGTGCATTTATACGGAGACTTGATTACACACACGTGGATTCTATTTATCATTACCAGTCATTTAGGACAACATTGGATCATACTGAGATCCTCACTGAACTTCTGCACTGAAAGTAAAGGGGCCGAATAATATTGCACGCACCACTTTTCAGTTTTTATTTTTTTTAAAAAGTTTAAAACATCCAATAAATTTCGTTCCACTTCACGATTGTGTCCCACTTGTTGTTGATTCTTCCCCCAAAAATTAGAATTTTATATCTTTATGTTTGAAGCCAGAAATGTGGTAAAAGGTAGAAAAGTTCAAGGGGGCCAAATACTTTCACAATGCACTGTATATGCTCCCATGCCATAGGCACTAATGCCACCCCATACAATTGGATATTCAAGCTTTTGACCTATGCGCTGATAAGAAGCTGGATGGCCCCTCTCCTCGAGTCCGCAGGACACTGTCTGTGGTTTCCATAAAGAATTTCACTTTGATTCACAGTACCAAAAACTATTTTTCACTTTGCCTCAGTCCATTTTAAATGAGCTTTGACTCAAAGATGGTTTTGTTTCAGGATTGTGTAAATATATGATGTCTTATTTGCATGATGGAGCTTTCTCTTGTATTTGCTGATTAGATGGTGAACTGTGTTCACAGACAATGATTTGTGGAAGTATTTCTGAGCTCATGCAGTGATTTGCTTAATGGATTTCTGCCCGTTTTTAATGCAGTGCTGCCTGAGGACCCGTAGATTCTGATAGAGTACAGCAGGGAGAAGGTAAACTCTAAATTAAAATATAACTTTTAATAATATTTTATAAAATAGACCTAGGACATGAGGCCAATTGACAAACCAACAAATGTTGTGACCATATAAAGTGCAAATGCTTAGTTTAAACAGCGCTCAAGGAAAAAAAGGTTTGGTCTCTCCAATTTTTCAGGTTCACTCTCTCATTCTCAGGCTTATCAGGCAGGAGCAGAAAAAAAATATATGATATAAGGGGGGGTGTTTTTTTTTTTGGGCAATACCCTGTCGTGCCCATGTATTGCTCCCGCCCTCACAAGGGCAGTCCCCAAGTGTGGCCTAATGTTAGTTACCCATAAATATACATGTAGCCTCCCTACGCATTTCCCCCTCCATTAGAAGAGATCATCAGGGGAGTTTGAAAATTATAGGTGTACACAAAATATAGAATATAAATAAAGCTCCTGCAGTGGCATAGTGCTGAGTGTTGGGTCTGACAAGTTGTGTCAGACCACTATTCTCATATGGGTACTATCAGAGCACCCTGTGCGGTGCAAATTTACGGCTGAATGTGCTCAGTCTCTGTGTAGCCAGCGTCCTACGTCATTTCCGGTCACTGGATCGCAGAACCCCGACAGTGGAATATATGCATCATCGCATCGCGTCACTTCTGGTCAGCAGATGGAGCACCTCACCACGGTTGCTGCATTCAGGCAGTACGCAGTCCTCTCATGATGTGGCTTCCTGTCAATGGAACGCAGGATGCCACAGGGTATATCTGATTTGAGCACAAATACTCTAGTATCCATAGCAACCACTGTAATGTTTTAGCCCAGAGAAGAAACTTCTGACTCACTCCCATATACATTTAACTTATTAAACCTATTAGGGCTAAATATCCAAGTTACATCCCCTCGTTCTATAGGGACCATACATTTAGACCCAATGATGGGTACATGGAGCCAATAAGAACCAGGGAAGAAATTGGGTTTATCAGTGGCGTAGCCCAAGTTGATGAATATAGGGTCATGATACACCATGTAATAATCAGTTTTATAGGCTGGATTTGAGAAATCAGAATCACTAACACAGACAGATCATGTGCTATACCTGAATATTTATACCGAACTCGCAAGAGCAGGGTGTCATTATAAACGGGCATTCTGAGCATCCAATATTGATAGTCAGTCGGCCTTGTCCATTTTCCAGAATCTCTGAATCTTTTGATATGTACTGTACATGATGGGATATTGCAATTTTACATTGAGGAACTTTTTTTTAATTATTCCTTTTAATTTTTAGATGCATTGTTCACAGAATGATGAACCTCTGACCAGATTTGCTTCTGAGAGACTCTGCCTCTAACATCTTCTTGTTCTTGTTATACACAGTCATTTGAGCTAGTTGAAAATTGATAATCCAGCTCTTTTTTTTCTATTGGTACCATTTACTTTTCCATGTTTTTGTTAACCATGTCTAAACCATTCTTTAGATGTGTTGCTGTCATCAATTTCTAAATGAGTTATTTTTTTCAAATGAAATGAAAAATGTCACTAACTTTCAACTTTTAATGTGTTCTATCTTTTGTGAATAAAATGACTATAAGCTATTTCTAAATCATTGTATTTTTTATTTCTTTATATTTTACAGTATTTCAATATTTTTTGAATTTAGGTAAATAAGCCACAAAAGTTTTCAAATTATGTGGACACAATGTCACATTTACAGAGCCCCAAAAGTGGCAAAAAAAGAACCCGCCCCCCAGTAGTGACCCCATTTTGTAAACTGAACCCCCAAGCAATTCATCTAGGACTGTAGTGACCTTTTTGGACATGTGATTCAAGAAAATGTATAATATTTGAATGTGGAAATGAAAAATTACGTTTTTTCCACTAAGATGTTGCTTTAGCTCCAAATTTTTCATTTTCATAAGGGGTAATAGGAGAAAATGGATGCCACTATTTATAAATCGAATCAATAGAAAATAGGGGCAAACTGCCACGCTTTAGTGTTATAGACCAAGTATCTGATAGATGTAGTAGTACTCAACAACAGTTAAAGGTCTATTATGTTTCCAATAAGACCACACAAACATCTGCTGATTGTAAATGGAGTATAAGGGCTCATACCCATCAGCGTTAAAAAAAAAAAAAAAATCGGTCCGTTGTTGTTCCTGAAAAGTTGGACGAGTGTTATGCGAGTACAATGCGATTATCCTCACCTAGCATCTGTATGACATCCGAATGACATGTGAATGCAATCCGTATGCAATGTGATTTTAATATTAGCTTTACATAGAGTAATTCTCTGTCATTTAAAGATCGTTTTCAAAGTAAATATTCTTTAATGCATATATAGATAGAAATATGTGAGTGGGATAATCATTATTTTGCCGATGTAGCTTACTGTACATGTATTTAATGAATTAAGGAAAAAAATAGCATGGGGTCCCCTGAAATTTTAATAACCAGCTGAGGAAAAGCGGACAGCTGGGGGCTGATGTTCATAGCCTAGGAAGGGGTAATAGACATGGAGCTTACCAGGCTATTAATATCTGCTCACAGCTGTATACTTGGCCTTAACTGGTTTATTAAAATGGGGGACCCCCCCAAAAAAATGACGTGGGGTCTCCCCTATAATTAATGACCAGGTTTAATAGGCTAGGAAGGGGCCATGGATATTGGGCCCCCTCCTAGAGTAAAAACATCATCTCTCAGCTTCCCCAGATATGGCGCACCAGAAATGGCGCAGCCAATGAACTCCATTCACCTCACTGACGTCAGCGCGAGCGCCTGCGAACTTTCCGAGTCGCTGTATTACCCCCTTCCCAGGCTATAAACATCAGCCCCCAGCTGTCAGCTTTCCCTCAGCGGAGTATTAAAATTTCGATGGACTCCACACCATTTTTTTCTTTCATTTATTTAATTATTAGCTAAATACATGAACATTTAGCTACACACTCACTGCACTAATTATATATGTCACTGGCATCTTTTTATCTATCTATTCTATGTATATATCTATTCTATTCTGATGGTTCACACTGTGAATGAATTTACTATACTCGGCTAATGAAATGTCGGGTTTTCTAGGAGATGGGTATGTAAAAATCGTACGGCACACTTATGTTCCATGTGCCGCATAATTTTTTTTGACCGCCAAATCCAAGCGACATTACTCTGTCCTTCTCCTTCTGGACCTGTCATCTGCCTCTGACACAGTAGACCATTCCCTCTTACTACAGACTCTCATCTTTCGGCATCACAGACTTGGCCCTCTCTTGGATCTCCTCATACCTAACAGACCGGACATTCAGCGTTTCCCACTCACATACCACCTCCTCATCTCGCCCCCTATCTGTCGGTGTTCCCCAAGGCTCAGTTCTAGGACCCCTGCTCTTCTCCATCCACACCTTTGGCTTGGGATAGCTCATAGAGGCTAACGGCCTCTATGCTGATGACACACAGATCTACGTCTCTGGACCTGATATCACCTCCTTACTAACCAGAATCCCACACTGCCTGTCCGCTATTTAATCTTTCTTCTCTGCCAGATTCCTAAAACTTAACATGGATAAAACTGAATTCATCATCTTTCCACCATCTCGCTCAACCCCCCCATCTGACTTATCTATCAAAGCCAATGGCTGTTCACTCTCCCCAGTCCCGCAAGCGCGTTGCCTTGGGGTAACCCTTGACTCTGATCTCTCCTTCAAACCTCATATCCAAGCCCTTTCCACTTACTGCCGACTCCAGCTCAAAAATATTTCCCGGATCTGCACATTCTCAACCACGAATCTGCAAAAACACTAGTGCATGCCCTCATCATCTCCCACCTCGACTACTGCAACCTCCTGCTCTGTGGCCTCCCTTCTACCACTCTTGCACCCCTCCAATCTATGCTAAACTTTGCTGCCTGTCTAATTCACCTGTCCCTCGCTTCTTCTCGGCCTACAACCTGCAACAGTGACCCTATTCCCTCACATCTCTCCTGCAGTCTCTCTCACCAGTGGTCACCACTCACCTGACTAAAATATTTAGCCTCTCTCTTTCTTCAGGTATCTTTCCCTCCTCATTTAAACACGCCATCATAACCCCTTTACTTAAAAAAAACAACCCTCGATTAGAGCAGCACTGCTAACTACAGACCTATCTCTAATCTTCCATTCATCTCTAAACTCCTGGAATGCTTGGTCCACTCCTGTCTAATCCGCTGTCTCTCAGAAAACTCTCTTCTCGACCCTTTACAATCTGGTTTCCGCTCCTTACACTCCACTGAAACTGCCCTCACTAAAGTCTCTAACGATTTATTAACTGCTAAATCCAAAGGTCACTGCTCCCTGCGGATTCTTCTGGATCTCTCTGCCGCATTTGACACTGTGGATCACCAGCTCCTCCTCACTATACTCCGCTCTATAGGCCTCAAGGACACCATGCTCTCCTGATTCTCCTCCTACCTCTCTGACCGCTCCTTCACTGTATCTTTTGCCGGCTCCTCTTCCTCTCCTCGTCCCCTTACTATCGGGGTTCCGCAGGGTTCAGTCCTAGGCCTCCTCCTCTTCTCTCTATACACTGCCCCTATAGGACAAACAATCAGCAGATTTGGGTTCCAGTATCATCTCTATGCTGACGACACCCAATTATACACTTCTTCCCCTGACATCACCCATCACCCCTACCGTAATACAAAATACCAAGGATTGTTTGTCTGCTGTCTCTAACATGTTCCCCTCTATCTTAAACTGAATCTCTCCAAAACTGAACCTCTTGTGTTTCTCCCTCTACTAACCTAACTCTACTTGACATTGAAATTACCTTGGAGGGTTGAACCATAACTCACAAGCAGCATGCCCACTGCCTTGGGGTCATATTCGACTCTAAACTTTCCTATATCCGATCAGTCACCCGCTCTTGTCACCTGCATCTTAAAAACATCTCAGAATCCGACCTTTTCTCACCTTTGAAACTGCTAAAACTTACTGTAGCTCATATTCACTCTCGTCTGGACTACTGTAACTCTCTTCTGATCAGTCTCCCTCTAACCAAACTTTCTCCTCTCCAATTTGTCCTGAATGCAGCAGCCATGGTCATATTTCTGTCCAGTCATTTCACAGATGCCTCCATCTTGTGCCAGTCATTACACTGGTTACCCATTCTCTACAGGGTCCAATATAAACTCATCACTCTCACCCACAAAGCTCTCTACAGTTCTGCACCACCTTATATCTCTTCTCTCATCTCTGTTTATCACCCTACACGTGCCCTCCATTCTACAAATGACCTAAGACTAACATCCCCCATAATCTGAACCTCGCACCTCTGTTTCCAAGACTTCTCTCATGCTGCGCCAGTTCTTTGGAATGCTCTACCCCAGACGATCCAACTGATGCCTAGCCCCCACGTCTTCTAGCGCGTTTTAAAAACCTATTTCAAAAACAAGCCTACCACCTCAACTACTCAATAAACTAACTTTCCCCTGTCCCCTCCTTCTAAATATTATTTAGAATCTGCTCCCTTCTAGTCATCTGTCTCCACACCCTCCATGCACACGATAACTGCACTCGGTACTTGAGTATTGCACTTAAACATACTGGCTGATGACTGGATCATGCAGCTTTATATGATAATCCCTATTTATTATAATTGCCAGACCTGAAATAAGTAGCACTTTTCACCTATTGTGTCCCCCCATTTCCTTGTAGAATGTAAGCTTGAAGCAGGGACCTCACTCCTAATGTAACTGTTTAACCTGTCTTACCTTGTATTGAATTTGTCTGTACATGGCCCCGCTTAATTGTAATTTGCTGTGGAATATATTGGGGCTATATAAATAAATTATTATTATTCTCTATTAATGAAACATTGATGACTAAACTGCCTTTGATGCGGGTATTCTTGATCTTGGCCACAAGATGGCGCGCTACCAGGCTGTGCCTGAGAGCTCTCTGACAGGCTGTGATGGAGGTACGGCCCCGCTTACTCAGCAGAGAGGCTAATACGCTTATGCTGGCTGGTTGTCACACACAGAGCTGTCACTGAGGCTCACAACACGGAAGGTCTGCAGCCGGCACGTCAGGAAGTGATTCCACAGCACAGCCACATAGAGCAGCAAGCAGCCCACAAATATAGCACACAGCCGGGACTAGACTGAGCCTGACAACATCTTATTATGAGCGATCCCTCTAATTGGACCAAGTGATGGCTGTGAAGTGCAATGAAGAATGGATGGGCGCTCTGCCAGTGTGCCTAAGTACTATGCCACTCTCCAACCTGGCCATACCAGGTATTTCCCTTTACCAAAGAGACAGTTATAATATTGTCCTAGTCATTACTAATTCTGTGTAATGTGGTACAGGTAACTAGTATTACTGCTATCATACTATATGTACTACTACTGCAATCATACTATATGTAGTGCTACTGCTATCATACTGTATGTAGTACTACTGCTATCATACTATATGTAGTACTACTGCTATCATACTGTATGTAGTACTACTGCTATCATACTATATGTAGTACTACTGCTATCATACTGTATGTACTACTACTGCTATCATACTATATGTACTACTACTGCTATCATACTGTATGTAGTACTACTGCTATCATACTGTATGTAGTACTACTGCTATCATACTGTATGTAGTACTACTGCTATCATACTATATGTACTACTACTGCTATCATACTGTATGTAGTACTACTGCTATCATACTGTATGTAGTACTACTGCTATCATACTATATGTAGTACTACTGCTATCATACTGTATGTAGTACTACTGCTATCATACTATATGTACTACTCCTGCTATCATACTGTATGTAGTACTACTGCTATCATACTGTATGTAGTACTACTGCTATCATACTATATGTAGTACTACTGCTATCATACTGTATGTAGTACTACTGCTATCATACTATGTGTAGTACTACTGCTATCATACTGTATGTACTACTACTGCTATCATACTGTATGTAGTACTACTGCTATCATACTGTATGTAGTACTACTGCTATCATACTGTATGTAGTACTACTGTTATCATACTATATGTAGTACTACTGCTATCATACTGTATGTAGTACTACTGCTATCATACTGTATGTAGTACTACTGCTATCATACTATATGTACTGCTACTGCAGTCATACTATATGTAGTGCTACTGCTATCATACTGTATGTAGTACTACTGCTATAATACTGTATGTAGTACTACTGCTATTATACTATATGTAGTACTACTGCTATCATACTATATGTACTACTACTGCTATCATACTATATGTAGTACTACTGCTATCATACTGTATGTAGTACTACTGCTATCATACTATATGTACTACTACTGCTATCATACTGTATGTAGTACTACTGCTATCATACTGTATGTAGTACTACTGTTGTCATACTATATGTAGTACTACTGCTGTCATACTATATGTAGTACTACTGCTATCATACTGTATGTAGTACTACTGCTATCATACTGTATGTAGTACTACTGCTATCATACCGTATGTAGTACTACTGTTGTCATACTATATGTACTACTACTGCTGTCATACTGTAAAGATGTGCGGTTGTGGATTTTAATAATCACCTAGGCAGGTTATCGATGCAATTCGTTTTATTCCTTCCGACCACAGTGAACAGCAATTCCAGGTAAATGTCCAACAGACAATTCTCTTAGTCCTTGAGTTTCCAACCTGGGGTCAGTAGTTCCACTGCCCCGTACCAGGTGATACCCACTGTCCCCCAACTTTTGGTTGGCCCACAGCTTTTTGTATCTCCCGCCGGTATAGTGGCAGTCACAGCATATGCTCCTTCGGATGATGGATATCACGACCGCAGCATGTGATACCACCCAGCTCTCAGTCCGACTAGCAATGAAACTTCCCTTTCCCCTGCACAGGGCTCATCCCTACTGCTATCATACTGTATGTAGTACTACTGCTATCATACTATATGTAGTACTACTGCTATCATACTATATGTAGTACTACTGCTATCATACTGTATGTAGTACTACTGCTATCATACTATATATAGTACTACTGCTATCATACTATATGTAGTACTACTGCTATCATACTGTATGTAGTACTACTGCTATCATACTATATATAGTACTACTGCTATCATACTGTATGTAATACTACTGCTATCATACTATTTATAGCACTACTGCTATCATACTGTATGTAGTACTACTGCTATCATACTATATGTATTACTACTGCTATCATAATGTATGTAGTACTACTACCGCTATCATAGACTCTTAAAGGCTGATGTGGGCTTACAACCTGGATTGTGTTTCTAATATTCCAATTTACAAGGTAGCCCACTGTCTTGAGAAGTCATGTAAAACTGGAGCACCAATGTATTACCGTGGTCATGGCGGTTTTTCTGCATTGGAAAATTCTGCAATGTAGAGCAATGATAGTACAGCTGAATTCTCTATCGCTCCCAATGCTCAGTGACAGCTGCTGTTTTCAGACACAATAAAAAATGCTCTACAGCTGCTGTAGGGATTTGAAGATTTTGTAGCTTCTTTTCCCAGTTGTCCTCAGCAAGTAGAATCAAAGGTATGCGGTTATCTGGTATCGAATGTTGTGTTTTCCTTGGGGAATCTCTCTTAGGCCACGGCCCCACTATCAGTATTCCCTCAGTATTCGGTCAGTATTCTTTTGTCAGGATTGGGAGCCAAAACCAGGAGTGGGTGATAAATGCAGAATTGGTGACTTGTTTCTATTCTACCTTTTCTCTGATTGTTACTCACCTGGTTTTGGCTCCGACTCCTGAGAAAAAATACTGACTGAATACTGACCAAATACTGATAGTGGGGCCATGGCCTTAAATCCATTTCTCCAGGACTGACAGTCTCTGTACACCTTCACACAGGTTTTGTTTTTTTCCATTTGCTTCCTAAATACTAAGTTCAGCAACTTTCCAAATAGACTTCATTATTTTTTTTCTACAATTTTGCTGCTACTTAGTGTAAGTATTGTATCTAGCTGAGTGATCTGCACAAATGTTACCATCATCCAAAGGATTCTGCTCTTATTCTGATGGCAAACAAGAAAAATCATAGCGTTTTTCATCAGTGCGCGGGATCTGATTTTCACCCTTTCTTGGGCCATGTGTGCGTTTTTAGCATTAGTATGGCATCTGTTTTTCTCATATACAATAAAAGTTTCCAAACTTCTACTTCCCATTAGGCCTCATTCAGTATTTGGTCAGTATTTTGCATCAGTATGCCAAAACCAGGAGAGGAACTTACAGAGAAAAACTATAATGGGAAGATTGACACCTGTTCTGTGCTTTGGAGACACTCCTCATTATGGCAAACAAATACTGATAAAATACTGATCAAAAATACTGATATGTGAATAAGGCTTTAGATAGTGAAAAATAGGCATCACTAAGATGCAACACAGATGGCATCCGTATACTGCCCATTGTTTGACAGACCATTGATTGTAATGGGCAATCCTCATATTGAATCAAAATCAGACATGTGTGTTTTTATTTGCAGACTAATAGAGCCTGTTAAAAGGATCAGAAAATATAATGAGAATGTGTTCTATCTCTGAAAAACATGTCATTCTAAGCAGATGTCTGAATGAGGTCTTAGAGTTAGCAGCTGGAAGGGGGTTGTACACAGATGTAAAAAAAGAGAGGAAAATCAGACTGAGAGGACAGAGTAACCAGGCTACTGATAAGGGGGAAAGCACATGAAGAGGAAATTGCAGGGTAGAAGATGTGCTGATATATGAGCTAATGAAAACCTCAGCGCTTTGGATGCACGCACACCTTACATCAGCCTGTATTACTGGGAGAGACATTCTCGTAACACAAAAATCATAAACTTTAAGTTATTCAATTGCTTATGTGATATACTGCAGTACTACTGCATATTGCAGTTTTTTATATTGTAGTATATGGGGGCCTATTCATTAAGACTGGCGTAATTCATTAAGAGGTGCACACCACATAGTGGTTTGAGCCTCCATTTGCCTCACCAGAAATGCTACTCCTGTCAGGGACTGGAATAATTCTTCTGGCATTAGGTACGTCTCTAAAGTGGTGTAACTTATTAAGAATTTGCCATGTGGGTGCCGCCACGCTCTTTTCCACCCATGCTCTGTCCGCCTTGGTGGATTTGGCTGGAACTGGCATGAAAACTCCAAAAGTTGAAAATTATGAACACATTGATGAACCGGACACATAGTGAAAATCGAGGTATCAAGATGGCAGTCACTGGGCCTTTCAGGAGGCTTACTCAAAAATGTAGTAAATGATCAAAACTAGCGTTTATGTACAGTGAAAGTCAAAAGTTTTCAGACTGACACAAATTTTGGTTTTCACAGAATTTGCTGCTTCATTAATTTTAGATCTTTTAGTCAGATGTTTCAATGGTTATTGAAGAACAGTTATAAGCATTTCATAAGTTTTTAAACTTTTATTGACAAGTTCATGTAAAGCCTCAATATTCTAAGTTTTGACCTTTATTTTTCAAGACTTCTGCGATTCTCCCTGGCAAGCTGAATATCAAGCTTCTGGGCCAAATCCTGACAACCCATTCTTGCTTAACCCCTTTACGACATAGGTCGTATTAGTACGTATCTGTGCCCTGGGACTTATGGACCAGATACGTATTTATACGCCCTGGCGATTTCGCCCGCACACAGGCTGTGCGGGCGCGATTGCCGCTGGGTGTCAGCTGATTGTCACAGCTGACACCCGGTACTATGTGCAGGGAGCGGTCCCGCACCGCTCCCGGCACATTAACCCCCGCAATGCTGCAATCTAA
This sequence comes from Phyllobates terribilis, assembly GCF_046119375.1. NCBI lineage: Eukaryota > Metazoa > Chordata > Amphibia > Anura > Dendrobatidae > Phyllobates > Phyllobates terribilis. Next base: position 645,701,325 of record NW_027362762.1, read on the forward strand.
GTCGATCGCAGTCGATCGCAGCATTGCGGTGGCAAAGGAAGGTGATCGCCAATACTCACCTCCTCTTCCGGCCTCCAGCGCTGTCTGCCGCGGCTTCCAGGATGTTGCCATGATGACCCAATGTCGTCATGACAACATCCGGGTCACCAGACAGCAGGAAGATTTTTTGGACATGCACAGTGCATCTCCAAACTATCTTCTCCCTGTCCAGCGCTGACAGCCTGCATGGCACAGGGATGGTGCTGCATTCCTGTGCCATGCAGGCAATCAGAGAAAAAAAAGTGAAAGTCCCATAGTGGGACAAAGTAAAAAAGTGTAAAAAGTGTCATAAAGTGAAAAAAAAATAAATAAAAAAATTGTACAATTATTTAAAAAAAAATAATCCACCAAAAATCAAAATATAATGTTGGGGTTAGGTTTGGGGTTAGGGTTGTGATGGGGTTGGGATTTTTTTCAAAAGTAAGAAAAAAAAGATGACGATATGGCGACTAGTGTTGAGCGCAAGTGCTCGCTACTTGAGTTTGCATTGGGTGTTCGTGGGTATTTGAGTGACATGCTTGAGTCTCCGCCCCATATGCTTCGCGGCCAAAAAAACTTTGCGGGGATTGCCTGCCATGCACGAGCGATCCCCGCATGTTTTTTTTTGGGTATCTAATAACCGTGAAACATGCGGGGCAGGGACTCGAGCATGTCACTTGAGCACACGCAGTACATGGTGCATACCTGAGTACCCAATGCAAACTCAAGTAGCGAGCACTTGCGCTCAAGACTAATGACAACTTATTCAATATGATGACCTAATGTTATCAAATTCTGTGTCGTACCTCTGGGTTCAAAATGTTCACTATACCCCTTAATAAAATCCTTGAGGGGTATAGTTTCCAAAATGGGGTCACTTGTGGGGGAGCTCCACTGTTTAGGCATATCAGGGGCTCTCCAAACGCGACATGGTGTCCGCTAACAAATTGAATGGAAAATCGGCTCAAATTGTTAGCGGACGCCATGTTGCATTTGGAGAGCCCCTGTGTGCCTAAACATTGGAGCTCCCCCACAAGTGACCCCATTTTGGAAACTAGACCACCCAAGGCACCTATCTAGATGAATAGTGAGCACTTGGAACCCCCAGGTGCTTCACAAATTGATTTGTGAAAATGAAAAAGTGGGAAAAAAACCACTTTCATTTTTACGAATCAATTTGTGAAGCACCTGGGGGTTCCAAGTGCTCAATATGCATCTAGATAGGTGCCTTGGGTTGTCTAGTTTCCAAAATGGGGTCACTTGTGGGGGAGCTTCAATGTTTAGGCACACAGGAGCTCTCCAAACGCGACATGTGTCCGCTAACAAATTGGAACCATGTCGCGTTTGGAGAGCCCCTGTGTGCCTAAACCTTGGAGCTCCCCCACAAGTGACCCCATTTTGGAAACTAGATCACCCAAGGCACCTATCTAGATGCATAGTGAGCACTTGGAACCCCCAGGTGCTTCACAAATTGATTCGTAAAAATGAAAAAGTATTTTTTTTTCCACTTTCTCATTTTTACGAATCAATTTGTGAAGCACCTGGGGGTTCCAAGTGCTCACTATGCATCTAGATAGGTGCCTTAGGGGGTCTAGTTTCCAAAATGGGGTCACTTGTGGGGGAGCTCCAATGTTTAGGCACAAAGTTGCTCTCCAAACGCAACATGGTGTCCGCTAACAATTTGAGCCGATTTTCCATTCAATTTGTTAGCGGACACCATGTTGCGTTTGGAGAGCCCCTGTGTGCCTAAACATTGGAGCTCCCCCACAAGTGACCCCATTTTGGAAACTAGACCCCCCAATGCACCTATCTAGATGCATAGTGAGCACTTGGAACCCCCAGGTGCTTCACAAATTGATTCGTAAAAATGAAAAAGTGGAAAAAAAAAATACTTTTTCATTTTTACGAATCAATTTGTGAAGCACCTAGGGGTTCCAAGTGCTCACTATGCATCTAGATAGGTGCCTTGGGGGGTCTAGTTTCCAAAATGGGGTCACTTGTGGGGGAGCTCCAATGTTTGGGCACACAGGCCCTCTCCAAACGCAACATGGTGTCCGCTAATTATTCAAGCAAATTTTACAATCAAAAAGTCAAATGGCACTCCTTCCCTTCCGAGCCCTGCCGTGCGCCCAAACAGTGTTTTTTCCCCACATATGGGGTATCTGCGTGCCCAGGGGAAATTGCACAACAAATTTTGGGGTCCATTTTTTCTTGTTACCCCTGTGAAAATAAAAAAAAATTGGGTCTAAAGTAACATTTTTGTGAAAAAAGTTAAATGTTCATTTTTTTCTTCCACATTCCAAAAATTCCTGTGAAGCACCTGAAGGGTTAATAAAGTACTTGAATGTGGTTTTGAGCACCTTGAGGGGTGCAGTTTTTAGAATGGTGTCACTTTTGGGTATTTTCTGTCATAAAGACCTCTCAAAGTGACTTCAAATATGATGTGGTCTCTAAAATAATGGTTTTGTAAATTTTGTTGGAAAAATGAGAAATCGCTGGTCAACTTTTAACCCTTATAGCTCCCTAACAAAAAAATTTTGGTTCCAAAATTGTGCTGATGTAAAGTAGACATGTGGGAAATGTTATTTATTAAGTATTTTGTGTGACATATCTCTCTGATTTAAGGGCATAAAAATTCAAATTTTGAAAATTGCAAAATTTTCTAAATTTTCGCCAAATTTCCGTTTTTTTCACAAATAAACGCAAGTGATATCAAAGAAATTTTACCACAATCATGAAGTACAATATGTCACGAAAAAACAGTCTCAGAATCAGGGGGATCCGTTGAAGCGTTCCAGAGTAATTACCTCATAAAGTGACAGTGGTCAGAATTGTAAAAATTGGCCTGGTCATTAACGTGCAAACCACCCTCGGGGTAAAAGGGTGAATCAACACTTGGAGTTTATCACAATTTCTGTCTTTTTATTTTAAGGATTGACCACAGGTTCTCGATAAGATTAAGATCTGTGGCAGTCCTGGCCCCAAAATTCAGTGTTTTGTTTGCTGAGCCACTTAGTGATCACTTTTGCCTTTTGTGATGGTGCTCCATGATGTTGGGAGAAGCATTGGTCATGACTAATTTGATTCAGGATTGTTGATAGAAGTTGCATCAAGGCTTCAATTGTCTTAGCATTTGAAAGTCACAAGTGCAGGGGACTGACCTTTACTGGTTCAGCAAGCTGGCTGTCAGTTTAAAGAGAACTTGTCACCAGAAAAAAAACACTTAACCTGCAGATATGGGGTTAATTTGCAGGTTAGGAGCGTTATTATGCTGCCCGGCACCTGCATGTAGCCTAACGCTGTGGGGAGAAAATTAACTTTATTCTCCCCAGCAAAGTTCCCGTTTCAGTCATGGGTGCAGCCCTGGTGCTGGTTCAGTCACGATTCTGAGACTACAGAAACAGTAGCTGTAACCGTGCCCCCGGCCCTGACTGACAGCCGGACCTAATGCCAGGGGCGCGGTTACAGTTGCAGCTCGGTATTCTCAGTTGCAGCGTCGGCTCTACCCCGTGACTGAAACCGCGCCTCTAGCCCTTACTGATCTGGCTCTGCATTGGGGCCGGCTGACAGTCAGGCCCGGGGGCGCAGTTTCAGTTATTGGGGAGGCACCGGCGCTGATCAGTCACCTCTCTAAGTATACAGGGCTCTAAGTATACAGACCAGCGGCTGTTACCGCAACCCTGACTGACACTGGCTCTGCATTGAGGCCGGCTGTCAGTCAGGGTCAGTGGCGTGGTTACCGCCGCCAATCCGTATACTTAGAGCGGTGACTGAATTAGCGCCGGCGCTGACCTGTGACTGAAGCGGGAATGCTGTTGGGGTGAATAAAGTTCATTTTATCCCCAGAGTGATGAGCTACGTGCAGGTGCTGGTCAGCATAATAACGCTATTAACCTGCAGATTAACCTCATATTTGCAGGTTAATAGCGTTTTTTCTGGTGACAGGTTCCCTTTAACAACCGGCTCAGAGAATGGCCAACTCACACTCCTGGGGGCAGCAAGATGCCATCCTCTGGGAAATACCTGACTGCCACATGAGGCGAGATGCTAATCTTGCCAGACGGCAAAAGTGGCTTAACTGTGCCCCCCGCAGAATGATAGCACCCAGACAATTGCCCTGCATGCCCCCACCTAGTTATGCCGCTGTATGTAGGAATCACCTAATTGGTGCTTCTCACTTTCTCCGGAAGTATATAATATGTACGAAGGTGGGGAGGGGGAAGCCAGCGCTGATTGACCGCAGGGATCACATGAAATAACAATGTTATAAGATTCCTGGGAGAGCCAGTGCTGAACCGCTGGAGCGGTGCCGGCACCGGAGGTGAGTATAAGTGTTCTTATTTTACAAAGGGGGAAACATAGAGATTCAGAAAAGGTAGTCCGAGTAGTGGACAACCCATTTAATTGGCCATGCGGATGCAGCATGCATAAATGTGCAGGAAGTAAACAAAGACTTTCAGAGACTAGAGGGACTGGGATTTAATAGATGAGTAATTTGTAATTTATATATTTTTTTATAGCTTTCCGTGCTGGTAGAAGAATGTTTTAAGGACAATCCCTTTATATTATGACATTCAGGCTGTCTTTAGCCACAGCTACTGTGAATTTACTAGAGTGAGATGCTACAGAACTCAATAAACTTCTAAGCCACGTAGTGTTGCCCGCTGGCAGTGACATAAAGATGCTTTATGAAATGAATCAGTACAGAATTCAGAACCTAAAACAAAGACAGGAATTTAGTCAATACATTTTAATGCAGAATTTAAAGGGAATCTGTCAGCAGGCTATGTAATCTGACAGCAGCGTGAGGTAGGGACAGAGACTCCGATTCCAGTGATGTATCACTTAGCTTACTGGGTGCAGCAGTTAGAATAGTCACCGTTTTCTCTGCTGCAGATCTAGCAGAGCTCAGTAGTTGATCTGTGTATATCTCCGTCCACACCCCAGTTTTCTCTATACATTGTATAGTGACAGAGCTGCTAGTCAGTGCTGGGGGTGGTTGGACTACCCTGCATGTGCCAAGTTGTGCTGCATAACGGTGCTCTCAGATTACATACCAGTCTGCTGACAGATTTCCATTAAGTGCCCCCTTGTCTGGCACAGTGAGGGTCACAGCTATCTCGCACCAGACACCAGTATGATTAACCCCTTTAAATCTTATAATCCAACCTCAATAAAAAATTCCAGCTTTTTTAATGGTTTGTTTTTTGGGTGAACCAGCGGAAATTAAACTGAAGACCTTTATGGCTGAATTAGCCACTAAGCACTGGAGTTCCGGCCCCTAGGAGGCAGGCTATAGTGGGTGGCACCAACCGCAATGAAATTAACATATATTGTTTTGTCTTTATTTCTGTTAAAATTTTATTTTTTTTCTTTAAAACTTTGGGGTGGGAGCTGTAAAATAAATAAATTAATATATGATACTTTGTGTTTGGCTGATGAGACAAAGAGAGATACGCAAAGCCATACTAAGCACTGAGCTCAGCGTGTGTTCTTGCTTGCCTGCTGCCACTGGCGGGCTGGCACAGGAAGACAGATTACCACAGTTGGGCTTACATGAAGTCCACGTGATAGTTGGAAGGGTTGTTTTGGGATATTAATTTCTGCCAGCTAGTTACCTTGTTAGATACAATAAAGAGAAACTGCTTGTGATTTGTCCGCTCGTAGGCTGCAGTGCTCCGAACAGCTACTAGACTCAGTGATTGCTGCTGATTAGAAGAGCGCCTGTCAGTACTCCTGATTGACAGAGGCTACGCCAATGAATATTTCTACTTAGTAAGAGCAGCTGGAGGCAGTGAGAAGAGTCTCTTACCAGCAGATCAGAAAGCTAGAAGCTGCTGAAGAATGAACAAGTGCACCAAGCAAAGGGTCACTGTATGATGTATGAAGCATAGGAAGGAATTGGCTCGCTCACCGCTATAATATCTCCTCCACTGCATATAAGTACAGAGATCCACAAGCAGACACACAAAGTCCAAGTTAACAAAGGAAAACTGGCATCCCTGGTAAAAAGCTTTTTCACTTTATTAAATTTCCATAAAAAAGATATAGTCATAACAGGATAGTATTTGGAAGTTGACGCTTTTCGACAGTCTTAACTGTAACATGCTCCCTGTATGGTATCTCAACATATAAAAAGATTAAACACTCTCCCATAATGACATCATACAATTAATTACATACAACAAATGTGTAAAGGATCAAGATAATTAAACCTTAGAAATACATAGAAAACTATACAAACTTCACTGGTGTTCAACATAGCAATAAATTTCAATAAAGTAAGATCATTGCGAAAATGTAACCCTGAAGGTGACTAGTATTTAATTTCATGATCCATAGTGACTCAGTCTTTAATAATAGTTTTCTCCAATCCCCTCCTCATTTGGGTCTATTGACTCTGAGAAATCCTAAAAATGTAGATGTCTCTAAACTGCCCCCCCAAGCGATTCAGAAAAATGCTTCTCCGCCCCAGAAGTATTAATCGCTTTTTTCTTTTTAATGTCAACAATATGTTCTGCAATTCTAATTTTCAATTTTCTAGATTTGAAATACCGGCAAATATTTCTGTATTATCTGTTTCATAGAATCAAATTGATTGTTTTAAAATGTTACAAAATTCATCCTCACATTTTTATTTTTATTATTTTTAGTTTTGGTATGAAAGTTATCTCTATGTAAAAGCTTCTTTCTTTTGGTCTTTACAATATTTTGTTCTGCATTTGTAGGAGTTTTTTATTATTCCTTCTCTGTTTTAAAATGGTGTGGGTATATGTCATTTTTCACATACGATGTCATGAATTTATATTCAAACATTCCCCATTTAGTAATAGATGCCATTACTCACAACCTTAAAACTTATAGTGAATTTACTACATAAGAAACGCAACAATTCCTATTAATGACAATTGGATATTTACTACAACGTAATTTTTTCATGTTTGGTAATAAATATTTTTTTTATAGATTTAGAGCGCCCCTATGGGGTCCACATTTTCACCTTCTTTGGCAATTGTTTACTTTGCATAATTAGGAGATTCTCTTTCCCCCCAGTCTTTATGAAAGTAAATGAACCTACGGTAAAACATCATTGTCCTAAGTGGGACTTAGGACAAATGTGGTTGTAATAAATGTATGGTTTGTCAATACGCAACCAGAATGTAACAGTGTGTAAGAGTGTGCTCCTGGGTCTGTGAAAGTGTGTAAGAGTGCTCCTGAGTCTGTGGAAGAGTGAGCTCCTCGGTCTGTGTAACAGTATGCAAGAGTGTGCTCCTGGGTCTGTGTAAGAGTGTGCTCCTGGGTCTGTGTAACAGTGTGTAAGAGTGTGCTCCTGGGTCTGTGTAAGAGTGTGCTCCTGGGTCTGTGTAAGAGTGTGCTCCTGGGTCTGTGTAAGAGTGTGTAAGACTATGCTCCTGGGTCTGTGTAAGAGTGTGTAAGAGTATGCTCCTGGGTCTGTGGAAGTGTGTGCTCCTGGGTCTGTGTATCAGTGTGTAGGAGTGTGCTCCTGAGTCTGTGTAACAGTGTGTAAGAGTGTGCTCCTGGGTCTGTGTAACAGTGTGTAAGAGTATGCTCCTGGGTCTGTGGAAGTGTGTGCTCCTGGGTCTGTGTATCAGTGTGTAGGAGTGTGCTCCTGGGTCTGTGGAAGTGTGTACTCCTGGGTCTGTGTAACAGTGTGTAAGAGTGTGCTCCTGGGTCTGTGTAACAGTGTGCAAGAGTGTGCTCCTGGGTCTGCATAACAATGTGTAGGAGTGTGCTCCTGGGTCTGTGTAACAGTGTGTAAGAGTGTGCTCCTGGGTCTGCATAACAATGTGTAGGAGTGTGCTCCTGGGTCTGTGTAACAGTGTGTAAAAGTGTGCTCCTGGGTCTGTGGAAGTGTGTGCTCCTGGGTCTGTGTAACAGTGTGCAAGAGTGTGCTCCTGGGTCTGTGGAAGTGTGTAAGAGTGCTCCTGAGTCTGTGGAAGAGTGAGCTCCTCGGTCTGTGGAAGTATGTGCTCCTGGGTCTGTGTAAGAGTATGCTCCTGGGTCTGCGAACAGTGTGTAAGAGTGAGCTCCTGGGTCTGTGTAAAAGTGTGTAAGAGTATGCTCCTGGGTCTGTGTAACAGTGTGTAAGAGTATGCTCCTGGGTCTGTGTAACAGTGTGTAAGAGTGTGCTCCTGGGTCTGTGTAACAGTGTGTAAGAGTGTATTCCTGGATCTGTGTAAGAGTATTCTCCTGTGTCTGTGTAACAGTGTGTAAGAGTGTGCTCCTGGGTCTGTGTAACAGTGTGTAAGAGTGTGCTCCTGGGTCTGTGTAACAGTGTGTAAGAGTGTGCTCCTGGGTCTGTGTAACTGTGTGAAAGAGTGTGCTCCTGGGTCTGTGTAACTGTGTGTAAGAGTGTGCTCCTGAGTCTGTGTAAAAGTGAGCTCCTGAGTTTGTGTAAGAATGTGCTCCTAGGTCTGCATAACAATGTGTAGGAGTGTGCTTCTGGGTCTGCGTAACAATGTGTAGGAGTGTGCTCCTGGGTCTGTGTAACAGTGTGTAAGAGTGTGCTCCTGGGTCTGTGGAAGTGTATGCTCCTGGGTCTGTGTATCAGTGTGTAGGAGTGTGCTCCTGAGTCTGTGTAACAGTGTGTAAGAGTGTGCTCCTGGGTCTGTGTAACAGTGTGTAAGAGTGTGCTCCTGGGTCTGTGGAAGCGTGTACTCCTGGGTCTGTGTAACAGTGTGTAAGAGTGTGCTCCTGGGTCTGTGTAAAAGTGTGTAAGAGTGTGCTACGGGGTCTGTGGAAGTGTGTGCTCCTGGGTCTGTGTAACAGTGTGCAAGAGTGTGCTCCTGGGTCTGCATAACAATGTGTAGGAGTGTGCTCCTGGGTCTGTGTAACAGTGTGTAAAAGTGTGCTCCTGGGTCTGTGGAAGTGTGTGCTCCTGGGTCTGTGTAACAGTGTGCAAGAGTGTGCTCCTGGGTCTGTGGAAGTGTGTAAGAGTGTTCCTTAGTCTGTGGAAGAGTGAGCTCCTCGGTCTGTGTAACAGTATGCAAGAGTGTGCTTCTGGGTCTGTGTAACAGTGTGTAAGAGTGTGCTCCTGGGTCTGTGTAAAAGTGTTCTCCTGGGTCTGTGGAAGTATGTGCTCCTGGGTCTGTGTAAGAGTATGCTCCTCGGTCTGCGTAACAGTGTGTAAGAGTATGCTCCTGGGTCTGTGTAACAGTGTGTAAGAGTGTGCTCCTGGGTCTGTGTAACAGTGTGTAAGAGTGTATTCCTGGATCTGTGTAAGAGTGTTCTCCTGGGTCTGTGTAACAGTGTGTAAGAGTGTGCTCCTGGGTCTGTGTAACAGTGTGTAAGAGTGTGCTCCTGGGTCTGTGTAACAGTGTGTAAGAGTGTGCTCCTGGGTCTGTGTAACAGTGTGTAAGAGTGTGCTCCTGGGTCTGTGTAACTGTGTGAAAGAGTGTGCTCCTGGGTCTGTGTAACTGTGTGTAAGAGCGTGCTCCTGAGTCTGTGTAAAAGTGAGCTCCTGAGTTTGTGTAAGAATGTGCTCCTGGGTCTGCATAACAATGTGTAGGAGTGTGCTCCTGGGTCTGCGTAACAATGTGTAGGAGTGTGCTCCTGGGTCTGTGTAACACTGTGTAAGAGTGTGCTCCTGGGTCTGCGTAACAATGTGTAGGAGTGTGCTCCTGGGTCTGTGTAACAGTGTGTAAGAGTGTGCTCCTGGGTCTGTGTAACAATATGTAAGAGTGCTCCTGAGTCTGTGGAAGAGTGATCTCCTGAGTCTGTGTGAGAGTGTTCTCCTGGATCTGTGGAAGAGTGTGTAAGAGTGTGCTCCTGGGTCTGTGGAAGAGTGTGTAAGAGTGTGCTCCTGGGTCTGTGTAAGAGTATGCTCCTGGGTCTGCGAACAGTGTGTAAGAGTGAGCTCCTGGGTCTGTGTAAAAGTGTGGAAGAGTATGCTCCTGGGTCTGCGTAACAGTGTGTAAGAGTATGCTCCTGGGTCTGTGTAACAGTGTGTAAGAGTGTGCTCCTGGGTCTGTGTAACAGTGTGTAAGAGTGTATTCCTGGATCTGTGTAAGAGTGTTCTCCTGGGTCTGTGTAACAGTGTGTAAGAGTGTGCTCCTGGGTCTGTGTAACAGTGTGTAAGAGTGTGCTCCTGGGTCTGTGTAACAGTGTGTAAGAGTGTGCTCCTGGGTCTGTGTAACTGTGTGAAAGAGTGTGCTCCTGGGTCTGTGTAACTGTGTGTAAGAGTGTGCTCCTGAGTCTGTGTAAAAGTGAGCTCCTGAGTTTGTGTAAGAATGTGCTCCTGGGTCTGCATAACAATGTGTAAGAGTGTGCTCCTGGGTCTGCGTAACAATGTGTAGGAGTGTGCTCCTGGGTCTGTGTAACAGTGTGTAAGAGTGTGCTCCTGGGTCTGTGTAACAATGTGTAAGAGTGCTCCTGAGTCTGTGGAAGAGTGATCTCCTGAGTCTGTGTGAGAGTGTTCTCCTGGATCTGTGGAAGAGTGTGTAAGAGTGTGCTCCTGGGTCTGTGGAAGAGTGTGTAAGAGTGTGCTCCTGGGTCTGTGAAAGAGTGAGCTCCTGAGTCTGTGTAAGAGTGTACTCCTGGGTCTTCGGAAGAGTGAGCTCCTGGGTCTGTGTAACAGTGTGTAAGAGTGTGCTCCTGGGTCTGTGTAAGAGTGAGCTCCTGGGTCTGTATAACAGTGTGTAAGGCTGTGTGCTCACGATGCGGTTTGTAAGCGTTTCCACAGCTGCAAAAACGCAGCAGAAACGCTTAAAAAACGCATGGTAGAAGGCCTGCAATGTTCCCCAATGATAATCCGCATGTGCTATGCACATGCTGCGGAAATTTCCGCTGCGGATTGTCATTGTGGGAAAAAACGCAGCGCTACCAATTATTTTGCGGAAGTGCTGCGTTTTCGCTGCCATTGACTTGCATTAGAACGCATAGATTCCGCATCACTGTATATGTAGATGCGCAATCCACGCGTTCCAATGTGCGGATGGTACCCGGATCTGGAGAAGAGGAGACTCTCCTCCGGACCCGGGTACCATAGAAACTGTAAAAAAACTAATAAAATAAAAAATAAATATATACTTACCTTCTGATGGCCCGCGGTGCGCTCCTCCTCTCATGCCGGCAAATCGCGATGGACTGAAGGACCTGCGCTGACGTCATAGTCATGTGACAGGTCACACGACGCTGACGTCGGCAGGTCCTTCAGTGCAGTGTACCGCGATCTGCTGGCAGTCAGCACCGAGTGAAGCAAGACTGCGAGGGCCATCGGAAGGTAAGTATAGATTTATTTTTTATTTTTTTACATTCTCTCGGGTCACACTATATAAATCCATGCCTTTTGCATGGATTTATATAGTGTGACCAAGTTGTCAAGCACTTTCCAAGTGATGATAAAATCGCTTGGAAAGCTCTTGTCAACCCGCATGCGGAAATGCATGTGAAGAACGCTTCACATCCGCATGTCCCTGGCAGGAAAAACGCATGTACAATCCGCATGTACAATCCGCATGCATTTTTTCTGCCAGGGGAGATGCAGAAACTTTCAGGAAAAATTCGGAGCATTTCTGCTTCGTGGGCACATAGCATAAGAGTGTCTTCCTGGGTCTGAGCAACAGTGTGCAAGAGTGTGCTTTTTGGTGTGTGTAACAGTGTATAAGAGTGTGCTCCAGGGTCTGTGTAAAAGTGAGCTCCTGAGTCTGTGTAAGCGTGTGTTCCTGGGTCTGTGGAAGAGTGTGTAAAAGTGTGCTGCTGGGTCTTTGTAAGAGTGTATAAGAGTGTGCTCCTGAGTCTTTGGAAGAGTGTACTCCTGGGTCTGTGTAAGAGTGTGCTCCTGAGTCTTTGTAAGAGTGTGCTCCTGAATCTGTGTAACATTGTGTAAGAGTGAGCTCCGGGGTCTGTGTAACAGTGTGTAAGAGTGTGCTCCGGGGTCTGTGTAACAGTGTGTAAGAGTGTGCTCCTGAGTCTGTGTAGCAGTGTGTAAGATTTTTCTCCTGGGTCTGTGTAACAGTGTGTAAGAGTGTACTCCTGGGTCTATGAAAGAATGTGCTCCTGGGTTTGTGTAACAGTGTGTAACAGTGTGTACCTGAGTCTGTGTAGCAGTGTGTAAGAGTGTTCTCCTGGGTCTGTGTAACAGTGTGTTAGAGTGTGCTCCTGGGTCTATGAAAGAATGTGCTCCTGGGTCTGTGTAACAGTGTGTAAAAGTGTGCAACTAGATCTGTGTAAGAGTGTGCTCCTGGGTCTGTGGAAGTGTGTGCTCCTGGGTCTGGGTAACAGTGTGTAAGAGTGTGCTCCTGTGTCTGTGTAACAGTGTGTAAGAGTGAGCTCCTGGGTCTGTGTAACAGTGTGTAAGAGTGTGCTCCTGGGTCTGTGGAAGTGTGTGCTCCTGGGTCTATGCAACAGTGTGCAAGAGTGTGCTCCTTGGTCTCTGGAAGTGTGTGCTCCTGGGTCTATGCAACAGTGTGCAAGAGTGTGCTCCTGGGTCTGTGGAAGTGTGTGTACCTGGGTCTGTGTAACGTGTGTAAGAGTGTTCTCCTGAGTCTGTGTAAGACTGTGTAAGGGTGAGTTCCTGGGTCTGTGTAACAGTATGTAAGAGTGTCCTCCTAGGTCTGTGTAACAGTATGTAAGAGTGTCCTCCTGGGTCTGTGTAACAGTATGTAAGAGTGTGCTCCTGGGTCTGTGTAACAGTGTGTAAGAGTGTGCTCCTGGGTCTGTGTAACAGTATGTAAGAGTGTGCTCCTGGGTCTGTGTAACAGTGTGTAAGAGTGTGCTCCTGGGTCTGTGTAACAGTATGTAAGAGTGTGCTCCAGGGTCTGTGTAAGAGTGTGCTCCTGGGTCTTTGTAAAAGTGAGCTCCTGAGTCTGTGTAAGAGTTTGCTCCTGGATCTGTGGAAGAGTGTGCTCCTGGATCTGTGGAAGAGTGTGCTCCTGGGTCTGTGGAAGAATGTGTTAGGCTGTGTGCCCATGATGCATTTTTTAAGCGTTTCCGCAGCGGAAAAAACGCTGCAGAAACACTTAAAAGCGCATGGTAGAAGGCCTGCCATGTTCCCCAATGATAATCCGCATGTGCTGTGCACATGCTGCGGAAATTTCCGCTGCGGATTATCATTGCGGAAAAAAACGCAGCACTACCAATTATTTTGCAGAAGTGCTGCGTTTTCGCCGCCATTGACTTGCATTAGAACGCGCCAATTCCGCAAGACTGCATCTGTACTTGCGTAATTGGCACGTTCTAATGTGCGGATGGTACCCGGGTGTAGAGGAGAGGAGAGTCTCATCCACACCCAGGTACCATTAAAAAGATCTGTAAAAAAAGAATAAAATAAAAAATAAATATATATTTACCTTCTGGCGGCCCGCGGTGCACTCCTCCTTGCTTCCCAACACTTCGCAATGGAATGAAGGACCTGCGCTGACGTCAGAGTCATGTGATGGGTCATGCGACGTTGACTTCGGCAGGTCCTTCAATCCATCGCTGCCGGCAAGGGAGAACGGAGTGAAGCAGGACACCGGGGGCCATCGGAGGGTAAGTATACATTTATTTTTTTATTTTTAACCATTCTTTGGGGTCACACTATATAAATCCATGCTGTTTGCATGGATTTATATAGTGTGACCAAGTTGACAAGCACTTTCCAAGTGATGCTAAAATCGCGTGGAAAGCGCTTGTCAACCCGCATGCGGAAATGCAAGTGAAGAACGCTTCATTTCCGCATGTCCCTGGCAGGAAAACGCATGTACAATCCGCATGCGTTTTTTTCTGCCAGGAAGATGCAGAAACGCTCAGGAAAAAAACCTGAGCATTTCTGCATCGTGGGCACATAGCCTAAGAGTGTTCTCCTGGATCTGTGTAACAGTGTGTAAGAGTGTGCTCCTGGGTCTGTCTGACAGTGTGTAAGAGTGTGCTCCTGGGTCTGTGGAAGAGTGAGCTCCTGAATCTGTGTAACAGTGTGTAAGAGTGTGCTCCTGGGTCTGTGTAACAGTGTGTAAGAGTGTGCTCCTGAGTCTGTGGAAGAGTAAGCTCCGAAGTCTGTGTGAGAGTTTGCTCCTGGGTCTGTGGAAGAGTGAGCTCCTGGGTCTGTGTAACAGTGTGTAAGAGTGTCTTCCTGGGTCTGTGTAACAGTGTGCCTGAGTGTGCTCCTGGGTCTATGGAAGTGTGTAAGAGTGAACTCCTGAGTCTGTGTAACAGTGTGTAAGAGTGTGCTACTGGGTCTGTGTAACAGTGTGTAAGAGTGAGCTCCTGGGTCTGTGTAAGAGGGTGCTCCTGGGTCTGTCTAACAGTGTATAAGAGTGAGCTCCTGGGTCTATGAAAGAGTGAGCTCCTGAGTCTGTGTAACAGTGTGCAAGAGTGTGGTCCTGGGTCTGTGTAACAGTGTGTAAGAGTGTACTCCTGGGTCTATGAAAGAATGTGCTCCTGGGTCTGTGTAACAGTGTGCAAGAGTGTGCTCCTGGGTCTGTGGAAGTATGTGCTCCTGAGTCTGTGTGAGAGTGAGCTCCTGGGTCTGTGTAACAGTGTGTAAGAGTCTGCTCCTGGGTCTGTGTAAGGGTATGCTCCTGGGTCTGTGTAACAGTGTATGTGTGCTCCTGGGTCTGTGTAAGAGTGTGTAAGGGTGAGTTCCTGTGTCTGTGCAACAGTGTGTAAAACTGTCCTCCTGGGTCTGTGTAACAGTGTGCAAGAGTGGCTCCTGGGTCTGTGTAACAGTGTGTAAGAGTGTGCTCCTGAGTCTGTATAAAAGTGAGCTCCTGAGTCTGTGTAAGAGTGTGTAAGGGTGAGTTCCTGGGTCTGTGTAACAGTGTGTAAGAGTGTGCTCCTGGGTCTGTGTAACAGTGTGTAAGAGTGTGCTCCTGGGTATGCGTAACAATGTGTAAGAGTGTGCTCCTGGGTCTGTGTAACAGTGTGTAAGAGTGTGCTCCTGGGTCTGTGGAAGTGTTTGCTCCTGGGTCTGTGGAACAGTGTGTAAGAGTGTGTTCCTAGGTCTGTTCAAGAGTGTGCTCCTGGGTCTGTGTAACAGTGTATGTGTGCTCCTGGGTCTGTGTAAGAGTGTGTAAGGGTGAGTTCCTGTGTCTGTGCAACAGTGTGTAAAACTGTCCTCCTGGGTCTGTGTAACAGTGTGCAAGAGTGGCTCCTGGGTCTGTGTAACAGTGTGTAAGAGTGTGCTCCTGAGTCTGTATAAAAGTGAGCTCCTGAGTCTGTGTAAGAGTGTGTAAGGGTGAGTTCCTGGGTCTGTGTAACAGTGTGTAAGAGTGTGCTCCTGGGTCTGTGTAACAGTGTGTAAGAGTGTGCTCCTGGGTATGCGTAACAATGTGTAAGAGTGTGCTCCTGGGTCTGTGTAACAGTGTGTAAGAGTGTGCTCCTGGGTCTGTGGAAGTGTTTGCTCCTGGGTCTGTGGAACAGTGTGTAAGAGTGTGTTCCTAGGTCTGTTCAAGAGTGTGCTCCTGGGTCTGTGTAACAGTGTATGTGTGCTCCTGGGTCTGTGTAAGAGTGTGTAAGGGTGAGTTCCTGTGTCTGTGCAACAGTGTGTAAAACTGTCCTCCTGGGTCTGTGTAACAGTGTGTAAGAGTGGCTCCTGGGTCTGTGTAACAGTGTGTAAGAGTGTGCTCCTGAGTCTGTATAAAAGTGAGCTCCTGAGTCTGTGTAAGAGTGTGTAAGGGTGAGTTCCTGGGTCTGTGTAACAGTGTGCAAGAGTGAGCTCCTGGGTCTGTGTAACAGTGTGTAAGAGTGTGCTCCTTGGTCTGTGTAACAGTGTGTAAGAGTGTGCTCCTGGGTCTGTGTCACAGTGTGCAAGAGTGTGCTCATGGGTCTGTGGAAGTGTGTGCTCCTGGGTCTGTGTAACAGTGCGTAGGAGTGTGCTCCTGGGTCTGTGTAACAGTGTGCAAGAGTGAGCTCCTGGGTCTGTGTAACAGTGTGTAAGAGTGTGCTCCTTGGTCTGTGTAACAGTGTGTAAGAGTGTCCTCCTGGGTCTGTTTAACAATGTGCAAGAGTGTGCTCCTGGGTCTGTGGAAGTGTGTGCTTCTGGGTCTGTGTAACAGTGTGGAAGATTGTGCTCCTGGGTCTGTGTCACAGTGTGCAAGAGTGTGCTCCTGGGTCTGTGGAAGTGTGTGCTCCTGGGTCTGTGGAAGTATGTGCTCCTGGGTCTGTGCAAGAGTATGCTCCTGGGTCTGCGAACAGTGTGTAAGTGTGCGCTCCTGGGTCTGTGTAACAATGTATAAGTGTGCTCCTGGGTCTGTGTAAGAGTGTATTCCTGGATCTGTGTAAGAGTGTGCTCCTGGGTCTGTGTAAGAGTGTGTAAGGGTGAGTTCCTAGGTCTGTGTAAGAGTGTGCTCCTGGGTCTGTGTAACAGTGTGCAGGAGTATGCTCCTGGGTCTATGGAAGTGTATAAGAGTGATCCTGAGTCTGTGGAAGAGTGAGCTCCTGAGTCTGTGTGAGAGTGTTCTCCTGGATCTGTGGAAGAGTGTGTAAGAGTGTGCTCCTGGGTCTGTGGAAAAGTGTGGAAGAGTGTGCTCCTGGGTCTGTGTAAGAGTGTGCTCCTGGGCCTGTGTAACAGTGTGTAAGAGTGCTCTTGAGTCTGTGGAAGAGTGAGCTCCTGAGTCTGTGTATGGAAGAGTGTAAGAGTATGCTCCTGGGTCTGTGGAACAGTGTGTAAGAGTGTACTGCTGGGTCTGTGTAAGAGTGAGCTCCTGGGTCTGTGTAACAGTGTGTAAGAGTGTCTTCCTTGGTCTGTGTAACAGTGTGCAAGATTGTGCTCCTTGGTCTGTGGAAGTGCGTGCTCCTGGGTGTGCCTTTTGGTCTGTGTAACAGTGTGCAAGAGTGTGCTCCTGGGTCTATGGAAGTGTGTGCTCCTGGGTCTGTGTAAGAGTGTGC